>NC_092875.1:440351876-445641876 GCF_028372415.1 Notamacropus eugenii
ATGCCCACCCCACCCAAAAAAAGATAAAAAGCATTCCTTCAAGGATCTCACCAATTAAAGAGGAAAACAATATACAAGCAACTATGTGTGAACAAGACATATTAAGAATAAATTGGAAATAATGTCAAAGAGAAGTCATTGGGATTGAGGGAGACCAGCAATAGTGGAGCCTTCAGCACTACAGAAAATATAGGGAAGTACAGGCAATGCCTTCTTTTCACTGCTTAGCATTTCACCAGTTTGTTCAGTGGAGGCTGCCTACCAGGTACCATACTTCATTTCTTGCCATCATCATACGTACAGATGGGTAATGCTAAACAAAAATACCCAAAGTACATTCGCATGTGACCACCACTGAGTGGCAAAACCAAATAATTACCGATACTAGTTATCCTAAAAGGGTGGAGGAGTAGAAGTGGTAGATTCAAGTGTTACTATGGTTAAGTGGTTTTTACTTGCATTGCAGTTTCATGATGTGTTGTAGTGGAACTCTCTCAAAGAATTCAGAGTCAAACCAGCTATAATCCAAGAATAGGCCTTTATTGAGATTGACTCCTCTCATGAAATGGGACAAGTTTCAAGAGGAAACAGCAACTTTAAAGAAAACAAACTGGATTTTTATAGGGTAAAGATGCAGTTGCATAACAGAAATTATGAATATTAAAAAACAGGAGGGGTTTGTAAAGGGATTGGTAATAGGGGAGAGGTGCCAGCCATGGGGAAAATGTGCATGCGATTACATACAATGCATACAGAAAAATCCGTGGGGGGGGGGGGGTATGTATGATAATGATAAGTCTCTCTATATCACAAGTTCACTGTAGGTCAGTTCTTTGCTATTACTGTGCAGGTGCCTACTTAGAGAAAGTCCTTTCTATTGTTCTGGGGTCCACCTGGTCATGCTGCTTTCTGATTGACTAAGTATTGTGGTCCTGTCTAGGACTAGATGGATGTGGCTGTGACTGAGGGCATGGACACACCTGCTGTTTCTGTGAGAAATATGAGGAATGGGTCTGGGGGCAGTAGCTAGCTAGAGGCATTGACTGGGATCCCATCACATGGACACACCTGCTGTTCTGAGAGAATTATGAGTTCATGGATGCACCTGTTGTTCTAGTGAGCAGGTGAGGGGTTAAGTAACTAGACAAGGACAGGGGGCCTGCTGCCAGTGGTGCCTGTGAGGAAGTTAGAATATTAGGGCTGAAGGTTATGGAATCAACTCAAGTGCTAGCATGTCAAGTCTGGTAGTTTAAAAGAAGTTTTGAAAATTTTTCTCCTTCCAATCCTCCCTACATCTAGCTTGGGGGAAGAACTGGGCAACATCCTAAAAACTGATGACTGCTATCTAGAACTAGGTTATCTTGTCTAGAAATAAAGAAAAAAAAGGAAGCCTTAAGAAAAGTGAATAGCAAGAAGAATCATTATTACTGCTACTAAAGGGAAGTCAGAGACCATAGAAAAGAGTACAGACTAAAGTAATAGTCTGAAGATCTAATACTCTTGTGTGACCAAAGGGGTTGCATCTATGTTGTGACTAAAGCCTGGGATAAGGAAACATTTAGGGGCAGTATGGAGGGATGGTACAGAGAAGGACTGAATGAAATACTGCTTATACAGATCAGAGGGAAGGAGAAATTGGTGAGGAACAATACATTTTTAATTTTTCTCCTGTCTGGATTTCTGTCTCAGTTTCCAGTATTCTTTCCTGGTCTACACAACCCAGTTTGTGACTACATCCAGAGTGTTACTAAGTTCTAAACTCTCCTTTCAAGTTTTATAATCTGGCATCATCATCTTATGACTGGTCCAGTCTGTGGGCTAGAAGACTCACATTCATAAAGCCTGTTGAGCTCACATTTGGGGCAGCTAGGTGGTGCAGTGGAGCACCAGTGCAGGAGTCAGGAGGACCTGAGTTCAAATCTCACCTCAGATACTTGACACTCACTAGCTGTGTGACCTTGGGCAAATCACTTAACCCCAATTGACTCATCTTGGGTCATCTCCAGTCATCCTGATGAATATCTGGTCACTGGATTCAGATGGCTCTGGAGGAGAAGTGAGGCTGGTGATCTGCACAGCTCTCCCTCACTCAAAACAAAGTCAAGTGCAAGTCATGTCATCATTTATCTGATGGCATGGTCTTCTTTGGCCACAAAGGATGAATGCACACACTAGTGAGCTCACATTCGCCTATTCCTCACCATAATCCTGTGAGGTACCTGGCTTTAAAAAAAAAGGGGGGGGGGGAAGAGGAATTGTTATCTTCATTTTGAGAAGAAGTAGAACTTAAATAACTTGCCCATGGTCACATAGCTAGAAAGTATCAGGATTCTAACCAGGTCTTGTGGCTCCACATTCCTTAGAGATTATCTAGTGTGAACTCAAAGTCTCAGAAAGACCACATGATCAGACCTTTAAAGCACCTTTTATAGGAGACTTTTTCCAGTCTTTCCCTCCCCCCAACCCCTCCATGCCTTCTCTCTGAGATTACTTTCCATTTATACTCCACCAACAGCACCAGTTTTCCTCCTCAGGCTTTAGGGAATTAAGGCAGCAACATGGCCAAGTATAGGACAGTCACTGAGACAAAGATGTCAGGGTATTTGCAAAAACACAAGGCATCCTAGAGCAACTGACCTCAAATAGAATATAATTTCTCCCCTAGAAGAGCTTGCCCTCTTAGGTTGGGAAGCATATAAGACAATTAGAGAAAGGTTCAGCACTAAACTGCGAGTTTAAATGGGTAGCTGTCTAAACAGGGAGGGGCTGGTAGGGGGTAGGGGAATGGAGGGAAGGGTAAGGCGAAAGAGGCAAGAAGATCATAGATGAGAAAGAGAAGGGGATGCTAGGATAGAATTCACAGGAAACATGGGTTTGAAGGCTAGGCATGGTTTGAATGGGCCAGGATCATCCTAAATTTCCTTTCTTATCTCCCTTTAAAAGATGGGGACAACCACAAAAAAGTGGAAAGTGGACACAGAACAAGCCAGTATCTGGGTAAAGGCAGACTCAAGAAACTCTGAATTCTTAGTCATCTGCCCCATCCACACTTCCAACCAGTATGTGAGCTGGTTTAATCTAATAGGAAGCCATAGAGTCACAATAGCTGATCTCAGTGTTTGTCACTCTTTGCCACCCACTCACCAAGGTAGACATTTAGTGGAATGAGGGAGTTCTGTTACCAACCTAGTCAGATTTGTCTCAGACTCATGCATCTAGAATACTTCCAAAATGATGCATTCGCATGTCTCTCTCTTTGTATTTCCAGTCAGGCATGTTGTTGGCCATCAGAATAGAGCTTTGAAGGCTGTCCTCTGATGTACTGTCTGTTAGTAGAGACCCTGCTGGGCTCTCTGCTCGTCTACAGTCACAGGCAGGCCATAGGGGAGTGGGGTGGGGGAGACAAAACTGATGGGCAGAGTGAAGGCTATAGGGAGAGAACTGAGTGGAAGCCTGGGAGCCCTGAGGCCAGCCTCAGGGACCAAGGTGTCATTTCCTGGGAAGGATCTGGCAAAATAATTAAAGTCTGCTGAGCCAGCACAGCAGGCTAAAAAGGAAGAGAAGCAGGGGAGGGGGGGTGCTCCTAGAGTGACAGGAGAATTGAAAGGAGGGAGCAAGCAGAATCCCATTTGGAAATAAGGACTTTGAACTTCTAATTTCCCACTCCCACTGCAGCAAAACCCACTGCCAAAGGAGTCACAGCTGTGCACCACATGGGCCCATAAACAAACTCGAGGGCGATGAGGAAGATGACAGCTACCCATCTTTAATGCATTCACCCCTAGGTGCTCTTGGGCATCTGTTACATAATTAACTGGCCTTCTCCCCCCAGGACCCCCACCCCTTTCCAACAGCAGCTCCAGCCCCTAATCACCCTTTCTCTTTCAATCCCTTTTGTGGCTATTTAAACACCTTAATTATTCTCATCATCTCAACAATTGTCCCAGAAACTTCTCCACCTGGAAGGGAGTGCTGTTTGGCTCCTGTTTGTGGAAAGCCACTCACTCACTATCTCAAATTCCTAGATTATGCAACTATGAAATGCGACATCTATTTCGGAGATTCTCCCTTGCCCCCTTTCTAGAAAGGTTTCTTCATCCCCTTTACCTTTGCTGCCAGTTTCTCCACTACTTGGTGCTAACCATGGTCAAGCACATGGGTTCCACCCCCAAATTGGCCATTTCCCTTTGCTCAATTCCATGGCAATGAGAGGCATTCCTAGCCCCAGATGGCCATCTTGCTAATGTATGCTCTCCATCACAAATGGGACTGCACAGGAGGGTAGATGCTTCAATGAAATGCCATCCTTATGACCGGGGTAAGGACAACTATTATTATTGTAAACTCTACTGAGAACAAATCAGAATTATCTACAAACTCAAAGAATGGTCATGACGGCTACTATTTGCATAATATAGTTTTGTTATGTTAGACATAGGATGCCAATAGCAGTTTCAGAACCATATAAGTTCTGGCTTGTATGATATAGGGAACTTGTATGACATAATTATTGACTGTGAGAACAAGATGACGTCTTGATGATCCTCCAACTCCAATGCTTCAGAGGGTTTAGAGTTAGAAAGAAATCCTAGAGATGATGGAATCCAAACCCCTCACTTGACAGGGGGGGAAATTGAGGGCTAGAGAAAAGTATTGACTTGCCCAAAGTCACAGAGCTGGGATAGGAAATCCAAGTTCCCACCTTTCAGTGTAGTAGAAAGACAACTAGACTGGGAGTCAGAAAGTTTGGGAAATGATTCCAGCTCTTCTGTGTTCAATTCAACAGACATTTATTAAGCTCTTACCACGTATAAGCAATGCTCTGGGCACTAAGGGCACTTTCAGACTTAGAAAGCACTTTCTCATAAGCAAGCTTTATAACAACCCTGAGAGGAAGGTACCACAAGCAGTTTATTCCTAACAGGACTTTGGTATTTGTCTCGGTCACCTAAGATGAGGTGGCACGAGGTGACAGCCCATCCTATACTGCTCCACCATGGGAGTAGGGGTAGCATCTTTCTATTTTGACTCTATAGCAAGCTAGTTTGTTCTCTCTGTCTCTGTCTCTCTCTCTGTCTCTGTCTCTCTGTCTCTGTCTCTCTGTCTCTCTGTGTCTCTGTCTGTCTCTCTCTGTCTGTCTCTGTCTCTCTGTCTGTCTCTGTCTCTCTCTCTCTGTCTCTCTGTCTCTCTCTCTGTCTCTCTCTCTCTCTGTCTCTCTCTCTCTGTCTCTCTGTCTCTGTCTCTCTCTCTCTCTCTCTCTCTCTCTCTCTCTCTCTCTCTCTCTCTCTCTCTCTCTCTCTCTCTCTCTCTCTCTCCCTCTCCCTCCAGGAAGCCAGAAAACAAAGGATCTCTCTTCTCCCAATCTCTTATACACCATTCTTGGAGTAATAAGTCTCCATCAATGCAAATACCTCTGAACCCCAGAGAACACTCCAATTTCATAGGAGGAGAGTGAGTCTCAGGGAGATCACAGTATCCTAGATCCAGAGCTTTAAAGTATCCCTGGAAGCCATTTAGTCAATCAATCAAAGAAATCAACAAATAAGGGTGTAGTAGGGGTCTACCATGTGCCCGAGCTAGGCTGAGTTCTAAGGATACAAGGACAAGAATAAAACAAGTCTTGTCCTCAAAGGATTGACGTTCAATCTACAGGGGGAACAGTATGCATGTAAATGAACATATGCTAAATACTCATGTATATGAATAAGTGTAGGGGTAGGAACCGGGCTATTTCATTAATATAAGGAGTTACCAGGTGAGGACAATCCCTCTACTAGTGTCAGCTGTCACCCTCTCTGAAACATAGTCATAGAAAATAACTTTGAATGCTGAGAGGTTCAGTGACTTCCCAGGCTCACTTTGCCAGTATGTCAGTGGCAAGAATGGAACACAGATTTTCCTCCTGATTCCAAGGCTTGATCTAAAAAAATAATAACGCCTAGCACTTACACCGTACTTCAAGATTTCCAAAGTGCTTTACAAATATTATCTCATTTAATCCTTATAACAACTTTAGGAGGTAGGTGCTATTATTATCTCCATTTTACAGATGGGGAAACTGAGGCAGGTAGGATTTTTTTTAGTGACTTGCCTAGGGTCACATTTGATAGATTTGAACTCAGGTCTTCTAGGCTCCATGTCCAACTCTTTGATTCTGACTCTAAATCCAATACTGTTTCTACTCTACTGTGGCATGGTGACATATTCCTCCTTTAACAGATGAGAAAACTAAGACACAGAAAATGACTTCATCAAAATCATACAGTTTCTTAGTGGCAGAGTTGGGACAAGACCTGTGACCTCCCGACAGCCTATATAATGAATTATTATCTGTTCTTTATATATCAGCTCAAATGCTCCCTCCTCCAATACTACCTTCCACAGCTCTTTTATAGCTCTCGTTATTTTATTTCTCTATATATTTATTTGTATTATTTATACTTATTATCATTTATATGTACTTTTTTGCGTATGTGTCTATAACTCTTGTTTCATAAGACTTCCTCCCAGCTGGAAGGTCTGAGTATATTTTGGGCGCCTCTAAACTTGTCTGGATCATTTGCCCCCACCCAGGTTGAATTTGGGAACTTCAACATATGAAACTCCCCACAAGGATGGCTCTCACTCTCCTAAAAAAAACAGTCAGGTTTACAAACATAAAACAGGTTTATTTTTTATACAAAAAAAGGATACAGAAGAAACACTCCAACTCACAGCTCATCAAGAGAAGTCCTTACCCTGCTTCCTGTGTCCCCCCAAGGCCTTTGACAGACACCTTACTTTCCCTGCAATTCATAGGACTGCCATTGGCAAGGGCTCCACTGAGGAAAATAGAACTCTAGTGGGGAGAACCAGGTTCTAATGAGGTGGACAGTGCCTGAGTTCCACCCTCTGACATTCACCACAGAAGTTTCGACTCTTGCCTTTTGCCACAGTCCCAACCCTCAGCTCCTGCTCATTGTGTGCCTCCTAGCGTTGGGAGATGCCCTCATTGTCCTTAGTCCTGCACTCCCTGCTCCCCGGAAGTCCCTCCTTCTCAGGATGTAGAATCATCTCTCAAACAGATGAACCATGGCACAATTACCCAGAATCCCACCTGACAGTGTTTCAGAGCTTTCTGAAGTCAAATGTCTTCAGGCAATTTTATTCCTTTTTATCATAGTTCCTACAGCCCCACTCCACAAAAGGCCTTTTCAGGTACTATGGGAACTCTTCCTACTCTGATTACTTCAATGTGTCTCCATTTTCTACTTCAAAGCAGCTCATGGTGATTCCACAACCATTTACCTCCTCCCCTTCCTAATGCCTGGCAGACACCCCCTTCCAGCTCTAATGGGTCTCACTGAGCCTTACCTGAGCTCCCAGCCACTAAAGCTCCCTTCCATTTCCCTTTCTACTCCAGTCTTATTATGGGACAAATGGAACAGACCACTCAAATTAACCTTGGACTGCTTCAATAATGCCTGGGTTGAAGGAGGGAGAAAAAGAAAATACTATCCTTATAGAGTAAGCAAAGTTTCCTGTCCCCAGTCAATGTCATTACAGAGGCAGTTAGATGGCCCAGTGGATACAGCACTGGGCCTGCAGCCAAGAAAACCTTAATTCAAATTCAGCCTTAGATATGGACCAGCTCTGTGACCTTGGACAAGTCATTTGTCCCCTACCTCAGTTTTTCTCATCTGTGAAATAGAGCTAATAATAGTACCTACTTCCCAAGGTTGTTGTAAAGACTAAATGAGACAATATTTGTAAAGCACGTAGCATATAGTAGGTTTTTAATAGCTGCTTCTTTACTACCACCATCACACTCCTTTCCTAGGCAAAAAGAATAGGGTCAGCTATTTTGTCTCAGTTTTGTCTCTCCTCTAGCACCTCACACAGCATGTAGTTGGTGTTTAATATATGTTTACTGAATTTTATTAAGGTCAACGTCTCCTAGAGCATACTGCTTTTTATAGAACAAAGTACAGTTTCCACTTTAATAGATCTATTCAGCTGAATATAGCAGAGCTGTCATCCTTTTTTGTGGGATTTTTTTTAAATTTCCGTTGTTTCTTCAAGGGAGACATCGTATCCCTCCGCCCACTAAGCATCATGCTCTGCCTTCTGTAGCCTGGAAAGGTTTGTGACTTGATTACAATGTTTTTTCTGCCTTCCAGTGCTCTGCATGGAAGCTTGCATCTACTTATCACCTTGTCCTACTTGCTTGTGCTGGCAGGATTCAGTTATCCCTGCTCGACATTCACCTTGGCAGCCATCAGTGTGTGACATCCTGCGGGTCTTACTTTCTTCCCATGTTCTGGCTCTGTATGAGTTTATTTTCAATTACAACTCATGCAGGATTGTCACTCCTGAAAATCTATTTGCTTGGTCAGTTTGCAAAATCGTTCTGGGACAGAGCATCCTGTACCTTCAGTCATAGCACTGTGAGATCATAGTGCTACAAGAAGACCAAAAGTCATCCTTAAGAATATTCTATTGAATGCAAAGTCATGATGATCAAAAGTCAGTTCTTGGGATCATAGAATTAAAGCAAGAAATGACCTTATAGGTCATCTAATTCAATCTCTACATTTTATAGGTGAGAAAACTCATAACATGAAGTGATAGATTTAAGGTCACACAGATAGAAAAAATGGGGATTTGAACTCAGATTTTCTGATTCTAAATCCAGAATTCTTTCTACTATACCATGCTGTCCTAATCAATGTACATATAGCATCTGTACAGGTAGGAGTATAATCTACCCATCAGATCTTAGGTTGAAGAATGGAGGGAGCCACGTGACTGAAAGAAAATTTCAATCCACCCAAATGCAAGAGAACACCTTAACTGAAGCACCAAGACACTCTGGGTGAGAGACGGGAGGCAGAATGTGCCCAGCAAGTTGAGCTATCACCACTACCTTGACCAACATCTCCTGTTGAACACTTATGAAGACAGGTTAGGACTCCAAACCCAAGACTCTTGGGAATAACTGCATCCCTCAAACCATCATACCTGCTTCCACTTCAGCCCCTATAGCCATCATTGAGAGAAGATATGATAGAGAAGGGGTTCACCTTCTCTTTACAGCCAGCAACAACTGCTGACTAACTGCCGTCAATAGGCAGATGAGCACAAGAGCTCTGGGAGTGGCAGCACCCACCAGATCAATGGTCCCCCCTCCCAGCCAAATCATTATGGAGAAGGGGCCAGCTATCCCTACCAACAGTTACACATAAGTCAGGCAAACCAGGCAAGCTGAAGCAGTAAGGCACCCCAAGAGAAAAATAGGAGGCAGCAGCATGTGCCAAGCAAGTCAAACCACTGCCACCTTGAGCACTATCTCACCTAAGATCTTGATGAAGGTATGACCCTAAATCCAAGAGCCTTGACTATGGTATTGGTTCCAGCCCAATGCCTTCAGCTATCACTGTGGGAGACACAGTCAGGCTACTGCTCCTAGGCTGGTTACATATAGCCATGGATACTAAAGCCCCAGAAAAGAAATTTCTTGCCACCAAAGTCCTTAGCACTGATAAATAGTTCAACATTGTAAATGGTATGATCTTATCAATAGAATGTTAAAGGAAAAGTCATTAACATCTGCATTGCCAGTGTACCCTAAGGCCCACAGGACCTTTCCATCTGATTGGAAGCTGAAATTTTCCATAAACGTTGTTTCCCCTATTAGAATGTAAGGTTCTTGAAAGCAGTACAACAATCTACTGTATTTGTATTCCAGGGCTTACCACAATTCTTTGCTCATATTAAGAGCTTAATAAATATTTCATTCCTTCATTCATTCTTCCATTTGGTGTCTTAAACAGCCTCTCATTGTTGAATGAACCAGTCATTTTGATTTGGGTTTTGAGGTTCATTATAGTGTCTGAGACCTATGCAATAGATCTATCACCAAATGGTTAGTCCAATTCAGTTTTCTTAATAACCAGAGTATCCAAATATAGCTCTCATTTTAAACTTAAAAACAAATCAAATCTATCATTTAGGGCACTGTTTTTGCTCAACAGTGGTCCTAAACTGGCAGTCTATAGGCTAATTGGACTGAACAGCCTGCCTTAAATTTCCAGCAGTTAAGTAGAGTATTCATTCAATGAAGTGTCAAATACAGCTAATACACACAAATATGCACACAATTTTTTTTGCTTTAATTTTAGAAAAATCCAGTTGCTTTAGTCCTCTCTTTTTTTAATCTAAAATGTCCTATACAGAAAGTCCCTCTCCTTACTGAGTCATTAGGGAGTCAGAAGAAACTTTCAGAATGTTGCCAATCCTGACCTTATATGGAGGAAATAGCAGGATTGAAAGCATTGCAGGCAGGACAGCATGACAACTGTCCATTCTGTGGGAATTAGAGTAGTCAGTCACTCATTTAAAGGTATTGGTGACTGAACCAACTGTACTGGTTGTTATGAGGATTTTTTAAAAATAGGTTACCAGTGTAACCTGGACTTCAAGTCAAAGTCTTCTAGCTCAAGCATCTCCAACTCTTACCTTTTGGACAGATTCACTTATTGGGCAGCTCTTCTCATAAAGTCTGCTAAGAACACCTCAGAGGAACAGAGAGGCAATATGGATATCCAGAGATGCTACTTCAAGAGTAAGGAACATGTTATTTCACCAATAGCAATGGTTACCCTAACCCAGGCCCTGTCCAGAGATCCCCTGGACCCTAGAGCCTACTGCTGCTTGTGTCCTGACCAAAATATTGTGATCATAGCTCCATCACCACCAAGTGAAACCAAAGAGAAGTTGTTTCAGGCCCAGACCCCCTTCTCAGAGTAGAGTATTGGATGGCAGCAGGACTAGAATCTTGGACACCAGGCCTTTCACCTCTCGGACCAGAATCTTGGACTCAAGAACTCTTGCCATCAAGATCCCATCTAAGGTTAAGTCTTCAGATCCAGGGCCAATGCTCAACTCCAAAATAGAATCCATCTTCTAACTGTTCATCATCATTTACCATCTTAGGTTAAGAAATTGACATTGAAGGTTACCTCAGGTTGGTCCCTAGAGACTCAGTTGCCACGTATTTGCAAACCCATATGTTAGACTAAACATCCCATCTTACTTTTACCTAAGAGAATTGACATCACTCACTACTATCACAGACTCTTTAGGGTGAGATACCAAGTCAAAGGGTCCATGCTCCTATCATATGAAAAGCAAATATTTACCTCATCCTCTCCTAATTTTTTTAAATTTATTTTATTTTTAATTTATGGAATAAAAACAAGCATTTCCATAGCATAATGTAATAAAAACGATGATTGCATATGAAATTGCAAATCTACTATGTACAACCCGCTTTTCGTTTTAACTATATCACAAAGTTAGCATGTAAATTTTTATGTATTTGAAAGCATTATTCTGAGAAGGGCCCATTGGCTTCACCAGACGGTCAATGGAGTTATAACACAAAAATTGGGAAGAACTCATGATTGACAAACTTCCCTACTTGTTAGGTCTTTTTTCTTTCATGCTCATTTCATTTCCCCTACCCATGCCATCACTACCACCTACAGAAGTCATTGTATTCCTAGCAGACTCACACACTCATGCATATATGCACACATGTGCTTTTGGACATCTTCATCAACGTTATCAAATACTTCTTAAGGACCTACTCTGTTCCAGGCACTGTACTAAGCATTGGAGACACAAAGAAAGGTAAAAATATGCTCCCTACCCTCAAGGAGCTCACATTCCAATGAGTCACATTGAATGGAAAGGAGAAATAAGCATATTCTTTTCTCCTTGCTGTACTTTCAGACCTTCCTTCACAACCTTTATTGAGCAAGCTCTCATTTGAGTTTCACTCCATCTGCTTCCATCACCCTTGCCAGATAACTGTGGTAGTTACCTAAGAGGTCCCAAATCATTCCCTCTCTCTTGTCAAAGAGTTCAGCACCGGGCCAACAATGTAAGCTCCAGGAAGGCAGAGAGTATTTCCCTTTTGAATCAGTGATGTTAATGCTTATCATAGAACTTGACATATAGTGGGTACTTAATAAAGACATTTAGATTGAAGACTTTATAGTCTTCCTCTCCAAACCAACTGTCATACTGGGGGACTTGGATATACATACTGATTCTCACTCAACCAACCTAGCCTCTTTATCTTCTTCAACTCATACGATCTGCCGCTTCACGCCATAGCAGCCATGCACAGATATGGTTGTACCCTTGAGTTTAATATTACCTCCAAAGTGCTAGACTCTTGATCACAGATTCCTTCAATCATGTCCTATGTCTCACTTCTCTTGAGCCAAGTCTTTGTCCTCCTTTAACTGAGGTCATCTACATGTATTCCATCTATCTTTGCTCTCTGAGGCTCCCAATCTTTCCCTGGCTTCACTTTACTCCTTTTTTCAATTTTAACTCTAGAGTTTACCAGCAGAGCTGTACACCACAGGTATACTTATACAATCAAAGCCCTTGTCCTATTGATATGCATGCCTTGACTGATCCCAGCCCAAGATTACCTGTGCTATGTGCTTTTTTAGTCTTACCTACATGCTAATGAACAGCACTGGATAAAAACATACAAACATGCTGGGTAGATCTACTACAAATTCATTACCATTAAGTAACTCTTGTTAGACCATTACCGCTACAAAGCAAAATTTTTATTTTTCCCATACACCACAATGGCTACCCTTGCTAATCTCTTCCTCCTTTACATAACTGGTATATCGATCTTCCATACTATCTAAATGCAACCTGTGAACTCAAATGGAAGCTCTGAGTTTATGGGGACCAGGTTCAAATTTCTTATACATTTCATTTCATACCAAGGATTTTTCCCAAAAACTTAAGAATCTAAATCATGTCTAGATCTCTAAAAGGGGAAATAAAGATCATAAGCTCCTGAGCAGGAACTCAAGGTAACAATACAGGTTCAACTTTATTTCATTCAACAAAAGAAAAAAAACAAATCAGAAATGTCTCATGCTCAATTCCAAAAAGTCAAAATTATTCTCCCTTTCTCCACAGTCACTTTTGCTTCACTGATCTAAACATTTGTCTGAACTTAAAGTACTATTCTAGAATTGAGGTTTCTCCCTCCCTACACTCAGAAAGGAAAAAAAAGGTGAAGCAGAGTTAAGCACCCTGCCTCTCTGGTGAGTACCACCTCTCCCAGGGACCTAGACAGTCCACTAACCTTAAAATGGCATCCATGGACGCAAGCTGTCCAGTAAGGGACATTCCCTCAGGGAAACTAGACAGTTAACCCCATTTCCCCTGGACCTGAACATTGCCGTGGCTATGGTAGAGCACAATCAATAGTAATTGATCCTTTCCAAGTTGAGAGATCAATCCATCAGCATTCACGTATTAAATGTCTATTCTCTGCCAGGCACAGTGCTAATAGCTGGATCATAGATTTAGAGCTGAAAAGGATCTCAAAGGTCACCAGCTTTAAGGTCTTTTTTACACAGTTGAAGAAACTGAAGCACGGAGATATTAAGTCTGAGGACAAGAGAATCTCAGAATTGGAGAGCCAGAAGGAATTTCCTCGATCAATTAATCCAACTAATTGGTATAAAGGAATCTTCATGACAACTAAAGGAGCAATCAGTCTGTTTGAAGACCTTCACTTTGGGGAAATTCACCATCTCTGAGGCAACCCATTCCACTTTTAGATAATTCTAATTTTTAGGAAGTTTTTATTTTTTTTTTCTGCCATCAAATCTAAATTTGCTTCCTTTCAACTTCTACCCATTGTTCCTGGTTTTGTCCCTTGGAATCCAATCTCTCTTTCACATGCCAGCCCTTCAAATGACTAAGGAAATCTATCATGTCCATACAGGTACACTCTGAGTCTTTTCTTTTCCAGGCTAAATATCCATAATTCCTTTAACCACAAATCTTATGACATGTTATCAAGGCCCCTGCAATCCTGGTTTCCCTCTCCTAAAGATTCTTTAGCTTATTAATATCCTTCCTAAACTGAATGCCCAGAACAGAATACAAATATTCCAGATTTGGTGTGACCAGGGTAGAGTACAGCAGACCTAGCACCTCTTAATCTTGGAAGCTATGCCTTTCCTAAGGTATCCCCAGATCACATGAGTTATTTTGGCTGTCATATGACTCATCAGGCAGTCACCAAAACCCTTACATCTTTTTTTTTCAGACAAACTGCCGTCTAACCATGCTTCCCTTATCCCATAATTATAAAGCTGATTTTCACCCAAGTTAAGGCTTTAATTTTATCTCTATTGAATTCATTTTATTAGGGTTCTTTTTGGATCCTGATTCAGTCATTCAGTGATTTGGCTATACCTCACAGCTTTGTGTCATCTGCAAATTGGATGGGCACACCATCTATGCCTTTATCCAAGCCATTAATAAATTAAAAAAAAAAGAAAAACATCAAACAGCACAGCCCAAGCTCAGATCCCAGGCTCTACTGCCAAGGTGACATTGAATCATCAACAACTACTCTTTGAGTTCAACCATTCAAATGATTCCAAATTTGACTATATTATTGTCTATCCACATTTCTCTTCCCACAAAAAATAGTATGATATACTTTATCAGACATTTTTCAAAAATCTACATTAACTCTATTCAGCTTTCTTCTGAAACACCAGTTTAGCATTGCTGCTGTTGTTGTAGTTCAAGGGAGCCAGGTGGAGCAGTGGATAGGATGCTGGACCTGGAGTCAGGAAGACCTGAGATCAAATCCAGTCTCAGATTTATTACCTGTGTGACCCTGGACAAGTCACTTAACCCTGTTTGCCTTAGTTTCATCATCTATAAAATGAGCTGGTGAAGGAAATGGAAAATCACTCCAATATCCCTGCCAAAAAAGAAAAACCAAATGGGTCACAAAGAATCAGACATGATTGAAACAACTCAACAATAAATTCTCTTCCCCCTGCCGAAACTCTAGATGTTTGCTTCTGCAGTTTTTCTCCCATCTTCCACCATCTTTCAGACATCAGTGATGGTAGCTCAGAAATCACATCTTTCGAGTTCCTTCAGTGCCTAAGGATATATTTCATCTGCAGAAGGTGACTTGAATTCACAAAGAGCAAACAGGTGATTTCTTACTATCTCCTTAACAATTTTTGTCATCAACTCCCTATTGGCCATTTTATTCTGTCATTTCCAGGGTAAAGATCATTCTGTTTGGAAAAGAAAAGGAAAAGAAAAAATTGAACAGCTCTGACTTCTTTCTGTTATCACAGCTATCATTATTCCATCTACTCCCAAATAGCTATCTCATTTCTTCTTTGAGATTCCTCTTTCCCCAATATGGCTTTAAAATAGAACAGCTTTTACAGTTATGAGCCCAAGATCACACAGTTCCTAAGTGACCAAGGCACACTGGTCTTCCCATGCCAACTGATCTGCTCATTCTATATAACCCATACTGCTAATGAAGGCTATGGCCCATGTATTTAAGCAAATCAGAGTTCTAATCATAGCTGCCTCTCTCCCTTGTTGCTCCTTAACTCCAGCTCCTGCTTGGACCTAGAATTTGGCATTGCCCAGGAATTCTAACTTCTCTCTCGAGGAGGTTTGGCCCAAGAATCCGGTTTTTCCCAGAGACTCTTGCCTATCATTCTTCCTCTGCTACTCCATAACTGTCCATTCTTAGTCCTGAAAATTTCTGACTTCATTCAGGAACCCCACTTCCTGTCAACCAGGGTCATATACTTCCCTCCTGTCCTAGGGTCAGGGAGTTGCCTAATGGCTATCAGCACCACCCCCCAAGGGCCCTGGGGCTGCACAGACTTTCCTCCAGAACCAGAGTCTATGTGTATCCTATTAACTTCTCTCTGGATGTAGCTCTCCCTTTTAAATGCCAAGCCTAAGGGACGTAATTCTGGTATATGATTATCCATGACTCAATCAGTCATCTTTAATGTGGTGACAAAATGCCAGAAAGAACCAAAGATAAGGAGAGCTCACTACCAAGGAGATTGTCATCAAAAACAGAACAAAAGACTTCATCTGTGTTCATCTGTTTACATATAGACTGGTACCTATTATTCTTTATTTATTCCCTAGAATTTAATTTTTTCTACCTGACTCATTTGAAAGCTCTTTGAGGGCAGAGATCTTGTCTTATAATTTTTCATAATGCCCAGCACTTACCAACTCAGTATTGGGCACAGAATAGGTGATATTCAGTACAGCTGGAAGACACAAAGTCTCTCAAAGAGTCTGAAATATGGCAGCTAAGTGGTACAGTGGAGAACAGAGTACTGGATTTGGAATCAGGGAGACTTGAGTTCAAATTCTTACAGATTATATAATCCTGAGCAAGTTATTTAACCTTTCTTTGATTGAGTTTTCTTATCTTTATGTGATGTTTAAAAAGCTTGAGATACATAATTTCTGTAATGCCAGCATTTTAATAAAAGGATATCTGTGGCACTTTTGAATGCCAAAGACAGTCATGGCAGCAGGCTCATGGTATATATAACCTTGGAAGAGGGGTGTTCTCAAGGGTGGCAATCAGCTCTGATTGGTTAATTAATGAGAGAATGAATATTACAATGAGGGGCTGAATTTATTCTAATGAACGCTGATTATGTCATTTACTTCTAAGATACCCCGAGGCTTGGACAATCTATTCAAAGAATTTATCCCCCACCCAAACCTGAGCAGAAGGGATTAGAAGTCTGATCCAGTTGGGTGGAGTGGCAATATGCAGAATGAAGATGTCTTCCATGAGCCCTCTCCTTGGGAGATTGCGCAAGGAAATAGAATAGAGGGGAAAAAAACAGGTCTCTCCAATGTTAATAATTGGCTATTAATATGATTTCTCTCATGTAAAATGGGGATAATAATAGTATTTACCTCTTAGAGTTATATGAGGATAAAAAGATAATATTTTTCAAGTGCTATATAAATGCTAGCCATTATTATTACATTCTTAAGACACATCTTAAGCCATAAAACAGCACAAAACTATATATGAACAATGGGGAAATGATCCCAACTATAAATGCTCTTGGTTATCTGAGAAGGGAGAGATCTTTGTCTGCTAATATTAATCTAGGAAGGCTTCATAAAGAAATGGGAGTTGAATTGAGCTTGAAAATTGTATTTTGAAAAATTAAATGTTTACTAAGACAGGAATTCATAATCAAATGAAGAAAAACAACTATTAAGCATATCATTTACAAAATAACCTGAAATAGAAATTATAATCAATTAGGGAAATTTGAGGAAAGGATTCAGGTTTTAATGTAAATTAAATAATATAATCCTGAGAAATAGGAGGGTCAAAGAACAAATCATAGAAATAATGCATGCTATTATCAAAGAAAAAGATTAGACAGGATGCCAAAATTTGGGGCTATAGCTAAATAGAACCCTTTGGGGAAATCTTTATATTTAAACACATTCATTAACAAAAGATAGTGCTAAAGAATGCACTAAAAAAACTAGAAAATCAGCAAATTTTAACATCTCAAATCAACACAAAAATAGAAATTGTGAAGTTTAAAATTTTAAAGGCAAAAATCTATTGAATTATTAACAATTAATGTAATACACATTAGCTGGTTTGATTTTTAAAAAAGGAAAATCAAATCAGCAACATAAAAAACAAAGAGCAGAACTCAAATCAGATAAAAATGGAAAGAAAAAAGGTTGTGAGAAATTACTGTACCTAATCATATATATATGTGTATGTATTATGTATATATACATACACATACATACATATACTCATACATACACATATAACATATATAAATAAACTTGAAATTTTATAGTTAGTGGATAAATTATTTTCAGATAAAAAAACAACAAATAGAAATTATAAATAAACCAATATCAGAAACTTAAGCTATAAATTGCTTTATATGAGGATAAAATCTGAGCTCAGATAGACTGACAAGTGGATTCTATCAAACATTTAAAGAATGATTAACTCCAATAATATTCAAATTGTTGGCAAAAGCAGAGATGGTAGATATCTTGAGAAATTCTTTATATGAGACAAATAAGCTTCTAATGATCAAAGCAGGGAAAGATAAAACAGAAAAATAAATTGTAGGATAATTTCACAAATGACAATTCAAAAGGATGAGAAAATATCATCAAAGAAGGTACAACATGAATATAAACAAGTATTCATGATAAATAACTTGTATTTATACCAGAGATAATTCAACATCTAGAAAATATATATATATATACATATGTGTATATATAAATCAATAAATATTACTAGAAACAGATATAGAAAACACCTTTGAAAAAACACAACATATATACATTTGAATATTTAAAAGCATATGAATAAATGGAATTTCCCTTAATGTAACAATGTCTAAAAACTTACAGCACAATAATCTCCAAATAGATAGATGATCTAAATGTAAAAGTTCACATCATAAGAAAAGGAGAATGGAAGGATATACCTTGCACAAGTATGATTAGAGGGAAAAATCTTAACTAAACAAGTTGACAATCAAAGAAGATAAGTGGGACAGTTTTAGCTCTATAAAGTTAAAAATTTTCATGTGAAAAAAATCATTATAGCTAGAATTAAAAGAGAAACATTTGATTTAAGGAAAAAACTGTAGCGAATATCTCTAATAAAGGTCTGATAGCCAAGATATATAAGGGATCAATACAATTGTTAATAGTCAGTCCCCAAAAGAAAAGTGGGCAAAGGATATATCAGACAGTTTTCAAGGGAAGAAATGGAAGCTATTAGCATTCTTGAAAGAATACTACAAATCACTAAAAATAAGAGAAAAGTAGATAAGGTTTTACTTTGCACCTATCAGATTGGCAAGGATTAAGAAATTTAAATGGTTAACACTGCAAGTTCTGTTGGAAGACAGGAATAATGACACATTTTTTGTAGAGCTATGAATTGGTCTCAGCTTTCTAGAAAACAATTTATAAATATACCAAAAAGTCATTAAACTATAGATACCCTATTGTGACTCAGTGATACCACTGAATTGTGTTAATTCTGGCTATTTTGAGATTCAAGTAATGCTTTTTTGAGAAAGAGTCCTTGATTCTATTGTTATTGGACCAAGAGTTGGAGGGAAAAAGAAATAGTGTGGAGAAATTATTGTAGAGAGAAATACGTAGAGGTATGCTGGAGGCAGCTCAAATTGGCTTGCTTGCAAGAGCCCCTCATTAAATTTTCAATGTGAGCATTTACGCATCAGAAATGGCAATTGCTACAAATTATCTAGGCTTAAAAAAGTGCTAATAATGCAAATTAATCTTAAAAGTGTGTGTGTTTATATTCCCCCCTACACACCCCGCTAAATATTTACGAGAACTCTCCTCTATTGCCCTACAAACATTGCTTTTGCTTTGTTGTCGTTGTTGAGTTACAAACAAATCTTTGTGACCCCATTTGGGGTTTCTCTTGGCCAAGATACTGAAGTGCTTTGCCATTTGCTTCTCCAGCTCATTTTACATTTCCTCATATGATGATACTGAGGAAAACAGTTAAATAACTTACCCAGGGTCATACAACTAGTGAGTAAAGCCAGATTTTAACTCAAAAAGATGTCTTCCTAACTCCAGGGCAGATGCTCTATCCACTGTGCAACCTAGTTTCCTTGCTTTCGCTTAGCAGGAGGGCAATAGAAAGCTCAGGGAATGTTATCATCACCAGACTAGAGGCTAACCATACTAACATATTACCTCATGACACCTCTGCTGGGATGTCTAGAAACCCAGGACCGAAGGACCTTAGGGGTCATCAAATCTAGCCATCATATTTCACATATGAAAACAGGCTCAGCTAGGTTTAGTGACTTGACCAAAGACCTGGGTTCAAATCCAGCCTCAGACTAACTGTGACCGTAAGTAAAACATTTTACCTCCATTTAGCATAATCCACTAGAGAAGGAAATGGCAAACCATACCACAATCTTTGCCAAGAAAACACCATGAACTGCATAGTTAATGAAGTCACAAAGAGTCAGACATGACTGAAAAACTGAACAACAACAAAATGCCAGCAGAGATTCTAGTAAGATACTAGATTATCCTTCTCTGTTGGGTCTCTAATATAATTTGGCTTCAGCATAGCTCTTTGTGGAATCAGAGAAATTACTTGGATGGCCTTTCTAGATCTCTCTCATTTTGATAAATCTATCCTTGGCACCACTTAGGTGCCAAGCTAGAATAATGTCAACTTTCTCAATCATTGATTAGGCAAAAGATAACCATACAAATTAATATGGGTTCACAAATTCAGGATCTGACAAAAATAAAGCAAGCCATGAGAGAAGAAGAAAACAGACCAATAATTAATAGGAATTGAAAATGCTATCCAGTCTGGAGCTGTGCTTTTCCAAGAACACTCTCATAGCAAATGCATATAGAAAAAAGGCAACTATGTGGTACAGTGGATAGTGAATTGGACCTGGAGTCCTTTACTGAATTCAGAATCTGTCTTCAGACATGTCTGTCTGTCTTAGTCTCCTCCACTGTTAAAAAATAAATAAATGAGGATAATAGTGGCACTTCCCTTACAGCTCACTATAAAGTTCAAATGAGAAAATATCTGTAAACTGCTCAGCATAGTACCTGGCACATAGTCAGTGCCTAATAAATGTTTTGCTCCCCTCCCCAAATAGAAAAGTTCAGTCTCTCTGTCTTTCCCTCATGGAAAACCGAAAGAGGGAGGATAACTAAACATATCGAATTGCAAGAGAATGGCGTCAAAAAAGAAAAGTCAGAAAATGGCAATGTGAGATAGACAAACCATGTTCTAATTAATTTAAAAGTCAAACTGATGAACAGTTTACACAAATGATACTTTTTGCAAGTGAAATAAACATAAGACTATGGAAGGCACACACACAAAGTAGAGGGATGTGTCACCAAGAAATATGATGATAGTGGTGGTCATAGTGATGGCCCTGGTGATAATGAAGAAGGGAAGAAGGAAGGAAGGAAGGAAGGAAGGAAGGAAGGAAGGAAGGAAGGAAGGAAGGAAGGAAGGAAGGAAGGAAGGAAGGAAGGAAGGAAGGAAGGAAGGAAGGAAAAGAGGGAGGGAAGAAGAAAAAGCTTCCCCTGGGTCATTTTCTTGTTATCATTCCTGGTATTGCTCCATTCTCCAAACCAGACCACGAAAGGCCATGGACCTAGACTACTCAGCTTTGGAACTCTCCCCCTGACTCCATGCTATCCCAATGAGTGAGAGCCCACTAGATCTCACTGACCCCAGACCTGACTGTTCTTTCAGTAGATATTCTATGGAGGACTCATGGGAATTTCTGGATAATAATCACACAGAAATAGAAGGTACAGAGCCTTCATAAACGGCATCATTGAAAAGAGTGCACCTATCAGTTAAATCATGATCATTCCAAAGTGTTAGAATATATACAAATGCAAAGCTGAAGCCCAGAGAAATACAGTGACCAGCCTGTCCTCCCTAGATAGTCAGGACCCCTCCCTTCCCATATCAGGAACCCCTGAGCCCCAGGAAGTCCTCCTCACAAGCCATTAGGCTGGTGTAAAGGTCAGTGCTTGAAGTATCCCAGGTTCACTAAGCAAATTAAGGGAATAATTTGTTCATTTGTCCAAATGAACATTGGGACATTTATTTAGCATTTATCGTGCACCAGTCTACACCAGACACTATGCTACGCACTAATTCACTCAGCCAGAGACTGTTCATGGAAAAGCCTTAGCTAGCAGAGTATTCTAAAGTGTTCTACCCATCACTTTCAGCACCCGTTCAGGTCAGCTTTGAGGGAAATGACAGGACACATTTTATTCTTTTTTTAATAACTTACATTGACACAGAGGTTTGCAGCTGGGAAGCATTTTCGTATACATTCTCTTGGTTGATCCTCACGATACCTCTGTGAGGCAGGCAATGGAATATTATTCCCATTTCACAAAAAAGGAATGTGAGATTCAGAGGGTCAAGATAATTAATCAATTCTTGTACTCAATGAATCTAGTATTTGAACTCAGTTCTGATCATCTCAAGTTCAGGGTTTAATGAGTACTGAGTAAGAAACTGCCCAGGTCACCTTGGCTGAAAATCAAGGACTTTTTCACTGCATTTAGGCTTGTGCTTTTTAATTTAATCTAGCTGTGACATTTTTAAAAGCTTGGGATTTGGATACAGTTTAGTTTACAGATTTGGAGCTTGGCACTGACACCAAATTGGGGAATTGCTGGACGAGGCATGACAGCAGCAAGCCAGCAGCAGAGGGAGAGTGGGAAGGACAAGGTTTGACTTTCAGAGGATCAGCTTCAGCTGTTACAACCAAGCAGATCCATCAGAAGGATATTCAGAGTCAGAAATGAAATGGAACTTACGGAAATGACAAACTAAATGTTCTGTCAAGTCAGTGGAGTGACTCAGAGTAGGTTCTCCCTGAAACATGGCCTGGCAGTCTGATAGCAGACCTAAGAACTGGTAGCATGAGGCCCGTCATCTCTCTTGATGTGCACACACCATCTGAGCTTAGCAGCCCATTACAAGCATAACCAGCTATTGAAAGAGGGAGCAATGGGAACTAGAGTTATTCACTTATTTACTTTTTACCCATCTAAAAGAAAGGACTGAAGAATCCTTTAGTTCATTGTTTGAGCAATGGTTTTGAGGGGAAACTGTACTTCCCATCAGACCCCCTACTAAGAGAGGGCTGCACTAGAAAGGTCATCATTATGTCTCGCATAGTCCTGGATCCAAATGTGTTCTATGCCTTTTTACACATGACCACTCTTCAGTTATTTTTGATGATGTGAAGATATCTTACAGATCCCTAAAAATTCTCTTCTCTGGATTAAATATTGTCATGTCAAAGGGAGCCCAAGCAATGGGAGGCAGTGATAAGAATATGGGATCTAGAGGCAGAGAATCTAGATTCCAATCTCATCCTGTAGGTTTTTTGTTACATTTTTTTTCTTCATATGGAAAGGAACAATTTTCTATGGAAAAGGCATAGACGGGCCTTGAACAAGTCACACATTCCTAGATTTGGGTTTTCTCATCCGTAAAGTGAGGGAGTTGGATTATTTCTGAGGTCCTTCTCTGTTCTAAACCTATAATAACATACATAACCGATGATGTAATGCACTTTCTGTGTACCAGTTTCTTACCAGTTTCATCACCTTCTTACTGAGGAAGCTCTTCCCAACTTGATGAAAAAGCAGCCAATTTTGCATTAGTTCTGAAGGAGGCAAGAACAAGTATGAGAAATGGTTACTCTGTGACCTTGTTAAATTACCTCCTTCCACCAGGGATCAGTTTTCTCATCTATGGAATCAGAATAGCAGGACCTCCATTCTCTTTTGGGAGGGCCCTGGCCCTTCATTCTTTTTTGGTTATACCATTTAGCACACTTTAACTAAAGCCAAGAGTCAGAAAGACGTGAGTTCAAATCCGGCCTCAAACACTTCCTACCTGTGTGACCTCAGGCAACTCACTTAACCCTGTTTGCCTCACTTTCATCATCTGTAAAATGAACTGAAGAAGGAAATGGCAAACCACTCCAGCATCTCTGCCAAGAAAATCCAAAAAAGGGGTCATGAAGAGTTGGACATGACCGAAAAATGACTTAACAGCAACAAAAATTTGCCCAGTCATTCCATGCTCATAATCTTATTTCAATTGTCATCAAACTTCTTTCAGGGTTAGAACCATTCATTATTATGGAAATATTAGGATGATACTCAAAATAAAAATATTTTAAAAGATATTTTATATATGTACTGTTAATGGTACTAAATAACACTAAATTGAGTTAAAATAAGTCACCATTTCTATTGAATTTCAGGGTTTACAGAGCTTACGCACATGATCTCCTTTGATTCTGATAACAGCACTGGGAGGTTGGCACTACAGATTTTCAGGTACTATTGTTTCTTCTTCATTTATGAGGAAAACGAAACTCAAGCAGATTAAGTAACTTACCTCCAGTCACATAGGTAGTAAATCTGAGAAGCAGGATTTGAACCAAAGTATTTCCTGAATGTTGCATTCCTTCAGCCTTGCGACATTCCTCAGGAGGTCTGGAAGGAACCTTATTTTCCAGACAAAAAAAATCAAAGAAGTTTAGAAATGACCAGATTTGTGAGCGGCTGTGGTGAAAGAATCTGTGTCAGAGTCAGAAAGCCTGAGTTCAAGGTCTACTTCAAATACATATTGGCTATGACCCTGGCCTAGTTACTTAAACTCTTGTTTTTGCATCCTAACAACCCCCTAAAATTTGCTGAGTTTGTACTAATCAGCATTGATAGAAGGAGTCCTCTTAGTGTGCATTCTCTACATTGAAGATACTCTCAATCCCCAACAATAGCAGAGGCCATTTATATGGTGCTTTGGGGCAGCTAGATGGTGCCACAACACATAGAGCATCAGGCCTGCAGTTAGGAAGACTCATCTTTCTGAATTCAAATCTGGCCTCAGATACTTACTAGCTGTGTGACCCTGGGAAAGTCACTTAATCCTGTTTATCTTGGCTTCCTCATTTGTGAAATGAGCTGGAAAAGAAAATGCAAACCACCTCAGTATCTTTGCCAAGAAACTCCAAATGGGGTCATGAAAAGATGGACACAACTGAACGTAGGGCTTTAAGGTTTACAAAGTGGTGTACAACTATTATCTCATTTTATCCTCACAACATCTTTGTGTGATACATATTATTATTCCACGTTCACAGATGAGACAACTAAGTCAAACAGAGGTTAAGTGATTTGCCAAGGTTTAAACAGCTAATCATCGTCAGAAGCAGGATATGAACCTTGGTCTTCCTGACTCCAAATCCAGTGCTCTTCCACACTGTGGTACCTGGAGCCTCTGACAAGTAGCAATGAAATTAATAGTTTGTTATCAACAAATACTTTATAATAGTGAATAGTGTCAAAAGTACATAAGATGCTTTACTGTGCTGTAGAAAAGTCAGCTACATCCTGACATATAGTATATTATTTGAACCTTACAATAACCCTATGGTGTAAGTACTTCCAGTATTATTTTCCCCATTTTATGCATTTGAAAACCTATAGTCAGGAGAGATTAAATGACTTGCCCAGGGTCATACAGCTTGTGGGTATGGGAAGAAGGATTCAAACACAGGTCTTCCCTTATCCAACGTCAATGCTCCTAGATCCTATGCCATGCTGCACCATAAGGTACTTCACAAAGATTTTTTTCCCTCTTTACTTACCCTAAGAAATCTGTGGGTGAGACTCAAGAGTTTTACTTAAGAGTTTTACTTAGAAATTTTTTATTTCGTTTATAAACGCCACCATAATTTTGTCAGGACCATTTCTAAAAATTGGATACAGTGTGAATCAGGGTCACGAAAAGGAAACACAGACTGGGGACAAATGTTATATATGTGATTTTTCCGTATTTGAGGATTGGTACTTGTAGGTTTGTAGGTTTGGCTTATTTCTTTGCCAGTTTTGGTTATTAGCACTTTTACTTTTCAAATATCTTCAATTTCCCTAATTTTCTTAATTATATACAATGAACTTTAGTCTGAATCTATAATACATACACATATACATTTATACACATACATATATACATATGCATATATATGTGTGTATATGTATATATACATATATACCTATATATGTGTATGCATATATGTATATGTGTGTATACATATATATAGTTCTAAAAGTCTTAGGGAGGTTATAAACTATTATTATTGTAAGCAATAATAATATCGAACATTTATATAGAGCTTACTCTATACCAGCTTTAAGTGCTTTATAATTATTTTATATACTTGAGAGAGAGAGAGTCTTAGTGAAGTGTGAAGCTATTAATAATAATATCTAACCTTTTTATTTACTATGTACCAGCTATACTGAACACTTCATTATCTTATTGAATCCTCACAACAACCCTGGAAAGTAGATGCTAGTATTCTCCTCACTTTACATGAGGAAACTAAAGTAGGTGATGGTTAGGAGACTTGTCCAAGGTAATGCAACTAGTGTCTTAGGTTTGATTTTAATTCAGATCTTCCTGACTCCAGGCCCAGAGTTCTGTGTACTATGGTGCCAAAGAGTTGCATAGGTTAGCTGTATGTATGTGTAGTGATAACTGACTAGTGAGACTGGTCTTTTTCCCTCCAAGGAAGAAAAAGGACAAAAGCCATGGAGAGAAGCAGCTGGAAGGATGGCCCTCACACCAAAGGATTTCTCCCAAACATGATGTTCATCTTTAATGATGCTTCCTTCAAAGCTCTGCTCAGGTGCCACCTCCACCAGGAAGCCTTCCCTGATCCTTCCAGGTGAGCACTCGCAACGCCTTCTGAATTTGCTTTGCAGTTAGTCATCTGAGAACATGTTGTAACACTGAGTAGACTATAATCTCTTTGAGAGCCCAAACTATTTCACTCTTGTCTTCAGTCCCTACTTCAATGCCATAGCCAATACTTTTTTAAAAAATGATGAATTGTCATGGTGTGGTGCATAAATTCATTAGGACATTCTGATTTTGCTCAGTACGCCTGCAATCTGACTGTAACTAATCTTATTTCTAGCCAGACATTGAAGAACTGTTTATGATGCTTGCTCCCAGGAAGGGCTGGCTACCTCTCCCCGAACCAAACATTTCTAAACAGGAATACTCTAAAGGATGTTTTGAGAACAGCTCCTTTCCCATCGATCACACATTTAATTGGTAAAATGCCTCCTTGGTTAGAAGGAGCTACGAAAGGCAGGTAATCCTGAACCTTCTTTGGGTAGTCTCCCCTGTGGTACTGACACATAGCCTGGAACCTTCCCATTGGGATTCTGGAGGCTGACCCAAGGCTCCCCAGCTGTGTAATCCAGATGGAGATAATTCCCCCATCAGATATCAGCTACTGATCAATTGTGGATATACTGGACAACTATTGAAACTTACTGATTGTGACATACCTGTTGAGACTTACCGATTGTGACATAACTATTGAGATTTACTGATTTGACATAGCTATTGGGACTTATTGATTGAGACATAGCTATTGTGAATTACTGATTGAGACCTTCAGCATTATCATTATTAAAATAGCCGAAACTAAATTATGCTGCAGCAAATAAGTTTACTTCGAAACACACATGGCATAGTTAAGGATATATAGGGCTACTTATCCTAGATTAACATATCTTCAAAAAAATCTACCTGCTTTTGTTGACTTGACTATAAGACTTCATGCTCCCTAACAGACACTGGTCTTTTGGAATCTATGTTTAGATAGAAAAGATTTTCCTAGATTTCCCAAAGCCAGGCCAATAGCTATGGTAAGAAAAGACTCATATGACTCCTTATAGCTTTTTGTTAAAATTCCTTTGTCACCAGTAAACCCTGTAGTTACCTATAGAGGTGACACAGCAGATAGACTACTAGACTTACTAGTCAAGTAAGACCTCTGAAAATATCCAGCCTCAGATACTTACAAGCTATGTGAACCTGGGCAAGTCACTTTACCTCTGTCTGCCTCAGTTTCCTCAACTGCAAAATGGGGATAATCACAGAACCTACTTTATAGGATTGTTGGGAGGATCAAATGAGGTATTTTTAAGTGCCTAACAGAGTTCCTGGAACATAGTAGGCACTTAAATGCTTGTTTCCTTCTATCCTTCCTATAGGTAAGCATAACTATCATTGTTTCTCGAAATAATCTAACTTATTGGCAGAAAAAAGAATGCAAAATGCAAATAGATCTGATCATTTTACATGGACTCTTCCAAGACATATTGAAAACTAGCTGACTGTGTATCATATATCACTGGGTGAATTCAGCTATTGTTTCTATTTAGACCAATTAGAACCTGTCGGCGACTGTGAGAAAGAGGAGTAAAACAATTTGGAGCCCAGAAATCTCAGGCAGCACCTGGCACAGGTGTTTCTGCCTAAAGATACCTGGTCTGACTCTCCCAGGTCTCTGCCCAGAGCTACTGTAGACAAGTCATTTAAAAGAAGAGTGTGAACAGAGCAGATTATTTTGAGTTCACTCGCTAACGTAATTAATTCTACAATGAACAGAGATTATAAACAGAGCTAGAGGAGGGCAGGAGCCAAATGATCCTTGCAGCTATCTCGCTAGCTCACAGTGGGAATGGGCAGAGGGCCTCTTTTGTATCTTCTAATGGCCCTCCCTCTGAGAGGCCAGTCTGGGACGTCAGAGTGTGTCTGTCCCTGAGATATCATTCTGTAAACGTGGTTTGTGCATCCTACCAGAGCTGGGCAGACTTTCCCCAAAGTGTTTCACTGAGATAAAAGACATTCTCAGGGTCAGCAGAACTTATATCCCTGACTTTCATTAAGACTCAGTCTTCTGCAGCAGGCCTTCTCCTTTCATATTACCTTCCTCTAATCTCTTTATATTTTATATGTGCTGCCTACTTATTGGCATGTTGTCTCCCCCTTTAGGATGGATGCTCCTTGAAGGCAGATTCTTTTTTCAAGTCAACAAACACTTATTAAATGTTTACTCTGTTCCAAGCGTCATGTAAAGTGATGAGTGTTGAGAATATAAATAGAAGCAGAAAGAAAGACAATCCCTGCCTGAAAAGTGCTTATATTCTACTGCAGGAAGACAACCCATTAAAAAAACCCAAAAAGTCCAGGCGGGGAGTGGGGGGAGGGGGGGCTGGATGAGAGTAAGTTGGAGAGGAATGAAGACAGCTGGCCTGGGCATCCTCCAATGGAGATTCCAGAAGAAACCAGGCAATCACAGGAAGGGGCTTCAGGGGCCAAAGGGTACTTCCAATGTTAGAAGTCCAGGGGCAAAGTGAACTTCAAGGGTGAAAAGATTTCTGTAGCATGGTAGAGAAAGTCCAAAGAGGAATAGAATGTATCCTTTCTTTCTATTCTCAGCACTTAAGCCAAAATCTGACAGGTAACAAGTGCTTAGTAGATATTTATTGACCAACTGAAACACATTTCCCCCTAAAAGTATGCCCACACTGGAAATTATGGGACTCTAACAGTCAGAGGTCATGTGACTCTGACAAGGTCCACTGATATCATGAAGTTGTCCCTCCCCATCCCCTACTCCAGATAGTTCATTAGAGCTAGGATAAAGTGCGTGGGGAGCCATCATAAGGGTTACAGGCATGACTTCATATCTCATTATAGAACAGTCCATCAATACTTCCTACTGGAATCTGTGATTTTGTCCCTCTCTTGCAAACATTTTGTCCTGTTTTTTCAATCTCATGAGATCATAAATTTAGAGCTGGAAGGGATATTAGGGGTCATCCCTTGCCCTGCCCCACCAGTTTACAGACTGTGTGCAGCGATTTACCCAAGGTCACACATGTGTTAAGCAGAGTTTGAATTTGAATAAAAGTTCACTGATACCAAATACACTGTTTCTTCTGCTCTACCACACTCAGGGGCTCTTATTCCAAAGTCCTTGCCTATTAATTCACTTATCTCTTTGGCATATTTCAAACTCCCCACTTTGTTTCTTTTCTACAGCTTCAGAAATATCCATAGAAATACCTCTGGCCTTATCGTAGTGCCTGGCACATAGTAAACTATTAATAAATGTTTATTGATCAAAGTGAGCAACACTCTGGCTCCCTGTACATATCACCATAGAGCAGCCATGTATCTATTCAAAGACCCAGACTCACAATGGTGGGGTGCGTTCTGTGACATCCTGAACTATATAATACATATTGATCTTGAATGATATTTTTGGACCTATTCTTTTTCCATTTTTTTCCTAATCTAAAGGAGAAACTCTCTTGAGCATCAAGAGTTCATAAATGTACCTGCATCCTTGTATAGCCTGGATCCCTAAACAACTGAGGCAAGAAAATCCAGTCTCACATAATGTGAAGGTTCAGCAGCGTTAAGCAAATAACCTGAAGTCATGCAGTGAATTCACAAAGATCAACTGATCCCTGAATCTTATAATCTTATCCTCTTTGTACTAGATCCCATTTCCTCCTTGGCCTCTGTCCTAGTCTCAATTTCCTTTTACCAGGTGTGGAAAGAACTGAATCCCATAAGAGAATCAGAATTAGAGATTCTGAGAGGTGGAACAGAGCTCAGAAACTGGCATCTAGTGCAACACAGCGGTGAAAAAAATTCCCTTCTACCTTAAACTCAACAAGTGGTTTTCCTGCTTTTTAGCGTTATATTCTCCCACTAAAATATAAGCCCCATGAGGACAAAGGCTGTCTTTCTTTTTGCTTACGTTGGTATTCCTAGCACTCAGCATAGTGTCTCACATACAGTAAACACTTAATAAATGATGTGTCCAGCTAGCTTTTTATTTATCTTTGAGAGAAAAAGCAACAGAAACTTATTACATCCTGAAGCAGCCCATTAGTGATAATAATAACTAATATTCAAACAGGACTTACTATGTTCCAGACACATTATAATCACTATCTCATTTGATGCTAATAACAAATTTGAAAGGCAGGTGCTATTGTTATCCCCATTTTACAGATGAGGAAATTGAGAAAAACAGGGAAAAGTGTCTGAGGCTGAATTTGAACTCAGGTTTTCCTGACTTCAGGCTTGAGGTTCGGTCCATTTTGCCAACCAGCTGCCTCAATGTGAGAAAGTTCTTTCTCACATTAAGGTTTAATCTTTCGCACTAAAGCTTGTATCCATTGTTTCTACTTCTACCTTTGGGGACCAGGTAGATCCAGTCTAATCCCTCTTAAACCCTTCATCTATTTGTATAACCTCATGACATGGCACTTCAACTCTGGATTTATGTGGCACATGTTCACACTTGAAGATTTCTCTAGGAAAATCCTAACTCTGACTTGTTCTATTCCCAGGTAAGGTATCAGAATATCAGAATACAGTGGATGTCCAGATCTCTACAAACATTCTAAGGATTAGAACTACAAACATACAAAGGATTCTAAGATTATCTTCAAGCCCTCAAAGTAACAATATATTTACCATCCCATAGGTTCACAGAGCACTAACACCTCCAGTGTGTTGACTTGCCAGGCCTTTTCCAAGGCTGTTCACCCACCTTTGGTGTCCACTTCTCACCCAATTCTCACTTGCGGCTCCAAGAAGTTGTAGTGTGTGCAGCAGCCACACCCCAGTAAACTTTAGCAGAGCAACTAAACCAGGTTGTGGGTAACCCACAGGCCTCAAACCCATCAGTAAGCTGGGGGATGTCTACCCTAAGTATGTGAAGATTTCTCCTGGTGGCAATGGTGAATGAGAACTATTTGTTCCATGGCTAAAGAAGGTGTTGTGGAACTTCGTCAGACATCAAAGATCCTTGATGTCATCATTCTTCTTTGAAAACAAAGGATGAACATACAACATTCCACCCCTTAGAAAATGAAGAAAGCACATAAAGGATTCACTGTAGCCCATAAAGAGTCAGTAAGTTTCTCCTCCCTTCTTCTCCCTAGAGTCTTAGACAGTCTATCAAACCTTGTGGTTTGGAATCCCTTCAGAAGGGGAGCAAATTTGGAATTTCTCTCCTGCTAGAAAACCAATTCCCCAGACATTTCAGAAGTTCCACTTTATCTATGGAGGTGCAAAAGGCCTCCAGGCTTATGATATACCCTAAATTAGACTTTGGAATTTCTCAGAAATAAAATTAATTAGCAGATGCTAGAACCCCATGCCACTGGATCTGTACTACACAAGGTCAAGTCAAGGTCTTTTGCTCTCCCATTCTATGGTTTAGTGCCTCCAGCTCCAGTAGCCATATATGTAATCTCAAGAGACTGGAATCCCCTCCCCCTCTCAAAAATTTTCCATCTCTCTACAAGAAGCTAGATCCTTGATCTCTCAAATGTGTGATTGTGAGAGAACCAGCCTAGAGGCTCACAGAGCCAAGGGAGTCCTCCTCCCCTTAGAAGAATGAATTCTGGAATCCACTTGTCTCCAAGAGGCTGGCATTGTCTGCATGCCTAGCTCCTGCTAAGAGGTTGAATTCCAGAATTTTGTGTCTAAGAAATCACCTTTCAGGTCATTTCATTGAGGGCACACACAAGTCTTAGAAACTACCTTTGCTGTGAGGCAACCATTAATGGCTCCTGGTAGGAGCTAGTGAAGGGAGAGAAGAGTGATGATTGTGGGCATGCACTAGATTCCCCTCCCTCCAAGAACTTAAATCTACAATTAATTTTAGTGCTTTCTAATATGGCCTCTGGAGAGGAAAAAATGGCAAAAAAATTGATACCTTTTGTACCCTTTGTTTTAGGCTAACACTAGAGATAGCTTTGGTCCACAAAGTCTTAGCCAACCAATCCATCCCCAATGAATAAGACACCACCAATGTCAGACAGAGGTTCACCAACCTGTAAGCTCATTAAATTGATCAGGGAAGTTCCTAGATTTACTCTTTGTTCTCAAAAGCAGCTCTCAACATCTCAACATCAACAAACTTTTCCGTTTTCTTTAAATATCCACTGCATTGCTAACTATGGCAAGGTCTTAAGGCATTTCACTATCCTAGTTGCACTTTTCTGGATGCTCTCCAGCTTATTAGTGTCCTTGCTAAGATGTAGGAATGAAAACTGAACACAATATTTCAGCTGTGGCCTGGTCAGGGTGTTAACTAGTAGGGCAGTATAGTGCGGCCCCTCTTCTAAGCATTGTTCCCCTACTAATTAACCCTAAGGTTAATTAATAAGGTTTGTGTGTGTGTGATGTTGTACTAATGACTCATATGAAACTTGAAATCCACTAAAACCCATAATTATTTGCCTAGGAATAGTTGGTCATATTTGACCAATTTTGTATTTATGAATTTGATTTTTTGGGATCCAAATTTGGAAATTTACATTATCATGGGAAATAGTATGATATTACAGAAGGAGAAGCAGAGTTCTGAGAGGATTTGAGATTTTGGTTTTGGCTTTGCTACCTAGGAGTTGTATAATCATTTAAAAGTCACTTCACTTTATCCCCAAGCCTCATTTTTGTAATCTGCAAAATGAGATTAGGTCCCTAAGGTCCCAACAATATCTAATTCATTAATAATAATTTCCTTCTTAATATTTGGCCCAGCATTCCAATCTGTCAAGATCTTTTAGGATACTGTCATCTAACGTGTTTGGTAGTCCTCCCACCTTTTAAAAAATCAAAAATTTGATGAGCATGAAACATATACCTTTGGCCAAGCCATAGATCTTCTTCCAAGTTGAAGAATGACAAGTGATTCCTACTCTTTACATCCAACTATTGACTAGACCGAAATTTAGCTAATGATGCAATTTCTCTAGCCTTCATCTCTTTATTTTGTCCAAAATGACTTCATGAGTAACTTTGGCAAACGCTTTTCTGAAACTTATATAAACTGTATCTACAACACTCCCCCTCATCAGCCAATCTAGAAGCCCTATGAAAAAGAATCTGTGCCGTATGACTAGTTTTTGATGTCACTAGACTGGCTCTTTGTGACCACCACTTCCATTTCTGGGTGTTTACTAACTATCCTTTTAATATGCTCTAGAATCTTACAAGAAGTTGAAGTTTAGTTCACCAGTCTGTAATTTGCAGACTTCACTCACTTCCCTTCTTTGGAAATTAGAATATTTATCCTCCAATCTTGGGGTACTTTTCCCATTATCCACATATATTCAAAGACCATTGTCAGTAATTTAGGAATCACATACTCTTTTAGGAAGTGTAAATAAGTTTCTTGATCAATTTGATGGAATAATAGAATGGCTAGCCATTGTCTGGATGAAGAAGTAGATACACTCCTGGTAGCTTTTAAATAACCAGCTAGCTCTGTAGATAATACATTCTATAAAGCAGGTGTCCTTAACCTTTTTTGTGTCACATGTACCTTCCACAATCTGGGGAAGCCTATGGAACTTTTTTCATATTTTAAAATTAATGAAATAAAATACCTAGGATTTCAAAGGAAATCGGTGAAACTGAAACAAAGATTACTTTTCTCCAATTCAAATTCATGGTTACCTCCCCCAAATCTCTCTGCTCTAAGGAGTGAATCAAGATAGGAGGAGTACTGTCACTCTCTAAGGAGACATTTCTGCCTATGGATAATAGAGTCAGATATGGAGAAAGAACTCAGCTCTTAAAAGAAAATCATTCTTTACTTGCTCCCTTGTGTCTCTTTCAGAGTGCAACAAGGGGTATGGAGAGGGGAATTCACTTTCCCACATCCACCATGGTGTCTGGCAGTAGAACAATTCACCCAATAAAAAAGCACCACAAACAGCATAAAAAAAGGCAGGAGAGTTAACCCTGCCATTTTGGAGCTGAGATGAGAAAAGATGTAGACCCAGGTATCCCAGTGGGGCAATCAGCAGAGATAATGTGCCCAATGGGAAATTTCATGAGGGCAAGAGAAGAAGAAAGAAGACATTCAGGGTTCTGTGATAGGGGGGTATGAGTCGTGTTGGCCATACATGCTCCTTATGGATCAGATACTCCAAATGCAATACTCTGCTTTCCTCTTACATGAATCTTCAACTTCCTGATACAAGTAAGTCAGCACCTTTTTCTGCCTCTTTGGCCCGTTTTTCATCTTTACTTTTAGCTTGAGGCCCTTTACCTTTCTGAGGGGAGCCTTTCCTTTACTATGGCATCCTGGAATTTTCTGTAAGGAAGATATCCTGCAACTTTTACAGTTGAACTCTAGGAAACATTGACTTTCTCTGCATTGCTGAACTGAAGTATTACATGAAAATCTCCTCCAAGACAGCCTCCTTGCCTCTAGCATTTCCTCATATCTAATCCAAGACAAATCATAGATTCAGAATTGCTTTCTCTAAGCATGGCTTTATCCTTGTGCAGAAGTCTTTGCGCTTTGCACAGAAAGTCCATAGACTGACAGCCTCAGGAATGTTAGAGGAAAGAATTTCCAAGATCAGCTCATGAGAGAAAGACTCATGTTTGCTTTCTTCTTCCATTGCCCTTTGCTCCTGGCCTAATCACAATCATATCTCCCTGCATTGTGGCTCAGACACTTCAGCATAGTCAATCCTAAATTTGAACAAGCATTTTAAAACTTTGGAATCAACAAGACATCAAGAGCTATCCCTTCTCAAAAAGGGCTTTTCACACATGTCCATCATCATTAACATCATCGTTAGCATCACCTTCATCATCATCATTAGCCTCATTGTCATCACCAGACAGTATCCATGAAACTCTTATATTTTCTCAGGTCTAGGGATGTGAAGGCAGCTTTCAATCTATTTGCTTTGAAGAGTTCCAAGAGGCTGACCTGGCTTTAGCAATAGCAGCAGGATGTCTGTTAGACATCTCTTCAGGAAAATGTTTTTTGGCAAGAATTTATAGATACCATCTATGACGGGATTTGCTCTAGCAAAATATGCCATCTGCAAAATGCTCACGATTTTAATTTTACCTCCTCATTTACTAGTTAAATACTCTGTCTGAAGGACAGAAACAGCACCAGGAGAGAGCATGTGTAAGAGCATTTGGCTTGTACAAGCGGGACTTTAATATCAGCTGTGAGAAAATTTGTGCTGCATGTGGTTTCTCAGGGAGCACTGTTTTCAGGGAGATCTCCCTCACCAGAACCCAAATGGCACAGAATCTCCTGGGCTCTAATTAATCCATGACCTGCTTTTCCTTTAGAGGTGCAAGAGGCTAGAAAGGAGCAAAAATTATTATTTGCTGTTAGGAAAGCACGTAGAGATAAATAAGTCCTCAATGGAGAAGAAGACCTCAAATGAGATTGTTTCGGTCCAAGCCTAATTTTGTTAAAAAGAAAAAAAAAATTGCCTTGGAAATTACATATTCCAGATGCAATACTTCAAATGCCTGATTGCCCCAGTTAGTTCAGTGATAATAATGGTGATCCTTCTAGTTGCTGAAAGTGCTAGCTCTTTGAGAAATGATGGTTTCTTATCTAGGAATAATCAGATTTACCGTGCATTCCTTCTCAGGAGAAGGTTCATTAAGGGTCCAAAGTAATATTTGAGTTTGTCTCCATTTATTTCCCCAAATACAGACCTTTCCTTTTATATTAGCTTAAATTTTTTATAAAAGGGAAATATATAAATTTATTCCTTTTTATACTCTTTCACATGTATACACACACATACACACACACACACACACACACACACACACAGAAAATAAAGGTATCTGTCCATGCATCTACCCCTACATCCATCTCTTTTGCATGGCTTGAACATTTGCCTACCTGAAAACAAGATGGTCTCTTCTGGGTCCACAGTATTAGGATTGTATGATGCCTCTCCAGGAGGAACATCATCTGCTTTTATCATATTGATTAAAAGTGAGGAGTATGGTGCTAAGTGCCCTAATGGTAAAGAGAAAGATGTTGAGAATAACAAAGTCTTCTCTCATGGGCACTTAAATCATATGTATCCTTTAATAAACCCATCTTTCTAGATGATAGCTGCATATGAATAGTAGTAACCCAGAGCAGATCTACAATGGGGACGGAGCTGAGTAAAAGTACAACTTTTGGCTAAGTGAAGAGTATCCATTTCCACCTGAGTCGAAGAAGTAGAGACTAAGAGCCCCCAGGTATTACAGGAGTGGAGATCAGGAAACAACGAGGACAGCAGAAGGGTGATGAACATCTTGAAAACAAACAGGAGAATGGGGCTGCATCTTGTAAAATGTGGAACTTTTGTTAAAGCTCCTGCTATATAAGCCCTAAGGGTGTTATTGGTTTGTGCATCCTGCAACAAGATATATACAAGACCCATAGCCAGCTCCAAAAGGACAAATATTATTCATGGGACCATATGGATTGCAATATTATACTCTGACAAGTCTATCAAATTTCCAAATATTAAAAGTCAGACAATAGGCATCCATGGAGACACAGTGATACAAAAAGCAGGAGTAAATCTAAGAATAAAAATTTACCCAAAAGAAATAACTGCTAATCTATGTCCAAGGGAAAATTTCTCAGCCATCTATTATTAGTAGTACTTTATATCTCCATCTTCTCCTGCTCTAAATATGAAAACTGAACATCTGGGAGCAAAAATAAAAGATATGCTTTGTTCTCCAATATGGAGTCACGCTGCCATTTTACTTCAACTGTAGCACTGAAACCAAAGCAGTGAGTGCTAGGACTTTCACACAAAACCTGAATGTACTTGAGTGGTCTAGCTTGTGGGCAAGGAAAAGCCAAAGAAAATGGAAATCTGACCCAGATTTCACTCAGGGATGGGTTGGCAGGCAAGAACAACATTAATCCAGTGATTTGGTAATATAGGGAACACCCGCAATGTGCAGAATATTATGATTACTCTCGTGGGAAATGTAAAAGACATATGTTCATTCATTTAGTAGGTGGTGCTAAAGATTCTGGTTGTAGAGTCAGTAAGATCCGTGTTTAAATTCAGCCTCAGACACTGACTAGTTATGTGGCCCTAGGCAAACCACTTAACCTGTCTTTGCCTCTCTTTCCTCATCTGTAAAACTGGGATAATAACAGCCACCCCGTGTCAACATTGTTCTGGGGATCAAAGGAAATAATAATTATAAAGCCCTTAGTGCAGTGTCTGGCACAAAGGAAGTGTTTTATGAATGTTAGGTACTACTACCTAGTTGTTGTTGTTGATAACGATGATGATGAGGATGACCTATGACTCTCAAATTTACCAGTAGCATATTATAGTGGAAAGAACACCATTGGAATAAGAAGACCAGGGTGATTATCACAAGTCCAATACTTCCTAACTTTACCACTCCAGGCAAGTCAGTTAAATGTCTCTGAATATATACAAAATTGGGTTGATCATATTTGCTCTCTTGCTACTTCTCAGGTTTATTTAGGAAAATATTTGTAAATCACAAAGAGTTATAGAATTGTGGATAAATATTATGTGAACAAGTGGGAGAGAAAAGACTTGCAAACATGAAAGTTGATGTCATGGACCAACATATACAGCATAAACCCTAAGCATTAATGGAAGGTCAGGAAGGAAAGAATGTTGTAAGCCAGAGAAGCTGCATGTGAGCAGCATGAGCTCAGATTTGAAGCATGGGCAGGACTTCTGACTCCTGGCTTCCTTCAAGTCTCCACTAAAATCCCATCCTCTAAAGCAGGGTGTCTTAAACTTTCTCCACTCATAACCCCTTTTCATGTTTAGGCAGCTTTTACTGGCACTGAGTGACCTAAAGGCATGTGCCATTGTATTAAGAAAGTTCGGATTCGCTCCTGTAAATGACGCTCTCGGACTCAATCAAAACGAAAGTAAAAAGCTTTAATTACACAAGGCACGGTACAGACAGTTTAGGACAGCAGAAGAAGCAGAGGGCAAATATAATGATTATTGATACAAGGGCTATAATTACAATAGATAGATAGAGGAAGAGAATACATCACCAATTCAAGGGAACCTCCAATAACTCAATCGGCTGGGAGCCCCATTGCAGCCGGAACAACTTGAATTGTGTAAAGATGGTCCCGCGCGAAGCGTCCTCCCACGGGTGAGGCTCAACAGGACTTTGTGGTCCGAGCTTTTTATAGGGTTCGCAAAAAAAAGAAGGCTCTCGGTCAAGGCAGTTACATACAGAGTTTTAGCCTACTTCCCTAGCATATGCAGTTTGTGTGTCTGGGTCTAATTCTGGCTTTTTAATTGCTGACATGTTCAAAAACCTTGAAGCTCAGCATATTTTATCACTGTCAAGTGCTTATGCTCAAGGAAGGGGCCACCTTCCCTTGAACATAAGCAGTTTCAGGAGTGGCGAGTTCCTGTTTTTATTGCCAAGAACGTACAAGGTTTAAAGAATGGTCAAGTCCTGAGACTAAACGTTCAATAGCTCAGGCCTATTAAATCTGAATGATATTACAGCCATATAAAGTGCTCATCCTTTGTGTTTAGAACCCAGGCTGCAGTGAAGTTGCCCAATGCAACATGGGTAAGTGCTGCCAGAAACACCTCAGATTCATTACATGTTTGATTTTTAATTAATTTTTGGTTGTTGCATGTTCAGAAACCTTTTTCTCTTGCTAAATTTTCTGCAACCCTGTATAGAGTGACCACCCACAGTTTAAGAAGTGCTACTCTAAAGGAAGCCTTTCTCAAACCCTCTTATTTCTAGTGTCTTTCTTCTATTGATAATTTCCTAATAATCCTATTTATAGCTTCTCTGTAAATATTGGTTTGTTTCTTGTCTCTTGAATTAGATTATGAGTTCCTTGAGGGCAGGGTCTGTTTTTTGGCTCTTTTTTTACCTCAAGCACTTACCACAGGGATTAGAATATGGTAGGCTCTTAAAACTGTTTATTGCCTGAGGGGAGGAGCCAAGATGGCAGAGCAGAAGCAAGAATATGTCTGAGCTCTCCTTCCAAATCCCAAATAGAAGGGAAAACAGACTGTAGGAAGGTGTGGAGGGGGTGTGTGTTGTCTAGAACGGTGAGTGGGTAGAGATGGGGAGAAAATTTTGAATTTATATTCTTGTGGGAGTGAATGTTGAGAACTGAAAAATAAATTATATGTTTTAAAAAAATAAAATAACTGCTTATTGACTAACTGGCTGGAATTAATCAGCACTGCTAAATGGTCTGGGTTCTCAATCTCTCAGTACCTTTCTTCAGAGATATGTTGGTGGTAGTAGTAGTGGTTGTTTGATTGGTGGTGGTTGTTGTTGTGGAGCCAATATTATTCATGGAAGGGATGCCTTGAGGAAACAAATTGCTTGTTTTATTCATGAGGCTCCCTAGTAGATAGGAGAAGGGCTTGGGAAGATGAACCTTTGGTGAATATGAAGGAAGAAAGGTTATAGGAAGAGAGCAGCAAAGCCATATCTGAGAGTGTTCTTCAACAAAATTTAGATTGGTGGAGGAGGAAAGAGGGAAAAAGAGTGGATGGGGGGAGGAATGGAAAAGAAAGGGAACTGATGTGACATTATGGAAAAAACAATGGATTTTGAGTCATCAAGACTCAAGATCAACACAGGACTCTGCAATTTACTGTCTGTTACCTTGGACAAGTCACCTAACCTTTCTGAATTCTAGTCTCCTCTTTTATAAGATGAAGAATTCAAATTACATGAACTCAAAGATTCAGCGTATTGCTACAGCCTAAAATTTTATGAATTTTTCTAACTCAAAGATGACAGGAGAATCATTAAGCTAAGTCTGTAGATGCAGGATTGGGTGAAACAGGAAAATTTTTAACTTAGAAGAACAAAGATGATTTAGAGCTGGAGGAAATATTAGAAATCTTCTAAACCCAATACCTCACTCTACAGAGATGAAAATGAGGCCCAGAAAGGTGGCCAAATTACCTGCCAAAGGTCAAAGAGGTAGGAAGCATAACTAGTTGCCTCTAAACCTAAATTCATCTCACCTCATACCTCCCTCATACCATAGACCAAGCAAATGAAAAAAATATCATGCCCTGAGAATGTGAAACCAAAAGGGATCACTTCCTAGGTAGCAGATTTTGAAATTAGGGTCAATTTTTTGAGAAAAATTGGTGAGGCAGAAAAAGGTAGATCCTAATGGTTATCTATATAGCTACTCTGACTTTATCTTTCCAACAGCAAGCCAGTACTGAATGGAGCTAACAATCCAGATGGTGGAAGACAAGAGATTTGTATTCTGTCAGGCTCTGGAGAGGTCTCTGATGATTCAGCGAGAAGCTCCCCAAAAGTTTTCATAGGATCATAGACCTGGAGGAGGAAGAGGACACAGAGATCATCCAGTCTAACCCTGTTATTTTATAGATAAGGAAACAGAAGCCCAGGGAAGCTAAGTGACTGGTTCAAGGCCACCCAGGTAGTAATTATCTGAAGCAAATTTAAACTCACATAATCTGACTCCAATAATAGTGCTCTTTCTACTGTACCCTTTTGCATTAACTAGGGTATAAAAGCTCATGGGCACCTTACTCTGAAGGAATTCATATTATATCAGAGTCATATACCACAACAATTGTGCTATAAGAAATGAGGAAATAAATCATTTTAAAAATACGTAGAATTATTTGTATGAACTGGTACAGAGTGAAATAAGAACTAAAATAATAATTTACATTATAATATAATATTATAAAAATGAACAATTTTGAGGACTTTTGTAAACTGATGAATGAAATGAGAAAAATCAGAAGAATAATTTTTACAATAAACACAACACCATAAAAACAAATAGCTATATTTCATCATCACCTCATAGGCTAAATGAACATGTAACTTCATAGTATTTTGCTTATCTAAGAGGTTTTCACTGGAGAATTCTTCTTTTTTAAAAGTTCAGTGTTGGGGGCAAAGTCACGATGGCTGTGTAGAAGCAGAGACTTACTAGAGTTCTCCCCCCAAGTCCAGCCAAATACCTGTAAAAATGACTCTAAACAAATTCTGGAGCTGTAGAACCCACAGAATAATGGAATTAAGCAAATCTGCAGCCCAAGACAGCCTGGAAGGTTGGTGGGAATCACCTACCGTGCCACACTAGGAGCAAGAAGCAGTCCAGCATTGGCCTTACCAGCACAGAGAGGACTTGATCAGTTCTGGGGGACTGACTCTCTGGCATCTGTGGCAGTTTTTAGACTTCACAACTCCAAAACTCAGAAGACAAATTAGAAGGTCAGAGGAAAAAACCTGTCATACCTGTACGAGAGAGTAGAGTGGTCCAGTCCCAACCACAGGATGGCAGAGGGGGTGGAGGAGCCCATGACAGTCATAGCAGCAGTACAAGCAGCAGCAGCAGTGACTGTTTCTGGAGCTCTAGGCCCATAGACTGTGAGGAGATCAAGTGACTGACAGTACACACCACTACCTCCACTGGAAGCAGAGAACTACCTTGACAAAGAAATCAAAAGGCAAGTAAATGGCTGGGGAAATGAGCAAAAAGTGGAAAAAGAATCAGACTATAGAATCTTATTTTGGTGACAAGGAAGACCAAAATATACAAACATACAAAATATGCCAATACACAAACAGAAGAAGATAACAAAGTCTCCTAGAAAAAACCTCCAAGTAAAATATGAATTGGTCTCAGGACATGGAAAAGCTCAAAAAGCACTTTGATAATCAAGTAAGAGAAGAAGAGCAAAAATTGGGAAGAGAAATGAGAGTAATTCAAGAAAATCATGAAAAACAAGTCAACTGCTTGCTAAAGGGGACCCAAAAAAAATGCTGAAGAAAATAATACCTTAAAAAATAGACTAACTCAAATGGCAAAAGAGATTCAAAAAAGCCAATGAGAAGAATGTCTTAAAAAGCAGAATTGGCCAGATGGAAAAGAAGGTCCATAAGCTCACTGAAGAAAATAATTCCTTAAAGGTGAGAACAGAGCAGATAGAAACTAATGATTTATGAAAAATCAAGAAATTATAAAACAAAACCAAAGGAATGAAAAAGTACAAGACAATCTGAAATATCTCATTGGAAAAACAACAGACCTAGAAAAGAGATCTAAGAGAGATAATCTGAAAAGTATTGGACTACCTGAAAGCCCCAATAAATAAAAGAGCTTAGACATCATCTTTCAAGAAATTATCAAGGAAAACTACCCTTACATTTTAGAACCAGAGGGCAAAATAAATATTGAAAGAATACACCAATCACCTCCTGAAAGAGATCCCTAATGGAAAACTCCTAGAAATATTGTAACCAAACTCCAGAGCTCTCAGGTCAAGGAGAAAATATTGCAAGCAGCCAGAAAGAAACAATTTGAGTATGGCAGAAATACAATCAGGATAACACAGGATTTAGCAGCTTCTACCCTAAGGGATGGAAAGGGTTTAGAATATGATATTCCAGAGGTCAAAGGAGCTAGGATTAAAACCATGAATCATCTACCCAGCAAAAATACTTCAGGGGGGAAATGGCCATTCAATGAAACAGAGGATTTTCAAGCATTATTGATGAAAAGACCAGAATTGAGTAGAAAATTTGCCTTTCAAACACAAGAATCAAGAGAAGCAAGAAAAAGTAAACAGAAAAGAGGAAAGCATAAGGGACTTACTAAAGCTGAACTGTTTACATTCCTACATGGAAAGATCATATTTGTAGCTCTTGAGACTTTTCTCAGTATTTAGGTAGTTGGAGGGATTTTATACATATAAACAGAGGGCATAAGGTAAGTTGAATATGAAGGGATGATATCTAAAAAAATAAAATTAAGGAGTGTGAGAGGAATATAATGGGAGGAGAAAGGAAGAAACAGAATGGGATAAATTATCTCACATTAAAAAGGCAAGAATAGGAGGAGAATAAAGGGGAGGTGAGAAGGAAAGAGTGAACTTTACTCTCATCAGATTTGACTTAAGGAGGGAATAACATGCACACTCAATTTGTTATGAAAATCTACCTTAGGCTACAGAAAAGTAAGGAGGAAGGGCTAAATGGGGGTGGAGGTGATAGAAGGAAGGGCAAATGGGAGGAAACAGTAATTAAAAGTAAACACTTTTGAGGGGAGCCAGGGTCAAAAGAAAGTTTTAGGGAAGCAGGGAGGGCAGGATATGATGGAGGGAAATGCAGTTAGTTTTTCACATCATGACTGTTATGGAAGTCTTTTGCATGACTACACATGTATATAATACCTGTATTGAATTGCTTGCCTTCTCAGTGGTGATGGGTGGGGAGGGAGGAAGGGAAAGAAGTTGGAACTCAAAATTTTAAAAATGAATGTCAAAAATAGTTCTTACATGCAACTAGGAAATAAGACATACAGGCAATGGGGTATAGAACTCTGTCTTGCCCTATAAGAAAATATAGGGGAAGGGAATGAGAGAAGGGAGAGGTGTGATAGAAGAGTGGGAAGATTGGGGGAAGACATATTTGAAATGCACGATTTCTTGGGATGCATGGAAAATTTGGAAGTCAAAATCTTGTGGAAGTGAACACTGAAAGCTAAAAATAAATTAATTAATTTAAAAGAAAAAAGTTCAGTGTCCTTCTGGAGAAGAGCCACAATCCAATCTCCTATTTATCTGATTCTCTACCTTCTCTAGAAACCCTTTTGACTTCCATAATGGTCACTAATATAGCTTAAATCTACACTAAGACATTTGGGACACTCTATATAATGTTTTTTCCCAGACTTGGTTGCTCACAATCATGCCCAAAGGTGTGAGAAACTAATACCATTCATCATGCACCTACATTTGTGGCTCAGTTTAAAGAGGTACAAAGGATCATCCTGCTCTTTTAGTCAATAATTTCAACCACATCTAATGTTCCCAAGAGTAGCTCCTTTCATCATCACCCCTCTAACCTCAGCACTATCATTATCACCACTGTTACCCTTCTAGCTGACCTCTGAAGTCTCCTGAAATATCACTTCCTCCAGGAAGCCTTTACCTAATCCTTCAACTCTCATCAACTTTTGTCCATATAAAACACTGGGTTGGGTTGAACTAGATAGCCACATAAGTCCCTTCCAGTTCTCTGATTGAATGTTCATGCATATACCTCTTCTATATGCTTATCATGTATTATTTTGTACTATAGTTATTTGTATGTGTCACAGCCCCCATTAGACTCTATGAGGACAAGAGCTCTAAATTATCTAAATTTTGAAGCACCTAGCAGTTCTCTACACTTAGCAATATCTTTTTTTTAAGAACATTATTCCTTTTGTTTTGATGTTGCATTCATTTTTGTACATAGTTCTTCCCCGCCAACTGCCTAATGAACCTTTCCTTTCCACAAAGATTTTAAAAAACCACAGTTCAGCAAAACCAAACAAATACATGAATCAGCGTTTCTGACAATACACATCACATGTCTGGTCTTTGGGGGGAGTTAACCATCTAGAGACTAAAATCATGGAGAGAATATAGATCACAGATTCATAGATTTTGAGCTAAAAAGAATCTTGCAGGTGATCCAAGATGACCTCTAACTAATTAATACCTTCATTTTAGGGAGGAGAAAACTGAGACCCAGAAAAGTCCAATGACTTGCCCAAGGTCACATAGTAATAAGGGAAGAGACAGAATTTGAAATCAAATCCTTGCACTCTAGATCCAGTGCTCTTTTTACCACAGTAACATGAAACCACTATCTGAAGATACTAGTATAGACTGGTGTGAATCACACTCAATTTACAGGCATCAGAGTAAAAGACTAAAAAAAGAAGAACTTTAAGAGAACCAGGCTTCAAAATCTTAATAAGTCTATCATCCTTCCATCTTGAAAATCTCACTACCCCTCTAATTCTTGTTCCAGCTGTCATCAGCTAGTACACATCTGTCCAGCCCCTGCACTGATGTTCAGGCTACATTTGACTGGTCCCAACACATCTGTTCTTCAGTCCACCACTCTTCATTCTTAGGTGTGAGTTTTATAAGGTCTAAGATGAAAAAAAGTAAGCATTTTTCCTTGGGCACAGATAAAACAAGTAAAGTGATATAAAACTCCCAATCTCTTTTCTTCTCAGCAAGAGATTTGTTATGCTCCAAGAAAGGATCACATCAAAGGTTTTTAAATTTCTGCTGCATTCTCGATAGTCCCAACAACTCACAAAAACTGGATTTCTTACTGTTCCTTTCACACAACACTTCACATTCCATTTTGCATCATTATGTAGACTTTGTACCTCACGCCTTGATTATATTCCCTCTTTGCTTCCACTTCTTAAAATCCTTACATTTCTTTAAAGCTCAACCCATATACCACCGCAACATGAGACCTTTCCTGACCCTCTCTACTTCTGCTGTCTCCCAAATCAAAATTACCAATTTTGTGTGTGTGTGTAGATATCTATGTGGACAATTGTTCAGTTGTTTTTCAGTCTGTCTAACTCTTTGTGATCCATTTGGGGTTTTCTTGGAAGAGATACTAAAGTCCTTAACCATGTCTTTCTCCAGTTCATTTGGTGGATGAGGAAACTGATGCAAATAGGGTTAAGTGACTTACCCAAGGTCACACAGCTAGTAAGTGTCTGAGGCTGCCTTTGAGCTCAGAAAAAGGAGTTCTCCTGACTCCAGGCCCAGAACTCTATCCACTCTTTAACCTAATTGTCATATGTGGACAAATTTTCTTCACTGATAGAATTGGGTGAGTCTCTGAGGCAGGGATGGTTTCCTTTTGATTTTTTTTCCCCAGTGCCTAGCATAGCATAGGCACTTTATAAATGCCAATGGATGGAGTGAGTGATTGACCGATTCTCCTTAACACCATCTAAAAACAAATATGAAAAGAAATGCAGTGAAATGCCCTATGCAATAAGCAGGTCCACACATTAAACTTGCATCTTCTATGTTCTAGTCTATACTTCCTTCTAGACCTTACTGCTTCTAGTGATTCTAGATAGGAAAACAGAATCAGAAAGCAGCCAAACAATGCAACCTAACTACCTGGTTTACAAGCGATGGAAACAAACCAGACTTTAGAGGGACAGAATGCCTTCCCTCTGTTTAAATCTTTAAAGCCTCAGTCCCACTCTTCCAAATTAGAACCATCATCCTCATGCTACAAGTTCAAGCCTCAAAATATCCTTGAGAATTCAACAATGAAACTGTACTAAAACCAGAGACTCATCACAAGTAAAACTCTATTATCCATAAGCATATGAGTATAACATTCACCCACAAAAATTAAGGACTAACATTTTTAGCAGATGTTCTCACCCCAAACTCTTATATCCTCCAGACTAAATAGAAAGTTCATAAGATACAGAGACCAAGCAGAAGAAACCAAAGCCATTGGTAAAAAAGGAAAAAGTACAGAGCATCTTTGCTCGAGTTGTCTGGAAAATACTTCCAGAAAGCCTACAGAAGATGGTTTTACATCTCAACATTTTCATTCAGTCACAAAATCAATCATTGTATCTAAGAATCTGCCAAACACTGAATGTAAAGAAATAACACGATAGTAACTTGACACCAAACTTTCCTGAGCACTCATCAATATAAAGATGATGATAAAATAATGATAGTAACGTTACTTTTTCATTTATGAAAAAGCATTCATTTCCTCCATCCTCACAATTGTCCAAAGAACATGAAATATAAAAGAACAGAGAGATAGCAACCCTTCCTCAGAGCATCTATCTGAATTCCAAGAACATGAGTGATCATGATATGCATGGCATTTTAAGGTTTACTTTTATGTCTCATTTGAATCTCACCACAATCCTAAGAATTGAGTACTATTATCGATTGTCACCATTTTAAGGATGAGGAAACTGGGAGTCCAAGGTTAAGTAATCTAAAAGTGTTTCAAGCAGGATTTGGATCCAGGTTTTTCCAACTGGAGGGCCAGTGCACTATCCCTTACACCACACTGCTTTTGCCTAAGGTTATGCAGGAGGGGAAGGAGTCATTTTTTTAATTCCCTTCTCAGCCTCTTTTCTTCCCGTTCCCTACTCTCTCCTTCTCAACCTGCCTTCTTCTGTATTCTACCTCCTTTCTACCTTGTCCCTTGTCAAAGTGGGGACTCCCTTGCGGGGAGGGGAGTGGTGTGGAGATTATGGTATTCGAATACTTACCTATGAGGAGTTATTCTGTACGAAGACAGGACAGATGCTTGCTAGGAACTCTAGAATGCCCCCTCCCACAAAATATCTCTTTGAACTGATGCCTAAAATCTGACTATGAGCAGTTCATTTGGGGAAATTAAATATTCCCTTCCTCTGCAGTTCTGAGTTCTGTTTGTTCGTTTGTATATAAACATCTCTGAAGAAAGTAGCACATTAAGTTTCTAGTATCATAGGGAACAAGTTTATGAGGTAACTTTCTGTGCCAGAAAAGAGAGGTATGCCTGAGGTCACTGGATGCTGAGGGGGAAGTGGGTCAGGGCACTGGAAATGGAGAAAAGTGAGGCAGGGAGGGGGACATGGAGAAGAGCAAGGGACCCATGCAAGAAAGTCAAGCTTTTCTTATTTCACAATTTTGCTTCTGCAGGTGTATGAAGCAAACTCCACTGTCCTCTAGGGGCAACAGAGGCACTGGCAGTAACAGCAGCGCCCTGTAACAACAAAAACCCTGTATTTAAAGTCAAATGATAGAGGGTCAAATCCTGGCTTTGTTTCTCACTGGCTGGGTGACTTTGGACAAACCACTTCTCCCCTTTGCCCCCCAGCCTCATCATCCATAAACGGAAGGACTTCAGTCAGAGCAGGGGCCCTTAACCTGAGCTCTACAATCCCTCAGAGGAATTTCTGGGGGAATTTTAGGGCTCTAGAGACTTGAATAAAAATTACATCTTTGTAATTTTTGTAACCCTGTGGTATATCTTTGTAACCTTGAAGTTTAGCTTTTCCTTCCATTCTGAATGTAGGAAACAAACATTATTCAGAGAAGGGATCCATGGCACACACCCCAAAGTTAAGAAGCCCTGGACAAAAGGACTTCTAAATTCTTTAATCTGTCATCCTCCCTCTGAAAAATCATAGTCACTAACTTCATGGGAATCTTCTTTGTAAAAGCTTGCCTGACTTACAGCATCTCCCCTTCCCCTTGCCTCTTCCCCACCTCCTTCCTCCACACTCATCTTCCCTCTTTTCTGTTTCCTCTCTCCTTCCCTCCTTCTTATTGTCTACTGCCTAAATGCCCTTTACTCTTATTGCTTCTGACCTCAGCTTTCCTCTCCCCAGGGCTGACTGTGCCACCTGGGACCTTACACCACAATAATTAGCTCTGGCAGCTGCTGGACTAAACAAGCTCCCAAACTCCTACAGCTGGGGAAGCTGGATCCTGAATTGAGGAGGGGGGAGGAGACACGTGGAGTCTTCTCAGGTGGCCGAATATTGTCTAATTAGGCCCCCTGCTCTGAGGTCTCCACTAGCTGGATGAATAAGTGTTCGTAATCTTGGGGGATCCCTCAAGATGCTGTGGGAGTCCCTTGATGTGTTGTTCCCTTTCTGGTTGCATTTCAGTCCATAGAGTAAATGAGAGGGTGGGAGAGAATTTTAAATAGCCACCAGGGATCCCTACATGGGATCATCTCTCTTGACCCTCCTAGAGACCCTGTTACCGAGGCATAGAGTCTGATACTATGCAGTATGCAGCCAAAGCTGGTACTTAATGAAAATGAATTTTTTAGCTGCACCTTGGAGAGGTTAGCATGAGAAGTGTCCTCCTAAATAAAAACAATATGTGCCATGACATCATGAAAGGCAAAAGGAAAAGGAAAAGGAAAAGGATGTGTGCAAACATAGACTGGAAATTAAAAGTGCAAAGAAGGTCCAAGCAGTCTGTGACTTAACTTTAAAGGATTAAGGTTTGCTGTAATTTGGTCCTGGTCTAGCTCAGGTCAGTGCAGAGAGCAGTCAGGAACCAACTCGTAATGGGGGAAAGAGGAGAAAGGGGAAAATGTGCAGATTTGGGGTTGAAGGACTTTACCCCTCATTCTCCTCACAGCTCCATGGCCAACTGTTTAGGAAATGAAGGAAATAAGCAACTATGTTAATGAAGGCACTGATCTTTATGAAATATAGCATGAATGGAAGAGTTCAAACTGGCCAGACTAATCTATTAGCATTTTCGAATATTTCCCTCTGATTTTTCCCTTTTGAGATAGGGTAAGTCTTTCTCTTTTATTATCATGACTGGCTCCTTGGGTCTACAAGTTATTAGCTCAAGTAACCCTGTTAGGGAAATATTCAGGCAGGAAGACTCTTGAAATCTTTTTCCCTGCCCCTATCGGCCATCATTCCACCTAAATCATTAGCCGTTTGGATATACTTCATCTGAATTTCCAGATCTTTCCACTACCACCCCCGACAAACCCCATCCTCATCCCTCTCCTTTCACTTCATCAAGTTTTCTTTGGGTATTCTCAGTTCTGCAATGACGATGAGCACTTGGACCTGGACCCTGCCATCTTCCTTCTCTCTGGTGTCCATTGCTTATCTGTTACATAAGGATGTTTTGGGAGAATAATGCCATCCAACCAGCAAAACTGGACCTTCTGATGATCTGAAATAATATCCATATTTACACTTGTTATTAACATCTCCTGTAAAAGGGTGAGGAGGAAATTTAAGAGGGGCCAAGCCAGCGTCTGATTATGGCTTTGGCTAGCTGGGAAACAAGTTGGCAAAAGATTCTTTTTGAGCAATTTTAGTTCTCCCTCATTCTTGGAGCAGAACGTATTTTCTGCAGGCTTTGGCTGATACGTTGGACATTAATTGTTAATTCTCTGAGAACCATCTGCCTAAACCTGGGCTTGATGATGGAAACCTGGGGGAACAGCGCCATCTAGTAGCCCTGACTGGAAACAGTTCAAGTCTGAGTTTATTGTTCTTGGCTGTGCACCCTTTCTCCTGGGCTCCCAATACAGATCATTTCTAAGGAAGCCATTCCTGGGCAGCAATTAAAGGATGCTGCCACAAATCCTGCTCAGCCAACGTGCAGAAATTCTGGTTTCATTTTGCTTCAGGGAGGAAACCTGATTTTAAAGGTTTAAAGCTTCAGGTGGCAAATACACATTTAATAGAATTATGAAATAATAGAATTATAGATTATGGAATCATAGATTTAGAGTTGGAAGGAACTTTAGAGGTCATCTATTCCAACTTCCTTTTATGGCTGAGAAAATGAAGGTGCCAAGAGGCTGTGACTTGCCATGGTCACAGTTAGTATCAGGAGTAGGATCCGAACCTGAAATCTTTCTGACTCCTAATCAAGCACCTCTATCTATCCAGCTATGCTGCCTGGAGAGAAGGGGCCTTAAAGATTATCCAATCCACCCATCAGATGAGGATGCTAAGGTTCAGAAGGGTAAGCTATTTGGTCAAAACTACTGAGTGATGGAGGTGAGAAGAAAATCCAGGCATCCTGACTCACAGTCCACTGCTTTAAAAAAGCAGTAGTAGTAGTAGTGGTACTAGTACTGGTACTAAAACCACTGGATCAATCACAAGATCATAGATTTAAAGAAGAAAGGGACCTTAGGGATCATCCATACTAGCTGTTCTCAAACTGTGGTCTGGAATTCCTCTTGAGGGGAGAGGGTATGTGAGGTCACAATTTATTTTCATAATAATATTAAAATGCTTTAATTTTAATATGGTAAATGTCAATAAGTATAATACACATATACAAAAGTTCTTTATTAGTTCTCAGTAATTTGAAAGAGTATAAAGAGGTCTGGGAAACAAAAAAAAAGATAACCTCTGACATAGACCACCCCTCTTAGTTTAAAGATGGAGAAATTAAGACCAACAGGCTAAGTGACTTGTTTCATCCCCATGGTCAGTAAGGGCAGATCTGAGAAGTAAACATTGGCTTTGACCCCAAATCTAACATTTTTCCTGCCACATTATGCTGAATGTTCTTTAAGAATTGCAAATATTTCCCAGAATCTAGGTAGAGCATATAGGAAGGAATAAGTCATGGAGCTTGCAAACCAGACACCTAGATTCAATTTCAAATGAGTTTCCTCTTGTGCCAGCCAGTGGATAGTAGTGGGTAGTCTACCAAAAAATAGTTTTTTGTTTGTTTGTTTGAATCTGCAAAATCATAACACCAACTGAGCCTGCAATGACAGGGCAGAGCTCTGTCCTTGACCCTGTCCTGTTCAGCAGTCTTAACAACATGGATATGAGAGGAAAACTTATTAGATAGGAAGATAAGGCAAAACTCAGATGGATGGATAACAGATTCAAGATTAAATATTATCATAGTGCCTACTACAGTGTCTTGCATATAGTAGGTACTTCATAAGCATAAGTTGAATCTAATTTAATTTAATTGCAGGAAAAAGAAAGGGCCCTGAGAGGTTGTCTAAACCAATCCCTTCATTTTACAGATGAGGAAAATGAAGCCAAGCCAAAGGAACCTTTCCAAACCACCTAAAGGCAGCTCCATTAGATCTCTCTGGATTGAAATAACCCTTATGTCCAATAAGCCATGTTAGTCAGCGTTAATGCCCACTAGGGAGAAGACCCAGATGCCAGTCACTTACCTTTTCCAAATTCCCTCAATGGCTTTTCTATTTTTCCACCCATTAAGCCACCTGGGATCAGAGTATGAATAAAGATATCCAAAGAGCTAGGACAGGCTAATCCAACCCTCTTATTTTATAGAGAAAAAGATGTTCATAAGGAGTCTTGACTTACCTAAAGTCACACAGTGAGTCAATCAATTAAAATTAACCCCAATTTTACATAGCACAAAGACACGATTTAGATTAGAGGAAAATCATGAAGGGCAACTTCAAAAAAAAAAACAGAAAACAACCTTTTTATGTGTAAACACACAAAAAGCCATACCACTAAACAGATGTCACATGCCCCTAATGGAAAATAGATACTGTTCATCACACTGAAGGAGGTTTAATGATGTCGTTGTGCATTATTTTGTTTCAGGAGGTGCTTTTCAGTAAAGAAAGAACAGTGAATGATGCTTTCTCTCACTTTAAGAGAACAAGTTCCCCCAAGCGACCATTGTTTAACCACATGTCTTTCTAAAGATTTTTCTGGAATGAGAACTGAAGAAAAAGTATACCATTTAACCAGTGACAGAAGGCATGTCCAATTATCTTCACCTAATTTGAGACTGCTCCTCTTGACTAAATGAAAGTTTCAGTCACTGTTTATAGCTAGTTGTTATCCAGTTAGTCATCATGGTTCATTCTAGGATTCAGATAGCTACTAGGAGCCCTGGAAATTAACTGAAAGGTGGAGGAGATGTTCATCCACAGGGAAATTTCTGGGCCTCATACGTTCATCCATCAGACAAGCATTTATTTAGTGTCTTATATGAACAAAGCATTGTTCAAGGTATCATGGGAGATAGCGAGATATATATGACACCCATCCTGAAGTCATTTACAATCTATTTAATGACTTTTTTATTGGACAAGGCACATAATTTCAGTAATAGAGGGAAGATTCAGTTAGGGACCATCCTCTATCAATGTAGATGGACACCTGCCCTATGACCTATAGTGGAGCACTGAAGGCTAAATCAGTTTTTTTCAGGGTCGCATGGCTATTATGTATTAAAATGTAGAACTTGAACTCAGATTTTCCTAACTTCAGTTCTAGCTTTCTATTCACTTGACCAAGCTCTAGCCTTCATGAGACACACATACTTGAAAAATTAAATGAAATTACTTTTCATTTCATTACATTCAAATGTAATTACATTATATTTCATCACTCAGGATCTATAATTTTTGTCAGCTGTCCACCAACAGAGAGCATAAATTACCCATATCTTGGTAGGTAGTCTTAAAGAGCTCACTATGATTTAAAACAACAGTGAAGATACCAGCATCAAGGAAAATCAGAACTTCTTGTAGAAAGTGAGATTTTAGCTGGGACTTGAAAGAAGATATGGAAGCCAGAGATGGTAGAGATGAGGAGGGAGAACATTACAGTCATCACAAAATGCCAGCTGTCTGGAGATGGAGTATCTTGTGTGAGGAACAGTAAAGAGGCCGGTGTCACCGTATTGCAGAGTATGTGACTAGAGAGGTGTGGAAAGACTAGAATAAAGTGGAGGCCACACAGATTGTGAAGGACTTTGAATGCCAAAAACAGTATTATTGAGTACTATATATTTGACTCCAGGGGTGATAGGGAGCAGTGGTCAAAAGCCAAGCTAGAAAAGTGGGATTTTGGAAGTCACAAACTCAGGCACAGAGGTACTAGGTAAGCAGCAATCTAACGTAACAACATAGAGGAATGGAAAGTCAGGACCTCCCCCTCAAAAATATCTAATATAAAATTATTATTTTATTATAATCACTATGAATTATATAATTTAATTATGTTATATTATAATCAATATATTTTAGTATTGTAATTATATTTTCATCATGATTAACATAATATAGATTGTTTTACATTACATTATTATAACAAAATATTAAATGTCATAATATATTATTGTATTAGTATAAATATTATTATATTTTAATAAAATAATACAACTAGTGAATGCCAGGGGGGACATGTAAGAGTAAGATGCATAGGAATTCAAAGAACGCGAAAGTCCTTCACAGAGTTGTCTTCCTCTCCTTTAACTGAGGATATATATTTTTAGAAGTTATTTCTTTTTTCCACTCTCATTTATTTTGTTATCTATGATAGTTTATTTATTTTTAGCAGTCTTTTTTTAAAATTACCTGAACTTGGTGGGACCAATACTATATAGGAACTGACCTAAAGCTGATACTACTATCCCTAGAGACCAGAGTACAATAGAGGATAATGTACCCTCAGGTGTTGGGAGGGGGAAAATGTTTGTAGTTTTATTCTTGAATTTTACTTTTTCCAACATCTCTTCATAAAAACAAATTAATGTGAAGTGATTGAATATTACTGAGGCACTGGAAGATGATGGTGGGGAGAACACAACCTGTGGGGGGATTCATGGTAATGGTGTTAGAGAAGAGATACACCCAACACACCTCAGTACTCCAAGGTCCTTAAAGGGCAGATGTAGCCAGCTTGCCTCTGGGAAAATGAACTTAGAGAACATTTGCTGCACTTAAAAATATTAATTGAATTTCACAGGAACATATTTTTGAGTGCTTGACTTTTCCTTTCTTGTTTACCAGTCATCAGCTCTCAAACCGGAGGATATATTCTACCTGCGGTCCTACCTTGTTCTGTATTATCAGAAATCATTTAATTTTATTATCATTGATATGATTAACACAATGATAATTGTATAACCCTGAAAATACTTTTTTTGAAAGGATTGGGTTAAATAGTCCCTCAAGTCATTTCAAGTTTTAATATTCTGTGATTATGTAATTAGATCATAAGCTTCCAGAGGGTAGAAATTATGCCTTCTTCTTTTTGTATCACTCTTCTATCCCCAATAGTGTAATGTACATATTAGATACTTAAATACTTGTTGCATTAATTAAAAAACGTCTATTTTACAGTTGAAGAAACTGAGGCCCAGATACAGTAAGTGGTGTAGTAGATAGAATGCTGGGCCTGCAATCAGGAAAATGAGAGTTCAAATCTAGCCTCAGACCCTTATTACCTATGTGACCCTGGACAAGCCACTTAACCTCTGCTGCTTCAGTTTCCTGGCACATAGTAAAGTCTGTGTGTTGTTGTTCATTCACTTCTAACTTCTTGTGACTGTCTAGGGTTTTCTTGGCAGATACCGGAGTGGTTTGCCATTTCCTTTTCCAGCTCATTTTACAGATAAGAAACTGAAGCAAACAAAGTTAAGTGGCTTGCCCAGGGTCACACAGCTAGGAAGGGTCTGAGGTCAGAGTTAAATTGAGGAAAATGAGCCTTCCTGGTTCGAGTCCTAGCTCTCTATCCACTGCACCAAAGACTAAAGTCTATATAAATGTTATTATTATTTCTCAAGGCCATATAATAAGTCAGGGAAAGAACTAGGATTAGAACTCAGAACTCTTGACTGCTAGGCTAGTGTACTTTCTACGGAAACAGCACCAGACAGCAGGTTTAGAGTGAGAAGAAAATGTTTTGAATCCTAATTTATTTAAAAGTTGAGTGACTCTGAATAAGTCACTTGTCCGGCTCTCACCTATAAAATAAGATGGTCTCAAGGTACCTTCTTCTAGGATCCCAAGAATAACAGCAGCCTCTATTTGAAGTAAAAACAAGTGCACTCAGGGCACTTCTCATAATGGATTCAAGACCACCTTGATTTATTCAGCAGTCCTACTGTAGTCCAGCACATGAAAGCTATTGCCTGCGGCCTGAAACAGCTAGTTTTCCCAGCAAACACTACATCCTTTGTTCACAGACATGAATCTAAAGGTTCAGGGGTTTTCAACATACATTCTACCCTGCTGACCAAACTATAAAAACAGGTGGAAGTTTTTGCCAAAGATCTCCACCCTTGGCCCTGATCCAAGCTAGACACTGCTGGGAGAGGGAGGGCCAGCCAGGATAAATGCTAGGATTTGGTTCTCCTTGCTCTAACACAGGCCTGGACCTTTCTATTACCTTCATACAAGTACAAATTAATTCCCCTATCCCTGCCTCTGTATCTCAGGGACAGGTAGTGAGAGGAAATAAACAATGAATGACGAAGAATAGAAAAACTCTAAACTTATCCTAAAATGAGAAGTAAGATGGCATAGTGCGGAGAAGCTCAAAATAGGTCTAACCATAACTAACCATAACTTTGCAAAAGGACATGTAGATGTCACAATGGATAGAGTGCTGGGCCTGGAGTCAGGAAGACTCATCTTCTTGAGTTCAGATGCAGCCCCAGACATTTACTGGCTGTGTGATCCTGGGGAATTTGTTTAATCTTGTTTGCCTCAATTTCCTCATCTGAAAAATGAGCTGGAGAAGGAAATGGCAAGCCGTTCCAACATCTCTGTCAAGAAAATGGCAGATGGGGTCATGGAGAGTCAGACATGACTGAAATGATTGAATAACCTAGGAACCTAAGCTTTCTCATTTATAAAATGGTGGGATTGAACTAAATATGGGTTCTTACAATTTGTTGTGTCATGGATACCTTTGGGTCCAGACTTGTTAAGCCTACCGACTCCTTCAGAGAATAATGTCTTTAAATACATAGAACAAAATACACAGAATTACAAAGGAAACTAATCAGATTGAAATACAGTTCTCAAAATATTTTTTGAAAAAAAGAGAGGTTCACCCCTGGAAATGATCTCTAATATCCCTTAAAGCTGCAACATTCTATGACTCAGAAGGAACGATAAGATTGGCTGACATTTGTTCGGTGCGTTGCCTACAGTGTCTCATTTTCATATTTTCAGTACCAGGCAAGTTGGAAAGTAAAGTGGGTGCTATCCAGGGAGGGCTCTCCTAGTACCAAAAGGAAAAAAGTGATGAGTCAGTGGAGAGAAGGGAGCCTTGACATTTCATATTCAATTACTCCAACTTGACAGCATCAATAGGGCAGAAGGTGTGTGTGTGTGTGTGTGTGTGTGTGTGTGTGTGTGTGTATGTGCATGTGCATGTGCATGTGTGCATGTTTGTGTAAGTAGTCACATCTGCATGGATCAACAATTGTAACTTTTCTCTTTGTTAACTGAAGTTTTGTTGTTTTAAAAGATTTTCTCACAGTACCTGTCTCATTTCCATATGCTCCTAGCTTTTTGTCCATAGACAAAGCCAACTTTACACTTGGGCTACATGATACAGTGGAAAGAACAATGGATTTCTGAGTCAGAAGACTTGCTTTTGTGTCCAGATTTGACCACTTACTTATTGCCTGTAAGACCTTGAACAAAAAACTTCATTCTTTGGGTTTCAGTTTCTTCATCTCTAAAATGAGTCGTTTGGAAAGGCCATGTGTCCAATAGAAAGACCACTGGCTCTGACTTCAGAGGACCTGAATTCAAATCCCAATGCTAATGCTATCTGAAGGAAATTGGGTAAATGACATCATCTTTGAGGGTCTCAGGTGACTGTCAAATGAAAGAAATGGGCTAGATCTATCATCCTATGATCCTATCCACAGCAAGTCTATGTGTTAAGATTTAAAGATGCTAGGCAGGTGTGCTGCTCCCAAAATATTATTTCCTCTACTTTTGCCATACTCAACACCCTCCCCATTCCCTCAGCCTCTTCTCCCCTCTGACTGAAGTCTGGAGGGTGAAACACTAAAGTTTTCCCAAAGTTTTTCTTTACAAAGGACAGGTTTGTGACTTTTAACTCATTCTAGTTTTTCATCTTCAACTCTGTTTGGTTTCAATTCCAAGGAATAAGATGTTCCTTCCCCCCCCATACCTCACCCCACACTCACCCAGGGTTTCCAGCTTCCTTTTATGAGTTGTCTTGTTTCTTTTTCTTATCTGAATCCCCAGTAGGTTGAACAAAGCCTGGCAGATAAAAGGCACTTAATAAATGCTGATTGAATTGAATTGAATTGAGTTGAGTTGAATGCTTTGTAATCTGGCTTCTGACCCAAACACTTCATTGAAACTACTCTCTAAACGTTCACAAATAGTCCCTTAACTGCTTGATTCAATGACTTTTTCTCGGTGTTCTTGAATTGCATGACACTGTTGTCCCATCTCTCTTAATGTATACAAACACCTAGAAAGATAACAAGCAGACAGCTGGAATATGAAATGATGACTCAAAGCTATTGCTTGGTAACATTCTTTGTTGTAAACTTATTTTGATCTTACCAGGAAAATTTTAGAGAATTCATAGTTGATCCCTCCCTTAAGAGTAGGTACTGTCCTACCATTATGAGTGTCAGCTACTGTCCCTTTTAGAAGGGTAAGGTACTACTATGGTGCCCTTTCCTTTTTTTCTATCACCATCTCCTCCTCTGTGCTCCTAGCCTTAGTTGTTTCCAGTTAAACCATAAAGCCTTCCCTTAAATGAATCAAAAAAAGCATTTTGTTACTTGACTAATACTTCTATGAAGTCCCTTTCAAGTCCCAAAAATAGACTAGATTAATTGAATCATAACAGACTAATTCCATTGTTTGTTTGACAGTATCATTAGACAGACTGATGATGGGAATGCTATAGATATAATATGTCTAGCTTTCAGTCAAGCAAATGACAAAAATCCCTCAATCTATCCTTGTGGACAGGATGGAAAAATGTGGGCTAAATGATGTTTTGGGTTGGATTCAGAAGGAAGTGAATAACTGGATCCTAAATTTATGTTAATGACCTCCTTAAAAATTTAATATCATCATGGAAAGAAGTCTCTACTAGAGTAACTCACAGATCAGGCCTTGGTCTAAATTGTATATGTAGATAACACAAAGCTACAAGACATACTCAACATATTGGTTGACAGTCTCAAAATCCAGAAAGGTCATAAGATGTCATATTGGGCTGAATCTAATAAAAAATTTTGTTAGGATAGTTTTTACAGAATCCCACATCTGAGCTGAAAACTCAGCTTCAAAAGAATGGAAAGGCCATGACTAAACAGTAACAGCTATGTAAAGGATTCAGGAGTGTTAGTGAACTAGATACTCAATGTGACTCAATTGTGTACATAGGAGCCGCAAAAAGCTAATGGATGTTGAACTACTAAGAGAGATACAGTATCCCAAACTAAGTTGGGCTATAGTCCCATTGACCTCTTCTCTGATCAGATCACATATAAAATATTGTATTCAGTTCTGGGTGTCACCTTATTAGGAAGTATCTTAATAAGCTGGATTATATCCAGAAGAGAGCTGCTAGCATAAAGAAACTGCTAGAGACCATGAAGTACAAAACTCACAATTGAAATTTTTGGGAATACTTAGCCTAATAAAAGAAGACTTATGGAGCACATGCTAATTATGCTTACATTTGGAGGATTATCATGTGAAAGAGAAATTAACCTTCTTCTTCTTGACCCCAAAGGGTAGAATTAGAAGTAATGGGTAGAAGTGGAAGAGAGGAAGATTTAAGACATTTTTGTTTGACTGTGTGTATTTGTTACAAGAGACTTGTTTTTTTCTCTTTCTTTTTTTTTCCCCAAGAGGTAAAGGGTGGAAGGGAAAGAAAAAAATGGGTTTCTGTTAACTTTTTAAAAGTTAGGTGGACATACTACAGAAAAAGGATTGCAAGCAACAAGGAAAAAAACAACAGCAAAACAGTCAGGATTTCACAAGACTTCGTAGCTTCTACACTAAAAGACTGTAGGTATTGGAACATTATACTTCAAAGAGCAAAGGAACTGGGGTTGCATCCAAGAATAACTTACACAGCAAAGTTGAATATAATCCTGAATGGGAAAAAATGGACACTTGACAAACTGAAGGACTTTTAGGTATTTGTATCGAAAAGATTAGAACTTAATGAAAAATGTAATATAAAAGATCCAGAAAAAATATATGAAAAACATTAAAGACCAATTATAAGGCACCCATTAAGACTGCATGAACTTTCAGATATATTATCCATCTCATTTACCTGTTTTACTTTGCTACAAGAAAACTCTCACAAAGTAAAAATAATCTAAATGCTTGAAATGCAAAAACAAAACATATCAATAAAGCTGAAAACAATATTCAAGGATTTCTATAAGGAAATTTTTAAGAACAATTTAACTGTCACAAAGTAGAATTTGCTGCTTTAGGGGTAGAAGAGTGCACTTCACTGAACAATCTTTTTTTCCCCTCACCTCTATCACTTTTAAGCAATGGCCAGATGACCATTTGTTGAGAATACTGCAGAAAAGATTTCACTTCCAATTATTCTTCTTGTACATAACACACAGGATTATACTTGAGCGTCTCGGAAGTCCTTTCCAACTCTGAGATTCTGAGTCATACAGAGTCACACAGTAAGTTAATGGTAGAGCTAATAATATAGCCTAGGTCTTCTCCCAGATCCTTGCTCTTCTTATTCTACCATGCTGTTTTAAAGAAACAGCTACCTTTAAGATTTCTCCAGAATTTCCCTGTTAAAATACAAATATATTCCTTAGGAAGAGTCATACAATTAATACATGGGCAATCATTATCACAGTAGCATGGACTGATTTATCAGCCTCGCTAGGCATGGGGCACAGTCACTATAAGCTTCTAACTCCAACTTTGTGCAAGACACTTTAAAAGCTGCAAGGGAGATATGTGATTTGTGTTCTCTCAACTCTGCCACCCCATCCCCAAGAACCATTTATCCCCTCACAATGAAAGAAATGAAAATGAGGAAATTTAGTGGAGGGAAATTGTATACATGAGGAACAAGGAGGCCATGACTCAAATCAGGGGAAGCAACACCTTCCCCTGCACAAGCAAACCTATTTCCTCTCAGGAGCTGATGCAAAGCCAGAGAATATTTCCTGAGATTGGAGTTGTAAACCCTGAGGGCAGGGACTGAGGTTACTCTCTCCTACATGTAAAGTGCCCGACAATCCCCAAGTCTTAATAATAATGTGGATAAGATGGCAATGGCTGAACTACAGAAAGTTCTCATTTTCCCTTCAATTTTCAGCATCAGAAGTTCAAATTAGGGCAAATCACCTCAGAGCGAATTGAAAACTCAAACCTTCACCTATTCTTTCAAACCAACCCAGAATGGAACTTCTCAGTTTTAGAAATATGCTGCTCTCTTTTTTTCTGCTCTTTAAGCTTATAGTAATGACTTCACATCAAAACAAAACCATTCTGGCTCCCTGTTTGTCTGCTGGTGGGTTGTTGTTAAAGAGCTCTGGCTGCCTGCTTCTCAGGATTGCCATTTCTCCTCTGAGCAAAGACCTAAAGCAGAACAAAAAACATCATTGCATCTGCCAGGTTTTTTCCCCTTTGGAAAACCAATAAGTAAATAAGGATCAAAGTTCATCAATATATTGGGCTGTTATTAATGCTTTCTTTTTTCTGTTTACTTAGCAGCCCTTAGCTTCCTCTCTCTCTCTGTCTCTCTGTCTCTCTGTCTCTCTGTGTCTCTCTCTGTCTCTCTGTCTCTCTGTCTGTCTCTCTGTCTCTGTCTGTCTGTCTGTCTGTCTGTCTGTCTGTCTCTCTCTCTCTCTCTCTCTCTCTCTCTCCGTCTCTCTCTCCCCATCTCTCTCCCCATCTCTCTCTCTCTGTCTCTCTCTCTCTGTCTCTCTCTCTGTCTCTCTCTCTCTGTCTCTCTCTCTGTCTCTCTCTCTCTCTCACACACACACACACACATACACACGCACACATACACACACATACAGAGAGGCATGTACACATATATTCTTTAAAAGAACAGCAGTTAGAATCAGAAACTAAAGAATCCAAGCACAATTTCTCATTTTTTCAAAGTCAACAAACACAATTTTTATATGACAGAGCAGTGTCATAGTAGACAAAAGGGACACCTGGGTTTATGTCCCTGCCTCTGACACATATTAACTATGTGACCCTGGACAACTCACTTAATCTCTCAGTGCCACCAGACGACTCTCTAAGACTATTAGTTGCAGAGTAGGTACCGATCTATATTGACAGAAGTTTGTTTAAAGGGAGTTGAAATCACAGATGACAATTCACCCCCTGCCTCCAAAAAGTAAGAGACTAAAAGGAGGAACTTTAGGCTGAAACCCAAACGATCGATATAGACAACCCCTCCCAAGTAGCTTCCCTACCATCACAGGTTCCTCTGTTAATATGGCACTTGATGAAAGTGGAAACTCTCTAGATCAAAGTGAAAAGAATTTAGGAGATACTGTGGGGAAAGCAAGTCCCTAATTGTATTGGATCAGACATATGATTTCACATCTACGGTAGAAAAGAAAAAAATTAGTTTTATTTGTCTAGCTCAGAGGGAAGAAAGCAAGCAAACATTTATTAAGTGGCTATTCTGTACCAGGTACTGTGCTAAGCATTTTACAAATGTTATCTCATTTGATCTTCACAGCAACCCCGGGACATAGGTCCTATTGTTATCCTTATTTTACAGTTGAGTAAACTGGGGCATACAGAATTAAATGACTTACCCAGGGTCACACAACGAATCAGGGTCTAAAGCCAGATTTGAACTCAGGTCTTCCTGACTCCAGACCCAGTGTTCTATCCACTTAGCCACCCAGCTAGAATTAAATGTGAAATTTTGTGCACAATACGTTTTGCACACAAACTGCTCTGGTTCTGAAAACGAGACCTCTATGAAAACTATTTGTTCATCTCTGTAATGTCTTTAGTATCCAAATCGATACACTGGAAAATATTACCAGAGGCAAGACACAAATGATCAAGGACTTCCAGTCTCTTGTTTGGCGCCATCTCCTTATGACATACACATCCCATTGGAGAAAACTCTGTATCTGAAGGACCATGAAATCTCCTGGGGACCAAAACATGCAGAAGATTTGGTTGACTACTGCATCCTGTCTGAATGACCTGGAAATAAAAACTGGAGAAGGCCTTTTAAATAATAGGAAAACTCTCTTGCATAAAATGGTCAAAGAACCAAGCAGTTAATACTATAAGTAAAATTTCTTCTTTCTTCAATAGCCTATAGCTCATCTGATACCAAATCCTTCATTATTGAAACTCATGCTTTCCTCTTCTCCAGCCCAACTTGATTGTGTTCCTCATACTAACTGCTTTGGGCCTAATTAACTTTCCATTTCAGACACTGCTACTGCTCAGCCCTTTCATAGTTTCAAGACACTTATCCCTAACCATAGACCAATGTTTTCTCAAACTATAATTTCTTCCCCTTGTCCTGTGCCAGACTGCCCTAGTTAAAATCTTTCTCCATTTCCTCCGAGTAGAGGTTTCCATCAGCACCATGGACAGGGCCAGGAAACAGTGCATTGCTGATACCTATTGGACTTTATCCAGAGATTAAATGCACTGAGTCCAACTTGAAATGTTTTAGTAAGATCTCTAAGATGAATGATGAGCTCCCAGCATCATATTCACAATTTAGTCAGCATTCAGGGTCCTCTAATATCAGGAGATTACAGCATTTGCTTAGAAATTAAGAAGCTTAAATAAATTGACCTTACTGTAAGTGGCAATGAAACTTTTTTACAGTGAAAGAGAAGAGATCTGTATTTTTTAAATAAATGTGATTCTTTTTCTATAGATAGATTAAGAAATCCAACTGTTCTTAGACAAATTTGAGTAATGGATAAAGTTTGTCTTTTTTTCCTTAGCCTCCCTAGCCTGTTCCTTTATCTCTAGTTCCTTAAGTCTTCTGAATCCCCTCAAGTGTCCAATGTCCATATGCTTCAGTCTCCCACGTTCATTCATATTGAGGTGACAGGCTTCTATGTGCACAGTGACTTGCCAATTGTTCCATGCATTGAATGGAGGGAGGGAAGGAAAAAGAAATCCATTTTAAGAAGAACCAAAGCTTTTAGTGATATTTCTAATATCAGCCAATGCAGAGAATGATTTGGGCAACCGTTTAAGCTTTCCCAAAGTCCTGGAATCACATAACAGGCAATCTCCCACTCTACCCATCAAGGGGCTGTCCTTGCTAGTAAGCATTTACCTCCTTCTTGAAGACATAAACTATGTGTCACATTGAGTGTAGGCAGAAAAAAATACTTTCCTACCTTATTCCTTGAAAAGAATCTTTGTATTCATTTTCTCTTTTGGTCCACACAGACTCTGAGTTATGTTGACAGGGCATACTTTCCAGATGAAGATGGAAGCCACAGAATCTAAGTAACGTTCCTAAGGCCACAGAGCAAACTAGTGACGGAGTTAGAACTAGAAAACTATCAAGAGATTCTTCATCCTTTGGTCTTTCCATCACACCATCTGTCTTGAAGGGAAGTTAGCTAAGCTTTTCCACCTTTCCTTGTCCTTAGTTTCTTTCCTTCAACCAGAATTAACCTGGAATACACAGGTGATTTGGGGGCATGAACTTGCAAAACCTGCATGAGAGTTCTGAATCTTAACTTTTCAAATCACAAAGGAGAAGAGGGTTGGCTTATCCATCAAATCTTTATTTAACTATTTGGTCTGATAATCACTACATTGCAATAAATCAATCAACAAACATTTATAAGGCACCTATAAGGGTTCACATATTTTCCAATGTGACAGGAGATATGAAATTTAAGTAAAATATAGTCTTGCCTTCACGAAGCTTATATTCTAATAAAGGAATAAGATACATCATATAAGTGCATTTAAAAACTGCAAAGCAGTTTTATGCAGCACTGAAGGAAGACCCCCAGCAAATAAAGAAACTTCTACCACCTGAACCAGCTTAGCAATAATCAAATGGAAACTATTCAAGGCATAGTGAACAATGTAAGCCAAGGCAGAAAAATGGGAGATTTCAGGGCATACTTAGGGCACAGAAAATAGCAATTTACCAAGAACAGAAAGTTTATAAATGGAATTAGCAACAACCTCTCTTTACCACCCTCTAACCCCAAATTGTGTCAAAAGAGCACAGAATTTAGGCTGAAGCCCCCATCTGCCCCCCATCCATGCTCAGGAAGAAATCATGTTACCCTTTCAAGAAGTGTCTGTATTTTAAAACAGGACTGCATGGAAAGGTCAACACATAAGTGGAAACCAAAGTGGGAAATTTTAATTGTAAAAGTGGGGACAATTATGAAAGAAATAATCCTACTGGGAATTTGAATAAGGCTTCTCAAATTACATGAATCAGTCAACAACTTGCTCTGTTGATATATAAGGCAGCCATGCTTGAAGACTTTTAAATGTCATGAATAAAGCTAGAACAGTTTTACACTGATAAAATATCTCCTAGAGGAAATTCTTTTGTGAAGATATTGGCCATGATAAAGGTAACAGGGACTTGATAACCATTGACTAAGATAAAAATTTCAATCCCTTAATTAGAACAATGATAGCAAATTACCCTTCCTAGGAAAAGAAATCCTTCCATTACCTAGAATCATAAAATCTTGGAGTAAGAAGGGCTCTTATAAGTCATCTAGTTCAACCTCTAATCCAATACAGGAGCCTCTTCTAGGGGAGCCTTGACAGATATTCATCTAGTCCCTCCTTGAATGCTTCTAGACAAGAGAATTCAATTCCTTACCCATCTTATGTTCCACTTCTTAGAAAACTCCTTGGGAAGTGCTTCATTATGTGATACAGAAATTTGTCTTACTGTCCTCTCTCCTCATTGGTCTCAAATCTGCCTTCTAGGTCTATACAAGATTAATGCACTCTTCTATCTTCCACAAGACAGTCCTTCTAATATTTAAAAACAGCTAACATGACCTAGTGATCTTAATATTACCATTTCTGTACCTTACAGTGACTTAACAAGGCAAGAAGAACCTTTCACATCAAGTTTGTGTACATCTAGATTCATGTTAATGGCCTGAAATTTAGCATCTCCAGGTGTTAAATTAAATATCCAGTCAATGTAAAGCTTGCTAATGGCATTGAGACACCAGCAACATTTGATTTTCAAAGATTCATTTCAATTTGGTGAGGTATAACTATAAAAACCTCATAGAAAATTTGGTTTCTGATGCCACAATTCTACTGAAATTGATCTCTCCAACTACCAATGGCCTATTCTCTGTCTTCATGTACATATTTCTGCCATATGTGATACTCTTTACCAACCCATGTCTCTTCTGGATATTTTCTCCTTCCTTGGCTTCTGTAACACTGATCTCCTCTAGTTTTCCTCCTTCATATCTGACTGCTCCTTCTTTGTCACCTTTGCTGTTCATTCAGCCCCTTAAACCGTGAAGGTCCTCCATGGATGTCATCTTAACCTTCTCTTTTACCTCTACATTCTCTCCCTTACTGATCTCATGTATTCCTATTGTAATCTGGTAAAACTAAGGCTCTTGATGGGATAAAGAAAGAGGTGATGATGATGACAGCTTTTATTAAGTGCTTACTCTGTATCAAGCACTGCAAATGCTAAATGCTTTACAAATATTATCTCATTGGATCTTCACAACAACCCTATGAGGTAGGTATTGCTATTTTACCGATGAGGAAACTGAAGCAGAGATTAAGTGATTTGCCCAAGGTCACAAAACTAGTAAGTGGCTGAGGTTGAGTTTGCACTCAGGTCTTCCTGATGCTAGACCCAACACACTATTCACTCAGCCACTTACCCATCTTCAACCATCATCAGTGGTTCATTATTAAGCCATCACTGTAATTAGATTGAAGGATTATGTGACTATGTGTTGCTCAGTTCCTTGAGATGCAGAACCAGAATAATTCAATAGTGGCTTCAGTTTTCTCCTCTAGATAGGTAACTCCCACATCCTGTTTTCAGCTCCAGAATCTCCCCTGACATTGTACACCTTTAACTGCCTCTTAAATACCCTCATCTGAATGTCTCACCAATACCTTGAATTCCACCTAAAACTAAACCTATCCACTTACTCATGCCTTCCCATCCAACTAGTTGCCAAATTCCTATCAATTTTTTCACTACAAAATCTTTCTCATCCATTTCCTCCTGTCTTCTAACATTGCTGCATCTATACTTCAGGCGTTTACTACCTCTCTCCAATACTACAGTACTCTTCTAACTGTTCTCCTCCCATTGGTATCTGTTCTCGCCAAACCATTTTCTACCTACCTTCCAAAAGACTCTTCCTAATTCATATGTGTAACCATGTTATTCTACTAGTCAAAAACCTTCAGAAATTGCCAGTAAATATTAAAACAAGAACACCTAAAATTTAAGGTCTAGCCTAATCTCACTCCAACATACATTACCAATGCTTCATTTCACACTACTACCCTTTGTGTATCCTAAGTTAGGGCCAAACTGCACTCCTATCTATTTCCTGATCTCACTCATTTTCTGATTCTCATGCATTTTGCATGGATTTTCTCCCATGTCTGGAACTCACTCTCTCCTCACTTCTGTCTATCTGCATTCTTCTCTTTCTTCGAGTCTGTGTTACTCTAGTTCTAGAACTCAAGGGATAAAATAGAATAGTTTGAAGGTTAATGGCAACAGCCAGTCAGAAGACATCAATAGTTCTTCAGGGAAGCAGTAACTGACAGGTAAGGTCCAGTTGAGTTTATCTGGATGGAAAATGTCTGTGACAGCTCTGGAAGCATGAGTTGCCCTGACCCCATTTTTATCAGTATTGTGGTTCCTTCTTAATAGGAAATTTGAGAAGAACTTAGATATTCTTTAAGGTTATGAGGCAACTTAAAAAATTAAATATGAATATGAGTCAATGTGTTATACTTAAAGAATCTCTTTTTGCTAAATGATAGATGACCTACTATTATTTAATTTTCTTCTAAACTGAACCTGAATCACTGGACCACTCTGAAATAGGCCAAGTCCATAATAACATGCATAGGTGTAAGAGAAATTACAATTTTACTATTATATTATAGTTAGTTGTTAAATTGATATCCAGGCTTTTCTCTTCTGTTTCTTCATTGAGACCCAGTTCCTGTGGAAGATCAGCCTCTGACAGATTAAGATTACCCTTAGTTCTCATGAAACATGCTCTTGGTCTTGGGTGGGACCCTACCCAACAAGGAAATCTTACTTCTATTTAGAGGATAAACATAATCCAGTCTTGGAGAATTCTGCCAGGAAATGATCCCCTGTCCTTGTCTCCCTCCATTAGAGTTTAGAGTGATCCAGCTCAGGAAGGAGAAAACCACCCAGAGTGGTCTGGATGGAGACAGATTCCCCTGTCTAGATGTCCTGATGATGACTGAATTTCATGAGCAAACCATGTTTTCAATAGGAGAAGCTGAAGACTTCCAAGCTACCTCCTCATTAAATATCCACCAGTCAGGGCTGATTTTCAGTTGTCAAGGAAACTCCCTTTCAAAGATTATTTAAAGGTTTCAGACTTTCCATGTCTTTTTGTCTTTGGTTGCCAAGAGAAACCACCGACCATCAATTTATTGATTATTTCTTAGCCTCATCAATAAGTTGATTATTAATTACCTAGATATTCTGTCTCCTGGGGTTTATCATTCATCACAGATATGTGAAAAACCCGTAAAACAAATCCTAGGTAACATTGGAGGAGTAGGTCCTAGTGTACTAAATGATTTTAGTTGTCTCAAACTCATTGAGAGTTTTCAATGATTTTTTTTCAAATATTTTCAAATGTGTGGTCTGGAGCCTTCTGCAACAGGTAATCCAAAGACTATCCCAATGAATGAGGATCTTTGAGCCCCAAAGAATTATAGGAACATTGAAATCCTGTTGAGAACCCCCATAACATAGATGAATAGTATTTAGTCCCTACTGGCACAGAATTCAATAGCTTTTTGGAGAAGATAGAATTTATGCACAAATAATATAAAATTGAATAATTATATGATAAACATAATCCAGCCTTTAGCATAGTGCTTGGAACATGGTAGGCATTTAATAAGTGCGATTTGACTGACTGGCAATTAAAGCTGGCCAAAAGTTGAAGGTGCTTCCCCAGCATTCAAGGTCATTATGTGGAGCTTGGGTTGACCACTGGCGGGATGCTAAAGACAGGATTCCTTCTCAGAAAGAGAGATTACACCAGATGCCCTTTGTGGTCTCAGATTCTATGATTCTGCAAAGTGCATAAGAGACGTGTAAGATGTTATATGAGGTTGAAGGAAGTAAACAATATTTCTGACCTCAGTCAACCAATGACTAAGACCAGCCTAGAACTCCACTCCTTGACTCATAGTTCAAAGATCTCTCCCCTATAGCACGTTTCCCAAGAGCCACTGACAATGAGAAAATACCCAAATCTATGAGCACTATTTCCAGCCTTGCTTTTGTAAATATTCTGAAACTTGATTCACCAGCTGTGTGAAGGAATGGATAGGGTGAAGGGTTTGGAGTTACTAAGACCTGAGTTCAAATCCAGCCTCAGACACAGTATCCTGGGCAAGGCACATGACCTCTTTGAGCCCTATTTTTCTCAGCCATAAAATAAGGATAATAATAGCATCTGCCTCCCAGGGTTGTTGTGAGGACCAAATGAGGTGATGTATATAAAGTGCTTTGAAAACTTTAAAAAGCTAAATAAATGCTGGTTATTTTTCCCCTGTTCCCTAGAAAAAGAATCAGGCAAAGGATATTAATTATTTTCTTGAGATAAAGTAACTAGGGGCCTAATACTACATTGAAAATCATTACAGTCGGACTTTTTGGAAGAAAGATTTAGGTTGGTTTTTTGTGTTTGTTTTTTCAGTTCACTTCAAGTAGTAACAGATGAAAAGCACTGGAGAGAAGACAGGCTTTAAAATGAGGTAGTCTTATTGTTAGAATTTTCTTAAAATTAAGGCTGCCAAGAGATTAGCTAGAATTGATGTCTGGGTGTCTTTTCCCGCTTCTAAAAAGCTGCTGCTATATTTAAGAAATACCTGAAACAAAGGGTGCCTCTACTAGTTACCCCCAACATCCTCAAAGTCATACAGCTGCCTAATTCTGTCTCTTTGCCTGTCATCTGTCTCTCTGCCTATCTCTGTCTCTGTGTGGTTGTCTCTCTGTCTATGTGTGTGTGTGTGTGTGTGTGTGTGTGTGTGTGTGTGTGAGTGTGTGTTTCCATTCATCTGTCTGTCTTTACTCAAAAACTCCTTACGTTCTAAGGCATAATCACATACTTTAGTCAGTATGAAGCTTAGCCTAGAATAGATGGGCATTTTCTCCTGGGGATATCCAAGTCCCTGATCATACTTACCTTGTCTATTAGCTACAGGGTGATTGCACTGAATGGGCCATTTAGGATGGATGAGGTACTGGTTAGGACTAATTTAGAAAAAAATGAGCTGTGACTCTCCCTAGGTGAGTGAACAGCAAATTCTGAGCAAATCTAGCACCAGTGATAAGGTCAGATAAGGTTATTCAGGGATCATTTGTCCCATCACATTCATTCCTAATGTGGCATAGAAAGGAGCCAAAGTTACCCCCTTGCTTGCAGTAATTAGCCTCCACTGGCTCACGCCAAGTAGGTTGCTCACCAAGCTTTGCTGCCCACAATCTCTGGCATAGATGCTACTTCTTGGGTCCCCTGTCTTCTCTCAAACTCACAATTTCTACTGTAGCCTATTTTCTGAAATGTATTTGTTTGTTTTCTTTCATAATTCTACCAGTCTAAGATGGTATTTACCTTCCCCTGTGTATGGAGAAGTCAGAGATCAGTACTGTGTATTAGAAAGAAAACTGTATTTGGAATCCAGTTGTTACACAGAGAATTTATAATTACATAATCTTATGCAAAGAAATTGTGTAAAATATTCTGACTCTGTGACTTAGTGTCTTTATACCCTTAGATGAATCATTTAACCAACCTAAGCCTCAGTTTATTCATATGTAAAATGATAATTATTGTAAAAACTTATGATAAACTGATGATAACATCTGTAGTACACCATCTCATGGAGTTATAAGAATTAAATTAGATAATGAAGGTAAAGCTGTCCATAAACTATAATGCATAGTTATATAAATGGGAACTATGCACAATATGATCAGACATCTGAAATTCAATCTAGATTTTAGCCCAATTTCTGCCATTCCCTATCTGATGAAGCCATTAAATCTCTCTGAGCCTCCTTTTCCTAATATTAAAAAAAGTGATTGCACAATGTCTAAAGTCTCCTTCTAGCTCTAAAATTCTATGAATCTGCCCAATGCAGTAAGTCAATGGATAAAATCCTGATACAAGGGCTGAGTCAGCTCAACCTAAGTATGCATGAGACCAAGCTCCATGTCAGCCTGCCTTAGTATCAAAGTGGTAAATATCTGGGCCTTTGGAAACCTGCTACCTGTTCCCCAGCATACTCCTGACTTGCAGGCTGATACATCTGCTCTGGCAGCAGTCTCAGACTCAACTAGGAAATTCTTGATGGAAGTACAGCTTTTTGTTGAATAGCAAGCAGTCCCTCATTTATGCTGATTACAGCCTTTGTAGGTTCATTATTAAGAAGAATTGAGAAGCTCCTTTTGCTTTCACTCTCTATGCATCTCAACCCTCCCTAAATTAACATGTTGGGAACATCCACGTCCAGTGTCCTGTTCTCTGCCTTTTTGCCTTCTCAACAAAGAAGCCTTGTTCTCAAGGAAAAAGTAAGTACATTCATTAACACTGGGCTATAAATAAATGGCTGAGAAGGTTTATCTTCAATCCATGGAATAAATCTCTAATCATGGAACAGTCTACTCTATAGCTTGAAGGAAGGGAGGTACAGTTACCCCTTCCACATCACAGGAGCTAGTGATGCAGCACCCCCTCAATCTGGACAATCCATGTAAAATTCTTTGGACCGCACTTCATACTAGAGAAGTCTGAACGATTATAGTATTAAAGATAAAATATGTTGATAGTATACAATACTATACAAATATTTTACGCATTTCTAAGTTTCCAAAGTTCTTCTGTGTCATCTGCTGATCTTCACATGTTGCCTATGATTCCACAAAACTCCCCCAAAAAATCACATTGAATTTCTTATATCAACCCACAATATATAGAAACTGTGATGGGGAAAGTTGTGATATGGGAGGGACAACTATATTTTGCGTAGTGATAATGGTCTTCCCCCATGCCAGAAGCAAGACTATTAATTCAGTGACTTTATTTCCCTATATGTTTGGTCTAGCAGGTTTAGGGATGAAGTCAATATGTTCTGATGAGAAGAAGCAATTAATAAATTGATATATTTATATATTTATGCGATTTTTATTTATTTATTTAATTATAAATGGCTATATTTATATAAATAAAAAGGTTCACTCCCACCTTGGGTAGAAAGAGTGTGGTCAAAGGCATGACCCAGAACACCGTTGGAGTCAGGTCAAAGATTTCATTCACCAGAGAAAGTAGAATCTTATCACAGCAAACCCATATAGAAGAGACAACTGGATGGTACAGTTGATAGTGCTAGACCTGGAGGCAGAAAGACCTGAATTCGAATCTGTCTTAGACACTTCCTAGCTATGTGACTCTGGACAAGTCGATTAGTCTCTGTCTCAGTTTACTCAACTGTAAAAGATGGACAGTAATAATGAGATTATAATTGTAATACCTACTAGTACCTCTCTTCTGTCACCTATCTATATCATTTGATCCAGATTTTTGTTGCAGTAATCAACTAACGTCCAGATCAATGTCCTTCTTCTCTCAAGAAATCTACCTACCTTGCAGTCTTTTATCTTAGATCCCCTGCTCTCATACCTGTGACATTAAATATACATGTGGATGTCCACTCCCCCCTCCCAAAAAAAACACTGAATTAATTAATAAATGGCCTCTTCAAATCCCACAGCTTCATTCTATCTCAGTCAACCAAAAGGATACCTTAGAGCTCACCACCACCCTTTACTGTGCTGCTCCCATTATTTTGTTGTCAAAATAAAAAAAATGGAGAAATGGATTTTTAATCTAACTAGCATGGGATTTTTTTTGGCTGAGTGACTGGCTTGATATATAATGTTCTCTAAAACTCAATTTTGAAAGTTTAGCATCTATGAGAGTAAAAAGATCAGCCTCTCTGATCAGTTTCATATTCTTCTATATTTCCCTCTGCCTTACTCTTCTTAAACTTAACCTTAATTCTCAGTACTACCACCAAACCCTCCATTCCTCCCTATTCCCCCAGTCTGTTAATGCCTACTCTGGGTTCACTTACTTGTCATCACAGTCTTGATGCTATAGGTGAACAGTTAACTACATTCTGTCTTCATCCTTAATACCCTTGCCCCCATGTCCAATTTCTGCCCTGCCCATCATCAGCCTCAGATCACCACCTTATCTACCTTTTCTACTCATGTTCCTGAGCTGGTGGACATCAATGAAGGAAGTGACAAAACTGTCAACATGGTCAACAAATTCATGCTTTCTAATCTCAGCTGCTCAGTGCTTTATAGAAAAATCTCTCCTTTCTAGATGGACTATCCCACTTCCCTAAACAGCTGTTCCAACCTTTCTCTTCTGAGGTACCCCACATTTTCTCCTTCTATACTCTCACACTCACCCAGAAAAGACCTTGGTTTCCCAAGGGCCAGAAAGAGAGCAGTTTTCAAGGTGAAGCAAACAAGGACAGAATCCACTTGACAATTTCAAAATTTTCTCTTTTAATAAATTTGCATGTAATGAAAATGAATTCAATTGAATTTTTTCCAGGAAAAAGTCTAAGTGTATACTTTCTCTTAAAATCTAAGCAGTGAATAAGTGAAATGTTTAAAACAGAGTTTGGAAGCATACTCTATGTGCCCTGCCAGGCAATCAGCTAAAAAAATATGGCAAATAGGGATTTTCTAACCTCCTTCTGCATTTTTGTCATTATTCTCCAGCTTATTTTTTTGCTGAATAGAAATTTGTGCTTTTCATTTTTTACTTTATTCAGGACACACGTCACCTACAGTAAGACTTGTAAAGCTTTCTTCCCTTCCCTCCCTTCCCCCCACAGCTGGGCTACCCATTTTCTTCCACTCTTAAATGAGGAAATGCTCTTTGGGGGAGCAGCCTTGTGCTCCCAGGGTGGCAGCAGCATCTTGGAAAAGACAGATCCTGGAGCGGAGCCAAGATGGCGGAGTAGAAAGACGCACATACACATAGCTCCGAACCCACAACCCACAGAACGGCTAGAGGGGACCAACTCGTGGTGAATTCTGCACCCAGAGGCCACGGAATATTGGAGCGAGGGAGATTTCTGTTCCGGAGAGACCTGCAAACCTCTTGCGGGGGGTCTTTCGCGCTGTGGACTGGGCGCCGGGACTGGGAGCTGAGTGCAGCCCTGCAGCGGCCGCGACACCGTGAGGAAAAGATCCGAGCGGGCTACGAGGACAGGATATCCTGCGGCCACGCGGGTCCCTCCACCCACAGAGGGACCTGCAAACCTCTCGCAAAAGGTCCATCGCGCTGCAGACGCGGAGCCCAGCCCAGACCTGCGGTGGCCTGGGCTCTGAGAGGTACAGATCCGAGCAGGCTTCATGGACGGGATCTCCAGCAGCGGCACAAGCCCCCCCACCCACAGGTGACGAGGGTCGGTGAGAGAGTCTCTTTGGCGGGTCGAGAGGGGAGTGGGGTGCCCCCATGGCTCGGGCCCCCCCGGGAGATAGAAGCTGAGAGGCGGCTGCAGACAGGGGCTCCCCAAGCAGGCGGGAGCCTGGATCCATTGTGGAAGGTCTGTGCATAAACCCCCTGAGGGAACTGAGCCTGAGAGGCGGCCCTGCCCCAACCTCAGCACCTGAACTTAATCTCACACTGAATAGCAGCCCTGACCCCGCCAAAAGCCCTAAGGCGGGAAGCAGCATTTGAATCTCAGTCCCCAAACGCTGGCTGGGAGGATCAGGAGGTGAGGTGGGTGTGAGGAGAATATTCAGAGGTCAAGTCACTGGCTGGGGAGAATGCCCAGAAAAGGGAAAAGAAATAAAACTATTGAAGGGTACTTTCTTGGAGAAAAGACACTTCCTCCCTTCCTTTCTGATGAGGAAGAACAATGCTTACCATCAGGCAAAGACACAGAAATCAAGGATTCTGTGCCCCAGCCCACCCAATGGGCTCAGGCCATGGAAGAGCTCAAAAAGAATTTTGAAAATCAAGTTAGTGAGGTGGAGGAAAAACTGGGAAGAGAAATGAGAGGGATGAAAGAGAAGCATGAAAGGCAGATCAGCTCCCTGCTAAAGGAGAACCAAAAAATGTTGAAGAAATTAACACCTTGAAAACTAGCTTAACTCAATTGGCAAAAGAGGTTCAAAAGGCCAATGAGGAGAAGAATGCTTTCAAAAGCAGAATTAGCCAAATGGAAAAGGAGATTCAAAAGCTCACTGAAGAAAATAGATCCTTCAAAACTGGAATGGCACAGATGGACGCTAAGGACTTTATGAGAAAGACATATCACAGAACATAGCGAGAAGATTGGAAAAATGGAAGATAATGTGAAATATCTTATTGGAAAAACAACTGACCTGGAAAATAGAATCAGGAGAGACAATGTAAAAATTCTGGGACTACCTGAAAACCATGATCAAAAGAAGAGCCTAGACATCATCTTCCATGAAATTATCAAGGAAAACTGCCCTGAGATTCTAGAACCAGAGGGCAAAATAAATATTCAAGGAATCTGCAGAACTCTGCATGAAAGAGATCCAAAAAGAGAAACTCCTAGGAACATTGTGGCCAAATTCCAGAATTCCCAGGTGAAAGAGAAAATATTGCAAGCAGCTAGAAAGAAACAATTCAAGTATTGTGGAAATACAATCAGGATAACACAAGATCTAGCACCCTCTACATTAAGGGATCGAAGGGAATAGAATAGGATATTCCAGAAGTCAAAGGAACCAGGACTAAAACCAAGAATCACCTACCCAGCAAAACTGAGTATAATACTTCAGGAGAAAAAATGGTCTTTCAATGAAAGAGAGGATTTTCAAATTTTCTTGATGAAAAGACCAGAGCTGGAAAGAAAATTTGACTTTCTAACACAAGAATGAAGAGAACCATGAAAAGGTGAACAGCAAAGAGAAGTCATAAGGGACTTACTAAAGTTGAACTGTTTACATTCCTACATGGAAAGAAAATATTTGTAACTCTTGAAACATTTCAGTATCTGGGTACTGGGTGGGAGTACATACACACACATGCACACACGCACACATACATAGAGACAGAGTGCACAGAGTGAATTGAAGAGGATGGGATCATATCTTAAAAAAAAAATTAAATCAAGCAGTGAGAGAGAAATATTGGGAGGAGAAAGGGAGAAGTTGAATGGGGCAAATTATCTCTCATAAAAGAGGCAAGCAAAAGACTTATTAGTGGAGGGATAAAGAGGGGAGGCAAGAGAAAAACATGAGGTCTACTCTCATCACATTCCACGAAAGGAAAGAATAAAATGCACACTCATTTTGATAGGAAAACCTATCTCATAATACAGGAGAGTGGGGGACAGGGGCACAAGCAGGGTGGGGGGAGGATGGAGGGGAGGGCATGGGGAGGAGAATGCAATCCGAGGTCGACACTCATGGGGAGGGAAAGGATCATAAGAGAATAGAAGTAATGGGGGACAGGATAGGATGGAGGGAAATATAGTTAGTCCTATACAACACAACTAGTATGGAAATCATTTGCAAAACTACACAGATTTGGCCTATATTGAATTGCCTGTCTTCCAAGGGGAAGGGGTGGAGAGGGAGGGAGCTAAAGAAGTTGGAACTCAAAGTGTTAGGAGCAAATGTAATGTTCTTACCACTGGGAAATAAGAAATACAGGTTAAGGGGTTAAGAAAGCTATCTGGCCCTACAGGACAAAAGAGAAGACAGAGACAAGGGCAGGGAGGGAGGATAGAGGAGAGAGCAGATTGGTCACAGGGGCAACTAGAATGCTTGGGTTTGGGGGGGGGAGGGGATAAAAGGGGAGAAAATTTGTAACCCAAAATTTTGTGAAAATAAATGTTAAAAGTTAAATAAAAAAAAAAAGACAGATTCACATTTTCTTGTCTCTAAGCCTCCGTTTTTTTAAAATCAATCTTTAGACCCTGTGGGACATAGTGGAAGGAGGACTGGATTTACAGTCAGAGGATCAGGGTTTAAATTCCAGAACTCCTAGGGAAATGGAGGGAGAACTTCCTTCAGATGGAAAGGTCAAGGAATCTGGTTCATGGTAAAGAAGAAGAAATTGTCTCTGGGGTGAGGTTTAGGAAGAAGAAAATGAGAATGTCACTGGTCTACATACTGGGGGAAAAACCGTTGAGGAAGAAGAAGCTTTGCTACTGAGCAGCCTTTCTTTAGCTCATTTCCAATGCTAAGATGGCAGGGCTAATGTCATTTTTCCCTGGATAAAAGCATCTCGTATTTGGAGCAGGCTCTATTTTCTTGAACCCTAACGTCCCCCTCCTTGATCATAATCTCATCTTTCCTTTTCTTTCCTCTGTCTCATTCTTCCTAATGCTATTTTCTTCTGTACTATGACCCTCCACCCTTCCCTGTTCTCCATGCACAAAACCACTGCTCTGGTCTCGCTTATCTCCCTTCAGAGTCTTGACCCCACAATTAACCTGTTCAACTTTGCACTGTCTTCCACTCTGGAATCACTTGCACTCTTGTCATTCTCCTGTTCTTCATCTGCCAGTCCTCGACTCTAGGATACCCCTACCATGCCCCTTACTCCTACAAACTGTCCACTTTCTGAACACCACTCAGGAAAGCCATGAGAACATGCCAGTGGAATTCCCAGCAAATTCATATTATTTAACCTACTGAATCCTTACTACTACTACAAGGCAATCTTTTTATTTTGCCCTGACTGACTATTGTTCTATCCATTACAGCTTTATCCAAACTTCTCCTCTGTCCTAAATCTCCATATTCTACCTTCACCCCTTTTATCCCAGCAGATGACCTTGCCCTCTATTTTACTGAGTAAACCCAGGCTATCTGACATGAGTTCCCTCTTCTTGTCTACTCCATACCTCAAAATCTTTCTACATCTTTGCCCATACTACTTTGCTCCAGTGTCTGAGGCAGGGGTACTCCTTCACCTTGCCAAGGCCAATCCCTCTACTTATGCCTTCCATTCTATCCCATGCCATTCCATCCCCATCTGGCTCTTTCAGGAGTTCATCTCAACAAGTTTCACTTGATCTTCACTTACTTGACCATCATCCCAAGCTGTTGGCTTATGGTTCTGCTTTTCTCTCTTCTGTGTCTTCACCTTCTATTGGTTCTTCATTTCCCTGTAATCTTCTTTCTGACACCACTACTTAACTGAAACTGCCCTCTCAAAGATTATCAGTGTTGTCTTAACTACCCAATCTGATGGCAGATTCAAAGTTCTCATCTTCTTTACCTTTCAACATCTTTTGATGCTGTTGAGCACCCCTTCTTCCTGCATATTGGCTCTGTCCTTAGTTTCCCTGGTTGTGCTTCTATCTGCCTGACCACACCCTTTTCAGTGTTTGTGCCCGATTTTCCATCCAAATGTAGTAACCTCCAACGTTCTGCCCTGGGCCACCATGATGTATCAATATTGTCTAACTCATGGAATATGAGTTTCCTTGAGGGTAGGGACAATTACCCTTTGGCTTTGTAAACCATCCTCCTCCCTCCAACTCCTACCCCCAGTGTTTAGAATGGTGCCTTTCATATTATAGGTGACCCATGAATGTTTGTTGAATTTCACTGATCTTACCCACTTCTCCCTGTTCTCTCTGGCTGATACTTACCTTGCACTAAGTTCCAGTTTACCAAATTATACCTACATACCTATGTACATACATCTCTCAGATCATGATTCAATGTACTTGTTCAGTATGTTCTCAGAGGGAAAAATTAGGATGAAAAGATAGAAGTGATAGGAAAACAGATATAAGGGGGGAAAATGCCTATTAATGTCATCCAAATGAATGAGTAGCCCCTAAAGGCAATTTCTCCATTATTGAAAATATTCAAAGAATCTGAATGACTACTTTTGGGGAGGATTATAGAAGGTACTCATGATTAAGGTAGGGGGTTGATATAGATGACATTTGAGGCCTCTTTCAAATCAGAATTCTATATTCTCTTGAGAAAATCAGATGGTATGGGGGTGGACTACAAACTACTATCATTAATTCAGCTTCAATCTTGGGATGAAATGAGGTACATTCATGTCATTGAATAGTCTGGGATTTTTTTAAGGTTTTGATGGGACTTAGCTTCTATAGCTGTATTGCCAATGCCTCCCCCCACTCCCATCTCTGTTCAGCCATCCAAGGTGTGGTTTTCAGATATACATCAAGTAGAAAGGGAACCAACCCTAGAACTTAAACACAGCCAGGGGTCACAGGGAAGCTGTCTCAAGGGAGGCACATTATCTTACCACATACCAGACCAGTCAAGTCTTGGTTCTGTTGCCTTTAAAGGAAATCTAACCTCACCCATGTTGGGGACAGTGGAGAATAGAAAGACTCTGGTTAACAGAGTCTAGTAGATACTGGTCTTTTCACAATAGTAAACACTTTGAATTCATTGAAAGAAAAGAACTAAAGCAATTAAGGGATTATTTAAATAAACTTTACTATTTTACTTTTTTGGCTAATTGGTCATGGGTATAAAAGGTTGACAAATTTTTCTCCAAATTATTTTTATTTTATTGTAAGATCTTAGGACTTGAAAAGATCTTTTACTTTTGAAAAGATCTTTTAGATTATCCAATCCTCAAAGATTTGAAAAAACAAAACTGAGTACTGTGCGTGAAAAAACTGTCATAATGACACTAATTAACACTTTTGCCTTCTATAGACAACACAAGCAATTTCTAGAGTGAATCATGTTTTCCATAGGAACAATTTCACAATTGAAGAGTGTGTTCCTGACCTAGAACTTCATAGTAAAGGAGTAATAGATATAACCAACAATGTGTCATAAAAGTAAAGCTACACAATAAATTTTAGAACAATTAAAATAGTACATTGGTGCTCCAAATTCTATAAAATGGGTTTAAATGTTCTTCCTGTTCATGGTGATTATAAAAGGAATGAGTTGGACCAGATAACCTCTTAGATCCCTTCTGACTCTAAGATGCTCAGATTATACCATTACACAAGAGTCTCTGAAGGACAACATATAACATATAAACTCTGTAGGATATGTTTATATGCTATAAACATTTGGTACAAAATTCTACGTACAAGAGTCTCCGAAAGACAACATATAGCATATAAACTCTACAGCTCCACTGGGTCATAAAATTGAACTAAAACTAGTATATTTGATATAAAATACATTAAAATTAAATATTTAATTATGAATAATTTTGCCTGTCTTCTTGAAATTTAGAAGGACCTGAAGAGGTATTAGGGAGGGGTAAATATTTGAATGGCTAATTTTCTTTAAATAGAGGCCGAGGGAAATGAAAGATAATGCCTTCTTCTTCTCTTGATTAATTCCCCTGCATCCAGCAGAGGTGTTCGATCATTCTGCCAACGTTAGGGTTATTTTCAAAGGAATGAGATCAATACATCTTTGCTGTTGTTTATGAAGATGGGGGCAAAGACCCAGAGAATCTATCAGATTGTAAGATGTCTGAAAGCAGGAATCAAGTCTTCATTAAATTTTAAATCTCCCCAACACCTAGCAGAATGTTTTGCATACTGAAAATGTCTAAAATATATTTGTTGCATGAAAATAGCAACTTACATTTATATCATACTTGTTCCTGATCAGTGGATATTGCAAATATTATGATGCCCATTTTATAGATGAAGAAACTGAGATTTCAAGTAGTGTGACTTGCTCAGCTTTGGTCAATGTGAGAACCTAAGGCTTCTAGCTACAAGTACAATGCACTTTATACTATACCACATCTCTTAAAAATTGAATGGTGATACTATTTTTAAAAAGTGAGAGTTGATACAGAACTTCCTTTCTTCCCTCTTTCAATAAGTATCTAGTGACTTTATTAAGCACCTGCTATGTACCTGCCATTTTGCAAGGTGATAGAGACAGAAGAAAGTTCAACAGTTCTTATCCTCAAGAAGCTTATATTCCATAAGGAAGACAACACATACAGCTATAGTTATGTACAAAATAAATACAAAATGTTTTTGTTTCTGAGGCTGGATCTCCCAGTCTCACCCAGGCTAGAAGTGCAGAGGCCACTCAGCAATCCCGTCCTGATCCTGACCAGAGCAGAAGTTTTAATTTTCTCTGTTTTTATGAGTCAGGCTGATTCAGCCCTCTTTAGGCAATCTGGTGGCCCTCTGATTGTGGAAGCTCACTCCATTGGGGGCAGACTTAGTGTGGAGTTCAGAATTATGTCAGTTCAGAATTCCTGAATTCAAATAATCAGTGCAATTCAATAAACATTTATTAAGCCCCTATATATTCCAGTTACTGTTGCTAAGCACTGAGAATTCAGAAAGAGGTAAAGGATATTCCCTGACCTCAAGGAGCTTACAGTCTAATGGGGGAGAAAATATGCAAACAGATATATGCAAAGCTAATGATATACAGGATAAATAGGAAGTGTGTGTTCATCCTTCATTGCCGAAGGAGACTATGCCATCAAAGAAATAATGACATGACTTGCACTTGACTTTGTTTTTGAGTGAAGGAGGGTTATGCAGGTTACCAGACTCACTTCTCCTCCAGAGCCATCTGAATCCAGTGACAAGATATTCATCAGGATGACTGGAGATGATTCAGGATGAGGAAATTGGGGTTAAATGACTTGCCCAAGGTCACACAACTAGTGAGTGTCAAGTGTCTAGGGTGAGATTTGAACTCAGGTCCTCTTGACTCCTGCACTGGTGCTCTATCCACTGCACCACCCAGCTGCCCCTAAATAGGAAGTAACTAACAAGGGAAGGCACTGGAATTATTAACAAGGCTTGAAGAAGGCTTCCTGTAGGAGGTAAGATTTTAATTAGGACTTAAAGGAAGTCAAGGAGGTCAGTAGTTGAAGTGGAAGAGGGAGAACATTCCTGGCCTAGGGGAAGGCCAGAGAGAATGGCCAGAGCTGAGAGATGGTATGTCTTGTTCATGGAACAGCCAGGAGGCCATTGTCATTGAATCTAAGAGTAAATATTGGGGAATAAGAAGCCTGGAAAGGTAGGAGGGAGTCAATTATGAAGGACTTTAATGCTAAACAGAATATTTTGTATTTGCTCCTAGAGGAAATTGGGAGCCACTGGAGTTTATTAAGAAGTAGGTGAGGATGAGGAGGGTGACATGGTCAAATCTGCAGTGGAGGAAAATGGCTTTAGTGGCTGAATAGAGAACAGATTGGAGAAGACTTGTGGCAGGCAGACCCACCATCAGACTATGAAAATGGTCCAGTTGTGAGGTGATGAGAGCCTGCAACAGGGAGGTGGCAGTGTCAGAAGAGAGAAGGGGGAGTATTTGAGAGATATTGCAAAGGTGAAATCAACAAGCCTTAGCAACAGCTTGGAGATGGGGAGCTGTGGTGGTGAGGGGAGGAGAGAGTGAAGAATCCAGGATTGCTTCTAAGTTAAAAGCCTGAGGGACCAGGAAGATTGTGGTGCTCTCAACAGTAATCTACCAACCTCAACTTCCCTAAGTGGCAGAAACTACAGGCATGCATCACTATAACCAGTAATATAAGGTAATTATTAAAGGAAGAGAATTCTTCCTTCAAGCTTAGAGTATCAAGAAAGGTTTCACGATGAAGGTAGTGTTTGAACTGAATTTGGAAGGAAACAACCGATCCTTTGATCTCCTCTACTTAATCGAAACTGCAAGATCAGCTCCTTCATTTCAAAACAATATCAAACCAAAGCAGGACTGGAAAACAATGGTTGTTGTTAATTCATTTTTTCTCAGATTTACTCCTAGTAGCTATCAGAGCATTTCACACTTCATTGCAAAAACTATCCAAAACAATTATCAGACCATTATCAGAGACTTTTAAAAATAGCTTCAAAACATTGCCAGAGGTTTGGTGGTAAGGTTGGAATCAATCAAGAGATACTTGGATTCAAACCTAAACTGCGATGCTTGCTTGCTGGGTGAGCATAGGCAAGTCACTTACCCTCTCTGAGGATAGTTTTCTCATTTCTCAAGTAGCAGTGAAAAAAACAACAACCAGTAATCTTCATTTCACAAAGCTCTTGTTAGGTTTAAATTAGATAACGTATAAAATACTATATAATGTCTATTATTTCATTGTTCTCATCTTGTTTGCTAGAATTTAGAGGGAGATACCCAAGGACAAGTCACTATCTTGCTATTAATTGTTTTACTATCTAATCCTTTCCACACTCTTGCAAAGGAGAATAAACTAAATGCTTTTTTGAGTTGAATGAAATGATTAGAATTTAAGCTCAATCCCTGTAAGGTCATTGTGAAAGCATCCTTGGTACAATTCTAGCTGCATTCAGGATGACAGGGATGACAGGTATCACAATGCTCTGGATCCAACGTAGTTTATTGGTTCAGTTCTCAGGGATATTTTGAGGCTGATATTTGTAAAATGGGGATTTGTCATCAGTCAGTCCATGAAAGATATTGAGGTTCTGATACATCATTCTAGCCACCAGGTCAGTTTTGCTAAGTGCTCAATAGGTGTTAAATTTTTGTAAACTGTAGTTTCATATATGTGTGTGTGTTTGTACATGTATATGTATGTATGTGTATATATGTATGTGTGTGCATATATACATATGTGTGCAAATATATATACATATGTGTACTGTGTGCATACACGCATATCAGCATTGATCACTAAGCCTGATATGTGTATGCATGTATATGCATATATGTATATATACACATACATAATATAAATATATGTAGTATGTCTGTATATGTACATGTATGCACACGTACACCTATATACAAATATGTGTACGTGTGTGCATATATATACGTGTACATATATGTATGTGTGTTTATGTATATTAGTCTTAGTGATCAATGGTGAAAGAGAGAGAGAGGGATATCAACATCAATGATGAAGCCATGGCTTCTTAGGATAACTCTTCCCTAAGTTCTGTTGATGACGAGCTGGTCCTCAACCAACCTTAACTCCTTTTCCACCAAAAAAAAAAAAAAATCTGTCTGACTGGGTTAAGTTCATATAGATAAGAATGTTTCAAGAGAGGGTACAGGAGATAATCAGAGGTCTCAAAAATTAAAGTGTATTGAGATGTAATATCATCTCCTGTAGCATCTCTTGAAATGTCTTTATTCTTTTCATCATCCTCATCATCATAATCATTATTATTCCTAACAGAATTTCAAAGGATTCCTTTCTGATGCCTCAATGGAACCTATAAGGAGAGGGTTAGGGACAGAACTTGTGATTTCATTAGTATAGAGAACTCCTGGGGGAGGTTGTTCCCTCTACCAACGCACCTTGGCACCTTCTCCATACCAGATAGTCTTAGAATATCACCTAAAACAGTGCTGACAAACTCAAATAGAAACATGAGCCACTAATCTGTATATTACGATCCCTATGGGCCACATATTGACTTAGTTTTAAAATGTAATGTTATCTATATTTCATGTATTTTTTTTTTTTTACATATTGTCCAATTGCATTTTAATCTGGTTCAGGCAGCAATAGGCGTGTTAGCGCCGCCCATGGGTCAGTGCCACCTCTTTGACACCTCTTGCCTAATGTTTTGAAAGGTTAAGTCACCTGCCTATGATCACACAGCCAAAGTTACCACATCAGAGGTAACATGTACCGAGTTCTTCCTGGCTTTGATGACAACTCTCTATCCACTACGTTACTCTTTCACCAAATGAAGTAGAGATAGTCAAAGAATGGATTTTAATCAAGCAGTAATTAATGACAGAACTTCAAACTTCAAAGGTGAAGGACTACCTATACTGCTAAACGTTCAGATGTCTAATCACCATCATTTACAGGATAAAAAAAAAAGAAACCAAAACACTTTCTTTTTATGTGAATCTATAAGTCAGCTTCACCTTTCAAGTCTGAAGAAATGAGCTGCCCATGAATTGTGGGGTTTTGTTTGTCTGTTTTGATGTTTTATTGCTTTGCTCCTTTGCTCCCATCTTCATCCACTCAGACTGATCTTCTGGACAGACAGGCCTCAAGTTACAGCTTAAAAGAATTATCAAAAGTACAAGGAAATTTTTACCAGATTGAACTTTCCATGAAAAGTTTCCTGGTGTGCACTTACTCCAACTGGGAGGGACTCAATCTCAGCAACATTGCACCACAGGGCTCAGAGGGGAATTTTGTGTAAAATGAACCGTGGCACTTAAGATAATAAAGATTAAGGCCCAAAGGGTAGGGGTGATTTTCCCAAGGTCACATAACAAGTTAATGACAGAGAAAGAATTCAAACCCAAATTTCCAGACTCCAAATCCTCCCCTTTTTATTTTTATCACATAAAAATCATTAGGGAATTGGGAAAGGGGGCAAGGAGAGAGAACAAACTGCATTTGAGGAAGGGAGATGCTGTTCCTTGAGTCCCAAAAGAAGTTCCTAAATCTAGGATAAAATATTTTGATGATGTGCTATTGATTCCAGTGAACCCATCATTCCCTGCTCTTTGATTTTGAGAAGCAGCCAGCCTCACTTGGGTCTTTTTTTACAAGCTGGAAACGCATCATTAGGAGTCCAACTTGGCAAAATTTGATTAATGCAGTTGATCCTATCCTACATTGCATCCCACTAATATCTCAATAATTTCATGTGGAAAGAGCCCACTGGGAGTAATGAATTCACTTTCCAAAAAATCCAATTTTACGTAAATAGAATCAATTTGAAATTGATTAACTCATAGCCACAGTCATTTTCTAATAAAAGATGAATGATTTAAAATGATTCTTGATCAACTATAAAGAAGGTTTGAAGTTTTAATGAGTTTCCCCATAAACCATTTTACAGCTCCATGGTTCACTGTCCATTTATGAAAAGAGCTTTTCTGTCATGTCTCTGAGCTCTATGCTCAAACCCTGATCAATACCTCCTTTATCTGGGGCAGTACTCTTCTTTGAAAGCAGAAAGACTTTGGGATATTTATCTTAAATAAAAGCGATCTACAAATAGCAAAACTGCCAGAGACATGGTGGAACTCCCTTTTCTTCTCATGTAACTCCAGGGATAAGCAACACCAAAGAGTTCACACAGCTTTTTAATGATGGAGGAGAGAGGGAAAGGGACTGTTTTAAAAGGACTGAGCTGATTTTGAAGAAGGGAGAAGAGAAAATGATACCCTGCTGGCTGAGCCTGACAGCCTCCCTCTCTGTTTATATAGACAGAACTGCCATAGGTAGACAGTTTATGTCCTAGAGGGGAAAACCTACACACACACACACACACACACACACACACACACACACACACACACACACACATACACACACACACATGCCTGAAGTGAAAAAGATAGAGACACAGGTAAGGGAATATGCCTGAGAGGAAAGAACCCAAAATACCTGTCCTGGGATGTAGGGCTGTGGTTTCCTGAATATTAGGACAGTCCAGAGCTCACTCCACTCTCTGTCACACACCAGCAGGGGTTTTGTGCCCCCGAGTCCCTATAAGACAACATAGTAACATTGGAGGTTTTTGATATGAATGGAAAAATGTTAGGAAATCATACTTGCCAGCTCCATACCCCCTCTCCCTGGGGTGAGTGCAGTCCATGGAGAATTAATCCTCCCGTTTCTTAGGGTTTTGGGCAAACCAAGGGGAATCTATGGGTGTAAAATGATTCCAGTCAGTCAATAAGCATTTATTAAGGGCCTGATGCCTGCTGTGTGCAGGCACTGGGGATACAAAGGAAGACTCATAATCTAAGGGGAGGGAGGAGGGTACATTAAAAGGAAGTTGAAAGGGGGAGGCAGTCATGATGGTGTCCAAAGAAATGGAAGGCAAGTAATGATGAGATAGCTAGCAACTATTTCCTTGAATGGAAGTTCTAGAACAAGCTCACCATTGCTGCCTGTTTCTGTTTGAATTTGACAGGACTGTTGTAAGAGAAGACTCTCATTGGAAAAGAGACATAAAAAGAAATAAAAATAATGTAAAACTGAAGATATAAGTAAAATTTTTGAAGCAGAATAGACCAATTTTTTAATACTCTCTACCACCACCACCACCACCTCTAAGGGAAAAAAAAGTTAGAAAGTGCCTCCTTACTCTTGGTTAGTTTATGAAATAAAAGACCTTCAAGGAGTCCCCATACTTCTTCCTCTGTACAATGCAGAGGAGATACCAAAGTGAAATTCGTACATATAAAAAGAGATTAAAGTCCCCTGCACTTTCTTATCTTTTCTTCTCCTTACCCTGGCATTTTCTTCCTGTAGGACAATCTCAGAAGGTATTAACTCTTAGGAGGCTGATTAACTTACTCTGAAAGAAAAGCTCAGCTAAGCCAGAGAAGTGACATGAAGTGAAAATTGTAGGGATGAGATATCTGTTAGGGTGCCTGCTAGACAAATCTGTTCCCAACAACCTTCTCTCTTTATAACTCCCACTTCCTGGGAATAAACTAGGCTTCTGGAAAATCATATCCATCCATCCCCTATGTTTCAGAAATGTCAGCTGCCAGCTGCCCCTATGCACGATATCAGATGAAGTCAAGGCAGATATATAGTTAACATAGTGAACACTTGATTCGTGCTGTGGGCAGCAGGGAATTGGGGTTTGGAAGCAGGACTGCCATCATTGGGGAAAGGTCACATCCTTTATATAATAGCACACTATATATAAAACCAACTATCAAACACCAAAGCTAAAAGGGCAATAAGAATGTACTATCCATCTGGGGAGAAAGTAATCAGCCATGGCTGTACACCTGTGAATATCTCAAATCAGACATCAATTCCCTATTCCATCTTGAACTTATAGCCCACACAGGATGACCATGACTGAAGACTGAGACTAATACTAGGGACTGATAAATTTTATTGATACTTTTGTTTGTCTACTTCTTGTATTTCGCAGTGTATCCATCCCATGTCCCATCTGCCCTGGCCATCCTCTATATCAAAGAATTAAAGAGGGGAAGAGAAATAGATCATCAAAACTAACTAACATACCTTAAAAGTCTGACATTATTTTTGGTATTTCATACCCATAGTCTCTTACCTCTGTAAACAAGGTAGTAATGTACTTTCTCATATCTATTCTTTATAACCAAACTTAGTCATTATAATTTTGTAGCATTCAGGTTTGATTTTCTTGTTTTTCTTTCTATTTACATTGCTACAGTCATCTCATCGTGTATAGGGTTCTGCTTTTCTGACTATTGTACATTGTAGCAGTTCACATAAACCTTCCATACTTTTCTCAATTCATCATATTCATTGCTTCTTACAGCACAATAATACTCTATTATATTCACATACCACACCAACAATCAATCAACAAGCATTGAATAAGCACTTACTATTTGCAAACACTGTTTTACATTCCAGGAATAAAAAGAAAAAACAAAACACTTTTAGTCATTGCCCATTCAATGGGCATCTAAGGACATGTTAATATAGAGAGAAGAGGTAGATCTCTTCAATGAAAAGTATGTAAGACTGGAAGTTGAGCATTTCATACCTACCATGTTGGAAATCTTCCTTTTATTTGATTTTGTAACATTTTTTCCACCATATCGTTACCCTAGGGTTTGGGTTCCTAGAGTAGTGTTTCATCTTTGTTTCCCTGACCAGGAAATTAATCTATTGCTTCTAGAATAAAATACAAGTTCCTCATGTTGACACTTTAAGCCCTTCACAATGTGACTCCAGACCACCTTTCCAGACGTTACATATTCTTCCCTTTCCATACACTCTACATACCAGCCAAACTGAACTGATACATTTCCCAAATTTGATTTTCCATTGCCACCACTCCATCTCAACACCTTTTCTATGCAGTCTATGGCCTACCCCTACCCCATGCCCCAAATGCATTCTCTCCTCACTTCACCTCTTGAAATACTTTGTTGTTAATTGTTGTTCAACTGTGTCTGGTTCTCTGTGACTCTCTGGGGTTTTCTTAGCAAAGACACTGGAGCAGTTTTCATTTCCTTCTCCAGCTCATTTTGTAGATGAGGAAACTGAGGCAAACAGGGTTAAATGACTTACCCAGGATCACATAGCTAGTAAATGTCTGAGGCTGGATTTGAACTCAGGAAGATGGCACTCTATCCACTGTCCAACTGGAATACTTATCTTATTTCAAATTAAACCCCATGTCATTTGTGATGTAGTCTTTTATCTTTTACTATCACCACCACCATCCTTCACCTAACTTTTAATGTTCTCTCCCTTCTCAAATCATCTTGTACTTATTTATCTGTGCATATGTTGCATTTCCCAAATACAATGTAAGGTCTTTGAGGACAGGGGCTGTTTTGTTTTTGTCTGTTTCTTAGGCCTAGCCCAGAGCCTTGCACATAGTAAGAGCTTAATAATTGCTATTTCAGTTTAATCATTTGGGATCTTGGGTCAAGGCACAATTTTTTCTGTAGCTTCCTATGACAAAGTATATGGGAGAAATTGGTCAGATTAGGAAGGGTGTCATGGAGAAGACTTGGCCAGAGACTACACTTGTCCTGAGACTGTCTTGTCTGAGAGCATAAGTTTGAGATATTCCTTATCCCTAAATTATCAGTATAGCCCCTGGAAAAGGAGTAAATACTCTCACTCTGATTTCCAGCTTCAATTCAGAGAACTGTAAGACTGGTAAAGGCTTTTCCCCACAGATAACATGATATTTTATTTAGAAAACCCCAGAATCTCAATTACAAATAAATTGAAACACTATCTTCAGTTGAATAGCAAAATACAAAATAAATTCATATAAATCATCACACTATCTGCATATTACCAACAAAATCAAAAAATAAGAAACATGGAAAGTTTTCATTTCAAATAACTACAAATATACAAAATATGTGAGAATCCACTTACATACATAGAAATTTATGTGACTATAACTAAATAGGTGAAGTTAGATTGTAATGGAGCCCTACTTGCAGATTTGGAAATCAGTATTCTCAGGAACTTTTATGCATTGGTCATTAAAACAGCTAGAAACCAAACCCTACAGCATAAATATGAGACAGAAAGAGAGACAGACAGAGGGAGAGAGGGAGAGAGACAGAGACAGAGAGACAGAGACAGAGAGACAGAAAGACAGAGAGAGAATGACCATGAAGTATTTGAACCACAATAAGAAATAGCATGGCACAGTAGATAAAGATCTAGCCTTAAATCAGAAAAACCAGGGTTCAAGTGCCACCTCTAACATGTTATTTCCTATGTGATGTTGGATATTTCACTTAATCTATCAGAGTTCCGGCTGCCTCTGCTCTAAGACTATAAATTACAGAACAGTTACTGATTAGTTGCTAGGTGGCTCAGGAGACAGAGTGATGGGTCTGGATTCAGGAACACCCTGAGTTTAAATCCAGCCTCTGATACTTACTAGCTATGGGAACCTGGTCAAGTTACTTAACCTCTAAGTTTCCTCAACTGTAAAACAGGGGTAATAATAGCACCTCCCTCCCAGGGTTGTTATGAGAATCAGATGAGTAGAGGAGATGAGAAGAGAGAGGGAGAGAGAAGAGACAGAGAGGGAGAACTAGGAGATATAGTGGGAGAGAGAGAGAGGCAGGGAGGGAGCAAGAGGGAGAGGGAAGGGGGAGAGAAAGAGAGAAGAAGAAGAAGAAGAAGAAGAAGAAGAAGAAGAAGAAGAAGAAGAAGAAGAAGAAGAAGAAGAAGAATCCATTTGCAAACTAAATTATTGCCTAACTGAGGAAGCCCCTCTAGAAAGTCTTCACAATCCATCCTCTCCATGGTGGAGGTTTCCAGTCAACCTACATTAAAACGTCAAAGGGCAGCACTTCATAACAAAATTTTTTAATTTTAACTGACCTTAGCCCAGTTTCTGCTTTTCCATTCCTAGTCTTGGAACTTTGAGTACAGATCTCAATTACATCTATTGAATATTTTGTCATTCATATAATCTGTATCATATTAGTCACTGTCCATTCAACATGAGGCTTGAAAATCCAGGTATAGATCCTGCTTTGCCTTTTCATGCCCTTTCCTTCTCCATCCTAACTGCCCCTCTAATTTCAGTTCTGGACTACTTTGACATGAATTCTTTGGTAGGAACCCATCTCTTCACCATATTATACTTATAAAATTTGTAGCTGACACAAAACTGAAAGAGATATTTATCACATCAGGTCACATATTGTGAGAATTGAAAGGAAGCTCAAAGACCATATAGTCCAAACTGTACACAAAAGGAATACTCAGTATACTAGAAGAGTGAATATCTAATCTCTGACTGAAGTTCTCCAAGGAAGAGGAATCCACCAACTTCTTAGATCAATTCATTTCAATTTTGGCTGATTCCAATTGTTAGCAGCTTTTGCCCAATTTCAGGTATAGATTTGCTTCTTTGCAACTTCTACTTGTATCTCTGAATTTGCCCTGCTGGGGCCAAGCATAAGTCTAATTTCTCCTTACATGACAGTCTTTCAAATACTTAAAGACAGCTACAATGTTCCTCTGAATATTCTTTTCTTTAGAATAAGCATTCTTAGCTTCTTCAACAAGCTTTCATATGTGTCACGGACTCTAAGACCTTCACCACCCTGTGTGCCCTCCTCTTGGCACTCTCCAGATTGTCATTGCAATTCTTTTTCCCCCAATATATTTTTATGTCACTAAATATTTCTCCATTATATGTAAACATTTTTGAACTTTCATTTTTTAAAATTTGGAGTTCCAAATTTTCTCTCTCCCTTCATCTCTCTATGAGACAATTAGCAATTTAATATAGATTATACATGGGAACTCATGAGAAATATATTTCCATATTAGCCTTTGAAAAAAACACAGACCAAAGAAACAAGAAAAATAAAGAAAGTTTTAAAAAATATATATGTTTTAATCTAGATTCTATCACTTCTTTCTCTGAAGGTGGATAGTATTTTTTCATCATAAGTCCTATGGAATTTTCTTGGATTATTGTATTTCTGAGAATAGCTAAACCATTCTCAGTTGATCATCAAATAATATTGCAGTTACAGTGTACAGAAGACTTCCCCCAGTGAAATGTGCAAGATGAGAACAATTTATTCCAACAATCATGAAGGTAGCTGAAGCATTTGCTATGGAGCTTGGTCAGACATTGAAAATGCCAAAGTCATCCACTACATCCTGGGAGATTTACCAGTTGCCCTGACTTTTGTCTTGCCCCTGGATTTCAATGACTCTGAAAAAGAAAGTGAGACTGACAATTTTGTGTAACTCAATCTAACTTAAATCCAGTTCACATATGAGTAAAGACATCACCCTGTGATATCATTGGGTCCTCTTAGAAAATGAAAAACAAACAACAACTGTGTACAATGTTCTCCTGGTTCTTCCTACTTTACCTTGTATCCATTTATATGTCTTCCCAGGTTTTTCTGAAATCATACTACACATTATTTCTTAATTTTAATTTTTAATTTAATTTAATTCTTAAATCTGAAATCACCCTACTCATTATCCCATTCAATTTGATCAGTCATTCCCCACTTGACGGGAATCCTCTCAATTTCTTTGTCACCACAAAAAGAGTGGCTGTAATTCTTTTTATACTTATAGCTCTTTTTCCTTTTTCTTTTATCTCTCTGAGATTCAGATCTAGAAATGATATTGCTGGGTCAAAGTGTATCCGCTATTTTATAGTCCTATGGTCATGGTTCCAACTTGCTCTCCAAAATGGTTGGATCAGTTCACAACTCTACCAACAATGCATTAGTGTCCTAATTTTCCCATATCCTCTCCAATATTTATCATTTTCCTTTTCTGTCATATTAGCCAATCTGATGAGGGGGGTGCACAATTTTAATTTACATTTCTCTATTCAATAGGGATTTAGAGTATTTTCATGTGACTATAAACGGCTTTGTTTTCTTCTGAAAACTGCCTATTCATTTCCTTTGACCATTTATCAATTAGGGAATGATATGTATTCTTATATATTTGACTCAGTTTTCTATATATTTGAGAAATGAGGTCTTCATCAGAAAAACTTGCTATAAAAAAATTTCCCAGTGGCCTGCTTTCCTTCTAATCTTGACTGCCTTGGTTTTGCCTGTGCAAAAATGTTTTAATTTAATGTAGTCAAAATTATCTATTTTACATACCACAACCTTCTCTGTCTCTTGGTTGGTCATAAATTTTTCTCACATGCATAGAGCTTACATATAAATTTCTTTTCCTTACCTAATGTACTTATGATATTATACTTTATGTCTAAATCATGTACCCATTCTGACCTTATTTTGGTCTATACAAAGTGAGAGGTGGTCTATATCTAGTTTCTGCCAAACTGCTTTCCAGTTTTTCCCAACAATTTTTCTCAAATAGTGAATTCTTGTCCCAAAAGCTTGGATCTTTTGATTTGTCAAATACCTGATTACCACAGTCATTTACTGCTATGTGTTGTGTATCTAATCTATTCCAATGATCCACCACTCTGTTTCTTAGTCAGTACCAATTGTTTTGACAATGATGACTTTATAACACAGTTCAAGATGTGGTACTTATAGGCCACCTTTCTTTACTTTATTTTTATTGATTCCCTAGTTATTCTTAACCTTTTGTTCTTTGCACATGAGTTTTATTATTACTTTTTCTAGCTTGATAAAATAATTTTGGGTAATTTAATTGGTATGACACTGAATAAGCAAATTAATTTAGGTAGAATTGTCATTTTTATTATGTTGGCTTGACCTACCTGTGAGCACTTAATATTTCTTTAATTGTTTAGATATGATTTTATTTGTGTGAAGAGTGTTTTGTAATTGTGTTTATGTCATTCCTGGCTTTGTCTTATATTTTATATCATCTACAGTTATTTTAAATAGAATTTCTCTTTCTATCTCTTGCTGCTGGACTTTGTTAGTAACAGGTAAAACTGCCAATGTAGGTTTATTTTATATCCTACAACTTTGTTGAAGTTAATTATTTCAACTAGTTTTTCAGTTGATTCTCTAAGTATACTATTATATTGTCTGCAAAGAGTGATAGAATTGCTTCTTCACTGCTTATTCTTCTCATTGCTATAGCTAGCATTTCTAGTACAATATTGAATAACAGCAGTAATTAGTGTGCCTCCTTGTTTCACTCCTGATCTTATTGAGAAGGTTTCTAGTTTATCCTCATTAATGACAATGCTTGCTCTTGGTTTCAGATAGATGCTACTTATCATATTAAGGAAAGCTCCATTTATTCCTATGCTTTCTCATGTTTATAAGAGGAATGGGTGTTGCATTTTGGCAAAAGCTTGTTCTACATCTATTGAAATAATCATATGATTTTTATTGTTTTCTTATTGATATGGTCAATTATGCTGATAGTTTTCCTATATTGAAGCAGCCCTGCATTCCTGGTATAAATCCCACTAGAAAAATTAATAAAGCTTTTGTATGGGTTTCTAATGTATTGGTTCTACAATGTAACAGATTCTGTGCAATATCAATTTTATAACTGGGTCTACATCCACCTGGTTTGAGTTTAGTTCAATAATCCAGCTGATTCTGCATCTACCTGGCTTAAATTGAGCTCAGGAATCCAGATGAGGTAGCTCCAAGGCAGTTTATTTTAAAAGAAAGTTGTTATCTTTCCTCCCATACTGGTAGCCCCTAGGATACTTCATGAATTTCTATTTCTTTATCCCAAAAAATTACCATGCCCAAAGAATATGTTCTGTCCTTTCCTGTTTTTGTGTAGTTAAGAGAGTTTTATCTTTTCCAAGGACACAGCAAGTTTGCCCCTAGCACAAACTACAGGATGCAGATGGGCCCCATAAAAAATTAACATTTCTTAATTGTTAGAGACATGTGATTAGCCTTAACTGAATGCCAGACCACCTTTCTCAACTCCGTAAATTGTAAGGCTCCCCAACTACACCAAATCCCTTCTTTCCTGTACATCAATAAAAATGGTCTTTTCCTTTCTCATGAGGGTCCCTGCATTTACTGAGGTGGCTAGAGTGACCTACTTTGTGAACAGCTACACGAGTTAATAAACTATTATTTTGCTCAGAGAACACACCTGTATGCCTTTGTTAGGTTTTCTTCACCACGCCACCTCATAATGTATTGTATTTGTTATATATTGCTGTAATCTCCTTGCTAGTATTTTATTTAAAAATTTCTGCAGTAATATTAATTAGGAAAATTGATCTATCATTTCTTTCTCCATTTTTGCTCTTTCTGTTTAGGTCTCAGCACAATATTATGTCACAAAAGTAATCTAGTAGGACCCCTTCTACTATTTTTCCAAATAGTTTATGTAGTACTGGAATTAATTGCTCTTTAAATGTCTAGTAGAAATCTCTTGTGAATCCATCTGGTCCTGAGAATTTTCCCTTAGGGGCTCATTAATGGTTTGTTCAATTTCTTTTTCTAAGATAAGGTTATTTGAGTATTCTGTCTTCTATTAGGGTGGTTTGGTGGCACAGTGGGTAGAGTGCTAGGCCTGACTCATCTTCCTGACTAAAAATCTTGACTCAGACACTTACTAACTGTGTAAATCTGGACAAGTCACTTAGCCCTTTTTGCCTCAGTTTCCTCATTTGTAAAATGACCTGGTGAAGGAAATGGCAAGCCACTCTTTTCAAAGAAAACCCTAAATGGGGTCACAAAGAGCAGGACATGACAGAAAAGACAAAACAACCACAAAATTTCCTTTTCTGTTATTCAGGGTAATTTATATTTTTGCAAATATTCATCCATTTCATTTGATTGTCAAATTTGTTGGCATACAACTGAGCAAAATATCTTCTAATTGCTTTAATTTCACCTTCATTGGTAATGAATTCAGTCCTTTTCATTTTTGACATTGGAAATTTGGTGTTCTCTTTTTTTAAATCAAATTAAATAACTATTTATCTACTTTCCTGGGATTTTTTCATAAAACCAGCTCCTAGTTTTATTTATTACTTCAATAGCTTTCTTACTTTCAATTTTATTCATCTCTCCAGAGTTGGACATGACTAACAATGGTTAAACAACATATTTGGCAAGTATGCCAATTATGACTTTTTCCAAGTTATTATAACACATCTTGGAGTGTTTGGCCTGAGTATAGATTTCCTGGGGAACCTCCCACAGTTGACCTCAAACCATTTACAACTAGCTACTTGAAGTCTATCCATTTAATCAGTTCTGAATCTATTTAATCATGATTTCCAATTTGATGTTTAATTGAGGATTTATAATTGTTCCTTTTTCTAATGTTATTTTTTTAATTGCAGACAAAATTCATGGACTTGCTTTTTATTTTATTGATGTAAGTATTTAGAGATACAAATGTTCTCCCTAAAAACTGCTTTGACTGCATCCCATGAAATTTTGATATATTATATCATTTTTGTCATACCCTTCAATGAAATTTGTGATTTATTCTTTAACCCATTCATTCTTCATGATTTTATTATTTAATTTCCAATTATTTTTTAATCTATGTTTTCACAGCCCTCTAATGAATGTAATTTTTACTGTACTAGGGTCTGAAAAGGATGCATTAAATATTTCTGCTTTTCTGCATTTGGTTGTAAGGTTTTTATGCCCTAACACATGGTCAATTTTTTTTTAAAGTGCCACATACAGGAGAGGAAAAGTATACTTCTTTCTATTCCTATTCAATTTTCTTCAAAGGTCTATTTATATTTAACTTTAACAAAACTTTATTCATCACCTTAATTTCATTCTTAATTATTTTATGGTTAGGTTTATCTAATTCTAAGAAGAGAAAGTAAAGGTCCCTCACTACAACAGTTTTATTGCATATTTCCTTCTGTAATTCATTTGACTTTTAAGAATTTGGATACTATGTCATTTGGTGCCTATATGTTTAGTACTGACATTACTCCATTGTCTAAATACTTTTTTAAACAAAATGTAGTTCCTCTGCTTATCTCTTTTAATTATGTCTTCTTTTGCTTTTGCTTTGTCTGAAACCATATTTGCAACCACAGCTTTTTTTTTTTTTACCTCAGCTGAAGCACAATAACTCAATAATCTGCTCCAGTCCCTTATTTTGATTCTCTGTGTATCTCTGTTTCAAATGTGTTTCTTTTAAACAATGGTTTATTGAATAATAGTTTTTTAATCCATTCTGCTACCTTCTTCTGTTTTATGGGTAAGTTCATCCCATTCACAGTCACTGTTATACTTGCTAACTGTGTATTTCTCTCTATTCTAGTTTTTTCATATATCTTCTGTCTCCTTTTCTTTAACCTTTCTATCCTCAAAACCCTATTTTGTTTCAGCTTCTTAATCTTTAATCCACTCTCACTTCTACAGACCCCTCACTTCTTTTGTTTTCTTCCCCTTTTACTTCACAGTAGGGTAAGATAGAATATTATACAAACTGAGTCAATATGCTATTCCCTTTTGAGTCAATTCTGATGAGATTAAGGTTCCAACACTGCCCATCACCACCCCCATTTCCTCCTGTACTATAAAAGCTCTTCCTTTTATACCTCTTTTACCTGACATCATTTTTCCCTATTCTTCTTCTCCCCCCTTTCCCTTTCTCTCAGTGCATCCCTCTTTCTCACCTTTTAATTATATTTTTGTGAAATCATCCTGTGATAGTCAATTCATACCTGTGCCTTTTACCTATGCATACTCCTTCTAAATGCCTTAAAATGATAATTTTTGTAGTTATAAGCATCATCTTCCCATATATAAATGTAAACAGTTTAATTTTATTGAATCTCTTAGGATTTTTCTTTTATGTACACATTTTTATAATTTTCTTGAGTCTTGTATTTGAAAGTCAAGTTTTCTTTTTAGTTCTTGTATTTTCATCAGGAATGCTTGAGAGTTTTCTATTTCATTAAATATCCATTTTTCCCTGAAGGATTATATTCAGTTTTTCTGGGTAGGTTATTCTTGGTTGTAATCCTAGTTCCTTTGCCTTCTGAAATATCATACTCCAAGCCCTCTGATCATTTAATGAAGAAACTGCTAAGTCTTGTGTGATCCTGACTGTGGCTCCACCAATTGAATTGTTACTTTATGGCTGCTTGCAATATTTTCTCCTTGAGGGGTGGAGCCATGATGGTGGAGTAAAAGCTGAGACTTTCTAGAGCTCTCCCCCCAAACCCAGCCAAATATCTATTTAAAAATTACCCTAAACAACTTCTAGAGCTGCAGAACTCACAGCATGACAGAGTGAAGCAAATCTCCAGCCCAAGACAGCCTGGAAGGTCAATAAGAAATGTCTATCAAGCCACCCTGGGAACAGAACGCAGTCCAGCATGAGCAATGCCAACACAGACAGGACCTGAGCAGGCCTCAGGGGTACTAAATTTCTTGCACCTGTGGCAGTTTACAGACTTCACAACTTCACAACTTCAAAACCCTGAGGACAAATTGGAAGGTCAGTGGAAAAAACCTGTCAGACGGGTGTGAGAGAGTAGAGTGGTCCAGCCCCAACCTCAGGATGGTGGGGGAAGGCGGGTTAGGACAGGTGGAAGAGCCCAGTCACAACAGCAGCAGGGACAGCAGCAGCAGGGACTTTTTCTAGAACTCTAGGCCCACAAATTGTGGGGGGATCAAGTGACTGACAGTACATACCCCCACCCCCACTGGAAGCAGAGAACTACCTTGACAAACAGATAAAAAGTCAAGTAAATTACTGGAAAAATGAACATAAACTGGAAAAAAAAATCAGACTATAGAATCCTGCTTTGGTGACAAAGACCAAAACATACAAATATTCGAAATATACAAACAGAAGAAGAAAACAAAGTATCCCACATCCTAGGCCTCCAAGACAAATACGAATTGGTCTCAGGATATGGAAGAGTTCAAAAAGGATTTTGAAAGTCAAGTAAGAGAAGTAGAGCAAAAACTGGGAAGAGAAATGAGAGTGGTGCAAGAAAATCACAAAAAACAAGTTAGCTGCTTGCTAAAGGAGACCCCCAAAAATGCTGAAATGCTTAAAAAATAGACTAACCCAAATGGCAAAAAAGATTCAAAAAGCCAATGAGGAGAAGAATGTCTTAAAAAGTAGAGTTGGCGAGATGGAAAAGGAGGTTCAAAAGGTCACTGAAGAAAATAATTCCTTAAAGATTAGAATGGAGCAGATAGAAGCTAATGACCTCATGAAAAATCAAGAAATTATCAAACAAAACCAAAGGAGTGAAAAAATAGAAAACAATGTGAAATATCTCATTGGAAAAATAACTGACTTGAAAAATACATCCAAGAGAGATAATTTGAAAGCTCTGATTAAAAAAAAAGAACCTAGACACCATCTTTCAAGAAATTATCAAGGAAAACTGCCCTGATATTCTAGAACCAGAGTTTAAAATAAATATTGAAAGAATCCACTGATCACCTCCTGAAAGAGATTCCCAAATGGAAAATTCCTAGGAATATTGTAGCCAAATTCCAGAGCTCCCAGGTCAAGGAGAAAATATTGCAAGCAGCCAGAAAGAAACTATTTGAGTATTGTGGAAGCACAATCAGGATAACACAAGATCTAGCAACTTCTACATTAAGGGACTGGCAACTTGGAATACGATGTTCCAGAAATCAAAGAAGCTAGGATTAAAACCAAGAATCACTTAATAAGCAAAATTGAGTATAATACTTCAGGGGAAAAAATGGAATTTCAATGAAATAGAGGACTTTCAAGCATTCTTAATGAAAAGATCAGAGCTGAATAGAATATCTGACTTTGAAACACAAGAATCAAGAGAGGCATTGAAAGATAAACAGGAAAGAGAAATCATAAGGGACTTACTGATATTGAACTATTTACATGGAAATAGTTTTCCATTTTTTTCTAGTTTCATTTTTTTCATTTCCATTTCCATAATTTCCATTACATGGAAAGATCATATTTGTAACTCTTGAGACTTTTCTCAGTATTAAGGTACTTGGAGGCATTATATACATATAGAAAGAGGGCACAGGGTAAGTTCAATATGAAGGGATGATATCTAAAAAAATAAAATTAAGGGGTGAGAGAGAAAGAGAAAGGGAGAAATAGGATGGTGTAAATTATCTCTCACATAAAAGAAGCAAGAAAAAGCTTTTTCAATGGAAGGAAAGAAGGAGGAGGTGTGAAGAAAAGACTGAGCCTTACTTTCATCAGATTTGACATAAGGAGGGGATAACATGCATACTCAATTTTGTATGAAAATCTATCTTACACTACAGGAGGGAGGAAAGTAGGGGGGAAGGAGAGAAGCATGGGTGGGCAGGATAATAGAAGGGAGGGCAAATAGGAGGAAGGGGTAATTAGAAGTAAATACTTTTGAGGAGGGACAGGGTCAAAAGAGAGAATGGAATAAATGGAGGGCAGGATAGAATGGAGGGAAATATAGTTAGTCTTTCAAATCATGTCTGTTATGGAAATGTTTTGCATGACTACACATGAATGACCTATATCAATTGCATGCCTTCTCAGTGGAGATGGGTGAGAAGAGATGGAGAAAAATTGGAACTCAAAGTTTTAAAAACAAATATTAAAAATTCATTTTACACGCAACTGGGAAATAACACATACAGGCAATGGGGTATAGAAATCTATCTTGCCTTATAAGAAAATAGAGGGGAAGGAAATGGAAGAGATGTTATAGAAGAGAGGACAGACTGGGGGAAGGAGTAATTGGAATGCACAATCTCTTGGGGTGGGAAGAGGGGAGAAATGGTGAGACAATTTGGAATTCAAAATCTTGTGGAAGTAAATGTGGCAAACTGAAAATAAATGAATTAATTTTTTAAAAAGATATTTTCTCCTTGACCAGAAAGCTCTAAAATTTGGGTATAATATACCTGAGAATTTTCATTTGGGGATCCCTTTCAGGAGGTAATTAGTGGATTCTTTCAGTTTCTATTTTACCCTCTGGTTCTAGCATATCAGGTCAGTTTTTAATAATGTCTTCAAATATGTTGTTTGGGCTTGTTTTTTATTGTGGTTTTTAGATGGCCCAATAATTCTTAAAATGTCTCTTCTTGATCTATTTTCCAGGTCAATCATCATTCCAGTGAGATATTTCATATTTTCTCTTTTTTCTCATACTTTTGGCTTTGTTTTATTGCTTCTTGATCTCTCATGGAGTCAATAACTTCCATTTGTCCAATTCTGATTTTTAAGGAATTGTTTTCTTCAATGAATTTTTGTTGTTGGTTTTTTTGTTTGTTTTTTTTTTTTGCCATTTGACCAATTCTGCTTTTTAAAGTGTATTCTCTTTAGAGAATTTTTGTTTCTCTTTTACCTTTTGGCCAATTCTGTTTTTTACAGTGTTATTTTCTTCAAAATTTTTGTGCCTCTTTTACTAAGCTCTCTTCATATTTTTCTCACATCACTGCCATTTCTCTTCTTAATTTGTTCTCTGTTTGTTTTATTTGGCATTTAAAATTCTTTTTGATGTCTTCCAGGCATTCTTGTTGGACTTGTGCCCAATTCATTTTATTTTCTTTTGAAGCTTTGCTTGTAAGTTTTGACTTTGTTGTCTTCTTCTGAGTCTGTCTTGATCGTCTCCGTCAACATAGCAACTTTTTAGAGTCAGGTTCTTTTTCTATAGTTTGCTCATTTTTCCAGCCTATTTATTTTCTTTTTTTTTTAAATTTACTTTATTTTTAATTTATGGAATAAAGCAAGCATTTCTATAACATAGTATAAGGTTGCACATGAAACTATAAATCTACTATATACAACTTGCTATTCCTTTCAAATATACAACAAAATTATCATGTATCATGTAAATTTTCTTTTTTCTTCCCTCTCTGCCCACCCTAGAGATGGCTGCCATTAGACACCAATAGGTATATGTATTTATGTGTGTATATATGTATGTGTATGTATGTATACACATATACATTCATACATTATATATAATTATATATATATAAAATTATTCCATACGTACTTCTATTTATCAGTTCTTTCTCTGGATGAAGATAGCTTCTTTGTTCATATGTCCTTCATAGTTAATTTGGGTAAGCGCAAAATAATATGTCAAGGTTGTTTTAATCTGAATTAAATTCATTATTTAGTAAAAGAAAAATTGTTGGGAAAACTGGAAAACAATATGGCATCAACTAAGTACTACCATGTACTAAGATAAGGTCAAAATGGATACATGACCTAGATATAAAGAGAGATTTTACAAAAACTTAGAAGAACATGGAACATATTATTTATCAGACTTATGGATAGATGAACAATTTATCAATAAACCAAAGATAGAGAGCAAAGCAATGGGTAAAATGTGTAATTCTGATTATACTAAATTAAAAAAGAATTGTACAAATAAAACAAATATAGCCAAGATGAGAGGAAAGCAGAAAATTAGTGTAGGGGAATTTTTAAGCACAGTTTATCAGATAAAGGTCTCATATATAAAATATATAAAGAATGTTGTCAAATCTTTAAGATTATGAGGCATTCCTCAGTTGATAAATGGTCAAGGATATAAACAGGCAGTTTTCCAATGAAGAAATCAAAAAAAAAAAAATTATAGTCAAGAAATCAAAACAATCTATGAAAAAAATGCTTGAAATCATTATTGATTAGAGAAATGCAGATCCCAGCCTGCCTCTTGGCTTTTAACTTTATGTAATTGAGCTCTGCTCCTGAAGTAGAGTGAGTAATGTCTAAAGCTGTAGGTTTTTCATGATGCTGTTTTCAGAGCTAGTTCTGGGGGTCTGCAAGTTTTTGGTACTTCCAAGGTGCTACCCGTGCTCTGCTCTTTACCCAGGAAAGGATCTTGTTTCCCTGTAGCCAAAAGTGTTTGTGTTCCTCTTGACCCTGGAACTGTGACCAAGGCTCCTACACTTCTGCAGCTGCAAGCACTAGTGCTCTTCTTTATCCTGGAATTGAAATCCAAAACCGGATATGGACAATGCAACAGGGTCCTGCACTCAGTGCCAGCAAAGGGTCCCCTTGCCATCTGTGGGCTAAGAACTTCTGAAGCTACTGCTGCAACTGTTGTAGCCACCCCCAAGGCACTGCATTCCATGTAGACCACTACCTAGGTATGACAGGCCTTTCCTGCCAACCTCCAAAGCTGTCTTGGGCTAGAAAATTGTCTTATCCCAACATAAATGGGAATTTGGGGAGAATTCAAGTAAGTTTTTTCCTCTATTCCATCTTGGCTCTGCTTCTTCAATTCCGTTCTTAAACCATGATACCCATACTAAACACAATGCTTTAGAGAAGATCTGATCAGGACAGAGTACAGTGGGACCATTACCTCCTTGTTCCTGGAATCTATGCTAATCTTGATTCAACAGATTACATTAGCTTTTTTGGCTGCCATATTATACTGCTGATTCACATTGAGTTTATAGCCCATAAATAAACTGCTATCCAACTATTCTTTTCCCTTTTTATCCTAAGAAAGTTGATTTTTTTTTTTTTTTACCTAAGTGCAATCAATATACTTATCTCTATAGAATGTTCTAGCCTGGGGTTGGCAAACCATGACTTCCAGGCGAAATCTGACCTGCCACCTGTTTTTGTATGCCCCTCAAGCCAAGAATGGGTTTCTTTTATATTTTCAAATACTTTTTTGTATTTGATTGTATTTAATTTTTTTTGTTTTTAAAGATGTAACAACCATTCTTAGATAATAGGCCTGTCAAAATTCTTGTAGATTCTGACTTTCCTCCATTGTCTCAGCTACCCCTCCCACCTTTGTGTCATCTGCAAATCTGATGATCATCTCATCTATATATTTATTCAAGTCATTGATAAACAATGCTAAACAGCACAGGGCCAAGTTCAAACAATGAGATTCATTAAGGAACAAACATCACAAAAATCCTACTCTGGCACCATAATGTGCCACAGAGATTACCAATGGCTATTCCAGTAGATCAGAAGCTCTGGCAGATTTTATTACGCTGGAAACTCTTCCAATATTTTCTAGGAAACTGTGACTGCATTCCAAAATCTAGCATAGCACAATAGGAAGAAAATCACCATCACTGAGATGAATCCTTAGTCATGAATTCTTTGGTCCTGGAAATCCATGAAAAAAAAAGAAAAAGAAAAAAGCACAGTGGTCCTCACTCCTATGCAGACTTCTTCCGCTACAGTAGTGACAGTGACGGAGTAGTAAAAAGGGAGCAAGGGCTGAGTTCTATTATTTTTAGCTGTTTTTAAACATCATTTGATTTAATTGTGCTCTCGATATGATATCTTTGGCAAAAGATTAAATAGATATACAACTAGAGAGACTAGATCAGTCTTAATATTCTTATTATCAGTTAAATCAGAAGATACAAAAAGGGCACAACTAAATGGAAGAATAGACCACAAGTTCTCCTTGGAAAGGCAAATAAAGGAGTTGGCAGAATTGATATCAGTGCATGTCCAAAAACAACAAGAAATGTCATTTCATGGTACACTTGGTCATTTTATATTAAAGTACTTATAATGAGCATTTGCAAAAGACCACTAGGAAGTAATTATAGATTATACAACATTTGTTTCAAGCAATAAAGACATCAAGAAATTCATAAAGAACAATAAAAATCCTACAAATTAAATCAACAAATCTTTGATACTCAATGATTTCGGTGCAAAGGTAGGCATAAACATGGATGGTGAAAAACATTCAAATGCATCAGAGATACCATTGGTTTGAAAGTTTGCAGATTCCAATCCTCCAAACTTCCCATCCTCAGCAAATGTTGGCCATATTTTCCCATAAATTCACTATGGGTAGTTAATTCAATATACTCAAGATAAGTCAAGTCAACAAGCATTTATTAACCCCTACTATGTTGTAGGTGCTATGGTAAGTGCTGGGGATACAAAAACACATTAAAAAAATGGTCACTGCTCTCAAAAGAGTTCATAGACTCTACTTATTTTTATTACTTCTTGTGAATACTAATAGAGCATTCTGACTTTCTACCTATCAACTCTAGTTACAACCATGTAACCATCTATCATCTCCTAGAATACATTTCCTTCATTATATTTTTTTATTCTTATTCTTCTTCGACGTTATTAGTTGTACAGGGTGTCCCAAAAGCCTTAGTGCAATTTTAAATTTGAATAAAGGCAGCCAACAAACTTTTATTAATCACTGCCTAGCATTGTACTAAGTATGGAGATATGAAGAAAGGCAAAAGACATTCCCTATCTTCAAGGAAATCACAGTCTAATGAAGAAGACCACATGGAAAGAGCTACATATGAATATGCTATAAACAAGATCAATTCGAAACAATTAACAGAAGGAAGGCACTATAAATAAGAGGGATTGGAACTGACTTCCTGTAGATGGTGAGATTTTAAACATTTGAAAGAAGCCAGGGAAACCAAGATAGAAATATAAAGAGGAAGAGCATTCCAGGCATCGGGGACAGTCAGTGAAAACATTAGTCAGGGGAATGGAACAGCAAGGAGCCCAGTGTCACCAGACAAAAGAGTGACACAGTTAGGGGAGGGAGTAAAGTATAAGAAGAATGAAAGCTGCAGACAGGTTATGAAAGGCTTTGAACACCACGCAGAGGATTTTTGCCAGGCCTAGAGGCCTGTGTGGGCTACCCGAGTCTTCTTACCTCACCTCCCGAGGTCTTCGGTTGGCCAAAACTGGATGCTCATATGAGAGAAAGGACGTTCCAGAGTCGAACAAGGGTTGAGCTTTATTTCAGGGTCTCGGTTACAAGTGCAGGGAGGTCTTCCTTAGGAGGAAGAGGGGGAGATTTCCTAAGGAGGCTAAGATCTTAAGGGATTGGAAGTAGAAGTACAAGCGGGGAGAGAGGGGGAGGGGAGAGAGGAAAGAAGAGAAGCGGAGCCTACTGTCCTCTTGGCTCCTCACGTGCTAAGAGCGCTTTCAGGCTTCCTCAATCCTACTTAACCTTCAGCCGCACAGTTTGCATCTGAATACCGTGCTGTTAGATAACAATAGTGTGCCCAGATCCGGGACAATCTCGAGGGCGGGGAGATCTCTCTCCCATCACGTTTCTCACGGGAAGAGGCGGAATTACTCGAGATAGCTCAGTTCACCTCGATTCCTTGCCGTTTCCTGGGGGGGGTCTCGTGAGAGCTCTAAGATTTAGAAGCTCCCACCTTTACCCACCCGAGACTGTCCACACGGAATTGAGCTTCCAATCCCAACATCTCCCCTTCTTTGTTATGTGCGGAGCGCACCTGGCTCTAGAGCAAACAGTGGCTGGAGGCTGAGTGGATTAGGAAGGCCTTTAGCATATGAGTACCCTACAACAAGACTTCATTCACACAGAAATCTGCAGCTAGCACAACTGACAAAGGGAGGCATCAAATAAAACAAAGATGAAACTAAATGGCTGAGTTACATATTTTTATAATTGATCCTAGAAGTTATAGGGAGACACAAGGATGAATTGAATAGGGTGATATGATTATATTTCGAAAGTATAAATTTACCAAATTTGCACCAAAAAATCATTTGAAATTTTAGTTACTTATATTTCCTTCATGCTTATTTAGTTTTGTCAATTTTGAAAAGAATAAATGTTTAGTTTTAATAAGATAAAGGCAGGAAGCCTTTCCAAAACCCTCTTAATTTTTATGCCTTCCCTCTGTTGATTATTTCCTAGTTAGGTGGTGCAATGGATAGAGCACCAGTGCAGGAGTCAGGAGGACCTGAGTTCAAATGTCACCTTAGACACTTGACACTCACTAGCTGTGTGACCTTGGGCAAGTCACTTAACCCCAATTGCCTCATCGTGGATCATCTCCAGTCATCCTGATGAATATCTGGTCACTGGATTCAGAAGGCTCTGGAGGAGAAGTGAGGCTGGTGACCTGCACAGCCCTCCCTTACTCAAAACAAAGTCAAATGCAAGTCATATCATTATTTCTCTGATGGCATGGTCTTCTTCAGCAATGAAGGATGAACACACATATACACACATACACATACTTTAGGCCATTTCCTCTTTAGCCTGTATGTGGCTCATTTGCACATATTTGTTTGCTTTTTGTCTCCCTTACTAGATTGTAAGCTCCTTGAGGGCAGGGGTTCTCTTTTGCCCCTCTTTGTATCCCCAGTGCTTAGCACAATACCTGACACATAGTAGGTAGTTAAGAAATAAATATCAATTGTCTGACTGACAAGATGATGCACCCTATCATTATATTTTGCATGTGTTACAGTTTTTCTCTGACATTTTCTCAGACTAGTGGATCAGAAGAGGAGGTTCTTTTGCTTGCCCACTTCTGTCATCTGATCTGTCTCAATTAGACTTTTTTTTCTTGTGGGGATAATGTTAAAACTGTAGTGCATATGTCAGAACCTCATCCTTTTGGTCATTAAGCAACAGCTAAATAACTTTTTTTTTCAAAATTCAAAAGTTGACTAGTACTGTGTATCACAAAGTAGTACTTATGTTGAATTTTGATAAGAATTACATCAATATTTTAAAATTGAAATAATTAACCTAGTAAATGTGTTTCTCTTTAAGTTAATTTATTCAATTTTAGTTTTCAACATTTACTTCCATAAGCTTTTGAGTTTTAAATTTCTCTGCCTTCCTCCTCTCTCCCCTCCCCAAGACAGCATGTAGTCTGATAAAGACTCTACATACACATCCTTATTAAACATATTTTCACATTAGTCATATTGTAAAGAAGAATTCAAATAAATAGGAGAAACCATGAGAAAGAAAAAAGAGAAAGAAAATAGTATGCTCGTATCTGTATTCAGACTCCATAGTTCTTTCTCTGGATGTGGATAGCATTTTTCATCACGAGTCTTTTGGAGTTGTCTTAGATCCTTGCATTGTTGAGAAAAGCTAAGTCTATCAAAGTTAGTCCTTGAATAATGTGACTGTTACTGTTTTCTCTTGTTTCTGCTTATTTCACTCAGCATCAGTTCATATAAATTTTTTCCAGATTTTTCTGAAGTCCACCTGTTCATCATTTCTTATAGTACAATAATATTCCATTATATTCATATACCACAACTTGTTCAGCCTTTCCCTAACCAATGGGCATCCTCTCAATTTCCAATTCTTGGTCACCGCAAAAAGAACTGCTATAAATATTTTTGTACATGTAGGTCCTTTTCCCATTTGTATCATCTCTTTGGGATACAGCCCTAGAAATAGTATTGCTGGGTCAAAGGGTATGTACATTTTTATAGCCCTTTGGGCATAGTTGCAAATTGCTCATGAATTGGTTGGATCAATTCACAACTCCGCCAATGATACATTAATGTTCCAGTTTTCCCACATCTTCTCCAGCATTTATAATTTTCCATTTATGTTAGCCAATCTGATAGGTGTGATGTGGTACCTAAGAGTTGTTTTGATTTGCATTTTTCTTATCAATAGAGATGTAAAGCATCTTTTTCACGATTATAGTTTTAATTTCTTCCTCTGAAAACTGCCTGTTAATATCCTTTGACCATTTATCAATTGGTGAATGACATATATGTTTTTTAAAAACAAGTTTGGGAGCTGGAGCAAGATGGTGGAGTAGAAAGATACACATATGCTAGCTCCAAACCCACAGCCCATAAAATACTTGTAAAGAAGAACTCCCAACAAATTCTGGAGCAGCAGAAGCCACAGAAGAACAGAGCAGAGGAGGCCCAGCCTTGCCTTGGCCGCATGGCGCCAAGAGGAGCAGATCCAAGCAGGCTTCAGGGACAGAATCTCCAGCAGCCATGCAGGTCCCTCCACCCACAGGTGCCAAAGGTTGGTGAAAGAGTCTTTTCAGCTCGCCAAGAGGGGAGCAGTATGTCCCCATAACTCAGGCCCCCTCAGGAGGCAGCAGCAGAGGCAGCAGTAGACAGGGGCTCCCAAAGCAGGCAGAAGCTCAGATCCATTGTTGAAGGTCTCCCCATAAACCCCCTGAAGGACCTGAGCCCCGTGTGGCACCCCTGCCCCCACCCAAGCACCTGAACTTAATCTCACACTGAATAGCAGCCCCGCCCCTGCCCAAAGCCCTGAGGCTGGGAAGCAGCATTTGAATCTCAGCACCTAAGCAATAGCTGGGCGGATCTGGAGGCAAGGTGGGTGTGGAAAGGAAACTCAGAAGTCAAGTAACTGGCTGGGAAAATGCCCAGAAAAGGGGGAAAAAAAATAAGACCATAGAAGGTTACTTTCTTGGTGAATAGATATCTCCTCCCATCCTTTCAGATGAGGAAGAACAATGCTTGCCATTATGGAAAGACATAGAAATCAAGGCTTCTGTATCCCAAACATCCAAAATTAATATTCAATGGGCTCAGGCCATGGAAGAGCTCAAAAAAGGATTTTGAAAATCAAGTTAGAAAGGTGGAGGAAAAACTGGGAAGAGAAATGAGAGAGATGAAAGAAAAGCATGAAAAGCAGGTCAACACCTTGCTAAAAGAGACCCCAAAAAATGCTGGACCCAAAAAAGTGCTGAAGAAAATAACACCTTGAAAAATAGGCTAACTCAATTGGCAAAAGAGGTTCAAAAAGCCAATGAGGAGAAGAATCCTTTAAAAAGCAGAATTAGCCAAATGGAAAAGGAGTTTCAAAAGCTCACTGAAGAAAATAGTTCTTTCAAAATTAGAATGGAACAGATGGAGGCTAATGACTTTATGGGAAACCAAGAAATCACAAAACAAAACCAAAAGAATGAAAAAATGGAAGAGAATATGAAATTTCTCATTGGAAAAACAACTGACCTGGAAAATAGATCCAGGAGAGACAATTTAAAAATTATGGGACTACCTGAAAGACATGATCAAAAAAAGAGCCTAGATATCATCTTTATGAAATTATCAAGGAAAACTGCCCTGAGATTCTAGAACCAGAGGGCAAAATAAGTATTCAAGGAATCCACCAATCACCACCTGAAAGAGATCCAAAAAGAGAAACTCCTAGGAACATTGTGGCCAAATTCCAGAGTTCCCTGGTCAAGGAGAAAATATTGCAAGCATCTAGAAAGAAACAATTCCAGTACTGTGGAAATACAATCAGGATAACATAAGATCTAGCAGCTTCTACATTAAGGGATCGAAGGGCATGGAATATGATATTCCAGAAGTCAAAGGAACTAGGACTAAAACCAAGAATCACCTACCCAGCAAAACTGAGTATAATACTTCAGGGGAAAAAATTGTCTTTCAATGAAACAGAGGACTTTCAAGCATTCTTGATGAAAAGACCAAAGCTGAAAAGAAAATTTAACTTTCAAACACAAGAATCAAGAGAAGCACGAAAAGGTAAACAGCAAAGAGAAGTCATAAGGGACTTATTAAAGTTGAACTGTTTACATTCCTACATGGAAAGACAATATTTGTAACTCTTGAAACTTTTCAGTATCTGGGTAGTTGGTGGGATTACATACACACACACATGCACACGCATGCACACACACACATGCACACACAGAGACAGAGAGCACAGAGTGAATTGAATAGAATGGGATCATATCTTAAAAAATGAAATTAAGCAGTGAGAGAGAAATATATTGGGAGGAGAAAGGCTGAAATGGAATGGGGCAAATTATCTCTCATAAAAGAGGCAAGCAAAAGACTTTTTAGTGGAGGGAAAAAGAGGGGAGGTGAGAGAAAAACATGAAGTTTACTCTTATTGCATTCCACTAAAGGAAGGAATAAAATGCACACTCATTTTGGTATGAAAACCTATCTTACAATACAGGAAAGTGGGGGAGAAGGGGATAAGCAGGGTGGGGGGGATGGTGGAAGGGAGAGCAATGGGAGGAGGGAGCAATTTGAAGTCAACACTCTTGGGGAGGGACAGGATCAAAAGAGAGAATAGAAGCAATGGGGGGCAGGATAGGATGGAGGGAAATATAGTTAGTCTTACACAACACAACTATTATGGAAGTCATTTGCAAAACTAAACAGATATGGCCTATATTGAATTGCTTGCCTTCCCAAAGGGAATGGGTGGGGAGGGAGGGATGAAGAGAAGTTGGAACTCAAAGTTTTAGGAACAACTGTCGAATACTAGAAAATAAGAAATACAGGTAATGGAGTATAGAAAGTTATCTGGCCCTACAGGACAAAAGAAAAGATGGGGACAAGGGAAGGGAGGGATGATAGAAGAGAGGGCAGATTGGTGATAGGGGCAATTAGAATGCTTGGTGTTTTGGGGTGGGGGGAGGGACAAATGAGGGGAAAATTTGGAACCCAAAATTTTGTGAAAATTAATGTTAAAAGTTAAATAAATAAATTTTAAAAATAAATAAATAAAAATAAGTTTGTAACTTTTATACTTCTGGAATTATTAAAGTATAAAGATGTACTAAGACTTTTGGAACACTGTATGCTTCATCCTGTTCATACGAACAATGAATCTCTCCATTGTCCTCTGTGTGATATGTTTCTACTTCTTTGAGGACTGTTGAATTCTGTGTTTCACAGGCACCCAGCAACTCCAGTCTCAGTTCTCTCCACCCAAACTAAGCAGCATCCCTGCCTGCAGTCATGCTATTGTAAGAAATAAATTACTCTTCCTGGAATTCCTCAAGTCCCTGAAAATACAAGGCTTGAAGGGACTGCTTCAGTAATAGCTCTACCTAGGTCTCTGCTCCTTCTGCCCTACTCCCTAAGTTTTAAGAGAACTTGATCAAAGTGCTCCAGAATTGTCAGTTCCTTAAGGAAATTCTGAGATGCCTTGGACTCAGACCATTGCCTTCCACCAAAGACTTGCCAGTGGCCCCAGATGGCTCCAGAAGAGAGATCGAGGCCAGTGACTTTGCATAGCCTTCCCTCACTCAATTTCAGTTCACTTGCAAATCATGGCCTCACCTTCCTGAGGTCATGGTCCTCTTTGAGAATGAAGGAGAAACAACAGCTACAATTCATGCAACAAAGACTACTCATGCTCTGGGGCTTGCTGTCTTTCAGGAGGTAGATATCAAAGTTCAATATTTATTGTTTTCCTCTTCTGGAATCAGAGAGATAAGAATTCTGATACTTGAGGGTTAGTATACAGTAGGCTATGCTTCAGGGGGAGGTTATAGTAACGTGGACCCTTCAGTTTCTCAAGTATTCCACCCTTTTCTACCCTTCAAAATTCCTGGTCTTTCCTTTCCTTGATGGCCACTGGTTTTACAGAAGAAAATAAAGGAATTTGATAAATTAATTCATATTTAGGTGTCAAATGACTTGCAACAATTAAAATGTTATAACTCTCATGAGTAAATTTACATTTTAAAAACATTCCAACCCAAATGAATGAATCTCTAATTGTGGGATTTTTAAGTAACTCAATACAAAATCAAAACAGGAGGGTGAGGCACTAGACAGGTAACAGGACCAGCAAAAATGAGAATGAATAAACTTTACAGACTATTTAAAGGCATTCTAAAGCTAGAGGGTTAAAGAAAGTGGGTTAGACAAAACACAATGGCCTAGTCAGCTCTGAACCAATAAAGCTAAGCTCTCAGGGCCCTTTCGGCTGAGGCAGAAGGTGGTTCTAGCACCTCCCAGGGAGTATATACTCATATAACAGGGCTTCACTCCAATGCACAATTTACTTCAGACTATAGACTTCTTTTTCTACCCAGTGTCCCTCTAAAATTGCTGTGCTAACAACAAACAAATCAGACACTAGAGAAGTCTGTCCTTTCTCTCATGTTGGAATGGTGGAGGACAGTGGTTGTATCATTCATTGCGTCTTTGCATGGGAAGTCTACCCACAACTACTTTCCTGTTATTCTACTTAGGGCTCAGGCTATACCTTCAGCTCAGCTAAAAAGCTTTCTATGAGGTCAGAGCTATTAAAATAACTTAGACTTCACATCATAGTTTCATTTTGTTTTTAAGGGAACAATTTGTTTTAATCTACAAGCATTGCAATATCAGAAAATAAATCAACTGCTAACTCTCTCAACCTTCTTTGGTCCCCAGTGAATATCTCTTCCTGACCTTGCTTCCTCCTCTGGAGGGATGGGGAGTCATGAGTCCATCCTGGCCCTATCCCCAAGGCCTGTCTCTAACTCTCAAGGTCAATTTAGAGAAACTAGGAGCATCAGGATAAAAAATGGGTGTCCTGGATCTGGGATGTACTCCTATACTAGGTGGGAACACTGCCTTGGTAGAGACGTGAATGCCCTTTCCAGTGATTCCTAAGGCTCCTACCAATCCAGGTGTGAGCAGGAGTGATGAAGCCTCCCCTTTCAGCATCAGTATGATTTGTTACATAAGGACCTAAAGCCTGATCTTGCTAGAGGGGAAGAAGAACCTTAAAGTCCCCCAACCCCTTTGCAGGATACCTGCCATTTTTCCTCTTGCTTCATGCTCCTCTCCCTTCTTCCTAATTCATTTTTCAAAACTTTGTTGACTAAGTGAGCTCATGAAAGCTGAGTCCACAATGGGTCTATATCCCTTGCTAAGCCCCTCACAGACAAAAGTTTGTTGTTGTTATTTGTCTTTTTCTTGAAGAGGACGATGACATCAAGGAGGTGACACCATGACAGGCAGGTGAATCAGATTTAAGTGAGGGGGGACTGTGCAAAGTCACCAGCCTCATATTCTCATTGGAGCCATCTGGATCCAGTGGCCAAGCAGAGATCAGGATGACTGGAGATGGCCCTGGAGACAGCAGGAGATCTTGGACTTTTTAAACTAAGATCTTTAAGGGGTCTCAGTTTGACTGAGGCAACACCCATTCAGTGAGTAAGGCTAGGTAAGAAATGAAACAGACAATGGCCCTTTTCCTAGTCAAAAAAAAAAAAAATCAATCTGGAAGGGAAAGACCCTCGGCGTTTCTGGCCAAAGCAGAAACAATTGCTATTTACCTTCAGGGGCCCAAACAAAGACCAAGTAGGTCTAGGTCTGGGACAGTAGGAAGTGACGAGGCAAAAGGTGGGGGTGGGGCACAGGGTGAGAGAGGATCTGAATGAGGGAGGTAAACTGCTTTTCCTTCCCTGGACCCCAGCCTTCTTTTTATAGAAAGCTTTTCTGTGGTATTCAAATGCTAAGGAGGCAGAGCATGTGTCCATACATCACTTTAGCCGTAGAATTCAAAGGCAAATAAGGCAGTTATGGACTCCACCACCTGCCAAAAAGAAAAAAAAGGTCAAGAGACTGCAAATTGTGCTTCCCCATTCAGATTTATTATTTGGAGCTGTAGTTTGCAGGATAGATGATGTCGCCATTCTCCTTTTTCTGAGCCTTATGCCTTCTCAGCTTGGCAGCTCCATTAGCTGCATTTTCTTTTCTTCTTTCATGGGGAATGAGGGGAGGCAGTCCCATCCCACAGTTCCTTCCATTTTTGCTTTCCTAAACAGCAACTGGAGGAGTTTATAAATAAATGATTTGTTCAGAGTTCTTTAAATGCAGAGAACCTGGACTGGGTTGAGAGAGCATAGCTATACGGAGGCTCTGTTCCAATGCCAAGGACTCATACACACTCATGGAGAAACCAGCTATTACACATTAATCTACTAAGTCATTTTAACTATTATAAATACCTAAATTAACCACGAAGGACCTATGAAGGAAGTTAATATCTACATCCAGAGAAGGAACTGATAAATAGAAGTATGAATAAATGGTTTTACATATGTTTACATATTTGTGTCTAGTGGTAACAGTTTCTAGAGTAGGAGTAAGGGGAAAGCAGGAGAAAAAGTTACATAATAATTTTATTATATATTTAAAAGGAAGAGTAAGTTGCAGATAATAGATTTTGCAGTTTTGCTTGCAATCATCTTTTTTTTCTATTCTACTATAAGAAAATGTTCATTTTTCTTAAGTTCAAAATAAAATAAATTTTTAAAATTATCTATTTCTTTTTTAAAAAGCATTAATCCAGGTACTAGGTTTGGCTCTTGGGAAAATTGTGAAGTTGATCAGATTCATTGTTCAGACTCCAACTGCCTTGTCTTGGGCCCTAAATACACCTCCCTTCAATGGTAGCCCCTTATTCACAGCTTTCTCCATCTAAAAACCTTGGATTCTCATGCTTTCTCTTCCTCTCCCATCTTAAAATGCTGTTCCAAGATCTTGCTTTTTTAATAAGATGTGGAATAGCTAAAAATTATGTCACTTTTCCTAGAGTTCTCTGCATTTTCTTGAGGAAGAAGAGAAAAGTAGAGTGTTATCAGATCCTAGCACCAGAGATTTAGAATTAGAAGGGTCTTCTAAAATCATCTAATTCATTCTCCTCATTTTATGAGTGAGGAAGCTAAGACTGAGGATGCCTAAGGATTATTCCAAAGTCTCCCCAAAAGTCAAACAATGAGGGCATTTAAATCTAAGTTCTCTGACTCCAAAATTAGTGTTGTATCCTCTGCCGTTTCAAACCTCCACAAGCAGATGGCACAGGGTGCCACATTCTTGTCTCTGATATCATCTGGATCCCAGAGCCCAATCCTCCCAAAAACTCTGGCCTTAAAAAGATTAGGTTCAACCTTGGAAGATCCCCAAAAGGGTCATAATCTCTCTTTTGGCTCATTTTTTCTACCTGTAGTTTGCTCTGGGAAAATCTCCAAATATAGCTCATGTCTACAAATATGAGTAATAGGACCCTAGCTCCCAGACAAGTTCTCAAGGTGGCAAGAATTCTGGGTAGAGGTCAACTTTTACTGTATTTCAATGAAAGAAGAAGCAAAGGACTCACATAAAGGGGCCCATAAACACATACAATCTTCCAACACATACACACACAGCACTCACAGAAGCTCTTCATCAGAAGGGAAGTGAACTTTTAATTTTTTTCCAGGGCAATTCTTTTACATTTCAGTGAAATTCTCTCCCACTGAGTTCTATCCATATGTTTTCTAGTCAACTTTTAATAATGCCATGGCTGCTCCCTTCTTGGGGTAGGAATTCAGGAATTTTCTTCTTGGATCTTTATATACACCAGGCACTAAAATTGTTTACTTTGCCTAGGAAGAGGTCCAACACCACCTGGCACTACTGTATGCACCAAAAAGAGGGAGGCATAGGAAAGGATAATGGTGATGCTCACTGTGGTAAAAGGAGCTCTAGGAATTTATTGGGAAATGTGCATCATAGCTATGTGAGGACATTCAGTTTAGTGGTCAAAAGTCAGGAGAACACGCCACTCAATGCAGTTTTTATGTGCATTGTTCCCACTGAGTTCATGTCCAAATGTAGCATCAGCATCACTTTGAGCATGTGCATAAAGACTGGGATCATATCCAGTCCTCTGTTACATAAGAATCAGTTTAGATACTATTTATAAATATTTATGAAATCCTTGTCCAGTGACCAATGAGTGGGCATGCTACCAGGGAAATGAATCAATCAATTTTGACATGATGGCTATAAGTTAAACCAGAAGGCAAAGGAAGTTACAGCTAAATGAAAGGATGGTTCATAGATTGTCCTTAGGAGGGCAAATAAAGAAGTTGGTGGAGTTAGTTTGATTGTTTGCCTAAAGACAATAAGAAACTTCATTTCATGGGACACTTAGTCACTTCACATTCCAGTGCTCATAATATATTTGCAGAAAGACCACTATGAAGATGATTATTGTCTGTGTGCCAGTATCTGTAGCAGGGTAGAGAAATTCTCCAAAGAACTTTTTAAAAACTCTCTTAAAACAATGAAAAGCAGCTGAGCATAGTAGATGGAGACAAGCCTCAGAGTCTGGATGACTGGGATCATGTTCCACCTGTGACACCTATTGGATATGTGACAACCTCTCAGTGACCCAGACTGCTCTCTAAGAAGCTAAGTTGCAGAACAGCTGACAATCTTCCCTGGCAGAAGGAGCTTTTTCACTAGAGAGTTTCCTACACTAACGCAATTATAAGTCCATACCCTTCAACCTCCCAAAACTAAATCAACATGTGTTTTTAATACTCAGTGACTTTCAATGCCAACATAATCAGAGGAGGGGATGGTGGAAAATATACTGGGAGATGTGACTCAGGAATGCAAAACTAGAAAGGCCAAAGGCTTGTAAACTATGTAAAAGTCTCACACCTAGAAATCACAAATAGCTTCTTCAAGAAGAAAGTAGGAAAATGCTGCACACTGTTTATGCTAAATAACATCACTAAAATTTAATTTTATTTAATATATGTATATATATATGTATAATTTATTTTTCAGTTTTCAACATTCACTTCCATAAGAATCTGAACTCCAAATTTTCTCCCCATCATTCCCCACCCCCCCACCTCAGGACACCATGTACTCCATCTACCCCTTCCACCAGTCTGTCCTTCTTTCTATCACCCCCTCCTTCCATCCTCCTCCCCTCTATTTTCCTGTAGGGAAAAATAGATTTCTATACCCCATTGCCTGTACATCTTATTTCCCAGTTGAATGCAAAAACAATTTTTACTATTCATTTTTAAAGTTTTGAGTTCCATATTCTCTCCCTTCCTCCATCCCTCCCCACCCACCCTCACTGAGAAAGCAAGCAATTCAATATAGGTTACACATGTGTAGCCATGCAAAACACTTCCATAACAGTTATGTTGTGAAAGACTAACCACATTCCCTCTGTCCTACCCTGCCTTCCATTTATTCCATTCTCTCCCTTGACCTGTCCTCCCACAATAGTGTTTACTTTTGACTATCCCTTTCCCCAATTTGCTGTCCCTTCTATTATCTTCCCTCTCCTATTCCCTTTTCCCCACCTTCTTGCAGGGTAAAATAAATGTCCATACACAATTGAGTGTGTGTTATTCTCTTCTTAAGTCAAATCCCAAGAGAGTAAGGCTCACTTAGTCTCTTTCATCTCCCCCCTCTTCCCCTTCATTGTAAAAGCTTTTTCTTACTTCTTCTCTGTGAGATGATTTGCTACATTCTATCTCTTCCTTTCTCTTACTCTTAATACATTCCACTGAACAGTAAATTTTATTTATTAAGTATTCTACCATCAAATTCAGCTCACCTTGTGCCCTCTCTGTGTGTGTATATATATATATGTATATACACATATACATATATGTACATATACATACCTACACATATACATATATATAATCTACACATACATACATATCCATATACACTTACAAATATATATATATATATTATGAGTGTACATGTATGTATGTATATATTCACTCTACTTTAGTACTGAAAAAGGTCTCATGAGTTACAAATATCAACTTTCCATGTAGGAATGTAAACAGTTCAATTTTAATGAATTCCTTATGGCTTCTCTTTCCTCTTTACCTTCTCATGTTTCTCTTGATTCTTGTATTTGAAAGTCAAATTTTCTATTCAGCTCTGGTTTTTTCAATATGAATACTTGGAAGTCCTCTATTTTATCGAAATTTCATATTTTGTCCCATGAAGTATTATATTCAGTTCTGCTGGGTAGGTGATTCTTGGCTTTAATCCTAGCTCCTTTGACCTCTGGAATATCATATTCCAAGCCCTTTGACCCCTTAGTATAGAAGCTGCTAAATCCTGTATTATCTTGATTATGTTTCCACAATACTTGAATTGTTTCTTTCTGGCAGCTTGTAATATTTTCTTCTTGACCTGGGAACTCTGAAATTTGTCTACAATATTCCTAAGAGATTTTCTTTTGGTGTATCTTTCAGGAGGTGATCAGTGAATTCTTTCTATTTCTCTTTAACCCTCAGGTTCTAGAATATTAAGGCAGTTTTCCTTGATAATTTCTTGGAAGATGATGCTTAGGCTCTTTTTTGATTCTAGCTTTCAGGTAGACCAATAATTTTTTAATTATCTCTCCTGGATCTATTTTCTAGGTCAGTTGTTTTTCCAATGAGATAATTCACAGTCTTCTACTTTTTCATTCTTTTGGTTCTGTTTTATAATTTCTTGATTTCTCATAAAGTCATTCACTTCCATCTCTCCTATTCTAACTTTTAAAGAACTATTTTCTTCAGTGAGCTTTTGAACCTCCTTTTCCATTTGGCCAGTTCTGATTTTTAAGGCATTCTTCTCCTCATTGACTTTTTGGACCTCTTTTGCCATTTGGGTTAGTGTCTTATGTAAAGTGTTATTTTCCTCAGCATTTTTAGGGGTCTCCTTTAGCAAGCAGCTGACTTGTTTTTCATGATTTTCTTGCATCACTCTCATTTCTCTTCCCAATTTTTCTTCCACTTCTCTTACTTGATTTTCAAAATCCTTTTTGAGCTCTTCCATGGCCTGAGAACTTTGAATACTTTTTGGAGGTTTTGGATGTAAATGCCTTGATCTTGCTATCTTCCTCAGGTTGTATGCTCTGATCTTCTTCCAGTTGTATGCTTTGATCTTCCTCACCTGAAAGGATGGAGGAAAATACCTTTTCACTGAGAAAATAACCTTCTATAATCTCATTTTTCCTCCTTTTTGGACATTTTCCCAGCCAATTACTTGACTTTTGAGCTCTTCTTTAAGTGAAGAGTGTACTACCCCAAGTTTCAAAGGTTTTGTGAAGTTGTTTTCAGAGATATCTCTAGGGACCTGTAAGTTCTCAGTTCTTTCAAAGTGATATGATCAAGGGAAAGGTATTTGCTCCTCTCTTGGCCTATGTTCTGGTCTGTGAGCAACTACAAGCACTCTTATCTGCCCTGGAACTCTGAGTAGAGTTCTTTCTCCACAGCCACCACTAGCTCTGTCCTCCTCTCCCTAGGACTGAGACCCAGATCAGCTGCTCGATTCTCCTACCATCTGTAAGCTGAGAGCTCCAGAAGCAGCCACTGCTATGGCTACCACTGCCCTGATACTGGGGTTGGAGCTGAGACCAGATGACTTTCTCCTCTCACCCAGGTTAAAGAACTTCCTCACTGACCTTGGAAGCTATCTTTTGCATTTGTGGATTGAGAAATCTGGAGACCACAGCAGTTGCCTGTGATGCAGTGTCCTGAAGCCTGCTCCCATTCAATCTGCACCAGCATGCTGGGCTGCCCTCCACTCCTAGTCTGGTGCAATAGAACCTTCTTTTCAGTCTTCCAGGTTGTCGTGGGCTGGAAATCTGTTTTATTTTGTCATTTCTTGGCTTCTTCTGCTTTAGAATTTGGTTAGAGTCATTTTTACAAGTATTTTAAAGGCTTTGGCGGGAGAGCTCAAGCAGGTCCATGATTCTACTCTGCCATCTTGGCTCTACCCTCCTTTTAATTCTATTTTAACAAACAGGATATGATTACTTGCTAATGTAATAGTCCTCTTAGAATCATTACTACATACAGTCAAAACAACAGTTTGATAGAACAAACACCAAGATCAGTACCAGATTTTTTTTAAAAATAATAAAAATGAGACAATATGCTATGCAACTGAGGCAACTCCAACCTGACCTATTTAAACAAGCTGTTTATGCAGTAAATGGGAAATAGAAAAAAATAAGCATTGTGTAGAGTATCAACATTTCCTAAGGAAGTCTATTAGATAAAATTAATTTTGATAAAGTAGATATCAAAATTTTCTACAACCTTCTTCAGCCAGCAAATACTTGGTATCCTTGCCAAGTGGACAAATATGATATCAAAGGGCAATTCTAGTATAGAATATAAACTCATTTGCACAATCTTATAGTGGAAGATAGTGGGAGATTATGAGTCATATTATCTCATAAAATAACAAGATGGGAAATGAAACTTACAAAAAGCTTACTGAGAGAAACAAACCAAGGCAAGTACATTTAAGGATGGAACTTAAAGGAAAGCAAAAGATAAAGAGATACAAATGGAAAAGATCCATCAAAATTTCAATAGCAATCTGATTTCTCTATCAGTGACAATGGAGTGACCACCTCTCCCCTTTATAACAGCTCTCAGCAGATTGTGTGAATAGAAATGGCATCCCCAAAAAAGAAAAAAACAAAGACAGAATGATGGACAAGGCCAAGTAAACACAAAGGAGACTTGGGATAGAGGCTACTAAATTTTGAGGGTATTAGGGGATTGATTTTCCAAATATCTGAAAAGAAAGAGGATATCAAACACTTAGGGGAAAACATAGACCTTAATGTTACCCAAAGAAAGGTGACTAAGAAAAAAGCAATAGCTATCGACCCACACACTTAGTTTCTCATATCTACAAAATTTTGTGAGAATAGCCTACATGTGCTTCAAGGATATCATTGATGAAGGCATGAAAAGGGAATAGAAAGGCTTCCATATACTATATTCTACAGATTTCAACTCTACTTTAGTCACATAATTGCTGGAAAGGTATAAAGAATACAAGATTCCACTGTCATTTTTTCTTGACATTTCATTTGAAGAAGGCAATGCATATGATATATTAGTAAGATGAATGAAAAGCCCAAGAGACAGCATTTCTGGGTAATTAATAAACAATTTATTAATTAGACTAGCTAGTAATTGATAAATTGATATAGTTTCTCTCAGCAACCAAAGACAAAACCATAGTGATCCCTGAATGCTTAAAGACCTTTAGAAAAGAGAGTACACCTGATAAGTGAAAATCAGCCCTGATTGTTGAATAATTAATGAGGGAATACACATATTAATGAGTAGGTAGGCTAAAAGTGTTCAGTTCCTTCTGTTGAGAAAACAGCTTGATCATGAGATTCAGCCACCTCCAGCAATCTGGACAAAGAAATTCATCTCTACAAAGACCACTCTGGTGAGTTTTCTCTTTCATAAGTTGGGTTCCCCTAGATTTCACTGGAGGGGTGTAATAACAAGGGCTTATTTCTTAAGGGCAAGAATTCACCTAAATTAGATTCAGCTTACCCTCTAAACAGAAGGTCTTCTAGTTGGGTGGAATCAGGTCCAAGATCACAGAGCATAAAACCAAAGGATTTGGGCAATCTCAGCTATAGGTAAGGTCCTTCAGAGACTGAATGATTATTCTACAGAGACTGGTCCTTGAATGAGGATATAGAGAGGGGGGAAATAAACCTTAATCCTAATTTTTAAATTGTTTCTTAATATAGTAGAAAATAATAATTTCCCTCAGTAAACAGAATTCTCAACTTGAAGTCTTACTAACCTCAATTTCACCCTACTTCAGACTGTGGGAATGGTCACATAATGGCCCTGTGCCCCTTGGCAAATCACATCATACTTCTCAGCTTCAGTGTCCTCATCAATACAATACAAATAATAACAGCACCTATCTCAGAAGGTTTTTGTGAGGATCAGATGACATAACCTATGTAAAGGCTTCACCACATTCAAAGTGCCATACAAGTGCTATTATGGTTCCTATTATTAACATGATTCCTTAAAGACTGTCTTCAATAAGACATCTCCCATAGATTTTTCAAAAATCATACAAGATGGCTTGAAAGGTGAAACCATAAATTTCACTTTAATAACTGTTTATAAATATTAAATGAGGAATAAAACAAGGTCACCAAATGTGGTGACACTCTCATGTACAACGTGCAGGGCGCAGGGTGCAAAGTGAAGAGAGATTCCCTAGACATAGACAGGTCCTCCAGATGCTCCAATTAATAGAATCAAATCATTTCAATCCAGCAAACACATATTAAGCACAGAGCACTTTGGGATTTCTTCTCTAATTTTTTAAAATGTATATTAAGTTCGTTAATCTTCTCTTTTTCATTTTGTTAATGTAGGTTTGTAATGATATGATTTTTCTCCCAAGAACTTTAGCTGAATCCTAGAAATTTTGGATTGTTTTTTTCATCCCTGTCATTTTTACATAGTTATTAATTATTTTACATAGTTATTGGTTGTTCCTATGATTTCATCTTTGGCTTACACATCATTTGAGATTTCATTGTTAAGTCTCCATTCTTTGGTCTCTATCTTTTGTTTGTACTTCCTGAACCAAATTATATTCCTATTGAATTATGATGTGTGAAAGATTTTTTAAATTTTTTTGCAACATCCCTGTGCCCTAGTACATGATCAATGTTTGCAAAAGTTCTATATGGTGCAGAAAAATATGTATATTCTTTGGCTCTCTCATTTAGAAAATACCATAAGTCTTTTAACTCTACTTTCTCCAAAAATTTCTTCAGTTCCATCTCACAACTGGTAGGACAGAAAAAAAGCACCCCTGGAGATAAACAAAAACATCCCCTTTCCTCAAGAAGACAATATTTTCCCAGGGATGTACTAGCATCTTTGTCAGTCAACAAACATCTATTGAGCATTAATGTGCTTCAGATGCCATGCTAAGCACTGGGGATACTAAGAAAAGGGGCAAAATACATTCCCTGACCTCAAGGAGTTAACATTCTCATAGGAAAGGAAATAAGCAAATGACAAATACATGCAAGCCATATACTCAGTGAATTGAAGGTAATCTGAAAAGGGAAGGTATTAATGATTAGGAGATACTGGGAAACATCTCCTAGGATCTGACCCCAAGAAAACGAGGAAACTGAGATAAGGGAGAAGATTGTTCCAGTCACTGAGGCAGCCAGTTCAAAGGCATGAAGATCAGAGATGGATTATAGTGTTTGAGGAACAAATAAGCCAATGTTGTGGGATAACAGAGTTCAAATAAAGGAATAAACCATGAGAATACTTGAGAGATAAGAAGGGGCTTGGCTATAAAGAACTTTAAATATCAAACAGAGGACTTCATATTTTATCCTGAAGGTGTGTAATTGGAAGCTCATAGAGCAAGGGGGTGACATGATCAGACCTACACTTTAGAAAAATCAACTTGACAGCTGAGTGGAGGATAGATTGACTAGGGGGAAAGATCTGAGGCAGGTAGAAGGTTATTGCATTAGTTCACATGATAGGTAAAGAGAGGGTTATGGCTATATGAAGGAAGAGAAAGGGATCTATACAAGAGATGGTATGAAGGTAAAAATGATAAGATTTGACAACTGATTGGACACATTGGGTGAGAATAAGGAGTTGAGATTGCCTAAGGTTGTGAACCTTTGTGACTGAGAGGATAGTAGTGATTTTAGCAGTAATTGAGAAGTTCAGGATGGGGAGAGAGTCTGGGGTGAAAGACAGTAAATTTTGTCAGACATGTTGACTTTGAGAAATCCACAAGATATACATTTTGAGATATCCAAAAGCAGTTGAAAATGCTTAACTGTAGCTCAGATAAGGAGAGACAGAGAAAGACAGAGAGGCACAGAAATAGGGGGACAGAGAGAGAGAAAAGAGACTCTTCATATGTATTCTACCCCCTTAAGAAGCTTACCTTCTAATGGGTGAATATGACACATAAAAGACAGCAGAAATCAGAAGTATGACACAAGACTGATGGTGAGAAAGTACAAAAATCCATAAAGTAAGAAGTGGAAAAGAGGAGTGAACTGAGCATGGACTGAGTGCTTTATGAAATGGTGATCTGGGCCAGAGACTCACCAGTCAAAAGAAAGAACGGCAGAGTGGAGCTTTCTCCAGGGTAAAAGGGCTGATGGTTAGGAGGTAGAAGTCCAGAGTGTGAGAATTAGAGGCAGAAATGAAATAAGCGTAGCCTGGGCACCTCATGGAAGCCCAGGTTAGGGGCTTGTTAGTCATAAGAGAGAACCCAGTATGGAGGTAGTAAAGAACTTGTGAAGGGTAATAGTGTGGTTAGTAATCTGCAAAAAGGGTAGTGGTACCAGATTGGGGGGCCCTTGAGTGCCAAGGTAAGGAATTTTAATTTTATTTAGTAGGCAATAGAGATCCATTGAAGGGTTGAAGTGTAATTCTTAGATATGTGGCTAAGTAAAATTAACCTGGCTGTGGAATGAAGAATGAGTTAGAGAAGGAAAAGAGTGAAGGTGGGGGAGGGGGGGAAATGTTAGGAAGCTGTTTTAAAATAAAGATGAGTGGTAACATAAATCCCTAGCTAGCATGTTTTACATGTGGGACAAATGGCAGGGAATGACAGGCAGACATCATTCCACAGGAATGAGAGAAAAAAAAACAGGATACCAAAAGGTCATTAATGGGGAGACTGTGAATGTGTTGTATGTCTGTACACACAGGTGTGCATACAGGATCAAACCATTGGCAACCCCTAGTTTAAACTATTCTTGCTAAGTAGGTGCAAAGGTAAACTTTTTCTTCATACTTAGCATCCAAAAATCTCAATTACTAGATGGTCGAGATTGCCGCAATCATACAGGCAAACAAGGACACATTTTGGGGGAATGGGCAGGAAATCAGCTCTCCAGGCCTTCCCCCACTCCCACCACTGCCCCCCAAAAAAAATCTTTCAATGTATCATGTTAATGCTAAAAGAGACGTTAGGGATCATTTTAGCTCATGAGACCTCAGAGAAAGTCACATGCCCAAGGTCACAAAGAAAGGTTTGTTCAATCCTTGCTAAAAATTGAGGTTGGATTGAGATGGAATCAAATGACTCCAAAATTCATAGTCATGACCTCTTTCTACAAGGTCACCTTGGCGAACCCCCTCAATTTACAGGGAAGGAAACTGAGGTCCAAAAAAGACTACAATGCAGAAAATGGTAGAAAATATTCTCCCTGAGAGTAGAAGGAATGATAGTACCTACCTCACAGACTTGCTGGAAGGATGAAATGAGGTGGTATTTAGAAAGAGCATAACATCGGCAGGCACACAGACTTAATAAATGCTTATCCCCTTCCCTTTGTCTTTGTATTCACAACATCTGGCAGATAGTAGACATTCACTCAGTGCTTATTTAGTTGAATTGAATGAAGCAATTTATTTATCCTGATAAATCACAGAATGTTTTAAAAATCAAACTTGATTAGTGGAAAGAGTGCTAAGTTTAAGATAATATCAAATGAGATCACATATATAAAGAGTGTTTTGCAAACCTTAAAGTATTTAATAATAACAATGATATGCTGAGTCAGAGGGCCGGAGTTCAAATCCTAACTCTTTCCCTTTTTGCCAGGATGACCAGAGGAATATTGTCTTCCCTCTTTGGATTCAGTTTCCTCATTTGTTAATTAGGGAGATGGACTACATGATCTCTAACGTCCCTTGGAAATCCAAATTTGTGATCATATTACCCTTTTCTATTCCAAACTACTCACAAGCGGGAAAAAAAATTGCAAATCACACACAAGTAAAAATCTACCTAGGTCTTTGCATTAAATAAATAGAAAACGTTTGACCTACTTGCTTGTGGATGGAGAATCTAAAAAGAAAAATACTCTTGATAAAAAGAAAAATACTTTTTAAAATTCTTCAGTTCTGTATTATAAGCAATTAAATGAGAAAGAAATACTGGAAAGGAAGGGGGAAGGACTATAGCAGGGAGAAAAATTAGGGAAAAGCGAGATAAGCACGGAAGACAAAGGCAGAGAGAGACAAAAAGGGAGAAAGTTGTCACCTGCTATCACTAGTCCTTGAAAGCTAATCAATCAGCTGATTACAGTTAACAGGTCTTTGCCCCAGACAGTAAACCTCCCGAGGTGGCCTGTGAACAGGGCAGCCACAGCAGGCTAGCTTCCCAGCAGCTCAGCAGGGGACAAATTATTCTCCAGGCTGCAGCTGAGACATTCAGGGCTCTGCCACACTGACACTACATAAAATCCAGCCAAGAGCTGAAAGAGCCCAAGGCCTTGAGAGCCGTTTAAAGCTCTGCCACCTCAGCTTCCCTCCAGGTCTCCGCCCCGTGCTCAGGGATCACCTGGGCTTGAGGTTTGAGGGGAGAAGAAGTCTCAGAAGTAAACTTCAGAGGAGCAAAGGAGCCGGTATCCCGATGTCTGACCAGTGTCTGCCGGTGGCAGGGAAGCCAACCGGGGTTCTTGCCCTCCCTGGGCTGCTCTAAGACAGATGTCTGTCTGGGGGCTTGTCTCACATGCCAACAAAGAGAATGAAGATAATTAAATGAAAATGAAACCATTAATGCAGATTGCATTAGAATGTAATCTGGCTTATTTCAGACAGAGGGATGGAGGATGCTGGTAACTCATTATTAAATATACATGAAGGGTCTTGATTCCTCCTCTCTGAAGGAGTTACATATTTATAACCCCTCTAAGAATGAATTGAGGTGCGGGCCAGAGTTGTTCTGGTGGGGGGGGTTTCCATTGCACCAGGGGCCAAACATGGAAACTTGGCCCAGTGTAGAGCCACAAGGGAAGCCTCTGGGAGGGAAATGTTTCCGTTTCTTGTGCCACCCCACCCCACCACCCAGGCAGAAGCAACCTGGTCCTTTCCCCTTTGCAACCTTCTCTGTGATGTTTTGTTGGCACAGCAGGGTAAAGACCTTATGCAGAGCAGATGGAACACACCTGTGGTGCTGTTCCACTAGGACCCCGTTATAACATGGCTCATTATCACATACATTCACAGAAACCATGGGGCAGTACACACCCTCTCCCTTCCTTCCTCATAAGTAGTCCAATAGGGGATGGTTAGCTATCAAGGCAGATGTCAATCTCACCACAGGAAACTGTCTCCCGAAGGGGCTTTCACTATATCCCTCATAACACAGAGCAGAGATGTATTTGTCAGACTCTGAGCACCCCCTCCAGACAAAATTGTGGAACGGATTTAGTTAGCAAGTACTCTGCTGCTTCCTCTTTCCTCACCCTTTTGTCCTATTCTCATCCACTCCTCATTTTTCACATATTCATTCGTTCCCCTCACATTCTAATCCTGGCAAAACCTAGACTCTGGTATCAGTAACTGACACCTTACTGTGAACTAGAAAAATCATCTTCTAGGTTAGACAGATAGATGATGGATAGATAGATAGATAAATAGATAGATAGATAGATAGATAGATAGATAGATAGATAGATAGATAGATAGATAAAGTGAAGTTGTATCCTTATCTCTAATTATGGAAGGAGGAAAAAAGGCTTTCTCTCCTATTGAAATAATTCAGGCATCACTAAGCAGATGAGAAAGATATCTGGGAAACAGGGTACCTGACACCAGGCCCCATACTTTTCCTGTAAAGATCAGCCATAAGTTTCAGTGCCTCCCAAGGAGTGCCAACATCAGAATAGTGAGTCAGCACCAATTTGCATCTTCAGAAGTCAAGAGAACTTTGCAAAGTAAGATTCTTTGGACACAAATACACATCATTCTCCAGGACTGGGTCCATATAAAGTAAATTTTTTAAAAAAAAACAGCTCTAATCTACTTTTCCACACTTTACATACATTCCTCCTCTTCAGCATTCTTTGGTTCAGCCAAACTGACCATGTCGTTGTTCCTTACTGAACATGTTCTAGCTGTTGTCTCTGGGCCCTTGCCTAGGCAGTCCTCCATGCCTGAACTACCCTTCTTCCTCACCTACCCCTTCTAATCTCTCATCTTCCAAGCCCAGTTCAAACAGTTGACTCTTCCATGAGGTTCTTCCTGATCTACCGTTCTCCACCTGCTATACCCTGCCCACCCCACTCTCCAAAAAAGCCATTAACTAGTATTCGTTGTGTATGTACTTATAGGTACACTTCATACACAAACATGCCAATTTCACTTGTTCCTCGAGGGCTGGCATAGCTTCATTTTTGTCTTTGTATCCCTATCTCCGGTCATCCTAATGAAAATCTGGTCACTGGATCCAGATGACTCAGGAGGAAGTGTGAGGCTGGTGACCTTGCACAGCCCTCCCTTGCTTAAAACAAAGTCAAATGCAAGTCATGTCATCCTTTCTCTGATGCCATGGTCTTCTTTGAAAACAAAGGATGAACACAATAGTACCTGGAGTATAGGAGGCATTTCATAAATGCTTGTTGATTGATCTATCTGTTTGGGGGCAGTTCTAAATAGGAAGTTTTATTTATTTATCCAGAATCTGCTTCCCTCTCTAGTTCTGCCCTTTGGGGTCAAGTGGAACAAATCAAGACCTTCCATACTACAGTTTTAAATATCTGAACAAATCTATGATAGACAGATTTGAGGGTAAAAGCCAGAAACTGACTAACAATCATTTCATCAGGTGAATCTGATACTGAAATCAGTTTCTGACTCAGTCAAGAACTGTTCACCAATTTTCTGTTAGAAGAGGAATTAATCATAGGGAAAAGGTCACAAGAAACCCCCAAATAAGGACACCTTTGCCAAGGGAAAGGGTAGGGGTTAACTGCTGAAGGCATACTCTCTGGGGCTCCTGTGTATAACTGAAAGGACCAACATCCTTTCTACATTATACTCAGCTAAAAACCATTCTTTGGTTGGACTATAGCTGCTATTTGCAGAGCTGGGCAAGAAATGTGACAAACACTTAGAGGCAGAAAGAAAATTGCAAATATATTTAGAGATAAAAGGGACTCCTAGAAATCTCTTGTCTGAGACCATAAATGTTATAAATGAGGAAACTGAGTCCCAGAGAAGTGGAATCACTTATCTAAGGTCGCTTAGGTAGTAAGTGACAAAGCTAGGATTTAAATCCAGATCTTCTGACTCCAAACCCCAGAGTTCTTCCCACCACACAATAATGTGCCACCAATGTTGGCAGCAGCATCTTTCTTAGCAAAGGACAACAGGATTCAATTGCAGATGGATGATTTCATCTGGAGACCCATTCTGCCAGATGGATACTGTTTGTTCTGGAGTTTGGAAAGTCCAGCCCTAGATCTTTAGAATCAATAAAACCATCTCTTCTACATTCTTCCTAGTATGCAAATTCTTTTGGCTTCTTCCCCACAAAGTTCTGTGGAATCAGGTTCTACTCCTATCCCCAAGGAAAGATAAGTTTAGAAGGAATGGCTGTTTGGGAACATGATTCTTGGCCTAATCCCCCAGGAATGCCCAAGAGGACACAGTTGTTTCCAAAGCTTTAAGCTAAGCAGACTCATCCCCCAAACTGGGGCAACAGGAGGCACATGCCAGGTTGGACTGTAATCAAGCTCAGCTCATTAGAGGGCAGCTCACTTGTCATGACAATCACAACCAAGCAGTTTCCAATCTCCAGACTCCAGTTGCCCATCAACTTTAATCAATCAGCAGGACAAGCTTGTTAGACGCGCTGCCACAGCGGGGCCAAACGTTGTCTGCCAAATGGTTCCAATGAGGAGCCTTTGCGGGGGAGGGGAGCAGAATACCAGTCTGTATCAGGGAGACAGAAACACAAAGAACTGTGAGGCTAGGGGCCTTCAGCTTCTCTGAAGTGGGGACCCTGTTCCAAAGTCTTTGTCCTGTATCAATGTTCTCAACCCTCCTGTGGCAGGAGTACAACTCCTCTCACCCCCAGGCCAGAGAGACATCAAGCTTCTGGTTTATGCTCAAAGGTAGGAGCAGCCTGCTCTCAACAGCAGGTTCCGTAAATGAACAGCAGTGTACTCCATTCAATTGTTTCCCATTCCCATAACCACCCATTCCCAGGACCACTAGTGGCCCCCATCTTGTTTGGTTATTTTTTCTAAATTTTTTTTAATGAGCATGCATTTATTTTCTCTTCCACTCACCCCCACCATTGAAAAAGAAAAAGAAAAATTCTAATTAATATATATAGTTAAGCAAAAAAAAAAAAGTGTTGCTTAGCTGTGTTCCAAGGCTGAAATGCTTCTGGGAGTTCAGATGTATATACTGAATGGTCATTGTGTGTCTCACTGGCTTCTTCCCTTACAGTTTCTATCCTGGTCTCCCACATCCATGTATGAGAGATTCTATGCTAGGTTAAACTTTGGGACTTAAACCCTAAGGATAAAATTAGACCAAATCAGAGTACCAGAGAGATGAGGGCTGCCTTGTGGAGCTCCGCTTCTCCATTCATGCAGTTATATGCCACATGGACTTGCCAACTATCTTGTCTCAGTAAGGAGGCAAGAAGGCAGATTTAAAAATCCTTGTAACATCTTGTTTACATATGGGTATTTGCTTGCTGTTCCCCCATTAAACTTTGAGATCTTGACAGCAGGGACTATATTTTGGTTTTCTTTGTGTCTCAAATTTAACACAGTTCCAGGCACATAAGAAGCACTTAATAAATGCTTGCTGACTTGTTGATGACTCTGGGTATCACTGTGGAGATGTGTTCACCTCTGTGTTCACCTCACTCCTCTCTAGCTTCCACTAAGCTTCCTGTCCTTTTATCACAGTAGGCCAGGGGACAGAAGAAGGCCATAGATCTTCATTCTACAGATGAGGAAATATGGACATCTCCTCCTCCCTCACCCTGCCTCTAGCATCAAAGAATCAGAAATGGCATTGGTCCAGGGGCCTGAACACTCTTCTGTGGACTCTGCTGGAAGTTAAAATAATAGTGAAAGTTCAGGCTTCTTTAGTCATAGGAGAAATTTTTTTGTCCCAGCTCTTTGAGAGTTTAAAGGGCTACAAAATAATTACAGAACTAAACAGCTCACAAAATGTCCCCAGGTAACGTCTTCCTAGCCAGAATGAAAAGATTATAGCTAAAATCTGGTGTGAAAAACATATTAAAGTCATCCTTTCTGTGCACGCTTCAATCCAAGTTAAAGACATGCTTGCAGACAATAGGCACAAACTAATTTACGGAAGGGAATTAGGCTTCCAAAACATCAGCAATGAGGACCAGAGGGCAAGAAGTAACTTAATAGAAAAAGAAGTATCATAGGGTTGAAAGCAATATCTGAAGGAATAGAGGAAAGAGAACACAAAACAAGCCCTTTACTCCCTCTCTCGCATTTCAGCGGGGAATACTTGGTGCTCACCTACTTTTCTGTCTAGTTCAAGACTTTCTACAAATCTTGTCCTAATCACCAAACCTCAAGGTATTTCCTCCATCTTCTCCCTGATTGAGAAGGAAGGGGAGGAGGAGACTACATTTCCCAAGGTGCTTTGCCATTGTTCACAACATGGAGGCCTGAGAAGGAGGGTTTTACTTAGATAGAGGAAGGAGCTAAGGTGACTTACTCAATATCACACCGGTTAAGAGTGAGAGAAGCATGATGGGAAGCCTGGTTCTCTGCATCCAGTTCCCACTCTTTTTCTACTCTACAATGTTCTTATTGGCAGGATCCCAAGGCTATAGCTTAAAGACCTAGGGAAGAATAAATGTGGAACTTGACCAAGACCCTGATAGTCTAAGAAAAAACAATGAAGAGTTATCTCTTCCTAAAAAGAAACTGTGGAATTCTACTTCTGTTATTTACTCCAAGAAAGTCAACGGCAAAAAAAAAAAAAAGGCGCCATATAAAACAAGTGTCTACAAAAGCACTTCTAAGTAACAAAGAATCCCAGACAAAGTAGATGCCCTTCGATTAGGGAACAGATAAATTACAGTACATGAATATGATAGAATATTACTGTGTTGTAGGAAATAATGAATATGACAACACAAAGAAGCATGAAAAGACTTGTCTGAACTGAATACAAAGTCATGTATGGAAAATGAGAAAAGTCATGACTAATGATAACCAATAATGACTAAGTTTAACCCTAAAGAAGAGATATGAGAAAGTACCTCTCCTAGCTTCATTCAAAGGTGGGGAACTATGGGCATGGAATACTGCATACAATATCAGACTTTTTCTTTGTGTTGGTTGGTTTTGCTGAACAGTTTTTCTTCCACTTTTTTATTATTAAAGAATTTCAAAGAGTGCTACCTGAAGTGGAATGGAAAAGTTGGGGAATATAGATAAGATAAAAACTAAAAAAAATCAATACAAAAACAAACAAAAGAGAAATAAAATTTTATTTTAAAAAAGAGCTGAGGATGTTTAGTTTGAAGAAGACTTATGGGGTCCATGAGTGGTGTGAAGGACTTCCCCACGGACATGAGGGTAAATTTGTTCTCTGACCCAGGGGCAGAATTAGGAATAATGATTGCAAGAGTCAAATTTAGGCTTGATGTCAGAGAAAACTTCACAATAATTCAAGCTATCCATTCCAAAGTAGAACAGGCTGCTTTGAGAGGTGACTGAGTGCCTCTTATTCGAGATCTTCACATAAAGCCTGCATGACCAATTGTTTGGTACATGGTACATGGGATCATTTTTCAGGTGTGGCCTCTGACGTCTCATCCAGCTATTAGATACTGGTATTCCCTAGATCAAAATTTGTAAAGCAGGATCAGGAGAACAATTTGTTTTATATGTATGTGTATGTGATACATATATCTTGTTATTCAGTCATTTTTCAGTCATGTCTGATCTCTCCATGATATGGGATTTTCTTGGCAAAGACACTGGAGTGGTTTGCCATTTCCTTCTCCAACTCATTTGACAAATGAGGAAACTGAGGCAAATAGGGTTAAGTGACTGCCTTGGGTCACACAGCCAGGAAGTGTCTAAGGCTGGATTTGAACTCACATCTTCCTGACTCCAGGCCACCCAGGTGCCCCAGTACATACATACATAAATTTATATATTATACTACATGTATTTATCTATGCACAAGTTATCTATGAAAATAACTATGTACAACATATACATGTATATTGTACACAGTTATTTTCATGTTATCTCCCCCTTCAGATAATAAGCTCCTTAAGAACAGGGATCATCTTTTATTTCTTTGTATCTGCAAGTGCTTAGAACAGTGCCTGGCACATAGTAGGTGCTTAATAAATGCTTATTGACTGACTATAATATCAGTACTGAAGAAAAAACAACTGTGAAAGACTCAAGAACTCTGATCAACTCTATAATCAATCATGTTTCCAAAAGACCTATAATAAAGAATGCTACCTATCTCCCAACGGAGAGATGATGAACGAATATGCAGGAGGAGAAACACATTTATAGATATGGCTAATACAAGAATTTCTTTTACTTGACTGTGCCACAAGAATCTTGGTTTTATCCCCTACCTCCATCCCCAGAAGAAAAAGAACAAATGCTAGATATTAAAATAAGATTAAAAAAAACACTACTTTAGGAGGTCTCCTAGAGAATAAGTACTACATGTCACCTACTATGTGCCAGGCACTGTGCTAAGTGTGTTACAAATATTATCACATTTTATTTGAACCTTATAACAACTCCATGAAGTAGATACTGTTATTTCCTTCATTACACATTTGGGGAAATTAAACTCAAGTGATTTGCCCAGGGTCACACAGCCAGTAATTATCTGAAACCAAGTTTGAACTCAGATCTTCTTGACTCCAAGCCCAGTGCTCCAGCCACAATCCCACCAAGGTTTAGCTAAAGATAATAAATTTAAACAGATCTTTACCTAAATTATCTCATATAGAATCAAATAATTCAGAGGTTGCAGAAACCTTAGATCAAATAGTCCATCACCTTTATTTTTTATATAAGGAAACTTGAGTCAAGCTCTCTTGAGATAAAAGGATCACTCAGAACATGAACTGACTCAACCCCCATAGTATATGCAGTTTTACTTTGTGCATACACATAATTAATTAGTAGATCAGATTTGAAAGTCAGTTGCCACATAGTTACTCTAGTAACTCTGGAGCCATAATTCAAGTCTAGGTCCTTAGATTGCAAATCCAATGCTCTTTATCCTACAGTAGGCTACAGTTCTGTACACTCAGCAACCTGCCATCTAGGGAGTGATATCAGTCTCATTCCACAGAAGCTAAACACCAGAGAAGTGAAATGATTGACCTGAGTTGAAAGGGACCTCAGTAAACATCCAGTCCAATCCATCCCTTTAGACCTCCTAAAAAAGGAATACCCACCATGCCAGTTATCACCCAGGTTTTGTTGAGAAAATGCAATAATAGGGCACCCAACAAGACCCTTTCATTCTACTTTTCCTTGGATGTTAGGTTGTTGTTGTTTGTTTGTTGTTTGTCCTTCATTTGCAGAGGACCAATGACATCACAGATGATTTATTGACTTGCAAATGAATTGGATTTAAGTGAGACAGAGTTGCATAAAGTCATCAGTCTCACTCTCTTCCAGAGTCATCAAAGTCCAAAGGCAAGACAAATGTCAAGATGATTGGCAATGACCTGGGATGCAGTAGATGAACTTAGCATCTTCAATGTGCAAACAAACTCCAAGTGCTCATGCTTCTTGGAACAAATTGTCTACACCAGTCATTTCAGGGAAGGAAATCTTCACATGCTTGAGGCAGACATCTCCCTAACTCACCAATGTGTTTGAGTCCTATCAGTTACCATCAACCTAGTTTAAACAATCTGAGAAGATTATTTTACTGGGGTATGACTGCCACCCATGTTGCAGCTTCTTGGAGCCACAGGTGAAAGTTAGGTGACAGGCAGATACATAAAGTATATGAGCAACCCTTAGCCAGAGGTGCTAGTCTTCCATGAACACCACAGTTAGGTTGTTAGGCAATGCAGCAGAAAGAGAACTAGACCTGGAGTAAGAAAAACCTGAGTTCAAATTCAGCCTCAAACACTTACTTGTTGAGTAGCCCTGGACAACTCACTCAACCTTGGTCTGCCACAGGTTCCTCATCTGTAAAATAGGGATGAGAATATCACCTACTTACTAGGGTTGTCGTGAGGATAAAATGAGACAATATTTGCCAAGAGCATTGCAAAACTTAAAGTGCTACATAAATACAGCCTATCATTATTCTAATTTTAAACAAAACTTTCCCTAAATAAAGCCTAAATTTGTCTTTTTGAAAATTTATCAGCAACTAAGCAGCAGAGAAGAGTCAAACTTAGATTCTCAGACTCCAAATATAGTAGGCTTGGGTTTTTTGTTTTGTTTTGCTTCACTTCTAAGGGTAAAAAAAAAATCTATGATAAATTCTGTGAGAGACGAGAGTGAATCTTAACCCTAAATAGGTTTTGGAAGCCAGGTGATTGTACAAATTGTTCATAAAACTGTTATCAGAGAGGTATCCTGTGAGTCAGTGTAGACCACGGGTGGGGAACCTGTGACTTTGAGGCCACATTCTGTGTCTCTGGGTATGGTCTTTTGACTGAGTCCAAGTTTTACAGAACAAATCCTTTTATTAAAGGGATTTGTTCTATGAAGCCCAGAGCTGCCCAAGAATCCTTGCCTCTGCATGTAGTAGGTGTATAATATATAACTGTTAAATGAATGAATATATAAGTGAATTCCCATTAGAAATGGTGAAATTGGCCCTCAGTGGCATGGCTGTGCACTACTGCTACATTTGGGCTAAAAGTAAGATCAGTCTTACGAATGAGTAACCATCAACTATAATATTGTTAGATTCTGTACTACACTTAATTTGAAGGCAGAAAGCTATGTATGCAAGGCAAAAAGGGGAAACAATTGTCCATAATTAATAAGTTATCCCCACTTCCTACCTGTTTCCTCTCCCCAAAACCTTGGGCTTATAATGGAACATCACAGTATTCTCTTGGTACTAGTCATTGATAAGAGGTAGTGATGTAGAAGCTGGTATCCAGACATCTGTGATTCATAGTGGCCACTGAGTGGAGTTTGAAAGTATAGAAACAAAGCGATTCAGTAATTAACATGTATGTGCAAGTAGTAAGACTGCACTGTACTGTGAGGGGAAAGTGGGGTGGGGGGAGTTAATCAGTGTATGTTCTGAGTGATCCATTGAGGATGTTTTCCATGGGCAATTTGAGGGTATTTCAGGCTTTCCCATTGCTTCTATGGAAGCTTTGGAAACATGGAAAGGATGTATCTTGGGGCAAGAGGGAGGTTAGTGCACTCCATTTACTGTGCTTTGAGTCATGTTAGTACATACATGATGGGTCCTACCGTTAAGTCCCATAAAGCAATATCAGGATATGGGGTGGAGGGAGTGTTTTAATGATGTTCTGGCAGACATAACCACCTGATGGATAGAATTTTGAATCCCCAGTTGTGTCTGCACTGAAAAGAAAGTTACAGGGGTAGTACTAGTGGACTCAGAGCCAAAGTGTAATAGTGTGTTTCCATGATCTCAGAAACAATAGAATAAACTCAGTGCCCCCAAAGTCTGTCCACACTGGTTGAGGCTCTTGAAATTTATCATCAAAGAGTTATGCTTTCATCAATTCTTTGATCTGTTAAAATGCAAATTCTCCTAGAAGAGGGCTGTTATCAGTCATTTATACCATGTCATTGAATGTTCTGAAAGCAAATCTTATTAGGGAGCAGCAGAAGGGTCATGAAGATGTTGAGTTCAGCAGCAGTTCAGGTCAGATTAAAGTATGTTCACTGAGTACCTGCCATGTGTTTAGCTCCATTCTGGGAATTTTGCAAGGTACACATAAGTTATATAATTTCACTTCCATCCTCAGAGAGTTTTCCATTCTCCTGGAAAGGGAAGATTCACCCATATGAAACAAGTAAATATCATAACACAGTCTAGGATAAAATACTGAACAAAACAGAACCACATGGCCATATGTACAGATGGTAAATGCAAGAGTTGAGCCAGGTAGTTTATTATGCCCCATCAAGAAAGGTCAGGTCATCTGTATCATATCTGGCTGTCCAGTGAAAACAGCTGTGATATAGAGAAAATATACAGGAAATCTAGAGTACTAGATTTAAAATAATAAAATCTGGGTCCAGTGCTGCCTCTGCCACTCAGTAGTGATGTGACCCTGGGCAAGTCACTTTATCAACTGGACATTCAATTCTCCCATCAGCAAATGGGAATAATACCCCATTCATTACCTCCCTGACAGGGTTATTGCAAGAAACCAAATGAATTCATGTGTACAAGGTGCTTTGTAAGCTTAAAAAATTATGAAAATGTCAATAATAATAAGCAAAGTCCTTTTGTTCTCCAGTCCTCCAGTTCTCAATTTCTAGAATACCTTCTGTTTTGGAGGATCTTCTGACAAGATTCCTGGGTTCTAGGTTCTAGTCCAAACTCTTCAGTGTGATATTGGGCAAGTCACTTCATGGAACCTCAAATTTTTCTTCTGTATAATGTGCTCTTTTGCTGGAAAACTTGTATGACTTGGTGCATAATGAAGTAAACAAGATGGAAAAATGGCATACATAATGCTGATACGAATCATGTAAATGAAAAGATTAATAAAAGAAAGATAAACGCTAGATGAATCAATATTTATTAAGCACCTATTAAGTACCAGATGCTATGCTAAGTGCTGGCAATACAAATTTAGGAAACAAAGGAAAGAAGGAAGGAAGGAAAAAAGGAAGGAAGGAAGGACGGAAGGAAGGAAGGAAGGAAGGAAGGAAGGAAGGAAGGAAGGAAGGAAGGAAGGAAGGAAGGAAGGAAGGAAGGAAGTCACTGCCCTCAAGGAGCTTACAATCTAATGGAAGAAGACAACACAAAAGGACATTGGAATATGAAGGGAGAGGGAGAGGTGCCCAACACAGGGACATGGTAGAGAAGTCAGTCAGAGAAGTTCCAAAATAGTGGAGCCAGGTGAGAAATGAGGAGATGTCTGAACTGAGCTCTCTCATTAAGAGGAGGTTTGGAGTTCATCACCCCACTGTCCCACAGAGAGGCAGAGGATGTGATAAGGTGAAGTCCTAAGGCTGAAGAGATCTTACAGGATGATGGGTCCCAATAATGGGCTTCCTGGGTGGAGAAGTCCCAAAGCAGGAGCAAAAATGAATAGATAACTATTGATAATAGCTAACAGATGAATAAATTGATAACTAGCATAATCAGTCTTAGCTCTGGAGAAAAGATGAGGAAAAACATTATCTTCTTTGTTTTGGAAGGATGGAGAACCACACATATAGACTGATGGGTATGGTGCCAGATGTGGTCTCTGTGTCACCTGACTTGCTTAGCTGTTTTTCTCTTTCTGGAGAAGCCTATGGAGACGGGTTGAGGTAAAAAGGGGGTAGAAAGTGCCCCAAATATTTTAAAATATAGGAGAGTAGAGTTTACGCTAGCTGATTCCCAAGGTCTCTTCCAGTTCTAAGAATTCTGGCCGGCTTGGAATCCTATAGACATACACAGTTTGGACATTAAAGAAACAAGAAAGGACGGAAATGTGAGCCTCATTCTCACACTTCTCTTTGAAAACTGTAACTTTTCCAGACACTGAAACAAATCTTACCCTGCAAAAAAAAAAAATGAAAGCTATTCCTAGCTGCTACATACAAGGATCATTTCATTAAATTACCTAGATACAGCTATTCACAGGACTTTACTGAACCCTGTGTTTGGGGTCACTGGAGCATGGCAGTCCCCTGTGCCAGGCGCTGGGGCTTTAAGAATCATCAGGCAGCCCTTCCAGCATTGTGTCTGACTTTACAAAGCAATGAAAGGCTTATGGGGTACTTGAGCTGGGGAAAATTGGCTGGTGTCTTCCGGAGCCACTTCTGAATGAGGCATTATATACCTGAGTAGTCTTTATTCTGCTGTGCATTGTTTAAATCAATGAATGAACAAATGAATATGAAGCCTCCCAATGACAAAAATACATTTTCCATTCACCTGACACCCAAGCCTAAGGGCCTTGGATAATGAATATCGATGGTGAACTGAAGGCAGCTTAGAAGGGACGGTGGAAAAGGACTTTTAGCTGAGCCCTCTATGTCGTGGCATCCTGGAAAGGAAGAGGAACCCTGGAGTTTCATCTCCTTTCATTCAGTCTTTCTCAAATAAAATAACAGAGTTTTGAGAAGTTTATACCTTTGTCCTGGAAAATAACAAAAACTAGCATTTATATAGCACCTCAAAGTTTGTGAAACAAATATTATCTGATTTTACCTATATTATCTGATTTGAGCCTAATTATCACCCTAGGGAAGGTAGGTGGTATAGCGGATAGAGCACCAGGCTTGGAGTCGGGAGGATTCATCTTCATGAATTCAAATATAGTCTCAGACACTTATGTGACCCTGAGCAAGTCACTTAACCCTATTTGCCTCAGTTCCTTCGTCTATGAAATGAGCTAAGGAAGGAAATGGCAAACCACTCCAGTGTCTTTGCCAAGAAAATCCCAAATGTGGTCATGAAGAGTTAGATACAACTGAAAAACAATTCAAAACAATCACCCTGTGAGGTAGATATTAAAATAGAGACTAGACCTGAAATTTCATTATTATACAGAACTCCAGGTTGAGGAAACCCCTTTACCAATGCAGGTTAGCATTTAGTGTTCAGTTTTGGAAATGTGGAATTTAAGATGTCTACAGAACATCCAGTTCAAATCTAGTAAGTAGTTGAATATGTAAGACTGGAGGTCAGGAAACAAGGTTACAGCTGGAGAAATAGATCTGAGAATCGTCTGGATAGAAGTATTCATTAAATCCATGGGAGCTAATGAGATCACAAGTGAAATAGAGGAAGAGAGGAAGAAAAGAAGCGACATGGTGGATGCCCAGGATTAGAGGGTGTGACCTGGATGAAAATTCAGCAAAGGAGATTGAAAGGTGATCAGACAGATGAGAAGAAAATCAGGGAAGAGCATGAAAGTCTAGGGTGTGTTCAGACTAACAAGAGCAAGAGGTGATTAACAGTGGATTGAGGCCACTAGATCTGGCAGTTAAGGGATCGTTAATAACCTAGGAAAAAGTGATTTCAGTTGAACAATGAGTAAAACTGTAGAAACTTAAGAAGAGAATGAGAGTAGAGCAGCAGCCCTGGAGTTAGGAGGACCTGAGCTGAAAATCCAGCCTCAGACACTTGATACTACTAGCTGTGTGACCCTGGGCAAGTTACTTAACCTTAATTGCCTAGCAAAAAAAAGAAGAAAAGAATGACAGAAAAGGAGGTTAAAACACCTCTTGTAGATTGTCTTCTCAAGAAGTTTAGCCACAAAAGGAAGGAGAGATATGGGATGACATCCAGCAGGAATGGATGGGTCAAATGAAGGGTGTTTTAAGGATCAGAGAGGCATAGACATGTTTGATGATTCTAAGTCCTCTGTCCATCTTTCAACCACTTCCATAATCTGGTCTAAATTTAATGGTCCAAACTCATCTCCCACTACTCCTTAATCAAGCAACAAGTATTTGTTAAATTCCTACTTTGTCCTTAGGCATTCTCTTAGCTGCTTAAGATATAAAGACAAAAGTAGTTCCTGCTTTCAAGGTGCTTCTTTTGGAGAAAACAACATATTTACAAATAAGTGCTCGCTCAATCTCTCTCTCTCTCTCTCTCTCTCTCTCTCTCTCTCTCTCTCTCTCTCTCTCTCTCTCTCTCTCTCTCTCCCTCTCCCTCCCTCCCTCCCTCTCTCTCTCTCTCTCCCTCTCTCCCTCTTAGAGGGAGTTTTCAGAGTTGACATATTTATGTGCATATGTATATTTGGGGGGAAGGCTAGCAGCTGGAAGGATAGACTTCATGTAAAAAGTATCTTGAATAATTTCAAAAGAAATAAGAAATTCTAAAAGTCAAGTGTGAGGTGGTAGTATATTGCAGTCCTGGGGGGACAGCTGGTACAGACACAGTTACACAAATCCCTCTATTATTGTCAGACCACTCTCATCACTGAATTAAGAATATCTTAGGATATAAGATCCTTACCTCCATGACTTTGCTCATACTGTTCCCCTAGCCTAGCCCTTAGCACACTCCATCATCCAAATCCCACACATATTGCCTCTAATACATACTCTCTGTGTGACCTTGAGAAAGTCATTTAACTCCCTGGGCTTATAAAATGAATGGGTTGGATCAGATGTTTCTGAGATCCTTGCTAGCTTTGACTCTATGACTGTCTTTCAAGTTCATTTCAAGTCCTAGTGCTTCCCAGAGACCTTCACTGACTACTCAAGCAAGGAGAACACACAAGAATTTTTAAAGCATAATAGCTAACATTTTTATAGCATTTGGAGGTTTGTAAAGTGCTTTAGATATTCATCACTAGTCAGGACTCTGACATAGTTATTACAGAGGACACTTTCCTTTCCATCAATAGGCACTACTACCTGGTTAGCTGATTGGCTGAGTTACTGATCAACATACGGTTGGCCATCAGTGGTTTGAATTGCTTGTTCCATCAGTGGCTACCCTGATGCTGATTGACAGTTGCCTTAGCCAGTGACAGGACTAGCTGGAATTGAGGGTGCCACATGAGTTATCTTCCTTCCCTCCTTTCTGACAATTCAAGAAAAAAAATCTCTTATCAGTTAGAGATTGCAAATTGTTTGCTGGTGTTATGGAAAGACCAGAGTAATAGTGAACATGATCAAGGCTCAGATTTTTACTCGGTAACTCCACCTCCTGAGAAAGTGATGGGGGCACAAGGAGGAAGGAGGGATGCTTGCACCTGAACCTAGGCCATCAGAACAAGGCAATGGCCTCAAATACCTCAGTATAAGAACAGCCCTCATTGATCTTTCCCTCCTCTGAGCTCCATAAGCCCTCAAATTCTGCATTTAATTTCATCTTCTCAATACTCCACATATGTGAGATTTAGTTGGTGTTAGTATTGTCTTTATTAACACAGATCACATGATCTCTCCATGGGGATGGAGTAGACAATCCATCACATAATAGCTAGTTTTAATGAAACTGGTCATTAGACAACAGACATGCAGTTCATTAGAGGCTCAAATCCTCTCCTACTTGGGCTCTACTGGGCTCAGAATGTGATCCATGGCCCATTGGTCACCCAGGTCACCCAGGGCTTGGCTCACATGGATCTAGTCCCACCTTGGGAGTTTGACCCTGAGGGTTTATTCCTCTCTCTTTGGTTCAGGGGTTCATAACCTGTGGCCAGTGGATGCGCAGGGAGTGCATAGTTTTCAAGGGGTCTTGTGAACTTAGGAGAAAAATACTACATCTTTATTTTTTCACTGTTTTCACTTTGCAATCTTATATGTTTCATTTTATTCATTTATAAACATTATCCTAGGAAAGGGTCCACAGGCTTTACTAGATTGCCTAAAGGGGTCCATGGTAACAAAACGTTTAAGAAATCCTTCTTTGGCTCCTTATCCCTACCTAGATTAAACTAGGAAAGTCTACAAGACAAAATTTAAGTGTAGTTTCCCTTTGGGCTATCCTCAATGTGTGTGTGGCAGAGTCCCTAAATTCTCAGAGACATTAAGGATGAAATATGATCCCTGTATATGGGGCGGCCTTTTTTCACCCCATATGAAATGCCCAAGATGCTGAAGACTCACAGAAGCCCATGAACAAATCCAAAAGCTCTTTCCTCGTGCTCCAACTGTCTATTAGCTCACACCCACAGAAGGTAACTAAACTTGGAGTTCCTATCAGGGCAAACTTTAATCTGATCATCACATGATCTGTCAGAGCTTGCACTATCTTGGCATGTCCTTCAAGACCCCAGGCTCACCTCCCTGCCATGATGAGGGATTGGAGAAGGACTTCAGAGGATTGAGCTATATATCATTTGCTGTTGCTTCACGTGTCTTTGTTTTCTCTCCTCATCTAAAGTATAGGATCTCTGAGGGAAAAGACTGTGTCATACTTTAATATCTCCCACAAACCCACAACATGCCTATAGGAGTTCATCAAGAAATGTTCATTGACTGATTGATAATTATCTTCTCTATCCCACCCCCACTCCCTCCCGAAAGCCCTCCCTCCACCTTCCCAGAGTAAATGAGTATTGCCATGGAGTGAGTATTGGTTTCTGGAGCATATCCCTCATCATCTTGGAAAGCTGCCCTTGGGGATGATTCATCACTTTCAAAATATAGGCCTTTTAATTGATTCACATCACCTTAGCAAGGTAGTTCACTCAAGGTACATTCAGTCCCCCTAAGAAGTAAAGCATCCAGACAGGGATGACAGAAGAATGGGAGAGGGATGGGAAGAAGGAAAGGATTTACAGAAGAATTAAAAGGAAAACATAAATTCTCAGGCCATAGGATCACAAATTTAAAACTGGAAGAAATCTTCAAGATCACTGAGTCCAACCCCCTAATTATATTAATGAAGAAACTGAGACTGAGAGGTGAAATCATTTACCCAGAATCCCATTAGTAAATAGCTAAGACAGGATTTGAACTAAAGTCTTCCTACCTCCAAGCTCAGCATTCTATCCACTCTATCACCTAGCTGCCTCAGTAGCTTCTTTTGTCTTGGAAGAGGTCCTCCAGTGTGTAAATCACAATTATCATTCACCTCATTTTACAACAAAGTGAAGCAATCCAGCTATGATCACAAAGCAAATGTGTGGTAGAAAGGACAGGTTCTAGGTTTATACACTGGCAGACTCAGGCTTGGTTGTTGAGATCTTACACAGGGCTTGGATTGTCAGAAAGGAAGAAACGGTCAAGTGGGTCTGGGGCCAGGAGAGATAGGCTATAAGCAGAATTTAAGTGAACTGAAGGCTTGTTTATAACCAAACCTCTGATTTCATAAACATAAGGAGATTCTGGGTAAGGAGAGAGAAATTCCTTCTGTCATTTCAGATAAGTAACTGCTAATTCAACTCTTCTGTAATAGTATTAGGGTTACCTGAGGGCACTAAGAGGTTAATTCACTTGTGCAGGGTCCCACAGCCATGGCTAGCAAGCTGGACTAGAATCCATGACAGTCTGGCTCCTAGGCTGATTCTCTAACGATGTGCTAGTAAATGTTGAAAAACCACCTCTATGAAAAAACTGTATGACACAGTTTTAAGTTTAATCTGCATCATAAGCACTTTCTCTATCGTTTTCTTAAGTGTAAACAATAAACAAAGCAATAAATCAAGCCCTGATTTGTAGTGTTTCCATTTTCAGAGGGGTAAATGCTCTAAATGCACTAAAAATTTACCAATCACTCCCAAGCCAGTTGGAGCTGGCTCTGGCACAAACATCCCTAAATCTCTCTGTCTATTGCTGGACAATTTTAGGTGTGCTTATAAGCATCAGAGACTGTAATCAAACACGGGTGTTAAGAGCCTACACAGTCAGGTCCAGAGGACTGGGAATAACTAGTTGCTAAATATCAAAGCCAAGGAGTCATTCAGGAGGTCCAGTGGATTGTGCCCTGGGTCTGGAGTCAAAGAGATCTGAGTTCAAATCCAGCCTCAGACTCTTACTAGCTATGTCACTCTGGGCAAGTCACTTAACCTCAATTTGTCTTAATCCACTGGAGAAGAAAATGGCAAACCAGTCCAATATCTTTGCCCAGGAAACTCCATGGCCAGTATGGCCCGCAGTGTCATGAAGAGTCAGACACAACTGAATGACTGAACAAAAAGTTTTCAAAGTGAGGCTGTGCAAAAAGATGAAGAGGTATGGCCAGAGATAAAGGGGGAGGTGATCACTTGATCATAGTTAGAGCCAGACAAAGAGGGCAGGGATCTGGGATGTCACAAAGACAGCCAGTACATCAGCTGAGAACTTTGGTTGTGGACAGGTCCACAGGTTCAGAAAAAGTCACAGCGTAATGAAAAGGAAATAGTGAGAACCTAAGAGGTGCTAGTTCTAGGCAAGTCCCTTATACTACTACGAATAACAATAATTAGCTAAAATTTATACAACCCTTACTATGTGCCAGTCACTGTGCTAAGTGCTTTACAATAATTACCTCATTTGATCCTCACAACCACCCAGAAATGTAGCTGTTATTATTATCCCCATTTTACAGATGAGGACACTGAAATAAATAGACTTGCCCGAGGTCACACAGCTAATAAGTATCTCATTCCGGTTCTGAACTCAGGTCTTCTTGACTTTCAGCCCAGGACTCTATCCACGACACCACTTAGCTGCCCCTTAGCCTCTCTGAGATTTAGTTTCTTATTCTCCCTAAGAAGAACAGCTTGTATTAGGCCATCTCTAAAATCCCTGCAGCTCTAACACTCTCTGAGTCAATGATTCTAAGTACAAAACCATCAGTCAATAGCTATACTCAGGGACAGATTGGGTATCCAGTAACTTGGGAAAGCCACAATCGAGAATGGGACCTGATTCTAAGGTGAGTTGTTTTCACTGTGAGGCACTTTTATATGGCCTGTCTGGACAGAAAGAAGTCCTGGTGTAAGGAATGCAGAGCCCACAAGTGCCAAGAAGTGATACCTGCTGAGTGGGAACAACTGCAGCCTTAGGTGATCTCAGAGGCTGGAGGGAGGGAAAGGGTCCAAGTTACAGCGTCAGCTTTTACAACAAGACCATTCTGTTCTAATGCCTGTCAGATGATAGACGCATTCCATAACACATTTCCCTGAGCTTCACATCACTTTGGTGAAGCTGATGTTTTATATTTTCATTCCCACAAACTCCACTCATCAGTAAGTTGTCTGATGAAAACAACTGTATGTCCTAATAGTCTTTCAAAGGTTACAATGAGACTCTTTTCCTTAGAAACAGAAAATCTCTTTGGCCAAAAACAAATCCTACTTCCATCCAAATAGTCTTTAGCTGCCCAAGTCCAACTTTAAGGGTGGGTCTATGTAACTCAGAAGGGGAAAAAAATGTGTTTTTCCATTATCATAACTAGATTAGTAACTAGGCCAAGGTGATCAGTGCTTTGTCTCCAGGCACTGAATTTTAGAGGGTGCTGACTACCTTTTTACTCTTTTAGCAACTAGGAAGAAGTAAGGTTTAGCACTTGTAGCAAGTCCATACACACGTACTCACACATATTGGAAAGAGGGGTATAAACCCGAGATTTCATTGTGTAGGGAATGTCCAGAGAAGATCTCTCTACCAATCTGTATGACAGCAATTCTGCAATTGGATGGATCAATATTGTTTTATTGTTTGTCCTTCATTTTCCAAGAGGACCAGTGACATCATGGCTGATGTTAACTCACTAATGAATTGAATTTAAGTAAGGCAGAGTTGCACAAAGTCTTCTGCCTCACTCTCTCTTCCTGAGTCATCCAAGTCCATGGGCAAGATAAAAATCAGGACATCTGGTGATAGCCAGGGACGCATTGGATGACTTTGCCATCTTCAATGTCTGACCAAGCTCCAAGCACTCCACAGAGCCTGCTTCAACCACCTTTGTGACCATTAGAGCAAATTGTTCTCATGCACCCATTCTGCCAGGGAAAGTCTTCACATTCTTGGGGTAGACATCCGCCTAACTCACCAATAGGTTGGAGGCCTATCAGTTGCCCTCAACTTAATTTAGCCCATCTATCAAAATAGTTTTACTGGGGTGTGGCCAGTGCACATGCTGCAGCTTTTTGGAGCCACAGGTCAGAGGTAGATGAAAGTGGACACCAAAGTGGATGAGCAGCCCTCAAAAGGGCTTGGCAAGCCCTCATGCCAGAGGTGATAGTCCTGCTGAACACTCCGCATACCCCTGAAGGATCAGAGATTTAGGACTGAAAGTGAGGCAAATCAAACTTCCCTCAATATTTTTCAAATGAGGAAATGAAGGCAGAGAAAGGTTAGGTGACTTTCCTAGGGTAATCAAACAACCAGTGCCTAAAACAGACTATTTGAATGCAGATCTTCCTGATTGTGAGTCCAGCACACTGGAGCTGCCTACTTGAGTCTTGAATGTGTAAATGTATGAGTGTATGTGTGTATGAGTGTGTGTCTGTGTATGTATGAGTGTGTGTGTCTGTGTATGTATGAGTGTGTGTGAATGTGTGTCTAGGTGTGTGAGTGTGTGTGTGTGAGTGTGTCTATGTGTGTATGAGTGTCTATGTGTATGAGTATGTGTGTCTGTGTATGTATGAGTGGGTATATGAGTATGTGTGTCTGTGTGTATGAGTGTGTGTGTGTGTCTGTGTGTGTGTGAGTATGTGTGTATGAGTATATGTATGAATGTGTCTGTGTGTGTATGAGTGTGTGTCTGTATGAGTGTGTGTATGAGTGTGTATGTATGTGTGAGTGTGTGTATGAGTGTCTGTGTGTGTATGAGTGTGTGTATGAGTGTGCGTGTATGTGTGTATATGTGTATGTGTGTATGAGTATGTGTGTCTGTGTGTATGTATGTGTGTCTGTGTGTCTGTGTGTGTGTCTGTGTGTATGTGTGTGTGTATGTGTGTGTGTGTATGAGTGTGTGTCTTTAGTCTTTAGTCTTAGAGAGTAGTCTAGGACCATGGAGAGGTCTTGAATTGAACTAGGTCACACAGTCACTAAACGGAAGAAGCAGGATACATCTTAGCAAGAATAATTAGTTAAAATAGGAAGCTGCTCTTTCCCTGGGTGGCCACACCCTTACATGAGCTCCTGCCAAGCTATGCCTTCCTCAGTTGACTTCCCCCAGGGGTGGCCTCCTCAGCAGTGGCATCTAGAGTCCTGAAATCTATTTCTAATGCTTTCAAGACAGTATCCCAGGGTATTTCCTTGAATAGGGTTTTGCATCCCAAGGTCTGAGGTCTGTATGTCCTCATTAAAAAAAAAAAAAAGTCCAATTGCCTTAAAACAGTGATTTGAGGGCAGGCTTTACTGGTTTGCCCAAGGCACCACATTGGTTCTGCTTATGACAAACACTGTCCACTTTCCTTGAGTTTAAATCACCTCTGGGTTGATGCTATTTTCTACCCTACCCTGACATAACATCAGCACACCGTGCCATTCCCAGTAACATCTACCACATCCCAAATGCCATGGTTAGTTGACAAAATATACTTTTAAATACTGACCATACTGGAGATAAAGCTGAGGACTTTATCTTCCCTTCCTTCCTACCTCACCCCCTTTCCCTCCCCCTAAAAAATAAACTTTGCCTTTGGTGATCTGATACCTACAAATGCCTTTATGATTATTTTTCATTTTTAAATGATTTTGGTAATATTAGCAAGTTGATCCTGACAAGATAACTTTGAGTGAGATCCTTAAAAGCAAAAATAGACAGTCTGAATCAGTCCTGTGAGCTAAAGACCATGTTTAATCAAATTGAAGTCCAGCCCTTAGGTAAAGCTTTTCTGGCCCCTGTAGACTTAGACTTTCATGTTTCCTGAAGCACTTAGCTTCTACACTTCTCCTGGGACAAGGTGACACCACGGTCTGTAATTGAGAAAGAAGAACCGCCCCCAGCCCCCCAACCCCTCCACAGTCTCCTACTCTCTCCTGCTTCCATGATACTTAGTTTTTGTGCCAGTAAGACTCAGGATCTGGCTCACTGGTGCCCTCTTCTGGTTTTTCCTTGCCAATTTTTCCCCTTCCCTAATCCCCAAATCTCCATGGGAAACGAGTGACAAATTTTGTCTTCCCCTGCTCAACACCACCCCCATCCCCCACTTCCCACCCACCTCCTCCAAAGCAGCGCACAGCTAGGTGCTTTAAAGAGGATTTAATATAAAGCTCTTCAGGAAAAAATCACAGAGAGAGAATGATCCAAAAACAGATAGAAAGGCAAAAGGTCACAAATTAGGAAGGTTCTACACAATTAATCCTGGTTTTTCTCTTCTTCCTGACTGGCCTCCTCCTTCCTTCCTTTCTTCCTTCAGACTTTGTCCCTTATTTTAGTTCAGTTGTAACTCCCTGACTGGTAAATACAGCTGGCAAAGTTGGTTAATGCCTCAGGCTTCAGGAATTGGTCTCCCCAACCCTCCACTCAGGTTGTAGGTTCAAGTATCATGGGTGGAGGAAGAACTGTCCAGTCCTTAGAGTATATATGATATTCTTTGCCTGGTAGCAACTCATGTGGAACATCAGAAAGCCTGCCCCTGAACATGTGCAATAGAGGGAGCCTTACTGCAGAACATGTACAAATATTCTCTTATTGTTACCTACAGGCTTAGTGTGAGGTGATGAAAAGCTTTATAACTGGCTCCTGAGGCAGAACTGCATTTTCATTAAAAGGCTCAAATATACAAAATCCCCCTCTTGCCTCTGGGTAGGAGAAAGAGGTGATGAGAGATTAAGACAGACAGACAGACAGAGAGACAGAGACAGAGACAGGGAGACAGAGACAGAGACAGGGACAGGGACAGAGAGAGACAGAGAAACAGAGAGACGGAAACAGAGATGACAGAGAGACAGGGACAAGAGAGACAGAGAGAAAAAAGGAGGAGAAGGAGGAGGGGGGAGGGAAGGGGAGGAGAGGAGAGGAGAGCATTTATTCAGTACTTACTATATACTTCCTGTATGACAGACATAGTGCTGAGTGCTAGGAATATGGATTAAACAAACAAGACAACCCCTGTCCTCAGGGAGCTCATCTTCTGATGGGAGAAGACAATACACCAATGAGTGCTAGAAAGCAGAAAGGAAGAAGAGGGTATTCACATGGAGTTGTGGTGAAGACACAGCAGAAAGCTGCACGGAGATTTGAGCTTACACAAAATAAGACACAAAGCTCTTCTGTTGGAGCTGGAGAAGGCAGGAGTAGAGCCCAAGCTTCTGGGAGTGAACTTCTGCCTGCCAGTGGCTGCCCCTTTCCCCCACCCTGCCTGGCATCCATGAACACATGGCACCACCATGTCACTGGTCCCTTTTTTTATGTTTTTTCTTTCCTGATCTGACATGAATGAGTACAGGAGTAGGAACAGACCAGACTGTGACTTTGTGAGCTTTGAAAGGTAGGTCCAATAGCTAGTGTACCAATACAGTTTGCCAATAGTATCAGTGGTTAATTCCCAAGAGGACAAAGCCCTGAGGAGTGATCTGCTTAACTGAGTCCAGCAATGAATCAACCTAGCAGCCAGCACCCTATGTCCTGAGTGTGAGGGAGCATGGATCTTGGCTATCTATTTTGGATATGGCAGACCCAGGAGTGAACTTAGTGGTAAGAATGCTTTGTAGCAACCACTTCAAGTATGAACCCACTCTCTTCACAGACTGAGGTGGTAGAGGAGAGCATTTTCTCAGGCTTTGACTCCATTGAAAAGCCACATCCAAGGACCTAGAAGACTACATGTGGCCTAGAGGCTGCAGGTTCCCCACCTCTGCCTTAGACCCACCAGTTGATTCTTCATGGCTTCCAGATAAGAAATCCTATTCGCTAACTGATTACAAAGGGATCTTTTGGCTTAGGCTTCAGGACTTTTGCCTTGCTCACCTGAAGAATTAGATATTTTGAACCCCTTAAAGCTGTCTCTTTCCCTGACAATCCATTTCTTCCCTTCCTGATTGGATTAGCAGAAGCAGATTTCCTTAGTTAAATTGCCATTGGATGGTTCCGCTCTTAAGGATGAAATTGTTTCTTAAACCTACTGCCCCAACAAAGCATCAGGTCCTATAGTCCAGGACCAGGAAGAGGCAACCGCTGATAGGCAGAAGTTCAATCCCAGAAACTTGGGCTCTACTCCTGCCTTCTCCAGCTCTAATATTTTGCATAAGCTCAGATCTCCATGCAGCTTCCTATTGTGTCTTCACCACACCTCCATGTGGATACTCTCTTCTTCCTTTCTGCTTTCTAGCACTCATTTGTGCATTGTCTTCTCCCATCAGAAGATGAGCTCGCTGAGGACGGGGGTTGTCTTGTTTGCTTGTATCCATATTCCCAGCACTCAGCATGATGTCATCTCTCTGTCATCTTCTCTGTCATCTCTACCTCCATATCTAGTTCCCTCATCCTACTCCTAAAGTAGACTCCCCTTCCAAGTTCCTCTTCTATTCTGTCTCTGATCCTCTGACTCATTGTGACCAATCCATAGCTCTTCTTTTATTAAAGAAATTGACCTGATAATTACATCCTACTGGCTATGGGCAATAGACAAAAGAAAACATGGAGTAAACTGGAAAACTTGGGTTCCAGGTTCACCTCTGATCCATACTGGCTATGTGACCTTAGACAAATCACTAAATGTCACAGTGCCCCAGGCAACTCTCTAAGATTATAAGAGGATCTGCTCCTCCTTTAATTCTATCTTCAATGATTAATACCTGTGTGATCTTGAGCAAGCAACTCTTTCTCTGGGCCTCAGTTTCCTCATCTGTAAAATGAATGGACTAAATAACTTTGAAGGCCCCTTCCAGCCCTAGATTTATGGCCCTATAATATAACCTAGAAGTGTAAAGAAGGTGCCAGTCTCGTTGTTTGATGGATTTCCCTCACTCTTTTTCCCTATACCAAAGAAATCACAGGTCCTGTCCCCCTTAGAAATGAACACTAGGTACTTTTCCTTTGTCCTTAAGGATAAAGTCTCCTCTTTTGCTTCAGGTACTGAGTCATGGCTCAGGCAAATCTCCAGGCAGAGACTCCTTTATTAACATTGGATCTCACATCCACTATGCTTGGGACATGCAACACTCTTCCAATAAATGAATGAGTCACTTATCCTCAGTGGATCTCAGTTTCCTCATCTCTTAAATGAGGGATTAGATTAGATGACTGGGCAATTACTCTGCACTGCCTTGTGTTGTCTGGTAACTTTTTAAGGGTCTATGTCTTGTTTCCTGGAATAGGACTGTAAACTCTTTGAAGGCAGGTTTTCTGTAGATATTGTTGTTCAGTCAGTTTTCAGTCGTATCCAGTTCTTCATGGCCCCATTTGGGGTTTTCTAGGCAAAAATACTGGAATGATTTTTCATTTCCTTCTTCAGATCATTTTACAAATGAGGAAACTGAAGCAAACAGGGTTAAAATGACTTGCCCAGAGTCACACACCTAGTAAAATCTGAGGCTAGATTTTAATTCATAAAGATGAGTCTTTCTGACTCCAGGTCCAGCACTGTATTCACTGTGCCACCTACCTGCCCCAAAAAGAATTATTAAGTACTTACTATATACTTCCTATAGCACAGACATTGTCCTAAGTGCTGTAGATATATATAAACAAAAAAAGACAATCCCTGTCCTCATGGAACTGACATTCTAATAAGAGGAGAGAATACATAAATGGGTGCTCAGAAAACAGAAAGGACGAAGAGGGTACATTTCTGTGTCCCTCACATTTGCCAGCAGCAAAGAGAGAAGGCTCAGCATCATTGATTGATTGACTGGGAAATTCATTTGATGGTCCCTGAGCAGCCAGGTAGTCCTAAGATATTGATCCCAAACTTAAAATTCTTATTTGTTTAAAGTTAATGGCACTTATTTATGGTCTAAATCTTGGTTTTCTCTTTACAAAGCAGCATTAACAAAAAGACCAAAGGGCTATACGTTGCATAGAGAGGAACTCTTAAGTAACCCAGTTCCTTAGGCAGAGTTAGGACACACCAAATCACCTAACTGCTAAAAACAGAAGTCATCTGGAGTTTTAATTTTGGTTCCCTGCCAAGTTAGAGTGGAAGAAGAGGGCGTTTATGGATTTTTTTCCCTTTAAAAAAAGGCTTCATTGACGCTCTTTCTAAAACCTCATTGTCACTTCCCAATGCAAGGAAAGAAGAAGGAGGAGAGGAAAGAAGGGAGAGAAGAAGGGAGGGAAGAAAGGAGGAAGGGAGAAAGTAAGGAAGGGAGGGAAAGAGGGAAGGAGGGAAGAAAATGGATGTGGAGGAAGGGAAAAAAGGTACAATGGAAGAAAGTGTTTCAGGAATGTTAATTTCATAGCCATGTGGAGACTAGATTAAAGAGGGAGATTGGAAACCGAATGACCAATGAGGAAGCTGGGGTGCAAGTCAGGCAGGAGATGATGAGGGAGTAGAGGCATTGAGAACCAAGAAGAGACAGTACGTGGGAGACGGTGTAGAGAGAACTGGACACATGAAAGGGAAACTAACGAAAAATATTGACTGCCTTCCTTAAACATGATTTATTGGTGTCTTAGCAAAGTGCAGAGCAGGAACGCTTATCCATTTATCTGGTCTATTAAAAAGAAAAAAAGTATTGCTGTTTCAGTATGGAGTATTGTGCTGAATGGGCTGAACTATACAACAAAGTGCTTTATATACACTCTTACTGTGTGTAATTCACATTTGGATGCCTTAGAGTAGACAATTAGATTTTTCTAGTAAAATGTATTAGGTGTCCAGCAATGTGAGTACATACATACACATATACACATACATATAAATACACACATATACAAATCTATACGTATATATAACACACATAAATAAACATTTATATTTATATATTTGCACCATGTACCAGGCAAATATAATGTCATCTAATCTTCCCAACAATCCTGTGAGATAGGTGTTATTATTAACCCTATTTTATGGTTGAGGAAACTGAGGCAGAGAGAGGTTAAGTGACCTGCCCAGGATGACATAACTAGTAAGTGTATAAGGCCACATTTGAACTCAGGTCTTCCTCATTCCAGACCAGCTGCTTCAGCACATTTTTGGCCTTGAATATGTGTACAGAATCTGTAAACACTGATCTGAGAAGGTCTGGTGGACATAAGATACCCCAAGATATCTGGGGCAATTTTGGAACAAAATAGAGAAAATTAGCCTTATTTTCCTAACCAAAAAAAAAAAAAGTCACACACATTAAGAACTTTTGACACCGTCCCTGGAGTAGAGCAGGCACTGAAGAAATGCTTGTGGATTAATTCATACATAATTTCATAGTTAATATTTTAGAGGAAAATATCAATGCCTCAGTGCATTCTCAAGTAACTCACAATTACATTATGTGAAGGTAGTTTGGAAAACGCTAGTTTACAGGATCCTAGGATTTGGTGAAAGGGAACTTAAAGTCATGGAGCTCAGCCTCAGTTTACATAGGAGGGAATGGAGGCTCGAAGAGGGGATGTGCCCCTAGCTGACAAGCAGAAGGTCCACATCTGGCAGAACTCTGATGCCCTGCCCAGCATCCCTTCCCCCACACCATGCTTAGGTACCAGGAAAGCAGGCCCAGAGTGCTGAGTCATTAAAGTGAGCACCCCTGGGGAATGACAGGGCAAAATGAAATCATTGACTTTTATAGACTAGAACCCAGGCCAAGGGTGATCTACAAACCCCATCAAGGAGACATCATTATGGGAGACAGGAAGTGCAGTGGAAAAACACTGAATTGGGAATCACAGAATCTGAGTTCAAATTCCAGATCTGCTGCTGTGGGGTCAACTACACAAAGTCACACTACCTATCAGGCTTTGGGCAGGTTATCTAAACGCTCTGGAATTAAATAGCCTTTGACATCCCTTCCGCCTTTGAGACCTAGCATCTACCTACCATGCAGGAGAGTTGTGAGAAAAGTGTCGTGTCAAGTGCTGTGTACACAAAAAGCTCTTCCTTTAGCCACCTCAAATCAGCCAGACTCTTCTGTACACTCTTTAAACCTACTTCAATTATTTTTCAAAGGATTGCCCTAAACAATAGGTCAGTTTGTCAACCAGCTTTGACTAAGAGCTTAGTATGTGTTAGGCACTGGACTAAGACCTTGGGAATATAAAGAAAGACAAAAAACAGTCTCTGATCTCCGAGAGCCCATCTTTTAATAAGGGAACACTGATTTTATGGAATTTTAGCTTAAATTAACAATAATAATAATGGGGCAGCTGAGTGGCACGGTGGATAGAACACTGGCCCTGGGCTCAGGAGGACGTGAGTTCAAATCTAGCCTCAGGTATTTACTAACTGTATGACCCTAAACAAGTCACTTAACCCTGACTACCTCCTTTATTATTATTATAAGTAATAATAATAAATCCTAACATTTAGTTAGAGAGGCAGCATTTCATGACAGCTAGAGAGCTGGCCACAGAACAAGGAAGATCTGAGTTCAAGTTCCACCACTGACACATATTAACTGTGTGACCCTGGGCAAATCATTTAGCCTCTCAATAATATAGACAACTCTAAGATTATAAATTACAGAGAAGATGTTGACTTGCACTGGCAGAGGGAGTTTGCTCATCCGAGAGTTCCTTGGACCAGTGAAATCACAAGTTGAATAACATTTTACTGTTTTAAAAATGGTTTTACATTTGAACTTCATAATATCCAAGTTCATGAACACAGCAGGTTTTATCACCATTTGACAGATAATAGCAATAGCTCACATTTCAATGATGCCCTAAGATTTACAAAAGTACTTTCTTAAAAATGACTCTGGGAGGTAGCTAGGACACATATTATTAACCCCATTTCATAGCTCCCATTTACCAGGGGAACCAAGACTCAGGAAGGTAGAAATTACTTGTTGACATCCTAGAGCCATGAAGGTAGTGATGACATGGTACTCATACTCAGATCTCCTGCCTTTTTTCCACTGCACTATATGGTGCACAAGATTGTGATACGTCAACTTCCCTTTACAATTTATACAATGATAAGATTGTAAAAAAAGACATGAATGAAGGATCTAAAGTCTTTGATCAAGGCAATGACCAGCCAAGATTCCAGAGGACTAACAATGCTTTATCCACCTGACAGAAGGGAGATGGACTCAGGGTATGTTTCAAAAGGAGACATGCATTTTCAAACACTGTGGTGCTTTATTTTGCTTGACTATATTTCTTTCAAGGCTTTTGTTTTTCTTTTTCCTTTCTCCAGAGGAATAAAAAAGAGAAGGAAGGAAAATTAGCAACAGAGTTACCAAGGTTAAAAAAAAGAAAAGAAAGATAAGATGGTCATTGAAGCATTTAAGAATAATGTACAGAAGAGAATAGACAGAAAGCCAGAAGGAAACACAGGCAAACAGGACAGCTTTGAAAGTGACATGCTGAATTGATGGAAGTAGTCCATCAGTGAAAGTATTCATTTTATTTGGTGCTGGCCAAGTTCAGACTTTTTTAAAAGATATAAGAAAAAAATCATAAATGGAGCTCTCTACAGACATTTGCATATTGATGATAAACCCTCCACTCAAGTGCTACCCATTCTGCGAATTATCCTGACCCTGGCTTTATCTCCCTTCCTCTTTTGCTTCTCCCTCAACCTCCTTTTCGCCAAATCACTGTTCACCCATGCCTCCTCTGAGCTTTGAAAAGAGCAAAAGAATACTATTTGAATCGGTAATTTTTGAGGCTTTAGGGCATATCAGATTTTAAATATGTGTGTATGTGTGTGTGTGTGTGTGTGTGTGTGTGTGTGTGTGTGTGTATCCCTTTGGGAAAATGTTGAAACTGTTCATTGACATAAGATTTGAATATTTTGAGGAAATTTCTATTGCCTAAGATATTACAGATGTCACTTTGATGTGGGCAAGGTCTAAGTCTTTTCTGCTCTGCATATACTGTTTTTAAATAACGGTTAAAGAAAAGCTTAGAAAGATATACAAACTGCTACAAAGTGAAGGCAGCAGAAAATGACTAAATTATGTACACAGAGAGAATGACCATCACAGCAAATGAAATTATGATCGAGCTTGGCCCAACAAAGAAAAGAGGGCATGTGTCTCCCTTCTTTCCAGAGGGGGAAGACTGTGGACATGGATCATTATGTAAACTGACAGATTTGGTTGATGTATTGATTAGTTTTGCTAAACTATGTATCTCTTACTTTTTAAAAAGTTTTTACTAAAAGGGATGTCTCTCTGGATAGGGAAAGGTGAAGGGAGAGATTTGGAAATGAAAGTGATTATTTTAAAAATCAATAAGAAATTAGAAAATAAAAGCTTGTCAAAATAAATTTTAGAAGAATGAAAAGTAAATGATAGAGAGGAGATAGATAGATGGATAGATAGATAGATAGATAGATAGATAGATAGATAGATAGATAGATAGATAGATAGATAGATAGATGACAGATAGAGGTCTGACTTTATTTTCCAAAAATCAGTCTTCAGTTTGTGCATTTCTGTCAACAGGCAGAGCCAGAACTTGGGATAGGCAAAACAGGTAGCTGCCTAGGGGCACAGTGTCCAAGATAAAATGAGGGATGTTTCACAATATCATTTTAGTGCCTATATTTTTTAATTCGGAGACTCTCCATGGAATATAGGTATTTCTTTTGTGATGAGTCATATAGCAGATAGGGTGGGGAAGGCTGGAAGGCTCCTGTGGATTGCAGCACACAGATTGCAATATTCGAACCTTGCCTGGGATGAATAAAGAATTTGTCTGGATGCCTAAACAGAAAGAGTAAAACCAAGATGTTCAGCGTGCTTTGGAAGGACCCCCAAACTGTTGGGTGGAGCTGGAAGATTGCCTCATTAGAAAGCCATTGGGTATTTTCAAAGATACAGAAAGAAGTGTCCTACTCATGGCCAGACGTAGAGCAGCTGGGCCCCCTCATTGACCTGACATAGGAGGTATCCCTTTCTCTGGAACCTGCAGAATATCCAGATGACTTGAAAAGGACCAATGTGTTGAGGATTCAGTCTGTCTTCCAGAGACCCAGGTTCCTTGATGATTTGGATATGACTAGCTGTCAACAGAGCAGGAAACCAAGCTGAGTTATTCAATCAACCCTCCTCACTTTAAAGAGAGAGGTTACATCAGCAGAAACTGAAAGAGCTGAAGGAGGGAGAGACAGAAAGCCAATAAGAGAAGGGAGGACAAGTCTGAAACTGGCCACATCCTGATGTGTGATGAAGTAGCGCTAGGATGAGTAAACCCTCTTTCACCCTGAGAGCCAAGGGCAAGACTAGGTCATTCTCATGAGAACCATCAGAAGACTAAAGACATTAAAAAGTATGAGAGAAGGAAAAAGGAAGCATTGTATGGCAGAAGAAAAGGGAAGGAGGAAAAGGGAGCTCAAGAATGAAAGGTTTTAGGTTCCCTGACTACAAAATGAAGGGATTGGACTAGATTATCTCTGCAGTCCTCTCTACTACAAATTTCCATGAACCCATTATGCTGTGCAGACAACATGCTGGGTGCATTAAGTAGATAACTTACTCACGGAGAAGATGTATTGAGCCCCCAAAGAAGATGGCAGAAGTTTCGACTGAATATGCTGCTGTTGGAATGTCTCAGTCGCCAAGTTGTTACCACCTCCTGCTTTAGATGGTGAATATGGCCTGTCTTCCCAACTATCCTTTAAGTTTCCCTGGGTCTCCACCTGACACATTTTGATTCCTATCACAAGTTAGCATAGTGCTTTACACAGATATGGTGCTTGCAACTGAAGAGAAAAGGAAAGAAGTGTCTGCTGGGGAAGGGATCATAAAAGCCCTTGTTTCCTCTATCCCAATACAGCCTTAGGAGCTGCTATAGGTTGTCAACTCCTGAGACCTTACTGGACGAAGAGATTTTTTCATGTTTCTGGGATATCTGATCCTAAATCTCCAAAGATCTTGGGTCTCTTGGGTATTTTTCCAAGGCAGCTGTTTCCTGTCTTTACTATGTCCTCAGAACAGCACAGTGTTGTAAGGTTCTCCAGGATGTTGCTTTGTCATAGTAAGATTAACAATAAAAACGCTGTGTCCTGGAGAGGCCAGACTCCCCTTGACCATAAGAGCAATCCATCAATCCCAGTGGCAAGAGGATTGTTCCAAAAAACTGTCCCAGGTCTATTCCAGGCTCTCATAAACTATAGGAAAGTTTGTCCCCACAGTTAGTTTGCAAGAACCCCTCTGTAAATATGAGATAAGGCCTTCTGTATGGAGCAGAGATGTAGGTTAATCATTGCATTCCTATGGTGCTGTCCTCATACTATCAGGCACTTTTCACAAATGCTATTTTACTCACTGGCAAAGACTGCTCACATTTGATAAGGCAGGTGTTTTTGTCCCTTATTTTAAAGATGAAGAAATTGAATCACAGGGAGAAGCTAAATAAATTGCCTAAGGCCACATAGCAAGTTAGCAATGGAAGAAAGTCAGAAAACAAAACAAGACAACTGGACTGGGTCATGTTCGACCGCTCATTCCAGCTCTACAGCCTTCCAGTCGTTATCCCAGTTCTTTGCTAGTCAAGGGCTCAGTGCTAATACAGGGATACTTACTGGGAGTCAGTCTGTCTTTCCGGCACCTTCATTCCAGTATAGTCTGAGCACATAGAGGTAATAGCCAAGCTTAGTCAGGAATTTGGCTCTTCCTGGGCAATTGCAGAGCCAGTTGGGACAAGCCTCAAATCAGTCTCTCCTCCCGGAGTTGGAAAAACACTGGAAAGGTTGGCTATTGCCTGAAGATGACAGGGCAATCAGTGTGTGGATTAGCCTGACTTGGCTCCCAGATGCGTGCAGATAGAGATCTTCCATCCCAGAGGCTCTCTGCTGGGTGAGCAGAGACTCCCTTAATAACACAAAAGGGATGTCCATTTACTTCTTTGGCATAAGGTACTATGTGAACCCATAATAACTTCTAACTTCTTACGCTTTCCCTGCCACAACATCTCTGTGTGCTTTGGACCCTCTTTCCTTACACTTGCTTATTTTTCTTTTGTCTATAGACAAATTTAGGGCAGCTAGATGGTGCAGTAGTAGAATTCCAGGCCTGAAGTCAGGAAGACTCAACTTCAAGAGTTCAAATCTGGCATCAGACATTTACTAGCTGTGTGACCTTAGGCAAGTCACTTAACCCCATTGTCTCCCTCCCAAAAAAAGTCATTCTCACTCCTCAAGTCATTTGAAGGATTGAACAATAAGCATTGGGCTCATAAATCTCCCAACTTTCAATGTTATCCTGAAGCATCATTGTATTGTGGGTGCAAGCATCCAAACTATTTCCATAAATTATTTCCTCCATGCCAACATCCCCAATGAGTCAGCATATCATGGCTACAGACAGAAAGTCCCCATGGAATCTCATTAAATGGAATAGGCCTCCACTCTGCATAGGTGGCTCTCCATTTCCCCAACAATGACCAAAGTCCAAAATAATAATATTCTAACATTGTTAATCAGTTTCACCCCCAACCTATGCCACCTAGTAAATTCCAAGTTCAAATATATGATCTTTCCTTCTATTCACTGAATAAATTTTGAAATTTTATGAAATGCCTTGTTTTCCCTGTTCACTCACAGGGTCAGCAGTCAGAAATTATCTTAGGTTCCAACTGTGCACACTCCTTTAAACACAGTTAGAAGCCTGAAATAATTCTAGTTTCCTAAATTAAGGCCCACCTTGCCACTGTAGAAAAACATAGTATCTTCCCTAAATCAAATTAACCTCAGACCCACCAGCATACAGTCATCACTTCCACATCATTGGGGTTAGGGGCACAGCATTCCCACGATCTGGAAACTGTATAAAATCTTTCAGTCCTCCCTTTGTACCAGAGAAGTATGATTTTTTTTTCTTTTTCTTTTATGGGGTGTTTACAGTACCTTATTGTCAAATTTGAGTTTACATTATACAATACTACGATATTTTATGCATGTCTGAGTTTCTAAACTTTTATGTTGTCTTTGGCTTTCATAAAACTCCCAAAAAATTACCATTTAATTTCTTATGTCGACCTGTGTTGTATTGATACCACGATGGGGAAAGTCACAATGTGGAAGGGTAACTGTAATCACATTCCAGCACTGGGGAAACTGAAGGCTCACATCGTTAAGAAATTCCCCTCTCCTTTTCCAATCAGTTACTAACTCTATCCATGCCCTCTTGGATTCCTGCCTCCTACTTCCTGCCTCCTGCCTTCCTGATATACTATTCCTTCCATTTCTGATTTTCTCTGCAGATCTCTAAGAAGACCTCAGCCTACTTCTCTTATGGTTATTGCTACTATTAAAGGACCTTCTCTAACCTGAGACTGTCCTCCCCAAGACCCATTTTCTCTATCTGTTGGGGTCCCCTAGACCCCAGACCCAAGGCTCTTGTCCAGCAAGAGACCTTGATCCAGTGAGTAATGAATGAGGCGGGAAGCAGGATGGCAATCAACTCTGTTTATTCCAGCTAGCTCATATACATATATAGTCTAGATTATGTGAACATTCCTAAGCATATACATTGAACCTATCACCTAACATTGTTCCTTATATGGATGTCTTCTCCACCGCGCACTCGGAACTGTACCCAGAGCTGCCACGTTGCCAACAAGGACCAGACCCTTCCTCCTAGCGCCATCTAGTTCCACCCCTACCAACAAGCCCCTAGTCTACCTAGGCAGGCTCTCGGTGTAGCATCCTGCAATGGGCAGGGGTCGGCTCTAACTCATCCCTTTACTTCTATCCACATCACTGCATCTGTCCCACACAAAGGTCTACAAAAGGACTCCTTTCCTCTTTCTCTCACAGGCTTTAGACTTGGGGTCACACGGTTCCTCATATATCTCTATTGGACATTGGGTAATTGCCCTTTGAAATCCTTTCCAAATGTGATATTCTGTAAGCTGCCCTCTGATGCCCATCAGAGCAGAAAGTTCTTTACAATCCCCATCCAGAAGGTAGCTTTCAGGGAGTCTACATATTCAGATACTGGGGTGTCTGCAGAATAATTTCACCCCAAGCCCAATTCCTTCCAGGTCCTTCTCTTTCTGAGCCCAAAATCTTTGAAGACCTTCTCATAATCTGGGGACCTGGTTCAGATATCAAAGGCACACAGGGACAAACCAAACAACCAAGCCAAGACAGGATGGAGTGAGCACCAAGGGCAGTTGTCACTCAATGCAACAAACTAGTGTTTTTTAAAACAAACTCTTGGTGCTTTCTTGTTCCCTTAGAAAAGAACCCAGAGCTCTAAAACAGACCTGTTGGAGTCACCACATAAATACATGAAGGATCTGTGCCTAGGGTTACATGGCTACTAAGGGTGAGAGGCGGAATTAGAAGCCAGGTCTTCTTGCTTCCAAGTCCAGCAATCTATCTCCACTGTGGCACTGTGTCTTCTTGGGGGTTCAGGGAAATCACTCACCAGGTTTATGATATTGGTGTCTGTTGCAAAACTAGCACAATACTTGACATTTAATTTCAGGATCACAGAAATAGACAATATTAGACCTGGAAAATGAAAGGAGCTCTTGTCACAGGTATGACTCTAGAGAGCCTCTAACCCAATAAAGCAAGGTCCAATTTCTAGAAGCTTTGATTAGAATGAGGCCCACTGATAAACATCTGTTAAACATTATGCTTGCTATGTATTCTGCCTGAGCATTCTTCTTTCTTAATTTCCCTAATTTCATACTTACTCTTGTTTCCACCAGTCACATCCTTGGGAACTACCTGGATTTTATTTCCTATGAATTTCTGGTCAGCTCTATGATTAGTTTTCTTCTCACATGGCTGCAGTGCTTTATGGTATCTAGCTAGCTATGCATGTATGTTTGTACACATGTAGGTACACATATTCATGCACACATGTTGAAGGTGTCTATGCACATACACATGTATATGTTTATAAATATGTCTATTGAGTATATATGTACATGTGTTATTATATACATGTGTATATAATATTTATCTAGATACCATAGAGAATTAGTTCAAATCAACCCTTAATTGATACTTGATACTATTGAGACTTTCTCTAAAAATAGATTATATCCCTAAAGTAAGATCTCCTTAAAAGGAAGAAAAAGTTATACTCTGAAAAAAATTATTCTTATATTTATGTATGTACTATACATGGCATGTATGTAGTTAGACAGATAAAGATGGGATGGGGGGAGAAGCAAGGCACAGTTGATTCCTACTTCTCCCTTGAAGTCCCTTTTTCTTCCCTTCTCTGGCTTTCTTTACTAAAGCCTATTCCCAAAGAACACTTGTGCCCTTAAGTTCCCTAGTTTCTTGACAAAGACTTGATAATTTTAGACAATGCTTTTTTGTCCCTCATAACAGTATCATTCATGCTCACATAAATCACAAAATAAGGGTAATAGCCAACTATTTGGAGAAGTCTTGGAGGATACATGCCATGGAAATACAGTAGACTTTCCTATTTGGTTTTGTCGGCTCAATACTTGACCTCTATCCACTTAGTAAGGACACAACAACAGCACTACTTGCCACTTGAGAGAAATATGAGAAAAGTTATATCCAGGTTCTAATCTAAAACAATAAGGATAGAATGGACAATTGGGTTGTTTCTGTCTCATGCTTCCCCTCCAACTCCCTTACCTCAAAAAAGAACTTAAGACTAAAGTAATAAGTGGAAACTTTGATGCCAGAGACTATTGTCCACATTTATTCCACAATTGTGTGGAACTCAAATATTAGAAGGAAAAGGATGTGAGAATGGTAGATTTGGAGAGAAATGGGATTCACCTAACTGCCTCCTAGAATGGGAGCAGGGGAACACCATAGAAAAAGATGATCACCAGCTTTTTTCCAGACCTAAAACTCAGTTATTATCTGATTATATGAGGAGATTCTTTGTATTAAGGAAGTAACCCTCTGGTGCTTTACTGTAAGGGGTTTTAACCTGAGATCTCTGAGGTTAATTTTTTATGTCTTTCAATATAATTGGTGTTCATAATCATAGGCATTTCACTTTATGCATTTAGAAATGTAATGTATTTATTTGCATACGGAGCAGGGAAGACAACAAGCATTTATTAAGTACCTACTACGTGCTAAGCATAGTGCCTGAAAAGTACATAGGCTTCACCGGACTGCCAAAGGGATCAACGACACATAAAACGGTAAGAATCCTTGCTTTTTTGCTTGTTTGTTTACCTAGAGTCTATGGCACATATACCAGGGGTCTCTTTTCCTCTGTTTGTCTTAGTGATTCTATAATATAGTGAAGTCTATCCAAGTCACATGGCCACTCAGGTATTGTTTAGGTTATCTGGTGCCTGACTTCCATATCACCTTCTTCCATCCAAAATGAGACAAGGTTAAATCTTGCTGAAATGAGGAAAGGTAATATTTAAAATGGACCCATATTTCCCTACTCTCCCAGTCTCCCAACCCCTTTCTTTCCACTGTTTATTCTGCAAATTGATATATGGGATGCCTCTAAATAGTCAGGTTTATACCATGTGGATAAACAAAGTGAGGTATATGTGTGTTGGAGGAGGTAAAAGAAGACTCTTTATAAATGCACCAATATAGGGTAAGTGGACATCATGTACCTTCAAATATGCCAATCAGAAGTAAGCCAGCTAAGAATTGATAGCTGATACTATTTCTTTGGTACTTAGTGTCTATTAGCATTCAGATGTCCTTCTAAGAGAAGCACCTCAGAATGATGAAGATGTTACACTCTTTGTCAATTTTCTAAGATTATAAATTGTGAAACAGGCACTGATCTATATTGCCAGAAGGAGTTTTCTCTTAAGAGTTCCTCATGTCAATGAAAATTATTAGTTCAGACAATAATTGATTCAAGCATAGACTTTCCCTAAGTATAAGTTCCTTGAAAGGAAAACAATAGGTATATACTGAAAAAATAATTCCCCACCATTAACATGTTAAAACATCTCTATTTACTCTCAAGGTTTTTGGGGGAATGGGAGTATGATAGGGGCAGGGAAGGGGAATGATCCCTATTAGAGCCAATGGACCTGAGCCACAGCAAGGGCTCAGAAACGCCACCTACAAGTTCACAGATATACATCCTGTGGTTGGATAAAGGGGGAAAAACCAATAAGTCAGTGAAGAAGGACTCCTGACTCTTCCCTCAAACTGCATGCTCTTAGCCCAGGCAGCCAGAGTCAGGGCAGACAAAAGTCAATCAAAGAACGATTATAGGTCACTCTAAAGTTTTCTAAAAAGCAGTTTTATACGTCAAGGGAGCCTTAGAAGTCAAACCAATTTGGTATGATCTTACGAAGATGAACAAGTAGATAACAATACTTAAATGAAAGATAGAGATATAAGAAAACAGTTTTTTCCATTGACTTACTTCAGTTTGAATAAGGTCAGTCTAACTGCTAACTGACTTTAAGCCCACCAGATAGTCCAAGAATCTTTGGGAACATAATGACTTAAGAGAAAAAAAACTTTTCCAGGTGGGCTCCAATTATCTGAATTTAATATTCAATTTATGACCTGGAATGACAATTGAAGATAGATTACTTCTAGTCACAAATGATAATCATTTTGGAAATTAAAAGAAAGATATAAAGTCCCCACCCTTTCCTTGTGACTCTCTTCTAATAGATTAGTCTTAATTATATTCTGGCTTAACAGGAAAAGAAGCAACTCATCTTGTATAACTTTTAGACACCAGACAGACAGCAAATATTGTAGGGCGATGATTAGTGGGCTGAAATCTCAGTGCCTAGATCCAGAGTGAGGCAAGGCACACAAAAGCCATTGGAATCTCTCCACAGGCAACTTTGGCAACACTGGAATTATTTCACCTAATTCTAGGTATCTCCAATGACTTTGACTAGTTGGCCCATACAGACCGTGACATTAGCTACTTACAATAGTGTGCCACTGACCAGATCTCTGTCAAATGAACAAAATAATGGTATTTTCCCTTTAAGGGTCCCATAACTATTTCCACTGACAAGAAAAAGAGGTGGACTATCATACCTGATTTCAAACAAAAGGGCTTAGGATATATTGTGTTGCCTTAGCAGTTTTCCCCTAGCATCCTTATTATCTTGTTTGGTGCATGCTAATGGCTTCTTAAGGGTAGCTAGGTGATGCAGTGGACAGAGTGCTGGGCCTGGAGTCAAGAAGACCTCAGTTCAAATCCAGCCTTAGATACTTACTAGCTATGTGAACTTGGACAAGCCACTTAACCCTGTTTTTCTCAGCTTCCGCATCTGTAAAATGAGCTAAAGAAAGAAACAGTCAACCCCTCCACTGTCTTTTGCCAAGAAAACCCCAAAAAATATCATGAAAAATCGGACGCAACTGAAAATGACTAAACAACAACAAATAATGACTTCTTATGGAATCTATTATGACCACAGGATTAAAATCAAATTGCTTAGCCTGGCATTTGAGGCTCTCCGTAATCTAGCCCTATCCTGCCTTTCTAGCTTTACCTCACACTGTTCCCTTACCTGTACCCTCCTCTCTGCCAACCCCATCTATTCCCTGCTCCCAGAACATGCCTCATGCTTTCATACCTTTGTGCCTTTGTCCACAAATTCCCCACGTTGGAATTTTCTCACTCCTTCCTATATATCTGAACCCTACCAAGAGCATTTCAGCTCTGACCCCTTCCTACCTTTCCAATCTTCTTACACTTTGCTCACCTGCACAAATCCAACTATCCAGCTGCCTACTTGCTGCTCAAACCCACCTCTCCTCCCCTGTGCCCTTGTATTGGCTGGCTGTCCCTCATGCCTGGGATGCCTTTCCCCCTCTACCTTTTAGGCTCCTAGTCTTCCTTTCAGATTCAGCTGAAGTGTCATCTTCCACAGAAGACCTTTTCCAGCCCCCTACCCCAGCTGCTAAGGTCTTTCCTCTGAGACCATGTTCCATCTATGCTATATCGATTTAGTAGGTAACCAATTACTTACATCTTGTCTTTCTCATAAAATGTGAGCTTCTTGAGACCAGGGATGATTTTTTCCCCTTTCTTTGTAACCTCAATGCTTGGCTGGTACCTGGCACAAAATAAGCTCTTAATAAATGCTTATTGTTTAATTGACTAAAACCAGCTTATAATGATTTCCTCCCTCTCTGGATTCATTGTATTCATTATCTGTACCATTTATTTGATAGTTAATTTTATACCTCCTTATGACATCTTTGGTATTTTGGGAGTTTTTTTAATATACTTTTTTTTATATCTGTCCTATCAGCTCAGTTACTTAAGGTCAGGGACTACATCTTCTGCCTCATTCCTCTGCCATAACATCCAGTACAGTGCCATGTACATGATGGGCATTTGGAAAATGTTTACAAAATTATAGTCAATTGGAGGTGGAAGGGACATCAAAGGCTACTTACTCTAATCCTTACCCAAATCATGGATTCCATTAATAACATCCCCAGTGAACTATCACCTGGCATCTACTTGAAGGTTTCCAATAGTGAGGCACTGCCTAATAACCAAATCAGTCTGTTCTTTTTTATCATTTCCCTCATTATTAGTAAATTTTATAATGTGTCACATACTGCCAACCTTTCCTCAAGACTCAGATCAAATATCACCTCTTCCAGGTCTTTTAACCCTCCAATACTGCTAGCGTCTTCCTCTCTAAGTTTATCAACTATCTGCTCTACATGTATCTTCTGCATTTGTTTTCATTATTCAGACGTTTCAGTTGTGTCTGACTCCTTGTGACCCCATTTGGGGTTTTCTTGGAAAAGATACCGGAGTGGTTTGCCATTTCCTTCTCCAGCTTATTTGATAGATGAGGAAAGTGAGGCAAACAGGATTAAGTGACTTATCCAGGGTCACACAGCTAGTAGTCTGAGGACAAATTTGAACTTAAGAAGATGAGTCTTGACTCCCGGTCCAGCATGCTATCTGCTGTGCCACCTAGTTGCCCCATTTTCTGTATACCTAAATATATAACAGACATAAAGTTGCATAATTAATGTATGTGTTGCCTCCTGCATTCAGATGTAAGCATCTTGAGGGCAGATATCATTTTAGGTGGGTTTTTTTGGTATCCTCAGCACTTGGAACAGTGTCTGGCATATAGTAAGCACCCAATAAATGCTTTTTGATTAATTGATTATTTCTACCCTCTGGGTCCAAGAATAATGCCTAATCCTTCCACATGACAGACTTTAAAATACAGGAAGACCATTATCCTGTTCCTCTTAGATCTTCTCATCTTCAAGTTTAGCCTCCCTCATCCTTTCTACCCTTTGGTGACATGATTTTTGAGTCTTTTCAACATGCCGTTCACCCACCTGTGGATATACTTGAGCTTGCCATTGTCCCTTCTTAAAATGGTTTCTAGAACTGGAAAGAAAAGTGCTTCAGATATAGTTTGTCTAAGGCTGAGTACAAGACCATGACCTCCCTTTTTCAGAACACTGCACTTCAATAACTTTTGTGTTAGAGGTTCCCTCCTGACATAAAGACCCAAGTACATAGTGAGGACCTTTAACTTCTCTGGCTCATTGCCCTACCCTTGGTGAAACCAGAAAACAATGGTATCTGGCATTCCCCTAAGAATAAGGATCAGATCACAGTTAGAAGCAGATAGGTGGCATAGTTGATAGAACATGGAGTCTGGAGTCAGAAAGACCTGAGTTCAAATCCAGATTCAGATATTTACTGAGCAAGTCACTTAAACACTCTGTGCCTCAGTTTCCTCATATGTAAAATGGAAATAAAAGGACCCCTTCCCTCCCAAGGTCATCATAATAGAATAATAATTATAAGGTGCAATGCAAACCTAAAAGCATTATATAAATGCCTAGCCATCATTATTATTACAAATACTCAAACTTACAAGGCTCGAAACATAATATGAATGCATAAATTAAAGAGCAGAGAGGATTTGTATCCAAGACCACAAAGCACTAAGAGATTCCTCATCCCTCCTCACTATGGCTGCCCAACCCCAGAGAGCCATACAATGCCTGTGACTCACTTGGAGAGGTGAGGCCCTGAGAAGGGAAGAAACCTGAGGTCATCTCTCCAACGGGCTGTGCCCTGGGGCTCCTTTGTTTGTGCCAAGTTACCCAGGGCTCCCTGCAGTTCTTCTGCACTCTCATCACGTGTCATGATTCCCTTGGCTCTCACCACTCTCACTTTCTTCTAGAGCTCCTCCTCATTTTCTCTTGGATAGTTCTGTTAATTGTAGTACCTTGTAGTTCATTCTTCACTCATTCATCCATGCCTTCACTCTCTGCGCTTTTATGGAGAGATTAGCTTACCCTTTCCCATGGGGAGATGCATCAGCAGTAGCCTATCCCCAGGAATGACTTGCAGATAAGAAGAGACACAAATGAACACATCGTGGATGTCGAACAGGGGCAGAGGAGGAGAGGAGCTATCATGTAGAGTAAGGAATGGACAGCCTGGGTTGAAGAAACAGTAACCCTAGAGAGAATCCTCTAACATGTTCAGAGTAAATCCTCTATGAAGGATGCAAGAAAGACATGAACAAGATTCACAGGAGATGCAAAGACATGGAAGGTTTGATCTGTACTTGTGAAGGGAGTATTCCCCCCATGAGATCACTGGTACCTTGAAGTATATGGTCCTTGATCCAGGTCAGCGATGGGGCTTTTTCCCCTTTAGTTCAATGGAAAAGTTGTAAACATGTTGCTTAAAGATAAAACCACAAAATCTGAAGATACAAAAAGTCTTGGGGGAAAAAATGTATTTTACAATTACTACTTCTAGCCCAAATAGCCTGAAATGCATTCCCAGGCTTACTTTGATAAGCACCTTGAAGATAAGGTTTCTATGTAAGTGATACACTTGATGAGATCTTTGTAGCCTGCAAGAACATCAGTAAGATCTAACTTACATAGCTACTCTAATCTGAACCACATAAGCTGCTTTTGAAATGGGCAGCTTTAACAAACATTTCTTAAGGTCGCTGGGTGTCTTGGGTGTAATTTAGGGATGCATCTGAGTTTTCATCTAGTTTGTGACAAACAAGTGACTATGCCTGAAGCCTGGATCCCCTTGAGGATAAGAGGCTCCTGTACAGTGTATGGGGTAATTAGATAGTGCAGTCAAACGTCTGGCAAACTTTAAATCAGGGTTGTGCCCAATGCTTGAAGCATTTTCTTCAGTGAAAAGTTACATTTATTTCATTAAGATCTGTACTCCAATGTTGTCCTTAGTGACATCTTACAGTATACTATAATTCTCACAAATATGTGAGACAGGAAAGAGGACAAGTTAAAACACGGTTCCTTTCAAGTCCATCTGTGCCTTTTACTGAACCCGAGAATCACAGTCTCAGAGTTAGAAGGGACTACCTAAAATAACCTATACCTGAGTAAGAACCCTTTCCTGATCATCTCCCACAAATGGTCAAACAGAGAGTTTGAAAAGCTAGAGTGCTGGGCCTGGAGTCAGGAAGACCTGCATTCAACTCTGGTCTCAGACACTTAGTAGCTGTGTGACTGTGAGCAAGCTACCTCATAGCTATCTGCCTCAGTTTCCCCATCTGTAAAATGGGGATAATAATGACACCCACCTCACAGATTTGTTGTGAGGCTCAAATGAGATACTATTTGTAAAGAGCTCAGCACAGTGCCTGACACTTAATAAACCTTAATTTCCATCCATTCCAATGATACCTAAAAGGTAGTAAATTAACTACTTAGCCTTGTATTCAGACACTCTCTGATCTAGCCTCTACCTACCCTTCCAACCTTCTCCCTCTATATTCCCCACAAATATCACTTCTTGGCTTTTTGGATATTATTTTTTTTAAAATGCAATCCTTTCAGCCAAACAAATCTGTTCATTGTTCATCATATAGAACATTTGCACTCCTAATTCTGACTTGGTGCTATTGTCCCTGCCTAGAATGCTCTCCCCACTTCTGTTGGCTTATCCTGGTTCTGTGTTTCCTTCAAGTCCCAACTGAGGTCATGTTTTCTCCATCAAACTATTCCTGATTTCTCCAGGACCCAGTGATTTGTCCCTCCTCCTTCTGAGCTCCTGCTGCACTATCTATACAATTCATTTGGCACTTAGACTATACTATTGTATGTCAATAGAAGATAAACATATAGATATAGACTATAAGTACTTGTGGACAGTTCATATGCTTTGCACATGTGCCAGTGATAGATGCCATCAACACTATCCTGGGGACTAGGATTCTTAGATTAAGCTCAAGTTATTTTCCTAAGGACCTCTGGAGAATGCCTGACTAACTAGAAAGAGCCAATGGAAATCAGCGTGACAGAGCACTGGCAAAGCTGCCAAGGACATGAGCGTGGGTGCCCAGACTCTGCTGCTACAAGAATCCATGAATTCTGAATGGGGTATTTTTGCAAGAGTTACAGTGAGTTTCCTTGAAGGTTGAGCTTCTTACAGTATTCTAGAGCCAAAATTCTGTTCCAAACTCCAAATCCTATCCAAGTGGTTGTTAAGATGTCAAGAAAGGAGACAAACATGAAATTGGTAGAATGGAAGGCACTGTCTCTCCAAGAGGCTGGGAAACATTTTGAGATTTAAAAAAACAAAACAAAAAAAAAAAAAAAAACCTCCAAGGCTACTGGGTTCAGCACTCAGGTTTTGAAAGCTGTGAACTGAAGGTCTCAGTAGAAGCCTCAGGGAGCTTCAATAATTGTGAAATATACTAAAATTCAACTGAACAATAAATAAAGGAGTGAATAAGTAAATAAATGAAGCTCATTTTTAAAGTCCTGACCATGAAATTAAAACCTGAATTATAGAGCCATCATCCATTTGCACGTCTCATCTGAAATGGAACAGTTCTCTTACCACATTCTAACTCTAGGCCTGCACATATTGAAAAGACCCAGGGAACAGTCCTTTGGGGCACTAGTTCTTAGCCACTGATCCTCAGAATAAGCTGCTCTCCCAAATGAAAGGAAAATAGTCATGTCCAGGAAATTTAGCCAAACATGCCCTGAATAAGGCCTGAAAGATATCAGAGGAAATTTTTTTTAATTAGTAAAAACATTGATGCATTGTATAAGTACTATTCATTTATTCATTCAACAAACATTTATTAAATTCCTATTGTGATTAGGGCACTATGCTAGGCTCTAGGAAGTTTAATTTTACTCTTTCATTTATTCAACAAATATTGATTAAATGCCTGTTATGTACCAGGCACTGTACTAGGAGCTGACCAATGAGTTAAGGCACAGTTCCCTGCCTTTATGGAACTTATAATGTAGTAGAAACACATTGAGCTACAGAGGGGACCTTGGTTTTTAGTCTGGACTGGGGCCACTATTCTCTGTGTGACTTTGGACAAGGCTCTTGGTCCCTCTGATCTTCAATATCTTCCTTCCTAAAATGAAGGCAATGCTATCTGTGTTACCTCCCCTACAGGGGTGTGGTGAGAATGAGCTCATGAGTCCCAAAAGTGCTTCAAAAAATTAAAAGCATACTACAAACATAAAAGATTTGTATTCTCAGTGAAGTTACTGGAGCATGCTTCTGTCTAATGCAACGTCACTAAAATGATAAGTGTGGAGAAGGCCTGTAAAAAGTTGGACAGGCTGAGAGTTTCAGAACCTATCTACAACTTCACCCTTTCCTTTTATTACTAACAATGTCATCATCCCCATTACCTGAAGATCTATGAGACCCTTATCCATATTTATTTCCCAAACCCTCCAGGAGAACAACTATTTGGGAGATGGATAAACCAAGGCTTAGAAAGATTCATTGTCATATTAATATTAAACTTATACTATATATATCCCATCCTTTATATATGAATATGATGCCAGTTACCTATAGACAGGATGGCAAGGGCTTTCTAATTTTGGTAAATCACCTTTTTGAAGAATCTTTATATTTAAAAAATAAAATGCATGGGACATTAACTGGTAAAATGATATGGATAGACAGACAGATCTGTCTATAGAGTGAAAAGAAACATGGTAGAGTAGATAGAGAGCTGACCTCCCAGGCAGGAAGACCTGGAGTCAAGCCACTCCCCTGAACGCATATTGACCAGATGACACTGAGAAAGTCACTTCAATTCTCAGGGCCTCAGGAAGTTCTCTAAGACAGTAAAGATGCAGAATAGTTGTGACTCTGCTTTGGTGGATGGTCTTTCCTCATTGAGAGTTACCTATATGGATGAATTTGCAAGTCTGGACATTAGATATATAGGTGGGTAGGTAATTAGATAGATAGATGACAGAGATAACAGAGATACATAAACAACTATAGATAGAGATAGCTATAGATGATTATAGAGATACAGATTGATGGTAAATATAGATGATATATAAATAATTGATAGAGATATAAATTGATGATAGATATAAAAGATAGGTGTAGATGAATCATACAGACATAGAGATTGAGAGGTGCTAAATATAGGAGGATGATGAATGGAGAGACAAAGATAGACAGATAGATGAATGGACAGGTAGATAGATTCTAAATTCTGAATATGCGGTTTCATTGGTGTAGGGCACTTTAAATGAGGAAATAATCTCTACTAATGAGGATTAGCACTTGTTTTATAAATATTATATATATATAAAATATATGTATATGCATGTATGTATGTATATGTATATACACATCCATATATGGAGAGAGAGAGAGAGAGAGAGAGACAGAGAGACAGAGACAGAGACAGAGACAGAGACAGAGACAGATAGGGAGAGTCTTAGTTATCTGGGGCACTGAAAGTTGAAGTGATTTTCCCTGGTCTTATATCCAATATGTGTCAGGACCTGAGACCAAATCTTCCTGACTTAAAGTCAGCTGTAAGTAAATATTTAGATACTAACTTTATGGGTGGTAGCTGCAATAATGTTTCTCCCTTTTATTTTTTATATTATTCCATATCCAGGCATAGAGGAGGAGGAGGAGGAGAAAAAGAAGAAGAACCACACATTTAACTTATAAATTGGAACACTTGTAGTGGTGGCTTTCAAACACAGTCCTCAAATGCATCTGTGAACAATGTGTTGTTATAGGAAGACAACCCTAGGCAAGTCACTTAACTTCTCTCTAGGCCTCAGTTTCCTCATCTGTAAAACAAAAGTGTTACATTCAATGACCTCCAAGTTCCCTTCTAGCACTAAGTCTATGTTCTTAAAATGCAAGTGTAATTTGGAGATGATGAAAGAAAAATTATTTGAGATTCAGAAATAATAGGCTTTTACAAACTTTAGATGTGAAAAAAATTGCTATATTGTATACAGGAGCACCTGAAACTAATTTCATTTACAGACTAGTCCATGGGGCCCTAGAAAGTTCTTGAGAGACTTCAAAGGTTTCTATAGTCACCATTTTTAAAACTCTAAAATGTAGGACATATACTTTAAGTTGTTTTTCTAACGGTGGAGGTAGTTTGTCACAGAGTTATCAAAACTCTATTACAAGCAGTGGCACCTATCTGTGATAAGACTAACCAACATTAGGGGATTCCTCTGTGCCAAGTTAAATGGTCTATCTGGAAATCCAAGATCAGTTTATCCTATACTATCCTATTCTATACTCAGCCTAAGAAGCATTTCAGGAAAAGGATGCTCTCCACACATCAACATTCTAATTGAAGACCCTGGGACAATAAAAAGCCAAAACATATTTCTGTTATTATTCAGTCACATCCAAGTCTTTCTGACCCTATCTGAAGTTTTCTTGGCAGAGATACTGGAATGGTTTCCTAGCTCGTTTTACAGATGTGGAAACTGAAGCAGAGTCACACAGCTAGTAAGTGCCTGCAGCCAGATTTGAACTCAGGTATTCTTGACTCCAAGCCTGGCACTCTATCCACTGTGTCACCTAGTTGCCTTAACCAAAACATAGGTGGACAGTATTGTAAGATTAACCAATGGTGAGACAAGATGAGAGAAATAAAATAGCCACAAGGAACTTAAAGTGGAAATTTCACAGAGACCTTCTCTTAGACAATAGCAGAAGACAGCCATTGTTTGAATTAGAATATTGGCAGTAATCTGCTAAGGATATAGCAAAATTTCAAAGAGAAAAAAAAATCAAGAAAAGCCCAGAAATAGGGGAGAGAAATAAGAGGGTGGGAGGAAGGACTTGCTCCTGGTACAGTACCCAGTTGCAACAGTTTGCTACAGAAATTAGCAATTGATTGGTCAGTTGTTGTCTGTAATCGAAGAGGACCAAAATGACATCACCATGATAAAGTGAATTTTCAGTGTGTCCAGCTGTGACTGATCAGACCAATATGAGGTCGGAATGCTCTACCACAGGTTGGGCACAGATAGTCTGTGTGAATATTTGGGGTAGTTACTGCAAATTTGCACATCCTACATTTACTTTGTGCTGTCTCAGTTCTGCTTTGCTCATAGAGCACAGCATCTTTCTGACGTGGGCACATCATGCTGAGCTGTCCTGTGCCAATGTCTCCCATATTCCACAGTCAAAACTAAAGTTCTCAAGAGAGACCTTGAAAGTGTCCTTGTATCGCTTCTTATGGCCACCATGTGGTCCCCTGCCCCATTGAATTCTCCATAAAATAGTCTTTTAGGCAAGCGTACATTTTGCATTCAAACAACATGCCCAGTCCATCAGAGTTGCACTCTCTGAAGCATAGTTTCAATGCTTGGCAGTTCATCTCAAGCAAGGACTTCATGAGGCACTTACTAAAGTTGAACTGTTTGCTTTCCTACATGGAAAGATAATATTTGTAACTCTTGAAACTTTTCTCAGTATTTGGGTAGTTGGAGGGATTATATACATATATATGTATATAGGCAGAGGGCACAGGGTGAGTTGAATAGGAAGGGATGATATCTAAAGAAATAAAATTAAGGAGTGAGAGAGGAATATATTGGGAGGAGAAAGGGAGAAATGGAATGGAGAAAATTATCTCTCATAAAAGAGGCAAGAAAAAGCTTTTTCAATGGAAGAGAAAAAGGGGGAGGTGAGAGGCGAAAAGTAAAGCTTACTCTCATCACCTTTGGCTTAAAGAGGAAACAACATGCACACTCAATCCGGTATGAAAATCATCTTACACTATAGGAAAGTAGGGGAGAAGGGGATAAGTGGGGTGGGGGGGATGATCGAAGGGAGGACAAATGGGAGGAAGGAGTAATTAGAAGTAAACACTTTAGGGTAGGGACAAGTTCAAAAGAGAGAATGGAATAAATAGGGGGCAGGATAGGATGGAGGGAAATATAATTAGTTTTTACAACATGATTATTATGGAAGTCCTTTGCAAAACTACATATATATATATATATATCCTATATTGAATTGCTTGCCTTCTCAGTGGGGATGGATGGGGAGGAAGGAAGGGAGAGAAGTTGGAACTCAAAGTTTTAGGAATGAATGTTGAGAATTGTTTTTACTTGCAACTGGGAAATAAGAAATACAGGTAATGGGCTATAGAAATCTATCTTGCCCTACAAGAAAAGAGAGAAGATGGAGATAAGGGAAGGGAGGGGTGTGAAAGAAGAGAGGGCAGATTGGTGGAAGGGGTAATCAGAATGCACAGTGTTTTGGGATAGGGAGAGGGGAGAGATGGGGAGAAAATCTGGTACTCAAAATCTTATGGAAATGAATGTTGAAAACTAAAAATAAATAAATAAATTTTTAAAAAGACAGTTTTTGACAACATGACTGAAACATCATGCTAAAAAGCATGGGAGCAAGCACACAGTCCCGTTTCACTCCATTAGTGACTGGGAATTAGCAATTAGAGAGTAAGAGTAAGCACTGAGCATCACAGCAGTAAAGATTTCAGTTCTGGCAAGTGTGCAGGACAAGAAGAATTTTCATGTGATCTTGTACTAGGTTTAAGTTTATATGAAGGCTGAGTAACAGAAGCAGAATGATCTCCTTATTAGGGAAAAAATTGGAGTAGTTGAAAGGCATGACTCTGTACATGAACATCTCCATCAGGGGAAACAAGAATTTCTTTAATTGAATGAAAGAAGAGCTCTAAAAGGAAAACAAAATAGGAAATGAAATCTATAGAGGTAAAAATGAATCCTAATGTGTGCTGGGAGGTTAGAAAATAGAAAAATAGAACTTAAGGAAGAAAGAGAAGATGGGTCAGCGAACCTTTGTGCCTCTATAACAGGTTTGAAACAATTCTCATGGAGGGTGAAATAGGACCCCCAGAGAAGGAAACAGCTTCTTGTACACCAAGAAACAGTGATGAGAAGCCTCAGAATGCCAGGACTAGCCATCCAATATTGGTTGAAGGAGTAAAAATGTCATAATAGTTGGTATTAATATGTTGCCAAGAACGTTAAGGTTACCTCCCAGCTCTGGGTATTTGTTAATCCAATCATACCTCACTAAGAATGAATGATTAAATCTCTAAATCTATGACAAATCATCTGGCCCAAGCTCTCACAGAACAGACCCATCACCACCACTATCTTTTTACTGGACCTGTAAAAGGAAAGTATTCAGTCAGAAACAGAGTTTTGGATTATCAGAAAGAGTAGGACCTAAGATGCTAATAGCATCCTTGGAGAGAGAGTAGAAAACATGGAATGTGTTTTATTTCTTCCCAGCATAGCTTCAGAGATGGTAGCAAGAGCCAGTGACAGAATTTCTTAACCATGGGGTCCCAGGAAAGTGGCTGCTCTCAGATGAGACCATTGGACCTAGGTTCATAGGTAAACACAGCCTTCTGAAGAGAGAAGGCCAAGTTATTGGACAGCGTCAGATTCCTGGAGAGACAAAGCTCAAGCACTTGGCCCTAGAGTTAAAGAAAGCCATAACACAAGAATAGTAAAAACTCAGACCTCTCTCTACTACCATAAAAGTATAGGTGTAATGGTAAGGGGATTGCCTCTTTAAAAACTTCAAAGTTGTTTCCCTTTCATAGGCAGACCAAACCTTTAAGCCCAGAGACCCGTTTAGACTGAGATGAAAGTGGATTCACCAAAAAGAGGAGAATTATATTATTAATCATTATTAACTATTGTTGATTCTGTAAGTTGCTTTACATTTCTGTGGGTTGTCCTATGGCTAGAATGTATTATTACCTTGAATAATAAGAATGAGGGAAATTTTTTACCCATATCAATGAAGACCTAAGGGGCCTCTAGGTGGTACAGTGGATAGAGTACTTGGCTTGGAGTCAGGAAGCTCTGAGTTCAAATATGGCCTCAGACAGTTGATAGCTGTGTGACCTTGGTCAAATCACTCAACCAATATTTTACCTCAGTTTCGATTCTATAAAATGGGGACATACTGGAAAAGGCAAGGGCAAACCACTCCAGTATCTTTGCCAAGAAAACCCCATGGACAAAGGGTCACATAGAGTCTGACATGACTGAATGACTGAATGATAACAACAATGAACATTTAAAGAGTTCCAGAAGAAACTCAGGGTAAGGACAAAAAAAGTCAAAGAAATATGTCTGTAGGGGTCACCTCCAAGATTGAATTCAATTTGTATAAAAACAGAATCCAGAGTGTAGGGGTATTTCCTAAACCTACATGAATAGTCAAAGAGTAGGCTCTCTCTCCATGGTGTGTTTCTGGGATGTAAGAAAGAGTCTCCAGATGCATTAAATCTGCATTAAACATTTATCTATTTCTTACAGTTCATATGGAACCAAATGACATTGCTGGAAGATTTTTCATAAACATTGCTAGTCATTATAAAGGTCCTTGATAAGTCACTGAAAGCCTTAGAAGCCCAAGTGTTGTATTCATATCCAGGATGTACCATTTACTCCTTATGTGACTTGTAGCAAGGTATTTCTTAGCCCTAATTCCCTCATACTTAAAATGGGGTGGGGGCTGAACTACTTGACTCTAGAGATTCTTTTTAACTCTACATCTACTATCCCATGATCTTTAAATAGGATGACTTTTATTCTCTTTTCTTTCAGAATGTAAAGGTTTCAAGAGATCCAGATAGTTAAGAAAATGCTATCTGAGAATGGGATTTGGACTTTTGGAACACAACTTAAAATATTGTAATGACAGGTTGTTGGCCAGGGATGGAGTATGTATAATGATATTCAAAAAAATGTTTGCCTAGGGATTTGTAAATCTGATCAAAAGAGCTTTAAACTGAAAACATAAAGGAAAGAAGAAAATTTCCCACATATATCCTACAAGTCATGTATCACAAAGAGCAGTATATATGACATGAGAAACTGAATCACTCAAATAGGCAATATCCAAGAAAAAATACAGTAATAAATCTCATAGACCAGCTTAGATTGTTGAAAGACATGAGGAAGATGGAAGGAAGGGCAAGACTGAGCACAAATACAAAGGAATAATATGATCCTAAAATAATATTTTCAGGAACCTTAAAGTTGAGAATGATCTGAGGCTGGCCATGAATACTAAGGACAACAAATGGAATTTTTTTGAATCTGTTGAGATCCAAAGGAGAATGAAGGAAAACATAAAATTACTGTATCAGTTTGTGAGATGATGACAAAGAATAAGAAGGAAGACATAACTACTCAATTCTTATTTTGTTCTATTAAGAAAAAACTTCAGAATGAGGAGAATCAAACAAAACCAGTTAAGAGACAGTTCAAATACTAGATAAGTCAGGTTGATTGAGAGTACCTACTTTGCATTAAATAAATTTATGTCATCAGACCTAGACAAATACAACACAGGAAAGTTTAAGAATACATGAATGTGATTGTTGAGTCACTGTGTTTGATTTCTTAAAATCATGGACAAGAAAGGTGCAATAGGACTGGAGACAAACAAATGCCCCAATTTTCAAAATAGATAAGAAGACAAATTATTCAAATTGTAGAGTACTAGGCATGATTTTGATTCCTGGTAGATTTCTAGATTATATTTTAAAGAGACAAACTTAGACAAGTTGTGCCCATGGAACTGGCATGCATTCCTCAAGTAATAATAGATAATTATTAAGTATTAATTAATATTAGGTAATGATAGATTAATTTCCTTTTTAAAAAGGGTCATTTTACTACTAGATCAAAGGAATGCCATAGACATAGTATATGTGGAGCTCAGCAAGTCACTTAACAAGGTAGTCCATGTTATAGCCTTGTGGAGAAGTTGGAGAGACATAGTAAAGATGACAGTATAGTTGTGTGGATTCCATATTTATTGAATGACTGGAGCCAAAAAGCAATAATTAATGGACTTGGAAGGAAGTTATCTAATGGAATGTCCCATGGATCTATCCTCACATCTGCTCTTCTCAACATTTTTATCAACAACTTAGATAAAGGCATACGTGTCATGTTTATTAAATTTCATGTTTATTAAATGTCATGTTTATTAAATGTCATGTTTATTAAATTTACTGATGACACAAAGCTAGGAGGGATAGATAGCAAGGCAAATGACAGAGTCAAGATCCACATAGACCTTGATGTGCTAAAGTAATGGATCAGATCTACTAATGATATATTTATTTATAATTCAATTTCAAGCCCTACCCTTGTGTTCAAAATATAATCTTCAGAAATATAGAATGAGAAAGATATGACTAGAGAATTGTCATGATGAAAACGTTCTGTTAGGTTTTTTTAAATAAGATTGTAAACTCATTATTAGTCAACAGTATGAACTGGCAACCAAAAAGGCTAAAGATATGCTATGCTGTGTTAAAAGAGATGTCATGCGGAATCTGAATGCAGACTGAAGCAAACTATTTCTCTCTCTCTCTCTCTCTCTCTCTCTCTCTCTCTCTCTCTCTCTCTCTCTCTCTCTCTGTTTTCTTTCACAAAATGACTAATATAGAAATATGTTTTCCATGATCACACATGTACAACCTATATTACACTGTGTACCATTCATGGAAGGAGAAGGAGAGAATTTGAAACTCCAAATTAAATATGTACATTAAAAGTTGTCTTTACATGTAATTGGGAGGGGGAGAAATAAATAAGATACAAAGAATCATAAATTCTTTAGCAAGAGAGAGAGAGAGAGAACTAGGAAGTTGATTAGCATTGTGGCTTGATTGATTATCTTCAGTTCCCCTTTCTCCCACCTCTCATATTTGATCAGTTACCAGGCCCTATTGGTTCCTACCTCAGAACATTTCTCACATCCAATTCCTATTGCGAGGTCCATCTGCTACCATCCTAGTACAGGCTGTCATGAACACTATTCAGAAGTGTTTCCCTCACACTGGCCAGACCACCTTTGAGGTATTGCATTCAGTTCTGTTGTCACATTTTACAAAGGACTATTGTAGGCAGGATCATGTCTGGTGGAGGGCATCAAGGATGCTGAGAATTTTTAAAACTATACCATTCAAAGTCTGATGAGAAGACCATGAGAAGAAAAAATTTATATTTTGAACACAAAGGTAGGGCTTGAAATTTAATTATAAATAAATATATTATTAGTAGATCTGATCCATTACTTTAGCACATCGAGGCCTATGTGGATCTTGACTCTGTCATTTGCCTTGCTATCTATCCTTCCTGGTTTTGTGTCAGCTGTAAGTTTAGTAAACATGACACATATGCCTTTATTTAAGTTGTTGATAAAAATAATGACCAGACAGAAAGAGACTAAGAATGTTTACCAGAAGTGGGGAACCTGTGGCCTCGAGGTCACATGTAGCACTCTAGGTCCTCAAGTGAGGCTCTTTGGCTGAGTCCAAGTTTTACAGAACGAATCCTTTTATTAAGGGGATTTATTCTGTGAAGTTTGGATTCAGTCAAAAGGCTGAACTTGAAGACCAAGATGGTCACATGTGGTAGCTCAATAAATGCTCTTTGCAAGGGATTTGATTGGTGTAGTTTAGAAAATGCTGAAAAATCCCTCCTCCTTTTCAAAACACTGTGCTCCTCTATCAATGAGTATGAAATCCTTTCCTTCAGGACCTCTAAGAGACATGTGCCTTTTTACTGGGTTAAACCCCATCCCTTACTTGGGGGGTGGTTCATCAAACATTCGTTATTATTATTAATTCCTCAGATTAATTCACAATGAGCTAGCAGACAACAAATCCAAGACAGAACAAACAAAAAGCAGACTCTAAGTTTTGACTTGGAGAAAGAGAAATTATTAAAGGTTCAGAGAATGGGGCCCACCTAGGCACTAAGGAGCTGTGTGAGATGGCAGCAAAGAGCTCCCATTTAACCTGAATTTCCTATTCCTTCCAGTTAACTAGTGCAGTTTATCATTGGTTAAGCCTCAAGTGCCACTGTCCATCTAGGTTAGGTTTCCCATGACTAAGACTGCCCCAGCTTCTGTTTTGCAACTAGTCTTAACTCAAAATCTAGGTGAGGTAGCTTCATGTTGGGCAAGAAGCCATTGGGAGTCAGTGACAACTGGGACATTAGGAGTGACAATGGAGGTGTGAGAATCATGATTGACCAACCATCTTGGCCTACTTCTCACACTGGCACAGTTTTCCTCAAACCAGTAATAACTGGCCTGAAGGAGAATCATATTTCTTTAGAACCATCAAGGGAAAATGAAAGGAGAAAAACATTCCAGGATGGGTGTGAAGCTGTTTAGGCAGCTCTGTCAACCTAATTACCCAATATAATGGATGGTGTGCACTGAAATATGATGGTGAGAAGGTATACTTATTAAAAAGTAAACATGAAGGGGAACAGAGATGCTAGTTTTCAAGTCCACAGAGAGAAATCTGGTCCTGTCACACAATTCCATCCATGTCAGACCTGTTACAGGAAATAACTCCCTAATGGGCATCTAAGACCAAGGAAATTCACGTTTGGTTTTGTCAAGTGCCTCTCTGAAGGAAGTTCATGACTTAAGAAAAATAAATAAATGAAGAAAACAGTAAAAACAGAGAATCAATTTCCTTAATCTTGTTACAGGTGCTATTATTGAAGGCTACAAAGAGCCTCAGAGATTAGAGACCCATTAGAGACTGACTCCTGATTCCAATAATTATTGACTGAATGACAATAGGGAAGTTGCAATCTTTATAAATGTTTATTTCTTCTCCTGTAAAATAGGAGTAAACAGTACGTGTAACCTACCTCATAGTGCTATTGAAAGGATCAAATGAAATACCATGTGTAAGCATTTTTGCAAACTGTAAAGTGTCATTAAAAAAAGGCAGTAGTTTTTAAAGAAAATTGTTTCCTGCCCAGATGACAACTTGAAATAAATGATCTTTAAGAATTCTTCCAACTCTGAGATTCAATGATATGAACAATGCCTGACCGACCTGAGAAGCAGCGTCCCACGGTGGAGAGAGAGCAGCAGGAAGGCCTAGATTCAGAGCCTGCTTCAGATGTTATTAGCTCAGTGGGCAAGCTCTTTACCTAGATACTTTATTTACCCTGTCTGAGCATCAGTTTCCTTATCTGTAAAATAGAGGGAGGAGGGGTGTGAGCTCAATGACTTCTAACATCCTTTCTGGCTTTAAATCTACATGTGGTACGTGAATATAATTTCATTGCAAGAAATTTTTCAGTTTAGTGAACAACTAGGGTCTGGCAGAAACCAAAGTTTCTGATAGAAGCGTTGCTTAAAAATCTTCCGCTGCAAAGCTTTCTAAACCTCATTTTATAACATCTTTTCTCTGCTAAAGAATCTTTAATAGCTGCCCATTGTCTACAGAACAAAATCTACACTCTTTACCCTGACACTCGACTTCCTTTGATATTGCCACAACCTACCTTTCAACTTTATGTCCCATAATTCCATTAGGTAGGTTGGGGGTGAGTGAAAAGAGTGCTGAACTTGGAGTTAGGAAGATATGAGTTCAAATTTGACCTAAGCTAGGTAACCCTAGGCAAGTCACTTAACCTTTGCTTCAATTTTCTCATCTGTAAAATAGGAGTGAGAAAAATGTACCACCCAATGTTGCTATGAGGATAAAATAATATTTGTGAAGTGCCCAAGTGCCGTTCTATAAAAGTTCAGAGGCAGAAAAGTTCTAACTAGGGTGGGAAAAGGATTCAAAGAAGTTTCCTTGATAGGCAAGTGGCAAATTTCTCACCCTTGGCTTTTCTTTTCAGTATGCTGGCTTCCTAAAAAATTACTTAGCCACTTCTAAGGGGTTGATTCCACCCAACAAAACCTTTAAGTTCTCTGATGAAACACCAAGAGACTGGTTTTCACACCACACAGGTTAAAACCATGATGCTTCCTGCTCACCAGCGAAGTCGTCCTCTCTGCCTATGATCCCTCAGCTGAGCCACTTCTGAAGCAGAAATTTTCATCAGACTCATGAAGCTGAAAAATGTGGCAGCAAATTGAGATTTAAGAGCTAATAATTCCATCTCACGAAAATTATTCCACTAGGGATAAAATCAAACCTATTTATTTTTTGTTCCCCAAGTGAGCCAAGCAAGTTCTCAATCATGTTGAAAATTACCAGTGATTCTCTTTCTTGGCTCTCAGAAACCTCAATGGTGACAATTTTGCTTCAAAACCACTAAGCTTGACTCTTATTCTTTGCTGTAAATTGGCTTGTTCTGAGCTGAGCTCCTCATACGTACACTGCTGGAATTCCATTGGGAGCTTCAAAATCCATATTTTAGAAATGATGAGAATTGGACAACCACAGGCAGCTGAGGAAGCCTGGCAGAGCCAGTTTGCAAGACACACAAGAAAAACATTCTTTTTGCTTTATAGTCACATCTTGCTTTTGACCAAAAACCTGTAACCCCTAGTTTCATCATATACCTCACTTACCAGGCTTGTCTCTCTGTGATTTTTGGCTACCTCAGGAAATTAAATCTCTGCTTAACAGAAAAATATTTGCCCCTATATAAGAGGATCAAAAGGACATATTGCAGACTCTAGAGGTTATTCCAAGCCTGCTTGGAACAATTTTTTCCAAAGGTATTCCTTCAAATATGTACATTTTGGTAGGTGTGTGAAAAATTCCTTCTCATTAATTTATTTTCCCAGTACACAGCTCTGATAAGACAGTCTTGCTGAACATTGCAACTGGTAACAGAAATCTTATAAAACACTTCTCACCTTGTTATGGAAATAAGTTCTTGGAGCTGGCTAATTCCAAAGAATTCTGGAAGCTGAAACTTTTTGATAGGTCAAAACCATCCCAGAAGAGTATAAAGTGGGTTGTATCAGTATCAGGGAGAATGGTATCAGTCACGGAATTATATCCAACTGAATGAATTATCTGTGTCAAACCATATGGCAGAAGCAATGACTGAGCACAAGGATGAGAAGTCCCTCCATGCAAAATTTTCAGAAGGGACCCCTCACACATAAACACTGTCTTTATGTTAATGTGCACAAAGCAAATAGGCTTGAGAGGAGGAAGGAAAGAAGTTGGAGGGTCCCAGATGGGAAAGAAGGAGGAGGAGGAAGAAGGGGAGAGGGAGAAAAAGAGGGATAGAAGAAGGAAAGAAGGGAGAAAGAGAGAGGAGAAAGTAAAAGAAATAGACAATGTACAAAAGAAAGCTTGAGAATCAAATGCCAGAATGAAAGTGCATGGGGAAGTGGTCACATACTTTCAAGAGAGACCAACGTGCCGTTTGCTCCAACTTGTTTCATCTAAATCCAGTGGTGAGGTTGTTGCCAAGAAGACTCCTTTCTGACAAGTTAACTCCTTCTCTTTATCCATATGCTAGCTGGAAGGTAGATGAGAAGCTACTGTGGTCTTTAGATTTTCTTTAAAGTTAAAACTCCTGTCTCCCCAGGAATCTGGGTTTGGGAAGAAGGGTTCAAGAACAGGAAGGAAGATGGAGCTATTTTTCCCAAGGGTCTCCAGGGATGGTCACTTTGGCATCCTTTATTCTGAGGGGAGAAGGCAAGACAATTGGGGTTAAATGACTTGCCCAAGGTCACACAGCTAGTAACAGTGTCAAGTGCCTGAGGCAGGATTTGAACTCAGGTCCTCCCAACTCCAGGGCCAGTGCTCTATTCACCACACCACCTCACTGCCCCTGGCACCCTTTAAAAAACCTAAATAAATCCAACAATCTAGACCTTTACTCAAAGATCTGTCCCCCCTGTCACACACACATACACACACACACACACACACACACACACACACACACACACACCCCAATAATTATCTGAAATACAGAAGTGATATCTATTAGTTCTCAGTTTATACCAAGTCTGAAAAAGTCCAAATGTCTCAATAAAGTCGGGAATTTTTCTTTTGGAGTTTCATTTCTTTAGGTCAGTGATTCTTAACCTGTGGTCCATAGAGCCCCAAAGGTCCATGAATAAATATCATGGGATCCATGAACTTGGATGGAAAAAAATTAGATTGTTGTTTTCACTAACCTCTAAAATTTAGCATTTCATTCAATTATTTAAAAAGATCATTCTGAAAAGGGATCTATAGCATACTCTATAGGCAACTCTCACTCTAACTAGTGACTTTTCTGAAATTTAGAATAAGAGGCTTATTATAGGATCTACCCCTTCTAGGGAATGGTGATCACCCTTGTCTTTGTCACTTCTAGTGGATGGTAGAAGCACATCTACTATCTTGCTTAGGAGGTTTTCATGAGGTTGTTTTCCTCCAGAGTCCTGAGTAGTCTGGCTAGCTGAGAATGACAACTGTTTTCCTATTTCTCTTCAGAGAGAAGAGAACTTCTCTTTATTCCTCAGCTTTCTGATCTCTCACAGAATCATAAGATGATAGATTTATATCTGGAAGGAATCACAAAAGGCATCCAGTGCAACCCCCTCTTTTTATAAATGAGGAAACTGGACTTCACAGATGTTAAATGCCTTATCCAAGGTCATATAGGTAGTAATCATCCAATGTGTTATTGTGGTATCTCTGAACTTTGTGGTATCTCACAAAAGGATGCTAACAGCCAACCCATCAATGTACAGGCATTTATTAAACACTTACAATGCCCTAAGATGTGCAAGATGCCAGGGATACAATAAGTAGCTTACATTCTATTGAGGAAAACAACATTTAAGTGTATAAGCAAATACAAAATACATACACAGGATATAGAATCTTAGTTTGGGGTTGGTGAGACACAAGTAACTGGGGCTGGGTTAAGGAAAAATCTCATATAGCATGTGGCACTTGAGCCTTGAACAAAGTTAGGAATTTTAAGTGGCAGAGATAAGAATGTGAATTTCACTGGGAAACAGTGAATACAAAGGCAAGATGGGAGCTGTAATGTCATGTAAAAGGAAAAGCAAGGAATGTAGAATTCATGAGAAGGAGGCATGTGTAATAAGCCCCAAAAGGTAGCACAGAGAGAGAGTGTGTGTGCAAGTGTAGACACAAAATAAGGAATTTGCATTTTATCCTAGGAAAAATGAGAAACCATTGGACCTTTTTGAGCAAAGACAGACATAATCAGACCTGTGCCCTGGAATATAGCTTTGGTGCCTATGTGGAGGATAAATTGGAGAGAAGAAGAACTGAAGTCAGAGAGACTATTTAGAAAGGTACTGCAATAGTCCAATTGAGAGATTTCAAGAATCTGAACTAAGTGGAAACCTGTGAATAGAAAGGGATGGATGCAAGAGATGCTGTGAAGGGAGAACTGATAAGATTCAGCAATGATTATGTGGAGTGTGTGAGAGTGAGAAGTCAAGGATGGCTATGGGGTTGAGAAAAGGATTGACTCTTAAAAGGAAAGTGATGCCCTCAACAGAAATTTGGACTTTGGAAAGGGGATATGTTTAGAGAGAGAAAAAATTAATTTTGTATTAGATATGTTGAGTTCAAGATAGCTATGGAAAATCCAATGGGAAATGTCCAATAGACAACTGGTGGGTGATTTAGAACTGGAGTTCAAGAGAGAGAGCAGGGCTGGACAGGTAAATCTGAATACAGATAATCATGAAAACCCACAGGAGCCACTGAGAGTGTAGGGAAAGGAGAAATAGTTCCAGAACATGAGGAAGATCCATAGTTTGAGGACAGGATTTGAATGATAATCCAGAAGAAGAGTCTAAGAAGGAATGATGAGTCAGGGAAGAGGAAAACAAAGAGAGAAATATTATAAAACCTATAGAAGACAGAGGATCCAGAAGAGAGTGGTCAACCATGCCACTGAAATGTCAAGCATAAAGTCACCAAGTCAGTCAACAAGCATTTATTTAGTGCTTATTGTATACTAGGCAATGTGCTAAGCGTTGCGGATAGAAAGAAAACAAAAAAAGTCCCGGTTCTCAAGAAGCTCGCATTCTAATGGAGAAACCAGCATAAAACAATTAAGTACACGTAAGATGTTGATAAATGGAAGGAAGGCATGGAGGGCGGGGTGAGAGGAGGAGGGGGCCAGGGGGTAGGGCGAGGAGAGGAGGGTGGGAAGAAGACACTAGAAAAGGCCTCCTGCAGAGAGAAGGATTTGAGCTGAGTCTTAAGGGAAGCCATAGTAGACAGGAGGTAGAGGTGAGGAGGAGGATTATTCTAAGTATGAGAGACATACAGTGAAAAGGCACCAATATATATGGTGGATATGGTGTGCCCAATGTGCAGAGTACACATAATCCAGCATCACAGGACAATAGAATATGTGGAGAAGGCTAAAGGTAGGAAGAGGCCAGGTTATGAGGGATTTTTTCAGGGAGGTAATAGGGAACCATTGGGATTTATTAAGTAGTAGATGACATGGTCAAACCAATTCAAAGATCACTTTGGCAGCTGAGTGGAGGATGGATTGGAATAGAGAGAGAGAGAGACTTGAGACAGGGAGACCAACCAGTAGGCTATGGCAGTAGTTAAGAAGTAAGGTGATAAGAATGCCAGACCTGGAGTCAGGAGGATTCATCTTCCTGAGTTTAAATCAAGTCTCAGACACTTACTAGCTGTGTAACTTTGGGCAAATCACCTACCCCTGTTGGCCTCAGGTTCCTTATCTGGAAAATGAACTGGAGAAGGAAATGGCAAACCACTGCAGTATCTCTGCCACGAAAACCCCAGATGGGCTCACGAAGAGTCAGACATGACTGACAAATGACTGAGCAACAACAACAAAGGTGATAAGGGCCTGCCAAAGGGTGGTGATAGCACCAGAAGAGAGAAAGGGCATGTAAAAAAAAGTGTTATGAAGGAAAAAAATGACAAGATTTGGCAATAGATTGGAAGTCTTTGGAGTTAGGAATTAAGATTCCCCTCAGGAATATTTGCCTAACTCTATCTTTTCACTGTCTGTGATGAATCAAAAAGGTGGAATTTTTCAGCATCATCTGATTTTACCACATTCATATCATACAAACAGACCTTTAGTCACATGGTGGTCACTCAACATCCTCAGTGTCTTGATGGGCAAAGAAAAATGTTTTCTGCACCAGTGACCTCAAGGGAGCTAAACTCATTCTGACAATCTACGTAAACAGGATGGCTGTCCCATCCATTCATCAAGCCTGCTGAAAGGACAAAATTATCTCAAAGATCATGTTTCTTCTGTAATGTACAAATCATGGGAAGTAATTATCCTGTTGTGCTCTGTGCTGGTCAGATCGTAGCAACCATTCAACTCAATAAGCCTCGTCTAAGTGCAAGGCACCATGTTCAGCTGGAAATAAAGACAAAAAGAAAATGGCAGCTTCCCTCAAAAAGCTTCCATTCTACTATCCTTTTACCTTTCTCCATGAAATGGACCTGGGCTGCTTATTCCTGTTCTTTGTTGTTTGTCCTCAGATTCAGAGTTTAAGTCAATATGTCCTTGGAGCTAGATTGAAGGATGGATGGTGGAGCCAGCCAGGTCAGCAGGGAAACCCTGAGAAGCCAGAGAGCCTGGGACTCAAGAGGTCAGGGATGAGGAATATTAAACTTGGGACTGGGACTTTGCTATAAAGGAATCGAGCCAGGCTGTGAACCTAATCCTCTTCCAGAAATGGAGGCAGTGCAAAGAGGATTATGCTTCCCAGTATTGAGGAGGTATAAGTTTGTATATCTGTGACTATACCTTTTGAAATAAACTAATGTGTTACTTGAAAAAGAGAGCTGGTGAGAGCAGCCATGGAATAAGGATAGGTACAAGCCAGGAGGCCTGGCTGGAGCCCACACCATATAATAAAGTAGAATCATAGAGTTTGGGCCATTCTAAACCAATCTCATTTGATAAATGAGGAAACTAGAACCCAGCAAGATGAAGTAACTTAATGAGAGAGACATTTTGTTGGCTGAAAGCTACCTCTAACTTGGGGTTTATTGGCTAGATTTCTTTATCAAAGACTAGAGCTCATAGATTGGACAACAATAGGTCACAGCCCCACTAGCACAGCGTGAATGTAAATGGTAAATATCAACTGTTTCTCTTGTCCAGCAACCCAGTTTGATTTTTTTTTTCTGATAAAAGGGACCATTCCATGACTCACTTCTTAAAGAGGCCTATTCACTGAATGGCATTACCTCACTCAAAGTGAGAACCTGAAAAAAACTTAGCCTAAAGGCCCAGAGTCTCACCTTGTATCCTGGGCCATCTCCAGTTATCCTGATGAATATCAGACCACTGGACCCAGATAGCTCTGCAGGAGAAAGTAAGGCTGGTGACCTTTCACAGCCCTCCCTCACTCAAATCCAAGTCAACTGCAAGTCACATCATCAATCCCTGATGTCACAGTCCACTTAGAGAACGAAGGACAAACACAATAATGACAGAGATTGGATTTAAACATAAATACTGACTCTAATTTCTATAGATTTTTTACGATACCACATTATCTCCCTAAAGTCATGGAGTCAAACATGAAAAGACTTTAGAGATCATCTAGTACAATTCCTTCCTTTTTCACAGAGAAGAAAACTAAGGCCCCAGAGAGGTTAAATATTTGTCCCAGGTTACAGAGGACCTAAGTAACAGAGACATCATTTGAACACAGACTCTGATTCCAGATCCAACCTAACTCTACCGCACCACACTCGAACACATCCATGCCTGAACTGGCATGATTGGACAATCTTGTTTCAAGAGCTAACTCAGAACAAGTAACATGAGGAAGGAGGAAGCAGCTTCTGATGAAGTTGACCAAGAGGCAGAAGAAAGACAAAAGAACCTAACTTGTGGGAGAAGTCAAGGTGATGTGCCTTGAAGATGGCTGAGGAAGCAGATTGTGAAGCTGATAAAGGTCTCTCTGACAGACCAGTTCCACAAGCAAGATACTGTTACTGAATTTACAGCCTAGCATGGACTAAGGAAAAAAAACTCTTTCTGCCCCCTCCTACCCTCCCAGTCTTCTTTACCCCTTCCTCCCCAATACATACTCTTCAATCCAGTGACACAGACTTCCTGCCTATTCCACAAACAAAACTCTCCATCTCTCAGATCTGACCATTTTCTCTGGTTGTCCTTCATGCCTGGAATATTCTCCTTCCTCTGTTCCTCTTCTATTCCAATTACTGACCTTCCTAGCATCTTTTAAATCCCAACTAAAATCCTGTCTTTTACAGGAAACCTTCCCCAAATGCTCTTAATTCTATCACCTTCCCTCTGTCAATTATTTCCTATTTATCCTGCATATAACCTGCTGTTTTGTTCACATGTTGTCTCACCTATTGGATTGTAAGCCCCTGGAGGGCAGAGACTTTTGCCCCTTTTTATATCCCTAGCACTTAGTACAGTGCACTCAATAAATGTTGGTTGATTGATTCTGGGGAATATGCAACATTTACACAAATAAGTAAAAGAAATATGAGAAGAGAGATAATATGCTCACTGGTTGCCTTATTATTATATCTGTAACATTGTGTTCAGTTCTGGAGGGACATTGACAAACTACCATATGTGTCTTCAACCAAGATAATGAGATGTCTTGATGATATGAATCAATGAATGAAAAAGCATTTATTAAGCACTTATCGGTTAAGCACTGGGAAATCAAATATCAAAAATCTTGCATTGGTAAGACACTCCTGTTCTCAATGACCTCATTCTCTAATGGTGGAGACAATGCATATAGAGGGTCAACTGGAGAGTGAAGAGAAAGTCCCTGTAGTCCTTAGGGTACCACAGAAGGGCAAGGCTGGTATACAAATATATCTTCTTGAGGAACATTTTAATCAATGTAACTATATCTGTTTCTGATATTGAGCCACTTAATAATTCCAAGGACTTGAGCACTAAGAACTTTCTGGTCTTTAGTAGCTATAGATCCTGAGGCCACAAGAGTTACAACAAAAGCAGAGGCAATTACTAAAGCCAGCAGAGACCCCAGGGTGCTCCCATGGGTGATGGCCATTTATAACCAGGGCCAATGGCCTTGCTGACAAGCCTTGACCCATTGCCACTATGGTCTAAAGAGCGGTGGATGTGAGTTTCTCTCCTCTCTTCTTCCTTCCTCTCTCATATCTTCTCCTGTCCCTCCCTGAGGCAACTTAATGCTTCCACTTGGCTAGCTTGCCTGCCCTCTGGTGATGGTGCTAAAAAGGCCACATCTCTATTTTAATGCTAAAAATTTAGCTCACCCAAGAGTAAGGAAGGAACTGTTGACTGCCATCTCATAAGATGATTAGTCAAGAAAAAACAGAGTCTTTTAGGTTTGGAAAGGACCTTAAAAGTTATGTAATCCAAAACACCATCCTGTACGGAAATAATCTCTACAACATATCTGACATCTTGAAGAGTTCTAGTGACACGAAATGTATTTCTTCACAAGACATCTTATTCTACTTTAGGCTAGTTGACTCCAATTGTTGGGAGTTTCTCCATATGATAATCCCAAATCATCCCACCAATCTTTGATCTCCCTTCAGGAATTACAGGAAGTCTAATGATCCATGTTTAAGGGATTTCAGATTTTTGAAGATAGCAATCTTGTCCCTTCTGGACAAGAGTATCTCCAGACTAACTCAATGCTTCCACCTAGTCAGGATAAAGTCTTCTGCTCCTTCATCTTCCTCTGGACACATTTCATTTTGTTATCCTTCTCAAAATGTAGAATCTAAAATTCAGCACAATTCTTGAGAGATGATCTGACACACATAAAGCACAAAATCTATGATGGTTTGGGACCACCCCAGAGTACAGGGGGACTATTATCATCTTTGATTTGCACTCTCTATTTCTATTAATGTAATCTAAGATCACTTCAACTTTTTCAGAAAGCATGGCACACTGCTCACTTGATTTGAGTTTGTAGCTGTTACATCCTACCCAAGGCAAGGCCAGTGACCAGATAAACCCCTGAGCAAAAGAAAGGTAAGACCAATACTCACCTGGGTTAGCAGAGGTGAGAACCAAAGCCATGACACAAGTGTAAATGGAACAGCCAGGCCAGATTTGGCTTGTTTCTGAAGAGGAGAAATCCAAATAACTGAAGCAAATAGCAAGACTGGGAGGTTGATACTATATTAGGAAGAAAAATAAAAATAGAAAGGTATCCAGGTGTTGGCCATTTGCCTAACTCTACCTAATTCTCCCAAATTCCAGTGTTTTTATAATGACTCATGACATTTTCTACAGATTACATTCCCTAGGGGTGGGTAGGTAATGCAGGGGATAGAAACTGGGTCTAAAGTCAGGGAGACCTGAGTTCAAATCCAGCCTCAGACACTTACAAGCTGGGTGACTCTGGACAAGTTATTTAACCTCTACCTCAATTTCCTCAACTGTAAAAGGGAAGAGGAGCAAATATAGTATCTATCTCCCAGGGTTGTTGTGAGGGTTAATGAGGTATGTAAAGTGCTTAAGACAGTGCTTGACATATAGAAGGTACTTATTAAATCCTTGCTTCCTTTACTTCTCCACCCATCCCTGTTGAGCCAACATGATCATGGGCATGGTCTGCTAAACCTCTTTCTGATGCAACTGCCACCCTGTGACTTCGGGTGTGCTCAGGATTCCTCAAAAATATCTAGCTTTTTTTTATATATATGAACTGTTATGAAGCATGACTCCACTCCTAAACTTAGATTTTTAGAATCTAAATAGAGGCTGCTATATTTCCCTAGATACCTAGACAAATTTATGGTTTCCCATTTCATCAGTATAAGCAATCTCTTCACTAGCACAGCTCATGACCCCTCTATATCTCCTCACCCTATGCCATTCCCATCCCTATCTCTCAGAAATTCCCCCAGAATCTAGTAATTGGCTAGACACTTTCCTCTAGCTTTTTTAATGTTGTGGGGACACCATTCTATCCCTGAGGTCATCCATCTGGTACCTCTCATCCATCTCCTTTGCTGGTCACACTAGTCCCTGACAATATCTTCTACACCCCATTGCTGGGCATGTATTGCTACCGACTTATATCTACTATGTATCTTTCCATGGCCCTCTAGAATACTTATCATTTCAGTCCCTCCAAGATCTAGCTGTTTCATGTTGTTCAGTTTTATAGCACAGCTGAGAGAATATTAATGTTAAAAAAGAAGGGCTTTGGTAGCAACAATCACTTTCAGATCATTGAAAGCACTGTGACCCAGCCCACTCTCCATCTACTGCTTAATTCTGGATCCATTCATTGCCCAGCTGCAGCACCTGTCCAAGATAGTGAGATACTTATTGTTGGATTCATTCGAAGGGGCTTCTAGCCCAGCTCCATGTCAGGATGACAATAGGCATTTTTCTTTCAGTTTGATTTTATAATGAGAATGGCTAGGCCAGTCACTTTTACATTGCAATGGAATTTTCTGAGAAGGCTTTCAGTGTACTGGGGATTGGTCTAATTAATACAAGTTCATCTGAAAACACTGAGGAATGCCCTAAGTAAAGGATATGTAACCCTGTTTTACATCTCACAGGATACCAATAAATATAAAATCCATTTTGGGTTTTGAAACATCTCACATTTATCCCTATTAAATTTCATCATTCCAGCCTACCAAGAGCTTTCCCAGTCTGGATTCTGTTATGTCTTATGTCAGTTATCCCTCACAGTTTTGTGCTGCCCACCAAGCAAAAACATACACTATCTACCTTTTCATTCAAATCATTTAAAAAAAAAAACCTATTGAACAAGACCCAAAGCTGGACCCTATAGTCTACTTATAAAGGTGTATGTTTAGGTTGCCATAGGCATGTTAATCAGCATTTTTTGAGTCCAGTTGTTCAAAAAGTTTACAATACTTCTAACTACACTATTCAGCCCACATTTCTTCATCTTACCTAAAAGAATTTCATTGTTGGTTCAGTGAAATCCTGTCCAATCTTGATTTCTGGGATCAAAATTTACTATGTCCACAAAATTTCTCAGATCTACCAATCTAGTGATCTTGTCAAAGAAAGGCATGATAGACATCTTCAAATATTTAGATGGCCTTCATGTGGAAGAAGGAATAGACTTATCTTGCATAATTCTAGGAGACAGAATACTACCAATAAGTGGGGAGGGGAAGAGGCACTAAAGGGAGGTAGAGTTTAGCTTGTTGTAAGAAAGAATACAATTAAGTTCAACAAGAGGCTAAGCTGATTCATTGAGTAATATGTTCTCCATCACTTGAGATATTCAAGTAGGTGCTGGAGAGTCATCCATCAGTGATGTCATAGAGCAGAGGTGTCAGAAATGTCACTGGTCACTGGCAGCAATCAGCCCACGAGAGTCTCGAATATAGTCAGTACCAAATTAAAATGTAATTGAGAAATATTTAACAAGATAAATTAAAATACAACATAATTATAATAAATAATATTATATTTTAAAACTAAATCAATATGCAGCCCACAGGGATCTTTATGTATGGATTAGTGGCCCCCATTTCTGCTTGATTTTGACACCACTGGTGTAGAATAAATTGCTGTAATTCTAACACAATTTGTAATACTTGTAACAAGAACATACCAATGAAAGGTAAGACAGAATTATTTCAAAGGTTGGGTTGTTCTTTTTTTGTTATGTGTTAATAACCACAAGGAGACCATTGAGAAGAGATGTCCTAGTTACATTGAAAATATTTATAGAAACAGGTTTTGTACTAACAAAGAATGAGGAACAAAGATACTCATTGATTAGGGAATGGCTAGGTAAAATGGGGTAAAACGTAATGAAATACTTTTTCACTATAAGAAATGGTTAATATGCCTCCAAAACCAAATATAAATTCCTTTGTTTAATATTTGAAATTTTTAACTTGCCTCCTTCCTGCTTTTCTAGTCTCCTTCCCCTTACTCCCCTCCCCACATTCTGTGATCCAATGGCAGTGGCCTACTTGTTTCTCTCATGGGAGACACATCTACACCTTTATACTAGATGTCCCTCATGCCAGGAAGACCTCATGGTCTCCCTTGCCTCCTTTGAGACTAAACTCAAGTCCTGCCTTCTTCAGGACTTATTACCCTTCCCAGATACTAGTGTTTTTCCTCTGAAATTAGCTTACACCTACTCTGTACATATCCTGAAGATTCCTAATTATTTAAATGCTGTTTCCCCCTGGTAGAATGTAGACTCCTTGAGGGCATTCTTTGTATCTCTAGCACTTAGCACAGTGGGAAGCATATCCTAAGCACTCAAAAAATACTTATTGACTGAAATATGATCATTTTTTTTCTGCACCTGGAATTCTCTCTTCCTATTTCTTTTTTACTGATCCAAATCCTGCTTTCTTCTCTTGACCCAAGCAAAGCCTGCCTCTTCCAAGAAGCCTCCTCTGATTACTCCAACTCATGTTTCTCTCTTTCTGAACTCAGTAATGTAAGAGAAAAAGTTGTAGACCTGAAGTCACTAGACCTGGGTTGCAATTCTGACTCTGACACTAGTTGTGTCACATTAGACAATTCTCCAAGCCTCAGTTTCTTCATCTTTAAGAGGGAGTAATATTAGAATATCTAATCTTATTGTTCCTTGCTTTATTATGCTTTGCAGAGACTATATTTTTTCACAAATTAAAGATTTGTGGCAATGTTGCATTGAGCAAGTCTATCTGCATCATTTTTATAACACCATCATATAATTACATTACATCTCTATGTCACTTTCTGGTGACTCTTACCATATTTCAAAACTTTTCGCTATTATTTTATGTTTTATGATGATCTGTGATCATTGATCTTTAATGTTATTATTATAATTGTTTTGGGGCAGCATGAACTATGCCCATGTAAGGCAGCGAACTTAATCTATAAATGTTGTGTGTGTTCTGACTTCTCCACCAACCAGTAGTTCTTGTCTCTCTCCTTCTCAGGCCTCCCCATTCCTCAAGAGGCAAAAATATTGAAATTAAGCTAATAAATAATCCTACAATGGCCTCTAAGTGTTCAAATGAAAGGAAGAGTCGATCGATGCTGCAAACTTCTTTGTGGTCCTATTTTTAAAAACTGCCATGGCCATCCCAACCTTCAGCAACCACAGCCCTGTCAGCAGCCATCAACATTGAGGCAAGACCCTCCACAACCAAAAAGATTGACTTGCTGAAGACTCGTGATGGTTATCATATTTTGTCAATAAAATATGTTTAAATTGAGATATGGAATACTATTGCACACTTAATAAACTGCAATACAATATAAACATAACTTTAATAAGCACTTGGGAAACCCAAAAATCTGTGACTCTTACCATTGTGATATTTGCTTTATTATGTCAGTCTGGAACCAAACCTGCAGTATCTCCTCAGTATGCCTGTAACTTTCCCAGTTCTTTCTCCATGTGCCCACTCGAGTGCTTTCCCTCAGAGAGTACCTTCTGTATATTCTGTATATGTCTTGTTCTCTCTTCCATTAGAATGTGAACTCCTTGAGGATAGGAACACTGTTTTTACCATTTTACCATACTTTTACCATACTTCTATTCCTGGCACTTAGTAAGCACTTAATAAATGCTTATTGACTGACTATGACTGCCGACATTCCTCACAGGGCTATGGAGAGGAAATTTCTCCAGAGGGCCTAAAATGTCATAGAAATATAAGCTGTTACTTAATTTAATGGTTCTCTGATTATTTCAATTTGTCTAGTCTATCTTTCCAACACTACTGAGGGCAGCAACTCTGTTTTATACTTCTGATAATTCACCTTGATGACCTAGAACAGTTTTGGGTACATGCATGGGTGCTCATTAAACATTTACCAATTGCTTTTTCCAAATATAACACGTTTTCTGACTGTGGCTTGAAGAAAACTTGTGACCTTAAATACTTGAATTCACATAGTCCTGATTTCAAAGAAATACTTTTCCCTCCCAACTCCTCTTGTGTCATGTACTTCATAATTAGATCCAACAAATATATATTGAGCACTCCTATGCACAAGAGTTGTTCTCAGTATGTGTGTGTCCTGAGAACCCATTGTACTGGAGGAGGGAGAAGGTACAAAGATTATTAGAGAAAAACAAAATAGGGAGGCTCAGAGTGATGAATTAATTTTCCTAGGATCACAAAATCCTTAAGCGCAGGGGCTACAACTCAGATCTGCTAAGAATTATATCAGTGTACAAATTAACTGGGACAAAACAACTATTTAAAGTTTCTAACATAATAAACCTTATAACTTTTTAAATCTTTAAAAGGTTTTTAATATGCACTGGTTACTCCTTTGCTACAATTATTTTACACAGTCTGGACATGAATTCATAAGATTTTGACATATATTCTCCAATTTTTCATCATCAAACCATACCACACTGGAAATTAATCATCACTTTGACAGACAAATCACTTTTCCAAGTCTAACTTTGATTATAGCCCAGTAGTTTCTAAATCACATTTAAATCATATGAGTTTAGGTTTTTTAAAGGATGTTTATTTCCAGCTGTGCCAGTAAGCACCCCAACAATACATGGGGGACCTGTTATCACAGGGGGTTAACAATCACTTTCATCAAGCACAGGTATCAGAGAAAATCAAAGTCAAAATTTCAGAGAAAATATAGAGAAATCAAAAGTCAACAGACATGCTTGCAAAATGTCTGACCATTATGTATGTACAGTTACTGATGGGGTAGACTCTGGGAACCTCCTTGAATTCCCCTTGAATCTTCCCACTTAATCTGGCCTTTAATACTCAAATCTGTTACACTTAACCTAGTCTGATTCTCCATGGTCTGTTACCTCAAGCCCCATCTGCTTCCCACCCAAGCCCTCCATTATCAAAATCCTATGGTCCTGGGCCACTACTTGGCATTCTCTTGAAGTCCTAATCTCTCAACCCAGATTGTGGATTGTGGATTGTTAGGACTACAGGCCAGTCCCATCAGGATACTCCCTGGATTTGATCTATACTCCAGGCTAACCTCCAGACCCCAGCTAATTGGCCACACCTGGATTCTTCCCTCAGTCTTTTTCTGTAGTTAAGCTCCATCTTCAATCACAGCTCAGATTCAATGCAGTTCTGACTCTGTCTGAGATTCTCTCTGGCCCACTTGTTAATATAAGTGTTACAAATGCTTAGGCTCCTTAAGAGTCAACCCAATATGGCAAATCTTTAATAATAAACTTTGTTTTAATAAACTTTGTTTTTCTTTGGCTTTCAGAAGGCTTGTGTCGAATTCCTTTGAGCAGGCCTCCGCAAGCCAGTGTTTTGGGGTCCCCAGCACTCAAACGTCAACATTACCAGAGAGGGAAGCATCAACTTCTGGGTTTTGGGGGGGTAGGGGGTGGTTTAGTGGCTTCCCAGAGTCTCTCCAAAGAAACACTTCCAGTCAGTAAGCCCCAAAGTAAAACCTCACCCTCACAGTATACCCTTTTTAGAGCCAGAAGGCATAACCCTCTGACCCAGTACCACAACAGGGAAAAAAAAAAAAAAACGGTGCTTGGGACCCTCCTACAAAACAACTTCCCTAATCAAGCTTGGATGTATTTCTTAACCTTTCCTGATGTGTAGAATGATGAAAGGTGAAATTACAATATTCTATCTTCTTTTGTTAATTTCTATGATTCCAGAACAATTTCGCTATTCTGCATATCAATAAATTAATCAGAATTTATATTAATTACAATGGGAACAAAACCCACAGGCCCATTAGAAGTAAAAATCTTCAAAACTTTTTAAAGGTGGAAGTCTTACAGTTTGATCAAAGATGCCCAGATCCTATAGGCTCATCATAGTGGTAATAGTATAGCCTTGAATGAAAAAGTTAGTTTCATCAATAAATTTTTCCAGTCTTTAGTACTCCAATCTTTATATTGTCTTGCCTATGACAGTTTCTTTTTTCCATAGCGAAGGTTAGCAGTTTTGGTTTCCCACTGTCCTTCCAACTTCAAGAAAAAGATGTTATAATGAAATAAAGCTCTATAAACTAATTAGTTACAAATCTGTCCCCTAGCTACTAGATTCCTATGAAATTTGACTACTTCATAGTGATAGTTTGTCAGTTGTTGCATTTTTTCATTTTTGACCATTTGGTCTTGTTTTGTGATTTAGTGCAACTGATCCAAATCCACTGGGGGTTCAAATGATCCTTGAAAATTTTGTCATGCCCACTCCAGTGGCTCCTGAATTATCTCTAACAGTCATTGAAGATTGCCCTTTAAGGAGCAATTAGAAGTAAACACTCTTGGGGAGGGACAAGGTCAAAAGAGAGAATAGAAGCAATGGGGGGCAGGATAGGATGGAGGGAAATATAGTTAGTCTTATACAACATGACTATTGTGGAAGTCATTTGCAAAACTACACATATATAGGCTATATTGAATTGCTTGCCTTCCCAGTGGGGATGGGGGGGAAGGGAGGAAGGAAGAGAAGTTGGAACTCAAAGTTTTAGGAACAAAGGTTGAATATTATTCCTGCATACGACTGAGAAATAAGAAATATAGAAATTTATCTTGCCCTACAGGACAAAAGAGAAAATGGGAATAAGGGAAGGGAAGAACGTTAAAAGGGAGGGCAGATCGGTGAAAGGGGTAATTAGAATGCTCCACGTTTTGGGATGGGGAGAGGGGAGAGATGGGGAGAATATTTGGAACTCAAAATTTGGGGAAATGAATGTTGAAAACAAAATAAATTAATAAAAAAAAGAATGCCCTTTAAGATATACAAGTTTCGCACATTTCCTTGGAGTAATATTCATTCGTTAAAACCACAGAATTAAAAACACAACAAAAGAGAGTAATGTAGGGTGTGTGAATGGAGTTATTTCTAGCACTGAGCAGACAACAATTTAGCTAGCAGTTGGCAAACTAGCTTAGTTTAGTTCCATCTGATAAAGGTTAGACATTCTGAGACACCCTATTGTCAACAGAAATACACATGACCACAGTCACAAAAATTATACTATATCAAAATTATTGTTTGTTCCAAGTAATTCACATACCTCTAGTTTGGGTCCCATTTCACTAGGCTTTGCTTTCTCTAACTCATTTGCCTAACATACTGCTCTTTTACCTGATAAGGAGTCACCCAATGGGAAATAGGACCTTTACTATGAGATTATCTGGGAAAGAGATATTCCAGGTAGAAAGAACAGTATGAGCAAAGTGCAAAAGCCAGAAAACACTAGGCATATGTAAAGAACGATGAGTAACCTCGTTTTATCATTAAGAACATCCAGTGGGAAATAAAATTGAAAAGATTAATTGAGTCTATATAGGGTTGGGCTTTGAATTCCAAGATAAATAGTTTCCCCTGTTTTAATCTAATTCATTAGACAGTAGGAGGCCACTAACAGCTTTTGAATGAAAGAAGAATATACTCAGAGTTGGTCATTAGGAAGATTAATTTGGCATTTAAAGGAAAGGGCAGAGATTAAAGTCAGGGAGACCAGTTAAGAGCATATTACAATAGACCGTGCAAATGATAATGAAGATTTGAACAAGGGTAATGGCAGAGGGAATGAAAAGGAGAGGATAGATATTTTTTAAAATATAGAGTGAAGGTATAATTTACGGCAGTGGTATCAAAATCAAATAGAAACAAGGGTCACTAAACCTTACATAAGGTTCTCTGTTTATGGCATGCTAATTTAGATCACTACACATTAACATTATCTATGTTTCTTGCATTTTTTTATATTTTATAAAATATTTTACATTTTAACCTAGTTCAGAGGGTTATGAGCCATGTACAACATACAGATCATATATTTGACACCTCTGTATATAGTACTTCACAGTTGATTGAGTATGGTAATGGAAAGAAAGGAAAGAGTCAAGGATAATTCTAAGTTTTTGAGTCTGTAACTTGGATAATGGTGGTACCATTAAAAAAAGTGGGCAAATCAAGAGGAGTAATTGATTTAGGAAAGTTGATGGGGGTGGGGGTAGGAGACATGATGGGTTGAGTTTTAGACCTATTAAGTTTGAAGTGTGTAGCACCAATGTGATACTCACAATGTCTACAGCAGCCATGAATATCCCAGCACAATTCTGAATCACAAAATACCACAGATTCTCCACATGGAAGACAGAACCAAAACATTTATTCAAACATTAGAAAGCCAAATCCATCATAGCAACAAAAATCTACACACAATAACAATGCAGAGAACAACACCATCCCCAAGTGCTCCCGGGCTTCCCACAAACCAGCTCCATTAAACAAATCACAAACTCTTTCATTCACGATACAGTTGCCTGTATCCTTCCCAGCTCTGCTTTCTGACTCACTTCCGCTCTGCTCTAGCTCCACCTCTTCATGTTCCACTCATTCACTCCTCCCACCACAGGCTCCATGGGACTCAGACTTCCATTTGAGTCAGGCAGGTCACAAAGATCTTCCTATTAAGAAACAAAATTACATTAACAACAAGCAAAAATACATTATCAAAACAAAGTGCCAATGAAATGTCCAAATGAAGGTGCTCAACAGGCAATTAACTAGATAGTAGATGCTAATTCCCTGCTCTCAAAGAGTTTATATTCTAAAGGGGGAAGACAACACATAAAGGGAAGGTGAAAAAAGGAGCATGGGACATGAGAAGGTGGGGAGGGATATACTCACTTATAATATGGCCAGAAAGTATGGTGAAGACCTAGAATGGAGAAGATAAAGTCAAAGGGGGTCCCAAGAGCAGAGCCAGATTTTATGGTCAGAAGGGAATGAAGGTGATGGCCCAAGTGGAGATCACATGGCTGAAATTAGAAATGTGGAGCCAGAGCTATGAATTTGGTCACTGGCTGCAAAAGGGTGAAATTAAAGCTATCTGAGCAGTAAAGAATACCAGGGGAATGAGTCTAAAGGGAAAAGAGGAGAGAAGCCAGGACAGAACCTTGGGGCACAATTCTATTTCTGGATGTGGGAGAAGGGAGGGAGACCAGTCAAGGAGATAAAAACAAGTGATCAGAGATATAGAAAGGGAACCAGTGTCACAGAATCTGAGGGAGAAGAGTCAAAGAAGAATATACTGAAGCAAAGTCCAAGAGGTTTTAGAGAGATTGAGGAGAATAAGGATGCCTAATAGTTATCAAAATATTAACAGGCATAAGCTCATAGGTCTGGAGCTGGAAGCAACTTATAGGTTACAAATAAGGAAACTGAGGCCCAGAGAGGTTCAGTGATTTGTTCCAAGGTCACACAGGTAAGGAATAGCAGAGTTGGAATTCTAACTCCAGTCTTGACTCCAAGCTCAGCAGTCTTTATATGTCACTCTGCCTTCTTTCTACCCCCTTGTCTGTTGGAGCACCGTTGTATAATCAGAGAATCAGAGTTAAGAGGGATCTTCAAGAGCATCTGATGCAGCCCCTTCATTTCCTAGATGAGGAAACAGAGACTCAAAGAGCCTCTTAATTGACTCCCCCAAGGTGACTTGCAGAGCTAGGAAGAGGAAAATCCTGGTCTCCTCACACTCAGTCTGGTGTCCTATCACAAGCTCCATTTGGGTCCATTTGCCCACTTGGGCCTCTGAGTTTGTGTGAATTTTAAGTATAGTTTTGTTTTTTGTTTTTCAAGATGGGACATAAAACTTGGGGCACATTCTCCTTGGTACAATCCACAAGTCTGCAATCACTGTCAGACTGACAAAGGGGCTTTTAAAATTTTTCCCTTAGCTTGCTTGGGTATTCCCCTCTTGATGCTCATGACCAAGAACAATGATGAATGTCTAATTAGCCAACTAATCCACCCTCCCAATCCTCCTTGCAGGAGAGGTCAGATAATTGCAAGTATAAAAGATGCAACGTATATAACATATATGAAGATGTAACATGCAATAAGCACCAACAGTGCACTAGATATGGTATGAGCACAGCCAGAGTCTCCCTCTCCTCCTACCCCATAGAAGGTGGAATGTGGGGGAGACCACCAAATATTTGCTGTATTTAAAGCTCTGAATCTTTCTCTGTGGAGGCAAGATACTTTCAATTTCCCCTGGTTGCCGAAAAACAAGTGATGTCCCAACAATATGCCCCGTTGGCCCTCCAAGCCCTCCCTAGAGGAAGAGTAGTCCAATAACCACTGGATGTCATGCCAGGAAGCAATGCAAAGGGACCAATTATTTCTAGATCACAGTAGTCAAAGCATTACAGTGGGCTTGCATTTGCCACTGGCTATGCCAGTACCCACTCTGCTGGGGCCCACCTATCTGCCTACCACCTTGATTTTCTTGGGCTGCCACTGGGGCCTGTGTCACTAGCTGCTGCCACTGCCTTTGGGGCTCACTACCACTATGCACTCTGCCAGCGTCTTTGGCCACACCCTATGCAAAGACTTAAGTGCTCTCTCAGAAGAAACCACTGACCTGTGTACCAGAGCAAAACAGCTGCTGCTGCTGCTAGGCCTGTATCCTCCCCTTCCCTTCAATGGGGCCGGAGGTCTGTGGGCTCTGTTACTGATGAGGCCTAACTGTTTTGCTATGCTAAGGGAAGCATTGTCCCCATGCACTTGAGACTGAGTCTAACTACCCTCTGTGCTGGTGCAGAGACATAAATCAGACAAAACAGAATTGTGTTAACACACACACACACACACACACACACACACACACACACACACACACCTAAGAAAGCCAGAAACTCATCAAGGCTCATACATGTGCTCCCATGGGCAAGCAGTAGTCACTTCCATTGTAGCGAAAGATCCCTGGGCCTGAACTCTTCAGGGACAGGCAGAAACAGGCAGACAGAAAGACACAGTCAGACAGAGAAGAGACTGAGAGACAGAGAAAAAGAGATAGAGGGGAGATGCAGAGACAGAGAGAAAAGAGATGAGAGAGACAGAGACAGACAGAGAAGAGAAAGCTACAGAGACAGAGATAGTTTAAAGTTCATGAGTAAAAGTGGAAGCTACCTTTCTTTTTAAACTGATACAGTTTAAACTTATATCACTATCCTCAACAAATCATCTGGGGTTCAGCTGGCATATTGGTCCATATCTCCAATTCTAGAAAGGTCTCTGGGCTTCTAAAGACAATCAAACAATTTCTTTTCAAGTGCCTCTCTACAAAGTCCACATGGCACAGCTCCCAGTGGCCTCCCAAATGTCACATAAAAAGTATGAAGCACAATTTTTCAGACAATCTCAAAATTACAAACTAGGGGTTGAGGGAAGTAAACTCTAGCCCATGCACAGGCCCCAACCTTCCAACTACAGAGGGATTAGCAGAATGGGGGATAAGACTAAATACTCCTATCACCTCCAAATGTAAGAAATGTTCAAATTTCAGCCACTACCAGTTGGCTGCAGCTTTCTTTGAGATACAATGACAGAGAATAGTCATGTCATTTTCTCCTAGCTAAATGGTCTCAGATGTGGGAAGTACCTTACAATAAAAAACTACCATTTCTAAAGGCATCGCCAAAAGCATCACCAGAAGCATGGAGACCAACCTGGGGTCCCCTTCCTCTCCAAGATCAGTGCCACTCTGACCCTGCTTTACTCTTTCAGTTATCTAGTCCAGGGGTGGGGAACCTGAGGCCTCGAGGCCACATGTGGCCAGAAAGGTCCTTGAGTGTAGCCTTTTGACTGAGTCTAAGTTTTACAAAACAGATCCTTTTATTAAGGGGATTTGTTCTGTGAAGTTTGGATTCAGTCACAGGGCATCATTTGAGGACCTAGAGGGCCACATGTGTCCTTGAGGCTGCAGGTTTCCCCACCCCTGAACTCTAGTCTATACCTGACTTCTAGGTAAAGCCTGATTTAAGCCAGTCCCTTGATAGATTATATTTGATACTGGGATTCGATGAGACATGGCCTGGATGGTTCAACAGTTAACAAACAAGAGATTTACTTAGAGGAGTAGCTAGGAGGCACAACAGATAAAGCACTAGTGCTATAGTTAGAAGAACCTGAGTTCAAATCTGATCTCAGACACTTACTAGCTGTGTGACCCTGGGCAAGTCACTTAACCTCCACTGTCTCAAAAAAAAAGGCTACTTTCTTTAGAGGCAGCTAGGTAGTGCAGTGTACAGAGCACTGGCTTCAAACGCTTATTAACTGTGTGACTCAGGGCAAGTCACTTAACCTTGATTGCTTCCAAAAAAAAAAAAATTCTTAGTCATAGCAGAGGAAGAATATTCAGTAAGGATATGCATCAAAGACATTTTGAGTTGATTTAGGTAATCAAAGCTTCCCTTCCTTTGAGTTGTCCTTGGTTACAAAAGATTGTAACACGTGTCTTTTCAGCCACGCATATCTAAACACCAGTACTTCTTGATGGCTACTATACACTCCCGGTGTCTTGGAAGTGATATCTATAGTGAGAGCTGTTAATGCCTGAGGATTTCAGTTGCATAGCCTAGAGCTCCCATTGAAGTCCATAGATTCAGAGTCATAAAGGACCTTAGAGGTGACCTACTCCAACCTTTCCTCATTTTAGAATTAAGGCAACTGAGGTCAAGGGAGGTTAAGTGTAGTAAGTGAACAAATCAGGATTGAAATCACAGGTCAGTGACTCCAAATTCACCACTATTTCCACTCTACCATGTTTCCTTTCATTAGTCTATATGATTCCCTTGGGGAACTATGACACACTCTGGACTGTTTCTGAGCTTCGGTTTATATACATAACCCTGTGCCTTATAAAAGAACATTTCCTTCCCATGCCACGAATCTAGAGGTTCTGTCAGTACCAGAAGGTAATGAAGAGTTCTCGGCTTTGACCTGAGATGGTACTTTTGAGGCAAGGAAGGTACTCTAGTACATGTCAAAAGATGGCCTCAGGACCCTGTCAGTAGGACATGAAGTGCCATGCTACACAGCTGTTCCCTGGGGTTACTTGAAAGGACTTAGAGTTAAGTCCCTTCGAGATCTGGTCACTGGTGAGCCACAGAGGGACTCTGCTTCTAGCTGCTCTCCACATTCAGGCTCACAGGGCCCACTTCATCCTTCCCACAACTGCCAGATTGACGTTCTTCAAGCACAAGATGATGCGACAGTGTCACTCCCCTGTTCCCAAAGCTTTAGCAGCTGCCTGTTGCCTCTGACATAATACAAACTCCTCTCCTCGGAGATTACAGGCCCTCATAATTTGAGTGCAACCTTTATGGGTACCTCTCACCTTCATGCACCCTACATTCCAGCCCTGCTGGCCTACTCCCCATTCCTGGACACAATATTCCCTCCTTCACCTCCAGGCCTTCTTTGTGCCTGGAGTTCTTGCCCTCTTCAGCTCCACTCCAATCCATAGCTCTCTGTAAGCCTGGCCCAAGTACTGGCTCCTTTAAACTCTCCTGATTCCTACCCCCCAAATCATGTTTGCACATATTTCATATTCACTAAACTATACACATGCTATCTCTCCCCATCTAGTAGAAAGAATATAAGCTCCTTAATGGTAGAAGCTGTTTCATTTTGTCTTTCTACCCCAGTCCCTGGAACATGGTATGTGATTAAGGAATATATTTGGAATGCATGAATGAATGAAAGGCGACAAGAGACTGCACATGGAGGAAAGGGACCTAGGCTTGAGGACCAACAAGCTGTCTTTTCCTCTGTGCCTAGCATAGTGCATTGTACATAATAGTAGTCATAATAGCAGCTAATATTTCTATAGATCCTACTGTGTGCCATACACATACTAAGAGCCTTACAGTTATTGCTCCATTTGAACTCCACAACAACCCTGCAGAGTACTTGCTAGTATTATTTCCATTCTACCCATGAGAAAACTGAGGCAGACAGCCATGAAGTGATTTGTATAAGGTAACACAACTGGTATCTGAGACCAAATTGAGTCAGGTCTTTCTGACTCCAGACCCAGTATTCTATCCACCACCTAGCTGCATGAAATAGTTTTTTTCCTCATTAGTTTGTTTGGGTTTTTGTTTGCTTTTTCTGCGCTTGTTTTTATTTTATAGAACCCATTCGAGAAATAAGAAGCCATACGAGAATGCCAATAAGTGCAGAAAATAATCCTACTAATTGGCTGTTATATTAGGCAAGTTACTTCATACAAACCCCCACGGGACTTCAGTTTCCTCTTCTGTAAAATGGTCTAGAATTCAGGGGTTAACAAACTACTGCCACGGGGTTTAATACAACTGACCATTTCTTTTCATATAGCCTGAGAGCTAAGAATGGCCTTTGCATTTTAAAATATGCAAAAACCTTTCTTAGCTCAAGGCTATACAAAAATAAACAGCAGGATTGAATCTCAGTTCAGACTTGGTGGACCACAGGACTAGATGATCTATAAGGTCTCTTCCTGATCTATAGTTCTTTGGTTGAAAAACCACTGTTGTTGTTCAGTCATCTCAGTCATGTCTGGCTCTTCATGAACTGATTTGGGCTTTTCTTGGCAAAAATACTGGAGTAGTTTGCCATTGTCTTCTCTGGCTCATTGGATAGATGAGGAAACTGAAGCAGAGCTAAGTGACTTGCCCAGGGTCACACAGCTAGTATCTGAAGTCATATTTGAATTTATGAAAAATAGTCATCTTCATTCTAAGCCCAGGGTTCTACCCATTTCACTGCCCTATATATTTATATACTTCTCCATATAGAAAAAAGTTCCTTCCAGGTTTGCCCCAGAAGCTCGTTGACCTGGGATTCTCCAAATGAAGAGAAAGAAAAGGGTGGAGCTAGAAGGACCCTCCTCAAAAAGAAGGCCAGAAGATCAGGGTCATGCAGTCCCCAAGGTCAGTTTGCCATAAATAAGAATTTGTTGGCAGAGGGACTGGGAAGAGAATGAGGGATCCAGATCAAAAATATGATTCACTAGCAAAAGATTGTAACACTCAAGGTCAAGAGACACAGTCTAGGCCAGGAAGAAGGTTTAGAAAATGATGGTTCAAGTTTCACAAAGAGTCTAAAACTAAATACTGAGAGGTTTGCCAGCCCTTACAGCTCCCCCCCAAAACTTTCTCACTTAGCCCCCTCTACTTTCTTGAGAAAGAAATAGATGTTTCCCCCCTCAGACACTTATTAGCTATATGACCCTGGGTTAATCTGTTAACCCTATTTGCCTCAGTTTCCTCATTTGTAAAATAATCTGGAAAAGGAACTGGCAAACCAACTCCAGTATCTTTGCCAAGAAAACCCCAAATGGGGTTATGAAGAGTTGAACACAACTGAAATAACTAAACAAGTGGTAGTGAAAGGGAGAGCAAATTGTATCATATAAAAACTCGACTGGGATGGAAAAAATGGTGAGGCTACCTGATAGATAGTTAGCTAGAGGGCTGAGCTTGGATTCAAAAGATCTGAGGTCAGATATTTCCTTTAACCAGCTGTTGTGGCCAGGGGCAAGTCACCCAAGTCTAAGGAGTACTTCTATTTTCTCTTCTGCAAAAGGGGGACAATGATGCTTTCACTACCTAACTCTCACCTGTGCCTCCAAGAAGCTGTGAGGTGAGCAGTGACCACACCCCAAACAAACCATAACCTACAGGTTTCAGATCTGTTAGTGAGTTAGGGGGTTGTCTCCCCCAAGAATGTGAAGACTTCCACCAGCAGAATGGGCAGATGAGAACAGCTTGTTCCAACACCTATGAAGGAGCCTGAAGCTAGCAATGTGGAGCACTTAGAGCTTGAGTAGACACTGGATAGACCAAGGTCATTTCCTGTATCCCAGGCCATCTCCAGTTGTCTTGACTTTTGTCCAGTCACTGGACTTTAGCATCATGGAAGTCATTGTGCAATTCTGCCTTGCTTAAATCCAAGTCACGCTCCTATCAAGACATGACCCTGTGATGTCATTGGTCCTCTTTAAAGACAACAATAACGTAAGAATGGCAATCATGGGGTGGTTGTTCTGATATTTCTTTGCAAAGCTCAGGCACTATAAATTATGAAGAATAACCACAGTGATGATCATCACTATATTACTTACAGTGTAACCTGGAACAATTCAAGTTCCCACAGATTTGAGTGGGGATTTAGGTCATTGATAGACTCCAAGCTATAACCCATCCTTCAGATTTCTGTAGAAGGCTTATCAGGCAGCTAGGTGGATAGAGCACAGGGCCTGGAGTCAGGAAAACTCATCTTCCTGAGTTCAAATCTGACCTCAGACACGTACTAACTGTGTGACCCTGGGTAGGTCACATAATCCTGTTTGCCTCAGTTTCCTCATCTATAAAATGCACTGGAGAAGGAAATGGTAAACCACTCCAGTATCTTTGCCAAGGAAACCTCAAATGAGGCCATGAAGAGTCAGACTCAACTGAACAACAAAAAGAAGGCATAGCCCAGGAAATGGAGCTAAGTCAGTTTCCACCAGTATATGTGAATTTGGTAGGGGGCAGGGGATGGAAGGGATAGAAGGCAGCAGAGAGGGTGGAGAAGTGGGGCAGATATTCATCTGCACTCACAGTGACACCAGTAGTCTCTGAGTCTGATTCCTGTGTGCCCTTTCCTTGCCAATGTCTAAGCCCTAAAGTGCTAATTGTCAATTCCTGGACTGTTTCTCATCCCAGCTGGTGTTCTCTCATCAAGCTGCTTCTGAGTACATTGCTATGGAGCCTGTCCACCCACCCTTCTGAAGCAGCAGGGCTCATTCCCTGACATAGTGCCCAGCCACCCAGCCCAACTAGGCTGGGATTTCATTGTCAGTGAGAGCCAAGAAACCTTTGGGACTAATTCTAGGTTCCTTTCTGCCTCCATCCTCTCACAGTCACACACCAAGAGTCAGACAAATGCAGTCTGTTTTTGTCTCCTTTTTCTCTCTTGACACCCTTCTCTTTACCTATACTCCTCTTCTGGTTAAATTCAGATAATCTGTCAAGCCACTAGTACACAGGCCTATTTCCCCCACTCTTAGAAGCCAAATAGACTAGAAATCAAGAGACTATGAGACAGTGTAAATTGGACAGTATCACTTTGTTCAAATCTCTTCATCTTACTTAAAATTCCGCATTTTCATACCTAAAAAGATGAAGTTGGATCATATGTTCTTCTAAGTTTCCTTCAAGCTCCAAAATTCTGTGGGTCTTATAAATGTTGAAGCCTCTTCACCATTTGCCTGCAACAATCAGAAGGCTTGTTGAGTCACCCATCCTACCTCCTGGCAGAGAGGGACAGATGGACTGGAGACGTAAAATGCAATATGCATCCTCAGACATGGCCAACATGTTGATGTTGTTACAAAGGAGGGTTTCTATTTGGAAGGGTTAGTGATAGATCTTCCAAAAAAAGGGAACATTAATAAAACATTTTAAATGCACAAAAGAAACAACAGGCACAGAAGGGGACACACAAATAGATTAATTTTTTACTATCTCATTAAATTGAACATATATTTCTTTTTTTAATGGCATATAATAGAAGTTTATGGCTCCTTTTACAATTTTTTTCTTTGTTCTCAATGAATATTGAAATGTTTGCATTTGTTGATGACTGGTAAATTGTCCATAAAAATAAATTTAAAAAGAAAAGAGACCACATGAGAGCTGATCCAACCATTCTGGAGAACAATTTGGAACTATGCCCAAAGGACTATAAAAATGTGCATACTCTTTGACACAGCAATATCGTTTCTAGGACTGTATCCCAAAGAGATCATAAAAATGGGAAAAGGACCCACATGTACAAAAACATTTCAAGCAGCTCTTCTTTTGGTCAAGAACTGGAAACTGAGGGGATGCCCATCAACTGGGGAACGACTGAACAACTTGTGGTATATGAATGCAATGGAACACTATTGTGCTGTAAGAAATGATGAACAGATTGACTTCAGAAAACCTTGGAAAGGCTTCTATGAATTGATGCTGAGTGAAATGAGCAGAGCCAGAAGAACATCATACACAGGAAGAGCCACAGTGTGTGAGGACTGTATCTGATAGACTTAGCCCTTCACAACAATGCAAGGACCTAAAACATTTCCAAAGAATGCTTGATGCAAAATGCCATCCACATGAAGAGAAAGAACTCTAGAGTGGGAATGTGGAATCAAGCAGACTATTTTCTCTTTTGTTACGTTTTGTTTTGTTTTAGTTTTTCTCATGATTTCTCCCATTCATTTTAATTCTTCTATGTAACATGACTAATGTGAAAATGTATTTAATAAGAATGTATGTGTAGAACCCATATAAGATTGCATGCCATCTTGGGAAAGGATGGGGAGAAAATTTAAAACTTATGGAAGAGATTGCTGAAAACTGAAAACAAATGAATTAATTTTTTAAAAAAATTTTAAAGAGACTACATGAGTCAGAGGAAGAGAACACATTTGAATTTTCTGTCCACTCTACAGATGTGTTAGGAAATGGAGCTAACTCTCCTAGAAAGTCATTAAAGACAAAAAGCCTCATGCATTACTCTGGAAAGTGAACAAGATGCCTATGGTTTCCTAAGGGTATCAATTGGAGATCTAGAGAAAGAGAGAGTGAAATAAGCAGCCACAGTCTGACTGGACACCTTGATATGTCAGGAACTGTCATATTGTCCCATATCATACTGTCCCATAAAAATTCCTAATAAGAAAATGAGTTTTGAAGACTCCATCAAATAGAGGAGGTGTGTGTGTCTGTGTTTCCACTCACCACTCCAATCTCAATCTCCCTCTTAAGACTCTGCCTTTGTTTTCTGTTTCTCCTCACATCTCTGCCTATCTAACATGTTACGCAATATTCCATGTGTGTAGTTATGATTTTTATATGCATGTTCCTGAAAAGTTAGAAATCATACTTTTTTTAAAAAATTGAATAATCTTTTAAAGATAGTAGGATAGCTGATTATTTAAAGGGAATTCTGCAATGAATACATTTATAAGCCAAAAATGTATTTTTACAAACCAAAGATTCCCCACTCCACTCACTGCGTCAACTTGATAAATGCATATTTACCAGGGTTCTCTAAAAGCACATCTGCATTTGAACTGTATGTATGTCTGCATAATGCAATATGATTTATCAGATTAAATTCACTTAAGAAGAAAAATATCTTTCCATAATGAACCAAGAGACCCTCTCTATGTTCAAACCACAATAAGACAACTGTGCACCAGAAAAATACATATAATATTACAAGAAGCCCAGATAAGAAGAGCAATTTTTAAATGTCTTGCATAATAATAACGAAATCACAGACCCAGAGCTAGAAGGGGGCTTAGAAACACTTCCATTTTACAGATAAGGGAACTAAGACCCAGAGATATTAAACCATTTTACCCAGGTTTGCTCAAGTAATAAGCTTCAGGGCCAGAATTTGACCCCAGGTTCTCTGACTTCAAATTCAGCGTTCTTTCCACTGCAACAAATTATTTGTTATATGCCCAATGTTGTGCAAGGAGCTATGGAGAACACAAAAGACATTTAAGGCACAGTTCCTGCATTCCCAAAACTTACAAACTGGTTGGAGTTATGAAACAATAAAATTCATGGTAACTTGTGATTAAATATTAAAACATTGTGACAATTTATTAAGTGTTGCAGGGATTCAGAAAAAGCAAACATCTATTTGGGCAAGAGCACTCTGGGAAATCGTTCTGGGTGGAACTTGACCTAAGGCAGGGGTTCTTAACTCCCAGGTTAAGGTCTGGGATCTTAGGTTTGTTTTGGTTTTAGGTAGACAGATGGATGGATGGATGGATAGATGTGTAGACAGATAGACAGACAGACAGATAGATAGAGTTAACCATTTCAATATATAATTGGGTTCCTTTGCAACTTCATACATTTAGAAACATGATTCTGAAAAGGAGTCCGGAAGTCTCACCAGACTGCCAAAGAAGTCCATGACATAAAAAAAGATTAGGAACCCCATATCTAAGCACAGAAGGCTGGCTAGGCATCGGTGTAGGGAAATGCCTGTGTGCAGACTCCCTCCCCTGATGCCTGCCTTCAATTCATACAGTCTTTGAAAGTAGCTTGGGGCACTGGGTGGTGAAGCGACTCATCCATCTGTGGTCACCCAGTTGGTGTGTATATCAGACGGTAGGCAGAGAAGAATGGAAAGGACACTCCCAGGGAAGCATGGAAGCAGTGGTGAACACAACCCCCTCCCTCTTCCTTAAATAGCTGTCTTCCTGATCCTTTAGCCTGAATTTCCAGCATCTGGAGTAGTACCTACCAGATTCTGGTGTATTACAAAAGGGGATAGCCTCTGCTTGAATGGTACAACCCAAAATGGAACAAAATGTCTCTCCTCCACACTCAGTGCCCTCACCCCAACTTACTCTTACACCCTCCCTCTTAGACTTAGAGACAGCTCTTAGTAAAGTATACTCAAGACCATCATCATCAGATATCACTCATATGCCTTCTACCTCTATCTCCTCCTTCACCTCTATTTAATGATGAGATGCAGTGACCTTAATCCTTACCAAGGCTAACTCCTCTACCTGCTCAAGTACTTTCATTTCCCCTCCTCTCCTCTAACAGTTTTCCCCCTCTGTCATCCCCATTGTCACTTATTTTCACTCCCTCCCTGTCTACTGGCTTCCTCCCTATTGCCTACAACAATGTCAACGTCTCCCTCATCCTAAAAAACCCTCTCCATCCCAGCTAACTATCTCCCTTATCTATTCTGCCCTTTGGGGCTAAACTCCTTGGAAAGATAATCTACAATAGGTACCTCCACTTTCTTCTTCCCATTCTCTTCTTAACCCCTTATAATCTGATCTCACCATCCTACTGAAATTGCTATCTCCAAAGTTACCAGTGATCTCTTTGTTACCAAAGCCAATGACTTTTTCTCAGTCTTCATTCTCCTCAACCTCTCTGCAACCTTTGCCACTATTGATCACTCACTCACTCCTCCTTGATATTCTCTTCTCTCTAAGTTTTCAGGACACCTCTCTCCCCTGGCTCCCTTCCTACATATCTGAACATTCCTCAGTCCCCTTTACTGGATCCTCACCCAGATCACCCCCTCTAACTATAGATGTCTGTCAGGATTCTGTCCTGGGCTGCCTTCTCTTCTCTATATATATTTCACTTACTGATCTTATCAGCTTTCATGGATTTGTCATCTCTGTGCTGATGACTCTCAGATCTATCTGTCCTGCCCTAATCTTTCTGTTCACCTCCAAACTCCCATCTCCAATTGTCTTTCAGACATCACAAACTGGATGCAAAGTAGGTAGCATAACTTTAACATGTTCAAAAAAGAACTCAAAATATTTCCCCCTAAGCACTCACTCTCTCTCTCTTTCTCTCTCTCTCTCTCACACACACACACACACACCGTTTCTCTATTACCATCCCAAGGCATCATCCTCCACGCCTCCCTAACATATCCAATCTGTTGTCAATTTTACCTTTGCAATATCTCTCAAATATCCCCACTTCTTTCCTCTGATACTGTCACTGCTCTGGTTCAGGCCCTCATTATCTCACTTCTGGACTGTTACCAGAGTCTTCCTGCCTTATGTGTCTCCCCATCCCAATCCAACCTCCATTGACCACCAAAGTGATTTCCTAAAGCCCAGGCCCAAACAGATAACCCCAATCCCCCATGCAATAGAGTCCAGTGTTGCCTCCAGCATCAAATACAAAATCCTTTGTTTGACGTGAAAATCCTTGCCTAACCTAGCCTTCTCCTACCTTTCCAGTCTTCTTAAACCTTACTTCCTATGTACTCTTCAATCCAGTGACACTGGCCTCCCGGCTGTTCCACAAGTAAAATACTCCATCTCTTGGCTCTGGGCATTTTCTCTGGTTCTCTTCTGTGTCAGCAATACTCTCCTTCATTTCTGCATCCTAGCTTCCCTGGCTTCCTTTAAGTCCCAACTAAAATTCCATCTTCTTCCAGAAGTCTTTCTAAACCTCTCTGAATTCTACTGTCTTCCTTCTGTTAATCATTTCCTATTTATTCTGTAAATATACAATTGTTTGTAGTCTCCCTCCTTAGACTGTGAGTTCTTGGAAGGCAGGGACTGTCTCGGGCCTCTTTTTGTAGCCTCAGGGTTTAGCACCATTCCTGGAACATAGTAGGTATTTAACAAACATTTTTTGACTAACAATAACCAGTATTTTTACTGCCCTTTAAGGTTTGTAAAGTGCTTTACAAATCTCATTTCATTTCATCCTCATAATAATAGGTGCTACTATTATTTCTATTTTACAGAAGAAGAAACTGAGGCAGACAGAATTTCAGTGGTTTGACCAGGTTTACACAGGTAGTTATTTTCTAACGCTACATTTACATTCATTTCCTGACTCCATGTCCAGCACTCCTAACCAGAGTAGAGGTACAGCTGCCAATAGTAACTTTGCCAGAAAGGTTTGGCAAGATGTAGAAGAGAAGAAAAGGGTCAGATGTGCAGGCTGATCATAGCCCTTAGACACTAGAAGCCATAGGACGAGTCAGTGGAAAGAGGGAAAAAGAATCAGTCTGAGAACTCCCCCTGCAGACTGAAAGCCAGCTGGTCAGATGCCAAGCAGTGATTAAACTCATGAAAGTGAGCAGGGCTCTTTGGGGCTGGTCTTGCAGTCCCTGGGACTCAGGACCTCTCCACGCACAAAGGCAGCATTTCTGATGAATACATGCTTTTCAACCCTCATCAAAAATGCATTCTGCTAATAAAGGCAGGAAGTGATAAAAGTCTGAGCTGACAAAGACAAGCAGAGACTCTCTCTGTCTCTGAAATTCATCCCCAGCTACTTTTCCAAACTCATCTGGGAAACCCCTACTTAAACAGTAACAGTGACAACAACATAGGTATGTGGTAGACGTTCAGTTGTATCTGACTCTGTGACACCACTTGGTGTTTACTTGGCCAGGATACTGAAATGGTTTGCCATTTCCTTCTCCAGCTCATTCTACAGATGAGGAAACTGAGGCAAACAAGGTTAACTTGTCCAGGGTCACACAGCTGGTAAGTGTCTAAGGTCATATTTGAACTCAGGTCTTCCTGACTCCAGGCCCATGTGCCATCGAGCTGTCCCTGCAATACTTTATAAATATGTTGAGGTGTGCAGAATGCTTTGGATACAGCACAGGATACCAGCATTACAAACATCCACCACTCATGGCTGATAGGAAAACTGGATAATTTTCTTTCTTCCTCTCTACCCCCTCCTTTTTCAGGATTTTTTCTCCAGCATATTGAAGGCTGTTTGGATGACCTCCATACTGTCAGACATCTAGTGCCCAGGATCCTTGCTTCACAAAGCAATCCAGGCTGTTGGAAGGGGCTCCTATCCATCTGTCCTCTGGCCATTCTCTGTAAGTTAAGGCTGAGAGTAGTTGCTGCCAACTTGGAACTTCATTTCTGGGAAGATAAAGAAATGTCTTTACAAGTGTTATTCATTCATTCTCCCACCTTTAGCAACTCTCTCTATTTGAGACAGTGATAGGGATGGGGGCTGTCATGGATTATTCACGGATAAATAATAATAATAAAAATAGAGTATCTCTCTCTCCACACACACATATACACACATACACATATGTGTGTACATACATACATATACCCAACACACACACACACACACACACACACACACATATATATATATAGTGTGATGCCCTAGAAAAAGCATAGGAACCAGATACTGTGTCAGTGTATTTTCATCCCAGCTCTGCCATTGGCAATCAGGGTGACTTTGAGTGAGTTTTTCACTTCTCTGGATCTCCATTTCTTCCTTTGCAAACTGGGGGTAATACCCTTCTTCCCTCACACATTTGCTATGAGGGTAACAAGAGACATTGTATATGAAAGCGCTCTGAAAAAATATAAGCAATCATAAGATATTAGTTCTTATTAGTGTGCCACACACCCTCCCTCCTCTCCCCATGCTATGGAAAGTTAACTCTAAGAGGCCATGGAACAAATCAGTCACCTCTTGTGTCTCGTTCCTGTTAGGGAATCTCTCCCTGACCCTCAACAAGTACAAGTAAGAACCATTCATTTGGCTGCTCAGTTTGTCTCTGGGCACCTCTCAGAGGGTTTACACACAAATACACACAAACACACACACACACACCTTCCTCTGTGTAATGAAGTGAGGAAATGCTTACACTGTGTTACAGCAATAACTCACCCCTTCAGCAGAGAAGTAAACAGAATAATAGATTCAGAGTTGAAAGGGACCTCAGAGGCTATTAAATCTGACCTCCATTTTACAGATGAAGAAACAGGGGTCTGCCCAGTGTAAAGAAGCAACTGACTCTAGGTCTATGAATGGATGTGTTATTACTATCAATGAGAAGCAGACTTATCTAGCAGATAAAGGGCTGGGTTTGGAGATGAGAAGTATGGGTTCAAATCCTGTCTCTGGCACATACTGTTTCTGACCCTGAGCGAGACATTTATCTTCATGCTGTATCTTGTCTACGTGTGCCTAAGACAGAAGTTATGGAAGAACTGCCAATCTGAACCAAAGAAGAAATCCTTCTCACTGGAAGTTCTGTATGCTGATGAGATGATAATGATGGAGACAGAGACAGATAGGGATATAGAGGAAAAGATATGCGTGTATAAGTATGCATATATGAATGTTATAAATATTAGAATATACAAATTATATAACAGACAATATTTTCTAATACGTTTCTAACTAATGTGTAATAGTGATACATAATTCATTTTCTATAATTAATCATTAATATATGGTTATTTTATATAAATAATTTGCATTTGCTTTTTGCGATGCAATCTTCTTTAGTTCATGGGAATGTAGAAGGAAAGAGTGTTGTATTAACATCATTTAGGCTAGAGGGGGAGAAAAGATCCCCAAGTGCCTTCATCTGGAAAAGGGGATAAAAATAACTTGCTTGCCTCAAGGGAGAAGGCTAAATCAGATGATCTCTTGAAGTTCCTTCCAGCTCTAAAAGAAACATGGTTCTGTGATTCCCTTTGGTTCTTAAGCCAGGCAAGTCAAGCAAGCTAAAGGACCCAAAAGTGAATTACTGAGCCCTGTCAATGAATGGCAAGCTTATCACTGGGGAGACAGATTCCCTTGCCTGACCCATTCCAGTTTTAAATCCCAAGCATGAGGGCTTTTAAAGCCACTGATCTCAGGCAACATGTATGTATTATACATAACCCTGCCTTGTCCATAGCTCCACTGTGAAGCCGCAGCCTGCATTCATAATTCAGGTGACAGGCAGGGCGTGATAAGCAGGCTGTTTCCCAGCCAGTTCAAGGAAGAGATGAATACCGCAGAGGCCTCACAGATGAACAAATGGAGAAGTGGGTGGTCAAGCCACAACATCAGAGAACTCTGCATCAGAATATTATCCATTTCACAAGGAAATTATTTTTAAAAAAGCTTTCCCAGTGACAGTTTCTTCAAAGAGAGACAACTATTCCTTTGAAAGGTCCCTATTTCCCAAACACAGATAAGAGGCTTAGCCCTGCTTAGATTGCTTCTTTACATGTTCACTTCTATGCAGTAATCTCCTCAAAGTCTCAGGAGTCTAGAGTTAAGACCTTTGACAGGAGGTGACCTGAAGATTCTGGGTCATGTGGACTCTCAAAGAGAGAGGACCGTGTCTGACCTTGACTGTAACTGAATCTGCTTTGGTCCCTCTCCCTGCCCTGCCCATGTAAGCTTCACTTTTTTGTTAGACTTGTGCTCAGACCCTGAATCCTGACATTTATCAACTGTCACTTCATCAGCTGATCCTCAGCTTCTGCCTTTGTAAAGGGAGAATAATCACATTTTGATACTGCTGCCCTCAGAGAGCTCTTACGGAGAACGTGGTTCATCAGCTGAAAAATGCCACATAAATGTATGCCATTGTTGTTAGTACTTTTCATTTGAAGTGAAAAGATGGTGATAAAAGCGTAGACTTAACTCAGCCCTCATCTCGGGTTAAAAGGCATTTCTATGTAGCATGGAAGACATTGGTGTCAGTGATTCTGACTTGCAAACAATCTGATTAATCTTAGAGTTGGAATGACAGGTCATGGCCAACCAGTTGGGAATCCATGCCTGAAGCTTCCTCGATTCCCTCCAATAGGAGAAAATTTAAAACAAAATTCAAACCTTTCATGGCTTCTCCACACATATCCCAACCCAAGAGACTAAACAAAGTCCACAACACCAGTACTTTTAAAAAATATGTTTTCCCCCCAATTATATGTCCAAAGAATTTTTAACACTTTTTTGAAGTTTTGAATACCAAATTCTCTCCCTCCCTCCCTCTCTCATCTTCTTCCCCCCCCAAAAAAAAAACAGGAAGCAATCCAATATAGGTTATACACAACACTAAATAAGTCCCTGTGAGGGGACTTAGGGACAGTTATTCCTTCTTTGACCTAATGATTTAAGGAACTCCTTGAGTCCTTTAAGATTCCATTAACATTGAGGATGCTAAACCACAGAGGTAGATTATGAGCTTTACTTGCGAACCAGAATCCTTACTCCCTCTGGGCTTGCCTACCACCATCACAGGAAATGGAGTGCTGGATCTGGAGTCAAGAAGACCCATTTTCAAATCCAGCCTCAGACATTGATGAGCTGTATGAACCTGGGCAAGTCATTTAATCACTGTTTGCCTCAGTTTTCTCATCTGTAAAAGGAAGGTAACGATAATACCTACCTCACAGGGTAACTATGAGGATCAAATGAGAATATTTGCGAAGGGCTCAGCACAGTGCCTGACACATAATAGGCACTATATAAATGTTAGTTATTCTCGATTATTATTTCTTCCCTTGGGCTCAGAATGGCCAGAACACATTCAGCAGTTGATGGCATTTCCCTGGGTGGAGTATAAATATATAGATAAGTGGGATCCTACTCCTAAACATTTGTCATAGAATCAGGTTTAAAGCTGGAAGGGATTTTGAGGTCATCTAGTTCAGTCCCCTGATTTACTGAGATCTAGAGAGCTTTGGGAAGCTAGGTGGCACAGTGAATAGAGTGCCAGGCCTGGAGTCAGGAAGACCTGAGTTCAAATCCAGCCTCGGATACTTTTTAGCTGAGTGATTCTGAGCAAGTCACTTAGCCCTGTTTGCCTCAGTCTTCTTCATCAGATGGAGAAGGAAACAGCAAATCTCTCCAGTATCTTTGCCAAGAAAACCCCAAATGGAGTCATGGAGAGTTGAACACAGCTGAAACAACTGAACAATACCAGAGAGGTTAAGTGATTTTCTTATGGTCAAACAGGTTGTACGTGGCAGATCTAAGATCTGAATCAGTGTCCTCCATTATCAAATTTCTTCCATATTATGCTGTCTGATTCCCACCCATTCATGTGACCATGGACTAACCACTTCATCTCCCTAAGTCTGTTTCTTCAGCTGTAAAATGGGGATAATCTACTTCCTACCTTGTCTGCTTGTTGCAAGGAAAGGACTTTGTAAGCCTTGAGGTGCTCTGTACGTTTTCAGCCTGAGACCAAAATCTATCCTTTCAATTTCAGGCAAAAATTGATTTTGCTGTCTTCCCTTCCCTTCGCACCTTCCCTCCACCTCTAGCAAGGGCAGCCCAGAACCCCTCTGGTTTCCGTCACAGTTCACCAGACTGAGATAAGAGGGGAGTCGCTAACAATTCCTTCTGGTGAGATGAAGGATCACCAGGCTTTATCATCTGCTCCTCCACTACCTCTGAAGGTTTTCCTGGCCTTGCCATCTGCCCTATCTCTATGTCTTAATTCCCTTGACATTCTTATCTGACCTATTGACTTAACCCAAGACCCCTGGCCCTTGCTTACCATCTGCCCTTCCACAGGCCCCTTGGGGTTTCTAGGCCCTTTCTTCTGCCCTAAACCTGAATAAACTGAATTTTATTTTTTGTGTTCTCTCTCCCAATTAAGAGTGTGAGCTCCTGGAAAGCAGAAATTAACACTTTTTCTGCCTTATTCTCAGCCCTTAACACAACGTTTGGCCTATAGCAAATGCTCAGTAAATTCTTTTTCATTTATTCATTCATCTCTTCACAAACACCCAAACCCCTTTTCAGCCCATGCCACGTTAACTCTACCCATTCAGCCATTTGGCATTTACAACACTTGACTCAACTGCCCTTGAATCGAACATCCAGTCTCTATCAATCCATGGCTGGAGTCACCCAGGTCTATTTCAGCCACTCTTTTCTTCTCTCAACTTTCTCAATGAGACAACTCCAGATTCTCATCTCTGAGCCCATTCCTCTTTCTTTTCCACCATTAACAGAGGACAATGGCAAATCTGCAACTCAGTGACACTTCACTCCCCCTGTCTTCAGGAAGACTTAATGACACTTATTTAGGGAGAATGGCCTTTTTTCTTCTATTTTCTTTCTTTCTTCTACAATGTTGATTAGGATGAACTTAGAGAATTCAGAAAAATATCCCATTAGCATTGAGCTGGCCTTGGTTTGGGTTGGGTTTCTTTGCCACCGGATCTCAGAGCAAACAAACAACTTTTCTAGAGCTAAGTTTACTGTTAGCTTTTTCCCATGTGAACTTGGGTGTCTTGCTTCTGATCATTTCTCATCTTGGAGATAGAAAGCAATCTCAGTAAGTGCTTAGCTTAATAGCTTTTCATCCACACCCTTCACAGTGCTCTGGAAGACTGCTAGCACTTCACAGAGGCAGAAGCTATTTCCTAAGACTGCCTCACAGCAGGATCAAGTCCATCTGTGTAAATAACAATTTTGTTTTCTTTAATAAGAGGTTCCTCACTTCTAGCCTGATCTCATTTTCTTTCTTTGTGGGCCATCTGGACTTGGGTACCGCCTCTGACTCTCACATAGAAGAGCTCTGATTGTGGAAGGACAATGTTTCTGTGATGGAGAAAGTTTGTGGTTCAACTTATCAAGTAATTAAAACAAGATTATATTGAGATGGGGAAAGGGTAAAAGCTATGTTATATAGCCCTGAGCTTTTATTCATTTATATTTTAGAGAGAGGGAGAGTCTACCAGCAAGCACCCTGACACATCCAGGATGACCTGCTAGCACAGGTTCTTAGATCTGCTTTTCTAAAAGAAAAGCAACTTCTGAGGGGTCAACAATCTTCTTTAATCACATATACCAACAGAATAAATACAATGAGAAATAAAGACCAACAGACAGGGTTTCTCTCTGACCATAAGCAATACATATGTCACAGATCAATAGACATACATACATAGTTACCAGAGAGAGAAGTAACAACATCTGGGTTTTCAAAGGGAGGTGAGGGGGCGGTGCAAGGCTACCCAGAGTCTCCTCTGGCACCTGATCCTTCTTCCAAAGAGTAAGCCCCAAAGCAAAACCTCACCTGAGAGTATATATATACTTTTCAGAGCCAGAGGGCACAGCCCTCATAACCCAGTGCCTCGTTAGCAATTAACAAAAGTTTCCCTTAATGGGCTCCAGGTGAGGTCTATTAATGGACTGGAGAAGATCTTTAACTCTTATGTAACAAGCTTCCCCTAATCAAACAAGTCTCATTAACATTACAGAGAGATGGAGCTGGAGTTCAAGAAAAACAACATGACACAGTGGATAGACAAAATGAACTAGGAATCAGGAAGATCTATGTAGTTTCAAACCTCAGGTTGATCTGTCCTTGTTCTCTAGGTACATATTTTGGATCCAATATTTCAGCAAGTGTATATGTATGTGTCTTTGTGAGAGAGACAGACAGACAAACAGAGACAGAGGAGCAAGGTGGGAAAGAAAGTAAATATGAATAGTGGATAGAATGCTGGCTTTAAAACCAAAAAGACCTGGATTCAAATCCTCATGGTGGCACATACTAGCTGTGTGAGCCTCATCAGTTTATTTAACATCTCTCAGTCTCAGGAAACTTCTTAGAACTTATTTGCTGAGTCATATGGACTGAGATCTGTATTAGTAAAGGGAGTTCCCACACCAGTTCCCACATCAGCTCATCTTTCTGATGAAAGCATAGATCCCTCAATATTTTCATTTATGCCTCTCTCCCATCTCCAATAGACAAATGAGGAAGTTGAGGCCCAGAGAACAAAGACCTGCACAAGTTCTCATAGTCTGTTATTGACAGAAATAGGATCAGACCTCCTTTTATTTCCTACCACATGGAATGGGAGTGCCTTTTCAGCACTCTTATTCCAAATGATTTTGAGGGATTTGGGGTTGGTCCAAATCCTGGGGCCACAACTCCATTGTGAGATACCTCTAAATCAAACTAGGTCCTTCTAGAGCACTCCAAAACAACTATGTGCTTAGGGCACTAGGACACACTGTCCCCCATAGCCTTTGCCCTCCCCAAGTGCCCTCTGTAGTAGACTTTCAACATTTCCTTCAGGGTCAGTTTGGAGCCATACCAACACCACTAATATAGGGCAATGCCAGGAAGGGGCAAGATGTTGACAAGGGGTCAGAACCCATGCCCCATTCTCCCAGCATGACCCCGAGTTGGGAAAGGATGTAAACACCATCAAAAGACCAGGACTCCAGTCTTAACTCCATGGACACTTGCAGGTTGTGGGACTGTAACTAATTCCTAGCTCTTCCATTAATACAGTGAGTATAATCATACTTAAACGGCCACTTTGTGGGGTTGTGGTGAGAAAAATACTTCTTAAATTTTCGAGTGCTATATAAGTGTAAGCTATTGTTACTGAGGATGGTTTTTTTTTAACTGAAGAAAGCTTCTCTGTCTAAATTAGAGCTCTTTTTATATATTTTATATTTGAGTTGGCCATTGCTCTTTAGGGTGTGATCACTTATCCCCTGAACACTATATAGTCCATGATACTGTACGTCATTGCCATCCTTATCCAGACAAACCAATACCCATCAATTTGGCAAAGATGATGAAAAAAATAGAAATATTCAGGGTTAGAAGATCTGAGGGAAAAGAGGTGGTGGTTGTTATTGATGAAACTGTGAACAGTTGGAATTGTGTGAGAGAAAAAAATGCTAAACTGATAACAGCTTTTGATTCAGCAATATCATTCATTCAAGAAGATCAGAGACAGGAAGAGAAATCCACATGTGCCAAAATTATCACTGAAGTACTTGTTGAAGCTGTCCTTTGCTTCAAAGAGGACCCATGACATCATGGAGTAATAGCTTGACTTGTGTGTGAATTGGAATTATGTGAGGCAGAGTTACACAAAGTCATCAGCCTCATTCTCTCTTTCAGAGTCATCCAAGTCCAATGGCAAGATGGCTGGTGATGATGCAGGATTCAATGGACGACCTTGGCTTCTTCTATGTCTGACCAAGCTCTAAGCACTCCACTTCAGCCTTCATGGCTATTGGAACAGTTTTCATCCACTTATTCTGCCAGGGGAAGTCTTCACATGCTTGGAGTAGACATCCCCCCAAAAGTTTAAGACCTATTGGTTACCCTCAACCCGGTCTAGCCCAACTGACAAGACAGTCACTGTGGATGTAACAGCTTCTTGGAGCCACAAGTGAGAGTTGAGTACCAGGTAGACACCAAAAGTGGATAAGCCACCGTGAAAAGAACTCAGCAAGCTCTCGCATCAAAGGTGCTAATTCTCCTTAAACACCCAATACACTCTGGTACTGTACTTTTTGAAAGAGGACACAACTGGAAACAAAGTAAGTACCCATCATTTGGGAGAAAGGCTGAAGAAGTTACCACATATGAATAGTATTAGGTCATAAAAGGAGACAAGCATTTTTTAAGCTACCTTTTATGTGCCTGGCATTGTGCTAAGCACTTTACAAATATTGTCCCATTTGATCTTCATAATAATGTATGGGACATATGTGTAATACTGTTGCCTCCACTTGACAATTGAGGAGTCTGAGGCAAACAGAACTTAAGTGACTTGTCTAGAGTCAAACAACTAGTACGTCTGGACTGGATTTGAATCCATGTCTTCCTGGCTCCAGACCCAGAGCTCTATCCATATGTAAGAAATGTTGTGAAGATAAAAATGATAAGATTTGGCAACAGATGGGGTGAGTGAGAATGAGGAGTCAAGAATGATACCAAGATTGCAAATCTGTGTGATTGGGAGGATGGCATTACTCTTAACATTAGGGAAGTTCATAAGAGGGGTGGATTTGGGAGGAAAGATAATGAATTCTGTTTTGAACATGGTAAATTTGAGATGCCTCTAGGACAACCCATTTGAAATGTCTAATAGGAAGTTCATAATGCAGGATTATAACTGAGGAGAGAGACTGGAGCTAGAGATACAGATCTGGACAGAGGTCACTGAACATGTAGGAGTTGAAGAGGTCCTTAAGTGAGTGAGAAAAAATCATGCTCTCTATAGAAAGAAAAAAGGACCTGGTTGGTTGGTTGGTTGGTGGGTTGGTTGGTTGGCAGGTTGGTTGGTTGGTTAGCTAGTTGGCTGCTTGTTGTCCTTCATTCTTGAAGAGGACCAAAATGACATTGCTATGCTAGAGTCAAATTTCAAGGTGTCTGACTGTGGCTGATCAGACCAATATGAGCTCAGAATGTTCTACCACAGGTTGGACACAAATAGTCCATGTGAACATTTGGGGTGGATACTCCAAATTTGCACTTCCTGTATTTCCTTTGAGCTGTCTCAATTCTACTTTGCTCATAGAGACCACCACCTTCTCCAATGAGGGCACACCATGCTGAGCAGTCCTGTACCAGTGTCTCCCATGTCACACAATCAATTCCAAAGTTCTTAAGAGATGCACAGTTAGGCAATGATTGGAAAAATGATCCAGAAAAGGAGACAAGAATGCAGTAGTCAAATATGTATGAGGAGAACCAAGAGAAAGCAATGTCACGAAAACCTAGAGAGGAGAGAATATCTAGAAGGAGTGATCAGTCAGCAAGGATGACTACTGAGAAAAGCCCATCACATCTGAAAATTAAGATTTCATTGGTGACTTTGGGTAGAGCAGTTTTAATTAAGTGATCAGGTCAGAAGCCATATTGTACTGGATTTAGAAAAGAATGAGAAGAGAGGAGATGGAGCCAGGAAGAGCAGACAATTTTCCTAAGGAATGTGGGAAAGAGAAGAGAGATATAGGATTACTTCACTATTTAATATAATTTTAAGTTTGATATAATTTTATATTTAATATAATTTTAAGTTTTCCAGAAGCTAGACTGTATCATTTAATCGCATCATCAATGCTATTCACAACAGCATTTTAAAGCTTGTTTTAGAGTCCCAAGGGAAATCTCACCTTTACCCCTGTAGTTATGAGCTAATAGAGAGGTTACCAACCCTTCCCACTGCTTTGGGAAGGGGAAAGCTTCTTAGGTTACTACTGTAGCATTGGATTTCTAAGTATTTTTACTATGTAGTATTTCTTCTTCCCATTGCTCTGTGCTAACATAATGCACAACTGAGGAAGGAATTTCATTCTCCCTTCCCAACCTCAAAAAAGCTTGGCTTCAGATTTCAGAGAGAATTTTTAAGTCAGTTCTTGCCTGGGCTACAGTAGAATATCAGGAATATTGCTGCAGGATCTGGGGAGGGTCCTGGAGGAGGAACAAGATAACATTGTCTCCCAAGTTCTCCCACTCACATTACAAACATGAGATTCATCCCAGGCTTAACCTTGGGCATCATTCAGAACAAAAGCTCCCACAATCCTCCTACTATTGAACGGACACCCAAAGACAACATGGCCATGGAAATCACATTCTGCTCTGACACCTCATAAATCCACAGCAAAAGCTGCAAGTAGAAAATGAAGTCTACATGAACCCAGGCACCCACATCAGAGTAAGACCCTTTGTCTCACAGCAAAGAATAATGCTTATATACATATATATTTTATGTAAGTGTGTGTGTGTGTCTGAGTGTATGTGTGCATGCGTGTGTGTGTGTGTGTATGTGTGTGTACAAACATACTCCTGTTGCAGGGAGGAAGATATCAGCAGACATGCAGATTTAATTGTTCAATCTGCTATACCTGAGAATTTTCTCAGAGCTTTGGGTACCTTTATAAAAAGGAAGAAAATGTCAAAGTTCCAAAAGGGTTTGAAGATAAATTGGAAGTTCCAAAGTGTCCCCAGAAAATATTAGGTCCTATTATCAAAAAAGTAAAAATAAAAGCAAGGTAAGCTGTCAGATTTCGGGAGCAAAGCTGCCACTACATTTATGCCTATTGTTTCCTATTCTCTTTCATCCCAATTGCAGTTTCCAGCCTTTGAGAAAGAAGATGCAGGGGTTCTGCAAGGAGCTCCAAAGGAGCCTAAGGTCTTTCCTGCAGATTACAGACTTTTGGGGCTGATATTTCCCCAATCAATTGTAGGGGGAGGCACAATTCAGCACCCAGAAAGACAGAGATACTGAAAACTTTTGAGCAGGAAATTGATTTAGCCTAGATGTTGTGTTGGGTTGCTTTGTTTTTGTTTTTGTAGTAGAACTCATTCCACACAGAGCGCATTCTTATTCCTGGGTGTTGTTTCCTGATTTTCTCATGTGGTTACTCCTGGGTCTTAATTGTCTCCTCTAGTTCATCACCAGTTGGCCTGACCTGACTTATGTCTTGTCCCTGGACTCCAATCACTCTGGAGGAGAAAGTGAGGCTACTGAGTTTGCACAGCCCCACCTCACTTAAATCCAGTTCACTTGTAAGTCAAGACATCAGGATCCTGATTTCATTCATCATCGTCTTTGAGAACTAAAGACTACAGCAAGACTAATCTGTACAAGGGGAAAGAGGCTGGATCTGGAATTAGAAAGCCTGGATCTGAATGCCAGTTCTGCTACTTTCTATTTGTATCCCCTTACCTGCAAAGTGAGGGGGTTGGGCTGCATGACCTCTAAAGTTTCTAATGATCTATGATGCTAAGAGAAGGGTGGCATTAGACCAGACCAGCCCCAACTGTTTTGGAAATTAATTAAAGATGAAGGATGTGTAACTTCAGCTAAGATAGATGGCACTGAGAATACAAGGTTGTTGATGACATGACTTTTGACTTCTACAGAGAATGGACATTCTAAACATATGTACACACACACACACACATACATACATATATATATATATATATTTATATATATACATAGTTTTATTTTGATTTCTTCTGCTTCTTACCTAATAATTCCTTCAACAGTATGGAAGAACTGTATTGAGTGGATTCTTAGGGAAGAATCAAGTGTTCATTTTTCAACATTTTTGTTTTGTTTTCAAGGCCAGTCAACCAATCATTGAACTGAATTTCCCTATTATCAAAAGCTATGTCTCTATCAAAGACCCCCTACTCTGAGTTAGGGTCAGAACAATCTGCATAATTCATTGCTTAATTTCCATTTGGAGATGTCACACCCCAAAACTAATTTCAAGGAAGCTCTGCTATAAAAACTCCCACAGAGCTATATGGGTCTGATCCTTTGAAATGCTTGGGGAAAACCAGCATGCTTTGAACTTGCAATGTGAGTCTAAACAAGCATAAAAACTAAGCCCAGAAGGTGAGGTTACTGTCTATCTCATGCCTAGGCATATTCTTGGTCTTTCATAAGTATAGGTGTCCAACAAGGAACTTTCCTTACATCTTTCAACGAGTACTTAAATTATATGGTACAGACAGTAAGTGCTAAAGGAGGAGAGAAAATTGAGAAATCGTTATAGGCTACAGTAGTCAAAGAGGAAATGAGAACTGATGTGAACCTTGAGGGATGGGTAGAATTTGGATACATGGACAGAAACAAAGTCAACAGCAAGTCAACAAGCATTTATGAAGCATCTACTATGTGCTATGTGAGAGGCACCATGCCAAGCACTGGAAAGACATACAGAAAAAAGCAAAATACCATCCTGCTTTTAAGAAACTCCCAATCTAAAAGAATAGTGTTATGTTTGAAAGGATGAGAGTCACTGTGGTACAGCAGCAAGCAAGCTACATCAGAGAACCTGGGTTCAAATTCTGCTTCTGTCTACCTGTGTGACTTTGGGCAAGGCATTTCTCTGCTCTCCAAGCACCAGTTTCCTCATCTCTCAATGAGAGGTTTGAACCAGACAATCTATGAGGTCCCTTTCACCTCTAAATCTATAATGTTATGGTCCTTGGGGGTCAACTCATACTGATGACTAAGCAAAATACAAGGAAAAGAAAAATCTCTACTATGAGCGGGGTAGAGAGTGAGGGTCTGAATCTATAGCCAAATAAGCTTACCACAAAAGGCCTGGCAGAGCGGGTGTCAGGGTTTTGTCAGGATGATAAAATTCAATTTGCTAAGTGGGGGTGGGCGGTGGGGCAAAATATGACACAAGTTCCAAAGCTCATTGGTCTGCCACTCTCTCCTCATCAGTGGAGATCCATGCCCTGCACATGAGGGAGGAGAGGAACAAAGTTGTGAGTGCAAGAGAGACAATCTTCTTCCAATTGCTGAGTCTCTTTTGGTCCTTTTGGCTTCCAGCTTTGAAAGAATATGGCTGATACCAACCCCACTTCAGGTTGCTGAAGGAAAAGACTGAAAAGAAGCTGCCCTGATATACAGCTTCCTACACTGCAGATTTTAAGGGATTTCCCTTTGGTATACATATAGGACTCTCTCTAGTTGAGTTGTAACCTTTCCCTCAATGGAAGAACTCCTTTACTCTGCATTGTCTGTTACATATTCTCATATTTTCTTTGACTTCTTATTTTGCTACTAATTTGGACAAATGGGTATCTTGGCTAAATGCTATGCACTCATTGCAGAATTGATGTATGGTGGGAAAGAGGTCAAACCTTGGATATAAAGCATAAGGGCCTTCTCCTTACCGATAACAAACAGTGATAAGAAGTTAGTTGACCTTAAAAATCATAACCCCCAGACTAACAACGTTTAAAAGAGAAAACAAATATAATTCTACTTTGCTCCCCTCTCTTTCAGAGGAGAGCAGAGGGGCAGCCTCTGGCCCCACTTTCCTGCTTCCCCTCCTAGAAGGAATCAAAATCTCCTTTGGAGAAAGGGAGGGGGAGAAGAGGCTAGAGATAAAGAGATGCCCACTCTGCCTCACTTCAAGCCACACAATGACACCCCACTGCTACACGTGCCCTCATACATGGACTGCTCACCACACGAAGAAAATCAATGGCTATAGGAGGATATTTAGGCCCAAAGGCGACATGACACCAAAGACGAAATGCAAGGGGCATTAGAGAAGTTGACTCTTCATGATTTAACCCAAAATTTCAGTCTTTTATATCATCTGCTTTTGTTTCCCCTTTTTCTTCTTTCACTAACATGCCAATGATGTTATATCCTCTCGACTCAGCTGTACCAATGTGCCATGGACTAAGGTGAAAGAGGGCACCAAGAGTTCAAGAAACAGAAACATGCCCAGCAGGGAAGGCAGGCCTAACTAGACTGGTGCAAAAAAGATCAGACTGCGCTCATTTATAAAGATCCTTGAAGGCTGCTCCTGAGCCATGTGTTTAAACCATGTCTCCAGGTTACCATAATCATTCTCAGCAAGAAACATTTTCCAAACAATTCTTTTCTTATAGTGCTGTGCACACTAACAAAAAAAAAATTATATAGTTGGAATCCCTATCATCCAGGAGTTTATAAGTCCAAAAGATTACCATAAATAAGAATGAGTATCAAATTCAACTAGTTCAACCCTCTCCAATTCTGATAAGGTTCCAAATGCCTTATTTAGCCCCATGTACTTATGGATCTAAAGGTCATGCTACTTCTCTGATCATGCTGAACATTCAAAATTGTAGCTGCAGATAGAATATATTTTTTTAAGTACTAGCTTTGTATAGAATTTGGTTTAGAAGTCATTTGATAATATTTCCCCTTCCACCAGAAAAGAAATGTGCTTGATTCCACATAGCCATTCAAATAGGACCTTCTTAATTAAACAGACAACTCTGTGAGAGATGGAGGACATAGAGGGCAGAATATTATACACATTGTCAGATTCTAAACCATAGAAGTTGGGTATGCTTAACGAGTTACAATATAGTATCCAATTCTGGTCCGGGGTCTGGGGGTAAGAATACATATCCAGGAATTACAATGATATAAGGCATCAATATTTTTTAAAAATAGGATTTTCTCTACTTCCTTTTCCACACTCATTTTCACTTAGCAGAGTAGAGCAACATTCAGCATTTTTGTAACCAGGGAAAAAAGGACAGTCTTACATGTTTCCCTACTCACCAATAACTCAGACCCGGCTCATAAGTTTTTTGTTTTGTTTTGTTTTGTTTCCCATCTCCCCAGATTTCCAGAAATCATTCATTTGCTGTTGGTCAGAGTCTGTGCATGTAAGGTCTCTACACAAGTGTATGATCTTTTTAGACATCAAGGAGAAGGATGAAAATTGTATAGTAATGGAATCTGTCATGAAACTTCTAATTACAGAAGTTGCCACAGTAAGCACTATAATGAAAGGCTTATTTTAATCAAAGATTTGTTGACTTTCCTTTGAAATAAAAATGTATTCTATCCCCTGCTTCTCCACAAATGGGTTAAGAAGGCATCTCTGTGCAGAAGTAGGTCTTCTGTATTTCTCTGGCATGTGTCAGGCGAGCTGGGACAAGGGACTTGCATTAATTTAGGAACCTACATAAGAATCTCAATCTGGCCATCTCACTGAGGGCTGCCACCATTTCTTAATTTAATCTTAATATCTTGAAGAAAATGCACAGGTCAATCAATATATAAGGACGTATTGAGTGTTTACTATGCCCCAACCATACCAAGCACTAGAGATACAAAGAAAAATGAAAAACAGTCCCTTCCCTCAAGGAGCTCATGGTCCAATGGAAGAAACAGCATACAAACAACTGTGGACAAACAAGATAGAAGAAGGATAAACTAGCAAAAACCAATAGCAGGGAAGCACCAGCCTTAAGGTGGATAAGGAAAGGCTTCTTATATAAGGTAAGACTTTAGCTAGGACTTAAAGGAAGGCAGGAGACAAAGATGAGGATGGAGAGAATTCCAGGAATGGAAGACAGTCAATGAAAATGCCTCAAGCTGGAAGATGAAGTGTCTTGTTCAAGGAGCAGCAAGGAGAGCAGTGTCACTGCACTGAAGCATTCATAGACAGGAGTACTGTGTAAGAAAACTTGATGAAGTTATGAAGAGCTTTGAATGCTAAACAGGATTTTCTGTTTGATTCTGGAGGCAATATGGGAACCACTGGAGTTTACTGGATTGGGAGATGACATGGTCACACCTAAGCTTGAGGGAGATCACTCTAACAGCTGAGTGATAAACTAGAATGGGGAGAGACTTGAGGAACGGAGACCTACAACAAAGCTATTGCAGTAGGGGTCTGCTGATATGGCGAGCAAGCGAACATCTTGTCCTTGCTCTAAGCAAGTCTATTCCCAGTTTTTCAGCCAATCAGCTCAGTGGAATTGGGTCAGTCCCCTTACATCTCTGAGCTTGAACTCTGGGGTTCCCTCCAGCTTCGCCACAGGATAATTCTCTTACTCTGAGTCAGGAGGAAAGTCAGGATTAAACCTAAGCCTCTGCTCACTCTATTAGACAAGGCTGGCTCCACTCAGATTATCCCCTAAGGAACCAAAACTAAAATCATGGGTGGTGAATTTCCTCCAATGGGCCCCGAGGGACTTTCCCTCCCCTCCCTGTTTTGACATTCCTTCATGTTTCCTACCTTTGCACACAAGCTAATGACAGGAATGTGCTTTGAAGATGAAGAGATTTATAAAAAGACTAAGCATTATTACTCTTCTCCCTTCCATTGTTAGCAGACTAATTACTGTACCTACCACACAGGGGTGTGGAGAGGATTAATTCCCTAATCTTTGCTAAGTGCTTTGAAGAGGACAGCCCCTTACAAAGTACTGAGTATTATTAGTATTGAACAATTAGAAGCACGTGCGCACGCACACACACACACACACACACACACACACACACACACACACACACACACACACACACACACACACACACACCTGAATAAGGGGACTATTTCAAGATATAAAGTGACTTAGAATTAAAATGAAAAGGGAGCTTGCGTTTTGTGTTGGCTAGCAGTGTGGTAAGGAAGAGAGAGTGCTAAATTTGGAGTCTTGAACATGGAGTAAAGGAACCCATGCTCCAGTCACATTACTACCTGTCGGACACTTTACAAGTGTCACTTTACATTCAGAGCCTCAGTTTTCTCTTCTGTAAAATGAAGGATTGGATTAGATGACCTCTAAGGTCCCTTCTGGGTGGTACGGTGGACCAAGTACTGGTCCTGAAGTCAAGAAGATTCATCTTCCTGGGTTCAAATCTTGCCTCAGACACCTACTAGCTGTGTGACCCTGGGTAAGTCATTTAACCCTGTTTGCCTCAGTTTCCTCATCTGTAAAGTGAGCTGCAGAAGGAAATGGCAAACCATAATATCTTTGCCAAGAAAATCCCAAATGGAGTCATGAGGAATTGTGAAAACCAAAAAAATGACTGAATAAGGTCTCTTCTAGATCATAGAACTATGAGCCAAAGTAAACATTAGAAAGAAAATCCAACAAAGAAAGGCAACATGTATTGTCAAAAAGCCAGCCTGTGAGACATATTTTATTTTCTAGTGTCTTCTCTAAGCTTTCCTTCAACTAGCCCCCCATACCCACTTGCCAGTTTTAGCGTAGCAAAGAAAGACCCCACCATACCACCTGCTCACTGTCCAAAGTCTCCAGAGTAAGCCCGACATAAACCAGTAGGTTCAAAGTCAGCTTGCTTTTTGATACATCTTCCCTGGGCAAGATAAGTTAATGTTTAGACTACAAAGAGGAAAACACTGAGATATTCCCTCATTCTTGGGGAGTGAGGATGGAGGTTGTGTTTGAATAGTCCAGATCATTAGCTTAATTCTTTATTGTGCCTTGTATGTTTTGCTAGATGGAAGGAGCTATGATGTAGCCAAAAGTACACCATATTTCAAGGTCAGCAGATGACATTTAAATCCTAGTCTGGATAGGCACTAGCTGTGTGACTCTAGTTAAATTGCTTCCCCTTTCTGAGTTTTAATTTTCTCATCTGAAAAATACAAATAATAATACTTGTACTATCAGGAAAATGTTATAGAAATGTGCTCTATTATCATTAATATAAAGAACCAGCTCTGGTCTTTTCACACCATCTCTGAAAAGTCTCAGCAGATTCCAAATTTATCCTCCGTCTTTAAATCTGGCCTAAAATTTCAAATAACTGCAACTCATTTTTTATTGCATTTTACATACAAAAGAAAGGACTGGCCCATCATCATTGAAGCAGCTAGGTGGCCAGTAGGTAAAGGTCCTAGAGTCAGGAAGATCAGGGTTTAAATCCTGCCTCCGATACTGACTAGCCGTGTGACCCTTAATAAATCATTTGCTCTAAGACTGTTTCCTCCTATGTAAAATGAGGATAAAAATAGCACCCATCACATAGGGTTGTTGTGAAAGTCAAATGAGATAATAGATGCAAAGCCTTTTACAAACCTTAAAGCATTTCATAAATGCTGGCTTTTATTATCATTGTTATCAGCATTCCTGTCACATTCCCATAGCACCTAACATTAGGAGCGTACTCATCAATCATTTTTAATAGCAGGACTTTAGCCAGGATATTTCATATTAAATACCTATCTTTGGTGGAGGAGGACAAAAAAATCCCCTTTAGTCTTTCAACCTCTCCGTTACCAGGCCCCAATTGCTTTTCAGTGAAGACATTTAGATTTTCCAAATGCAGCGTCTAAGCAAGATGGTGTATGGGTTGTAGCTAGTCAGTCAACTGATTCCCAGTCAACTTTAGGCTTGCTAACCAATTAGCTATCCTCCTTTAGGGGTCCTTAGCAAAAAAAAAAAAAATCCCTTTGGGGAAAACTAGTCTTGAGAATCATTGCATATGGGCACAATAGAAAGAGCCCTGAACTCAGAGTGAGGCCACCAGCATTGCCATAGTGCTCTACCATTTCCTTTTGCAAATCATATAATCTTTCTGGGTCTCCTCTTTATCTGTAAAGAAGGCATGATACCACTTGTACAACCTACCTCAAAGAGCTATCTAAAAAATTCCAATATCTAAAGCCCTTTGATATTGTGGGGTGCTAGTTAATGTAAACTATTATTACTACAATACAGCACTTATCTTTAAGTATTACTATTAATATCTAACTATATTTCTGGTAATAAATTGGACAGAAATAATTCTTTGCCCTTCATGGGGAAGGCCTTGTTGTACAGATGCCTAGGAGTTGAGATTTATTCTGATATGGTTATACGTAGCTATGGAAATCAGACTACATCAACCATCATAGTTTCTCCTCTGTAGGAAAGGTGGAGGTAGCCATAGCATGAAAGGAAGTGAAGTTTGGGGGATTTTTAATATTTAGTTAATTTTTTTTTAATTACTGAGCTTTTTTTCTTTCCCTCTCATCTATTCCTATTAGGAAAAAAAAAAGAAAAGAAAGAAAAACAAAATTCTTGTAACAAATATTCATAGTCAAGCAAAACAAATTTCTACACTGCCTGTATCCAAAAAATGTCTCTCTTTCCAAATCTTTACTGATTCCTATCACCTCTCTGACAGGAGGAGGGTAATATGCTTCATCACTCATCCTCGAGAGTCATGGCTGGTCATTGCATTGATAAAATTTCTTGCATTTTTCAAAAAATATCTTTAAAATGTGGTTGTTAAGTTGTGGTACAGGAATGTAATGGAATACTTTTGAGGAAATATATAAGAAATGATGAGCAGCCTGATTTCAGAGAAATCTGAAAAGACTTAGATGAACTGATATTTCATGAATTGAGGAGAACCAGGAGAACATTATACACAGTAACAGCAACATTCAGAGATGACCAACTTTGATAGACTTAGCTGTTCTCAGCAATACAATGATCCAAGACAATTCCCAAAGACTCATGATGGAAAGTGCTAGCCACCTCCAGAGAAAGAACTATGGAGTCTGAGTGCAAATCGAAGGACAGTATTATCTCTTTTTTGTTGTTGTTTGTTTTTTCTTTCTTGTGGTTTTTCTCTTTTGTTCTGATTCTTCTTTCATAACATGACTAATGTGGAAATATGTTGAATATGATTATACATATGCATTGCCTATAGCAAATTGCTTACCATTTTATGGGAAGGGAAGGAGGAGAGGAAGGAGGGAGGAAAAAAAAGATTTGGAACTTAAAATCTTTTAAAAGTGAATGTTGAAAACAATCTCTACATGTAATTAGAAAAAATAAAATATGATTAAGTGGGAAAAAAGATAAAATGTTGTTGTGGTATAAATTATTCTTCTGGTTTTACTCATTTTGCTCTGGATTACCTCATACGGTCTTTCCAGCTTTCTCTGAGACTATTCCTTTGAATGTTTCTTATGGCATGGTAAACTTTACATCTGTCTGCCTTTGTTCAATCATTCTTCATTTTACGGGTACCCTCATTAATTTCCACTTTGCTACTACAAACTAACAAATATTTTTGTACATTTGGGTTCTTTTCCTCTTTCTTTAATCCCTCTGACTCATAGACGTCATGGTGGTGAAGCTGGATCCAAGTTTAGTGACTTTGAACCATCATCGCAAGTTCCTTTCCAGAGAATGCCTGGACTATTTCACAATTCCATCAACAATGCATTAATGTTCCTGTTTCACACAGCTCCTCTGACACTCACCAGAACTTGGGCAGTGTTATGACTCAAGGGACAGAGTGGTGAACTTGGAGTCAGGAAGATCTGAGTTCAAATGTGACCTCAGACACTTCCTCACTGTATGTAAACAAAACAAGCCAACATGTTGGCGATGTCTGACAGGATATGCCTCATCCCATGCCTATAATCATTCTAACCATCTCAACTATGGGAAGGAAGAAACGTCTAACTGTTAGCCCTTAGAAGTGAAGATTATTCATCTCATTGAGCAGGGTTCTGATGTCATTCAACATTTAGAAAAAGACTTTTATATACCTCCATCAGGATGTGGAGCAACATCAGGTCTAAGACCTAGAAAGAACTAGAATGCATGGATTGTGGAAACTAGGAGAAAAACAACTTACCTACTTGTGTGGTTTTTTTCTGCTAAACTACTCTTACAAACACTAACCTAGAAAAGTATAAGGTCTTCTTCCCCATTTCCATCTTCTACCTCAGTGCTTAGCGGAGACAGGAAAAAGAAAAATCAAAAATACTCTCTTAACCAGATTCTAGGTGTGGGGAGAGAACATTTAAGTGAGGAAAAGGCCAATACTTTTTTTCACATTAACACTCTGAACACACGCAAATGTATGATAAACAAATCTCATGTCAACAAAGGATAGGATTTCATTATTGTTTCCAGAGAAGTCTATGAAATAATAATTTCTTGCATGGAAAGGGTCAAGTTCTTTCTGTCTTCTGTTAGTGTAATGAAACTCTTAAAGTGAGGAAGGGAGAAGACTGTGGGAAGGGGCTTCTGAGAGGCACTGACTATGGAATGTGACAGCAACACAATTGTGTTCATGACAAGCACAAAAAAATGACCAGGAATGACATTTTGTGTTGCCTTTCTTTGGAATTTCAGAAAATAGCGACAGAAAACCACAAGGAGAAGCTCTTTCCAAGCAATTTAATTCTCTGTATCTACAGACTCAAACAACCAGCCAGTAAACAGTTACTAGATAGCCTGTGTAAAGGTTGATTTAGTCCTTCTCTGCCTCCCACCCTTCTTCTCTCTTTAACCCCAAAGCTATATGAGAATATAGTGGATGCTCAATAAATGCTTGCTGAACTAAATTAATTGCAGTGACTCAATCTGTTTCAGCAAGCCTCCACTGGACTTTCTACTGCTTATGGGAAGGATATTTCAACCATACTATAAATCACTATCATATTATTAGCTTATTGTCCAATTTATTTGACAACTACTTAAACAGTTGGGAGAGTGGGAAGAAAAAAATAGAAAGGAAACGAGCACGGAGAGAACAAGGCCACCAACAATCATTGTACAACCAACTATTAAGCTTAAGAAATCTCTTGAGTAACAGGGGAAAACAAGGCGTTAGAGCAAGGAGAAGTAACTATCAGTTTTATACCTAAAATAAATACCGCAAACTGAACCCAAGACAAGTATCCTGAAGCACACTATCAGCTATTGCGGAAGGCGGAAGAGAAGCAGAAATCCCAGGACACCAATTCAAGGCCATTTCTGTGAAGGTCATCATGGTGGGGGTAGGGGGGTGCTCACCTCAGTCCATCATGTAACAGCTTCCTATTTCTGACTCCTTATTCTTGCTAAGAAAATGTTAAACTCTGCTACTTAAGAATTCATTATAAGGCTGACAGCTCCCTCTCATTCCAGTGTACTGGGACCAAACTCCAGTTACCCTCACCTAGTTATGTCTCTATTTAAGCAGTTTGCAGAGTACTTTCTTGAACTAGCTAAAGGTTTTCTATCCACCCACCAATGAAGGCTTGTTTCCTTCATTCCTTCCTATATCTGTGATCTTCTATATATATATATATATATATATATATATATATATTCCTTCTTTCCTATATCTGTGTTCTTCTTCCTGACCCATTAATATTGGTGTTACCAAGGTTCTGATCGTGACTCATTTTAGCTATTTCTCAGTGTTCTCTCCCTTGATGATCTTTTTCAGATATATGGCTTCAACTGTCACCTCTGCCTGGATGAGTCTCAAATCTATATCTTTGCCTAGCCTTGACCTTTCTCCTTTCAGTTTCCTTCTGAACAGTTATATCATAACACTCATCTGCTGAGAATCTTCAAAGAATCTCCCTGTTGCCTAAGCCCAAACTTCACCTCAAATTTAAAGCCCTACATTTCTAGGATTGTCCTATACGGTTTCTCTTATTGTATCCTATATTAAAACCAAACTGGACATCTCTCTATTCTGCCATACATATCCCTCACTTTCTATCTTCCATGCCTTTGCTTATATCATTGCTTATGCCTAGAATACCCTCTCTTTTATCTCTACTGATTGAAATCCTGTCCTTCAAGATCAATGTTAAACATCACCTTTTCCATGAAACCTTACATGACTCTCCTACATCCTAGTCAGTCATGTCTTCTCCCTCCTCAAACCTCACATAGGCTGTTGACTGAGTTTTTTTGGTTTTTGTTTTTTGGTCTGCTTCTCCCTTAAGCTCTTGCATAATACAATATATTCCCCTTAGTGTAGCTGCAAGCACCAACAGCAACCACATCTCCTTCTGCCTCCCCCATTCTCCTGTCTCCTTTGGAAAGCTTTTGGAAAGAATCCATGGAGAAATTTGAATACCTGGGTCCAACTCCCAGAGGACACTGGAAGACAAAAATTCAGAGACAGAGAGAGACTGGCAGACGGAAAGAAAGATAGATTTACCCTCTAAATCTTAGGATTCAGTGAGAAGTACTGAAATGAATGGGAGGCATATTACAGGACATAGAACTAACTCATCATTGTGAAGTTAGAAATAAAAACTTACGCAATTAGTACAAAAAGAGAACATTCCTCTAACTGTAATAGGATATGTGAGTATATATATATATGTAAGTATATATATGTGTATGTGTGTATATATATATATACATATACATATACACATGTGTGTGTGTATAAAACTACAAACAGGCTGCGATATAATGCTCCAGGATGATTATTCCTTAAAAACCAGTTGCCAGAGACCTGGTCTCCTAGAGGACTTTGCCAATGCCATTTGCTGGAGAGGGAAAAACTGAAGAAGGCAGTACTAAAGCTGAGCTATATTATAAGGTAGTAATTATTAGAACTATCTGGTACTGGCTAAGAAATAGAAAGGTGGGTAAGTGGAACAGAGTAGACATATAATACAAAGCAGTAAATGATTATACTAACTGTGTGTTTGACAACTGTAAAAATTTGAGCTTTGGAGATAAGAATTCACTATTTAGTAAAAATTGTTGGGAAAACTGGAAAGTAATCTGGCAGAAATTAGGTATAGACCAGTATCTTACGCCATTTATCAAGATAAAGTCAAAATAGATACATGACTTAGATATAAAGGGAAATACATAAATAAATTAGAAGAGCACAGAACATATTACCTATCAGACATATGGATAGGAGAAGAATTTATAAATAAGAGAGAAAATTGTGAGATGTAAAATTGATAGTTTTGATTATATTAAACTGGTTAGAAGGAAAGCAGAAAATGGAGGTGGTAGAATTTATAGACAATTTCTCAGACAAAGGTCTCATATCTCAAGTATATAGAGAACTTCATCAAATTTTAAGAATATGAGTCATTCCTCAATTGATAAATGGTCAAAGGATATGGAGAGGCAGTTTTTCAATGAAGAAATCAAAGCTATGGGTAAAATGCTGTAAATAATTATTGATTAGAGAAATGCACATCAAAATAACTTTGAGATATCATCTGATACCCATAAGACTGGTTAAAAGATAGAAGAGGAGAATTACAAATGTTAGAGGTGATATGAAAAAATTGGAACACTAATACACTGTTAGTGGAACTGTAAACTCATCTAACCAGAAATTATGTCCAAATTATGTATATCCTGTGACCCAAGCAATACCACTATTAGGTCTATTTCCTAAGGTGATCAGGGAAAAAGGGAAAAACTTATATGTTGTAAAATATTTATAGCAGCTCTGTTTGTGGTGGCAAAGAACTGGAAATTGAGGAGATGACCATTAACTGAGGAATGGCTGAACCAGTTGTGTTATATAATTAGATGGAATATTACTGCACTATAAGAAATGATGAACTGGTTGATTTTAGAAAAACATGGAAAGACTTGCACTGAATAATGAAGAGTGAAATTAGCAGAACCAAGAGAATGACAAATCCAGAAACAGCAATATTGTTCAAAGAACTGTGAATGACTAAGATATTCTGAGTATTATAAACATTCAAATCAACCACAGAGAACCTATGAAAAAAGACGCTACCCACCTCCAGAGAAAGAACTGAAAAATGGAAATATGCATGTGTGGTTTTACACATATTCACACACACTTTCTGCCTTCTTTGCCAGGAGATTCTAATTAATAAAAACAAAACCACTGGGCAGCTAACTTAGAAGTCAAAGCCAGATACTTCAAAGATATACAAACTGAAGGAGCTAGCTTTCAATAAGCATGAGATGACTGTGTCCATAGTTAGAACAGATCTGAAAAATGCCTGTGCATTGCAAAGTTTTCATTTTCTATGTCAGCCCCTATAGTGTTCAATCTGAAAAGGATCTTAAAGGTCATCAAGTCCACCTCCTCATTTTACAGAGAAGGAAATAAGTCCACTGAGTAGAAATGAGTTGTGCCAAATCACACCATTAATACGTGGCCAATCCTATACATAAACTGAGGTCCTGTGACTCTAAATCCAGGCTTATTTCCTCTTCATCAATGTTGTACATTAGCAGTGACAATCTAAGTTTTTACTTAAGATTTCCTTCCTCTTTGTTAATATCCTTTCTTCCGTTTTTCTCTTTTGCCCACTTATTCCTCTATCTCCTACTCTGAAATTATCATATTGAATTTGCCATGTCAAAAAAACCTACATTTGACCCAAGAATGCAATTTCACGAGACACTGCATGCATACTACAAGGAAGAAAAACTGGAGGAACAGAGCTCAGAGGATGAAAATTAATTAAAAACAGATCTTTCTTATATGAGCAAAGTCAAAAGAAGGCAATAGAAAATCAATTCATTTCTAAGAAAGAATAATTTCACCAACGATTATAAATTTTTCCTTCAAGTTGGCTTCTGGGCAAAAGTCCCTCTCTTCAGTTAATTTTGATAACTTTTATAATATTTCTAACCTAAAGTAGACTTGTCAGAAAAGCATCAAAAACCCAAAGCATTATATACCTTCTTTAAGAAATTTAAGTCTCTTTAGATCTTTACTTGTAGCAAGCCTAGATCATGTGAAGAACAATAACAAAAAGTTAATTAAATTAATCAGATTAGAATTAATCAGATTAGAAATTTAGTGCCATACAAATCCTACTTGACCCTGGAAATTTGGCTTCCCCAGGTCCCATGTGTGATTTTTTGGGTCATCGCAGTTATGTAAATATGGTTCAAGTTCCCATTCCATGAATTCTCCACTAATGAACCAGACAAGAATTACAAATCAAATAGTAAAGTATTTAATTAGGATACAACAGCAAAGAAAATAACAATGGAAATATCATTCTTCACTCCACCCACTCACCCTAACACATGAAACCATACAATCTCCCGCCAACTCTCATATCTGGTGGGGAGGGAACAGTCCCTGGAAAATCCGAATTGTTAAGTGATGATGGGTTATCTCACAACTGGAGCATCTCTCAAGACTAGTTCCCCAGCCCCCTCATAGTTGCTTCTCAACTCCACCTCTCATAGCTCCCTTGGCACAGTCCAAGAGTGCCACCTTGCCACTGTTACTCCATTCCATCTTCACAACTTCTATTCTAACCATCTCCATAGCTGTTATCTGTTCCCTCTCTGCTCTGTCTACACAGATGGTCTTCCATTCTGTTTCAGGAGCTGCCCTTCTTCTCTGCCTCTTGGGCTACCATTCACTGATTCTTGGCTGAGTTGCTGCTGCCATCTACTGGCACCATCATCTGCTACCACTCTGCTCCACTAAGCTGGGACCACCCGTTGAAGTTGTCAACAGTGGCTACAACTTCATCTTCCTCTTTTCTGAGACTGCCCTGGCCAACATGCCTCAGTTGCCTAATCAACATGATATTTCAGTTCTTTTGTGGGAAAAGTCTATACTACACCCAACTAACACAGAAAAGGGTCATCACCCCAGTAGCTCCAAAGACTTTTGATTTTCTTCTCCCTGCATGAAAAGATCCTGAGTACTCACTCTTTTCTGAACAGGGCAAATAAATTCCTTTCATCCTTTCCCTGACCTCTGCAAACTTCATACTATATGACCTGCTTCACAGTCCAGAATACCAACCATGCTTGGGATATACATATGTATTCTTTTTGACCTGTCCTTTAAATTTCTAGCATGTTACACACCAACTACAAAAAAATTTCTTTAACACTTGATGTTTCATGGAAGTACTTAGTAATAACAATGATGGTGATGATGATAATTAGCATTTATATAGTACCCACTATGTGCCAGGGACTGTGCTAAGCACTTTACAGGTATTGACTGGAAGGATGACTGGGCACAATTGGTACCCTTTGTGGTGCATTCATGGCATCCAAAAGGAATATTCTCCCCATAGAATATAAAAAACTGATTCTATATTGCATCAGCAGACTATGGAGCCATAAGAATTATTTTCTACCAAATTCTATGGCATAGTACAAAATAACAAGGGGGTATGTGGCAAAAAAATCTGACGAAAAACAGTCTAATCCAAAAGATAGCCTTTATCTTCATCTTCATCATAGAATGTTAGCTCAAGAAGGGACATCCAAGATCATATAGTTTGATTCTGTCATTTTACAAATGAGTAAACTGGGACTATGAGAATGAAAGTAACTGGCCAAAGGCATCATCATTAACAAGCATCTACTAAGATCCAATCACTGCTCTTAATACGGTTAATGAGAAGGGAAGGGTACAAGGGGAACCATTTAAGATGATTTAGAAAATGACATTCCCTATGTTTTTATTTCCTTCACTTTTTACCTTAGATATAGTGAATTTCTGTACAACCTTTCCTCCCCCTATGAATAAACAAATTCTACCCAACCTTCAAGGCTTAGGTCAAGCTCCATTTCATCAACCCACACTGAGTTCTCCTTTCACTAAACTCACAGATTCTCAGAGCAGGAAGAGACCTCAGAGATTTCCTGACCCAACCTGTACCTGAACAAGAATCTCTACCACATATGTAAAAATTGATCATCCAGCCTTTGCTCAAACATCTCCAGGGAGAGGCAACTCCCTCCCTCCTAGAACTGCCCATTTCATGTTTGGACAGGTCAAATTGTTAGGGTGTTTTTCATTACAGCAAGTTGAAATCTGTCATGCCATATCCTCCAACCATTCTCACACCTCTCACTGATCTCCCTCTTCTTTGAAATCTAACAGGCTTTATAGCACACAATTTAACACACTTGGCTATACACTATGTTATAATGTTTGAAAATCATTTTATATGTTAATCTTTTCTAGTCAATTTGACTGTAACCCCCCTGAGGACAGGAGCTATGCTTTACATTTTCTTGTGTATTCTACAGCATTTCTAATAAAATATCTGGAACATTGTGAGTGCTCATCCAGTGCATGTGTGCATGTATGTGTGTGTGTGTGTGTGTGTGTGTGTGTGTGTGTGTGTTTTAAGTCCAGCTGGTGCAATCCAAGGGTACTTTGGGCTTTTTGTCAGTCATATGATTAGTCTACAGTTTTCACAGCAAACAAATCACTCAGTCACTCACATGGTGGCTAATTTCTGGAATCATTCACCTCCCCTGGCCCCCAAAGAGCAATAGATTCTCTTAATAGCAGACTAAGTAGTATGGATAAGGAAGACCTTCCTGACATTAAAAGAAATTCAATAACAGTATTGGATTATGCATCCAAAAGATATGTTGGACTTTCCACCCTTAGATACTACAGACAATATGCTATTATCTTTAGGCAGCGTAAGTATGATCCTTTATGGAGACATGGCAATAACTATATGAGCTCTTGATTACCCTTCTAAGTTCTGGGGTTCCCTCATTCAGTATTCTCAGTACAGTTCACTTAGCTGCTGAAGAAAGAAATGAAGAGAAAACCACAGAAAGATTACTCAAAAAAGGAATGTCTGGAAGTCAAACTAAAGAAATCGAAATCAAAACTCTTGGGGTCCTTGACTGACTTTGTTGTTTCCTTGGGGTAAAGCTTTTGAGCGCATCACATGGTCTGCTTATGCTTTACTTTCCTCTGTGTAAAACAGGATTAGCAACATAACATTTCATTTGTAAAGCCTTCTAAATCCAGGGGCTGATCTCTTATCCAATGTAATTATCTGCTTTATTATTTATTAATATTAATAACAATGCTGCCCTTCACATACAAAGACAATGCTGCTAACCCAGCATTAGTAGGGCAGAAAGTGGTTTTTCTGACAGTGGGGATGGACTGGTTCACGTACACATTTTATTGCCAGGTCTTCCTTCTGATCAATTCTACCCTTTAGCAAAAACAGAGGAAAAAAAGCCAGCTAGCTCACACTGATAATGGAACACATGACTTTTATCTCATTAGCACTCTGTTCTAAACATCTCTTTCAGATTCATATCCAGAATCTAGCACAATGCCTTGCTTTGTAGAAACTTATTAAATTTTTGCTTAATTGAATTGAATTTATGTAATCATATAATAGAAGAAAAAGAAGGCACCTTCAAGATCATCTGACCCAATTCCAGTATCATCAGCACATCAGCTAATAAATATCTGCTATGCACTTACTATGTAATAGATGCTGTGTTAGGAGTTAGGGGTACAAGCACAAAGAATTAAACAATCCTTAATCACAATGAGCTTATATTCTAATCACTGCATTTCTAACCTCCTCTCATAATACCTTTCTCTATCAAAACTGGACCACTCTCTCCGCCCCTATCTTCATGCAATCACTTACACTGTCCTCTATATACCTAGAAAATGTTCCCTTCCCTTCTTTGATTATTTAATTCCTGAATCCTCAGTTTATCCTCCTTCTTATTGATTCATTTTCATCCCTTCACCGTAGTGACCCTAAGGTCAGCTCTATCTTCTACCCTTGACTACCTTATCCAGTTACACTATGGGCATTGACAACCTGCCATGTCAACCCTGGTTGACCACCATCATCCATCCTTTCCCTTCATACTCCCAAGTTGCTAAACACTGTTTGAGGAAGTCACACCACCATGTCAGCCACAAACAACTACAGATTCATGCTATCTAATATCACTTGAGTCCTCACAGTTACCTGGCAATCCATTTATTTTTTCTTTACTGACTTATCACAAACATCTCAGAAGCCCCCAAAACCTCTGCTACCTTTCTCTTACCTTCTACTTAACTGAGAGAATAGAAGCCATCCAGAATTTTCCCTCTTCTCCTACTTTATATCTTCCAAAACCCCTCTAAATATTCATTTATCCTTTACTCCTGTGTCAGAAAAAGGTGGCTCTTTTTTTCCAAATTTATTAATTTATTTCTAATTTTCAACAGTAGCTTCCATAAGTTCCAAATTTTCTGCCCTTTCTTTTCTTCTCCCTCCCCAAGATGGCATGCAATCTGATATGGGCCCTACACATACATTCCTATTAAACACATTTTTACATTAGTCATATTGCATAGAAGAATTAAAACAAATGAAGAAAAACGTGAGTAAAAAAACAGAAACAAAACAAAAAAGAGAAAATATTCTGCTTCATTCTGTGTTCCAATAGTTGTTTCTCTGGATGTGGATGGCATTCTGCATCATGAGTCCTTTGGAAATGTTTTAGGTCCTTGCATTGCTGCGAAGGGCTAAGCCCATCAAAATCAGTCCTCGTACACTGTGACTGTTACTGTGTATAATGTTCTCCTGATTCTCTCACGTTACTCAGCATCAGTTCATATAAGTCTTTCCAGGTTTTTCTGAAGTCAAGGTGGCTCTTTTTGCTAATGATAACTCCTCTAACTCATATCTCAATCCTATTCACTCCTGTCTCCTCCACGAGTTTGGTCAATCGAGCATTCTCTCCCCATCCCTCATCTTCAGTCTCTCCTTATCTACTGGCTATTTCACCACTTTCTACAAGCATACTTAGGAAAACCTTCCCTTGGCCCAGCTAGCCTCTTACCTATCATGATCTCTCACGCCTTCCTTTAAGTGCTAAAGTCCTGGAAAGATTCCATTCACTGCCTCTGTGTCCTCACCATCCTGTCATTTCTCAATCCCTTGCAACCTGATTTTTAATCTCACAAGCTCATTTGAAACTACTCTCTTCAAAACCAAATTTTCAATCAGGACAAGCTGAAGCATATCCAGAAGAGGGCCAGCAGGATGGTGAAGTGCCATTTTAAGAATCGGTTGAAGTCATTAGGAATACTCCACCTAGAGAAAAAAAGGCTTAGAGAGGATATGATAATGTCTTCAAGTATTTGAAGGACTATTCATGTGAAAGAGGAAATCAGCTTGTCATTCGTTACCCCAGAGGGCAGAACCAAGTTGGGTGGATGCTGCAGAGAGTTGGCTTTAGGCTTGTGGGAAAATGTCCTAATGATTAGAGTTATCTAAGTTGTAACAAGCTGCCTCAGCTGGTAGTAGACTCCCCATCATTGGAGGCAAAGTTGGCATCAAAGTGATGAACTTGGAGCAGCTACATGGTGCAGATAGAGAGCTGGCCCTGGAGTCAGGAGGACCTGACTTCAAATTCAACCTCAGACACTTACTAGCTGTGTGACCCTGGTCAAGTCACTTAACCCCAATTGTCTCTAATTTTTAAAAAAAGTGATGAACTTGGAAGTAATTCATCAACTGACAGAATCAGTGTACAATTCAGCCTGCATGAAGCAATGGGAATATATCCTCGATTAATTGTAGCTCTTTTGGGGGAGGGGGAGGAGGAAGAGGAAAAAAGAACAAAGTAAAAAGTGCACAGCAGAGAACAAAAGAAACTTACAAAGAAGCAAAGAAAAGATGAACAGCTCTAAACACAAAGTATAGTACTTATTGTGAAGCCTTTCATGAAATGGAAACTTTTTGCTGTATATTTTTGAATCCTCTCATGTTCTGCCGTACACATGGCAATGCTTTTTTTCTTTTCTTATTTTGTATTTGTTTTAATATTCGAGTTTGTGCTTCTTTTTCTTTTCTTATTGTGTATTTAAGTGTTAGCATTTAAGTTTAAAATAAATTAATTTTTTAAATAACAAAGCAACCCTTGTCACTTGAGTTAGGTACAGGTTGGACTTGATGGCTTCTAATATCTTTCCCAGCTCTTTCATTCTATGGGATCACTATGGGCTGGAATGATCAGGGAAGGCTTCTGGAGAGGTAAACCTTGAGTCAGTCACCAAAGCCTAGTTAGGATCTTAAGGAAGTAGGGAATAGGCATTTATCAAGCACCTAGTATGTGCTAGGCAGTGTACTAAATTTTTTTTTTTTTTACAAATATTATCTCATGGCCTATATTAGATTACATGCCATCTTGGGGAAGGGAGAAGAGGAGGGGCAAGAGGGGGAAAAAATTGACTCAAAAGCTGGTGGAACTGAATGCTGTAAACTAAAAACAAATTAATTAATTAAAACGCTAAAAAAATTTTTTTAAAAACAAATATCTCATTTGATCTTCACAACCCCAATAGGTAGGTGCCATTACTATCCTCTTTTTACGATTCAGGAAACTGAAACAGAGATTAAGTGACTTGCCCAGGGTCACACAGCTGGTAAGTATCTAAGGTGGGATTTGAACTTAAATCTTCCTGCCTCCAGAACCAGTGCTCTATCCATTGTGCCAATGGGAATAAGAAAGGCACGGGGTCATTGCAGGCCAAGGAAATAACATGAAAGTGGGGAAGAGCATAAATTGCTAATTCTAAAACTGAGAAGAGAAGCCAGGCCTAACTAGAGCAGAGATCTGAGAAAACTAGGAACTAGAAAAGTTATGTTGGTACCAGATAATGAAGAGTCTTGAAAGACTGGAAGAGACATGTCTATACGATGTGGTAGAAAATAGGAAGCCACTGTAAGTTTTGATTCAAGGAATAGCATGATGAAAGTGGGGCTACAGAAAGATTATTCTGGCTATGTGTAAGGGAACCAGGAAAGCCTAGAGCAGGGAGACAAAAGGAATTCTTTCTTCTTTCCATAAATGATGAAACTAAGACACTGGGAGGGTTGAGACCTCCCAGCCAGCAACAGAACAATGACATTTCTGTCCCCATCTTGCTCTCTGAATCTGCACTACTGCCATATGACATTCTTTTTCTTACCTCTTGTAGTAGTGCCTCCAAATTAATGAATTTCCCTTTCTCTAGAGCTTAAAACATAAAAGGTGCCATTCAGGAATTCTATTATCGGCAATACTCAGCAATCTACTTCCACTCACCATGTGTCTTCTCATTGCCTTCTGAGTCACCTGAAATTTTTCTTCTTTTGCAATTGTAGTACTCCAGGATTCACAGTCATAGAGCATCACTGAGAAAACATTAGCATAAAAAAGATGGAGTTTTGAAGTTACATATTAACACTTTAGCCAATAGAATTGGAATACAATTTCTTGTTGTTGTTCAAATGTGTCACACTCTTTACAAACCCATTTGTGATTTTCTTGGCAGAAATACTAGAGTGGTTTGCCATTTCCTTCTCCAGCTCATTTTACAAATGAGGAAACTGGGGCAAATATGGTTAAGTGACTTGCCCAGTGACCTGTCACACAATTAGTAAATATCTAAGGCCAGGTATGAACTCAGGAAGATGAGTCTTCCTAACTTCAGGCCAGGTGCTTTATCCACTGTGCCACTTTATTGCCCTAGGTATACAACTTAAAAGGTATTAAAAAGTAAGTTATTAAATGCAATATGATAACATTTTAAAAGGATCAATGTAATATCCTGTATTTAGACCCCAAAAGTCAACCATGCAGGTATGATATAAGGTACTCATGGTTACACAACAGGTCAGGTGAAAAATAGATCTAGGGTTCTAAATGGATTTCAAGTTCAGTTTAAATCAACAGTATGGCAAAAAAAAAAATGTGACTGGAATGAGAAAGGTGGATGATATCCCAATCCCCTGACAGATTGAGACTACCTCTGGAATACTGCGTTCAGGTCTAGGTCTACGTTTTAGGAAAGACACTGGCAAACTAGCATTAGTTCAGAGATAGGTGACCAGTATGGAGAGTCAAAGGGAGAAATGGAGACTGTATCTTACAAAGACCAGTTGAAGAAATAGAGGGTGTTTAGCCTGGAAAAGAGAAGGCTGCAGGTGGGGGAAGGAGCATGAGAATGATCTTCAAATAATTTTTAAAGATGTAGGAGAACATCCAGACATGTGATTAAACTTGCATAGTTAACTCAGGGAGGAAAATTCCACCAATACAGATTAGCAAGTCTTGCATCTTTGAGTCTTAGAGAGCCGCCAGAGAGATTGAGACATTAGGTGTCTTGTCGAGGGTCACCTCTTCAATAGATTTCAGAGACAGGAACTGAACTCAGGTCTTCCTGACTCGTGCTTTTGTTTTTAACCCATAGCCACACACTGTATTTTATATATTTATACATATAATAGATCCTATATTTCTATATTTTATTGTATATTCATATACAATATAATATTTTATGTAATATATTACACATTAATAGATTATTATACATACTAGATAATAAACACAATGTCATTTTTATATATAATATTCCATGTTACATTTTATATACTATTCTGTTATATGTAATATTTTACATACAGGAAACAATTGGTGTTAAGTGACTTGCCCAGGGTCACACCACTACTAATTGTCTAAGGTCAAATTCGAATTCAAGTCCTCCCCACTCAAAGGTAAGTCCTCTATCTAGAGTGCCATCTAGTTGTTCCCATACTACATTATAGTAAAAACTTATATTCAAGTCGGCTTTCAGATTTACAAAGTACTTTACATAAATTACCTCACTTGATCCTTACAACCCTGTGAGATACAGAATGAGCATATTATTCTCCCTCTGTTTAGAGATGGGAAAACAGGTTTAAAGAAGTTTCTTCAGGACTTAACCTACAGTCATGTAACTAGTAAAAGGCAGTGCTGGGCCTCTGACTGATTTCCTGATCCTAGTCTACTTTTCCCTCTGCTGTATCACTGCTTCATGTCAAAGAATAACATTTTGCAACCTAGAGGGCAGAATTAGGAGCAGTAGGGGTAAGCTGCGGAAACAAGTGAAATCTTCCTAACATTACTGCACAAAATTCCATAGCTAGAGTTCCTCCCCACCCCATCCCCTCACCTCCTTGCCCCTCCTAAGATGCTTGAGCACAGGCTGGATGCTGAGCTCTCAAACAGATTGTAGAGGGAGTTTGTTCTCAGGGATGAGTTAGATTCAATGACCTCTCAAGTTCCTTCTAATTTGGAGCTTCTGCTCTTCTAATTATTATTATTTTTAGAAGAGGAAAAATCACTTGAATTTAGGAAATGCAGAAGGCATTAATATCCACAAAGAAGAGGGAAAATAAATGCCATTCTGCTCTGCTTTCCTGAGCACAGGGACTCAACAGCCCGGCCTCCTGTTTTTGACCTGTCAGTGTTTGACTTAGAACGGGAGCCCCCTGGGCAAGGAGCATGTCTAACTCTGGTTTCTGACAATGCCTTGTGCTTTCACCAGTTTACAAGCAGTGTAAAAAATAATAATAATGAGAGTAATTATTCTTGGGGGCCACCCTTGGTTCGGGGTCGCAACACGAGCCACAGTGAAATCATAAGTGAGGGCCCAACCCCTACAGAGCATCATGTGTTCTTTGGAGAAGCTGCTTTGCAGAAATAGAAGAAAATGAAATGTGGTGTCCTGTAGAGCTGTTCATGCCCGAGGTGTCCTCATGGGTTTTTACCAGTAATCGCACTTGGATAGGACTCTGGCAAGGACAGAGCGGGGAAATGCAGCCCTGCTTCTGTCATTCTGAGGAGCCTCTACTCTCCCTTTCATGGGCTGGGTGAGATTGCCATGGTTTGTTCAAAAAGTAGGAGTGGGCTGCTGTACAAGCACACACACACACCCACACACTATCTAGTCTCTCCTCGGACACAATTTTTCTGGACCAGAGGGGAGACCAGCTGGTGCTTGTGCACGGTCCTCAGAAGAAAAAGCTTGCCTTCACCAGGGCAAGCTGGCTTGGCACACAGAGGGCAGAATTCAGCGAAGAAGCAAACAACGGCTTTGAAAGTTAGAGTTTGGAGAAGGGAGCATGGCCTGAGATCCGTGGATTCTTCTGGTCTTTATGGCAAAGGATCGGGTTATCGTGTGAACAGTACGCTGGCAGAAGACAGACATTCAGAACAGTGGAGCCAAGAGTAATGTGAAACTCAGTTGACCAGACTGAAAATAGCACCAAGGTCAGAGCAAGCACAGCACACTTTCGTTGTGCTGGGTGTTCAGAAATACTTTCTAAGCCATCTGATTCTTCTTCCTAGCCAGGTAGGACCAAGGTATGCTGGGGACAGCAGAAAGAGGCAAGTATCTAGTCAAATCATGTAAAATGTGGGATACTTTTTGTGGTAGCAAATAACTAGAAACAAAGTAGATAGCCCCCAACTGGGGGAATGGCTAAGCAAATTGTGGTATACCCATGGAATGGAATATTACCATGCTTTAAGAAACAAAGAGTATGATGAATACAGAGAAGCAGAAAACAACTTATGTAAACCAATGTTTACATAGTTTACAAAGTAAAGTGAGCAGGGCCAGGGACACCAAAGACTCAACGACAGCAACCATGTAAATGAAAAGAAAAAAAAAGTCAATACTGAACAGTTAATTCTAATGACCAAGGTTGGTCCCATATGATCGATCTGTGAAACTACCTCCCTACCAAGGGGTACAGTCAGATTAGGTTGATGTGTTCATTATTTTGCCAAATTATTTTTTCTTCTTTTTTATTCTTTGTTAAAAAGGATAGATCTTTGGAAGGGAAGCGGAAGGAAATGTTTGTGGTTTTGTTCTTGTTTTATCTTTGAAGAAAATATTACTTTCTAAAAGCTAATCTAATGTTAAATGGAACTGGAGTTTTAGATGGAGACATTAAAATTTTGTAAAAGAGAAAGATATCCATTTTTAAATATATTGAAGTATACAAAAGGACTTTGAAAATTGTAAAGCATTGTACAGATGTAAAACATCATTATTGTAACATGGATTGGTCCCACTGTCCAAGAGTCAGGTCTGTTACATTTTACCTTCCCCTACTCCTTTAGGGTACCATAAAGGGTTATTGAAACATGATTCTCTTCTCTGTCACTGGCTTGAGCTCCCACTGAGCTCCCCCTCATTTTAGGGGCACAGTAATTAGCACCTCAGTTCCATTGAATCACTTAATATCAGATTTGCTTTTTTGTAAAGGATATTACTTCGAAGATACAGCAAGAACAAACATGCAAACACTCCCCTAACAGTTTAGAATCCCCTAGATAGCCCTGGTTTCTTGAGAGTAGAAGGAGCTTAGCTCACTTCCTACAAAGCATTAGTCCACCAAGTTCAAATCCAAAGTTTTATTGGACTAATTTCGCAGACCTTTGCTCCTTAAGGGTTCCCTATTTTGTTGGCTGCAACAGTGGATCTGGATTCCTAGACACCCAGATCCTTATGGCTTGAGCTTCTGGGGGAATTTTTAAAAAAAAGAAGAATAAAATTCATGGTCCATTTTCAGCTCTATACTGCCTAATGGGGTTAGGTGGGGATGTGGCCCTCAGACCCTTTCCCATTAACACATGGTTCTTGTCCATCATTCTTTATAAGACCAAAATGACAACAGTATATATTACAATGCATCCTACTGTGGCTGATCAGACCAGTACAAGCTTGGAATGCTCTACCACAGCTTGGGCACAAATGATCCATGTGAACATTTAGTGTGGATTCTCTAAATTTGTGCATCTTTCATTTTTTTTGAGCTACTTCCATTCTGCTTTGCTCAAAGGGCATAGCACCTTCTCTGATGAGGACACATCATGCTGAGGGTCCTGTGCCAATGTGTCCCAGGTCACACAATCAATTGCAAAGTTCTTAAACCTTGAGAGTGTTCTTGTGTCACTTCTGATGACCATGTGAACACTTGCCCTGTGTGAGCTCTCTATAAAATATTCTTTTAGGCAAGCTTACATTTGGCATTCAAGCAGCATGTCCAGTCCATTGTAGCTGGGTTCTGCCAAGCCTAGAGGCCTGTGGGCTACCCGAGTCTTCTTACCTCACCTCCCGAGGTCTTCGGTTGGCCAAACCGGATGCTCGTATGAGAGAAAGGACGTTCCAGAGTCGAACAAGGGTTGAGCTTTATTTCAGGGTCTAGTTACAAGTGCAGGGGATTTCTTCCTTAGGAGGGATAGAAGAATCTCCCAAGGAGGCAAAGATCTTACAATAAGAGATTGGAAGTAGAAGTACAAGCGGGGAGAGAGGGGGAGGGGAGAGAAGGAGAAGAAGAAAAGCGGAGCCTTGTGTCCTCTTTGGCTCCTCACGTGCTAAGAGAGCTTTCAGGCTTCCCTGATCCTACTTAACTCTCCAGCAGCATAGTTTGCATCTAAATACCGTGCTGTTAGGTAACTAGGTGTGCTCCAATCCGGGACAATCTCGAGGGCGGGGAGATCTCTCTCCCATCACGTTTCTCACGGGAAAAGGCGGAAATACACGAGATAGCTCGGTTTACCTGGATTCCCAGCCGTTTCCTGGGGGGGTCTCGTGAGAGCTCTAAGATTTAGAAGTTCCCACCTTTACCCACCCGAGACTGTCCACACGGAATTGAGCTTCCAACCCCAACAGGGTTCTCTGAAGCAGAGTTTGAATGCTTGGCAGTTTGACATACACGGTGCCAGAGTTAGTTCAGTGTTTGGGAGGCTCCATAGGAAAAGTATGAGGGAGGGAAGAGGTATTAGATGACCACATGGTATCAGTGCTGTGAGTGAAGGTGCCCTCCATCCTCAGATGTGAATACAAGAACTGTGCTCATTCAGATTAGTTAAAAGTTGAAAGCAATTTCAACTATGAGGCCAATGGTAAAAACCTGTTCCTAACCACATAATAGGCCAACACCAAGTGTTCATATATGAACCAGTTCTCCAGAAGCAGGTCCCTCAGCATCTCCCATGTGGATAATATCATTTTATGTGATCTAGGGATGTGCCAAAACTTTACCACATTTTTATCATTACTTAGAGGCAACATAGCATAGTGGATAAAAGAACTGGCCTTGGAGTCAGAAAGACCCAGGTTCAAACCGTGAAACTTATTAGCTGCATGACTATAGGCAAGTCATTTATCTTCTTAGTACTCCTGGTGGCACGGTGCCTAGCACACTAGGCCTGAAGACAGAAAGACTCATCTTCCTGAATGTAAATCTGGTCTTGGACGCTTACTAACTACATGATCCTGAGCAAGTCACTTCACCTTGTTTGCCTCAGTTTCCTCATCTGTCAAATGAGCTGGAGAAAGAAATGGCAAACCACTCCAGTGTCTTTGCCAAGAAAACCCCAAATGAGGTCATGAAGAGTTGTTCCTGACTGAACAACATCACCACCAGATAACTTTTAAGGCTGCTACTGCTGGTGCTACTACTTCTACTAAGAAAAAAATAATAAGCACCCAGAAGTCAACTGGCTCTATTTCTTACCTTAGAATGGATATTCCCCAAAAACCTTATCCTTAGCCCTCTCCTTTCTCTCTACCCTTTTTCCCTTGAAAATCTCATTTATTCCTATGATTTCAAAGACCATTACTATAAAGATTACTGTGAAATCTATATCTCTAACCTCGATATCTCTACTGAGTTTCAAACTACTTATAATGGCTTCCTAACAGCCTTTCCTGCTTCCACTCTCTTCCCCTTGGTATCTATCCTACACACTACTGCCAGACAAATCTTTCTCATGCATGCATATTGCCATATTATGTATCTTATCAAACTACTTCAAAGGTCCTCTACTACTATTGCATAAAATTCCGACTCCTTCATTTGTCATCCTAGGTGCACTATAATCTGGCCCCACCCTGCCTTTCCAGCCTTATCCATCAATCAATCATCATTTACTAAGCACTGATTGTGTGTGTGTGCATGTGCGTGTGTATATATATATGTGTGTATATATATATATATGGCACTTTGCTAGGTGCTGGACCTATAATAGATATGAAACAAAACATTCCCTGCCCTTACAGAGCTTACATTCTAACATGAGAAACAACATAGAAACATTTAAGTATATGCAATATCCAAGCAAAGTAAATACAAGATAATTTTTCAGGGAAGGAGAGACATTAGCAGCTGAGATCAGGAAATGCTGTATGTAGGAGGTGGCAGATGATATGAGCTTTGACTGAAATGAAAAGGTCTAAGAGAAGTGAGAACAGAGTACATACCAGGCATGGGAATCGGTCTGCAAAGGAACAGAGGTATAGGTGGGATGTTATATGTGAGCCAGTTTGGCTGAACCATAGAATATAAAAATGAAGGAGAATAAATTCTATTGAAAATTTCTTCATTATGTGAAAGGCATGGGATATTTTTTTCCAAACTTCATAAGTTGTTTGGAGTCCTCTTGTAAATGCTATTGTCCTTTACATGAGGTTTTACCTGCTAGACCAGTCACTTTGCCCTTCCTATAACAGATCCCCACTCTGTCTTTATACTCATTCTTTTAAGTAAGAGGAATAAGAGATCCTCTGAGCTACATGTGTGCATTTCAGAAATTAAAAACAATAAGGCATCAGTTTTATTCAAGCCTGGCCTTTAGAAACATGGGTTTATGCATGCCTCCTTCCCTCTGGTAAAAGAAGATGGAATCAGAACTCCGCTTCCTTATGTCTGCTGCTGTTTGAGTTCTCATAATCTTCTCTTGTTTGCCTTCCTTCAGAGATCTTCTTGCAGCAAGTTTTTAAGTCACTATATTTACTGGTCTCTTTTACTTCGGCCAAAATCTTCATATATTGAATTGAGTGACACCAAAAATGATATTAGACAACTTGTATTTATATTGTGCTTTGGAGTTTGCAAACTCATACACATACACACACACACACACACACACACACACACACACAATCACCGGAGCCTCACAACTTTGTGAGGTAGTTTGTAAAAGTTTGTAAATGATACTTCTTTTATCAATGAGGAAACTAGGACTCGTAGATTACAATGATCATGGGTTGTGTGGCCAGTGGGATTTGAATCTGGTACTTCCTGAGTTCCAGTCTAGAACTCTATCACTATTATACCAAGTTGCCTCTCACTCTATGCCTTCCATGATCTTTCTCCCAAGTCTAATAGTCATAAAGCAGCCAGAGAATGGTTAAGGCAATCTATAATCAAATGACCAAAAAAAATTGAATAGTACAGTGTTACAGATGTTAATAGAAGGGATGTGAATGCTGGATGGAGGATCATGGACAAGTCTCACTCATAATTAGGACTTAAGATGAACCTTGAAAGATAAGTGGTTTATGGATAGTCAAGAAGTATGTGTCACAATGCATAGGGCAGTGGGCTGGGAATCAGGAAGATTCATCTTCCTGAGTTCAAATCTGGCCTCAGATACTTACTACCTGTGTGATCCTGCACAAGTCACTTAACCCTGCTTGCCTCAGTTTCCTCATCTGTAAAATGAGCTGGAGAAGAAAATAGCAAACCACTACAGAATCTGCCAGGAAAACCCCAAAATGGGTCACAAAGAGCCAGACAAAACTGAAATCACTAAACAACCACATCAGCAAATTAGCAATAAAAATACCTGGGTGATTCAGATCATAAGGTTATTTTAAGAAAAATACTGTAAGGCCAGCTAGGTGGCACAGTGAATAGAGCACCTGGAATCAGGAGGAACTTGAGTTCAAATCCAGCCTTGACACTTACTAGCTGTATGACCTTGGGTAAGTCACTTAACCCCAATTGCCTCACCGCCCTCCTCCAAAAAAAAAAAAAAAAAGAAAAATACTGCTAAACCTTAAAGAACTCTAGCATGAGTTCCTAACCTAGGGCCCATGATTTTAATATTTTGATAACTGTATTTCAATATTGTTAGCTTCCTTTGTAATCTTATGTGTTTTACTTTATACCTTTAAAAACATCATTCTGATAAGGAGTCTATAGGCGTCAACAAAATTCTGAAAGTGTTCATGACACAAAAGAAGTTTAAGAACCTCCAGGCCATAGAAATGGAAATTATTATCATCTCCCCTCACTTGAGCATAGATCTTAGCATCCCTAGACAAAAATTATTTCTTCCCTAATCCAATCAAAATTTTAACTGCCTCTCAGAGTACCACTGACCTCAGTTAGATATTAATCTGATGGGAGTAATTTATACCAAGTTGTGAAGGACTGATAGATTTAATGTGCCCCCTATACACATTTTTAAAAGAGGAGCCTATTAATTTAATCTCTAACTGAAATATGTGGAAGACACAATTTTTTAATAGTCAGCTTTTTTCTCAGCATACAGCTACAAATCATCCACACATCCAACTCCCTCACAACTTCAAGAGCTCTTTTAAAACACAGTCAGCTCTTCAGGAGAGAATAGAATTGATATTATAGCAGAACATACAGGTAAGGGGTCTTAACCTGAATCTTTAAACTTACAATTTTTTCATAACTATTTCATTATAATTGTTTTATTTTTAATCCTACGTATTTTATTATGCATTTAAAAAATTCTGAGAAAAGGTCCACAGGTTTCACCAGACTGCCAAAGGGTTTACAGAAAGAGAGAGAGAGAGAGAGAGAGAGAGAGAGAGAGACAAGAGAGAAACAGAAAGAGAGAAAGAGACAAAGAGACAGAAAGGGAAAGGGGGGGGGGGAAGGGAGGGGAGAGAGAGAGTCAGAGAGAGACAGAGAGACAGAGACAGAGACAGAGAGAGAGAGAGAGACAGAGAGAGAGAGAGAGGAAATATTGAAAATCCTGGATCCAGGCATGATCAGAGGATCGAAGTTGGGGGCCGGGGTCCCAGCAATAAGAAAAACAGCCAAGATAAGCATCTATGTGGTAAATACTAATTTCAACTTGTTAACCAAAAAGGTACCCTGAGAATAAGCAGCCCAAATTCATGTCTGATTGGATACATAAAGGAGAAACTTTCAAATGAAAGCTCACTCGATAGTCCATCTGAGGTCAGTCCTCCTGAAGTCTGTGTGACATATTCCTGCCCTCATGCATAAGATCTTGGAACTGGGAAATTTAACAGCCCAGTGCCAAATAATGCTCTGACTATAGCCCATCCATAACAAAAGCGTAACAATGCCCTACATTGCAGCTCTTTCCTGACCCTGAATTATCAATACTACTTCATGCCCTTTGGCAGTAGGTCAAAAGATTTTCCAAAGGCCTACAGGTAGCAAGTTAAGGGGAAAAAATCAATTTATTCCCCCAAAGGTAGAACTAATGAACCTCCTCAAACTGACCCCAATCCCACTTTCCAGCCTCATTTCCATGCTACACAACTGACGAGTCAGATCAGTCTCTAAAAACAGCCTTTAAAAGTCCTTTACTTGTGCCTCCAAGCTTTAGTCTAATCCAATCCTCTCTACCCTTCAAGGCCTGGATTAAGTCCTCCCATCTCCTCTGTAATTTGACCACCTACTTCTTACTCTTTCACCTCAAACCATCTGAGCCAAAGTGCTGTCCCCCTCCTGGAAGTTTTTCTCTCCTTCCTCTTACCAGACTACATATTACTAAGATGAAACGATAATGTACACATAAGGCAGTTTACTTTTTTAGGTATAATTTTCAATAGTCAGAATATTAACAATTGATATTTGTGTAGCACTTCAAAGGTTTACAAAGTTCAATTCTCGAAAATTTTAAGAGTTGAACTGATGAGTTCAAGAGATGGCTGATCTCATTTCACCTTCGCTATAGCCCTGAGAGAAGTATTATTAGCTACCATGATCCTCACTTTTCCAGATGAGGAAACTGAGGCCCAGAGAGGTTACATGATTTACCACTGTTTCGCAGCTAGTAAACATTAGTGGTGGCATTCAAACCCAGGTCTTCCTGACAAAGATTGACCTTCTACCCATTCCACCATTTTACTTCAAGATTAAAAAACTCTGTAGCTAATTAGATATGGCTTCATAGGCCTTGTCTCTTTTCTCTAGTGCAAGCTCCTTAATAGTGGGTCTCATTCACATACTCCATAACACCTACCTAGCGCAGGTCTTTGCTAAGACGAATTCAGTCAGCACTTGTTTCCATTGATTGATTGATAACAAAGCAGGAAAACAAGCACTTCCATTGCTATAGCAGACCAGATACCAAAAGACCTCGGGCTGACCCAGAAATTCCTGCATTTCGTCTTCTCCCTTCCTTCCTCCCACCCTAGTAAGATAAGAACTGGCAGAGGGAAGCAGAACCCTGGCATTCATTAGGCTGTAAGGAGCACAGCCATCTCTGTGGGGCTGAAAATGGACTTGCCTCGGGGAGAACACTCCTCAAGGAGAGCTCATTCTTGGGAAAATATTACCCTCCCCATGCTGCCAAGGCCAGCCCTCCCATCCTCTGCCAAGTTAGCACCACCCCCACAAGTTGGACCAGCCCAGGATGCCAGCAGAGCTGAACTGATGAAAGAAGTTTCCCCCAGACAGATAGGCGATAGTCAAGGAATTCTGAAACCACTCATTCCGGGCTTTGTCTTTCCTTCCCCACCACCCCCAGAGGCAAATACCAGTCTGCTGGTGAGAAGCAGACCGTGGGGTGCTGTTGTCAGAGCTGAGCAGCGTAAACGCGGAGCTGGGAGGCCCCAGCCGAGGGCTGCCAGAGTTGCCGAGGGCTGCCAGAGTTGCTGAGGGCTGTCCCTGCACGCCTCGGTTCCAGACTCCCTCATGGCCATCTTGCTTTCGCTCATGAGGTTGAAACTTGTCAACCTCAAGGACAGGAAGCTGCCCAGTCTCCCAGGTGCGGTGCTAATTATAGCCAGGCGGGCCCAGGAGTGCACTTCCTTTCTCACAGCCTGCTGCTGACAAGCCCACTCCCGGCCTGCCTCACACCTTGCTTGGTTAGGGTGGTTTTCTCCAGCTATGAGTGAAATTTCACTCTCCTGCCTTCATTTCTATAGTGGTTTCTTTAGGGCAGCAGTTCTCACAGGGTGGCCTGTGGATTCTTGGGGGTCCCTGTGACCCTTTCAGGGGGAACCTGTGATATCATAAAATTCGATTGCGCAATTAAAGTACTTCTCCCTTTTCCAGCCATATATTAGGTGAAGTGAGAGCAACCTATACTTCAACTAAAACAGATGGCAAAGCAGATCTGAGAAACTAGCTATATTCTATTAAGCGAGACATTAAAGAGAATAGTAAAATATGTAAAACAGCATCACTCTTGTCACTCAGTGTTAAAGAATAAGTAATTTTTTTTGTTTTGAAAACTATCTTTATTTTCATTTTAAAATCTGATTTATATTAACATGTAATGGGTTAGTCCACAGCTAGATAGCCCAGTGGATAAAGCACTGGCCCTGGAGTGAGGAAGATCTGAATGCTACCTTAGACATTTCCTAGCTGTGTGACCCTGGGCAAGTCACTTAACCTGAGTTCGCTCCAGTTCCTCATCTGTAAAACACTCATAATAATAGCACCAACTCCCAGGGTTGTGAGGATAAAATGAGGTATTTTTAAGTGCTTTCCAAACCTTAAAATACCATATAAATGCTAACTCTTATTATTTTTAATGAATTAATAAATATCTTTAAATGTGTCAGCTTTCATTTCTAATAGGGTAAACACTGATAGATATAACCCACATTAACAAAACCTCTCTGGGCTCCTCAATAATTTTTAAGAGAGTAAAGGAGTCCTGCCTGAAACCAAAAAGTTTGAGATTTGCTGCTTTAAGAGGTGGGAAAGCTATGCCACAGAGGAGCATTGGAGAGAACACTTGGTGACCTTTTTCTAAGCACCTCTTTCTTCTTTCCTTTTTCCCTTTCTCTTTGCATCTGTGAGGGAAAAGTCCCAGACAAGAAGTCATTAGCAATGGCAGCTGTTCCTCAGCTTTCCCCCCACCTCTTCCTACGCTGAGCTTTCACTTAATATATCCAGTTCCACCAGCCCCAGCTCAGGAACTAACACAGCTTCCCCCACCCCCAAACTAGGCCCCCTCAGGGCCTTTTGATCCCAGTCTCTATTCTGAACACTCTGGGAGAGTTTAAAAAGGAAAGCCAGTCATCACTAAGATCCATCCCAGCCTCATCAAAAACAGAACTGGGACAGCCTCATAGTTGGAAAGGGATCTCTGAGGCCATTTAACCTTTTCCATAACTGAGCAAAATCCCATCTTTAATACCCCCTTTGAGTGACTATATAGGCTTTGCTTAAAGACCTCTAGGGAATGGGAGGCAGCTATCTCCAGGTGCAATCCAATTAACTTTTGGATAGATCTAATTCCTGGGAAGTTTTTCCTTACATCAAGTCTAAGTCCATCCATTGCTCCCAGTTCTACCTGCTCTGAGACTAAACAAAACACAGTTAATTCCTCTTCCATATAACAGAGCTTCAAAGACTCATAGTTATTTATCAGGCTTGCCCTAAATCTTATCATCTCCATCCTAAGCAATCTATTCCTCACATGGCATGGTCACAAAGCTGTTCACGGCCTTGATCATCCTCCTCTGAATAATCTCCAACTTATCATCTTGGCCTTGGCCAGTGAACATAACACTCTGAATGAAGCCTGGCCAAGGCGGAGTACAGTGAGATCATTCTCTTCCTAGTTTTGGGTATTGCGTCTTTATTAATGTGGAAACTCTAAGCTTTCTTGGCCACCACATCACACTAAAACCTGAAACCCATCTTATACTTGTGAAGTTGACTTTCTGAACTCAGACATAAAACAGCTAACAACTACACAGCACTTACTATGGGTCAGGGCCTGTGCTAAGTGCTTTACAATTACTATCTCGTTTGATCCTCACAACGACCCTGGGAGGTAGGTGCTATTATTATCCCCATTTTGCCGATGAGGAAACTGAGGCGAACAGAGGTTAGTATTTTAGTATCATGAAAATGGTTTTGGTGTCTATCCACTACACCACCTAATAAATTTGTGGTCAAATCATGTTTTCCTTTAAATGAACCAAAACATGGTTGGACTTTCTCTTTTCTTGTTTGTTTGTTTGGTTGGTTTTTTGTAATTTGTTTAATTTTCCCTTGTTTTGTTTTATTTGAGATTGGATCTTCTTATCTCACCCAGGCTAGAAGTGTAGCAGCTACTCATGGGCTAAATCTCACTACTGACTGGCATGACATACTTGACACAGTCTTTTCACTACGGGCCAATTTACCCATCCTTGTACAGCCTCTGAGCCCCCACTCCGAGGCACTCACTCTATTGATACCTAACTTAGTACAGATGCCCGATCAGCTTTAGCCCTATTGTGGCTTGGAACTCCAAAACACAAGAGATCCACCATTCTCAGCCTCCCTCCTAGCAGGGATTACCAGGTACGCTCCCATGCCTGGAGATTTGTGACTTTTCAAGAATATCAGCTACCAGATTATCCCCAAAGACAAAAGGAAAAGACCTGTATGTGAGAAAATAAATGTAGTATCACTTCCTCCAGCAGTTACAGACTGCAACTCCACTATCACTTAATGGATGGTTTTCAAGAGATTCCTTGGCTGAAAATTAAAACATTATCCTGAGACCAAACTGATGTTGAAAATTCATAAACTTCACTAGGCTGGACCTTGAATAATAGAAACACTGAGCACATGCAAATGTATTATCCTAAGTTAATTCAAATGTAGCCAAAAAGTGTCTAGGCCAACATAGCTTATGGAAAGTTATAAGTTAATAACAGTCATTATCATCATCATCTTTATTGTCATTATCTTTTTTTTGTACCCCAACCTAACTGGGTCAGATGTTAGATTGAACTATGAAGGTTCCTCAGCTAGAATGTCCAGCCTGGCCCCATTACTGGATGTAGTAGATTCTCTGTCCATCGCAGAATCTACTTCCCAGTTTTCTATGAAAGTACGGGACTCCACGATGTTCCCTCTAGTTGCAGGATGTACCGTACTTTCCAATGAGAACACCTTTGGTCCTCTGGAGTCCTGCCCTAATATCTGGTCTTCATGAGTGAGGGAGACAGTTCTCTATCTAGCCCCTAATGATTTCTCTCCTGGACTTCAAGTCATCCTTCCCTGAACTTGTAGTGGTTTCCTTTATTCTACTTCAATGTTTCTATAGCTTTGGGTCTTTCAAGGTCCTCCCCATCAGCCTTATTCTATATCTTCATCCTGGTTGGTTTACCCAAGCAGGCCTCAAGGCCACAGGTTCCCTACCCCTGGCAAAAGAATATGTACTAGCTGGTTAATAACAGTTCCCACACATATATACATAATGCTTTTAGGTTCATAAAGTTCTTTCCTCATAATAACCCTGTGAAGAAGCGTGCATAATCATTATCATTCCATTTTTACAGATGAAGAAACTGAGATTCAGAGAGTTAAGGCAAGGTGTAGGTGGCCACACGGCTAATAAGTTTTGTGGCCTCAACTCCAAACCCATTGTTCTCTGAAGTACCACGCTGCCTCTCTTCTGCCCCTGTTTTTTACCTGTTGTTCTAGGTTAGTACCTGGGTCTGTTATCTCTAACAGCCAGGTTGTCTGAAGGCTGGCACCACCATCCCTACAGCTTGTATAGACTGCATTGAATCCTTCCAGTAGCCTACATAAAATGATCATGTCTTCCTATTTCAGATCTTGTACCACTGCTCCCTCTTAGGCTTCCCATGAAGTGCCTGTTTTCTACCTGAGAGGCACCAATAACTAATTCTCAGCTCATCTGCTAAACAGAGATGACTGCCAGGTCCAGAGCTTAATGAACAAGCTGTGCTTACTATGTTTCTATCTACTTTTCCAGGTTTTCTCCCACGGTTAATTCAGATGTCCCTCCGCTCCCAAGGAACTGACTTTTCCAGAGTCATGACAGAGAGGTTTGCAATAGAAAGACACATTATATATAATTATATTGTGTATACTATATACACAATATAATTATATATAATTTCTACCAACAGTAAGAGGAGAGTTGTTTTCTCATCTTACTCTCTCCTTCTTTCCCCTCTTCCTCCTTCCCCATTCATTCTTTTTATGACAACTTGACATGATAATTACCTTTAGGTATTTGAAGGGAGTAATTAGACTTGTTCTGCTTAGCCCCAATGGACAGAATTAGGAAAAATGGATGAAAATTCACAGATAAAAAAAAAAATTAGAAATGCTGAGTTGACTGGGTTTTAACAAATGACCTAATATACCAAAGCAGTTACTATGCCTGTATAAGTGCTCAAGACGTATTTGTTCTGCTTAATAACTCCTGACTGCATTTATTCCTTCCTTCATTCATTCATTTGTTTTTCTATACATTTAATTTTTATGAATGTTCAGTGTTTTTCTTTGTCATGTCATTGTCCAGGTCACTGCTCATGGAATCAGAGAAATCATAGTTGGACAGAAACTGAGAAATTATGTACTCTCATTACATGTTAACCAATCAGAGTTGATTTCCACCCTCAGAAATACCCACTCTTCCAAGGGTATTTAAGTGTTGAGTGGGTCAGGTCTTTGGTTTAGGAGAGACAGCTGAATGATCTTTTTATTAATTATCCACTATCCATAATTAATAAAATTATTGTTAATTAACCAGAAACTATGTCTCTTGAACTTTTCATTCATTATAAAATGAAAGTATATTGAGGGAAGGAATTTTTGACATCTTGGCAATCACTGGTTAATAAAATTTTGATGAGAGAAGGAAAGGTTCAAAACCTAGTTGGGAAAACAGACCTAGACGTGAAGGTGACACTGACAAACCCAGTATAATCAGGCATACTTAGGTGGGGAGGTAGAATATCCCTGAAAGGAAGGCAAGCTAAAGACAAATTATTGCTGCTCATCTTTCATTTCAAAGAGGACCAGTGACTTCACAGATGATGACTTGCTCATGACTTGGTTTTAAGTGAGGCAAAGTTGCCTCACTCTCTGTTCCAGAGTCATCAAAGTCCAGTGGCAAGACAAAAGTCAAGATGACTGGCAATGACCCAGGATGCATTGGATGACCTTGGCATCTGGCTCTAATAGCTGCACTATGCCTGTTTTAACTGCCTTCATACTCAGTGGAACAAATTGTTCTCATCTACCCATTCTGCCAGGGGAGGTCTTCACATGCGTGGGGAAAACACCACCCTAACTCAAAGATCAGTTTGAGGCCTGTCCACTACCCTCAGTCTGGTCTAGTCCTTCTGCCAAGACCATTTTACCAGAGAGTAGAGGCTGCGTATGCTACAACTTCTTGGAGTGAGTGGGGTATTGAGGGAGGACTAGCACCTCCGGTATGAGGGCTTGAAGAGTCTTTTTCAGAGCTATTCATCCATATTTTATGTCTACCTGCCACCCAACTCTAAAGTTAGAGGCTCAGTGAGAAAGGAAGCATGAAGAAAAGAATGTGAGTCTGGGTTGGACCCAGAGGTTGAAGGTGATCTAACTTTACCTACTTCAATATTTTTTTTCCGATGGCCATAGCTAATCAATTGCTGCAAACAATAGGTTGTAAACTTATAGTTTTATTTTTAAATGATGAGAAAATTGTATTCCTGTGCCTGTAGATATTACCTTGGATAATGATCCCTTTTCTTATCTTTAATTCTAGGAGGAGAGCAGTTGCCAGTGTTTTGCACTAGTAGTAACATCATAAATGTTTATTTGAATTGAATTGTTGAATCACATAGAACTGTGTAGAAATGTAAGAATCAAAAGTCATCCAGTCATAAGGCACCTTCCTAATTGGCCAAAATTTGGCCTCAAAATTGTCAAATAGAAGTTTGATGTCAAATTTAAAATGGATGCAAAGTTTCCAACTAGAACACTCAGCCAGACCAATCAATCCCAAACCCAGTAGTGAGGGATTACAGGGAACAGGGAAAGAGGAAATAAGAACAGCGTTCTAAGAATTAGGAGTCATTGTTGGGTGGAACCATGGCAGAAATGGACAATTGGATGTAGCTTTAGGAAAGTGGAGAATCATAATTGCAGCCAAGGAATATACCCAAGGGATGTGATTTAGGTTAAGACAGCTTAGTAAACAATAGAGCCCTCTGATCTACCCTGAACAGCTCACTATCTTATCACATTACTCTTTCCCCTTATGAATAAGCCCTAGGAAAAGATGCACAGAGACTCAGCGACTGGTTGCTAGAGAAAAAGAAGGAAAATAAAATTGCTCTGAAACCAGCTTCTCTAGGCAAGGTGGCACAGGAGAGACCTTCCTATTGTTCAGGGGTTAACTGAGACTGACAGTCTGCCTTCTTGGTTAGGGGTTCAAATATTTCTAGATTATGGAAAGGAAACCAGGACCTAAAGAAGGGATTTCCTACCTTGGGAAAGTACAGATCCCGCTTTGGTTGAATTTGCCTGAGCCTAGGGAAATTCCTTGTTCTATACAGTACTGATAAGCATTTAATTGAGGTGTAAATGAGGTGAGGATGGTCAGAAAGTCAGGACACCTGGGTTCTGGTCCCAACTCTGTCACTGACCTGCTGTGTGACCTTGAGTGCTTCCATTCTCCAATGTCTCTGCTTTCTCACCCATAAAATGAGGTGGTTAAACTAGTTTATTCCTAAGGTCCCTTCCAGCTCCAAATTCTATGATCCAATGATCCTTCCAGTTCAGACATTTTGTGATTCTTAAGTGAGCACTTGGTGAGGATAAACTGAAAAACAAAAAAGGGAGTCAGGGCTCTGGATCCAAGGACCAAACACACAAATTCCTCAAAATCTACTCCCACTACCAGTCTTATCTCTATCCCTGTGCCATAGGACAGAGAGAGAAACTAGAAGTTCTCAGCAATGTACTTTAAATTTTGCCAAGATCTGAAGGCATTAATTTGTAAGCTGCTCCATTAAAAAATCATTACATGACATGTCCTACGTAAACTGAGTGGTGCCAGCTGTTCTTTCCCTGCCCAGTCATCCTGATCAGACCTCCACACAGCCTCTACTTGGGAAATACCCAGAATTCCCCAGGAAATGTTCCAGCAGTATACTGGCTTGTTCCTTTTTACATTTGCTGAGAGATTATCAAGATTATCAAGAGCTAGTTGAGCACTACTATGTACAGGGCACTGCCAGGCTCAGGGGGATAAAATAAGGCCTTTTTATTAATATAATAAATACAATTATATATAATATAATCAAGTGATACCATCTGAATTTATATGGCACTCTGTGTTATCTCTCTGCATTCTTTTAATCTTAATTTCATAGGCTCTAGAGCCAGGGAAGTTCTCTATCTAAGATACAGTACAGAGGATAGAGTACTAGATTTAGAGTAAGGAAAGGCCTAGGTTCAAATCCTACCTTGCATATGTTCTAACTATGTGACTCTTAAGTGAACAAGTCACTTGCACTGCCAACTTGTCATTCTCTACCTTCACAAGATCTCCAGCATATGTCCCCTCTTCTCCATTCACAGAACCACCATCCACTCAGGCCCTCACCACCCTTATCTAAATTTTTTTTTTACAAAAGTCTTTAACTGTAGTTCCTGCTTCAAGTCTCTCCTTACAGCAATCCATCTGCCACTCAGCTGTCAAGATGATTTTTCCAAAGCATGGGCTGCCCTCTCCCCCTACCGATGAACTGCAGTGGTGTCCTATTACCTCTGGGGTCAAATAAATTTGTCTTGTGTTCAAAGCTCTTCAAAACCTGTCCCTATCCTGCCTTTCCGGTCTTCTTTCACCTCACTCCCCACCACACACTTGGCAAGACAGCTACAGCCCTATATTTGTTCTTCAAACATAACACTCCAGCTCTATGCCCCAGCTGACCCCTCCCTGGAATGTTCTATCCCCTCACTTCTACTGGTAGAGGCCCTGGCTTTCCTCTAGCCTCAGCTCAAATCCCACCTTCTGCAGGAAGCCTTTCCCAGGCCTCCCACCTGCTAGTGCCATCGCCCTGAAGATAACCTTCCATCTACTCTCTATATATCTTATATGGGCCTAGTTATTTGCCTCTTGTCTCCCCCTTTAGAATACAAGTTCCTCAAGGGCAGGGACAGTTTTGGCCCTTATTTGTATTCCCAGGGCTTAGCTCATTAACTGGACACATTTTCATGGTTGTTATTCAATTATTTCAGTCATACCCGACTCTTTGTGACCCCTTTTTGGGTTTGCCATTTCCTTCTCCAGTTCATTTTATAGATGAAGAAACTGAGGCAAATAGGATTTGTAGTGAATACTTAGTATAATACCGGTTGATTGACTGATTGATTTTATCTCTGAACCTCACTTTCCTCAATGGTAAAGTGAAGATAGCAATATCTGAAGTGTGCATTTCACAGGGCTGTTGTGAAGATAAAAATGAGATAAATGCTGTCAGCCAAAATGATAACCTTGTCCAGGCCTCTCTCATTTTACAGATGAAAAAAAAATTAAAAGCCTTGGAAATTAAGTCACTTGTCCAAGAAAAGGACTTTAGAGGTCATCTAGCCCAACATTCTCATTTGATAGATGAAAAAGTAAATCTAAAGCCAAGAGAAATGAGGTGACTTGTCTATGGACTCACTGACAGTAAATTGCAGAGCTGGCATTAAAACCCAGGCCCTCTGATTCCAAATCCAGGGATCTACCAACTTCACTATGAATCCTTTCAATATGAAAATGGAGGTACATAGAAGTTATACCACTTGGTCCAAGTCATATTGCAAAGTTTTGGCAGACTTAGAAGTAAAGAGTGCACACAAAAGCACATATAAACACACCTCCTAATTGCTAACTCAATGCACTTTTCACCATAGAACACTGCTTCCCAAGACATTAAGGCTTATACCAAATTGTTCACCAGAGATGGTTGTTGAGGACACTTGCTAAGGCCAAGTCAATGATTGTTTAATTCTGGAGTCCCCATCTCACGGCCCAAGCTACTCATTCTCCACTTTTTGGCTCCTCAGCCAGCCTGGTCCCATTCCACACATTCACAATCCAAGCATTTTCACTAAATGTGTATCTCTCAAGGCATATTCCCTAACTAGATATGTCCTTCCAGGTGAGTTCCCTGGACGTACATGTTCTCTAGGTGTATGCTTTCTGGCTGTACATTTTTCCTATGACTCTTCTTCCTGACTTGTGAGGTGAATGATGGAAGATACATCCTTGTATATGTGAAGAAATCTTGCTTATCACTTATTTTACTACACCGCTTAATTAAATGTCTTTTCCTTTGAAGTAATGTGTCCTCTAAGTAGCCCAGTAAAGGAGCCAGTTGGTGAGGACTATAGTTTTGAGTGGATGTTAACCCTCAAAATGCCTCCAACGTGCACTGCTTTCTACTGACTGCTCTATGTGCTTTGGGGCAGGAGAGGACCAAGATGAGTTTCTGGCTCTAATAGAACAAGCTGATTGTGGTGGTTAAGACGTATCAGAGTGAGAAGGAGTGAAGAAGGCTATGATGAAACCGGTTAGTAAATGATCTCAATAATACAGGAGGAATGTCTTGTGTTCTGTTGAGTTGTTTCCCACGATCTTCCTGCCTGAGTATTCAAGGCCTTGTCCTGGTCTCCCTCCTTAAACCTTCTGGGCCCATTCTAGCACACGGCTTTCTTCTTCCTCATGAAAGCATCTCACTCTTGGAGCTGGAAGTGTTTTAGACTCGAGTCTCTTTTTGGCCAGACAATAGTTGGACCCCTTACCAAAGTCACAACTCTATCAGAATTTCCTTACTTATAAAATGCAAATAATAAGACCTTTCATTCTTTCTGCACTGGCCATGCCTCTGCCTGGAATACACTCCCTCCTTACCTCCACCTCAGAGAATCCTGCTCTGGGGACACAATTCAGACACCATCTTCTACTTAAAGTCTTTCCTTAGCATTTATGGTCCATTCTATTCATTTGGCAATTAATGGCATAATGCCTTGCATCATCTCTCCTGTCATCATGTCTGTACTCAATCTTACTTAATTTTTCATTATTTATGCCCTTTTTCCTCAGCTAGGTCCTGAGCTCCTTGTGGGGATGGGAATCGTATAGTTTTCTTTACAGTTCCCATGACACAAAACAGATATTTTGTAAACAACAAGCACTCAAATATTAGTCAATTTGGTTTATTTTTCAAAATTAAGTATCTTATTCATTATCTAATCTTATCTAATTAGTGTTTGCATGGAATCCTGTTAAGTGTAGTTGTCTGTGTCTTAATATGTATCTAGCCCTCTCATTCTTCACCATATGCTGGATCATTATTCTGAAGAGAAAGCTATACCTCCCAATCCACATTATACTTAATATAATAAGAGCTTGCATTTATATGGTACTTTGCACTTGCAAAGTACTGTAAATACATTCTCCCATTTGATCTTCGCAGAAGCCCTATGAGGTAAGTAGGGAAAATATTATTGTTTTTCTATTCTATTTGTATTCGAATATGCTATTCCCATTTCATAGATGAGGAAAGTAAGACTCAGAGACCTTAAGTAGACCTAGTCAAACACTGGGTGATGATGTCACAATTCCCAGGTCTTCTGACATACTGTACCATGCTGCCTTAAGTGTCTACACAGCAAAGTGAAGTGGAGGACTGAGACAAATCTTTACATCAACTAGATCCAAACTTCAGACTATCTGAACATTTCAGGTGATGGCATTTCTTGTTCGAACAACAATCTAGATAAATATCTCAATTCTTCACTCTGTGCAATGGGTGAAGACTCAATCAGATTCAGATCTTTGTCACAAACAGAAATCAAACTCTTTGGTAACAGACAAAATAATGGCAGAGAATTGAGCCAACATATGTATCAGAGGTACAGGGCAAAGTTAGCTGATTGGGGTAGGGGACCCAGAGAGCTTTGAAATTTAAAGAGGAATTTTATGTATAGGAGACATAAAAAATCAGTTCTGCTTTGTACAGCAGGGGAGGAATCTTAAGGAGATCATTACATCAGGAGGTGGTACAGACTAAAAATATAAATAGCTACTGCGAAGACTTAAGCTCTATTCATTAATGATGGCTCTATTATGGGCTATTAAGCAAAGGAGGATGTTTGGTTTGGAGACATCCTTAACCTTCGGAACTGCCTTCAGGGAGGTCAGTTCTGTACTGACACAAAGCTTCTGTCCATGCCCCCTCTCAAAGAAAGAATAATGTGCTGGATACAATACAGAACTGAAATAGACTTTTATTAGGTTTACCTAATGTAGGATTTCATGATATTTTAGACTCTTATTTATGGAGGAAATAATGAGGTATGGGGGGATGGGGACGGGATGGAAAAGACTGAGTCTAGATAATGTGCCCCTCTCATGAGGCAGGGTAGGGCTGGGGCCTTTAATCAATGTCAGAGAAAGCGTGTTTTGGCAATGAAGTAGATAGGAAACTCACTTTCATAGTCCTTACTTTCCTCCACCCTACAAAATGCAACACCCCACGTAAGAGCATTGTTGGCACATAAAGTGCTAGCAGTATCCATTCTGTGCATTTGCCTGTAGCAAGTATGCTGTAATGGAAAGCATGTCACACTTGGAGCTGGAAGTGTTTCAGACTCAAGTCCTTTTTTGGCCTCTCAATAGTTGTGACCCCTTAGCAAAGTCACAACTCTATCAGAATTTCCTCACTTATAAGATGCAAATAATAACACCTCCTTCTTTTGCACTGGCCATGCCTCTGCCTGGAATACACTCCCTCCTTACTGTACCTCCAAGAAGCCCTCTCTTCCTTCAAGACACAATTCAGGTACCACCTTCTACTTTCCTGACCCACCCACTGCTTGAGCCCTCTCTCCCTAATTACCTTGCATATAACTTCTGTGCATTTATATTCATTCTCATTATATTTACTTACTATTTACTTGAGATATTTGTTTAAAAAACAAAACACAGTTCCTGGAACATAGGAGGCTCTATATAAATGCTTATTCTCTCCCCCATATATGTATTTGGGTTTTTTTTTATTAGAATATAAGCCTCTTGAAAAGCAGGAGTCATTTTCTTCATATCTGCATCTCTGGCACCTCATACCATCTGTGATACAGAGTTAGCTCTTAATTTTGATTGATTAAATGAGATAAGGCTAGAAAACTTATTTGAAAATCATAAAGCACTGTTCACAAAAGGTGACAGTTGACCTTCAGGTCAAACTCCTCTCAATCCCAATACTAGCCCAAGATAGTTGTAACCCCTCTTAGTGGCAGCAAAATGGGCAACAAGCTATATAGAATGACTTGAGGGATATTGCTTTTATAATGTTCCTCTTCCATCCACACTGACCCCCTAGACAGAAATTCCATTGCATTGATTCAGTTGGCTTGGACAACAAAAGGGGGAGGGGGCAGTGCACATTAGGATTTTCTCCAATAGGCTGCTGTTATATCATACATATATTGTCGCCTAACTGATTTCCTCCAGCATCATTCCCATTAGTATGGTGATGCAAATCAATTTTTTCAAATTATAGTCATGATGGAATGTATAGAGAACTTTATGCAATGAGAAGTAGGACCAATCCATTTAAATGAGAAGGAACATCAATAGCATGGCCTGGGCATTTCTAGGCTGAGCTCTGAGGTTGGCAAGAGCTACTTTTACTTGCTTTGATGGAATGTTGCCCTCTCAAGCTCTGTAGCTGCTGGGAGCCTGACTAAAAAATGACCATATGGAAGCAAGGAAGGCACCAGCAGAATCCAGCCACATAAAGAGGAAATCAGCAGGTAGAAGAGTTGGCAGCTCCAGGCAACTCCTCTCACTCCAGGTTACCATGGCCACCAGCAATGACTGAATAGACCTTCCTTTCTCCATTACCCCTGAGAGCAGAGGATACTGAAAGTGACAGCAAGGAGCCCTAGGCTGGTGAAATCGGCACTCCCACAGAAGTACCTCACCCAGGATGGGTGCAAGCCAGGGACCCACTCTGCTCCAGGGCAGTCCTGCCAGCCTGGCGCCAAAGCAGATGCAGATTCTCTGATTCATTTATGAAGATTCCTGAAATCATTAGTAGCTTTTCCAAAGTTGCATTTTTAAGGTTATCATAGCTAATTCAACCAGAGGAACAGACAAGGAAGGTGTCCAAGGAGAAAAGCAGAACAGAACATGGCATCTGCTAGTCCAAGATCTATGAACATCGCAGCAGGCCCTTCCCTTCCAAATGAGAGAAGTTCTCTCCTGTGCATTCATTCATTGGTTCATTAAACCATCTATCCATCCATTCAACAACTGATAAGCATCATGTGCTAGTGAATGTAGTAGACATCAAGGGGCATGATAAACGAATTTTGAAAATGGGCTGAATTTGTAAAAAGAAAATTAGAAAGATGGAAGAAGGAAGCTGACACCAAATCTGTTCACCATAAGGTATTACTATATTGGTAGAGGAATTTTCCTCACCAGTAGTTCCCTATACCAAAGAAGGTAGTCATGGCTCTGGCCCCACTTTCCCACATCTCCCCCAGAAAAAGAAACCATACTGTATAATATAAGTACATGATAGAGTGGTACAAATAAAAATGTTATGGCAAGTCAGAGAAGGAAGAACTCACTTAGAGTTGAGAAAATCAGTGAAGACTTCATGGAAGAGTTGACTTTGAACTGGACCTTAAAAGATAGGTAAGGGACATTATACTCAAGCTGTCCTCCTCTGGCATTTCAGAAAGAGTTTCCTGGGTTGCTGGCATCCAGATGAGATGCCTCAGATATCCTAGAACTAGTAGATAGGGTTGAGATGGGAAGGAAGGAGCTCTGAGAGGCCCAGGGGAGTAGGGATCTCAAAAGGACTAGTGGAGTGCTGAAAATTCAGGAATTCAATTGAATTCAATAAATGTTTATTAAGTACTTATTCTGTGCAGGCCTTGGAAATGAAAAGGGGAAAATTATACAATATTTGCTCTCTAAGAGTTTACATTCCACTGGAAGATTCAATATATATAAACAAATGATGGGGGTACCAGGAAAATGGCAGAAAAGAAAATTAACAAATGGAATGATGAGCAACAACTCCTCCAGGGAAGTAACATATGGCCAACATCTGAAGGAAGATTAAAGCTCTGAGAAGTGGGGATGAGGAAGAAATACATCTCAAGCATGAGAGTGATGGGTACATATGAATGCATGCTGCTGTTGTGTTCGTCCTTCGTTGCCAAAGACGGCCATGCCATCAGAGAAATGATGACATGACTTGCACTTGACTTTGTTTTGAGTGCGGGAGGGCTGTGCAGGTCACCAGCCTCACTTCTCCTCCAGAGCCATCTGAATCCAGTGACCCGATTCATCAGGATCACAAATGCATGCAAGTGGAAGATGGAGCACCAAGGTCAGGAAACAGCTTGTAAAGCAAATTGGCTAAAACTGTAGAATTCTAAAAGAGGAGCAAGATGAAGTCATCAGGAAAGGCAGAAAAGTGAAGGAGTTTGTTTTCTATCCTATGAGCAGTAGGGAACCTTTGAAGGTATTTGAGCAGGTGAGTGGCTGATCAGACCAGTGTCTTAGCCAGATTGTTTTGGCAGTAATGAAGAGGACTGGGAAAACTGGAAGGAAGGATACCAATTAAGAAATTATTAGTATAGTCTTCCAGAGACGTAATTAGAGCCTGAATTAGGTCAGTGTCTATGAGAGTGAAAGCAAGAGATGCTGTGGATACAGAAGTCATAAAATGTGGCATCTGATGAGTTGTGGGAGGTTAGGGAGAAAGAAGAATGAGTGACTGGGACAGAAATCGTGTCTTCTTTAAAAGTATAGAGATTTGGAAGAGAGACGGTTTTAAGAGGAGCAATAATGACTTCCACTTTGGACACACTGAGTTTGGTGAAAAAACTAAGGCTGCCACTGAGAAGTTAAAAGACTTTCACAGATTCACATGGTGAAGTAGAAAGAATATAAAGAGTTTAAATGTAAGACACAGGTCTTCTGACTCAAGCTTCCAGGTACTTCAAAGCAAGAACGTTAAAGGCCCAGGAAACATTTAACATAATATACTATGCAAAGCCTGGAAGTGGGAAAAGGGATGCCAAAAGGGTAAATAAGTAGGAACTAATCCATTTCCTTCAAATGGAAATGAAATTTCAAGGTAAATAAGACATTTTGAAAACTTGTTGGGCTTATTTTTTTAAAAAAGGAAAATGGAAAAAGAAAAAACAAAAAAAGAAAATGGAAAATAAAGAATCCAGTTTACTTACCCTTAATTAAATGCTTCCCTTTGACCGTTATAATATTCATGAGTAGCTAGCTGTTGGTTGCCCTGACAGAATCAGGAAAATAATCAACAATACTAATAGGGCAGTTAGGTAGTGTAATGAATTAAGCACCAGGCCTTGAGTCGGGAAGACTCATCTTCCTGAGTACAAATCTGATCTCAAATGCTTGCTAGCTATATGACCCTGGGCAAGTCACTTAACCTTGTTTGCCTCAGTTTCCTTATCTGTAAAAATGAGCTGGAGAAGAAAATGGCCAATCACTCCTGTATCTTTGCCAAGAAAACCCCAAGTGGAGTCACAAAAAGTCAGACACAACTGAACAACAACAACAACAGTGAGGTGGGGGTTGTGATAATTAATCCATATACACATTCTAACACATCCAAAGTCCACAATCTCAGCTGAGTCTTCACCACTGCAAGACAATCCTTTTACACTCTCTAATTAACTCATTATCTCTCTTACCACATTTCCTCTTCCAAACCTTATCATCCCTCATACTGCCCATGGCTCCCCACCCCTGACCTTTTCAGCTGAGAACTTTATCTCATACTTTGCTAAAAAAAATTATTTTAAATTTGAGGCCATTTCTTGAGAATTTTCTCTTCTCCCCTCAATTCACATCTCCCAAATGTGTTCTGCCACTATCTCCTCCTTCACTCCACTCACATAATGATGTGGTCCTTTCTCCTTGCCAAGGCAAATCATGCACAAGTGACCCATTCCAATTCAATCTTTCCAGCAGATTGCCCCCTCTATAATTCTCTCTCCCTCACTTATTTTCAATTTCTCCCTATCCACTGGCTGTTTTCCTATTGACTATAAATGTGTCTGTCCCCACATCCTCCCAAGACCTTCACACAATCCATCCACATTCCTGGGTGCTATTGTTCCATATCCCTTCCCCTTTCACAGCTATTCTTCTTGAGAAGACTTTCTACAACAGATCCTCCCATTTCCTTTTTTCTTACTCTTGTCTTAAATCTCTACAGTCTGGCTTCCAACCTCATTGTTCAACTGAAACTGCTCTTTCCAAAGTTACTAATGATCTCTTAATTACCAGATTCAGTGGCCTTTTCTCCACCTTCGTCATTCTTGACCTCCCTGTAGACTGTGACACTGTCAATTACCTTTTTTCCTGTGCTCTCTCTTCTCTCCAGGTTTTAAGTACAGTAGTCTTTCCTGGTTCTCCTTCTACCAATCTAGCTGCTTCTTTTTAGTATCTGCTTCTGGATCTTCATCCAGGTCATACCCACTATCCATGAGTGTCCCAAAGGACTTTGTCCTGGGCAGGAAAGAAAGAAGGAAGGAAAAAAAGAAGGGAAGACAATTTATTTAGCACCTACTATGCACTTCACAAATATTATTGCATTATAACACCTACCTCTGAGGTAAGTGCTATTAAAATATATTCTCATTTCACAGTTGAGGAAACTGAGATAGAAGTAGATTAAGTGATCTGTCCAGTCATAAAGCAATTAAGTATCTGAAACTGGCATTTGAACCCATGTCTTCCTGACTCCAGGCCCAACCAGTTCACTATCCATTGCACCATCTAACTGCCAGATTCTCATTTCTTCTCTAAATAAACTTTTTCACTTGGTGATCTCACCAGTTCCCACTGATCCAATCATTATCTGTATGCTGATGATTCCTAAGTCTATTTATCTTCTCTGTTTGACCTCTTATCTCATATGTCCAACTGCCTATTAGACATGTGGCAATGGGCAACCTGTACACATATCAAACTCAAGATATCCAAGACTGAACTCATCTTTCCCCCCACAACCCTCTTCCTAACTCTCCCTAACTTGCCTACAGGCATGCTTTATTTTGTTGCCCTTTGCTTTATTGTATGTCACAGATATTGAATTTTTTACAAATTGAAGATTTATGGCAAACTCTGCATTGAGTAAGTCTATTGGTACCATTTTTCCAACGGCATGTACCCATGTCATGTCTCTGTGTCACGTTTCAGTAATTCTTACAATATTCCAACTCCTTCATTATTATTATATCTACTACAGTGATCTGTGATCGGTGACTTTGATCTTACTCTTGTAATGTTTTGGGGAGCCACAAATTGTGCTCATATAAGATGGCGACCTTAACTGACAAAGGTTATGTGTCGTGTTCTGACTGCTCCACCAACCAGCCATTCTTCTCTCTCTCCCTCTCCTTGGGCCTGTCTATTCTCTGAGACACAGCAATATTGAAATTAGGCTAATTAATAACCCTGCAATGGCTTCTAAGTGTTCAAGTGAAAGGAAGAGTCAATCAATGATGTTACAAACTTCATTATTGTCTTATTTTAAGAAATTGCCACAGCCGCCTCAGCCTTCAGCAGCCATCAACATCAAGGTGAGTAAGACCCTCCAGCAGCGAAAAGATTACAACTCACTGAGCATTTTTTAGCAATAAATTCTTTTTAAATTTATTTTATTTAAATTTATTTATTTTTATTTATATTATATATTATATTTATTATATATTGATTTCTTTAAATTAATAAATTATTTTATTTTATTTATTTTAAGGCATGTGCATTGTTTTTTTTACATGTGATAATATTACACACTTAACAGACTACAGTATAGTGTAAAAATAACTTCTGTATACACTGGGAAAACAAAAAGTTTATGTGCCTCACTTAACTGCAACATTAACTTTATTGGGGAAGTCTGGAACTGAACCCATAATATCTCTGAAGTGTGTCTGTGCCTGGCCCCCACACTCCCAACCTGGGGGGAGGGGTCATCTTCACTCCTCACTCTCACACCCCCAAATCCAATCTGTTGCCAAAGCCAGTTGATTTTTCCTTCATAATGTCTCTTGATGATCTCCCTCTGACACTAGCACCATGCTCATACAGGCTGTCATCACTTCATGCCTAGACTATTGCGATAGTCTGCTGGTGGGGCTCTCTGTAGTAAGTCTCTCCCCACTGCAGTCCATTCTCTGTTTGTAAAGTGTCACCCACAGAACCTCCAGTGGCTTCCTGTCACCACTAGAATCACATCTAAAATCATCTGTTTGTCATTTAAAGCTCTTCATAACCTACACACACATCTCTCCAGCCTTCTTACACCTTACACCTCTCTCCATGTACACTTCAATCCAATGTCATTGTTCTCCCTACTGTTCCTTGAATAAGACACTCCATCTCCAGGCTTCTAACATGTTTACTGCCTGACTCCCATGCTTGGAAAGCTCTCCCTCCTCATCTCCAAGTCCTAGTTTCCCTAGCTTCCTTCAAACCCCAGCTAAAATCCTACTTTTTACAGGAAGCCTTTCACAATCCTTCCTAATACTAGTGCTTTTCCTCTGTTAATATTTCCATTTTATCCTATGCTGGGGATGGAAGCTCAATTCCATGTGGACAGTCTCCGGCGGGTAAAGGTGGGAACTTCTAAATCTTAGAGTTCTCATGAGGCCCCCCATAAAACACCAGGGAATCGAGGAGTGAGACCGAGCAATCTCGTGTATTTCCGCCTCTTCCCGTGAGAAACGTGATGGGAGGAGCATCCCCCTCGAGACTGTCCCAGGTCTGAGCACACCTATTGTTATCTAACAGGCACGGTATTCAGGTGCAAACGATGCGGCAGGAGAGCTTAATTAGGGTCAGGAAAGCCTGAAGGCGCTCTTAGCTCGGGAGGGGCCCTTACAGGACAGAGGGCTCCATTTTCCCTCTCTTCCCTCTCCCCTCCCCCTCTCTCCCCACTTACACTTCTGCTTCCAATCTCTTATTATAAGATCTTTGCCTCCTTGGGAGATTCCTCGCTCCCTCCTAAGGGAGAATTCCCCCTGCACTTGTAACCAGGACCCTGAATAAAGCTTAACCCTTGTTCGACTCCGGAAAGTCTCTTCTCTCATACGTTTATCCGGTTTGGCCAGCCGAAGACCTGCGATAGAGGTAAGGTAAGACTCGGGTAGCCCTCAGGCCTCTAGGCCTGGCAATCCTATGTATAAGCTATTTGTATATAGTTGTTTGCATGTTGTCCCCCCCATTAGACTGTGAGCTCCTTTAGGGTAGGGACTATCTTTTGCCTTTCTTTGTATTTCCAGTGCTTAGCACAGTGCCTGGCACATAGTAGGTTCTTCATATTCATCATTCATTTTGGAAGAGAATCAAGGACAATTGGATTTAAGTGAGGCAGAGTTTCCCAAAATCATCAGCCTCACTCTCTCTTTCAGAAACATCAAAATCCAGCAGCAAGACAAAAGTCCAGTGGCAGGATAACTGGTGATGGTGTGAGATGAAATGGATGACCTCGGTGTCTTTGATGTCTGACCAAGCTCTAAGTGCTCCACAGCTCCTGCTTCAGCTACTTTCATGGCCATTGGAACAAATTGCTCCCCTCTGCCCATTTCAACTGGGGAAGTCTTCCTTAACCTGGTTTAATCTATCTGCTAAGACAGCGGCTTTACCAAGGTATGGCCCCTGCATACGTTACAGCTTCTTTGGAACCATCGGTGAGAGCAAGTGAGCATCACGGGTGGATGAGAAGCACTGACAAAGGCCAAGCAAGCCCTCCCACCAAAGAGGCTAGGCCTCCCTCAACACTCCATACACATTAATAAATGTTAACAAATGCTTATTGTCCGACCCAAAGTCAATGCAATAGATACATTAAGGCTATGTATTATCTTGCTACATTTGATCAAAGCACAATAATGAAGATAAACTACTTATACATGTATGTATACATGTGTATATGCATATGAAACATATCTAATCAAATTAGATTGATAAATACAGAGATATATATATGGATATGTAGATATCATATCCTACCATTATTTATTAATATGACAGAAAAGAATCCCTTTTTCTTTAACCAGACTGTTTTTTTCAAGGTCTCTTTTTACTTTGAAGAGAAAAGGAACAGTGACTATACTCTTTACTGCAGGTACAGAAGGAGTGTGTCCTGGGTTCTGCTTCCTGCCTTCCTCTGCTTGTCCCAAAGGAAGCGGCTATATTAGGGTGGAGGTTCACCATGCTTGAGTGGAAGGAGCTCTGGATTTGGATGGAGTAAGAGTCCCCACACTGGTATCCCAGCTCTGTCACTTAGGAATCTCTCAGGGTCTAACTGGTTTAATTGCTATTTCTCCTTGGTCATAATGAGAGGGGTAAATTCGATAGACAGACTCATCCCACTCTAAATTTATTGTCCCAGAAGAGGAAAATGGGTAAGGTTATCTCTCTGAATTGCTTCCCATAGACCATGAATGACTTTTTCAATGGAGAAGAGTTTTTCTTTGAATAAGAAGATTTAACCTAAACAAAGGAGACCAGTAAATATGATTATCCAGGAACTAGCTACAGGAGGCAGGGAAAAGAGAGAAAACCATGAAGAAAATGAAAGAACAGCAGAGATAAGGAAGGACCCTGGGCTTCTGAGGAGGGCTCATTAGGGAGGGTGGGAGGCATACTTGCAACTTCCTCTCTAAAAGCCATCAAGACTGCTGACTTTTTGTTTTTAATATCTGAAAAGCAAAGAGACAGGTAGAACTAGTTCTTCCTATCTTGCACTTCTAAATTTCAAGGAATTGGAAGGAAGACAGAGGGAGGAAGGGCAAGGTGAGTGGTTTAGCAGGTCATACCCTCTGAAAATGAGGGTAGCATGTATCCCATGGTTCCTAACAACTTGTGGCACTTGGAAAAAAATCTCCACAACTTTCATATACGCAGAAATTTTTATCAGCATATGAATCAAGAAACAAGTGTCTATTACTTCCCTTCACCAACACCTTCTGTGGTCCAGCCAAACTGGTCTACTTGCTGTTCCTGACAAACAACATTCTATTTCCTCTCTCCAGGTCTTTGCATGTGCTGTCCCCTAGGCTTGGAATGCACTCCCTCCTCACCTCTGCCTCTTAGAAACCCAAACTGCCTTCAATACTCAACTCAAACTCTACTTCTTACATAAGACTATTCCCTCTCTCATTTCACTAATTTATATTTATTTTCTCTATATTTTTTTATTTACTGATGGAAAAGTGTAACCCATTTTGGATTTTAGCAAATTCGAAGTTAGAGGGGGCAAAGGTAGACAGTAAAATACAAATGAAAGATGAAGCCAGTGCAGGGATAAAGGAAACATCCCATATCCTGTAGGTAATCAGTGCTAAGTTGTCATTCAGTCATGTCTGACTCTTCATGACCTCATCTGCCCATGAAGATATTGAAGTGGTTTACCATTTCCTTCTCCAGCTCATTTTATAGATGAAAAATTGAGGCAAATAGGGGTTAAGTGACTTGCCTAGGGTCACACAGCTAGTAAGTGACTAAGGCCAGATTTGAACTCATGAAGATTAGTCCAAGGCCAGTGCTATATTCACAGTGCAACTAGGTGCCCAGTGTGATATAGTGGCTCAATTGCGTATGGCCAGCAGAGACAATGAACTTTCCCCACATTCCCAGCACAGCCTGCCTCTTTCCCTTTTTATTCAGTCATTGGTTTACATAGAGCAACTAGAATTTGAGAAATGTACTAGGTGATCACCATAAGCTTGGGTGGGGTTATCATTAAGGAAACCCAGACTTGAACCAAGAACCATCCAAATAGGAGAAGCTGTGGTTCAGTAGATAGAGCACTGGGCTTGGAATCAGGAAGACTCAGACAGTTGTGCTATCCTGATCAAGTCACTTAACCCTGTTGGGCTCAGTTTATTCAACTGTGAAATGAACTAGAGAGGGGAAATGGCAAACCACTCCAACAAACCACTTTGTCATGAAAACCCCAAATGGGATCACCAAGAGGCAAACAAAATTCTTCTTCTGCCTCAGACCCAAAGGAAACAGAACTGAAGAGGCTTCGCTAATCCTAGACCAAAGTTCTCTGCCCTTTCTGTGTTTCTTTTATTTTTCTAAGAAATTCAGAGAAACTCTAACTCAAAGAGCTCAGTAGCACCCAGCCCAATAAGCCTGAAGCTAGAAGTGGTAAAGACCACAGCTGCCTATTAAAGGTACCCACTGAAGGGTGACCAACCAGCAGATCAGTCCATCTAGCACAAATTGTATGCCTTTGGATGAGCCAGTTTAGCAACAGCACTATCTACTAGCCCAGCAGTAGATTGATGTATCCAGCAGAATTATTATATGTCCTGTGTAAAGCTAGCCCAACTGACCCACCTATCCAGCTCAAATGACATCCCCTGTGGAGAACCATAGCCTAGTAGCTGAGGCACCATCCCGCATCAGCATCAGCATCAGTGAACTTCCTGAGGACTCTGAAGTGAGAAAAAATACGTTATTTGAAGTATTGATTTGTAAGTTGTCTTGGCCACGTGCTATATACAAGTGCCTCATCACCATTGCACTTTAAAGTATGTATCCAATCTGCTGCATAGACTCCAAGTCTGACTGGTAGGAGAGTGTGCCATGCTTTTTTTAAGAGAGAAGAGGGATACTTTGTAACTTCTGTTCTTCCTATACCATTGGAGTAAACATCTTTAAGAGTCAGGATGATTGTTAAGGAGGAGAATTCTAGTGGAGGGCTCATGAGCAGCAGTGTTACATATAGATGCCCACAGGGTTAGCCCTGAAACCCAAGATAACAGCTCCAATGAGTACCATGTAATATATACATGTGTGTACATGGGTGTGTGTGAGTAGTAGGCAGAAAAGAGGAACTGCTTCCCACAGGACTGTGGATGACATGATATTTTTTTTTAATATGATTCTATTTTATTCAGGAGCTTTCCTTGAAAATGAGAGAGGCCTTCTACTTCCTCTATTTGTGGGAGCCCATACAAATGCAGAGTTTCATATATATACATATATATATATGTATATATATGAAACTCTTCACTCACTTATGTGTATATAAACTCTCCACGTATTTGTATATATGTGTATGTGTACCTTATATGTACATTACGTATGAAACTCTATATACATATTTATATTTGTAAGGAGAGTTTCATATATATATATATATATATATGCATATATTCTCCACATTTATAAATAGGATCCCACATACAAAGGAAGTCAAAGGACTTACTTTCAAGGAAAGCTCCTAATTACTGGTAAAATCTAAAAGAAGTTCAGACTGAACTCCACCTGCAAAATACCCATTAAAAGGGTAGCCATGTATAATAATGATGGTCCTATAATGATATATGATTTCTCTTACTAGGTCAGGAAGATGGAGGTGATTTACTTACTTTTTTTCCCATGAGCTCTAAATCTCCCACTTCCCCAGCTACTTCTGAAGTGAAAGGAAGTCTTCTCTTACTCTAAAAAACAAAACCTCCTCTCTCCCAGTCTTGCGCTAACCATGCCTTTCAGAATTGGTGGCCATCAGCTTTTATTTAATTAATGGGAATAAATTTATAATTAATGAAAGACATTAAATAACTGGAGAACACTTCATTTGGAATGATGGATGCCTGCCTAAAGGCAGAAGAGAATATAGTAGACTTCTCTCCCTTAACTCCTGCCCTCTCCTAGAAGTGAAAAGTTGGACAGTTAATAGAGAGCTTCTTGCTTGCCAAGGTCAAGGGAGAAGAAAAGTGAAGTGTCAGAGACTGAGTATGTGTGGCTCTAGCCCTTTCCATGAACTGCTGCCTCCACTGGTGTCATGCCATTGGAAGCTCTGCCACATCCCCCGCCTTAGGTCCAAGGGGCAATGGCCTTGGGCCATGGCTTCCGTACTCTTCCTGGACAGTCTTGGAGGCAATCCCAGTCCCTGGCCAGATTCCCAGCATGGCAACAGCAACTCTCCATTATCCTTCCCCCCCACATGGCTAGCCAAAATGAATTCTCTATGTCCTTTTCCTGCTAGCATGCTGTTTGAAAAATTCAAATGTCAGAGGTTCTCGTGAACACTTGGTAAAAATGTCTCCTCTCAGTAAATAACCTTGCATTTCCTATTACTTCCATGCTTCTAGGAGTCAAAGAGTTCCATTTTTATATGTTCTTTCACCCAACAGAATATAATTCCCTTCCCTCCTTAAGAGAAAGACTGATTTTTTTTTTATATTAATGTTTCCCATCCCTAAACATAGCACCTAACATACCAGTTTAATAAATTCTTATTGATTGATTGGTTGACACTAATTGACTCCTTATTGTCATCACTGTTCTAGGTATTGGGGGGAAAGAAAAGAGGGAGGAAGTTCAAAGCATTTCTCAGTGAATATTAATGCAAACATGTATAGCAGTATATAAATATATATACACACAATTTTATTATATATATATTATACTGGTGAGGAAACTAAGGAGGAGGCAAAATAATTTGTCACAGGTCACAAAAATACTAAGTTGTGAAGTAAAGAGTTGCACCCAATTCATCTGACTCCTGGAGGCAGTGTCAAGTTCAGTGATAAGTTCAGGATTTGGAAGCCGGAAGGCTTATTTCTCTGATATTAGCAAAATTACTCTGGGCAAGACCTTCAACCTCCTTGAACCTGTAAAATGAGGGAGCTGGGAAGATGATGTCTAAGGTCCTTTCCAGTTCTAAATCTATGATCCTATGAATCTAGTGCTCTTAACACTACCATATGCCCCCTAAATAACAAAAGACGGTGGTCCCTATCTACCCCTTAGGAGGAAATATAAATTTTTGAAAAGAATACAAGGCTCCCCAGAACTCTTGTCCAGCTCTGTCATTAACTAGGTATATAACCAAAAGTGTCTCCTTATCTTCATCTTAAATTTCCTCCTTTGTAGAATAAAGAGGGTTGAACAAGATAACCTCTAAAAAATCTTTTCCAAATCTAATGTTTTATTACTGCCACTACCCTTGAGATTATGTGAGCAAAAGATATTTGGAACAAGCCTTTGATTTTGCATTTTCTTCTCTGTCAATAAAATTTCTTTAAGTGTTCATTTAGAGTTAGTAAGGAAACCCAAGCAACCAAAAGACTCCATGGCCCTAACGTATGTGTTTGAGATCCCATGAAGAAAATGGAAAATATATTGGAATTAATATTTTGGAAAATATTTTGGAATTATATATAAATTACATGGAATTATATACAAAAAGCTACTAAACTACACACAGCCTTTGACCTAGAGAAAGCATGGTACCCCAAGGAGGTAAAAGACCACAATAATGTAAAAAAAAAAAACAGTGAAAGCCATTACAGCTGATCAATATAGCAAGCGATAAAAGCTTCAAAAGCCAGATGGCGAAGCAAGCCTCCAGTCTCTCAGGAGGGAAGTGGTAGACTAGAGATGCTGAAGGAGGCATATGTTCTTAGACTAGGCCACATTCTGATTTGCTTTTCTTGAAATCACTTATTTGCTACAGGGGATCATTCTATTAGGGAAGGCAGAAACGCAACAGTAATAGAAAACAAAAGGAAAACAACACAGATAAAACTTTTTTTTAAGGTTGAGAGAACTCCCGAGAGACTGAGAAATATTATCATCACCCAAATTCTGTAGCAAGTAGAAATAAAAATCACAATAGTTTCCAAATTTCATCAATTCGACTTCACTGGCATCTGTTACCTCCATGTCCTTCTCTCCGCGTACGTGGGCACCACCCTAGTTCAGGCCGTCATCATCTTTTGCCTAGACCATTGCAGTAATTTCCAAATTGGTCTCTCTCCCTCCAACTTCTCCTCTCTGCAATCCGTCCTCCACACAGCTGCATCTTCACTCAGCCATGTGTTTGCATAAACCAGCAAGAGTAGCTAGAATAGAAGCTGCTCAAGGACCAAGACTATAGAGGTTTTTTTGGTCTTTGAGCTCCCACAGCCTTGTGCAGTGCCTGACATATGGTAGGCACTTAATAAATGATTGCTGAATTACTTAAATGCTCTAAAGAGATAAAATAGGTAAAATATAAAATATGTTTTACTAATCTTGAAGTACTATAAAAATAATAGTTATAATTCTAATTAATGTTGTTGATTTTATCTCCTCTCTGGTGAAGGGATTTTTCTTTAAAAATCTGGCCATTAAAAGATGAATAAAAGTTAATTAAACCTTAAATTTGACAAAATTGCCAAGCTCTCAAAAGACAACATGGGGGAAGAAAGGAGAAAAAGGAAACTACTACCAGAGCTGCAGGATGCAAAGGAAAGAACACTCAGTTTGGAGTCTGAAGTTGTTCAGTTGTTCAGTCACGTCCAACTCTTCATGACCCTGTGGATCAGACATAGCATGCCAGGCCCTTCTGATCTGAGGGGATCATCCTCCAATATCATGTCTTCTTATGATTTTTAATACATTCCATGGGGTTTTTGTAGCAAAGATGATGGAGTGGTTTGCCATTTCTTTCCCCAGTTTTATGCAGCTAAAAGTCAAGTGACTTGTCCAAGATCACACAACTAGCAAGTGTCTGAGGTCAGATTTGAACTCTGGTCTTACTGACTCCATGCCCAGGGCTCTGTTGGCTACACCACCTAGCTGACCCCTGAAATCTGAAGGCCTGAGTTCAAATCTCAATTTTCTCACTCTCTTCAACTTTGGATGAATCCTTTACCCTTCCTGCTCTTCTCTATATAATGATGGCACTATGAGTAGGCTCTGTCCAAAGCCCTCTTCTTTTCTCCATCTAAACACTCTCATTTGGTGATCTCATCAGCTCCCATGGACTCAATTACCATCTCTATGCAAGGATACTCGAATTTATTTAACCTTTCTCCTGACCTACAGCATCTCATCACCAACTTCTTGGATATTTAAAACTGGATGCTCAAGGGGTTTTTCTGTTCAGTCATTTCAATTGCGTCAGACTCTTTGTGTCCCCATTTGGGATTTTCTTGGCAAAGATACTGGAGTGTCTGCCATTTTGTTCTTCAGCTCCTTTTATAGATGAGGAAACTGAGGCAAGCAGGGTTAAATGAATTGCCCAAGGTCATACAGCTAGTAAGTGTCTGAGCACAGATTTGATTTCAGGTTTTCTTGACTCCAGGTCTGGTCCTCCATCCAGGGAAGCACCTAGCTACCTGGATAATTTGGTAGACATCTCAAACTCAACATTTCCAAAACAAATCTAATTATCTGTCCTTCTAACTACCCCCCATCCAAATTTACTTATTACTTTCAAGGATACCACCATCCTCCCAGTTCCCAAGCTCACAACCTCAATATCATTCTTTACTTTTCACTTGTAGTCACACCACATGCCTCATCTGTTGCCAAGGCTTGTTATTTCTATCTCCATAACATCTCTCAAATAAGTCACCTTTTTCCACACATACATCCCCCACCCAGGTATAGGCCATCATCACATCAATGACTGCAATAGCCTTTTTTTTTTCTTTAGTCAATCAGGATTAAGTGACTTGCTCAGGGTTACACAGCCAGTAAGTGTCTGAGACCAGATTTGAACTCAGGTCCTCCTGACTTCAGGATTAGTGTGCAATACCTTTCTGATTGGTCTCCCTGCCTCAAGTCTCTCCCCACCCCAAACCATCCCCTTTCAGCTGTCAAAATGGTCTTCCTAAAGTGCGAGTCTGACAATGTCACCTTCCTACTTGATAAACTCTAATAGCTCCCTATTTCCTTCTATAGTTGATCAAGTCAAATATTTTACTTATATTATACTATGTTATAATAACAACATATTGTTATATTATATTTGATTGAATACAAAACCCTCTGTGTGGCTTTTAAATCCTTTCACAACCTGGCTTTTCAGTCTTCTTATACTTTACTCCCCTGCACATACACTATAAACCAATGACAGTGACCTTACTATACCTCATATGTGATACTCCATCTCCAGACTAAATGTTCTCTTTCATCATCTCTGCCTCCTGGATTTCCTATTTTCCCTAAAGTTCCAATTCTAGGCCTCATAGTCACAGCAGTTTCTTTGGAGAAGGATCTAGCCTTCCCCATCAAATGTCAACTAACTGTCACACAGAGGGAAGACAAGCCAGCCTAACTGAAGTAGCAAGATACCGTGAGGAAGAGAAGGAGGCAGCTTGTATCAGACAAGTCACACCACCAACATCACCTTGACCACCATCTCTATTCAGACTCTCAGCCCGGGACTATTGACAGTAGTATTGCTACCAGCCCAGTGTCTTCAGCCATCATCCCGGAAAACAACACTTGGGGAGATGCACCCTAGCAACTGCTCCTAAAGGTGCTACAGTCAGAGCTACTAAAGACCTAGAAAAGAAAATGCTCATACCAAATGCTCTCCTTGGCACTTTCAAATATTTCAACATTATAAATTGATATATATATAAAATGATAAATTTTTGCATCCTAAGGACCATGGGTTCTTTCTTTGGTCTTCCAACTGAAATCCCCTATGTGTGTTGCTTCCTCTGTCAGGAGATGAGTCTAACTTTTCTATTTGTATCCCCAGAGCTTATCACAGAGCTTTGCACATAGTAACAACTTAATAGCACTTAATAAATGCTTTATTCATTCATTCATTCAAGACCCAACTAAAATCTCATCTTCTACAAAACACCTTATCTGGTCCCCCTTATTGCTAGTACCTTCTCTACCATTTACAGTTTTTGTGATTGATATGTGTACTTATGCATACATGTGTACACGTGTGTATATGTTTATAAACATGTATACATACATGTATGTATATGTGTACATATACATGTGTGTGTGCCTATTGTCTCCCTGATTAGGTAGAATGTGAGCTCCTTGGGGACAGAGGGTCTGTTTTCCCCCTTTTTATATCCCTAGTGCTTATACACAGTCCCTGATACACAGTAAATGCTTGTTGACTTATTCAGTGACCTCCAAGGTCCCTTCTGGCTCTGAATCTAGGATCCATTTTCCCAGGGGCACAGACAGAGCTGGGAAGCAAGCCAGTCAAGGCCAGCACGGTATCTAATACCAGATAAAAAAGGTAACCCAGTAGAACAGAGGCCAAATGTGGCATCACAGATGCCAGAGAAGTCCCAGCTTTCCCTTTTAGCAAATCAAAACAAGTAACATAGATTTTGAATGTTTCACTTTTAAAAAAAGCCTGCAATTTAACCCAGGAGCAAGATAAAAATTCATTTTTTAAGATTAGGTCAAAGTCTGAAAATTCCCAGTTCTAGCTGCACTTTCACTCATCCACCCCAACTCATTTGCAATGGTAAGGGAGCCAGATTACTCTTTGCTCCTCATTGCCACTTCCAGACTTTCCTACCACCATCACTCAGGAACCTTTCCTTTCAGTCTCATTTAATCCAAATTAATCATCCAATTCAGATCATGTTGGTTATTATCCATCTACTCCTAGGACATTTTCTTTCCTTCTGCAAGGAGTACAGTGCCCGGCTCACAGTCTTTCACTCCACACCAGCTCCTGCCCTCATACTAAGGGATTTCAACATACAGATTGATATTCTCTCAAGTAGTCTACCTTCCCAGTTCCTCAACATAGTTAGTTCCCATGACCTAATCCTCCACTCTATCTCAGCCACACATAGAGATGGTCATACCCTTGATCTTGCCATCAACAAGTGTTCTACTTCCCTGTTCATGGACCCTAAATCCTCTTATCTGATCATAATCTGCAGTCATTTCATCTTTCTTAACTCCATTCTTCAATTCCATATGAATTCTAATCTTTCCACCCCCTCAGTCCAAGGTCACACAACTAAAAGCAGAGCCAGGACCAGAGCCAAGTGTCCTGATTCCTAGACCAACTTTTTTTCCACTCTGCCACACTATTTCCCTCTGTCTTTACTCACAACTCAGACTGATGAATAAAAACCTATTCTTTTCTTCAGATATTGGCATCAGCATATCTGGAATGCCCTCCTAGCTCCCCTTCACCTACCCAGAGCCTACCAATGGGAGAGCAGCTCAGTGCTTTGCAGATTCCTAAAATGGTTCAAACTTGGAACCATGAACTGGAGTCTGTCCAAAAGGAACCTGCTGCCTGCAATACAAGGTTTACTCTGTTACAAAATGCCCCAACAAATTATCCCTAGACACATCACAATGGATGTAGGTCTCATGGAACAATTTCCAGACTGTCCTGAAATCTACTTTGACAGCCCTGGATGCCATGGATGGGAGCCAGGCTCATAATGGGAAGCTTATCTCTTTGGAGTTACTTCTCTTGATTTGTACCTTTTTTCTCTTTTTTGACTTCTCATAATGAGGAGGTTTAGGAAGGTCTAGTTGGTTTAGGGTTTGGTGGGGTTTGGTTTTTTTTTTGGTAACTAAAGAAAATTAGTTGTCAATCATATTTTTCATTAGAGATACTGTTCATTATATTCCAATATCTGATTTTTAAGGTGATCAAGACTAATTAGAATACGTAATATTGAGATACACACCTACGCTCATATACACACATACACACACATATTCTTTACACATATTATCTCAGCTGATCTGTGAGGTAGGTAATACAGCTATTGAGAATAGGGACTGTGATTTAACATTAAAAATTCCCAGGAAAAGAAACTGTCAATGCGTATCATCACATTCTTTGAATTTTATAGTCTTAGAGAGTTTTCTACAGTACCAAAAGGTTAAAGGAATTGTGGGTCATATCAGAGGTAGGATTTGAACATAGGTTTTCCCGAATCAGGGGCCATTCTCTATCCATCATAGCATGCTGCCTATAGGTATATTCATCCCAATTTTTTCAAATGAGGAAAATGAAGCCCTAGTATGATAAGTAACTTGATCAGAATCACACAGCAAGTAAATGACAGAGCCCAGAGTAGAAACAGCTTTCAGGTCTCCTTCCCTTTGCATTATCCTACTATGCCTTACATATTTGCATATGAAGATCAATCATCATAGCTCAGGAACCTCTTTACTTTTACCTCTACCTTTACCTTTATCTAATAGTGTTAGCACTAAAATCTAAATTGAATTATCATGAGGAGAATATATTTTGCATCTCCACAGTCAATTTCCACAAAAATGTGGCATATGTAAAACCTCATAGTCATTCTTGGCATCTCTATTGCTGAGGAGAAATTTAAAGGAAACCAACCCAACAATCAGTCAACAATCATTTACCGAGTGCCTACAACATGCCAGGCATGGAGGTTTCAAATATAATTGTAAGAATGACCCTGCACTCAAAGAGTTTATATTCCTCTAGTATCTAAGCAGCCGTTGTAAAAGATTAGGGACTGTTCCCCCTTTCATGACAACTTCTTCTCACTAACATTTTCATTTTCCAGGTGGTTGTTACCCAAAGTCTGGGCTACTATAATCCCCCTCTAACTACTCTACTCACTTTCAAATTTTCTCTAGAAAAATACAAAGGCTTCAGGTATTTGCCCAACATTTCAGTCCAGCTAGATTTGAGAGATTTATCACTATTTACTTATTCATTCAATTAATCAATCCAAAAATACTTACCATGTGTTAGGAACTATGCCAGTAGCTGGAACTAGAAAGGAAAGACAAAACAGTTCTAACCTGAAGAAGCTTCCATGCGAGGGACTGGAGAAGAGTCAGAGAAAGAACAGTACGTATACATATGAGTAAACACAAAATATGTGAAGGATCAATGTGACTGAAAAGATACTGAAGGCAGAGGGACCTGCTAGGAGGCTATCGTACTCATCTAGACTAGAGATGATGATGAGGGCCTGAATGAGAGTGGCTGGTGTGTAGGTGGAGAAAGGGGGATGGATGAGAGAAATATGGCAGAGATAGATGTCAGTGAAACTTGCCTGGATATGAAGAATGGGGGTTTGAAGAGAAGTAAATGGATATGAATAGAAGGATGGTGATCTCCTCAATAAAAACAGGGAAGATAGCAATATAGAAAGTTTCCATGGAAAAGACAATATTTCCTGCTTAGAGGAGATGTAGTTGGAAATGTCCCATACCACTTAGTGGTACTGGAACTCTATTAAAAGAGGGTGGTTTGAATATTTAGATCCAGAAGTCATCAGCATAGAAATGATCATTGAACCCATGGGAATGAATGAGATCACCGAAAGGGAAGATGCAAAGAGAGAAAAGAGACAGAGGACAGAGCCTTAGTGGACATTTAGTTTTAGGGGGAAGTTTGTGGATTATTAACCAGCAAACAAGATCAACAAGAAGCCAGACAGAACGTAGAATCAAAAAAGCAGTAACCTGAAAAATCAAGGGGAGCATATCCAGGAAATGGGGGGTAGAATGGTCAATATTGCCAAAGGCTATAGAAGTCAAGGAGGAGGATGACTGAGAAAAGTTTACAACATTTATTAATTAAAAGATCTTTAGTAATCTTGGAGAGAGTGGTTTCATTTAAGTGGTAAAGCCCAAAGCTAGAGTTCTACAGGTTGAAAAGTGTGAGAGAAAAAGCATCAACCACCAACAAATTCACTTTTTTGATCCATATGCTGATTAGCATAATCTACATGTTTTTGCTTAAATCTCTTAAAAAGTAGCAAAATATAAGGGACTGACAAAGGATGCCCTCCTCACTATGCCCAGGGGGTTTGGGTGTATCCACAAAGTGAAGGATTGAGGGACTTAACCATGTGAAGGACCATGTTCCTTCTAAGAATTTGAGTCATATAAAAAAGTTTTCTCTACCCCTGCCCTTCCCTGTACCATCAGGTCTACGTCCCTCCTTCTAGTTGTAAACATATACCTTCAAGTCCTTACATGCTCACCCTTCCCTAGGAAGATTTTCTTTTTTAAAGGAAGGGAAAGGAGGTATGGGAGCCCAAAGGTCTCCATCCTAGAAAAGGACCTCACTTTCAATGTTTCCTCCCTAAGGCCAACCTTCCTAAATTCTTCTTACCAATGGTTTATTCACTCCAACCCTGTCTATCTCCCTGGAAGTGGGCTGATTTAAGCCAGGTGCATTTGCCTCAGTACCCATGTCATGGACCATCCTAGCCAGCCTTGCATTGCTCTCGTCCATGCCTTAGCATGGCACATCATTTACTTCTCCCACCTCATATTCCCAAGCCAGCTTTCTTCTTCCTTTTATCTCTTTTCCTTAAGAGCACAAGGCTTTCATAAGTTAGTAAGAAAGGAATTATTGAGACTTGTCTAAAAAGAGTGGTAAAATAAAACATCAGGATATGGGGGAAAGGATGGCAGAAAATGGCCAAGAATCTTCTCTGAATACAAAAATTTTTGTTATAAGTTCCCTTTTGTTTTTACAAGATCCACCCATATAGGAAAAGGAAACATAAATTTTTCTTAGGTCTTTATGTCATACATATATATGTATATATATGTGTGTATGAATGTGTATATGTATGCATACATATACACACATACATACATATATGCAGAGACAATAAAATTTGAGTAGTCTTAGCAGTGACATGATGATAAGACATGAAATCATTTTCATTGAAAAGGCTAACAAATAGATTTAGTCCTTTTGTATAACTAAGTATAGACCTGAAACTTAATATATACTTTTAAAAAAAGAAAAATGTCTGTATTTAAGGTTTTTTCACACCTTCTTTAGCAAACTAAACAAGTCTAAATTGAGAAAGGGCATCTATTCATTCAAACCCACCAAATATGGAGGAGATAGTTTTGAGTGAGTATGCTATACATATGCTTCATACAGCATATTTTCTAATGACACTAAAATACATGTATGAAATGATGATATGCCATTGATCTGAGCCGTGAATTTACAATGGATGGCATATTAATCAAATTTAAATTAATTAAGCTGCCAAATCCACTTAACTTAAATATCAAATAATTTTTCGATAGGGACAAAAGGATGACAGTGAAGCAAAACTTACCCACACTTTTGAGCACCCTAGTGAATTCTATATTAAAATGTTGTTCCCTTACAAGAATAAATTAGGTTTATTAAGTATAATAAAACCATCTTCAGTTAGTTGTTATAAAAAAATTATCAACAAACATTTATTTTTCACGTCAGTGCTCACCATTGTCCTAGGAACTTTCAGGCATAATTAAATATAGACTATTGTCCTCAGTTTAAAAATTACTCATGATAACAATACTGGAAATGTTATAAGTAGTTATAATGAATAGCCAAATGCTTCCAAGTTTGAGCTTCTCTCTCTCTCTCTTTTTTTTTTTTTCGCTAATGAAAATTTTTGTCCAAAAAGAAAATGCACAGAACATGGAGTGGACCATAAATCAATAATGGTATACCTATGTCTACATCTTCATCTGTATTTGCATATTTACATGCATGGATGTATGTGTATATGTGCATGTGTGTATGTGTGTGTGTATGTGTGTGTGTATGTGTGTGTGTGTGTACAAACACCAGAAGCATTCTTTTATTAACATTGTTTGCTTGAATTGGTTATACACTATGCAATCACTGTAGAAAGAGAAAATTGAATAGTGGTTCAATGCCATTGGAGGTGTGGTTTTATCAGTGTGGGTACTCTTTCCAATAGCACAGAATGCATCCCATCCACAAGCTCTCATCTTGTGAAAATCTTATCAATATCCTCCATAAATCCTCCATAGGAGGATAGAATCTTCCCAAAGTGGTAACACTCATTCCCTAGCTTTTTTAGCATCAAGCAGGTATTAATAGAAATTATGGTATACAAATTTATGCAAAATATGGTAAGGAAATATTATCACATTGTAAGAATGACAAAAGGGATGGATTCAGAGAAACCTGGGAAGATGCTTATGAACTTGTGCAGAGGGAAGTGAGCAGAACCAGGAGAATGATTTATTAGTAACTGCAACATTGCACAGTAAAACAACCTTGAAAAACTTAAGAACTCTTATCAATGCAATGATTAGTTATAATTCCAAAGGACTGATGGTGAAATAGCTAACATTTGGTAGCTCTTTATAATCAGTGCAATGAGCAGTCACAGCTTCAGAAGACTAATGATGAAGTATACTACCCATTTACTGTCAGAAAAATGAGCTATTATTAAAATGTGACATACAATTTTGGACATGACCAACATGTGGATTTGTTTTACTTAACTATGCTCATTTATAATGAAAAGTTTAGGGTTCGCTTTGTTTTGGGGGGTTTTAGGGCAGGGGACAAGACAACAATGCAAAAAAAAGTCATTGGAGCATATTTTAATGCACAGAATAGAAGCTGAGACACAGACAAGCAGAATAACTTTGAAACAAACATGTTAGATGTATTATATTTTTTAAAAAAACAAGCTATATGTAATAAAGATTCATAATTTCACATATTACCTTATTTATCTGTTCTTTGTGTGTATATATATATATGTATAAAAGTTAATGTTTGTTGGTGTTTGAATAGTTAAAGATAGAAAAAATTATTTTTTTTAAAGGAAGATAGGCTTGGAATTGACCTGCTCCACCCAGGAAATGGAAGACGTGTCTCAGCGAACCATGGGCATATGGTTCCCACACCAAATCCAAAGTCATTCTCATAGTAGTCTAACAAGAAAGTAATCCAAAAGAGTATCAGGGCTTATTACATTTCTAGTAGGCTCTGGGCATGTACTAATTTGCATGACTGAGTTGATTACATCCTGTTTTAGAGAATCAAATATCTTCTCTAATCTCTGATTTGTCTCTGAGCATGAAAATAGTTCTAATCACAAAATTAGTGATACCAAATCTGACATATGGCTGCTTTCTACTTCATCCTTCTGCTTACTTCTTTCAGCAGAAACATATATGATTTTCAGAAAGATCTGGCATATAGAACAAATTACAATCAAGAGGAACAAGCCAGATAGTCATGTGGCTATGGAACTGCACAGGAGAATTCCACCTTGGAGAAAATTGGACTCCTCAAGTCTGTAATGAAAAATAATTCCAAGCCAGGTGTGAAGCAGTTTCAGAGAGATCTTGACAAATGCTTAGTGTTGAATAACATCATGGATAAAGAAAGCAAATTATTAAAATAATAAGCATTTTGGTTTGACGCTAAATGCCAAAATTTAAGTTTACCATGTTGGTTCTTCATTTCCCATGGATGGACAAAATCATTTTTGAATTCATACAAAATAAAGGATGGGAAGGAATATACTGACAACTTTATGCCACAGGGATCTCAATTTCTCCATTTCAGACTATATTTATATGCATCCTCTGCTTGAGAACCAGGCAGTATTTTAATAGGAACTGAGCATAATTATTAAGTCACACAGATGGATTAGTTAGCATTTTCAGTTTGTAAACTATTCAAGTAGTGAGGGAGGGGTTGCTGTGGGGAAGCAGAGTGGAAAATTATCAGAAAGCTTTTCTGCAAGGAAAAACAAATATATTAGAACATTTTTAAAAGTGTTTGCACAAAGGGAAGAGATCAAAAATACCAATGAAAGGGCAACCTTAAATCTAGGTGTCCATAAAAGGATACAATACAGAATGTAGTTATTGGCAGAGGATATCATCTACTGATTTTATAATTATATATATATATACATTATATAGGGTATAAACATAATTTTAGAACACAAAAATATAATGTTTATTATATTTTCAGAGAAAAAATCTAGGTTGATTGTATTTTAACCACTATTGAATAAAGCAAACTTCTCAGAAACATTTGGCAGTATTGTACATTCATCCCTAGGCACTCTGTGCTAGCACATTAGATTTCCTGACCATGAAACCTTGAAATGATATAATTTCTTTGTTGGTGTTGCTTTCATGGTTCCATCAACATTATCATTCACTTGGGAGAAAGAATTTAGAACTATCGGGGGAAAAAATGCAGCTCCGTAATACATATGCTTGCCCTCAAAAACAGTGGAAGAATAAAAAGTTGAAAGTTAATTCATAATAGACTCAATACTGAATGTCGAGTATCTAGATAGCACCATGTATAGGGAAATAAATAATCATCTTAGTTAACCAGCCTGGGTAATGAAGACACCAAAGGGAGTACAATTTTTTATTGTCTACTGGTTCAAATTAACCAAATAATTTGACAGTACTCCATTTTCCTTTGGTCTAGATAAGCACATACTAGGTACCCATAATCTCTCTCACATCAGGTCAGCCCAAAATTTAGAAAGGTGATGGGTTAGTAAAGGTCATATTTGCCATGGTTTTTGAGGTTTCCTCAAAACACAAAACAGTGTTTCCTAATTCCAACAATACTGACCTTGAGTAAAACATGTAAATTCTCTACTACATATTACTCTATCTTCTGCATGATCAATGTGGGACGCGTAGGAAGTGATACTATAGCAGACAGATGGGGAGAAGAGAGGGCTTGAGAGACGTAAGACAAGGAGAAGAGGAGGACGAGGAGGAAGAGGAGGAAAAGTTTATAGCTTTCAAGAAATAAAGAACATTGGTAGCAAAAATTTGGCAGGTGAGTAATGGAAGGGGTAGAAGTAGAAAGGGCAAGGAATTTGAAGTCAAAGGATCTAAGGTTGCATTCCTGCTCTGCCACTTACTTCCTATGTGACCTTGGACAAGTCAATAAACTTTGGACTTAGTTTCCTCATCTATTTAAATGAAAAGGTTGGTTTCAACGATCTCCCAGGTCTCTTCCAAATCTTAATCTATGATTCTATGAAAGAACAACTTTAAATCGAAGTGCCTGTGAGACTCTAGACTACTAGTCATAAAACATAGCTACAAAGGCTACATTATTCCTCCCTCCCAATGTGCCTATAAACATTAAGACAAACAATGGTGCCAGCAGGCATAGCTATATTAGATTACCAGCTCAGCTTTCTCAAGCTGGCTGTCAGAACTCCTGATTGAGAGGCCCTCTAGAAGAGTGGAAGCTAGACCTGGAATCAGGAAGACTCCTCTTCCAGAGTTCAAATCTAGCCTCAGATCCTTACTAGCTGTGTGATCCTGGGCAAGTCACTTAACTCTGTATGCCTCAGCTTCCTCATCTGTAAAATGACCTGCAGAAGGAAATGGCAAATCACTGTAGTATCTTTGTCAAGAAGACCTCAAATGGGGTCACAAAGAGTCAGATGTGTCTGAAAACAACTGAATAGCAGCAACCAGAAGAATGAAAAGAGCCCTGGATCCAAAGCCTACATTTGAATCAGAATTTATCAACATAACCTTGAACAAATATCCTCTCTGAGCCTAGGTTTCCTTCACTGAAGGATGAGAGCCAGACTAGCTCTCCAATTTCTTCCAACCATAAAATGTTATGATTTAGTCAGTTATGCTTTTTCTATAAAATGCAACATGGATAAAATAACAGTATAAATGCTAATTGCTGATAATTAAGGATTATTTGCGTAACAAATTTCTATTGTGAAGAAAATTTTCCAGAAAACCAAGCACCAAGTTAACGACCTTCTCTTGCTTAACTATCACTTAGTCTTGGGTTTCCTTGTTTCTTTGAGGAAAACTAGTGTTTTCCTCACTTTAGTTTCACTTGTGTAAAGGCCTTTGACCTTTAGCAGGCCCATAACCTCCTGCTACATTCTTCACAGCCCTTTTCCATTTGCTGCTGAGTCCAGGATGTTAATAGCCTGGATTTAGCAATCGCTAATGAGTTTATCTCTCTCCTTTAGCTCCAGCTAATCTCAGAGAAGTCTTTAATCTGTCTTCAACTCCACCTACTATTTAAAAAAAAACTCATTGATAACACTCTATTACAACACAACAGGCCCTACCCTGCAAGCACCCAAAACATCTCTGCTTCATCCCAGGCTAAGTGAATTCCGTGAAGTTTTGCAAATCCCATTTAATGAAATAATTGTGACTGATAATCTATGTATGTATGTATATGTATGTGTATATGTTTGTGTATGTATACACACATACATATATACATCCATTTCATATATACACACATATACATATAGATACTATCCCTACAGCTTTGCTCATTCAGAATTTTTTTAATGCACACTTTATGATTTTACTTTTAGTCTGCATAAAATTTGGTGGTGGATATTTTTTCTTCACTTGGGAAAAGTTTCTTTGACAACCAATTTATTCCTTTCTCCCAAATGATCACCTAAATTTCAATATAAAAGTTATTTTGCACAGAATAGCTAAACACTATCTTTTCACTAGCCCAGCTGTTCCCTACTGGTTCGCTTTCCCTTGACACTTTCCCAAAAGCTCCAGGCCTGAGTTTTTTTAATTTATAGAAATCTATTTCATCTCTCCTACCTCCCCTACATCAAAAAAAAAATGATGCTTCCAAAAATGAGTTTAAGATTTCTTATAGATGACACACTTGTTTCTTTCTCTAAACATTTTAAAAGACATTAGAAAAGGCAGAACAGTACAGTGTTTTGCCCTGATCCCCCTGTGAAGGAACCATTTTCCTATTCATTTACTAATCATTATAGTTATATCAAATAATTCAATTTCAGAATGCTCATTCCCTGTCTCTCTACCAGAGCAGTGCTGACTTGAGTTCCTATCTATCATGTGGAAATTCCAAGCTGAGTTTGGATGGGGACTTGAGCCAAATGTGATGACAATGACAACTGTGATGAAGATGATGGTGGTGCTGGTGATGGTGATCGGACAATGATGATGATATGATGAGGAGAGCTGGCATTTATGTAGAAATGTAATGTTTGCAAAACACATTACACACATAATCACATTCGATCTTCTCAACAACTTTGTGAGACAAGAAAGGAATGAAACAAGGGTTTTATTAAGTCCTGTTGAATTCCAGGCATTGTGGGGAGCAGTCTACAAATATGGTCACATTTGAACAACAACCCTAGGAGGCAGGTACTATATTATTTTACATTTGAGGAAACTGAGACAGGCAGCAATGGAGTATGTGTTTAAATTGTATCTTGCCCTAATCCCCCTGGCCACTAGTAAGTTTGTAAGTAGTCAGTGTAAACTAACAATAGAAGAAAGACTGCAAAGGAGAACTTAGAAGTTCACCCAAATCCCAGAAAAGAAGCCTTAAATATCATCTGTTTGGACCAACTCCTCATTTTTTTAGACAAGGACAATGAGGTGTGAATAAGTGATGTGGTATATCCAGTGTCACAAACCTGCTAACAGAAACAGGTCTCCTCATTCCTCATCCAGAGCTCTTTCAACTACACACTACATTGAGATACTCTAGGGAAACTTTATTGAAAGAAATTCATTGAAAATTTGCGTAATCACCTCCCAAGTCCATGTGATGGTAAATGTGGTTTTTAAAGTTTGTGGGGGGGGTTTAATGGCTGATCCACTAAAATTTACAAGAGATGTAAGAAATGGGAATCTAAAAACAAAATGACCCAATGAGCACATTTATTGATATCTTGGTATTAAGAATCTCACCTCTAACTAGTAGCTCAAATAAGTAATCCCAAAGGACTAGGGATTGATAAAATAGGCAGCCAGGGGAAAGTCTGTCTCAGAATATACTGTGACAGAGTAATTAAGAAAGCTTAGGAGACTTCGTAATTCAACAATTTAACACAATAACCATTTATTAATCACTTACTATGTGCAAGGCACCGTATCTTTAGTCTCAGACTTAGCAGCTATGACAGGATCATAGAATGAAGGGACCTTAGAGGCCATCTAAGCCTAATCCCTCATTTTACATTTTACAGTTACATATGAGGAAAGTGGGGCCCAGAAAACTGAATTGACTTGTTCAAGACAATATAGAGAGTAAAGGGCAGAACTTTGACTGGAACTAAGCTCTTTTTTCTCCAGATCCAGTACTCCCTTTTATTGTACACAACTGCCTCCCTAGTGGGCTATGTGCTAGGGAGAACAATAGGAAAATAATACATTCTCTTCCTTATAGGAGCTCATGATCTATTAGGCGGTTCCATCAAAAGTTAGGTAAGGTCATAGTTTTTTCCCAGAAATGGTTTAATGCCTTCTTTCTTTTTCTATTCTACTTCCTCCCATCTTTCCTATTAATTTAAGTATCTTTCCTTTGGAGACAGCTAGATGGAGCAGTGGATAGAATTCTGGGCATCAGGAAGACTCATCCTCCTCAGTTCAAACCTGGCCTCAGACACTTACTAGCCCTATGACCCTGAGCAAGTCCCTTAACCCTGTTTGCTTCAGTTTCCTTCTCTGTAAAATGACATGGAGAAGGAAATGGCAAATACTCCAGTACCTTTGTCAATAAAACCTCAATGCGGTCACAAAGAGGTGGATACGACTGAACAACAACAAATCTCTCCTTTGCTTCTTTTCATTTAGTTAAGTTCTGTTTCTGAAGCAGTAAAAATTATCTATAAATTCATTTTGTTGTTATTGTTTTCCCAAATGATTACACTGGGTATTTCTACATATTACTATTCACTACAAAAGTCTTAAAAGAATGCAAGAGAAAAAATTGGTGTCATGGAAAACACTGAGAGGTGGAAAAATGATGGAAAAGGCAATTGTGATAGAAATTTTAATGATTGATAGCTGCTTAGCTCCTCCAAAGGGTGAAAAAAAATCGCTATTGCTGCTGCCACCATCCTGATTTCCCATCAAGGGTCAGTAAAAAAAAGAGAGAGGAGACCACACCTCATGAGATGTATCATGTAATTATGCAATTTTAGTTATAGAAAACAACTGAAGGGAATCCCAGATTTGAAGGCAAGCAGAGGGATAGGTGATAGGACCAGGATAAGGGAAGAGACAAAGGAAGGGGTGGTAAATAAAAAGGGAAGGATTTTAGGGTTGTTTTAGAAAAGAATAAAAAGAAGAAAGCTTGAAGGACAGGGTAGGCACAGTCAAGCAACAGCTAGCTAGCCTGAGGTCCAGACATGAAAAGAGATGAGGAGGCCTGCTAAGGGAGTTTCATCTTTTGTGCTGGTGACATCTTACTGAAATGCTCTTACAGTTTTAGCCCTGTCGGTAATGGCAAGGGCATTGGGTCCAAGTCATGCTAAGAATGTTAAGGGTCTCAAATTCTGTCCCTCCCTCTTCTCCAAAGCTAGAGGAGCAGGAGGGTGTGGGTGCAGCACCAAATGGGTGGCGAGTAGAAAAAACATAAGAAGCCTTGGGTTAGAGGATGTCAGGATCTGGGAGGCAGAAAAAGAATAAAAGTGAACATTTCTGTAGCTTACTGTGTGCCAGGCATTGCACAAAATACTTTATATTTGTTCCTTTTTCTTTTTTCTTTTCCTATCAGTCCTCTTCTCAAATTATCTCATTTGATCCTGAGAGATATGATTAATTAGGACCCCTACTCTATTCCAATTAGTATTAATCACTTTGATATTTTACACAAATCATATAGGGATCCTTAGATAAGACAGGTTCTTATAATGAGCCTTTATAAAAGGCCTCAGATTTTAATGTAATGTTCACTACTTTTTACCAGTTAGGAAGCTCACTTGGACAACCACAAGAATTCTGACAAAGATATCCCCACCCTGTTTTACTCAAATTCCGCATCCAAACCCAGCATAGGTGGGATACCTTGATGTTTTGGAACTTATTTTTGTACCGCCAGACCACCCTCTCTTGCCCAACATGAACAGATAGTCATCTTATGTCCACGTGGTCACTACAGATAACTCTTGCCTTGCCCATCTTAATTTTTGGCACTTAAGAGCAAGGTCTATCAACCAATGAGAATCTGGATTTTACCATGCCCTTTTTTGCATATTTGAGTATCAAATCCTATAAAAGTAAAGTCCTGGGGATCAGAGGTATCTCAGATCATAAGAAAGATCTGAAGTCCTCTTTACAAGAGAGGACCATGAATTCTTTAGTAAAGGGCCCTTGGCTCAGAGTTCTGCCTCAGTTTCCTTTTGTTGTGGGTTGGACAATTTTAAACTCCACATGACAACAACCCTGGGAGGTAAATGCAAATGTTCAGAAGCTTTGGATGAGTAGAGAGGGGATTAAAATCAGTGCTTCGAAAAGGGAATGTGATGGTTCAGAGGAGAAGAGGACAGAGTCATTTTCGGAAATTTGCCTCTCAGTCCCACCAGTTCATCCTGGTACTCATGGAATTAATAAGAGGCATGAGGTGGGGAGAGTGTAAGCTACTAGGTTTTACATCTCTCTGAGGTAGACTATGACCATTGTCACACCTCAGGTGCTCCAGCTTCTCCTAATGAGTAATCCCCTCAGAGAAGAAGAGTGGGATGGGAAAGGGAAGAGAAAAGATACAAAGTAAAAAGTGATGTTTTAATAATGATAATAAAATAGTTAATTAAAATAATAGTATATGATATGATAATTTTTTTTTTTAAAAGAGGAGAGATAGAGTGAGGTTGCCTTTTTTCCCCCAAGGCAATCAAAGTTAAGTGACTTGGTAAGGGTTTCACACCTATTAAGCGTCTGAAGCTGAATTTGAAATCAGTTTCTCCTGACTCCAGGGTCAGTGCTCTATCCATTGTGCCACCTAATTGTCCCAATTAAGGTTATTTTTTAAAGGGTCAATCTTCCAAGCCTATTGCATGGGACTCTTGTGGCTGGCACCCCTCCTTGGCCACCTGCTTCCTGAGTGAACCCCATAGAACTCTCTTTGGGTGCTACTAAGGCAGACACTCATTGTCAGATGGGTGGTGACAAGACATCTCATTTGTTTGGGAGGAAATCTTGTCCTAGGGAATAGCCCAATTCATTCTCTATGTGAAGAAATCCCAGGGGTAGAGAAAAGATAGAGGTTTTGCCCATCCCCTGTGTAGGTTGTATAAATAAGGCTGAAGAGAGGTTACTCTCAATTTCAGAGGTTCCATCTTCTGCTTGTGGGCCTTTGCTCAACGTTCATGCTACTTAGCCTGTCTTGGCATTGGCTGCCCATCTATTGCCACATTCTTCAGCCACTCCTTCCTGGGGCTAATCTTATTTTTTGTGAGTCCTGCTAAAGCATCCTGCTATCTATGGCCACACTGTGGGGCAGCAACTCCTTATCCTCCCACTTTCTCCCTGGGAAAAGAGACCAAAGTGCTGGCTACAGAATCTCCCCATGGAAGGTCTAATCAATTGGATATTCCCTGACTGGCATTTTGGGTGGGTTCTTCTTCCCACCAGGTTCAAACAGGATAGAATTATGGACTTGGAAGACCCTGAGTTGAAATTGTGAATCGCAGCATATGGCAGCATCATGCCAAGTTCACCTTTTTTTTTCATCAGTAGCCTGGCAGATACAATGACTCAAAGGTCTTTAGCCAGGCAGCAGATGAAGCTGGCATAAGCTGCCCTGGCATTGTCTTTCCATGGGTTGACACCAATCCTCATATCACATACTCAGGGAGGAGATGCCGTAGAAATGGAAGAGTCTCCCTTGCTTTTGAGCCCCACTATAACGATTTCTCTGCTCTTGTTCATTGATTTTTGGTCCCTTGAGCAGCCTGTAATTTGGGTATTGAAGACATGGGTGGTCTTCCTGTTTGGTTCATGGTTTATCCACATGGATAACAACCTATGCTCCAATTACTGACCATCTCAAGCAGTCAGATAAACATTCAGATCTCATATTCCTCATGACCTTTTTCTGCTGGCACCTGTTACTGATGGCTATGATGATGTCTGGCATCTATGGCCTGTGTAGCATCTGGTACCATCAGTAATCATCCTGAGCAGGGGCAGTGAATTCTAGATATTATCCGTGCCCCATGGATGACATCCTCAAGTAGGTAAAGAGGCTAAAATTCGAGAAACATCAGGGACGTGGTGGCGTCTGTGTTGAGAGATGTCATTTGCTCTGTCTTTTATGTGATGACTCTCCATGGAATTCCCTCAGTAGAGCACACATGATCTGCAGGAATTCTTTTCCTTCCCAAAAAGCATGAACATTTTTTCTTCTTAAATAAATAGGAAAGACTTAATAAAGACTGGGTTTGCTGTCATGTTCTATGGAGTTTCCCAGCCACCCTCTATAGATTTCTGAGACTGGGACAGCAGAAAGGGAATAGAATTATTCCTCTGACAACTTTGGGGAATCTGGCTGGAGGAAATCAAAATAGAAGAAAAAGAGAGGGAGATGAGACTAAGAGAGAGGGAGGGGAAAGAGGGAAGAAGAGAAAGTTAAAGGCAGAGAGAGAGAGAGAGAGATTGGGACAGAAAGAGAAAGAGAGAGGGATTAGACAGATGGAGAGGAGATAGAGACAGAAATAAAGAAGAAGGAAGGGAAGAAGGGAAAGATAGAAAGACAATAGAAATAGCGATAGAGACAGAGACAGAGACAGAAAAAGAGACAGAGATGGGCCAAGTGCAGGAAACATTGTGCTGGGTTCAGAGGCAGAAGAGAACTAGGTTCGTCCATCTCTCTAGGTTCGTCGATCCTTTCCCAGCTGCGTGACCTTAAGCAAGTCTTTTATCTCCCTGAGCCTCAGTTTTCCCGGTTGTAAAATGGGGATAGTGTCGCCCTCATCAAGTTGCTGTGAAGCTTAAAAAAGGCAATGTATGTATTGTAAACTTTGAAGTACTGTATTTGTCAGATATGCCTTTACTGGATCACTGGAGAGAAGGAGAGATAGGCCTGTTGTGTCCTTAGCTTAAGCCAGGAATTCTCAAGCTATGGTCAACAGATTCTAGATTTCAGGGGGTCTGTCAATTTGTTTCTTTAGCAATATTTTGATAACTATATTTCAATAAAATTGGTCTCTTTTTCTTATTTTTCATTTCTTTTTATTTTATGCATTTAAAGACATAAAATTAAAGACACCAACTTCATCAGTGGATGAGCCCATGACACAAAAAGAGATTAAGGCATTTCCACTAGGGTGGAAAGGGTCATTTAGAGTATCCGGCTGTTGACAAAAGAACTAGAAATTGAGGAGATGCCTTTCAGTTGGGGAATGGCTAAGCGTGTGGTGTATGATTGTGATGGGATACTACTGTGCTGTGAGAATGATGAGCTCAATGATCTTAAAAAACATGGAAAGACTTGCATGAAATAATGAAGAGTAAAATGAGCAGAGCCTAAAGGACATTGTATATAGTAACAGCTATACTGATCAAAGAATAGCTGTAAAAGGCCAAGTCATTCTGAGTATTAGAAGTATTCAAATCAACTACAAAGGACCTAGGAAGATGCTTTCTACCTTCAGAGAAAGAGCTGATGCATAGTATGGTTTTACAGATGTGTGCACGTGCATCATGGCTTTCTCTAGTGTGGAGGTGAGATAGAAGGAAGGAGAGAATTTGGAAGTTAAAATGTACTAGTGTCAGGGAGGACACCTTTCTCTCTGGTAGCTTTGATACAATTAATTAATAACCCAGGTTCTATCTTTAGAGGCAGGAGTGCCAACACAGAAATAATGATCTCTCTAATCAAGTTAATTCATCAGTGACTTATTAAGCACCTAACATGCCCAAGACAGTGCTAGGTGATGGAGATACTAATTAGAGACATTTCCATTTCTTTATCATCACTCTCTCCCCACTAAGAGTGTCTCTACAGATCTGTCCTATCTGCTGGGTTCCACCATGGTCACCCTGGAGTTTTTTCCCCAAGAAGACTCTGGGTTACCCATGTCCTGTCTAAAGTCTGTGCTGTTTCTCACAGGTAGCTTCTGTGAATGCTAGGAGTGAGAAAAGACAGAACAGATAGGAAAGATACAGGCAAAGGAGATGGGCAAAGGGAGAGAGGAGACAAGAGGCAGCAAAGGTAAAGCAAACAATCACAAATACGAATCAGAAAGGGAAAAAGGAAGAAGCATTCCTTAATGCTAATTCTACCTCAGAGGTAGAAGAGTCCTGTAAACTTCATTTCATTTTATAGTTTTCATAGTTTTATTTTTTTATTTTTGGGGGGTCAATATATGTCACTTAGAGAGTAAACTTTATTTTACCTATTCATTTATTTATTTAATACATGTGTACTAACTGTGTGACCCTGGGCAAGTCATTTAAGCTGTATGCCTCAGTTTCCTCATCTGTAGAGATAATAATAGCACTTATGTCCCAGAGTTGTTGTAAGGATCAAAAGAGATAATATATGTTAAAATAAAAAGTATATAAATATTATGCCAAATAATGTCAAGTTATGACAACAAGCATTTGGAAGAGAAGTAGACCTGCATTCAAAGGACTTGGCATGGAATGATTTCTTTTAAAAAAATGTTTTTAAATTAACAAAAATATTTTTGCATCCCTCCCAACTACCCTCCCAATCAAAAAAGAAGCAAAACAAAACCCTTGCAACAAATAAGCACAATTACGTAAAGCATAGTCCCCCTTTGACCATGTCCAAAAATATGCCTCTCACTCTGCATACAAAGGTCTATGCTACCTGTGTCAGGAGATGGATAGCATTCTTCATCATTAGCCCCAGTGTTGTCAACTCTTTTCAAATTGTCTTCAAATTATTATTTGGTTACTGTGTTATATGTCTCCTGGCTCTGCTTACCTCATTGTCCATCATTACCTATAAGCCTTCACCAGGGATTGAATTGAATGCTGGCTCATCTACTTCCTTTTTGTGTGGGAACTCATTTCTTCTTTCTCAGTTTCTTTGTCAGCAAAATGAGAGTGTGTGATGGAGGTGGAGTTCAATTAGATGACCTTTCTAGTTCTAAATCAATGATTCTAAATCCTTTGAATTCTTTGATTCATATAAGGGTTTGTCTATAAGTTTGGCTTGACTTTGATTTTGGCCCAAACCCCTCACACCCAGCTTCTTTCTTCCAGTGGCAGCCTCCCTAGCAGCTACGTAACAGTCTCTCCCCATCTCTCTTCCATCCCTTTATTTAATCCCAGACACCAGAATTCCTAGTGGCAGCTCTACTAGGCTTGTAACCTTAGAAGACTTGTGTTTGGATCTGAGTTCCAACTGTTGCTAGCTTTGAAATTTTCACCCAATCTTCAGTCTCTCTGAACCTTAGCTACTTCCTTTGAAAAGCATAGGTTTTGATGCTTCCACTACCTTCTGTATGGGGTTAATGCAAGGAAAGTAAGGCATGAACTGAGTTGGCACAAAATGAAAGTTTAAAGAGTGCCAGCCTAGCTGAAGCACCAGTGGGCAAAAGGAAACGTGTGCCAGGCAAGGGAAACCACCACCACCACCATCACCACCTTGATGACCACTTCCCCTCAGACCTCAATGGAACCAGCTCAGGACCAGGGCCCCAAGAGCTTTAGGTGCCATCCAGACCATTGGTCCTGCTTCCAGGTCAGTGCCCTCAGCGATCACCGAAGGTAGAGGCAGCATGGCTAGCGCTCCTGAAGGCCCAGGAGAGAAAGGTGTGGTCACCAAAGCCTTTGGGCCCATCAAAGAGTTTCAGGAGCAGAAACTGCAGTGAAAAGGACACTAAAAGAGATGCCCTACCATCCACTTTGCTGCTCCATCTAAGGACCAGAGAACTATTCCATTTGAATCTCAGAACCTTCCATATGTGTTATCTCTTTGATTAGAATGGGAACTCCCTGAGATTGGGGATTGACTTTTCTATTGGTATAACCAGTGCTTAGCCTGTTTTATACATAATAAGTACTTAATGAATACTTATCCATTCATTCATTCACTCATTATCATTGTAATTATGATCTGGTCTAGCATGTCTGCCCTGCCTTCACTCATACAAGATATTATCCCTGTCTTAGAGATTATGCAACTGGAACCCTAGGAGGTAAGGAAATTTGGCCAAAGTCATACAGCTAGCAAAGACAGCTTCAGATAATCACCTCAATTTTTTAAAAAATCTAAAATGCATTACCCTGCTGTGACTGAACTAAAATAGAAGAGAAAATGTCACAGTAAGGTTCATATTTGTCATCTCGTTTTTTTCAGTATTATCTTTAACAATCTCTGGGCTGAAAGGACTCATGATGAAAAAATGTTCTCCACCTCCAGAGAGAGAACGGATGAACTGAGTGCAGATTGAAACATTTTTTTCTCTTCCTTTATCTGCTTTGCTATTATTTTTTTTGTAACGTGGTTAATATGGAAGTATGTTTTGCATGACTTCACATATATAATGGCTATTATATTGCTTGACTTCTCAATGAGTGAGGGGAGGGTCCATAGAGAGGGAGAGAATTTGGAACTAAAAATATAATAATGAATATTCAAAAAATATAAAACTAAATAATTTTTTAAAAAACAGTCTCTGGGTTAGTTATCACTCTACAGTATTAATGTCTTTATTTAGAGATGAAAATATGAAGACAGAGAGAACTTAATAGATTTGCCTACATACTGAGGCTACCCAGCCAGCTAGTCCCAACAGACAGAATTGAACTCCAGAGGTCCTAATTCCCTGAACAGTGCTTCCTGTTTGAAGGCCATGTTGGAGATCATAAAATGATATCGTTGCCAGTGTGGGGAACGAACCAACCATCGAGGAAAGAGAAAAGAGCCCAGTGTTCTCCACTCTACAGAACACCACAACATGAAAAAACCAAACAAAGCAGTTCATAAGTCTGCACTACACTTTGAACTTTAATACAATCCAATTTTTAAAAAATACATAAAAGAAATGATGTTGCCAATCTTCTGTGGGAACCTGCATAGTGAGCCTGCCCTAGGCAGGAGATGCCAACTGACATGCTTCGAAGGCCAAGTGTAGTTAAAACACCTTTCCAACCAGGCATATACAGAGCTGGAGGCTACATTGACAAGTGGCACTGGGGTTTAGTGGCAGCACCACCAGACTTGGAGTCAGAATACCTAAACTAGATTTGGTCCAGTTTCAATACTCACCAGGCTCTGGGACAGAGCATAGCAGCTATTGATGACATTACTGAGCAAATCAGTTAACTGCTCTGAGTTCAGATCCTTCCTTCATCTGTAAAATAAAGATAATGATACTAAAGCTACATTACCTATGTATCTATGTAAAGATACACTATGTATCTATGTATCTGTGTAAAGATACACTATCTATGTATGAGAGGCAGCATGATTTGTAGATTAAAGACGTCATTTGATGCCAGGAAGACTTGGACTTTAATTCCAAATCTGACCTGTACTGGGTATGTGACCCTAGGCAGGTCATTTAATTTCTCAGTCTTCTAGCTTGGTAGTGTCAAACTCAAAAAAGAAATGAGGGCCACTAAACCATCCATAAGGTGAAGGATGGTCAGGATGCATAGTGACTTAGCTTTTAAATGTAACATTATCTATGCTTCATTCTATTTTTATTTATGCTAAGTATTTGCCAATCTTAATCTGGTTTAGGCTACACTCAGGAGACTTTTAAGCTTGATCACTCTAGGCAACTCTCCCAAGGTTATAAACTTCAGGGAAGGTTACAACCAGCATTAATAGAAGGAGTTTACTCACCTGAAAGTTTCCTAAACCAATGAAATCATAAGAGCAGTGATTACCTTCCTACCTACCTATTGTCATTGTCATTCAGTCAGGTTCAACTCTTTCAAATTCCACGGACCAACTGTCCATGGAGTTTTCTTGGCAAGATATTGGAGTGGTTTGTCATTTCCTTCTCCAGATTTAGTCAGGGTTAAATGACTTGTCCATGGTTACGTAGCTCGTAAACGTCTGAGGACACATTTGAACTCTGGCCATTCTGACTCCAGGCTCAGTGCTCTATCCACTGTGCCACTGAACTGCCCCCCTTCCCTCACCCCCCCACACTACCCAAGTAAGATCATAAATTTAAAGTGGGAAAAGACATAGAATTATGTTATAGAATCTGCTCCTCTCACTTTACAGATGAGAAACCAAAGCGGTCAAATGACTTGTCCAAGACTTCACAGCTAGTAAATGGGAGAGCCAGGATTAGGATCCCAATCAACTAAATCAATTACCCTTTCTCCTACACCACACTAAATGCTAAGTAAAACTTAAAGCAATACAAGTACTTGTTGCAGCCCTTCTGCATGAGATAGCGTGTGTGCGTTCATCCTTCATTGCCTAAAAAGACCATGCCATCAGAGAAATAATGACATGACTTTTACTTGACTTTGTTTTGAGTGAGGGAGGGCTGTGCAGGTCACTTGTCTCACTTCTCCTCCAGAGCCATCTGAGTCCAGTGACCACATATCCATCAGGATGACTGGAGATGACCCAGGATGAGGCACTTGGGGTCAAATGACTTGACTAAGGTCACATAGCTAGTGAGTATCAAGTATCTGAGGTGAGATTTGAACTCAGGTCCTCCTGACTCCTGCACTGGTGCTCTATCCACTGCACCATCTAGATGCCCCACATGAGATAGCAAGGCATGGTGGAAAGAACGGTAGTTTTGGAATCAGGATAGAAATGGATTTGAATCCGCATTCTAATACTTACACAATGCATGACCCATCACCCTTAGCAACTCCTGGTCCTCAGTTTTTTTCATCTGTAAAATGAAGACAATAATACTTTCATTGCTTACCTTACAGGGTCAATGTGAGGAAAGTGCTTTACCAACCATAAGGTACTATGGAAATATGAGCCATCTGGGTATTGGGAGACATAAATATATACATGGTCCCTTCACTGTAAGGAAATCAGTCTTATTAAGGAAATGAAAGCAACACATTTAATGATTTGTTGTTATTCAGTCATTTTTTAGTCATGTCTGACTCTTCATGCCCCCATTTGGAGTTTTCTTGGCAGAGATACTGGAGTGGTTTGCCATTTCCAACTCATTTTACAGTTGAGGAAACTGAGGCCAATAGGGTGAAGTGACTTGTCCAGAGTCATACAGCTTGTAAGTGTCTGAGGTCAGATTTAAACTCAGGAAAATAAGTCTTCCTGACTCCAGGTTCAGCACTGTTCCACCTAGCTGCCCCACACTACATGAAATACTCTATAATTAAGGGCTATATTACATGGTAGAGACTGTAAATTATTTTGTTCAGAAAAGAGTGACAGCAACGAGGATGAGAGAAGTTAGGGAAGACTTCATGCAGGACTCCAGCTGAGCCTTGAAGAGTGAGCCTGAGTGGGTAGAGGTTTTTCCTAATTACCTCTGCATGTATTGGCACCATCTGTAACAAATTCTGACCCATCCACAACACTTCTACTGCCAAAATCTTCCCTTAATAAACAGAAACCTGACTCTCTTCTGTTTCTCTTGTCCTTTCATCTTGTTCTTGCCAGCTCCAGTTGGCATTTTTTCCCTAGTTGGGAATCAGAAAACATGGTTAGAAAGAAAAGTGCCTAGGACAGGAGAATATAAAGTTAAGGGACTGGACTAGTCCATTCAGATTCTGATAGCTATATTATCTGTGGATGGGTCAGCTGGAAAGGGTGCAGGAGAAGGCATCCCACGCACTTCACAGAAGCTAAGACTCTGAAGTGGGAAAGCACATAAGGAAACACATGCAAACTCTAGATCCCCTAAATCTCAGTCTGCCAATCTTTTCACTGCTCCAAGATCTCAGAGAATTACATTTGATGTCTTCCCCTGGCAAACTGTCCTACTGTCAAAAAGTATTAATCAGCTGAAAAGTTCCCTCAGAACTCTACTTTGGATTTTTATGTAGATTTTTTACATAGAAAATTTTTTACATAGGAAATGAAATTCTTGTTTTCAGGATACATGTAGCTAATTTCCACATGGCAGGCACTTATTTAATTTAGAGATAGACAAGTGGATAGACTGCTGCACTGGAACCAGGAAGATCTGAGCACATTTACTAGCTGTAAAGCCCTGGACAAGTCACTTAAACTCTCAGACTCAGTTTCCTTATCTGTAAAATGGGGGTGGTAATACCCCCTACCTCCCAGCGGTGCTGTGAGGATCACCATGTAAATGCCAGCTGTTATTATTGCTGTCATTGTTTGTTGAATAAAATTGAAAGGAATTGACAAATGTCCCTTTAACTGAGAAGTATCGTGGCAGAGTGGATAGAAAGTTAGATTTGCAGTCAGAAAGGCACAGGTTCAAGTCTCGTCTTTGATACTGACCCTGTGAAACTGAGAAAGTTGCTTAACCTCTCTGTGTTTCAGGCAACCCTCCAAGACTCTAAATGTGGGAAGAGGGTTTGATTGATTTGAAAGAGTGTTTCCTGTAGTAATAAAATCACAGGTTTAATCATAACCTACTTAACCAATTCCGTTCTCTGTACTTTGGAGAAACAATCTGGTTTTCCAGAGATCCAAAGAGGCAACCTAAACTTTCTTTGGAAGTTTTTCTCAATCTCCATAGCTGAGACCGTGCTGTCTCAAGAGATGAGTTTCTGACCTATTAAGATAATGGCTTTCAGAAAATGCAATATCCCAGGGCTCACAGTTTACCATAAGCATTAGGTTGCTCTGAGACTGAATTTCTGGTTCTATAAGAAAACAGATCGAACTCCAGCATAACCAAGGCTGTCTGGGTTTGAATCAATGGGGTTTAATGGTCTCAGGATTACCCCCACCTTATGCCACCTCTGATTCAACCATGAAACTTTGTTAGACTTATTAGACAATTAGACTTTCTGGGTTCATGTAAACATCTGGAGGGTCATCTCTCCAGCTCACAGATCAAATCTGCCAGTGGATGGCTACCCCAGGTTCTATTCTGCAGATCTGCACACAGCTAAACTATGGCTCACAATCCCCTACCAGCATGTTTACCCTAAACTGTCAGGCAGAGAACACAGCTCAGATCAAAGACATTTAAGGATATGGCATAGTTAGAAAAGTTACAGAATATATTTTCCCCATAAACCTAAGGTACATTCTCTCACAAATACACACAACATCAATGAGAAAATCCCACCTACAGGAAGATTTCCCCAATCCTTGTGTTAATTTTTTTTTATTTATCCCATATATAGTTTCATATTTCTCCTATACATATCCATAAATAGTTCCTATTTGTCCCATAGACAGCTCATTTATACATATTTACTTATTGTCTCCCCCATCAGATTGTGAACTCCTCCATGGCAGGGGCCATCTTTTGTCTTTCTTTGTATCCCGTGTTTAGTACAGTTCCTGATACAGAGCAGGCATTTATTGACTAACTGACAAAAGTGGATACACATGGAGAATACAAGCAGAAAGAACACAGAGAACAGTAACATGGCAAAGGCACTCATCTAGGGGAACATATAACCAGGATATATGCATATGTGATACATATCTAAGGAATACATATATGTAGGGGAAACAAGGCACACATCTGGCATTGAATGGTTACTTATGTCTTCTAGTAACATCACGGCTCTCATAGTTTTGGATCGACACTGATCTGCTAGAACAGTCTCCAAATGTTGCTCTCTAGGACTCCACAAGATGCTGCCAGCCACTACACTGCTACACGATACTCTTCTGCAGGTTTCCTTTTGTTCTGTTGGTCACATAGTCTCCATGGACACTACTGCTCAATGGCTTTCTACCAAATATGTTGTCACCATGGACACTCTTTGGCTGTTATCTCTACCACCTCCAGCTTCTGACTCAGCTCTAGTCCTGGACTAGGATACGTACTTAAGAGAATTCTAACTCTCTTAGGAAAAGCAGAAACCCCTCAGCCTCTCTTATTCCCTTATTCAAAGCTGTAGCTAGTGGCTACAACGAATATTTCCCTAGAAAATTTTCAGACCCAGGTGCCAAGTCCTTTAAAGCAAAGAGACAAGTTATCCATGTTAGCGAATGGCTAGCTCAGTCTTTTCTTTAAGGAACACTTCCTGGTACAGTACTTTGTCCTTTTCATTTGGAAACCTCATTCAATCTGACAGTTAAGTGTTCCATATACTTCCCAAATGTTCTTCAAGTGAAGGCTACACTTTAAACAGGTAGTAGTTGTTTGCCTGATAATTATCAAGCTGCTCTGGGTGTGCTAGGCTCCCCAGCCTAGGAACTACACAAGCAGCCTTGGAAGTCAGTTTTTAAAACCAGTTTCTCCCATTCAACCAGGTAGATGAAAGGGTGAAGAAAAGATCCTGAAGTCAAGGGGTCAACGTCTTTGTCTGGGCTAACTGCTAAGCCTGGCCCCTTCCTATTCAGTGAAGCAGATCCCCACCCACCCCACCCCACCCCCATCTAAGACAGGACTTTGCCCCATACCCTTATTTAATCAACTGGGCTCTAACTATATCAAAATCTCCTAATTACATGTTCCAAACCTCTTCTCTTCTCAAAGTCCCCTTACTACATCCTACCCAGCTTTCTCTAAGCAAATTTCACCTCCTAGTTTACTGAGATAATAGGTCCCTAGCCCCTCTCATCTCCTTCTTCTCCCCTATTCTGTACCTCAAAATTTCTTGACATTATTCCCTGTTCTTTCCTCTGAAGAAGACATTGCCCTATTCTAGTCCAGTAGATTGTCTCTGCTCTCTCTAATCCTTCCGCTCTCCTTTCCCACCAGTTCCTTCTCTGCTGCTTGCAAATTGGCTGAGGCATCTCAGATCCCTGGGGCAGCTAGGTGGGACAGTACATGGAGAGGCAGACCTGGAGTCAGGAAGACCTAAGTTCAAATCTGACCTCAGACATTTGCTAACTGTATAACCCTGGGCAAGTCACTTAACTTTCAGTTTTCACATCTGTAAAATGATCAGGAAAAGAAAACAGAAAACTGTTCCATTCTCCCTGCCCAAGAAAACGTCTGAAAAACAACTCAACAATAATCCCTGCCCCTAAAAACCTTCACTTGACCCTACAGTCCTCTCAAGACATCATCCTATACATTTCTTCCTTTTTACAACCAAACTTCTTTAAAAAAAGAAAAAAAAAGTTATCCACTTTCATTGTCTTCACTTCCTCTTATTTATTTCTCAATCTCTTGCAATTTGGTTTCCAAACTCATCATTCAACAGAAACATCTCTCGGCAAAGTAACAATGATTATTTACATCACCTGTGGTTCAGTCTCCTCCCTTTCCCAGGAGATTGAGTCCACAGGGATTGGAGAGCCCAACTCAAAAAGAATCTAGTTCTCTCTCTGGCTTTGCTAGGATCTGAGTAAAACATTAAATGCCTATTATGTACCAGCCCCTATATATAGGGGCAGGGGATACAAAGACAAAGAATGAAACAATCTCTACTCACAATGAACTTACATTCTAATGGAGAAGGTAGCAAGCCCATAGAAAAATGCATACAGCATAAGAATAAAGTGAATAAATAATATGTATGTGTATGTGGACATCTATCTATATGAATAGATAGGTAGAGACAGACAGACAGACACAGACAGACAGACAGACACAGACAGACAGACAGACAGATAGATAGATAGATAGATAGATAGATAGATAGATAGATAGATAGATAGATATACAAAGTGGTTAAAAGCAAGGTAGTTTGGGAGGAAGGGAAAAGCCTAAGCAGTTAGGAAGATCGGGAAAGGCTTTAAGAAGAAGATGGTGCTTTTCCCCATTACAACGTGAACTCTTTGGGGACAGAGATGATTTTGCCTTCCTTCCTGTCTCCAGCACTTAGCAAAGTCCCTGGCATATATTAAACATTTAATAAATGCTCTTGACTTGAATTGAGCTATATCTTAGAGGAAGAAAGGCACTCAGAAGAGGAAGTGAATTCTAGGGGTGGGTACATGTGAGGGGGTGGGGCGCGCAGTGCAAAAGTAAAGAAAGGAGAGATGGGATGTCCTGTGTCAGGAACGGAGAGCAGGCCAGTTTGGCTGAATTACAGAGTGTAGGAGAAGGAGTAATACACATAGTAATGAGACTGGGAAAATAGGTTGGGGCCACAGTATGAAAGGTTTTCAAAGCTAAATAGGACAGTTTATATTTTATCCTGAAGGAAACAGGATGACACTTAAGATGACTGAGGAACATGGTCAGATATGCATTTAAAGAAAATTATTTTGGCAGAAGTGTAGGAGAGACTTGAATTAGGGAGACTAATTAAGAGGCCACTGTAATAATCTAAGTGAGAGGTGATGAAGGCCTGAACTAAGGTGGCAGGTCTCATAGGGATCAGGTGAAAGATATTGGAAAGGTTAAAAACAGCAAGATTTAGCAACTGATTGAATATGAGGAGGAGCAAGAAGCTTTGGATGTGAATGCCAAGGTGACAAGAAAACTGAAATGCTGGTCCTGCCTGGGAGAGAAATAGGGAAGTTTGGAAGAGGGGAAGATCTGGGTGAAAAGATGAATTCTGGTTAGGATATCCCATTCTATATGTCCAACAGATCATTGCTGATTCAGGACTGAAGCTCAAGAGATTCTGGGATGGAAATAAAAAGAGAAGAGGAAGAAAAGAGAGAGAAAATGTGAGAGAGATAGAGACAGGAAGAGACATTACCAAGAAAGAAAGAGTAGGAGGAGAAAAGAAGAGGTCCCAGGACAGAATCTTGGAAAATATCCACAGTAAATAAGGGAAGATGAGGCAGCAAAGAAGTCTGAGAAGGGAAAATCAGCTAAGTGAGAAGCAAACCAGGAGAGAGCAGTGTCTCATAAAACCAGAGAGAATGGTATCTCCACAAAGAGAAAGTGGTCAATGGCGTCGAAAGCAGAATAGATTGAGAAGGATAGGAAAAGACTATCAGATTTGGCAATTAAAAGATCAATCAATAAACATTAATTACCACTTCCTATGTACCCTGGTACATAATGCCTGAATTATGCTAAACTATCCTTCACTTCTATTTTTTATAAAGAGGTGGCTCTTCTCTGTGCCAAGGCAAACCTTCTGTCTCTACTTGCTCTGGATCTCTGATCCTCCCTCCTTCTCCAACAGATGACAACCACCATCATCGCCAATCTTTCTCTAAACTTCAGTCTCTCCCTATCTACTAGCATTTTCCCTGTATCCTCTAGCACACACATATGTCTCTCCCATCCACACAGAAGCTTTGTCTGATCCAGCCATCCCCACTAGCTATCATCTGATATCTTTCCTCTCCTTCTCAGCTAAACTCCTTGAGAAAGTCATCACATGAGAAGGTTCCACTTCATTTCTTCTCAATCTCTTCTTAGTTCTGAAAATTGGCTTTTCTGATCTCATAATTCACTTGAAACAGCCTTCTCCAAAGTTACTCTTGATTCCTTCATTGCCAGAAATAATAATCTTCTCTCAATCCTCATCCTTCTTGACCTCTCTACAGCTTTGACACAATCTATCATCGTCTCTTCCTGGTTACCCTTTCTTCTACAGATTTTCCTCACTCTATTCTCTCCTGGTCCTCCTCCCTGTCTAACACTCTTTATCTGACCATTCCTCAGTCTCCTTTGATGAATCTTCAGTCAGTTCATCCCTACCAACTATAAGTGTTTCCTAAGGCTCTGGCCTTGGCCCATCTCCCTTCCTACTCTATACCATCATACTTGGTGATCTTATCAGGTCCCCTGGGTTCAGTGTCTTAGCTGTTGCATCTCAAACTCAATATATCCAAAACAGAACTCATCTTTTCCACAAAAGCCTTTCTAGATTTCTATTGAGAGCACCACCATCTTCTCAGTCACTCAGGCTCATAATCTAGTCCTCGCTCTCGTTCACCCTACAATTTGTTGGTAATTTGCTAAGAAGATAAGGTCAGACTTGTACTCCAAGGAAATGACATTGGAGACTATGTGGAGGACAGACTGGGGAGATGCTTTGGCAGGTAGGCAAGTTAGAAGATTATTGTAAAAGATCAGTCATCAGTGGTGGGAGGGAGAGATAAATAGATCTTTACTAATTGAAAAGTTAAATTTAATTAAAATAAATAAAAGTCCAAGAGCTGGGAAGGCTCTGAACAAAAGTGGTTGCTGTGTGGATGGAGGGAAGGGGATCGATGGGAGAGATATCCTGGAAATTGAATGGTGGTAGAAGGTGAAAGTTGTATGCTAAGTGATTACTACAGTCAATAGGTACTGTGAGTTTACAGGACTAAGAAATTTCAATGGGCTGGGGTAGTCAGGGAAGACTCTCAGATGACAAAGGCAGGGAGGTGAAAGGTAAATTTTGAGACAATGAACAGACCAGCCTGACTGGAGCAAAGAATTCCTGCTGAGAAGCAGTAGAAAGTTAAAAATGCAAGTTGGGGTGAGATAGCAAAAGGTCTCAATGTCAGCCTAAAAAGATTGTGCCCCAAAGAAGCTGAATGACCAAGCAGAGTCTGGGTGGCCAAGTTAGGGTTATTGAAGAAGGAGATTTGTACTCGAGGGAGAAGGTTAGATTGGGTCAGAAGACCCTTCTGACTCGATTCTACCATGATGTAGTGGCAAGAAGATTATAATCAGAGTCAAAGGGGCCTGGGTTTGAGTCTAGACTGAACACTTACTAGCTCTGTCACTGTTGGCAAATCACTTAATCTCATGCAATCTCAGTTTCATCACTATAAAACAGAAATAATCTTTGTACCACGTAAATCTTGGGATTATTATAAGGAAATCTTTTTCAAACCATAAAGTATTAAAGTAAATTAGTACAATTTATCTTGTTGGTAATTTGGAACTATTGTAGGTTTTGGGGGGCTTTTTGTTTGTTTTTTACCAGAAGAACTGGAAAATGAAAGTGAAACTTTAGGAATATTATATATAGCAGGGCTTCTTAACCATTTTTGGTATCATAGACCCTTTGGTTAGTCTAGTGGAGTATATGGAACCCTTCTCAGGATAATGTTTTCAAATGTAGAAAATAAAATACATAGGTTTACAAAGAAAACCAAATATAATGAAATATAGTTATCAAAATTTTTTTAATAAGTTCATAGCCCCAGGTTAAGAACCCTTGACCTCCAGAAAGATTGAGAGACAGTGGACAAAACATAATTCAATCCATTCTCAGAAAGTTTACATCTGAAATTGGTGGAAAAAATCTCAGAGGAAGGTTACACACACACACACACACACACACACACACACACACACACACACACACACACACACACCCCTGGCTGTCGCCAGTCCCCATTTGTGGAAATCACATGGGGACAGACAAGATTCAACATTTTCACCTTTAAAACCTCTTCTTTGGAAACAGCCAAGTTTTAATCATATGCAGTGACTACCTGAGCAAGAGATTATCAATTCAATTAACTTTCATGCCAAAATCATTTTGGTCCCTCAATAGCAGGAGTTTATCTTAAATTATCCAGATAATTACTTGAGCTTTCATTCTTCCAATGAAAAATTAAACAATTAACAAAAATCTTATTTTTGTTTTCTGTTTTAAAAAACCAGCTCATCCATGAGGTCACAATTTTGAAGGCAGTTGGGATAGTGGATATGGAGTCAGAAGACAGGAATCTAAGTCTTGCCTTAGCTAATTCCTAGTTTGGGGAAGCACTTTGCTTCTTGGATAGAGGAAGGCTCCCAAGGGCATATCCAAATAACAGGGCAGAAGAATGCAGAATGTAGGGACATCTAGTGTTGAGCAAGATTGGGAAGAAAGCCAGCAGAGGAATCAGATTTTGGAGGTGGAGGGAAAGCAGGCAACCCCAGGAGAATTAGTCCAACCTTTGGTACAATCCTTGGGTGAGAAGCACTGGCCTTCCTCCATTTTCCCTTTTTCTCCTTTGAGAGCAACTGTAATTTTTCCTGTTTTCTCAGGACGTGTCTTTTTCCCCTACCAAGACTCACAGGAACACAAGCTAATGCAAGACTCCTGAAAGAAGAGTCAATTCGATCTCTCCCCCCATTCCCTTGACCTCGGTCATCAACAACCTAATTTCCTCATCCTTTCTCTGAGTTACCTCTCACATGCCCAACACTCATGGAGAAATGAGTCAATATAGGAGCATAAGGCATCAAGTATGGGGATAGCAGTCTCTAGACCCCCCCCAACAAGGAGAAAGCAACATATTCCCCAAACCCCAATGTCATCATCTGGGCAAAGGCCCAGCTGCCGTATCCTAGTTGCAGCTCTGCATCCAAATCCTCATTCTGCCTGTCTATAATCATTTTGCAAAGTTGGATATGGAAAAGAAAAGGTATAAGAAATTGACCTATACTTATCCTGGGACCAGGATGTCCCTCTAAAGTTTTTTTTTTTTTAATCTAAATACAACAGGTCCAAGAAGTACAGGGAACAGAAAAGCAATGATCAAAGCATTGAAAGACCCAGATTTGAACCTTCATTTGATGTAGTCTTTAAAAAGTACCAAAAAAGTAAATTGAATTAAATCCTTGATATAATTTTATTTTCTTATGATTTGCTGCTTCTCCAGCAAGTAATGAGAAAAAAATTATCTGGCAAGTTGGCCCAGAAAGTTAGGGTTCTCTCTGGCTTACATCTGACTAAGTCTTACACAAGACCAATCTTGCCTGAAAGCATAATAGGATTTCACCTCTATCAATGATCAGAGGCTCGATCCACCCAGCTTGGACTGGGAAGAGGGAGAGAAGTAGAAGAGATGAGAAACACACACACACACACACACACTGCTGTGTATACCAACATATATACATGTGTACATATATGCCTGCATACATGTGTGTACCTATATACATATGTGCAAATATGCATGTGTGTGCATAAACTGAAAATTATATGGTATAGTAGAAAGAACCTGGGACCAGACGGTCAGGAGACCTGACTTCTAGTCCCAACTCAATTTTGCTTTGCAATCTTGGATCTCAGTTTTCTCACCAGCAAAATGAGAAGACTGGAAGAACTATCTCTAAGGGTTTCCAACAGCTTATTATTTTTATTTTATGCCCCCAAAGAGTAAGTCACTGAAAACACTGAAAGCAAACTATGCCTATTAAATTTGCCTTCTGCTCACCATGGTCCTATTCTGTGTTCTAGTTAATGCCAAGTGCATTGTTATTGCTTCATGAGCCAAGTTATCCACAGGCCAAGCTACTCCCTCCTTGTAAATGAGATGCCTTTGGAAGCTGCTTTAACTCTTTCCATTCTCAGGGGTACTATTTCTTAAGCAGCTCTGGCTATGGCTCCAGAGAACCATTTAGTAAGTGAATGGTTCAGTGAATTCAGCAACGCTGTACTCTAGAGGCCTGGAAGAGGGCTGTTTCCAAAGACATCTAATGCAGCGTAGCCAGGGAGTGATTAGGTGGAGGAGAATGACTCAGTGACCATTAAGTCATCATTTAAACATATACTAGACAAAAGGGATGGGTCAGAAGATGATATAACTTTTCCAGAAATAGTCACTTTTTTTTAAAGGGTGGAGAGAGTTGCTCAGAGGAAAACATGGTTTCTAGATCTGCAAACATGAGAGACCATAAGAAATATGGCAAAGAATTTCCTGTTGTAAACTGTGTTCTTGCTTCATTAAAGGCTTGTGAATTCACCATGAATTAAAAAGTTGTTATAGTTGAGGATATGTTGTTATTATCCTAGAGAAATGAGAGATATAGGCTTTTTCCATAGGGCATCCGGCTTCACCTCTACTTAACTTTTTCAACAGCTCAGACGAAGTGGAAATTAAAGACCTGCTTTTAAAAGTCTGCAAAGGGGTTAATGGGGTCTGGACGAAAATTCTTTTTAACTTTCCAAGAGAGCAGGGCACTCCACCCTGTCTCTTTGAGGTAAAGTTATACAACCATAGTTATGGCTCTGAACCAACCCCGTCCTCTTCAATTTATGCACAAATTGAGAAGCAAGAAGATTTAGTGACTGACCCAAGGTCTCACAGTCGTAATCATCAGACACAGGATTTAAACCCAGGGCCTCTGACTTCAGAATAAGTTCTCTTTCTACATTGCTGCCTAAAGTCACAGGCTAAAAATGTACTCTGGAAAGACACTCATGGAAAATAGAATTAGAAGGGATTGTAGAGGGCATCTAGTCCAGCCCCCCTCCCCATTCCACAGATAGGGAATGGGCCTGAGAAGGAAAATGAATTGCCCAAAGTCATTGGTAGCAATGAGGGGGGTGACCACTAGAGACAGGTCAGGTCTGGGAGGAAGCAAGAGGGAAAACTTTCAAGAGGCCACACAGAGCAAATAGACTCATTGAGGAATGAGGAGAATGCCTCTGTGACCCCCAGGACACCAGGAGTAACTGATGGTGCTGAGAAGATTCGGCAGGGAAGGAAAGAGGAGATCAAGGCAAGCTCTTGGCATGGTGATGGAGGTGCAGCTGGAGCCAGGGAAGAGAGGAATAGATGTGGAGCTGCCACTAAAAAGTATGAGCAGTAGGTCAATAAGGATAGAGTAGAGAGATTGTAGAGTGTCACGAAGGCCCAGTGGAGGTGCCAGAATATAAGTTGGTAGTAAGGGATTCGTCCAGTTTCCGTTCCATGCCTTCTCCAGCAATGCTCAGCCATCCAGAAGGAGGACAGGGTGACTGAGTCTTGGAAGACAAGTTAAAAGAAAAACCAGGATATGCTGGCAAATGTTTAACAGTTGGCTCTTTCAAGGTAGAGGGGAGGGAGGGCCAGGAAGAGAGGAGATGCAGGGCATATTATTACTTCTTATTTATTTATTTTAAACATTTTTAATTTTTGAGTTCCAGATTCTCTTCTTCTCTCCAGTCCCTCCCCCTATACTGAGAAGGCAAGCAAAATTATACCAATTACACAAGTGAAATCATGCAAGAACTTCCTTATTAGCCTCATTGTGGAGGGAAGCAAGAAAAATGGAGAAAATTAAAATATTATTAAATTATAACATGAATTAAATAAAAATTTATATAAATATGCATGTATAAATTTACATATATAATTTATATTTATATAAATTTAAATATATCTTATATAAACACATACATGATTATATAAATTAAATTAAAATATTATACTTGTATTTGTACTCAGAGTCTATCAGCTCTCTCTCTGGTGGTGGATGGTATTTTTTCATCACTTTTAAGCTTGATCTTTATTAGTAACATTTTCTCCAACACTTTCACTAGTCTAAACAGAAGTGGGTAGATAGAATGCTAGGCTTGGCATCAGGAAGACCTGAGTTCAAATCTAGCCTCCGACACTTACTAGTTGTGTGACCGTGGGCTTAACCTCTGTATGCCTCAGTTTCCTCAGTTGTAAAACGTGAATTATAATAGCTCATACTTCTCAGAGCTGTGAGGATCAGTTGAGGTAATATTTGCAAAACACTTAGCATGGTGCTTGGCACATAGCAGGGGCTATAAAAATGTTAGCTATGATTAGTAGCCGTATTTGCTGATTTCTAAGATGCAAACACTCACACTGAAGTGTTAGCAATTGATTCTTGCAAGTCTGTTCGTTCCAACACATCTTTAACTGAAACTTACCTTGGCCATGATAAGTGAGGGCAACTAATGTGGGAAGCAAGAATATGTTGTTGGCATACCTGCAGCCTGGCTGGGGGCAAGGGAGGAGAAGAAAACAGTTTAAAGCCAGTGGTCCATGAAACCTGCCCTCATCTCTATACCATTAACATTCCAGGCTGAAGAAGTCAAGGCAACTGAAAGGTCACATAAGCCATGACCACACTGTTCTACCCGGGAAGCACACTAAGTATTGCAAATGCAGGTGGAGTGTATATGAGTGTCAAATAAATTTTGACCAGATGGCATTGGGAAAGTGACTAGGAGACCTTGCCCCTGGAGAAGAAACCTAGCTGTTGTGAAACCATCAACCTCAATAATTCTTGGGTTTCATCTCAGGGCCCATTTTTCCACTTGGTTGGTGCTAGGAGAGAAATACCAAACAGACTATGAAACATGATCTACAGACCTCCAGAGAATCTGATAGTAAAATGTGAAAGTTGAATGTTGATGAGAATGCCATTTAGGAGTAAGGCAATTTCAAATTGCTTTATGCTTGATAATTAAAGTTCTTCTGCCATTAAAAGGCAGTGCTGGTTGCAGATGGACCACTTAAATGCTTGAGAAGGAAGAACTTGTAATACTGCTTACTGCTTCTGAGCATTAGTATTGAAGTTCTCTGTGACTTCCTTTCAGACTCAACACGGTGTTGTTCATGGATTCTATGAGATATAATTGGTTAGCAATTATCAACAACAGTGTTACACTGCAGCAATGACCTACTTTCTTTTCCCTGGTCTTGGTATTCCATCTCCCACCTCCATGCAGTGCCACAGCAGTACACTCACCTCTTCCCTTTGACTCTTAGAATATTTTACTTCCTTCAAGTATCAATTCTGTTACCACTTCCTAAGGAAAACATTTTCTAACATCTGTAACAGCAAGGACCCCAGCATATATAGCAGGGCCTGCTGTACAGGTTCTTAGCTCTGCTTTTCTAAAAGGAAAGCAACTTTTGAGGGGTCAACAATCACTTTAATCAAACACAGAGAAAATACAAGCAGAGAAATAAAGACCAATAGACAGGACTTCCAACTCTCTGACGATAAGCAATACATACATCACAGATCAACAGACAGATCCAACTGTCTGACCATTACATACATACGTAGTTACCAGAGAAGCACCAACATCTCACTTTTCAAAGCCTGAGGGCTGCTTCGCAGATACCCAGAGTCTCCTTTGGCCAAACAAACACTTCCAAAGAGTAAGCCCCAAAGTAAAACCTCACCTGAGAGTATTTATACTCTTTTCAGACCTGGAGGGCAGGACCCTCTGACCCAATGCCTCAACAGAAATTAACAAAAGGTATTGAGGTCTGTTAATGGACAGGGAACATCTTTAACTCTCCCCCGTAACTACCATTAACCTTACATTAACATTACAACATCCTCCTCCATTCCCATTCTACTGCTCCTCATAGTCATCAGTGCATTGAGTCTCCAAATTATATTTCATTTTGAAATGTACATTTGTAATTTTATAAGCAATTTTGCATGTGTCCTTCAAATAGAATATAAGTTACTTGAAGTTGGGGACTGTTTATTTCCTACTTTGTCTTTGTTCCTAGCCACGTACCAAAGTATTTTTGCCAGAAAAGGAGCTTGAAAAAGAAAGCTTCTATGTCCAGCAAAATATTTATAGCAGCAATTTTCATAGTATCAACAAACTGGAAATAAAGTATATACCCATCAGTTTCAGAATGGCTAAACAAATTGTATGAATATAATGGAATATTACCATATGGAAAGAAACAAAGAACATGATGAATAAAGAGAAGTAGACTTACATAAACTGATACAAAGTGAAAGAAGCAGAACCTAATGACCACAACAATGTAAAAGTAATGACCAATATTAAAACAACCTAAAATGAATGTTTGACCTCAAAGAAGAAATATGAAAAGATTCTTCCCCTTATCCTTTGAAGAGTCAGGTTGGGGACTCATGAGTGCCACAATTACATATATCAGATTTTTTTTGATGCATGATTAGTTTTGCTGAATTTTTTTTCTCCCTCCTTAAAAAAGGTTTGTTTGGCTTTTTTTTTTTTTTTCATTATAAGGAATGATTTTCTGGGAGGGGGAAATGGGGAAATCTTGGTGATGTGAAAGCACAAGATAGGAATCAAAATCTATGTACATTTTAAAATAAATGTGAACAGAATAAAATAAAAATCCAGAGACAGTGAACAGACCTCCCCATCCTATCATTTACATCGTGGGTACAGGTTACTAGAAAGTCTTGACGAAAACTCCTCCAGGAGGCTGTCATCAGGAAAGGTCTTCAGCAGGACAGAAAACTAAAGGCATTGGTGGAATTTGTTGTCCTGTTAACATAAAGGTTATACATAAAAATCAGATTTTGAGAGGTAGGAAAAACTATGGAATCTAATCCCTAACACTCCATCCCCTATAAATAAATGCTAGGTGCAACAACTGTTGTATGGGGTGTATGAAGGAGGACTAGCACCTTTGGTGTGAGGATTTACTGAGCCCTTTCCGGGCTGCCTATCTACCTTTGGCATTCACCTATCACCCAACTCTCACCTGTGGCTCTGAGAAACTGTAGCATGTGCAGCAACCACATGCTGGCAACCATCTGGGCAAGAATGACTAAACCAGGTTGATGGTAACCAACAGGCCTCAAACCCAGCAATGACTTAGGGGGATGTCTGCCCCAAGCATGTGGAGATTTCTCTGGAAAAAATGAGTGAATGAGAACAATTTGTTCTAATGACCATGAAGAAGGCTGAAGCAGACACTGTGGAGAGCTTAGAGTTTGGTCAGACATCAAGGTCAGCCATTGCATCCCAAGCCATCACCAGTTGTCTTGTATTTTGTTTTGCCACAAGACTTCGGTGACTGGAAGAGAGAGTGAGGCTGACAACTTTGTGCAACTCTGCCTCACTTAAATCCAGTTCATGCATGAGTCAAGATAGCACCTCACAATGCCATTGGTCCTCTTCAAAAACCAAAAGATGAACAACAACAGCTGCTGTCTTCAAACCTCTCTCCTCACCACCCCACTCACACAATATGGGATGGTAATATTCATCTATGCCTTTTGCAGTGATGCTTTGAAGGAATACAACAGATGTCATCTTACTCACCCTTTCCCTCCCATCCATGGCATTTGGCATTTGGCTCTTTACCTCTCAGATATGTTCTGTGTAATAGTTATCTCTGTTGGCATCTTTCCCCCCACTAGACTATAAGATATTGGCAGGACCAAAGAATGCCCTGTCTAAGCTTCCTGTCTCCTGAGGCACCTTGTACAGATGCTCTGAACACACTAAGCACTTAAGAGGTGTGTATTGAGATCTAATAAATGGAATGAGGTGTGGAGTTTGAGGGTGTTTCATCTAACTCTTGGCTCCTCAATTTTGAATACACATAGGAAACAATTCAGATAAGAATCACAGAGAATATAATATGAAGGAAATTATAATGCATTGAGATGACATAGACTTCAGTTCTCATCCCAGCCTTGTCACTTGCTGATAGTTAGATGTTTATAGGCAGTCAGTTGACTAGCATTTAGTAAGGACCTACTATGTGCCAGCAGAGTGCTAAGCACATAACCCTTTTGGACATCAATTTACTCATTTATAAAATGCAGGGTTGGGAGAGTGAGAGAGGGTTGGACCAGATGATCTTTAAGGACCCTTCCAGCTCTACCATTTTGTGGATATAATTAAAGGATTAGGAATTAGAACCAGGTTACGAAAATAAAAGATCTAAGATAATTTAAACTGAAGACTAACAGAGTGGGGAGGATGGGGGTTGGGGGATGATTTGATAATAATATCAGTGTATAGTAATTGTGGGCTGGAGCAGATCCTTGTAGGAAAGAATATTTGAGTTCCATGAGAGAAAAGAGCCTTAGACAACTGAATAGTGGAGGGGAGGAGTTCCGAGATGATCTGCAAAACAAGTGATTCACTTGTGGACAATCAAATGCAGCAAGTCTTTGCAATAAGCCACCAGGATTGTGGGTCCATGACTGCATTAGAACACTGATATGAGTGCAGGAGCTAAGAGGCGGGTTGAGACTTTGAATTCCACACATCGTGGTAACCTTAACTTCATTTTCTCCCTCCTTAAAAGGGGCATTGATCTTCACATTAATGTCTTGGCAGCTAAGTTTTGATGAATTTCTAATAAATGAGAGCATTTTATAAACCTAAAAAGGCACGGGATGATGATCCTATAATCCTGCATTTCTATATAGTAGTTACAGGAGTAGTATCTCATTCATCCTTAAAATCTCCCAGGGGTATCGGGAGATGGCAAATATAAATGATAATATCATCCCTGTCTATAGAATGGAAATAGGGAGACACAAAGAGATAGGGTAAACTTGCCTAGGGGCCCCCATCAAGTCAGTGATGGGAGTGGAAATAGAACCTAAGGGCCTCCAGTCTGCTGGCCCAATGGTTTTCTCCCCTCTAGTCTATAAATAACATGAGTGTCTAGGTCTCTAGATTCTCCAGATGTTCCCATCTCCTCAATGTCCTTGTGCCTCCGCCCAGTGCCTTCATATTTTTTATGGACGTGGATGAAAGGCTCCCACCTACTGACAGCTTTATTACCCCAAGAAACCATTATCTTCCTCTAACTCAGAAAGTTATACTCAATTGTTGGTGCAGTAACCAAACGGGAGTCAAAGACATTTCTTTGATTGATGCAGCCTTCAAAGGAAACCACCTGAAAATATTGCTCTTTTGATATTCATTTTTCTTTCAGGACTAAAGGTTAATCAGTTGACATTGATACAGAGAGAGCCTAAAGAAAATACCAACAGCGAGACTAGGGAGGTTGCAGAACTATTATTAAGGGAGGACAGAGTTATTCATCAAGACTTCAAATACAGCAAATGTGAATTTGATTAGGAACACATGGCTGCTTGGTGCCACTTTGGGTATGGTATTAATGACTTTCTCAGTCACTCCTCATCTCTGTGACTTAATTTTTTCACCTATAAAATGAGGGTTGCTAGACTAGGTGACCTCTAAGCTCCCTTCCAGTTCCAACATTTTACTGCTTTGTGATCCTCCTACCTTCCCTTCAAGACGCCATTATTGAATTACCTCCATAAATTTATCTAAATCCTTCTTGAACTATAATGATCAGGAAACATTATCCTGGTTAACAGAATATTCTGGGTAGCTGAGAATTAACCAGAATTCCCCTTTGATTTTAATTCATTGAAAATTTTTTCCAATAAATTAGTCCGCTTTTTACCATGTCTCAGTAAATAATAAGTGAGTAGAATCTTTCTTCAAAAGATAATACAGAATGTCAGAAGTCATCATCCTAACGAACAACAATCCAAGATTTTAGATTTGGAAGAGTCCTCAGAAGTCATCTATCCCAATCTCCGTCTTAATACAAGTGTAATGGGTGTAATCAGAACTTCTCATACACACACACACACACACACACACACACACACACACAAAGAATTGCTGCATCATACCAAAGTACCAAGTCTTTCAACACTTAGTCAACACATATGGCATTCCAGAAAAGACGAGGGCAAATGTGTCATTGAGAGATACCAAATTCCAAGCATGCTCCCTGAGGTGTAAGCCAATCAGGGTCCATACAGGGTTCTCTTGATAAGCCTCATTACACAAGAATCTCCTTTATGGCATCCCTAGATGTGTTCATCTAGCTTCTTCTTGAATACTTCTAGTGACAGGAGACTCATCACCAACTCTTTTCAACAAATAATCACTGAGTGACTGCTATGTGCAAGAAGATGGAGATAGTATTGAAGACTGGGCTGAATGTGGTCTGACTCTGGGATCTAAAATGGAAGCTACCTTTATAAAAAGTGTTTTAAACTGGACCTATGTTTGTATATGCATAGAGAACTCCTGGGGAAGGGGTCCCTCTTGCACTGCAGACCAACACCTGCTCTGTGCCTTATAGTGTTAGAAAATTGCCTGAGAGCACTAAGAGGTTATTAACTTGACCAGTCATGGTGCCAGGGTGTGTCAGAGATAGAACTTGAATTCAGATCATCCTAATTATAAAGTCAGCTCCCTGTCCCTTACACACCACTGCCTCTCCTCCTTTTGAATTTTTTTAAAATCCCTGGCATGAATTTATTTAATTGGCATTTGCCTTTCTCCTAAAAGTTGAGTGCAGAAGAAATCTAATTAATGAAGGGTTCCAGTTAGTTAGATTTTAAATAACTTTCATTTTGCCATCATAGAAAATAAGGATGTTAAGAGAAAGAAAGACCCAGCACACAGAATGGATAGAATTCCTGGAAATTTGAGTTTAAGTTCCCCTTTATTAAGTTTTTGTTCATGTCCTGCTAAACTACTTACCATTCCCCAAACTAATCCACGTTTTCCCGCTTCTGTATTTTTGCTCCTGCTCATCACTTTCTCTAGAATATACTACTCATACATACACCATTTCTTCCTGTTAAAATTCTATCCCTCTGTCAAATCCAGCTCCAATGCCACCTTCTCCTTTAAGCCTTTACTGATTGCCCCAGCTGGAATTCAACCCACCTTTCTCCATTCTCTCATAGTATTGTACCTCTCCATACATTTCTACTTTATTTCATATTATCCTGATCTGTGTATATATGTCTCATCACTCCATTAGTTATAATTGTCATTCAGTCATTTTCAGTCATGTCTGACTCTTCATGACCCCATCTGGGGTTTTCTTGGCAAAGATACCGGCATAGTTTGTTATTTCCTTCTCCAGTTCATTTTACAGGTGACCAACTAAGACAAACTCTAGGCCCTTGCACTCTGTCTACTGTGCCACCTAGCTGCCTTCATCATTCCTGCTGGATTTGAAAACTCTTTGAAGGCAGGAACCAGATTTTATTTATTATTATATTTCCGTCATATAGCACTTTAAGTGCTTTACAAAATCTCATTTTATCTTCTCAGCGGCCCAGGGAGGCAGAGGCTACCTCTGTTACCATTTCACATCTAAGGTTAAATGGATTACTCAGGATCACAGGACTAGTGTCTGCAACAAGATTTGAATTCAGATCTTCCTAACTCTAGATCTACCTAGTTACCAGTCAGAGAATTTTTCACATAGTAAGATTTTTTTAATGTTCAAATCGCACTGAACAACAATTAATTTGGCGTTTCCAGCAACAAGTGGGCAGAGAAAATTTAAAAGGCTTAAAACTTAATTGATTAATTTGTATTACTTACATTTAGTTCTAAATGAAAGGTTTACTTGGAGAACCAAGGGAAACTATTAGCTACCCTGAAATATGGCAACATTAGCCTTAGACAACGGTCAAATTTCTAGCAAACTCAACAATCTGAAACACATCCAGAAGCCAAAAGTAAATGAACAAAAGACCTTGGAGTCACATAAATAGTGGTTACAAAGCCCATGCATTTTACTGAATAGGCAAGTCAAAACCACATTCAGGATATCATTTCTTGAGAACTTAAAAGTGTATGGTAAATTAAACTTGCTGATTTAACATGCTCTTTATCCAGTTTATTGTAGAGGAAAAGAGACAAGAAGTAGAAGCGTTATGTAGTATAGATTAGGTATCAGATCACTAAAGAGTGACAGTCAAAATGAAGAGGAAAGAAGGCAAAGGCAGTAGAAGCATGAACTGTGGATCAATCTGTTCAGATCTCTGATGAATTCAGTGACCAGTCGTGATTTCAGAGACTCCAATGGTGAAGCATGCCTATTGACAGAGGTGGTAGGCATAGAGGTAGGCATACATTTTCAGACATGGTAATTGTGTTGGTTTGTTACAAAGGAAGGCTCTATTTTGTGTATGGGTGTCACTGGAAAGTGATGGTGATACTAAAAAATAAAGAATAGAAATATTTGAACTCAATAATCCTAGAGTATGATAAACCTGTGGGGAAATTACCTAAGAAAGAATTTCCTTTTTGATTAGAATTATTAGGAAAATTGGAATACAATCTGATATAAATGAGGTTTAGATCCACATCTTCTAGCATATTCCACAAAAAAGGTCACAATGGATGTATGAATATTAAAGTTCATAACACAAAATATTAGAAGAGAACCAGATTCAGCAGTTTTCATAGCTATGACTAGTATCTGAATTCTTAACCATAAGAAGGGGTAAAAATGATTACAAAAGATTAAATAAATTAATTCAGTTACATGAAACTGAAAATTTTGGCACAGACAAAATCAATACAACTACAATTAAAAAGGGAAGGGATAGGCTGTAGGGGAAAGCCTTTATATCAAATATTTCTTATAAGATTCTAATATCCAAGGTAGTTGGATAACAAAAAAAATACATATGAATAAAAGCTGTTCCTCAATAGGGAAATGATCAAAGGACATGACCACACAGTTCTCAAAGGAAAAATTGCACACTGTCAACCACATGAAAAAATGCCTCAATTCACTAAGTCACTAATAATAGTAGAAATGTACATCCAAAGAACTCTGAGGTTGTACTTCACATCCAGCTAGATGGCAAAATGTTTTTGTTTGTTTTTTTTTCAGCAGAGGAAGTCATTGTTTGAGAGCTTTTGAAAAAAAGGGAGGCCATTGGTGAAGTCGTGAACTGGTCCAATCATTCTGAGAAACAAATTGGAATTATGTGGGAAGATGTTCATTTCCATTGACCCAGAAAACTAACTAATAGATATATATTCCAAGGAACTCAATGATAAGAAGAAAGGCCCTATAGTCATTAAAGTATTTATAGTGGGACTTTTTTGTAGTATCAAAAAATTGAAAACAAAATAGATGTCCATCAATTGGAGAACAGCTATACAAGTTGTGGTGCTAAATACACGAGGTGTGTGTGTGCGGGTGTGTGTGTGTGTGTGTGTGTGTGTGTGTGTGTGTGTGTGTGTCTTCCCCATATAGGTCTACATGTGTGTCCACATAGGCTCATACAAATGTAATGGCACAGTATTATGCTTTGAGGAATGACGACTATGATGAACACAAAAAATTATGAGAAGACATAGGAACTGTCATCAGGAGAACAATACACACAATAACTTCGATGGTGTAAATGGAAAGAACAACAACAAAAAATAATCAAAATTGAATACTGATAAATAAGATCAATCTTGTCCCCAAAGATAAGACATGGGAAGATAACTCCCTTCCTTCTTTATAGAGGTAATAAATATACTGCAAGCGTGGAACTTTGTATAATGTCAGATTTTTTCAATGTGTTTATTAGTTTTGCTGAACTTTTTCCCATATTTTTTATTTGTCAGGCCTAGAGGCCTGAGGGCTACCAGAGTCTTACCTTACCTATCGCAGGTCTTCGGCTGGCCAAACCGGATAAACGTATGAGAGAAGAGACTTTCCAGAGTCGAACGAGGGTTAGGCTTTATTCAGGGTCTTGGTTACATGTGCAGGGGGAACTCTTCCTTAGGAGCGAGGGGAATCTCCCAAGGAGGCAAGATCTTACAGTAAGAGATTGGAAGTGGGAGAATGGGAGAATGGAAGAGGGGGAGAGAGGGGAGAGGGAAGAAAGAAGAGAGGAGAGAAGGAAGAGGGGCCTTCTGTCCTCTAAGGGCCCCTCAGCGCTAAGAGCGCCTTCAGGCTTTCCTGACCCTACTTAAGCTCTCCTGCCGCATCGTTTGCACCTCAATACCGTGCCTGTTAGATAACAATAGGTGTGCCCAGATCTGGGCCAATCTCGAGGGCGGGGATGCTCTCTCCCATCACGTTTCTCATGGGAAGAGGCAGAAATGCACGAGATAGCTCGGTCTCACACCTCAATTCCCTGCTGTTCCTTGGGGGACCTCATGAGAACTCTAAGGTTTAGAAGTTCTCACCTTTACCCGCCTGAGACTGTCCACATGGAACTGAGCTTACACCCCCAACATTTATTATTTGATATAAGACATGGCTCCTTGGGAATACAAGGAAGCCATGATACTTTAGAAAATATAGTTGACTTAAAAACATAAACAATTTTTTTTTAAACTGGGGGGGTGGGGCAGAGTCAAGATGGCAGAGTAACAGTGGGCACTTTCAACCAATACCTGTAAAAAAAAATGGCTGTAAACAAATTCTAGAGCTGCAGAACCCACAGAATGATGCAGTGAAGCAAATCTCCAACCCAAGATAGCCTGGAAGGTTCCCAGGAAGTTTCTATCGTACCATGCAAGAAGCAGGGCGCAGTCCAGTGGGGGTCGCAGTGTGAGCCATGCAGGGGCAGACAGGACCTAAGCAGGCCTTGAAGAGACTGAATTTCTCTCACCTGTGGCAGTTTCCACACTTCAGAACCTCAAAATGCTGAGGACAAATTGGAAGGTCAGTGGCAAAAGCCTGTGGGACAGTGGAGTGATCCAGTCCCAGCCCCAGGACAGCTGGCGGGGAAGGGGCAGAAGGAACCCACAGTAGCCACAGCAGCAGCAGGGGCAGAGACAATGACTGTTTCTGGGGCTCTATGCCCACAGGTTGTGTGGGAATCCAGCAGCTGACAGTATACTCTCCCCCTACACTGGAAGCAGAGATCTACCTTGACAAAGAGCTCAAAAGTCAAGTAAATGACTGGAGAAATGAGCAAAAACTGAAATAAGAATCAGACTATAGAATCTTACTTTGGTGACAAGGAAGACCAAAATATGCAAATAGAAGACAACAAAGTCAAAGCTCCTCCATCCAAAGCCTGCAAAAAAAAAAAAAATGTGAATTGGTCTCAGGCCATGGAAGAGCTCAAAAAGGATTTTGAAAATCAAGTAAGAGAAGTAGAACAAAAATTGGGAAGAGAAATGAGAGTGATACAAGAAAATCTTGAAAAATGAGTCAATTGCTTGCTAAAGGAGACCCCAAAAAAAGCAGAAGAAAATGACACCGTAAAAACTAACCCAAATGGCAAAAGAGATCCAAAAAGCCAATGAGGAGAAGAATGCCCTAAAAAGCAATACTGGCCAGATGGGAAAGGAGATTCAAAAGCTCACTGAAGAAAATAATTCCTTAAAGACTAGAGTGTAGCAGATGGAAGCTAATGACTTTATGAAAAATCAAGAAATTATAAAACAAAACCAAAGGAATGAAAAAATAGAAGACAGTATGAAATGTCTCATTGTAAAAACAACTCACCTGGAAAATAGATCCAGGAGAGACAATTTAAAAATTATGGGACTACCTGAAAGCCACAATTTAAAAAAAAAAATAGCCTAGACATCATCTTTCAAGAAATTATCAAGGAAAACTGTTTTCATATTCTAGAACCAGAGGGTAAAATAAATATTGAAAGAATCCACCAATTGCCTCTTCAAAGAGATTCCAAAAGGAAAAGTCCTAGGAATATTGTAGCCAAATTTCAGATCTCCCAGGTCAAGGAGAAAATACTGCAAGCAGCCAGAAAGAAACAATTTGAGCGTTGTGGAAATATAATCAGGATAACACAAGATCTAGCAGCTTCTACTTTAAGGGATCACAGGGCTTGGAATATAATATTCCAGAAGTCAAAGGAACTAGAATTAAAACCAAGAATCACCTACCCAGTAAAACTGAGTATAATACTTCAGGGGAAAAAATGGTCATTCAATGAAGGAGAGGACTTTCAAGCATTCTTGATGAAAAGACCAGAGCTGAATAGAAATTTTGATTTTCAAACACAAGAATCAAGAGACACATGAGAAGGTAAACGGAAAGAGAAATCATAAAGGACTTACTAAAGTTGAACTGTTTACATTCCTGCATGGAAAGACAATATTTAAAACTCTTGAGACTTTTCTCAGTATTTGGGAACTTGAAGGGATTATATACATATAGACAGAGGGCACAGGGTGAGTTGAATAGGAAGGGATGATATCTAAAAAAAATAAAATTAAGGGGTGAGAGAGGAATATATTGGGAGAAGAAAGGGAAAAATAGAATGAGGCAAATTATCTCTCACATGAAAAAGGCAAGAAAAAGCTCTTTCAATGGAAGGGAAGAGAGGGGAGGTGAGGGGGGAAAAGTGAAGTTTACTCTCATCACATTTGGTTTAAGGAGGGAATAACATGCACACTCAACTTGGTATGAAAATCTATCTTACACTACAGGAAAGTAGGGGAGAAGGGGATAAGTGGGAGGGCAAATGGGAGGATGGGGTAATTAGAATTAAATACTTTTGAGGAGGGATAGGGTCCAAAGAGAGAATAGAATAAATGGGGAGCAGGACAGGATGGTAGGAAATATAGTCTTTCACAATATGACTTTTATGGAAGTCTTTTGCATAACTACACATGTATAACATATATTAAATTGCTTGCCTTCTCAGTGGGGATGGATGGGGAAAGAGGAAGGGAGAGAAGTTGGAATTCAAAGTTTTAAAGACAAATGTTAAAAATTGTTTTTTATATGCAACTTGGAAAATAAGATATACAGGCAATAGGGTATAGAAATCTATCTTGCCCTGCAACAAAATAGAGAGGATAGAGATAAGAGAAGGGAGGGGTATGATAGAAGGGAGGGCAGATTGAGGGGAAGGGGTATTCGGAATGCATGCTGTCTAAGGGTGGGCAGAGGGGAGAGATGGGGAGAAAATTTGGAACTAAAAATCTTGTGGAAATGAATGTTGAAAACTAAAAATAAATAAATAAATTAGGATTTAAAAAACAAAAAACTAAAAACACTGTAACACAGTTAGGAGCCAGTTATTATAAGATTAAACAACCCTACATACACCTGAAATACCACAGTATGATAATAAGTGCTCATCATAAGAACCTAAGCGAATCATAAGGAAAGATGACATTATAGTCAACCTAGGGATAGGCGCCAGGCCTATGATTTCCCTGACATGAAGAATTCCTTTTACCAACACAAATCGGCATGTTCTCTGCAACTGATAGTCTTAGAGAATCACATGTTAGCACTGAGAGGTAAATTCATTTGTCCAGAGTCACACAGAGTAGGTATCAGAGGCTAGATCTGAATCCAAGTCTTCCTGGCTTCAAGGCTTGCTCTCTCTCCACTATGTCAAGCTACCTCTATTCAACCTTCTTTTCAATTAGACAGAGACGTACATATTTGATTTTAGAAAAATTTCATCCAAAAGGGTTGTAATGTTTAAAGTTTGGGTACTTAAAAGGACAACTTTCAGTTACCAAAAAATTTACTCATGTGAAACAGATAATAAACTGAACATGTCAGATAAATGGGCCATATAGTACTTAGATTGTTGAAGAATTTCAGCTATCTCTTCCGTCTTCATGCTCTAATTAAAAAAAAAATTTAGGGCAGACTTTAGAGCAAAGGGCTGTCTATATTTCAAAATTGGTGTTCCAAATGAAGGATTCCCATTCTAGGATGAAGTGGAAACTCAAAAATATCTCTCCTTCATATTCAACCAACTGGAGGTTTTCCTGAACCAACAGTCTCTTCTTTTAAAATACAAAGAGACCCTAAGAGATTTAAACCTCAGTCTTCTACACCTTAGTATAAAGTGATTTCCACTAACAATTCAATTTAACAAATATTCAGTAAAAAAAAGAATGACCATGTGTAAGATGCTGTCTTAGTAATACAAAGATAAAAATGAAAAATATTCTACTGCAGAATATAACATGTACACAGATAATTTAATATTTTCATCAGATAGCTTTCCTTCAAAACCCTAGATAAAATCTGCTTTATTGAGGAGAATAAGTATTTTGATTGGGGAAGAGGAAGAAGAGACCATTTTTTTGGTATCACCTTCATTTTACAATATAACTCTCCCCCTCTTCTTCCCAGAGATCCATCTCATATAATAAAGAATAAAAGACAAAGACAAAAAAGTTTATCAATACTCCACAGCACATCAACCAAATACCATTTTAAATGCATTATTCCACTCCCATATTCCCCCATCAAGTAGAGGTAATTTTCAAGGACAGAGCTTTTAGGGGATAAGGAAAGTAGTAGGGATACTAGACTTATAACCAGGAATTCTAGGAATAGTCCAGAGATGCATGGGATGGCAAATTGGAAGTGCTAAGGAGCTACTTCCCAGAACATCTTTTGTTCCTCAGTTGACTTTGCCCTAAGCAAAACATGCTGAGAGGCCTTTGCCTAACACTCTCTCTTGACAGAAAATGGTTTAAATGAACACCCCTACCTTCCAGCAATTCATCCTTAACTAGCCCTTTTCCTGGAACCAAACTTGACCTGGAGGAGTAGCATTTCTATAATAGACACCACTCCTGCTTTCAGCTTCTTATAATACTGACCCACCAAGGACCTAAACTCCTAGAGCGTTCTACTCCTAAATAGAGTAATGCATACTCCTCATTCTTCTCCTACCATCAGTAATGACTTTGGAGTGAAGCCCAAATTGACTTCCCTAATTGCCACTCTGGGTAAGAGTAGGCATGGATGGAATATTGACTGGGAGTTGGGGTGAGATGCACCGCTCCCTCAGTGTGAGAGTACTAGGAATTTGAGAGTAGGGAAGAAAGTGTGTTGGGAAATACTAGCAATTGACCGATCAATCAATAAACATTTATTAAGTACCTATTATGTCCCAGGCACCGTGCTCAACTCTGTGGATTCAAAAAGAAGCAAAAGATAGTCCCTGCTCTCAAGGATCTTACAGTCTAATGGGTGAGACAACATCCCAACAAATATATACAAAGCAAGCTGTATAGAGAATAAATAGGAAGTAATTAACCAAGGGAAGGCACCAGAATTAAGAAGGGGTGGGAAAGGCTCCCTGTACAAGATGAGATTTTTAGTTGGGTCTTAAAGAAAACCAGGAAAGTCAGTAGGTGGAGCAGAGAAAGGAAAGCGTTCCAGACAATGGGGCACAGCCAGAAAAAAGTGTCCCAAGGCAAAAATTGGAGAGTCCTGTTCATGGCATAGCTAAAAAGCCAGTGTCACTGGATTGAAGAGTATGTGGTGGGGAGTAAAGTATAAGAAGACTGTAAAGGTAGAAAGGGGCTAGGCTGTGGAGGACTTTAAATGCCAAACAGAATTTTGCACTTGATCCTGGAGGTGATAGAGAGCCACCAGAGTTTATTGAGCAGGAGTGACATGTTTGGACCTGTGCTTTTTACTAGTAGAGTGCAGAGAAGGAGATGGGAGGCCACCAAGAACAAACTCCAATGACAACAAAGTTTAACAGAAAGCCCTGACCACTGATGGTCATCTCAAACACTGCTGTGTCATAGGCTGCCTGCTCTAGGGACAGTATCTTCCAACGGACATGGTTCAGATGGATGTCATGGATTTCTTGATGCAAGGAAGAAAAAGAGAGAGGAGTCTGAAGAATGACTTCTTCATGTTTGAAGGACTTTGACTGCTATTCCAAGAGGAACTCTTAACATTCCTTGCATGGTTTTGAGTGGAATTAGCTCTTTGGGAAGGTATAATGATGATACTTAGGGGAAGCTTGGTCATTATTTCAGAGCCTCTTGTTTCTGACAAACAGGCTTGTAAACTCCTTCTGGAAACTCTGGTAAGGACATGGAGATCTGAAAGCGTAAACATGAATCCTTAGGATCCGTGACCAGACTTGGCAGTGAAACATTCACAACAAGAGACATTCAAGAATGAAAAGGAAGAAATCTACTGAGCATTTCATTCTAACAGGCCACAAGCATATGGACATGGAGTCTGCATTGTTTTAGCTTCTGGCTTCTTTTCTATGCAAACTGTCAGAAAAATCGGAGTCTCCAAGTTGTAAGGAACCAAGTCAAGGCAACAAGTATTTATTAAATGTCTGCTATGTGCTAAGGAAGCATTGAGAATGCAAAGAAAGGCAAATACAGTCCCTGCTCTCAAAGGGCCCACAGTCTAACGGGGAGACAACATGTAACCGACTATTACATACAAGATGTAGACGGGGTAACTGGGAGGTAATGTGAGAGGGAAGTCCCTATCTTTAAAGAGAATTGGGAAAAGTTTCTGACAGAAGTTGGCATTTTAGCCGAGACTTGAAGGAAACCAGAGAAACTACAGGGAGGTAGCAATGAGGAGGGAAAGCATTCTAGACATGAGGGAGAGTGAAAATATAGAATTAATGGAGAAGGAGTATTGTATTCTAGGAACAGCCAAAAGACAGAGTCACTGGATTACAGAATACATTAAGGGGAATCAGATGATGTAAGAAGACTGAAAAGGTAAGAAGAAGCCAGGTTATAAAAGACTGAAAAACAAAACCACATGAAAGTAGTCAAGAAACCTTGGAGTTTATTGAATAGGAAGGAGACGAGGTCAGATACACACTTAGGAAAATCATTTTGATAACTGATTAGAGGATGGACTGGTGAAGCAGGGAGACCAACCAGCAAATTATTGCAATGATCCTGTTGTAAGGTGATAAGGACCTGGAACTGAGGAGTGGCAGTGTCAGAGAGGAGAATAAATATAGCATTTATTAAGCACTTACTATATGCAAAGTACTGCACTAAGCATTGGGGACACAAATAGAAAAATAAGAATTCTTGTTGTCAAGGAACTCATATTCTAAATGAGGAAACAAAACATACGTAAGGTTTCAGCCACAAGTCAGAGGGAAAAGTCCCATGGTGCTAGAGCACAACAGGAGAGCAGATGGCAATGTTCCCTCTTTAATGTCATTCCCACTGATGAAATGATATCGGTTTCAGATTTAGAACCATGGAAAGTGGCACAGACTTTGATGGCAAGTACTTTCTTTTCTGGGTCTTCAAGAAATGTGGCATCTACCAGAGCAGTTGCTAGGCTATATCTCCATAGTGGTTGCTTCCCATCCTGATGGCTGAGGACACTGGTCTGGAAACATTGCTATTCCCAAGGCTCTTGACTTAGGGTTCTGGGTTGCTTCAATGAGAGTAGGAAGCGAGGTGGTGGTCCAGGTGGTAATGGTGATTTGACTTGCCTGACACATGCTATCTCCCCTCTGTTCTTCAGGGTACCTTGCTGCTTCTGCTAGACTGGCTTGGCCTACCCTGTGTGTTACTGTTGGTTGGTAGTTTAGTGGGAATGGCTGGAATGTTCTCCACAAGACTTGCTTCCCCAGATGGTGGTTATGAGGTTAGGCTAGAAGCAGGACCAGTGCCCTGAGAATGTGTTGCAACTCCAAAAATTCCTGTGCCTACCTGACAGTTAGTCAAGGTTAGTCATACAGTTATCAGTGGTGGTGATGAGGAAGGAATCCCCTCAACACAATGACTTCTCCTCTCAATGATGGTTTTGGGGGGACTGGACTGGGCTGGAAGTAGGAACAGTAGTCTGAGAGCTGTTGCTACTTCCAAGTCTCTTGAAGCTGTCAGAAAGAAGATAGGTAAACTAGACAGGACTTAGCAACAGTATATGAGGGATGGGGGCAAGAAAGGCTGATCCACACCTGAACAAGAATCCCCTCTACAATAGACCTGACAGAGGATCATTTAGCCTTTTTTCAAAGCACACACACACACACACACACACACACACACACACACACACACACAGTGAAAGGAAGCCCATTACTTCCCAAGGTAATCCATGCTGTTTTTGTATAGTTGTGATTGTTAGGAAACCTTGCATTATACCTAAATGTGCAGGTTCAGCATCTTGCCTCCACATCACCTGTTTCTTTACTATTATCTGTCACCTTTATTATGTGTATACTTTATGTATTTACACACTTTATTATTATCTGTCACTCTCATCATTAATATTCTCTACTAGTTGGATAGATAAGTGATGTCATCAATTTCAGAATTCTCTCCAACAATGTAGAATGCAACCTTTTCCTGCTGATTATTATAATAATTATGATAATTCCTTCCAAAGTCCATGCCATCTCCCATGCTGGGAGAGTGTAGAGCAGCAGCAAAATAAAGAAATGTTAGCTAGACTGAGGCATAGCAAGGTCTTCATATGCCCCAAGACTACCATAGAAGTTATGAAGTCCTGGAAGGAATCCCAAAATGCTGGCAAATTAGAGCTCACTCTACCACAGATCAAGCTAGAGCCAATGTGATGGAGCTGCTATTAAGAGACAAAGAGACCTGTGGATCAGCACAGGTTCTAGGAAAGCCCTATTCAAAATCACCATGATGGTCACCTTGACTTAAAGAATAAAAGAGTGGGTGGGACTCCTCCAAGCTTTGGTGGCACAGAGAGGTAAGATAAACTGGAACAAATCAGAAACACCAATATCCCAACTGTAGGAAATGCTTAAGTGCTGATAGCTCTGACCACTAAGAGGGTAAATCATGAGTGGGTGCAAAGTACACTATTTTCCTCATGTACCAGTCTTATACCATAACAAAATTAGAAACAGATCTTGCCGCTTATAGGAAATGACTTCATAATACTTCTCAATGCTACACTCAGTTCCAGGTCATATACCAAGGTATTATAAATCAATGCAGAGCAATTATTGTTATCCATCCATAAACCCTGATTAAATGAAATCAGAGCAAAAAAATCTAAAAGCTACTCAAATCTGAAACAGAAACCAAGAATACGACATCACTGAAACAAGTTCAAATTCCAGAAATTCTAACTAATATTAAAAGAGAGGACAAAAACAGTACTAGAATGCAGCCTGGAGCTATCCCCCCCTCAAATCACTAAGGTAGATATACCTTTGACCCAGTAATAATCCTGCTAGTTATTTACCCCAAAGATGTCAAAGACAGAAGAAGAGATCTACATGAACGCGAATATTTACAGTAGCATCTTTTGCAGTGAAGAACTGAATCATAAATGAACACATTCTCCCAAAATATTTGACAGAAAGCATAAAACCGTTTCAGGACCTGCACACAAGAGCACATGCGAAGGCCACTGCTACACTCAAAACTATAATATGAAAAATGGAGGTATGAAAAGTATTCCTAAGGACAAGTATTGAATACCATCCAGTCTTCAAGCCAAACTGGCTGCATGAAAAGAGGCAGACTGCCCAATTCCCACATATCTACTTTAATAAAAAAACCAAATTCCTATCAGACCAAATAATGATCAGAAATGCAATTAGAAACCACAGTAAATTCATTCTTCCACCCTAGAACTGCACAAAAATAAATCTAAAAAGCCAAACTCCCATGGGCAATAAAAAAGAGGGCCAATGAAAAGCTAGCATAGACACAGACAAACAAGATGGCAGCCTCCTGGTACAATCAGCGATGGGTCAGACACCCACATAACCTGCGTGGCTTTGTGCGTGAAGATATCAAGACTGAAGGACTCCCCAGACAAAGCACAATTGTCAGAAAATTCCTGATTGGAAGCCTTGGAAGCCCTGGGGAATGGCAATACTCAAACCAGGATACTTTAAATCTAGGGGTTTTGTGGTCCCTAACACTCTCTTTGGAGATGCCAGAGAGCACTGGAGCTACAGTACTCTGAACCTCAAAAATCCAGGAGGATTTATGAGGTTAGGCTAGAAGCAGGACCATTCTCAGGTAGAGTTCAGCAGAGGAACCTAGGTGATCCATGGCAAGACCAAGTAAGGCTTCCCACCCCAGTCAAAACTACAGCAAGCATTGAACTGAGTCTGAACCTCTCAGAAAGCTACAATTCAGGAACTGAGACAAGAGAGATTAGTAAACCAAGAAGGTACCAACCAGAATTAAAAATTATTATAGGTCTAGAAATTCCCCAAAGAAGTAGTGAGGAACTTCATATCAATTATAAGCAGAGAATTTTCTACAACAACTACATAAATACCTAGTAGAAATGAAAGAAAAGATAAAATGAAATAAAAATCCTGAATGAAAGTATTGGAAACCTAATAAGTAATTTAAAAAAGAAAATTAAAAACCTTAACCAAGTAAGAGCCCCTGAAAACTAGAATAGACCAGAAATCCATGACTACACAAGACAACAAGAAATCTTAGAATAAAATTAAGAAATTGAAAAAATTAGAAGAAAATGTAAGATACATAACATATTGTTAAAAAAAAAAAAAACTGACCTGGAACAGAGGTCAAGGAAAAACAATTTAAGAATCACTGCGTTTAAAAAAAAAACATAGAGAATATATTTTATGAAATCATGAAATAAAAACTGGCCACATCTATTAGGACAAGTAGACAAATTGAATACAGAAAGAATCCACTGATCATCTCCTCAAAGAAACCCCAAAAGGAAAAGACCCAGGAATATTATAGTCAAAATCCAGAGTTCCTACATCAAAAAAAAAATAAACAAGATTCCAGAAAGAAGCAGTTCAAGCATCAAGGAACCATAGTCAAACACACAATACCTAACAGCTTCTACTACAGAAAAGAAAAGATCATTGGATAAAATATTTCAAAAGGTATAACGTAGGATTACAACCAAGAATAACTTATACTACAAAGCTTAGTATAACTCTACAGGTAAAAAAAAATGTATTTTTAAAGGAATAGAGGGCTCTCAAGTATGTCTGATGAAAAGCTCAAAGCTAAGTAGAACTTTTGAAACTCAAACTCAAGTCAAAAGAAATCTAGAAAAAATGAGTTTATTTGAGTAATTTGAAAGGGTCTGTATAGTGATGTAGTATTAATATTCTAATATAGAGAGAAGAAACAACTGTCCTTTCAGAATCTTAATGCCATCCAAAGGTACTGGGGAAATTAAGTAAAAAAATAGAGGACTAGAGAGCTGGATTGATTTTATTCTGAGGAGTTTAAGAGAAGAAAGAGAAGGGAGGGTAAAAGGAGAAATACTACTGTAGATAGAAGGAAGAAAATGGTGGAACTTGCTATTTCTCATAAATGAGATGGTTAAGAACCAAAGTATATAAATATGGAGGAAAGGGTGGGAGGAATGGGCAGCAAATGAACCTTACTCTTGTCTGAAACAGATGAAGGAGAAGTGAACAGGAACATATATACACATTTGCACATGAGCACACACACAATTTGCTATAAAAATATAAAAAGCTTCCAAAAAACTATTCCCCAATAGTGAAGGGGTGGAAAGACATGAACAGTTTTCAAAAGAAAAATTATAAACTATTAACAACCATATGAAAGAATGTTCCAAATTACTACTAATAACAGAAATGTTGATCAAAACAACCCTAAGATTTCACCTCATACCCTGCGAACTGAAAAAGATGAAAAAAGATAGAAATGCTGAATGTTGGAAGGGTTTGGAGAAAATAGGCACATTAGTAAATGGTGCCCCTACAGTGGATGAATGAGACCTTCACTCCTATATTCTAGTAGAAAATGAGAATTGGGTCTCTCACGTAAATTTAAAGACAATGGCAATTCCACCACATAGGCAATGGGAAAAGGCTACCCTTACAGTGGTAAGCCAAAGGCAGGGTGTCTCCCTGATATCTCCCACTTGTCTCCCTCCATCTTAAATGATCTGGACATATATCAAAGCCCTGCTGAGTTAAATTGTCCTTAACCTGTGACCCAGAAATTCTGCTATTAGATTTATACCCCAAGGAGGCTATTGATAAAAAGAAAATTGTCTCATATTCCAAATTATTTATTGCAGCGCTTTTTGTGATAGGGAAGAATTAGATACAAAGTAGGTACTCATCAAATGAGGAATAGTTAAATAAAATTGTGGTACATTAATGTAATGGAATAATACTATGCTGTAAGGAATGATGGATATGATGAATACAGAGAATCATGGAAACCAATATGAACTGATGGTGAGTAAAGTAAGCAGAGCCAAGAAAACAATATGTACAATGACTGCAACAGTGTGAACAGAAAGAATAATCACCAAAACAAGAAAATGAAGTTGCAATGTTACCCTCAAAAGCAGAAATATTAGAAAACATCTCTATCCTTTTCCAAAGTGGGAAAGTCCATGAGTGTGGTACAGTGCCCTGGGAGAGGAAGGAGAAGAGGGAAGCATTCTGGGGAATTTTTGGTGATTAAAAAAATACATAAATTTGTTTTTTTCAAGAAATTCACCAAACTCAACAGGAAAACAAACAGAAAGGGGGACCAACTGCAGATTAAGAAAGAGGATAATACTGGGAAAGGGAATAGTTGCAAGGAAAACAAAATCTCTGATTCTGAAGGAGGATTAAAAGGAAAAAATAAAAGAACTAGAATCTAAGGAGATATCTATCAGTTGTGGAATGACTGATCAAATTGTGATATATGAACGTAATAGAATAGTATTTCACCATAAGAAATGGCCAGAGATGATTTCAGAGAATCTTGAGCATGAACCGATGCAGAGTTAAGTGAGTGAACCAAGAGAATAATTTATAGTAAAACAGAAACTTTGCAAAGACTAAGAACCTTGATTAATGCAATATCCAACCATGAGTGATTAAACATGATACCCACCTATGGATTTATTTAGCTTAACTATACTTATGTGGTATAAGAATTTTTTTTTCCCTTTCAGTTTTTGAGAGTAAAAGGAGAGATAAGAATGAATTGCCAAGGGGGGTGGTGAGAGGTGGGGGCAAGGGAGGCTAACTATTAAAACATTTTTTTAATGTACAAAAGAGAACAAAAAGTTCAGCAGGGAGCATAGATAAGCAGGACAATTTTGAAAGTATCATGTGGAAGCCTGTACATAGGAAGGGCTATCCACCACATGTAGCATGGGTTGTCATTATATGGTTCAAAGGGAGACAAAACAGACAATCTATAGCCTCTTCTCACCACACCTTTCTCCAAGGTAGGCTATTTCCCACCTGGAAGAGATACAAGAGGTTGAGACCAGAAACTTGTTCACTCTGCTTGCCTCACAGAAAGGAGATACTAGTCAGAATTGTATTTATCTGCTCCCTTAAACATTAGTCTAGGCAATATGGTTTTCAGGTTCAAGCTAATTTCTAATCACTGTTCATTATTGGCATAAGTGTGACCTATTTCTATATCTAAGCTCTATTTCTAAAGGTTGGTTCCCTTTCTACCAAGTACCACTTCCACTATGAACATATACATAGCAATTAGCCATGAAGCCTCATTTATCCAAGTCAATAACAAAGCAGAAATCAGAAAAAGCATGCATAGGTAAATATATACTATGCAGTATAGAATGAGGGAGCTCTCCAATTAGGAGTGAGGTAACTTACCTCAACCGAGAGAGTCTCAGATCTCCCCCAAGGGGAAGTTGCCCAAAGTCTCTAGAGTAACAAGCTGGAGACAAGGACATGATGGAGATTATCAACTCCTTTCATGTAGGCTTCTTCATGGAGTCTTTCCTCCAACAACCTGAAGCGGCGTCAATATTGTCCATCTTCTGTCTCAGAGCTGGAAGCCAGAAGTGCCTGATGTAACAGCAGAACTCAAAGAGCTTGAAGCTTGAAGCTTGAAGAAACTGAGGAAACTCCAGAACTGGAAGAGAGCAAACATCTGCTCTCCCCTACTCTTACCAACTCCACCCCGTCTCTCACACAGCTACAGAGCACTGATATCCACCAATGAAGAAAGAGTGCTATGCCAACGGACTTTGAAACTTGGGATATTTATATATACACACACACACATACACAGGTAAATGCAAACAGACATATTTTATGTATATGAAATACAATAGAGATTCACAGTTTCATATACAACCCTTTTTTGTGTCTGTTTTGTTTATATATATATACAATGTATCTATGTGTACATATATGTGTACATATATGTATATATATATATATGAAAATGCTCTCTCTATGTTTAAATCAGAATTTTTAAAACGTGGTGTTTTTTTAAAAAATCCTCAGCAGAAATGACACTCAAGAAAGCGAGAGAAGACCTGTAGAAAGTCAGTGAAGATTAAATCAATATCTGGTAGGTATAAGCAGTAGAAAATTTGATTGTCATATCCCCCAATTAAAGTCCACAAAAAGAAACATGTAGAACAGAAAATAAATGTATCTTAGAAATTCAATTCAAGATTCCCTTAATCTACAACTGAAAGCAAAATTCAAAAGGTTAAGGAGATAGTAGAAATTAAAACAGCACAAAAATAAATAAATAAACAGTTTTATGTGAATCAAAAACTTGACTATTTGAAAAGACTTGGAAAGCAAATCAAATTACAGGTGAAATGGAAACCATGAGAAATAAGTTGTAGGATACAAGAAAACTGACGCAGCAAAACTCATGTTAGATCAAACTGTTACAATGAATGAATGTAACGTACAATTGAACAGTTGTGTCAAGGAAGGTGACTGGAATAATCGTTTTTGGCAAAATTGCAATCAAACAGTTAACAAGCATTTATTGGGTACCTGATATGTACCAAACACTATGCTAGTTGCTGGCAATATGAAGACAAAAATGAGACATGATATGCATGCTGATGAGTAAATAAAAGATAATTTAATGGGAGAATCTCATTCCACCTTTCCTAAGAGAAGGAAAGACATATACTGCCAAAAGATAAAAATGTCAATGAGCCATCCAAATATTTGCTAATTATACATGTGTATATGTACTCTATGTAAAAAATATAGGGACAGTTAGGCAGTAGAGTGAGTATAGCACCTGCTCTGGAGTCAGGAGGAAATGAGTTCAAACCTGGCCTCAGACTCTCGACACACTGTGTGACCTTGGGCAAGTCACTTAACCCCAATTGCCTTGCCTTCCCCCCTCCAAAAAAAAAAATACATTGTTTGCCTACAATTTCTGCTAATAGGAAAGATAAGGTTGATGGACATCTTAAAAAGAAAAAGAGAGTACAGTTTGTGTTGTATAAAAATCTATAAAAGTATTTGTAAAAAATACAAATACTGGATAGAGAATAAAAATACTATGCCAAAAAGTCTTAAGAGTAAAAAGTGTCTGGCACATGACAAGAGTTACATAAATATTAGTTACTATTATTTCAGTAATTATTGAAAAAGATGTTCAAAAGTACTTCATTTATGCTGCTTTAATTGAAAATTACAAAGCCTTTTATTCTATTTTACAGTTGTGGCTTATTTCTATGCGACAGATAGATAGATAGATAGATAGATAGATAGATAGATAGATAGATAGATAGATAGATAGATAGATGACAGACAGACAGATAGATGACAGATAGACAGACAGATAGATGATAGATAGATGATAGATAAATAGACAGACAGACAGATAGATGATAGATAGATAGATAGATAGATAGATAGATAGATGATAGATGATAGATAGACACACAGACAGACAGACAGACAGACAGACAGACAGACAGACAGACAGACAGACAGATAGATAGATAGATAGATAGATAGATAGATAGATAGATAGATAGATAGATAGATAGATAGATGAGATTCAAATACAGTTAGAATGTAAGAACATTTGAGGTTCAGTGATTCAATAAGCATCTATTGAGCACTATGTTCTAGGGTGACACAATGAATACAGTACCAAGCCTCAAGTTATGAAGACTCATCTTCCTCAGTTCAAATCTGGTCTCAGACACTTAATTAGCTGAGTGACCCGGGGTAAGTCATGTAACTCTGTTTGCTTCAGTTTCTTCATCTGCCAAAAGAGCCAGAAAAGAAAATGGCAAACTCATGAGGTACAAGCCCAAACTGAGACCTTTGTCCCTTGGACTGGGAGGGAACTCCCAGAACCAATGCCTATGAAACTGTGCCCATGTGACCAGAAGGGATATTGGAGGAAAGATTGTCCCCAAGGTTGAAAAGGAAGTGGAGCCACCCCCCAGTACCCTGTCCTCCAGTCTTCTCAAGACTTAGAAAAATGGGAAAACCTGAGGTTTGGCAGCACTCCCACTTTCTCCACCTCTCTCTCCAAGCCCTGGGCAAAAATCGAGGCTGAAGGTAAGGTTACCTACTTTAACATGGGCTAAATTCTCTGTTTTAACTAATTACTCTGGCCCTACCCACCCCTTGACTAGTTGGGTCCTGGCCATGGAAGGGGAAATTAAGGGACACCTCCAGACATACCCCTTCCCCAACCTATTTGAGGATCTGTTGTTTACACACTCCTTCCTTATGCCCTCCTCTAGCCCTGCCCCCTTGCTGGAAAGGGACCTGATGGTGAGCTTGGGGAGCCAATTTTCTCTAGTTAAACCTCCCATCTCCCTTTTCCCTCTCTTCATCAGATATCCCCATATTCGCTCAAAAGTGTGGGAGACAGTCGAGCCAATTGTTTGGGATCCAGGAATTCCAGGCTAGCTACTTCAGTCACCCCAACAGTTGTTAGCCTCCCAGACCCTAAAGTGTTCCCCCATCTTGGCCAGTATCTGATTAAGCCTGGGAAGGACTACAACCTTTAATCGAAAAAATCCTTAAGTATAAAATCTTTGTCCTTTGTTCATCTCCATGCAAGACTGCAATCCCTCCTGAAAAAAGCCTAAAGTAGAATACTGAATGGTTCAAGATCTGAGGACTGTTAATGAAGCTGTTATTCTAATAGTCCCCAGCCCATGCCCTGTACTCACTCAGATGCCTGTGGATTTCTGCATACCTCTTCATGTAGACTCACAATTTATTTTTATCTTTGATTGGACTCTTCCTGGGGAATCAAGTCCATGTTAGCTAACATGGACAGTCTTGCCCCAAGGGTTTCGAGATAACCCTCATTTATTTGGCCAAGTTTTGGGAAGGGATTTAAGGGACCTGAAATTAGCAGATAGTAGCTTAATTCAGTATGTGGATGATATTCTTATTTGTGGCCCCACCCAGGGGGTTTCTTTGGTTGCTAGCACAGAAGCCCGTAATTTCTTGGACACTTAAGGCTATAGGGTCTCTTTGAATAAAGTCCAGATGGCATGCCAGTCCATAAAGTATCTGGGCCATGAACTCACACCCACTTCTCTCTCTTTAACCTCTAAGAGCAAAAACACTATCCCTGTTGTAACTACTAAGAAACAAATTCGAGTTTTTTTAGGTATGGCTGCATTTTGTAGACTCTGGATTCCTAATTTTGGTTTTATTGCTAAACCCCTTGACGATTCTAGTCAGGGCACTGACTCAGACCAGGTTGAAGCTTTTGAGACTTTGAAAACTAAACCTAATCTAGAAAAACCATTCACTAGAGAACATTATGAAGTGCAAAATGGATAATTTTGATTACACTACATTGAAAAGCTTTTGCACAAACAAACTCAATGCAACCAAAATTAGGAGGGAGGCAGAAAATGGGGAAAGAATTTTTGCAACTAGTATTTGTGATAAAGGCCTCATTTTTAAAATATATAGAGAACTGAGTCAAATTCACAAGAATAAAAGTCATTCCCCAATTGATAAATGGTCAAAGGATACGAATACGCAATTTTCAGAGGAAGAAATTAAAGCTGTCTATAGTCATATGAAAAAATGCTCTAAATCACTATTGATTAGAGAGATGCAAATCAAAACAACTCTGAGGTACCATATCACACCTACCAGATTGGCTAACATGACAAAACAGGAAGATGATCAATGTTAGAGAAGGTGTAGGAGAGTTGGAACACTAATTCATTGTTGGTGGAGCTGTGAGTTGATCCAACCATTCTGTAGAGCAATTTGGAACTATGCCCAAAGGGCTACAAAAATGTGCATACCCTTTGACCCAGCAATATCACTTCTAGGACTGTATCCCCAAGAAATCATAAAAAAATTGGGAAAGGATCCCACATGTCCAAAAATTTATAGCAGTTCTCTTTGTGGGGACCAAAAACTGGAAATCAAGGGATACCCATCAAACGGGGAATGGCTGAACAAGTTATGGTATATGAATGTAATGGAGTATTATTGTGCTATAAGAAATGATGAACAGAAAGACTTCAGAGAGGCCTGCAAAGACTTATATGAACTGATACTGAGTGAAAGGAGCAGAACCAGGAGAACTTTGTGTACAGCAATGACCACAGTGTGTGAGAGTTTTTTCTGGTAGACTTAGTCCTTCATAGCAGTGCAAGGACCTAAAAAATTCCCAGTGGACTCAAGGCAAAATGCCTTCCACATCTAGCGAAAGAACTATGGAATTGGATCATAGAATGAAGCAGACCAGTTTCTTTTGTATTATGCTATGTTTTGTTTCATTTTGTTTTATGGTTTCTCCCACTCATTTTAATTCTTCTATGCAATATAACTAAAGTGAAAATGCATTTAATAAGAATGTTTGTGTAGAAGCTATATAAAATTGCACGCTGTCTTGGGGAGGGAGTGGAGAGGGAGGGGAAAAAAGGGGAGGGAGGGAAAAATCTAAGATTTATGAAAGTGTAAAACATGAAAACAAAATAATTTTTTTAAAAAATAGAAAAACCATTCGCTCTGTATATTGATGAAAAGAGAGGACAGGCTTGGGGAGCCTTAACTCATTTCTTAGAACCTGACCCCAGGCCAATTGATGTTTTTATTTACTCAAAATATGCTTTCCTTGTTCTGTATGCCCATGGAGCAATTGGGAAAGAAAGGGAATATCTGACAGCAAAAAACTCCCCCATCAAACATGCCCTCCTTTGTTTTGGCCTTGCCATAGTCTTCTTTAATCCCTTTCAGGGAAAATTTTTTTTTCTTTTTACCTCTCTCTCTCTCTCTCTCTCTCTCTTTCTCTCTCTCTCTCTCTCTCTCTCTCTCTCTCTCTCTCTCTCGTTTCCTTTTGAATTGGCAATAATAGTGTTAATCCTTTTCTTCCTCCTCCTCCTCCTCCCTGATACTTCAAATACACTTGGTCAATGCAGGGGGGGGGGGGGGGAGGGAGTCGAAGATTGTTGTATATGACACTCACACCCACAAGGCAACTCTCACCTCCCACCACTGCTATTTTTGAGAAAGCTCCCCTCCCCAGTACGAGTTCCTCAGAGGTCTGTGCCACCCTTTTATGTTGGCACCCTCTACGGCCTATTCTTTCCATTTCAATACCTTGCTTACAAGTGCATCCGGAATTTTACATCAGCCAGCTGTATCAATTGTTCCGAGGGAGTATTTCCTACTTGTACCTTTGACCACATCCCTCCTCCTACTCTCCTAGTAAAGTTTCCCCTTTTTTAGTTTTACTCCTAAATTAAGCCACAGCACCACAGGTCCTTCTAGTCACAATACTCTTATTGATCTCTCAAAGACAACGCTCTCAACTGGGAGCTTAATATGCAACCATTCTGATCCTTGGGGCACCCAAACTCAGACCATAATAACTTCAGTTATAAAATATGTAATATATATAATCATCTTCTTCATGGGAATGCTGGCTTCTTTCTATACTTGCCCCTATTCTTATTCCTTTACTGGCTATAATCCTTTTGTGCCTGTTGGGGTCCTTGTTTCCTTCACATCCTTGCCCAGTTTGTCTCCTCCAGGGTCTGAGTCATCATCTTCCAGATGACAGGCTATATACCAACCTCTGACTGAATCCAAGGTCTCCATTCCACTGGACCTAGCACCACCCAGGTTCTGAAGTCTGACCCCTTAAACAAGACCCAGAGAGGTAGGGACAGCTCTATACCCCCTGCCAGCAGGCAGCAGTTTTAGAAGCTGAGATCTTCACCCCTTAGCACAAAAGAATTTGGGTCTCATCTGTTTGAGGGAAGAATGATGGAGTACAAGCCCAAGCTGAGATCTTTGTCCCTTGGACTGGGAGGGTTTTGGTCCCATTTGTCTGAAGAGCCCCAGAAAGCCTGGCCTTGGAGGGGCTCCTTGGATTCCCCTCATTTGATTTAGCATTCTCTTGAGGCCTAGGTTACCCAGTCTGGGTGCTCCCTGCTTTTTGATCCTTGATTTTATCAGAGTCCTGTTATCTGGACTACCAGCCACTCCCATCAGGGCCCTCCCTGGACTTGATCTACATTCCAGGCTGACTTGGCCTATCAAGACCATCATGGGGCCCCCAGACTACTTGGCTACACCTGGATTCTTCTCTCAGTCTTTTTCTGTATTTAAGTTCCATCTCATCTCCATGAAGGCACTCAGATTCATTCCAGCTCAGACTCTCTGTCTAGCTGAGATTCTATCTGGCATGCTTATTAATACAAGTGTTAAAAATGCTTAGGCTCCTTAAGAGTCAACCCAATATGGCAAACCTTTAATAAACTTTGGCTTTAAGAAAGCTTGTGTTGAATTTATTCAATTAGGACCCAGCATGTTGGTATTTTGGGGTCCCCAGCACCCCAAACCTCAACAAAATCACTCCAGTATCTTTGCCAAGAAAATCCCAAATTGGCAAACTCTTCTGAAAAACAACTTAATTATTATGATCTAGGCATCTTCAAACTCTGGAGATACAAAGAAAAGAAAAAAAACTCTCCCTGTCAAGGAGCTTACTTATATTTTTATGGGGAAGACAAAATGTGAATAACTAGATAGATAGATAGATAGATAGATAGATAGATAGATAGATAGATAGATAGATAGATAGATAGGTAGGTAGGTAGGTAGGTAGGTAGGTAGATAGATAGATAGATAGATAGATAGATAGATAGATAGATAGATAGATAGATAGATAGATAGATAGATGTATATGCAAGGTATATATATATACAAAAAAATACAAGATGATCTCAGAAGGATAACATTAGAAGCAGAAGGAATGAAGAAAGGCTTCCTGGAGAAGGTGAAGAAATCAGGAGGCTGAAGTGAGAATGGAGAGCTTCCTTTCAGACATCGGGGACAGACAGCGACAAACCACAGAGTTAGAAAGTGGAATGTCATGGGCAAGTTGAGTGTTCAAAGGAAAATTGCTCTCTAAGCTTCAACCAAGCCTTAAGCCCAATATTTTGCTTCTGAAACGTGTTTTTCACAAAAACACAACGAATGTGTTCTTCAAGTTCAAGAGGGAGTTGTACCAAAATATTTTGCTAGTCATTTGAAGTACATGGATGGCACTGAGCTATGTGGCTTCATGGAAAAATATTTTGGCCATTTCCTTTATGTCATGGAATCATTGTTACCAAACTGTCATTTGGACTTGATAAAGTGAACATTTTTTTTATGTGCTGCAAGACTGATGAAGGCTTCAGAATTCCAAAAGAACTAATGGACAAATGCAATAGTTACAAATACCTTGGTCTTCTCCAGGCAAGACACACGAAGAATAATAGGAAAAAACTGTAGCTTTTGGGAACAGAAAAATGATTCACATTTGGTTTTCCCATACATCAAGAGACATATTGACAACCTGAAATAAAAATTCAATGGGAAGAACATGTTACAAGCAATTAACACCTGTACAATGATACCAGACTTAGCATATACCCTTGGAACTACAAAGCAAATCATAATTGATCTGAAAACTATCTTAATAAAAACTAATATAATATTAACAAAACACAGGGCCTATCACCCTAAGGCAGCTATGGAAAGATGAATATCATAAAGGAGGAGAAGGATTGCTAGATCTTCTCAGAGCGCATGAAATACTAGTTGAGGGACCATGGACGTGTCATTACCTTATGCTTTAATTTTCTCGTCTGCAAAACAGGAAGAATAACCTCTATAGAGTTTATCTCTTGGGATTGTTCTAAGGATTAAATGAGACGATATGTAAAATGCTTTATAAACTACAAAGTGTAATATAAATGTGAATTATTACCATGTAAATCATTTATATCCATGTCATCTTTTTGTGGGGGAGGGAAACAGCTAAGTGGTGCAATGGTTAGAGTCCTGTGCCTAGAGTCAGGAAGAGTCAGCTTTGTGAATTCAAATCCAGCCTCAGACACTTATCCCTGTTTGCCTTAGTTTCCTCATCCGTAAATGAGCTAGAGAAGGAAATGGCAAACCACTCCAGTATCTCTGCCAAGAAAACCCCCAATGGGGTCATGAAGAGTTGGTCACAACTTAACAATACAAAGAATTTAAACGACTTCTGAGGTTCCTTCCAGCCCTAGCTCTATGAACCTATGTTTCTAAGCAGAATGGTCAAATAAAAAAAAAAAAGAAGAAGAAAAAGAGAGTTGGGCTTGGAGTCAGGTGGGAACTGAGTTAGCATCCTATCACTGACTTTAGTTGTGTGACCATGCATTAGTCACTTAACTTTTCCAAGCCTGGTGGATTCAGTGAAACAATGTATGTGAAGTGCTATGTAAACCTATAAACACTACAATTGTCCATTATTATCGTTGATGTCATTAATATTGGTACTATCTACTTCACAGTGCTAGTATAAACATTATAGGGTAAATAAAAGAGGTAGTGTGATGGTAATAATAACAAATGGAGAATAAATCTAAATTGGAGAGAATTTTATGAGGCATCCCAGGATAGTGCTCTTAGGGGTGACTGTGAAGGGCGGTAGGGAGAAGGAGGAGGAGGAGTAAGGGCAAAAGCATAGAGCCCTGAGGTCACACAATCATCAGGGTCCATTAGAAAGGATCTGAGAGACTCTCTAATCAAAACCCCACGTTTTATAAACAAGGGACCTAGAGTCGAGGGAGATTAAGTGGCTTGCCCAACACCATACATGGGATAAATATATTAGAGACAGGAAGTGAACCCAGAATCTCTGATTCTAAAGCCAGGGCTCTTTCGAATGTGCCAAGCAACTTTAGCACCCTGGAAGCCCATTGTTGGGGGGTAAAAAAATCTGCTTCCTCCCTCCCTCCCTACCTTGTAATACAAGTTTTTGAATTGGTTTGTAACAGCTCTTTTAGAGGTGAGCACTGTATAAGCCTGTGCTCTACATGAGAAAAATTTCTAGGCCTTCGACTGACACTTGAGATATAAAAAGGTGGCAAGGAGTTCTTTCTTTCTCTTCCTGGTTCTACCGATGTCTTGATCCAGCAAAAGCATGATATGATCTGTCAACGTTGCCTAATGGAAAAGCAAAAAGTTCTTGAATATAATACAAGGAAATGTAACCAGGAGTTTTCTTAAATTGATTAATTGACTGAAGATCCTTCCTATAAAAGTAAAATGAAAAGACAGAGCCAAAACATTTAAGCTTAAAGAAGTCAATTGCTAGCCAATCAAAGGACTACAGAATTTAATCATGAAGGGGGTCCACATGAATACATCCACTAAGCTGTCTTCTGACTTGCCTAACATGCATTCATTCATTCATTCACTCACTCATTTTTTAAAAGCTTTCCAATAACCTTGGCATCTTTGGCTCTTCTGCAAATAGAATCACACAGTGGTCCTGTATTCAGGACCACTCACAGGGAACAGAAAATAGAGTCACTGAGCTGTGTCCTAACTGAAACAGGATTGGGAGAAGGGCAGTCCTTACCTGGATCCCAAGAAGTAGTGGTCCAGATTGGGAGGAGAGTAAATGTAGACCGGGAAGCCAGGCTGTGTTAATTCCAAGTAATCTTCAGAGGGCTGAGACTCAGGGGGTTAATCCAAGCTGGAAGATCAATGGCTGGAGCAAGAGGAGCCCAGAAAAGATTAGAAAGCCAGCATATGGAAAGAGCAAGTGTGAATCATTCTTCTATTCCCAAGAGTTTCATTATTTACAGTAACTGCCTCTGAACCCTTAGCTATCACTGCTTTGTGGGCATGGTCCATTTTGCCATCCTTACTTGCAAACAATGAGCAAGTATCAGAAGCATGATTCCATCTCAGGTCCTCTTGTGTCCAACTGAGACATTCTACCCACTGAACTCCCTACTCCCTTATGCCCCTATTAGACAATAAGCTCTACAAAGATAAGGTTTGTATCTCTCTAACCTTTGTGTCTTCTCTAGGACCCAGAAGAATGCTCTACATACAGATTAATGTTTGTTGAATGAATGAATGAATAAATATTAAATGAACAGAAATTTTCATTTAATAGGATGCCAACTGGTAAAATGAACCAGCTTTTACTCTAAGAAATAAGACATCAAAATAATAGACCACAGAGAAGACAAGCCCACAAAAAAAGTGACTATATGTTCTCTGCAGACATAACCTTAATACCACTCACAGCTCAGGCCTTGACAAGTAGCCGAAGGGAAAGCCAGAGAGCTTTTCTAACAGAGAGAGCATCTTTTCAGAAGTAAAATCATAGTTAAGATGGGAAGGAAAACTACTCTTTGCTTTTCTTCTTTGACAGGGAGGGTGGCTTACATTGTTCAAGAGAATGAAATCTTTTTTCACATCCTTTAGGGGAAAAAAAGGTAATTACCAAAAGGAGATTTATGCTTGGTACTTAGAAATGCAGAAGCCATTCCAAAGATACATTTATAGATCACAATGCAACTAGAGTAATCACACAGAGAAGTTAATGGCACCCAACTGAGTTCTGGAAATATGTTTCAGAAAGATGTCCAAAAACCAGAGTGAGGAATTAATCTTCTCACAGAATTATTTAAGGCTTCTAATTTGTTGAGAAAGGAATTACTGGCTCAAGACTATGCAAAGCTGCAGTAATTAAACTAACAAATTATAAGTATATTTATCTGGGTAAAAGGAAATTCATCACTCAAAGGATGTGACTGCCCCAGCCATATGCTCCCCATTGGTAGAGCAATTATTATTTTCATCAGGGCATCCATTCACCCTCCTTGCATTGGAACACACTGAGTTTCTAAAGAGAAGAACCCCACGTGTCAACTCTCCACTCCTAGGTAATTTTGACAGCCTAAAGGGGGACTAGGGGGGCTGGAGATTAACTGTGGGCAGCTCATTTTGATGCCTCCATGCAGCTGGCAATTAAACTTCACCTGTGTGCAAAGGGTAGGATCAAGGCAATTGAGTCAAAAGATATGAAGAAATGCCTGCATGTGGTTATAAATAAGAAAGATCAAAACCTTAGTTTTCTTTTGCACCTGTATGCAATCTATCGAGAAACTGACACGGCATTATTCAAAAAGATAGAAAAGGCTCTGTTATGGTTACTTTGCATTGTGCTCCCAGTCAGATTTTGCAGTTGAAAGTAATTCCTCAAGGGAGAAATGACAATCAAAACGATTGACACTGGCAACCCCATGTTATTGGTTAATGACGTACACATTGTTAAATGATGTACATGATATGGTGAACATGGTGATATGGTGACACCTGTCACCTGTGGCTAAGTGCCAAGGTTCTGGGTTTATACAGACCGGGTTCAGTCTTAGGGGTTTCTTACTATCTCTTTAACTATTCCCCCCCCAAAAAAAATCATACCCACATTTTCCTTTGGAAATATCAAAAATTGGTTTATGTGTAGGTTTCTATAAAAAAAAAAAAAAAAGACTAAAAAGGTCCTCAGCTTCCAAGTAAGCATTCAATGTAATGAAATAGAGAACATAGAACAAATTTTTTACTTTATCCAACTATAAAATGTAAAAGATTTTAATTATAGATCCTTGAAAAGTCCAGATGAATCTTCATTCCTCTCTAGTGAGCTTCACCTCCCCCAAGGCCCAATACTGTCCTCTAGATTTAGAGTTCTAGGGAGGAGGAGGGTTAGTTCCCTGTCCACTAAATGACAGTACTCAAGGTCATTTAAATGATCTATTTCCCTGAACCTACTCAGAAAATATAATTGATAGCACTAGCAAAGGAAAAGGTCCATATTTGCCCCTTCACATCATAGTACTACTCTTGCTTTTCCTCAACTCATGTTCCCACTTGGACCAGGACCTGCTCCAATGGGTCAGAGAATACCTTCCTTTCTTCTGCCTTAGTCATTCCAACGCTACCAGTTTGCATTCCTATAGGCTCAGTAATTCCTTGAAGTTGTGTTAGTTTCCATCCACAGCCACCTCTGGGACCACATATTTGGTGTCCTCTTTTCCTGGGGGCAAAGGGGGGGGGAGTCAACATTGTTCCTTTATGTGCACGGTTACCTGATGCACACAATCTGTGGAGGGACTGCATGGATAGTCTCAAGGACCCTCCCTCCCCCAGGGAGCCAAATCTGGGCTCCATGTAACTATCCTCCTTTCTGATCTTCTCAACTCTCATTTTCTCCATCTGGTTGTCCAAATGTCCTGCTGTCCTTTGTAGAAATCAAGTGTAAATCAATATGACCCAAGCGTCATTCTACCTCACAGGACTGTTGGGAGGAACGAGAAAAGTAATACATATAAAGTATTTTACAGCAGTGTACATAGCTGGGTTTCTGTGTACCTGAAAATGATCCATGAAGTGCAGGTCAGATAGCAACCCAAACCATGCATTTCAAATATGTTGGCACTGTTCTGATCTGGGTTGTTTAACCTTGATTCTTTATAACTCATCCACTTCTTTCCATTGCTTAGATCTCCTAGAATATCAGTCTGGCTTATTGCTATAATTAGTGCATAGCACATGAGCCTGGAGTCAGGAAGACTCATCTTCCTCAGTTCAAATCTGGTCCCAGCCACTAACTGTCTGACCCTGGGCCAGTCCCTTAGCCCTGTTCATCTCAGTTTCTTCCTCTGTAAAAAAGAGCTGGAGAAGAAAATGGCAAACCACTCCAGTATCTTTGCCAAGAAAACCCCAAAAGAGTTCGTGAAGAGTCAGACACAACTAAAAAATGACTGCACAACAAGACATTGACCTTAACATAGAACTCCTGCCTAACTTCAGGTGCACAAAATGGTGAGTCAAAGTTGCTGCTGTTTATTAAAGGAAGATCTAGAATGTTAGAATACCATGGGACCTTGGACTGGACACAAAGATCAGGTCAGGAGGCATGATACTTGAAGAAGATGACAGGAAAAAGAGAAGGATAGGGCCATAGAAAAAGAGGAGTCCTGAGTGAATTCTGGTTCTTATGTGGATGTTGCCTCCTGAGCAGGACTTGCTGGTTCTGCAACTTCAATAGGTCTCCGTCCATTCATGTCACAGAGACGGAAGAAGATGGGAACTGAGATTGGCTCCAAATGGGACTGGCAGCCCAGAGCCACAAGGAAGCAAATTCATCACTGAGCAGCAGCAGTAGGTCTGTCTCCATTTTGACATTAAAAGCATGTTGAAAGAAGGAACAAGATTTCTTCCTCACCTGTTACCTTGGGAAGCATAGGAAATTGTATCCATCTGAGAATGGGGGTCAGAAAATGATTCTATTAATTGATTCTCCCTTGCTTACTTACGTTGACTTTAGGTCTTAAATGCTTTTACAATATATCTTTAACTCTTATATGCTCTAAAAGGGGCTTCACTAGTAGGGGATTGGGTCATAATTTACATAAATGATTACCTAGAATATCCACACTGAATTTGTAATTTAAAATCCAGTCAATTGACTCATTATATTCAGAATATGCTCACACTTGAACCTGACCAAGTGTTAACACATTTGCATCTACATGACCATGGCTAGGTTCCAGGGTTGATAGAGCTAGTCATAGAGTCAGGAAGAACAAGTTTGATTATGACCTCAGACACTTAGCTACATGACCCTAGGCAAGTCACTTAACAATGCCTCCATTTGTCTCAGTTTCCTTAACTGTAAAATAGGTATCGTACTTCACAGGTTGTGAGGCTCAGATGAGATAATATTCATAAAAAAGCACTTAGCACAGAATCAGTACTTAATAAATACTCCTTCTCTTTCTTTCTCTTTCCTCCCTTCAGGAAGTAAAGACGCCCTCATGTTGTATACAAACTCTGTTCAAACACAACATATTATTGTAAGCTCCTAATTTAAGAGGGAACACATTCTGTTAGAGAGACGGGGGCAAAGTGGAGTGTATCCAGAGGAAGGTGAAAGGAGAATTGACAATTCTTGAAAAGTCAAATTTTAGAGAAAAACTAAACCTGTTTAGTCTGGAGAAAAGAAGAACTGGGGATAATAGTTGGGGGACCATTATGACTGATTTTGGATATTCCAAAGACTATAAAGCAGAAAACATTTATTCTGTGTAACCCTAGAAGGCAGAACTAAGGTAGTAGAGAGAAGTCTCAAAGGGATTTTGGATCAACAAAATGAGGCAATTAGGTGGTACAGGGTACGCTGAACTTGGAGTCAGAAAGATCCAAGTTTAAATCCTGCCTCTGATATTTAGGAGTGGTGTGACCCTGGGCAAGTCATTTAACCTCTTGGTGCCTTAGTTTTCTAATCTGTAAAAGGATGATAATAATAGCACCTACCTCACAAGGTTGTTGTGAAGAACTCTAAAGTACTATAGATAACAGAGTTAATATAGTTGATCTCTGATGGCATCAAACTCCCATTTACTGAAAGTATTCAAGTAAAGTCCAGGTGTTCTAGAAATAATTCCTTCTTCTGTGAGAAAAGAAGGTTTGCAGAGCACTTCATAAATACCATCTCATTTTAACCTCACAACAATCTTATGAGATAAATAGTGCCTATATTATTATCCCCATTTTACAGGTGAGGAAACTGAGGATCAGAGAGGTTGAGTGATTTGCTCATGGTTACAAAGCTAGCAAGTATCAGAAGAGAGATCTAAGATCAAGTCTTCCTGTCTCAAGACAATGAATAAACTAACTAGGTGAAAGTAGAGGGTTGGCATAGGGAAGTAATACACAATCTGGAAGTGCAAATTCAGTCTCAGACCTTGAACAAGAGACTAAGGAATTTCTATTTTATCTTGCAGGAGACAGTGGGAAGTTTTTTGAAGGCATTTCAGTTGGGGTTGGGAGACAATGTGACATGAAAGCCATGTTTTAGGGAGATGAATGCAACAGACACATGCAGGATCATTTAGAAATAGGAAGAAACTAGAGGCAGGAAGACCAGCTGGAGGGAATAATGATAGTATGGGTATAGAGGGGGAAAATATTGCAGAGTAAAGTAATAAAGACCAGAAATTCCATGTAAGCTTTTTGATGTAAGGGATGAACCTTGGGGTATACAGCCCCTGTCAAAACTACAGTTCTTTAACCATTGTTGACATCAAAAAATCCAATGTGCTATATGACAAGGGGAGTTTAGTTTCCTCCTCTCTCTTTCTGAAGACAGATTTAATTTTGCTCTTTCAATTATTCTTGCCATGTGCACCCAGCCACCCCCTTTGGCTCTGCAAACGCACAGATCCCCAAGAGAGTTAATAGCTTCTATCAGGAAGGGCCTGCAAAATAAACTGGCTTCATTACTGTGGATTACATGTACCTTTTATGAGCAAATACTCATGAACAAATCTTAGTATTGTGGAATACAAAATCAAATACATCTTTGGAATTCCTTTCTGGAAATAACAAAGGATAATGTAAGAAAGAAAGAAAGAAAGAAAGAAAGAAAGAAAGAAAGAAAGAAAGAAAGAAAGAAAGAAAGAAAGGAAGGAAGGAAGGAAGGAAGGAAGGAAGGAAGGAAGGAAGGAAGGAAGGAAGGAAGGAAGGAAGGAAGGAAGGAAGGAAGGAAGGAAGGAAGGAAGGAAGGAGAGAGAGAGGAAGGAAAAGAAAATAAAAGAAAAAAGGAAGAGAGGAAAAGAAAAAATAAATGAAAAGAAAGAAAGACTCCAACAGCGCTTACCAAAAGGAATAAACCAGTTTTCAAGCAACTTGATCTCACTGTGCCTAGCAGGGTTGCTAATATGTACCAGATTTCATCATTCCCATTTGACAGATGAGGCTAAAAGAAGCAAGTGACAATGGAAAGAATGTAAACAAAAAGTCAAGAGACTTGGATGCTCGCCCCAACTCTATCACTAATTATGTGACTTTGGGTAAATCAAAATCTCTCAGTCTCTGTTCCCTCAGTAAACTGAGAGGCTCTTTGGTGTAGCAGACTGAGCAGTTACAAACATGGTCCTTGCCCTGAAGGAATGTGCAATGCAGTAAGAAAGCTGGACATGCTCTTCTTGTTAAAATCCATTTCTACATACCTCTCAGACTTGTTGCAGGTGTTGGTGAATACAGCCCATTATGCTCTATATTTTAATTTCTCAATCTGCAAATGGGACAAAATCACAAAACACCTTTAAAACTGACTCTTCCTGTATAGACATCATGGATTTTTCCAGTACCTGTACAACTTTAGGCAATTCACTTAATCTCTCTGGACGTCAGTTTCTTCATTCATAAAATGAAAGGCTTAGACCAAATGATCTCCAAGATTATTTTCACTACTGGTATTCTGGGACATCCTGAAGCATACATGTCACATTGCTTCAAAATACATGATTCTTCTGTTTGCCCCCTTAGAAAGTACAAATAAGAGAAAAGTCATTTACATTCTCATTTCACAGCCACCCCGGGGTGGGTGGCAGGGGGTGTGCACACAGGTATCAGGCTTGTTCCTGTCCCATTCCAGACCCATCGATCATAGTCCTGACTGCAGTGATTGGCAGGGGAAGGACAGGGACAGTGTGGCAATGAAGGGAACAGTGTAGAGATGGGAAAAGCAGTAAGAACTTCAACAAAATCTTCTCAGTCACTTTTTCTGAATTATGTGAGCATAAAAAGAGATACACCTTTTTTTGTGAGACCTCATAAATCCCCCTCACATAACACCAGTGATAAGGGCAAGCCTGTAGCCCCCTGCTGAAATATGTGTAATAGATATATTACTTTATATACAATATATTTTCATTATGACATTCTATGAGTTCTCCTTTACCTTATGAAAATAAATTGCATAACCTCAGTCATACCATAACATTAAATAACACAGCATGAATAGATCACTGTAATGGTATTCTATGCTGCTGCACTTCCTTTAATGACTAGATTTCAAAGCACTTTTTCACCATGAATTAATTAACTCCAGGGCAGCAAAAGATGAGTATTATTTTCCTCATTTAAGATACTTTGTAGTGTTAGAGAGTGACCCTTTAAGAGGAATTCATCTACATATATCTGTATATAACATATGTACACACACACACACACACACACACACACACACACACATACATACACAGTGTCCCAAAAAGTTTTAGTACAGTTTTAAGCTTTAATAATTTCTGAAATCTAAATGCTACAAACTCACAAGAAAAAAACATTTGAATGGCTAATTATTTAAAATTTTAAAAATATTTATAAAATTCTTAATAAAGTTCAGCATACTCTCTTATGCTGCAGTTAACTTTTGAACTTGTAAAAACTTCCAGCAGCTGCTGCTCAGTGACTGAAAGGACTGTATTTATAATTCCAACCTTAGGATAATCCAAAGTGCAAGGTTTGATGTATAGGTGATAGCTTTGACATAACCCCACAAGAAAAAGGATAATGAAAATAAATCAGGATATAGAAATAGTTAGGCAAAGGGTCCTCCTCTCCTGACCCACTAGCATGAGGAAAATATATTTCAGAAACTGTCACACATGAAATGCATGATGGGGTGCACCATCTTGTCAAAATTTAAATTTATTATTCAAAATTCACAAAACCAAATTAGTAGGAAAGAAATTAAAATAATTAAACTTTCAGATGATGCTTTTTGTAACCTTGTGCCATTTATACTTCTGACATTACTAAAGCTTAAAACTGCCCTAAGACTTTTTGGGACAACCACCATATTTTTATACGTACATATATGTGTATACAAATACGTACACAAAAAGTTCAAGGTGGAGCCAAGATAGTGGAGTAGACAGACAGACCTGCTCTAACTCTCCCACCATAGCCCATAAAATACCTGTAAAAAATCACTCTAAACAAATTCTAGAGCAGCAGAAGCCACAAAACAACAGAGTAAAAGAGATTTCCAGCCAAGACAATCTGGAAGGCTGACAGGAAAGGTCTATCGCACCAGGCTCTGAGCAGAGCACAGTGCAGCCATGGCTAAGCTGCCTAGCCACGGCTCAGCCAGGACTGGAGCAGACATCAGAGCATGGAAACATGAGTAGAAGCTGCAGTTCCCTGATTTCTCAACCCACAAATCCAAAGACAGCTTTAAAGTTCAGTGAGAAAGCTCTTTCACCTGAGTGAGAGGGGAGTGAGGTCCATCTGGCCCCAGCCCAGGCCCAGGGCGGCAACAGTCACTGTGGCACTCTGCCTAAAGTCCCTGGGGGAATCAAGCAGTCAATCTGGGTCTCAGTTCTGAGTGTCAGTCCTGGGGTAAGGAAGAGTGCTGGCATGGTGGAGCTGGTGGTGGCAGTGGAGAGGGAACCCTAGTCACAGTTCCAGGGCAGAAAAGAGTGCTTGTGGTTGCTCACAGACCAGAGTACAAGCCAGGAGAGAAGTAAATGTAAAAAGTAAAAAGTAAAAAGAAGGAAAAGTATGCTTTAAAAAGCAGACTTGGCCAAATGGAAAATGAGGTTCAAAAGTTCACTGAAGAAAATAGTTCTTTAAAAATTAGAATGGAGCAGATGGAAGCTAATGACTTTATGAGAAACCAAGAAATGATAAAACAAAACAAAAGAATGAAAAAATAGAAGACAGTGTGAAATATCTCATTGGAAAAACAATTGACCTGGAAAATAGATCCAGGGGAGATAATTTAAAAATTATTGGTCTACCTGAAAACCATGATGAGAAAAAGAACCTGGACATCATCTTCCAAGAAATTATCAAGGAAAACTGCCCTGATATTCTAGAATCAGAGGGTAAAATAGAAATGGAAAGAATTCACCTATCATCTCTGAAAGAGATCTGAAAAGAAAAACTCCTAGGCATATTGTAGCCAAGTTCCAGAGTTCCCAGGTCAAGGAGAAAATATTAAAAGCAGCCAGAAAGAAACAATTCAAGTACTGTGGAAGTACAATCAGGATAACACAGGATTTAGCAGCTTCTACCCTAAGAAATGCAAGAGCTTAGAATATGATATTCCAGAGGTCAAAGGATGTAGGATTAAAACCAAGAATCACTTGACCAGAAAAATTGAGTATAATACTTCAGGGGAAAAAATGGAATTTCAATGAAATAGAGGACTTCTAAGCATTCTTGTTGAAAAGACCAGACCTGAATAGAAAATTTGACTTTCAAATACAAGAATCAAGAGAAATATGAAAAGGTAAACAAGAAAGAGAAGCCTTAAGGAACTCATTAAAATTGAACTGCTTACATTCCTACATGGAACGATGTTATTTTTAACTCATGAAACCTTTTTCAGTATTAGGGTAGTTGGAGGGAATATATATATGTAGGTGTGTATGGGTATGTATGTATATATATATGTGTGTGTGTGTGTGTGTGTGTGTGTGTGTGTGTGTGTAGGTATATTTTGTACATGTATATATGTATGTGGGTATGTATGTGTATGTGTGATACACACACACATACACATGGAGAGAGGTCACAGGGTGAGCTGAATATGAAGGGAGAATTCCTAAAAAAAATAAAATTTATTATTGAATGGAATGCAATAGGAATAAGAAAAAGGGAGAGGTAGAATGTAGCAAATCATCTCACATAAAAGAGGGAAGAAAGGGCTTTTACAATGGAGGGGAAGAGGGAGGAGGTGAAAGGAAATGAGTGAACCTTACTGTCATGGGATTTGACTTAAGGAGGGAATAACACACACTCAATTCAATATGGAAATCTATTTTACCCTACAGGAAGGCAAGGGTTAAGGGGATAAGAGAGGAAAGATAATAGAAGAGACAGCAAATTGGGGAAAGGGATAATCAGAAGCAAACACTATTGTAGGAGGACAGATCAAGAGAGAAAATGGAATAAATGAAGGGCAGGATAGGACAGAGAGAAAGCTGGTTAGTCTTTTACAACATAAATATCATGGAAGTGCTTTGCCTTGTTACACATGTATGACCTATATTGAATTTCTTCTCAATGAGGGTGAGTAAGGAGGGAGGGAGAGAATATGAAACTCAAAGCTTTAAGAATGAATGTTAAAAATTGTTTTAGTATGCATTTGGAAATTAAGCTATACAGGCAATGGAGTATAAAAACCTATTTTTTCCTACTGGAAAATAAAGGGGAAGGGGGATGGAAGAAGGGTGGGTAATAGAAATGAGGACAGACTAGAGGAAGGGGCGGATGGGGTGTATGCTGTCCTGAGCTGGGGGGTGGGGAGAGATGGGGAGAAAATTTTGAATTCAAATTCTTGTGGAAGTGAATGTTAAGAACTGAAAAATAAACAAATTAGATATCAAAAAAAAGTTCAAGCACTTGGAAAAATATGATCTTTTTTTTTTTAAGGGAGGCAGGTACCCATTTTATGGGTAAAATAGGCAGAGATTACGAGAAGTCTTCTGGGAAATTCCTGAAAGAGGCTATTTTAAACAAGACTTCACTTGGATTCTCATCTGGCTTTTTGACCATAAGGCTGCTTAGTCTGAAAGGGAGAAAGTCGAATTTCAGAAGATCCCAGGATCAGAGAATCAGAGCTTGAAGGGACCTTAGAGCATCTAGAATAACCCTCTCATTATGAAGATGAAAAAATGAAGGCCCAGGGAGGGCTGAGGACACATAGTGTGTCAGCAGAGATAGGACTTGAATCCAAGTCTTTTCACTTCAGATCCCTGAGTCTTCATACAACACACTGCCCAGTGACTTACTAGAGATCCCATAGTCAATTAATGAAGGAACATCGTAAAAAAGCCATAAGATCACCACCACTTATCACCAGCAAAACAAACAAAAACTTCCATTCCACAATTACAGACCAAGTCCCTAACTACGAGTATAAGGCCCTGGACACAAAGTGACTAGTCAAGAGCAAACATTCACATTAGTGCTGAAGCCACAGAGCATGAAAATTAGTTCTAAACCTTAAAATCTATTTATATGCAAGAAACGGCCTATCAGGGTCTGGACATCCTGCTAATAACTTGAGCTGGCGGCTTGACCTACCTCTCCCCCAAAAACTTGCTGTCTAATTCCCACCTTTTTCAAAGGCAAGCGAAATAATCCAAGATTGTTTATGACCTGCTACAAGTCATCAAACTAACTCCAATCTCTCCCCTGAAACAGATTTTACAATAGCACTATTAAATGAATTTATTTGAATTTCTAATTCTTTTATTTCCTCTATCAACACCAAAGTAGAAATGCTGGTTCTCAGAAAAATAAGTAAAGGGAGGAGGGAAAGTTCTGGAAATAGGAGATGGCATCAGACGATCTCTCAAAATTCCTTCCAGTTCTGTGACTCCAGGTAGACTCACTGAGCATCTCCTCTGTGCTCAATTCTAGGGGAGGCCCTAGGATCATTCACAGTAATATTGAATACTGATATTTACAGAACAGCTTTAAGATTGAGAAAGCATTCAGCACCCATCATCTTGTTAATTCCCATAATGATTCTGTGGGGGGAGGGGTGCTATCCCTATTTATAGAAGAGGAAATAGGCTCAGAGAGCTTTCCCCCGCAGACATATTCTACAACAGGTTTCTCTGGTGTCCAAATCCCAAGTTTCCTGGACTAAATCATACAACAAGCTGACTAATCAATTAGCAAATATTTATCGAGTGCCTCCTCCCATATTTTCTTGCTTCGTAATAGAAAAGACAGTAGATATTAGGATGAACTCAGTAAATATTTACTCATATGTAGCATTATGTTAGGCACTTTGGGGAATCTCAGCAAGTAGAGTACATAGTCCCTGCCCTTAGGGCAATCTAGTTGGGAAGCTAAGACACACCTTGAAAAGTTACTGAAGCATAGGACAAGTGCCTAATGATGCCTGGAAGTAGGAAGTGCTACAGTTCAGAGGAAAGGAAGAACACCCAATGACAGGGTGAGTAGGAAGGGTTTTCTGGATAAAGTGGGATTTATACTAGACCTTAAAGCAAGGTTAGGGTTGAAATAGAAGAGAAGTTTGGGAGAGAGCTGGCATGATGGTTGACATTTTACAACCACGGCATGGCTGTGAGAAAGAACCCATGTAACTGCTGAGTGAGTGTATTTGCTCAGAAGGAGACAACTCCAATCCATCCATAACTTGTAGCCAGCAGAACATTCAATGCTGCTGTTACCTGGAATGCATTTCCCTGGGTTTTATTATAATTGTTTAAATTGGCTCCAACACAGCAGGCTGCGAAGGCACCTGTGCTGAACAGGTTTACCTGCTGTTTGGGGGAGATGAGACATGTCATCTTTTATGCTTCGGTTACATATCTGGGCTTTTCTTCCTCTCTACTGTGGAAGCATTCTCCTTCACAGCTGTTTTAATTATCCCTGGAAAGGGTGTTAGGAGCCTGCTTAAAGCTTTGCTTTCTAAGGTAAACTAACACCATTATCAGGCCTGTACTGAACAACAGCCTTCAGAAAAAGGTTCTGTTTATGCATTCTGTGGCACATTATCCATCTCTAACTTTGGAAGTAAATAGTAAAAAGTAAACAAGGAAATCAGAGTAAAGACCAAATATTGATGATGGCAAGATAAGTTACCAGGAGCAGGACAGGGTGAAGATTTTGTCTGGTTTGCTTGTTGCAATGAAACCAGGTAAAGGACTGGAGGGTTACCAAACCCCCCACATTCCATTGCCACAAGAGGTAGTGCGGTACCATGGAAAGAGACCCAGAGGTGAATCAGAAGACCTGGACTCATTGCCACTCTGACCCTCCATACCTTGCTCACCTAAGGCAAGTCTCTTCATTTCTCTAAGTCTCTGTTTCTTAGTTTATAAAATGACAAAATTGAACTCAAGGCTTAAACTTTTTTGTGTCATGGACCTTTTGGAATTCTGGTAAGATCTTTCTTAGATGAATGTTTTTAAATGCATGAGGAAAAATGCATAGTATAACAAAGGAAACCAATTATATTGAAATACAGTGATTGAAACATTTAAAAAGCAAATTCAGAGACCCGTGAGTATGAGCCCCAGCAGATGATCTCTAAGTCCCTTTAACTCAAAAGACCCCAAAAACTGTTCTTTCCTTCAGATTCAAATTCAATATGATTTTGCAAATTTCTAACATCCCATACAAATGATATTTTTCCAAATATGTATAAGCATGAAGGGCTACATAATTTCATCTCTGATGAAAGGCACTTCCCCATATATATCAGCAAATTTAGTAGCAAAGTTCCCACATTCTCAGGAAAACATATTTCTAACAAGAAATGAAAATCAGAAGTTTTTTAATCTATTAGCAGAGCTCACTCTCCTGTTCCCCCCTTTCCCTCTCAGAGACCACAAGGAACAGCAGAGCTCAGGGGGCTTTTAGTTATGATTTTTATTTAAAAATTTTTGTGATATGACAGAGAGGAGCTTTGAAATGTCCTCAGTTTTAAATGTCAGTTACAAGATCAGAGGTGGCAGGAAAACTTTTAATTCTGCAACAAATGATTATTTCTCCCTAAGCTCGTCCCTGTTCTTTTACTGTTGATTTTAAAGTTGAGTTGGAAGGATAGTCATTTTAATCAATTAATTGATCAACAAGCATTTATTAAGAATGTCAGGCATGGTTCTAGTTGCTAGGCATGTTAAAAAAAATGAAACATTTTCTGTCCTCAAGGAACTTATATTCTTCAGATTACCAAAACCCCCACAGTGTGTTACCATGGAGAGTATATTCTTATATAACTTATAAGGGTATATAGGAAGAGAAAATAATGTCCACAGATTAAAAATTATGGAATATACTTTTTTGAAAAAAAAATGCATGGTGATGGAGGGTGGGGACTGGAAGTCTGGCACCAACAACCATGGAATCAATAGACTTCTTGAAGGAGATGGCACATAAGCTAAGCCTGGAAGTGAGCTAGAGGTAAGATGGGAGAAAATGTCAAGCAATTTATGCAAAAGGCACATTAAAAATAGAATGGTCTACCCTGGCAACGTAGAAGGGGAGCATTGCATTGAAGAGGGACTTGGGAGGGACAGAGATGGCATGAACCGATACAGGAGAGAACACAAGGATGACCAGTTGTAGCCTTCCACCTCAATCTATTCAGATCTAGTCAGATCTATTCTAATTTTGCCCTCCTTCTCTCCTTTCACAAGGAAGGAAAAGGAATTCCCCCAGTATGAGTTCTTCTTCCTTAGTACTTAGTCTCTACTAAAGTTCCCCCTCTTTCATTGTCTCACTGTGGTACAGGAGTGGCCCTGGGCTCACAACCTCTGACAGGGCCCACTATCCTTGACAGATTCAAGCAAGGCTCCAGCAAAGAGTTCTTTGTGCGTCTCCCCAGAACCAGACAAGATAGGTTCAGAAAAGCTCATCACCAAAAGGCTGGCTGTCAGGTGAGGAATTTCAATGATCTCATTAACTAATGAATAACTACCTGCAAAGGGAGCATCCACAGCAATGGAATCATAGATCTTTCAAAGTACTGAAAAAACTAGTAGAGAAGAGTCAAAAATTCAGCTTGTAGTTGAAGAGGTTGGGGGTAGAACAGAGGAAAAGAGGCAGTGACAAGAAAATAAGGGGACATAAGCTTGATACAGGAGATTTTCATCAAGATACCATGATTACCAAGTCTACATCCTGGCCCTCAAGCCCAAGTGAATAGATAGTGAGGTAGTCACCCAATAGAGTTAGTATCTAGAGTTGGGGTTTATCTCATTCAGGAAATAGGTCCCTGACTGCAATCTGTCCCCTCAACATGTAGCACTTATTCCTACTGTAATGCATTCTCTCATATTATTCTCCTGACCTGGGTGCCCTACTCTCTACATAATCAAATTCTACCCAATATTACAAGTTCCACCTTGTCTGTTACCTTCTAACTGGTCTCTCTGCCTCACATCTCCCCCTACTTCCATCCATCTTCTATTCAGTTGTCAAATTGACCTTCCTAAAGAGCAAGACTGTTCATATCGTTCTCTTAATTCAATAAACTCCAGTGGTTCCCTAATACCTCCAGGGATCACATATAAAATCCTCTGTTTGACTTTTAAGTCCCTTCATAACCTGGCTGCTTCCTATATTTCCAGTCTTCTTACACCTTACTACGTATCTGTAATCCAGTGACAATGACTTTCTTGTTTTTCTTTGAACAAGATACCCCATCTCCCAACACTTGAGTTTTTTCACTGACTCTCCCTCATGCCAGGAATGCTCTCCCTACTCATCACTACTTCTTCCTGGCTTCCTTAAAGTCCCAGCTAAAATTCCACCTTCTATAGGAATCCATTCCCAATCTCTCTTAATGCTAATGTCCTCCCTCAGTCAATTCTCCCCAAAAGCTAATGAAATCTGCCTAATTAATAGATAATCCATAATCATGAGAAGAAGTACAATAATAGGTGTTGTAGAGCTATGGTGCTAGAGAAGACAACACCAAACCCTCAGGGCTACCCTTAGAATCCTTAGGAGAAAGATGTACCAACTCAACACTTGAGTGAATAAGAGTTGGGATAAGGACCTCCAGAGCCTAAACATCTGTGACTATAGTCTTGAAGGCTGCAGGGGACCTTGGAGTTCATCTATTTTAGCCTCTTCATTTTACAGCCCCCTCATGAGGTTTTTAACATCCTGAAATGTTACCCAGAGCCACACATTAATAAATTAGAGAGTCAGGATTTGAACCCAGATTCTCTGACCCATTCCTGGTCTACTATGTCTCCCCTTTAATCCATCCTGGACCACTGCCCCATCATGGTGAAGAGGCTTGTGTAAGCTCAATGAAACCATGAACTATGACATGCAGGGTCACCCAAGACAGATAGGTCATAGTAGAGAGTATGACAAAAGATGATCCACTAGAGAAGGAAATGGAAAAACACTCCACTATCTTTACCAAGAAAACCCCATGGATGGTACAAAAATGAAAAAAGAGATGACATCAGAAGATGAGGCTCTCAGGTTGGAAGGTGTCCAACACACTACTGGGGAAGAATAGAGGACAACTAAATGTAGCTCCAGGCTTAATGAAGCAGCTGGGCCAAAGTTGAAAGGAAGCTCAGCTGTAGATATATCTAGTGATAAAAGGAAGTCCCATGCCTTAAAGACCAATACTTGCATATGAACCTGGAATGTAAGATCTAGGAACCAAGATAAATTGGATGTGACCAAACAGGAGATGGAAAGATTAAATATCAACATCTTGAATGTCAATGAACTTAATTGAATGGGAATGGCTGGATTTAATTTAGATGATCACCACATACGCTATTGTAGGGGAAAAAAATGGAGTATTCCTAATAGTCAATAAAAAGAGTGAGAAAAATAGTACTTTTGTAATCTCAAAAATGATCTAATGATATCTGTTCAAATCTAAGGAAAACTGTTCAACATCACAGTAATGCAATTCCAACCACTGATGCCAGAGGCCAAAGTTGATTGGTTCTATGAAGAACTAAAACATCTCCTAAAAACAACCCCAAAAAAGGATTCATTCACATTCATCATAGGGAACTAGAATGATAAAGCAGGAAATGAAAAAGAAAATTGGAATAATAATCCAATTTGGACTTGGAGTACAAAATGAGGCAAGGCAGAGACTAAGGGAGTTTTGTCAAAAGAACTCACCAGTCACACTCTTTTTCAACAACCCAAAAGGTGACTCTACACGTGGACATCACCAGATAGTCAATGTCAAAATCACATTGATTATATACTTTGCAGCCAAAAGTGGAGAAGCTCTACACAGTTGATTAAAACAAGACCTGGAGCTGATTGTGGATCAGATCATGAGCTTCTTATTGCAAAATTCAGGCTTAAATTGAATAAAGTAGGAAAAACCACCAGACCCTGTAGATATGACCTAAATAACATCCATTATGAACATGAAATAGAGGTGATGAATAAATTTCAGGGATTTCATCTGGTAGATAGAGTACCTAGAGAACTGTGAACAGAAGTTCACAACATTGCATGAGAATCAGCAAAAACAATAACAACAAAAAAACATTTCACAGAAAAACAAAAGCGAGAAAGCAAAATGACTATCTGATGAAGCTTTATAAATAACTGAGGAAAGAAGGAAAGCAAAAAGGAAAGGAGAAAGGGGAAGATATGTCCAACTGAATGCAGAATTCCAGAGAATAACAAGGAGAGACAAGAAGATTTTCTTAAATGAGCAATGCAAAATTAAAAAAAAAAAACCAGAAGAATAGAATGGAAAAGGCAGAAGATCTCTTCGAAAAAATTAGAAATATCAAGGGAAAGTTTCATGCAAAAATAGGCGTGACAAAAGCCAAAAACGTTAGGGTTTAACAGAAGCAGTAGAGATTAAGAAGAGGTGACAAGAATACACCAAAGAACTATACAATAAAGATCATTTGGTTCCTGATCTAGAGCCAGATATCCTAGAATGAGCCTTAGAAGATATTGATTGCTAACAATTAGGCTAGTGGAGGTGATGGAATTGCAAGTAAGCTATTTGAAAACCTAAAAGATGATGCCATTAAAGTGCTGCAAGCAAAATTGGAAAACACAACAGTGGTCACTAGATTGGAAAAGATCAGTTTACATTCCAGTCTTAAAGAAGGGCAATGCCAAGGAATGTCCAAATTATTGAACAATTGTGCTCATTTCACTGGCCAGTAAGATTATACTTAAGATTCTGCAAACTAGGCTTCGGTAATATGTGAATTACCAGAACAGGCTGGTTTTCAAAGAGGTAGAGGAGTGAGAGACCAAATTGTCAACATTTGCTGGATTATGGAGAAAGCAAGGGAGTTCCAGAAAAATTTATTTCTGCTTCATTGACTACACTAAAGCCTCTGACTGAATGGATCATGAACAATATGTGGCAAATTCTCAAAGAGATGGGAACACTAGATCATCTTATTTGTCTCCTGAGGAACCTGTGTGTGGACCAAGAACATGGAACAATTGATTGGTTTAAAGTTGCAAAAGGAGTATGACAAGGCTGTATATTGTCACCTTCTCTATTTAACTTATATGCAGAATACATCATGCAAAATACCAGGCTGGATGAATCAAAAGCTGCAATTAAGGTTGCCAGGAAAAATATCAACCATCTCACATATGCAGATGATACCACTCTGATGTCAGAAAGTGAAGAGGAATTAAGAAACCTCTTGATGAGGATAAAAGAGGAGAGTGTACAAGCTGGTTTGAAGTTTAGCATCCAAAAAATTAAGATCTTGGCAACTGGTCCCATCACTTCCTGACAAAAAAATGGAGAAGAAATGGAAGTAGTGCCAGATTTTATATTCTTGGGTTCAAAGATCACTGAAGATGGTAACTGCAGCCACAAAATTAAAAGGCGCTTGATCCTTGGAAAGAAAGGTTTGGCAAATCCAGACAGCAGAAACATTGCCTTGCTGACAAAGGTCCATATCATCAAAGTTATGATTCATCCAGTAGCAATGTATGACTGCAAGAGTTGGATTATAGGAAAAATTGCACTTCAGAATCAACATTTTTGAATTGTGGTGCTGGAAAAGTCTTTTGAGAATATCTTAGGCAGTAAGGTCAAATCAGTCAATACTTAATTTAATTTGGGCTATTCACTGGAAGGTCAAATACTGAAGCTGAAGCTTAAATACTTTGACCACATAATGAGAATATGAGATTCATTGGAAGAGATAGATCCTGATGTTGAAAAAGACTAAAGGCAAAAGAAAGAAGAGGACTGCAAGGATAAGATGGATAGATAGTGTCATGGAAACAACAAATATAAACCTAGACAGATTTTGAGAGATAGTGGCATGTGATGGATCATGAAGACTCAAACATAACTGAACAACATACTTCATGAGGGTGTATCAGCAAGGACCTCAGCATACACAGGAGAGCTGCTATACAGGTTCTTAGATCCACTTTTCTAAAAGGAAAGCAACTTTTGAAGGGTCAATAATCACTTTAATCAAGCACATATATCATTCACTTAGTTCAGGGGAAAAAGTCAGCACCCTGAACTTCAGAGAAAATACAAACAGAGAAATAAAGACCAACAGACAGGATTTCCAACTATATGACTGTAAGCAACACATACATCACAGATCAACAGACAGATCCAACTGTCTAAACATTACATACATAGTTATCAGAGAGAAAATCACTAACATCTGGATTTTCAAAGCCAGGGGGCTCCTTAGAGGCTACCCAGAGTCTCATTTGGCCAAATAAACACTTCCAATGAGTAAGCCCCAAAACAAAACCTCACCTCAGAATATATATACACATTTCAGAGCCAGAGGGCAGGACTCTATGACCCAGTGCCTCAATAGAAATTAACAAAAGGTATTGAGGTCTATTAATGAGTGGGGAAGATCTTTAACTCTTCCCCCCACCACCACCATTAACCTTAAATTACCAGTACATAGGGGCAGTTTATTCCTAAAATACAAACTTGATCATATCAGCCCACTGCTACCTCCAGGTCAAAATTTTTCGAGTTTCCCCTTGCCTGTTAGGTGAAGTCCAAACCACCTTACTTGGCATTCAAAGTCCCTGGGGATCTAGGAATACTAAACAGAGGTGAGTTACTATCATTACCCAACCTTTAGAATCTTATTACCCTCTACTCCCCTTCACATGCCCGTGATCTAGCCAAGCCATACTAGCTACTCTTCCCGGACCTAATCTCACACTTTCTAATACCTCTGCTTTTGTAGGCACTTTCCTTTCTTTTGGAATTCCCGCTCTCAAGCTGTCCAAATCCTACCCATACTTCAAGACCAGGTTTAAATGCTACCTTCTCTTAGGAATTTCCTTAATTCCTAGCCCCCTCCCCAAAATAGCCTTTCCTTCTCCTGAATTCCAAGTCTATCTCTTTTCAATATATCAAAGTTCATGAAACAGATTGTGTTATAAATTGCCTAAGAACTTCAGGACCAGATATACCAAAGGACCTTGTGAGGCCATCCAAGATTCACCTCAAGGGTCACCTTCTTTGTGAAGCCCTGTCTCTGCCCCCTGTTGTAAATGTTCTCTTTTCTTTTTGGTACAATTTCCCTTGTACCAAACATTTATGTATGTTAGGCCTGAAACAACTTCATGTTTTGTAGTACAGCCCTAGAGTATGACCAAGCTCCCTCCAGTAGGCTGTAAGCTCTTGAGGGCAGCTTTTTGTATCTCCAGTAGCTAATATATGCCTGGTTCATTGTAGGTGTGTTTGATAAATTTTTGTTGAACTGAATCTTTTAAGATGTATGAGTCTTATCTCTCAAATTCAAACTACAGGAGAACAGAGTCAATTTCACATGTGTAAACCCTTCACCTTGTAGAATGGTTGCTTGTGCACAGGATGTGGTCAATAGATACTTTTTTCAATGAATGTTCCTCTTCATGAGACAGACTCAGTAAGCTGAGTCAAGGTTTGGGCTTAAATTGTGACCTTAGTCACACACTTTAACCTCCTGGGCCTCCAAATCTGTAAAATGGGAGGATTGCACTGATCAGTGGTTCTTAACCCCAAGCATTCCTGGGTAGATTTCATGGAGTCCATATATTTACATGAGAAAAGAATCTTTATTTTCATAACCTCTAACTGAAATTTGGCTTTTCCTTCAATTATGAGTGTTTTTTAAAAAACAAAATGTCTTTTGAAGAAGTCCATAGGCTTCCTCGGACTTCCAAAGGGATCCCTGACATCAAAAAGGTAAAGAACCTCTACACTTGAAAATCTCTTCCAACTTTAAATCAATGGTTATAGTTCACCAACACGCTGAGCACTTGGAAGGGGTTCAAGGGATTTACTTGGGGTCAGGGTTTCTTCTCACTCTACTCTCAGTGTAATTACAACTTGTGCCTCAGAACAAATGACCCTATGGAGTTGTGATTATGGACAGGCACACTTACTTCCATCCAAACCAGCCTGAGCATTATCTTGTTTTCTGTGTTTGTAGATTACCTTCAGCCAGAAGAAACAGATACTAGACACCTTGTATGACTGAAGGGATTGTAGTCTCCACTTCAGTCTTTCTAAAAGTACTACATGAAATTGTGAAGGGATCCATTTCTGCCTTCTTAAATTCCAAGTGGAAATGTGTCAAATACAAGGCTAATACAGTTGCCTTTTATCAGCAGGTAAGCAGGTGGGGTCATATTTGCATTTCACTAATCAACCTTTCAGCCTTCCCAAGCTAAAGGGTAAATTTATTCAGACTTAAACTAGACATTGATACACATGTTTAATTAGACATTTTATCTGTGACCTTAGCTGAGCTTATCTTTTTTGCATAGAGGCATTAATTTGTTCATTATCTCCCAATCACAGTCAAGCATAGGCTTCAATATCTACAGACACACATGGTTCCACAGAATAAGAAAAAGAAAAAGAAATCCATCCATCTATGCAACTAGGCCTGAGCGAGTCTGGCTAGCAGTGATGGGGAAAGATGCTCATAGGTGAAGGTAGCATAAAGCATGACTGGGGTTTTATCACTAATTTGTTTTTTCACACTTTCCTCCACTCGTCTCTCCTGAGCTGCCCTTAATGGATGCTGGAAGTGTAATTCTTTGTTCCTCAGATTTTCCAGGGAATAAAGATTCTGCTCATAGATAAAAGGCTGAAACAAAATGCTAATTATTTCTCCAACCCTTAAGTTGAAAAAGTCCTCCAAGGTCATCTAATCCATCCTTTACTTGAATGATGAGCATCCCTTACAACAGGTCCCACAAGGGGAAATCAAACTGGTCCTCCGCTTGAAGACCTCCAATCATGGAGAAGCCACTATCTTCTGAAGCAATTCACCTCAATATTGACCAGCATTATTAGTCATGTTTTCCTTATGTTAAGTCAAAGTCTCCCTGCCTGTAAATTCTGCACATTGATGCTAGTTCTCCTCTTCTGATGCCAGTCAGATCAAATCTTCCACATGACAACTCTTCAAGTACTTGAACTTCCATTCATCTCTTCAAATGATCCATATGGAGCATAATTTTGCAACTCTTTGTTATTTATTTACTCTCTTTGGAGACAAGTTCCACCACCACGTCAAAATGTCCCTTCAAATGCGCACAGGACTGAACTTGTCTCACAGAGTCATAAAATCCCAATGCCTAAAGAGACATTTAAGATCATCCAGTCCAGATGAAACCCAGAAAAGTGAAGAAACCTGGCCAAGTTTGCAATCAGTGGCAATGCCAGCACCAGAAACCAGATTCTCTGACTCCTCCTCTAGTGACATTTCCACTGTACCAAATTGTGTCCCTACAATAAGCTACCTCTCTACGTACATTAATAAGCAACAGATATACAAATTTTCACAAACGAACAAAAATTAGATATTATAATTATTTCAAAATATCATCTCACAACAAAAGAGAAAAAAAAATCCACCCATCACTTTCTATCCTTCTAAGTCAATTTGTGACATCTCTGTGTACCTTTGGACAAATCAATTAATATCTCTGGACTTCAGTTTTCTCATCTGATTTGGATAATCCCTAAAGAACCTTCTAGGTTGAAATCCTATGATCTACCAACCAGGGTCAAATCAATCCTATCAAGACATACTCAAGACAAACCAAAGTGGGAAGAAATGCTATATTAGCACAAAATTATGGGATGTGACACCACTAACTTTACTCAGTGGTTAAATACAAAACAATGAAACAAAGATATGCACTAGAGACCTTTGAAGAAATTAGTCTTATCAAAAGCAGGCAGCTTTTATTTTTAATCATGATAAACAGGCCTATGAATGTCAGCAAGTATCCAAAAGACATCTCTGTCAACCTGAGAGCAAAGATGTCATCTGAAACCATACACGGTGGAAATCGTCTGCTGATACCCCCAAACCACTCCTTCACTCTCTACGGTATACCTACCCACAGATGGCAAAGGTCTACATCACTAAGAATAAATGGATGTAATTGTCAGACAAGGTTCAATAATTGCTTTTTCAGATTTTGTTCAAAAGTAGTCAATGTCTCTAGACACTGAAGGTGTAGAGAGTCTCACTCTCTAGGGGAAAGGAGAAGAAAGAAAAGGGTGCTCTCTCTCTCTCTGTCTCTATGTCTATGTCTCTCTCTCTCTCTCTCTCTCTCTCTCTCTCTCTCTCTCTCTCTCTCTCTCTCTCTCTCTCCCTCTCTCTCTGTAAGGGTGGCAGGCTCAGGATCCCAAAGCCAGGCCTCAGAAGTAAGAACCTAAACAGCTTCCCTGGTCAGAACCAAACAATGAAAACCAACATTAACGAGCTGCTCAACTTACAGACTTAATCAGTCAGGGAAATGTAGACCTTCATATTTGCATAATGGCATTTGCTCTCCCCTCATTTCATAGGCATTTTCAATTAATCCTTAGGCAATTAACTGTGCAGCTTAACTGAAATATGTGGCATTCAGGCAAGATTAAACTTAATACAGTACGCTAGCAAAGCTTTCCATATTCAGAAGTTTAATGAGGTGATAATGGGGAAGAAACTGTCCTAACCCTTGCTAAACTAGGCTAAATAAACCAAGTCTATAGAGCTTTGTCAAAACACACAAAAATAAACAGTGCAGCCTTGAATTGTCCCTGCTTCGAGGAAGGAGGGGGCCCATGGAATCTCCTGGCAGCAGTCTGTGTTTCTGATTCCTCCCCTGGCCCTCCCTGGGATGGCCTGAGAATGTAGCTCTTCAGGATACTAAGAGCACTTTAGATAGTAGGTGGGGGTAGGGGATGAGGAGGTGGAAAGAAGAGATGCCTATGTGGGCACAAGAGTGTGTGGAGCGGGGAAGAGTTCTGCACACCCACACCAACCCCCACCACTGCTCAGAAGTGATTTTTCTCTACCACCCCAACTATTTGTTTAACTTTCTTAGGTATTTCTTTTTTCTCTCCAAAATTAGCAAAGCAACGTCCTTGGTCAGGCACTTCAAGTTCTGACTTTTAAAATATGGCACTGGGAAATTATCTATGAACAAAATGTAACCCTATGGGTTTTCTGTTGTGTTGGAAGTGGAAGTCCAGAGGCCTAGGTTCTCACATGACTCCAGTGAAGTCATATAACCCCTCTGGGCCTTGGTTTCTACATCTACTAGGTGGGGACAGTAATAACTACACCGCCTCCCAGACAGGAATCTTATAAGGAAAGTACTTTATAAATTTTTAAGCCCCAGACAAGCTGAGTTTCTATTATTAATCTATAAGCATTTATTTACTGCCTATTCAAGGTGAGGTCAGTAGGAGTAGGCATTATAGATATTGGGAAAAGAACTATACAAATAACCATAAAATGGGACTATCTGAGATAAGGACCCTAGGAATGATTAAATGGAAGGTGATATAAGGAGAATTTCCAGGAGGTGGAGAGAAGATGAAGTAGGAGAAAAGGAAATCAGAGGGTTAGGCTAGATTCTTTCCAGATATATAAGTTTTCTGAAGTAATCATTTCACAATTCTTTGATGAAGGACAGTTCCACGGAAGAGGTGGCCCTTAAGCTTGGCAGGATTAAAAGGGGCTCAGAGATTGGGGGAAGGGGGGAAGACTGAAGGAAGGAGTAAAAAGGGGTATTCAAGGAACATCCAGTAGTTCACTTGGGTCAGACAATGCAGTTATTATTATTATTGTAAGGGAATGATGGAAAGTAAGACTGAAAAAAAGTTAGATCACAGAAGTCCTTGAATACAAATTAATTCAATTCTGTTCCATTAAAAATAAGCATTTATTAAATGCCTACCAGGTGCACAAGGCCCTGGGCAAACAACAAATAAAGTGAAACAATCTATACTGTCAGCAATGGGGAGCCACTGAATGTTTTAGAACAGAAGAATGTGACACAATCCAAATGGTTCTTTGGAAAGATTCATTTCCTGGAGATGTTCAGGATGGAAAAGATGAGAAGGGAATAAGCATTAATATGGTACCTACAAGTGTTCAGGTGTGATGGTTTGCTGAGCCCTTTTCAGGGCTATTCATCCACCTTTGATGTCCTCATTGACCCAACAGACCTGTGGTTCCAAGATGCTTGGAGCATGTGCAGCAGTCACACTCCCACAGGGCTGCACCAGGCTGAGACCAGCTGACAGGCTTTAGACCCATCAGTGAATTAGGAGGGTGTCTACCCCAAGCATGTGAAGACTTCCCGTGGAATGATTGTTCCAATGGCCACAAAAGCAGTTGAAGCAAGCACTGTGGAATGCTTAGAGCTAAGTAAGAAATGGAAGACATCAAGGTATCCCCAGCCTTTACCAGTTGTCCTGACTTTGGCCACTATGATGAGGTAGAAAGGAGTGCTCGAAGCAAATGGAGCAAGCAGGATGTAGGATGTGAGATATGAGATAAAATGCAGAATGTGATCAACCAGAAAAGTGATCAAAGAAGACTATGTCTTGAAGCCCCCCACCTGTGTGGATTTACCTGTGTGCTTTCACAAAGCACCCCAAATACCTGATGTTCCAGAACAGCTCTTCTCCTCCCCTTTCCTGTTTCCCTTTACTTATCTGTATGGACTCTGGAGCACTACTCCTCTCCCCGCTTTCCTGTTATCTTTGCTTATTGGTATACTTTTGGACTACCTGATATCCCAAGCATTCCAGAGCCCTGCTTACCCATCCTCCCCACTTCTCCTGTTAAACTATTTAAGAACAGACAGCTAACCTGGCCAATGGCTCTTCCTCCTACGTGGAGTGAGCCCATTGGGGCTCTCTCTCCCCCACAGGAAGCAGGACCAGCTCTGTCTCTCCCATATGGAAGCTGGGCCCACATGGATTTGTCACCCCAATAAATGTATTTCATTAACTTGGAGACTGAGTGAATTCCTTCAGGATACTAGAACTTACCCCACTATTATTCATTATTTCTGGTGCACCCCAACATTTTTGGACTGCACCCTCAACCCATCAACCAGACTTCAAAGATTCTGGAAGAGAGAGGTAGACTGACAATTTGTGCAATAACTCTGCCTCACTTAAATCTAATTCATTCGCAAATCAAGACCACTAATTCATGATGTCATTGGTCTTCACCAAAAACTGAAGGACCAACAACAGCTATGAATCAGACAACAATCCTGTGGGAGGGATGCTCTTATTATCTCCATTTCAGAGCCAAGAAACCAGAGACAAAGAATAAGCAATTTGCCCAGAGTCACCCAACTAGTGAAATTCTAAAGCCAGATTTGAACCAGGGTCTTTCTGAGTCCAGAAGTCTATCCCCTTGTACTACCTAGCTGCCTTTATGGAGGCAGAGAATGGAGGTGAGAAAAGAGTTAAGAGGATGTTACATTTGTCCAGGTATGAAATAATAAAAGTAATAGAATTCGATTGGAAAACAAGAGACTTTAGGAAAGAAGAGTCAATATGCTTGGTGACTGAGTATGCGTGTGTGTGTGTCCTTCATTGCTGAAGAAGACCATGCCATGAGAGAAATAATGGCATGACTTGCACTTGACTTTGTTTTGAGTGAGGGAGGGCTGTGCAGGTCACTAGCCTCACTTCCCTCCTGAGCCATCTGGATCCAGTGACCAGATATTCATCAGGATGACTGGAGACGGCCCAGGATGAGGCAACTGGGGTTAAGTGACTAGCCCAAGGTCACACCGCTAGTGAGGTGAGATTTGAACTCAGGTCCTTCTGACTTCTGCACTGGTGCTCTATCTACTGCACCACCTAGCTGCCCCGTGGTGACTGAGTACATGTTCCAGGTAAGAAAACTAAAAAATAACATCAACGGAGAGGTGGAGCCAAGATGGCGGAATAGAAAGACACACTTACGAACAATCTCCCCTCACAGCCCATAAAATACCCGTAGAGAGGGACTCTCAACAAATTCTGGAGCAGCAGAAGTGGAGAACAACAGAGTGGAGGAGATTTCCAGCCCAGGGTGACTTGAAAGGTTCACAGGAAATGTTGGTTGCACCAGATGCGGAGCAGAGCGTAGAGCCCAGCCCAGCCTTGGCAACACGGCAGCACAACAAGACTCTGGGAGGAGGATACCTCGGGGGCAGAATCTCCAGTTGCAACAGCAGGTCCTCAGATCACTCAACCCACAGGCGTCAAAAGTCAGTGACGGGGTTTTATCAGCCAGCCAGGAAGGGAGAAGGGCCTTCCTATAGCTCCAGCAGCAAATAGCGGCCACAGAGGCTGCACAGCAGCCTGTACTGACTGCTCCATTGGTGGAGCATAAAAACCCCTGGGGGCACTGAAGAGCTGAGCCTTACCTCAGCCCTGGGTGGAAGCCCTGACCAAGCTGGTCTTTGTCTCACACTGAATGGCAGCCCTGCCCATCCAGCTTATCTGAAAATCAGCCCCCAGTGCTGACTTGGAGGAACTGGAGGCCAAGTGTCTATGGAGAGGTATCTGCTAAGATTCTGGGCACAAAAATCCCTCCCTTCATCCAGACCAGTACATGCTTGATCATGCCACCTTGGAGGAACTGATATCTTACATGTTCCCAGAGTATACCCTACTCTTGACAAAGGACCCAAAAGTCAAGTAACTGGTTGGGAAAATGCCCAAAAAAGGGGGAAAAAATAAGACCATAGAAGGTCACTTTCTTGGTGAACAGATATATCCTCCCATCCTTTCTGATGAGGAAGAACAATGCTTACAATCAGGGAAAGACATAAAAGTCAAGGCTTCCGTATCCCAAACATCCAAAATAAATATTCAATCGTCTCAGGCCATGGAAGAGCTCAAAAAGGATTTTGAAAATCAAGTTAGAGAGGTGGAAGAAAAACTGGGAAGAGAAATGAGAGAGATGCAAGAAAAGCATGAAAAGCAGGTCAACACCTTGCTAAAGAAGACCCAAAAAAATGCTGAAGAAAACAATACTTTGAAAAATAGGCTAACTCAATTGGCAAAAGAGGTTCAAAAAGCCAATGAGGAGAAGAATGCTTTCAAAAGCAGAATTAGCCAAATGGAAAAGGAGGTCCAAAAGCTCACTGAAGAAAATAATTCTTTCAAAATTAGAATGGAACAGATGGAGGCTTATGACTTTATGAGAAACCAAGAAATCACAAAACAAAACCACAAGAATGAAAAAATGGAAGATAATGTGAAATATCTCATTGGAAAAACAACTGACCTGGAAAATAGATCCAGAAGAGACAATTTAAAAATTATGGGACTACCTGAAAGCCATGATCAAAAAAAGAGCCTAGACATCATCTTTCATGAAATTATCAAGGAAAACTGCCCTGAGATTCTAGAACCAGGGGGCAAAATAAATATTGAAAAAATCCACTGATCACCTCCTGAAAGAGATCCAAAAAGAGAAACTCCTAGGAATATTGTGGCCAAATTCCAGAGTTCCCCGGCCAAGGAGAAAATATTGCAAGCAGCTAGAAAGAAACAATTCAAGCATTGTGGAAATACAATCAAGATAACACAAGATCTAGCAGCTTCTACATTAAGGGATCAAAGGACATGGAATATGATATTCCAGAAGTCAAAGGAACTAGGACTAAAACCAAGAATCACCTACCCAGCAAAACTGAGTGTAATACTTCAGGGGAAAAAATGGTCTTTCAATGAAATTGAGGACTTTCAAGCATTCTTGATGAAAAGACCAGAGCTGAAAAGAAAATTTGACTTTCAAACACAAGAATCAAGAGAAGCATGAAAAGGTAAACAGTAAAGAGAAGGCATAAGGGACTTACTAAAGTTGAACTGTTTACATTCCTACATGGAAAGACAATATTTGTAACTCTTGAAACTTTTCAGTATCTGGGTAGTTGGTGGGATTACACACACACACACACACACACACACATACACACACACACCCAGCACAGAGTGAATTGAATAGGATGGGATCATATCTTAAAAATATGAAATTAAGTGGTGAGAGAGAAATATATTGTGAGGAAAAAGGGAGTAATGGAATGGGGCAAATTATCTCTCATAAAAGAAGCAAGCAAAAGACTTTTTAGTGGAGGGAAAAAGAGGGGAGGTGAGAGAAAAACATGAAGCTTACTCTCATCACATTCGACTAAAGGAAGGAATAAAACGCACACTTAATTTGGTATGAAAAACTACCTTACAATACAGGAAAGTGGGGGAGAAGGGGACAATGCAGGGTGGGGGGGATGATGGAAGAGAGGGCAGTGGGAGGAAGGAGTAATTTGAAGTCAACACTCTTGGGGAGGGACAGGATCAAAAGAGAGAATAGAAGCAATGGGAGGAAGGATAGGATGGAGGGAAATATAGTTAGTCTTACACAACACGACTATTATGGAAGTCATTTGCAAAACTACACAGATATGGCCTGTATTGAATTGCTTGCCCTCCCAAAGGGAGTGGGTGGGGAGGGAGGTGTGAAGAGAAGTCGGAAGTCAAAGTTTGAGAAACAACTGTTGAGTATTGTTCTTGCTACTAGGAAATAAGAAATACAGGTAATGGGGTATAGAAAGTTATCTGGCCCTACAGGACAAAAGAGAACATGGCGACAAGGGAAGGGAGGGTTGTTAGAAGAGAGGGCAGATTGGTGACAGGGGCAATTAGAATGCTTGGTGTTTTGGGGTGGGAGGAGGGGAGAAATGGGGAGAAAATTTGGAACCCAAAATTTTGTGAAAATGAATGTTAAAAGTTAAATAAATAAATTTAATTTAAAAAATTAAAAAAAAAATAATGTCAAGATAACTGCCCTGAGGCTTGGCAGACTGAGAGTGGTAATACCATAAACAAAAGTCAGGAGGCGCAGTTGGTTTGAGAAGAAAAATAACAAGTTCCATTTTTGGTTGTCTGGAGTATAAGGTGTTAGCAGGTCATAAAGAGAAAGAAATGAAGAAGTAAACTAGAGTTGGATATCAAAAGAGTGGTCAACTTTTGTTTCATCTTTTCTAAAATAAGGGATTTGGAATAAATTTCCTCTAACATCCTTTCAAGCTGTAAAATTCAACAATTTTAATTTTTTCACTCACTCTTAAGCAAAAATAAGAGACTACTAGGTGATTAAATGGATAGAGTGTTGGGCATAGAATGAAAAAGACCAGAGTTCAAATCTTGACTCAAGTACTTACTAACTGTGAGACCCTGGGCAAGTCTCTTAACCTCTGTCTATCTCAGTTTCTTCCCCTTTAAGACTAGGAGGTTGGACTTGATGGCCTTGAAGGTCCTTTCCAGTTCTGAATCTATGACCCTATGGCCTATAAACAAGGTCAGAAATATCTGTAGCACATATTGTCTGTGTAGTCCTGGGCAAGTCACTTAACCTCCCACTGAGACACCTCAGGCTAGAAGGGTCAAACATGCATGCCACAGACAACATGTGTGAGTTCCACTGTAACAAGATTAAACCAAAATTGGGAAACACTTAATAAAATAAATAAAAATCCAATGAAACATAAGCAGCTCTGCTGCAGAGAGGGTGCTGACCTGCTTTACATGGAGAGGAAAAATCTTCACCTGGCAGTTTCCTTTACTAATAAAAACACAGGCCTAGTCCCTATTCCCTTGTAACCAAAACCAAAATAAAAATGACTGAGTAGTTTTTGTTAAAATTTTCAAAATAAAAGAAAAAAACCACCAAATTCACCTTTGTACAAGGAACAGGCTGGAGAGGACGCTGGCTTCAATGGATTATGCCCAATAGAGTGATCCAAAGGGAGGTAAGGATGTGATAAATCATCACTCCCTGGAGTGACAGGGAGCAGTTTGACAGGCTTTTGAAGTTCTCAGAAAAGGACTGAAGAACTCCCTAGGACTTCAGCTCCTGGGGAGCCACAAGGCTCTAAACTCTAAACTGCCTTCATGCTACCACAGGTCTAAGCATATCCGGCCTCCACTCCTGCCAGATCTGCCTCATATCCAAACTACTCATATTCCCTCCTACAATGGTCTACCCCATTCACGGCGTGTGGGTGACTCCAGTCCTGGAAGGCTATGGCAGCAGAATACAAGCTTTGGCAAGTCAGATCAATATAGACGTGGTTTCATAATAAACCTAAAGGCAGACTACCTCTGTCATCTGAAGATGACTGCCCAGCTACCTTCAGAGAAGCTTGTACCCAGGCTGCCTTTCAGATTGATGAATTTTTCAGAGTAATTCACTGCCACTCAGAAAAACTATAAAGAGATTCTTAACCTTTTTTGTGACTTGTTTGGGCCCCTTTGGCTGTGGGTGACGCCTATGGATTGCTTTAATGCTTATAAATGTACAAAATAATAGAATTATTATTTTTTAATAAAATTTAAATTTCAAATTTAAATTTAAATGCAATTAAAAATTTAAATAACATTATTTTCTAAATAAAACCTTTTTTTAAAAGCTCACAGATTCTACCCCTTCCATGTCAGTGAAGTGAGAAAGGGCCCACTGAAAAATCAGAGATCAAAGTATCACTTTTATGTATTTTTGTCATTATCTTTATTTCGATTTATTTATTTTTAACTTTCTGCATTCCAAAATCTCTTCAGCCTCTTCCTCACCCATTGAGAAGGAAAGCAATGTGATATCAATTATACATGTGAACTCAGGCAAAACAGATTTCCATTAAAAAGTTTTATATAAGAAAAAAGCATGCTTCAGTCTACACTGAGCAGTTCGTCAGTTCTCTCTCTGGAGATGGAGAGCATTTTTCATCATGATACCTTTGGAATTGTCTTAGAATTTTATACCTTTCAAAATTCTTTCCTACATACAATCTTTCCTCACAACAATCTTCTGAAATAGATTGCACAGAAATTATGCCATCCTACATCTGAAGAAACTGAGGTCCAAAGAATTTAAATGCCTGGTCCAACTTTACATAGGAATTCTTTGATCGCCTAAGACCAGAACCCCAGCCTCCAGCCAGAGTCCTTTAGGTCACACCATGTTTTCTCCAAAACAGTGAGAGGCTAATGGGGAGTAAGGAAAATAGATAAATGACTCCCAGAAAAGCTCAAACCTGCTCTTAAACATCTTCTTTCACAATGATCAGCTAGATGGGTTAATTCATATTTCATTTCCTTATGTTGCCCTTAACCCCACTGGGCTGCAGTTTCCTTATGAGGGTACTGGACTAGAAGTCCTCTAAAATTCCTTCTGTCTCTAATGTGGTTTAGCTCTTCAACTTCCTACACCCCCCAGACTCCAAGGATAGAGCACATGAGCAGTGAGAATGCTGGAAAATTGGCCATCAGGGAAGAGGAAAAAAGCGAATAATCTGAATAATCACAAAGCTGGTGAGTCTAAACCAGAATCAACCAAGGGAAATAGAATGACTAATCATGAGTAATCTTGGGAAATGCAATAAGCTGAAAATTGGCCAATTCACCTAACTAGCTGCTTTGGCTAAATTATTCCAAACAATAACCTCCATTTCTTCTCTTTTGGGGCCAAGATAACCAGGTATGGGAACAAATACATTTCTCTGTTTCTATCCATCTTTGCATATTTTAAGTCTGCATCTGCCTCTCCCTATCCAGAATGCAATGAAGCTTACTCCATTAAAAATCTGTTAAGTAATTCCAGGGGAAGCTAATAAAGTTTGAGTCCTGGAGTCAGGAAGACATGAGTTCAAATCCAGCCTCAGTGACCTTGGACAAGTCACTTAACCCTTTTTGCCTCAGTTTCCTCATCTGTAAAATGAGTTGGAGAAGGAAATGTCAAACCTCTCCAGTATCTCTGCCAAGAAAACCCCAAATGGGGTCATGAAGAGTTGGACACGACCGAAACAACTGAAAAAGAACAAGTAAGCCCAACAATAAGGCAAGAGCTGAGCAAATTACAGTGTGTTAAATGATGGAATACAATATTGCTATTAAAAATTTTAAATGTAGGGACTGTGCTCATCCAGAGAATCACAGAATGTCTGAGTTGGTAAAGTCCCTCGAGATCATCTGACCCAACCATCTTCATGTAGCAAGTAAGGAAACTAGAAAGGCATATTAAAAAATGACAAGTGAAAAGAAATGGGGTTACAGAATGGCACGTAGACAAAAACAACTTTAATGTAAAAATGTTACATTACAGTGTAAAAATGTAAAAAAAAAGATCAGAGAAGAATAGATTGATGTAATTAGAGTTTAATATTCATTAGTTTTATATTTATTTAAAGGTTTTTTATTTTTTTAAGATTCTCAAGCTTAAAATTTTAAATATAGTGTTTTTTAAATCTACTTATTTCCCATGGGTCAGAACCTGAATGTTGAATTTGAATAGATTTAGCAATGGCACCACCAATTCACTTATTTCAGTTTCTGAGTATTTAAAAAAACTTAAGTGACAATGTCAATGATATAAATGATGGATAACTTAGTGATCTGTTTTTGTAATAAAAACTATGGAATTTTTCTTCACAGGACAGTAGCATGAAGGAAGAGATCATCAAACACCAAAAGGGAGACATTCTCCCTAGTTGGTTAGAGAAGGGAACTTTGAATATCAGTCCAAAAGGACCGTCCCCTCTACCTTTCCTAAAAGGAGGATAGATTACCAGCTAGACTAGAGTCAGGAAGACCTGAGCTCAAATTGGGTCTCAGACATTTACTAGCTGTGTGACTCCCACTTAACTTCTGTCTGCCTCAGTTTCCCCAACCCCAAAATAAGAATGACAGTAATAGTACCTACCTCCCAAGGGTGTTATGAGAATCATATGAGATAATGTTTGTACAGTGTTTAGCATAATGCCTGGCACATAGTGAGTGCTTAATAAATTCTTGTTTCCTTCCATCTGTCACCCTGATCAATCAACCAGTAAGAAAGATGGATGGAACAAATGATATTAGCTCAGCTAAGCACAAATGAAAGGGAGTTGGAAAAGCAGAGAGAAGGGGTAACAGCATTCCAGAAGGATAATCATCATCTTCATGGAATCATGGCATTTTGGTGTGAGAAGGACTCTCAGTGACCACCTGGTCTACTCTGTACCTGAACAGGAATCTTCACTATACACACCCAAAGAGTGATGAGCCAACTTTTGCCTGAACTCAGTCTGATAAAATTTAACCTGCTTACTCTTCAGGTTATCTATTCACCTTCTGAAGAATTCAAATTGTTGGGAAATTTTCCCTCATGTCAAAAATCAATTCACCTCTTTCCAGTTTCTCCCAAAGCTCCTTGCACTGCCCTCTGAGGCCCAGAAGAACATGTCTGATCCCTCTTCCATGTAACAGCTCTTCAAATAAGAGAAGACCACTACCCTATCTTCCCATAGTCTTGTCGTTTCTTCAATCCAGAGTTCCCAAGTCTTTTATCTGATCCTCATATACTTTATATTACTGCCAAACTGGCCTCCTTGCTCCTCTCCCTATAGAAAACTATCTCCCTTTTCTGGGCTTTTGCACAAACTCACCCTCAAGTGTAACATGCTATTTAAAAAAAAAAAAAACTTTCATGATTCTCCATCTATTAAGTTCCACCTTCCAATTAATTTGTATTTATTTTACATAGATGATTATATGGTTATTTATGTACGTGCGGTTCTCCCCAGTACAGCATATGTTCCTTTAAGGTCAGTTCCTGCTTCATTTTTGTCTTTGCACTCCAATACCTAGAACAATTGCTAGCACATAGTAGGTGCTTAATAAATACTTGCTGAATTGAATTTAATGACATAACTGATGGCTACTAAAGCACAGAGCCTGGATTCAGGAAGAGGAGCTCAAATCCAACCCCAGATACTTACTGGTTGTGTGACCCAGGGCAAGCCTCTGGTTAAACTTGCCTCAGTTTAAACTGAACCCAGCATGCTTATTTGTTTGAGAATGTGGGAAATCCCCACTGTTTCTAAATCTTTGACATGTTTATCCACTTATTATACTTCTGTTCCAGAAAATTTTACACATGATGGTAAAGATGTCCTAGTCTCTGCATTCTAGGGCCAGAGTAATACTTGAATTTTTTCCATAATGGCTTGGAGAAGTGTACCTTTCAAAGATGGTCTCAAAGTACTGTAACGCCAATGTGATACCCATGGCAGCTACTATGAATATACCTGCATATCTTCATGGTTGGTTCCCAAAATATAACAAACTCTCCTCCCCCAACACAAAATCAAAATATTTATTTAAAATAGCCCTGTTGGGATACCCAAAGGCAAGATTTAGTAAGGTACTCATCACCAGTCCAGGGAGTTCTGCCATTTCTCTCCTTCAAGTCTCCCACAAGCAAGCTCCCCTAGGTATAGCCTCCCTTCTCTCCTCAGCTTTCTCTCTCCCTGCCTGCTTCTCTCTCCATCCACACCTTTTCCTCCAAGCAATCCAATATATACTTTTTCCAGTCAAAGACTAAGCACTTGATTGGCTGAGAGCTGAGACACTTAGAAATCAGCACTTAATTGGAAAGGTGTGGGAATCCCCATGACCCAGAACCTAAATGGCTCTGCACCAGAGCTCCATGTGGAGCTTTTTAATGGGCAGGGAAGATCTTATATCCAATTAACCTTACATTAATTTATGCACATCATTCTTCACACTATGCCATATGTAACAGCTAGCACCCTGGCACACCCAAGATGACCTACTAGCACAGGTTCTTGGATCTACTTTTCTTAAAGGAAAGACAGCTATAAAGGGTTTAACAATTCCTACTTTAATTACAGAGAAAGAAATGAGTATAGAAAATACAAGCAGAGAAAATTAGCATAAAGACCAACAGACAGAGCTCAGACTGCCTGAATCAATGCAGTATTGCTATACACTTTACATACATCCCTGGATCAAGAGAGTCTTTACATCTGAGCAGTCAGGGAGATCTGAACATATAGCTACTCAGAGTCTCAACTAGGGAATCAAATGGCCCTTCTCATAAGCAAGTCCCCAAGTAAAATAACAACCTCCCAGTATATATAACAAAGACCCAACTCCTGATTGGCTCAGAGTCAGTAGGCACAAAACTTACATGTCAAGAAATCAATTCTTCAGATGTTTTCAATGATCCTGAACCTGGGAAACTAAACTCCAAAAAGAAAACAACAAAAATCCCACTTTGCTTGCTTTTATAGGTACTGAAAGAGAAGGGTAAATACCCACTTCATGTGAGAATAACTCTACTGAAAGCCAAGACTTACTTATATCAAGGTCCTGTGATTTCTGATTGCCAGACCTCTCATGACCTCTGACAGACAAACTCAAGAGAATAGAAAATGACTGAGAAGGTACTAACAAGGCATCAGCTGTCATTGACCTAGTGATACAGAACTATCACCAACAAACCTTTCTGTGTTGTCTGTTCTCAAGACCTAAAGCAGTTCATATAATGGCCCAAAACATAAGACTTTCCAGGGGAACACTCAATAATAATCCCTTCCCCCAAAGCCACCTTACTTCCTCACAAAATGGCACTTAGTTCCTGATCTCTCTCTCTTTTGGACACAAATAGTTCTATAGCAACTCAAAAATGGACCAGCCAAACATAAATGCAGAAATGCTGTCCTCTCTACTTTTATCCATGTTCTCTAGGGGACCCCAGAGTAGGAGACAGGCTAGTGCATAACAAAGCCTATTAACAAAAGAATTTGTTCTGTAAAACTTAGTCAAAAGACTGCACCCAAGGACCCAGAAGGCCACATGTGGCCTCTAGGCTGCAGGTACCCCACCCTAGGCTACTGTATTTCTCAGTTTTGCTATCAACAGTTGCTAATTTTGCCATACCATTAGCTCAGCTATAAGGATTTTCTTACTTTTGTAGGAACTTAGGCATTCCTGGAGACTCACAGAATCATACAGAACTGAAAGTCTTTTCAGGGGACTTGAGGAAAAATTCCTCACTTTCTTTCACAGACAGGCCTCTTCAATTCTCTGGACCTCAGTTCTCTCATTTATAAAATAAGATTAGCATAAAGTCTTTCAAGATCAATCTATTAAGGACAGAAAAGACTTGTACAGATTCAGTTCTAAAGTGCTCTTTAAAGAAATAAAGAACATCTTAAATGCCTGGAGGAATATTTAGTGTTCATGAAGAGACTGTGCCAATAAAATAAATACAACCCAAGTTAATTTATACTTTTACTGCTACACCAATCAAATTATCAAAAGGATGTTTTATAAACCTTGATAAAAATAACAACAGAATTCATCTGGAGCAATAAAAAATCTAGAATATCAAAGGAAATTATGAAAAGAAGGACAAAGGGAAACTTCCAGAATCTCAAAATATATTATAAAGCAGCATTCATCAAAACCATCCAGTATTGGTTTAAAAACAAAGCAGCATGTCAATGTAATAATCTAAACAAAGGAAAATCAAAAAGGACAAAAATTAGTAATCTAGGGTTCAATTAAGCACAAATTACTTAAGAAAGAATTCTCTATGCTATCACTTTTTTAAAAACTAACGGGAAAACTGGAAAGCAATCTAGCAGAAATTGAGTTTAGACTAACATCTTGCAACATATTCCACAATACATCTAAACAAATACAAGAATTTGAAGGGGTTGTGGGAAGATAGGTGCACTAGCACACTGTTGACGGAATTGTGAATTGGTAACATTTTCGAAAGAATTTGGAATGTGTAAATAATATGACTGAAATGACCTTTTGATCCAGAGATTCTACTACTAGGCTTTGGTTTTGTTTTTAAATTTAATTTTTCTTTAAAAGGTATTTTTTCCTCTTCTTTTCCCTGTATAATAATAATAATAAAAAGAAAACCTTCACAAGAAATATGCAAAGTAAAGCAAAACAGATTCCCATACTTCATATCCTAGATGCATTATTTTTCTGTCCTCAAGGAAGTCACTGATGAGAAGAATGTTACCATATACACTAATATATAGATATAGATATAGATATAGATATAGATATAGATATAGATATAGATACAGATATAGATGTAGATATTTGGAGGGGGGAGACAAGGCAACTGGGGTTAAGTGACTTGTCTAAGGTCACACAGCTAGTAAGTGTCAAGTATCTGAGGCTGGATTTGAATTCAGGTCCTCCTGACTCTAGAGTCTGTGCTTTATTTACTGCTCCATCTACTTGCCCCAACACTAAAATATTTTGACATACTTTCTGATAGCTAAGAATCTGAAACAAACTGAGGTACCTGAATGTAATGGAATATTATTGTTCTGTGAAAGATTATGTGTATAATGAATACAGAGAAGAGTGGAAAGATATATATGAACTGATGCAGAGTGAAGCAAGCAGAGCCAAGAAAACAATGTACACGATGACTACCACAGCGATGTAAATGAAAAGAACAATCACATACACGTAATATCAAAAACAAATGCTCTGAAACTGTAAATAAGCATGGCTCAAAAGAAGAAATACGAGAAAATATCCCCAAGCCATCCCTTTGTAGGGATCCACAGGTGTTACACATTGCACATTTTCAGATTTTTCAATATATTGAACAATTGTGCCAATTTTTTCCTCTTTTTCTTTTCTTTCCTTTTTTGGCATTAAAAAATACTACTTTTTATATGAAATGGCTCTCTAGGAGAAAGAGGACGAGGGCTCCTGGGGAAAACTATGGTGATTTAAAAAACAAAAACCATCGTTAAAAACTTATTTAAAAAAAGGAAGGTGTAATAGCAAACAAAGTAAGATCTTTGCTGTTTTTCTGGATTGAGTTTTAACCAATCAGATATATGCATATGGGCTCTAGCCAATCAGATACTCAGTAGAACTGTATATAAAGAAAGAACCGATACTGAGAAAGCAGATGTGAAGAGAGCCAGATTTGAAGGAGTGAGCTTTGAGAAGAGAGCCCAGAGGAGATTTCCCAAGGCAGAGGCTTGCTGAAAGAGCTTCCAAACTTCAAAAGTAAATAGAGTTGTGTAGCAGAAATACCCTCATGAGGCTGAGACCCTTTTGAGAGCTGTTAAAGTGAACAGAGCTGCTATCACAGAGCCTCTGGACTTTGGAGGTGAATTGAGATAATGGCACTAGTAGTGTGTGTTAGTATTGTTGGCCTGTTGAACTTCGTTTTCCCAGAGGCAGAAGTTGCAGAGTGGAGCAGTCCCCATGAGCTGAGACATGGAGCAGGAGCAGAGAGCTGCCTAGGTGTGAATCCAGGTGAGGGTCAGGAGTGGTCAGCCAGAAGGTCAGCCATGGGACTTGGAAGTCAGTCTCGGTTTAAGATGAAAGAGGACTTTACTTGAACACTTGGTATCAATTAAGGAGATTGTTTTTACTGTCACCTAGGGGTGGATAGTGTAGTATTTTTGAAAAAAGGACTTTACTTGGATGCTTGGTATTGATTAAGGATGTTGCTATTGTTATGACATATATATATTAAATGATATGTTTTACTTAAGGATTTTGCTATGAATGTTAAGCTTTACTTTATTGAACAATGTTTAGTTTGTTGCTAAATAGAGAGTTCATTTTACTGTGTGATTAGACCCTTGAAATTCTTTACAGCAGCAGTCCTCAGGTGTGCTGTCGTGATTGGTGTTACAGAGAGTTTAGAGAAGATGTTCTCTAAGGGCTCTTCTAGACCTAACATTGCCTGATTTAATCAGTCCGTATGTCTAGCAGCAGACCAACCTTAGAAGACTGCCATGGAGCCTTGGAAGAGACAGATTCTGATTCCCCAAGTATAATGAGAAGAGGGCTAGATTTGGAGTCAAACGACCTGGGTTTAGATTCAAGTTCTGCTATTGCTACCTATGCTAACTTGGGCAAGTGACTTGACTTCTCTGGGCTCAGTGTTTTCACCCGTAAATTAAGGTGGTCATCGCAGCTGTAAGATGGTACTCTCCACCTCTAAATCTTACAATCTGATGATCCCTTGGAGATCTGCCCTACCCCATCCCCCTCTTACCCACATTGATTTCCCTTGTCACCAAATTTGGCTGTTTATAGTAAAGCCTTAAAGAGCAAGTAGAGGAGATAAATATCTATATATGACCTACAAAGAGACTGAAGCCCAGACAGGTGAAGTGACTTATCCTAAAATAATACCAGAGTGATCTGCCATTTCTTTCTCCAGCTCATTTTTCAGGTGAGGAAATTGGGACAAACACGGTTAAATGATTTAGTAAGTGTCAGAGGCTGGATTTGAACTCAGGAAGATAAATTCTCCTGACTTCAGGTTGCCAAAAACATAAATAGCATAGTACCTCCTAATTGGTTTCCCTGCTTCCAGTGTCTCCTTCTCCAGTCCAGCCTCCACACAGCTGCCAAAGTATTGTTCCCGAGGCTCAGACCTGGTTCTATCACTTCCCTGTTCAAAAGCCATGAGGGGTTCTCTATTGCTTCCAGAATGAAATATAAATTCCTCAGTCTGGTGTAGAAGGCCCTCCACAATATGGCTCCTACCTACCTTTCCAGCCTTTTTTCATAATACTCCACAGTTTCCAGGCAAATTGAACTATCAGCCATCCCACTGATTTAACATTCCTCCCTCTACCTCTGTATTTGTAGAAACTGAAAACTCTCTTCCTTCAAGGCTTAGCCTAAGTGCTGTCTTCTCAGTGAAGCTTTCCAAGATTCTCTCTTCTCAAATGACCTTATATTTGTATGCCTTGAAAGCAGAAACTTTTTGGGTTTTGTTTCAGTATCCCCAGGGTCTACCTCAGTGCCTTGCCTCAATGGATGCTTGGCACTTTTTTACAGAATTGAAATAGTGGCCCAGACTGACCTGTGAAATATCTAGAGGTCCCTTGAAGTTCAGAGTCTGCTTTTAGAACCTTTGGCAAAAAAGGACTGTGCTAAAAGAATCCTCCTTAAAATTCTTGCTCCACCTACAAAAACTGAGGCTATTTCCTATCCCAGGAAAGTTTCCTTTTCTTATCTGGCTGCTTTCTAAAATCAGGAGCCAGATTAAAATAAATTGCTTTGATACAAGACTAGAAAAAGAAAGGGAGAATTATAGAACTGGCCTTGTTATCTGTGAACTGAGAGAAATTCAGAGGGCAGAGGGATAGAAAAATTTATGGTTTGAGAATTAGATGGGGCTGAAAGAATAAGCCATTTTGGCTTCAGCATTGCACTTTGAAGATACATCATTTTGGCTTAGTTTTTCAATTTCATTTTTCTTTAACAGATATCTATTTTATCTTCTTCCTCTTTTCCCTGGAGAACAATCATAACAAAAAGAAAATCCTCCTAACAAATATGCAGTCAAGCAAAGCAAATTCCCACATTAACCAGGTCTGTAAGTATGTGATTCCTGTATGTTGAGTCTATCACCTCTCAGTCAGGAGATGGGGAGCACACTTCATCTTCAGTCCTCTGGAATTGGAAGATACATCATTTTGTTGCAGGACTTTCCAGCCAAGGACATAAAATAATTTTCAAAGATTAAATTGTATTCTCTTTCTGTCCCATTCTCATGATAGGAGTGGAGATGGGAGAGACATCAGGGAAGGAGTATATGAATTAAATCATTTGTGTATACGTGTAGCATCTAGGTAGTACAGTGGATAGAGTTCAGGACCTGGAATCAGAAAGACCTGAGTTCAAATCTGATCTCAGACATTTACTAGCTGTGTGACTTAGGCAAATCAATCTGTCTACTTTAGTTTCCTCAACTGTGTGTGTGTGTGTGTTCATTCTTCGTTGCCAAAGAAGACCACGCCATCAGAGAAATGACTTGCACTTGACTTTGTTTGGAGTGAGGGAGGGCTGTGCAGGTCACCAGCCTCACTTCTCCTCCAGAGCCATCTGAATCCAGTGAGCAGATATTCATCAGGATGACTGGAGATGACCCAGGATGAGTCAGTTGGGGTTAAGTGACTTGCCCAAGGTCACACAGCTAGTGAGTGTCAAGTGTATGAGGTGGGATTTGAACTCAGGTCCTCCTGACTCCTGCACTGGTGCTCTATCCACTGCACCACCTAGCTGCCCTTCCTCAACTATAAAATAGGGTCATGAATAGCACCTACCTGTCAGAGAACTAAAGAGATCAGCAAGAGTAAAACTTTAAAAAGTTAGAAGATAACCCCAGATGGGGTGCTAGGGAATAGCCGTGCTAAGTGCGCAGATAATGAATGATGATCCAGCAAAGGAGATCAAGGAGATGCACATACAGGTAGGAGAAGAACTAAGAGAATATGGTGTCATGGAATTCTGAGATGGAGAGAGTCCTAGAAGGACCAAATGGCTCAACATTGTCGTAAGCTACAGAAAGGTCAAGGAAAAGGACTGAAGAAAAGATTACTAATTTAGTAGTTAAGAAATTGGGGATAACTTGAGAGAGAGCAGTCTCAGGCTAGTGGTGGATTTGGAAGATCATATTGTTTTTATAATATAATGACATCTCTCTTTTTTTCTAGAATAGTTTACTTCTGAACATACCCTGTCCAATTTGAAATAATCTTTTAAAAAGTCTTTTTACCTTTGACCTAGAGAGCCCATTGCTAGACTTGTTCCCCCAAGAGAATGAAGATGGAATGAATGGCCACATGTAAACGAAAATATTCATAGTAGTGTTTTTTTTGTGATAGAGAACTGGAAACAAAAAAAGATGCACATCAGTTGAGGAATTCTGTTGTTTTGATGGACACCCTCTTAGTTTCCAGTTCTTTGCTACTACAAAAGGAGCTGCTACAAATATTTTTGTACATATGGGTCCTTTTCCTCTTTGATGTCCTCTGTGGGACGTAGGTCTAGTAACATTTATGGATCAAAAGAAATGCACAAATAAGTCATTTTGGGCATAGTCCCAGACTCCTTTCCATAACAGGTAGACTAATTCACAGCTGCATCAATGGTACATTAGCATGACTGTTTTCCTGGAGTCCTTCCAAAAAAGTTTTCCTATTTTGACATCTTTACCAATCTGATGAGTGTAAAGTAGAACCTCAGAGTTAATTTGCATTGCAACTACATGGCACAGTGGATAGACAGTGAATAGTAGCCCCATTTCAATCCTTTGAAGATCTATGATTTCATTCATTGAACTGATGCATATCACAAATTCTCCATGGTCTAGTAATGGGTTGGCTATCACCTGAAAAAAAAAAAGTTACCTGGTAGCCAGTGATGAGTCTCTCTGAACTTAATTAGGTTGATCTTTAGATGTCTAGCCCCTAATCTCTCATAAGGCCAATACCCAAAATCTTTCTCATTTGTCCAGCTAGAGTTTATATTCTACTGACTAAGTTTTCAAGATCCCAAAGTGATTTCTATGCTACAGAATGGGACTTTATAGAAGGGCCCTTATATATCCCAGTGATTGTGCTATAAAATGAGGCACTCTCACCTTCCTCTGTGAATTATAATCTTGTAGATTTGACTAGAACACTGAAAGCTTCATTATTCTAGAACACAACTAGACTGAGTAACTAAGCGATGGGGGTTTAAAAAAAAAAGCATTACTAAATGTCCATTTAGTATAGATGTCCATTTTAGTGCTAAAAGAAGGGGGTGGTGATGACCTTGAGATTAAAAAAATAGACTAAAATGCTACTGAAAGAACAACTGAATAAAAAAGGCTTTGTTGTTGGTTTTTTTCTTTGCAAATGGAGCTACAAAGAGTAGAAAGGACAGAGGGGAAATCAAAGGATGGAGGAAAAAAGGATTTGACCATAGATATCACGCCTCAAGTAGTGAGGCACAGGATCAGACTGTCAGAGAGGAGAAACCCTCTAACAACTCCCTGCTGAGCTCTTCAAAAGTAAGCACTGTCTGAGCAAACCTTTGGCTCCTATTTTCAAATATGTGCAGGAATAAGATGAAATGAGTAGCACAGAGAAATAAGGAATTTTAGAGAAACACTAGGGATTAGAAAAAAGAGGGGAGACAGAAAGCCTGAGTTCTAATCCTACAACTGCTATTCAATCCACTGTGACCTAGAGCAATTCAGTTTGCCCACTTTGGCTTCAGTTTCCTCAATTGTAAAATAAAATAGTTTGACTAGATGACCTCAAAACTTCTTTTATGCTCTTAAAATACTTTAATACTAATATTTTTTTTAAGTGATAGGAAAGATACTGGAAAGTCTAGGACAATAATACTGAACACTGATGCCACAGGGCCTTCTGGTATTTTATATCTCAATATAGTTCCAAAGCTTATGTTAAGAAGACAAGGAAAGAGAGATAGAATGAGACAGAAAAACAGAAAGACAGAGAAATAAAGATAGTTAATTAAATACTTACAATGTCCCAGGCACTGTGCTAAGTGCTAGGAACACAAATATAAATAGGCAAGATATTCCCTGCCCTCAGGAAGCTTATACTCCAAAGTGAGGTAGGAGGAGACAACACATAAAGAGATTCTGGAAAGCAATGGGATAGGGTAATACCTGAGCAGGTACATGGTTAAGGAGACCACTTAGAAGTGGTGTGAAGACCTGCGTCCCAGCAAGATAAGGCAAAAACTTACCTGTCAGAGCCTCAGGACCCAGAATTGGGAGTCCAAGTCTCTGTCAGGATGGAAGTGGAAAGAGAATAAGACCATGGCAAGGAGATGACCAGTAAGTGACAAGATTTTTGCAAGAAATCTTACTGCAAAGGCTGTCAGGAATAGTAGAGAACACTGTAGTGTTCCACAGAAGAGGGTTACAAAACCTGGCTTGAACTTAAGAGAAACCAGGGAGCTTGCAAAGAACGGAGATGGGAAGGTTCTTTGCTACGCTCGGGTCAAGAGAGGTCATTGGTTTATCCTTAATTTTCTCTTTAAAACCACACAAGGAGACTGCGCCAGGTAAGGGCACCATAAACGAATGAGAGAAATGCAGAGTAAAGTAAACAGAACCATAAGAGCAGTTTATAAAAGAACATGGGGGGGGGGAGGGAGGAACAGCTTTGACAGACTTAAGTACTCCTGTCATTACAAGGAGCAACCGTTCTCCAGAAGACTCGCTATGAAGCAGCTTGCCCACCTCCTGACAGAGAGGTGATGAACTCCAGGTGTAGAAAGGGGCACACTTCCAGAAACAGCCACTTCGAATGTGTTCTGTTTGTCTACGATTATTTGTTGAAAGAAGTTTTTTCTTTTTTTTTTTTAATACTAGATTGGAGGTTGGCAGGAAAAAGGTGATAAAAGAGCAATAATGGAAAAGGAAATTTAAAAAGAGGGCCATTAAAACATTTTTAAATACACAGAAAAGAAATCTAAGTTCAAAAGACAACAGTCAGAACAGCTTTGAAATTTTAAACTTATCGTACATAATATACATTATAGAATATATAATAATCTATAATATGCATGATATATTGTGTGGTATATATTACATGTTAAAGCAAGCTATATGGAGTAGAGATTCATGACTTCATATTCAATCCTTTAGGGAAGAGATTATCCCTTATCTCTTTTTGTATCCCCAATGTTTAAAAATGCCAAGATTCTCCACTGCACTTAGAGCCATCTCCAGTCATCTTAATCTATATCTGGTCACTGGACCTAGATGGTTCCAGAGGAGAAAGTGAGGCTGGTGACTTTGAACAGCCCTGCCTCACTTAAATCCAATTCACTTGCATGTCATGGCATCACCACTCTGACATCATGGTACCCTGAGAAGGAAAGACAACATCCCCAGTGCCCAGCACATTGTAGGTACTTAATAAATGTTTATTGATTGACTCATGCTCCTCTTTGGATGCAGAAATGTTTGTGTGTGTGTGTGTGTGTGTGTGTGTGTGTGTGTGTGTGTGTGTGTGTGTTAATTTCAGAATCGAAAAAATAATTTAATTTAAAAAGACAAAAGAAATGACAGGAAATTTTCGCCCTAAGACCAGCAAAGAAAAAAACTTATCTGATTTTGTTCTCTCAGAATCTTGGTTAGTGAGACTTCTCATCTCTCTAGGAGAAGATTCTCAGCCCCAGAAGCAAGTTCTTTACGTAGCTTGTTTGTATACAATTGTATCCATGTTTTCTCCCTAGCAGACTGTGACCTTTTTGAGAAGTGGGCCTGTCTGTTGTCTTTCTTTGTATCCGCATTGATTAGCATAGTGCCTGGCACATAGTCGGTGCTTAATAAATGTTTACTGACCAAAGTCAGGGTGTTTCCAGGTACCTAGTACCTGCATAATTAAGTTTTTCCTTTACCTCCTCATTCTGATCCAGGGCTTTACTTTCTCTGGTAGAGATCTCCCCCTAGCATATAATGAATATTCCATAAATCTCCCAATTTGCAAACTTTTTTTAAGTTTTAATGATTTTTGTTGTGAATTGAATCATTAACAAACATAAGCATTTCAAGATACAAAGAAGAAAAGGGGGAAGGATTATATAGTACACTGTGAAATTATGGCACATGCATTTTTTTAAAAAATGTATATGTTTAAAATTTAGAAAAGTAGCAATAAAATTCCCTTGTTTCCCCTTCTGCACTTCATTTTTATCTTACATGTATTAAAAAATTTTATTGATCTCCTTGCTGTTCATTTTATTTATTTATTTATTTAGGCATTCTCTTTAAATTTTGAGTTCCCAATTCTCACCATGATATCAATTAATACATGTGAAATAAAGCAAAACATATTTTCATATTAACCATGTAACACAAAAAAGAAAACAAGAAAAACAAAGTGAGAAAATTATACTTCAATTGGCACTCAGAGTTCGTCAGTTCTTTCTCAGGATGTGGTAACATTTTTTTCATCATGAGCCCTTTGGAAATGTCTTGGATCATTGTCTTGCTCAGAGTAGCCACATCTGTCACAGGTGATCATCATACACCATTGCTGTTCCTGTACACAATGATAGCCTAATTCTGCTCCTGTTACTTTTCAGTTATAGATGCCCTTGTAATATTTTTCCCTACCCACTAACCCACTTTCCCTTAATATCCCTCTCAAAGCCCTCCCTTATAATCAATTTACACACAGACACACACACACACACACACACACGCATGCACGCACACACACTAATATGTGTAGATATATGATGTAATGGATTATGTGTATAATATATGTTATACATAGACATGTCCATGTCTATATACATATACACATGTTAGCATATAGCAATTAAGGGACTTGTTTTACTTGATTATGCATATTTGTTACAAAGAATTTTGGGGTTTGGGGGATTCTATCTTTTTTCCAATGATGTGGGTTTGGGAAGGAGAAAAATAGATTTCTGTTAGTTTTCATAAAAGGTGGGTGTTCTACAGAAATAAGATGTTGCATGCACTTTCAGTTGAGGTCACTATACTATTACTTAATTTTACTTAATTATCTTACTTTGTTAAGAGACCCCTTGAAACAAAGGGGTATGCAATGGGAATAATCCATAAATGTTGATAATGTAAAAACAAAATCCATCAATAAAACCTGGTTTAACTGCCTATGAGAATGTTCTAACTCACAATAAGAGAAATACAAATTAAGACAATTTTGATATTGACCTTTACACCCAAACTGGCCAGGATGATAAAAGTGGAAAATGGTGATCATTAAAGGTGTTACTTACTGTTGGATCTGGGAGTTGGTTCAGCCATTCTGGAAAACCATTTGGAGCTACACCCAAAAAGTCACTAAAGTGTACATAATGAAGACTAAACTTTAAACTAGGCCATTGGTAGAATGTCTGCCTCATTTGGGGTGCCCCAGTTTCTCATCCCTAAGTATTTGCTATTTTCCTAAGAGGATGAGTGAGCAAAGATTCATACAGAAAGACAAGCTTTACAGGGTAGACAAGGTCCATGTCCATGCTGACTGCTATGCCATATTTCTCTGCTTTCATATACATAGTCTGCTCAAGTTTGAAAAGGGCTTTCACACGCTCAGTACTCTGGTAACTAAGAGAGCCAAATAAAAGCAAGCAAGATTTCATCACCATGGTCCTCTCCCCCTCCATCCTGGGCACAGAAGAAATGCTTCATTATCTGTCTAGGGATATCATTGGTCTTTCAGTGACAGCTTGGTTTCCTTTTTGTGTTATTTTTCCTTTACATTATTGTAATCCTGTCTGCTTCTTCCCTACCAAAGGGAATAAAAAGATGCTGCGAAGATTTGGGGTCATTCAATGTATTGTGTTTTTAACTTCATATGGAGAATTTCTAGAATGACATTGATAAAATTAGTAGTTAGATATGACAGAAATGATTACTTCTCTCTTGTATTAATAATTAATTATTGAATCAGGACCAAGATTATTTTCCCTTTTCTATTTTCTCATCTAGAAATCAATCAGTGTAGGAAATCTTTTTCAAAGACTTATGTAGGCTAAGAAGAAATTCCAAGTTAATGGGCTGGTTTCTGCTCATTGGGTTTACTCAGACAGGTCTGGGAAAAATACAGAAATTGATGTCTCTTTGACCAAGATTTGAGTGCTCAGTGTCCAGTTCCTCAAAATGCTCGCTGTAATATAGCCCACCTCTCATTGGTTAGAGATAATTGTCACCCTCAGGTACACCTTCCTGCTCTCCTAAGGACATAGAAACTGTGAGCTCACCACCATGATGGGTCTTTGATATTCAAGAGTGCCACTGACTTTTATTAATAATATGCTAGCATTATTAATAAAATGGACTATCCAGAAATTATATCTCTCAAACTTTTTAAATATCACAGATGCAATTCATGAAGGAATTGTTATCTGCATTGCCAGCTTGAAGATCTATGAAAAGAAAAAGAAGAACAATTGAATGGAAATTGCCTGAGGGCAAGGATTCTTTGATGTCTATCTCTGTGTCCCTAGAGCCTTGCACATATAATAGAAATCTAAATGCTTATCAAATTAAACTGAATAGGACAAACTCCATACTTCATAAGAAGGCAGTTCTTCTAGATAGCACTGCAGAAAAGAGGACTGACAATGAGTCTTAACAGAATGGCATCTCAGTGTAATAATGTCTTCAGGTTTCACCATGAAGAAGATGGAAGATGGCAACTGCTAGAGAACAAGCTTCAAATTCCACCTGAACATGTTGAGAACTTGATTAGAAGGAGCGAAGAAGAAATTTTCAAAATAGCAAAGGTAAAAACCTGGATGTGTGGATGGTGGTAAAGGAAAGAAGAAAAGGAAAATGAGATACATTAATTTTATTTGTATGACATTGTATGTGTCATATTTGTATGACACTTGACAATTTACAAATTACTCTCACATGTATTATGTCATTTGATCTTTGCCATTACCTAGTGGGGTGGTTACCATCATTTCCATTTTTCAAATGAGGAACTAAAGCTTAAAGTGGCTTAGCAACTTGCTAATAGTTGAACAACCAATAGGTTGAGAATAGGGGGATGGAGGTAAGGACTTGTCCAAGGTCATGCAACCAGCCTGGATCAGAGGCAACATTAGAACCCAGATCTTCTTGACTCCAAGGCTAGTTTTCTATTACGCTACGCTGCCTTTCAGAAAGTGGTGAAGCCAGTGCTAAAATTCAGGTCATGGGATAATAGATTTAGTCCTGGAAGAATAGATATCATCTTGTCCAATTAAGGCCCAATGTGACTTACCCAATGTAACACAGACCCTAGGATCCAAACCCAGGTCCTCCAACTCTGGATGCAACAAACTTTCTCCTGCCCCACACTGTCTCTCCATACAAATTCAATTCAATTTAATAAATATTTAATTCCCCAGGTAAGATACTGCCCTTTGGAGAAACAAATACAGAAAGTACCTTCTAGGAGCTTACTTTCTCCTATAGAAGCAACATTTACATAGATAAGAGAATATAAAACATATAGAAAAAAATAACAAAGAAGTTCATACTGTACTGTACAGTTGTGTTTTTCTTGTTGGTTTTGATGGGGTTGTGGAACCTGGGCCCCTAAAAGGAAAAGATCATGTTTTTGAAAACAACTCAGTCTCTAAATTTTCCCACACATTTCAGCAGTGCAGATCATTGCCCCAGCCCAGCATAGCCCACCTAGATACTTAATACTCCTTTCACAGTCCTTTTTACCCAGCCCAGATCACTTAATTCCTTTCATTATCACACCTGGCCCATCCCAGGTTATTTACCACTCCTTCCCATCTTTTCACTGTTTCTTTTTTTTTTTTGTACATAAGTATCAGTCTTACCCCCATTTAGTTGCAGATTTTCTAGGGATCTAGCTTGAGTTCATGAATTCATTCCAGGCCGATTTGCCCTATACTCTTACATTCTGGAATTCCCAGCAACCCCAAGCGGCATTAGTTTCACTCATCTAAGAACGAGTAATTCATTTTTGGTCTCATTCACCTTAATTAGTCTTCCCAATCTTTGTATCACCTGTAGCAAAGCATAGGGCATTGCTTATGATAAATTGTCAACGAATATGCGTTGTATTGAGACCTAACTCTTCAATGAGAAACAGATGGATTGAAGGTAGAGTGCATGTCCAAAGTATTTGGAGACCATGGGAAATGTCAGCACCAGGACAAAATGGAGATGTTGTGTGAATCTCTTATAAACAAACGTCTGGGTAGGAGAGACAGTTTCAAATCCTGTGAAAGTATATAGTCAGGTAGACTCAACAATATTTCATCTTCAAGCTAGAGTAAAGACTTCAGGAGCCAATTAGCCAAGATTAGCAAAGCTTCAGCCACAAAGAAAGAGATCCTGAAGTCTTAAGAGAAAAAGAGGAAAGAGGAGAAACAAAAGTTCACCATCAAGGAATAGACTTTGGGGTAACAGAAACATGAATACTTATCAATGACTGAATGAATCAGAAGAACTGGATGTTATAGAGAAGATGAGGGTCTCATTACATGAGTAAAGGGAAAACAAGAATAATTTAAGATTATCAGCCTCATATGCAGTGTCCATGGAAGTGTGGTTGGCTTTGTTAGTAGAAGAATTTTGAGTATGCATTAGACAGCATGGTGCAGGGAGAAGAATACTGACCAGGAGTGCAGGACCTGAGTTCATCACCACTCAGTCAATATTTTTGAGATGTAGGGCAAGTGGCTTAACTTCTCTGGGTCTCAGTTTCCTCATCTGTAAAATGAAGCCTAAAAGACCACTAAGATCCCTTTCAGCTTTAGACCTTTCATATTCTATGATCCTACAACCCCATTTGCCAAGCACTGTATTATATATATATGTATATATGTATATATACATATATATATATATATATATATACCAGGCTCCTGAGTTTACAAAGACAAAAAATTAAACAGTCTCTGTCTTCCAGGATCCAATGCTCTATCAGGGAGACAAAAAAAACTAAAAGCAAAATGTATACAAAATAAATGAGATCATTTTTGGGGGAGAGCAGGAGGGGGCCCCAGCACCTCAGGGGATCAGGAAAGATCTCATGTAGGTGTTGAAGAGAGAGAGATGGGAGAGCTGGTTCAAAATGTGAACGAATTCACTTAGACCTTCTCTGTAGCCATTGGGAGCTTAATTGACACTAAAGCGGTGGGACTGAGATTTAGCAAGGAGCTAAATAAAGGCAATGATATAGGAAAAAGGACCAGGCTTATAAAGGATGACTTGAGGCTTTCCTTATAGGGGTTAGAGATCTAGGGTGAGTCTTGTAAGATAAAGAAGTCTTACAAGATAAAGGCACAGGGTGAGGACTATGAATCTCACAAGATAAGGAAATCCCATTTCCCAGGATGAGAGGTGGAGACAGGGAATCTTATGGTCCAGGATAAGGGGAAGCTGTGGTAAGGGGAGACTTTAGGGTACCAAGGTCTTCACAAAGTCAATCAATATTATTTTAACTCTTAGGGCACTGTTTCTATCCACATCATTTCCCCACTCAACCGCTAGGTACTAGAATTCTTTTGGGTGAAAAGGGGCAAAAGTCGTTGTCTTCAGTAGCTGCTTCCTGCTGAACGGGGTGAAGAGCCCACTTCAGGGGCCAGAATAGGTTGGGAGGAGGTGATCAGCGTGGGGTGCAGAATGCAGTGCCAACTGAGTCCAGGGTGGAGAGAGGCAAGCCACTTGGCGACATGAAGGGCAGGGGTTGGTACCCTAAAAGTTGCTGTGGGTGAGAAGACACAGATCGAACCAGGAGTTTAAACAAGCACAGACCAAGTATGAGAGCAAGTAAAATGACCAATAACAGAGTTACAATGAGGGAGAAAAGAGAGAGAAACCACGACCCCTAGGAAGAGGTAGGGGAAGATATCAGGCTGGAGTGGATGTCTTACATCCAAGAAGTTGCTTGTAATATCCTTTGAGTGCTCAAAGGAAAAGTTCCATGCAGGAACTTCAGGGAACATAGAGGGAAAGCTATGGGAAGTAAGCTAGTATCCTGGGCATGATGGTAACACATCCAACAATCTTGTGTTCTGCTTTGCCCCATAGAGTCCCCTATTTGAATTAAGGCATTAGACATTCAGTGCTGAGGAAGCAGGCCTAACCCTTGGCATAGGGCAGGAATCAGGAATCAGGTGGGCTAGGAACAGAAGTGGTTCAAGGTGGGGCCCAGAACACAAGTCCCCAAGATGAGGGGCTTCAATGCAGTCTTCTTTGATGGCTTTTCTGGCATCTTATCTCACATGGTGTGTCCGGCCTCCTGCTTGGTTCTCTGCCTCAGCCATGCTGTCTGCTTAAAATGAGGCTGAAGCAGCGTCCAGGGGATGAGGAGAGTGTAGAACAGGTATCCCTGTGGCATGACCATCTGCAGATGGACAGCACAGTCTAGGAGACACAAATCTGACAAACAAGTTCAGACAAAGAAAAGAAGAAAAGAAAGAAAACAGAAAAGAAGAAAAACAAAGAAACCAAGAGTCCCAGGATATTATTATTTACTTTTGACTTTTTTGATCTTGTTGTTTTCTCAAAAGTTTCCACTCTGATTCCAATTCCTTTTGAAGGATCCGATGCTATTGAGGAACCAACTGTATACATGTAAATAGAAGTAACAACACTTTGCAGGTAAAAGCTTTCTGCCCTTGAGCTTAATGGTTATACAGATGAATGTACTTACAAGAGACTGACTTTTACTCCATGGTTACCAAAAAAGACTTGGGAGGATCCATAAGTAATTAATTTCAAAACAGTGCATAGCAATAAGCTGCCTATGATAAAACATGTTTGTACCATAGAACACAGAACATACAGTATCAACAGGTATTATTTTCACAATAGTAACAAACTTTGAATGAAGCTGACTTTTCCATTAATACAAAAAATATTCCATGTTACCTCCCTCTAAGAAAATTGCACTGAAATTCTTTTCCTCAAACTAAAGATATTTCTGATCTAGGTTTTTTTTTCCAGTAATTAATAGAGTAGCAGGCAGGTCCCTCAATCAGTTGTACCAATACAGATATATATCTAGTAAGAGGTAGATGACTAGGCCAAATACCCATTAACTAAGTTGTTTAAGGTATAAAAAGTAATATAATCTTAGGCTGAATAGCCCAGATCTTAAACACACTTTATATAGTAGCTCAGATGTATCCTAGCCTTAGTCTATGGGATAATGATTCAGCATTGTGTCTGTACCTTTGTTTCACAAATTTCTTTTCCCTTTGTCTAATTATTTCCACATCATTCAGAAAGAATGTTCTCTTCCAGGGACTTAATCTTTCACATGGCTAATTTATCCAAATGGGGTATAGAATGACTACCCATTCAGATTGACCACTTGCATTGATTACAGAAATTTGCCATAAAAAGGAAAAGCAAAGACATGAGTAGATAAAACATCACAGTTTTGCAAACATGTAGTATCAATTCCACCTCATAACCAGACCCAGGAATACTCAGGAGGGAAACATTCCTTTTCAAAGGAATGCAATAGGGAAACTGAGCCAGCAGAGGCTAGAATTGTCCTCTCAGCTGTTCCTGAGGAAGATCTCCACCTGTAATGGTCTCTGAGTAGCTTGTCGCATTTCCCAGATGGTGGATTACTGACTATTGATTATTGATAAATTTTTATGATCCATCAGATAACTCAAAACATGATTCATTATAGTCCCAGAAGCTTTTACCTGAGATGGCACATTCCGCTAATCAAAAATTTACCAAGACTTACATCTCAAATTTTAAATTAGTCCTGGTGCAAAGGCCAATTACTAGAGATCATTTGTATATATTTTCAAATTCTCACCAAAATAAGTTCTTTCTTTAGGAACTCCATGAATCAAACAAGTTCCTTAGAGCTGCTGTGCCTGTACTTTTTCCTTTCCACTCATATGCACGCAGTGTACCAGCTTTAGGTTTTAGCATTAAAACTATAACCAACAAACTTAAAATTTTCATAAGTGAGAATCAAATTGCTTTAGCTGTAAACACAAACAATAAACTTCAGGTGACAGCAGTTGCATTTCCAGATCATATAAAAATTTTAAGGATGGCCTATCTTACCAAGTGCAGACAGTGACTGACTGGCTTCTTTTTTTCAACCCATCCTCCTTCATTCACCCTGTTGACTCCAGGGAAGGGAGTGAGGTAAGAGAGTGACTAGGGTTGTAAGGAGGTGTTTCAAAACTCCTTAATGATTTCAAAATTCCTTAATGATCAATGACAAAACCTCCAGAATCTGCTAAGATTCTAACTTTTCACTTCTATGTTCACCCCTTTAAAATTTAGAGTGGGGCATTGAACCTTTCAGCCTGACATTCACAAGAGTGTCCTTTCTTAGGATATCTGAAGCATGAACCAGTGACTCTGCTTCTCTGAAAGCACCTATTTAAGGACACAACAAACCTAGTAGTGAAACAGAAAACTCAGTCAGTTTGGATATAATAGTGATCAGTATCAAGTAATCGAAACAAAGTAGCTTACAAATGGAATTTAGTAGACCTTTAGAATCGCACAAAGCAATTTTGCAAAGCGTTTCTTTGTAAAAAAAATATCTCCCTTTCCAAAAAAGCTCATAATTCATGCTAAAAGGAATAATGACTAAACTTTCATAAAGTATCACAAATCCCCAAAATGCCATAAGACCAAAATTCTCAATAATCACAAGTTCCTAAGTACCAAAAGGTGTTTTACTTTGGGGAGGAAGTTCAGTTTTCTTCCCTAAGGCAAGAACATACCCAATCAAATTGACCTTATCACAATAAGTGCACCAAGTCTTTAAAAATGTACTCAGTAGCAACTCTACTACACAGAAGACTACACAGGCTTGATTAGATTTTATGACTGGATGGTTCCAAAAGTCCTTGTTTTAGTTAACAACCTCATAATCTGATAGTACAATTCTTAATCTAACAACATCTAGATCATAAGAGAAATTGCTTTTCTAACAACATAGGTAATACAAAATTACCCAATAAGAAAATTCAGAACTATAACCATACCACAAGCTTGTATTTAAAACTTGAAATGAAACCAATTAATTACCAGTCAGGTAACCATAGCTTAGTTGAATGAGCAAATCAAATCTGGATTTCATAATCACTACTGGTTAAGATTTTAATTTCTAAGGCCCAATACTCAGCAATTTAAAAGAAAAGATTATTATCCATAAATTTAAGTTTTTGCTAACCTAGGGGGAACTTGCAGGGAAGTCCTGCTGTGTCCAGCTGCAAGGATCTGGTGACCAATAGGCCAGGAGAAAAGGATGATCCTGTAGGCTTGGGCATGGGGACAGGGAGTATTGAGGTACAGAGGGAAGGGAGCACCTGCAGTTTTCCCAGTTCCCTAACAATGAGAGAAATGAGAGAATTGGACTGTGGATAAGGCTTCGGAAAGTGTGTCCAGGCCCATGGCCTCCAACTCCTAGACCCAGAGCCTTCCAATCTTGGCTGGAGAGGAGCTGTAGTTCCTTTGAGACTTTTACCTTTGAGACTTAGACTGGAAAATGCATATCCCTTAAGGAAGGGAAGGAAAGGTTAGGAACAGACAAAGGCTTACATCTAGGCAGTAAACCAGGCACAGAGGCCTACAGGGCACAGAGACCCTGAAACCAGGGTGCAGGGACCCCCAAAGGCATAGACCCACCTACTGCCTCCCCATAGTGTCCCACAGGGAAGTGGAAGGCACAACACAAGGTAAACCAAGGTGCTGGGGGAACAACACAGGGTAAAAAGTTTGCTCAAGCAGAGCAAGGTGCCTTTTCTGTAAGTTTTGGAGACCAAATTTCCTACTGAGCTTCTTTTGTTTAGAAACCCTCTTCACAAATTATTTTTCTAGATTATATTGAGGTCAGGATGTGTTACAATGGAACACTAGCTACTTTTTCTTAAGATCTCCTCCCCGAATTCCCCTCCCAGCAGTCTCCAAGCAGCCTCTCATCACTTTTCCCAGCATCCCAGGAGAGGGGAGAAAAAAATGTGACCGACCCAGCACAAGGGCATCCCCTTATACGAGGGTCCACAGTCCAACTGACCTCCCAGAAGGCAGTGGAGCTACAGACGCTGCTGGCAGTGTCTGGGCATTCCAGGGGTCTCACTGCTCGGGAGACAATGGGAAGGTCTGGGAAAGAGAACAAAGAAAATCGGGAGCATCATGTAGAAGAGAGAGATGGGAGAGCTAGTTCAAAATGTGAATGAATTCACTGAGACCTTGTCTGTAGCCATTGGGAGCTTAATTAACGCAAAAGCAGTAGGACTGAGATTTAGCAAGGAGCTAAAAAAAGGCAATGATATTGGAAAAGGACCAGGCTTATAGAGGATGATTTTAGGCTTTCCTTATAGGGGTTAGAGATCTAGGGTAAGTCTTGTAAGATAAAGAAGTCTTACAAGATAAAGGCACAGGGTGAGGTCTATGAATCTCACAAGATAAGGAAATCCCATTTCCCAGGATGAGGGGTGGGGACAGGGAATTTCATGTTCTCCCCAGGATGAGAGATGGGGACAGGGAATCTTATGGTCCAGGATAAGGGGAAGTTGTGGCAAGGGGAGACTTTAGGGCACCAAGGTCTTCACAAAGTCAATCAATATTATTTTAACTCTTAGGTCATTGTTTCTATCACGTCATAGGAGGTGGTACTTGAGCTGAATCTCAAAAGCAGCTAGGAATCCTACAAAAAGGGGCATTTTCCAGACACTGGAGACAGCCCATAAAAAGGCAGTGAGATAAGAAATGCTCTTCATGTGTTAGTATAAGGAAGTAGGCCAGTTCAACTGGAACATGATGCATGAAGGGCAGTAATATATAGTAAGCTTCAAAAGGTGAGATGAAGTCAGGTCATGAAGGGCTTTAAATACCAAACAGCTGTTTCTACCTGATCCTAGAGGTAATCGGGAGGCACAAGACTTGAGCAGAGGATGATGTGGAATGATATGGATGTGTTTGAGGAGTATTAATTTGTGTGTAGGAGGCACTAAAGTCAGGAGAGAATCGAGGTAAGGAACACAATTAAGAGGCTATCAAAATTGTCCAGCCAAAAGGTACTGACATGCTAAATTAGGGTAGTAGCTTTGTGACCAGAGAATAAAATGGGGAATGGATTCGGTAAGTGTTGTGGAGACATACACTCTGTGGCTTAGTGACTGATATGCAAGCAACAGTAAGTGAATAGTAAAGAATGACTGAGGTTGCAAGCCTGGGTAACTGGAAAAATGGTGGTACCTTTGATAGAAAGTAGGAAAAGGAGTAGAAAGTAGAAAAGGAGGAGGTGGGGAGGGGCAATGAGTTCTGTTTTAGACATGTTGAGTTGGAGATACCTATAGAACATCAATTTGGAAATGTCTAATAGTCTCAAATGAGGTCATGTAGATGAAAGGTTTTTGAAAAACATAAAGAGCTATCTATCCAAGATCAGCTACATTACAAACATGAGATGGAAGTCATAATTCCTGAATAACAGATTGCAAAAATTGCCACTCTCTCTCTAAGCGGTAATCAATCAGATGTCATGTAGCTCTTTAATATCTACAAGTTTATAAATTTTCATAGCAGAGTGCAGAGAGCAAATATAGATCTATTACTGTATTTCTGCAGCCCTCTTTAAATCTGAAGTCTCATGTTGCTTTACTATCCTCATCTATCACCAGTGAGACTACTGACTGATGGCAGAGGGTGGCATTCACACGAGAGTGAGAGGCAGGGTGAAATCTTGTGCCACAGCTGTGTCAAGTTGATTTAACTTCTTCAGCCATCTGTGACGGTGAAAACAAGCTTCCCCTGCACACAGGCACAGCCGACAGATGGAGGATTTGGGATGGCAACTGTCCTTCAGGGAGATGCAGTGCCCGATGTCTTCTTTCAGAGCAACCTTTCAGAGAGGATAGCAGACTGTTCAAACACATCCTCCAGAAATCCTGTTAACTACTGGGTGGCCACAGCCATATGCAGTATGCCTGGCTGCCTTCAAAGGGATTGTGCCTGTCTGAGAAACACAATTCTTGTCTGGCATCCAGTGGCCAAATTCAGCATCTTGCTTGACATGGACAGAGAACAGAGAGGGGTATCTGCCCCTTTCCCTAGCTTGCTTTCTATTCAAACACTTCCCTCCTGGCTGGACTCCTGACACTCCAGCCTCCTCATCTGCCTCCCAGCCAAAATCCTCATCCTGAAGATGTTTCTACCCTTGTTTACCTTTGTCTGATGAGAGTCTTCCCAGGACTACTCTTTCATGAAAAATCCAGATTATCCACGCTCACATCTCTTCCTGAACTGTTTCTGACTTCTCAGACTTTCCCATCTTGCCCTTGAGTGGGTACTCCCTCCTCCCCATTCCATACCTCCCTTCTCTGCTCTCTTTTCTGGATTGTTTTCCCCTATTAGAATATAAGCACTTTGAGGGTAAGGACTGGCTTGGAGGGAGGTTGTATTTATATTCCAAGTGTCTGGCCTATAATACATGTATAATAAATGCTTTAATCTAACTATCTAGCTATTTATCAGCTAGCAAGCTCCTGAAACCAAAAGGCAATCTTCAAATGTTTATAATGTAGAAAAGCTTTTATGTTGTCCATTAGTCTTTTCAGTGATGCCCATGCATGGGGCTGGTAATTTGTTAAAAGCACCAATCTATTAGAAGGACAATAAAATATGTATGGGCAAAGCTGGCCCTAGGAAAAATCAGAACGCAGGCAAAGTTTGTTCAGAACCTCTGTTATTCCTTTGTGTACCCCGCTCCAGATCCTCCTTTAATGCAAGTTCTTAATCCTTCTAATATCCCAGTCCTTCCAGATAAAAGCTTCTTATAAAACTAATTCATACTGAGACATTAGTGGTTCAATAGTCTCACCCCACTGAGAATATTTATCCAGGTGGAATGTAGTGTTTCACAAAAGGGAATGAATATCTTTTGTTGAAATTTCAAGCATAGCAGGCAAACCAGTAGGGGAGGTATTTGGAAATAGGACTGAGGTCTTCTTGGTGATCCATCAGATATCATTTAAATAAATTTAACAATATATATGTGCATAATTTATCTATGCATATTTATACATGTCAGTGAATTAGTCATCAATGAATGAGTAAATTAAGAGAATGTACCTCACTCTACAGTTGTGCTCTCAACATGATAATGTATTGATTTGAGGGTTTTTGCTAAGAACTGATGTCCCACTATTGGATTTCTAGTATACATAGCAAAAGGGTATTTTAAGGGGAAAAATGTGTTAAAGATAAAAGAATAAATGTATCTTAATGTATCTGAACCTCTAAACTCCCTGCAGATTCCCCCATTATGGTCTGATTCTCAAACAATCTCTACCCCATCCTGAAAAAAAACACCTGGGACTTCCTTCTTGGCTCCCCCGTCCCCCAGTTTGATAGGTGAGTCCTTTGCCTTATCTTACTAGAAGTCATACCTCCCAAAGTCTGCAGTTTCTTTAACATGCCTATATAGGGTTATCCCCCTTGTCAACACCCTTTATGTATAATCTTCCTCTCTTAAAATGTAAGGTTCTTGAAGGCAAGGAGAGTCTTATTTCCTTGTTTGTATTCCCAGCACTTAGCACAGTGCCTAGCACCATACTAGTATATAGTAATCCTTGAAAAATGTGTAATTATCACTGACATGGAAGTGTTTTGCATGACTACACATGTATAACCTATGTCAAATAGCCTTCTCAATGGGAGGGCAAGGAGGGAGGGGAAAAATTTGGAACTCAAAATTTTAAAAATGAATGGAAATTGTTTCAACATGTAATTGGAGAAAAATAATATATTAATTTTATCTAATTTCATCTAAAGTGGATCTGCTTTCTAAGTTCCATACTTCTGTCATATTTCATTGTCTGTCATTAAAACCTCAAAGTCATCTGTCCTACCTCCTCCCCCTTTGCACCTGTGGTCACTTTGTTGTTCAGTCGTGTCAGACTCTTCATGACCCTGTTTGGAGTTTTCTTGGCAGAGACACTGGAGTGGTTTGCCATTTCCTTCTCCAATTCATTTTATAGATGAGGAAACTGAGACAAATAGGATTAAGTGACTTGTCCAGGGTCACACAGCAAGTGTCTGAGGTCACATTTGAACTCAGGAAGAGGAGTCTTCCTGATTCTAGTCCTTGGCGGTCTAGCCACTACACCACCTAGCTGCCCCATTGTGGTTTTTTACCTAGCCCTCCTGATCCTTCTATAAAGACTCTCCCACCTCCCCACTCCCACTTTCATTCCTGATATAATCACTCTAGTTCAGCCCCTCCTCAATCTGGCACCTGGATTATCCCTCTCTCCAAGTGCCTTCCCTCTCCAATCCATTCTCTATAACAGAGGTGCAGCCATAGCAGTGCCACTCCAAATTAAAATGTAATTGGGAACGTAATAGAATATAATATTAAATATGTGGTTTTGTAAGTATGGTTTAGTGGCCTCCTTCTGTTTGACACCTCAGTCATGGCATATTGACTTAGAAAACCTCAAATTAATATTTTCCATACTGTACTGTATTTTAATTTACTTTGTTAAAATTACCCAATTAAATTTTAATTTAGTTGGGGAACAAGATTGAATGAGAACAGGCTTTGATGCTTTCTTTGATGCCTTTGCTCTATAAAACAACCAGATTAATATTCCTAAACCATTGCTTTCATTTTTCCATTTCCTACTCTAAAATCTTTAAGGTCTCCCCCTTTGCTTAAAAAATAAATTCCAAACTGCTTAGCCTGACAATCAATTACTAACCTGCTTTTCTCACTATTTGCCCATGCTAAAACTCTACCTCATCTAACCTCTTCCATTCACCGTCCCCCCAAATAAACCTTTTACTTTCCCACTTTCTTGCCATTTCTTACACTATCCTTCCACCTTCTCTCCTCCTCCACACTAAGCTAAATTATTCCAGGCTCATCTGGAATCTCAGCTTCAGAGTGAAACCTCTCCATAGCCCTCTCTTAGCACTTATTTACTCCCTTATATTGTTAATTTGCTTCTAAGAACAGCACCTGTCTCATCTCCCCAAATAGTCTCTAATCACCTACAGCTTAAAGCTTGCTCTCTGGTCTCAGCTCCAGATTCTCTCTATAACCCATGCGCCTTCTCACTCTGGAAGATCCTCTGTAGTCCTTTCTTCTGATTAGTTAGTTTCTCCAAGAAGCTTCATGTTAGGCCTGCCATGTTTGCTCCATGGTCCAGCTCCTGACTGGATTTTCTCTGACCTTTTTCCACTTCCTGTATGTTGCATTTTTCCATTAGAATAAGTTCTTTGAAGGGGGTAAGGGGAATTGCCTTTCTCTTTTGCTTGTATTTGTATTTCCATACTTAGCACACTGCCTGACACATAGTAAAGCTTTAATATATGCTTCTGGTCTTGACAGCAGAACTGTGTCTCACGTCTTCCTTAGTCCCTAGCAAGATGTCTGACAAATTTGCTGAATTGATTAATTAGTTCATCATTTTATCACTTTACCAGATCCCACAAATATTGCTTTGCTATGCTAACAACCTTTAACGAGGACGTCTATCACTTTACCTTTATAAATGTATCTATGCATATATACTCATTTATACAAATTTATAAAAATGTACAAATTTGTTCATATAATGTACCTGTTTGTACAAATATAGATAAATATGTTTATATATAAATATATTTATGCAAATATATCTATTTGTAGAAAGAAAGATATATAAAGTATAGACAAAGAAGCACCTCATTTATCTGGCATCATAAGGAAATGAGGTGTTCCATTCCACTGAGTTATTAAAATGACTGAAGTTTACCATTTTAAAAGCATAAAAAAAAAATTAACCATTTGCATAGAAATTCTTCTAAAATGTTCCACAAATATCCCTGCCTCCGCAAATAGAGTAGACTGAATATAATTTATTCTTTTTGTAGCTCAGGGTAATCATTATGAAGAGTAATTATCATACTGAGTTTTCACTCAGGGATTCCCTTGTCACCCACTGAGGTATATAAGGTCATTCATTCATATATTAATTGTCCTAGAATGTTATGCTTTTGCATTTGTGTCTGCTTTAAATAATTGTGCTATCTTCTCCTTTGCTGTCTTCTCAAGCAACCAGTATTCATTATTCACCACTATCTGTGCTCTTTAGTAGCAACTGCCAATTCTAACCTGCTATTTCTAAACTATTATCTACTGTAAAGCAGGAATTCTTAACCTAGGGTCCCTGAACTTTTAAAATAAATTTTGACAACTATTTCAATAAAATTGTTTTCCTTTATTATCCTGTCCTTCGTTTTATTTGTTTAAAAATCATTATTCTAAGAAGAGATCCGTAGACTTCATTAGATTGTCAAAGGAGTCCATGATACACACACACACACAGATCCATCCTATGAAGAATTTTGCCTAAAATAAAGTTATATCAGTGCCAACTCAGACCCCAAGGGGTAGAATGGAAAGTGTGCTAGACTACTACTCAATAGATAAAGTCAAAAGATATGAACAGGTAGTTTTCAAAGAAGAAATAAAAACTATAGATAATTATAGTACAAATACCCCTCACCTGGGGGGTGACTGAATAAATTGTGATATATGAATGGCATTTACTAAAGGAAATTTAAACCTTCCTTGGAAAACCTGCAAAAATTTTTATGAACTGATACAGAGTTAAGAGAACAGACCCAGAATGCTTGTTACAGAGATTGCAATATCGTAAAGGACAAGGACTGTGAAAACTTCAGAATGCCATTCAATATGGTAACCAATCATGACATTAGAAGTCTGATGACCATAATGACGCAGGCTTCCCACTACTTGGAAGAGAGGTGATAGACCAGAAGAGCAAAATGAAACATATGGTTTCAGACATGGTCACTGTGTTATTTTTTATATTATTTGTCACAAGAAAGGGTTTAAATGGGGAAGGAGAAAGAGGAGAATAAGTGAGTAATGATTGTTAGCCAAAAAAATGGAAAAGAAAGCAAAAAGTTAATGAAATATGTTTTTAAATACATGGGAAAGAAGAGAAGTTCTGAAATGTACATAAAAAGGACAGTTTGGGGACTATTGTGCTAAATTTAATATGCATTTCAAAATAGCCATACAAAATGGAGGTTCACAATTCCTTATAGTCTCATTTTTCTGGTCATTTTATATTAAAATGTTCATATTTGTTGATATTTGCAAAGTTCATAAAAAAATAGAAAAGGCACTGGATTTAGAGTCAGAGAACCTGAGTTCAAATCCTTACTCTTGTATTTATTATCTATAATACTGGATAAGTCATTTTACTACTCTGGACTTGAGTTTTCTCATCCATAAAATCAGGACAAATAGACTCTTTTGAAAGTCTCTTCAAGTTTGAAATACCTTGATGTTATAAAAAAAAAAATAACTGTGTGGCATTTATTTCAACTACTTAAAAGCTTTTTTCATTTACTTCTAGGTTCTTGGCTATACTCTGGATGTTTGAAGTTGCCAGATAAGTGACCTCTGAATAAATGAAGCTTTACCAGAATATCTCCTTTGATTTTTTTCATCAAATAAAAAAAATAAATAGAATTTGAAAGATCCTGAATCTGTAGCTAAAGTTGGCTCAGGAATAGGTTTTTCCAGAGACTCCAGAGCTCCATTTTTAAAAGGTATCTCTCTATCACCTGACACCAAACCAAAGAGACAAAAAACAAAATAAACTGCCAGTCTGTGAGTTTAGCACAATCTTCTTTGGTGACAGAAAAATGAGCACCTCTAGACACAAGTGACCTGACTTGCAGTGGCTTCACTCTGTACCACAAGAGCATAGTCACAGCCTCCTCTGAAGAAGATGTTTCTTGTGCTAATCATGAAGGATTTTGTTCACCTGAAGAAAATCAAGCCAGCAGCAACTGAGAACCCCAGATTTGTCAGAGTGACTGCCAATGCTGACAGCCAATTCTCCTGGGTCTTACCACATCCCAAAGGGAAAAATAAAGCTAAGTGCAGTATTCATTCCTGTTGCATGTTCCATGGTTCAGGACCGCCTGAAACTGTCTTTCTTCTTCCGTTACTCCTGTCAAGGGGCCCCTGGAGACCCATCTCCAAACCAAAATACTAAATCCACAAGCATTTAAAAAATGGGCCATCTTCAGGAAATCCTGCCAGATGGTGAGAAATGAGAAATGCTTTCCTCCTTGAAATATACGTGAGCATCCGGGTAACAGGTGGAATTTCTCCTGTCAGGAAGGTGGAAGAAGGGAGGACAGAGACCTCTTTGGCCACAGTAGAAGCAATGCTGGCTACAGAGTCTGAGGATCTGGGTTCAAACTCCTCCTCTTCTGTTACTATGTAACCTCAAGTTATTTAACCTCCCTGAGCCTTAGCTTCCTCACCTGTAAAATGAAGGAGTTGGATTAGATGACCCCTGAGGTCTCTTCCATCTCTAGCTCTATGATTCTATGATACCCTTTCCTTTCTCTGATGAAGGCAGTCTCAGGACTAGCAGCTGAACCAAACTCCCTGCACCCCTCATCTTTCTACCTGGCATTTATTTCTCCCTCTTGGAGACATCAAAGTACCAGATGAAAAAGCTCTCTAATGAAAGGGTATTTTATTTCTCTGACCTAGAGACCAGCTCCTAGAGGGAGAAAACCATTCTTTAATGGTTCATCACTGACATCTATTCAGCACAGTGCTGTTTACAAAAGATGGTGAAATTAAAGACACAAAAAGTAGACGGTATCATTCTACTGTCAGAGAGCTTACAGTCTAACTTGTTATTCATTTTTCATTTTAGAAGAGGACTCATGAGGAGCACCTAGGTAGTACAGTGGATAGAACACCAGCCTTGGAGTCAGGAGGACCTGAGGTCAAATCCAGCCTCAGACACTGACTATCTGTGTGACTCTAGGAAAGGCACCTAACCCTGATTGCCTCAAAAAAAAAAAAAAGAAAAAAGAAAAAAGGAACAGAACCAGTGTCATCACAGGGCGATGTCTTGACTCTCAGGTGAATTGGATTTAAGTGGATCAGAGTTGTGTGAAATCCTCTTCATCACTTTCTCTTCCAGAGTCATCAAAGATCTCATCAAAGTCCAGTGGCAAAACAGAAGTCAAGACACCTAGAGATGGCCCAGACGCAGTGGATGACCTTGGTGTCTTTGATGTCTAATCAACCTGTAAGTGCCCTATAGTACCTGCTTTAGCCACCTTCATGGTCATTGGACCCATCCCAATGGGGGAAGTCTTCACATGCTTGGGGTAGACATCCCGCTAGTTCACCAGTGGGTTTGAGGGTTGTCATTTACCCTCAACTTGGTTTAGCCCATCTGCTGAGAAGGTTTTATCAAGATATGGCCACTGTATATGCTATAGCTCCTTTGAGCTACAGGTGGGAGTTAGGAAAAAGGTAAATACAAAAGTGGGGTGTTCTTGGAGAAGTAGAACCTCTGGTATAAGGGCTTTTAAGTTCCAGATTTTTTTCTCCCCCATCCCTTCTCTCTGGCAGTTTTCAAAAGAAAGAGTGCAAACTATATGGAAACAAAACAAGTACCTATCAGCTAGGGAGTGACTGAATAAATTGTGATACATTAATGGTATGGAATATTATTATGCTAAAAGAAATTTAAACCCTTCCATGAGAAATCTGCAAAAACTTGTATGAACTGATGTAGAGTTAAGTGAGCAGAACTGGAATAATTTTTGGAGTGATTTCAATAATGTAAAGGAAAACTACTTTGAAAATTTTCAAAATGCATTTCAACAGTGATCAATCATGACTTTAGCAGTCTGATGATGATAACGAAGGATGCTTCTTGCTATCTGGAAGAGAAGTGATAGGCTGGAAGTACAAAATGAGACAAATGGCTTCAGAAGTGGCTATTGTGTGTTATTTTTTACGACTATATTTATTTGTCATAAGAAAGGGTTTAAAGGGAAGAGAAGAATAAGTGGGTAATGATTGGGAGGGCTATAATCTAAGATGATAAATACTTACAGGAAACAGGTGGGCAGCACCGCAGTTCAAGCGTTTTCTATCTACTGGTTCCTTCCCTGCTACCTTCCAGTATGTCCAAATTTTACTCATTCTGAAAAAATCTTTAGATCCTACTATTCCCTCAAGGTATATCTCTCCTCCTTTACTCAGCCAAACTCCAAGAAAATGTTATTGACACCTATTGCCTCCACTTTCATTTTCATTCCTTTCACTTCTCAACATTTTACAATATGGCTTTTCTCCTCACTACTCTCCCGAAACTTTTCTCTCCAAATCCACCAATAATCCCTTAATTGTGAAATCTGATGATCTTTTTTTTTTTCAGTCCTAATCCTTCTTAACCTATTTGATACATTTGACACTGTGGATTATACTCTGTTTACTCTGTTTCCTTTGGAGTTTTCTGATACATTTCTCCCTGGGTTTGTCTTCTCCCTATCTACCCATTCATGCTTAGCTGCCTCTGCTGGTTTATCATGGATATGATGCCAAGAGCGGGTGTTCCTCAAGATTCTGTCCTGGGCATCCTACTCTTATCTCTTTAGCTCTCTCTTAATTACCTCATCACTTCCCATGGATTGAACCATCATTTCTTGGCTGATGACTCACATTTCTATGTATTCAGTCTTAGTTTCTTATCAGAACTTTACTTCTACATCATTGTTTATTGAGCATTTTACAACATCTTTCACATTCAACCCTTTCTCTAATCAGATAGTTGCCACCTTAATTTAGACTCTCACCTCCTTTTACCTAAACTATTGTAACAGCCTTCTAAATTGTCTCCTTCCCTCAAGTTTCTTTCCACAATAGTCCATCTAAAGCCACCAAGCCAATTTTTCGAAAACATAAGCTAACTTATTTCCTCAAAGTTTAAAAATAATCGCCTCTCTTTGGGATTTAATGGCATTTATATAATGTCTTAAGGTTTCCAATATACTTTACACATTTCATCTCATTTGATACTTACAGTGACCATATGAGGTAGATATTATTGCTATCCTCACTTTACAGATGAGGAAATTGAGGATGGAAGAACTTTTTGGCAATTAAAAGAGAGAGCTAACGAGGTAAGAGTAGAATGCCCAGGGCAGAAGCTTGAGGAGCACCCACTCTTGGCATCATATGTGTGATAAACCAGCAGAGGCAGCTAAGAATGAGGTTAGATAGGGAGAAGACAAACCCAGGGAGAACAGTATCAGAAAACTCCAGAGGAAAGAGAATAAAGTCTTGCCCAGAATCACATAGCTAATAAACATTTGAGAAAGAATTCACATTCAAGTCTTCCTGACTCCAAGGTCAACCTTCCATACACTGCACCTGACCCCTTCCTACCTTTCCAGTTTTGCCTCACTTTATTCCCCTCCAAACATGGTACATCCAGCTATATCTACATACCTATTGTTCCTCAAACATGACTGTCCATCTCCTGTCTCTATCTCTGCACTCACTCTGTGTTCCCCATTTGTGGGATGCTCTCCCTTCTCCCCAGTTTTTAGTTTCCTGGCTTCCTTCAAGGCCCAGCTCATATCCCTCCTTCTATAGAATTACTTTCTTGATCCTTACTGCTCTCCATCACACTCCTCCCCACCCAGGGCCATCCCTTCTGATACTATCTTCCATTTACATTGTATATATTTTGTATTAACTAGTTATTTTCATGTTGTCTCCTTCATTAGAATGGAAACTCCTTGGAGGCAAGGATCATACTGAGCCCCTTTTTTTAATCACTCATGCCTAGTAATAGAAAATGCTTAAAAATGCTTGTTGACTAAATTTACTGACCTTAGCTGACTAGTAACACCAAATACAAAGATGGCCTGAGAGCTATGGCTTGATTAGGAAGGATTCTGATCTACAAAGCACCTACAACCAGGGCAGTTTACTAGGAACTCGTGGGTGATGAGGAACATGAGCATTATAATGGAAAAACAAAACAGACAAAAATGTCTATTGTCTAGGCTAGCTGTTTCCAAATATTTTGTTTGTGCATTCCTATCAACAAAAAAGTTTTAAGCACTTACCCTCTATAATGCATATGTACATATTTATGCATCATAAATGCATATGATAATAATGACATTAACTACAAAAATCAAAATTAAAGAAGAGATAAATATAAAATAATATTTGGTACTAGAGTCAAGAGAGAGCCACTGAAATTTACTGAGTAGAGAAATAACACAGACACACCTGCACTTTAGGAAAATCACCTTAGCTCTAGGTGGCTACTAACTTGTTAGCTATTTTGTGGCTCTATGAAGGATTGTTTGGAAAGGCAAGAGGCTTGAAGAAGGGAAATCAATTATGAATCTCTTGAATTATTTTAGCCAAGAGGCAATGAGAGCCTGAACTAGATGGTGGCTGCGTGGGTAGTAAGAAGAGGATGGATGTGAAAGATGCTATAGAAGGAAATGACAGGTTTGGCAATGGATTGAATATACAGGGTGAGAAAGAGTGGAGTTGAGGATAACACCCAAATTGTAAGCCTAGGTGATGGAAGGATGTTGATGTCTTAAATAGCAATAGGGGTGGAAAGGTAATGTAATGCAAAATAATCCAACCCTGCTCATCCCTTTCTAAACTATTCTCTCTTTCCCACTGGTAAATGAAAAGGAAAGGAAAGGTTTTCTCACCCATGACTACCCTGGAGTCCAAAGCCATTGAGGGACAAAATGTATGGGGAAATCTGCCTCTTCAGTTGCAACAAATGCCTGAATTAGGTCAAGTTATAACCTCCCTAAAGTTCAGGACCCATGCCCAAGTTAATTACAAGAGAGGCCAGAGATGGGAGGGGTAGAAAATGTTGAAGGGATTAAGATAGCTATGTTGGAGGCAAATCAATAATTGGTTAGGAGAGTGTGGATAGGGAAGGTGGAAGTGACCCATCTTCCTTCTCTCTTATTGTTTGATCACAAACTCCTTGGGGTCAAACCATGACTCCCTTGAACTAATTCCACAACCTCTACTTTGGAGACCACTAGTCTAGACTACTAAATGGATGACCAATCTACTGAGTTAGTACATTAGTATATATATGAGACAGACACTGCTGATCAACAGTGAGTTGGTCTCAGAATTGATTAGAGGGGAAAGAGTGGGTTAGCTGACATTAGGGAAATTATAAGATGTTGAGCCAGATGTTTTGGTTTAATTGCTTTTCTTTGTCATAAGGGAGGGTTGTATTTTGATGTGTGTGGAGGGAGGGAGAATTTCCAGAAATAGCTATTTTGTGAAAACAAAAATAATCATCTCCCTCTCATATTTGCAGAGGCAGGAGACTATGAGTGTGGCTCATTGAATACATTATCATACATGGTCCATATGTTGATTGTTTTTGCTAACCTGTTATTTTTTTCTTATTTCTTTTTTTTACAAAGGATGGCTCTCTGGGTCAAGGAAAGGGAATGAATATATTAGGAAATAAAGATAGTATGAAAACAAAAAATATAAGTAAAATAAGATGTAAAGCATCAATTAAAATATTTTAATAAAAATGAATAAGTAATATTTCTTCAAAAGGAGAAAATGCACAGTGCTTTAATAAAAGTTCAGCTTTTAAACACATACATTCTCGTAGGAGTGCTAGGTGATTGTCTATCTTGAAACACCAAAGTTTCCAAGTAATTAAAGAAGTAATCCAAAGGGCAAATGAGACATTTACAGTGGGTGGAAAAGAGGCTGCATCATATTTTCAGTGATGATCTACATCCCAGAAGTGGTATAAAGGATATTGCCAGGGGTGTGCCAGGGCCAGCTCAAACTGACTCATGAGAACCAATTTTTAAATTTTCATTGTAAGCATTAGAAACCATCAGAAATTGGCAAACAATCAATACTTCACCTTTTTTATTATCTAGAACTAAGAAAGTGATAGGGGAAATATAATTCAGATTAAATTTAAGAGAGTGCCTTGTTTGCTTTTTTTTTTGAAAGTCAGTTGACAAAACATTTACTGGTACACACCTGGATACAACCTTTGAAGTATGTGCTTGAAAAAGAATGGGGATCATCATGTAACAAGAGATAATAATAACAGATGGAGATCACAATACTTTTCACAGGTATTCACAAAATGAAAAAAAAAAGACCTAAATTAAGACCTCTACTATATTGAATAGATGGTCTATGGTAAAGATTCAGAAGAACAATGCTAAGAATGACATAGAATAAGAAGGAAAGGATGAGTTGTGATCAGAACTGATGGAGAAAATGCTTGTGTTCATCTATTGAAGAATACTGGTTCTGAGTATCACAGATTCATAGACTCAAAGAACTCGAAGGGACCCCCAGTCCAACTTATACCTATCAAAAAATCTCTCCACAATGCAAATGACTATCATTATTAAGTGTATGTAAGTTACGTCTTGTTGATTTGCCCACTGATCTTTGTGTCTATATGTTCTCAGTATTCAGAGTTCATTGTTCATATATCAGGGTCAACAGTGTTGGGACTGGAAGCTCAATTCCGTGTGGACAGTCTCGGGCAGGTAAAAGTGGGACTTCTAAATCTTAGAGTCTTACGAGGCCCTCCATGAACAGCGGGGTTCGAGAAGGTCAGACCGAGCTAGCTCGGCTAGCTCGGGTATTTCCGCCTCTCCCCCGGAGATACCTGATGGGTGGAGTCTCCCTGCCCTCGAGGTCGTCCCGGATTGGAGCACACCTAGTTACCTAACAGCACGGTATTGAGATGCAAACTGTGTGGCTGAAGATTAAGTAGGATTGAGGAAGCCTAAAAGCTCTTAGCACGTGTGGAGCCAAAGAGAAAAGTAGGGCTCCGCTTCTTTTCTTTCCTCTCTCCCCTCCCCCTCTCTCCCCGCTTGTACTTCTACTTCCATTCCCTTAAGCTTAGCCTTCTTAGGAAATCTCCCCCTCTTCGTCCTAAGAAAGAAGACCCCCTGCACTTGTAACCGAAACCCTGTAATAAAGCTCAACCCCTGTTTGACTCTGGAACGTCCTTTCTCTCATATGTGCATCCGGCGTGGCCAGCCGAAGACCTGGACAGGTAAGAAAGACTCGGGTAGCCCAATACAGGCCTCTAGGCTTGGCACAACAGCTTATAATAACTTAAAACCTAGTGAGAACATTGACCCAGTATATATACAATGACATCAGCAACTATTTGTTGAGTATCTACCACGTGTGAAGACACTACACTAGATACTGTGGAGAATACAAAGATAGAAGTTTTACTGACTCAGATTTTTAAAAATGACATGCAGAAGACAGAAAAAAGTCCAGGTAATAGAGGATGAAAAGGAGAGCTTGACACAGACCCATAAAAAGAATGTAATTAAAACTAATGCTCTGAGCTGAGGATGGTAAAGAAAGCTACAGACAGCAAAAAGAGATTTGTTTTTTAGCTATATTAGGAGAAAAAGATTAAGATGGGGATAGAATCTTTGAGGTGGATGGGCTAATGATAGCTAATGAAAGAGAAACAGAGACAAAGAGACACAGGGGGGGCCATATGAAAGCAAGAGCAAACATTATCTTTAAATGGGGACAAGCTAGAAGACTTTGAGCAAGAGTGAAGCAAGGACGTCCATTGCTATCATTACTATTCAATACTGTACTAGAAATGCTAGCTAGAGCAGTAAAAGAAGAAAAATATATTAAAGGAATAAACATAGGCAATGAGGAAATAAAACTATCACTCTTTGCACATGATGTAATAGTTAACTTTGAGAAACTTAGAGTCAAATAAAAAACTAAATAAAACAATTGACAACTTCAGCAAGTAGCGGCTTACAAAATGAACCTACACAAATCATCACCATTTCTGTATATTACCTAAAAAGTCCATCAGGAAGAAAGAGAAATTCCATTTAAAATAATAACAGAATATAAAATATTTCGGAGTCAAACTGCCAACACATGTACAAATTATATGAATATGATTACAAAATATTATTTACAAAAATAAAGTCAGTTCTAAATAATTGAAGAACAATATTCATTGCTCTTGGGTAGGCTGAGCCAATATAATAAAAATGTCGATTCTGCCTAAACTAATTTATTCAGTGCCATACCAATCAAACTATGAATGAATTGCTTTGTAGAGCTAGAAAAAAAAATAATATTCATCTGGAAGAATAAAAGATTAAGAATATCTAAAGAACCAATTGAAAAATTAATCAAGAACTCACTATTTAACAAAAAGTGTTGGTAAAATCAGAAAACCATCTACCAGAAACCAGGTATAGACCAATATCTTGAAAAGCATACATATGGTTTAGACTAAAAGGTAACATCATAAGCAAATTAGAAGATCTTGGAAGAAATTACTTGTTAGATCTATGGATAAGGAAGAATTCATGAGCAAACAAGAGGCTCACAGGAGGCAAGATGTATACTTTTATTACATAAAATTAAAAAGTTTATGCATAAACAAAATCAGTGCAGCCATAATTAGAAGAAAGCAAGAAAGGGTTGGGTGGAAAATTATAGTAACTTTCTCTGATAAAGGTCTCATTTCTCAAATACATAAGAGAACTATACCAAATTTATTTTTAAAAGAGTCATTTTCCAATTGATAAATGATCAAAGGATATTAATAAATGGTTTTCAGAAGAAGAAATCAAAGCTATCAATCAATAGCAATATGGGAAAAATAAGTTCTAAATCACTAATAATTAAAATGACTCTGACACACTACTTCATACCTATCATATTGGTTAAGTTGACAAAAATGAGAAATTTTAAATACTGTAGGGGCTGTGGGAAAAGAAGTACTTTAAAGTATTGTTGGTAGAGCAGTGACATGGTCCAGAAATATTCTGGAAAATAATTTGGAACTATACCCAAAGAGCTATTAAACTATGTATATTCTTTGATCTAGTGGTACGATTACTAGGTCTATACCTCCAAAGAGATTAAAGAAAAAATAAAAAGATCTCTGTGTACACAAATATTTCTAACAACTCTTTTTGTGGTAGCAAAGCAATAATCAGTGAGGGGATGCCCATCAATTGTGAAATGGATGAACAAACTATAGTATATGAATGTGATGGAGTACTATTGTGCTGTAAGAAATGATGTATGGGATGATTTCAAAAGTATGTAGGAAGACTTTTATGAAATGATGAAAAGTGAAGTATACAAAATTTATAGGAGAATAATTTATACAACAATAACAATATTTTAAGATATCTAAAGATAATAAACTTAGAAAGACTTAGGAACTCTGATCAACATAATGACTAACTAAAATTCCAAAGGATTCATGATGAAACATTTGGGGTGGAAGAAACATGGCTGATGCAGGAATTTGTTTCGTATGGCTATACATATTTATAATGAACTTAGTTTGTCTTACCTTCTCAATGCATGGGGGAGGGAAGGAAGAGGGGAATTCAGAACTCAAAATAAAATTGAATTAAATTTAAAAAATAAAATAATTTTAAAAGAATGGGTCATGCCAGATTCTCCTTGTTTCTATTTTTGCCAAAATTACTAAACTAGTAGAAAAGAGAAATGCTACAGGTATTCTTTATCCTGATTTTAAAGTTTAGATTTAGATAAAAGATCACATACTGTTCTTATAGAAATAGAAATAAGAATTGGATGAGAATGCAATTAGATGGATTTAGAGTTTGCTTAATGGAAGGACTCAGTAAGTACTTTTTAATGATACAGTGTCAACATGGCAGGATGTCTCTAGTGGAGGACCCCAGAGATCTTGAATGGCACAGTGTTAATAATTTTAACAATGATTTAAATAAAGACATAAATGGAGTGCTTATCAAATTTTCAAATTATATAAAGTTGGGAGGGATAGCTAGCACAGTGGATGACAGAGTCACAATCCAAAAAGATCTTTACATGCTAGAGTTATTCAGTCATTAGGCTGAATCTAATAGGAAAAAATTCAGAGGGATAAAAAAATAAGCTTTTCCAGTCCAAGATAAAGGAGGCATGTTGTTCTCATAATGTTACGGGAGTATTATTAGACTTCAAGCTCATCATGAGCTGGTGGTGGATGTGGAAGCCAAAAAAGCTAATACAATCTTGGACTGCATTAAGAGAAACATACTTCTAGGAATATCGATGGTCACATTGTACTCTGCCTTTGTCAGAACTCAACTTTAGTACTGTGTTCAGTTTGGGACACCATAGTTTAAATAGGATATAAATACTGCCCAGAGGAAGGCAACCTAGATAGTGAAAGACCTTGTGTATACGTCCCAATTAAAGAAACTAGACATGTTTATCCTGGAGAAAAGAAGACTTAGGGTTGATTTGGTATCTATCTTTAAATATTTTGAAGGACTGGCACGTAGAGGAAAGATTAAATTTGTTCTATTTGGACCCTGAGGAAAGAGCCAAGTACAATGTTTGGAGTTTACAAAGAGTACAATTTAGGTTTGATTAAAAAAAAAAAAAAACAGACGCATCCAAAAGTAGAATCAGTTGCCTAGAGATATACTGGGTCTCCCCCTTCCTTAGAAACTGTCAAGGAGAGCTTGGCTGATCCTTTGTTGGGTATGTTATAGTGGTGTAATGTTAATGGGATAAGATCTTCCCTGCCCATTAATAGGTCTCATATAGAGCCCAATAAAGGAAACTTGATTGGGGGAGGTTTGCTTGTTTGAAGGCTTTCACACCTTTTGGTAATTAGCCACTGAAGTACTTGGATTATGACACCTTCTGATTATATATTCTGAGGTTGGCATTTTGTTTTGGGGCTCACTCATTGAAAGAAGGTTCATGTGATTTGGCCAGATGAGACTCTGGGTAGCCATTAAGGAGCCCCCTGGCTTTGAAAACTCAGATGATGGTGTTTTCTCTCTAGTAACTATGTATATATGTAATGGTCAGACAGTTGGATCTGTCTGCTGACCTGTGATGTATGTATTGCTTATGGTCAGACAGTAAGAAGCCCTGTCTATTGGTCTTTATTCTATTTTCTCTGTTTGTAATTTCTGCTTGTAATTTGTTTGTATTCTATCTGAAGTTCAGGGCACTAACTTTTTCCCCTGAACTAAGAGAATGATATATGTGTTTGATTAAAGTAAGATGGTTGACCCCTTTAAAGTTTATTTCCTTTAAGAAGAGCAGATCTAAGAACCTGTACTAGCAGGTCATCCTGGGTATGGTAGGGTGCTTGCTGTTACAAGTGGGGAATTATGTTTGAATATGGGTTGTATTAGATGGTTTCCAATATCATTTTCAACTCTGAACTTCTGTGATTCTGTGAAGACTCTATTCCTGACTTCAAAAAGCTTATAGTCTATTTGAGGAAGAAAAAAATAGAGATTTAAATATAGGAAACAGGTTTTTCACTAGCTAAAACACAACACCAAACAAATTAGGCTTTATTGCTAACAGATTTAAGATTGGGAAAGGAGTAGAACAAGCTTGGTATTGTCATCTTATTTACTTAACTTATATGCAGAGTACGTCATACCAGGCTGGATGAATCAGAAGCTACAACTGAGGTTGCCAGGGAAAATATCAGCTATCTCAGATATGCAGATGATACCACTCTGATGGCAGAAAATGAAAAGGAATTAAGAAGCCTCTTGATGAGGATAAGAGAGGGGAGTATAAAAGCTGGCTTGAAGCTTAACATACAAAAAAACTAAGATCTTGGCAACTGGTCCTATCACTTCCTGGCAAATAAAAGGAGAAGAAATGAAAGCAGTGTCCGATTTTTTGTTCTTAGGCTCAAAGATCACTGCAGATGGCAAGTGCAGCCATGAAATTTAAAAGTGCTTGCTTCTTGGAAAGAAAGCATTGGCAAATCTGGACAGCACACTAAAAAGCAAAGACACCACATTGCCAACAAAGTTTCGTCTAGGCAAAACTATGGTTTTTTTCAGTAGCAATATATGCTATGAGACCTGGACTATAAGGAAAGCTCAGCAGAGCAGAACTGACACTTTTAAATTGTGGTGCTAGAGAAGACTTTTGAGAGTCCTTTGAACAGTAAGGAGATCAAATTAATCAATACTTAAAGAAATTAATTCAGACTATTTATTGGAAGGAAAAATACTGAAGCTTAAATGCCACATAATGAAAAGACAGGACTCATTGGAAAAGACCCTGATGCTGGGAAAGACTGAAAGTAAACGGAATAGGGAATGGCAGAGGATGGGATAGATAGTGTCACAGAAGCAAAAAATATGAGCTTAGAAAGATTTTGGGAGATAGTGGAGGACAAAAGGGCTTGGTATGCTATGGTCCAGAGGGTCACAAAGAGTGAGACATGACTGAATGACTGAACAAAAACAACAACAGAAATAAGGGAGACAAGAATACAGTCAAGGGAGATGGAAAATAATGACCTTACCTCCTTGGCTTACCTGTTGATTTTGCTTTCTATTTATTTGCTTATTAAGCCAATATCCCTAAATTAGGTATCTATCCCTAAATTAGATAATTATCTATAAGAAAGAATTTTGATTTCTACCCAGACAAAAAGAAAAGATTATCTTAACCTGGGGTCACATTGTCTAGAGTTTGTTTAGCTGGGTATGGTAGCTAGTTCTAAAGCTATAAGTAAAAACCTGTTCTTATCATAGAAAGATTTGAGCTACTGTACTCTTCTGGGCTAGAGCTGACATGGTCTAAGTGACCCTAAAGAGTTAGCTCAAAAAATAGATGCAAGAACAACACCCAAAAGAGACTATGTGCCCAGCAGCTACAAGAGAGCTGGTACCCACCCAAAACCCAACTGAAACAACTAGGGACCAACAAAGCAATGTGCTTGGTCACTACAGTGAGATCACTAGGAATTACCAGAGCCCTGTGACAGCAGTACAGTCTAAGTTATCCCTTATGATACAGCCAATATGCAACAGAGTTTCCTCCTCTGCCTTTACTCTTTTACCCTGCCATCTTCCCCATCCTACCCTAGCAACATTGATTAGGCCAGATTTTCCATTAAAGTCAGTATTTGATTAGCCTAGGAATGGGACAAAGTTCAAGCTGTGAAGTATTTCTCAAACTTGTTTAGTATCCTAAGACTGAGCTCATCCTATTTCACTGATCAGCTGCATCTTCATATGGAGATATTTATTAAATCTGAAGAGCACTGCCTTCACATAAGTGGTCTTCTTATATCCTTAGGTGACCAGAAATACAGCCAGAGCCAACCAGGAAAGTATATCAAGAAAGGGATAGCTTGAGCCTTGCCCCATTCCTAAGCCAATCAAGTCCCAGTTTTGCTACCTTTAGGGAAAATCTAGCCTAACCTAGATTGTGGGAGGTAGGAAGGAACTTTGATAACTCTAAGACAAATAAACACAGCACACAGGAGGGCTGCCAGCACAGGATCACTCTTGATTTGGTCAGACAGGAAGACTGCTTCGGAGGGGTTAATAATCTTACTTTATTCTAGTCTAGTCTTCTCAGAAGGGTTGCTGATAGTATGAGCACCAATTCCTACAGCATTCCTTAATCACCCTTCTCACATGGACTAGTGAGAAGGAGGGGCAAGAGAAATATAGGAATAGTGGATATACTGCCTGTAGGATGGGAGGATTTACCGTATTCCTCACTAACAAGAGAATGGGCTAAAAAGCACTGGACCTTGTGAAAACTGGGAATCGAGGTTACAGGAGGGAGAACCTGGAGATTTAGAAAGGTGTTGGCAAGGAATACCAATAAGACCAGGCAAGGAGTTGGCAGAGATTTGTTTTCTATAGGTTTAGTACCCTCCACTTGCAGATGCCTGATCACTTCAGCCAGATCCTAACTATAACGGTGGTGTGTCATCTCTGGATCTGAAGTTGAACAAACTCCAGATGCCAGCTATCTATTTTACCCAATATTTATAGGCCTACCCAAAACAGAATCAGAAGTCTTCCAATCTGAGAGAAATGTTTCTTGACCAGAATCTACACTGGTCAATATCAAGATTAAGAAAGCAGTTTACTCAGAGAGTAAATCTAGAGTCACACCTTATCACCACCAAAGAAATGCCTAATCCAAAGTATGCCTCACTCATACTTTGTTAAATATGATCAAAAGATTGAAGGCAGAAAAGAAGTTTTGGTAGAGCTAACATTTGGCATTTCCAGACTCCTAATGCCCCTAAGATTGATACCAGAGGACTCATTCTTTATTTGTTAAAGTTTGAGTAAGAATCTCAATTGTACCCTTGATATAAGCTTTGAGGTGTCAAAGGATAGAGAAGATCTGTGATTCCTATGATGAATATGTCAAATTACTAATAGAATAATTAAGAAAGTCCTACTGCCTAGACATACCTTTAGCAAACAAGAGCACTAAGAACAAATAGAATTATGATGCTCAAGTTGAAGGTCAAGACCGTTCTACTAGACCAAGTTAGTACCAATAGAAAATACAAGATTGCTGACCACCTCAGAAAAACAAAAGCCTAGAAAGGTGACAGTCTACAAAATAGCACTGGGAATTGTCTAGGGCTTGCAAAGATAATGCATCACAGCCACTTGCTGATCATAAGAGAAAGGACAAGACCACTCAGCTAGGTGGGTGTACTGGATAGAGTACCAGGCCTAGAGTCAGGAAGACCTGAGTTCAAATCTGACCTCAAATACTTACCGTATGACCCTGGGCAAGTCATTTAGACCTGTTTGCCTCAATTTCTTCACCTGTAAAATGAGATGGAGAAAGAAATGGCAAACCATTCCAGTATCTCTGCCAAGAAAATCCCAAATGGGGTTGCAAAGAGTCAGACATGACTGAAACAACTAAACAAGGTCAAGGACAAGGTCAAAAGCCCAAGAAATCTAAGAGAGTCAAGCAGGTCCAACAAAGGCCTCATACAATATAATAGGCAGATACCCAGCTCCAGAGAAAAATCCAAAGTTGAGGAAGCTTGATTCAAGACTCTGATGAGGATGAAAATAAATATGGGTACATCATTATGGAATAGGGAATGATGCCAGGGATACCTTGACTTATAAGAAACAGTTGTATGGCAGAACCTAGAATCTAAATAGAGAGACAGCTGATTTCATGCCTGCCACATGCCCATTAAAAGTTTCAGGAAGACAGAGGTCACATATGGTACCTCTACACTTAGGAACATCAAACTGCCCTGATAGGCCTCAGGAGTCCAATAGCCAAGAAATTAGACTGGTGGCCAGTGTGCCCTCAAACGGTTTTTTTTCCCCATAAATAACAGCATTCAGAAGTGATAGTAAGTCAAAGCACACCTGGAATACCCAGTCGAACATGAGGTAAATATAAGATGCCCCAAGCGTAACTGGGAGCCATATGGTTCAGAGGAAGAGTCACTGAACGAAACTGGACCTAGGCTGACATCCTAACTCTGCAACTTACAACCTGTTTGATATTGGGCAAATCACTTAATTTCTATGGGTCTCAGTTCCGTCATCTATAAAATGAAGGCATTGGACTATTTGAGCTGTGGTGTCTTTAAACTCTGGATCTGTGATTCTCATGTACAAGAATATCATCTACATAATATGTAGCTACCTACTGACACTGGGTAACACACTAAATTCTGGGGAGAATTGTCATCAAATGATGGCATGCATAAAGTATAAGATTTACTCTATCTGCATTTACTCTGAGCAATATATATTATCTATTATGTTCTGTATGTAAATAATGCACATGGTATCTGGTATGATTTGCAGACACTGCAAATTTTTGCATAAAGAGGAGAAAGGCAGCTAGCAGTCACACAGGGAAGATCAAATATAAAGAGTATCACAATCCAATAAGAATTGAGTAAGGAGCACTACGGCCCAGAAGGAGCTGGTATTGGCTTTGAATGTAAAGTGCAACAAAAAGGGCTTGGGTTGAGGTTTTTTTAGTACTGGAGACAAGAGAAAGATCAAAGAACGGATAGATCCACTGTTCAGGGTGAACAAGAGATGAAAATGAACAGGAGTGAGAGGGCTAAAATTTTGTTTCTGTATTCTCTTCCAAGAAAAATAATCTTTGTACTGAAGAGAATAAAACAAGTAATTGACAAGGAATGGGAACCCCAAATAAGTGAAGAAATGCCCTCATTACATTTCACAAATCATTACGTTTCACAGACTACCTCCTTAGAGGCTGACAGGATGAATATATGTGAATGGTCAATAACCTATGAGAGATCATTGAGTGGAGGGGGGGAAAGATCATGGAGGATAGGAGAGGTACACCAGGAGATGAGAAAGGCAAATATTGTCCCAATCTTCAAAACAAGGAAGAAGGGTAGAGTCAGCAAACCACAAAGTAGAAGACGACTTAAATTCCTGGTAAAATTCTAGGACAACGTGTTAAGAGGATGATTTGCAAACATTTAGAAAAGGAAGGAGTGATTACTAAAAGTCAGCATGAATTCATCAGGAACAATCCATGTCAGTCTAAACTCACTTATTTTTCTGATAGGTATGCTGCTAAATCAGAGGAATGGTAGACGTAGCACATTTAGATTTTAGCAAAGGATTAGACAAAGTCTTACTTGCCTCATGAACAAGGTTGAGAGAACTGGGCTAGATCAATGTCAATTTGGAAGGAAGTGTCTAGTGGATTACCATAGAAGTCTCTCCTTAAGTCTATAGTATTCTTCATTTTTATCAATTACTTTGAAGTGGACAAAGATAACATTCCTGGGAAATGTTCAAACAGCATGAAGCTTAGATAGCTAATAAGTTACATGACAGAGTCAAGATTCAAATAGACGCAAATCCAAAAGGATGAAATTTTATGGGAACAAAGTGAAGTTTGGGGCTCCAAAAAAGTTAACCCTATAAATATAGGATAAGGGAAGATGTAGCTATACAATAATTACTGTGACAAAAGATACAAGTGTTTATTGGACTACAAGATCACTTAAGTATCAACAGTGTAACAGGACAACCAAAGAAATTAATCCTACCCTAGATTGTACCCAGAGGCATATTGTCCAGAACAAGGGAAACAATAACTCCTCTAAATTTTGCCTTACTTAAGCTGTATCCGAAATAACCATACAAGCTCTGGGCACCCCATTTCAAAAAGGTTAGGATGATTCTTCTCCAATGACAGTGATTCAAGTATCCATTACTGTGTGTATTCCCCACTCTTTAAAACCATCAGTACTTAGTGTCCTGGTTCCATTTAACTAATTAACATCAATTAGGTAACATATATGAGGATATATTAAAAACAGAAGTACAAACATTTCTCCCTCATCTACCAGTATCTAGAGGCAGAGTCTTCCTTAGTTGGTTGTTGTCCTTCCTTTTCGAAGAGGACCAAAATGACATCACTGTGTTGGGGCCAAGACTGTGGTTGATCAGCTCTACCACAGGTTGGGCACAAATAGTTCATATGAATATTTGAAGTGGTTGCAAAAGTTTTTACACAATTTTTTGAGGTTTTGAAAACAGGATGGGATTGCCCACTTGCCTAAGTAATAAAGTCAGGGTTGGGTTGAAGCAGTTTTTAGGGTACCTTTTTTAGCCCCTTCCTCATGCCAGGAAGGAAGCAGTGTGGTCCTTCAAAAAGGCTGCTCAGACACCCAGGGAGCTTCCAAATCCCACTGCTGCTTCAATTCAGTGAGAAGATGATCCCATAGCCTGGGCCATCTGTGTGCAGGGTTGTGACTACAGCTCTCAGTGTATCCACACTTGCTGCTTCCTTAGTTGACTATTACCACAGAACTTTGAGATAGGCAAAAATGGTAAAATGGTATGGGTAATGTCTTTTGACTCATGTATAAACTGGATTTAAGTGAGGCAGAGTTGCACAGAATTATCAGCCCCACTCTCTCTTCCAGAGTCACTGAAGTCCAGTGGCAAGACAAAAGTCAAGACCACTGGCAATGGCCAGGATGTACTACATGACCTTGACATCTTTGATGTCTAACCAAACTCTTAAGTACTCCATAGTGCCTGCTCCTTCCTTGAGAGCAGTCTACTTCTAACTTGGAAGAAAAGCTGAGCCAACACATGTTGGCAACAGTGGAACAGAAAAGAAATGGGCAGCTTTCAGAAATTAGATATATTCAGCTGGGCCAGAACACTCACAAACATCAAGATTGGTTTGATGAAAATGATGGGGAAATTCAGAAGCTGCTAAATGAAAAACAAGAACTCCACAGGGTTTACCATCAGGATATTTTATCCATCTGTAAGAAGGCAGCATTTAACTACATCAAAAGTAAAGTGCAAGTGAAGCTTATAGAGAGATGCAAGATTCTAGGTTCAGTAATAAGGCAGATGAAATTTAGTTTTACACTAGTAACAATCCAAAGCACTTTTATGATGCTTTGACAGCTATTTATGGGCCAAAGATCTATGGTGTACCTCAACTATTCAGTGCTGATAGAACCACATTGATTAGTAATAAGGACATTATCTTGGAGAGATGAACTGAACACTTTCATAGTGTTCTCAACAGACCACCATCAACCAACATTGAAGTCATTCAGCTTGAAGTCAATCCCTCTCTAGCCAAACTTCCAAAGGAAGAATACTATTAGGCTCCTCATGTGTGGCAAAGTGCCTGGTGCTGATCCTATTCCAGTTGAGATTTACAAGGCAGGAGGTCCACTATTCATAGAAAAGCTGACATAAATTTTCCAGATTGTATGGCAAGAGAAGGCTATCCCTCAGGAGTTCAAGGATGCCTCCATTGTTCATCTGTATAAAGGAAAGGGAAATATGTTGCCTTGTGACTCTCACGGACTGGGGCGGGGGCGTCTCTCTCTTATTCATTGCCAGCAAAATTCTTGCCAGGGTCCTCCTTAAAGAGCTCTTCTTTCACCTGATCATCTATGTGACAGCCAATGTGTCTTCAGAAAGTGCTGAGGAATGTTTGATATAGTGTTTGCTGGTCAACAACTCCAAGAGAAATGCCAGGAACAAAACAGAAGTCTGTAAGCAATGTTCATCAATTTTAGGAAGACCTTTGATACCATCAATCATGAGGGCTTGTGGAAAATTATGGCAAAATTTGGTTGCCCAAAGAACTTCATCAATATTGTATGTCAGTTTCATGACAGCATGCTTGCCTGGGTTCTAGATAATGGATGATGCTCTCACTCTTTGTCAGTTACCAGTGGAGTGAAGCAAGGCTGTGTGCTTGCTCCCATGCTTTTTAGCATGATGTTCTCTGCAATGTTGTTGGATACATTCAATAAGGTTGAAAACAGTATTAAAGTCAGCTACCACAATGTATATACTTTAAATTGAAAAGTTTATAAGCCAAGACTAAAGTGGAGGGAGAATTAGTACATGATGTTTTTGTTCACAGATGATTGTGAACTTAATGCAGTCTCTGAGGTTGAGATATAACAGAGTATGGATTCCGTTCTCTGCTACTTGTGCTAATTTTGGCCTAACAATTAACACCAAAAACACAGAGGTTCTCCACCAATCAGCACCAGACTAACCATATGTGAAACCATTGGTTACAGCAAGTAGAGAAATTTTGAATACAGTGGATAGGTTCTCTTACTTTGGCAGTACACTTGCCAGGGATGTCCACAGAGATGATGAAGTTGAGGCACACATTGCTGGGGCTAGCTCAATGTGTAGGAGTCTCCGAAGGAAACTATTGGAAAGAAGAGGTATTAGACTGCCTACGAAATTGAAGGTCTACAGAGCCATTGTTCTGACCTCATTACTGTATACCTGTGAAAGTTGGACAGCCTATCCACACCATGCCAGGAAACTGAATTGCTTCCATTTGAATTGTCTTAGGAAGATTCTGAAGATCATCTACCAAGATAAGGTACCAGACAGCAAGGTCCTTTCTCAAGCTAAACTGTCAAGCATTCAAACTCTACTGCAGAGAACACAATTCTGATGGGCTGATCACATAGTTTGAATGCCAAAAGCATGTTTTCCTAAAAGACTATTTTATAGAGAACTCACACAGAGGTTAGAAGAAGCAATGCAAGGTCACTTTCAAGGTCTCTCTGAAGGATTTTGGAATCTATCTTGAGACATGGGAGACACTGGCATTGGACCATCCAGCATGGTGTACCCACATCAAAAAAGGTACTGTATTCCATGAGCAAGACAGAATTGCAGTAGCTCAAAAGAACCATGAGATACACAAATTTAGAGATACCTCCACTCCAAATGTCCATGTAGATTGTTTGCACTCAATCTGTGGTAGAGTATTCCAAGCTCATACTGGTCTGATTAACCACAGTCAGACGCACTGTACCTTGACCCCAACATAGTGATATCATTTTGGTCTCTTCAAGAATGAAGAACAACAACCATGCCTTTCCTGGAAGCAATCTCCCTAGCCTCTTGCATATGGGGATTGTATCAGCTCAGCAAATTGTGCATGGTCACCAGCACCCACCCCCTCTCCATTACATGCTTGTGAATGGATATCTCTTATCTCTCCCAAATTCAATTACAAGTGTCTTGAGGTATGGCCTATCTTACTGTCATGTATGTTATAGTAAGGTACATTGAGAAAATGTTTGTGATTTTTATTGTTTGAACATGTTCCTATCAGCAGTTTCCTGTTTTTGAGTTCTTGACATTGGATGCTGCAGTGGTTTATCCAGTGGAATTTTCTATGGTAGTTTCCACAGCAATAAAGATTATCATGGGGGAAATCTTTATTATCTTTTGCTGATATTGGGGCAACATTTTTTTTAAATAATGCATATCAGATATTCTTAGAGTGGAATAATTCTACATTAGTTACAAGTACAACAAGAAAGCAATTGAATACATCTACAAAGGAACTCCCTAAATAGCTGCTGTGGGATATATTAAGGAGCTTATGTCAGCCATCTTCCTGGAATTCATATGGTGAGAAACAGTCCTTCTATGTTAAACAATATAGTCCTGAACATAAAATACCTCTTTGTTTGTGGGACCCAAATATATGTCATAGATAAAAGATTCTTTAACCACTGCTACTTCACCTAAGATTAAGACATATTGGAAACAGAATTATTGAAAGCACATTTCTCATCAGCACAATCAATCACTGCACAAAACAAAAAAAAAATCACAAACAGAATCAAGATTCTAGCTAACATTTTCATTGTAGGGCTATGTCATCTATCTCAACAATGCAATTTGGGGGATTTCTTGTATATCATGGTAGGGACAACCTTTTATATGAAATTCATGATGAAGCATCCCCAAAATCCTCTTGACTAAATCTAATTTTACATTTGTAATTACCTAGGAAAAAGTGCTACCAATTATACTGTAGTATTGTCAGGAGAAAATGATCTCTTCTTTGGAATTTTATTAAAAATAGTGCCTTTTGTTTCCCATCATCTGCCTTGTAGATTCATAGGAACTTAGAGTTGAAAGGGACTTCAGAACTCATCTAGTCCAATCCTTTCATCTTACAGCTGAAGAAACTAAGGCTGAGAGAGGTTGTGACTCTCCCAAGGTCACACAGGTAGTAGTAATTATATGAAATGAACTATCAGCTCCTAATTCCATGTTGTCTATAAAACTCAAAGTATGCCTGCCTATAGACTATATGTGCTTCACAATATTTATAAACTATACAAAATCCTTCTCATACTGTGAAGTATTAGATCAACATTGCTCACAGATGCAAGGATGCAGAATCCAGAAAAACCAGAAATTCATATGGTAGTTCACATCACCTGGAATTGTTCAGGTGCTTTGGACTATTCAAGCAATAGCAAGACCCCCAAAGTTTGATCATATTCAGAGGACTGATGACAGGATGCCCCAAGATACTTCAACATTTGCAGAAGTCCTCTTAAGTGAACATGAGTGCAACTCTAGCATATCGCATAATATTTTCTCATAAGATCAATTTCAAAAACTGATAAGACAGCCACAAGTCTTTCATAATAACAGTAATGTCCCAGGGAGTGGATATGGCATATAACTGAAAGAATACTTTACCTGGAGTTACCTGAATTCAAATCTGTCTCTGATACTTCCTTGCTTCCCAACCATGAACAAGCAATCTGACCTCTCTGATCCGCATTTTCTTTTTCTTCTGTAAAATGTGGTTAATACTGATGTTCATCTCCTACGGCTATTGTGGGGGAAAGCCCTTGAAGGACAATATGAACATGAGCTGTTAATATGATTACGCAGTTAATAATGTTACAACATTAATAATGTTGCCAGGAGCTCTGTTGTATAATATGGATCCTTCATGGGAAAGGTCTTGCTCAGTATTTCCAGGAAGAGATATAAAAACCTCTAAGAGGAAACTGGCTCATAGTACCAGCAAGAAATGCCTAAGTCTTTTTATGTTTGAAAAAGCCCAACTACAGAGAGTTATCAGCAGGTTTCCTGGGGACTCTCCAAGAAACTAGCAAATCTCATAAGGAGAATTCAATGTCATCCCATCCAGATAGAGCCAGTGCATTAATTTACAGGAAAGCCAGAAATGTGCCTTTTGTTCTGAGGGGAAAGAGTGAAAAGCTTGAGCATTTAACTAAAGTGCCCTTGAGGCAGTCACACCTACCTAGTGGGCTATATCTAATGTTGATGTGAGATTGTATAAATTGCAAAGGCATTCTCAATAAATACTTGAGTAGGACTACATATGAGTATCTTTCCCAACAGCGTAGCTCCATATCTTCTCATCTAATTTCCTTCTTGCTTATGCCCTCCAATAAATCTTGGGAATCTAGCCACCACCATGCTAGAAACCTTCCTCTAAGTATCTTAACATTATATCTTCCAGTCTAGCATCATGTGGACTCACCATCTGTTATTCGTTATTCTCTCAACATGAACAAACCATCTCCTTTTCCAAATATACATTTTCTGGGTATCTTTGTAACCACTTCTAGGGTTCTAGTTAGAGTACAGCCTATTTATGCATAGCACTTCTCTTTTCATTGATCTTTGAGTGACCTATAATTTGGATTCTTTGGATATTGTGATGAACCATAATTCTCAGCCATAGAACATTATCGGAAGACTATTGATGTAAAGAGCAAAGGAATATGGGGAAGTTAGGTGGTGCAGTGGATAGAGCACCAGCCCTGAATTTGGGAGGCTCTGGGTTCAAATTTGACCTCAGACATTTGACACTTACTAGCTGTGTGACCCGGGGTAAGTCATTTAACCCCAACTGTTTCACCAAAAACAAAACAAACAAAAAAAGCAGAGGGTTTTATACAAAGAGGAGACTAGCTGGAGTCAGGAGGAACTGAGTTCAAGTCCAGCCTTAGACATTATCTGTGTGGCCCTGGGTAAGTCACTTAACTCTAGTTGCCTCCAAAAGAAAAAGAAAAAGAGACTAGCATTGACAGCACTGCAAAATTTCCCAAGTGCAATTCAGCCTGATAGCTTCCTTGTATTCAGTTCTGGGCTCTGTCTATGATCTATATGGAGTACATGTCCTGTACAGATGTGCTGAAGAACCAGCTGGAAGATCTGTCCATCCAACTGGACATCATGGAATGAACAATAAGTATTTTTCATCCACTTGTCTTTTCCTCTGTGGATTATGGAGATACGCTCTTTCAAGTGATTGCGAATTTTATTCAGAAGCCTCTGCTTGACGCAATTAATGCAATTTTTTTTTTTTTGCAAACAAGAGCATCTAGCAGATCTCACCATCTCTAGAGAATCCTTCAATTTGGAATCTTCCCTAGATATCTTCCAAGACAGTGGCAAACACTTTTGGTGAGCATATTATGGCTCTCTTCATTATTCTTTGCTTTATCTCTGTTGTGGTATCCATCAAGGAATCTTGCATTCTCTTAGCATGGTTGTTTGAAGACAACCTTGAAGGATAACTGGTCTGATCCAGCTACTTTTACCATCTTTATTATCTTTAACGTCATGTTTACTTCATACAGAATATCTGGGACTATGATCTTAAAGTCCAAATAGCTCCATGGTCATTGATGAAGAAAAGAGTTTGTTAGATTCAGTTCACTAAAAGTATGAAATTCCTGAATATCCCTAAATAGAACTGTCCAAAATCAAATTGTTTATCTCAGAAGTAGGGGTTTCCCCAGGCAAAAACCAGATTCCTAATATGTGAATGTGTAATCATAGGGATTAGAAAGGGATATTGAATGAACTTTTGATATTTTTTATCTGTAGATTTACATATTGTATATTTTAGTGCTATATTGGAACAGTCTCACAATTGGTATTATTTTCTAGTATATTCAGAAGTTTGTTGATAAATGTTTAGCAACCAGTTCTCTAAAAAATGTATTCAGGATACACTTTTAACTTTAACCTGTGTTATTAGCATTTTCTCCATCACTTTCTTAAGGCTAGGCAATCAAAGAAACAACAAATCAAATGCTGATGTATAGTGTTTGCTAATTTTCCAGGTATAAATAAATTCCCACACTGAAAATTTAACACTCAGCTCTCATGAGCCTGTCAAGCTGGCTCCAGTACACCCTTGAGTTTGTCTCTATATGACATCAGAGTCAGGAAGCCCTGGGTGAAGGTTCCACTTCTGACACACACTGGTTGTGTGACCCTGGGCAAGTGACAACTTCTTGGTTCTATCAGCTAAATGTTTTACAGACTGATGAAAAGAGTTTGGTAAAGGTCTTTTTTACTAAAGAAAACACACTTCTCCACAAATAAAAAAATAAATATGAGCTATTATTATCACAGAAACTGTCTTGTAAAAGGTCATCCCCTTGATGGTTAAATAATTATGTCAAATGAAGAGGGAGGGATAACATGTGGGTTTGTGTATACGGATACTATTAAATACTGTGGTTCAATGCTAAGGTTTTTGAGTTTTATTTTGAGTTTTTGCTAGTCTTTTGTCCCTTACAAGTTCTTATATGCAGTAAAGCTTTCCATTTAGTGGATGTCACAGCATTATTTTGCAGCATTAAAAAACTACCATGATGAAGCCTTGTTCATTCTTTGCCCTTTTTTTTCTGAGAAAACACAACAATTTCATTGCTTTTCTCTTTGGCTATACCTAGCATTGGGCATTGCAAATAGTAAGCAGTTAGTGGTGACTGGCCATGCTTTGCTGCATCTGTCCAGAAAGGGAACTCTTAACTGAGAAGTAGCATGGTCCTCAATTGAAGAATGATCCTGGAATCCCACATTGGAAGAGTGCTGGAGGAAGTTCAAGAAGGCTCTTCCTGAGATTGGTAAATGCTCAGTAAGCATTTATACTTGGAAATCTGACTCGGATGTTATATAAACATGTACTCAGGGATGTGCTGGAGTCAGATGACAGGCTTATGAGAGTCAACTGTCAAATTTTTCCAATTTTCATTTACACCTTAGAATTTAGCAAATACTACAAGTAAAGACTTCGTTTATTATTTGATTCATTGTCTAGATTTTAAAAAGTGATGGAGAGAATACTGCTAATGCAGATTAAGCTTAAAAGGGTGTCACTGCTACATTTTTATTTTTCAGAGTTGTTAAACATAGATAGCTCAGTGAATAGAGCAGGAGGAGTTGAGTTCAAGTTTGACTTCAGACACTTACTAGCTGTGTGACCCTGGGCAAGGCACTTAATGCTCTTTGCCTCCGTTTCCTCATCTGTAAAATGAGCTGGAGAAGGAAAGGGTAAACCACTCCAGTGTCTTTGCCAAGAAAACCCCAAATGGGAACATGGAGAGTCAGGCACGACTGAAAACTGACAGAACAACTCCCACAGCAACAAAGCATAACCCTGCCTGTGTTCAATTCCTAGTCTTGCAAAAGAATTGGTTTGTGACTTTTTAGTTCTAAGGAACCTGTTTTCCTCTTCTCTAAATTTAAGAGAAGAACTGCTCTTCCAACCAACAGATTAGAGATGAATCTGTGGAGAGAAGCCCTAAATTAATTAGTATGTGTTAAAACAGAGTTTCTCAAGCTTTCTCTTTTCCCCAAATTTATCTACACAAATTTATCTGGAGCCTCTTCTGAAATCTACCATGATCCAACAATGCTTTGGAATTAGAGACACTCAATGAAAAGATCGTCCACTGTCCTGATCATCCTGGCATAAGAAACTGCACACAGGCAAGCATTGTGAAAAGAGCTCTCAAGAGGAGGAAGGTATTTCTTTTTAAGAAAGTGGGGAATAAGGAATTCCTTTCCATACAAAGCTGCTTTGAATCCTATGGGGTGTGAGACTTTAAGGGCTGCTCCATTCCTTTTGTGATAAAGACCTTTGATCTCCATCCCCTGCCAAGATGGTGGCCACATGCAGGCCTACTTTGTGTATCTCCCTCTTTTGTGATAGGAGCAATATTCCTGTGGCTATTGTCAGAGCCTTGGAGATCCTGAAAAATGCAGCCTTCCTGTGGTGAGCAGAGCTGTCTTCCAGATCTAGTCATGGCAATGAGAAAGAGGAGGAGGAGGAGGAAAAGGAGAAAGAGGAGGAGGAGAAGGAGAAACACTGACTTTCACACTGGATGGCTGCTGCACCCCTGTGGTGATGTAACCCCAATGTTTCTGTTTCCTCCAGATCGAACACTGGAATGAATGACTGGGGCTTTGGTAAAAGGCCCATGTCTTAGGAGATGAGAAATTCTTTGGCTTGGGCCATGAGTTTTGTGTACTTGTTTGTGTTTTGTTTTGGTTTTTCCCTAAAATTTCTTTTTTTAAGGAAATTATTCATTATCAGAGGCAACTTAGTATAGTGGATAAAGTGCCCTCAATGTAAAAAGGACATGGGTTCAAGTCCCAAGTCTAAAAACAAACCCTATGGCTTAGAACAGTGCCTGGCACTTAGTAAGCACTTAATAAATACTAACTGGTTGATTGATTGACTAATAATGCACCGTTCTGTTTCTTTAACCAAAGAAAGGACACCTTTTTATTTTAATCTTAATCTTCTGTTAGTTTCCAGCAGTAGTTGAAAATTTTCAGTTGGGTTGCCAGAATAAAAACTACATTGGGTCACTCTATATATACTATTTTGGGGATAAAGATGGCGTATAAAGGAGATATAGTGGCTTTTCTGGGAAAAATATGGAAAAGGAGAGAGGATGTAAGAAAAAATAATAAAATAAAATAACTAATATGGATCTCACTATTTGGAATTTGGAAGTGGCTGGGCTAAAGCTTACTTTTGAATTATTATTCAAAAAAACCACAACAGTTTATATATGCTTACGAGAATAATGTTTTTCTTACTTTGGTGAATGATTTGTGGACACTTTATTAATATCCAATTTGTAGCCAGATGCCAAGCACTAATTATAATAAACATTAAAATAAGTCCAGTAGGAAATCTTTTGTTGTCATTGTTCAGTCTTTTTGCAGTCATGTCAGATTCTTTATGACCCTATTTGGGGTTTTCTTGGCAAAGATACTGGAGTCGTTTGCCATTTTCTTCTCCAGCTCATTTTAAAGGTGAGGAAACTGAGGCATATGAGGTTAAGTGACTTGCCAGGGTCACACAACTAGTAAGTGTGTAAGGCCAGACTTGAACTCAGGAAGATGAGTCTTCCTGATCCCCAGTGCTCTATCCATTGCATTAAGAGATTTTCCACTTCTAGGTCGGGGGAGAGGGGCAGGGGAAGGTATAGTCCCACTCTACTCTGCTCAGGTGAGACCTCATCTAGAGCACTGTCCTTTGTTCTGGGAGCCATAGTTAAGAAAAGATATGGATAAGGTGGAAATCATCCAGAAAAGAAAAGAAAACCAAGGCCAAGAAGGGTCTCAGGATCATGCCAGACTGGAATTGGATGGTAATGTTTAGCCCGGAAAAAAAGAGGACTTGGGTGGAATTCCCTGGAGGTCGTTATGGTGGATCACTGGTCAGGAACCCTGTAGAAGTGATTCTCATTCAGGCAGTGGCTGTACTGGATGGCACCCAATGTCCCCTCTAGTTCTGAGATTGCTTGGTATTGTCCTTGCCTCCAATTAATATTCATTAAAATAATGTGAGATTGTACTGTCATTCAAGGGATAAACTAAAGAAGGAATCACTGAAGAACTGTGGAAGAAGACAGGAAAGTAAGAGTAAAACATCAGTAAAAATTAGCAAGAAAATAGAAAGGGCAAGGAGAGAACCAGTTTTGCAGAAAGGGAGAAAGACTGAGAAAGAATCTCACCGAAGTGGCTCCTGTACTGTCATTGTTCCAGGAAGATTTGGAATTTCCAATCTTAAGTACACACAGAAAGACAATTTTTCCTGATCTAATTTGAGTCAGCTCATTTAGGGTGGGGTAGAGGGAAGGTGATTGACTTCTAGGAAGGCAAGATAAGGTCGCTTTCACTGCATTTCCAGATGTATTCGTTCAAGGCCCAGCTCCACCTATCTGAAGGCAATCCCAGCCTTAACTGAACAAAGCCAAGCCACCAATGGACACAGTCACTCCTACATTATCATAATCCCTATCAGCCACTCACCCTCTATCTTTGTCTTGCTCAGGAAAATGAAATTATATGTATGCTTTCTCCCAGGAAGTCTGTTCTATCCAGACAATATCACCTCCTACCCCCACCCCCACAACCCAAAGCTACTAGGGTCTCTGTGATTTTATAATGATATAAGCAAAGGCAGGTGAACATAGCCAAAAGAACCAGTGAGAGGTAACAAAATTCCCACACCTATACAAGGACATTCAAGTTGGGGACAAAGCACACTAGACTTAGTATAGTCTAATTTCATTTACAGACTAATTAATACTTAGTATAATCTAACTAACCATCTTGATGACTCCATCACGTGTAACCCCATGTCAGGGCTAGAAAGCATTCTGTTATAGATACATCCCTATACCTCCCCCTGCACAGAGCCGGGGAAGGGCCTGAGCCTGCGTCAGTTAGGCTTAGAGGACAGAATGCCAACGATTGCCTGTATTAGCTAGACTTAAAGGACAGATTGCCAAGTAACTATATCTAGCATATCATGAATATATTTTTTAATGTTTATTATTAAGAACAACAGTCTTGATAGAACTTTCCTTATTTCCAGTGGGTCAAGGACTAAAAACCTACCTTTTAATTCCTCACTGGTCATACACACACACTACTGTTATCACTCAATTCAATTCAAGAAACCTGCTATGTGCAAGAAACTATATCCATTTACTATAAGAAATGATAGAAGAGATGGTCTAAGAAAAACATGGGAAATGAAAAAACCAGGAAAACAACCTATACAGTAACAGTAATATAGTAAAGGTAATCAACTTTGAAAGACTTAAGAACTCTAATCAAGAAAATAACCAAACATAATTCCCAAGGACTTCTAATGAAAGATGCTATCCACCTCCGGAAAAAGGGCAGTTGGACTCAGAGTACAGATTGGAACATATATTCTTCTCTTTCTTTCTTTCTTTCCTTCCTTCCTTCCTTTTCTTCCACAGCTAATGCAGGAATTTATTTCACAAGACTATCCATCTCTGTAATGGGTTCTATTTTCCTTGCCTTCGCAATAGATAGGGAAGAGGAGAGAAGAAGAGGATTCAGAACTGAAAAAAAATAATAAAATTGAATTTTTAAAAGAGAATGGGGCCATAGGAAAATAGATTGATACACCCTATCCAGGAAAAACAGTAGAGTGGATCTGAGCATGGTTCCTTGTTCTAAAACTGAAGAAGTAATAGAGAGGGTACTTGTGTGTCAACAAGGTATATAGGAGATTGTTCTGAGATAGAACCAGCTAGAGAGTAGGGAATAAAATGAAGCATGGTTGGGGCTTTCCTGAAGTAGTGGGATATGAAAAGTAGTCACCACTAATCAGAACAGTGGGACCCCAGGGTGAAAGTTATTTTTTAAATTAAAAAAAATGTGAAAGAGAGAGATAGAAGAGAGAGCTGTTGTAGAGATAGATGGTGAGCAAGAAAAAAATATTGAGAATGACTCTAAGTGTATGAACTGGGATGACTAGAAGGATGTGTCTTTGTAATAGGAAAGTTAGGAGTGGTTTAGGGGAAAAGATGATGAGTTGCCCTTTGGACAACATTGAGTTTTGAGGTATCTGGGGAGCATCTAGGTAGAGCTGTCCAATAAGAAATTGGTGAAGCAAGACTGGAATTTGGATGCTAGTACTGAATATGTGTATATTTGAGAATGAATTATATAGAAACAGTAGTTGAACCCATGGAAACTGGTGAAGTCGCAACTGGACTTTTCCTACATACTCTCATTCCTATTCATATTTAACTACATTCTTTTCATCCTTTGAAAGGGTTACCTTCTCATCCCCCAAGTTACAGGAAGTTCTAGAAACCACCGCTCCCTTCTGCTTCAAATCCATGCTCCAGAATATACATCAGGACTCTGGACAACTTCCTCTCCTAGTTGACTTTCCAGGGGTAGGGATCCAGGCAGCACTCTTTAGCAACTGCAGAGAAGTACCAAGTGTCCTACACACTTTCCCTTAATTAATGCCAGTGATTACAAGGTTCTGGGAAAGTAATATCTACTGAGCTCTTGACTTATGACACATCTTCCATTCTAACTGAACTCCTCTACTCTCCTTCCCCCAAATTCACCTCCTGCTTCTCTACTTTCTCTGATGTTCTGTACGTGAAATGGCCCACGATCCCTCCCCACATCTGCTACCTCTCAGAATTCTTCCAGTTTTGCACTTCTAGATCAAATGTCACTTCCATCATGAAGATTTTTCAGATGCTACTTAGTTTCAAGACTAGCTTCTCTTTCTTTTTGAACTCTTGTAACATTGTATCATCCAGATTGCATGTATTATTTAGGCAATTGGTCAGTCAATAAAAATTTATTCAGTGCCCACTTATGTGTCAGGTACTGTGCTAAGCACTGGGGATACACAAAGAGGCAAAAGATGGTCCCTTCCCTTAAGGAACTCACAGTCTAATGAAAGAGACAACAAGCAAACAAATAAGTGCAAACGAGCTATAGAGAGGATAAATAGGCAATAATTCAGAGAAAGAATTATTAATTGCCTTGCTTTTTAGATGTTAGAGTTCACCTCTACCACCACCAACATCCCTGATATACCTCTTGGTTGTGGCCCAGATTTACCAAATCTTGGCTATTTGATACAGCTTGGCTTTTGGGGGAAGCACCTTTCTTACACTAGTATCCTTAAAGCCAGTTCTCAAACAAATTCTTTAAAATTTGGAATGAAGCACTTCTCCAAATTGGGGCAGTAATTAATATTTCTAAAACTCGGATTGTACACTGACCACTCCTACCACCACCACCTCACATTCCTGTATACACACACTCACATATATACTATGGTTTGTTCTGTGAAGTTTGGATTTAATCAAAGGGCCTTAGAATCCAAGAGCTTTCAGCAGCAAATCTGTACTTTTCAAACTCCCAAAGTTTGCAACACCACCAAAATCTTGCCACTTTTCTTCCCAAACTTCTTTTTAACTAATACCACCATATCCTTAGATCCCACAAGGGAAGGCCTGTCAATATTCTCTCATGAGCAGGCAAAAGACAAAATCAAAGCTGGAGGCTCAATGGGCTAAGATTGCTTTCTACTACACTGTTCAAAATTACTTTCTATCTCTCCAAAAAACTGTTTACAGGAAAAAAATTTTGGTTTTTGTTTTTTTTTAATATTATGTGGGTCAATAGACCAATCTCTCCTTCTGGTACAACAATGCATTCCTTATGCACCAGAATTTCCTAAATGGCCAGCATAAAGATACACGAGGCCAAGGGAAGCATAAGGAAATGGAAATGTTCTGCTCAGGCCTATCATGTTTATGGAGCTGAAATTCAACTGCTCAGGAAACTGAATTAGCTTCTTCCAGGCAATAAGGAGGCAACCCACCCACAGGCTCTGTATCTGTAGCTGGCACACTTACAAAACACGCAAGGGAAAGGGCTAAATTGTATGTGGTCTGACCATGAAATGAAATTACACTCTGGGCAAGAATGCTATCCTCTGAGGCAATGGAGATGGAGCAGCTGGTTCTTTGTGACAATGAATTGTAGCTGATTGATGGCACACAGACCTCTCAACTTTTCTTTGGTCTTAAAAAAAAGTTATGTTTTCCAATAGTATCATTGTTGGTCCTGTCCAGATTATCTGTCCCATTCTCTTTACTTCACAAACATGTAAAGTCTGATTGTCCTCCCTTTCCAGAGGAGACAACAGAGAACAGTCACACTTCAGTGCTAGGTAAACTAATACTAGAACCCAGATATCCTGCCTCCTCCTTCACAGTCCTCTTCACCATTAAGTACCATACTGCCTTTGTGTGATGTATATGTCTAATTTGTGTTTTTTTCTCCATCTTTCTGAATTCCATACTTCTAGGAGAATCAGTAAATTAGGAAGGGATATTGATTACCAGCACCCACACAAAAAGAGAACAATTATCCCTCCACATTGAAATTTTCCCCATAATGGTTTCTATATATCAAGGGTCAGCATAAGAAATTAAATGGGAATTTGGGGGAGTTTTGTGGGAGCCAAAGATGACATGCAAAAGCCAGCAGACAATACAGAAAAAATTTAGAAACTCAGAAATGCATGTATATGTATAGTATTGTATAATATCAATATATTTTTATCTTTTAATACCATACTAATTCAGACTTCTTCTCTGGTAAAAAGGGAGGGCTAAAACATTTTACACAGATTTTCCAGATGGTGGGGGGGGGGCACCATATCCCTAACCCCCATGATGGAGAAGAAATAACTGTAATATGAAATATTGATCTCTGGCCCTTTGTGCTCGTATAAAATTGCTGTGGGGAATGACTGAGGGCTACAGAATATTGTACAGGATGGGCACATTTTCAGAAAAGGGGGTAGCAGGGAAGAATATATAAACAAATTGGGATGATGGTTGGGATTGGAGGGCTGAGAATGATAGTATGAAATTTGAGAAAAGCAAATGGGAAAAGGAGCTGGAAATGACAGAGGTGCTAGACATTGAGGTGGTTATATAATCAGAGAAGAATTGAAAAACAATTGGGTTTGGACAGATGAAGAAGAAGGCTGTGAAGTAGCTCATTTGGACTAAGAATCTAAAGTAGAAGCTTTATCAGGATCAGTGGACCTATTCATCAAGGAACTCACAATCTAATGGGGCAGACAACAAGCATATATCCTATATGCAGGATAAAAAGGAAATGATTAATGAAGGGAATTGTCTATTACCTTGCTTTTTTAGATATTAGCATTTGTGGCCTTTCTCTCCCTTCCCAAGATGGCATGCAGTTTGATAGGGACTCTACACGTACATTCCTACAAAACACATTTTCAAATCAGTCATGTTGCATAGAAGAATTATAACACAATGGAGAAACCACGTGAAAGAAAAAAATGATTCAAAATAAAACAAAAAATAAAATAGTCTGCATCACTCTGCATTCCAACTCCATAGTCCTTTCTCTGGATGTGGATGGAATTTTCCATCATGAGTCCTTTGGAATTGTTTTAGGTCTTTGCATTGCTGAGAAGGACTAAATCTGTCAAAATCAATCATTGCACACTGTGACTGTTTCTGTGAACGATATTCTTCTGGTTCTGCTCACTTCACTCAACATCAGTTCATGTAAATCTTTCCAGGTTTTTCTGAAGTTCACCTGTTCATCATTTCTTATAGCACAATAGTATTCCATTACATTCATCTACCACAACTTGATCAGCTATTCCTCAAATGATGGATATGCCCTCAATTTCCAGTTCTTGGCCACCACAAAAACAGCTGTTATCAATATTTTTGTACACATGAATCCTTTTCCCATTTTTAAAATCTCTTTGGGATACAGTCCTAGAAGTGATATTGCTGCATCAAAGGGTATTCACATTTTCATAGCCTTTTGGGCATAGTTGCAGATTGCTCTCCAGAATGGTTAGATCATCTCACAGCTCCATCAACAATGAATTAGTGTTCCAACTGTCCCACATCTTCTCCAACATTTATCATTTTCCTGTTTTGTCATGTTAGCCAATCTGATAATGTGGTACCTCAAAGTTGTTTTGATTTGCATCTCTCTAATCAAAAGTGATTTAGAGCATTTTTTCATATGAATTTAGATAGATTTAATTTATTCTTTTGAAATAGTTCATTGATTCTTAATTTTTTTCTATTTTGTTTATTTTCCAAGTCAGTTGTTTTTGTATAAAATACTTTACCTTTTTTTCCAATTTTTCAGCCTTTTGACTTTGTTTTAATATTTCTTATTGCCTCATGGAGTCATTGGCTTCTTTTTGGTCAATCTGAATTTTCAAGGAGTTTGTTGTTTGGGCAAGAATTTGTATCTCTTATGCCAAACTATCAATTCACTTTCCAGTTCTTTCATAATTCTCATTTCTTTTCCATTTTATTTCCCAAGCTTCCTCATTTCATTTATAAAAGCATTTTTAACTTTTTTCGACTATATATCTCTTTCAGGAATTCTAACTGAGTTTGTGCCCAAGTCATGTTTTTCTCTGAGACGTTGTTTTTAGGTGATTTAGAGTCATTCTCTTCTATATTTGTGTCTTGAATGTCCCTGCCACTATAAAAGCTCTTTATTCTAGAGTTCATTTTTGTCTTCTCATTCTTCCAACCTGCTTCCTAACTTCAGACTTGATATTAGAAGCAAGCTCTGCCCCATTGCTGAAGAAAAGATCTAGGTTAATCTTGTTGTCTTCTTGGGGTGTTGAGTGTTTTGCTATTCCAGGATCCCAGAAATGAGCTGGGAATCTGTCAGCTCTCAGTAATCCACAAGTGGTCTGATCCAGGGAAAAATCTCATTGCTGTTCCCCTGGTCTTAGATCTTCAACTTCCTACCCTGGGTTAGGGCCTGAACAATAATAGATTGCTGTTGGACTCCATCCCTATCAACATTCTGCCAGTTTAGAATTGCAGAAGTGCAGGATCCCCATCAGTCTGGGATTCCCACTCCATTTATTCCTCTTTGGATGCTAGAAAGGTCTCCTAGGGACTGAGCCAAACCACTTGCTTATGAACTTTCTCCTTTCTCGGTACACTATTTTGTACATCTCTACACAGGAAGGCTAAACCAATGCACAGGGCCTCTTGAGAGAAGTATCTGCCTCCAGAACTGAGAGTGGGAGACAAAGCTGCTAGTTGACAGCTCTGTCTCAGTGCCCTAGGATGGGTCTGGAAACTTCTTTCGCCCTGGTGCACAGCCTCTCCCTGGTCACTCCAGTGCTCCATAAAGCTCCTACCCTGACCCATGTTAGGGGTCTATGTTATCAGCAGACCTCTATATCTCTCTATGATAAACTGGGCTGGACAAAGGATTAATTGTGATTTTTTTCTGTTTTTGGTCTGGTGCATTTTTTAGATCTGTTTGGAGGGGTTATGGATGGTAGTTCTATACTGCTTCTTGCTACTCTACCACATTGGCTCCCCCTCCCTTAGCATGAACCATGCTTGATAAAGTCATACTGATTTCTAGTAATCACTGTTTCACTGTTCACAGGTCCACACACCATTCCTTTACAGATGTATTCTGGGATTTTGCCAGAAATAGAAGTCATACTACTTATCTATACACTCCACTCTCTTCCCTCTATTTTTTAAATTTGTCACAATATTTGCACTTCTCTAATCCTATGGAATCTCTCCCATTCTCTAAGTTCTTTTACAGACCAGCAGCAGAAGTTCAGCAGCCACATTATTCAACCTTTTCAGTATATAATTAAGATATAATTTTCTCTGGGCCTGGAAACCTGTATACAGTGAGAGAAGCTAGATACTCTTGGATCATTATACTGCTTTTCTTAAGTTTACATCCATCTGAATACAAGGTCATTCTCTTTGGCACAGAAAATAGAAGCAAAACAAGTGCTCTGTCTTCTCTCCACTATCTGCCATCTACCCAAAGCAGCAGTTTTATCCCTTTTATAATCTTTCTCTTGCAATTAAAGGAAAAAAAAAACCCAACCCTTTGTGTTGTCCTAAGTACTCATTAGCAGCCTCTGATCATTCTGGCCTTTAAAAATCCTGACTCAAAGCTTATAGGACCTTATCTTGCTCAGTTACTTTCCTTAGATTCCAATTATAGATGATAGATAAACTGATAAATAGTAGATAGATAGATTTATGTAGATATATGTCTAGATATAGAGAGATAAGTATAAATAGATAGATGATAGGTAGATATAGATATCTTTATAAAAACCTGTCTGTCAATGAATTCACTGCGCAACTAGATCAGTCTCTTTAGACATCAGTTCTTTCTCCTCCCCATCTGAATCATTTCTACTTATATCTTCATTTTCATTCTTGAGTTCTTCTCATTTCTCTTGAGCTGATTTCCTTCTCAAAATAGTAAATTTGGATCCTGCCTATTTTTTCTCTGAAATTTTGACATCTGATCTCCCCAAATCTAGGGTGTATCTCAAACCATGCATAACTTTGATCTCCTTTACTATTACAAAATCTATAATAGAGTAGTCACTTGCCTCAAAGTTACTTTTATTCATGTTAGAAATTAGTACATTATTATTCAAAATCAGATGTAGAATAGCAATTTCCTTGTTGCGCCCTCCATGTTTTGAAGGATGAAATTATCGTTAGGCCAATTCGTAAATGTATGAACCATTCTGCTTTTGGAAAAAAGAAAGCTCCCACAGATGTCGAGATAATTAAATTCCTCCATCACTACATTATCGTTCTTCCATCATAGCTTTGTAACCTGCTTCCCAAGATCTTTATCTAATTCTTCCTTCTGTCCAGGTGGTCTGTAACGTACTCTATGACAACATTCTGTTTCTATCTCCATTAATCCTCATCCAAATGTTCTCTAAGATATTTCTTTCCTCAAGGTTCTGGATTTTTTCACATAAGTATGTTGTTAATATACAGTACTGGTCCCCACTGATCCCACTTTTTTCAATTCTCTTCATTTTAAATAAATATACTCTTCTGGAACCAAAATCAAGTCACAAATTTCAATATCACCACATCTCTATGATACTTGTAAAGCAACATTTTTCTTTTTTAATTATCCATACTTTGTGCATTTGTATATAAACATCTGAGGTTATGGGCCACTGGATCTGGCAACTTAGAGATCACTGGTAACTTTGGAGAGAGCAGTTTCAAAGGAATGATAAGGTCAGAGAGAGTGAGAGAAAAGAAAGTGTAGTGTCATTTTTTATGAGTTTAGCTACAAAGGGCAGAAGAAATATAGGAAAATTGCAGGGATAGAAGGATCAAATGAAGGTTTTTTAGGATAGGGGAGACATCTTTGTGGACAGTAAGGAATGAACAGGTCAAGAATGAAAAATAAGTAAGACTGAGGATGACATAGGGGACAATCGGTTGGAGGAGACAGGATGGAATGGGATTACGAGACCAGGTAGAGGGGTTAGCCTTGGTAAGGAGTAAGTCATGTGAGACAGAGGTGAAGAAGGAGATAGTAGAAAGCACCTGAATGATAGAAAATGAGGAAGCAGGGAGAAGAGGGAACTCATGGTGAATGAATTCAATTTTTTCTGTAAAACATGACCTGAGAGAGTAGGGGGAGCCCTGGGAGGTTTGAGGAGGCATGAAAAGATTTGGAAGAGGCCCTGTGGAGAGTTGGAAAGTGAGCTGATAAGGTAGGGATGGTAGGATTGCCTAGCAGCAATTAGGACCCAGTTGAGGTTATATAACATAAATTTGTAGTGGACCCAGTCAGAACGGTTGTGTGATTTTTTTCATCTTCATTCAGCAGTACACATATAGGAGTACAGGTCACTAATGGTGGAAATGACTAAAGGCTGAGGCTTGGCTGGGCATAATTTGAGACATGATAAGGAGGTTAGGAATTTAAGAGAAGACGACAGCGTTGAGTTTAATTAGTTCAACAGAGGGTCATGATGAAAAGGTCAAGAGGAGAGAGTGGTTAGTGCACGGGAGATGGCTTGAGAAAGAATTGAAGGGTCCAAAGACTGGAGATCACCATGTGGAGGAAGAGTTTTGTAAAGGAAGGTAGAGGGAGAGGTGAAAAGCCAATAGATTATGGTTGGTAAAGGGGAGTTCATAATTCTTAACACAGAGATGGTATATTTATGGATGATACCAAGATCAAGGGTCTGACTGTATTTGTGTGTGGTTGAAGTGGAGAAGAGGGGTAGCTCATGGAAAATGGGTAATTTGAGGAACTGAACATTTAGGACATTTGAGGGGGTGTCAATATATATATTGGAGTCTCATAGTATGAGGGTAGGAGTTAGGAAGGAGAGAAAAAATGTGTCACATAATGAATTCGTTCATACTGATTATATGCATCTGATTGCACAGTGAACCTTTTGCTTTCCTTCCTTACTGTGTTCTCTCATATTCTTCTGCCCTCCAACCACATAACATAGGTGACAATTTCCTCTGCCCCTTCTTTATATCCTTTTTCTCATATCCTCCTTGAAGTACTTCTTCCATTTTCTTAAGGAATCTATTGTTCTTCCTGATACCTCAAGTTCTTTCACTTTATTCTCTAGGACAGACATCAGCTTGCATTTTGTATAGACAGAGAAAGCACATGGTACTGACAGAAGCACAACTATAGGACATTCATCTCTGAAGTTCACTACAAAATTCTCCTTGTACTTCATACTTGCTTGAAGCAGATTTCTTTAGTTGTTTGTCTTCTTTTTGGTAGCTCTTTTGGTTAACTGTTGTGCAAAATGCCTATTTACTGAAACATGAAATTTGAGGTGGAAAAATAATTAAAGCTTCCCACTTTATTTCACCTTACAACTGCTCTCCAGGACTTTACTGGAGAGGATATTGGCCCTAGGGGAGGAGGTGGAACGAAGGGACAGCTTAATTAATTTAAAGATAGTTGGGTTTGGAAAAACCGAGGAAATCCAAACCCCAGAGCTATTTGGCAATTATTAAATAAATAATCTTTACACAGGTAATGAGTAGGAGTAGCCTGGCCTTCAGAAATTAAAATCAGGAGAGATAGAGAATGCTTATCGCATGCAAGGATATATAAGAGCTAGGATAGACAGACTCAGGGCCCTGAACCAGGAAGTCTAGTGCAAACAAAAGATAGACTCAGACTTAAGAATGAGGATACTAGCTACTTAACTTTGAGAGTCTCTTTGTTCTAAACAGTTTGGCACCTCAAGCTGAGAATCTATAGCTAGAACTGCACAGCCAAGATTTAGAAGAAAATAAAGCATTATTTCATAAGGGGGGAAAAATCTGAAAAGGGTATTTTCCTCAAGACTGAGGATGGCTATTCTCCTAAAAGAGCAGTAGCTTCTAACTATTGAACTAAAAGGCCATTGAAGAGCCTACTCTTCTAAGAGATAGCACCATGGCCAAGAATTTCAGCTAAAACCAGAAACTGGACAGCAAAGGAAAGCTCTGCAGCTGGGGACCTGGTCTTGGTTTAGAGTTATCTGTCTATCTCATTTCTATCTGGAAACTCAGTTTCTGGCACCAAATTCTTCATTGTCCATAGTGCCTTTTAGCAGGATATAGTTTCCTTCTCTCTTTTGATTAGATCTATTTCTGTTTTTGCTTTGTCTGAGATTAAGATTGCTACCCCTGCTTTTTTTACATCAGCTGAAGCACAAAACAATCTGCTCCAACTTTTTACCTTTACCCTGTGTGTATGCCCCCTGTTCAGATGTGTTTCTTGTAAACAACATATTGTTGGATTATGCTTTTTAATCTATTCTGCTATCCCTCTCCATTTTATGAGAGAGTTCATCCCATTCACATTCACATGATTACTGTCTATGTCTTTCCCTCCATCCCCTTTCCCCTGGTTTATGCTTTCAGTTCTCCCTTCTCCCTTCCCCTCCACCAGTTTTAATTTTTGACCATCACCCCCCTCAGTCTTCCCTCCCTTCTTTCAGCGCCCTCTCTTTTAATCCCCTTTCCCTTACTACTTCTTCTCTCCCTTTCAGCCTCCCCTCCCTTTTCTTTCCCTCTTCCCCTCCTGCTGCCTGTAGAGCTAATTTATATTTCTGCACTTAACTGAGTTTGTTGTACCCTCCCTGAATCCAATCAGATGAGAGTACTTCTCAAACAATGCTCATCTCCCTCCCCTCTTTCCCTCCACTGTAATATATTTTTGCAGGCACCAAACTCTTTTGAACAAAACATAGAGACTCTGTAGCTAAGTAGCTAGAACCCGAGGTGGTCAGTTCTCTAGGCAGTTAGTAGCTTAGGTAGCTTGTAACCTAGGGAACTAGTATATAGCTAGTACCCTAGGTAGCTTGTATCCTATGCAACTTGTAACCTAAACATATAGTAGCCTAGGCAGTTAGTATCCTAAGTAGCTAGTTATTACCGAAGGTAGCTATTCTATAACTAAAACCCAAGTTAGCTATTGTATAACATGTACCCTAAGTAGCTAATACCCAAGATAGCTATCATATAGTTGATTGCTGTCCTTCATCTTCGAAGAGGACCAAAATGACATCACCATTGTAAAGGGAAATTTCAGTGTGTCTGACTGTGGCTGATCAGACTAATACGAGTCTGGAATGCTCTGTCACAGGATGGGCACAGATAATCTGTGTGAATATTTGGGGTGGATATCCCAAATTTGGGCATCCTTCATTTACTTTGTGCTGTCTCAATTCTGCTTTGCTCAAAGAGCACAGCACCTTTTCTTATGCAGGCACATCATGCTGAGCGGTCCTGTGCCAGTGTCTTCCATGTCAAATCCAAAGTTTCTTGAGAGAGACCTTGAGAGTGTCTTTGTTTCATCCCACCACACTTGTGCCCTGGCCACAGGTTTTCCCCAAAGGCGCCTCTCTATACATATCCCTTATGTGCATCTCTACTCTCCCCGTTGATGTGTTTTTTCATGGAGACTGTGCCACAAGTTTATGAGGAAATGTTTTGTTGTTCTCTTTCTTACTATGTTATCTCATTAAATGTCTTTGCTTTAAACTATATCTTTTGGCTGGATATTAGAGGTAAGCACATTGATGGATGGATGTGGAACTATATAATACCTTGAACCTGGAATAACCAGGATCCATGACTTGGGGTAGGGAGGGGAGATGCCCCCAGGTGCTACATAGACAAGACACAAGGACACCAGACAAGTTCTAATTATCTAACAAGATCTACAGATCTTGTTTCACTTTGTCACTTCTCTCCTCCTTCCCTGGAGGGATGGGGGAGGAAAAGGGGCAGGAAGGCAGAGCCAAGATGGCAGAGTAACAGCACGGACTTGCTAGAGTGCTCCCCACAAAGCCAGACAAATACCTGTGAAAATGACTCTAAACAAATTTTGGGGTTCCAGAACCCACAGAATGATGGAGTGAAGAAAATCTCCAGCCCAAAGTTGCCAGGAAGTGTCTATTGTGTTATGCTGGGATCAGAGCTCAGTCCAGCATGGGCCTCCCTGGCACAGATGGGACTGAATCTCAGACACCTATGGTGGTTTCCAGACTTCACGACCCCAAAACACTGAGGACAAACTGGAAGGTCAGTGGAAAAACAAATTGGAAGATCAGTAGCAAAAACAGTGGGACCTGTATGAGAGAGTAGAGTGGTCAGACACCAGCCGCAGGGCAGCGGAGGGGGTGGAGGAGTCTGGGTAAGAGGCACTGGCGGCAGCAGCAGCAGGGACTGTTTCTGGAACTCTAGGACCATGTACTGTGGGGGGATCGAGTGGTTGAGAGTATAACCCCCACCCCCACGGGAAGCAGAGAACTACCTTAACAAAGAGCTCAAAGGTCAAGTAAATATCTGGGAAAATGAGCAAAAATCAGAAAAAGAATCTTTTCTGTGGAATCTTACTTTTGTGACAAGGAAGACTAAGGTATACAAACAGAAGACAACAAAGTCAGAGCTCTTTCATCTAAAGCTTCCAGGAAAAATATCTATTGGTCTCAGGCCATGGAAGAGCTCAAAAAGGATTTTGAAAATCAAGTAAAAGAAGTAGAGCAAAAATTGGGAAGAGAAATGAGATGCAAGAAAAGCATGAAAAATGAGTCAACTGCTTGCTAAAGGAGACCCCAAAAATGCTGAAGAAAAGAACACTGTAAAAAATAGACTAACCGAAATGGCAAAAGAAACCCAAAAAGCCAGTGAGGAGAAGAATGCCCTAAAAAAGCAGAACTGGCCAGATGGAAAGGGAGGTCCAAAAGCTCACTGAAGAAAAGAATTCCTTAAAGATTCGAATGGAGCACATGGAAGCTAATGACTTCATGAAAAATCAAGAAACTATAAAACAAAGCCAAAGAAATGAAAAAATAGCAAACACTGTGAAATATCTCATTGGGAAAACAACTGACCTGGAAATTAGATCCAGGAGAGACAGTTTAAAAATTATTGGACTACCAGAACCTTCCCTGGATCCTGGACTTTTTCTGCTCCACTTGGCAGAGGGCTTCAGGTATTTAGCAGATAACAGACAAAGCCCATGCATGCAGGACACAAGTACACAAGATCATTTTTTAATATCTTGTTTCACCTTGTTGAGGTTCTCCAGAAGCTTCCCTCTCTGTCCCTGGATGCTAGGTTCTCTGGCCCCAACTGGCAGATGAGAATCTATTTAGCAGACAACATAAGGCATGAGGTCACACAAAGACACAAGATAAAATCCATTTGTATGATGCAATCTACATACTTTATTTGACTTTATTGTTGTTATATAGAACTTTCCTCCTACTTCCCTACAAATTAGAGCCTCCATTCTCTTATTTCTAGGCAAGATGATAATAAAGCAAAAAAGGTACAGTAAGAATGTAAAATAATTCTCTAGATATTTAGAGAAGAAAAAAATACAATTATTAGCCTCAATCATATAGCCTCATTCAGAATCTAACCATTAAGTCTAGCTAGCTTAAATTTATCTTTTCAGAAATGAAGAACAGCTGCTCAGAACATAGATATAGATGTAGATAAAGATAGATGTATAAATATATATATATTCTAGGAATATATATAATACATTTGTGGATATGGATACATATGGATACATAGATATATTTTTTTAACTTTTATATTAATATGTGTAATAACCCCTCTCTTTCTTAATGCCTTATCATGTCATGAAAGTGATTCTGGTTTCTTAAAGGCTATGCCACAGAGTTCCTGCCAAGCTGGAAAAGTTTCAGATATGGAACCAGCATATCAACTATATCAGAGTTGTAATTAAGGATAGGCTGGCAGGGCTTTGCCCCCACAGTATCAAATATAGAGTGCATTGATAGCACTTTTCATCTAGTCCTTCAATAGTGGGGACAATTAGATGGTGCAATAGATAGAGGACCATGCCTGGAATCACAAAGACCTGAGTTCAGATGTGGCCTCAGACACTTACTAGCTGTCAAGTCACTTAACCCACATTTGCCTCAGTTTCCTCACTTGTAAAATGGGACTATTAATAGCACCTGCCTCCCAGGGATGGTGTTGAGGATAAAATGAGAAAATATTTGTAAAGTGCTTAGCACAGCTGTTGGAAGGCTTACTTCAGAATCAAGATGACCTGAGTTCAAGTCTCACCTCTAATATTCAGTGGCTTGTGACCCTAAACACATTCTTTAAACTTTCAATGTCCCAGGCAATTCTCTGAATCTATATTGTAGAGTGACTTCCCTAACTAGGAATAGCCTGCCTCCATGAAATCCCAGGTCTAGACATTGCCCCAAAATTCTTACATATAAAGATCAACAGTTTTCTTCTTTTGTCTTGTCTCAAGTAATAAGACTTAGTCCTTTGTCTTTCCACTTTCATCCCTTTCAGCTTCATTGCCTTCCTCTAAATTCTCAAGTTTTCTATGACAGGGCCCATAACTGAACATTCTAAGTAAGGGTCTGATTTGAATGGCAAAAGGAGAAAAAGATTACTGGTAATATAAAGGAAAAGACTATATAGGAAAGTCAATCAAGAAATTGATAAATATTTACTCTGGGAACTCATCTGTACCCATATCTATAGAGAACAACCAAGTCAAGAGAAATCATTTATTTTAAGTATGGTCAGAGTCAAGCCCCAAGCCATAGTTCCCTTATCAAATATTCCAATTTGGTTGATGGACAAATTAAGATGACCAAGAATAGATATTCTTGATCCAATGATATTCATATCATTGTGTATGTGTTCTAGTGTGACTAATAAGGACTGGGTCTATCCAAGAGATTGAATCTACTATATAAAGGCTAATGAATAAGAAATAATTGGATTCATCTGACTTGGTCATCTTAATTGGTCATGTAAGTGCTAGTGACAAAAAGAGGTCCAGAAATTATGTTTCCTCCCCTCTTCCCATTTATTCACCTGCTGGGAAATGAGAGTGACTTAAAGACATTAAAATGAAAACATAAAACTAGGAAAACAAAAACTCTGCTTAATCTTTGACCCCTCTGCATTTCTCTTCCCCTTCTCTCTTTCTATTCTCTCCCTCCAAGAACTTCTCCACTTCAGCTATCACTTTTCTCTCACCTGGGCTACAATATACTCCAAATGCTGATAATGCCAAAATCTAGACCTGAGAGTCCTGACCTCTCTTCTAAGCTCCCACATCTCCAGTTGCCTAATTTCGTTTTTGTCATCACTATTCATCATCATGTCATTAGTGCCCCAGGTAACCAGGTTCCCAAACACTGAAGCCTGAACTCCTGGCATAGCTTCCTGCTTTGGCTCCATCTTCAGTGTTTTACTCATCCTAATCCATCCTTCCCAGATTTTTTTGAAATGCGTTGCCAGATTCATCTTCCTAAAATACTGCTTTTTATCATGCTACTTCGCTGCTCAAGAACCTTCAACCACTGCCCATTACTTACTGGGTTAAATCCAAATCTTCCAGCCTGGCTTTCAAGGCATACCAGAGCCTGGCTCTCCCTTGCCTTTCCAATCCAAGACCTCAATTCAGTACTACTGTCACCCAGTCCTCCAGCCAGAACTGAGGTGCTCCCTATATCCTGAATTCTTCTTGTGTATTTTGAACTCTGCTTTTGTTTACACTCTTCTGGATAAATCAGAATGTCCCCCCTGGCCCTTTTTACTTCTCCAAATCACCTGTCCTTCACATTCAGTCCTGCCTCTTATTTGAAACATTCTTTCCCAGATCCTCTGGGCCGAGAGAGCGCTTTACCTCTTCTGAACTGTCATAGTACCTATTATTTGTATTATGAGTTATATCATTACTTAACTTGTTGTTTATGTACGTCCTACCCACCCAAATGGATTCGAAATGCCCTGAGGTTTAAGATCACATCCTAGACTTCTTTGTACGCACACATAGCACATAGCTTTACATTGTGCTAGACATGTAGCAGTAAGCACTTAGGTCTGTTTTAAAATTAATGTGTTAGGGAAATGATGAAGGCAGAAAAAAGACAGAAGAGACTCAGTAGTGACAGGAGGGTTACCTTCTAATACATAGAAGGGCTGTCACAGAGAAGAGATCAGACTTGTTCTATGGCTACTGAGGTAGCAGTATGCTTTGTATTACATTTATTTATATTATATGCTTATATATAATTATGTGTTTAGATATCATACAGTTATAATAATACATAAATTTATATATTTATTTCTTTCTATTATGGTGTATTTAACAACTGGCTCTCCAAAAAGGCACAACACACTTTAAAGTTTAATCTACATTTTTAGCATTTTCTCCATCACTTCCTTAAGTTTAGACAACTAACAAAACAATAAATCAAACCCTGATTTGTACCATTAGCGCATTTCCTAGGTACAAGTGCTTAGAATGAAAATTAAACCATTCATAGGAAGTTAGAATTGGTTCCAGCGATCCCCTCTGTGGTCTGAGTGGGTAGAATGAAGAGCAAAGGTAGCTGCATGGTCCAGTGGATAGAACTGAACCTGGAGTCAGGAAGACCTAAGTTTAACTGTGGCCTCAGACACTTACTAGCTATGTGACCCTGGGCAAGTCACTTAACTTCCAGTTGCTGTAGTTTTCTCAGCTGTAAAATGGAGATAACAGTACTTGCTTCCCAGGGTTGTTGTGAGGACCCAGTGAGATAATATTTGTAAAACACTTAGAGTCATGTTTGGCACATAATAGGTACTGTGTAACTGCTAGCTATCATTATTATTAATACAGAGCAGGGAAGGCCCTCTCTTACTACAGGGTTCTTAAAACACAGCAGTGGCTTCCTTAGAGTGCAAACATTTTCATATACATTATGACGTCTTGTGAAAACACTGGGATAATATTAATGGACAGTGGGCTATGGTGGAAAAAGCCCAAGTTCCAAACTCTCCAGTAAAGAAGAAATTCACCATCTGATTTAGGCTAAACTCAAAGTTCTAGAGGATAATATCTGCACGTACAAGCTAGGGTTCAAAACAGTTCTTTCACCTATCCCCATAGCCACAACCCTAATTCAGGTATTCATTATCTCTCACCTGGGCTACTGCAATAGATTCCTTACTGGCCTCCCCACTCCAATGTCTTCCCTTGCCCAAAGCTCCCTACTCCCAATTCAAGCTATGCAATACTGTCAAATTAATCCTCCTAAATCACTGGCTTAGTAATGTCACCCCTCCCCCTCTCTCACAAAAAAAAAATCTTTCATGACTCCACATTGTTTTATAAAATAAGTCTGGAATTCATAAACCTCTTTAATATGGCCCCAATCTATCTTTCCAGACTAATCTCCTACTTAATCTCCTGTATGTATATATTCTATATTTTAACCTGATTTGTATCTTCTGACCCACAAGACCACCCAAGCTGATTTTAAGACTATAATCAGAAGATCTGGGTTTTGATCTCAGCTCTGATAATAGTTGTATAACCTGGAGCAAATCATTTCACCTCTGAACTTCAATTTCCTCCCCAGTGAAATGCGAATATGAATACCTTCACTACCTATCATACAGGATTGTTGTAAGAAATGTGTTTCATAGTCCTTAAAAATCTAAATAAATCTGAATTATTATGCAACTGCTGATAATTACCCTCCCTCCACCTAAAATTAGGTTAAGAATTAACTTAAACAAGTCAAGATTGTCTGATCAAGTAAAAAATACAATACAATTCTCCAAAATTACAGGAAGACTAGATTTTCTATCATTTAAAAATATAGCCTATTGTCCAGCACTCCTTAAGCCTTAGGCTTACAGAGACAACAAACAGTCCATCTTGACACATATCTGAAATATCACTTTCTTTTTTTAAAATTTAATTAATTTATTTGTTTTCAACAATCACTTCCATAAGTCCTAAATTTTCTCCCCTTCCCTCTCCCCTCTCTCCCCGAGACGGCTTGCAATCTTATATGGGGTCTACACATACATTCTTATTAAACACATTTTCACATTAGCCATGTTGCACAGAAGAATTAAAACGAATAGGAGAAACCATGAGAAAAAAACAAAACAAAACACAAGAGAAAATAGTCTGTTTCTTGTGCATTCCAGTTCCACGGTTCTTTCTCTGGATGTGGATGGCATGAAATATCACTTTCTTTGTTTGTCATGCTCACATCTAAAGTATATTCTTAAAAATCTTTAATAGAGCGCTTGACTAGCTCATGTCTAGGCTTCCAAAACCATGAATGACAGCTCTGACGTAAGCACTCAAAGTTAAAAGGGGAAAGGCGGAGTGGGGGGCATTTCAATTACAAGGCAGCCTTTATTTCATAACACAAAAAAATCAAAGTGCAAAGAACTCACAGAAGCCCTTAAACATTTATCAAAAAACATATAAAATCATAGATTTACAGCTGGGTAAGATCTTAGAAGCCCATGGAAGCTAATCCTCACATTTTATAACTGAGGGAACTGAGGCATGAAAAAGTGAAGTGACTTGCTCAGGGTCAGTTAAATAAGTGTCTTGAGGCAGAATCTGGACTGAGTCTATCCTGACATCAACTCCAGTGCGCTAGCTATGACACCATGCTGCCTTTCAGTAGCTGATAAACGTTCAACACAACATGCAATCAACACAATTCTCCTGCCTCTCTTGCAGGCCCCACTTTTCTATCCGTGTCCTAGAGGTCTTCTGACTCCACCAAGATACCACACCATGCTTGGGATTCCCTTAAAAGGAAATTGAGCCTCTCCGACTGAATCTTGCAGAGTCCCTCCCAGGCTGTTAGTGCTCTCCTGTGATCAAGAAGGCAACTATACTTTGCGTCTGCTGAACAGGCAATGCTTTCCAATTTTATCTGTGCTACCATATAATTCACTGTAATAGAAAGAAATGGCGTGGTCCCTTAACCATGTTACTGAACCTCTAGTGATGAAGGTCATATGAGTAATCCTCTTCTTCCAACAGGGACAATTAAGAAATGAGTTTTACTCAGGAGACAACCACCAAGGTTAGGATTAGCCAAGAACTCTTCCTTCTCTGACTTAGGCTATATTTGGGGATGACACAGCCTAGGAAATCTATCCTCTAAGTAGGAAGCAGGGATTCAGGAATAGCATTACCCATGAATTACCCTCTTGGGTCATGTGGGTGAGGAAATGAGGTTCTTATGTGTATCTTCAAGATACTACATCACTGTCCTGACTGCTGCCATCTCTTGAGCTAGGAAAGTTCACTCTCAAGTCTCTGGTCTCTAATCAGAGTGCTTGGAAAAGGAAACAAAGAAGGTAGAAAATGGTTAGAAATTCTCCTCACAGGCAGTATGGCTAAGTATATACAACTCTCTTTTTGCCTCTGCCTTAAGGTAATTAGTAGGGTGGAGTGGAAGAGGCAGGGACAGATTATGTGTGTATAGGCTCCTCTCCCCTGCCCAAATACTTATTAATCTCTGTTGCTTTCTGAGTAAGGGACAAAGGACTTGCTTGCCCAAACAGCTCATTTTATAACAGTCCCAATCACTGAGGCTTAGTCAAAAATTGTCTGTCTCTCTCTACAAGAGGACAAAATGGGCATGTCCACATTCAAAAGTGCAGCTTTTGTTGGATAGTGTGTTGGATAGAGTGCAGGGCTTGGAGTGAGGAAGACTCACCTTCCTGAATATGAACGTGGCCTCAGACACTTACTTAACTATGTGACCCTGGGCAAGGCACTTAACCTTGTTTGCCTCAGTTTCCTCATCTGTAAAATTAGATGGAGAAAGAAATAGCAAAACTGCCTGAGTGTCTTTGCCAAGAAAACCCAAAATGGGGTCATGAAGAATGGGGCACAACTGAACAACAACACTCTCAAGGAAAAGGGGGTGTTTACAACAAAGACTTACCTCCCAGGAAGCTCATCAAATTGATCAAGGAACTAAGGAGACACAGTCAGGATCACACATGATTTAGCAGCTATCACTGTAAAGGGGTGGAGAATTTAGAATATGATAATCCAGAAGGCCAGGAATATGGGGCTTTTAACCAAGAATAACCTACCCTGAAAAACTAAATTTAACACTGCAGGGGAAGAATAGATCTTTCATGAAATAAAGGACTTCCTAGAATTTCTGATGAAAAGATCAGAGCTATGGAGACACTTTGAAGTTCAAACATAAAGGTGAAAAGAGAAATAAAAGAAATGAACAATGACAATTTACTAAACAAGGAAAAACTGCTTATATTCAAGTATTTGGGGATATATGCATCCTCTCCAAACCCTATCAGCATTGGGAGTCATCGAGGTACTACCATTGGACAAGGTCTAGGGGGGATTGTTAGGTCCTGATGATCTTAATAAAGAATGGAAAGAAAATGGAGGAGGAATACACTTGGAGGAAGGAGGAAAGGAAGGCTAGGGAAAATCATTTCACATAATGGGAGTATATAAGTGCCATCTATACGAAGAGGGTGTGGGGGAGGGGCTAACACTTGAACCTCACTCTCCACTGTACTAGTCAAAAGAAGGAAGCATATCCATACAAACAGTTGGGTGCAGAAATACATTTCACTCAACAGGGAAATAGGAGGGAAAGGGAGAAGAGGGGGAGGGAGAATTAGAGGGAGAGAAGATTAAGGGAAGAATTCATCTTTTTTACCTTATTAAATTTTATTTTTAATTTATAGAATAAAATAAGAATTTCAGTGATATAGTACCATAAAAATGATGATTGCTCATGAAACTGCAACTCTATTATGCAACACTTGCTATTCCTTTCAAATAGACAACAAAATTATCATGACAATTTCTTTTCTTCCTTCCTTCTCAACTCCCCTCCCACTTGAGATGGCTACCATTAGATACAAGTGCACACATATATGTATACACATATGCATATATAGACACACACATACATACATATATGTAAATATATATGACTACCATTAGACACAAGTGTATATATATACAAACATATGTACATACACACACATATATACATACACATATATGTGTATAAATCATTCTATTCATACTTCTATTTGTCAGTTCTTTCTCTGGATGCTGATAGCATCTTTCTTCATATATCTTTTACAGTTAATTTAGGTATTTATTAAAGTCAAAATAAATTATTTGTTCAAAGTCATTCTTAAGACAATACTGCTGTTACTGTATACAATGTTCTCTCGGCTATCACTGAGTTCATCATTTCTTATAGCACAATAGTATTCCATCACAATCATATACCACAACTTGTTAGGCCATTCCTCAACTGCAATTTCCAGTTCTTTGCCACCACAAAGAGAGTTGCTATAAACATTTTAGAGCATAGGAAAATAATTTCCTTTTCTCCTATCTCCAGAAATAGACCAAGTAGTGATATTGAGAGGGATTATCTTAAACAAAAAAAACAACAAAAAACTCTAAGGATGTACAAAAATATTTATAGTCCTTTTTGAGGTGTCAAAGGATGGGAATCTGAGGAGGTACCCACAGAGTGGGTAATGGATGAACAAGTTGTTGTATATTAATATGATGGAATACTATTATGCTGAATTTTATTAGCATAATGACCAACCAGTTTTCCAAAGAACTATTAATGGAATTCCTCCTTTGTATAGGGCTAAGTATTTCCACCTCTCTCAGAAAAGTAAGGTTTGCTTCCTTGAGAAGGAGCAAGGGCAGCTAGGTAGTATAGTGGATAGAGCACCAGGTCTGGAATCAGGCAGACCTGAGTTCAAATCTGAGCTCAGACGTTTACTAGCTGTGTGGTTCTGGACAAGTCACTTGACCCTGTTTGCCTCTGTTTCCTCATCTGTTAAATGAGCTAAAGAAGAAAATGGCAAACTACTCCAGAATTTTTGCTAAGAAAACCCCAAATGGGGTCACAAAGAGTCAGACCCTACTGAAATGAATGAACAACACAAATTAATGAAACATGCTACCCACCTCCTGATAGAGAGAGAGGTAGACGACTCAGAATGTAAAATGAGACAAAGGTTTTTTTGACACAGTCATTGTAGAAATTTTTTTTGATTGACTATACATTTTTGTAATGAGGGGACAAGGGGGAATAGTAATTCTTAATTTCCTGGGATGATTACGTTTATTTTACATTTTACTTTGCACATGTAAATAGAGGCTAATCGAATGTTTTGAAATAAATATAAACTGGAAAGTTAGGTTTGGGGACAAGATTCTGAAACTCATAATATTCATATCCCTGCCCTTGTTCTGTTAAGGAGGCATACTCCTCAGCTGTTGTAAGAATGAGACAGAGACAGAGACAGAGAGAGAGAGAGAGTCACAGAAAATCAGAAAGATAGAGAGACAGAGTTTCTAACCAGGTATTGTATGGGAAAAGAGGAGAGTAAACACTGTGCTAAATTCTTTACAAATATTATATCATTTTATCCTCACAACAACCCTGTGAAGTAGGTGCCATTGTAACCCTCCTTTTACAGTTGAGGAAATCGATGCAGATATCTACGTAATGTGACTGCAGATACATACAGCTAGTAAGTGTCTGAAGATGGATTTAAATCAAGTCTTCCTGACAGGTCTAGCTATCTACTGCACCACCAGCTGCCTCTGAATTCTAATCTTACCTGTGCTACCATTGGAGTGTTATTTCCTTGAAAGCAAAATCACGGTTTTCACTCTCTCTTTGTATCCCCAGACTTAGCACAATACCTGGCATAAATAACCACTTAATAAATGTTTGTTGATTGATTTACTATTAACCAACTATGTGACCTTAGGCAAATCACTTAAATCCTCTGATCTCAGTTGCCTAAACTGTAAATTAAGGGAAGTGAAATATATGATTTCTAAAATTCCTTCCTGGTCTAAAATTCAATGGGTGATAGTAATTGTATGGTATGAGACAATGCTATACCTGTCATTTAAAGTTTCTGGGAAAGCTATGAGTCTATGTTGATAGTTTTACTTTATCTTCAAAATTTATTGAGACACTGGATGACATGAGGTTCAAATCCTGCCTTTGACCCACAACATGATCATGAATTTAAACCAAAGGTGCCTTAGAAATCACCTCGTCCAATCTAAATTGATTGCCACCCCTCAGGAACATCTCCTTTTTGAAGGGCATGTAAACCGTGATCCCACCACCTTTAAGGGTCTTTGGTCTAAGAGAGATGGCCGAACAATCTTTTATTAATAAACTGCTTGCCATATTAATAAAACAATTACATGACCCAGAAAAAAAAATAAATCATCTGGTCCAATCCTATCATTTTGCAGATGAGGAAACTAAGGCCAAACAAGGTTAAGTGAGGCCATGTCTAAAGCCACACAGATAGTAAGTAATAGAGGCGGGGTCTTACTACAGGATTCTCTAACTCCAAATCTAGCAGTCTTCCCATGTCACCACACTGTTCCCACTCCCCACCAGTAACTTTGGTTTTTTTGTGTGTCTGTTTTTCTTTTTCTACTTGTACAGTTCTTTATATTCAGATATTTTGAAAAGTAGTCAGCAATAGCATTTATACATTTCTTAAAAGAATCAAGATGCTCAAGGTTGAAGAAATTTGGGGGATTTCTGGCAGCTGAAAGGGCAGCACTTTTGGAATCCCAGAAAGCAGGAATCAAATTGGGAGTATGTGGCTACCCTCTGATGAGGTCAAACGGGAACAAGCTTTAGTTCCCCTTCCCAATGCTAAGGCCATAGAATTTAGAGTACAGATGAATTACAGTTAGTCAGAGGGGGATGGGACAATGGTCACTACCCAGATAGGACCTTAGACCATATCTTGCTGTCAAATAGGAAAGGGGGCAAAGACTGGAACAACAGTAAGTAGTACAGCTCAATAATTCATCACACAGGTCCAAAAAATGTAAATATGACGTGTCTCTGAATAGAGATGGTAGATCCTTGTCATCTAGTGACATCAGCTACAGCAGCTCCCCAAAGCCTTGGCCTTCCTGTGGAATAAAACCGGCATTCTTCCTATTCCTCTTGGGACTGCTCCAGTCAGTCTCTTTGTGGATCACATAGAAATCCTCATGGAGCACACATGACTTTCAGGCACCCAGCCTCTTCAAAATTTTATGAAATGCCTCATGGCATCATTGTTGGTCTTCCAGCCAAACATGCTCCTATCCTGCATTGGGCTCATGCTGTCACTGGCACAAGTGCCTCAAACTCAGCCACTATCCCCCAGCCCTCTTCCTCATGCTCTTTCTTACCAGTGCCAAAGGTGGCATTGAGTGGGTAGTGATGGGAAAGGAGAATCCCCACCACCACCACTGTGTCCTTTATTGATGGCTGAGGACCATCTATCAATCATAGGTTAGTCCAGGCAGGTCCTGAGGCTCAGATGATAGCTTATTCTCTGAACATTTAGTCTCTCAGAAGCAAAGGATGTCAGGTGTGTCTTCCTGTGGCCAATCCAGACCCTTTTTCTTGATCAAGGCCTGGATCTTATCCACAGACTAGGAACAAATTTGGAACTTAATAGGTTTGCCACTAGTTGAAATTCCCTGGTCTAGAGGAGTGGAGGTGGGAAGGGGGAGATATAAAGCAGATCCATTGTCTCCTGCCTCCTTTTTTGCTTCTTGGTCTCTGGTTCCTCGTTGATCCCACCCTTCACAGATGTTTCCTTTTTCCCTCTCAGGCAAGTTCTTCATTCAGAACAAAACTCCTTGGCCTAAGCTCCCAGTAACCAGTCAATCAATAAACATGGATCTTTTTAGTTGTTTCTCAATCATGTCCTACTCTTCATAATCCCACTTGGGGTTTTCTTGTCAGAGATAATTTGCCATTTCCTTCTCCTGCTTATTTTACAGATAAAGAAACTGAGGCAAACAAGATTAAGTGACTTGGTCAGAGTCACACAGGAAGTGTCTGAGGCTAGATTAGAACTCTGGTGCTCTATTCACTTCACCTCAGCTGCCACAAACATTGATTAAGCTCCTACCATGTGCCAGACACTGTTTGCTAAGCACTGGGGATACAAAAAAGGCAAAAGACACTCCCTACCCTGTAGGAGCTCACAATCTATATACAACCCAACACAGCAGGATTCTCACCCTGTGGGCACCTCCTAAAGTGGATTCTGGCTACCAGATAAAAGTTCCCACTTCCTCCCTCTCCCCCAACATCCAGTAGCTTTGTGACCAGGAGCAAGTCACTTTAACTTCTAGTTCTCAATTTTCTCATCTGCAAATTGGGCATAATATTTGTACAGACCTACTTCACAGGGTTGTTGTAATGAAAGTTCTATTGTAGACCATGAAGCCTTCTATAAATGAATTGTTAATATTATTTATGGCACAAGGATTGTATGATGAAAGAGAGTATACAGCGTGGCTACTTAGCTTATATTTTAGAGTCAGTCAGAGACAGGCTTTAGATACAGTGCAAAAGTAAATAAGGATGTATTTCATCACTAGCCTCTGTGCTGGGGACATTGTTCTCTGACTCACAATCAGAAGGTGTCCTTGAAGTAATTCACAGTTTCAGGTCTATAAACTATTGCATCTCACTAATTGAGAATCTGATTGTCCAGTTTGGAGGATTTTATAATACTCTGATATTTTATCTTTTGGCTGTAATTCTTTACATCAAGAGATGGATAAAGAAAACAAAAGGAAATTCAAATCACTACGCTAAACTCTAGTAAGGTAATATTGATAGCTGAAAAAGAAGGTAATTTTACTCAGAGTCATAGTATATTAGAGTTGGAAGGAAACTTAGAAAGCACCTGATCCAACCTACTCACTTATAGATTAATTAATCAACAAGCATTAATAAATGCCATGATGTGCTATGTATGGATATAATGACAAAAATAAAACAGTTCTGCTTTAAAGAAGCTTACATTTAATTGGGAGAAACAACATGCACATATATAAGTACAGTTTTTTAAATACAAAGGTAAAGAGAGGGTGGGGAAAGTAGCTCCTGGGATGGGTAAGGGGGTCAGGAAAGGTCTCCTGTAGAGGGGAACACCTGATCAGAGCAATGAAGGAAGCTAGAGATTCTAATAGATAGAGGTGAGGAGGAAAGGTATCCAGGGGTTGGGAAGGACCTGTTCAGAAGCACAAAGTCAAAAAATGCAATGTTGTTTATGAACAACAGTAAGCCAGGTTGGTTAGAATCCATATAATAGGCTGAAGCCATATTGTGAAAGACTTTTAATGATAGAGGACTTTGTACTTTATCCTTTGGGAAATAGGAAGCCACCAATGTGGCTTTAGATTATCACTTTAGCAAATATATGAAGAATGGATTGGAGAAGGGAAAGACTTAGGACAGGGAACCCAATTAGAAAGTAATCACAATATTTTAGGAAGGAGCTGATGAGGACCTAAACTAGAATGGTCATGTGAGTATAAAGAAAAGAATGAATGGGACAGATGTAGTAGAGGGTAGAGGTAGAATTAAAAAACTTAAAAACCCAACTGATATCATAGATAAGGGAGAGGAAAGATTTGAAAATGACACCAAGGTTGCAATCCTGTATAAAAATGGTGATGCCTTTCCTCCTTGACAATTGCAACTTCCCATTCATGAAGATGAAAACTGCATTCCCTTATTAAGGCAACAATTGTTGGTGGTAATAAGATGCCACATATCCATAAATCTCTGAATAGAAATAAAGGACAACAAAAGAATGATTAAAGAATTCATGGATTACATGTTGCCTCAGGACTCTAAATACTCTAGCAACCACCTATTATTGTTGTTTCCCAGTGGATTCTATCTCTGTAAAGAAACAAAACACAATTTTGCCTTTTTGCAATTTTCTTTTGATTAAGTAAAAAGCTTACTCAGCTTTCCAGCAAACCAAATTTCTGCGCTGAAGTTTAAACAATATTTAACTGTTACTGTGGCTTCAATGAAGCTATTGATTATTCTGGGGGGAAAAAGAATGGTGATGCCTTCAATAGAAATAGGGAAGTTAGAAAGATGAGCTCGAGGAGGGAGAAAAGGTAATGGATTTTGTTTTGCATATATTGAATTTGAGATGCCTATAGCACACAGCTGGAAATGTCCAAAAGCATGTGGTGTTGTGGGACTATTGAGAAATGGGATAGAGATGATACTTGAACCCATGGGAGCTTGTGAGGTCACTGAGGGAGAATGTAGAGTGACAAGAGGGCACAAGATAGAGATCTGGAGGATACCCACAAACATGGTATGACAGAGATGACGATCCAAAGAACAAGTATGAGGAAAACCAAGAGGAGTATCATAAAACACAGCAAGGAAGAGAGTATGGACAAGGAAAGGGCTGTCTACAGTGTCCACAGCTGCTAAGGGGTCCTGAAGGCTAACTTAGAAAGGGTCACCGGATTTGGGAATGAAGATCATTTTTAACCTGAGAGAGAGCAGTCTCAATTGAGTGGTAAGGTTAGAAGTCAGAATGCAAGAGATTTAGAAGGTATTAAGGAAACTAGGCCCCAGAGAATTGACATGATTTACCTAAGTCCACAATATGGCAAATGGAGGAGCCCTAATTAGAATTCAAGTGTCCTACTCCTGATACGGTACAATTCACACCATGTAATAAGTCACATTATGAACATGTCAATATCCAGATGTGGATGCATATTACCTCCCATCATATTCCTTTGCTTTATTTATATATTCACTTATTCATTCATTTTAACAAATTTTTATTGATGTTCTTTTTTACATCATCATAATCTCCCCTAGTATCCTTCATCTCTCATCACCCCTCTCAGAGAGTCATTTCATTAAACAAATAATATTTTTAAGGACAAAAAAGAAAAAAGAAGAAAAAGAGATAGGGAAATCATCATAACTGATAAATACATTGAAAAGGACTGAAAATTCAAGCCATGTGCTACCTTGGTGGACCTGCTACCTCTTCAAAGGAGAGGACAAGAGGTGTCTTCTTTTACATCTTCTTGTTCTCTGTAATTTTGCAACATTCGTCTTTGACCTTTTCGTAGCAATTCTTTCCATTTTCATTGCTGTCATCATTATATCTATGTATATATATACATATATATATACATATATATGTATATATCTATTGCTTTCTTGGCTCAGCTTATTTCAGTCTGTATTATTTTATATAGATCTTCCCATGCTTCCTTATGTTCATCATATTCATTACTTCTTGCAACACAATAATAGTCCATTCCATAATATGCTTAGTCAGCCTTCAATTGACAGAAATGTGCTTTGTTTCCAATTCTTTGCTGTCTCAAAAAGTGCTGCTATAAATATTTGGTGCATAAAGAGACCTTCTTATTAATAGCCTCCTTGGGATATAAGCCTAGTAGTGGAATCTCCAAGTGAGATGGTATGGACATTTTAGTCACTTTATTGTCATAATTCCATATTACTTTCCAAAAAAAAAAGTACTTATTCACAGCTCCACCAACAATGCCCTAGTATGACTATCTTCCCACAACCTCTCTGACATTGACTTGCCATCTTTCCTCATCTTTGCCAATTTTCAGGACATGAAGTTAAACCTCAAAGTTGTTTTGATTTTCATTTTTCTTATTATCAATGATTCTGAATATTTTCACAACTGTCAATAGTCCATGATTCTACTTTTGTGAACTCTTCATATGTTTGTGTATCTTAATTTTTTTATGTCGTAGATACCAAACTCTCATCAGAGAAATTTGATAGAAAAATGTTTCCCTTAATCACTTTCCTTTTCATCCTAGATGCACTAATTTTATCTGTGCGGAAGCTTTGCAGTTTCATGTAATCAAGGATATTCATTTTATATCATTTGGAATTGCCTCCATTCCTGTGATTAAAAATCTATCTCTTACCCATAGCTATAAGAGGTATATAATTTCCTTCTCTTCTAATTTTTCATGGTATGATCTTCAATATTAAAATCATATATCCACTTAGAATGCATTGTGGAATATGATGTAAAATATTTATCTAATTTCTTTGCAACTACTTTCCATTTTTCTCAGCAATTTTTATCAAATATCGAGTTTTTCCCTAAATAATTTGTTTTCTGATTTATCAGACACTAAGTTCTATTGTTTCTATCTGAGTTCTGTTGTTTCTGATTTTCCCTTATTTCATTGATCCATTGATTTACCTCTCTGTTCTTTAACCTATATTTTGATGACTGTTTCATAAAATAGCCTGAGGTCTAAAAGTGATATTCCCTCTTCTATCTTACTTCTTTTTATTATTTTCCTTAATATTCTAGATCTTTTTCTTTTTCCAAGTTAATTATTATTTTTGCAAGTTCCAAAAAATATATAAATTTTATATTTTGATTGGTAAAGCATTAAAATCTGTATGTTAACTCTAGTAGAATTATCATCTTTATTATATTGGTGTGGCCCAGTCAGGAGCACTGAACATTCCTCCAACTATTTAAGTTGTTCTTTATATCTTTCAGGAACATGTTGTAACTGAAGCTGTGAAATATTTTGTGTGCTTTGGTAGATTGATCTCCAGATATTTTACACATATTGTAGTTACTTGGAATGAGACTCCCTTCCTATGATTGCCTCTTAGATTTTATTATTACTATGTAGAAACGCTGTTGATACAAGTGACACATCATATTCCTACTATTCATTCATACATTTTTACAAGAACTTATTCTCTCACTCCCTTTTACCTTTCCCCTTGCCAACTAAAAATATTTTTAAATCCTCGCAATGAACACAAATAGTCCAGAAAAAAAAAATTCACACATTGGTCATGTCCAAAAATGCATGTGTCATTCTGGATTTTAAGTCCACCACCTATCTCACAGAAAGTGGGTGGTATGATTCATCTTCAGTATCCTGGATTCATGATACTCCCTCTCTTGCCTGGTTTAGCACCACAGTATATGTAAAACATTCTACAAAGTTTAGAACACTACAGATCATGATTTTAGATGCATGTGTGTGTTTCAGCACTACATATATCTACTATTATTCATTGACCAAAATACTAGCCCACCATAAACCATATTTTTTTCTTATAGGAGTAATGGTTTTGCTGTGATCTATCTGTACTCTGACTTTATAGCCATCATCCTGGAATCAATTAGTTAGGGTTAATGGTTAGATGGAAAGAAACCAGGGATTGAATACAGTCTTGTCCTTTACAATTAACACTTTTACAATTCTCTTCTTAATTTCTTAATTCTCACATAACTAGATCCTTAGCTGACAACATTAATTCCTAACCAAACACCCTACAGTGCTCTCTGTCTCTCTCTGTCTCTCTCTCTGTCTCTGTCTCTCTCTCTCTCTGTCTCTTTCTCTCTCTCTCTCTCTCTCTCACACACACACACACACACATTCTGTCTCCCTCACCTCTTTCCCTTCACTCTTCTCTTCCCCTCTTTCTGTCTCTCTTTCTCCTTCCCTTTGCTCTCCTTTCTCTCACTGTCTGTCAAATTTCTCCACAAACAGTACAGACTATTTACTCCAGAGGCAAGGTGCTATGGAGAGAGCACTTTCTTTAGAGTAAGAAGACGTGGGGATCCAGTCCTGATTCCACTATTAATGGCTCCAAGACAAGTCTAAGGACTTAATTGCTATGAGTTCAATATCCTCAAATGTTAAAAGAAAGAAAGAAAAGAAAAAGTAAACACTACTTCCTACCTACATTACTTCTAGAGTTTTTGCAAAAAAAAGTATTAAGTATTATATGTATAAAGTACTATTATCATCATTATCATAAATGGCCAAACTTGACTACCACAGAGAAACTCAAATAAAAATGGACATGACCTGCAACTGAGTTCAAATGAGGGAGGGTTGTGCAAGGTCCCCAGCCTCACTTTCTCCTCCAGGAGAGGAAAAAAGAGAAAAGAAGAGGAGGGGAGAGAGAAGGAGAAGGAGGAGGGAAAGGGAAAGGAGAAGGAGAAGGAAAAGGCTGACTTGCCCGATTGGAATTGGTCAGTTGGGTCCCCATTCAAGCAACTCAGACTCCTCAGAGGTTATGGTTTGTCTACATGACAACAAGGATGTGATGACATGATTTGCCATTGACTTTAATTTGAGTGAGGGAGGGCTATGAAAACATACTGGAGGGAGGAACATATTTGCTTTAACATAAGTAGGTTATTCTACTCAACAAAGAAATAGTATAAATGAAAATGAGAGAAGGCTGTGAAAGCTACTTAAATGTTTGTTGAACTGAATTTGCTGAGTAGTTGCATACGTATACATGTACACACACATAAACATACACATATACACAAGCATCTAGCCATATTGGCAGATTCCAACGTCTGTGAGATCTGAAAAGCAAAGATCTGAGTCTGCCATCTATCTCTAAGTGTTTCTTCTATAATATAGTAGCCAGAGAACAAAGGAAAATTCCAAAGTTGGGAATCCAAATGGGTACTTTTTTGAAGACTGAAGAAATATCACAAAGGCAGAAGAGGTAGAGCCCAAATACCTGTAACATAGAGTAGAGGTAATTAAAACTGTTGTCTTTCTTTCCATAAAAAAAAAAAATCATATTATCCACTCTCATTCTATACAGTTGTACCAACACCTCTTTAACAGCACATACAATGGTAGGGATAACAAATGAGCCATCCAGCAAGTTAAGCCAAAAGTAAAGCATCCACCCTAATATTTGTAGGTAGGATGGCCATTATAAAGTGAAATTTAATAGAAATGTAAAATCAAGTTAAAATAATAACAAAGGAAGCCTGAAGGCCTGAAGGGGGTAAGTTATATTAATGTGACAGTTCTTAATGAACGTGCCTGCTTATGCAATTGTGGTTAGATGTGAAGCTTTGAGTTGTTTGCCTCAGGTCTTTTTAGTATCACATGGATGCCGCCTCATTCTCCACCTCACCCCTTCCATACCCTCCCGTAACCCTCTCACACATAGTTTCACAGTCTATTCATTGTTTATGATATCCCTGTGAGTTAGATGGAGAGATGGCACATGATGACAGTGAAGTTGCGTGGAATCAGAGCTGAATGACCAGACCCAAAGAGTGGTGATTCACTAATGGATCAATATCAACATGAAGGAAAGTCTCTAGTTTCATTTTATAGAACTCTGTTCTTCCCAAAGTGATCAGTGGATTTTTCTACTTTCAATTTCTCCTCGTTCTAATATGTCTGAACAATTTTCTTTCCTGATTTCTTGAAATATGATGATCAAACTCTTTTTTTTTGTTTAGCTTCCAGGTAGTCCAATGAGTCTTAACTTATCTCTCCTTGATCTCTTTTCCAGGTCAGTTGTTTTGGATAAAAGATTTCTTATTCTTTCTTCTATTTTTTCAGTCTTTTGAGTTCATTTTTAATATTTCTGGTTATCTCATGAAGCCATTAACTTCTGTTTGGTGCATTCTGATTTTCAAGGAGTCTGTTACTTGAGTAAGGTTTTATGCCACTTATACTAAGCTTTTAATTCTCCTTACAAATATTTCTTTTAAAAGAGACTTAAACTTCAGGACATAAAGCAGTTTGCAAGACTGTTGAGTAGGCATTTTTCATTTCACCTTGGCTCTTCCCTGTCTAAATAATTCCCTCCAAGTCCACATGTTCAGGTAAGTTAGGCCAGGAGTCAAGCTCATTCTCTTGTGATAGTCATCTTCTCCAAGAAGCTCTGGAGCTGCACTACACTCCATCTCTTACCAATTATCTCTGATTGAGGGATCCATAATTCAAGGAACTTTTGAACTCACAATGTTGCCTCGAGGTTAGATGTGTCCATCTCAGGATCACTATTCAATCACATATGCCCAGGAAAGAAATATAAAGAAAAAAAGATAGCCAGAGGTCTAAGTTCAGGGTCAGGTCTTGTAGAGAAGCCCCTGTTTTAGCTTCCATGTGGCCATAACCACCATGGAGCCAGGCTGGATGGTAAGAAGTATCACAATTGCTCCTGTATCTTTCCAACAGATGTCTAGGAGAAATAGCTATGTGCCATATTAGAGCCAAAGAAAGAGAACAATTATGGACTATCTCTCCTTTTTAACTGACACAAAACCCTACCTTCTGCCACTGTCACCAAGAGAGGAATGAGAGTGATAAAGATGGGAGGATGACTTAGGACTTACTGTCATATCTTAAAACATCCTTTCAGCACTAGACTAATTGTTTCTCTGGAAGTGACCAGGGCTGGAGTGTGCTACCCTATGGAGTATGTTCTAGGGGGCCTTAAATTTACTTCTCCATACAAATAAATAAGTTATGCAGTATGGTTACCAAATTTTTCAATGACATAAGCTCATAGGATTGAGATGAAAAGGACCTTAGAGGTCATTTAGTCCAACCCCTTCATTTTACAATTGGGGAAACTGAGTTAAGTAAGTTACAAGGTCACACAAGTTGCTAAGAGGTAGGTACTCAAAACCAAGTCCTTAGACACTATACCCACTGATCTTTCCACAGTACCACAGTACCACAGTAAGCTAGGAGGGACAGCTTACACATTGTACAGCAGAATCAAGATTCACAAAGATCTTTCTAAACTAGAACAGAAGTCGTAGGAGGCAAGGGCCAGAGGATTAAACATGTAGTCAGGAACACCTGAATTTGAATCTCACCTCTGACACTTAAAAACTATGTGATGATGGGCAGGTCACATACTCTCTCTAAGCCTTCATTTCCTTCTTACTAAATGAGGACAATATTTGCAATTGTTACCTCACAGGGTTTTTGTGGAAGTCAAATGAAAGGAATAAGCATTTATCGAGTGCCTACTGTGTGTCAGGCATTGTTCCAAGCACTTTACAAATATTATCTCATTTGATCCTCACAATAACTCCGTGAAGTAAATGTTATTATCTCTAGTTTACAGTTGAGGAAACTGAGGCAAACAGAAGTAAAATGGTTACACAGCTAGTAAGTTTCTGAGGCAGGATTTGAACTTGGATCTTCTTGACTCCAGGCTAGCTATCCACTATGCCCATCTAGCTGCCTCAAGATATACTTCATGTGAAGCACTCTGCAAACCTTACAGCATCATATAAAATTTCAGCTTTTATTATTATTATTACAATGGACTAAATATTATAAAATAAAATTTATAATAGGGACTACAACTAAGATTTCATTGCTATAAGGAAGTCCCAAGTGAGGAAATTGGGTTTTAGGGTATCTCTTCTACAATTTAAAGCCTTATAGACTTGCCTAGAATAGTGGTATCAAACTCAACTAGAAACCAGTTCCTTCAGGCAGCATATTAACCTAAAAGCCACCAATTAGCATTATCTGTGTGGCATTATATTTTTCATTTATTTTGCTATTTCCCAATCGCATCTTAACCTGCTTCAGGCAGGAGCCTGGAGTTTTGCTGGCCAGAGGTCAGTGGGCAACAAATATGAAACCTCTGACCTGGAACACTGAGAGATTAAGGCCCAAGATCACACAATTATAAATATCAAAACAGACAGTCAAACCCAGTTCTTCTGACTCCAAGCCTAGGGATCTTCCCAATGCAAACACAAAGCAAATGGAGGATCTATGACCACATCCTTTCAAGGAACCCAAAGGAATGCATCATGATGATAAAATATGCCACCCACCTCTTGGCAGGGAGGTGATGGACTTGAGGTTCAGAATGAGACATACATTTTCAGGCATGACCAATGTGAATGTGTTGATTTGTTTTCCTTAATTATACTCGCTACAAGACAGGGTTTCTATTGAGGGTGGGAGGAATGAGTAGGTAGTGATGAAGATGCAAGTGAAAAGGAAAGAAAAGAGCATCCAACAGTATACATATTTTAAAAAAGAAAACAAAAAGAAGTTCAGAAGGGAATACAAATGACAGTTTTGTTACAATGTGTTAAATTTAATATATACCTTTAAAAACAACAAATTAGGTCATAAAAGTTTACAGTTTCAAATGAAGTGGCATGTGGGTGTGTGCTAGGGGTGGTCTAATGCCACACAAGATGCAATATCCAAGATGTACTGAGTTATGGATAACCACACCACCACCCAGACTGCTCACAGGCTTGTCTTCTTCCCAATTCTCTCTGGGTCCAAAGATAGTCTAGCAGGTATACTCTGGAACAGAGTCATAAGTTACCAAAAATCTCTATAAATGACTTGAGCCTCCAAGGGCTGGCTTCACCTCTCAATTCCATACTCCAAAATTTATGAGATTAAACAAACCAACTTTAAATGGCCATATAATTTGTACGTGTGTTCGTCCTTCATCGCTGAAGAAGACCATGCCATCAGAGAAATGATGACATGACTTGCACTTGACTTTGTTTTGAGTGAGGGAGGGCTGTGCAGGTCACCAGCCTCACTTCTCCTCGAGAGCCATCTGAATCCAGTGACCAGATATTCATCAGGATGACTGGAGATGACCCAGGATGAGGCAATTAGGGTTAAGTGATTTGCCCAAGGTCACACAGCTAGTGAGTGTCAAGTGTCTGAAGTGAGATTTGAACTCCTGACTCCTGCACTGGTGCTCTATCCACTGCACCACCTAGCTGCCCCCCATATAATTTATTAGCAATATCAACTACTATAAAAAAATACAAATAGCCACTAAAGCAATGTACAATCGCTGCAACAGGGATTAAAGCTGGGATTGAAATTTTCCTTTCCTGTCACCTCTCTTCTGAGCCAGATGGTAACACTGGAGAAATGGATTATAATTTAAACCTTAGGTAGAAATTTCCCAGCATTGCACTTTGTGGAAACTAGAAAGAAGGAAAAAAAGAAAGGAAAAAGACTAAACCCTGCTAACTCCTACCATTCACTACATTCACTTACCACACCTAGATCTTCCTGGAGTGTTCTTGGCTGGATTCTCATCTTCTTTTTCCACTTCCTACATTCTCTTTTCCTCCTTCTGCACTTCCTGTTCTCTTCTTTTTTTCTTCCCCCTCCCTTTCCTCCCCAAAACTACATCACCCCATCCCACGAAGGTTGGAAGCTCAGTAGTCACTTAGGCACAGTTCCAAAACTGATCTTCATGGAAGTTCTGTCCTCCTCTTCTTTTGAAGCCTGGGCCTGATGACTGCTCCTTTGGCAGTTTCATTGACCTCACTGTCAAGAGCTCACCACACTTAGCCAGACTTAGGACAGATACTCAATGGTCTTCGGCCTGGTGCAGCACAGAACTCCCAAGGTCTGACTATCCACTAGCAAGATGGATTGTTGGCTTGTGCCACCACAACTGGAGTCTTCTTTCTTCTTCCAATTCTTTCATTATCTCCCTGCATGCTCAAGTTCTGCATTCCCTGCCTTCAGTTGCAAGGGGCAACATCCCATCTCTTGCTCCCTGCCAGGGAAAAGCATAGACTTAGATATAGTTATACTTCTACTTCTCATTTCTGCTATGGTCCAGACAACCTAGATGGGGAAAAAAATCTCTTTAAAGCCATTAGAACCGGCAAAAAAAATAGATACATATCTATTTTTGTCTCCTATACATACATATGTTTAGCCTAGAAATTTCTATGCTCCCAGGAAAGTCCTGCAAAGACTACATGACATGATGGAGACTGGAAGTCCAGTTGAAGGTTACATCTTTTATGTTCTCTGCATGCTGAAATATATATGTTTGTTGATTAGAATAATAATTGTTGCTTATAAAAATTTTTTTAATCCAAAATTCCCCCCCTTAGGACAGACCACTACAACATAATGCACAGACTCTTTATTCTTTATTTTTGCTTGATTATTTTTCTGTGTCACAATGAAGAGTTCAGCCTAGAAGGGTGGGTGGGAAAAGATGGTGATTTAAGTATAAAAGTCATCAATAAAATGTATTTTAAAACAAAAATCAAGAAGTAAAAAATTTACCCTCCATAAAAAATGCATTGTGAAGCCCCAGGCCTCTAAGTACATCCTTATAACTCCCGTTCAATGCCCTGGACTAAGATTCAAAAGTTTGGGGTGTTGATACTCATTCCACAAATGACAGTGGTTACCTTGGGTAACCTCAGAGTTTGTGCATTTTTCTGTAAAATGATAAAAATGCTTTCTATTCACTTATCTCAGAGGGATGGTAGAAGATCAAAGTAGATATTATATATTTTTCAAAATTAATTGCTGCTCTGGGGTAAATGCACTTTATATACCAAAGTTATGAAAATGGTGATTTAAATTAACTTAATTAAAATTTTTCTTGAAGACACAAGTTGGAGAGAAAAACTCCAAACCAGAAAAGGAAGATATATAGGTAAACGGGCCAGAAAAAGTTTCTATTTCCATAATCCCCTATTATGATGAAGTACTTGGAAATAAAGAACAAATTATAATAAGTTAAAGTATGAAAATTTAAACCAACAAAAAACTTGGAACATCTGATTCAGCATCACAAAACATGATTCTAAAGTTTCCAAGTCCTGCTTAAGACTTAAAAGTTGTAACTTCTATATGTCTGGAAACAGGATTTTTTTTTACCAAAGCAAAATTTATGAGGATATTCATGACTTCTATGAAAGGGGGCACTATAATTGTGATTCATAATTATAATTTTCATTGACACAGAAGTTCCAGACTCACAGTAGAGTTTATGACTGTTGCTAGGCTTCTCACAAAAATGCTTATCCTTTTTAAAGAACCTAAGGAATTTGACCTTGAATAACTTTTTATGTTTAGAAGTAAAATTTTCCCAAACTAATCCTACTCATTAGAAACTTCTGCCTCTTTGACTGCTCCTTTTCTACTTTCTTTACTGGCATCTCATCCACAGAGCACAGATATCTTGTTTTGTCCAGTTTTGTCCCTGGCCCTCCTCTCTCTCCATCCACTCTCTCCTTTGACGATCTCTTCCCCTTCCATAGCTTCAGTTGTTGCCTTTATAAATGACACTCAAGTCTCTATTTCTACCTCCAATGTCTCTCCAGAGCTCCAGTTGCATAACTCCAATCCCTCTCTCTGCTGAAATCTCCAGGATCCCAAAGTCAATACTTTTAAAACTGGAAATAGAATAATAGAGTTTCACAATATTGTATGTCTATATCTACCTACATATAGATATATAGATATCTGGTTATGGAGTCACAAGATTTGGGTTCAAACCCCAAAACGTTACGAAGAAGAATGGTGTAACTTTGGGCAAGTCATTTAACTTTTCTATCCCTTGAGTTTTATTTTGTATGTATCTCTGGTTTTTTTAATCTTTTATTTTTTTCCCAATCCCATATAAAAACAATTTTTATTTTTTTTTTTAAATTGTGAATTCCAAATTCTTCCCTACCTTCCCTCCTCTCCCTGCTCATTGAGAAGGCAAGAAGTTTGTTATAGATTATACATGTGTAGTCATGCAAAATATATTTCCATATTAGTCATGCACTTAACATTTCTAGGCCTCAGTTTCTTCAAATATAAAATGATGCAGGTCCCTTTCCAGCTCAAGACTGATCATCTTCTGAATTCATCACTCAAAAAAAGCCTGTAATGTGTTAATGTTGATGGCACTATATTGTAATATCTAGTCATCTTTGACTTTTTCCCATTCCCTCACTAGCCTTCCATTCAATGTCACCAAGTCCTATCAAGTCTCTGTTCACAATTTCTCTCACATCTGTCCTTGCTTTTCTCCTCACACAGCAGTCACCCTAGTTTGGGCCTTTATTTCCTCTCATCCAAGCTATTAGTCTTTGTAGTAGCTTCCTAAGTGATGGATTGAAGGTTCATCCAACTTATCACTTCTCTAAATCATCCCTCACAATGCTGCCCAAATAAGCCTTTATGCATTACTCAGATACACATCTCAGTCAGGACCAGAGTCCTGCCCCAACTATTCTCATTATGTCATTCTTCTGCTTAGAAATCTTCAGTTTCTCTTCATTGCCTAAAGAAACAAGTATAAGCTCCCAATCCCACCATTCCAAGCCCTCTACAATCTTACTGTCACCTAGTTTTTCCATATTTTCTCATGCAAGTTCTCCTCACAGACTCTTTCCCATATGTGCAAACTCTCTCCTATTTCTCCACTGTTGTTTAGTTCATACACTGTGTTTGGGCTGGGTCAATACACTAACTATTGCCTGCTGAAGTTTTGTCCTTACTTCAAGGCCCTACTCAAGTCCCTCCATGTCCATAAAGAAAGCTGACCCCCACTCCACCCACTAACATCCTCTTTCCCCATTCAAATGACTCTCCTCTGCACTCCTCATTTCTCTTAGATTATGGCTATTTGAGTACATGCTTTATTCCCCCTAACAGATTTTAAGCAACTTGAGAGTAGTGTCTATGTCAGTATCCACTTTCATATATCTATATTTTTGCAGCCTTGATGCTTAGTATAGTATTTTGTACATAGACCTAAATAAACCCAGTCCACAGCCAACACTTGACCAGCACCATCTCCATCATGCCAGAAAAGAAGGGGTCAGAACCTTAGCATGTGACTTCTGCAAATGCTGTCAAATCCAGAATAGATTCAAAATCATCATAATAAAGCCTGTTTTTTTTCTTCTTTTTAGTCCTAGTGAACATACCCAGCAATTAATAAGGAAGGAGTACAGCCAGTAAGCATTTGAGTAACAATAATGAAACTGAATGAGACTTCCAAAATCTGGTTTTTTTCAGTCTCACAAGCTAAACATAGGTTGTCTGATTGACTTCGTGATCTTGCCACACACAAAACTTACCTCTAGTTTGGAATTCACTACAAATGATTGCTGATTTATAAATGGGTTATATTCCAAAAGTTGCTCTATTAATTTAGTGTGGGATTTGGAATGCATTTTCCCCATGGAGACCACATTACAAAAGATGGTTAGAGTCCCCAGATAGCCCACAAACCCCCATAATACAGTGGAAATGTAATATTAATGGTATTGTAGAACCTAGTCACCTTTATAATACCATTTTTATGAGAAATAGCCCTGAATTCCAACCCAAAATAACAGGAACACATATTTGACAGGACCATAGTCCTATGCCCACAGTTTTAGCCCAGAAACTTCCTCTTTCCCTGTTGAAGAGGAACAAGGATTCTGACAATTAGGGCTGTGGGAGAAAAAGGCTTGAGCTCTGGGAGCTCAGAAATAAGGCAGGGAGGGTGCAGGGGGCTTGCTGGACAGAATATGCCAGCAACATATTGGGATAAGACAAGACAAGGTGCTCATTCCTATAATTACTCCTCTTCTTGGACATCTAGCATTTAGCAGCTTTCACAAAGGAGATGTGGAAGGCTAAAGCTTTTGTTGTCGTTTGCCCTTCATTCTCAAAGAGGACCATGATGTCAGGGAGGTGATGCCAAGACATGCAAATGACTTGGGTTTAAGTGAGGGAAGGCTGTGCAGTAGGGGTGCAAGTGATGGAGTAGAGGGTCAACAAGTCTTTACTTTGAAGTGGCATGTAACCAAATGTCACATTGCTTACATAAGAAATTCCAGAGGTTTCTGTTTGTTTGTTTGTTTGTTTTTAATGGCATGGCTGAATTCAGATTAAACACGGTGAAGTAGAGAGGTACAAGGGATTAGTAATGAGGTGCAGTTTCTGCTCTTCCAAATGTGAGATTGTCTATCATTCTGTAAGCACCTCTAGTCTTAGAGAACAGATATTGAAACATGCTTCCCTCCTCTCTATCAAGAGGTGAGGCACTGCAGGTAAAGAACATCGCACAAGCTGCCAAAGCTCCTGTCAGTAGGTTTTGTTTAGCTGTTTTTCTTTGGTGCACTTAACCTGTTTGCCTCATTTTCCCCATCTGTAAAATGAATTGGAGAAGGAAATGGCGAACCACTCCAGTATCTTTGTCAAGAAATTCCCAAATGGGGTCATGATGAGTCAGACACAACTGAAAATGAATGAACAACAACAAAAAAGGTTCTTTGGCTGGACAAGGGAGAAGAGATCAATATGGAGGGAAATACTATTATTTTAAAAAAAGAAGGCAAATATAAAACTTGTTTTTAAAGACTGGTCAGTGAGTTCTGTGTAACTGAATAAAAGGCTTTCTGATGAAAATCTCCTGTCCTCTAACTTTAATAATGGATCACTATCTTGACGTCAAAATATCAGCTGTTAGCCAGGGCTAATATAATTTAATATCCTGTGACTGACTGTAAAACAAAATTCAAAGAAAGTTGCTGGATCTATCAATCTGACAGGATGTAGCCTACAAAGGTCACCCCAGGGGCAGAAAGCTTATAAATTTGGGGATTTGAAGATAATCTTGCCCTATTCCTACACACTCTTTTCTCATCTTTCTCATCTTTGTACTTCTTCTTTGGTCTGCAGGTCTTCTTTGAAATAAGGGGAGAATTTACACACACACACACACACACACACACACACACACACACACACACACACACACACCTAGTGTAGAAAGATCAAGAGAGACTTCTCCTTCATTTCCCTACACTAGTTCAGAGAGTCAAAAAAAATCAATGTCTTCCTAAAATTTATTTTTCCAGGGGTTAGAAGGGAGTGGGGGAGAATAATTTCTCTATTCATAAATAAAGAGGCAGCTAGGTGGCTCAGTGGATAGAGTTCAGGGCCTGTGGTCAGGAAGACCTCATCTCAAATCTGGCATCAGACACCAACTAGCTGTGTGACCCTGGGCAAATCACATAACTTTTGTTTGCTGTAATGGAAGGAATGGAAGGAAATGGCAAACCACTCCAGAAGTTTATCAAGAAAATCCCAAGGACAGGATTAGCATGCTATGGTCCATGGGGTTATGAAAAGTCAGACACAACTAAACAATAACAATTCATAAATAATATCCCTAGTTTAGGAATACACGAAATTAATGATTTTTAATATGCTTCTGAATTATCATTAGTATTAAGGGAAATATTTTTTAAAGTGGGGGTGGTATATTTTAAACTAGAGGCAGCTAGATGGTAAAGTGAATAGATCACTGGGCTTGAAGTCAGGCAGTACTAAGTTCAAATCTTGCTTCAGACACTTATTATGTTACCCTGGGCAAATCACTTAACCTTTCTGTACCTTAGATTCCTCATCTGTAAAATGGGGACAATAAAGGCACTTACTTCCCAGAGCTGTTGTAAGACAATATTTTTAAAGCATTTTGCAAACTTTAAAGTGTTATATAAACGCTAGCTTTTATTGTTACTATAACTACCAGATCTCAAACCACATTACAAAACTACATCACAATTGTCAAAACTATACCACAATGTGGAAAACTGCAAACATTTTCAGACAGAGTTAATATGTTAGTTGTTTCTGCTGAGCAGTGAGGAGGGAGGGGGTTTCTCTTTCTTTTTTAATCTTTGTTTCAAGGGATAGCTCTCTGGATAAAGGAGCAATGGATATATTTAGAAATGGTAATGATCTAAAAAAGATGCCAAGAAAAAAAGAATTTTTAAACTGTAATATAGTAAAAAAAACTAAACTAAACTAAAACCTGTGCAGCATTATAATATTATTATATGTTTCCATCATACCCATTAAATTAAATCAAACAAGAAAAAAATACATTCAAATCCTAATGATGTCAAACAGGTTAATTCATCAAAAAAAAAAAAACAGGGAAGAGAAAATGAATTAGGAAGTTTATTAGGTATAGGCAAAACTCAGCAGACAATATTATTATCCCATAGTCTTTGCTCCTCTTTATCTGAGTAACAGAATAAGTAAAACCTAAAACAGCATATTCAGTTTAGTTCAAGCAAGGAAGTGTTTATCTGAATATTTATTTTGCATCTGCATTGTGCATCATGATAAGGGAAGATATGAAAATAGAAATGTATACATTTAAAATTCATTCAACAAATGCTTAGTAAGCACATACCATGGGATCTGGACTATGCTAGGTGATGAGGAGACTATAAATATATTCAATATTCATTCAACAAATAACTTACTAAATGCCTCTTTCACATAATGTGCTGTAGTAGGTGCTAGAAGAGACAGTTTAAAAGCTAAAAAGAGAGAGAGAGAGAAAGGGGAATGACCCCTTGCTCTCAGTGTGCTTACTTCTAGCAGAGGTAAGCCTTAAATACAAGAAAAAATTAGAGGACAATTTAAGATAATATGTAATACAAAATATTCAAAATATATGCATGTTTGTAAGACAGGTAACACTAGCACACAGGAGGGCTGCTAGCACAGGTTCAGTCTTGATCCAGTCAGACAGGAAGACTGCTTCAGAGGGGTTAATAATCTTACTTTATTCTAGTCTTCTCACAAGAGGGTTGCTGATAATGGGAGCATTAGTTCTTACAGCATTCCCTAATCAGGAGAAGGGGGTGGGGGGGGGTCAACCCCCCACGAGGTCAATTAAGACAGGTACAGCTTGTGAATTCCCCTAAATCCCCTCAAGCCTCATTGGGGGCTGGTTGAGGCAAACACAGATTCCTCCCAAGCTTTCTTGGGAGCTGATCAAGGCACACACAGCATTCCAGCTTGTGGATTCCACCTTAAGGGTTCCTCACTCACTGACCAATGCCCACCTGCTTTACAGGGCAGCAAACAAAGAAGGCATCTTGCCAGCAGTAGCCTCACAAGTTTACATTATCACACTGTCATATCCCACTGCACAGTCACAGTGGATATTTACAATTTAAGCACAAATGTTTATATTATTAATCATTATATAATGCTGTGCAAATGTGGTGGAGATGTTTTGAACCATAAGCCTGGGAAATAGAGATTGTTATGACCATGGATCCTGGGAGACTAAACTTTAAGAAAGAATAACAAAAATTCATCTTACTTACAATGTATATGTATTTTTATTGGTTCAGGTCCCACCTCTGACACTTACTGACTGTATGACCCTGGAAAAGTCACTTCAAAAGCTAATCTCTAGGACTAGAAGTTACAGAGAGGGCAGTGATCTGCACTGGTGGAGGAAGTTCCCCATGCCTATCCCAATTTCTATCTCTGTTCCTACCCCTAGATATTATAGAGGATGTTCCAAAAGTCTTAGTTTTAGGCTTTTATAATTTTTTTGTTTAAGATTTAAGTTTTAGGCTTTAATAATTTTAATAATATAAATGCTATAAAATTACTGCCCAAAATGGAAAGGTTTCTTATTTAAATTTCAAAAATATGGGTAAATTTCTTATTAAAATGTACATAACCACCACTTCATGCTGCACGTCACTCTAGTCTTTTTTTAACTTTGAAAACTTGCTTCAGCTGCTGCTCAGTGACTGAAAGGATTGCATTTGTAATCCTAGCCTTCAAAATCATCTACAGGTGATATGTATATTGCAATTTTGACATGACCCCAGAAGAAAATGTTTAATGGAGTTAGGTCAAGAGGCGGAGGCGGTGATTGGCCTGAGAAAGTATCTTTGCTTCTCTTGTTTGTCCTTTGTTTTGGAAGAGGACCAATGACGTCATGGGCTGAAGTCTTGAGTCTTCTGTGAATTGGATTTAAATGAGACAGTTACCTAAGTCATCAGACTTACTTTCTCTTCATTCAGATACTGTCATACCTAAAACGCATAATGATAGGGTGTCCTGTCTTGTTAAAGCTAATTATTCAAAATTCACAAAACTAAACAAGTGTAAAAGAAATATAAATAAACTTTTAAAGAATTTTTGTCTGTTTATATGGCATTTATGTTTCTGAAGTTATTAAAGTTATATCTCTGCTTCCTGTGGGATAATATCTCCTACTTTAAAAAAAAGCCTCTATTAAAAGACAACATGGATGATGGGAAAGGGAAAGGGGAGCTGCATGGAGAGGAGAAGAGAAAATTTCCTTCCTTACCTGTTATTCTCTGGTAGAGTATCTGGAGTCACAATTGCTCTTTGCATCAAAATCTTTGACTGTTTAACTGTGTCCAGAGCTGGAAGGCTGAGTTTTGTAAGGTTAACCGGCACATGATCAGTCCTCACCCAGCCAATGTCCCCCTGCATTTCTAATGTGTCAGGGAGAACTCCTTTACACATGCAAAGGAATAAGATGGCATAGCCTCAATCCTATACTTCTTTCACATATTAATAATTGATTTCCTCCTTTATGTGCTCCCTATTTTCTGTGACTATGTCAACTATCTGGGATAGGAGAACAACAAGAATCAAATCTACACACACACACACACACACACACACACACACACACACACACACACACACACATCATAAAGACTAACCTAACTTGGTTCCTGAGAAGTCAGAGCTCTGAAAATGTATGTTCTCTAATTTATTGTGGAGGCAAAGGACTATTGACGTGTAATAATGTATACACACTCACAAACCATCAATGTTTTAGTTAGTTTCACTGAACTGCTTTAGCTCCCTATTTCTTTTTCATTCTTTGTTACAAGGAAATGACTTGATGGGTAGGAGATGGGAGACACCTGTGGCTCTGAGAAGCATGCACAGGAGTCACACCCTGGGAAGATGGGCTAAAACAGGTTGAGGATAACCAGCAGGCCTCAAATCTATTGCAATGACTTCCTCTGGTGGAAAGGACAGATGAAAACAATGTGTTCTAACAGCCATAAAGGCAAAGTGGAGTGCTTAGAGCTTGGTCAGACGTCAAAGATGCCCAGGTCATCCACTACATTCCAGGCCATCACCAGTGGTCCTGACTTTCGTCTTGCCACCGGACTTCAGTGATTCTGGAAGAGAAAGTGAGACTGATGACTCTGTGCAGCTCTGCCTCACTTGAATCCAATTCACTTGGAAGTCAAAACCTCATCCATGAAGTCACTGGTCCACTTCAAAAATGAAGACTGAACAACATATGTAGTCAGAAAAAAATGGTATTAAAAACAAAAGACCCCAATAAAAAAGAATTTTAAAAAAAGTCCAAGTAGAACATGATATAACTAAAGATGTATCTTAAAGCTATGTCTTAGGAAAATTCACCAGATGGTAGCATAGTCTCTATATTACAGAGGACAGCCTGAAAGAAAGCAAGACTTTAGTTATGAAGCTCTTATTTCAGAGATAGGGGATGCAGTGGACAGAGTGCAAAACCTGGAATCATGAAGACTCATCTTCCTGAGTTCAAATCCAGCCTCAGACACTTACTACTGTGACCCTGGGCAAGTCCCTGAACTCTGTTTGCCTCAGTTTCCTCATTTGTAATGAGTTGGAGAAGGAAATGGCAAGCCACTCCAGTATCTTTGCCCAGAAAACTTCAAATGGGATCACAAGTTAGACAAGAATAAAAAGCAATTGAACAACAACAAATGGAAACTGGAAAGGAAGGAACTGATATTTTAGATACTTCAGAGGAATTGATTAAATGTGATTATAGATTAGCTATTGGGAAAGATTTGCTGCCATTTTATCCTTATATATGCTGACTACTCTACTTCCTTTCTTTTTCTATTTCTTAAGCTGGCTCCTCTCCTTCTTTTTACATGTCTTATGACAGCTAGTGTTGCAGTTGGTAGAGCACTGTGGGTAAAGCCAGGAAGACTTGAGTTCAAATCCAGCCTCTGGTCACTGTGTGACCCTGGGCAAGTCACTAAATACCTCTTTGCATCAGTCTTCTCGACTATGATATGGGGATAATAACAGAAGGCTTATTGTGAGGATCAAATGAAATAATATTTGTTTTTTTAAAAAGTGCTTAGCACAGCACCTGGCACATAGTAGGCACTATAGAAGCACTTATTCCTTTCCCCTTTCCTGCCCTAGTTCTGAATATAGGCATGTCCCAAAGTTTGCTCTGATTCTTCTTTCTCTGTACTTTGGTCCTTGGAGATCTCATCAAGACAGATGATCAAATATAACATTTCCCAAAAAAACCTGCTTTTTCCACCTAACAGATCTATTTCTCTTACTGGCACCACCATCTTTGTAGTTGTATCAATTAGAAAATTCACCTTGGATTCCTCTCTCTCCCTAATCTCTTATATCTGATCAATCACCAACTTCTGTAGGGGCTGACTTCCACAACAATTCCTGAATCCCTTCCCTCCTTTCCATTCTCATTTGCCATCCTAGTTTAGGCTCTTAATATATCATGCTTAGTCTTACTTATTTAGGTCTTAGATAACAAAAAAATCAAAAAACAGTAACAACAATAGACCACTAATTTCAGCCTACTTCTTCACTCCATCCAAATTTATAGTTCTATTTGATTATCCCATTTGGGACTTTTGAGTTATCTTGGCAATACGAGAAAATTTTGCATAAATTCTCCTAAGAATAAATGGCTTATTCCTCCTAATAAGGAAATTGAATTTTGAAATTTATAGACTAAATATGAGAGAAACACCTTACTCTCCTGAAATGCAATGAATGAATTTGAGATCTATGCATTATTGAGCTGTATAAATCTGACACAGTGAGCTGGTGCTCTGGCAAACAGTTCAAAATAATGGCTTCAGAAATGGTTTAGGGTTTTAAGTCTCTCACTCTTTCTCCTCTAATTTATCCTGCTACATACATACCATCACCAGATTAGTATTCCCGAAATACTACTTTCAACTAGTTATCGGTCTGCCTTTCTTAGCATGGCATGCAAGATCCCATGTAGTCTGGCCGTGTTCTACTTCTCTAGTCATATATCCTCTATAAACATTTTTGTATCATGGGTCTCTCTGGCAGGCTGGTGAAGTCTATGGACGCTTTCTCAGAAAGATGCTTTTAAATGTCTGTGTACAGGGATTCTCTGGTCGTGAGTAACTAAAGGCTATGTATGTTACATTTCAAGGTAGTAATGTATATAAAGGATACTTTGAGATATCTGTGACAACTACAATATGACATGAAAATGTTATTTCTATGGGTGACAAAGTCACAGATACTGCTAATATTACAGTGGTTTGTTGCTTACATTCAAAATCGAAGGAAATAGTAAATTTCAATGAGAGGTTAGTGAAAATAAAAGTGTCATATTTTTCCCATCCAAGTTCCTAGACCCCCTGAAATCTACTCTTAGACGCCAGGTTAAGAACTCCTGCTTGACTTAAACCCTCCACTTGAGCTAAACTGGCAATCTCACTGTCTCTTGGGACATCTTTCCTACTTTTGTACCTATATTCACACCATTCCTTACAAGTGGAATGTTTCTCTCTTCAAGTCCAAGTTTTACCCATCCTCAAGGCCCAGCTCATATTCTACCTGCTCCCAGATACCCTAAATGTAACATTTCCCTCATATGAGCTTCTGAATATACCTATTGTCTATGCCACTCATTTAGCCTTGAGCATTGTGCCTTGTATTGTCACTCAACGTTTCCTGTGTTTGTGACTTCATCAATGTGCAACATTGATGGCTCATTGTAGCATGGAAGTAACCTTGAGTACTGTGAGGCTATGCCAGTACAATATAAGCTTTAGCAAGACCTACTCAAGGTGGAAAGACTTTAAGTGCCTGTCTAGCAATAGCTTATATTATTCATAGGAGCAGCCTGGCTAAGTTTAGAGAGGCTCATCACTAGAGGGGTGGCCATGAGATGACGAATTTTTTGGCCAAAGCAATTTATTGCAGAGAAGTTACAACATGCATTTGTGGAGGGAATAGCCATGCCAATAAAATCGTAGATCTTTGGAACTACTGACCTTTATGTGTCATCAAGTTGATCACAAACTCCCCCTTAACACCTAATATGCTGTTTCTCATGTAATAGGTGCTTAATAAATATGCTGATTGATTTCTCTTCAAAACATGCTAAGATGAGAGACTTTTCACATCTGTGGTATTTTTCCTTGGGAAAATATTAAGAGATTTGATACTGAGAATCTCACCTCCTTCACACCTTTTCAAGTATGGTCATTGATTTTCATGACAGAAGACAAGAGCAACAGTTAATGCTGATGTTGAAGTGTGCTATTACAGAGACTTCAAAGTAGTATGCCTTGCCTCAAAACAAATACAGTAATTATGTTGGGAGATTTTACTGCCAAATTTCATTTGTAAAATGGGGATTTAAAATTCATCTGTACCTATCTCCTAAGATTACTGTGAACTCAAATGGGATAAAAGATGTGCTCTACAAACTTAAAAGCACTATAGGCTGGTCATGATTATTGGTATCAATATCATAAGAAGGAGGGAAGGAAATAAGCATTTTCTTAAGACCCTACTGTGTGCCAAGCCCTATGCTAAGTGCTTCTAAATATATTTCATCCTTGCTGCAACTCAGCAAGACAGTTATTATTACCCCCATTTTCTAGTTGAGGAAACTGAGGCAAACTTAACTAAACCTAAATGATTTGCCCAGAGTCACCCTACTAGGAAGTATCTAAGGCCATATTCGAACTCAGGTCTTCCTGACTCCAAGGCCAATGTTGTATGCCTTGCATCACCTAGTGGGCGCATGGCATTTCTCTCTCCTGGTTCTCTTCCCTTCCTATGTGACTTTTTCTGCTCACATTTCATTACTAGACTATCATCCACAACCCACCCAAGTGTATACAAGGCTCTGTCCCTGGTTCTCCTCTCTCTATATTGGATCTTTTCCCCCACCAGATGTGTGATTTCATTGGGGTAGGGAATTCCTGCTGAGGTAACTCCTACCAATTTGTAGTTTTCTGAGAGTTGCCTGTGGTGATTAGGAAGTTAAAAGATCTCACAGCCATTTTGTTTCAAAGACAGAACTTGAATCTAAGTCGTCATGGTTTCTAGGCCACATTCACCAGGCCACACTGCTTCTCATTTGAGAATTATTACATTTTTATCTCTAAATTTTATTTATACACTTTGAGTCTACAGAGACACAAAAATCATTTTTGGGTTAATGACCTTTTTTGCTTTAATATTATTCACTTTCCAATAGAATTATCAGAATTTCTAGTATATAATGAGAAGTTTATTTGAGAAAAGGGAAGTATGGAGTCAAGTTGAGAAGATACAAATGCTGTTCTGGGCTGGGACTAACTCAGGCAGGTCCTGTGATGGTTTAGGTTGAAAAATGGAACAAAATAAGACACTTGTAAGTCATTCAAAAGTTAACAAAAGACTACTCTAGCAGGAGAAAGGGATTCAACAAGGATAAGCCCTGAATGGATTCAGCTGAGGGAAGCTATCATGACATCCAGCAGTCAAGGCTCTCCTAGCCCCTTCAGCTCTTCATGGCCACTCTGTACCCAGGCAAAGAGGAAGTGACACCAGCAGTACGAGCTCTCAGTCTGACCCCTAAGCCAGCTAAATCTTCAGTGTCTCAATATCTTTTAAGAAAAGACTCGCCTAAAAGTTTGGGGTCATGAGGACAGCAGTTAAGATATTACTCCATGTTTGAAGGATGTGGAGAAATGGTTTGTAGACACTTTTATTTTTGACTTATTGATTCAGTTGCAATGGATACTGCTGTGGAAACTGAATGTAACTTTGGGGATGATAAATGTTTATATCATTCTGAACACAATATCCTTTTCTGGTTTATTTTATTTTTTATTCCAAACATCAAATAAAATTATCATTTCCATATACCACAACAGCCATTTAAAATTCCTTCATAGGAATATGAATAGTCTACAGGCCATGGAAATAAGTTGGGAGGGGGGTGGTGAATTGACATTTTTCACTGATTTTGATTGCTCCTATGGCACTGATAGTCTGAATGTGAACCATAAAAATCTAGCCTGCAGGAATTTCTACTTTATAATGACTCTAGCACAAACCTGACAAACAGGACCAAATGTCTCTATGTAGAGACCTGAATAAAAACAAGTCAGTAGTTTCAAGTTAGTTTCCAGCAGACAGCAAAAAACACCTAGCCTGTACAGAGAAAAATTCTCAAAATGCCTGTTTTCTCACACAGTAAAGTAATACATAATTGGACTGATGTGTAAACAAAATTCCCTGGTCATTCTTATATGAGATGTTTCCAGATGAAGGCTGAAGAATATTCTTAAGATAAGAAGAAATTCCCTATTATTTTTACCTCAGGAAATTCACCCTCTAGTACTGTGAGACAAGCATGACACTCACTTTCCAAAATTAAATTATCATAGAGAAATGATTAATCTTAAGAAAATGAAAGCTCAGAGAATTAGGAAATATTTTTACATCTCTGAATGATCTGGGAGTCATTCACATACGGGAGGTAATGGAAATCACTTGGGGGATGAGGTCCCTGAGGGAATTAGTTTAGAGGGAGAAATGGGCCAGAAACAGAACTTTTGGAAAAGATTCTCAGCTAATAAGGAGAGAACCAGCCCCATCTCCTGAATACACTTTATTCCTCAGACCCTCTCTTCTGACTTTCTTCCAGACTCTCAAGTGACTCCTTCTCTGTCTCCTTCACTGTCAATAGCTACTTATAAGTATGTATTTAGCATATAATTACATATGTGCACATTGTATCCTCTGATAGAATATGAGTTCCTTGAGGATAGGGACTCTTTCATTTTGTATTTGTAGACCCTGGCCTATTGGTTGTTTTCCATGCCTAGGCACCAACTGTTCCCCATGCTAGAAATGTATTCTTCCTCACCTCCAACTATTAGAATATTCATCTTCCTTTAAGGTTCAACTCAGAGGCCATCTCCTATGGGAAGCCTAATCTCAGTCAGTCAACGAGCATTTCTTAAACTCCTGCAATATATGAGGCTAAGTGTTAGTGATGGAAAGGTGAAAACATGGTCCCTGCCCTCAGGAAGCAAACATTTGAATTCCAGAGACAACATGCAAACAACTAGGTACATACGATATATATAAAGGTATTGTTAGGTAGCCTCCCAGGAAAGGCATTAGCAGTGATTGGAAAAGGCCTCTTGAAGCAAGCTGGATTTGAATCTTGAAGAAAGCCAGGGAAATTGGCAGATGGAGGCAAGGACAGAGTCACAGAATCCAGAGACAGAGTCTGGTAGGAGAACAACAACAAGAAAAAAGGATAATGTCACTAAATTACAGACTACATGGAGGGAAAGGTGGAGGGAAAGGTAGAAAGGGCTCAGGTTGTGAATGCTTTTAAAAACTAACAGGATTTTATATTTGATCCTGGAGTAATGGGGAGCCACTAGAATCTAATGAGTAAAGGAATGACCCCATTTTAGAATGATTGCTTAAAACAGTTGAGTAGACAGGAATGAGGAGTCATTTAAGGCATGGAAATCATCTAGGAGGCTACTGTAATAGTCCAGGTATGAAGACATCCTGAACCAGGATGATGACTTTGTGAACAAAGGAAAGGGAACATACATACAAGATGTTGTGAAGGTAGAAACAATATTTGACAACAGATTGGATATGTGGGTGCTGGTGAGGAATTAAGGTTGCTATCCTGAATGACTGGATGTTGGTACCTGGAATACTCTCTTTGTCCTTCATTCTCAAAGAGGATCATGATATCAAGGAGGTGATACCATGACATGCAAGTGAATTGGATTGAAGTGAGGCAAAGTCACCAGCCTCACTTTCCCCTCTGGAACCATCTGGGTTCAGTGGCAAGATATAAATGAGAATGACTGGAGATGGCCCTGGATACAGTGGGAGACCTTGGCCTTTTTAAGCTAAGGTTTTTTCCCAGGTCTCAGTTTGACTGAAGCAACACCCATTCAGTGAGAACTTAAGGAATGAGGAACCATTAAGATTAGGTAAGAAATGAAGCAGAGTGGCCTCTTTTACCTAGTCCAAAAAAAAAAAAAATCAACCTGGGAAGGGAAGACCCTCAGGGTTTCTGGTCAAAATAGAAACAATTGCTAGTTACATTCACTCTGAGCCAGCCATGGGCCAAACAATGACCAAGTGAGGCTTGATCTGGGACCTACTGTTGGCCAATGAATTTGAGCCAGTTATTTGGGTTTAAAGCAAGGTCTTTAAGAAAAAAAATGTAGCTGGTAAACCCCAAGATATCTTGGTAGGTTTCATCGATCAAAATTTACATTCCTTTGGACAGAGAGGCCACAGGTATGGATATGATACCATATGTAATGGAAGGAAAGAAGGAAGGAAGGAAGGAAGGAAGGAAGGAAGGAAGGAAGGAAGGAAGGAAGGAAGGAAGGAAGGAAGGAAGAGAGGGAGAAAGAGAGAGACAGAGGGAGGGAGAGAGGGAGAGAGGGAGAGAGAGAGAGGGAGTTGTGTTGCAAAACTGGACAGTTCCAATTGCATCCCCAGTGGGGCTAACTACTTCTCCTACTCACAGAGATTGTTGTTTGTCTTTAGGACCATAAATCATCAGGGAGGTAATGCCATGACATGCAAGTGAATTGGGTAACAACAGAGAAGTTTAGAAGTGAAGGTTGGTGAAGAAAGAAGGGAGATCATTAATTCTGTTTTGGATGTGCTGAATTTGGCTATGGGACGTCCAATTTGAAAGGTTCAAGAAACAGTTGATGATATAGGACTATAACTTAGGAGAGAAAAATAGATCTTTCCCTCTTCAAATTATCTCGCATGACTTATGCTAGCCTCCACAATAGACATAGGCTCCTTAAGGGCAAGAGCTATTATTTGTCATTTTGTCTTTGTATTTTCAAGAACTAACAGTACTTAAATGGAGAAGCAGAATTAAATTGTATTTGCACAGGATTTTAAAGCTAGATCATCCAGTCTGACCCTTCATTTTCAGATGAAGAAATTTCATGTTTCAAATAACTTGTTCAAGGTTACCCAGCTAAGTTTGTAAAAGTACAAAGACAAGACACCCTCCATCCATCCTAAGCCCAATGTTCTTTCTGTAACACCAATAACATGCTGGAGTATGCCTGCAATTTCAGGCCAAGGAATCTGAATTTTAATGGACAAAAAGGAACTACTAAAAGTTTTTGGAAGAAAAATTATTAATAGATACTTAGGCGGTACTTTGGAAAGAATTTGCTCCCTGGTGGCAATATGTAGAATGGATTATGCAGCATGGAGTTAAATCTACCGGGCATGGAGATCACTTGGGAGGCTATTATAATAATCCAGGCACAAACTGTGCAGGGCCTGAACTAGGGTAGCAACAGTTGGAATGGAAAGGAAAATATGAAGAAATCTTAAGAAAAAGTTGTATTGATGCTTTTTACTCTTTACACCATATTTCTCTAGCCACAGAACTCTCTCTTAGTTTTAAAAATGGAAAGCTTCTAACGCTGTCTGCAATAGCCTACTCTTACATGAGAAAAGCATTTAATCATGTTTTCCAGTAACAAAGCTAAACATTGTGTTTAATCTGAGTTTATCAATGTGCAAATGTTCTTTTCTAAATTACAGTGGTCAGTGTGTATATGATCATCTACAATTTGGTTTTCCCTCTATATTAGTTCATATTAGTTGAGAAAACATTTAGAAGGCCTACCTAGAGGGTCAACAGAGAGTAGAGGGTTGTTTAACTGTTTGTGAACCTGGAACATAGAGCTACATTAATAGGTGTTTGGTTTTTAGTGATAGAGGAGTTCTATTTTATATACTGTTTGAGGTGACTACAGGATATTCAAAAATCTAGTTGGTAACTGGAATTCTAGAGTTGTTTCAAATGCCTTAATCAATAAATATTTATTTATGACTGGTGCTAACACACCTTGGTGGAGAGGGGGTGTTTTAGAGATCTGAAATGTTATAGATCCCACCTTTACCTAACTGTTTTTGTTGTTGTGAGAACAGGGTTGGTGGTACTGGAAAGTGATTGTAGCATTTTTCTAAAAAAGCATTAATCAGACTTTTAAAAACATTTTTTCAAAATGTGAGGTTTAGGATTATATATGACATTCATCATAAAGTTAACAACTGAACCCATGGGAATGGATTAGATTTCAGAAGAAAGAAAATGTTGCGAGAAGCTCCAGTAAGCAAAAGGCAACATATCACAGGACTCAAGTGTAGACCCTACCTCAATCCTCCCATTGAACTCACATGTCCAGTATCAAAACCAGAACTTGAGAGGTGCCAAAATGCTTTTATTTTTTCATACCGGCCTACAGAATTTCTATGCCATTGTACCCGGCTTGCAAGAGAGAGGGTATCCTTGGTTATAGATCCAAGATCCTGACCATAGTAAACAATGCGTTCATGGTAAGCACTAGAAACCCTTCAGATATATACCCTTTTCTCTTAATGCTGTCTGAATAGCAAGTTGCTTTTTCACTTTGGTTTGAACTCCTTTCAATAGTAATACTGTCAGCACTAGATAAAAAAAGTAACCCAAAAGGCTACTTACCATTCAATTTGACATAGTTTTGACTTCCCACCTATGGACAAAGTTCAAAGGTTATCAGCCCCCAAGAAAGTTTAAAATCTGGTAAGATATGAATTATGAATGGGAAAAGCATTTATTAAATGCCAATCTCTGTGCTTAGCATTTGGGATTCAAAGAAAAAGGCAAAGGTAGTTCTCCTTAGCTTAAAGGGAAAGACGACACATATAGAGGAGTAGTGTGTAGTGGAGGTGTCAGCTATTTTCAGAGTCCATTTCCTGCCTTATTAAAGCATGTTAGACTTCAGTCTAACAGCTCCCATTGCACAAGGAAGGGACACAACAGCCTCCGGATTTTTAGAATAGATAAATATATATCAACAAATAATTATAATACAAAGAAGAATGAGGTAAGTGTATGAAAGAAAAAAAACAAGTGCTAGGAAAGGGCACAATGTTCCGAGATTCATAAGCAAAAAAGGACAAAAAAAACCAACAGTGGATTTTCTCACACTAACTTCATACTCTGGGGCTAAAAACATTCATAAAAATACTGTCAGCCAAATGTTATACAATATTAGTGCAGGAGATTTAGTAGAGAAAAGGAATGTTTCATTAAAAATTCCCTAGTTAAGGGTTTGGAGATAAGTTTTCCAGAAAAAAAGGAATTCCAAACATCTATATGAGATCACTAACAAAAGTATTCTCTTAAAGTTGTTTCACAGTCAAATAGGGAATGCTCCTGAGTTAGTATGTCTTATTTATATGAATAAGAATGTAGAAATGTATAAATGTGCATGCATGAAAACATATTTATTATCTGTGGCTGAAATACCTTGTAATTATTTATAGTGACTACACTAAAATTCAGATAAGCTTTGTTTTATCTTATATCCTTGATATGTCAAGAAATGGAAACTTTTTTATCTTTTAACCCTGTGGGGCCTCCTGGACACATCTATTCTCAAAGTCCCCCTCTCTCCCCCACCCCCCAAGAAAAGTCTGACAGGATTTCCTTGCTCCTGAGAACAGCAGCTTTGATTTGGCTCCAGGGAGAAGAGCCCAAAGCCAAAGGGGCTCTAAACAAATAATAACCGATGAATCAGGCTGGGGGAAGGAGTCTCATGGTTCTGAACCCCACACTTCTGGTTTCCAACACTGATGGAATTTCCCCTAGGACACCCTGGGAGTTGCCACTGTATGTTTTATTTGGTTTACTTCCTTAATCACATTTACCTAACAGGAACTTCTCAGATTCAAGTCAGGGTTATAAATTAAACTGAAACAGTCAATTCTATTGTAGAGGTAAAGCAACAGATTCTCTGGATACCTGTGTAATATACACACACACACACACATTCATCAGTATTTTAATTACCCGGTATAGTCTGCATATGCCAAGATAGTTACTACATATTTTTTTGAGGTCTCAGATATTTAGTTGTGACATCCCTTAAATTTAGAAGTGAATAAAAAGGAAATGACTAAGTGTGGGTGAGATAAATCAATAAACCTCTGTGATACAAATGAGGTTAGAGAAGTGATAGCAAAAAAAAGTTACAAATAACCAATTCATACCCTAAGGCTAAAAAAAACCCACCTCTGCATTAAAATATTACTTGTCAGCCCAAAGTCATGTACAGCATTTTAGCCTGAGGTCCAGAGAAACGCTGGAGACTTGTTAGTGAGAGCTTCAGCAACCTATAATTCAGAAGGGTTCGGTTTTGTTTGGGAAAGTTAAGGGGCGGAGCTGTCAAAGCAGATGTAAATCTTCCCCAAAGTTAAGAAATGGGACCATGGAAAGAATACTTAACAATAAGGGGCTGGGATCGCAGGGGGAGCGGGCAGGAGGGCTCCAGAGAGCTGGGTGCGAAAACTGCCTGGTGCCAAGGTGGCATCTAACCGGAGCTCTGGTCCTGGGGTCTGTGAAACTGACAGTGTTTTGCGGTAACATTTCCAACACACTTGGTCTTCTTGGACATACTTGGTATTTTATTTTATTCACTGTAAAGCATCGTTCTGAGCAGGGGAGTCCACGGTGGCACCCAAAGGGTAAGCGCTTTAAGGGCTGGGGGTGTCTCCTCACCCCCAAAATGAACGGACGGGGCTGCGGCGACTCCCGAAGCTCCAAGGGCTCCATGAGGAGCCGGTTAAAGGCTCGGCAGCGCTCGGGCAGCCTAGGACAGCTTAGGACAGTCTAGGACAGCCTAGGACAGCCTAGGACAGCCTAGGACAGCAGGCGGCCTGCGCAGCCCGGGGGTGGGAGAGCGGCTCCCTCCCAGGTAGCTGAACTTGGGGGGCGGGGAAGGGGCGGCAAGAAACTTGGGGAGAGCAAGCTGCTGGTCCGACCGGAGGGACGCCTCCCACCGGCCGAGAAGGTACCAGGGGTTTTTTCCTGGGGGAACTTCGGCGGCCCGGGAGGGCCCGGTGCCCAGGGACCCAGGTTCCGGCACCAAGACCAGCTGGCGTGGAAGGACCCACACCGGAGTTCCCCGACTCCGGCTTCTCTGCCCAGTCCGGGCCAGGCGAGGAAACCCCCGCAGTCGCCAGTCCCAAAGCGATCGGCTCCGGGAGAGCCTCGCCTCTCCTCCCCTCCCCTCCACCGGGAAAGCCTCCCCCTCAGCTCTCGGCAGGAAAGCCCCGCCTTCTCTCCACAAGCCCCGCCCAATCCCTCTAGGCGCACGGAGACGGGTCGACCCCACCTGACCCGCGAGTGTGAGGGGCGTGGGGAGAGAGGCAGGCCCGACCTGCCGGCCCCCAGTCCAGGAAGCCCCTTCCCCTCCCCGCCGCCCCGGAGACAGCGGGGACTTCGTCCCGCCTCCTTTCCCCGCCCACGCCCTAACGTCACAAAGAGTGACGCGGCAAAAGAACAATCACAATCTTTCTCCCTACTTTGGTCGGAGGTGGAGGGCGGGGCAAGGGGACAGAGCGGAAGGAGAAGGGCTCGGGGGAGTTCTCGTCGATCCCCAGCCGTCCAATCAGTGAGCCCAGGGCGAGTAGGGGGTGGGGCCCCCAAAGGGGAGGTGGGGGTGGGGCAAGGGACAGGGTAAGGTTCTCTGGGCGGTGGGCGGGCGGCCGGCGCTTGAAAGCGGCCAATCAGCGCGCGCCGGCTTCATTCGGAGAGAGGCGTGGGGCGTCGCCTCCGCCGCGCGCGCCGGGGGCTGGTTGGGGCCATGAAACAAAAGAAACCCTGAGAGAGGAGCCGCAGCCGCTGCCATCGCCCGCCCGCCCGCCCGCCCGCCCGCCGGCCACAGCCCCCACCCCCAGCCACCCCGCCTTCTCCTTCCCTCGCCTCTGCTCTCCCCCGCCGCCGTCCCTCCTCCTCCTCCGGTCCCCGGGCGGTGCTGGCGCTCTCCGGCCGTCGCTGCCGGCTCCCCTGAGGAAAGGTGTTTGCGCTTTGAGCAGGGCCCGGGCCCGGTCGGCCATGGGGCTCGCCGCCCGTCTCGCCTGACACGGTCTCCCGCCGCCGCCATTGACAGCGCGCTGCTGCCGCCGCCGCCGCCTCCGCCGCGATGCCGAGCGGCAGCTCCGCGGCCCTGGCCCTGGCGGCGGCCCCGGCCCCCCTGCCGCAGCCTCAGCCGCCGCCCCCGCCTCCCCCCCCGCCGGGGCCGCCGCCGCCGCCCCCCGGGGGTCCGGAGCCCGAGCGGGACGGGCTCCTGCTGCGGGAGCGCCTGGCCGCGCTAGGCCTCGACGACCCCCGCCAGGCGGACACCACCGACCCGTCGCTTCGGGCCGCGGTGGCGGCGGCTCAAGCTCAGGCCCGGAGGATGGTGGGGCTGTCCCCGGAGGAGCGGGCTCACCCCGGCCGGCCCGGGGCCGCGGAGGCGGCGGAGCTGGAGCTGGAGCTAGAGGAGGAGGAGGAAGCCGAGGTGGACGGGGACCTGCTGGAGGAGGAGGAGCTGGAAGAGGAGGACGACGAGGAGGAGGAGGAGGACCAGGACCGGCCGCCGCTGCTGCTGCTCTCGCCGCCCGCCGCCGCCGCCTCCCAGAGCCACCCGATTCCGGGCGGGCCCCTGGGCTCGGTGCTGCTCCCTGCTCCGGGCTTCGACGCTCGGGAGGCGGCGGCGGCGGCGGCGGCCGGGGTGCTGTACGGGGGGGACGATCCCCAGGGCATGATGGCGGCGATGCTGTCCCACGCCTACGGCCCCGGCGGCTGCGGGGGGGCGGCGGCGGCGGCGGCCGCGCTCAACGGGGAGCAGGCGGCCCTGCTCCGGAGAAAGAGCGTCAACACCACGGAGTGCGTCCCGGTGCCCAGCTCCGAGCACGTCGCCGAGATCGTCGGTCGCCAGGGTGAGTGGCGGCCGGGCACCGGGCGGGGTGGGGACAAAGGAGCGGGGAGCGGGGCGGGCGTGGCGAGGGGGAGGAGGGACGCCCCGGAGCCGGGATGCCCGGCCGGCGGGGGTGGGGTGCGGAGCGCGAGTCCCCCCGGGAAAAGCGGGGTGAGTCCCAACTTTGCCGGCGCCCGGGGCGGGCGCCGACGTCTCCTGAACTTGGCGGTGCCCGAGCAGCCCGCGGTGGGGGCGTCCGGAGTCGGCCCCGGTGCCGCCCGACCCAAGTCCGCTCGGTCGGGGCAGAGGCGGCGTGGGTGCGATAGCGTTCCCCTCCTCGGACACTTGCCTCTCCCGAGGGGGTCTGCGGGTTAGTGACGCTGGGTTTTTGCGGAGCGCTTGGTACGGACGCACCCCGTGCCTCGGGGCCCCCTCGGGTGAGCCGGGTCGTAAACGTCCGTGTTGGAAGTCTCGGGTAAATCGTGCTTTGGCTGCCCCGCGGCCCTTCGGCAAACCCCTCCCACAGCGTTGAGACAAAGAGCCCGGGGCTCGCGTTCGCGGAGCAGGCTTGCGAAGGTGCCTCGGGGTCACGCCGCTTCTCGGCCAGCCGCCGGTGGTTTTTGTGTGGACCGTGCGAATGAAAGCGGCCAGAGTCGTGGGGCGCCGCCCCCCAGAGCGGGGTGCCTCCTTAACCCCGGGGATCTTCGCCTTCCCCGCTCCCCTTGCTCTGCCTGCCGGACAGCGTTGCCGGGGTCAGAGATGGTGGCGCTGCAGCCCCGTGAGCTCATCCTCCCCGAGTGGGCTGAAGTACCCAGAAACAGGAGTCTTAGAACGCTGGTTTCCAGTGTCAGGGTTTTCTCGTTCCTTTAGGGTTTTAAAAGACAGAGTCATCCGAGATGTGGAGAGATGCCCTGTGCTGGGGTGTCGTTCCGAGGTGGGGCAGTTAAGCCGAAAAGGGGTCGACCTGCCAGACGCTTTATTTGAAAGTGGGAGTCATCTAGATTGCAGTCCCTCCTTTTACAAAGAAGTAGTAAATCCGTAGAATCTGGATTCAAACCCAGGATACCCAACCCAAAATCCAGTACGCTCTCAGTACTTTTGTGTGAAAAATTAAGCGAAAGGGACTGTGCTTAGCGCAGTGCTGAGATGGAAATTTAGTTTGTCTTCTAGGAGCTTATTAAACTTGCGTGAAAGCTGAAGTGTACATACACAACGACAGTACAAAGCAGTGTGTGTCATAAAAACGGTTCGCTTACAGCGGGAGTTGAGGGAAGAGTAGTAGTGGGGGTCCCCCTGGAATGTGAGCTGGGGCTTAAAGTATAGGGAGGAATTTGGATATCCAGAGATAAGACAAAAGAAAGACGGGAGCAGATGAAGTTTTGAGCTTAATGACACATGTGAAGTTTCGATAGCCTGTCTCATTGACTGTTTCCCCTTTGTTTTAAAACGCTATAAAGTTGACATTTATCAGATTTTCATTTACAGCACTATCTAAAACCCGTAAACCAAACTAAATTGAATTAATCCCAGGTTTCTCACCGTACTGAGTATCAAGGTAGCACACGAGATTGGAGTTCTGAGTTTTTTTTCCCTTTGATCTAACTGACCCTATTTTCCAAACCAAAAATACAGACTTAGAAATACATCGTTTGACAAAAGAATACTGCAGCAGCAAAGCCTTACTGAAAGTGTTTTCTTTACATCCTTTTCTGGAGTTAGTAACCAGAGCTACACTTTATTAACTAGGAAACAAACAGGATCGTGTTTCTTAGGATGTGGATGCAATTTAAACTTCATACATATTGTTAATTATTTTTTCACTTAGTATGGAAGTCACAGCTTTGGGGGGAAATAACATTTCATATTACTCTATATCTTGTTTTAGAGTATAGAACAGTTCCTCTTCTCGTAGTTCCATTCCACCAGCATGAGCCTAGTAATTTGTTGTGGTGTCATTGACCTAAAGAAGCTCCTGTAACAGCTAAGCATTTCTACTCATTTAATTAGAGAACTAGAAAAGATCTATTACGCTTTTCAAAAACATATTTCCTTCGAAAATTGTAGTAATTTGTCCCCTATAACAGTGGTCAGCAATGGTTTTTGCATTTACCAACCCTTGCCCTCTAGGGTGTATAACAACAACCTCATTTCATATTTTCATAGGATTGTAGATTTAAATCTGGGTGTCATTGAGTTATTCCTTCTCATTTCATAGAGGAGGAGGCTGAAGCGAAAGACCTTACTTGTCTTGCCCAGGGTCTCATTGCTAAAGTGGCATTTGAACCCAGGTCTTCCAGACTCCCAAGTCCAAGGTTTTGTCTAACACATTACTGCCTCTCTTTTTTTAAAAGTGACTAAAACTAAATGATTTTTTTCCATTCTTAGAGTTTTGGTTTTGTGTTTTGGTTTTTTCCCCAGTGGAGAAAATTTTGTCCTAAAGAAAATCTGTTTCTGCCATTTATTCATTACCTGAAGCCACCATGCTATTCAACATCTCTTAATTGGTTCTGTAAATTATGTCACAAATGGAGACATTTATGACTCCAATTAAGAAGCTTGTAGTAGTAGGACAAATGGAATTCAAAGTCACCAAGAGCCTTTCCACATTAATAGCCTCTGGGTAGTGTCTTTAAAAATTTTAAAAAGAAAAACAAAACTTAAATTTACTCCACCATGTGGGTGTTTGTAAATATTTGATTGGTCTGAGGGTAGTGATTTTTTTTCTCTCATTTTGAAATGAAAAATAATGTGGACTAATTAAAAGAGAGGGTAGAAATGAGAACTCCTTCAAAGGTAAAAGCTCTACAAAATTGGATTATGAAAAGATATGGTACTTTACAGTAAACTTTACCTCTAAAATCAGGAACTTTTGTAGTCTGTATTTGTAAAGTTGTTAGCCATGGAAAAACAATACAAATATTTGTTTAGTTAAGGGGTTGTCCCCTAGTTGCCAATGTTCTCTTCCTCCAGTTATCTTGACTACTTGTATATCCATCACCGTACCTTAGCTTTACATTTCCAGAGGGCAAGTACTGCTTTTGTCTTTGCATCCTGAATGCCTACTTCTTACTCATATTTGTTGGATTGGATTGTCACTCAAGAAGCATTTATATCGGATCCTTAAGGGAATTAGGGAACCATTGCATGCACTTTTCTGGGTAGAGAGTGACGGACAGTCAGATACCATTATTTGATCAGGTAGATACAAAATTGACTAAAAGAAGACAAGTGATAAAATTCTGAACACTAGGTTTCGTTTATAATAATGTTATAGTAATGGTTGACTTGTCTTATTGCCTAGGAACTCAAGGTTTCACGTAAGATATAATCTGCCAGCTACACTAAAGTCAGTCAATCAATAAACATCTATGAGCACCTATTATGTGCCAGGCCCTCCCTTCTAGCAGCTCACAGTCTAAAGGGAGAGACTGTAGGCAGACAAATCTGTACAAACAAGTTGTATACAAGGTAAACAGGAAATAATTATCAAAGGGAAGGCACTAGAATTAAATGGGGTAGGGAAGGATTTCAGGTAGAAGATTGGATTTTAGTTGGGGATTAAAAGGGAACTCAGTAGGTGGAGATAAAAAAGAGCTTCCAGGCATGGGGGACAACTGCAGAGAATGCCCAGTCTTGTCTGAGAAACAACCAGGAAGCCAGTGTCACTGGATCAAAGAGCACCTGTCAGGTAGTAAGGGCTAAGAAGACTGAAAAGGTAAAGATGTGGGAGAAGGTAGGTCATGAAGGACTGAATACCCAAAGAGGATTTTGTGTTCTTTGCATTAATGACTAGGATGTTTGTAGAGCTTATAGATGGAGGAGAGCTCTTTAAATTCTCTTCCTGCATTATGCTCTCTACGTATGGACAGCACTTGTCTGTTGGTCCAGTGGTATGGTGTGTGTTGCTGCCATAATTGTTATGATTATGTTGTGAAGTACTTACTTTGAGTTTCTTCCCAGTTTCCTGGGGTGGTTCTTGTTAGGATTCTCTTTGTGGATCAGCTTTCAATTTTTAGCACAGCTAAACTATAGTTATTACCACACATTATTAATAATTATCTTAGCCCATTAGCTTGGCAGGGTTTAGAATTGGAAAAGACTTTAGAAATAATCTAGTCGAATCTCCTCATTTTAACTCCCTCAAGGACACACTAATAATAAATTACAAACTGTTAGATCCATCCCATACCTGAACAAGAATCTTCCTTTACAACGTACCCAACAAGTGATCATCCAGCCTTTATGTGAAGATACCCAGTGAAAGGAGAAATCACTACCTCCTGAGGCAAGTCCATCTTTGAATAACTCTGCAGTCTAGGAAAAAATTCCCTGATAGCAAACCTGAATTTTCCTTTTTGAGATTCCTACCCCATTGTACTTCCTCTGCTTTCTAGGACCAGACCTTCCACCAGACAGGCTTTCACATCCTTGGAAGACTGAAATCATGTTCTACTCTGCCTCTCCTCTCCAGCCCACCATAATCTTATCTTCACAGGTTTAAATGTTCCCATTTTCTTCAGCTGGTCTTTGACTTGATCTCAGAGCCCTTCAGGATCCCAGTTGTCCTCCTTGGCCACTATTCAATTTCTCTGTGCTATGGGTAGAGCCCTGGGCCTAGAGTCAGAAAGACTTGCGTTCATATATGGCCTCAGACATGCTAGCACTATGATCCTGGACAAGTCACTAAATGTCTGTTTACCTCAGTTTACTCAACTGTAAAGTGGCATTATTATGAGAATCAAGCAAGATAATTTTTGTAAAAGACTTAGTACAGTGCCTGGTACATAGTGCTTAATAAATGCTTTTTCCCTTCATAAATAGTTGTGGTATTCCAGGTGTGATCTACAGAATACTATACTTTCACCTCTTTAATGCAAACTGTAACGCATTAGATTTCTTGACATATCACAGCGTTGCCTGATTGAGTTTGTGTTATATTAAAAACCACAAATCTTTTTAGATACATCTCTCTCTAGCCAAACACCCCGTAGCATGCCATGTAAACTTGTTTGTATTTATTCATATACACAAATTTATGGTCTCATGTGAGTATTTCCTCCACTGACAACTCACAACCCAAATATTTGAGTTTACCTTTATCCCTATTACATCTTGTTTTCTTAAATTTGGCTCAAAATTTTAACCATTCAAGATATTTTTGGAACTTCACTGTCATCCAGTGTTAGCCATTTCTCCTACATTTACCATCTTATGATAGTTGATTTAAATGTCCTATTGTAGATGAAAACTTCAAATTCAGCTTAGATCCCTGGGAGAAGCTGTATTAAAATTTAAATTTCTGTGCTTTGTTAACCATTTCAGAAATGATTGGCTGAAGCAGTAGTTCCAGTTTGTTTAAATTCATGTGTATATATACCTCATGTGCTTTGCTGATTTTCTTACTTTAGAATTTTGAAGTTTGACAGGGAAGCATGAAAAAGGTGTTAACTTTATGCCTTGAATTACATTACCAGAAATCTCATTCTCTGGGAGAAATATTCTTTTACTGAATGTATCATGGTTTTTATATAACTCGAATGCTAAATTTAAGATGAAGAGATGAGAATTAGAAAGAAAGAATGACTTAATGGATAAAATGGTCTGGAAACTAGGAAGACCTGGGTTCAAGTCCAGCCTCTTAATACTTTTTGATTGACTGCCGCATGCCAGGTCATGTGATCATCAGCAAGGCCTATAACTGTCTTTGCCCACTAGACAACTCTTCAAGATTAGAAATCTCTGAAGAGGTTCTGATTTTTTATTTTAAAGGGAATTTCCTCACCTTGGAGTTCCTTAAATATTGTGAAATCATAGGTTCAATTTCAATTTATTCACTATTAATGAAGTGTATTGTTTGCAAAAAAGTAATGGTGTATTAGATTAATTACTGATTTCAGATATTTTAGTAAATCTTGTTGAAATCATGATTGACTATATCAGATCTCTTATGGACAATAACTTTAAGAAAGATACTTCACTAGAATTTATAATTTTATCTTAATAGATCAGTTTGCACTAGCAAACTATTGGGAAAGACCAAGACAAGACTGTTTTGCAAGTGGGTGGAGATTCTCTTGCCTTTTCTTCCTGCCTCATTCAGCTAATGAACAATATTATTCACTGGAGAGGAAGTGGAAGATAAAAACAATTGAATTTGAAGGATGTTTTCTCTTACCCCCTAGTTATCAGCCAAATGGAAAATTATTCAAGAAGTTTAAGTGTCTGAAAATTTTTCTATAGGAGATTTGTACCTATTTGTCTACCCCTGTGATTTTTTTTATAAGGCGGGGGATATACTTCTTGGTTTGTTCTTTTGAATGTTGATGTACTGTAAATAAGTGGTATCAGACTCCAAAAGGAATGGGGTCCACTACTCTCTATGTAAGGATCCCTTTGGATCCTTTTTATATTTTGTGTACATTTTGTATAATTTGTCACAGTGATCTTAACCTTTTATAGAAAAGGTAAAAGTTTGCCACAAGAAAATGCTAACTGCTGTTTTGGAAAATAATGCTTAAATATTAAATGTCTTTTTCTTTAAGCAAACTGTGAATGCTTTGTGAATATTCTTCTCATTCAACTAACAGTTTCTGGAATGTGATTTTTTTAATTTCACTGAAATATACATTGCGAACTTCAAATTTCCTTCATCTTGCCATTCTTGCACAGGCAATATTAGTATAGCGTAAAGAACATTTAACTCCTTGTTCCATTAACTTCTGCCAAATTCTCTGATATTCAGCAAGTCGCTTTAACTTCTCTGAGCTTCAGATGGAAAGGAGAAAGTGCCTACCTACCCCATTTACCTTAAAGGGATCTTCTAAACTTTAGTAGAAGTGAATGAGAAAGCACTTTTTTGCTATTCAAATGTGAGGTGAGGATCCTAAATTACTTTGAATGTTAAATATGATTTTTAGTCATTATCTTTAATCTTTTTATCACTATTTGCTGCTTCACCTTTTTCCCTTTCAAGATCTTGTATCATTTTTCCCCCTACTTTTCTTGCCACAGCTCTGGCAATTTGTCCAGGTTTAACATATTTGAGTAGCTGTTAGGTATTTGTCACTTTTCCTATTGTTACTGCTTGTAAGGAGAAAAACACAATGCCCTCTAGGATCTTGTATTTCAAAAGGACTCAAGAAGGTGAATTGCAAGTGGATGTTCATTACTATTTAAAACAGAGGAATCATAACATAAGACCACCAGCAATTCCCCAAGTGCCACAGAAGCAGATTACAAGTTGGAAAATATTTAAAATTAAATTAAAAATGCAATAAAACACAAAAAATGCAATAAAACACAGGAAATGTTATATTTTTAAACTCTCCATGTGAAACCCACAGTACAATGTAATACTGCATATAGATTTGTAAAGATAGAAGAAAACTTGAACTTTTGTTTTAGGAAACACCAAATTGGCTCTGTGATAATCTCTTGAATCATCTGTTGAACGTGAATTTTAAGCAGCAGTACATAACAATTTTCATTGCTTTTGTTTAAAACAAATTTCATTTCTTGTGCTTCCCTAGTGGCTATTATGCTTTTTACTTCCCTCTAGTGCTATCAGTGGTTACCATAGAGATTTGCAAAGATTAAGACTGGTGATGATATTTAAGTTTCTGAAAATAGTTTTCTAATGGTAGTATTGATAATCTTAACTATAATGATGTGAATGAATGCACAAATTAATGTAGCATTGTTACAGAGTAACATAGGTACTCTGTTAATTTAGTAACTAATGAGGAAGTTTTTCTTAATAGAAACTCTTAACTGATTGTTTTGTGTAAATATAGGAGACCGGCTTTTTAATATTCTTTAATAAATTATTTATTTGTGCATATCTTTTTCTTTCCCTGCCCCAATAGACTGCAAGCTCTTTGAGGTCAGTAATTGTTTTTCATTCACCAGTGTGATGTCTAGATAGTAAGCACTTAAATTGAATTTTGTTGAATGCTAATGCAGGAGTATAAAGAGAATGTATTTCTATATCTTTGAACTTGTGTTCTTACAAGAGTAATATGAACTAACTTCAGTATATATGTGGGGCATATAGTCTGACCTCAAGTAAAGCTGTGTAACTGAAACCACATAGTGTAGTGACTTGCTTTTTGTAATTGAATTTTACTGTAGCAAAAAAAAAAAATTCATTAAGAAGTATTTGAGGTTTGAAAGATACCTATGAAAGTGTTTTGAACATAGTAGATTAAGGGTAAAGGGAAGGCTTAGAAAATTTAAGCCTACAAATATTTTTTATCCATTTTTTACCAACTATTTTTCTAGTTTTCTCTACCTGTTCACAGATATTTTGGGCGTAGTGTAAAAGTCTGGTGCTGACTGAATCTGAAGACTGAGTTCTGATCCCAGCTCTACTGCTGCTGGTGGAGTAACCTTAAACAAATTATTTAACCTCTTTGAGAGGCTAGGTTTCCTTTCTGTAAAATCTCTTTTTACCTACCCTTTCTTCGTAATCAAATGAGATAGTATTGCAATGCATAGACCTCAACAAATGTAAAAGCTAATGGTGAGAATTTCTTTTGATTAACACTAATAGATTATTTCTGTGCTGTCAGGAAGGGATAGGAATAGAGACCAAGCCTGTGATTTCATTGACATAGGAAACTTTTTACCGATGCCTGTCTGTGTGTTTTCTGCATTTTATAATCTCAAAGAATTGCCTGCCTGGAATATTGAGGTTAAGAGACTTGTCCATAATCGCAGCTAGTATGGGCCTAAGTCTGTGGGCAGATAATTGCTCAGGAGAATGGCTAATATTACTTTCAAATAGTAACTCAATCCAACAAGCATTTTTTAAGTGACATATAGTGCTAGAGACTCTGGGGATACAAAGACTAGTCCCTGGCCTTCAAGAAACCTGGCATATGTGCACTGGAATAAATATTTTATAAAGTTTGGTATGTCAAACTTGGGGCCCGGAAGAGACAATATGGTAGTTTGTATGCTTTAAAAAAAAAGTTAAAGGTATTGTTTGGAAATCTTAAATTTCTAGGGAAGGGGATTGAATTGGTTTGAGAGAGATTCATTGAGATAAGTCTGATAAAGTGTTTACTGTTGAAAGTGATATTTCTTTACAATTACACTTTACATATATAAAGGCATGAACATACATTTTTATCTGCCCTAGTTAAGTTGCATAAATCTACAATTGAGAATAATAAAACCACTGGCTACTTTTCAGAAGTTAAAGATCAGTATAAAATGTTTGCAAAATGAAACTCTACCTTCCCCTTAATTTCCATGGTTTAATTTGAAAAGTTCCTTGAGGACAGGTGCTACATTCAACCCATTTATATCTCCTACATTTTGTGCATAGGTGCTCAACAAATTGATTTCAGATTGGTTAAGATGGTGGCTAGATCCCATGGTGTTCTGGGCATTGAAGTAGAAACAGTAATGGTATTATGCCCTGCTTCTCTCCTAGAAATAGACCTCCTTGTAGCACTTACTGAAACTCTAGCTATCTTTTAACTGCCACCCTTCAAAACCACAGAAATTTCATTTAACCTAGAGGAATATATGACTTCAGAACCACAGCTTTCTGGCATTTTCTTAATATATGTTTACTGCAGTATCTAATAAAAGTGACTCCCATTTCCCCAGAAAATGTTGACCTATTCCTTTTATGTTTCTAGGGTGCTTTTATCTTTTTTCAGTTTATTTTCATTTTAACCTCACAATAGACTTGTGACTTAGATAAGGCAAGTAAATGGTTGTATCCCATTTTACTGCCTAAAATCACATGACAAGTGATTGGTAAAGACAAAATCTGGTCTGTTATTACTAGCCCTTTGTTCTTTGTACTAGATGGGCAATGCTATTAGCTTCTCAAGTAATAGACTGAAAAACGTTTCTCGAAGATTTTATTTAAGAAAACTAATTATGCAATTTTCTTACACTTTTTCTTAAGCATTGCTTGCTACTCAATCAGAAAATTAATGCTAGTCTGGTTTACTCTTGTTTTTTAGAGTAATGTGGACAAGTCTCAGTGTGACTCAAATATTACAACTTAAGATAAACTTCCAGTTGGTTCCAAACTACTCAGTGGGTTTTGTCATACTTTAATGTAAATTGTTCTATGGACTTTTTTTCACCCAAAAGAAGATTGAGAAAAATAATGAGATATTGTCTCTTAACTAATTCACATTTATGAGGTCACATAAACTTGCAAAAACAAATTTTGGTCTTTTTTATAAAAATTGTGAAGGAATGAGCGTGTGGAAGATTTACCAACCTAAATTTCGACTCTAAATACACAGTAGGTCCTAGGTATGAGTAGACGGGGTAGCAGGGATAGAATGCCAGGACTGAGGTCAGGAAGGCTCATCTTCCCAAGATCATATCTGGCCTCAGTCACTTACAAGCTATGTGACCCTGGGCAAGTCACTTAAACCGTCTTGGCCTCAGGTTCTTCATTTATAAAATGAGCTCAGGAAGGAAATAGCCAACCACTCCAGTATCTTTGCCAAGAAAACTCCCAAGTAGGGTCACAAAAAGTTGGACATGACTTAAAAATAACGGAACAAAATGAGTAGAGGATGGCCTGCTCCTTTTTTAAAAGGAGACACCGCCCTGAGCAACCCATTTCATTGTTGATAATGCTCAAAGCAGGTACTGGTGGTGTTATCTTATGTGTAGCTAAAGAGGTGTCATTAACAGAGAATAGAGGGAATAAAGTTCATAGCCTCTTAGAACATCAGTTAGCAAATTCATGAATCAGCCTCTTTTTACAATTTTATGTTGTCATTTGGTTTCACCTTTTTGTGCTGCTTCTTATTAACTATATTCAGATATTTGTAAAGAAAAACTTGTTACCTTTTGGGTATTGTCAGTGTTATTGTCAGTCTTTCAGATTTATATAGTTTATCACATTCTAATTTTAAACTCAGTCTCACTATCAAAGACCAGTCTGCAAACATTTATTAAGTGCCTACTATGGACTTTGGTACTGTGATAAGTGCTAGGGATAGAAAAAAGGACAAAAGATAATTTAATTGAGGGAGACTTCATGCTGTTGACACCTGATTTACAAGATACAGAAGAGATGGAGATAGTCAACAAAGGGAAGGCATTAGCATGGGCGGGGGGGTGGGGGGTGGGGTAGGATCTGAAAAGCCAGGAAGGGGGGGAAAGTCCAGGCTTAGGGGATGGATAATGAAAAAAGCCCAGAGCCAGGAGTTGCAGTGTCTTGAGACAGGTAGTGGGGAGAGGAAAATCAGAGTGTAGGAGTCAGTAAATATTAATTGCCTACTATGTTCTGGACCCTGAGCTAAGGGATCTGAAGAAAGGTATTAGACCTTGCCCTCAAGGAGTTCACAATCTAATGGGGGGGAGGCTGGGGAAGATCGTGGAAAGGGAGACCTGATGCTCAAGATGAAGTTCTTTAGCCAGGTAGAAAATGATCTGAGAAGGCAATAGTTTCCAAAACTGATTTCATCTTGTAAAATAAAAGGTTAAGAAACTTTTGGGTATAGCTATAAAAGTTGAAGTCCTGATTGCTTACTTCCATTTGTGTGTGTGTTGGGGGGTTGGCATGTTTTTAAGTTTTGAAAACTTGAGAAAGGGTGGCACTGAAGTCTTAGAACTGAATACAGTAAGTACTTTTCACTGCATTTGTGAAGCTGTAGCAATTTAATGACAAATCACTTAACCTCTGCCTTCCCACTTTATAAATGGGAAAACAGTAAACCTGTGATAAACTGTTCAAGTAACCAGTTTGTTAGGAAATGTCATTTTAGTATTTAACACCTGGTATTGAGTGTAGTTGTTACCTTTATTTTCTAGTTTCTTAACATTTTCTCCCAGCCCTTCTACTGTATCACATTAGTTGAATTTAAGGGGATTTTTGGAGAATAATTGCTGTATAAATATGCTTATTCACAAAAAATTTTGAGGTCTTTTGACTTTCTGTGCTAAATACATATTTGATTTTAAAATTCTGTTTTCTTAAGAACTACTTTATATTTTAATACATCAGTGGATTTTGTCACCTGCCAGTTTTGCAGTTTGGAGGCAGCTGGTGGTAGAGTGGATAGAGAGCTAAAGAGGCAAGGAGATCTGATTTCCATTTTGGCCCTAGTTAGTTATTAGCTGTGTGACCCTGGAAAATCAATTAACCTCTGTTTGCCTTAGTTTCCTCAGCTATAAAATGGGAATGATAATAAGTAGCACCTACTTTTCAGGGTTGTTGTGAAGATAAAATGACATTTTTTTTAAGCTCTTGGCACAGTGCCTGGCACATACTAGGCTTGTCCCTTCCCTACTCATACATACCCCTCTTCGTATCATTTATGACTCTTTGTCATGCTTTCTCGGTAGATCTACTCAGTTAGGGACCTTTCTCTAGGTTTGTTTGTTGTTAAACAGTTTTTAAACAGACCAGTACGCTGTTGATTCGTATGCTTTTTGTTAACCCATTTTCCTTTTCCCAATGTTACCTTGATGTGACATCTTTATGCCCAAAAAAGGGAAGTAAACAGAACTATTTAATTTCCACAAAACCATTAAATATATTATGTGAAATTCAGCCATAGTTACACTGTAACATGGGACATGATAACTGCATTTCAAAACATTGATAATTATGCCTTCTGAAGAACCTTAAAAATTAACAGCAAAAGTGATTTGGTTTTTATTCTAATAGCAAATTCCAGAACCGAGTAAGTTTGTTAATTTTACTAAAGCATGTGAGTATTAGAGTTCCATGATCTGTTTTTAACTGATAGGGTTATTCTTTGCTTTAATACTTAAATTATCTGCATTGTATTCAGAAAGTAAGGACGTTCTAAAGTATCTAACGTTGAATAATTTAAGATAATGAACCTGGAATTTTCTTTAAAATAATTGAAATTTCTTAAATTTTTCTCCTATTGTTATAGCAGAAAGCAAGTGCAGATGTGCCCTTTTAGGTGTGTACTCAATTTGTGAAGCTCAGTTCTTTTCCTCATTTAAAAGTTTATTGAATAATGTGGAAATTCATTTTGCTTGACTGTGTTTGTCACAGTAGTTTTGTTACAAACAAGCACCAGATAGTGACTTCATCTGAGCAACCCAGAACCTTGTAGAGAACATTGTAATGATGATTGCTAGCATTTATATAGTGCTTGAAGGGTTTGCCCAGTGCTTTATATGCATGTTCTCATTTGACCTCCACAACAATCCTGTATTACCTCCATTTTACTGATGAGAAAACTGAAAGACAGGTTCCTAGGGTCACCACGTAGCTTAGTATCGGAAGCAGGATTCCCACTCTAACACTCTCTTCACTGCAACACCTAGCCGCCTTTGAATAGACACTGGTTTATTTTCATAATTAAGGTTAGTTAGTAGCTAAGCATCAAATGACTGTATGTTGTCAGAGTTAAAGGTTAAGTTAATTTAGGTTAAAGAGTTAAGGAACAGGTTACGAGGTACCAGCTGTGATGGGTTTACAATAATAGAATTGAAAAACTGGAATTCCAACCTCCTTATTTGGTAAATAAGGAAGAAACTAGCAAAAGGCAAGGAAGACTAGACCAAAATAATAGAGCTTATTAGAAGCAGAGCTGTAACAGCAAACACTGATTTAGCACAGGCTCTGTGCTACCTGAGGATGCAGAGAAAGGCAGAAGGCAGCCCCTGCTCTCAAGGAGCTCCTAGTGAGTCTAATGGGGGAGACAACATGCAAGCAATGAAGATACAAACGAAATATAGGTAAGATAAGTGGGGAATAACAATTAGACTTCAATAATAACTAACATTTATATGCGCCAGTCACTATGCTAAGGGCTTTTTACAAATACTTCTCATTTGATCTTCACAGCACCCCTTTGAGATAAGTGCTATTATTCTCATTTTACAGTTGAGGAATCTGAGGTGAACCAAGGTTAAACTTGCCCAAGGTATATGAGACCTGTGATTTGAACTCTAGTCCTCCTACCTGGAATTAAGAGAGATTTGGAAAGGCTTCGTAAACAGATAGTGGGATTTTAGGTGGAATTTGAAGGAAGTCAAGGGAATTCAAGTTTTCCTGACTTCTAGTCTGGTTTTTTTCTTCCTTCTGTGCCATTTTACCTGGCCTTTTTAAAGGATGGATAAATTGAGGACAGCGTGAGCCAAATATTCAGATGGGGGGGGGGGGGTAATGACCCATCCGTCTAATCCTTAGTTTTATGGGTAGGGACAAAAAGAAATCATTTTGGAGCTAGCTTGTACAGGGTCTTTAGCCCTAAGCTAAGGAATTTGGATTTTAATGGAAACTGCCTTTAAGGAGAATGAAATTCTAACACCCCAAACTAGCCCCTTGACTTCATGAAACCCACTACTCGGTTGCTCCCACCTCTCACCCCCCAGAGGAGCAACAATGGGCTACTTCCCAACTCTAGGAATGTTAATTCACTCAGCCCCTGGGCCTCGTTCTGAGACAAATTAATTCTCTCTATTGCCTTAGCTGTTGAAGTGGTGGGAGAAGTGAAACCAGAATTTATCAAGCTAATCACATCCATCCCTCCCACCCACTGTCTTCTGGTATCTTGCCATCTGCCCTAAAGGGGCTTGTCTCTCCCACACCCTACCCCAACCTCCACCTCTTGCTCAGGAAATAATGAAATATTTCCTTTGCTTCTGGAAAGGATAGGAACATCTGTTATAACTTCCCCACCTTCCTTCAAGTCTCAGCTAAAATCTCACCTTCCAATCCCTGTTAATCCTAGTGCCTTTCCTCTGTTAATAATTGCCTGTTTGTCCCATATGTACTTTTTTTGTACATGCTTGTTTGCTTCTTTTCTCCATTGGATTGTCAGCTACTTGAGGGCAGGAACTACCATTTACCTTTCTTTGTATCCCTAAGACTTCTTAGCACATAGTGCCTGTCACACAGCATTTGCTTAATTGACCCAACTCTAACTCCATCAAGAATTCCTAGGACACTTGTCATTCTTCTCCTCGAAGCTTAGGTGGCTTTAGGATAAAGCCCTTCCCAATCTGATTCCATCCTCTCTTTTCTAATTACATACACACTGTATGTATTTGCTGTAGTCATATTGACTTACCATGGCCCTGCATGCCATTTCCAATTCCCACCTCTAGTTTTTGTGCACTGACTATCCAGCAAGTCATTAAGCTTATATATCTGCTTTGTGCCAGGCACCGTCTCTGTTAACATTGTGGGGATATAAAGAAAGGCAAAAAAAAAAGTTCTTAGTCTCTGCTCTTAAGGAGCTCACAGTGTCATGGAAACATTCTAACAGCCATGCGCAAACATGCTATATGCAGGATAAATTAGAGATGGGGTGGGGGAAGACTGGGAAAGGTCGGAGTGAATAATGTAGGAGTTTAAACAGAGGCTTGAGGGACACCAGGAAAGAGCTCCAGGCATAGTGGATGGCCAGTGAAAACTAAATTTGGGAGGGTCTTGTGCTAGGAATATCAAGTAGGACATCCAAGGCTGATGGAACTGTAAGTGATGGAGAAGGACCAAGGAAATAAGGTGAAAGGGATCTGGAAAGGTAGAAAGGGATCCTCCTTTCTTTTCTGAGCCTACAATAAGTAAGACTGTCGCACCTGTAAGTGAAGTTGATAGTCTGCATCACCACAGAAGCTGTTTCCCAGCATGATAAATGGCAGTTAGTGGACTGGAAGCATTGCTATTCCAAAGGTTCTGCGCTTCCAGGTCCTGGATTATCTGCTTTGGGGTCTGAGGGGAGGTGGTCGTGGTGGCTGCTGTGGTGGTGCTGTGACTTGCCAAGCACATGCTGTCTCTCCCTGAGGGTGTCTTGCTCTGCTTCCTGATTTAAAAAGAAAAAAAAAAGGTTAAGAATTCTTTCCCTAGAAGCAAGAGTTATACAGCCTTTAATGTATGCATGGTTTTATTGCTGTTTCTTCATCTTTTCGAGATTGCTAACATCCAAGAATCAGAAAAGTCAAGTCTAAAGCTCAGCAAGCCCCCTAAATATTACAAAAGAAACTAAAAGGCAAGACTGAGACCAGATCTTTGGGACTAATATTTGAGAAATGACTACCAAATCTGACTTGGTCTAGTGTTGCCTCAGCTTCCCTATACCTCATCCACAAATAGAAATTATAAAACCATCATGAAGCTCCTGGGACATTTTTATTCTATTTCATTTTCTTCTCTGCTTTTCCTTGATAATCTTGTCTAGTAGTTGACCTGATTTTCTCTGTCTTTTTCCTAGGCATAGGGTCATGAACTGCCCTTTTCCCCCCAATCTTTTCACTATTTTGCTGCCCCTAAGGCATTACTAACACAAGAAACTTTACCTTTTGTATAAGACAGAATTCAGCTACTTCCCTGATAGCATTAGGTGTGTTCATTCTATTTCCAGTAAATGTTTTGTCCATTCTTTCACTAGAAATTTTTTCACTTTCCACTTATCTTAGTCTTTTTGCATCATGCAAATCCTTTAGTTGATTAAAACTGGTTCTACTCATTGATTAAACCCTGACTTCACTTGTTTTCTGTTTATCTGGTGTACATGTGGCCTTAATATCATCACTGAAAGGAGGGGTAAGTAGTTTTTAAGCCGTTACATCTTCCTTCTTTTCTTTCCCTCTGTCCACCCCACTTCACTTACTTCTAAGTAATTTTGTGGGTTTGGTTTTTTTTTTTTTTTTTACAATAGAAAGAACTTATACAGTGATGACAGCTCCCACCATGAGTAAGAGAATTGTTCTGTCACAATTTGTTGTCCATAATCTCCAGACTTCATTTGACTCCTTTAACGTGTATCCATTTGTTGAACTTGATTAGCTTAGCTTGGCAGCTATCCCTAGATAGAAAATTGGTTTTCCATAGATCAAATATGGCAAACATTTTCTCTTAGCTGTCTTAAGTATTGGTCTTGGAAGAAGGTGGAATGGAACAAGGAAAGGAAATTAAACATTAGACATTCTGTAAAGCAGCTGATAGAAAAAAGTAATAATAATAAATCCCCGAAGTGAACGTAATCATTTGTGAAATTCACTGTTGAGTTATTATAACATAAGTAGTAGCAAGAGGGCCATTTCTTTTATGTTGATGTTTTTTTTGTTTTGAAATTTTGAATTATCTGGTTTTCTGAATATGTTGTTAAGTATTATGGCCTGAATGAATCTGTATGCTAATGTTCTAGGTTTCTGACCTTAGAATTCAATGAATGTTACCATAATTTAGGTCCTTATTATGTGTATTATTATTTCAGATAGATAGGAGGCTTATTAATATTGATTACAAATTCTCACCTCCCAACCCCTAGTTTGAGCTGTAGGCAGAACAAAAGTATAGTACCATGCCTTTCAGCTCCTGTAGTGTCATGATAGAAATTTGATATCATACTTAATAATCTTTGCTTTGCACCACCTTTTTGTTGCTGCAATTTTGATATATAAGAATTGGGACAGAACACATAACTAATTCAGACTCCTCTTTTCCGCAGTCTGTCTTGCAGATGCATATCTGAAAATCTCAACCCATCCTTAAAAAAAAAAAAACCTACCGGGGCTACCTAGTGTCTTTAGGATAAATACAAACTCTTCTGTTTTCATTCAAAGTCCTTCATATTTTGGCCCCAGCCTGTCTTTCTAGACAGCATGTCCCACTGTCCCTTCACTTCCACTTTATGCTCCAGCCAAATTGCCCTACTTACGTCTCCCCATACATGTTATTCGCCTGTCATCCATCTTGTCTTTGCACAGATGGCCACCTCCCCAAATGCTCTCCCTCTTTCCCCTTTCTTACCAGAATCCCTAGCTTTCTTCGAAGCTCATCTTGATACCTTCAGACCTTCATCATCTTTGTAGTTCTCTGGCTTCCTGCTTGCAAAACTACTGTGTATGTATTTGTAGTTATTTACCTGCATACATGTTTTCTCCAAGGAGAATTTGTAAGATCTATGAAGAATAGGTAGAGAACTACAGAGTAGGTTTTTTTTCTTTGTATCCCCCTATGCTAGGCACAGAATAAATAAATCCCTATTGCATTAAATCATCTTATTGTAATTATAAGTTGTTGACCTAGTTTTCCCACATGTGATAGTTTTTAGTGTCTTAACATTGGCATTGTATTCATAAACAAAGCTAAACTATTTTCTAATGAGCAAGACTTAGGAAATTCTTTCACAAATTATTGACCTTGAATTAACATTTTCTGCTTTAAAACCTATAGCATATAAGTATTTCAAAGAACCATGTACTCAAGTGCCTGTGCTGTGCCTCCTTATAACGTTTACAATTTTCAGGTAGTTTTTGGATCAACATTTTATAAATGTATGTGTTAGAGCTATTACTGGAATTGCAGAGTTTTTAGCCAGCATGAGCTATCTATATAACAGGTTAATCTTTTGGTTGATCCAGATTGTCAGCTTGTGCGGTGTAGGGGAAAAAAACCCACTCATGTTCTGTTCAATTATTATAGTGATTCAGTTATTGATTCAGTTAATATAATTGTAACTGCTGAGTCTAAGAATGTTACATTCATAATGGTGCACATACCTTATTATTTAACTACAGGTACTTGCCTAAAAGTAGCCCCTCTCCTAGCACCCTTAGTTTTGTAGTGCTATTGTTCATTCATTCATTCTCTCAAGAATCTACTTCTGTTTGATCAGGGTCCTTAGCAGACATTTATCTGTCCTAATCATGAGAATGGCCTTCTGTCTAATAAAGACCACTTCCATTTCCCTAATCTCTGTCAAAGACTATACTACTGTATAAAATACTACTGTATTTTACATAGTTGATAGGGAAAAGTGCATTTCATTTTATATTTTCTTTCAGTGACGATGCACAAACTAAAAATTGATTGTTTTTGCTAACTATCTAGTTAAAATAAGTTGGTAGTTACTAAATGATTCCTTTATTTCTGGCAATTATTAGTATTCAGAATAAGAAAGTAAGAAAGTATTAACAGTTTTGAAATAATTCCCTCTGGTTCCAGTACTGCAAGACATTTGGCATTATAAAACATTGAAAAAAGTGTTGATTCTTGGATTCCTCTCCCCCTCCCACTAAAGGCTATTTTTTTTTCTTTCTCTGACAGGTTGTAAAATTAAAGCACTAAGGGCCAAGACAAATACATATATTAAAACACCTGTTCGTGGTGAAGAACCTATTTTTGTTGTCACTGGACGGAAAGAAGATGTAGCCATGGCCAAAAGGGAAATTCTCTCAGCTGCTGAGCACTTCTCCATGATTCGAGCATCTCGCAACAAAAATGGTCCTGCACTGGGGGGATTGCCATGCACACCTAACTTGCCAGGTCAGACCACAGTCCAAGTCAGGGTACCTTACCGTGTTGTAGGACTGGTAGTTGGACCCAAAGGAGCAACCATTAAAAGGATTCAGCAGCAGACCCACACATACATAGTTACTCCAAGCAGAGATAAGGAACCTGTCTTTGAGGTGACAGGTATGCCGGAAAATGTAGACCGAGCACGTGAAGAAATAGAAATGCATATTGCCATGCGTACTGGAAACTACATTGAGCTAAATGAAGAAAATGATTTCCATTACAATGGTACAGATGTGAGCTTTGAAGGAGGTACCCTTAGCTCAGCATGGCTTTCTTCCAATCCAGTTCCTCCCAGCCGCACCAGAATGATATCCAATTATCGAAATGATAGTTCAAGTTCTTTGGGAAGTGGTTCTACCGATTCTTACTTTGGAAGCAATAGGTTGGCTGACTTCAGTCCAACAAGCCCATTCAGCGCAGGAAACTTTTGGTTTGGAGAAACACTACCATCTGTGGGCTCAGAAGATCTTGCAGTTGATTCTCCTGCTTTTGACTCTTTACCAACATCCTCCCAAACTATCTGGACTCCTTTTGAACCAGTTAACCCACTCTCTGGTTTTGGTGGTGACCCTTCTGGTAACATGAAGACTCAGCGTAGAGGAAGTCAGCCATCAACTCCTCGACTCTCTCCCACATTTCCTGAAGGCATAGAACATCCACTTGCTCGGAGGGTTAGGAGTGACCCACCTAGTACAGGCAACCATGTTGGCCTTCCAATATATATCCCTGCTTTTTCTAATGGTACCAACAGTTACTCCTCTTCCAATGGTGGTTCCACGTCTAGTTCACCTCCAGAATCAAGACGAAAGCACGACTGTGTGATTTGCTTTGAGAATGAAGTTATTGCTGCCCTAGTTCCATGTGGCCACAACCTCTTCTGCATGGAATGTGCCAACAAGATCTGTGAAAAGAGAACGCCATCATGTCCAGTTTGCCAGACAGCTGTTACTCAGGCAATCCAAATTCACTCTTAAATATATATATATACATAATATTATATCTCTATATGGACTCTTAAAAGCATGGGTATAATGGTACCCCCAGTAAACTTCCTAATGAATTCTTATGACTGTTATCAGGCTTTATTGGGATTAGGCTAAAGTTGTTAGTAAACTTGTATTTTCTAAAAGGCTGCTATGGTAACACTAAACCTAAGTGGTCTCTGTCTACTAGTTTGGTTTTAATTACTGTTCTAATAAACAGAGACATAGTTCACATTAAGATTGATTAAAAGTTGAGTTCAGCTCAGCTTTCACAGCATAGAGATGATAGGCTTTATAGGCCTATGAGAGAAGTTGTGACTTCCAATATTTGAAGGCGTTAAGTCCCGTAGCCTAACCATATTAAAAGTTTATGGAGGGTACTTGGCATTATTGATCTATCAGACACTTCCAGTGCTGCCTTCTTTACACTGCCAGTTTTGAAAAACAGGTTTTTTATTTTACAACAACTTATGCCTAATTCTGCAGGATTGCAAGTAACTTTTTAATGCATAGTTTTGACTTATTGGAATGGATAGGGCTGGTGGCAGTTGAATAGATCACTGTTAATAATTTGGGAAGAAAACTGCTGCATTGACTTTAATCTCGCCCAGAGTTCTTGTGGATGGTGTGATCAGAGGATCAGGAATGGATTTGTCTCAATTGTGAATTCCTACCCATTGTTTCTCTTAATGTAATGTGGAAAAATCTGTTTGGATTTTTCTCATTTCACTAAGAGCTTTGGGATGCACATATTTTGGCTAATAGTGAGGATGCTAACATTCCATTCATTAGTCCGATCAAGCTATTATTAATTACTTTTAGAGAGTATATAGATCTAAATGTGAAACATTTTTATGTTCAATCCATATTTGTCTTGCACATTATAAATATATTTTATTTTTAGTAATTGAAAGGGGGGGAGTGGGAGGGGTAACAATGCCCTAAGCATAATACACAAAAAGCAGCTGTGACAATAACCTGCAATCAATTTACTTCATTTCAAAACTATTTCCAATCATAAGGAAAGAATTATTTAAAGTGAGCTTTTACATTTCAACCTGTGGATGTCTTTAACTTCATCATCCTCAGTACGATCCCAAATCTGTGTTGGCATCAAAAAGGACAAAATGGTATCCCAATGAATTTTTCTACTAATTATTTTTGAAGCATTATTTTCCCAAGGCGCAAAAGAGCTTTTTTTCTCAGTATAACAAAAAAAAAAAATTAAATCCTATGTGTATTGAACTAGTAAATAAACAAATTTTATTTTTTATTTCCACTTGAAGAGTTACATTTCGTATAAAAGTTTACAAATAACGGTTTTTATTTTGATTTTTTCAGTATAAAAGTTGCCTTGATGGCATATTATGATGTGTAATGCATACCTTTAATGCTAATTGCTTGTAGGATAGTTAAATGTCAGTATTGAAGCCTAATCTTTAGCTGCCGTCTTGTAGATATGAACGAATGTTCACCAAGCATGTATTTTGTATTTTATTGCATCGTACACTGCAACTAATAAGCCAAGGAATCGACATATATTAGGTGCGTGTACCATTTCTATAAACTACAAACTAAGAATGATAAAACTATCAATATAGTTTAGTATTTGCTAATTTTACTACACTTTTTTGTTATGTATATGTAGGGAGGTCATAGGGATTATAAATTCAATTTGAGTAAAGTTTAAAAACCATATATTTTATGATAAAGGGCCTTTAACTGAAGATGGCCAAAGCACTGATATTATATATTTGCTGTAAAGAGAATTATAAGAGTTTTATTTTTCTGATATTAAAAGTTACTTAATAAAGACTTGTTTCCATTAACTTGAAAGTATTCTGCTTGCTGGTTTCATCTCGTCATTGGCAATTTGAAGTAGTATGATACATTTATTACTATATGCAAATTTTTTTTATGGGTTCTTCTCTTTAAAAAAAACAGTGCAATCCTTTTATACGTACCATAGCTGTTTTTAGTGTATCATAGTGGTGCTATACCTTTCTTCATTGAAACCAAAATTTGGTTATTCCTTTTACTGCCATTTGGGGAGATTTTTTTAGAGTGAGATGAACTGATTTTTAAGACCATCTAATTACATTTTTGAATGATAGTAGTTTCGCACAGTTGTGAGGTTATTTATCTACCCTTGTTTTACACCTTACTTAAGGTAGTATTCAGTAAAATCCCCAAACTAAATAAAAAGTGTACTTAATTTGCCAAGCACCCACTGAAAGTTTTTTGTGGCTGAAAAGTGCTTTTAAAATTGAACTGGTAATATTGAGGGAAATTGCTGCATTATTTTTAAAAGCAAAAGAATAAAGTGATTTCAAAACTTTTAAATGTTCATTTTAGAAAAAAACAACTTTGAATTTGGAAATTGTTATTGTGTGACTGCCATAAAGTTATTTTATAATGGAGTTTGACAGATACTCTTTAGTAGATGCCAGAATGCACAACATATATGCCTAGAATATATGGGTAGAGTAGACTAAAACCAGGTACTGCTGGTTTGCTATTTTAGGATTACCTAAGAGAAGCATAAGACTTACGTAATTCTTAGATATTTTCTAGTATTTTCAAACCAATTTAGATAAAATGCATTTTTAAAGCTCCTTTTTTGTTTTGTTGACTTCTGTTTATTGCATGATCAGGATTTCATTGTCTTTACATGAACTTTAACATTTTATTCTGGAAGGTTCCATTTTACAAAAATCTAGTAAGTCTGATCTTGCATTTCATAGGGGGAGGGAGCCATTTTGAGATTCTGTCAGGCCCTATGTGTAGCATCCATTCACAAGATTGAGGGACCCTAGGCCACTACTTAAGAGATAATTACCAATGCAGATATACAAAACTTGACCAAACTTTAAAACACAGAACTTTTCTTCTCTTTCTACAGAACAGGAGGGGTGGATGCCATTGTAATAAAATTGGTCTAGAAATTTTACTTTTACCATCTAAAGGGATTTTTTAATTAAAACCATATAGCTTGCACTTTTATATATTGGCCTACATTGTGTTTTGCATGCATTTTCTTGTTCATTCTCATAACCCAATCACATAAGTAATGCACATAGTCCCATTTTACAGATTAGGGAATTGGGGTTCATCTGGTAGCTTATCCAAGGTCACACAGCCAGTAAAGGGTTGAAATTTGAAACCACCTAATTCTTTCCAGTATACTACACTGTATTTTTAAATCTCCCTACAAAAAAAAGTATTATTTCATCAAGAATACTGAGCCTTATTTAAAGTAATTCTGTACTCTGAAGCACTTAGGAGAGGGAGGAAAAGATTATTGAGACCTCAAATGAAGAGAGGGAGACATAAGCATTTGTTCCATCCTTGTTATTGTGCCAACTGATTATTTAGTTGCTATATGGGAGTAGTGTACAAAGTATGCAAAGGTTGAGAAGCACTTATGAAATACAATTTCTGACTGCTCTGACTTTTTGCTTAAGACTCTCCATCGTACACTATAAACGTTTACTTGTTCTTCACTTCTGAGATTAGGGAAGAATCCAAATAGGAGGACAGGTGATTATATTACGAGTATTTTAATTCCTTAAATTGTGCATGGAGGTATGCCAGATTTTTGTCAATGGTTGACTTAATGGTTTAAACCCTTCCTTAAACCATTAATGGATCTCATAAAGAACTGGGGTACTTTGTAACCTGCTGCCTAAAATAAGGAAGAAAAAAGAAGCAATCTTTTTTTTTTCTTTTTGCTCTCAGTGAATACCAGTCATGAAAATTAAAATCCCCTAACTCTTAAAAGAAAGCATTTGCTTTGTGACATGCATTGTTCCATGGTAAGATCTTAAGGTATATAACATTTGAGGTGTATATATTGCATTAAGGTTTTTGAAAGTTCACTCGTTACAAATATCCTTGTGCAGTGATGCAAATGTTGAGCTCCCAGAGAAGTTAAATTACTTGCCTGTGGCCACACAACTCATGTAGCAGCCAAATTTTGAACCCGACTCACAAGTCCAGTGCCCTTCCCACTGTACTATATTACCTGTCAGTTTGGAGCTGCACTTAGCAATTTAATTCCAATCAAAACTAAGAAACTCCTATGAAGACAATTTGTTGAGGAAGAAGAAGCTTGTCAGGAACGTAAAGAAGATGAATAACAATGAGGGTTAGGTTTCCATCACCGTCCAACATGGTAGAAAGTACTGCACAGCTTGGCATGTTTGCATGAGTTGTACCATATATTAAATAGTACCATAGGAGGGAAAAATTAACCTATATCTCCATTTACAGGTTGTACAATTCCAGAAAAAGGCTTTCCCAGTTTTTTGGGGTACACTCAAAATACTAGGCAAACGGATTAATGTCAGTGTATTCAGAATAAAGATTACAAGCTGATTTTTTTTAAAAATGGGCTAGAAAACTTTTATGGATATAAAGTTGAAATGGCACTGGTAAATGAATTGCAAGTATTTCTCCATTTGAATACAAGACACCTAAATCTTTTCTAATCAGAAGGCCAAGGTCAGAAAACTTAATGTGTTCTACTTTTTACTTGATATTCTTTCTCCAAGAGGTGGGAAATACCAAGGCTCTCAATACAAGAGTGGAATAAGGTGGGGATTTGAGTCAATCATGAGTCATGTATGCTGAAGTGTATGGAAACTAGAGACTACACTTAGAAAAACATGGGTTTTCTATAGTTTTCTGGAGTGGAGTTAGGGAGCTTGGGAATAGCTGACAAGCTACCATATGTTTTGCAAATGCTAACCATTTGTAAATCACTTTTAAAATAAGCCTTGTTTTCCAGCCATTAAATGGTCAAGATTTAATGCCTAAAATAAAAACAAAACATTTTCCAATAGGAAATGAACACTTAGTTGGACATAAAGCAAAATTTCCATTTCTGGTGTTTTGGGGTCACTGGTATTGTGTACAGTTGCTAAGGACACACCTTCCTTGAAGAATAAGAATAATTAAAAGTTTTGGCTTCTAATGCGGAAAGGTAAGCAGGGTGGTGGTGCTTTCCATTACTTATTGTAGTATAATATAGACTTGCTGAAATTAGCTAACACTGTGCTTGAAAAGCATTACATTATTTTCTTTGACTATGTTGCAAATCATCCTGGACCAGATGTTATAGTTCTAGTGTAGTCATATAAATAAACTAATGATGTTAAGAATATTAACTTTTCCTTTGGTCAGGCCTCATGTGGGGAAAACATTCCTATGTATAGCAGAATAAACTCATAGATGATACTTGGGGAATCACCAGACAGGGTAGCTGATTTTATTTTTTTGGAGGAGAGAGTAGAAGGAGGGGACAGGGATGGTACACTGGTGCCATGGACTGCTAATGGATTAGAATAATCCAATATTGACTAATTTAATTTGTCCTCCCAATGTGGTATCTTCCTACTGATATCTTTAAATTCAGAAAAATTATGTCAAAAGGTTAAATTGAAATTTTCTCGAGTTTGCTTTTAGTCTGTTCAATAACATTAAACGCCTACTGTGTATGAAAGGTATTATACAGTCCATGTCCTGTCTTAGTCTTCTGCGTATTGGGAGAGAGAACAAAGTCCATCTTATCTTGATTTTTTAAAACCTCATTTCATCTTTAAAATGATTTTGTCTGAGGAAAGTGTAGAAACTCAAAATCATCAACTTGTGAGTAAAGTAAAATCTTAAAAGCAAGAGTTCTTTTTTCTCTTTAGGAGGAGGCTGGTTATTAAATACATAAAATAGTATTACAGAGGAAGCCAATTATATTGAAATAATTACAAATAAAAACAGATAAAACCCTTCCTTTAGAAAGTTACCTGGGAAAGGACACATGACTTGCCCATGATCCCTGGCAAACATGTCACAAGACTTAAAACCCAAGTTGTGTTAGGGGGAAGGCCAGCCCCTGCTTTTTCGTGTGTGTTTGTCCTTGGTTGCTGAAGAAGACCATGCCATCAGAGAAATGATGACATGACTTGCACTTGACTTATGGTGGGTTTGTTTTTTTTTTTTTTTTTTTTGAGTGAGGGAGGGCTGTGCAGGTCACCAGCCTCACTTCTTCTCCAGAGCTATCTGAATCCAGTGACCAGATATTTGTGGGAGATGACTCAGGATGAGGCAATTGGGGTTAAGTGACTTGCCCAAGGTCACACAGATAGTGAGTGTCAAGTATGAGGTGAGATTTGAACTCAGGTCCTCCTTACTCCTGCGCTGCACCACCTAGCTGCCCCAACTACTTATTACCCATATCTACACTGTCCAGGCCTAGATGGGAATTTATACTATAAAATTCATGTACATAGCATTTCATTTGTTCAGTGAGGTATGAGTATTCCCATTTTAGAGTTGGGGAAATAGGTATAACTGTTGAGAACATTTTTGTCTTTGTATTCACAGGACCCTGGCATATGTTAGATGTTTGTTTGATGCTTATTAAGAGATTCATAAGTTGCCCAGGGAAACAACCACTAAGTATTGAGCCCAGAATTCCAGCTAAGTTGTCTGACTTAGAACTCCAGTTATCTTTCTAGAAGTATGCCTGATTTTTAAATATTCCAAAAGAGATTGCAAAGTCCTTGAGAGGGACAGTGGTCTTTAATATGAGGGCAGGGGAGGTATTTAGTTTTTTTTATTCTGTATCTCTAGTGCTTTAGATATGGTTGATAAACACTAAAAGAACTACATGGGTCAACTGATAGAGAAAAAAAGGAATTTTATTTCTATTTCTTTGCCTTATGGACTAAAAAAAAAAAAATGCATTATGACAGTCAACTTAGCTTGGTCCTTCAGGTTATTCCTAAATTCTGATCCTTCTAGGTGTTAATAATGCTCATTGAGTTAAATTTAGATTTTTTCTTGGGTTTTTCCAGCACCTTTGGCTAAGCCTAAGAAGACAGGGTCAGTTCAGGGAAGAGGGTTACTGTTTATAAAGGTGGGTTACTTAAAAAAAAAAACAAAACATTAATTTCCATTGGTTTTGATAGGATCATCAATTTACAGCTTGAAAGGACTTTAAGTCCACTGCCCTATTCACTGCCTCTTTTTGTTAAGTGCTCCTTTAAAAATAAAATTGCAACAAGTTGCTTTTCACGTTATTTTTCTACCTTGCAAGAGAGGGGAGGGAGATGTTCTCTTCTTAAGCAGAATTAAGAATGGGGAGAAAAGGTCTAAGTATCAGCCTTAATGCACACTGTTGCCAATGCTATCCTAAATTCTTCCATTTTACCAAAGCACCATAGGCATCTCATTTTGGTACCTTTTTGTTTAAATTTAAACATGTTTATTCTTTTTATATTTTTTGCATCACTGTGACTTTCCATCACTATTCCACTCTCCCTCCCAAAAGCCCTGTTATTGTAACAAAAACAGTTATGCAAGACATTTTCCCATGTTTCTCTTAATCCCTCATATTTATCTTAGGGCAAAACAATATTCTGTTTTATTTCTACCTACAGTTTGTTCAGTCATTCTCTTATTCAAGTATACTGCCTACCTTAACAATTTTTTACTGCTGTATAGAATGCTGCTGTCATTTTTGGCATATGTGAGATTGGTGTCTGTGTCATACATACATATATAAAAAAAAGTAAATTTTATTTTATTGGACTATTACCACTACGTGCTTGATTACCCACAGCTCCTCCAACATTGGCCATTTCTATTTTTAATCTCCTTTCCAAGGATAAGATGAAATCTGAGTTTTAATTTTCCTAATTCTTTTACTATGAGTGATTTAGAACATTTCCCCATGTAGTTATTGATAGTTTGAATAGCTTTTAAAACTTCTATTTTTCCCCCAATTATCCATTAAACAGTTCCTCTTAAAGGGTGGAAGATTCTACTTTACAAAACTACCTTTTACACTTAGATTTTGAAATTAGCAAAGGTTCTGTCCTACTCTCTAATTCAAGTCAACTAAAAATTTGCTCAAAATGTTATGTTTATGCATGTCCCTGATTTCCTTTTGATCATAAATTTAACTAGGGAAACTTTTTGGCAAATAAATACTAAAGATGAGTTAGCAAAGGAGATGAGTTTGCAACACAGATCTCTTGACTTCATCCTGTACTCCATGTTGTACATTATGTATTGGATGTGGTGTTGTCTAGTGGAAATAATAGTATATGCAGAGTCAGGAGAAATGTGAGTTCAAATTCCATCTCTGACACTTGCTGTCTTTGTGAATAAACATGGCAAGACCCAACTTCTTTGAGCCTCTCTTCAGTAAAATAGGGATTATAATACCTGCTTGATATACACCACAGGGTTGAGAATCATATAAGATAACAGTTATAAATTGCTTACTATCTAATAATAAATGTCAGCTATTCTTACACCACTCTCCTTCCTTAAAAAGGAAAATGTTTGCAGATACAGGAATTGAGTGCTCTCTATTTGGGGGATTTTCTATGAGAAGGAGTTGTTATACAAGTTGGTCTAGGCACCTAGACTCCCAATTCCTTCAAATTCTGAGATTGTGTAATCTCAGCAGAAATTAGAGTGTAAATTTGATAGGATTAGATTTTATGTGTGTTGCTGAATTTGAGCTAAAAAATGGTTAGAAAAGTAGAGGTTTGTTCTGAGAAAAAACAGAAATGCTGTCTTATAGTATCTAATAAGTGCCAAGCTTTTATTGCTTTAATTTGAAACCAGTTAAGCAATAAATTCTGCCTAAAAGGATTTATAATTTATAAAAGATGATAATCCAGCCAGTAATTAATGTATATTTTATTCTCATAAGGAAGTAATCAGATCAGTCACACTACCCTACTTACACCACACTACTTAAGAGCTTTGTAGTCACATGTAAGTAACTTACTAAAGGTGGTTCCTTTTTTGACTACTGATGGGTCTAATGATATTGACTGTCTTTAGTGTTTCAGCTGGAGAAGCCCTGTAATGCTTTTTCCATTCATTAACTCTATAACCTTTGTCAAGTCAATATAATCTCTCTGGGCCCTAGTTGTTTTGTAAAATAATGAGGAGGTGGACCAAATAGTCATGATAATTTAGAATTGAAAGGAAACTTAGATAAATATGATGCTGTCCAGGAGTGGCCTAACATCTTTTGCATCAAGGACTTCTGAGAGCCACAATGGTGGATGAAGCAGTAAATCACAGTAACTTTAACATTCATCTCCAAAAAACCACAAAATAGTGCCCCAAAACATCCTGGAACAGCAGAACCAGTAAAAGGCCAGGATGAAACTTGTAGCCTAAGAAACATGGAAGATCATCAGGAAAGGTATGTTTCACTTGTGTGAAAGGAGAGTGCAGTCCAGGACAGTAAGTCTCCCAGTATGCAAGTAGGTAAGTGCCATCTCAGCAAACCAGCGGGAGATCCTGATCCCCAGTGTACTGACATGGGAACCAGTAACATGCCTTCAATATAGCCCTGGGCAAACAGGCAACCTCCAGTGGCCAGAACACCTTCCGTGCAATCTCAGGCAAAGAGGTAGCTACCAACCCTAGCAGCTACCAGCATGGGACCCACCACCATGTGCACCAGTGTGGCCCCTGAGAAAGTACAGAAACACTTTGGCCTCAGTACATGCCAAGACACCAGCAGTAGGACCCTGGAGTCAGCACCAGGTAAGCAGCCAGACTGCTAGAGCCCCCAGCAATGCCAGATACCCTCAGCACAGCCCCAGACATGAGGGTCCCTATGAGCCTGAGGGCACCATCAATGCAACACCAGGTAAACAGCCAGGGCCTGCAGCCACTGGAACAAGAAGCCTGAGTGTGCCTCTTCCACCCCAGGAACAGAGCTCAAATTTAAAAGACAGGAAAAAAGCCAAAACAGATGAACAACAAAAAAACCCAGTAAAAAAATAATCTGACCATAAAAAATTATGGTGACAGAGAAGATCAAGATACAAACTCAGAAGAAGACAACAATGTCAAAACACCTCTGGGCAAAACCCCAAAGAAAAGCAGGAAGTCATCTCAAGCCCAGAAAGAATTCATAGAAGAGCTGTAAAGAGCTTAAAAATCATATAAGAGAGGTAGAAGAAAAATTGGCAAAAGAATTTTTAAAAAGTCAAAAGCTTGAAAAAAAAACTGCTTAAAAAAGTAGAATTACCTAATGGAAAAGGAGGTTAAAAAATTCACTGAAGAAAGCAGCTCCCTAAAAGTTAGAATTGAGCAAGTGGAAGCTGTAGACTCTGAGATATCAAGAATCAAGCAAATTCAAAAGAATGAAAAAAAAAATAGAAGAAAATGTGAAATACCTAATTGGAAAAACAACTGACCTGGAAAATAGATCCAGGACAGACAATGTCAGAAACATTGGACTACCTGAAACCCATAATCAAAAGGAGGACAGAGACAGCATCTTTTAAGAAATTATCAAAGAAAATTATCAAAGCAAAATAGGCATTGGAAGGATCCACCAATCACCTCAGGAAAGAGATCCCAAAATAAAAGTTCCAAGGAACATTATAGCCAAATTTCAGAATTATCAGGTCATGGAAAAAATACCAGTAGCCAGAAAGAAACAATTCAGATATCAAGAAACCACAATTAGGAATGCACAGGATTTAGCAGCTGAAACATGAAAGGATCAGAGGTCATGGAGCATGATATTCTGGAAGGCAGTATACATATATATATGAAGAAAATTTATTCATATATAAATATATATTTTATTCATATATATATATATATATATATACATATATATATATACATATATAAATTCTGTGAAAGGCAAAGGTGCTAAGACTAAATCAAGAATCACCTACCCAGTGAAATTAAGCATAATACTTCAAGAGAAGGAAATGATCATTCAGTGAAATAAAGAATTTCAAGCTTTAGTAATTAGAAGAAAAAAATTAAATAAAAAATTTAATCTCCATTATCAAGACCCAACAGAAGCCTTGGGTGAAAAAGGGGAGGGGGAGGAGGGAAAAGGAAACAGGAGATTCAATACAGCTGACTGTTTACTTCCATGCATAGAAAGACAGTACTTGTAATTCTTAAAAATTGTACCACTAATAGCAGTTAGAAGGAATATACATAGAGGGTATAGGTATAAGGTGAATTTGAGGGATTGACATTTTAAAAAAATAAGGGATGAGAAAGAGTACAGTGGGTACACTGGGAAGGGAGAGGTAGAATGGAGTAAATTATTTCACATGAAGTGTTACAGTAGTGGAAAAGATGGGAGGGTGGAGCAATGGGCATCACTTGAACCTTAACTCATCAGTATTGGCTCAAAGAGGGAATAATGTATACACCCAGTTGAATATGGAAATCTATCTTATCAGACAGGGAAGTAGGAGGGGAGGAAATTAAAGGGGTGGGGGTGCACTAACAGAAGACAGAGCTAACCAGGAAAGGTGGTGGACAGAAGTAAAACACTGTTGAGGGAAAAGGTGAAAAGAGAGAACATAGAGAAGGGAAATACACAATAATCGTAAGTGCAAATAGGATGAACTCTCCCATGAAATGGAGGCAGAAAGCATAGTGGATCAAAAATCAGAATCCTACAGTATGTCACAAGAAACACACTCGAAGCAGACACAGTTCAGCTAAAAATTTTAAAAAGGGATAGCAATCTTGATGTCAGACAAAGCAAAAGCAAAAATAGACCTAATTAGAAGATAATAAAGGAAACAACATCTTGCTAAAATGTGCCATAGACAATGAAGTAACATCAATGCTAAAATAGTCTACCTGTCAGATCTATGGAGAAGGGAAGAATTCACAACCAAAAGCGATAAGAGAGCATTATGGAATGTAAAATAGGTCATTTTGATTATGTTAAATTATAAAGCTTTTGCACAAACAAAACCAATGCAACCAAGATTAGAAGGAAAGCAGAAAGCTGGGAAATGATCTTTTCAGCAAGGGTCTCTGAGAAAAGCCTCATTTCTCAAATATGTAGAGAACTGAGTCAAATTTATAAGAACATAAGCCATCCCCAATTGATAAATGGTGAAAGGATATGAATGTTTCTTCAGATGAAGAAATCGAATCTTATCTATAGGCATATAAAGAAGTGTTCTAAATCACTTTTGATTAGAGAAATGCAAATTAAAACAACTCTGAGGTACCACCTCACACCTATCAAATTGGCTAATATGACAAAGGAAAATGATAAATGTTGGAAAGGATGTGGGAAAAATGGGACACTAATACACTGTTGGTGGAGTTGTGAACTGATCCATCAGTTCTGAAGAGCAATTTGGAACTATGCTGAAAAGGCCATCAACTGCATACCCTTTGATCCAGCAATATCATTACCAGATCTTTATCCCAAAGAGATCATAAAAAAGGGAAAAGAATCTGTGTGAAAAAAAATATAGCAGCCCTTTTTGTGGTGGCAGAATATTGGAAATTGAGGGAGATGCCCATCAATTGAAGAATGGTTGAACAAGTTGTGGTGTATTAATGTAATGGAATGCTCTTGTTCGATAAGAAATGAATGGGCAGGTTTCAGAAACACCTGGAAAGAGTTGTATGAACTGATGCAAAGTGAAATGAGCAGAACCAGGAAAACATACATAGTATCAGAAACATTGTGTGATGATCAACTATGATTGCCCCAGCTTTTCTCAGTAATACAGTAATCCAAGACAAGTACAAAGGATTCAGAAAGGAAAATGCTATCCACATCCAGATAAAGAATTGATGGACTCTAAATGCAGATTGAAACATACTTTGTTCACTTACTTTATTCTTTTTTGTCGGGTTTTTTTCCCCTTTTGATCTCTGTTCTTTCACAACTGACTAATGTGGAAATGCATTTTACATGATAGCACATATATAACCTGTATCAAATTGCCTATCCCTATTAGGAAGAGGGGAGGGAGAAAAATTTGGAACTCAGTCTTCTAAAAATGAATGCTAAAAATTAGACATGTAAGTGGGAAACAAAATACTATTTTAAAAAATCTTTTGCATCCAAAATTCAATTACATTTTCCTCAGTTTGTATTCTACTTGACATTTCTTCAGCTTTTTTCATTGATTACCACCCCTTTTCTGCCTGCAGGTAACTAGGTGGCACAGTAGAGAAAATGCTGGATCTGGAGTCAGTGACCTCAGACAATAGCTGTGTGACCTTGGTCAAGTCACCTCTGTGCCTCAGTTTGCTTATAAAATGGGGGTAATAGCATCTATCTTTCAGGGTTGTGAGAATCAAGAGATTTGTAAGCATCTACTATATGCTAGGCACTGTGATACACATTATCAGTACTTGATATTTTTCCCTTCCCTTCTGTATACACTCCTCCCTTAGCTTCAATGACTTTTTCCCCCTTGGTTCTTCTACCTGTCTGATCCTTCTCAGTTTCCTTTGCTCAGTCATCGCCCTCCCTCCACTTGAGGTTAGTAACCCCTTAGGGCTGTGTTCTAGGCCCTCTTTTCTCTCTACTCACTCCTTTGATAGCCTCACCAGATTGCATGGGTTTAATGTGTTAACTCATTTTCACCCTTAAACCCATCTTTTCTCCAAATTTCTTTTTCCATTTGAAAGTACCACCATCTTTCTACTTAACTCAAGCTTGCAACAGTCCTGACATCATTCTTGCTTCTTTTCCTCACTTTGCATATCTGATCATTTACCAAAGTTTGTTGATTCCACCTCCATAATGTTTGGTCACTCCTGTGTACCAGTCCAGTTATCACTTCTCTCATTTTTGTTCTTCAGTAGCCCCCTAACTGATCTCCCTTCTTCTCACCTATCCCTCCTCTAATATGCCCTCCATAGAACTCTCAAGTTGACATTACTAAAGCACAGATCTGACCATGTCATTCTTCTCAAAAAAAAAAAAAGCTTGAATGGTTCCCTGTCTCCCACAGGATAAAATGCAAAATCCTTAGCCTGGGAATTAAGGACCTTTACGGTATAGTCTCCACTTATATTTCCAGTCTTACATTATTATGCTCACTTTCCCCCTCTCCCCGAGTTCAAATCTGGCCTTGGACGCTAACTGTGACCCTGGGCAAGTCATTTGACCCTGTTTGCCTCAGTTCCTCATTTGTAAAAATGAGCTGGAGAAGGACACACAACTGCACAACAGGAAGCTCTCCATTACTCTGTGCTGCTTGTATTCAGACAACCTTGATCCTGGGTTGTCTCCCAGGCTGGGCTCTGTGGAGAAGTCAAGGAGGTAGGTTAGGAGAGAAAGAGGTGACATTAATACCCATAGCTGGGCATTCATTGTGGACTGAGAGAAGAACTGAACTAGTGAAGGACGAATGAACTCTGTAAGAACACTTGTAAAAAAAAAAAAAAGTGTGCCTTCCTTTCTTTCACTTTTGGGATCCCTAGAATCCTTCAAAGCACATTCATTTGTCACATTGTATGTGGGACCGTTCCTGAGCCTCCAGCTTTTAGTACTCTTTCCTTTTTGAAGCTTCTTTTGTGTTTTTATATACTTCTGTAATTCTATATATGTTGTGTGAGGCAGAATGAAGTAGTAGTAAATAGACCGACCTTGGAGTCTGAAAATCTCCATTAACAATCAATTTTCTCTCCTCACCTTGGGGGTAGGAGAGTGGGGGAAAGGGGGAAAGAATTTGTATCATACGCATACTCAAGCAAAACAAATTCCCACGTTAGCCATGTCCAAAATGCATCTCATTCTATATCTTGAGTCCATCATCTCTGTCAGGAATTGGTTAGCATGTATCAGTCTTGGGTCCCCTGGAATCCGGGATGGTCATTGCTTTGATCAGAGTTCATAAGTCTGGAAGACTTTTGTCTAAGTCCTTTCTCTGGCACAATGAATGCCAGTGGTGGTGTGACCGCAGGCAAGTCACAGCTAACCTCTCAGTGCCCCAGCCAACTTTTGAGACTCCTGAGAATCTTACTTTTAAGACTTAAGATTGTACTGATCTGTGTAAAGGGAGTTTCTACGCTAAAAGTTCCTTGTGTTGATAAAATCACAGATCTGGGTTCTCTCCTCACCCCCACCCCCACCCCCAGTCCTATACATAATATCCTTCTAGTACAGGGCAAGTTCTTGAAAGCTAGGTAATACTGCATCTGTAATGGAGGAAATTTGGAAAATTGGGTGCACAATACACTGTTTCAGGAGCTGTGAAATGGTCTGGCTATTCTAGAAAGTTTATTGAAATTGTGCTTTTTAATAAATGCTTAAATGTTCAGACATTCAAACACAGCAGTCTCACTGCTAGACCCCAAGGAGATTTTTTAAAAAAAAGGGTCCATATATACCAAAAGAGTCATGACAGCACTTTTTTATTAGAAGAAAAGATAAATGTCAATTTATTGGGAAATACTAAACAAATTGTGACACATTAATGCATCAGAATAGCCCTATGTGAAACTGACCTGAAAAATTTAGAGAAGCATGAGAACTTAGTGAAGTAAAACCAGGAAAACTATACACAATGAGTACAATGATGTAATTTAAAAGAATCAAAAAAAGAAACCATACTATATTTATAGTTAAACTTGGCCCCTGAGAAGAGGGAAGGGACTGTGACTACATAGGACATTGCATAGATCGATAGCTAAACTCAATCTATTTGTCAGTTTTGACATATTTTCCCCTTCTTTTAAAGTCTTTGTTACAGGGGCTATTCACCTGGATAGGGGAATACAAAGAAATATATTCAGAAATAGTTTGTAGAAACAAAAGACCTTTTGAAATAATAAAAAGGGGTGAGGGTGGGAAGAAAGGAAGGATCTTGGCTCTAAGAAACTGCTCTACTTCATGTAATCACCCTGACATCAGGGTTACATGGTTCTGAATTTGCTTGCCACAAAAAGCTAGGTATGACCATGTTGACTGGTTCCTTTTTAGTCTGGTCACTCACCCACTTTTGAATTTACTATGCTATACTGTCATCAAGCATGAAGAGGCTTTGCCAAATGTTTGAATGAAATCTCATAGTATATTGTATCTACAGCGTACCCTTGGTCCACAGGGACAGAGTAGTACAGTACAGAGTGCTTCACTTGGAGTCAGGATAGAGCTGATTTTAAATCTCACCTCTGAAACAAGCTTCATCTGGGCCTCAGTTTCCCCATCTGTAAAATAAGGATGACACTTGAATTTACTACACAGTGATGTTGTAAGGCTCAAATAAGACCCTTCACAAATCTTAAAATGTTATATAAATGTCAATTATTATCATATTGTATTAGTTTTACCAGCCTGGTAAACCTATCAAATAAAGAAATGCAGTAATTCTCTTATGACCTGCTTTTTTAGAACCTATGCCGTTACTTAGTGATCACTGCTTCTCTTTGACAAATAGTCTCTTTAATAATACTTTCCAGAATTTTTCCAGAAATTGAAGTTAATTAAACTCACTCATTTAAAGATTTCACCTTCCTCCCTCTTTTGGGAACACTGGAACATTTGCTTTTCTTTAGTCATATAACACCTCCAAAAATCACCGACATTGAACAGCAGTTATATCATTCAAAAACATTTTGCTTTTATACTGTATCCCTTCCCAGCCTCCTTCCAGAGGGCCATCCTTTGTGTATGTAATGTAGCTATATATGCATGTATGAACATAGTTGCTCTCCACATGTTCCTCAGGCTTCTAACCAAGGTGTCGAAATACAACTGAGATGAAAGCTGGCAAGGAAAAAAGAAATCACTGGTGTATTCTAATCTTAGATTATGAGGGTTGTGACTGCCCCAGGAAAAGAGTTTCCCTCTCCCCTCATCAAAAAGAAAAGATCATAAATCTCACAAGAGGCAAAAGGCACTAGGGGTACAATGAAAGTGTAATTTGGCCAGGACGGGAGTGAATGGAGATCACCTGACTGTTGCTATGACCCTTATTTTTAAGGGAGAATGAGAGTAAGAAGATGGAGATTGTAAACTGCTCCCTATCTACTGGGGACCACAAAGTAGAAATTCTCACCCTACCATCTTTTACTCAGTGCCAGCTCTCTCACAAACTCTACTTCCTGTTCCTTATTTCTTTCAAACAGTCTGTTCTATTTCTGTTTTGGCCGAGTGTTCTCAAACAGAAACCAGTTTCTCTAATTTATCATTCTGTGTGTGGGGGTGTGTCTCTGTGGGGGTTAAAAGGAAACAATCCAGGATCAGCTATGGTTGCTCTGAGACACACAAAGAAGGAAATTCTCTTTCCAGATTATAGGGGTATCTGGCTTGGACCTTGACATAAACCAAAGGGTTCTTTATTGAAAGCATATTATGAACCTCCCCCAAAGAATCCCAAATGAATCTGGACCTAGACAGTAAATGAACTAAGTATGGATATTTGGTGGGAAGGAGACTTGATGTGAAGAAACTTTCTCTCTAAACTCCTCTGAGGAAGTCAGCCTCTGGAAAAACACCCTTCCTATTTTTCTTTCTCAGGCAGATTAGAAGACCTTCATCCATTTCCCTGTAATCCTCCAAAATGGAGAGTGGTGACTAAAAGCAAATCCCTGAAGGGAGAGTTGGGAAAGAGTCGCTCTGCCCGAACAAGAGCACAGGTCATAAGGAGGTAGCAGATAGTTTTCTTCTTCAGCCAAACGTCTCCGACTTCCAGCCACTGTTAAAGAAATAAAAAGGAAGAAAAGGTGGTTCAGCAAAACTAGTCAACATATAAACAGAGTCAGACGTTTATGTACTTTCCCACATGCTTAGTCACCCACCTCTGCAAAGAAAAGAAGGTTGGGAAGATCTTAGCTCTTTTCTGGAACCAGGCTTGGTCATTATAATTTTACAGCATTCAGTTTGTTGTTCCTTGTCCGTGCTCTCATCCTTCACCCTGGTTTCAGATGAAGAGCTTCTTGCAAAATAAACTCCATACATGCCCCTTTTGCCCCATCATGTCTCAACTTCTCCAGCAAATTGCAACCACTATCCCATTTTTTTCTCTTCTGACTCCTGATATATTTTCTCCTACCATGCTGCCTACAAACATACGGATATCTCAGCTATCTTTTTAAAAAGTTTCATTTGCTATCCTAGCTAGCTGTTGACATATCTCTTACCTTTCTGCTAAACTCCTTGAGAAAGCCATCCCCATCTGGTGCCTCCATTTCTTCCCCTCTCCCTTCCAAATTCTCTGAAATCTGACTTCTCATCATTCAACTGAAATTGCCCTCTCCAAAGTTGTCACTGATCTCTTAATTGCCAGATCTAGTCATCTTTTCTCAGTCTTCATTCTTCTTAACCTCTTGTAGCATTTGACAGGATGGACTAATCTCCTCCTGGAAGTTCTCTTGATTTTTGTAACACTGCTCTCTCCTGATTCTCCTGTCATCTGTCTTATTTTCTCAGACTTCTTTGATTGTTCTTCATCCATATTATTATTGTTCAGCCATTTTAATCATGTCCAACTCTTTGTGGCCCCATTGGGGTTTTCTTGGCAAAGATACTGGAGTGGTTTGCCATTTCCTTCTCGTTTTACAGATGAGGAAACTAAGGCCAACAGGGTTAAATGATTTGCCCAGGGTCATGCAATTAATAGTAAGTGTCTGAGGCCAGATTTGAACTTCCTGACTTCAGGTCCAGCATTCTATCCACTTCATCACCTACCTGCCCCACATCTATCCTCCACTCATCCACTAAGGTGATTTTTCTAAGGCATAGGTCTGTGACCATTTCACCCCTCTGCTCAGCAAACTCCAGTGACACCCTTCACCTCCAATATTCAATGTAAACTGTCTGGCATTTAAAGTACTTTACCTGCCCTCTTCCTACCTGTCCAGTCTTCTTACACCTTATTTCTCTCTATGCACTCTATAATCCAGCTATACTGGTCTACCTGCGTATACAATAGTTATCTTCCTTTCTCTATGTCTTTGCATTGGCTGATCCCCATGCCTGGAGTGCTCTGCCCCTTCACATCCACCTCTTAGTTTCTCTACCTTCCTTCTAACGCAGCTTAAACCTCATCTTCTACAAGAGGCCTTTTCTGGTTCCCTCAACAATGTCATCCCCTCTCAGATTATCTATTCTGTGGAAACCTTGTATATACCTAGTTACTTATATGTTGTTTTTTCCACTAGAATACATACTCCTTGAGAGCAAGGACTTTTTTGACTTTGTGTCCCCAGCACATTTTGTATCCCCAGTACCTGGCACATTGTTAATTACTTATAAACACTTATTGACTGAACTACTGATTAGCTAAAGCCTCAGAATTTCATCTTCGTATCTTTCCATGCCTCTGGGCTAGTGTAAAGGGCATATCCCCAGCACCTCAATTCCCACAGTGATTGGGGCCTACAGAACATCAATCACTGTGGGAAATTCTCTGGACTTTGTTTCCCAAAGGGCTATATTTGAGTCTATAATGTGAAAATGTCACCAGATGAAGATTCTGCTCAGGAAATCCTCTACAAGGTAGGTTTAAAGTAGGGCTGCTGAGGCAAATAACATGTAGAAATGGTTCTCTAAACACTAGAGTTGTAACTAAATTATACTCTCCAGCACTGAGGTTAAGTGATGTCAACCTTTTCCCATTCTGTTATGAGAGACTCCTAGGAAGGAAACTCTTGAGGCAAATAGCACTACATTCAAAACATTTATTAATACGACCTTGAGTTCTGAAGTGATGATTTTCTTTTTCCTGATATAACTCCCCTGACAGTATAAGTGACTGGTATATGATGTGTACTGATTGATTCCCTTTTTTGTTACTTACGTAATTGAATGCCTTAATTAAATTTATGTACTATTGAATCTATGGAGCTATAGTGGAGGTAGGAGGAGTGGAGCAGGACACCCCAGCCCCTTGATGAAATGATAAAAGGGGCAGGCAACAGAAACCACTAGGTACTGATGTCTTAAAGTAAGGGCAAAGAAGGGTTTTCACTTTGTTATTTCTTTATAAGATATAAAGTTCTCCTTGATGGAATGAGATAGTAGATAACATTTAGATTAGAAAGAGCCTTCAAAATAAATTGAGACATTCTCTAAGTAGTTGGTTTAGGCAGCTCTGAGGAATATGATCTTTGGCAGCAAAAAAGGAGAGCCAGTTATAGGGGGAAGTTTTTAGTCTTTAATAGAAGTTGGCCTTTGACCTTTCTTCTTGGGCCTTTATCAGAGAATGACCAGACAAGGTTTGGAGAAAAGGGAAAGGAAATATTTTTTTCTCCATCATGCAGTTAACCATGGCATCTTTCAGATGACTGGCAGCAGGGAAGAGAGCCAGCTATGGATTTAAGACAACTGTAATTAGGAATTAAGCTACAGAGATGGATAGGCCTAGGGCAAAGGCATCAAACATGTGGCCTACAGCACTCCAGTGTGTGACCCAAACGATTAAAATAATTGGGAAATAGCTAACAAAAGAAAATACAATAAAACATAAGATAACATGTTAAAACTAAGTCAACAAGCAGTCTGCATAGATCTTTATATACAGTTTAGTGGGCCCCCATTTCTATTTGAATTTGACACTACTGGCTTGGGAACCCTGCTGAGCAACCTGCCCAGCACTGGAGGCATAAGTTGCCTTGGCCATATATGTTCCTCACATGTGTACCTCTCCGCCAGTGTGTACTATGCATATACTCCCCTCCTCCCACTAGCACTGTATGTATTTGTGAGAGAGTGAGCCTCAAGATTTTGGGGAAAAATGTTTATTACTGTCATTAAGTTCTCAAGAGGCAATACACTAGCTTTCTCGGTAGAATAAAAATTGTAGGTAATTGATCTTTATAAGCAGTCTAAAAGCTGGTTTTTAATATTTTCGCCTTTTCCTGGCATAGCAGACTGAGGATACAGGAATTACTGCTACAACCAAAGAATGTAGTACCTAGTGGCCATAGTGCCTGATAGTGATGAGCCTCCGTTTTTTGGCTTGTCCAGTCCTCAGATAGCACATGTAGATGAACAGTGAAACTAAGATGCAACAGTTTATATTCAGCATAGTAATTCAGAAAGCTGCTTACAATACTTCATTTAATTTTGTTTCATGAATGAGTAAATGAAAAAGATGTATTAGGCCCTTATTTTGTGTTTTGCACTTTGCTAAGAACTTGAGGATTCCAACACAAAAGCCAGACAGACCCTGCTGTCAAGGAGCTCACTTATAGGAGCAGTTATCTGCAGGTCAGATGGAAAGTGCCTGAAGTCTTTAGGCCTAGGTGAGCAGCGCTTAATGGCAAGGCCTAGGGGGTCCTGAGGCCATAGCCATAAGGCATGTGATGAAGCTTCAGCATTCAGAACCCACCTAGAAAACTTTGTATCCCACACATCTCTTAAAGAATGACTCAAAGGATGGGAACAGGAAATTTTTGGAGGAAGAAATCAAATCTATATGTAGTCATATAAAAAATGGTCTAAATCACAATTGATTAGAGAAATGCAAATTAAAATAACTGAGATATCATCTTATACTTATCAGACTGGTTAAAATGATAGAAGGGAAAAGTGACAAATGTTAGAGGGGATGTGAAAAAATTGGGACACTACATTTTTGGAATTGTGAAGTGATCCAGCCACTTTGAGAAGCAATCTGAATTATGTCCAAAGAGTAAACTGTTTAACCTTCCCTATTAGATCTGTTTCCCAAGGTGATTACGGAAAAAGGAAAAGGACTTAGATGTTCTAAAATAGTTATAGCAGCTCTCTTTGTGTTGACAAAGAACTGGCAATTGAGGGAATGTTCATCAGTTAGGAAATGGCTAAACAAATTGTAGTGTAGGACTGTGAAATAATGAGCTTGATGATCTTAGAAAAACCCTGGAAAGACTTGCATGAAATAATGAAGAGAAAAATGAGCAGACAATGTTGCTTTAGTAACAACAATATTGTTTTAAGAACAACTTTGAAGACCAAGCCATTATGACTATTATAAATGCCCAAATTCAATACAAAGGACCTATAAAGAAAGATGTTGTCCACATCCAGAGAAAGAACTGATAAATAGAAATATGTATAGTATGACTTTACATATTTATACATAGCTGTGTACAATTGGAGAGGGGAGAAAGTTACATGATAACTTTATTTCTAAATATTTAAATATTTATTTTAAATATTAAAATATTTTATTAATGAGAATAAAATCTCATTTAAAAATCTAATTATTTTAAATAATATTTTAAATATATATTTAAAAGAAAAAGCAAAGTATACACAATAGATTTGTAGTTTTATGTGCAATTTTTTTTTCTATTCTACTTTGTTATGGAAATGCTTGTTTTATTTCTTAAATTCAGAATAAAATAATTTTTTTAAATTATTGAAAAAAAGAGTGACAACTGTCTTGTCTAACATAAGATAATCTGGTTTCTTGAACTGTACTTTGATGGATCTGAGACCTCACTGATGTAAGCATTGCCTCCAGGGAGACAGTTTACAACACATACTATCTCATCCTTCCCTACTGGAAAAGGGAGTGTCATATTAAAACAACAGCAGATAGGCCTGTGCTTTTTGGGAGGTGGGGGAGGATGATGAGAAAGTATATAAAGTATAAGAAGCCTGGAAAGGTAGGAAGGTACTAGGTTATGAAGAAGAACCAAAGAAGTCCATGAGACACATTAAGAATTGTGTTATTATGGTTGCTCTCCTATCCTTGAGTGGGAAAGACATTTACTATAAAAATCTCTAGAAAATTTTTAACCCTTTTTTTTGTCTGTTACTTTCCTTCTAGATCTTTAAATGTCATTGGAAAGATGAAAGATTTCATTTATTTATGTCTCTAACGGTTCTTTGTGAAAGCTCATTACCCTGTTACTTCATTGTATACCACTTGTAAATTTCCATAAGATTTTACAAATAAATTTTATTGTAAATGATTATTGCCGTTGGCTGCCACATGACTACACTTGACAAAGATAATTCAAAATAATGAATGAAGCAGTTTCCAGGATCCTTTTGCCTTCTGATTGCAAACACTTGGTCAGTCAAATTTCCCAAGAATCAGCATGGTCTAGGGATAAAGGGGCTTCAGTGTCAGAAAGACCTGAAATCAAATCCAGCCTCAGGTGCTCATTAGCTCTGTGATTCTGAGCAAACCTACTTGACTTCTGCCGGCCTCAGTTTCCTCTTCTGATAATCGGAGATAATACCTCCCTTCTGCCTCTCAGGGTTATTGTGAGGATACAATGAGATAATATTTGTAAAGGTTTTTGCAAACCTAAAAGTGCTATATAAATGCTAGCTATTATGGTATATTTTTATTTCACACATTGCTGTGGTCAGAGACTTCATCACTACGTGGCATATTTTTCTTTGTTCCATTGGCTTCCGTGGCCAATTTCACTAGTCATGAATCTCTCGTTAACAAAACTTAACCCAGTTTTTGGTACACAGTAAGCACTTCATCAATTCTTATTGACTAACCTGACTGACCATACTGAGAAGCTGGCCCTCAGGAAACAGACGTAGTCTGTTTACTCAAAGCCTTTGAGAGAACTGTTAAAGCTGCCAGGGCTTGTGGTCCTTTGGCATAACCTTCCAGTCCCCAGGGTCACTGACCTCCATTTGGTGATGAGGTGTGTCAGAGCAGACTTTGATCTATCACAAAGATCCATAGATGCTTGCAAAATAATATGGGCTTTTCTTAACCGATTTTGACCTGGAAGCTGATTTTATCTCCATTGTGTGATCTGACCATGGAGGTGACCTGGGGTTTTAAAGGCTCTGTTGGCAAAGTTCAAGCTTGGACACATCCTTTTTTCAAGCAAAGCATGTGTTGGAGGACCTACCTACCCACCTCGCTAAACTGGAAGAGCCTGACCTAGGAGGTTTGGCCACCAAGGGGTTTTTTTTTATTTATTCATTTATTTGTTTGTTTTGGCCATACCAGTCCCTAGATATCCCAAGGAGGACAAGGTTTGGGATCTGTATCAATGAAAAGAATGTTCAGCAGATTGCCACAGGTCCTTAAAGGAAACTGCCTGAATCCCTATGGAATACATCCCCTTGAGTTTAGTTTCTTCTGGGACTTTAAGAAACAATAGTCCTTTTTAAAGTAAATTTTCATTGATATGTTTTGTTTTTACATTATCTACATTTCCCTCTACCTTTCCCCTCCCAGGGAACCATCAAACAAAAATATTTTTATAACAAAAATATTTTAAAGAAAGAAAACCAGTTCAGCCAAACTAACCAACACAACGAAAACAGTCTGACATTATCTGTGAATTCCACCCGTAGTCGTCTCCCTCTTAAAGTGGCGTCATGGTGATTCCTTCTTATGTCTCTTCTTTGGGGCTGTCATAGCATTGGGCTTCAGTTATTTTGTTGGAATCATTGCACTGATTTCTTTCTTCTGCTTACTTTACCTTGCTTCATTCTGATGCTTCTAAGTATTCATTATATTCATCATTTTTTAAAGTACAGTAATATTCCATTCCATTTTTATACCAAGTTATGAGGACATAACTGCCACTCTTATTGACAGATTCCAGGACTGAATGATTGTTACAAGTCTAAGATGTGTATAGCATTTGCAACTGGGTGGTAGGACAGAAGGCAAAAGGATCCTGGAAACTGCTTCATTCGTTATTTTGAATTATCTCTGTCAAGTGTAGTCATGTGGCAGCCAACGGCAATAATCATTTACAATAAAATTTATTTGTAAAATCTTATGGAAATTTACAAGTGGTATACCATGAAGTAACAGGGTAATGAGCTTACACAAAGAACCGTTAGAGACATAAATAAATGAAATCTTTCATCTTTCCAATGACATTTAAAGATCTAGAAGGAAAGTAACAGCTGTCATCTTCAGCTGCTGGGAAATGGGTCGGTGGAGAAAGAACATAAGGAGTGAGGAGACCCTAGCAAAAGACAAAGTGATTGGGAGGATGGAGATACCTTCTACAGTAATAAGAAAGTTAGGAATGGAGGACTGGGATGGCAGAGGGAAGAGGGAAAAGCAAATTGGGCTTAAGAGGTTTACGGGACATCCAGTTCAAGATGTGAAGCAAGCAGTCAACAATATGATACTAAAGGTTAGAAGAGAGATTAGGGACAGATAAGCAAACTTATTATTTTATTTTATTTTTTATTTTATTTTATTTTTCGCCAATTACATATAAAAACAACATTTGTTGTTAAGTTTTGGGTTCCCCCTCCCTGAGACAGTAATCAATCTGATATAGGTTGCACATGTGCAATCGTGTAAAATTTTAATGTTTTTTGAAAAGGCTAAATGATCAGTCAGCAACTCAACTTGTTCCCCTTAATTTGCATTTCCTTCCCTCCCCCATTATGAATCTCACTATGGGAAAGCGGTTTGGAATGCCTACTAATAGAAAGACTGCTAATTATGAATAATTACTGTCAAAATCCCTATCACCTGCTTAGCATGATTATGATAGTTGACATAGCACCACACACATTTCTCATTTGATTATGGATTCGAGAGCTGAAAGGAACCCTGGAGGTTCTCCAGTCCAGAAGTTCTTAACTTGGGATTCACCAACTTAAAAAAAAATCCTAACTGCAATTCAAGACAATTGGTTTCTTTTTTTAATCCAACATATTGTAGTCTATGCATTTAAAAAATGCTGTTCTGAAGAGTCTGTAGGCTTCATCAGACTGCCAGAGGGGTCTGCGCCAGAGAAAATAAAAAATAAGCTAAGAATCCTCGCTCTAGCGCAGCTTCCTAGAGGAGATCCAGCAGGCAGGTAGCAAGTAGCAGATCTGAGATTGGAACCAAGGTCCTATACTCCAGAAACAGTGGTTTTTTCTGCTATAATAAGCTAGTAAATTTATCCCCTATAATTTTGCAATGTAGCCAGTCTTCACAGGGACATGCCAGCTCAGACACATCCAGCTCTGACCTAAGGTGATAGTTACCAAAAAGAGCAAATAGTGCCCCTTAGAGTCAACCCCACCAAGCCCAACATCCAAATCTTGCCACTTTAAATGTTTATTATGTGCAAGGCTTTAGGGGTACAAAGATTAAAAAACAGCTTAACGCTCAAGGAGCTTATTTCTTGGAGCCTATACAACTGATATACAATTAAGCATAATAAAGTCAAATGGGCTATAAGCAAAGTGCTCTCAGATAATTTGAGGAAGGGAATATTTCCAGCTGAGAGTATCAAGGAATGCTTCATGGAGGAAGTAGCACCAGAGCTGAGACTTGAAGGAAAAGAAGGATCTCAGCCAAAGAACAGCTTATTTTGGTTATGAGGGTTTACAAAGGGGATAGGAATAAAATGAGACAACATGTATAAAGTTCTTTGAAAACCTTTAAAAATGCCAGCCATTATTATTAATGTCTTTAAGGCTGGCAAAGCACTTTACAAATGTTGTCTCATATCCTCACTACAATCCTGGAGGTAGGTGCTATTATTATCTCCACTTTACAGTTAAGGAAACTGAGGCACGGAAAAGTGAAATGATTTGGCCAGGGTCACACCGTACGCGGTCAAAGGATACTCAAACCTCTATCCACCATGCCTCCTAACTACCTATTATTATAGGCACTTGACCTGTAATTTGATTAGTTTAAAGAATTTCCTCTGGGTACTAAGAGATGAAAGAGACTTGCTAGGGCTCACACAGACAGTATATATGGAAGAGAGGACCTGAACACAAGCCTTCATGAAGGGGAGGAAAGTGAAATAAGGCTTTGATAGGCCTACCAGAACTGGGGGACTTGCCCTAAACTATTCCCCTTGTTGGGTTTTGGTTTGGACTGGATAATCTCTTGTTTTACCCTTGGTTCCTGAGCCCCCCTGAACCCCACCTCCCTTTTCAAGGCCCTGGGCTCTGCCTTTTTTCTGAGTTCCAGGTGTCACAAAGCATCTTATTAAACACTCCCAGGGAGATGTCACTGATTACTCTCCCCCAACTGTATTTGCATTTTTTTAAATTCTTAAAACTTACACAAGGGTGTGATTTCAGGTGTCAGCAACTGAGAATTGTGGATGGGGCTTGCTAATCAAATTAGACTCAGGATGGGACCTCTGCCTCCTTCAATTCTTTTTGTTTTTTAGAGGTTTTGTTCCTGAAATGTTCAGATTTTTTTAAATAAAATTTGTTTCCATTTTCAACATTCACTCCCACAAGATTTTGAATTCCAAATTTTCTCCCCATCTCTCCCCTCCCCCCACCCCAGGACAGCATGTACCTCATCCACCTCTTTTCCCAGTCTACCCTCCCTTCCAATACCCCCCTTCTTACAACTCTCTCCCCTCACTTTTTCTGTAGGGTAAGATAGATTTCTATACCCCATTGCCTGGACGACTTATTTCCCAGCTGCATACAAAAACAATTTAACATTCATATTTAAAATTTTGAGTTCCATGTTCTAAAGATATTGAACGCTTCATGAATTTGAGTGTCATCCTTGCGCAGGGGCCGTGCTTGTCTTCTCTGTACTGTTTCCGTTTTAGTATATGTGCTGCCAAAGCAAGAACCTTCAACTCTTTTTAAAACAAGTTTCTGACTTTTATGAAACTTGGTTTTACCAATAACCACAACCAAGACTCAGTGTTTCTTCTACCTCATTTTCTAAGCCTTCAAATATCTATATCTTTTCAAACCTGGAAAGACTTAAATGAAGTGGTGCAGAGTGCGGTGAGCAGAACCCAGAGAACGTTGTACACAGTAACAGCAACATTGCTGTGCGATGTCCAGCTTTGATAGACTTAGCTCTTCTCAGCAATACGGTGATCTAAGACAATTCCAAAAAACACATTGTGGAAAATAGTATTCGCAACCAGAAAAAAAGAGCTATGGTGTCTGAATGTACATAGAAGCAGACTATTTTCTCTTTTTCCCTGCTTCTCATAGTTCTTCCTTTTGTTCTAATTCTTTTTTCACAACATGACTGATGTGGAAATATATTTAATATGATTGTATATGTATAGCCTATATCAGATTGCATGCTGTCTTGGGGAGGGGAGGAATGGAAGGGGAGAAAATTTAGAACTCAAAATCTTATAAAAGTAAATGTGAAAACCAAAACTAAATTTATATATAATGTATATATGTATATGTGTGTGTGTACACATACGTAAATATATTTTCAGTTTTCTTGCTTGGAGAGTAAAGTCAAATAGAGCCTTTGTAGCTCCATGATTGACCCCAAACTGTCCAAAGTCAAGTCAACAAGCACTTACTAAGCACCTACTATGTGCCAGGCCGCATGCTAGGGATACAAAGAAAGGCAAAGAGAAGCTTCAGACATACAAAGAAATGCAAAAACAGTCTGGTCTGCTTCGGGCTTACAATCAAATGAGAAAGACAACATGCTGATACCTGTGTGTGAACAAGATACGTAGTAGACAGTAAACATTTATTAAGCATCTACTATTGACGAGGTTTGGGGTGCTGGAGCCCCCAAAATACCGACAGTCTGGATCCTGCTCAAATGAATTTGATTCAAGCCTTCTTAAAGCCAAAGAAAACAAAGTTTATTAAAGATTCCCCAAATTGGGTTGCCTGTTAAGGAACCTAAGTATTTGTAATGCTTGTATTCACAAGCGGGCCAGATAGAGTCTCAGCTAGACAGAGTCTGAGCTGGATTGAATCTGAGCCCCTTCATGGAGGCGAGATGGAACTAAATACAGAAAAGAGTATAGGAGGAGGGGTTTAGGGAGGGTCTTGAGGAGCAAAGGCCGGAAACAGCTAGAGGCAATCAGGAGATATCAGACCATGGGGGGTTTGGGTGAGAAGCAGGTGGGGCAATCAAGAGGTAACAGACAATGGCCACAGATTTGAGTATGAAAAGCCAGGTTAAGTGGGGAGATTCAAGGAGAATTCAAGGAAGTTCCCAGAGTCTGAGCCCCTAGACACAAAAGAAGGTCCCTTCTCTCCAGGAGCTCACAATCTAATAAACAAGATCCACAAGAGATCATCTACGGAGGCTGCAATAGGCGGTGGGATTTTAGCTGGGCCTTGAAGGAAGCCAGGGAGTGGAGATGAGGAGGAAGAGCTTTTCATGGAGTAACAACCGGCTGGGAGATCCAGTGTCTTGTCTAAGGAACAGCAAAGAGTGACATCACTGGATCTCTACATGTGTGTTGTATGGGGAGGGGTGGGAGCTTTAAGGTGTAAGAATACTGGAAGGGGTGGGGGAAGGCTGCAGATTCTAAAGGACTTTGAAAAACACACAAAAAATTCTATTTGATTCTGAGGTGATAGGGGTCACTTGAGTTTTATCAGAGAAATGTTGAGAAGGTAAAATCAGCCCTTCCAGACTCTTTGTGATGGCATTTGAGGTCCTCTTGGCAAAGGGGTTTGCAATTTCTTCAACTCATTTTGCAGATGAGGAAACTGAGGCAAACAGGGTTAAGTGACTTGCACAGGGTCACACAGCTAGGAAGTGTTCAAGGCCAGATTTAAACTCAGGAAGATGAGTCATAGGAGAGCACTGAAGGACCAGGAAAGGCTATTTGTAGAAAGCAGGATTTTAGTTGGGACTTGTAGGAAGGCAGAGACCAGGAGGGAGATAATTCTAGGCGTGGAGGCCCGTGAATGATGGAGTGTCCGGTGTGAGGAACCGCCAGGAGTGCTGATTCTCTCTTACTACTTATGTGACCTGGAGCAAGGAAGCCTCTCAGAGCCTCAGTTGGCTCACTTGTAAAAATGGAGTTAAAATGCCCTTTCACCTCAGTTTTAAATAGCTTATCCCTCCTGCCCCTTCGTCCCTGCTGTAATTCTGAGTTATCATTCATGCCAGGGGCTCACCACGCGACCAAGAGGACTGTAATTCAATCGGAATAATAATTATTCCCATTTATGTAGATTTTCCCAGCACTTTACTCAAAGGAATTTATATTTTTCGGGCTTTCTACTTTTCACAGGACTTTAATGGCTCTTGTCTCCCTGGAGGTTCAAAGGAGGGCAGGAAGACAAAAATCTGCATTTTTTATTTTATTTTATCAAATGAGGCTCGCACAGCTAGCTGGGGGAGGAAAGCCAGGACTAGGTCTCCAAGTCCCCAGCCCTCAGTGGAAACCTATATAAATATGGCTGATTTTCTGCTGACTGAATTCCATTCCTCCCAGGGAGCGTTCGGTGCCCCTAGGAGGAAGTGCCAAAGCAACGAGCAGGCCTGGAAGTGGCCATGCCAGAGCCCCACAGAGGCAGAACGCTCCAAAACCAAGCCAGACAAAAGAATGATGCAATTTGCTGCAACCCTGTTGTCTTGCTCAGTTCTGCTCTTGCCTGGGTGTGGGCTGGAGTTTCTTCCAGAGCACAGATGTGCCTTTAGTGGAGCATAAGTAAACAATCCGAGAGGTATTTCTGTGGTGTGTGCGCTGGGCACATTCCAGGGAGGGATTGCAGCCCAGGAAGCAAATAGCTTGTTGCCTAAAATGAAGTGGAGGTGGCATCCTAATTGAACATCTTCAGGTGCCTTGTTGAGTCAGCAGCTTCTGCCACAACTTGGAACCTGTTGTGGGAAGGGAGCTCTTTCCTGGGAGGGAGACTGTTTCAGGAGGACAGTGGATTTGGGTGGTGGGTGCACCTTTGCTTGTATCTTGTACAGTCTTAACAGTGATTATATTTGCCTTTGTATTAGGCTATATTCTGTGTAAATTTTAAATTTTCGTTTTTAGTTTGAACTTAACCATCATCGACAAATGCTTCAACATACAAATGTTATGAGTTTGATGCCTGCTGGAACTGAGGCTCAAATTAATCCATGACACTCTCACCCTACCAGCCGAGACTTCAACTATTCCAGGCCACTGAATCGTGTTGCAGATGGGGCTAATTGGGATCACCTTCCCCCAGTGGACTGATCAGGGGTGGAGCTGTGGGCCCTTTGGCTAAGAGCAGTATAAAAGGAGTTTTTAGAAGTTGGCAAAGCCCAAGGAATCTCCTTGATGGTTGCTTTTTAACCTTTTCAGTAGTTTTCATTTTTTTTTTATCCTTGCAACTGCTGTTTAATCGCCTTGAAAATTGCTTCCACCTGAGGTATTGAAATATGATTTTAGTATAAGGACTGTTTGAATACAAGTGATCCAGTATATTAGATGCAGACTACAGCTAGGTCCATATTAGTGCAAATAATGAATCCTGTGAAGTGGTTGCCTTATTTAAATTTACACTGTATCTTGGGCTGGAGCCAGTTACCATAGCATACATATCCTTCTAACTTCAAATAGTGTTCATTCAAAAAATGCCGCTGTTTCATGGAATATCTCATTTGCATTCATTGGGACCTGGCTATAAGTGAACTCTTCTCTCACAACAAAGAATAAAAGAATTTTTGTATGCAATTGTAAACTTTTGTTATGTATGATATATGTTTAAAATGAATATTAAATTTGAAAAGGTAGTAAACAGGCAAGGTGTGGTGGCCCAGGAGTCTATGTCCCCTGCTCAGTCCTGATGTTGCAACCACTTCATGGCTGGTGGTTAGCACCTCACTCCCAGACAGTACACATGCCCCCTCATTTTCCAGATGAGAAAACCCTGAGAACCAAAAAAGGTTAAGTGATTTGCAGGCAGGATTTGAACCTGGATTTTCTGATTCCACACTCAGCTTTTTTTCCATCCTATACTACCTTAAATCTACACTTGCTGAAATCAAATTTTCAGTGGACTCCAAAGTGAGATAGATAAATAGTAAAATACACTGGCAAAGTCAAATACCTAAAGATTTCAGGTTAGAGGATGGGACATATCTAAAAGTCCAAAATTTTTCTGTGGATAAATATAAAATCCTTGATCTGGGTTCAAAAAACCATCTGTATAAGCACAGAATGAGGCCATCAGTTCCTTTGAAAAGCAACTGGATTACAGGCTCAATAGCCAAAAATCTTAATTCAAACCTGGACTACATCAGGAAAGAAAGTATAAGTGATAAAAGTATTTGAATCCATAAACAATATTAATAAAAGTCACATTCACATAGCACTTTGTGGTTTTCAAATAACTATTATCTCATCTGATTTTCAAACCACCCCATAAAGTATTTAATACACATATTTTTGTACCCATTTTATAGATGAGACTTAGAAATGTTAAAGGATTTGATAAAATGAGGTATTGGACTTATCTATTATGTCATCTACCTGCATTTTTATCATTTAACCCCTATAGTTTATTGAACTTGAGATTTTTTGAAATCATCTAGTCAACCCCATCCTATCCTTTGTCAGATAAGTAAAGACGCGTAGAAATGAAGTAAGTGATTTGCCAAGGTCACACACCTAGTAAATGCTGAATTGCTAATAGTAGACCTCTATTCTGTGTAGTGGAGGGAGAGGGAATTTGAATCCTGCCCTCCTCCCTTCCCCTTGATGTATCCATGAAAGGTAAGGGGGTAGTATTAATGTTAATGAAATACAGAGACACATCTATACCTATCATACCTTTACTAAGTGTGAAAAGTTCTCTTGATTGAATGGATTGGTCTGGCCATTGACTAAGAAAAAATAAACCATTTTCTTCATGAACTTTAGAAGACAAACCTGCCAGCCCTGAGACAGTTTGACTGTTCAACACTTCAGTTAAAGGTGTTAAAAGCACGCGTGGAACATCTCTATGGCTGTGACCCCTGTACCTCTACCCAACTCTTAGCCATCCATTACTCAACCAAGAGGAGACGTTGTAGTCAGCTGGGCAGAGAACTCCCAGCACATGCAGGGAGTAGAGGCACACACTCTCCAAATACATGAACACGGGTAGAATTCAAGGCGGGGAGCAGTTACAAGGAGTTCGTCCTCTGGCAGCATAGAGGAGACCTAACTATGGATTCAAGAGTCAGCTGAGCCTTCTGCTAGCAGGTAGCCATGTAAAGACTCCCAATCTTGGACACGAGGTGCTTTGTGTGCATGTGTCTCCCCTGTTTCACTACCATTTACTCTATTTGTGCCCCCTTTCTCATGGGTGCGATGTTTATCAGCAAAAGAAAGTATCTTACAAGTCTATGAGAGGAAGGCTTTCTCACTCTTGTTTTTATACTATTTTAGTAAATGCCTTTCTTTGCTTTGAATTGATTGAGTCCAGCTGACTTCAGTGCAGGCTTCCTGATAAGGTCGGAATATGGGCCTTCAGAATACTGTTAGAACCCCAAGGTAGCATTTGCACACTGGGGGATCCAATCCATCTGCATAAGTGGAAATCAGAGGAGAAAGAGTAGTTCTCAGAGGGGGTGCAACACTGGGAATGTTTAAGGTGACAGCACAGGAAAATACTATTTGTTAGCATCTATAAAGATGGTGATTTTTTGCACTAAGCATTGTTTTTTAGTGCCTAGAAAGGAGGTGCAGCCCACTGAGCCATACGTGAAGACTCTGCTTTGGCTTGTGATATCTTGGTTAGACATAGAATCAGTATTCAAGAGGAGCCTCAAGGTTTTTATTTCCCCTGGAGTGGGAAAAATCCAATCAGAATTTAAAATCAACTGGAAGATCATGATCAACCTATGAGGTATGGATTTCCTAATGAAGCTCATAGGTGATAGGGCTAACTAGAGGGGAAGAGGAACTGGAACTCACCAGTATCTTCACCAGTGGCAAATGTGCCTTTTTCAAAAAACTAATATTCAATCCATGTATTACCCTAAGTGGCTCTGATCCATTCAGATTGTTTATCTGTGTTCTATTTTGTGTGCGAAATGAGGTTTTTTTTTATGAAGAATATTTTACTGTTCCTAAAAAAGAAATCAGCATGGAAGAAACAATACAAAAAAACATGAACCTCATGAACAGGAACCTTGTGAAAGGGTCCAGATGGAATTCTTAGATCTGCATGTGGTCCTAAGGGAGGATGACAGTGTGCTTGGGGAGTGCCCATGAAAACTAAGGATTAAATGATGAACCCTAAAGAATTTTATTTATTGCTGATATGCGTTCAAACAGCACAATTTATGTCAGGATAATAGTTGACAGTGCCCACTTTGGGGAGACCTGGGTACTGTCTTTGTCTCTCTTTGTCTCTCTGTGTCTGTTTCCGTCTCTGTGTATCTGTCTCTGTTTCTTTCTAATAGCTATATCCAGAATATGTTCTGTGCACCTAGCAAAAGATTCTGGACAGCCTCCTCTGCCCCTTTCTCCACCACTTCTTTCCAGGGTTCCTGGGTCAGTTGTTCCAAGTCATTGTGGTATCTCACCCCAGCGGATATTAACAGTCAGTCATCCTGCATGAATAATCCAGGAGGATTTGTTGGGGTTTGTTTTCCCCAGCGACTCTGAGTCAGGGCTTCCAAGGTCTATTCCTGGATATTGTGTAGTTTAGGGCAAGTTTCATTTCCATACCTTTTTTTTCTTTTTCAGGAACCCCCAGGTAAGTTGTAAGGGAGCTGGGAGAGGGATATAAGTGAAAGATGAAAGTAACCTGTTCTGTGAGGAGATAGATCACTTGAAACCACACCAGCAGGAAGTGTATGGCTGTATCAGTCATGGGGAACAGGGACCTTTTCATGGTTACCTTGAGACCACTGCCCTGGGTTTTTTCTATCACTGGAATGCAGACAGAATGCAAAGTCCAGAAGCACAAATCTACAAACGTTGATTGAGCATTCATTATGTTCCCTCGTTAGGTGCAGTAAGGCAAACTAAAAATTATAAAACTCAGTCTTTCCCCTAAGAAGTTTGTAGCCTAGTTAACAGAAGCTAAGACACAAACACCTTAAGGTACTATAGGGTAGCATGCTTTCCTGGCTCACCTTTCTAGATCTGTGCTATGAGCTTGGGAAGATACTCATGAAATATCAAGACCTTGAAGCATTGCTCAAGAAATGTGCTCAGAAAGTTTGTCACATAGCTGAACTGTGAAATGCAAAACCAGGAGGAGAATCTTTGTCTTCTAACTCCTTGGTTCTTTATCAGAAATCACCCTGCATGCTTGTCTGGTGGAAAGGGGTCCTCAGAGGTGGCCATCTTGACTTACTGCAGATTACCTATGGTTGCAAGTAAGACACCTACCCTGAGCCCAGTGACCAGAGGGGAGATGGGTTTGTGAGATGTCAGAGAAATACTTGACCCGTCTCACCCTGCCTCAGCCAGTCACTACAAAGGGCAGCCTCGGGACCAGGTTTAGTATCCATTTGTTAGACATTGTATTGCCATATCATTATTTATCTCCATTGCGCTGGTTGTCCCCTATAACTCACCTCTTAGAATCCCTAGTTTCCACCAAGAAGTTTCAATATGCAGCTCAACTTCCCCTTTTATATGACACCTTTCTTGATCCCACAGTTACTAGTGGCACCCCCGTACACCTGTATTTATTTTGTATATGCCTCTATCTATATGGGCATTATATAAATATATGATATATAAAACATATTGGTGTATTTACATACATTATGTACATATAGCTAGCATTTACATGGTGCTTCAAGGTTTGCAAAACATTTTATATGGAATATACATATGTAACACATAAATGTATACATATAAAATATATAACTTGTTTCTCATAACAACCCTATGAGGTAGATGTTATTATCCCCATTTCACAGATGAATGAGACTAAGAAATTTTAAGTAACTAGCCCAGGGTCATAGAATTAGTATCTGAGGCAGGATTTGAACTCATCTTGCTGACCCAAATTCCAGCACTCTGTTTACTGTACTGCCTACCTACCTCCCCTCAAGAGAATGTAAATTCCTTCAGGTTTCATTTTTGTCCAAACACCTAGCCCAGTGCCTGATATGCATTGGGTACTTAAGAAGTGCTTATTGAATTTAATTTAAAGAGAGCCATTTCAAAAATCCAGGTAAGCAGATCTCAGGCTGCAAGATGATACATGACCCATACAAATCCTCTTGGGTCTAGCACCTTCTGGAGTCCAGCAAGCAAAACTTGGGAGCTTGGGGCTAGCCTTACTAGCAGTCGGCTGCCTATGGGGGATAACTTTTACTGAATTTAGGAGGAGGGACATTGAGCAGATCTGTCTCCCTTCTAAAGAATATTTTACTAAAACCTTGCCATAGAGATTATTAATTCCTTTGGGTCTTGAAAGCCTTGGATCTTCCTCAAGTCCCCAGTGAAAATGCCGATACATCTGGAAGAGAAAATCTTTCAATGGACATTAGTTTACAGTCAGCTGAAAGTGAGGCCTTGCAAAAATGAGATCTGAAGAGGGAGGCAGGGGTGACCTACTTCCCACCGAAAGACACAAAAATTGGGGCTCAAATTTCAGCTCTGCCATTTTCTACTTTTATGACCTTGAACTAGGTATTTGCCCTCTCTTTTCCTATTTCCTCATCTGTAAAATGAGAGGGTTTTACTAGCCTTGGCCTTGGATAACATCTCCAGATCAAAATCTATTACCCTGTATTACCAAATAATTTAAGATCCCACCTTATTTAGTTAGAGCTGAAAGAGCTTTGAGTGATTCTTTTAAACCCTTCCAGGGTATAGGAGCAGGGTCACCTTCAAACAAAGTAGTGACCTTAACAAGAATTTGTTAGCCAGCATCCTCTGTCTTCATACTTTTCCCTGTTTATGGATCTTTTCTCCCATCAGTTAACACTGTAGAATGATTTTCTTCAAAAATGCTGTGGATACCTCTTTCTTAAAACTAATCAGTCTTCTAAATTTCAGAAAAAAATGAGAGGGCAAAGGAATAGGGTGGAGGGAGAAGATAAGAGGGGTGAATAGGGTAAGAAATAGGAGGGCAAGGTGTCAAGTAGAAGTAAAGCAGAGCAATGAGGAGAGATAGGGTGAGAAAAAATAGGAAGGAGGAAAATACTCACCAAGTAATTGTAGCTTAGAATGTCAATAGGATGAATTTACTATAAATTTACCCATAAAACAGAAATGGATAGGAGATTAAAAATTTGTGTTCAATAATATATTGCTTTCAGAATACATTATAAAAAATGAGAGAAACATACAAAGATAAAATAAAGGGCAAGAGTAGAATTTTAGTATGTGAAAAAGCAAGGATAGTAATCATGATCTCAAAGTTAAAGTTAAAATAGATTTAATCAAAAGCGAAAAACAGAGAAAGTACACTGTGTCAGCAACATTATTCAGTATTGTTTTAGAGTGGACCATTTAGAATACCTGGATAATATAAAATACCTGAGCATACACCTGCCACAACAGACACAGGAACTACATAAACATAAATGTAAAACACTTTTTATACATATAAACAGATCTAAATAATTGAAGTAATATTGATTGTTCATGGGTAGGTAAAGTCTATAATTTTTAAAATTACAATTTTACTTAGCTAATCTGTTTATTCAATGTCATTCCAATTAAACTACTAAAAAATTACTTTACTGAATTAGAAAAAATAATAACAAAGACCATTTGGAAGGAGAAAAAGGTCAGGAACTTCAAAGAAACTGGGGAAAAAAGGAAGTAAATTCAGCAGTACCAGACCTTAAACTATATTATAAAGTGAGAGTATTGTTGGAGTGTAAAAAGGATAATTTTTATTATTTAAAATTAAAATTTTCTTGTATAAATAAAACCTATGTAGCCAAGAATAGGAGGAATGCAGAAAATTGCGCGGGGGGGAGGGAGGCGTGGCGCGGAGAGATTCATAGACAGTCTCTCAGATAGAATGTGATTGTATTGGAATATTGCTGTGGTATTAGGAAATGATGAGTTGGTTGATTTAGAAAAACATGGAAAAACTTGGACTTACAAAGGAAGATGCTGTCCCCTTCAGAGAGATAGGTGAAAGGAGCAAATATGCGTAGTACAGTCTTACACATATGTGTATGAGTATTTCTGTGTGTATATGTGCTTATTGATATCTTTGCATGTGTATACATATGCATATGTGTGCATGTGTGCGCGTGTGTGTTTGCATGTATGTGCGTGTGCATGTATGCATGTGCATGTGTGTACATGCATTGTGCGTGTGCATTGCATGCATGTGTGTATGTGTGTGCGTGTGCATGTGCACGTGTGTGTGTATCTCCATGTTTAATTGTAGTCTTCTTTAGGGTAATGAGGGTGGGAGAGGAAAAAAATAAAAGTAAAAAGTTCACAGCAGAGAACAAAAGAAAACCAACAAGGAAGCAAAAACAGCTGGGCATATTTGAAAACAAAGTGTACTGTTTATTATATAGGTTTTCTTGAAATGGAAATTTATTGTTTTATACTGAATCCTCTCTTATGGTCTGCTGTGTATATGGCAATGTTTTTTTTCTTTTCTTATTTTATATTTATGTTTAAAATAAAAGAAATTGCAAAAGAATTAAAGCTAATCAGTTTCTTTTAGCAATATCTATGCTAATTTACACTAAAATATTAGTGACTTCTTATGGTTTAATTTTTAAATGCCATCTTTGGACATTTTCTCTTTCTTTTTTCCTTCTCTTTCTTTCCTTTCTACTACTGTTCCTTCCTTCTTTCCTAATACTTGTCTCCATATCTTGCCTAGGCTGGAAGTGCTGTGTGGCCACTCATGACCCAATTGGCACAGGAGCTTTGACTTGCTCTCTTTTTCCAACATGGGCCAGTTTGCTTCTCCTTAGACAACCTAGTGGCCCTCCATTCCTAGGAACTCACTATTTTTGTGCCAAACTTAGCTCATACATCTGATAGACTTTAGCCTACTGTAACTTAGAACTCTGGAACTTGAGGAATCCCCTTCCCTGGCCTCCCCCAGAATCACGGATTACAGACATGCTACCTCATCTAGCTTTGGATCATTTTCAATTTGACTGGGGACTAGGAGAGGAATGGATCTTAGGGAGAATTTCAAGCACAATAGCAGGCTAGAATCAAGAGAGGGACAGACAGTTTTAACTACAATCCTTCATTACACTACCAGGACCAGTGGCTAAGGCTCTCTCTGATAGAATTCTTACTCACATTCAACTAACTTTAGGTTTGTGCTGGCAGTATTTCTGAAACATTAACATACTCTTCTACTTCCTCTCAAAAGTCCTGTTTTAGAGGCTTGTAAACAAATGAACAACCTTACAAGATCAGCTCCTTCCTACTAATAAAATGTCAGATTTAGCTCTGTGGGATCATGGAAAACATATTTTTGCCAAGATTCTGATAGGATCCTAAAGACCTGAGAGCAAGAACAAAGATCAGAAACTTGGAATTTATCCCAGAAGGATGAGCTGGAGGGCTGGATGTACCCAATTCTCTACCCCCACTTCCTTTCCTTCTCTTTTTACTGGACACTGGTACATGAATGTTATAGAATATTACATAAGGAGTGGCAAAAATGAAGACTACAGAGAAACATGAGAGTACATATGAAGCGGTATAGGGTGAAGAAAGCCAAAAGAATAATATAATGTACATCACAATTACAAAGTAAATAAAATCACCATGAAAATACTGTGATCTTTCAGTAGAAGGTAAGTGTCTTGAGGGCAGGGATCTCACAAGTCATCCTTCTTCTCCCAACTTCTCCTTTTACAGAGAAAGAAGCTGAGGATCAGAAAGGGCAAGTAACTTGCCCAAGTCACACAGCAGAAAGCTTCCAAAGTCATTTGCCTCAGGAGCCAACGTCCTTTCCCATTGTTATCACAATCAACAAATATTTGTTGTGAGCTCTTTGAAGTCAGAGGCTATCTTTTGCCTTCCTTCACATCCCTAAACTCTTAGCAAAGTGCCTGCCACATGGTAAGCTCTTAATAAATGCTTGTTGATTTAACATGGGCCTTACCCTCAAAAAGCTTATGATCTAATGGGGGAAATAACATGCAAACAGATATATACAAAGCAAGTTATATGCAAGATACATAGGAAATGATTAAAAGAGGAAGGGCTCTGAAATTAAGTGAGGATAGGGAAAGCTTCCTGTAGAATGTAGGGTTTTAATCGAAACTTAAAGGAAGCCAGGAAAATCAATAATAAGAGCAGGAGAGAGCATTCTAGGTAGAAGGGACAGCCCAAGAAAATGTCCAGAGTCAAGAGATGGAGTGTCTTGTTCATGGAACAGCCTCAGAAGGCTATGTTACTGGATCTTAGAATAAATAAGAGGGATTAAAGTATAAAAAGAATGGAAAAGTAGGAGGGGGATTTGGTTATGTAGGGCTCTGAATGTCAAACAGAGCATATGGTATTTGCTCCTGAAGGCAATAAGGAGCCACTTAAGTTTATTGAGTAGGGGGAGACATGGTCAAATCTGTACTTTAGGTAGATAACTTTAGTGACTAGAGATGGACAAGAGTGGAGAGAGACTGGAAACAGGCAGACCCACCAGTAGTCTATTATGATACTACAAGTGTGAGGTGATGAGGGACTGTATTAGAGCAGGGACATTGTCAGAGAAGAGAAGGGAACATATTGGAGAAGCCGTGTGAAGGTGAAACCAGCAGATCTTGGCAACAACTTGGATATGGGGAATAAGAGATAGTGAGGAATCCAGGATGGTCCCCTACGTTGGGAACCTGAGGAACTGAGACAATGGTATTGTCCTACACAGTTACAGGGAAAGTATGGATGGAGGAGGTTTGAGAAGGAAAAGATGAGTTCCATTTTGGACATAGTGAGTTTAAGATGTCCACTAGACATCGTTTGAGTTGTCCAAAAGGCATCTTTCATTGAGATGTGGGATTGGAGGTCAACAAAGAGATCATGTAGATCTGAGAATCATCAGCACAGAGATAATTAAATCCATGGGAGCTGATGTGATCATCATGTGAATTAGGAAGAAGAGGACCCAAGACAGAACCCTGAGGAATACCTATGCTTAGAAGGTATGATTTGGAGGAAGATCCAGTAATAAAGAACAATCAGATAGGTAAGAAGACAACCAGGAGAGAGTGGTGTCCTAAAAAGCTAGAGAGAAGAGAGAGTGATCAAGTGTCAATGGCTTCAGAGAGGCCAAGGAGGCTGACTAATGAATAAAGGTTATTGGATTTGGCAGCTAGAAGATCATTGATAACTTTGTAGGGAACGTTTTTGATGCAATGATAAGGTCAAAAGCCAGATTGTAAGGAGTTAAGGAGAGAAAGTAGAGGCATTTATTGTAGGGAGGCTTTTCAAGGAGTTTAGCTACAAAAGGTAGAAGAGAGATAGAAGGATAGGTTAGCAAAGATGGAAGGATCAGGATAGAGGAGACATGTTTGTGGACAATAGGGAATGAGCCAGTAGAGAGGGAGAGATTGAAAATAAGTGAAATAGGGAGCCAAGATGGTGGAATAAAGACAGGGACTCACCCAAGTTCTTACCTAAACCACTCCAAATACCTTTTAAAAAGTATAGAACAGTATAACACACAAAAAGATACAGTGAAACAATTTTCCAGTCTAAAACAACTTGGAAGATCAGCAGGAAAGGTCTACTGCACCAGGGTGAGATCTCTCAGTCTATAGATGCCAAAGGCCACAGCAAACCAGGAGCAGGCCTTGGGAGTGACTAAATCAGCAGCAGCAGTGGCTACTTTTGGAGCTCTCAGACCACAGACAGTAAGGGAATGGAACACCTGGTCAAAAGGAGATTACAAGGGTCTCTTTGATAGTACTGAGGTAGGACTCTGTTACTTTGCCAATACTTGAATCTGGGTGGCAGTCCCAGGATGAGGAGGCACACTGGCATAGTAGAGCTTGAAGCAGCAGTGGAGGGGGGACCCTCCTCATAGTTCTAGGGAAAAAAAGAGTGTTTGTGGTTGCTCACAGCACAGGCCAGAAAAGGAGTAAATACCTTTCCTTAGATTATACCACCTGGGAAGAACTGAAAACTTATAGGTCCCTAGAAGAATCTGTAAACAGCTGCACAAAACCCCTGAAGTTTGGCACAGTGCTCCCTCCACCTGGAAGCAGAGCTCTACTTTAACCTAGAGTTAAAAGTCCACTAATAACCTGGGGAAATGAGCAAACAGAAAAAAACTCTGACTATTGAAAGTTACCACGGTGACAAGGAAGAGTGAAACACACTCACAAGAAGACAATGAAGTGAAAGCTCCTACATCCAAAGCCTCCAAGAAAAATATGAATTGTCTCAGGCATGGAAGAGCTCAAAAAGGATTTTGAAAATCTAGTAAGAGAGATAGAGGAAAAATAGGGAAGAGGAATGAGAGTGATGCAAGAAAATCATGTAAAACGAGTCAACAGCTTGGCAAAGGAGACACACACATAAAAAAATACTGATTAAAGTAACACCTTAAAAAACAGATGAGGCCAAATGGCAAAAGAGGTCAAGAAAGCCAATGAGGAGAAGAATGTATTAAAAATCAGCATTGGTCAAATGGAAAAGGAGGTCCAAAGCTCCCTGAAGAAAATAATTCCTTCAAAATTAGAATGGAGCAAATGGAAGCAAGAAAACAAAACCAAAAGAATGAAAAAAATAGAAGAGACTATGAAATATCTCATTGGAAAAACAACTGACCTGATAAATAGATCCAGGAGAGATAATTTAAAAATTATTAGGCTTCCTGAAAGCCATGATAAAAAAAAGAGCCTAGACATGATCTTTCAAGAAATGATCATGGAAAAGTGGTCTGACATTCTAGAACCAAGGGGTAAAATAGAAATTGAAAGAATCCACTAATCACCTCCTGAAAGAGATCCCAAAATGAAAACTTCCAGGAATATTATAGTAAGATTCCACAGTTCCCAGATCAAGGAGAAAATATTGCAAGCAACCAAAAAGAAACGATTCAAATATTGTGAAACCACAATCAGGATAACACAACATTTAGCAACTTCTACATTAAGGGATCAGAGGACTTGGGATATGATATTCCAGAGGTCAAAGAAACTAGAATTGAAACCAAAAATCATCTACCCAGCAAAACTGAGTATAATCCTTCAGGGGGAAAAAATGGATATTCACTGAGACAGAAGACTTTCAAACATTCTTTGTTTTAAAAAAAAATGTTTGTTTATTTTTAGTTTTCAACATTCATTTCCACAAGATTTTGAGTTCCAAATTTCTCCCTTCTCTCCCCTCTCCCCCACCCTGAGATGACATGCATTCTGATTACCCCTTCCCCTAGACTGCCTTCCCTTTTATCATCCTCCCCCTCTTATCCCCTTCCCTTTTACTTTCTTGAAGGGCAAGATAGATTTCAATACCCCACTGCCTATATAATTTTCCAGTTGCATATAAAAACAATTTTTTAACATTTGTTTTTAAAACTTTGAGTTCCAAATTCTCTCCTTTTTTCCCTTCCCACCCATGCTCATTGAGAAGGCAAGCAATTCAATATAGGTTATACATGTATATTTATGCAAGACACTTCCATAGTAGTCATGTTGTAAAAGACTAACTATATCTCCCTCCATCTTATCCCAACCCCCAATTATTCTATTTTCTCCTTTGACCTTGTCCCTTTTCAAAAGTGTTTGCTTCTGACTACCCCATTCCCCCAATCTACCCTCCCTTCTATCATCCCTGCCCTCTTATTCCCTTCCCCCCTACTTTTCTGAAGGGTAAGATATGCAACTAAGTGTGTATGTTATTCCTTCTTTAAGTCAAATTCAATGAGAGTAAAGTTCACTCATTCTTTCCCACCTCCCCCTTTTCTCCTCCATTGTGACACCTTTTTCTTGACTCTTTTATGTGAGAAAATTTACCCCATGCTATCTCTCCCTTTCTCCTTCTCCCCTATATTCCTCTCACTCCTTAATTTTATTTTTAGATACCATACCTTCATATTCAACTCACCCTGTGCCATCTATCTACCTATCTACCTACCTATCTATCTGTTTCCTCCAACTACCCTAATACTGAGAAAAGGTTTTCTTCCCTATATACATTTTCATGCTGCTCTTGATTCTTATATTTGAAAGTCAAATTTTCTATTCAGCTATTATCTTTTCATGAAGAATGCTTGAAAGTCCTCTGTTTCATTGGATGTCCTTTTTTTTCCCTGAAGGATTATCCTCAGTTTTGCTAGGTGGGTGATTCTTGGTTTTAATTCTAGCTCCTGTGACTTCTAGAATGTTATATTCCAAGCTTTTGATCCCTTAACGTAGAAGCTGCTAGATTTTATGTTATCCTGATTGTATTTCCACAATACGTGAATTGTTTTTTTCTGACTGCTTGCAATATTTTCTCCTTGATGCTGGAATTTGGCTACAATACTCCTAGGAGTTTTCCTTTTAGAATCTCTTTCTAGAGGCAGTTGGTAGATTCTTTCCATTTTACCCTCTGGTTCTAGATAATCAGGACAGTTTTCCTTGATAATTTCTTCAAAGATGATGTCTAAGTTCTTTTTTGATCATGGCTTTCAGGTAGTACAGTAATTTTTAAATTATCTTTCCTGGATCTATTTTCCAGGTCAGTGATTTTTCAAGTGAATGTCTTCTATTTTTTCATTCTTTTGGTTCTGTTTTATAATTTTTCAATTTCTCATGAAATCATTAGCTTCCATTTGCTCCATTCTAATTTTGAAAGAATTATTTTCTTCAGTGATCTTTTAGACCCCCTTTTCCATTTGGCCAATACCAAATTTTTTAAGACATTCTTCTCCTCATTGCCTTTTTGGACTTCTTTTGCCATTTGGATTAGTCTATTTTTAGGTATTATTTTCTTCAGTATTTTTTGGGGTCTCCTTTAGGCTTTTTGAGCTCTTCCATGTCCTATGACCAATTCATATTTTTCTTGGAGAGTTTTGATGTAGGAGTTTTGATTTTGTTTTCTTCTTCTGGTTGTATGTTTTGAACTTTTTTGTGACCAGAGTAAGATTCTGTAATCTGAGTTCTTTTAAAATGTTTGCTTATCTTCCCAGCCAAATACTTGCCTTTCTAACTTTTTGTCAAAGTAAGACTCTCCTTCCAGAGGGGGTAGGAGTAGGGGTGGGTATACTATCCCAGGCTTCAGGGATTTTGTATTAGCCACTTGATCCCCCACCATCCATGGGCCCAGAGCTCCAGAAGCAGTCTCTCCTCCTGCTACTGCCACCACTGCCATCATCATCATCATCATCATCATCACCACCACCACCACCACCCTGGGGCAGGGGTCAGTCCTGGCCAGATCTCTCACTCTTCTTTCACCCAGGTCCCACAGAGTTTTCCCACTGACTTTTTTGGTGTTTGTGGGTTAAGAAGTTTGGAAACTGCCACAGCTGCCAATGATTCAGTCTCCTGAGGCCTGCTCCAGCCATCTGTGCCAGTGTAGCCCATGCCGGACTGTGCTCCACTCCCTGCCTGGTGCGATAGCCCCTTCCTGTCAACTTTCTAGATTGCCTTGGGCTGGGGAGTTGTTTCACTCTGTCATTTTGTGGGTTCTGTAGCTCTAAAATTTGTTTAGAGTCATTTTTACAGGTATTTGGAGGGCTTTGGGAGAGAGCTCAAGGAAGTCCCTGCTTTTTCTTTGTCATCTTGGCTCTGCGCCCCCCCCCCCAAACATTCTTGTGAAATGACCAGAGCTGAATAGAAAATTTGACTTTCAAATACAAGACTCAAAGGAAGCATAAAAAGGTAAACAGGAAAGGGAAATCAAAAGGGACTTAATAATTTTTAACTATTTACATTCCTACATGGGAAGATGACATTTGTAACTCATAAGACCTTTCTAATTATTAGGGTAGTTAGAAGGAGTATATATAGATGGGGGGCACAGGTGTGAGTTGAAGGGATGAAATTTAAAAAATAAAATTAAGGGTGAGAGAGAGGAATGTATTGGGAGAAAGAGAAAGGGAGAGGTAGAACAGGGTAAATTATTTCACATAAAAGAGACAAGAAAAAGCCTTTACAGTGGATAAGGAAGGGGAGCTGTGAGGGGGGAGTGAATGAACCTTACTCTCATCATGATTGGCTCAAAGAGGGAATAACAACACTCAACTGGGCACAGAAATCTATCTTATTCTACAGGAAAGTAGGAGGGGAAGAGAATAAGAGAAGGAGGAGGGGTGATAGAAGGGAGGACATATTGGGGTAGGGGGTAGTCAGAAGCAAAACACTTTTGAAGAAGGGCCAAGGTGAAAAGAGAGAGAGAATAAATGGGGGATGGGAAATATAGTTAGCAATAGTAATTATGAAAAAAAATTGAAGCAAGTTTCTCTGATGAAGGCCTCATTTCTCAAACATATAGAGAACTAGGTCAAATTTATAAAAATAAGAGATATCCTCCAATTGATAAATGATCAAAAGACATGATCAGTTTGCAGATGAAGTAATCAGGGCTTTCTATAGCCATATGAAAAATTCAGGAAAAGGGTCTCAATTTTTTTACTATGGAATATGAGGCAAAGTTTTTAGCTGAAAGAATCAAGGGGTGGGATGGTACCCTGGGAAGTTCGAGAAGGGATGAAAAGGTTTGGAAGAGCTGTTGTGGGGAGTGGAATAGTGAGTTGATAACTAAGGTATAGTAGGATTGCCTACTAGCAGTGAAGGACCAGTTGAACTATGTGACCCAGTGGATAAAATGCTAGGCCCTAACTCAGGAAGACCTGAGTTCAAATTACCTCCCATACTTACTAAGTCTGTGACCCTGGGCAAGTCACTTAACCTCTGTTTGCCTCAATTTCCTCAACTGAAAAGTGGAGATAATAATAGTACCTCCACTTCCCTCCTAGGGTTGTTGTGAGGGTCAGATAAGATAATATTTATGAATTTTATAAATGATGTACTAAGGTGCCTGGCACATTGTAGAAGCTATATAAGTACTTCTTCTTCCTCTTCCTCTACTCTACCAGTGGTTCTCAATGTATTTTGTTCTGTGAACCCCTTTCAACAGCAAAAAATATGATTGGTCCTGCCTCCCTCTCCCCAGGATAATTTAACATACTACTCATAATATTCTTTTAAATTTATTCATTATATGCTTATAATAACTATAGCAACTTTTGCTCCCAAAAGCTCCAACTTAAAATTTGCATTACATAATTATAATTATAAAATACAAATTTTATTGTACTTATAATTATTAAAATGATAAAATTATAAACTCTAATTCTAAAATAATTATGAATATTTTATGCAGAACATTCTATAAGAAATAAAAGAAGTAATCCAACAAGACCTTACGTGCTTATAAGCACATATATAAGCACCTATAAGATTTCAAATAAAATTTCTCTATTTTACAAATTTTGTTGAACATTAATGCTTTTCATGGAATAAGTAATAATTTGGAGGATGTTTAACATCATATGATAATCAGAGAAATTTCAGCATTGGACTTTCAATGTGAACAAAGGTTTGCAATATTTGACTCGATGTCAGACAAACAGTCTTAAATTTGATTCCACATTTAGTTTTTTTTCCATATTTTGATTTAAAACAAGAATAAAGTGAAAATGCTCACTCACACAAATATGTGGTGGAAAAAATTAGGAGAATTTTGCTAGCTCTCTTACAAATGAGAATATGCATATGTATCTGACCATCCACTGGAAAACAATTTGCCCTTGAATATTGAACCCTTATGTTTTGGAAACAATTTGATGACAGGTTGAGAAACTACAAGAACACATTGTTTATAGTCAGAAGTGGTCAGATTTTAATGTAATTGCTGTGGAAGCAACAAAATCATGGTCTTCATGTTCAATACAGTTTCTTTAATTAGTGTAGAAATAACCTTATAATGCTTTCAATATACATATGTTTATTCTCACAGAGGAAAAATATGTAACATAATTGGGCAATTATTTACTGCTTACAGTATAATGGAAGAATTTTTAGCTTGAACTGCTTAGAACCTCATCCCAAATTCTGCATGGTTGAGCAAGAGCACAAGAATGTGACCTTTGGCATGTGGGTATTATGGTTACTATAAATAGCAGAACAACTCATTTATACAACTATCCATGAGAACACTTACATAACCATCCATGTGACCATGAGACGCCATCTTTTGTCACTCTGACTTCTTTGTTTGGTCCCCATATAACATCTGGCTAGACCTAGGTATAATATAGAGATCTACCAATGTCCTGTTGCTATCCAGGACTACCCTTGTAAGTAAGCTCCTTGGGGAAAAAAAAACAAAACAACTATTTACTTATCACACTAGTTATGACTTCTCTTTCTTCAGTATCTTGATGCCTTCTCTTTATGATGGGATAATCATCTGAACCAGAGGTGGGGAACCTGCAACCATGCAGCCACATGTGGCCCCCTAGGTCTTCAAGTGCAGCCCTTGGACTGAATCCAAACCAAAGGGCTGTGTTGAGGACCTAGAGAGCTGCATGTGGCCTCAAATAGCAGGTGCTTCATAGTTATTAAGAAAATGATATGAAGGCTGAATAGGCTTCAGAGAAAGGTTGAGGGAAGAGTGGAATTTCCTGCCTTTAGGGGACAGTGAGTAGATTAGTCTAATAGAATCTATGTTCAACTTTCTCAGAGAGTAAAAGAGGTAGAAAGAAGGAATTAGGTCAGAGAAGGATGCTAGCAATGACACCTAAAAGGACTTGAACAAGACTACAGGGGCCCTTAGAGGAGGTGTGTCAGGGGGAGATATAGGAACCCCTTCCCCCCAAGAAATCTGAATGGAAAACTCTAGGTGCCTGTGGTCACTGTGATAAATTGCACAAATCTTCAAAAATGAGAATGTTCTTACCCTGTCTCAGGAATTAAAAGGGAGGGAGGGGCATTTCAGAATTTGACAGATCATTGCTGCATCTTTGAGTAAGAAAGATGTAATAAATTTTAGTTCTCTGTGATAGATCCAATGGCTAGCTCCCACATTTGAGTTTAATTAACCCTAAATCATCTTCCCTGATTATGGAAAGGCAGATTCATAAGCCTGTCTGGCCATTCCAGAAATGCTTTTCTCTTTTTGGAGGGTTAATCAGTGATAAAACATCTTATTTACACATCAGCTGGAAGACCTCAGGGAGGGTGGGAGAGGATGCCATGAGAAAGGGCAAAGTAAAATGGCCCTGCAGAAGTTTCCATGAGAAATGGGTGCTCAGTTATCCAGAGGGCATAACAACCTTGATATTCCAGCAACTAGGCCATCATTCATTCCCTTTGGCTTTTTCCCCATTCCCTTGCAGGAAAAACTCACTTTTAAATTCAGCATTTGTGATAGTTCAGACAGGGAATGAATTGAGTTCTATCTTTGGAGAAAGGACTTGCTGAGTAAATAAACAGAGTATAACCAGCTTTGTGGAGGGAATGTTTAACCTACTAATTCAATTTCAAGTTTTAGCCTACTAATTCAAGATTTAATAAGTGATGGCTGTGCAGCATACTATTCTAGAAGCTGAGCAAGGCAAAGCTTTTAGATGAGACAGGCTCTGTCCACAGGGAGCTTGTAATCTAGCAGATGAATATAACACATGTATAGATAACTATGTAAGGAGATTAGGTAGTTTTATGCTAGATGAAATGAAGTTTAAAAGGATCAGTGATTTTGTCCCTAGTAAATATGTATAATAAAAGCAGGAATGTGAAGCCAGGTGGAAGGTGATGCCCACCTGCTGTTAGCTTCATTTGCATGCCAATTAAAAGTGATCTTAGGAAGAAAAGAAGCCTCATCATTCTAGCCCCTATAGGCCCTTTATTTTTTTTTTTTTTGAGAGGGGGACCTGGTTCCTGAAATGAATTTTATGGATACAGTCACAATCTCACAATCAGAGATTATCAGTTCAAAGGAATTTTCTAACATCAAGTCACATATTTGTCTGAGACCGAGGGCATTGAGTCTGTGCCAGGAAAAATGTAGTCCCAAGAATAAACGTAAACATGACCATCTGCCTGGCCAGTTTGTGGTGGCTCATAGCCTTCCTTTATGCACTAAAAGGGCTTCACTGAGTCTTTACCAGCCTTTCTAAATATTGTATTCCCTAGCACATGGTAGCAAGAAACAATACAGATGATAGCAAGAATAATAGATATGTCCATCAGAAATAAGGGAGTAGGGAGACCACTCTCTCAGAGGAGAGTAGTGTGATAACATTGCTAAAGGCATCAGTAGCTTTGCACCAACACAAGTTATTTGTTGCCCCAGTCATGTATACACCCTGGCTACACATGTCTCTAGGTGAGTACCCTTGCCCCACAAATTCATTCATGCATAATTGCCTGATCATGTTCTTTCTATGTGTGCCTTCTGTGTATTCCTTTATCATATATGTTGTCTGTGTGTTCCTTTATCTGATTATAATCTTTCGTCGTTCCTTATCTTCCATAGCCCTATTTTTCATCCTCACTGTGACCTCTGATGCACCCCTAGCTCTTCCTCAGGTCATCTCCCTTGTACCAGCTATCCTCTCCTCCCTTTGATTGAGCCCTTGGAGAACCAGTTCAGGTCTACCATATTGTACCGTCCTCCCTTCTCAAGTCCTGTGTACCCTTGCTGCTCATACCTGCCAAGCCCTAGCCTTGGATTATTCTCACTATGCTCTGCATTTCCTCCTATCCACAGGATGCTAAACAAAGATGAAGGAAATCACAAAACCATGATGTCTGAGTGGGTCCACTACAAATTTATGTTGTATGATCTCAACTGTGCTCTCACTATAGCAAGCCTATCTTGTTACATTTCCTTAACTGATATTTTTCTTCCACTCACCACAGCAGCTTTTTAAAATATGTGTATATATATATAATATTATATTTCTTATTTTTAATTTTTATGTTCAGTTCCAAATTCTCTCCCTCCTGCAGGCCCTTCCCCCTACTCATTGAGAAGGCATTCGAACATGAGATACCCATTCTCACATATAAAGTCATTCAAAACATATTTCCACATTAGCCATCTTGGGGGGGGTGAAGCAATAAAACTAAAGAGAAAAAAATTATGCTTCAATCTATACTGAGTCCATTTCTTCATCCGGAAGTAGATAAAGTAAAGTGTAAAAAAGTAAATTGTAGTGAGGCAATGTATTAAACAGAGTTGCTAAGTCTTTCCTCCTGGTTCTGCTTACTACCCTTTGCATTAGTTCACACAAGTCTTCTCGGGGTTTTTCTGAAACCATCCCCCCTTGTCATTTCTTACAGCACAACAGTATTCTGTCACCATCATTTATTCAGCCATTCCCCAGCTGATGAACATCCCCTCAGCTTCCAAAAAGTTGCTATAAATGTTTCTGTACATATGGGTCCCTTTCCTCTTTCTTTGATTTCCATGGAGTGTAGACGTAACCGTGGTGCCGCTGCCTCAAAGGACGTACACAGACTGAGGCTCTGAGAGGTTAATTTGATTTGCCACAGGTGATAAAGCCAGAATCCTAATCATTCGTATTGATGTGGCCATTTAACTTCACCACAAACCTGGGAAGTGCTTCTCATTATGTCAGCTGGGTAGACCTCAGGTAAGTTATTTTTCATTTCACCTATAAAACTAAGTAAATGGAGAGTCTCACTAGAGCAAGTACTTAAATGTTTTTGAGAAAACTCCCCTCTGCATTTCTTCCGGGTGAGGTCTTTCACAATCTTACAGCTGAACAACAGCTAAAACATCTTGATCTTTTAAACACAGTGAGCAGTTTCCTCAAATTTTTCAACAAGCTATTAAATGAATGATTGGGATAAGCAGCATGGAAATGCTTCACAGTCCTCTCCACTTCCTTAATTAGTCTCATCTCTATCCTGTGACAGGAAAGTCAAATCTCTATTTTACAGATGAAAAAAGTGAGGCCCAGAGAGATGAAATCACAGTGGTCATCCGGTGAATCAATGGAAGAGTCAGCTGTGGAATCTAGATGCCTCTGGATACTTAACAGCCACTTGGGTTCTTCCCGAGCTCATTAATATTCTAGTTTATCAGCATTCCAGTTCAAAGTCATTGGTATTTGTCCAGCCAAATCTAACAGGTGCTTTGGCCCAGGGCAGAGCATGTAACTTTAAGGAGGTAAGTTCTAGTACAGTCATGTCCCTATGGTCTTTAACCAAGGATTACGTACAGATGTAGGAAACAGTTTACCTGGGCTGCAAATGAATGTGAACTCAGCATGCCTTGAACCATCGTATACCTTCGGGGTCGGAGTCCTGTTGAGAAAAATCAATTTGCCTTCTCTGAAGACCTGTGTGAACTTGATCAGGCTGTCGTCAATAGTCTACGTGCATAGGGCTATTTCTGTCATTTTGGTTTGTCAAGAACACCAGGGGTGGATCCTGCCAAGTCATCCATCAGAGTCATAGAATCTAAGTGCTGGAAAGGGCCTTGGGCCATCTAATGAAGTTTCTTTTTTTCCATTATCCTGAAAAAAGAATCCAGTTCCTTTTTTCTAGCCTGTTAGGGGTTGGACTTAGCTCTCTGTGGACACCTCTAGTCCTGAATTATCTATTTTATAAATACATGTAATGGGGTGTAAGGGTCTCAGCACATACTCATCACTACTACTGGGAAAAGATCTGGAAACATATGCCTAATTATAATGGAGAACAAGAACACATAAAATACATACTTTTTAAAGACTTATAGGAAGGAATGTCTCGGTGCTACTGGCAACTCTCTAAGACTATATGTTATAAAAGTTGCCAACCTTCATTGGTAGTGGGAGTTTCCTCCCCTGAAAATTCCCTGTACCAACAAAATCATAGACCCAGTACCTATCTCAGTGGAAATCAGGATATGCCTGGCCTCCTTTAGTCATTTACTTTATCAACTTTCAATGGTAGGAAATTCCTTCTTCAGTTCAACCTGAATTTCTTATTACTCCTTCCTCTTGAAGTCTTAGACTTTCTAACCAAAAATGACCTTAGACATCTGTAGCAGAAATACTACTAGCAGCCACGTGGAGGTTGAAGACCAATAACACAAGCACATAGGAGGGCTGCTAACACAGGTTCTTGATCTGTTTTTCTAAAGGAAATACATCTTCAAAGGAGATAGTAATCTTACTTTAATTAAACAATGAGAAAGATATGTAAGTAGAGAGAAGTATCCAAGAAAGAATCTGACTGACAGGGCCAACTGTCTAAACAAGGTAAAGGTACATACATCACCAGACCAGGAAGCACCAACATCTGAGTTCACCAGCATCTGGGTTCACAAAGCTGGGGGGACCCTTAACTGGCTGCCAAGTCACAAAGAAGCTTTCTTCCCATGAGTGAGCCCCAAAATAAAATACCAACCTCCCAGTATATATAGTTTTCAACAAATAGGCTTGGAGCCAGAAGGCATCACAAACCCATATGACTCAGTGCCTAATTGGCTCAGTACTGAAAGGTGCGAAAGCCTATGTGATTCATCATGGAATGTATTTCAGCTGTGAACTGGGCTGGAGTTCAAAGCAGCAAGACATCTATGACTGAAATACCTGTGTACCTTTATACCTGGGAACACAGCCCCTGTTCCAAGGGAAAAAGGGAAGACATGTGGCCTTGAGGCCACAGGTTCCCCATCCCTGTCCTAAGGCATCCCATTCTACTTTTGGACACTCCAGATCACGGAGAAGGAAAGTGTGTGGTATAATTGATACAGAGCAGGTCCTCGAGTCAAGGAGACCTGGGTTCAAAATCTACCTGTGACACCTAAAAAATGGCAATAGAACAGGAAAAGAGTCATGTTTAAATTTGAAAACTATCTGGGAATTGTAATGGACTGCACCCTTGATGACCATGGGCATATTGCAGCTTCTCAATATACCACGCAACTCTCTAAAACAAATTAGAGAGGTGTTGTTAATCTGTTGTTAATTCTGGTGGGAAAAGCTCCCCCAGAAGCTCATTATATTGACAAAATCACAGAGCTCAATTTTTTTTTAAATGTTAAGAAGATTTTTATTTAACTTCAAGTCTAAAAAGTCTCTGTAACTTCTACTTATTGTCTCCCTCTGAGGTCAATGAAAATGAGTTTAATCTTTTTCCCCCAAGAAATCATGTTTCCCCCTCTTTAAAGGAAAGAATTATTTCCTTTTTCTCTGTATCCCCAGAACCCTGCATACTGCTGTTGGTTTGGGGTTTTTTTTGCTCGTTATAGAAATTTAAATGTTATTATGTTGAGTTCCTCTTGACAATCTTTCAAGTGCTTAAAGACAACTGACAGGTTCTTCCCACCCTACCAAGTCTCCTCTTCTCTAAGCACACCACCCCTAGTTTCCTCATTTGGCATTTGAGTAGCATGGTCTCCAGTCCCCCACGATTCTGGAAACATTTTTCTAGACTTCAACATTCTTCCTAAAATGTGTCTCCTAGAACTAAGCATATCACTCCAGATATGTTCTATCCAAGGCAAACTATCTGAGAGCTCTCATCACCACTGGGGGCCATGGATCAGAGAACATCTGTCTCACAGAGTAGTGTAAAGTGTGTTTGACTTGAAGTCAGGGCAACTTCAGGAAGACCTGGTCCAAATCTGACCCTAGACTCTTACTGATTGTGTGACTCAAAGAGACCCTTGACTTCTCTCTGTTTCAGTTTCTTCATCTGTTAGAGAAAGAAAGAAAGAGATAGAGAAAGGAAGGAATGAAGAATGATAACATTTACCTCTTAGGATTATTCTGAGGATCAAATAAGATGATATCTATAAAGTACTTTGTAAATCTTAAAAGACCATACAGCGTAAACATCAGTTCTTGTTATTTAGTTCAAGTCTGACATTTTACAGGTAAAGGAAACTGAAGAAGTGACTTGACTTAGATCAACAGGTAAGAAGCCGAACCAGGATTTGAATCCAGGATTTCTGACTTCAAACTGAGTGCTGTTTCAACTCAATGGAAACTCCTCACACCACAGTTTCTAATGATATACTCATTATTCTCCAAGCACTTTCCCATGTTTACCATGGACAAGGGACTCTTTGTCTGAGGAGGGAAACCTCCTGTGCAAGAATAAGAGCTGACTCTCCTGCTTGAGTTTGGGAAGATGGAGATTGAAATTATATAATCCTATAACTTTGACGACACTGGCTATCCCCTTCTAAAATAAAGATGTAAGAAGAATGGGTAACCACAAAATCAACATTTCAAATGACTGCATATAACAAGAGGTGAGGCACCAAAGAACTGAACTGAAGTCAATTCATTAATTCAGTAGATATTTACTAAGAGCTACTAGGTTCCAGTCACTGTGCTAAATTCTGGGGATACAAAAAGAGGGAAAAGACAGTCCCTGCCTTCAAGGAACTTACAATTTAATGGGTGACTACTACTAATCTTAGATTAGCCTCCTTCCCCCTTTCTGTTTCTGTCCATCTCTTTTAAACATCTTCCTTTAAGATGCTCTCTAACCTACATCTTTTTTTCCACTTTCTATACATCTTTTTCCTTCATTCCTTTTATATTCCTCTTCTCTATTCTCCCCACGCTTTCTCTCTCTCCACCACCTTATTAACTGGCCATAATATAAGCTTGAAGTATATTTTTGTATTAGTTGTCAAATAATAACATTACAGAATTATAGAGCATCTCATTTTTTTTTCAGTTGAAGAAATTTATTTACTTTTTTCTATCAACAGAAATGACATAATTATAGCCAAATTTTGATACACAGGAAAACCCTTTTGTCCACTTTTTTTTTTTTTTTGCTAAATGAAACAGCACAATAACTTTTTACACTTTTTTTAAAAACAATACACTGCTTTCTTGGGCTGAAGCAAATTAGAGCATCTCATTTTATAAATGAGGAAACTGAGCTCTAGTGAGATGAGGTGGCTTCCTGTCAGACAAGTAATCAGTGGCAGCATTAGCATTGAAAAACACAGAACCTGGAGTACTCAGTTAAAACCCAGGCTTCTTTATTCCTAACTCTAGATGCCTTTCATTATACCATACTCCCTCCCTGACTTACTGAATGAAATTTAGGCTCCCTGCTTCAAAGTTTAAAAGTAAGTGAGCTGAACATTTTATATAGCAAATTCTAGGGAACAATTAAAATTATATAGGGGAAAAGTCACTAAGTTATGCTACCCTGACTACTGGGCATATATCTCAAAGAGATCAAAGACAGAAAGAAATACTCCATATATACCAAAACATTCACAAGGGCACTTTTTGTGATTGCAGAAACCTGGAAATCGTGAATGCCCATCATATGGGGAGTAGTCTTAAATGACACTCACAATTAATAGGAATAACCTGGATGGAAGATCTGACAGAGGAGACTGAGGAGCAGAGCATTTCAAGGAAAAATGGACAATCAACATTGTTAAAGGCTTCAGAGAAGGATGTTAAGAAGGATGAGGATTGAGAAAAGATTTGGGAATTAAGAGATCATTGACTACGGTGGGGGCGGTGGGAGAGTTCATTTGGAGAGGGTGGTTGAAGAGGAGGTCAGAGGCCAAACTTTGTAAAAAAAGAGTGAGAGGAAGAAAGTGGAGGAGTTGATTCCAGACAGACTTTGCAAGAAGTTGTTACAAAAGGGAGGAGAAACAGGATGGACAGATCAGGTGAGAGATTTTTGAGAATGGGGGAAACATGAGTGTGTTTGTAGGCAGTAGGGAAGCAACCAGTAGAAGGAATGATTGGGAATTAATTAGAGAATGGGGATGATAGAGGGGACAATCTCCTGGAAAAGATGGGATGGACTGAGATCACTTGTGCATGTAGAAGGGTTTGCCTTGGCTAGAAGAGCCACCTCTTCATGTGGGACAGGGATGAGGGAAGTAATGGTGGAAGGTATCTGAGTGATGTGAGATGAGGAGGGGAATGGAAGAAAGAGCTCTTGACTAATGTACTCAGGTTTTTTAATAATAAAATATGAGTCAAGGTTCTCATTAACACAAGGCCCTTGAGTTCCTCTGGAAACACCAGCTTACCAATGCCTTTTTCAGGAGCCCAGAACTAAAACAATACTACAGTACTGATAAAGGCAGGGTCCAGTGGGACTATTATTTTCCTGTTCTTGAAAGCTATACCTTCTTAATGCAGCTCAAGGTTGCATTAGATTTATTTTTGCATTGCTGACTTACAATCTCAAGATCTTTTTTCAGAACAACTGCTACCTAACCATTTCTCCCCTACCTTATATACTTGTGAAGCTGCTTTTTCATATCCAAGTACAAGACTTTAATAACAAATAATACCTTTAATAACAAATAACTTTAATAACAAAAGTGATAGTTAACATTTATAGTGCACCTACTATGTACCATGTATATACTATATATAAAACTGATGGGCATATCATCTAAGTAATTTTATTATAATAATAGTGATGGTAGCTAATATTTACATAGGGCCTGCTATGTGCCAGACACTATACTAAGTGAATTACAATTATTTCATTTGATCCCCATGTCAACCTTAAGATGTAGGTGCTATTTTTATCCCCATTTTACAGATGAGGAAAATGAGGCAGAGATAAAATGACTTTCCCAGGGTCATAGAGCTAGTAAGTATCTAAGGCCACATGTGAACTTAGAAATGAGGCAGAGATAAAATGACTTTCCCAGGGTCATAGAGCTAGTAAGTATCTAAGGCCACATGTGAACTTAGGTTTTTCTGATTCCACACCCAATGCTCTTTCTACTGCACCTAGCAGCCTCAACCTAGCACTATATTTTTCTCTTTGGAATCTTATCTTATTAGATCCAACCCAGTGCTCTAGACTGCCAAAATCCCTTTGGAACATCACTGTCATACAACATGTTAACAATCCTTCCCAGCTTCGTGTCCTCTACAAAGTTGATGAGCATGTGCTCCCTAAGTCATTGATTAAAAGGTGAAAACATGGAGCCATGCACATCCCTTGGGTATTCCACATTCAATTGACATTGAGCTATTAACAACATCTACTCTTTTCATCCAGTCATCCATACCATCATATGATCCATATCTTTATGTCTTTTTCACAATAAAAGATAAATAGGCTATTTATAAAAAAAAACTTTGCTATAAATTATGTCCACAGAATTCCATTCATCAACTAGTTTAACTATCCTATCAAGAAATGATATAATACTTGCCTGGAATGATTTGTTTTTGGTGAAGCCATGACAGTTCTCCATAATCACACCTTTCTACCTTTCCACATGTTTGCCAGCCATCGCTTTAATGATTCATTCTAGAATTTTCCCAGGAATCCAATTAAGTTTGTTTGCCTCTATGTATGTAATAAAAAATTATTGCATCATTAGAAAAAAAAACTAATGAATTGCCAAATCTAATGGGGTTTTTTCCAGTCTTCTTTCCTTTTGAATTCTCTGTAGCATTTGGCACATTGATCGTTTTCTCCTCTCCAGGCTTTTCTAACACTAGCCTTTCTCTTGGTTCTTCTACTACCTGTTCAACCACTCCTCAGGCTTCTTTGCCAGCTCTTGATCCTTGTAACCACTAACTTGGGTACGTCCCAAGGCCCTAGCCTGGGCACTTTTCTCTTCCTGCTGGGTGGGTGATCAGTGCCCAGAGGTTCAAGTATCATCTCCATTGTCGATGATTCTGAAATCTGTCTTTTACATGCAGCCTTGTCTTCTCTAATGTGCTACTACCTCTTTGACATCTTGAACAAGTCCCATGGTTTGATGTCAGACTCAACATAACTCATCATCTTTCTTTCCAAACTCTTCCTTCTTCCCAGCTTCTTATTAGTGTCAAGGATGCCACCATCTTCAAGTCACTCAGACTCATGAGTTTGGTGGTGTTCTCTGCTCCTCCTCACTCTCTCTACATATGCAACCTGCTCCTAAACTTGTCATTTTTTACCTTTACAAGATCTTTCCTCCATGTTCCCTTCTCTCATTCACACAGCTTAGAACCCCTCACACATACTACTTAGGTAACCTTCTAACAAGTCTTCATGTTCCAGTCCATCTTTTACTTCAACACCAAAGTGACTTTTCTAAAACATAGGTCTGAGGTCTGACTATGTCACACACACACACACACACACACACACACACACACACACACACACACACACACGCTCAATGAGTTTCAAAGGTTCTCTAGTTATATGACCTGGGTAAGTCACTTAACCCTGTTTGCCTCAGTTTCCTCATCCATAAAATGAGCTGGAAAAGGAAATGGCAAATCACTCTAGTATCTATTGAATGTGGTCCTAAAAAACCACTCGTGACTGAAAAATGACTGAACGATAACAATTACCTCCAGGATCAAATATAAACTCTGGCATTTAAAGTTCTTCATAGCCTGCTATCAGTCTTCTCTTGCTTTCCAGCCCTCCACACAAGCCATGAACTGGCCAAAGTGGTCCCCTTGCTATTCCTTGAACAGGATCTTCCATCTCCCATCTCCATGCCTTCTCATTGACTCTCTCCAATGCCTAGAATAGTCTACCTTTTCACCTTCACCTCTAAATTTTCCTGCCTTCCTTCAAGACTCAGCTCAAATCCCCTTTTCTTCAGGAGGCCTTTTCTACTCCTCCCAGCTGATATTGCCTCCCCCTCTCAGAAAATCTATCTTCTCTCTGTTCTCTCTCTCTCTGTCTCTCCCCATCTCACCCCACTCTCTCTCTCTCCCCGTCTCTCCTTCTTCCTTTCTCCCTCTCCCTCCATCTCTATCTCTGTCTCTGTCTCTTTCCTCTCTGTCTCTCCCTCTCCTCTCCTCTCCCTCTGTCTCTCTCTGTCTCTGTCTCTCCCTCTTGTCCCATCATTTAAATGCTGTTTCCCTCATTAGAATAAAAATTCCTTAAAGACAAGGACTGATTTTGTTTTTCTTTGAATCTCCAGCAGTTAGCAGAGTTCCTGGCACTTACTAAATGCTTCTTTAGTGACTGATGATTGTATGAACTTATGAGGAATGAAGTGGCCAGAATCACAATATACATGATGACTACAATAACGTAAACTGAAAATTATACCGAAAATCACCAGAAGCTGATTATCATTTCTAGCTTTGTTCTGGCAGAATAGCTGATGAAATATATTTTTCTCCTCTCATGACAAAGGTGGGAGACTACAGGTGTGAACTGGTACATATACCATCAAAGTAATTGTTGCATGGATTGGTTTTGTATAATTGTTTTTTCTTTGTTACAAGGCAGGATTCAATGTGGAAGTTGGGAAGAGGAATGATTTGGGAATGTATTAAGCAAAAAACATCAATACCTTTTATAAATAAAGAAAAGTAAATCATACTCTAAATTTTTTTATTTGTGTGGTCATCTGTTGTTCAATTGATTTTTTTTCTGGGTCAGTAGCTCTCACTAGAAAAACCATTGCTCATTCTTGTTCCAGTCCATGATCTTTAAACATCTAGTGCTGTTTTGGGGATTAACTAGCTATATGGCTTTTGGTACTTTCCTCACTCTGGGCCTTACTCATGTGTAAAGTGAGAGGATTAAATGATCCCTAAGGTTCCTTGCCACTCTGATGTTTTTGTGATTCTTTGTACAATTGTAGTAATGCATGGACAACTCCAGTTGTTTTATCCTTGGAGATTGGATTAAAAAAAAATTTTTTTTAATCTTACATGCACAGCTATTTTGCTGAACTGATAAAAGAGTTTGGAAAAGCACAGATGACAACCAGATGACAGTAAATGGCCAAGCCCCTTTAATGAACTAATACAGCTCTGCATTTGGTTGTCATAACAAACAGGGCTCTTTCCTTATCAGATCCAGCATGCTGTGATTATCCAATAAAACTTCCAGCCTTGGTTCTTATAGAATCATCACCCTGGGGCCTTCAAGAAAGCAAAGTTGTAATACATTCAGTCTTTAAAATTTCCTATACAGTTAGTTACACTCCTCTGGGCTCCTTCATCATGCCCCAGGTCCCTTTTCATACTTTAAGATCAGTTCAGCCCTAGATCTCCCTCCTCATCAATACCCCCTGCACCTGGGGTTCCTCCCTCCTAATACTTGGAAGAAGGAGAACAGAGAGCTCCTCTCAGAAGATGCATTGAAGGAGCATACCCAGGCTGGGCATCTCTTCGTTTCCCACCGGACTCTCCTTCTCTGGACTTCTCTATCATGCCCCAGCATCTGGTACCTTCCTCCATCTACCTGCCACCTTTGCTTTTTTAGCTTTCTTTATGTTTTGTTTTACCTCATTAGATTGTAAGCGCCTTGAGGTCAGGGAACGTTTTTTGTCTCTCTTTGTATCCCCAGTGCTTAGCACAATGCCTGGCATATAGTATACACTTACTATCTATTGACTGACTGACAAGTTGACTGACTGGTTGGAAAAGGTAAGAGGGTCCCTAAGCCTTCAGGGTGGGGAGGGGAGTATTTCATTTTACTGACAGCGGTAAGGAATTCCATGCAAAACATTAGGTCTTTGGGGTACACATTGCCACCAACTTCTATCTTCCCCCTCCATCTGTCTTATCACTGTATTCAGATTGTTGGGAGAATAACCATCACCCCAGTTCTTTAGCCCTCTTCTTCCATTTATCCTTCAGGTTATGGCTGGCAACACATATGTCAGATTTCAGAAACACTAGGAAAGTGCTTTCTCACCTCTCTTTTCCATTTCCTCCCTCACTTGCTCCCTGATGCCATAAATCCCACCATTAGGACTTCATTCCTTTGATTTAAGCCCTTGGTCTTCTTTTAAAATTCAAGTCCCACCCAAAGGAATAATACTTTTGGTCTTTTAAAATGTGTTTTAGATATATTTTTATTGATGCATTGTAATTTAACATCACCTTAATTTCTGAATATATCCCTCCCCCCACCCCAAGATTTTTCTCTTGTAATTAGAATTTAAAAAGAAAAAAGTTTAGTGAAATTAATCAATACATTAACTGTCTTGACAGTAAATATATGCAAGATTTCATATCTGTAATTTGCTGCCTTTGCAATGAAATGAGGAAGGTACATTTTCTCAACTTTTTCTAAGGGCCCAGTTTGGCCATTATGATTTCCCAGTATTAAGTTCAGTCTTTTTGTTCCTTGTATTTATAAAGTTGTAGTCTTGGGGTGTATTACGTTTCTGGTTCTGCTTACTTAACTTTGTATCAGTTTGTATGCCTTCCCATTACTCTCTGAATTGTTCCTATTCAACATTTCTTACGCTGCAGCTATAACCTATTACATTAATGTACCAGTTTTTTAGTCATTCATTTTTATTTTCTTGGGTTGCTTCCCTCCCATTTATACTGTTTGTGTCATTATATATACTGTTTTCCTAGTTCTGATCACTTTACTCCATATCTTATCAAAAATGTTTTCCTATATTTCTCAGAATTCTTCATGTTTTTCATTTCTTATGGTTCAGTAATATTACATTATTTGCAGGTTTGTTTAACCATTCCCTAGTCAATGGATACCTAATTTGTTCGCAGTTCTTTGCTATCACAAAAAGTGTGAATATTTTGGTACACATGGGATCCTTCTAGCTATCTTTGGCCTCTTTTGTATACATATCTAGCAGCAGGAATTCTGGGTCTCAAAGTAAAGATATTGTAATCATTTTTTAGCAGAACTCCAAGTTGCTTAGAATGATTAGACCAACTTAAAAAAATCTACCAATATGGTACATGTTTCCATATTACTTTATATAATATACCTGTCTTCCTGTTGCCCTTTCAGCAATTATCATGTTCATCTTTTGTCAGCTTTGCCAAATTGTTGGGTGTGAGATGAAGCCTCAAAATTGTTTTAATCTAAATTATCTTATTAATAGAGATTTGGGGATAAGTCTGCTATTCTTTTAACAACTATTTGTTTATATCTTTTGACCACCTACTCATTGGGGAATGGCTACTGGTCTTAAATATTTTTGTTAATTACATAAAAATATTAGGTTGGTTGGTTGTTATCCTTTGTTCTTGAAGAGAATCAAAATGACATCACCATATTGGAGTCAAGACTGTGGCTGATCAGACCAATACAATCTTGGAAGGCTCTACCACAACTTGGGCACAAATGGTTCACATGAACATTTGAAGTGGAAATGTCTCCAAATTGCACATCCCACGTTTCTTTTGAGCTGCTGCAATTCTGCCTTGCTCATAGAGCGCAGCACCTTCTTTGATGCCCGATGGTCCTTTACCAGTGTCTCACATGTCATGCAAGCAATCCAAAGTTCTTCAGAGCGACCTTGAGAGTGTCCTTGTATCGCTTCTTCTCACCTCCATGTGAGTACTTGCCTTATGTGAATTCTCTGTAAAAGTTTTTTAGGCAAATGTACATTTATTATATGTTAATTCCACAAATATCTTAGTTATCAAAACCTTTAGATATTTGATGCAAAGATTTTTTTCCCCAAAATTTGAGGTTTTCATTTTTATCCTAACTTTTTTTTGTTTATCCTAACTGTATGATTTTGTTTATGGAGAAACTTTTCAAATTCAAGTAATTAAAATTATTCCTTTTATTTTTTAGAACTTCCTCTGTCATGGGTTGTCATAGCCAAAAAAAGTTTCATCACCAGGTGGCTAGCCTACTGGAGATGTACCTCTCTAGGTGCATTAGCTCATCTTACTTTTAGAAAACAGACAGTCTATTCTCAGGACCTTTCCAGCCATTCCAGAGCTCACACTCCACTGGCATTGCCTTTAAAAAGCAAGGGCCATCTGTATGCCACAATGAGAAAGAAAATATAGGCTGGTCACATGGTGAGAGAAGGATAACAATGCTCCACTGAAACCCTGAGGATGTCAGAAAAAGGAAAGGAAGTATGGGTAGACAGACACCGTGCGTGAACTTTTGAGGAGATATGAACAAGAGGCATACAACATAGATAGGCATGGAGCTCAAAAAGATACTTCCATCCATTTTCCTATAATGTGGCCTTTTTTATATTGAAATCATATATCCTTTTAGCACTTGTCTAAATCCATTTTTTGCCAAATTGCTTTTCAGTTTTCCCAGAAATTCTTGTCAATAGAGTTTTTCTCCCAAGGAATTTGTGCTCTCAGGTTCATCAAACCCTGGTTTATTGAGTTCTATTATCTCTGATTCTTGCTTATCTGAGCTGTTCTACTGATGATCTACTTTTTGGTTTTTTAACCAGTACCAAATAATTTTAATGAGTCACTTTAAATCTTATCAGTCATTTATTCACATAAACCCCTCCCTGTGAAAGAGTTAGACTTTCTCCCGTGGGACAGCTTTGCAGGAGGAAAGGAGAGGACACTGAATATCTGAGCAGAAAGGTATCTAAGGAAGGATTAAAAGGTTCACAGAAAGACAAGGCTTTAAACTCTAAATAGAAACTTTGCTGACTTGTGAAATATTTACTGAGAACTAGCTCTGCTAGGGGACTGTCAGGCAAGGCCCAAATGTAGGGAAACCAATTTTTAATTAGCCAGTGAAGGACTCTGGGTGAACTGTGTAAAGATTGTACCTGCAGAGATAAGGCAGAGAAGAATGGTGAGCTTACCGTCCTGTCACGGCTATAGCTAGAAGAATCCCTACTGGGGAATGATCATGACAACATATAAATTAAAAATAAAAAACATAAAAAATTTTAAGCACATTCTTTAGCAAAACTCTGAGATAAAGGGAGTATCATTATAGAAGTATCGTTATCAAAAACCCTATTTTACAGATGAGAAAACTGAAGTTCAGAGAAGTAAATGGTTTATTTATCTAACACAAATTTTTTTTTAAATTTATGATATGCCTATTATGCATAAGATATTGTTCAAAGCACTATATGGTAGGTGCTGGTGATACAAAGAAAAATGAAAAAGTCTTTGCTCCAAGGAGTTTATTTTAGGGAGATAAGGAGTAGAAAAGAATCCAAAATGTAAATAGGTCATTATGTACACAACAATGTGAGAAAGAAATTTGGGGATTCTATGAAATGGACCTAAGGAGAGAATATATTCTAATCTTGAGGGAATATAAATGTATTTAGGTGGGAATCTAGGATGCCTAGTTTGAGGAGCCAGATTACAGAGGTCTCTAAATGCCAAGCTGGGGTGTTTATTGCAGAGGCAATAGGGAGCCATTGAAGGTTCTTGAACAGGGCAATGACATAGATTTACACTCTTGGAAAATTATTTTGGCAGCTGAATGAATGTAGAATTACAGAGAAGGAAAATACTAGGAGCTGAGACTCTAATTAGGAAGGTGTTAACAGTTGTTCAGATAAGAGGTGATGAAGGGATGATATAAAGTAAGGTCCTACAGGTCACACAGAATGCCTGTTGGGATTGGGAAGGAAGAATCAGAGTTATCCCTTTTCTCAGTGCAGTATACTGAGTATTAAGGAAAGTCCCTTAAGAAGATAAGGTGAAAGTGGAGAAGAAGGGTCTGGAAACCAACAGTGAAGGACAAAAATGTACTGGTGAGAGATTCTTGTCTGTACTCTCTCATAAGTCCTCCCAAGATGATCTGCCCAATATGCTGGAAACCTTCCTTTTGATATTTTTACATTTTAAAGTACTGGCACTGGCACTTCCACATCCTAGATCAGCACGGCTCCTTTTCTAATCATAGTTTTCTGGATAATATGCATAACTTTTGATGCTGGAGCTCCTACTGAGCAATAGCTATTCTTTGAAATATCCATATCTTGAAGCAGCGAAGTTTTTCAAAAGTGTGGAACTAAATAGCCTTGGGTTCAAGGTGTTATGTGCGTGCATGTGGGAGGGGGTGTGTTGGGGGGCTAAAGTGGTTTCATATAGGACAGCTCTGTGGTTTTCACTAAGAGAAAAGCTCTGATACCCTTAAAAGGTCAAAAGTCACACTTTTCATTTCCAGGGTTTGATCTGGCAGCATGTACTTTGGAGGTGTTCAGTCTGAGTCCTAGAGTCTGTAGTCCTTGATGTGCATCCAAAGAAGCCATAATCCTCTGTCTCAGTGTGAAGCTGGAGGCTTGGTTACCTGAAGCCCATCTGTAGAAGTGCCAAACAATTGCTTTTCCCTCTCACAATATCAACACATCTGCAGGAGAAGTGAGGGAAACTGACCACCTGAGCTTCTGTAATGTTGATGGGATTTAAGATGTTCCTACCCATTAATAGGCCTCACATGGAGCCATTAAGGGAAGCTTGCTTAGGGAAGGCTTGCTTATAGGAAGACTTCTACACCGTGTGTGTGTGTGTGTGTGTGTGTGTGTGTGTGTGTGTGTGTGTGTGTGTGTGTGTGTGATTTCCTGGTCAAGACTAGCTATATGTTCAGACCTCCAGCTGCTCAGAAGGAAAGGCTCTCTCCATTTAGGGATATATGTAAAATGTCTAGCAATGTTGCTTTGATTCAGGCAGTAGAGCCCTCTTTGTTGGTCTTTATTTCTCTGCTTATATTTTCTTGTATCTCTATTTGTATTTTCTCTGAAGTTCAGGGTGCTGACTTTTCCCCTGAACTAGTGAATGAAATTAAAATTAAAAAAGATTGTTGACCCCTTAAACAGCTATCTTTCCTAGTAAAGCAGATCTAAGAACCTGTTCTAGCAGCCATCCTGGGTATGCCAGTGTGATTGCCTTTACATATGGCATAGTAAGCAGGATCTGCATAAACAAAAAGGAAAGTATGGGGACCGGGATAGTTGTTCATTGTTTCCAGGTTGTGGTGGCTATGGTTCTGTGGAGCCCCCAGAATAGCAGTGACCTGAGGGGAAACAGGTGATGGGAATGGTTTCCTGGGTGCCCAGAGCAAGGCCCCTGGGAGATAACCTCTCCTTCTCTCTCCCTACCCCACTAGCACTCCTGAGGAGAGAGGTTGGAGCAGCAGCTGTGGGAATAAAACAAGCCTGTGGGAGGTGGGGATGGCCAGAGTCAGGGCTCGAGTGGATTAGCCCAGCTCTGGACTGTGATGGAGGGGTGATCCAAGAACCTGTACTAGCAGGTCATCCTGGGCATGCTAGAGTGCTTGCCTTTACAGCTCCTATTAAGGGGGTTAAGTGACTTTCCCAGAGTTACTCAACAAGACTTGAACCTAGGTCTTCTTGGCATCAAAGCCATGCTGCCTCTTTATTGCCCTGACATCTACTGCTGCTGATAGTGTTGATTTCTAGATCAACCACTCAATAGACATTTATTATTGTTTATCATACAATCAACTGTGCAGGTTTTATCTATTCTGATCAATACAATGATCCAAGATGACTCCAAAGAACCCATGATAAAGAATGCTGTCCACCTCCAGAGAGAGAACTGATGAACTCTGGGTACAGATGGAAGCATATTTTTTTCATTCTATTTGTTTTTCTTGCTTTTTTTGCAACATGAATAATTATGGAATCATGCTTTGCTTGATCTTGTATAACTGATCTCACATTGCTTTCCTTCTCAATGAATGAGAGGGAAGGAAAGGAGAAAATCTGGAACTCAAAATTTTAAAAAATGAATGTCAAAATAAAAGCAACAAATTAAAAAAAGGAAAAAACTAGCATTTATTGTTTGCTAGATGTCAGATACTATGCTAAGTGCTGGAAATACAAACATAAGCAGAAAGAAAGATAGGCCCTACTCTCGAGAAGCTTACATTCTAATGGGAGAAGACAACACACAGAGGAAGCTGAAAAGGGTGAGGGGGTGAAGGAACCAGATCTGAGGGCATGATAAGAGAATTCTTAGTGTGCCAGCCTGGAGAGAAATGAGACCTGGTTGGCTTGGGAGCCCTCCTTACATGGAGGTTCTGGGAGGAGCCATCCACTTAGAGGAGAAGCTGGGAGTTGGGAAGGAGGATAATCCTAAGAATTAATTCCAGGGCTCCAGAATGAAGAGCTAGAAATCAAGATCAGTTTAGAACTAGAGAAAGTTAGAGGCTATGGAGTCCAAACACCTTATTTTATATTGTAGCCTGTATATGACCAGAGCTGCTCCTCTTGCTCTCTGCTCTGACGTGCCCCATCATGAATACCCATTGATAGACTTACAGTCCTCAGAGAAGGGTGCACAGTACAGCTATGACTCACTATTGTGTCTCTTTCATGATCCTATGTATAACCTAGGTATAGGGGTGATATACGTCTAGGACCCTCCTCTCTAACTCTCTAGCCCCCACTGGTGTGTTTCTCACTTACAAATAACCAGCCATTGCACCAACATTAACTCTTAAACCTAAAACATTTACTTAATAATAAGGCAAAATCAAGAAAAATCATGACATTTATTCGTTAGAAGTTCAAATCAGGAATAATACATCACAGATATTCAAGGCAAGAGTAGGAATGATCATAATATAACAATTCACCTGTAATACCATATACTCCCTTGCTAGTACATAAAACATTCCTTGGGGAGAGTTGGCATACACATGGAGAAACATAGCAGGGAGGCATGTGAGTAACTCATGTGCCTAGTCACTTACAACAATAGACTAGAAGCTATGATGTCCTTGATCCCTTCAGGAACAATCTTCACCACCCAAAGCCCCTTCTCTGCTAGCTGCTCCCTTCCAGCTCTCATTAGTATACTACTGGGCTAAACAATTTCTCTTCTACTCTTTTTTAAAAATAAATTTTATTTTGTTTTTATCCTCTTCTATTTTTGAACTGATAAACAATGGCAAGCTCTTTTTGCTCACAGTCATACTTAACAAGGCACTGAGAAAAAGTATTCTGGTCTTTCCATGGCAAGTAATTCCCTTAAATGAGAACTGCCTACCTCCTCATCTCTGCAAAAAGAAGGGGATTTTTCTTTGTCAATCTCTTCTTATAACAAAGCATAGCTAACAGCAAAACAGATGCTCTCTATCTTTTTCCCTCTGTTTCTCTCTCAACCCAGAGACACCTTAGAAGTGTACACAGCAACTCCGAAAAGTTTACTTTCTCAAACAGTAAATGGAACTAGAGAACAGAAAATTCTTCACAAAACATCAGGATTCAGTGTTCTTCCAATGAACTTCCCTTAGCTGCTCCAGTCTTTCTCTAGTCAGTCAGCAAGTTCTCAGCCAAGTAACTTACTAGGAACTGAGATCCAAAGTGGTTAGTTTAATTATCTTGGTCAAAATCCCAGTTAATTAATGTCAGAAATTGAACTAAAATCCAAAGCTCCTGACTGTATCTCCTGCTCACTTCTGCACAGCGATCTCTTCTTCCTTGTAATTCTACTAGAACTCGTTGTCCATATCCCTCAGTTAGTCTTATTATCTACTTTGTAGAAACATAATAGAATCCTATAAATGAAAGGGATTCTAGAGATTATCTCAGTAATTAGAGGCAAAGCTAGAATTCAAAACTGGGTCTCCTAACTACAAGTTCAGTGCTCTTTCCCTTATATCCTGCTGCCTCCCTTTTTTTGTTATGATACCCATGCATCTATCCCTCAAAATGCCAATCTTCAAATGGGAGAATCAACATGTAAATAACTGGGTACATACAAGATACAGAGCACATGGAAGGTAATCTGAGAGGGGAAGGCACAATCGGTGAAAGTGAGGGATAGGATAGGACTCTTGAAGAAGGTGGGACTTAAACTGAGTCTTGAAGGATGATGGGGAAACCAAGAGGTGGAAGGGAAGGGACTAAGCATTCCTGGCCAAGGCAAAGAGATGGGGGATATAGTGTCATGCTCAAGGAACTGCAAGTAGACCATGGTGGTTGTGTTGTAGAGTGTGTGGGAGGGAGAAAAGTGTAAGAAGACTGGAAAGATTATAAAGAGCTTCAGTGACACACAGAAGAGAGTATGTTTGCTCCTGGAGGAAATAGGAAACTATTTGAGTTCATTGAACAGAGGGTGACACAATCAGACTTTGTGGTTGTTCAGTCATTTCAATCCTGCCTGACTCTTAATGACCCTGTTTCCTTCTCCAACTCACTTTATGATGAGAAAACTGAGGCAAAACATGGTTAAATGATTTGCCCAGGGTCACACAGCTAGGAAGTATCTGAGGTTTGATTTTCACTCCGGTCTTCCTGATTCCAGGACTAGCATTTTATCCACTGTATCACCTACCATGGTCAGACCTATATTTTTTTTTTAAATTGCCGTGGCAACTGAGTGGAAGAGACTTGAGACAGGGGAGCAGATAGGAGGCTATTGCAGTAGCCCCAGAGAGGTGATAAAGGTCTGAACTAGGGTGGTGTCTGTGAACAGAGAGAAAAAGACACATCCAAGAGATTTTGTGAAGTAGAAATGACAAGACTAAGGAATGGATTGGAAATAGGGGGGTGGGGAGGTGAGGGATAATGAAGAGTATCTCTTCCATCCTCTAAGAGTAGAAGATGACAGATTTGGGAAATGTAGAGGCAGAATGGATGCCTTGGCAATTGATTGGACATAAGGGATAAGGGAAAAGAAAGAGTCAAAGATGACTCCTATGCTATAAACCTGACTGAAATGAAATATTGTGGCAATTTCAACAGAAAGAGAGAATCTGAAGAAGGGACACATTTATTGATACTGAATTCTCTTTTGAACATTTTTAAATTTGAGATGACTATGGGATGTGTAGGCAGTGAAAAACAATGGAGCTGGAGCTGAGGAGAGACACTGGGACTGGATATATAGATTTTGGAGTCATCTATGTCATGGTGATGAAAATCCTTAGAAAATACCTAGGATAAGGAGACAGAAGGTGGGCCATTAATAATCCAGCAAAGGAGACCAGATGGAACAGTCAAAAGATAAAAGAGAACCAGGAGAAAGTACCAATATTTCTGGTGAAGACCAGAAATCAAGGGAGAAGAGTCTCTAGAAGGTGGAGGTAGTTATCGATATCAAAAGCTGACAAAAAGTCAAATAAGGAGAGGGTTAAGAAAAGACCATCAGAATTAACAATGAAGAGATCATAGGATCATGTGAAGAAGGAATTAGAACTGAAAGAGACCTCTGGGGACATCTATTTCAACCTCCACATTTTCCAGGTAACAAAACTAACACCCAAGAAGGAGGTCATTGGTGACCTGTAAAGAACAGTTTGAGTAGAGCTGTGGAGTGAGAAACCAGATCACAAGGGGTTGGGAAATGAGTGGGAGGTGAGAAAGTAAAAGCACCAAGCAGATGGTTCTAGGAATTTGGCAGTAAAATGGAAAAGAAATATAGGACCATAGCTTGAGGGTGTGGTAGTATCAAATAAATATTTTTTGAGAATAGGGTAAATCTGAGGATGTTTCTGTGCAGCAGAGAAAGAACCACTGAGGTGAATGGGGTAGAGAGTCAATCAAGGAAGAATAAACATTTTTTAACATATAGCAGCAAGGGACCAATTGAGATAAGATAATGTGAATTTTAAGTGGATCTGGTTGGCATGGTGGTATTACTATATTCAACCAAGCAGAGGATTTTAGCAACTGGGGATTTTAATTTAAGAAAGCAGATAATGGAGGGGAGGCAACCCAGAGCCAAGTATTGGCAGGACAAGGGGGCAAGGGGATAAAGACTAAAAGATAATGGAAAGTTAAAGTCTAGGATCAAGGTTGTAGATAGAGAAAAGCAGAAATAAAGCAGGGGTAGTGGCCTGGGAAAACTGGTAGGAATGGAGGGACTGCACATGTACAAAAATATATATAGCAGCTCTTTTTGAGGTGGCAAAGAATTGGAAATTGAGGAAATGTCCATCAGTTGGGGAATGGCTGGTCAAGTTGTGGTAGATCAATGTAATGGAATACTGTTGTGCTATAAGAAATGATGAACAGGTGAACTTCACAAAAACCTGGAAAGATTTATATGAACTGATGTTGAGTGAAGTGAGCAGAACCTGGAGAATATTTTTGCACAGTAACAGCCACACTGTGCAATGATTAACTATGACAGATGGACTTAGCTCTTCTCAACAACACAATGATCCAAGACAATTCCAAAAGACTCATGATGGAAAATGCTGTCCACATCTAGAGAAACAACTGTGGAGTCTGAATGTAGATCAAACTGATGAGGGCTGGAAGGTGGGGGGTGAGACCCTCCACAAAGACTGGAGTACCAGGGCAGGTTGCCTGGAATGAATTCAAGGACTCAAGCATTTTTGAGGTCAAGGTAAAGGTTTATTATGCTTTTCAGCAGGCAAGAGTTCTTAGGGAACCTGCAACTTTAGAGGGGTACAGATAAAGTTTATATAGGATATTCCATAGTTAAACATATGCCAAATATGCTAACTAGGTGATTCAGGGTGGAATTAGAGAGTGGTTAAGGAGTAGTTAGTTCTTAAAGGAACACACACTTTTGGTATCAACTGCACAGGTATTTTACCCAGAGTTCATTGGGAAATAACCTGGGAGGGGCACTACATGGAGGTATGGTTTTAGGCCTGAAACATCACTAACTCAACCAATGGTCAGGGTTGACTAAGAAATACCCAGACTACTCTCATCAATGTTTTGTTAGAGAAGATAAATGTAATGGAATATACGTATGTCTAAGTCTAGGATACATATGATTGGTCAGTAAGTAGTAAACCTCATTATGACCCAGTGCACAGCCCATTCAGCCAGTACACAGCTGGTTCAGACTAATGAGTTCTATAGGTTCTGTTGGCTGCTGTATCAGAAAGGGAGATAACGGTTGTTGCTGGGGCAGGCTGTGTCCTTGGGCTAGAAAGAAACTGCCTGCGATAATGTTTTGAGGCTAGGGAGAAATGTGATTTTTAAAGAGAAATGTGATTTTAGAATTGGGGTCCAAGCACAGGTACCCAAGCACCCCATCAAAACCATACTATTTTCACTTGTTTTGTTTTTTGTTTTTTTCTTTCTGGTGGCTTTTCCCTTTTGTTCTGATTCTTTTTTCACAACATGACTAATGTGGAAATATATTTAACATGATTATACATGAGTAACCTATATCAGATTGTTTGCTGTCTTGGGGAGAGGGGAGGAAAGGGAAGGAGGGGAAAAAACTTTGGAATTCAAAATTTTACAAAAATGGATATTGAAACTATCTTTACATGTAATTGGGGGAAAAAATTTAAAATACTATTAAAAAATAAAAAAGAATGGAAGGACTGAAGGTTATGGTGAAGACCAAGAGCAGGTTTAAATGGGATGAAGCAGAAGCAGATTTGTATTTTTATCTTGCAGACTTTGGGAAACCACTAAAAGCTTTTTATCAAAAGGAGTGACATTAGGAAATTATTTTGGCCACTATGTGAAGGATAGATTGGAGGAAGTGAGAGTAGAAGGAGGAGTACCAGTTAGGAGACTAATATAAAACGGTGAGAGGTGATGAGTGAGATTGAACTTGGGTAAGTGAGGGAGTGAATGGGAGATAGCAGAGGTAAAATAAGCAAGACTTAGCAATTGATTTATCCTAAGGTATGAAGGGGTGGAAAAAGCAAAGATGACTCTGATGTCTCATCCTTGACAAAATTACCCTCTAGAATGACATGCATCATTCAGTCTATGTGAACACTTTCCAAGACAGGGAATTCATACACTGCCTCCCAAGGCATCCCAGTCCATCTATAGACAGCTCTGATTGATAGAAATGGCAAATGACTCCACCATCTTTGCCAAGAAAACCCCAAGTGAGGTCACAAAGGGTCAGACATGACTGAAATAACTGAATGACCACAAAAATTGATAGAAAGCTTTACTCTATAGTGAGCTAAAAAGTCCCTGGCCTAGTTCAGTCCTCTGAAACAGCACAGTCTGGCACCAAAGGGCAGAAATAGAATGGACCAAAATTGTTTCTGGGGCTAGAACAGACTTGCCTAAGATGCCTCTACATGAAGCACGGTCTCTTTCCCTGGAAGTGTTCATGGACAGGTTGGGTGACTCTTGTCAAGGATGTTGTAGAAAGGACTCCTGCCCCTGGGGAAAAGCTAAACTGAGTGTCCTGTGAGATTCCTTCCAAGATCTAAGGGGTGTCAGAGGACAGTTAGTCCAAACCCCTCATTTTACAGATGAGGAAACTGAGACACAAAGAGGTGATGGATCCATTATAGATCCTATGAGAGGCAGCATGATACATGGTAGAGAGCCCTGCCGTAGGAGTTAGAGGAGCTGGATTCAAATCCTGCCTCTTCTACTTACTACCCATGTGACCTTTGGCAAGTTTTTTTTAACCTCTCTGGGACTCAGAGGGGGTTAGACTACCTGACACTGAGGCCCCAGCCAGCTCTAGATCTCTGATATTAGAAGAGTCGTAAAGGAACCACACACAATATTCAGTTGAGCCTCTCACCGGGATCCTTGATATCCTGAACTAGGCCAAAGAAATTTTAGCTCAATATAAGGAAATGCTTTTTATGCATTAGAGCTACCAAAATATGGACTGGTATACTCTGAGTTCATTTCCTGTCTTGGAAGGCATTCACATAATGACTGCATATCATGTCGTCTGCAAAATGAAAGGTTGAGACTAGATGGACCTTTCTATCTCTTAATCTATGATCTAAACCTGGAAGGAAAACTCAGAAGTATGGTAGTTCAGTCCTTTCGTTTTACAGATAAGGAAGCTGAGGTCCCAGAGAAATAACCAACTGTGGGGTCCTGATTGGGAAAAAGCCCTAAAATGCAGTAATAAGTGAAAAGTCATTAAAAACTTAAACTCTGTGAAAGGTGGAAGATGGAACGTGGTGACCTGTTTACAAGTCATAACTTAGATACTGAGTCAAAACTTAAGATACTGTGATCTAAGAAAGCCAAAACAAGAATATTACACAAATTTGGGCATAACTTTGGCTTAACTCTCAAGCTCATTACTAAACAGAAAACAAAAAATATCCACCATTCAGTAGTGATGTACTCTCTAGTTCCTGCTGTCTTTTTCTGTTTTCTATAATTACTAAGGGGATTTTGGGGTTCTTCAGCAGGGATCTGATGGGGTACAGACTTTAGGAACCTCCTTGAACTCTCCTTGAATCTTCCCACTTAACCCAGCTTTTCATACCCAAATCTGTTACCCTTAACCTAGCCTGACCCTCCATCATCTGATGCCTCTGGATTGTCCCCTTCCTGCTTTCCACCCTAACTCTTCTTTGTCTGATACTCCCAATTACCTCCAGCTGTTTCCCACCCTTGATCAGTTACCCCAGTCCCATTAAGATCCTCCTTGGACTCCTTAAGACCCTCCCTATATCCCTCCTCCCCTGGACTACTAGACCACCTCCAGATCCCTCCCACAGTCTTTCTGTGTGTAAGTTCCATCTTGCCTCCATGAAGGTGCTCGGATTCAATCTAGCTAAGATTCTATCTGGCCTGCTTGTTAATATAAGTATCACAAATGGTGAGACTTCTTAAGAGTCAACTCAATATGGAGAATTTTTAATAAACTTTGTTTTACTTACTGGAAGAAGGCTTGAGTTGAATTCATTCTGGCAGGTCCTGGGGTGTCAGTGTTTTGGGGCCCCAAGCACCCCAAACCTCAACAGATCCACAAAACTGTCTGGCTACCACTCCAGACCTCAGATTGCCCCTGTTTATAAGTATTCATAATAATTGATTAAGCTACTACCTATAATCAGTCTGGAGCTCCTTGGTCCCTTCCCTTGGTATTAAAAAGAACACCCCACAGTTATAGGGGAGGTACAGGGTTCCCCCAGCCAGGGGAATTTTGGGCTTTAAACCAATTTATTCAAAGGAAGAACCAGGATTTAAACCTAGGTCCTCTGACTTTAAACACAATCAATCAACATCTTTATTTTTATTTTTTTGGAAAGGCTATCAGGTTAAGTGAATTGCCTAGGGTCACACAAGTAGTAAATGTCTGAATCCAAATTTGAACTCAGGTCCTCCTTCCTCCAGGGCTGGTGTTGTCTACTGCCCTACCCAGCTCCATCCCTTCCTTCCCCGCCGCCGCCCCCCCACTCCCGCCCCATCAACCTTTATTAATTGCCTGTCTGCTATGGGCCAGGTGATGGAGTGATGAGACCTGAACCCTGAATTTTACCGTACATTTTAGCAACCCAGTCCTTGAATTTTCCCACAAACCCAGTCCCTGGCATCTCACCCAAGGCATCTGGCCCAGCTCAGCCCTTGTAGTTCTTCAATAGTTCTTTCCTTGTGGCTCTTGACCCAGCACAGACTACTTAACTCCTTACACTGTCTCCCCCTGGCCCACCCCAGGCTATTTACCACTCCTTAATCCCATCCAGATGTTTTCACTGTTCCTTTTTTGCATATAAGTATGAATCTCACTCCCATCAAGCTGCAGATTCATTCAGAATCCAGCCCTGTGTTACAATCAACCTTGCTTATTTGACCAAACTAAGGCTTGAGTGCTTGAATTCTTTCCAGGCAGACTCACTCTATACCCTTACATTTCAGGGTTCTCCGCACCTCAAACCACATCACAGGTACTGTGCCAAGAATCAAAAAGAGGCAAAAGACAGTCTCTGCCCTCAAGGAGCTTACAGTTTAATAGGGGACATGCCATGCAAACACATATATACTATATATGTATATATATACCCCTACAATACTTGAGAGGAATGAGCTCTGGGATTTGCCCAAATGGGCAAATTTATGGTCTGGGTAGTAGGTGGGTGTAATAATAATGACTAACATTTGCATGAAGCACTTACCCACATTATTTAATTTTGAGCCTCACAATAGACTAAGTAGCACAAGGATTATTTTCTTCATTTTGCAGATGAGGATAATGAACATTCTGAATTCAATTAATTTCAAGAGTGGTACTGATTCAGGATGTAAACTCAGGTCTTCTGATTCTTTTGGGGGCAGAAGCTTTGGCTGGGAGTTTGGAGGTCAAGGAAGGTTGGAGAGGAGGACAGGATAAGATCATCTGCCCAAACTGCTCCTTGCCAAGCCAGCAGAGCCATTTGCATTCAGAAATGGAGGCTGGGCGATAGAAACCAGCAGAGGCACAGCCAAGGAGCTGAATTGAAACCAGAGAACTAGAGAGGCTGGAGAAGGTGGTGGGTGGCCAGGACAAGGTTAGAAGCAACAGCTGGGATTTCTACCAGAAGGCTGAGTGCAGCCTTTGACAGTTTCTATGAAGTGTACCTTTCCACTGGGGTGTCGCTTAGGACTTTCTGTGTATTCGTGCCCTGGGAAGGAGCAGTGGGGAGGACCCAACTTCCATCGGTGGAGCCAGGTTCTACATATACAAAAAGATGCAGAGGACAGTCCCTGCCCCAAGGAGCTCACAGTCTAATGGAGAGACAACATACAAACACCTATATACAAAGCAAGCTATGTATTACCTATGTAAACAGGTAATAATTCAAAGAGGGGAAGCACTCAAATTAAGAGATTAGGGAAGGCTTTTTGTAAAAGGTGGGATTTTAGTTGGGACTTAAAGGAAGTGAGGGAGGTAAGTATTGATAGTAGAGGGAGAGTGTTCCAGGCATGTGGGATGACCAGAGAAAATGCCCAGAGCCAAAAAATGGAGAATCTCATTTGTGGAACTGCCAGGAAGCCAGCGTTACTGGAGCAAAGATTACATGTCAGAGGGTAAAGTGTAACAAAACAGGAAAAGGTCAGAAGGCCTCGAGGTCACATGTGGCCTCCTAGAGCCTCAAGTGCCGCCCTTTGACTGAATCCAACTTCACAGAGCAAATCCCCTTAATAAAAGGGTCATTCTGTAAAACTTGGACTCAGGTCACACTCAAGGACCTAGAAGGCCTCATGTGGCCTCAAGGATGCAGGTTCCCCACCCCTAGGCTAGGTAATGAAGGACTTTGAATGGGCTTTGAATGCCAAACACAGCATTTTATATTTGTTCATGGAGGCTATAGGGAGCCACTGGAGTTTATTAAGTGGAGGGGTAGTGTGTTCGTCCTTCGTTGCCAAAGAAGACCATGCCGTTAGAGAAATGATGACATGACTTTCACTTGACTTTGTTTTGAGTGAGGGAGGGCTGTGCAGGTCACCAGCCTCACTTCTTCTCCTGAGTCATCTGAATCCAGTGACCAGATATTTATGGGAGATGACCCAGGATGAGGCAATTGGGGTTAAGTGACTTGCCCAAGGTCACACAGCTAGTGAGTGTCAAGTGTCTGAGGTGAAATTTGAACTCAGGTCCTCCTGACTCCTGCACTGGTGCTCTATCCACTGCACCACCTAGCTGCCCTAGTGGAGGGAGGGCTGTGTGTGACATAGTCAGACCTTGTTTGGGGAAAATTACTTTAACGAGTAAAGAATGGATGGAGTGGGAGAGGCTTGAGGTTGGCAGACCCAGCTATGGACTACAGATGAATTTTATGTGCCTAGCTATTTGCATAATGCCTCCCCTATTAGAATATGAGTTCCTTGAAGGCAGAGCCTAGGCATTTTCTCTATATGTGTGTGTGTGTGTGTGTGTGTGTGTGTGTGTGTGTGTGTGTGTGTGTGTGTGTGTGTGTGTCCCCTGGGGTTAGCCTTGTGCTTGGCAAGTAGTTAGTGCTTAATTAATGCTTATTGAATAATTGGCTAAGAAGGCAATCCCTGCCCTCAAGGAATTTACTTGGACTATAAGGAAACAACTTGTATGAAACGATAGGACAGTAATTACTGGGCACATTTCAAGGCTTTACAAATACTTTCCTTCTAACTGTCCTGTGAAATAGGTAGTACAAGCATCGTTATCTCCACCTAACAGGTGGTGAAAAGACTGTAGGATATAAATGGATAGAACTGTCAGCCCTTAAACCAGGAAGACCTCAATTCCAGTCCTCCCACTGACACATGTTCTAAGTGATCCTGGACAAGTCTCTCGGTGCTCCAGGACATAAAGCTGGTGTGAGAAATGGGATGTGACGGGAAGGGTCTGCTGATTCGGTCTATTGCTCTTTATGTCCCATCTTAGTAACTGACGTTCATAGAGAGCCCATTATCTAATCTGAGCCTAGGATAATCCTGTGAGGTAAGTGCCATAGGTAATATTATCTCTATTTTGCAAATGAGGAAACTGAGTGTTAAGTGACCTGATACTGGTTCCACTTTTCTAAGTATCTGGTAGAATTGGAACTCCAGGCTTCCTGACTACAAGTGCATCACTCTCTCCACTCCGTGTTAAAGGCCTAATGTGTTACCCACTGCCTTACAACCAGAGATAGTTTTAAGTAAATTCCTTTAGTTAACTGTTAACCTACAAGTGTCACATTTTCCTTCTAAGAGTATTTTCAGTTCGAAAGAGAATCCTTAAATAGTGAGGAGATTCAAGGAGACAGAAATGTTGAGGTTCATGGGCACCCCAAATGTTGGGGTGCAAGGTCATCTCCAAGGAGTTCAGTCAGGCTGTCTCCAAATCAAGGAAAGGCGTTTATTGGGGGTAACATAACAACACAACACACCAAGCAGGCTTGCCTGGCCCTCAAAGGAGACACAGCTAAGCTAAAGGGAGACCCCCTAAGGGAAGCAGCCCCCCAAGGGAGACAGCCAATTAAGGGATTTGTGTCCTTAAGGGAAAAGACCTCTGCTAGCCATGGTAGGCTAGGGATTCTTATAGAGTAAAACCTGTTGTGGGGAGGAGATGAAGTGATCAGGGTCTGTAGTGTCCGAGTTTGGGGCATTATCTTTTCCACTGTTCCATGATTCCATTTTCCCAGAGTGGAGGGCTGGGGGACCCAGTTAGTTTCTGTTAACCAGCCTACTTGAATCTCACTGTCTCCTAAAGTGGCTCTAAGTGATACTTGAGATAGTGGGCTTCTCATGGACTGCTCTATTTGAATCTCTTCAGATTGCTTAACCCAAAAGACTGAAGCAATTTTGGTAGAAGCAACTTCAGCAAAGGAGTTGGTTTTTTTTTTTTTTTGAGAAGGACAAGGTAATAGCAACGCAAATTACATACATCCCTGTTGTTGTTATCCATGACCCCATCTGGTTTTCTTGGCAGAGATACAGAGATACTGAGGTGGTTTGCCATGTCCTTCTCCAGCTCATTTTCTAGATTAGGAAACAGAGGCAAACAGAGTTAAGCGATTTGCCCAGGGTCACACTACTAGTGTCTGAGGCCAGATTTGAACTCAGGGAAAGGAGTCAGGAGGACTCCGGGCCCACCATTCTCTCCACAGTACTACCTAGCTGCCCACACACCCCTGGCAAGAGGCCTATTCTATTTATGCATAAGGCTAGAGCTGCAGAACTATTAGGGGTGATGCCATGGTGTGGTGGCAGCAGCATTAGATGGGGAGTCAGGAGACATGGCTTTGGGTTCAGGGTCCCCAGTAAGCCAGCATATGGCTTCACTCCAGTGATTTCCTTTCTTGATCCTCAGTTTTTTTATCTATAAAATGAGAACCTCTCCCCTCAGTCAGCAGGGACTGACTGGAATTTGATCAGCCTCTGAATACGTCTGTGAGAAAGGAAAGAGATAAGATTAGAATCACTGAACCGAGGGGTTAGAAGGAACTTAGTTATCACCTAGCCAAACCTTCTTATTTAACAGATGAAGAAACTGAGGTGTGGAGATGAAGTAATTTGCCTAAGGATGTTTATTAATTTATCCAGAGCCAGGATAGGGTCAGGGTTTCCCACTACAGCACTGAACCTTGCAAACACAACCCAATACTTATTTTAAAGGCAGAGTCACAATTACTTGAAACTTCCTGAAGCCATTTCATTTACAGATGACAGAGAGAAGATGTGTATGTGAGAATCCACAGAGGGTAGTTCTGTTGATGGGTTGCTTGGATGCTTGTGCTTAGACCCCAGTTCCAAGATCATATTTCTCCCTACCCTCAAAACACTATCCCTGACAGTTTTCTCCCCAGACCAAGGACACTGCCTAGCATGGATGGGCCCCAGTAAAACAAACTATCTTTCCCCATCACAAGAACAAGCTGACCTTTGAAGAAATTCTCTTGTAAAAACAGGACTATCTTGTAACCACAGGATTATCATGTATTGATTCCCAAAGTTATCGTATACAATCCAGAGGTCAAGCTATAGACATCAACTCTCAAAGCTATCTTGCTGCAGACATAATAGACCAAAAATACACCACTGAGAAGCCCCTTCCCTGGGTTTCCAGTAGTGGATGACACCTTTGACCAAGGTTGTAAATTATCACCTAATTAGCATATCTGCCAGATAATCCACTACTTTCTATATAAGCTTTAGTATCATTCCTGTTAAGTGGCAAGTTCCCTGAAGAGCTTCATCTGCCCTATTGGCATTACAATAAACCTTTGCTGCCTTGACTTAAAGAATAGTCAAGTGTGCGAATTCATTCCAGATGACCCTCTCCTGTACTTCAGTCCTTGAGTGTTCCCTGAACCCCTTAAATCCTGTTACTACCACCAGTTCAATCTCACTGAATAGGGTGGCCTATCCTCTGAAACCTTTTGAAGGACTGGGAAGGGAACGTCCAGTAGGTGTCCAGGTTGATACTGGATCAACGGCTGCACCAGCCTCCCCTCAGCAAGCCTTTCCCATCTTTCTTTGTCTCTCTTTCTCTTCCTTTGAAGGCTCATTCACCAGTTCTTGCTCATCAGTAATGGTTTCATTAATAGGTTCCAAATCACCCCCTTGAGAGTTTAGAGATCGTGAGATGTTCTACACTTTAAACAAGTCACACACTTAGCCAGCATCTGTTATCCCTCCTCCTTCCCCAACCAAACTGTCCTTAGTTTGGGATCATTATCATCCTAACAGTCGGTAGAATCCCCCAAAGCAGCAGTTCTTAATAGTTCATGACTGTGAGCCAATTCTCCAATAGCCAAGTAAATCTGGCGACCACTCAGGGTAGTATACACCTAAGTAGAGTCATGTCCCAGGTAGTACAAGTACTGGATCTCCTGAATTGTTCAAAGTTGTAATTATGTAAAATGTGGTAGTAGGTCCTAGACCATTGGAAATATACAGGGCGAATGGGAATAATGACAACTCCTTCAGGGGATTCATTATTCACACTAATGGGAAATAATAGTGCACAATGTATTTACGACAATTTGTCACTTCAGCATCATGGAACTTCACCTATAACAACTTCAGCAGAGTGTGCCATGTTATTTCAGTCCATCCATAGATAAACATTCATTAAGCACCTACTATGTGCCAGGCATTGTGCTAAACACTGAGGATATAAAAAGAAGGACAAGATAGTCAATTATTTACAAAGCAAGCCAACTACAGGATAAACAATGAATAATTAAAGGAGGAAGACACTAGGATTAAGAGGGGTTGCAGAAGGCCTCCTACAGAAGGTAGGATTTTAATTGGGACTTAAAGGAAGCCAGGGAGGTCAGTCTCACAGCAGATGACAGAGAGCATTCCAGACATGGGGAAGTTGGGGGGAGGGGTGGCCAGAGATAATGGAATAGCAGGGAGGACAGTGTCACTAAATTGAAGAATACGTGTCAGAGGGTAAGATGTCAGAAGACTGAAAGGTAGGAGAGAACTAGGTTATGAGGGCTTTAAATACCAAACAGAACATTTTCTGTTTGTTCCTGGAGGCAACTGGGAACTACTGGAGTTTACTGAGTAGGGGGTGATCCGGTCAGATATTCACTTTAGGAAAATCACTTTAATGTCTAACTGAAGGATGGATTGGAGTAGAGAGATACTCAGACAGGCTCACCAACCAGCCAGGTATTGCAGTAGTGTAGGAATGAGATGATGAAAGCTTGTACCTGCTGGAAGGGGGGACGATATCAGAGGAGAAAAGGGGGGCATATTCAAGAGATGTTGGATCTGGGGGGTGAGAGATTGTGAGGGATCCAGGATGGCTCCTAGGCTCCGAACCTGAGGGACTAGGAGAATGGTATTGCTCCCTCTGGTAATAGGGACTGTAGGAGGCAGGGGAGATAGAAGGAAAGATGGCTTTCATTTTAGACATATTGGAATGATGTATATTGTCTACATTGAGATCAAAAATACACAATCAAATTTTGACATGTGGTAAATGTCAAGTTTTTAAAATAAATATTTCCTTGACCATTTAAAAATCATTAATCAACTAAAATACATTAAGAATGTACTATATGCCAGGCACTATTCTAAGCACTTATTATTTACTCCTTCCTCCCTGTCTCACCACCTCACCCATCAGAAACCTCCCTTATAACAAGCTTGGTGGCAAATTGGGCTTGAAATCAGAAAGACTCATCTTCCTGAGTTCAAACATGGTCTCAGACATTAGCTGTGTGACCCTGGGCAAGTCACTTAGTCCTGTTTGCCTCAGTTTACTCATCAATCAAATGAGCTGAAGAAGGAAATGGCAAACCACTCCAGTATATTTGCCAAGAAAACCTCAAATGGTGTCACAAAGAGTTGGATACAACCGAAATGACTGAACAAGAACTCAGAACAAATGTATACACAGTCAGAGAAAACAGATCGACACACTGAACATGTTTCACTATGCCTATCTTACCCCACATCTCTAGTCTACCACTTTTCTGTTTCTGGGAGTCATACTTCCCCATCAGCCCTCTGAAGTCATGATCAGCACTGAATTAGGCGTAGACATGCAGTCTTTCAGTCTATAATAAACATTCATCAGCTTATCTTTTTTTTTAGAAAAAAGTAATTTATTTATCATTAGTTTTTAACATTTACTTTTATGAGATTTTGAATTCCAAATTTTTTCCCCTCCATCCCCTCCCTTTTCCCTAAGACAGCATGCAATTTCATATAGGCTATACATGTACAATCATATTAAACATATGAGAAAAAAACAGGAAAAAAAGAGAAAATAGTCTGCTTCCATCTGCATTCAGACTCCATAGTCTTTCTCTGGAGGTAGACAGCATTCTCCATCATGAGTCCTTTACAATTGTTCAGGGGTGGGGTCTGAGGTCTCAGCATTGCTGAGAAGAGCTAAGTATATCATAGTTAATCATTGCACAGTGTGGCTGTTACTGTGTAAAATGTTCTCCCAGTTTAACTCACTTCACTCAGCATCAGTTCATGTAAGTCTTTCCAGGTTCATCAGCTTATCTGACTGAAGAGTGAGGGGCAATTGGAGCGGAGAGAAAGAGGATGGCTGCCAAATGACAGCCAAGACTTGAAGAATCAGAGGAAAAAAGAAAGGAAAAATGTCGATGGAACTCACAAAAGTGGGGACCCTTCAGAGGTATCATTAGTGTTAGCAAGCATTTAAGGAGCACAAACCACGTACTAGCGAGGCCCCGGGCCAGGACCAGGGATGCAAACGCAGAGGACAGACGATCCTTGCCCTTGAGGAGATACAACATACTTACAGAAAAGTAAATACAGAACATGTCCAGAATATTTATATGAGGAATACTAGCAACTATACAAATCAGGAAGACTTTTTGAAAAAGGTAGCATATAGAGGTAGCTAGGTGGTGAAGTGTATTAGAGCATTGGCCCTGGAGTCAGGAAGACCTGAGTTCAAATCCAACCTCAAACATTCATTAGCTAGGTGACAACCCCAATTGCCTCCCTGCCTTCCCCCAAAATTTCCACTATTTCGTAAGTAATCTCAATCCACAATCATCCTGGAGAATCCCCCACAATTTGTAAGACTATGCCCTTGACACCTAATTCTGGTTCTTGCTCTTTTTCCCAGAGTGTGTGTGTAATATCTTGCGTCGTCAATTTTGCAAATGATTGTCCAAGACCCTGTCAATACAACACTCTGTATTTACGGACTAGGAAATTGCAAAGGCAGTTAATTAAGGTTCTATAGCATTGAAAATAATGAGATAATCAAGGCACAGAATGCTTCTCTGTGCTATCCACAAATGAGTGTAACCTTGGACACCTCCCAAGGTGGTGGAGGAGGAAGAAGCTTCCTGGAAGTAAACTGTAATTCAAGGATGTGAGCAAAGAACGTAAGAGAATTGTCATTTGTTTCCCCATATTCTTTCAGCATGCTCTTGGGATAGCCTACCAGTGGCCCCTCAGAACTAGATTTACCTCAGTTCCAACCCTGGGCTTCCATCTCCTACATGCAGTGGGTCTTTTGGCTTCCAGTCAGCCTCCAGAACCCGAATGTACTAAGTGTAGCTGGAACATGGACGTTCTGGCTCCATGGCCCAAATCCCATAAGAACAGATGACTCCAGCTCACTCTCTTCCCAACACAGTTTAAGAATATGCCAGGATTCTCCTATGTCTCCCTTCTGTCCTTCCCATGTTTGCACCTTCTCACAAAACTAATCCTCAGATTCAGGCTTGAGTCACATTGGGATTCACAGAATCATAGAATTTCAGAGTTGGAAGTGACCAACAACCACCCTGGGCAACTAGATGGCATAGCTGGGGTGAGGAACCTGTGGCCTCAAGACCGCATCTTCACAGAACAAATCCTTTTATTAGGGGGAGGCCGCAGGTTCCCCACCCCTGGGCCATAGTGAATAGAGGGCTGGACTTAACAACCAGGAAGACATGAGTTTGAATCCTGACTCAGACACTAAATCATGTTATTGTGAATCTCAGATGAGATTATAGATGTCAAGTGCTATACAAACCTTAGGGCATATATACATGTTAGCTCTTATTATTGGAAGGCAGCATGGTAGAGAGGAGGAAAAATGAATTCAGAGTCAAGGGACCTGAATTCTGATGCCTACTGTGAGACCCTAAACAAGTCACTTTACCACTCTGGGTCCCAGCTTCCACATCTGTTAAATGAGGGAGTTGGACTTGAATTCTGAGGTCCCTCCCAGCTCTAAATCTATGATCCTATGATCTTATTCACTGGTATCCGAGATTCTCAACTTGGAGTCTGTAAGTAGGTTGGTTATGAGAGAAGTACCTCATGGTGTCATAGGCAGGGACAGGACACTGGACAGAATAGATCACAGATGCAATTTTTCATTTGTCCTTATGCTTGGGCACTGTGAATACCAGCTCTGGAGTACTTTGCAAGGAGGGAGTGCCAGGGAAGCGATACGAGAGAGGAGGTCAGGTCTCCTGTGAGGATGGCCTTGGCCAAAAGCAGTTGAGGAGTGCCCAGGAGGTGCTAAAAGACCCGGAATGAAGCTCAAGACTGGAAAACAGCTATGAGTCCAAGTCAAAATGGCTCATTAAACTGGAATCCAACATCAGCTTTTTCAAACAGTTTGAGTCAAGAGAGTGTCTAGGTATTGAGGCAAGAGTAGCCATCAAGTCAGGAAACCCAAGGCTTTTACACCATGAAAGAGGCCAAATTTCTCATCATTAGCTTCCACGGAGTCAATGCAAGGAACGTTCTGGGTCATACGCTGTACTTCCACCAGCAGGTAAAATCAGGTTAAAAAGAACATCAGCTTTGGAAGAGAAAAGCAGTCCTCAAAGGGTGTAAGGGTGTGTGTGTGTGTGTGTGTGTGTGTGTGTGTGTGTGTGTGTGTGTGTGTGTGTGTGTGTGTGTGTGTGTGTGTGTGTGTGTGTGTGTGTGTGTGTGTGTGTGTGTGTGTGTGTGTGTGTGTGTGTGTGTGTGTGTGTGTGTGTGTGTGTGTGTGTGTGTGTGTGTGTGTGTGTGTGTGTGTGTGTGTGTGTGTGTGTGTGTCTTCAAGGGGAAAGGTGGGGACAGGTTCTGCCATTCCTTACTAATAGTTGGGAGATTATTATATGCACAAGAAATTTGCATCATTTTTTTTTCTATCACCAGTTAGTGGAGTTCACTTCCTTCTCACCCCCCAGCTGCCTGCCTCCCTGAGCCATTGCTCATTTACTGCACTTAATACATGTTGAAGGGGTCTCAGAAAACACAGGGCTAGGATGATCACTCTGATGAAATGATTCCATCTCACCTGGCCCATTCCAACAATCTCATCTACATTTCTAGTAGCCCTACTGGAGCTTAGATCTTCCATTCTGAAGGGATTCTACCAATCTCACACTCCCCAAAGAGCAGGGATTATAGGGACTACCGACCATGACTAACCTTTCTCAAATAGGATATGACTCAGGGTCACCGTTATGAACACCTTTTATTGCAGTTGGCTGAAATACAGAGCTGCCCTTAGACCTATCGAGTGAATGAAAAATCATTGATTAAGTGCCTACTGTGCATCAAACACTGTTGCTAGAGCTGTGGATACGAATACAAAAGCAAAGAAGTCTCTGCCTTCAAGAGGTTTGCATTTTTTTTAAATAAAATTTTTAGTGAAATCTTTTGTTTCCACAGTGCCCAGATTTACCCATCTCTGTCCCCTTTCCCCTCTCCCAAAGATCCATTCTTTAATTCAACTGATTTATTTTAAAAAGGAAAAATCAAGCAAAACTGATGGACACATTGAAAAAAATCTTACATGGAACATTCCACACCCATGGACCCAGATGATTACAAAGGAGTAGGTGGAGGCAAGAGGACACAAAGGTGACTTCTCTTATCTCTTCTTTGGGACCAAGCTTGCTCTTTATAATTTCGATTGTCTCGGAGTAGTTATTCTATTTAAATTATTGTCATCTTTGTTTATTTCCCTTTCTGTCAATTCATTTACATCTTTCCATTCTTTTGTATCCATCACCTTCATTGTCTTTTAGTCAATTACATTCACGTATCCTATCTATGGGAATCTACGTTGTTTCCAGTTCTTGGCTACTACAAAAAAATACTGCTGTTAAGTTTTCAGGTATATATAGAATCTTGCTTTTTATCAATGACACACTCCTGGGGTATAAGCCTAGAAAAGAAAATTCTAGATCAAGGACATTTTGTAGCTTTATCTACATAATTCCAAATTACTTTCCAGATTAGTTGTACCAATTCATAGCTCTATCAACAGTTCATTAGTGTGCCTGCCTTGCCAAAACAGCCCAGAAAATGGACCATTCTCTCTTTTTTTTGGTCATCTTTGCAAATTTCCTGAGTGTGGGATGAAATCTCAAGGTGGTTTTGATTTACATTTCTCTGAATATTAGTGATTTAGAGCATTCTTTTATATGAGTGTTAAATTATTATTATTCTTTTGAGAACTGTTTGTTCACATCTTTTGACTCATTATTTTTCTCCCTAAACTTCCTCCTCCTACTTCTGTTACTAGGGGAACACTATCCTCCCAGTGCCTCAGGCTCACAACATTGAGGAGTCACCCTGGACTCCTCACTATCTCTCGCCCCACCCCACCCATTTCCAAGCTGTTGCCAAGGCCTGCGGATTTCACTGTTGCAACATCTCTCCAATATGGCCCCTTCTCTCCTCTGATTTCTACTTACTCTAGTGAAGAGTCTTATCACCTCATGCAGTGGTCATTCCAATAGCCTGCTGGTGGGTCAGCCTGCCTCAAGTCTCTCCCCACTCCAATCCATCTTTTATTCAGCCACTAAAGAGATTTTCCTGAAGTGCATATCTGACCATGTCACCCCCTACTCGGTAAACTCCAGTGGCTCCCTATTGCCTCCAGGAGCAAACACAAAATTCTCTGTTTGGCATTTAAAGCCCTTATAACCTACCCCCTCCTACCTTGCCAATCTTCTTACACATTACCCCCTGACCCAGGGACACTGTCCTCTTGGCTGTTCCATGTACAAGATGCTCCACCTCTTCACTCCAGGTATTTTCTCTGTCTTCCATTGCTGGAACACACTCCTTATCTCTGCCTACTTGTTTCCCTGAATTCCTCTAAGTTCCAACTAAAATCCCATCTTCTACAAGAAGCCTTTCCCAACCTCTCTTAATTCTACTGCCTTCCCTCTATGAATTATTTCCTACTTTCCTGTAGATAGCTTGCTTTTGAATGTTGTTTTCCCCATTAGATTGGGAGCTCCTTGAGGGCAGTGGACTGCCTTTTGCTTCCTTTTAGTTTTTTTCTTTTTAAAAAAATTCATTTATTTATTTAGTTTTAGTTTTCAACATTCACTTTTATAAGATTTTGAGTTCTAAATTTTCCTCCCTCTCCCCTGCCCAAGATGGCAGGCAATCTGATATAGGCTATACATGTATAATCATATTAAACATATTTTCACATTAGTCACGTTGTGAAAAAAGAATCATAACAAAAGGAGAAAAAGGAGAAAACCACAAGAAAGAAAAATAAAGGAAAGAGAGAAAGTAGTGTGCTTTGATCTGCATTCAGACTCCACGGTTCTTTCTCTGGGTGTGGATAGCATTTTCCATCATGAGTCTTTTGGAATTGTCTTAGATGATTGATCTGCTCAGAAGAGTTAAGTCTAACAAAGTCAGTCATTGAATACTATGGCTGTTACTGTGTATGATGTTCTCTTGGTTCTGCCTGCTTCACACAGTATCGGTTCATGTAGGTCTTTCCAAGTTTTTCTGAAATCTGCCTACTCACCATTTCTTATGGAACAATAGTATCCCATTACATTCGTATACCACAACTTGTTCAGCCATTCTCCAATTGATGGGCATTCCCTCATTTTCCAATTCTTTGCTGCCATAAAAATAACTGCTATAAATACATATGTGTCCTTTCCCCTTTTTTATGATATATTTGGGATATAGACCTAGTGGTGGTATTGTGGGGTCAACAGTTATGCTCAGTTTTAGAGCCCTTTGGGCACAGTTCCAAATTGCTCTCCAGAATGGTTGGATCAGTTCTCAACTCTACCAACAGCATTAGGGTTCTGATTTTCCCACATCTTCTTCAACATTTATTATTCTCCTGTTTTGTCATGTTAGCCAGTCTGATAGGTATGATATGGTAGCTCAGAGCTGTTTTTGAATTGCATTTCTCTAACCAATAATGATTTAGAGAATTTTTGTATGACTAGATAGCTTTAATTTATTCATCTGAAAACTGCCCATTCATATCCTTTGACCATTTATCAATTGGGGAATGACTTTTATTCTTATAGATTTGACTCAGTTCTATGTATTTTAGAAACAAAGCCTTTATCAGGGACAGTGGCTATAAAAATTGTTTCCCAGCTTTTTGCTTCCCTTCTAATCTTGGTTAACTTTGTGCAAAAACTTTTAAATCTAATATAATCAAAATTATCCATTTTACATTTCATAATGTTCTCTCTTTTTGGTCATAAATTCTTCCCTTCTCCATAGATCTGACAGGTAAACTATTCTTTGCTCTCCTAATTTGCTTATAGTTTCACCCTTTATGTCTAAATTGTATACCCATTTTGACCATTTTTGACTTGATATATGGTGTAGGATGTTGGTCTAGTTTTGCTTCCTTTTGTTTTCTCACCATTTAACACAGTAGGTAACACTTAGTAGGCACTTTACTAAATGTTTACTGATTGACTGATTTTGACCTCTTCTTTTTGAGGGAATCATTTTGGCCTTATGTATTTGTCAATTTTCTTAATATCATATAGATCAAATCCTTTTCAAAGAGATTTGATAGTAAGATTTTTTCCCATTTGACTACTTCCCTTCTTATCTTAGATGTACTAATTTTATTCATGCAGAAGCTTTTCAATTTCATGTGATTAAAATTATCTGTTTAATCTTTTGTGATTGCCTCTATCCTTGTTTAGCTAAAAACATCTCCTACCCATAGTTGTGAAACATACTATTCTAATTACTTTATGGTATGATCTTTAATATTCAGGTCACATGTACAATTTGAAATTATTGTGGGCATAGGGTATAATCTGTTGGCTTATGCCTAATTTATATCATTCTCCTTTCCATTTTTTCTAGAAATTCTTATCAATAAAGACCTTTTTTTCCCCCTAGGTAGTTTATATTCTCAGGCTATCTAACACTGAGTTATTGAATTTCCTTATTTTTTATACTTCCTTAACTACTCTGTTCCTTTGATGTACTTTTCTATTTCTTAACCAGTAGCAAGTAGTTTGTATGAGTGCTTTTTTGTAAGGTAATTTGATGCCTGGAAGTGCTATTTCCTCTTAATTCCTACCTTTTTTTGTGGTTTCCCTTGATATTCTAGATATTTTGTTCCTCCAAATGAATTTGGTTATTATATTATCAAGCTCTGTAAAGTATCCCTTTGGTAGTTTTATCATTATAGCATTAAAATGTAAATTAACTTTGGTAGTATTGTCATTTTTTATATTGGTACAGTCTAGCCATAAACATTGAATATCCTCCAGCTATTTAAGTTGTTCATTTTTTTAAGGAGGATTCTGCAGTTGAGTCTGTAGAAGTGTTAACTCGTTTTGGTAAGCTGACTCCCAGGTATTTTATGCATTTTTGTAGTTATTTTGAATGAGACTTTATTATTAGTCCCTGTCCCACCCCTCGCCCCCCATCAGTTCCATTGTTCTTGAGGAATACAACCTAAGTCCCAAAGTCCATTGATTCAGGACTCTCTCCTTATTAGTAAGGCACAATGTCCTGTGCCTACATAAGGGGTGGGTAGAGCTGGTGAGAGTGGGAGAGAAAACTCCTTAGTCCTTTGCAAGTCTCTTCAGTTTGTTTTTCGGGTGAAGGAGGGGAAGTTCTGCAGTCACTTTAGGTGTTTGGGGCTTCCAGTTTCCCTAGAGAAGACAAAAGATGCCAAACCCACTTCACATTGCTGGAGGAAAAGACTGGGAAGAAGCCAACATAGGAGGCGCTGGCAGTCTCCATCATGTCTCTGTCCCTAGCTTGCTCTTTCCCAGGGAACTTCCCCTGGGATGAAATCTGGGACTATCTTGGTTAATCTGAATTACCTTGAGCCTAATGGGAGAGCTCCTCCACTCTCTATTGTCTGAGATAATTCACTGAATGGGTGTTACCTCACTCTAAGTGAGTACCTGAATAGGCCAACGTCTCCCATTGCATCCTGGGCCATCTCCAGTCATCCTGATGAATATCTGGTCACTGGATCCAGATGACTCAGGAGGGGAAGTGAGGCTGGTGACTTGCACAGCCCTCCCTCACTCAAAACAAAGTCCAGTGCAAGTCATGTCATCATTTGTCTGATGTCATGGTCTACTTCAAAAATGAAGGACAAACACACAGACAGATGATGGATAGATAGATAGATAGATAGATAGATAGATAGATAGATAGATAAATAGATAGATACATATGTGTGTATATAGATAGTCTCATATGAATATTTCTCTGATTTCTGTTTTCTTATCAACTTGGATAATTTTTTAAAATTTTTTATGTGTGTTCATTGTGGAACTAGGGTGTCTGGTGGGAGGGGAAATCAAGCCTTATACATAAAGCTAGGTGTGCTTCTCCCTTTAGTTAATGAAATAGTGATTGGAAGTTAGCTGGAACCTAAAAACCACAAACCCTAAACTAGTAATACTGAAGGGATCAGACCAATATCATTCTAGCCTGGTACCCCCTCTTCTAAGGAGAACAGAAGGCCAAACTTCTGGACGCAACTTCCTGCTTTATGTTTCTGATAGAAAATAAAGTCCCCCTTGGAGAAAAGGGGGATGGAGGAGGGCACAAAAGAAGCTAGAAATGTCTATTCTCCCTCGCTTCAAGCCACACACCATACCCTATGCCACAACATAAAAAAATGTGATTGGTTTTTAGGAACCTTCAGTTCTGGAAATATGATCACATCAACTGTGGTTGTTTCTGAAAGAAGCCTGTTAATCTACTCCTCAATACCTCTACTCACCTTTCTTGGACCTTTTCAGTGTCTCTCTCTGGCCATCATCCCCACTGCATTCCACCTCTTTACTCCAGCCCACACTCCTTAGAATGCAAGCTCCTAAAAACCCATCACATTTTGAGGCTTCTCAAAGGCCCTTTTTGAGTCTTTCTTAGGTCCAGTCGACACTGTAGAAAATTGAAGTTACAGGATGTCCGTTCTAGTCACTGTAATAATGATCATGCCCCTTTCTCCAGCTACATATATGTCTCTTCTCTCCTCTGAACTCTTTGTTTCTATCTCTGCTAGGCACTTACTATGTGCTGACTTGGAATATCTCCTCTACTTGATTTTAAACCCCTTGAAGGCAGGCACTGTGACTCCTTCAGTACTTGTTGTTTGTCCTTTGTTTTCAAAGAGGACCAATGACTTCGCCAGGGTGATGTCTTTGACTTGTCTGTGAATTGCATTTAAGTGAGGCAGAGTTTTGCAAAGCTGGCAGCTTCCCTCTCTCTTCCAGTGATCCAAATCCGGAGCAGGACAAAAGTTAAGGCAACTGCCAGTGGCCCAGGATGCAGTGGATGACCTTGGCCTTTATCCATATTTGACCAAGATCTAAGTGCTCCACAGCATCTTCATGGCTGTTGAAACAAATTGTTCTCATCTGTCCATTCCACCTGAGGAAGTCTTCACATGCTTGGGGTAGACATCCTCTTAACTGACAGGTATGAAGGCTGTTGGTTACCCTCAACCTGTTTAAGCCCATCTGCCTGAGATAGGGTGCAGATGTGGCTTGTGCTACAGCTACTTGGAGTCACAGATGAGAGTTGGGTGAAGGTGGACACTAAAGATGGATGAGCCAGCCTTCATACCAAAGGTGCTAGTCCTACCTGCACAACCCAGACATTCTTCTTCAGTACCTAGCATAATATGGAACACAGCAAGATCATCAGTAATAGTCTTTATGCTTTTCAAAGCTTTCACAGGCATCATCTTTTTTTATCCTCACAGCAATCCTATGAAGTAACCACCAGAGACCAAGCTATTCAGGCATGTTAGGCATGTAGGAGAGATGCTATTTTGTCCATTTTTTATATAAGGAGATTGAGGCCCAGTGAAGTCAAGTCGTTTGTCCAAGGCTACACTACAAGTTAATAGAAGAAGTAACATTAGAACCCAGATCTACCAGAATTATTCTTTATACAGACAGAATCACATTTTGCAGCATATTACAGGATCAAATTGTCTCAGAAATAGAGAGGACCTCAAAGACCACTTAGTTCAACCCATAAATGACAAGAGTGCTCTATACAATAGCGGCAAACCTAGCGATACCTCCACCCTGTACCCCAGTGTAACAGCAAGCACCCTAGCATACTCAGGATGACCTGCTATCACAGGTTCTTAGATCTGCGTTACTAGGAAAGATAGCTGTTTAAGGGGTCAACAATCTTTTTAAATTACATTCACTAATTCAGAAGAAAAGTCAGCACCCTGAACTTCAGAGAAAATAGAAGCAGAGAAATAAAGACCAATAGACAGGCTTTGCTGGCAATATTGTTATACACTTTACATACATCCCTGGATGGAGAGAGAGAGCTTTTACATCTGAGCAGTCAGGGGCAGGAGAGGGGTGCTGGGAGGTGGGGTGGAGTGGGGTGTGTAAACATATGGCCACTCAGAGTCTCAACCAGGGAATCACAAAGTATTTCTCATAAACAAGCCCCCAAAGCAAAAACTCACCTCAGAATATATATACACTTCTCAGAGCCAGAAAGCATTACAACCCTCATGATTCAGTGCCTAATTAGAAATTAGCAAAAGGTGTGAAAGTCTTCCTACAAGCAAGTGTTTCCTAAGCAAGCGTCCCCTAATGGGTTCCACGTGAGGCCTATTAATGGACAGGGAAGATCTTACATCCCTCTAACATTACACCCAGTGAGATTGAAGAATAAAAAAAAGGACTCATGCATAAAAATATTTATAGTAGCTCTTTCTATGGTGACAAAGAACTCAATACCAAAAGGAGTGGTCATGAGTTGGGGAATTAATGGCTAAACAAATCATAGTATATGAATGTAATGGAATACTGTTGTTCTGTAAAATATAATGAAAGCCAAGGAAACTTGTATGATATGGTGAAAAGTGAAGTGGACAGAATAATTCATGCTGTAACAACACTGTAAGAAATGAAGAATTTTGAAAGACTTAAAAATTTCAGTCAATATAATAATCAACCATGATTTCAGAGATCAATGATGAAGAATGCCACCCACCTCCTGATAAGGTGATAGACTCAGTGCATCTTTGGATGTGGCCAATGTGGGAATTTGTTTCACTTGATTATACCTACTTTTCACAGGGGTTTTCTTTTCTTTTTCTTTTCAGTTTTGGAAAAGAAGAGAGGCAGAAATAGGAAGGAGAAAACCAAATTCCTGTTAATGGAAAAGATATATTCACTTCAGAAAAAGTAGTCATCCACTTGCCTTTGCTTGATGATCCCAATGAACTCTAAGCTCCTTGAGAGCAGGAATTGTTTCATGTTCTTGTCTTTGTCCCCTCAGCCCCTAATCCAGTATCTGGCACACAGCAGGAGTTTATTAATTGCATACTGTTTGATAGTGATGAGGAACCTTTTGAAGTAGTCTATTCCACTTTTAGAGGCTCGGCTTGTGAGGAAACTTTTCCTTAATTTTTAATAAACTTTTTAAAATTTTTAATAAGCTTTTCCCTAAATTTGCCTTTTTGAATTTGCCTCTCCCCATGGCTCCTAAATCCTGCCTAATTCTTCTTCCACAGGACAACTCTTTCGATACTTGAAGGCATCTGTCATGTCCCTCTTCTAGATTAAACATCCCTAGCTCCCGAACCCAGCCTCCTCTGCATTATCTCAAACCCCTCTTGCTACCCTAGTCATCCTTCCCTACTCTCTCTAGCTCATCAGTATCCTTTCTAAGATGTGGTCCTCTGCATGGTGAACAGTACTCTAGATATGATCTGACTAGGGCAGAGTATAGTGGGAGGATCCCCTCTCTTATCCTGGACACTGCCTCCATTGATGAAAGCTAAGATTGCTTTAACTTCATAGTTTCCGTAACATTGATGACTCACACTGAGTTTTCAGTCTACTAAAATTACTGGCTCTTTTTCAAGTAATCTACTAATCTCCCCATACCCCACATATTCCAGTGCCACCCTCTTCTACTCTTCCTGTCACCCTTGTTATCTTTTTCCATCCTGATTCACTCATCCAGCATGTTAGTGATGTTTTCCAGCCTTGGTCTCTGAGAGTCATGTCATGTATGTCTTTATCCAATTGATAAAATTATCAGGTAACATAAGTGCAAGAGCACGTCTTTGGGACACTCCACAGAATCTTCCTCCTGAATTACACTTTATAATTCTTTTGTTGGTCATTTCCGGTGACCCACCCCTCTCTCCAAGGCTTTCCTATGTCATTTTGGTGATTTGGTTATTTTGAGACATAGGGACCAGGTCACTGGATCTCTTACCAGAGGACCCCAGGGCAAGTGAGGGCAGAATTAGAACTCCCAGTCCTTAAGGAAACATTCCCTTCCTTTCTCAGCAGTTCAATCTCCCCTGCTTGGATGAATCTATGATCTTACTCTTTCATATCTTCTCCTGGATGATTCTTTTTGACTTTTAAAGCCCTTCACAACCTGGCCCCAACTTTCCATTACATTTTAATATCATTTATTATTATATTTTGTATAATATTATATATTTTATATTTTAATCCCTTTCTCACATTCTGCAGTCTGGCTTTCCCTAATCCTCACACAATACTTCATCTCCTCTCTCTAGACTTTTGCACTTCTGGATCTTATGCCTGGAATGCATTCCCTCCTCAGCTCTGACCTTTGGAATTCCTCTCTTTCTTCATTCACTTCTTTCTACATGAAGTCTTCCCTAAACCTCTGTTTAAATCTCAAACCCTCACTCTCAAACTTCCTTTCATTTAATTATTTTACAATTGTTTTATATTATATTCACATATTATAAATATTACATATTTATATATTATATATAATGTAATTTATAAACCATAATTTTAAAATATATATTTATTATGAATATATTGATCTTGTATTTCATATTTATTCTCTTTATATTTATTTGTGTGTACATTTATATATGTGGTTGTTGTCTCTCCCAATAGGATATCAATTCTAATACATAAGAATGGTTTAATTTTTTTGTACCCCCAGACTAGCATAGTGCCTGTCCATAAGTGTTTAATAAATGTTTGTTCTTTTCCACATCTTTCCATAAATCTTCTACAAAGGACTGAACCAAGTGTGGAGGCTTTATTCTGGTTCTTTTAGTATTTTCTGAGTACCCCCATAGCCCCTGGGATTTCTGATCTATTGTCTCTCACTCTTTCCAGTTAATCAGCCCATCTCCTTTTCTGATCATGAGTATCTTTGATAATTCTGTTCTGTGTCATTTTTCAAATAAATGTCTTGAAATAACAAATCACAAGCATTCTAACGCTTTCAGTTGCCCTTAGACAATGGCAGTTTGCTCACTGTCATCCTTAAGTCCTCATTCTCACTCACCTCACATATCCAGTTTGTTGCCTAATCTCGTTGCTTCTCTTTTCACGTCTCGCCTAGGTTCCCTCCTCTCTCCTATCCCCCTTTAAAGCCCTCAGTGCCTCTCACCTGGACCAGTGTCCCAGACTTACCTCTCTCTGCGTATCTCCGGGCCATTCTCTGCTCAGCTGCCAATGATTTTCCTCTCCCATTAGAATGTGAATTCCCTGAGGGCAGGAATTGTTTTTTTTTCTACCTTTCTTGGAATTCCCATTGTTACTTGGCATAACGCCAGGCACACAGTAGGTGAGCAGTTAATAAATGCTTGTGGCTGCCTGACTGCCATCCATCCAGCATCCTATGCAGCAAAAGCTTGTTTTAAACCCAATATTCTCAGATGTTTACAATTAATTTTTTTTTTACAACTCTTTCCCCTGGGGAAAATCATAAGTTCATGCATTTAGAGACCTGAGGGACTTTCAAAGTCATGTAGTCCAACCCCCTTGTTTTACAGATGAGGAAACAGAAGTCTAGACAAGTTAAGTGACTTGGTCACAATGACTCAGATATTAGCTGACAAAAACAGAATCTGAACCCGTCGCCCGATTCCAAATTCCATGGTTTTTCTCTTCAGTGCCTATTATTATTCCATCTTCAATTTTTCTGACTTCTGCCTTCTTCACTCCTAGGTTGGTGAAAGGTTGGGATTCCTGGTCTGCTCCCAAGTTCTGGAAGGCAGAGGCTTTCCCAAGAATAGCCGTTCCAGCACCAATGCCCTCCATGCCATGGCAGGCTTGGGGCACAAGCATGAACAGCAAGAGAAGGGAAAATTAGACACCAGGTTCCTGAAGTGGGTTGTCTTTGCACCCAGAGGCAGTGCAGTGCAGTAGCCAAAGCAGACTGGGCTGCAGTCCCCAAAGAGAGGATCACCCTTAGCATCTGAGTGCCAGGATCAAAGAGCATTACCTTCTGCAATTGAAGCTAAGAAGAAATCACACAAAATGCATGATATCAGCCTCTTGCTGAAGTCATCTACAGGACAGCTCACAAGGGAGGGCATGGGGCCAGGGTGACTCTGATATGTGTGCTCCCCAGAGGCTCTGCCTTCTGATAATCCCTGCATATATCCTACACCCAGCCATTAGCAATCATTCTCCTTCTTAGAAGTCCTCAGGAGGGCTTTCCCTCTGACAGACACAACTAGACAGGGTACACCTGGTCCTTTGATGACGTCATAAGTCTTGGTCCCAGTGGGTTATTCCCTGCCTTTCTCCTGAACACTCTCATTAGTGAGGCCAACAGAAACTCACTACCCTTCCTGAACAGCTGTCATTGTCTGGTGCCAAAAAAGAATTTCCCTGGAGCCCATGGTGTCCAGATACTTGATATAGGGTCACTAGTGCCAGCCTGTGTGTCTAAGGCTATAAATTCAGCTGATTAGAGCTATTTTTCCAGTAACTTTGATTTTTCCCTCTTCCCTTGCTCAATGATCTGTTCAACAGATGTTTCCAAGTCTTCTTTTTATTTTAAATTGATCAATATGCTGAGTTTCGATACCACAGACAGTTCCTAGGAGACATCCAAACACTCCCTGTAGAGTGCATTCCCTGAAAAACATTTCATCCTATCGTTAACAGAAGGAAGGCGCCCTCTAATGGCAGGAGTACGGTGCTAACCATTCCTTAGCCATCACGCTATTTCAGGATTTGACTTCACATTTACTCGCTGTGTGACCTTGGGCAAGTCATATAACCTGCTTGCCTCAGTTTCCTCAAATGTAAAATGGGGATAATAATAGCAACTACCTCCCAAGATTGTTCTGAGGATCAAACGAGATAACAGCCAGTACGTGGCCCATAGTGTTACAGAATGCTAATTATCATCCTTTTCCTTCTCCTCCTCCTCCTCCTCATTGTTATTACTGTTGCCAGGTTCTCTGAATTCTTCATGTTCACCATTCCTTGCATATACCTAATTATTAACATGTTGTTTCCTTCATTAGAATGAGAGCTTTTTAAGGGCAGAGACTTGGTTAGCATAGTGCATGTCAAATCGTTGTTCACTTGTGTATGACTCCTCACAACCACACAGACCACACTTTTCATGGGGTTTTCTGGGCAGAGATGCTGGAGTGGTGTGCAATTTTCTTCTCCAGTGGAACAGAGGTTAAGTGACTTGCCTAAGGTCACACAAGCTAGTCAGTGTCTGAGGTTGGATTTGAATTCAAGTCTTCCTGACTCCAGGACTCTATATCCACTGAGCCACCTAGCTGCCAACCTGGCAAATAGTAAGTGCTGAATAGTGCTTTTTGATGGATCGCTCACTTCCAGCTGGGGATAATTGTGGAGTTTTTGATGGAAGAGGTCACATTTTCGCTGGGTTTTGAAGGACAGCTTATATTTCTAGAAGGAAAGAAGGATCAAGTGAGGACATCCCAGGCATTTGGAGTGAAAAGAGGAAGGGAGAAATTTTAAATTTTTATAAGGATCAGGGAGTGGCCTACCCACTGACTGAAGAGAGAGTCCCTGAAGGGAAATAGTTACAAAAGGCTGGGAAGCTCGAGAGACATCAAATTACAAATGGCTAAGGAGTCTACCATCAATTGGATGTCGAGGTTCTTGTTTTCTGGGTTTCTCTGATTCATCAGGGCCTTACCCAGAAGCTGCCTCCCTTCCCTCGCCCCCAGCACGCTTACAATAGAAAATAAGCTAGGCAGGAAGAGAGGCACACTCACCAGCGGATGAAGTTGAGAATGAGCACAACTCTTCTGGAAACAACTTGGAATTACATGAGAAAAGTGATTTAATGTTCAAACCCAGCAGTCCTACTACTAAGCACATGCCCAAAGTAGCTGAAAGACGAAAAAGGGTCCCACGTATATAGCATTCATAGCATAATATTTCCAGCACCTAGCAGGAACCTGGCACATAGTAGGCACCATAATGTTATTGATTGTCTAATTGATAGCACTTTTCAGCAGTAAAACAAGCAAACTTTGATAGGTGTCCTTTCGATGGTGAATAACTAAAAAATGTGGTCTGTGAATGGGGTATATGAATGAGTATGCTGTAAGAAAGGATGGGGAAGACTTACATGAACTAACACAGAATGATTTAAACAGGACTAAGAGAAAATATACACGATTTCTACAGAAATGCTAAATGGCAACTGAAGCCAGAACAACTATAATGGCCAGTCTTGATTCTGGAAAACATCCCTTGTCTTCTTAGAGAATTGGACAAATAACGGTGCAGAATGGTTCATGAGTTTTCTGATGAACTTAACTTGTTGGTTGGTTTAGGTTTAGTTGTGTTTGTTATACAGGATAAATTGGAGAGATTGAATTTGTTGGGAAAAGATTGTAATCTGAAAAACAAATGGCACCTACCTGCATATGTATAACCTGGGACAAATCATTTGCCTTCTCCATGAGGGAGGAGAGGAAAGAGAAGGGAGAGAATTTGGAATCTTCCGGCTTGTTGAGGCCTCTTCTGGCCCTCCCATTCTGTTATTTTTGTGACCTGCCAAGATAGAGAGGTAGGACTGACGGGAAGATCCTCTTACTCAGAATCTTTCTCCTTTTTTCAGTCACACCTCAAGGCTCATCTAGGGGATAGCCTTGATCACCAACCCTGCCTGCTGATTACATCGCTGGGGAGTGGGGGTCCTGAGAATATGCTGATCCTCAAGCTGTGTACCCATTTATTTCATTATTTGTAGTTTTCATAAAAATTTATCTTGGGGATTTCTCACCAGAGCTGAAGAACTGAGTGATTCACCTTATTCGTTCAAATGTACCTTCCATTTCCCACTTTAGGTATTTCATCACATTCTAAAATTAAGGTATTGTGTATCTAAATGAAGCACTTTGGAAACACGCTAAGTATCACTAATCCAATATAGATTAACGGGGAAAGGGTTCCTCTTCCTCAAAAGGTAAGTTTCTAAATAGAAGGGAAATATGTATCATACCAATATTCCCTTCATCCCAACATAACTCATTCTACACCGTTTTGGTTCATTAACTGATAGAAAAAGCTAGGTCCCAAAGTAACTCATTCTGTGCTGTCTGTTTTGGTTAATTAATTGACAGAATAAGATATGCAAAGAACCCTGAAAATTGCAGGCTACAATCTTTTACAAGGAAGTTCAGCAAAACATCTGTAACTCTCCAAGCTTGGCACTCACAACTGGGTCCTTGGGTTTACTTCAACACCTGACCTTTTACCTCGTTCCATAAAGTTTCTGCTGTCACATTAGACTAGAGTTTCACAAATACAACCAGGGCCTTCCAAACACACCAGATAACGTTTTCACTTCACTTTCAGAAGGAAAGACTCAGGAATCTCAGCACCCAGGGCAGCATGGAGAGACCTGGGGGTAAATTCCTGCTCTATCACTTAAGACCTGTGTGACCATGGACAAATATCACTGCACCTCCCCGAACCTCGGTTTCCTCATCTGTAAAACAAGGAAGTTAGATTCTAAATTACTTCTTTTTTGGTGGGAGGAGGGGGAATTGGGGTTGAGTGACTTGCCCAGGGTCACATAACTAGTGAGTGTCTGAGACCAAATTTTGAACTCAGGTCCTCCTGACTCCAGGGCCTGTGCTATATCCACTGCACCACCTAGTTGTCCCCCTAAATTACTTCTAAGGTCTCTTTCAACTCTAAATTTATGATCCCTATGATGGTCTGAAATGTGCTGCCTCTTTTAACTAAAAGACATACCCATCCCACCTGCTCTGGTATTCCAGGTACCAGGTCCCATGATAGCTTCTGACCTAAGCAAACCTTTCACTGGAAAGATAGAAATCCTGGCTTTTACTCTTGCGCCAGAATATGGATATTCTCCATAGTTCCTCTTCTTACTCAGCCACTGGTTCTTAGTCTTTCCATCACCACCTTGTCCACCTGGCCTTGATCCCTATTTGACCCTAGTGGTTTATCCTTCCTCCATGCTTCCAGATCCATAATCTTCCCCATCCCCTCTTTGTCCAGGAATATCCTGCCTCCCTCAACCACCTAAGAATTCCAGAGCCCCCAGAGTGCTGGAGCCTCAGAGAATCATCAGTGCAGAGGACACCGTGCCTCATTTCACCTGAGATATCTCATTAAGATTTGTTTTCCAATCAGAGAGAAGCCTGAAATGAGAACAGGGGTAAGGGGGACTATCTTGGAAGGATAACAGAATATAATTGCATCTGCCCTCCAAAAGACTTGTGGTCACCATCCTCAATGCCTCCCCAAAGGTAAGCCTTCCTCCCCAAACTTTGTAGTTTCCCTAGTAACTCATTCCAAAGTAACTTGTCATATCTAGTAACTCATCATACCTAAAGTCATCTTTTTTTTAAACTTGTAAATATTTTCCTTCTTATGGGGAAATGAGTTTGTTAAGTTTGCTCCTTACTCTGTGAAGTAACCCTGTTTATTTGTCCTAGATTTACCAGTTTCAAACTCAAAGAAAGCACCCCTTCTGGTAAGCTAGCATGAATTGTGAATTGTGTTCACCCCTCCCCCAAAAAAGACCTCTCCATTTTGCAGTTTTGTAGATTTCCATACTATTCCAGTAGCCTTCTAGCCTTTATCTTCCTAGACTGGAGAGTTACCATTATTTTAGCCTGTGCTCAGGACTCAGACCCAAATATCCTGTTCCAGAAGCCAGACACCACTGAATACTTCGGCCACCCCAAGCATTACTGTTCCCTGTCTCTCACGCAGCAAAGGAGTCACCTGAAGCTGAATCTAACCCACATGGATTCTTTTGGTGCCCAAGGAAAACACAAAGAGGGGCAGGGAAAGGGGAATTCCAGGGCAATGTGTTTATTTTAGGTCCCCGGACTGTTTCTACAGTCAGGCTCTGCTGCCTGACTTCCTAGAGGTGCATCCATATACTATTAAGACCCAGAAGCTTTGTGAACATAGTTACCATCTTACCCACAGGTATCCACGTCCCTGTGCTAGGGTTTGCCTCACTTCTGTTATAAAGAGGACTTCTAGCAGGCTTCAAGGGAGGACCACTGAATGGAAACCAAAGCCTTTGCAAGGTTCCATACATGCGCTGTTGAAAATGTTCAGTGGGGTTCTCTTGGGTTTCCATGTGGCTGTCTCATTCTGACTCTTTCTTGTCTTTAGTGAAGTCTTTAGTGAAGTCAAACCAAGTCAACAAGGATTTATTAAGACTTACTATGTGCCGGGTCCTTTGACAGGCTCTGATGGTCCTTGCCTTACATCCTAATGGAGGAAGATAACACATAAAGAAACTGAAAAGCAGAGAGGGGAAGGTACCCATGTTGGAGTATGGTAGAGAAAGTCTGGAATGTAGGAATAGCAGCTCTACTCTCCAGGCTCTACCCCAACTCTTCCTTCTCCCAGGGGAAGTACACCATCCCCCTGTACACCCTTCCTCCAGTTGATCTGTTCCTTCCAAGAAACCACATTTTGAGGAAAGTGCCCAAGCCAACTATGTCTGTCTTCCTCTTCAGATGACATCATGACTTGGCAGACTTTCTCTAGCATGGTGCTTTTTTTTACCTCACACTTTTTTCAGCTTCCTATTGTATATTGTCTTCCCGAATTGGACTATACAGGCTATGTGGGCAGGAACTATTTTTTCCCAGAGCTTAGTATAGTGCCTGGCACTTAGTAACAGTGTTTTATAAACAACTAAATGAGTGCTTGTTGACTTGACTTAACTTGATTCCATGAGGGCAGGGTCATGGTTTCAGGGCTTAGTACAGGGCCATATCAGTAGCTCAATAATTTTTCTTTTCAAAATTGAATTTCATAGGACCCAGTCCTAACCCTCAAGTAATTACATTCTATTTGAGCATACATGACATACATGTGAACATGAAACAATTATAAGTGACCAGACCATATATAATCAAATATTGCAGTGATACAGAACCAGAGTGCTGGAATAGTTTCGAAAAGTGAGGGTCCTGAGGGCTTTGTTGCAAAGAGTGTTTTTAGGCTAAATGTCCCAAACAAGATACACATTTTTGGACAAGGTCAGTATAGGAATTTGTTTTGCTTGACTATGAATATTCATTCCAAGGGTGGTTTATTTATTTTTTTCCCAATTGGGGATGGGGGAAGGAGTGGAAGAGAGAGGAAAAAAAATGCTTGCTAATTGAAAAATAAACTTTTTAAAGACAGTTTAGGGCAAAGGAAGCCATCTGTAAGGAGGAAGGAAAACAAGTCACCCTCCCAAATCCTCTCAAGTTAGCAAGTCTCAGAGGTACTATGAATGTCCCTTCCCTGTCTTAATGACTCTCTGCCCAATAATTGACAAGCTGGGTGAACAGTTCATAGCCTCACAGGCACATCTGTCCTTCAATTCAGGATCAGAGTTGATGTGGAATTGGACTAAAGTGTCAGCTTCTGGGGGAAGGCTTGACTTATCCATTGAACAGGCAAGGTTGTAACCTGGGGAATCCACTGAGGGTATGCAGTTCCATTTTTCAGGGACAATAATTGGGTGGAATAATCACTCTCTCTGGGTGTGTCCAAGCATGGCAATTAGCCTGGCATGGAATCAGCTCAGGGTGGGGAGGATATTAAGTAGCTCACTGAGAAGCAAGGAAGGAAGTCACGTACATGAAATGAGTTGTAATGGAAGCCCAGCCTATATAGCCAAACAATGCCTCAGGTTGCGTCTGTCCATGCAGAAGAGGCTCTGGAGACTGTTTTCACCAGTCAAGATGTGGAAGAAAAGTACTTTGTAGAGACAATGGGTCAATCTGGTTAGCTAACTCCATGGTGAAGAGGAGGTCTTTGGTCAGTTGCAGAGAAATTGTAAAGGGCCTGTCAATTTCAGCTTACTTCCTCTTATTCTCATTTGGTGACTCCTTCCCTCATGGCATCCAATGTAAAAAACCAATCCAAAAAAACCCCAATCCTATAGGGAAAGAGGCTCCAGGGCATTCTCTCCTCAGAGGCTATGGGCCTCAGGCCTTCACCTCTGTTTGTGCTTCTCCTTTCCAGATGATGGGAGCAGACCTTGAAGAAGCTTTTTTGCTTCAAAAGGTCCAGAAAGCAGCTCAGCATCCCAACACTCCAAGTAAAGAGGCACTTTCATGTCTTGGCATTCCAGGCAGGGTTTCTCAGTCCACCTAGCAATGATGCCCCAGGAAGCAAGGAGGGACCCTTAGGACATCTGCCCAACAGTGGTTGAGACAAGAACTTATCCAGCCACCTTTGGACATGAGCTTGAAGGGACCAGTACTATGTAGGTAAGCCTACTCCTCCAGAGACTAAGGTGGTTTAGGGAGGAATATACCCCACTACATCCCCAAGGTATTGAGGAAAACATATGTTTGTTCTTGCTGTGTTTTTGAAGTAAATATTCCTTTGAAAAAGCCATTTGATGTTAGATAGTTAAATAAAAACTGGGAGCTAGTTACTGGAAGCTAATACAGCTAGTGGGGGCTCCAGATAATCAGAGAAAAGAAAACCCCACAAACCCCAAGGATTACCTTGTGCATGGAACCCTGAGGGGCAAATGGAGCAGCCAGGCTCTGAGGGACAAAGCATAGTCTCCTCAGAGTGAACACAAATTCACAACTTGAGGATCTAAAGTTTTCTCATTCGACAAGTATTTACTGAATCCTCACCATGTGTCCACCACTGGACTAGCTGCTATGGGAGAGAGGTGGTCTCTGCTCTCTAGGCCTTTACACTCTAATTGAAGAGACAAGTTTAACACATGTGAAATTGTGCTGTTCAAATTTTGAAAGTGAAATATTAAGAGCTAAACTAGGGGGTACAGAATGTAGGTGCTGTAGGAATCGAGAGAGATAGAGAGATAGGGAGAGAGATTAAAAAGAGATGGAGAGAGGTAAAGAGAAAGGGTGAGGGAGATATATAGAGAAACATAACATAACGAGAGAGAAAGAGAGAGAAAGAGAGAGAGAGAGAGAGAGAGAGAGAGAGAGAGAGAGAGAGAGAGAGAGAGAGAGAGACTTAGTTCCCAGTGGCCTGAAACAGGAGAGACTTCATTCAAGACAAAGGATAGAACTGGGCTTAGACAGATATATCGTTAATAATATTTCAATGTCAGTGGAACATTAAAAAAATACAGAGGAGAAAAGAAGGAAGTTCAGAAGGGGACACAAGCAAGACAGAGTGAGAACTGCAGTGATGAAATTAATATAGACTTAAAAAAACAAGCTGTACTTCACAGATTCTTGGTGTCATATATAATTCCCCTTTTCTGCTTTTTTTTTTTGTGTAAGGAAATGTTCTTATTTTTTATTGATATTATCAAGTTAATAACAACAAAAAAGAAAATTAATTTTAATAGCTCTGATTGTATTCCCCATTAAATGGAAGCTCATTAAGGCAGGAAATTTGGCTTCAGTTTCTTCATGTACAAAATGAGATGGTTGTACTAGATGCCTGGGGTCCCTTTCCCCCCTAAATCCTATGATTCCTCCATAGCTTTACCTTAAAAAATCTGAGGCTTTGGAAGGTTAAGTGATTGACCCAAGGTCACACAGTTAACAAGTGTTCGAGCTGAGGGCCAGACCATAGAGAGCTCTGAGAACCTTACAGAATCATTTGCATTTGATTTGCTAGGCAATAAGAAGTTAATTCGGTTGTGGAGCCAGGGATAGTATAGTGAAACTGGATGAAAATGGAACAGACTGTTCCAAAAACAATCAAGGAATAGACATGTATTAAGCACCTGCTGTGTGCTAGGCTCCATCCTGGGCATTGGGAACACAAAAGAGAAACAGCTTTCCCCAGGAGCTTACAGATAAACCTTGACTTAATGATGGCCCAACAGAAGCTTAGTTTTACTTATTAGTGAACTTCATGAATTAGGAAGTCTCCAGAAATACCCCTGGCTTGGGCCAGGTGGAACCTATCTGAGAATAAAAGCATCTTGCCACCCCACAGAAGCTGGAGTTCCCAGGGGCAAGGATACAGGCCAAGAGGTACACCCTTTCAATCTGCCCCTTCATCCTCCTCCCCTCCCCCACTCCCATTCCCCCCCTCCCCCCAAGAGACAATGCAGACAATTTGGGGGCGATAGCATGAGTGGGGAGGTCGTCAAAACATATGCCTACCTATTAGGGGATTTAAAAAACCCTTCATGTGGAAAAATTGGTGGCATCACCAGGGCAAGACATGCATGTGTCCAAGGCAGAGTGGGAAAAGGACTTAGACTTGGGTTTCTCTGGGGATAAAACTGGGTCAGAATAGTCAAATGATCCAGATTTGAATCCTGCTTGCTGTTTGCCTGCCTCTGTGACCTTAGGGAAGTCGCTTAACCTGAAATCCCACTTTCCACAGGAAGCCTTTCTCAATCCCTCTTAATTCTAATGCTTTCCCTTTGTTGCTTGTTTCCGATTTATCCTGCACAGAGTTTGTTTGTACATAGTTATGTGCATATTGTCACTTTCCTTAGTGTGTGATAGCTTACCAATTGACTAAAACCCTCTGGACTTGAGGGTTCCTTATTTGTAAAATGAGGGGTCTCCAACGGTCCTTCCTTTTAAAAAAAAAGATTGAAAAGGGGAAGAAAAAAACAGTTCAGCAAAACTCATGTAACACATTAACTGAGACCAGCAGCATATTTAATAATTCACATCCACAATCCTCCACTTTTCCAAGAGAAGGAGGCAGGCCAAGCTTTCCTGCTCCCTAATCAAGTACGCCTTTTACCCATATCCACTTCCCTTTCCTATAATCACAGGATAATGAGCTGAAGGAGAGCATGAGAGAACTAGTCCAACTCCTTTATTTTACAGATGAAGAAACTGAGGCCCAGAGGGTTAGTGCACATAGGTAGTAAACAGCAGAGCTAAAATTTGAGCCCAATTCCTCGGACTCCAAGTCTAGTGCTCCTGACAATACTATAATACATGCCACCAGCCAAATAGCTATCCTCAAACCAGGAATTAGTCCTGCTCATCTTTCCCTAATGGTATAGACTTAGAAACAGGATTGGGAAGTTTTTTTATCTCCAGTCTCCTGATTTGATTGCCAAGGTTCTTCCCAAAAGGAGGATACTACTTAATAAAGCAGAGAGCTGACTCTGAGGTCTACCAGCTTCTCCCTTTGGTCAGGCATGCTGACTAGACCTTCAATATCCATCTACTTATGGAAATAATGACAGCATGAATAAAATAGCCTCAATTACAAGATACTCAGGAAAGATTCTACTGCATATCTCAGCAAAAAAAAAAAATCCAACTAGATAAAAACATAGACGGCAACAAAAGTACAACTGAGAGACTTGGTTACTCATGGCTCAATAGACCAGAATAATGGGGGTACAGGCCTTTATTGTTTTCCAGTGATCCAGGGCCCAACTACCAATAAAGGCTTCTGGACCAAACTCTGAACCCACCTTACCCTTATCAGATTTCTTTCACTAAGTGCTTCTCACCCTTCTAGGTTCCATATTATGGAGCAGATATCAGAACCCAGAAGTCTCTATAGGACCTAAGTTTAGTTCTTAGTCAACCCAAACTCTCCAGCTCCTCATGTACACAGCAAGCAGTGCCAAGCACTTTACAAATATCTCATTTGATCTTCACAACTCGGAGTCAGATACTCTTATTATTTCTATTTTACAGTTGGGAAAACTAAGGCAGAGAGACGTTAAATGTCTTGCCCAGGAGACACTTAGCTGAGAAGTGTTAGAGGCTGGATTGTAACTTGGGTCTCTCTTGACCCTAGGCCCAGTGCTTTATCCACTACACCAGCCAGCTCATTGCCTCATATAAGGTCACGAGTGTTACCTCTGCTTTTTTACATTTACCTGAAGCATAATAAATATGTTCCAGACTTATTTTAATTCTGTGAATCACTGTTTCAGGTATGTTTCATATAAATATATATGTTGTGCTCTGCTATTGTTTTCCAGATGAGTTCATCCAATTCATGTTCACTTATTGTTGATTGTGTATGTCCCTCCATCCTATTATCCTGAACTTTCCCTCTCTTTACAAAGAAGGTAGTGAAAGATCAGGTTGCAGAACACTATGGATCTGTAACCAAACCGTGTGTACCTGCTCCACTGCTCCTCTCCCTCTCCCCTCGCCTAGCTCCCAGTCACAGATTTTGTTTTTCTTTCCTTTTAATTCCCGCTTCCTGTTCACCTCTCTAACCTTAGCCTTTGTTTACAACTAATCCCTCACTTTTAAACCTCTATCTCCCTTGTCTCTGTCTCTGCCTGTTTCCTTGTTGAACTGAATGTATTTCAGCACCAGATGATATGTGTGCTCAACCCCTCTTTGGTTCAGATGAAAGGGAGGTTCATGTGATGCATTTTTCCCCTATCCGTTCTTCTGGTTTTGCATATTCTCCAATTCATGCACTCCCTTTTATTATGTGAAAATAAAGTCCCTCTCCTTTCTCTTCCTTTCTTTACTATTTCCCTTTTCTCATCTTAGAATCAGATTTAAAGCTTAAACACTGCTCTCTTAGATGAAAAGGGAGGTAGAGAGAGATTAAGTGACTTTCCTTGGGTCACATACCCAGTATCTCTGAGGCAGGTCTTGAATTCAGGTTTTCCTGACTCTAAGGCTAGTTCAATATCCACTACGTCAAGCTGCCTCTCAAAACAGCAACATACACCACCAGCAGCAGCACTACCTCCTCCACCTTATTTAATTCCCTCTATGTCCCCTAAACCCATCAGGCTTCTGAGAAGACATTTATTCTTCCTATTTTAAAATGTAAGCACTTCATTGTATTACCCCTTCTAAAATACTCAAATGCATTTATCCTAAATGCCCAAAGGTATTTACTTGTTTTCTTCTGAATCCTGTGGTTGCATTTCAAAGATTCTACTCAGCTCTGATATTTTCTTTGGAAATGCAAGAGAGTCTTCCATTTTTTCCCCTACAGGATTATACTGAGTTTTTTAGCTAAGTTATTCTTGGTTGTTAAGTCTTTGTATTTTGTCTTTTGGAATGTTATTCTAAGATCCCTCCCTTTGAATTGATAGCTGCCAAAGCTTGCATATTAACTGGTTTTAGTGCTTTTTTTTTTCTTCATCCTTCGAATATTTTTTCTTTAACCTGGAAGCTCCTGATTTTGGCTATCATGGTCCTGGGAATTTTAATTTTAGGACTTCTTTTGGGATGAGGGGGGAATCTTTATATGTTCATTTTGTCATCTAGTTCTAATGGATCTGGGGAGTTCTCACTTATAATTTCCTGGTTATGATTTTCATGTAAACATGAATCTTAGATATGTTTCCTAAATCAGTTTTTTTTGTAGCAGATTACATATTCTTCTGTGATTTTGCTTTAATATTTAACTCATGAAATCATGGTTTTAGTGTGCCCCATTCTAACTTTCAGGAAGTCCATTTTGCAGTTTGGAACTGTCCGAATCTATTCTTCTTCCCATCGTGTCCTCCTTAGCTCTTGTTTCACTTACCATTACATTTAAAACAATCTCTTGGACCATTTCTTCCAGGTACTCTTGTGGTCCGTATGTCCTGGTCATTCTTTTTCTTCACACTCTACTTGCATTTGTGAAGTATCTTCTTCTGGCTTCATGCCCTTGGACTTTTCTCAATTTATACTGCATTCAGCATTTTCTATTAACTCTTTATCTCCAGACTTTCTTGATTTAGAGTTTGAGTCAGACCACTCTTTCCTAAATCCTTAGATGTTTTGGGCTGGTCCTCCTGAATGAGGATACTAAGGCCAGGTAGGCCCAGACCTCTGAAGGAATTCCTGTTTTGACAGTTTCCTGGTAGTTTAGCCTAGGTTATGGCCTCAGCCTTTTCTCTGTATTTCTCTTTTAGGGTCCTACATCCAGGCTCCATCCCTTTCTGTGATTCTGACAGGCTCCAAACAGATGTTACCAATTACACTGATAGCAGGGTTCCTGAAAACAAATAAACAAAAACACTTTTAAGTGCTTTGCTTCCTAGGCGCTGACAGCCCCCTCCTCCAGTTGTGACTCGATCCTGGAATGGCCCTGTCTGCTGCTGCTGCTTGGGCAGCGATGCTCTCCAGGGGTGACCCTGAGCTGCTTGTGTCCCTTGTCTGTCTATCCTGGCTTGTCTCACTCAGATCTTCTCCAGGTTTTCTTGTACAGTCCTAGACTCAGTGGAGATTACAATTGTTTCTCTGACTTCCTTTCTTTGTTTCCCTCTGGTGCCTTTTTAGAGTTTTACTGATCAATTAGAGGGATGGGAAAGGAAGACCTGGACTCCTCTAGATCCTAGTTCCTAGGCATCTAGTCAGAACACCTGGATGGATGTCATTGACATAAAAAATATTAAAATATGCTAAAATTAAATTTTCTTTGTTAAAAAAAATGCAGGTCTTGTAGTTGCCAAAAACTGGAAGTCAAGGGGATGTCCATCAATTGGGGAATGGCTGAATAAATTATGGTATATGAATGTAATGGAGTACTATTGTGCCATAAGAAATGATGAACAAGAAGACTTCAGAGAGGCCTGGAAGGACTTATATGATCTGATGCTGAGTGAAAGGAGCAGAACCAGGAGAACTTTGTGCACAGCAACGACCACAGTGTGCGAGAGTTTTTTCTGGTAGACTTGGAATTTCGTAATAACACAAAAACTTCTTAAAAAAAAAAAATCCCAATGGTGGTTCTCAAGGCAAAATGCCTTCCACACTCAGAGAAAGAAATATGGAAGTCATTCGCAAAATGTAGCAGATCATGTTTGTGTATGTGTATGTTTTTGTGTATCATGTTTTGATTTGTTATATGATTTCTTTCATTTATTTTAGTCTGACTTCATAGCATGACTATAGTGAAAATATACTCAATAGGAAAGTATATGTAGAACCTATTGTATGCAGTCGTGGGGAGGGAGGGGGGTAGTGGGGGGCAGGTGGGGGGGGTAGTGGGGGGCAGGTGGGGGGGGATAAAATCTCAATTGTATGGCAGTGATTGTTAAACATTAAAAAATAATAAAAAATTTAAAAAAATAGATATGGAAATGATAAAAAAATAAAAAAATAAAAAATAAAAGAAAATAAAAAAATGCAGGTCACTGAATTTCTAGGGGAAAGTGTCATAAAACCAACAAAAGACAGTATATATAGTACCTTCAGAAGAGACTCAGGACTGCTTTTTTCCTCAATAGCACAAAAATTTAGAAGATGCAGTGGACGCCCCTTCTGGGCTGTTATTTCTTACATATCCTTATGCCCACATTCTGCACAGTTGGGCATGTAGTTGAAGTCAAGTATTAAAAAGACACCACAAAGTTTCACACTGCTTCCATCAGACCGTGAGCTCCTGGAGGGCAAGGAAGCATCTTTTGTCTTTCTTTGTATTCCCAGAACCTAGCACAGCATCTGGCATACAACAGGCAATTAATGAATGCTTACTGAATGAGGAGTAAAGAAACAGGAAGGCTAATCACATCTGAATGCCACTGAAATAACCCAAGCAGTAGAAGAACAAGAAAGAGACCAGAAAACTGCTGAGAGACATAACACCATGGATGACAGGGGTTAGAACGAAGAGGGGACTTGAGCTAATGAGTCCAAGCCCCTTTGACAGATGCCCTTGTCTCACACAGTTACTGGTAGATCCCCGTTCCTGAACTTTGGGTTTGACTCCTCCTCAGCCCCATGACCCCCTGGCTCTTTCCACCATGCGCTATATTGTCTCCATGAAATTCAAACTAAATACCAAAACTGAATGTGAGTGGAGAGATGCTTCCGTAAGTGAAATCTGAAGTGTTGGCATTTCATTGGCTGGTCTTACATGTCACTGTAAGAACACCCTAAGGTCTCCCCTCCAAACAGCACATTATCACTGGTCTTCTTTTCCTGGAAGGACCAATGTTAATGTTGTGGGGGGAGAAGGAGGGAGAGGAAAGAAGAGGCATTAGGGTATGTTGGTACATATTCGGAACAGGGACAAACCTATGCTTCTTACATGGTGAGCTGACAGAGAAGACCCCAACCCCTCCCATTTAATGGTTCCTCTGCCTGGTTAGTATTCAATTTTCCATGTCTCTAGCAGGCTTAGCTGTGTCTAGTTACTTATCAGTCTTCATCTAAGCAGTATCACTTCAAAGTACAAGCTGCAGGATTCTTCAAAATAAAACAGGCTTAATTAAGGTATCAAAAATCCTACCATATTTTGGGATAGCACAAAAGCAAATAGCTTCACCTATCCATGACAGCATCATTTTATTGCAGCTTTATGTAATAATGAATATTTATAATGTTGACTTTGAGCCATTAAGGTTAAATTATGTCCCATACTTTCCATTTAGGGAGGCAGGAAATGTTTAATATATTTCAGAAGGAATTCCTTTCTAAATGACTAAAATTTTTTTTAAATATAGTGCTTATAAAACCCCAGAGAATCTTCCACTAAATCCTTCTCTGATACCTCACCATGGTGTGGAATTACCCCTGTATTCTTTAGAGCTCTATCAATGGAGCACAAGCTCTGGCAGGACCGATATACTCACCATGCTCTAGACCAAATGTCCTGACAAAAGCAGCAACCTAAATGAAATCAGGGGTCTTATCACTAGGTTTTCATCCAGGTCATGAATTTTTCAGCAACAAAAACTCACCACTAAGACACAGAAGGGTTACAAACCAGAAAAGGGCAGGGAACACACACTGCTGAAAACAGATCTGAATTATGAACATACCAGCAACAAATCTGGGTATCAGGGCACTGTTCTGAGCGACACAAACTGTGACTCGTTTTTTTTTTTTTTACCAATGCCATCTCAGAAAAAGACATGCCCTGTCAGAGAACAACGAATAAAGCCAGGATAAAAGTCTTCTAGCCTACTCATTGTAATCTTTCAAGCTACAGTTTAAGAGATTGTAGACACAGTATCTTTAGCAAGGTCAGACCTTTAGGGTGGAGCAAAAGGAGGAAAAAAAAGAACACTGGTTTTCTCAGCACTGAGCATCACCTAGTATGTTTTAGACCAAAAAAGTTCCTTAATCACAAGAGGAACTGAAATTGATGGTTCCTTTTACTCCTTCCGTTATAATTTGCTGCAATGTAGTAAGTTCATTACTATCCAAACTCCTGGTGATATTTAAGGGGGAAAAAAGCTAGGTACAAATCCACCATCTAAAGATGGCAAACCTCTAGCAGGTCTACTGAGAAGGGTGAACCTGGGTTAGTTAGGCTCAGCAAGCATTTACTAAGTACCTATTGTGGGGGGTGTAGGGGAGAGGGAGGGGGAAGCACTGGGGATAATAAAAAGAAAAACAGGCCCTGCTTTTATAAAGCCTATAGTATATCAATAAGATAATAAGAACTTCTGATAATTATCAATGATAAATTTTCCACAGCAAGGAAATTACAAGTCTGGAAGATTTGCTCTAGCTCCCCTACCTAACCTATCCCCGCCCCCAGATAAATATGAAAGCCTGAGAAGTAGAAATTATGGCAGTAGATATAATGGTCACACAGACAAGGCCTTAGTTAAGACTCTCTACTTCCCAAAGCTACTTGAAAAATCACTTTTCTATATTCTTAAAATTAGCATGAGTTTTTAATTTGACAGATTATTAATAGGCACTTAATTCTTCCTAAGCATAAAGTAGAACCTAAAAGTAGCATTCTCCTTTAGAGAAGGATTTGAAAGCACTCTTAGCAACAGAATCTCAAAGCTGCACGAGTTTTTAAAAATACTTCACACACAGTAGGTGTTTATTATATTGCACTGTATAATGTCTACTGTACTTCTTTGTAAGGTGTATCATTCACAGGCTTATGTTAACACCCACAAGCTTACCAGTATGTTCTTTGTTAATAAGGAGATTCAATGAACAAGAAGTCCAGAGAAGAAAGATAAGCCTCCAGTAAGAGATGTTGACGTTTAAAGAGGTTTCTACAGACACTAGCACGCAGCACCTCTCTGAGATTTGTAAGGCAATCTGGAACAACCTGCTTACAGCCTGCTTTTGTTTGTAAAGTTTACAGGGGCTGATTAAACAAAAAAGTAAAACAAACGGACCTAATGAAATCTGTGAGTGATACTCTATTTTATTTCACATTATTATCTTGTAGACAACCAGGTCTATTTCTGCTACTGCAAAAAGTTCACAGAAGATCTTGAACTTCTACACATTAGATATAATGAACAGTGAAGAAGTCTTTGTATAAAGTATTAACAACCACGGTTGCTTGCTTACTACTGTATTTTTTGCCTGTCCTTTAGTAGAAAAAATGATTTACCATTGAGTTAATGGACTCGAGTGCAAAAAAAATTGTTTTTAAAAGCAAACCTAGATTCCAATTCTGTATACTGAGATTTTCAGAGTTTTATTTATACTACTAGCTAGATAAAAAGCATACATATTGTGTCTGTTGTACAGTCAATACAATTGCAACTTTTTCTACGTAAATTCTCTATACAAAGTCATTGCCAACTGATATGGTCATTGATGGCGTAGGGCTTAGAATAACCAAAAGGTATAAAAAACAAGTTTGCAGTCTTGCCCCAAGATACAAAAACTGAATTTCAAACAATGTCATAACATACATGATTTAAACTGTATACGAAAAATCACACATCAAATCAAGTACAAAAATAGTTAAGCTACCCATTATGAACAATTGTAATGTTTCATTATTCTGCACAGTATTTAGCACAGATTTTAGCAGTTTCCAAAATACTTTCATTATTTAGTTTAAGCATCATCAGCTTTGCAGAACAGTGTGACATTTAAGTGGAGTGATAATACTCCTTTTAGTGTTTTAAAAATACAAAAGTTTTCCCTATGAATTAATGAAGGAAAGCAATTCCTATCCCAGGCTTTGTAGTAACCAGACCCAATGCCCCCAAATTGAGGAAGAATATAGCTATTATTCTTCAGCAGGGCAGAGAAATACCTCTTGTTAATCACAGTTATCAGACAGAGAGCAAAATGGAATTTAAAACAAGTTTTTGTCTAGCAATAAGAACTTTTCAAATATGTACATACGTATTAGCCTTGGCAAATGTAAAATTGAAGCTGCAAGCTACAATATGAATTAAAACTTTGTCTCATTCGAGTTTTAAGGAAATAATTTTGGGAAGAGGTTACATTGAAATTTTTGTGACTAAAACTCCTTAAATGCAGAGTCAAGTTGCTCTTAATAATATTAACTCACCCACATGGCACAGTATTTTTGATTAAGATATATGCTCAATAGTAACCACTCACATACAGAATGAGATAGAGGTGAATTATCTTTGAGAACTTTCTCTGCATTTAAACGTTAGCAATGTTGAATTTATTCTGTAGAATAACATCTATAGATTATGTATATAGGTTTTGCACACAAAAGGCTCTAGAATATGTGCTAAAGGTTACATTTTCCAGCACTGGAATGATTCCTTCATATATAGCTAGTGAGGGCTTCATCTGGATTGTTTTCCCCTAATTCAAGCTCTGAGTCATGCCTCATACCTGAACGAGTTTCTAAATGGGGGAAAATTTTTAAAATCCAGTTTCTGTCTGCTAGGAGCAAGGCAGCAAACACATTTTCCAACCTTTTATGAAAAGATTAAGCAGAACAAAAGTAAAATATATCTTCAGGTTATAAACAGGATTGTATTTTACAGTCCACCATCCTGACAAACAGCCACAACAGAGACTTCAGTCTAATGGTTGTGGGTCTGCAATAGGCATGGTATGGAGTACTTCATCTAGGAGTTGGAGGGCGCGGTGTAAATGAATCTCAATCCAGCAAGGTGTTTCTTTGATGCTTTGCCTTGGGTAGTCAGGGCCCCAGCCTTTTACAAAACTCATCCTGAGTATGCATAATCGGCGTAGGTCATCCACACCAATCCCAGCAGCTGCTGATAGACCTAACAGGAGAGAAGAGAGTATGTCAGACAGACATGTTAACATCCCCCCTCCTCCCCACATTGCAAGTTAAATAAAATGACCAGTTTTTCTTCAGTTTCTCCTCAGCATACAATCTCTTTGCCAAAGTGCTAAGAAACAACTGGAGACCTTGACTTGACAAAAAGGGTCTGAAAACACTTTGGGCTGAGGTGGTTTGCTGCTCACAAGTGTGTCTACCAATATAAAATATCAAATGACCACAACCTAGAAACACTCCACCTAACTTTGTCTTTAGAAGTGGAGGTAAAGGGATTAAGAGACAACTCACATTTAGGCCATAATAGTACATAAATAATGGGTTGGTTATGAGAACCTTAGTGCCTACATCTACCCTAACATAGACTAGTTTGAAATAAAATATGGGGGGAAAAGAGATTGTTTCTATCTCTGATTCCACTAGGAATTCTTTGACCTGAGATAACTGCAGTGCCTCCATTTCCCAGTAAACAAAGTACAGAAAGTGTTACTGTGTTATTTAATGGTGGTGTTGGGATGAGAATGAGGATGTTGGTAACACTTTTGAGATCTCTGGTGAAAATATTTTATGTCATCAACAATTACATTGATGGTTTTGATGCCTGAGGAATTAAAAAAAGCCAAGCTGTCATCATTAAATATTAAATGCTAGCTAATTATTCTACATCTCATTTTCCAGTCAGAACATATATAATCAATCTGAACCCATCAATATAACAATGAAACTAATGGGAAGAATTTGCATGTACTGTAGAGAAACCTGCAGGGCCACTGCAGTTTTCTTAGCCAGTGTGATTTGCTTACCACACTGAAGAGGTTAAGAACAGGGGTTGAATGAATCACTAGTTATGCCTTCAGACGTGGAAGATGGTGCCACGTGTTTCCATCATAAAAGTCTATAGTCAGCAGTTTAACTCTGCAGTAAAAAATTCCCCATCAGTGTGAAACCTGGCACACAGTTCAATTTTACCCTAAAATTAAAAAAAAGTTCTACACGTTATCAAATACCACCCTCACTCAGTTTCATCTCCATGCTTAGAATAACTTAACAATGAAAAAGCCCTGAGAGGTGCCTGATTCTGAAATCAGGTTCCACTTTCCTGCTAAAGTAAAAAACAGCAGCCCACCCTGATAGAGCCTCTGGCCTGGTTTGGCAGGAAGGAGGGAATAAAAAAGGGTCAACATGATAGCACAGTAACCTTTACCACTTTGACCCCACTCTTCTCTTGAAATTAAGGAAAAATTCAGATACCATCTAAGAAATTTGTAAGCAAATTCATGTCACTTTCCTTAAGTACTATAATCCCAATAAGAAAGGTACTCATAACTTAAAGTAATGTACAGGCTGAGTTTATGAGGACAAAATACTAAGCATTAGCCTTTTTTTTTTTTTTAAAGGACAAATCAAAAGGATACTTACTGATAGCAGGGGCTATTCCACCTACTGATCCTGGTCCAGGGATATTTCCTGCTACTGCTGCGGCCTGAGCAGCTGCTGCAGCTTGTGCAGTGGCAGCTTGTTGTTGCATCTGACGATGGCACTGGCGTAAATCAAATACCTTTTTAAAAAAAGTATAAATTTTGCATTATTGAAAATAGCAAGAAAAGGTATTATAGATCAAACCTAGTACATCCTTATTATACACACCTTAAATGTGTAGCCCTAATTGTTTGGAACATAATATGTAGAGGCTATATTTAGTCTTTTATCTTGAAAAACTGGTAAAAATTTGCTTAGGAAAGGTGGTGGCCCTTAATTCTTCCACGCGTGCGTGCATACATGTGTGCATGTGTGCGTGTGTTTTCCACTTCTGAGTTAGCTCTGATTGCTTTATCTATTTCCTCCTGGGTGTGATTACGCTAAGAGGAGTAGAGGGTGAGAAGGGGGGGTGGTCTCTCCCCTTTTGCTCTTCATTCCTCTTGCCAGCCAGCATTAGAATATATACTCAGGAAGACCAGTAAAAATGGCAGAGTAAGAAGCAGCAGTCTAGCCCAGTTTTCCCCACAACTATTCTCACGAACACAAGCACCAACCCAAGAAAGTTGTGATCAGGAAAATGAAGGAGAAACCATATTGGCCATTTTTTCTAGTCTAAGATCATAAAGGCAGCTGACCAGAGGAAGAATTGTAGAACAGGCCTGTAGCTCTGTCACTGATTCAAGGAAGGACTGTCTCTGACCACCTTCTGAGGTCCAGAGCAGGGAGAAGCCAGCAGTGCTAGACCTCTGACCTCCAAGCAGGTGTGGAGATTCAAGCCCCTAGGTATTAGAAAGACTAGACCTACAGTTCTATTTGTCTGGACTTGAAAAGGCTTCTAAGCTAGATAACCAGGGCTTTGGCCAGTAACCGTCCACTGAAGTTCCACCCAAAGGCAAGCCTGCAGTTGTGTTGCCTTGAACCGAACAGAAATTGAGAGTCTATAAAGTCCAGATGGGCAGGGACCAAGAGAATGCCCTAAATCAGACCACTTAGGGACCAGTGAAAGTTTACAGCTCCCTCGCTCAAGGTGTCCTTGGGATCTTTAAAAAAGACAGCAATCAATACAAAGAGAAAGAACATAGTGGCCAGCCTCTAAGCAATACAAACAAGGACCACAAAAAGTAATGGCATTTCCTCCAGAAGTTATTGACCCTAACACAAAGTCCCAATCTGAGATGTACTGGAATATGAAAAAAAAATTCCCAAAATAATGCATTATTATATAATTCCAGGGACATCCAAGGCACCTATGTGCAAAGTGGAAAAAAATACAACAAAAAACCCCAGCTTAGCCAAAAGGCAAATTCAAAGTCCTAGAAGAAATGAATTCTATGGAATAAAGACTCAGAAGCAGAACTCACAGCTTAGTACAAGAAGCAGTGTGCACCAGGCAAATCAAACCACCACCCCCACCTTCACCAGCATCTCCCTCAGACTCTCATGGCGACAAACCCAGGAACCTGAACCCAAGAGATCTGAGCACAGCAGGGCTCCCAGCTCAGTGACCTCTGCCATCATCCCGGGAAGCAACCCCTGTGGAGAGGCAGCCTGGCAACTGCTCCGCCAGGGCCTGTAGCAATGGCTACTGAAGTCGAATAGTTCAACATCAGTAATTGCTATGATTTTATCAGTGGAAATGATATTAAAAATGATACTTTGCTGTTGTACCCTGAGGACCGTGGGACCTTTCCATCTGACACCTACGTGTTGTCTCCCCTATCAGCACATAAGCCCCTTAAGAGCAGGCACTACCTTAACTTTTCTACTTGTATCCTCACAGTTTAGCACGGTGCTTGCACACGCTAAGTGCTCGATAAATGCTTTGTTCATTCATTTAATCAGGAGTACAAAATCTTACCCAAGTAAAAGATGCCTTGAAATTTAGAAGAGACCAAACAGAACACAAGGATTCAATAGGAAATATGAAAGTGAAAAGTTTAATAAAAGAAGGAAATATAAGATACCTCATCAAAAATAACTGGCCTAGAAAACAGATCAAGGAGAAAGATTATTAAAACAGACCCCTGAGTTATATGAAAGCCATGACCAAAAACAAACAACAAAAAAGAAACCCTTCGATATTACATTCCAAATGATGGACAAAACTGCCTAGATCTAGTAGAACAAGAAAACAAAGACAGAAAGGATCCAACAACCAAAACAATAATCCACATAATTCTCCAGTACTGACAGTGAAGAATCCGACCTACGTGTTGACAGAAGGGAAGTGGAGAAACTATGCAGAACAAGACACATTTCTGGACACAGGCAACAATGAAATTTGTTTTTATTAATTCTGCATATCTGTCACAAAGACTGTGTTTTTTCTTTTTTCCTCCCTGCCACGGGGAAAGAAAACGTTTGATAAGATTATAAAAAATGAAATTTTAAAAAAAATTCACTGACAATTTTCTGAAAAAAAAAAAAATCCCAAAATGAAAACTCACAAGAATATTAGAACCAAATCCAGAGATTCCAGGTCAAAGAAAAAATACTGCAAACAGTCAGAAAGAATTCAATCAGTCAACAAGCATCTATTAAGCACTTACTATGAGCCAGGCACTATGAAAGCACTGAGAATATGAATGAGCAAAAAGTTAGTCCGACATCACAGAACTTACATTTTATTGCAAAAAGACAAAATATAAAAGGAAGATAAAGGGATCGGGAAGGAAGAGGAGTCAGGGAGTCAGGAACAAAGCCCAGGAAGGAATTAAGAAATAAATATGGCTGGCTGTGAGGGTCAGAGATCTTTCAGAATAAGAAGTCAAGATCAGAGGAGGAACATGACGGGAACACGCAGCCAGGAGAATGCAGAGAACACTTGAGAACACTAGAGAACACAAGATGGCAACTATACGAGTACAACTACCAAGCACTGTTTACAAAAATAAAGACAGATCAAAATGATCAGAGAAATATTCACTGCTTGTTAGTAGACCAAAGGGTGAAGAGAAAAAGCATTTACACCTGACCTGCACAATGTGGCAGCAGGAAGGCGCCAAAATTAAAACAGGCTAAACTTCTTCAAGGGTGCAGATAGGTTTTTAGCGGCTGCTCACTTTCCAAGTAAAGGTATAATTAATGATTAAACTATTTTGCAAATAAACTGTATTTTTAAAAAGGGAAATTTCAATTAATATCAATTAATTACACTTAATACTCAAGATTTTTATTTATCATGAAACCACATTAGTTTAAAAATTTTGCTTTAGTGGTACAAGTTTTAATATATTTTTCAGGTTTTCTTACTGTTTACATTTAGTTAATGGTACACTTCTTGTCAGCAATCAGTTTATCACATACTCCAAAATCATGTTTGAAATAGATTTCTTTAGAAATCTGAAAACTAACGTTAGTAGCCACCTCATTCTCTGAGTTTACTTTCTTGAAAAACCATTGTTCCCCACTGAGATTTTTCAACAATTTTGGACTCTTTAAGTTGTTTTTCATTGGTGTTCAATTTGCTTAAGTCCACTCTGGATTAAACACTCTATGCTCTGATTCAATTTTCTATTTCTCTTTATCACTCACTTTACAGAGTCACCCTAAAAACTCTAATGTTAGAACCGAAAAAATCTCCACAACAACTGCTCACATACAAATACTGAACCGAGTGTCTGACCTTGGAGAGAACACCAGATCCTCACTGGTGAGTGGCTGCACTCACTTCGTCCCTGTTCAAAGCCAGTAACAACCAAAAACAGAGCAAAAAGATACGACTCTTAACTCCTTTCAAACTAAAGACAAATTGATGATGGTCATGTGACACACAGGACAGTGTATACAGTGGCAACCCACCTGCTAAGTTACATCTTATTTTCTTTTACATCCTCTTCATTTTTCATGGGCCACCTGAAATGCTTTAGCAGGCTGCAAGTGGCCCACAGACCTGATATTGTGCAAGCCTGATTTACACAGTGCCTGCTACACACCAGGAGCTACTCTAAGTGCTTTACAAATATTATCTCACTTAATGAGTTAATAGACCATGCAAATATAATAAAAACATCAAAATTATTACCTAAACTAATTACTCGATGCCATGCCAAACCACAGGATTACTTTACAGAACTAGAAAAAATAATAAGGAAATTCATCTGAAGGAACAAAAAGTCAAGAATCTTAGGAAATAATGGGAAAAAGTAAGAAGGAAGTGGCCCTAGCAGTACCAGATTTCAAACTATTATTACAAAACAGTTATCACCAAAATGATTTGGAACTGTTTAAAAGATAAGAAAAGTTCATCAATGGAACTGATCAGATACAGAACATACTGAAGCAAACAAGTCAGATAAATTCAGACCCCAACTGCTAGGATAAAACCGCTGAAAAAACTAGACAGAAGTCTAGTAGAAATTAGGTTTAGACTAACATCTATCACCATACACCAAGGTAAACACCAAATGAATACCTGACCTGGATACAAAAGGTCATATATCATAACGAATAGAGGTACAAGGAAGAAATTATTGGAGACCTATGGATAGAGGAATAAATAGTTTATGACCGAACAAGGCATAGAAAGGATCACAAAAGATAAAATGGATGTTTTGGATTACATGAAATTCTTAAATTTTTACACAAACAAAACCAAATTCAGCTAAAATTAGAAGGAAAAATTGTCTTTGCAGCAAATTTATCTGCTAAGTGTCTCATTTCCAAGATATATAAGGAACCAATTCAAATCTTTAAGAGTCATTCCCCAACTGATAAAGTCAAAGGATAGGCACAGGCAGTTTTCAAGGGAAGAAATCCAAGCTATTAATATGAAAAAATGTCCCAAATCACTAATAATTCAAGAAAAGAACATTGTATAAAAATATAGCAACTCTTTTTGTAGTACTCAAAGACCTAGAAATTAAGGGGAAAAGGGTATCCACCAAAATGCTGAATAAATAAAATATGACAATTCATGAATATAATGCAATATTGTGCCATAAGAAATCATGAAAGGGATGGTTTCAGTGAAACCTAGGAAGACTATGAAATTATGTGGAATGAAGTAAGTATAGCTCAGAGAATAAGTTATACAATAACAATAACACCCTGAAAACCTCAGAATTCTGATCAAAGCGCTGGTCAGCCACAATTCCAGAGCAGTGCTGACAAAGCTCCTGAAAGAGACGATGGATTCAACACGTAAAGTAATACATATTTTGGATACAGCCACTGTGGGGATTGGTTTTGCTCAACCATGCATATTTTTTACAAATGTTCTAATGGTAGGTGAGGGTGGTTAAGAAGGGGAAGAGAAAACTGATTTGTAGTTCTTAACTAGGGCAAAAATAACATTTGATTTTTTAAGTTAAAAAAAGAAGAAATTTTGCTGTTTTTTCCCCTCTCTTAAAATAATGAAGAGGGATTTATGGTGAGCCATCAGAACTGTGCTGACTAGGCTCCCTTATAACAAACAGCATGCTTTACTAGCCATACGGTTAGGAGTCATGGGACAAAGCAAACGTAATTGGTCCATTGAGTACTAAACCCCTGATCCTACTACTTCTTCACCACTTACTAATAAACAACCAAATAATGTCAGGAATAGTTCTCAACTCAGCAAGCTAACCTTCCCTTTCCTCATCCCAACACATACACACATCATGTGTATATGTATATGCGTGTGTGTATACACAAATAAAAACACATGATATGCTAGCTCATAATTGAAAGACAAGTGTTAGAGGCATAAATTAACCCTGAAAACAAAGGAAAGATTCTTTACTCCTTTTTCCTGGTTTATATAAGTTTAAGAACCCAAATGTTGATGTACACAGACATTCCTTATCCATGATGGGTAAGTACCAAACTGATTAACTTTAGCTACAGTATCAACTATTCAAACCCATCTACTCTACAGCTGATAAATTATTAGGTATGAACCAAAGTAAACTAGAGAAAATACCCTTTCCCATTTGAGTTAATACCTTAGGTCATTCATATATACATAAAATCATTTTCATTTTCCCAAGTGCAAAACCACAGTCCTCCCCATTGTTTACATCTCTGTTCAAGACATATCTTTTTCTAGAAAGCCTTCACTGATAAATGCCAGTGAAATAAAAACCACAAACTTCTATTATGAATTTACATATCAGTTTACTGCGTTATGTTCACTCTAATTCCATTTATATCTCTTGCATACTGAGGTCAAAGGCAAAAAAATTATAATTTTATCATCACAAGAATTTTCACCAGAATTAAATTACAGAACTTCTACAGAGCTAGAATGAAGTATCCAAGACATTAACAGATACCTTCTGCTTATGTGCTTATCAATGGCCTTAATAACTACTAATTTCTTGTTTTCTCCCCAATTAAAATGTGATTTTAGTCAAAATGATGGGCAATACAACTTACTAAATTTCAACAACTAAAATATGCTTCCAAAACTCCTGGAAGAAACCATAAAAATAACATAGATGACTTTACCATGTTGTTAACCACACTTGGTTTCATAGGCTATTGTAAACAATTTCAGTTATGGTTGTTTTAGAGTAAATCTAGTATGATACTGATGGCATATGAAGTATGCACAATGATAAAGCTTGGTGACTGCAGTGTTGATAATCAAATGCAAGAATCTTAGCAGTGTTTTTCTCCTACAAGAGTCATTTCTGAAGTTTTAAAAGACATTAAATTCAAAAGCCTGACAATTCTTCCCAACTACAATGCTGGGGAAAAAAGTGAGTTGTTGTCTGCTGTCAAATTCTGATTCATCCATTATATCATAATGGATTCCATTTGCAAATATTAGAACATATTATTAAAGACATCATTAAAATGCTACCTTCTCTTATTTAGAATTTTTCATTATAATTTAGAACAATTTAGGATAACTAATGTTAAACAGATGCTGGCTTGAGGTCAAAAATACTTCTGTGTAGTTTCAAGCTAATAGGTGACTTCATTTGAACTTCCTTTGTTCAGAAATGTTTCTAGTCAGCTCTGAGATATGGATAAATGTAACCATCTCTGTCACAAGTAAGTGCTTCATAAATATCTCCAATGACTAATATTGTCTTTCTCCCTAGTGTTTGAATTTAATTAGCAATAAATCTTTGACAATACTTTCATAAATCATAACGTGAACACTAAGGAAAAAATCCAATCCTTCAATTAAAAAAAAGAATTTAAAATAAAATGATGTTTGGAAGTGTGAAGGCACTATGTTGGAGATATGAACATAGGATCCAACTGGATTCAAACATTTCTTTACTGCCTACTATGCACAAGGAACTGGGATAGACATCAGAGATTCAATATTAAAAAGATGATAACCTTAAGGAAGTTAAATTCTATCCTTTTCCTTAAGGAAGTTAAATTCTGCTAATGTAGACAAGATATATACATATACAAGTATAATACAAGATATGGGGTGATGCCAGAAAATGTGGAATCCAAAGTACTCTAGGATAGGAAAGAAAGAATACTTTCAGTTTGGGAGGGAGATTTAAAGCCAGACCACTACTACTTAGTGGCATTCTGGTGCCTGTTTTGCAACTCTTATTTCAAGTCTGGTGTTTTTTTCACCACTCCACACCACACCGCCTCCCAAAAAAAAAGTAAGGCCCCAGGTGCTCAAGTATCCAGAAAATTAGTTATGAAAAGAAAGGAATTTGAGGATGGGAAGCAAATTAAGACTTCCTGCCAGTAGATTCTAGGTCATGATACACAGTTATTTGTAGTGTGACAGGAAGCCTTTATTTACGACTGAAGGGATTATACATAATACTTGCTGAATTATGTGGTCTAACAGGTTAAATGAAAAGATTGGTATTAACTAAAAATGAATCAGAGAGGGATCAAGAATGGACTTATAATTTTCACTGATGATACAGAGAACTTGCAAGTAACTCTATCAATGAACATTATCACCTTCTTTGCGATCTATAATCTTCAGGTTGCCTAGCACACTGTGAGTTTAGGTGATTGCTCATGGCCACAGTCAAAGCTCTCGAACCCAGATCCTGCTAGCTTCAAAGCTACCTCTTATCCATTACATTACAATGACTCTCTGGGAAACAATGAGGATTTGTTTGTTTAAATCATTTGGCAATATGGATGCCATTCTCTATACATATACCTTGTGTTCTACTGCGCAAAAATTAACTGATAAAATGCCATGGCCTTAGACTTTGTACACATCCAGGTTCTTTTTTATTTTAGCTAATAAAAGCTAAAGAATGTGCTGAATACATGCTTGATGAAGTACAGGGATTTTCTGCCAGTTTCAAAAAAGCCTACTAAACAAGATGGAATAGTGCTCTCCTTACATTGTGCATTTATAATGAATGCTTCATAAAATCTGCTAACTGCTAACAAGAAAAGCCTGGGGTCACTGTAAAAATGGTCATCTAAAGTGCTAATCAGATATCTCTCTGTTTGTCTTTACACAAATTGCCCCACTCCAGATACTCAAGTATGGTACCTTTGCCAAAACATTGAATAAAACTTTTTCTTCTATGGCAACTCAATAGCAGTTCATACCAATTAATATATAAAATATGTTTTATATATGTATATATATACATATATATCAAATATCTACAACTTAATCACTTCAGAAATGGTCCATCATTAACTAAACCCACAAATTTTAATGGAATGGTAGCTTATAATGAGACCCCTGAGAATGTGGTTTATAAGGACTATCATTTCTACACAAGAATTGTTTGACTGAGGTAATATGGCATCCCAAGTAACTTTCCAAGAACTATAGGAAAATCCTCAGTCACTGTTAATATACATTAAAACACATCACTAAATTCACAAGCAAGAGAGGGCAAAGATAATATGCTAAAAAAAAATACAAATTACTAAATTACCACTCCTTCATGTGGAATGCATATTATAAATTTCAATTAGGTTGTAATATGCAAAAATGAGCGAAAATAAGGTAATTTACAATAGGCTTAAATTACATAATAATGCATCAAATATAAAATTATTTTAACACACCCAGATGCTGAAGACATATTGAAGATTTCTTACATTTTTGAGCCTTTGGTTTGAAAACTTACTAATTTTAGCCTGGATTCCCATTACTTGTAATATACTAAAAATGTGCAAAGGAAGAAATTTTTAACTTCTTTTGTTCAGTGAGGACTACATATAAGTGTCTTTATTTTTGCAAATTCCAAATGAGTTATAACTTGAATTTATGAGGTTCTGATGCATTAAAATACTTTTATGATGAACAAGAGATTTCATGTTACTCTGAAGCAAAAATTTTATAACAGACCCTCTAATAAAAGAGTCTGCTACCTAGGGTCTGCTAACTGAAAAAAAAAAAACCAATCACTAAATAATTAGTTCACGGTTGCTTCTACAAAATTCTAAGAGTTAGTTCTCAGAATGCTAAGCAAAATTTTCAAATAATTCCACACTTATTACAAGTAAGCACAAAAAACATTTCATCTTCCATTTACCCCAAATTCTTGTAAATGGTAATATTTTAGAAAGAACAAATTTAAAACACCAACCTTTATATATGCACTTGGATAAATCTTATGAACAGCATCTCCTGGTGCTCGTCCAGCTTCTCGGTCTAAGTAGTAACTCTGCACAAACACTGCATGATCACTGAGGCACCTAACCCAAACATCACCTTCACCTTTACATTCCAATTGCACACCCTTGCCTATGTGCAACCTTAAAAGAGGAAAAAGAAAATTAAATTTTAATGTATTTGCACATTTTACCAAAATTTGTTCTAAAACATTTTAATGCTTCTTTCATCTTATCCCTGGGAAACTATAATCTCTTATATTAACAAACAACAAATACTTGAGATAAAGATTTTTTTTTTCTTTTTATTTCCTCATTCAGAATTAAACCCCAGTAGGTTATACAGCTAGCCTTTGAAGGACATTATTGACCTTGCCCAAAAATTTACCTCACCTATGCCATCTTACCTAGGTAGAAATGTTACCCCCTCAACTAGAAAAACTTTACAAAGAGAATCCAATCTAGGTGAATTCTAGCCCATAGTGTTCTACTCAGGCTGGGTGGTGGGGTAGTCCTTTGTCTAGACTACCAAGGTTGGGGGTGGTCTAGGAGTAGGAGTAACATAATTAAAGTCACTTCACCCAGCCCCTCATTAGAATAGGTCCACTTCATTATAATATTCATTCTCTCATTGTTAACCAATCACAGAGATCTCCAGGAAACCAGGTCTTTGCTTTGGAGAGAAGGCCAAATGACCATCCTTTTATTAATTATTCAATAGTCATAATTCAGAAAATGATTAATTACCCATAAATAATGTCTTTTCATACATCACATCCCAAATTAAACTACAGAATTTCAAATGATTTAGCCACTTAACGACAGAACTAAAATTGTAGAAATATATATGTATGTATGCTTTAGAAAAAACAAGAACAAATCTTCCTCTGCCCATATAGTCACATTCATTTTTGCCACATTACCTTGCTCTCTCAATGGCTTCAGTTCTGTGAACGTTGGAAAGCTGACCCAAGCAAAAGCGGTCTCCTCCAGATGGGTCCACATATCCATCAACCGTAACAATTGGGCAGCTTGAAGGAACTTTAAATGTCTCTCCTACCTGAACATCCATTTCAAAGTAAGCAATTGAACACCAATATTCAGGAGCTGTAGGATAAAGCAAATGGAAGAAAAGAAATTGTGAGCATGAACAAAGAGATTTTGGAAAGATTTCTACATCCATTAAGTAGTAATAGCTAAAACTCTTCCTGAGAGCTTCTGTATCACTATAAAATCCATTCAAAGCAATGAATATTAGCAGTATACAAAAAAGCAGGTATTTTTAGCTTTTGAAATTATAAAGAAAAAAATGTTTTTTAAGTTTTTAGACAAGCATGGTTTTGTAAAACTATTCATTATCCACTGTGTACAGTGCACCATACCTATTGTTCTAATAAGTTATGAAGAATGGAGAAGATGCAAGTCCCTATATCTAGGTGTTAAGTGAACTAATAGCTAACATGCTGAATGCAAAATGTACGCTGGCCAAAAAGACTATTTTATGGAGAACGCTCATGGGACAGGAGATCACATGGTGGTCAGAAGAAGTGATACAAGGACACTCTCAAGGTCTCTCTCAAGAACTTTGGACTTGATTGTGGGACTGGCACAGGATCGCTCAGCATGGCATGCCCACATCAAAAAGGGTGCTGTGCTCTATGAGCAAAGCAGAATTGAGACATCACAAAGTAAATGTAGGATGTACAAAATTGGACTATCTGTGCCGAATCTGTGGTAGAGCATTCCGAGGTCATGTTGGTCTGATCAGCCACAGTTGGACAAACTGAAACTTGAGTTTATCATGGTGATGTCATTTTGGTCCTCTCTGAGAACAAAGGACAACAACCAACCGGCCAAGCTAACATGCCTAAAATGAAAGGGAGTTAAAGAAATTATTTTTCCATAATGATGCCAAATGATTATATGAGAGTGCTTTCAACCCTTTTTTAGGAGGCCCTGAAAATATTTCTTATTCTAAACTAAACTTAAGCATTTGTGGAGGGAATTCTGATTTTTATAATAATCACTATAATGTGTGTAATGAATATACAAAAAGATTAGACTTCTCAGACCTGCTGCTCTTGTGAGAGAGCTCACAATGCAGCTTGAAATGATCAAACCTTGACAACGCTCAGAATCACTGGCATCCTTGCGCCTACATACCTGAAATGAAGGGAATTAAAGATTGTACAACCTATTTCCATCACAGAAACTGGAACTATGACCCACCAAGTAACGACCCCCAAGAACTCAAGTAATATTGCTCCCCCAGGACTCTGTCTTCCATTTGTAGATTTGTCACGGCAAATCACTCTGGCCCTGGGACCGATTATTTGTAATCCACCTTCTCTCTTCCTTTCCTATTTGTGATTCATTTGTGATCTGTCTTCACTTAAGCAAAGTGGAATTCTGATTGGGAGAATTCTCAGTTTGCAAATCTGTTCCTCATAATGAAACTAATTAATGAAATGGCTACCTAATTACTAGCACTTTGTCTATGGCCTGCTGTTTCGTCATTCTCAGCCTAGAGACTGGCTCAGTAAAATCCTGTTAACATATTCCAAAATTTGAACCTGTCATTAAGGTGCAGAAAATCACAGGGTAGAAATTCAAAATTCTTGTTCCGAGATGGCTTTCCTATCCCTCATTTGATAGTCACATGGGATATCATAATCATCCTCCACCTCAACACTGAATCAAAACTACTAAAAACTTCTAAAACTATAGATGACCTATCCTTCTTCCTTGCCTCCAGTCAGGACTAATGTATGAAAAACTGGCATTTTTAAAAATAGTGTGTGGATCAGCAACAGTGTTGGGAGATCCTGAAGGTTACTTTATGGTTAAATGCAAAGTTATGGATAGCGTGGTCATGTTTTTATTGGGCTTTGCTAGTTAACCTCAGTTAACTGAAAAATCTGTTAACTGTTAGAAGAAATGGGATGACTGATAGGAGGAAAAAGACTTGGAGAAGTCTGGTCAAATTCTTTCCCAATTTTTAGTCAAGATCAGCAGTCTCAAGAACTACTTTGAATGATCTTGGAACAATTTCACTGAGCAGTCCACTTCATCATAACTGTTGAAAAATCCTTCCTCATACTGAGCTGAAATCTCCCTCTGTAATATGTGCTTAGGTATGCTCTGGACTCCAAGAGAGCAAGACTAATTCTTCTATCCAATAGATACTACATACTCCTACAGCTACAGGAGCAATGGGATTTGTAATAAGAGAACCTAGATTTGGAAACGAACAATGTTGCTTCTTGGCCATGTGATCTTAGAGAAATGGCCTAATTTCTCTATGCCATGTTTCCTTTTTTGGAGGGGACTGAACTACAAGGAACTGGGGTTCTTTCTGGCTCTGGCATTCTATTACCAAGTATTAAGTCTTCCCTTATCCAGAACAAAGACTCTCACGCTAATACCACTTGTGCTTAAGTTGTTTCAACCAATGCATCCTCATCATCCTCCTCTGGGGGCACTCAGATTCAAAAAGATTCTCCTTGAAATGTAAAGCCTATGACTGATCATATTCCAGATGTAGTCTATCTAGGGAAGAAGACAGAAGTACCATTCTCCCTATTCTTGAATATCATCTTCTATTAGCCTGTTAACAGGCAGCTTTTTAATAGCAATTTCCTGCTACTGACATACTGAGCTTAAAACTAAACCCCCAAAGCCTCAAATGAACTTTTAAGTCATTTCTACAGCTGATTTTCCCCCCTAATGTGAGGTTTTTTTGCAGGAAGGAATAAATTTCATTCTTTTGCCAAAACGGAGTAGCCATTTCTCAGAAAAATGTGATACCTATAGGTTAAATATCATTGTTTAACAAACTTCAAGGGAATGGACTAGAATGCTATCTATTGAACATTGCTTATAATAAGCAGGTCTCAGTAATCTATTGCTTTTAAAGAGCTTTTCAGTTTGTCAGGATTTGCAATTTAAGTAATAATACAATTCAATTCAATTCAAATATTTACCATGTGGAAAATACTGAAAATACAAAGACAAAAACAAAACAGTGCCTGCCCTCAATGAGTTTAGGTTCTACAGAGAAACTACAACCTGAAAAAATTTTTTAACGAATATAAAGTATATAAAATAGTACAAAATAATTTCAAGAGAGTAGTAATAACTGAAGGACAATCAGGAGAAGGAAAAGTCAAGTGGCACCTGATAAGCCTTGAAGGAAGATAAGGACTTTAAAAGGAAGAAGGGAAGGGAATACATTCTGGGGCAATTTGCCCAGATGATACCTGAGCTGAGTCTTGATAAAGGTTGGAGAGAGCAAGACGACAGATGTGAAGAGGAAGAGTGTTCTAGGGATAAAATAGGGGGTAGAGAGACTGGAATAGCATGTGCAAGGAACACAAGAAGGCTAGGGTTTGCTAGATCATAAGGTAGAGAGAGGGAGGGAGAGAGGAAGAGGAAAGGAGGGAGAGAATACATCTTTATGTGTGTGACTGTGCATTCTCCACCCTAGAACTGAGGAGGGAACAGAACAGAGCACAGAGACTAGGATCCCAAAACCACAATTTACCACTTTGCCCCAAAAAGAAAGAATGCTGGAAAACACAGGGTCAAAAAGCTACTGTTCAGCAGGATTGTTAGTTGTCTTACTCCAGTCCTAAAAAAGAGCTTACTGCCAAGCATTCCCACCCTCCAGTCCTTCACTGAGTGACAATAACTCCAGCAAATGCAGAGATAACAGAAGACTGGGGGTGGGTGGATGGGGAATGGAATATATGGTCAAGGTATGACATCTTTCCCAGTCTCTCTAGCAGAGGAGATGAAGATATATGCAAGCAGAAGTTAAAACTACAGGTTAAGAGACTACAAGCTAAAATTCCAGAAAAAAAAAAATTATGCAACTGATAAAGAAGGAAAAAAAACCTGGGAGGAGAACAAACAACTTATAACAGAAGATGGAAAATTTTACCCAAGTAGTGGGATAGCCTGTAAAGCAGAACGGAGAAAAGAAAATAAAAAAATTCAATAACAGAAAATATTACAACAAAGTCAAAGGTTAAAAAAAATAGAATAAATGAGAATAAAACTATCCTGAAAAAGAAAAAAATTAGAATAAATGAGAATAAATAAAACTGTCCTGAAAAAGGCTAGGAAAGAAGTTTAAAATCATTGAATTCCCTGAGAACTGTGACAAAACAAAAACCTGAATACCATAAAAGAAGTCTTTCCAGAATTACAAAGCCAATCCACTTGAAGGAAACTCCAAGTTTAAGAAAATCAGAAGTGTTACAGTCAAACTTCAGAACTTCCAAGTCAATGGAAAAAAAAAATATAAGCAGCCCAAAAGACCAAGTAGCAAGGAACTATAGTAAAGATTGCACAGGACTATAAAGCAAATATATATTAATATAAGCACCAAATAATCATAGTAAGGATAACACAAGACTATACAGCAAATATACAGCTTAGAATAAGACATATCTAAATAGAAAAGAAAAAAATCTACAACACCAAGAATAACTTGTCCTTCAATTAGAACTGAGGAAAAAACCCCACAAATAGAATGATGACTTTGAAGGACTCCTGTTGGGTTTAAAAAAACAAGCCACAGTAAAATGCAAATTCAGAAAGTAAGAGAAATCTAAACAAGAAAGCAATTTTGAGAGCTAAAAAGTGATAAATTTTTACATCCTACTAAAAGGAGAAGAGACTGTTATCCTTTCTTAATCTCACCACCTCTCAAGGGTCAGAGGGAACAAAACCAAAAAGTCTGATTGTGTTTTATGTTTTTAACTTAATTTGGTTTTAAGAGAAAAAAAGGAGAGGAAAAAGATATATACTAGGGAAGGATTGAGTAAGAAGAGGGAAGAATTAAGTATGGAGAAAATGGGGGGAAAGGAGTGGTAATCTCATCAATTTTATTCTTAGCTGGTAAAAGTTACTAATATTATGAATGGGGCGTGTATAGGGTAGAAATGTGGAACTGAGTAGCAAGACAGAAGAGATGAGTTCAATAGGGTTTAAGAATTGGGAAAGGCATCACTAAAAGCAAAATGAATCAATAAACATTTATTAAGTGCCTACTATGGAGGCACCAACTGTAGATGGTCTTTTGGGGATATTTAGCTAGAGAGGACCAAAGAGATGAGACAACGGCAAGAGTGGAAGGATGGGGGAGACAATGGCATGTCTGTGAGCAGAAGAGAATGAAGGGGTGTTACAAAAAGAAAAAGCAAAATCAAGACTCAATGACAAGAAGAGGGGGAAGAAAAGAGATTACGTGGTTCATTTCCTTTCTTCCCTCATATTCGTTCTGGTGCAGAGTAGACATAAGACATGCTTTTCTTACATCACAGATTTAGAACTAAAAGGAACCTCAAAAGCCAACTAGTCCAACTCCCGCATTCTACAGATTCCCTTATTCTACAGATAAGGAAACTGAGATGCAGAGAGGTTAAATGACTTCCACAAGATCATAGACATAGTCAGAAGTGGTATTTTAACCATGGTCCTCTGACTCCAGCATTGTCAGTAAGCATCTATTAAGTACTTAGCATATGCCAGGAACAGCACCAAGAGCCAGGGATATAAAGAAAGGGAAAAACGTCCCTAGACTCTAGAATTTCACAGTTAAGGGGGAGATAATATGTAAACAACTAAGAACAAGCAAGACATATACAGGATAAATTGTAGGGAACTGCAGAAGGAAGGCATTGGAATGAAAGAGGATCAGGGACACAGCAGTTAAGATTTTAGATGAGACTTGAAGGAAGCCAGAAGGTGCAGATAAGGGAGAAAATTCCAGGCATAGAGGACAGTCTAAGTGCACAGAGTTAAGATGGAAGTGTCTTGTTTGAGGAACAGCAGGGATGTCAGGAACATTGGATCACAGTGTATGTGGAGGAAAGTTAAGCATAAGAAGATCAGAAAGTTGACTAAGTTAGGAACTAACTTATGCAGGCATCTGAACATTAAAGGATCCTGATAGTTACATGGATGATGGACTAGAAACTGAAGCAGAAAGAGTAATAAGTCCATGCTAAAGGGGATGAGGGCCTGCATGAGGACGATGGCAGTGTCAAAGGAGAAAAGGAGGTATGTATATACAAGAGATGCTGGAAAGGTAGATGAGGCAACAGATCTGATATGGAGGTTGAGGAGAGATAAGGGTAAGGAATAATGGGTTACAGTCTAGGTTATAAGCCTGAATGACTGGAGAATGGTGATGGCCTCAATAAGAAAAATAATGGGTTTTGTTTTGAACATATTGAGTCTGACATGTCTACAAGACATCTAATTCAAGAGAGAAGGTAGAGTTGGATAAACAGATACGAAAATCGTATGCACAGGGATAACTGAATCCATTAGAGGTACTAAAATCATCTAACAAAATAGGAGGAAGAAGAGGGCCTAGGATAGAGCTTTGAAGTATATCCATGGTTAGTTGTCATGACCTAGATGCAGAACCAGCAAAGGATATAGAAAAGGGACAGTCAGACAGGCAGGAGGACAACCAAGAGAAAGCAATGTTGCAAAAACCTAGAGAAGTGTAAAGCAGATGAGAATTGAGAAAAGGCCATTAGCCATTAATTGCAATATCAATTAGCCAACTGTTGGTAGCTTTTTTACTATATTATGAAACTACTCTGGAGGAAAAAAAAATAGACCAAACAATAAAATTGTAAATGTGAATTTACTCATGGAACAGGAGAGTGGCAGAAAAATCAGGAAAAAAATCCAATAAAATGCTATAAGAAAACTTAAATATGTTTAAAGAGTTAACTAGGGAAACTGTTGTTGTTGTTAAAGAGTTAAATAGGGAAATTACATAATGTTTAAGGGAAACAAAAATAATGAAAACATATATTCCCTCAGAACTCTACCAGACATAGAACCTAGAACTGATTTGCTATGCTTTGATCATATTAAAAGAAGGATGAAAAAGATGTGAAGAGAAATACACTGGAAAGTGGTGGGAAAGAGGAAGAATGAGGAAAATTATATAAATGGAGTATGTAAGTAGAATTCTATACAAGGAAGAAGAGTGAGTACCAGTGGGTAACATTTGAATCACATGGATCAGTCACAGGAGTTAAGAATACATATACATACACATTCAGTTGGGTTCGGAAATACATTTCATCCATCAGGGAAAGAGGAAGAAAGGGAGTTAAGGGAAAGGAGTGTATAGAAGGAATAAGAGAGAGGACAGATCAAGGGAAGGATTAGTTGGGTGAAAAACATTTAAAGGGGATGGGAAATAAAGAGAAGAAAAGTATAAGAGAAAAGAAGGAAACATGCATTCGTTAAGCACTGCCAGGCAGTGTACTAAGCACTTTGCAAATATCACATTACAAATACTCAAACTACAAAGGACCTATAAAGGAAGATGCTATCCAATTCCAGAATTGCAGAGAAAGAATTGATAAACAGAAGTATGCACAGTACAGTTTTAAATACATACATATGCGTATACACACAGGCAGAGAGAGAGAGAGAGAAATAGTGGCCTTCTCTAGTTAGGTCACCAGTGGGGAAGGAGGAAGCCAGTTCAGAAATTAAAATGTAACTGAAATTTTTTTTACTTTAAAAAGCAAAATAAAAAAGCTCACTGAACAAAATAATTCATAGAAAGAGAGAATTGAGTTCAGGGAAATGAATGACTATGAGTTAAACCAAGCAGTTAGTAAACAAAACCAAAAATTTGAAAAAATAGAAGATAATGTGAAACATCTCCTTGGAAAAACAACTGACCTGGAAAATAGATCCAGGAGAAACAATTTAAAAATTATGGGACTACCAGAAAGCTATGATCAAAAAAAGAACCTAGACATTATCTTCCATGAAATTATCAAGGAAAACTGCCTTGATATTCTAGAACCAGAGGGCAAAATAAATATTAAAAGAATCCACCGATCACCTCCTGAAAGAGACCTGAACAGAGAAACTCCTAGGAATATTGTGGCCAAATTTCAGAGTTCCCAGATCAAGGAGAAAATACTGCAAGCAGCTAGAAAGAAACAATTTGAGTATTGTGGAAATACAATCAGGATAACACAAGATCTGGCAGCTTCTATATAAAGGGATCGAAGGGCTTGGAATGGGATATTTCAGAGGTCAAAGGAATTGGGATTGAAACCAAGAATCACCTACCCAGAAAAAGTGAGTATAATATTTCCACAAGGGAATAAATGGTCATTCAATGATATAGAGGATTTTGAAGCATTCATATTGAGGAAAAGACCAGATCTGTATAGAAAATTTGACTTCCCAAGACAAGAATCAAGAGAAGCATGAAAAGGTAAACAGGAAAGAAAAATCATAAAAGACCCTCTAGAGCTGAACTGTTTACATTACGACACGGAAAGAAAATATTTATAACTCCTGAATCTTTTCTCAGTATTTGGGTAGATGAAGAGATTGTACATATACACATACACACACACACAGATAGAGTACAGGGTGTGTTGAATCAGAAGAGATGATACACACACACACACACACACACACACACACACACACACACACACACACACACATAAAAATTAAGGGATGAAGGAGGAAAATACCGGGAAGAGAAAGGGAGAAATGGAACAGGGCAGGCTATAACTCATAAAAGAGATAAGAAAAAGCTTGTTCAATGGAGGAGAAAAGGGAGAAGGGGAGAGGAAAAATGAATCTACTCTCTTCACATGTGGCTGAAGGAGGGAATAACATGCTCACTAAATTTGATATGAAAATTTATATCACACAACAGGAAAGTAGAAGAGGAGGCAACAAGTGGGGTGAGGGGAATGTTAGAAGGGAGGGCAAATGGGAGAAGGGAGTCACTAGAAATAAACACTTTCAAGAGGGGACAACATCAACTGTGGTGGAAAAAATAAGGGGGGACAGAGTAGGACAGAGGGCAATATAATTAGTATTACACAACATGATTATTATGGAAGTCTTTTGCAAAACAACACATTTAGTCTGTACTGAATTGCTTGCCTTCTCAATGGGGCTAGGGAGTAAAGGGGAGGGAGAGAAGTTAGAATTCGAAGTATTAAAAACAAATGTTGAGAATTTTTATTGCATATAATCAGGAAATAAGAAATACAGGGAATGGGGTGTAGAAATTTATCTTGCCCTACATGAAAAGAGAGAAGATGAGGATAATGAGAGGGTGGGGTGTGATAGAAAGGAGGGTACAGTGAGGGAAAGAGTAATCAGAATGCAAGGTATTAGGAAACGGGGGGGTAGGGGAGTGATGGGGAGAAAAACTGGACATGTTACAAAGTGAGGTAAAAGCAATTAGTATTAAAACAACTGACCGAATTAATTACTGAGAATAAATCAATGACATCTTTAGTTTGGTGAAAAGAATTTTACTCTAAATTTCCTAGAGGAAGGTAACTTCGGATAAAATTTGGCACTGATGGAAAAGTTAAGGTTTTAATGGAAATTTGATTTTAAGATTGCTATTTAATCAGGAACTAGAACATGTATAGAAAGGCATGTAAGCCACTTAAGACTTGCCTCAAAAGATGTTCCTTAGCCAAAGTGAAATTATAATCATATTTGAAACTGGTTATTGGAACTTGCCATTTTTAGATGCTATGAGACTATAAAGTGACTGTTCTTCTGAGTCTAACTCCAGGTATGGATAGCAAAAAGGTGGTCTGAGCCTCCAATCCATGATGCTAGTAAGCCGGTGGGATGCTGGTATGAACTGCAAAAGGTGATCTCATGGGAAGGCTGCGAGAGCGGCTGTTCAGTCTGGGCTGAGGTAGGATTCTCCTGACTCCATTTCCCCACTGACACCTGGCAGACTTTAAGCCTGACTGAATGCAAGTGACAATCTAATCTTGCCTGGAACTGACATGAAGTTGGGGAGATATTGTATCCCTGCAATGTTCCTATTCTTGGTGGCAATTTCCTATCGTCAAACAGTTTGCAAGCTTAATACCAGATTTATTAAATTATAGATTATTGGTAGGGGAGCATACAAGGTTAAGTCTAACATTAAGCTACTAAACATAAGACTTTAGACCAACAACATTAAGTTAGGGTCCTTTAATTCTTAGTAATACTGTGGAGATAATTAGGTCAAGAGCTTGGGAAGTTAGCATCATAAATATTATTTGTGTCTCAGTTGGTTAATGTTTAAAAAAAAAAATTTTTTTTGTGGTCCATATTGTAAATGCTTTAAAAAGAAGTATCACCTGACCAAAAGTTTGAATTGTTTTATCTGTTATAAACTGTGTCAAAAATTAAAAATAAAGTTAAAAAAAATTAAAATAAAATGCAGCCTGCAACACTCCTGAGTGGCCCCAATCAGAGTAAAAGCAATTGAAAAATGAAAGAGAAAAGAAGTGAAGGCAACCAATGTAGATGACATCTTGTTTTTTAAAGAAATCTAGTTTGAAAGGGAGGAGGGATATGATATGACAGTTTGAGGGAATGGAAGTGTTAAGCAAAGTCTTCTTAAAGATAAATGAGATCTGGGAATGTTTACATGTAGTAGATTAGAAATCAGGAGATGAGGAAATAATTTGGCTGCAAAGTGTAGATAAGTTATGTACAAGATATCTACATATATATACACATTCATATGTATATATATGTGTGTGTGTACATGTGTGTGTGTGTCTACACATGTATACAAGTCTGGTACATCTTTTTACTCAGCAATTCTAACCCCAAAGAATAGATTTTATTTGAATAGACCCCTTTAAAATTGAAAGGGATCTGGGATCTTAAAGATCATCTAGTTCAACTTTTTTAGTATTACCAATATTCTTTAATTCTTTAATGTAATGTAATATTACATTAAACATGTTTAATGTAATATTACAAATATGAAGTCCTGGGTGAACTGATTAGTAGTAGATCCTAGAGTAGATAATGCTTCTCCTAATTTCACACTATTCTCTGTACTAGTTTCAACTAGATGAGGCTGAAGATAAAAGAAAAATTAGGTGGTGGCACATACCTTGACCTACCTGTACCCCGCCCCCCCCAAGCCAATCTCTAAGTCCTACTTCTACAAAGCAGGTGTCTACCTGCATTTGTAAAGAGTTTCCTAAATAGGAGTTCCCTATGCAAATGAAAAGTTCAGTCCAAAACAAACAAACAAGAAAAGAAACCTGGGAATCTATTCAAAATCTATTTATGGAAAGGACAGTAATTTAATGGCAAGTCAAGTATACTGCGCTTACGAGAAAAAGTAGACCGTTCACAGAAATCATATGCTTTATCTTAGAGCTTAGATCACTCAGATGAACAATTTAAAGAAGTCTAGAAGTTGGCTGCCTCAGGAGACTACGGGTCTAGCTAAAGGAGAGATTCTGACACAGAGGCTGAGTTAGGGATGTACAATATTGTACAATGAATTCCTGTTGAAGACTTGTACCACTCAAAGTATTTATTTGTATTTACACCTCTTCAAAAGGAAACATTTTTATTTTATTTAGTAATAGGTTCTAGTTAGCAATAGTGATCCAGATGACAGATGATAAGATATCTCTTTCTCAGCAAAAGTGGGGAACTATATAGGTGCCCAACTTTGCATATGCTGTCAGACTCTATGGTTGAATGGATTGGTTTTGCTCAACTCCCTTTGTTATAGGGATGGGAAGATAATGAGAAATGACAGTGGTGCAAGAAAACTTTAAATAAAACTTGATCAATAAAGCTTAAAACAACATAAATTCCAGTTGGATAACTTTCTTGGATGTTCAAGAAAACCACTATCTCATCCAGTCTAAGAAAGTAAAATATGTCAGATTCTTCTGCTTGTCAGTAACCACTTCAAAATCTTTCTTTGTTCTTAAACTATAGTCAGTCTCTCCATTCTACTCTGAAAGATGCTCTTCACTACTGTGAACTTTTCTCCATGCCTAACCTGTCATACACATTTAGTCATTAGTTATTTTGCAGAAACTACTCCTCTCTATTCTTTTGAATTAAAAAAAGGCAGTCATGAAGATAATTTATGTCAGCTAAGAAACTATTCCTTTACCATAAAGGAAAAAAATATATATCCACTAACAGAAGGCAGATGGGTAAAATTTCTATTTATTGTGTAATATATCTGAAGCCTTTATAAAGCCATAAAAACAAATGTATTCAGAAATATACTTACCAGGATGATTAGAAATAGGAGGTTGGAATGCAATCTCATTGTGAACTGGCCCTAGAGAAACAATAACAAAATTCCAACACCATTAAGTTCCCCCATAGTCTCAAACTTTGAATAATCCTTTCCTGTGTACAACCTTCTAAAGATGCTTAAGCATCATCTATGCTAATGACATATTTCTAAGAACTGAATTTGTTTTATTATTGAGCAAATATTTTGAGATTTGAATTTTTTTCTTTATATTTTTTCTAATGACTATCACAAAGAATGATCTAAATAATGTCAGTTCTAAATATAAGTTTACTGAGTGATAAGAAATCAACTGCCAAAACTTTTAAATTTTATTCACATTCTGTTAGATTAATCCTAATTACTCCTTCAGGTTTCACTGATATTTGGTTGAGGGCTTCACTAGAAATATGCTCAATCAAATCTGTACTAGCAGCAGAAATATATCTTGGTAGTCCTTATCTTAAGTCTCATTTTATGCAGATGACTAGCACAGAGGCTCCCCTTCCACCCCAGGATGTTAACATTTAGTTGGTAATATGTAACATACATATAAATAATATGAAAAAGACAAAGAACATTAACAAAACAATAAAATGAATGGAAATTAATAGTGTAAATAATATGTAAGTCTTGATACAGGACATAAATTTAGAACTATTAAAAATAAGCAATGCTTAGAAAGAAGAGTCAAAAGGTAGTTGTTTAGCAAAACAAAGTTATAGGTGTTTTAGTCATTTTTAAAAAATCTCACGATTGAGAAGCAAAGGTTAAGAAGACATCCTGTATCAAAACCAACAAACAAAATCCCCAAAGCAGCTTACAGTAATGTCCAGGATGGGGTGGCATAGGCGGATGATGCTGAAGATGACCATTTTGGTGGTGAGGTATATTAGGCGTATATGCTGTACTTCTACTTCCAGTCCAGGTGGTAGTACTGTCTAAAAATTAAGATCCAAAGGGATTAATTTAGATACTACCTATTTTCTCAAGAATTTGAGAGTTTTAAAGAACAGTAACAACCATGTACATACTATGATGGTAAGTAGCTGGCTGAGCAGTAAATCCATTCTGCTGCTGTCCTGGCTGAGGTCCTGAAGCTATCTGCAAAAGTCCTTCACTATGGCTGCCTGTCAATATACTGGGAGGCTGACCTGGAGAAACAATAATTTTTATATTTATAAAATAAAAAATGATTTGTATCACTGACTTTCTATATTAGATCAAAGATCTACTTTTTAACACGATAATTTATCTGTTCTTTCAGGATACAAAAAAGTTCTAGCAATAATCAGCACTATAAACATAGGGAGAGAAAACCCTTAGAAATTAACTGTTGTTTTGGCTATTTAATAAAAGAACAAGAATCTGAAATAATTCATAAGTAAGACAATTCCTTGTGTCTGAAGTAGGATAAAAAAAGATAGTTTTTACATGATATAACATCTGGAATAACTTATGGTGTCCTATTTATTCAGAATGCTTTAAAAAAAAAAAAAAGACTACTACTATAGTCCAAATGCCATAAAAATCCTCCCAGTCCCTCCGTTACCCACCGTACCTGATCCATTCTGATAACCCCTCTAGAAGCTCGCCAGCTTGCTCCTTGATCCACACCTGGCCATCTGTTCCAGTTTCCTCAGGACTCTTCTGAATAGAACTCCAAAGTCCCAGGACCAAAGAAACTATGTATTGAGTTGCCAATTTTCCACTTTGAAAACTGACAAATTAACTCTTCTAAAATTCTGATTTTGCTTTCTGTTTCAGAGTGGGTGGGTAAACTATGAAAGAATATTAGGAGGATTAAATATTCTGCTGGTACTAAATTAGTGATAGTGGCATAGTCTGGGCTTAGCACTAATGTTGTGGGATAGAAACTAGGGACAAGTGGAAGAAGAAGTCAGGCTATAGGGAAAACGCTGAGCTGTTGGAATCGGTGAACTCAGAGCTGCTAAGAAGCTGTCGCAAAGTTTTGGAGAGAGATAAAGAGAGGAATTATTTCTAATGAGAGATAAGGAGATTACGAATCATGGCTTACTCTCCGTGCCAAGGGGTTGCTAATAGGGGCTGCTTTTTAACTAAATGGCTGTCTGACTACACCAGACTATTTTAAGGGCTGATATGTGCATTTAAAAGGGAAAAAAAAGAACTACCTCTTTTTTTTTCATTCTTTTTCAGGAATTTTACTGTATTTCTAGGCTTAAAGCAATCCAATATTAAAAAGATAATTGTACTCTTCTGTGTCCGTTTTCTGAAAAGAAGTCATTTCCAGTACAGGTTTTTTCCTACCCTAAAGGACCTTACCCTAAATATTTTGATCTAGACGATGGATGTTGTAATACTGAAGAACCCCTACCAAGATTTTACCTTTCCCTGCCACCAAAAGAATGTGCCAGTGGTAACTGGTTTCTCTAAAAAGAGGAAGGGGAATGCCCTCCCCAACAGGAACATCTTCCCTAGTAAAATACAATGTAAACCTACAGGTCTGCTTTGACAATGAAACTTACTATCTAGGTTATTAAAAGATTTTAAAAAAGACTCTTTGCAATATGTGTAGTACTAGAAACTTTTTAGGGGGTAGGGGAGCCCTAAAAAAGGGCTCAAAACTTGAATCAAAAAAAAAATCTACCATTCATATTTGAGTAGCACTTTAATTTTTGTAATTTTCTTACCTTCTAGTGTTTTCTACTCAACTAAATCAAAGTTCTGAGCAGATGGAGAGAATGAAAGGCCCTATTGTTCAAAGTGTCAAAACACAGAACATTCTCCCTCCCCATGCCACAAACAACATTCCTTCAATCTTAAGAGATTAAATTCACAAAGTAAAAAGAGGAAAATATTCTTCCTATAAAATGAAATAATATTTCTTTAAGTAAAGAAACATTTTAACAGTTTGAACAAAAAATAAAAATCCATGTGAAAGTTTTACATCTACCTAAGCAAAAAAGCTACTTTTGTTCCCTTTTAAAGCTCAATTCTTCAACTATTCCCACCAGAAAGAAAGAGTACATAACAATAATGACACTAACTGAAGTGCACACGATATTTAGAAAGAACTGAAATGCTTAAAAAGTTTATGTTCAAATAATTGGTAAAAATTTCTACTACCTGCTACCACTTGTTATCTGGATGCTTTAATTTTACATTAATTTTAGGTATATGAAAGAGAGAATTTTCCCCCTCATTTTCTTATTTCCTTATAAGTTCCATCAAAATACCTTTTGTTTTAAGATTCACATAAGCGTTTTTGTCATCCTTTATTTGCTATAATTCCCAGAATTTTTATCTTAATATAATTCATCAACTCAATTATGAAGCAAGCAGTTTCAGGGAGAAAAACTATTAAAAAAAAGTTTGTCAGCAAAAGTGACTATTTCTCACACACTGCAATTTTTTAGTCCTCAACTAGAACCAAAGTGTTCCATATTTGAGCTTTTTATGTTCCAGTAACTATAAGAATGAGGCAAACTTCAATGACCTCCTGTAAAGGAGGGACTGTTTTTTGCCTTTCTTGTATCCCCAGCTCTTAGCAGAGTGCGTGGTACATAGAAGGGGCTTAATAAAACACTATTTGACTGACAATAACTAAGTATGTGCAAATTCAATTTAAGGATTTTCTGAATTAGGCAGATCAGATGTGCAAACTATTCCTTCAGTATATAGCAACCCCCACGACAGAAGTGAATTACTGGACTTGCTAGAGTGGGACCAAACTCAATGTTACCTGAAAACTCAAAAGTACAGCATTTTAGCCCCTTATTAACTCTAAACATCAGTTTATTTATTTATTTTTTTGCTTTCTGTCCTGCCAGAGAATCATTGGCCTCTAACAGAGGGACGCATGATGCTTAAATGATGTGCTCTTTCCTTGGCTCTACCACTGCTGGCAAACAAACTGCAGCGACGCTAACTGCAAAGCAGCTACATGAACATAGTTTAAACTGCTGTGGCCATGCTCTTAGTCATAAGTCAGTCCTGTAAGTTCCATCATCATTTATCATTTCCCATTCTTAAGACAGAATTAGTGTGAGTACAGAATTAAATGTAAAGAGAATTTCGTTTTACATTCAGTTTTATAGGATATAACCTACAGAGGAGGTACCTGTATTTCACAAATCTGTCAAAATCATCTAGATTTTTCTCAAGTGTATTTCTCAAGAGAGCTGAGATCCCTGCTGATATACATTACTGAGTAATCAGGATTTTTCCCACATAATAATAAAAAGCAAATTTGATCACTGGACTAGTTCAATGTTAATATTTCTGTAATCATAAATAAAAAATCTAAACAGTTAACAGCTTTGAACAGTTCTTTAAAAGAACATGTTTAAAATCCTGAGACTTCTTAACACCCTGCCTACAACGTTATATATTATAATAATAGGTTCACTAACACAAAGCTATAATTCAATATTCAAACGTCACATATAGTCTTACTAATATTTATAAATACCTTTGGCTATATTATAAATTTCAATTTATTTTCCAGGACCAATGCATAGACTAATAATAAACGTTTGTTAGGTGGGCAAGCACTTAGGACACCATGGCAATTCTTTCATTTTAATTTCTTGGACTTCACATGGAATATATACCAGTCTAAGTTAGGTGATTTGTATTTGCTGATTCCTCATTTTGTATATCACTCACTTGTGGAAGCCACAGGAATGTTGGGAAAGTTAGTGGTGCTGGTTGTGTTAGACTCAGATGGAGCTAACATGGCTGGGTTGGTGTATGTCTCTGAAGATGCACGGTTACTCGGTGGATGCTGTATGGTTTGAATTGAATGTCCTTCAGTGGACAATGATGGTTGTCCCTCAAAGTCATGAACGTACTCGTCCTTCACCAACATACTTGATGGAGCTGAATTAAAAATTAAACAAGTTTAAAATCCTTTCAAAATAAAATAAACAATTTAATAAGCATTAAAAAAAATTTACTAAATTCCTAATCCTAATTAGGAAAATCCTAATCCCAATTAGGAAACTCAGGGGAAATTACTTTATTATTACTTATTTCTTTGAATATAGGAAAGCCTCAGGTATCACCAATGTATAGATTATCTGCCTAATCTTTGGGATACCCTGAAGCTTCTTATTGTCTTAAAGGTACAGCACTGTAAGCTGTGATCCAGCACTACAATGATAAATACCATTAAAGCAACTTTTAGATTCCTGAGCAACAAAAAAACCCTATATTTAACTAATTAATTGACTTGCAACTACCATCATGAGAATAATATGTTTAAGTGTTATAGTGACACAAGCCAAATTTTGGGAAAACATTTTTTCTTCTTCCAGCTGCAAAGCCCAATTTTTCAAGCCACATCCAGGGAGAGAAATGTATAGTTATAATTCTTTGCTTTATTATTTACTGGAGAAGACAGGTAATGTTAACACCTGATAGCTCTATGTCAAATAAAGTTACAAACGGCTAACTTTTTTTTCTTTAAACCTAAAGAACTTCAGCTATCACTACTGCAGAGGTGCACTAGAGCCAGGCCAACCACTGAGTCAAATGTTAAGTTTTCGATGTGAGCATTTATATCTTGGAAATGGTATAAATCAGGGCTTGATTTATTGTTCTGTTGATTGTCGAGACTTATAAAAAGTGACAGAAAATATGTTATTAATGTGGACTAAACTTAAATATGGTGCTTACTTTGCAGAACCAGTTATTAAACATTTACCAGCACACTCTCTGGGAATCATATAACCTCTATATACAAAATAGAGGGGTCAAACCAATAACTCCTCCTAGAAGCTAGATACAGTAATGATAAACTTATGGGTATTATGAACAATTCAATGAAAAATAGCTCCCTAGATGTTCTTTCAAAAAAAATAAAAGAAGAGCTAAACAGGGTATCTAGTTTTTGAATCTTTAGATCACATTTCCCACACACATTCAGATTTAAAATTCTTTTAAGATGCAAATTTGCCCTACTTTTCCCTCTCAGGGCCATTCTTTTCCCATCAAGAATTGTCTCCACCCTAAAACCTAAGAAAGGAAGGAATGGAAATCTATATCACAGAGAAGATTAAAGGGTACTGTGAGGGGTGGCAGGTCTGAATGAAATACTGCTGTATAAGACAAGGTGTACCCATAGCTACACTGTCATAATTTTCCAAAAGGAGTATAGAAGGAACTTATCTTGGTAAGTTAACAAAACTGAGGTAGAACAGCATCTCACATCTGTAATGTCTTCACCAGATTTCCCCTTTGATAATTATAATTTAGGTACATGAAAACTATATATAGGCACTAATGATTCAGCTAGATAGTATGCTGAAGCAAGTCAGCCAATGAAATCTCAGAGGAGAAGCTAAATGGAATGGTCTTTAAATTTCTTCGTTCAGGTCTGGAAGATTTATGTGTTCTTTGAGGAAAGGAGACACAGACGGCAACATTTAGAGGACCAACGCTAGAGGGAGGCAAAGTACAGTATAACATGAATAACTTGTGAGACATCCAAAAGTTTCCTGCTCTATAAATGATAAAAACAAATTGGTGAGTGATGTCTATGTCCTTCCATTCACTATCATCACACACCACGGTGGCGGCTAGGGAGTATATCTGAAAAATCTAAGGCATGTAACCTCAAAGCTATTAAAGTCCTCTACATGGGCACAATGCATTTATAATGGGTAACATGGTAGATGGTTGGCTCCTGGTCAGTAAAAAAGTTAAGATATCTCTTTGAGGAGATGGAAGGATTTTTTCAGAAAATACAAAGATAAAATGCTTAGACAGGCAGATTGGGATAAGTGAACTTTGGAATTAGCAAAACCAAAACCTGCCTTCCTGTTTGGCTTTCCTACGCCAAGGTCAAGTTACTTAAATTCAATGCCCCCAGGCAACTTATAAATTACAAATGAGTTGTCCACCTACAAAGGTAAAGGAAGTTTCCACATCTGGAATTCCCAGCACCAGAGAAATCCAAGGTACATATCTCATTCACTTATACAGCACATTAAGGATTTTAAAGTACTTTTTCCCTTCTCACAACAATCTTATGAGATAAGTTAGTATACATCATTATATAACTTGATAATGAGGAAGTGGGGGCTCTGAGAAGTAAAGCAAAAACATAGCTAGTAAGTGGCAGGAAGGTCTTTATGCCACTTCTGATTCTAACTCCAGATTTCTCCCATTTCACAAGAAATAATAATGAGCCACCATCAGAACATCATACCGTTCTAAATTACCCATACTTGCCCAATCTTTCCTAGAATAACAAAACACATTTATAACATGAATGACCAAAATGCAATTACTTACAACACGCTCAGAATTATATTAAGTGATACAAGTACTTCTGACTGGAGAAGTATAATCCTCATGAAGAGAGAAATTTATTTGTATAAATTTAACTGATTCATGTGACCACATCATTAGCAACAGGCTCAAAAGCAAATAAACTTCAGTTCTTAAAGCAAAATTCACTTACTAATCATAACAATAACTCAAAAATGATTCATTCTATAGCCCTAGGGAAAACATGGCCCCTATGTGTTTCAATTTTTCTACCGACAGGTAACAGGTTAAGGGTGTGTTGGTAAAGGTCTCTAAAAAATAAAAATGTGCCCAGGATCCATTTTTAAGTTTAATCAGTATTATCACCACTTTCTTAAGTCTAGAAACTCAACAAAACAATAAATCAAGCCATGAACAGCCACAGCCATTAAGATAGTAATTATAGACAACCCAAGTAATTTTATGATTAACTTTCCTGATTAACACTAGCTTTTTCTAAAATGGGATCAGTACTGACTTAGTAAAATGTTTGATTTTAATTAAAATTTTAAATCAAACATGATGATGAATATATTATCTGCTATTTTGGAAAACAGAAACTAAGGCATCAATTCTATAGATATTTCTAAGTGATTTCTAAGGATGCAATATTCTGGTTGGTTTTCACTGGAAAAATGGTTATTCCCTCTTAAAACTACTACTACTTGAGAGTTCTTCCAAAAGTAGTACTGTGACATTCCTGTTAATTCATTAAACTTCAATCCTAAAATCAACCTTCCCTTTGCCTAATCACATCTATGGGCATTCTTTTGTCATACTGCTTTACAGAATCTTTGTATGGGTTCTCAATACTGGTAAATGATTAAGGACAATTCAAACAAAGATGACAAATAGGTAACTTTAAATGGTTCAACCCTTTTTTTCCCAAATGATGCATCCAAAATAAATTTAAAGAATAGGTTTCTGTTAATATTATAATATTAATATTACAATACATAATATTACTATATTAATAACAAAAAAACTAATACCAAACTGGGGGGGGGAATATAGAAACTAGAGACAATTATTAAAAACAGATTACCTACCAGAACTTTGCAGTGTCAATCCTGAGAGATCTTAATTTGAAAAGGGGAGAGGACAGTAGAGGTGGAAAAAAAGGAGGAAAAGATGTTATCACCATGGAACCAGACAATAAATCTGAAAACCCATAATCATGTATCACAATACCAAAACTGAACACCAAATACATATTCAACTATAATTACAATAAGACAATCTTATTCTGAAAAATAAAGTTTCAAAAATTTAAATAATATGGATTCTTTTGAAATAACTAAACATTACATAAAAACTATTTTTTTGATTCACAACTGAGATAGCTTTAACCTTACAATCATTAACTAAAGATTAAATCTTTTGACAAATAATTTCATCAGTAAAAGATCAGTCTACCTACCAATGCCAGGTGATACAACTCTTTCATAATGATATGGATTCACACAAACACTATCACATTTTAGGTCAAAAGCGTACTGACAGTACTTCACATGTTTAAGTTCATTTTTGTGAAGATCAGGCCACCTCCAGAGACGAGCATATATAACATGAGGGAAACCTTTCCGACCAGCCACCTAAGAAGTTTTAAAATAAGTAAAATGTGTATCATAACTATAAATTTTGAAATTTTCTAAAGTACTGAAATATAAATTCAAGAAGATAATAGATTCCATAATGCTCCTAGAGAAGTTTTAGGCTTAAAAGACTGGCTAAGATTAGTCTACCTATAAAATCTGAACAGTAAACAATTCACTGAATGGTAAACAGACATTATGACATAAAAATATCTACTTTTATTATCTCATGAAATAAACTATTCATAAAAACATCTAAGACTGTGAAATGAACTTAATATTAAATTCCTTGGTCTATAAGTTAAAGAGGAGGAAAAAGTTTTCTGGTTTTCAATATAATACAAGTGCTAGATGTATGTTGGGTTTTTTTTTTTTTACTAACATACTAACATTTACTAACATATTAAGACACACAGTAAAGAAAAACAAGATTTTTTTAAAAAAATTTTAAAAATTCATTTTAATTCAATTTTAATTCATAGTATAAAGTATCTTCTTTGCATATATTCCTGTAACTTTTAGTCTTTCAGTGGAACAGTATTTGAAGTAGGAGAACCAAACAATTTATTCTATAGTAATAAATACATCTTAGGAAGAACTTACATTAAGAAAATAAAGTAATAACAGGAATAGAAAATCAATCACCCTAAAGAGACAAGAGTAAGGCTGTAGACTAGGTTGTTGTATTAGACTAACCTGAAGCCTGCCATCCAATGTCCTCTGTATTGTGACACATTTGCTGGGATGGGCGCCATTTGTAGTTATAGCTGTTATTAAAGAATCCAATTCATCCTTCTTCTCCTTCAACTTCTTTACCAAACTTTCAATTGCTCTTTTTGCAAATGTTTCACTTTCTCCACCTTGTCTATGGCACATCAAACTATGAACAATGCTCAGACAGGCATCATTACTTGTGGGTGTATTAGTAATAGACATATTGTCCATTTGTTACTACTTTTTCTTTTGAATCAAATAAGTCCAAAATTCCTAAAGCAATGTTGATAGTGTTCAGGCAGCAAGGAGCAAATTCTAATGCCACCCACAGGCAGAATAGTTACAGACATGTGGTATACAGGATAACCTAGGAAAAATATGAGAGAGAACAAGAGATTAGTAAAGCTGTTTTTTGTTTCTTTTTAACTAAGTATGCTGCAAAGGTGAGGAAGCATAAAACGTGCTCTCATAAAGTTCCAATTTAGATCTTACAAAATTTGGGATCTTTGTTTAGATGCTTTTAGATATTGAAGGTGTTTTGTAAAATTAAAGTCAAAGACCACTAGACTATAATTCTAATGTCCTGCTGCTTTTAAAGTAATATGTTTAAATATCAGAAAGACATTGTCAAGTTGTTACTATTAACTGTATTTATTATAAAACTTATTCAATTAGTCTTTTGCAGGGGTTGGGCAAACTTAAGATCATAACAAAAAAGATGTAATAATAAAATACAACTCAAGAATAAAGATTAAATTCAATCATTTTAAAGTCATTAAAAATAACATTAGTAATCATTTGAAGAGCAGGATTTAAATACAATCCTAATAACCAATCATTCAACACCCTTTGAACTAGAGACAACTTACACTCCAAGGAAGCCAATGGTAAAAAGACCCCCCCATATGCTCCCAAATATTTATAGCAGCACATGTTAAAATAGCTAAGAACTGGAAACAAAGTAGATGCCTATCAAATGGGAAATGGCAAAACAAAGTGAGGTACTTGAATGTAATGGAGTATTATGGTGCCCTAAGAAATGATGTGTGTGATGAATACAAAGAAACATGGAAAGATCTACATGAACTGATGCAGTCAAGTAAGCAGAGTCAAGAAAACAACAGTAACTACAGTAACAAACAGAAAGAACTATCCACCAGAAAATTAAAAATAAATATAACAAAATTATAAAGATCCAGAAGGATTCAAATTATGAGATATTAAGGACACTCCCAACCCAACTTCTTGAAGGTGGAGATCCACAGGTGTTACACATCACATGTTTTCAGAATTTTTCAAAGTATTGATTAGTTCTGCTGATTTTCTTCCTTGCTAAAAAAAAAAATGCAATTTATTACAGGGGATAGCTCCCTGGGAGGGAGAGGAGGATGAATACTTACTTGGGAAAACTATGATGATGTAAACTTATTTTTAAAAAAGAAAAAAAAGATAACCACTAGGCATAAGTTTATCATTTATTTTTTTCTTAGCTTAAAACAAAAGAGAAATTTCACTGGAAAACAAAAATTAACTACCACCACACGATGTTTACTAGCTATCAATACAACAACCATTTCAAAGGAAAAAAATCCCAAATTCTTCAAAATTTTATGTACAAGAAACAAGGGCATACACTTGGATCTTTGATGTGATCAGGGTTTAGTGTTTATACTAATACACAACACAGACCCTCCAACCTTGTTAGTTACTGCTAGTTTCAAGGCTTTCCTCTTACTCTTTTGGTATCTAAAAAGTAACAATGTTATTACTTGGACAATCCATTCAGTTTTTTTTCATTCTTACTATAAGACTTCTCTTCCTACAGTCTTACACTGACTTTAGAGTGTCATTTGCAACCCACTCCATGTACTCATGCCATCACTTACAACATGAAGGATGATACACATTCTGATCTGTATCATGTATCTTACCACTGACCTACGGCGTTTGTAATTTTAGTTCTCTTGAGATTATTATAGCCTTTAATTTAAAGATATATATATATGTATAACATCACCCAAAGAATACTAGGGTCAAAAAGATATATATATATGTATAACATCACCCAAAGAATACTAGGGTCAAAAAATTGCTTTTCAAATGGCACGTGATGTATTTATTGTGCCATACTTTCAGTTTTCCATTTGCCGATCATGTCTGACCTCCCCTTAAATAATCCTGGGCCTAGATCATTACTCATATCTAGTACTTCTCATAGATAGACAGATAGAGATATAAGGATTAACGTAATGGGACATACATCTAGCACAAATCTTCTACATTATTACAAATTTCTGAAGAGCCATGTTCCAAGGCTCCAGGATATGAAGATGTCATCTGTGAAGAATAACAATCGAAGAGTATCACCATACTTTGTTTGGAATTTGTATAAGACACCTTCCCAAGACAAATACATTTGGTGAACATTTTCACCTTGTTTAATATTTTGTCCAAATGTCAATACTTAGTGCAACAAAGTACTATCTGTAAAAACATCTGTTATGGAGACTTATACAACTTTGGCCCAAGAGACACCTTGTCTGAGCAAAGCCTTTCTCAAGATCAATAAAGAAACACAGTAGAAACTACAACTATCAGTTATGTCACCATAAAGATATGATCTGCTGAGAAACATCAATGCAAAACTTTCTCAGTCTCTGTCTTTGGTGACAATGGTTTCAATGGAAGGACGGCTCACTAAAGATTTTACAGACAAAGCAGGCATATAGGCACAAAGCAAAAATATAGGCAGCTAGATGCTAATATCTTTATAAGACTTTAAAATTTTTTGGTAAACAAATAGTCATCACGACTTCTTCCTTCCTTCACCTTTCAGATCTTCCTCATGATATACTTTTTAAATCGTGGCACCTCCACAGTATCCACTTGCCAACTTCATCTTCTTAAGACCATTTCCACTTCAATCACATAACCACCTCTATGTCTGAAATGCTGTGTCCAAATATATTGGTTCTAATATTGCTACTGAGGGCAAAGGACACTGAAAAATACTAGCAGCTTGGTTCTATTACAGATGTTTCCATGTACGTTTCACCTATTATGGCAAGTAGGATGACTAAGCTTAACTATCCTTATTGCAAGTTCTATGCTTGCTCATTTTCTCAATTGTTTTTAATAATATCTGGCATTCAGACAGTGCTTTAAGGTTTGCAAAGCACTTTATAAATATTATCTTGTTTTATTCTCACAACAATCCTGGGAGATAAGTGTTATTATCACCCCTATTTTGCAAAGAAACAGGCAGACTTGCCCAACCAGGATCATAAAGCTACTGAGTGACTGAGGCTGGATTTGATTTCATGTCTTCCTGGCTCTACGTCCAACACTCCATCAACGGTATGCACCACCTAGCTTCCTCCAATACAAAGTCATACTTTTTATTTTTAACAACCTGTAAGACAAAATTCTTAGTATTTATTTGCAGTCATAGTCCAACTAAGTTTTCTAACTGTTCTATAGTGTTTTTTTGAAAAGGAGTTTGTCCAAAAACTGTATAAATATAAATAAATGCAAACATTGGCCCTGAAAAATCAACCAAAGAGCTCCTTGTGTAGCAGATACCATGTGAATACTGAGGAAAGCAAAAAGAGGAAAATGAACACTCTCATCTCATGGAGCTTTTTATTTTGTTTATTTTTGTTTTATATTTCCCATCCCCTAAAGAAAAAGAGTTAAGTATAACCAATAGATATTGTGTACCTGCTAACATATGAACATTCCACATTCAAAGTTCTTCACTATTCCAATGAAAAAGGGGTAATAGTCTAAACAGGGAGATAACCTGCAAACAACCACATACAAGTAAGACAGACATGGGACAAAATGGAAATAAATCAACAGAGGAGAGGCAGCACTACCATTAAGGAAGAAGGAAGGCTTCTTACAAAAAATAAGATTTTTGCTAGGACTTGAAGGAAACAAAGAAACATGGATGAGGAAGGAGAGAATTCTAGGCCTGGAGGACAGCTAGTGAAAATGTTCAGTTGGAAGATGGACTGTGTGGTTCAAGGTATCACTGGATCAAAGAATACATTGGGGGAGGAGGCACACATGTGGCAGTACTGAATAAGAAGACTGGAGGAGGACAGGTTATGAAAAGCTTTTGAGTGTCAAGAGGATTTGATACTCGAAACTGGAAGTGAGAGTGGAAGCCACTGGAGTTTACTGAAAAAGGAAATGACATGGTCAAGACCAGTGCCATAGAAGATCATTTTGACAGCTGAGACGCAGATGGACTGGAATGGGAAGAGATCTGAGGAAAAAAGAACAACAAAGTTATTGCAACAGAGATGAGAATATATGCATCACACTTTTTTCATGAGAGTGATGAGAAGACTTTGGATGTGTAAAGTTGCATCAGGTAGAGTTATCTATTGACTATGCTTAAACCTTTTGCTTTTTAAAAATTTTTTATTCATTTTGAACTTAAATACAAAAACACAAAAAATTTCCATGTACACAAACACAATATAGTGGATTCAATATAAAACCATGAATTTCCATTTTACAGCTTACTTTTTTGAAAACTATATGAAATAAATATTACACATCATTTTCAAAGCTACTTCACTTTTTCTGTGCTTTCTTCTAAGTTTTCTTTTACTCTCTACTATGCACTTTATGTTCCCCTCTCTCTCTACCTTGTCCTAGAGAACGTTATCACTAGCACACATGCAAGTGCCTGCGTGTGTGTGTATCTGTGTGTTATACATTACACATACTTCTATTCGTTAGTTCTTTCTCTCGATAAGGATCATCTTCCTTTAAAGTCCTTTGCAGTTGAACTGAGTATTTATAATACTTAAAATGACTTACTCATTCAAAACTGTTCTTAGAGAATAATATGGTTGTTGTCATGTACAACATTCTCTTGGCTCTTCATTTTTCACGCAAATCTTTTCATGTTTTTCTAAAATCAACCAGCTCCTTCCATCACAATCCTACAACACAATTTGTCTGAGCATTCCCCAATTGACAGTCATCCCCTCAATTTCCAGTTCTTTGCCACAAGAACAGCTAATATAAATATTTTACAACACATAGGGAGAGGATTCTGGGAAGATGGTGGAGTAGGTCAGAAAATTTCAAGCTCTCAAGAACATATAAATTCTTTTCCTTTTTCCCTAATCACCTTAGGAAACAGAAAAGTGGTAATGTTGGATCAAATGGTACATACAGTTTTATAATTCCTTGGGCATAATTCTAGATTACTCTCCAAAATGGTTAGATCAGTTCACAGTTCCACCAACAATGTGGTGCCCTAATTTTTCCATATCTCCTCCAACATTTGTCACTTTTCCCTTCTATCATTTTAGCCAAGCTGGTAAGTCTAAGATATCTCAAAATTATTTTAATTTGCATTTCTCTAATCAATTGTGATTCAGAACATATTTTTCATATGATTATATATAGTTGTGACTTCTTCATCAAAAAACTGCCATTTATCAATTGGGATACATCTGACAAAGTTCTTCATATATTTAAACAGTGCGAAAAACTACTTATAAAAAATTTCTCCCAATTTTGTTTTCCTTCTAATCTTGGCTACATTGATTTTATTCATACAAAAAACTTTTTAATTTGATGTAACTGAAAGTATCCATTTTACACCTCACAATACTCTCTATCTCTTGCTTATTCATAAATTGTTCTCCTACCCGTAAGTCTGATAGCTGATTTGTTCCATGTTCTAATTTTCTTATATCTCCCTTTATTTCTAGGTTATGTATTCATTTTCATTTAACTCTTTTTCTTTAGAGTATGGGAAATATATGGAAATGATTCAAGTAAAAAAATTATCAATAAAACATAAAAGATATTACAAGAAAAGGAGTTTTTGTTCTAACTCATCATCCTTAACTACTTGCTAAGCAAGAATATTAAACATGTTTTGGTTAAGGCAGTTCCCAGAACTTTTGGCCTCACTATGGCAATTACTTTGCATAAATTTCTCTTAGACATTCCCAATCTTTCAGCTTCAAAAGCTTGTTTAACCAGGTCGGTGCTAGAGTTCAGTGACTTCTCTTTTTATCCTCTTTTCTTTCTAGTGCAGCATTATTACTCTGACCTTTGCTCCATGATTTGACTCTACATAGACAAGGTGTTTCAAAATGATGGCTACATTCAAAGGTTGTCACTTCTTGCCTCTTAGGATATAGCTGATTTCATTTTTTGTCACTAGATGCTTCACACTCAGTTATTTCCATATCTCTTCTGGGAGAAAACAATACAAAAGCACAGAGTTTCAGAGTAATTGACAGGCCTTTAGCCACTTTCCAATAGCTTAAACAAACAACATTTTCCAGAATTTTTGCCATCTTCCACTACACCCACTTTCAAGCTAAAGTCAAAATATGTGTTGACTTAATTTGGAGAATCCAATAAAGTTCTTCATATAAGTACTCTACTTTAACATTCTTTTGCATCATCCCCAACAAATGTTGGCAATTAAAATAACAACAATTAAATATCTGAAAAGCAATCTGATTATGATCATTTTACGGACTGCAAGATGTGATGAATTGCCCCAAGAAATATATCTTACCTTTGGGTATGTAATGAAACCACTTATGCCAATTCCTCTGATATTCTAAAGAGAATTTCTCAGCTATATTTCACCTGAGCCATGGCTTAGGTGTCTTTTAATTTTATTTATAACAATAATGTTGAAATAGACACTTCAGTAAAATGTGAGTTCCTGCCCCACCTCTGAACAATGCTGGTTATGAGAAGGGGAGGGAACCTGAGGGCCTCAAGGCCACATGTGGCCCTCAAGTTCCTCAAGTGCAGACCTTTGACTGAATCCGAACTTAACAGAACAAATCACCTTAATAAAAGAATTTATTCGGTAAAAAACTTGGACTCAGTCAAAAGACCGCACTCCAGGGATGTCCTAAGCAAAGAAGATAACTCCAGGTTAACTCTATAAAAATTGCTGAATACAAATGTTCATCAGTAGAGTGAAATGAACTTACTGGGAATTTAATCAATGAAATAACAGATCCAAATCAAAAAGAAAAAAAAAGAATATCTTGATTCTAAATACTCTGTTCCTTATAACAAGGGACACACATTTAAAAAAAATATATACATATATACAATAACTAATATTTTAAGAACCAGCCACTATCTCTATGGCACCACTCCGGATTTTATGGAGACTCAAGACAATCCTTGCTCTCAAAGGCCAAACATTTCTAGGGGAAAATAAAGCCAACATATCACTCCAATTTCATCTGTAAAATAAAAGAACTAAATTCATGACTTCTGAGAACCCTTTCCAATTTTAACTTTATATGTTTCTTTCGTCACTGAAGACTCAATAACAATGTCAATGGTAGGGAAGAATTAACTAACTTATGAATTGTTTCTGTTTATATTCTATATTCATGAACAATTCTCCCAAAACTTTAAGTGTAAATGACCCTGAGAAAGTAAATATATTTTGTCTGAATTTTATGTGTCATACATTTTAAAGGCACTAGGAAATAAATAAGGGATAGAATGTCTAATTTTCTTTTATAATTACAGGTGGCAGAAAAATTTATAATCAAAGAATAGAGGAAATTATAAGATAAAACAACTTTTAAATACAGTTAAGCTATATATAATTAATACTGGGAAAAAAATCTTTGCAAATGTCTTGAGTAAGTCAGATATAAAAAAATTTATAGGAAATTGACATAATCTGAGAAGTCTAAGAATTGTACCTCAATCAGTGGCAAATTATATCAACAGTTTTCAAATGAAAAACTACAATCAACAAATGTAAAAGTGTTTCACATCACTAATACTGTATCTCTCTTTCCTTTCTCAGCCAAACTCCTAGAAAAAGTCATATTCACTAGTTGCCCCCACCTCCTTTCCTCAGACTCTCTTCTACTAAAATCACTGCAATTTGGCTTTCAACCTCATTACTCAAATGAAACCAATGAATTCTAAATTACTAACAATCTTTTAACTGCCCTATGGACTCTTCTAAATTCTCATCTTTCTTGACTTTCAGGGTCATCATTCTTTTTCCCCTCCTAACTAGACTCTATTATCTAGATGTTTGTGACAATATTCTTGCTTCATTCTCCTACCTGTCTGATGACTTGCTCTTATTTTCCTGGAATGTCATCCATCCAGTGTCCCTTTAATTGTGAATGAATGTCCAAATAGTTGTCCTTCATCTTTTCTCTTCTTTCCATACTTTTATCAAGTATTCAATTATTTCAATGGATTCAATTACCAATGCAGATTACTCCCAGATCTATTTATCTATCTTAGTCTCTCTCCGGCATTCGAGTGACAAAGTATTAACTGCTTACTGAACAAGTATTTAGGAACTAGGTGTTTCAAAGGCCTCTTAAACTAATAAATGTGTCCAAAACAGAATTCGTTATCTTTACCTTCAGAATCCAAGGCCACTTCTAAACTTTCCCATTTCTATTGCGGATACCACCATAGTGAGCAGCTCTCACATTATTCACTGGCTTTTCAGATCCACAGTCACTTCTCATTTGTACTACCATTCCAAAAGTCTGCTAATTGATTTCCCATCCTCATTTCCCCCCATTCCAATCCATCCTCCACAAAGCTACCAAAAAGTAATCTTCCTAAAGCATAGATGTCACCTGCTGAAAAATTTCCCAGTAGCTCCATATTACCTCCAATATTAAATACAAACCCCTCTGTTTTGCATTTACAGCCCTTCATAATCTGGTCACGACCTACCTTACAATATATCACTCTCCCTCTTCCACAAGAACTTTATGGTCCAAATAAACTGACTTCCTTGCTGTTTATTGCAAGTGACACTTCATCCTCCATTTCTGTATCTTTGCACAGGCTGTCTGTCCCCCATCCCTGAAATGCGTGCCCTCCTCCTCTCCATTTCTAAGGCTCCCTTCCTGCAAATCTTGGGTCAAGAGCTATGTATCCTAAGTTAAGTCATTTCAAGGGGCTTAATGTCTCAATCAATCAATAAACATTAAGAACCTACTATGAGCCAGACACCATGCTAAGTGCTGGAAGAATCACCTTGCATTTATATATGTATTTATAAGTGTGCATTTTGTTTCCCATGGGAAATGTTTTATTTTCATCTTTTTATTCCCAAAGTCTAGAATATATCTTGGCACATGGCAGGTGCTTAATAAATGCTTCCTGACTGATAGCCATGAATTTACACAATACTAAAACACAAGAGAATTCAAGTCAAACATAACAATAGACGATGATAGTTCTAGATGATTCAGGTTAAAACACAATTCTTTTTTTTTCTATTAAGTTACATGACTACCAGTGGCAATATTTTTGCTTAAACATTCAGGGAAAGATGTTATTAAGTCATAACTGATACTTAAATGTGCAAAGTGATTTACAGGCAATATATCATTTGATTTTCACAATCATCTGAGGAGATACTAAAGCCCAAGTACTACCACTTAATGGTTATTTTGGGGGCCCTCCTGGCTCAGAGTAAATGTAAATACTGTTTCTCTTCTGGCTAGCAACACTGAGGGTCTTCCCCTCTCAGTCTGATTTTTTTTTTTTATTAAAGGGACCATCCTTTGACTTACTTCTTAAAGAGGTCTATTCACTGAAGGGGCACTGCCTCACTCAAAGTGAGAACTTGAAAAGACCTTAGATTAAAAAGACCAACGTCCCCTACTGCATCCTGGGCCATTACCAGTTATCCTGATCAATATCTGGCCACTGGACCCAGATAGCTCCGGAGGTGAAAGTGAGGCTGGTGACTTTGCACAACCCTCCCTCAGTCAAATCAAATTCAATTGCAAGTCACGTCACCATCTCCCTGATGTCATAGTTCTCAGGACAAACCACATAACGATAATAATAAACATTTTTGTATCACTTTAAGATTTGCAAAGTGCTTTATATATGTTAACTCATTCGAACTTCACAACAACCCTGAGAGGAAGGTGCTATTATATTCCCCATTTTATAGATAAGGAAATAGAGGCTCAGAAACATTAAGTGACTTGCCCAATATGTTGTCAGAAATAGGATTGAATCCAAGTCTTCCTTACTCCAAGTCTAGCACTCTACTAGTCCACAGCAGGGAAAATGAAGAGAGTCCATGTTAAGTGATGTGCCAAATCAAAATACATCTTTTTTTTTTTTACAAAGGTAAAGTGGCCTTGATTATACTTGCTAAACTCCACATATACAAAGAAAGCAAAAACAGTCTCCACCCTCAAAGAGCTTACATTAGAAAATGGGAGAAACAGTAAGTAAATAAATAGGCACTTTCAAGATACATACAGAATATTTGAAAAATAACTTAGGAGAAGATTCTATTCACTGAGGGGACCAAGAAAGGACTCCTACAAAAGATGGCACTGAAATGAAGCCTTGAAGGAAGCCAAGGATTCTAAGAGATGAAGGTAAGGAAAGAGAATATTTCAGGCATGGGGTGTAGGGCAGAGATAGGAGATGGTGTATCTTGAATGTGTATCAGCAAGTAGGCCAGAATTGTAGAGTGTGCAGGACAGTAAAATGTTGGAAAGTCAAGAAGCAGCTAGGTAGTGAAAACCTTTAAATGCCAAATGAAAGACTTTAATCCCAGAGATCAGAAAAAGGAATTACTGGAATTTATTAAGGTGAGGTGAGGACAGGGAAACATGGTCAGACCTACAATTTAGGAAAATCATGTCAGCAAACGTGGGGAGGATGGAGAGGGGCTGCGAGAGACATGAAGCAGAGAAACCAACTGGAAGACTATTGCAATAATCTGAGCTAGAGGTGATGACGACCTAAACCAGAGTAGTAGCTCTGTGACAGGAGAGAAAGGGACATTTTTGGGAGATGCTGCAAAGGTAGAAGAAATGACAAGTTTTGAAAACAGATTAAATATGTGGGATCATTGAAATATTAAAGAGGAAACCAAAGTTGCAGAGTGGATCACAGAAATGGCAAGGTGGTACCCTGAACAATAACAGGAAAGTTTTAAGAAGGAAGGGTTTGGGGGATTAGATGAGTTCTGTTTCCAACATTTTGATTTTAATGTCCTTAAGTATTAGCTTAGGAAAAGAATTGTAAACAGAAACAAAATTTTAGGTTGTTCTTTCTTGTGGACATTAGCTATATGGAATTTATTCAAACAATAAACATTTATTAAGCACCTACTTATGTGCCACTGATTTTTTACTTTTTTTGGATGTGTCCTATTCTCCCCAAATATTTAGAAATCCCTTAACGTTAGGGACCTAATATCTTTTTTGGTATCCTTAGTGACTGATTACATAAAACAGATAATCAACTTTGTCATTTATAACTAAATACTATTATTTTAAATATACAACTTTAACCATTTTCATGAAAATCATTAAAATGCTTTATATATTCCCCTCTTCTTAATTGATCAGGGCCAACATTTTGAACAAACTATTGTACTGTATTTATAACAGAACACTTCGATGGACCTTGAAGATATAAAAGCTGACAATTCTTGTGCCTACTTTTTAGAGATTTTTTTTCTTCATTTCCTAGCAGAAATTATACTTCATACCATTGCTCCTATGCCTTTAATACTCCAGCACTTCTACAACATTAAAACTGTGACCAAAAGGAAAGTACATTACAAAACTTCTGAGAATTAAGTTCCTAGATTTCTAATATTAAACATCATTTAAGGAAAGCTTTTGTCTTACAAAAGAGCTGAGATTTAAGGGGAGAAAGCACTAAATGTTACAAAGTACCAGTGTTCAAGCAATGGTTCAGGTGCTTTAAAAAAAGTTTCCTCTTTTGAAATAGACATAATAAGATCATAGAGTTAGAGCAGGAAAGGAGCTCCATAAGTCGGCTGGCTAATCCAATGCTTTTATTATTTTACAGAAGAAACTGGGGCCCAGAGAGATCAAGGTGACTTGTCCAACAAAAATCACAAAGACAGTGAGAGAAGAGATGTGATTACATGTGAGGATTTAACTAGAAGAAAGTTGTTGTTCAGGCATTTCTCAGTTGTGTCCAACTCTTCATGATCCAATTTAGGGTTTTCTTGGCAAAGTTACCGGAGTGGTTTGTTATTTCCACCTCCAGCTTATTTTACAGATAAGGAACTGAGGCAAACAGGGTTAAGTGACTTGCCTAGAGTCACACAGATGGTAAGTGTCTGAGGCCAGATTTGAACTCAGGAAGGTGAGTCTTCCTGATTCCAGGCCTGGGACTCTTGTCCACTGCTAATACACTTGCCCTTTAAAAAAAAAAAAAAAAGAGCAGTAACTAAAAGTTCAGAGAGCTAGTTGTTATGAAATTGAAAACAAAGTTTTAAAATCTAAACCATAACTATAATTTGAAATGAAGTTAACAAGAAGAATGTTTCTTTTATTGGAATTCTTAACATATTAAATTGAAAATAGCTTCATGAGCACAGGGACTAATATTATATGTAACATTCTGCATCCTCTTCAGCACCTAAGAAGTAGTGCTCTACGTATACTGGGCACTTAAAACGTGTTTGACACATAACATTACATACCATATATATATATCTATATATATATCTATATCTAAAAACGTGATTTTTTTATTGGATAGCTTAGTTACACCATTTATTTCATTCTGTTTAAATAACTGGTTATAGCATTTCAATGCATTTCCCCATTAAATTCTTGTATAAGGAAGAACTATAATCTACAAACTATAATGGATGCACCTGTAGAATTTGTTTGTCCTGATTCCCAGCAGATTTTTACACCGCTAACTACAACTTCCTTACACCCTGCAAACAGATGACAACACAATGGGTTGGATGCTCATATATATAAAAATATATGTGATGCTCATATATATTATAAATATATATATATGATGTTCATATATGTAAAAATAGGTACTGGTAGCCATTAAATTTCTGTAATACATGATAGCTAGATTCCAGAATCACATTAGTACCATGGTCACAGAAACTCATAAAATAGATAAAAGATGTTAATACTTGAAAATTTTTTCATAACTTCAATACAAAAATTATTTAGACATCTTAATTTTTTTTTAAGACTGTCACACAAACTGTCCTACCTACCACAGAAAGAAAAAGCAGAAGTAGCTGCTGTCTTGACACAGATAATAGTAAATGGGAATTAATCATTTTCTCACCTTCCCAAAGTAACCAAAAATTTAATATTTAGGCATTCTGAAATTAACAATTAGTAAGGGGTGAGGGGAGATGGTCTAAATGAAAACTCTAAGAGAGAAAGGAAGTAATTAATGAAAATGACATAAGAGAGGGAGAGAGACCTAAGTGAGTGAATCACATCTAGAAAACCAGTGAATGACAACTGGGTTTATCTATAGGTTTTTTTGTTTTACTTTTCTATATTAAGTTAGAAGAGAAGCCTGAAAGTCTTTTATAACCCTGTGATAATAACTGAGGCATATCTGGAAGATATAGATGCATATATACATATACACACATATATAAGTATACATACACACATGTGTACACACACACACAAACACAGAGTCAGGTAAAACTAAAGGTACTTATTGAATGACACCAGTTACTAGAAAAACTTAATATAGTTCTCACCCACAGGGAGGATCTACAATTTGCACCGAACACCTAAATGCTATCTTTTTACACATGGTTATTAATCTCTAAAATGTGTAACCTACACATAATTTTAAACACAGTATTGCTTTTGTACCTTTAAAAAAATCATAGTAATTGTAAAAACATCATATTCCCCACTCTGATTCTCAGTTTGCTTAAACTCAATATTATCAGACTGGGATGGTTTCTTTTATTTTTTCTTTATCCTTTACACGTAGCATGATGCCTGGCACCTTAATAAATGCCTATTGATTGAATATGTTTTACAAGAAGGAAACAGTTGGAAGAAAAACAGCACAAATCACACAAAAGTTGCAATATATTTTTACGAGCCCACGAAAAGGGATTAAAACGGTATAATGATAACATCTGTTGAATATTTGTGTTGCAACACTATGCTTGGTGGTATAAAAGTAGCACAGGAAAACTAAAATCAATTAGAAGGTTTTACAACAGTACAGTGTAACAACCTCAAAATTACACAACCAGATCTGGTCTTTTAGTGCGCAGAAATGCATTTAAAATTAAAATAATGGAAAGTTTTCTTCAGGCATTTTGTAACTACAGCATTGATGGAATTCTCAAAACAGACATGAAGTCTCTGGACGATTATGCCAAGGATAGCTACAAGTGCGTATGAAAGACAGAAACATTTATTCATTTAATCTAAAACACTTTGCAATACCAGGGAATTCAAGACTTAAAAGTTTTTTTTTAATCAGCTATAAGCTACTTGCTCATAGTTTTACATACTTCTATACTAATACTGGAAACAAACTTTCATTTTAGATACCAAATCATACCCCATAACAACCAATTTGACAGAACCTCAATTACTAAACTATAAATTTCTTATCATCCAAATTGAAGAACTTCAGAAATGGAAGGAAAAAAAGTCTCACATTTATCAAATTACTTTAATACTGCTTTTATCTGATAAATGAAGAACCCCACAATGCGTGTTAGTAAACTGCTTCTTTTTCTGACAAAAAGAAAGTTGACAGCATTCATTTTGAATGCTTTAGGGACAAAATCGGTTATTTAAAGTAACTTTTAAAAAGTGTTACTCATCTTTGTCAAATGACTATTTTTACTCCCCACCTCATAAAGTGGTCAAATCAGATTTAGATTTTTTGCCATCTCTCACAGTATTCCATCTAATCATTCAACGTGTATTAATTGTCTGGTATGTGCAGAACACTGGTTAATAAAAAAAATTATTTTCTAAACTGAAAATTATAAAGTTTACTAAACAAGTAGGTTAAATTTTATGTCATTTTAAGAGTCACTACTAAAGTATCAGAGTGTTGGGTTTTTTTTCCATTTACAATTTAGACCAACACTCCTCCCTCTAAATTTAAAAAAAAATAAAAGGCCAATAAAAATACTCAGTTGACAGTAGTCTGAATTCTGCCAACAATTCACTAAATACAAAAACTGAAGAGCAGTTATCTAGAATAACGAAGAGATAGGCCATGTGATTACTCAAAAAGAAGCAAAAGTTTAACCAACACTCATATGTTCATTTTCAAATTGTTAAACAATTAGGCAGGAGATGGAGTTAACTGCCCCAGCAACTAGATATCCAATTAGAATGGTGTTTAATGACATCACTGTGACACTGGTATAATCAGAACAGGCATTTAGCTAGAGTGGGGCTGGAGCAGGAGGACTTAGTAAATGCCTTCCTATTTCATCCAGAAAGAAATACTTTGGGGGCAAAAATGCATATCCAAAAGACCCAGGAGTGGAGAAATCTCTTAAGCTAAAAACTGTCGGAAATTTAAAATGTTTCTACTTTTCCACACATGAAGTAAGAAACAAGTTTTTCACTATTTTACAAAGAAGAAATATTAGGGATGGTAACATATAGCTGACAAGCTGTAAGCAACACGTAATGATTTACTCTTCCATATGAGGTCCTTCTATTTCAAGTGGAATAATGAAGGGAAAACTCATGCCAAATTTCAACCTTAGCATTTTTCGCAGAAAAAAACCCAGTATATATACACTGATCAACATTTCCAGCAGACAGCTAAAATCTTCTCTGTTAAAATACCTGTAGTCCTGGGGTAAACACAAAACGTTTAGAGAATGTGCATTATACTTTAGTGAGTAAATTAAATAACGCAACCAGACCGATCACTCCACAAAAGCAGATTCTTTTAAAAAGCCTAGGCATTCTCTCAAATCTTAAAATGACTTCTGGCTCATAAAAAGTGCAAAACTGACTTTAACCAAAGGAATCATCCTGCTGAGACTCAAAGGTGCTAACCAGCACAAGTCAAAACCTGTTAGCTCAATTAGCCTCAAGCTCCCTCGCATGCCTTTTGAAATTGTCTGCTTAAAACTACTCACTCTTTTTTCTCAAACAGGGGAGTTTCTGCTTCAGTTTTGCTGCAAAAACTAAAGGCAGCAGGAATCACCTGCAATTTATTTTTCCAACGCTGAAGCCGTCAACTTGCTCATGGTTAACGGAGGTGTTTATTTATAAGCGTCCACACTCCCTAAAAAACAACCCAAACCTTCTGACTGAACCTTTCCTGAAATCTTGGCCAGGACAGGAAGGCACCCCCAGACAGAGCCCTGCACGCCCGGCCTCCCACTATCACGACCCGCGCCGTCCCGATAGGAGCCCTCCGTTTCAGGCTCTTCTCGGCAGCTCTGCCAAGTCAATACATGACGTCTGTCCCGGGCAGCCCCGTCGGCGAGTCCGCAAACCGGAGCGGGAGGACGGCGGAGCAGAGCGGGGCACACGCAGGACGGGCAGCCAACTTCAAACTCTTCCGCAACTTCCAGGGGGAAGGCAGCCTGCTCGCCTGCCGACCCGACATGCTTTGCACGGCCAGATAGTACAACTGGCGAACAACAAAGAGTTGTAGCAGCCAGGGCCAGGATGGGGCTGGAGGGGGCGCGTCGCCGCCCAGCATTCGCCTCGGCTCCCGGCCCGGGAAGGGTAGGAAGCAGCCCGCGGGGAAAGTGCCCGGAAGGGCTGGGAAGGCGGGGAGGGGGCCGGCAGTCCTGGAGCTACGGCCGCGCGACCCGGGACCCGGCGAAGGAGTGGCGGCAAGTGGCCGGCCCATGTCCGGGATGCCGCTGGGTGTAGCCCCGGCGGGCGGGCGGACGGGGCGGGGGGAGCCCGCGGAGGCCGGGCCGGCTCCACCTGTGGCCTGGGGGGAAGAGGGGGCCCACGTGTGCCCGGGCGGGATCCCCGGGGAGGGGTCGCCCAACCGGGAGGGGGGGGGGAGAGGACATGGCGCTGCTGTTACCTGGGTTCCGGCCACCGCGGGCAGGAGGAGGCGGCGGCGGCGGCGGTCCTCTCCCGCCCCTGGGCTAGGGCGAAGTCTGGGCCGCCGCCGCGGCCTGGCACGGGGTGCGCAGCGGGCTCCCTGTCGGCCGGGCCGCCGCCGCCACGGCCCCCGGCCTCCCTGCCCCTCCGCGGGGCCGGGCCGCCCTCCCCCTCCTCACGGGCCGGGCCGGCTCCGGCTCCGGCTCCCGGGCGGCCGACCCGCGGCGGGGGCCTCTCCCAGGACAGCACCAGGCTCCGCTCACCCGCCGCGGCGTCCAGCCCTTCCCGCCCCCCGGGCGGCGGCCAAGCTGAGGGGAGGGCGGCCGGGGCCTCGGGAGAGCGAGCGGGAGCACGGACTCCGCCACCCGGGGCGCTCCGTTAAGGCGACGACGACCGGGGCCGTGTTGTTGCTGCCAACTTGTCGAGGGGGGCACTGGGCATGCGCAAACGCAGACCACATCCGGGTAATTTTTTTTTTAACCAGAGCCTGTGTGGCTTTTTTTTCCCTTCTCCTTTCTCCTCTACCCGCTCCCCCCACCTTCATCCCCACCCCCACCCCCGCCTCCCTCCCCTCCTCTGCTTCTCCTGCCCCTGCCTCTATCTCGGGGATTCGGAGCACTCTGCAGCGCGCAGGCGCAGGCTGCTCAGATTGTTCTGTGGAGTCGAACGCCGCCCAGGGCTTCAGGCCTCGAGCCGGGCGGGCGCGTTTAATGAATGGAAGCGGAGGAGGGGCCGCGAGCTCGGCGGACTGGCCTGGAGGGGCCGAGCGGCCCCGCGCTCGGTGCCTGGCCCCGGAGAAGTGGCCGCGCTGTTTCCGTAGCGATCTCCGGGCTCCTGCTTTTTGCTTTCTCCCCAGCGGAAGAAGGAGAAGAGAACTCCTCCAAGGCGCTCCTCCCCACGTCGCCCTGGGAGAAAGTTTGCGGGGGCTTGGTCGGGGAAGTCGGGCGGGCAGCCCCGCTCCTGCCCGCAGGGGCTCGGGGGGTCCGAGCGCGGAGGAGCCCCGCTGCTGGCCTCCAGGGTGCGGGACACGTAGGTGTGTGACTGGAAGCGCACGGAAGGCCGTGTATGTGCACCGTACGCGCTGCGGTGCCCATCTGGGAGCTCCCACCCGCAGATGTGTCGTGCGTGGACGTACCCCCCATCACCTCAGCAGGGAGTCCATGCCAGCCACGTGCTGGGCACGGAGCTGGAGGCACAGAAACAACATTAATAGTCCGTTACCTTGAATGTGGCAGCATCGCAGAGTCACCATTTATACCGTGAGCAGAAGATAATCCTTATGTATGTTCCTTAGCAGCCAGTTAGGGGTAGCCAGGTGGTGCGGTGGGTAGAGCACCAGCGCAGGAGTCAGGAGGACCTGAGTTCAAATGCCAACTCAGACACTTGACACTCACTAGCTGTGTGACCTTGGGCAAGTCACTTAACCCCAATTGCCTCATCCTGGGTCATCTCCAGTCATCCTGGTGAATATCTGGTCACTGGATTCAGATGGCTCTGGAGGAGAAGTGAGGCTGGTGACCTGCACGGCCCTCCCTCACTCAGAACAAAGTCAAGTGCAAGTCAGCTCCCAGTATGGGACTTTGCACAAACTTGAATCAAGAAAAAATGAGAATGGTCCCTCTCCACCCTCTGAACTTTGAGTAGAATTCAACTGAGGAAGATGAGTTCAAATCTAACTTCTGGCACTACATATGTGACACTTAAAATCACATTTCTTCTGTAAAATGAGGGGATCCCCATCGAATTGCCTTCTGAGTTCCTTCAGTTCAAGTAGGGCGTGGATGATGGGTTCCAGCAGCAGTTTTATCAATGTCCTAACAGATCTATTTGAGTTAAAAATCCTAATAGCCAAATACCCACAACCTCGCAGAAATTTAGGAGGCAGAAGGTAGATGTTACAAAATAAGCAACTGAACTTCAGTGGATCCCTTAAAAAAAATTTTATTGAGCTTTTTCTGTTTTTGTTTTTTTTTTAGGAAATTAGTGTTCATTTCCCACCCGCCATCCCACCAAAAAATAAAAATTTTAAACCAGATGGTTTTCAGTTCAGCTGATTTTCATTCCTATCCTCTTTTAGATATTTAATGTAGTGTCCCTGAACCTGTTTCCACATGCATAAAATGAATGATATAATAGCACTAACTTCCCAGCACTGTGAGAATCCAATGAAAGCATAAGTAAAGGACTTTGCAAACTTTAACAGATTATATAAATACTAGGGGTTTTTTTTAAGTGTCCATGAGATGTGGAGGCTTTTTTAAAATGTTAGAATAGATTTCTACTCAACTGCTCTCTCCATATCTACAAGTGTACGTATTATCTATGTATATAACATAGATATGGAAACATTTACTAAGCCTCTACTGTGTGCATAGCAAAAAGGTTAAGATTTAGTCTTTGCCCATATAGAATATATATATATATATATAAAACCACAATATTTTAAATAGGCTGAGCCCAGGTGAATGGTGCTTCAGTAGACAGTGGCAAGCAAAAGAGGCTGTGTATCATGGAAAGTGGATAAAGCCAATCCACATTTGGGAAGAAGAGGGTTTTTTAAAATTGTAGTTTAAATAATGTCCCTTTTATATGAGGGCTAGAATGGAGAATTGCAGCTGTACTCTGACCCACAATCCCTAGGGGAAATGTGGGGATTAGGAAGGGAATGAATCAGCCCCACTAGCCTAGCAGGTGATTTAGGGCAGAGGGGATCACCAGAAGAGATTGGTTCACTCTCTTATATTAGACTTCCTAATTCTTAATGTCATTCAAATTCTGAGATTTACAAAGGCATTGGGAGTATAGTGGCATGTGCAGTGGAGGTGGAGGCAGAACACCTGACTAACTGTGGATCCTTGGCCAAGTTACTTAATTTTTTTGATCTTTAGTTTCCCCTTATTAAAACAGGGATAATCACCATACCTGCTCTTTCAGCCTCATAAGTTTACCACGGTAACAAAAATGAGACTATATGGAAAAACATTTGATAAACTGTGAAGAATGATACAAGAGTGAACTACTCTTATTATTGTAGGTTACTTCCCCTAAAACAGGAGTAACACTACCTGTCCACCCCAAAGCCCAAGGTGGGTAGCAAAATAACTGTGAAGCATTTTATAAATTGGGAAGGGGCGAGGAAAGGAAATGTTCATGTAGTACTTAACTGTGTGTCAGGCATTGTGCTAAGGTCCTTTACAAATATCTTATTTGATCTTCCAAGCAACCCTGGGAAGTAGGTGCTATTATCATCCCCATTTTACATTTGAGGAAACTGAGGCAAACAAAGGTTAAATGACTTGCCCAGTCTCACAACTATTAAATGTTTGAGGCTAGATTGCTACATAATTGCAGAATAACAGAGTTTTAGAGTTGGATATAAATTGTTATCTTCTTACTTTACAGCTAAGGTGAACTAATATTCATTAAAGGTCACACAACCAAAAGCAGGATGAGGACTAAAATCCAGCGCCCAAGCCTCTCCATTCCAGGTTCCCTGCACTGTGCCACACTGCCTCTCGTTTATTTATTCAATATTAGTAATTTATTAAAATACCAGCGATAATTCAGTAAAAAAGATGCTAAGATAGTACCAAGTAGGGAGATCTACACTAAGGCTGTGGAATGTCATATACACTGTATGAGCCAGTCCTATTTCCTTCCTTTTGCTTTCTGTTTGAAGAAAGATTTTATAATGATTTAACATGATAAAAGGAACATTGCTGTGGTATAAAAAACAAAAGGCAGCAATAAAACTTTAACAAAAAGGTCCTTGTCAAACTTGGAGTGAGATATTCTTCAGAACACAACTGCTTCAACCTCTGACTAATTTCACAGTTAGTGTCCTGAAGTCTTTTCTTTCTGGTTAAATATTTGAAATAAGAGAGAAACTGAGTAGTTGAACGGTTGCTTATCTGTTCCTGAGAAGACTAGATCAGCTACAGCCTAGGCCTTGGAACCCAAAGCCCTGACTGAGGCAGAGATCATTCCCAAATGATCCATTTTCGGTTGGCACAGCCCTGGAATAAGAATAGTTAGCATTTATATGTAGCATTTAAAAGTTTGCAAGCTGCTTTACATATATTATCTCATTTGCTCTTCAACCCAGGTTTCACCCAGGCCAGTAGAACCAGGTTTGAGGATGACCCCGGGGAAACCTGAGAATGGAACAAACTCAAATCCTGGTAAATAATGGATGTGACCCAGTTTCTTAAGAGACCCCTAGATCAGTCCCTCCATAGGAAAAGGACTAGGCTTATAGATCATTGTCTTCCCCAACAATGCCTTACATGTAGCAGGCATGCAAGAAATATTGTTGAATTTAATTCATAAACACTTGAAGAAATCATGAAAATTAATGCTCATATAGCATTTTAAAGTTCACAAATGCTTTTCTCACGGCAAGCCTGTGAAGTAGGAAGAAAGTAAACTGGGTGTCTCATCTGATTTCATCCCCGGTAGATCAGAGGAGTTCATACCAAAATTCAGAAGCCCACAATCTCTGAGTGACTTAGGAAGCATCAATAATCTTACCAAAAGTGCATAGCTGCGTTCCAATAGAGTGGTTAGCAAATGATTTTCAGTATATTTAATTTTCTTCAGAACATGCAGAAATGAGGGATGGGGAGGAAAATTTTGCCTTTCTCTTTTCTCCCAGCAAACCCCAAAGTAGCCTAAACTAGACACCTGCACTTTCTTACAGTCTTACTACCACAGGCATAAAAAAGAACATTGAAGCTTCCGGAGAAGATGATTTTGTTATTTTTTAAAAAAAAAAGCAAAACAAAAAGCCAGGACTGGCATGCATTGTTTCATCATCCCAGTGACAAAAATATTTCCTAAAGCATATTTGTGGTTGGGATTTTTTTTTTTTTAGCATTCAATTTTGAGAGAGAAAAAGCCTTGCAGCACTAAATTCTGCTTTTTCTTTTTCTTTTTTTTTTTTTTGGTAGCAATTTTTAAAATTTATTTATTTAACTTTTAACATTCATTTCCACAAAATTTTGGGTTCCAAATTTTCTCCCCATTTCTCCCCTCCCCCACCCCAATAAGTTCTGCTTTTTCAAAAGACAGATGATCTTTAATGCTGTACTTAGATTAAAAAAAATCACAGTTGCTAGCTAGAAAGTTTGTGAGTCAATCAAGCATGACCTTTTAAATAATTAAATTGAAACCAGTAGGTTTAAAGTTGGAGAAACTATTATACCAGAATTTCATAGACACACAATATCATACTCCTTCATATGGAGGCAATGTTTGAAGAATAATGTTTTCTAAATAATTTGGAGAAGAAGAAAAAAGTACATCGAATACAAAACACCCACCCTATCCCCCAAAAAGCATCTGATTTCCTTTTGGATTTCTTTCCCTACTGCACTCACAAAATGATGTTTTTGAATTGCCATGGAAAAAACTTACCCCTTGATTTCTCTGCCTTTCCCTCTCTCTCCACCGCTGTCGATTGGGAATTTCTGTCCTTCCCTTTTCCCTTTCCCCATTCACTTTCCTTTGCCTGACATTTCTGACAAGCTTTATCCAGCTGCTGCCTTTTCACTGTCACAGGGGCAGAGAGCCTGCTGTCCCAGCACTTCCTTCATTCCTGTCAGGCTTCCTGAGCCCCTGTGAAATTAGTCAGAACCCTCTGATTCTACCACAGCACACTCGTCTCTTCTAACAAAAGAGAAGAGAATCCAGAGACTAATAGAAGAAAATCACTCAGTGCTTACGCACCTCAAGACCCTCTTTCTTGTTCCCCTGGCAAAACTGAGCTTCTTCCTCTCCAGCTAACTCCCTAATACATGCATATAAATTCAAAGGAAAGGAATGTCACATAACCACCCACAGTGTCACTGCTCCCGGAGGCTGCTGGTTGCTGCAGCTTCTCTGGAGCCTGGTTCTCATGCTAACTAGGGTCTGGCTTGAAAATCACACAGATCTTGCTCAACAAAGATGTGCTGGCTGGATACAAGTCCCAGATTTTTCATCTCCAGATGTGCATTGTAGCAGATGTCATGGACACAGTTATGACTAGCAATTTCTTTTTACCTCAGCGGAGTCCAAGGAGTTCAGAAGTTCATCTGAGAACCCTCCAATCAAAAGTTGCCACAGGGCGCCCTATCTAAAAATGTGAGTCTTGACTCCCAATCCTGCTGTCAGACCACTAAGGCCATGCTCAGTCTGAAAAAGAGCCTGTTGTTGGAATCAGGTAGCAGGGGAGGCAATCTTATTGTGTGATCCTTTTTTAAAAAAAAAAATTTTAATGTTTTATTAAAATCTTGACATTGGATGTCAGTACAGCTTACAAAACTTAGTAATCGTCCATGCCACTTTGAAAAGACTGGCATTGAAATTTTCAGTGGAAGGAGAAGACCCTAAATAACTCTTTTAGGACCATTGGGTAAATCATCAGGGACAGAAACTATGATCTGGTTTATCCTCTTAAGACTGGAATTCCCAACTTTTGGCTCCAATCTTAACCATCCCCCTAAGCTGACCTGAAAGCCTACTACCTCAAAGGGTCACTGTGAGGAATGTACTTTGCAAACCTTAACATAAAGTGTTACTGTTATTACCTTTCTATAATGATAGCTCACATTTAGGTAGTGCTGTAAAATTTGGGAAGTACTTTTTTTACGATCGTGGGTTCTTAACCTGAGGGTCTCTGAACTTTTTTCTTTCTTGCACTTGGATAACTATTTCAATATAATTAGTTTCCTTTGTAATCCTAAAGTATTTTACTTTATGCATTGAGAACCATTATTCTGAAATAGGGTCCCTAGGTTACCCCAGACTGCCACCAAGATCCATCACACACACACACAAAACTAAGAATCCCTGATCTACATTATCTCATTTGATTCTCATAACAATGGGCAAGTTTTTGTTGTTCAGTCATTTCAGTTGTGTCCAACTCTTTGTGATCCCATTGGGGTTTTCTTGGTAAAGATACTGGAGTGGTTTGCCATTTCCTTCTCCAGCTCATTTTACAGATGAGGAAACTGAGGCAAAAGGGTTAAATGATTTCTCAAGGGCACACATTAAGTGTCTGAGGCTGGATTTGAACTCAGGTCTTCCTGACTCCAGACAAGATCTATCCATTGTACCACTTAACTTCCCCTAGGCTGGTATTGCTTATTAATTCTCTTTCAGAGGTGAAGAAATAGACTCAGAAAGGTTAAGTGAGTTGGCTGTGGTCATAAGTAGTAAGTATCAGAAGCAGGATTTAAACCCAAGCCTACCAGTACATCCACCAAGTGCAACATTATCCTAGGTAACACCTCTTCTCCAAAGTTTCAGTGAAACCCTAATTACGCCAGTACTCACTGATCTCCCCCTTTGCTGCACTTCCACAGTGCTTAGAAAGTCTGTCCCACACATTGGAGTACTTCATCAAAAACAACCTGATAGTAATTCATGCATGTGTACTTTCTAGTGGCATCAATGTGGTACAGGGGAAAGAGTGAGAAGGTTGACATCATGGGACCTCAGTTCAAATTCAGACTCTTATTTACTATCTGTGTGACCTTGAGAAAGCTAGCTAATCCTTTTGGTTGCAGTTTCCTCATAAATAACATGAAGAAGTGAGACCAGAGGACACCTTTAAAAAGATCATCTAGTTAGTTTCTTTTTCCAGTTAAAACATTTCCAATTTATCTCTTAATACCACTCAACAGGGTTCAGTAATTCTTATTTCTGTCAGACACCTACAGTAGAGACCAAGTCCAGTAAGGGCACTTGTTCCTTATAGCCTAAGTTAGCCTTTTAAAGGCATCATACCAAGACAATTCTGAAGTACTTATGATGAAAAATGCTGTCTACTTCCAGAGAAAGAACTGATGGAGTCTGAATGCAGATCTAAGCATACCTACCAGTTTTTTATTTTATTTTTCTTGTTTGCTTTTTGTTGGTATTTTCTTTCACAATATGAATAATATAGAAATATGTTTTGCTTAACTGCACGTATGTAACCTTTATCAAATTGCTTGCCTTCTTAATGAGGGGGTAGAGGTAGAGGAGAATTTGGTACTCAAAACTGTAAAAAATGAAGGTTTAAAATTGTTTTTACATGTAATTGGAAAAAAATATTTCTAAAATAAAAGGCATCATAGGGCAGTGGAAAGGGGACTGGATTTAGAGTCAGATAACCTAAGTCTGAATCCTGGCTGTGTAACTTTGGAATGAGTCACATAATTTTCTCTGCGTCTTACTTTCTTCATTTGTAAAATAAGGGGGTTTAACTAGATGGTCTCTAAGATCATTTTTTTTTTCTAATTCTAGATCCATAATCTTATGAACACTGTGACCTTTTGGCTCTGTTCTCTAGAAATATAAGGTAGGACCTCAATTTTCCTATAATCCTGTACTAAACATGACCTTGGTAAAACCCTGAACCTGATCTTGTCCTATGGACTAATTTATACAGGTCATCAGTGCTTGCTACTGTCTAGAGAGACAAAGAGAGAAAGGGAAGGAGAGAGAAGGAGGAAGGGAGGGAGGGACGGAGGGAGGGAGAGAGAGAGAGAGAGAAGTAATACAATTCCGAAGGATAAACAGAATATAAGAAAAGAGAATGTGAGAATCTGTCCAAAGGATGTGGCAATAAGATTACCTGATTGCTATATAATGAAGACAATGGGGGAAAGTTTTATGCAGATTTGTGGAAGTTTCTATTTATTAAAGGGTTTTATGCAAATTTGTGGAAGTTTTTATTTATTGCTTTTGTAAATGGATTATTTAGATCTAAGGAATCCAACTTTGAACCCTAGCTTTGCTGTCTTTATTTTGTTGCCACTGACAAGTGATTTTATCTCTCTGGGCTTCAGTTGCCTTGTCTGTAAAACAAGGGAATTGGACTCTTTCCCTGCCCTCCCATTTTCTTCCCATAGTTCCTAAAGTTCTTTCCATCAATGATATTCTTTGATTATGATATCTATAGAGATGTATATATGATCCCTAGAGTTCTTTCCTCAATTATATTCTATGATTATGACTTGTCTACCTTATAGATAAGCATAAAAATAACAAAAGATTATAGCATGTCAATAAGTATAGATTTTAAAAAGAAACAAGCATTCATTAAATACTTACTATGTGCCACTTTGCAAATATTTTGTCCTCACAACAATCCCAAGAGGTAGGTATTATTATTATCCCAATTTTACAATGGACAGAGGTTAAATGACTTGTCCAGGGTCACACAGCTTGTGTCTGGAGCTAGATTTGAACTCAGGGCTTCTTGACTCCGGGTCCAGTGCTCTAACCACTGCAACTCATTGTTCTGTGCCTCTTTTTTCATCCATAAAAGAAAGTTGTACTAGATTACTAATATTAGGTGTGTATTCAGAACTAATATACATTACATATATAATCAGTATATTATATACAATAAATAATAGTTTAGAGGTGAAAGGGACTTTAGAGATTGCCTGGATCAGTGACTCTCAAAGTGTGGCACGGGGACTCCCAAGACTCTTTCATGGTATCCAGGTCAAGAGGTCAACTATCTTCATAATAATAACATTTTAATTTCTAATATGGTAAATCCCGATAGTTGTAACCCTCATAAATAAAACCTATTTGGAGGATCCTCAATGATTTTTAAGAGTGTAAAGGGATCCCGAGACCAAAAGAAGTTTGAGAACTGCTGGTCGAGATCATCTCTCTCATTTTACAGATGACTTACCCACTGTCATTCAGGCACTAATGGGCAAGGACAGTATTCCCAAATCCAGTCTGCTATTCCAAAGTCTCTTTCCAATATATTTTTCATTACCCTCAGATAATACTTTCCTCTCTAACACTCATAATTAACAATTATCTGTTGGAAGCTTTATGAAAAAGAAAATTTTACTCACCATCCACAATAACTTGTTCAGTTGCTTTCAGGCTTATCTGATTCTGTGACCCCTTTTGGGGTTTTCTTGGCAAAGATACTGGAGTGGTTTGCCATTTCCTTCTCCAGATCATTTTACACATGAAAAAACTGAAGCAAACAAGGTTAAGTGACTTGTCCAGGGTCACACAGCTAGTAAGTGTCTGAAGTCAAATTTGAACTCAGGTCTTCCTGACCCCAGACCCAGCACTCTATCCACTGTGTCACCTTACCGCCCAATAACTTAGCTTATATCAAAACGTAGAAAAGTATCTGGCTGATTTGATCAGAGAGAGCCAATTTATATAATTCAGACCATTTCGGGGTGGGGGGGGGGCATGGTGCTTAGTAATCAACTTGGTCATATTTCTACTTTATCATCTATGTACAGCAGTAAGTAAACTAGAGCCTGAATATTCACAACAGTAACCAGAGACATGCACATGCTGAGAGGTTTGTTCCTGTACTTTGAATGAAACCATTCTCCTTTGTTTCTTCTTCATAGACTTTGTTTTTGTATTTACTTCTGGTGCTCCCACGATCTGATAACTTTCATTACCAAGGCACTGATAGGATGTGTATTAGAGTCAATAGAACACTGGCCTTGGGAGTTACAAGAGACTGGATTTGAATTCCATCTCAGATACCTGCTAGCTGTGTGACCAAGAACAAGTTCACAACTTCTCTGATTCTCAATTATCTCATCTGTAAGGACAGTCCCTACTGTAGTGCTGTGAGTCCATTAAGAAAATTTATGTAAAGTGCTTGATAAATGTTAAAGCATCATATAACTTTAGATTCAGCTAGGTGATATAGTGGGTTAGAGTTCTAGATCTGGAGTCCTGAGACACCTAGGTTTGAATTCATCCACATCACACAAGGTTAAGTGACTTGCCTGGTAAGTCAATCAGCTGGTCAGTATCTGATGCCAGATTTTAATTCAAGTCCTTCTAACTCCAGGGCCAGTGCTCTATTCACTGTGCCATCTAGGTGCCCTCAGATGGGATTTTGTAAAATGTTTTATAGGCCTTAAAACTCACCAGAATTACTAGCTATCATCATCATCATCATATGAGTAAGTTACTCAGTGAGTTCTAAACAGTGTAACAAAATGGTAATAACTAAAAGTGGTGATGTCTCCTCCAGTTATGATCCAGTGATCCCTCTATCATTCTTGCAAACAGGAACCTATAAACTGAATATCTCAAATAGGTAGTTTAACATATTGGCTAATAGAAGTCCACGCCCAAGAATAAAGAACCAAATTTTAACTTTTCTGCTGCATGTAACTGTACCAACATTTTAAGGTAGATGGACATGGCAACAATAATAGACGTTAGCCATTGCTGCAAAACACACCTAAAAATGGCCTCCAGAAACCAACTTCTCTTCATTCCAGAGGATTACAGTTCTTTAAAAAAAATCCAGATATGAGCCAGTCAGAAATGTCTAGGCCCCCACCCCACCCCCATAACCATCTGTGAATAAATTTAGAGCAGATGGGAAAATTAAAGACCAGGACAAAGCTTACATCTGCTAACGAATTAATACAGTGAAGTCAAGTAACTCAAATATATTACTTGTCATTGAAAGAATATTTACAATACATGAGATGAGGCAAAAAGTGCCAGACAGCAAAAAATCCCACTCTCTAGGACCTGATGGCTCAAGTTAGCCTTCTTAATTCCATTACCTTCCCTCAGTAAATTTTTTCCTATTTATCCTGCATACAGTTTGCTTCATATATATTTGTTTGCATATAGTCTTCATTAGACTGTAGTTGGCAGGGACTGTTTTTTGCCTCTTTTTGTATCCCCGGCATTTAGCACAGTGCCTGTGCTACATACATATATATATATATATATATATATGTGCCTACATAGTAGGCATTTAATAAATGTTTATTGTTGATCAATTGATTGAAAAACATTACGCGTGTGGAGAATAACCATAGGGCCCTGCCACTGTGATTCACTTATTAATATCCTCAGGTTGTCTTAGGTTTACATTTGGCACTCAGCAGATACTAACTTTGCAAAGTGCATTATAAACATGAACATCACAAAGAAATGTGAAAGAATTTTTTTTACTCATAGGATCACATCTTTAGGGATAAGAGATTGAGAACTGCAGGATGGTTCAGTGGAAAGAGAGTTCCAGCTTTGTAGTCAGAACACCTGAATTCAAATCCTGCTTTGGATCCTGATTTATATCTGTGACCTTGGGCAAATTAATTAATCTCTCTGGCTCTCAGTTTCCTCATCTGTAAAATAACAGCAGCCAGACCTTTGTGGTCTCTTCTAAATCTGTGTCGATGATTTTGTGATCATATGTTGTCTCCCCAAGTAGATTTGAATACATTTAGAGCAGGAACTGTGTTTTTGTACCTAAGACACTTACTATAGTGTCAGACAGTGAAAATGTACTACTAGATCATGTAAATACTATATGAGAGGGAAAAGAAAAACCTAGCAATTCTTGACTATAGTAAATAATCTAATACTGAATGGTTTTTGAGATAATTAATAAAATATTTATGCCAAGTTAAAAGACAGTTGGCCAATCCAGAGGCTCCCCTGCTGGCAAAGTGGCACCTTATGTCTATGGTTTTGTGAATTTTAAAAAAAAAACATTTTGCAACATCATATTTCTATTTTCTTAAACCTAGAAGAGTTTTAAAATCTACATTGCATCCACACCTGGGGCAAGAGTCTTTCTCCATCAAATGAGATAATATTTGGAAAGTGCTTAGCATAGGACTTGGCACATGGGGAGGGCCATATAAATGCTTATTTCCTTCCCTTCCTCCCCATCACCACAATCCTAAGGAATCTTGGTAGAGAATCAAGTAGGGGTAGACTAACGCCTTGGTTCTGTTGGATGTCTCCCATAGCTCCATGAGAGTCAAGAAGGCTCCTGATAACCTCCAGAAAAGGGGAGAAAACAGGGATGTAGGAGAGGGAATCTACTAACATTGGGACAGTATTCTGTTGGAATCTTCATCTTGATATGTGAGACTAAAGGAAGGATGCTTGGGGCAGGATTGTTTGGGATAAGATAGGCGATAACATAAAGAATGCTGTTGTGGATTGAAGAAGATTAATTGTCCTAGGATTGGCTTGGAACCCCTAAATCCATAATCTTCGTGTTCCCTGGCTACTGTAGACGCTTCCTGTAGACTATCAAGCCAGTGTTCTTTCTGCTTTACCATGCTGTCACTCATCCCCTCTTGTAGTTCCCAATCTGTTGTCACTCCTCAGCATGTCCCTTCCTTAAGACTTTTCTTCCCTCTTAGGAGCCCTTGTGTCCTGCACAAGACCATCTCAGGAGATAGTATGAGAAGGACAATGCTTGTATTTTTCTCTCTAGCTCTCCTTGGGTGGAGGGAGGAGTAAAGTATCTTTTGATGGGGGTTGTGGGCTACTTCAGCATTGGGGCAACATCCTGCATGATCCATACATCCCTAGATAATGGAGTTTTAAGAGATACCTGTGGGCCAGTTGTGCTGAATAGGGCTATTGACCTCAGGACTGGTAGGAATGGGCTACTGATTTCCACTGGATCCTGTTTATCCTTTGGCAAACATCTCTATCCATGTAAGTCACTTCCAGCACCTTGTAATTTGAATCCAAGCAATGATCTGCTGGTGTCTGTCAGGCTTATACAGCTGTCACTGATACTGGTAAACCAAAAAGAGTGACCTCGGGTGAGGGAGGCCTGGATCCATCTTGGTTGGGGAGGGATTGTATTCAACATAGAATGGGTAGCCCATATGAGATACTGACAATCTCTTTTCTGGTAATGCTAAACTAAAAGTTATCTGGTTCTACCTGGGGCTGGCCAGGCTGCAGATACTGGAAGGTGGGGGAGAGAAGGAAGATTTGGATAGCTGGGACATTTTATCCCCTGCTGTTTCCCCTTTTACTTGTATGTAAGCAGATTCAATCTCCATACCTGCCGTGTCTGCCGAGTATATAATTAGAATGCTGACATCTGAGCAGCAGGGTATCTCAGCCAGCTTTATTCAGAGGAAAGTATTTTTAACGTTGGATAAGCTTGGAGATATATCTGAGACCCCGATTTCCTTTTTTTATTATATGCCTCTCCACTCCAACCTACCTCCATCATAATTCCTTAAATAAAGAAGATACCCCATTATCAGTTGGGTAACTAGGTATCACAGTGTATAAAGGGCTTGGAATAAAGAAGACTCATCTTCACAAATCTGACCTCAGACACACACTAGCTGTGTGACTCTGGGCATGTCCCTTACCTCTGTTTGCCTCAGTTTCCTCATTTGTAAAGTGAGCTGGTGAAGAAAATGGTAATCCACTCTATTGCCTTTGCCAAGAAAACCCCAAATAGGGTCACAAAGAATTGGACACAACTGAAATATCTCAACAACATCAATTAGGCTGTCATAACCTTTTACAGAAGTAGGGAAAATTTAATATATGTCCCTTTAAAGAAAAATCTTGATATGTAAGGTTTGTTGGGGTTTTTTTTTTTTTTTTATTTCTTCATCTATAAAATTATTCTTTCCCCCGAAACCTCCTTTTATTTATTTATAAATTTATTTTTTGGACATTTTAAGTTCCAAACTGTCTCCTTCCCTACCCTGAATCCTATGATTCTTTTTTTTTTTTAACACTGCAGAAACATTTACTATTCAGATTTTACAGAATCAAGTGGAAATAACAGCAAATAATACAGTATCATGTTCAAAATCAAAGGTGTTGTATACTCATGACAGAATTGTACAAGTTTTGTGATTTATCATACACACAAATGATGCAAATTTAGATACTTCAGCCACGAGGCTTATTGTGAATCTCTTAAATTTTCACAAAGACGATTTCATTGCCAATGAAATTTAATAAAGAATTTTTTTCATACTCAAAATTATATCCAAAGTTAAAAAATGTGGCACAATATTCCATATATGCCCAGTAATCATATGTGACTGTTGGATAAATCACAATGCTAAATGCCAAAATAAAATGGTTTGATTTATCAAGTTTCTAAACTGTGTAAGGTCTATTACCATTTTATTTCATTCACCTCAAAAAATGGTCAAGGATCCCCAAATCTGAAATTAACAGTAATGTTGACATAGACGCCACTCAAAAAAGTAACAAACTCAAGTCAACGGAAGAGGCCTATTTTCCCTTCCTTTCACATTGGTATTACCTTTATCAACTGGTACAATAATTTCTGTCAGTTATACCATCAGGGCAATATTTTTTATTAAATTATGAAATGAAATAAAAGACTGAACTGAGACAAGCTTATGCTTTTGAAAATGGTATATAATCAACAATGCTGTCAACTCATCATAGAACTAAACAATAAAGGGCATTCGACAATTGCCTGGCATGTGAGCTGAAACGAAAAAAACAATGCCATTAGGTCCATAGAATAAAGATTCTCACAGGTAGCATATACCAGTAACATAGTCTCCTAAAAATAAACATGGAAAAGTGAGCACTGTCATCACATTATTTTCCAGTGACAAACTACTACATGTCATGAATTCTTCTGCTAATATGTAAAATTTAGAAAATAACTTTCTACAACTAGAAAGGTATAATAAACCCTTTCATTTCCAACAACTTTCTCTAACATATATACCTGTCCCATTTTAAAAGACTGAAACAAACCACGGGAATTAAGAAGGATAATTGACCATCATAAGCAAGGATTCACCCCCCAGTAGATTAAAAGTTTTTGTCTGTAGTCAAAACATCCTGAAGTAACCTTTCTAAAAAAGAAACTGATCTTAAAGATTAGTGTACTAAGACAATAAAAATGTAGTATTATTTTCAGGTTAAATTAGGCTTTGAGCAGTAGCTTACAGAGTACTAACATTGATTTTCTGGCATACTTACTAAAATTATCATACTTAAACCAACAAAATTATTAATGTATTCAGTTTTGAAAGAAGCTTGCCTTAAGTTTTCTTTCCATATGCAATGTTTTCAATATTTCAAAAAAAATGGCTGCAATCAGATCCACCCATTTATAATAAAATTAAATACCACTGTCAGTTGTCAAGTGATTCTATAAAAATTAGAAATTGGGTTTGGAAAAGAAATGAGTCTAGTACACAGCGTCACCCCTCATGTATAAGGGTCCAGTGGTGGAGCAAATTTTAACTTTAAATAATTGGTTCCACTTCATCATTATTAAACACATTTCAGACTTTGGCAGGCTAAAGTATGGGCTTAAGGGCACTTGTTATTCACTTGGTAAAAAAATTGAAGGTCTAATACACAAAAACTTTAGGACTCTTACCCGCATTACTACCACACATATACAAACTTCCACATTGAACACCAACATTACAACTACCACAGTGTTTTAAAAATTATGAAATAACTAATCCTGGCCAAGGGTACTTTAATTCTGAATTTAAAAAATGAAAGTTCATTACTTCTGAGTGGTGTGGTGAATCTTTATGATTCTTAAGAAACCATTTTTATCCTCATGCAAAAGTGCAATTTGTCATCCAGGAAGGAATTAGCTTAGCTAAATGCCACTTATTACAAAAGAATTGTGGATAGGAACCAATGAGGAATCTACTCTCATTTGCTGTAGTCCTCACCAGAAAATAATAATAAAAATAAAAATTTGTATTTAGAAACCATGTTTTGACAGTTCAAAGTCATCTGACTTGAGGGCCTCAGAACTCCTAGTTCTCTGAATATCTCAGTGAGGCAGGTAGGACACCACTTCCACTTCCTTGGCCTCAACAACTTGGTGTGTCCCAGCCTCTTTCCACACCTGCACTCTGATTGTTGTCTCCCATGTAGCTGTCTTCTCCTACTCTACCATCTATTGATATCCTATCCTTTCTTCAAGATCAAGTTCCCCCTAAGAGGAAGAATGTTCTTTTTGTTCAATGCTTTAAATGTGAGAAAAGAGGAAATAGGAGAATTTATCTACAAGCACAAAGTAAAGCTGGGGAATTGTGGAAAATATAGTGGCAAAATGTTAGGCTTTCCTAAAGAAATCAGAAAGTTCTTCCACTCTACTTCAAGCATGATGCCTGTTCACCTTGCTTCAGCCAGTAAAGTGCAAAATTCCAAGAATTAGCAATATTTTCCCTTTAGCATTTCTGTAAAAGAATCACCTGGAGGAGTGATAGATCTAGAAAGGAACTAGCTCTTACCACTGTGATCTTATACCTATGACAAGGAAAAAAAAGCCCCTCAAAAGAGATATTTGTAAAGCGTTTAGTGCAGTGCCTGGCATATAGGAGGCACTTAATAAATCCTTGTTCCCCTCTCCTTTCTTCCCTCCTCCCCACCAGTATGTGCTCATCATGGGCCTATCTGAAGCTATTTGAGCAAAGCTAGATGACAAATCCTAAAATGACTTAAAGGGAATTCAAAGAAAATGCCATCACATTGCATGGGGTGGTTGAAGGATAGGATGAAGCTATTTGTATTGGGAATGAAAGATAATGAGCCCAGGACTTAAGCATCTTGGTAGAACAGTGTTAGAAAGGTCACTAATGATGCATACATTTTGGCATATCAAGATTTGCTGCATATTAAGAGGGCTGCAGTGGACATTTCTTGGGCACCTTGCTAAGGCTATAATGTACCTATAAAGGTGCTCCTATTTAGGCTGGCAGAGGAGTATGGAATTCTAAAGCTTGAAGAAAGTTTGAGGGTAGGGGAGCATTTCACTTTATAAAGTAAAAACACCTCTCCCATTCAGCCCTTCCTCTGTCCTCACTGGTCTACCAACCCAGTTTGAGTTCCTATCGATTAACTAGACTATTCCAACCCTTATTAGTCTTTTACCTTCTCCCCTCTCACAGCAGCTATTATTCACACAGCTGCCAAAATAATCTTCCCAAAACAATATCACTCCCTATGCAAGTCTTCAGTGGATCCCTATTCCCTCAAGGACAAAATACAAAGTCCTCAGCAATCTGGTACCAACTTTCCTGTCTTGGCTTCATGCCCTATACACTTCAGTCAATCTGGCCTACTTTGTTTCTTCTTTTTTGGGGGAGGGGGGAAATTGGGGGTTAAATGACTTGCCCAGGGTCACACCTTGCCCAGTGCTTGTCTGAGGCCTCATCTGAACTCAGGTCTTCCTGCCTCCAGGGCTAGTGCTGTAGCCACTGCACCACCTAGTTGTCCCTGCCTATTTTGTTTCACAAATGCAGAATTTCATTTTTTCCCTATGTGCCTCTGTCCAAGCTGTTTCATGTGTCTGGAATGCACTAACTCATCTCCACCTCTTAAAATCCTTTTCTTCAAAACTCAGCTCAGGAGCCAGCTAATAAGAGAATCCTTTCCCAATTTCCCTACAGTGCTTGCTGACCCCTCAAATTATCTTAAACTCATGTGTTTACATGTTATATCTTCCTGGCAGAATGTAACCTTTTTGCAGGCAGGTGCCACTTTCCCTCTGTATGTCCAGCACCTAGCATAGCACCTTGCAAGGGAAAAGAGACATGGAATTCATTGCCCTATATAAGTGGGGCAAGTAAGAAATGCAAATAGTTTCAAGAAGCAATGAATTTATGGAATACAGTTGTAGATTATTAATGGGAAGTCAGAGATGTTCTCAGAACATTTCTGAGCAAGAGACTTTGAAAACTACCGGGCTCACCCTTGCTGCCAGTATTAAGAGAATAAGACCAGGGCACTAAATGAACCATAGGTTTCTTATGGACAATGAATATAATCATATGTAATAACTAACACAAGCCTGATTATCTTGTGTCTACAGGGACATGGTTAATTTCAGGTGGAAAGTCCTAAAGATCATCTTGGGAATAACCACATCCTAGGAAACCCAACAGATAATTCTTCTTTCACAAACATTACTACAGCACAATTCTGCATGCATGACCTCAGCAAGCCACAAATGAACTCTGGAATGCTCATAAATGGTGCAGGCCTTATGAGCAATAGCTTTAATAGAGTGTGCTCTCATTAAAAGTAGCTGTTTTATTTAATAAATGTTGTTCAGTTGTTTTTCAGTCATGTCTGACTTTTTGTGACCCCGTTTGGGGTTTTCTTGGCAAAAGATACTGGAGTGATTTGCCATTGCCTTCTCCAGCTTATTTCAGATGAGGAAACTGAAGCAAATGAGCTTAAGTGACTTGCCCAGGGTGACAAAACTAAGTGTCTGAGGCCACATCTGACTCCAGAAGAAGTCCTTCTGACACCAGGCCAGGTACTCTATCAACTGCGTCACCCAGTTGTCCAATAATAAATGTTACAGCAACCAAAATAGCTAGATTTGAAATGTCTCTTCCAAACCAGCATCATGAGATTTCTAAAACTGTCAGCCTGTAATAGCCCACCTTACAGAGCTCAGCCCATGTACTCAATAGACACTGTAGTTGTTGAGTTTAATTTGGAAACCAATATGCTCTTCAAATCTAGGTTGATTCTATAACCTATAAGATTGATAACTTGGAATGGAATAGTCCCAGGAAGAAATCCATACTAGGGAAATCTTACCAGGACTCACTGAGTCCCTGACTGATCAAGTTAGAGATCCTAGAACTCAGGATGCTCTCTAAGTAAGCCCACAGATCCATGAAGCTGCAAATGCTATACACCACAACATGGGAACCAATTACCAGTATGAACTATGACTCTGAAAATTTAAGTCAATAAAAGACGCTAAGTTACTGGCAAAGGTGAGTGGAGGTGACTGCCAATATTAAACAATGCAAATTACAATATTTAATTCTGTGCAACACGGGAAGAAAAGAGGATTCAATCAATCAACAACTGTTTATTAAGCAATTATGTTTTAGGCTAAGGACTCAAAACTTTTTGTGTCATGGACACGATTTTTTAAATGCATAAAATACATTGTAAAAGAAACCAATTATATTGAAATACAGTTATCAAAACAGAAAACAAGTTTATAGACAGGTTAAGAACCCTGGTTCTAGATTACAAAAACAAAAATTCACAGTCCTTGCTCTCAAAGAGCTTATAATCTATTTTAAGAGAAAACAACATGTATATCCAGATATATACAAAACAGTTGATTTTAAGAAGAAAGTAGGAGCTAGGGGTAGGAAGTATCAGGAAAGTTTTCATGTGGAAGGCAGCATTTGAGCTAAATCTTAAAGGAAATTAGGATTTCTAAGAGGCAGAGGGAAGGAAGCAGTGCACTGCAGGCCAGGGGGACACAGAGACAGTGCACAGAGGGCCATGGAGGAGGCACAGTAGGCATGAGGGGAGTAGCAAAGTAACAAGGTTGGAAAGGTGTGGTGGGGCCAGGCTGTGAATAGTTTTCAATGCCCAATAGAGAGGAGTTTATATTCAAGCCTAAAGGCAACCAGGAGTCTGGAATTTACGAAGCAAAGTAACATTGTCAGTAATTTGGATGTATGCAGCCTTGTGATGGAAGGCTCCCCCAGTACAAAAATATATCCTCCCCTCATTAGAGATTTATTTGGAATAAGAGGGAAGAGGAAAAGGAGGAGGGAGATAGTAAAGAACAAGGAAGAAAATTTCAGTTTCATAATTCTGCCTCGGTTCTGGCTAGAAACTTAATGTATCACTGAAAATCCTTTCCAGATTAGGAAAGCCTATGTGTCACCTTAGCAGCATGGGCTCTCATGGTCCATTCCATTCTGCCCTTCACCTCCTCAAGAGGCCATAAATACTGAAGAGCCACAGGTCATGGGAGGGTCACATGCCTCTTTTTCTTATTTTTATCTTTGGATTCCTTTTGGGACTCTCTTAAACTTATTCACCAGAATATTAGGGCCTCCTGTGTAAGCTATATATTTAAATAACACCTACAATTAATACACTAAAGAAACCTGCAGGTCAGTGTCAGTTGCCATCAACATGAAGTTTCTTATGGAACCTTAATGGTGGTATGTCATCTGCAGCAGAAAAGCAGTGATCAAAGTTCGTATTTTTAAAAGGTCCACTGGATGACGTGTTGCAAAGAGGAAAACAGAACCAAAAATCCAATATAAACAGTGACTGAAAAGGAACCAGACTTTTGTTGCCTCCCGCTGCTCTTAGGTAACAAAACTGTTGAACATGCTGATAAATCTATTTTCAGGGAATGTACTTGAAAAGAGAGAGAAGCGATTTCTCCTCTCTCTTTAGGGCAGAGCTTGAGCATTACGATGACACAATATCTAGTTTCATTTCTGTTTTTTCTATTTTACATTGTAGCAGCCACAGAGATCATGTTCTGCTTACTTTACTTTGCATCAATTCAGATAAAGTCTTTCCAAGCTTCTTCATAGTCACTGTTTATTACAATGAAGAAACATTGTATTACATTCATGTGCCATAATTTGTATAATGATTTCCCAGTGGAACAGCATCCATTTTATTTCCAGTTCTTTGTTATGAATGCTATGAATATTTTGGTATATATCGCAACCCATTTATTTCAAGAAATATTTGATTATGTGAAATATGCCAGTCCAAACAAATAATTCCCACAGTCTCTTGTAGTTTCTTTATAACAGAGATTGATCCAGATATTAATTCTAAAACCATTCAAGTTAACAGTTTTGATTCATCATTTATATTTGAATTTAAACACAAACCAAATTAAATAAGAGTTGTTAAATTCAACCTTGTGCTAAGCACTTCAGCTAACATATAGCAGTTTTGAGTTCTTATATTCATCCTCAAATGTTTTTTTAAGATTTCCCTTACACCTCTTCTCTTTTTCTGCTTAGTCCATTGTTAAAAGAAAACAGTTTTCTCTGTATTTAGGTGATGCCAGCAAAAACATTGAGCTGGTAGGGGGAGAATACTGGATCAAACTCATGGGGACAGTTAAACTACAGTTAAGTATCTAATCAGGTCACCATTTAATCAAACTGGGACTTTAAGAAGGCTGCTGGTGTTAAGAGCCACTCTGAGTAATACCATTAAGGCCACACAGGTCAATTCAGCAATGTAGCCCCACCCCTCCTAGGATTATTGGGCCCAAAATAATTTCAGACAGAAATCTGGAGAGTAGGCTCAGTTACAAATTGGCACATGAAAACATACTCAGGTAATGTTGATAGTTTTTTTCTTTGGAATGTCAATCACCATAAAATCCTCTGCCAGGGTCACTTCTTGGAAATCCAACACAGATTCTGCTTGCTTTTTTAATTCTCTAATATCATCTGTTTCTCCTTCTCCAGACAAGAGAGGTGGTTTGTACCTCTGACTGAAATGAGTGAGAACCAGTCTCTTGACTTTGCACAACTTGGCAAACTCTGCCGCCATACGTGGGGTGCTATGACCATATTCTTTCGCTTTGTCCATGTGAGTATCATCTAGGGTGGCTTCATGAACCAAAAGATCTGCCTCAAAGCACAGTTTCACTCCTTCATCACCTACAACCCCAGAGCAGTCACCCAAAATGCATATTTTTCTTCCAGGAACAGGCTTTTCTAAAACGTCTTGGGGAGAAACTTTAACTCCATTTTCCAAAACGACAGTAACTCCATTTTTCAGTTTCCCATAGGCAGGACCTGGCGGAACACCTAATGATGAAGGCAGATGTGATTAAATCACAAGAATGGTATTTACAACTTTTTAAGAATGTTCCACTCTATCATCATCACAAGTGTCAAAGAGAAAAGGTATTTGATTCTTCTCACAACTGTGTAACCATTAAAAAAAAGTATAAGAAATTAGGATTAATTCCTAATCAATTCTGGCTATTAGTGTTAATGGTTCCTCTTCCACACGTTATATGATGTTTTAAGCATCCAAGTCCCCTCTGGGATCTCATTAAAGCAGCCACAGCAGCCTCGTTTCCATGCCCTGCATGGAAAGGAACACAGAATGTGCCTCTGTACATGTACCAGTTAATCTCTGCATTACACTGGTCAGGTAATGAATGCTATATAATCTACACCTAACTGATGCACAAAAATAACAGATAAAGTAACTCTCTTGTGTGACCGACTTTCAGAGCACGGTTGGGAGGTTGTCTGATCACTGATCCTTCATTCCAAATTAGTTATAACCATCCCACAAACTGAATAAAGGCATAACACTTCATCTTTTTTGTTGATACATAAAGCCAAGCATCACCATAAAGGCCACTGTCACATCAAACTGTTACAGAAGGTCAATGATGATTCTTAATGTTGTTGCTATGCAGCTCCATTTCACCTAGCATTGTGCTGTTTGGAATCTCTCTAATGAAGTTAGGTGAGGTGTGCCTGTAATAACTGCAAACATGTACAGCACAAATACTATTTAAAAGTCAAGGTGGTGAATCTGTACAGTCTTTTGGCAGCTTCTTCTAAACAAACAAAAACTAGGATGCAGTTCTGATAATGTGTTCACATAATTATATAGTCTGCTGCTCCAAAGGGACTCCTGACTTAAAAAAAAAAAAAGTTCCATAGCTCTGCCTCTACAGTAACAACACCCCCCTCTCCCCACAGCCCTCCAATGTTTACACACGTTTGGCTTTTGCTCTGGCAAGTACTTTAGGCCTTCTGGAATTAAGTCTTTAATCAATAAGCAAACTTCCAGTAAAGAATTTTAGACATGATTTTGCTTGAATGCTTGGGTGGCTGATGAGACAGGCTGGCTCACAGCTGCATTGCAGTTTAAACACTTGCAGCAGCATCGAAGATCACCCTAACGTAATTAATGGGCTACAAACTCACTTACTTACCAAGGTCCTTCAGTTTCTGTGCATTGAGTCTACCTGGACGTTCCTTCTCTGCCACTGAAAAACCAAAGGATGGAATGCGATGGAAGAGGCGAAATGCTTTTACAAGAAACTGCTCATCATTGACCAGTACGTAAGAGCCTTCAACTGAGTCTAAAAGGATCGTTCTCCCTTGTATTTCTTTGGGAGGGCTGTCAGTTCCATCTAGGTAGGAGAAGTCTTTTAATTCTCCAGCGGGGCACTGATCTTCTGTGGGTACCAACTCATGGACAACATAGGGGAAGGTCAACTCTGAGCGAGAGAGCTCCATGGTTTTCCAGATGAAGTTCCGAAGCCCTACAGGCCCATAAATTTCCATTGGTGGTTTAGAAGCACTGGGACTGCTCTGGAGACTGATAGTACAAAGAAGACCAGGAAGGCCAAAGAAGTGATCCCCATGAAGATGAGTTATGAAGATCTTTGTAATTCTCCCTTTTAAAATGAAACAGAAAAATAGGACCATAATTTTATTTAAGAAGGACCAAAATAAAATGACTTGGAAGATAAAAACGAGCAGTGGTGTATAATTAAGGGTTCTGTTTCCCATGATCTCATTCACTGAAGTTAACCGAGTGATTCAGGGATCTTCTTTGTAATAATTATACCGTTCAGCACAGAGTAGCAGATGAGGTGCTTGGAATCCAGAAGGTATGGGTCCAAGTTCTGTTCCTGACACTTAACTAGCTCTGTGAAAATAGGCAAATCATTTAACTTGGGGGCTTCAGACAGCTCACTAACCCTGTAAGTGACAGACAGGTTTCATGTTGCCTTGGTGAAAGAAGTTCCCACACCAATGAAATTTCAGACTACTGACAATTTATTCTAGCTTTCTTTTTTTCCCCTATAAATCCTTTTAAAATTAATTTTTAAAATTTCCAAGCATTTATTCTTTCTCACTCCCAACTCCCCACCCCCACCCCCTCCCTGGGGGAGGCAAGGAGAGAGAAGGGAATTTTTTGTTCTAGTTTTTAAAGTTCTATCATATTTAAAACGTGAAATCTACCTGTGACCTAACATGGCTCAAAACAGCTTTTTTTCAAATGAACACTCCAAATACAATACTTTAGTTTATAATCTGAATTAGGTTGTTCTCTATATGAAACTGCTCCATCACCAATAGCCAAACACTGGAATGGGGTAGGGGGAGGGAAGACAGGTCTACTCTAGGAAAGTATGAGTAAATTGGGGCCTTTGACACAAATACTGTGGTGTATCACTTCCTTTTATTGCCTTTATTTACACTTTTCTTCTCAGGGATGTCTATATTCCCTTTCTCTTGCCTAGGCCTGGACATGTCTAAGCACAATCCAGTCCTTGTCGAGGCAAATGAAGCTTCTGAGGAGGCTGCTAAGACCTGGTCGGAACCTGGCCTCAGCAATGACATCATCAGACTCTTCTTTCTTCTCCATCTTCTCATCTCTCAACAGCAACGATAACTGAACTTAGAGTTATTGAGCAGCTACTGAGATATCAAAAACTAGGAAGACTTTTTGTACTAAGTGAAAAGCTATTTCCCACAGTTTTGTCACATAGTTTTACAAAAGACGTAGCGAGAAGGTCTAAAGAGAAAGACAATTAAGAGAAAGATAATTATAATTATCAGAGGGAGGGAAACAGTCATATGACAGATTGCAAAAAATCAGGACTCTCATTTGGAAAGATTAAATATGGGTGGGCACACAATTAGCCTAAAGTCATAAGAGGGACAGAAATGATGAACTTGAACTTTGTCTACAGAGATAGAAGGAATCTTCGAAGTATGAAAGAGGTAAATTTAAGACAGGTAAGTTTCTAAAGTGAGCAGTAAATTTACACAAACTGCTGCCTGAAAAGGCAGTACAAGATGAAACAGCCTGGGACGCACTAATGGGCAGCAGGTCCAAAATGGGATGTTTAGAACTGGAATGGGTGACAGGTTTCTGATCTCTTAGGAAGACCATGGAAAACAATCACACCTTCCCACAAAATACCCTTGGTGCTTTTGTCAGCAAGTGTACAAGTCTCAGAGCAGCCTTTTTCACGTTCTTACATAAGAAAGGTTTCTCTACTCTTCAGAGAGAATAAGCTTCTGGAGGGTAGCAGTTACAAGAGCATAAATCAAAGCATTCCTTTATACAAATCTTGAAGGCAAAATTCATTTCTAGTCAGAAGAGTATCATACTGTAATGGAAAAAAAGGTCTGGATTTGGAGTCAGAAGACTTGGCTTTGAATTCAGTAGGGGCCTACTACTTATTATCTACACAGCTGTGGCCACATCACTTAACCTCTCAATTTCCTCAACTGTGAAATGGGGACACTACTACTTATGCAGATGGCTGTTTGGGGGTAGCACTCTATATATTATAACATCATACAAGATAGCTGTGGTATAGTCAAACTACACAGACCAAGGTTCAAACCCAGATTTGCTCACTTACCAGCTGCGTGACTTTGGGCAAACAGCTTAATCTATATATGCCTCAACTTCCTCAGCTGTACCACAGGAATAATAATATCTGTGCCACAACTTCAAAAGCCTGTGATTAGGGATCAAAGGAATTAACGGACCTAACTCTGTCTGTAAACTGGAAAGTACTGTGTAAATGTGAGCCATTGCTAGAAAATACCATTCGACAAAGATTCAGAAGGCTCAGGTCCTGGGTATCAAAACCTAATAATTCAGAATTTGTAAAAAACATTTAATAACAGTGACTACTGAAGTACAATTAATAATAAGCAAGTTTGAGATTTATCACTTGAAATACCTGTTAAATGGGAACAATAATCTGAGCATCTACCTAACTTTGGGCACAGGATGTCTATTTTGAGCTCCTTTGGAAGAAGGCATTACACTACAGAGGTCCTAACAACCTCCTCCTTGCAGCCTCGGGCATCTGTGAAACCAACTTTAAAAACTGATGACTCTCCTAGAAAGGCAGGAGACATTGAGTAGAGCTTTGTTCAGGTACTCAAAAGCCCCAAGAAGTGGCCCAATATGGTCTTAGAATAGATAGAGGGCAGGGCACAGATTAGCACCAATAGAGCCTGTTTCTTATAGAGGGATATGGGTGACTGTGGGGCAGATGCCCAAAGGCTAACATGTTATCACATCCCTATAACTTGCCTGCTGGAATTCCTTGCCAGCACTTTCTTGGTTCAGCACCATCACTTCCGCTTTCTCTCCAAAAATATCTCAGTAAAGGATCCTCACCATAAACATAACCTCTAAGCATTAGTTAACTTTTCTCAGGCATGTAATGTACTGAAAGAGAAATGATATCAATCAACAAGTATTTCCTGAATACCTACTACTTAAGGACACCCTACCTGGTACAGAAAAAGCTTAAGACTGGTTTCTGCCATAAAGAAGTTTAAAATCTATTTGTGGAGACAGGATTCACACAGAGAACAATGCATGGCAGCACAGAACAGAAGGGTTGTAGGACTTCAGAAGACAGAAGACCAGAGAAAACTAAAGCGGGCAGAGAAGGCTTCACAGAGGAGTTGTTGGGACTTGAAGAATGCATAATTTGTTTAGGCAGAGTGGAGAAGGCGCTCCAGGCAGGAAGAATGATACAAGCGAAGGCAGAGAGGGAAGGGAGACTGAGTTTGGTGTGTTCAAAGAATGGGGAAATCAATCTGACAAAAATAGAAGGTGCCACACTTGTCAAATCAGGGACAAAGCACTTACCTAGATGTAAAAGTCCTTTTATGATCTGGGCCCTAAATGATCTTTCCAGCCTTCCCTGTGTTACTATTCTGTATGCATTTCAGCTGCAAACAAGTCTGGCCTTTTCCCTACTCCACTCCTTTGCTCATCAAAAAATAGGCATTTATCTGTTAAGCATCTGTTATATCTAGGCCTGAGGATATAAAGAATGAAACAATCTCAAGTTGAAAGAAACATATTCTAATGGGAGAGACAACAATTACATACATAAGTACATACAGAATACAGTAAAAATACAAATAAAAGTTAAATATAGAGTAGGTGGCAAAGGAGAAAAGGGGTGAGGGAGAGGGAATGAGGAAAGGCACCATGTAGGTGGTCTCTAAGCTGCAACCGGAAGGATAGGCAGAAGTGCATTCCAGGGATGGAAGCTGGCTTCCATAATGAGGAACAGAGGAGGGATGAAGGGCCGTGTCTGAAGAATGGAGAAGTAGTCGGTCTGTAGAGTATGCCTACAAATGCCACTTGGGGCCAGGCTGTGAAGGACTGAACAGAGGAGTTTATATTTTATCCTAGAGGCAGTAAGAGCTGACTGAGTTGGGGGACAGCACAGTTAGACCATGTTCTTGGGGAAAATCTCTTGGCTCTTGGTCAGCAGCCTGCTCTTCTCTATTCATCAAATACCATCACAATGTGACTGCTACAGGCTACTTTTCCAGACTGACAAGGAAGCTCAAAATACATATTCAGAAGAAGGTAATGACTTGAAAACATCGACAAGCAAAACCTCAAAGAAAAATGTAGATAGGACATAAGTCCAAAAAAAATTCTTAGAAGAGCTAAAGAGGCTCAGATTCAATCTAGCTGAGAGTCAGTCTGGCCTGCTTGTCAATACAAGCATCACAAATACTTAAGCTCCTTAAGAGTCTACAAAATATGGCAGATCTTCAATAAACTTTGTTTTTTTTTTGACTGGAAAAAGAAAAGAGCTAAACAAAGCAAATTCCTAAAAAACCAAAAAACCCCCCAAAACCAAATTAAACTCAAGTAAGAGCAGTAAAGGAAAAAATGGGAAAAGAAATTAAAGCAATGTAAGAAAATTACAAAAAGAATTAGTTTGCTAAAATTAGGTACAAAAAAAAAATCAAAGAAAATGACTCCTTAAGAATCAGAATTGCCCAAATGATAAGATACACAAAACCTTACTAAAGAAAATAACTCCCTAAAAATGAGAATTGGTCAAGCAGAAACTAATGACTCCATAAGACATCAAGAAGCAATAAAACAAAGTAAAAGACTGAAAAAAATAGAAGAAAATATGAAATATTTCATAGGAAAAAAAAAACCTGACCTGGAAAAAAGAACGAGGAGAGATAATTTAGGAATTATTAGGCTATCTGAAAGCCAGGATTTAAAAAAGGGCCTAGACATCATAGTTCAAGAAATTATGAAGTAAAACTGTCCAGATACCTTAGAACCAGAAAGCAAAACAGAAACTGAAAGAATTCTCCAATCACCTCCTGAAAGAAATACCCAAATGAAAACTCTCCGGAATATCACAGCCAATTTCCAGAGCTCCCTGGTCAAGGAGGGAATACTGCAAGCATCCAAAAAGAAACTATTCAAATGCAGTGAATCCACAATAAGGATCACACAAGATGTAGCAGGTACAACTGTAAAAAAGCAAAGAGTTTAGAATGTGATATTCCACAAGGGAAAGGATATAGGATTACAACCAAAGATAACCTACCTAGCAAAACTGGGTATAATAGGGGAAAAATGGATATTTAATAAAATAAAGGACTTTCAAACATTCCTAATGAGAAGAGCAGACTGAATAGAAAATCTGGCATTGAACCACAAGACTCAAGAGAAACATAAAAAGGTAAATACGAAGGAGAAATCATAAGGGACCCAATAAGGTTAAGCTATTTATATTCCATATATTTATATGGAAAGATGATACATGTAACCCTGAAGAACTTTATCATTATTAGGGCAATTAGGAGTCTACTTAGAGCATGGATATGAATGTATTTTGTTGGGATGATCTCAAGAGGAGATTGGAAGGGTGAGAAAGAGGGATGCTCTGGGGAAGAGGGGGAAGGGAGAAGAAGATTAGGAAAAATAATCTCACCAAAAAAAAAAGGTATGCAAGGAAGAACTTTTATGGTGGAGGTGAAAATGGTAGGGGAAAATGGGCAAGATTTGAAGCTCTCATCTGAACTGGTTCAAAGAGGAGAGAATATCTATCTATCTATCTATCTGTATCTAGAGGTAGTAGTTATCTAGAAATTCATCTTACCCAACAGGAAAATAGGAGAAGGGGCTAAGGGAAAGGGATGGTAAAATAAAGAAAGCAGTGTTCAGAAGCAAAACAGACTTTTGAAGAGGACATGGCAAAAAAGGATAAATAGAAGAGAACAGAACAGAGGGCAATACAGATTATAAATCATAACTATGAATATGAACAGGATGAACTCACCTATAAAACAGAAGCAGATAGGAGAGTGGATAAGAAACCACTGGACCTCATAATATATTGTTAACAAGAGACATACTTGAAAGAGAAAGACATACAGTTAAAATAAAGGGCTAAAGCAGAACCTATTATGCTTTGTCTGAAGCAAAAAAAGGCAGGGGTAGCAATCATGATTTCAGACAAAGCAAGAGCAAAAATAGACCTAATTAAAAGAAGGAAACTACATCTTGCTAAAAGGTACCATAGACAATGAATTAATATCAATACTAAACAAATACGCACCAAAATGACATAGCATCCAAATTCTTGAAAGAAAAGTTACTGACTTACAGGAGGAAATAGTGAAACTATACTAGAGGGGGACCTCAATTTATCCCTCTCAGACCTAGATAAATTTAACGATTAAAAAAATAAGAAAGAAATTAAGGAGATGAATAGAATTTTAGAAAAGTTAGATACAATAAATCTTGGTAGAATGCTAAATGGAAATAGAAAGAATTATACCTTTTTTATCTGCTGTACATGACGCTTTCACAAAAAATGACCCTGTATGAGCACATAAAAACTTCACAAACAAATGCAATAAAGCAGATATATTAAATATACCCTTTCTGAACCATGATGCAATAAAAATTACATTCAGTAAAGGGCCTTGGAAGCACAGATCAAAAATTAACTGGAAGATAAATAACCTAGTCCTAAAGAATGAATAGGTCAAAGAACAAATCATAGAAACAATCATTAATTCCATTAAAGATTATAACAACAAAGAGATGACATAACAAAATTGGTGGTGTGCAGCCAAAGCAGTACTTTGGAGAAAATTTCTTTCTCTAAATGTTTCCATAAATAAAAGAGAGAGATAATAATAGATCAATGAACTGGGTATGCAACTAAAAAACCTAGAAAAAGAACAGAATTAAATCCCCAATTAAACACTAAAATAGAAATAGAAATAGAAATAGAAAATAGAAATCCTAAAAATGAAAAGAGAGATTAGTAAAACTGAAAGTAATAAAAAAAACCCCAATGAATTAATAAATAAAACTAGAAGCTGGTTTCATGAAAAAATAAAGTAGATAAAACAGTGATTTATTTTTTCTAAAAGGAAGAAGACTAAATTTGTCGTACCAAAAATGAAGAGGGCGAATGCACAAACAATGAAGATGATATTACAGCAATTACCAAGAGCTGTTTTGCCCAGCTATGTGCCGATAAAACTGACAGTCTAGGTGAAATGAATGAATGCGTGTTGTTTGTGTTTCAATCATGTCAGACTCTTTGTGACCTCATTTAAAGTTTTCCTGGCAAAGACACTGGAGGGGTTTGCCATTTCTTCTTCAGCTCATTTTACAGATGAGGAACTGAGACAAGCAGGTTTAAGTGACTTGCCCAGGATCACACAGGGAATAAGTGTCTGAGGTCAGATTTTAATTCAGCAAGAGGAGTCTTTCTGACTTCAGGACCAGCACTCTATCCACAGCGCCACCTAGCTGCCCCTACACAAATATCTACAAAAATATAAACTACCCTTTTCAATAGAACTGGAAATAGAATACTTTAACCCTATCATAAAAACAGCCATAAAGAAGCTCCCTAAGGGGAAAAAAAAATCTCAAGGACCAGATGGATTTACAAGCAAATTGTACCAAACATTTAAAGAACAATTAAATCCAGAATTGTATAAACTGTTTGAAAAAGGAGATAAAGGAGTCCTACCAATTTTCTTCCATGACACAAATATAGTTTGACAACTAAATCAGGGAAAACACAATATATAAAGTAAGATGGGTCCATATTAAAGGACCTTGAAAAGCAGGCAAAATGATGGAATTTCAAGAAATTCTTATGAATAAGTGTACTGAGGTACACTGACCAACCTGCTTTAAGTTGGCTTTTCATGAACTGTGTTTGCGTCCCTTCCCCACAATCAAAGAGCCAGCAGGAACCTTCACATCGGAGAGCCACAGCAGAGGCTCCTCTGGTGGGTGATGGGTAGGCAGAGCCCGTTCCTAGGAAGGTTACATCCATGGACATCTTTCACCCTGAAATAACAAAAAAGAATCCTGAGATCACTGCACATCACAAATCAAAAAACTTGGAAACCCTGTAGAAATTACTGGTAGATGGTGAATGACATTCTGGGCACTAGACCCCTCTGTTAGGTAACCCAAAGTCTGGTGTAGTGTTAACAGCTCCCAAAATGCCTCTGAATCACCAACTTCTAAATAACATAGGACTGACAATTTTTTTTCTATATAGTTTTATTGTTTTTGTTCAGTGTTTCCTAATCATGGGTAAAAAAATTTTTTTAATCATTTTAAAAAAACTTTGTTTCAATTTCTTTCCACTCCTCCCTTCTACTCTCCTTGAGAAGACAAGCAATTGCTATTAATTATACATGTGAAGTCATGCAAAACACATTTCTGTATTAGCCATGTTGCAAACAGACAAAAACCCTCAAGAAAAACAAAGTTTAAAAAGTATGCTTCAATCTGCATTCAGAGTTTATCAGTTCTCTCTCTGAAGGTGGATAACACTTTTCACCATGGGTCCTTTGGAATTCTGACTTAAAAAAAACCAAACCACCTACCCATAAACCAATTGATTAAAAACAAGCCAGAATTCAGGTCAGAAGATATTAAAATAATGTTCAGCAAACGTTGGTGACTCCGAAGCCACACTGAGCTCCTCTCAACAAATTCCTACTGCCTTTAAGGCAATCATTTTGGCTTTTAATCTTGTGTTGTTGTTTAGTCATGTTTCAGTTGTATCTAACTCTTCGTGAGCCTATTTGGGATTTTTATGGCAAAGACACTGCCATTTCCTTCTTCAGCTCATTTTATAGATGAGGAACCTGAGGCCAACAGGGTTAAGTGACTTGCCCAGGGTCACACAGCTGTAAATATCCTGAACTCAGAAAGATGAGTCTTCTGGACCCCAGGCCTAGCACTCTATCCACTTTGACATCCAGCTGCCCTCTTAATCCTACAATTCTTTGGTATTTAACTGTTTTGTGAACATACAGGTTTATTCCCCAACTAAACCTAAAGCCCAGGGGATCGTACATTTTTGCTTCTTTTTGAATTCTCATCACCACCGAATGCAGTACTGCCCCTATTTCAGGAACTAGTAGGAACTCATTTCTAATGAATAATAACTCATATTCACATAGCTCTTAAAGTTTACCAAATGCTTTCCTTACAACAGGCAGATAATTAAAATATCATTATCCACTTAACAAATGAGGTATTTGGAGGGCAGAGTGGTAAAGGGAGCAGTCACTGGTAGTACAAGTCACATGCTGGGACTTGAGTCCAGGTCAAAGAGTCATGGATTTAGACCTGGAAGGAATCTTAAAGACCACATTTTACAAATGAGGAAACTGAGGCTTAGAAGGGATAAGTAAACTGCTCAGGGTCACAAAGTTTATGTCTGAGCAGGATCTGAACCCAGGACTTTCTGACTCTCAAACTATGGTCTGAAAATCCCAGGGAGTCCCTGAGACCCTTTGGAGAGTCAGCAAAGTCAAAAATATTTTCATAATAATACTAAGGTCCTACTTGCCTTTTAAAACACCTCTCCCTTTTTCAACTACTTATCTGTGTGAGCCCAGGTTTTCTTCTTACATTTCAACCCAAACATAGCACAACTGCATGAATGCAGAAACAGCAATGAAAATCTAGTTGCTGCTATTAAACCAGAATTAATGAGATTTGCTGAAATATGTAAAAAAGCAACTCTTCTCACTGACTTTTTTCGTTTTGGAAAATATCTTTCATAAAAATGTTATTTATGTTAATGCAATCAGTTATTGCTATTTAAAATAAATTAATACATATTTTAAAAATTTGTTTTAATTTCCAATATGGTAACTATCAGCAGAATGAACCCACATAAACCAAGCTCTTTGGGATCCTCAGCAAGTTTTAAGATTGGGAAAGGATCCTAAGACCAAAAAGTTTGAGAATTGCTGCACTATACTCCCTCTCTTCTGACTCCTAATCCAGTGTGTTTTTTCATCTTTAACTCAGTCTGTGAAGTCATTTAGGCCAAGTGGAGAGGGTGAAAATAAACCACAACTTGCACAAACATGCTAGAGGCAAATTGTATAAATTACCTTGAACTTGTTCAGTTATTTCAGTCTTATCTGACTCTTCATGATCCCATTTGGGGTTTTCTTGGAAAAGAGAAGGGGGCAGGGTTTGCCATTTCCTTCTCCAGGCCATTTTACAGATAAGGAAACTGAGGCCAACAGGGTTAAGGGATTTGTCCAGGATCACACAGCTACAAAGTATCTGAGGCCAGATTTGAACTAAGGAAAATGAGTCTTTCTGACTCAACTTGACCATCAACCTTAACCTATAACCTTAAACTAGGTTATAATTAATTATTAATGTTTTAACCAGGAAAGCTAGGTGGTACAGTGGACAGAGTGCTAGGCCTGGACTCAGGAAGAGCTGATTTTAAATCTGGCCTCTGACACTAGCTGTGTGACTTTGGGCAAATCCCTTCATGCTGTTTTCCTCAATTTCATTATCTGTAAAAAAGAACTGGAGAAGGAAATTGCAAATCTCTCTAGTATTTTTGCCAAGAAAACCCCAAATGGGGTCATAAAGAGTCAGACAGAACTGAAAAAGGAATGGACAATATCTTAAAGCTAAGAATGGAGGCATGAATAAACTAGGGATCATGATGTATCATAGTATGTGTTATCTAAACTTCTGGAAACACAATATTTCTAACAATACACTTGAAATACCGCTGTGAAAATCCTTTCAAAAGCCCAATAATACCCTGGCCTTTGTCTGAGCCACTTCACTTTGGGAACAGCCACCAATAAAAGGACCAAGAAGTAGAGGGAAGTGGGAGAATGGAGAGCTCAGTACCTTTTATCACTAATGTGTGACCTCAAACAAATCACTCAACTTTTCTGGATCCCCTAATACTGGCCTTAGTCCTAGAAAGGCAATTTCAAGTCCTTAACTCTGAGGCACTGACCTTGAGTGAAATCAGTTCTCTCTCCAGGGCTCTAGGCAACTTTTCTGGGGCCTAAGGAGAGGTTGTTATTTTTCTTCTTCATTTCTACTTACCAAGCAGTTATCTTCTTTCCTTCTTACCTCTTTCAGTTAAAAAAAAAAAAGTCCTTTTTACACATATGCAAAGTCAAGCAAAGCAAATTCCCACACTGGCCACATCCTAAAATGACTGGAGTCCCTCCCCTTTGCCAGGGGGTGGGTAGCTCTAGAGGTGTAGTTAGGTGGCACAGTGGGCAGAGCGCTGGGTTTGGAATCAGGAAATTCATCTTCCCAAGTTCAATGCTGGCTTCCAACATTAGCTGTGTGACCCTAGGGAAGTCACTTACCTGTTTGCCTCAGTTTCCTCATCTGTAAAACGAGCTGAAAACCCCTCCGGTATCTTTGCCAAGAAAATGGCAAATGGAGAGTCAGTAAGAGTCCAAAACCACTGACTCCACAAGGGACAGCCATTAGGCATTCTTCCAAATCAGAGGATTTTAACCTGGGGTGACTTTAGTTTTGTATTTTTTCCTAATTTCTTTCCTTCTTGAATGCCCATGGCAATACAATTTAATTTATTTACTTAAAAAAAATCTCATTTAACATTTTAAACACTGCATACAAAGTATCTTATAAGGTGATATAAACATATAAAATACACATTATTTTACACGTTTATAACATTCAAACAATTTCAAGTTCTAATTTCTATCCCTCCCCCCACCCACTTGGAAAGTAAGCAACGTATCCATGAAATATGGGAAATTAAGCAACACAGACTTCCAATTAGCTACGTTGTAAAAAAAGAAAAAAAACAAGACAAATAAACGAAGACTTTCTCGTGGGGCGCGCTCAGGGGGCGGGTCCTCTGGTCCCGCCCGGGCTCCCGGGGTACCCGAAGCGGAGCCGCGGGTCACCGCCCGCACCTCGCCGCGCGCCCTCCCGGCCCGCTCACGTTGCTTCTCATTCATTCCACGTGTTCCCAGCTTTTCCATAGGATCGATGTCCCCCCCTAACGCACGCACGACACCGCTCGGGAGGGGTCCCCGGGCTTCCCCGGGCAGACACAACTCCGGGCGGAGAAGGCGCAGGCCCGGCTGGAACCTCCTCCCCCCCAAACGGGGCACCCGCCTCCCGGTCTGAGGGACACCGTCCGGCCGCTGAGCCGCGCTCCCCCGGCGCGGGTGACAGACCGAGGCACCCCTCATTCATCCCCGGGCGCCGGGGATCCCGGGACCCCCAGCTCCGTGCCCCCCCCCCCCCGCCCTCATCCTTCAGCTAGCGCGCGTGGCGAGGGGCCCCCGGGGGCGAGGGAACGCCCCACAGCCGGAGGTCCGGGCCGAGTCCCGGGGAGCCGGAGCCGGAGCCGGAGCGCGCAGGCGCGGGAACGCGGGGCCGCGGGGCCACGGCCTGGGCCGGACCCCCAGGGCCGGGGGCGGGGCGGGGCGGGACCACTCACCTTCTCCCGGGGCAGCCCCGGGGGAGTAGGGCGAAGACCGACGTCTGCCCCCGGGCCCCGAGCGGGAGCGGGGGACGAGGAGAACCAGGGCCCCAGCCCCTGGAGGCTGAAGCCACCACGCGGGGAGCGGGGCGTGAGGGGGGGGCGTGAAACAAGCGGCGGGCGGAAGTGTCTCCGGCTTCTCAGCCCCCCCGCAATCACTTCCGTGTCCTGCCCAGGCCGCCGGGCGGCCTCGGCTTCTGGGTGATCTCCTCGGCCTGCCCCCCTCCCGCCCAGCTCCGGACGGCCTCCGCCCCTGGAGCGCCTTCCTTCCAAAAAGCCCCACGAAACAAAACCCTCCATCCATCGGGATGGCCGGTTAGTCTGGTAACGGAAGGTGGGGGCGCGGCCAAGCTCGCCCACCCCCACCCCCTGCTGTGGGCATCCTCAGCGGACCGTGGGGAGAACCGCGGGGGTCCGGTGCGCCGGCAGGAGGACGCGCTCGGTGGCTGCCTTGGGTGACCTCCTCCGTTCTTACCGAGGAGAGGCCGGTGAGGGAGCAGTGCAGCGAGGGGGCGAAGCGTCGGAGCCGGCGGGAGGCCGCGCCCCCCGGTCGGAGCCCGGCGCCTGGCCTTGGGGGAGGGGCTCTCCTCGCCCCCTCTCTGCCCCCCCTTGTGACTCGGGCTTGGTTTTGGCTTGGGATGAACTGTGCCAAGGACGGAGGAGTCAACTCAGAAAAAACCACGCTGCCGGAGGAAGAAAAGGAGGCCATTACAGAAATCCTTGACCTCAGACCCCCCCAGGGCATTCCCCGCACGCAGGCCTCTGGTCTCCCCATTCTCTCCCTCTCAACAGCACCTGTTTTCCAGGGTTGTCCAGGTACAGAGGTGTTTGTTACGTGGTGTAAGCCAGGTAAATACTGTCCTTTTAACAACGGTCTACTTGGAGGGCGTCTGGTTGCTAACCAGTTTTTCCCATCCCCCAATTAAAAATCAAGAGAAAGAGGGAAGAAAAAAATAAAGCCCTTGTAGCCAGTAAGGATAATCGAGCAGAAGTGTCCGGGTTCAAAAGTGTGTCCGTCTTCGTGTCCAGCCCTTTGCCAACGGACAGGGTTGGTCTTTGACCAGGGTGCTTGAGTTGTCCGAAGTTTTCTTTTCTTTATAATTTACCGAACTTGTATAAATTGTTCTTCTAGTTCTGCTTCCAGAGCTCTGCATCTCTCTCTGCCTCCCAGGATTCTCTTTCCTCATTTCCTATGGTCCAATAATATTCCATCACATTAATTCATTAATTGCATAAAAGGTAAGGTAAGGTACTCCCTTTAGGTTCTAATTCTTTGTTTTTCTTTTCTTCTATTCCCTTTTCTGGCCTTTAGCTATTGCCCCCCCACCCCATTATTATACTTCCTTTTAATCCCCTGCCTCCCTTGTTTGCAGTTATTTGATGTCTTTTTACATCAAGTTCATTTTCTGTACATGTGTTTTAACACTCTTTTGTTCAGTTCAGATAAGACATTCCTCCAGTGCCCACTCCTGCCTTTATATTTGTAAATGCCTCTTCTCAAGTTTAATCCCGCCCCCCCCCCTTCTTTCTCTATGTGTGTCTTCCTTCTGCCTCTCCTCTTTGCCTTCTTCAAATCCTCAGACTAGAACCGATCCACTAAGGAGTAGGTCTTTTTCTTATTTTAACTCCCTCAATACCCTCCGGAGAATTTTTTATCTTCTCTTAATAAGTTTTTGTTGATATTTTGTATTTCTTACATCACCATAGTTAACACATGTATCACTCTCCTCCTTCCTCTCCCAGAGAGCCATCCCATATGACTCATATCTGAAAGCTCTTAGTATTAAAAATAGTATTTTTTAGAGAAGGGGAAAAAAGCTAACTGATCAATACATTGAAAAAGTCCAAAAACGTGCAATGTGTGATTCTCCCATCTCCACAACCTTTGCACATGGTAAGGTTCTGAACAAGCACTTCTTTCTTTTCCCCTTACTAATCAATCAATGAACATTTGTTAAATACCAACCACATGTCAGACACTGTGCTAAGGCGTGGGGATACAAAAAGAGGCAAAAGAAAGTCCTTGTACTCAAGAAGCTTAGTCTAATGGGGGAGAAAACATGCAAGCAAATATATATAAAGCAAGCCCTTTAAAGGATAAAGAGGAAATAATTCAAAGATGGAAAGCACTGGAATTAAGAGGTTTTGGGAAAACTTCCTGTAGAAAGTAGGGTTTTGTTACTGTTGTTTGTCCTTCATTTAGAAGAGACCAGTTAAATTACAGGGTGATGTCTTGACTTGAGCATGAATTGGATTTAAGTGAGTCAGCTACACCTCACCCTTTCTTCCAGAATCATCAAAATCCAGTGACAGGACAAAAGTCAGGATGACTGGTGATGATCCAGGATGCAATGAATGACCGTGGTGTCTCTCTAGGTCTGACGCAGCTCTAAATGCTCCACAAGCACCTGCTTCAGCTGCTTTCATGGATGTTGGAACAAACTTCACCTGGCCTCTGCTTTCTCACACCAGGCAGCTCAGTACCAGGTTGTTTAGCTTCTAGCTGAAAGAATGAGAGGCCACAACACACAAAGCCTCATCATCATGAGTAAGAAGCAAAGCAGGAAAGAAAAGACCATAGAATCTTCGTATGGGAACAAGGACCAAAACACAGATACCAACGAGGTCAGCATTGAGACTACTCCCACCTGAAACTTCAGAAGGGACTAGGAACTGGTTGCAAGCACAAAGAGCACTCTTGGAAAAGCTAAAGAAGTATTTTAAAAGCCAAATTAGAGCAAAAGAAGAAAAACTGGCCAATGATTTTATAAGTATGAAAAAAGAATTCACTGAGGAGAACAGCTCCTTAGAAAGGAAAATTGGACAAATGGAAAAAGAAGTACAAAAACTAACTGGAAAAATAATTACTTAAAAGGAATAATTGGAGAGATGGAAAAGGAGATGCAAAGGTCAACTGAAGAAAACAATTTGATAAAAATTAGAATTGGGCAAGTAGAATCTAATGACTCTTATGAGATAGCAAGAATCGGTCACACAAAATCTAAAGAATGAAAAGATAAAAGAAAATGTAAAATATCTAATTGGAAAGAAGAAAATACTACAGGCAGCCAGAAAGAAACCATTCAAATATTGAGGAGCTACAGTCAGGATCACACAGGACCTTGCAGCTTCATTAAAAGATGGAAGGAGCTGCAATATGATATTCTGTAAGGCAAAGGAACTGGGACTACAACCAAGGATCAGTTACACAGCAAAATTGAGCATAGTATTTCAGGCAAGAAGATGGACATTCAATGAAATAAGGGATTTCTAGACCTTCCTGATGAAAAGGCCAGAACTCAATAGAAAATTTGATCTTTAAACGCAGGTTTCAAGAGAGGCATAAAAAGGTAAACAGGGGAAAACAAAAACTTGTTACTCAATATGGGCAAACTGTTTACATTCCTATAAGGGAAGACGATACTGGTTAATCTTGAGAATTGTATATTTATTATGAAATATAAAAGGGATATACATAGAGGGAGTGGGTACAAAGTAAATGATGTGATGATAAAAATGTGATTAAAGGGTGCAAAGGGATTGTAACAGGAGATGTGAAAAGGAGGAGGAAGAAAATAGTAAATTACATCACAGGAAGAGGCACAAAATTATATTACAGTAGAGGGAAAGGGGAGGGAGATGAGCATTGTTTGAGAGGTACTCTCATCTGATTTGGTTCAAGGAGGGAACAACAAATAAGTATATAAATCTAACTAGCTCTACAGGCAGTAGAAGGGGAAGGAGGAAAGAAAGGGGAGGGGAGGCTAAAAGGGAGGGAAGAAGTAGTAAGGGTAAAAGGAAGGGGGGGCTGAAAGAAGGAAGAGAAGACTGGGAAGGGGTTGGTCAAAAATTAAAACTCTTGTGGAGGGGAAGAGAGAACTGAAAGCACAAGCAGTGGGAAAGAGGATGGAGGGAAAGATACAGATAGTAATCATGAATGGGATGAACTCTTCCATAAAACAGAGCTGGATAGCAGAATGGATTAAAAACCGTAATCCAACAATATGTTGTTTACAAGAAACACATTTGAAATGGGGGGATACACACAGGGTAAAGGTAAAAAGTTGGAGCAGAATATATTGTACTTCATCTGATGTAAAAAAAGCAGGGGTAGCAATCCTAATCTCAGACAAAACAAAAGCAGAAATAGATCTAATCAAAAGAAATAAGGAAGGAAACTATATCCTCCTAAAAGGCACCATAGACAGTAAAGCAATATCATTACTAAACGTATATGCTCCAAGTGGTATAGCATCCAGATTCTTAGAGGAGAAATTAAGGAAGTCATAGGAAGAAAGAGACAGCAAAACTATACTAATGGGGGATCTTAACCTCCCCTTCTTTGAACTTGATAAATCTTACCTCAAAATAAACAAGAAAGAAGTTAATGTAGATGAATAAAACTCTAGATAAGGGAGATATAATAGCTCTCTGGAGAAAACTGAATGGGGATAGAAAGGAATATACCTTTTTCTCAGCAGTACATGGCACATATACAAAAACCGATCATGTACTGGGGCATAAAAACCTCACAATCCAGTACAGAAAGGCAGAGATAGTCAATGCATCCTTCTCAGATCATAATGCAATAAAAATTATAAGTAGTAAAAGACCATGGAAAGATAGACCAAAAATTAATTGGAAATTAAATAATCCTAAAGAATGAGTGGGTTAAACCACAAGTCACAGAAACAATCAACAACTTCATTCAAGAGAATGACAATAATGATACAACCTACCAAATCTTAAGGGACACTGCAAAAGCAGTTCTTAGGGGAAGTTTTATATCTTTGAATGCCTACATGAATAAAATAGAGAAGGAGGAGATCAATGAATTAGACATGCAGCTGAAAAAGCTAGAAAAAGAACAAATTGAAAATTCCCAAGTAAATACCAAATAAGAAATACTGAAAACCAAAAAAAGAGATTAATAAAATTTAAATTAAGAAAACTATTGAATAAATAAAACTAAGAGTTGGTTTTATGAAAAAAACCCAATAAAATTGATAAACCTTTGGTCAATTTGATTAAAAAATACAGAAAGAAAACCAAATTACCAGTATCAAAAATTTCAGGGTGAACTCACCTCCAATGAGGAGGAAATTAAAACAATAATTAGAAATTACTTTGCCCAGCTCTATGCCCATAAATTCGACAATCTAAATGAGATGGATGATTATTTTAAAAAATATAAATTGCCCAGATTATCAGAAGAAGATGTTGAATACTTAAATAACCCCATCTCAGAAAAAGAAATTGGACAAGCCATCAATGATCTTCCTAGGAAAAAAATGGATTTACAAGTGAATTCTATCAAACATTTAAAGAACAGTTAATTCCAGTACTATATTGACTGTTTGGGAAAATTGGGGAAGGAGTCCTCCCAAATTGTTTTTATAATACAAATATGGTTTTGATACCTAACCCAGGAAAAGCCAAAACAGAGAAAGAAAATTATAGACCAATTTCTCTAATGAATATAGATGCAAAAATCTTTTTTTTTTAATTTAACTTTTAACATTCATTTTCACAAAATTTTGGGTTCCACATTTTCTCCCCTTTTGTCCCCACCCCACCCCAAAACACCGAGTGTTCTAATTGTCCCTGTCTGCCAATCTGCCCTCCCTCCCTCCCCACCCCTTCCCTTTGGAAGGCAAGCAATTCAGTATAGGCCAGATCTGTGTAGTTTTGCAAATGACTTCCATAATAGTAGTGTTATGTAAGAACTAATTATATTTCCCTCCATCCTATCCTGTCCCCCATTACTTCTGTTCTCTCTTTTGAACCTGTCCCTCCCCATGAGTGTTGACCTCAAATTGCTCCCTCCTCCCCATGCCCTCCTGCCCGGGGCGACTCCCGGGCCTTAGCCTTCTACTTACCTATCCCCGGTCTTCGGACGTCTCCGGTCCCTCTCCCGGTTGGGGGAGGGCAATAAACAGGCAGAGCACCCAAAAGGAGTTGCAGTCAGCAAGCTTTAATCCGTTTTTCTCTCTCTCCAGCTCTCATGGTCATCCCCTTTTATTATCCCCTGTCTCCTCCCCCGTACCTCCCATGGGCAGGCGAGCTCCTCCCAAGTGCCTCCCCGTGGGTGGAGCCAGCCTGTTACCAGGGCCATCCCAGTACCTCGTGGCTTGCTAGACCAGCTAGCCTGCCACGTAAGCAGGTTCGGACCCTCAGGCATCTCACGGTCCTCACGGGGGACCCCGGTCCAGAGCTGTCCCCCAACACCCTCCCTTCCATCATTCCCCCCACCCTGCTTATCCCCTTCTTTCCTGTATTGTCAGATAGGTTTTCATACCAAAAGGAGTGTGCATTTTATTCCTTCCTTTAGTGGAATGTGATGAGAATAAACTTCATGTTTTTCTCTCACCTCCCCTCTTTTTCCCTTCACTAAAAAGTCTTTTGCTTGCCTCTTTTATGAGTGATAATTTGTCCCATTCCATTTCTCCCTTTCTCCTCCCAATATATTTCTCTCTCACTGCTTGATTTAATTTTTTTTTTTAAGATATGATCCCCTCCTCTTCAGTTCACTCTGTGCACTCTGTCTCTGTGTGTGTGCGTGTGCGTGTGCATGTGTGTGTGTGTTATCCCACCCTGTACCCAGATGCTGAATAGTTTCAAGAGTTACAAATATTGTCTTTCCATGTAGGAATGTAAACAGTTCAACTTTTGTAAAGTCCCTTATGACTTCTCTTTGCTATTTACTTTTTCATGCTTCTCTTCATTCTTGTGTTTGAAAGTCAAATTTTCTTTTCAGCTCTGGTCTTTTCATCAAGAATGCTTGAAAGTCCTCTATTTCATTGAAAGACCAATTTTTCCCCTGAAGAATTATATTCAGTTTTGCTGGGTAGGTGATTCTTGGTTTTAGTCCTACATCCTTTCACTTCTGGAATATCCGATTCCATGCCCTTCGATCCCTTAATGTGGAAGCTGCTAGATCTTGTGTTATCCTGATTGTATTTCCACAATACTTGAATTGTTTCTTTCTAGCTGCTTGCAATATTTTCTCCTTGATCTGGGAACTCTGGAATTTGGCCACAATGTTCCTAGGAGTTTCTCTTTTTGGATCTCTTTCAGGCGGTGATCTGTGGATTCCTTGAATACTTATTTTGCCCTCTGGTTCTAGAATCTCAGGGCAGTTTTCCTTGATAATTTCATGAAAGATGATGTCTAGGCTCTTTTTTTGATCCTGGCTTTCAGGTAGGCCCATAATTTTTAAATTGTCTCTCCTGGATCTATTCTCCAGGTCAGTTGTTTTTCCGATGAGATGTTTCACATTATCTTCCATTTTTTCATTCTTTTGGTTTTGTTTTGTGATTTCTTGGTTTCTCATAAAGTCATTAGCCTCCATCTGTTCCATTCTAATTTTGAAAGAACTATTTTCTTCAGTGAGCTTTTGAATCTCCTTTTCCATTACGCTAATTCTGCTTTTGAAAGCATTCTTCTCCTCCTTGGCTTCTTGAACCTCCTTTGCCAATTGAGTTAGCCTATTTTTCAGGGTGTTATTTTCTTCTGCATTTTTTTGAGTCTCCTTTAGCAGGGTGCTGATTTGTTGTTCATACTTTGCTTGCAAGTCTTTTATTGCTCTTCCCAGTTTTTCCTCCACCTCTCTATCATGATTTGAAAATTGTTTGGGCTCTTTAAGACCTTTTCCCAGAACCGATCCCATTGAGTGGGCTGGGATGTAGAAGCACTGACTTGCGTGTCTTCCCCTGATGGTGAGCACCGCTCTTCCTCATCAGAAGGGAGGGGAGGAGAAACCTGCTCACCAAGAAAGTAGCCCTCAAAAGTCTTGATTTTTTTCCCTTTTCTGGGCATTTTCCCAGCCAGTGACTTGAGCTCTGAATATTCTCCTCACATCCACCTTGCCTCCGGATCCTCCCAGCCCACGCTTGGGGTCTGAGAATCAAATGCTGCTTCCCAGCCTCAGTGCTCAGGTCGGGGCAGGGCTGCTTCACAGGCTCAGTTCCCTCAGCGGGGTTATGCAGAGACCTTCAACAATAGATCCAGGCTCCTGCCTGCTTGGGGAGCCCCAGTCTGCTCCCGCCTCTGCTGTTGCCTCCCGAGGGGGCCTGAGTTATGGCGGTACCCCACTCCCCTCTCGACCTGCCAAAGAGACCCTCTCACCGACCCCTGTCACCTGTGGGTGGAGGGACCCGCGTGGCCGCTGGAGATCCCGTCCCTGAAGCCCGCTCGGATCTTTTCCTCTCGGTGCCGCGGCCGCGGCAGGGCTGTACTCAACTCCCAGTCCTGGCGCCCAGTCCGCAGTGCGAAGGACCTTTTGCGAGAGGTTTGCAGGTCTCTCCGGAACAGAAATCTCCCTCGCTCCAATATTATGTGGCCTCTGGGTGCAGAATTCGCCGTGAGTTACTTCTTTGTAGATGTTCTATGGGTTGTGGGTTTGGAGCTATGTGTATGTGCGTCTTTCTACTCTGCCATCTTGGCTCCGCCCAAAAATCTTAAATAAGATTTTAGCAAAAAGAATACAGCAACTTATCATGAGAATAATATATTATGATCAGGTAGGATTTATACCAAGAATGTAGGGCTGGTTCAATATTAGGAAAACTGTTAGCATTATTGATCATATATCAACAACAAAACTAACAGAAACCACATGAACCACCCAGTTCTCAAAATTCCTCTTTGTAATCTAGCTTCCTCATGACTCGACTAAAAACTGCTCTACAAGGTTACGAGTAACTTCTCAATTGCAAAATTTAAATTACCTTTTCACAGTTCTCATATTTTATGACTTCTCTAGCATCTGACATCAACAACTACCCTCTCCTGAAGTCTTTCTTCTATGGATTTTTCCCAACATAGATCTCTTTTTATTCTTTTAATGAATGTTCCTTTTTAAGTCTCCTTTGTTGGTTTATTGTGCATTTCATGCTCTGTATTATGGATATACCATAAAGCTCTGTCCTGAGCCTGTTTATCTTTACACTCAGTGACTTCACCAGCCAAAACCTAACTCTCTAAACCCATCACTCTTCTGAATTTTCTTATTTCTGTTAAAGTGCACCACCATCAGTCATGAACATTTATAATCTGTACTTTATCTTCAAACCTTCGGTCTCCCTCACCCCGTTATTTCCATTTAAATGCCAGACACCTTGCTGTTTCTACCTCTACATTTTACTTGTTTCCTTCACTGAACATCTACAGCCACCATCCTAGTGTAGGCTTTCTCTCATGCAGGAGCTCAGCTCCATGGCAGATTCACTGGATTCAGACAGACTTAAGGGATAGTGGATCCCCAGATATGGGGTTACATATTACTTTATTCTTCCAGCAGCCAATGAAACAAGTGGTGGGTGCGTCTGCCCCTACAGCATCCACCTAATCACTTTATTCTCAAGGGTTGAGGTGGTGTAGGAGCATCCGAACATCCTCCCTCCAGCATTCCCATTCTTCATTCACTGCCCAGTGCTCGCTTGATTTAGAGAGAAGCACACAAAGGAGGCAACATGCCAACGATAAGCTCTTAACTTTACATTAACTTTGACAGCATAGAGCATGTGCAGTTCGGTGTTTGCAGGTTAAACTCAAATGTTAATGTTATCTATGGTTATACAATGATGGGCAAGTTTAGTGGGGCTGTTTATGGGCCAAGATCCTGGGAACTTTTTATCTTTAAAAAAAAAAATTCCTATTACCTCATACACACACACTCATCCCCTTTCATGTCTACTATACTCCAATAGCATCCCAACTGATCTCCCTGCTTCTCATCTTCCCTCTTAATCTATCCTTTCTACACAGTTGCCTAAGGGGTTTTCTTAAATTGTAAACCTGTTCATTCTCCTCATCAGTAAACACCACTGCTGCCCATTCTCAGAAAAATTACAAATTTGTTTAGCATTCAAAATTCTTTACAATCTGACCCCAACCAAACTTTCCAACTTTATTCTACATTATTCCCCTTCTTGCAATCCACAGTCTAGCCAAAGTGAGCATCTTGCTATTCCGCAGGACACTATCTCCTGTCTCCTTGCCTTTGCACTGGCAGGCCCTCATGTCTGAAATTAACTCCCTCTTCACTTTCACCTCTTCAAAATTCAGCTCAAGTGCTACCTTCATGAGGCCTTTCCTAATCTCCCTAGCTGTTATGGTCCTTCTACACCACAAATTATCTTCAATTTCTACCCCAACAGAATGTAAGCTCTTTTAAGTTAGAAACTGTTTAATTTTTGTCTTCATATCTTCAGAGCCTATCATGGCACCTGACACATAGTAGGCACATAATACTTACTGATTGAACACCTGAAATTTCTTCCCCTTTGGAATACTCCCTTCCCAATGTAGAATTGTATAGAGAAGATGCACAGGTGCCAAATGTAACAATAGTGAAAGCATATACCATTGCAAAGGATGAGCAAGAAAACTTCTGTTTGAGGTGGAGCCAAGATGAAGTAGAAAGATGACCTGTAGAGAACCTCCTCCCATAACCTATGAAATAGCTGTAAAAAAAGACTCTAAACAAATTCTAGAGCAGCAGAAGTCACAAAACAACAGAGTAAAAGCAATTTCCAGCCCAAGGCAACCTGGAAGGCCAACAGGAAAGGTCTATCACACTGGGTACAGAGCAGAACACAGCCTAGTCTTAGCCTCACTGCCATGGCAGGGACAGGACTGGAGCAGGCTGCAGGGCACGCAGAATCTCTGGCAGCAGCTGTGCTTCCCAAATCTCTCAACCCACAAATGCCAAAGGCAGCTTCAAAGGTCAATGAGAAAGCTCTTTCACCTGGGTGAGAAGAGAACCCGATCTGGCCCCAGCAGCCCCAGGGCAGCAGCAGTTGCTGCAGCACAGCATCCATTTTAAGAGCCCTCAGCCTAAAGCCTCTGGGGGAATCATGCAGCTGATCTGCATCTCAGCCCTGAGTGGCAATCCTGGGTGAGGAGGAGCTCTGGTTGGCCTGGTGGAAGCTCTGGAGAAGGAATTCCACTCACAGGTCCTGGGCAGAAAAGAGTGCTTGTGGTTGCTCCCAGACCAGAGCATGGGCCCTTCATTGTGCCACCTTGGAGGAACTGAGAACTGAGAACTCAGGTCTCCAGAGTATACCTTCCTTTGCACTGGCTGGCCCTCATCTCTGAAAATAACTCCCTCTTCACTTTCATTTCTTCAAAATTCAGCTCAAGTTCTACCTTCATGAAGCCTTTCCTAATCTTCCCAGCTACACTGGGAGGGGTGCAGAAGGACCATAACAGCTGGGTGTACAGCTTCCTCTTGACAAAGGACTCAAAAGTCAAGTAACTGGCTGAGAAAATACCCCCAAAAGGGAAAAAAAATAAGACTATAGAAGGCTACTTTCTTGGTGAACAGGTATTTTCTTCCATCCTTTCTAATGAGGAAGAACAATGTACACTACTGAGGAAGACCTAAAGTCAAGGCTTCTGCATCTAAAACCTCCAAAATAAATATGCAACAGTCTCAGGTCATGAAAGAGTTCAAAAAGGATTTTGAAAATCAAGTTAAGAGAGGTGGAGGAAAAATTGGGAAGGGAAATGAGAGTGATGCAAGAAAATCATGAAAAGCAAGTCAACAACTTGCTAAAGGAGACCCAAAAAAATGCTGAAGAAAATAACACATTTAAAAATAGGCTAATTCAGAGGTCCAAAAACCAATGAGGAGAATGCTTTAAAAAGCAGAATTAGCGAAATGGAAGAGGAGGTTCAAAAACTCACTGAAGAAAACAGTTCTTTAAAAATTAGAATGGAACAGATGGAAGCTAATGACTTTATGAGAAACCAAAAGAATGAAAAAATAGAAGACAATGTGGAATATCTCATTGAAAAAACAACTGACCTGGAAAACAGATCCAGTCTATATGGAATTGCTTGCCTCCTCAGTGGGGATAGGTGAGGAGGGAGGAAAGGAGAGAAGTTGGAATTCAAAGTTTTAGGAACGAATGTTGAGAATTGTTTTTGCATGCAACTGAGAAATAAGAAATACAAGTAATGGGATAAGAAATCTATCTTGCCCTACAAGAAAAGAGAGAGGATAGGGATAAAGGAAGGGAGGGGTATGATAGAAGGGAGGGTAGATTAGGGGAAGGCTTAATCAGAATGCATGGTGTTTTGGGGTGGGGGGAGGGGAGCAATGGGGAGAAAATTTGAAACTCAAAATCTTGTGGAAATGAATGCTGAAAACTAAAAACAAATAAACATTAAAAAAAAGAAAAAACTAAAAATAAATAATAAAGAATGGGGAATGGAGAATAGCAGCATTTCATCCTACTAAATTAGTATTGTTAATGATGTATTAATAATTAATATTTCCTATTACTGTAAAAAAAAAAAAAAAAGAAAACTTCTGTTTATTGGCCCTGTGATTTCTATATAATGTGAAACTTCACTTTAAAGCATAGCTAAGTAACACAGTGGTTAACACTGTTGGGCCCGGAATTCAGGAAAACCTGAATTTAAATCCAGCCTCAGACACATAATAGCTGTGTGAAGCTGGGCAAGTCACTTGTTTGCCTGTTTCCTCAACTGTAAAATGGAGATAAGAACAACTGTCTCCTAAGGTTGTTGAGAAAATCCAATGAGATAATAATTGTAAAGTGCTTAGCAAGGTGCACAGCAGATGGGGCTTTACAAATGTTAGCTATTATTTTTTATACCACAGAACTTTCATGGGAGAATTAGTTTTAAAATGGTACAAGATGGTAATTATTTTCTTCTTTGTAACAAGGTTTTTACTTTATTCCTCCTTCCTAATAACAAAATGTACAACCTTTTATGAATTTATGGTCTAATGCTGCAATTTTCTATAGTTTAAGATGAAAGTACAACAGAGATAAGTTTGTTTAGAGGACACTGACAAAGAAGGAAGTGGAAAAAACAATGGGGAACACATCATTCCACAGTATGAATTGAAATTACCATTGAATTAGGTATTTTGGAGTTATTTTTAAAGTTTTAAGATGAAGTGTTAAAAAAAAATCCAATATATACAATGGTACACTTAAGAAGAAATACATAAGCATAATTTACGTGCACGAAAATTTTACTAAGAAAATATAAGACCAGAACACATCTCAACACAGTATCATAAAGGAGAAAAAAGTGTACATATCATCATAAATTTCTTTTAACTCATCACCTAGAACTTCATATAAGCAATGTCGCATACAAATATTTTCTCCCTTTAAACTTACGTTCCCATAAGTAATCAACATAAAAATGAATCATTCTTCTTACCTGAAATTATGATGGGAGAAAAAATACTGGAAAATGATCTTTGCAATGCATGATTTCCTTTAAGACAACAATCAAGGTATGTAACATGACTATATGGTTTATCAAACAGTATCATAACCAATTTAAAAATTGCTTCAGTTCTTCATTAAATTCTCCATAGATCATCTTGAGAAAGGCGGAGCAGAATATTTAGAATGAAACTTGTTTGTTAAATATTTAATTTGAAAGTATTTCCAGGGAAACTTTAATTCTGTATTTCTGTCTCATAGTTTTTAATTGTCTTTCCATTACTGTAACAATAGTTATGTATGTATAAAGTTGTACTTATACATGTACATGTAGTAGGTATTATCTAATACTTTCTACAAAAAGTGTATGTTGGCATAAAATGGGAATTAAAAATCCTACTGAGTTTGAGGGCAACTAGGTGGTGTAGCAGGTAAGAATAGTGGACCTGGAATCAGGAAGACCTGAGTTCAATGCTGGCCTCAGACACTTACTAGCTGTGTGACCCTGGGCAAGTCACTTAACCCTGTTTGTCTCAGTTTCCTCATCCATAAAAGAAGCTGGAGAAGAAAATGGCAAAACACTCCAATACTTTACCAAGAAAACCCCAAAAGGGGTCATGAAGAGTTGTACACGACTGAACAGCAAGAGTTGAGAGGTAAACATAAGAGGAGATATGACTTTAAGAGAATAGTAGATGAGTGTTTCATTTACAATGACAATTTTCTAAAATAAAAGACATCTGTATTCAAGATCCAAATGAAGGGGCTTGGTAAAAGTTTATTCGTGCCCCATCACCTTTATCATGTCTCAGGTATTACTAATTTATAACTGGAATATGTTTACAATCAATGATTTGTTAAGTATTTCTTAAGTCAAAAAAGCATAAAGAAAAATCATTGGCCTAAGAATACCAAAGGAAAAACTCAAAGTCAAGAAATTCTTAGTTTATCAGCAACATCACTCTCTCAAACATTAAACCTTGGAAAATTTGCTAACCATCAGAGCATGTAAGAGAAATCAAAAAGTGTCCAATTTTTTTTATATGGAGTAGACAAGAGCAGAGAAATATAAAAACACTGTGCCAGCAAGAAGCTGTTACAGAAAGAAATACGAAGCTTTTAAAAAGCATTTTATTTAACATACAGTTTCTGCAACTGAATTTTTAACATATTTTCATTTTTATTCCACTCACCCCCTATAGGAAAGCAAAAGGATTTAGAATTCCCAAATCCATTTTGCATGGAATTTTCAGAGAAAACAAATCAGTATTTCATAAAGACTACTGGCCTTTCTTGAGTCCATTTCTACTTAAGTGATTGGAAAACAGTGTGGGCCTATTCCATGCTCACTGTTACTCATCACAATGTCACATTCAACCTAATTTCTTTATTGGCATGGAAAAATTTGCTGATCAAATTAAAATACTGAAAAATCTCAGCTAGATTAAATGACTGAAAATTTTTCAATAACTAAATTATCTTCATACATTTAAATGCTAGAGTTATCTATTTGGTTTATCTGCAGAGTGCTCATTTCAATACTGACAGAAGATAATTTTGATGTACATCAAAAGATCAGAGAACCAAATACTATTTCATGAGTGGAGACAGACGTCTTTTCATTGTAACTCTCTAACTTATTAATGTGTCATTTCTGAATATGTATCATTTCAGATACAAAGTGCTGCTAATTGCAGTCCTTTGCATATACCTCTTCAAAAGTGAAATTTCAGGATTGGGACCTTTAATTAAAGCTCATAAATATGCTCCTATAAAACTGACCCCATTATTGTTAGTGAATTCAACAGTGTACAAAGAAATACAAAAAAGTCACCCCAGGGGCAAACAAAAGCTCACAGGGCTGAAAAGGACAGAATATGGATAATATCTGAATGGATTATAAGAAAAGAATTAATTTCTCTATATCCTCCTTGGAAGATTTGTGGCAAGTTGTTAATTACTTTCAGTTTAAAACTGCTGTTACTGACAACAAACTGTAGATTACACATATCAACCATTATACATTAATCTTGAAACATAGCCAATCTGAGTTCAGAGAATCTGAGTTCTTAAGGTCTTCAAATTTAGTGTCATGGGGCAATGCAAATCATCAGAAGACAATAATAATATATTGAAAAATCAGTGCTTTCTCAGCTTATTACTCTTTGCAGAATGAAAAATGGTTGTCATATTTAATGAGCCTATTTTTCTAAATCAATACAAATGAAATGCACTGTAGTTAGATGTATTTTCGGGAAACCTTCTGAAGCAATATCTTCAATTCATATGAATTACATTTATTCTCAGACTAACACCTTAAATTTAAGTGAACTTACAGAATGTAAACACTAAGTGTAGCAAAAATAGATGAAAAGTCATTCTATGTAAAAACATCATTTCAGTCGGTATTTTAAAAAATATTTAAAATGCAGAAAACCATTCACAGTCTAGAACTTAAAACTCATACCACACTTTATACTTTAAGCATTTTAACCAAAATATCAAACTCATATACTTTTCCCATTATACTGTAAATTAACCTTCTCTTCACCTAGGGAAAAAGAAATTAATGAAGCAATCCTTTCCTTATTCTTATGTAAGTGCTCCATTTGGTCAACACTATACCTGATACCAGATTATAACATTCTTTCACTGTACCTATGAAACCATTTCTGACAAACCAACAAGGTTCTAGTTTCTTCTTTCTCCCTTAAGGTTCAACTATTTCTCAGTTCCTTATCAAATTAAGTACATTTTCCTCAGACATAACATCATAGAAAGTGAAAATATTTTAGCTTATTTCCAGTTTGTTCCCTAATCTGTTTCTTTGTGTTAATATTTTCAGTGAGGGTGCAACTATTGTATTCAATTTAGAAAGTGTCAATTCTTGAGCAGCATATATAACAGTAATAAGAATCAGAACATGAATTTGGAATCATAATCACATGCCATTAGCAAACTTCTATTACTAAGAAAAAATTCTCCTTAATTTTCTGTCACTATAAAAGACATTGATGTCTAGCAGCTTTAAAGATATCACATAAACATTTTAATTTTTTTAAATTTACACTATCAAGTTTTATTTTCCTAACATTTTTGTGAAAACTTATTACCAAAATGCATAAGCCATTTCTCCCCAAGACAAGAAAACACAAAGCTTACTGCCTTAATCAAGATATGTATGAGGGCATTCATTAAATATATTCACTTTTATTTCTAAAATGCTTAGCTGTACAGTGAAGATACAGTATTGGGCATATTTACCAAGAATATAAAATTAGCTTTCTAATTCATAGCTCCTGGCTTCCAAAACCAATAGCTGGAAGGTATCTGTAATTATGCCCATTGTTTAATACTACAACAGAACCTCAAATTATTACAATTTCATGGATAGGATCATTTTAAAGTCCACTTATTTTAAATGAAGATCAATGAGGGAAAAAAGTTAAATGCTTTATCTCCAAGCATGAAAATTACACAACTGTGGATCTAATTTACTTATTTCACAGGAAATACATTTATAAAACAGATTTCTAAGTGGTGAATAATTAGGGCATCCCTTAATATATTGTCTAAACCAAATCTCCCATATAGTCCTATTATACAAGGGGGATCAACTGAAAGTTTTCTGAGTTTCAAAAAACATTTAATCATATCCAGAATTACCATTCATCTCCCTTTCAACAACTCTCTCTACTGAAGAAATAAAACAAAGAATATGAATAAAGAGGATTCCCTCCTAAAAGTCATTGCATTTTTCTATAATGTTAAAGTACATGAATGTTTTGGAGAAAATCAAATAACATAAACATTAGAAATGAGATTATAAAGTTCTATATTAATCTAAATGTATATTTCAAATTAATTTTTTTTTAAATCTAGAACTCTGTTGTTTAGAATTACCTCCAAAAGGCAGTTTAAAAAGAAAGAAAATTAATCTCATTATTTTACACTCATACTTAAATTCCTAGCCTGAAAAAAGTATTACCCATCTTCATAACCCTTATTTACCAGACTTGTCTCTGAAGAAGTTTTTGGCTACTTCTAAAACCCAAATTCACCTTAAAGTATGAAGATTTCAGTAAAAAACAAAAATTAAAAAAAAAAAAAACAAACTCAGTACTCTGAAAATAATTCCAAGGAGTTCTAAAAATGTTGTGAGAAATGGCAAGGCAATTGGAGGGAGCTCATAGATGCCCAAAGCGATGACTGTGAAGGGGACGTATATTTAGTTGAATAATTTATGGTACATTATATTAAGTCCTCCACTATGTTACACTGCCTTCCTAAGGAATCACTTGAAATCCAAGAAAACACTGTAAATTATGCTTCTTTCTGAACATAACTTCAAGACTGAGCAATTAACTAGGGTGCTGAGAATTACAAACCAAAATTATCTATGTAAAATTAAAAAAAAAGGAAAAGGTCTGATTGTAATTTTGGTGCATTTTTCAACAGACTGGCTGACCATTTCCTTAGTTTTTCTAAGGCTAGTAGTACTAGTTTTCATTTCCCTCTACTAATATAATATTTTAGGTGATTTACTTACTTAGATTTACAAAGAGATAGTTAAAAGAAGCTGAATGAAGGGAGTAACATTTTGGATACCAGCAAAGCTTTCTTCTATACTTTGGATAAATATAGATTTTTCTAATTAAAAGGATTTCTTGCTTTCAGTTAGAATTCAAAATTTTTTATTCACATCCACAGGAGTGAATTTTAAATAACCCTGAAGGAACTGGTTGGGAGAAGATTATTACTGATAATGGCAGAAGTAACTTTACTTTGGCAGTCAGCAGTGAACAGGTATACAAATAAATACATATTAAAAATATATATATTTTAAACATATATGGTGTGGTATGTGCTCCAAGTTCGTACTAGAATATTATAGTAATTTGAACTTTTTTTTAAATCCATGAACAAAGTAGGTGATGTATTCTATCACAAATAAGATTTGTAGATACTTGGGTAAATAAACCAAGCAAAATGGAGTAAGACAACAAAATACGGAAAAAAAACTGCAAATCTTAAACATTTTCTCTACTTGGTCTGGAAAATAAGGGGGTCCTGGGATGTCCCTGCAGCTTAGCAAGTGTTCTTTTAGAAGGAATGCTTCTATTCAGGTATTTTGGGAGGTTGTGATGCAAATTCAGGCCATTCATACACATCTGGCAGCAAGCAATCATAGTCACTTCGCCATATTTTTGATCTAACATATTCGGTCTTGTTCTCTGGTTCTGGGTAACGGAAAGCCATCTTCTTGGCATATAGATATTCTGTAATCTGAAAGATAAGTAATATTACTATGCAGCTTGCATGCATTAACAAAAAGTAAAGGTAGTACACAATAAGTTATTTAAATTAACTGGTTAAGTTTTAGTTTTTTTGGTTTAAAATAGAATTTGTTTTATTTTTCAACTGTTACTTGTTTCCTTCCAGAGATGAAAAAATTAAAATTATTACTATTATACTTCTATATGCAAAATGTGAGTAATAATGTTTATTACATGACAAATACTTCTCTTATCCAGAGCTTAGCGTTCTAGAAACCTTAAACATCTTGAACAGCAAAACAAAAAGTAAATGTCCAAGAAAAACAAAAACAAATAAGCAAAGAAAAAAGAAGCATGCTATCTGGCATCAAAGGAACTATCCCCCTGAGCAACAATAAAGTAGTTGGGGAAAAGTAGAAGACCCAATGCAATAAAATTGGCTGGTCTGACATACAGGTGTCAATCAGTTAGCAAGCATTTATTTAGCATGTCTGACATGAAGGAAACTGTATCAGATGCCAATGGTACAAAGACAAAGGTGATATGGTCTCATGTCCTCAAGGAGCTTATGTTCTATGTGGGAAAATGACATGTCTACAGGTAAGCAGACAGAATACACAAAGACATAAATACACTGGAGGGCAAAGGAGGCAGGGCTGCAAACAAGAATCATCTGCTCAATGAAATTAAGTATAATACTTCAAAGGAAAAAAGGTCATTCAATGAAATAGAAGGATTTTAAGGTTTTATAAGGAGAAGACCAAAACTGAACAAAAAATCTGATTTTCAACATTAGACCCAAGAGAAGCCTAAAAATGTAAAAAGGAGGAAGAAAAGGGATTCAATGGAGCTGACCTGTTTACAACCCTACATGAGAAGATGATACCTGTAATTCTTAAAAAGTGTAATAGTAATAGTACTATCACTACACTAATAGTACAGCTAAAAGGAATATACATAGAAAGAGGGTGTGGGTATAAGGTGAATTTGAGGGAATGACATAAAGAATAATTAAGGGATGAGAAAGAGAAGTACACTGGGTGCAGATGGAAGGGACAGGTAGAATGGAATAAATTCTTTCATATCAAGAGGCACAAAAATTCTATTACAGCAGAGGGAAAGATGAGGGTAGGCGATGGGCAGTACCTGAATTTTATTCTCAGAGAAGGAATAATACATATAATCAGTTGAATATAAACATCTCTCTTACCAGAGAGGTAGTAAGTAGGAGGAGAAGAGATTATGTAAAAGGGGGGGACTGACAGAAGAGAGGGAGAGAGTAAACAAACAGAAGCAAAACACTATTGAAGAGGGAAAAGGTAAAAAAGAGTGAGAGAACAAACAGGAGGACGAATGTGTGTGTGTTCGTCCTTCATTGCCTAAGAAGACCATGCCATCAGAAAAACAATGACATGACTTGCACTTGACTTTGTTTTTTTGAGGGAGGGAGGGCTGTGCAGGTCACCAGCCTTACTTCTCCTCCAGAGCCATTTGAGTGACCAGATATTCATCAGGATGACTGGAGATGACCCAGGAGGGGCAGCTAGGTGGTGCAGTGGATAGAGCACCAGTGCAGGAGTCAGGAGAACCTGAGTTCAAATCTCATCTCAGACACTTGACACTCACTAGCTGTGTGACCTTGGGCAAGTCACTTAATCCCAATTGCCTCATCCTGGGTCATCTCCAGGAGGATGAATAGGATGGAAAGAAATACACAGTTAGCAATCATAACTGTGAATGGGAATAGCTCTCCCATAAAACAGAAGCGAATAACAGAGTGAATCATAGACCAGAATCTTACAATATGCTGTTTACAGAAAACATACTTGAAGCAAAGAGATACATACAGGTAGAGGTATGGGCCCCTGGATCAGAATCTATTATGCTTCAGCTGAAGTAAAAAAAGCTGGGGTAGCAATCCTGATCTCAGACAAAGCAAAAGCTAAATGAGAACTAATCAAAAGGGTCAAGGAAGAAAACTTCATCTTGCTAACAGGTACCACCGACAATTAAGTAAAATCATTACCAAGCATATCTGTACCAACTGGTATAACATCTAAATTCTTAAAGGAGAAATTAAGTGAATTACAGGAAGAAATAGACAGCAAAACTATACTATAAATAGACAGTAAAACTATATTATTGGGAAACTTAACTTTCCCCTTTCAGAACCTGAGAAATCTAACCAAAACATAAACAAGAAAGAAACTAAGGAGGTGAACAGAAATTATAAAAATTAGTTAGATATGACAGACCTTTGGAGAAATTGAATGGGAACAGAAAGAAATACACCTTTTTCTCAACAGCACAAGGTACCTACACAAAAACTGACCATGTGTTAGGGCACAAAAACCTTAAAATCAAATGCAGAAAGGCAGAAATATTAAATATACTCTTTTTGGACCATAATGCAATAAAAATAATATTCTACAAAGGGAAGTGGAGAAAGAGATTAAATTAATTGAAAAATAAATAATCTAATCCTAAAGAATAAGGGGGTCAAAGAACAAATCATAAAATCAATAATTTCATTAAAGAAAATGACAAAAATGACACATCTCAAAATATGTGGGATGCAGCCAAAGCAGAACTTAGGGGAAAATTTATTTCTCTACATTCTTACATTAACAAAATAGAGAAAGAGATCGATGAAAAGGGCATGCAACTAAAAAACCAAGAAAAAGAACAAATTAAAAACATCTAATTGAGCACCAAATTAGAAACCCTGAAAATCAAAGGTCAGATTAATAAATTTAAAGTAAAAAAAAAAAGCAAAAAACAAAAATAGGAGCTGGGTTTATGAAAACAAAAACCCCAATAAGATAGATAAGGTATTGGTTAATAAAATTTAAAAAAAAAAAAGAAAACCAAACATCCAGTATCAAAAATGAAAAAGGTGAAATCACCAATGAAGAATGAATATTTCCTTAGGAAATATTTTGCCCAGTATATGCCAACAAATCCGACAATCTGAGCAAAATCAATGATTATTTATAAAAGTATAAATTACCTAAACTAATAGATCAGGAAATAGAATGGCTAAATAACTCTGTCTTAGAAAAGAAGATTGAACAAGTCATTAATGAACTTTCTAAGAAAAAATCCCCACGGCCAGATGGATTCCCAAGTGAATTCTACTAACATTTAAAGAACAACTCCAATACTATGTAAACTACTTAGAAAAGTAGGCGGAGTCCTAAAACTCCTTCTATGACATAAATATGGTGGTGACACCTAACCGAGGATGAGTTAAAACAGAGAAATAAAATTACGGACCAATTTCCCTAATGAATATTGATGCAAAATTTTTGAACAAAATACTAGCAGGGTGATTACTGTGACTGGGTGGAATTTATACCAGGAATGCAGGGTTGGTTCAATATTAGGAAAACTATCAACATAATTCACTGTACGAATATCAAAAGCAACAGAAATCACAAGATTATCGCAATAGATAATGAAAAAGCTTCTGACAAAATATAGCACCCCTTCCTATTAAATAGACTGGAGGACATAGGAATAAAATGATAAGCAGTATCTACGTAAAACCATCATCAAGCATTATCTGTAATAGGGATAGTTAGAAGCTTTCCTAATAAAATCAGGGGTGAAGCACGGATGCCCACTATCACCACTATTATTCAATATAGTACCAGAAATGCCAGCTATAGCAATAAGAAAAAGAAGCTGAAGGATGAGAATAGGCAATGAGGAAACAAAACTATCACTCTTTGCAGATGACATAATGATATTCTTAGAGAATCCTAGAGAATCAACTAAAAAACTGCCTGAAATAATTAACAACTTTAGCAAAGTTGCAGAATATGAGATAAACCCACATAAAGCATCAGCATTTTTTTTACATATGATCAACAAAGCCAGCAGCAAGATAGAAAGAGAAGTTCCATCCACACCAAAAGAAAGAACTATGGAGTTGGAATGCCGAGGGAAGCAGAGTACTTTCTCTTTCATTTTATATTGTTTTGTCTTTTCTTTCTCATGATTTCTCCACTTCATTATAATTCTTATAAACAACATGACTAACGTGAAAATGTGTTTAATAGTAACGTATGTGTAGGGCCCATATCAGACTGCATGCGAGGCGGGGAGAATGAAGGGGAGAAAAATTAAAACTTATGGAAATGAATGTTGAAAACTAAAAATAAATAAACTGGAAAACATTTTACAAAGAGAAATCCCACTTAAAATAACTACAAACAATACAAAATACATGGGAGTCTACCTGCCAAGACAAACTCAAGAACTGCATGAGCATAATGACAAAACACTTTTCACACAAATAAAGTCAGATCTAAATAAATGGAAAACTATCACTTGCACATGGGTAGGTTGAGCCAACATAAAATGACAATTCTATCTCAGTTAATTTACTTATTCAGTGCCATACGAATCAAACCACTAAAATTATTTTATAGAGCTAGAAAAAATAAGAAAATTCCTCTGGCAGAACAAAAGCTGAAGAATATAAAGGAAATCAATGGCAAAAGTGTGAAGGAAAGTGGCTCAGCCACACCAGGATCTCAAATGGTATTGCAAAGGAATAATCATCAAAACTATCTGGCACTGGCTAAGAAACAGAGTGGAACAGATCAGGTACACAAGACACAGTAGTAAAGGACCACAGTAACCTGGTGTCTGATAAACTCAAAGGTATCAGCCTTTGGGACAGTAACGCACTATTTGACAAAAATGGCTGGGAAAAATGGAAAGCTTAATAGGGCACGAACTAGGTGAAGACCACCATCTCACATCACAGACCAAGATAAAGTCAAAATGGATACGTTTTAGACATAAAAGGTGACAACAGAAGCAAATCAGAAGAACAAGGAATAGACTACCTGTCAGTTCTATGGAGAAGGGAAGAATTCATGACCAAACAAGAGAAAGAGAGCATTATAAAATGTAAAATAGACAATTTTAATTATATTAAATTAAAAAGCTTTTGCAGGGGCGGAGCCAAGATAGCTGCGAACCCACAACCCATAAAATATCTGTAAAAAAGATTCTGGAGCAACAAATTCTGGAGCAGCAGAAGCCACAGAACAACGGAGTGTAAGAGATTTCTGTTCCAGACAGACTTGATGGGAAAGGTCCCTCGCGCCCCGGACCGGGAGCCAAGCCCAACCCTGCTGTGGCCACGGCCGCGCGGCACCAAGAAGAGCAGATCCTAGCAGGCTTCAGGGACAGAATCTCCAGCGGCCAGCTGCGCAGGTCCCTCCACCCACAGGTGGCAAGGGTCGGTGAGAGAGTCTTTTTGGGTGGCCGACAGGGGAGTGGGGTGTCCCCGTGGCTCAGGCTGCCTCGGGAGGCAGCAGCGGAGGCGGGAGCAGACTGGGGCTCCCCAAGCAGGCAGGAGCCCGGATCCATTGTTGAAGGTCTCTGCATAACCCCCTGAGGGAACTGAGCCCCATAAGGCGGCCCTGCCCCAACCTGAGCAGCTGAACTTGATCTCACGCTGAATAGCAGCCCTGCCCCCGCCCAAAGCCATGAGGCTGGGAAGCTGCATTTGAATCTCAGACCCCAAGCGCTGCTGTGTGATCTGGAGGCAAAGTGGGTGTGCAGAGAATATTCAGAAGTCAAGTCACTGGCTGGGAAAATGCCCAGAAAAGGGAAAAGAAGTAAGACTATAGAAGGTTACTTTCTTGGTGAACAGGTTTTTCCTCCCTTCCTTTCTGATGAGGAAGAACAATGCTTACATCAGGGAAAGACACAGAAGTCAAGGCTTCTGTATCCCAGCCCACTCAATGGGCTCAGGCCATGGAAGAGCTCAAAAAGGATTTTGAAAATCAAGTTAGAGAGGTGGAGGAAAAACTGGGAAGACAAATGAGAGACATGCAGGTAAAGCATGAACAGCAGGTCAGTACCCTGCTAAAGGAGACCCAAAAAAATGCTGAAGAAAATAACACCTTGAAAAATAGGCTAACTCAATTAGCAAAAGAGGTTCAAAAAGCCAATAAGGAGAAGAATGCTTTCAAAAGCAGAATTAGCCAAATGGAAAAGGAGGTTCAAAAGCTCACTGAAGAAAATAGTTCTTTCAAAATTAGAATGGAACAGATGGAGGCCAATGACTTTATGAGAAACCAAGAAATTACAAAACAAAACCACAAGAATGAAAAAATGGAAGATAATGTGAAATATCTCATGGGAAAAACAACTGACCTGGAAAATAGATCCAGGAGAGACAATTTAAAAATTATGGGACTACCTGAAAGCCAGGATCAAAAAAAGCCTAGACATCATCTTTCATGAAATTATCAAGGAAAACTGCCCTGAGATTCTAGAACCAGAGGGCAAAATAAGTATTCAAGGAATCCACAGATCACCTCCTGAAAGAAATCCAAAAAGAGGAACTCCTAGGAACAGTGTGGCCAAATTCCAGAGTTCCCAGGTCAAGGAGAAAATATTGCAAGCAGCTAGAAAGAAACAATTCAAGTATTGTGGAAATACAATCAGGATAACACAAGATCTAGCAGCTTCTACATTAAGGGATCGAAGGGCGTGGAATAGGGTATTCCAGAAGTCAAAGGAACTAGGACTAAAACCAAGAATCACCTACCCAGCAAAACTGAGTATAATACTTCAGGGGAAAAATTGGTCTTTCAATGAAATAGAGGACTTTCAAGCATTCTTGATGAGAAGACCAGAGCTGAAGAGAAAATTTGACTTTCAAACACAGGAATGAAGAGAAGCATGAAAAAGTAAACAGCAAAGAGAAGTCTTAAGGGTCTTGATGAAGTTGAACTGTTTACATTCCTACATGGAAAGACAATATTTGTAACTCTTGAAACTATTCAGTATCTGGGTACTAGGTGGGACACACACACAAGCACACACACATGCACACACACATAAAGACAGAGTGCACAGAGTGAATTGAAGAGGATGGGATCATATCTTAAAAAATGAAATCAAGCAGTGAGAGAGAAATATATTGGGAGGAGAAAGGGAGAAATGGAATGGGGCAAACTATCTCTCATAAAAGAGGCAAGCAAAAGACTTATTAGTGGAGGGGAAAAGAGGGGAGGTGAGAGAAAAACATGAAGTTTACTCTCATCACATTCCACTAAAGGAAGGAATAAAATACACACTCATTTTGGTATGAAAACCTATCTTACAATACAGGAAAGTGGGGGTTAAGGGGATAAGCAGGGTGGGGGGGAGGATAGAAGGGAGGGCATGGGGAGGAGGGAGCAATTTGAGGTCAACACTCATGGGGAGGGACAGGATCAAAAGAGAGAATAGAAGTAATGGGAGACAGGATAGGAGGAGGGAAATATAGTTAGTCTTATACAACACAACCATTATGGAAGTCATTTGCAAAACTACACAGATTTGGCCTATATTGAATTGCTTGCCTTCCAAAGGGAAGGGGTGGGGAGGGAGGGAGGAAGAGAAGTTGGAACTCAAAGTTTTAGGAACAACTGTTGAGTACTGCTCTTGCCACTAGGAAATAAGAAATACAGGTAAAGGGGTATAGAAAGTTATTTGGCCTTATAGGACAAAAGACAAGACGGAGACAAGGGCAGAGAGGGATGACAGAAGAGAGAGCAGATTGGTGATAAGGGTAATTAGAATGTTCAGTGTTTTGGGGTGGGGGGAGGGGACAAAAGGGGAGAAAATTTGGAACCCAAAATTTTGTGAAAATGAATGTTAAGACATAGCTCCGAACCCACAACCCATAGAACAACTACAAAGAAGTAACTCACGGCGAATTCTGCACCCAGAGGCCACAGAACATTGGAGCGAGGGAGATTTCTGTTCCGGAGAGACCTGCAAACCTCTCGTAAAAGGTCCTTCGTGCTGCGGACTGGGCGCCGGGACTGGGAGCTGAGTACAGCCCTGCCGTGGCCGCGGCACCGAGAGGAACAGATCTGAGCGGGCTTCAGGGACGGGATCTCCAGCGGCCGCACAAGTACCTCCACCCACAGGTGACGGGGGTCTGTGAGAGAGTCCCTTTGGAGGGTCGAGGGGGGAGTGGGGTGCCCCCATGGCTCGGGCCCCCTCGGGAGACAGAAGCTGAGGGGCAGCGGCAGACCAGGGCTCTCCAAGCAGGCAGGAGCCTGGATCCATTGTTGAAGGTCTGTGCATAAACTCCCTGAGGGAACTGAGCCTGAGAGGCAGCCCTGCCCTCACCTGAGCATCTGAATTTAATCTCACACTGAATAGCAGCCCTGCCCCCGCCCAAAGCCCTGAGGCTGGAAGCAGCATTTGAATCTCAGACCCCAAACACTGGCTGGGAGGATCAGGAGGTGAGGTGGGTGTGAGGAAAATATTCAGAGGTCAAGTCACTGGCTGGGAAAATGCCCAGAAAAGGGAAAAGAAATAAGACTATAGAAGGTTACTTTCTTGGTGAACAGGCATTTCCTCCCTTCCTTTCTGATGAGGAAGAGCAATGCTTACCATCAGGCAAAGACACAGAAATCAAGGGTTCTGTGTCCCAGCCCACTCAATGGGCACAGGCCATGGAAGAGCTCAAAAAGAATTTTGAAAATCAAGTTAGAGAGGTGGAGGAAAAGCTGGGAAGAGAAATGAGAGACATGAAGTCAAAGCATGAACAGCAAATCAGCTCCCTGCTAAAGGAGACCCAAAAAAATGTTGAAGAAAATAACACCTTGAAAACTAGCCTAACTCAATTGGCAAAAGAGGTTCAAAAAGCCAATGAGGAGAAGAATGCTTTCAAAAGCAGAATTAGCCAAATGGAAAAGGAGATTCAAAAGCTCACTGAAGAAAATAGTTCTTTCAAAATTAGAATGGAACAGATGGAGGCTAATGACTTTATGAGAAACCAAGAAATCACAAAACAAAACCAAAAGAATGAAAAAATGGAAGATAATGTGAAATATCTCATTGGAAAAACAACTGACCTGGAAAATAGAGCCAGGAGAGACAATTTAAAAATTATGGGCCTACCTGAAAGCCATGATCAGAAAAAGAGCCTAGACATCATCTTTCATGAAATTATCAAGGAAAACTGCCCTGAGATTCTAGAACCAGAGGGCAAAATAAATATTCAAGGAATCCACAGAACACCTCCTGAAAGAAATCCAAAAAGAGAAACTCCTAGGAACATTGTGGCCAAATTCCAGAACTCCCAGGTGAAAGAGAAAATATTGCAAGCAGCTAGAAAGAAACAATTCAAGTATTGTGGAAATACAATCAGGATAACACAAGATCTAGCAGCTTCTACATTAAGGGATCGAAGGGCATGGAATAGGATATTCCAGAAGTCAAAGGAACTAGGACTAAAACCAAGAATCACCTACCCAGCAAAACTGAGTATAATACTTCAGGGGAAAAATTGGTCTTTTAATGAAATAGAGGATTTTCAAGCATTCTTGATGAAAAGACCAGAGCTGAAAAGAAAATTTGACTTCCAAACACAAGAATGAAGAGAACCATGAAAAGGTGAACAGCAAAGAGAAGTCATAAGGGACTTACTAAAGGTGAACTGTTTACATTCCTACATGGAAAGACAATATTTGTAACTCTTGAAACATTTCAGTATCTGGGTACTGGGTGGGATTACACACACACACATGCACACACGCCCACACACATAGAGACAGAGTGCACAGAGTGAATTGAAGAGGATGGGATCATATCTTAAAAAAAAATGAAATCAAGCAGTGAGAGAGAAAGATATTGGGAGGAGAAAGGGAGAATTGAATGGGGCAAATTATCTCTCATAAAAGAGGCAAGCAAAAGACTCATTAGTGGAGGGATAAAGAGGGGAGGTGAGAGAAAAACATGAAGCCTACTCTCATCACATTCCACTAAAGGAAAGAATAAAATGCCTACTCATTTTGGTATGAAAACCTATCTTACAATACAGGAAAGTGGAGGATAAGGGGATAAGCAGAGTGGGGGGGGATGATAGAAGGGAGGGCATGGGGAGGAGAGTGCAATTTGAGGTCAACACTCATGGGGAGGGATAGGATCAAAAGAGAATAGAAGTAATGGGGGACAGGATAGGATGGAGGGAAATATAGTTAGTCCTATACAACACAACTATTATGGAAGTCATTTGCAAAACTACACAGATTTGGCCTATATTGAATTGCTTGCCTTCCAAAGGGAAGGGGTGGAGAGGGAGGGAGCTAAAGAAGTTGGAACTCAAAGTGTTAGGATCAACTGTAATGTTCTTACCACTAGGAAATAAGAAATACAGGTAAAGGGGTATAGAAAGCTATCTGGCCCTACAGGACAAAAGAGAAGACAGAGACAAGGGCAGAGAGGGATGATAGAAGAGAGAGCAGATTGGTCATAGGGGCAATTAGAATGCTTGGCGTTTGGGGGGGGAGGGGAGAAAAGGGGAAAAATTTGTAACCCAAAATTTTGTGAAAATGAATGTTAAAAGCTAAATAAAAAAAAAAAAAAAAAAAGAAAATGAATGTTAAAAGCTAAATAAATTAATTTTTAAAAAAAGCTTTTGCATAAACAAAATCAATGTAACGAAGATTAGAAGGAAAGTAGAACGCTGGGAAACAATCTTTACAGCAAGTGTCTGATAAAAGCCTCATTCCTCACATATATAAAAAACGGAATCAAATTTATAAGAATATAAGTTATCTCCTAACTGATAAATGATATTAACAAGCAATTTTCAGATAAAAAAACCCAAAGCTATCTATAGGCACATGAAGAAATGTTCTACATAATTTTTCATTAGAGAAATACAAATTACAACTCTGTGGTACCATTTCATACCTACCAGATTGACTAATATGACAAAAAAGAAAAATAAATGTTGGAGAACATGTGGGAGAATTGGGACAGTAATGCACTGGGTAGAGTTGTGAACCAATCCAATCATTCTGGAGAGCAATTTGGGACTATGCCCAAAGGGCAATCCAACGGTTTAATCCAGCAATGCCTCTACTAGGTCTGTATTCCAAAGAGATCATAAAAAAGGAGAACAGACCTACATGTACAAAAAATATTTATAGCAGCCCTTTTCATACTGGCAAAATATTGGAAACTGAGGGTACGGATGCTCATCAATCGAGAAATGGGTAAACAAGATGTGGTATATGAATGTAGACTACTGTTGTACAGTAAGAAAGGCGGAACAGGCAGATTTCAGAAACACCTGGGAAGATTTGTATGAACTGATGTAAAGTAAAATGAGCAGAACCAGGAAAACACTGTACACAGTATCAGCAATGTTGTGTGATGATCAACTATGAATGACTCAGCCCTTCTCAGCAACACAATGATCCAACACAACAACAAAGGATTCACAAAGGAAAATGCTAACCACATCCAGATAAAGAACTGACAGACTCTGAAGGCAGACTGAAGCATACTTTTTTCATTTACTTTATTCTTTTTCATGTTTTTTTTTCTTTTGATCTGTTTCTTTTTTACAACTGTGACTAATATGGAAATGTTTTACATGACACTGCATATGTAACCTATATCAAACTGCTTACTGTTTTAGAAAGAGAGGAGGGCAGGGAGGGAGGAAAATTTGGAACTCAAAATCTTTTAAACATGAATGCTAAAAATTGTCTTGACGTGTAACTGGGAAAAAAATTAAAATATTGTTTAAAGAAACTAAATACAAAGTAATCTGAAGATGTGGACAGACACTGACTGTTGGAAGGGACTGCATAGGACTCATGCAGGAAATGGTTCTTAGGCTGAGTGTTGAATGACTCTTCAAAGTACAGATGAGAAAGGATAGCCTTCCAGACTGTGCAAAGGCATGAAAGTAGATAGTGGGGTGTTGTGTTTGGGGAAGAGAAAATTAGGTTGGAATGCATAGTGTATGAAGGGGAATAATGTGTAATAAGACTAGAAAGGTAGCTAGAGCCAGACTGCGAAGGGCTTTGACAAATATTTAGAGGGGAATCTATATTTGATTCTAGAGGCAAGAGAACCAGTGAAGGTTTCTGAGCAAGCAACATGATGAAGAATACCACCTGGGCAGCTGTGTGGGAGCAAGGAGACTGAAGAGGAGGTTATTGCAATAGTCTAGGTAAGTGGTGACAGGGATAGTTGCAATATGAGTGGATAGAAGGGATAGGTGTTATTGAGGAGAGGAAGATGATGCTAAAGTTGCAAACATGGATGAATGGATGGACAGTAGTGCCCGTGACAAAAGTAGTGAAGAAAGCTGATTTAGTGGGGGTAGGGTAGGGAGGATGAGTTCTATTTTGAACATGTTGAGTGTGCTATTCATACAGCAAAACAGTTCTTATAAAACATAAAAAACCCCAAACCAGAAAAGCCAAATACCAAGAAACATGGCACCAATGTTATGAAGCATGCTAAGAGTGAGTGAAATGCCAAGGAAAATAAACAGAAGAGAGCAATAAAGAGAAACAGTAGGGTTTAGATGCAGCTCCCAGCAGATCTACTGATGGCTGCAGGAAATTATAAAGGACAGAGGCGATGAACTGGAGTGCAAATGATGAAAAAAAAAAATATCAACCTACAGTACCTTAGTTGCCTCAAAGGGTTTCATTGTGTTACACTTAAGGCATATCGGTTGTACTAGTGTATCTGCAGCTTTTGTTAGTGTTAAGTAAAGTATGATCCACTTCTATGGGAATCATTATACTCAGACAGTACTATGCTGAAGGGGCACCAACCACCAGGGCAATATGGTGGTGCAATGAAAGGCTGAAGCAGAAGGGGCAGTACAAGTATAGCCCAAATGCCATTCTACAGAATGGCTTCTAAACACCTTCTGATGAGCATATCTGAAAATGCTCTTATTTGCCCCAATTCAAACAAAAAAGGCAAAAGAAAATTTTAGGGAGCTGAAAATGACCATATGTTTTTTTTTCTAGTAAGTGGTTCTGGCACTTAAAAAGAAATACATCATTAAATATTTCATAATACTGGTGAAAACCCTCAGCAAACTATGAAACAATTTTATGACTTTTTTTCAGAGAGCTCTTTTCTAAACATCTTACAAACCTGGTTTATTTTGGTTAAGTTTGCAAGTCTTACTCTGTCAGGTATTAATGAATCAAGTGCCTGATTTTGAACAGAATAAAAACATGCTGTTTCTGTATGTGCTAATGACGCAAACAACATAAAAAAAAACTTTTATAAGGAGAAAATTTCATCTTCTAGAACTGCCTGAGGATTTCACAAATTTATCTTTTATTTAGAGAGGATAAGCTGATATGTAGACAAAGATATATTTAAATGACTGATTCTGTCACCTTTAAAATGTAATCATTTACTTATTTCAGTAATGTAACTGAACCATCATTTTGGAACTATTGGCTCACTTGAGAAAAGCAAAGTAATATTATAAGACATTACAAAGTTAAAATTGAGGAAACAGACTTAATATTTGGCAGTATTTTAGATTATCTCCTCTTACCCCCTAGTCTTTTAATCTCATTGATATAAACTATTCTATTTAGACTTATTACAGAAAAAAATTATGAGAACACTGCTTCATCATGTAGGCATCATAACACTTGTGCTATTATATTAATAAACATGTTATCACGTAAATTAAATGTTAAGGAAGTACAATGTGCAAGACTAGGTATAGAAAGGATATAAAGATGAAAAACAAAATAATACTTGTCACCAAGGTCTAAAAGGTGAAAGAAAAAACTGCATAAAAATACGTATAACGTGAGCTAGATAGTAAGGACAAAGAAAGATCCTAGAGAAGATGCTATAAGAAATATAAGAAAGAAATCACTATACTTGAAATGGGTCTTGAGAGAATAGAAAGATTTTACTAGACAGATTATGTAGGAGGAAATTCCATCCAGAGGGAACTGCCTGCTTAAAATCATGTTAGAATGGAAAGGATGAGATCAGGGAATAGCTTTTGGTTTAGATCTGGCTGGAATACAGATTGGATGAAGTGCAGAATCAAATAGAAATTGAAAGGTCAGTCAAAGCCAGCTTATGGAGGGCCGTAAATGTGAAGCTAGGGTATTTCTATTTCATTTTAGAGGTGAAGAGGAGCTAACAAAGGTTTTTGAGCAAGGGAGTTTACACCTGTATATTAGAAAGCTTATTCTGGCAGTGGTGTGAAAGCTATACAGAGAAGAAAGGAAATAGAGTAGGGAGACCATTTAGGAAGTTATTACAACAATCACAGATTCAAGGGATTATTGTGTTAGAGCTGTAAAGGACTTCAAGGGCCAGCTAAACCAATCTTCATATTTACAGGTGAAATGATTTGTCCAAGATCATAAAAGTGACCAAAGGTGGAATGTGAACCTCTGGGAAGGACGCTGACTCCAAAGCCAATGGCTGTGCTATCACTTCCTTATCTGTGTGGGGCATGAGGAGGGCCTTGGACTGTGGCAATGGTTGACCAAGAGCAGAGGATAATCCTGACCAGAAATGGGGAACAGCAAAGCAGAATCAGTCCCATGTGTCATCTGATTGGATGTGTGGAGGAAGACGGGAAATCAAGAAAGACTCTGAGGTCTAGAGCATAAGTGACAGGGAAGGGAGTAATGCCCTTAAGTTTTGTTAAAGAAATGAGGGATTCAACTTTGGACATGTTGCATCTGAGACACCAGGAAGATACACAAATGGAAACATTTTTTGCTATCTCAGGGAATAAGTAATTTCTATTTGGTATATTCTAATTTTTAGAGATTCTATTATTTCTTGATGTCTATTCTAGTTTTCAGAATGGGTTTCTCTTCTAAGCTACTTATTTGTCTTCTAATTCTTTCCTCAGCACAGTTAGGTGGCACAATGGAGAACGTGCGGAGCCTGGAGTTAGGAAGACTCATCTTCTTGAGTTCAAATCTGGTCTCAGATACTCATTACATGTGTGATTCGAGGTAAGTCACTTAACCCTGCTTGCCTCAGTTTCCTCTTCCATAAAATGAGCTGGAGAAGGAAATGACAAACCACTCCAGTGTCTTTGCCAAGAAAACCCCAAATGGGACCACAAAGAGTCGACACAACTGAAATAACAACAAATCTTTCCTTTAGAGTTTCTATTTATAATTTTTAATGTCTTGCTTAATTTCTTCCAATTATTCATGTAGTCCTTGTGGAAAAATCTATTCCCTCTCTGAGTCTCCGCTTGCAGTTATGGAATTACTTGCTTTCCTTTGGGGCATCTTTAGATTTGTAATGATTTTTGACACTGAATTTAGCAAAGTGAGTAGGGTGTAACATAATTACCAAAGAAGTATGTAGGAGAAGCAGCAAAAAAGAAGTAATTAAAGAGATATATGACTAGAAAACAAGTAGGCCAGCTGAGTAACAAGAAAGAGCATGAGAGCCAGTGTCAAGCCTTAGTGTTCCACTGGTAGTCATGCAGTCACAAGATTTTGAGGAAGATCTTTAGCATACTAGGTGAATCGATCCCCTGTGAAGGATTTAAGAGCGGACATGAAGAAGAGTCACATAAAATGTGAAGGTTCAGATAGGTTGTGATATGAAACTGGGAGTACAGGGAGTACCCACATTGATGAGATCACAGGTCTATCAAAATATCAAAGTAGGAGACTTTTTACGCATTACAGAAAAGTAGAAGTAGAAGTTACTTCTTGCTTATGTCTTTAGAAAATGTAATGCATTACTTCTCCACGTTAAAGGATGGGAAAAATTATTTTATTTATTAAAATAAGTTTTTGTTGCTATCTTTTGTTTTAACATTTCCAGAATTTCTCCTGGGATCTATTCCTCAACCCCTCCCATTATGGTATCCCATATAACAAATTTTTTTTTTCCAATTTATTTATTTAACTTTTTTAACAGTCATTTTCACAGAATTTTGGGTTCCAAAGTTTCTCCCCCCTTATCCCCTCCCCCCACCCCAAAACACCGAGCATTCCAATTGCCCCCATCACCAATCTGCTCTCTCCTCTATCATCCCTCTCTGCCCTTGTCTCCATCCTCTCCTCTGTAACAAATTTTTTTTAAAGAGAAAAAAAATCAGTAAAACCAATCAAAACATTTTTAAAAGTCTGAAAATATACCCAATGTTCCATGTTCATGGACCTCCCACCACTACAAAGGAGAGCAGTGGGGTATCTCATATCTCTTCTTTGGGGCCAATGCTGATTCTTTATAAATTATAATAACATTCACTTTTGATTACCATTTATGTGGTTGTAGTCATTATGCACAGGGTTTTTCTTGGGCATTGTTTCACTCTGCATCAGATTATGTAAGTCCATACTTCTCCGTATTAATCATATTTGTCATTTCTTATAGCACAGTAATATCCCATTATATTCATGTAAAACAATTTGCTTACTGTTCCTCAGTCAATATTCCTTATATATTTTCCTTTCCTTCTCTACTACAAATACCTTAATTCATCCCTCTGGTAAATAATATTTAACACTATTTTAATAATCTCCTAACAGATCAATCCATCTCTCACCTTCTTCCAATCTATCCTCTTTATTTTAGATAATTAATCACCATAAGAAATAGCTCTGATTCTCTCATCTTCCATTTTAAACAAATGTTCTATGATTTCCACTGTTTACCAAACAGGTTGCAGACTGTTTAGGCTGGAAGTCAAGGTCTTCCTCAATAAGGCTGCTATTTACTTTTCCAGCCTTATTTCCTTTCATAGATCCTGTGATTTGGCTACAGTAGACTACTTGCCATTCCCTGAACATGTCACATTTTTTTCATTCTTAGGTCTTTTTTTCATGTAACTACTTTTGCCTGAAATGTCTGTCTTATCCTGTTTTCAAATGGTTGAAAGACTCAGTTCATATGACTGAAGCATTTCCTGCTCTTCCAATTAAAAATGGTCTTAAGAATGCTTATAGCACCTCGCTTAGTTGGCACTCACCAAAGGCAACTATTTTTGATGATCAGTAAATCTTTAGTGAGTTTACTAAGAAGTTTATGAGACTTTACTGTAATGCAGAAAATTATGTTAAGTTGTATCTCTTTTAAGATAAACTACATACACACATACATACGTAAACTTATGTAGTGGCACAGAGTTAAACCCAAAGATCCAGTAATTACAATAAGGCCTCTTTGACAAAAACTGCTGGGAAAACCAGAAAGCAATTTGGTAGAAATTAGGTCGAGAACAACATCCATACTGTATTCCAAAAAAAAAAAAAAAAAAAAAACTCCACAGGAAAGGGGTGCCTTTTAGATGTATGGGTAGGGGAAAAGTTCATGGCCAAACAAGCAAGAAAGAGGATCAAAGATGTTAAAATGGATAATTTTGATTTTATAACATTAAAAAGATTTTGGATAATTTGAAGCAGTTAAAATAAGAATGAAAACAGGTAACTGGGAAAACATTTTTTTGCAGTAAGTTTTTCTGATAAAAGTATAATTTTTAAGTTATATAAGGAACTAATTTCAATTGACTAAGAGACATTACCCAATCTATTCTCCAACAGATTAATGGTCAAAGAATACGAATAGGCAGTTTTCAAAGGATCCAGGCTATCAATAACCATACTAAAAAAAAAAAAGGCTCCAAATCACTAAAAATTAGAGAAATGGAAATAAAGCAACTCTGAGGCTCCATCTCACTCCTATCAGACTTGCAGAGGACAAATGAAGAAAATGAAAAATGTTGAAGAGATTGCAGGGTAAAGGCATATTGGTGAGCTGTGAATTGGTGTAGCCATTCTGGAAAGCAATATGGAATGATGCCCACCAGTGACTGAATCATGTACCCTCTGAACCAGTGTTAAAATTACTAAACATACATCTCAAGGAAATCAGAGAAAAAGGACCAATCTGTAAACATGCATATTTATTTATAGCAGATCTTTTCAATTTAGTCTCAAATTGGAAACTAAGGAGGTGACCACCAATTAAGGAATAACTCAACAAACTGCGGCACATCAATACAACAATATAATTGTGCCACAGGAAATAATGAAATGGGCAGTTTCAGATGAAACTGGGAAGACTTCTATGAACTGAAGCAGAGTGAAATGAGCAATAGTGGAACGATTTATATTCAGTTATAGATGTTCAGTCATTTTCAGTTTTGTCTAATTCTTCATGACCCCAATTGGGGTTTTCTTGGGAAAGACAATGGAATTTGCCATTTCCTTCTTCAGCTCATTTTACAGATGAGGAAACTGAAGCAAATAGGATGAAGTGACTTGCCTAGGGTCTCACAGCTAGTAAGTGTCTGAGGCTGGATTTGAATTTAGGAAGATGAGTCTTCTTGACTCCAGGCTCAGCCCTCTATATACCGAGCTGCACAATTTATATAACACCATAAAGAAACACAACTTCCAAAAATTTTAGAACTCTGATCTTTGAAATAATAAACTACAAATCCAGAAGCCTAGAGGAAATATGCTATCTACCTCATGCCAGATCACTACCATAAACCACCTGATGGATTTAAAATGAAAAAATAAGACATACATTTTTGAACATTGTCAATGTGGAATTTGTTTTGATTAACTTACACTTACTTATTATGAGTATTTTCTTTTCTTACTGTTCTAAGGAGAAGACAGGGTAGTGAGAGAGATTATAAATGCTTGAAAAGTGGTTTTTTTTTCAAAGAGCGTAAACTGTTGTTTTGTTCTTCTTTCTCAAAGAGGACCATGACATCACGAAGGTGGTGCCGTGAATTGGATTTAAGTGAGTGAGGGCTGTGCAAAATCAACCAGCCTCATTTTCTCCTCTGGAGAGAGCATAAATTAGAATTATTCCAAGTGATTAGGAAAACCTAGCATTATTTTTATCTAATATATAGTAAGGTTTCATTGATTCTGAGTTTACTAGCTTGGAAATGGTGGTCTCGTTCAAGCTGATTAGATTGAAGTTTACCACTCTCCTAAGCACGGTTTATTAATCAAATGAGCAGTATAAGTAAATTATTGTCAGCATGTTTAAACTATTTAAGTAAATAGCTTTTATATACTTTAGAAATGTTCCCTTAATAACACACAATATTAATTGTATATTATTTATATATTCTTAAGACCATTCCAGATTGTTAAGATTATCTGGCCTAACTACATATTCATAGCATTAATATTCGACCAAAAAGAATTAATTTGCCATCTTTCTCACTTTGAAAACCAAGTTCGTAAAGTCTGAACAGCTCAAGTACTTGCATGAAGTTTGAGTTTTTGTATTCATTCACTGATAGGCCACTCTCTCACAATGTTAGATTCACAGGAACCAAAACTGCATAAAGTGGTATGTTTTACTTATTACTTACTTTAATAGCAATGTTAATTGAAACTTCCTGAATATTAGAGAGTCGTGGATAAAGTCTTCCCTGGGCTAGCTCCTTTTCTGTCAATTGTTCTGTCAATGCCTACAGAGAAAAAAAGTATATAAGCATTTTTTTAAGTCACAGAATCATCATAGGTACCTGATGAGAGGGTACAAAGAGTTATCACAGGAAATTAAACCTACAGGCTTGCTTTGTGACATTAATAACTCTAAAACACCACAGATATTTGAAAACACATTACACAAAAAAAGAGAGGAGCAGTTGGTATTCTTTCTGTTAAAATTCTACCTAGCAAACATGTCAAAAGATCACAGTTATTCTGAAATTGCAAGATACCTCAGAAACCACCTAATCTAATCCTCTCATTTTAGAGATAAGGAAGTTGAGATCTAGAGCTTATAAAATGATTCAGTTAAGGCCACACAGGCAGCAAAACAGGATTTGGCTCCAAATCCACTATTCTTTCCACTATACACATGCTTGATATTACCACTAGACTTCAACAACTATTTCAAAATGAACATTTGTGGCTGTCCTGAAAAAATAAATCTTACTTAGAATTTATGTTGTGAAGACTAGAATTCAAGTAAACCAGACACTTCAAGGAAAATTGGCAATGAATTCAAAGCATTTTTTCCTATCATCAAATGGAAAAATTTAGTATTATATATGTGGTAGGATTTCTGATTTAGAAGAAAATTTAAGAAATATGATTTTTTAAAATTCCTCTACAAAATGCTTATCTTCCTGGTAAGCCAGAAAAGCAACAGGTATACTACTTTGACTGCCAGACTTATTTAACCTATTCTATTAGTATGAATAAGCAACTTATCACATGTTCAAGTTCAATTCAGAAAGCATTTATTAAACACCTGCTATATACCAAGCAAATAAGTGAAACTGGAAATACAAAGATAAAAATGAAATAGTCCCTCTGCTTTCAAAACTTTCTACTGAGGGGGTAGGAATAGAGAAAGGGAGTTAAGCACTGATAAAGCAGTTACCTTTCTAAAAAAATCTATTTAAAAATTATTTTTTGGGTGGTTACATTTTAAATTCCAAACTCTCTCCCTCCCTCCCTCCCCAACCCTCCCCAAAAAGGGCCACAATTTGGCATATTTGTACGTGTGTATGTAAAATCATACTAAGCATACTTCTATTTTTCAGTTCTTTCTCTGGGAGTGCATAACATGTTCTTTTGTAGTTAATTTGAGTATTTGTAATACTCAAAATATCTTAGAGTTCTTTGAAAAATATTACTGTTGCTGTAGATAACCTTCTCCTGGTTCTGCTCATTTCATCATTTATTTCATTTTGGTCTTTCCATGTCTTTCTAAAACCATGGAGCTCACCATTTCTTACAGCACAGCAGTATTCCATCACAATCGCATACCACAACTTGTGCAGTCATGCTCCAAGTGATGAGCACCCCCTTCACTTCTAGTTCTTTGTCACCACAAGGAGAGCTGCTAGAAATATTTTAGAACATACGGATTCTCTTCCTTCTTCCTGATCACCTTGGGAAATGGACCTAACAGTGGTACTGCTGGGCCCAAAACAGTTACCTTTGAAGCTTCTAGAAAGACATGATCACTGATATGTCGAACACCACTGAGAATCACAGCTAGAGCCACACCTAGGATAAAATGTTGTTGAAATAAGTTATTTGGAAAATTTACCTCACATTACATGAAATTTTATGCTTTTCAAAAGAGTTCAAACAAGACATAATATTCATTATGTTTCATTTGATGAAAATTCCTTAGGTTAACAAAAAATGAATGTCACGAAATACTCAGTTCTTTCTGCTAATCCCTCAATCCTGTCATGGTTAAAACAAACATCAACGTTAAATAATTATGTCAATAGGTTTGCTGCTACATTAAGCTTTACTAAAAATAAATGAGACACTAGGGTAAAGCACAAAACATTCTTTGCACTTCAAGTCAAGAGACAGTTTCACATTCCAACTCTGTCACTTACTAGCTATGCAATCTTGGGGAAGTCACTGCTCCTCTCTGAGCCTCAGTTTTCTATCTGGAAAACAAGGACAATAAAATCTGCTCTGCCTGCAGAATAGGATAGGTATGAAAAATGCTTAGGCTTAGTCTTTTCTTTCATGGCTCTTCCTAGTACAGTTCTGGGTTCCCTTAGTCAGAGGCCTGACATTGCCTTATGATGACTCTCCAACATATTTCCTGAATTTTGCATCTCTACTAGCCAGGTTATGAACGAGGGAGTGACTATTTATCAAATAATCACCAAGTATTTTAGAGGTTCTAGGAACAAAATCCTGTAATTCATCTGTCAAATTGTTTTTGCTCATTCTTCCATCCTACTTCCTGACTTTGAGCCTGATGTTATGCCTGGGCTCCGTGCACTTCCGGAGAGGTCTGTGATGATCCCATTGTGGCTCTGAGTTTTGAATTGTTCCAGTATCTCAGGCACAACTCAGGCTAGAGACTTGCAAGCTTTCAGTGCTCCCCACGGGGTCAAATCCAGGGCAAAGTCTGAGCAATTGTCAGTCATCTGGAGAGCTCTCCTGGTTTGGAAGAACACAACTGCTGGACACCCATTGGTCTGGGACCCCTGTCCAGGTTATTTCTCTGCAGGTGGCAAAGCTACACTGCTGCTGCTTGCTTCTGAACTTGTCATCACAGTGCTAGAGCTGTGGCACAGTAATGGTGGGAAGCAGGGAAAGGTCCCTTCATCTCTCCCTGGATCCATGACTTGGAAATGAGTAATGGGGACCAGGGCTACCAATTGGCATTTGTCCCTGTAGCAGTCCAGGACCTCTGCTTGCAGCCTCTTCCCATGCTGGAATGCTCAAGAGGTGCTTCCTGTCAGACTCTTTCCTTTTTACCCAACTTTGGCTGAAAAAAATATCTCAGGGTAACTTTGTCTTAGGATTCAGTATGGGGCATTTTCTAGATCTGTTTGGAGTTTTTGGAAGGAGTCTGTTATACTGCTTCCTGCTATGCTGCCATATTGTCTCTGCCTCCAGTGCTTGCCTCATTTCATTCTTAAAGGTTATGGCAGGGGAATGCAACCCTAGTAGGGCCTACCAAGCTGCAAAGGCTTTGAATCACCTAGTGATAGACTGAGAATCTTAGCTTAGCTAAGTTTGGAAAGCCTCATCACTAGTCTGGCAGCAAGATAAGGTTTTTGTTTTGTTTTGTTTTTTTACTAAACCATTCTCAAAGACCATTTAAATTTAGAGGAAGTACAGATCTGTGTACAAAATTATAGATCCTTGACATACTGAGGTTAAGTTTTCACTTGAAATTCAGGCACAATGAAATCAAGTATTCATGACAACAGAAGTGGTGTGGATGATCCAAAATTAAATATGCTTTTAGGTTTTCCCCCCATTCTGGTTAAAAAGTGTGATGGCTTTTTAATCTTTTTTTTAACGTTAAAATTTCTAGCTCTTAATATTTTGCAGCTAAAAAGGAGCAATGAAATTACATGGCTTCAATGTTACTGCAGAAGGATATTATAATTACTATCAGTATTCATTCACATACAAAATAATGGAGTAAAATGAAGTCTCCCCCCAGACGAAGTATAAAAGTTTTTCTGCTTTCCTAATTCCATCCAAATGGTGACTTTCTTTTTCACCATCTGAATATTTGTAGTCAAAAACATTTCATATTATACTGGATATGTATATTTAAAAGTATAAAAATACTTTTCATATTATAGCAAAATCTTTTTAAACAAATATTTTTTCTCTGTTAGTTTCTTTATGGGTAAAAGGCCTGGAAGAGTGCTCTGCTCTACTGCTTACATGTTCTCCGGCTGATAAATACAAAGCAAATGGATAACAAGACATTTCTTGGGATTGTCTTGATTTTCATGCTTGGATTATGTTTAGTTTTGATTGATCCATTGAAACAGTATTGTATTATAGATTACAAACCTCAAATTTTATAAAAGCTATAAAATCCCCAGGATTTGAAAAATACGTTGTTCTTTTGTAGGAAGAACAAAGGTGAGAACTGCTTAATTCTTTGTGAGGCAAACATTCTTCCCATCAATTTTTTTTTCTTTTAGGGTGTGTGTGCATGTACATATGTGGTTAAATCCAATACTGTCAAACATCTTTGGAGTTTACCTGGGAAAATATAAGCATTGTTTCCTTGGCCTGGGATAAACTGTCTCCCATCTTTTAATCTCACAGGCTCAAATGGACTACCACTAGCAAATAAGCATCGACCCTGTTTAAACAAAATAAAGTATCAGTTAAAGATATCCTTGACAATCATGTGACTTACTAAAATTCACTGGTGAATCCACACAAATTAAGTCCTACAATTATAAAGCAAAAAATTGGGAGATCTAAGTACAATAAATACCAACTAATATTATAACATGAAAAAAACCAAAATTTACACATTAGAATGAACAAGAATATACATTACTGAGTAACTATACAAAATTGTTGCTGACTAATTTCAGAAAAATTAATTTCCAAGACAAAAGACTTTATAATATTTTTGCATTCAATTTTAAACCTGAAAACTCAGAATAAAATGCTAGGCAAATAAATACCACAATCCACATGATACTGTTACTTGTCAACATTACAGAAGAAGGAAAAATGAATATGAAAGTGATACAATATATACTTTTAGAGAAACAAGTATATGACAGTTATTTTTTTCAACTTAGAAAAAAAATGAAGCTTTATTATTGCCTTGAAGGCAGGTACTGAGTTTTCTAATTTCTTTGTATTCTCTGATAACAGTGTACTGCAACAAGAGGCACACTCAGTACATACCATTGACCTAAGCAGCATTTATAAAAAATGTCAGATATAAGACATATTCCTTTCAAGCTTGTCTATAAAATAAATTTTTGTAAAGCAAATAATTTTCCCATAAAGTATCAAAATGTCAGAAAGCAAAGGTGAAACTAGTTGATTAATGAAGAATATAAGAATATTAATGAAGAAGATAAGCAAAAATAATCTGTAATAAACAGTGTTCAAGGATACCATGAGGCAGAAATTGCATGAATTAGATTGTAGTTGAATTTAAACTAACTCCACAAAATGGCAAAGGCACATTTTCACAATGCCAAGCTATCAGGCAGTCTCCCACTGTCACTTCCATCAATCATGAATTCTAAAAAGGCAGATGACTGATTATACTTAGTGGTCTAATTCTACCCACATCATTTAATTCCTGTAAATGATGGCAAAGAACAACATCTGGACTAAATACTTTTTAACAGCATAACACCGATGTCCACACTGCTTCCTCTCACTCAGTCCCCTGAATAATATAATATCCTACCTCTAAAACAGGCTAAATGAGATTTTAAAAGGAAATATTCTCAAACAACAGCAGAGGGCACTAGAATACCAAACTCTTCTAATATGTTTTCCTGGAATAAAAGCTACAACTGCATATAAAACATGACCATAAAGTAATATTTTTAAAAGCTCTCTAAAATGGATTTACTCCAAAAGACTTGTTCTTGAAAGCAATGACCTTTACAAATGATATACTTCATCAATGCTGTAATAAATCAAAACATATTTGGGACTATTTTCTTAGAACAGATTTCAGAATACCCAGGATCACAGGGTTTAGGAGATGGAAGTTACTTTAGAGATCTCAGAAATTCTCTCAATTCAGATTAGTATTCTCTCTGCCTTGATTAAGTTCCTTCAACTCTCTGAGACTCAGTTTCCTCATCTGTAAAATGGCAAGGTTGGACTAGATGACCTCTAAGGTCATCTGATCTCCAAAACAACCCTGAAAGAGATACGTTGTAACGGAAAGATTACTGGATTTAAAATTAGAAAGCTAGGGTTCAAATCTTACTGCTGCTACTTATTAGATTTCTAGATTTATGGTTCTATGATTCTGTAATCACTAAGGAAAACTGGTAGTCCAAAAAAGTAGTTTGCTGTCTCATGAGGTAGTAAGTTCTATGTCATTAGAAGTATTCAGGTAGAGCCTAAGTGATTGCCTACCAATGGTGTTTAAGAAGATACTTCTCCATGGGCAGGCAAATGGAATATGTGAACTAGGTCTTTTTCACCAGATTCTATGACTCACAGCAATGTTGTCCTTTGAAGTAGCTGTATTAGAGTGTTACTTTTATTCCAGTGACTTTCTAAAGATTGTGGGGATTCCTTTAGGAAATGTTACAGAAACCCAAAAAATTTTTATAAAAAAAATGATACACAGACACAGGAGCTATGAGACTCAGACCAGACTCAGTCCTGGAGAGAAATATTTGTGGCAGCAGTAGGAGGCAATAAGTGGTTTGATTTCAGCTGAGACCTCTGGACTCAAGTCTCTTTCTGTTATGCCAGGTTGCCTGTCCTGTTTTAAAACTCTTAGTGTTGTAAGTCTTCATCTTTTGGTGTGTATGAAACCTGTTAAAATTCAGTTTGGGGGAAAGAGAAAATCACAGCATCTCTTATTTGTGCTATCTTTTATGTGGCTCTCTTATTTTGAAGGAAGACAAATATAGGGGATGTAATAAATATGAAAAGTGGAAACCTGGTATTCCAAATGGCCTTGTTACTTATGACATGTTTTTCAAGTCTCTTCCTGTTTGACACAGAACCATTATTCATTAATCTGCTCATGTGATTAACAATACTTGCTCATTTTTCATATCTTATTCATGAAGATAGTGAGAGGTTTGGCTAATAGCCTTGCTATAATCAATATGCAGAGGTTCAAAGTCTCAGTGCAGTTTTAAGTTCAATTTTAATTTAAAACTTCACTGAGGCTTTTGGGACATTCTGCACATCTCACATAACAACAGCTGACACTTGATAAATGATAAAAACTGTTCAAATACATTCTCATTTGATCTTTCTATATCTGTTTTCCTTGATTATATCAAAAAAGGAAATAAGGTTAATATGACTTAATTTGTTCTTAGGAAATTATGTTGGCTCCTGGTATATTCTAGAATTCTTCAGAGATGAATACCACTTCTTTTTTAAATTATATATTTTTGTCAATTAGCAAAAATCCTCCTCTCTCATCTACTCCAAAACTCCGGAATTGTTTTTCTGGGATCTCAGGCACATCAAAATACTGTAGCTTAAATTACCTATTATCCCAAAGCAAATGAAAACCCACAACTTCGTGCTATTCCCTAGTGTTCCCACTTGGGTGTCAGTTTATCAAAGATGGGAAGAGTCAACGTTGTTATTCTTCGTTCTCAAAGAGGACCAGAGATGGAAGGCGGTGCCTATATGATGGTAGTACATCTGACTTTCATCCATGCCAAACACAAAGGATTTAAGACCTATCAATTATTTTATGCTGTTCATGCTCCTTTTCCTCCCTCCTATTAGTGTGGGCAAATTAGACTATCTTCTTTGGTCAACTTCTTTTTTCTAAGATGATTACTCTTTAAGACCACGTAAAACTGCAAGGTAATTACATTTTGAGTATTGCTCTTAACTGATCAATTCAGTTCAAATAATACTCTAAAGCAAATAATAACCTTTCACTTATTTTTCTTTTAACAAACTCCAAAATACAGCTTAAACATTTCAACTAGATATGTGCTTATTTTTCATCTTTCTCTTACTATTAATACATTTGAGTACTCTTAGTAATGTCCTAACCAGTTCCGTGCAACATTCCAAAATCTGTACCAATTAAGTCCTATTAATACATGTAGCATTTAAAATAGTCAAATCAAAAAAGACTGCTTACGGTAAATTTTTTACGGCTCAGAATTAAATCTTAGAAAATGCTATTTGTTTTTAAATGTAATACATTCTTTTATTGTCAATGATTACCTCTGTAAGTGTGTATGCTTCTTCAGCTGTGCATTCAGCCATTGCTGTAGGATTACTTAATGCAAATATTACTGGTCGTTCATTGATTGAGGCCATGGCTTTGAGCACATCGGGAGTAAAAAGTCGGCCAGCACCTGCAACACCTGAAATAAACAAAATATTTCACTATACAAATAATAATGATGATGATGATAATAGAGGAAATGCATAATACCTCTCTCCTCTTTCATAATCAATTACTTGTAAAGCACTGTTGGGATTTGGGAATACAAAGATAATAAAACAGCCTTGGATCTTAAGGAGCTCCCATTCTTCAGTGGAGGAAGAAGAGGGGACACAACATGTACACAAATAGGGCAAGTACAAGGAAAACTCAGAAAGGAAAGGCTACTAACTGCCTGGGCAACCATAGCATTCAAGTTAATTCTTGAAGGAAGTCTAAGGTTTTGAGATTGAGAGGGCAAGGAAGGGCATTCAAGGAAGGGGGAGAAGCTTGTGTGAGTACATGAAAGGGGAAGATGGGGTACTGAGTTTGGGAAATAACTACTAGTCCAGTCTGAGTGCAACGTCAAGCTTCTGAAGGGGAACAGAATGAAATAAAACTGGAAAGGTAGAGAGGAGCCATAGAATGTGGAAGGATTTAAATGTCCGGTTAAGGTGTTTTATATACTTACAATCCTAGAGGCACTGGGGAACCACTGAAAGTTTTGCAGCAGAGAGAGTGACATGGCCCAAACTAGAGACTCAAGAAGATTATTTTGCAAGATTTTTGGAGGACATGCTGATATACTACTTAGAAGATTATCAGTTTTGTTTTATCTCTAGGTTTTACAGACATTGCTTTATATATAGCAAGCATTCAATTCTTGAATTTTAACAATATTTATATGGGCAATATTTCATCACTACAAAAGAATTTGTATAGCCTAGAAAACTAATGAAAGAAATTATTTCTTAAGTCCTCAGTTCAGAATGATAGTGTTTTGTATATCACATTATTACAAAAATTACAAGTCTCAGATGTCTTTCTGTTAACAAAACAGCAGTCTACTTATTTCAACCCCTATTCAATGCAACAAAATTTTAGAAAATCTGGACTTGTCTCTAGAATTTTTATAAAGGGATACAAATAACAAAACTGTGTTTGCTGTTGTAGTGAATATTTTGACAGCCTATTACACAGGTCTTTTGGCCCTGGACTTTTTGCTTCTGAAGCCTTTGCTCAAAAAGAGGCATCTTTGCATGTCATGCTGGTCTGATATCTTCTTTAATCTTTCAGTAGTCCAGTGTTTAGACAGAGATAATTTCTGTATCTTGCTAAGAATAGACTCATAAAAAAGAAAGAGTTCTTAGAGATCATTTTGCCTAACCCATTCATCTGAGAAAGCTGAGGCACAGAACAGTAAAATGAGGCCATATGTAGGTCACATGGCTAGTTAGCCACAAGGCCAGGAGTGGAACTTGGGTTTCCATCCTCCTAGCTCAATGTTCTTTCACTCCTCTTACAGACCTGGATGCAGTATTTCTGACTGTGCATGTAACATCATAAAAACAGCCTAACATCTTACTTCAGCTTTATTCAGAATCTAAGTCCATTATTCCTCACTGACTCTATAAAGCACCACACAATGCAGAATTAAAAAATAAACAATTTAAGAAGACAGAAACAATAATTCCTAGATAATACACTATATTTTCCACCTGTAATAGGGCTGTATGTAAGTAAATATTAATCTTATGCTAAAAGGATGAATTAATTTAATCCTTTGACAAGCACTCATTAAGCTATATAAAGAGCTCTATGCTAGGTGTTAGGGGAGACACAGTGAGTCAATAAGATAAGATCTCTGTTCTTATAAAGTGTGAGTGATGTGATATGCTCACAATCAAATAACATATGATAAGTGGATAAGAGGTCAAGTCAAGAAAGGATCCCAATAAATCCAAGGGACTAAAAGTACATTCAAATTGGGAGGAAGTACTTGAATTAGATTTCAAGGGAAAGGTAGCTATTTCAACAGCTGAGACTTGCAGGGTATTCCAGGTATAGAGAACACTATGAATGAAAGTACAGAAGTGGGTACAGAAAACTGTGAGTGTAACATAGCAAGCGTGAAGAGGAAGAAGATGAAACAGATTAGAAGAGACATGGTGCTGTATTACAAAGGGCCTTAAGAATCAGGATAAGGAACTTAAATTTCTTTTAGCAGGTGATCACGAGACAATAGAGAAGGGCAGTGATATTCAATTCAACCAATACTTATGAAGTACAATGTCCTCAGCTGGGTGCTAGGCTTGAACAGATTTGTGTATAAAGAAGATTAATCTGATAATGGAGTGATGAACTGGAACATGGGGAGTGAGAATGGGAAGACTGGTTACTGTAGGTGATTATGAGGGCCTGTCCTGGGGTAGTGGCAGTGAGAAATGAAGAGAGACTTTTGGGGAAGGGCAGACAGTGTGACTGATCATGTGTGAGAAACAAGGGTGAGGTAAGTAGCAGAACTGACATCAGCATTTTCAATATGGGAATGTGCATTCCTATACCTCAAACTTGACTCTTCCAAGAGGTATTAGATTGTCCTTGCTTAACAAACAGATCAGCAAATTGGAATACCATCTTTACTCACCAATAATAGCTGTAGGTTTAAGTATATTTACTGCATCTTCAAAAGTATTAGGTATGTTTTCAGGAGGTAAGTGAGCAAATGGTTCTTGATGGCTATCTATCATAGCTTTCCTTCCCTATATTTCCAAGTGAAATAATACTTTTGTTAGTATAGAAAATTTTTAAAATTATAATAAACACATCATTTTTATAAGCATAATGTTATCTCTGCTTTAGTCATGGATTTCCTTTTATTTTCCTTTATATTTATGAAATGTTTCATTTTATTTATACTTTCCTATATATCTGAGAACTTTTACTACTTCCAAAATTAGTTTTTTCATATTAACAATCCTTTTTCAAAATTCACTTGCTCTGGGAAATTCTCTTAGATCTCAAAGATGACAAAAAATGAAGGAACATGACAATTAAAGTATCTTTTGGCTTCTAGTGTTCAGTCTCCTCTTTTTTCTTTTACATTTTATCATTTTTTCTTCATAAGATTAGGAAATTCAGAAGGGTTCATCTCTGATCTGTGTATTTTTACTGCCAAAGCTCTGGTCTACCACTGCTTATGAAACTAAGATCACTAAAGGTAGCGACCACATCATATTCCATTTTTGTATTCCCCAACATCTTATGGGGGGGATACACGGCAGATGCTTATAATTTTGCTGAACTTAACTTGCTGAACTGCAACAGCCTTTCAACCAGTGTATTTACTCTTCCTTCAATATAACTTAGACTTAACAGAAATTTTGCTTTTTCATGAAGTAGTATTTTAATACTAACATTCCTCTTAGAAATATATACAATAGCTCCCAATTAATTTTTAAGAATATTTTATCCCCCTCAATTTTTTTTTACAGGATTATCACTTCCCACTGACACCAGTTTACCTCTACCCACCCATAAAAACTCTCCCCTGGAACAAGTACATGTAACTGAGCAAAGTAAGTAAAAAACATATTTCAATTAATTTCACTAGAATTAAAACTAATCATGGGTTTCAAGCATGCTCTGAATTTCAAAAACTAAATTCTACCCAGCTCCCCTATTTTGAAGAAGGCACAAGTTTTTTCAAAGTATCTCGAACACTTCTTCTCTCTCCCCCTCCCTTTTCTTTTTCTCTTCTCTGCCTCTTCAAAATTCCAAGCTAAGGAACAGGGTCAGGGAGAGAAGGAATGGAATAATATCTTAGAAGATCACAAATCTAGAGCTAAAGAGACCTCAAACGCAATCTAGTTCAAAATGCTCTTTACAGATGAAGATACTGAGATCCAGGGAAGTTAAGATACTTGCTAAATTTCACATATGTAGTAGTAAGCATTAGAGTAGGATTTGAATCTAGGTTCTCTTGACTCAAACAATCAATCAATCAAAAAACATTTATCATATGATTACTATGTGCCAGCACTGTGCTAGGTGTTGGAGATAAAAATACAAACAATGAAACAATACTGACCCTGTTTTTTATTTCATTGGAATAGGGGAACTACTTGTAAAGGAATTTCCTCTATGAAAGTAGGTCAGCATTTGCTCTAAAATTCAGTCTTACAGGGTTGCCTTGGGTGCTGAAAAACAGTATGATTTGCCTAAGGTCATAAAGCCAGCACCTATCTTGTGCCTAGGTCTCTTTCTGAACTTGAGGCCAATTGTCCATACACTATGCCATGCTAAATAAATATAATGAAGTCAATCTAATTTTGAGACTTTCTCCAGAAATGTTTAGCAGCAGGCGGGGTGGGGTTGAGGTGGAACACGGCTTGAGAAATCAAATGCTAGAAGTTACACAGGATTTGCAGAAAAAGCAGAAGACCAAGAGTGTATAGAATTCTAAGGTGAGAGAACTAATGTGGAATCATTCAGCTCACCACTGAGCTAAATATTGGCATTCCTCTTAGAAATATATACAATAGCTTCCAATTACTTTAAAAGTTTTATTGATATCCCCCCTTCAAAAAAAATAACTATCACTTCACAACGACTTCCTACCTGTTTACTTCCATCCACCCTATATAAAATTCTCTCTCCTGGGACAAATAAGTCCAATTGAACAAGGGAAATAAATTTTTTTTTTTGGATTTTGTTAAATTTTTATTGATTTTGTTAAATACATCATAATTACATTTTAATTTGGCTCAGGCAGCCAAATGGCCTGTTTGACACTTTCAATATAGAGCACTGGACTTGTAGTCAGGTGACCTTAGATTTAATCTCATTTCAAATGCTTAATAGCTTTAAGACCATGGGTTAAGTCATTTAAAAGTCTTAGTTCTGCTTCTACGAATTGAGATAATAATAGTTGTACTATCTACCTACAGAGGACAGCTAGGTGGGGCCATAGTGCATACAGTGCAGGGCCTGGAGTCAGGAAGACTCCTCTCCCTGAGCTCAAGTGTAGCCGCAGACACATACTAGCTGTGTGACCCTGGTCAAGTCACTTAACCCTGTTTGCCTCAGTTTCCTCATCCGTAAAATATAATGGAGAAGAAAATGGAAAACCACTCCAGTATCTTTGCCAAGAAAACCCTACATGGGTCAGATGTGACTGAAACAACCTAACAATAACTATCTATCCAACAGTTATGTTATGAGGAAAGGATTTAGTAAACTTTAAAATCCTATATAAATATGCTTTTAAACACTGTATCTAGTAAATTATTAAACTGGATGACTGTAAGGAGGTAAATGAAACCAGAACAAAGAACAGGGACAGTCACTACAGGCACAGGGACTGGAGCAGTGATTTCACTGGTACAGGAAAAAACCCAGATGAAGCGACTGCCTCAACCAAGGCAGGAGAGCATCCTCTCTGTAAGTTACATTTAAGACAATTTTCTGGAGGTCTGAGAAGTTGAGTGACTTGCAATAGATCTATTGCCAATACGTGTCAAAATGAGAACCCAAAACAGGTTTTCCTGCCTCTAGACTTGCTCTCTGTCTATTATTCCACACTTTCAGGGATTATGATGACAGCAAAGAATAAGTTTGGTGTGAATAAGAAGAGTATGAGAGGTGGAAGGACAAGTCTATTGTCAGAGTAGGATTTTGAAGTTCAAGATAATGGAGACAGTACAGTTTTGTATGACAGTGAAACCACGCTGGTGTTTTTAGAAGGGTAGAGAGCTTATCATAGGAATTAATAAGCTATGAGGTCAAGGAGTTAAGCATTAAAAGGGTCATCAAAATTATTGCTTTAGTCCCCCAAAATGATGGCAAGGGATAGGGATGAGAGTAGGACTGTTACTTAAGGTAATGGTGTAATTCGTATTAAAATATTTTAACATATTTTGGCTATGGAACTATTGAAATTTAAATACAAATCAGCATTTTTCACCAACTGAGATTTGGTCATTTAAAATTTCATACTTTGTATTAACAATAAGAATCTTGTTATTTTGTTTTGGTATAATGTTGGCACAACCATTTAGCAGCAAAGGACTTACAGAAAAATAACATGAGTTCTTTTAAATAAGTGGCTTGTACTCAAATGATCTGAATAACAGGTAATTTCTATTTTATTGTATTATGTCCCCTCCTTACTCTGGATAAGCTTAATTGTAAATGGAATAAGGTACTTGCTATTAACTGAAACAGATGAATGAAGAGTCAGGAGTTTTATAAGACATGTTTAACACAGGTAAGAAATTTAGGGGTTAAGAAAGAGCAGAAGACATTTTTATGCTGCTTAGCATTTCAAATATAAGAAAAAATTACTAAAGTCACAAAAAACATTATACACAACAGGTAGAAGCAAACTAAGAAATTTCCTTGAGCTCTCAGCAAATATCCTACTTTCATCTGGGTGACTACCTCAGTTTTCTCATCTGTAGGATGAGGGAGTGGGAGTAGATAACCTCTAAGTTGTTTTCCAGTTGTAATTCTATGACCCTATGATGGTTCTGAAAGAATAGTTAATGCAGCAATATAAATTAGCAATTTAATTCAACAAACATCAAGGGTTTACTATGTATAAGATACGATGCAAGTTCTTAGGGATACACTAAAAAAAACAAAAAACAAGAAAACAAACCAGAGCCATCCTTCAAGGAGCTTCCCTTGTATCAGAGACACAATATGTCCACAAAGAAGTATCAGATCATCTGAGGAGGGAGAGAGCACTAAGAATTCTAGAGAATCAAGGATGCTTTCACCATGGAGGGTGGCACCGGAACTGATCCTTTAAAGAAGATAGTTATTGTATGAGAAAATACATTCCGGGGAGGAGAACAGTATGTCAGGACCCAAAAGATAACATGAATTGGAAAGAGACCTAGCAGGCACAATTATGAAGGCTCACTAGAACAGAAGTGGAGAAGGTGACTCTGGGTGGAGAACCAGTAACGTGATATAGTCGAGGCAGAACTAAAGGATCCAAGGGTACAGCAGAGCACACTTTTGAAACACCAAATTAAAAGGTCAAGATGAAGGCAGGAAAGTGAGGTTATAAGAGGAGATAGGCTAGATCAGGAAGATGGAAGAACCAGAACACTTGTGGAAGATGAAGAATAGATAAAGAAATGGTACGGAGGGAGTGATGGAAGGGCAAGAAACTGTGAAAAGTAAGGGAGATTTAAGAGTTTTTAGTTATAGAGGAAAAAAAAGATAGAATAAGGGTGAGACCTAAGGTACCACTATCTCTGTGGGTAGCTAAAGTAAGGTGGAGAGAAGGTCATGAGAAATGAGGAGGTTAATGAACTAGAAGCCAGAACATTCAAGGGAATATCAATGTAATGTTTAAGTGGCCAAGTATAAGAGCGAGGAATAAGATGGAGGAAAAATGGCAGGCCAGTGAGTCGACTCTTTGAGAAAGAAGGGAGAACAACTCAAAAACTAGCAGATGAGAGTAAACAGAATCTGGATGGAATAGATATCTGAGAGACGGCAGGAGAAGAAAAGTCAAAAATAGCAGCAAGAATAGATAGACTGATTCCTTCTCACAGAATCTGAGAGTCTGAAGGGACCTCAGAAGCTATGTAGTCAAACCCATACACAAAAGGAATCCCCACTATAACATACTCGATAGGTGATTAATCTTAAAATCCAAATCTTAAGAAAAAGTTCTTCTTGAAGAACTTAATGCAGGGGGATCCCACTATCTTGAGTCAGGTTGTTTCAAAGCTCTAATGATAGGGAAATTTTTCCTGGAATTAAACCTCAATTTGCATCTTTCACTTACTATTCCTGGTTCCACCACCTGGAATCAGCAAAACAAGCCTAATTCCTCTTCAACGTATCAGTCCTTCAAATTCTAGAAACATCTGTCATGTTCCAAGTCACTGATGAAGAACCATGCACAGGTCCCTGGGGTACTCCATGAGACATCCTGCTACATTAACACTGATTAACCATTAAAAACTACTATTGGAGTCCAGTCATCCAACCAATTTTGTATTCAGCTGGTTGTATGATTATTCAATGGATTTAATCCATTTTTTCTACAAGAAAAGTATGAGAAGCTTTACTAAGATTTAGGTAAATGCACATTTGCTCTATTCACTGAAGAATCCTGTCAAAATCAGAAAATGAAACCAGTCTGGCATGTCCTCCTCTTGATGAAGCCAGGCTGCTTTGTGTAATCACTGCTGTTCTCGTGAGATGTTTACCAGTTGTCTCTAATGACTTTTCTGGACTAGTATGCTGATGGAAAAAGCAACCAGCATTAGGAAGTGTGGTAAAAAATGAAGCATTGCCTGAAAGAAGTTAGTGAGTGTGAGAAGATGAGATACAGAATAAAGGGAAGTTTGTTAAAAAGAGAGTTAAAGTATTAAGAGAGGATGGGGAGTGAGGAGCTAAGGACAAAAATAGAAGATAAAGTGAAAAAAGACCTCTTTTGGCAGATATCTATGCTGAATTACAGCAATCAGAGGAGTAAGAGATAAAAATTTGTTAGGTGGAGGACAAGGGAAGTGTTAATTATTAAGACTCAAGTTTATCATAGCTGAGTTTTAGAGTTTGACAGTAATAGAGTGGGAAAGATGGTGAGGGGAAAGTAGCCATTTAACACCAGGTAATACCCAGGTGAGGTTGCCACTTTATTTTTCCACACTTCCTCTTCACAAGCCTTAAGACAGGCTGGTGTTGGGGCCAGAAGGTTCATATGTTGAAGAGGGTTTTAGTCTTAGGCATCTCATGGTTATTTCATTCTACCCACACCTCTCTCCACCACAGTTCTAGTGAAGTGTTGGGGCTGTGGCAGCCTGGACATCTGTGCTGGATGTGATACTGATGTCACCCTCAACCAACTGTGTTTTTGGTGGGGACAGAGAACTGAAAGGACAGCCCCTGCAATCTTCCTCCCTCTCTTTAAAATTCAATTTCTCCCTATCCCTGACCAATTCCTTGGTCAATCAAACAGCAAGAAAAAGCCATCTACCCACACTTGCCTCCACCTTATTCATTTACTTCTCAGTTCCTCATCACTTCACTGAAACTCACCTCTCCGAAGTAGTGAGTTTGTAACTACCAGATTCCAATCACTTTCTCTCAATCCTCTTCCTCTCTGACCTCTGCATTTCACTACCCTCTCTCCCTTTTGAATGCTCTCTCCTGTTTTGTGTGACACTTCTCTTTTGGGTGTCTTCCTACCTGGCTGACCATTCCTTAGTTTCCTCTATCTATGTTCTGCTTACCCTTAAATTGTGGAGGTCCAAGGCTCTGTCCTGGGCTTTCTTCTCTACCTTCTTCTTCCTCATTAGCTCCCATGGACTAAATTATTATCTCAATGCAGATGATTCTAACGTATATATTCAGCCTTCATCTTCTCCCCTAAACTCCAACACCTCATCATCAATTGCTGATTAGAAATTTTCAACTCAGTATCCTATAGAATAATTGAATTCAAAATGCCCAAAATAGAACCCATTTTTTTCCTCCCTAATCTACTCTTCTCCTTACCTTCCCTACTTCTGTTGAAGGCATGCACCCCTAAATACTTGGTCACTTGGGTTTGCAATCTATTTTCCCTCACTCCCCCATTCCCAAACAGTTTCCAAGTCTTGCCAGTTCTACTTCCACAACATTCATCTCATCTGCCCTCTTCTTTCACTCACATAGCTAACAATCTAGTTCAGGGCCTAATTACAACTTACCTGGACTACTACAAAATCATCCTAATTGAGCTCCGTAAGTCTTTTTCCTCTCCAATCTATTCTCCACAGTCAGGTGGCACTGACAAGGATGCCAACCAAAGTGATTCTCCTAAAGCCTCAGTATGATCACATCACTTATTTGTTAAAAAAAAAGAAAAAGTTCCAGTGCTTCCTCAGCTGCACCTAGGATCAAATTCCCCTGTTTGGCATTTAAAACTCTTCTCCACCTGGCTCTAGCTGACAGTTCTAGGTTACGGTAAGGTGACTCTCTTTCATGCATCTTTTCAGTCCAGTCACACCTGCTGTTTCTGGTTCATGACACTGTATCTCCCATCATGCCTGGAATTCACTACCTTATCACCTTTGTTTCTGGAATCCCCAGCGCCTTTCACAGCCCATCACTTACTGCATAGAGCCTTTCCTGACCCCTGGCACCCTGACACTGTCCTGGCCCCTGTAATTTCATATCAAAAAACTCCTGGCTGAGTGAACTCTTTTATCATTGCAGGTCAGTACCTTCTCTGGAACTTGTAGTCTTCCTGGCTTTAATAAGGGCCCGTTTTCTCTGCCATTTTTACCCTCAAATTACCCCATAAATTATGTTGAATTTACTTATATACGCACATATTTTGTTCTCCTGAACAGAATGTAAGCTCCATGAAGGAAAGAACTCTATTTTTCACTTTATATCTTCAGTATCTAGCACAATACTTGGCACTTAACAAATATTTGCTGAATCAGAGGGAGTTTTGGAGACCTGAGAACTCTATATACTTTCCATGATTAAGAAATACAGCAGGACTCATCAAGTAAAGTGTCAGATTCAGTAAATTTTTTTATATAGAGTGCTTTCAAAGATCTTAGTGCCGTTTTAAGCTGTTGCAGTTTTGTTTGTTTTTACAGTCATTTATTATCCCCTCCCTTCCCACTGAACAATAAAAAAGAAATGGAAAACCCTCACAATAAATTTGCATAGTCTAATAACAAAAAAAAGGAATACATATACACTAGGTGAAATAGGTCATACCTATTTACAGGTTGTTCCCAAACATCTTAGTGCAATTTTATTAAGATTTAATAGCGAAACATAGAGAATGGAAAGATAATAGCTATAAAAACAAATAAATACCATTTAAAAATAAAATCCATATATTCCTGAAAAATTTTATGTAAAATATTTTTTAAGTAAATTAAAATTTTAACTTTTACAGTAGTCTACTACCTAAAACAATAATGAATTATCCTTCAAAGGATGAATTCTTTTGTATTAAGAATAATTTACTAATTATTTGTTTTGAAAGTTCATATTTTTGCATGTCATGAAGTGGGACAAATAGGCAAAAAGGTTTACTTTTAGTTAAAAGTTAAAAATTATGGTACACAGTGAGTTATAAAGGAAACAACTTTATGTTTTGTGTGATCTTGAGAGATTACTTTATAAATACCATTAAAAAAAACAACCTACAGCACACATTAGGGCAGGCTCTTCTGTATTGTTATCTCTTTTATCATAGTATATCTGAAGTTGTTCAGAAAATACTGATATAGGCTAAGGCAATCAACACTAGCCAAAAACATCAATATGAATTAGTTTGAATTTGTAAAATTAAGTACTCTGCACACAGTAGGCACTCAGCAATTGTACTGATTTTATATGAAGTCAACTTACTATCTTCATGAAAAGTAAAAATGTGCAAAAGGAAAAATCCAATGTAGATACAGAGATGTACATTCTTCCAACCTATCATAAGTGAATACAACATAAACGGCAGTATAAAAAACATGACCATTTTTGAAGAGGTTGGTCTTATCCCTCAAAGGTAGGTAATAAACAAAAACAAAAATCTGGGAAACAGAACAGTTTTCGTTTTAAACAAAATATTAAGCTGAAAGGTGAAGAAATCATAAAAACAGAACACTCAGAATAGGAGACACTCTGAAAACAAACAAAAATGTTCTCCCCTCATGCCCTTCCTTCAAACTGTAATCCATTAAAATGGGTCCTGTGGCTCTTGAGTATACCTCAGCCCCAACATCTGCTCCACTAGGTTCTCTCTTCCTGTCCAGTCCTACTTTTGAACAATGGCATGGAGGATTCTGAGTCAATCAGAGTGAAATGGGAGAGAAGCAACAGAAAAAAAATTCCAAGAAACTGCAAACATCACCACCACCACTGACTCATATTGATAGTGTACCATTTTCTCATTTATTTAGCAACATGTGTCAGAAACTGTGCTGGACACTAGGGATAAAGCATTAAAATACTCTCCAAGAGGCATACACAGAGGTTCAGAGAAACTGTGACTAATCCAGGGACAAACTGCTATTAAGGTAAAAGAGTACTCTAAGAAGAGGTACTTATTTCTCTGACCCCTACCTTTTTAAGGAAAGCATTTCTGGCCAGGATTTGTAATAGGCTTTCTCTTTCCCCTAGACAATTTCAACTCCCTATTTCTTACCCTCAGTTTAACGCCTACAGGGTTTCTCTGGGCATATTTAGGGAGAGAGAAGGAAAAAAATGAGACCATGTGTCCTCACAGTCTATCCTTATCCCAGGTTGTAAAAACAGCATTCTGATTTGTTTTTGGCCTAGAGAAACAGAAGAAAGAGTCTGGGATCTAATTTACTTTTGCCTTTTGGGAAATTCATAAAAAAAAAATGTTAATAATCAAAGTCCTAAGATTTACTTTCATTTTTAGCATGGAGTCTTCACCTAAGATAAAACCCTAGTGTTTTAGAAATAGGAGACACTTCTGTCTTTCTCTCTTATACTATGATTTTGTCATTACAAAAAAAAAAACGCAGTTCCACACCCATAAATTCTGAATTTCCTTTAACTGATCATAAACTATCATGCCATCTTTTCTGTGCCTTATTACCACTCACTTTCTTTTTCATCCTGTTACCACCAATTCCACTGCCTCTGAGTTCTTTCCCAGGTGACAGCTACCTCTTCTTGCCTTCCCTCTTGGTAACTTAGTGAATCAGCTCAACTTCATCACCCTCCAAGTCTAGATCCTTTGCTCTCCTTATCTAATTGCTTATCAGGATTTAACAAATCCCAACCTTTGATTACTCTCACCCTCTACCTCAAGATTCTCATTCTCCTGATGTTTGAAAGGAGGTAGAAAAAGTCATAAAGTCATACCAAAGATCTTGCCTCATACTCCACTGACAGAGCTGAGACTGCCCCTCTTCATCTCACATCACTACAACAAACCTTCCATATCCCTGCCTCTGATGATGCAGCAAATCCTTTCAGGCATCCCTTCTTGTCCTCATCATCTTCACTCTCTTTCTCAGCTCTAGTTTGTCCCTCACTCCTTCCCTGATTCCTAAAAACATACTCATTATCAACCCCATCCTTGAAAAATTCTCTCTCACTTTCACTCCACATACCTAATAGAGCCACAGTTCCCTCTTATTTCCATGATCAAATAGAAAATACTCTCTGACTTTTAAAGCCCTTCCCCTACCAGTCCCTTCCAGTATTTTCCTTTCTTCTCACATTTTACTACCTTCTTTGCGTACTCTATGATCCAGCAACAAGGGTCTCCTTGCTGTTTCTCACCTGGGCATGCTATCTCTCAACTGTGCCTTTTGACTAACTGTTCCCCATGCCTGGAATGCTCTCCATTCTTACTTCCACCTTCTGGCTTCCTCCAAGACTCAACTCAAATCCTTTTTTCTATAAGAAGCCTTTCCCTTATACCTTCCACTGCTTAAGACTTCCTTCGGGCATCACCTCCTTTTTACACTGTATCTATCTTGTCCGTTCACACTTATTTTTGTGTTACTTCCTTCATTAGAATGTAGAGGTAGGGACCATGGTTTTGCATTTCTTTATATTCCTAGAGTCTGGCACAGCACCTGGCACAAAGTAAGCACTAAATAAATGCTTGCTGATTCAGTGACTGAAGAGAATCAGTTCCTTGAAAAACAGAGAAAAACTGTAAGGAGCACATGGGAAGAAAGGCATCAGATCATCTATCTGACCAAACAAATAGCAACGTCTCTCGTGCTGGCCTGGGCAGCGTCTCCAGGGCTCACCCTCTTGCCTGATTGTGCTCCAGGCAGGTACTATTCTTTTGTCACCAACTCAAATCCCACCCAATAGGAAATCCTCGAGTGGCTGCTCCCTGCTCTGCTCCAACTCCAATTCTGAGTTTCTCAGGGCCTTAGTTCAAAATCTCAGCCCAGAAGCCTATTTTCAGGGATGGGTTGGGAGCCTATTGGGGTCTCATTAAAACTCTTGGGCTTAAGCCTCTTTGGCTCTCAGGTGAGACTCCTGAGAACCTTCTCAGCTCTCGTACACACATGTTCTCAGGGAATCTGCCTCTTTAAGTGACAGCAAACTCAAGAGATTCCATTTTGACTCATGAAACTTCCTCATGCCATTTCTTTGTGGCAGAGAGATGCCACTGGTTTTAAAAAAAAGTTCTTTTCTTTTCTTCCCCACATTTCAATTTATTTATTTATTTATTTTAGTTTTCAACATTCACTTCTACAAGATTTTGAGTTCTAAATCTTCTCCCCGTCTCTCCCCTCTCCCCACCCTAGGACAGGATGCATTCTGATTACCCCTCCTCCCAATCTGTCTTCCCTTCTACCACCCCCCCCATCTCTTATCACCTAGATTTCTACACCTCATCTTATTTCCCAGTTGCATGTAAAAATAATTCCCAACGTTCATTTGTTAAAACTTTGAGTTCCAAATTTCCTTTCTCTCTCCCCACCCACCCTCATTGAGAGGGCAAGCAATTCAACATAGCCTATACATGTGTAGTCTTGCAAAACACCTCCATAATAGTCCTGTGAAAAAGACTAACCTCTTGCTTGAGGTTTCAATTTCCTTCATTGTGAAAGACCAACTATATTTCCCTCCATCCTATCCCGCTTCCGCTTATTCTATTCTCTCCTTTAACCCTGTCCCTCCTCAAAAGTGTTTGCTTCTGATTATCCCCTCCCCCAATCTACCCTCCTTTCTATCACACTCCACTCCCTTCCCTTATTCCCTTCCCACGTTCTTTCCTGTAAGGTAGGGCAGATTTCCATCCATGTATGTTATTTCTTCCTTAAGTCAAATCTGATGAGAGTAAGGTTCACTCATTCTATCTCAAGTCCCCCCTCATCCCTTTCACTGAAAAAGCCTTTCCTTGCTTCTTTTATGTGAGATAATTTACCCCATTCTACCTCTCTCTTTCTCCTTCTCCCAGTACATTCCTCTCTCTCACCCTATAATTTTATTTTTTAGATGTCATCCCTTCATATTCCCTCCAACCACCCTAATAATGAATTACAATTATCATCCATGTAGAAATTTTTCAAGAGCACTATCTGTAAACCAAATGAAAATAAAATATTCCTTTTCCTCTACTAGTAAGCTTCCAGAAGCACTTGATAATAGGAAAGAGACAATAAAAGCATGACATCTACATCTCACTAAAGGGTCTGGAGTCAAACAACAGACTTGTATGCTACATTCCCATGCCTGCTCTATCTACTGGACTAGAATAGTCCTAATTAAAATTACATTAATTTTAAATATTAAGATGGTTTTATGATATTAAGATATGATCATTCACAAAAACTAGATTTTTATCTTAAAAAAAAAAACACAAATCTTAAAATCCTACTAAAAAAAGTATTTAGTTGTACTAATTTGAATTGGAACCTTACCTTAACCAATAAGCCAAACTTGTCAAACATCCAGATTTTTTTTCGTGCTACTTCTTCTGTAATACCATTCTCCATCATGGCCATAACAATGAGGTTTGCTATTCCAAGAGCAGCCTGATTAAAAAAATTTGAACTTCAAAAACCAAAGGAATATGTTCCTCAATCTTATTAATTTGCATAAAGAACTATTTTATTCTTTTAAATTAAGACCAATATTTATTAGGAATTACTGCTTTAAGAAATGATATAGGTTTCCCTTTCATAAATCTTCCCCTTTATAAATCTTACAAAAGTCAGTCTTCTATGAGATCCTATACATACACTTATGCATTATATGTATGGATGCCAAGAGGTATGTAGCTATCTATACAACGAAATAAATATTAATGTGTATATATCCACATATATTTATACCTACATATATCTGTACATTTTCCTATCCTGATAGGACACTGTGATATCTATATCTATATCTATACCTATATACATATATCTATATCTATATCTATATCTATATATATATATAGATAGATAGATAGATAGATAGATAGATAGATAGATAGATAGACAGATATGACCTTGAAGTAACAGAGACTATGGCATGAGAGAAGAAGATCTGTTGTTGCCTATGGGTTTAAATACTGAACTATCTCTTGTCTGATTATCAGCCTAGCTAAGTTCAGATACGCTCATCATCAGTTTGGATAAGAAGAGAATGAGCTTTTCAGTCACAGCAATTCTCAAAGACTATCAAGAAAACCAATTTCTTTTCTGTATCTTCTGTCCACATTACGCAAACATGATATGCAGTCTTACACAAATTTAATATCACGTTTCTCTTTTCATAGCTAAAAAGTTATTAAAAGAACTCACCTCTCCTGCACCAAGGAACAAGATAGTATGCTCTGAGATTGCTTTACCAAGAACTTTCTGTACAGAAAGAAGACCTGATAGTGCTACAGAGGCTGTCCCTACAAGAAACAAAAATGATTTAGCATGGAAGAGCACATTTTAAGGTTGTTTCTTTTTTAAAGAGTAGGAATCAAACCCAAATGATTTCTACCTTGAATATCATCGTTAAAGGTGCAATATTTTTCTCGATATTTTCTCAGGAACCTAAAAGCATTATGATTTCCAAAGTCTTCAAATTGAATAAGTGTGTTCTGGCCATATCTAAAATCAGAGCAAAACCCATACAGAGTTGAACGGTCACCTTTAAACAGCTTATACCCCAAGATTTTACAATATATCCCTCACAACAATTATTTCCTTTGTTGTTCCGTTGTTTCTGGTTGTGTTTGACTCTTTGTGACCCCAGATAACAGCTGGTTTGCCATATCCTCTATCAAACTGATACTTTTGTACCCACAATCTCATTAAAAAAAAACCCAAAAAACTAGGCATCATGATGGCCAAGAAGTCTCACTAATTCAACAAAGATCTACTAAAATACAGTATTTTGAAAGAACTTAGAGATAAATTGAAGACACTGTCTCCAAAAATCCTTCCTTTGAAGGACTTACACACTAATGCTGTACATGATAAGTAAATATGAAAAGTAATACAATACAGAGCACTGTATACCTAGAAGTATCTCTGAAAACAGCTGCACAAAAACCCTGAAGTTTGGGACAGTTACCTCCCCGCCTTGCCTCCCGAATGAGGGTGGGGAGGGAGGGAGAGAATTTGGAACTCAAAGTTTTAAAAACAAATCTTAAAAACTTGTTGTTTACATGTAACTGGGGAAAAATTAAATATTAAATAAATACAAAAAAAAAAACATTTTAAGAAAGGAATTGAGGTTGTTTGGCCTGAAGAACAAGAGTTATTTGATAAACTGTATTCAAGTATAAGAAGAATATCTGAAAATGTTGTGTGGTTGCTCCCCAAATTCTTGGAGGACAACAGGACATGGAACTTCAAAGAAATTCCAGCTAGAATTTTCTCAGCTCTCAGGTTGCCAAAACACTGGAATGTGCTGGCAAAAGTAATGAGAGCATTTCATGTTCATTATTTAAGAAGAAAATAAATATTTACTGGCTCCTGATATTCAGAACTGGTAAACTGTCAATTTGATCCAATATTTTTTTTTGTGGGAATGTTTCTAAATCAGAATTTGGAAACTGAAGCTTCAAACAGATAAACTCAGAGGGCAAGGGTAAGTAAAGTATAGAGATTACACATCCCTCACTTATCAGTAGACCTAATCAAGGAACAAAGAAGAACTGACAAGCCCTTTTAAAATGTAATCTCTTTCTACATTTCTGCATCAGAAACTGAGAATTTTTCTTTAAAAACAGACATCAAATTCCTTCAGTTGGTTAATGGAAAGGATCCTGGACTTGGAACCTGGAGAACTGTGTTCATATTCAGGTTTCTAGGTGTACTGTATGACACTGAGGAAGTCATTTAATAGCTCTGAGCTTCCATTTTATCTCTGAAAAACCAAATAATACTTTCACTATTTACCTCATAGGGTTCTTGTGAGCAAAGCACTTTGTAAACCTTCAAGTGCTATACAAATACAGTATGATTTCATAATGAGGCAACATTGAGCTCTGAACTTGGGGAGTCAGGAAAACTTGAATTTAAATCTCCCATTAGATACTTCCTAGCTGTGCTAATACTGGGCGAGTCACTTAGCCTCTCTCAGTCTCAGTTTCCAACTGTAAAACAAGGACGACAAGAGCACCTACTTTACACAGGTTTGTTGTGAGGATCAAATGAGTTAACATGTAATCCTTACAACACACTCTGCCCAACTTCAAGTGTTATATAAATGCTATTATCACCTTAAAAAGTTTTATTGCTATTCTTAGCACAAAAATTTAAATTTAACTTGTAATTGGAACCCCCCCTTTCATGCAAACTAGTAATTTTCTTTAATGCCTTCATATACTTGTAATTTCACTAAATACCTGTCAGTAATGGCTTCCATAAATTCATCAATCAGGTCATCATAACGCTGGGAGCGATCTCTTTTTTGATATAAGCCCATATAAAATGGATCTTTTAAAAGTGACTATAAAAAAAACAGACAGTATAAAAATAATCTTATTTGCATAATTTCTATGTAAAAATGTAGTATGAAATGAATTAACAAGAAACTAAGATTATTGCCTGCTATTTTTCCTAAAACCTCTTTAGTAGCTTTAGACTTCATTTTATCATACTGGATATAATATGTTTACTTTTGGCCACAAAACCTGCAGCGAAACCAAATTCAATCAGTAATTCAGAGCCAAAAATATATAACGCCTTGAAAACTTCTGTCTTTCTTATTCATCAATTAGGGAAAAAATACAAGAGAAATAATTTCCATAACAAAAACTGGAAGACAAATCAGAGGGTGAAAAATGTTAAACTCACTGGATTGTCAGTTCCCACGTCAATACACACAGGGAGGCACTTATCTGGTCGTATTCCAGCACAAGCTGTGTATAAACAAAGCTTTCCTACTGGAATGCCCATTCCATAGACACCCAGATCTCCAAGACCCAATATTCTCTCTCCGTCAGTTACCACAACAGCCTTAATTACAAAAAGATACACAGTAAAAGTTACATCAAAATATTAGAGGTTAAAATGGCATTTTCACAGGATTTACTTTTTATTGTATTTTTAACTATTACTTTGTCATTCAAATCATTTACTTTAAAAACTTTAAAAGAGAATAACCTAAAAAGCACACTCGACATTCTAGAAGCACTCCTTGGTAAAAAGCATGTTAAAAGGTAATGAATCAAAGCGAATCGCTCTCTGCTAAAAGTTCTTTTAAATACAAAGGTCTTCTCCCTGTAACCCTTGAATTTAAACATACAGGCAAAAGGATGTGGTAAAGGAACAAAACCTTAAGTGTCACATAAACAATGCATGCGTGAGGTGGATTCCTAAAAGCTCCTGAGCTAAGGACAAAGGTAAAAGGCTCAGCTCGCACCGTGAGTTTCATTCTCTAAGTATTTATTGCCACAGTTAGAACTCATAAAATTCTTCCCAAAATAGTTGTTTTAGTGAGGCATTCAAGCATAAAAATGTAAAAACAAAAGCACCTACAGGTAAAGGTTCTAAAATTGTATTTGATGAAGAAAAAAAAAAGAGGCAGCTTAGTACAACGGAAATGGGAATGGATTTGGAATCCAAAGATTTGCGTTTAGAGTTCTAGCTCTACCTCTATAAACTATTTCCTCAAATTTTAAAAGGGGGATACTACTACTATTACTACTACTACTACTATTACGTACCACACGCTGTTGTAGTAAAACATGGAGGAAAATGTTTCCTAATGCGTTTGTCCAAACAGGAAATCGATCTAGGCTAGAGCTTTTAAAGAATCAGAAAATCCAGCAATTACCCTTACACACACAGAATAAAATCATGAAGCCCCAAATAAAGCTTCTTAGTATTTTAAATATGAAGAGACTAAAGTCTAAAAGAAGCTGGGGGCAGGCAGAGGTCAGTACTGTCACTCTCCTCTCTTTCTCTTAGTCAGCTGATCTTTTCATCAGTGATTCCTAAAGAGAAAGGACATTTATACAATACCATGATATCCTCATTAAAAAAGCACTATGACATAGAAGTGCAAAATAAACTCTGGCAACAATGAAAAATGTTGGTGTCTATGTACATAGGTAACTTAAAGGGAAAGACAACATTGTGAAAGGGAGAGTTGTGCCATTAGTACCTTAACATCATTCTCTGGCCAGTTATCCACAATTGATCTAATATGGCCTCTGTCTGAGATTGAAATAAATAATCCCCTGCAACAGAACAAAAACACTTTTGCACTTTACAATAGTTTGTTTTCTTTTGTGTTATGAAGTCCCTCCCTCCCAACTATTAGTAAATTAGACTACTTCATGTAGTTTGTTGAGAAAAGTCAAGTCCCTGCATATTTCCAAATTGATCTAATTATGTCACACTGATAAAACTGCTCACTGAACAACTGTCAGGGGACTTACTATATTTAAATGCAGTCATTGTTTTATGTAGGATAAGGCTACCATACTCAAATAAGCTAAAAACTATCAAAATGATATAAAAGTCAATCATGAATATGAAAAAGTATTCAACTATAAAAATTTCTATGAAGTAAATCAATATAAAAACTTTATTAAAGCTTGAAAGAGGAGCAAGCAGAGAGAGAAGAAAATATATAAAATGCCTTTACAGAATATATGGATTTTATAGGAGACCATGGTTTAAGTGCAAAGTCATACAAAATACAATATTCTTATCCAGAGTAAAAGGAAGTTTAATCATTTGGAAAAAATTCCTCCTTCCCCCACCAAATTGGATTTTACAGGATATAGTCAAACACAAATCAAATAACTGGAATCCACTTTTGGTATGATTTCCAGTCTTGGGGCAACTCATCCTGACACTTAATGTTGCTGTTCCAACTCTGAATCTAACCTGGACCAAATAACCATTTGCCAATCAACAAATATCTATTGAACATCTAATAGGGCAAAAAGTACTGTGCTAGGTACAGCAGAGGATAAAAATATGTTAAGTCATGGTACCACCTGCAAAGCTTACAATTTACCAAAGAAATAAGACATGACAAGGTAATGAATACAAAGCATGAGTGGCATAGACAAAAAGTGTCACAATGTCTTGGAGTTAGAAGGGACTTTACAAGTCATCTAGTACAATTCAAATCTGACTAGGAAAATAATCAACAACCTCCAAAACAATGGAGGGGAAACAAATTATCTGGGGTAACACATTCCCCTATTGGGTAGCTATGGTTGTTGGAAAGTTTTCTTTAACTCTCTCCCTTTGCCAGTTGGTACCCTCTCATCTAGACGTATCATTTCCTAGGTTCTTTCTCCAGATCTCATGATTCCCCCCTTTTACTGCTTTCCTCTTTCCCTGCCTAAATCCTGGATCCAGGTTGAGATTGGGAATAAGCTGCTCTCTTCCTTTCTGTATAATTTAATGAAAAATTTGGCGTTCTTGTTTGTATGGTTTTGCTTGGTCTTTACCAAGGTCTGTCATGAGAGACACAATATGACTGTTCAGATATTTGAAGACTATTATGGAAAAGGTTCATCTCCCTTAATAAGGCATGACCCTTCAGCCAACAAAAAGAGATGTCCTGGAGTAGACTCAAATTCTGTCGTCTCCACATATACAGGACTCTATATCCACATGGATAAATATACATAAGCTTGGGTTAGGTTCTTAATGTACATGAAGAATCAGAAGGCAGGTAAACCTTGGGATACTCCTTTCGGGGTGGGTATAGACACAGATCATTAGTCCTCCCAATCTCTCCCCTTCTTCTGGGATCAGAGTCCCTGACTTCTCTTCAGTAGAAGAAAAGCTGAATGCCCTCCTCTCAGACCCACTTTCATGTACCAAAGAAACTCCCTCCTTTGCCCTCCTCTCACATATAATCCTGTCTCTAACCCTGCAGAGGCTCCATTATAGGCAAGAAGCCACACACAGGACCCCTCAGAATACCTTTCCCCACCTTTCACACACACAAATCTCCTCCTCCCCCACATATACACATTCTTCCACGTCTCTAGCTTTCAGGTCCTTTATCCCACCCTCCCACATAAACACCTATCAGAGAAGAAACAGATCAATGAAAGCTAGAGAAGTTTTTAGGAAGAATACGCTAAGTTAGGCATTGAAGTGTTGAGGTCAGCTAGGTAGAGAGGTGTGGGGAGGGCATTTCAGGTATGAGAAAGACAATGAGCAGTCAGAGAGTAAATAATGACCAAGGGATAGTTAGGAGACAATAAGGTCACCAGTCTGGATGAAGTAAAAAATTCATGTGGAATAGCAGGCAGAAAAGCTAAAACAATAGGTTTGGGATGAGTTATGGAGAGCAGTAAAAGGGAAGGACACAATCAAAGCAGTCTTTTTAGAACGACAATGGATAGTGGTATGTAAAATGGACTAGAAGGCGAGTCTAATGGGAAGAGAAGAAATCAGGAGGCTACATTTCATTATATATAGCTTTTGAGAGAGATAGAGAAAGAGAGAAAGAGAGAGGGAGAGAAGGAGGAAGAGGATCGTGGAAGATGTATAGGAAGATTTTTGTTTAGCTCTATTAGCTGAACAAAAAGCATTAGCACATAATGAAATGATAAGAGAAAAAACCAATAGAACTCAGTAATACATGAGTCTGTATGTGCTCAAAGTACTTAGAACTAGAAAAACCACTATCTAGTTACCTACATGCAAAATGCAGCTTTACCAGTTTATCTTATGAAAGGGGGAAAATGGGCAGAAAAATATAAAGTTAGAAGAGAACTGAGGAAAATCTCTTAAATTAGTCAGCAGGTAGTCATGGCCAGATTGGCAAGTATAGTTTTAATGAAAAGTAGAATGTATCTCTACCAGAATTCAGAAAAGAGTTCCCAATGAGGCATCCTAGTACAGTCAAAAGAATAACAGATCGAGAATCAGAAGACCTGTTTTCATCCTGGCTCCAACACTAAACTTCTCTGAACCTAAATTTCCTCATCTGTAAAATAACAATTAAAACATAATTTGCTTACACAGAATGCTTTATAAACTATAAGGAACTAGACAAGTATTAGTCATTATTACTTGGTATTGTGCTCATGGTTTTGTTGAACATGAAATAGATGAAATTCATGTAATATTTTAGAGGCAATAGGAATGCAGCAATGATGACTTCTGTCAAACAGAAGCTGGCATGGTATTTTTCCTATCACTTTCACTTAAGCTATTGTAACATAGAAAATGGATGGGAGACAAGAAATCAGCGGCGTCAGACACAGGAAAGAACTGCAGATTCAAAAGAGTATACTACAGTGTCTTTTCTACAAACCATATAAATTAGAATTAGCCTTACTTTGGTCTCCGAAAGATGTGTCCGTACTGTGAACAGGCTAGACCCACTGTTGGGGTATATACTATTGGCATTAATCTTTCAATATCATCTTGAAGAATCCTATAAAATAACTTTTCATTTCTTTCTTGGACTCCCATTATGTAGATATATCTGAAAACAAGCATGGTAAATAAACAAGTTTAGAGAGAATTTACTGCTCATGTTAATATATTAACCTTCCAAAAAGATACAAAAATATAGCTCTGCATATTACCACTTGGTTAATAATATGGAAAGTATTACTTTTTAAAGCAATAGGATCATAAAAATCAGTTTCTGACTATAAGTTCAGAAAAATAAAACAAAGTAAAATTTTCATTCAACTCAATGAATAAACATTAACCAATAAAAGTATAATCTACTTATGTACTTAAATACAGAACAAGACAAATTATGAAAGAGAACTAAAATATTTATAGGTTCTAGGAAAGCAAACAGTATATAAAATAGAACTGACTAAAAACAGATTACTATAAAGCTCTTCCTATAGCTCCCTTTGATCAGTTCTGGGCAATAGAAAATAGACAGAGAAGGTAACAGACAAAACCAAAGTATTACTATCACAATATCTCTTAAAAGCAAGTTAAATCATCAAAGGAGCTAGGATTAAAACCAAGTATCACCTACCCAGCAAAACTGAGTATAATACTTCAGGGGAAAAAAATGGTCATTCCCTGAAAGAGAGGACTTTCAACCATTCTTAATGAAAAGACCAGAGCTGAATAGAGAATCTGACTGTCAAACACAAGAATCAAGAGAAGCATGAAAACATAAACGGGAAAGAGAAATCCTAAGGGATTTATTTTACTTGAACTGTTTACATTCCTACATGGAAAGATAATATTTGTAACTCTGGTGACTTTTCTCAGTATTTGGGTAGTTCAAGGGATAATATACATATACACAAAGGACACAGGGTGAGTTGAATAGGAAGGGATGATATCTAAAAAAATAAAATTAAGGGGTAAAAGAGGAATATATTGGGAGGAGAAAGGGAGAAATGGAATGTGGCAAATTATCTCTCATAAGAGGCAAGAAAAAGTTTTTTCAGTGGAAGGGAAAAGGGGGAAGGTGAGAGGGGAAAAAGTGAAGCTTACTCTCATCACATTTGGCTTAAGGAGGGAATAACATGCACGCTCAATTTAGTATGAAACTCTATCTTACACTACAGGAAAGTAGGGGAGAAAGGGATAAGTGGGGTGTGGGGGGATGACAGAATGGAGGGCAAATGGGAGGAGGGAGTAATTAGAAGTAAACACTTTTAGGGAGGGACAAGATCAAAACAGAGAATAATATAAATGGGGGGCAGGACAGGATGGAGGGAAATATACTTACTCTTTCACAACATGACTATTATGGAAGTCTTTTGTAAAACTACACATGTATAGCCTATATTGAATTGCTTGCCTTCTCAGTGGGGATGGGTGGGAAGGGAGGAAAGGAGAAAAGTTGGAACTCAACGTTTTAGGAACGAATGTTGAGAACTGTTTTTTGCATGCAACTGGGAAATAAGAAATACAGGTAGTGGGGCACAGAAATCTACCTTGCCCTACAAGAAAAGAGAGAAGGGAAGGGAGGGGGAGCAACAGAATGGAGGGCAGATCAGGGGAAGGGGTAATCAGAATGCATGGTGTCTTGGGGTGGGTGGAGGGGAGAGATGGGGAGAAAATTTGGAACTCAAAATCTTGTGGAAATGAATGTTGAAAACTAAAAATAAATTTTTTGAAAAGTAAGTTAAATCTAGTTACATACTTAGTAAGTGACAGAGATAGGATATGAACTTAGGCCTTTTCTAATTAAACCTATTACTCTTTCCTTTATACCATATACTGCTTCTCTGAGGCAAATAAAGTATAGTCAGAATAGGGAGAGTAATTTGGTAAAGGGCTTGAAATCTATGCCATGTAAGAAAAAAATACAGGAAAGAGATGCATAGAACACAGAAAGATGACATGAGGGAGGCCACAGTAACTACTTTCAAATATATTAAGGTCAGTGATATGGAAGGGGGATTAGATTTATTTTTGTAGTTTTGGAGGTCAGAAAGGCAGAACTAAAATAAATGAAAGCAGATTTTGACCATTAAAATAAAGAATTTTCAAATAATTATCTAGATACAAAGGGATATTGTAGAGGAAATTTCTGTTCTGGGTGGGAAGTAAGACTACACGACAATGATCAGTCTAGGAATCAGAATTTTTCCTAATTCTAATATTCTATAATTCTACTAAACCTACTACAAATCTCAAAAGCTTTTCCCACAATAATTTACAATGATAAATACAAATGAAATAAGGTTATTCAAATAAAAGAAAATAAATTTTAGTAAAAAGTCAAAGCGTTGGTTATACCACAATAATAAAACAAGTCTACACCTTACAAACTGAAACCAATACCCCCCAAAATTAACAAAAAACAAGTTTCGGACAAACTCTTACTTTTCCAAAGGATCACTTATTCTTTTTATGTTTCTATGGAATCGTAAAGCTTGAATATCCTGCGTTTCTATTTTGGGAGGTAAAAGTCCCTGAAGTCCAAGCATTTGTCGTTCTCGCAATGTAAATGCCATTCCCTAAAAAAGGAAAGGGCAAAATATTATTTATTTAAAAAATTAACCCACATTCATAAGCAAATTTCAGAATTATTAATTATTTGACTTTGAATTATCTAAAAGCTTTTCCCTCTATTCATCTCTATTCTTGGCTTTTTTCAAACCCACCTAAAATCTTATCTCTACAGGAAGCCTTTCCTGTTCTCTTTAATTCTAGTGTCTTCGTTCTGTTGTTTATTTCCTAGTTATCCTGTATATAGCTTGTTTACCTGTAGTTGTTTGCATGTGGACTCCTGCACAGAACTGCAGGCTCCTGAAGGATAGGAACTAACTTTTGCCTTTTTTTGTACCCTTAGCACTTAGCACACTGCCCCATACACAGCAGGGTCTGAGTAAATGTTTACTGACTAACCCTTTGCTTCTCTTTTCCCTCACTATTAGCATCTCATGGGTGAGGAAGTGAAACTTGAACACAGTCAATTTTACTAGCACTGATTAGCTTTATTAAAAGGCTAGAAGGCTAAAATTAAGTTTTAGGAATATTTGTGGAATTCACTTATTAATACCTTTTCCTATTAATATTACTATAGATAAAAAGTTGGGATTGGGTACTTTTACTACATATTTATCATGAGGATTCCAGTAATATATCAAATATTACATTTGTGACCTAACCTAATTATTAAAGATAATTTTATATAACTGTCATATAACATATAGTGATTAGCACAAAATCTTGGGTTTTTGTAGATTACTAGGAAAAATGTTCACCTATTACTAATTAGTAAAGTTAGAAAATTTCATTAAAACCTGATAGGCAGCTAATTTCTTTCTAGAAAACACAAGCAGAAAATAAGTCCTACTAGTCTTTCATGAGATGCTCTATAACTAAAATAAATCTCCTTTATCTTATGAGCTCCAAAGGTTGGGAGTTTCATGACTTTTAACATAGTGACAACCCCTCCTTTTTTCTTTTACCCCCAAACTGGCTTGAGAGATGGCCACTTGTCAAGTATGCTGTGGAGGGGACTATTTTGCAGGTATGATGGATTAGATTAAATGTCTACTGAGATCGCATCCAACTCTGAGAATCTATGAAGATGGTAATAAAAAATAAATTAGGTTTTCATGTCAGGATAAAGTGAGGAGGGTTGTCTCCAGATAACTGGCATATCTCTTAATTAGAAAGTCATATATTTTTAGATATGTTAAAAGACAAAAAAACTAACATGAATTATTTTGTCTTTATCTCCTACTTAAGCCAAGTTAAAATGCCAATTTGGAATGAGTTTTTCAATTCTGTTTACAAATATCTCAATGTCAGTTTCCTAATATAAGAACTTCACTGATGGATATTTATGGATATTATTTGCAACATATGAAAGAAGATTAGACTTACACGATACTTTACTATAAAATGCAACTTAAAATTTTATTATTAAAAAGAGTCACTGCTAATTAAATTAACTCAAATTTTATTTGGCAAAAAACTGTAAAGTTCACAAAAAGCATGCCAGTTGGGAATAGGGTCCTTTCCAATCTCAAAGTAATCGCTTCTAAAATAGAAAGAAGAAAAGAGTTAATAAGAGAAGATCCTCTTCTTAGACCCACCTACTTCTCTCTGTTGAGACAAAACTCTGTTTTAATAACTACCTATCAAATGAGCAGTTATATCTACTTTGGATTTTGTTTCAAGTTGGAAATAGGTAAATAAAAGGGACACCTCATTAAGTTCATTTCCCTCACTGCTCTCTAAGAGAAGTTCTGAAAGTAATATTACAGGTGAGGTTACCTACACAGCTCTAGTTACCTTTGCAATTAAGCATTCCAATGTTGACTCAGAATCCAGAAAGCTGTGAGAAGCTGACTTTTCTAATTAAGAATCATATGTCCTTTCAGAGTGATGTTATGCATTTTATATGAAGTCTTCCTAGTAAAGCGTATTAACTACCTACCTATAAATGATCTGTCTCTTAGCCCAACCCAATGTATATTCAAAATACCTTACTTTCATCAGATACAGAACTACTGCCAGAAAACTCTATCATTAAAAATGCGGCCAGAATTCCAAAGGACTCAAGAAAGAAGTGATATTGTTCAAATAGAGACTGAATCATACTATTATTTTCTCTTTCTTTCTAAGTCTTCTTGCACAAAATGACTAATATGTGTTTTACATGACTGCACATTATATAACCTTTATCAGCTTGTTTACTGTCTGAAATGGCGGGGGAGAGGAGGGAAGGAGGGATAAAATTTAGAACCAAAAGAATTTTTAAAAAACCCAGAAATGCTAAAAATAGTGTGTTAAACTAATATACAAGAGAGAAAATAAATAGTAGTATTAATGTTACTAACTTTATTTGTTCTTGGATTCAACATTAATGGCTTGCCTTTTTCTTTGGTGTGTACACTTCGACATGCCAGTGTACAAGGAGAGGCAACTACTCTTAATCTGGAAAACATCTTTTCTTTCACCTGAAGAAAAAACAATGAAAAAAAATTAGGATGAAAACACTGTACGGTCAAATATACATCAAACTAAATTTTAGTTTTCAAAAGCATATTCAGAAAGCTTTAATGCATATACAAAATTCATTTTTCAATTTTTAGCAAATAGCTTTGTGATATGAAAAAAGAAGTGAAACCTGAGAAAAGAGTACAGATTCTTACTTTTATTATGTTAACTCTTAATTGTCTTCTTTATAGATTAGTGTAGCTTGCTAACTTTGGGTATTTTTTATGGTAAGATTTTAATCTCAGACTTGTTACTCCTCCCTATTCCTAGAAAACTTCTGGAATACCATCTTGACTCAAAATACAGAAAAATTAATTTCAATTGTTAGCTCAAGCCAAACAAAATTGGAAAGGTAAATTCATTTCAAATCCAAACACAATTTTTGGATTATTCAGTTTTATGGTATCTCTACCTCCTACATAGGAAAATAAGATGGACTGAGCCAAGATGGTGGAGAAGGACTAACCTGCTCTAGCTCTCTCCCCAAAACTCATAAATACCTGTAAAAAATGACCCTAAACAAATTCTAGAGCAGCAGAGGCCACAAAATGACAGAGCAAAACAGATTTCCAGCCCAAGATAGCCTGGTAGGAAAAGTCTATCACATTGGGGCACAGAGAGGGTTCAACCCAGTCTTGGCTGGCCTCAGGACACTGCCTAGACAGGACTGGAGTAGGTTTCAGGGCACTGCATGCCGGAGCAGCAGCTGCGGTTCCCAGATTTCTCAATCCACAAACTCCAAAGACAGCTTCAAAGGTCAGTAACAAAGCTCTTTCACCTGGGTAAGAGGGGAGCGAGGTCTGGCCCCAGCCCCAGTCCCAGCCCAAGGGGCTTTAAGAATGAATGTTAAAAATTGTTTTAGCATGCAACTGGAAATTAAGATATACAGGTAAGGAAGTATAGAAATCTATTTTGCCCTACAAGGAAAGGGACATGGAAGAAGGGTGAGTAAAAGAAGGGAGGATATACTGGAGCAAAAGGTGGATGCTGTCCTGGAGTGGGGGTTGGGGAGAGATGGGGAGAAAACTTTGAATTCAAATGTTTGTGGAAGTGAATGTTGAGAACTGAAAAAGAAATGATATATATAAAAAAGAAAATGAGATGGACTACAAAATGAAAATACTGATACTGAAATCTCAGATTTGTCTCAAATGAGAATTTTGATGTTTATATAATATAGCTAAACCTCTAGCAACAGTGACAATGTAGTACAAGAATATCACATCCTTCCATAAAGTGCTTCATAATTTTTGTCACAGTTTTGCCTGGATACCATGTGATCACACAAACATTAAATGATGTCAATTTAAAAACCAGAACCATGTTTATGCAGGGCATTTTTTCATGCTAATGTTTTTTTTTTTTTGAAATCTCATCAGTCTGATAATAGCAAAATTAAAGCCCTTTCACATATATTGCCTCATAGGGTACTCACAATAATCCTGTAAAGAAGGTAGGACATATGTCAGGATCCAAGGAGATAATGTAGATAATGTACTTAGCATAATTTACATCTACTTTACAGATGAGAGAAGTCAACAACCGTTTATTAATTGCCAGGCACTAGTAATACAAAAACAAGCAAAAAGAAAAGTCCTGACTTCAAGGAGCTTTCATCCTAATGGAAAAAGACAACACTTTAATAAAAGGAAACTGAAAACTTGGGAAAGTGAACATACTAACATGGGAAGCATAGTGGAGAAAGAAATCAAGAGTTTTAAGAATGGAGCTGGAGGGCTATAAAAACGTGCATGCCCTTTGACCCAGCAATACACTTCTAGGGCTGTATCCCAAAGAGATCACAAAAATGGGAAAAGGACCTACACATACAAAAATATTTATAGCAGCTCTTTTTGAGATGGCCAAGAATTAGAAAGTGAGGGCATGACCATCTGAGGGAATGGCTGAATGAGTGGTATATGAATGAGGACTTCAGAAAACGACTGAAAAGACTCATATGAAAGGCTACTGAGTGAAGTGAGAAGAACCAGAGCATGTACTTGGTAACTGCCACACTGTTCAGCGACCTTGACAGACTTCTCTCTTCTCAGCAATGCCTGGACCTAAAACATCTCCCAAAGACTCATGATGGAAAATGCCATCCACCTCCCACAGAAAGAAACAGGGAGTCTGAATGCAGACAGAAGCATTCTATTTGTTCTCGGTTTTAGTTCTGTTGTTTTTTTTTCTTTCTCATGGTTCCTCCCATTCATTCTAATTCTTCTATACAACATGACTAATGTGAAAATTTGTTTACTAAGAAGGTATATGTAGAGCCTACATCAGATTGCATGCCATCTTGGGGAGGAGGAAAGGGAGGGAGGCGGAGAAAATTTAAAACTTATGGTAGTGAATGCTGAAAACTAAAAATAAATTTCTTAAAAAAGTGAAGTTGGAGAGAAAGATGTGAACATGGCTGACTTGAGTACTTCCTTAAAATAGGGATTCGGAGAGGAACTAGCTAATAAAAGAAAAGGGCTGTAAGGAAAGAGAAGTTAAATAACTTATCAAAAGGCAAATAAGTGACCCAATAAAAAGCTAAAACTCAGGTCCTTTTGATCTCTAGTTTGAATAATATCTGTATTTAGTTTTTTGAATGTTAAGCTTCAAGCCAGCTTTTACATTCACCTTTCACACTCATCAAGATGCTTCCTGATCTTTCTTTACTTTTTTTCTTTTTTAAAATTTTTAAATTTAATTTAATTTTATTTATTTAACTTTTAACATTCATTTTCACAAAATTTTGGGTTCCAAATTTTCTCCCCATTTGTCCCCTCCCCCCACCCCAAAACACCAAGCATTCTAATTGCCCCTATCACCAATCTGCCCTCTCTTCTATCATCCTTCCCTTCCCTTGTCCCCATCTTCTCTTTTGTCCTGTAGGGCCAGATAACTTTCTATACCCCTTTACCTGTATTTCTTATTTCCTAGTAGCAAGAACAGTACTCGACAGTTGTTCCTAAAACTTTGAGTTCCAACTTCTCTTCATCCCTCCCTCCCCACCCATTCCCTTTGGAAGGCAAGCAATTCAATATAGGCCATATCTGTGTAGTTTTGCAAATGACTTCCATAATAGTCATTTTGTGTAAGACTAACTATATTTCCCTCCATCCTATTCTGCCCCCCATTGCTTCTATTCTCTCTTTTGATCCTGTCCCTCCCCAAGAGTGTTGACTTCAAATTGCTCCCTCCTCCCATTGCCCTCCCTTCCATCATCCCCCCCACCCTGCTTATCCCCTTCTCCCCCACTTTCCTGTATTGTAAGATAGGTTTGCATACTAAAATGAGTGTGCATTTTATTCCTTCCTTTAGTGGAATGTGATGAGAGTAAACTTCATGTTTTTCTCTCACCTCCCTTCTTTTTCCCTCCAATAAAAAGTCTTTTGCTTGCCTTTTTTATGAGAGTTTGCCCCATTCCATTTCTCCCTTTCTCCTCCCAATATATTTCTCTCTTACCCCTTAATTTCATTTTTTTCAAGATATGATCCCATCCTATTCAATTCTCTCTGTGCTGTATGTGTGTGTGTGTGTGTGTGTGTGTGTGTGTGTGCTTGTGTGTGTAATCCTACCCACTACCCAGATACTGAAAAGTTTCAAGAGTTACAAATATTGTCTTTCCATGTAGGAATGTAAACAGTTCAACTTTACTAAGTCCCTTATGACTTCTCTTTGCTGTTTACCTTTTCATGCTTCTCTTCATTCTTGTGTTTGAAAATCAAATTTTCTTTTCAGCTCTGGTCTTTTCATCAAGAATGCTTGAAAGTCCTCTATTTCATTGAAAGACCAATTTTTCCCCTGAAGCATTATACTCAGTTTTGTTGGGTAGGTGATTCTTGGTTTTAGTCCTAGTTCCTTTGATTTCTGGAATATCATATTCCACGCCCTTCGATCCCTTAATGTAGAAGCTGCTAGATCTTGTGTTATCCTGATTGTATTTCCACAATACTTGAATTGTTTCTTTCTAGCTGCTTGCAATATTTTCTCCTTGACCAGGGAACTCTGGGATTTGGCCACAATGTTCCTAGGAGTTTCTCTTTTTGGATCTCTTTCAGGAGGTGATCTGTGGATTCCTTGAATACTTATTTTGCCCTCTGGTTCTAGAATCTCAGGGCAGTTTTCCTTGATCATTTCATGAAAGATGATGTCTAGGCTCTTTTTTTGATCATGGCTTTCAGGTAGTCCCATAATTTTTAAATTGTCTCTCCTGGATCTATTTTCCAGGTCAGTTGTTTTTCCCATGAGATATTTCACATTATCTTCCATTTTTTCATTCTTGTGGTTTTGTTTTGTGATTTCTTGGTTTCTCATAAAGTCATTGGCCTCCATCTGTTCCATTCTAATTTTGAAAGAACTATTTTCTTCAGTGAGCTTTTGAACCTCCTTTTCCATTTGGCTAATTCTGCTTTTGAAAGCATGCTTCTCCTCATTGGCTTTTTGAAGCTCTTTTGCCAATTGAGTTAGCCTATTTTTAAAGGTGTTATTTTCTTCAGCATTTTTTTGGGTCTCCTTTAGCAAGGTGTTGACCTGCTTTTCATGCTTTTCTTGCATGTCTCTCATTTGTCTTCCCAGTTTTTCCTCCACCTCTCTAACTTGATTTTCAAAATCCTTTTTGAGCTCTTCCATGGCCTGAGCCCATTGGATGGGCTGGGATACAGAAGCCTTGATTTCTACATCTTTCCCTGATGGTAAGCATTGTTTTTCCTCATCAGAAAGGAAGGGAGGAAATATCTGTTCACCAAGAAAGTAACCTTCTATAGTCTTATTTTTTTTCCCCTTTTCTGGGCATTTTCCCAGCCAGTGACTTGACTTCTGAGTGTCCTCTCCACACCCACCACGCCTCCAGATCCACCCAGCCAGCACCTGGGGTCTGAGATTCAAATGCTGCTTCCCAGACTTAGGGCTTCGGCGGGGGTGGGGCTGCTATTCAGTGTGAGATTAAGTTCAGGTGCTCAGGTGGGGGCAGGGCCACCTCACGGGGTTCAGTTCCCTCAGGGGGTTTATGCAGAGACCTTCAGCAATGGATCCAAGCTCCTGCCTGCTTTGGGAGCCCTTGTCTGCTGCCGCCTCCACTGCTGCCTCCCAAGGGGGCCTGAGTTACGGAGACACCCCACTCCCCTCCTGGCGAGCCAAAAAGACTCTCTCACTGACCTTTGGGACCTGTGGGTGGAGGGACCCGCGCGGCCCGCTGGAGATCCTGTCCCTGATGCCTGCTCGGATCTGCTCTTCTCAGTGCCGTGCGGCCAAGGCAGGGCTGGGCTCTGCTCCAGGTCCAGTTCGCGACGGACCTTTCGCATCAGGTTTTCAGGTCTCTCTGGAATAGAAATCTCATCCGCTCCATTGTTCTGTGGCTTCTGCTGCTCCAGAATTTGTTGGGAGTTCTTCTTTACAGGAAATTTATGGGCTATGGGTTTGGAGCTAGCATATGTATCTTTCTACTCCGCCATCTTGGCTCCTCCCCCTCTTTCTTTACTTTCTAGCATCAGAGTGGTATCATCTGTGTATCAGAGATTGCTGATATTTCTCCCAGCAATCTTAATTATGGCTTTTGATTATCCAGCATGGCATTTCACATAATGTGCTCTGCATATAAGTTAAATAAATACAGCCTTGTTGTACTCCTTTTCCCATCTTAAACCAATCAGTTGTTCCATGTTCAATTCTAACTTGCTACTTGACTTGCATACAGGTTCCTCAGGAGACAAGTAAGATAATCTGATACTTCTATCTCTTTGAGGACTTGCCACATATTGTTGTGATCCATACTATCAAAAACTTTAGTGTAGTGTAGTCAATGAAGCAGAAGATGTTTTTCTGGAACTCCCTTGCTTTCCTCATAATCCAGTGAATGTTAGCAATTTGTCTCTAGTTACTCTGCCTCTTTGAAAAACCAGCCTGCTCTTCTGGTAATTCTCAGTTCACATAATGCTTAAGCCTTGCCTATAGAATCTTAAGCATAACCTTGCTGATGTGTGAACTGAATGCAGTAATGTGAACATTCTTTAGCACTGCCCTTTTTTAGGACTGGGATGTAAATTGATCTTTTCCAATCCAGAGGCCACTGCTGAGTTTTCCAAATTTGCCGGCATATGGAGCGCAACATTTTAACAGCTTCATCTTTCAGAACTTTAAACAGCTCAGTGGGAATTCCATCACTTCAACTAGTTTAATTCTTAGCAATGCTTCCTAAGGCCCATTTGACTTCATTCTCCAGCATGTCTGGCTTTTTATCAGTAACCAATCACACCATCATGGTTATCAGTGATGTTAAGATGTACTGTATATTCTTGCCTCCTCTTCTTAATCTCTTCTACATCTATTAAGTTCATACCATTTTTATTTTTAATCATGCCCATTTTTGCATGAAACATTCCCTTAATATCTCCAATTTTCTTGAAAAGCTGTATCTTTCCTATTCTTTTGTTGTGACATGGGAAGATGAGCCTCTCAGAGTGGAAGATATCCAACACATGACTGGGGAAGCGTGGAGGACAACTATAAGTAACTCCAGAAAGAGTGAAGTGGTTGGGCCAAAGTCAATAGGAAGCTTAGGTGTGGATGCATCTGGTGATGAAAGGAAAGTTTGATACTATGAAGATCAATATTGCATAGTAACCTGGAATGTAAGATCTATGAACCAAGGTAAGCTGGATATGGTAAAACAGAAGACAGAAAGATTAAACATCAACATCTTTGGTGTCAGTGAACTTAAAATAGATGGGAATTCACGAATTTTAATTCAGGTGATCTTTATATATACTACTTCCCTTAGAAGAAATGGAGTAGCCCTCAGACTCAATAAAAAGGTGAAAAAAGAGGTACTGGAGTATAATCTCAAAAATGACAGAATGATATCTGTTCAAATTCAAGGGAAACTGTTCAGCATCACAGTAATACAAGTCTATGCTCCAACCACTGATGCTGAACAGGTCAAAGTTAATCAGTTCTATGAAGACTTATATCTTCTAGAAATAACACCAAAATAATATATCACACAGATCATAGGGACTGGAATGCCAAAGTAGGAAATGAAAAGATAATGGGGATAACAGATAAATTTAGTCTTGGAGTACAAAATGAAGCAAGGCAGAGTCTAATAAGTGTTTTGACAAGACAACTCACTACTTACAGCAAACTCTCTTTTCAATAACCCAAAAAGTGACTCTACACATGGACATCACTAGATGGTCAATATAGAAATCAGCCAAAAGTGAAGAAGCTCAAGTGTATAGTAAGTTAAAACAAGACCTTGAGCTGACTGTGGCTCAGTCATGGAGTTCTCATTGTAAAATTCAGACTTAAATTGAAGAAAGCAGGGAAAACCATCAGACCATATAGGAATGACCTAAATAATATTCCTTATGAATATGAAGTGGAAGTAATGAACAGATTTAAGTGATTTGATCTGGTAGATAGAGTGCCTGAAGAACTAAGGACAGAAGTTCAAAATACTGCACAGGAGACAGCAATAAAAAACATCCCGAAGAAGAAGACTATCACCTTAGATAAGGCCCTTGTCACCTCTCATCTGGATTATTGTAACAGCTTTCTAATTGGACTCTTGGCTTCCAGTCATTCTCCACTCCCATCCATCTATATAGATGCCAAAATAATCTTACTAAAGCATATGTCTAACCATGTTGCTCTTCTGATCAAAGATCTTTTAGGGCTCCCTACTGCTATTAGGACAGAACAAACTCTTCAGCTTGGCACTTAAGAACCCTTTTCAAACTGGCTCTTTTCTACACTTTCGGGTTTATTTCATATCCCCTCTACCCACTCTCTACATTCTAGCCAGAGGGCAGGTGGGTGGGGTAGAAGACAGAATGCTAGGCCTGGAATCAGGAAGACCTTGAAGACCTGAATTCAAAACTGAATTCAAGACCTGATTTTATATTTCTATTTTGGTATTTAACTGGGGTCTTTTAATTAGTTTTCTACATTGCTTGCTTTTAGTTCTCTGCCCATTCACTGAACTGTTCTCTCTTTTACTGATGAAAGTGTATATAAGATTTCCTCGATGGCCTCCTTTGGCTGCATCCTAAAAGATGTTTGCATGTTGCCTCACTGCTGACATCTTTGATGAAATTATCATTTGTTTAAATCTAATCCCCAATTAATTTTAATTGTTTTTTCCAGTGGCCCTTTGTTAAACATACTTTTTCTTGCATTATAATCTGTAAAAGATGTTTAATATTCCTTTGTGAGGTTTTTGTGAGGGTTTCATACCCTAAATACACAGTCAATTTTTGTGAAGGTGCCATACACAGCTGAAAAATAGATATGTTTCCTTTCTAGTGGTACTCAATAATCTCCACAAGGTCAATCATATCTAACTTTTCTAAAATTGTATTTAGTCCTTCATTTAGGTAGGTTATTTTTTTATTAGTTATCTAAGTTGGACAGAGGTAAATTGAGGTTCTCAACTACTATAGTCTTGTCTGTTTTTAACAACTCACTTAACTTTTCCTATAAATATTTAGATGCTATGGCATTTGATGCATATATTTTTAATAGACATTAATTTACTGTGCCTTTCATCAAAATATAGTTTTCCTGTTTAATCTCTTTTAATCATCTCTTTTTGCTGCTGCTTTTTCTGAGATCCTGATTGCTTTGCTGTTCAGCTGTTTTCAGCTGTGTCTGACTCTTTGTGACCCATTTGGGGTTTTCATGGCAAAGATACTGGAGTGGTTCGCCATTTCCTTCTCCAGCTCATTTTACAGATAAGGAGACTGAGGCAAACAGGATGAAGTGACTTGCCCAGGGTCACACAACCCTGATTGCTACTCCTACCCTTTTGACTTCTTTGCTCAAGCCTCTCACTTCTAATAAAATGGATTCTTATGCTTCCAGCATTTCTTAAACAACTTTTAAAGACTTCAGAACTGTGATGAATGCAATGAGAAACCACAAGTCCAAAAGAATGAAGATGAAACACACCACTCTCCTCCTCACATAGAAAAGATGAACTTAAAGAGACTTATTTTCAGACATGGCCAATATGGGAATGTGTTTTGCCAATCTATGTGGCCATGTCCTGAGAACTTTATTTTTTGTTTTTAAAAATTTGTACAACAGGAAGGGAGAGGGGTGGTAGGAGGGCCAGAATACTAAAAAGAGGATATTCATCATATCACATACCATATTTTGATAATAAGATATTTGTTATATATTTGTAATATGTTTGATATTTTGAAGATATACTTCAGATATTTTGATCACATACCATATTTTAATACTAATTTTAATTAAATTATAATTTATTACTGTTAATTAAAATTCAACCACTGAATCACATGACCAAAGAGAAACAGTAAAAACACTCTATCATCTTGCTACTAAAAAAGTATTTCAATGTGCTGCCTTAATGAGGTAAGACTGCTATCAATATTACTGTTACTGGGAATGAATATGGAGTGTCTGTCGAAAATAATTTTCTATTAGATGCACAGGATTTAAAATGAACACACCATGTATATTTTTACAATCATTATATTGTTGGGACACATGCTATATAATAAGAACAAAGATACTAACGTGTTTCTTGTAAACACTCTATTGCTGGACTCTGTTTTCTAAAACATTTTTCTATCCTTGCTCTGTGGTTAAGTTCATAACTTTCAGTTATGATTATTACTGTGTATTTGCCTCCATCCTCTTCCCTTATACTTTCCTTTCTCTGTTTCCTGGCCTTTCTTTTAAAAGAACAGTGCTCAGCACTAGTCCACTTCAGGCAGTCAGCTTCTGCTCCCTTTGTCTCTTTTTTCTTTCTTGCACCCAGAGCTCAATCACATGTTTTTATTCTTTTTTTACCTATAAAACTCTCCCTCCATAATCCATCCTCCAAGGTTAGAGTTTGTTTTGCTTATAAAAAATCGCTTCCTCTTATATTCCCCTGTCTGGTCTTTCCCTTTTCCCTCCATTATCTTATTGAATAAAAAGTATGTCTACACCCAGATTTACATATGTGTATTCTTCCCTTCTTTGAATAGTACAGATATGAGGTAGGACAGCTCATCCTCATTAAGACCAATAATTTCTTCAACCTTCCCCTAACTTTACCTCCCAGCCCCCTACTGTTTTTCCTACCTTTCCTTTCTTATTTTAAGATCATCAAAATGAAACAAAACCATATACTGGTCCTCTTGTCTTATGTGATTCCCTTTATGACCTCTGATATGAGGGTTCAGAGTGGACATTTTAATCATCTTCCAAACTATTCATCTTTGTTTGGTCCATTATATTTGCTCACTCACATTTACCAATTTTATGTATCTCTTTACTCCATGTTCGTATTTTAAATTTGTGTAGCTCTTTTCATTAGGAAATCCTGGAAATCCTCTATTGTATTAAAAATCCCCTTCCCCCCATAGGATCACACTCAGTTTTGTTGGGTAAATTTGTTGGAAACACACTTGACACTAATAGGTATCAAGGAAAATTTATTACAGCAGAGTTCAGAGGAATTGAACACTTTGGCCAAAGTGGACCCCACCCTCTTTTCAGGAAGAGGGAGTCGACACAGAAGTGAGATTGGCTTTATATAGTTAATTCAGGATGAATCCTCCCATCAGGAGACAGATTGGTTCTTTCTCCATTAGGTCACCAGCTTCTCTATATGCCCATTACATAACCAACCCTGGTGTGCTTCCCCCCTCCCAAACATGTTTTAACATAGGACCCATGATCAGAAAATGGAGAGATAATTTTATGTGGGGTGTGTCTGCTTATACACATGAGGTTCATTAAGCAAGTGCAGTGAAGAAAAGTTTTCTCCAGGTTGTTCTCGGTCATATTCCCCAACTGGTTCAGGCCAGTTTTGGGCCTGGACCTACTTATCAACACTTTTGTGACTTTCTGAAGGCCACTGTCTGTCTCCTGATTGGTTGAGTCCACCTGCAGTTTGTTAGCTTTCTTATTATATGACTTATTCTCAATGACTTTATCGACTGATAACTTCTGTGGAAACAACTTTTTGCTGTCTCTCATAAATTATTTTTGGCTTTATTTCTATTTTTTGACTTCTGAAATATTAAAATTCAAACTCTCTGTTCCCAATAGTGGTAGCTACTAAAATCTTGGGAGATCCTGTGGCTTTTTAGTACTTGAACTCTTTCTTTCCAGCTGATTGCAACATTTTTTCTTTCCTCTGTAATCTCTAGGTTTTAGCTATACTGTTCCTGGGAGTTTATTTATTTTTGTTTGGGTTTTCTTTTTTCCAGGAGGTAACCAGTGCATGTTTTTTCTATTTTTGCTTTGCCCTCTAGTTCTAAGATATTGGGGCAATATTCTTCTTCTTAAATTATTTCTTGAATTATGCTTTGAAGGCTCCTTTTTTGTTTCTGTCTTTCATACAGTCCAATGAGCTTCTTTTTTTTCTTTGCTTTGGTGGTAATCAGGGTTAAGTGCCTTGCCCAGGTTCACACAGTAGTAAGTGTCTGAGACTGGATCTGAATTCAGGTCCTCCTGACTCCAGGCCAGTGCTCTGTCCACTGTGACACCTTCTCCGATGATTTTCAAATCCTCTCACCTTGATCAATTAGTTTGATCAAATGTTAGAGATACCTTACATTTCTCCTATTTTCAACTTTTGACTGTTTTTGAGGCAGCCAGTTAGTGAGGTAGATAGAGCCACAGACCTAGAGTCAGGAAGATCAGGCTTGAAATCCAGCCTCAGATACTTACTAGCTGTGCAACCCTAGGCAAGTCACAACTTAGTTTCCTCATCTGTAAAGTGGGTATTATAATAATAGCATCTACCTCCCAGATTTGTTTTTGAGGATAAAATGAGATAACTGCAAAATGCTTAGTACAGTGTCTGGTATACAGTAAGAGCTATATAAGTGTCAGCTAGTATTATTATTATTTCTACTTCCATTACATATTTATATGACTATCATCCTACTCTAGCTAGCTCATCACCTTCTGCCTAATGTAACAGCCTCTTAGTTGGTCTCTCTCCCACTGCAAAGCATCCTTCACATGGATGACAAAGTGATTTTCTTCAATTATAGATCTGACCATGTCAAACTTCTATTCAATAAACTCCAATAACTCTCCATTACTTCTAAGATCAAATACAAATCCCCCTGTTTGACATTTAAATCTTCGACAAACTCTTCTACATTATTCCCCTTCTCGTAATCTACAATCCGGTCAAACTAGCCTTCATGTTACCCTTTCCAGCTGGCATTCCATCTTTTGTCTCCTGCCTTTGCACCCTGGCTGTCTCTCATGCCTTCTTCACCTCTGCCTCTTAGATTGCCTTGCTCCACAAGAAGCTTTCTGTTTCCCACCCTCACCCCAACTCTGAATATACTTGTTGGTATATTATCTCTCGAGACAGAAAGGAACCTAGGTGATGGAGGGGACTGTTTCATTTTGTCTTCCAATCCCTAGTGCCTAGCATATGGCCTGGCATGTAGCAGGCATTTAAGAAAGGCTTGATGACTGGTTGATTTATCTCCTCCATCACCTAACAATCTTCTGCATATACCAAGTCCTTAATGTTTTTTAAGCTCTGTCAGGTGTGTGGGAGAAGAGTGAATGAGGTGGTGCAGAATCATTCCCTTTTGGGAAGGATATATTGGCCTTGTTATTTAGTCATTTTTCAGTTGTGTCCCATTCTCTATGAGCCCATTTGCGTTTTTTGTTTTGTTTTGTTTTTTTTGTCAAAGATACTAGAGTAGTTTGTCATTTCCTTCTCCAACTCTTTTTACAGATGAGGACCTGAGGCAAATAGGGTTAAGTGACTCAGCCAGGATAACACAACTATTAAGTGTCTGAGGCCAGATTTGAACTCAAGAAGATGACTCTTACTGACTTCAGGCCTGACACTATCTACTTTGCTACCTAGCTGCACTTAGGTTGGGTGAGATGATCTCTAAAGTTTATCAGAATTCCAAACCTCTATGGAATGGCATGCATTAGCTGTGGACTACTGTTAAACAAGCAGCAGTACACAGCCCAACTCCATATATAGCATCAGGGCAGTGGAAATTCATTTGAAACCAAAGTTTGGGAAAATAAGCCAAGAGGCTATTAAGAACATGATAAACTAAGGGAAGAACAAGGACAAATTAATGAAGGCTCATCAGATCTATGCTGTGTGGATGTGTTAAATCCATGTCTCTTCATTCACATAGCATCATGATGAATTAGCACATCACTGGCATCATCTTTAAATCACAAATAGCAGCTACAAGTTACCACATTTCCAAGAAATTTCTTGCATATTGCCTGAAAAGCATTTTAAAACAATATATGCAATTATAATAATGTAAAAGAAAACAATACTTAAAAATTAGAAGTCAGATTAAATGCAATGATCTCTTGCTTTTTTTAAAAATCACTGCACCAATTTCAAAAGACATCCTACTTCCTTTTAGCAGAAAGATGGTGGACTATGGGAGCGGAGTGCTGAATATGTTCAAGATGCTATGTCTAGGTTGATTGGTTTTGCTAACTTTTTATTTGTTATAAGGCAGAGTTCTATGGGGGAAGTGACTGTGGTATAAAAAAGGCATCAACAAAATTATTTAAAAATAAAAAGGACTGCCAATTTTCCAAAGAGAATTCAGTTCCCTCTTTGTCCTATAAATTCTGGGCCCACGTCAGTATAGTCTGGACAATGTACAATCTTTATTCTTGGTGACATGTAAAACACAATTTAATAGGAATAATAATCATCATAAAACTATTTAAATAATTAGAATATCTGAATAAAATCTAAAATAACTATATAATAAATTACCAAATAGATATTTGCATCTTTTCACCTTTCATCTAAATGCTCTGGCATTGTTTGGACATAACCTATCCACCATTAAGATATTGTACATCATAATTTTTAAAATTAATTACTAAAATGATGAGCTAGCTGGTTTTTCTGTCCTAGCAGCAGAAAGACTGTCATAAAGTAACGGATAGCAATTCCACCAGAATTTAAACAGATATGGAGAAAATGTTCCCTTCCTTCTATACCCTAAGGGAGTAACCCCACATTCTGCTCCCATATCTCCAAAGATACACAAGGGCTTATTACAGGCATGATCCAGGGAATAAAAGGATCAAATAAGGCAGAGCCAGAAACAGTACAAGTATAGTGATTCTGTTACTAAGAAGATTACCGAGACCCATCAATGCCACCCCCCAACACCTCCTCCCTTAAGCTAGATTTTCAGAGTTATGGTCAGTGTGCAGAAAAACCTGAGTGTGATTGTTTAACACTCATCTAAGACTATAGCAAGGGACAAACAATTAGCTTGGGAAAGTAAAACTGCTTGCAGTAATTCCAGTTTTCTCCCCTCCACAGCTCTGTGATAAGTGCTGTTAAGACTTGCAGAGGCAAAAAGATAACAAAATAACTACTAAATCATAAACCACAGCTAATCATTTACTTAGCTTATATTAACACAAATATTTTTCCATGCAAATGATATCTAAAGACTTGTAATTTGTGTTTGCTGGATTCATGTGAAACAAAAGGCTTCCACTTTGCAACTCTGCAGAATATTTAAAAGTACACCTCAGGTATTTGCTAAAACGTGGTAAAATTGAAGTCATTATTCATGAAGTTCCAGTATGAAGTTTGTCTTTGATGCAATGGAGGCTTGAGGCATTTGTTCCAAGTATTCACTTATAGAATGTGTCTTGTTTCTGAACATGGCACTGTCATTAGGAAAGATGGGATCAACCACAGGGTTCAGAATACAAATGTACTTTTTTAATGCTAAGAAGACGTCACTCATTGAAGTGGTTTCACAGCTATATACTTTGCACATCATACAAAATTTATGTGGCTTCCATATTATCCATAAATGTCTTAAAGTATCATAATAAAATCACTTTTAAAAAATCAATAGATTATGAAGGACCGTTATTTTAAGTACCATTATTAGAACTCAAAGAAAAAAATCCAAAATCTTTGAAACTGAGGAAACTTCGTTCAATCGAGAAACACAAATCAAACATCTTCACAATGTATTCTAATTAAAAGAGCACCAGCTTTGGTATCAGAGGACCTGAATTCAAATCCTCATTCTGATGCTTACCAACTGTGTATAATCTTAGAAAAGTAATTTAAACCCCCATTAGGCCTCAATTTCCTCAACTGTAAAATGAGGGGATTGGACTAGATGGTCTTTGAAGTACCTGTTAACTCCAAACCTATGCTCCTATTGCCTATGACACTTAGTATTTGAGTATTACATAAAACACATTTTTTAAAAGTCTCCTTTGAGGTACAGTTTTCCAGAACTTCACAGAGCATCTTTACTCAATAGAATTATTTGGAAGAAAAAAAATGCATCTTATAATATATGAGAGGAGGCATGGTTCAGTGTATAAGGCACAGGATTTGGGTGTCAAGAAGGCTCAACTGGAATCTTTCCACTACCATTAGCTGGGTGCAAATCACAATGTCTCTGGACCTCAGTCTCCATATCTGTTAAATGAGAAGGTTTGATTAAACCTCTAAAGTTCCTTCAAATTCCAACTCTATGAATTTATAATCTGCTTAGATCCTCAAAAATTACAGAAGGCTGTAAGAGCTGGATCTTCAAGAAAGATAAGTTTTCTAAAAAAGAAAAAAAAAAAGGAAGTCATAGGGGGAAAAACTACCTTGATTGGAACAAAGAATTAATAAAAAAAATAAGGCTGAAAAGATAGGTTGTGTTTAAACTGTAATAGGCTCATATAAGTTTTAGAGCTAAAGGGTTTGAACTATGATGGTCTCAATGTGAATGGAGAGGTGATGGACATGGAGGTATGACGCAAAGGACCTGACAACCAATTGTTGGGAAGGAGTGGGAAGAATCAAAGTAATCATGACTAGGGGACTTTAAACCTGAATGAATGAGAGGACAGTGGCACTATCAACAAAAATAGGGAAGTTGGAAGAAAGGTTTAGAGGAAGAGATGAGTTTGATTTTGGAGGTGTTAAACTTGACATTTATCTTCAGGAAGCTGCAGCATTAGGGGAATGTTTTATGTTATTTATAAACACAGACATCAATACAGAAAATAAGAATATCTTTAATCTAGACATTTTTAAATCCCTTTAAATCTATTCAATAAAGTTCCTATAGGATCTGTAATTTTAGAGCTAAAATTTTGTTACTGTGGTGGTTATCTCCAGTATGAGAACTCCCTCCACCAATAAAACTACAACTCCTATAACTTAGTGGGTTAACTGACTTGTCCTAAGACACATAGCTAGTGTAAGAGTCAAAGGCAGAATTTAAAGCCAGTTCTTCCACACTCCTACCCCTTTATGCACTGTCTCAAAATTTACTTAAGCTTTCTGGAGTTGACATAAATTTTTTATGTAACAATGAATTCTCTTTAGTGGCTCAATCAAATTTAAAATCATCTGTTTAGTTTGTTTAGGTATTGCGACATGGTATAGTCTGGAGTTCAAATCCACAATGGAAAAGTCATTTAACTTGAGTCTCAATTTCATTAGTAAAATGGAGTAAAAAACACAGTATTACCTACTCACTGAGTTGTGGGAAAAACCCTAAAACACTAAACAAATGTGAGCTATTACTACTGCTGGAAGTATAGGTGCAATCCTTTAAGCAAATCCAATATAGAATATTCAGATTTCTACATGTACACAACTGTGTGTGCGCGTGTGCACGTGCACATATGTGTGTGTGTTCTTGACAGAGAGAGAGGGAGGCAGGTAGTAACTGGTCTATATATATATATCTTGTGGGGTAGTCTACAAAATGGAGCCATGGGATGACTACAAAGTTTAGAAGATCAACCAATCCAGACTGAGGAGTCAAATCTCACTCTCCCAGTGATGGACAATCATGGGGTTTTGTCTCCTACACAACCACACCTTTTTAATCTCCCAACACTACCCAAGGCCTCTCTTCTAGCAATGTAAATTCTCAACCTCTACCAGTTTGGCAGCAACTGTGGTTCCTACAGCTGTCATAACCTAACCCAGTCTGGGTATCTGCACAACAGCTGTGCAGATGCTGCCAAGAAAATCCTCTTTTTTCCAGTGTGCCCAATACCCTATCCCCCAGCAGCTGGTCCAACATAGAGGGCAGATAAGAATTCCTGATCCCTTTTCCACATCAGTGAGATAGTGAGTTGCACCAGATGAATAGGCCTGGATGGGTTGTGTTCTGCAGTGCAAACTTCATTCCATTCTTTTCTCTACATCCACCTAACTTCCAAACTTCCCTATTACAGTGGAGGATACTATTATCCTTCTAATCACTCTGGTTGGCAACTTCTGGGTCATCCTCAATTCCTCACTCTATTCACTTCACATATATCTTGTTTCTCCTTCCATATTTCTTTCATCTGCCCACTTCTATCTACTCATACAAGCCCCATCTTAGTTCATGCTCTCATCATCTCTCCTCAGGGTCCTTGTCTCATTTCCCCCTCCCCATCCATCCTCCAAGATCACATCAGGACCTTACTTGCTAAATTCTAGGAGCTCTCAATTGACTCTGGGATCAAATATCATATAATTTTTATCCTACTCTTTTTTATTTCATTTTTTGTCAGTATATTTATATACTGACATATATATAATTTTTATATCTATATATTTATATCAGTATATTTATAGGTATACATTTTTGTCCTATAATTATATACATAATTAGTAGTAGAGTCATGCATGTATATAATTTACAAACAGACAAATATATGTTTGAAGGTGTACATGCTCAAAAATGTTTTACTGAGGATATGTGATCAAAAGATGGAGGCGACTGCTCTAATGTGCTTTAAACATAATTCTATAAAAATTTCACTTTCATACAGCTCTTCAAAGACTTCTAATTGTATAAAACAAGGTACATCTATTTTTCAGTCCTGGAAACTCATAGCAATTTCTTGCAGACATTTTTAAGGGTAAGAGTATTTAAGACACGACCTTTGTCCAACTGCCATAAAAATATGCTTAAGAGTGAGGAGCCACAAGGTGGTTACATTGAGCTTAATGGACAAACCGTTATTACTTCCCTTGACTATGGCATAAAGTTATAAAAGATCTCTACTGTACTCTAAAATACTTTTACATTCCTGTAATTAAGGTCTTTACAGCAAATATGATGTGAAATTCAGCAAAGAAATTTCTACTAAATAATCATACTATATATATTTATAAATATTAATTTAATTATTATAGTTTAAATGGAAACATGCAGCAATAATCAAAATGATGAAATATATATTCAAGAAACTAAAATGGTCCCTTTTAAAAAAATGTTTGCTATTTTTATATAATACCATCGAGCATATTTTTCCTGCTAGTTATTCTTACTCAATGCTCCACTCTTTTCAAAGGACAACACCAATGATTTTAGTGTCAATTGCATTTTAACATAATACAACCATTTAGACCCTCGACAATTACACAAATATACATATACAAAAGAAAGTCTAATCTTTTAGCTTTAAAATTATGTCTATTAGAATTTAATTTCATAGCGTTTTAACAGTAAGCTAAAATTAAATATAAATAATTAGAGTAGTTCTAGAGCAGTTCTAGAGTGAAATGGCAAAAAGGGAACTTATCAGGTTTCTTTTAAATTTAAGGAAATTAAAACAGGAAACACTCAAAACAATGACTGAAGTTTTCTTGGTTAGCCTAATTTTTAGTCTGACAAAGTGGTGTTGTGACAAAAGCACTATACTTGAGGTCATACGACCTGTGTTCAAGCCCCAGCTCCATTCTCTCTTAGCTGTATGACATCAGACAAGTAACTTAATCTCTCTGAGCTTCAGTCTCTTCATAAGGAGAGCAGGGAGATGTGCTGTATTCCTCATCTACTTCACAGGGTAGCTACAGATCAAACCAAGCCTACACAAATGCTGTTATTCTGTATAAGTGATAAAAAATAATATAAATATTTTAACAGGTATACTATTTACTAAGGCATAAGATACATATGTGGCATAGTATATTATACATCTTTTAAGTTTGTTAAGTTTCCTTTATGAAGAATATGTGTATGGTCACTGAAAAAAAATCCCAAGAAAAAGCAGATGGATGTTGGGCTGGAATTTGAAATGGTCTATGCTGCTGCATAGATCCTAGAGAGAATGTGAAGGATAAGTATTAAAAGAAAGGAGGATTTTTCAAATATATAACATGAAAAGTTTGTCCTAAATCTAAAAGGAACGCACAACTCTTCTCTAAAAATACACTGCCCAACATTTCCCAGTCATTTTATTGTTAAAGCCATGTCAGCAGTTCCATTTTGTATGTTTAACTTTCTAGTCTTTACAACTGTCATTAAAAAAAAAGCCACTTACAAGCTAAAAAGCCAGCTCACAAGTTAGATCCTTTAAAGTTTCTAATATAAAATAATTAATTAATTTACCTGTTTTTCCCTCTGAATCTATACCAAGTGCTACCAAAATAATCAGTCAACAACTTGGTAGATTTAGTCCATCTTGGAAGTTAAGTATTTTCTGAACAATAATGTTTCTCTCCTTCCTATCTTCCACAATGCTTTGAGAAAGATAAAAAGAGATGGATATTTATGACCTAAAAGGTTTATAAGATGCTAGTGATACTATTAAAACACGAATACAAATTGCAAAGCTACATGAACTGCTGGGCTCTCTGCTACAGAGTGATTACTTTAGGAAGCCTAAAACATTTCCTAAGAGAACATTTCTATTGCAGATTTATTATTTTGCTCATACTTGTGACAGCATGTACACCAAAGGCCATAACTGTTATTTTTTTTTTTAAAAGACTCATCATTATCATCATTAACAAGCATCTACTTGGGTTTATTTCATCCTTGGGACCAAGGAAATTTGACACGGGTAGAGAGAGAGGTATCCCTAGAAAGGCAAAACTGAACGGGACCAAAAGTAACCACCTGCTGCCCATCCCAAAGACGCAATCGACTCTGAATCTCTCCACACTATCTTTCCTCTGCCTTGTTTCCTAAACAGGCCGGTCCATTTCAAACAAAATAGCCCCCGCCCTCCGCGGCAGAACCAGAAGGAGCTCTCTCTCCAGGGGGTCACTGGAGCTCACCAAACAAATGAACCAGACAGGGTGGGGGGAGGGCAGGCAGGGATGCTCGGGCTCTTTCCCTAGATCAGACCCGGCACCCGGAGGAAGGGGACCGGAGGTCGCGTGAGGTCACAGGTGGGAGGGAGAGGGGGAGGTCCCGGGGCCCCGAGCCCCTCCCTCCGTCCATCCTCAGGAGCCCTAGACCAAGGTCCGTGCGTCGCCGCCGTCGGGAGGCAGCCGCGGGGCAGGACCCCTCCCCGGCCCCGAGGAAGGGCTCCCCAGGACCGGCCGGCCAGGCGGGAGCGGGCCGGGGGGAGGCGCTGGAGGCCGGGCCGCCGCCTCTCCCAGTGTCCCACGCTCTCCGGCCGAGGGCAGCCCCTCTTCCCCTCACGCCGCCCGTACAGGTCCTTACCGGGCTCCTCGCCTAGCGACAGGTGGTGCTGCTGGCTGCCGGCCAATGGATCCCCCTCCACCTGCCCAGACGGTGCTCCTTCCCGGCCGTGGAGCCGCCTCTTCTCCCTCCCCTTGTCCGTGCGACTCCCGGGCACGGGCTGCGCTCCGGCTGAAGGAGGCGGCCTGGCGGACACTAGCGAGATCCGGTAAAGGGGCGGGGTGCAGGGAAAGAGATGGGTGGGCGCGGCCTCGTCGTCGAGGCGCCCCGACCAATGGAGAAGCGGGATTCCACGATGAAGGGGCGGGGCCGAGCCACGCGTCGTCTCCTCCGGCTCCCCCCTAAACTCCTCCCCTTTCGTCCTCTTCCCCCTCCCGCTACCGCACTGCTCATTTCCCCCTCCCCCTTCCCCTCCCCACCTCTCTCAGTTATCAGCGCGAGCTGCCCTGCGCTCGGGGGCCCGAGGAGAGCCCCGAGCGAAACGCGGAAGCTGGGGCCGCGCCCTCCTGCTCGGAGATGGAAGCCGGGGCCAGGGGGCCCCGGCGCGCGCCCCGGACTGCTGGGCTTGTGCTGTGAGGGAGCTGCTTGGGGCAGGGACCGGGGCTGGCCGGGAAGAGGCTCCGATTTGGCGCCAGGGGCAGGAGGCGAGGAAGAGGAGGAGGGTGGGGGGAGAAGTAACGGACCCCGGCCCGCTGAGGTCACGTGCATTCGGGGGAAGACGGGGAAGGGGAGGGGGCGTCCATCCTTTGTGTGCTGCCGGGCTTGGCGGAGGGGCCTCGCGCTCGGAAGCCCCGGAAGACGGACCCTAAAGAGGAAACCGAATGAGACCGCGCCCGGGTCCAGTCTTGTCGGCAGTAACCCCCAGTCCTTGGCCCGGGGGGAGAATGGGGCCAAGTGTCCCCGGAGTTATTCCATTCAGACATGGAGGGGGCTGCTCCTTGCTGAGCCCTGGGAGATTCCATGCCCTTCTGGGCGCTTCCCTTGGGATACTGGGGGAGAAAATACACACCCGAGGGAGATGTAGGAAGTGCAAGAAAGAGGCTTATGCAACAGTTACTTTGATAGAATTATGTCCCTAGGTAGCCAGGTTTGTTGGTAAGTAAGAAAGCCTGATGATGCAGAAGGCTTTCATTTTATGTGTTGCTACTTTGGTGAAGTTACTGTATCAATTTTTTCAGGTTAGTCTCTTGAGTTTCCTGAAACAATTGTATCATCTGAAAAAATATTGTTTCTTCTTTGCCAATGTTTATTTCCTCATTTTGTTCTCTTCTGGTTTACCTCTTCCTGATTCATTCAATAAAAATTTACTAAGGACCTCCTATGTGTCAGGCACTGGGGATACGAAAAGAGGATAAAGACAGCTCCTGCTCCCATGGAACTTAAAATCTAATGAGAGATATCTTGCACATACAAACCAAGCTATACACAGGATAAATGGAAAATAATTAAAAGACAGAAAGTACTGGAATTAAGAGATGTTAGGGAAGGCTTCTTGTAAAAGGTGGGATTTTAGTTGGAAAGAAAAGGAAGCCAGGAGATGGAAATGAGAAGGGAGAGAATATCTGTAGCACAGAAATGAACGTCTTGCTTTGAAATAGCCAGGAGGCCAGTGTCCCTGGATTGAAGAGTATCTTTCAGAGAATAAGATGCAGGAGAACTTGGAAAGGTGGGAGAGGGCTAGGTTGAGAAGGGCTTTCCTTCACACCAACACAGAATCAAGATGGCTAGCCATACATCCTCAGATACCAGTCCAGGCCTAATTCCTGCTTCCTTTCAGTGTTCCTGTTCCTTTCAGTGTTTTTAAATGAAATATCAGTATTGGCTGCCAGCCATTTGTTAGGCACTGTACTAGGAGATGAGGTTGTAAAGGCAAAACATGAAACTGGGGATTCTTTACCCCACTAGTAGTTGTACTGGGGTTCAGTAATAGGGCTCTAAGATTTACAAAACATCTTACAAAAATCTCATTTTATCCTCGCAACAACCCTGGGACTATTATTTGGGAGAAGTACAGTGACTTGCCCAGGTCTCACAGCTAGTAAAAGCCGGAAGGGGAATTTGAGCTTTTCCTGACTCTTGCCTTCCAGTATGCTGTACATTACACATACTGTTTGCTACCTGAGGTTTGATACAAAGCTAGGTTACTAGGTCTGATTGTTTCTGTTTAGTGTCTTCTGTTTATTGACATTTTGATTTAATGAATGCCAGTTAGTTTTGATGATCTGATGAATATAGGAACAGTACTAAATCTATAAATAAATAGGTAGTATCATTTTTATTTTATGGTACAACCTAGCCATTAACAATGAATGTTATTTAAATTTTTATTTTTAATAGAATGTTTTGCATTCATAGTCATATTAGTCCGGAGGGCCTCTTGGTCACCTTCCATATTTTAATGTATTTTTAAGTTATTTTTAATGGAATTAAATTTCTTGTCTTTTCTAGCTCATGATTTTTGTTGGTTTGTACAGTATCCTACTTAAATTGATCATTGCTTTAATTCTTTTGGTCGAATCTCCAAGATGCTTCAGGCGAATCATTGTATCTGAAAATAAAGATAATATTGGGATGTTTCTTTTCTATTAGGTCTCTTTTCTGTTGCCACTGGCTTGTGTCTTCACTAGTAGTGCTCTTTCCAATATTAGGTTCCCATGATTAGTATCCTACTTCTATTTAACCATTTAGCATCTTCTAGCTTTTACAAAGGGAAAGAAGCAAAAGTTCACATGTTTTCCCCAATACCTTGGGGAACATTCCCCTCTACTACCTCAATCTCTAGGGAGAGAAGGCTCAAATTTAGCTCAGTTCCTACATGGCATCGGTCCCACCAAGTTCAAATCCAAATGTAGCACTGCTGCTGAATGAGTCCTTGTCGCAGCTACTGTTGGATTGGGTTACCAAAGTCACTTGATGGTCATTCTGTGTTCCATATGGCATTGATGCTAAGCTGGCTGCAAATGCCAGATGTAGGATATCAGACAGCCCAAATATTTGTTCTCCTGAACTTTTGAAACTCGAAAGGTTGGAGGCTCCACTCCCTTCACCTAAAATGGAAAAAATTAAATACAGAGGCAAAAACTGAGGTTTCCATAAGGCTGTATGTTAGCCTCATTGGGGCAGTCCTAAGGCCTCTCCTCTTAGAATATTGTCTTTCACCTTGTTGCCTTCATTAAAGAATTCAGACCAATAGTGGAGAAGCCAAACAGAATGCAGCCAAAAATAAAAATGGTTGAGCTTTTTTGAATGGGCCCTCAGGTTCAGCTAGATAGCCAATCAGGAAGGTTTCTTCTAACCATACAGTTAGCACACCTTTCTGAAATAAATCTATTACATGTCATCATGACTTTGGGAATCAGAACCCTCGGTCTCTTTGTCTACAATGACACTATCAGAGGTACTTTATACATGTGCCAATCTCTATTACATACGGAATATGATGTAGTTAATATACACACATGTGTATACGCATACACTAAATATAATTGAATCCTTGTAGCTGGTTATACATAATGGGTTTGGCTAGATAATCTCCAAAGTCCCAGCTCTAAATTAAATGTTTTTGTATTCATTTGTCATTTTATATTTACGTCTGCCCTGGCTTTCCCATAAGACTTTTAAAAAATCAGGCTAGAATCCACTGCTAAATTCTTGTAAGTTGACGAATTTTAAAATACTACAAACTACATAATGAACCCTGATTATAGTATTGATAGCTAACATTTATATAGCACTTTAAACTGCAAGTCACTGACTGCCTCAGTTTCCTCATCTGTAAATTGGTGCTATTATTATCTCTCATTTACAGATGAGGAAACTGACATGAGAAAGATTCAGTGATTTGCCCTACGTCACATGTCTAGTAAGCATTTGAGACAGGATTCAAATTCAAGTCTTCCTGACTTCCAGTCCAGTATTCTATGCACTGACAAACATTTAGTGCTTATCGTGTGCATATCATTGTGTCAAACACCAAAGAGACTATCTTATACTCTTTAAAAGTATGCACCATCTCTTATATAACTTTTTAGTCCTTACCATGGCATTTGTAAAACATTCTTCTCTAAAACTGCAACTGCTCTTGGTTTCTCTATTTCTTTTAATGCTGCCACTATTTCTCAGTTGTATGTATCGTGTGTATGTTTTATTGCCTTTACAATATTTTAAGCCATTTAAATGTCTTAATTATTTTTATTGGCACCTGTCATAGTGAGCTGCATATAGTAGGATAGAAATTTGTTGTATTTTTTGTTAAGTTATCAATAATATTTCTAGTTAATTCAACAACCATTTAGAACCTATTAAGTACAGAGTGTCAGGCTAGTCATGGGGGCAAGTGCAAAGATCAATAAAATGACAAAGATACTGCATGCCTATGCAGTTTACAATCTAACTGGAGAGATAAGACCCATAAGTAAATAACTGCTATAGGAAAGAAGAATGTAGACATGAGGAAAGACAAATTACTTCAAACTGGGTGGACTTAGCTAATGTGTTAAGTAAATGGTGGATGAATTTAAATACCAGGAAATCTAAGACAAAGTACTCTCAAGGGTTCTCTACTCTCAGGAGATTTAAAATATAGTTTGGGCCATAGAACACACACACACACACGTAGTAGTTAGTACAAGGTAACTGGAAAGGATCTTAATAAAACTCCCAAAGTGACTTCTTGAAAACATCGTGTAGTGACTGACACCCCCAAGATTTTCATAGTATTTTTGGACTTACCCAAAACTAGAATGTCTGGTTTAAGAGAAAGTGAAGTTTGACACTGCTTACAATACTGATTTTAGCTTCCCAAAGCAGTGTTCTTGTTACTTCCACAAACTTTTGTTTACCCTCTAAAACAAGCCCAGTAAACAAAGTAGAGCACCTCAAAGGGCTGGAGGAGCTCTTCCATTCCACGGTATTTTCGCACACCTCCTTACTCAGATTTCTGTTTAGTCTAAATTACGGTAGTAGCAGTAATGATCGCTGACACTTACATGATGCTTTAAGGCTTGCAGTGAACTCTACATACATTTTCTCAAAGGTTGCCCATCTTATTTCATACATCATCTGCATCCTAGTTCAAGTTGAGTACATTGGTCTATAGCACCTGTCACGTTTTTGGTGACCGTTAAATGATTATCATAACAACTGAGGAGGTGAAGGAGCAGCAATAGGGATAATACACAGTCGGCAGGAGCTAGAGTGCCTGACGAAGATAGTATGATAATGCTGGAGTCTAATTTATATGTGGGCTAGTGCTTGGGATTTAGATTGAGATCTAATTCTGGAAAAAAAAATCTAATGAACAAGCCTTTGGCATTGGAAGGTAGGGAAGATCCTCTACTATTTATCTGCTTTGTTCAACTAAATGTTGAATTTTGATTTATTAGAATGGATAGTTCTTTGACACTTCTAAAAAAAATTTGCATCAGAAATGTTTTATTGTGTTTGTTTTAAGATTTTCAAAGATAAGAAAAAGGTGCCACATTTTAAAATGAAAGAAGTAAACATGAACTGAAGGCAGTTAGAAGTGTAATAACAAAACTAATAGACTAGAAGAGCTGGGAAAATTAAGGAAGAGAAAAAGAAAGTAAGTGTAGGTTCTGGGACTAGTTGAAGTTTATGAAAGATATGCAAGTTATGAAGTAACTGATTTACTCTATACATTCAAAGGTGGGTGGGGCACGTGAGGGAGCACTTTGTAATCAAATGCCTGCTATAAAAGTGACAATAAAAGGAGAATGACCTAAAAAATCCCTACTTGTCAGGAATTTTTCAGCCAAGGACAAGCTGAATCAGTGAAACTTTAACAATCACCAGTGACACTCTAAAAGCTTCTTTTGGTAGAAAGATTTTTTTGACCTATAATCATGGGACAAGGATCATTTAATTTACATACATGGTGAAGTGTGTTTATAAATATAAAATTGGCTACTGAAGTAACAGGAACTTTGGGAGCAAGTGAGTTTGTGAAAGATAAAGTGGAAAGGTTGGGATAATTTGGTGTATATTCTGGATTTGAAGTGAGTGAGTTTCTTAAGGTTCATGGAAACGATGGCTTAATATTCTGCAGGGGAGGCTGCCACAGAGGTATGCGAAGATCCTAAAGATGAAATTAAAGACATAAACAAATAATTCCATTAGGGAGGAAAATGGGGAGGTGCTTATAGAAACTCATATGACTGTACAGTAACAGTAACTAACTCATGTTTTACAGCATGCATAGAAAATGTAAACAAGGGCAAATATCTGAGGATGATTATAGAAGACTAGCTAGCATTGCCCTGTTTTGGGACTACTAAAGCTCAGAATTAGTTGAGGCTAATGTATCCTAAATTCAACAAAATGAGATATTTTGGGGGGTGGGATCAATGAGGGGACTCCTTCAGGATTTATGCTGTAAGAAAGAGAAGGATCAAAGAAAAATTGGAATTAATGCTTAGGATGAATGGAATGATGATGATGGACAAGGATAAGAAGCTTGAATTCTTTAACTTTTACTTGCTTCTGTTTTTCTCCCCAAGGAGAATAATTATAGCATAATTGATTTAAAGCAGGGAGGGATTTTAAAAATTATCTGGTCAAACTATCATTTTACAACTAAGGAAACTGAGGCCTAAAGAAGTTTAGTGACTTTGCCAGTGTCACACACAAGAAAAAAGTGGCAGAACTAGGTTTGGAGACCGGGTCATCTAACTCCATATCTAATACTCTTTCACTCTATTATGCTACTTCCGTGTCCTGAGGAAGAGTGGAGCAAGTAATTGAAACCCATGGTCAATGAAGTTTCCTTCAGTAAATTACCCAGCCTAGATGAGCTACATTTTATGGTATTCAAAGGGCTGGTAGAGCTTAAGCAAATTATTTTTGCTGAACGAGTGTAGCATTGCCTTAGAACTCAGTCACGGAATGGCTTGAGTAGAACAGCCAGTTGAAAAGCTGCCTTGCCCAGCAGATGATGTGTCATAAGAACTGTTTCTTAAGGAGACCAAGGATATCAAAACTTAGGGTCCCAAGTCATGAGTTGCCCCAGACACAAACGCAGAATTTTCCCCACTCATGTACTTCCCTCCTGAGTTTCTGTAGGTTTGTGTCCATTCTTTTCCACAGACACAATATGTGTATGTTGTTGGAAAAATACAACCCAAGTTTAAGGATGGACTGCTATGTAATAATTATTCTTGTTTCATATTCTGTTTAATAAATGTTTCATGATTAAGAGCTAATGGAGTGACTTTAGCTGATGTCTTTAAATGGAAACACATGTATTTAGGTTAGGGTTAGAATCTATAGTTGTTAGTAGTAGATGTTGAGTTTCCTTACACCAGAGCTATCCCTAGACCCCTGAGAGACTGAGTTGTAGCAGCATTGCTATCCTCATCTGCCAATGTGAGTTCACATTGGGATGAGTGAGCTAGACCAAAGAAAGCTGGAAGGTTGGGATGTTCACATTTGAACACCATACTTGGACTGCACAAAATGTATACAAAATTGTACAAATCATTGAAAGAGGAATAAAGTAACAGCTGGAAGAAACAGGAAAGACCTTGTATAGGAAGTGGCACCTAAGGTATACTTTAATGGACATTTGAGATTTTCGAGGTGAGGTGAGGATAAAATATATAGATATCAAATACCACCATACCACTGCAAAGATATGGAGACTGGAGATTAACTATCTTGGAAATTCTAGTAGGCCAGTTTGAATACAAGGTATAGTTTGTGAAGGCAGGAAGGGTGTAATATGAAATGAGATTGGAAACAGAAGCCATATTGGAGAAGGTTTTAAATGTCAGTCTGAGGATTTGTGTTATATCTTAAAGACAATGTAGTCTCAACCTATTTTTCCAATATTATTTCTTGCTAATTTGCTACAACAAATCTCTTTTTCAGAGAAACTGCTCTATTTACTCCTCCCTAACAAATATAACTTCTGAACCTGTCCCATTCTCTTCCTAAAGTTCTCTTTCCTACCTGTAGAAATCCTAACCATCATTCAAAGTCTAGTTCAAATAATAATAACCGACATATATACTTTGGTTTGACGTTTTGGAAGTATTTATCCATTCGTTGTTTCAAATGACTCTAAAGCACAACAGTGCTGTGTGATAGGTGCGATAGGTACATTACACCATGTCTCTTATGGAGAATCATATCCCTAGAATCATACAGTTTTAGAGTTGGAAAGGACCTAAGATATCTAATCCAGTGAATCTCAAAGAAAGTCTTGTTGAAGGAATCTGTGAAGTCAAAACTACTTTCATAATAATCATCATGTTTTTATTTCTGTGGCAAATATTGATAGGTGTAACTCACATAAGTAAAAGTTATTTAGGGGTCATTAATAATTTTTACGAGTGAAAAGGGATTCTGAGATCAAAAAGTTTGAGAATCACTGACCTAATCCAACCCTATTCCTATTACGAATGAGGAAACTGAAGTCTTGTTAGGGGAAGGGAAGTGTTCAAAGTCATTATTACCTCTTTCTTTACAACCTCAATTTGAAGTTATCTCTTTTTCCTTTGAACTCTGATATCACTTAATAACTCTACCTTTCATTTGTCACATTATTTACTCCTTTGGTTAGTTAATTTTTCATATATCTTTGTCTTGTCTTTCAATCTAGATTAGGAACTACTTGATTAGAAGAGAAAACAGGGAAAATGTTTATCTCTTTATATTTTGCTGAAAGGTATAATATACAATGGATTAATATCAATACTAAACACATATGCACCAAATGGAATAGCATCTAAATGCTTATAGGAAAAGTTAGATGAATTACAGGGAGAAATAGAAAATAGAACTATAATAATGATTGACTTTAATACACTCCTTTCAGACCTATATAAATCTAAGCAAAAATAAGCTAAAATGAATGAAAGACTTCAATAGAATTTTAGAAAAGTTAGATATAATAGACCTCTAGAGAATATTGAGTGAGACTAGAAAAGAGTAGACATTTCTCAGCTATGCATGGCATTTTCACAAAAATTGTTCATGTATTAGGGCATTAAAAATCTCAAACAAATGTACAAAAGCAGAAATATTAATGCGTCTTTTATCAACCAAAATGCAATAAAATTATATTCAATAAAGCATTTTTGAAGCAACAATTAAGAATTTGAAACAAAATAACAATCCTAATGAATCAGTATGTCATAAAACAAGTCTTAGAAACAATCAGTAATTTAATTAAAGACAATGACAATAATGAGACAAGATACCAAAACTTAGGGAATGTAGCCAAAGCAGTACTTAAAGGAAATTTTATATCTCTAAGCACCTTTATCAATAAAAGAGCAAAAGAGCAGATCAACAAACTAGATGTGCAACTAAAAAAGCTGGAAAAACAATAAATTAAAAACTTTCAATTGAATACCAAAATTGAAATATTGAGAATCAAGAAAGATTAACAAAGTTGAAAGCAAAAGAACCTTTGAATTAATAAATAAAACTAGAAGTTATTTTTAAAAACTCAATAAAGTAATAATCCATTAATTCATGAATTTCTAAAAAGAAGAAAACCAAATTACCAGTATTAAAAATGAAAAAGGTAAATTCATAACCAATGAAGGAGAAATGAAAACAATTCTTAGGAAAAATTAATATATGTCAACTATATGCCAATAAAATTGATAATCTCAAAAACATGAATGAATATTTGTAAAACTATAAATTATCCAGATTAACAGAATAGAAAATAGGGTACTTAATCCTATCTTAGAAAAATAAATTTAATAAGCCATAAATAAACTCCAAAAGGAAATAATCCCAGAAACAGATGTACTTAACAAGTGAATTCTGCCAAATACTTAAAGAACAATTAGTTCTAATGCTACAGAAACTCTTTGAAAATAGGAAAAGAAGAGATCTTATCAAATTCCTTCTGTGACACAAATATAGATTTCATATGATTTTCAGGGAGAGTCAAAACAGAAAAAGAAAACTATAAGCTAATTTCCCTAATGAATGTTAACACAAAAGTTTAAATATAAGAGACCACAGTAGCACATCTCAAATATTATACAACTATAATTAGACTTGATCTATAGCAGGAATTTAGGACTGGTTCAGTATTAGGAAAACTATGAATATAACTGATCATATTAATAACAAAATAAAAGAAAACATCATGAGCATAACAATGCAAAAAATCTTTTAACAAGATTAAATTTCTATTCCTTTTTTTAAATACTAGACTGCACAGAAATAAATGGAGTTATCCTTAAAATATTATCATTTTAATTATCTAAAACCAAGAGCTAACTTTAACTATAAGGGGTATAAGCTAGCAGCCTTTCCTGTACAATCAGGGGTAAAGCAAGGATGTCCCTTATCACCATTATCATTCAATATAGCACTTGAAATGCTAGGTAGGAGTAAGACAAAGAAATTGTCTTCTTACTAGAGCAATAAAAATAAGAAAGAAAAAGAAATGTAAGATATAAGCACATGCAAAGAGGAAATGAAATTTTCACTTTCTACAGATGGTATGATAATTTACTTAAAGAATCCTAGAAAAATCAACTCAAAAATTAATTAACAACAATTAACAGCTTCAGCAAAGTTGTAGAATATGATAAACTCACATAAAAATCTTTCTTTGGGGAAAAAAGAAAACAGCCTTCCCTCGAACCCATTGTTACTTTAAGCTATAGCCTTCTATAAGTCCTTTTCAAAGTCAATCTCCTTAAAAAAGCTATGTATGCTAACTTCCTCCTTTTCACTACACTTCAAAAGAACAACCCTCTAGAGATGGAAGAGACTTCAGAAGCTATCTAGTTCAAGCCCCTCATTTTCTGATGAGGAGACTCAATCCCAGAAAGGGATTTTATTCAAGGTCGTGCATGTACTAACAAAGGTGTGGTTTGAATCTAATCCTCTTTAGACTCTAGCAGGGGACTTCCGACCCTATTGAAATTTTATTTCCATCTTCATTACTCAATTAAAACTGGTTACTTTAAGGTCACCAATGATATCTAAACCTTCAAGTCCCATGGCCTTTTCTCAATCCTTTTTTACTTTTCTGAAGCATTTAAACACCTACCCCCTTTCTGGATACCCTCTCCTTTCTAGGTTTTTGTGGCACAACTCTTGGTTCTCTTGTATGTCAATCTCCTGTGCATATCTAGTCTGCTACTGTCAAGTGTTACGCAAGACTCTGGCCTAAGTTCTCCTATCCCTCCTTTCTTGGTGATCTTGTTAGCTCTCTTGGGTTCAATATCTTTTTGAGGGTAGAAGGGGGGCAGTTGGGACCACATTTGAACTCAGGTCCTTTTGACTCTAGATCCTGTGTTCTATCCACGGCACCAGCTAGCTGCCCTGATTCAATTATCTTTATATAGATAATTCTTGGATTTGTGCATCTTGAGCTCTAATATTGAATGATCACCTGCCTTTTGGGCTTTCCTAACTAGATTTCCTGTAGGTATCCCAAATTCAACATGTCCAAATTTTTTTCCACAAAACCCACCCCTTATATTTCTGTTGAGGGCTCCAATCATCCTTGACTCAATTCTCATTCATGTATGCTTCATATCTAATCAGTTGCCAAATCCTGTCACTGTTTCCATATCTCTTGCATCTTGGGCAGCTAGGTATTGCAGTCCCAGAGGCAGGAAGACAGGTTCAAATCTACTCTTAGACAAATACTAGCAGTATGATTTTGGACAAGTCATTAACCTCTATCTGCTTCAGTTTTCTCATCTTTAAAATGGGAATAATAATAGTGCCTATCTTTCATTGTTATTGTGAGGATCAAACAAGGTAATATTTGTAAAGCATTTTGCAAGCCTTAAATTGTCCTTAAACTTGCCTTCAGAGAATTGTCTTTTTGCATTGTTCTGTGCCGTGAAAAAGATATAGAATCTTTAAGCCAGAAACTTCAATGTTTCATAATCAAGGAAAACCCCCTAAATATACCACAAGTCAATAAATTACATAAGATAAGATTGTCCATTTAAAAACAAAAACCAACAAGTATTTGATAGTGAGAATGAGGCATTCTGTTTAACAAACTCTGAAACACTCTCTTCAAGCTTGCAAATGACTTCTGCAGATCTATATGCAGCTCTTTCTGATGTAAAGAAGAAAATGTTTATACAGTCACTGTGTCATTGGAAATCATTCTCTAACACTGCAAGATCTAAAAATACACCAGAAAAATCAGCATTAATTTTAGAGGTATTTGTGCTGCATGAACCTCAGAGGCAGGAATTGTGCCAAGCTAGGCAGGAAGCACTGGGGAATATGGGTAAGCACAGCATTAAGGAATATTTTCATTGTTCTCTAAAATGCTACCATAGTGCTAACAGTGCCTTCAGAGAGGGCTCTAACAATGGTTTCTATAATTAAAGTAAATATTCTTTTTTCAGAGCATCTCAAATAATAAAATTATGCCAATAATTAACATTTCTTGACCAGTTAGCATTTCCTGACCTAGAGATTTTAAGTGGGGCCCTCAAAATTTTGGCTTAGAATAGTGAGGCAAATCTCTATGTTTGCAAAGCTATGGTTTTACTCCTTTGTAGAACAAATAATATCTGAATAGAATAAATAATAGAATTATAATAAATAATAAGTAATAGAAATAATAGAATAAATAATACTTGATCTGGAAGGACTAAGACTGTTCCCTTTGTGAAGATAAGCTTATGTTTGCTTTGGGGCTTTTTGGATAATTTGTGGTTTTGGAGGGCTTTCAAAAAGGAAATAAACAATTTCTTCCTAAAAGTTACTAATATTTTGAAACTGTGGGGAAAGCCAACCCAAGGAGTTGGGATTTGTCTGTCAACTGTTGAAGATTCCTGAGTTATGAAGTTATTAGAACAGAGTTGGACATTAGGAACATTAATCTGTTAGCGGTATATAGAGGGACAGGGTGTTGAGTCAGTTAAAAAAAAAGAGATAATTTCTAGACCACTTCCTTCAATTTCCCATGTAGGGTTCTCTGTTTCTAGACTTCCTGTGAGCAGATATGGGGGATGAATGGTATCCTTTCCCCTACCATGTGGAGAATGGACTCAACTAAGCAAGCTTTCACTTGTGTCTTAGAATGCCTTTTTACTTTGTGTTGCTTTTTCTAAGTAGGTGGCAGAATATTATCCTCAAGGTGACCTAGCCATGCTTGGAGGTGACCTTGGGACCTCGAGGTCTAGAGATTCTGGCTCCATTGAGTGGAGCTGATTGGCAACAATGGAGACTTCTGCATCAGGGAACACATCCACCAACAAGAGAAGGAGCCAAAGCACATGGCCTGGTTTTCCAGAGGATAGGGACTTTGAAATAGATAGTGCAGGGCCAATTAGCAGTCCTGAAAATTGGTTCATGATTTTGGTGAGGCTTAAGTGTAAGCCTTCCAGCAAATTATAAAAATAGTTATAAATCAAATTACTGAATCTTGTTTTAAGGCAATTCATGTTGTGAGTGTTTTGTGTGTAAAAAAATAGATAATTCTTATTTTAAATTTGAATACATGGAGTACTTTTGTACTTCACTGTTTCCAGAAAGTCCTAGACATGATCAGTCACCAGTCACTCACATCTGCTAGGGAAAATCCTACAATACTTCCCTTATCAGCTCACTCTTCTAATCCCCACAAGAACTCTTCCATCCCTCCTCAAATATCCCATTGATGCCTCTCCCTTCACTCTTTTAGCTGAGAACCTTACCTCATGTTTTACAGAAAAAAACCAAAAAACAAAACTGAAGCCATTTGCTGTGAACTCTCTTTTCTCCTCTTCCTTATTTCCTGTCACTCAGATGCCTTCTGCCACTCTCTTCTCCTTTAGCCCTGTCTCCCATGATGAAGTAGCCTTACTCCTAACTCTTTTACTTATTCAAGTGATCCTGTTCTTTCCTGTTTCCTCCAGCAGATTGTCTCATTCTGTCATCCCCACTATTTCATTTAGTTTCAGTCTCTCTTTACTGGTTCCTTCTCTTTTGCTTACAAACATATACGTTTTTCTCCAGCCTGAAAAAAACCCTCACTTGATTCCTTTTATCTCTGCTAATCTATTGTCCTATATCTCTACCCTTTGTGGATTATCTCCAGTAGATGCCTCTGCTTTCTCTCTTCTCCTTCTCTTCTTAATCCCTTACAATTTGGCTTTTGACCTTATTCTACTGAAATTGCTCTCTCCAGAATTACTAATGATCTCTTACTTGCCAAATCCAATGACCTTTTTTCTCAATTCTTATTCTCCTTGATCTCTCTGAGACCTCTGACACTGTTGACACTCTTTCTTCTCTCTTCTCTGTAGTTTTTCAGGACACCACACCCTCCTAGTTTTCCTCCTAGCTGTCTATCCCATCCCTCTCTGTCTGCTTTGTTGGATCCTTCTCCAAATTATGCCCTCTAATTGTAGGTATCCCTCAGGGTTTTGTTCTGGGTCCTCTTCTCTGACCTGCACAGCCCTCCCTCACTCAAAACAAAGTCAAGTGCAAGTCATGTCATTATTTCTCTGATGGCATGATCTTCAGCAACGAAGGACGAACGAACACACACACACACACACACACACACACACACACACACACAGTCTTCTCCCTCAGTATTACTTCACTTGGTGATCCCATCAGCTCCAGTGGATTAAATATGGCAGATAACATTTCTATGCTGATCATTCTCAAAGCTACCTGTCCTGCCTCAGTAACCTACAGAGGTGGTAGTCACACCTCAGTTCTCCTCTGTTCTGGCTTCCCTTCACTTCACATTTGGCATGACTCTACAGGCAGGCGTTTGAACAAAGCACCTTTTTCCATTCTCAATTGTTTCCCCTCTTGTCCCTTCATTCTTCCTAACCTCAGACTCTGTGGTTCCCTACAATCTGCTTTTTCCATTCTTCTTACCAAACTGCCAAGGCCTTGGGAAAAAAGTCACAAAACCATGCTGATTTAGTCCATTGAATGTTTTTTTAAAATTCTGAATTTAACAAACATCCAATAAAATAAGCTTTTCCATATATAATGTAATAGAAGACCCTACCACCCCTTCACTCTGTTGTTTTGGTTTTTCTCCCCATTGCAATGACATTTCTAGAATTGCTATTATATACTTACTGCCTTCCTCACAGGGTAATTCACAGATCCCTACAATCTCAGTCAGCCAGTCAACAAACATTATTAAATGCCTGCTACGTACCAGGTACTGTGCTAAGTGCTGGGGATACAGGTGAAAGCAAAACCAGTCCCTGCCCTGAAGGAGCTCACAGTCTAATGTGGGAGACAACATGCAAACAACTATGTATGCACATGATTTATATACCCAATAAATCAGAGATAATATCATAGAGAAGGCACTAGCATTGAGGGAAACTGGAAAAGACTTCTTGCCAAAGATAGAATATAAGCTGAGATGAATCAATGTGACTTCCATTCTTCTACCACTCCAGCCAAACTTCTGTTTCCAAAGCTCACCAATGACTCCTTAACTTCCAAATCTAGTCTTTTCTCAGCTCTTTTTCTCAGTCATCACCCTTCTGGACCTGTCCACAGCATATGACATGTTGGTCACTCCATTTCTTGTGATAGATTATCCTTTCTTGCCTTTCATAATTCTGCTCTCTCCTGCTTCTCCTCTCACCTGTTTGACTATTCCTTCTCAGTTCTCTTTATTGGTCCTTTATCCCCTTCCTAGCTCTTAACGGTATCTGTCTCCCAAGGCTCCATCCCATGTTCTCTTCTCCCTCTCTAGCTGAGCTCATCTATTCCCATGATTTCAATATTACTTCTCCCTAGCTGACTAAAAAAAAAAAATTTGCTGATCTAGCCTAAATCACCCTGATCCCCAGAACCCTATTTTCAGCCCTGCTGCTCAGTAAATTTATCTGGATATCCTACTGACATCTCAAACCCAGCATCTCCAAAGTTGAATTCACCATCTACCCCTTTCTCTCAACTTGCCCATTTCTATTGATGGTACCACCATCCATCTAATTAACCAAGACTGAACCCTCAGATTAATATTAAACTTTTCACTTTTGCTTAATTCCCATATTCACTGCATAGCCAAATCCTGTTGATTTTATTCCTACAACATTATATACACACGTATATGTATATGTATGTACACGCATATATGTACATATGCATATATGTATCTTTATATCTTCCTTGCTTACAATTTTCACAGCCATCACCTTGGTGCAGGCCACTGTGACAGTTCCCAGAACTTTTGCAATAGCTTCCTAATTGTTCTTTCTGATTGCATTTTTACCCTCATCCCAACCTCAATCCCAACTTTGCCAAGCTATGAAAATAATCTTCCTAATGCATGTCTGACCACATTACTCTTTATTTAGAATCCTTTAGTAGCTTCATATTGCATCCCAGATCAAACATTAACTCATTAGCTTGAAATTTAAGCTTCTTCCTGTCTTTAAGTTTTGTTCCAGCTTACTTTTTCAGTCTTATGCCATACCATTCTGTTTCATGAATTCTAGAGTCAAACTGGATGAAGACTAGTTATTTCCCAGTCTTGTCTTGTGCTCCCCTACCTCTGTCCCTTTTGTCTGGGATGTCCCCCATTCTTGGAAATGTGCTGTCTTCACATTTTCACCTATTCAAAGCATTCTCTTCCTTTAGGGCTCATCTTAGGTGCCACTTCCTCCATGAAGGCTTTCCTGATCTCTCAGCTAAAAGAGATCTCATCTTCTAATTATTTTTTTAGCAATTTATCACCCCTTCACCTTTATCACAATCTATCATATATCAGACTTATTTGTGTACATGTTGTATACCACTAATAGAATATAAGGTCCTTGAGTACAGAGACTATAGTTCTACCATATATCCCAAATACTAAGCATATTGTCATGTAATTTAACAAATATTTGTCACTTAGCAGTGTGGTAGGCATTTGGGAAGCCACAGACACCAGATGAGAGCCTCCACCTCAGAGAGTTTACTGATATATAGACCTTCTTATGCCATGAACATAATAGGTGGTTAACAAATATTTATTGGGGCCATCTTTACATCTTTCTGCACTGACCTAGGATCATATACCTTCTGTCAAGTCACCTGGTATAAGTGGGAAAACAGAACTGAATAGCAAAGAAACTATGGCCTTGAAACAGATTTCCAGCAACAAGTGCTTTAAGGAATTTCAAAAAGTATATGAGCATGACAGTGTGGAGCTAAAATGCGAAATGAAATTTTGAATCTACTTACCACCAAAGGGCAGAAACTGGAAAATGTTCTATTCTTCACTGACTGTCTGGTTTAACTTGCACAGAACACAATTTTATCACAAAAACTGGTTGTCACCAAGCTGCAGCAGAGCATGGCTTCACTGTAATTGAACCAGACACCAGTCCACATGGCTGCAAGGTTAAAGGAGAAGATGACAGCTGGGACTTTGGTACTGGTACTGATTTTTATATGAACGCCACTGAAGAACTTTAGAAAACTAGGGAAAAGGCCTTCCATGGATATTTAAGATCAGATCAAAATAAGTGGGAGGCACATAATGCTACTCATCTTGTGAAATCTTATCCAGATTCTCAGTTGGACATATTAATCTATCACACAAAGACGACCTGTTCCTTAAAGATGGACAATCACAACTTTATAGCTGCCTGTGCACAACAGAAAACTCCAATTGTTCTTAGATTACAAGAGGGATATGATCATAACTACTACTTTATTTCAACTTTTGTTAATGATCACATCAGACATCATGCAAAATACTTATATTCATAAAGCTTCTTATACAAGTAATCTCACAATTATAGGTTAAATGTAAACATATACATGTTTATTACATATACATGTAAACTGAACTTTTGAAAATGTAGAATTACACATGAAAAATTACTGCCTGTCAGCATTCACTTTTAATTTTTTTGAAAGGCTTACCTCCTTCTGAATAAATATATAAAATCAAGCGAACTAATTCCTTTTTGTTCTCCATAGGTACCCTGATAGAAGATATGTCATAACCCAGAGGCAGTTTGAAATTCTTATAAAATTAAATGTAAAGGATCCCAGAATATATAAATGATAAGAGTTGACTGTAAAGACTAGAGGATTCAGATGCATTTGGGGACATAACAATAAGCTGTTGGTCATTGGGTCTATCAGTTCTTAGAGAACTAAATCATGGCATTGTATCTCAGTAACTAAAAAGACTTAATGCATTGAGAAAAAACCCAAATATTTATTGGATTGAATTGAATCAAATTGAATTGTGGTATTAGTTTGTACTGCGTTTCAAGGGAAAATTACTTTGTAGGTAGTATTGCTTGGTCATAGACACCTCCTACACCACCTTCAGAAGGGCCACCGGTGCCTCTGTGAAGCCCAGGTTCGCCTTGGAGGTTCAGTCATATAGGAAATCACAGTCATTCTAAATCATCTGTTCCACACCCAGGTAGTTAACTGAGAGAGTGCTAGATTACCATGGATTGAGTGTGAAGTAGAACATGTACTCATGTTTAAGCCAAACTGTGTTTAGTTTAAACAGGAGTGAAGTGGAGCAGAGATGAATGCATTCAGTATTAAATGTCTTCCGTGTGCAATTCACCATTCTAAATGTCACCACTTTTGAGCACATTTTTCATACACTCGCAAATTTCATCTAATTTAGACCATCTAATGCTGCCAATGAAGTATTTTTCTCTCATCTCAGTATCTAGTCCTAGAGAAACCTTGACCCAAAGTTGTGCTTGAAACTAGCATTGCCTGAGCAGCTTTTATCTGGATCTGCCTATCAGTCATCTCAACCTGTGTCAATGGAAGGCAGTTTTAAGTAGTAATTGGACACTGTTATTACTGTTGCTTTTGGCAGACTTCCAATTTCAAGGTCATGTTGAGGCATTTTCTGTCAACAGACCACTTGTGACAGTTAGTAAACCCCAATCCATTTTATTGTAGGAAATTTACTAGGCAGTTACATAGGATTTCTGACCTGGGTTTTATAAACCTGTATCAGTATCATGACATGAATCCAGGTTAACTAATTAGTGCTGCAGATATTGTTTCCAAGTTGAAAGTAGGCCAAACTTTTCTGCCTTTAGGGGTTACATTTGTAGGGAGTTTTCTCTTAGTCATCCTGTCTACCTTGTGAGGAAGAATTTGATAGTATCTCTTTCCACTCACTGGCATATAAATATAGGTATGGAGCAGGACAGGAATGTTTTCTTATTAACCTTTCTATCCTTGTAGTGCTTCCTCTAGGTTTTATTATTTGATAAACACCTTTTCTTTTTTTTTTTTTTTTTTTTTTTAGCATTTTAATACTTGGGTTTTTTTGAGGAGGAAAATATATTTTAGTTTTCAAAAGGAAAATGACTCATATGCATTATGTGTCAATGTATGTGAAGATGTACAAATATCAAAGGTAAGCACTTAATAGGTTTATAAAAGTTATTGTTTTAGATCTTCTTTTATATAATTTGTAGAAATAATTTTATAATTTATTAGATTAAAGAATATCTATCTGGTTTGCAGAATTTGGAGCTGGCCATTTTTTTAAATTTAACAAATATTTATTTTTAATGTGTTAAGGTACTATGCTATATGCATTGGGGGAGAAAAACATAAACAAAATGGTCTTTGCCCTTAAGGAATTTACCATTCATCAGGGGAGCTCCTGTGCATAGGTACACACAATAAAACAGATTAGAATATAATAAATGTAATGCTTAAAAAGTATAAACAAAGGACATGAGCGCTCATAGGCCATAATGGAAAAATCGATCTCTTCCAGCTAGAAACATGAGCAAAATCTTTCCAAAGGAGGCAGCCCTGGGTGGGACTGAAGGAGAGAAAGGATTTCCACAGGCAGAGATAGAGGCAACCTTAAAAGCATCTGGTCCCTTGTTCTCAGTAGTATGCTGGAACCAGCTTGATCTGGCTCTTAAGAGTCAATTGCTAAATTATCAGTGTAAACATACCCTTTGGAAATCAACAAATGTTATAAGTCAGGCCTTGATTTATTTATTTTTTGTTTAGATTTAAGAAAGTGGTGGAGAAAATGTTAATAATGCAGATTAAACTTTAAAAATGGGTCAAGTATATATTTTCCTCCCTGGAAAGCCAGTTGTTAAACATTCACCAGCATCCCCCAGTCTCTGCCCCAGCATTTTCCACTAGGATTTTCCTGAGGGTCACTCTTGGGTAGATGATATAGTCAGCAAGACCACAAATGCAATTGCATGTTATTATGTACCTAGATAATATTACTCTCTGAGAGTTTTTTCGTTAAGTGCTTATTTATATAATCCATGTAAGCTTGGAGGTTATCCTTATTCAAACTCCCACTTCTGGTGATGGATCTGGGATCCCAGAGCAAGGCTACATCTGTCCCTCAGAGTCCTAGGGGTACACTTGACAGAGATTGGGGATGATTCTCTAATACTATAGGTTCTAACCCCATGATGGTTCCACCCTGCTATTAACTGACAGTAATTAGTACACCCAGTTCCATTTAATCTATTAATATTGCTTACTTTTACAAGGAGATATTTACTTTAGCATAGCAAGAATCTCTTTTTGTGGTGGCAAAGAAATTGAAATTGAGGGGATATCCATCAGTTGGGAAATGTCTGAACAAGTTGTGGTATGTGAATGTAATGGAATACTATTGTTCCATAAGAAATGGTGAGTAGGCAGATTTCAGAAAAACCTGGAAAGACTTTCATGAACTGATGCTGAGTGAAGTGAGCAGAACCAGAACATTGTATACAGTAACAGCAACACTGTGTGATGACTGACTTTGTTAGACTTAGCTCTTCTGAGCAATATAATGATCCAAGACAATTCTAAAAGATTCATAATGGAAAATGACTAATGTAGAAATATATTTAATATGATTATACATGTATAACCTATATCAGATTGCTTGCGGTCTTGGGGCAGGAGGTAGAGAGAAAAAAATTTGGAACTCAAAATTTTATAAAAGAGAATGTTGAAAACTATATTTACATGTAATTGAAAAAAAAATACTAGTAAATGAAGAAAAAGCATAGCAAGATAAAAATACAAGCATCCCCCCAAAACAACCTCCATCCCTAGGGAGAGGGGGTTCAGATTTGACTTTATTCAACAAATATTTATTAGGCATTTTCTGCGTATATGTAAGGCACTGTAACACTCCCCCATGAAGTTCACTTCCAAACGTGCTTGGTCAGTAGCCACACCTGGTGGATAGGTCTGGTCAGATCCCTCCGGACTTTCCTCCTCTCTGGTTTACTACCAATTTCTCTCCTCACCTTTTAGCGTTCACAAGGTCATAGCCTTCTCCAGATTCCTTTACCTAAACTAAGAAAGAAAAAATGCACAAAAGCAAAGCATGGAGGGCTTTGATGGATACCCATGGAGCACACGTCAGCTTCAGATAATAAGAGCCTGAGAACATAATCCATATAGCATTTTCTCATTCAGCTGAACTGGAGCTTATCAGGAAGGACAGACCAAGGTTACACTTGCCCACTTCATCTACGCTATCATTTCCTTTTCTTATCATCTATATAAGTCTTCATTTAACACAAGGTTAAATAAACACACACACACACACATGCACATACTGCATGTAGAGAATGCATTTTGTTATGTTTCTTCTTAAACATCAATTCCCCCAAGAAAGTTCAAATCATGCGGAAATAAAAAAAGAAAAAGAAAATATATAAAATTTCTTTTAAGCCTGCTGCCTAATTTTCATTAGGTTTCCTTCCTGGATTCCTCAAAACCTGTTCTTATATCTTTTTATATCCTGCATAAAGGGGTCAATACTTATTTTTCTAGCTGTTATTTATGATAATGCTAATTTACTTTTTTTATGTCAAACACAGGCATATTTTTTCCTCACTTATTTAGCCTCTCTTTTGCATGATTTTCTCAATTCTATGAACAGTTCCCAGAGGGTCTAAATCAGTACATCCATGAGGAAAAAAAAAGCTGAAAGGGCTCTCCATCACCAGCTCTATTTGTGACCCTTCTTTCCTCATCAGCTGCAGGTAAGTAGAGAAGAGAAGTGAGAAAAGAACACAAGAGAAAAAAACTCTCTGGAAGACTTTATCCTCTTTCTGAGTTGGAGGAGTTCCCACAATTTTCCTCTTCCTTTCTTAGCCTTCTGTTCTTCACAGAATTCTTCCCTTCTGTTATCAAATAGACTCTGAATTGAGTCCCCTAAATTGAAAAAAAAAACAACTAACCAACAACTTTGCTTGAATGGTTCTTCCTACCATTCATTCTTTCCTCTTCTCACGTCAAGCTGTTCAAACATGGTATCTGCCTGTTGTTTTATTTATTTATTATTTTTTTCACCTGTTTTAAAATTTCTGATATGCTCATTCTCTTAATTCCTTACATTATGGCTCCTTCTTCAGCACTTGAAACTTGACACTGCTTTATGGAAGTGAAATCTAAAGGCCCTTTTTGGATTCCTCCCCCTTTTAGAAGCATATAAAACTATTGACTACTCTGTCCAGCTTGAAACTTGTTCCTCCTTTGACTTTTATGATGCAGAAACCAATTACAGATGGCAGATTAAATATGGAGAATTAAAGAGAAATAAGAATTAAAGATGACGTTAAAGTTTCTAGCTTTGGAGACTGGGAAAAGGATAGTGCCTCTAGCAGAAATAAAAGTAACCTTAGTGTCCAAACCAAAAACTGTGAAGTGATTTAATCAAGTATGTTCATTTTTCTTATCGTTGTTAGAAGAATGCTTTGCTTGAAATTATTCAATAGGCCAAATTACTTGTATCAACAGGGACCCCAGCATGCACAGGAGGGCCTGTTGTACAAGTTCTTAGATCTGCTTTTCTAAAAGGAAAGCAACACCTGAGGGGTCAACAATCTACTTTAATCCAGTACATCCTAGTTCAGGGGGAAACGTCTGCACCCTGAACTTAGGGAAAACACAAGCAGAAATTACAAACAGAAAGACCAACAGACAGGGCTTCCAATTGTCCAATCATAGACAACATATACATCATTACCAGAGAGAGAAGCACCAACATCTGGGTTTTCAAGGGAGGGGAGGGGCTTCTTAAAACAGCTTCCCAGAGTTTTATCTGACTTGATCCTTCTTCCAAAAACTAAGCCCCCAAGGAAAACCTCACCTGAGAGTATATATACTCTTTTCAGGGCTGAAGGGCAAGAAGCATGACCCAGTGCCTCATTAGAAATTAACAAAAGGTGTCCGAGGTCTACTAATGGGTGGGGAAGATCTTTAACTCTTCCCCACACCCACCTTACAATGCCCCTGCCACCTAGGGAACTTTTAAGGCTACAATGATTTGTGTACATATCTAGCCATTCTAGGGGAGAACCAGAAGAAGAAACAGAGAAGTGGGATAGAAAGTACCTGCTAATGCACAAGGATTTCTTCCTATACCGTAAGACAATCAGGGTTTTTCCTTCCTCTTTTGATGAAGACTTTTGCTAATGGAGGTAGGAGCCACACAATCCAATGGTGAGTTTTGTCTCATGCTTGGTTTAGATTCAATCCAGTTGCATTCATTCAGACCCTGGGAAGAATCATTACTACATCTATAATAGGAGAGCAGAGGGCAATTCCTAATTTTTCAATCATTCATGAAGTTAACAGCAATAGCATTAAGTCATCAAGATGCAGTACCTTTTGTGTGCATCTCATAGGCAAAGTATTAATCCATCATATCTTGATTCCCTTTGTGTGGGATGGCTCAGGTCCCTACATAAATCAATTACTCAGAGGCCTCTCAAAGTGATTACAGAAAAGAGATTTATTCGATTCTTGAGAAGCAGGGCTAACCTGTAGGAGTAGGAAAGCCAAAGACAAAGAAAAGGCAGTGATTTATATGGACCCTAACGCAAGTCCCTCCCCCCCCATTGACCATTATTCTCATTAGCTGAGAATACGATCTTACATTCTAGACACGAAATCTAACCAATCCCTTTTGAAATGAAGACATTGAAGAATTAGGTAAACTTTATCCAATCATTGAGACCCTAATGTACTACACAGTTTTATATCCTTATATGGAATTATTCTGTTCTAAAAATATAGTAACCTTGAGCCTCTCAGTCTTACCTCACCCCTGGGAGAAGAATTACAATCTGAGAAGTCTTCACTAAACCTATCCCACTCACCTTGATTGACCACGAGGTCAGGACCAAGCTAGATTCAGCACTGTCCATCCCTAAGATTTTTGAAGGAGGTGAAGTGCTTTGATTGAGGTCATGTATATATAGAGTGTTGGCTGTTAAATTTTCTTCTTGATATCCTCATTGCTTTTACACTACATTGTTCTCACTATAAAATAAAGCTATCTGATAGATTCTGACTGTTTTAAAGGGACGAAATACAGTCATTAGCAACTTGTAAGCATTATATTAAGTAGTTTTGAAACCAAATCTGGAAAATGTCTTGGGGGTGGCTGCTTGGGGATTATTGTAACATGTGAACAGCATCTGGACACTGATTCATGTGAAGAAGAAACAGTATGTTGTTGCCCTCTGGAGGGAATTCACAGTTACCATGGTGGATGGCATAAAACTCTGTAGGGTCTGGACATCCACGAATCCCAAGGCAGAAATGGAGTTAAAATTCATAGCTGTATAGTTTCTTCCACTTCCTTTATCAAAAGTCTGCAATGCAAGGTATAAATTAAAACTTTAATATCTTACAGCATAGAGAAGAATTGTGGAGCATCAGTAGGCATTTTATACCCTATTAATTCCTCTCCATATCTCTAGACCAAGAAGGTCTGGATGTGTGAGTAAACTGATGTGGTGCTATGAGCCCAGTAATCTCAGGCTGTGGTTTGTTTTATGTTTCCTATTATACTAGAAAACCTCCATGAGAGAAAATTAAAGAGGATGAGCTTAATTTTAGACAGGCTAAGTTTGAGGTGATGGCAAAATCTTCAAATGGAAATGTCTGAAAAGTAGTTGGAAATATAGGATTCTAGCATTTATGAAAGATCAAGCCTGGATAGATTTGATTTAAGATATAGATTTGAGAGCTATCTGCCTAGAGAGGCAGAGTAGAGTGCTGGACTTGAATCCAGGGAGACTCTGACACTGCCTAACTGTGTGTTCATGGACAAATCACTTAAGCCCTCTTAACTTTTTGAGTTTCTTCGTCTGTAAGATGGGGATTATAATAAGATTTTAGCTGTAGAGCTAAAAGGACCTTAGGAGATCACCTAGCTTTAGGAGATTCTCTAGCATAATTCCCTCATTTGACCTATTAGGAAATTTGAGACCCACGGAGGTGAGATGCTTTGCCTATGGTCACTCAGGTAGTAAATAGTAAAGCCTGGATATCATTACTACTTGCCTTCTAGAATTATTGTAAGGCTCAAATAAGATAAAGTATATGAAATACTTCCAGGGGTGGGGAACCTGCGACCTTGAGGTCACATATGGCCCTCTAGGGCCTCAAGTACAGCCCTTTGAATCAAAATTTGGGCATCGCTTGAGGCCTTAGAGGGCCACATGTGTCCTCGAGGCTGCATGTTCCCCACCCCTGGAAACCATAAAGTGATATGTAAGTGCTCATTGTTATTACTGCAGAGGTAAAGACACAAAATTTAAAAGGCTCACCAAAGGAGTATTTTTAAAGAAATAGAAGATAAAGGACTGACACTATCCTTTAGAACTGCTGTTCTTCATGGAACATACCCATGAGGAAGTGACTACCCAGAACAGATTCTGCTCCCATTGTAGTATTACTAAAACCTTTGGGGGCGGAGCCAAGATGGCTGCATAGAAAGGCACACATATGCAGCCCATAAAATACCTGTAGAGAGGGACTCTCAACAAATTTTGGAGCAGCAGAAGTGGAGAACAACAGAGTAGAGATTTCCAGCCCAGAGTGATCTGAAAGGCCCAGAGAAACGTCTGTTGCACCAGATGCTGGAGTGGAGCCCAGCCCAGCCTTAGCCATGGCTCAGGAACAGCCCTCGGGGGCAGAATCTCTAGTCACAGCAGCAGCAGTTCGCAGATCCCTCAACCCACAGGCACCAAAGGTCAGTGACAGGGTTTTTCAGCTGGCCAGGAAAGGAGAAGGGCCTTCCCATAGCTCCAGCCTCAGGCAGCGGTTGCAGAGGCCACATCCAGCAGGCGGCAGCAGTTCCCATAGCAGCTCACACCCATTGCTGGATTGTAAAAACCCTGGGGGCACTAAGGAGCTGAGTCTTACCTCAGCCCTGTGTAGAGGCCCTGAGGGAGCTGATCTTTATCTCACACTGAATAGCTGCGGAACTGGAGGCCAGGTGGCTGTGGAGAGGAAACTCTGCTAAGATTCTGGGCACAAAAATCTCTTGCTGTTCCCACACCAGTGTACACGCTTGATTGTGCCACCTTGGAGGAACTGAGATCTTACAGATTCCCAGAGTATACCCTACTCTTGATAAAGGCCCCAAAAGTCAAGTAACTGGTTGGGAAAATGTCCAAAAAAGAGAAAAAAATAAGATTATAGAAGGTTACTTTCTTAGTGAACAGATATCTTCTCCCATCCTTTCAGATGAGGAAGAACAATGCTTACCATTAGGGAAAGACATAAAAGTCAAGGCTTCCGTATCCCAAACATCCAAAATAAATATTCAAAGGGCTCAGGCCATGGAAGAGCTCAAAAAGGATTTTGAAAATCAAGTAAGAGAGGTGGAGGAAAAATTGGGAAGAGAAATGAGATGCAAGGAAAGCATGAAAAGCAGGTCAACACCTTGCTAAAGGAGACCCAAAAAAATGCTGAAGAAAATAACACCTTTAAAAATAGACTAACTCAATTGGCAAAAGAGGTCCAAAAAGCCAATGAGGAGAAAATGCTTTAAAAAGCAGAATTAGCCAAATGGAAAAGGAGGTTCAAAAGCTTACTGAAGAAAATAGTTCTTTCAAAATTAGAATGGAACAGATGGAGGCTAATGACTTTATGAGAAACCAAGAAATCACAAAACAAAACCATAAGAATGAAAAAATGGAAGATAATGTGAAATATCTCATGGGAAAAACAACTGACCTGGAAAATAGATCCAGGAGAGACAACTTAAAAATTATGGGACTACCTGAAAGCCATGATCAAAAGAAAGAGTCTAGACATCATCTTTCATGAAATTGTCAAGGAAAACTGCCCTGATATTCTAGAACCAGAGAGTGAAATAAATATTGAAAGAATCCACCAATCACCGCCTGAAAGAGATCCAAAAAGAGAAACTCTTAGGAACATTGTGGCCAAATTCCAGAGTTTCCTGGTCAAGGAGAAAATATTGCAAGCAGCTGGAAAGAAACAATTCAAGTATTGTGGAAATACAATCAGGATAACACAAGATCTAGCATCTTCTACATTAAGGGATTGAAGGGCATGGAATATGATATTCCAGAAGTCAAAGGAACTAGGACTAAAACCAAGAATCACCTACCCAGCAAAACTGAGTATAATACTTCAAGGGAAAAAATGGTTTTTCAATGAAATAGAGGACTTTCAAGCATTCTTGATGAAAAGACCAGAGCTGAAAAGAAAATTTGACTTTCAAACACAAGAATGAAGAGGAGCATGGAAAGGTAAACAGCAAAGAGAAATCATAAGGGACTTACTAAAGTTGAACTGTTTGCATTCCTACATGGAAAGACAATATTTGTAACTCTTGAAACTGTTTTCAGCATCTGGGCAGTTGGTGGGATTACACACACAAGCACACACACACACACACACACACACACACACACACACACACACACACACATAGAGAGAGAGACAGAGAGCACAGGGTGAATTGAATAGGATGGGATCATATCTAAAACAAAATGAAATTAAGAGGTGAGGGAGATATATTGGCAAGAGAAAGGGAGAAATGGAATGGGGCAAATTATCTGGGCAAGTTAATTAATTAATTAATGGGGCAAGTAAAAGACTTTTCAGTGCAGGGAAAAAGGGGGGAGGTGAGAGAAAAACCATGAAGCTTACTCTCGTCACATTCGACTAAAGGAAGAATAAAATGCACCCTCATTTTGGTATGAAAACCTATCTTACAATACAGGAAAATGGGGAAGAAGGGGATAAGCAGGGTGGGGGGGGATGATGGAAGGAAGAGCAATGGGAGGAGGGAGCAATTAGAAGTCAACACTCCTGGGGAGGGCCAGGGTCAGAAGAGAGAGCAGAAGAAATGGGGGGCAGGATAGGATGGAGGGAAATATAGTTAGTCTTACACAAAATGACTATTATGGAAGTCATTTGCAAAACTACACAGATAGGGCCTGTATTGAATTGCCTGCCTTCCCAAAGGGGATGGGTGGGGAGGGAGGGAGGAAGAGAAGTTGGAACTCAAAGTTTTAGGAACAACTGTTGAGTTGTTCTTGCATACAACTAGGAAATAAGAAATACAGGTAATGGGGTATAGAGAGTTATCTTGCCCTACAGGACAAAAGAGAAGATGGGGATAAAGGAAGGGAGGGATGTTAGAAGGGAGGGTAGATTGGGGTGGGGGGAGGGGAGAAATGGGGAGAAAATTTGGAACCCAAAATTCTGTGGAAATGAATGTTGAAAACTTAAATAAAAAAAACAACAAAAAAACCTTTGTACCATATGTTTTCCCTCAAACCTATCACTTTAACATAATTTCATTTTCTTTCGAGGATATCACCATCCTTCAAGTCACCTAGGTTCACAACCTTGGTGTTCTTGATTCTTTCCTCTCTCTCATCCTATATAGCCTATCAATTTCTAAGCCTTGTATGGTCTGTCTGCAAAGCATCTTTTGAATGCATTTCCTCCCTCTGTTCTACATCAGCCATGAATTTTACCTGGTTAGTGCTAAATAAACATTCTTTGATAATAAAAACTTATCCTAATATGGATTGAACTTTGCACTGAGAGAAAAACAAAATTTCATATGATGATGTAAGAAATTGTTATTATTGTGACCAGATTCAAATGACTCGAGGAGCCACTAAAAGCCATTTAAACAGATGACTAAAATCACTTTATTATTTTTTTATACCATTACGCAGATGGTATTCATAGGTTCTATAAATGAGTGTGTATCAAGTGAGAAGAAAATCAGAGTTGGGACAGCCTCATCAAGGATCATAGGATTTTAGAATGAGAAGGGATCTAAGAGATAATAATCATTCCAACTTCCTCATTTTAGAGATGAGAAAATTGAAACCCAGAGAAGTAGGGAACTTGTCAGAGGGCACAAGGGGAACAGAAAAAGCATTTATTAGGTATCTATGCTGGATCAGGCATTGTGGTAAGCACTTTACAGATATTTTCCCAGTTGATCCTCACCTACCTTTCAAGGTGAATGCTGTTACTATCCTTAAGTTAAGGAAACTGAAGTAGACAAGAGGCTAAGTGACTTTCCCAGGGTCACGTACCTACTAATTATCTGAGATCATATTTGACTGGTCTTTTGACTCCAGGCACAGAACTCTATCCACTGCACCACTGAACTGTGTTGGATTTGACACATAGAGCTCTTTCAAACTAGGCAACTAGTCCAGTCAAGAGTAGTGGGTTTTTAATTTAACCAAGATAAGTAGCCAATCAAATTATTATAGGCTTATTGTGTGCTAGGTACTACTGATAAAAAGATAAAAATGAAATCATTCCTGTTCTCAAAGAGTTTACGTTTTATGGGTGAATAAAATGTGTGTGTGTCTATGTCTATATATTTATGTGTGTATGTATATATGTGTACACACATATGGACCTGAATATATTCTCTCTTCTCCTCCTCTCTGCTCCCCTCCCCTCCCTTACCCTCTCCTCTCCTCTCCTCTCCTTCCTTGCTTGGGTTGCTCTGCCCAGGGTAAGGTACACTTTGATGGCCAAAAGCTGCCTTTTTTTCCTTTGGGTTTACTGACTATATTTCTTGCTCAAAGACCAAGCTTTAAGCCCAATTCACTCTGGAGCTCATAGATTGAGCAACAGGTCCCCACCCTCCTACCACAGAATGAATGTAAATACTACATAGTAACTGTTTCTCTTTTACCCAGGAACCCTGAGTCACTCCCTAGGGTTAAAGAGGCCTATTCATTGAATGGGTGTATCTCACTCAAAGTGAGAATCTGATAAGACCTTATCCACAAAATGGCGAAGGTCTCTCCTTGCATCCTGGGGTGTCTCCCATCTTCCTGATGAATATCTGGCCACTGGACCCAGATGACTCTGGAGTAGAAAGTGAGGCTGGTGACCTTGAACAGCCCTCCCTCACTCAACTCAAAGTCAAGTTCAAATCATGTCATCATCTTGATGTCATGGTCCTCTTTGAGAATGAAGGACAAACACAACAGAATATACTGCATTGAAAGCATAAATTACATGAATATATAGGCCATAGACCTATAGTATTCTGTCCTGGTTTGAGATGAATTAAAAGAGTGCTGAGGTTATTTTCTATTCGGAAATTTTGTGATACTATGATTCTAGCTCTACTCTAGTGTCATTGCTGACTCAGTCTTTATTACCTTTTTTTGTTTCAGGAAGGAGCAGATTGGCATTTCTAAGCACTGACACTGGTTTCATCATAGCAGAACTGGTCTGGCTAGACTTTATGTCTCAGTAGAATGTATTGTAGGAACTAGGCTATTAACATTAAAGAGAGAAGTTTTCAACTGATTCATTTGTTTGCTATCTTGTAGGCAACACTGATTTGCTCTGGCTTCTGACATGAACTGCATAAAAGTAAGTAGGAAACCAGGATTATATCTTGTATATCTTGTATTTCCATGCTCTGACCAATGATCTATGTTGAGGGCCAAGATGGAGTGCAGTTGACAAGTTCAGGATAGACCTTCAGGGAAACTGTTCTTTGAAACTGTACTCATTATTGTCCGGAATGGCTCTCCATGCCCCCCCGGGATGTTGCTGTCTCTGTGAGACAAACAAGAGAACTACAGAATATAAGAGATAGGTAAAATAGATGCTCTCTAGGCTAACAGTCTTTAAGACAATAAGACTGGCCAAATCACTAGGACAGGAGACGAGCAGAATGTCACATAGACTTGCAGTTTCTGTCCATAAATACCCTGACCCTTGGATCAATAAACGGAGTTGCCCTATCTTCTTTCACCTGCCTATGTCTTTCTTTTTCACCACATCACTCAGCTGCGTGGGGATGAAGACCATCTGCCACAGATCTAGATTTTTTAAAATAAAAAGAAAACAGATAGTAGGGTTGAAAAAAACTTTACATATGTGATTATCTCATTTGGTCATTTCATTTTTAAATTTAGGTTCATAGAACCTAGAATGAGAGATCTGGAAGATCACTGAGTTTTCAACCCTCTAATATTACAAGGGAAGAAACTGAGGTTCAGAGTCATGAACTATCTTGTATTGGCTATCATGTTTTTGGAGGTGATAATGTGGATGGTGTTTATTTGTATTTGTGTGTGTGTGTATCTATGTGTATGACTGAATAGATAAATGAGTCTTTATACAATGGAGCTCTTACTGGAGTTCCATATTTTATGGGACTGAATTTAGGAAAACTCTCAACCTTCCCTTTTCTGGGCCTGAGCTACTATTTACTAGTATACTTGAAAAGATTGTGTTTTATTAAGCTGCTATCATGAATAAACTGAGGTTCAAGGAACTGACCTCTCTTTCATGCACTTTTTAATTTCTTCTTGTTGTTGTGTTTGTTCTTTGGTCTTGAAGACGACCATGACATCAGGATGATGACATGACTTGCAATTGACTTTGGTTTGAGTTAAGGAGGGCTGTGCAAGGTTACTAACCTCACTTCCTTCTCCTGAGCCATCTGGGTCCAATGGCATGATATTCATCAGGATGACTGGAGATGGCCCAGGATGCAATGTGAGATCCTGACCCTTTCAGGCTATGGTCTTATAGCATTCTCACTTTACTTATTAGCTTTATTGCCTCTAAAAACTACCCTCAAACTTTTTATGATAGACATGATGACCTGACTGCAAGGAGACATTCAATAGCATATCAGGTTGCCATTGCACATTTGTTGTTATCGTCCCTAATCACAAAATCTTCAGATTGGAAGAGACCTCAGAGGTCATTTAACTTAAACTTCTACTCAATGAAGGAAACTTTAGAGTATCTTTAATAAGCCTTTCCTTGAATATTTTTAGTGATGAGAATCTCAATGCCAAAGGCAACCAAGCTGAGTGGTGGATAGAGTGCAGGAATTGGAATCAGAAAGATCCCAATTCAAATCTAGTCTCAAACACTTACTTGTGTGATGCCAAGTCACTTAACTTCTGTCTGCTTCAGTTTCCTCAACTATAAAATAAGGATACTACTAGCTCTTACCCCCCAGGTTGTTGTGAGGATCAAATGAGATATTTGTCAAATGCTTGGCATGTAGTAGTAGTAGTAGTAGTAGTAGTAGTAGTAGTAGTAGTAGTAGTAGTAGTAGTAACAGCTTAAGTAGTAGTAACAACTTAAGAAATACTTGTTCTTTCCCCTTCTTAATAAAACATTTTGGGGCAGCTCTCTTTGCCCATAAATTTTTCTTTATATAAAAGAGGTGAGTTATGCAAAGAAAGTGATCAAATTTAATGGAGTACATAGGATATAGGCCACTGTTAATTTTTGACCAAATTGAAAAAGATCCTCAGTTAACCTGAGGAGGTTATAGGGTAATGAACATTAGATCAAGGCTGATGGAATACTCAAAACTCTTAGTGATTGAATGACTGAGGATCCTTGTGCTCTATAAAAAACAAATTACTCCCATCCTGCTCAAGCTCTCAACTCTTGAGGACTTGCTCTTCACCTTTTCCCCCTGTACCTTTTCCAGAATACAGCAAGGGGGAAGAAGATTCCCTAGTTCCCCCAATCAGAAACAGTAATGGTAGCTTATGGCAGTAGCACATGGTTATTTGAGACATGCTTATATTCACTTGGAGAGGAGAAAATAATGATATTGTTTCCTAAACTCCAACTTTCTGTGTAGAGATGGGGGATTCTTAATTTCTTAGACAGCATGATTCCATAATCTTGTGTTACAGCAGCAGAAGGAGATTTCAAGGCCAGCACCAACTTTGGGAGTTGCTCCATGAGCCACTTCAAATTCAGGAGTTCGTGGGGGTTCCAGCCTCTGATGAATTCTGGTTTTTGGAGAAGACAATTCACATGGTTCCTGTGCAATATCCTGCTTATAATGTCACTCCAGGTAGAGATTCTTGTTCTGTTAAAAAGAGTATTGCAATGCTCTAGCTGAGGATTTCAGCATAGCCAAAAGCTGGAGAGGGTAGAGTGGAAACTAAAGCCCAACAGACCAAGCAGGGCAACATCTGGCAGATGCTAGAGATCAAGGTTAGGAGAGCAGGTGAAAACACAAAAAGCATCCATATGGTATCAGATCCATGAGCTGCCCCTTTTCACATATGCTTTAGCAACATATATTCCTTGTAAATATGCCTCTTTCTGTGGCTTTTATGTGCATGTACATTCCCTACTGATGCCGAGTATATTTGTGGAAAAGTGCATCCCAGGTTTTTTGGGGAGATATTTTGTGGTGAATTTTTTTACTATGTCATTTCAGTAAATGACTTTGTTTTGAACTAATTGTCAGTCAACAAGCATTTATTAAGTGCCTACTTTTTTCTAGGCATTGTGTTAAGCAGTAGGGATATGAAGAAAAGCAAAAGACAGTCCTTATTCTCAAGAAGCTCACAGTCTAAGGGAGGAGACAACATATACACAAACCATATACAAACAAATCAGAAATAGGATAAATGGGAGATAATTAACAGAAGAAAGGCATTAGAATTAAGGGGTATAAGAAAAGACTTCTTGCAGAAGATGAAATTTTAATTGGAACTTGAAAGAAGCTAGGGAAGCCAAGAGGCAGAGATGAGGAATGAGAGAATTCCAGAATTGGAGAACTGCCAGTGAAAATGCTTGGAGTTGAAAGAGTGTTTTGTGTGTGGAACAGTAAGGAGACCAGTTTTACTGGATTCACAGGAGTGTGAACAATGTATAGTTGTATCCTCTGGCTACACTGAAAGGTAAACATATTGCCACGCGTTTGTGAGTAATGAATTTAGAATTGTGGGACTTCAAAGAATACCTTGAACCTGAGGTCACCATCATCTAGGGGACCCATCCTGTGAGTTGGGGTGTGCCCCAGGTGCTATAACTGCCTATGATTGCTGCCCTCTGGAAGAGGTACAATGGAAAAGATGAAGAACACATAATACAGAATCGAGAGCCTGAGCAGTGGGACCAGTTTGCTTTTATAGACCATAAGCAATATGACTAATCCTCTCTTAACCAGTCACTAGAAATTCCCTGTGTCTTATCACTTGCCTTCATCCAATCCCCAACACTTTATAACCTCATCTGATTGGTGAATTTTTTTCAATTTGATCAGCAATCAACAAATGTCCCGTACCCCGATATTTGATCAGTCTCCCCATATTTATCTTCTTTACATCTATATTGAGCCAAAATCTGCTTGTCTTTAAGTTTCACCCCCTGGGTCTAGTTCTAATCTCTGACATAGTGACATAGTGTCATAGTGACATATGGAGTGACATAGTGACATCTGATTCCTCTGTGGTACCTCTTCAGAGACTCTACTCATTCTCCCACTCCATCTGGGGCCCCATTCCAGTCTCAGCCTTTCCAGGCTAAATATCCCTACTTACTAATTCTTTCTTCATATGATATGACTCCAGATCATTCCTATTTTTCTCCATTAAGACATAATGTCCACGTAATCCAGATGTGGTCGGACCAGTAGTGAGTTGATTAAGGTTATTACCTTTTTTAATCTGGACATTATATGTCTACCAGTGTCCACTAACTTTTCATTGATTACTTTACAATGTGAGCTCAGTGAATTAGTCAACTGAAATACCTAAATCTTTTTTCATATGAACTGCTATTAGGTCAACTTTCCCTCAAGCATACTGAGACATTGTTTTTCTCCCCTTAGTTCAGGGCTTTGGTTATACCTATTAAATTGAATCTTGTAAGTTTGGGCCTATCATCCTAGCCTGTTAAGATGTTTTTGAGCTGATTCTCCTGTTTATATATGCTGCATAGGCATATCTCACACCATTGCCACAACCAAGTTGCTTAATACATTTGTAAATACATTACAACTAAACCCATTCTTATCTTCTCTCCATTTTGTCCTTTTCCCTTTTCTCCTCTTCCTCTTCTGATTTCCCCTTTCTTCTTTCACTTCTCAGTCCCACCTCTCTTCTTTCATAGCCCTTCTGTCTTCTCTTTCACTTTCATCTCCTTTCCCATCTTTCTGCTGTCTCGAGCCCCACATTGGATGCCAGATTGTTAGAAATGCACATGACACCAAATCTCAGTATCACGGTAATTTTTATTGAGTAAGTTCCAGAGGATGGACACTCCTGGCCAGAAGTGGTCTCCACTCCTCTTTGAGAGGAGTGAGCACTGAGTACAGAAGCAAGAAGGCTTTTAAGCAGTTAGCTTGGCACAGTTCCTCCCTTCAGACACGAGATTGGTCTGGTTTCTTTCAGGTTACAAACTTCTGTGTACTCCTCCTCCATGTTTCCCCTTGATATGTGTAAGCATGTAACCCCTACCTCATCATACATCCTATGTTCAAAAATGGTGGCAATCTCCACCTTTAAGGTATGTCAGCTAATATTAATGAAAATTATTAAGCATGCATAGTTGCATTTTGTCCTAATTGCCTAGTTAGTCCTGACTAGTTTGAGCTGGTTTAGCCTATATCTTGATTTTGAGGTTGAAGCAAACACATTAACTTTAATTGATTGACTGCAGGAACCTGCAAGGATATGATTTCTTTGTGTTAGAAACACCGACAGGTATTGAACCTGCAGTTGTGGAGACTTAATCTTTGCCTAACTCTTACAACTCGATCAATAGTAGGTAATATGACTTTCTAATCTGTATATTCCCACACCACCGAAGACTATCTTCTAGCTCTTAGTAAATATTTGTTGAATGGAATACAAGAAGTGAAATCAGATTGAAACAATCTATCAGTGAGCTCACTGCTGGTTCATAGTGATTACTGCTTCCTTTTCTAAATACTTACAAATCAGTGCTTTAATAACTGATCTAGACTCTTACTCAAGATGGATATCAGGCTCATTTAACTGCAAGTTATAAGAATATGCTTTTTTAAATCTGTTTTGGAACCAGGACATTTGCTAATTGCCAATTTTGCTCACTTCTCCCGTTATCTCTAATAAGCTAATATTTACACAACACTTTAAGATTTGCAAAGTGCTTTAAATATGTTAGATCATTTCATCCTCACAAGAACCTTGTTAGAAAAATCCCATTATAATCCCTTAATTTCTCAAAGACGATTGAAGGTATTTCAGAGACCATATTGACAAATTCTTTTAGTATTTCATGATGTTTTCATTGTTCAAGTTTGGGCAGATCTGAATACATTTAAAGTAATTTGGTGCTCTCTTACAATCTCTTTACCTGTTTTGGACTTTGAGTTCCTTTTAACTGTGATTGGTTTTTTTTCTTTCAGCTTCGATAAAGGTAGTATCTTCTTGGTAAGGAAGACACAAGTGAAATAGGCATTCATCACTTCTATTTTCTCTTTGTCATTTGTTGATGGTATATCATCTATCCCAAGCAGAGAATCGACTCAGTTCAACGCAACCCACATTTCTTAAACAGCTATAAAATACTGCATACTATGTTTGATGAATAGGTTACAAACATTAAAATGAGACAGTCCCAGCCCTTGAGGAGGAAACAGCAGTACAGAAATAAAATGATCCATGTGAATTTGAGTAGGGAGGGAGCATTTACAATTTACAATGTAGATTAGGTGGCACTCCAGTTCAGCCTAGAAGGAAGATAAGAGTTCTGAGAGATAGTGATATGAAGAGGAAATATATTCCAATAATGGACAATAGCTTATGTGAATGCCGAAGAGGCAGGCCATGGCGTCTTGGGATCTGGGGACACCTAGTAGTTTATTTTAGCATGAAAAGTAGGGGGAAGGAAGGGGAATAATGTAAAATAAGCTTGGAAAGGCTAAATTGGAGTTAGACTATGGAGGGCTTTAACTGTCAGGCTGGTATATTGTTTTCTTAGAAGCAATAGGAAGCCAGTGATAGCTTTTGATCAGAGGAGTGTGATGGCTAGATCTGTGTCCTAGTTTTTTGGTTTTTATTTTTGGCAGTTATGTGGAAGATGAATAGGAAGGAGGAGAGTATAGAAGTAGAGAAACCATTAGGAGGCCATTAAAATGATCCAGGCAAGAGGTGGTGAGGGCCTGAACCAGGACGGTTAAGGTAGAGAGCAATATACAAAGAATGTTGTTGAGGTGGAATTGATAGCACTTGGTAGTGATGGCAAATGGTAATTTGGAGAGTAGATAGCTCTGCTTTTCTTAGTGGGAAAGCTACCCATGTTTTTCCATTACATATAATGACATCTCTTGGTTTGAAATAAAAATTTCATTTGGATCAAGTAGGATTTATATTAGGAATGAAAGGATGGTTTGAAACCAAAGAAACTGTGTAATATGCAACTCTACTGTCCAGAACCTGACATTCTGAGTTTGCATGAACCTGGTTCAGTCTTTGGAATTCAGTTAGTAATTCTTTTTGGCATATGACCAGTGAAAACATCAAAATATGGCACATTTTTAAGTCTATCTAAAAAAGAAAAAAGTCTTCAGCTCCTATATTAATACTCAGGCTAATAAAACATCAAAAATAGGACACAATTTACTTTATTCTGGAGAAAAAATGCCTAAGACTCACACCTGAGTCTACAAAGTCAAGAGAATTCTCCTTTTCTCTGTGATGAGCCTTGTTCCCATCCTACTCCTGGCTACTCTGTCTTGCTGCTCTGATGATGCAAATTCACACCCCTTCAGCTGCCAGCTTGGCTCAGGAGCCCTGCACACTAGACCACTGCACTATCTACTGAGAAACCTACTCTGATACACATAGCTACATGGAAGGGCTATGTGGACACACAGACTCCAAAGAACCAAGTCCATGCCTACGACTTCTCAGGTCTTGTTCTCTTTCTTTCTTTGCCCTAATCTCTTTTATAAAGACGAAGTCCAAGGGTGCAGTCCAGATTTTGAACTGTGCATGAATTGAACATTCATCTTCAATGTGCAGTCAATGGGGAAAAGCAGAGCCAGGCAAGGAATTCAGACCTTATCAAGGAATCATTTTGAATGCTGATCAAAAGTCCTCATTGGTGGGGCAATGAAGATTTTTATACTTTGTACAGGGAGACATAATCAATGCTAGAATAAAGTCCTTATTATTATGGTCAAAGTGAATTGAGAATAATGCCCAACCATACCCACTATGAATAAATCATATCAATAAGAAAAGTCAAGGAAATCTTATATTGTATCAATACATGTGAAGTCTTTGGTAGATGTAGATAAAGCTATATGCTACATGCTAAGTATAGAAATACAGGCAAAGCATGAAAATCCTTGTCCTCAAGAATCTTACATCCTAACATATTAAAGGGAGCTGAAAGGGGATGAAGGGCCACATACTGGAGCTGGTAGCCAGGAAATGATATAAAATAGAATAACTATTTATCTTAAAAAATACTCACAGGGTTAGAATGGAAGTTTTTCCTTAACATGATAAAAATTACTTATTTATAAATTAATTGGAGTTTTATTGCTGTCCTTATAATAGCTCTAACTAACCATGATTATCAGATTTCCCCTCAAATAAATTCTCTTCTATTATGGTTATTTAAATTGTTTTATAGTGTTTAAATAGATCATATGCATATTTGATTGATTTTGTTATTGTAAATGGCATTTTGCTATCAATTCCTTTTGAGTTTTGTTAATGACAGAGATTACTAAAACACACATATTTTGTAAATCCTTATATATTAATATTCTCATGATGAGAAATGAAAACATTCCATTGGATTGCTTATTGATCCTTACATACAACATTCCATCTCCTTTCTCTATTCCTTTGTATGTTGTTCAGTCACAGGTGATTCTTCATGACCCCATTTGGGACTTTCTTGGCAAAGATATGGAGTGGTTTGCCATTTCTTCCTCCTGATCATTTTGTAGAAGAGGAAACTGAGTGAAGAGACTTCTTCTTGCCCAGGGTTACACAGCTAAGTGTCTGAGATCAGATTTGAATTCCAGGCCCTATCCACTGCACCATCTAGCTACTCTCCTTTGTATTCTCTATCAAAATAATTCTCTCCAGCTCCAAGTCTTCTAGTAAATCAAATCATGGATTGGGCTCATCTTTCCAATGATTGTCTTCCCCTCCCATACCACAGTGAATACTGAGAAGGCTTCTCCTGTAGTACAGCTGGCACTGACTAAGAACTCTTTCAAATTCACAAGACTTCCTCTAAGCCTAGATGTGACCATTTGGGGAATTGCTGCTTAATTACTTATGATCACTCAAAGAAATATCAATCAAAAGAAGCAGCTAGCCAGAGTCCTAGGCTCAGTTTACTGTACTAAGCTTTTGCATTAGCTATCCTATGTGAACAGTCACCATGTTATCAGGGTTATCATAACTCTGAGATGTACTCATGGTTACTATGGTGCTACCTGGAGAATTGAAGGAAGAGCAAGTGAGAGGGTAAGACCACCTTCCTTAAAGGAGTCAGAAGGTCTTCTTGATCAGTGGCCAATAAAGAGATTACTTTCTCATCTCAACATGCTGTGCCATGCTTCTTGAATACTGAGCCATGTGTATCCCTTGTATCCCCAGAAGCTTCTAGAACACACTCCATGTGATAGCCCCTATAGATCTATCCCTGCACAATTTCTATAAGGGTCAACCCCTCCTATGCTACATATGTGTATATGTGTATGTATACATGGACATTTTTACACATGCATATTCCCACATGTATATGTATGCATATGTACATATGTGTATATACACACAGAGTACATTTTTGAGACAGATAATCTATGCAAAGGAACAAGGGCAGGAGAGGGAATGCTATGTACATGGACCAGCAAGCAGCCCTATTTGTTTGGAAGGAAGAGTAAATGAAAAGGGACAATGTACTATAAACATGTAAAGTTGTCCGTGAGGGGCATGGGGCAGGTGCAGGTAGGAAGGGCTTTAAATACTAGAGGAGTTTATATTTTATCCTAGGGGGCAATAAGGAACACTGGAAAAGTACTACAATCAAATTTGTACTTTAGGAGTATCACTTTATCAGCTGTGGAGGATAGACTGCAGAAGGGGTAGAAAAGAGGCAAGGAGACCAATTAGAAGATTACTGTAATAGCTCAGGGGAGAAGTGATTAAGGCTGAACTAGGGAGTCAGCTATTTGAGTAGAGAGATGGGGTTGACTGCAAGAAATGGTGTAAATGTGGACCTAACAAGACTTGGCAATATGCTGGATATGAGGGGTGAATAAAAATAAAGTTCCGAATGGTTCAGAGGTTGTGAATCCTTTAAAATTAAAGTGATGTCAGTGTTCTGAACAGATATAGGGAAGTTAGACTGAGGGGCAAATTTTAGAAGAAAGGTACTTAGCTTTGTTTTGGGCATAATGAATTTGAAATGCCCATGGGTTATCCAGTGGAAAATGTTCCATAGGCCATTGGTTAGGGGAAAGGAGCTCAGGAAAGAGATTGGGGTGGTGTCCTTGCTGCAAATAGGGTCGCCGAGAAGAGGGAAGGTTTTGGGGTAGAGATCATAAGCTCCATTTTGAACATACTGAGTTTGAGTTGCCTCTGAGACATGCAGTTGAAAATGTCTAATGGTGATGTGGAACTGAAGCTCAGGTTAGAGATCAGGGTCAGATTTATAAATCTAGAATTATCTTCATGGAGTTGAACCCATGGGAGTTGTTGAAATCACTGGAAGAGAGAGTGTAGAAATACAGAAGATGGCACAAGACAAAGCCTTGTTAGATGTACCTCGGGGGTACATCTACACATAGCTAGCATGACATGGATGATGATTCAGTAAAAGAGATGGAGAAAGAGCAGCTAGGGAGGGAGAAGCAGAAGCAAAAAAAGAGTATTATAAAAAGTGAGAGAGAAGAGAATATTTGATCACTGTTGTTAAATTGTAGGGTTTAGTATGAGACAGTTTGGATGAAAAGCAGCAGAGCCAAATAGGGAGAGTTATTAACAAAACTTTATTATTACTACAAGGGGAGGAAGAGAATAGATACCAGTGGAAACAGTCTTGGTGTGTGGTACCCATTGCCCTCAACTGAGGTCAGTACATAAGTACCATGACTTCCAGGTGTAAAATCATGCAGTGGAAGTTTTGCCCAGGGTTCCTCAGGGATCAAACTCATTAGAGTTTTAGGCAAAGAACTAGTTGGTCCAATAGGAGAGTTGCCTGTCATCTTCAGGGTAAGATGGTCCAGACCAATGAAATCCTCTGATAAAGAGTGAGGAATGAATGGCAGAGACATAGAGAACTTAGTTCTTATTTAACCATGCCATCCCATATTAGGCACCTAGGTGGCACCTTTGTGCATAGAGCACTGGGTCTGGAGTCAGAAAGACTTGTCTCCCTGAGTTCAAATCTGATCTCAGACTCTTACTTGCTGTATGATCCTGGCCAAGTCACTTAATCATCTTTACCTCAGTTTCCTCATCTGGAAAATGAGCCCAAGAAGGAAATGGCAAATCATTTCAGCATCTTTGCCTAGATCCAAATGGGATCATGAAGAGCTGCACACAATTGAAATGACTGAACAGCAGCAGCAACAACCACATGCCATCCCACAAGAGGCAAGAGGAGTGGGGTAGTGCCCTTTCTTTGGGTATATTAACATTGCCATACATGCAGTCCCTGGCTGGGAACGGGGACTGTAGCTGTAGCAGTCGAAATGTTTTTTTTATTGGTTCACACAGGGAGGTTAAGAATATGAAAAATGAGTAAAAGTCATTGGAACGAAGCCTTGGAGAGACCAGTTTCACGAGTGATGAGATCAAACCCTACATTGCAAAGGAGAGAGGTGGAAGAGGAGAGTGGGTGGAAGCCACCAGTTTATACAGCTCTTTTCTGGAAGTTTGGCTGTGAAAGGGAGGGAAGATATAAAATGGTAATCTGAATGGAAGATGGGAAAACTGAAGTAATTCCCCCATGGTCACACAGATAATAGGCGAGAGAGCACAGATATGAATCCAGGTCCTTTGACTCAGACTCTACCCCCCTTTTCCCTATAGCATGATGCTCTCTGCAGGAAGACTTGTTGGGAGTGGGGAGACATGTCAGGCAGAAAGGCCTGCTACAAAACTGTTTCCATAATCCAAGAGTGAGTTGAGGAGGGATATAGAAGAAAGAAGAGGTGTCATTTAAAAAGTTAATAGACAGTACTTGAAAAATGTAGAGTCAGGGAGTCAAAGAGAATGAGTCAAAAATGACTAAGATTTTAAGCTTAAGCGTCTGAACGATTGTATTACCATTAACAATGGCAGGGAATCTGGGAAGGGAGATATTTTATGGGATGAAGGGGAGAAAAATGATGAGCTCAGCTTTATACACCAAGTGTTTCTTGCTGCTAAACTTCCCTACATTTAAGTTGATCAGACCCACATCTTATCCCCTCTGGGTTCTTGGAGGCAACTACTTAATCCAAAAGTTAATTTGAGTTGCTAGTGGAAACTCCCTATCCAGCTACATAAGGATAGTCATAGTCACTTACTCTGCATGAAGTAAAGGCAATTCTTTAATTTCTGTTTGACCTGAATTATCTAGAATATCTCTTGTTTTCATAGACTGAATTCCATGGAGACTCAGTAAATTGGGAACTATGCACCTGAGGTACGAGGAAGTGATTTTATATGGTAGCAGCCATTTCCTTCCGTAGAATGAAACCAGGACATGCCTCTGATTCTTTTCCTGAACCAGAAGAACTAGATGTTTGGGAATGGAGAGGCCTGAGACAGTCGTTCTTTAGTCAATGTTTTTTTCTACGTGTGATGTGGGTAACATCTTGCTTGCTAGATTCAAATTCCTCCAAGTCAGGAATGAGGTTGTGCTGTAAATGCAGCATCATTTTCTACTTTATGGATAGATTAGGATTATTAAATCAAAACCAGCATCTACAAGTACAAGAGTATGACAGAAATTGTTTGGCAATTCTGACTTATGGTAGGAACATGGAGCTCAGGCCTGAGACCCGGCCAGATCCCAAAGGGAAGCAAAGATGTGGCAAGCACCAGTCTATGCCACAGGCTATGTGCCTGTGATCAGCATTGTTGGAGGGGCTGGCACCATGGGATCATAGATTTGGGCCATAGGCTGTTCTGAAAAGGGTCACTTTGCTGACATTTGGTTTACATTGAGTGCCCTTATCTATGCATAAAATAGAAAATAATGCTGCATTTATAACAAAAATGGTTCCTAACTTTGACCAGCTTAAATCTAGCAAATAAGAAATACATTACCCAAATCCCACACAGAAAAAAAGAAGACTGATTGAATGGAAAGAGGGGCAAGGTCTGTAGCTATTTAGTTATTTGACACGTTAGTGGTGTCAAACTCAAATAGAAAGGGATCGCTGCACCTACATATTGACTTAGAAAAGTTCAAATGAACATTATTGTTGTTGCATTTCATTTTCATTTGTTTTGTTAAACATTTCCCAATTACATTTTATTCTGGTTAGGGCTACACTAGAGAATTTTGCAATTGACCTCCATGAGTTTGATGTCATTTCTGTATTTCATGTTCTAGAGGTAGCTGTGGTGTAGTGGATAGAAAGTTGAGTAAAAGGTGAATACCAAAGATGGATGAGCAGCCCTGGAAAGAGCTGTATAAGGTGTCAGGGAGAACTAGTCTTCTGGTGTGAGGGTCTGCCAAGTTACACAAGTAACAAGTAGCCAGAACTATTTTCTAGGGACCTACATACTTGTAAAGAATTTTTTTTTTCTCCAAAAACAACCAAGTTTTTGATGATTCTGCAACATCCAAGCCAAAATTTGATCTATTGACTTGAGTAGGAGTTATAATAGATCATTTCCAAGCTCTCTGAACACCTTAAGATTCTATAATGCTATGATTTTATTCTACAGCACAATCTATGAACATCCTAATCTAAGGTGGCATTTCATATTCCCTCTTTTGATGCTGTGATGCGTCAGATGCACCAGAAACAGAAAGCTGTGATGCTGGTAAAGCTAACTGGTTAGCAGTCTATATAGAGATATCATAACTTCTCTGAAAATTTGGTGTCATAGCTCTATATTCACAGTAAGAGCTAAAACTTAGGCAAATGGAGAGAGAACACATGGCTTTGAGATTTAATAGCTTTACACTCTAGGTTCATGTGTCATTTGATTGCACGTTATTGCTTTTCCAACCAAAAAGCTGTAAACAGAATATTTAAATATAATGACTAGGAACAGAACTGGGAGCTTAACTACAATTTTTGACACAATCCTACAACATATCATTAAAGGGAGGGATTGTGCATTTAGAAGAAGGAGTGGCAAAGACTATAAGCCAGCATGACTTCATCATAAAGGGTTCATTCCAGATGAACTTCATTTCCTTTTCTGACAGGCTTACTACAATGGTAGGGCAGAGGAATATTGTAGATATACTATGCCTGGATTCTGGAAAAGCATTTAATGAAATCTGTCTATCCTGGTGGACAAGATGAAAAAAATGTGGGCTACATGATAACGCAGTTAGGTGGATTTGGAACTGGTGGAATGACTAGATCTAAAGGATTAAACATTAATGAACTGATACCAACCTGGAGTGCTTTCTCACGTGGAGTCTCACAGGGATCCACTCTTGAGCTTGTGATGTTCAGCATTTTTATATTTACTTGAGTGAAGAATTTAATAATTCTTATTAAATTTCCAAAACATAAAGCTATTCCAGGAGGTAGTTCTCACATTGTATGAAATAATAAGGGCCCAAATTGATCTTTAAATGCTAAAAGTCAATAGGTATACCAAAGCATTGTTGGTAAATTTGTGAACTGGTCCAATCATTCTGAAGAATAATTTGAATCTATGCCCAAAAGGTTGTAAAACTGTGCCTACCCTTTGACCCAGCAATACCACTACTAGATCTGTGTGCCAAAGAGATCAAAGGAAAAGGAGAAAGACCTATGTGTACACAAATATTTATAGCAGCTCTTTTTTTTTGTGGTGGCAAAGAATTGAAAATTGAGGGCATACTCATGGGGAATGGTTGAGCAAGTTGAGGTATATAATTGTGATGGTATGCTATTGTGCTATAAGAAATGTTTCAAAAAAATCTTAGGAAGACTTAAGTGAACTGATGCAAAGTGAAGTGAAAAAAATGAGGAGAACAGCAACATTGTAATGATAAACAACTGTGAAAGACTTATCTACTCTGATCAATACAGTGATCCATGATGATTCCAAAGGACTCATAATGAAAAATGCTATTCACTTCCAGAGAGAGAACTGATGAACTCTTAGTGCAGACTGAAGCATATTTTCCTACTTTATTTTCTTTGGTTTTTTCAAAGTGGCTAATATGGAAATATGTTTTGCATGACTTCACACGTATAATAGGCATCATATTGCTTGCCTTCTCAATAGACAAGGGAGAAACTAGAGGGAAAAAGAGAGAATCTTAAATTTATTTAAAAGATGAATGATTTTTTAAAAAAGCCATAAGTCAAGGAACATTTATTAAATACCTACTATGTGCCAAGAACCATGCTAAGTACTGACAATACAAATAACCTGCAGAGAGTTCCTGCCCTCAAAGAACTTATATTTTAATGGGGAAAGATACTGCATTAAAGGAAGCAATAAAGGGGCTCAAGATATACCTGAGGGTGGCATCTTCCATTTAAAGGAAAACATCCAGGCTGGAAAGGAAAGAAGATGTGACTAACCTAGGTGTTTTCCTTTAAATGGAGGTTCTGGGAGGAACCAGCTAATTAGGGAATGGGGATGGGGCAAGGAGGGAGGGAGCAGAGAATATTTCCAGTGTGAGAAGTTCCAGGGAGAGGCTTCTGTGGTATGATAGGGGAAAACTCAGAGTCAGGAGTGGTGCCTAGAAAGGAATAAGGACAAAATCAGCCTCTGTGTTTTCCTTAAAACAGAGGCTCTAGAACAATGAAACAAATTGAATAAGATTAAATTTAGTTGGAATAAATGTCTTGCACTTGGGTTTAGAAAAAATCAATTTCATAGTTACAGGATCAGGGAGATATAGTTAGACAACGTCTTGTGAAAAATATCTGGAGGTTTTTGGGGAACATGACTCAGCAGCTAAAAAAATGTAAGCTTAGGTGGACTTAAAAGACGGAGTGCCCAAAATGAGGAAGGTGACAGTTTCACAATATTCTCCTGAGGTCAGATCTCAGGTGGTTCAGCTCTGGGCACCACATTTTAAGGTGGGCATTGGTGACCTGGAGAGGATCTAGAGGAGGATAATCAGGATAGTTGTAGGACCATAGATCTGTAGTTGTTTGTCCGTCGTTCTCAGAGGACCATGACATCAGGGAAGTGATGCTATGACTTGCAAGTGAATTGGATTTAAGTGAGGCAGGGCTGTGCAAAGCTACCAGCCTCACGGGAGTCATCTGGATGGCAAGATATAGATCAGAAGGACTGGAGATGTCCCCCTGGATCATAGATCTAGGCCTGGAAGGGACTGCCGAGACAGTCTAGTCCAGTGATTTAACTTCAGTCCAGGGAAGTTAAGTGGTTTACCCAAGGTCATAGAGGATATATGTATCAGAGGTAGAATTTTAACCCAGGTTGGCTAACTCCAGTGCTACCTTCCTAAAGGACCTTGAAATAAATAAAAGGACCTTGCATAATGAAAGAATAGGGATTTTTTTTCCGAAAGAAAAGAAGACAAGGGGAATATGATGGATGTATTCGAGTGTTTTATAGGCTGTCACATAAATGTGGTATTAAAATTATTTTGCTTGAGCCAAATAGGAATCTTTGTATCAAATTTCTCAGACAAGATACATAGATGTAATGAAGTGCCCCAAATTTACACAGAGTCGGCTCCTCACATGTAGAGAGAGCTGTTGTGTGACTTAAAGAGAGACAGAACAGACATCTTGAACCTCTTCTCCCAGCCTTCTTCAAGGGAGATTTTATTTCTGTCAAGAGGAGAAGCCAGAGTTTGGGGCCTGAGGTCACCACTGTTCTCTTCAGAGGGAAAGGAATTTCAGCTATCTGCTCCTTTAAATATTGTTAGTCTAGAGGGTATGATCAGGTTCAGTCTAATGTCTGTTCACTTTGTCATTATGGAGGGCAAGGACTTTTATATCCAAGGCTTGACTCCTTTCACATCTAATACTAGTTTGGCAATGAACACACACAGCAAACAGCAAAAACAAAAAAAACCTCCAATCATTGGTCCAAATTGGTAGCAAAATAGAAATCAGAGAAGATAAACATAGCAGGATATATAGCAGATAATACAGAATGAAGGCATTCTCTCATTGGGAGTGAGATAATTGAACCAAGAGTGTCCTAGATCTCACCCAAGGAGAAACTCCCTGAAGTCTCTAGAGTAGTAAGCTAGGTATAGGGACATGATGGAGACTGTCAGCACCTTTCATGTCTTCCCACAGTCTTTTCTTTCAGTAACCTGAAATAAGGTTGGCCTTTTCCAACTTCCTTCTTGAAGCTCCTGAAGCTTGAAGCCAGAAATTTCAGAAGTGACTCAATGCTTGAAGACTCTCAAAGAAGAATTGAAGCTTGGAGAGTCCTGAAAAGGATTAGCCTTGAAGAGTCCCAAAGAGGATTGGTCAAGAATTTTCTCACCTTTCACCAATTCCCCTCCACTCCTCATGCAGGGCATTCAACTCTACCAGTAAAGACAGAGTCCCCTATCAATGGGCTTTGATATAGGGGTTACATAGACAATTTATATATGCATATAAATACATATGTAATATATGTATGTACATAATGTATATGTAACCAGAAGCCTCTGAGCAGTTCTCATGAGAGAATGGCAAATTGTTTTAATCATATGAATGCTTCAAATAACTAATAAAAAGATAAGCCCAGATCAAAATAACCCTGAGGTTTCACTTCAGCAAATTTGTAAAGGTGATAGAAAATGGGAATAATCAATGCTAGAGGGGCTATGGGAAGATATGCACACTAGTGCATTTTTAGTGCAGTTAAAAATTAGTATTATAAAAATTTTAGAAAGTCATTTATAATTATACAAATAAGGAGACTAAATGTCCATATCTTTTGACCCAGAGATTCTACTATTAGGCATAAACTGCAAAATATCGTGTTAAGAAAGAAGTCCTCATAGACACCAAAATATTTATAATTGTACTTTTTGTAATAGCAACGAATTGTAAACAAAGTAGATTCCCACCAACTGGTGAACAGCTAGGCAAAATGTAATGGAGTGTTGCTCGCCTGAAAGAAGTAACGAATATGATAGATAGATGGATAGATGGATAGATGGATAGATGGATAGATGGATGGATAGATGGATAGATGGATAGATAGATAGAGATAGATAGATAGATAGATAGATAGATAGATAGATAGATAGATAGACAGATAGATAGATAGATAGATAGATGGACAGATAGATAAACATAGACTTACATGAACTGTTACCAAGCGGAGTAAGCAGAGTCAAGAAAACAATATAAACAAAGAATACAGTCATGTCAATAGGAAGAACACACTGCAAAATAACCCAAAGTGAATGTTGCAAAATTACCAAGAATATTTATGTCCCCAAAGAAGAAAAAACACACCTCTCCTCCTTTGCAGAGGTAAGAGGTCCAAGGGTGTGGAACATGGAATGTATTTCTAGACTGTTGGATGTATTGATCAATTTTTCTGATTTTCCCCCTCTTTTTCCTCTTTTTTTCTTTAAAAATTATTTTTTGTAATATGTGATGGCTCTCTAGGAGGGGAATGGAAAGGGATATTAGGAGACATTTTGGTGATGTAGAAAAAGATATAAATAAAAATTACTTTAAAAATAAATCATTCTGCATGGTCTTAAAGGGCTAAACCAAAAGTAATAAAATTTTCAAACAGGTATATTTGGACTTGATGTAAATTTGTGGAGCCATCTTGCTAGGTAGTTGGTACCCCTACATATTAAAAATTTTAAAGAGAAAGCAGAATGACCATTGATTTGAAAGGGGATGCTTTATACTCAGGTTCAAGGTCCTGGAGTTTCCTTTCAACTCTGAGTCTGTTACAGATATAACGCTGATTGACCGCAATAAAAGAATTCAACTACTAGGGATAATCTAAAATAGTTTGTAAATCTATAGCTTTTATTGGTGTCTGAGCAGATTTTAGGCCACAGACTCTTATCAGAGACTCTTCATAAATTTTGCAGGGCAACTGAAGAAGTGACTGAACCTCTTTCTGCCTCAAATTCTTCATCCTGGAGAAGAAAAAGTGGAAAGGTCACCGGATTGTCAATGAAGAGACCAGCTCTTGACCCAGCCTTGTCATTGGTTACCTGTGAGACCTTGGATAAGTTGTTGACCTTTTTGCCTCAGCTTTCTCCTCTGTAAAGTGAAGGTGTTGCCTAGAGGATGTCAGTGTTTCCTTTCAGCTCTAACATTTTATGATTCTTTAAAGCAGAACTCCAAATTTTAGAAGTATTGGTTATTTTAGAACTATCTATCATTTTCCCAAGACAATCCCAAAGGACTCATGATGAAAAATGCTATGAACCTCCAAAGAAAGACTAATGATATCTGAATACAGACCAAAACATCCTTCTTTCCTTCCTTCCTTCTTTCCTTCCTTTCTTCTTTCTTTCATTCTTCCTCTTTCCCTCCCTCTCTTTCCCTTCTTTCCTTCCATAAAATGAATAATATGGAAATATGTTTTACATAATTGCACATGTATAAATTATTTCAGATTGCTTAGTGTCTCAGGAAGCAGGGAAGAAAGAGAGGGAGAGATAGAATTTGGAACTCAAAACAAACAAACAAAAAAACCCTGAATGTTAAACATTGTTTTTTACATGTAATTGGGGGAAAATAAAATATTATTTTAAAAAACTATCATTTTGACAAATTCATGCTTAGAAAAATTTGCTGCATAATTTTCATATTCAGCAATGTTCTGGTTTAAATGACCTGTCATGTGTATATGTCCCTGGAATGATATGGCTTACTGCCAGGCTCAAAATGCTGGCTCTGCAGTATGGCAAAAAGTATCAAAGCAGGTTTTACAGGGTGGGAACGAAAATGACAAATGAAAATACCATAATAATCCCTCACATGCACAGTGGTTTTACAGACATTTCATTTGGTCTTCATCATAGCCCTGTGAGGAAGGTTACGAAAGCATTATCATCTCCTTTCGCAGATAAGAAAAGTTAGGACAAAAGTGATTAAGTGTCTTGTCAACAGTCAGCCAGCTGGGAAGTACTGGAGTCATGATTCAAAACCCGGAACTCTGACTTTAAATCCTGTGCTTTTTCTACTATATTATGTGGTGGAAATTATGTAATTTGTTTATTATTATGAGGATTTGAATATGCCCCAAGTCAAACTGTGTCTGCTAAGATGTTACAGCTACTGAACACTAGCCTTCAATACTGAACCCTGACACCAGGGTTTTAAGTGTTTTTATTTGATATACCAATTCTCTATATTTCAGACGTATTTGTTGTTATTGTTCTTCATGACCCTGCTTGGGGTTTTCTTGATAAAGACACTGGGGCAGTTTGTCATTTCCTTCTCTACCTCATTTTGATGGGGAAACCGAGGCAAACAGGGTGAAGTGATTTGCCCAGGGTCACACAGCTAGGAAGTGTCTGAGGAAAGATTTGAAATCAGGTCTTTCTGATTTGAAGTCTGGTACTGTATCCATTGTGCCACCCAGCTGCCTGCTTCAGACATTTAGGGGCAATGCCAAAGCAGATGACTAAAAACTATGAGAAATCAACGAGTCCTTCTCCAGCTATCTCCATAAGGCATTATGCAGAGGTTACGGGAGAGAGGTAAAAAGATTGCATTATTGTTTAATGGGTTTTTTGGCTTGATCCCCATATTGCTTAATTCCTTCCTTGCATCACTTTCTGCCCCAAGCTGCTAGAGATGAAAATAGGTGACCTGCAGGCCAGAAAATTGGGAGTTAAGTGCTGGAATTTTTAATTAGATTGATGTGTTGGATGATGTTTAGCTTCCCAAGCAACAAAGATATGGTGAAGAATTTCCCTTTAGCATTTTCGGAAACAATTGAGCCTTGTTCTTCCAAAATGAGCAATGCTGGTCCTATTTCATCTTGGAGGCTTTTTGACAATTATATTGCTTATGCAGGATCATAGATCTAGGGTTAGAAGACATCTCAGAGGATATAACTATAATCATGGTCCCAGGACATATACCTCTCTGAAGGATGAGGATGATACTTTTATTGTTTCAGTTGTATCTAACTCTTCCTAACTCCATTTGGGGTTTTCTTGGCAAAGATACTGTAGTGGTTTGCCATTTCCTTCTCCAGCTCATATTATAGATGAGGAAACTGAGACAAACAGAGTTAAGTGACTTGCTGAGAGTCACGCAACTAGTAATGTCTGAGGCTGCAGTTGAACTTAGGTCTTCCTGACTCCAGATACAGCACTCCAGCCACTGTGACACCTGGTTGCCCAAAGGATGAACCAAAGTATGGTTCTTTGAATTCCTTTCCTCTTTCACTTAATCCCATGTTAGAGAGACCAATATAATCCTTTTCATTGATTTCCACTTCATTTTCTACCCCCCCCGACCCAAAACTTGTCCAGATGGCTCTGTAGCTGGCTGAGCTTCATAAAACAAACCAGAAAAATTCCCCAGGAAAAGTTTTCAGGGAGCAGCAGGTCACTCGTTCTTTCTGTGTGAAGTCTACAAAAAAGACTACCAGGTAAAGTGGAAAAGGTTAGCTCTAGAGTCAAAGGACCTGAATTCAAATCATGAGACACATCTGCTACGTGACATTGGACAAGCCACTTAACTATGGATCTCAGTTCCATCATTTGTAAAATGATGAAATTGGACTAGATGACCTTTTTTATGTATCAGGAGTTCTGCCTCACTAGCCAACAAAAAAAAAAATTTCCATCACTAAACAATTTTCCTTAATAAGGAAAGTCAAGATACCTGCAAATGTGCTGAATTTGGGCAAAGGTTCCTCCATTACACATGCACAGAATCAAGCTTTCCAAACTTTCACATGGATTAAAATGAAGCAGAGCGTTGTGTTCAGTTAGGCCTGCCTTTCCAATGTATGGGCCTGGGCACTTACCCTCATGGTTCTGGCAGTATCATTTCTCAAAGGGAGGTCCAGGTGTGACTTTTCTCTAAAGCTGGGATCAGGGAAGTTGGGATAAGATCCCTGCTGTGTTTCTGTTTCAATATGAGCTCAAGTCTAAAGTTCTTAGAGAGGAGAGTCTATAATCAGTTAAAATGAGACTGGAGGTAGAAAAGACCACGATTTTCTGGTGAGTGTGGGGCAATAGACAGAACTTATGTCTGGGTATGTGGAAGAAATCCTGGTAGAAATCCTGGAAAAGAACTCAACTCAAAGAAGCCGTTAGAACTTTTTCCGATGAAACGCCACCACTGCAGCAGAAAGGAATGAGCAGATGCCCAGTTCCCTTTGAAATAAAGTGTAGATCCACTTTTTATCATAGTCATGGAAATTGTCCAGTGCAAAATTTATTGGAAGAGGCATTCTTGGTAGCTAGTGAAATTTTCTCAGTGCTCCTTTTTATAGATGACATTATGCTGATCGCAACAAGCCTGGGAATGTTTCAAAGCACCGAAAATGAGAAATATGTTTACAGGAATATCAAAGTGGATGAGAAATGCCTGTTGTCCAGACTATAATATGTGGTTGGATGAACAACATGTAGATCTGGTCCATCAGCTCATATAGCTTGGAGGGATTTGGTAGACATGGGGCCAGAACTGTATAGGAGAAGAATGAGCTACGTTGCCTTTGGAAAAGCGCACAGTTCTTTTAATGGTCCTGGCTTTTCTCTGTGAAACAAAAGTCCATTTTTAAAAAATGTTATTGCTTTTTGTTTTTATACCACAGCCATCTCCTCTAAACCATATTCTTAATTGTAATAAAGGACAATATCTAAGCAAAGTTAAAGGACACTGTGATTCAGTCTGACAAAGTATGCTATATCCATTTACCATTTCTGTAGGAATGATAGTATTTATTTCAATTCATCAGAGATCAAACTGTTTTCATGGTTGTTATTGTTTACATTATCACAGTTGTTTATATTGTTCTAACGGTCCTCCTTCCTTTATTTTGTCTCATTTCACATGTCTTCCTGTGATAGTCTGATTTCCTCATATTTGCTATTTCTTATAGTACACTAATATTCCAATAGATTCATGTACCACAATTTATTCAATCATTTTCCAATCTGTGGGCATCCATTTGGTTTCCAGTTCTCTGTTATTATGAAGAAGGTAGCTATGAATATTTCATTACCTATAGGTCTTTCCTTTTTGTCATTGACTTTCTTAGAGTATATGCTCTGTAGCAATATTGCTAGGTCAAAAAATATCAAGAGTTTAGTGACTTTTCTTTCATTCTTCTGAACTGATTTCTAGAATGGCTTACAGGATCATAAAAGGCCAGAGATCTAGAGCTGGAAGAGATCTCTGAGGTGATCTAGTCCAACTCCCTAATTTTATAGCTGGGAAACTGAGGCTCAGGGAAGTTAAGTGACTTGCTTACAGTCATATCAATTAATAACTTTACCAACAATACATTAATATGCCTCATTGAACACATACACATGTAGACTTCTGGTGATACTACATGGTTTGAGTTTGGAATACCACGTCACGTATAATCAATGAAGAATTCTATGGGGAAAGATGAATAAATGATATTACTAGAGAAAAATATAATTGGAAAATGAGGAGAATTGTTCATGTAGTGAGAGTAGGATAAACAGTTGATAGTCTGTTGGTAATGACACAATGTCAACAGATCTATCAGGAAGTCCTCAAAACTTCAAGAGGATTCCCTATGGAAGTTTTATGGAAGTCCATTGGCAAGACAGGGCAGATAGGTGGTACCATAGTGCATAGAGTGCTGGGCCTGGAGTCAGGAAGACCTGAGTTCAAATCTAGCCCCAGACAGTAGCTGTATGATCCTGGGCAAATCACTTTAACTCTGTTTGCCTAAATGTCTTCATTTATAAAATGAACTGGAGAAGGAAATGGCAAACTACTCCAGTATCTTTGCCAAGAAAACCCCAAATGCATTCACAAAGAGTCAGACACAGCAGAAAAGCAATGACAATTGGCAAGATACATAGGACCTTGAATAGAGAACTAGATGGAATCTTTTTTTGTTGTTGTTTGGTGAGGCAATCAGGTTAAGTGACTTGCCCAGGGTCACATAGCTAGTAAGTGTCAAGTATCTGAGGTCGTCTTTGAACTCAGGTCTTCCTAACTCCAAAGTCAGTGCTGTGTCCATGGTGGCACCTGGCTACCCCAGCTAGATGGAATCTTGGAGGTCATCTAGTCTAACTACCTCATTTTACAAATAAAGATACTGTGTGTCTGAGAAAAGTTAAATAACTTGCCAAGATAACCCCCATAATAAATGACAAAGGGAGAATTTGCACTGAGGTCCTCTGACTCCCCATCAAGTCTTCTTTCCACTGTATTAGTGGAAAAGCTGGAGGGGGTACCTACAGTGATGACAGCACAGGTCTATGGACTAGATTAGGGACCTCAGAATTTATTGAGTCCTGCCTGATTTCATTGGTATAGAGGGGAACATGTTATAGAGGAGGAAACTGAGGCCAAAGAGATGGAGTAGCTTGTTCAAGGTCATTCCAGGAGTGAACAACAAAGCCAGGATTTGAACCTAGGTTTTCAGACTCCAAATCAGCTTTTCTCTCCGCTGCTCCATGCTGTATCCATAGCCTATGGCCCATTGGGTCAACATTTGTGCAACCTATCATGAATTTCAGACCCCAAACTATTTATGGTAAATTAGTTTAGATAATCTAATGTTAAATAGGAACCTGGGCTCTGGAGGAGAAGTGAGGCTGGTGACCTGGCACAGCCCTCCCTTACTCAAAACAAAGTCACATGCAAATCATGTCATCATTTCTCTGATGGCATGGTCTTCTTTGGGCAACGAAGGATGAACACAATCCTGTGAGAAAATGCAGTAGGCTGAGTGGGGACCCAGCTAGCTGGGTAACTCAGTTCCTCCTCTCCTGTCTGCCTCCCCCTCCCCTTCCTTCTCCTCTCCAAAGGAAGGTAAATTTGGATGGTCAAAAGATGCCCAGTTTACTTGGGTTTTACTGGCTCCTTTCCTTTCCTTTTGTTTGCCTCCCCTTCCTCCCCTTTTCCCTTCCCCCCTTCCCTCCCCTTCCCTCTTTTCCTGCCCTGTCTTATCCTTTCTCACTCTGAACCTGGGATGCCAATGGGCCCCTGCCTAAAGGCTCTTCTGGACCCTCCTGGCTTTAGAGTGACTATCAATAGTAACTGTTGCTGATTCCATCCCAGTCTGATGTCTTTTCTTTTTCTTGACCTCATTAAAGGGGCCATGCCCTGGCTACTTCTTAAACAGGGCTATTCAATGAATGGGTGTTGCCTCATCCTAAGTGAGTACCTGCAAAGACCTTGGCTTAAAGGGTCCAAGGTCTCCCAGTGCATCCTGGGTCATCTCCAGTCATCCTGAGGAATATCTGGTCACTGGATCCAGATGGTCCAGTAGGGGAAGTGAGGATGGTGACCTGCACAGCCCTCCCTCACTCCAAACAGAGTCAAGTGTAAGTCATGTCATCATTTCTCTGATGGCATGGTCTTCTTTGGCGAGGAAGGACAAACACAAATAGGAACCTAATTGCTTGCAAGGTTACTGTTATCAGCTTGTCTGACTCTTTGTGATCTTATTTGAGGTTTTCTTGGCAAAGATACTGGAGTGGTTTGCCATTTTCTTCTCCAGCTCATTTTACAGATGATGAATCTGAAGCAAACAGGGTTACAAGATCTGCCCAGGGTCACACATCTAGTAACTTCTGAAGCCAGATTTGAACTCAGAAAGATGAGTCTTCCCGACTCTAGGTCTGACACTCTATATACACTGTGCCACCTACCTGCTCTGATTGGAAGGTTAATAGTAAAATATGGTAAGATATAGTGATGAGATACCTTCTTCCCATTGGTATTTCTTATACATTAAAGGGAAACTAACCTCAAAAGTAGAGAGAGAGCATGGCATAATTGACAGAGGGTTGACCTGAGAGCTAAGGCAAGTCCCAGATCCAAGTTAAAGTCCTGCATTAGCATATACTGGTTATATGATTCTGGGCAAGTCATTTAATATTTTAGTGCTCTAGGCAGCTTTTAAAATAATATTTTATTTTTATTTATTATGTAATAAATTATTTTATTTAATAAATTACAATAAAGAATTATGATTATTTTATTTAACAAGTTATCATTTAATAATATTTTATTTTTTCCCATTGTTGTTATTGTTTAAAATTTTTGAGTTCCAAATTCTATCCCCTCCTCCCTCCCTGAGATGGTAAGCATTCTGATATAGGTTATACATATGCAATCATATAAAGCATTTACATATTAGTCATTTTGTGCAAGAAGACTCAAAGAGAGAGAAAGAAAGAAAGAAAGAAAGAAAGAAAGAAAGAAAGAAAGAAAGAAAGAAAGAAAGAAAGAAAGGAAGGAAGAAAGAAAGAAAGAAAGAAAGAAAGGAAGGAAGAAAGAGAAAGAAAGAAAGAAAGAGAGAGAGAGAGAAAGAAAGAAAGAAAGGAAGGAAGGAAGAAAGAATGGAAAAACAGTTTGCTTCTGGCTGTATTCAGACAATACCAATTCTTTCTCTGAAGATGGATAACATTTTTCATCATGAGTCCTTTAGGATTATCTTGGATCATTGTATTGCTAAGAATAGTTGTCTTTCACAGTTCTTCATCATATACTATTGCTGTTCCTTTGTACAATATTCTCCTGGTTCTGCTCACTTCACTTTGTATCAGTTTGTTTAAGTCTTTCCAGTTTTTTTCTGAAATCATCCTGCTTGTCATTTCTTATAGCACAATAGTATTCCATTACAATTATATAGCACAACTTTTTCAGCCATTCCCCAGTTGATGGGCATTCCCTCAATTTCCCATTCTTTGCCACGACAAAAAGGGCTGCTGTGAATATTTTTGTACAAATATGTCTTTTCCCCTTAAAAAAAAAAATCTCAAAGCTGTTACAAAGCTAAGAGTAGTATTGCTGGATGAAAGGGTGTGCACATTTTTATAGCCGTTTAGGCATAGTTCCAAATTGCTCTCCAGTATGGTTGAATCAGTTCACAACTCCATCAACAATGCGTTAGGGTCCCAATTTTCCCACTTCTTCTCCAACATTTATCATTTGCCTTTTTTGTTATGTTAGCCAATCTTATAGGTGTGAGGTGGTACCTCAAAGTTGTTTTAATTTACATTTCTCTAATTAATAGTGATTTAGAGCATTTTTTCATATGTGTATAGAAAACTTCAGTTTCCTTGTTTAAAAACTGCCTGTTCATATCCTTTGACCTTTTATCAATTGGGGAATGATTTGTATTTTTATAAATTTGACTCAGTTTTCCATATATTTGAGAAATGAGGCCTTTATCAGAGATACTTGCTGAAAAATTTCTCTCCTCCAGTTTTCTGCTTTCCTTTTAATTTTGGTTGCATTGGTTTTGTTTGTGCAAAATCTTTTTAATTTGATACAATCAAAATGATCCATTTTACATTTTTTAATATTCTCTATATCTTGTTTAGTCATAAATTCTTCTCTTATCCATAGATCTGACAGGTAAATTATTCCATGTTTTCCTAATTTGCTTATGGTATCACCCTTTAAGTGTAAATCATATACCCATTTTGATCTTATCTTGGTATATGGTGAGATGTTACTGGTCTATACTTAGTTTTTGCCATACCATTTTTCAATTTTTCCAGGAGTTTTTGCCAAATAATGAGTTTTTGTTTCAAAAGCTTAGATCTTTGGGTTTATCAAACACTAGATTACTATGGTCATTTACAACAATGTATCGTGTGCCTATTCTATTCCACTGATCCATCACTCTGTTTCTTAGCTGGTACCAGGTTGTTTTGATAATTATCCCTTTATAATACAGTTTGAGATCTGGTATGGCTAGCCTATGTTCCTTTACACTTTTTTCATTGATTCCCTTGATATTCTTGACCTTTTGTTTTTCTAGGTGAATTTATTATTGTGTTTTTCTAGCTCTATAAAATAATTTTTTGGTAGATTAATTATGGCATGACACTGAATAAGTAGATAAATTTAGGTTGAATAGTAATTTTTATTATATTGGCTTGGCCTACTGATGAACAATTAATATTTTTCCAACTGTTTGTATCTGACTTTATTTATGTAAAAAGTACTTTGTAATCATGTTCATATAATTCCTGAGTTTGCCTTGGCAGGTAGGCTCCCAAGTATTTTATGTTGTCTGTATCTAGGAAGCTTTTTAAGAACTTAAGTTTCACAGAAAGTGCTGACTTTCCTCAAAATGGAGAAATTACAAGTTTGGGTGCTATTTTCTGTCCTCATAAATAGTTAAAACTCCAGAGATCACAGAAATAGTATTCAACACATGACCATTTGCTGAAATGAGCTTAGTGCTTCAATTAGAAAACTGCTGTGAAATAAAAAATTACATTTTTTGGCAAACAGCTAATTATTATTCATAGTCCTCTTATGCACAATTAAACTTGAATTAACAGTGTTTTAATTCTTAATGAGCAAAAATGAACTTTAAATATATACTCACAAGAGTAAATATATATGCCATCTGTTTTAATACTTCAGTAGGTCTATGATCTTGATCTGTATATTTCCTCTAGCAGCGCCAGTTGCAACCTGTCCATACTTTCTCATTTTTTGCTAATCTTGGCCATGTCCTTCCATTAGTCCTCTGTAGGGGATCCACTCAGTGTGCTGGGGGCTTTCACTAGATCTTTTGAACTTGAGCAATACTTGGACTCCCTTTCTCTGGCTCCATGACCAATCCACCCCCTTTCCTTTGTGTGTCTCCTAGATCATTTCTTTGGTATGACTCCTTCCATGCCAGTTATTCTAGTATTCCTTTCTGCTAGTTTGCTTCTGCCCACCAGAGGTCTCCCAAAGGCCCTTTGGGCCACCCATAATTTTGATTCTTTGATGATTATGTTGTTTCATGATTCCTAGCCATGATTCCATAACAGAACTGGAATTCTTCAACTAAGACCTGTGATTTCATCAGTGGGGAACTGGCCCTACTTACACAAATAACTTAAAACCTTATGTAATTGTCTGAGGCTCAGTGAAGGTAAATGAACATGGTCCAAAAACTAGTAAATATCTGAAGGAAGTAAACAAGAATTTATTAATAATAATAATAATAATTAGCTTTTATATGGAGCTTACTATGTTCCAGACACTGTGCTAAGCCATTTACAAATATGATCTCATTTGATTCTCACAAAATCCTTGGAGGGAAGGTACTTTATTTTCTCCATTATAGTAGAAGTACTTTCCCAGAGTCATGCAGCTAGTGTCTGAATCAGGATTTGAATCCAGCGCTCTGTCTGCTGTGCCTCCTTGTTGCCTATAGGAGGTTTTCAAACCCAAAGTTACTGACTTGCAGTAATTCCCCATCTCTGGGCCTCAGTTTCTTCATTTGTAAAATAAGGTGGCCTCTAAAGTACCTCCTGCCTCAAAACTCATGAACCCATAAGTTTATAAATTGTCAATTTTTTCTTCCCAATTGGAGATTATTTGAATTACAAAGCAGGAGTTTTCATTTAGGGAAGGTTCAGGGAAATTGTCAAAAGTATTGCATAATTTCCCAAATACAATTCTCACTCTTTCTCCTAATGAGTTTTCTAATTAGTAATATCACATAAAGAATAAAACAAAAAAGATATATGCTCACCAAAGGTATTTACTTCTCTCACTGAAAGTTGAGTACAGAGTCCATCCAGAAACACTGCTTTCTTGGAGAAAAAGGGGTTCCCTGAAATTTTCCAGAAGCTCCAGTTTGGCTATGATGTTGCATAGATGGCACCATATCCCAGAACACTATGAGATGCTAAGTAAGATTCCCCAACTATACAAGAGTGAAAATAGAAGTGAATGCCTATTGTCCAAACTGATATGAAATTGAACTGGTAGCTCATTTGTGCTGGTTCATTGGTATGTGATAGCCATGGGGAATGGATATTGAATTTGTTATTGAACTGGATATTGAATTGAATATTTATGTCAATTATGGGAAAATAAAGAGTAGTTAAATATGACTTGTAAGAGATGAATAAGAGTACAGTCTGACCACCATTTATACATTGCTTTAAGATCTGCAAAGTACTTAAAATAACTGGTGCTACCTTATTTGACAAACTGAAGCTAAGTTCTTAAATACATATAAATGTAGTTCTTGCACATTGGTACAACTACCACTTTTGGAATTTTGGCAGGCACACTTCAGTCTGAACAATGTAAACATGGAAGGCAAATATTGTGTCTAAATGAAAGAAATTCAGTGAGGCAACAGAGAGGCAGTATCTGTGTCACAAAAAGACCTTGCCCAGGAAAGACAGAGATATTGAAACAATATTTAGAACTTCATTTCCTATGAGTAAAAGAAAGGAATGTGTATTATTTGTTACCAAAATGTTTCATTCCCATCCCTGGGCATAGATAAAATGGAACAAAGAAACTATTTAAAATGCGAAACACTAGTGAAGTTAGACAAAACAAAGCAATCCAAGGAAAATTTATTGTGGGCAGAGCGCCTCCGTCTTCCTTCTCTGAAGAATGTCTTTTAGAACATGTCTTTAAATATTTTGTCAAATTTCCTTATATGAGTTATGAACATGAATTTTTCTGTTCTTTAGTTATGAAATCAGAAATGACCAAATGAAATATGAAATAAGAAGTTCACCAAATAAAAATCTTTGTTTTTTTCCTTATTGATGGACATATAGCTAGGCTTCATCCAACTGATGAGAACTATAATCTCATCCATCATCCATCATTAATTTCTCACTTGCAGAGCACAACCCCAACCATTCCAGCAAGGAGTTCTTCAGGAGTTGTCATTCCTGGAAATCTAAGAGAATTCAATTTTGCATGCGTTTAAAACTATGTCTTCAATTTTAGGACCAGTGGCAAATTAGGAGAGAGAGAGAGACAGAGAGAGACAGAGAGACAGAGACAGAGACAGAGAGACAGAGACAGAGACAGAGACAGAGAGAGACAGACAGAGAGAGAAAGAGAGAGAGAAATTCCATTCTATTTAATCTCTAAAATATTTTACTCTCAAGGAGAAAAAACAAACCAGAAACCAGGGCTTTGCAAACCACTCCTTAAGTTTATCTTTGATAGTGATCTCATGCACTGCTGGTTTAACAACTTTTCCAGAACTGGATTAGTCAAGAGAAAGCTGGGTTGAATGGTATGCTGATGACTAAATAAATCCATAACTATTTACTTCTGGTTTATTGGTAGGTTTTCAGAAGGAGGAATGGAGGTGGGGAGGCCAAGAAGGAGTAGGAAGAGAAGGTGATTAAAGTCAGGGTGAATATTTACCTCTGGGTAAAATCTCCATTGTAATCCATTCAAAGTGCATTAAGATTCTACTATGTGCAAGGTACTGTAGGGAGTGGAGGTGGGGGGATACAAAGAAAAAAAAAGAAACAGTATCTGCTTTATCATGAGCTTACCTATCAAAAGCTTCCAAGGGGTAACTGCTATAGATCCAATGATTTTGTTAGGCATGGTACCTGATTGCTTAGAACCAACAACTTTATAGGTTAGTTTATTTCAAAGATCCCTAATTTTACTTGAAGGGGTACTCTCTCCAAGGATACATGTTGAAATCACTGTCCACTCTAGAAGATAAATTTCACATCTGCAGTGGCCAAAAAATGCATCGCTGGGTAACCCAGCTTTTGTTAATGAGTCTTTCCTTAATTTAGGGAGTTGAGGTTCTCAGAATGATACTTTTTTGTTTGTTTGTTTTAGTTAATTTATTTATTTTTAGTTTTCAACATTCACTTCCATAAGTTTTAAATTTTCTCCCCCTTCCTGTCTTCCCCCCTCCCCAAGATGGCATGCGATCTGATACAGGCACTCCATATACATTAGTCATGTTGTATACAAGAATTAGAATGAATGGGAGGAACTATGAGAAAACAAAACAAAACAAGAACATAGTCTACTTAGCTCTGCATTCAGACTCCATAGTTCTTTCTCTGGATGTGGATGGTATTTTCTATCATGAGTCCTTTGGAATTGTTTTAGGTCCTCGCATTGCTGAGAAGGGCTAAGTCTATCAAAGTCAGTCATGGTACACTGTGACTGTTACTGTGTACAATTCTCTCCTAGTTCTGCTCACTTTATTCAACCTCAATTCATCTAAATCTTTCTAGGTTTTTCTGAAGTCTGCCAGTTCATCATTTCTTATAGCATCACAAGTATTCCATTACATTCATATACCACAACTTGTCGAGCCATTCCCCAATATCATTTGGCATCCCCTCAATTTCCATTTCTTAGCTACCACAAAAAGAGCTGCTATAAATACTTTTGTACATATGGGTTCTTTTCCCCTACTTTATGATCTCTTTGGGATACACCCTAGAAGTGGTATTGCTGGGTCCTCAGAATGATACTTGAAGTTTACCCAGCTTACTGGGACCTAGTAGAATTTTTGTTGGCATAACTTTCAAGAAAACAGATAAACCCAAAGACCCCAGCCTTTGGGACAGAAAACCTCATTATTTGGATAAAAACTTCTGGGAAAATTAGAAAACAGAAACTAGACCTATATTTCACACCATATAACAAGATGATATTAAAATGGGTACATGATTTACACATAAAGGGTGATATCATAAACAGATTAGAAAAGCATGGAATAGCTTACCTGTCAGATTTATGGATAAGAAAAGAATTTATGACTAAACAAGATATAAAGAGCATTATAAAATGTAAAATAGATATATGAATTACTTGGGATGAGTAATAATTCTGAAATTTTTTCACTGAATAGTTATTTGATCTACTGACACTAGGCTGGCTCATCATATCTGGCCTCGATGATATAGAACCGGATTGAACTCGTTTCTCCATCTTTAGTTAGTTTTCTGTTGAACGATGGACTTAACATCATATACCTGTGCTTTATTGCTTTTTTTTGTTGTGTTTCAAATTCCCTGGTTTTCAAGAAAATGTGTAAAAATTGTAGCTCTTAAAAAGCACATTTCAATAACTCTGTGTGTGTATGTGTGAAAGCCAAGTGTTTCAGAGCACATTTGAGCCCACAATGAAACCAGATCAGTCTCACTGAAGAATAAAGGAAAATGTAGCTTAGAATGGGAAATGATGCAAAGCCCTGCAAACTATTGCTGTGAAAAAGCCTAATTAATCTTGGCAAAAACAAGTCAGACCTTCAGAGTTGCCTGGCACCTACTGGGGTTGTTATTGCTTCCTCCACGGTAGAGTGTAAGCCAATTGAAGTTGGAAGAACAGCAAGAAGACCAGTAAAAAAAAAAATAGAGTTGGTAACATTGTTATGAAAAACAAGCAAAACAAAGCAAAAAATCTGTGTCATCAGTAAGAAAATACAAAGCCTGGCATACTGAAGATTGAAATAGTACATACATACGTACATATATATACACACACACATACATATATATGCACATATACATGCATACATATATATATATTTTTTACTATGAAAGTTACTTTTTTATTCACAGTTATACCAAACTTCTTGTTAGAAGTTCAGGTGAACCATAGAATCTGGGTCCAACAGACTGTTGAAGTCCACCAGAATGTAAAGAGAAATGCCATTTAAAATAGCTGTAAACAATATGAAATACTTGAGAGTCTACCTGCTAAGACAAAACCCAGAACTATATGAACATAATTACAAAACACTTTTCACACAAGTAAAATGAGGTCTAAACAATTAGAAAAAATCAATTGCTCATGGGTAGACTGAGCCAATATAATAAAAATGACAATTTTACTTAAGTTTATTTATTTATTCAGTACCATACCAATTAAACTACCAGAAAAATTTTTATAGAGTTAGAAGAAATAACCACAAAATTAATATGGAAGAACAAAAGGTTAAGATTATCAAGGGAATTAAGGGGAAAAAAAACGAAGGAAGGTGGCCTAAAAATACCAGATTTCAAACTATATTATAAAGCAGTGATCATCAATATAATCTGGTATTGACTAAGAAATAGAGTGGTGGATTAGTGGAATAGATTAGGTACATAAGATACAGTAGCAAATGACTATAGTAACCTAGTGTTTGATAAACCCAAAGACCCCAGTCTTTAGGACAAAAACTCATTATTTGGACAAAAACTGCTGGGAAAATTGGAAAACAGTATGGCAGAAACTAGATATAGACCAACATCTCATACCATATAACAAGATGAGGTTAAAATGGGTACATGATTTATACATAAAAGGTGATATCATAAGCAAATTAGGAAAGCATGGAATAGCTTACCTGTCAGATCTATGGATAAGAGAAGAATTTATGACTAAACAAGATATAAAAAACATTACAAAATGTAAAATAAATAATATTGACTAAATCAAAAAATTTTTGCACAAACAAAACCAATGCAACCAAGATTAGAAGGAAGGAAAGCAGAAAGCTGGGAAACAATCTTTGTAGCAAGCTTCTCTGATAAAGGCCTCATTCCTCAAATATATAGAGAATTGAGTCAAATTTGTAAGATTACAAATCATTCCCCAATTGATAAATGGTCAAAGGATATGAACAGGCAGTTTTTAGACAAAGAAATCAGAGTTATCTATAGGCATATGAAGAAGTGCTCTAATTTACTTTTGATTAGAGAAATGTAAATTAACATAACTCTGAGGTACCACCTTATTATACCTATCAGTTGGGCTAATACGACAAAAAAGGAAAATGATAAATGTTGAAGATAACGTGTGAAAATTGAGACACTGATGCATATTGGTGGAGTTGTGATTCAACCATTCCGGAGAGTAATTTGGAACTATGCCCAAAGGGCTATAAAACTGTGCCTACCCTTTGATCCAGCAATATTACTACTAGGTCTGTATCCCAAAGAGATCATAAAAAAAGGGAAAGGACCTACATATGCACAAGTATTTATAGTAGCTTTTTTGTGGTAGCAAAGTATTGGAAATTAAGGGAATGCTCATTAATTGGGGAATGGCTGAGCAAGCTGCAGTATATGAATGTAATAGAACAGTATTGTGCAATAAGAAATGATGAACAGGCAAATTTCAGAAGATCCTGGAAAGACTTGGACGAACTGAAATGAGCAGAACCAGGAAAACGCTGTACACCATTTTGGCAACATTATGTGATGATCAACTATGAATGGCTCAGTTCTTCTCAGCAACACAGTGGTCCAAGACAAGTCCAAAGACCCATGAAGGAAAGTGCTATCCATATCCAGATAAAGAACTGATGGACTCTAAATGCAGATCAAAAGAGTATTTTTTCACCTATTTTATTATTTTTCATGTTTTTCTTTTTAATGTTTCTTCTTTCATAACTATGACTAATAAGGAAATACCAAAAATTTGTAACTTTAAGTCTTGTACAAATGAATGTTAAAAATTTTCTTGACATGTAATTGGGGAAAAAGTACTATTAAAAAAATTCACAGAAAATGTTTGGGGATTTTTTACTTCGAGTGTGACTTGCCCCCATTAAAAATAGTATAAACTCTGATAACTATATTAATAAAAGAAACAGAATTGTTCTAGGATTACAGAAATTTGGAAATCAACTTAGAATACTATAACACAACCTTGCACCATGCAACATGTTGCAAAAGGCTAGTAAATGCATGTAAAAGATGGAAGTTTTCATTGAATGTCTCCCACATCAGGGATGCTCTGCCACCTCGTCTTTCTTCCTGGCTTCTTTTAAAGAAGTTAAAATCATCCTTTCCAGATCCGTCATAATTTTAGTGCCTTCTCTCTGTTGGTTGTTTCCAATTAATCCTGTATGTAACTTTTTGCTTAGATCCAGAGTTGAAAGTCATTCTTTACTGAGATTGTATGTACAGATTTTATACACATGCATATAATATATATGTATATATATGTGTGTGTATACATACACACACACACACACACACACACACACACACACACATATATATATATATATATATATATATATATATATATATATATATATATATATATATATATATATATATATATACAAACAGCAGATACAGAGGGAAGATACTTGCACTGAGGGACCAGGAAAGGCCTCCTAAATAAAGTGGGACCTTAGCTGGGACTAGCAGGAAGCCAGGGAATCCAGAAAGGCAGAGATGAAGAGGGAGAGAATTCCAGGTACTAGGGACAGTTAGTGAAAAAACCTAGAGACAGAAGATGGGAGCATCATACCAGGAACATCAGGGATGCTACAAATTTGCCCTTCTGTAAACAATCATTAGGATCTGATACTAATAGCCTTATGGCTACAAAGCACTTCACTTTTATTCCTTCTTTGAGTTCTTTTACAATGGCCCTGTGAGCTAGGTGGTACAATTTCACTCACCCCCTATTTTGTAGATGAGGAAACTGAAACTCAGAGAGGTTAGGTGACTTGAGGACAAAGGTCACAAAGCAAGAGTGGATGGCAAGACCTATACATGCCCAAATTCTTTTCCCATTTTATACCTTTTGTGAAAATTGTCTTATGATCTGCATCTAGAAGTCTTCATAGAACCTAACATTTAGGAAGACTACTTGACACTTGAGTTATAGCTGGCACCAAGGCTCTAGCCCAGATCTCCCAGCTTTTCATCCCATTCTTCTATGCATTTCTTCGCTTCCTTTTCATTGATCTTTTTTCTTTTGCCAGTAGCATTTGCTTTTTGAGTCAGAATTGCTACGTCATCAACTCAATTAGCCAAGCTATTTACTTATAACAGTACACACATATGTATGGCATCTACCACAACTGTACCTAATGGTAAGAGACACAAATTTTAAAAAGTGGGAGAAAATTGTTTCTTAAGCTTTTGAGAACAATGAATGTCACAAGCTGGGATTTAGGCAGAAAGTTTTTTGTCTGTCTTGAAATTTAATTTATAGTGTTTGTAAATTCAGTTCAATGAACATTTATTAAGCACCTACTGTGTGCCAGGCACTGTGCTAAGTACAATGGATATAATTAAGAAAAATAAAGACAGTTCCTGCCCATAAGGAGCTTACAATCTAATGCGGAAATGCAAACACAAAAGGAAACTTGAAAGTGAGGGGTGGGGAGAGTTTTAAACGGGGTGAGTGTAGCATCTTATTCTGTTGAGTTGAAACTATTATCAATGAGGCACTGATTACCTCATTAGGACCTCATTAACTCTGTACATCGTCAAGAGAATTGGGTAATGTATCTAGAGTTGTTTGCTGGAGGTCAATAGTATAGGGGAGGAGAAAAGTGAGAGTGAAGAAAAAGAGTATGAAACTAGAAGAGGAGAGAAAAAGGAGAAAGGAAAAAATGCATTGAGTATGTCTGAGTAATAGAGTATTGTCCTTTGATTTCAGGGACACAGGTTGCTTGATGCTCAGAAACGCCAATTTTGAGAAATATCTGTGCAGGACCAGAACTCAGGACACCTGGGTTTTAGGCTCAGTTCTGTCTTTGACTAGCGAGGTAATCCTTAGTCACGTCTCTCAACGGCATGAGAGATAGAGATGATGTTACTTGCTTCTTATACCTCCCAGGATTATTTCAAGGATAAAATGGGATATCAAATATGCCAATGTTTTGAAATATTGTGCTGAAAATACAACATAATGTGTTTTTCTTTGTTCTTTTTAATCCACTTTCAATCCTCAGAATTTGTTCGAGTAAATTTATATATTATGCCATGGCACTGGTGTTTGGGTCTCCCTGTGTCACCCTGGTAGGGACCCAATTCTTTTTCAACAGGGGACACCTAGAGCTCTCACTCACTGGTCACCTCCATCCATAGGCAATCTAAATAATCATTTAAATATTATGATATCTCAGTGTCTGTAAATAAATGACTTCTAGCCATTAGCTGTGTCAAACAGTCTGCAAAGTTTTTTTGAGGCATTTTTTCTATTGTGATAAAACTCTAATCTGTTCTATGTTTCCTTTTCAAGGACAGCTGCAGCACTGTGGTCTACCCCCATGCTTTCTTCAAGAGCAGAGAGCTTTGTGGTTTTCATTCCATACAGCACTCATCAGGATAAGCACTGAGGCAGAAACAATTGATATCATATGCGTGCTTATAGAGGACTACCTAAGGTAAGCATTTTGGAAAGCTTGGAAGCCAGAAAGAACCATAAGCATTTCTTGATTTAAAAAGTTATGTTAATATTAATAGTTTAAAATACTTGATTGTTTTCTGTAGATTTTATCAACTGAGGTGATAAACATATAAGCTTGTTTTGAGATGATTAACCTTGCAACTAAAAATGGTATTGAAGAATTTTTCTCCTTGTACTTGTGCTAACATTTTTTAAGTGTTGAAATAAATGCTACAGGAATAATAGATAGAGCTGAAGAAGCAAAAAAAGAGTTGCCAGAAAACTGAAAGATCCAGAACTGGGAACTCCTCTCTATTCCTAGAACTGTAGAATGGTCATGGACTTTGGAAGTTAGAAAGTCCAAGCCAGTCATTTTAACGATGAGGAAAAGTAAGATTGAGGGATGTTAAGGGACAAATCCAAGATCACAGACTGGTAGAATCACAGCTAGAAGTCTGATCTCTTGGCTCCCTGTTACGTGCTGTCTTATCTCTACTATACTGCCTGGGTGAACAATTAGTCAGCAGTAAAGATCAAGGAATCCTGATTAATCCAAAGGGAACTTGGTACTGCTCTGCTGCAACGTAGTTTAGGTTTACTAATTTACAGAATCATAACATTTTAAGGCTGGAAGAGACCTTAGAGATCATCTAATTCAATCTTCTCCTTTGGCAGAGAGAATACCGAGGCCCAGACAAGTGAAGCAATTCATGTGAGGTCACATATCTAAGTAGTAGAGAGAAAATTTCAATTCAGGTCTCTTGACTGACCACAGAAGCTTCAATGAGATCCTCATGCCTCTGACTACATAGAGGCAAACCTCATTCATTTGGGTTTCATGAATTTAGAATTTGCAATTATTTTGATAGTAAATGGAATGCAATTTATTGTTTATTTGTGAATAATGATAATACTAGTAGTAGTAGAAGTAATGTAGCTGGGAAAAATGTTTAAGACAAGATAATGAGCTGAATTCAAGATACCCTGGGTTCTAGTTTAGACAAATTCATGTATCAGCAATTGTGTATTAATTAGAAGGAATCATTATTTATTCACTAAACCAATCTATTAGCTTAGTTCTAGTTACTGAATATATCTAAAAATAACAAGTCTAAATTTTTAAGGAATATGCATTTTTGTTGTTCATTTGTAACAAAACTCTTCACGAGCTCATTTGAGGTTTTCTTGGCAAAGATAGTGGAGTGGTTTACCATTTCTTTCTGCAGATCATTTTGCAGATGAGGAAACTGAGGCAGAGATTAAGTGATTTACCTAGGCTCACATAGTTACTAAGTGTCAGGCCAGATTTAAATTCAGGAAGATGTGTTTTCCTGACTATAGGTTGGGTACTCTATGCACATCACCACCTCTCTGCCTCAGGAATATGCGTAGGAAGTGAGAATTAGGAGAGGCTTCTGAAATGTAGGATAGTAGGATAAGTTTTAATTGTCTCTAAATTCTAAATAGTTCTAACATTCTAGGATTTCCACAATATTCTGTACTTGAGACTTACTTATTCAGAGTGATCTTTTCCTCAAGTTAGGTTAAATTAGTGAAGTTTTACTAAGCCATTTTTAAAAATGAAATTCTCTTGTAAAAGACTTAAAGCCACTTTCAAATTGGATGTAGGATTGGAGAACACAGTAGGATGGGAGAACAAAGATTCTGTGTTGTCCTAAAAAAGACACTTGCTGAGCTGAGGTTTTTAGATCTTTGTTTGATGAGATAAATGTGTGTATATTTGGATTTTTTTTCCTTTTTTTTTGGTTCTCAAAAGTAGCAGGCAGAACGCTTTGCTAGGAAAGGAAATGCTCTGTCTGTCCTCTAATTACATCTGTGATTTCTAGTTATATTTCTGTCCTTCACTAAGAAATTATTGGCAAAAGACTGTATGTCTGTGCTCCAAGGAAGATTCTGGCTAAGATTAAAGAAACACTCCCAGGAGGCTCCCTGCCTGGATGACGCTGTGCTTTTCTTCTCGGGATCTTCTGAAAGGTTCTAGGACAGTGTAGTAGAGGGAACGTAGTCGTCACAGACGGAAAGGATACTGAGAGGCAACCTTGTTTAGTGAATTTAGTGTTTCAGATGTGGCTTCCCATCCTACCTCTGGCAATTGCTAATCACTTAATTGCCCTGAATCTCAGTTTCCTCCAGTTTAAAACTGAGTCAAAAAACACACATAATCTCTGCCTCAGGGTTGTCTGTGATGGTTGAATGAGTTAATGTATGAAAAGTACTATGTGCCTGTCAGTTATCCTTACCCATACCAATGAAATCCTACTTCTGCCTACATAACTACATATACTACAACACGTAAACCAAATGTGTCATATAGAAATTAAAAATGCCTTCCTTCAACAACCATACCTTCTATGCTCAGAACCCTGTACTAGGCACTGGAGCAGATACCAGGATTAGGTAAGACCTGGCCCCTTTCCTCATGTAGTTAACGGTCACTGGGGGGAGATCACACAAAGACATAGTTTTTTTACACAATATTATATGATAAGCACAGTGAGGAGTTGCAACACAAAGTGCTTTGGGAGAGAGAAGATGATAACTGAGGCATGAATGCACAGAATATTAGGGAGGGTGCGATCAGGTAAGGCCTGCTGGAAGAGGTGACATCTGATTCGGATTTTAAAGGGTTGATAGGAATTTGAATCTGAAGAGGAGGAAGGCGGGCATTGCAGGCCCAGGGAGCAGAATAGGTAGAGGCTTGAGGAAAAGTGGGTAGATGGGACATTGTGAGGGAGAGAGGGAAGGAATAAATAAGTCTGGCTGTTAAACTAGCAGCTTAGAATTTTTTTTTCCTCAGATCTACAATTCAACAAATTTCACCTTAATCCATTATTTAAGTGATTAAAAAAAAGACAAATAAACTATGAAGTTTTAGGAGGCATTTAAAATAAGGAAGATTAGAAAATGAAAAGAAAGCAGAATGTCAGTTTTCACAGGATCAGTTTAAGGATCTTTGGTGCATATCTCCCAGTTCCCTCCCACTCTCTCCATCCGCTCTGTGTGAGTCCAGCATTGTTCTTAGACCTCTCCCCCTCCCTGTGTCACCAGGGCATCTGCTCTCTGCTCATCTCCTCTCTCTCTCTCTCTCTCTCTCTCTCTCTCTCTCTCTCTCTCTCTCTCTCTCTCTCTCTCTCTCTCTCTTTCTCTCATACACACAGACATACTCTTTCCCCTCTCTTTCTTACAGATATACTCATTTTCCCTCTCTCTCGCATATCCCCTCTCTCTCTCTCTCTCTCTCTCTCTCTCTCTCTCTCTCTTTGTGTCTGTCTGTCTGTCTGTCTGTCTGTCTCTCTCTCACACACACGCACACACACACACACCCTTCCTCCCCCTCTTCCACCCCTGTTCCAAGTCACAGAGCTCTGTACAGATGAGGTTGTGGGAGAAGCATCAGTACTGTGGTCCCACCACAACGAGTGCCTCTGCTGGCACACCCTCAGCATGACAAGAATGGGGCCATAGCCAAACCCAGTCAGGGTATTGGAAAAGAGAAAGTGAAGGAGTAATTAACTATTTCTAGGCACAAATGGAATTGTAGCTCCTCAGGAACTTGAAATAGTATAAAGAATTTGAATTGAAGAGGATGGGGAAAGGAGTGAAGGAAGAAGGGAAGGAATGTGAAGTGGTAATGAGATGCCAGTGGTAAGCAAGGGACATTTTGCAAGGACTTTTTTTTAATTTTTAGCTGGTATGAATTTGAGCAGGAAAGCTGAGGTTATTGAAAGGAAAATGAATACTCTGAAGGTCTGTGAAGGAGAAATGACAGATTTTTTTCTTATGTTTGGAAGGGTAATTGAAGGCAGGACTGGGCCCAGACTGGGCTGTTGACTGAAAAGCCCCACCTCCAAGGAGGGGTCCAAAATAAACCCGTTGGGACAATTTCCCTAGCTAGTCACACACAAGCACATCTGTAGTGGGGTCATTCTGAAAGTATTTCAGGCAGTCTCTGTCCTGGTGATTAGTCACTAGGTCTTATATCAAAACAGAAGAATTGTTTGCAAGTGTAATGGCTCATTCTTTTCACCAATAATAGCAACTCTGTAAGAAAATGGGTTACATCTAAATACATGTCCTTGTCCCAATAGGCTGCATGTTGTTGGTGATCAGGAATATTAATCAATGGTGAAAAATAGAAGTCATGTATAAAATGGCGGTATCTAATTCTGAGGACATAATGCCATTCTGAAATGTATACGATGCCATAAAGTGATCAAAGATGGCGTCTCCCTCCCCAAGCCAAAGCATGTTTGGCCTCAGACTCAAAGCAAAGCAGGAAGAAAGTAGCTGAATGGGCTGGCAGCCACTTAGTGAAAACCTTAGATTCCCTTGGGCCTTAAAACTTCATTCCTGTGCTGGTGTTGTGTCTGCATCTTATTTGAGGCTATTAGCTACCTTCCTTTCACCTCAGAGAAGTATTGAAAATATCCACAGGGTCAAAAATAGTAATGCCCATAGCAGGGATCAGAAAGGACATCCTGATGCTAACCCAGGAGCTGACTCTGGATTTCTCTGGGGCCATAAGCCACAAAAGGAGACAGATGGCTATCCATTTTCATTCCCCATAGATTAAATGGGGGTGGGGTGAGAGGAGGGAAGAAACCTTGTTTCTTCAAGTCAATCCAATTTCTCACACATTTATGAAGGTCTAGGCACGAACAAAGAGAGCTAAGACAAAGAGAGCTATGATATGGATCTTGCTGTCAAGAAGTTTATTGCTTAATTAAGAGTGCGGAGGGAATGACAGGGACTAGGAGATAGGCCTGAATAACCTGAGGTATAAGGGAGAGAGAGAAGCACAGAAAGGATAAGTAGGCAAATACTGTGAGAAATGGGAGGAGGGAGAGAACAATCGCTTTCACATGGAGGTGAGAGAGGCCAGGGAGGCCTTGAAGGAAGAGATGGCATCAGAAGTGGGCCAGAATCATGGACTCTCAGTGTGCAAAGGGACCTCAGTGACCTTCTGTTTGCCCTCATACCAGATAGAGTCACTTCTCCTACAGACAGTGCTGATGAGGTATCACCCAGCCTTCATTGGAAGAGCGAAAACAGTGTCCCCTTCCTCCTCCCTCCTCCCCAGGCAGCTCATTCCTCCTTGGGAGTCTTTCTGATTGTTAGCAAGTTTTTTTTATTACATTCATCTAAAACTTCTACATGAGGCTCTTAGTTCTTCCTCAGGGAGCAAGCAGAAAAAGTCCAGCTCTCTTTTGTGTGACAGTCTTTCATACTCGTGAAAATGGTCATCCCATTAAGTCTTCTCCAGGTTAAACAATGCCATTGGGACACCTACGTGGAGCAATGGATAAAGCACTGTGTTTGGAGTAAGAAAGATTTGAATTCCAATATGGTCTCAGATACTTCCTAGCTGTGTGACCACACCAGTGCTCCTCCTCATCCCAGCACTGCCACTCAGAAATGAGACTATAGATTGGCTTCTCAATTCCCCTAGGGTCTTTAGGCCTATGGTTCTAAAAGTGGATGCTGCTGCTGTAAGTGGCTGCCAGTGCTCTGGGACCTCACGGCCTCTCACTCAGGTGAAAGAGCTTTCTTACTGACCTTTGAAGCTATCTTTGGCATTTGTGGATTAAAAAATCTGGGAACTGCAGCTGCTACCTGTGATTCTGAGCCCTGAAGCCAGTCCTGTCCATGCCACACTGCACAGCCAAAGCTGGGCTGTGCTCTGAGCCTGGTGTGATAGACCTTTCCTGTCGGCCTTCTAGGCTGTCTTGGGCTGGAAATCTCTTTCACTCCGTCGTTTTGTGGCTTCTGCTGCTCTAGAATTTGTTTAGGGTCATTTTTTTATAGGTATTTTATGGGTTATTGGGGCAGAGCTAGAGTAGATCCATCTTTCTACTCCACCATCTTCTCTTACTGAATCTTTTGCTGCCAGACTTATCAAATAAGTAGTTAACGATCATGACCTTCCTAAAAGTTTTAAAAGCTAGTGTCTTCCACCACTGTAGTACTGAAATAGTACTCTTAAAAAGTCCCTTCTAGCCAAATCCCAAAGCTTTTTTTCCTCTTTGACAGTAGCATTTTGTCAGCAGCATTTTTGCTGGCCCCCACACCCCTGTCCTGTCTCATCTCTTGGTACATTTCTTCTGTTTTACGTGATACTATTCTTATCAGTTCTACTTCTCTGATCTCATCTCTTTTTGTGATTCTTCTTCTTCTTATTTCTTAACTGTGGATGACACCCACAGCTCAATTTAGTTCCCTATCTTTCTCTTCTTCATTCATTAAGAATTATCATCTTTACTTGTGATTTCAGTGAGGCTCATGCTGCTAACTCACAGATCCACATCTCTAGCCCCAACCTGATATGTCTATTAGTATATTCCACCATTATTTCAAATTAAACATGCGAATTTGGACAAGTTTCTTAATCTCTCTGGTCCCTAACTGTTTGCAGATTGTTTGTAAATTGTTTGGGGTATTGGATTTTGAAATTCTTTAAACTGTAACATTTGTTTGAATATTTAGAATCAAATGCATGAGAGGCAGCCAACATGGGAGAGTGGATAGAGAGCCAGAGTCAGAAAGTGCTGGGTTCAAGCTGGGTCTCTGGCACCCATTGGTTAAATCACTTAACCTCTCAGTTAGCTCTGCAAGTCTATAGATTACTGAACAATTGCTGATCTGAATTAGTAGAGAATTTCCTATGGAAATAAATCAGATTCATATCACAAGAAGAACTCATTATCTCCTCTTTTTATCTCCCAACTGTATTCCCCTTCCTAATTTTATAATTTTTTTAATTAAAATTTTTTGTTCTAGTCACCCAGGCTTTTGAATCATCATTGACTCCTCCTCCTCTTCCCACCTCTGCGATCAATTCCATTCCTTCTTTCTAACCATGATCTTCTTTCCCCCTCCATTCTCAGTGATATCACCCTGGTTCAGGCCCTCATGAGACCTGAATTACTATAACTGCTCCTAATTTTTTTTTCCTGCCCTCTAATCTTTTTCAATCTGTCCCATGTGATTCACTGGGGAGAAGTGGAAGGAATTCCGGGTTTTAAAGCTCTGCTTCTTTTTACAATGGCTAGTCACACTAAGCAACCATCAGGGCATCCAGTGTCCTGTTTTGTAGATTGAATGCTTCTCCAACTAGGTCATGAGAAGGGAGTTCTGGCACAAGCTTTGGGGGTTTCCAGCATCCCTGATATGGTTTGGTAGGATGCTGCTGCCATCTGGTGCCTTCATGAGGAAATAGTTATACACAGGGTACTTGGCAACAGAGAATGATGAATTCAGTGCAGCTTCTTGGCTTGGAAAATGTTGGTGAGACTCAAAGAAAAGGACATTAGAGACAAGGGGAAAGAAAGAGCGTCTTAGCACTCCTTTGGGAGGTTCAGTTGGCATTTGTGGATAAGTTCAGTTACTGATAGTTGCCCAAGAACTGCAGAACAACCTTGGCCACAACTGGGCTTCTGATTTGACCAGAGACGTTGGGGGTGGGGGAGAGGTGCCACTAATTCAGCTACCAAAGCTCCCTTTTCAAAATACTCTTTCTTTTGTGTTTTAAATGCAGGAATGGGGAAATTGTATGAAGTCATCACATTTATCTACCCAAAAGAAGTTCACCGGGTCATCTCAAGAGTTACTGTGAGGCAGCTGTCCATGGCATTTTCTGCAGGAACTCTTCATATCCTCACCAGCCAGTCCAGGCTTTGGGAGTTGGAGGTGAGAACCAGGTTTAACACAGTGGTCCAAAATTGACTTGTATGTGAGGGGAGCAGAAAAAGCCTTCCCTTCAGGTGCATTGCATTAAGCCTTTCCAAATCCTGGTAGGGTTATGGTAAAACTACATTCTGAATTAGGGCATGGTCTACCAAGTACTGTTCACTTCAATGCAGTCAGAAAGAATCCAGTTTAGGAATCTTATATCCCTTGCCTTTTCCTCATTAGTTACATAAATACTGATTATTATACAGAATCCACAAGTAGAGATGGAATGTCAAGATATTATAGGGGAGACAGTTCACTTTCACCATGATATTTCTAGCTTGTCATTCAGAAATATTTTATGATTATCTCCTATACTAAGGGCTATAGGCAGAATCATTAGACTTAAAAATATATAGGGCTGGAAGGGACCTTAGAAATCAGCCAATCTCTTTTACCAATGAGGAAAAAGAATGACTGAGTCAAGGTCACTTGGTAGATACAGTTAATAACAAGGGTCAAAAGGAAGCTACCATTGAAAGTCAGATTCAGGAGTGATGCTCATGAAAATACGCTTGGATATCAACCACAGGGGTGTGTGTATGTGTGTGTGTCTGTGTGTCTGTGTGTCTGTGTGTCTGTGTGTGTGTGTGTGTGTGTGTGTGTGTGTGTACCTATAATCACTGATAGCCATTCAGATCAGTATTTGGCCATGGGGCTGTTTGCCATGCTTAGGCTGACTAGAATTAGGCAGAGTTAGCCTGGGAAGGACTTAGAGAAGCAAGAGAAGAACATTGGTTGGTGAGAGGAGAAAGCAACACATTTATGGCAACCAGGAGGAGTGGTGAGTATTAAGACAAGTGAGTCCTCTGGGGGAAGTCCTAATCTAGCAGGAGCTGAGAGGTAAAGGGTGTGAGGAGCAGGTAGGTCGTGTTAGCAGAGAGTACTATTTGGTGGATGATTCATTCTTCTGCTGAAGTGCTTTAAGAGATTGGGTCCCTGGGCAGGATTTTTAACAGAAGACTTGATTTTACTCGAATGTAGAATTCCACATATCAGAATTATTTGTTAGAATATTAGAATGCCAAGCTCTTATGCAGTTAGGTGGCACAGTGGATAGAGCACAGAGTTTGGAGTCAGGGAGACCTGAGTTCAAATACTGCTTCAGACTTAGCTGTGTAATCCTGGGCAAAGGACTTCACCTCTATCTGCCACAGTTTCCTCAACTATAAAATGGGGATAGTATTAACATCTACTTCACAGGGTTGTTGTGTAGACCAAATGAAATTTTATATATATATACATATACATATAGCTTAACACAGTGCCTGGCACATAGGAAACATTTAATAAATGCTTATTCCTTTCCCCCCTTGTTGCTCAGCCCTTTCTCCCTATGCCCTAATCTAGTTAAGCTCTGCATAGTACAAGTAGAAAGAATGCTGCATTTGGAATCAGAAGGCCTGGGTTTGAATCCTAGTTTGGCTGCTTATTGCCTGTATGACCATAGCTTATTCATTTCACTGTCTTGGCTCCAATTCCCTTATCTGTAAAATGAGGCAGTTAGACTATACAGTCATTAAAGTCCCTTCCTGCTCAAACACTCGAATCTTCATGGTTAATGTAAAAAAAAAATAATGTAAAAAAATTAATATGAATATGTATGTAGAACCCATATCAGATTGCACACTGCCTTGGGGAAGGGGAGAAAAATTAAACCTCAAAAGCTTGTGAAACTGAATGTTGTAAACTAAAAATAAATAATAAATTTGTAAAAAGTAGCAATAAAGAAAGAAAATGCCATCCACATCCAGAGAAGGAACTATGGAGTTGGAATGCAGATTGTAGCATATGATCTGCTCTCTTTTTAAAATTTAGTTTAGTTTTTCTTTCTTGTGGTTCCTCCCATTTGTTCTAATTTCTATACAATTTGGCTAATGTGAAAATATGTTCATAAGAATGTATATGTAGATCCTATATCAGATTGCACACTGTTTTGGGGAGAGGGCAGGGTCGGGAGGTGGAGAAAATTTAAAACTTAGGGAAGTGAATGTTGAAAACTAAAAAAAATGAATTTATAAAAAACAAACAAACCCAGAACTCAACTCTTTAGGGGCAGTGAGCTCAGATAACAGATACTCCATCATCCTGGACGTATCTTACTTTTAGAACTTTCTGCACGAAGGATTGAGGTCAGTCCTAAGATTCTGCCAGGATTTAGACAGTCTCAGATCTGGTGTTACACAGCCCAAAGAAGCTACAGATATCAATCATGGGAGAGAGGTAAAGACCTCATATTTCTCTCCCCCTAACTGAACCTTTTCCACTGTTCAGTTTCTCTCTCATTCACATTAAACTTCTCTGGTGCCCATGCTTGTCATCAGACCTCAATATAGAATTTAAAAGTGCTGTCTGTCCTAATTTTCAGCCTCTGAAATCCAGGAAAGCCGTCACTTGTTTGTGGCCAGAGTTTGCTAGCCTCTGATCAAATTATGAAGGAAGCCAAAAAGATGAAAAAACCATTGGTAACTTGTGTTTGTTTCCTTTCCTAGCCGACAGCAGGGACAGGCAGAATTTTCCTGTGTCTCCTTGACTTGGACCAGAGAAAACTGAGCTTTGTTATCATGAGCGATGCCATCTCCTTCTTGGAATATCAACGGCTGGAGGAAATTGTTGCTGTCCTTTTAAGCAAGTCCAGTCTATTTGTCAGGTACCTTGTCAGGGCTGACCCAGAGTTTCCATCCTGATCAACGAGAGGTTTCAGGGGAGCCTGGGCTGGCAGTTCAGAAAAAGCTCAAATAGAGACAACCATGAATGTTTTCCCTTGGTTAAGAGTGAAAACGAACTCTTTATCATGGGGACATCTAACATAATGATGAGAAGTGGTCTGCTTCTCTTCATGGTCACTATTGTTGGCTAGCCTTTAGGTTAAAGGAGAAAATTGGATTGTGAGCTCCTTGAGGGTAGGGACTCTCTTTTGCCTCTTTTTGTACCACCTGAGCTTAGCACAGTGCCTGGCACCTGGTAGGCACTTAAATGTTTTTTGATTGTTGGAAATCTTGAATTGGATAAATCAACTGTGGTAGATATCATGTGACAGTCTTGCTTATCAGTGACTTTTTCCCATGTTGATAGCAAGTGTGACTTTGTATTTTTTATTTTAGTTTCCCTTTTGAGGTGCCTGGGGACAAGCCAGACCAGGCTGCAAGAAAGAAAATGTCTTTTCAGCTTCAGGAGAAAAACAGTTGGGCTCTCTTGGGACGTCCTCAACTACATTATGCGGGAGCACTCATTTTGGCTAAGTATGGGACAATGGTGATGGCGGAGAACCAGATTTCTATTCAGTTTTGTGTGTGTTATATAAACATGCTTTCTTTCCATCTGGACTCTAAGTTTCTTGGAGTACAGAATTTTTCCTTTGTACTTTGTACCCCTAGCACCTGCAGGCACAGTGCCAATAGAATATTGGATAGGATTTTGGAGTGTACTTTCTGGGATTCATATGGTGATTTTTCTTTTTCAGATCTGTGGATCAACCCCAAAGAGAAATCCCAAGTGACCAACTGCCTGAACCCAGCTCTCCAGCTAAGAAGCAAAGGATATCTCTAAAGTCTCTCTTTTCCAAGGTTCAAGTCAGAGAAATGAAGGCTAGGCATAGGAGAGCGATTTTTATTTGCTCCTTGGGGTTTCTTCCTATGCTTAGAGCTTCCCCATGTGGAGGGAAGCATGTCTCTTTTATGTCACTTGGGTTAACTGAGCCCCACTGCCTATACTGCCCAAAGCCTTACTTGGGAGTTTAAATCAGAGAGTTAATAGCAACAATACCACCCCACTTTTTTCCATAGTAAATACCAATGGGTGGGATCTACTTGGTGGTAACTGGATTTAGGACATAGGAATTTAAGAAGAAATAAATGGCTCCTGAGATATTAGCCTTATAAACTCAAACCTTCTATGCCAGCAGTCGTCACAATTTTATACTTTTCAAAGTTTGCGGAGATATTATCTTATCTCATCCCTTCAGCTTAACATTTTCTTCTCATAGAATGCACTGCAAGCCTTAAGGAATGATGGTCCAATTTCTAAGTTTTTGATGGTTGGGCAATTTTAGAGAATAGGGCTGGCCTCAGCCCTGGTATGGGAAGGCACTATCCTAATTAACCCCCCCAAGTCTCTTCTTACTTGTTAGCAAATGCTTGAAAGTCCAGAGCTAATTCACTTTAACTCAACATACATTTCTGAAGCAGCTGCAATGTGCCAGGCTCTTCTGTTAAGTGTCTGGAGGGGTTGGGGAAGGAAGGGAACCTCTGTGCCAGGCACAGGTGCCAGGTTAAGTGCTTTACAAACATTATTTCATTGGATCATCACCACAACCCTGCACGAGAAGTGCTGTTATTATCCCCATTTCATAGCTGAGGAAACTGAGTAAAACAGTGGTTAAGTGACTTGCTCAGGGTCACACAGCTAGGAAATGTCCAAGGCTGGATTCGAACTCAGGTTTTCCTGTCTCCAGGCCTAGTACTCTATCTACTGTACTATTTAGCTGCTTTTATTAAAGCACTTTACGAGGTCCTAGGGTTACAAAGACAAAAATGGAGAAAAAAATAGAAATCTATTCCTTTTGCCTTAAGGCTTTATTATTTTTATACTTGTTTTGTTAAAATATAAAAAATAAAAATCCCTTGAGTGGGGAGGGGATCATATATGTTATCAGCCTTTTATACTTTAGTAGTACTGATGGGGAGTGGTGTGTGCATGTGTGTGTGTATGTGTGTGTGTGTAGGGAGAAAGCTGGGCACCTGAGGAGTGAGAAAGAACTGTCACTGAGGGGAAAATACAGAAGCGTTTGGGGTAGGGTGGGGTAAAAACAAGCTTTGAAGTGTTGGATAGGTCCAAAAGAAGCTTATCTGTAAAGTAAAGGGTGTGGACTATATACTTTTAAGACCCTTTCTAACTCCAAATCTGTGGTCCTGGTCTAAGTAGCATTGCCCAGGAAAGGCCAGGGAGTCCTCACAGCAGCCAGGGGTTAATATGTACACTCTTAGATATGGTAGTGGGGGTTTGTGTGAGGGAGGGAGGATCACTTTGAAATTAAGGAAGCTAAAAGGGGTGGAGGGAGGATGTTGAGGACAAACTCTGCCTACTTTACACTTTTATCCAGAGCCGACTCTGAAGGGTAAAAGTAAGTTCTCTTCTCATGTCCCAATCTCTGCTTCACCATCTTGTATCTGCTTATCCTCTTGGTCTCTGTTCATCAAGTGCATCAACTCTTTTGCCATATCACATATTCACCTGTAGTGACTTTCCCAGCAGAATTAACAAAGACATCCTTGAATCCACATGGACTCTCACTAGAAAAATATTGGCTAAATTTGGTGAATGAATGTTGGAATTAAAAGAGACAGTCAGACTAGTCAAGGTCAATTTTACATAGAGGGAAAAGGAGACTCCGGAGGGTGAGTGACTTTCCCAAGATCAAACAGTAAAATGGTAAAACTAGGACCAGAAGCCAGGCCTCTTGACTCCTCCCAGTTCAGACCTCTTTCTACTACATCACACTGCCTTCCTTTCTATTTCTTATTTCATATTCTGTCATTACAATTAATGAATGATTGATTCAGCTTCAGCTGAGACCTAATGAGTGTGTTGATTACAGATATCACGGAAGCTCAGGCTTCATAACCGGGAGCCCCTGAAGAATGTGTTTTACCTTTTGGCAGAAAGGGCTCGGGATACCAACACCAAAAGACGTCACATGGCAATTAAAGGCTTAGGAAAGATGGCTTGTGAAGCGCCTGACAAGGTAAGAATTAGGAGATTCTTAGTCATTTCTCTACTTACCCAACCAGGTATCATCCATATGGCAGAATTTCCCAGTGCCAGGAATGAGGAAACTAAAATTTCCTGGAGAGCAAGGTTGCTGGTAGTATTTACCGCCACACCCTTCTTGTGCCACCCTTCTGGGTGTATTAGGTATCATCTGTACCCATTTTTTACCCAAGGCAAAATGATGTACTAGAGAAACACTCTCTTCAGCCCTCTCCTGTGTCCCTGTGTATACTAGGGGGAATGCGACATGGGGAAGAGGAGAACATCAGGGACACTCCCCTACATGCACTGCCCTCAATATATTTTGACCAGGCGATTCCAAGAGAGGTTAGAGAAGCATTGAACCAGAGAGTGAAAAGGAGCAAGTGAATTTGCTTTGTGAACAGCTATACCAGCATTTCAGAGATGAGCATTTAGTTGGTGGTGAAGTAAGATGGTACTGTGTAATGTAGTTGATGTAGAACTAGTCTCAGAACCAGGAAAACTTGGGTTTAAGACATACCTCTTACTCATCCTGGCTGTGTGATTCTGAATAAGTCCCTCCATCTCTCAATATTTTAGGCAACTCTCTAAGAACAAAATTTGCAGAAAAGATGCTGATCTGCTTTGGTAGAGGGAGTTTCCTCGTCTGGGAATTCTCTATCAATGGTTCTCAAACTTTTTGGCCTTAGGACCCCTTAGTGAATTAACTCCCCCAGAGACTGGAGACACTCCCCCTCAACCCCTCTTCCTCCCCCCTGCTCCATGGTCTGGTTTGGAGGTGTTATTTTGAGTAGATAGAAGCAGGGCAGATGGCAAGATGGCTGGGGTGGATAACTGAATGGGATGTGAATCGTGGCCTAGTTTAGTGATCTGGGGCTGGCTAAATGTAGCGGGCCTTGATGCTACAAGCTATTTTGAAGGTACAGTTAGGGCCAGAGTAGTGCTAAGAGTGGTTTTTAGGATTCCTCAGCCTTCTGAAGGGAGCAAGGCAGGAAGGAAACCCAATTGAAAGAAGATGTATAGTGTGTGGGACAAGGGGATCTGCTAAGAAGTTTTTCCTACATGCAGTTGATAATCTAGCAGAGAACCATAGATTACCGAAGTGCTGCCCAGAATGCTAAGGAAGGAGAGATCTTTGCAGGCCTTGGTTGTTTTTCCTTTGGGGCATATGGGGAAGAATGCTAACTCTTGGAGAAAAAAGTGGGGAGGGGAGGAAACAAGCATTTATTAAATGCCAACTCTGTGCCAAGGACTGTGCTAAAGCACTTTACAAATATAACAGATTTAGAACAGATTTTAGAGATGGGTCCTATTCATGTAGCAGCAAGAATGGGGCCCTGTGGAGTGGAGGGTGGCCACATGAAGATTCCCTGTTATTTATGATCATATGATCCCTTTGGACAGGCAATGAAAGCCAGGGGAAGCCAGAGATAAAAAGGGGAGCTGGCTGAGCTGCCATATAAGTAATAGCTCAATCACTCCTAACATAGAGAATCAGCATTCAGTGAAGATATTTAAAGAGGAGGGTCATTTAGAGGGCTGATCTGTATTGGTAGTTGGAGAGGAATTCTCAGGTAGGCCATCGACAGCCTGGGATAGGCCCAGATGAGGCTATGGAGGTAACCTGGAGTGTGTCCTTCCATGAGTGTTTTACGTGCCCTGGACAGATGACAGTGGTGATGGTGGTGGCAGAGGTACAGTTGTGATGTGTCTGTGTCTGCCCTTTTTCCTGCCCCCTCCAAGGGACTATGCCATGGTTGTGGGACCTTTCTCAGTGTATATAAGGATGTGATGGGGTAGGGGTGTGAAGGTGAGCATAAGAGAAGAACTGGGAGTGTGAGGAAGGGGTGTTAACAGAAGGATAAATCTGTGATGCCAGAGTAATTCAGATACATCCTAGGCTGAATGTCTGATTAACAGAGCTCAAATTCTTCTCAGTCCCTCTAGTGGCCCATTTGAAAGACTGAAGTGTGATACAGTGACAGCTTATCCCTTCTGATTTCTATGACACCTTCCATGCCCTCTTGGCCGCCATTTTAGTTCTTTCCCAAGGCCTATACTCCCCAGGCCAGGCTCCAGACCCTCTCCCCACTTTATATACCTTATTAAAACTTAAAACTCTAAGTCCTTTCAAAAGGACATCTTGGGGCTTGCCCTCAGTCAGTAGCACTTTGTAAAGTGCCTGTTAAAGGACTATACCCTAAACTATTGAGGATGACTTGATCTTCTCAGTGTTCCTTATGTGAACAAGGAACCCCAGTAGAAGATGAGCAGTCTGTGGTTGCTTTTCTCTGTGAGTACTGAGAGGGCTGGGTGGCCCATCTCTTGTTAACTTGGAAACAGTAGTTCCTGAATGATTAATGCTGTTAAATGTCTTGTTTGCTTACAGGTGAAAAAGTATAAGAAGATATTGCTAGACTCACTGGTCCATGGCCTATATGACCCTGTAAGCTCTGAGATCATTCATGAGAGTGTGAAGGCATTGACCATTATCCTGGGCAAGATCAAGGGGAAAGGTTTGGGCTCCTTCTTCATAGACATCACCCTTCAGACCAGGACTTTATTAGATGATGTAAGTGATTCAAGAAGGATAAATGATTCCATTCTTAGTGGTGAGGTAAAGTGGAGTAAAGACTTGTGATTTCTGGGTTGCTGGTCATAGTATAAGGATTCGCTAACTAGTACAACAGACGTTGAGTGCTTATGATCATGGTAGGTGCCCTGCGGACATGAAGATGAATAGGACATGTTTCCTGTTGTCAGGAAGTTTTCAGTCTATTAAGAGGAATAAGACATATGCACAAATGACTACAATCCAAAGTAAAATATAATGAATATCTTAAGAAAGCACAACTACAGTACGGGAATTCAGATGGAGGAGAGATCACTTCTGGCTGAGGAGGTCAGAGAAGGCTTCGCTAAAGAGAAATTGATCAATTAATTATTTATTGAGACAGCTGGTGGCCCAGCGGATAGAGCCGGACCTGGAGTCAGGAAGATGTGTTCAAATCCAGCCTTAGACACTTATTAGCTTTGAGACTCTGGGCAAGTCACTTAACTCTGTCTTAATCCAGTGGAGAAGGAAATGGTCATCCACTGCAGTATCTTTGCCAAGAAAATTCCATGGACAATAATGGTGTGCTGTGGTCCACAAGGTCATGAAGAGTCAAATGTGAATGACTGAACAACAAATTTGTGAAGTATCTGCTTTGTGTTAGGCACTGTCCTAAGTGCTAGGGATACAAGCTCGAAGAATTCTGTGGTGTTTGAACTGGGCCCTGAAAGATGGATCAAATTTTCATAGGCTTTAAGAGTTTTGCTATAGGGGAGGGCATCCTGAGTAAAGGCATATGAAAAGCTCAAGGCTATGATTGGAGAACAGTGAATAGTCTAGTCTTGGCAGGCTCATAAAAAGGTGAAGGGAAATAATGGAATGTGGAGCTGGAACCGTGGTCTGACACTAGGGACACTGAACACGTCACTTAAACCCCCTTGGCCTTAGTTTCGTCATTTGTAAGATAAGGGGTTTGGCTTAGATGGCCTTTGAGGTCCCTTGCATCATCAGAAGCATTGATCTTGTGATCTTAGTATGCCTTGAATTGAATTAATTCAGGGACAATGGGAATTACTGAAGAGTTTTCGTTGAGTGAGTGACATTGTCAGCTTTAGAATGTTAACGAGCAGTGTAAACGATGGATTGGAATAGAGACAAGATTGGAGTGGGACCATGAAAGTCTGAACCAGAATGGTGGCAGTTTGAATGAGGAGGGTAAATTTCACCGAGTTCACCTCAGGGAGGTCTCAACAGAAGGTGGTGACTGTTTAGATTTTAGGGGGTAGTGAGAGGGAGATGGAAGGGTAAAAAATAACACTGAAGTTTCAGGTTGGGTTGATCAGAAGAATGAGCACCATTAGTAAAGATAGAAATATCAGAAAGAGCAGGTTTTGGAGCTGCATGTGCCTGGTAATGTTAACTTCCACTTTGGATCCAATGCATTTGAAGCACTTAATGGATCTAGTTGAAATAAAGTTAGAAATAAAGAACTGAATTCTGGGAAAGTAGTCAGAATTGGAGATACACAGTTGGGATTATGATAATTTTAACAGACAATAGCAAGATTAATTTATACTTGTATGTTGCTTTGAGGTTTAGAAAGCACTTCGATATGCATGACCTTATTTGAATCATAACAGCCCTGTGAGGTCTGGGGCAGCTAGCTATTTTATTCTTACTCTACAAATGAGGAAAATGCCCTAAGCCTGGACTCAGACTGTCTCTCTCTGACCCAGACAATGTGTGGATAAGTATCTCATTTCCTTGAATCTCACTTTCCTCGTCGTACTTGTACTTCTGACCTCACAAAATTGTTGTGAGGAAAACATTTTGTAAACTGGAAAGCAATATATGAAAATGCACTATCATTATTATTGCAAGGTGCCAAGGTCTCTTTAGGAGATGACAGCCTTGGGCTGAGTTTACTCTTTGTCAAGTGTATTTTCTTTTACCTCTGGGAGGAAGGGAAGAAAACCTTAGTTCTTTACACCCATTGTCCTCTGAGGCAGACTGGGACAAATTAAACAACCAAACTAATAAGGTTGCATTGGGAAGGAGAGGGAACTGGGTGGCATCATAATGATCCCCATCTTAGATATGGAAAAGCAGACCTGGTGTGGTGAGCAGTGATGTTAAGGAGCTGGGGCTAGTATTAGTGACTTCTCAGTCCTCCTTTTCTTTTGTAGTTGAGAGTTTTTACAGGATGAATCTGGCCATTTATTTTGCATTTCTGTATGACAGTGGTGTATTCTAATAATGTTACTTGTTTTTGATTTATTCATTCATTTTTACCTATGTGTTTAATCACGCATGAGTTAATTCATTAATATGTATATTTGGGGGGGGGGGTCCTGGTGGCTCTACAGGAAAATGACAGCCTGAGGTATTCAGCATTTGTCTTGTTTGGGCAACTGGCTGCCTTTGCTGGATGGAAATGGAAGAAATTTTTCACCAGCCAGGTTAAAAGGACGAGGGACTCCCTCCTGGTCCACTTAAGGGATGGAAATCCCCAAGTTGCCATGGTAAGACTCTAAATAAATAACTCACAGAAATGAAACCTCTGCTTCCTCCACAAAGAACCTTATGGTGTAATCCCCACTTGTGCTTAAATTACTGCCCTCCTGCTGGCTCAGTTATGAGGACTCCATTTCCATAGCAGCAAAATCCCTCTGATTCTTCAGCCTATAATCTCTCACAAGTTCTTGCGAATTCTCATTTTCTCTTGACCCATGCCAGCCCAAGACTAACACCAGACAATCCTAGACAAGCCAGTGTTAATGGAGTTTCTTTCATCGGTGGGCTCCCATCTGCTCAGTGAAGAGACTTTTATGCTTTCCCTAATTTGGGTCACTGTTAATGTTACATATTTCTGCTCTTCTATCCCCCCCTCCCATTTCCCTGATGTGCAGTTTTAAAAAATCATAGAAAAAGGAGTTCTCATATGAAATTGAAATCCTACATATTAGTCATTAGAATGCTATATTAGGGTAACTTATGAATATTGAATATTAAATGTGAATTTAAATGATAGAAGTTCAGCAGCGGCTGTCTGTCTCTTTGGCCTCCAATTCAATGAAGTGCGGCAAAATGCAGCAAAATTCCACCTGGGAGGATGGACTGTACACTGCCCTGAACCTGGGTTCAGCTTTTCTGGTTATATCATCCTCAGGGGTGAATATATCTGTTCCAGAGACAAGAAGGTGCTTGGTGTATCAATATAGAGTACAGGATTTTTTTTTTAATCTATCCATCAGAGAGTGGGTGGAAAGAAAGTCAGCCTCAGAGCCAGGAATCCTTGAGTTCTGGTCCTGTCTCCGACATATACTGGCTATGTGACCCTGGGCAAATTATTTAACTTCTTGGTGTTCTAGGTCACTCTCTAATACTGTGACTTGTAGAAAAAGTACTGTCCTGTATTGGCAGAGGAAGTTTCCTTACTGAAGTTTCCCCTACAAATGAAATCCCAGGTTTAAGGACCTATTCCAAGCCCCTACTGACCCCCTAAGACAAAAGACCCAAGGACAATTCTCTCTGCTGTTTGCTTCACTCTACCTCAGCCTTGCATAAAGCATCACAAATAAAACCTCCACCCCCACCTCACTAGCGTGTATGGGAAGAATAGTCCTGTTTTTGCTGAGGCATCGCTAATGGAGAAAATACATTTATCATAAGCTTATGTGAAGTCATAGTTTAGACATGGTCCCTTGACAAAAGCAGATACTCCCAAGGTCCATTCAGTCTGCAGTGTTGCAGCAAAACCCTTCATTGCACACCCATCAGGGCTCCCCAGACTTGGAATTATCTTGCTCCTGATGAAGGACTGTCCAATACTCTGATTCCCTGACCAGGACAAGGTGACCACTTTCTTTGCCCTAGGCCTGCAGAACAGCTTTTCATGCTTGTTCCCCTTTCCTGAGATTGAAGAAGGAGAACCTGGAATATACCATCCAAGCCCAGGAAGAGCAAAGGAACCCCAAACTCTATTGGCAACTGGTGAGCAGAGTTTTCTCTTATCTTAATTAATTAATAATGAGTCGTTAAACACATTATGTTACAAATACTACTGGGTTAAGAGCAGGGGACACAAAAGAATGGTAAACAGCTGGTCCCTGGCCTCAAGGTGAATACATTCTAATGGGGGAGACCCTTCTCTTATGTCTCAATTAGATAAAGGGCCTATCCATTCCACTGGAAAATCACAAATCCAACCTTGTCTGTTGTTATATAGCTTTTAAGTGCCTCCTATGAACTTTATACTGGGATTACAAAGCTGAAAACTGGTTCAGATTCTTTTCATTTCACATGCTATATTGTTCCCTTTTACCTTTTACTACCCATTCTGTTTTTTAGAGTCTCCCTATCATTCATAACTCAGCCCCAACCTTTCTTTCAAATTACCTTAGAAATGATGACAGTTTTAAGAATATGGATAACATTTTCATAACATTTTGGCCTCAGTGAATGCTTTATAATTAGTCTTCAATGTTTTCCTCGTATTTCTTCTATATCTTTTATATCAAATTTTCCATTGAGTCTTTTTGTTACAAATACCTGAAAGTCTTTCAGTTTGTCAAATGTCTTTTTTTTCATTTAGGATTATACTCAACTTTGCTAGATAAATTATTCTTGGACACAACCTCAGCTCTTGTGCTCTTCAAAAATATAATTTCTAAAACCTATGGTCTTTTAGAGTAGAAGCTGCTACATCTTGTGAAATCCTGACTGTATTTCTGCTTTATTTAAATTTTTGTTGTTGTTGCTTGCAATATTTTCTCCTTGATCTGGGAATTTTGAAACCTGCAAGAAATTTATTGTCCAGTGGGGAGAAGTGATGAAAATCTAAGGTAGAAGGTGAGAGAGGCAAAGCTGAGTCAGGGAAAGAGCAGAAAGAAAACTTAAGGAGGGTGCAGACTGTACTGGACCATCTGCAGTTGTCCCAGAATATTGTGCAAATGGCATAAGGGATGGAGATTTCATGCAAATTATGCCTTATTTCAAAAGGAAGTAGGAGAGCCCCAAGTTATTTTGTTATATTAAGTATGGATTAAAATGACTTCCAAATGGAAATCTTTTAAAAGCTTTTTCCCTCTGCAGAACCAGCTTGCATCATTATACATTTTGGAAGAGCAGGTAATGGTTTCAGATTGTCTAGCAACATATTCTTATGTAAATTTCACTTCTGATTCCTCAGGACAATTCTCAAGAGATCTGTGGATATCTAATAACTTGGCCGCAGGTTTAGGTTTAAATGAAAATTTGATGCATTTCCCACCTCTGGGAGCTGGAGGCAGGTTTGCTCCCTAGCTGCTAATCTGAGTGCTCGGTGGCATGTTCAACATTTGACAGATGTACAGTCATTCTTGTGGTTAATAGTTTCTTCAAAGGGAAAGCTAGCTTTGTTGCATCTCCTCCTCACTCATGTCTCTATCACTGCTTCCTTTCAGAGCTACTACCACCCAGAGCTCCTGCAGTTCTTCTATGCAAACAAAATCCTATAAACACAGAGCATCATGGAGGAGGCATCTTAATGATCAGATATCCTGAATTCTCATCATTTTACTCATCTGAATTCATATTCCATTTCCCACTACATATTGAGGTGAAAAAAAACCCAATGCTGGTTGTGATAGCAGTTGATAGTAATTATTTCCGTGAATCACAGTATTTAAGAATTGCGTAATTAAACCAAATATACCTGAAGACTTTCAAGTAGAATTGTAGAATGCTGGAGTTGAAAGAGACATTAGAAATTATCTAGACTAAGCCAAGTAGGTTATATAATAAATCATTTTGTCCTCATGAATTTTTATTGCAAATGTTATTTCTAGGGTGGCATACAAATAAATATTTTAAAATTTATACGTTTATAAATTCCGTCCTTATTTCCTTGCACTTTCCATTTATTTCCATCATTTACCTTTTTTTTCTTCCTAAATATAAGCTTTCTTCATCTCCACATAAGTGCAACTCTTAACATAGTTTACCCCTTTCAGGTTCTCTAGTCTCAAGTGTTTAAAAATAAACTCTGGTTGTGAAATTTTAATAAAACACAAAAACTCTATGCATCCCACATATGACTATTAAAATTATTTTTAAAATTTCAATTTACCTATAGATGGATTAGTGACTATTTTATTCAGTGCAATGAGTTTTTATTAAGCCATTTGCTATGTGCAAGCCAAAGAACATGCAATGATAAAAATGGAACACCCTGCCTTTAAGAAGTTTATATTCTATGCTCCTTTCTTTCATTTTTACATTTTACCGGTTCTACTTATGGTTCAAGTCTAGCTCTCTTTTTTTTTTTATTGGGTTAAGATTTTAGGAGACAATGTGGTACAAGAGAAAACTGTTGACTTTGTAATTAGAGGTCCTGGGGTCAGATCATAACTCTTCTATTTATATCTTGTATGACCTTAAGCAAATCACTTCATGCCTTTGGAGTCTCACTTTCCTTGTTTTTAGAAGGAGGATGCTGGACAAGATAACTTCTAAAATCTCCTCCAGTTCTAAATCTATGATCCTAGGAAAAGCCCTTAGAGATCTTCTTATCTAATATCCTCATTTTACTATTGAGGAAGGGCAGCTAGGTGGCACATTGTATAGAATACCAGTCTTGGAGTTAAGAAGACCAGAGTTCAAATCTGGTCTCAGATACTTACTAACCTTGTGACTCTGAGCAAGTCGCTTAACCCTGTTTGCCTCAGTTTCCTCATCTATAAAATGATCTGGAGAAGAAAATGACAAATCCCTCCACTATCTCTGCCAAAAAAATATGAAATAGGTTCATGAAAAGTTGGACACAACTGGAACAACCCAACTACAACTTCCTATTTAAAGTGCACTCCAATGCAGTTTAATCTGTATGGAATGTAACCATAAGTTCCTTGAATATCTTATTCATTTCTGTGTCTCACTGACTAGTATAGTGTTTTGCCCAGTATTTGCTGAACAAATGACCCATAAGAATCTTTAGTGATTTCTTATTATCTATTGAATATAGTCTAACCTGGCATTCAAGGCCCTCCAAGGTATTGTCTCAACTGACCTCTCTAGCCAGTTCTCTCACTACTCCCTTTCATAATACATTAGCCACTATTGAACTCTTGTGCTCTTTGGCCTTTTTATCTTTAATCATGGCATTCCTTCCACCTGAAATGCACTCTTCCCCTCTTCCTCAACCAAGCCCTTTACATGACATAGGTGCTATATAAATGTCAGCAATTAGTATTCATCTTTATAAAATCTTAAAACATTTTTACAGTAGGTGGTGCATGGATAAGAGTTCTGGACTTGGGCCTGGGAGTCAGGAAAACACATTCCTGAATTCAAATCCAACCTCAGACACTGACTAGCTTTGTTGATGAGTTTTTTGTTTTTTTTAAAGTTGTGTCTAACTCTTCATGACCCCATTTGGAGTTTTCTTGGGAAAGATACTGGAGTGGTTTGCCATTTCCTTCTTCAGCTCTTTTTAGTATCTGAGGCCAAATTTGAACTCAAAAAGCTGTCTTCCAGATTCCTACCCCCCTATCCACTGTTCCCTCAGCTAGCTTTGTAACCCTGGGTCAATCACTTAACCTGTTTGTCTCAGTTTCCTCATTGCAAGAATGGAGATGATCATAGCACCTCCCTGGAAGGGTTGTTGTGAGGATCAAATGAGATAATATTTGTTAACATATATGTAACAGTGCCTGGCACATAGTAGGTGCTATAGAAATGTTGTTATTATTATTATATAACTATTCAATAACTATTGAGTGAATGAGTTAGTGAGTGAATGAACAAATAAATAAAACCATGTCATCTGTGGATTCTTATTCCTTATTCTTTCCTAGGCAGAACCTATTTTAACAAGAAAGGATATTTCTAACTCCTGTGTTAATAATTTGGCCCTTCCCTACAGTTGATTTATATCTTTTGTTACTTGTATATTTTAAAGTTGGTAAGCCCATTTTTATTTTAACTATCCATGACATAGCACCTCTCCCTCTTGATTTGTAATTAAGCAATTTAAATTCAGAAAGCCAAGTTAAGGGCAGTGCTTTTCAGGCACACATGAAATAACAGTTACCTATACGGTGCCTTGTATTCATTCACCTAGACCTGGTAGAGACTAGAGAATTTGCAGTTTCATCTTTGGAAAAACACAGCAGACTTTGGTCAAATGAAGATCAGTCTTGAAATGAAGCAGTTGAGGCAAAGCCTAAATCAGATCTTCAGAGAGTGTTCAAAGTGGCTGTAATCTGGAAAATCAGGGCTGCTGGTTGCTTAATGTTAACCAGTGTATTAGTACCATAAGCCTTTATGATATTTTTCATCCGTTTGTTCATTTGCTCATTCATTTATTCATTCATTTCACCTGTTCCAATCCTTTCATTTTACAGATAAGGATACTAAGGTCCAGAGAGGTTAAATATTTTGCCCAAGGACACACAGGGAGTGAGTTGCAGAGTCAAGCTTCAGACCCAAGTCCTCTTGTCACCAAATCTGCCATTCTTGTCATTCTACAATGCTCTTGCCTAGAGACAACTTCTTCCTTCCCCTAAGCCTTTACACTTTTACTATACAATAGTGCTGCTCTGTGGTCCTCTCCTTATATGAGTTATTAGTTTTGAATAAGTGTATCCATCTAGGGCCATATCCTAGTCATGCTCCTATCCCACCAAGCCCCTACCTAAGCCTGTTGATAAATTATAAATAAAATGGATTGGGAAAGATTATACGTGGTGTTCTAACTGAAATGATTTGTCTTTGGATCTTGGGTTTAGGTAATATGTTGCTTGTTCCTTAAATATGACATGCTCACAGTTAAACCTAACTTTTTTCCATCAAAATCTTCCCTTTCTTCTGACTTCCTAGTTTCTACTGATCATAATATTAATTTTTATAGTATAACCCATGACCTTATATATAGACCAATTCATAAAATTTAGTTAATAAGCAAGGTGGACTAGAGAACCTAATTTGTGGTTATTGAGTTATTTTTCAGTCATGTTCAACTCTGTGACTCCGTTTTGGGGTTTTCTTGGCAAACATACTGGAGTGATTTGCCATTTCCTTCTCCAACTCATTTTATAGATGAGAAATTGGGGCAAGCACGGTTAAGTGACTTTCCCAGGATCACACAATTATTAAGTGTCTGAGACTGGATCTGAACTTAAGAAGAGTTTTCCTGATTCCCAGTCCACTGTTCTATCCATTGCCCTATCTAGCTGCCCAGAGAACCTAATGCAAGGAGGTAAATATGATCCAGTAGGTAGAGACTTGGTGGGATAGGACCATGATTAGAACATGACCATAGAAAGATATACTTATTCAAAAGAAAAGTTCACATAAGAGGAGGATCACAGAGTAGCACTATTATACAGTAAGAGGATAAAGGCATAAATGGAAGGGAGCATGTTGACTCTAGGCAGGAGCATGGTAGAATGAAAAGAATGGTAGATTTAAGATAAGAGGACTTGGGCTTGAATCTTGGCTCTGCAACTCACACCCTGTCTGACCTTGGGTAATATATTTAACTTCTCTGGACCTTAGTGTCCTTATCTGTAAAATAAAAGGATTGGAATGGCTGAAAGAATGAATGAATGAATGCTGTTGTTGTGTTCATCCTTCATTGCTGAAGAAGACCACGCCATCAGAGAAATGATGACATGACTGGCACTTGACTTTGTTTTGAGTGATGGAGGGCTGTGCAGGTCACCAGCCTCACTTCTCCCCCAGAGCCATCTGAATCAGTGACCAGATATTCATCAAGATGACTGGAGATGACCCAGGGTGCACTGGGAGTCTTTATGAATGAATGAATGAAAAGCATTTATTAAGTGCTTTATATATGCCAAGCATTATGTTAATTTCTGAGGATATAAATACAAAAGCAAAGACAGTCTCTCTCTCTCTCTCTCTCTCTCTCTCTCTCTCTCTCTCTCTCTCTGTTTATATTCTAATAGGAGGAGACAACATGCAAAGGGGAGTCATGGCCAGAGTAGGGGATGATAGTTGGGGAAGTTTCCTGGAAAGGAAATTGAGTCATAGGGGAGTAGATTGACATACCTTGTCCAGAAGCAGTACTGATTTGACACATGGAAAGTGGGGTAGGGGTAATAAGGCACCAAGGTGGGGGGGGTGTCTCTATGCAATGGTGGCTGATGAAGAAATTCCTTGAGAGTAAAGTGAGGCTTGGCTAAGAGTAAGCTAGGCATAAAATAGCAGACTACCTGTGACCACTAATTAAGACAGAGGAGCTCCAGGGAGGAGTTCTGGGGAAGAAAAGGCAACTCCCCTTTCAGTGAAATATCTATGATCCTATGACATGTAAATCCAGAAAGCAAAGGAAAAAAACACTGTGGAGAGCATTTGGGATAAGACCAACAGAGGCAAAGACAGAACCAGTACTGTTATCTGAGTATGTACTGTAGGACACTTGGGCAGATGAAGGACATATCTAAGGCATTCATAAAAATAGACAAGAAAACTGGGACAGAAATATAACATACTAGTGATAGGGGGCTTCCATTTTTATCTTATTAGATTAGATTAAATTTCATTTTTTATCAAATTCAGTTCAGTGTTCTAGCCTGCTAATACATTTTTGAATCTTAGGATGTTAATCTCGATTCTCTCATCCAATATGTTAGCTATTCCTCCTAGCTTTGGGTTATCTGAAAATTTGATAAACATGCCATCTGTGACTTATCTAAGTTATTGATTAAAAATGCCAAACAACATAAGGTAAAGGACATATTCCTAGGGGTTCTCCACTAGATACCTCCTTCCAAGTGGACACTGAACCATTAATGATTATTCTTACCCTTACCTACCTCATTATGGTCTTTCCCTGGCTCCTATCTTCTGCCCTTCTCTTCCACTGTACCCTTGGGAACCCTCATTCTGCTCATCACAGAACTTTTCATGTTGTTTCCATCTTCTTGTGTCTTTGGCTCACACTAACTCCTGCTTCTCTCATACTCCAGTATACCAGGAAGTGGATTTAGCATCCTCCTTGCTACCACTGCCACTTCTAGATCTTTGAAAGTTGACTCCATCCACCTTTATACTCTGTTTAGCAATCTTCAGTTTATTATCTCTTATTTCTCAAAGAATTTAGTCCCAGAATCTTGATCTGTACAGCAGATTCAGGTTTCCTTCTAACCTGCAATGTGGGGGGCCTGTTTGACCTAGATAAGAGCCTACCTCAAAATAAATTTAGGAATGTTTGGGGGATTCCAAATGACAGAGCAAGAAAAGACAGCAATCTCCTTAATGTGCCACTTCTGTTGTTAAAGGAAAAATTTAAGGGGCACAAGGTTCGAGGCAAGGGATCTAATCACAATCCTCATTTGAGAAGAAGGTAGTGCCAGTGTGGGATGTGTCTCCTGATCCAGCCCTTGCATTCCGCGTATCCTAAACTGAGGCTTGGTAGGGATGGCTGCTGAGTTGGTCATAGATCTGAGTGAGGACTGATGTTTCTTTTTTTCTTTTTTTTATAGTTTTCTTTACTTATTTTTAGATTTCGACATTCATTTCCACAAAATTTTGAGTTCCAACTTTTCTCCCCATCTCTCCCCTCTCCCCACCCCCTAATACCTTGCATTCTGATTACCCCTTCCCTTAATGTGCCCTCCCTTCTATCATACCTCACCCTTCCCTTATCCCCATCTTCTCTCTTTTCTCGAAGGGCAAGATAGATTTCTATACCCCATTACACGTATTATTACCACTTATATACAATAACAATTCTCAATATTTGTTTCTAATACTTTGAATTCCAACTTCTCTCCCTTCCTCCCTCCCCACCCATCCCCACTGAGAGGGCAAGCAATTCGTTATAGGCCATATATGTGTCATTTTGCACAAGACTTCCATAACAGCCATGTTGTGTAAGGCTAACTATATTTCCCTCCATCCTACCTTATCCTCCATTTATTCTATTCTCTCATTTGACCTTGTCCCTCTCCAAAAGTGCTTACTTCTAATTATTCCCTTTTTCCATTTGCCCTCCCTTCTATCATCCCCCTCACCCCACTTGTCCCCTTCTCCCCTACTTTCCTGCAGTGTAAGATAGATTTTCATACCAAACTGAGTGAGCATGTTATTCCCTCCTTAAGCCATATGTGAAAAGAGTAAACTTCACTTTTCCCCTCTCACCTCCTCCCTTTTCTCCTCCATTGAAAAAGATTTTTCTTATCTCTTTTATGAGTGATAGTTTGCCCCATTCCATTTCTCCCTTTTTCCTCCCAATATAACCCTCTCTCACTCCTTAATTTTATTTTTTATAGATATCATCCCTTCTGATTCAACTCAATGTGTGCTTTCTATCTGTATACGTGTGTGTATAATTCCTCCATCTACCCAAGTACTGAGAAAAGTCTCAAGAGTTACACATATTATCTTTCCATGTAAGAATGTAAACAGTTCAGCTTTAGAAAGTCCTTTACAATTTCTCTTTCCTGTTTACTTTTTCATGCTTCTCTTGATTCTTGTGTTTGAAAGTCAAATTTTCTCTTCAGTTCTGGTCTTTTCATCAAAGGACTGATGTTTCTAAGGAGAAAGTTGCTATGTCTAGGAGATGAAGAAACTGGTAAAAAAAAATGCAGCACAAGATGGAATGGTCAGAGAGAAAAGGAAGCAAATTTTTTTTTTTTGGTGGTGAGGGGTGGTTGATACTCACAAAACAAATGAATAGTTAGGAAGGATGGCGCACAGGGCAGTCTACTGGGATCCTGGAAGCATCTGGGCACCCAAAACAGGTTAAGTGGGATGAGTTTTTGTTAGAGTTTTTATTTGGTTTGATCAGGACCTGACACTGGGGAGAGTGGGGACCAAGGTTTGGAAGTGGGGTGGGAGAACTGGCAGCTAGATGGTTTTCAGCCTCCTTACCTACAGGGAAGAAAGAGACTTTTAAGCATTACTGTTGGTGTCATTCTGACAGGATGATTCAAGTGTTTTGAACTTCTCAGAGGCTTCTTTGTTTAATGGAACAGGAAAGCTATCATACTCTTTATAGAACCTGATAGAATCCTAGAAACCCAAAGGATTTGACTGGTTTTGGTGTCTCCCTCCTGCCATTGGAAACCTTAGCAGAACCTGACCTATGCTCCCTGACTGTCCTTTCCTTGTGATTACCTTCCCTCAGTAGCATTGGCTCATTTTACTTGCTGCTGACTCCAAACTCTCTTGTGGTGCCCCACCCTTGCTTGTGCTGCACTTTGGAATCCCAAACCTCACTTAAAGACACCTGCATTCAGTTATCTCTACACAGGTGATTCTCAAAACTATATGTAGCCTTGATTTCTCTCCTATAAGGCAAGTATCCATCATCACCTGTCTACTAGGTAGTCTGATTTGGAAGGCACCTCCAAATCGCTTCAGAACTGCACTCATCGCTCTTTATTCAATCCACCACTTCTTTAAACTTGCCTATTTTTGTTGATGGCTCCATCACTTTTCCAGTCACCCTTGGAGACAGGTTTGACTCTTCCCCAACTAGTTCCTTACTACTCCCTCCATTCCAGTCTAATCAGTTGCAAAGTCTGGTCAACTCTACCTCCATGCTATTTTTCGCATCCATAGTCTTTTCTCCACTCCTATGGGCACCTATATTGCCATTTGCTTGGACTGTTGCAATAGTCACCTCATTAGTCTCTGACTTCTTCATTCACATAGCTTCCAAAACTTAATGAACAAGTCTCACAAAGTCAAGTCCCCTGCTCAAAAGCCTTCAGTGATTCCCTGTTGTTATTAGGATAGAATAAAAAAAAACAACCTTATTTGACTGGAATTTAAAGCTCTGCATGATCTACCTCCAACTCAACCCTCCAGTCCTATGTCATGTTATTCTGTAGGCAGTTAGATGCAATGGTGGTTAGAGTGTTGTACCTGAGTTCAAATCTGGATTCAGATATATACTAGCTGCAGCACCCTGGATACCTCTGTCTGCCTGATCTATAAAATGGCCATAAAAACAGCACCTACCTGGAAGGGTTGTTGTGAGGATCAAATGAGACACTATTTGTAAAGTACTTAGTGCAGTGCCTGGCAAATAGTAGGTACTTAAGGAATGCTTGTTATCTTCTCCTTTCCCTTTAGCAAAAATATGCTATTGGATTTACCCCAACTTAACATTTCATATCTAATCTCTGCATTATCTTCCTTTTCGGTTCAGGTCAAGTGCTGTTTCCTTAGCCCTGCTCTGGCCAGATGAAGGTGTTAGCTTTATCTACATATACCCTCAGGGCAGTTTGTATTATCCCTTGCTCTTATCTGTCCAGATCTGTTATTTTACTTATCTGCATGCTTATAGTCACAGACCTGGAGTTCCTTGAAGCATATCCTTACCACCTTTTATGTATTAAATTAAATCTCCTAATTTTGGGGGGGAGGGCCTGGTGAAAATCTACTGGTACTTCAAGTTTTAGCTCAAATTTCACTGAATCCATTAAGTTTTTTATTGATTCTCTCTGTCAAAAATAACCCTTCCTTCTGTAGAACTCTACTATTACTTTGTGTCTCTTTTAAGCATCTATCAAGTTCTATCTTATATTGTAGCTGTTGGTGTCCATGCTTATCTCTTCAATTCAATTGAATTCATTTTAACAGGCATTTAATAAAAACTGTCTCTGTTTCAGGCACTGGGCTGAACCAACATATGGAGGAACAGGCACCTCAATTATATCTTTGTCCTTGCCTTATCAAAAAGATCTAGGATTCTCTTTCCTCCCCTCTCTCTTCCCCTCCTCCCTCCACCTGCCTTTCTCTTACTCTCTCTCCCTTCTTCCCCCGTCCCCCCACTCTCTCTCTTATCTGTATTGTTTCTCTGATTTCTATTTGCTATTGCCTTGGGGCAGCTAGGTGGTGCAATGGATAGAGTGCAGGAGTCAGGAGGACCTGAGTTCAAATCTCCTCTCAGACACTTGACACTCACTAGCTGTGTGACCTTGGGCAAGTCACTTAACCCCAATTGCCTCATCTTGGGCTGTCTCCAGTCATCCTGATGAATATCTCGGATTCAGATGGCTCTGGAGGAGAAGTGAGACTGGTGACCTGCACAGCCCTCCCTCACTTAAAACAAAGTCAAGTGCAAGTCTTGTCATTATTTCTCTGATGGCATGGTCTTCTTTGTCAATGAAGGATGAACATACAATCTACAATGTCATTCAAATCTATGACTGAAGTACAAAATTGAAGAGTCTGGGAAATTCCTCTGGAGATTTCTCTCCAGGTTATATTTGTCTCTGTCTTCTTTCCTTTCCCGAACACACGCTATTACCTTGAATCAGTGATTTTATTTTTCATTCACTATCTCTGGTTTTTGTGTAACTGGTATTTGGTGGGAAGAGAGTAAGGGTTTGGATACATAACTTGGGACGCACCTTCCCTGTTAAGTGATACAGATAGTGATCAGGAGCACAGCTTGAACCTAAAAATTATTTACTCTAGATTAATAATATTGAGGGGAAGGAATAGACATAATTCTAGCCTGGCTCTCTCCTCTCTGATAAGAGCAAAATGACCAGCCTTCTGGCCCAAGTCATCTATTTCCCCCTTGGCAGGAATCAAAGACTCCTTTGGAGAAGGGTAGGTGGAGGAGGTTGTCTAGAGACTATCTTCCCTTTCAGCCACTTCTAGACAGACCTATGTGAACACCTGTAACTTACACATCGACAACACTCATACACACACACATATGTATACACACAAATATACTCTACAGAAGTTTAAAGTGCACTTGTGTAACATAGGATTGTATTTTTAAGCAATTACAATAATTTATTTCAACTTTAAATGTATTTTGTGAGCGCCCAGTTAATATGTAGATATCTCTATTATGGGCAGATATGTAGATGAATAACAATAGTTAACATTTATATAGCACCTACTATGTGCCAGATACTGGGCTAAGTACTTTGCAAATATTATCTCATTTGATCCTCACAGCAACCATGGGAGGTAGGTGTTGTTATTGTTTCTATAGATGAGGAAACTGAGGCAGGCAGAGGTTAAGTGACTTACCTAGGGGCATATAGCTGAAGCCAGTTTTGAACTGAGATCTCCCTAACTCCAGACCCAGTGCTTTATCTGCTGAGCCACCTAGCTGCCTTCATAAGAAATTATCCTTGTGGGGGCGGAGCCAAGATGGCAGAGTAGAAAGACGCACATACACATAGCTGCGAACCCACAGCCCATAGAACATCTGTAAAAAGGAACTCACGGCGAATTCTGGAGCAACAGAGGCCATAGAACAGTGGAGTGAAGGAGATTTCTGTTCTAGAGGGACCTGCAAACCTCTCGCAAAAGGTCCTTCACGCCGCGGACTGGAAGCCCAGCCCAGCCCTGCCGCAGCTGCAGCACTGAGAGGAGCAGATCTGAGCAGGCTTCAGGGACGGGATCTCCAGGATCAAAAGAGAATAGAAGTAATGGGGGACAGGATAGGATGGAAGGAAATATAGTTAGTCTTATACAACACGACTATTATGGAAGTCATTTGCAAAACTACACAGATTTGGCCTATATTGAATTGCTTGCCTTCCAAAGGGAAGGGGTGGGGAGGGAGGGAGGTAAAGAAGTTGGAATTCAAAGTGTTAGGAACAGCTGTTGAGTACTGTTCTTGCCACTAGGAAATAAGAGATACAGGTAAAGGGGTATAGAAAGTTATCTGGCCCTATAGGACAAAAGAGAAGATGGAGACAGGGACAGAGAGGGGTGATAGAAGAGAGAGCTGATTGGTCATAGGGGCAATTAGAATGCTTGGTGTTTGGGGGGGGAGGGGACAAAAGGGGAGAAAATTTGTAACCCAAAATTTTGTCAAAATGAATGTTAAAAGTTAAATAAATAAATAAAAAAAGAAAAAAAATAAGAAATTATTCTTGCCCTCAGTTTTAACTATAATCTAGACAAATAATAACATCACTGAGAGAACAAGGAAAAACTCATTTTTCATTTAGACTAACATAAGACATCACAGGGAAAAAGGTTACTGACCAACATTTTCTGTTTTGGGGATTCTTCTTATCTGTCCAGTCAAACTATTCAAACTCTACACTTGCCTTTGTAGGGTTTCCAGGAAAGGGACCGTTCTTATGGAATGTTTCTTATCTCAAATGTTTCGTGAACATGACTTTGAATTGTGGCCTCTCTTGCTGAGGTGAGAATATGGTCTTCCAGCATCTTAGAGGGGTAGGGAATTAAAAACCCACCAGTGAAAGAGCTAGCAAAACCCCAAATAAATAGAAGAGTGTAGATATGGTCCTCACTCTATCCTTTTTCCCCTCCTGCACCTCCCCCTCAAAATATTAAAGAGTGAAGAAGTCTGGAAACCATTTCAGGGTAAACAATCTCCTGCTGTGGGAAGGAAGGATTCTGGTCCATAATGAAGCTAGGATTTGGGTTTGTTTGTTCACTTTGCCACTAGCAACTGCAGGTTGCTTTATTTGCTTATTTTACATTCCACTCATAAGCCAGTTGGCATCACCCCAGCCTGCAGTGCCTATGGTTAGTCCTATTTCTGTTCTGGGACTTGGAGCGGCAAAGTTGTGGCTGGTTAATTTTACAGGTTCTTGCTTTGCTCCCCACATCTGGCCTTGAGACCAAAACCTGTTAATTGCCCTTGATTTCAAAGTCTGGTTTTGGTTTTCCATTTTATCATTAAGGTAACAAAAACTTACTGGAACCACCTTTATTTTTCTCCTTATTTGATTCACTCATCAATCAATCCATCCTAGATCATAATTAATGCTTCCCATTTACATGGGATTTTAACATGAATAAAGCACCTCACACACATTAATCTCATTTCATCTTCAACAAAGAAGGCAATGAAAAAATGTATCTATATTTTACAGATTATATAAAAAAGTTAAGTGACTTGACCAAGGTCATATATTGAGGCAGATATGGAATTTAACCTCAGGCCTTCTAACTCCAGGCTGTGTGTTTGACTATAGCAGGTGAAGATCACCAATGTGGAAGTTTAGAGGTTGAAAGGAACAGACCTTATTATTTAATCTCTTCATTTTAGTGACTTGTTCAGAATCTCACAGCCAGATGAGGAACCTAAAAACTAGGGAAAGGAAATACTTTGATGAGGCCAGACAAATAAATTAGGTTTATATTCGTGGGGAGGGGGGAAGGGAAAAAGCATTTATATAGGAATATTTTCAATTGCTTTTCTTTTTAAAATTAACTTTTTTCATGAAAATTCAAGTTCTCTCCCTCCCACTTCCTTCCCCTACCCCTCACTGAGAAAACAAGCAAACCAAAATCCCTATTATAAACATATGTAACCAAGTAAAATAATCTTCCCATTGGCCATGTCAAAAAAAAATCACATTAATAAATTATGCAAGATATTTCAGAGAAACATAGAATTTCAGAGTCATCCTGCTCTCTTCAAGAGCAGACAAGTAGCAATCAACAGTCTGTGAGTCCCCCTTGGGGACTCAATTGACCACTTCTAATTGGGCAATGTAGATACCTTCCTTCCTTCCTTCCTTCCTTCCTTCCTTCCTTCCTTCCTTCCTTCCTTCCTTCCTTCCTTCCTTCCTTCCTTCCTTCCTTCCTTCCATTGTTCCTTCTTTCTTCCCCTCTCTCCCTCTCTCCTTTCTCTCTGTCCACATAGGGAATCATGCCCTTTCTTGTCGGTGGAAGGGTATCTCTGACCTGTAGGACAGCTCTGATCAAAGGAATAAATTTTGATCACTAAACCTCAAGATATCTTGGTGTTTATGGGCTAGATTTCTTTTTTAAAGGAATGTACCTTAAACCCAAATCACTCTGACTCTCATTGATTGGCCAGCAATAGGTCCCAGCCCCAGTCTCATTTGATCATTGAGCTCAGATGGTTCAGAGTGAGCTTAAATAGCCATTGTTTCTGTTTTGGCAAGAAACCCTGAGGGTCTTCCTCTGCCAAATTGGTTTGTTTCTAACTAGGTGAAAGAGACCATTCTTTGCCTCATTTATTACCCAGCCTCAATCATTGAATGGGCATTACCTCAGTCAAAATGAGACCTGTTAAAGACCATAGGCCAAGGTCTCCAATGCATCTTGGATCATCTCCAGTCATCCTGATCTCTATCTTGCCACTGGAGCCAGATGACTCCAGAGGAGAGAGTGAAGCTGGTGACTTTGCCCATTTGCCACAAAACAACAAAGTGGAAGAGATTCCCAGTCCAAGACAGCTTGGAAGGTAAACAGGAAAGGTCTTTCACACTGGACTAGGAGCAGAGTTGCAGGCCAGCCTTGGCTGGGCAACATGGACAAGAGCTGCTTCATTTAAATCCAATTCATTTGCAAGTCATGACATCACCTTCCCCATGTCATGGTCCTGTTCAAGGATGCTGGGCAAACAATAACAACAGTCCCATCCATATCTGAACAGTAATTTCCTCTTTAACACCCCCAATATGGGGTCATTCAGTCTGAATGAAGAGACTCTTTGAGGACTCCTTTACTTCCTCATTAGGGAGGAGGTGAGAGGGGAAAAGTGAAGCTTACTCTCTTCACATATGGCTTAAGGAGGGAATAACATGCTCACTCAATTTGGTATGAAAATCTATCTTACACTGCAGGAAAGTAGGGGAGAAGGGGACAAGTGGGGTGAGGGGGATGATAGAAGGGAGGGCAAATGAGAGAAGGGAGTAATTAGAAGTAAACACTATTGGGGAGGGACAAGGTCAAATGAGAGATTAGAATAAAAGGGGGGACAGGATAGGATGGAGGGAAATATAGTGTTACACAACAAGACTATTATGGAAGTCTTTTGTAAAACTACACATGTATAGCCTGTTTTGAATTGCTTACCTTCTCAGCGGGGATGGGTGAGGAGGGAGGAAGGGAGAGAAGTTGGAATTCAAAGTATTAGAAACGAATGTTGAGAATTGTTAATGCATATAACTGGGAAATAAGAAATACAGGTAATGGGATATAGAAATCTATCTTGCCCTATGAGAAAAGAGAGAAGACGGGGATAAGGGAAGGGTGGGGTGTGATAGAAGGGAGGGCACATAGAGGGAAAGGGTAATCAGAATGCAAAGTGTTGTGGGGTGGGGGGAGGGGAGAGATGGGGAGAAAAATTGGAACTCAAAATTTTGTGGAAATGAATGTCATAATCTAAAAATAAAAAAAAATAATTAAAAAAAAGAATTGGAAAGTGAGGGGGTATCCATGTAAAGCCAATCACAGGCAGAACACTTGAGGACTGATGCTATGAATGATTTCAAGGGTGTAATCACATAGTACAATGAACTCTATTTATTCGGCAACAAACTAAGCATTGTTCAATAAAGTAAAGCATGACATTCGTAGCAACATTCTTAAGTAAAACACATCATTCAGTCAGTGTATATCTCATAACAATAGCAATATCCTTAATCAATATCAAATATATAAGTAAAGTCCTTTTTCAAAATACCACATTATCGACCCTAGGTCACAGTAAGAACAATGTCTTTAATTGATATCAAGTATCCAAGTAAAGTCCTCTTTCATCTTAACTCAGGGTTGACTTCCAAGTCCCATGCCACTTCCTCTGTAGACTGACCACTCCCAACTGTCACTGAGATTCACACATAGGTAGCTCTCTACTCCTGCTCCATGTCTCAGTTCACGGGAACTGCTCTACTCTGAAGCTTCTGTCTCTGGGAAAACAAAGCTCAGCAGGACAACAACAATATTAACACATACCACCTGCACCATTATCTCAATTCACTCACAAAGACCACAGACATGACTTCTGTCCCAAGAAATCAACATAGATGAACAGACGGGGCTTCCTCCTTTCTATCATAGGTGTCCTCTCAGCTCTCTTCTTCTCAATGCTGGCTCTCTTCATGTTTGCTTCTCTCAGTTCTGGCTCTCTTTGATGTACAGTTCTAATCAGCATCTGACTGGCTAGAGCCCACATGTGTCTGATTGATTAGAGTCCAAGCCAAGCTTCAATCAGAGGCACTTAATTGTCTAAAACAAAAACATCAAAAGATCCTACTTTGCTTGCCATTACAATCCATTGTTCAGCAATTGGAGACTTGCTCTAGCTCTCCCTCATAGCCCATAAAATACCTGTAAAAATGACTCTAAAGAAATTCTAGAGCAGCAGAACCCACAAAATGATAGAGTGAAAGAGATTTCCACCCCAAGACAACCTGGAAGGTGAACAGGAAAGGTCTATTGCACCATGATAGGAGTGGAGCACAGCCCCAGTCCAGCCTTGGTCATGCAGCACAGATAGGACTGGAGCAGGTCTCAGGGCATAAAATCATGGGTAGCAGCTGCATTTCCCAGATTTCTCAACCCACAAATGCCAAAGACAGCTTCAAAGGTCAGTAAGAAAGCTCTTTCACCTGGGTGAGAGGGGAGTATGGTCTGGCCCCAGATGTGGTCCCAGGATGGTAGCAGCTATCCACTTTTAAAGTCCTCAGTCAAAAGACCCTGGGGGAATCAAGCAGTTGATCTGAGTCTCAGTTCTGAGGGGCAGTCCTGGGGTGAGAAGGAGTGCTGGTGTGGTGGAGCTGGTGGTGGAGAGGGAGTCCTACTTGCAGATCCTGGGCAGAAAAGAATGCTTGTGGTTGCTCACAGATCAGAACACAAGTCAAGAGAGGAGTAAACTCCTCTCCCTTGCTTGTTCCACCTTGGAGGACCTGAGAACTTACAGTTCCCTGGTCTATAACCATTTGAGAAAGGACTCAAAAGTCAGGTACCTGACTGGGAAAATGCCCCCAAAACAGGGAAAAAATAAGACTATAGAAGGCTACTTTCTTGGTGAAAAGGTATTTTCTTTCATCCTTTCTGATGAGGAAGAACAAACCATACCATCAGAGGAAGACATCAAAGTCAAGTCTTTCACATCCAAAACCTCCAAAAAAAATACAATGGTCTCAGGCCATGGAAGAGCTCAAAAAGGATTTTGAAAACCAAGTAAGAGAGGTGGAGGAAAAATTGGGAAGAGAAATGAGAGTGATGCAAGAAAATCATGAAAAGTGAGTCAACAGTTTGCTAAGGAGACCCCCAAAATGCTGAAGAAAATAAAATAATACCTTTAAAAATAGACTAACCCAAATTGCAAAAGAGGTCCAAAAAGCAAATGAGGGAAAGAATTCTTTAAAAAGCAGAATCAGCCAAATGGAAAAGGAGGTTCAAAAGCTCACTGAAGAAAATAGTTCTTTAAAAATTAGAATGGAGCAGATGGAGGCTAATGACTTTGTGAGAAACCAAGAAATGATAAAATAAAACCAAAAGAATGAAAAAATAGAAAACAATGTGAAATATCTCATTGAAAAAACAAGTGATCTGGAGAATAAATCCAGGAGAGACAATTTAAAAATTGTTGGTCTACCTGAAAACCATGATGTAAAAAAGAGCCTAGACATCATCTTCTAAGAAATCATGAAGGAAAACTGCCCTGACATTCTAGAACCAGAAGGTAAAATAGAAATGGAAAGAGTTCACTGATCAGCTTCTGAAAGAGATCCCAAAAGGAAAACTCCTACGAATATTGTAGCCAGATTCCAGAGGTCCCAGGTCAAGGAGAAAATATTACAAGCAGCTAGAAACAATTCAAGTATTGTGGAAATACAATCAGGATAACACAGGATTTAGTTGCTTCCACAGTAAGGATCAGAGGGCTTGGAATATGATATTCCAGAGGTCAAAAGAGATAGGATTAAAACCATGATTCACCTACCCAGCAAAACTTAGTATACTATTTCAGGGGAAAAAATGGAATTTCAGTGAAATAGAGGACTTCCAAGCATTCTTGTTGAAAAGACCAGAGTTGAATAGAAAATTTAACTTTCAAATACAAGAATGAAGAGAAACATGAAAAGGTAAACAGGAAAGAGAAGCCTTAAGGAACTCATTAAAGTTGAACTGTTTACATTCCTACATGGAAAGATATTATTTGTAACTCATGAGACCTTTTTCAGTATTAGGGTAGTTTGACAGAATATATATATATACATATATATATATGTATATATATGTATACATATATATGTGTGTGTGTGTGTGCACATATGTGTGTGTATGGGTATGTATGTATGTACACATTATATATGTGTAGGTATATATATGTATCAATATATACATGGGTGTATGTGTATATGTGTATATGTATATATTTATACATAGACAGAGGGCACAGGGTGAGCTGAATATGAAGGGAAAATATCTAAAATAAATAAAATTTACTGTTGAATGGAATGTACTAGGAATAAGATAAAGGGAGAGGTAGAATGTAGCAAATCATCTCACATTAAAGAAGGAAGAAAGAACTTTTACAATGGAGGGGAAGAGGAGGGAGATGAAAGGAAATAAGTGAACCTTACTGTCATGGGATTTGGCTTAAAGAGGGAATAACACACACACTCAATTGGATATGGAAGTTTATTTTACCCTGCAGGAAGGCAAGGGGGAAGGAGATAGGAGAGGGAAGATAACAGAAGGGACAGCAAATTGGGGAAAGGAATAATCAGAAGCAAACACTATTGTGGGAGGACAGGTCAAGGGAGAGAATGGAATAAATTGAGGGCAGTATAGGACAGAAGGAAATGTGGTTAGTCTTTTACAACATAATTATTATGGAAGTGCTTTGCATTGATACACATTGACCTGTATTGAATTGCTTGTTTTCTTGATGTGGGTGAGTGGGGACGGAGGGAGCTAATATGGAACTCAAACCTTTAAGAATGAATGTTAAAATTATTTTAGCCTGCAGCTGGAAATTAAGCTTTACAGGCAATGGAGTATAGAAATCTATTTTGCCCTACAGGAAAATACAGGGGAAGAGGGATGGAAGAAGGGTGGGTAATAGAAGGGAGGACGCATTGGAGCAAGGGACAAATGGGGTGCTTGCTTTCTTGGGGTGGGAGGTAGGGAGAGATGGGGAGAAAATTTTGAGTTCAAATTCTTGTGGAAGTGAATATTAAGAACTGAAAAATAAATAAATTATATATTAAAAAAAAGAAATATTGAAAGGGATGATTTCAGAGCACCCTGGGAATCCTTGTAGGGCCTACAGGGATATAGAGTGAGGTGAACAGAACCAGAACAACTTACATAATAACAATACTATGAAGACAAACAACTCTGAGAGACTTAGGAGCTCTGATCAACACAAGAACTAATTACAGTTCCGGAGGACTCGTGATGAAACATGCTAATCACCGCCAAAGAGAGCAGATGGACTCAGGGGCCTCAGATTTAGGTTTTTCCTGCCAATTTGGCTATACAGAAGTTCGCTTTTCTTGATTGTGGATAGAAGCTGCTAGCTGGCCACAGTAGACAACATACCAGACCCAGAGTCCAGAAGATAAGAGTTCAAATCTGGACTTAGACACTAACTATATGAACCTGGGAAAATTATTTAATCTGTATTTGCCTCAGTTTCCCCATCAGTAAGATGAACCCTACCTCCCAGGGCTGTTGTTGAGTTAAATAATTGTAAATCACTTACAGTGCCTGGCATATAACAAGTGCTTCATAAATAATAACAGTAACTTATTTGAAATGAGTTTTATTATTCTTTTTTTCTCATGGGGAAAGGGAAGATGAAAGAGAAAATTCAGAGTTGTAATAAAAATAAAAAAAAAGAAATCTGCCAATTTTGATACTTTCATCTGGTGTTCTTCATTTAGCCTTCTCTGGCCAAGTGGAACAAGACTAAGCCTTCCTTCCTCATAAATACCAAATGCTTAAATACTCAAATGGATTTATGGGTGTTGTATGTGAATTTTCCCTTCAATAATGCAGATTGAAACCCATCCTCCCAGCCCACCCTATTCAACTCTTTTCCATATATTCCAATAAACTTGCCACTGGAAGCCCACACAAAATATTGGAGGCTTTCCTTGCACTCTCTGTCTCCATAAGTATTTGTTAAACATTTATTCTGTGCAGTTTGCTGTGTGGGTCTCTGGAGATATAAAGACAAATGTGGAAACAGTCAAACTCAAAGAGTTTATATTTTGTCCAATCAGGAGAGTTTCTTGGATTTTATAATTTTCTGTTTCACATTTATCATAGATCTATAACAATTAATAAATGCATTTTCTAGGAGTACCTAAGCTACTTTCTTAAGAATTTAGGGGTGAATTCAAATATCCTGGAGCCATAGTCAGGATCACATAAGATTTAGCGGCTTCCACATTAAAACAATATAAGGTATGGAACATGATATTCTAGAAGGTAAAAGAGAAGATTACAACCAGGGGTAACCCACCTGGAGAGCTTACTATAATCCTCTAGGGGAAAAAAATGGATATTTAATGAAATAGAATATTTTTGAGCATTCCTGATGAAAGGCCAGAGCTGAATAGAAAATTTAACATTCAAACACAAAATTTAAGAGAAACATAAAAACGTAAACATGAAAGAGAAATAATGATTCAATAATGTTAGACTCTTTACATTCCTATTTGGAAAGATGATATATGTAACTCTTAAGAACTTTATCATTATTAGGGCAGTTAGAAGACAGAGATAGAGGACATAGGTGTCAGTGAGTTATGTTGGCTTGATCTGAAAAAAAATGAAGGGCTGAAAAGTAGGGAGGAATTGGGAGAAGGGGTAAGGGAGAGGTAGAATGGGGAAAATTATCTAACATAAAACCGTAGTACAACAAAGAGTTTTTATAGTGGACCAAAAAATGGAGGGTGTTGGGCAATGTTTGAAATTCACTTTCATTGGAATTGGTTTAAAGAGGGAAGAATATATATATACACACTCACATACACACATAGCAGGGTACAGAAATTGTGAAATAGGAAAACAGGAAAGGTAAGAGATTAGAGATTTGGGGGGGTGATAAAAGGGAGAGAGGATTAAAGGAAGTGGTCAGAAGCAAAAAAGGCATTTGAGGAGGGACAGGATAAAAAAGAGAGAGAAGGATAAACAGAAGGAAAAAGGATGGAAGAAAATATAGTTAGTAACTATAACTGTGAATGGGGAGCTCATCCATAAGATGGAAGCAAATAGCAGAATGGATTAGGAACCAGAATCTAAAAATATGTTGCTTACAAGAGACACATTTGAAACAGAATGACATGCACAGAGTTCAAACAAAGGGCTGGAACAGAATCTATTATGCTTCAGCTGAAGTGAAAAATAGCAATCATTATCTTAGACAAAGTAAAAGCAAAAGTAGACCTAATTAAAAGAGATAATCAGGGAAACTACATTTTGCTAAAAGGTACCAACCAAGACAATGAAACAATATAAAAACAATTTTATAGCAAGTTTCTCTGACAAAGGCCTCATTTCTCAAATATATGGGAAACGGAGTTTGAAACTTCTGGACTAATCTGAATGAGAAACCTTGTCACTCTTTATCAATTCATGAACTATGTCCATCATTGAAATATTTTTGTATCATTCTTTCAAAGATCTAAACAGTTTTTAATCCACTCACAGTCTCTCTCTCTCTCTCTCTCTCTCTCTCTCTCTCTCTCTCTCTCTCTCTCTCTCTCTCTCTCTCTCTCTCTCTCTCTCTCTCTCTTCTCTCTTTCTCACCCTCCTTGTCTCCTTCCACCCCCTCCACTCTCAGGTCTCCTTCCTGAAGTGATTAAAATAACACATAGATTAAGAGTAGGAAGAAGTCTTTGGCTACTTCGGTTAATAGAAATACCCTATAAATTCGCTTTTGACCAAGTGTAAAGGATAATCCTTAAAGGGAATGGTCAAAGAGGTATTGAATGGTTTTAGGAAAATTATTCTCTAGGGTGCGCCTACACGTTAAGTTACTTTTGTTCTGAGGCTGTTACCTAAACTCTGAACCTTTGCTCAGACTTGATTTATTCTCTCTGGGCTTCATTAGTAGCATGTAGAGTTTGGGATTAGATAATATCTAAAGTCTCTTTATTTTGATTCTAAGTATTGCTTAGGGCAATAGAGAGCAGCAGAGCAAAATAAAACATACTGTTTCATGGGATAGAGCATCTCCAGGAGTTTCTCCATTCCTGAAGATTTCTATTAACCACTCTAACACAACACTAAAATCTCCAGATGTTTTCCTCAGGAACTGTTGCCTAGTCATACCTGTCTATTGTGTACTTTTTCAGGAACCCACATAGAATGCTCTCGATTCTATGTGCATATGTGTACACATGTATGTATGTATCTATCAACACACACATGAAATTCTGCAGTCTAAATTTACCATCTATGTCTCTGCCATGGATAGCTTTCGTCATCTCTGCTTCTCTGGAATCATGAACGGTCATGGTGTTGATCATGGTTCTCACGGCTTTCAAAGTTGTTTGTCTTTACTATGCTGTTATTGTAAGAATTGTTCTAGTTCTCATTTCACTCTTCGTTAGTTTATAAAAGTCTTCAAAACTCTTCATTTTTATAATATTGATGTTATGGTATAAATTGTTCTCCTTGTTCTATTTAATTCACTCTAATACTAATAAAATAATTATAACTAAAATTTATATAGCACCCAATGTTTACCAGGCACTCTGCTATGCGCTTTACAATGATCTCACTTGATCTCACAACAACCCTGGGAGATAGATGCTATAACTGTCCCCATTTTACAGATAAGGAAACTGAGACAAACACTTCTGCATCAGTTCATGTAAATCCATGTCTTTTTGAAAGAATATATTTTCATATTTCTTAGAGTGTACTCTTTCACAATCATATCCCACAACTTACTCAGCCATTCCGTAATTATTGGGCATTCCTCTAGTACTAGTATGTGTTTTATTTTTTGTTTTGGATGATAGTAATCCTTTCATTTTACAGATGACAAATCTGAGGCTTGGAAAGATGATTTAACTTGTCCAGATCATGTGGGTAGGAAGAACTGTTAATAGAACCTGGGTTTCTGACTCCAAATCCAAGACCTGGTCCATTGTACAATTCTGTCTTCAAGGCCAGTGTGTTATCTTCATGGCAGGCCAGGCAAGGCTTAGGGTTCAGCTTGATCAGGAAGGCTATTTTTCTGGCAAGATTATTATCCATCAAAGCTATTTCCCTCGTATAATTATATATCCATAGTTCCTACATCCTCACCAGCTCTTCCTTCTTTCCTTCCTTCTTTCCTTCTTTCCTTCCTTCCTTCCTTCCTTCCTTCCTTCCTTCCTTCCTTCCTTCCTTCCTTCCTTTCTTTCTTTCTTTCTTTCTTTCTTTCTTTCTTTCTTTCTTTCTTTCTTTCTTTCTTTCTTTCTTTCTTTCTTTCTTTCTTTCTTTCTTTCTTTCTTTCTTTCCTTCTCTCTCTCTCTCTCTCTCTCTCTCTCTCTCTCTCTCTCTCTCTCTCTCTCTCTCTCTCTCTCTCTCTCTCTCTCTCTCTCTCTATCTCTCATTGAAACACTTGGGCCACTCTTCAGTTAAGCATTGTTCAGGGACCATTTTATTATCTGGTTTAATTTTAGTCCTCTCTTCCAGTGCTAGATTTAGAGCCAAACTTAGTGGTCTTATGCCCTTTCAACAACTATTTAACAGCATGAGGTGTATTAACAGACTCTCAGAGTTTGCAAAGATAGTGAACATTAGTGAACTTCTGTACATAGCACTGTGGCTTCTTGCCAAAGCTGAGCATATTTTCCTGTTTAGATTCTATATCACTTGTTAGGTCTTATTAATTTGTGAAGTGTTGTGCTTCCCTACCTAAAAAGAGAAGACAATTGGAAAGTGGCTCAAGTACTGAGAAAATAACTAGACTGTGTGCTACTTTCTAATGGTTCTAGTTTTTAAAACTGAGTACTTCTCTAGACTACCAGAAACACGAGTTAATTGTACATAGAGCTGCCAACTGAATAATAAAACCCAACCCAAGACTGATTTGTTCATTTATTTTTTGGCCCTCTTGCTTTAGCAATACTAACCTTAGTACAATTCAAAATCAGATTGCCTTAGGAATAGATGGCCCTTGAAGCCCAAAATAGTATTTCTACTGAGTCTGGTTCATTTGCTGAGCTCATTTATTTTCCTAAGATGACCTATACTGAGGATGCCAGGAGAATCATGATGTCGTGTAAGGGAAGTGCCTGGGAAAGGTATTGATGTTCCATAATTGGTACTAGTTGATACTCCACATATCAAAGAGGAGTTTTTTGATTGGCTTCAGAGGCATTCAAAAAGGTTTATCAATAGCACTTACAGACTCATGCACTTCGGCACAGTTTTGATGACTATGGCTTCCTGTGAAGGAAGTGGAATTCCCAAACTTGGGAGAGTGGGGCAGAGGAAACTGAGACTTGGTCTATAAAGTCGACACAACAGTGATGCCCTGGTGAGTGAGGGGTGATCTTCTGGATCAACCCGCTAGACTGCAGTTTAGAAGAAGGATTCATCTGGCAGTTGTCATGCATCTAACATGAACTTGGTGAGATTGCTGCTATGGAGGAAGTACACTAAGTCTGGAAGCTAATTTGTACTCTTCCTCCTTCCTGATACAAACTGGTGTGTGTGTGTTTGTGTGTGCGTGTATGTGTGTGTGTGTGTGTGTGTGTGTATGTGTGTGTGTGTGTGTGTGTGTGTGTGTGTGAATTATGCCCCTGAGGTGCTGGAGGAAATGTTTATCCATTTATTCTTGCTCTATGTGCGCAGTAAATATCAATGTTAACTGGTATAATAATAATAATAATAATTATTCGTTCAAGAGCAGTTGCTTGTTCTCCGTTTAGGAAGAGGACCGGGCTGTCGTGAAGGGGATGCCTTGACTTGCACGTGAATTGGCTTTAAGTAAGGAAGAGCTGCTCGAAGTCATAATGATAGCTAACATTTACGTATTGATGACCATGTTTTAGACACTGTGCTAAGCACTTTACAATTACGATCTTATTTGATCTCCACATTCACTCTATTATTATCCTCATTTCATAGATGAGGAAACTGAGGCAGGCAGAAGTTTAATGACTTGCCCAGGGTCATACAGCTAGTAAGCATCTAAGGCTGGATTTGAACTCAGGTCTTACTGACTCTAGGCCTGGTACCCTATCTACTGCACCTTCTAGCTGCCCCAATATGGCTGGAGTGCTAGTCACTAGTCCCTTAAAAAATGAGGGGACCATAGTCTACCAGGGACTCAAGCCCAAAGGAGAAAGGAGAAGCCTCAAACGATTGTGGGTACTGAGAATCCTGAAGGGGACGTGTAGCAGGCCTGGCCCTCAGACACTAGGACCAGAGGCATCCAGCTTCTGTCTTCTTCATCAGGCTTTGCAGAACTGCTTCTAAGATTCTCCTTATTCTGTTGGCCCCACATGGTTCTATTATCCAAATGGTGTTCTCAGAGCAAGGCTCTCTCAGCTTTCTGCAGTGGCTGCAGCTGCTGAGTGAGGAGGAAAGGTGAGCAGATACAGTGATGCCTCATCATCATAATGTCAGGAAGAACCAACTCTAAGCAAAAGCATGGTATTCTCCTTTGTCTTTGGGCATGCCCGCCCTCTCCCTGTACAGGAGGTGGATAGAGGGTGACTGTATTCCTCCTCCTGTATCCTCTATTACCTTGCCTTCCCTTCTGCCCCCACTGGAATAGTCATTTTATTCAAGTGGGAGACTGTAGTCATGGGCATAAATAACCTCTTGTTATCTAATTAAGCAAGTTGATGGAGAGGCCGTCCATTGACCTTCTTCCTTTGATGTCCCAATTTAAATTGCAGAAATCTCAAGAGATCTAGAACTATGGAGAGGTAAAATGGTAACTATCTTTGGTGTGCCATCTTGGAGGGGTAGATGTGTAATGAGAGATGCTTACATTTTTTTTGGTCTATAGGGATTCCCAGTGAGGAAACATCTTGTTCTTTCTGGTGCTTCTGTTGTTACACTGGTGTTACACTGTTGTGTAACTTTCAGTATTAGAGAGTTGACTAGGACTCTTAGGACTGCACAATCAGTTTGTGTAGAAAGTGGGATCTGAAACCAAGTGGTCTTTCTGACTTTGACTCCATTAAACCATGCTTCCTTTAATTTCAATGTTACTTCTTCTCATTTCAAATATTATTCTTTATGTCATATTATTCTAATGTCATAAAATCATATTTACCATAAGTGATAGGACTAATATTTACTAGCATTTCTCTGATTTCTTCTTTTCCCCTGTTCACAACATGGGTTGAGCCCAGTTCCCTCTTCCCCTCATTCTATAGGGATTAACTTTCCCTAAAAAAAAAGACAAAGATGCCCCTAGTACCATACTGGCCTCTGCTTCTAGATGCAGTTCCTGGTCAGCTAAAGGCATAAAAAGTCTAAGCCATGGTCACTCAGGGCCTCTCTGATTTGGTGGATTTGTGAATGTCATTCCCTGGTGATCAGACATATTCCCACCTAGAGACAAGGATAGGGGGAGCACGTTGTTCTGAGAATTCTGAGTGCCACTGTTCCTTGTTGTATGTATATTATCCTTGCTGTATGAGGACAAAATAAACCTCATTTTTTGGATAAGTTGTAGCTGTATGGTGCTGATGCTGAGTGTATTAAAGGGCTAAAGTCCAGCAGAAAGAGCAGTCAAGGGACCTGGGTCTGAGTCTAAGCTTGAACTCTTGCTATTTGGGTGAATATGGAAAAAGTCTTCCCTATATAAAATAAGGATAATACTTGAGAGGCATCTTGGCTTAGTGGATAGAGACAGCTGGTACAGATGATCTCTAAGATCTCTTCCAGGTCTCCTAAAGAAAATCCAAAATTTTTGGAATTAGAAAGACTTGGGAAAGTTACACACACAATTTTACACTGTTTTTTACCTCTCTCTCACTAAGCATGTTTCATCAGTTGTCCTTTGGGATTATTAACTGATCAGAGTTACCAAGTCTTTCCTAGTTGTTTCTCTTTACAATATTGTTGTCATGGTATAACTTGTTCTCTGGGTTCTATTCACATTTTGCATCAGTTCATACAAATCTTCCCACATTTCTCTGAAAATATCCCCTTCATCATGTCTTACAGCACAATAGTGTTCTGTCACATTTATGTACAATAACTTGTCTAACCATTCTCCAATTGATGTGTATCTCCCTCAAGTTCCCATTCTTTGCCACCTCAAAAAGAGCTATAAATTTTTTTTGTAGGTCCTTCATTAGAGTTTGTTTTCTTAGGATTAATATCTCCCTTAATCTGTTCTCACTCTAGTTCCTTCTTCTGCCTTCTCCTCTATTTTCCTATTGAGTGAAACTATATTTCTGTTTGTTCAATTTAGATTTTAGAAAGATGTATAGAAGACAGAAACAAGACCAGATAACAGAGAATTTATATGTGTGGCACCACACTATATAAAAAAGTACCAGAAATGCAAAGATCAGAATGAACTGAGATGTTGAAGGAAGCCAAGGACAGTTACGAGAGGTTTTTTTAAATTTTTAAAAGTTATTTTGGGAGAAAAAAGGAATTAAAGAAGAGTTAGTTGGGAAGTTTACTTGGAGCGGATAGCATGGTAACTGATAACAGAGGGAAGGTAGAACTGATCATTTCTCTCTATTTTCTCCTCAAAGAGCAGCCTTTATATTAAAAATGACAGAACAAAAAAAAGTAACAGGGAGTTGATACCCAAAATAAGGGAGGAGAAACTAAGTGAGCTGCTAGCTGCTCTTGACAATTTTAAATCATCTGGTTCAGATGAACTGCACCCTCAGTCCTAAAGGAACTGGCAGATGTGATTACAGAGCCTCCATTAGAGAAATATGAAAGATCATGGAAAATAGGAAAGGTACCACAAGATGGGAGCAGGGGTATATTTTGTTCCCTCTTAATAAAAGTAATAGAATGGTCTTCAAACTCATGGGTCATTAAGTTTGATTTCAATTCCTGGGAAAATTCTCAGATGGATCACCAAAGAGATGTTTGGTGAACATCTAGATACAAAGAGACATCATCACTTCATCCATAGCATGTCATGCCAGACTAGCCTCATAACCTTCTGCAGCAAGATTACTAAGGTAGTAGATTAAGGAAATGCTGTGACTATAGCTACCTAGATCTTAGCCAAGCTTTTGATGGAATATCTTGTACCATTCTGCTGGATAAGATGGAGATATATGGCTAAAATTAGTAATATAGTCTATTAGATTCATGATTGGTTGGAACTTTGAATTGTACAAAATTACTTGGAGTAGTTGTTAATGGTTCAATGTCTAAGGGGCAGGATGTCTTCAATGGGGTATCACAGGAATCTGTATATGGTCCTGTTTTATATATATATATATATATATATATATATATATATGTGTGTGTGTGTGTGTATATATATATATATACATATACACACATATATGTTTTGTTTTATACATATGTTTTGTTACATATATATATTTACAAATTAATCCATTTATTTTTAGTTTGCAACATTCACTTCCATAACTTTTAAATTTTCTCTGCCTCTCTCCCTTCCCCCTCCCCAAGATGGTGTGTTGTTTAACATTGTTATCAATTATTTTGATAAAGGCATACGATGGCATGCTCATAAATTTGCAGTTGACACAAAGCTGAGGGGTCTAGTTAACCGAAGAATCTTGACAGGCTAGGGCACTGGGCTGAATGTAATAAGATGGAATTCATTAGGGATAAATGTACAGTCTTATATTTGGGTATTAAAAAAATCAACTTCAAAATTATATGATGATGGAAGCATGGGTAGATGGATGCTGCACTGATAAAGATCTGAAGATTTCATGGGATCCCAAGCTCAATATAAATCAGCAATAGGATGTAGCAGTCAAAAAAGCTAATGCAGTTTTGGACTGCATTAAAGGGACAGAGCTTCCAGGAATAGAAAGATGAGTCCCGCTGAACTCTACCCTCACCAGTTTGCAGTTGGAATGCTGTGCTCACTTTATAGGGACCACAGTTTAAGAAAGATATGGATAAGCTGAAAAGCATCCAGAAAGACGAAGTCAGGATGGCAAAAGGCCTTAAGTCCTTGTTGTATGAAGGAGCTGGGGATATTTACATGGCCTATTTATCAAATTTTGAAGGGTTATCAGAGGCAGTGTGGTGCAGCAGGAAGAGCACGGAATTTAGGGTCAGAGGACCTTGGTTCAAATCTTGTCTCTAACACGTACAATCTGTTTCAATATAGGCAAGTCACTTAACAGCCTCTTTGCCTTGAATCCTTATCTGTAAAATAGAAGACTGAGAACAGATGATCTTCAAGGACCCTTTCATCTCTAAATGTATATATGATCTTATGAAACTGGAGTAATACAGCTCTGGAGTAATACTGCTTTGGGCAGTAGTTCTCAGACACTCTCAGAAATTATTGAAGACCCTCAAAGGCTTTTGTTTATTTGGATTATACCTATGGATATCTACTGTATTAGAAATGAAAACATCTTAGTATTACTATGAAAATAGTATTGAGTTTGTGGAGCCCCTGAAATGGTCCACAGACCACATTTTGACAATTGCTCCTCTAGGGATTCCCAGGTGAGGAAATTCCCTCTACTAGGGCAGGTGGGCATCTTTTGAGGAACTTACATACCCTTAGAGTTGTCTAAAGCCCCAAGGGGTTAAATGACTTACCCAGACTCACATAACAAGTATTTGTCAGAGCAGAACTTGAATCCAGATCTTCCTGGTTCTGGGGTTGGCTCTCTATCCACTATGCCATAGTGTCAGTTGAATATATTGGATGATGATGGAGATTCACAAAGATCTCAACAGGCTCCATGAGCCAAATCTAATTCAGTTAATTTGATAAAGATTAATGCAAAGCACAAAACACTTGGATTCAAACACTCAGTCACAGAAAAATACAAGATGGGGGTGAGGGTACTTATGGCTGGATGATCATTAGGGAGAAAAAGTCAGAGATCTTAATGGCTTGTGAATAACATACTTGTCAGTGGGGTGAAACTGGTAATCCCCCAAAAGCTCCTGCAAACTTGGGAGCTTGCTTAGTGTCCAGGCTGGGTGAGGGGACAGTCCTCTTGTACTCAGGCTGGGTTAGACAACATCTGGAGTCTGCTGTTCTGTCTTAGGCTCTTCGTTTTTAAAAAAGCACATTAATACTGGAGCATGTCCATAGAGGATCAGTGGAAATGGCTCCTGGAATTTAAAGCCAACAATACAAGAATAAGTTGAAAGAAAAGAGGGATATTAAGGTAGGAGGAGAGGTTTAGTGTAGACCTAATAACTGTTTTCAAGTACTCTAAGTGTTGCCAAGTAAATGAGAGATTAGTTTTTTTTTTCTTTTTTAGCCCCAGAGGGCAGAATTAGGATCAGATGGATGGGATTTGTGAGGGGAAGATTTTAGCTCAATAAAAGGAAATTTAGTGGAATTTAGTACTCTCCTTGAAGGGTCGCTAGGTGGCACCATAGTGCACAGAGTTCTGGGCCTGGAGTCAGGAGGATTAAACCTTCCTGTGTTAAAGTTGTGCCTGAGACATTTACTAGTGGTGTGACCCTGGGCAAGTCACTTACCCCTGTTTGCCCCAGTTTCCCCATCTGTAAAATGAGCTGGAGAAGGAAGTGACAAGCCACTCCAGTCTCTTTGTCAAGAGAACCCCAAATGGGGTTACAAAGAGTCAGACGCAACTGAAATGACTAAATAGTCATCTCCTTGAGGAAATAGGTTTCCTGTGACTGGAGATGGATGTTCTTGTGTCAGGGATCGTAGGATCATAGATTTACAGAGAGAAGGAAGCCCAGAAGCTATTGAAGTCCAATTCTCTCATCTTATAGACAAGACTTGGGGCCTAGACAGATTAAGTGACTTGCCTAGGGTCACACAGGGAGAGAGTACTGAGGGAGGATTCAAACTCAGGTCTTCGACCCCAAAAGTCTTTTTTCTACACATTCTCTGTTAAAAGAGGATTTCTGCTCAGATTTAGGTTGGAGTAGATGACTTCTTCAGTCTCTGTCAGTTCTGAGATTCGATGAATTATATTTTAAATTGAACTATTTTATAATTTAAATTCTTTGGAGGCAGAGACTGTCATGAAAAAAAAATTGATTTCCCTGCATGGTGCCTTGAACATTTAATATTGTCTAATCATTTGTTGAATTGAGTTACACAAAAATTTAACTCCAAGGTACAATGGTCCTGTCAGAACAGGCTTGCGGCCTTTTGAATTTCCTCAGGTTATTGCATGTAAGTGGTAACTTATCTTGCTTCTGCTTAAGAAGCACATCCAACCCTCTGTGAACTTCCCCCATACAGACAGCCTATTTAATCTCAGACCTCATTTGCTCCTTTCATTCTCTCTCCTTTCTTCTTTCCCTTCCTTCCCCAATATGCCTGAACGATTTCTCTTTCTATCCTTGACATACAGAGGAGTGGCAGGGAATGGAGAGGGAGATCCACCCAACCTCCCCTCGCTAGTTCCAGGGGTCAGCTCTTGACTCCCTAGTCTGCCATGGAAAGACAACTGCCATTAGTGTGAACGCAAAGCGTACCACTGAGACGTTTCTTTCACACCCTGTTTACTCCAGTGCTGACTGACCCAGGGTCCAGGAAGCTGGGGGACCGAAGGAATGCTGGCCTCCAGCAAAAAGAAGTCAAGTCAGCCCCTGGCACCATTCCGTAGCCAGGAGAGGGCAGCAAAACGCTCTCCTTCTGTCTCTCAAGTCCCATGCTTCCAGTGGCACATCCAGGAACGGTGGATGCTCTGGAATGAAAACTGGATTGTCACAGGGGACAGCCTCTTCTTGAACTCGATAGACATTCATTAGGCACCTATGGTGTGCCAGGGACTGTGCCTTTCCCAGCCTTCAGGGGCTCTGTGGGTCATGGAAAGGGCAAGAGGGTCCCTGTCAGAGCAGCAGCATTTGATTAATTAATCTATCAAACAAGGGTTGATTGTTTGCCTGCCAATCATAAGCCTAACTGTTGAGCAGTAGAGTAGAAAGCGCATTGGATTTGGCATCAAGAAGGCCTGGGGTCAAGTTGTGTTCTCAACACATTAGCTGTGTGTCCCTGGGCAAATCACTTAAACTCTCTGAGACTCAGTTTCCTCATATATAAAACTGGGATAATAAAAGCACTACCTTACATGGTTATGAGGATCAAATAACACAGGCACGTGAAGTGCTTGGCAAACCTCCAAGTGGTACAAAAACGTTAAATATTTAGCTGTGTTTTAAGTATCACTCTGTATCTTACCACTGGAAGCTAAAAACCTTTGGGTTAGAGCAGGCATGAGGAACCTGAGGCCTTGAGGCCACAGGGGACCCTCTAGGTCCTTGAGTGTGAGACCTGTGAAGTTTGGATTCAGCCAAAGGGCTGCACTCAAGGGCCTAGAGGGTCACATGTGGCCTTCCCTGAGTTAGGTGGAATACATCTAGATCTGTGACTCAAGGTCAAGCCATGTGACATCTCTGAAACTCAGTTTTCACCTCTCTAAAGTGGGGATAATAATAATTAAACTACTTGCTTCGTAGGATCTTTGTGAGAAAAACCCTTAAGCTGTTATATAATTGGGGGGTACTATTATGAATTGGTTTCTTTTTTTAAAAAATTGTTTTATTTGTTTTTGGCGTTCTACAATCACTTCCATATATCTTAGATTTTTCCCCTTGTCTCCCCTCTTCCCCCCCACTCCCTCCCCAAGACAGCATGCAGTCTTATATAGGTTCTACACATACATTCCTATTAAATATATTTTCACCTTAGTCATGTTGCATAGAAGAATTAAAATATCAATTGGTTTCTACTTGGAAGATGGAGCTTGAACTCTGGATTCTTAATGTGCTCCTGCAGGAATTTTGTACTAATGTGTTCCCCAGATTCTGGGGAACCTCTCCTTCTTTCTTGTTAATGTCACTTGGTGAATTATTGGTGATTCAGCATTAGGCAAGACAGTTGTGGGAGACAAACAGTAGGAGACAGAAAAATCTTGGCAGATGTTTCCTCCTCCCCTTTCCATGGGTGGTTTGGCACTTTACAGAGTGTGTGTGTGTGTGTGTGTGTGTGTGTGTGTGTGTGTGTGTGTGTGTGTGTGTGTGTATGTGGTGGAGGGTGAAGAGTCTATTAACTTCACTGGTCCTTAATTTTTTCATCTGTCAAATGAGGAGACTGGACTAGATAAGATGTGAGATCCATTGCACCTGTAGAGTTATGGTCCTATGAGCCTAAATGTGACCAAAGGAGGGACAGTGGAATAGCACACCTACAGTTCTAAGAGAGATTCTCAGTCAAGTCAGCACACATTTATTTTAGGTACTTAATATGTGCCCGGCACCGTACTATGGCCTGGAAATACAAATACCAGCAAAAAGGAAGTTAGTCCCTATAGTCTAGGAAGAAGGTAATACATAAAAGGAAAAGGTAGATCAGGCAGGGGCAGTGAAAGGGAGAGAGATGCCTGCATGGTGGTATGGTGGAGATGTTCAGAGCCTTGGGAGCTGACTCAGGAGAGGATTGGGAGGGAGCTAGGCTGGCCTGGGCACTCCCTTGAAATGGAGTAATTCTGTTTCCAGGAGGAATTCAACAATTGGAGGAGGGGGCCATAGGGTCAATGTATCTTTCAAGTTGATAAGATTTCAGGGTTGGAGGCATCTTTCAGATTCTGGGGCATGATGGAGAAATCTGGTCTAGTGTCTCCTTTACTGCCCCTTATATATTAGAAAGCATGAGATTATGCTCCCAGCAGCAGTCATCATCCAAGAGGGCAACACTGCGCAATATCTCATGAAACTCTTTTCAAGAGTGGCATAGGATTGTTCGTGAAGCTACTTTTCTTTTCTTTTTTTTTAAATTTATTTTTACATTTTCACATTCATTTCCACAAAATTTTGAGTTCCAATTTTTCTCCCCATTTCTCTCCTCCTCCCACCCCATAATACCTTGCATTCTGATTACCCCTTCCCTCAATGTACCCTCCTTTCTATCACACCCTACCCTTCCCTTATCTCCATCTTCTCTCTTTTCTTGTAGGGCAAGATAAATTTCTATACCCCATTACCTGTATTTCTTATTTCCCAGTTATATGCAATAATAATTCTCAACATTTGTTTCCAATACTTTGAATTGCAACTTCTTTCCCTCCCTCCCTACCCATCCCCACTGAGAAGGCAAGCAATCCAATACAGGTTATATGTGTGTAATTTTGCAAAAGACTTCCATAATAGTCATGTTGTGTAATACTAACTATATTGTCCTCTATTCTCCCCTGTCCCCTCCCCTTGTTTTTTATTCCCTCATTTGACCTTGTCCCTTCCCAAAAGTGTTTACTTCTAGTTACCCCTTCCTCCCATTTGCCCTCCCTTCTATCATCCCCCTCACCCCACTTGTCCCCTTCTCCCCTACTTTCCTGAGTGTAAGATAGATTTTCATGCCAAATTGAGTGAGCATGTTATTCCCTCCTTAGGCCATATGTGGAGAGAGTAAGGTAAATTTCCACATTTAAAATTTTTTAAAAACCAACATCCCAAATCTTGATACTGCTCTTAAGTGGAAGGAAACTGAACATTTAGTATGTTTTCTGGGAAATTTGCAATTAGCACAATGTTCTACCCTGAAGGGAAGTAGAATTTATAAAATCAGCTGGCAGAACTTGGCCATTAAAGTGTCCATTTTAAATGTCTTGAATTTTAAAAAGACTCGGTCTATCAGAGTTTGGGTCTTGTAGGCTCTTGGGAGCCAGGGAGGTTCCCTAAGGATATCTGCTTTCTTCTGCTAGTTTTGCATTTTAGCAGAATAGTAAGTTTCATCTCTCACACTTCTTGGCCAAGTTGCTTGGCTACAACATTGTGAAGGGCTAGGGTGGTAAACATCCCTTGTTTCAAGTAGGCCCTTCTCTTTATCCCCAAAGCAGATTATGTGCATCCCTGCCTTTGTTCATACTCAATCCAATTCAATTCAAAAAATATTATTAATCTCCTAGGATCTCCTGGGGATATAATTCATAAAAGGCAGACCCTGCCTTGAAGAGCTGACAATTGAAAGGGAGAAATAGAGGACAAAAGGAGGCAGGAAAGTGAGTTGAAGAGGAACACCAGAGGGTATCCATTGTCCTTCTCTCAGGAGCTATTTCTCCTTTCTGGACCCCCTCCCTTCCTAACCTTACTTAACCTCAGTTTTCCCATCTGTAAAATAAGAATTATACTAGCTTCCTTCCCAGGGCTGTTGTGAGCATCAACTGTGATATATGTAAAGTATTTATAAATATTTTTGTTGTTGTTCAGTCCTACCCAACTCTTCATGAACCTATTTGGGGTTTTCTTGGCAAAGATGATGGAGTGGTTTACCATTGCCTTCTCCAGCTCATTTGACAGATGAGGAGCCTGAGTCAAACACGGTTAAATGATTTGCCCAGGCTCACTCGGCTAGTAAGCCTCTGAGACCAGATTTTAACTCAGGACTTGGCACTCTACCCACTGTACCACCTAGTTGCTTATGCAAATATTAAAGCCCCTTGTAAAAGCTAGTTGTTATTGTTATAATAATTATCTAAACTCTATCCCATTTCTCAATGTCCAATGAGTCCCACCTCTTCCTGGAAGTCATCCCTTACCACTTCAAACCATACAGATCTTCATCCATCCGTCTATTCGTCTGTCTATCCATCTGTCTGTCTATCTATCTATCTGCCTATTTGTCTGTCTACTTCTCAGACCCTAGGTTAGGAACTCCAACTAATTGTCTCATTTAATTTTTTTTTAACTTTAAGTTTTATTGATGTGTTTTTTTTTATATTACAAATATTTATGGATGACATACTTCATGAGATCAACTAGTCTCAGGAGAGTGAATGAATGCCATCATTTTCCCCCTATTCTCTTATTTTTCTGGATCCTACTCTCCTTAAGCTGTCTTGAAAAGTGATCACCAAATGCCTGTACTCCAGGGTGAATTTTCAGGTTCAACTCCTTTCTAAACTGAATTTGCTTGAGGATCATTTCCACTTCATACAGTACAGAAGGTGTTAGGAGTTCATATCTATTGGTGACACTGACTTCAGTCACAAAAATAGATTGCTATAGAAACTCTGGCAAATCTGTCCTTTTTTTCATCTATTTGTTGTTCTCCTTCCAGTTTCATCTATAAATCCTCTTGCATTGATCTGACTTAGTCAGGTCTCATGCCAAATTTCCTTCAGATTCATTTTCCCCTCCATTACTTTTTATTGTTTTGTGAGATGTTATTGCGAGCAATCTGTCATCATTTTCTGAAATGTTTTGCAAATAAGTTGTCTTCTAATCCATTTTTTTTACTCTTGGCTGCAGTGTCTTTCAACTTGGCAAGGAGATAATATGTTTTTTGGCTGAGATAGTTTCTGGGCTCTTTTGGCATTCTCCTTGTGGCAATTATTTTTAGAATGGCTGAATTTCTCAAAAAAATAGTTATAATCAGAGTAGCTGTCTTTACTTTTATCCATTTCACATTTTTTCATAGTTTTGTTTAAACAGATTGAGTTGGAATTGTTGATTTTGCATTTAATATCTCTACATCTTTAGCCTTTTTTTCCCCTTCTATTTTGGCATTGATTTTAATGGTGACTTAATGATCTGACCACACATAGATAGATGATTCTGTAAGGATTGCCACATCAGCAACCATTTCATAGGACCATAGTTTCAGAGTCAGAAGGGACCTTAAAGGCCATAGAATCGAACCCTCTCAGTTTACAGATGCAGAAGCTAAGGTCCAGAGAGGTTATATGACCTACCCTAGGTCACACATGTAGTAAATGACAGAATTTGGAAATGAATTTGGATTGTAGAACTCCAAGTTCAGATTTCCAATTAAGTGCTCTTTCTTCTGTACCATGATATTTTCCTATCAATTGTTTGTTAAGATATAGCTAATTTCACTTTTTTATGTTATTCAGTGCTTCCAACTGAACATCTGGCATCTAGTCTTTAAAAAAATGATACATTGCTGTCAAGCTTCTGTATAAACTTTGACCCCTTTTCTTTACCTGGCATAATATTTAGAAATATGTTTTCATTTGTTCCTCTTTCCATTGAAGTTATCCAAGATCAACTGTATACTGATGTGACTTGGAAAATCTTGTCAAGTTCTCTAGAAAAATTTTTTACTTCTTCATCCCCTAGAATAGATACTAGCGTACAAATGACAATGATCTTCAAGTAATAATAACCATAGGATCAGAGATATAGAAGTATAAGGAACATTTTCAGCTTATGCTCATCACCATCATCAAGGTGAGATGACCATGAAATAGCAGCTTTTGTTGCCTTTGGGGGCATGAAAGAAAAAGCTCAATTGCCTTCTTTATCTCCCTGTGGAGAACCTATGAGTCATTTTTCTAAAGACATTCCATTCCATTTTTCCATTTAGTATTGCTATTGAATGTCTTCTAGTTTCTTTTTTAATGAAAATGTTGGTATGGATGTGGTTTAGTTCCTCCAGAAGTATATCAATTTGTTGGTCATTGGATAAAGTTCTTGAATTTATTGTAATTAAATTAATGTTTGTAGACATTGCAATGCATTGTACAGCACATGGTTAGGGTTCTTATGATCAGGATCCATGGGTGAGTGTAATAGTAAGCACCCTGGCATACATAGGAGGGCCTGCTGCACAGGTTCTTAGATCTGCTTTTCTAAAAAGAAAGCAACTTTTGGGGGGGACAACAATCTTCTTTAATTACATTCATCAACAGAGAAAATACAAGCAGAAAAATAAAAACCAACAGACAGGGGTTCCAACTGTCTGGCCATAAGCACACCACAGATCAACAGACGGATCCAACATACAAACATAGCTACCAGAGAAAGAAGCACCAACAGCTAGGTTTTCAAAGCCATGGTGTTTCTTAGCAGCTACCCAGAGTCTCATATGGCCAAACAAATACTTCCAGTGAGTAAACTCCAAAGTAAAACCTCGCCTCAGAGTATTTATACACTTTTCAGAGCATGCTGCCAAGACCCTTGAAACCAGTGCCTCAGTGGAAATTAACAAAAGGTATTGAGGCCTATTAATGGGTGGGGAAGATCTTTAGCTCTTCACCCCCACTCATCATTAACCTTACATTAACATTACAATGAGTTGAAGAATATTTGATACAATTAATGTCCATATAATTATAAACACATGTTAGCAGTAAGGATTAAAAGTATCCTTCTCCTTCAGCACAATGCCCATGTTAGAAATAGCTCCATTTCCTTTTGAAGATCATTTGCCAAGCAGCCTTTGTATAATTTGCATGATCCAGCCAAGCTGCCCTAGGGGAAAAGACAAGGAAGGAGCAGTCTCAAGCTTTTAGACTCATTGACCAGGTTGGATCATATAGCTCTGATTCACCATAACCCTTTATTGGTGAAGTATACTTACGATGACACTTAAGACCACAAAAGCAAAAATGAAACAGTATTTGATTTCAAGGAGAATAGAATTTATTGGATCCATCAATTAGCAAACACTTATTCACCGCCTAATGTAAGTTAGGCACTGGGTGACAAAGACAAAAGTGAAACGGTCCCTCTCCTTTGAGGTTCTTGTGGGGGGAGTCAGCATGGACAGCATATAGGTGTATAGGACACAAAATAAATTCAAGGGTGCAGGAGGGGCAGGGAGGCACTAGTGGTAGAATCACAAAAGGCTTCATGCGGAAATCAGAACTTGAGCCATGGCTTCAAGGAAACTAAGGATTTTAAGAGGCAAAGAGGAGGAGGGAGCACAATCTAGACATGGAAAGAATGGAAGGTGTGGAGCTAGAGATGGAAATGGATAGAAACTCATTTGAATAGTGCAGAAAGAAGCATCCCCATGACTTTCTGAAAAGTCTTTGGTGTAAGAAAAGAATGGAAGACAACTTCAAAAGACTCATAATGGAAAATGCTGTCCACATCCAGAAAAAGGACTATGGAATCTGAATGCAGATTGAAGTACACTATCTGCTCTCTCTCTCTCTTTATTTTTCTTTCTCATGGTTCCTCCCATTCATTCTAATTCTTCTTTACACGATGACTAATGTGAAAATATGTTTACTAAGAATGTACATGTAGAGTCTATATCAGATTGCACACCATCTTGGGGAAGGAGGAGGGAAAAGAGGTGGAGGAAATTAAAAACTCAAAAGTTTATGGAAGCGAATGTTGAAAACTAAAAAAATATATATATATATTTTAAAGAGAGAGAGTGGCTGGAGGACCTGTACACACAATAGAAGGTTTAGAGTGTAGAAGTCGTATTTTTTCCCCCTCTCTTTGACTTCCTAGGAATATATGCCTGGCATTGAAACCTCTGGGCCAAAGGGGACATGCATTCTAATCACTTTCTAAGCATATTTCCAAGTTTCTTTCCTGAATGGAGCCCATTTCATGCTCTGCTGACAGTACATTAGGGTGCTTATGTTCCTGCAAGTCATCTGACATGGATTGTTCCCATCTTTTGTCATTTTTGCCAGTTTTCTAGGTGTGAGCAGGTGAAACTTCAGAGCTGTTTTATTAGCATTTCTCAGAGTGGCTTGGAGAAATCTTTCAAAGGTTTATTTATAGTTGGCAATTTTTCTTTCATGAACTATTTTGTCATGATTTTTGACCTCCCTTCCATGGGGGAATAACTCTTGTTTTTTATAGATTTGTGTTAATTCTTTATCTTGGCTATGAAGCCCTTTGAAGAGACATTTAAGGCAATTCCCACCCCCTACCCCCATGCCCATTGGCAACATCTTTTCTTATCCTAGTTGCCTTGATTTTGTTCACACGAACATTTTTCAGTTCATGCAATTAAAATGATCTATTTTATATTTTGTGATCACCTTGGTCTCTTATTTGGTTAAAAATTCTGCTCCTCCTCCCCAACTTCCCTCTTCTGGGAAAGGTCCCTATTCTAGGTCTCTTCTAATTTTTTTCATTGTAACAGAAAGCTTTGAAAGAGATCAAGCCCTGAGGTTGACTAAAGCCTGTGTTTTTGAGTCAGTCAGGTGAGGCAGACTTCAGAGTGGTTGTCCCATATAGACCAATTAGAGAACTAGTCCTCTGCAGAAAATAATGAGCATCATTTGCCAGAGAGCATAAAATGTTCAGATATCAGGAGTTAAAGTTATGGATGAGTGCAGTGATTGGAGATGAGCTCTAAGAGGCAGGTCTACAATGGTGCCAGGAACTGAGCCATTGGAGGCAGAGATATGGAGGACAACAGGTGGGTCTTACAGAAATAGCTACCACTTATTGGGATCTTAGGGAGCTATAGGAGATGGAGAGCGACACAGAAGACTAAACCTTGGCTGAACACAGAAGGCTAAATCTCTCCTTGCTGGGTAATGATGTCACAGAGCAGTACAAATTTTGGGGAAGAGATTACCCATGAGGCAACAATGTCTTTTGGCTCTCCAGAGGCTCAGTCCCTTCTGCATCTAGGAATTTTAGGTCAATCAATCAACAAACATTTATTGAGTTCCTATTATTTGACAGGTACTATGTAAATAGAATGGTTTTATGTAATATTTTATAATCCCGAGTGCTTATAAGAGAAGCTAGTGGTTATCCTCTGGGGAAAGCCAAATGCTTATATGATCAGACTCTACCTATGTGTACAAAGTCTCCAAAGCATATCCAGGTCCTGGGAGGAAGAAGCTTCTAATACTCTATCTGTCTATCTATCTATCTATCTATCTATCTATCTATCTATCTATCTATCTATCTATCTATCTATCTATCTGTCCATCAGTCTGTCTATCCACACACACATACACTTATATACACATGTGTATGTATATGTGTATGAATGTATATGCACATATACATATACATGCACACACATACACATGTATATACACATAATTTTGTCTATTTCTTGGGTCATATTATTTGTATTATGCCAATACCCACTTCAACAAGCCAGTAAGAACATGAGTGGGCTTGGATTGCAGCCAAATAACATAATCTAAAATGTGAGATGTTAAACCTCAGGATCACAGAAGAATCCAAGAGAATAAAACAGAAAATATCACTACATAAGGAGCAGAAATGTGCAGGGAGAGTACAGATCAGCTTGTAAAAATGCAAATACATACTTTTACATCTCCAACACAGAGTCGTTTAGCTTCTGTCCAGATCTTTCCATCTTGTCCATAAAAATAGCACAAGAGACTTTGAAATGTTTGCTGAAATTGAGGGAAGTTATATCTGTAGAATTTCTCTGATTGACCAATTTTGAAACCTTATCATAAAGAAAATGAGAGCAGTCTGCCATGCTGTGTTATTGCTAAGGCCATACTGGCTCTTTGTGATTTGTTGCCTTTTCTGATGGGGGCCATCTCCAGTTGTCTTTATCTGTATCTTGCCAGATGGCTTCTGAGGAGAAATGAGGCTGGTGACTTTGCACAGCCCTCCTTCACTTAAATCTAATTCATTTGCAAGTCATGGTAACACCTTCCTGATGTCATGTCCTCTTTGAGAATGAAGGACAAACAACAACCTTTTCTGACTGACTGCCAACTCGCTACATGACATATTGGATACATTACTCAGTTAGGAAGACCCGAGTTTGAATTCTGCCTCTGACACTTACTAGTCATGTGACCTTGGGAAAGTCACTTAACATCTCTCAGTCTCAATTTTCCCTTCTGCAAAACAGGGATGATAATAGCATCCACTTCACAGGATTGTTGTGAGGATCAAGTGGCATAATGCATATAAAGTATTTGCAAACTTTAAACAGTTACGTACATGTTAGCAAATTATTATTCCTTTAATAATAATCTAGGATATGACTGGGAAATAACATGAAGCTTATTAGTCTACAGTGGGTAGACTTACTACTCTACTTAGTTTCGAAAATGCAGATACGTCCCATCCCCAGTCTTGCAGCAGCCTTTCAGATATACCCAACAGTGGCTCAGCAGTAACGTTGGCCAGTTCTGTCAGTACCCTGGGATGTGGTTCATCTGCGACTCCTTTTAGCCATTTTCTCTCTCTTTTCCAGTCCAAATAGCATTCTCCCTTATAGAGAAAGAAAGAAATAAAATGAAAGTTGTCCTTCATCTATTATTTTCTCCTCCATCTATTATTATCATCTCATCTACTCTGAGCAGTGGTCTTAATTCTTCTTTGGTCTTTCCTCCAACCTACCTGAAATAAAACCCCAGCCAACCCATTTTTGCTGTCATTGTTGTGACAGTTTTGTGCCAGTCTCAACTCTTTCTGAATTTTGGTGTTGTTGGTACTATTTTTAGTACCAAACTTTGTTTTCAACTTCTCTTTTAAAAGTCTGCATTGGTTGATGTGCATCTGTATTGGTCTTTTGACTGCTCTCCCTTTTGATCCTTAGCAGGACTACATGTTTTTATTTTCAGAAATTCATTCTTTATGGTGTCTCATTCTTTCTGAGATGACTTCTACTGTAGAATTGTCTGGTTCGTTTAGGGGAAGATTTCAAATGGCTATATATCCTTTGAAAGATTTAAAAAATCCAAGTGTTTTACTTGTAAGGTCTTTTTTATTATGTAGAACTGGCAGCCAGTGAAGCCTACAATCCACACCATGAAGTTCTGGAAACTAGGGGTCTGAATCTGAAGCCTCAGTCATCCTGTGGTAGAGATCTATATGTAGCCTAGCTTTGTTCCAAATTCAGATCTTTAAAAGAACAGATTGGTCCTGGGAGGCCTCCATTCCACACCGCCATTCCTAACAGTTGAGAACATGGCCACTCATGCCACTTAGATAGTTCAGGAATCACCAGTTTCAATCCTTCTGGGAAAATAGTGGACCATCAGGTCTTTCCATCTGCTCTGTTGTTGGACCCTCTGGAGACTGTCTTATGATCTGCCATCATACCCTAAAGGTCAGAACTTTGCAAAACTTGACAGCTCTACCTAAATGTTAACTATTATCATTATTATTTTATGTGTTATCTCCCTTAATTAGAAGGTGAACCCCTTAAGAACAAAGATTTTCTCTTTTTCGTCTGTATTCCAGGGCTTAGCACAGTGCTTGGCACATAGTAAGTGCTTAATGCTTTTTCACTCATTCATTCAAGCTTCTAAGCTCCTCTGGGTGAGGTTCAGAGCATTTAGATTTAGTATGAAAGCAACCACCTAGATTAGAAAGACTTAGAACTAGTAGAAAGGGATAAGGTGAAAGGTATCACTGAATTATCTAAGGGATCTCTAGGCTTTCCCAGGGTCCAATGAGGGCCCAAAGTTGTCCTGCTTGGTTTTGTTTTGGATCTAAAACCATCACTAGAGTTCCTTGGCCCTTTCCTATTCCTGCTCAGTGAGAATTAGTCCCCAGGACTAAAAAAAAATTTTCCTTATCATTCTTGCACCACTGTTAGCCACAACTGGTCAAAGTCACCTGGCCATCTACTTTCAGGGCTAATATAGTCACTATCTTAACAGCACCTCTAGAGACATCTCTATCTTAAATGTAGAAACATATTACTTGTGCATGACCCGTGGTAGAACCTTTCAAGCTTGTATGGGATATTGGTCCTCTTTAAGTATGAAGGACGAACAACAATCTCCTGTACGTAAGACCCTATGTTGGGATCTGTATGAGAAACTGACCTTGCTTCCAGGGAGCTTCATTTCGTTAGGTTATCTGGTGGTTATGTCATTGTATACTCCTTAGTGGAATCTAGTTTCTACTGTCACCACTCAAATGTTTGTGTTGACCAATATCTTTTCTAGGTTCTGATTAGAATCAACACCAGCAGCCTTTGTTTGGTCCATCCTGTACCACCAGTTTGACTAACTAAAAGTTATTCAGAAATGGACACAGAACCAGTATAGAGTAAGAGGGCTCTGCTCCAAAGTGATAACATAGGGCTTGTGTCTCCTCCCTGGGGAAAAAAGGATATATTTCCATGTCTTGCCCCTGACCATTGTTTGTTTTAGCCTTCCCCCCTTCTCCTCACATCTTGGCCCCAACTTGTACTCATTTAGAAACCCTGGTACAACCATCCCATGGGACTCTCTTAGAGCCCTTTCCCACTAAGTTTTCTGGTCAGGCTTGTTTTCTCCCCATACATTAAGTATATTTGACCTAAGGGTGAGTCAACTAGTTAATGCTTTACTTCCAAGGCATTGGGAAGTCTTTGCCTTATCCATTTGCAATCTAAGAGATTTCATCTTCCATCTGTGCCAGCACAAGGCATCTTTCACCTCCTTCTGCCAGGAGAGTCTTCCAACTGGGATGTGGAGAATGCCCAGTGCAAAGAAGAGCAAACCTATTTTGACTTCATATCTTCTATCTCCTGTTGCTGCTGTCCTTTCAGGGTAAAGGAATATTTCCCTCCCCTCAAAGATTAACACTCTCATACTTTAGCATACTATTCACATCCCAGTGACTCTGAACTTCTGAACGTCATCATCCATATCCCCTTTCATACCCTTTTCCAGTGGCTGCTCCTTCATTCATTCTCCTTGGCTCACTAGGGGAGGTGGGGAGAGTTGGAAAACTCCTTGCTCTCCATTACCACTTTCAAGTTCTTCCGCTTCCTTCATCACTCAGTAACCTCTTTTCCTTTGAGGTTCATGATATTTCTGTCTACTCCCTAATCAAAATTTTAGAAACTGCTATCTACCTATCTACCTACCTACCTACCTACCTACCTACCTACCTACCTACCTACCTACGTATATCAATGAATTCTATAACTGGCTCACAATTTTTCTCTCCTCACTAACTCCTGTCCTCAAACTAGGGGACTTCAACAACATGCATATTGATTCTCCTAACCACTCAGATCCTCAATCTACCCATCGTGTCTAAGCTACTCCTCCACCCATCTTCAGTCACACACAAAGATAAGCATATGCTCAATTTTGCCATCACATACACATTTGCCTCTTCAAAAATGAAGGACGAACAACAGTAACATACAAATTTACCTCCACTATGTTCAAGAATTGTGAAGTCTTTTTATCCAACCGTAATCTATTTACTTTTCACCTCTCCCTCTGCTTTCCCTTGTACAACTTAACTCTTCATCTGCACCATGATCTAGTGGTCACCTCTCTCTCTGCTATTCCTTACAAAACCTCACTGTGTCTACACCATGATCTCCAATCCCTTGACCCTTCAGTTTTCTCCCAGGCCATCTCCCTTGCACTAGCCACTTTCTCCCCTTCTCCCCATCTTGATCCCTTGTTGGGCCAATTCAACTCAATATTGTCCTTTTCTCTTGAATCCCTATCCCCTTTATTGTATCACTGATTATACCTAAGCAAGCCTCAGCCTAGGATGACTCCCATAATTTGTTGCCTTTGCTCCTTCACACTCACTGCTCTATGAAGGTGGAAAAAAAAAATCATACAACCACTGTGCCTGGATTCACTACAAATTCATGTTACATAACCTTAACTAGGCCCTCCCTGTTGCTAGGCAATCCTACTATACCTTCCTAATCAGCTCATGATCCTACTCTCCATAGAGGCTCTTCCAAACCTTTTCATACCTTCTCAAATCTCCCATGGTTCCCTCTTCCTTCACTCTTTTACCTGAGAACTTTGCCTCATATTTAACAGAAAAAACTAAGGCCATTTTCCATGAGTTCCTTTCTTCTTTATCTCCTGTAATTCAGGTGCTTTTTGCTATTATCTCCTCCTTCACCCCATCTCACAGGATGAAGTGCTCTTACTCCTTACCCTGTTTAAGAGATCCTATTCCATCCCATCTCCTCCAACAGATTACCCCCTCTGTCATACCCACTCTTACACTTATTATGGCAATCTCTCCCTCACTACTGGCTCATTTCCTACTGCCTACAAACACGCTCACGTCTCTTCTACCCTGAAAAACCCCTCACTTGATCGTTCTATTCCAGCTAACTATTATCTTATATCTCTTCTGTCCTTTGCAGCTCATCTCCTCAAAAAGGCCATCTACAATAGGTGCCTCCACTTTCTTTCCTCTCAGTCCCTTCTTAACCCTTTATAACCCGACTTCTAATCTTATCTTCCACTGAAATTGCCCCTTTCAAAGTTATTAATGATCTCCTGGTTGTCAAGTCCAATGGCCTTCTCTCCATACTTAGTCTCCTTGACCTTTCTGTGGCCTTTGACACTGTTGATCACTCTCTCGTCCTTGACACTCTCTTCTCTCTAGGTTTTCAGGACACCACTCTGTCCTGGTTCTCCTTCCACTGTCTGACTCATCCTCTCCATTTCCTTTGCTGGATCCTCCTCCAATAGGTGTTCAGGTTCTATCCTGGGCTGTCTTCTACTGGTGAGATACGGACAAGAATCACGTAGTATTAGGGTAGAGTATGAAAGGCTTGCTATCTAGAAGAGTAAAAGGCATACCCCCATGGATGAGATCACAGGTACATCTAAATAAATACATCTTTTTCAATACTTCAGGAATATTTTACCTTATTGAAAGTAATATTTAAAGTAATATTTAAGTATTCCTTTCACAGGTATGGACCATAATTCATTCAATTCAATGATGATCAGTTGAATTCAATAAGTAATAAATAAACACCTACCAATAAATAAACAACCAACATATGCAAGGGCAGGGAGAAGGGGGAAGGGAGAAGGGGAGTACAGTCAGACTTAAGAATGAAAGAGACTTGATGGAGGAAGGAACAATGATCAATCGCTCAATGCTATTGCCTGACTTCTCAGTTGCAATTAGTAAGGGAAGGCCTTGTCATCAGCTGTTAGGTTTCTTCCATGAATCGTTCAGAGACCTAGTCTTCAGTAAACTTCCCTTTTCCTATCTATCTTATTTTCATCAGGCGTGGGGTGGGGAAAAAACAACAACAAAACACAATAATCTTGTTCTTCTTCCTCTCTTTTCAAAGATGTTATCACAAGTTATGGCTAAGCAGGCCCTAGAGTAGATGCTGACTCCAGTAGTCTCTTATGTTTAACACCTCAGGGAGGATGTTGATACCAGGAGTGTCCACAAAACTCTGCATCATTTGATTAGAGAACAAGAAATGATTAGGGATGCAAAAAAAAAGAGCGCAAAGAAATTTTGTTCTGCAAGAGCACAGACAGAAAAAGAGCCAGGGATCTAGAGTAAAACTCAGTCACCACAGTTTCCTGGGAATGACTTACCTTAGAGACTTTAGCAGGAGCTGACATAATACTGACAAAAAAAGAAAATAACACCCAAGGATAGAAAATGTGATCTGATTATTTGATACATATTTTAAAAAGCAAGCAGTATGAAATGGAAATTCGGAGTTTCCTATAGAATTCTCTTTTTTTGTGTCCTCCTGTGTGTATGAAAATGGTTTTTTTTTGGTGTTTAAGTTTAGAATTTAAAAAAACTCATTTTTATTTTTAAAAAGGAAATGTGATTTGAATACTTGGGTAAAAATCATACTACTCTGTCAGACAAGCAGAGCAGTAAGAAGGTATAGAAAGGCTACATATACTTGGGGAGAGTTATTAAATTTATTTCACACCAGACAGACCATTTTAATAGGAAAAATTTGATTAAAAAGGGTTCCAATTATCTGTAGGATGTTAAAGGGACTGTGAGTTCTAGGTCTGACTCAACAACTTGATTTGCTGGGTATCCTTGGCAATGTTCTTCACCTTTCTAGGACTCAGAGGGTGCCAGGTAATACAGTGTGAGAACATAAGAAGTGCTATAGCAGATCAGATTAGTAGTCTATCCAGCTTTCTGTTGTTTCTCATAGTGATTCCCAAAGGACACATGGCAGGGGTGAGGGGAAGGATGGGATATAATCACTCCCCATGCCATCAGTCTCTGTGGGTTAGGAATGAAGGTGCAGTATCCTTCCCCTTCCTCTAGGAAGTCTGTAACTCACCTGTGAATTTGGCTATACAGTTTATATACTTCTCTTCAATAACAAGAACAACAAATTCCCTTTGTCTGTCTCTCTTTGTCCCTCTGTCTTTCTCTTGTCTCCCCCTCCCTCTTTTTCCTTCCCTCTCTTTCTCTCTCCCTCCCCCACCTCTACACACACACACACACACACACACACACACACACACACACACACACACATACGGATATTTTACAGAGATGGACATTGATCCCAAGAGAGGGGAAAAGGCTTCATAGGATCGTAGATTCTATGATGGAGAATACCTCAGAGACGACCACTCCAAACTCCGAATTTTATATATGAAGAAACTGAGCTCTGTAGAGGTTGAATGTTTTCCCCAAAGTCAAATAAGGCAAATAATAACATCAGAGGCAAGATATGCGCCTAAGTCCTTTGAATTCAAGACAATGCTTCTTAACTCCTAGCCTATCGCTCCAATAAACATTTTTACAAAGAATTGGAGGGAAGAGATCAATGCAAGAAGCAATAATAATTGATATTGAGGGTGGGTGCTGTTACTGTCTTGAAGGGGGATTAAGTGGGTTAGATTTCAGTTCTGATGTGTTTCAAGATTTGAGAATTTAAAAGATCATGAATTATTGCACACCTAGTACAATACTCTCATTTACTGAGACCTAGGATAGGAGCTAATCCTTAGAACATGTGACAGCAATGAAAAGATTGGAGTAGTGGGCAGAATACTGGACTTGGAGTAAGGAAGATCTGACTTCAGATCCTTTCCCAGTTGATTGCTATATGTGTGACCCTGAGAAAGTCATTTAAACTCTTCTGCCCTCAGTTCTCCACATGGAACATAAGGGAGGTTGAACTAAATGGTCTCTAAGGTCCTTTCCAGATCTAAGTCAATGACTTTATGATTAGAACTGGCCATGTGCCTAGACAGAATAGACCATGTGCCCATGTGCTGTGATCATGAAGACCTAGGAGGGACCATGATGTTCCCTAAATTCTCTATGTTGTCTGACCCCTGAAATTTGACATCGAGAGCTTCATTCATTTGGGTTATGGCTTTGACCTTAAACAGCTTGGTTTTATCCAAATCACTGCACATGTCTCATGTGTGACCCAACCTGACTTCCTTCTATTTAATTCTGGGCCAAGTTCCTTGTTAATTTATTTATCTTCCACCCCTGTCCAATAAACTTACCCTTATACTTAGTAGGTGAAAATTGAATGGCAGAGATGTTTCACAATAATAAAATGAATATTAGATCTGGAGTAAAAAGACAGAGTTTCTAGAAAAAATCTTGGAGTTTTAGTGGACTTCACTAAGAATCAACAAATCGAAACAGCAGCTTCAAAAGTTAATTTGATCTTGGGTTGAATTAAGAAAGGCACAGTGTTCAGAACACAGGTGATAAATTCTCTGTTTTCTACCCTGGTCAGACCACATCTTGAGTATTGCTCTCAGTTCTGGGAGTCACATTTTAGGAAAAGCAGTAATGATAAGATAGAGATGATCTGGAAAGTGGTGATAAGTTTGGGCATGATTCAGATTAGATTTAAGGGAAAGCATCTGAACAATTAGAGTCATCAAAATGTGGAATGAGCCTCTTAATTCTACTTCCACAATATTTTTGACATTTATGTCCTCTCCACTCACAGAGTCACCACCCTAGTACAGACCCTTATTATCTTTTCTCTTGATTATTGTCATAGCCTCCTGACTAGTCACCCTGCATGCAATCTCTTCCCTTTCTAATCCATCCTCCCCATGGATAATAAATTGGTATTCTTAAAACACAAAATCACAGATTGACCATATTCCTCCCCTACTCAAGAAGTTCCAGTGGCTTTTAACATTCTTCATTCTCTGACTCCAATCTGCCTTTCTTGGTTTATTTCATTTTTACTTTCCTGCCTGTATTCTATGTTCTAGTTGGCCTACTGTGGCTTGCCATATACAACATTCTGTTATGGAAGAAATATCTCCTCTTTGAGTTCATGTAGTAGATTACTGCTGCTGAAATAAATCTCTCACAATGCAGAAATTACAGAGGTAAAAACTTAGGTTTTATTGTACTTAAACACAAGTCTGGGAGGTAGAAAAATAACCCTGAACAAAGATTAGGATTCTAAAGAGGCTTTTATAGACAAAATTATGTTAGAGTGATGGAGAAATAACTTCTTTTACATATTACACTCTCATACATTATTTTAGGCTATAAAAGTAAAAAAAAAAAAAAGACATGGACATAATCCCATGCTTCTTGTCACATTATAAAAGATGAACAAGCTTAGGTAAACAGAATCATAATCTCAACATTTCCTAAGGAAACAAACCTAGTTTAACAGACTGTGTAGGTAAACTTAATCAGGTTGCAAATTAAATACTGAGTTTGCAGAATCTTATACTTAGAAGATGTTATATTTTAAAGAAATACAGTGGAGTAATTGAGAGTAAAGGATTTACAGATTATGAAGATTCAGAGTCAGGGAAGTCCTTTCACAAATAAAATCTTTTTGGGAAGTTCTAAGGATGCTATATTCCTTTCTTCTCATTTGGTTTCTCATCTCAGGAATGTCAAAAATCTTCCTTTGACAACATTTGGTTCTATGAGTCATATTTTATTCAGGTGAGGCCAATATTAATAGAAGACAGGTTTTCAGTTAACCAGAAGTTCAGGGGGAATGCCCTTGAGTCTTGAATAATAAGATCCAATAAAAGAAATAAAAACCCTCATAACAGTTTATAGAATTCTCATAGCAATCTTATCATCCTGCAAAAGCTTTTCTCATGTCAGTGTAAGAAACTATCAAAATGTTGGCTGCTAAAAAGGGCAGAAAGAGAATGTTTGCATAAAGAAAACTAACCAAATCAATTTGCAAAGAAACACGGCCTCTCTGATAAGATGTGGAGAAGAGATATAGTCCATTCTGAGGACTAACTATAGAATTGATGCTCAGATGAATCTTCTGAGAGGACCTGTTTGAAGGGAAAGTAATAACTTAGGTAGTAATGACTACAGGGCATTGTGGTCCATCAATTCATTTACTTGTGATTGCTTTCAGAATTTTGAAATTGATAACTGAGGAACTCTAAAACAAAAACAAATAACTGTTAGGAGACCATGAGAATATTATGTAAGAACTACCGGGTTCATAACTGACAGAAACATGGATTTTTTGAGTTTTTCCTCACAAGATACCTTTGGTAAGTGACTGACCACTGAAAAGGAAAGAGTTGAGGCTTTGGAAAGTATAAGAAGTCAGAGAAGAAGATATGAGAAGAAAGAAGAAGCTAGACAAAGAGAGAAGAATTAGGAGATAGGACAGAGTGCAGAAAGAATCATGAGAAGCAAGGAACAGAAGACATAGAAGGCTTCCCGCTGAGACAGATGACTCTGTAACTGCTTTAATGGGAGCCTGCTGATGGGAAGAAAAGTATCATATAGTTGATTGGCTGGAAAAAGGTGGGGAATAGTTGAGAGATCTCTTCAGCTGCTGTGCTGAATAGAGAGCTTAATCCTGCTGCTGTGTAGACAGCTGGTTGGGCTTGTCAGAAAGTCAACCTGAGGAGCTTTGCTTTTTTCTGGCTTAAGAAGATTGTTTGTCATTGTACAAGTGCAACATTAATTTCTCTCTGTCTCTGTCTCTCTCTCTGAGAAAGCAAAACATTTTCCCACCATCTTGTTAAAGGTGACTCTGATAAAAGATGTTGTTACTGCTTCATTGGCTTAAGAAAATGAGAGTAGCAAATTTTAAAATCCAGCAAAACAACAACAGAACAATAGGTCTGTGAAGCCACTAGAGGAATAGCTTACAGAGAAGCCATTTTGTATTGTGCAGATTGTTCCTGAGTGGACCCAGAATATGGGTTTCTTTATTCACGAACTACCCTGCTAAGTTTCTGTAAGTGTGTACTTCCTTTCCCCCAGACACTGTGAACATTGGTAGGTGAGTGTGATCCAGGTTTATGGATGAAATGTGATATTTTGATTATTCTTGCTTTCCCCTTCTATTGAGTAATTGTGACTGATTATTCCTGCTTTTGCCTAAAATTGAGCAAATGTTATAATTAGTTTTACTTTTACCTTATCATTAAGTAAATGTTTTATGTTTATGTATCCTTGTGTCATAGCTTTCCCATCTGCTAACAGGAAGCACACAGATAGGGATTTTAGGGGGTACAGAGGCAAGTAGTAGGGTTATATACCCCTCATATCTGCATTAACCCTAGGACCCTAGGAGAGAGCAGTGAGGAGTAGTCACATGTTATGTCTTCCTACACATTCCCCTACCTACCCCCACCTGCCAGCATGAGTTCAGGTGGTGGTGAATGAGTCAACCCAGAGAGTGAGATTAGGAGGTGAAGTCATACTCAGGCTAACCTTCTCACCTCTGCTCTGTAGAACCCTTAGCTTTCTTTAATGTTCAATTCAACTGCTACCTGTGCAGAGGCTCCCAAAGTGGGCAATGCCACCCCATGGGGAGCACCCCAGAATGATTGGGGGGCAGTAGTAGTCTTGGGTGTAATTGTTGAATAAAAATAAGGGGATGGTGGAAGCACAAGGAAAAAAGAGAAGAATATTTTGAAAAACTCTTCATACATGTTTCATCTGTTGTATAATAGAGTTAAAGGCATAGTGATTACATTATTTTCCAAATAAACATACAAAATTCAAGTTATAACCAATTAGCGGTCAAGTCTGCTGACAGGTCTTAACAAGCAAGTGTTGGGAGGTGAGTGTGTCCCACATTGTTGGGAAGTCCAACATGCACTGGCAGGAATATGTGTGCATGTGATGACTTGTTTACAATATAACACTATACTGTTACATGATGCAATATTGCATCATCAAAATTTCAATGCAGGAAAAACCCCACAAACTGACAACAAATTATTAAATTTATAATAAATTACCAAATTTAAGATGCATAATTAAAAATATATTTAAATATTTTTGAAATGATACAAATTTTAAAAAAACACTAAAGGGTTAAAGAAAGTAGATTTCCAGGTGGACACTGAATAATTTTTTTCTTTTGAAAAGGAGTTGATAGGCCCAATAAGTTTGGGAACATCCGTACTAGAGGAAGCCTACCAGATGACCCTAGTTGCTTATGTTCTACTTTGCACATTACTTTGCATCAACTCAGCATTTAATTTGCTGTATATATGTTGTTGCCTTACGAGTGAACGCAAGGTTTCTGAGGACAGGAATTGTTTTCACTTTTGTCTTTGTATCCTTAATGACAAACGCAGTGTTTAACGCATACTAGATGCTTAATAAATTATTTTTAAGCAAGTTAATGGATAGCCTTAGAAACAAGTGTGCATTCCCTCCCCTGGAAATCTTCAGGGGAAGACTTGGGGATATTATGGAGTATATTCATATTTAAGGTAAGTGCTGAATCATTGCACTATCCTAACTGATATTTTGTGACTCCAAACCTTGAGGATCCTAATAAGCTGAATGGCATGCCTGATGGGTTTCAGGCAAAGGCAGATAGTCTATAGAAATGGGAGATGGAAAAGGACAGAAATAAGCCAGAGATACAAGTAGGTGCGTATCATAGGTTGTTATTCCCTACTTTCCTCTGTTTGACCTGTGTCGATTTAATTAGATTATCCCTAATATCCCTTTCATCTCTGATGTTATGTGATTCTGGGGAAAAATAAGAAGCACTGACCCAACACATCTTGATTCCTATGTGATAAAGTAGCTTTGAAGCCACTTAATCTTTTAGGGGCTTAGTTTGTCTACAAATAGGGATAGTATCTGCCTTCCATCCCTCACACAAATCTGAATTTGAATGAAAAAAAACCCAACAACCATATATTAGTAACCTAATATTTTCAAAGCACTGTCTAAGTCACCCCGGATGCATGCTCTCTGCCAAACTACTACTATATTCAGGCTTTATTCCTTCATTTCCCCACTCAATTCTTAACCCTTTACAATCCTACTTCAAAACCAATTGAAGCTGCTTTTTCATAGCTTACTAGTGACCTATTGTCTTATCGTCTTTGAAAGGTCCTCACCCTATATTTGACTTCTCTAAAACTCTCAATACTTTTGATGCTAACTCTCTTTCCTCCCTGACCTTAGAAAGCACAATCCTCTCCCGAATCTCCTCCCAACTGTCTTCCTGTTTCTTTTCTATTTCGCTAATCAACATTTATTTCCCACTTCTAAGCTGGATCTCTCTAGGTGGTCTTTAGAAAAGAGATACAGTCTTGTGGGAGGGGCTGCAGTTTCATGTGCAATCATCTTTTTATTTTATTCCACTATGTTATGAAAATGCTTATTTTATTTCTTAAGTTCAGAATAAAATAAATAACATTTTTAAAAGGAAAGAAAAAACATAAATGAAATATTTTTTAAAACAATAAACAAAAGAGAGCAGAAAGAAGTTCAGAAGAGGACACCAATAGGATGAACAGTGTTGCTAATACCATGTTAAATTAGATCTTTACTTTTCAAAAGGTGTACATTAACCTTTTACAATCCTGTTTCTAAACCTACCACTCAAATGTAACTGCTCTTTCAAAGGTTACCAATGATCTCTTCACTCCTAAGTCTTGTAGCCCTACTATTAGCCTGTACTTGAGCACCCTGTAGTTCTCAAGATAAGAGAAGATAAGAAGATGAGGGGAGAAAAAAGTAATGAAGACTAGAAGTACAATTGAATTATATCCAATTATCTTGTACTATCCTTATTTATATAAAGAAATGTTCATGCTAAAGGCTGCCAAATTATGGATATAATGTAATGTCTCTTCTCAATTTGTTGCTGAATTAAGATTACTCAGAGTTCTAAGAAAAATGGTTACTAAAGTGTTTAATATCTGACTCAGAGTTATGAGACAAGCAGTTGCTCAGTTTTGAACATGACAGGCTGTTACATACTGAAGTGATATGGACAGCAGTATGATTTGGGGACAAATGAAGTTTATTAGATTATACACAGAGGGTGAGAATTTGATTCCTAATAATAAACTAAGGTGAGATCATTGTAGAAAATACACAGAGGTTAAATCCAGAAAGAAGAGAGAGAGGGGAATAGACAAATTTCAAAACTGAATTATTTAAATTTGAGGCTACAAATAATGGATACTATAGTTGTTGTTGAGAAATAAGTCTAGCTGAGCAAGGGAACAGATTGAAAACTGGAAATCAGAGAAGTCACTTCGTGGATCAATAGGTTCGGTAGAGATGTTGTGTCTACGGAAATGTTGGTTACATACAGCATGGATCAATTCAATTAGCAGTGAAAGCATATATTCACCAAGTGACATTCATCAAAGAACTCTTAGGGCCAGTTTATGAGACAGAAAGAGAACCTTGAAGTTTGTAGTTCTAGAGTTGGGAGTAACCTTGAGAACACTATAAGTGTATGCCCACTGTCCTCCACAACTGAGCGGTGAAAAAACAAGCTAATGTCAGGGATTCCCAGCCACATAGCTGCCAGGTGGGCAGAGAAAGATTGCTGATGGCAGACAGCTGACTGCTACTGCTTCCATCACTCCCGACTCTGCACTACCTGAAGGCTTACATCTATTAATTCATTTGCCACTAGGAAAGAGAGCAATTTCATCTGTTCCAGTCTTTTGTACGCACACAGTTCTGGCATAATTATCAATTAAGAGGCTCTTCATTGCCACACAGGAAGCTGACAGCAAATGGTCAGAAGATCCCTACTGAAGTCATGAAGGAGAGGGTCCCTCCATCATATGATTCTGGAAGGAGGCTCATCAAGCCTCTGTGGGTTGTTAGACAGAGCACACCACACATGCTCTCAGCTCAGGATTTCGTTGACCATTTCCCCTGTTACATAAAAAAGACAGAGTCTATTGCAGGAATGATGAGTAGAGAGCCTTTCCAGCATGGCAGACCCTGCTGGAGCTTATGTTCTACTGGCAGAACTTTTGAGCATCCAGGCTGATGTCTATGCCATGATGGAATGGGGCTTTGAGGAGTCATTGTACATAGCAGGTGTTTAAGTACTGGGATTTCTAAATTTCCAGTTGCCTCAGTCCACTAATGCTTTCAATTCTTGTTATCCATCCCAGGCTCCTGTGTTGCTGACCATCCATTTGAAATCATGGCTACTATTTTATAAAGCTCCAATTGAGTGCATTTTCTGCTTTCCTATGACGTTTAATCTGTTTCTGCCTTATTTAATTTCTGACCAGAGTCTAATGGGGCTTCTGCTTCATTTGCCATATTCAAGCATCACTGTTTTTGTTGGCAGCCCCCAGCAGTTCTGCGCTCATATAAAATAATGAGACAGAAAGGAAGGGAGAGAATTGCTGGGAGTGGAGGGAGGGGGAGGAAGAAAGATGGAAGGAGAAAGAGTATTTTCAGGAGGAAACTAGAAAAAGCAAAAAAAAGAAAATAAGAGGGACAAAGTGAAGGAGACAGGAAAGAGGAATGGAAAGAGAGACAGAGAGATAGAGGCAGAGACAGAGATGGAGACAGAACTGATATTGACTGAGCCTTTGCTTGCCCAGACCTGTGAGTTCACAATGATTGTAATGTCACTCAGTATGGTCAAACATTGTGCAGAAGCAAACATTTTAGAGAAATATTGAGGAGGAGTCCCTCAGACTGGGAGACGTGCTCTCCCTTTGAAACTAATTCTTAGGCAAATCCAGTCCTTGTTTATCTCACTTTCTGGTCATCAGTTTTCTAATGTTGAAAATATCTAGTGAATTCTCCCCTCCCTCTCCACCTCCCATCCCCCAAGGTGCTTTATGTTTGGGGCAGCATTGGGAAAAGCTGTACAATCCGTGGATAAAGGGAGAAGCATTGTGAACTTATTTTCAGGGATACTCAACAGGGCAAATAGTTAATGGTATTTGTGTGTTATTACAATTGATGTGAACACATAATGCTAGACAAGCAAAGGTTCAGGTAATGTCAACTCTGTCTCTGTCTCTCTCTCCATTCCTCTTTCTTGTCCCTTTCACTTTGTCCCTCCTATTTTGTCTCTTATTCTTTTTCCCTTTTCCATCTGAAAATACTTTCTCCTTGCATCTTTCTCCCCCTACCATCTTTGTCTTCCTTTCTGTCTCATTCTCCTTTTTTCATCCTTCTTACCCTCTGTTCTCCTCTGGGACATTATCAGGTTTGGAAAGATAGACAAAATTGGGAGGGCAGCTAGATTATCCTTCATTTCCTCCACCATTCCACTCCTCTACCCCCTGCCTCTTTTCCATATTCATTCAGGGTCTTGATATCTACCAGGTTTCCCATTAAAATCAGATCTCAGCAAACTGCTAAACTCCATCTCACTAATGTACAGCTAATTCTGTGTACTTGCTTCTATATGTCTTATATTTGTACACTAATATAAAAATTCTTCAGTCAAAGGTAGAGTCTCTAATTATGGAATTGCAGGCATATAGAATTTCTTGAGTCAATTTCATAATCCATCACATCAATCAATCATAAACCATTTATTTGGTGCCTACTATGTGCCAGCATGTATATGGGTGTATAAGCAGTCACCTACTCTACTTATTCATAAAATCTAGCCTATTTATTACTCATATAATTAGCAACATTTTAGATATTTAGGAATATTAGTGCATAGGAATGGTCATTCTCTCTTAAAAAAATATAGACTAACAATGATCAGAAGCAAATTGAGACCAGATATTGATTTGAACAAATATAACAACTTGGCCATTTTTGTGCTGGAGGAAATAAGCCACTGTTTGGATTTGTTTCTCTACCACTAAGTAGGAGGGCTCTTCTTGGCTCAGTTACTTAAGGAGCAGGTGGCCAGGCTCTGTCCACAGCTCTTAGCCCTGCAAAGCCAGATCTAATTCTCCCGCTTTCCCAGCAGGCACTCTCAAGATGCTGGCTGCTTGTTCATCAACTTTCTCTCCCCTACTGCAGTCCATGTACTTCCTTGGTAATTCTATTACCTGACATTTTATCCAATTTTGGGTTCATGCCTTCCATGGGATACCAGATGGAAAGCATGACAGTCTCAAGGGAAGACTTGGTTGAAAGTTTATCATCTACTTCAGTCTGGGAATGTGAATAACAAGGCTCTCTCCCGCTACAGAGTAATTGCCGCACTGACCACTTACAGAGTCCATTCAGGCCAACGTGGCCTTGAGCATTGAGTTCCCAAGAGAAGGCTCTGTTGTGGGAGGGTATGCTTGCTCGTCCTGACATTAACCTTAAAGATTGGATCTTAGCCTATCACTCATATATCATCCTAGTTTTTCTCATGGTACTATCTCCTGGGAGTAACAAGCTCTGTAAATTTAATATCCCCTGTGAAAGATAGATATTAGAACAAAGGATCATAGATCATAGAATTACAGTATTTGATTTGTCCTTGATATTTGTCCTTCACTTGTTTAAGTTTCACACTTTGGCCTGAGTGTTTTGGGAAGGAAGGAACCCTTGACCCACCAACCCTCAACCCACCTTAACACCCTCCCCCACCCATTCACTCTGATCTTGATTTTACAAATTCCGATCATGAGCTTTCTTAGCTTTTATTTTTGCAGGCTAAATGTCCTAGTCTGTCCTTACACAAAAAAAGCCCCCAATCCTCTTCTCATTTGGATTGTCTCCGGACCTTTTCCAAGAACCGTGCCTAGATTCAGTGGTGTGAAATTCAAGCAGAAACTGGGACTGTTAATCAGAACATAAGGATCCCTGAAGGCTACATATTGATTTAGTTTTTTAAAATCGAATGTTGTTTTGTTGATTTTTATTTATTTTGTTAAATATTTCCCAGTTGCATCTTAATATAGCCCGTGGGCTGCATCTTTGTCACCTCTTCCCTCCTTCTTTCCCATGCTCTTAAAATCGTCAGTATTTTTCAAAATCCCTCTTGGAATGAAGACTAGATTTGAAGATGGAGGATCTGTGTTAAAATCCTGGCTCATTTATTTACTATTCCTGTGAGCTTCGAAAGTTAATTTGCCCCTGCAGACTTCAATTTATTGATTTACAAAATTAGCGGTAGAGCTGGGAGTAATATTGTACTGCAAAATTTCTAAGTTTCCTCTTGCTTAAAATTATATGATCCTATGATCATAATGGCAGAGATCAGGCACTGATATTCCACATTTTGCTTAATATTACTCATATTATTAGCAGCCCTAAAACCCATTCCTTCCATTTCCTTGGCAATTTTATTTCATCCAGTTTGGGGTTCTTGACTTCCAGGGGATGCCAGATGGAAATCATGACAGAGCCTAAGTAAGAGATTGATTGTTGAATGCTTATTGAAACTTTGAGGTTATTTACATTGCTCTGACAATTAGCTGCTAGCAGAATGGTTGATGTTAAAATTATTATTTTTTTCTCCTTTAATTGATGGGAAAGGGTTGAGGGAGCTTCATACCTGAAGGAGTCCTTTGGTAAGCTGGCCAGGTGTAGCTATGGAATTGACTAATAAAATATTTGCATATTACCTGTCTTATGGGGTTTTTGTAGGGACAGGAAAAGCTTTGCAAACCTTTGTAAACAATCCAAATGAAAAGAGGAGTTGAGGCTTTTCTGTGTAAGGACAGACCAGGACACTTAGCCTGCAAAAATAAAAGCTCAGAAAGATCGTGATCGAAATCTGTAAAATCAAGATCAGAGTGAAAGGGGGGGTGTGTGTGTGTTAAGGTGGGTCGGGGGGAGGTGGGTCAAAGGTTCCTTCCTTCCCAAAACACTTAGACTGAAGTGTGAAACTTTAAAAAGTGTAGGACAGATATCAAGGACACTTGAATGAGTGATAATTACAGTTGAAAAATGTTTATTTTCTGGGTTGTATCATTTAGTTCACAGTATCATAGAGATAGAAGGGACATTGGGGTCATTTAGCCCATTCCTTTCATTTTGGAGATGAGGAAATGAAGTCCCAGAGATGTTAAAAAACTTGCTAAGGTCCCACAGGTAGTGAGTTGAAGATTTGGAGTTCAAACTCAGATTATCTCACTCCTAGTTCAATATTTCTTTCACTTTGAATGTAAATTCCATTGAGTTATTCCATTAGTACATCCAGGGACTGCAGATAAGTAATGAGCTAGGCCCAAAAATTAATGGGAGAAAGAGCTTGGATCACATTTGAGAAAAGCAAGAGAATACTATATACAGTAACAGCAATACTGTTTTAAGAACAACTTTGAGCAAATAAGTTATCTTGTCTATTATAAATACTCAAATTAACTATAAAGGACATATGAAAAAAGATGCTATCTGTATTATCCAGAGAAAGAACTTATAAGTAGAAGAATGTATAGAATAATTTTATATCTGTATACCTATTTGTATATAGTGGTAACCATCTCTAGAGTGAGAGGGTGGAAGGAAAGGAAAAAAAGAAAAAAGAAATCTACATAATAATTTTGCTTTATAATTGAAAGGAACAGCAAATTATGCATAGCAGATTTGCAGTTCCATATACAATCATCTTTTTTATTGTACTGTTATGAAAATGCTTGTTTTATTCCATAAATTAAAAATAAAATTAAAAAAAGAGAGAAATGGTGAAGCACTTTTTATTCAGGCTAAGCTGCTTGAGAATCCTAGAACATCAAGATTTCAGAAGAATCAAAGGATGATAGAGCTAGAACCCTAAGAGTCTTCAGAAGCCATCTAACTTAACTCCCTCTTTTTATATGTAACTCTTGGCTCAAAGGGTATTTGCATGGGGCTCTCCTCATTGGTTACATGGAGATTGATTATCTGGTGCTCCACACCTGCATGAGGGGTGGAGCTGGTGAGAACTAGAGAGAAGACATGCTTGATCTTCTGACTCCCAGGCTGAAGAGAGAAGATGAAACTCCAGATTCTCTTCAGATCCCTGAAGGGAGAGAAAGATTCTGGGAAGAAGTTAGTATGTAGAGGAGCCAGAATATTAATTACATCCCTATTCTAGCTTACTACACTAGAGACTACAAGGAAATTCCACTTGCATGAGACCTGAGACTCTCAGTAGAGATGAGTTATCTTGTTTCTGATGGGACATCGCATTTACTCTGTGTACTGTCTAGTATTATATGTATTTTCCTATGTATACTTTCCCTAATTCCTGTTTTGTTATCAATTTGACCAAATGCATTTATTTACTTATTCACTATGTTGATGCATTTTGGAACTAGCATTTGGTGGGAAGGGAGGCAAGCCTTGTATATGTAGCTTGGGGCACTCCTTCCCCATTAAGGGATAGTAATTAGGAGCATAGCTTGAACCTGAAAACTATGACTTTTAGACTAACAATATTTAAGAGAACATCTGGTTATAACTCTAGCCCAGCACTCTCTCTTTTGAGAAGAGCAAAATGGTGGCTTCTGACCCCATCCTTCTGCTTCCTCTCCTGGAAGGAATCAAAATGTACCTTGGGAAGGTGTAGGGGAGGAGATTCTAGAGATATCTATTCTTTCCTCCCTGTGAACCACATCTATACAGACCCATGTGGGCATGTATAACATACATGGGCAACAAAACACAGCCCACCTACCCCCTAAATATCATGAGGAACTTGAGGTTTAGAAAAATCAAGTGACTTGCCAAATGTCTTAAGGTAGTGTCAGAGGTGGGATATGAACTCAGTCCTCTGACTCTGGGTGGTGCAGTGGCTAGAGCACTGTCTAGAGAGACTCATCCTCATGATTCAATTCCGGCCTCAGACATTTACTAGTTGTATGACCCTGGGCAAGTCATTTAATCCTCTTTGCTTCAGTTTCCTTATCTGTAAAATGAGCTAGAGAAGGAAATGGCAAACCACCCCAGTATCTTTGTGAAGAAAACCTCAAATGGGGTCATGAAGAGTCAGACATGACTGAACAAAAACAATCTGTGATTCCACTGCCACTTCACTTTCCATTATACCATGGAAAAATATGTGGGGGGGGTACACACACTTCTGCATGCAACTGATAATCATATGTACACCAGAAAGCCATTATCAAGGATCAGAAAAGGAGCTGGTCATGTATTGAGATTGAGGGATAACAGATGGACAAACTGAATGTTGTACTGCTACCTATGAAATATTAAAAGAGCCAGAGGAAGTTCTTGAAGATGTTGGGTAGATCTTCCACGGAGGATTTATGGGAGGACACAGAAAAGAATTGCACAGGTTGAGATAGCATGGATGGGTTGATATTTGTGTCGATGGAAGAAGTACCCACATCACTGGTGTGAGAATGAAAATTTACTGTTTTTACTCAGCCTTTTTTGGTAATAGCAGTCTATCCCTTGATATTAAGCCTTTAAGAGCAAGAATCATACAGCTTTCTACTATCTATGCCCAGCACAGCACTTTGCATAATAATTACTGTTGGTGATGGCATCACCTGCAAGAAGTAGGATATTTCCTGTGTTTTCCTGTTTCTCTGCCTTTGTCAGGTGGCTCTCTGTGTCTGGAAGGTTTTCTCTTGTCTCTGCTTGTTGAAATCCTGCCCCTCTTTCAAGGTGTCCTTCAAATTTTACCTCCTGCTTGGAGCCTTTCTGGTATGTCCCCCTCCCTAGGTGAAATGTAATTGATCTCTCTCTTAGCCATTTATTTTTATTGCTTCAGGTATTTTTTTAGTGTCTTCTTCTGTACAAGTGTATATATCTCCCCTTTTAGAATGTAAAAACCCTGAAGGCAGGGATCTGTCTTATTTTCCTAAAGCATGATCATGCCACTCACTCAAAAGCTCACAAAAAGTAGTTCTCTATTGTTTTTAGAATAAAACAAATACCAGTTTGGCATTTAAAAGCCTTTGCAATTTGGCTGCAATATACCTTTCGAAACATTTCACATTATTCTCCTTTTATATACTCTTCCTCCCAGTCCATTTTGGCAGTTTGGTTCCCTTGGCATTCTCTTACCTACCATCCTGCTTTTGTACAGGCTATTTTTCTCATACTTGGAACATACTCTTTCTTCATCTCTACCTCCAAGAATCCTTAGCTTTGCCTTCACAGCTTAGATGAGGTGCCACCTCCTATTTAAAACTCTTTCTGATGTTCCTGGTTATTAATATTCTTTCTCCTTCCTCCAATCGCCTTGCAACCATCTCCAACAATCCATTTACATATTGCATGTCCCAGCAACTTAAGTTCTTTAAAGCAAAGATGGCTTTATATTTTTGATTTTGTGTCTTCAACATAGAAGAGAGTACAGTACATACAGCAGGTGCTTAATAAGTGTTGCTGTAATGAAATAGAATATATCCCCCATCGTATCTAGCATATAGTAGGAGACTAAAATATGTTTGCTGTTTTTCTTGAATAGAATTATGCTAACCAATCTACCAGTCTCCTTACCTGTAAAATACTTCCCACTTTTCCTTTCCCTCTATTGAAATAGATGATTTCCTTCTTTTTACTTCCCTAGCAGCAGTGGATTATACCCAATGGATACCAAAACCTACTAGGCTAGATGTATATAAAAGCAGTTGGCTGTGAATCTCTATTTTTATCTTAACCTTCATAAATATATTTTAAAATTCCTATGTTCAACCCACTCAGCACCTCTATTGCAATACCAACAACCTGGGTTTTGAGAGCTATGGAACCTTTGGCAACATATGCCCATAGTACTCTTCTAATGGGATTAGATGGTACCTACTGCGTGGGCTGAGGCCTATTTGATAGAGGTCAAAATTAAGGGCCAGGGGGGCAGATTTGCTCAGTGCCAGAGTGCCCAAAGCTAAGGGAGAACAGAACCTTGGTGAGGTTAGAAAAACTCCTTCAATACCAGCAGGCAACTAGCCACACATCTTCCAGCATGACTGGTAAGTGACCGATCGGGTTTCTTCCTCTCCTAGAAGGAGGTAATTCTAGAGATTCTGGACCGCATGAATATTGATGATTAATTTGTCATTCTGTTTGTTGAGTGAAATGTCAAGGCCAGGCTGCAGCCCAGGAGGAAAGAAGTGATCGACGCTGGGATGATTTATTTTGGTGGATGCCCATAGAAGCAGAGATGAGAAACAGAAAAAAAGAATCCATAAAGCAACTTGGAGGCTTTCATGGCAAGCAGCCCAAAATATATGAATGGAGATCATTCTCTCCTTAGAACCGCTGGAAGAATTCAAGAAGCCTCCTTTTGCTTTCTAAGAGCAGGGAGTAGGGGAAGAGGTGAAAGATAGGACAGCTAGCTTTATTATTAGATAATCACCTTCACAAACTGAGTATATATAAAAAATTAATAACAGTTTCACGGAGTCCAATCTTTGACAGTTAAAAAAAATACCAAATAACTTCAATAGACGATCAAGTCAAATCATTATTTGCTTTTTAATTTTCATTCTTGAGGGGAGCAGTAAGACTGTATGAAAAATTATCCAATGAGAGATTGTTGTCAAGGGTAGATTCTCCTTAGACTTAATTTGTTCTGAGCTATGGTGGGAATCCAGACAAGGTAGATTGAGACCGAAACCCTGGGGGAGATAGCTGTGTAGGAAACAAGGTATGATTTGGGAGCTGAAAGGTCATTCAGTCAGAAGTCATTTATTTTTGTCGTTAAATTGTTTCAGTCACGTCCAACTCTTTGTGACTCCATCTGGGGGTTTCTTGGCAGAGATACTGAAATGGCTTGCCATTTCCTTCTCCAGTTCATTTTACACATGAGGAAACAGAGGCAAACAGGGTTATGTGACTTGCCCAGGGTCACACTAGAAGTGTTTGAGGCCAGATTTGAACTCAGGAAGATAAGTCTCCCTGACTTCAGATCAGATACTCTGTCTACCGCACCACCTACTTGCCCTATTATGTGCCAGGTACTCTACTAGTGTTTGGGATACAAATATGAAAAAGAAAGGTAATCCTTACCTTCAAGGAACTGATCATCTAACAGAGGAAGCTAGAAAGAAAGAGGTAGGGGCATAACATAGAAATCCAATGGAGACCAGCCAAGGAGAAAACAAAGCAGTCACAGACACAAGAGATTTTTATTGCTCACATCTCAGGAATAGTCTCTTCCTCCTTTATCTATAGGAATCCTGTCCACTTTTTTGTTTTTTAAGACTCTGCTCAATACTACCAATAACTGGGAGAACTGTTTTGAAACTCCACCCTTCTAAGAGTGTTTTATATTATGCCCTCTACTGAGGCATTCTTAGACTTCCACCCATAGTCAACCCCTCTTGAATGGGAAACTTACCCTGTTCCTATGTAATTTTCCTAAGGTGGTGTCCATTGGCTTACTAGAAGCTGGCCCCCATGGCACTCTGGTCAGGGACCACTCACCTCTAAGGAGGTAGTCATCTGGATGTTGGTTCAGGAGGATGTGGAGGTCTGGGGATGGGTGGTCCTTTGCTGAGGAAGTCCATCTGTGGAAATCTTACCAGGGTACCTGAGGGTATTCCTTCCATGAAGGTCTAGCCATCAGCTAGAGACTTGCAGCCTCAGTCCCTTTGTTGACTGCCATAACTATTATGGTAGAATAAAGAAACAGAGTAGTTACATCCAGACAATGATTTGCCAAACGATTCGAGGAGCTGCAGAAGGAAATCAGGACCAAGGCTTTTGGTAACTAAGGACCCCTACCCACTTTTGAAAGACCAGTCCAAAGTCTACCTCTCCTTTGAGCTCTTCCCTGGGCACCTCAGCCCTCAGTGACTGAGATTTCCCTTCTTGGGACTTAATGGGGGCTTTGCAGAAGAACTAATAATTGGAAAGAAATGAGATCATTATATGGCACATTTTAACACCTGAGCTAAAGTTCTATGAGGAAATGCAAGGGCATGAGGAAAGCAGTTCATGTCAAGGGATACAATCAAACCTGGAGGGGACAGACAGCTAGGGTGTAGATCACAGACACAGAGTGACATACTTTTTGGACACAGCCAATGTGGAAGCTTGATTTGTTTGACTATAAATATTTGTTACAAAGGTCTGTTGGTTTGTTTTTCAGTAAAGGGAGGGGAGGTAAGAAGGAGAGAAAAGAAATGCTTGTTAATAGAAAAAAATTAGAAGACTATAGTATATCTAGAATTCAGGAGCAGGAAAGATATGCAAGGCCCTTTTTGTTTGTGTGGGGAGGGGGGTAAAGGAAGAAAGAAATTCAATGTTGGTCCTATGGAGGGGCTATTCCTTGGTGTTGGTTCTCCCAAGCTGTGACTTTGGGATCATTCCTCCTTATCAGTGTGGGAAATATCATTTCCATGGCAACATTGCAAACTCCTCTGCTTGGGCCACAAGCTGACCTTCCACACAATGTTCCACTTCACATACTAGGACAGTCTAGGGCAGCTAACTTCCTGAAGAAAATGTGAATCTCCTAAGTGTTAGTTTTCTGAAGAATGGATCCGTGGTCTCACTAAAACTGTCTGATTGACTTTTCATGTCAAATGTCATAGGTAGGAAAGTACCAACTACTTAAGGCAAAGTTTCAATGGAAAATGGATATTTCTATCTTAGTAGGTTTCAGACTTAATGGGATTACAGAAAAAAGTTAAAGGCCTACCAGACAAGAGAAAGGAATGCATCCAGAGCAGAAGCAGTCTGTCATAAGAAAGACTGGTTTTTGTTCTGATCTGTTCTTGTTTGTTTTTACTGCTGTGCCCTGGTCATTTATATGAGATTGAGAAAAGTTATGGAGTCAAGTCAAAGAATTTCAGATTTGGAACTGGGGTGTGTGCTGGTAAATATTTAACAAGTGGAGAGAGAGAGAGAGAGAGAGAGAGAGAGAGAGAGAGAGAGAGAGAGAGAGAGAGAGAGAGAGAGAGAGACAGAGAGAGACAGAGACAGAGACAGAGACAGAGACAGAGACACAGAGACCGAGACAAAGAAAGACAAAGACTGAGAGGGACTAAGACAGAGACAGAAAGAGAAACAGACAGAGAGAGAGAGAGAGAGACAGACAGACAGACAGACAGACAGACAGAGACACAGACACCGAGACAAAGAAAGACAAAGACTGAGAGGGACTAAGACAGAGACAGAAAGAGAAACAGACAGAGAGAGAGAGAGAGAGAGAGAGAGAGAGAGAGAGAGAGAGAGAGAGAGAGAGAGAGAGAGAGATTGAGAGAGAAAGAGACAGACAGATGGAGACAGAGGGAGAGAGACAAGTCTAATCTTCATTACTTGTATTTTATCCACCACTTTCTTAAGACTATATGATCAACAAAACAATAAATCAAGCTGTGATTTATCGAAGTTTTAGATTTATATGAAATCTATATGCTTGTGTTTATTTATAAGAATATATGTATATGTTTATTTATATGAAGTACATGTATATGTGTGTATGTTTGTATGTATAGAGTAAACATATACATAAAAGCTCACACTTAAAAAAATTAGCAATTGGGCTCCAAAGCCCCTACAGCCTCCTTTGAGCTGGCTTCAGCACCTGCCCCTTGGGAGAGAGCTCAGAGGTCATCTAGTCTACCCTGAACCTGAAGCTGAATCTCCTTTATATATCCATTAAATGATCATGCACCCTCTGCTTGAACACCTCCAGTTAAAGGAACTCCCTCCTGAGAAAACCCATTTTTAGACAGAAAAACTTTCCTTATATCAAGACAAAATCTACCTGTTTCTATACGTGGCTCCTAGTTGTGTCCTCTGGGGCCAAGAAGAAATGTGATTTCTTCCAGATGACAACCCTTCAAATAACTGAAGACAGCTGTAAGCCCCCTAAATCTTCTCTCCTCTAGGTTTAACATTCTCAGTTCCATGTCTGGCATGGCTTTCCTATCTGTCTCCTCATCAAAGTGATTGCCCTCCTCTCGACATGTTTCAGCTTGCAAATGTAAGGCATGGCTCTCAGAATTACTATGAATCCTCTAGAGCAGGATAGAATGCAGGGGCAGCATTGCTTTTTTCCCTCTGGACACAATGTAATCTAGGATGGTTTTTGTGGCTGTTGTGCCACACTTGACATATTGAGCTTACGGCCACTACAGTTCACTCAGTTGGACAGCAAGCATTTGTTAAGTACCTACGATATGCTAAGCACTAGGGATACAAAGAAAGGCAAAACACAGCCCTTGCTCTTAAAGAGCTCACATTCTGATGGAGGAGACAACATACAAACAACTATGCACATACAAGATGTAAGTGAATTTCTGGCTTAATTTTTTTTGTTCAGTCATTTCAGTCAAATCTGATTCTTCATGACCCCATTTGGAGTTTTCTTGGCAAAGATACTGGAGTAGTTTGCCATTTCCTTCTGCAGCTCATTTTACAGATGAAAAACTGAGGCAAACAGTGACTTGTCCAGCCTCACATAGATAGTAAGCATCTGAGGTCAGATTTGAATTCAGGAAGATGAGTCTTCCTGACAGCAGGCCTATCCACTGTGCCACCTAGCTGCCACATTACCACCATTTACTTAATATAAACACCTCAAAACTCACTGGTCATAACAGACACTGTTTTTCAACAATCCAAAAAGCGACTCTACACATGGACATCATCACATGGTCAATATGAAAATCAGACTGATTATATACTTTGGAGCCAAGAGTGGAGAAAATCTATACAGTCAGTAAAATCAAGACTTGGAGCTGGCTATGGCTCAAATTATGAGCTTCGTACTGCAAAATTCATACTTAAATTGAAGAAAGTAGGGAAAACCATCAGATCATGTAGGTATGACCTAAGTAACATCCCTGAAGAGTGTGAAGTAGAGGTGATGAGTGGAGTTAAGGGATTAGATATGATTGATAGAGAGAATACCTGCAGAACCATGGACAGAGGTTCCCAATATTGTATAGGTGGCAGCAACACAAAGCAATCCAAAGAAAAAGAAGAACAAGAAAGCAAAACAGATGTCTGATGAGTGCGACAAACAGCTGAGGAAAGAAGGAAAGTGAAAGGTAAAAGAAAAATATAAAGATATGTGCAATGGAATTCAGAATTCCACAGAATAGCAAGGAGAAGTAAGAAAGTTTTCTTAAATGGGCAATGCAAAGAAATAGAAGAAAACAATAAAATAGGAAAGACAGGAGATCTCTTCAAGAAAATTAGAAATAGCAAGGCAAAGTTTTGTGCAAAAATGGGCATAGACAAAAATGGTAGAGACTAAGCACAAGCAGAAGAGATTAAGAAGAACTTGCAAGAATACACAAAAGAACTATCCAACAAAGATTTTTTTAAAAAGAAAAATATTAATATCACCAATAACCAAGATGAAGTGGTTCCTGATCCATACATCCTGGAGGATTAAGACAAATGGGCTATTTAAAACCCTAAAAGATGATGCTGTTAAAGTGCTGCACTCGATATGCCAGCAAATCTGGAAAACACAACAGTGGCCACTGGATTGGAAAAGATCGATTTATATCCCTGTCCTAAAGAATGGCAATGCCAAGGAATGTTCAAATTACCAAACAATTACACTCATTTCACATGCCAACAAAGTTATGCTTATGATTCTGCAAGCTAGACTTTAGCAATATGTGAACCAAGAATTAATTACCAGAAGACCAGGGTGGTTTTTGAAGAGGCAGAGGAACTAGAGACCAAATTGACAACATTTGTTGGATTATGGAGAAAGCAAGGGAGTTCCAGAAAAACATTTACTGTTTCATTCTCTGTACTAAACTCTTTGACTGTGTGGATCACAACAAAGGTGGCAAGTCCTTAAAGACATGGGAGGACCAGATCACCTTACTTGTCTCCTGAGGAACCTGTATGCAGGCCAAGAAGCAATAGTTAGAACTGAACATGGAACAACTGATTGGTTTAAGGTTGAAAAATGAGTGTGGTAAGGCTATATATTGTTACCTACTTTACTTAACTTCTGTGCAGAATACATCATGTGAAATGTCAGGCTGGATGAATCAAAAGCTAAAATTAAGGCTGCTGGGAGAAATATCAACAAGCTCTTATATGCAGACAATACCACTCTCTTGGCAGAAAGTGAAGAGGAATTAAGAAGCCTCTTGATGAGGGTGAAAGAGGAGAGTGTAAAAGCTGGCTTGAAGCTTAACATTAAAAAAACAAAACCCTAAGATCTTGGCAACTGGTCCCATCACTTCCTAGCAAATAGAATTAGATGAAATGTAAGCAGTGCCAGATTTTATATTCTTGGGCTCAAAGATCACTGCAGACAGTCACTGCAGTTATGAAATTAAAAGACGCTTACTTCTTAGAAGGAAAGCTATGGAAAATCTGGACAGCATACTAAAAAACAGAGATATCACCTTGCTGACAGAGGTCCATTTAGTCAGAGCTATAATTTTTCCAGTAGCAATGTATGACTGTGAGAACTGGACTATAAGGAAAGCTGAGCACTACAGACAAGATGCTTTGAAATTGTGGTGCTGGAGAAGACTTCTGAAAGTGCCTTGGGCAGAAAGGTCAGATCAAATTAAACTAATTCAGACTATTTGCTAAAACGTCAAATACCGAAGCTGAAGCTTACATACTTTGGCCATATAATGAAAAGACAGGACTTGTTGGAAAAGACCTTGATTTTGGGAAAGATTGAAGGCAAAAGGAAAAGGAGATAGTAGAGGATGAGATGGAGAGATAGAATCATGTAAACAATGAATATTAGCTTGGATGAACTTCAAGAGATAGTGGGGGATAGAAGGGTCTGATGTGCTATCATGGGGTCCATGAAGAGTCGGATACAACTGATCGATTGAGCAATAACAAAAAATATGCTAGAGTTTGTCAAGTAAAGCTTGAGATACCAGCTCCAGGTCCTGTGTTAACTGACTAGTTTCCCATTTAACCCAATATAGATCTTCCCCTTCTGCCATCTGTTCTTTGATCTATAAATCATTATCTTCCTCTATTGTTCTTTGAAATTCCATTGTATCCATCCTGCTTATGTAAACAAAATCTATAAAATCTTAAAACTGGTGCTTAGGGCTTATTGACCTATTGGTAAGTGTTTACAGCCTGTACTTTGACATTAATAGACTTTCCCTCTTATTTCTTTTTTTTTCTTCTTTCTTTATTTATTTAACTTTTAACATTCATTTTCACAAAATTTTGGGTTCCAAATGTTCTCCCCTTATGTCCCCTCCCCACACCCCAAAACACCGAGCATTCTAAACGCCCCTATCACCAATCTGCTCTCTCTTCTATCATCCCTCTCTGCCCTGGTCTCCATCTTCTCTTTTGTCCTGTAGGGCTAGATAACTTTCTATACCCCTTTACCTATATTTCTTATTTCCTAGTGCCAAGAACAGTACTCGACAATTGTTCTAAAACTTTGAGTTCCAACTTCTCTTCCTCCCTCCCTCCCCACCCCTTCCCTTTGGAAGGCAAACAATTCAATATAGGCCAAATCTGTGTAGTTTTGCAAATGACTTCCATAATAGTAGTGTTGTGTAAGAACTAATTATATTTCCCTCCATCCTATCCTGTCCCCCATTACTTCTATTCTCTCTTTTGATCCTGTCCCTTCCCAAGAGTGTTGACCTCAAATTGCTCCCTCCTCCCCATGCCCTCCCTTCCATCATCCCCTCCCATGCTGCTTATCCCCTTATCCCCCACTTTCCTGTATTGTAAGATAGGTTTTCATACCAAAATGAGTGTGCATTTTATTTCTTCCTTTAGTGGAATGTGATGAGAGTAAACTTCATGTTTTTCTCTCACCTCCCCTCTTTATCCCTTCACTAATAAGTCTTTTGCTTGCCTCTTTTATGAGAGATAATTTGCCCCATTCCATTTCTCCCTTTCTTCTCCCAATATATTTCTCTCTCACTGCTTGATTTCATTTTTTTAAGATATGATCCCATCCTCTTCAATTCACTCTGTGCACTCTGTCTCTATGTGTGTGTGCGTGTGTGCATGTGTGTGTGTGTAATCCCACCCAGTACCCAGATACTGAATAGTTTCAAGAGTTACAAATATTGTCTTTCCATGTAGGAATGTAAACAGTTCAACTTTAGTAAGTCCCTTATGACTTCTCTTTGCTGTTCATCTTTTCGTGCTTCTCTTCATTCTTGTGTTGGAAAGTCAAATTTTCTTTTCAGCTCTGGTCTTTTCATCAAGAATGCTTAAAAGTCCTCTATTTCATTGAAAGACCAATTTTTCCCCTGAAGTATTGTATTCAGTTTTGCTGCGTAGGTGATTCTTGGTTTTAGTCCTAGTTCCTTTGACTTCCTATTCCATGCCCTTTCATCCCTTAATGTAGAAGCTGCTAGATCTTGTATTATCCTGATTGTATTTCCACAATACTTGAATTGTTTCTTTCTAGCTGCTTGCAATATTTTCTCCTTGACCTGGGAACTCTGGAATTTGGCCACAATGTTCCTAGGAGTTTCTTTTTTTGTATCTCTTTCAGGCGGTGATCTGTGGATTCCTTGAATACTTGTTTTGCCCTCTGGTTCTAGAATCTCAGGGCAGTTTTCCTTGATAATTTCATGAAAGATGATGTCTAGGCTCTTTTTTTTATCATGGTTTTCAGGTAGTCCCATAATTTTAAATTGTCTCTTCTGGATCCATTCTCCAGGTCAGTTGTTTTTCCAATGAGATATTTCACATTATCTTCCATTTTTTCATTCTTTTGGTTTCATTTTGTGATTTCTTGGTTTCTCATAAAGTCATTAGCCTCCATCTGTTCCATTCTCATTTTGAAAGAACTATTTTCTTCAGTGAGCTTTTGAATCTCCTTTTCCATTTGGCTAATTCTGCTTTTGAAAGCATTCTTCTCATTGGCTTTTTGAAGCTCTTTTGCCAATTGAGTTAACCTATTTTTCAAGGTGTTATTTTCTTCAGCATTTTTTTGGGTCTCCTTTAGCAGGGTGTTTACTTGTTTTTCATGCTTTGCTTGCATGTCACTCATTTCTCTTCCCAGTTTTTCCTTCACCTCTCTAACTTGATTTTCAAAATCCTTTTTGAGCTCTTCCATGGCCTGAGCCCACTGAGTGGGCTGGGATACAGAAGCCTTGACTTCTGTGTCTTTGCCTGATGGTAAGCATTGTTCTTCCTCATCAGAAAGGAAGGGAGGAAATGCCTGTTCACCAAGAAAGTAACCTTCTATAGTCTTAATTTTTTCCCTTTTCTAGGCATTTTCCCAGCCAGTGACTTGACTTCTGAGTGTCCTCTCCATCCCCACCTCACCTCCAGATCTGCCCAGCCAGCACTTGGGGTCTGAGATTCAAATGCTGCTTCCCAGCCTCAGGGCTTTGGGTGGGGGTGGGACTGCTCTTCAGTGTGAGATTAAGTTCAGGTTCTCAGGTCAGGGCAGGGCCACCACACGGGCTCAGTTCCCTCAGGGGGTTTATGCAGAGACCTTCAACAGTGGATCCGGGCTCCTTCCTGCTTGGGGAGCCTCGGTCTGCTCTTGCCTCCGCTCCTGCCTCCCGAGGGGGCCTGAGTTATGGGGGCACCCCACACCCTTCTCTACCCACTGAAGAGACCCTCTCACCAACCCCAGTCACCTGTGGGTGCAGGACCCGCGCGGCCACTGGAGATTCTGTCCCTGAAGCCTGCTCGGATCCGCTCCTTTCTGTGCTGCACCACCGAGGCAGGGTTGGGCTCTGCTCCGGGTCCGGGGCGTGAGGGACCTTTTGCGAGAGGTTTTCAGGCTCTCTGGAGCAGAAATCTCCTCCTCTCCGTTGTTCTGTGGCTTCTGCTGCTCCAGAATTCGCTGGTGGTTCTTTTTTTACAGATATTTTATGGGCAGTGGGGTCGGAGGTAGCGTATGTGCATCTTTCTACTCAGCCATCTTGGCTCCGCCCCCCTCTTATTTCTGCATCTTTGATTGATGATTGGCCACAGTATCCAGCCAATGGACCTCCAGACAATTTCATCACAAGATCCATACAGTGTAAATGCAAGGTAATCTCAAAGGAAAAGGAGTAAGGTGAGGGAAGGAGGGAGAAAAGCCTTTTAAAGAAGTCAGGATTTGAGTTTACTTGTAAAGGTAATCATGCAAGTTAGGAGTCAGAAATGAGGAAGGAGAGAATTTCAGTCAAAGAGAATGGTCAGTACAAATACATAGAGGGTGGAGATGGAATGTTGTGTGTGAGGAGCAGTAAGGATTCTGCAGAATCATAGTATGGAGTGGAGTAATTGTTTTGTTTTTTGGTCAAGTCACTTTATTTTCTATTTTATAGACCTTAATTTCAACATTTGAAAATAAGGAAATTGGATGAGATAATTTCTAAGGTTCCTTTCAGCTCCAGATCTTATTATCCTCTAACTGTCTATTTGTGCAGCTGATTTTTTAAGCCATGGTGTAGGGCTTTACATTTGTTCTTGGTAAATTTCATCTATTTCGATTTGACTCATTTTTTTCACCTATCAATATTTTTAAAAATCCTCACATCAAACACATTAGCTATACCTTCCAATGTCATGCCTTCTATATCTATTCTGTATATATCTTTCACTTATGTATATTTACATGTTGTCTCTCATTAGAATGTAAGATTCTTGAGGGCAGGGACTAATTTTGTCTTTCTCTGCAATCCCATCACTGAGCTCATTGTACCTGGCATATAGAAGGAATTTAAAAAATAGTTATTGATGTCCTGTCATGTGCACATTTAACAAACAAGTAATCTACAATGTCTAGGGGCAACTGGGTGGTGCAGTGGATAGAGCATGAATGCAGGAGTCAGGAGGACCTGAGTTCAAATCTCACCTCAGATACTTGACACTCACTAGCTGTGTGACCTTGGGAAAGTCATTTAAACCCCAACTGCCTCATCCTGGGTCATCTTCAGTCATCCTGATGAATATCTGGTCACTGGATTCAGATGGCTCTGGAGGAGAAGTGAGGCTGGTGACCTGCACAGCCCTCCCTCACTCAAAACAAAGTCAAGTGCAAGTCTTGTCATTATTTCTCTGATGGCATGGTCTTCTTCGGCAATGAAGGATGAACACACAATCTACAATGTCATTCAAATCTTTGACTGAAGTACAAAATTGAAGAGTCTGGGAAATTCCTCTGGAGATTTCTCTCCAGGTTATATTTGTCTCTTTCTTCGTTCCTCAGTATTTCCCAGAAAAAGTTCTAATGACATACTTAACTGTCCATCAACATTTAACATTAACAGCTACATCTATTCTGAATTTGACAGGTTAGTGGAGGGGAACAGTGACACGGATAATGCGAAACAGTTGACAGTCAAATTTTTTTTAAAAATGTCTTTGCAATGAGCTTTTGAAAAGTATTTTAGCAGCACATTTATCTTCTTCATTTGGCCTGGTCAGATAATTCTATCTGACATTTGTACTGTTTCATATTTTACAATGATCTTCATGACCATTATCTCATTTTTCTACATTAGCTCCTTTGGTGATTCCATCAGTTTCCATTAATTCAATTATCTTCTCAAATGGAAGACATTAAAAGATATCTTCCAACTCTAAAACCAGCCCTAATCCTATTCTTGAGTTCTAGTCCTATCACCAAATACCTCCCTGACATCTTTTCTTGGATATCCTGGAGGCATCTCAAAGTCAACATGTCAAAAAAAAAAAACCAAACCAAAACTAATCATATTCTCTCCTATACCTTCTCATATTCTCCAAACTTCATTATTTCTGTGGAAGACACACTCCCCCCCCAACCCAGGTTTATTACCTATGAATTAGCTCTTTGACTATTCCTTAGTTAGTTTAACTGTCTAGTCTTACTGCTGTCCACACAACTGCCAAAATCATCTTCCTAAAGCAAAATCTCATTATAGCATGTCCAAGCTCAAAAATCTTTGCTGGATTCACCATTGACTATATTTTTAAAATTTAATTTTTATTTTCCATTCTAAATTTCCTCCCTCCCTCCACATCTTTACCCCTTAAGAAGGCAAGCAATATGATATTATCTATCTGTATGATGCTACATATGTGTGTATGTGTGTGTATCTCTCTGCAAAACATATTTCTACACTAACCATGTTGCAAAAAGAAAAGAAAGAAAACTAAAGAAAGGAAAAAATTGTTTCAGTCTGCACTCAGAGTTCATCAGTTCTCTCTTTGGAAGTAAATAGTATTTTTCATCATGAGTCCTCTGGAACTGTCTTGGATCATAGTATTGATCTGAGGAGCTAAGTCTTTCACGGTTGATTATCATTATAATTGCTTTTACTTTGTATAATGGTCTCCTAGTTCTGCTCACTCCACTTTTTATTAGTTCATATAAGTCCTCCTAAGATTTTCTGAAACCATCTCTGTCATCATTTCTTATATCACAATGATAATCCATCATAATCATGCATCACAACTTGTTCAGCAATTCCTCAATTGGTGTACATCCTCTCAATTTCCCATTATTTGTCATCATAAAAAGAACTATCACAAATATTTTTGTAAATATGGGTCCTTTCCCTTTTTTCCTTCAATCTCTTTGGAGTGTAGACCTAGTAGCAATATTGCTGAGTCAAAGGGTATGCAGTTTTATAGTTCTTTGGGCATATTGCCAGATTGTTTTCCAGAATTTTGGACCAGTTCACAACTTCATCAACAGTGTGTTAGAATACTTATTTTTCCCACATCCCCTTTCTCCTTTCCATTTCTGTCTTTTTAGCCAGTCTGATGGGTGTAAGGTGGTAACTCAGTTCTTTTAATTTGAATTTTCCTAGTTTTGGGTGATTTAGAGCATTTTTTAATTTGACTATTGATAGTTTGACTTCTATAAACTTTCTATTCATATCTTTTGATCATTTATCAACTGCAGAATGACTCTTATTTTATGTAATTTGTCTCAGTTTTCTATGTATTTGAGAAATGATATCTTTACTAGAGAAACTTGCTGTAAAATCTGCTCCCCCCATTTCCTGCTTTTCTTTTAATTTTGGCTGCATTGGTTTTTGTTTGGACAAAACTTTTTTAAGAGAATGTAATCAAAATCATCTATTTTACTTCCCATGATCCTCTCTATCTCTTGTTTGGTTACGAACCCTTCCTTTATCCATAATTCTGACAGATAAATTTCTCCATGCTCCACTAATTTGATTAAGGTATCACCCTTTATGTCTAAGTTGTGTATTATTTTGAGTTTATTTTTGTATACAGTGTGAAATTTTGGTCTATGCCTAGTTTCTGTCAGACTGCTTTCCAGTTTTTCCAGAAGTTTTTGTCAAATAGTGAGCTCTTGCCCCAGTAACTTGGATCTTAGGTTTTTTCAAGCACTAGCCTCCTGTGGTCATTCATTTCTGTATATTATGTACCAAATATATTGCATTTCTTGTTTCTATTCTATTTCTTATCCAGTACAAAAATACTCCAGTGATTATTTTGAGGATTGCCATTTTGTAGTATAGTGTGAGCTCTGGTACTGCTGACCCCCTTCCTTCACTTTTTTTTTATTGATTCCCTTGATAATCTTGACTTTTTGTTCCTCTAGATTCTATTATTTTTTCTAGTTCTTTTAAAATAATTCTTTGGTAGTTTTATGGGTATGGCACTGAATCAGTAAATTAATTTAGGTAGTATTGGCATTTTCATTATATTGACTTGACCTACCAATGAATGATTAATATTTCTCCTGTACCATTGACTTTAGAATAGTGTGTAAACTCTTTAGCCCAGAAATGGTGGCCCTCTACTTTTCTGGCTCCCATCTACCTTTCTAGACTTATCTTACTTTATTCCACTTTAAGCTACAACATTTTGGCAAAACTAATCTACCAGCTGCACCCCCAACCACAACATTCCATCTCTGGTATCTCTGGTCCTTTGTGGTCTCCAATGCCATAACCTTTTCTGACTTTTACCTTTAGGAGTCCTTATCTTCCCCACAAAGTTTAAGTCAGGTACTACCTCCTCTGTGAAGCCTTTTCTGTTCCCTGCAGTGTTAGTGTTTTCTCCTTATTCAAACTATCTTTCATTTACTTATCTGTATATATGTTATATCCATGACCTTTCCCCCAATAGAATGTAATATTTTTTTTGTCTTGCATGAGGTAAGGCATTTAATAAATGATTACCATTTTAAGTCATTGAAGGTAAATATATTGTTAATATTGTGTTTGTCTAGTATTTGGAGAGGGTGAGCCAAAAAATTTCATCGAGACACAGCACAGTCTCACTAACCTTCCCATTGTCTTTATATCATCTGATAGCTAGGTGGGAAGCAGTCTGCAGCATTTCTCTTATGGAAGACTTAAGGAAATCAAAATGCTGCAGAGCAGATATATATTTTGGTGAAGCAGTAAGGGGGTCAGGAAAGATTGGAAGCCCAAGGCATTGCTTGGGGAGGAGAGCTGCTCTGGTCTGGAACCCTGAACAGGCTGAGACTAAAACATCGGCAATAAAAAGAGCTGTAGAAATGTGGCAGAATCCCAGATGGAATGTTTGATACTCTTGCCATTGTATTGGCTCTATCAGATAGTATTGCTTAACTATTTTTTGGTGAGGGGTGGGCTGTGATGGGTGGCAGGCTGTGTACTAGAACATAAGTGTGGAGTGAAAGACAAAAATATCAATAAAATATTTTAAAATTATTTTTTATCAAGATTTTTATTTTTTCTTTCTCTCATTTGCTTCTCTCCATTCCCCAAAAAGGGAACAACAAAAGCTTTGTAACGATCCACCTCTGAGAGTTTGGTCTAAGAAAGACAAACATGTTGTCCTAATCCACATTTTATTTCTCTCAAGGCAGGCACGATACATACGCATGGAATTGCAGTTGGATCTGAGCTCCTTTTGGGCTTCAGGTGTAGTTTATATACCAGGGGCTGATATCACCCCATTCTCATTTTACCTCTAGTCAGAGGAAATCCCTCCACTATCAGACTGCTTCCCAACCATCCCAGACCACTCCCAGCCTTGGGCTGTCTAGACAGAAGAATCTGTCTCCACCCAAGACTTATCTTACGTTATTTCACTTTAAGCTACAACATTTCGGCAAACCTTTGAGCAGAACACAATGGAACTTCCATACCTTTGATTAAATTACTTCTGAACTTGGGCTGGGGTTGACCATCTCATTAATAATGTCCTTTTGAAGAAGAAACTCAACTTTGGCTTAAGGGGGTTGGGAGAAGCTCTAAGTCTCCAAGATAATGATTACTAAGAAAAATCATTTTTCCCATGTCAAATAAACATAACAAATTCCCATATTGAGAATGTCCAGAAATGTGCCTCTCCATCATCTCTCTTTCAGGAGTGGGTAATATTCATCCTTGTTGGTGCTCTAGAATCATTATTGGTCACTGTGTTGATCAGAATACTTAAGTCTTTCAAAATTGTTTATTTTTATAGTGCTGATATTCTGTATAAATTGTTCTCCTGGTTTTTCTCATTTCACCGTGTATTAGCCCCTGCAAATCTTCCCAAGTTTCTCTGAAACCATCCCTTCTTACAGTATTCCATCATATTAATATGCCATAATTTATCCAGCCCTTCCCTAATGGATGAGCACTCCCTTAGTTTCCATTTCTTTGCAACTGCAAAAAAGGGCTGCTATAAAAATAAACCACTGTTTTGAAAAATTAAAAATAAAGCAAAGAATAGTTGATAATTGAAGTAACAGTTGTTAGGTTGGAAGTAAAGAAAAGTTAAGGAAATTGTTAAAAATAAAATTTGCCCGCTTTATACATTTGCTGCAGCCCGACTTAGAATGCTAGTGGTATTCATTGTGTTCCTTGACATTGGTTGTAAAGAGACGCCATTGTGTTTGTTTGTCTAGTTTTTGGAGAAGGTAGGTCAGAAAATGCCATCCAGACATAGCACAGTTTCATTAACCTTCTCATTGTCTTTATGCCATCTGACAGCCAGGCAGGAAGCAGTCTGGGGTATAAATGCTTTTTTGTTCTTGGTACAAAACACTTTTCCTGAACAAACTTATTCCCCATCCTAAACTCTTAGTATTGGTGAATCACAAATCTCAATTCTTAGTGGGCAGATTAGCCACTTTGTAGATTACTGAGGGTCACCTTTTGATACCAGGATTCTTTCCAGCAGTCCAAGCAGAGTAGGCAAATTCTCTTTAATATTAACTTCTCTACGTTTGTTCATCTGTAAAATGAGGATAATATTCAAATTGACAGGGAGGTGACATAGGAGACAGAGAACTGACTTCAGAAGCAAGAAGACCCAAATTTAAGTCTCTCCCCTTCCTCCCCAACCCCATACTGACTGTATGACCCTGGGCAAGTCATTCAACATCTGAGTAGCTTAGCCAACTAGCTAAGATCAGTGGTTGCTGATCTGCATTGAGAGAGATTTTCTGCATGGAGAGTTCTCTATAGCAATCAAATCACTGGTCTGGACCTGTCCTACAGATAGTTAAATTCAACTACTAGGCTGGGGATATAGGGATGAAAATGAACCAATACCTGACCTTGAGGAGCTTGTTGCTTTGTTCTGTGTTCTCAAAGAGGACCATGACATCAGGGAGATAATGACATGATCTGCAGTTGACTTTGATTTGAGTGAGGGAGGGTTATGCAAGATCACCAGCCTCACTTTGTTCTCCAGAGCCATCTGGGTCCAGTGGCTAGATATTCATCAGGATGACTGGAGATGGTCCAGGATGCAATGGGAGACCCTGGCCCTTTTAAGTTAAGGTCTTTTCAGGTTCTCAGTGAATACATCTCTTTAAGAAGTGAGTCAAGGGATGGCCCTTACAATTAAAAAAAAATCAGGGGGCGGAGCCAAGATGGCGGAGTGAAAGCAACGACTCACCTAAGCTCCTGGAAAAACTCCTCTGGATATCTCTGGGGGGAGAGTCTGACCAGACTTTGGAGGTGTAGAATCCAGTGGGTGACGGACTTTGACGGATTCGGAGCCCAGGCTGGACCGGAGGGTCCACGGGAGGGATCTGTTCCGCGGGGGTAAGACCCCGGCGCACAGCGCAGCGTGGTCAGCACGGCAGGGTGGAGGGGACCAGAGGAGCCCGAGAGTGGCGGGCGAGACCAGCGGAGCAGGAGATAAGCCAGGCCGAGCCGGTGAGAGCCGCTGAGTGCCAGACATCAGCGCAGCAGCCCTTGAAATCTTCAGCCTGAAGACGGACTTCGGTGGGTCACTACTTGAACTTCCAGGAACTGGGATGGCAGAGTGATCAGTAAGTGCTCTCTCCTCCCCCCTGATGACCGTGAGGGAACCATAAAATTCTTCTCCAGATTAATCCTGGATCAGCGGGAACAGCAGAAGGGGGCGGGTGGTCTCATAACACCAGAGGCTGGAAAAGTGGCAAAGGGGGATTCTTCCTACTGTGGTGGAGGCGATCTGGAGGGACAGACGACCCAGGGCAGAGAAAATTCGCACTGAGACCCAGGCAAGCCTCAGAGCCAGGAGACGAGCCCCAGGAGGGGCGGGAACACGCGTTAGCTTCTAGGCGTGCCCCAGCCCTCCAGGGGAAAAGGGAAGACAATAGGGAAGCTGGGATCACCATCCCCTGACCTTGCCTTTGCCTCAAGTCAGCTGAGGAGATATCCTGAGACCAGACCACCCCTCCCACACACCTAACAAGCTAACCCCAGGGTTGATCGGGGAAACAAAAAACAAAAGCCTGCTTTTAGCCCAGACACACATCAACTCAACTTAAAGATCTGTACCTTCTGACTGAAAGAACCAAAAGCTACAACACTCAGCCAACATCATGAATCAGAAAAAGCAGACGAAAAGTGAAAAAACCATAGAATCTTTCTATGGGGATAAGGACCAAAACACAAACACCAAAGAGGTTAGAGCTGAGACTGTACTTCCATCTGAAACTTCAGATGGGACTATGAATTTCTCGCAAGCACAACTAGATTACCTGGAACGTCTGAAGAAGGATATAAAAGAAAAACTGGCCAATGATTTTAAAACTATAAAAAAAGAATTCACTGATGAGAACATCACCCTGAAAAAAAAAATTGAAGAAATGGAAAAGGAAGTTCAAAAATTAACTGGAGAGAATAATTCCCTAAAAGGAAGAGCTAATCAAATGGAAAAGGAAACCCAAAACTTAATTGGGAAAATTGATCAGATGGAAAAGGAAACCCAAAACCTAACTGGGAAAATTGGTCGAATGGAAAAAGAAGTACAAAAATTAAATGGAGAAAATAGCTCCTTAAAGGGAAAAATTGGTCAGATGGAAAAGGAGATGGAAAAGCTAACTGAAGAAAACACTACGAAGAAGATTAGAATTGGGCAAGTAGAAACTAATGACTCAATGAGGCAACAAGAATCAGTCAAACAAAATCTAAAGAATGAAAAGATAGAAGAAAATGTAAAATATTTAATTGGAAAAACAACTGACCTGGAAAATAGATCCAGGAGAGAAAATCTAAGAATTATTGGCCTGCCAGAAACCCATGATGAAGAAAAGAGTCTGGACAATATCTTCCAGGAAATCATCAAGGAAAACTGTCCAGAAGTACTAGACTCAGAGGGCAAAATAGTCATCGAAAGAATCCACCGTTCCCCTCCCGAAAGGGATCCCAAACTCAAAACCCCAAGAAATATAGTTGCCAAATTCCAGAGCTATCAAGTGAAGGAGAAAATACTACAAGCAGCCAGAAAGAAACAATTCAAATATCAAGGACACACAGTCAGGATCACACAGGACCTTGCAGCTTCTACATTAAAAGATCGAAAGAATTGGAACCCAATATTCCGTAAGGCAAAGGAGTTGGGACTTCAACCAAGGATCAACTACCCAGCAAAGTTCAGCATAACATTTCAGGCAAGGAGAAAGTCATTCAACGAAATAAGGGATTTCCAGAGCTTCCTGACCAAAACACCAGAACTCAATAGACAATTTGATCTTCAAATGCAGGTCTCCAGAGAATCACAAAAAGGTAAACAGAGGGGAAAAAACAAAAACAAAAACTTTCTACTCAATTAGGGCAAACTGTTTACCTCCCTATAAGGGAAGATGATACCTGTTAATCTTGAGAACTGTGCAGCTATTATGACAAAAGGGATATATGTAGAGGAAACGGGCATAAAGTAAATGATGTCATGTCAAAAATATGATTTAAGTATGAGAAGGGAATGTAATAGGAGGTGTGGAAAGGGGGAAGCAGAAAATGGCAAATTATATCACAGGAAGAAGTACAAAACTATAGTAGAGGGAAGGAGGGGAGGGAGATGAGCATTGTTTGAGAGGTACTCTCATCTGATTTGTTCAAAGGAGGGGACAATAATCTTAAGTAGATAATCCTAACTAGCTCTATAGGTAGTAGGAGGGGAAGGGGGAAGAAAGGGGAGGGTGGCTAAAAGGGAGGAAAGAAGCAATAAGAGTAAAGGGAACTAAAAGGGAGGGGGGTCAAAAGAAGGAGGGGAAGGCTGCAGGAGGAGGGGGAGAAAAGTGAATACTATTGAGGAGGGGAAGGGAGACGGGAGAGCTAAAAGCACAAATGGTGGGAAAGAGGTTGGAGGGAAATACACAGATTGTAATCATAACTGTGAATGTGAATGGAATGAACTCTCCCATAAAACGGAGACGGATAGCAGAATGGATTAAAAGCCATAATCCAACAATATGCTGCTTACAAGAAACACATTTGAAATGGGGGGATACACATAGGATAAAGGTCAAAGGATGGAGCAGAATATATTGTGCTTCAGCTCATGTAAGAAAGGCAGGAGTAGCAATCCTAATCTCAGACAAAGCAAAAGCAGAAATAGATCTAATCAAAAGGGATAAGGATGGAAACTATATCCTGCTAAAAGGCACCATAGACAATGAAGCAATATCATTACTAAACATGTATGCTCCAAGTGGTATAGCATCCAGATTCTTAGAGGAGAGGTTGGGGGAGTTGAAGGAAGAAATTGATAGCAAAACTATACTAGTGGGGGACCTCAACCTCCCCCTCTCTGAACTCGATAAATCCAACCTCAAAATAAACAAGAAAGAGGTTAAGGAGGTAAATAAAACTCTGGATAAGGTAGATATGATAGATCTTTGGAGAAAATTAAATGGGAATAGAAAGGAATATACTTTTTTCTCAGCGGTACATGGAACATTTACAAAAATTGACCATGTACTAGGACATAAAAACCTCACAATCCAGTGCAGAAAGGTAGAGATAATCAATGCATCCTTTTCAGATCATAATGCATTAAAAATTACATGTAATAAAAGGCCATGGAAAGAGAAACCAAAAATCAATTGGAAACTAAATAATCTAATTCTAAAGAAGGGTTGGGTTAAAGAAGAAATCATAGAAACAATCAACAATTTCATTCGAGAGAATGACAATAGTGAGACAACATACCAAAACTTATGGGATACTGCAAAAGCAGTTATTAGGGGAAGTTTTATATCTCTGAATGCTTACATAAATAAAATAGAGAAAGAGGAGATCAATGACTTAGGCTTGCAGTTGAAAAAGCTAGAAAAAGAACAAATTGAAAATCCCCAAGTAAATACCAAATTAGAAATACTGAAAACCAAAGGAGAGATTAATAAAATTGAAATTAAGAAAACTATTGAATTAATAAATAAAACCAATAGTTGGTTTTATGAAAAAACTAATGAAATTGATAAACATTTGGTCAATCTGATTAAAAAAAAGAAAGAAGAAAACCAAATTACTAATACTAAAAATGAAAGGGGTGAACTCACCTCCAATGAGGAGGAAATTAAAACAATAATTAGAAACTACTTTGCCCAACTTTATGCCCACAAATTCGATAATCTAAACGAGATGGATGAATATTTTAAAAAATACAAATTGCCCAGATTAACAGAAGAGGAAGTTGAATACTTAAACAACCCCATCTCAGAAAAAGAAATTGAACAAGCCATCAATGAACTCCCTAGGAAAAAATCTCCAGGGCCAGATGGATTCACAAGTGAATTCTATCAAACATTTAAAGAACAGTTAATTCCAATACTACATACACTATTCTTGAAAATTGGGGAAGAAGGAGTCCTCCCAAATTCTTTCTATGATACAAATATGGTTTTGATACCCAAACCAGGAAGAGACAAAACAGAGAAAGAAAATTATAGACCAATTTCCCTAATGAATATAGATGCAAAAATTTTAAATAAGATTCTAGCAAAACGAATACAGCATCTTATCATGAGATTAATACATTATGATCAGGTAGGATTCATACCAGGACTACAGGGCTGGTTCAATATTAGGAAAACTATTAGCATTATCGATCACATCAACAACAAAGCTAACAAAAACCACATGATTATCTCAATAGATGCAGAAAAAGCTTTTGACAAAATACAACATCCATTCCTACTAAAAACATTGGAGAATGTAGGAATAAAGGGAACTTTCCATAAAATAATAAGCAGTATCTATCTAAAACCTTCAGCAAGCATTATATGCAATGGGGATAAGCTAGATGCATTCCCAATAAGATCAGGGGTGAAACAAGGTTGTCCATTATCACCACTATTATTTAATATGATACTAGAAATGTTAGCTGTAGCAATTAGACAAGATAAAGATATCCAAGGAATTAAAATAGCCAAAGAAGAAACTAAGTTATCACTCTTTGCAGATGATATGATGATTTACCTAGAGAATCCCAGAGATTCAAGTAAAAAATTACTAGAATTAATAAACAACTTTGGCAAAGTTGCAGGGTACAAAATAAACCCACACAAATCTTCTGCATTCCTATATATTAGCAACAAAGTCCAACAGCAAGAGATAGAAAGAGAAATCCCATTTAAAGTTAGGGTAGACAGTATAAAATACTTAGGAGTCTACCTGCCAAAACAAACCCAGGGATTATATGAACACAATTACAAGACACTTTTTGCACAAATAAAGTCAGATTTAAGTAAGTGGAAAAACATTAGTTGCTCATGGGTAGGCCGTGCTAATATAATAAAAATGACAATTCTACCCAAATTAATATACTTATTTAGTGCCATACCAATTAAACTATCAGACAATTACTTTCTAGAGCTGGACAAAATAATATCAAAATTCATTTGGAAAAACAAAAGGTCCAGAATATCAAAGGGACTAATGAAAAGAAATGCTTGGGAAGGTGGCCTAGCGCTACCAGATCTCAAACTGTACTATAAAGCAGCAATTATCAAAACCACTTGGTATTGGCTAAGAAACAGAGAGGTAGACAAGTGGAATAGACTTGGCACTCAAGATGCAGTAGGCAAGGAATACAGCAACCTTCTGTTTGATAAACCCAAGGACCCCAGCTTCTGGGATAAGAACTCATTGTTTGACAAAAATTGCTGGGAAAACTGGATAACAGTGTGGCGGAAATTAGGCATAGACCCATACCTGACACCGTACACAAGAATAAAGTCCAAATGGGTACATGATTTAGGTATAAAGATTGATACCATGAATAAACTGGAGAAGCAAGGAATAGTGTATTTATCAGATCTATGGAGAAGGGAAGAATTCTTTACTAAAGGAGAGATAGAATGCATTATGTAATGCAAAATGGATAACTTTGATTACATTAAACTGAGAAGTTTTTGCACAACCAAACCCAATGCAACCAAAATCCAGAGGGATGTAGTAAATTGGTAAAGAATTTTTACAGCTAAGCTCAGGGATAAAGGCCTCATTTCTAGAATATATAGAGAACTGATCCAAATGTATAATCATACAAGTCATTCCCCAATTGATAAATGGTCAAAGGATATGAACAGGCAATTTTCAGAGGAAGAAATTAAAGCTATCTATAATCATATGAAAAAATGCTCTAAATCACTATTGGTTAGAGAGATGCAAATCAAAACAACTCTGAGGTACCACATCACACCTATAAGATTGGCAAACATGACAGAACAAGAAAATGATAAATGCTGGAGGGGATGTGGGAAAGTTGGAACACTAATTCATTGTTGGTGGAGCTGCGAGCGCATCCAACCATTCTGGAGAGCAATTTGGAACTATGCCCAAAGGGCTACAAAAATGTGCATACCCTTTGACCCAGCAATATCGCTACTAGGACTATATCCCCAAGAGATCATAAAAATGGGAAAGGGTCCCACCTGTACAAAAATATTTATAGCAGCACTCTATGTAGTTGCCAAAAACTGGAAGTCAAGGGAATGTCCATCAATTGGGGAATGGCTGAATAAATTATGGTATATGAATGTAATGGAGTACTATTGTGCCATAAGAAATGATGAACAAGAAGACTTCAGAGAGGCCTGGAAGGACTTATATGACCTGATGCTGAGTGAAAGGAGCAGAACCAGGAGAACTTTATGCACAGCAACAACCACAGTGTGTGAGAGTTTTTTCTGGTAGACTTAGATTTTTGTAATAACACAAGAACTTCTTACCAAAAAAAAAAAAAAAATCCCAATGGAGGATCTCAAGGCAAAATGCCTGCCACACTCAGAGAGAGAAATATGGAAGTCACTCACATATTGTAGCAGATCATGTTTGTGTATGTGTATGTGTTTGTGTATCATGTTCTGATTTGTTATACGATTTCTTTCATTTATCTTAGTCTGACTACATAGCATGACTATAGTGAAAATATACTCAATAGGAAAGTATATGTAGAATCTATACAGAATTGTATGCAGTCGTGGGGAGGGAGGGGGGTAGTGGGGAGTAGGTGGGGAGGGATAAAATCGCAATTGTATGGCAGTGATTGTTAAACATTACAAAATAAAAAAAAAAAAATCAAACCAGGAGGGGAACACTCTCAGGGGTTGCTGGCCAAAAGAGAAACAGTTACTATTGACTGAGTGACATTCACTCTGAGCCAGGAGGGCCCAAAATGTAACCATTAAATGGAGCTTGGGCAGAGACCTATTGTGGTCCAGTCTATGAGCTCCAGAGTCAAATGGGTTTAAGGGTTGGTCTTTGAGAAAAGAGGAAGGAAGGAAGGAAGGAAGGAAGGAAGGAAGGAAGGAATCTAGCCAGTAAACCCTAAGCTAACTGGAAGAGCTTACATTCTACTAGAGGGGTGTGTGTGTGTGTGTGTGTGTGTGTGTGTGTGTGTGTGTGTGTGTGTTTGTGTGTGTATGTATGTGTGTAGGGGTAGTAGAGATAACATGAATACCATTAAGCATATTTCAGTGCTTCAAGGATTCATGATTTGGTTGATATGGGTACTTTTCCCATACACAGAAGATCATGTAACCTTTATAATTTGGAAAATGGTATTGTCTCCTGAAATCACAGGATTTCAGAGAAAGGAGAGGACTTAATGCAAACTTTGTTCAACTCATACTTGAAAAAAGAAATCTGTTCTACCAGAGTTGCTAGACCTGAGTTTCTGGCACATAGTAGGCCCTCAATAAATGTTTACTGATTGATTGATCTTTGATTTTACAGGTATTATTTGATTTTACAGGAATGCCACTGGGTACTCCTCCAAAAACAACAGCAAACCTTACCCTGTATTAAATCATTGCTAGTTCTTAGTCTCTTTCTACTTTCAGATTCATACTGGTCAGTTTTCTCTACATGCAGAAGAGGAGTCAGCCCCATTGTAAAGGCTGGTGGGTCAACTGAACATCAGAACCAGTGTATCTACAAGTGAAGAGCTGTGCCTGATGTCAATGGAGAAAAAGTAAATTAAAGCAAAATCTGTGACATTTGTTCTCTGTTCTAATAACTGCCTTCAATTCAGCTTACTTGGAAGCCTTTCTTTTGTCAACCATTGGCAGAGTTTATTCTATGAAAAAAACAAATGATATTAGGTGGTGTCCATGTTTTTAATTTCGCTCAAGCTGGTGATGTGTATTACATGCGAATTACAATCCAGAACTGGGCCACCCTAAGGGGGCCAGTTCATATCTGGCCCAATTTGGGGATTGGGATAGGCTGATATCACCCCATCACTGTTTTACTTCTGGACAGAGGAAATTTCTCTTCTATCAAACCACCCCCCCCCCAATCATACCAGACCACTCCCAACCTTGGGCTATCTAGGTAGAAGAATCTGTCTCCATCCAAGCTAAAGCAGAACACAATGGAGCTTCCATACTTTCGATTAAATCAATTCAGGCTTGGGTTGGGGTTTGACCAGAATACGAATCAATGAAATCTCATTATCAGTTGGTTGGTTGTTGTCCTTCATCTTCAAAGAGGACCAAAATGATATCACCAATGTAAGGTGAAATATCAGTGTGTCTGACTGTGGCTGATCAGACCAATACAAGCTCAGAATGCTCTGCCACAGGTTGGGCAGAGATAGTCCGTGTGTATATTTGGGGTGGATACTACAAATCTGTGCATCCTATGTTTCCTTTGTGCTATCTCAATTCTGCCTTGCTCAAAGAGTACAGTACTTTTTCTTACGTGGGCATGCCATGATGAGTGGTTCTGTGCCAATGTCTTCCATGTTGCACAGTCAAATCCAAAGTTCTTGAGAGAGACCTTGACAGTGTCCTTATAATGTTTCTTCTGGCCGTCATGTAAGTTCTCCTTACCTGCCCCATGCAGGTTCTCCATAAAGTAGTCTTTTTGGCAAGCATACATTTGGCATTTGAACAACGTGGCCAGCCCATTGGAGTCATGCTGTCTGAAGCATAGTTTGAATACTTGGCAATTCAGCTCAAGCAAGGACTTCAGTGTCTGGTACCTTAACCTGCCAGGTGATCCTCAGAATCTTCCTAAGACAGTTCAAGTGGAAACGATTCAGTTTCCTGGCATGGTGTTGGTAGACTGTCCATGTTTCACAGACATACAACAATGAAGTCAGCACAACAGCTCTGTAGACCTTCAATTTGGTAGTCAGTCTAATACCTCTTCTCTCCCAAACTTTTCTTTGGAGCCTCCCAAACACTGAGCTAGCACTGGCAACGCGTGCATCAACCTCATTGTCAATGTGTACATCCCTGCAAAGGACACTACCAAGGTAAGTGAACTTATCCACAGCATTCAGAACTTCTCCATTTGTTGTAACTGATGGTTTCACATATGGATGGTGTGGTGGTGGCTGATGGAGCACCTGTGTTTTTTTGGTGTTAATTATCAGGGTAAAATTAGCATAGGCAACAGAGAATTGATCCATACTTTCTTGCATCTCAGCTTCAGAAGCTACATTGAGTGCATAATAACCTGCAGATAGAAAATCATGCACCAACACTCCCTCCAATCTGGTCTTGGCTTGTAGCCTTTTCAAATTGAAGAACTTACCATCAGTACAATGGTTGACCTTGATGTCATGTTCATCCTCATTGAAAGTATTTGTCAACATGGCTGAAACATCATGCTAAAAAGCATGGGAGTAAGTACACAGCCTTGTTCACTCCATTGGTGACTGGGAAGGCACGGGAGTTTTGTCAATTATCCAGAACCCAGGCAAACATGCCATCATGAAATTGACATACAATATTGATGAACTTCTCCAGGCAACCAAATCTTGACATAATTTTCCATAAACCCTTATGACTAACAGTGTCAAAGTCCTTGGTCAGATCTACAAATGTTGTGTGCAGACCTCTGTCCTGCTCCTGGCATTTTTCCTGGAGTTGTGGGGCAGCAAACACCATATCAACTGTTCCTTGGCCCTTTCTGAAGCTACACTGGCTCTCAGGTATATGACTATCTTCCAGGTGAAGGATCAGTCTATTAAGAAGGACTCTAGCAAGAATTTTGCCAGCAATGACTAAGAGAGAGATCCCTCTGTGATTGTTGCAGGACAATCTATTCCCTTTACCCTTATAGAGATGGACAATGGAGGCATCCTTGAACTCCTGGGGGATAACCTCCTCTTGCCATATAACGTGGAAAATTTCAGTCAGCTTTTGTATGAGCAGTGGTCCCCTTACCTTGTAAATATCAGCTGGAATAGAATCAGTACCAGGTGCTTTGCCACATGAAAGGAGCCTAATGGCCCTCAAAATCTCTTCTTCAGTTGGAAGTTCAGCTAAGGAGGGATTGACTTCAACCTGAGGTAAACGGTCAGTGACCTCAGCATTGATTGATGATGGTCTGTTGAGAACACTATGAAAGCATTCAGCCCATCTCTCTAGGATCATATCCTTATCACTAACCAATGTGGCTCCATCAGCACTGAGTAGTTGTGATGCACCATAGGTTTTTGGCCCATCAATAACTTTCAGGGAATCATAAAAGCACTTTGGATTGTTACTATCAGCAAAACTGAATTTCATCTGCCTTCTCATTATCAGTAATGTCCTTTTGAAGAACTTTAGAGGAGGAAGCCCTGAATCTCCAAGGATACAGCTCCTGCTTCAGCTACCTTCATGGTCATTGTAACAAACTGTTCTGATTTGCCCATTCTACCAGAGGAAGTCTTCATATGCTTGGGGTGGACACCCTCAAAAAATCATTTTTCATACTTTGCTAAAAGGGTGGGGGCAAAATCAAAGACAGAAAAAAAGGCATCATTTTGAGGGTGTATATGCACACATATCTCTGGTGTCCCTGCATCTCTCTAGCTCTCTGTTTTTGCACAGATGTAGACCTAACAGACAAATCTTGATAGAGTTCAGTGAGCTCACCAGGCAGATATTTGAATGTTCCTGGGGGCAGGCATGCTATTGGGCAGAGAGACTTTGGTGGGATGACTTTTGGGAGGGTCCTGAGGGCTTTTGTTTTTTTAAAAAAAAGGTTGTTTATTTTCATCTTCATTATTATTCATCTTTCAGAGAGTAGTTATTATGTGTGAAACATTATGCTAGAGATATGCGGACTGGAAAAGGACACTGCATCTACCTTTGACAAGTTTATTAGTGGTAGAGGAGACAAGTACACACAAAAATAGCAAATGATACACAGTCACATGGGCAGCATGAGTTAGGGAAAAGAGTTTGGAGCCAGAAGACCTGAACTCTTGAATTCCCACTCTTCTATGAACTACCTGTTCGATTTTGGTGGTGGTACGCCAGAGCCAGCTCCTATTGGCTCTGAGAGGCAATGTTTAAATTTTCAGTGTAAGTATTTATACCTTAGGAATCAGCAAACTCTGCAGATGAGTAGTTGATCAATTGTTGATTATAGTATGGACTTTTAGCTTTGAAGAAAATGTTAATAAGAGGAAGAAGGGAATAAGTATTTATATGGTGTCTATTACGGGTCACACACTATGCTAAGGCTCTTTATAAATATTTTCTTATTTGATCCTCACAACAATCCTGAAAAGTAGGTACAATTTTTATCCCCATTTTACAGTTGAGAAAACTGAGGCAAACCCAGGGTCACATCGCTAGGAAGTGTCTGAGGCTAGATTTGAACTTCGGTCTTCTTGACTATGGGCTCATATATACATACACACATACATAATGTAAGTTAAACTTTTAAGTGTGTCCTAAGTACTTTTTTCTTTTTTGAGAACCAGCTGTTAAACATTTACCAGCATATCCATGGGCCTTAGGAAAATATTATCCTTTTTGGTTTTCAATTTCTTCATCTGTAAAATAAGGAAATCTCCAAGGTCCCTGCTAGTTCTAAATCAAATGATTCTATGATGATCCCATAGTACAAAATGAAAGGTACAAGCAGCAAGTGCTATAATTAGAATGAGTCCTGGGAGATTATGAAAGGTTTCCTGGAGAAGGTAGGACATGAAGTTAGCCTTATAGGAAACGTGTACAGTGTCTATGGATGTTTAAGGAGAACTAGCATCTCTGGTGTGAGGGCTTTATGAGCCCTTTGCAGGGCTGCTCATTCAGTTTGGTTTCCACTGCAACTCTCACCTGTGACTCCAGGAAGCTGTAGCATGTGCAGCAGCCACACCTCATAAACCATATCAGCAGATGGGCTAGAAGGGGTTGAGAGTAACTGATGGGTCTCAAACCTGTTGGTGAGTTAAGAAGGTGTCCACCCCAAGCATGTGAAGATTTCCCTTAGTAGAATGGGCAAATCAGAACCATTTGTTCCAATGGCTAGGAAGGCAGCTGAAGCAGGAGCTGTGGAGTATGGACAATTTTGAGAGACATGGAAGACACCAAGATCATCACCTGCATCCTGGGCCATCGCCAGTCATCTTGACTTTTGTCTTTTCACTGGACTTTCATGATTCTGGAAGAGAGAGTGAGGCCAATGACTATGCAACTCTGCCTCACTTAAATCTGATTTATACAGGAGTCAAGACATCACTCTGCAATGTCATTGGTCTTCTTCACAATGAAGGATGAACAGCAATAGAACAATAGGAAATGTTGAATTTAACCAGACATAAGGGAGTAGGAAGAGCCTGACTATTCTTCATGACTTTCCCCTCAAAGCTTAGAGATGCCTCCCCTATTTTCTCTCACTTCGCTTAAAGACCAGGCTTGAATCATTCCTTTAGTAACTTCTCTAAATCTTCCTTGACCCAGTTTCAATTTGGTAAAGTGAGCACCCCAAAAACTCAAATTACTGGATAAGTCTACATTCACCTTCTCTATACCCTTTTATGATATCCTAGATTTGGACCCTATGTTACAGATTTATTGTTGGAAAGGCAGTGTAGCACAGTGGAAAGAATGTTGGATTTTGGAATTCTGGATTGAAATCTAGGTTTCTCTTTCTTTCTTTCTCCCTTTCTTTCTTCCTTCCTTCCTTCCTTCCTTCCTTCCTTCCTTCCTTCCTTCCTTCCTTTCTTTCTTTCTTTCTTTCTTCCTTTCTTTCTTTCTTTCTTTCTTTCTTTCTTTCTTTCTTTCTTTCTCTCTCTCTTTCTTCCTTCCTTCCTTTCTCTCTTTCTTTCTTTCTTTCTTTCTTTCTTTCTTTCTTTCTTTCTTTCTTTCTTTCTTTCTTTCTTTCTTTCTTTCCTTCCTTCTTTCTTTCTCTTTCTTTCTTCCTTTCTCCCTTTCTCCCTTTCTTTCTTTCTTCCTTCCTTCCTTCCTTCCTTTCTTTCTTTCTTCCTTTCTTTCTTTCTTCCTTCCTTCCTTTCTTTCTTCCTTTCTTTCCTTCCTTCTTTTTCTTTTCCAAAACCTTAAACCCAGTGCACTCTGAAGCCCATAGAATGCATACCAATAGGTCCCTGCTCAAACTCCACTTAATGACTTTTTTCTGGACTTTTCCACCTTCAGTGAATATCAATAGTAACTGTTGCTCTTTCCCCCCAGCTTGATTTACTTATATACTTTTTTTCTTGTGCTCATTAAAAGGTCCATTCCCTGATTACTTCTTAGGGGTGTCACCTCACTCTAAGTGAATACCTGAATCGGGTTTAGCCAAAAAAGGTCAAGGTTTCCCATTGCATCCTGGGCTATCTCCAGGATGATGAATATCTGGTCACTGGATGCAGATGGCTCAGGAGGAGAAAGTGAGGCTGGTGACCTCGCACAGCCCTCCCTCACTCAAAACAAAGTCAAGTACAAGTCTTGTCTTCATTTCTCTGATGTCATGGTCTTCTTCAAAAACAAAGGATGAACACACATACGCACACACTTAAAGACAGAACCTAGGGCTTTGAACACCCCCTGCTTCCCTTTTCACCACTCCAGAATCACCAGTCAAGACCTGTGTGTTTTTGGACATACTCAGGATAACTTGGGAGGAAGTTCAATCACTTAGCTATGCACCTTGAACTTCCCAATGTTCCCCATCACACACATATAGTCAGCTCTCTTGTCCTCTTAAAAACTCTAGTGCCCCCAAGCCAGTGTAGGAGCAGCACTTTCAATAAACAGAAAGCGATTCCTTCTGAGCAATCTATCATGACTTAAGTACAATAACTCTATAGGCAATACTCATGCAGATTAATAGCTAGCTTGCTGGAGATTGTTGATGAGCTCTCATTCATAATCCAACCAAGGTTCAACAAGAAGAAGGACCTCAGACTTTTCTTCATCCCAGATTGTTTCTTGTTCTTTAACAATGCTATCATATACAATTTCTTAAAAAATGCACGTGCATCTTTCCAAATGGACTCTACCTTTTACTGCTAAAACAATTTACTAAGTACCTACTATAAACCAGACACTATGTTAAATGCTGGGGATACAATTAATAAAAAGAAAGACAGTCCCTGCCTTCAAAGAGTTTACAATCTAATGGGAGAAAAACACACCAAGGCCTGGGGTAGGGAATGGGGAGAAGAACAGAGGATAGATTGTTCAGTGGAGTTAAAAACCAAACAGCAGCAGATGTAGAATGGAGACAGAAAGCCCTTTTCTGTCCTCTATAAAGGAAGGCATTGAGAGGAGTTTGGTACCCCACCCTCCAGTCAAATGGGAGAAAAGGCTGAGGGAGTTAGTGTCCATCAAGGGTGGAGTTAGCCACATGGGGTGACATTAGAGGAGAGGACCTTAATCTGGGAGGGGCATCTCATTCTGTGGATTTGAAACCAGGTGAAGCAGTAGATGTAGAGTGGAGTGGCGATAGGACCTCACAGAACAAAACTTCATTGCCACAACTGTATTGTAATGTTAAATAAGACGTTAAATTGAGATCCCACTTTAGAATTGCATTTAGATATTACACTGTTTGGCTTAGTTCTTACTGAAGCCTCACTGTAGGGAAAGACAGATGGAGAGCTGTTTCATCTTTGAAATGTTAGCAACAAAGCAACAATGGCTGCTGAGAAGATATCACTAACAAAGGGGCTGGGACTGAAAAAGGTGATGATCTGCATATTAATGGTGACAACCATTCATATTGCTAAAGCAATTTATGGTTATGAATTTACCTTATATTTAGTATCTCCTTTGATCTTCACATCCACCCTGAGGAAGAAATAAATTATATAAGTATTATTCCTCCTGTTTTACAGTTGGGGAAACTGAGGTCCAGAAAAAGGGAAATAACTTTTATGTCTAATGGTTTAGTAAGGAGATTCATTTAACTGAGGTTAATAAGTATGTATATGTATGACAACACAGGATAGGTGCTACAAATAAGATAACTTACTGGAGAAAATGACAAGTAATGCTTAGGCATTTTCAGTTGTGTCTCACTCATTGTGACCCTATTTGAGATTTTCTTGGCAAAGATACTAGAGTGACTTGCCATTTCCTTCTCCAGCTCATTTTATAGATGAGGAAACTGAGGCAGATTTAAGTGATTTGCCCAGGGTCACACAGCTAGTAAATATTTGAACTCAAAGAGACGAGTTTTCAGGTGCAGTATTCCATCCATTGCACCACTGTCATGTAAAGATTTAAGTAAAAATAAGATGGCTCAAAGAGAGAGAGGACACTAACACCAAAGGCTTGTTTGGGAAGTAGCACCTGGGCTGGATCTTGAAACATCAATTTAAATCAAGTGGTGGTTGGAAGCCAGATTGCAAAAAGATGAGAAGTAAATGGGAGGTGTGGAAGTGGAGATAATAGGTAAGGCCCTTTTTTCCCCTATGAGTTTGGCTGTTAAAGAGAAATAAAGATCTAGCTTGTTGGGATGACAGAGTCTAAAATGAAGGCTTTTAAAGGATGGGAGATATTTTGTAGGCAGCAGGGAACAGTAGATCAGGAAAAATTATAGTTGATAGAGAGAGGGGAGATGATCAGAGGCAAACTCTCGGAGAAGACAGAAGGGCACAAGTAGAAGGATTGACCTTTTGGGGATTATTAGGGTCACCCCTTCTAAAATGAGCTAATGAAGAGAGAAGAGGAATGGGGAATTTATGGCATAGTGTAAAGAAAAGAAGAAACTCAGGAGGAAGTCCTCTCTTTCCTCCTTGAAAGAGGTAACAAGGTCTTCTACTGAGAGGGAGAGGGGACAGGGTGGTGATATCCACAGTAGCTTCAATACAAATGATGTCTAAGTGCATCAGGAGGTCGAAATTAAGTGCTATTTGAGCTTTAAAGGTGGGAGGATTATTCCTGACTGTGAGGGGATCAGGGACTGCTTCTTAAAGGAGGTAGAATTTGAGCTAAGTCTTCAAGAACAACAGAAAGATTGGCCTTGAGGTGGTGGTGGTGGTGCAATTCCAGATGTAGAGGATAGATAGCATGAGCAAAGGCAGAGAGGCCAAGAGCACTGGAAATGTTTAGGGGATGATGGTGTGAGGTTTGGAAGAAGCAGAGTATCTGCGGATGACATGCACATTAAACTTTCAGATAGGTGGAGCTGGTGTGACACCATCTTTAGCAGTGTGTTCCAAAGACACTATAGATTTTAATATAGGGTAGAGGGGGATTAAAACATTCACAAGCTAGTGACCACTTAGTCCAACCTCCTGCTTTTACAGAGGAGGAAACTGAGACCCAGAGATACTCAAAATCACACAGATAGAATATAGCAGAACCATGTTCTCTGGAGGTATTTGGGATATTTCTGGTCGTGACTCTAGTTGAGTTCAAAAGCCAGAACGTTACAGTTTTTTGAAGGGAATGAGAGGTGATGAAGTAGAGTCACAGTGTAAGATGGCTTTTGAAAAAGTTTTATTGATGTGTTTTATCCTTACATTACAAACATTTACATATAACCCTCCTACTCTCTTGTAACAAAACAATCAAGAAAAACTAATAACACTGTCACCTCATCTGAAAATACATACAACATTCCATATCTGTAGCACCCCTCAACCTCTCTATTAAAAAATTTGTCTTAAAAGAAACCTATTTTATCTCCCTCTTAGCTTCCATCCCATCAGGGGAAAAAGTAGAAAAGAAAAACAAATTCCTTGCAACTAATATGCAAACAAAACCAGTTCCCTCATTGGCTGTATACAAATCATTCATGTATACATATGTGTGTGTATGTATCTGTGTATATGCATACACACACACACACACACACATATATATATGTGCATTGTATACAGCCAATAAGGGAAAGTGTATACATGTGCATACATGCACAAGTGGGTCTTATTCTGAATCTATCACATTTCTGACATAGAATATTTCATCATCAGTTCTCTGGAATCTTGAATGGTCATTGCATTGATCATAGTTCTTATAGCTTTCAAATTGTCCCATAGTTGTTTGTCTATAGTGTTGTTACTGTATAAATTGTTTTCCTAGTTTTGCTTACTTCACTTTGCATCAGTTGATACAAGTCTTTCTATGTCTCTTTGGAATAACCTATTCCCTCACTTCTCACAGCTTAATAGTATTCTATTATATGTTCTTCAATTGATTATCAATCCTTTAGTTTACAGGTTTTATTGCCACCACAAAATGAATAACTGTAAATATTTTTGTATACATTAGGTATTCCAAAAATCTTAATGCATTTTTAAAATTTAACAGCTCAAAATCACATAAAACTTTGAAACAACATGGAGAGGATCTTTTCCTATTTCTCTGATATCTTCTTTGAGATTATTAACTTTTTTTGCTTCCATATGAATTTTGTTTGTTGCTTTTTCTGATGCTGTAAAGTTTGGTGTGGCATTGGATAATTAAATTAATTTAGGTAATATTATCTTTTTTTTTTTTAAAGTATTGACTTGTCCTACCCATGAGTAAAAATGTTTTTCCAATCTTTAGGTCTACATTTATATAGTTCTTCTTGACAGACAGACTCTCAAGTATTTTATACATTCTGTAGCAATTTTACATGTAATTTCTCATTTTGTCTGTTCCTTTTCCTGACATAAAAATTCTAATAATTGGGGTGTATTTTTTTAAAAACCCTGTAAATTTAATGGTTATCAATTTTTAGTGAATCTTTACAGTTCTTTAAGTGCACCATGATATCAATTGCTAAAAGTGAGAATTTTGTTTCTTCTTTAGTTTTGTTTATTCCCTCAATATTTTTTATCTTATTGCCATGGCCAACATTTCTTGTACTATGTCAGAAAGAAGTGGTAACAATGGACATCTTTGTTTCACCTTTGATTTTATTGGAAAGGATTCTAGTTTATCTTCATTATATATTATGCCTCTCTTGGTTGTAGAAATGTTCTTTATCATTTTAAGGAAAGGTCTATTTATTCTTGATTCACTATTTCTAGTGTGTTTTTTCCTGCAGAAATTGGTACTGTATTTTGTGAAAAGCTTTCACCTCTTGAATTGATTGACAAAATCATATGATTTTTGTTGATTTTGTTATTAACATGGTTAAGTTTGTAGTTTTCCCAAAATTAAATAAACCTTAGATTCCTGGTATAAATCCAACCTAATTTAGTGTATAATATAATAATATTGTAGTATATTATTTCAACCTTTTAAAAATATTTTATTTAGAATGTATCTGTGTTCATTAGAGAAATTGAACTATAGTTTTCTTTTTCTGGTTTATTTACCAAGATCACATCTGAATCATAAAAGAAATTTGGTAAGATCTCTCTTTTGCAATTTTTTCAAATGTTTATGGGACATCTTAATTAATTGTTCTTTGAATGTGTGATAGAATTCATTTGTGAATCCATCAAAATTAATCCAAATCCTGTGGTTTTTCTTTGGAAGTTCACTTTGTGACTTGTTCAACTTCTTCCTCTAAAATTGGGTTGTTTAAACTCTCTGTTTCTTCCTCTATTAATCTGAGTATTTTATATTTTTGTAAATATTCATTCATTTCATTTAAATTATTGTTTATTTGTCATGTAATTAGGAAAAATAGTTTCTAATAATATCTTTTATTTCTTCATTGGTTGTAAGTTCTCCTTTTTCATTTTTGATATTAACAATTTTGCTTTCTTCTTTCTAACCAAATTAGCTGATTTTTTATCTGTTTTGTTTGTTTATTCTTTGTTTTTTAACACCAACTTCATATTTCAATTTTAATTTATTCTTTGGTTTTTAGTATTTCTATTTGGGTGTTTAATTGTGATTTTTTAATATCTTGGTTTCCTAGTATTTTTAGTTGCATTCCTAATTAATTGTTATTTTTCTTTTTTGGGTCAATAAAAATATTTAGTGATATACATTTTCCCCTAGTGACTATTTTTCTTCATTCCAAGATTTTTGATATGTTATTGTTGTCATTATCTTTAATGAAATTTCGTATTTTTTCTATGATTTGTTATTTGATTCATTAGTTCTTTAGGATTGTCATTTAGTTTCCAGTAACTTTTTAATTTTTTTCATATGCCCCCTTCTTTAATATAACTTTTAATGTATTGTGGTTAATAAAGGATATGTATATGATAATTCTTCTTTTCTACATTTGTTGATGGGGTTTTTATGTCCTAAGACAGGATCAGTTTTTGCAAAGATTCCATGAACAAGAAAGATTTGTATGTATTCTTTTCTATTTCCATTCAATAACTGTAAGAGGTTATAGATGACCTTTTGATGAAATGGGGCTGAGAGAGGGAGGAGAGATATAAATTATCTGACAATATAGATTATTGTTACTAGAGAGAGTTGAGGTAGAATCAAAATATGTTTATGTAGGGAATCATATTGGACAGCAGGTAGGCACGCCTGGAACTTTGCCGCAGAGTAGAGCCTTTTAATGGTAGATACCAACAGCTTCTGTTCTGTGCCATTCAGGGAGGTGTTAAGAATGTGTTGTTCTCTTTCTCTTGCTTACCGGAGGAGGTCTAGGACAAGGCTGTCATAGAGGGGTAGGTGACTCTTGCAGAATAGTATCCATTGAATTCAGGCAGCAGGTCAAAGGGAGCTAGCAGCACTGATGCTCTGTAGCATATGGTGAGGGAGGTGTATGGATGCAGGGTCCTCAACATTGTAGCCTCTCAAATGTTCCAAATACACAACTCTCACCTTCTCTGTTACTTCAGACAATCCTATGTTAGATTTTAGGCAGCTATGTGGCATAATGGACAGAAGACTAGGTTTGGAATTGGGATGACTCATCTTCATGAGTTCAAATCCAACTTCAGACATTTACTAGCTGTGTGACCCTGGGTAAGTCACTTGACTCTGTTTGCCTCAATTTCCTCATGTGTAAAATGAACTGGAGAAGGAAGCAGCAAACCCCTCTAGCGTCTTTGCTAAGAAAACTCCAAAAGGGGCCATGTAGAGTTAGACACGATTGAGAAATGATTGAACAAGATCTTAGGTTTCAGAATAACTTCGAGTGTAGCCTTGTTAAAGATCTACTTGATGATTGTGATACCTGTTGGACTCTATACCCCAACCAGAATGGGTGTTTCATACTGCAGGAGGGAAATGGAACCATCTGGCTAACAGAGCAGACTCTGCTCTTGGACAAGTATCTGTTGAGGGCCTCAATCAGATAGGATCTGAATAGACCTAGGCCCTAGCCCTTGGTTCAGTCTGCATCACCTTCCTCTTGAAAGGCCAGATGAACTTGATAAATATTTATCACATGTCTACTTTTTGCCAGACACAATGTTAGATATACAAAGACAAAGATGAAATAATTCTTGCCCCCAAAGAACTTCCATTCTATTGGGGGAAGATGAAATGTATATAAACAATCAAATATAAAATATGGGGATAAGGCTAGGACATGGATCTATAATTTTTTAAAAAACACAACACAAATTCAAGATAAACTTTGTGGGGTAAGAGTATTAATAGCTTTGGGCAAAAGGAAAGAGTCTTTGCAAAAGGGGTTGCTTCAACAGAACTTTGAAGGAATCAAGGGATCTAAGATGTAGAGGTGAGAAAGAAATGCATCCCAGCATTTACATAGCACTTTAAGATTGCAAAGTGCTTATAAATACTGTCTTGTTTGACCCTCACAATCACCCTGAGTGGGGTGTGTGTGTGCTATTGTTATCCCCATTTTTGCAAATGAGGAAAGCTGGCCAGCAGAGGTTAAGTGGTCACATGGGGTATCATAGCTAACAAGTGTCTGAAGCTGGATTTGAACTCAGATCTTTCTAACTCCATGCCAAGTGCTCTATCCACTGCAGTACCTAGCTAGCTTAAACTGTATTCTTGAGTTCTTTCCTTTGTGATTTGTGTTAGAAGGTTCTAGTAAAGCATTTGGAAGAGGTATTTAGGCAGCTGGCTAAAATGATGAGTTCATGGCCTCTGTGAATTGTTTATATTTATGAGTTCCTACTTTATCATCCATAGGGCCCGCCTGCTGGACACCTGCGTCTTGGGTCAGTTGTGGAGCAGAGGATTACACAGAGATCATTCTGGCTTACGGTGCTGGACACAAATAACTTTGTTCTTACTGATCTCCATTTGGGAATGGATTTAATTCCTATCAATGGAAGTTGATCTTCCCAGTTGGTTTGCCAAGTACTTTGTAAGACAATGTTAAGAAGGCTAAAACTGTGGGTCAATTACTGACCAGGGGGATCAGTTAGATTTATTTTGTTCTATGTTCACAAAATGTTCCCACTTCCATTCACTTATTTTACATGTTTGTATCACGAGTCATATGAAGGACTGGGATGCTTTTGAATTGTGGTGTACCGCAGAAAACATGAAGATCAAATCAGTCAATACTTAAAGAAATTAATTCAGATTATTCACTGGAAGGTCAAATACTAAAGCTGAAGCTTAAATACATAATGAGAAGATGGAACTCATTGGAAAAGACCCTGATGTTGGGAAAGATTGAAGACAAAAAGAGAGGATCACAGAGGATGAGGTGGATGGATAGTGTCATGGAAACAACAAATATGAAACTGGACGAACGTTGGAGGATAGATGGCCTGGAGTTGCTATAGTCCAGGGGGTCATGAAGAGTTAGACATGACTGAACGATGAAACAACAAGGAAATGTGAAAATCCATCTCTACTAACAGAAAAAAAATCCCCACATATACATCTCAAAGCAAATTCCCTACTATTCAAATATTGGGGAAGAGTAAGTAGCCTATCTAGGTCGGTGATCTTATAAGTCAAAGCTACAACTAGTAACTGCGGGTGACCTCTAAAAATGGCATTCAGTGCCCTTAGTCTATTTCTAATTGAGGGGAAGCACAATTCAGTGGAAAGGGCGTTGGACTTGGTTCCAAGAGACGTGAGTCCTAATATTGGCCCTGAAACTTATAAACTTTGTGACTATATTCCCATATAATGAGGAAGGTGACCAAGGGGAGAACTGCGGTCCCTAACATGATTCGGAAGTTTCCCAGGGTTCTTTCATATGCTTTACTTGCTGGTTTTATGCATCCTTACTTCCTGTTTCGACCTTGCTTTTCTAGTGTGGAATAAGGTAATTGGTCAAATCCAAATAGAAAGTGGGCCTCTACACTGAACATAAGGATCCTTGTAGGCTGCATATGGATTTGGTTTTAAAATGTAGTATTATCAATGTTTTATTACATTTTTATTTATTTTGGTAAATATTTCTCAGTTACATTTGAATCTGGTTCTGGCCACACTGGGGAGTGTTGTGGGCTACATGGGCCACATGTCTGACACCTCTGCTGTATTGAGTTGGCCTCAGAATCAGGAAGACCGGGTTTCAAGTCTCACCTGTGACAAATACTGGCTACGTGACCCTGGGTCACACAAGTAGATAATGTTAAGCCCAGAAGTATCTTGGCTTAGGGGAAAGAGAAGTGCTTGGTCCAGTCCTCACTTTCCCTTCCTTTCTGTGCTTCTCCCATCTCATCCAGGGAAAATTTTACTTCTAGTTGATAAGACAGGGCTTTTAAGATGTTGTGAGAATAAGTTTTAGTACCTTAATAAGAAAACAAGTTAGTTAGGTTAGAATAACTAACTCCATTTTGTTTCAACCCTCCATTTTGTGATTGATTTTGTTTTGGGTAGGTTGTTTTTCTAAAAGCTGTTTTAAAAAAAAAAGATGAACTCTTGGGTGGTTTGTTGTGGTTCAGTTGTTTCAGTTGTATCTTCATGATCCCATTTGGGGTCTTGGCAAAAATACTGGAGCAGTTTGTCATTTTCTTCTCCAACTCATTTTACAGATAATGAAACTGAATCAAATAGGGTTAAGGGACTTGCCCAGGGTCACACAGCTAGTACATGTCTGAAGTCTGATTTGAACTCAGGTCTTCCTGACTTTAGGCCTGGTGCTCTATTCACTGTGTCATCTAGCTGCCTTCCACTTGGGTGATATGATATAATAAACATGTGTGTGTGTTCTTAAAGAAGTAATAAACATATAGACCCTCTGATTAGGCAGACTACCAATAGAAAACCATTATAAACAGCTTTATCAGTAGTTCAATCAAATTATGTGGAAAACGATTTAGCAATAACCATAGCAAAAAGTATAAAAATCCTGCTGGAGGTACCAGCCATCAACTTGCTCCTAGGAACCAACTAGAGCTGGCTTCTGCAATCCCTATACCTGATACTTGACCAAGTCATCTAAGGCAATACTGATTGGTTGACAATGGAGACTTGCCAGATAACCATGTCAGAAGGAGCCACATGGTCTCACAGAGAGGAAACCTTGAGTCTAGCATGAAAAAAGGCTTATCTAAGGCTTTAAGAATCAAGTTGGTGATAAGCTTGATGACACATATTGAGACACATAAGTCTAACCAGTATTTCCATCATACTAGTTAGCAAAAGTAATGGCTGTATGCATGCACCATGCCTTAAAGATATCAACTTCTATTTCCTGAGCCTTTTCCAGTTCCAAAAATCGATGACATTTCCTTGGATTAGGAGACAAATAAATGCTCAAAGTCCCAGAAATCTCTGCAGGTCCCCATAACTTCTCTCGCCATGGGGGATGTGGGACGTGATTTCATTTTGAGAATTTCATTTGCCTCCTGATCAGACCCTAAATCATCCCTCTGCCGCTTTGTTCTCTTTGCTTCCTGTGCCTTTAATGCTCTCTTCCCTCTCAATTTTGTCTTTTGACTCATTCTTCAAAACAACTCAAATGCATCCTCTATCAGGAAGCCTTCCCTGATCTCCCTGGTGAGGCCTACCTTTTTTCTCAGATCTCAAATAGCACTTCAAAAAATCAAATACATTTATTATGTGTTATATCACAGTGATCTGTAGAGATACCTTATACCTCCCACTACATACTGGATTATTAATTCTATCAGGGCAAGGACCCTGTATTGTATAAACTTCATATCTTTCCCAGGGTCTAGGACATTGGTATGTATATAATAAGTTTCTTGGTTGTCTTGTTTGATTTAATCTGGTTTAGTCTGCTACTCTTCCCAGTACAGAGGAAATATATGAACAATTCCTTAACTCTCAAGTAGTTTCAGGTTGTCAGCCTTGGAGTGGGGAAGGTGGTTTTTTGGGGGTGCAGGGATGCATATGTGTGTATGGGGTGATTTTCCTACAGGACCAACCCTGTTCAAGAAGCTTGAGGGCAAAAGTATGCCTTAAGTAAGGGCTGTAGTCATGCTGGGTCATTGCTCATTGGGGACACCCGGGCTGTAAGTAGAGTCTTTCCCCTTCCTCCCCTCCAATTGCTTCTCACGTGGGAAGGAAGTCACTGAGAAGAAGTGTGAGGATTTACAGTCTTGTCTCCAGTGGAGGAGTAAATCCCTTACATACTCAGATGGTTGCCCAAGACTTCTTCCTTGTGTTACGTTACCACAGTATGGGTGAAAGGAAACATATCCAGCATCCTCTAGGATTGGCATGATAACAATGCTAAGTTGGCATTTGGCTAGTTAATACTATCTCTTGTGAGTCTGATGCTTGATTGACAGCTCAGTCAGTCAGACATTGTTGTAAACTTGGGCAGGGTATAATCTTCTTCTCTCCCTACATGAAATGTTTGTTACAATTTCCAGAGCTGAAGTTTGGGCAAGAAGACTGGAACTTTGTTGAAGGGCAATGAATTTAGAGGAGGCCCTGATGGTACTCTCAGATCATCAATACCATAGAGACAACTGGATTTATTCCCTAACTAGCAAGAAAAATTCATTAAAATGGGAAGCTGTAGATTTCTATTTTCTATCCGTGATTTTTGGATCCCAAATGTGTTCTCATTTTCCAACCCATTCTTATCTGTAATCCACTGGTGGTCTCTGCCCTAGGGGATTTCCCAAGCCTAGCAATGGTCTTGAGGTCTTTGCCAATATTGCCTCACCTCCAAAATGAAATGAATATATGTTTCATGCCACTTGCCACAGGCACAAAAATGTCTACTTATGAATTTGACGGTTCCCACAAGCAACCCTGACTTGAGATCAATAGTATGAAAACTCTAGAAGAATGAATTCATTTTGCTACCATCTTCCTGGCATTAAATCTCTGTGGATATTTGTCTCCACTTGTAGCTGCCATCTTTTATGGAGTAGGGACCAAGACCTGTGAGTTCTGTCTAGTTATGGTTCAGATTATTGGCAAACACGTCTCTTCATCATGTTTAATAAAATTTAATAGATTTTTTTTAACATGGGTAGTAACAATTACTCTGGTACAACAATGATATACAAACCGCAGGGTCAAGAACAGCAGCTTCTTCCTTTACCAAAAACCAGTGATTTCCTCCTACCTTTTTCTCCCCCACACAGGACAAGATGACACAGTGAGGGGTGGATAGATAGTCTTTTCTTGAACAGTTTCTATTTACACATTCTCCATTAAAAAAGTTTTGGTCAGTTTGAATAACTCATTTCTTTAAAATATAAGCCTAAAATGTATTGTTTGTTCCCATGTACAAATGATCATTAGCAGGTTAATCATTTAAGGTGCTCAGAGGTATAGGTGAACCCCAAGGCTACTTTCAAATCCTAGGGTTTAATCATCTGTTTATATGCTTTCTAACTTTCCCTTGAAAGTTTCCAGTAGTGGGGGAAGAGACTGGAATGCCAACTGCCAGCTTAGCTGATTAGACAACAGGACTGCCCCTAGAGTCTGTGGATGGGGGGCAGTTTGAGGGCTAAGGTAAGGCAAGAACCTGTATCTTCTTAGGATCACAAGATCTGACACAAACCCATACACCAATAGGGTGTGTGTGTATGTGTGTGATCTCTTACACATGTACGTATATAGGTAGAAGGTACCTGGTACACAAATTGTACCAGCAAAATTGTGAAGGTGACAGTTGTCTCTTTGTCCAATGTCACCTGGATGCCAAGGGTCCCAACTGTGTTGTCCCTTCTGGGCAGTGCCCCCATGCTTCATACCTCTCCTGACCCACTATCAGGAGAGTTGCTTCCCTTGCATCTTACACCGTTCAAGATCTTGCCCTCTGCTCATCTAGTCCCATGCACTAATTCAGGCTGAGGTGTTAATGGATGATAATGGCTTACTGTGTTATCTTTCTCAGTAACAAGTTTGCATTTTAAAAAGGAAGTCTTCAAACCAAAGGAATAACTATTACAGTGGAGTATGAGGCCCAGTATGGGCCAGAGGGAGAGAGACTTAGGGGTGGGGCAAGAGGCTTTTTGACCGTCCTATTGCTCACATCACACCCCAACCTGGTTCCCTGTCTTGTGGACTATTTCAACACTAAACGAGCCACTTCTCATTGAGAGGAAATAGAGGTCAGGAGATTGAGTTGCTGTTGTTTTTATTAACCCAGTGACCTCCAGGCTGTCTGGGTCTGAAGCCCAGGAGGCTTCATATCTGGTCCAAGATGGCAAATGAAAACACCTGTGTATTAGAAGAACTGTAGGATGTGACAGTTCTTGCTTTTTAAGGAGAGACCTCCAACTTCTGATCCATGGAGGAAGAAATCTCTTGGACTTTGGTTTCCCTTAGATTCTGAAGAGAAAGCATTTTCATGGCAAAGAAGATGGCATGAAGGGCAAGTCTGGGAGTCAGGAAGCCTGAGTCCTACCACTGCTCTGCCACTAACCTTAAGTCCCTTGGGAAGTCACCTTCCATCTCTGGACTTCAGTTTCCTCATCTGTCAAAGGAGGGGACTGTACTAGATAATTTCAAATGTCTCTTTGGGCTCTGATATTCTTTGAGTTTGTGGACTGCATCCCTTAGTCCCAGGCAGGGTCTGCTCCTCTTTGGGAGACTTCCTTCTTCCCATGGCTACAAAGGCCCTTCTCTTTCCTCCCTCCCATCTTCCTTCCCTCAAAGCCCTCACCCCCAAGAATGTGTTCATATGCACTGACTAGCCCAGTGTTCTGTACAAAAGGCTTATTACCCTAGACTTATATTCAATCAGATTCCAGAGGTTAAAAGGCGCAATCATTAAGGCAGTTTAATAGATTCAATATTTCACCTGTGTTTCCTGATTCCCTTAAGGGTCCTGTGAACCCTAAGGCATCAGAAAGGAGGCTGGGGGCTGTTTGTCTTTGATTAAAAAGTATGAAGTGGGCTGCCCACCCTCTGTTGCGAAGGACTGACATACCAGAAACAAGGGTGGCCTATTTTTTCCCTTTGGCCTGGGTCTGCAATGCCACAGGGTTGTGGCCCAGCCAGCTGAGGAGAAGGTGAAGTTCATGAATAGCAAACCCCTCAGTTTCACCACCTCTCCTTTGGATAGGGTTCAGTCTGTACGATGTCATTGGGGTGCTCTGAGATACATGCCCCATTGATTTCGCCTAGTTTGTTGTCAGGCAGGTCCTCAGGCTTGGTGCAGAGTTTCAGGGCCCTGGAAATGAAGACATCCAAGTCAAATTGGGGGTCGGCCCCATGGTTCCCCTCCTTGGGGTCCTTGCGGTGCTGGGGTGAGGAGGGTAGGCTCCGCTCCTGGATCTCTGGGAGTGGACTGGGGCACTCAAGGCCACTCTGTGTGCTCTTCACCCATTGTGCAATCTCTAGGAAGAGATTGGATGGCTCCTCCTCTAGGGAGAGCTCAGTGGCTGGAGCAATGGCTGTCTTCTTCCAATGGGACAGGTCTAAGATGAGCTTCGGCTCAGAGTAGTGATGGGGCTTGTTGTCCCTCCACAGTAACTTATCCAGGTAGGATGGTGATCCCACCTTGTAGTCACAGGACCGCCCGCAGTCAGAGTCAAACACCCGGTCCATAGATGAGTGAGACTGCTCCAGGAATCGTTCTGAGCTACTCTGGGAGTATTTTCGTGGATCTACCTGGACCTCTTCCACTATTGACTCAGAGCCTGCACGGGGGTCGCGCTGCACCTCACTTGTTTCAAGGTATCTGTCCTGCCTCCATTCCAGATCAGAGGACAGACTGACTTGATACCTAAGAGAAGACAAAGAGAATGAACCAAGAAGGTGAGGGTCAGGTGGGATTGTTGCTAGAGAAAAAATTGCCATTGAGTGTTGCTGAGCTCTCCCTCTTAACTCCTTTAGGGGCCATCTACACTATACCATTAAACATTTATTCATACACATACCACTTTGTGTGATTCTTTGATAATGTCTTCCAAAATCAAAATCACAGATGCTGGAGCCAGAAAGGACACAACTCCTTTCATTTTATAGATAGGGAAACAGGCCCAAAGAGAGGAATGTTCATAGACTCATAGAGTTGGAAGGGACCTTATAGGTCATCAAGTTCAACCACCTATTTTACAGATGAGGAAACTGAGGCCCAGGAGAACTGAAGTAATTTGCTAAGGGTCCTGTAAGCATCTAAGGCAGGATATGAACTCAGATCTTTTGGAATCTAGGTCTAACATTCAGGCCATTATGTCCTGCTGCTTCTCAATGTGCCATACTCAAGTCACATAAATAGCTAGTGACACAACCAGGACCACAACATGGGTCTCCTGACTTCTAGTCCAGAGCATAGTTTCCTTTTCCCACCTTGCATATGCCCTGCCCCAGAGGCTGAGTTGAAGTCCCCTCCCTACTCTGCATTCCCAACACACACACACACACACACACACACACACACACACACACACACACACACACACACACACACACACACCCCATACCTAGTATACAGCTGAGCACAGAACAGATACGTCTTTTCTGATTGCTTACAGACATCTTTTGAGAGATGCTGAAGGATCTTAGGTCCCTAGAAGTTTTCATGGTTTCTTTAAAGTCCAGGAAAGATGGGACTGCTGACTGGGAGGAAGGACCAGGGAGACAGCACCAACTGAATTCCTGCTGTATACACACTCCTTGGAGGAGTATAATGGAGATGGCCAGTAAGTGAACAGGAAAGGGAATATGTCTCAAAAATATATAAGGACAGGTGGAACATGCTATTTCTATTTGTGAGGTGATGAGAGACACTGGGAATGCCGCCGTATTTCCTCTCCCCCACCATTAGCCAGCATTTCCTTTGGGTTAAGCAGTGTTCCCAACCAGGGAACCTCTTTAAAAATATACCAGGCAATACATTTAATCCAAGTCCCATAGAAGGCAGGAGTTTCTTAGAGACATAAAAGACGGAGCAACAGGAGAGTCCAAGGAACCTAAATGGTACTGAAAGGGGAGAAAGGGTACTGGAATGGAAGAGGGGTGCCACAAATCAATCAATATTTATTTAATACCTACTAGGTGGAAGACTCACTGCTAGGGGTTGAGGAATAAAACAAAATAATGTTCCTGCCCTCAAGGAGTTTACATTTTACTGGAGGGATTGGGGTACACTATGCACACAAATAAGTACAATACGAAGTGAATTGCAGAAGAGAGCACTAAATTGAGAGATCTTCATGGAAGTGGTGGCATCTGAGCTGAGTCATTAAAGAATGCAATTTAACATACATTTATAAAGCAATTACTCATACCAAGCTCTGTCCTAGGTGCTGGGATTCTTAGAGGTAGAGATAAGGAGGGAGTATATTCCAGGCATGTGAAGATATATGTAGGGGAGAGAGTTTAGCAAGAGGGTGTGGAGTAGGCAAACTTCATGGACTTAATTATTTTGTCTGAGGCCAGCCCTGAAGACTCACAAAAGCATGGAAGAAACAGCCTGGAGTGAAATCAGGGGATAGGGGTGGGGGTCTAGTCTAGGTTCTTCCATTTGCTGGGGGCACTACTCTTCTGAACTGAAAGTCAGTTTCTTAATTTGTAAAATGGGAGGCTTGGACTAGATTATCTCTAATGAACCTTCCAGAAGTCCAGAAGCTGCTGGTTCTCCAGCACTCACTTTTGGGTCACCTCCTAACTGGTGGGAGAATTCACTATATCCAGCCAGTCCCTGACCCACCATACCATACTCTAGCCATCTTCTTCCTCACCTCCATCCCCCACCTCTTTCCATCTCTGGCTCTGGAAACATTAATCCAACAATATGATCCCTGGAAAGGCCACCTAAATTGATTGCCCTGTGCCTCCACTCACCATCCCTATAAATTGCCTGACCAAATCATCCCTTTGCCCCTTTTGTAAGAATGTAAGAGTGTAAGTTCTTTGAGAGAAGGAACAGTCATGCATTTTGTATTCATATACCTAGCACTTAGAATTGTGCGTGGCACATAGTAAGTGCTTGGTAAATACCTTTTAACTTATTGATGTATGATTCTAAGAATCTGTCTTAGAGCTATGTGTCAATGCTGTGGAGGTCACTGACTAGAAGGCGAAGAACAGGGTGCAGCTGGAGGCAGAGTTTCTTAATTAATCTAAGCTTTCCACATGATTTATGAATCACTCAGTCCCAGAAGAACTGCTCTGATGCACATGAAGGGGCTTCAAAAGCAACACCAAAATATCTCTCCAAACATAATCTGTTTAACAAAGAGAGATTGTCCCAGCCTTCCTTTGGAAGCCTCCTATCCTTTACCCATGATCTGTCAAATGATTCAGAAGGACAATTTAATTGTCTTTCTCTTATGTAACCAGTTGTCAGTTCCCCAAATGTAGTAGGATGCCCATTTAGGTCCCTTGTCCTCACTTCCTCGTGGAGTATGTCTGCTTCTATTTTTAATTCCTCAGCCCCCAGAAGTCCCTGACCCTTTCCCCTCCCAGGATTTAGCAGACAAACACTTATAAAATCAGAAATGACAGGGACAAAAGGCACCCCAGAGATGATTAAATCCAAATCCATCATTTTACAGATAAGGAAACTGAGACATAGAAGTGACATTACTTACTCAGGGTCATGTAGCTAGTTAGTGGCTGAGCTGGGACTAAAACCCAGGTCTCCAGACTCTTAATCTAGTATGCCTTCCACTACCCCATACTATCCTTCACAGCTGGGCAACCTCAGGAGTTTTTCCCAAGAAGGCTCAATTTCATTCTGGCATATGTCATGACTCTCATTTCCATTTCTCATTGGAAATCACATAGCGGTTTCTATGGGAGTTTTATTATCCTCAGCTCACAAGACCAAGGTCAAAACAGGACAGTTTTCCTAGCCTCAGACTTTGAAGGACAGAGTTTGGAGACCCAGGAGTCTGGAACAAAAGAATGACTAAGGAAAAAACTATGTGCCTGGAGACTCAAGTTTGCTTAACCTTAGAAACACCACTGTCACAACTGATGAGATTTCTCTAGAGTAAAGAGGAGGTGACAACGCATGAGTAGCAATGTGCCAAGTAGTTGTCTCCTGTTTTCTGATGGGTAGTGTGTGTGTGTGTGTGTGTGTGTGTGTGTGTGTGTGTGTGTCTTTACTGGGAGTCCACAGTAGCCAATGGGTCTAAGGAAAGTTTCTTAACTCAAAAATCTTTTTTCTCCCACATTGGATGAGAAATGAACTGAAAGGAACAAACTTCTCTTACCACTGAAACCATTCAAGAGAGAGGATTAAAGCCTCATAGATTAAGATCCATAGACAGGGCTTACAAAGATCATATGATCTAATTCCCTCATTTTTCGGATGAAAAACTGAGACCCAAGAATACTGTGACTTGGTGGAGGTCACCTAGGAGTTGGGCAACAGAGGCAAGATTTGAACCCAGGTCCTTTACCTCCAGAGCTGATTCCACTCCACCACACTGATTAAAGCATATTTGTTATTTGGACTGATACAGCACTATAAGATTGATAAGACACTTTCACATTCATTATATGATTTGATCAGCTGTACTGGCCCTGTCTTACATATAAAGAAACTAAGACCCAGGGAGGTGAAGCCCACAGTCCCATCGTTAATATCAGAACTGTATCTAGGACTCAACATCATGCAGTGTCCTCTCAATGAATCATGTACACCTTAGCATGAATAGATTTTAATCAGATAACCGGAATGAGAGCTGTTCTGCTAACTAGAGCAGCTAGTTCACTAGGAGAATAGGGAGAAAGATGTTCTTTTCTAACAATGGACCCTTGATGAGAGGGAAGCAGAGGCAGAGGTTGCAGTAGAGGGATTTGGTCATGAAGAGAGGAGCATGAGCGTACTGGGCACCATACTAGGCAAGCAAGTGAATAGACAGCAGGAGTAGGGCACAAAAAGGTGGAAGGAAGGTAACAAAGATGAATTAAATTTTGTAGCTATTTGGTCCTGGTCATTGATAACCTCCCCTACTGCTCTTGGCATATGGGCAATTGAGGAAAAACAACAGATGGCTAGGTTTAAGGATCACCTTAAGGTCTTGGAAGAGATCAAAGCACCATTATGATCAAGAAATCCTTTATGCTTTCATCAGAGGGGTAGAGAAGACAGATATTATTCTCATTGCGGTTTTTCAGATGGAGAAATTGAAGTTCAGAGAGGTTAAGTTACTGGCTCACGGTCACTCAGCAAGTTAGTGCCAGAGAATCAGATCTAGAATTTGGGTCTTTTACTTGTAGACTGGGTGGTGGTGGTGTCTGTATTGTGTCCTTTACCAGACTAACTCTTCTCATATGGATCAAATGTCTCTAACATCTAACACGTAGGAGGAAAAAATTGAGAAACAGTAACGTGGACAATGCCATTGGTAGCTGTACAGATCCCCAAAGACAAGCTACAGAATCTTTCTTTCTGAGCTCAGCTATGAGCAAGCAGCTGAGCTACATCATGGCGACCAAACATGAGAGTGAGTAGACCCATTTTCACCTCTCTCCCGCAGCCACTAGCAGGTCAAGTCTCCAAGTCTATAACAGTCTTGAGTAGTCTTGAGCAATTTTGGAAAAATTCACAATAGCTCATACTTGTATAGAACCCATATAGGATTGCATGCCATCTTGGGGAGGAAGGAGGAGAAAATTTAAAACTTATGAAAGTGATTGTTGAAAACTGAAAACAAATCACTTATTAAAAAATAGTTCATACTTATTAAAGCTATATTTATTTTAATCAATAGGATTGTTCCATGGAACAATTGTTCCTGGGAGAAATTTGGCACCTTCTCATCTTTTTAAAGTTCTTTTCTTGTCTCATTGCACAGTGGGCTCTGTTCCCAGGTATCCATTTTGCTTTTAGCTAGCTGTCATCAGTCTTAGAGAAAAGTACTGAAGATATGCTCTCCTTCCCTTTCTCATTGCACCCCTGTGCAATGGTCCTCAGATAACTAAGAATTTACTACTTTACCTGTGGGTAAAGCCAGTTCTTTGAATAAGTAACAGCTTTGTTCTTTCCCACTACCCACTATAAGGATAGATTTATCTTGAATCAGATTAGAAGGCAATTCTGAGAATCGTCAAAAGTAATCTAGAAAATCATACTGAAAAAATGAAACCCATTATAATAGCAGGACTCTAGCTTGGGGAGCTCCTCTAGGAGTGGGGATGATTCTGGCCTAAGCCACCTGCTCTCTCTCCTCCAGTTCCCCTTGGGACCAATAGTATGAATTTGTACTGTGATCGGCTAGAGTTGGGGTGTCATTGGTGGTCGTTGAAGAGAACTTAGCTGAATGACTCAACAGCAGATTTGACTGGCAGCCTTGGTGGCATTAGCACGGTGGTCTAGCTTATTAGACTAAACATTGATGCATTCTGTTAGATCCCTGGACGGTAACATTTAACAAAGCTAATCCTTAGGTCTTTTACCTCTTAATACGAGCAACTCCGGAGGTTACTCAATTAAAGTGGATAACTATGCATAATTGAAAGTAAAGGACTTTCCTGTGCTTACTAGAGCGGCAAATTCAAATGAGCTTATGTTTGTACAGTGCTTTAGGGTCTACAAAACACTTTTTTTACAAGAGTCCTGCAATGTAGGTAATAGATTTTTTTTTTATCCCCATGAGCCCCTGGGACTTAGAAGGTGAGATGACTTGCTCAGGGTCATGCCAATTAGCAGGCATCTGAGCAAGGATTTAATTCAGGCCTCTTGATTTCAAGCCATGTGCGACCACCCATGCCCTTCTGGCACACAAAACCAGAGGGAGAGGCCTGCCTTAGAGATTAATACCTCTGGGCAGATTGTTCCTCCCTTGAAAAGCCTTCCCCTTTCTCTCTCTGCCAGTTCCACCCCATGTATGTTTCAAAACCCAGACCCAGCTCAAGTCCTGCTTTTCTTTCCTGACCCTCCCAGCCCACCGTGTTCTTCCTCCTAATACCAGCACTGGTCATTTGCATCACTTATATGACGTGAGTGTGCAAACAAGAATGTGCTGGGAAATGTTTAACAGCCAGCTACACCCGGCACACTTTCACATTTACTCTGCATCACTGACCATTTCTTTATCACTTTCTTAAGTCTAGACAATCAACAAGACAATAGATCAAACCCCAGTTTTCCAGCATTTACCAATTTCTGAGGTTCTTAGGTAGGTGGTACAGTGGAAACATTCATCTTCATGAGTTCAAGTCTGGCTTTGGACACCATGTGGCCCTGGGCAAGTAATTTAACTTTGTTTGCCTTAGTTCCTCATCTGTAAAAATGAGCTGGAAAAGGAAATGGCAAGCCACACCAGTATCGTTGCCAAGAAAATCCCAAATGGGGTCACAGAGTTGTACGTGATTTTAAAATGACTTAACAAAATGCTCACGCTGAAAATTTAACAACTGGCTCTCAGATCCAGACCCAGTTGCCTCTAGCACACCCCTGCATACAAGTGCATAACATCTACCACAGGCAACTGCGTGAGGGCAAGGGCTGTGTCTCATTCTTGTCGCTGTCCCCCAGAATGCCTAAAACTGAATGTTTGAGGTGTTCAGGAAAGACTTGTTGGTGATCGATTTTTTTATACTATTCCTTTGTATAGTTATCAACTGGACTGTAGACTTCCTAAGTAGGGGAGGAAAATGTCTCATGGCCCTTTACATCCTCCAAGTGTGTGGTACAGTGCCTTAAAAACAAGAGCTTACACTGGTGTGGTTCAAAGTGCTTCTACATCTGTCACCTACCATCAGGTAGGCAGGGCAAATAATATGATCCTCATTCAACACAGAAAGAGCTGAAGCTCAGAGAGGTTAATCAATTCGCTTAAGGTCACACAGCTAGTGAGTGACAGAGCCAGCACCAGAACCAGGGCTTTCACCTCCTAGTCCAGGGCTCTTTTTACTCTAAATACTCTAGAAATATTGGTTGAATGTTATTGGACAGTCCATTCACCCTAGCACAGTCAGATGGAGAAGATGGTAATGAAAGTAGGTAGTGACTACTTAGTTCAGCCTTGAGAAAGGTCATCTGTCCATTGGCTCATAGCAAGGAATCACATACGGGGAGAGTAGGAAGAAACCATGGACTTTGTTCACGTGATTGTGAGAGTCTGGGATAAAGGCAGAGAGAAAGAGCCTGGCTAAGGGTTGGGGAAAAGACATTCTTGGGCTGTACAGTTTTAAGGTCACCTTCCAAAGGCTACTGAGATGTACGACCAATGAAAAGGAAGGTCTCTAGCATCCTGGAGTTAGGTTGGGAAGGTAAGGTGGATGGGTAGAAGGGGAGTGTAGAATCAGGTAGGACAGTTGCTCTTGATAACAGCATTGGAAGCTGACAATACTGCACCTGTCCCAGGTGGAGAGCTGACTCTGGTTGGCCGCCATCAGCAAGATGTCGTCAATCTCATCCTCAATTCGGAAGGGCTGCTGGGAGGTAGGTTCATCCTCTGGGCATGAGTATGGGCTCATATAGGGGTGCTGCAGGCCCATCTCTGCCGTTAATCGATCCATGGGGTTGAAGGTCAGGATCTTCTCCAGAAAATCAATAGCTATGGGAAGCAAAGAAGAGCAGGATATAGAAATCATCGATTGCTTCCTACTAGGCTAGAAAAGAAGATTGTGAACATATAGGGTCTATGGAACTTTCCTTTAGGAGAAGTGGCTGACAAGGATGAATTTGGAATGAGTCTTCACTAAGAACTGACTTTGCCTGGAAATGGTAGGAATGGGGAATGGATAGACAGAGGCTGGATAGAGGGGCTGCAAAAGGTTAAGAGATGCTGGATTAAGTGAGCACTTCTAAAGTTCCATTTTCCTCTCTACTTCCAAATTATCATTATTCCCCCCGTTTCCTCTTCAATCTCTGTCTTTGTATGGTGGAAAGATGACCACCCCGGTAAACAGAAGCCCAGAGTCATCTGGCTTTGTCATTTGTTGGCTGTGTGACCACGGACAAATCAGTCCTCCTTCCTACTAAGCTGCCAAGTTTGTGGGCACACTGATGATGAGGATAGCTAGCACTTATGAAGTGCCTAGCACTGTGCTAAGCACTTTACAATGATCTCATTTTATCTTTACAACAACCCTGTGAGGTAAGTGTTATTATTATTCTCATTTTACAGATAAGGAAATTGAGGCTGAGAGAGGTAAATGATTTGCCCAGCATCACACAGCTAGTCTGAGGCCGAATTTGAACTCAAGTCTTCCTGATTCTAAGTCTGGGACTCTATCCATTGTGTCACTTAGCTGCTCCAGGTCCTATGCACAGGTGGGTAAATACAGGGAGTAAGACTGGGACGACTTCGCCATTTCACAGTTTTGTGTAGGACTGACACCGGTGTTAGGGACATCAATTTCCTTAGCTGTAAAATGAGGTGTTTGGATTAGGTGATCTCTGAAGTCCTTTTTTGACTTTAACATTCTACAATTCTTTCTGCCTTTAATCCAGGTCTCACATTCTCGGTCTTCCTGCCTCCACCCAAAAGTACTTTTCCAATAGAATATTGGAATACACCACTAGATATTGGCACCAATTCCCTTAGGTTAAGGTATTTTATCTTTAGGAAACCTCTATTAAAAATGGAAATTCTCCTGGGAGGTGTGACACATTAGGCTATCAGCCATTAACACATTTCAGGGGTTTGTCAGCAGATGTTAAAAAGCATAAAGCAAAAGTCTGTGCGAATGAGAAAAGGATGAGTAAGTTTTGAAGGGGTGGGAGTGAGGAGTGAAGAGGAAAAAGGTCCTTCTTCAGGGAGTCTTGGCCTGGGTGTGTTCTCTGGGCCTTTGGATATCTAGGGATCAGTAGGAGGACACTGGGTGAGCATCTGGGCTCAGTGATGCACTAAGAATGAAAAGAAGCTTAGGGCAAAATTTGCCCACTCCACACTTTTACTGAGGGTAGGTCAGCCTACTATGCTCCCCTTCCTCCTCCCATCTCCTTGTACAGAAAGCACCCACCAGTGGTACCTGGATACTGCCTGATGCCTCAGCATGATGGGACTTGCCCTTGATTGTGCTGGAGAGTATGCTCTACAGGCCATCCCAGGGCCAAGGCTGATCCCCAGGCAATAATGTCTCTGTACTTGTTACTTCCCAGCTCACCTCTTTGTGAAAAGACCACTTAGAGCATCATATTACAACTCAAGAGGAAAGGCAGGAACGAACCTACACCAAATTCCAGGTTTGTCTGTCCTCCAAGGAGCCTTTGAGGAGGCAGCAAAGCTGAGAAGGGGCATCTCAGCCTGGAGCCATTAACCTGCCACTCACTGCTGTCCGGGATCACTTTACTGAGGGTGTTCATCAATGATTCAGGGAATCAATGGATTCAGAAAACTTCTGACCTTCTCCAGAGGCTTCAATGCCACTCTGTAACCCAAGACTCTGGGAGTGAAGGACACATAGTGGTATTTCAGTAAAGAGTGTAGGCACGGGGCTGTGATGGGGCAACATCCTCACTACAAACCACGCATCTCCAGGTCCCAGGGCTACACAGCTTCAACGACAACACATTTCTACAGAACTAGAAAGTACTTCTACATCCATTACCTCATTTGACTCTCACAATAGCCCCAGAGGTACACAGGGAAGAAGTTATCATTTCTATTTTGCAGAAATGGGAATGGAGGATTGAGGAGATGAGATGACTTGGCAAAGTCACACAATACACAAGTATCAGGATGGGTGCAGTATTAGCACACTGGAACAGGAGGGAGAGGATGGAGGCTCCTGGCCCAGTGCTGGCTCTCACACCCTGTGACCGTGGGCAACGTGCTTAACTTCTATGGGCCTTTAGAATTGTCATCTGCCAAATGGGGATAATAATGGCTATGGTCATCTAATTCTTTTTGTTTTTGTTGAGTTGTTTCAGTCCTGTCCGACTCTCTGTCTCCACATTTGAGGTTTTCTTGGCAAAGATACTAGAGTGATGTGTCATTTCTTTCTCCAGCTCACATTATAGACAAAGGACTGAGGAAAACAGGGTTAAGTGACTTGCTTCAGGTCACACAGCTAGTAAGTGTCTGAGGATGGATTTGAACTCAGCTCTTCCTGACTCCAGGTTAGGAGTTCTGTCTACTGCTCCACCTAGCTGTCCCTAAGATAAAAGAGTAAGAGAATATATGATCCTAGATTTAGAGCTGGAAAGGACCTGAGAGGTAATCCAATCCAACCTTCTCATTTTATAGATGATGAAACTGAGGCACAGAAAGGTCAAGTTACTGAAGGTCACATAGCTAGTATCTGAGATGGGATTTGAACTCAGCTCCTTGTGACTTCAGGGTTGGTGCAATACCAACTGAACCACTTAACTCTGTACAAATAAAATGAAATTTTCTTTTTGAACAGGATGTCAAGATGAGGAAACCCCTCTACTAACGAAGATCCATACCTCCTCTGAAACCTCTATACTCTTAGTGAATCGGATGCCTGGGGCACTGGGAAGTTAGTAACTTGCCCAGAATCACACAGCCGATTTGGGTCAAAGAGATCCTGACTAAAATAACTGCCATCTTACCTCTTAATGTCCCCAGGCAGCTCTCTAAGATGGTCATTAAAAGACTACAGAGAAGGCACAAAGCTTTCATTTCTTTTTTGGGAGTTCCCTATACTATTGTCTGGTGAAAATAAAATCGAATTCACTTTATCTATTTATAGGAAATGAAGATATAAATGTACAATTACTTTACAAAATCAAACGTAGAGCTCTAAGATTATTATTAGCAACAGCAACAACTACAACAGAAACCCAGACCTGGACAAGCCCTTAGAGGGTCTCTAGCTTAATTCCTACGTAATGCTGGAATGTTCTCTCCACGTCTTTCTGTGACAGCTGGTCAGTCAACCTGTATCTGAACTTAAGGGGAGCCTAATGAAGTGTAATAGACGTTTGGTATCCTTTCTTAAATTGAGCCCCAAATTTTCTCCCTTTAATTTCCACCCACTGCTCCCAGTTCTGCCCTCTAGAAATGCAGAGAACAAGCCTCTGCCCTCTTCCATGGAGAGCCTTCAAATGTTCCAGAGCCCCTACTCTGCCCTTCCCCCAGCTCTTTTCTCTGCAGTAAACACCCCTTGTTCCTTCAATCAGCTCTCATTTGCCATGGTTTCCAGACCTCCCCACTGCTGTGGACATGTTCCAGTTTAATTTTCTTAATGCCCCTTTATCCCAAGGCATTGAAGCGGATTGGGGTCATTTTTCAAACTCTGAGGCAGCCAGAGGATTTTCACTAGTGGCAGTACTGCTATTTCTGGGAATATGAGGTGTGAGCCTGGTTAGCTTTAATAAGCATCTGCCAGCTAAGGCAGATTAACAACAGGTGGCGACCCATGTGAAAAGACCTCTTCTAACAGTAATAAAATCAATAATGATTCACCTTTGTTGTTGTTCAGCCATATCTGACTCTCCGTGACCCCATTTGGGGTTTTCTTGGCAAAGATACTGGAGCAGCTTGCCATTTCCTCCTGCAGCTCCTTTTACAGATGAGGAAACTGAGGCAAACAGGCTTGGGACACACACCTAGTAAGTGCCTGAAGCTGGATTTAAACTCAGGACTTCCTAACTCCAGTCCTGGCACTCTATCCACTGCGTCACCTAGCCAACCGAATTCCCCTTTACCTAGTGCTTTAATGTTTGCAAAATGTTTTCCTTATACAAGTCCTGGGATAAGTAGCACAATCACCATTATCCCTTTTTTGAAAATTAGTAAGTGAAGGCTCAGAGTTAAGGGACTTGTCTAAGGTCACACCACTAGTAATATCAGCAGTGGAATTCAAACCCAGGCCTTGTGACTCCAAGCCTAGAGTTCTTTCGATGTTATGCAGTGTCTAGTCATTATTATGATGTCATCTGTAATACAAATGAAGCTTGGGGGGGGTGGTCTTCAGACGTGAGGGGTCCTTTGATTGAGAGTCTCCCACTGCATCTGGGGCCATCCCCAGTAGTCCTTGCCACTGGACTCTGATGACTCAGTGAGGCTAATGACTTTGCACAGCCCTCCTTCACTTAAATCCAATTTACTGGCAGGTCAAGACAACATCCTCCTGATGTCATTGGTCGGAACACCACAAACAACACTCCTTGGATTAATATGTTAATCTTCCTCCAGCATCAGGATTGAGTTTATTCCCCTCCACAGAGCATTCAAAAGCCACCCATGATCTTTTACCTAGTTTTACAATTTTCTTTTCTTTTTATTACATCAGCCACCTGATCTGGCAGATCGGCTCATTTGTTATTCCCTGAACATGCCACATATATTTCCACCTTGGCTTGACTCTCACTATTCCCTTTACTTGGAATGCTTGCTCCTTTTCCACTTGCACAAATCCTGTCCATGGATACTAATTCTTCTAGGAAATCTTCCCCAACCTCTCTTCATTCATTGGAAAGAAGGATGAATGAATGGAGGAAGGAAGGAAAGAAGGAATTATTTATTAAGCATGTGCTAAGTGCTTTACAAATATTATTTCATTTGGTTTTTACAATAACCCTGGGAGGTGGGTGCTACTATCCCCATTTTACAGTTGAGGAAAGTGAGACAGATGGAGATTAAGTAACTTGCCCAGGATCACATGGCTAGTAAATGTTTGAGACCAGATTTGAACTCAGGTTTTCCTGATTTAAGTCCCAGTGCCCTAACCACTGTGGCCACCTGATTGGCCTCCTCCACTACAAATTACCTTCCACTCACTTGGGTTGTAGCCTGTGCCATCTCCTTTAATTATTCATCTTTTCATGTACATGTCCTGTCTTCTCAACTAGGATAAAAGGCTTCTGAAATGGTGTTATACAAAGTAGGGCCTATTTCTCTAGTTTCTAACACAGTGTTCTACACAAAAGTACTCAATGTACAATGATGGTAATACCAAAATAACTTGCATTTATTGATCTACTTTAAGGTTTGCACAACACTTTCCTCATAACACTCTGTGAAGTCAGGTTATGATTATCGTTTGTGTTGCTGAAAGACTTCAGAGGCATTAAGTGACTTGTCATAAGTCACAGAAAAGCTAAATTGAAGAGCTAAGCCTGATCCCACCTCCATTGACTCTACCTCTATGAAGATAATGATATGACAGTGATGGCTTTTTGCCTGGCACTAACACTGATTTTCCTGGTATGGCTTTGGAGACTCTCAGATTTTCGGGGTCTAAGTGAGCTGCAGAATCCCTATGGGTTTTGGGGGTCAACAACTCTCCCTATAATAGAATCACATGCACCAAGAAGAGTTCTTTGTCGTATACTGATATTTCTGGCTCTGTTTCTTTACAGGGTGATAAAATAAATACAAAAGTAGAACTATGACACCATGGGCGAAAAGCATCTTTACCTGGCATGCTCATTAGCAGTGGCTTACATGGGTTTTATCTGAGAAATGGGAAATCTTAAATAAAAAAATACTTAAGGTCCACCAGTGAGTTCCTGAACTGGATGATGAACAAAAACTTTTTCAGTTCTAGATCATGGTTTTGGGAAGCACCTGTCCCAGAAAACAAGAATAGGAAGTCTTCCAGCTGGAAAAGACTTTAAAGGTCACTTGGTTTAATCACTTCCTTTTATGTATGAGTGTCAAAGAGATGAAATGACTTGCCTAAGGTCACACTGTTGATGTGTGGCAGAGCTGGGTCTCAAAGTCAGTTCTATCGAGCTCTTGTAGGTGCAGGCCTGGCCATGGTACTGAAGATAGTAGTAAGGAGCAGCTGGGACATGAGCTCCCTGAAAGTCTACCTTGGAGAGTGGAGTGGAGGCATTGGTTGTCCAAAAACTATTCTCTGAGAAAACGAAATCCTAAACATATAATATCTTGCTGATTACCCCGGGGAATTTTCCAGCTAAATGAAGAGCCAGTAAAAACATTTCTAAACAATTGCTTCTCTTGGGAAGACATACATGAACTGGTAAATGTGAGTGCACACTAGGCTCACATACAAAGGCAGGACCAAAGGAACAAGTAACCACATAATAATGTAAAGGAAAACAACAAAGAAAGACAACAAAACTGATCAATGACTAATTATAATGTCAAAGAATTCATGATAAAGTAAGGCGATGACAGTCCATAAGTAGGAAATGAAGCATACATTGGTAATGCATTGATTCATTCTGCTTATCTGTATTTCTTTGGTTCTAGGGTGTGTATGTGTGTATGTGTGTATGTGTGTACGTGTGTGTGTGTATGTGTATGTTCATTAGAAAGTGACAGTGATATAAAAAGAATATGATAAAACTGGAATCCTCATCTTATTTTTAAAAATAAAATTTATTTTTATAATAAAACAAATATAGTTATTTTGGATGAAAAACTTCTCCAAATCCTTACATACTACTCTAGTCTTTCAAATGGAGAATTGAACATAATTTTACCCTTTCTTCAACACTTCAGCTCATTATTATTAAGATCCATTATTATCTATTAACATCCAATACAACCTGAGTTAGGTACTGTACTGAGCTGTAAGGTAGTGATATCCTCAGAAGCTAATGTTGCACTAATGTTTTCTTGAGTTCCCATGTCTGCTTTTTATGGTGATTCTCTCTCCTTACTCACCACCAGACCATCAGTTCTTGCTTTTGGTTGCATTCATGGTGCCCTAACTGTAAAGTTAACATCAAATACCACTGGGGTCAGTTAGTGTCTCACTCTCCGAGCTAGGTCATCAAATCAGTTTTAAAAATTGTAAGCAATTAGGAGGGCTGACCTAGCAAGGGAAGGGTCTTGGGCATGAGAGCTGCACATTCCCCAGTGGCAGGTTAGTTGCTCCATATGGTCATTTAGGAGGGACCAAATTACCCAGACTTCCCAGAGACAAGAAAGTCTCTCATAAAGCTCAGCTACCTTCACTGTTGACTTCTGGGAGCAGCTTTCTCAGTGGCTTTTTCACTTCCCAGGTGCTGTTGATGAAGGAGGGCATCACTCTGAGCAGCTCATCTTTGTCTTCCTCCCGGATTACGGGGATTGTCTCCAGGATAAGCTGCATCTGTTCCAACTCATGACTCCCTGAGGAAGAAAATATCAGAGGAGTTACATTTGCCAAAAAAGCTGTGGGGCCAAAGACGAAGTTTTGGGATCCCTGGGAATGTCAGCTTGGTATAATGGAAAATCCTGGACCTGGAAGTCAGGAGACTTGGGTTCTAATCCTAGCTCTGCTCCCAGCTAGCTGTGCCTTGGGCAAATCATGTTTCCTCTCTGAGTCTCTGTATTTTATCAAATAAAGGAAGTGGGTCAGCTAATCCCTAAAAAAGCTTCCTTTCAGCTCCATTCTATGCTTGGCACAGTAGAAAGAATGCTAGATTTTGAGTCAGGGCTCAAATCTAAACTCTGCTACTTCTACCTTTTCGACCTTATGATAAAAGTCACTTAAACTCTGAGTCTTAAATGTAAAATGAGAGATTCTGACTAAATGGCTTTCTAAGGCCCCTTCTAAATCTCTGATTCGGTTACTCTAAATTACAGGTCCCACTTTGGCTCCGCCAAAGACAGTGTGACGCGAGCCCCAGCTTGACTTTCCAAGTGTTTAGTCTCACATGTCTCTCTGTCTTCTTAGTGCCAAGATGGAGAAGATGTTAACTTCCTAAGACCAAATATGACCCTGATATTTCATGGTCCAATTATGAGATTTTTATCTGAGAAATTCTTCTCTGGAGTGGAAGAAAATCAGGAAAGCGTCCATTCAGTGATTAAGATGCACTTCAGCCAACTGAAGTAACAACACTTTTAAAAAGCATTTATTATCCAAATGTTTGGTGTCACACAGATATTGCCTTGGAATGAATGCTTTCCTGTTCCCTGGGAGAAGGACTTGGTGACAAGAGAGGTCAAGTCTTCAGGACAGGAGGTCAGGATCAGAAAAAATGCAAACACAGAGGGGCACAATCCCTCATCATTCTTATCTTATCTTATCTCATCTCATCTTATCTTGTGTTATCTTATTTTCTCATAAGCTTGGAAAATACAGTTGCTGGTCCAGCTAATCTTTTTCCTACTCCAAATTTTCCACCTTTGCTAATTCTCTTCTGCCGACATGGAAGAGCCTCCTTACTTCTCTGAAGCTGAAAGTGCCCCTTCCATGAAACCTTTGCGACCTAGTTTAGTCTCATAAACATCCTTCTCTTCACTGAACTGCTACAGTGTGCACTAACTACAAATTTAGAGACATCTCCACACCAAATATTCATATAGACTATTTGTGCCCGACCTGTGGTAGAGCCTTTTGAGGTTGCATTGGTCTAATCAGCCACAGTTGAACACAGTGCACCTTGACTCCAACACAACGATGTCATTTTGGTCCTCTTCCAGCACCAAGGACAATCACCACAGTGTGCACCAATCCAATCTGACCATGCAAGGTCTTATAGGATACTGTGTCATTTTGAAAAATTAGTGTGGATGACTTACTGTAGGCAGAGTTCTTCCAGGCAAGCCTAAATCAAATGCCAGAAGAATTTGGAATCTTTAATAACATAAAAGGGAAGATGAGTGACTTTCTTCCCATCTGTGTGCTCTTCTTGCTGTGCCCCACTTTTGCCCGTCTAGAGCCTACTGATAGGGGATATAAATTACATAGCAGTAGTGAGAATCAGATGATTGAGGAGGAAGAGTCCCTTAGGGGTAGGGACTTCACTGGAGCATTTGAAGGTCTCTATTAGTGATACCCCAGGGAGCCGGGTAAGGAGACCTGTTGCTTGCAGAAGCAACTATGGGAAGAAGGCTCCTATGGGAGCCTTATAGGTATCTCAACTTAGGCAACTACACCCCAGGCCCCTCTGTCTCACCCATCTGACCTCTCAGAATGAGGGCACTCCTATCTCCCACTCATTTCCCTTTGAGTTAAATTCCAAAAAATTAGGGACTATTGGAATCTCCTGCCGAAGTGAAAGGACACTTTGTCTAAGAGTCAGCTGGCTCCAGTCCTAGCTCTGACCCTAAACCTCTCTGACCCTTAACTCTTTTATGTGGAAAGTAAAGGGCTTCAGCTAGGGTTTGGACTGGGTGAGCTCTAAGAGCCCTCTAAACTCTGAGGTTTCAGGAGGTTATGGTTCATTTCTTAGATGAATCTTTCCTAGTTTCAACATTCTATTATTACTGCAGTCTTGGTTAACTCCATGATGAAAACAAATTAGGTGTTTATTTCAGCTACAAAATTGGAATGTCACTTAAGTTATGTTTCTTGCATCAAATTACCTCACAAAAGTAAAATCTAAATGCATGAAAAGCTTAGGAAGCATGACAAACGTTATGAGGAAAATGAGAAACTGATTGTGGAAGTGCCAGTGTTATGAAGCATATAAATGGAAAACAAGGCAGTGCTTCCTACTTGGTCATTACAAGTTCAATAATAAATCTGAAAAATTACTTAAAACTATTCACACTTAGCATTCTTTATGTAGTACGTGCTTCATTTAAATATGGATGAACAATTTTTCACTCCATTTAGAACTCGTTTTGATGTACACAGAAACTGCTTGTTGAAACATTCAATGGAGTCTAAGATTGGCTGTGTGAATTGGTGGAAGTTACTTAACCTTGAACGTTCATTTCCTCAGCTGTTAACTGGGGATAAGCATTCTTGATTTATCTACTTCACGGGCTGAAAATTGTATACGGAAGTGCTATAGTATGTATATGCACTTTTATATATATGTATATAGGTATGTATGTATATGTGTGTACAAATATATATATATATGTATATATGTATCTGTGGAAGTGCTATGGTTCTATGTTCATAAGGGATTATTATTTTGTCCAGGACAACAGTCCTGAACCAGCTCAGACATGCCCCACACCCCTCCTCGCCATGACCCTTAACATATTCCTTTGGTTCCTTTTCCTTCTCTTCTATATAAATGTAAACTTTGTTTTCCATCAGATAGGAAAGTAAATAAGTGAGCTGAAGTGGGCTCCCCTTGAGCCAAGGTCCCCCCAGAGAGCTTTCACAGGCTACTCACAAAGAGGCTGTGTTTCTCAAACGTTAAGATAAGGCATCATTTGACTTTCACTGCTTACCATGCTAGGTTCTATCAGCAAACCCGAACCCAGACAGTAACTCTGGTATGCCCTGCTGTTGGATATCCCAGAGATGGATTGGATCCTGTGCAAACAAACTTATCTCTGCCTCCCCTGAGGGCCTCCACTCTGTGACCAAGTGGGGCCATTTCCCATGGTGAGAGTTGGGTAGACTTCCTGAAGTCAGCCCACTGTTGGGAGGCCTTGGGTATCACAAACATCTTCCACATCATTAAATGACTTTGTACCTATTTAAGTGGAAGTTGGAACTTGAAGGACAATTATTCAGACATAGCCCCTTTCACACCTTCCTCTCTTATGAGAATTCTATTTCATGGACCCTTTTAACAGACCTTTGTGCATTCTTTTTCCAGTCCCGATTTTCTTGACCCAGAATGCTTTTCCCTTTCTTTCTGTGGGTCTAAGTTCAACCACTCTTTCAAATTCCCAATTTAAATCTGACCTCTTCCATGTTTTCCCTGCCCCCTCTGATCTCTCCTTCCTTCAAACTCTTGTAACACTTTACTTATGGCTCTTCATGGCACCTAGAACATGACAACTAGAGTAATAGGATTTTAGAGCTAGAAGGGACCCTAAACACCAATTAGTTCAACTCTCTCCCTTTAGATATGAGGTAACTGGGGTCCAGAGAGTCCCTTGCCCAAGGTCACACACGTAACAAGCATCAGATGTAGGTTTCTAATGGAAATCTCCTGACTCCAGAGCCAGTGCTCTTTGCAGCATACTGGGCCATTGCCTTCATAGTATTGTTTATATTTCTATGTACATGTCATGTCTCTTCAACTAGACTATAAGCTCCTGTAGGAAGATATTTTGGCATTTTTAAGTGACCTTGGCTAAGTGGGTAGGTAGTGACAGCTTCCCACCCATCAGCCCCTACCCCCAAGTCTATTCTATTTCTCTCTAGAAAAGAGCAACTAATAGGCTTATTCACCTATTAACAGGCACCTGTATTCAGTTGTATCAGTAACCAGAATTACAGGCAGAGAGATCAGGAAAAAAATAATCACAAAGTACTTAGAGGCTGCCAAAGCACTGAATATACATGATCCCACTGGATCTCATTAGGTGGGCACATAGTCATTACTCTGCCTTAGAACTACTGCTGTGTGGTGTATAGAGAGCTGGTTTTGAAATAAGAAATATTGAGGTTCAGGCCCCACCTCTTAAGCATTCTGCCTTAAATTCACTTGGCCCTGGGCAAGCCATTTAATCTTTCAGTGGTCTCTAAGACAATAAGTTGCAGAAGATGTGCCAACCTGCATTGCTAGAGGGAATTTCCTCAGCTGGGAGTTCCTTATATCAATGAAACCATAGTCCTAGTTCCTGTCCCTATCCCCACTGAACAAATGAAAATACTGAGTCTCGAAGAGGTTAAATGACTTTTTCCTAACCACACGGCTAGAAAGTGAAAGGCAAAATTTGAACCTAGGATTTTCTTGATTCCAAATCCAGCACTTCTTTATATTACACTACCTAGTTCAGTCTCTATCGGGCTGAATATCCAAATGTGCTAAGTGATGACAAACATCTTGATCCTTCCCTGATTCTTCACTTAGCAACAATCTTTCCTCATGGACCTACCTCTCTGTAGGTCTCCGATATAATACTTTACTTATTGATGCTTGTGCCTTATCTCCTTAATTAGATAATTATATTACCTAACAAAACAATTATAATTATCTCCTTAATTAGTAAGATAGGGAGAATGTCTTATTCAAACTTGGTTTCTGCCCAGCACCCAGCACAGCGTCCTGTACACAGCAAGCACTTAATAGATATTAAATGAATACATAAGTAAACGTGTAAATGCTTGGGTTGGCTGTACTCTACAGTGGTAAAAGGATGTAGTCTTAAAGACCCCATCTATAGGACCTTTCTTATCCCTATCCCAACGTAGGGGTAGCTGTTTTCCGAATAGAACTTTGCAGTATGATAGGCAACTGGCCAGTGTCAGTGTTTGCTTACCAATAGGGTCTTACTCTCAGGTGCATATATAGGATGTGCTGAATGTGCCCAGGTACACTCTAATGGTCTCTCCCACAACTTATTTTTGTGTCTCATTTTTAAAGTGTTGTGGGTCCCACAATGGTGAAAGAATGGGTATTCTCTGGGATGTAGCCTCTGAGATCATGGACAGGTCTTGAATATAGTCCTTTCTGCCAAGGGCAGGTCCCAGTTGGTGGGGGCACAGACACATTGCAATTTTTCCCTTTCACCATTTCCAAAGAGAAGACAATCCATAGGGTATAGAAATGTGCTTTTGAGACATACTCCAATCTGCCTGGATCACTAGCCCACCCACAAGTCTTCCTTGATATTTCCACCTACTCAAGTCCTAATTCTACCACACAAAGACAAGACTTGCTACAAGTTCTTTGAACTATCCTATTGGCCTTCTAAGCAGTACGCTTGTCTTTATTCTCCCCCTTTCTTCCTCTTATAAAGCCCTTATACTCCTTCTAGACTTATCTTTCTTATGCATAGATTTAGTCATGTCGCTCTTCTGCTTAAAAATCTTATGTGGTCCCCTATTACCTATTAAGCGAAGTTGGAACTCTTTTGCCTGGTGTTCAAGGCTCTCCATAAACTAGCCACCTTCCCTATCCAATCTTTGTGCCTATTCTTTTCCTATATCTCAGCCAAACTAGAATGCTTTCTTCTCCCAAATATATATTGAGCTTTCCAATCTCCAAGTTGTTTCGCTATTTCCTATAAATGGAATGCCTCCTTTTCTCCCTCTTCGCCTTATGAATTCCTATCCATCTCTTAGTACCCAACTCAAGTATCTCCTCTTGTATGAAGACTTTCCATCCCACGTCCCTGCTGTGCCACTGAGTGACAATTTTTCTGCTGGATTTCACATACCATATATTATTTTTATATGTGGTATATATACATACACATACACATATATATACATATATATCTCCTTTTTGTGTATGCATATGTATATGTGATTCATGTGTATGTATAACACAGGCTACATGTATATACTATTTGCATGTGTCTATATGCATACATGAGCATATATGTACATACATAGATTTTATTTATACATATTATATAAAACATAGAATGGAGGATACTTAAATATCATATATATATATATATATATACACACACACATATATACTATACACACACACATAGGCTCTATATTTCTTTAGCATGTCTTGAGACCCAGGACCATTGCTCACCTTTCTGAGCCTCTGTTTCCTCATCTAGAAAAAAAGTAAATGCTGCTTTTGCTTCCTGTTCTTCACAGATGGTGGTGAGAAACGTATTTGCAAACCTTAAAGCGTGACATAAATGTGCATTGTTAAAGGTTACTGATTTATCGGTCTCAGCTAATCTGCGTCCTGGATAGTCAGATTTCAGCCACGGAGAAGTCAAATGAGGATGGCATAAGCCCCTATTTCCATTCAATTATCCCATTTTATAAAATGAAATGTGGCAAGGAAAAGGTAGGAACCCACCAGCAAACAGCATCTTCCCTGTGAGCATTTCAGCCAAGATGCAGCCAGCTGCCCACATATCTATGGCCTTGGTGTAGTTGTTGGGAGAGAGAAGTAAGCGAGGAGATCGATACCATTTTGTGACCAGACCCTCTGAAAGATAACCCTAGAAGAGAAAAGACAAAAACAGCAGACCAACAGGTAAGTAATGCCTCCTGAGGTACACTTTCCCCAAACTTCTAATGGTCCGGTATCACCAAAGAGACATGGGAGCGAAATACAAGAACTAGCCCTTTCTGTCTCTTCCTGGTTATATTGAAAGGAAGCTGGAGGCATTTGGTGAATCATGGCTCAGACCTGTTGTAAGTCACGGTACTGGGTGGAGCCAAGTGTAGCGTCTTGGCCTGGTATATTGATCATAGAAGTGTTTGCTAGAATCTGGGGGTAAGTGAAAGTATCCGAGCCCATGGAAAATAGCATTCACAAAGCACATGTGTTTAATTCTTATCAAACACAGAATATATTTAACTTAATTTTAACACAGCACTTGGTGATCTGGTTGGCAAACTTCAGTTATGGTTAAAGTTTCAACTAGAGAATTTAAAGGTGCTAGGTTAGAAGACTTGATGGCAGGAGTTTATTTTGCTAAAGGATTTTAAAGAAATTATAAAAGAGAATAGAAATAGCTACAAGAATTGGCAGTGAGGTACAGTAGAGTACTTGCAGTCAGGGTTAGTACAATGAGCCAATTTGGAGGGGAAGCTGGTAATGGAGTACTGAATTAGTTGTCACAAAACTGGAGGAGAGACACAAAAGTGAAGGCTGTTCCAGGACACTCTGGCTTAAAAAAGATCCCTACTGGATGAGGATTCCTGGATAAATATAAATTTCAAAGCAGGAGTAACACATTAACCCACCATCAACCACCAACGCTTAAAATTAGATTATTGGGGATTATAGGTTTCATGGACAGCTAGGTGGCATGATATATAGAATGCTGGAGTCAGGGAAACTTTGCTTCATGAGTTTAAATTGGCCTCAGACACTTACTAGCTGTGTGACCTTGGCCAGTCACTTTACCCTGTTTACCTCAGTTTCCTTATGTGTAAAATGAGCTGGAGAAGGAAATGGTAAATCACTCCAGTAGCTTCACCAAAAAAAAAAAGAGGGGTCATGAAGAGTCTGAAATGACTGAACAACAGCAAATGCATTCATATTATTTAAAAATAAAATCAGAGATCAACCTGTCCCATTCTGTTTTATAGAGGAGGGAACAGAGGCTCAGACAAGAGAAAGGCCTTCACTCACAGTCACTAGTATAGGAAGTAGCCAGGATTCAATCTCACATCATCAAACCCCAAATCCAATTCTTTGTCTACCACACCACTCTCTGGTAAATCAATCACCTGAGGGTGGGAAATGAGACAGATAGAGTTTTCAACGGGGTGTTAATCTAACAAATGTTTATTAAATATGTGCTGTGTGAAAGTATTTATTAAGCACCTAATGTGTACAAGATATAACATGGGCCATTCTCTAGGGATGTGGGGTAGGGGGCTGAGTAGCAAGGGAGAAACCCAGGGATCCCAAGCACTGAAAAAGGAGGAAAGGTAAATGGGGAGAGAAAGAAGCTCCAGGAGCAAATGCCAGTTTTCTAGGTTTGTCTTCCACTACTCTCTTACATATATCCCTCCAAAGCCAAAGTGTCCTATTAGCTGTTCCCCAAACACATCCTGTACTTTCTTGTCTCCATGTCTTTGCTCATACTATTCTGTCTCCACTGGAAATGCCCTCTCTTCCTCCTTTTTCTCTCCTCCTACTTGTTAAAATCCTACTTGCCTTACTTCTCTATTTCTGTAGCTGTAACCCACTATGCCACCAGGCACCTGGTCTCTAAGGTTTGAAACTCTAGGTTACTTTGGACTCTTCCCTCACCTCTCGCATCTAGTCAGTTACTGAGTCTCACTGATTCTACCTCTGCCACATTCATTTTCCTCCATTCCCACTGCCATCACCCTACAACAGGTGGTCATCACCACCCACCTGCGTTATTATAATCATCTCCTACTAGGCATTTCCATTTCTCTACTCTCTGGTTCCTTCAACCTAGCCTTCATCCATCTGCCAGAAGAATCCTCCTCCTGCATAATAATAAAACAATACTAAAGATGGTAATGAGAACAAACATTGTGTAGCTTCTTTAGAAATGTTTGCACTTATAAGATAGTATACTACGTAAGTAAATAACCTATGCAAATAAGTAATATAATCATGAAAGAGAACATTCATATAGCAGTTACAGAAATACTAGCTCTTATAATAATTATAACATTCCATATAAATGTGATACAGTTATATATAAATATAGTATTATATAACCTATATTATATAATATATAAAATTATAATATAATAACAAGATAATGAGAGCTACCATACATATTTTTACACAGCTTCTATATAAATGTTAGCTATTATTATGCAGAAAGAAGATATACTATATTATAGCTGTTAAGGTTTGCAAAGACTTTACATCCATGATATAACTTATTAGATAGGTCAAAGATATTTGTTAGATATGTTAGATGTCACTTCTCTGCTCAAACCCTTCAAAACCCCATTTTGATGCTCAAAATCTGGTCCCTTTATCTACTAAGTTCACATTCATTTACCTGGTATTTAAGGCCTTCTATAATCTAGTACTACTCCACCTTCAATCAATCAATTTACATTTATTAGGCTCCTACTATGAGTCATAACCATACCTCAAATTACTTCCCTTCATGTTTTTGTTGTTTGGTCATTTCAGTCATGTCTGACTCTTTGCGACCCCATTTGGGGTTTTCTTGGCAAAGATACTGGAGTGGTTTGCCATTTCCTTTTCCAGCTCATTTGACACATGAGGAACTGAGGGTTAAATGACTTGTCCAGGGTTATACAACTACTAAGTATCTGAGGCCAGATTTGAACTCATGAAGATGAGTCTTCCTGACTCCAGGCCCAGCACTCTATCCACTGTGCCATCTTGCATGTCCCTCCAAGCACTCTATAATCAAGCTAAATTGGACTGTTCCAGTCATGTCCTGTATTATCACTTCTGGGTGCTGGCTCATGTCTCTGTGCCCACTCTATCATTTTCACCTGTCGAGTTTCTGTTCATTCTTTGAAGTTCAATTCAAATGCGACCTTCCTCCTGAAGCTATTTTCCCTAATTTTCTCCATTGGTTAGAACTTTTCTATTGAGATTTTGCATAGCACTTTGTTTTTGTTTTGCCCCTCTCTAAATACTTTTTGGGCAGCTAGTTGATGCAGTGGAGCTTGGAATCTCTCTGAGTTCAAATGTGGCCTCAGATACTTCCTAGCTGCGTGACCCTCGGAAAGTCATTTAACCCTGTTTGTCTCAGTTTCCTCATCTGTAAAATGAGCCAGAGAAGGAAATGACAAACCCCTTAACCCCAGATGAGGCCATGAAGATTTAGACCCAACTGAAAACAATTCAAGAACAGTAATAAGAAATACTTCTTATTATGTAATATAGTTATCAGTGGTAGCTGACCTTCCTGTTGGCTTAAGCTTCATGAGGGCAGAAGCTAAAGCTTATTTAAGGAGTTCTGTGCAGAGCAAGTCTTTAAAAATGTTTATTGAATGAGTAATGAATACATAATTCTTTAATGTCTAGTTCAAAACCACCTTGGAATTTTCTTGATTCCATAGTTAGAAGCGATCTCTCACAGTACTTTGTACTCTCATTATGGTCCTTATCATTGATATTCAGGTATAATTATTTATTTCAGCAAGGACCTCGGCATACACGGGAGGGTCTGCTGTACAGGTTCTTAGATCTGCTTTTCTAAAAGGAAAGCAACTTTTGAGGGGTCAATAATCTACTTTATTCAGGCACGTATATCATTCACTTAGTTCTGGGGAAAAAGTCATTACCCTGAACTTCAGAGAAAATACAAACAGAAATAAAGACCAACTGACAGGGCTTCCAACTGTCTGACCATAAGCAATACATATATCACAGATCAACAGACAGATCTAACTGTCTGACCATTACATACATACATAGTTACCAGAGACAGAAGCACCAACATCTGGGTTTTCAAAACCAGGGGGCTCCTTAGAGGCTACCCAGAGTTTCATCTGACCAAATAAACACATCCAATGAGTAAAATCTCACCTCAGAGTATATATACACTTTTCAGAATCAGAGGGCATCACAACTTTTGAGAACCAGTGGTATGGCCCTTCCTACAAAACAAATCTCCCCTAGTGGGCAGGCCCATTAATAGGTGGGAAAGATCTTTAACTCTCATGAACATAATTAACATTATAGCATATAAGCTCCTTGAGGGCAGGGACAATATCTGAAAATGCAACCTGACTTTTATATGAAGTTGACCATTGTACCCAAGGCAGATGGCTCTTGCAATCCAGGCTTACCATTCTATTGAAACAGTTTCTAGGATCACTAGTAAGGGAAACACAGCTTAGCAAAAAGAAAGCTGGAGTTAAAGGGACCCAGGTTTAAATCCCAGTTCTTCTCATTATTGCCATGTGACCCTAGATAAGTCACTTCATTTTCCAGATTCCAGGTTTCTCCTCTAAAAATGAAAATGAGAATGATTCTTGTACTATCTGCCTTGTGAGGATGTTGTGATGATCAAATGAAATCATCTGGAGAGCAAATCATCTTAGGAAAGTTTTTACTTTGTTTTGATAATCAAATTATTATACAACTGGCATTGGTCTAATAAGACAATGGCTATGACAATGCTTTTGAAAAAGCATCAAACACTGAACAAATCCAAGACATTATTAATACTTAGGTCAAAATTAGTTGAACTCTGTAGGTATAATGTGTCGGTTCTGACCCAAGAGAACATCTGGTTTCAGATAGCCACAGATATGTAACAAATGAGCAGGGAAAGGTGTGAGGGATATGCCATTAATATGGGGGATCAAATCCGGCCCTTTCTCTTGGATTTTTCCACATTAAATAAACCTTTAAAATACTAGTTCAGGGGAAGACACTCCAAACTGTTAGGAAGACTTACAGATAGCTATAGGCAGGGAAGCAGAGACCACCCTCCAGCAAGCCATCCGCCTGAGACTGGAGCATAATGGCTATTCCAACTTCATCTGGATTAGAGGTAACATCTTACTTAAGGATCCAAAGCATTCGGATGTTTTGGGGGAAGAAAGTAGTCCTTTCCCACCCCTAACCTGAACAGGGGGCCCCATAGGCCAGCACTGCTCCCAAGCTGGTGGCGCCAGGGCCCTGGCTCATCCATCAAGCATAAACAGGGGATACAAGCTGGGCATTGTCTGAATGTAGGGCATGAGAGGACAGGCAGAGGCAAGCTCCAAGTATACAGGGTATGGGCACTGTTCTGAGAGGACCACAAAGCCGCTTACCTCAGCAGATGACCCAAACATCCGTAGTCACTGAAAGTGAAGTGAAGGAAAGGGGGAAGGGAGGGGCTGGGAAGATCTTTCCCATTATTCTGCCTCTTCATCCAGTCCTGTCTTGACGTCACTTCTGGCAGAGAAGGAGCTCTAGGTCTGACTAGGGAGCCTGGAAAAGTTGGGCATGGTTTGTCTTCTGAAGATCTCATTCATTGAGGCTTCTAGGCCTCTCTTATTTGACAAGATTCAGGTAAAATTCATGTGGTCTTTTAGTCATTGAGGAGCAAAAGGGGAAGGGGGGGTTACAAAACATGATTGGGAAACAAGTTAGCAATGAGTGCCTTAGGAAAGATAGGATTCGTTACATAGAATGACTTAAGAGAGAAACTATGATTAAGGCTATATTACTTTTGATGGAGGGAGTATCTCTTATTACAGAATTCTGAATGTTTTGGGAAAACTCTTTCTAGAATAAATGGGCCTCCTTGAACTTTGAATTTCCTTCCTTCCTTCCTTCCTTCCTTCCTTCCTTCCTTCCTTCCTTCCTTCCTTCCTTCCTTCCTCCCTTCCTTCCTTCCTTCCTCTCTCCCTTCATCCCCCCCTCACTTCAATTGAGGGCAGCTTGTTGAAGTAGACAGAACCACAGATTTGGAATTACAGAACTTGAGTTTAAATTTTAGTTTTGCTACTTGTGGGACCTTGGGCAACTCACTTCAAGACTTTGAGCCTTAGTTTCCCCAAGTGATCTTTTATTTCCTTGGACATATAGCTTCAGGTTGCCCCTTTGAGTTATAATATCCCTCTCCTCAGTACTGCCTTTAAACTTGGCATGATCTATAAATACATGTTGGAGACAAGATGGTAGGTGCAGTATTATTTAGTCCACACTCTCTACACATTCCTCTCCCTCTCTCCCTGGGGGCTTTGACCATGTTCAGGGGAAGAGCTGCTGAGGATTTTACAGTCAGGAGTAGAAGAGTTCTTAATCAAGCAGTAGTCTAGAATCCAGCTTACTCTTTGGCTCTGAAAAGATTCAGCAACACAACCTTGAACAAAATAGTTGGGTTTTGCTACACATTCTTTCTTCTCCCAGGGAGAAGTAGAAAGAACAGCAAAGTTCAGTGTGGGCAGATCCAGGTTTGAATGCTGGTTCTGGCAAGTCACTCCCTTTCTCTGGGGTTCAGTTTTCCAATCTGTAGAATGGGAATGTTGAACTACATAGCCTCTAAGAACTCTTCTGGCTCTAAATCCTGTAATGCCTCTCAGGGTGGAATTTTTATGTGTATAAATAGAGGTAGCTCATAGAAATACCAAAGCAAATCAAATAAAACAATAAATCACCATACCTTCCTAGCTCTGATTCAAAGGGCACAGAATGAAACTCATTTCCATGAAGAGATGCAAGAGGGAAACTGACACAAGAACATGATTTGCCCAGCCTTCCCTTCTATTCTTCTGTGAGTCACCCCCCCCCCCAGTTTCATTTACGTTCCTTAAATTAACACGAACCATAAAACGGTAAAGACAGTGAAATCAGCTTGTCACAGAGTTTTCATAAACTCCCTAGGCTAGCAAAGTTCTGACTGGCCAGAAAAATCTTGTCCTCCCCTCCCACCTTCCTCCCCACCCCTAATCCTGGATGGAAGAAAAATTCCTGGAAAGAGACTTTTGATTGATGAGCTCGGTCATTGATGGAATTAGGAAAAGCTCTCTTCTCCAACCACATTCAATCTATGTTTGGGAAGATGGAACATACAACTGTCCCCTTAGAGAAAGAATAAAGGTAGGTATCATACATATATAGGGACAAAAGAATAGACTTTGGATCCAACAGTTTAAAGAAATATTTAATAGCAAGGGAAAAGGGAGGGGTAAATCTGAGGTATTACTATTGCAGAAATACAAACAGGCTTCTGAATTATCATGTGTTTTAGCATTTACTTAGTTTTGCTGGATCTTTCCAGCTGTTAGTGCCTCTCCTTCCATCTAACAAGTACTTATTTTGCATATACTTTTTTATGTGCATGTGATTTACCTTAATAGAATTTATGCTTCTTGTGGGTAGGAACTGTTTTATTTTTGTATCTCTAGAGCCTAGTTCAGAACCTGGCATGTAGTAGGTATTTAATAAATGATTGTTGAAAAGATGTTTGGTTAAGATGGTGATATAAAAGACTCCTTCTAGAGGAGCCCAACTCTTCCATAAAAACCCCAGCAAAAAGCTAAAAGTTGTCAAACTGAACAATGATCAAGCCTAATTCCCTTCTACCCTTGCAGTTCTCTTGCATCTTTTTTATCTCCATAGACTCTGATCCAATAAAAATGGTTTCCTTACTGTCCAACAAACCACTCTATCTCCCTACTTTGGATGTTTTCATGGGTTGTCCTCACTGCCTAGAATTCTCTCCCTCATCATCTTTACTGCTTGACTTTCCAAGCTGTCTTCAAGTGCCAGCTAAAATCCCACCTTCTATATGAAATCTGTCTTGATCCCCTTTAATCCGAGTGAATTTCTTCTGTTGATTATCTCCAACTCAAAATGTGTGTGTTGGGTGTGCATATATCTATATCTAAATGTACCTATGTATCCTGTGTGTACAACGTTGTTTGTTTATTATCTTCCCCATTAGACTGTGAGCTTTTTGAGAGCAGGGACTGATTTTTTATTGTTATTGTTTGTTTTGGGGTTTGTTTGTTTTTACCCTTTGTTGTATTAGCACTTTGCATAGGACCTGGCCCACAGCAGGTGGTTAATAAATGCTTATTTATTAACTGACAAGACCAAAGCAAAAAACTAATACACTTCCATCTTGTCCATCTCTTCACAAGAAAATGGCCAGAAGCCTACAGGAACTCTGAGAGTGAATGTCAAAAGACCGAAAAACAAGTGACTTTGAAAACAGGTTGAAGAAGATATGTGAGAATCATAAAACTTTCTGTAAACCATGACCAGACAAAACATCTAAATACCATACTGTATCATTAAAAAAAAAAAAGACCAAAAAACAAAACAAAACAAAATAATAACAAAATGTCACAGGTTTATTAGAACCAGAGGACAAGGTAAAAAAATAGAAAGAATCCATTGGTTACTTCCTAAAAGAAATCCCAAATTTAAAACAGTCAGGAATATCATAGCCAAAATCCTGGTCAAATTGCAAGCAGAAAGGATAAAGGAGTTTAAATACCAAGGTACCACAGTCAGGATCACTTCCCTTCTGTAAGTTTTGGTTTCCTCATCTGCAAAATGGGGCTAATAATACTTGAGTTGCTTACCCTAAAGGTCTATTGTGAATTAGGTGTGTACTTTGCAGACATTATCTAGAAATACAGAAATATTATAGGTGGTGCAGTGGATAGAGCACTAAATCTGGAGTCAGGAAGTTCTGAGTTCAAATCTTGACCTTAGACATTTACTAGCTATGTGACTATGGGTAAGTCACTTAATCTCTGCTTCTCTCAGTTTCCTTACCTGTAAAATGGGAATAATACCAGCCACCTTGCAAGAGTGCTGTGAAGATCAAATGAGATAATATTTTAAAGTGCTCAGCACAGTACCTGGTCAATAGTCAGCACCATATAAATGTTAGCTATCATCATTACTGTTTTTATTTATTATTATCACTGTTAATACTCATGGTTCTTATTTTTATTGTTCTTATAGCTTCTTTTTCTAAAATAGGAGGGTATTGGAAGAGATGTTCTTTGGGGTCTTTCCCAGCTACTACAGTCTCTGATTCTGTATCACAGACATCATTCAACATTTACTGGGAAGTAGAATCCACCCTGTGCTGGGATGTGCTAATTCACTAATGGGCCTATTTTGGAAGCAAATGACTTGTTTCTCTTTGGGAAAATAGCCATTAACAAGATGGTGGAGTAAAAAGATGGAACTACTCTACCTCTCCCCCTATAACTCCTAAAATACTCGTAAAAAATGACTCTAAACAAATTCTAGAGCAGCTGAATCCACAAAACGACAAAGTGAAAGAGATTTCCAACCCAAGACAGCCTGGAAGGCTGACAGGAAAGGTCTATCACACCAGGTTCAGAGCACAGCCCAGCCTTGGCTGTGCAGAGTGGCAGGGACAGGACTGAAGCAGGCTTCAGGGCGCGGAATCATGGGCAGTAGCTGCAGTTCCCGGATTTCTCAATTCACAAATGTCAAAGACAGCTTCAAAGGTCAGTCAGAAAGCTCTTTCACCTAGGTGAGAAGCGAATAGGGTCTGGCCCCAGCCCCAGCCCCAGGGTAGCAGCAGACACTGTGGCAACAGCATCCATTTTTGGAGCCCTCTATCTTAAAACCCTGGGACAATTTAGTGACTGATCTAGGTCTAAATTCTGAGGGGTGGTCCTGGGGTGAGGAGGAGCACTAGCATGGTGGAGCTGGTGGAGGCTCTGGAGACGCATCCTACTCACAGTTCCAGGGCAGAAGAGTGTTTGTGGTTGCTCTGAGACCTGAGTGCAGGCCAAGAGAGGAGTTTACTCTTCTCCCTTGATTGTGCCACCTTGGAGGAACTGAGAACTTACAAGTTCCTAGAGCATACCCTCCACTTGACAAAGGACTAAAAAGTCAAGTAACTGACTAGGAAAATGCCCCCAAAAGGGGAAAAAATATGACTAGAGAAGGTTACTCTCTTGGTGAACAGGTATTTTCTTCCATCCTTTTGGATGAGGAAGAATAAAGCACATCATCAGAGGAAGACATGAAAGTCAAGGCTTCTACATCCAAAACCTCTAAAAAATATATGCGATGTATTCAGGCCATTGAAGAGCATAAAAAGGATTTTGAAAAGCAATTAAGAGAGGTGGAGGAAAAATTGGGATGATAAATGAGAGTGATGCAAGGAAATGATGAAAAGCCAATCAACAGCTTGCTAAAGGAGACCCAAAAAATGCTGAAGAAAATAATACCTTTAAAAACAGACTAACCCAAAATGGCAAAAGAGGTCCAAAAAGCCAATAAGAAGAAGAATGCTTTAAAAAGCAGAATTTGCCAAATGGAAAAAGAGGTTCAAAAGCTTACTGAAGAAAATAGTTCTTTAAAAATTAGAATGGAGCAGATGGAAGCTAATGACTTTATGAGAAACCAAGAAATTACAAAACATAAGCGAAAGAATGAAAAAATAGAAGACAATGTAAAATATCTCACTAGAAAAACAACTGACCTGGAAAACAGATCCAGGAGACATAATTTAAAAATTATTGGTCTACCTGAAAATCATGATAAAAAAAAGAGGCTACACATCATCTTCCAAGAAATTATCAAGGAAAACTGGTCTGATATTGTAGAACCATAGGGTAACATAGAAATGGAAAGAATTTACTGATCACCTCCTGAGAGAGATGCCCAAAGAAAAACTGCTAGAAATATTGTAGGTAAATTCTAGAGTTCCCAGGTCAAGGAGAAAATATTACAAGCAGCCAGAAAGAAACAGGTCAAGTGTGGTGGAAATACAATCAGGATAACACAGGATTTAGCAGCTTTTACAGAGGGACTGAAGGGCTTGAAATATGATATTCCAAAAGTCAAAGGAGCTAGGATTAAAACCAAGAATCACTTCCCCAGCAAAACTGAGTATAATACTCCAGGTGAAAAAATGGAATTTCAATGAAATAGAGGACTTCCAAGCATTCTTGTTGAAAAGACCAGAACTGAATAGAAAATTTGGCTTTCAAATGCAAGAATCAAGAGAAACATGAAAAGGTAAACAGGAAAGAGAAGACTGAAGGAACTCATTAAAGTTCAACCGTTTACATTCCTACATGCAAAGATGTTATTTATAATACATGAGACTTTTTCAGTATTACGGTAGTTAGAGGGAATATATATATATAAATATATATACACACATATATATGTGTGTGTAGGTGTAGATTATGTATGTGTAGGTATGTATATGTACACGGGTGTATGTGTGTGTGTATATATACACACACACATACACATAGACAGAGGGTACAGAGTGAGCTGAATATGAAGGGAGAATACCTAAAAAAAATAAAATTTACTGTTGAATGGAATGTACTACGAGTAAGAGAAAGGGATAGGTAGAATGTAGCAAATCATCTCACATAAAAGAGAGAAGAAAGAGATTTTACAATGAAGGGGAAGAAGGGGGAGATGAAAGGAAATAACTGAGCCTTACTCTCATGGGATTTGGCTTAAGGAGGGAATAACACACACTCAATTGGATATGGAAATTCATTTTACCTTGGAGGAAGGCAAGGGGGAAGGGGATAGGAGAGGGAAGATAATAGAAAGGACATCAAATTGGGGAAAGGGATAATCAGAGGCAAACACTGTTCTGGGAGGACAGGTCAAGGGAGAGAATGGAATAAATGAAGGGCAGGACAGGACAGAGGGAAATAATGTTAGTCTTTTACAACATAACTACTATGGAAATGCTTTGCATTGTTACACATGCATGACCTATATTGAATGCAGGTGGGGAGGGAGGGAGAGAATTTGAAACTCAAAGCTTTAGGAATGAATGTTAAAAATTGTTTTAGCATGCAATTGGAAATTAAGCTATACAGGCAATGGAGTATAGAAATCTATTTTGCCCTACAGGAAAATAGAGGGAGGGGGACAGAAGAAGGGTGGGTAATAGGAGGGAGGACAGACTGGAGGAAGGGGTGGAAGGGATGCATGCTGTCCTGGGGTGAGGGGTGGGGAGAGATGGAGAGAAAATTTTGAATTCAAATTCTTGTGAAAGTGAATGTTAAGAAGTGAAAAATAAATGAACTATATATTTTTTAAAAAAGAAAATAGCCATTAACTTTATTTTGGGGGTTCCCTTCAGGAGGTGACTTGTGGATTCTTTTTATTTTTTATTTGCCTTTTGAATTTAAGAGGTCTGACCAGTTTTCATTCATCATTTCTTGAAATCTGGCATACAGAGTTCTTTTTTCCAGTTGTATTTTTCAGAGAGGCTGGTGATTCTTCAGTTCTTGCTCCTTGACCTGTTTTCAAGATCAGTTGTTTTTCATAGAAGATAATTTGCAGTTTGTTTTTAGTCATGTCCAACTCTTTGCGACCTCATTTGGGGTTTTCTTGGCAACGATACTGGAGTGGTTTGCCATTTCTGTCTCCAATCCAGTGGATCCATTTTGTCAGGCAATTAGAGGTAGTGATTTGCCTGGGGGTTGCATAGGTAGGAAGTATCTGATGCTGGATTTGAACTCAGGTCTTTCTGACTCCAGGCCTAGTGCTCTATCCACTTAACCACTGGCTGCCTCTACAGTCTCTTCTACTTTGTTCTAATATTTCTTATTGTCTTGTAGAGTTGTAGACTCTTTGATTTCCATTTCTATTTGGTCCATTCTAATTTTCAGGAAGTTTATTATTTATTTGGAAGGGACTTCAGAAGTCATTTAATCACCCTTCCTTTAAGGTTGTAACATCTTTGATAAGCAGTCATCCATTCTCTTCTTGAAGTAATAGGGAATACACTATTCCAAAGATCTCCTTCTTGGTTTTTGAATGCATTGTTAGCCAAAACCTGCCTCCCAGTTGCTTCTACTCATTGTTTCTAGTTCTGCCCTCTGGGGCCACATCAAACAAATCTGATTCCTCTTATATATAGCAAGCCTTCTAATATTTGAAGACATTGAGCATTCTTCCTGCCTTACCTCTCCCCTCCTTTTGCAGGATAAAAGCTCCCAAGTTCTCCAACCAGTCCTAGGAGGGAAAGGCTTCAAGGTCCCTCAACATTCCAGTCATCTTCCTTTGGACATAAGATAGCTTGTCAATGATCTTTTTAAAATATGGCCCTATACTGAACAGGCTCTTAGTCTCTAGAGCAGGACTTGACCACAGTATGATTATCTCCCTTTTTTTCGGACATAATATTCCTATTATCTCAGCCTAAGGTGGCATTATCTGTTTTGGCTGACATCATCTCTTTGAGCTTGGGAGACTACTAAAACCTCTAAATATTTTTCATATTATCATTCCTTTCTAATTAACTCTCTCCTATCATATACTTGTTGAATTTTACTTTTTCAAAATCAAATCCAAGATTTTCCAGTCATTCCTATTACACTGTAGCTTCAGTCCACTGCTCCACACTGTGAAGATCTATTCGGAACCAAACTTTCTCATCTAATATAACCACTGCCCCTTCTTATGCCTCCCCCCCCCCACAAACACACACATATATTTCATTGTATAATTCCTAGTACATACTAGGTACTTAAGAGATGTTTGTGGATTGACTGTTAAACATGTCATCTATCCTGTTTTATTAATAATTAGTAAAGATTCTGAATAGAACAGAACTCTGATACTCTACTAGTCACCTCTCTCCAAGTTCTGTCTCCTTTCTTCCCTCCCCTAAATGAATTCAGAAATGTTCTTTTTAATTGGGAAGGGGGAAAAGATGCTTCTAATTGGAATACAAGTTTGCATTACCAATATTTAAGAGAAAAATGACAAGGCCTCAGTAATCATAAACCAAAATCCAAGTCAATTGAGAATGTTTTGCTTCCAAAATTAAAAAGTCTTAACAATTTTTCAGCTCAGTTCTCCATCCAAATACCAGCAGTCAGGAGGCTATCCAACCACAGAGAGACAAAGTGCCTACCCTCTGAGAATTCATCTCTCCTCTACTGCCCATTGGGATGTGGAACTGTACTCACTGGAGCTGAGAGAGGAAAACATAAATGGGATAAGTCATTCTTCTGTGGTAAGGAGTTAAACTGCTTACAAGAGTAAATTAACTCTTTGAAATCACTAGGCCAATATTCCCTTACCACTAGTTCTTGATCCCAACCACATAATTTTATTACCAAAGGATTCTTCTTAAAAGTGTGAACTTGAAAAACTGACTCCTGTGTCCTACTTCTCATACCCAGAGTTCTCTCCTTCTCTCTGGTTCTCAGTCCTTCCTTCCGAGCTACTGAGAGAGCTACATAGATAATAAGAACTCCCTTGGTCAGAAAATTAAGCTTTTTAATTAAAAGATTGCTATTATTTTATTTTCCTTGGGAGAGAGTTTAACTCCTTTTAAAGTCTTCATCCTTTGTGACCTCTCCTGTAGCTTCTGACAACAATGACAACCCTTTCCTTCTGGATATTTTACGCTTGGCTTTTAATACACTATTCCCTCCTAGTTTTCATCTTAGATCTCTAACTCGTTTTCTTCCCTCCTCCTCTCCCCTTGGTTGGTGCCTTTTGCTTTTTCCACCCTCCTACTGTTGGCAGTATTCTAAAGATTTTTTCCTCCTCAGGATTTGTCCTTGGCTTCTTCTTTCTCTGTTCCTTTCCTTTACTAATCTCATTCAATCCCACTTTATCATTTTTATGCAAATAAGTCCCAGATCTCCATGTCCATCCCCAGAATTCAGAATTCCGACTTTGATTTCCAGTTGTCCATCAGATGGGATGTTCCATGACCACTTCAGGTTTCCATATGTCTGTTAACAGTACCACTCTTCTCCCAGTCATCCACACTGATACTCCTCCAGACTTCATTTTTGACTTTACCCTCTCCCTTGTCCCATATGTCCAATCCGGTAGTCACAAAATCCTTCTGTCTCTACTATCAGATTAATCTTTCTCATAAATAAGTCTAATCATATCACTATGTACCTTAAAAGCTTTCATGGCTGTCCTGGCCTACCAAGCAAATTTGAAATTCTTGGTACTCAAAGCTTTCCACAATACTACTAGCATGTTTATTTGTGCACATGTTTTCTTATTCCTACAAGAACTTAACAATAACTTTTACAATTTTCTCATTTGATCCTTAGAACAACTCTGTGAAACAGGTGCTATTATGTCCTCCCACTTTCCAGATGAAGAAACTCTTATGACTTGCCCAGGGTCCCATGGCTAGGGTCTGAGGCTGGATTGGAACTCAGGTTTTCCTGACTTCAAGCTCAGCCTGCTGTCCTCTACATCACTTAGCTGCCAAAATTTCTACTTGAATATACAGCATTTAAAAGGTTTGATTTACATATGCTAACTCATTTGATCCTCAGTATAATCCTGTGAGATAGGTGCTATCATTATTTCCATTTTACAGATAAGGAAACTGAGTGACTTGACCAGGTCACATAGCTAGAGTGATGAATGAAAAACCCTAAGAGACAGTTTCTGGGTGATTAATAATCAATTTATTGATTAGGCTAGCAGGAAATCAATAAATTGTTGGTCAGTGATTTCTCTCCGTTACTAAAGACACAAAGGAAGGCTTTGAATGACCTTAAATCCCTTCTGAAAGGGAACCCACTTGACAAGTGAAACTCAACCCTGCTTGGTAGAGACGTACTGAGAAGGTGGGCTAAAAGCCTTCAGCTCCTCTTGCTTGTGGCTTGATCATGAGCTTCACTGTCTTCAGGTATCTGGACAAGGGAATCCATCTGCGTCCAGAGCACTCTGGGGTCACCCTGAACTCTAATTGAGGGATAAAGAACAGGAGCTCCTTTCCCCAGGGTAAGAACCTGCCCAGACTGGATTCTGTTTATACTCTAAACAGAAGGTGGGTCTCTTAGTTGCTAGGGTCCAGCCCAAGATTGAAGAACATGTTGCATGAGAGCTAGGGGTAATCTCAACCAATCATGTCCTTCAGATACTGACTTTTTATAGGAGCTTGTATTTAATGAGGGAATTTAAGAGAAAAGCCTGGATCCCAACTTATTACTTGGTTATTTAGTATGATAGTAAGATGGTGTGTCTCACTAGTAAGTGTCCAAAGCAGGATTGGAACACAAGTCTTTCTGACTCCAATTCCAATGTTCTATCTACTTTGCCAATATAGCTGCCTGTAAGCTCTATGAGATGGGGACAAAGTTTTACTTTTTTAAAAATCTTTCTCAGCATCTACCAGATTGTGGGTTCCTAACCACTATTTGTAATGGGAAAGGTTAACAATGCTTCTATTCTTGAGGAGCATTCCTCATGCAGCTGCGGACAATGCTAACAACCAAAAAACTCCCTTGCAGTTATCCTAAGGGGAAGATATTGGCCCCAGACACATCACACAACCAAGGAAGCAAGGACCGTGGGACCCAGATGTGAAACTCAGGAAGGGAAGCAGCTGTAGGGAAGCTCATTTCTTCACAAGGTGAGGACAGGGACTATGCTAGCATGTATTAATGGTCACATTATGAAGCAAGCAATAATAAAAGGAGGTCTTCCCAGAGTCAGAGAAATGTGACAGCTAAAAGCCTGTGTATATTAGAGGAGGAGAGCAAGGCTTCAAGAATGGAGCCAGCTGTTTGCCAGAACTATGCAGAGCCAATGAATGCTTTAAGTGTTCATGTGGTCCCTCTGTTACTCTTGGAACTCTGAATATAATAGGATGATAGCTCTAATGGGGCAATGAAGTGGTGCAATAGATAGAATGCAAGGCCTGGGATCAAGAGGACCTGAGTTCAAATCCAGTCTCAGACATTTACTAGCTGTGTGACCCTGGGCAAGTCACCTAACCCTGTATGCCTCAGTTTCTCATTTATAAAATGATTTGGTGCAGGAAATGACAAACCATTCCAGTACTTTTGCCAAGAAAAACCCAAATGAGGTCACAAAGAGTCAGGGAAAGCTAACAGACTAAACAAAAACCTTTAGATCAAATTGAGAGCTGGAATGACCTCAGAGTTAATGTGAAATCCAAACTTTACCTAATTCAAAAATATCCTTTAGCACCAAATGAGAAGCTTAGAAGTTTAGCTGGAGGCCAAACATGCCAGGAAGCTGGAGATCATTTATTCTGTTTTGTGGTTTTGATAGACATTGGATTCCATGGTCTCTTCCAGGTTCTAGGCCAAGCTCTGCCAGTGCTACTGGGTTCAGATAAATCATTTTCTTGCTCTAGACCTGGAGTTCCCATAGAGAGTTAAAGACTCCTCTCAGAGACCCTTATATCAATTCCATAGCACCTTGGGTGAATTAAAGGAAGGGCTCAGTGCTCGGAAGCTTCCTGAAGAGATGAGCTCTAGAAAATGCTTCAGTAAGTGAGGAGGGAAGAGAAGGGCAGGTGGCCTGGGGAGAGCCATAGCTAAGTGTAGGCACCAGATAATTCAGGGCTGTCTAAAGGGTCAAGAGAAAAACTGGTCACTCTGGATCAAGCTGTGCTGCTAAGACTTTTTGGTTGGTTTACTCTAAGCAGTATTTCCATAGCAGGATTGAACTTCATTTCAAATGGATTAAGGAGGTAAACGAAGCCACAATTATATCTGAGTGTGGTTCAGGGCCCAAGATAAATGGCTTCCACTGTGATTAGCTTCCCTAACTTGTTCCCTTGGTAGATGTAATAACATGATTAGTCCTCATTTAGCCTCTTAGCCCCTGACCCTGGAGCAGACCAGTTATTTAGTCCAGTCTTCTCATTTTACAGAGAACTGATACCCTTCATCAAGGTCACACAGCTGGTCAGGGTAGAACCAGGGGCAGGAGGCCGGTGTCCTGACACTTAGTATCCTAATCAGGGCCTTCTCCCCTCTTTTAGGGGTGAGCATTAACTCAGAGGACTCTGGGCATACCCAAGAGGGGGGCTGCCCCCCTCAGTCTGTCTCTCATCTGTTCCAATCCTGGCACCCGGTGCTGGTACACACTGCTTCCCACCATCTGGGGCTCTGTGTAAAATGACTCTAATTAAGCAGGTCCTCACATATGATTCATGTAAACAAGATACACTGCTAAAAAGGACTATTATGGAGACTGATTTCTCAAACTATAATTATAGGCAATGGGCTCAATAGAGGGGAGCTAGCACCAGTCATTCTCTGAAAGTCACACAACGAGAGCATTTCCCCTTTCTACAAGTGACATCAGAAGGCAACACCACATTGCTTTGATGTAAATGGCTTCCTAAGGGTCAATCTTGTTCTTGAGGGTAATGGTTTGTTCCTGCACTCCTAATTGGCTTTTCCTTCTTGTCTAGAGCTTTCCTCCAATTAATAAAGGACTGAATTCATTGCTTCATTCTCAGAATGCCTACTCAACTCATAGGATCTCCCATGTAACCTAATACTAGATAACCTGGCTTTACGTCAGCCTCTCCTTGTCATTCCTTGGGTATGTCTTATTCCTTACCTGAGGGTGGCAGCTTGACAGCCCTGAGCACCATCTCATCCTCTCATATTACAGAGAAGTCACCTGTTTTCTCAAAAGTCACACAGACTATTGGGGCAGAACAAGGGACTGTACTCTAAATATACAGACTTAGAGAAGAAATGTCCTTACGTCCAACCATCTCATTGTACAGATGAGGAAACAGAGGCCTTTTTGTTGCTTTGCTGCACAATTGTACTGCCTCTTCAAAACCCTATGGGACCATGGGATTTTCTTGGCAAAGGTACTGGAATGATTTACCATTTCCTTCTCCAGTGAATTAAGGCAACCATAAGTTAAGTGACTTGCTCAGGGTCACACAGGTAGTAAGTAAGTGTCTGAGAACAGATTTGAACTCAGGTCTTCCTGACTCCAGGCCCAGTGCTCTATCCACTGAGCCACCTAGCTGCATAAATGGCTTGCTTACCCTCACACAAATAGTAAGTAGTAGAACTGGGATTTGAACTCAGGTCCTCTGACTGTAAATTCCGTTCTCCTTCCAACGTACCACACCAACACCAACAACCCAGTATCTCTTACTGACTTTTTCCTACCTGGTTTTCCTGCTCTCAGGCAGCCTCTCTGTCTTTTCCCCTCTCCCTCTTTCTCTCTCCCTTTCCCTCCTTCCTTCTCTTTTTCCCCCTCCTATCCCTCTCCTCCTTCCCTCTCAGTCCTCCTTCTCTCCTGTTCCATCTTGCAAACCACTAACCATAGAATCTTCCTACAGAAATGCTTTCATCAGCTATAGATTCCTAGATTTAGAGCAGTAAGGGATCTTAGTGGTCATTTAGTCCAACTCCCTCTTTTGATAGATGGGGAAATTGAGGCCCAAAGAAATTAAATGACTTGCCCAAGGTCATACAGATGACTTCTAGCAGAGCCAAGATTTGAACCTAGTCCTCTGCCTGCAAATCTAGAACACTGTACCTTACTCCCTCTGTATCCACAGACAGACAGATACCTGTGCACTGGTGTCTATGACCCTACTTTATTTATTTTTAGTTTTCAACATTCATTTCCAAAAGTTTTAAATTTTCTTCCCCTCCCTTCCCATCCTCCTCCCCAAGATGGCATGCAATCTGATCTAGGCTCTACATATCATACATTCCTATTAAACAGATTTTCATATTAGTCATGTTGTGTAGAAGAATCAGAATGAATGGGAGGAATCAGGAGAAAGGAAAATAAAACAAAACCCACAAAAAAGAAAATGGTCTGTTTCACTCTGTCGTCAGACTCCACAGTTCTTTCTCTGGATGTGGATAGCATTTTTCATCATGAGTCCTTTGACCTTGTTTTATATGACCCTATTTTAGATGCAAAGTCCTATCTACCAGGACTAAAAAAAAAAAAGAAATTCAGCTGTATAAGAACCATAAGGAAGAGGTATGTCTAGATATTGTGAAGAAGACCTGGGGGGTTTATAGGATTGAATCTTGGACTGGCTCTTCAGATGGACCAAGACTTGGGTCCCCAAATAACTAGGTCAGGAGACCTGGCTGGATTATATCTGGCAGACTGTGAAAAACTTTCAGTGGCCCCTGCCACAAATGGTCAACAAAGCAACACCAAAACTCACCTGCTAATGCCATATGGCTGAGAATGAATCTTAGAACAAACACCCCGATGTCTAAGGAATAACAATTACATGTAACCCAAATCTTAGGTTGTATCTTAGGAGAGCACTGGTGTCCAGGATGAGGGAAGTGACAGGTCTGACTTCAAGCATTTAAGACCTGTCATGTGGAAGAGGGAACAGACTCACTCTGCTTGGCCCTGAGGGCAGAAGTAGAAGCACTGGGGAGAAGTTTTGGGGAGGTAGATTCTGGCTCGATGTAAGGAAAATTTCCCAACAATTAATTAATACCGTACCAAAAGGCTGCCTGACTCAATGGGCTGCCTCAGACAGTAATGGGGCCCCTGCCATAGAGAGTTTTTCAGGCAGAAGTTAGTTGATCACTTTGAATGTTTAATAATATTAGTAATTTTGTTAAGCTGCTTTTTTCAGTCATGTCTGAATCTTTGTGATTCTTTTTGAGGTTTTCTTGACAAAGATAGTGGAGTGGTTTGCTATTTTCTTTTCTAACTCATTTTACAGACAAGGAAATTGAGGCAAACAGGATGAAATGACTTGCCAGGGGTCACATGGCTAGTAAGTGTCTGAGGCCAGATTTGAACTCAGGAAGACAAGCGTCCCTGACTTCTGGCCTGGTGCTCTCTCCACTGTGCCACCTAGCTGCCCCATGTGAACTGGACCAGATAACTGCTAAATAAAATTCTCTGCCAACTCTCTGATTCTGTTATTTTTATGATGATTACTGTTATAGCTGTTTTGTTGTGATGGTCACGGGGCTGATCTGAATATGGTTGGGTCTTGCTTTATCGGGTGTGTGCTTTATGGATTAAGCATTACTGAAAAATGAAGCCTTCCATTTTTCTAAGGAGAGTTGAATTTTCAGTGTCCTGGGAAATATACAACTTAAAGAAAACTTGAAGAATATCTTTCTGCAAAATGAAGGATCTCTCTATATTTCATATGATTAATTTATCCTGTAAAAATGAAGGGATTTTGGTTCGTCTTTTTAAAATCTCATTTAGCTTTAACCAAATATGATTTTAGGTAGTGAAGTGGTGCAGTGGATAGAGCTGTGGGCCTGGAGTCAGGAAGACTCATTTTCCCAAGCGCAAATCTGGCCTCAGACACTGACTAGCTATGTGACCGTGGGCAAGTCACTTAACCCTGCCTGCCTCAGTTTCCTCATCTGTAAAATGAACTGGAGAAGAAAATGGCAAACCACTCCAGGATCTTTGCTAAGAAAACTTTTAAGTAGAGTCACAGAGAGTCAGACATGACTGAAAAACAACTGAACGATAACAACACAAAAAATATGATTTTTGGCAGTCAAGATTTCTGGGTAATGAAAGCTTTAGTATATGTACAATGGCCTCTATAACCCTGAAGCACATTCCATCTGGAAGACCCATGCCCTGGGGCGAGAGGACTGACATGTTAGTTTTCCCCAGCAGTATGCATTGTTAAGGCAGCAAAGTACTATGGAAATCATAGTGATTTCCCCGGAAAAATGAGTAAGCTTCCATTATCACTATTCTGTATTCCCTGACAGGAAGATGATAGTCTTTAAATCTGGTTTATTCTCCCAGATACAGAGCAAAGTCTTGCTGACATCAAGGGAATGAACACAAAAGGGAGCCATTTTGGGGATGAGTAAAGCCAGGTGGGTGTTAGGATGAGCCTAGCCCACCTCCTTCCCCCAGCAAGCTGGAGCCACATCTTCTCGTTAGACCAATCCAACTCCAATAAATTTATCGAGTGCCTCCTATGGGTGGGGTAGTGGGTAGTTCAAGTACTGCCTCTGACATACGGGCAGTGCGATCTTGCCCAAATTATATAATGTCTCACTGTACAGTGGCTGCCCACTTATATTGACAAAAGGAGTTTTCTTCTTCAGAAATTTCTCTGCACCATTGAAATCACAGGTCCAGAATAGTGGAAAGATAGCTCATATCTTCAAGAAGCTTACAGTCCATGAGGGGTGTGAGGTGGGGGACACATGTCACATAAACAGATAGCCATATATATAATACAATAGAATATGTACAATTGCAAAATTGTTTCAAGAATGACTTTAAGCAAATAAGTTATTTTGACTATTGTAAACACTCAAATTAACTCTAAAGGACATATGAAGGAAGATACTATCTGTATCTAAAGAAAGAACTGATAAATAGAAATATGTATAGAATAATTTAGCATATATATATATTTATGTGCCTAATAGTAGCCATCTCTAAGGAGGGGGTTGGGAGGGAGGAAAGGAAGAAAAAAAGAAATTTACACAATAATTTTGTTGTATATTTGAAATGAATAGGATAGTAGATTTGCAGTTTCATGTATAATTAGCTTTTTATTGTACTATGTTATAGAAATGTTGTTTTATTCTATAAATTAAAAATAAAATAAAAAGGATATATAATTATTTGAGGAGGGAAAGAGCACTAATGAATAGGAGGATTGAAAAAAGTCTCTTGTAGGAGATGGTACATGAACTGAAGCATGAAGGAAGCAAGGGTTTCTAAGAGGGAAGTAATGAAGGAACATATTACAGGCATGGGTGATAGGTGGGGAGACACGGGGTGAGCAAAAGCATGGAGGTAGGATATAGAATGCTGTGTTCAGGGATTCATCCCTGAATGCCTCTGGTCAGGCTAAGAAGTGCCCAGAGGGGGTGGGAGGAATTATGAGACATAAGATTTGGGAAAGGAAGAGGAGACAGGAGAGCAAAACAAGAAAAAGAGGAAGAAAAGGAGACAAAAAATAAGAGAAGAAAAGGGGAATGAGAGCTGACACAGGACCCCCTGACAATAGTCTCAAGTAGCTAGGGCATAGATGCCTGTCAGCCTTTCTGAAAATACGATCAGTGGGGTACTCTTCCCATGCTTTCCTGTCCCAAATTTAGATTATAGTTGGCTCCAGGATTTAATATAGACCAGGGCTACATTTCAGTTGTATCAGTTCAGTTTGGTCATCCAGGATCTTTCCCCAACTGAATGGGCCCCAAATGAGGGAGAGGTTGGCTTTGGATAGCCTTTCCAAAAGTCATTTATTTGTCTAGAATTAATGAGTCTATGTAGCCCAGAACATTTATATGGGGGCATTCTACATAGTCAATTCAACCACCTCAGTTTTTCTTGTGTTGCTTCTGACCCCATCTCTCTCCCAGTCCTCTCAAGGCTGGCCAAGGATCTCGCCTATCCCCTTTCTCCTCCCTTGCAATGAAGTGCTTCTCATCATGGTGCCCCAAACAGAACCAAGCGGACCAAAGAGATGTGATCCCAAAGCTCAGGAACTTATTCTCTAGGTTCAATGACACTGAATTGCTTAAATAAACTTACTATTATTTTGCTCTGATCATGTTACCCTTCCATTAAAAAAATCTTCAGTGCCTAGGGAATAAAGTATAAACTTCTGATGTTGCCATTCAAAACCCTACACATTCTGGCTTCTACTTACTTTCCAGACTCATTTCATACTTTACATTTCATCCACATTGGACTACTCTCTGCTCCCTATTTGTGATCCGCCCTTTCTCACCTCCAGGTCTTTCTTACACTGTCCCTCATGTACTCTCCCTTGCCCCCAAACTGTTAAATCTTTGTTTATCTTCAAGATTCAATTCAGGAGCTACTTTCTCTCTGAAGCCTCTCTGAGTCCCTTCCATTCGTGAAAATGTTTTTTTTCCTCTTTAAATATCTCATGATATTTCTTTTGGACCTTTCTTTTGAACTTGTTGTATAGTTGTATCACTTCCCTTTACCTCAGTTATCTGTGTAACATGTCATTTTCATGTGTTCAACTATAAGCTTTTTGAAAGCAAGTTTATGCCATACCTACCTTTTTTCTGTTTTTTTCTTGCTTTTCTTTGTTTAGAGAATAGGGCTTTGAACATAAAAGTCACTTAATAAATGTATCTGGAAGGAAGAAAAAAAGGAAGTGAGAAGGAAGGTAGAAAAGAAAAAGGGAGAGAGGAGAAGAGAAAAAGGGAGGGAAGGAAGAAGAAAGAAAGGAAGGGACGAAAGAAAGGAGAGAGAGTGGAAGAGATGGGAGAGAAAGTGAATAAGGGGGGAAGGAAGAAAGCAGAAGGGAGGAACAGAGAAAGGGTAGATGCAGGAAGATGGAAGGCAGGAAGAAAGGATGTAATATGTGGCAATAAATGAAGAATATTGGGGAAAAAATCAGTCAACAAGCATTTATGAAGTTCCTACTGTTTGACAGGCACTGTGCTAAGCACCAGGAATATAAAGGCAAAAAACAGTCCCTGTTCTCAGGGAGCTGATGGTCTAATGGGACAGATAATATGCAAATAACTACGTAGAAATAAGAGCTATATAGGGTATGTTAGAGCTAATAATCAGAAGGAAGACTCTTGAATTAAGGGAGATAGGAACAGGCTTTTTATAGAAGGTGGGACTTTAGTTGAGACCCAAAGGAAACCAGAGAAGCTTAGGAAGAGATAAGGAGTGAGATCATTCCAGGCATCAGGAGCAGCCAGTGAAAATGCTTGAAGTTAGGAGATGGAGTGTTATATGTGAGTGATAGCAAAGATGCCTGTGCAGGGGAGGAAAGCAGAAGACTGGAAAGGCAGAAAGGGGTCAGGTCATGGAGGGCTTCAAAAGCCACACCGAGGACATTTTACCCCTGCAGTTAACTGAATGGAGGGTATAGGTGTGACATGGTGAGACCTGTGCTGCAGGAAGATCACTTTGATAGCTGAGTGGAAGATAGACTGGAGAGGGAAGATACTTGTGTCAGGGAGACCAACCAGCAGGCTACTTCAATAGTCCAAATATAAGGTGATTAGGGGGTGCAAAAAGGGTGGTGGCAATGTCAGAGGAGGAAAAGAGGAATATGGGAGAGCTGTGAGAAAGATAAAATTGACAGACCTTGGTAACAATTTTTTTGGGGAGGTTGTTTACAGAGAGTGATAAATAGAGGCTGATAACTAAGTTACAAGCCTGGGTGACTGGGAGAAGGTTGGTGCCCTTATCAGTAACTGGGGAGTTTGAAAGGAGAAAAGATTGAGGGAGAAAGGAAGAAAAGTGCTTAAGATGAAAGTTACTTTGTTACCTAAGGAGCAGCATTCCTGAGAGCACAGTGGAATGGGCATATCGCTTTAGAGTGGGATGTTGGTGGTTAAGGGCAATGGAAATAAGGAAGTAGGTAATGGAGGACTGCGAATAATGTGGCAGCCTAGAATTCAGAATCATTGGGATGGAGAGAGAAAGTCTGGGTGAGAATATGTTAATAATTGAAGAACGAGTTCAGGTAGGCTGTCATTGTCCATAAAGGTTCAGCCTGAGCATCAGGCAGCAATACGTGGTTGGAAGGGTAGGGACAAGGCGATTAGTGTAGAGTTTAGGTGGCCAGAGACAGTACCTGAAGAACAACTGAGTGGCTGCTCAGGAAGCCCTCCTAGGGTAGCATGAGCTAGGTGACTGCGGTCGAGTTTGGGTGGTTGGAGAGAGGGAAAGACAGGATTAAAAAAGAATAAGGCAAGAGAAGTAATGGTTACTTCTCTTCCAATAATCGGAGGAGACTTCCTGGAGGAGGTGGGAATAGAGAAAGTTTCATGACCAAGGGGAATGAATAGCTAGAGGCAAAGTGCTGAAGCAGATGGAAGCACGTTAGATGAAGGAAGTTTGAGGCAAATTACTCTGAAATGAGTAGAGCTGAGGCCAGGAGAGAACTTCATAGAACTGATTGTCATTTATTCAGGATCCAAGCCACCAAAAAGTTCAAAAAACTTTGCTTTTGTTTTTGAACTCTACTTTCATAAGAAGCGGTGGAGAGGACAGAATATGGGAGCCAATACCAAAGTCCCAGTTTGGACTCTGCCAGTAACACTCTTTGTGACCTTGGGAAAAATCCCTTCTCCTCTGTCTCCCCTCAGTTCCACCCCAGGGGAGTCCACATCCCTAACTTATTACCTTACACTGAGGACCACATGCCCTAAGGCACCCCTGTAACGAGGTATCTTGAGAATCAGAGGCTGTAAGCTCATTGAGAACAGGAATTGATTTTTTTAGCCTTTCTTTGTATCCCTAGCTCTTAGTCCAGTACCTGGCACATAGTAGTCACTTAACAAACGCCCACTGGCTGACTTTCCTAATAACCAGAGCTGTCCCAAAGTGGAATGGGCTGCCTCAGGATGTCACTAAGTTCCTCCTCTCTGGAGTTCTCCAAGAAGACACTTAGGGTAGCTTATAGAGGGGTAGCTCATAGTAGAGATACATTTTGGGTATGAATTGGACTAGCTGGCTACTAGGTTACCTTTAATTTCTGTGATTCTAGGAAAAACATGCCATCAAAGAAAGATATGGATCTGCTGAATTTAGCTTTAGAACTCAATATATTCTTATTCTTTGAAATCGGCAGTCCATGTTGAGTAACTTTTTAACTATAATCTTCAATTAATCAGAACACCCTACTTCCCCAAATTTCTGGATAAACAGGAGGCTGTAGTAAATAGTTAGAAGACAGTTTGAAACAGCAGTTCCCCCATTAAGGGAGATAGACTTGGCTCATTGGGGGAATTTAGGAGTTTAAAAGGCAAATCTAAATTAATCATTCCACTGCAGGATACTTACTCTATGGGCTAGAAACCAGCTTGAGGTGTTTTTCCTATTCACTGATACTCTAGGGGGGTAGGTGGGCTGGTGAATACTCTGGGTCTTTCAATGAGCTCTGTGTTTCTATGGAGAGAGCAGCATGCATCACTGAGCTCCTAATGAGAATAGCAGAGGGAAGGAAGCTCAGTGGGAAAGCCACAGGGACAGTGAAGTGGGTGCTGGCTACCTCCCAGTGGCACAGTGGTCGACTTGGTGGGGAACAATACCAGCAGAGAGAGAGGGCACAATTCATTGCATTTAGCTTGAGGACTCAGGGGTCAGTTTCCAGCCTGTCTCTTATGATGTGGCCTGGCACAGGTCAAAAAGCTTTTTACAGTTAATTAGTTCTCTCATCTGTAAAATAGTCACAATTGTTCTTAGTTTCATATCTCTCAGGTCATTCTATATACACATGTGACTTCAAGGCTTAAAAACCTTCAATGGCTCCCCACTGCCCTATAGAACAAAGAAGTCCAAGCTCCTTCGCTTGGTATTGTACAATCTGCCCCCAAACTTATTTTTTCCAGCCTTATTTACCATTTCTGTTCCACATGTACTCTCTGCTCTAGGCAGACTGGTTTACCAGCTCCTGAAAATACTGTATTTATTTCCATCTCTCTACTTTTACTCACACCATCTTCCTTTATAGTATGACCTCCCCTCCATTTCCTCAGACCAATGTCTACCCATATGTCAAATTCTAACTCCTCTGATCACCTTTCCTGCCCACCCTGGTCCCGCTCATCTGAATATATTCTCTATAGCCTGTCTGTCATTACTCATTTAGTTCTGATCATATATTGGCTTGCATTGTTATTTAAGCAGGAGACTGGTCTAAGTGACGTGGCCGAGATGATCTCTTGCTATTTCCTCCAGGATGCCAACCTAAGGGAACCAGACAGGTGGGTCACCCAGTATCACCCAGCATACTCTGTGGTGGGCTTAAAAATTCTGTGGTCATGATCTCATAATCTAAAGCCGGGCATTTATGGCAGGGGTTTGTAAAGTGCAATCTCTGAAATGGGAAACATTTTCCTCCTAGAAGACTAGAGATACAGGCCCTGGGAATCAAGGGTTATCCTAACAGCTCACATTTACATGGCAATGTAGGGTTTATAAAGACTTTACATCCTGACAATCTCTTGAGAGTTAAGGCATTTACCTATTATCATACCCATTTTACAGCTGAGGCAACTGGAAAGTCAATGAGCATTTATTAAGCACCTACTACATACGTGTTACTTTGCTAAGTTCTGGGGATACAAAAAAAACAGTAGGAAGGAGATGCCGATGGCATAGAAATCCAGTCGCTCGTGGCAAGGAGCTCACAGTCTGGTGGGGGAGCCAACATGCAAACTGTGTGTAAACAAGATATATATATACATATGTGTATACATACACATATATATGCATATGTACATGCATATATACATACAAAATGGGAAATATATATATATATACATGTACACACATACATATAAATTCCAGTAGTAAATGGGAGATAATTCCAGAGAGAAGACACTAGCATTACAAAAAAATCAAATAACTTGTTCATGAATGTGTAGTTATTAGAGTAGAGGATAGAGGCTAGACTTATAATTTCATTGCTGTCTCTCAGTGGTACAATCATAAATAGAAAAAGAGGCCACTCATCCATACATGAGAGTCCCCACGGCAGCATATTGATTTAGTTTTAAAATGTAATATTATCTGTTTTACTGTATTTTAATTTATTTTGTTAAGTATTTCCTAATTACAATGAATGAATGAACATCTGGTTCAGACTCCACTTGGGAATGTGGTGGGCAGCTGACATGTTTGATGCTTCTATAAAGAGGAACTTCTATTAGCGCAGGTTGGCATCCTCTCTGAAGCTTAGAGTGTTAGGGCAGAGGTTCTTAACCTGGCTCATAGACTCCTAAGTGGTCCATGGAGGGATTTCATGTGAACTTAGAAAAAAAATCTACATTTTCACTAACCTTGAAGTGAAATTTAGTATTTCCTTCAATTACTTAAAAACTTTATTCAACAAAAGGGTCTGCAGACTTTGCCAGCCTGCCAAAGGGGTCCATGACGCAAAATAGAATCCCAGTCTTAGGTGTCTGGAGCACTGATATGTTGAGTAATTTGCCCAGCATCAGTATATAAGTCAGTATATGTCCCATGTAAAACATGAACTCATCTCCCAGATTCCAAGGCCAGCTCTTTATCCATTACCCTGTATTGCCTCTCTCCTTTATACAGTCAACATTCAATTCAGCAAATGTTTATTATGCACCTACTATGTGCAAGGAATACATGGGTTTCAATCTACATGCTTAGTGGAAACCCTCAATCTATGAGATCATAGATCTATTTGAGTGCAAGGTACTATGCTCTGAATACAAAGTAAAAAATAAGATGGTCTGGATCCTCAGGAAGCTTATAGTATACTGGGAAACAAACATCAGTAAATAAAAAAATACACACACACACACACATATATAGTAATTACAAGGTAATTTTTTGAAGGAAGGAGGCACTAACAACAGTGAGGAGGAAGGAAAGCACTTATAGAGAAGGTGGTGATTGAGTTAAACTTTGAAAGAAACTTGTTGTTCAGTTATTTTCAGTCGTGCCTGACTCTTCAAGACTCCATTTGGAATTTTCTTAGCAAAGATACTGGAGTGTTTTGCCCTTTCCTTCTCCAGCTTATTTTACAGATGAGGAAACCGAGGCAAACATGGTTAAGTGACTTGCCCAGGATCACACAGCTAATAACTGTCTGAGGTCAGGTTTGAACTCAAGAAAATGTCTTCCTGACTGCAGACCTGGGGTTTTATCCACTGTGCCACCTACCTTCTAAGAGGCAAAGGTGAGGAAGGAGCGCATTCCAGGCACAGAGGCCAGTCTGCTCAAAGTCACAGCACCAGTCAATAAACATTTATTAAGTACCTACTGTATTCCAGGCACTATGCTAAAAGCTGGAGATATTAAGAAAGGTAAAAGCCAGTCTCTGTCCTCAAAGGGCTCACAATCTAATGAGAGAAACAACAAGCAAACACATATGTAGGAACAAGCTTTATGTGTTTTAAACAGGCGATGGAATGTAGTGTGGGAGGAAGTAACTGAGAAGGTCAGTTTGGCTGACCTACTGTGTGCCTTATGGGGTACTGTCTACTATACAAAACTCAATCCTCCTCCCTTGTGTGTGTGTGTGTGTGTGTGTGTGTTTTCTTTTCTGGGGTATGTGAATGTCAGAGCCTTCAGTGAATTCAACACAGATGAATCCAGGACGCCAAGCCCCAGAGAAAGCTGACACTCCAAGCCCCTGAAACTTGGGATGGATCTCCTCAAGAATGAAGATGAGGATGAGGAAGGGTTGATGAGTATGACTGAATGAGGTCAGAAGAGGCACATTCTTCTCTCCTTGTGGATGCTCCCAGAATGCAGAGAGGCCACTGCCCCATCATAACAAGATGTTGTCAAGGACATGATTGACAGCATAGAACAAGAATGATGTCATGGGAGAAGGGAGAAGAAAGCTGAGATGTGAGCCATTAGGGATCCTATGGGTGCCAAGAGGCTGACACTCTGAATTTACAGTGCTACAGACATAGCATACCATGTACCTTTCAGCCTGAGCCTTTCCTGACTGAATATGAAAACTGATATAAGGCGTTTCTGGGAAGGAATGTTCCTCTGCCTAGTACATAGCAAGCATTTAATAAATGTTCATTAATTGATTCTTACATACAGCCACCCAGATCTTAACCCCATGGCCACTCCTGTACTACTGTATCATTTGCAGATGCTTTTTCCTTGTCAAAATCCCTAGCATTCTCTGGCTCGAGATTCAATAAGGTGTGTCTTCACCTGAAGACATTATTTATAACTGACTAGATTGGAAATTTCACAAAAACAAGGACCATCTGAAATATAATTAGGTATTTCTCGACCTGAGGCAACTACAGTGAAAGGTGTCCTTGGTTATTGAAGAGGGGAGGGGAAAACGAGACCCCAAGACATCCAACCCCATGGGAGGGGACCAAAGGCTACAGCTATAGCTGTTTGGAGAGAGGACACCATGGAGAGAGCTATCAGGTAGCTTTTTATTTTAACCAATTATTCTTGACAACTAGGTGTCGTCAAGTTGCTCCTTCACATTTGGCACCCAAGACGCATGATTCCTGGGAATGGAGTAGGGAGGGTGGGGAGTGGAGTGATAGCTCCTGTAGGAAACAAAAAACTTTATGGGCTGGGGGTGGGGACTGAAAGAGGGAGTGAGTTCCCCTGAGTCTTTAAAGCATCATGGTAGAACCTGGAGCAAACCCAGACCTTAGGGGTTATCTACTCCCGTGTGGTCAAACTCATATAGAAATGGGGCTACTAACTGGTATAAAAAGATCCCTGTAGACCCCATATGGATTTAGTTTTAAAATACAGTGTTATCTATGTTTTATTGTATTTTTGAAATTTATTTATTTTGTTAAATATTTTCCATGAAATCTGTTTTAGCCACATCGGAGTGTTTCGGACAGCATTTTGGACACCTCTGTAATAATTTCAAATAGGAGGAAAATGAATCCTCAGACAAGGGAAGTGACTTATTCAAGGTCATTGAAAAAAGTTCATTTAATGATTTAAAAAAAAGCAGACCTGTGATTTTGTAGGTGTGGCTCTCCACCGATTTCAGTTAGGCACCTTCTCAGCAATTTATATTCTTAGAGAATTGCTTGAGGGCAATGAGTTGGTCAGTCGATAAATATTTTAATAAATGAGCCCAAGCCAGTGTTGAGTCCTGGGGATACCAAGAAAGGGATCTCACAGTCTAACCAAGGAGACAATATATGAAGAACTATGTCCAAACAAGGGATACACAGGACAGATTGGAGGTGGTCAACAAGGGGAAAGCACTGGCATTCAGGAGGATGGAAAAAGGCTTCTTGTAGAAGCTGGGATTTTAGCTGGGACTGGAAGAAAGCCAGCAAAATTTAAGTGACTTGTCTAGTGACGCAGCCAACAGATGTCAGAGAATGGACTTGAACTCAGGCCTTCCTGACTCAAATGTCAGATTTCTAGACACTGTCATACTATCTCTTAAGACTTATTTAACTCTTGGCTGAAACGGAGACTATACTGAAGCAGGAGACAAATGGAGCCCAGATCTCACAGACTCAACAGATTGTTGGAGTTGGATGTTGTTAGTTTAGTTGGACAATCTTGTCCAACTCCCTCACTGTACAGAGGGGGAAACTGAGGTCCAGAGTTAGCGTTAGGGAAGGAAGTAGAACAACCCAGCTCTTCTGACTCCAAGTCTAATGCTTCCTCCAGTGGTAGTTAAAATTTGACTTTCTAACATATGGCTGTGACACACTTCGGGGCACTGACCGTTCCCAGACCTAAAGTCTCATGACTCAGGGTGAGAAGCTGAACTGGAAGGGACAGCCTTTGAGCTCATCTTAGTGTCTTCTGACTCCACGTCTACCCACTCCAGAAAGAACAGTCTGAAGGGGAAGCCAGATCTGAGTCTGTCCTAGCCTGTGGGAAGAAAGATAGGGGTAGGGGTGGGGAAAGGTAAGGGAGAGACTCTGAGGGAGAATATGTATACTCATCACCTGTAGGGCAGCTAGGTGGTGCAGTGGTTATAGCCCCAATGCAGGAGTCAGGAGGACCTGAGTTCAAATCTTACCTCAGACACTTGGCATTCACTAGCTGTATGACCTTGGGCAAGTCACTTAACCCCCATTGCCTTATCCTGGGTCATCTCCAGTCATCCTGATGAATATCTGGTCACTGGATTCAGATGGCTCTGGAGGAGAAGTGAGACTGGTGACCTGCACAGCCCTCCCTCACTCAAAACAAAGTCAAGTGCAAGTCATGTCATTATTTCTCTGAGGGCATGGTCTTCTTCAGCAACAAAGGACGAACACACATACCCATCACCCTCATCTCTCTCTCCCAATTTATGACTTGCCATAAATTATTTATTTATGGCTTATGATGTACAATTACTGGCACTGAGGGGCGCAGGTTGAGAGGGCTGGGGCCAGGGCTCAGTTCTTCTCCCTACACCTAGGCCTAGGCCAGGGCAAACCAAAGGTCCTGCCACCTGAAGCCTTCACCCTCCCTCCCAACAGAACCTGGAGAATACCACAAGACTGAATCCAAGCTGAGCCCTATGCATGCTGTCACCATCTTGATTCTTCCACTTTCTTTTTCTGGTTCCTCCAAAATGATACATGTTTTTTTCTTCACTTTATATGATAATATGTATAATAAGTCATATTCTCAGAAAACTTATCTGTAAATCAAATTTTTAGCAAGTTGGATCCTATCTTGAATGGACAGGGAGAGGTTCCTGCTGAAAGAAACTTCAATAAATCTTTTGCAAAACAAAAATTCCCCTCTAGTCTAAATAGAGAACCACAACCCTGGCTTTGGGAGTTAGAAAGACCTAGGTTCGAATCCTACCTCAGACACTAGCTATGTAATATGTGGCAACTCACTTGGCCTGTTTGCTTCAGTTTTTTCATTTGTAAAATGGGAATAATAATAGCCCCTACCTCATAGGGTTGTTGTAAGGGTTAAATAATACAGTTCAGAGAACGCAGAGCTACACTGAAAAGTAGCTGAAGGGCAGTAATAGAGTGATGACTGAGGAAAATGGGTTGGATGAAGAATCAGTGCCCTGGGTCCTGAGTTTCCCTCACTTGTTGGACATTGACTCTTCAGAAGGCCAAAAATGGAAAGGCAGTTGGGGGAAGTTTGCCAGATTCTGCCAGATGAGGAGGTTTGTGTAAAAGCACCAATGTTTTGGAAATTTTTGAGTTTGGGGCATTCTTATAGACTGGTTCTGGGCTACTTAAGTTTGGGAGGTACCATGGGCATGACATTTGTATAAGAGTTGTTTTTAATAAATTTTGTTATTCTTTTGCAAAGAGCTATATATAGTCAAAATCAGCTTATATTGTTAGCTCTTCTGTTTGGTATTTAAAACTCTTCACAGTTTAGCTCCAGCCTCTTTTTCTAGTCCAATAATATATTATTCTCTGTCACATATTCTATGCTTTAGCCAAACCAACATACTTGCTGGTGTCTGGACATAACATTTCATCTTTTGCCTGCATGCCTTTGCACACACTCTGCCCCCATGCCTGGAATTCCCTCCCTCCTCTCCTGTGCGTGGTAGAATCTCTAGCCCCTTCAAGGATCAGTTCGAGTGCTCTTTCTTCAAGAGATCATTCCTGATTCCTCTGGTGGGTAGTGCCCTTTCCTCCGTATCACTCTGTATTCATTCTGTATACATCCGGTAATTATTCATCTGTGAACATGTTGTATCCTTCTAGCAGAATGTAAGCTTCTTGAGCTTGACTATTCTCACCTCTGGATCTGCTTCCCCAGGTTGGCCCAGACTCTTAATAAATGCTGCTGATTGACTGATGTGATTAATGTCTGTTGAACCACAGCAGGAAAGGAGAAGGATGGAGTTTTCTGGTGGCTAGGGGCTAAGCCAAGTGTTTAAGTGGATAAACCCCGATAGATAATCTCCAACTTAACAAGACAAGCACTGTCACCCACAAACAGTTTGCATCTGATATAAAGTCCTTCCAGGTCTAAAAGCCCATGAACAGAGGAAATAAGATTAGTTTGGCATGATTTGTTCTTAGTTAAAACATGCTGGCTTTTAAAAATCATTGCTTCTGCTTCTGGGTAAGCAACCTCTGACCTGGTCAACATTGTCCCAGGTGGTTAAAATGGATAAAGGCCAGATAAGTGGTATAGACAATAAGGAATTCAAGGGAAAGAGACATTTACTTGAGCATTAATTGCTGGGGCAGTGGATAGAGAGCCAGGTCTGGAGTCAGGAAGACTTACCTTCATGTGTTCAAATCTGGTCTCACACTATTCTAGATTTTGGACCCTAGGCAAGTCATTTAATTCTGCTCAGTTCCTCATCTGTAAAATGAGCTACAGAAGAAAATGGCAATATTTGGCAAAAACAAAAACAGATTTCTGAAGAGTCAGACACAACTGAAAGGACTGGACAACAACAAATAAATTAACTGAATTAGAGCAGGAAATACAGTCATAAGGGAACAGAATTTACAAAAGGGTTAAGATTGGAGGAAAAAAGGAGAAATCATTGTCTAGGAAGGACAGATCTATGATGGCTCTGGATGAGTGGGAAGAACGAGCAAGGGGAAAGAGAGCAAGACCAAGGGGTGTCCCAGCCAAGCTCCACGCATCTGTCTGCTGCCGGATGACTGAGTTTTGACAGTCTATGAAGAGTATACACGGCCTCCTGACTTTGTTAAAGCCTTCATTGTGAGCCTCCATTCCCCATCTTGACTCCCCTATTCCCAAAAGGGATATTTTACGGCCTTTTTAATAAATCTTTTTGGCTTCAGTGGTTTGGAATAACACACTTAGAGGTTTCAAACAGACTTGCTGACTTTGTCTTATCAGACCATTCTTCCCCAGGTTAATTTCTGATGAAATCTCATTTGCTCCATGGGTTAGGCTGGGGGCTTTTTCTATTGCTACCAAAACTGCTAAGTAAATGCTAAACCATTAGGTTTCAATAACTGGCAAGCCTCTCCCTGTGTGTTAGCTTCATTTTCTACTTATAAAATGATGTTTATGATCATATAGTTAGAGTTGGAAGGGGCCTCAGAAGACATCTAGGCGAACCCTCTTTTACAGATGGGGAAACTGTGGCAGAGATATTAAGTGGTAGAATCAAGATTTGAACCCTGGTTGTTGGACTTTGAATCCAAAGCCTTTTCTAAACCACTGTCTCTGATGATACAATAACCCTTTGTATACCCAGACAACATACCAGATGGAAACATTCTTAATACCATGATGAAAACTTACTTTCAGTTATGAAGATAAGCATGTGCCCACATGTTCAGACCCTAAAAGTCACTAAAATGAATGCTTGTGTTCCTTCTTATCCCCTTTCATTTTTCGTGGGGAGACACAAGTGGGGCTCAACCTGGGATTTCACTGCCCTAGGAAAATCCCAGGTATAGAGTCTCCCTCTGTCTCTGCAGCTGATACCCTTAGAGCAGCCTATACCACGGAGATGCCACTCACAGGGTCACAAAGCCAGGATAAGTCAGGGGTTAAGACTTAAACCCAGGGCTTCCTGGCTTTGAGGCCAGCTCTCGCTCTCTCTGGATATATACATATATATGCCATATATATGTATATATATATATATAATGTTATATATATGTTATATATACCTACATAATATAATATATAATACACACACACACACGCACACACACACACACACGCCGTGCTACCTTTTCATTTCTCATATTCATGAGAGTATATGCTGTTGTTATTGTTGAGTTGTTCCAGTTTTGTCCAACTCTTCATGACTCCATTTGGAATGTTTTTGGCAAAGATCCTGGAGTGGTTTTGCGTTTCCTTCTCCAATGGATTAAGGCAAACAGGGTTAAGTGACTTGCTCAAGGTCACACAGTTCATAAGTGTCTGAGGCCAGATTTGAATTCAGGTTCTCTTTACTCCAGGCCTGGTGCCCTATCCATTATACCACGTAACTAACTGCCCCTCATGAGAGTATAGGCTTTAGACAAATGTTTGTTTTCTTGACCTTTAGGCAGGCCCCGCCATTGTCCTGAGCTGAAATCCAATAGAACAGTATTCAGATGGCAGTGCTGGTGGCAACACAAAAAGCCCCCAGACGCATGGAGGTAGTGGGATTTCATCAGAAATCAAACTGGGGAAGGATGGTCTGATAAGGGTGAGGCTAGCAAGGCTGAACATACTGAGTGTGTTCTTCCAAACCACTGAAACCAAAGAGACATGAAAAAGGAATCACTAGTTTCCTTCAAGGATCTTTTTCAGGTACCCTTGTATATAGTAGGTATTTAATAAATGTTTGTTGAAATAACTGACCTAGTGAGATGATGAGTCCTGAAAGGCAGAGGGTATGGACGGGCCAAGGCCATAGAGGCCAAATAACCCCTAGAGAGATTGGGTTCAGATTTTGGCTCAGGCCAATAAATAAACAAACAGTATAGTGCAGTGAAATAGGAGGAAGCTAGGTGGCTCATTGTATACAGCACTGACCCTATTAGTCAGGAAGACCTGAGTTCAAATCCAGCCTCAGACACTTACTAGTTGTATGACTCTGGGCAAGTCACTTAACCTCTGTTTGCCTTAATCCATTGGAGAAGGAAATGACAAACCACTCTAGTATCTTTGCCAAGAAAATCCCATGGACAGTATGGTCTATGGGGTTATTAAGAGTTGAATACAACTGAATGACAATAGTGTAGTAGAAAGAACAGTGGAAAGGAGATCCAAAAAGCTGGATGCTAGCTTTGACTCAGTAACTGGATGTGTGATGTTGTTCCCCTTTCTGGCCCTCATCTTCTTCATCTGTAAAATGAGAGTGTTTGGGAGAAATAACCAAGAAGGACTGAGAGCTAGATAAACTCTGGCATTCTTTAAGCCCAATTTCACCAAGGGAAAGACCCATTCTTAGCACCTAGCTAGTAAATATGATTCCTGGAATTGTAACAGATTAGAGGGAAACAAGTCAGGGAAAAGGCTGAACTTCTTAGCCCCCAGGAGAGAGGGAGGGGCCAATGCGATGTCTGTAAAGTGAGTGGTTCTAAAACTTTTTGGTCTCAGGATCCTTTGACTCTTTTAAAAATCACTGAGGACCCTAAAGAGCTTTTGTTTAGTTGAGCTATTTCTACCAATATTTACTGAACTAGAAATTAAAACTGATCAATTAAAAATCCATTTAATTCATTTAAAAGCAGCAATAACATACCCACTGTATGTTAACATAACGTTTTTATGAGAAATAACTATATTTTCCAAAACTAAAAAACCCCCCACCAAACTTAGAATATCATTTTTTTTGATAAATCTCTTCCATGTCTGGCTTAATAGAAGGCAGTTGGACTATAGAATTTGCTTCTGCGTTCTATCTATTATGATGATGCTGTTTTGGTCAAATTGTATGAAGGAAATCTGACCTTGCACAGATAGTGTAGTTGGAAAAAGGAAGATCATTTTGATGGGCAAATAATGGATAAGTACTATTATGAAAATAGTTTTGAAATTGGCAGTATCATGAAAGGAGATCAGGGACTCCCACAAATCCTTGAACCACACTTTAAGAACCACTAGACAACCTGAAGCCCAGGGGAGGGGAGCTGGTCTTTGCACTTCTTACCGTGAGGGTCAGGGACCTGAACACAGCCCTTTGTAGCTTCAAGGCACAAGTTGTTTATGGGTTTATTAGGGGAAGTTTTGCCTGTCCATTACAGCCCTGTTAATTTTCCCATCCTTCTCAACTCTGACACAGAATTTAAAGAGTTAAGAGTTATAAAGCCATAGAATTTAGAACTGGAAAGAGAACTTGGAGATCAGGTAGTTCAATTCCAGCCTGTAATGGGGCTAGGAGACTGAGGATAGAAAACTGGGTCACTCCAAGGAACAAACAAGCAGGATTTGTCCCCAGCAAACCTGAAGTGGACAAAGTTTGACTTCCATGACCTTATACTTTCCTTTCCACTTTCATTCTGTTCCCCATAGCTTCTCATCTCTCCCCACCCATTCCACCAAATGGAACAGCTACTTATTTTCTCTACACAAAAGAAATGCTTAACCCGAAATACTCACAAGCTTTTGGTGATACTTAAGTAACAATTATTGTAACTATTGTAATATTTCCTATTACTTTCTCTCATTTCCCATTCCTAGGTACCCAGGGTTCTCCTGATTACTGTCCCTCTCTATGAAATACTGATTTCAATTATCTCTGGTGAACATGTGTGGAGTAAATCTGATAAATTCATAAATTCATTTATCCTAATGCTTTCCTTTCCAGGAGGCTTGCATTTTAATAGAGGACAATGTCTTAACCAAAAGGAAGGACTTTCTAATGGTGAGAAGATAGAATCATAGACTCTTAGACCTTCGGGCTCCTCCAGGTCAGCTCTTTGTCTGATCAATGAATCCCTTCCAAAGCAATCCCAACAGTGGCCACCCAGTAGAGGTTAAGTGAACCTTCAATGACAAGCATTAATTAGACACAGCAAAATGTAGTAGAAAAAAGCACTGGGTCAGAAGTCAGGCTACCTGGGCACTAATCCTAAAACTTAAAGTAAACCTTAATTTACCTTCTGACCCTGGGGGCAAATTACATTAGGTAATATCTCTGAGTTTCAGTTTTCTCAGCAGTAAAATGAAGATAGTGGATTGGATATCTCCACTTTCATGGCTGCTTCCCCTCTCCAGCACCACCAGCAAGCACCACTAATAAGTTGGGTCAAAGCAGAAATGCTGCTTCCATCCCAGTTCCTCTCTACCTCCCCCTCACCCCCCCAGCCATCATCCTGGGAAGCAACTCCTGAGGAGATGCAACTGGGTAACTTTTCCTGTCTTCTTGTAGCCACAGCTCCTAAAGACTCAGAATGTTCTTTGTTCTTGCCACCTAGGTTCTAGGTATTGTAAAATGGGCCAATATCAGTAAATGGTATGATTTTAATGGCACCCTAAGAACCATGGGACTTTTCCAACTGACTCAAGGTGAATCCACTGCAATGTTGTCTCTCCCATTAGAATGTGAATTCCTGAGGGCAAGAAGTCTTAACTTTTCAATTCCTATCTCCCACACTTAGCAGAGTGTTTTGCTTTGCATATAGTAAAGTGCTTAATAAAGGGGCAGTTAGTATTACATCCAAGAGAGCCCTGGATCCAGAGCCACGAAGATGAGAGTTCAAATCCAGCCTCAGAGACTTACTAAACTGTGTGTCCCTAGCAAGTCACTTAACACCTATTTGCCTCAGTTTGTCAGCTCTAACATGGGATACATTGGAGAAGGAAATGTATCTTTGTCAAGAAAATGTAGAGTTGGACATGACTGATCAACAAGAAATATTTAATAAATGCTTTCTCATTCCTTCATTCATAGTGTCTAAGATTCTAGAGATTATTGTCTTCTGCCCCTTAAATGATCAGCCACAGGTGGTCACCTAGTTCACCTGAACCCGTCTGGACATTCCAGGGGACATGGGAGTCTGAAAGGGCAGACAGCTTCCCTCATATCTTGCTCTCCAAACCCACACAAAGAAAACTTGGGGTCATGAGATGACTTCAGTGGCATCTAGTGCTTACAGGTGGATTTCAGAGGCACTTCCAGAGCCTGCATTCTGCACATTCCTTCTGCATTTTTTTCTTTCATCTGGATAAATGATGTGGTTCAAGAAAGGGCAGGCTGTGCTGTATTCCTCTGTGGCAAGAGACATGGTGCCCCTGAGTTTGAGCTCTTTATAAGAGGCTGTTTTCTTGGCTAAGACTTAAAATGCTTTTTTTCTTCTTCTTTTTGGGTTGCTACAGACATCCTCAGAAGTAGCACTGTTTGATCTGGTCCTGACCAGTTCTTTAAGAAAAAACAAACAAACCCATAATCAAAAAACCAACCACTACCCTGAGGCATGGGCAGGTAGCCTTGAGCACAGTGCCAGGCATGCTGGAGACAGTCGATGACGAGGGATGACAGTCCCCACAGGAGGATGGGTGCTCTCAATCACTACTAACTAGGCATGGGAACCTTGTGTGTAAGGAGAGCCCAGCAACAGGCACCGTGGGAATTCAGTGGACTTGAACAAACCTGTGGTAGTGCAGTGGAAAGAGAGTTGAGTCAGAAGACTGGATTTGAATTCTAGCTCTTCTAATTTTTCCCAGTGTGCTCTTGGACACTTCATTGTCATACAATACAAACTGGATCAAACTAAATACATATAAGAAATAGGAAAAAAAAAATTTCCCAGAGTTGTATGGGTAGTGTGAGCTCCCATCTAGTTGGGGTGATCAGCAAGGGTTCCTGGAAGAGACTGGCCATGGGCTAGGCCAGGAATCAAGGGAAGGATTTCAAAGGCAGGAAAATGGAAGGGATTGGGGAATAAACCCATTCGCAGGATGATAGGAATATACAGATGTACGAGAGAACAAGACTGATTGGGAATGGTGGGAAGTCTAGCTTGACTGGACAGCATCAGAGAATATTGTGAGGTAAAGCTAGAAAAGTAAGTTGAAGCCAGATTGCAGAGGCCCTTGAATGCCAGACAAAAAAGGCAATACTTCTTTCTAGATGATGAATTTAGAGCTTGAAGAAACTTCAGAGTCACCTAGTCCAGCTCCCTTTTACAGATGAAGAAGTGGGGGTCTAGAGAGATTAAGAGCCTGGCCTGGAGGTGGGAAGAGTTTGTGGACAGTGAGTAACTCAAGCAAATGGCCCAATATTCTGTTTTCTGAGCTAAAGGTTCAGTGATACTGGGTGAGGGGCTGACTTTAGGTTCCCTTTTCTAGAGAAGTGGATACAGTTCATCAAGCATTTAACATGCTGCTCAGCCACTTTGGAGCTGTCTCAGGGAGGATCGGATGGTTCTTGAAATTTACACAGTGCTCAGCAAAGCCTTAAGTGACATGAGTTTCTTTCTTTCTTTCTTTTTTTTTTTTTTTAAGATCTACTTAGTAATAAGATAAATTCAAATGTGAAATGCTCTGATCCTTCAGATGCCTCTTCTCAGGCTACCACAAAGAGGAGGGAATCTATGACAGCATCTGCCAGGGCAGAAAGGGATGCCTACCAGGAGTGGAGTCCTTTGTGGGGCAAGGAAAGGCCATCCCCAGGTGATTCTAAACATCCTCAAGTCCATCCTGAGCTTAGAGCTCCCAACTTGGAAGACGAGTCTCTGAGTAAATTCTGCATTAAAGCTGAGAAGCAATTTATGAATTTGGAAGAGCAGTGAGAAGCAACCCAGGTTGATGACCACAGTTATGATGCACATAGTAGGTTCTAAATCAATATGTGTTAAATTAAATATAATTGTATCCCTTCAGATCATATACCACTCTATCTGTTTTCACATCCAACATTTTATTTGGTTCTCACAACCACTTAGCGTGGTAGATGAGGCAGGAAATGAGTGAATGAATGAAAAAAACCCAATTACTCAGTTGCTACAATGTGTAAGGTGCCTGGGAATATTACCTGCATTTAAGACATGAAAAAGTTCATGTAGACCATGAGCTAGATGGACTAGAATCCCAGCATTGCCCAGGGAGGCAGAAGACCTGGGTTCTAGATTAAGTTGTGCCATATATCAGCTGCATGACCTATGGAAAAATCACCTGTCTCTATGCCTCAGTTTTCCCATATGTAAAATGAGGATAGAATCAGTTCCTAAATCCTCTACAACTCTAAAATTCTATGACTGATTTGTCCAAGGTCACACTTTGACTTTGGGAACAGCTAAGTGGCACAGCAGATAGAGTGCTGAACCTGGGGTCAGGAAGACTCCTCTTCCTGAGTTCAAATCTGGCCTCAGACACTTACTGACTGTGTGATCCTGGGTAAGTCACTTAACCCTGTTTGTCTCAGTTTCCTCTTCTGTAAAATGAGCTAGAGGAGGAAAATGGCAAACCATTCCAGTATCTCTGCCAAGAAAACCCCTCAAGGGGTCACAGAGAGTCAGCCATGACTGAAAACACTGAACAACAACAACTCTTTGACCAGGGAGTATCAGAGTCAGGATTAGGTCTCTTGATTTCTAGCCTGCCAGTCCTCCTGCCAGTCTTTTAGTTTTATATGGATAAGGCCTATATCTGGGGTCAAAGAGAAACCATGGGGACACATAACTTCCAACAAAACCAACATCCAAGCCAAAACCGAGAAATAAATGACTGGGCAGCCAAGGATCAAATGGAGCAATGTGAGTTTTAATTTCAGGGCTCCCTCCCCACCCCCAAGCTCAATTTGGATCATCTAGCCTTGTCTCAAATTATCCCATGGTCTTCTGGACATCCCTGTACCTCAGACCTTTCCTTTGGGCAGAGGCCTGTGGGGGTCTGCTTGGGCTGGAGGTTTCCATTTATAGAAGATTTAACACCTTTTCTAAAAAGGAGGCTCCCACAGACACCAGGAGAAGATAAGTACAGCGTGTCCAGGCATCGACATTCTGCTACCACCTAAAGCGTCCATATTAATATCTTCCCTCTAAGACACATCAGCCCACAAAGCATAAGCCATGTGGTAGACTAGTTAGTGAGCTTGTACATTTTGCGGATCTATTATAAATCTATAAAGTGACCATGGCACAGAATAATAAATGAACACATCATACTTTACAGTTTATAAAACACTTGGCATACATTCTCATATTGAAATCTCTCAACCACCTTACAAAGTGTACTATAGGTATTGTTTTCCCTATTTTATAGAAGAAGAAACTGAGGCAGAGATGAAAGAACTTGCCCAGGGCCACATAACCAGTAAGTAAGTGCATGAATCTTCAAGATTCCAAGTCCAGCTCTCTTTCCACTATGCCATGTGAGCAAATTGACCTCTTCATTGCCACCTCACTGGTGAATGATTTTCCTGAAGAAACTGGCTTCCTTTGTCTCCCCTTTCCCTTCCGACTCAAGTAAACCCCATAATTCGAAAGAGGCAGCATGCCACATTGGGATGGGTCCCCAAGGAGTCTTGTACCTCCAGTCTGAGATCTCACGAACGTGCTGAGCGAGTTGGAGCCAAGGACCTCGTGTTCTCTCAGGAATGAGGACAGGAAGACCAGCCTCACCATGAGGAAGCACTGAGCCCCTGGGGTGCCTGGGTCATACAAAGACTCTGCTTCTAAGAGCAGATGCACACTAATACAATCTCACTCATCTACTGGGTGAGGGACACAAGTTTTAAAGAAAAACAACGCCCTTCTCAAAGAGGAACCCAGGGAGTCAAAATTTCCAACCCTGCTATGCCAGTGTTTCCCACAGGTCAAGTATTAATGCGTCAGGTCAAGAACAACCAGTCAAGAGATCTTGGTCTGAAGCGCTTGCTCTGCCAATTGGACAGCCACTTCTTTTAGGGCCTCAGTTTCTCATCTGTAAAACAGTGTTAAGACTTTTCACCTCAGAGATTCCATATGGTCTGTGAAACATAAGTTAAAATATCAAATATAACGTGCTGTTTAGTGCTGTGATTGTTTTGAGGGGACCGCGGAAGAGACAGAAGCTGAGGGCTCCCGTCCAAGAATTAGGCAGGCAGGACACCTCCTGGTTGTGTCCCCAGCTCCCCTCTCCTGCTTGGCCAAGCCAATTTTATCCAAGAAAACAAGTGAGGAGGAAGCTACTAGGACTATGTAGCTGTCTAAACCTTCACAACCTGAAGGAAAAAAAAATTCCTTGTTAGAGACTGAAGGAGAAAAAAAATCCTTGTTAGAGAATTCTTGAAGCATGGTCTGCATCTGAGCAAACACCCTTACACAATGATACGGAGTGTTCCAAAAATTCCAGTGCAGTTTTAAGCTTTGATAGTGATCAAGAAAGAGTTATCAAGGAGGGAATCTGGAGACTCTCATCTTTAAGAGCTTAAAACTGCACCTAAGACTTTAGTAATACTCTGTAAAGTTTTCATTTGTTTAGTTTTAAGGCATTTATTTTCTCTTCCTCCCACATCCTCCACATGAGAGGCATAAGGAGAGGAAAGGGAAACAAAACCTTCATGACAAATAGGCAGCAAGGAGGCTCAGTGGATAGAGTACTAGTCCTAGAGACAGAGAAACCTGAGTTCAAATGTGGCCACAGACACTTATCAGCTGTGTGACCCTGAGCAGATCACTTAATCCTCTGTTTGCCTCAGTTTCCTCCTCTATAAAATGGGGATAATGCTAGCACCTACTTCCAAGGGTGGTTGTAAGCATTCATGGGATAATAATTATAAAGAGCTTAGCACAGTGTCTATCACATGGTGGGCGGTGTGTAAATGTTAATTATTGTTATTTTTATTAGAAACAAGCAAAACAAACTCCCATATTGGCCACATGTGAGAGCATGCTCCTTACTTCAGAGTGATTATCAATAGTAACTGTTGCTCTTTCCCTTCTAGCTGGATTTACTTATTTTTTCTTTTGCTTATTAAAAGGGCCATTCCCTGTTTACTTCTTAAAGAGGCCTGTTCACTGAATGGGCATTCCTCACTCTGTTGTGTTGTGTTTGTCCTTTGTTTTCAAAGAAGACTGTGACATCAGAGAAACGACGACATGACTTGCACTGGACTTTGTTTTGAGTGAGGGAGGGCTACCTCACTCTAAGTGAGTACCTGAATAGGCCAAGGGGCATCCTGGGCCTTCTATAGTCCTCCTGATGAATATGTGGTCACTGGATCCAGAAGGCCCAGGAGGGGAAGTGAGGCTGGTGACCTGGATAGCCATCCCTCACTCAAAAAAAGTCAACTGCAAGTCATGTCATCATTTCTCTGATGTTATGGTCTTTGAAAATGAAGGACAAACAGACAGACAGACTTTGCCTGTCACTCCATCACCTTTCTGTCAGGACCCTACAAAGTTTTCAAAAGAACGTTTCCCATCTAGAGTCACACTGGACTCTCAGAACAATCTGATGAGAGAGGTAGGTCAGGGATTATGATTCTCCTCTGACAAGTTAGGAAACTGAGGCCCAGAGAGAAACAGCTAAGCCGAACTACTTGTTAAGAGGTGAAACTAGGCCGAAAACCTAGATCTTCTGAACCCTGGCTCCAGTGCCACACTGTCTCCCTACTGCAACAGCTTATTTTGATAAGCCCCGAGATATGAGGAGCTAGAGCATGCCAGAGACAAAAGGGGCAGATACACCCTGGGTCTCCATGCTTAGTGTAAGCTTATCTGGGACTCTTAAGATGCTCTGGAGTTGGTGTCCCAAGGAAATGAGAGAGGATAGAAAGCAATAAAAGAAGAGGAAAGCAAGTGTGTGTGTGTGTGTGTGTGTGTGTGTGTGTGTGTGTGTGTGTGAGCATTTTGATAATATTCCTACAGAATGTGTTACCAGTTTGGACAGATGACCTGGTCACATAGGAAGTAAGGGAGTTTAAAAGGACCCAGGCACAGTTAAGGAGGTTACAAGAATGATGAAATCTCAAGATCTGAAGTCATTTAGATGAGTGTAGCAGTCCAGGTCCTTTGGCAGGGAGTGGGCTTGGTTCTTAATAAGGGTAACTACTGGCTAGGCTGGGGAAGAGGGGATGGCCTCCTCTCCGATATAACTTTCTCTCTCAACCAAATTTCCAATTTAGAGAACTAATAGGTCCCTGAGATCCTCCAAATGAAGGAGCATTAGGAGATCCAAATGTCTTGTGTATTGGAAAACTGGATGGGAATGGGGGCAGGGGGTAGGGAAGGGCTAGCCTTTGGCAAAGAAATCTGGGAAGTAAATAGCACACAGTCCAACAGGAAGAGGACTGGATGGAGAGTCAGGAGTCCTGGTCCCAATCCCAGCTCTGCTCCTATAACTATGCCCTTGGGAAAGTCTCTACCACTCTCTGGGCCTCAGTCATCCAGCATAATCTCTAAAGTTACCTTGCCATCCCTCAGGGGCTGAGTATTCAGCTTGAGAATGGATCTTCACCCAACCCCTCACTTCCTCTCCATTCCCCTGGCATCACCTGTCCATGACATTGAGGCCCATTTTGGAAGGGTAGGTCCAGGAAGGGTTCATTCAATTGCAACAAGACCCTGAGCTCAGAAGGCACGGACTACACTACTTTTAATCTTTGTGATACAAGTACAGTGCCCATAGTAGGTACTTTAAAACACCTTGTTGGACTGAATTGATAGCTTTGGTGAAAAGGTTTTTCTGTTTAACACAAGGTTATGGGATTCCCTGTGGGTTTTATTCTATAGATTCATCGAAAGTTGGAACGGGAAGAGACCTTAAAAATTATCTCATTCAGGGCTTCCATATGTTGATAACTATTTCACTTTGTAATCCTGCAGATTTTATTCCAAGCATTTAAAAACATTATTCTGATAAGAGGTCCATATGCTTCACTAGAATGTCATGACACACAAAAAGGTCAACAAACCCTGGTCTGGTCCAGTCCCTTCACTTTATAGAGGAGGAAACTGAAACTCAGAGAGTGACTTGTTCAAGGTCATACCATAAGACTTCATCCCATGTCTACTGACTCGAAGCCCAAGTACTTTTAATTATCCAGCCTTCTACACCCAAAGTTAAGAACACAGAGCCATCTGTTCTGACATTGACCTGCCTGAAAAATCAGGCTATCTGGACCAATGACCTCTTGAGTTCCCCTTTAGTTAAGAACAGCCTGCTCTCTTGGTTTGATTTCAGAGGCTCCATGTGTTAAGGGTCCCTGATGCTCTGGGATGAAAGAGATAAGTATCACAATTTTAGCACTGTAGCATGTCAGAACCAGAGAGGAGCTCAGAAATTATCTCACCCAATCTTTCCTTTTACAGGTGGGAAAACTGAGGCCAGAGAGGGGAAATGACTTGCCTGAAGTCACACAATCAGCCATCAGCAGAACAAGAACTAGAACTCAGATCCCTTGTCTTGAAAGTCCAGTGCTCTCTTCTAACAAAGGCTGAATCCAATCTCCCAAATCTTTTGAAGAGTCGATAGTTGACTGAGTGAATGACATGGATGTGAAGTGTTCAAGAAATCCTCCCTGGTACCTCTGAATACTCCCATGCCATGCCCTACTCTGCCCCCCTAGACCCTCTCCTATGGCCCCAGCAATAACCCCAGCCAGAGGTACCTTGTGAGAATAATGCTGATCCACAATCCTCGCCAAGCCGAAGTCCCCAATCTTTAGCACGAGATCTTCTGTGCTGATGAAGATGTTGGCCGGTTTCAGGTCCCTGTGTAACACGTTGGCAGAGTGGATGTACTTGAGCCCACGAAGCAGCTGGTACATGAACAGTTTGGCATGTTCCTCAGCCAGTGTGCCCTGCTCCAGCAAGCGAGCTAAGTCTGTCTCCATGTACTCCTGGACAATGTAGGCCATGTTGAACTTAAGAAGTTCCCCCTGAAGGTCAGCCCCCTTGGGTCCAAGGACCTCATACACCTTCACAATATTGTCGTGGTCCAGACGGCGGATGATCTTAATTTCTCGTAAAGCATGCTTCATGCTCTGGGCATCACTTATTGCAATTTTCTTCACTGCCACCTTCCGGCAGGCCTGGCTATCTGTGGCCGAAAGTACTAGGCCATTGACCCCAAATCCCAGGGGTCGGAAGTCAACAAAGCGCCCGCCAAGGTCATAGCCATACATGTTGGCGATGCAGTCCCCCTTCTCAGCCATCATCAGCTCAGTGCTGTGGGGCGACCTGTGAGCAAGAGAAGGGAGGGAGAGAGACCAAGCCCAAGTCAGTGTCTCCACTAACACTGCTCATCCCATTAAGTCAAGCAACTGGAGGAAGGCTCCATCCTGGTGACTTGCTGACCTCCCAATGCCCAGATACAACAGGAGTGTGTGTGCTACCCACTGGGGCCAGGGAAGATAGTTTCAAATAAGGTCAAGGAGAAAGCTTTTCCTCACTCTCAGCAATCTCTCTGTCTAAGTGGTTCAAAATTCTTTGAAATGGAGCATCTTGGTGGAAAGTAGCAATGTATTTGTAAAGATGACCATCCATCCAGAAAACTTACCATCATTTAGCTGGGGTCTCTTTTAACCCTTGTCCTTGAAGCTTCAGAAAAAGTCTCCTTTTAAATCCTTTGTTAATTACAAATTAAGAGTTCCAGTGAAGAGGGTCCTCTGCTCTGCAGTTCAGGGACTGTTTTGGTGATGCCTTGCCATGGATTTTCAAAAGCTTAGTGGTAATTCAACCTTCATCTACTCAGTGGCTTCTTCCCATGCCCTGAAAAGTCAAGGCACTGGCTGGCACAGCCAGCTTTTGGGGCTTCCACCCAAGTGTCCAAACTCAAAGCAGGCAGAATGGCATCAGTGGAGAATGCTAGAGAAAGCCTAGGCTGGAGCTCACACTAGAGTTCATGGACCAAACGCTGGGCAGATCCTGGGACATTCAGCTTCAGATGGGAGCAGCTTGGGCAGTAGCCTCTCTCACCTCTTCATAGTCACTGCTCTCTGCCTGGTTCCCAGCTCCATTTCCAGTTACATCCAAGACTTTCCTAACTGCAGCATCTTTCAGACTGAGCCTCCCTGGAGTAGCAACCTTGGGTAAATTTCCACACTCTGGCTTCTGACACCTTCCCACTCGCATGTCTTTTGTTAATCAGCCCAAATATTATTTGATCCGTTGAGCAGGTTCAAACATTGCCCACTAGTGGGCTTTCTGGTATAAAGCAGGCAGTCTGCCTAACTCAGATGCCAGTTCATAGCTCTTCTCCTGGAAGAGAGGAAAGATTGATTGGTTTGATAAGACCATCAAATGGTAAGCCTTTTATGTAAATTCCTGTTCTCTGAAGGTTAACATGAGCAAAGCTGTAGGTGGGAACCATCAGCCCTGACCTTTTGCAAATTCATTAGCTATGCTTTTCCAACTGTTCCTCAGAAAGGGGGTAAAAAGTAACTCACTGCAGACAGAAGTCAAAGGAGCTACATCTCAGCTTTTCTCCTACACTTTTTCCCACCTCCCTTCTTTTGCGAATGTTTGAATAACTGAAGAAATGATTTCCTCTAGATTGAGATCTAGTTCGACTTATGTCTTTTACTAGCTTTCTATTTAGATAGTTTAAGTACATTTGCCAAATTATTATTATTAACAGCAGCATTTGTGTAATATTTAAAGATTTGCAAGCACATTACAAATATTATCTCATTTTATCCTCATAGCAACCCTGAGAGGTAGCGCTATTATTATCCCTATTTAACAGAAGAGGAAACTGAGGCAGGCAGCGCTTAGTTGACCTGCCCAAGATCAGACAGCTAGTAAGTTTATGAAGCCGTACTTAAACTCAGGATTTTTTTTCCTGACTCCAGACCCAGGGTTTTATCTGCTAACTTGAGAAAATTCTGTTGCAACTCTGTGATAACAAACAAGATATTTTCTACTCAGCAGCCCCAAACAACTCCATGATACACTTGGGCTGATTACAGGGAGCAGTCTTTGCCTTGCCTGTTAACTAGACCTAAAGGGAACACGGTTGTTCAGACCATCACACAAAGATGAAGTCACCACTATCATCCCCCTGGTGGCAACTTGTTCAAATGACAGATACAGTAGGCAGAAAGGAAAAGCCTTTGGAAGGCTACCTGGACAAATCTAGATCTATAAAATAAAAGCAAAGGTCATAGCATCTAAAACATGAGCAGCTGTCCTGAGGCTAATAAACCCTGTGGGATTAGGGAGAAAGCACATATACCAGGCACCAGGAAGGAGTGATTATGTGTTCAGGACAAAGGAAGGAAACAGGACAAGGTGGCATTTTATTGGATAACCACCGTGTATTCACCTTGCACGGATCTATTAAAATAAATACTGATAGTTGAGCAGAAGCTGCATAGAGACCATCTTTGATGAGTTCTTCTCCCTTTAACTTTGACAGCCTACTCCCACTCAAATGGAACAAGTAGTAGCATCATTATGAAAAGTGCAACCAAGAGAAATAATCAAGCAAAACAGTAGCCAGCTCTTAATTTTCTAAGATTAAGGGTAGGGAATAAGGAGCATGGGAAGATACAAAAGGCAAATCATTTCAAAAATCATTTCTGTTTGAATTTCCAATGCATTTACATGTGAATATTGGATAAATAGATTCTAGAGAGTCTTCCCAAAATAACAAGTAATAACAATGGCAAAAACAATATGAGGGGGGACAACGATCTTTACTGTAGTGACAGGAGCAAAGGGTAAAAATTATCAACTGTACCTTTCCCCTCAAGTGTCACTTTGTCGGAGATATTGAAATTTCAAGGCAATTTACATGGACTATGTGGATAACTGCCAGGGGCATGATGGGAGATGTAAGAAATTCACTGAAATAACCCAGTGAGGGAGTTAGGATTCAATAGAAAGAAAAGATCTTGACAGTCATGATAGGTCTTAACAAATTTTGACAGGTCTTGAAAACTGCATGAGTGAGTCTTTGTGTCAGTCAAGTGTGGTGTGGCCTTTCTAATAAATGGGCTGAAAAGGTATTGACTAGCACACAGGCATAGTGTCCTAGGCCAGTCTCAAGAGAGGGATAACACTCTCTCCCTATCCCATCCAGAGAGGAAACAACAGTATCAGTGGCCAATGAGAGCTTTAACAGATGACTCTAGCAGAGAAATAGCAAGTGAATTCAGATACAGACAATGATGGAAGAGAACAGAGCTTTGGCAGATGATGGCTCTGAAGGTGGAGGAGAGTGGCGATGGCAAGAGAGCCTCTGGGACCATGCCAAGGGACCATATCTAGGAGAGTCAAGAAGCAGTAAGATCCAGCAGGTTTGTGGGACACAGGGATTTGAGAAGTGTCACAGCCACAACACAATCTCACTGGATACCATCCAGGGAATTTTCACTTCCCCTTACCAGCATGGAAGTCTGTGAAAGACTGTTCCTCTCAATTATTCATTATTTACTTGTGTTTTTTTGTCCCATTTAAGTATGTTATTTCATTTATGGATTATACCTGATCTGTCAGTAGAGAATTACTGGATGGGGGTTTGAACTATATTTTCATTAGCTATGATTATCCAAGATACAGGCATCTACGTGACACCATAGAGCATTGAGTGCTGGGTCTGGAGTCAAGACTCATCTTCCTGAGTTCAAATCTGACCTCAGACACTTACTAGCTGCATGACCCTGAGAAAGTCACTTAACCTCACTTTGCCTCACTTTCCTCATCTGTAAAATGAGCTGGAGAAGGAAATGGCAAACCTCTCCAATATCTTTGTCAAGAAAACCCAAAATGGGGTCATGAAGAGTTGGATACAACTAAAAATGACTCAACAACAACAATGATCCAATATACTCCATCCCAAGCTTGGGGTCATGAGGGGTTCCAGGGTCATATGGCACCCATGCTACATTTTTTATTGTCACTGTTAATTAGGATACAGAGCTGGAAGCAGCCTTAGATGTGAGCTAGTTCAGTCCTTACATTTTATAGTTAACTGGGGTCCAGGGAAGGCAAGTGATTAGCAAAGTGCCATGGATCTGAAACCTGATCCCATGACTCCAAATATACTTCTTTCACCCATGTTGTACTGATTCCCATTTACATATTCATATAATTCCTCTAGTCCAGAACCTTTAGTGGCTCTCCATTGTCTGCAAAATAAAATAAGAACTGATGATCCTAGTTTTGAAAGCTCTTCATAGGTTGACTCCATTCCAGCCTTCTTCATTATCAATCTTCAGTGATCTACACTGAGGTAAAAACTGGACTGTATATCCCTGTATTGTTCTTCTCTCTCCTGTTTTATGCTATATCTCATGCCTAGAATGGACCAACCTCCACTAATTCCAATACCTCTAACTCCCTATACACAGATACACAAGACACACAGACACATAGACATACAGACACAAAGGCACACCCCTTGATATCCCTCTTTTTAACAACCTTCCTTGATTCAAACCTACTGTTCTATCCTTCTATCCTCCCCATCCCAGTGAATATCCAGTTGATCACAGATTTAGAGGTAGAAGGAGCTGTTACATTCAAACCTCTCAATTTACAAATGAGAAAACTCAGGTCCAAGGGAAGTGAATTCTTGCCCAAGTGCATGCTAGAAGTGACCATCAGGGGTAGGTTTTGGACTCGAGTCCTCAAACTCAAAGAGCCAGTGTTCTCTTTTTCCTCAGATATCTCATAGCATTTTGTCTGAGTGTCTGCTTTGTACTCATCTTTCTCTCCCTTGGACCACAGACAGATGTATATCTTTACTCCCTCTGGAGAGTAAACTCCATGAGGGCAGGACTATGTTGTATCTATCTTGGTATCCTCAGCACCTCTCATTGCACTTTCTTTCCACATGGTAAGCACTTAATAAACAGAGTTTTACAATTCTTCAAAACAATCCTTTGAGGTATGTAGTTCAAGTATTATCATCCCATTTAATGGATGAGGAAATTAAGACTCTAAGATATAAAACATGCACATGGTTAGTACACATCAAAGCTGCGCCAAGAAGAGCCTTTGATCCCAAGTCCAGGGTTCATTTCATTACAACACGCTGCTGTCTTCCACAATTTTACTAAACATTCATTAGACCCAACAATAAAAGAATTAAAAAAGTCAGAATGAGAGAGTTGGGAAAGACCTTTGAGAATACCTAATCCAACCCCCTCATTTGACAGATGAGCGAACTGAGGCTGAGGGGTAAAGCCTTTGCCTAAACAAAGCAGTAGCTATCAACAGCTAATTATTGACCGAGTCAGGCCTAGAACCTCCATCCCCTGGCAGACAGCTCTGTGCCCTTTCTGCTCTAACCTGTTGATAAAGCCACACTGGGAAGGCCCCGAATCAGGAAAAGTTAGGAAGCTGCTATGTTTTCCCATCAGCTTCTGTCTCGGGAATGGGAATCATGAGCCTAACCCGAGCTGACTTAATTCTTTAAGCATTGCTCTTGGCAGGGAAGGTAATTAAGTGTTTCAGTTCCTGCTGATTCTGCCTCTCAACAGAGAAAAGCCATAATTCAGACCTTCCTCGTGCTCCTAATTGGTTTCTCTGTCTCTCATAGCTCCTCTTCTCTAGCCATCTTCCTCATAATTGAAACAATTATATTCCTAAGGCTTGGTCTGACCTGCCACTCCTCCACTCATAAACTTTCCATGACTCCCCATTGCCTTCTGGATAAAATGCAGACTCCTTATCCCGGCATTTGAGGTCCTTCACAATTTGACTTCCTTTCCATTTCTGTATCCCACCACTACCTTTCATATATTCTGTTTTCCAGACTCACACCTGTTCCGCTTAACACACTCTGTTTACTTTTTAGGAGACAGAGCTGTGAGGTATCCCAGACACATGTACGGAGGACTGCCAGCTGTTCCCCAGTCTTGTCCGCCTCTTTCCCATGGTTGTGTACTCAGAAGTGATACTCTAGCCTAGAACATTCTTCCTTCTTGGCCTGTTGAAATCCTTTCAGGGACCTAACGCAAAGCCAACTCTTCCAGAAAGCTTTCCCTGATTTCTTACTCCACTCTTCCTCCAGATAAAAGTAATTTTCTTCCTTCAAAGATTTTCCTGGAGCCCTTTGTTTCCCTTTCTCTTTTATCCCAGTCACATTTCATCTTGTATCACACTAAGTTTTACACCTTACACTCTGTCCCCCTCGCCTCCCACTCCCTCCCAATGAATTGTAAAGTCCTTGTTTGCAGAGACTGGTGCTTTGTTTTTTTTAATCTATGTATCCCCAGAGACAATGAGCCCAGCACTTTGTATGTACCAGGAAATGAGAAAGAAATGTTTTTCCAGTTGTTGAATTTTGCTGACTCAGTTCAAAAGGAGAGAAACTTAAAACCTTCTTCACTTCCTACTCCTGCCTGCTTGGCTGTAAACAGATGCAGAGAAATTATTGAAATCAAAGCTACAGAATAGGGAGATGCCTCAGAGATGCTATCAATAACAGATAACCCAGGAAAGTAACAGTGTCACAAGCCAGCCCAAAGCCTCATACCCAGCAGATAAGACGAAGGGTAGATCACTCGCCTGCATACAACTGAAAGACAATATTATACACTAAAAAACCAACCAACCAAATAGAAACCAGGGACTCCTTCTTTCCTCTCCTTGGGATAAAATATCCCATTCTTTGTGGGAGTGTGATGGTGTGTTCCTCATTTGACTGCTAACACGTCTTGAGCAGAGAACATAGAATCTTATCCCTGCTCTCCTTCAAGTCTCACTAAAGCCCGCCTTCTACAAGAAGCCCTTCCCAGAACACTTCAGTCTTAGTGTTCCCCCTCTGAGATTATCCCATTGATCCTGTACATATCTCATTTGTTCATATGTGTTAGAGTATTATCTCCTCCATTACACTGTGAACTCTTCAAGAGGAAGGATTGCTTTTTGTTTATTTTTGTTTGTTTAGCTTTTCTTTTTATCCCCAATGCTTAGCACAGTAACTGGCACATAGTAGGTGCTTAACAAATTCTGCCTCACTGTCCACTGAACACACTTCATGTACTCATATCTCTGCATCTTTGACAATGCTACTACCCTACTATCTCCTAGCTTAACCCAAGAATCACCTAATCCATGATTGCCACATCTCTTCTGCATCCCCCCCCCCCAAACACCTCCCATTTCCCTACCTCCATGCATGACCTAGAATCACAGAATCTCAGGATGTGAAGGGACCTCAGTCCAGACCCTGTTCAGTCACGAATTCCCTCTACAACCATTCTATAAGTGATCAGTCTGTTTAAAGGCCTTCAGTGGAAGGGAAAACACCCCCTCCTCATTGAATCCCTTTGACTTTAGGACAGCTCTATCGGGAAGCATTTCTTTATAACAAGCCTAGATCTGCCTCTTCGTACCATCCACCAGTTGCTTTTAGTGCAACCAACTGGGGACAACCACAATGAGTCCAATTCCTTTCCTCAACAGCCCTTCAAATATTTGGACAGCTCTCATATTTTCTATCAGTCATCTCTCTCCAGGCTAAACACTCCCATCCTTGTACAACACACTCTCCAGTCCCCTCCCTGTATTAGTTGCCTTCCTCCAAATATGCTCCAATGTCCTTCCTTAAATTCTGTGCCAAGAACTGGCCTTGATACTCCAGATGTGGTCTGTCCAGGGTGGAGCCCAGGAGAACTGTCCCCTCCTTCATTCTCAACAGAATGCTTCTATAAATGCTAACTTAAGATATCTTACCTTGGGCTGTGAGTAGTTTTTTCCTATGTGTTCATCACGTATTTCCAACTACACTCCAGGCTTATGGAGATCAGGCTCAGTGCCTTATTCTTTGCAGCTTTTATAGCTCAGTGCCTTGTACACACTGATCTGTGAGAAATATAGAGTTCAACTGCCTGCTCTCTGCTCCCTAGGGCTCTCCCTTGTAGTCAGGGGCTTAGGGAAGCACACACTCCCTAAAACTGATAGGGAATCACTTGCCATAGTGCTCCTGATAAAATCAATTGCATACAACCTCGTGGGATCAGGACATAGGGCCCCCTGTCTTGTACTACTACGTGACTACAGTTGACTCTTACCACTTTTCTGTTCCCATCTGGATTTGCTTTAATATTTGAATCTCCAAACTGGAGATTATTGAGTTCAGCATCCACCCATGAAACTTATATTTAACATCCATTGATGAATGGCAATCCAAGTTCTACTTGATGATCTCTAGTGATGAGGAACTCATTACCTAACCTTTTGGACAGCTCTAATTGTTAGGAAATTTTATCTTATTATGCTGACTCACAGGAGCCCCAGAATGCATTCAACTATCACAAACAGTGCTATGCTATTCTCCTACCCCTTTCATTGACTCTCACGGTCCCTTATCTCCCCCTAGAGCTCCTGCCCTCAAGCTCCTCCCTTTATTCCCTAAGGTGGGGTCTGTGCTAAACCCTTTGTCATTCTCCATAGCTTACAATTTGAACAGAGCTTTTCACTTGAAAAGCTTCTGACTGATCAACAATCAATCAACAAGCACATCCCAGGCACTGTCCTAGGTACTAAGGCTACAAAGACAAAAATGAAGGTATCTGCCTGAAAGGTGCTCACCAGATGGAACCCATCTCTGTAGGCTGTGTCCCTTGGAAGGGACCATGTCATCTCATTCCATCATTCTACAGAAGAGGAACTGAGGCCTAAAGAGGCTGTGACTCAGCCAAGGCCAAGTAGTAAGTAGCAAGATTTCAATCCAGGTCCTCTAACTCCAAATCCAACCTTCTTACCATTATATCACATTCACTTCTCTCTCTCTAAAGCTAGTAAACCTAGTATTCCAGCAAGAGGACAGCAAAGGGTGGCACTATTCTGAGGGACAGTTTTCTATTTCCAACTTCAGGGATTTTTTTATTCACCAGCCTGGAAGAGGTAAGGGTCCTAAGATCAACTGGATTTGTACCTTGATTAGAAAGGAGAATGGGTGTAAAGTTCCCAAATTCCTGAGCTTTCTACTCAGCATGGCCTCTAATAAAATCATCAACAGAAAAACCCAGGCCCTAAAACCAGCCCAACGCTTGTATTCCATTCCTGAGTCTGGTTTTTCATTACATTTCCAGCAAGACTGGACCAGCTGGCTGACTGGGAATGCCAATCCCACTTTCTCACAGACCCTCCCTCTCTTCTCCCACATGGCAGCCAATCAAGGGGACTAGGATGGTATGAACTGTTTTCTTTCTGGGATTTCCATGGGTCTATTTCATTCCCCTGTGTTGAGGCATCTAACTTTTGAACCTCTTCCTCTGACCTTCCAGACTTCCCCATCTCACCCTGCTGTTTACTTTCATCAGAAGTGACATCTCCCTCTGAGGCAATGACATTTCACAGGCATCTTCCAGGCAGCTTTCTCCTGAAGAATCTTGAGAACTTACAGACCTGTTCTCAGGACTCTTGATCCATTTGTCTCATGGCTTAAAATCATGTGCAATCTTAGCTGTGAAAAGAACCTTTAAGGTCATCTGGTCCAACCCATACAAGGCCACATTCAGGGCTTGCCCCTGGCTGACTCCTTAAGCAGACCAGCTCTTTTCCCTTCTCCTGCCCCTGCCCTGTTAAGCCACATCTCCTGCTTCTTTGTTCATGGCCTCTTTCTTCACCCCAGACTCTACATTATGCAGCCCAGGTACCCAGAAGCACTTCCTGCTCAGGACTTTTCCCTCTTCTCTCCCTATTCACTAAGTACCCCTTGGTCCCTTCTCTCAAGGTCCTCAGTTCTCTACTTTCCAAGGTAATAACTTGGTCAATGTACCATAGTGGGTTAATGTGTTACATCTTCTGGGGGAACAGCTCCATTTTAATAAGGGTCCCTCTGGAAGGAACAATGCATTAAACTAAAGTAGCTTAGAGGTCCTGAGAGGCTCAGGCTGCACTTGCTGCCTCCCCTACCTTGGAAAGTACAGACATTTTTGTAACCAAATCCACCTACTCCATAAAGTTTGGAACAGTTCATAGTTTCTCTATTAACAATATCTACATTTAAATGTTGGCTTATTTTGCTTTTCTGTCCCTCAGTTTCTACTTTTGTAAAATGGGTGGTATTGAGGAATTGTTGGATGCTGGTGAGGACAGAGGGATGGCCCTGGGGAGGACCTTATACAGTGGGACTATGTGACCTCCTTTTATATCTTTCCTTTCCACGTCAGCACTAAAATGGCAGGAACGTCTTGTGCAGGATCCACCCCCATGTCACCAACATTAGTCTTCAACAGCTCCCATTTTATAAAAGTAGAAATGTAGGGACAGAAATATGAAACAGGGTGACATCACCATTTAGAAATCATCCACAGAGAAGTAACAATCTCAGCTCCCCAAGTTATTCTTCTCGCCAAACATACATGGATTTAGGAGAGCTGGAAGCGATTTTAGAGATTCTCTAACACAACTGCTTACTTTACAGGTGAGGAAACTGAGACCCAGAGAGATGAAACGTGGTGGCTCATAAAGACTGTAAGTGGCAGAGTCAGAATTCGAATTCTTTTGACTCCAAATCCAGCAGTCTGCTTTTTCAGTATGTCTCTGCGGACCCCTTTCCTTCAGCCTTAAGCCTCAGCTAGATTAGTATGAACAGTATGTAGAGAAGGCCCATCTTGAACACAACTGCATACTTCCAGGGCCAGGGAAACTCTGCTAAAATGTGACTTGCAAAGAGTTGAGGAAGGCTTCTTGGACAGGGTGGGGCTACAGCTAGGGGGCAAAGTAGATACAGCACTGGGCCTGGAGTCAGGAAGTCTGGAGTTCAAATCCAGTCACAGATGCACACTAACTGTGTGACCTTGGGCAAGTCATATAACCCATGTTTGCCTCAGTTCCCTTATCTATAAAATGGTGATAATAATAGCACCTGCCTTCTAGAATTGTTGTAAAGATCATCTGAGATAATAATTGTAAAGCATTTAACACAGCATCTGGAATATTGTCAGTGTTATACAAATATTAATTGTTGTTAATATTAGGATACTCCTTGTAGCTTCCAAAGAAGGAGAGGAAGCTGCTAAGGGCTGAGCCCCTGGAGATTCTACCTCAAGTGTGGCCGAGCATCTCAGGGATGTGCCTTGATGGAGGCACTGGGGCCATATGCTCAATAACATTCTCATGGGGAGAAAGCTTTAGTTAAATTTTTAGACAACTTGAAGGTGTCTGTATGAACCACACAGACACAAAGTTGTCTTAAAATTACTTGTTGGGGAGGGAAGGGGTGTTTTATGTCTGACATGAACAAAATAATAGGAAAGCAATCCCCCTTTTAGCCTTTTACCTATACCTGATGAGGTCCGAGGCCACTGAGCACGCTGTAGGTGCCATTTTGTAATCCTTGCCCTTCCACTGGTTTCAATGCCCTCCTTTGGGGGTAAGAGGGAGAAGAGGGGAGCAAGCCTTTGTTCTGGAGGAAATAAAACCAACCCCCTCATTCTAATACTTTTCTCTGCACCCCCAATCCAGAAGGATAAAAGCAAATGGGATGTAAAAGCCAAGAAAAGGATCCGAAGCAGAGAATCAGTCTATTTAGGGTGTGCTGGGTAGCTTAAGTGTGAATTCTAACCAAGTAGGGGAAGGGAAATGAGGAAGAGAAGAAGTGGGTTTTTACTGTTAGAGATCAAGGGAAGATCCTTTCTGACATTTTTGCTTTGGCAACTAAAATTTAAACTTAAATTCTGAGTTAGTTCCTAAATGGCTTGGATCTGACCACTGAAAGTCTTTTTCCTACCAGAAATCCAGGGTTTTGGTGGATAGATCCTAGGCTCTAAAGCTGAAATAATAGTAGCTGACTATTTTATATAGTTTTGGAGATTTATAAAGCACTTGCCTCACAACAACCCCATGAGCTGGGTAGTTCAAGTAATATTATTTCCTTTTGAGAGACAGGGAAAGTGAGGTTTAGAAGGGAAGTGACTCAGTTACTTGTTAATAAGTGGTATAGTTGGGTCATTAACCCAGGGCTTCTGGCTCTTTCCATTATACTGCACTTCCTGAAATGCCAGCTCCATGAAGCAGTTGGTCTCTTCGACATAAGATCAAAGAGCTACAGCTGGAAGGAATATTAGAGGTCATCTAGTCCAATCTTCCTTCTCTGCTTTTTCTGATGAAGAAACTGAGGGCCACAGATATAATAAACATCAGTAGCTATAGCCCACATAAAGGCAGCTCATGGCGCACTGAATAGAACACTGGGTTTGGAGTCAAGAAGCTATGAGTTCATATGTGACCTCAGACGCTTACTAGTGAGACCCTGGGCAAGTCATTTAACCTCCATTTGCCTCAGTTTCTCTTCTGTAAAATGGAGACACGCTGGAGAAAGAAATGGCAAACCACTCCAGTATCTTTGCTAAGAGCCAGACACGATTGTACAACTGAACGACAACAACAAATGACCTACAGAAACAAAGGCCCTTTTGGGGTCTTCAATAACTTTTAAGAATATGAAGAGACAGCTATTCTCAGCAATACAATGATCCAAGAGAACTCTAAAAGACATGATGAAAAATGCTATCTATACTCAAAGAAAGAACTGATGGTGTCTGAATACATATTGAAGAATACTTTTTTTTACCTTCTTTATTTTTCTTGAGGGTTTTTTGGTCTATGTTTTCATTTGCAACATGACTAATATGGAAATGTTAAAAAAAAGAATACAAAGGGATTCTGGGAACAAAAGTGTTTGAGAATGGGCTGTTCTAACTAATAATACAGTATTTTTTTCCTCTATATTCCCAGATCCTTTTCTTCTTCTAAAAGATATTGGGACTGAGACCCTATCCTAATAAATTTTCCCCAGATTCAAGGCACTTAGGCACTAACTCATACTGTAAGTTTAAATTTTAGTTGCCAAGGCAATAATGTGAGAAAGGGTCTTCCCTTGATCTCTAACAAAGAGCAAAAAATTCCATTTCTTCTCTTTCCCATTTCCCTTCCCTTATTTGGCTAGAATTCACACTTCCACTACCCAGCACACCCTAAATAGACTCATTCTAGGCTTGGGATGTTGGGATTCTTTTCCTTGGCTTTTATGTCCCACAATGACTTCAAACAAATGCTTCAGATACAGCAGTGTTACACACACACACACACACACACACACACACACACACACACACACACACACACACGCCACTCAGAGTCAACTGCTCTGCCCCCAATGGCTCATTTTTCTTTATAAACCACTAAATCAGCCCTAGGCTTGCTGGAGAACCTGCTGTCATTGATGATACGAGGTGCCATCTGGGCAGGGGATTCCCTGAAGCTGCCACAGAGCAGCTACCTCTGTGTGTGCAGCTCAGAGCAAGGGTAGCACGTGTCCTGAAGGAAAGAAGAAAAAACAGCGGAAAAAGAGAGCCTTGGCCTTGAGGAATAAAAGCCACCTTAGAACCAACTCTGAGCACTTCAGCCTTTGCATAGCTTTCTGTCATTAAATTATGTAACCAGTCAGGGAGAACAAAGACTCTACAAGCCTCCCAACATTACCAAAATAGCACAGTAAGCACTTCTCGGTTCCCTGCTCTGAGCGTCATTCTCAAAGCAGAGCAGAGCTAGGAAGGGGTAGGCAGGTCCCACCTGCTCATGTACTGAGTTCCAAGTCCCAAAGAACACACTCTGAGCTGGACAGACACATCCTGCAGCCTGGGGTTTTATTTTCAGGAGAGAAGTTTTTAGATAGACTGGTCTATATGGGGTCATCTTAACATCTCCCCCTCTTTCATTTGAAGGAGATTATTGTAACATCTAATATTTTCTGGCTCAAGGTGGATTTGGGAGGAGAGTATCTGTTCTCATTCTGTCTATTTCTATGGGTCTCTGCCTCCCTCAGTCTGTCTTTCTACTCTGACCCAATGCCCTTTGAGAGATGAAGGGAGAAAGCATAAAGAATGAGTGCTGAAGGGAGGGAACTATTTTCTGTTTTGTCTTTGTATTAGAGTTCACAGCTTTGATGGTCTTTACAAGAAAAAGAGGTTTGGGGAAAGGATATGCTCCATTCCTAGAGTGCAATAAATAAATTCATTCCAATAAGCAAACGTTTAAGTGTTCACAATGGACAAGATGCCAATTCTCTTCCTAAGAAAGAGACAGAGGAACCGAAAACTTTGTGTGATTGGCATTCAATAAACATTTGTTGGAAGGAGAAAAGGAGAGAAGAGTGGTGGGTAAGAGGCATTTAGGAATCTCAGGTGTATAAGATCCCTCATGGGGGCAGCTAGATGGTACAGTGGATAGAGCACTGAACCTGGAATCAGGAGGTCCTGAGCTCAAATCTGGCCTTAGACACTTCTATCTGTGTGACCTTGGGTAAGTTTAAATTCTGTATACCTCAGTTTCCTTACCTGTCAAATGATCTGGAGAAGTAATTGACAAACCACTTCAGTATCTTTGCCAAGAAAACCCTAAATGAAGTCAAGAAGAGCCAGACACAACTGAACAATAACTAAAGGTTCCTCAGGAACCACTCTAGTTCAATCTGAATCTATGTTCCCTCTGTAGCATTCTTGTCAAAGGATGTGATAGGAAGCAAGGGGAAAGGAGGAGCAAGGGTAAAATATGGAGAGTCAGTCTACACTCCCAGGAAGCTTAAAGTCTAACAGGTGAGAGAGTTCACCATTCTATATCCTTCCTGAGTGTCTGTGCCCTGGCTGTTCCCCATTCCTGGAACGCAATCTCTCCTTACCCTCGCTTTGAGAATCCTTAGCTGCTTGCAAGGCTCAGATGAGGTGTTACTTCCTACAGAAAGTCTTTTTTTTAAATTTCCTATCCAAATCGTCAAGTACGCTCTTGTGGATTTACATGTGTGGTGGAAAGAGCATTGGGCTAGGAGTTAGATGATCTGAATTCAAATTCTGACTCTGTTACTTTTACCTACTTGACCTGGGTCTAGTCACTTAATTCCTCTAGGGCTGTTTCCTGATCTACAATAGCTATTATTAGCACTCTAAATTGAGAGATTAAGAATTCAGGGGTGGGGGAACCTGCGGCCTCCAGGTCACACATGGCCTTTTAGGTCCTTGGGTGTGGCCTTTTGGTTGCATCCAAATTTTGCAGAATAAATCCTTTAAGAGAATTTGTTCTGTGAAGTTTGGATTCAGTCCAAGGGTCACCCTTGAGGACTTAGAGGGACACGTGGCCTCAAGGCCACAGGTTCCCCACTCTTATCTGTCCAGGGTCATATGGCTACTAAGTGTGGGAGGCAGCATTTGAATTTAGGACTCCCTTTGTTGAAGTCTATGTGGAACATAAGGGGAAGGAATTAGATGACCTTAGAGGTCACTTCTAGCTCTCATTCCTTGAGCCTGTGCTACATCCCTCCCTGCAGAATGCAAACTCCTTGAAGACAGACTATTTTCACCTCAACTTTGCACCCTCAGCATCTAGCACAAGGTCTCAAATATGGTAGGTGGGAAATAAATGATTAGGTGAATGAATAAATTAATAACAGGATATTTAGCAAAACTCATAATCAGACAGGTGAGATGTCAGAAGACAGAACTCACACCCATATTAGAACTTAATTATATTCTGTCTGGCTCTTAATGTCAAAAATACTTGGGAGTCTACCTCCCAAGATATATGCAAGAACCATATTAACACAACTATAAACTACAGCTTACAGAAATAAAGACAGAACTAAATGATTGGAAAAATATTAAATGCTCATGGATAGGCTGAGTCAATGCAATAAAAATACCACTACTACTGAAATCAATTCACTTATTCAAGTCCATACCAAACTGCCAAAGGATTGCTTTGTATAACTAGAAAAAAATAATTATGGAATTCATATGGAGGCAAAAAAGGTCAAGAATCTCAAGGGAAATAAAGAAAAAAAAAGTTGGAATGAAGGAGACCTAGGAGTACCAGATCCCAAACTGTAATACAAAGCAGTAATTCTCGAAGGAATTTGGTACTGATTAAAATGTAGAGAGATCAATTAGTGGAGCAGATTAAGTACACAATCTATAAAAGCAAAAGAATCTAGTAGTTTAATATTTGATAAACACAAAGACCCCAACTACTGGGATAAGGACTGACTATTTGATAAGAATTGCTGGGGAAAATGGACAGCAGCATAGAAGAAATCAGATGTCACCTAATACCTCATACCAAGATAAGCTCCAAACAGATATGTGACCTAGATAGAAGAGGTTGCATCATAAATAAATTGGAGAAAGATAGAAAAAAATTACCTATAGATAGGAAGAAAGTTCATTACCAAATAAGGATTGAAGATCACAGGAGGTCAAATGGAGAATTTTGATTGCATAAAATTAAAAAGCTTTGCACAAACAATATTGGGGGAAAACTTTCTGTGATAAAGGTCTAATTTCCAAGATACATTAGGAACTCGTTAAAATGTTTAAGAATAAGAGCCATTCTCCAGTTGACAAATGGTCCAAGGATATGAATAGACAATTCTCAAGGGAAGAAATGAGGTTATCTATAGTCATGTGATGCTCTGGGTATCTCACTCCCCATCACTATTAGTTAGAGAAATGCAAATTTAAAACAATTGTGAGCAACTACCTCACACCACCAGACTGGCAAAGATGACAAAAAGGGAAAGTGATAAATCATGGATGGACTGTGGGAAAACAGGCACTTTGATGCAGCATTGGTGGTCCTGTGAATGGAAAGCAATTTGAAATTATAAATAAAAAGTTACTAAAAAATGCATGTCATTTGACTCAGCTACACTACTGCTAGACCTATACCCAGAGGAGATCAAAAGAAGGAGGAAAAGTTTCTTTATGTACAAAAATATTTATAGCAAATCTTTTTGTGGTGCTAAGATATCAAAAGAAAACTGGAAACTAAGGGATACTCATCAATTAAAGATTGTTTTAACAAACTGTTATGGAAAACTCCTATGCTTATAAAAAATGAGGAAACAGATGACTTCAAAGAGACATGGAAAGACTTATATAAACTGATGCAGAGTGAAATGAGCAGGACCAGAAAAGTTTATACTATAACATGACTGTCATAAAAAATGAACAGTTTTGATGACTTTTATAAACTGATCAAGAATGAAATGAGCAGAAGCAGGTAAACAGCAATACTGTAAGCAGCAATACTGCAAGCACAAAAAGCTTGGAAAATTGTAAGGGCTATGATCCATATAGTGACCATCCATGCCGAAGATCAATGAGAAAACCTTCTAATAGGTAATAGATTCAGGATGCAGAATAACATCATATTTTCTTTATGCAGCCAATGAGGGGATTTGTTTTTCTTGACTATGCATACTTATTTTAGGGAATCTGCTTTTCTCTTTTTTTTTCCAATGGAGTTGGGGAGGAAGAGGGGGAGAAATTTGATTTCTGCTAATTAACACTTTAAAAATGGGGGGGGAGGTGTCCTTCAGATGTAGAGTGTTGCATCATCTTTCAGATGAGGTCACTATATTGTTAATTTTGCTTAACTGTCTTACTTTGTTACAAGACAGCTCTCACAGAGAGGGGGTAATCTGGAAATATTTGTAATGTTTTAAAAAATGTTAGTAAAACTTTTTAAAAAGATAACTGATGTGTTTATTTAAAAAGAAGAAAGATAGCGTGGTCCAGCAGAAAGAGCACTAGACTGGTGTTCAGCAGACCTGGATCTAAGACCCACCTTTACTTGTCTCCTGGGCTTGACCTTGGGCATTTCAATTTACCACTCTGGGCCTTTCTTTCCTCATTTTTAGAATGATGCCAGTACCACCTACCTTGAAGAGCTGTTCTGAGAAAGGAAATTTCTAAAAGAAAATGTATGTTAGTTATATTTATACGTATATAATACATCACATATTACATATTATATATTACAAAAGAAAATGTCTGTTATATTTCTTTGTATTCCCAGGACTTAGCCCGGTGCCTGGCACATAGTATGCACTTAATAAATGTTTATTGATTCTATTTATTGACTTATTGACTAAACTAATCCAATCTAATAAACATTTATTAATATACATGCCATGCCCTGGGCTGAACACTGGGGATATGATTAATAAAAAGAATGGCAATGCCTGCCCAAAAGGAGCTTACAATCTAATGGGGGGAAGAGGGGGCTACACACAAAAGGAAAGAAAATGGGGGTGGAGGAGAATAGAGAGTACCAGGGAGAAGGCATTTTGTTCTGTAGAGATGAAACCAGGCAGACCAGCAGACATAGAATGCAGTGAGTCAAAAAGTCCAGTTTCTGACCTCTATAAAGAAAGGCATTGGGATGAGTTTGGGACTCTACCTTGCAGCCCTACAAGTAGAGGGGAGAGGAGGCTGAGGGAGGTTTTACACTGGTCAAGGGTTCAGTTAGCAGTCTGGTGATAAGGTTAGAGTTAAGAGGTAAAATTAGAGTTGAGTTAGAAGTAAGATGAGGTTAACCTGGGAGGGCCATCTTGTTCTTCAGAATTGGAACCAAGGTAGAGCAGCAGAGTAGAGCATGAATGTGAGCTCAAAGTATGTTCTGATATAGGGTTTACCTGAATTTGTGAAGTTATAAGTTGTATTATAAAAATATTCTCTCAGAGCTTCACAAAGCTCAAAGACATAGTGTGATGGAGAGGAAGGGGTGGGAGAAATTCCATATATAAAGAAAGGCTCAGAGGCAGGTCCAATGGAGAGAGGATGCAAACAAGGCTGCTTTGCTGAAGTAGGTGGCTACCATATGGTAGAAGAAGATTATTTTTCCCATAGTAGGGAGAAACACTGACTGAATTCTTTGAGTTTTTGTCTGATTTAAACTCTGAAGGAAAGCCCTTTGATTGAATTCAAGAAGTATTTAAAAATTCACCTACTATGTACAAATGGATGGACACCAAGGGAGATATAACATTTAGATAAGACATAGTTCCTGCTCTCATGAAGATTACTGTCTAATAGGGAGAGAAAGTTTACACAGAGGCAGGTATAAAATACACACACTGTCATTTGGTAAGTACACAAAAAGGGGCAGTCAAGGGCTACAGGATAGAGGAAAAGGTGAGGGAGGGAGTCATTACAGACAGGAAACACTGAAACATTTCCCATAATATTGGACTTCCTCTCATTGATCTGATTCTCACCAAGTCACAATGGCCCATTCTTGGCCAATGGAAATGCATGGCTAGCTCCCGTTATTCCCAGGGAGGTCAATCATTCACAGGGGTTGTGCACAGAGGGTAGAAGGGAATTCTTTTCAGTACAGGAAGAAACAAAAAGCCCCTTTTTTCTGACTGTTAGATTTCTTGTTTTCCAACAGTGAATGAATGGTATTACAACCCACTGACAGCTCTGCCCAGGGGACCCAGCCGATCTATCACCTAAGGCTGCCTGAACCCTTAGACTGGAAGACTGACTAGAAAAAGTGATGGACGAAGAGTCAGGAGACCTGGGTTCTCATTCCAGTTCTGCCCCCAACCAGTTGAGTGACCTGAGGCAAGTCATGTCATCTCTGTAAAATGGGACTAATCATGCCTACCCTATTAATTCACAGGAATGTTGCAATAATAACATGAGATCGCATATGTAAAAACACTTTGAAGCTTTAAGTGTTAGGAGGTAACTTGGGATGGTGGATAGAGTGCTAGAGTTGGAGGAAAACTTGAGTACCCATCCTGCCTCAGACACTGACCAGCAGTGAACAAGTCATTTGTCCTCTCTAGGCCTCAGTTTCCTTATCTGTAAATTGGGATGGGTTGGTGAATTTATAGTCAATGACCCTCAAGGTCAATTTTATCTCTAAATCTATGAGATTCTCTAAGTAAGTGTGAGAATAACTAATCATTACTAAATAACGACAACCTTAGTTGTAGTAGATATTTCTGTATGACTTTGCTAGAAAAATTTATCTTTTTTTTCCAAAGGAAGATACAGGAAAGAGAGGAAAAAATATGAAAGAAATTAAAAAAGAGATTTACAAAGAACTTTGAATTCATTATCTCCTTTGACCCTCACAATCAATCAACAAGTATTTATTAAGAGCTTACTATGTGCCAGGTACTGTGGGAGGCACTAGGTATACAAGTACAAAGAATGAAGCAATCTTTATATCCAATCAGGTAAATAACCTTGTTGCGTCTCCCCTTATCAAATGAGGAAATGGGGGATCAGAAAAGTTAAATGACTTATCCAAAGTCTAAATGATTCTCCCAAGCCATGAACCCATATCCTCTGATTGCAAGTCTAATGGTTTTTCCATTGTACATCCGCTTCTCCATTATGCTGAGATCACAATAAACATGCCTTCTTTTTAACAGGAAGAATCTTTCAATAAAGCCAGCCTGAGCACAGGTTGTCCACCTGGTCCCTGCTGTGATAGAAATAAAACAGACATGAGAAAGAGCCAGTTCAGGGAAATTCAGGCCTCTTATAGCTGAGGCAGGGCCTGCTTCTAGGGGAGGGGAGGGCTTTCTTCTGGGGACAGTTGCCTCAATGTGGAGAGGCTACATCTCTGGAACAGGGCTAGGTGACTGCTAAGTCATGGGCTGTGGATTTGTCTTCAGAGAAGTATCCCATAGAGAGGCTAGGAGGACCAAGAAGTTACAATGTATACTACAGAGAGGAAAGAGATGTTTCTCTGTGCCTCAGGGAAGCAATCCTCTGGGGGCTGTTGTGGTATGGGGGAAAGAGCGCTGATGTGGTGTCAGAGGAGCTAGTTTGAATCTCGGCTCTGCTACTTACTACTTGTGTGACATTTTGTCTCTCTGGGCCTCAGTTTCCCTCTCTGTAAAGTGAGGGTATTAGAGCCTTATTTATAAGTGATAATTTATGCATTTTATGTTACTTTTGACTGAAAAAATTTATAGCAAATAAATGGCCATAAAATTTATTGCAAAGTGTGTTGTTGGACCATATTTTCCTCATTGATTATTGTTATTACGATAGCAATAATAAAATCTCATTTTAGAGACTTTAGAGGAAATAGGCCACAATCTTGAGGTTCTGTACCATTTTCCTAGTCATTTGTAGGTCAAGCCTACCTTGGCAAATAAGGTTGAGCACAGTCCCATTTGGGGACTCTAAGTAGACTTCCTAGCCAGGGATACCCTTTCTTCGCACTTCTTTAAATGTAGAAAGTTCAAATTATTCCACAGATCAGTGAAAAATGCCTAGTTGCCCTCTGGAGGAATCCAACCCTGACTATTGGTCCAAATACATTCCCTTGTCTGTGCATTCCACATTGATCAATGTCTGGACCAATGTCTGGGCAGTTAGGTTGGCTCAGTGAATAGGGTGCCAGATACAGTTAGGAAGACCTGAGTTCAAATTTGACCTCAGATGCTATGTGACCCTGGGCAAGTCATTTAACCCTTGCCTCAGTTTTCCCACTTTAAAATGGGAATAATAAAAGCCTGCCTCTCAGAGTTGTTGTGAGGATCTGAATATTTTTTCTGTTATTTCTCCAGTAGCTGGGATGGTTTTATACTAAACCATACCCACATTTTCCCTCTGTTTCTATTCTAGTAACGAACTGAACCCAAGTATAGGATAACCAGGGATGCAGCCTGTGATTGTGGGAACAAACAGAGCTAATTGTCCACCCTAAGTGACCAAGACCATGGTCTTGGCTTTTTAAAAGCCAGGCTCTAACTCACTGAGCTAAGTAGACAGACACCAAAGACTGGAGATCAACCAAAAAGTCATCCAAGGACCAGTAAAAATCCATGTACCCACTGTGCCTCAGAGCAAAAACAGTTACTCAATGCCCAGAGGCACAATGGTGGGTAAGGAATTCAAACTGGTGGTCTCCAGCTGTCCTTGTACACTCACCTGCCCAAATCTTATCCCACTAGGCTACTGGGAGGAAATGCTTTGTAATCCTTAAGTCACTATAGAAAGAGGAGCTATTATTCACTGATTCAAAGCCTGAACGAGAAGTTACAGAACTTACTGTCTCTTGGCACGTCAGAGGTGGAAAGCACCTTGGAAATCACATAGGAGCCACTTTCTCCCCATATCACAGATGAGGGAATTGAGGCACAGAAAACAGAAAGGAAACCCAAAATCACAAAGCTCTTCCATTCCATAACAGGAGTTCTTAACCTAGGGGTCTTTGAACTTGGTTTTAAAAAACTGTGAGTACTGTATTTCAACATAATTGGTTTTCTCTGTAATCCTTCATATTTTATTTCTGCATTTGAAAACATTATCATGAGAAAGGGTCTGCAGGCCTCACCAAAGGGGTCCACGACACAAAAAAGGTTGAGAACTATGGCTTCAGATAATTTTTTGCTTGGAGCAGGTCACTTTCAAGTCCTTAGTAAGGCTTTCTCTGCCATTTTTCCCCATTTTCTTTCAAATGGGAGAGCTGATCCTGGCTCATCCACAAATATCCTTTCATAGACAGGACTAAGCACCAGCTCCTCCTCATCAAATAATATAGAAATTATTCTTTGTTATGAAAGAATCCCCATGCCTCTGCAGCTGCTTGAATTCAAAGTCAGAGCCTTCTTCCTAATTGGATAGTAACACTATAGACAGGTGAGCTTCCATCTGGCCATTTATTATCTGTTAGCCATTCTCCCCAGGCCCTCCCAGAAGCCTGACATCTGCATTATGAATGCACAGGTGGTGGCACCCTTCAGGGACCCAATCAATATTAAATGTACTGAGTGAGGAAATCTCTATTTTCAGCTAATCCTCTGAGGAGATTGGAATCCTGCAATTCTGGAACCCAAAGGTGCTTCCTCCCTCTCCTCCTTAGAAGAGGTCAATGAAGCAGTCTCATAGATGTGAATAATGCTATCTGTGGGCCCTGCTACATTACTTTCCCCATCAGCTTTATTAAAATAAACTGGGGGAATTCTGTGGGGTTGAAGAGAAGAGAGGAGGGAGATAGGGAGAGAGGGGAAATGGCCAAAGCCTGCAAAGAAGACTGAAAAGAGAGAGGAGATAGAAAAGGACAAAAAGATATGAGAAAGGAAGGAGCAGCAGGAGTTAAATAGAAGAAAAGGGAGGTGAAAGGAAGGATAAAAGGAAGGCAGAAGAGAGAAAAGAAGAGAAAGGCTGAAGAGAGAAAAGAGAAGTAGAAGAGAACAGAAGGGACATGGCAGAGAGAAAAGAGAGAGGGGAGGAGAGGAAAGGAAGTTGAAAGAAGATGAGGTGGTACAGGGGGCACTGGAAAAGGGCTGGGAAGGAGAAGATGAGGGAGAAAAAGAGAGAGAAGGAGAAATTGTAGGTAATGAGAGGTAAAGAAGAAATAAAAAAGAGATTGTGAATAGGGGGAGAGTTGGAGGAAAGAGGGAAGAAGGCAGGAGAGGAGAGAGAGACAGACAGAAATAAAGGAGGGTAGAAGAAATCTGTTTGTATTCAGGTTTAGCATGACTGGTACTCAGGTGCCTGCCTGCCTGCCTGCCTCTGTGTGTGTGTGTGTGTAAGTGTGTGTGCATATGTTTGTCCATACACACCAATAAAGTCCATAAGGCAGATAATGCCGGAAATGTAACAGCAGCAGCACTGTGAACAAAACACTCCATTTCCTTAGGTCTATAAATGAAATCCTAGCAGCAGCCAAGACCTCACGAGTCCTCCCAGGTAGAGCAAATCCGGAGACCGGAACCAGACTTCCCATGTGTCTATTAGTGTCATCAGTGACAATCCTAGTCTGGTGTTTCCAAACTCATATTGGAATTTAGTTTGGAGAGGGACTCAGAGGCTGCAAGCTGTTCACATTTAGTAGAGAAAAGGCATGGAACACATATACAGTCATACAGGTTTACATTTTCTTTCTTTTTTAACCCTAAGACTCAGCTCTTCATTAGGATTTAGTTCAGCTCTGAAAATCAGCACAAACTAGGCTCTGTCTCCTTGCAATGACCTAGACATTTTAATGTTCTGTAGCAATTGGAAAATCACCAAGACTTGAGGGAAGGCTGACCGCTGCAGAAGTAGACAGCCCCAGGGTGCTTTGGGGCCCTCATCCAGTGGCCTGTAAGATAACCTGCTCATATCAGAGATTTGGATACAACAATGGAGTAGTAGCAGCTTTCTGGTGGGCACCACTTTCAATCTGACCTCCAGAAGCCTCAGCTCCCAGAAGGGTTGCTCAGTGGTTTGTCAAGGCATTAGGAGGATGATCTCATCTAGAAATCAGTAGATCCAAACTGCAGTGCTACACTCGCTAGCTGTATGACCTCAGGTGACTCATTTATCTCTACAAGGAGTGGGGAACCTGCAGTCTCGAGGCCACATGTGGCCCTCTAGGTCCTCAAGTATGGCCCTTAGATTGAATTCAAACTTTACAGATTTGTTTGGATTCAGTCCAAGGGGTGCACTTGAGGACCTAGTGAGCCGCATGTGGCTAGCCTTTAGTTTCCCATACAGTGTCAGCTCCTTGAAGGCTGGACAAATTCACATTTGTCTTTGTATTTCTGGTGCTTGACACATAATAGAGGTTTAATCAATGTTTCTCGAATATTTGAATATGTAGAATGGGGAGACTGCCAAGGTTTCTTCAAATGCCAACATTCTATGCTTCAAGGTCTGTGAGAATATTTTTGGCCAGCTGATGCCCTACCCTACTTGACCTCTCTGACTCTCACTCAGAACCAAGTGGAGTACACTCTATATAGCATCCTCTGTATAGAGGATCTGAAGACGTCATTGACTCATACAATTCTGAAGCTGAGAGGGAATACCCAGCCCAAGTCCATCATTTTACACTTAAAGAAACTGAAACCCAGGGAGGTGGTAATTTGCTCAAGATCACATAGTTGAAGAAGCCCAGCTAAATCTCAGTACAGTTAATTCAATGTTTCTTTCATTATATCACACTACCAAGGAGTGAAGAAAGAACGGAAGAAAGGATTGAAACACCAGGGCTGTTTCAGGTCAGCATAAGCCTGTCGGTTCTCCCTGGCATTTTCTTATTTTGACTAAGACATAAACAAAGAGGTCTTGTGTGGGAAGAAAAGAGTTAATGTGGGAAGGTTTCCCGAAGGGCCTCAGAGAAAAGTGCTCTTCAGCGAAGGAATATGAGAGAATGGGTCTTCTTCGCTTGGTGGTGAAAGTCATCACTTCAAAGAATGGGTCAGAATCTTTAACAATTCCCCTGCTAGGAGAAGACCACTTTGGGAGGATTCAGCACGGAATGGATGGATGAGAAGGAACACAAAAGCACCCAGTGTTGGCTGAGGATAAAGTTGGGATGCTCTGGGTAAGGAGCTTTGTGTTGCCCATTCCAAAATCTTTTTTCCTTTTTCCCCCTCATGGAACAGTATAAATTATTTTTAGTTGTGAATCCGTTGCAATTGCAGAAATTGCAAAATTGACATCTTTAATGTCAGCAAAAATAGATTCTTTAAACAACCAACCACTTATGCCTGGCCTCAGTAAGCTTGGAGCATAATACAATGAGAATCTTATTTATAAAGAATATACCAAAGTTTATAGAGTCACTCTGATCAATTAGAACTGGAGTGGAAAATCCACAGCTCAAGTGTTAGATTTGGCAAATTGTTAACTTCATCCAGTCCATAGCAAATATTTCTAAAATTATAGGTAGATGATAATGTTTACTTTTGATCTTCAGAACCACCATATTCTGCTTTTCTTAAGTAAGATACAAAATAGAAAAAAGTAGCAACATTTCCCTATGATTAACAACTCTTTTTCTTCTCTGAGAGTAATGTCCCTTCCAGGTTGATGCTGGGAAGCAGAAGACCATGCTGTAGAAACAACAGGGCCAGGAAGACTGAACAGACTGCACTGAATTTAATGTTTTAATCAAATAAAAGTTACATTAATCTGACACATTTTATACATACACGTACGCACACACATGTGTATATGCATATATATACATATGTATACACACAAATACATGTGTGTATTTTTAATTAGAGATGGAATGTGGAAAGAACATTAGATTTAAAGTCTGGAGAATTTAAATTCAAATGCTATCTTACCATGAATTGTGCCAGGAAAGTTATCTTTTCTGTTGGTTGCATAGGAATCTGTGAGAAGTCCTTTAGTGTATGGGGGGGATTTTTGCCTTGTAATCATTATTCTCATTGCAATCTGGCTTCTGACCTTATCATTCAACTGAAAATTGTTCCCTTCGAAGTTACAAATGATTTCTCAGTTGCCAAATCTATTGGTCTTTTCTTAGGACTTATCTGCTGCATCTGACACAACTGATCACCCTCTCCTCTTGGACAGTGTCTCCTCTCTGGATTTCCATGACACTGCTTTCCTGGTTCTCCTTCTACCTGCGACTGCTCCTTCTCAGTCTCCTCTGCTGGCTCATTATCCACACTACACTCCCTCACTGTGGGTTCTTCAAAGTTCTATCCCATTCTTCCCTAAATTCTCTCTGCATAGTCTCTTCAGTCTTCATAGGTTGAACTATCATCTCTGCAGATGCCCACCGCTCTAAATGTCTATCCCAGTACTCTCTCATGAGCTTCAGGCTCATATCTCTACCTGCCTATTGGACATTTCTGATTGGATGTCCCATTAACATCTCGAACTCAACATGTCCAAAATCGAACTCATTATATTTCCCCCTGAATTCTCTCTTCCAAACTTCTTTCTAAGCTCAACATGATTTTTACCTTCACAGTATTCCACTTATCTAAACCCTTTATGCTACTAGACACCCTCTCTTAATCTGTCTCCTAACTACTTTCCTTGCTTCAAGTATCTCTCTCCTCCACTGCCCTATACAATGTAATTTCCTCAGATATAAACCTGACCCTGTGAATCCCTTATTTAATAAACTCCAATGGTTTCCTATCACCTCTAAAATATCTAAACTCCTCTGTTTCGTTTTTAAAACCCCTACATCAGTAATGTCAAATCAATAGAAACAAGGCCCTCTAGATCATAAAAAAGATTCCCTGTGGTCACATATTTCCTTAGAAAACCACATGTTGACTTTATCTAGGTTTTGTTGTATTTTTACTTATTTTGTTAAATGTTTCCCAATTACACTTTAATCTGGTTTGAGTTTCACTTGTTTCTGTGGGTCTCAACCTCTCTTTCCAACCTTAATGGGACATCATCCCTCTTCTCACATTCTATGACTCAATTAAACTAGCCTCTTCTCTGGCTCTTATGTATCCCATCTCCTGTCTCCGTGTCCCTGCATGGGTCATCCCAAATGCCTGGAATGCATTCTTTCCTTATCCCTGCTTCAAAGAGTCCTTTTCTTCCTTGAAGTTGCAAGTCAAACACTATCTTCTACATGAAGCTTTTCTTGATTCTCATTCCTTTCTACTCTCAAATTCCAAATTGTCTCATATTGAACTCCTTTTATATTTTTGTATTTATTTTCTTTGTAGGGATGGTCTCTTCTGAAAATACTCTCCAAACTCTCATACTCACTATAATGCAGACATAAAAGTGCTACAGGAGGTATACAAGTTAAGGCACTACCACTTTTCTCAAGGGGTTTATAATCTGAGGAGACAAAACACATGAAAAGAAAATTATTCAAATGAAAGAGAAACTGCTATGTTTCCAGTGTGGTGTGGACGCTTTCAGGTGAGAGCTCAGGTGAAGGAGATCAATGAGAACTACCGAGATCAGGGAAGAATAAGGGAGAGGTCTTGAAAAGGGTGTAAATTTTATGAAAAATTACCATAGGATCACATTTTTAGAGCCTGAAGTGACCATAGAAATGATCCTGTCTAACTCATTTTACAGATGAGGATACTGAGGCTCTGAGAGGTTATGTGAAAAGTCACCAGTCATAAAGGTAGCAAAGACAGGATTCAAATCCATGCTCTTTGATTCCAAATTTACTGCACCAGTTTTATTTTTAATAAATCTTGACTACAGGCAATTTACTGCTAGCTCTGGACATGAGTTCAGTCTCATGCATCACACCAAAACCAGAACGTCTACCACAGATTTGCTTCAGTAACAAAACAAGTCTAGGTGGCTGTGAGATATTCCCCAAGTGTTTACTTCTTTTTCCAGGGCTCTCAGATCAACACACTGTCAAGTACAAGATGCTAATTTCAGGCTGTTTACCAAGTCTAGGTAAATGCTACACCCCCAGGCTGACTTCTCTTTTTCTCTTGTTTTAAGAACAGAAACATTACAATGTAGAAAGTAGCTGAAAAGTTCTGATTCCAACTCTGCATTATCCCACTCATTCACCCCCTCCTTTCCACTCCTACTCCTACTGAGGGCTGGTGTAAGAGATTTCTAACTGTCCTCTCTCTAAACTATCTATACCTACTTCCCACACTAATCTTCTTATAGCACTCCATCCCCATCCACCAAAAAACAAACAAAACACAATCTTCAGTAGATCCTCGTTCTTTATGGAATTTACATTTTTAAGATTCTCTACCATCAGGTTCCAAACTACTTTCAGTGATTATTTCTTATTATTTTTATACACAATCTCTATATTTAAATTAATCTGGGCTAATTTAAGAACCATCTTCCCTCACCTTACACTTTCTCACCTCCAAGTCTCTGTTCACACTGACATGAGTTCAAGTTCTTCTGACACAAAAAGGCTATGTGACCCTGGATAGGGGTAAGGGGGTGGGTGGGGGAAGTAGAGATAGGCAGAGAGATCAGGAAAGGCAATTCTCTTAATCTATAGGTTGCAGCAAAGGTGCCCATCTGCATTGGTAGAGAGATTTTCCTCCATCAGGAAAACCCCATACCACTGAAATCATAGGTTCAGTCCATATCCCTGAAGTTATTTGTACGTTTGTCTTATTTTCCTTCTAGACTATAAGCACCTTGAAGACAGAGGCTATGTCTTGTTTCCTCTTTAAATCCCCTAATACTACGTATCACAGATACCAGGTACTTAAAAAGCACTGGTTGATAAGTTTTAACAGGCTTTAACCCAGACTGTTTTTTTCAAATAGTCCAGAGTTTACAATACCTATGATGCTCCCTTGACTTCATTCATTCATTCAATGAGTATTTATCGAATGCCATATGTATAATATTGAATTCAGTGAACAGTGAGTGTTAGGCACTGGGGTAGACATAAAAACAAATAAGATAAGACAAGAGTATCTTGTCGTCAAGGAACTTAAAATCTAGCAAGGGGGAATTTGAGAAGCAGAAAGTGCCACCAGAAAGTGATGCATGAACTGTCTATGGGCAGCATGATACAAGACAGCACAAAAGCCCTCTGGTACTCACCTGCTTTGGTCCCTTCAGTGAGTCCCTTGACATCTTTGGGATTCAGTTTCCTCAGCAGTGAAATGGGCATGAACGGATCCATCATCTTTGCTCAACCTTCTGTTAGAAATAACCAGGGTAGGCCCCTTTGCTAGTATCAAGTGCCTATATATAGTGCCTAATAATCACACCGAATGGCATAATCCTGCTAGTATTTCTCCATGCTGCTTCTTTCCTGTGACGCAATCAATGTGTCGCTGCCAAGTTGGGAAGTTTGTGGTGCCCTGCCAACTTCCAAGGCCATTTGGGATGACACATTCAAGTTCTTCCCTCATCTTAGCTCCCACATCTTTAATTGCTCAGCGGAAAATTCCCCACACATCAGAGGCTTCCTGCTCACTTCATCTGCTCTGTCAATCCCACTCCTTCTCACCCAGAGTCTCCCTCCCTCCTTTCTTCACTTCTTTCTGGATCTCATTTTTCACTCACTGTGTTCCTCTGTAGGCTTCTTATCTGGCAATATCTCTTCTCTCTCTTTCTGCTACCTCTTTTTCTAATCTTTCTCTTTGAATCACCATTCACCAATCCTCGCTTTGTTCACTCCTGCCTCAACCCTGAAAACTATCCCTTCTTTCCCCTCACCTAAACATCTGGCATTTTGTGCTTAGTGAATGAGAGAAAGGAAGGGCTGGGGAGTGGGTAGTAGCTCTGGAGAAGGCAAATCAAGATGTAGAAGGCTGTCTTCTATACTTAAAGACCAAAGGAAAAAAAGAGATAGAGAAGGTACAAGTAGCCCTTTAGAGCTGGGGTGAGAAACAGAATTAAAGTCACCAAATGAAAAAGGACTAGAGCTGGGGTGGGGAACCAGCAACCTTGAGGCCACATATGGCCTTCTAGATCCTCGGGTGAGGCCTTTAGATTGAGTTCAAGTTTTGCAGAACAAATCCTTTCATGAGGGGATTTGTTCTGTGATGTTTGGATTCAGTCAAAGGGTTGTACTTGAGGACCTAGAGGGCCACATGGGGCCTGGAAGCCACAGGTTCCCCATCCCTGTACTAGAGAACCTTCCTATCCTGCCACATGACCTGCTTTCTTTCTTTCTCATCTGTTTTTCTCTCTTCCTCCATTCTCCAAGCTGCTCTTGAGCCACCTGAACAGACTTACCCTTACTAGAGAAAGGAACAGAGGAGGGGAATTTGTAGGTATGCCACCGGCCAGAGTTAGGCAATACCACAGCCAAAGCCACACATGTTTGTCTGTTTGGTTGCTCCATGTGACTTGGTGACTTCAATTCAGTGATCATTTCCCCCTTTCCTCCCTTCTCATTTAAATCTTTCCAGAGCCATATGTCGGCTTCCTTTCCATCTCTTTCTCCCTGCCTATTTCCCCCAATAAGGCTTTCCCTCTCTTAGCAAAGGGAAGTGGTTACCATGGCAACCAAGTACCAAAATTATTTTAAACTACCATATTTTTTTAAGTTAACTTAAGAAATGTCTCCTATCCTCTCTAAGACACAGTGATCCTATTTTTCCAGACAAGAAAAATTCTTAGGATAAATGAATCAAGATGATTGGACTTGTGGTTCTCTCTTTCTACCCCAGCCACACAGATACTATAGAATATTTGAGCTGGAAGGGACCCTACTTTATCATCTCATCTAATCCCTTCATTTTACAGAAGAAGAAACTGAGGTGAAGAAATCAAACCCAAGTCACATAAGAAGTTAGCAGCAGAGCCAGGGAGTGATCCTAGGTCTCCTTGACAAGGACCAGAGCTCATTTCAAAACATGCCCGTCGCTGTCTCTCTCCACACTTCTGATGCCCAGACAAGAATGCACAGAAACCTTTGCTGAGATAGAAGGAAATGGGCAGCTATTGTTAAAAATACTTTGAGCCTGATATGTATATACAAGCAGACCATACCAACCTAGCTGTCTTAAACTCTCTTCCCAACTGTCTCTCCTTAATGTTTACTTCACTCCAATTACACTCTTATACAAGTATTATGAGGCAGGGACAGCACATAGGGCAAACTACCTGTAGATCCACACCTCATTTCATGTGTTCTCATGCATCGTTCTAGACCTCTGGGTGCCACATTTACTAGGATACAAGCACAAGTTCCCTGTCCAGCAAAGACCACTGCAGAACCAGCAGTTGCCTAAAGACAGAATATCTGTACAATTTACTCATCTGTCTAATGGGACTAGTACTATCTTGAGTTGTGGTAAGGGCAACAACCAGAACTACTTATTAAGTGCTAGCTGCATATAGAACCTGGGGGTAAAAGAGGTTGGAGGCAGGGTGGAGGTGTGATCTGAAGTTAAGATAAGACACAGCTCCCAATGTGCCTGGAGATACAACATTTCCCTATCTGACTGTGTTGCTGTTCAGTCATTTCAGTCCAGTCTGGCTCTTTGTGACCCCTTTTGGGGTTTTCTTGGGAAGGATATGGGAGTGGTTGTACCATTTCCTTCTCCAGCTTATTGTACAGATGAGGCAACTGAAGCAAACAGAGTTAAGTGAATCCCCCAGGGTCACACAGTAAGTGCCTGAGGCCAGATTTGAACTTAGGAAGATGAGTCTTCCTGGGATCTAGGCCTGGCACTCTATGCACTGCTCACCTGGCTGCCTCAACCTCCTCTCCCCCCAAATCCTACTCCTCCTAAACCTATTCTTGAATTCTTGAATCTCACTGAAATCTCCAGTTCCTCCATTCCTCAGTACTTTCTCAGGCTGTTACTCCTACTCTGACTTCACTCAAACTCAACCCAATAGTTAACCACTCCCACTGTACACTATGCTTTGCTTTCAAATCTCTCATGCCCTTGTCCTACTACCATGCATCTGTTACCAAATCTAATTCTGGATTACTCTCCTCCCACCTCTGTTCCTACTCATGAGCCACTGAAAGTAGGAGGAAGAAGTCTCACGGCCACGCTGACGGGGTACATTACAAAATCATGTTATCCAATCTTGGCTGGGTCCTCACAGCAGCGAGGTAGTTCTGCCCTACTTGATTCCTTACCTCATTCCTTGCTGACGTTCTTCTAAAACTCTTTCCTCTTCAAGCTGCCCACACTTCCCACCTCAAGCAGAGACCCTAGTCTCTTACATTACTGAAAACACTGAGGCCCTTCTTTTCCCAGTCTCTTCATTTCAAAACCCCTTTATATCATCTCCCACACCTTCCTGCTTTCTCCCAGTCTTTGACAAAAAGCTGGCCCTTATCCTCCTTGGTAAGTCCAATCCCTCAACATGTGCACTTTTTCCTATCTCCTCACATTTTTTCCAGTATAATGCATCGTCAATCACACCTTCTTTTTTGAATTTTCCTCCCTTCACTATCATCTTTCTTAATGCCTTGAAATATGATTGTCTCTCCCATCCGTAAAAAAACCAAAACTAAAAACCTTCCCTAGACCTGCCATCTCCTCAAGCTTTCATTTTAATCTACTCTGCTTTTCATCCGGATTCCTTGAAAATATTGCCTACATCGGTCACCTCCACTTCTCCTCCCATGAGTTCCTTAACCTTTTGTGATCTGGTTTCAGATGTCACTGCTGTGTCCAATAGGCTCTTAATTGCCATATCTGATGATCTTTTCTCAGTTCTCATCCTTTGCATCCTAACTGTTACATTTGACTATATGGACCATGTTCTCTCGCTTTCTGGACACTGTCTTCCCCCTGTATTTCTGAGACCCAGTTCTCTCCTGATTTGCCCTGAGATGCCTGACTTGTTTCTTCTCAATCTCCTTTGCTGGCTCATGATCCATATCATGCATCCTAATTGTAGGTGTTCTCCAAAGGTCTGTCTTAGGCCCTCCTCTCTCTACAGCATTCTCTCTCTCTCTGTTTCTCTCTCTCTCTCTGTCTCTCTCTCTCTCAATCTCTCTCTCTGTCTCTCTCATCTCATTAGTGAATATGGGTTGAACTACTGTTTTTATGTAGATGACTCACAGATCTTAATTGGAGACCCAGTGTCTCCCCTAAACTTTAGTTCTGTTTCATCCATTGGCTATTGATTTTAAACTGGACATCCTGGACAAATCTCAAACTCAATATGTGCAAAACTGAACCCACTTTTCCCCCTGCTCCCCAACCTTCCCCCAATTCCCCATTTCTTTCATAGGAACCAGCATCCTTACAGTGTCTCGGGTTTGTAACCTTAGCATCACCCAGGCCTTTTCACTCTCTTTCACCTTATCTATATGATCAGTTGTCAGATCCTGCTGTTTCTACCTTCACATCATCTCTCATAGTCAACTCTTCTCCACTTGAATAACTTCCTTTGGTTCAGGCCCTCCTCACCTCTCCCATAGATTATTGCTCTAACCTGATTGGTTTCCCTGTCTCAAATCTCTCCCCACTCTACTTCATCCTACACACTGCTATCAAAGAAATTTTCCTTAAACACAGATCTGATCATGTCAATCAACTCCACTGGCATCCAACTGCCTTTAGAATATGAGATAAATTTTTCTTTTACAGTCTCTTACAACCTGGTCCTAAGTAATCTTAGAAGTGTTACTATACATTACTCCCCTTTATATGCTATGTGGTCCAGCCATACTAGTCCTCCCTATGCCTTCCACACGGCACACTATCTCTTGTCTTCCTGTTTTGGACTAGTTGTTCCCTGTGCCTTCCTCAACTCTTTGCCTTCAAGACTCAGCTCAAGCAGCACCTTCTTATACTGGTGATGTCAAACTCAAATAGAAAAGAAGGGGTGCATACTGATTTAGAAATCACATATTGAACACTGTCATTGGGAAATATTTAGCAAAATAAATCCAAATATAATAAAGCATAAACAATGTTTAGACCAAAATATTTATTCTATTTTTAGTCATATATGTATATGTTTTATCTCCTGTGGAATATAAACTCCTTGTAAGCAGAAATTGTTTCATATTTTTGTTTCTTATCCCCAGAACCTAGTACACAGTAGGTACTTAATAAGTGCTTATTGATAGACAGATATCACAGGGTTTTAAAAAACTTCAAATGTTGCTTTCTTTTACATTTTGAAAGGTTGGGATAGAAAACTGGCAATCCAGTGCCCATCCTGGCAGAGATGAAATGTCTAGCAGGGAAAAGGGAGAGGCCATGACATAAAGTAGAAAGATTTCAAAGCCCCAAAGTTCCAAAGATCCCAGTTACCTTGGTCACATTTGTTCCCTACACGTACAGCTTATTACCAGTATAGACTCTTAAGTTTGCGCTCATTCTTCTCATATATATATATATATATATATGTAGATATATGTATATATCTACATATATATATATGTTTGTGGAAAAGTGTGCCCTAGGTTTATGGTGAGAAGCTTTCATAGCTAACATTCTTATTATACGCCATTTTAGTAAATACTGTTGGTTTAAAACAATTGTCAGCTGTTAATGAGAATTACACTGGCAGGGGCTGGTGATCACCTATCTTAGATGTGAGCAGCTGCCTTCTGAGGATGCCGACCTATAAGTGTGAGTGCAAGTAGGGGGAGCAGGCCAGAAGTAGGGTGACTACAGCATTATTTCCCACAACAACTTCATAAAAGTCTCCAACTTGACGATAATTTCTCTGAGGTGCCTTGGAAATCATTTCCCTGAGATTCCCCCCAGTGTAGACAGCTTAGGGCTCAAGGGCCATTTTTTACAGTTTTCCTTCAGATATCTCCACTGATTGTTTTATTAAAGAAGAGAAATAAACGGAGGAAGACCAAACATATACACCAGCAAACTCCACTCCCTCCCCCGCTCTGAATCTACAGTCGGTACTAAATAATTAAATTTGGAATGATCAATTGAGAAATCACCCCAAATCTATTTACTAGGAACCCTTGGGATATAATTCCTTCTCTCTGGAACATTGACTAGAAGTGACTTACAGTCTTATCATCTCATTCATCTTTAAACACAGTATTCAAGTAAATGTCTCTATAAATACACTCCAGTGTAGTGGGAAAAGCACTGAAGTTAGAATCCAGAGGCCAGGCTCTGAATCTTGGCTCTGCTTTCTAACCTCAAGGAACACATTTAACTTCTCTGGCCCTCAGTTTTCTCACCCTGTAAAATGAGGGGATCAGGATATCTGATTTTGGAGGCTTCTTCCATTGCTAACATTCTATGGTTTTCCTGTGGGTCAAAGTCAAGTAATACATAAAGTGACTTAACATTAAATCAATACAAAACCCTGATTACAGTGGGACACCAAACTGTGACCAACCAGCAGTAAAAATAATTATTAGATCATTTATTAATTAGGATCATAGGATTATAGATTTAGAGCTAGAAGGGATCTCAGAGGTCATCTCATTCCTCATATAAGGAAATTAAGTCTTAGAGAAGGGAAATGACTTTCCCTTGTTCCCCAGTGAAGAAAGTGGCCAAGCAAGGATTCAAAGTTAAGTCTTCTGACTCCAAATCCACCATTTTTTTCTAATATGTTTGGGGGTGGGGAGATGGAGGGAGGGAGGGAGACAGAGGGAGGGGGAGACACAGAGAGAGAGAGAGAGAGAGAGAGAGAGAGAGAGAGAGAGAGAGAGAGAGAGAGAGAGAGAGAGGAAGGAAGAGAGAGAAAGACAGACAGAAACAGACAGACAGAGACAGAGAGAATCTTCCTTGTCTGTAGCCAGAGGGGAGTTACTTCTTTTTTTTGAATCACGATGCTGATGAAGGAAGAAAATTCGAGGGCAACAGAGATAGAAGAATGGTCACCCCATGGATTAAGAAGCTATTTGAAAATCAGCCATGAATTTACTCAGCAGTCTAGTGAGGTAAGAAAAGTTTCAACTCTTATTTTCCACAGAAAGGAACATCTTACAAGAGGCTTTGATAGACTGACTTCCCAAAGGGAAGAGCTAGGAAGAGCACTCTGATTTTGCCTGTCATGATTGGGTCCCTGTTTGACCCAACACTTTTCTTATACTTGCCCAATTACCAGTTCATTTGGTTAATTAGGATCCCAAGGGATAAGACTTACTCTGCTTAACTCCAGAAAGCAGAATTCGGTTTCCAATGAGTGGAAGTTACAGGGAGACAGATTTCCTCTCACTATAAATAGGAAGAACTTCCTAACAATTAAGGCTCTCTGAAAAGGAGAAGGGTTGTCTCATTAGAGTGTAACTTCCTTGGCCCTGAGGATGTTCGAACATAGACTAGATCAATCAGTCAACAGACATTTATTAAGCACCTACTTTATTCAAGGTATTGTGCTAAGTACTGGGAAGGCAAAAGACATTCCCTGCCCTCAGAGAGCTTATCATCTATGGATGACTACTCACTGAGAATACCATAGAGAGAGCTCATGCTGGAGGGAAGAACTGGATTAGATGACCTCTCTCTGTTGACCTTCAGCTCTAAGATTTTGTGATTTCTCTTCAGCTACCTATCAGATCATACTTTCCAATGCCAATATACAAGAAATTCTGATTCGCAGTTTTGCACGTTACTCTTTATCTCCTCCAGGCCATTAGCTAGGTTTACTACTTAGTGATGCCTATCACCTCTTAGGCAGTTCAATGGATAGAGCAGTGGGCATTTTCCTCATCTGTAGAATGAGGGTCATATATAAGTCATGTCCTGTAATTACACATATCCATATGCTTTTCTGGATATATCTATCACATACCTAAAAAATCAATGCTACACTGTTCCTTCACAACCCAGCCAGAAGAATTGAACAAGTCTCTCCTCAAAGGAATCATCTCTCCTCATTGTTTACCTCTAGAATGGGCAGTTTATAACACTTTCAAACTCTCTTTAGTATCAAGACAAAAGACTATATGGAAGGTATAGATACACAGTGCAGGCAGCAAAGCAGGTTCTTCCTTATCTGATGTTGGAGATAATGATTATCAACAAAAAAAACTGAATAGTAAGAGTTCAAATTCCCAGAAAGAAGGCCATTCTCTGCTATTTTGTGGAACTGTGACCTTGGACACTATGGGCCCAAGCTGGTAAAACACTCACTGGTATGGCGCAACCAAGGACTTCCTTATAGCTTTTTCCTGGACAGCTGGGACCCACTGGTCATATCAGTTACACTAGGATTACATTAGTTACCCTGTGTTTGGTTATGTGTGACACCCAGGTAACAAGTATCACTGAGAGGATGTTTCCTAGGATTCTTTCTGAATTGGGGGTGTGAGAAGGGGAAGAGAAGGAGGGTCTGATTTACTTTTCAACACTGGGTGGAGAGCAGTGATTTTTGAACATAACGAACTTATCAACTCCCAAATTCAGAATTACAGGATATTAGTTTCAATCTCCTGCTTTTCAGAAGAGGAAACTGAGGTCATTCCAACTAAAATGCCTTCTCTCTTCCTATCGAAAGCCTATCTTTCATTTTAAGGCCAAGAGAAACTCCCACCTGCTCCAAGGAGCCTTCCATGACTCCTACAAAGATTTCCCTCTTCCTTCTATTCTGAGCTGCTTGAAGGCAGGGACAGTGTTGTGCATCCCCCGTGATTAGCACAGTGCCTGGCACACAGGAGGCATTTAATAACCATTTCTTGACTGACTACCTTACAACACTGATGGTCCTTAGCACATTTTAGTATTTATCAAATATCATTTTTTAACACTTGATTTAGTCTTGTTTGCCCAACTGGACTGTAAGCTTTTTAAAAAATATTATTTTTAATTTATGGAATAAAACAAGCATTTCCATAGCACAGTACAACAGAAAGATGATCGCATATGAAACTGTAAACCTACGGTGCACAACCTGCTATTCCTTTGAAATCTACAACAAAATTATGACGTAAATTTCCTTTTTTCTTCCCCTGTTCCTGCTCTAGAAATGGCTACCATTAGACACAAATATATATATGTATATGTAGACACATTATATATATATACATATATATATACTATATATATGTATATATATGTAAATTATTCTATATATACTTCAATTTATCAGTTCTTTCTCTGGATGCAGATAGCATCTATCTTCATATGCCCTTTATAGTTAATTTGGGTATTTGTAATGGTCAAAATAACATTCACTCAAAAGCTCTCTTAAAACAATCTTGCTGTTACCATATACAGTGTTCTCTTGGTTCTGTTAATTTTACTCTTCATTAGTTTGTACGTCTTTCCATGTTTTTCTAAAATTATTGAGCTCATCATTTCTTATAGCACAGTAGTATTCCACCACAGTCATATACCACAACTTGTTCAGCCATTCCCCAATGGATGAACATCCCCTGTAATGTCCAGTTCTTTGCCAACACAAAGAGAGCCGTTATAAACATTTTTCCTTAACTATCTTCAGAAATAGACCAAGTAGTGGTATTGCTGGGTCAAAGGGTATATGTAGGTTAATAACTCTTTGGGCATAATTCCAGATTGCTTTCCAAAATGGTTGGATCAGTTTACAATTCCTCCAACAATAAATTAGTTTTTTTCCATATTCCCCAACATTTGTCACTTTCCCCCTTCTATCATTTTAGCCAACCTGGTAGGTGTAAAATAATATCCCAAGGTTGTTTTAATTTGATTTCTCTAATCAATAATAATTTAGAGCATTCGTTCATGTGATTATAAATTGTTTTGACTGTACACTTCTTAAGCACTGGATGACATCTTTCCTTCACATCCTATTACAGTGCTCAGCAAATAAAATGTGGTCAGTAAATATTTGACTAAAATACCTACTTCGGAAGGGAAAAGGATCCTAGAGAAGTCCTTCTAATCCATTTAGTGCATTCTCTGTAGGTATAAATGACTTACTTGAATGCACTGGGAAGAGAACAGCCCAGCACATAGTGTCTTACACACAACAGATTTAATAAATATTTGTTGAACTGAATTTAGATGAAACACCAAAGAGGTTATGTCTCTAGATATCTTAACTAATTACAAAATTGTAAATTCCTTGGAGGCAGAGGCCATTTTACTTTTTTGCATGCTTCCCCAGCATTTGGTATACTTCCTAATGTTTAGCAGGGGCTTAATGAATGCCTGTTCAATGAGTGAATGAAGGCTAGAAATGATGTTACCTCTAATTTTTGACATGAGTTACAAACTACCAAGTCTTAGCTTATATAAGAAAAGGATAGAACATGCAACAAAGTGAATTTATCACAAATATCATCTTATACAAAATCATTCTTGTACTTCATGCAAACTAGGAAAACCTGAACCTACTTTAGAGTTTAGTCTGGCAATCAAGGGATGAATTCCCTCAACCTAGTAGGGGCTTCCAGTAAGAAGGAAGGAGCCAGAGTTACTTCTCTACTCTCTCTTTCCCTTGACTTGTTAGAATGGGCTGTGTTGTTATATAAGAGAAGGGACCTTTGCACAAAAATCTCTCTTTTATAACTCCCAGAAATTCTACAAATTAGAGATTAATTTGGGCTGAGTTCCTAATTATATAATATCTGAAGTGCTTTTCTCACATATATCCTTTGAAGGAACACTGATATCCATTTTACATATATCTTCAGCTTATCCTGTATATATCTTGTTTGTACAAAGTTGTTTGCATGTTATCTCTTCCATTAGACTGTGAGCTCCTTGGGAACATTGATTGACTTTTGTCTTTCTTTGTAATCCCAGAACTTAGCACAGTGCCTGGCACATAGTAGGTGCTTAATAAATGCTTGTTGACTGATTGATTATAGATGAGGAAACAGACTCAGTGAACTTAAGTGATTTGCCCAGAGACATACAACTAATTAGTATCGGAGGGAGAATTTGAACCAAGATGTGTCCAGCCTATACGTCCAATGTTCTTTCCACCATACTCTACTGCCTTTGGCTAACAAATACACTCTCCCTGCCCTGGGAGAGTTAAGTCCATGGGGGATTCAGATTTTGATACCCTCACATGGATCAATTTAATTCCAGTGCTTTCCTAACATTAAAGGGAAAGAGAATTTTGGTTCAGGTACAGAGTGTGAATTGATTTCAAAGCATGAAGAAGGCAGGACTGATAGGGGCACCAAAGTAGGGGTCTTTGAATCAAAGCAGTGGTAAGCATTATGGCATAATTCAATTAAATTCAATGAGGCTTACTATATGTATATACTACATGTATATGCTATATATACGACATTCACAGTCTAATGGAAGAGAACATACAAACAACTATATGCAAACAAGATATATACAGGATAAATTGAAGATGAACGCAAAATGAGTATGAGCACTCCTTCAAAGGATATTTGTGATAAAAGCACTACAAGTAAAGAGAGAGAACAGTTTAGGCATGAGGAGGATAACGTTGATGGGATTTGAGGTAATATATTTGGAAGAAGAGGGAATTCATGACAGATACCTTCAATTAAAAAAAAGTATTATCCTCTGCTGAGAGGGAAGGGTTACATGAAGAAAAGGGAAGGTTTTGAACAAAATCTGTGAGAAGCACAATAGAAAGTCAATCATGGATAAATTTTTTAAAAAAGGTTGCTTTGTAGTAGTGACAGCCTACCAAGATTAGATAACAAACCAGAAATGGATGGTCAGTACCTTGGTGAGTTCCTCCAGGGAGTCTAACAGGGAAGGAAGTAGAAGAAAAGTGAATGAATGGCAGGAATAATCCAGGGTTAATGTTTGGAAAGTGGTAGGAGAGGGGGGGCAATTAAAAGAATTAAAGGGACAGTGAAAAATTGATCCAGTTAATTCTAGGGTCACAATGTCAAAGGGAGAAAATCAAGGGCAAGATTGGCTAAAGGAAGCAGCCTGCCTTGGAGGAGTGGTGATGGTGGTTAGGAAGAAGAAAATAGAAAGTAAGGTGGGAGGGCACCCAAACAAACATTATAGCTTTACCTAGGGCCAACTTGGCCCCTTTACCACTTTCCAGAAGCCAGATTCAGCTATCTTTTAACTTCCTTCATCCCAGGTCCTTTCTATTCCCCGCCCTACTGTCTTGGCATGGATAGAGCTAGGCAGAAGGGACACCATAAGGTGAAGGTAAGAAGCCAGCCAACTACAGTGCTCTGGCTTCATTGTAGCACCTATGAAGAGAAAGACAAGGATAAGTTGAGTACAAAAAATAGAGGCCATGTGTGGATCTATTTTATGCTCTACATGATCCCATTTAGGGATTTCTTGGCACAGGTACTGAAGTGGTTTGCCATTTCCTTCTCCAGATCATTTTCCAGATGAGGAAACTGAGGTAAACAGGGTTAAGTGACTTGCCCAGGGTCACACAGTTAGAGCCTGAGGTCAGATTTGAACTCAGGAAGATGGCTCTTCCTGACTCCAGGGTCAATGCCCTACCCATTGCACCACCTAATTGTTGCTAGCTATGTGTGCACATATACAAAGGAACGGCTATTGTTATCAGCTATGGCAAGAGTCATAGGATGATTTTGGTGGTCCAGAAACTATACTTTGAGAACTACCAGGCTGCAATTGTAAGCCAGGATACCGAATTTTTGTCTTTAAATTATAAATTTCATAATCATGAGTAAACACAAATTTTAATATATGAAGAAAAACAGAAAAAGAAGATTGTGTAAGGAATTGTGAACTTCTGTTATAAAGTTTGGGTTTTAAAAAATATACCTATATACCCACCCACCCACATACATCCATGTAAACACATACACACATAGACTCACATTTAATAAGATAGTAACATGTTTTTGTATCCTCCTTCTGAATTTCTTTTTGCTTTCTTTGGTGTATTTGTAACGTTTTGTTGATACTCATTTTTTCATCTCTATTACTATCACATAATACCCATATACCCACCCCACCTCCAAAGAGAAGCCATCCCTTGTGAAAAGCAAAGCAACCCATTCTCATTCTTTACCTCTAATCATTCACTTCTCTGCCAAGAGGTGGTAGGCATGCCTCATCATCAGTCTCCTAAAGCATGATTGGTCACCTCTCTTTTATCCACATTCTGAAGTCCTTCAAAGCTGTAATCCTTTACTACCCCTTGCTTGTTCAACACACTGAAAACACAAAGTCCTGAACTCAACAAGCTCCTTTCTTCTTCTCCTCCAGGCTCAATCTTGCTCGAATGAGATGAAGTTTTTCTGACTGACTGCATGTATCCTCCCTAGTAATTATTCTCTAAAGCCTTCTCATGGTACCAAGATGATCCCTAGATTTTCCCAGGCCAAGGCCGTGAAACAAAAACTCAGGAGGGCTCCACTGAACTTAAAGGCATGGAGTAGGGACCTGGGGGTAGATGTTGAGTTCCTCTGGAAGCATATTAAGAACGTTTTTTTTTTTGGCTCAACTGAAAACGTTAGGAAATAATATTTCTCTGGCCTCCAAAACCTTTCTAGGACTGTCTCTATTTGAAAATGTGCAAAAGATAAAGAACAAAGGCAGAGGTCTTAGGAAATGGACCAAAAGGTTAAAACAAAACAAAATCTTTGTTTTAGATCATCTCTTCTTAAAATGTGGGTTGGGACCCCAAATGGGGGTGAGACCCACAGTTTTACAAGTGCTGAAGGGGTTGTGAGTGGCAAAAGTTTAAGAAGCCCTGTTTTATATTGTTGCCTTCCCCATCTCCAGAAGTGACTTGCTCATGACCTACGCAGGGGAAACACCTTCTTCTGTTATTCCGAAAGGTTTGAACTACTTATCTGTGGGAGAGATCCCTATTGATGACTCTGGGAGAACATCTGAAGGGAGTGGTCAGGGAGAGAAATCCAGTAGTCCTTATCTTTCTGTATTTTAACATACTATAAACTTTTCTTTTTTCAAAATTCCTTTGTATCTCAGATCCTGTCAGGGTCAAGCTGTGGGCTTGGTGGGTTGACGAAACAAGGAATTATGACAGGTTGGACCTCTCTCTAATCTAAAAATGCTTGGATATTAAAGTTAAATTAATAACATCATTTCTGGCACACTTGTGCCTAAATTGCACAGTACAGCATTACCATATTTTCTTTGACACTCCCATAGGAGAGAGATTGCTTCACTTTTGGTTTTGTATCCCTAGCACTTAACACAGTGCCTGGAACAGAGATGATATTTAGTACATGCTTACCGGTTGATTGATTTGTCCAAGGTTGATTGATTGGCTTAGTGCTGAATTCAAGAACCAGAGAGTTCAGAAGGTGCATCTTAGATGGACTCCCCTTCTTGTTACCAGGTCCTACTTACTGGTCTAACAGTCTTTGCTTATTAAATCATTCTATTTCTCCCCCCAGAGCAGAGGAGCTGAGCTCTTTTTCTAATGCATTTCTCCAGTCTTCTTTTGTCTACATCCCAGGTTCTCTCATTTCAGTCTCAAATTGAAAATATCCTTTTCACACTGCCTGACCCACTGACTTGGCCGGTAACCTTTGGACTCAACTCTTAGAAATTTTTCATTAGCTGTTTCTCGGTTCTGGGCATTCAATTTTACTCTAAGTCAAGCATCTTCCCTCACTTGGCACATACTAGATTCCCCTCTGAGCTAACTCTCCCTCCTTCCCTTTCCCTCTCTCCCTGCCTCCCCCCTCTCTGTTTCTCTGCCTCTTTCTCTGTCCCTCTTTACTCCCTTATTCTCAATTGTCTATTCTTGGTTTTAATATTTTTCTAGGTAGGATTATACCAGTTCGTCCATAGTCAATCTACTCAACCTTGGTTCTTTTTTTTTTTTTTAAACCAAATTTGTTTTCTAAAAATCTTACAAGATTCTTCTTTCTAGGCTTTCAAAAGAGTTCATCTGTCTTAAGAAGTCAACCCCCTCAATACCTCAAAGCTGCCATTTTCCTACCTTCTATCTACCTTTTCTCAGGGAGGCAGGTAGCCCATATCTATCTACATTAGCCAGTTAAAACATCTTAATTTAGGCCATCAACATGGAATCAAGAGAGACAGCATAATGTGGCAGACAGAGTTCTGATCTTGCAGTCAGGGAGAACTGGGTCCAAGGTCTACCCCTGACACATAATGGTTGACTGAGTGACCTTGGGCATACTTCTAAGACCAGCAATGCCAGAGGCAACTAATCACTGGGAGCTCCTCACACTGATATTCAGTCTAGTCTATCCCTCCCTCAACCACATGATTATAGTTTAATACCCCTAACTCCAGTCAGGCTGATCAACTCACACCCATTAAGAATTTTGGGGAGGGGGTTATTTTCACCATGAGTAGTGTTCTAGGTAGTGCAGTGGATAGCATGCTGGACCTGAAGTCAGGAAGACTCATCTTCCTGAGTTCAAATCTGGCCTGAGACACTTACTAGCTGTGTGATCCTGGCCAAGTCACTTAACTCTGTTTGCCTCAGTTTCCTAATCTATAAAATGAGATGGAGAAGGAAAAGGCAAACCCCTCCAGTATCTCTACCAAGAAAACGCCCAATGGGGTCATGACTGATGGCCACCACCACCACCAAGAGCAATAGGGCTCTCTATAGTCCACAGGTGAGTCTTATAGGAGTTTTCAGAAGGAAGTTCTGGTACATTATGGTCATGGGCAACTCTAAAATGGCTATTGAATGGTCGTCATCCTCAGTATTCTTGAATCATGGGCCTTGATTACCCTCCTACAAGGGGAAGAAGACATCATCTTAGAGCATAAGGTGTGGCTTGCCTTTTACAAAACCTGTTTGCATCCTTGGATAAACTGTTATATAAGGGTAAGGTATTGTTTTTCACCATAATCTATCTCCCAAACTTCAAGGGCTCTCGTATTAACTCAAGAACTGTCAAACATATTATACACAGTTTAAAAGACTGCAAAGAATCCTCTGTTCTCAGAAAAGCTGTCAAGCAAATTTCACCAAATCTGCTGATGTGGCACATCTACCCATACCCTAATTAGTAACACAGCATGACAGAAGGGATCTTTAGAGATAACATCAACAGATAGCTGTAGATCTACAACCTTCTCACTTTACAGAGAAGGAAACTGAGGCCCTGAAGTTTGCTGAGGATCATCCAGTTAAGAGTGCCCTGCTGTGACCCCATTCCTCTCTATCTAGAATAGAATTCTAGAAACCATGCCCCATCTTCCAGCGGGAGAAGGAGAGACACAGAGAAAGATTTAGTACGTGCAAAAAAAAAAAAAAAAAAAAAAAAAAAGAGAAGATGCTTGGTTCAGGGCAAGGTTGAAAGCCCAGAACTAAGGAGACAACTGATGAAGGATTTCCATTACTGGCTAAGTCAGTGGGTCAAATGGAATGAGAAAAATATCTTGTCATCTGCCATACTACTGTGGGAACATTTCCCTCCTTTCTTTCCTCTCTCATGCCCTAGTTTCTACCTTTTTTTTCCCTAGGAACAGTTATCAAAACAAGACTACTATTGCTACTGGAAATAATATGCCAATTGACTATCCTATGGCTACACTCTGTGAGTCCCTAGACTAAAACTCCCCTTTGTGGATACCAGTCAAAATGTCCAGTTTGGTGATAAGACACAGAAGCTCAGGAAAGAGGACAGACATATAGGTACAGGAGTGACATCCACTTATAATTGAACTTATGAGAGGCAACAAAATCAAAAGAGAGGGTATAATAAGAGGAGAGGGCCCAGGAAAAAGCTTTGTGACAGAAGGAGTGACATGTAAGCTCATCCAGCAAAAAAGACTGAGAAGGAAAAGGTGGACATGTAGAAGGAGACGCAAGAGAAGGTTATCACATAAATCCAGAGGAAAGGGCATCTGGGGGAGAAGGTGATCAAGGTCAAATATGAGATGTAAAGAGGGATGAAGACCAAGAAAAGACCATTGTATTTGTGACTTAAGACATTGTCGGTCACTGACTGATGAGGAATGAAATCAGACTGCAATGGGTTAAGAAGACAGGGAGAAAAGGGTAAGTGGATGAGAAGAGGAAGAGCTCAGGGTTTCTGGATGGATTTCCTTATTCTCACTGTGCCATAGACAAGATACTTTAATCAAGGGCACAATCATTAGATTGTGACTGCTTCAAGGGCAGGAATTGTCTTTTTTGCCCCTCTTTGTATCCCCAGTGTTTAGCACAGTGCCTGGCACAGAGTAGACTTACTGACTGACTGAATATTCCAGGCTGTAATTTCATTTGCTCATTCATTCATTCATTATTGAACACCTATTATATAGAAGGCACAATGACCATGACCATGGGATTCAATTATATAATGAACATGGTTCCTTACCCTTAAGAAGTTAATAATTTATTAATATTTGCTGTGCTTCATTGACTCTCCAACATCCTTCAAAGTTCAGCTCAAATGCTACCTGCTACAGAAAGCCTAAGTATGATCCCTCCCATAGTTCCACCCTTCCTCTTCTCAATTACTTCATATTTACCTCGCATATATTTTGTCCTTGTGTACATTTGCCCAATGGAGGGATAAGCTCTTTGAGCAATGGGACTGCCTCACTTAGTATTCTCATCCTTCACACCCATGCCTGGCAGAATAGACATTTAATTAATATTTGTAGAATTAACATTGTCCAGCATTCTAAGATTTACAAATTCCTTTTCTCACAACAACCATAGGAAATAGGCACCATAAATCTTATTATGCCCATTTTACAGATAAGAAAACCAAGGTGCTGAGAGTTTTTGAATGACTTATCCAGTCACACAGGAATGGTGGTGCTGGGAATCAAACCCAAATCTTCCAACTCTGCAGCAATACAAGGGAGCATGTGATAAAGAAAAGGCACAAAACAGAGCTTTGAGGGTTCAGAAAAAGGCTGCCCTGTCCCCTTCACTTTTGAAGTTGTTCATTCAGCATCTCTCAAAACTAGGGGTTCTTAACCTTGTCTGTACCCTGGCCCCCTTTAGCAGTCTGCTGAAGTCCAGGGACCTGTCCTCAAAATAATGTTTTTAAATACACGAGATAAAATACATAGGATTACCAAGGAAGCTAAGCATATTGAATTACAGTTATCAAGATATTTTAAAAAAATTAGTCCACTAACTCTAGGTTAAGAATCCTGGTTCTAAAGCAATTGTTATCTGTTTTAATTGCAAAAGCATACTGTAGTTTTCTGTATTTGTGCCTTATCCCCCTCCCAGACTGTAAGCTTTATGAGACTGGGATTGATATTTTAACTAAATTGCACATCCTTGCCACACCTAGCAGCATAGTGACCTGAACATGGAAGGTCATTAATCAATGTTGGTTGAATTGACTTGTTGTATTGGTAAAAAATAAGGACTCATTATAAGATCATAGATTTCGTGTCAGAAGGCACTTCAGAGCAAAATGAGCAAATGAATGAATGAACAAAATGAAATGAGTGAAAAAGCATTTAGTGAGTTCTTTTTATGAATCAAGGCTCTTGCTAAGAGCTGGGGATACAAAGAGAAAAACTGAAACAGCCCCTTCTCTCAAGGACTCACACTCTAATTAGGGGAGATACCACATTAAAGAATTTGGCCTCAGATCAGATGGGGAGGGGCCAAAGGCACAGAAACAGAGTGCATCAGCAGGGCAAATGGCAAGGTCCAAATACTTTAGGATGCAGTGGCAATGAAGACAGTAATGCCTAGTGCCTCTCCATCCCATCAGAGATGATTCTTAGCTCACCCAAGTGGTATGAGCAGCCATGCTTCTTTTCCTGCTCAGCTATCTCTTGGGATCAGGGCAGACTAAAGGATGCAGAACTGGGGGAGAGAAAGGATGAAGGGAAGTCAAGGAGGAAGGGAGCTCCCAGTAGCAGCCCTACTGCCTTATTTTATAGGTAAGGAAACTATTGTTCATGTTTGTTATGACATAGCTAAGAGTCAGTAGCAGGATCTGAACTCAGATCCTCAGACTCAAGAGTCAGTACATTATCTTATGTACCACCCTGACTCAAAAAGGAATAGACCCATTTCAACTTTTCATATGCAGGTGAATTTAATTTTTTTAAAATTAAATTAAACTAAATAAAATTAAAAAAATTAAAATAAAATTGTCCCAGGTACCCTGCATTGTGCTTTAATTCTCCAGTCCCCCCTCCCCTCCCACCTGCCCAGGATAACACAGAGCTAATTTTGTTGTTTGTCAAACTGGAATATGGGGGACAAGTCTGTACAAGTGATAACTGCCTGGTTCAAAAACTTTCCATCCCAGATGTCCATGGAAATGTCTCTTCTGGTCATGGAGCCAACCACCATGTGAAATCTAATCACACTGTTGTTTGTTCCTTCTGCTGTAAACCAGATCAACTTCATCCTTGGGGAGTTTTCGGCTACCGTTTGGGGAATTCGTCACACATGTCAGAGCTCATTAGGCCACTTCGTAGAGTCTGCTCCTATTTCAGGCTGCAAGCACCTCAAATCCTAGGCATGTCAGGCCCCAGAACTGATGTGTATTCTCCACCCCACTCCCTCTATGCACTGGTGCAAACACTCATTGAATAAAGAAATCCCAGCACTCTGGAGATTGTCCCCAGAAAGTTCTCACTAATCAGAGACAGCAAAAGAAACCCATAAAATGCTGACTGTATTTTGTTTTTTCTTTCCTTTGCTTTACTTTTAAAAAGACTTAACTCCTGAAATACTACTTCCTCTAGGGCAGGGACTGTCCTTAGCCTTTCTTTGCATCCCTTTTGCTTAGCTCAGTTCTTGCTACATAATAGGCACTTAATAAATGCTTTCTGACTGACTGAACCTCAGCTTGCCCATCAAGCAAACAGGTAGGACAAAATTTCCCACATTTCACAAGGCCCATGAAGCTGAAGCCAAATCCATTGCGGTTTATTACTAATTACTAAATTTAGTAATTTCATTACTTAGTAATTTAGTAAGTTTATTACCAATTACTAAATCAACAAACAAGACAAAACAAAACAAATCAATCCACAGATATTCAGTGGTTATCAAGGGCTGTGCTGGACAGTGGAATGAACATGGTTTGGAGTCATGGATTCTAAAACTGAGTCTTTGAGTTATGTGACCATAATGACTAATTTCACCTTTTTATATCTTGATTTCTTCATTTTAAAAATGGGATGAGACTAGTCCTAGTCACAGGGAGAAAGAAAGTCCTATTCCCATAGAGTGGATAGAACAGTGGACTAGGCATTAGGTGAACTGAGGCATAGAACACTAATTTTGCTCTATTCAGCAAATTGCTTTCCTGCCCCAGGCCTTTCCTTTTCTTGTCTGTTCAATCATGTAGTTGTACTAGAAGAATTCTTAGGTCTCTTCTCAGCTCCAGCATTCCATAGGCTGAATAAAATCCTGAACTGAAATGAGGGAAGTCAAAGAATGTTTGACATGCAAGGGACCTGTAGGATCATCCTCCTTGGTCATATAAGGAAACTAGGTTCAGGAAAAGTGGAGTGACTTCAACAAGGTCACACAGCTAATTAATCACAGAACAAGTACTAGATCGAGGATATTGATAAATCTTGTGTTATCCTGATTGTGTTTCCACAATACTTGAATTGTTTCTTTCTGACTGCTTGTAATATTTTCTCCTTGACCTGGGAACTCTGAAATTTGCCTACAATATTTCTAGGAGCTTTCCTTTGGGGATCTCTTTCAGGAGGTGATTGGTGAATTCTTTCCATTTCTATGTTACCCTCTGGGTCAAGAATATCAGGGCATCCTGGAAGATGATGTCTAGACTCTTTTTTTTGATCATGGTTTTCAGGTAGACCAATAATTTTAAAATTATCTCTCCTGGATCTATTTTCCATGTCAGTTTTTTTTCCAATGAGATATTTCACATTGTCTTCTATTTTTTCATTCTTTTGGTTATGTTTTGTAATTTCTTGGTATCTCATAAAGATATTAGCTTCCATCTGCTCCATTCTAATTTTTAAAGAACTATTTTCTTCAATGAGCTTTTGAGCCTCCTTTTTCATTTGGCTAATTTTGCTTTTTAAAGCATTCTTCTCCTCGTTGGCTTTCTGGACCTCTTTTGACTTTTGGGTTAGTCTATTTTAAAGGTGTTATTTTCTTCAGCATTTTTTTGGGTCTCCTTTAGCAAGCTGTTGACTTGCTTTTCATGATTTTCTTGCATCACTCTCATTTCTCTTCTCAATTTTTCCTCCACCTCTCTTACTTGATTTCAAAATCCTTTTTGAGTTCTTCCATGGCCTAAGACCACTGCATAATTATTTTGGAGGTTTTGGATGTAGAAGCCTTGACTTTGATGTCTTCCCCTGATAGTATGCTTTGTTCTTCCTCATCAGAAAGGATGGAAGAAAATACCTTTTCACCAAGAAAGTAACCTTCTATAATTTTATTTTTCCCCTTTTTGGACATTTTCCTAGCCAGTTACTTGACTTCTGAGTCCTCTGTCAAGTGGAGGTTATACTCTAGGGACCTCTAAGTTCTCAGTTCCTCTAAGGTGGCACAATCAAGGATCTGCATTCTGGTCTGTGAGCAACCATAAGTACTCTTTTCTGCAAGTAGGATTCCCTCTCCACAGTTATCACCAGTTCCACCAAGCCAACACTCCTCCTCATCCTAGGACTGCCCCTCAGAACTGACAGTCACTCGATTCTCCCAGTGTCTTTAATCTGATGGCTCCAAAAGTGTATGCTGCAGTTGCCCTGGGGCCAGGGCTGGGACCAGACCACATTCCCCTCTCACCCAGGTGAAAGAGTTTTCTCACTGACCTTTGAAGTTGTCTTTGGTGTTTGTGGGTTGAGAAATCTGGGAACTTCAGCTGCTACCTGTGATTCTCTGCCCTCAACACTGCTCCAGTCCTGTTCATGCTGCACAGGCCAAGGTTGGGCTGTACTCTGCTCTGAGCCCAGTGAGACAAACCTTTCCTATTGTCCTTCCAGGCTGTCTTGGGTTGGAAATCTCTTTCACTCTGTCATTTTGTGGCTTCTGCTGCTCTAGAATTTGTTTAAAGTAATTTTTTACAGGTATACTATGGGCTAGGGGGGAGAGCTAGAGCAGGTCCATCTTTCTACTTGGCCATCTTGGCTCCACTCCCATTATCTCTATTTTATAGAAGAGAAAACTTAATTCAGGTAAATTAAAAGAACTTGTTCAAGATCATATAGTTGGTAAGTTGCAGATCCACGACTTGAACCTAGGTCTTCCAATAACACAGGATTAAAGAAAGATCTTAGCATTGCAGACTTTGGAAGTTGAAAAAGACCTCAGTGGCCACCTAGTACAACACATACATATGGGAATTTCCAATTCAGCCTGACCAATAATTGGTAATCTGGCCTTTCTTTCAACATCATTGAGGATGGTGAGTCCATCCCCTCTCAAGGAACCCATTTCATTTTGGACTGCTTGAATCATATGAAAGATTTTCCTGACATCAGGTCTAAATTTGCTTCCTTGTAAATTCTTCGCTCTGGTTTTGCCCTCTGGGGCCAGTGGTATGAGTGATGTCTTTTGACTCACACATAAACTGTATTTAAGTGAGGAAGAATTGTTCAAAGTATGATTTCATATTTATCATTAGCATTCTAACATGTATGGAATTGCTGGCAATAGACTGGGTTTTTCTGTTAAAACATTTCCTCCAGATTTCCAGGTGGGGAGCATGAGCTGAAAATAATTTGACATATGCCCAACTCACGTGTCCCTTTGTGTCATGTTTGGCTCTGGAACAAGATCATACTTCAAATGAGGAGGTCTAATTAGATAAACTCAAGTCCCTATCCATTCTAATACTTGATATTTAAGATTTGAAAGGGTAGTCAACACAACACCATCATATTTAGAGATGGGAAGGCCCTCTCCAATGCACCCCTTTTTATAGTTAAGGTAAGTTTAGCCCAGAAAGGTTGACTAGTCCAAGGTCACACAAATAGTAAATGTGCAAGTCAAGATCTGAACCCAGGTCCTCAGAATGTAAATCCAGCACTTTCCACACTTTTTGTTTTTAATTTTTACAATTTGACTTTCCTCTGTCTAAAACCTAGATTTAGATAAGCCCTTTTAAAATAGCAAACAGATAATAATCTCTGATAAGCTTTGTAAAATGTTTATAGAATTTGTATGACTTTGTATTTGGGGATGATTATAATCTCCAGCTGGAGGCTGGTAGGCTTATGTCCTCCCTAAAGATTATTAATTATTTAGGGTTGTTCAAACATTGTGCCAGGTGGACTAAGATTCTTTAGTGTAAGATACTAGGGGAAAAAAGTACTTGAAAAGTCAATGACTCAATTTCTCTAAGACCCTGGGGCTGGGAATATGGGCAAATGGGTCAAATACATGCCAGTTGATTTTCTAAAGACTGAAAAATATTTAATCAGGGGAAGAGTGCAAAAAGGGTTATCCCATGGAATATGCTCAGAGTTGTCCAACCTGGTTCATTATAACATCGGGCAACTACATTAGGGGAATCCATTAGGTGAGTGTGCACCTAGGCTCCTGGCTGCCTCTGACACTTTATTTTCTTTCCTGAGTAGGTGACCAAATAGTCAACCTTAAGATGGATGTGAACAAACTTGGAAGTAACCATGTGGGTTCAAGAGGTCCAGAGATCCATCAAGGCCAGTGGACTGGCAGAAAAAGGAAATTTTTTAATCAGAGAGGACCAGCAGAAGAGGGACATGTGAAATTGTTTAGAAAATGCAGAGCCAAGGTGAAACATAGCCATGCCTATTTGCTGGTCCCTCAAATTACTTTATGTTCTGTGGAGTTTTGATTATTAGATTCCCAGGAGAGATCATAACAAACTAAGTTACTGAATCTGTCATTCAGTCAGTAGGTTCTGTGAGTCTTTTGTGTTTTAAGTATTTCCTATGTGTATAAGAAAAAAAATACTTGTCCCATACTTGACTGATGTTGTATATTAAGTTCCTTTTTACTTTCTTTTTTGGGATAACCTAGATATTGACCAAAACATAAGCTTTAAGTAATTTGTCCCCAGGGCATCAGGGTGGGAGATTTAATGAGCTAAAAGTTGTGAGAAAAGAGGGCTTAACCTTGCTTTTATTAGAAGTCAGGCTTCCCCAGGACTGAACCCAATCCAGACTGTCCATTTGGGTCCAGAGCAGATAAGCTCTAATGTGAGGGAGGGGGAGGGATGCAGTGTCCCAGAAGCAGGTTCTTAATGTAAGTAGACCTCTATCTTTTAAGCACCACTTCCTCTATTCTTGGTAACCTACCCCTGATTCTGCATCACCAATGTGTCTGGCCCTCTCTGAATGGGAATCTTTCCAGGTGTGGCCTTTCACAGCCCCTCAGCTTGGGAAGTCTTAAGCCTGCCCCACAGGAGACTCCTTGGTAAGTACCAATCCCAATTTAGTTTGGACTGGCCTGATATCAGCTCCATAGACTGAATGAGCTTACTCTTAGCCTGACCTTTCCTGATTTAGAGCATCCAAGCTGGAGGAGAGTCCTGACAGATAAGGAGCCAAGAGAGAAAATACCCAAGAGCCAGCTGAAATGAAGGTCACATAAGCCATGCCTCCCTCCCTCAGGGGAGAGAAGTAAAAATGTAAAGCTGAGACCGTAATTCTGTCATCTCTCTCCCTCTGTTACATGTCCAAGTGAAAACATCCATTCATCTTCCAGATTAATGGGGGAAACACAAATAACCAAGAAGCTGATTTCACTCTGCCAGTGAGCCCAGGAAAGGCACCGTGATAAATGATGTCTAAGGGAGGAATGATATTATGCACCAATTACCATAGAAGTAGAAGTCATGTCAGCATGGAAAAGGCAGTTCAACTTTCTGAACAGCAGGGAGGGTGGGGTTCCAAGGTGAAGAGGATGGAGTAGGTGGTTATTTATTTCTGAATGGACATAAGAATCCTTTGACAAGGCCCCTTGTACATCTGTGTGAGAGTTTATTATGCTGGGAAAAAAGCAAGTATGTATGGTAGGTGGGGGAGATCAGGGTCAGCAAATCCTTCTGCCCCAATAGCTCCCAGTGGGGGCTGGTGAATGACAGAGCGTGGGTAGATATTAGTGAGAGGCATAAACCAGAGGAACAAAGAAAAAAAGGTAAAGAAAGAGCATAGGGATAAAAAGGGAGTGGGAAAAGATCAGGTAAGGTAGGAAGTTCAAAACGAACAAAGACACACAGGATGGGGAGTGGCACAGAGAATGGCAATTACCAAGGGGACCAGCTGTACCTAAGGTTACCAACCTTTGTAGCAGTACATAGCTCCTCAACCAACCAATGGGTAGTCCACACCTATTTGTACTCCAAAGGGGCCTGGTATTTGAGTGGAAAGAAAAGGAAAACTGGGGCAGATCTGCCAAAAACCACCCCCTTAAGGAACATCACACAGAAGAAATAATTTTGTGCCACCTTTGCCATTCTCCCTTCCGCTGCTGCAGCCCACACTGACACCCCTCCCCCAATCATGGTACTGACTAGTGTTTCCCAAACTGTGTCCCAGAGAGCCCTGGTACTCTATAAGAAAATGTTCTCTTTCTAAAATACCAACCACGATTTTAGACTTTAATCAAAAATACTTTTGTGTAGCCATTTTTTTAGCAGAAAAAATTGGGCTTAATTTTCCTAGTTGTCCTTTATCCTTATTTCATATCTCTTCAACCCATATATAGCTACCATAATCTATGTGACGCCCTCAAAATATGTGGCCAAATTAGCCTGGGAAACATAGCTTTGTATCATTCTTGTGACATTCAGTCCTATGACAGCTAATATTTGTGTCCTGTGTGATTACTAAACTTGTCTCCCATGTGTGTTTTGTCAGTGTGGAGCAAAGGAGAACAACATTGGACTTGGACTCAGAAGATTTGGATTATGAGTTGTGTAAAGTTGGATAAGAAGCTCAATCTCTCTCAGCTTCAATTCCCTTATCTATAAAATAGGAAATCAATATTTTCCCCATAGGGCTATTTGTGAGTAAGGCTGGAGAAAAATAGTACCATCATTCCCGGCTTAACCGCATAGGGTGACTGCTAGGTTCTGCACTAGCCAGACTACAGCAAAAGAAAGTCACAGCTTTGTTATTAATGACACATGGATATAATAAAGTTAAATATACATACCTACACACATATGTATATGTGTGTGTATATATGTATTGTGTATGTATGTGTGTATGCACATATGTGCCAGGAACCTGGTCATTGCCAAGGACAATGACCTTGCTTTTTCTGCTTAGTTTCTGGTTTTGCTCAGCTTTACCCGTATGTCAATCAAAGAAAATTTGGGGAGAAAAGAGCTTCCTACCTAGACTGTACTTGGGTGCTGCTTTTTTTCCTTAGTCCCCAGAACTGATTTAAGGAAGGTGTGATCTCCCTTAAACCAAATGATATGGTAGACAAAGTCAGGGGCCAGGCCTGAAGTCAGGAAGATTCATCTTCCTGAGCTCAAATCTGACCTCAGACATACAGCAATGTGACCCAGGGCAAGTCACTTGACCCTGTTTGCCTCAGTTACTCTTCTATAAATTGAACTAAAGAAGGAAATGCCAAATGACTGCAGTATCTTTACCACGAAAACCCCAAATGGGGTCACAAAGCATCGGACATGACTGAAATGACTGAAAAACAACAACAAGAAAAACCTTTCTAAGGCTAAATCAAGCAACCATATGGAACTATAAGTTTTAAATTAGCATCATATAAGTCATTATGTCAGACAACCTTACCCTAAGATCCTTCTAGGTACTTTTTTTTTCTGGCTGCCTTGAGTTAAGTATAGTGGGGTCCTAGCCCTAGCAAGCATATACTGAAAGACCTCCGTCTGTCTTTTTCAGGGACAGACTTTCTGGCTACCACATCTTAGACAGACAGGAGCACAGAATGTCTAGGAGACCAGAGATGCCCAGCAGAAACAAAGAGACATCCACTTGAGATGTGACATCCAGCATCCAGCAGACACAACATACTCACTGGAGAACTGAGGCATATCATCTTATGAGCAGAATGATGACATCACCACATGGCACTGTCAGCTCTGCAGCATCAGATGTGTGACTGGCATTGGCTACACAGAGCACTGTATTCCTTGATGTATGTTACCTGGCCACAAAGGTCCCCTGGTCATGCATGCTCTCGGTAACCTTTGTCACCTGATCATACATGTTTCTTGGCCATTCATATTCTCTCCTTGTATGCCCTTCATGTGTATTTTCTACATGGGGTCCCCATCCATTGTTAGTATGGAAACTTAAACCACAGTACACATAGGGCAGGTAGGAAGATCTTTTCTCATCATTATTTATCTAAGTCACTATCTTTTGGTTGGACTAATGCACCTTCTGGTGGGCTGGTAAAAGCAAATATATCAGTGAGGATTGTGAACTATGGTTTTGGCTAAATGCTAACACACAAATTGATCCTGATCCTGGGGTGAATATTCCAGGGGTCCAACACATGATATGGAGTGCTCCAAGTGTTGCAATAAGTACAGTGCAAGTTCCTCAGGAGTGGAGGCCATGATGTTTGCTTATGTGGATGCCCACAGTGCTGGGCGCATTGTAGGTGACTGAATAAATATTGGTGGAAACAGATAAATATTCCTGGTGCTTGTGGTTCTTTGTGGGGGGGGGGAGGGTAATAGGGACTATCTGCCTCCCAACCTCCCATGTTCTACCATATGTTAGCCACTCAGTACATATCCCCAATACAAAGGTCATATAGTGGGTCCCAGCATTTCTCAATGCATGCCATCCCCTTCTCCCTAGCTGTTGCCCTGCTGAGGAACAAGGCTAACAGAATGGTCAGACTGCCCAAGATTCAGCTTTTCCGAGTTAAAGCAAGATGACCTAGGGGATAACACTGCAGCCAAGACACAAGATCCATTTTCGTAGCTCTTGTCCTCCAGATTTCCCCAGTGACCAGCTTAGAATTACTGGCACCTTCTTTGGACAAAGCTTCCTTTAGACCCAGCATTTTTAGAGCCTACTGATTGGGGCTCTTCAGCACATTTTCCAAATCCAGAAATGATTATGGGGACAATCAAACCGATGTTTTAGAAAGAGGCTTTAGCTGAAAAAAAAAATACATGGCACTGTTTACCCAGGAAAACTACCTGTACTTCCTAGAAAAGATTTACTAAATTGAAAAAGGAAAATCATTCATCTTATACTCATGTTGTACTTAAAGTAAACACTATTTATCAATGCGGGTAGATCATACTTTAAACGCAAACAATGTATGAAAATCTGGATTTTTTAGAAAAGCCTAGTCAAGTGATTTGTTGCTTTCCGAAAAGGTTTTACCACTGGTTTCCTTAAAATAAAAAACTCCTAAATGGATTTAAACAGTGATTCGAACCCAATCCTGTCACTAGGCACTTGTATGTACTTTGAGAGGTGCTCCAAGCAGAGTTCAGTGATTATCCAAAATGGACAATGCCCTTTGACCCTCTGGTTCCCCAAGTCCACTGGGACTTTATATCAAAATATCATTAAAAGTAAAAGAATACCTACTCATACAAAAATATTAATAATACTTTCATTTGTAATACCACAACGCAAGAAACTGCCTATATGTCTAACACTTGGAAAATGGCTGAATAAATGATGACACTCAAATGTAAAAGAATTTTATGGTCCTAAGACAAATAACAGATGTGAATATAAGAATACATGGAAAGATTTATCTTAAGAGGTTCTCACAGCAAGATGAGTGGAAGTGGACAGTACCCTAGATGATAAAAACTAAGCTAAAAACAAATAAACAAACAAACCAACCACAGGGTTTGTCAGATAAAATCGGAAAGGACAAAGAGGACTTGTTTACTGTTTGTTAATCTGTTTCATTCTGCCTCATTAAAATGTAAGATTCAAAGGCTCAAAGAAGGAAAACCAGCAATGGATCAGCCTAGGAATCAGGAAGACTTGGATCAAGTCCCATCTAGAAAATGAAGTCCCTTCCCACTCTGGATCTACAGTCCAAAGATCCTGTCTTTTATGGGAACCTCATGATGCCCCCAATCCTTCCGCACCCCCTGCTATTTTCTAAGACCATCCGCTGCAAAGCAGTGCTAGCTCTGTATGGGGAGAGGGGCTTTTCTCATGAGAAGTTACACTAAAGAAACTGCAGGTCCAGAAACAGGCAAACAAAAGCTTATGTTGAAGGTTTTATCTATCTTTCTGTTCCTTGTTTTTATGTCCATTTGATTATTTTGTGAGTGGTTATCTAATTAATAATAAAAAGGTTTTTGTGAGGGAAAAAGACTCCCTAATGACAGTTTAAGGGGGTGCAGTGGATAGAATGCCAGCCCTGGAGTCAGAAAGACTCATTTTCCTAAGTTCAAATCTGGCCTCAGACACTTACTACCTAAATGACTCTGGGCAAATCACTTAACCCTGTTTGCCTCACTTTCCTCCCCTGTAAAATGGGAAGGAAATGCCAAACCACTCCAGTACCTTTGCCAAGAAAACCTCAAATGAGGTCATGAAGAGTCAGACATGACTGAAATGACTGAACAAAGTGACAATTTACATTTATAGAGCCCTACGAGATTTTGAAGTGTTTTACACAGATGTCATTTGATTTTCACCCCAGCAATAGGAGGTACAGTAGGTGGTGCCACCTTTATTACTGCTGTTTGACACCTGAGGAAACTGAGGTTCAGAGAAATTAAGAAACTTACCTAAGGTCATGCATGAACTCGGATTCAAATCCAGGTTTTCTGACTCCCAAGTCTGGGGCTTTCAACTCTGCCAAGTTGCAATAAAAAGACTGATTACTGCCTCTCTTACCTCATAGGTCTACCATGTGTGCTATAATAAATAATTCCAAAAGAGCTATTTAAGTTTCCTGAAAGGGGCATGCTATAAATTATTTTGTCTTAGTGGTATTTTTGTGAATAACAATACCAAATCTATGTGCACAGACATAAATCTGATTCCAAGGACTCTGTCTCTAAGAACAAAACACAGACAGAGACAGACACACACAAACACAAATCTTTTCTGTTTAACAACCTATGGCATGAAACTATAATATTCTGAAGTCATTTTTTGACTCTGTTATCCACAATGCTTCCCCATCACTTGAAGTTTAAGGACTGCTTAGGTTCATTCTGAGGCTTTAAGACTTTTTCTCTTCAGTTGCCCATGGAAAGCTCATCAATCCCAAGATAGTGTGTCCTAGGGTAAATGATCAGAGTCCAGGGGTGGGGAACCTGTGGATTTGAGGTCACATGGGGCACTCTAGGTCCTCAAGTACAACCCTTTGACTGAATCCAAACATCAGCCTTGAGGCCACATGTGGCCCTTTGACTGAATCTAAGTTTGGACCTAAAGGACCCTGATTATTCTGTTAAGAAAGTAGTATGAACTCAGCCGTTTCTGTTGTATTGGGATAACGTATTACTGGGCTAAGATAGGGGAATGTCTTGCGTCACATAGAGGAATTTTCCAGCTAACTGAAGCTCATGTCTCCAAACACCAGAACTTCATTCATTACAACTATTTTCATGGAAATTGTTCTAAAATATTCCTTGCCTACATAAACAGAAGATATTGAACAGATTCCAATCCTTTTTTAGTGAGTCAGGGTTATTACCAGGAGCATCTATTCTTTACGTAGTACTTTCCAATATATAACAGAGTTACACAGCACAGTAATACATACATACCATACATACACGTGTACATTCACTTTTGCATTTTTCTGTCTCCTTCACTGTCATGCCTGCTTCCATCTAGGTAGGTGCTGGTCTGCCTTCTTCTAGTTTGTTGCTTTTGATGTAGGAAACCAGATAACTTGAGCTAGGCATGTGTTAGTACTATAGATGCATTTAGATTTTATTAATTCAGTAGGCAGTTATTGAATATCTATTATATGCATAGCACTGTACTGGGCACTGCAGGGGGAATACAAATAAGAGTGAGATTTGACCCCTTGGTGTTCAGGTCCTTACAATCTACTCAAAGGAAAAAAAATTATATAATAGTCTAGATATTACCTCAAGCTGAATATATCTAAAAATGAATTCTGCACATGGATCAAAGGATCCTAGACTGGACTAGAATGGACCTAAGAGGCCATTAAGTCTAACTCCTTCATTTAACAGATGGGGAAATTGAGGCATAGGGAGATTTAAAAGGTTTGTCCAAGGTCATACCAATAGCAAGAGTCAGAATTTTAACCCAGATTCTTCAACTCCAAAGACAGTGTTCTTTCCCCTAGATCAGTCCACTATCTCTCCCTCTTGATTTTCCTATTTCTAATGGCACCATCGTTTTCCTAGTCACCTTAGCTTAGAACTTTGGAATCATTTTAAAACTTTTTTCTCCTATTCCATCTAGCCACCAAGTCCTTCTAACTTTTTTTTCTAATGTCTCTAGCATTCATCCCCTCCTTTCCAGCTCTACTTCCACAGTCTTCATTTAGCTCCCTTCCTCAGACTACTCACTTTCTCCAACCTCTTTTCCCTCCCTACACTTAGCTGCTAGAGTTGACTTACCAGGCAACAAAGTGGCCCAAAGGATAAAGTGCTGGGCCTGGAGTCAAGAAGGCCCAAGTTCAAATCCAGCTTCAGCTACTAGCTGTGTGACCCTGGGCAAGTCACTTAACCTCTGGCTACCTCAGTTTACTCCTCTGTAAAAGGGTGTAATAACCTTTCAGGTCTGTAATGAGGATAAAATGAGATAATGTTGGTAAAGCACTTTGCAAACCATAAGGCACTACATACTTGACAGCCATTATTCTTAAAATACTGCTTTCCATACTTGGGCAAGTCACAACTTCTTGGAAACTTGGTTTTGTAATAGGCAAAATGATCACAATGGTATTTACTCTGTCTATATCATAGGATTTTTAACAGAATCAAATGATATAATGATGGTATCAAAATAATTAAATGATATAATAATGGTAGAGAATTCAACAAGTGTGATTATTAGTCTTATATGGATACTATGACAATACATTGATCATGTTAACAGTAGGAAAATTATTATGACTTATTTTGTTCAGAACTGTTATTTCATTGATGTGAAGAACTCCTGGTGAGAAAACATTCCCACTACTAATGAATTGTCTATAGGAGTAAGAAAGTTGCCTGGGGATGATGAATGGTTAAATAAATTGCCTATAGTCATACAGCTGGTATATATCAGAAGGTCTTGAATCTTCCTCTTTCTAATTTCAAGACTAGGTCTTTACTACATCATGCAAACTCTGAATTTATTATAGTTAATTGTCAATAATAAAATATTATTATAATTGTAATATGTTATAATTACAAAATGATAATAATGATAAATGCAGGATCAGGAATTTTTCTGGATATGCAAGGACTGTGAGTGCAGGTCTTCAGAAGGCCAGTGGAACAAATTGGGAATATTTAGCCTGGAAAAGGGAAAGGGGAAGACTCAAGAGGGACATTGTAGCTGCCTTCATGTATGTGATGGGTTGTCATGTTGGGGCAGCTAGGTGGTGCAGTGGATAGAGCACTAGTGCAGGAGTCAGGAGGACCTAAGTTCAAATCTCACCTTAGACATTTGACACTCACTAGCTGTGTGACCTTTGGCAAGTCACTTAACCCCAATTGCCTCATCCCGGGTCATCTCCAGTCATCCTGATGACTGAATCACTGGATTCATATGGCTCTGGAGGACGAGTGAGACTGGTGACTTGTACAGCCCTCCCTCACTCAAAACAAAGTCAAGTGCAAGTCATATCATTATTTCTCTGATGACATGGTCTTCTTCAGCAATGAAGGACAAACACACAGGTTGTCAAGTTGGAAAGGAGGGGCAGAGCTAGGAGCAATAGGTAGAAATGACAATGTGGCCCATTTAGGCTTGATATATTGAAAACTTTCCTAACAATTAAAGCTGTCCCAAAATGGACTGGGCTGCCGTGGAAGGCAAAGGGTAATCTCGCGCTGGATGTCATTAAGCGGAGACCCATTTGTCAGGCATGGGGTAGAGAAATCCTTGGTTAGATACTAATGGGACTGGAGGTCCCCTGGGGGTCCCTTCCAAGTCTGTCTCGATGATGCTAAAACATTTATTAGAAGCACGGCCACAGGCAAGATTACTTTACTAGTATGAGCTTTGGGTTCCTCATCTGCAACACGGAGCAGTTAGGTGGTACAGGGGATAGAATGCTGGGCTTGGAGTCAGGAAGACTCATCTTCCGGAGTTCAAATCTGGCCTCAGACAATAGCTGTATGACCTTGGGCAAGTCACTTAACCCTGCTTGCCTCAGTTTTCTCATCTGTAAAATGACCTGGAGAAGCAAATAGCAAAGCACCCCAGAATCTTTGTCAAGAAAATTCCAAATGGGGTCACGAAGAATTGGACATCTCTGAAATGATAACAACAGCATGATGTGATTAGATTGAGATGAACTCTTCAGTTTTCTATGTTTCTTTGAGTCCTACAATGGTAATGACTCTACTTTGTACTCCAAGTACAAAGGGAGATGAGGGGTCATACTCCCCTACCGGGAAACAATACAAAAGAAGAAGGAGTTGGCCTCAGACCCTAGATTCCTGAGGATAACTAAATAATTGTTGGGACAAATAAATATTCAACAAGTGATCAGGCCTCAGAGAAAGTGCAACACATGCTTTTTGCTGCCAACCCAAACAGAGAAATCGCACAGTCTGTGATTCCTAGGCTGGGCAATGAGTGGCACAGGAACACCCAACTTCTCTGGCTGGGATCTCTGTCCCTGGGTCCACTTGTCTCTCATTTATACCTGCCTCCTTGGTGGTCAGTCTGAGCAGGCATCACTGAAGGCTTGTGGCAATTTAGGAACTATATACTTGCTCTGTGTGTGGACTGACCGACCGACTCTGCTTTTCACTCTTCTGTCTCCCGTGCTTTGTCTTTGGGGTGCTCCCTTTTCATTCTTCATCTCCAAGAAGAGTGAATCACTGTTCTGTCCCTAATCAGCATTAGGAAAAGGTTGGGTGGAGGAAATAGTTAAAGATCAGGGTTAAAATGTTTTGTTTTGTTTTTCCTAAGTAGTGGCTGTTGTTGTCTATCCTTTGTTCTTGAAAAGGACCTTGACTTCAGGTAGGTGACATACAAGTGAACTGGATTTAAGTGAGACAGAGCTGTGCAAAGTCATCAGTCTCACTTTTTCCTCCAGTCATCTTGGTCCAGTTAAAAGATATAGATTAGGATGACTGGAGATGGCCCTGGATTTAGTGGGAGGTGTTGGCCTTTTTAAAGCTAAGGTCTTTCCCAAGTTTCAGTTCAACTGAGGCAACAACCAATCAGTGATTAAATACACGTGGCATGGCGCAGTGGAAAGCCTGCTAGATTTTGAATCAGACGACCTGAGTCCAACTTGGCTCTCACTACCAGTATGACCTTTGGAAAGCCATTTAACTTCTCTTGGCTTCCGTTTCCTAATCTGTAAAGTGACAAGGATTAGACTCCATGGCTTCTGAGGTTCCTTCTGTCTCTAAACTTATGACTCTATGAATTTCATATTTATACATATCTCTGAACTGAGGTAAAAAGCAACTTATACTTCTAAAGTAGTTTATAGTTTATAAAACATAGCTGTGAGGAGGGTAGCACAAGTATTCTCTTTCCTTTACAGATTTAAACATTGAAGCTCAGAGAGAGGAAGTGGTCACACTGCTAGTGAGATCTGGAGTCGGGACTGAAAACCTTGACCAAGTTCAGGGCTCTTTGCACAAGGGGAACAAATGGGGGAGTGAAGGTGGGAAAGACAGGTACTCAGGACAATGAAGATTTGCTTGTCTTTGTGACTGAGAGTGAACAACTGTTGTCCAGTTTGTCTTGGCCACCCTCTGGCTTTTGATGAGACAATTTCTTGTTACCAAGCCAATATCATCATGGCTCTGGGAAAAACAAATCATTTTAAACCAATTCAATTTTCTTTAACAATAGAGTGACAGGCCCCATGAACAAGAAGGAAGCAATGGATGTGATATGTCTAGAACTCAGTAAACTTTCTCATTTTGTTCACAAGATTGTTACCAGGAACCCGCAAGCTGCTCTACACTAGAGTGTCCTTCACGTTAAGCAAATCAAATAAAGGACAATGTAGATTTAGAAATAAACAAATTAAAGATTATGAATTTTCCAGGGATTTTGTCTAGGACTTAGATTGTTCTTAAAGCTCATCTTGTTAAATGCCTAATTGTAGATGGTGCTGGACAAAGACAATCATGCCAATTTAGTCACAGGATCACAGAATATATATCAAAGATTTAGAGCTGGAAAAAAAACTTAAGAGGTCATCTAGTCCTGGGATGAGACAGCCATCCATGTCAGCCAAGTCTTGTTCTTACATTTTAAAACAATACAACTTCATTTTAAAATGTAAAAAACAATCTTAGCTTACTGACCTCACAAATACAGGTGGACCAGATGTGGCCACTGGACTGTAATCTTCTGACTCTTGATGTAGTGTCCAAGTTCCTCACTCTACAAATGAGAAAATTGAGCCTGAGAGAGGTTAAGATTTGCCCAAGGCCACACAGGTAGCAAAAAGGAGTGGGATTTGAACCCATGTACTCTGACCCCAAATACTTTTATTTTTCTGTATGAAGTTGCTTATAATCCTACAGGCTGTCCCTCAAACATGAATTAATGGTACTCATTTACTGTCAGTGGGCCATATACCTTAAGTTGTTTCTTCATGAGCTGGGATGGCCTTTCTCTGGCCAGTCCATAGTGGAAGAGCTAATCCCAGGAATTTCTCTGCTAAATCCAACAGCCTCTTCTCAATCCTTAATCCACTCAACCTCTCTGTAGCTTTTAATGTTTTCAACTATCCTTCCTCTAGTATAGTGCCTCTTCCCTTGTCTTCCATCTTTGGTTCTCCCTCTACCCATCTGACCTCTCCTTATTTTGTATCCTTTGCAGAATCAACACTTATCCTCCCACTCTAACTGTGGGCACCCCTCAAGGCTCCTTCCTGAGCCTTCTTCTGTTTCCTCAGTATATACACCCGCCCTTAGTGATCTCATCAACTCCCATAGGTTTAATTATTTTCTCTTTTGCCTGCGACTCCCAAATCTATCTATTCAGTCAAAATCTCCCTCCTGAATTCCAGTCCCATATTACCAATTGACTGCTAAACAACTTCACTTGAGTGTTTCATGGGCATCTCAAACTCAACATGTCAGAAACAGAACTCATCATATTTCCTCTTGACCCCATTTCCTTCGATATTACTAGTGTCATTCTAGGCACTCAGGTTCCCAACCAGAGAATCCTCCTCAATTCTTTCTTCTCCTTCATCCTCACATTTAATTGGCTGCCAAGTTTTGTTGATTATACCTCCACGGAATCTGCTTACAAAGCCTCTACTTTGATCAAGGGCTTCCTTCACCTCTCTCATGGACGAGGACCTTCTAATTTGTCTTTCTGCCTCCAGGCTCTCTCCTCTCCAATCCATTTCCCACAGGGCCACCACACTATTATTCTCAAGTATGAACTACCCTGTTCCAGAAGCTGCAGTGGCTTACTAATACAAACCTTTGTTTTTAAAGGCATTTAAGAATCTGGCTGCAGCATAACTTTCCAGACTGATTTCTTATCATTCCCCTTTATATACTTTGTTATAGTCAAACTGTCCTGTTTGCTGTTCCCCACAGATAATGTTGGGGCAGCCAGGTGGCAGGGGATAGAGGGCTGGGTCTGGAGTCAGGAAGACTTCTTCCTGAGTTCAAATCTGGCTTCATACATTAATTAGCTGTGTGACCCTGGGCAAGTCATTTAATCCTGTTTGCCTCAGTTTCCTCATCTGTAAAATGAGTTGGAGAAATGATAAACCACTGCAATCTCTTGACCAAGAAAACCCAAACGGGGTCATGAAGAGTCACATATGACTGGAAAACACTTCAACAACATAGATAATTCTATCTCCAGCCTCAGTGTTTCTGGTTTCTATGCCTCGAATACTCTCCACCTTCAACTCTGGTTCTTGGAATCTCTACCTCCCTTTAAGCCTTAGCTAAGGTGCCATGGACTCCATGAAGACTTTACTGTCACCTTCCCCACTCCCAGTTTTCTGCCTTCCCCCAAACTTACTTTGTTTTACACATACTATGTGTTTACTTACTTGCGTACATTATTTCTATGCAGCAGAATGCCAGCTCCTTGACGACAGGAATTTTTTAAGAAAATCTGTGTCCCCAATATTTAGCACAGTTCATTTAATACTTGGTGAGATGAACTTCTTTAGTAGAAAGAGATCAAGTTCTAGCTTGGTCTAGCAGTGGCTTTGCCACTGACTTGCTACATGACCTCAGGCAAGTCTTTCAGTTTGTTTCCTCTTCTATAAAATGAGGGAATTGACCTAGATCAGGGAGTCTTTAATGTTTTGCTTATATTTCTTCTGGATCTTTTATATTGAATTTTCCATTAAGCTATGGTCTTTTTGTTACAAATAACTGAAAAGTCTTTCAGTTCATCAAATATCCTTTTTTTTTTTCATTCAGGATTATACTCAACTCAACTGGGCATGTTATTCTTGGATGCAACCTCAGTGCTTTTGGTCTTCAAAATATAATGTTCTGAGACCTAAGATCTTTTAGTGTAGAAGCTGCTAGGTCTTGTGAAATTCTAACTGTATTTCTGCAGCATTTACATTGATTTTTTCCCTTGTTAACTTGCAATATTTTATTTTTTAAAATTTATTTATTTTTAGTTTTTAACATTCACTTCTATAAATTTTTGAGTTCTAACTTTTCTCCCCTCCTTCTCCTCCTCCTTCTTCAAGATGGTGGGCACTCTGATATAGGCTCTACATATACATTCATATTAAACATATTTTCACATTAAACATGTTTTTAAAAAAAATTAAAACCAATAGGAGAAACCACAAGAAAAAAGAAACAAAAAAAGAGGGAGCAAATAGTGTACTTCAATCTGCATTCCGACTCCATAGTTCTTTTTCTGGATGTAGATAGTTTTTTCCACCATGAGTCTTTTGGAGTTGTCTTAGATCCTCACTTGCAATATTTTAGATCAGTTTCTTAACCTTTTTGTGTATGTCATAGATCTTTTGGGTCTAGTGAAGCCTATGGATACCTTTTGAGAATAATGCTTTTATTATTTTTAAAATTATTTTTTCAATTAAATAAGCATTTTATTTTCTCCCTACCCCAACTACCTGCCACTCTCCCTCTTTCCTAGAACCTTCTTAACAAATATGCTTAGTCAAGTAAAATAAATTCCGATATTGGTCATGTTTAAAAATGTGCGCTTCACTCTGCATATTTCAACTACATATCTCTTTGAGGTATGTAGCATTCTTCATCATCCATTCTCTGGAACTTTTGGTCTTTTTAATAATCTTTTTATGGTGTTTAGTCATGGCATTGATCAGAGTTCTTAAGTCTTTCAAATTTCAAATTCATTTGTTACAATGTTGTATAAACTGTTCTCTTGGTCCTGCTCACTTCGCTCTGTGTTAGTTCATATACGTCTTTCCAGGTTTCTCTAAAACTATCCCCTTTGTCATTTTCTTATGCTACAAATATTCCATTACAATGATATTACCTAATCGATATTACCTAATCTTGTCCAGTCATTCTACAGTTGGTAAGTACTTCATTGACACCATAAAAAGAACAGATATATAAATACTTTTGTAGACATGGAAACTTTTCCTTGTTCTTTGATATCTTGGCATATAGGCCCACTAGTGGTATTGCTGGATCAAAAGCAGAATGCTGCTTTTAAATAAAAGAAGGAAATAACAAATTTCAGTTAGAAGTTAATGAACAGAAAGGTATCATTTTTCCCCCATTTAAGTTCATGTTCTCACCCTCACTCCTGAAATCTCTTTGGGTATTTCATCTCCAGGTATTCATCTCATCTCCATTTGATCTCATCTGTTGGGGGGAACACATGCCATCCTTGGGAATCTGTGAACTAGATGATCTTTAAAGTCTCTTGAAGCTCTAGATCCCCATATCCTATTTTTTAATCAAATCTACATTGCTACAATTATTCATACCAAATCTGACTCACAGAATCAACCATGCATCAGTTGAGTTTGCAAATGATACCTAGTTGTCTAGGGTTCCTAGCACCTCAGATAACAGAAAGAGATTTCAAAAGTGCCTTAATAAGTTAGAGGAAAGCCCAAATGTATCAGAAAGAACCTCAGCTATGGGGAAATAAAAGACCACCACCCCAAAATCAATCATACTGATACGCTCATAGCCCATCTAATGATATGATGGGTTACCTTGGGAGTGATAATAATTCACATTCATATAGCAATTTAGAATTTGCAGACTTCTTTTCTCAAAACAACCTTGAGAGGCAGGCACTATAAGAATTCTCATTTTCCAGATGAGGAAACTGAGTCTCAGATTAAATAGATGAAATGCTTTGCCCAAGGTCATATAACTAAAAAGTAGCAGAGTCAGGATTTGGAATCCAGATGTTTCTTTAAATTTCGTAACGCCGTGAGGTAGCCACAGGAATGATTAAAGGTGTTGGGCTGATTTAGTGAAAGAAAAAAAAGGATAAGAGATGAGTCAATGTCTCAAGGGATATAATACAAAGAGTTTTAATCAATTCTTTTTCAGCTTTATAGAGTACGGAAAACATGCCAACCACAAGAGAGATTTATGGAATCATAAAATCTTATAACTGGAAAAGTCTTCTGAGGCCATTTAATCCAACCTGTACCTAAACAAGGATCCCAGCTAAGTCCCCTGCAAGTAATCACCCCATCTTCACTTGAAAACCTCTAGTGGAAGGAATCCACTGTTCCTGAAGTAGACCCTTCCAGGTCTAGACAGCCTAGAAAGTGCTAAGTCTATGGACCTGCCCTCTCTTACTCTGGCTCTCTCCTCTGGTCACAAAGTGGAACAAGTATAATCAAGCAAAACAAGTCTAATTTCTTTTGCACATGACAAAGCTTCAAATACTCAGTCTTCTCACCAATTTCCCCTAAGTCTTTTCCTCTCCAAACTAAATATCCTACCTTTCTTCAAATGATCATCATGTGACTTGGTTTGAAGGGTCCTCACAGCCTGGTTGTCTTTCTCTCAGCAAGTAGAAGGTTGTCCAAGTCCTGCCTAAAATGACTACAAACACCACCTTCATTGCAAACACTGTGTTTGTGCTAATGGAGCTAAGGCCAGCATTCACTTTTCTGTCTGCCACTCCATTCTGTGGAATTGCATTGAGTTTTTCAGTTCATGAATTTCTCCCTGATCTCCACATAAGTTATTTTCTGGACACTTATATTTATCCCAATTAAGTTCTGTCTTATTAAACTGAGTCCATGATTTTTGTTGGTTGAGATGTTTTTGGATTCTGACGCTGCTCTTACCTCTCCTCATTCAGCTTTGCATCATTGGACGATCTCAAAAACATCTTTTGTTGTTTGTCTAAGCTAGCAGTTTTCAAAAGTCTGGTCAGAGATCTCTGAAAGGTCCCTGAGACCCTCTCAAGGAGTCTGCAGATCAAAACTATTTTTCATAATAATGCCAAGATGGTTTTGTTTCTAATATGATAAATAATGATAGATAGAACCGACATGAACCTACATAAACCATAAACTCTCTCTTGTTGGGAGAGAGAAACCTGAATAATTTTTAAGAGTGTAAAAGGGGTCCTGAGACTAAAATGTTTGAGAAGCATTGGTCTAGCCATTGATAAAAAATTTTGAAAAGTTTATGGCCAAGGGCAATATCTTTGGGTCAATCTACTAATTGATTTTCTCCTAAATTGGCACTGACCCACAATGACTACTCTTTGGGTTTGGTCATTCAACCAATACCAAATATACTTAATGGTACTATTATCTATAGCCCACCTTTTTCTATCTTGCTCACAAGGACAAGGTATGTTGCCAGATTCTTTGCTGTAATAGGTTTATAGCATTTTCCAAAAAAATCAGTGAGGGTCTGATGTTGAGGCTAGGCTAGCTCCTCCCCTTCCTACCTAAACTTCTTGAGAAAATAGTCTGCCCTGTACTTCCTCTCCTCTCAATTCCTTCTAAATCCTCCAAAATCTTACTTCTGACCTCATCAGCTTCTTCCAAAGTTACCAATGATCTCTTAAATGTTGAATCTCATGGTCCTTTCTCAATCCTCATCCTTTAATTCTCAATTCTCGGCCTTTAAAACTGTGAATCACCGTTTCCCCCTCTATATTCTCTCCTCTCTGAGTTTTTATGGCACTGCTCCTTCCTGGTTCTCCTCCAACCTATCTGACTACTCTTAGACTCCTTTGATGGATCTTTATCGAGGATATGTCCACTAACTGTGAGTATCCCCCAAAGGTTTTTCCTTGCCTCTTTTCTTTCTATACAACTTTGCTTAATGATCTCATCAGTTCCCATGAGTTCAATGATCATCTCTATGCAGATGATTCTCTGATATATGTATCCAGTCCTAACCTTTCTTCCAAGTTCCAGAATCATTTTACTGAGTTTTGCAGGCATCTTCAAATTCAGTATGTCTACAACAGAATTCTCTGTCTTTCCCCAAAACTCTTACTTCTTCCTAATTTTCTTATTACTGTTGAAAGCATCACCATCTTCCCAGTCACCCAAGCTTGCAACTTTGGTGTAACCCTTAACTCCTCACTCTCACTCAATCCACAATCTGTTTTCATCTTGTTTCTACTTTCACAACATCCCTTCTCTTCACTCACAACGTCACTACTCTGGTGTGGGCCTTAATTCCCTCATATTGTTGTTAAGTTGTTTTTTAATTGTGTCTGACTCCTAGTGATCCTATTTGGAGTTTTCTTGGCAAAGATACTAAAGTAGTTTGCCATTTCCTTCTCCAGGTTATTTTACAGGTGAGGAAACTGAAGCAAACAAGGCTAAGCAACTTGCCCAGGGTCACACAGCTAGCTCGTGTCTGAGGTTGGATTTGAATTCAGGTCTTCATAACTCCAGGACTAGCACTCTATTCACTATATCACTTTGCTCCCCCCAAAACCCACATGTCTGGACTATCATGATAGCATTCTGGTTGGTTTCTCTGCCTCAAATCTCTCCCCAGCTCAACCCATCCTACACTTAGATGTCAAGTTAATCTTTCTAAAATATGAGTTTGGTCATGTACCTTCCTATTGAATAAACTCTGATGGCCTCCTATTATCTCCAAAGTCAAATACAAAATGTTATATATATTTGGCACGTACAGTCCTTCACAGCATGGTTTCTTAATACCTTTCCTGTCTCTTTCTTTACATGCTCTTCTCCTCCATGTACTATAGTGACATTAGCTTTTTTGATGTTACTCAGACATGCCACTCCATTTCCCAACTCCATATCATTTCACTGACTGTTCCCACTGCCTATAATACTGTTCCTTCTCACCTCCACCACAGAAGAAAGTTTCCCTGATCAGCCTCACTACTCTGCTCAAATTCTACCTCCTCAGAGTCTGTCTTCCTTTTGCACTGTATACGTATGTACATAGTTATTTGCATGTTGACTCCCTTGGCTCATAGTAAGTGTTTAATAAATGCTTTCTGACTGCTCACTGTCTGGTCTTTTCTGAACACTGTGACAACATCTGTCCTTCTTCAGTCCCCTGATACATATACTATTCTCCATAATATTTCAAAGATCACTGACAGTGGTTCAACAATAACATCATTCTCATCATAGTAACAACAATTGTAATAATAGATAATATTGATATTGTGCCTTAAGATTTGCAAAACACATCACTGATCCTTACAACAATACTATCAGGTCGGTGCTGGTATTATTCTATTTTTACAGTTAAAGAAACTGAAGATGATACAGCTAAGTCTCTGACTTAGGATTCAAACCCAGGTCTTTCTGGCTTCAAGTCCTCTGCTCTTTCCACTAGGCTACCTCACTGATATTTTTTTTTTACATCTTTCAATTCTGAATGATATCATATATATGTATATATATATGCTATATCATCTGAATATCCTACACACACATACACACACACACACTTACACAGACACACACAAAATCTGAATCTAGTGATCTGTACTCAACGAAGGCAGGCAGGAGCTCTAGCATCATCATTTTCCTTTCAGGGGGATTCAAGTTCTTGTCAGTTATATTTGTTTTCTCCTTTCCAGGTCAAAGATAACACTCAACTTGGCAAAGAACAGAAGAGTGGAGTAGTTCAGCCTTCTCACTCTTGGCCATCACCCCATCCACACTTAATATTGGTCTTGTCCCTTCTTGGATCTTTCTTCTTTCCCCACTATCATGTTACGGCCTCTTTCATTGTCTTTAGCATTTATTGCCAACCTCTACTCATTCTGAGCTTTAGCACCCTTGACACTACTTTCCAAGGCCAAGCTACTCACTGCATTTATCTTCTGTTATCTGTCATTCTTTGACAAATGGCTTTCTACAGCAGACCACATCTTTACAATTACACAATCCACTGAAATGTGGGGAGAATATAAGACACCACTGGGCTTTTCTCACTACACCTCTATGATTCACCAAATATTTATTTCGTATATTATGCTAGGGGATGGTGATGAAAAGGAGAAAGTCCTGAACAATACACGTGAAAGAGCAAAATACTCCCTGAAAGGGTCTCTTCCAACAAGCTAAATCCAATGCATACAATAAAATTACACACGATCACTTTAAAGGCATTAATGGAGATAACTTTTAATGAACATCATATTATTATGAATAGGGATAAAATATGGAGATGTATATTCACTAAAGATATCTGCCACGGCCACAGAAGAGATCTAACACAGAATGCAAATGCAAGAGGAATTTCTCATTAATGGTAAGATTTTCCAGATGGACCAGATGGCAGATGATGTTGTGGTTACTACCTAAAGTCTCAGAACATTAAATGAAAATTCACGACCATTAATAGAGATTAGGGCAACGATGTTCATAGGAAAAACTAAATGGACAAAAACCACCTACTGTCCCGACTATAAATGCAGTTAATGATCAGTTCCCTCATAGAGTACATCAGTGCAAATTTCTGGGACAGGTCCTATGAATGGACAGTGAACTGGGCCCAGAACCGAATCAGAACAAAGAGAGAAGATAATATCTTTAAGAGACGGAGCACTGCTTTTTAACAATTCCATGCTCACATTTACATAAAGCACTTTAAGCTTTACAAAGTGCTTCCTTCCTTCCTTCCTTTACAACAATATGAAATCATTATTCTCCCTCAAATCTATCTTTTTTAACACAAATTTTCTCTTGGTTATGTCGAATGGTTTGAATTCTTGAAATATCTCTAAGGAATCAAATGTGTGGGAGATCCAAAAGTATATGGAAAGATTCTTTGTAGTGTTACAGTCTATTTTCAGCAAAGACTTACATGTAAGAAATGACACAAGGGATTTATTCATGAAATATATAATTAGAATAGGGGTTTGGCTAGTTAAGTAGCAAAAATGAGGATGAGATGGATGGCCCTAACACTATACTGAAACTGAGAGAATAAAAAAAGATCCACCCTTGGGTAGATTCCATACAAAGAACCTATAGAAGAATAGAGACAATAATCACAGAAGATGAGAAGGTGTGGAGGAATTCTGATCTACATCAATGAAGGACATACCCCCATTGATGGGTTCACAAAGCCACTGACTGAGTTATTAAAGTACATGCTTTTAAATTCTTTCTTTCAGGTTAAACATGTATTTAATTACTTGTTTGTCAAGTTAATGGCTACCTTAATGAGCCTGCAGGATAGAAAGCCTCTGTTTGGGATTTTGACTTTATCTTCCACTGGAGATGGTATGGATGTATTCCTTAGTGCTTCCCAACTGATGAATTTCAATAATGGGGGCTGTGTCCAAGATGAATTGGCTGGCTCAGACTTAGTTCAGATAATTAGGAAGAGCCACTCCTTATACAGGCCTGTAAAAAACAAGTTTTCATTATACTCAACCTTTTCCCCCTTTTCCCTTGCCTATCTTTTGTCCAGAGGCATCCTCAGAGCATACACAGGAGGTAGTAATGGTGGCAGAGAACCTATAAATGGTTCCCTGATGTCAGAAGTCCATGATGGGAGTAGATATGTGCTCAGCTGCATGAACCCAGAAGAGAGCTCTTGGACACCAAGTTCGTAGATGCCTTTCTCTTTTGATTTTCTTGACAGAGGTAAAGGTAAGGCACTTGAGAGGGGACTTTTATAAGATTGTACAATCATAGATTAAAACCTGGAAGGAAAACTTAAAAGCCACTGAGTTCATTTTACAGATAAGGAAACTGAGACTGAGAAGGTTAAGTGACTTTCCTAGAGCAGCCCAGCTAGTTCACGTGTGAAGAAGGATTTGATCTCAGGCATTCCTGAGATTTCATCCACTGCACCACCTGACTACCATGGCCCAAGAGTGTTAGAATCTCCTTCTCCTGGCTTTCCCAGCTCTCCTCAAGTCCCAGCTAAAATCTCACTTTTTACAGGATGCCTTTCACAATGTCGTTTAGTTCCAGAGCCTTCACTCTTTCAATTGTCTCCGATAACAATAATAATATCTCCATAGCTTGCATGTACATAGTTTACTTATTATCCCCCCATTAGATTGTGAGCTCCTTGAGGGTAAGGACTGTCTTTGCCTTTCATTGTATCCTCAGCGTTTAGAACAGTGTCTTGCACAGAGTAGGTGCTTAATAAATTTTCTCATCTGTTAAGTGGGGGGAATGATCTGCTACCTGCTTCACAGACTGTCTGTGAGAAAAGCACTTCATGAACTGAAAGGGGCTTGTAGAAAGTTTAATTACTATCACTATCCCTTTGTAACTGCTTTGAGCGACTATTTTCATAGCATTCGGTGAACAGAATCACTTTCTCCTTGATTAAAAGAGTAAAAATAAATTTTACAACAATACTGGTAGAATCATTGTATCTCACATTTGTATATATAGCCCTATAAGATTTACAAAGAATGTTTCTCACTACAACCCTGTGCAGTGTATAGGGATAGCAGTGTTTCCATTGTGCAGATGAGGAAACCAAGGCTCGGGGGACTTAAGTAATTCACCAACATTTACACACATAGCGTGCCTCAGAGCCAAAATGTGAACCCAGGTGCCCTGGCTCCAAATCAACCTTTCTGTTACATCATGCTGCCTCACCTCCCTCCTTAAGTCAAGATAATCTTGCTGGGATGCGCTTTATTGCTCAGGTGTCTCCATTAAAGAAACTGACGTGGAAAAATCCAAATTGGCCAAACAAGCAAAGCAGATGATACTTATTCACTTTCCAGGAGGATTCTGAGTCTTTAAAAATAGAATTCACTACAGGTTTTATCAAATAGTTCCCTTAAATCCTTTAAAATATATGATTCGACTTACTAAAATCCAATTGCCATACTTTCCCAAAATCATCATGCCTCCTTACATTTCTATAGCATTTTTTACTTTTTGAGGTGCTTTTTATATCCACCCACCTACTGGGTACAGGGAGCAAGACCCAGATAATGGACAATCTTCATATTTTCAGTCTAAACTCTCTCACCTTTGAATCAACAAGAGAATGGCAGGCCTGTCTCTTTCCTTAAGATGATAGATTCCATAGCCAAGTGAGAGCGAAATGGCCCAAAACAAAAGAATTCAGTCATTTCTTAAAGCTTCTTGACCAGCAGATAGAAGTATCCAGTTGAGTATGGTGCTGGAAAGGAAGGTGGGGGCATGGGGATGTGGGTCACAGGAGTTAGCTGTGACAGCCCAGAGAAGAAGCATGATCTAGGACCCTGGGCTGGGTTAGAATCCCATCTCAAACTCTCTAGCAAGGTGACCTTAAGGGAGAGCCCTTCCCTGAGAAACGGAAGCAACCTTATCTGCCTGCACTACCCACTTATCATAGCTGAGAGAAAAGTACTTTGTAAATCTGAAGGTGCAGTATAAAAATATGAGTCCTTATATCTGTATCTACCTCCACGAACCTAGGTTATCTCTAATGTGGTGGTAATCAAAAAAATCAACAGAAAAGAACTATGTAAGTACTTGCTTCTATCCTCTTTTGCAAACCATTAAAATGCAGAAATGTGTGGGAATTCCAGCTCTTTGGGGGCTTGAGCTGTTTGCTTTTTCGTTTAGATAAACCTTAAACCCAACAGTGACTGGTATATAGTATATACTCCATAAATGCTCATTGAATTGAACTGAATAAAACAGCTGAAACGGGGATGACAGCTAAGCATTTCTCTACTCCAGAAGCCCCAAAGAAAAAGATTTTTTGATACCTATTAATAATGATAATGATAAAGGAAAGAGATAAGAATATGTTAAGTGCCTACTATGCACCTGGCACTTTGCTCAGCATTTTTACCAATATTACCTCATTTGATGCTCTCAACAATCTTGTTGCCCCAATTGCGAAGTTAAAGAAACTGAGGTAGAGAAAGGTTAAGTGACTTACTCAGAGTCACACAGCTAATACATATTCTGAGGCTGAATTTGAATTTGGGGCTTCCTGACTCGAAGCCTAGCGCTCTATCTACCATACCACTTAGCTACTTCATAATAGCTCACATTTATCATGCTTTACCATTTGCAAAATCATTTCCTCACAGCATCATTGTGAGGTAGATAACAAAAGAGTTATTGTTCTCATTTGAAAGATGAGGAAGCTGCAGCCCTTTTAATACTGTGAATTTCCCTACAGACACACAGAGAATAAAGGCCAGAAGCAGGATTTGAACTTGAGCATTCTGATTCTACACCCAGTCAAACAGCAGGTATGCTTCCTCATATCAGAGAAGGATGAAAGAGAACACCATTGAGAACATGGATTTGGAAAGTATTACCTTGGTTGTTGCTGTTGCTGTTACAGTCCTCATTGACTCTCCATGATCCCTTTTGGGGTTTTCTTGGTAAAGATACTGGAATGATTTGCATTTCCTTCTCCAGCTCATTTCACAGGACAGGAAACTGAGGTAAACAGAGTTAAGTGACTTATCCAGGGTCACACAGTGTCTGAGGCCAGATCTGAACTCAGAAAGATAAGTCTTCCTGATTCCACTACACCGCCTAGCTGTCACCATATGACCTTGGACAAATCATTTCATCATTTAATTGCTCTGGTCTTCAGTATCCCCATCTGTAAAAATATGAAGGCTGAACTAAATGGTCTCTAAGGTCCCTTCTAATACTATATTTAGGACCCTCTGACTCACTCACTGCATTTCAATAATATTCTTTTAAAAAATTAAATCGTAGAACTTAAGTCTGCCATACAGGTCATGCCACTTCAATAGAAAACAAATATATCGAGGCACTGTCTAGTTCTATATTCCAGTGAAACATTTCTTTGAATTCAAAAATTCCTAAGGGGCCTATACCATTTCCTCTCTGGAAAAATTTTTGTAAAGCTTAGCGTTTGTGAAATTGAATGTCTTGAGAGAGTGGTAGAAGAGCGGAGCAGCATTCATTTATTTATTCACTCATTCATTCATTTAATGACCCATTCATCCATTCAAAGGACACCTACTGACAGCTCACCATGTATTCATTTAGCACTGTGCTAGGTGCATGGGGGATCCCAGAGAAGGCATGTGCCCAACTCCTAAATAACTTACAATAAAGTCGGTAAAGTAAGACTGAGATACAAGCTGTAATTAAGGAGCATACTGTGTGATCGAAACACTGCACAGAAGTACTATGGGTCACAGAGGAGGAGAACACTCCAGGGTTGCTTCATCTGGTAGCTCCCAGGCCTTAGTGACGTGGGTGTGACTCTCTTGGGCTTACTACCATTTCCTCTGGGCCAATGTTACCCTTCTTCATAGACCACAGAGACCAAACACTGCTTCATTAAAGTCCTTGGCTGACTGAAACATTTCTGAGTCAGGAGCTTGACCTGGCAGGAAGGTAGAGGCAAGTCTGTGCTTGGACTCAACCCAAGACAACTAAGCTTAAAGAACAGTGACGGTTATAATCTCTCCAAACCTGAAAATTAGGGGCTGACAAAGAATTACCCCCACTGGGGAATCTCGCTTGTCCTTGCCTGAACGGGTTTGGCACCAGTCAGTCTGAAATATCCACTCTGACCTGATCACACTCATGGCAGGTCTCTCCACTGTGTATGAAGACCTCATTTCTCTGTCAAGATTTTAGGTGCCTATACATCAGGGATGACTTTTTATTCTTCTCCTTGTATTTCCTACGTGTGTTTAATGAATATTTGGATTAAACAGGCAGTCTGGAGGCATAGTTGACAGAGAGTTGACCTACAGTCAGCAAGACTTGAGTTCAAATCTGGCCCCCAGTATCTACTATAGCTCCGAGATCTCCAACAAGTCACTTAACCTCTTAGGCTCAGTTTCCTCATCTTAAAATGGAGATAATTATAATACATACCGTACAGAGCTATACTGTGAAGATCAAATATAGATGAGATTAAAGTGCTTTGTAAACTTTAAAATGCTATATAAATGCTAGCTATTATTATTAAATATTTGCTGATGTAAACAGAAAGAACCACAAAAAAATCTGAATGTTAAAAAATGATAATAGTAGCTAGCATTTCGGGCTCTGTCTTACAAAGTATAATGACAACAATAACAAATAGCTAGTATCCATATTTATAACAACAAACTGGGCACTTTACAGTTTGCAAATGAGAAGACACCTCTTGTTCTGTCCCTCCTTTGCTGAGGTGGAGACACACAAGTGTAGGATGTTGCACACAACAGATCTTTTTACTTGGGTCTGCTAATTTTTTTCCTCTTAAAAAATCTCCCATAAATTCTTTATTGTAGAATGGTGTTCTGGGGGTGTGTGTGGTAAAATGTAGGTAGTATAGAAGCAAATGACGTCAATAAAAATCTAACTTCAAAATACTTGCGAAGATGAGCTTGATAATCTACCTATTTTAACCCGGATAAGATTATGGCCATTAATTAAAGGAAGAGGGAAATGGGATACTATCAATCCCAACAGTGTCCTTGCCTGTCTTCTCCCCTCCTCTATGTTTTGATCCCCTCCCCTCCCCTCTCCTCTTTCCCATTACTGATCCAAGTGGGGAATTTTTGAACTGATCCCTTTTCTCTACCTGGACTGGCTCACCCTTCCTTAGGCATCCTGGTGACTCCCTACTCCCAGTGCTTGCCAGATTGGTGCCAGACTTAGTTTGGAGCCCAATCATCTTTAACCCTACTGTACCTCAGACCTCAAGCAATCCACCAGCCTCAGTCTCCCCAACAGCAGCAGGGATTAGAGGTGGACATCACCATACTCAGCATCCAGGTGCTTTTCTTTTTTTTAAATGTTAATTTATTTTTAATAAATATATTATTTATATATATATAATGTTTACATTTATATACAATATTATTCATTTTTAGTTTTCAGCACTCACTTCCATAAGTTTTAAAATTTCTCCCCCATCCTCTTCTCCCTTCCCCTTCCCCCAAGATGGCATACAGTCATATAGGCTCTACATATACATTCCTATTAAACATATTTTCACATTAGTCATGTTGTATAGAAGAATTAAAATGAATGGGAGGAATCATAGGAAAGAAAAAACTAAACTAAACAAAAAAAGATCAAATAGTCTGCTTCGCTCTGCATTCCAACTCCATAGTTCTTTCTCTGGATGTGGATGGCATTTTCCATCATGAGTCCTTTGGAATAGTTTTAGGTCCTTGCATTGTTGAGAAGGGTTAAGTTTATCAGTCAGTCATCTAACATCCGGGTGCTTTTCTTAACAGCCTTCCCTTCTGCAGCCCGGACTCAGTCCTCCCTTGTTTTGAATTCCTCAGCACTTCTGTATAATGTGTACTAGACTCACAGATTTTAGAGGTCAAAAGAGTCCTATTAGAGTTCCGAGTTAGTCCAGTGCTCTCATTTTATAGATTAAAAAACAGAAGCTCTGGGAGATAATGTGATTTGCGCAGGATTGTTAGTGGCAGAGTCCTAGCTAGGGACCCACTCTCCCAGCTCTCTGTTTAATACTCAGCCACACCACATCAGCAAGTTGGTGCCACATTCTTGGTACATCTTGTATCTTATCTCTGCCAACCTAGGTTGCAGTACTCTTAAAAGCATTGATTCTCTCTCTGTCTCCCTGTCTCTGTCTCTCTCTGTCTATCTCTCTCTCTTTCTCTCTCTTTTTTCTCCCCTCCCCCATTCTCTCTGTCTCCCTCCCCCCTCTCTGTTTCCTTCCTCCTCTCTCTGTCTCTCTTTCTCTGTCTCCCTCCCCCTTTTCACTTTTACTCTCTCTCCATATAGATAGATACATAGACATATATATGGAAACACACACATATATATGTATAGAGGAAGATCTATGGTATATGGATCTTTGCATATACACATATATGTGTATTTAAATGAGATATTGTAAAAAACAAAAAACTGTATGATACATAGTAGGCACTATATGAATATTTATTCCTATTCTCTCCATCCCACTATATTTTCTATTTCTCTGGTGCATCAAACGTGCAATTTTCAAGAAATTACTGGGGATATACTTTAATAAATGCTTGATTCAATGCAAGGATTCTCGACCTTTTGTGTATCATGGGTTCTTTGGGCAGTGTGGTGAAGCCTATGAACTTCTCAGAATATTGTTTTCACATACATATACACACATATATTATACATATATGTGTACATATACATACATATATGTATAATTATGCAGTATTAATATACAGTGTTAAAATATACTAATATTAAAACATAGTATTACAAAGAAAAATAAAGGTTGCTGAACTGAAAGATGCAACTTTCCCCCATCAAGTTCACAGGCATTCTGCGTTCTATATAAATATTGGACCCTAGGTTAAGAAATCCTTGTTTTAGAGCATTTACAGTTGATCCCTGCTTTTTCCCTGCCCAATACTTGACTCCATCTGTATCTTACCTAGCCATTAGCAGCTATCCTGAATCGTGAATGATTAGAACTAGGTCTGAAAACCTCAGTCATTGTGAAAAAGGAGGTATGTGTGTGTGTGTGTTTTCCAAATATCCTCAAGCACAAATGTTCACAATGCTGAGAGAGAAAACGAGGAACGCGACAGATCAGCCATAAAGAGGAGACCCAGCAGGGTTCTAACTGCTCAGTGACTTGCTGAGATTCAGTTTCCTTACCTGAAAAATAAAGAGATTGGCTCAGATGACCTCTGAGGTCTCTCCCAGACCCTACATCTGTGATTCTAGGAGGGAACTTTGGTGAAGAGGATTACCACAACCTGGGTTCTGGCAATTGTATGAAAAGATGTTACAGAAAAAAAAATGGTTTTGTTTATCAATTCAGATGAGAGGATTTAGAGATAGAAGGGACCTTAGAAACTATCTAATCTAACTCCCTCATTTTACAAATGAGGAAACTGAGGCCCAGAGAAAGGAAGTGACTTATATAAGGTAACTGAGGCTATCCTACTTCAAATCCAGAGCTCTTTGCCATATACCTTATGGGCTAGGGAGCATTCAGTCAAACTGTATAATATAACACAATAGAACACCTCTGCAAGAGGAAAGATACCTGGGCACGGTAATCATGCCTGTGACTAAACATTGCTGAGGGCTTCATCAATTGCCAACTTGCTCATTTTGCACTGTGCATGTTTGGCTGCCAATACAGCTCCATCAGTCCTGCTGTTGCCATCTGTCCACCCCATTGCTCAAATGAGCAGTCTTTGGAAGAGATTCTTTTCATCTCACACTGGCAGAAGGTTCTGTTTTGGACCATACCAAGTCAATACTCTCAGTCCACGATATTGGTAAATGCTGCCAAGATTCAAAAGGAAAAATTGCTCCTCAACCCGACTGAGTTATATTTTGCACCCAAAGAGGACACCGCTGCACAGTTATTAAAATCAAGTGACTTTGGAAGAGGAGTGGGGCTTGACTAAGCTCACCTTCCCACACTTTTAGACTCATTATGCTATATTCCTCCTCAATAATCTTCAATGGTTCTCCATTGCCAATAAGATAAAGCCCAAGGTCCCATAGCTGGCATAATTGGGGCGTGGCCTGTTTGGTTGAAGCTTGTTGTTGCTATTTAGTCAGGTTTGATTCTTTGTGACCCATTTGGGGTTTTCTTGGCAAAGATACTGGAGTGGTTTGCCATTTCCTTCTCCAGCTCATTTTACAGATGAAGAAACTGAGGCAAACAGGGTTAAGTGACTTGCCCAGGGTCACACAACTAGTAAGTGTCTGAGACTGGAATTGAACTCAGGTCTTCCTCTGCCTCCAGACCTATCACTCTACTGCACCACCTAGACTTCTGTAAGGTACTAATGAAAGAAAGAAGACTAGGAAGGTAGGGTAGGGCCAGATCTTGGAGACCTGAAAAGCAAGTAAAGGGGTTTGAACTCCACTTAATATTCAGTGCATAATTAGCTTTTTGTGTATAGAGGAATGGTATGATCGGAGGAAGTAAGGTGGCGTAAAGGATAGGTGAAAAGGGAGAGAGACTGGAGGCAGAAAGCTACAGTAGGAGACTACTAACAACATAAAGTCAAGAGCGGATGAAAGTGTGAGCTAGGGCAATGACAATGAGAATGGAAAAGAGGAGGCTATCCAGAGAAGGATGATGGGAATCAGGTCTACCAAATGTAGCAATTGACTAGCTGTGGGGCAGGGGAGAAGGGAGAGGGAGATGCCAAAGACTAACTTTTCCCCCTATTTTATTTATTTATTTATTTTTAAGAGTACAGTTATCCCTTCCACATCATAACTTTCCCCATTGTAGGTTTCGATATATCATGGTTGCATATGAAATTAAATGGGAATATTGGGGGAGTTTTGCAGAAGCAACACCCAAAAGCCAGCAGATGACACAAAGCTTATGACCAAATACTTAACCCAGATTTTACAATAAGGCACTGCAAACATCCCACAAAAGAAAAAGAAAAAATCAGACTTCTCTGGTACAAAAGGAAGGCCAACACTTTACATGGATTTTCTATATCTTAGGGGTGTATGCCCCTAACCCCCGTGATGTGGAAGGGATAACTGTAGCTTTAAAAAATTTTAGAGTTCCAATTTCTCTCCTTCCCTTCTGCCCCTTCCCAACTTTTAAGAAGATAAGCCATATGATATCAATTATACTAACATGGTTTTGAACCTCTGCATCTTAGTGTTGTTAAGAGAAACAGAAGTTGGGAGGAGGACTAGGCTGAGAGTGGAAGATGATCAACTCTACTTGGATCGATGTTGGAGGTGCTGGTAGGGTAAAGAATTGCAGCAGCAGATAGGAGTGCGGTCTGGAATTTAGGAGAATGGTCAGGGCTAGAGGTAACGACTTGAAGAGTATCTCTAGAGAAATGATACTCGAGCTATGCAAGTTCATTCGATCCTAGACATGGCTGTGGACTGACTGGTTCCAGTCCCTTATTTTATAGATGAAACTCCAAGACTTGCCCAAACTAACTAAGTTAGTTAGTGGAAGAGCAGGTATATGAACTCAGGTCTGTGACTACAGAGTCCTCCTTCAAAAAAGAGGACCAGAAGAGATGATATAAAGAAAGGATGGAAGTTCAAGGGTAGAAAGCTTCTACCTGTCAAGTGTTGTTACTTATTTACACGTATAGAGTTGGATCCTCAATAGCATCTGATTCTCCTAAAGGAATTGGAATCAGAGTGGAAACTTTGGAGAAAATAACAAGATCAGAAAATCCTGTAGGTCAAAAATAAATAATAATGTCATGGGGGAAAAAAAAGGAAAGAATGGAGGAGGACTGAGGAAAGAATTTGAGGGAATAGTTATATTGGGGAAGGAAGAACCAGTATAGGAGATAATCAAAATCAAGCTTACCAATAAGAAAGGGGAGGTCAGAAAGTTCAAAGAAGAACTCGGATAGTGCAGTGTTATGGAATGAACAAATAAAAAAGTATTTATTAGACATTTACTGAGGCTTCGAGGTGGCTCAGTGGATAGAGTGCTGGACCTGGAGTCACGAAGACTTCACAGTTAGTAAATGCTGGGAGCAAGACTTGAACTCAGGTCCTCCTGATTGCAGGACTGATGCCCTATCCACTACGTGATCTAGTTACCTCCTGTCTAGATTTAAGAATGTATTAATAATGCAGATTAAATTCAAAAGTGTCTCTTGCACGTATTTATTCCCCTCTGGAGAGACAGTTGTTAAACATTTACCAGTATACCCCTGCCTAAGCACCACTTCAACTATAAGGGGAGCAGGCTACAGGCTATAAAATGAAGAGGAGGCTTGATCTAACCAAAAACATCATTCTGCCACAGTGCTGAAAGTTCATCATTAAGCTCATTAACATTTATGCATTTTTAGTGAGTTAAAGCATGATGTAACTGGAAAATGGAAACCCATTAGGTAGCTAACTTGCTGCCAAGATTTGCTTCATCTGAGTTAATCCATTAAGATTCTGTGATTTTCTATGCACAAAATTAAAAGCGTTTACAAGTGTAAAAGGCTGACTGCTATTACAACTGCTGTAAGAGAGTTCAGATAAAGGTGCAAAGTTATTGTAGATATCTTTCATTTGTTAAAACACATAACCATTGCTGGGCTCAAGAGACTGTATCTAACAGTTTAAAATCATAGACAGTACGATTTCTGGCCTTTTACAAAGGCCCACTGACACAAAATAGAGCTCCCTAATGACCAATATTCCACAAAGAAAGTCATTCTTTTGGTGTAAAGCCAGGTTTAAATTCAAACAGTGCCCTTGGGTCAGGATAAGATAATTTTTATCAGTCACTTACTCTTTAGAACAAATGAGTTCTGCATTCCTTCCTATAAGTAGGTTTTTTACGAGGTCAGTAGGGAGAGTTGGAATCATCAGGGCATTGAGTACCTATTACTGAGCAAAGCAAAATAGAAGACCAAGAAGGCTGGGCAGAGAAGACAAATGGTGCCCACTTCTTAGGACTGTTTAAGCCAACATGATTCCAGAAGCAATTATAGAGCACCTACTATGTGCCAGACATTGTGTTTGACACTGGATATGCAAAGATGAACATGGGAGAGCCCTCTATCTTTAAGGGATTTATGTTCTACTGGATGTGGACAAATAAATATAAGATATATACAAAACAGAGCCCACACCATTTATGGGACAGGGAAGGGACCTCAGAATGGGGAAAATGAGGAAAGGCCTATAGTACAAGGTGGCATTTTAGCTGAACTTTGTAGGAAATTAGGAATTGTAAGAGGTGAATAGGAGGAGAGAAAGACCATTCCAGATAGGAGGAACAGTTTGTAGAAAAGCTTGGAGATGGAAGACAGAACTTCATGTACGGAGAATCGTAAGTGGGCCAGTTTAGCCAGAATACAGAGTGTATGAGATAGAATAATAAGAAACAGGAAAGACAGGTTGAAGATAAACTATGAAGGGCTTTAAATGTTGAAAAAAGGAGTTCGTGTTTTAACCCAGAAGCAACAGGGAGCTACTAAAGCTTTTTGAGCAGGAGAGTAACATAGTCAGACCTGTGGTATAGGAGGATCAGTGTGTAGAGAGAAGAAAGACTAGATATGAGGATGCAATTATGAGGCTACTGTAATAATCTGGTAAGAGCTAATGATCTCAATTCAATTCAATAAAAATTTATTAAGTGCCTACTATGTGCTAAGCACTTGAGATATAGAGGCAAAAGATAGTCCCTGACCTCAAGAAGCTTATAGTCTGATGGGGGAGACAACATGCAAAATATTAATACACAAAGCAAGCTATATATAGGATAAAAGAAAATAATTGGAAAGGAAAAGCAGTGGGATTAAAGGTGTTTCAGGAGGGTTTCCTGGAGAAGGTGGGAATTTAGTTGAGACTTAAAGGAAGCCAGGGAGGTCAGCAGTTAGAACACAGGGAGAATATTCCAGGCCTGGGGAAGGCCAGAGAGAATGTCTGGAGCCAAGAGATGGGGTATGGAACAGCCAGGAGGCCAGTGTCACTGGATCTAAGAGGATGTATTTTGGGAATAAGGCTTAAAAAGACTAGATATCTAGGAGGGGATTAGGGCGTTGATGCCAAACAGAACTTCTGGTGTTTGATCCTGGAGGCAATAGAGAGCTATTGGAGTTTATTGAGTAGGGAGGAAAATCATTTTCGGTGGCTGAATGGAGGATGGATTGGAGTGGGGACAGACAAGGCAGGCAGATCTACTAGCAGGCTACTGGAATGGTTCAGGAGTGAGGTGATGTGGGTCTGTACTAGAATGCTGACAGCATCAGAAGAAAGAAGGGGACATATAGGAGAAATATGTGAAATCATCAGGGCTTGTCAATATAAGGGCCTGAAGTGGAGTAGCTATGGTATGAACAAAGAGAAAGGGTCATGTATGAGAAGTGTTGCCCAGAGGAAAATGTAAGGGGTAAAGAGAAAAGTGGGATCGTTGCTCCTAGGGCTAGGGATAAGCCCCAGACAACCAAACCAAACCATGCATAAATTCAAGACTTTCTTCCCTGGCCTACTTTTGACCTTCCAAATCTTCCCTGGCCCTACACTTCCATGCTGCAGAGGCAGGCATGTCTAGGATCGCAGTCTGGGATCCGAGTCTGACTGTCGCCTCTCTTTCCCTTTGAGATTTATCATTAGGGATCCAACATCTAGCTTGTCCTCCTGTGAGCTTGTAGGGAAGCACGAGTCCAGCTAGGACCTTGGTGGAGACAATGAACAATGAATAGAAAAAAGAGGCAAGCATGTGATTCGAGAAGGAATGTGGCAGCATCCACTGGATCCGAGAGAATACAGATGAAGAGACTGCTCTCACTCAAAGATTTCTGGCACCAGAGACAGCATGGACCAGGGACGGTCATTCTAGATTTGGACTCAAGAAGGTCTGGGTTCAAATCCCACCTCTGAGGCTCATTATATAACTATAAGCAAGTCACTTGGGGTCTTTGTGCCTCAGTTTCCTCATCTGTAAAATGAGAAAAATAATGCCTACCATATCTCTCACAGTGTTACCATGAAGTTTAAATTGTTTAAAAGTCTGTAAAGTGCCTTATAAACTTAAAAGATACAGAATATTAAAATATATATCTTTTTATATGTGTTTGTATGTATGCATGTATGTGCTAAGCACTAAAAATATAAAAAGAAGCAAAAGACAGTCCCTGACTTCCAGGGATTTAAATCTAACATGGAAGACAACATACAAACAAGTATAAACAAAGAAAGCTATAAAGAGGATACCAGGAAATAACTAAAATAGGGAATATATATATATTTACATATACTCATATATACACATGCATATATCTAAACACACGTGTATTTTTGATATAGATATATAATATAATATAAATCTTTTAATACAGACATATGCATATGTATGAGAGATAGATGGCTGAGCAGATAGAGCTCTGAGTCTGGAGTTAGGGAGACCTGAATTCAAATCCAGACTCAAATATTTACTAGCTGTGTTACTCTGAACAAGTCACTTAACCCTATTTGCCTCAGTTTCCTTATCTGTAAAATGAGCTGGATAAGGAAATGGCAAACTATCCCAGTATCTTTGCCAAGAAAACCCCAAATGGAGTGACAAAGAGTCAAACACAGCTAAATAACTAAACAGCAAATTCACACATACATATGTATACACATGTATATCTGAATATACTTCTGTAGGTATATCTCGATTATCTATTATTATTTATCACTATTATCTAGGAAGTAAACATTTTACTATTATCCAGGAAATTATTATTATCTGGGAAATAAACTTGTCCCACTCACCTTCCTTATCCCTCCTTCCTCCTCATTTCCTGCAGTGCATTTATTGAGTGAAGTTACAGATCCATTCCAGCCCCACACCTCCACACTCAAAGGAAACTGTAGAAATGATCTAAAATCTCTGATCTGCTTCCTGAGCTACATTTTACAACAGCAACAGGCAAAGAAGAAGGGAAGGAGGAAGAAAGGCTTGAGGGTTAAGTAGGCGATTACATTGTCTGGCCCATTTTAGAGCACCCCATTCCAAGTGACCCAGGAAAAGTCCTTTAACAGTGGCACTTGTTAGTGACGGTGAGCTGGAGCGGAAAGAATGCTCATTGTGCATCAGCACTCCTGTTCTTTTATCTCTCTGTTCTGCTGCTCTGCCTGGGGCAGAGGGACCTCAAGCCTCCTCCGTCTGTTGCAGGAAAGAGTGTTGCATCAGGCAGTGATCCCTGGAGCAAAGGCTCCAGATCTGATCTCTAGAATTCATTTTCATAACAACCCACCATTGTGATGCTGTACTTATTAGACCCCCAAAGTAAAAAGATACTTAACTCCATGAGAGCTCCTCAAGAGGGTGGCAATTTCTATTATCTGGGTTTCAGGAGACTGGGAAACTTAGGGGTTGAAAAGGGAGATGCACAGGCTTCCATTCTCACCACCAAAGGCATCTAAGTGGGAGAGTGGATACGGCACTGGACCTGGAGTCAAATCCAACCTCACTACTGTGTGAATCTGGGCAAGTCACTTCATCTCGGCTTCAATTTCTTCAGCTATAAACTGGGGATGATAATAGCACCTATCTCCCAGGGTTGTTGTGAAAAAAACATTTGTAAAAAGACTCTGCAAACCCTAAAGATTTATCATCTTCATCCTCCTCCTCCTCCTCCTCCTCCTCCTCCTCCTCCTCCTCCTCCTCCTCCTCCTCATCATCATCATCGTCAGGAGTACCTGGGAAAGGGAGCAAGTGATAGTAGTTTTATGAAGCCACTTCAGGATGACCAGAAGTAGGTAGATCACTAGTGCATACATAGAAAAGAGAACTGAGCGAAGGAGACTGGTCTTGTTGTAAAGAAAGTAGAAGGCATTGCAGGAATGTGACAGGGACAAGAACCGCTGATCTGGGTTCCAATCTTGGTTCTGCCACTTACTACTGGTGTAACCTTGGACAAATCACATTGCCTCCATGGGCCTCAACAATCTCAAATGTAAAATGAGGGGGCTAAACTAGTATCTAGTACCCCAGAGATTCTGTCCAGTTCTAAATATATTGTAAAGGAAGGGAGATTTGTCTCCCCAACTCCTCCAGCTCAACTGATGAAGCCACAGGATATAACCACAGATGAGATGTTAACATATGAACAATATGTCAATACCCAGTGGCATACTGTATGAAGTGTGAATACTTTTCCACTGTCCAGACTTAATTCTTTAAAGCCCTTTAAGGGCACTGACCAATTCTCACTCTTCTGATGGTACTGCTACTTTCTCAGTCAGAGAGACATACTTTTTCAGTGTTCAACATTTAATATTTTTAATTACATATGAAAACAATTTCTAACATTAGTTTTTTTTATTTGAGTTCCAAATTCTCTCCCTCCCTCCCCTGCCCTCTCATTGAGAAGGCAAGCAATTTGATATAGGTTATACATGGGCAGTCATGCAAAATATATTTCCATATTAGTTATGTTGTGAAAGAAAATACAGACCAAAAAATATCCCAAGAAAAATAAAGCAAGCCTAATACAGTATGCAGCACTCTGCATTTAGACTTAATCAGGTCTTTCTCTGGAAGTAGATAGCATTTTTCATCATGAATCCTTTGAAATTGTCTTGGATCACTGTATTGCTGAGAAGAGCTAAGTCATTTACAGCTGATCATCATAAAATGTTGCTGGTTTTGTGTATACTATTTTTCTGGTTCTGCTCTTTTCATTTTGCTTTAGTTCATGTAAGTCTTTATAGGATTTTTTGAAAGCATCCTTCTCGGCATTTCTTAGAGACAATAGCACTCCATCACAATCATATAGACATCTTGTTCAGTCATTCCCCAGTTGATGGACATCTCGATTTCCAATTGTTTGCCACCACAAAAAGAGCTGCTATAAATATTTGTTTTTGTGTGTGTATATATATATATATATCCTTTTGCCTCTTTAAAAAATCTCTTTGGATATCTAGTAGTAGTATTACTGGGTCAAAGGGTACACAAGGTTTTATAATCCTCTGGGAATAGTTGCAAATTTCAGAGAGAAGTATTCATACTTAGTAAAGGAATTGCTGGTGGAATAACCTTGTCGGTTAAATGACTGTCATCTATGTTAGCTAGAGGAGGAGGAAGGAACAAATTCTCCCTCCCTGACTCTGTCATCTCGATTATTATCACAGTTTTGTTTATTTTGCTGTTTTGAGATAACTGTGCAACAGTAGAAGGCAGTACTTTCAGTACTTAGTAGTTCTTTGTCCGTTCTGGAAGAGGACCATGATTTTGGGAAGATGATGCCATGACCTGCAAGTGAATTGGATTTAAGTGAGGCAGGGCTGTGCAAAGTCACCAGCCTCACTCTCTCCTCTGGAACCATCTGGATCCAGTGGTAAGATATAGATCAGGATGATTGGAGATGGCCCCCTCTACTTAGCAGAGAGAGGTTGGGGGAGAAGTCTTAGTGGGAGAAGTCTTGCTCTACTTTATCTTCTGGATTATCTTTCCTAGACAGTGTGTCTAGGGTCTGGGTCAGAGCCTCTTGCCAAGGAGCCCAGGTTTATTAAGCTTATGTCACTGCAGGGAGCAAGTGGTGATTGCTGCCTTCATATCAGACTCAGACTCATAAGAGAACTTCATTCAACCAACAATGAATGATCAATATCAGAGCTAGCCTAGCATGACTCATTTGAATAGTATCAGCTGACATGGGCCAGTCCCTGTCTCCAAAGTAGGAAACATTCAGTCACCTTACAGTAAGAACCCTTTCTCAATCTATTTCCACCCCAGGCCTTTAGCAATCTGTCACCAGGGCAGGCCCAACCCATTCCTGCAAAGGAGGTGAGAAATATCACCTCTGCCTCACAGCTAGCAACTGTGTATGCCAACAACTGATGGCACTATTACCTTCCACAACGGGAACTTCCAGAGTCTTATTCAATACTGGTATTTGTATAAATACAAAATGATTTCAAAAAGTTGAGAATGCTAAACAAGGGCACCTCAGGAAAGGCCTGCTGCAGGTTGTGACCCCTGAGATAGACTTCTAAAGAAGCTAGGAATTTAGCTATCCACCCCCTACCCCTTTCCCCAATCCACCCAGTCACTAGAAACTCTTCTCTACTTCTCAGTTGTAGCAGTCTACACTGACCCCAACCCCTCGACTCTCTGATTGGTGGAGATCAGGGCATCTGGCCAACCAGAAAACAGTTGTTAGGTAAGTATGAGGAGGCAACTAGGAGCCACTGGGCTTGAAATCAGGAAGATTTATCTTCCTAAATTCAAATCCAGCCTCAGATGTTTACTAGCTATATGACCTTGGGGCAATTCACTTACCCCTGCTTACCTTAGTTTCTTCATCTGTAAAATGAGCTGAAGAAGGAAATGGCAAATCACTCTAGTATCTTTGCCAAGAAAATCCCATAATGAGGTCACCAAGAGTCAGATATAACTGAAACAACTGAATAAAGACAACCAAGGTGTGGGGAAGCCCCTGGTAGCTCATAAAGATGGTTTACTGAATAAAACTGGAAAGTTACATGCCCAAGTGGGAGCTGTCCCAAAAACACCCCTTTCTCCAGCCCCAAGTTCTTAACTACTGAGTGTGGATAGAGCCAACAGGCTGCTAAAAATGATGACTGCCTTCTCCGAGGAATTCTCTACCTCCCCTGGTTTATCAGGAAAATGGGAAAGCTATGGAGGGAGAAATTGGTACTAGCATCATAAAGGTTATATTGTCTGCGTTCCCTGTGCCTATTTCAGAACCTTGTAGTACGAAGTGTGGCCATCCAAAAACATACCTCATGCAGTTATAACATTGCCTCTTTGGAATTAACTACCTTTTATACTCTTGTTTTGCTTCGCTGGAACCAATTAGCATTAGGCCTGGGTGATGTGCAACTGGGATGCCCAGAGGCTACTGAGGTATATGGAGCTGTTGGTAGCTCTAGTAAAGTCCCTGAAGTTGTGACATTTTCTGCAAGCTTGTATGTCTGTTTTTTTCTCCATAGTTTTTCTATGTTCTCTAGCCTCATCCTGCCCCATAGTAGGCTGTCCCATCTCTCTGCTTCTATCAGAATGCCACCCTCTAGCAGGCCTCAAATTCCTCTACTCAGTTGATGCTTCCAATCTGCTCTGAGTTAGGAATCTGATAACAAAGCTTATTAGAATTATGTAAAAGAATAAATAGTTCTGAATAAGAAATCAGTCAAAAAGTACCATATGAGTGGATGCTATTTTTATATGAGAGACTAGCTTGTAAAGACCTAAAGCAGAAATGTAGATGACTCTTTCTTGAAGTCTGACCGTGAAGGAGAAGAGACTGAATGGAAACACTTTTTATTCTTTTCTAAGGAGAGGAGAGATCTGGACCATATCTGCAGACAAAGAAGAAAAATTCCCTCAACTGAGGATGCCTAAGTGTGGTGACTGAGCACGATATTAGAACAGAGTAGATTCTGAATATGAAATCAAACTGTAAAGTACCATGTAAATGGACACCATGATTATTTTTATTACGTGGAAGAGTGGGTGGTGAGAGACAGAGGAAACAGGTACACACAATCAAATGGCATGTAGCTCTAAAAAGGAGAAAGAATGCTCACTTTGAGCTGGGGGACTCGGGGAATCACGCGATTTATAGCTGGATGCTTAGAGAGTGCCTGATGCAAGTCGCTCATTTTAGAGATGGGGAAACTGAGATCAGAGAGGTGAAGGACCTTAGCCAACATCACATAAGCAATCAAAACAGACCTGGTACTAGAACCCTTGCCTCCCAACGTCCAGTTTTCTGCTATTTCAGCTATAGCCTTCGTAGAAGGGAGGGTTTTCAGCTAGGATGAGAATATGGCTAAAGAGAAAGAATGAATAAGTGGTTCCCAAGTATGGGGATGGTATGACAAAATGCACGGGGATTTGATTAAAGTATGTGTGGAAGAGCAAGGAGACAGGCTTTGACGGAAGTGGAGTAGATAGGATGAAGCCAAATTACAGACGGCCTCAAGTGCCAAGATAAAGGGAAAAAGGAGCAAATGTGACCCGAGGAGGCTGAGGGTCCTTAGAGGATGGTAAAACATGATGAATTTAGGCTGGCTGACTAGCCTTCTCTCAGTCCTCATCTACATTCCCACTCCCTAACCCCAGGCCCAAGAAAAGAAAACAAAATGTTAAGCATAACTGGCAAATTGCTAGCATGCCTAACTCAATGTTTCCTATGGCCCCAGTCATACTGCTAAAATATTCTACCACTAAACTGTTCCACGTGAAGCCCATTTTCTGAGGCCTGCAAAACACCTTCCACGTCACCCACAGTGAATTATATCCTTACCATTTCAAGATGACTAGCACATGAACAGACAACAAAACGTTTTAAGAGCTTACCTTGCTGGAGGTTAAATTTGAGAGATAATGTGTTTGGTAACAATCAGGGCCATTTTCTCTGAACATATTCCAACATGAAAAACACCATTTCTGTTACTCGACGAGAACTGGGAAGATTCAGCAGACTGCTACAAAGACAGAAATTAATAGCTTCAGTTAACTGGATATTTGGATGGCTTAGTGGTCTCACTGACATGGGTACTCTGTCCCATGGTATACAGATCATGACCCAGCTGTTCACACTGGGTGATTCTTGCTTATATCCTCCCATATATCCTCTGCTGGGGGTCCAACCAAAAGCAGAGTCTTTTGATCCCCAGAGGCTAAAAGTGCTTGGCACATAGCAGCTGTGTGATAAATACTTATTGAGAGATCCCTGTTATTCTCTTGACATAGCGTGGCTACCAAGGGGTAAAAGCTGACTGATCCCATCAGGTCATTCCTTTTCTTTTTAAGCTAGCATTTATGTAGTTCACTAAGATTTGCAATGCACTTTACATGTTAATTCAATTGATTTTCACAACTCTGTGAGGTAGGTGCCATTATTATCCTTGCTATAGCATGTGAAGCAGCTATCTCAGCAGATGGACTAAACCAGGTTGAGGGTAACTGATGGCCTCAAACCTGTCAGTGAGTTAGGGGGATGTCTATCCTAAGCATGTGAAGACTTTCCCGAAGGAATGAGCAGATGAGAACAATTTGTTTCAATGGCCATGACGGTGTCTGAAGCAGGTGCTGTGGGGCACTTAGAGATTCATCAGACATCAAAGATGCCAAGGTCACCTACTGCATCCTGGGACATCACCAGTCATCTTGTCTTTCATCCTACCACTGGACTTCCATGTCTCAGGAAGAGAGAGTGAAGCGGATAACTTTGTGCAAGTCTGCCTCAATCCAATTCACACACAAGTCAAGACATCCCCTGTGATGTCACTGGTCCTCTTTAGACAAACAACATTATCACCCCCATTTTACAAATGAGGAAACTGAGGCACAGAGGAGTTAGGTGACTTGCCCAGGTTTACTCAGCATCTGAGGCTGGATTCAAACTCAGGTGTACCCAACTCCAAGACCTGTGCTATCCACTGCACCACTTAGCTGCCTTAGATTGTCTCACTAGATGACTGGCCTACTTCCTTTTCTGGTTATATATTTCTCTAATGATATCCTTTATGGTACTTCCCCATCACAATGATTCATTTGTAGCATGTTGTAGACTATTCATAACTTTGGAGTTAGAAGTTCCTTCAGTGGCCATCTAGTCAGTTGGTCAATAAACATTTATTAAGTGCCTACTGTGTTCCAGACATTGTACTAAGTGCAGGGGATACAAAGAAAGGCAAAAGACAGTCCCTGCCTTCTAGGAGTTCACAATTTAGCTCAATCCATACATGAAAAAGAATCTCCATCATAACACAGTCAACAAATGGTCATCCAGCCTTTGTTTCAGGTCCTCCAAAGAGACCCATTCTACTTTTGTTCTTATTTTATATATACATATATATGTATGTATGTATCCACACATATATATTTATACACATATATGTATACACACATTTATACACTGATATGATATATATTATATATATCTATATATACATACACATATATGTATACTAATGCACCAATTTTATGCTTTGTCCATTCAAGTGTATATCACAATCTGTACCAAAAGCACTTTTCATCCATTTGGTATTGTGTGTCTGAATAGTTAGACCAAATTCTTCTAAGTGATCATGGATTTCATTTAGCAGGTTTGCAATGCTTTTATAATCAAGTCGTTTCCAGGGCTTGATGCAAATACTCATCCACAAATAGGAGCATTTGAAGGTCCTCATAATCTGCATCCTCTTCTATTTGGATCTTATACTAGACATTCTCTGCGACACTGGGGCTTAGAACAATGTCTGGCTCACAGAAAGTACTTAATGAATGTTTGTGTGATTGCTATATATGAGATACAATTTCATTGCTACTAAGAATGGTGACCAAGAAAACATTATCAACCCAGAAACCTACTTTCCTAGTACCGTATGTAGGATGAATTATCTAAATGCACAAAAAAATATGACTGATGAGAGTATTAGAAGGTAGCAAACAAGTTTTTGAAAGTAATATTCCACAGTAGACCACATCTTTTCCATCACAGTAATGACTGAAAGATACAGAGAATATGCGATCCCACAGTGTTTATTGCTTGTTGACTATCAAAAAACGTCTGATTCAACAGAGTAAATTGTCTCCCTTAAGGCTCTCCTGCAAATAAGGCATCTCCCATGTATATGTCAAAATTATATTACGTCAGGATTCCTTGAATAACATAAAACAGAGACAACCTTGCAAAATATTAAGTGAGACATTAAAAAAGCATTTGCCACTACACTGTCCTAAAAGGAGATCTGGTATAGGGTTCATGTCAAAGAGAGGTTCCCTATTGATGGAGAAGCCCGCCAGATGCTTCTGTTTGTAAATGACATAGTGCCAACTGCTTTACGCCATGGAACACTGCCAAGTCTCCTAAATGAGAACTAGAACCAAAATGGATGAAAATAACTCAATAAAAGCCGAATTCAGAATTCATCTGCTTTGGGTGTGTTGCTTCTAAAGGGGTTCTTTTGTTAGAAGCTCTTATGCTTTGCTTTTGTATCCTCAGGACTTAGTACAATGCCTTGCACCTAGCTGCTGTTCAGTCCTGTCCAACTTTTCATGATCTCATTTGGGGTTTTCTTGACAAAGAAACTGGAATGGTTCACCATTTCCTTCTCCAGGTCATTTCACAGATAAGGAAACTGAGGCAAACAGGATTAAGTGACTTTCCCAGGATCACATAGCTAGTAAGGGTCTAAGGCCAGACTGGAACTCAGGAAGATGAGTCTTCCTGATTCCAAGCCCAGTGCTCTAGCCACTATGCCACCTAGTCACCCCCTTGTACCTAGCACGTGCTCAAAAAGTACTGGTTGAACTGAATTGAAATAATGAGAATTTATTCAGTGTAAGGCACTATGTTTGGCTGAGTGAGATGGAAAATTAAGGAAAAAAGATAAATCCCTCCAGTAATGAAGAAGAGAGAGGGATAGGGACTGGACCTGGAATTTCAATGACATAGGGAGTTGACAGTGGCCTACAGCACAGAACTGCCCAGGGTCATGCAGCTTGAGCTTGAGCCCAGATCTTTCTGGCTTCAAAGCTAGCTCCTTTCTATTACATCTAACTGCTTCTCATCTACGTAAAAAACAAATGCATGGAAGAGTAATAAGGGGCAGACATACTAAATACTTCTGGGTAGAATGCAAGACAACCCAAATGTTTCTCTAGTAAAAATGCCGTAAGAAGGTCCTGGTTCAATATCTCTCACTTTGTTACGTCTGAAACATGCTTTCCTCTTCTTAGATAAAGGTGCTCTATTAGGAGGATGGAATATAATAAATTCCCACAAAACCTAAAGTATATCTCACAAGCATATTTTTCTCTCAATGAATTAGGCAAATGCTCTCAAGAGGAACAGAAAATACGATATGGGGTATTTATAAATGTCACATGTGCTGAAAGACACTTCAGAGAAGTTCCTTAGAAAGAAAATCTCAGGCTTCATTGATTCCATATATCATTGCCACTTTAGGCTAATAAGTCTTTGCTAAGAAGTGAGGTAAGATTGATATTTTTTTTTCTAAGAAGAAGCTGTCCTTTTACAAATCAATCAGGTGAGAATCAGTGAGGTTTCACTGTAATGCCTAATTAGAATTAATTACCTAATGTGCATAAAACACTTCAGAGATAATTAAAAAAAAATACCACCTAGTGTTGCCATTGGATTTGGTCTAGGATTTTTTTTTTCAGGAGCTCCTTTGTTTTTGTTTGCTGATTTTCAAACGAAACAAAAGCTCTTCGGACATTGAACTATGAAAATAAGGTGTCATCCACAAGTGGACTCCAGAACATAATTAGGTCTAGTCTAGTTGTGACTATTTTTGTAGACACCATAGTCAATCCCCTCACCCCCCTTTACTTCTTAGCAGACATAAAAGGTTCAGGCTAGAAAAGCTACTTGTCTTGGATTTGTACTGGCCTCTTGCTTGGCCAAAGTTGATGTGGAAAAGTAGTGACCTGATTTAACCCCCATGAATTCTGTGAAAGAATATCAGTAGCACCAGTGAGGAAATGAAAGTAATTTTTCTGAAATTCTTCTCTTGCTATATAGAAGATGAGAAAGGTTATTGGCTAATAGAATGTAGACCCAGTATGGTGGAAAGTTCACTTTAAGAGCAGAACAGTGACCTAGAGATCAGATTCATCTCTTGATAATGGTCCTTAAGGACAGCTTATTGAATAGCATTCTTTATTTCCTTGAGATAAGAAATCAGAATTACCAATCCTAAGAGCTAAAAGGGACCTCAGGAGCCATCTTGTCCAATTATACCCAACCCAGGAGAATTTCCTTCAAAACATCCTAGAAAATTGGTTGCCCAGTCTCTGCCTGAAGACTTCCAGCAAAGGGGAATTTACTCCCTCCTCCTGAGTCAGTTTATTCCAGTTTTAGACAGAACTAATTGTTAGGAAGGTTGTTTTTTCCCCTTACTTCAGGCTGAAATCTGTCTTTCTGCCACTTCTACCCATTACCCTAGTTCTGCTCTCTGGAGCCAAGGGGAAAAACAGGCCTACTCTTACTGCCACATGACAGTTCTTCAAATAAGTTATTTCTGATGAACTGATGCAGAGTGAAGTGAGCAGGACCAGGAGAATAATGTATACAATCGCAACAGTACTGTAAAGAAATGGCTCTGAAAGACCTTAACAACTCTGATTCACTCAATGACTAGTCATCCGGCTGGGATTTCAGAGTACTCATGATGAAGCAGGTTGCTCACCTACAAGAAAGATGATGAACACAGGATGCAGAATGATAGTACATGTATGTACATGGGTGTATGTATGTATGTATGCATGCATGCATCTAGACGTGTATATGTATAGATATATATACACTTATACACAAACATATATACATTTGTATATGCAGATATAAACATATATACATGGGTATGTATATATACTTACATATACCTATATGTACATGTTTAACAAGGTTAATGCAGGAATGTATTTTCCTTGGCTACTTGTATCTGTTACAGATTTTTGCTTTTCTTTTTCAGTGGATGTTGAAGAGAGTTGAGAAGGAGAGAATGTGGTTTTTTTGTAGAAGAAAAAACAGTTAAAAAAAATACCCAAACAAAATAGTTGTTTCTTCTCCAGCCTAAATATCCCCAGTTCATGTGGCATGGTCATGGGTGTACTAACCACATTAATTGCTTCATTTTTTATCCATTTCTTCCCAAAACACCCTTCACTGGGGAAAAGACTGAACAAAGGTGGCATATAAATGCTATGGAAAATTATTACATCATAAGAAACCATTTTTTAAAAAAAAATTAGTTATCTTAAGTTTTCAACATTCATTTCCACAAAATTTTGAGTTCCAAATTTTCTCCCCATCTCTCCCTTCCCCCACTCCAAAGTGCCAAGCATTCTAATTACCCCTACCACCAATCTGCCTTCCCTTCTAACATCCCTCCATTCCCTTATCCCCATCTTCTCTTTTGTCCTGTAGGGCAAGATACATTTCTATACCCCATTACCTTTATTTCTTGTTTCCCAGTTGTATGCAAGAACAATACTCAACAGCTGTTCCTAAAACTTTGAGTTCCAACTTCTCCTCCTTCCTCCCTCCCCACCCATCCCCATTGGGAAGGCAAGCAATTCAATATAGGCCACATATGTGTAGTTTTGCAAATGACATCCTATCCTATCCCCCATTTTTCTCTTCTCTCTTTTGAGCTTGTCTCTCCCCAAGAGTGTTGGCTTCTAATTGCTCCCTCCTTCCATTGCTCTCCCTTCCATCATCCCTCCCCACTTATCCTCTTTTCCCCCACTTTGCTATATTGTAAGATAGGTTTTCATACCAAAAGAATGTGTATTTTATTCCTTTCTTGAGTCAAATATGATGAGAGTAAGTGTCACGTTTTCCCTCTCACCTACCTCCTTTTTCCCTCATTGAAAAGTCTTTTTCTTGTCTCTTTTATGAGAGATAATTTGCCCCATTCCATTTCTCCCTTTCTGCTCCCAATACATTCCTCTCTCATCCCTTAATTTCATGTTTTTAGATATGATCCCTTCTTATTCAACTCACCCTGTGGTCTGTGTGTGTGTGTGTGTGTGTGTGTGTGTGCGTGTGTGTATACAATCCCACCAACTACCCAGATACTGAAAAAAGTTTCAAGAGTTACAAATATTGTCTTTCCATGTAGGAATGTAAACAGTTCAACTTTAGTAAGTCCCTTATGACTTCTCTTTGCTGTTTACCTTTTCATGCTTCTCTTGATTCTTGTGTTTGAAAGTCAAATTTTGTATTTAGTTCTGGTCTTTTCATCAAGAATGCTTGAAAGTCCTCTATTTCATTGGATAACCATTTTTTACCCTGAAGTATTGTACTCAGGTTTGCTGGGTAGGTGATTCTTGGTTTTAATCCTAGTTCCTTTGACTTCTGGACTATCATATTCCAAACCCTGTGATCCGTTAATGTAAAAGCTGCTAGATCTTGTGTTATCCTGATTGTATTTCCACAATACTAGAATTGTTTCTTTCTAGCTACTTGCAATATTTTCTCCTTGACCTGGGAACTGTGGAATTTGGCAACAATGTTCCTAGGAGTTTCTCTTTTTGGATCTTTTTCAGGAGGTGATCAGTGGATTCTTTCAATATTGATTTTTCTCTCTGGTTCTAGAATCTCAGGGCAGTTTTCCTTGATAATTTCATGAAAGATGATGTCTAGGCTCTTTTTTTGGTCATGGCTTTCAGGTGGTCCCATAATTTTTAAATTGTCTCTCCTGAATCTATTTTCCAGGTCAGTTGTTTTTCCAATGAGATATTTCACATTATCTTCCATTTTTTCATTCTTTTGGTTCTGTTATGTGATTTCGTGGTTTCTCATAAAGTCACTAGCCTCCATCTGTTCCATTCTAATTTTGAAAGAACTATTTTCTTCAGTGAGCTTTTGAACCTCCTTTTCCATTTGGCTAATTCTGCTTTTTAAAGCCTTCTTCTCCTCACTGGCTTTTTGGGATCTCTTTCGCCAGTTGAGTTAGCCTATTTTTAAAGATGTTATTTTCTTCAGCATTTTTTGGGGGTCTCCTTAGCAAACTGTTGACTCACTTTTCATGATTTTCTTGCATCCCTCTCATTTCTCTTCCCAATTTTTTCTCCACCTCTTTTACTTGATTTGAAAAATTGTTTTTGAGCTCTTCTGTGGCCTGATGTTTGGATACAGAAGCCTTGACTTTTATACCTTTTCCTGATGGTAAACATTGTTCTTCCTCATCCAAAAGGATAGGAGAAGATATCTGTTCACCAATAAAGTAACCTTGTATAACTTTATTTTTTTCCCCTTTTTGGGGCATTTTCCCCACCAACTACTTGACTTTTGGGTCCTTTGTCAAGAGTAGGGTATACTCTGGGGATATGGGATTCTGTAAGGTCTCAATTCCTCCAAGGTGGCACAATCAAGCCACTAGTCTGTACACTAGTCTGGGAGCAATAAGAAACTTTTGTGCCCAGAATCTGTGAGTAGTAGAGTTTCCTTTCCACAAATTTCCCCTCCAGTTCCAAGCCAGCACTGCGGGCTGAGATTTGGATAAGCTGCTCAATTCCCCCAGGGGTTTTACGATCCAAAAATGGATGTGGGCTGCTGGGGGAGCTGCTGGGCTAGATGTGGCCTCTGTCTGAAGTTGGAGCTATGGAAAGACCCTGCTCCCTTCTCAGCCAGCTGAAAAAACCTTCTCACTGACCTTTGGTGCCTGTGAGTTGAGGGATCTGCAAACCCCTGCTGTAGCCACTGGGGATTCCACCCCTGAGGCCTGCTCATGTCCTCCTCTCAGCGCTGTGCCATGTGACCAAGGCTAGGCTGGTCTCCCCTTGGCATCTGGTGTGACAGACCTTTCCCATCAGACTTTCAGGTCACCCTGGGCTGGAAATCTCCTCCACTCTGTTGTTCTGTGGCTTCGGCTGCTCTAGAATTTGTTGAGAGTCTTTCTTTTCAGGTATTTTATGGGTTGTGGGGAAAAAGCATCAATAAAAGTTTTTTTTTTTAAAGGGACAGAAACAATAAAATATAATATGGCAACTGAAATTGAACACGATATTTCAGATGTGATCTGACCAGAACAAAGTACAATGGGTGGGATCATCACCACCCTCTGTATGGACACTTTTACACTTGTATATAGCCTACAGCTTTTCTGACTATTATGTCACAGTGTTGACTCACACTGAGCTCATAGTCCATTGAAATCACCAAATCTTTTTCACACAATCTGTCTAGCAGCCTCTCCCAATCTATAAATGTTATAAAAGTTAAATTTAGGACTTTAGTATAGTCAAGTATGGGATTCTATACTTATCATTGTTAAATTTTATCTTACTAGATTTGACCCATCCTTTTACCCTGCCAAGGTCTTTCAGTTACATCATCCAATTATTAGCTGTTCAAAATTAGAAAAGTGCTCTGAACATGCTTGAATTTCCTGTCATTGTGTGTTAGGTCCCAATCACCCATGAATTGTTCTTTTAAGTCCTTCTTAAAAACTGACTTACATTTTTTTTCATTTCCAAGACTCTCTAGAGCTAACAAGTGCCATATATTTATTATTTGCTATGCAAAAAAATTTCCTGAAATACTCTTAAAAATTCATCCTTCAGGATTCAAGAGCTGTCTCCTAATCTAGCATTCTTGGTTTTACTGAATGTCTATTTAAATTGCTAGTAATATTACAAACTTTTATCCTGACTGGCTCAGGATTGCCTGAATGGGCAATATAGGTCAGTAAGGTAAAGTCAACTAGGCTTCTGGGGCAGGTAGGTGGTGCTGTAGTGAATAGAGTGCTAGGCCTGGAGTCAGGAAGACTCATCTGCCTGAGTTCAAATCTGGCCTCAGACACTTACTAGCCCTGTGATCTTGGACAAGTCATTTGCACATGTTTGCCTCAGCTTTATCATTTGTAAAACGAGCTGGAGAAGGAAATGGCTAGCCACTCCATTACCTTTGTCAAGAAAACCCCAAATGGAGTCACAAAGAGACTGAAAAGATGGAACAACAATTAGTCTCCTAGAGCAAGAAGAAGGAAGGAAATAAGCTTTTATACAGCACCTATTATGTGCCAGGCACTGTGCTCAGTGGTTTACAAATATTATTTCACTTGATCCTCATAATAGCTCCATGGTAGGTGCTACTTTTATTATTATTTTTTAAATCTGAGGAAACACAAATGAGGTTCATTGACTTGCTCAGGGTCATATGACTATTAGGAGTCCGAGATCAAATTTGAACTCAGGTCTTCCTGACTCCTGGTCCAGCTCTCTCTGATGAAAGAGAGAGAATGCCTGCTTCCCATTTCCCACACTGACAATGAGGCTTTGGTTCCCTGGAAGAAGGTTTTATGGGGAACAATAGTATTCAGTGAAGGAAGCCTAGATATAGAATTACAAAATATGATGATATCACTTTTTATCCCTGCTACTTACCCTCTATGTGTACAATTTTTGAAGTAAATAAAGTTTACTTTTGGTGTTCTATCCTTTTCCCAGTCAGGGAAGAGTTACCAAAGTATGATATGATATGATATGATATGATATGATATGATATGATATGATATGATATATTATATGACAAAGGCTCCTACTAGGAGGTAGCTGTATTTTAATGAGGGACTTAAAAACTACAAATCCTTCAAAACCTCTAATGGTAGGCTTTCAGGCATGGTGATGGGCAGTGGGAAAAAATATTTGGAGGCTGAAATTTCACCACCAAAGTCACTTCCCATTCAACTTGTTCTAAGGGAGCTTAAAGGTCCAGACCAGATGTTAGAATATTAAGATGCCCCAGATATTTCAATAGATGGCATTTGTGAATAAACAATATGGTGGCATATGTTTATACTGTTTGTAATTGTTCAGTTGTGTCTAAATTTTTGTGATCCCATTTGAGGTTTCCTTGGCACAGATACTGGAGTGGTTTGCCATTTCCTTCTCCAGCTCATTTTGCTGATGAGGAAACATGGTTAAGTGACTTGCCCAGAGTCACATAGCTAGTAAACATCTAAGGCTAGATTTGAACTCATGTCTTCCCGACTCGAGGGCTGATGCTCTATCTATTGCACCACCTCCCTTCCCCTGTCTATACTGTACAATGCTTTCATGCTTTTTCAGAGAAATTTCACACTTATTAATTCTCACAATAACCCTGCAAAGTAGGCAAACAGATATTCTTCCTATTTGACAGGTGAGGGCTTGAAAGGTTAGTGATTGTTCAAGCTAGCTAGCTAGTCAGTAGGCGAGTGTAATGGTAAGAGAATTTGAAGATCTTCTCTGCCCCTTATTAGGCCCATGTGACCTGCTTTGAGCTTTGGCCCACTCTGCAGTTTGAGTCACTTGGAGCCGATGATAGGAGGAGCCTGCTGAATGGGTGGAGCAGGAAGAGAATGTGAAGGCAGAGCTGAGGCAGAGCAGTCAGCATGAGTGAGAGAGGTAGTGATTTTGCCTAAGGGAGCTTGTTTGTGGGGAGGCCTGAGGGAGGGAAGACTTGGAGATAGCTGTGCTCCCTTCACTGATAATGTGTATAGATTTCCTCGTTACTATGATAGATTTGGCTTTCTGGTGTTTGAATAAATGTCCTGGTTTCATCTTTGAGAAACAGAGTATATTTTGCGAATTTACCTTGGAAATATGCATGCATATCCATAATGGCTGTTGTGGGTATCACATTGACACTGCAGAGAGCTATGAGACCCCACATTTCTCTACTCAGACAAGTCATTTTTAAGTGCCTCTTAAAAAAATAGTTGTGCTTAACACTATACTAGAAGCTGCAGGCAAGTTCTTTCCCAATAATTTGTAGGTGGTCCTTTAGACATGCCTTGGCTCCTTTGGATTGGCAAATATTACAACGAAAAATATAGAATTGTCTAGTCTCCATATGAAAAAAGTAGCTAGAACTGGACTTTGACTCAGGAGACCTAGGTTCAGATCCTAGTTTCATCACTTACTAACTGTGTGACCTTAGACTAGTCACTTAATAACTTCTCTGGGTTTCAGATTTCTCTTCTATAAAATGGGGATAAGAAGAATGTTAGACCAGTCTCAGAGGGAATTCTGAGTATCAGATGAGATCCCTTACATCAAAATACTATCTTAACAAAGTCCTATATTAATGTAAGTCATTATGACTTCAAGGACAGCAACCTCCTGAGGCTATTTCCATAGAAAAAAATGGTGTCACTTAATAACTCTTTAAAAAGGAACCCTATCCTTCACACCCTTGAACTTCCCAGGAGGACTTTCAGCAGAATTCAGCCTGTCAACCTTCTCTAGAAGTTGGAACTTTGATCCCTGCAGACTCCCTGGAGTCACCAGTCTGGAAAAAAGGACAGTCACTGTGTCAGAGACAGAGCTAACATCAGGCTGGGGTCTGTGCTAGGGAAACTCACTGGGGGTGAGTTCCGTCCTTCTGTGGATGTCAGCCCTTAGTGTTCTAAGGCTGAAACAATTTTCTGATCCTGCTTCCACCATGAATTGTGCTCTGTCTGGCTGTTGCAACCCACCTCCAGATGACAATAATAAAATCAAGACCTGAAAGAAGACATAGTCGTTGAATCATAGGACCTTGGAGATCACCTAGTCCAACCTCCTCCAAGCCTCCCTTCTACAGACGAGGAAACTGAGGGGCAGAGCCAATATTCACACTCAGGTTCTCTGACTCCCAATCTAGTGGTATTTGTACTATGCCAGCAAAGACGATGCAAAGTCAGGGCCATCAGGTTAGGATTTAGCCTGGGTACAAGAAAACTAATGGGAGGCACAATTTCTTTCTGAAAATATTTGAAGGGCAGGTAGGTAGCTCAATAAATAGAACATTGGACCTAGAGTCAGGGAGATGAGTTCAAATTTTGCCTCTGACACTTAGCTGTGTGACCTTGAGCAAGCTGATTCATCTCTGCCTCAGTGTCCTCATTTGTAAAATGAGGATAGTAATGGCATCTACCTCCCAGGATTGTTGGGAGGATCAAGTGAGACAACAATTGTTAAGGGCTTGGCACAGTGACTGGCACATGGTAAGTGTTACGTAAATAATAGCTACTAAAGGACTCATTGCAAAAGACCCTGTGTTGAGAAAGATGGAAGGCAAAAAGAAAAGGGAATGGCAGAGGATGAGATGGATGGACAGTGCCATGGAAACAATAAACATGAACTTGGACAGACTTGGAGAGATAGTAGAGGGTAGAAGGGCCCGGTGTGGTATGGTCCATGGGGTCCCGAAGAGTCGGACACGACTGGACAACAATAAAGATCACTGGTAAGTTGACTGTGTTGCTCGAGAGAGTAGATATTACAAGAAAGCAGATTTTAGCATAAAATTTTGTTTCTCTATGGGGAAGAACCATTGACCAATTTAGAACAACCCAGCAATGGGCTACTCCAAATGGAAGTCATGAGGCTGTCAGACCCCTTGTAGCTGGAAGTGTTCGAGAAGAGAGTAGAAGACCACCATATGTCAAACGTGTAACAGGAAGAATTCTGACTGCCATTTCTCTTTCTCACTGTGAGAATCTATAGGTCCAGAATACCAAAGGTCAGAATCAGGAAAGGGTTAAGGGAGGCACCACAGATCAAGGTCACAGACTTGGAACAGGTTTAGGGAGAGAGAAAAACTGCTTAGCAGCGAACAGGAGATGGCCTGAGGGACTGCACCTGGTGAGATCTCTTCTACCTGACCCAGTACATCCAGTCTGCCTGCCAGCCTTTCTGGTCTCAACAGTGTTGATACATTCAGAGAGAACTACACAGACTTACCCTCTGTCCTCAGAGAACCCAAGCTCAGATGATGTGTTCCATTTAAGTGATCTTAGAGCCTTTGAAAAACCTGGTCGTACACAAAGAGCAATTTTATTACCCCCCATTTTCCAAGTGAAGCAAGTGAGGCCCAGTGGCACTGTGATTTGCTAGAGATCACACTCAACTGAATTCAGCATTAAGATTAACAAGTTGTGATCACTGGCCTCAAGGAGCTTATAGTTCAGTGGAATGTACCCATAAAAAACAAGGCAACACATGCTGAGTATCAAAATAATGGTCTAGGAATGAGCAGTGCTGCAGAATTTAATTAGAGAGAGAGAGATCGCTGAAGGGAGATAGGAAAGACTCCTGAAAAACACAAGGTTTCTGCTGGACCTTGAAGGAAGGGCAGAAATTAGACAAGTCAGAAGGATGGGATGACAGGGAAGGTAGTTTAGGTGAAAGAACAGTGAACCAGGTTATAGAGGCCATATTAACAATCTATCTTCTGCCTGCTTCTCTTGCTCTGCAGGTTTGCTTGGTACACTGGAGTGCCCCATTCCAATTAACTCCTCTGTAAGAAGAGCCTATGCTCTTTCCTCCATAGTGTCTTGCATTAATCAACATGGGATGAACTGACATGACAGATACAACACCACGAACAAGTAGGCATTCAAGGAATTTCAAAAGAGGACGCTAATGGAGAAGGAATCATAAGACACAGTATTGAGAGCTCGAAGCTACCTACCTTAGGTAACTTTAGTCTGACCCAGAAACATCCAACAGGAGGCCTGCAACACTGCCAAGTGTGCCTGAACCGGATTAAAATGTAATTGGGAAATATTTAACAAAACAAATATAATAATACTATTACTGTTCAGTTGTTTCAGTTATATCTGACTCATCATGACCCCCTATGGGATTTTCTTGGCAAGGATACTGGAGTGGTTCACCATTTACTTCTCCTGCTCATTTTACTGATGAGGAAATGGAGTCAATCAGGGTTAACTGACTTGCCCAGGATCATTCAGGCATTCTATCCACTGTGCCACCTAGCTGCCCTCTTGAATAGGTACTAAATGCATATCTGATCAATTATTTCACCCCACAAAAAATGCACAAAGCACAAAGGACTCAGAGGAGTCCACAGACAGATACAAAAACACATAAAGAGTTCAAATAGCCCAAAGGCTCCTCCCAGAAGGAAAACACACTTTGAAACTGCTGACTAAGCCTTCCCTTCACCACCAATTGTCTCAGGAACTCATGGCAGTAGTGCGGAGGTGTTGGCAAGGTCTAGATGTCCTGCCACAAATACACCCTACCATGTCATGATTCTAGTTCTCCAGCTACAGAAGCTATGTCAGCTCTCTTCCTTCTCTATGAAGCACGCTACCACAGAAGTCTTCTTCAAGGACCAGTTCCCAAACTCTCAAATTCAGGGTTCCCTACAAGGCAACTCCCAAAGTTAGTGTTACTTTGGAAATCTCCCTTCTCTGGTGAGAAGCCTAGAGTCAGGGATCACCTTGCCTAGAGAAGTCAAAGTTTTCCCTTCCTCCACAAAGGAGGTTATTATGGTAGAAAGAGCACTGACTTTGAAGGCAGAAGACCTGGGTCTTCTTATTACTTATTACAGCTTATTACTGGGTGACTTTGGGTAACTCACTTAGCTTCCTTGAACTTCATTTTCCTCAAGTATAAAATGAGGGAGTTGGACTAGATGGTTCAGGGGCATCTAGGTGGCACAGTGGATAGAGTATCAGCCCTGGAGTCAGGAGGACCTGAGTTCAAGTGCAGCCTCACATACTTACTAACTGTGTCACCCTGAACAAATTCACTTAACCCTGACTGCCTCCAAAATAAACAAACCAAAAAACAAAATTTAAAAAGAAAAATATGGCTTATTAAGAAGAAACATGGTACTCCAATTTAATTAATTAAACTCTAATTTAAATTCAAATCCCACTTCTTTCACTTAGCACCTACGTAGCCTTGAGCAAGTCAACTCTCTTCTCCTCCATTTTCTATTCCATAAAATAAAGGAGATGGACCAGATGACTTCTAAGGTTCCTTTCAACAATAACTCAACGATCCTATGAGTTCCCTAAATCCTGTCAGCACGTTTTTCTCTCTTTGGGGAATTGTTCCAAACAAAGGTTCGTACCCTATACTCTCATCAAGTTAATTGAAAATGTATCAAGTTAATCTGGGGTTATGTTCCTGAAACCTCCCTTTTACATTATTGTCAGCCACCATCTTGTTTCTAGATGGCAGGCAGAATCACAGCTTTTGGCTTCCACATTTCATTCAATTCATTCAGCATTTTTGAAAGAGATCCAGGCACAAACAATAAAAGACGATACATGAGTGGTCCACTACTACATGAGCAGTAGAGTTGAAGCAGAGGGTTCAGCTCACCTGTGTATATCCCTCTCTAACCTCCCAGGACAAACGAATCTCTACGTAAGGCATTAACTTTTTGTGTTGTGGTCAGGTCGGGCAGTCGGGTGAAGTTAGACTTATCAGAATAATATCATAAGAAGAATAAAATAAAATACATCGAATTACAAAAGAAATCAACTATACTGAAATAGTTATCAAAAAAAAAGTTCATGGGCTCTAGGTTAATATCTCCTGCTCTAGATAAAACAAAGCAATCAAAGCCTGTTTCTAGTCTCAGTCAAGCATGTTGATATTAAAAAAAAAATACACGGAGTAGTTCCCATTAATTTGCTCGTAGCAGGAAACTCCAATTTCCTGAATGCAGGGTTTGTTTGCTCAGGGGAACAGCACTGATCCTGTCAATGAGCTCTGGCAATCAAAGTCCACCGTGCTCTCAGAGAGGTAACTGAGAAGGTTTAGACTCCCTTTGCCCCATCTCCCGCCACTCCCCATCCATCATTGGGGGGCATTTCCTTCTTCAGTCAGGTGCTCAGAAATGGTTATTGCTTCTAAGATTTTTTAACTAGAACATCTGAGTCACCAAATCACAGAATTTAGAAGTGAGAGGGACCTTAGCAATCATCTAGTCCCTCTCTCTCATTGTACAGATGAGGAAGTCCTTCAAAGAAATGAAGGTCCAGTAAGGTAGGATTGCCACCCTAACTCCCAAACAACCATCCAAATAAATAAATGAAAGGGAGGTTGTTTCCCAAGTGAGGATCTACTTGGCATCTTCCTGAACTTCTCCCAGAGCTGTTTTTAGCCTTCCTCAATCCTGGCAGGCCCCTGGAGGGAACCCCATACAACATTTCTTCTGAGTAGGACCAGAGGAGGTGATTTACAAGCATTACAAGTAGCATTTCCTTTAAATCTTCCCATCTTTTTTAATTGCACTCTGAAACATTCAACTCTTGTTTGGCGAGAAGCTGGTTAATTAACTTCCAGGCCTTTGGGGTTTTTCTGGTCATTAGAACTGTTCTTCTTACAAAGGAGGAGGCTGAATTTCTAATAATTTCAGGAAGCCGCCACCCAACTTCTGCCATGTCAGGACACAGGAACCATCTCAATATTTTACTAAAGTGATAATTATGGAAACTTGACCAGATCTACAGTCAGACTCATCTGCCAATTTTAATAACATCACAAAAAAATCTCCTTTTTCAAACAGGTAATGAAGTCATCACTTTAGCCACATAGGGCTAATAAAATGTTATTAACACAGACTTTAAAATCACCATACACCAAAAAAAAATTTTTTTTTAATTGCAAGATTTGGAGTCAGAGGCTCTGGGCTCAACCCTAGCTTGGCTATTTACTATCTCTGGAGCTTGGAGCCACTGCCTGGGGCCATTTCCTCCTCTGTGAAATGGGGGTGCAAGTTAGGCTATATGGTTGTAAAAGTTTCTTTCAGTTCTAAATGCTATGAACAAATTGTATTCTCATTCATCAACTTGTTATGGCGTTGATGAGAAGCAGTATGGGTAATGAAAAGAACACTGGATTAGAACCAGGACACCAATGAAATCAAAGCTTCAGCTGTGTCTGTCATCTCCTTCCCCCTCCTCCTCACCCCCAAAGACTGTTATATGCTCTTGAATTGTCTATGAGGTGCTGAGTTTCTTTTCCCCTTAGCTGCCTAGACAGGTACACATATAACAACCTGTACTTCTATATCATGTTAAAGTCTAGAAAACACTTTTCTCACAACACCTCTAAAAGGTTCATAGTTCAAGAATTATTTCAGAGATGAGGAAATTGAGGATCAGAGCAGTCATGAGTCATGTATAGGATCATATAAATAGTAAGTTCTGGCATTGGAATTTGAACCCAGGTTTCTCCAGCATTCTTTGCTCTTGACCAAACTGTCTCTCTTGAGCCATTTCAGGAGGGCATATAATCCTGTGATGAAAGACCAAAGATATTTTCAAATATGAAAAGCCTAATAAATATAATGGCCTTTCTTTGCAGTAATCTTGAGAAGAAACAATTTTTTAAAAGCACAGTCCATGTACTGGTCTAAGTATCCTTCCCTCAACACTGTCATTAGCCTGAATTAGTCTCTATATGGTCATCATCATTATTATCCTCCATGAAGAAGCTATGGAAAAACATTGCCAAAAATCCTATGGGATCAGAAGGTGGGGATGGCTTGATACTTGTACCAGTGAAGGAAATCCCAACATTGAGCTTCCAAATCCACTGAAATATTGTTAATTTTTGGATTACTTTTCAAAGTAGCTTCATTGATAGACTGCTGTTCCTCAATAATGCTGAGAGGTAGGTGGGATAATTGGCATCTTTTTTACAGGAAGGCAGTTTGGAGTAGTGGAGAGAGAAATTGGTTTTGGAATCATAAAGATCTGTGTTCAACTTCTGTCACTGACTCACACTGGCAGAGTGACTGTGGGTAAGTGCTGTAACCTCTCAGGGCATCAGGCAAACTCTCTAAGACAAGTGTTCTTAACCTGGGACCTAAAACTTGTTTCTAAAAATATTTTGAAATATTTTGAGACACACAAAAGGTTAAAAACCCATACTCTATGATTATGACTTGCAGAGAAAGTGCCAACATGCATCAATAGAGAGAGTTGCTTTATCTGAGTTACCTACCCTCATTCAATCAATCGCTGGTCTCCTCCCTATTACTCTCCCTTACATGTAAGAAGACCAAAGAAGCCTAAAGGGGCACAGCCACTTTCTCCAGGTCACGCAGCTGGACCGGGCAAAACCAAGATTCCAGTCCAAGGGTCCTGGTTGCGTATGCCCTGGGATTGGATCACACCAAACTTCTGTAACTTCAATGCCTAACAGATACTCCCAGTGCGCAGTCATGAGTCTGCCCTTCAACTGCCCCATAAGTCATTAGCATTATTATTCCACTTCAGTGATATGTCTGTGTTTACATTTCAGCTTTAATCTAAGCCCAGCAGGAAGGGTCATTAGCTGATACTGAGAAAGTTTCCTTATTAACTTATTCAAGGTGTTCTCAGCTGGGCTGAAGGCTCCAGGGACTGCTAATGGGGAGCCAAACCTTCCCCCATTCATTTGATCAGCAACTGGGCTCAGGCCTGAGTGGGCAGCAAGGGAAGGTTTTAGCAGCTGATGCCTACTGGTAATTAGAAAAGGCTTCCACTCCCTTCCTCTGGCTTCCTTACACCTGCTGGGCTTGTTAGTGGTTTCATTAACCATGCCCACAATTGATTGAGCAAAGATCTCAGATCACCTCCCAGTACAACTACTGGATAAGACCTGAGACACCCTGCAAGCAGCTATATGGGTCCAAATCCTACATACACTGCCACAGATACCTCTCATAGCAAGAGCTCTGTCTTCCTTAGCATTGAAAGAATGAAGGAAACAAGAACTTACTAAGCACCTACTATGGGCCAGGCGCTGTACTTTAAATATCTCACTTGATTCTGACCCCACCCTAGGTGCTCCTATTATCCCCATTTTACAGAGGAGAAAACAGGGGTAGACCGAACTTAAGTGACTTGCCCAGAGTCACACAGTTAGTAAGTGTCTGAGGTCAAATTTGAATTCAGGTCTTCCTGACTCGGGTCGAGTGCTCTATTCCATCACAGCCCCTAGTTGCCTCAAGCTAAGGTCCAAGTACCATCTGTGTTGAGCTAGGAATTAGAAGGGAGGGCACGGGTGGATTTTGTTTTCACCTTTGTAATCTCAGTGTTTAGCAGAGTGCCTGGCAGCAAGTACTTAAAAGCTTGTTGCTTTTCTGTTAGGTATAATCAGGATGGCAGGGATGAGCCGAAGAAAAGGAGGTAGGAGACCAGTGTTCCAGCACCAGCTCTGCCATTATCTAGTCATGTGACTTGGCCAAGGGACAACCTCTTTGGGTCACTGTCTTCTCGCCTGTAAAAGTGCAGGAGTCCCAGCTCTGTTTACCTCAAAGGGCTGTGGTGAGTAGACTGAGAGCAATTCCATGACATGTATGTCAGATTTAATTCTACCACATCAGCCTGTAGCCTCCCCTGCTCTCAAGAGTCTTACATTCCGGGACAAGGATTTCAAGAGAGCAAAAAGAAAAGCTTCACCTGTGAATCTCACTACTGATAAACTGAGGGGCTGTACCTCATTCTCTAAGGAAGGTGAGGAATTTAGAAGAATGTTCTGGGGATAAAGGGAGGAATGGGTGGGGGAGGGCTGCCAAATCAAGTCCACAACAATTTACTTAGTGGCCATGAGGTACTGGGGATACTGACCAAAGAGTCTACTCGAGTGATACGACAATAGAATAGCAAGTATAGAATGATTTTACAGAGAGAAGGGATAACAACCAAGGGCATCAGGAAGAACTAAGATTAAAGAGTCAGAGTCAGAGGGAAGGGCAGAGCACAGAGAGGGGAAAGAGGAGTAAGGAGAGAGCGCATAGAAAGGTAGATGGAGGGAGGGGTGAGTGGATGGGTGGAAGGAGGATGCTGATGACTGGGAACAATGAAGTTGGCCCCTGGGACTCAGCACATGTGTCTATACTCTCTGATGAGCTGAGTTTAGTCTATCTCTGCAAAGTCCTACTCTGTCCACAAACACCTCCTTATTTGGATTGAGTTTGGGTCCTGGTGCATAAAATGCCACTTCTCCCTACTGCTTTCCAGGACCAAGAGCCCTGTGGTCACAGGTTCATCATGGAGAGAGTACCAAATGCTAAGGTGGATCTTCGAATGTTCCAAGTCATGTACACCATATCTCATTCTAATACTGAGCTCTTACTTCAAACTGAACTTCATTCCCACCCCCCAACCCCCCCCAAAAAAGTATGTCAGCCTCAATGATTAAGAAAAAAGTATGGATTAGTAGATTGCACATGGTAGTAAAGAGTCTAAGTTTTGTTGGTGTTGCGGATAGAGTGCTGGCCTTAGAATTACAAAGACCTGAGTTCAAATCCTGCCTTAGAGATTCATTAGCTGTGTGACCCTGGACAAGTTGATTAACTTCTCTTGGCCTCAAGTTTCTCATCTGTAAAATGGGGATAGTAATAATACCTACCTCACAACTTTGTTGTGAGGATCAACAGCCATAAAAGTTGCTTTGCAAACTTTAAAGGGCTAGGGAAATGTCAGCTAATGCTATTAAAATCATTCCATTAAGACCACTGGAAATCAGCTGACCCTGACCCGTAGCAACAGCAGTAACAAAGCAACAAATACAGGAAAGAAGGACACCACCAGCAACTTAAACAGCTTTCCTGACCACTATGGGGAGTAAACAATGGCAGTCTAGAAATTTAAGCAACCCTAACGTAGGTTCATTCAAAGAGGAAGCATGTTATAGTGGATAGAGAATGAGTTTTAGAATTAGAATTGTGTTTGATTCCAGCCCCTGATCCATACAGCATGGCTGTGTGGACCCGGGCAGATCACTTCACCTTTGGTGATACCCTAAACCAAGAGTGGGGAACTTGTGGCCTCAAGGCCAATATGTGGCCCTCTAGACCCTTAAGGACGTTCCTTGGATTCAGTCAAAGGTCTGCACTTGAGATGTAGAGGGCCACATGTGGTGTAAAGGCAACAGGCTCCTCACCCCTGCCCTAAACTTTCTAAGACTATAAATTGCAGAACATTTTCTGGTGTGCATTGGCAGAAACTTTTTCTCATGGGAAGTTCTCTATGCCAGTGATGACAGAGTTGCAGACCAAATGTCCCTTTTTACACTTTACTCCCTAAATGCTTGTGAAAAAAAATTAATTCTTTTTGAACAAACAAAAATCTATTTTCTCTTCTCCCTAATTTCCCTTCCCAATGGGGAAAAACCCTAATAAAAAACTGCATGGTCAAGCAAAACAAGACATTGTCCAAGTCCATCTGCATCCTGAGTCCATTATCTGTCAGACAGAATGTTTCATGAGTCTTCAGGAATAGGGATGTCATTGCATTGATCAACATTCTTAAGTCTTAAAGAGTTGTCATAGTGTTATTGTTATTTTATATAAATCATTCTGGTTCTGATTGCATCAGTCTGCATCAGTTCATCCAAGTCTTTCTAGGCTCTCTGGAATCAGCATTTCTTAGAGCAAATAGTATCCCATCACAATCATATACCAAAACTTGTTCAAACACTCCCCAACCAAGGAGCATCTCTTTATTTTCCAGATATTTGCTGCACCAAAATCCTTTCCCTCCTTTCTTTGATCTCTTTGGTGGATAAGCCTAATAGTGGTATATTGTTGAATCAAAAGGTATGCACAGCTTAGTAACCTTTGGAACATAATTCCAATCATCTAAAATGAAATTGCTTTCCAAAATGACTAGACCAATTCACAGCTACGCTATGGGTCCTTTTCTTCTGTATTTGATCCCCTTGCGATATAGACCTATTAGTGGTATTGCTAGGTCAAAGGTACACACAGTTTAATAGCTTTGGGGGTTTAGTTTCAAATTGCTTTCTCGAATGGCTGGACCAGCTCACAGTTGTAACAACAATGAATGAACCTGTTTTCCTACAGCGCCTCCAGCATCTGACATTTTCCTTTTTTGTCAACTTTGCCAATCTGATGCAACCCAGGAAGTTTTACAGATAAATACTCAGAGGAACTCTTAAAGAAATAACAAAGCGGTACCTTTCTCATTAATTTTTGACACACTTTATAAAGTGCTCTGAATTTTTAGTTCAGAGGCACAATCTTTACATTTAGAACTTTTGGGCTGTCCTTTAACTCTCAAGAAGAGAAAAACACAGAAAAGAGAAGAGAGAAGAGGAGGGGGAGAAGAGAAAGAAGGGGGAAAAAGGAGGGGTGAGAGTTCATTTTTGCTCCAAATAGCAAGGAAACTTTCCACCTTAGTCTTCAGTTTCTCCCTTCCTATCAGCTAATTCCAGAAGGACTGGGGACATCTTATTTAAATCATAGTTATTTGCATACAACTCTTACTTAGTTAGCTTATTTCCTAGCAACACATAGCTTCCTGAACTTTTAACAAACCACTTTCAGTTAAGAGAATTTTCCTAAAATAATTTTCTGAGATATTTTGAGCAACATTTAACCAGGATTAAAAAAAAAAAAATCCTGCAAACTTAAAATGGCTTCATTTTCAATGGTTTCTATGCAGATAGAATAAGGGGTAATGATCAGATCACTCCACTGATCAGATTCATAGATGAAACTCCTTTCGGATGATTGACTAAGGACTAAGGACACACTCATGAGTTGTCTTTCTTCATCAGGGGCCCAGTCTTTGGCTATGGAACAAAAGCTAACAGTTTCATGAACCCTGACTTTAAACTCCACACAGTGCTCTGACCAGTCAGGCCCATCTGTCTTATCTCCATTCAACCACACTGTCATGCATTAAAATCTTTGTTTTTAAAATTAAGGAGTCTTTTTATGAGCAAAGAAAGAAGGACCAGAACAAGTACATGATGACAACAGTCAAGTACAATGAAAACACTAGAAGACAGCTAAATTCACAATAAATGTAATTACCAAAATTGTTACCCAAGGACAGATAACAAAACATATCACTGTCTTCTCAGGAGAAGGTAGGAGACTATGAGGACTGAATTTGGCTTGTGCTGTCAAAGTTGGTAATTGTACTGACTGATTTTATTCAATTTTTTTCTTTGTTATAAAGGAGATTTCTATGGAGGGGAAAGGAGAAAGATTGGGAAATGTCTATGGTATAAAAGAAGTAAAAGAAAAAAAGCTTTAAAAGTAGAGGAGAATATACAATGCAGTGGACAAACATTTAAGATTTTAAATGTTATATTCCATGGCCCGTAGGATTATCAGAACTGAAAAAGGATGTCAGACATGAGAAAAGTGAGGCCAAGAGGGGTTTCCAAAGCCAAGCCATAAGTAGGAATCTAGGGGAAATTTAGTTGGAGGTGAGTGTGGAATTAGCAGCTGCTACACAGACAACAGGCTGACCATTGGTACAGGAACACCAGGGCAGGGACTGTGCATCTTGCAGGGCATCTGCCTTTGCCCCCATGGGCCTTGGTGAGGCAGAAAAGGACCATCATAACTAGGAGATCCTTGGGATCATCAAACAATCAACAAACACTTCTTAAGCATCTTCTATGTGCCAGGCACTGTGCTAAGGGCTGAGGATACAAAAAGAGTTGGACATTCTCTCCTCTCAAGAAGCTTATAACCTAATGAGTGACACAATAAGCAAAGACACACAAAGCCAACTATACACAGAATGAATACACGTAATTAACAAAGGGAAGGCATTAAAATTAAGAGGGGTGGAGAAAGGCTTCCAGTAAAAGAAAGGATTTTAGTTGGGACTTAAAGGAAACCAATAGATGAAGAGGAGAGACAGTGTTCCAGGAAGCCAAAAGGCCAAGAACCAAATAAAGGAGTGTTTTGTTTATGGAACAACCAGGAGGCCATCTTCCCTGGATGGAAAAGGACACACCCAGGAGTAAGGTGTAAGAAGGCTGGAAAGGTAGGAGGGGGATACTATGAAGGACTTTGAATGCAGAAGAGTAGATTGTGTATTCGATCCGGGAGACAATAGGGGGCCATAGGAGTTTATTCAGCAGGGAGAAGGAGGAGACTTAGTCACTCTTGGGCTGTAGGAAAACCACTTTAGTTGCTGAAAGGAGGATGGATTGAAGTGAGGAGAGACAGGGAGGCAGGCAGAGCCACCAGCATGCTGTTTCAGTACTCACTGCATGAGGTGATGAGGGCCTGCACTAGCATGGTGGCAGTGTTAGAGGAGAGAATGGGACATATTTCAGAGATGTTGGAAAGATGAAATGACGAGGTTTTGGCAATGGCTTGGATATGGGGGGTGAGAGATAGTGAAGAGTCCAGAATGCCTTTCCAAGCCAGAGGGACTGGTGGTGGTGACATGAACAATGGAGAATCTTGAGGAAAGCATGGAGATGGAGGTCACAAGAAGGGAATATGAGCACACCTCATACTGTTGGCACCTTGGGTCAGCCTGTACAAGTTATAGCTCTTCCCCAAGGTTGCTCAGCCAATGTGGATGAGAAACGATAGACCATGAATTCCCATCAGGTACCGCTCTTGTGTCACCCCAAAGCCTTGGCCAGATCCCTTCTAATCTCTCTGTGCCTCTTCTTTTCTGTTAAAATAGATTCATATTGACCTACGTCCTTGGGTTACTGCAGAAACAACTGCAGCATATTGTCAAGTATCAAACGCTACATAAATGCTTAACAGTGATAAATTGTGCTTGGTCCCCATCCAAAACGTTATCCTCACAACATCTTCCAGCAGGCACTGGTTCCAAAATGTCAGGCCTCAGGGATCAGGGAGACCTGAGTAATTATTTGGGGGGAGACTGTGTCTGTCATAAAAAACCTGCAAAAGCCACAGAATCATGGAATCTTAAAATCCTGAAGGGCTTTAGGGATCATCTAGTCCATCCCTCTGCCCAAGGCAGGAACCCTTGCTCTAACACCCCTCACAGGTGATTACTGACAATATGTGCTCGAACAATAATGCTCAGTCACTTTCGCCTCATCTGACTCTGTGACCCATTTTGGGGTTTTTTGGGCAGAGATCCTGGAGTGGTTTGTCATTTCCTTCTCTTGCTCATTTTACAAATGAGGAACCTGAGGTAAACGGTGTTAAGTGACTTGCCTAGGGTCACCCAACTAGTTAGTGTCTGAGGCCAGATTTGAACGCAGGAAAATAACTTTTCCAGACCTCAGGTCTAGCCCTCTCTCTATCTACTGCACCACCTATCTGCCCTGAACACTGATAGGGAGATGTTAACCTCCTGTGTGGCATTACTGGCCAATTCTGGTTTTTAATAAATATCTATGTTATGTAATTTTGGATGGTGAGCTGCTCAAGGGCAGGGATTATCTTTTGCCTTTCTTTGTATTCCCAGTAGGTAGCACAGTGTCTGCAAATAGTAGGTGCTTAAAAAATGTTCACTGACTGAATGACTAACCTCAGCTCCCTTAATGTTAAATCTATAACTACATCCAAAGAAATATGTTTTCTCTGCTACTTAATACGTGTGGAACCTTGGACAGGCAAATTGCTTCCTTTTTCTGGGCCTCAGTTTCCTTATCTGTAAAAACAAAAGATTAGACTAGATAATATATCTAAGATTCCCTCCAATTCTAATGCCTACCTCTGCCACTCATCCTGTAGTCTTGGGCAGGTCATGTTACCTCTGAGTGTGTCTTCTCACCTATTTGTAACAAGTATGTAAGTCTGGCTCTAACTAGCAGTCAAGACCCTGGAGCTTGTTGCACCCTTCCTCATGTATATCCAGGGTTCTTATCTTAGAGACAGCCAGATGACACAGTGGATAGATCAAGTGTATGGCCTGGAGTAAAAAATTTTTGTTATTTGTGGTTCAGTCGTGTCCGACTCTTCGTGACCCCATTTGGGGTTTCTTGGCAGAGGTGCTGGAGTGATTTGCCATTGCCCTCTCCAGCTCATTTTACAGATGAGGAAACTGAGGCCAACTCGTCCGTGGTCACACAGCTAGTAAGTGTCTGAGGCCAGATTTGAACTTAGGTCTTTCTGACTCCAGGCCGGCTCTTTTCTCCACCCAGCCTCCCCAAAGTCAGAAATACCTGAATTCAAATCCAACTTCAGATACTTTCTAGCTATGTGACCTGGGCAAATCATTCAACCTCTTTCTGCCTCAGTTTCTTCAAATGAAAAATGGGGATCAGAAGAGCACCTACCTCCCAATGAGACAATATTTGTAAAGTGCTTAGCATGCTATCTGGCACAAAAGAGGCTCTACATAAATGCTTATTACCTTCTCCTTTCACCTTATCTAAGAATGTCTGTCATTCACGATGTGTCCCTCCTGTGGTATGGCCCTCACCTACCGGCCCCTCCTATTTCTTCCTGATCTGGCTTGTTTTTTCAGTCATTCGAACCTCAATGGTCATGATTAAACAAGCCATTTAATTAGATTAGAGGAAAGCATAGTGAAAAAATTCATAACATTCAACATTAATATTATAAAATGAAACATTCCAAACATTTTCCAGCCCTAATCCCATGGCAAACCCTACCCACAGGTTGAAGTCTGTTTTGTCCCCTCTCCCAGCCACAGCACAGGAGTGAAAGAGCTAACCCAAAAGTTATGTTATAAGAGGCTCTCCATCTTTCAGGAAAATAAGAGCAGGACACTGGAAGTTAACTGACAACAGGATTGGAGAGTGCTGTATCAGCTCTGATGATCCTCAGGATCACAGCTGCATGGAAAAACAGGAATGCAAGACCATTCCTCTAAGGGCCCAGGGTCTCTGACTTTTCTTCCTAAATTCTAAATCTAAATTCTGCTTTCTGCCCCTTCAGTTCCAGAAGAGGTTCAAAATGTTCAGATGCTGATGCCCATAGGAGGCAGCCAATTTGCCCTGAGTGATTAAATATTAGCTCTATCAGGGAAGGCATTTTGTTGGTTGGTTGGTTTTGCATTATCTCTCTCTCTATCACCTTGCACTTTGCTGGCACACAGTAGGCATTTAACAAATTCTTGTTACATGAATCTAACACTGACAATGAAAGGTGAATACTGGCATCTGTTATCAGCCTGTGCCTCGAGTCTCTGTCTTTCACCTTGAAGCTCTATTCATGAAATTATACCTCTATCATCATAGTTTCCCCACAAGTCCATACCTACCAGCCAAGTCTACATCATCAATAGCCCATCTGGGTCTCATTCCAATAGTGAATATCATTATTCTGGGCTAAGAATCATACCCCGTCTACATGCAAAATGATAGGGTTGAACTAATGATCTCTTATTCTTCCAACTCTAAATTTATAACATTATGATCTATTGATGCCAAACAGTACCATTAATCTTCACTGTTCCCCAGTGACAAATTTCAAGATCACTCTGATCACCATTACCTGCCTTTATTCAGATTTATCAATATTTCTCTTAAAATGTCATGCCCAGAACTGAACATGGTACTCCTAGTATAATCTGAGCCATGCAAAACTAATACCTCTCCTGGTCTGGACATTCAACTGCTAACGAAGCCTCAAACTGGTGCAATGGATAGAGTGCCGAGTCTACGTTCAGGAAGACAACTTCCTGAGTTTAAATCTGGCCTCAAACACTAAGCTGTGTGACCCTGGGCAAGTCACTTAACTCGTTTGCCTCAGTTTCTTCATCTGTAAAATGAGCTGCAGAAGGAAATGGCAAACTACTCCAGTATCTTTGTCAAGAAAACCCTAAGTGGGGGTCACAAAGAGTAGGACATGACTGAAAATGAATGAACAGCAACAAATAGTGCTAACATCTCCATCTGGCAGCTATATCTCACTAGTCTGTGTATGCTCCTCCTGTGATTCTAAGGTCAGAAGGTGCACCCACCTGACTCTCATCGCCTCTTCCTCTAGCTTCCCCTTGTCCCATTACTATGCTCATTTCCTCCCTACTATAGTCCACCCAAATTGCATCAGCCAGTAATGCCCTGTATTCCCACTGTCTTCAAAAGCTCCTCTCCTTTTCTGAAATGTCTGCATAGGCTTTTGTTTATTTTCCTTCTTCAGTTCTAGGTTCTATTTTTCCCATTCTACACAACGAAACACCTGTCTCCCTCTCATCATTCACATCAAGGGCATGTTGAGAAGCCTAGCGCCAATGTGAGAAGCAGCAGGCACTTCAATACCAAAAACATGGTTTATGAAGCCTCCTATTTGCAGCTGGCAGCCTGTTTGGAAAGGTAGCCCACTGATCCCTCAAAACCACAGTAAAAGTTTCAGGAGAGAGTATTTGGAAATGCAATTAGACTAGAAAAATTACAGTGCACAGAAAAATGGGGCAGGATTTCTCATCTCCACTGGCCTTCCCCATTGCACTTCCAAACCTGAGTTCAAAGCGCTGGCTGAAGACCTGCCATGAAATGTTGAGAAAAGTGAAGAGAAAGAAAAGTAGTCCAGGCTATCCATGTTTTGGACAGTCATGTCCAACTCTTTGTGACCCCATTTGGGGTTTTCTTGGCAAAGATACTGTAGTGGTTTGCCATTTCCTTCTTCTGATCATTTTACAGATGAGGAAACTGAGACCAACTGGGTTAAATGATTTGCTCAGGATCACCCACCTAGTAAGAGTTTGAGGCTGGATTTGAACTCAGGTCTTCCTGACTCCAAGCTCTGAACTCTATCTGCTGTGCCATCTAGCTGCCCAGGCTATCTATGGCCATATGAAAAAATGTTTCAAATAAATACTAAACAGAGAACTAAAATGTAAGTATTTCTGAGATTTCACCTTATACCCATTAGAGAAACAAAGATTACAAAAAAAGAAAATGGTAAATGATAAATGCTGGAGGGGTTATGGGAAAACAAGCACACTGAAGCAGTGATGGCAGATTTTTAACTTTTTTTTGTCATAGACACTTTCGGCAGTCTGGTACTTTTTTAATGCCAAAAATCACATGGGAATTCAAAGGAAACCAATTCAATTGAAAACACAGCCATCAAATTTTTTTTGAAGTTAATGGACCCCAGGATAAAAATCCATGTTCTTAAGAGAGTTGTCTGGGCAGCAAAAAGAGAGGTTAAGAGATGTACCCAAAGTTGCATAACCAGACTTGATCCCAAGTCTTCCTAATTCCACGGCTGCTCCATTATCCAGTAAGTGGCATCCTGAATAGAGCAAGGGACTTGAACTCAGGACAACTGGAAGAAGAAAAGACTTTTCTAGCTGTGTGACCCTCAGCAAATCACTGAACCTCTTCCCGCTTTGGTTTCCTCATTTATAAAATCAGGGTAATAATAGTACCTGTCTTCCAGGGCCATTGTGATGATCACAACAATATAACTTCTGTAAAATGCTTTGCATACCTTAAAGCAACATGTAAATACCAATTAAGACGTTAAGGATACCCCACTGCTTCTCAATAGCTCTCCTGCTGCCCTCATCCTCAATCTTTGCTTGTCTAGGTATACTCCTAGTTTCTTCCACTGGCCTTGGTCATCCTATTCTAAGCCAATTCCAAACTATCATTGTCCATTCTATTACACATTATCCATCAATGAATAAAATACTACAGATGTGGTCTGACATGGTAAGAGTATAGTGGAATAGCCTTGACTTGCCATCTACTCTTCTATTAACCTGTTACATTCTCTGTTACCACACCATTGACTCATTGAGTGGACTATGGCCCACTGAAACCCCAAGGTATTTCTCATGTTGCTAGGTGGCGCAGTGGATAGAGTGCCAGAGTTAAGAAGACTCATCTTCCTGAGTTCAAATCTAACCTCAGACACTTACTAGTTACGTGATCCTGAGAAAGTCACTTAACCCTGTTTGCTTCAGCTTTCCCATCTGTCGAGAAGGAAATGGCAAACCATTCTAGTGTCTTTGCCAGGAAAACTCTAAACAGGGTCATAAAAAGTTGGACACAACCCAGAAATGACAACAATAACAACAACACTGTCCATTTTAATATGTTATCCATCAATGAATATAACATTGCAGATGTGGTCTGACCATGCAGAGTACCGTGGAATGACAGCCTCCCTCAACTTGGCTTCTACTCTTTCATTAACCCTTTTTAAAAAAATTTTTTTTTCATTAACATTTATTGTCTACCACGCTGTTGATTCAATGAGTGGATTTTAGTTGCTTTAAACTTCAAGGTCTTTCTCACATTAAATTGTTTTCCAATTATATTTCCCCCCGTTCTGTACTTGTGCACTGATTTTTTTTTCTGAACCAGAGGGTACAACTTTGCATTTTTCTCTATTACACTTTATTTTACCTTTAGTCTACCCTCCTACGTTGATGGGATCAAACTCCAAATAGAAAGCAATCCCTGTGGGGTGCATATTGACTTAGAAAACCACAGATGGACATGATGTTGCATTATATTTTTATTTGTTTTGTTAAACATTTCCCAATAACATTTTCATTTGGTTCTGACCTTGCCCACTGGCAGTCTTGAGTATGATGCCACTATTATGAATTTTTTTTTTGGATGCATAATATGCTAGTCCCCATCTTACATCCTTTGCAAATCTGATCAGCATGCTATCATGCCTTCATCCAAGTCATTGATAAAAATGTCAGAGAGAAGAGGGCCTAAGTCAGGGCCCTGGGCCTCTTGATGGACATCTTCCCCTTCCTCTTCCTCCCCTTGGGTGACCCTATAAGATAGCCAAAGAAATGTGGCAGTTATTAGGGAAGAGTGAGGAGGATATAAAGCTAGGGGGCTTCTTTTCCTTCTGAAACAAGTCTTGTGGGACCTGGGGACATTCACCTGTTCCTTTCCTTTTCCTAGAACATTTTGAAATTGCAGTCTTTGGGCTTCAGGCTTTCTGGGGAGATCCCCAGAGCTCTTTTTCTTGGATCACTTGTACCTTCATGTCTGATGAGGCTTCAAAACTGAAAGACCAAGTGCTAAACAAACAGTCTATAGGGACACCTATGAAGATAGAATCCTCTTAGATTTTCCCTTCCTGTATATGCACTTGGTCTGTGAGTGCTGATTAGGATATTTGCATTAGGCTTCTAATTCCTCATGCAAAACAGTTATTTAATAGCAAGGCATATTTACTTTTGAGCTTAAATTTCTCCAAAGCAATAAATACATACTATGATTCCGGGCAATTCACATATACTCATTTTCAAGGAGAAACATGTATGTCTGTTTGATTTATTGTGTACCACTTGTCAATGTGTGTTACTGCCAAAGTTAAAAGATCCTTGAAACTATAAGATGATTTATCTCAAAATGTCAACTATACTCGGTCCTTCTTTCCCTCTTAATGGAACTTAGACTGTGAGTCTGGGATCTAGGGTTCTGAGATATGAGCTTTGACCTTACCTTATGGTGAACCCAGCCACTACACCATTTCCCAGCCATTTCCAAACTTTCTGACTCTAGCTACTCTTTATTTATTGTCTTCCTTTATTAAACTGTAAGTTCCTTGAGGGCAGGGAGTATCTTTTTTGCTTGTTTTTCCATCCTTAGCATTCAGTACAATATCTCTGGCATGTAGCTATTACTTAATAAGTTCATTTTCATTCATTCAGAATCTGGGGGAAGAATTACTTCAATGATTCTGGTAGAAAATGCACCTAAAACCACCACCACCCCCCCAGCAGAATTTGAGCTGTCTTGTTAAAATGTTCATACATTGTTTTCTCAATAGCCCTCATTCTATTGCCCAAGACATTCACTCATTCAACAATCATTCATTCATTCATTCACTCACTCAATAAATATCTGTTGCGTGTCTACTAAATACTCAGCACTGTGCCAGGTGCAGTAATGTCTAGTCTTGAGATTACACCCTCCAGTTGGGAAGAAATTAGCTGCTATTAACTCAAGGCAATATAAAATCCATAGAAAAGCATCATCAAGTAGGGGACAGAAAGCCAATCTCAAAGTCAGGATGAGCAGGTGAATTCCGCCTCTTGTCACAGATTAGCTGTGTGACCTGGGCAAGTCACTTAACTTCTTGGGGCTCCCAGGCAACTCTCCAAGACTATAAAATACAGAGGTATTCAATCTGCATTGTTAGAGAGAATTCCTCACCCTCAGCTCCCTAAAGTAATGAAATCACTTGTCCAAATCAAAATAAATAAAACAAAGGCCATAGGAATTCAGGCTTGAGTAGTCAGGAAACAATTGCCTACCTGTTTAGAAAGGGTTTTGATATCTATAGTAATATGCTACAGGGAAATGACCTCAGGAAGAAGAATAGAAGGTGGGATGGAAGCTGGACATGGCGCTCACGCCTCAAGAGCTGAGAGGGCTCTGGTCCTGAACTGGGCAGGGACAAGTGCAAAGATGGGTGTGGACTGCACATATTTACTCGTTTTATTAGTTACAAGTCACCAAGACCCAGAAGGCAAAGGCTCTTTTTTCCCCATCCCCAGTCCCACCCCCCAAGCTTGCACACAGCAACTGTGCCCTGCACCTACCACTCAATACCACCGCCATCCATGACTTGATTACAGTTCCCTACCATTAATGGAGCCACAAGCCACCTCATGGACCTGAAGCTACAAAGCTACCTCAAGGAGGGTGCCCTATAATCCTGAAGCAATTACCTCAGAATTCCAGCACTGCCTCATCAGATTTGATGAAAAATTCCTATTCAAGGTGCCTCCAGAGTTTGCTAATCCCCATCCCCAGGCAGCTGCTAACCTGGAACATGAAGCGCCCCTGTGAGACTCTGGCTAACGGGGAAGGGGGAGCTTTGGGGAACAGAAGTAGCTGGGATAGAGATAAAATGAAAGGGAGTGATATAAATCCTTCCTGAGCTCTGCTGACACTGATGGTTCCCTGCCAGATTTAATTTCCCAAGAGTTACTTGTTGAAGATATATCAATTATGATGTGATGTGAGAGGAAAGCCACAAGTCAAATGTCCATTATGTAGGTGACTACAATAAAATCTATAGCTGTTGACTTTCTAATTTTAATAATATAGACCAGGAAGGGATAAAGAACCCACAACGATTCCTTGTTTTACTTGTCTACACCACACAAGAAACATGTTATGCGCTGCCTTGGTCTTTTATTTTTGTATATAGCTTATCTTCCACGCCAGACCTTGAGTTGCTAATGGGTAGGGATCCCTGGGCCTTTCATTTCTTGGGTAGTGTGTCCTTCCCCCAGCACAGTGGTCATCCATCAGGCAGAGTGAATCTGGGCAACCACCCCAGGGAAGTGTCAAGCCTTGGGGGAACTCTTAATGTTAGAAGCAGGTGACAAGGCAATTGCAATGACATCAGGGAGAAAACTTGAAGGAAAAGTGGCTCCCCAGCATATCATGTAAAAGGCTCAAGGCTCTCTCATAGATACAGCTAATGGTAACTCATCATACTCTCCACCACGAGCTGAACAAGGCATGTGGGTGAGACCATGCCTCTCACCTTCACCACACAACACAGCCTTTTGTTTCTTCAGTGCTTCTTAGATGTTCATCTTAACTAGGTTTCTTTGCACTAAAAAATATCCTCAAGGTCCCAAAGAGCAACTTATCCAGCAGAGTACAGAGCACATGATCGGTACTCATCAACTGACTGGTGTCTGCTCTGAAGAACTAGAAAGCCAGAACAATATGCGAGGGCAGTTCAGCACCATAATTTCAAAGAAATGGATCCCATCATCACAATGCTGTCTTCCATTAAAGTTCCACTGAGTCCTCACCTTGCTATGGAAGGTTCCCTGGATTCTCAATGGCTAAGATAGCAAAGCACCAGCAACTCTGACAATTTCTACTAAGCTGGAAGGGCTTGAGGTACAGGACCTGCGATTGACTATGTGCCTGTGCCCAATGGTCAGCCTAGCTCAGTCCAGAGGGTCTTCACCAAGCTGGTGGCAAAGTAATGATTTTTTTAAAGCCACAGCAACACAGCAAAATTATCTACTCTGTGCACTAAAGAGATTTTGATGTATATGAACAGGAGGGATAGCATCACTGATCCAATCATAGATCTCTGAAGTACCAAAATCTCCATTTTCCTACCTTTATCCTTCTTAGAACCAGAAGGAAAGTACCAACGTTTACCAAGACATGATAGTCTTAGAAATAGACTCCAGTTGGAGTCAGCCCTCAGGTTGCCTTTTCTCCTACGTCTGGGACATTATTTTAGGATGGTAATAATGTCATAACCTACTGTACTCACCTCTTGCTTTTTAAAGAAAAAATATATTAGATTCAATGTTATTTTCAAAGCTTCTGTGTTTCCCTCTGAACTTCCATCTGTTCCCTTTTGAGCATTTAATAAAAAGTTTTAATGCCTTTAAAATTTTTTTTCCTGCAACACTAATACTAGCTCCCCTCATATAAAAGGGAAAACTATAATGTTTGTAACCAGAAGAGTTAGGCAAAGCAAATGACCACATTTGCCATATCCAAAAATGTATATCCCATTCTGTACCTTTGATCTATCACCTCTCTGTCAGAAAGTAACACACTTCCTCAAAGGACCTCTGGAATTGTGATCAGTGGCATTGATCAGAGTCTTTAGGTCTTTCTAAGTTATTTTTCTTTATAATGTTATTATTATTGTATAAATTGGTCTCCTGGTTCTGCTCACTTCGTTTTGCATCAGCTTTTACAGGTCTTCCCAGATTTGTCTGAAACTATCCTGTTTCCATTTCTTATAGAGCAATAATATTCCGTTATATTCATGTACTACAATTTGTTCAGCCATTCCCCAATGGATAGGCACTCCCTTAGTTTGAAGATCTTTGCTATCACATCTGTGCAGTATGTCTTTTCCCTCATTCTTTGATGTCTTTGGGATACAGACCTAGCATTGATTATTCCTGGGTTAAAGAATAACCCAGGTGGTCAGTTCTGAACTGCTTTCCAGAATGTGTAACAGCTCTTTCCACCATACCATACCATACCATACCAGTAAGTAGAAAGAAGAGACCAAGACAGTGTGTAACAACCATGCAGCCTTCCAACTTCCATCATACAATCACAGATTTAGAGTTTAAAGGGACATTAGAAATGAGTTAGCCTAATCCTTTCATCTTACAGATGAAATAACCAAAGCTCAGAATGGTTAAAAGTTTTGCCCAAGGTCACACAAGGAATTGGCAGATCCGAGATATGAACCAAAGTCCTCTGATTCTGAAATCATCACATCTTCTATTATAACACTGTAGATTTTTATCTCCAGTTATTTCTCACTAAAGAAGAGTTGGTCAATAGAGTGGAGAGATGGAGAGGTTTTTCACTCTTTCAATCTTCTCTCTCCAATACTCAGTCTTTCTTAATCAATTGGCCTCTTCCCTATTGCCTAGAAACATGCCTACATTCTCTCCCCTCCCACACCGTTCTTAACTTTCTCTTGTGTACATAACAAAATCTGTAGGTCTACGTATAACCCTCCATTTCTGTTCTACTATGTATATGAAAATGTCCACTTCTCCCCTTGGTTTGTTATGTTCAAAAAATAAAAAACAACCCCCCTTGACCCTAACTTCCCTACAAGCTATCATCTTATCTTTGTCTTTTCTTTCACTCTCAAACTCCTAGAAAAAAGTCATTGACACTGGTTGCCCCCACTTCCTCATCTCCCACTCACTAATCAAGTCTTTGTAATGTCTTCTGACCCTATAATTCAACTGAAACAACTTTCTGTCAATGATCTTTTAATTTCTAAATCCAATAGCTTTTCCTCATTCCTCATTCTCGTAGACCTCTCTCCAGCTTTGGACGCTGTTGACCACTCCCTCATTCCACATTCTCTTTCATCCCTGGGTTTTCATGGCCCTGATCTCCTTGTTTGACCGAGGCTCTTAGTAGTCCCTTTGCTCAATAATCATCCACCTACTGCTTCTTTTACATAGGTATACCCCCTCTAGGCTCTGTGGTGGGCCCTGTCCTTTCCTTTCCTCTCTCCATCTTTTCGCTTCCCTCTACTCATGGATTTAGAACTGGAAGCAACTTTAGACTTCATCAAGTTCAACCCTCTTGCTTTACATATGGGGAAACTGAAACCCAGTAAGATTAAGTGACTTTACCAGGGTCTCATAGCTAGGACCAATCTGAGGCAGGACTGAAACTCAAATGTTCCTGGCTCCAGGTCCAGCACTCTATCCATTATACTATACTACCATAAATTACACAATTTGAATGAGCTAGAGTCCACGCTGTTGTTGCTTTGCTAAAGCTCCCTGGCTTTGGACTTCTCCTATCCTTAATTTCTTCAGCTTTCTCTCTGGAGAGTAGCCCTTTATCACGCTCCTTCTCCAGCACTGCTTTCTCGCCAAGCTTCACAATTAGGGTTGCTTTGAAGTAAATCCTTCTGGCTCATCATTTTCATTCTCTTGGCTGCTGCTCTCAGTACAGTTGAAATTTAGGAATATCTTTTGGGCACAGAGGTAACTAGAGGTGAATTCAGGAAACCAAACAACCTTGTCTCCTTGCTGAAGAGACTCTCACCAGGACAGACATTCTTCTCAGCTTGGCTGTCTTCGTGTATTCAAACCAGTATTCGCTTCTCATTTTGAGACATCACTGCATGCAGGCCTGGCTTTACCCAATATAAATGGTACTGAATAGGTGTGTGCAAATTGAACCTTGGGAAAGATGTGCCATGCAAAGGCCACTTGGGAATCCTTTCATACAATGTATAATCCTATCTCCCTCTCCAATTCTCGAATCTTTTAGGAATCCAAATTTTAATACATGATCTGCACATGAGCTAGGTTTAATTTAGTGTGACCTTTGATTTAATAGTTTCTACTACTGATGTTTGTTCATTCGTTCCCTGATGGGATGCAAAGTTCCCTTCAGTTGTCATTCATTCCAAGAGTCCACCACAAATTTATGTTATCTAATCTCATCTGGGCCTTCACCGCAAGGAGGCAATCTTCCTATTTCACCCTGATTGATTATCCCACTCCCCACAGAGGCTATTCCAAATACATTTCTGTATAAGTTCCCTTGGTTCAGAGCTTCATCATTTCCTGCCTATACTAATGCAATTGCCTCCTAATTAGTCCCTCTCCCTCAAGTTTCTCCCCTAGTCAATCCATCCTCCACATAGTGGCTAACACACAGGTTTGACACTGTCAGCATTCTAATCAAAAAACTAATTAATAGCTCCCTATTGACTCTAAAATCTTCTATTTAACATTTAAAGCTCTTCCCAAGCTGACCCTTTCCTATCTTCAGGGTCTTCTTTGCACATTATTTCACATATTCAGCCATCCTGACCTACTTCCTATACACAACCCTTCATCTTCTGTCTCTGTGACTTCAAACAGGCTCACCCCATGCTTAGAATGTTCTCTGTGCTCCACTCTCTCTTAAATCCTTGGCTTGCCTGAAGACTGAGCTCATGTGCCACCTTCTGCAGGAGGCCTTTTCTGGTCCTCTCACTTGTTAGCACTTTTTCCTCTAAAGGGACTTTGGATTTACATTGTATGTACGTACCTGCAGAGGTACAGCCATCCTGGCCACCTCTCTGGAGGAGAAAGTGAGGCTGGTGACTTTGCACAGCCCTCCCTCACTCAAATCAAATCTAATTGTAAGTCATGTCATCATCTCCCTGAGGTTATGGTCCTCTTTGAGAAAGACAAACCACAATATTAGCTGTCCAAAAGAATATAAGTCTCAAGGGCAGAGCCCTCTGTGTCCCTGTATCATTGATACTTAGCATAGTGCCTTAAGCACAGTAGACATTTAATTACTTTATGATTATCTAATGTCTAAGAGGATCATTTCCCATAATAAATAGGAAAGTAGAATTTGTGGATTAAGTGTCAGAAGACTCAGGGTCCTTCTGTTTCTGGCCCTATCACTGAGTGACTTTGGAAAATTATTTCTCCTCTCTGGGTCTCATTTTCCAACTCAATAAAATGAGAAGATTGGACCAGATAATCTGTTAGGTGCCTTCCAAATCAAAATGTCTATGATTTATAATTCTCTTGAGAGAATTCATTAGCATGTGTCATATGAAAGTGGCCAAGATCATAATGCTTGAGTGAAATGGGTATGTTTTTTAGGAGAGAAAAATTCAGTACTGAATGTCACATAAAATAAGACACTGTTAAATAAAATAGACATTACATAAGATAGACATTACTTATACCTATTATACTTGTTATATCTTTATTATTATTATATCTACTTATTAAGAGGTGAAGATATAAGAGATAAGAATTTATAAAGAACTCTATTTGTCCTAAAGAAAGATTCCAGGGGTTAAATTGCAAAGTGATAGGTTTTCATGATAGTAATTATAATTATACTTATTATATGATTGGAATGGTATTATACTATGAGAAATAATGAACAGGATACTCAGAAAAACCTGGAAAGACTTACTGGACTGATGCAAAGTGAAATGAGCAGAACCAGGAGAACATTATACAAAGTAACAACAATAGTATATGATGATCAACTGTGAATAACTTAGCTATATAAAAGCAATATTGTACATTGATCAACTGTGAATAACTTAGCTATTCTCAGAAATACAATGATCCAAGACAATTCCAAAGAATTCATGATGAAAAACGCTATCCATCTCCAGAAAAAGAACTGATGGAGGCTGAATGAAGACTGAAGCATGCCTTTTTTTTTTTAAACTTTCTCTATTTTTCTTGTTTTTTTTTTTCAGTCTGTGCTTTCTTTCACAATTGACTAATATGGAAATATGTTTTGCATAACTACACATGTATAACCTATATTAAACTGTTTGCCTTCTCAATGAGGGGGAGGAAAATGGGAAGAGGAAGAAAAATTTGTAACTTAAAAGTTTAAAAAAGTATTAAGGTTGTTTTTATATGTAATTAAATAGTTTACAAATATTATATCCAGTATACACAGAGAGTTCTAAGATTTGTAAAATGTTTTACAAATAGGATCTTATTTCATCTTCACAACAGTGCTGGGAGGGAGGTGCTAATATGATCCTCATTTTACAGAACTAGGGAAGCCAGAGGTGGAATGATTGGCCCAGGTTCATACAGCTAGTAAGTATCTGAGGTCAGATTTGAACTCAGGTTTTCCTGATTCCAGGTCTAATATTCTATTCACTGGGCCTCCTAGTTGCCATTTATTCATAGGCACCTTCTTTTCCAAGATCTCTATTACCTGATATGTAGGTTCTTATTTCATATAATTTAAGTCTGGGGCAATATAGTTTTAGATTACTGAAATCTAACATTACCCTTAGTGGTGATAATTAAATAATAATAGCATTATTATGTCTTACCAATTAAGAAGGTGACACAGAGGACAAAAGGGTAACTCAATATATTAAGAGAGTCAAAGCCCAAACTCAAGACCCAAAGGACAGAGTAAAACACTGTTGTGTTTAATGTGAGAGAATGATCAAAAAGAATCACTAGTTAGTTACCAGGCTGGTAAATAAGTTCTTCTAATACTCTAAAGTATCAGTATCAGAACAAGGAATCAGTCTATTATTTTATTCACTTGATGGACTCAGATCCATTGATAGAACTTACCCAAGAGAACAATGTAGCTTTGAGGATAAATTTGAGGACACTTCAAGATGTTTTGAAGGTTGGTGTGTTGATCATCATAAAAACCTAGAGGAAAATAGCACTAGAAGTCTTTAAAATGCTAATCAATGAAGTGACTAGTCATGACTGCAGAGGGCTGATGGTGAAGCATGCCTCTCTCCTCTCTGCAAATAGGTGGTGGGCTAGGGGTGCTGAATGAGGCATACAAACATTGCCAGACATGACTATTGTTGTGCTTTGTTGTGCTCATTTAACTGGTCTTTGCTATAAGGAAGGATCATTAGAAAGGGAAAACAATTTTTTAAAAGAGTATCAAAAAACCATTTTATTTCTTTTCAAAGGAGAGTGGGCTACTAGAGTTTAACAGGAACATGGACTTATGAGCTCATTGACCCCTCCCTACACTTCCCCATCTAAAATTAGACTGTAAATGCTCAACATTTTGTTGGGAAATATCTGCTTAAGAGCATTCCATCCAAAGATTTTTTTAAGAAAATAAATAATAACTTGAAGCTTCTCTCTCCCCTCTCCTTTCCAAATAGATAAAAGAAAGGTCAAATGAAGTGAGGACAGGAGTGGGAGGGACCAAGTAGAATAGATGGAAATGGCATCCTGGACACCTGCTCTCCAACTCTGTAGAGTAAAGTTCATGTTCCTGTTGGTAGTAAAGAGAGGGATGTCTAGTCTGGTGCCAGCTTGGTTTATTATGAAGGCAGTCCATCTTTCATGAAGGCTGTCACATGGCAGATGGATGGGGAGTGGAAGGATGCAACTGAACTCTATTATAATTAGAAGGGGGATTTTTCACCCTCTTTCCCTTCCAGGCCACAGGGCCCAGAGCAGATGTTCACTTGTACCTGCACCATTGTTTTTAATTTGTCAACATCTCTTCCAAGGTGTTTTATTGTCACCCTCTTCCTTATCCCAGTTTGGCAAACACAACAGTTTCAAAACCCCAGAAATCTGTTCCAGGAAATTTTCTCTTATTTTTGGAAATCCCTGGGACTTTGGGTCTAGGGTGCTCCCTAAAGTTCTAAATGCTTTCATTAAGGGGATTTGTTCTGTGAAGTTTAGATTCAGTCAAGCAGCCACACATGAGGATGTAGAGGGCCACATGTGGCCTTGAGGCTGCGGGTTCCCCAAGCCCTGTTCCAGGAGCTTCTAATTCAATGAGGGTATGTGATGGGAGTGATATTCTGAGATCCTGCTTCATAGATGCTAACTAGTTTTTTCTTTAAAATACTGAAATCAGAAGGTGGAGCCCAGATGGCAGAGTAACAGCACGGACTTTCTAGAGTGCTCCCACTAAGCCCAGTCAAATACCTGTAAAAAATGGCTCTGAACCAATTCTGAAGCTGCAGAACCCACAGAATGATGAAGTGAAGCAAATCTCCAGCCAAAAACAGTCTGTAAGGTTGCTGGGAAGTGTTTATCCTGCCATGCTGGGAACAGAGTACAGTCCAGTGTGGGCTGCACATGCACAGAGGGGACTTGAGCAGGCCTTGGGGAGACTGAATCTCTCACACCTGTGGTGGTTTCCAGACTTCATGACCCCAGAACACTGAGGATAAATTGGAAGGTCAGTGGGAAAAGCCTGTGGGACCAGTGTAGGAGAGTGGAGTGGTCCCGCCCCAGCCCCAGGGCAGCAGAGGAGGGAGGGGCCAGAGGAATTCACTGCAGCCACAGCAGCAGCATGGGCAGCTGCAACCACTGTTTCTTGAGCTCTAGGCCCACAGATTGTAGGGGGATTGAGGGGCTAACAGTACATCCGGCCACCCCCACTGGAAGCAGAGAACCACCTTGACAAAGGGCTCAAAAGTCAAGTAAATGGCTGGGGAAATGAGCAAAAACTGAACAAAGAATCAGATTGTAGCATCTTACTTTGGTGACAAGGAAGACCAAAGCAGGTAAACAGAAGAAAACAAAGTCAAAGCTCCTCCCTCCAAAGCCTCCAAGAAAAATATGAATTGGTCTCAGACAATGGAAGAGCTCAAAAAGGATTCTGAAAATCAAGTAAGAGAAGTAGAGCAAAAATTGGGAAGAAAAATGAGATTGATGCAAGAAAATCATGAAAAATGAGTCAACTGCTTTCTAAAGGAGACCCCAAAAATGCTGAAGAAAATAGCATTTTAAAAAATAGACTAACCCAAACGACAAAAGAGATCCAAAAAGCCAATGAGGAGAAGAATGCCCTGAAAAGCAGAACTGGCCAGATGAAAAGGAGATCCAAAAGCTCACTGAAGAAAAGAATTCCTTGAAGATTACAATGGAGCAGATGGAAGCTAATGACTTTATGAAAAATCAAGAAATTATAAAACAAAACCAAAGGAATGAAAAAAATAGCAGATAATGGGAAATATCTCATGGGAAAAACAACTGACCTGGAAAATAGATCCAGGAGAGACAATTTAAAAATTATGGGACTACCTGAAAGCTATGATCAAAAAAAGAGCCTAGACATCATCTTTCATGAAATTATCAAGGAAAACTGCCCTGAGATTCTAGAACCAGAGGGTAAAATAAATATTGAAAGAATCCACCAATCACCTCCTGAAAGAGATCTGAAAAGAAAAACTCCTAGGAATATTATAGCCAAATTCCAGAGTTCCCAGGTCAAGGAAAAAATATTGCAAGCAGTCAGAAAGAAATAATTTGAGTATTATGGAAGTACAATCAGGAGGACACAAGCTCTAACAGCTTCTACATTAAGGGATCACAGGGTTTGGAATATGATATACCAGAAGTCAAAGGAACTAGGATTAAAACCAAGAATCACTTACCCGGTAAAACTGAGTATAATTCTTCAGGGGAAAAAATGGTCATTCAATGAAATAGATGCCTTTCAAGCATTCTTGATGAAAAGACCAGAGCTGAAAAGAAAATTTGACTTTCAAACAAGAATCAAGAGAAGCATGAAAAGGTAAACAGGAAAGAAAAATCATAAGGGACTTACTAAAGTTGAACTGTTTACATTCCTACATGGAAAGATAATATTTGTAACTCTTGGGACTTTTCTCAGTATTTGAGAAATACTGGGAGTGATTATATACATATAGACAGAGGGCACAGGGTGAGTTGGATAGAAGTATGATATCTGAAAAATAACATTAAGGGGCAAAAGAGGAATATATTGGGAGGAGAAAGGGAGAAATAGAATGGGGCAAATTATCTCACATTAAAAAAGGCAAGAAAAAGCTTTCTCAGTGGAGGGGTAAAGGGGGGAGGTGAGAGAGAAAAAGTGAAGCTTACTCTCATCACATTTGGCTTAAGGAGGGAATAACATGCACGCTCAATTTGGTATGAAAATCTATATTACACTACAGGAAAGTAGGGGAGAAGGGGATAACTGGGGTGTGTGGGGAGGAATGATAGAAGGAAGGGTAAATGGGAGGAGGGGGTAATTAGAAGTAAATACTTTTGGGAAGGGATAAGGTCAAAAGAATAGAATAAACGGGGGACAGGATAGGATGGAGGGAAATATAGTTAGCCTTTCACATATAGTTAGACTTTAATGGAAGTCTTTTGCATAACTACATATGTATAAGCCATATTGAATTGCTTGCCTTCTCAGTGGGGATGGGTGGGGAGGGAGGAAGGGAGAGAAGTTGGAACTCAAAGTTTTAAAAACAAATGTTAAAAATTGTTTTTACATGCAACTGGGAAATAAGAAATACAGATAATGGGGTATAGAAATCTATCTTGCCCTACAAGAAAATAGAGGAGATGGGGATAAGGAAAGGGAGGGGTGTGATAGAAGGGAGGGCGGGGGGGGGGGGAAGGGGTAATCAGAATGCACGGTGTCTTGGGGGTGGAGGGAGGGAGGAGATGGGGAGAAAATTTGGAACTCAAAATCTTGTGGAAAGGAATGTTGAAAACTATAAACAAACAAACAACTAATTAAATAAATAACAATAAAATACTGAAATCATCCTCTGGACAGAATTTGCTAAGGGAACTAAAGTCTTGGACTGATGTCATAGCTTCCTGGTGCCTTGGGTACAAAAGCTATACATAAGTGGGCAGTCACCTGGCTGATCCTTCAGGCTTCTGCAGATGGAAGCACAATGTGACCAACATCAGTCTGAGCTGAATCAATAATATGTCCTCACTGAATATCTTCTTCCTATTATGATTAAGTAAACATTTCATTAACTGTCAGATAGTTGATGGGAGTTTCCTTTTCTTCCAAACAAACCTGAGGCATCAAACCAACTTAAGTCAATCCTAGTCTAATAGAAGCCAATAGGATATATACACTAAACCAGTACGATGTAGTACAAAAAGTACTGATTTAGGAATCAGGAGATCCGTGAGTTTGAATTTCAGTTCTGATGCTAGCTGTGTGTCAGTGGCCACATATTTGATCACAGAGATAATGAGGAGCCGCAAAATGAGGAACAGCTGAGAAATAAAATGTTTAGATCTGTGCGAGGGTAAGATTAATTTGGCAGCTGTGTGAATGACGGACAAATTTGATACCACTTTTTTCTGTTTAGGGACATTAGTTGAAGATTATACTATTATCAAACAATAATGTAGGCTTGTTCCTACAGCTAATTATGCTGGAAGGGTTAATTTTTCTTGGTTAGGACTCCAGGGTATACCTTTGTGCAGGCCTAGCACTGGGAGTAGTAATTAACTTCTAAAACCTAGAGCTCAATTAATGATATTTCATAAACTCACATAGCTAGCTAAGCCATCTAGTACCATTTGCCTCTAGGCGGATATGCAATAAAAATATCCAACTGCCCTGACAGCTTTCCTTTCTGGTGTGAACAGTTCCTTTCTCCTGAGGAACTAGTTCATTGGCCTTTATGCCCATGGGCTTAACCATAGACTGGAACTCTGACATGGGAATGCAATGTTTAAACTTGTTCTTTTAAGGAGAAAAGTAAAAAAAAATAATCATCGTTGGACCCTGGTAAAACCCAGTGGTATTCATTAGCTCAGAACAAGCAGAAATGGTGGACAGACTAGCATAAATCCATAAAAACAGGCTGTGGAAATTCTTGCAAAGCCAGGCCACAAGGACAGTTTTCAGAGTGATAAGACATTGTTCTACACACAGTGTTCAAACTGGAAGAAACTTTACAGAGGAATCTATCTAACGCAATGACCTCATTTCACATATAAGGAAACTGAGGCCCAGAAAAGGGGAGGAACCTGTCCCACAAGAAGAATGACTTCTATAACTCTAAACTTCTAGAACAAAACCCTGGGCTTCCTGACTTGAAGGTTTCAGTTATATGCTGTGTCTCTTTTCTCTCTCACTCCCGAACTATTCCCTTTCCAATGCTCTGCAAGTTACTCATAGAGGACTGCAAATCAGCACCAGCAGTCCTCTTTCAGAGCATCGAGTGCAGAGGAAAGAACTGAAAATGACCATCTAAAGAGGTAAGAATTTACCTGCCGGCACAGTCCTTCAAGGTCAGGTAAAGGACATGATTCAGGTTGCCATTTACAACACCTCCAACCCAGAAATCCCCCCCACTTGCAAACTCTAACAGGTCTTTCCCATTCTTTATTTCTCAGACTTTGTGACCAGAAAATTAGGAGTAAGAGCTTCTTAGAAACCTGGGAAGTTCTTTAACCCAAGAACTCATATCTAAGCATGTACCTTCTAAAGGCCAGAATAGATCCCTCTTCTCCTGAAATATAAGGATTCCTTAAGGAATTCACCTGGAAAGCCAGGCCTTACATTCAAATGCTCCCACAGTTCTCTCTTTCTTCATCAAGAATTTAGTCTGCATTAAAACCTCAAGGTTGGCACCCTGGCTGGTTTCTCTGCTTTCAAAATGGAATATTGAGGGGCTTAAGAAAATCAGAGCTGCACCTGAGCAACCTCATGCAGTTACACTTATCAAAATGTTTTGTATTTTCATAGAGCAAAAGTTTGCTCTTTCTTTTCACTCTCCTCTCCCACTGACCTCAGTCCTCTTTCATCTAACTACTGTGTAAGTGTGCACATGTAAGCATGTGTGCAGGCATGCACACACATACACAGACATATAGACACACACACACACACACACACACACACTGAGATTAAGGCAAAGGGAACTGTAAAAGACAGGTAAGGATGCAAAGATAGGATGCAAGAGGTGCTTGATATATAGAGCAAGACTGCTTTCCTGACGTCACTTTCAACTGGGCACTTGCCTTATCAGTTCTGGCTTTAGTCACTAGTCTCCCTAGGTATGGATGCATTTGCCATAGATATCCAGCTGCTTTCTGTATTTCGATTTCATTCATGCCAACCTCTGCTCTCAAGTTCCAAACCTGGGAAGTGGCTGGTGGGTAAATGTTTATGAATGGAGCCGATTATAGCAGGAGGGTTTTGCCTTTATCCCTGGGTATCTTTCTTGGCATACTGACAGTGAGATTACATACTACATATAGAGTAAATAGAATGCTGCCAGGAGACAGGAGCATTGCTCAGCAAGGGTCAAGGGGCTGAAAACTTATACATCTCTCCTCAGGGAATCAGTGCTCTGATGGTACTGGTTGAAAATTCATCCCTTGGGCTTTTTTACTAACAAAATTCAAATGGTGACAGTATATACCTCAAAGGCAATTGGGAAGGTCAGATAAATCACAGGCACATCATAAAGTGTTCTGGAAAGGGGCCATCATTCCACACTCTGGTCTTTAGAGTCTCCCACCAATCATCCTGATACTAGAAAGGACTAAAAGCATATAAATGACAATAAAATGGAATCATATGCTTCGAATTCTCTTCTCATTTCTGCCTCCTAGCTTCCCTGCCTTCCTCAAATCTCGGCTCAAAATGCCACCTTCTGCAAGAGGCCTCTCTAGGCTCTTCCCAATGCTAGTTTTTTCCCTCTGCGGTTGCCTCAGCTTTCCTTTGAAGATATCTTTTATGTGCATAGTTATTTGCATGCTATCTGCCCATTAGAATGTGAACTTTTTGAGACCAGGGACTGTTTTTGCCAATCTTTTTATGCTCAGCACTTAGCACAGCACTCAGCATATAGTAAGCACTTAATGTCTGTTGACTTGACTTGTTTCATATGCCAAGGATGCTCTGGAGGCCAACAAGATGATCCAATATTCTTCAAATCACCAGCTTAGTAGAAATTAAGAATTGTATATTAGGTTTATTAGGAACCTTTATCAGTAGAGGAAGGACTGGGGCTGGGGGACTTTTATATTCCCAGGCTGTGTTATTTCATAAGCCTCAGAAAGGTTCAATCCAATTCAATAACACTTAGTAAATGCCTACTGTATGCTGTGCTAGATGCTAGGCATATAAAGGCAAAAGCAAACTACTCTCTGCCCTCAAGGAGTTTATATTCTACTATATGAAAATGGCAGCCACACAAGTCAATTAAATGTAAAGTACATTCAATTTTAATACTGACTAAGCTCAGCAACATTCTAAATGCTGGAGGACTCAGGAAAGGCCTTTCAGATCAGCTAGTGTGTGTGTTCGTTCTTCGTTGCCGAAAAAGACCATGCCATCGGAGAAATGATGACATGACTTGCACTTGACTTTGTTTTGAGTGAGGGAGGGCTGTGCAGGTCACCAGCCTCACTTCTCTTCCAGAGCCATCTGAATCCAGTGGCCAGATATTCATCAGGATGGCTGGAGATGACCCAGGATGGGGCGATTGAGGTTAAGTGACTTGCCCAAGGTCACATAGCTAGTGAGTATCAAGTGTCTGAGGTGATATTTGAACTCCTGACTCCTGCACTGGTGCTCTATCCACTGCACCACCTAGCTGCCCCTTCAGGTGATTGATACATGAGCCTGGAAGGGAGGTAGGGATTCCCAGAGGCAGAGAAGAAGAGGGAGAACAAGCTAGCTAGGTGAGAGGAAGGGGCAGCCCATACAAAGCCATGGAAACAGGAGGTAGAAGGACAAGTCTGGGGAACCTGCAGGAGCCCAGTTTCTCTAGAATTTAGACTGTCTGAGAGGCAGCCTGGAAAGAAAGGCTTAGAAATCTCAATCCCTTGACTCATCCTATCTCCCATGAACTCACCACACAGATAATACTGGCAGAAGACCCACCTCATGAGCATTGCTGCTTTCTTGCCAAGATAAAAACGTTGATATTGCGCACCTCAAGAGTAGCTGGGAACATCAACTAAACTATAAGCATGTCAAAAAAGAACTCTGGAAAGAGCACAGCACCCAAGGAGAGCAGCTATTTAATTTTTCCCTTTGTATCCCAGGGCTTTCTGCAGTGGTCCACCCCACCTCATACATGCTATGTAACCCTGGGCAAGTACTTGACTCCTTAGTGCCCCCAAGCAACTTTCTAAAAGTATAAGTTGCAGAACAGGCATTGAACCCTGTTAGGAGGAGTTTCCTCCCAAAGTATTCCTTATACCAATGAAATAGTATCAGGAAAAAACAAACCTCAACACCTCAAAACCCAAACTGAGTACCTATGACCAAAGGGGTTCCTTCCTGCCATGGAGGAGTTCTAGCACAGAACAAGTATTAGAGGGGTTCCTTATAAATGGTGAGGTCTTCCACATGGCCCTGTTTATGGACATGTTGATTGCATTACATCCAGTAACACTGCAGTGAGTTATGAGTTATGCCTAACAATCCACATAGGAAAAACTAAAGGGATGAAGAATACACATCACTTCATATAAGCTGTTGTATGAACAATGAGTAGGATGCAGAATTAAACCAGGAAAGAAAGCTGGAGTGCCTGTGGAAAATTTCAAAGCCCTTTTAATAACCCCATGTTCTCCCTAAAACACAGCTCCATATTCTTAATATTAATATTCTTCCAATGACGTTGCATAACTATAAGACAAAAATCTGTAATGTCTAAGGAATAAAATTTGATCTCCTGAAGGGCAATGGAAAGACGCATACTAGATATGTTGCTGTTCAGTTGTTTTAGTCCCATCCAACTCTTCATGACCCCATATGGGGTTTTCTTGGCAGAGTTACTGGAGGGATTTGTCATTTCCTTACACAGTTCATTTTACAAAGATGAGGAAATTGAGGCAAACAAGGTTAAGTGATTTTCCCAGGTTTACCCTACCAGTAAATGTAAGAAACCAGATGTGAATGCAGGAAGATGAGCCTTCCTGACTTCAGGCCTGGCAGTCTGTCTACTTTGTCACCTACCTGCACTATAGTAGACATGAGCAGGAAGCAATTATTACAGAAAAGAAATTAAGAATCAGAAAAAATCACACAAAACATATCACCAAAAAGTATAGGACTGCCAAAGATAGACTGGTGACATGTCAGTAGCATTTGATAACTAAGGGATGAATTCCTTTTTCTACTGGGATACTTGGGCTGTCAGAAATCAAGGAAGGCTCCTAGCACATTAGATGGACTCCATTTACCAAACTTTCAGGAAGACATGAACAAGAAACACAAGGGATCAGCACGCATGGGTGGAGTAAGGTCCTCGTTGTTGGTGGGTATATCACAATGGAGAAATCACAGACAAGAACCACTCGACGCTTGGGATATTGTCTTAACCAAAGTAAAGGCTTAAAAAGTGTTTGCTGAATTGAATTGGTAACTAGGAAGGAAGAAAAGGTTCCAAATAGCAGCATGACAGTAGGAAGAAGAGTGGAAAGGTCAAGGGCTCTAATTCTAGCTGTTATTAACTAGCAGTATGACCTTGGGTAAGTCATATAATATAATACACTTACAGAGTACTGTGTGACTAAAAAGCACTTTAAAGGTGGTCTCATATGATCCTCAGGACAACAACTGATAACACACAATATATGAAGAGGCTGATTAGAGAGGTTAAGGCATTGCAAATCCAATAATCCTCCTGCCCTAACATTCTGTTTCTTGGTTTCTTCCTGCCATGTCTCAGAAGGGCATTAACTAACTGGATAGTATCCAAGAGAAGATGAGGAAAACCAAAACCCTGCTGCAGGAAAATAAAGTCCTCATTCTCCTTGAGTTCTCTGCAACATCTGATACTGCCAACACAACCCTCTCCCAACAGATCACTTTCTTCAGCATCCACGATACTCAAGTCTGTTAGGTCTACCCTACTCCTCTGAAGGTTCCTACTCTGTCTCCTTTACTGGCTTTTTCTGCCCCTTAATCTCCACGGTTCTGTCCTTGAGACTCCTTTTTTCATATGTTACCTCTTCCATGTGGATGGTCTATATACCTGCCATCAGAAACACACATCCAGACTGGAACTCATCAACTTCCACCCAAAACCTTCCCCCTAAATTTACTATTGACACCATTCCCAAGTATGTCAGTGCTCTAGCCACACTAGTCTACTCTTCCCCTTTCCTGCTCTCATAATGTCCTCTTCTGTCTCCCTAAACAAAATAGAATAGAGGGAGAAGAAAACAGAACCCAGGTCAGAACATTGGAAGATACCTCCAGTTAGTACATATGCCCTGGATGAAGATCTAGCAAAGAAGCCTGAGAAGAAGCAGTCAGATAAGTGGGAGGAGAACCAGGAAAGAAGAGTAGAGTGGAAAAAAATCTAGGAAGAAGAATAAGTCCCTACCTTTCTTAAGGTACAACTTGATCACTACCTTTTCCCTCCTCAACCCCTAACAAACCCTTTGACCAACAAAAACTAATCTTTCCTCTCCTCAAATTTCTGGCTCTGGATTATTTTTGTTTTGGTCTGGTTTTTTGCCTGAAATGCATTCTCCCTTGCATCATAATTACTTGTGCAGATATTTTAGCCTCCTTCTTAGACTATAAACTGCTTGAGGGCAAGATAATTGTTTTAGGTGATTTCTAAACACTGCACTGAATTGATAGTAATCTTTCAACTACTTGAAAGGTTTCACTCTTCAAGGATAAGGACCAGACTGTTTTGTTGAATCCCAGAGGGCAGAACTATGACCCATGGGTGACAGTTAACAAGGAATTCAAATGAAGTGATGGTGATGAAATGATAATCTCATTAAATGAATTCGGTATTGGTGAGATGACCATACTCAAAGAGTATTTGTCAATGGTCCATTGTTAGTGTGGGAAGAGGTCTCCAGGGCAATACTGCAGGGATTTAGACTCAGATCTGTGCTGTTTAACATTTTTATCAACGACTTAGATAAAGGTATAGATGGTTTGCCCATCAAAATTGCTGATGGCACAAAGATTGGAGGGATAGCTAACAGGAGAGATACCAAAAGATCATGAAAAGCTAGAGCACAAGGTTGGATCTAATAAAATGAAATTCAATAAGGATAAATGTTAAGTCTTACACTTTCTGTCTCACATAACGAAATGTCCTTTCTTGCCAAGGCAAACCCCTCTACCTGCACAAACGATCCCATTCCAACCCAATCTTCTCCAGCAGACTATCTCCTTTATCTTCCCCATTCTCTCATCTATCTTCAATCCCTCCCAGTCTACTGGCTGCTTCTCTACTGTCTACAAATCTTCATCCTCAAAAAAAACTTACTTGATTCATCCATCATTGCTAGCTCTTGTCCTATATCTCTTTTCCTTATAATGGCTAAACTCCTTGAAAAAAGCTGTCTACAATCAGTGCCTGTACATCCTTTCCTCTCACTCTGAAACTGCTCTCTCCAAAGTTACTATCTCTTAATTGCCAAACCTTTTCTCAATTCTCATTCCTCTTGACCTCTCTGCAGTGTCTGACACTGTGGATAACTTTCTTCTCAATACTCTCTTCTCTCTCAGTTTTCATGACACTGTTCTCTCCTGATTCTTTTTCTACTTGTCAAGCCCCTCCTCAATTTCTTTTGTTGGATCTTCGTTGAGGTCACATTCAATAACTGTACATATCCTCCAAGGCTCTGTCCTGGGCCCTCTTCTTTTTTCCCTTTATTTAACCAGCTCCTTGTTCCCGTCCAGCCCCAGCCTCCTCCAGCCTTATCCCCCTGAAGGAAGCTGGAATGAAATTGGACTAGAATTTGACTGGTGGTCCCTTCCATTTCTAAAATTCTATGACCTCTAAGGTCCCTGCAAGCTCTAATATTCCATGATTATGCGACTTCAAGGACCACATTTTCCCAGTGGCTAAGCACCTAGAAGCTACATTAATCTCTGAATCCCTAGAGTATGATTTAGTGGAGGTGAACCTTGTTCCAAGGGAGGCTTTATGTATATTGAATTTCTTAAAATGCATAAGAGGCAATATTATCGTAAAATCTTTTTATTAAAAAGAATCACAAAAATCCTTTTGCAAAGTCATTGGTCATATCCCCTCAGCTCCCAATTTATCTGTTGGAAATCTGAATTTTTTTCCTTGAATCCTGATGAAATTCCTAATTTGGTTTCACACAATGTGAAGTTGGATCAATGTATTAATCAGAACACTTTCCCTTCCTGAAGCTAAGATATTTTGGCTAACTTGGTTGAGAACATTCTTAATGAAGACTTTTGTATTTTTACAAATTGCTTTTTAATACATTTTAAGCAAACTAGGACTGTCAGAGCTGAAGGAGCCCTTAGAGCTCATCTTATTCATATGCTACATTTTACAGAAGAGGAAACTGAGATTAAACAGATGTTAAGTGGCTTGCTTCAAGGTCATATGGCAAGGCAGTGGTTGTTCAGTCTGTCCAACTCTTTGTGACCCCATTTGGAGCTTTCTTGACAAAGATACTGGAGTGGTTTGCCATTTCCTTCTCCAGATAATTTTATAGCTGAGGAAACTGAGGCAAATAGGGTTAAGTGTCTTGCCCAAGGTCACACAGCTAGTAAGTGTCTGAGGCTATATTTAAACTCAGGAAGATGAGTCTTCCCTACTCCAGGCCTGGTACTTTATTCACTGGGCTGCCTAGCTGTCCAAGGGAACAGAATTCAAACTACAGTCTGAACATTCAGAATCCTAGCTAAGTGCTTTATACTCATTGAAAAGTGGTGCCTGGTCGACATTCAACTTAGCCTGTTTTAGTGAACAGAAAAGGGAGTGTGTTTCCTAATGAATACCTTAAATCACTTAAAGCAGTTAGCAGTCATTGGCCTAGAAAAATTTATATATCATGAGCTAATCTAGTAGTTTAAACATTCCCATAATGATTTTATTTTCTAGTATCAACTTGGTCTGTAATCCTTTTCTTTCAGTCATTCAACAAATATTTCTCAGATGTTATATGCAAGGTGGTGTCTAAGACTATGTACCTGGTACAGGTGATAAAGTCTTTTACTCAGACTTTTAATTGAAGCCCAACCTGAACCTAGTTATCAAGAACACAGAGTAGCTTATATAGACTTGACTGAAGAAAAAGAAAAACAGTCTTAGGGGACTTCTATAAACTACTAGCAGGATCTGAACCCATGAAGTTATGCTATAAATACAAAAGATGTAGCAGTGGGGTGGGGAATGTTTAACAACTGGTTTGCCGGACAAAAATGTATATGTGACATACTTTTAAGTTTAATCTGCAATATTAACATTTTCTTTATCATTTTCTTAATAATAATGGTGGTGGAGGAGGAGCAGAAGCAGGAGAAGAAGAAGAAGAAGAAGAAGAAGAAGAAGAAGAAGAAGAAGAAGAAGGGAGGAGGAGGAGAAGAAGAGGTAGAAGAAGAAGGAGAAAGAGGAGAAGAAGAGAAAAAAGGAGAGGAAGAGGGAGAAGGAAAAGAAGGAGAAAGAGGAGAAGAAGAGAAAGAAGAAGGAGAAGGAGGAGGAGATGGAGAAGAGGAAGATGAAGAAGAAGAGGAAGAAGAAGGAGAAGAAGAAAAAATGATGACAGCACTTATATAGTAGCTATTATGTTCCAGGCGCTGTGGTAGGTGTTTTACAAATTTTATCTCATTTACTTCTCACAACAAACCCTGGGAGGTAGGTGCTGGTATTATCCCCACTGTAAATGGAAGAAACTGAGGTAAACAGATGTTAAGTGATTTTCCCAAAGACATGCAGCTAGTAAGTGGTTGAGGTCAAATCTGAACTCATGTTTAAGCCCACGTCACTATCCATTGTGCTAAATCAATCTCCGATTTGTAGTGTATTTGCTGATTTCTGAGACATAAATGCTTATGCTGAAAATTTAACAATTGGCCCTGAGCCTATACAATTTGGCTGCAGCACACAGTTGAATTTAGATGCCACTCTAGTAGCAGGAAAAAGAATTAATCTGACTTCCAAAGGGGAAAATATAAAAAAAGTTAATGTGACTTTTATTTGGCACTAGGAAGGACTGGTTCAAGAGAAGAAGGAAGCTGAAGCCTCTTTCCGTTAAGAGAATCTATGTACTTAATTTCCTTTCCTAATTCTTTAAATTGTGTTATTTTATGTAGTTATGTCCTACAGGGGCATTATTCGTTCACAGACAGGAGGAGCTAGAAACTATGAAGATATTTATCACAAATTGTAGTGTAGAAGTCAACTAGGGATAGAGGTCACCCTGAATACTGTGATTAACAATTCCAGTTGGACACTGACTTCCCTCACAGGTCTATCTTCCAGAAGTTGCTCTCACTTGCTGCCACTTACTCACATAAGAGCTTACCCTGACTTGTTGCTTAAGCAGCTGCTGATAGAAAGAGATCCCCCCGCCCCAGTCCCTCTTCCTTTTCCCTTAGCTACTCATTAGCCCATTAGCAGATGCTTAAAAGCAGCAGGCTGGGGGAAATTCTGCTGCCTATCAAATGTAGCTGCTCTGAGTCTGGGCAAGGAGAAATCAGCAGCCAATACCCCTTGTGAATAAATGAACCCAAATGGTGATACACACACACACACACACACACACACACACACACACACACACACACACACCCCTCAACATAACAACCCTTACTAGATCAGTTTGAATAAATACTATCTCATTCCCTCTTACAAGGATCTTGCAACAGAATGGACGAATTAATAAAAGAATGAATTTCCTCTTTGGACCCGCAAAGGAGTTGTGCTCTCCTTGTGAACATGTTCCCAAGGACGACCTAAAACCAAGAATGTGATTGCTAAGTTGACACCTGACCAAAAACACAAGAAGGCTCAATTTAGCTTCATGAAGAAAAATGGCCAAGTGTCACAACTTTGTATAGAACTCAAAGGCTAGAAGAGACCTGGCCAGGGAGGGCTGAAGAAAGTAGCTATGTGATTTTCAGATTTACCCCAGGGAAGGTACTCAGTTCCCAGAAACATCTTCTCCCACCTGCCTGCTAATGATCAGAGTTCCTTAAAAAGCGGTCAAATGCAAACTGCCCAAGCATAAATACATGAGGGAGTAATTTAATTCATGCCCTGGTACAAATACCAGACCCTTTTTAGAGCATATTTTGATGAGATGGAAGGTTTGGTGTAAGGGCAGGGTTTGTTTGGTTTTTATTTTGAGGGGTCAACAATCATTCAGTCAAGCACATGTATTATTCATTTAGTTCAGAGGGAAAAGTTAGCACCTTGAATATCAGAGAAAATACAGAGAAATCAAAGGTCAACAGACATGTTTCCAAATGTCTGACATAAGCAATACATACATCACAATTCAACAGACAGATGCAACAGCCTGATCATACATATATAGTTACCAGAGAGGGAAGCAACAATATCTGGGTTTTCAGAGCCGGGGAGCTCAAGACATAATTCTGGAGTGACTGCAAATCCCATTACCTTCTTTGGTGATCTAGTCTATTGTCTAATGAAATTCAGATTATTGGAATCTTAGGATCATGGATGGAGGGCTGGAAGGGACAGTAGAGATCATCGAGTCCAACCTCCCCTTTTACAGATGTGGAAACTGAGGCCCCAAGTGGCTAAGTGACTTGCTCAAGGTGGCACAGGTAATGAGTGGCAGAACCACAATATGAATTGAGGTCTTATGACTCCAAGTTCAGTATTCTTCCCACTGTACCTGCTGCATAAACTATTAGAGCTGAAAGGGACCCTTAGAAATCATCTGGTTCAACTCTTTTGACACCAGAGGAAAGTTGGGACCTGGAAGAGTAAAGCCACTTGGCCAATGAGTCTGGGTCCAAGCCAGAGCTACAAGTCAGTTCTCTTAAATCCTAGCCAAGCACTATTTCAGCTGCACCTTGCTGCTTATCTTAGGTCTAACCTCTCTGTGTCTAACCAAAATCCTTCACTCCATCTTCGGCACATTTCCTCTCATTTTGATTTCAGCAAGGAGAAACAGAAGGTTATAGCTTTTCCTACATCATACAATAAAGAGTTCAGAAAAGTTAGACGCTTGGCTGCCCCTTTTACTCAGACTTTTTACACAGGCAGGGCTCGATATTTAGTTGGGGAGAGAAGAGGGAGGGGGGAAATGAACACAAGCCAAAAGACACTAAACCATGTATCTTTCTTCCCTTCCCTGCTAATGCTAGAAAAGGAAGAGTGGAAGGTCAGAGTTGGAAGGCAAAGTGGGGCATAATTCAAATCCAGAAGAGCCTAGCACCCCTAGAGGTTCCTTGCACCTAGAGGAAGTTAAAGCAGCAAGCCTAAACCACCAGCAGGGAGGTTTCATTAAGAAAGTCACTTGCAAATATATGTGAATGGAAATTGACTGCTTGGGAGGGTGAACCTTGTGGGCGCATTTGAAGAGGCACATGATGGGGTGAGAGGCAGCAGCCTGATAAATGCTCCAATTCATGAACAAATTCAAGCCAAACTGCCTGGGACCCAAGAACATCTGAGCAGCACCGCTAAATCCACTTCTCCGCTTCCAGAGACTCGGAAACCGCTGACCCCTCTCTCCCCACCTCTAGGGGATCTTGTGACAATCCCCAGGCTACCTAACACCTTTCCTCTCTGGGATCGTAGATGAGAGAACAAAAGCGAAAGCTGTTTAGGGTACTGGGTTCCTTTTAAGAATAAGGCGCAATGAATGCAAGATGCTGGTGGATAGATGCTGCATTGGACTGAGTTTTCGTGCAAGGCAAAAAACCACTCAGATTTTGCCCTCACAGTCCCTCCCGAGGAGAATGTAGGACTCCATCAGGGAAAGAGGAATTACAGTAAGGTTACCTCTCTCCGGGCTCTGTCTCACACACAGAGCCTTTGCTCTCTGTTGCGACAGGAGACCCCATTTTTCCTGGCGACACAAGGAAAAATCGTGTATGTTTGGAGTGGGAGTGGAAACTATCAAATTAACCCTTTCTCGAGGGAAAAGCGAGGATGAAGAAAAGGAAACTAAGACAGAGACCATTTAATTGAGGGACAATATCGGGAAATAGCTGTGTCCATCATCCCCCACGCAACCTTAAGAACCTTATGTGACCCTCTGAGAACCTGTCTTTCCTCCTCCCCGATCAGTCCGCTAATCACACACACACACACACACACACACACACACACACACACACACACACTCATCAAGCTCAACCATTCCATTCAAATCACCAAATCTCACTCCCACGAGCCCGAGTGGAAGCTGCCCATAAAGCGGTCGAAGCTGCCGTACCCCAGAGGCATCCCTCTCTCCGTGGGACCCACGGGGAACTTCCTCGGGGGGATCGTGTTGGGGGAGGCTGGGACTGGCAGGGCGAAGGGTAGCTAGCGTTTCTTTCTCCCTTCTGCGGGGCCAGGGGCAGCACGGGGACCCTGCCCTGAACTCCCGAGGAAGCAACAACTGCAGAGAAGAAAGCGAGCGGAGGGAAAAGCCACTTACCCAGTGAGCCCCAGAGAGCTGCCCAGGTTCGCTCCCGCAGGAGAGCCAGCGAGCCGGCGGCGGCGGCGGCGGCGCCTTTGTCTGCGCCTCTGCTTCTCCTGCGGCCGCTCGCCTAGCCTCCGCCGCTGACCTTCCCAGGCGCCCGATCGCTCGGGCGAGCCCCGGAGCTCGGACCGCTGCTTAGACAGCCAGAGCTCGCTCCGTCCGTGCAGGAGCCAGCCTTCCCCTTCTGCTTCTCTCTCTTTCTCTCCTCCTCCTCCTTTTTTCTCTCCTCCTCCTCCTCCTTCTCCACCTCCCCTGCGCCGGGCCCGTTCTTCTCCCGGCTCCGCCCCGGGCTGGGGCCCCGCCTCCGCCGCCGCCGTCAGTCACCCAGCCGGGAGGAGGCCCCCCACCTGCTGCAGCTGTGCCCGCTGCTCCGCGGGGTGCGCGGAGGGGAGTCACAGCTGGACCAGGGGGTGGCTGCAGCAGCGCCGGGCCCTGGGACTGCTTCTGCGCCGCCAGCTGCGAAGACGCTCCCAGGAGGCTCCAGGGGCCGGCTGGTTTAATGGCCCAGGACCAGAGCAGGAGCAGGTGGAGCCGCCTCTGCTCCCTCCTGCGCCCCCTCTCCAGCCCCTCGCCCCGGGACGTCCGGAGGCATACTGGGCTCTTCTGGATTCGAATTATGCCCCACTTTGCCTTCCAACTCTGACCTTCCACCGTTCCTGAGGAAACTGGCTGCTCCGACAGTGGTCTGCACTCCTTCAGTGATCACCCCCAGACGCGCCCCTGCCCAGCTGGTTCCGCCCACCCCACCCTCTACCCCAGATCTGGGGCCCCCGAGAGGGGAGGAGGAGCCATAAGGGGGCATCAGGTCTCCCTGAGAGAGAGGCTTCGATTCAATTGAACAAACCACTTCTATAGACAGAGCACTCTGCCCTAGGAAAAATGTTAAGTTGGGACGAGAAGCTGAGCTTGCCCTCATGACGCTTGCACAGGAGCAAAGGAACATGACACGTACACAAATCCCTAGAGGAGTGAATACAGAAAATCCTAGCAGCTTAGATTAGAGCTGGAAGGGATTTTAGGGGCTATCGAATCCAAGCCCTTTACTGGGCTGCTCTGAATTTGGATTACGCCTCACTCCGTCTTCCGACTCTTTGACCGTCTTCCACCGATCACTCTCCCTTGAACTTTGTTTCTCTTTTTGATGTTAAAGATGGAGAAACTGAAGCTCCAAAAGGGTATACGCGACTGGTCTAGGGTCACACAGCTAGCATCTGAGGCAGGATTGAACTCAAGTTGTCCCAACTCCAGCACTCCATCGTCTGTGCCGGGAAGGTGGATTGTTACGGACTGTGGGTTTAGGGAAGGGCTTCTTGGAGCAGGTAGAGCTAGCTTTAAAGCTTGGACTTTAATGACCAGGTAGGAAGGTAAGAGCTGGGAAGGATGCAGGATGGAGACTGGACTTCTAGGCACTGAAATATACGGAGCAAAGGCATCATGTACCTTTACATAAATACATACTAGATACAACCATGTGCAATATCTACTGAGGAAAGTTTCAGGGTGTGGAGGAACAGAGATTAACTACTCCAATTTAGCTGGACAGCCTTCAGAGAGAAGCGATAGATCAAACTGGAAAAGGTACAGCAGTAACAGATTGTGGAGAGCCTTGAATGACGAGCTGAAGCTTTGGGAAGGGGAGGAGAATATAATATGATCTCATCTGATGAAAAGGAAGATTGATCTGGCAGCCTGGGGAAGTCTAGTTTGGGGAGGGTGGAGACAGAGGATTGCTATTGTATTGGTTGCTATTATAAATGTCCAGGTAGGAGATAATAAGGAGGACCTGTACCAGGAAGTTGTTGCATTAGAGAAAGGGGGGATAGATGACAGATGTTTCAGAATTAGAACTGAAACGACTTGGTGTTTGATTAATCATAAGAGTTGAGGGAAAGAGAAGAGTCAAAGATAAACACCAGAGTTTTGAATATGATAGAAGCATAGAATAGTAATTCCGCTGACAGAAATATTGAAGTCTGAAGGGGGGTGGAAAGGGAATACGCATTTATATAGCACCTACTGGGTGCCAGACACTGGGAAGTAGGTGCCCCATTAGAACTCAGTTCTTCCTGAGGCCAGGTCCAGTATCTACTGCTACACTTACTTAGTGCTAAAGAACTAGATAATAATAATAATTATGGCTAACATTTATATCATGCTTACTATATGGTAGACCCTGTGCTAAGCTTGTTAGCTCAGGTGATCCTTACAACAACCCAAGGAGGAAGATGCTAGTATTATCCCATTTTACAGATAGGGAAACTGAGGCAAACAAGGTTAAGTGACTTGCCCAGGGTCACACAGCTAGCAAGTGTCTGATGTCAACTTTGAACTAAGGTCTTCCTGGCTCCAGGCTCAGTGCTCTGCCCACTGCACCGATACTTAGAGCTATGAAGCTACAAGACTTTCAACTCCAGATTCCTAGCCCTAATCTCTCCTTTGAACTCTAGACCCTCATCTAGATGTCCTATCACCTTCTCAAACTCAATTTGTCTGTCCTATATGGAGATTATTTTTATCTCCTCCTCACCTCCAATCTGCTCCTACCTACCTGTTCAGATTTACTTTATGTGACTCCCTTTCAAGTATTCTACAAGCCAGCCAATTTGGAATACTCCATTACTAGAACCCTGCCCCTTCACAACTTTGCCTTTGATTAAGTCTGGAATCTCTTTCTCATCTTCATTTTCCACTCTCTCCTCCCTTCCTTCAGGATCCAACTCAGATGCCACCTCTTCTCAAACTTCCTTGATGCTTTTGAGTGACAGTGAGCTCTTCTCTCTCAAATGTCTCAAAATACTTTGCTCAGTCTTCTCTTTTGCCTTTATTTCATTCTCCCCAGTATCAGAGATTTTCAGTATTTATCTTTCTTTTTCCCATTCCCCCATAGGACAGCTAGAAAAACAGATGGAAAATAGGACCCATGTCAAAGTGACCTATGAATCCTTAGCATTTAGCACAATGAATTACACCTTATGGTTACTTAATAAATACTTGGTGAACTGTTGGATTTATCAGTAATAATAATAACTCACATTTCTGTAGTACTTTAAGACATACTTTAATGTTCATGACAACCATGTGCAATAGACAATGAAATAATTTTCTTAAGGATGAGAAAGCTGATAATAAATATTAGATTTAAACTCCCTCTCCTGACTCCCAAGCCTTTCCATTCCAGTGGAGAAGATAGTATGCCAGAAGCCAGGAGAAGAAAGAACATTTAGAAGAATGTCAACAGTTCTCAACAACTGATGCCTGATGCTACCAAAAGGTCATGGAGGATGAGGACTGAGAAAAGGCCATTGAAATTTTGATGATGAACAGTGGAGACAGAAGCCAGATTTCCAAGAATTGGGAGAGGAATATAAGAAAGTTAAAAAATTGCAATGTGGAATAGAGTGTACTTTTCTAAGAGGTTAGACAATAAATGGGAGAAGAGAGATGGGACAGACTTGAAGGGTCATAGGAAGGCATTTTTTATGATTGTGGAAACTGAATATGTTTGTAGGTTGACTAAGAGCCAATAGAGAAGAAGGTATTGAAGTTGCCTAAATGAGAGAGAATGATTGATGGAACAAAGTTTTGAAGGAGACATGAGGAGATTCAAGGGTACAAGCAGGAATTTACACCTTAGAAGGTGTAGGGACACATTTTCCATTGGGACAACAGGGAATAAAGAATGAGTGATGGTGCTGAAAAATTTTGAGGGGTGCTGAGGAGGGCATCTGAAGGTATTCCTATTAGATGACCACAGTCTTCTCAATGAACTAGGATTTTAAGTCATCTACTATAAAGTTTAAGGGTCAAGCTACAAGTTGAGGAGAGGAGAGAGAGAATAAAAAATGGAGCATTTGATGTGATACATTAAGGGAGGAATCAAGAAGTGCAGAATACAAAGATTCCCAAGCAAGTAGTGAGGACCCAGGTGAGGTTACGTAACATAAATGTATAATAGGTGCAATCACCAGTTTCATGGCCATCTCTAGTTCTACTTAGTAACCCAGGAGCAGAGAAAGCAGATGATGGGTTTGAGAATTGTTGTTCAGTTGTTTCAGTCGTATCTGACTCTTTGTGACCTCATTTGGGGTTTTCTTGGCAAAGATATTGGAGTGGTTTGACATTTTGTTCTCCGGTTCATTTGACAGATGAGAAAACTGAGAGAAATGGGGTTAAGTGACTTTTCCAAGGTCACACAGCTAGTAAGTGTCCAAGGAAAGATTTGAACTCACATCTTTCTGAGTTCTTTTAGATCTAGTACTCTATCCACTGTGCCACTTTGCAGTAGTAATCATGTTGTCCTATATAAAAAGTAGCAAACATCTCTATTTCCCCATGCCCTGATCAGGATGGAATTCTATCATCACCGGCTTTCAATCCAGAAGTAAGCACCAAAGTTTGGGGACTAAATACAGATTTTTGAGTGAAGGAAGAAAAATGTATCTTCCTCCCATGAAGTCCACCCCCAGAATTCTCATCAATCATTCTAATAGCCACAGGCACCCCAACCCTGTCCCATAAAATGGTAATACTCTTCTTTCTCAGCTTGTCTGGACAGTGCTAGTCCCCATCAGTTTAGCTGAACAGTCTCACTCAGTCTATTGCTCATACCTCTTGGCTTTTCTACTAATGGAAAATAGAAGCTTTGTAAACCGGCACAGATAGGCCAACACATGGAAAGAGATTCTCCCTCCTTGTATTCTCCATTTCTCCACCCTTCTCCTTGAAAGTCCTGTGTCCAGACAAACACATGTATTTTTTTCTCAAGGGTCCCTGGTAATATTTCTTCAGAACTCAAGTACCCTCTGACCCCTAAAGCCTTCTAGGAGATGTAGTTGGAGGAGGAAAGAGAATCACCATAAGTACCTCTGGCAGAAGAGAATGACTACAAGCAAAATATTAACAACCCCAAGGATATTAGCAAAAAGTGGACTGAAGAAGAAGATGGTAAACTAGATTCTAAGGTTTCTGAGAAAGTGCAGAGATTAACCTGGAGTTCAGTAGAGTGAGGAGAGAGTGGAATAATCAGATTTTGTAAATTTTAAAAAACAGGAAAAACTGCTTCTTTTAGAAGCAGAAGTGAGAAACAAGGAACAAACCAAGTGAGAAACCTGGAAGCAATTCCCAGCAATGGTGCAAGGGTATTGGGAGGAATGGTCTCCAATAGAGTGGGAAACAAGAGATGGATGTGATGTCCTCAAGAGAAATTTTGGATTCAATTAAATTAAGGAGGTAGAATGTTTGAGGAAATATTTGAAAATTTCTGGGGGGTGAGGGTGGTAGAGAGGTGGGTGGGAGGCATTCATAAGATCCTAGATGTAGAGCTAGAAAGGACTTTAGAAGCCATCAAGTCCAATGCCCTAATTTTAAGGATGAAGACACTGAGGCAGAGAGAGGCTAAGTGAGTTCACATAAATAGTATCTGAGGCAGAATTTGAACCCAGATCTTTCTGACTCTAAGTGTAGTATCTTATCCACCACACCCTGCAACTTTTCATTGCCAAGATCTCCAGTGGACCCAACACACTGGGCCTGACAAGGACTAGGGCTCAACTATATGTGGCTAAAGACTTGAGAAAAAGCCACTGAAGAAGAGAGCTTGGAATTGTAATACTGGATGACAGGGATTGGGAGACATTTAGGTCCTAATACCTATCAGACCTGTCCTTTCCCTGCCCCCCAAATCTCTGTCCTGGGCTCTCTTTTCTTTTTAGTCTACACTCTCTCCTTTGGTTATCTCATTAGTTTTCTGCACTGGAAATAAGAAGATCTGGACTTAAATCCCAGTTCTGACATTTACCACTTGTATGGCCTTGGCCAAGTCACTTAATATCTTTGCAGCTCAGCTTCCTCAATTATGAAAGAAGGGGGTTGGTTGGACTAAATTACTTCAAAAGTCCTTTACATCTCTCTATACTCCTGTGATCTCTACACAGATACTCCCCAAATTTGTATTTCTAACTCCATTCTCTCTCTAGAATACAAATCCTGAATTACCTCCACATGGACATTTAAGATTAACACGTTGAATATGGATTCTACTCTCTTTCTCCTGACCGTAGCCCTCTTCCAAATTTCCCTGTTTCTATTGAGGGAATCCATATCTTTCTGATTACTCAGGCTCCCACCTTCCAAAACCCTTGACTCTTCTGTCTCCCTCACCCAACACATCTAATCAATTGCCAAGTACTCTTGAATCTACGTCTTCAACATCTTTCATATCTATTCACTTCTCTCCACTCAAATAACTACTATTCTGTTTCAAGTCCTCATCCTGCATCATTGTAATAGTGTCAAATTTGATCTTCATGCTTCTCATCTCTCTTTTCTGCAATCAATTCTGTTCTCAGCTGCCAATATAATCTTAAGGCACAGTTTGATCATGTCACTCCCCTCCATAAAAGCCTTTCAAAACTCCTTGTTGCCTCCAAGATAAAATAAAACACTTTAATCTCATATTTAAAGCCCTCCAAAATTCTGGCTACAACCAAATTTTCCAGTCTTATTTCCCATTACCTCATGTCTATGTTCCAGCCAAATAGGACTACTATTTCCCAGAACCTGACCTTCCATCTCCAGCCTTGATTCATTCGCCCAAGTCACATCCCATTCCTAGAATGCTTTTCCTCCTCATCTCTGCCTCTTGGAATCTTTATTTTCCTGCAAAGCTCAGCTGAAGTGTTACCTTCTCTGTGAAGCCTTCCCTAATCCTCAAAATTATTAATGCATTCTCCATCTTCAAACTACCTTTATTTAATTATCTGTGTGCATAACTGCGTCTTCCTCAACCCCAGTAGGATATACATTCATAGAGGACAAGGACTGCTCCTTTTTATCTTTGTATCACATATATCTAAAACATAATAGGAGTTTAATAAATGTTGGTTGAATTGAACTGGCAGTAAGGAAGAGGAGTTACTTAGTAGATGTAAATTAGAACTGGTGGAGTTAATTGGTCCCAAAGTGTTAATAGAATGTTGGACATTGGTGATTCAGAGTCAAGGACTTTATTGGAAGAAGCCCATCACTGCGTACTTTCAGAAAGAATTATATTCTATTTTTGAAATGACAGAATAATCATTAGTTGTATATTCAGAGCCATAACTCAGAAGTCTAGTACTTGGAGGAGGTTTAGTTGACAGTGGAAGGGATAGAGAGCCCAGGACACCATAAAGCTGTTGTGTATAGTCATTGCCACTCGTTTTAACATTGATCTTGAGCATTACCCATGATGAAAGATTTCAAGCCAGGCAGAGAAAAGGCAGTAGACCTTAGTTGAGAATAGTCAAATTGGCAGAGAAAAGGTACCTCAGGAAAGGAAGAAGATGACAAGACATTTCCTCCTTCCCTCCTTTTCCACCCTCCCACCTCAAAACATTATTTTATCTCTCAGGGGTAGACACACCAACACAACAGCTCATGGGAAGAAATACATCCCTCTCCCTCCTCCATGATGGTACTTGAGTCAACATACAGTCGGCAACAGTGGAGCAGAAAAGGAGTGAGCAGCTCTCAGAGATCTGGTGTACAGGACTGCATTTTCTCATCTGGATCAGAACACTTGCAAACATCTAGACTGGTATGATGAAGATGATGGGGAAATTCAGAAGTTGCTAAATGAAAAACATGAACTCCACAGGATTTACCAACAGGATAGTTCATCCACCTCTAAGAAGGCAGCATTTAATTCCATCAAAAACAAAGTACAAGCAAAGCTTGACTCAGCAGATGAAATTCAGTTTTATGCTGATAGTAACAATCCAAAGAGGGTTTATGATTCCCTGAAAGCTATTTATGGACCAAAAACTTATGGTCATCACAACTACTCAGTGCTGATGGAGCCACATTGATTAGTGATAAGGACATGATCCTAGAGAGAAGGGCTGAACACTTCCATAGTGTTCTCAACAGACCATCATCAATCAATGCTGAGGCCATTGACCATTTACCTCAGGTTGAAGTCAATCCCTCCTTAGCTGAACTTCCAACTGAAGAAGAGGTTTTGAGGGCCATTAGGCTCTTTTTGTGTGACAAAGCACCTGGTGCTGATTCTATTCCAGCTGAGATTTGGAAGGTAGGGGGACCATTGCTCATACAAAAGTTGACTGAAATTTTCCAGGTTATATGGCAAGGGGAGGTTATCCCCCAGGAATACAAGGATGCCTCCACTGTCCATCTCTATAAAGGTAAAGTGAATAGGATGTCTTGTGATAATCACAGAAGGATCTCTTTCTTAGTCATTGCTGGCAAAATTCTTGCTAGAGTCCTACTTAATAGGCTGATCCTTCACCTGGAAGATGGTCATATACCGGAGAGCCAGTGTGGCTTCCGAAAGGGCCAAGAAACAGTTGATATGGTGTTTGCTGCCGGACAACTCCAGGAGAAATGCCAGGAGCAGAACAGAAATCTGTACACAACATTTGTGGATCTGATCAAGGCCTTTGATACTGTTAGTCATGAGGGCTTATGGAAAATTATGTCAAAATTTGGTTACCTGGAGAAGTTCAGCAATATTGTACATCACTTTCATGATGGCATGTTTGCCTGGGTTTTGGATAATGGACAAAGCTCTCTTGCCTTCCCAGTCACCAATGGAGTGAAACAGGGTTGTGTGCTTGCTCCCATATTTTTTAGTGTGATGTTTTCAGCCATGTTGACAAATGCTTTCAGTGAGGATGAACACAGCATAAAGGTCAATTACTGTACTGATGGTAAGTTCTTCAATTTGAAAAGGTTACAAGCCAAGACCAAAGTGGAGGGAGTGTTGGCGCATGTTTTTCTGTTTGCAGATGATTGTGCACTCAATGCAGCCTCTGAAGCTGAGATGCAACAAAATATGGATCAGTTTTCTGCTGCCTGTGCTAATTTTGGCCTAATAATTAACACCAAAAAAAAAAAAAAAAGCACACAGGTGCTGCATCAGCCACCACCACACCATCCATACTTGGAACCATCCGTTCCAACAAATGGAGAAGTTTTGAACGCTGTGGATAAGTTCACTTACCTTGGTAGTGTACTTTCCAGGGACATGTATATTGACAATGAGGTTGATGCACGGATTGTCAGAGCTCTCTCAGTGTTTGGGAGGCTCTGAAGAAAGGTTTGGGAGAGAAGAGGTATTAGACTGACTACCAAACTGAAGGTCTACAGAGCTGTTGTGCTGACCTCATTGTTATATATTTGTGAAACATGGACAGTCTACCAGCGTCATGCCAGGAAACTGAATCGCTTCCACTTGAACTGTCTTAGGAAGATTCTGAGGATCACCTGGCATGATAAGGTACCAGACTCTGAAGTCCTTGCTTGAGCTGAACTTTCAGATTTCAAACTATGCTTCAGAGAGTGCAACTTCAATGGGCTGACCATGTTGTTCAAATGCAAAATGTATGCTTGCCAAAAAGACTATTTTATGGAGAACTTGCATGGTGGAGGCAATCACATGGTGGCCAGAAGAAACGATACAAGGACACTTTCATGGTCTCTCTCAAGAACTTTGGATTTGACATGGGAGACACTGGCACAAGACTGCTCAACATGGCATGCCCACATAAGAAAAGGTGCTATGCTCTTTGAGCAAAGCAGAATTGAGACAGCACAAAGTAAATGCAGGATGCACAAATTTGGGATATCCACCCCAAATATTCACATGGACTATTTGTGCCTAATCTGTGGTAGAGAATTTCAAGCTCATATTGGTTTGATCAGCCATAGTTGGACACGCTGAAATTTCACTTAACAATGGTGATGTCACTTTGGTCCTCTTTGAAGAGGAAGGACAACAACCAACCAACCAACCAGCTTGAGGTAAAGCTCCAGTGGTCCCTTGTTGGTTACAGCTTTGTGTATATGATAATCCTTTCTCTCTTCTACTTTGGGGGAAAAGGCAATACTAACAAAGTACGTAGTAATACTGGGAGAGCTCTGAAAGACAGGGAAACAGGAATCTTCTTGCTTGACTGAGAGAGGGCCTGAGTTAGATGGAGCCTATAAATTCAACCTGGAGTGCCTTGGTGAGCCAAGGAAATCAATGGAAGCATTGGGAGGTAAGTGAGAAATATTCTGTTCTTCTGGGCCCAGGGGAAAACTCAAACCTAGAAAGAATTAAGGACCAAGGTAGACTTGAGGAACTTTAGTTAGCAATTAGTCCATACCTAGCTATACCAGATCTTAACTTGTATCATAAAGCAGCAATAATGAAAACTACTTGGCACTGGCTAAGAAGTAGAGTGGTAAACTGGTGGAATAGGTTAGGTATGCAAGACATAGTAGTCAGTGCCTATACTAATCTCCTGTTTGATAAATCCAAAGACTCTAGCTTCTGGAATAAGAACTCACCATTTGACAAAAATTGCTGGGAAAACTGGAAAATAGTATGGGAGAAACTTGGCATAGACCAACATCTTACATCCTATAGCAAGATAAAGTCAAAATGAGTACATGATTTATATACAAAGGCTGATACTATAAACAAACTAGGAGAGCAGATCTATGGAAAACAGAAGAACTGATAACCAAAGAAGAGACAGAGAACATTATGAAATGCAAAATGGATTATTTTGATCACATTAAATTGAAATGTTTTTGCATAAACAAAGCCAATGCAACCAAGGTTAGAAGGGAAGTAGAAAACTGGGAAAGAATTTTTACAGCCAGTGTCTCTGATAAAGGTCTCGTTTCTAAAATATATAGAGAACTGTGCCAGATTTATTATACAACTCATTCCCTAATTGAGAAATGGTCAAAAGATATGAATAGACAGTTTTCAGAGGAAGAAATTAAAGCTGTCTATAGCCATATGAAAATAATGCTTTAAATCATTATTGATTAGAGAAATGCAAATCAAAACAACTTTGAGGTACCACATCACACTTATCAGATTGGTTAACATGACAAAACAGGAAAATGATAAATGTTGGAGAAGATGTGGAAAAATTGAAACACTAATGCATTGCTGGTGGAATTGTGAACTGACCCAACTATTCTGGAGAGCAATTTGGAACTATGCCCAAATGGTTATAAAACTGCATTTTCTTTCATCTAGCAATACCACTTCTAGATTTGTATACCAAAGAGATCATAAATATAGGAAAAGAACCCACATGTACAAAAATATTTATAGCAACTCTTTTTGTGGTGGCAAAGAATTGGAAAGTGAGGGTATGCCCATCAACTGGGGAATGGCTGAACCAGTTGTGGTATATGAATGTAATGGAATACTATTGTGCTATAAGAAATGGTGAACAGGTAGACTTCAGAAAAATCTGGAAAGGCTTATATGAACTAATGCTGAGTGAAGTGAGCAGAACCAGGAAAGCATTGTACACATTAACAATGTGATGAGTAACTTTCATGGACCAGCAATGCAAAGATCTAAGACAACTCCAAAAGACTCATGATGGAAAATACTGTCCACATCCAGAGAAAGAACTGTGGAGTCTGAATGCAGATAAAAACATACTGTTTGCTCTCTTTTTTTCTTTTGTTTTTTCATCTTCCTTGTAATTCCTCCCATTGGTTCTAATACTTCTTTGTAACATGACTAAAGTGGAAATATGTTTAATATGAATGCATATGTAGAATCCATATCAGATTGCACACCATCTTGAGGTGAGGAAGGGGAAAGAAGGAGAGAAAATTAAAAACTCATAAGTTCGTGGAAGCAAATGTTGAAAACTAAAAATAAATAAATTGATTAAAGCACAAACAAAAAAAAATTAGCTCACAAAGATCAGACATAAATTACCCTGGAACTGAATAGATTTTATTCCATCTACCCTGATACTGGATAAATTTTATTTTATATGAATTTTCATCAAATTTGCTTTGGAGTATTATTTCTGAATTTGTGTATTTTCTTGGTCCTCATTATTTTTGGTGCTCTTGAATGGTTTTATTTTTTTTTTTAATTTTCAGTTTTAAATTCTCTCCCTTTGTCTACCTCTCCCCCACTCACTGAGAAGGCAAGAAATAGGATGATCCTTCTAATTAAAACAAAATCCCTTGGATTTCATTGATATAAAGAAGTCTCCTTAAGGAAATTTCCACCATTGCATATCAACATTTAGTCCACAATTTACAGGTTTAAAAAAACAATATTTTATTTTTCCCACTTCCATATAAAGACAATTTTAACCGTCATTTAAAGAAATTTTGAGTCCTAAATTTTTCCCTCTTTCCCTCACCTCCCCTCTCTTGAGAGAGCAAGGAATTTGATATAGGTTGTACATGTTCAATCATGCAAAACATATTACCAGATTAATCATGTTGTGAAAGAAGACACAGACCCAGAGGGGAAATACACACACACACACACACACACACACACACACACACACATGCAAAATACAGAGAATTGAAAAATAGCATGCTTCAGTCTGCATTCAGGAGCTATTAATTCTTTCTCTGGAAGTGGATAGTATTTTTCATCATGAGTTTTTTGTAATTGTCTTTTGATTGGAATACTGTGTTGCTGAAAATAGCTAAGTCATTCACTAAGCTAAGTCAGTATTGCAATTACTGTCTACAATGTTCTGGTTCTGCTCACTTCACTTTGCATCAGTTCATATAAGTCTTTCCAGGTTTTTCTGAAATCAGCCTGCTCATTATACCTTATGGTACAGTTATATTCTGATACAATCATATACCACTTGTTCAGTGATTTCCCACACAGTTTATAATTTGAAAGAGTTTTCTGGAGCACTAGAAGTGATGTGACCCATTCATGGTCACACAGTTAGCATGTGTCAGAGGTGAGACTTGAACCCAGGTCTTGCTGATCCATTCTCTACCCACTATGCAACACTGCCTCTATCCTTGTTAAAAAAAAATACTGAAAACCCTAGTCTTGTGGTTAGAAATATAGGGGAAACAAGGAAAGGAGAACAGATAAGGAAACAAGCATTTATTAAGTCTACTATATACCTGGCACTATGAAAAGGGCTTTACATTCACAAATATAGTAATAAGAATATTTTTAATTGTTATAATGCTTAATTATAATAATTTAACATAATAATAATTGAGTTGGCACTAGACTTGAACATCTAATTGTCTTGGAATTAGTAGAAAGTGGAAGAGAAAGTAATCAGGGATCAGATATGACAAATTTCTGCATCCAAGGAGACAAGGAACCAAGCAGACTTGGATAGTAAGGAAATAGCAATTGATACAGTGTCTCAGGTTGTAGGTCATGAGTCCAAGGACAAAAAAAGTGAAAGATGAAAGTCTCAGATTCAAAGATTCCTTCCTCTTGGAAAGAAAAACTAGGCTCATCAGGAAGCTGACACATTTGAAGGCTTTCACATTTGATTGTCAGTTCTGATTAAACCAGTCCTACCAGAAAGTAGAGAGGAAACTTAGTGAAGTATAGACAGATATCTTATTATTGACTCATCTATCTGTCTATTGATCTATTTTCAAACAAAGCCTACCCTGACCTGTGTTTTCTTCAGTTTATATTGATGGCAGCTCTCTGGCTTCTGGGGGAAGGTGGCTCAGGAAAATGTCTCATAAGGCTCATAGAGCTAGAGTGCAAAGGAATCTTTTGATGTCTATTTCACCCCCCCCCCTTTTTTTTTTTACAGATGAATAAATGACAGGTCTGGAAAGATAAGTGACTCACCCAAAGTTACACAAGTAATAAATATTCGAGATGTAATTGAAACCCAGGTATGTTCACCCCAGAAGGCAGAGGTCTTTCCACTGTGACCAAGTGTTATGGTAGAATAGAGAAACTGAGTAGTTACATCCAGACAGTGATTTATTTACCAATGCATGTAGTTGCAGAAACAACAGTAGCTAAGGGCAATGACCATTGATTTCTACATAATTAATATATAATTTGGAGAGAGTAAAAAATAGGGTTATGGGGATTGAGACACCTGGTTTCTTATTGATGGAGAAGATTCAGAGACACAGAGGTGAAAGAGAAAGGGGTAATTTTGTGACATTCCTTAAGTTGGATGGCCATTAGGAGGGGGAGTAATCTTGTCACTTTTCCAAAATCAAGTAACTTCCAAGAATTTGAAATTTAACTTCACAAAATGGTAGATAAGGGCAAAATGGAGTCACTATTACTATTTTAATGTAGCATTCCTTACTTTGATCCTGTGATTCTCAACCCTAGGATCGATTATTTAAACATTTCATCTAATAGGGATTTCTGGATGGACTGATAGTCTACTTTAAAAGGCATTAAAGGGGTGGGGTTAGAAGCACAAAGAACAAAAAACAGAATCATGATGTCGTATATCCTCTAAGCAGATAGACCTTGTTAAATAGACTCTAGATAAACTAAGTCAGATTACAGATCAAACTACTTAGAAGACTAACCATGAAACAAAAACCAAAGCAATTATATTAAATAACAACAAGTATCCTCTGTAACCTGATGACCTACTCCTAATATCCATTTAATCAGGACATTTCATCTTAAATCCCAGATGGCCCATGCTGTTGTCTGGTCCCTGCAAGCATCTTCCGCTGGTCATTTTGGAACAGGTTTCAATCTCAGGACAACTCTGAAGAGGATTCCTCCTAGATGATCTGCTTCTCTTGTTCCAAATCACTTGCAGGTAATTCTACTAAAATCTGCCAATGATAAGGCTCAATACAATTTAGTACAAACTCCTAAATTTGCTTTTTCAGCAATTAGTACATGTGGGGAAAACCAGCTCAAACCATATGGATCTAAACTTATTAACAACAGAGCTATAAGAAGAAACCGAAACTTTGGAGAATTTATTTTTTACATATTATTTGCCATTTCTATCTTGTCCTGAGCCCTGTATCTGATATGAACAATGTCAAAAAACAGAGTGAAGAAGAATCTTAAAAAGAATCCATGAGTGCCTGACTTGAAATTATGCCCATCTCTTAAAATTATCAGAAACTTTTAAAATAAGAAAATAATTTCCCTTTTTTTACAATTATCGATGCAATTTTGTACATAAAATCCTTAATCCAATTTAGAGAACTTGTTGCTAAAACATATTCAAGACCTGTACATCCCATTAGAAACATTTGGAAGCCACACACACACACACACACACACACACACACACACACACACACACACAGAGTTTGATTCTGTTGCTTTCTCAAAGTTTACTACTCTATGTAACTGGAAAAATTTTATATCTTTGTCTTATTTCCCCCTTTTGAGGATATTATACTCATATCCTCCTGAAAGAATGAGATACTCCAAGAGCCTAATGTTATACATGAATATTTAACTGCTAGCAAGGGGATGGCAAAGTAAAAACTCACTACAAACTAGTTACATAGGATATGGAGCTGACCACAAATACAGAGTAATAACAGTAAAGGGTGAAGACTGGCCTGACATAAGCCATAACAGGAGGAAAACTCCCTTAGCTCTGTGTGGTTTTAGGTACAAGTCATATTTGCCAGTCAATTATATAGCAAAATTCCACATTATTCATAGTCTAAGAATTAACCAGGTGGGAAAATTTCCTGTTCTGAAAGGAAATAGCACAATGGGAAACCAATCCTACCTTCACCCATGCCAAGATTGTCCCCTCAACTTTTTCCAGGGACAGACATCCACCTGTAGCAGTTCTCAGATTGCTAAATTCCCTTTGGGCAGCACATGATATTTTCCTTGAATGGGAGACTATTGATTTCATGATAATATCTCATATCTGAGAAGAAAACTTACAAAATCATCAAATTTCAGTCCCAAGAGATTTTACCTCAAATAGCCAATTTTCACTAATCACAGTTTAGGGCTATGTTATTCTTCTTCTTCTTCTCAGGTTACAATACAAACAGTTAACAATAAGCACACATAAGGACATTTTATTTGTCTTTCATTTGTAAATTAAGAATAACCACATTCTAGAGTTTTACACATAGAGTAAACATATAATAGTTGACTCAAGGATATAACTTCAATATAGAATATCTATTAACAGGTACAATTTCACAATTTTTGTAAATAATAGCCAGATCATCTATCAGATAAAATTCATTTTTTATTATTAACATACTTGTAAACCTCCCACTTTGGCTGGGTGAGATCCTAGTTTCTCAAAGTTCAGTATTTTCGAATTTTATCCCACACTGTTAGCACAGCTGATAAGATCTCATGGCTTCACTCAAGTAGAAAGTCCCAAGGAACCTCACAGATAAGGATAACTTAAAAAAGGATTTTGCTACTTTTCTCCCAGCATTAAGTTATTACTGTGATCCATTTTAAAGCAAATATACCCCATTAAATATTTAAAACAATTTTTTAAACATTTTGATTACATTCTTTTAACTGTTCAGTTCTTAGTCTAATAGCATGTAAATTAGAAGTTACTTTTCTAATAGCATTTCTGATACCCCCAAATTTCACAATATAATAAAAAATTAGAAATATAATAATAACTTACATGACATTATATATTTAAAACATGAAACAAAACCTCGCTATCAGTCAAGTGACATCATTTCAGTCAAATGCATTTCCAAATTGTCTTATTTAGAAAATCACCTATTTGATCATTTTTTGACATTCTATAATAATTACTTCTAAACCCAGTATATAGTAATCCAGTATGAAGTAATTATAGTCAGTAAAATAATAATAATAATAATAATAGTTAATATTTATATATAGTACTTACTGTGTACCAGAACTGTGTTAAGCACTTCATAATTCTTATATGATTTGTTACTCACAACAACCCTGGTAAGTATTATTTCATTTTACATAAGAGAAAAATGAGTGTTTTCTAAACATATCTCTTTACTGTCAATATCAAATGTATCCTGCATTAAATTTTAATTTACCACAACTATCCTGATAGAATATACCTTACTGTAAATGAGACTACATTATAATTTAATTTCAGACCAAATTTTGAAAAAGAAAAAAAAATTATGGTGCCATTCTTATCTCTTTATAACTTCTTTCTTTTTTCTTTAAAATCACCAAATGAGTTAAATCAATTTCTTATATTTTTTCAACCTCATCTCACCCCACCTGGCTTAATTTCCCTTTATTTCCCAATCAAATCCAAGGCTATCTATATAACTAATCTTAATTACACTGAATTTTTCTTTTATAATTTAGCACAAGTTTTTTATTACATAAAACCAATTAACTGTCATCCTTTGCCTTTAAAAGCTTACAAATATGCAATCTATTTCAATACTTTTTGGTGACTTTGTTCACCTAAATAATTAAGTTCTGTTATATCATTCACAGAAGAAATACAGTGGTAACAAAAAACAGTCTTTCAGATAAGTTTTCTCACTTATAAATTGCTCCCTGATTTAAACAGGTACTATCTTTTCATGCTCAATAAAGAGTTAAGACATTAAAATTTTAAGTACCAGGTAAATTTAAACTGCAAATGGAAAACCCATTTTTTCTCTTTTCTCTAATCAGTGAAATCACCTTCCTTCCTTGCACTAAAACAATAAATATGTCACTCTCCTGGGAAAGAGTTATGAAAAGACTAAGCAATATTTCCATGTAACTTTTACAGAATTTTATTCTTATTTTTCCTTAAAACAAATTCTTCACTAAAACTCACCAAAGTATTTCAGCATTTATAGAAATACTCAAGCAATAATTTGGAAATTCACAGTAAAGAAATTTCATTCACACACTTAGTCTCTAATTAGTTTACAATGACAGAAATTCCTGCTGACTGGGAAGATTCTCTTTCTTTTTACCTGCATCTCTCCAATTTGACCAGAATTAGAAATTGAGAGAGAGAGAGACAGAGAGAGAGAGAGAGAGAGAGAGAGAGAGAGAGAGAGAGAGAATCTTTCTCAAGACTTGAAAAGTTTTCCCTTTTTTTTCCTTTGGCTGATCAGGTTACAGAAAGAAGTTAGTTTGATTTGCCAAGATACAAAACACAGACATTACAATAAGACAGACACAGAATCAAAAAGTCAGTGTGCGCAATTTTCTAAAAACAATCTTAAAGCCTTTAATTTGTAATAATTTAAAATCCCTTCTTGGTCAAATTTGGGACCCATTGATATTCTTATATATCTTAGACCAATCTTTGCATAATTTGAAGTCTCTATTCTTAGTTATCTCTTTCTGAATAGGAAGTTTCCCTTGTTCCCAAGCCAATAAGAACTTTCCTAAAGGAGTGTCCACTGGCTTACTAAAGCTGGCCTCCATGGTACCCTCATCAGGGCACCACTCACTTCTTTGAAGTTCCATTTTTCCCCTCAAGTATTATGCTCAGTTTTGCTGGGTAAGTAATTCTTGGTTTTAATCCTATCTCCTTTGATCTCTGGAATATCATATTCCAAGCCCTCTGAATTCTTAGTGTAGAAATGTCTAAATCTTGTGTTATCCTGATTGTGTTTCTACAATACTTGAATTGTTTCTTTCTGAGTGCTTGTAACATTTTCTCCTTGACCTAGGAACTCTGAAATTTGGCCACAATACTCTCAGGAGTTTTCCTTTGGGGATCTCTTTCAGGAGGTGATCAGTGGATTCTTTCCATTTCTATTTTACTCTCTGTTTTAGAATATGAGGGCAGTTTGCCTTGACAATTTCTAGAAAGATGATTCTAGGCTCTTTTTTGGATCATGGTTTTCAGGTAGTCCAATAATTTTTAAATTATCTCTCCCGGATCCATTTTCCAGCTTAGTTGTTTTCCTAATGAGACAATTCATACAGTCATCTATTTTTTCATTCTTTTGGTTTTGTTTTATAATTTCTTGATTCTCATAAAGTCGCTTTCATTTGCTCCATTATAATTTTTAAGGAATTATTTTCTTCAGTGAGCTTTTGGACCTCTTTTTCCATTTGACTCATTCTGTTTTTTAAGGCATTCTTCTCCTCGTTGGCTTTTTGGAACTCTTTTGCCATTTGGGTTAGTCTAATTTTAAAGGTGTAATTTTCTTCACCATCTTTTGGGGTTTCCTTTAGCAAGTTGTTGACTTATTTTTCATGATTTTCTTGCATCACTCTCATTTCTCTTCCCAATTTTTTCTCTACTTCTCTTACTTGATTTTGGAGATCTTTTTGAGCTCTTCCATGGCCTGAGAACAATTCATATTTTTCTTGGAGGCTTTGGATGCAGGAGTTTTGGCTTTGTTGTCTTCTTCTGATTGTATGTTTTGTTCTTCCTCATCATCGATGATGTAAGAAAATACTTCTTCATCAAAAAAGTAAGAATCTAGAGTCTGTTTCTTTTTTCCCATTTGCTCATTTTCCTAGTCAATTACTTGACTTTTGAGTTCTTTGTTAAACTGAGGGCTCCAGAGGCAGCTGCCCAGCCAGTTACTTAACTTTTGAACTCTTTGGCAAGTGAGGGACTCCACAAGCAGCCTCTGCTTCAGCAATGGCTGCTGCCATCTTGGGTTTGGGACCAGAGGCTGAGGTCAGGGCTGGGACTGGGGCAGACAACAGCTCCTCTCCCAGTCAGTTGAGAGACCCCTCTACCACTGATCTTCAAATCTTCCTGGTGTTTGTGGGTTTAGAAGTCTGGAAATTACAGCCACTGCCAGCAATTCAGTCCCCTAAGACCTGCTCTAGCTCTGTCTGTGCTGGCATTACCCATGCTGAATTGCTCTCTGCTCCCAGCCTGACGCGATAGACCCTTCCTGTCAACTTTCCAGATTGTCTTGGGTTAGCAGTTTGCTTCAGTCTGTCACTGTGTCTGTTCTGCTGCTGCAGAATTTGTTTAGAGTCATTTTTAATAGACTTTTGAGTTGTAGCAGGTCCCTGCTTCTACTCCCCCATCTTGGCTCTGCCCTACAATGCTCACTTCTAAGGAGGTAACCTTCTAGATGTGGTTTGGGAGGACATGAAGGTCTGGGGATGCATGGTCCTTTGCTGCGGAAATCAGTAGAAATCTTATTAAAGCATTCTAGGGTCTTCTTTTGCTGAAAATCTGGTAGTCACACAGAGACTAGTAGTATCAGTCCCTTCTAAATCACTATAACTGTTATAGTGGAATAAAGAAATCAAGTAATTACATCCATATGACAGTTTGTTTAGCACTGCATACAGTCGTAGAAACAAACTGGGTCTGAGGCTCTTGGTAGTCAAGGACAATGACCATTAGTTTCTATACAGTTAATATATTATTTGGACTGAAAAACAGGAAAAAACAGGATTATAGGGATTGAGGCACTTGGTTTCTTATTGGTGGAGAGAATCAGGAGACACTGAAGTGAGAGGGAGAAGGTATTTTTGTGACATTCCTGAAGTTGAGTGACCTTTAGGAGAGGGAATAATCTTATAACTTTTGCATAACCAGGTGATTTTCAAGAAGTTGAAACTTCACAAAATGATGGCTAAGAGTAATATGGAGTCACTAATGCTATTTTAGTGTAACACAAGATACCTCTCATCTAAATAAATTCATCCATCTCTGTTGAAGCTTGTCACTTAGGTTTAATGAGTTGTGTTAGGCCCTGGAGATACAAAGATGAACAATGACACAGTTCTTGACCTTAAGGAGTGAAGTGGGTGGGAATGTATGTGGGAGAAAGCAAAGGAGAAATATAATTAAGAAGAAGGCAGCCAAACTTCAACATGGAATATACCACTAGGTTGGGAGTCAGTCAATCAATAAATACTTATTAAGAACCAACTATGTGCCAGAAACTGTGCTAAGTGCTGGGGATACAAAGAAAGGCAAGAGGCAGTCCTTGTCCTCAAGGACCTTACAGTCTAATGGGGGAGACAACATGCAAACAACTATAAATAAACTATACAGGATAAATGGGAAATAATCAACAAAGGGAAGAGACTAGTATGAAGGGGAATTGAGAAAGACTTCCTGTAGAAGCTGGGATTTTAGCTGGGACTTGAAGGAAGCAAGGAGGTAGTGAGGAGGAGGAAGAACGTTCCAGGCATGGGACACACGGAGAGAAAATACTAGGAGTTAAGCGATGGAGTTTCTCATTAGAGTAACAGCAAGGAGGCCAGTGTCACCAGGTCACAGAATATGTGTGTGGAGGTATGCAAGGTGTAAGAAGACTGGAGGGGGTGAGAAGGCAGGTTATGATGGGCCTTGAATGCCAAACAGTTTTATATTTGATCCTGGAGGTGACAGGGAGCCATTGCAATTTATTGAAGTGGGGGGAATAAAGGGAAAGAGAGACAGACTCTTTCCCTTTATTTAGGGAAAATGACTTTGACAGCTAAATGAAGAAAGGACTGGAGCAGGGAAAGACTTATGGTAGGGAGATCACCTGGCATGCTATTGTAACAGTCCATGCCTGAGGTGATGAGAGCCTATATGAGGATGCTGGCAATGGCAGAGGAAACACTGCTTGATGAGGCTTGGCACTTGGGTATAATGATGGCTTGTACTAAGCACTGGGAATATAGAAATCGACAGTGATATAATTTCTTCCCTTAAGGGGTTAGCTGGATGGGTCTGGGGGTAAATGGAAGTAAAAGAAGAAGAAATAAAGTTAAGGAGGAGAAACAAGAATGGAGCCAAACTTCAATATGGAGCATGCCACCAAGTTTGGGAATGCTGGCTCCTGGAAGGTTGGCAGTGCTGGGCAAAGGGCAAAGGGTGAAGCGAGTGAGGAGACAGAAAAACATGATGTTCGGTTCAGTACAGAGCTGAGCCTGAGCTCTCCTAGATTGTCCTTTATGCAGATGTATGGTGTGGTTTGACTTCTGTGCTCCTCCTGCCCCCCATCACCTCCCCCAGGATGTTGCCTCACTCCACCTCCCTTTGCAGGTTTCTTTTGTATGTTGTTTTTCCCAGTCAAATGTAAACTCCCTGAGAGCAGAGACTGTTTTTCTTTTCCGTGTTTGTATCTCCAAGGCTTAGCACAGTGCCTGATACACAATAGATGTTTAACAAATGTTTTTTGTCTATTGATTGCTGGCATGACTGGACTAAGATAGGAATGAAACTTAAAGGGCCCACCACTGCAGGAAAGTGGATGAATTACATTAATACAGCCATAAGAAGGGTAATAAATTATTTTTACTTTTATTAGCTCCTAGCAGGCTTAAAGCATCCCACATATATACACAAAGCATTTCAATAAAATGAATACCTTAATGTGAATGTTAGGATATATTGAGACATGTAGATAGAAACATGATAGCTTATACTATGTTGTTAGAAGACGTTGGAATTAAGCCAAGGGGTTTCCTCTCTTCTATATTTTCATAGGACTCTATCGGTACTGCTTTCATGGTCATTACCAAACTATGCTTTGTCTTATAGTTACTTGTGTTCTTGTCTTGTCCTTATGTATTGCTGCACTGTAAGCAGGGACCAATCATTTACATCTTTGTGATCTTTGTGTGTTGGTGTGGTGACGCTTCTCTCCAGCTGCCCATGATGGCTCCACCAAAGCCAATTCTTCAGGATCCCTTCTGGCTTCTCCTTCCCCAAAACCCATTCACATTCAAGGTGAGAGGTCAGCCACAGGAACTTTGGGAATGCTGGGTAGGGCATTCCTACCCTGGAAGCCTTCCCTAACCAGGCTCCTGGAAGCCTTCCTGTTAATGCCCCTTTGGGCAGAGTCACAAGGCAGGTTCTATTCTGTGTCCTTAATACTTAGCCCAGTGACTTGTAAATCATAATATATATCCGTTGAGTTGAACTGCTCGTTCCAGGAATGTACCTGAATTTTAAAGCATTTCTAAAAATATTTCTAGGGTACAAAGACCAGCTGGAGATGTGTAGCAAGGGAACCACCTACTCCTTTAACCATGCAAAGTTACAATTTGTAACAGAGGTTATCTCAATCCTCATTTGCCTGGAAGATGGGCAGGACAAGGAGGAAATGTGGAAATGTTTATTTATGCGTCATCCAGTCCTGATAACAGAGCTCTTCAGATTCTCCACCCAGACTAGATTGTTTATCAGTGTACATATGACCAACATACACAAGTTTCCGGGGTCCTGTGAGTTTGAGAGCTTTCTTTTTTATCATCATAGTAGTGTGACTTTGGCAGACTGTGCCCAGTAACTCACACACACACACACACACACACACCCTGAGGTTACTCCTTGGAAATAAGACTACATGATTATTGAAAACACACTATTAAAATATGCGTTGATTACTTGGGAAAGCTCAAAGATGCTATTCAACCAGAAGTTCTTTGTATGGGCAACTTCAAAAATCTTGACAATCCTACACAGAGCAGGGTCATAGATAGGGGCCTTTATAACTCTCCTGTTAGTAGCTGACTTTGAGATACATTGGATTTTTCTGGTCAGGTTAGGAGTGAAGGAGAGAAAAAGAAAGAGAGGGAAAATGCCTCTCAAGCTATGAGGATACCTAAAACTCCCAAACCAAAAGAGAAAGGCCAGATCCAAAGGAAAAGCTTCTCCAGAAGAGAGTCCAAGAGCCTGAAGCCCCAGTACTGCAGACTCCAGAAAGCTAAATCTATGTCTCTCTCACCTCAGTTTTGTGTTTCTTTCACTCCTCAAACCTTCCATTGTCACCTCAGGGGCTTTCACCACACAACAGGAAGCTCTGTGGCAATGGGAGAACAGCATTCTGAAAAACATACAGAAGCTAATGGTCAATATTTTGAACAGTTGTTCCTCAATTTCTGTCTATTACATCACTTTCAAGCAGAATTAATCAATTATTAATTAGAATGTCCCTGGTTTTTAAAAAATGGATGCAACAAAGGACACAAAGAATCTGTCCAAGATAAGTCAGTGGCAGGGTCGAAACAGAACCAAGTCTGTTGTTTTTTAGTTGTTTCATTTGTGTCCAGCTCTCCATGAACTCATTTAGGGTTTTCTTGGCAAAGATACTGAAGTGGTTTGCCTCTTCCTTTTCAACTCATTTTTACAGATGAGGAAACTGAGGTAAAAAGGATTAAGTGATTTGCCCAGGGTCACACAGTTAAGTGTTTGAGGGCAGATTTGAACTCAGGTCCTCCTGACTTCAAGGCTGACCCTCTACTCATTGCACCAGAACCAAGTCTAGTGGGAAGAAAGTTTTCTGGCACTGAATTCAAGGGCTTGTCATTGTTTTTTAATCATATGGATTCTCAAATTAGGTCATAGAATCACCAGGAAAATTAAATGAGATAATATTTGTAAAGCACTTAGTAGTATGTTTTGCACATAGTAGGTAAATAATAAATACTTTTCCCTCTCTCCACCCCTTCTCATATTCAGTCATTCAGTCAGCTAGCATTTTTTAAGTACCTGCCACATGCCAGGCATTGTGCTAATCCTACCATAATATTCTAGAATTGGAAGATACTGAAACAGTCTAGGTAGATTGATACTTTTCACTTAGGAGTGTGAAAAGATACAAAGGAAGAGGGGTAAATGGGAGGGAGATGCAGCTAGAGGCAGCTAGAGTGACTGATGACTACCCAAGAGGACAGCATCTAATTCCAAAGCAATTCTCTGAATCCCTGTGTTTAGCCTTATCTGTCTTACTCATGATTGGGAAGTTCAAAGGCAACTGGAGTTACTCACTTTAATCTGGAGTATCCATCTTCCTTCCTCTACCTCAGAATGACTCTCTAACTTCTTCATCCTCTACAGAACTGGTTAGTAGTCTGAGCCAAGCCAATTGCTTAATATTCAATTGTGCAAACATGAGTCTTCGCTTCCTGGAATCAACCCAAAAGTGAGTCTCAGGATGGCCATGGGGAAGGAGGTGTCCCACACATCTTGTATCTTCCTTGTATGAGTATGTTCATGTGTCTTGTAAATCATTCAATAAACACTGAAGTTAATTTAAGTTGGGTGTAGCTATTTATATTTCTGTCCTTTCAAATTCCTACCCTTGGTGATCATAAGTACCTTAGAGATCATCCTATCCAAACCCCACCTAATGCATGAATCCTCTCTACCACATCCCTGCAAGAGCTACTTAAACATGTCTAGGAATAGAGAATTTACTACCTCACAAAGTAGTCCGTTCTATTTATGAGTAACTAATTCAATAAGCATTTATGAATCCCCTCTAACTTGCCAGGCATTGTACTAGGTACTGGGGCCACAAAGACAAAAAAAGAAACAATTCTGACCCTCAAGGAACTATCTACCAGTTATTAGGAAGGCTTTTCCATTAAGCTGAAATCTACCCTCAGTAATGTACGTACATTGTTCTTCTTTCTTTCTTTTGGGATCAAACACAATGATTTTAATCTATTTTCCAATGTGACAGTCTTCAACTACAGTTATCGCTTCCACATTGTGACTTTCCCTATTAAGGTTTTGATAATATTGCAGGTCAGCATAAGAAATTAAATGAGAATGTTTGGGAAGTTTTGCGGAAGCTGCAGAAGACACACAAAGGCCAGCAGATAATACAGAACAAGTTTTGAAACTCAGAAATGCAAAAAAATATATGCACAGTATTGTCCAATATCGACCCAAATTTTACAATAAAGTACAGTAGATATCACGTAAAAGAAAAAGATAAAATTCAGACATCTTCTCTCAAGATCACGGGTGTCACCACTCCCCTAACCCTGGTGATGTGGAAGGGATAACTATATTTGAAAATAGCTATCTAGTCCCCCCCCCCTTTTTTTTCAGTTTTTGTTCTTCTCCAGTTATTCAGTTGTGTTTGTATCTTTGTGATCCCATGGACCATAGCATACCAGTCACTTCTATCTTTCATTATCTCTCAAAGTCTGTCCAGGCTCATGTTCGTTGTTTCCATGACACTATCTATCCATCTTATCCTCTGTCCTCCCCTTTTCTTTTTGCTTTAAGTCTCTAAGGTCTTTCCCAATGAGTCATGTCTTCTCATTATGTGGCTAAAGTATTTAAGTTTCACCTACAGTATTTGACCTTCCAGTGAATAGCCTTCATTAATTTCTTTAAGTACTGACTGATTTGATCTCATCTTCATTTCCTTCAATCAGTCCTCTTTTGGTTTATTCTCATCTTCTTCCCACCCTGGTCACCATCCTCCCAATATTCTCCAACTTCATAACGACCTCTCCTAAAATGTGAAGCCCACAGCTGAACAAACACTCTGTCGGAGTTGGGCTGGGTAGACTGACAGGATGCCACAGTGAGGCAGGCAGTGCCAAGCAAGACAACATAGGTCATGGTTGTGGAACAAGACAAAACAGAATCCAGGTGAGATGTCATAGCTACAAGCATCCAGCTTAGCACAGGCCGCCACAGCAGAACTCTGCCAAAGAAGCCAGGGTCAACGAGGTTTTAGGAAGAAAGGAGAGTTTGAGCACAATCTGTCAGAGCACCAAGAGGAATTTTCTCTCTGTATATTTGTGCATACATATGTGTGTGTGCATGCATGTGTATGTATACGCACACATATATACATACACATATATACCCATGTATACACACAAATATACATATACACATGTGTGTATATATGTATATGTAAAATACCTTCATCTATATCGTTAGCTAGCTATTGTCTATCTGCCCATTAAAGTGTGCAAAGCATTTTGCATATATTATTTTACAACAGCCTTGTGTAGTAGATACTAGAATGTGTTAAAATCATATCTTATTTTGATCCCTCTGGCTACTCTCCACCTCTTTTAGTCAGTAGAGTAAGTTTATATGTAGCCTGTATAAAGGGACAATAACATGAACTAAGGTTGCAAAGAGATACCCTAAAAGTCCTACAAATCATCCCCCAAATCAGAGGAGCACAATTTACAAATTGAAACATATATCAACCAAAATTCACACCTTGGTAATATGTGTTGAATGTGAATGAGGGGAAAACTTCCAGGTACTGCTTGTCAGTGTTCTGGTCATATATGTAAATTCCAGATAAATGCTGAGCCTCCAGAGGTCCAGACCAACAGAACATCAAAAGATGCTGAAATAACTTTGAGATGTAACTTTGAAGTTTTACCAATTACTTTGAGGTGATTTGCATATGTTAATGAATTAACCTCAAGATGACACAGATAGAAGTTGTTCTGTTTCCAAAAAAAAAATACAAAAACCTATAAAAATGAGACAGCAAACTCCTGCCCATTGAGCTGTCTTCCATCTCCTGAGGGTCCATGCTGCCTGGTGCTCCCAGTTCATGGTTCTGTGAGTGATAGTCTCTGCCTCTCCCTATCTTCTTCCTCACTCTGCCTTCCTTTACCATTCCACTCCCCCATCCCTAAGCCACATCATCTGCCTCTTTCACTTTCTGTGCCACTTTCACTGCTTGTCTCTGCCTTCTATGGGCTTTCTGCCACTATGTCCTCTATGTTTAATTGAAGTGTGATTTGCTCAGTCATTTCAGTTGTGTCTGACTTTTCACGACCCCATTTAGGGTTTTCTTGACAAGGATACTTGGAATACTTTTGCCATTTCCTTCTGGAGCTCATTTTACAGATGAGAAAACTGAGGCAAACGGGTTAAGTGACTTGCCCAAGGTCACACAGCTTGTACATGTCTGAGGCTGGATTTGAACTCAGGAAGGTGAGTCTTCCTTATTCCAAGCCCAGTGCTTTGTTCACTATGTCACCCAGTTGCCCTAAAGTGTGATTACTGTCCCATTTCCCACTACTTAATTGTGGTCTTTCCTGCTGAGTACTCAAAAATTGTGAGTGTCTGCCCCCATTCCATATTTTCATCAATTAATGATCAATTCATAGAGGTATTATTATCCCATTTTATAAATGAGAAAACTGAGGCTTAGAGATTTGCCAACAGGTGTCAGTGGTGGGATCTGAACCTTCCTCTTCTTCACATCAAGCCTAATATGTCACCCCTAAACCACCCTGCCTCTCACCAAATAGGAAGTGGTTCCACCAGAGTTCTCCTTGTGACTGAGACCTTTCACCCTAGGCTATTCAGGGTCATTTGGCAAATCCCACCTTGACCTGAAGCAGAACTCTGCATAGGCCTTGCATGTTCTTGCCTGTTTAAGGTAAACCCTGTTGTCTCATCTTTGAAGGATCCTGTCTGTCCACACAGCGGGCTTACAGATAACCAGATGGCTGACTGTAAACAGAACTGTTCCTTTTAGCAGATCTGAGGTTCATCAAAGAATTCTACATACCCCCAAATTTCTTCCTAAAAAGCCAGGAATGAGAAGCATTGGGTTTGGCATCAGAGTGTGCAAGTATCCCACGCTGCTCCTTGTTATCTGTGTGTAACAGCCCTCTAGTAAGGTCGAAGCAGGCCAAAAAGACCCTGAGAATCCTATTTCTTACCATTTTGGGAAGAGAGGAAGCTAGTTCAAAGCAGGACTGGAGGGCAGGGCTTTTCCCCTGCACAGCAAGAGGTCTGAGGATTTCTCTAGAAGGAGAGGAGAGAAGCATGGACTTAAGAAGGGAGGTACAGATATTGCTACCACCAGCTCCATGTATCTGGTGGAAGATTTTGCCACATTCTTTTCTTCTCTCTCTCTCTCTCTCTCTCTCTCTCTCTCTCTCTCTGTCTCTCTCTGTTTCTCTCTCTCTCTCTCTGACTATCCGCCTCTGTCTTTCTCTCTGTCTCTCTCTCTGCCTCTGTCTCTCTCTGTTTCTCTCTCTCTGCCTCTGTCTCTCTCTCTGTTTCTGTCTCTCTCCGTCTCTGTCTCTCTGTTTCTCTCTCTCTCTCTGGCTCTGGCTTTGTGTCCCTGTCTCTCTCTCGCTTCTCATGATTCACTTATTCATGCTACTTTGTACTCTCACAGACAGAGATAGAGAAAAAAAAGATGGAGATAAGGGGGAGAAAGAGAAATCCTCAAAACCTCTGCTTATATAATGAAGAAAAACTCTACCCTCTAATTCAGATTTGGAGTTTACTTCCTTTCTTCCCAAACTATGAAAAAATGTAACTAGTATTTTCATGCTAGGGCAGCTGGGTGCTATAATATACAGAGGGCTAGGCCTGGAGTCAGGAAGGCCTGAGTTCAGACCAAACCTCAGACACTAGTTGTGTGAGTCTTGGCAAGTAACTTAACCCTGTTTGCCTCAGTTTCCTCATCTGTAAAATGATCTGGAGAAGAAAATGGCAAACCACTCCAGTATCTTTGTCAAGAAAATCCCAAATAGGGTCACAAAGAGACAGACACAACTGAATAACAAAAATCTTTATGACTAGTCCAAGACTTGCCTTGGGGCCTGTTTCATGAGTAACTTTGGATAGATCATTTAGCCACTATGGGCTGAAGTAGGCAGGTTGTTAAATTTCTATCTAGCTCTACATTCTATCATATTCCAGAATTCTTCATATAATCATCTGTTCTCAGGATTACAGGCCACAGAGTGAGCCCACAAAGCCCTCCTAGAATGGCCGTTTGGCCTGGTCTGGAAAACCTAAATCCATTAGTGTGTTTCTGATAGCTAGTCTGGGGAAATAAAGCATGCCCTTGGGAGTGATGTGCTCATCCACAGAGAGTGATTGATGTCTTGCGTTTGACACCCCGGAAAGAGTAATCTTCCTCGTGTAACCAGCACAAATGACTGGCTCATGTGTAGCAAAGGGCTGTCCTAGTCATTGCAACCCAATGCACTGAGAAATATACCTTTTAATATCGGAGCCTGTTGTGGAGCAGTGGGAAGGGAGTGAATAGGGAATGAGGGTGCTTATCGATGTGCTCTCCATCAGATTTATGTCACCTGGTTCTGTTCCCCTTTGGGCTCTCTGTGCAGGGACAGGTCGGTCAGCATTTTCGTACCTGAGAGAAGTCTCCTAGAGAGGGTCCTAACTGCAGCCACTGTAGGAGGGAAGGAAGTAGCTGCTTCACAGACTTAAGGAGTCTAGATTGTCTTTCTAGGTTGTTCTAAAAGTTGATGGAGCTCAGGTTCTTCTGTTTTTCTTCTCTTTAAGAACTTCTCTTCTGCCTTCACTGCTTTTTAAACAAGCTCTGCAAATGCACAGTTAGTTAGACTTACCCAGTAGTGTTCTCCATTGGGTTATTTGAGGAAGGGAACAGGAAACTCCTCTAAAAATATCTTCTTTGCTGAAACCTGAAATTATCCCATTAGCGACTCATTTTGTTGTTTAAGCATTCCCCTTTTCTGGGAATTGATCCTCTTTTAAAATACGAAAGTTTGTCATCGAGTAACACATTAGGTCTCTAGCACTGATCTTTCTACCCTCTTTGCCTTTGTCACAATGACCTCATGGACTAGAAATGCCTTACCTCTTCATGTTGGCCTCTTAGCATCTCTAGTTTTCTTGGAAGTTCATCTCAGGTACTAAAACCTACTTGAGGCCTTTGCTGATTTCAGGTCCTGCCCCCCAACCTCCCTGCATTGGTGTCTTTGTCCCACTGAATTCTTTTATATTCATATACTTCTTAATTTGTTTATTATCCAATATATGTGCATGCTGTTTCCCCAGTTAGAATGCTCTCCTTGAGGGTAGGGACTGTTTACTACTGTTTTAGCTGATTTGTTGAATGTCTTGCCCCCTTTCCTTCTTCACCTGTGGAATTTCTGTCCATCTTTTATAGCCCAACCCAAAGGCCAAATCATCTTGGAAGACTTCCCAGATTTCCCCCTCAAATGTCAGAAAGCACCTTATTTTGTAACTTTAATGTAACATGTGATATTACTTAGTTTAGCTGCTCCTGTTGGTGTCTCATTTCCCATTAGACCATAAGTTCCTCAAGGACAGAAATTATTTTATCTAAGCTTTATACTATTTTTAGCCTAGGGCAGTATTCTGCACACTGTAGGTACTTAATATGCTTAATATATACATTTATGAGGTGGAGATAGGGAAGGAATATATTCCATGCATGGGGGACCACCAATCGAAAGGTGGGATGTCTTGAGTAAGGAACAGAAAGGTCATTTTGGGTGCATCACTGACTGCAGGAAGGAGAGTAATGTCTTGCATCACACAACTACTCAGAGGTATAGCAATCTAGTCCCTTCCCTCTGTTAATTATTTCCTGTTTATGATGTATATAACTTGCTTGGTATATATTTATTTGCGTATTGACTCCTTTATTAAATTGTAAGCTCCTTTAGGGAAGGAACTGTCTTTTTTTTTTTTCTTTTGTATTCTTGGTGCTTAGCAGAGTGTCTGGAAGATAGGAGACACTAAATAAATGTTTACTGATTTGATTGATTGATGGCTCGCATCTTCATTTTTCACAGGTTTTCCAGCTTATTTGTAATAAAAGTCCCACATAGCACACTTCAATAAGCATTTATTGTTGACTGTCATCCTTTGCTTTCAAAGAGGACCAATGAGACATTTGTCTTGACTTACAAGTAAATTGGATTTAAGGGAGGCAGAGTGGCAAAGTCATCAGCCTCACTCTCTCTTCCAGTCATCAAAGTCCAGTGGCAGGGTGAAAGTCAGGAAGAGTGGAGATGGCTTGGGATGTAGTGGATGACCTTGAAGTCTTCAAGGTCTGACCAGGCTCTAGGTGCTCCACAGCTCCTGCTTCAGCTGCCTTCTTGGCCACTGGAACAAATTATTCTCACCCACTCAATCCAGCTGAGGAAAGTCTTCACATGCTTCAGCTAGACATCCTCTTATTCACTGATGGGTTTGACGCTGGTCAGTTGCCCTCCACCTACTTTAGCTGGTCAGCCCAGATGGCTTTTCTGGGGTGTGGCCACTGAGCGTGCTATAGCTTCTTAGAGTCACAAGTGAGAAAAGGTTTGAAGAGCCCTCACACCTGAGATGCTGGTTCTCCCTGAACATCTCATACTCCCCAAGCATTTATTAAGCACCTAGTACAAATCTAGAGCAGAGCTTTGTGCTAGGGCTAGGAATAGTAGGAGATTCTGCTCTTATGGAGCTTATATTCTATGGGAGAAAATATTAAACAGAGAAGTAAACACAAGCTATGTTCTGAGGGAAGAGAGCACCAACTTCTAGGGGAGCTTCAGGAAAGACTTCTAGGAGGTGACAATTTAGTTAAGCCTTGAAGGAATCTGCAGAAGCGAGGTCTCCAGGAAGAAGAGAGAGATGGTGGGGATGTGGTTGAACAAGTTGTGGTATATAAATGTAATGGAATACTATTGTGCTATAAGAAATGATGAGCTGACGGACTTCAGAAACACTTGGAAAGACTTGAATGAACTGATACTGAGTGAAGTGAACAGAACCAGGAGAACATTGTACACAGAAACAGCCACAGTGTGTGAGGACGGATTTTGATAGACTTAGTTAGTTCTTCTCAGCAATGCAAGGACCTAAAACAACTCCAAAAGACTCAAAGATGGAAAATGCTATCCATGGCCACAGAAAGAAATATGTAGAATGAATGCAGATCGAAACATACTATTTGCTCTCTTTTTTTTTTTGTTTAGTTTAGTTTTTTCTTTCTCATGCTTCCTCCCACTCATTCTAATTCCTCTATACAACCTGACTAATGTGAAAATATACTTAATAAGAATGCATATATAGAGCCTACATCTGATTGCATGCTGTCTTGGGAGGGAGGCAAAGATAATTTAAAACTTACAAAAGGAAATGGTGAAAACTAAAAAGAAATAACTTTTTTTTTTAAAAAAGAAGAAGAAAAGAGAGATGGGATGCTGAGTGCAGTGACTAGGCTAGTTTGGCTACAACATAGAATACACAGAGGAATCATGGGAAATGTCTGCAAAGGTAGACTGGAGCCAAACTGTGAAAGATGTTGAATTACAAAATGACCTCACCTGTCAGAGGCATGATCATTACTAGAATTAATCATATAAATTATCCCACTAACTATGAATTTAGGCGTTTGCCAGAAAGAGATTAATGGTTTTCAGTGAGCTCTATCTCTCCCCACCCCTAATTTTCACCTGTCAACACCAGCTTCCTTCCTGGCAACAGGGATAACCACCACTAGCACCACCTTGGCCTCTAGGGACATTTGTCTCCACCCATTCTATTGGCCTAAAGTAAGCCCAAGTGCTAGAGATTTTTGAAACAGGTTTCCAAGACAAATCCAATTAGCTATGTCAAAGGTTGAGACATTAGTAAACTAAGGAAAAACAAATTAAATTTCAAAAGCATATAAACAAAAAAGCTTCATAGAGCATAGAATTCTTTCCCTAGGGAAATTATAGTGTGGCCTTAGATTGGGTTGATTGGTCCAGATTATAAGACCATAGATATGAAACTAGGGGAGAGCATCTGCTCCAAATTCCTTATTTTACAGTTGAAGAAATTGAGGGCTAGGGAAGGTAAGTGATGTGCACAACATCACACAGACAAAACATCCGAGTCTGGTTAGTATTCTTCTCACTGTACCCAAACCAGCCCATTTCCAATTCAATTCAATTCAGTAAACATTTGAGTGTCTTTGGAAAAAGTGAAAAACCACATAGTTTCCATCCTCAAGGAATTTCTAATCTAATAACTTAATAGATTATTGCAATCTGATAATATTTCTCATGTTAACCTTGTCTGGAAAACCTGTTTGTTGTGGAAGAAAGTTCCCTATCTGATCCCAAAGATTCTGTCTTTCCTGGGGCACCTACATGGCACTAAATGGAGCCCTGGAAATCCTTCCTTAGCCCCTGACCCATTTCTCTCTGTCCGAATGGTGATTTTGCTTTGCTGAATCATATTTACTAAACATACATTATGGCTGATTTGACCTTTGAAAGAAGTTTTGGTGCTAGGTTAGCATCTGAGCCTAGTGATCCTTCTTTTAGCAATCAATGACATGGAAAACGGAAATGCAATTGAACCTGGAATCAAATGACCTAGGACTGAATCTGACCCTTACACTTAGTAGTTGTGTGGTCTTAGGAAAAAACACTTTTCTCCCTGACCCTGAGTTTCCTTATCTGTAAAATGGAGATTGTAATATTTTTCCTACCTACTTTATGGGACTAAAGTGAGTGAAATCCTTTTTATATAAGGTAGTATATAAGTGCAAGCTATTGGAGGCAACACAGTATATGGGGAACAACACTGGCTTTGAAATCTAATCACCCAGGTTGAAATCTGCCTCTGATGCTTGCTAGTTGTGTGGCCCTGAGCAATTAATTTTCTGGTCTGTAAAATGAAAGAATGAGACTATCAATCTGTCCATTAATAAATAGTTATTAAGTGCCTATTACGTCCCAGACAGCATGCTAAGCACTGGGGATACAAAGAAAAACAAAAGACAATTCTTGCTTTCAAGAAACTTGTGATCTTTAGAAGAAGAAATTAAAGCTATCTATAGTCATGTGAAAAAATATTCTAAATCACTATTGATCAGAGAGATGTAAATCAAAACAACTCTGAGGTATCACATCACACCTATCAGATTGACTAACATGACAAAACAGGAAGATGATAAATATTGGAGAAGATGTGAGAGAGTTGGAACACTAATTCATTGTTGGTGGAACTGTGAGCTGATCCAACCATTCTGGAGAGCAATTTGGAACTATGCCTAAAGGACTATAACAATGGGCATACCCCTTGACCCAGCAATACCTCTTCTAGGGCTATATCCCAAAGAGATCTTAAAAATGGGAAAAGGACTCATGTGTACAAAAATATAGTGACCAAGAACTGAAAACTGAGGGGATGTTCATCAATTGGGGAATGGCTGAACAAGTTGTAGTATGTGAATGTAATGGAATACTATTGTGCTGTAAGAAATGATCAACAGGAGGACTTCAAGAAAACCTGGAAAGACTTATATGAATGGATGCTGAGTGAAAAGAGCAGAACCAGAACACTATACAGGGTAACAGCCACAGGGTACGAGGACTGTTTCTGATAGACTAAGCCCTTTACAGCAATGCAGGGACTTAAAACATTCCCAAAGGACTCTTGAGGCAAAATACCATCCACATCCAGAGAAAGAACTATGAAATTGGAATGCAGAATGAAGCAGACTATTTTCTCTTATGTTATGTTTTCCTATGGTTTGGTTTTTCTCATGGTTTCTCCCATTCATTTTAATTCTTCTATGCAACATGACTAATGGGAAAATGTATTTAATAAGAATGTATGTGTGGAACCCATATAAGATTGCATACCATCTCAGGGAAGGAGGGGGGAGGGAGGGAAGAAAATTTAAATTTATGGAAGTGATTGCTGAAAACAAATAAATTAATTTTTAAAAAGCTTTAAAAAAAGCTTATGATCCAATATGGCTTCTGAGGTATCTTCTGGCTCTAACATCTGTGATCCTTGGTTCTTTGAGCCTTTCTGTACTCTTAATGTTTCTTCTTATTTGGTAATAACAGAGTCTTGGGGCAGCTAGATGGTGCAGTGGATAGAGTCAGGAGGACCTGAGTTCAAATCCAGTCTCAGATTACAGACTTACTAGCTGTGTAACTCTGGGCAAGTCACTTAACCTTTATTGTTTCACCAAAAAGTGGACAAACAAAAAAACAAACCCCAAAACAAGAAACCAGTCTTCTCTCTTTTTGCTTCCAAGTTTACACTTCACAATGAACATACCCCAAATTGCTATCAAAGTTGGTTTTCACACAATGTTGCTTTTACTGTGTACAATGTTCTCCTGGTTCTGCTCACTTCACTCAGCATCAGTTCATATAAGTCTTTCCAGGTTTTTCTGAAGCCTGCCTGTTCATCATTTCTTATAGCACAACAGTATTCCATTACATTCTATACCACAACTTGTTCAGCCATTCACCAATTGATGGGCATCCCCTCAGTTTCCAGTTCTTGGCCACCACAAAGAGAGTTGCTATAAATATTTTTGTACCTGTGGATCCTTTTCTCATTTTTATGACCTGTTTTTTTTTAAATTTATAGCCACAACACTTAGCATAGTGTCTGGCACAAAGAGGGTGGCTAATAAATGTTTGATAAATTGAATTACCTAACATTATAAACATTGCTTGTTTTCTAGCTGTAACTCCCCTAATGAGAGGAACTGATTCTTTTAAAATTGGCCATGAAGCTGGGTAGGGAAATGGCAAACCACTAGTATCTTTGCAAGAATATCCCAAATGCAATGACAAAGCACTGGACACAACTGTAAATGACTGAACACTAACAACCAAAAGAACCTACTTCAGTATTTGTTAACCACTTGCTCCCCAAACCCTACAGAGCTAGATCTATGCCCTACCTTCTTGTTGCTCCTTCCCTCCTTACTGGAGGACTGGGAGATTTCCTGATTGGTCTCCAGTGATGGGGGTTGCCTCCTAATAATTGGTTGACTGAGGGCCTGGAGAACAGATTCTTGTCAAAGGAACTGCCCTCCTCAAGGTTGAACAATGACCTGTGGAAAAGCTTCACACACACACACACACACACACACACTTTTTGAAAACATATAATCTCTTCCTTATACTTTCAGATGGTAGCATAGCCAGGGTAAAGAAGAGCATTTCTCACCCTCTTCCTCCATCTGGAGCAGCAATGGGGACTTACAGTATATGCTTGTGTGTGACCTCAAAGAGCATTTTTTGACCCTCCCTCCTCTTAGATGCCTTCTTCTATCTTGCTTTTCCTTTTCTGAGCATAGGTCAGGGACTATTAAGCCTGAGAGTGAACATTCCCACCTCCTTGAGTCTTATCCCTAAATCTGAAATTTTCCAAGCTTGAGCATCAGGCCCTGGCCAACCAGAGGGACAACACTTCTTGAACAACCTGCTGCTTGGAGAAGAAAAAATTCCACTAGGAGGAGCCTTCAGCTGAAGGACTGAAAGCCATGCCACCATCAGTCAGAGACTCTGAACTCCAGTAGTGCTCCCTAATACTGTTGTGAGGTGATCAAAGGTACCAGGTGAAAGGGAAATATTATTGAGTGGAAAGTATTTTCATCTCTCCAGGTATCTAATAAGGGTAATGGTCTATCTGAATGTTTTGTTTCCTCTATTTGTTGTTGTAAAGCTGAGATTCTTTTGCATCTTATGTGACTTCTATGGTGTAAGAAATAAAGATTGTTCCATGCATGCCACCCGTATTGTACCTTGAGTACCTTTGCAAGTGGAGATCCTCTTACCTATAAGGAAGGAGAACCTATACATACTTAAGTTTCATTTAGCTTTACTCTGAAGCTAAGGAAGAGCCAGAGGGAGAGAGAGATACTGACCCCAAGATGAGTCCCCAAGATCACATCCAGCCAGTGTGAGTCTGAATTAGTCCTTGAGGTAGTGAGAGGAAGCTGCTCTATGGGTAACATGGATAGTATTTTATAAAGTACTTTCTCTACAACTCTAGGCAATGGGTATGGCAAATGTTCTCACCATTTTATTGTGGTGGTTGTGGTTTGTCCTTCATTCCCGAAGAGCTCCATGACATGAGGAAGATGATGCCATGACTTGCAAGTGAATTGGATTTAAATGGGGGGTGGAGGGTGGCTGTACAAAGTCACCAGCCTCACTCTCTCCTCTGGAATCATCTGGGTCCAGTGGCAAGATATAGATCAGGACAACTGGAGGTGGTGCAGGATGTAGTCGGAGACCTTGGTCTTTTAAGCTCAGATCTTTCTAAGTCCTCTCACCATTTTATAGATGACAGAAACTAAGGCTCAAAGAGATTGATTTAGTACCTTAAGATTCAAAATTTTGATGCAGCCTTAAGGATCATCCCCTCATTTTATAGATGAACAAATTTAGTCCCAGAGAGATGGATGGCTTATTAAAGGTCACATAGCCAGCAAGTCACAAAGTTGGGATTTGAACCAGGTCCTCTGACTCCGTATCCAGGGTTCTTTTCACTACCCCATGCTCCCTCTTGGTCACACAACTAGCTGTTATGTGATCCTAGATTTGAACTGAGGTTGTGTACCTGTAAGGGGCCCCCAAATTACAAAATTCCTGTCAGTGACCCTACACATACACACACACACACACACACACACACACACACACACACGCACACACCTTCTTTTCTCCTCCCTTTCTCTACTGTGACAACCAGGAGTTTTCCAAACATATATGTAAAGGTTTGTATGTGTTTCAACAAACACAGGCAACTCCTTTCCTCCCCCACCAACACACACATATTATGTGAATTCCAGGACTATAATCTCAAATGGGCCCCTAATGGTCTTTTTTAATGCAGACAAAAACAACCTCCAGGGAGGCTTGGAAGTAATTTTTTTTCTTGGCTTGGAACAAAATTGTACTTCATCAGCAAATGTCCACAGACTCAAGGAGACAATCATCTTATATTTACAGGATAAGCACATAGAGGCAATAATTTATGTAACTTAACTTCAACACATGTACCAACCAGCCGATACACCAGGCAGCAGGAGCCTCACTATTAATGGAATCTCTTCTGAGTAGTCCAATTTGCCTGAGTAATTTACACAGGGAAAAAAAATCATTTGTGGCTAAGTCCATTAAACACACATGTGCTTACATTACTTTCTTTAAAAACATATCTACACAAATCTCCTGTGAATGCGTGAGAGATGCTGGTTATTTTGCTAGGTCACTGACTCAGCTATCAAATATCAGAAAACATACTTTACTTGATGGACTTAAGAGAATAACAACCTAAGATCTTTCAGGAAGTGGGATTGTCTCAGTGAAAAGGATTTGCTTAAACCTGAGAACACATAAAGGATATCTCATGACTAGTATTTACACTAGGATATTAGGAAACAAGGATTAGCAAATTCATGAATTAGGATCATGTTAGCAGTTCTAGAAACAACAATAATCATTTGTTTATTTTAATTGAGATCTTCTTTAGTTTGTCCTGGCTATATCTGTCAGTAAGAGATTATGTGCTTGCATTTCCTAAGTACATGTGAATTACACAAATGCCTTTTTCTTTTAGGGACCCAAATCTACCTATGTATTTTCACACAATAACAGTTAAGTCCCAAGATCTGACTTACACTTAACAGCTGGCTATTTTTCACAAGACAATACCACAAACAAGATTCTTATCAATTAATTTGCTTATAATTGTTCTCCATTTTGAGACCTTAGTCCAAATTCAGTTTTAGCCATGATATACTTTCAGTGAATATTGGAATATTTTTCCCTCTTTGGATTGCATTACCCTTTGGTGACTGGAACTTTAAATCTTTAGATGTAGTTTCTATGACTGAGGGCCACAGATTATCACTGGGTATTTATCAGTGTTGAAAATACTTTCTGCCAATTGAGTGACTTTGAAAAATGCATGAGGTAAAGGCATATGTGGAGATGGGCGAGGCTGGTAATTGGCAGAGAGTAGAAATAGGTGGTGGACCCTAGAGACTTTTGTCCTCATGCTTGAGAGAATTGGTACTGAAAGATTAGAGAACCCTAAAGAGTCACCTTTGCCATGCCTGAGAAACTTGTATAGGCTTGAGGTAGGAAGAGCCATGAGGCATGAGGAATGGCAGAAAATGCTTAAGAGGGACAGGGAGAGGGAGAGAGGGAGAGAGGGAAAGAGAGAGAGAGAGAGAGAGAGAGAGAGAGAGAGAGAGAGAGAGAGAGAGAGAGAGAGAGAGAGAGAGAGAGAGAGAGAGAGAAATATACTTCCCCACCAGGATTCAGCAAAAAAGCAGTGGGAGAAGATGGGACTTGGACAGAGGAGCTTTGTCAGAAAATCTTTCATGCCTTGGATGGTAACAAACTCTAGGGATTTATTTAAATTGTGGATCCAAATGAGTATTCATTTTAGGAGGCTTGTTCTGTTCTTTTCTTTGTTGTAATAAAAATTGTGTTTGTCAACTGTGTACTTGCAAGTGAGAAGATGGCCCCAGTATACTAGGAGTACCATATGCTTTTCCAGGTATCAGGCATCATCCAAGAGAAGTCACAATGAATCACATCATAAAGAACCTTTGACACATGGGCACATTATTAAATAGGCAAGACCACAGTTTGCAGTTCTGGCAAAGATGGAAAGATCTGCAAGATAAGAATGGCCGAAGTAAATGAACATCATTCAAAAGTGTTCTTAGAGGAAATGTACAGTGTGATGGTTTAGAGCAGTTCTACCATGATTTATCTTCTACTATTCTCTACTACATATACAGCATATATCAGTATAGCCCTAGTGTGGCATCAGATCCACTCATGAGTAGTATAGCCTGAGAGTGGCACTGATCCCTATCCACACCCAGGTGCTCTCTCTCTGGGATGGGGATGGTTGCTCACCCTATCTTCATCCACTTTGTCAGGTCAGGGTGATATCTCCAGAGAGGTGATTCTAACCATGGTCAGCCATTATAATGCAAAGTCTCTCAGTCCTAGAGATTGAGTGGGGCTATTAGGAGGGGTAGACCAGGGAAGGGAAGGCAGAATACTCTTACTGGTATTATTCATCCCTATCTGAATTCCAGCACAGTGCTTCTGATTTATACAAAATCAACCACCACGATATTATTGACTCTTTTTGTTTACGTAGCATATGTGTCCTAGATGATTTAAATGATTTAAAAATATAAATGGTATCTACTTTAAATACTTGATATGTTATTTATTTCACAATAAGTAATCCCCATTCACTACCACTTATAGTAATGTCAATAGCAGACTCATATGATCAAGGCAGTGAATTGAGATGTCTGTTTTTCTTTGTAGCAAATGATGCAGTAGATTTTCACCATTCTTCTTTGGCAGTATAGTTCAGTGCCTAAGTTTTAATTCAGAGCAACACACCTGCAAAGCAATAAATTTTATTGAAGTAAATGTGGCATTTTATCCATTGTAGCAATAAATTTTGATTTTGTTGCTGTTTTGTCTATTAAATCTGTTCTTCCCATTACTCCTCCCTCCCATACTAAGTAAAAAATTAAATCCTGAAACATAAAGAGCTCAGTACAAAATTGCATAGTTTGGCAAAATTGATTCCCATATTGTCCATGTCTAAAAATGCATAGCTCTTTTTGCATTTTAGGTTAATGACCTCTCTATCAGCAGGTGAGTGGAATATTTCATCTTCATGCTTTGGCCTTATGGTCTATTATATCATATCACACCATAATCAGAGTTCTAAAGGCTTTCAAAGTTATTTTTCTCTATAAGGTTATCATTATATCTATTATTTTGATTATCATAATGTCCTCTCTATAATGTTATCATTGTATAAATTAATCTAGTTCTGCTCATTTCAGTCTGCATCAGTTCACAAAGGTCTTTCTAGTTTTCTCTGAAACTGTTCATTTTATCATTTCTTATGGTCCAACAATATTCCATTACATTCATATACCGCAATCTGATTAGCCATTACCCAAAGAGGATACTTTCACAGTTTCTAATTTTGGGCTACCATAAAAAGAACTGTTATAATTATCTTTGTACATATAGATCCTTTTCCTCTTTGACTTCTTTGGGCATACAGGCCTGGTAATGGTACAGGTAGATCAGAGGGTGTGTACTTTTTAGGTACTTTTTTGGCTTAATTGCTTTCCAAAATCATTGGACTAATTCATAGCTCCATCAATAATGCATTAATACCAGTGACTCTTAAACATAAAACATTTATTTAATGATGAAGCAAAAGCAAGGATATTTATAACGTTCACTTAAAAAAAAGCCAAAAGCAGGAAAAATCATAACATTTACTCAGGGCACACTGTATCTTTGTGGGAGAATGGGCACACATTTCTAGAAACCCAACAAGGAAGCAACTTGTCAAGTAGGAACTTACAAACCCAGGTAACTCCTAACTTTACATGGCAGACTTTGATGTCCTATGTTTTTTTAATGAATAGTCTTTGCTCTATGTCAGTGGCTAAGTCAACCTGCCTCTCTGCTATCTGGTCCTGTTCTGGTTCTCACATCTCTCCTGCTAAATGAAGCCTCTTTTTGAATATTTGTGGGCATCTGAAGCACTGACAAACTCATTTAACACACAGCTACCCTTAGGAAGGCGTTGAGAAAGTACTATATTCTTTCAGTGACAAGTATTTCCTGTAAACCAAAAGAACTGCCAAGATCCTTAGGTCTGCTATGGGACCCTGAGAAGTTTTTCCCTCTCATACTGTAGATAGGTGATGGAGGCATTCAGCTTTTCCCCAAGCCCACTCTTTAAATAGCAAGGAATTCTACTTTGTCCAATCAGCTCTCAACAAAGTCCAGTCTTCTGTCACAGCAAAGGAGATGCAAAGCCTGTCTTCTCCACTTTTTTGTCTCTCTTTCACACCTCAGAGGGCAGTAGAAGGCAGCTTGGACATCCCCGTGAGTTTTCCCCCAATCAGATTGTAGAGGATACTAGAGAACAATAAGCCAAATCATCTCTACAGAGCCCCAGGATTCATCCATTGCTTTTCTGATGAACCAGTTAGCTCCCAGCAAAAGAATGACACTCTGCCAATCATCACAGTTCCCAGTAAAGCAGCTGCAAAACCCTCCTGTCATTCAGTTCTAATAGGATTCTGTATTCTGTCTTCTCTAAGCAACTTTTCTTACCACCTTTGTCTCCTTTTCCTAACCTCTTTGGTGCTCCTCCTTTTCTTTTCTGCTCTTCTGCTTTTCTTGCAAATAATTATTTCTTTATAATAACATATATGATGATAACCTTATAAAGAAAAACAACTTTGAAAGCCTTAAAAACTATGATCATGGTATGATATGGTATGATAGACCATAAGTCCAAAAACATTGCTTTTTCTTGCAAATAGTTGTTTCTTCTCTAACTTATGATGCAAAACTAAAATGTTCCAACATTTTATCATGTAAGAGCCTATTAGTCATGTATATAAGCTTCACATAGTTTCCAAACAGGTGTTTGATTTATAATTTATCAGTTATAGCCTTCAAAACTCTGAAAATAGCCTCATAAAAATAAACTTATAGACCACAGTGCCTTTCATCCATCATTACCTCAGTCGTTGCTCTGCCTTCTAAAAGGTTCTCTCAGTATCTTTAACTGAGGGTCAATTCTCTTTCAGTTTGTCAGAACAGCTTGTGTCTCACCTCAACATTTTATCTTAAAGGTTTTGTTTCTTTTCAAGTTCATTTTTTATCAGCCTTCCTTATACAAATGTTCTTTTCCTCAACCTTTCAATAAATAAAATGAATTGAAAGAGATATATGGTACTGGTATAGGTAGATCAGAGAGTATGTACTTTTTTAGGCTTAGTTCTGAATTGCTATCCAGAATGACTGGACTAATTCATACCTCCACCAAGAGAGGTGGAGACATATAAAAGAGGCAAACTAGAAGGGAGGAAGCAATAACGAAGTTCTGAAATACCAGATTATATCTTCTAGGACATCTCTAAACCTATAAGCATCTGAGATCACTTCTCATTTTGGTTTTGGAAAAAAATACCTGGGCTTGGGATTTGGAGTGGTTGGGTGTTATAAAACATTGGACCGTCTCTCATTGGTAGTCAAGAAACCTGGGTAATTCTAGCTCAGCCAAGCTGCCTGGTCCTGAGGAGGCCATTTGGACATTCTGGACCTCAATTTCCCCATCTGTTTTTTATGAGGCTCTTCCTGATTGGTAAAAGTCCTTTGTAGCTCTAATGTTTTACGGTTTTAAGAACTTTGGCAAGTTGTGTTCCTTTCCCATCAGAATACCAGTGGGCTCAGAAGAGCTCAGAAGGGGGGGGCACTAAGGCTCACTGGAAGACATGGAAAAATATATAAAACAGAATATCTGAACAGCTAGTCTTTAAGAGGTATTCCCTTCACAGACACTCCCACCCTTCACGGATTTTGTTTCATTATTTCCATAGTAAGAGAAGGTTTTAAATGTTAAACCTCTTGGTAAACAGAAAAGATTGCCAGGAACTCCTTCATTCTGAAGCATGAAAAGCACCCTATGAGATTCTTTCATAGCAGTAGTTTTTCACAGAAAGAAAAGAGATAAGCAAAGACTGAAGAGAAGGGTATGGAAAGAGGTGTTGGAGAAAAGAGCACAGAAAAAGGACCTTGGGAGGCTTGGATTAACATAGTTGACATTTCTAAAGTGATAACAACCTTATAAGGTAGGTACTAGTGGTATGACCATTTTACAGGTAAAGAAACTAAGGCTGACAGGGGAAGGAGTCACTTGTTCAATGACACAGAGGTAGTACATGTGGGAGTTAGGGCTCCGGAGCCCAAGTCTTGAAAGTCCAGGTTTAGTATTCTATCTAGTATACTGTGCTGCTTGGTGTAGAGAAGGGAGCATCTGAAACAGGAAGACTGGCTAGTCACTTTCTGGGGCTACCGTGCTCTGGAACTACCAAAACAGAGCATTAATGAAGGGACATAGCTTGGAGCAGCTCAAATTGTTAAATTTTCAGCATGAGCATTTACACATAAGGCATTATAGCAATACAAATCAGGGCTTGATTTATTGTTTTGTTGATTGCTGAGAAGATGACTGAGAAAGTATTAATAAGACAGATCATCTATGTTAATATTGCAGATATCCATATCTAGCTAGCCATCTCAGAGAGCTGGTTGTTAAACATTTACCCAATATGAATATACCTGGATACCAATATCTGGATTTTAATTTGTTACAGTACCTCCTTTGCTTCCTTGGTATATGCTCTTAGTGAGAATTCTTCACTCATAACACTATGAAACGATGTAATGAAATTATTAGCCGTGCTATCATAATGAATTTCTAATGAGGATTCTTCATTTGCTGCATTGAGAAGCCAGGTAATATTATCATTATCATGATTATCTTGTCATCTTCATCATCATTCTCATGCATTGAGAATGAGTCAGTGAATGAATGAATTAATAAATGAATAAAAAATTAATTTGGTGCTTACCTATATGTCCGGCAATGGGCAAAACAGGGAGCGATAGCCCTTAATCCTCAAGGATCCTATATTCTAATAGGAAAAGACCATATGAAGAGGGGGACAATTGCCAGGAATGTTTTGATCTGGAACGGTAAGGGGAGTCACAGGGAAATACCTTCCCAGGAATGGCAGTGCTGATTTTATTACTATTCCTGATAATAGAGGTGGAAGGGAGTGGGAGGAAATGTATCTGTGTGATGTTATAGCATAAAGATGACCAGAGAGTAGTGTAGTGGGATAGAGATGTTTAGATATGGTCAATTCTCACCAGTTTGGAGGAAAGGGTACCTGGGAAGGAACTAGAAGAACTAGAATGATGGGGAGGTTCCATCATTCCATTTACAAATTAAATACCCATAGGTTTAAATAGCTCTGTAGTAGAAACTTCCACTGAAGTTCTCTTATCCTGCAAACAATCATCAAAGTCCATTGGAGTACCAAGAATTATAGCCTCCTGACCTCAATCTGAGAAAAACTAAGCCAGTTCCAGCAGCAAGTTGACACATATTCAATGTCTTTGAGCCAAAGAAAAGAGAGTAGTTTGCTCAGATATCAGCTGTGCCCCTGAAAGCCCCTGTACAGGGGCTACCTCTCAAAGTTGAAAGTCCCTATCCACCAAGATGAGTGCTGAGTGAGTGAGCAAAGGTGGACCACTGCTCTCTTACTCACCAGTGGCCTCAATGTCATTGTCATTCCATCCTTCAAGATTCAGCCCAAATGCCATCTCCATCTCTATCTTGAAGCCTTTATTCTTTGAATATTTCTTATTATTTTGGATTCAACAAACACCAATTAAAATGAACATTTCTACATGTAAAGAAGAACAGAGGGGGGTGGAGCCAAGATGGCAGAGTGAGAGCAACTACTCACCTAAGCTCTTAGACAAACTCCCTCAGATACTTCTAAAAAGAGAATCTGACCAAATTTTGGAGGTGCAAAATCCAATAGGAGACAGACTGTGGCAGATTCACAGACCAGGACAGACTGGAAGATCGACAGGAAGGATCTGTTCCACAGGGGTGAGCCCACAGCACACAGTGCAGTGTGTCCTGTAGCCATGTGACTGAACAGGAAACCCCCAGGGCAGCCTCAGGTAGCAGAAGCAGAGAGGAAATGTGGAGTGGCAGCCCAGGGCAGGAGACCAGCAGAGCCCAGTGAGTGACAGTCGCTGAGCCCCAGGTATCAGCTGCAGCCAATTCCCAGACTTTCAGCCCACAGGTTAAACGTCTTGATCTTTTGGGAGCCAAAATGGCAGAGTGATGGATAAATGCTCTCTCCCCCTCCCCTTATTGACCTCTAAAGAACCATAAAATATTTCCCCAGAAAAATCCTGAATCAGTGGGAACAGCTGAAAGGACAAACAGTCTTGTAGCACCAGAGGCTAGGAAAATATCTAAAGGGGATTTCTTACTGTGGCAGAGGCTAAGCAGGAGAGGAACCCCAGAGGGGGTGGAAACTTGCACTAGGACCTAGGTGTGTCTCAGCGCTAGGAGAGGAACCCTAGGGGTGTGTGTGGAAACTTGCACTAGGACCCAGACATGAGCTAAGCTTGCCTTTGCTCCAGCTCAGCTGAGGTGATCTCCCCATGACCAGACCACCCCTCCCCTACACTTAACAAGTTAGCCCCAGGGCTAAGCTGGGAAATACAAAACAAAAGGAAACACAAAGGCACCTGCCCTTAGCAGCAGCTCAACAACAGATTCTCCAGCTTCTAATTGAAAGAACCAGAGACCACAACACAAAGTCTCATCATTATGAGCAAGAAGAAGCAGAGCAAGAAGGAAAAGACCATAGAATCTTTCTATGGGGACAAGGACCAAAACACGATTACCAAAGAGGTCAGTATTGAGACTGTACTCACATCTGAAACTTCAAAAGGGACTATGAACCGATCTAATGCACAGAGAGCACTCCTGGAACAGCTGAAGAAGGAACTAGAAGAAAAAACTGACCAATGATTTTCAAAGTATGAACAAAAAATTCACTGAAGAGAACAGCTCTTTAAAAAGGGAAATTGAACAAATGGAAAAGGAAGTACAAAAACTTCCAGGAAAAATTAATTCCTTTAAAGGAATAATTGGACAGATGGAAAAGGAAATACAAAAGTTATCTGAAGAAAACATTATGATGAAAATTAGAATTGGACAAGTAGGAGCTAATGACTCTTTGAGACATCGAATCAGACAAACAAAATCTAAAGAATGAAAAGACAGAAGAAAATGTAAAATATCTAATGGGACAAACAACTGACCTGGAAAATAGATCCAGGAGAGAAAATTTAAGAATTATTGACCTATCTGAAAGCCATGACAATATGGACAATATCTTCCAAGAAATCATCAAGGAAAACTGCCCAGAAGAGCTAGATCCAGAGGGCAAAATAGTCATTGAAAGAATCCACCATTCACCTCCTGAAAGGGATCTCAAACTAAAAACACCAAGAAATATTGTTGCCAAATTCCAGAACTATCAAGTGAAGGAGAAAATACTACAGGCAGCCAGAAAGAAACCATTAAAATATCAAGGAGCTATAGTCAGGATCACATAGGACCTTGCAGCTTCTACATTAAAAAATCGAAGGAATTGGAATCTGATATTCCGTAAGGCAAAGGAGCTGGGACTACAACCAAGGATCAATTACCCAGCAAAGTTCAGCATAACATTTCAGGCAAGGAGATAGACATTCAATAAAATAAGGAATTTCCAGACCTTCCTGATGAAAAGGCCAGAACTCAATAGAAAATTCGATCTTCAAATGCAAGTCTCAAGACAGGCATAACAAGGTAAACATGGGAAAAGAAAGACTTGTTACTCAGTTTGGGCAAACTGTTTACCTTCCTATAAGGGAAAATGATACTTGTTAATCTTGAGAATTGTGCATCTATTATGAAGTATAAAAGGGATATATATATATAGATAGATAGATAGATAGATAGATATAGATAGAGAGAATGGGTATACAGTAAATGATGTGATGATAAAAATGTGATTCAAGCATGCCAAGGGATTGTAACAGGAGATTTAAAAAGGAGGAAGTAGAAAATGATAAATTACATCACAGGAAGAAGTTCAAAATTATACTATAGTAGAGGGAAAGAGGGGAGGGAGATGAGCATTGTTTGAGAGATACTCTCATCTGATTTGGTTCAAGGAGGGAAAAATAAACTTAAGCACATAAATCTAACTACTTCTAAAGGCAGTAGGAGTGGAAGGGGGAAGAAAGAGGAGGGGAAGTTAAAAGAGGGGGAAGAAGTAGCAAGGGTAAAGGGGAGTAAAAGAGAAGGGGGCTGAAAGAAGGAAGGGAAGACTGTGGGACGTGGTGGTGAAAAGTGAAAACTCTATTGAGGAGGGTAAGGGAGATAGGAGAACTAAAAGCACAAATGGTTGGAAAGAGGATGAAGGGAAAGATTCAGACTGTAATCATAACTGTGAATGTGAATAGAATGAACTCTCCCATAAAACGGAGACAGATAGCGGAATGGATTAAAAGCCATAATCCAACAATATGTTGTTTGCATTTGAATGGGGGGGGGCGGGGAATACACACAGGGTAAAGGTAAAAGGTTGGAGCAGAATATATTGTTCCTCTGCTGATGTAAGAAAAGTAGGGGTACCAATCCTAATCTCAGACAAAGCAAAAGCAGAAATAGATCTAACCAAAAGAGATAAGGAAGGAAACTATATCCTGCTAAAAGGTACCATAGATAATGAAGCAATATCATTACTAAACATGTATGTTTCAAGTGGTATAGCATCCAAATTCTTAGAGGAGAGGTTGGGGGAGTTGCAGGAAGAAACAGACAGCAAAACTATACTAGTGGGAGACCTCAACCTTCCCCTCTCTGAACTTGATAAATCTAACCTTAAAATAAACAAAAAGAAGTTAAGGAAGTGAATAAAACTCTGGATAAGTATGATAGCTCTCTGGAGGAAATTGAATGGGAAAAGAAAGGAATATGCCTTTTTCTCAGTGGTACATGGCACATATACAAAAATTGATCATGCTCTTGGGCATAAAAACCTCACAATACAGTGCAGAAAGACAGAGGTAGTCAATGCATCCTTTTCAGATCATAATGCAGTAAAAATTATATGTAATAGAAGGCCATGGAAAGATAAACCAAAAATTAATTGGAAATTAAATGATCTGATCCTAAAGAAGGAGTGGATAAAACAACAAATCATGGAAGCAATCAGCAGCTTCATTCAAGAGAATGACAATAATGAGACAATCTACCAAATTTGGGATACTGCAAAAGTATTTCTTAGGGGAAGTTTTATATCTTTGAATGCCTACATGAATAAAATAGAGAAAGAGGAGATCAATGACCTGGGCATGCAGCTGAAAAAGCTAGAAAAAAACAAATAGAAAATCTCCAAGTAAATACCAAATTAGAAATGTTGAAAATCAAAGGAGAGATCAATTAAATTTGAAATTAATAAAATTATTGAACTAATAAATAAAACTAATAGTTTTATGAAAAAACTAATAAAATTGATAAGCCTTTGGTCAATTTGATTAAAAAAAGAAAGAAGAAAACCAAATGACCAATATCAAAAATGAAAAGGGTGAGCTCACCTGCAATGAGGAGGAAACTAAAACAATAATTGAAAATTACTTTGCCCAACTTTATGCCTATAAATTTGACAATCTAAATGAGATGGATGAATATTTTTAAAAATATAAATTGCCCAGATTAACAAAAGAGGAAGTTGAATACTTAAACAACCCCATCTCAGAAAAAGAAATTGAACAAGCCATCAATGAACTCCCTAGGAAAAAATCTCCAGGGCCAGATGGATTTACAAGTGAATTCTATCAAACATTTAAAGAACAGTTAATTCCAATATTATATAGACTATTTGGGAAAATTGAGGAAGAAGGAGTACTCCCAAATTTTTTCTATGATACAAATATAGTTTTGATACCTAAACCAAGAAGAGACAAAACAGAGAAAGAAAATTATAAAATGATTTCTCAATATCCATTTTGCCCTCTGATTCTATAACATCAGGGCAGTTTTCCTGGATAATTTCATGGAAGATAGTGTCTAGGCTCTTTTTTTGATCATGGCTTTCAGGTAGCCCAATAATTTTTAAATTATTTCTCCTGGATCTATTTTCCAGGTCAGTTGTTTTTCCAGTGAGTTCTTTCATCTCATCTTTTATATTTTTAAATTTTTGGTTTTGTTTACTAACTTCTTGGTTTAACTCATAGTCATTCTTTCCCCTGGACTCAATTCTCTCTTTCAGTGAATTATTTTGTTCAGTAAGCTTTTGAACCTTCTCCTCCATTTGGCTAATTCTGCTTTTTAAAACCTCCTTCTCCTCGTTGGCTTTTTTGACCTCTTTTTCCAATTGAGCTAGCCTCTTTTTAAAGCTGCTATTTTCCTCAGCAGTTTTTTTGGTTCTCCTTTAGTAAGCTGCTAACTTGCTTTTTAAGGTCTTCTATTGTCTGAGCCAAGTTTAAGTCCCCTTTGGGGGGAGGGCCCTTGAATTCCTCTGACAGTATGCCTTGCTCTTCCTCATCCAAAGGGATGGGAGGAGATATCTGTTCCCCAAGAAAGTAACTTTCTATGGTCTTCCCCCCCCCTTTTCTGGGCATTTTCCCAACCAGTTACTTGACTTCTGAGTTTCCTCTCCACATGTACCTCGCTTCCAGTTTTGCCCAGCCCACACTTAGCGGCTGAGATTCAAATGCTGCTTCCCAGCCTTAGAGCTTTCAGTGGGGGTGGGGCTGCTATTTAGTGTTAGATTAAGTTCAGGTGCTCAGGTGGGGGTAGGGCCACCACACAGGGCTCAGTTCCCTCAGGGGGTTTACGAGAAGACCTTCAGCAATGGATCCCTTTGGGAGCCCTTGTCGGCTGCTGCCTCTCGAAGGGGCCTGAGTCATGGGGACACCCCCCTCTGCTTTCGGCCAGCTGAAAAGACCCTCTCACTGACTTTTGGTGCCTGAGGGTGGAGAGACCTGCTCTGCCACTGGAGATTCTGTCCCTGAAGCCTGCTTAGATCTGCTCCCCTCAGTGCCATGCGGCCAAGGCAGGGCTGGGCTCTGCTCCGGGTCCAGTGCATGACATACCTTTGGTGTCAGTTTTTCAGGTCTCCCTGGAACAGAAATCTCCTCCACTCCATTGTTCTTTGGCTTCTGCTGCTCCAGAATTTGTTATGAGTTCTTCTTTACAGGCATTTTATGGGCTGTGGGTTAGAAGCTAGCATATGTGTGTCTTTCTACTCCACCATCTTGGCTCCTCCCCTAGAATGATTTCTCTAAGGAATATAGTTGCAAAAATTTTAAATAAGATTTTAGCAAAAAGACTATAGCAACTTCTCATGAGAATAATACATTATGATCAGGTAGGATTCATACCAGGAATGCAGAACTGGTTCAATATTAGGAAAACTATTAGCATTATTGATCATATCAACAACAAAACTTACAGAAACCACATGATTATCTCAATAGATGCAGAAAAAGCTTTTGACAAAATACAACACCCATTCCTATTAAAAACATTGGAGAGCATAGGAATAAAGGGAACTTTCCACAAAATCATAAGCAGTATCTACCTAAAACCTTCAGCAAGCATTATTTGCAATGGAGATAAGCTAGAAGCATTTCCAATAATATCAGGGGTGAAACAAGGATGTCCATTATCACCATTATTATTAAATATGGTAATACACATGCTAGCTGTAGCAATTAGACAAGATAAAGATATTGAAAGAATTAAAATAGCCAAAGAAGAAACTAAGCTATCACTCTTTGCAGATGATATGATGATGTACTTAGAAAATCCCAGAGATTCAAGTAAAAAACTACTTGAAATAATAAACAACTTTGGCAAAGTTTAAGGTTACAAAATAAACCCACACAAATCTTCTGCATTTCCATATATTAGTAACAAAGCCCAAGAGCAAGAGATAGAAAGAGAAATCCCATTTAAAGCTAGGGTAGAAACTATAAAATATTTGGGAGTTTACCTGTCAGAACAAACCCAGGGACTATATGAACACAACTACAAGACACTTTCCACACAAATTAAGTCAGATCTAAGTAAGTGGAAAAATATCAGTTGCTCATGGGTAGGCTGAGCCAATATAATAAAAATGCCTTTTGTTTTTACATCATATTCATCCCTTTTTAAGGGCATGTGTGAGCGTGTGTGTATACACACACACACACACACACACACACACACACATGCACACACAGCTTTCTCTTGCAGTAAAGAAAAATAGAAGCAAAACTAACTGACCCAGAGTATGCAACATTCCATACCTTCAAGCATCTTACCTTTCTACCAAAAGGAAGTAGGTACTTTTAACTTTTTTTGATAGGCCAGGTCAGAAATAGCTTTGTTGGACTTTGCATCGACCTGGGGACAAGGTCTGGGTCTTCTAGGCAGAATCAATCAATAAATGTTTGTTAATGGAATACAATTCGATGGAACAGAATTGAATTGAATAAATGGAATTTAATCTGGTGAACTTGCATAGGGACCTGAGGATTCATCTAAGGGGAAAAAAGAGATAGTTGACTCCGGATTTGGGGGCTGTTGATTCTCCATGTTAGAAAATCCTTCATTCTTTCAGCAAATATTTAGTAAACTCTCTGTTTTGGGTGCTGGGGGCAGGGGAGGGAAGAAGATGCAGGAATGAAGTATACAAGGAATATAAAACATGGTCCCTGCCTCAAGGAACTCACAATTTAGTTGAGAAGACTGGACCTATAAATGGTTCAGTGACAGTATGAGTTAAAGAACAGCAATACCAGAGGTGACATACAATTGTCAAGCTAGTGGAAGGGATAGTGCTAGGAGCTAAAAACAGGGAAGATGGAATTGATGATGGACGATTTCACAAAGGAATGGAAAGATAACTTGGACTTTGAAGGATGGGTAGAATTTGATTGTCAGAGAAAAGGCAGTGAAAATAAAGGAAAAATGCAAAAACAGTTGAGAGGTTGGGGAGAGGGCAGGCATTGGAAAAGAACAGCCCCATTGAAGTGGAGGGTTTGTGCTGGGGAGAAATGAAAGGGAAAAGGGAGATCAGAGATCAGAGTTTGACTTTGGAAATCCTTGAGTGTTTAGGTCAAGAAAGCCATTCTGAAATGCCCATACGACCAGTCCCACATGTACATTCCAGCTAGGCACTAGATATTCTTGTGTCTGAAAAGCAGCAGTAGCAGCAGGCCTCATCAGTCCCAGGGATATGGTCTGCATATGGAATTCTCCCAGCCAGCTGGAAGGGTGATGTCACTCCTCAACAAGAACACCATGGTGACTAGCAGCTGCTGACCAGCATCCAAACCACCAGAATCGCCCAAGGACATGAAAGGAAAAGCAATAAATAAATAATTGACCTTTGACAGGGTCAGGGTGGGATAGACTGAGTGGAGCAAGGGAGAAAAGGAAAGAGCCAACATCTTCCCTACCCTGCCCCCAATAATCTCTATACCTGACAGCTCAGCAATTTAAGGAAAATGATGGTGCAGGGAGTTTAAAACCAGGTCTAGCAAGCAGTTTTGTCTTCCCTCCCTTCCACTTCTTCTGCTCCATACCATGCATTGCTGACATCCAGAGACATTTATTAAAAGTACAATTGCCTCAAAATTTTTCAGGGCATCATTATTTCACTTTCAGGCACAGTGGCTGGCCAGAAGAGGAAAGAGATTACTAAGGACTCAGGTCAGGGCCATTTTTCTCAAATCCCACCCCAAGTAAGCATCTAAGAATAGAGAAAAACTCTGAAGTCCACCCTCTCCAACTCACCTAGTATCTCACCTTCCAAGGTCAAGGATCAGACGTAATATGGGAGAGTGAAAAGATCAATGGATTTGGAGTCAGAAGCCTTGGGTTCAAATATGGTATTTTCTAAGTGTATGACTTTGAGCTTCGTTTCCTTGGGCCTCAGTTCCACATCTGTAAAATGAGGGTTTTTGGACTGGATAGCCTCTAAATTCCTTTTCCGGTCCAACTCTACAATCCTATGATTGTATGAACAGTTCTCAAAGTCAGAATTTAGTCCTCTTTCCAACCCCTATTCAGCTGGAAATCATGAGGAGAAAGTTCATTTTCATCCCTTCCCTCACCCAATGTCAGCAAGATTTCCCACTCGACATAAGGCTTACTGATTTTTGAAAGATTCCCCATTCAGTTTAAGGGTACCCTAATAACCCAAGTGATGCAGTATGCTGGACTTGGAGTCAGGCTCATCTTCCTGAATTCAAATCTGACCTCAGATACATAGTTGGGTAACCCTAGGCAAGTCATTTTACCCTGTTTGCCTCAGTTTCCTCATGTGCAAAATGAGCTAAAAAAGGAAATGACAAACACTCCAGTATATTTGCCAAGAAGACTCCAAATCGGGTCATGAAGAGTCAGACACAACTGGAAAAAATGGCAAAAGTAACCTAATCAAGCCAATCAAATTAGGTCTAATATACTAGGTATCCAATCAGTCCATTCAACTACTTCAAATTCTGTTTGTTTTCCCATTCCTTTCATTGATATTTAAGGATCTAAACTGCTAGCTCTCACCTTAAGATGAGAAAGTACAAACACCCCCAAGATGTCAAGTATAAGAGGTTGTGATGGGGAAAGAGGCCAGACTTCACTGGCAACCGTAATGGTTTGTCACAGAATTGCCAAGGTGGAAGGAAACACAGAGATTAAGGCCAGAGATTTTCAGCCTTTTCTGTGAGCATAATGGCTCCTTTTGGCAGTGTGGTAAAGCCAGTGAGCTCTTTTTCAGAATCATTTTAAATGATTCAAAATTTAACTTTTTTATATTTAAAATTTAAATTAATCAATTTAAATGCATAAAATAAAATACATAGTATTTCAGAGGAAACCAATAGTATTTCAAAGGAAACCAATTATATAGTTATCACAACATTTTTAAAAATTCAACCAAATTCATGAACCCTCAGTTAAGAACCTCTGATTCCATCCTTTCTGCAATATCCCTGAAAAATGGTTATTCAGCATCTACTTAGAGGCCTTACGTGGCAGGGAAATTGTTGTTTCTTGAGGAAGCATAGTTCACTTTGGGGCAACTCTCATAGTTAGGAGGCTTTTCCTTACATCACACTGAAATACGTTTTTTTCTTCACATTATACCCGTTGCTAATACGTCTGCAAGGGCTTTGACCCAAGTTTTCACTCCATGTTGTTTGGTCAAAGGCTCACAAATTTCCACCAAACATTAGTGTAATTCTTCTATCTGGGTGCATGATTAAGACCTTGTATTGGAGGCCCTGGTAGATGTTAAGAGTGATAGAGGAATTAGTAACATTTTCCCCCATACGGTATAATGAAGATTGGGTCAGAGATCTTATAAAGATCAGCTGTTCCAGGATGTCTGCTTTGCCTGGGATTTCACCAAAACACCCTTGACTGAACCTTGTGATCCTACTCTCTGGCCCACCCTTAAACTTGGATCCATCAGGAGGAACCATACCTATCACCAATTTTTGTAAACTTGGTGGGCTCTTATAACCTTTGCCCAAGGAAAACCCTGCACTCTCTTACCCAGATCACTTAGGTAGCTGTCTACACATAAGAATTACAGAATGTTGAAGTGCCTTTGGAAGAGAACTTTTGTCATGATCTAACCCACCATTTCATAGATAAGAAAACAGAAGCCCAGGTAGAAATCATTTGTCCAAGTTCATTGGGAAAGTCAGTGATAGACCTAGTCCCCATCACTTACCACATTGTGGTGACACTTGAAATGCAGAATCCTTGATCTCAAATGTCATGGTACTCCTCTACTCAAAAGCCTGCCTCCCTCTACCCTTCAAAAGTTAAGTCTTTAAACTAGTATGAAAGACATTCTCCAAAGTCATGCTTTACCACACTTCACATGGTAGAGTGGAAGGAACTAGAGATTTGGAATCAATGAATCAGGATCAAATCTCACCTCTTGTACTTACTATCTATGTGACCTTGGAAAAGTCATGCAACTTCCTTATCAGAAAAACAAGAAGATCGGACTAAATGGCCTCTAAGTTTCCTTCTAGTTCAAAATTTTTAACTTAGGAGGCTACCCAAACTCAACTATTCACTATACTACAGGAGCAAATCTCAGGCTTTCATACTTTAATACCTTTCTTTGGGATTTTTCAGCTGGAATGTCTCTCCTCCTTATAACCATTTGTTGAAATCCTACTTGCTTGAACTCACAGTGTCAAGTGAGCAGGGGTCTAGCAAACTATTGCCATGAAAAGATCATGGATTTACAGTTGGAAAGAACCAGAGAGGCCAGATAGGCCAACCCTGTCATTTAACAGAGGAGGAAACAGGTGCAGAGAGTTAAGTGATTTGATCAAGGTCATACAGGTAATAAGAAGCAGAACTGGGATTGAAACCTAGATCCTTTGACACCAAATCCTTGGGAACTTCCCACTAAATCACACTGTATTTATAGAAACATTACTCACTCCAGGTTCACATTATTGCTCTCAGTTCCACTCTTAGATAACCCAGAGGACTGGTGACGTCTGTAACCTTTTTGGTCTTTGACCTCTTCTGATTAGATCTAGGTCCAGATTAGTTTGAATAATGGATCCTCTGAAGTGGTCTTCTTATTTGAATTGGGGCTAGAATCAATGACTATATTTTACATAATTATAACTTTGAACAGTGCAAATTCAAATATATGTGACTACTTTGGGGGTAATTCATAATTTATACTAATAAGGACCTAGATACTCTTGTAAGAGGCATGTGTGTAACCCCACACCTAACTTCCCCCTCCAATTTCAGTTGGTGTAGTCACAGGATTTAGTCAGTGACGATGAGATTTTAACTTGGTAACAAGATGTTAAATTAGCTATAAAATCACAGCTACACCTAGTGATTCATTTAGAAAATATATACAACCCTGATTGAGTTAGAAGGAACAAGAAGATCGCCTGAACAAACAGATCTGTCATACGGAAGGAGGAGTTAAAACAGCTCAGCCCTAGGGTGTTCATGGTGGTTAAGATATGAAGAAGCTGTGGAATAAAAGCCAGTAGGAGAGGGGATTTCTATTTCTCTCTCATTCTCTCTCTCTGTCTCTCTCTCTCTCTGTCTCTCTGTCTCTCTCTGTCTCTCTCTGTCTCTCTCTCTGTCTCTCTGTCTCTCTGTCTCTCTCTGTCTCTCTCTCTGTCTCTCTGTCTCTGTCTCTGTCTCTCTCTCTCTCTCTCTCTCTCTCTCTCTCTCTCTCTCTCTCTCTCTGTCTCTCTTTGTCTCTCCATCCCTCCCTCTCTCTGTGTCTGTTTTGCTCTCTGCCTCTCCCTCCCTCTTTATCTTTCTCCCTGTCTCTCTCTTTTTCTCGGTATCTCTATCTGTCTCTGTCTCTGTCTTTCTCTCTCTCCTCCCCTTCTTAAATTAATTTCTTAAATTCAGCTTGAGAAAAGGCAGAAAGTAGCCGAATGGGGGTTCTAATTTCACCTTTTCATCCCTGCTCCCCACTGTGCAGGACGGACCCTCTTGCCTTCTGTATTTATTTCCCTTCAAAGGTGACAGAGAAGAAAGCTCAGAGCTACCAGCCACATTCACAGGTCCTGCCCGTAGCGAAGCTAATGATGGTGCTTTTGCCAAGACCCCTCAGAGCTCTCCACTCATCACTGCGCGTCTTCCCTAACTGTCAAGCACATCTAAAAACCTCTCCTTCCCCTGGACTACAGACACGTGGCAGGACACATTTTAGGCAGAGGCTGGGCCATTGTATTTCTGGGCTAGAGGTGGTTTAAGGAAGTCATTCTGTGATTTATCCCAACTCCTTCTGCTTCTGCCTTCTGATACACCACCTCAGTCATTCCAGTTCCAGAAGTGGCTGCGTGAGGGAAGAATTATTTCTCAGCAGCATTTGACAAGAGTCCCTATGGCACGCTCAGATTGCTATATGAAGAATGTATCAGGACTAAGCTTAGGAGTGTAGAGCTGTCAAATGCACAACCACTGATTGCAGGCACCTGATCAAAGTTTGCAGAGTTCTCTGATCACTAGGTGTGTCTTTCTTGGCAGGAGGATTTTCTTTAAAAAACAAAAACATTTATTTGTGATTAAGGACTGTGGCTTAATAACAGTAACAATACCAATTGTTTTTTTTTTTTCTAGATCTCTTCTATTCTATCATACAATTATCAAAGTTTTATGGGAAATGGGCATCACTTCTTGTAGGAATAGTAGATGACCACCCATATGGAATGTTTTGAGTGCAATTGGCAAGATCCTCTGTTCCCAAAGATCAAACCCACTGCCTTTGATGCCACTGTTAAATGTGTCTTGGCTCTGACATACACATCCATGTTCGCATGCGTGTGTGTGTGGGTATGTGTGAGCATGTATACTGTGTGCTGTTTTCCTTCCTAGCACACCGACTGGTATCTGGTTGATTGTGGATTGATTGATTATGTAAATTTATATGTGTATGCAAAGTATCCATATGTCCCCCAATAGAATGGGAGCACCTTGAGGCCAGATACTAGCTCACTTTTGTGTTTGTACATCCAGAGCATATGGTTCATGTTAGGCACTTAGAAAATGCTTGTTAGTTTTTGATTTATTAAATGAATTTCAGTTTCCTTTTCTGTAAAATGAAGACCCTAATACCTATGGTAAATCCCTACAGGGTTGGAAGGAAAACACTTTGTAACCCTTGAAAGGTCTACATGAGTAGAGAGTGAGTCAACATTGTAGTTCCATTTCTTTGAATCTCAAAGTTTTTCTAATCTTTCAGAGTTTCCTTTAAGAATATTCCTCATTCTTTAATCTTTAGTTATCAGTCAGTTCTTTTAACTAGGATTAGTGGATAGTCAATTGAGGGTAAGCATGCAAATCACAAACGAAATTTGAGATAATATACACCTGACATCATTTGACCTTCACAACAACTCTGTGAAGTAGGGGAGGGTGTGCTGAAGCCAACTCAAACCTTTCCAGAGCTGATTGTTAAATTTTCTGTGTGAGCATTTGTGTCTCAGAAATTGGCAAACATGATGAATCAGAGCTTGAATTATTATTTCAATGATTGTCTGGATTTAAGAAAATGATGCAGAAAATGTTAATAATATAGATTAAATTTAAAAGTGTGTAATGGGTACATCTCTCCCCCAGCTGATTGTTAAACATCTATCAGTATAGCCTTAGAAGTAAGCGTTACAGATTTTGTCATCCCTACTTTACAGATGAAGGAATTGAGGTTCAGAGGGTGAATCATTTGATCCAGCAAACCAAGTCTACATGGTGTCAGAGGGGAAGGCTTCAAGTTCAGGTCTCTCCTGATTCCATTATAGAATTCTTTTATGTTATTGTTCAGTTGTTTCTGTCATGTCTGATTCTTTGTGACTCCATTTGGGATTTTCTTGGCAAAGCTATTGGAGTAGTTTGCCATTTCCTTCTCTAGCTCATTTAACAGATGGGGAACTGAAGTAAACAGGGTTAAGTGACTTGCCCAGGGACACACAGCTAGTAAGTATCTAATGTCATATTTGAATTCATGAAGATGAGTCTTCCTGACTCTAAGTCCAGTGCTCTATCCATTGAGCCTCTTAGCTGCCCATTCTTTTACAGATTTTCAACCTGCTACTAGCTGATATTTTTGTGTAGTAGTCAAAGATTTAGTAACCAGGCTTTACGCTTACTTGATCCTCACAACAACTGTGCCAGAAAGGAGCATTGACTCAGACATAGAGAGTGGAAGGAGTCAAAGACAAGCTTAGGGGTTGGTTTTGAAAAAAGGGTCTTTCTGGATGTGAATCCACGTTTCTTCCTGGAGATTTCTGACATCAATCAGGAGAACTGCACTGAGACCCCATTATCATAGGTCTATCAGGGAACAGGACAAATGGTACATTAGAGGCCATTTGTGCTCCAGCAATCCTTCAGTTCTACAGATTTGTACCATAATGGAGTTCTACAGCTTGGTTTGAAGGGCTCTTACACAGAGGAGAGAACAGACTTTATTCCTTCTATACTCCTGCAGAAAACCAGACTAGGACAAAAGAGAAAATTATGGGAGAGCAAATTCTGGCTTAATACAAGGAACGACTTGATTCAATACACAGAAACTGGGTACTGATTCTGGGGTTAGAGGACCTAGATTCAAGTCCTACCTCTGAAGATTATTATGAGTATGAATTTAGTTAAGTCACTTATAAATGTAAAATGAAGACATTGTCAATTGTGAAATGGCTCAACAAGTTGTGGTATATGATTATGATGGAATACTTCTGCTATAAGAAATGATGAGCAGATGGATTTCAGAAAAACCTGAAAAGACCTACATGAACTAATGCAAAGTAAAGTGAGCAGAACCAGAAGAACATGATACACAAGATCAGCAACGTTGTGTGGTGATCAACTCTTAGCTCTTACCTTAGACTTAGCTCTTCTCAGCCATACAATGATCGAAAACAATTCCAAAGGATTCATAAGGCAAAATGCTATCCACCTCCAGAGAAAGAACTGCTGGAGTCTGAATGCGGATCAAAACATACTATTTTCACTTTATTTTTTCATATTTTTTTTTCTTTTGGCCTGTTTCTTCTTTTATAACATGACTAATATGGAAATATGTTTTATGTGATTGCTCATATATAACCTACATCAAATTGCTTACCACCTTAGGGAAGGAGTGGTGAGGGAGGGAAGGAGATTTGGAACTCAAAAAAATTTTTTAAAAAATGAATGTTAAAAATTGTCTTTACATGCAATTGGAAAAAAATGAAATACTATTTTTAAAAAATGAAGACACTGAACTAGGTAGCTTCCAAGTTTCCTTCCAGATCTAAGCCTATGATTCTATGACTTCTGATTTCATTGGTGTGAGGGACTCCTTGTGTAAAAGCTTCCCTCCACTCATGCAGACTGGCACCTAGTCTATAATACAAAATTTTAAAAAACTACCTCTCATTGAATGATTAAATGTTTTGTCTAAGGATGCTTTTCTGGCATGGTTGTGAGAACCAAGTAAGCTTAAAGTCTGGTAAGTAACCCTTTGACTACTACACAAACGTCAGCTAGTATTAAGTCGTCAGTAAGCCAGGCCCTCTTGATTCTCAGACTAGTCATCTATTATGTAATGCTGTCTTTTAGGTTATGTATTTAGACAAAAATTAGGAACTTTGTAACTTTCCAATTACATCTGCCTAAGAACAGGATGGATTACCTGTGAGGTTGAGAGCTCCTGTCACTAGAGATATTCAAGAAGGGGCTGGATCCATCTAATAAGTGTTTGTTGCCAAGCTACACGTGGTATGACCCACACAGTCACAAAATTTTGGTCTTCTCTTGTGCAAGGAACATGAGATTTCATTAGTGTCTAGGACCTCTATGATACGATCTCCATCCATCTCTTCAATTGGGCATTTCCCTCAAGAGATAACCAAGTATTTGCCATTTCTGGTGATACCTGTTCTTGGTTCATCACCCATACCATTTTACTATAATGTCTCAAAGCCCTGTGACGACAGGCAAGTGATGAAGCAGCAGGTGTGGATACGCTGGGAGCTCTAGTCACAACCCTGCACACAGGTGGCCCAGGTCATAGGGTCATTTTGTAATGGAAGCAGAAGTGGGACTTGGTAGCCCCCTGGGTGTCTGAGCTGCCTTTTATGGATTGTACTGCTCACCTCCTGGTGTGAAGAAGGGGGCTAGAAAAGGTGGCTTCAGAAAGGGCCGAGGAATAGTCAATATGGTGTTTGCTGCCTGACAATTCCAGGAGAAATGCCAGGAGCAGAAGAGAGGTCTGCACACAACGTTTGTAGATCTGACCAAGACCTTTGACACTGTTAGTCATGAGGAAAATGATGTCAAAATTTATGGAAATTATAGAAAATTATGTCAAAATTTGGTTGCCTGGAGAAGTTCACCAATATTGTACATCACTTTCATGATGACATGTTTGCCCTGGTTTTGGATAGTGGACAATGTTCTCGTGCCTTCCTAGTCACCAATGGAGTGAAACAGGGCTGTGTGCTTGCTCCCATGCTATTTAGTGTGATGTTTTCAGCCACGTTGTCAAATGCTTTCAATGAGGATGAACACAGCATAAAGGTCAATTACTGTACTGATGGTAAGTTCTTCAATTTGAAAAGGCCACAAACCAAGACCAAAGTAGAGGGAGAGTTAGTGCATGATTTTCTGTTTGCAGATGATTGTGCACTCAGTGCAGCCTCTGAAGCTGAGATGCAAGAAAGTATGGATCAATTCTCTGCTGCCTGTGCTAATTTTGGCCTAATAATTAACACCAAAAAAAACCACACAGGTGCTCCATCAGCCACCACCACACCATCCAAATGTGGAACCATTGATTACAATAAATGGAGAAGTTTTGAATGCTGTGAATAAATTCACTTATCTTGGTAAGTGAACTAGGGTTACACAGTCATTATGTGTCAAAGTTGGCTCTTGAACCCAGGCTGTCTTGATTCTGAGGTTGCTTGTATTACACATGATTCTCTTAAGAGAATTAAAAAAAAGATTGTAATGTCAGTGATGGATCAAAAAGAGTTAAAAGGCCCTAGTCCTCATATGGTACACTTCGGTACTAGCTTCTCTTTGGTGGGAATTCAAAGTATATGTGGGAGAAATCAACCCAGTGTCCCCAAGTACCTTGGAGAGGTACTTGGAGAAGTACAAAACTTCTCCACTTTCCAGGGATGTACATATTGACAAGGAGGTTGATGCATGGATTGCCAGAGCTAACTCAGTGTTTGGGAGGCTCCAAAGAAAAGTTTGGGAGAGAAGAGGTATTAGACTGACTACCAAACTGAAGATCTATAGAGCTGTTGTGCTGACCTCAATGTTGCATGCCTATGAAACATGGACAGTCTACCAGTGCCATGCCAGGAAACTGAATTGTTTCCATTTGAACTGTCTTGGGAAAATTCTGAGGATCATCTGACAGGATAAGGTACCAGACACTGAAATCCTTGCTCGAGCTGAACTGCTAAGCATTCAAACTATGCTACCAACTCTGATGGGCTGGCCACGTTGTTCGAATGCAAAATGTATGCTTGCCAAAAAGACTATTTTATGGAGAACTCACATGGGGCAGGCGATCACAGGGTGGTCAGAAAAAGCGATACAAGGACACTCTCAAGGTCTCTCTCAAGAACTTTGGATTTGACTGTGCAACATGGGAGACACTGGCACAGGACTGCTCATCATGGTGTGCCCACATCAGAAAGGGTGCTGTGCTCTATGAGCAAAGCAGAATTGAGATAGCACAAAGTAAATGTAGGATGTATAAATTTGGGGTATCCACCCCAAATATTTACATGGACTATCTGTGCCAATCTGTGGTACAGCCACAGTCAGTCACACTGAAATTTCATTTTAGCGTGGTGATGTCATCTTGGTCCTCTTCAAGAACGAAGGACAACAGTCAACTAACCAATAAATGGTGTAAGTGATGTCTTTAAATTTGTGGATAAATTAGATTTAAGTGAGGCAGAGTTGCACTAAGTCATCAGCCTCACTTTCTCCTCTGGAGTCATCATAGTCCAGTGGTAGGACAGAGTTGAGATGATTGGCAATGGCTCAGGATGCAGTGGATGACCTTGGTGTCTTCACCGTCTAACCAAGTTCTAAGTGCTCCATATTGCCTGCCTCATCTGCCTTCATGGCCACCCATTCCACCAAAGGAAGTCTTTGCATGCTTGGGATAGACAACCCCTAACTCACCAATGCCTATGAGACCCCTTGATTACCCTCAATGTGGTTTGGCCCGTCTGCTGAAATGATTTATCGGGGTATAGCTGCTGTGCATGCTGCAGCTTCTTGGAACCACAGGTGAGAGTTGGGTGGAGCAGGTGGACACCAAAAGTGGAAAGAACCCCGAAAAGGGCTCAGCAGCCATCACACCAAAGGTACTGGTCCCTCCTGAACACACCCTCCATCCCAATACCTGTTCTAGAAAGCTTCTGAAAGAACAAGAAGGCAAGAGAGAACTGATCATACTCTCAAGCTGCTCTCTGTGCCAGATATATCCAATTACTACTTTTCTGCCGATCAATGTCTCACCCATTCTTCAAGCTCCAGTTCATATGCCAGTCCCCTTCCCTTCCCTGACCTCTGAAGTAATGAATGAATGAATGAAAAAGCATTTATTAAGTGTTCGCTTCAGGAGGATCACCTAGTACTGACTCCCTTAGCATTTACATTCCTCTTGTTCACTTTGCATATTCTAATTTTTATCACATTTATTTATATTGAATATATTTATCTATAAATATGTTTATTTTATTGTATTTATCTATTTCATGATATCTGTGATAATACCATTGGACTGTAAGTGCCTTTAGGATAGGGATCATATCTTTACATTTCTATTACTTCTAGTGCTTAGTACAGGGGACATAGCAGATCTTTAATGCTGAAAGTATGAATGAACCAGGCTTTTAAAATATGTATTACTTGTATATGGATGTATATATTGAATGGATCATTTATGGGATATTTATAGAAAGGTATGGAGATATGAAAACATGGCATGTACGTGAGGGAGAGTTCTTATCTGATAAGATGCAAATCCATCCTTGTATCTATGTGATTGTGTGTGTATATGTTTGCACAGCACATATATTTAAATTCAGGTAGTTTAATGCAAGCAAAGTCCATTTGGATTTAAGGGAACTGAGTTCCAGGATGTATTGTCTGACTTTATTTATCACGTAATTACTGAGGCCTATGGTAGGCACTGGGAATATAAAAATGAAAAAGACAGAGTGTTCCAGACCTTGAAAGGGATAATCTTCTATGAACTAGTCAAGACAGCACCCCATGATGTCATTGGTCCACTTAGCAGGGGTTGCAGAAAACAAATGATCTGGGAGGGGAAGACCCTCAGGGTTTCTGGCCAGACTAGAAACAATTGCTATTTACATTCGTCCTGAACCAATTCGGAGTCCAAACAATGACCAAGATGAGCCTTCCTGACTCCAGGCCCAGCATTCCAGCCACTGTGCCACCTAATCTATGGGGGAAGGAAGCATCTCATGAATCTCATTCTTATCTCAACTATACGAAGGAGGATTAAAGAGAGACAAAGAAACATAGACACCCACATAAACACACACACACACACACACACACACACACACACACATACACATTTGGAATAGCAGTACATTATACTCAACAGAGAAACAGTTTGGGCCTAACGTGGAACTGAGAAATTTTAATTAGAAAATAAAAGTAAGATGTTCAGACATAGTCTGTAGGTAATAGTTTTCTTTGACACCCATTCTCATGCAACTAACATTTAATCAGTAAGCTGGCATTTATTAAGTACCTGCTATTTGCCAGGTATCCTGCTAAGCACCAGGGATACAAAGTAAGGTAAAAAAAAAAAAAAGAAGAAGCTAAATAATTGAACAAAAAATAGTCCTTGCTCTCAAGGAACTCAAAGTCTATTATCTTTGATCTTATTTTTTAATATTCATGTTTGCTATTTTCCCCTTGTGGATAAATCCTAGACAATTTCTACTTCTGACCTGGAGTATGTGGTGGTTGAAGTAAAAAAGATAAGAGGGAACAAGTTTTCTTATGAATATCTCCTTAAAATACAAAAATGGTGAACTCTTGGCCAGGGGTGGAGTATACCTAAGAAGGGCCAGTAAAAGTATATTTCCCTATAATGCTGCAAATCAAATCAGATATGCTTTAAACATATATTTGCCAAGCTAGATATCAAAGTGAATAGTTACAATGTAGCAAAAAGATAGCAGAAACATCCAAAAATTTAATGATAAAAAAAAAAATCTAAGAAAACATCTAGCAATGAAAACCCTTAGCTTCAGAAATCTACATACAAACACAAAACATATGGGCAAAAAGATGAACTAAGGTAAGGAAACAAACTTAACATCTCTGAGCCTCAATAGGTTGGGCCTTACGATGGGAATATGGTTCTGGAGGGCTATACTTAATTCACAAGAAACAACATAGTTTTTAAAAGGTAGAGTTGGAGTGTGGAGAATGTGGAATAACATTGTACTGTTCAGGAGCTATATAAGGAAAACTTCTAGAGTAAGTATGCATAATGGAAGGCATCATTTGGGTGAAGATGAACACTGGCCAAAACAGAAGCAATACTGTCATTAGAATATCTTATAGAAAACATGGACAGAAAGAGGAAATCTTGGAGAGGAATTATGGGAGAAAAATCACAAGACTGGTAAGGAGACTTGACATAGGAATGATAGAAGACTTCAATTATCTGGCTGTCTGCTGGAGTTCATTGCTAAAAGTAGAGCAGCTAATAATTTCTTGACTTCTGCAAATTAAAATTTCATCCTTCAAAATATGGAGGAGCAAAAAAAGGGTGAATCTGTTATACAGAAGCTAAGCCTCACCAAAAAGGAAGAATATTTTTTTGCTAGCATGTAAATTAAAGAAACCTTATGAAAAAGTGACCACTCTATCTTAGAATCTGTAAAAGAGGAGAGGAAAGATGAGCAGAGTATGGCACATGCATTGGAATTTTGGTAAGCAGATTTCAAAGAATTCAGAAAAGGGATCAGTAGGAACCCACAGACTAAGAATTCTATGATGGAGTCAGTCCAGTCTTGTTAGAACTGGTACTGGATTCCAAAGAAGTCATTGAGAACAAGAAAAGATTTCTATATCCAAAAACGTTTATAGCTGCATCATTTGTGAAGTCTGAAATATGAAACTAAAATGTGTACCCAGCAACTGATAAATGTCGAAACTCCACATGGCACCACAAACATTTTAAAACATGAATATAATATAATTTCATGACACTGTTAAGAATTACAAATATTAAGGATTCCAGGAAACAAGGGAAATAAAGCAGCGGCAAAAGAATGACATACCCAGTGACTACAGCATTGTAAATCAAGTCATCTTGGAAAGACAATAAAACTCTGGCCAGATATGATAGTCATTGCTAGTGCTGCACTATCAAAATTAAAGGGCACATTCCTCCTTTCTGTTAACAATGAATTCACTGGCTTTTGGGGTTGGGAGTGGTGGTGAGATGCTTTGTAAGGGCATGGGGAGGAAGCGGGAAGAGTAATATTGGGAAGTGTCTACTATGTCTAGAAGAAATATACCAATAAGTATTTTGTCAGCCCAGTGGGGAATGGAAGATCTCAAGAATGAATTTCCTAAAACGTGGAAGGAAAGAAGGAAAGTAGGGAGGGAAGGAGGAAGGAAGGAAGAAATAAGTGCTGACTTATTAAGCTTGTACTATGTGCCAGTCACTGAGATAAGTGCTTTACAAACATTGCCTCACTTGATCCTCACAACAATCCTGGGTGGTAGCTGTTATTATGATTGCCATTTAAGGATGATGAAACTTAGGCAACTGGAGGTTAAATGACTTGCCCAAAGTCACACAGCTAGTAAAGGTCTGAGGTAAAATTTTGAGAGTCTGATTCCAGGTCCAATCTTCCACCAATTACTTGTAAGTGAAATAATTCCAGTAAGGAGGAAGGAGAGAAGTTAGCTAAAAAGAAAAAAATGTGAAGGAATAAGATGTTCATTAACTAATGTAGATTTAAAAAAGATATGTACAAAAGACAGAAAAAGCAGGAAAAGTAAGGGCAGAAAGATTAATATAAAAGTATCACAATACTGTTAGCTTCAGAATGAGCTGAGCCCTGTGAGGAAAACTAAAGATGGGAAGAGGTTCTTTTTGCAGATGGGAATAGAGGGAGGATTTTAGCTATATTGGGAAAAAGAGTCTTATATCAAGAATATCATAGGACTCTGCTGCCTAGGAGTGAATGGGATGGCAACATTCTAGAATGCATTACTATTTTTAAAATTTTCAGTCATTTTTTCTTTTTTTCTTAAAAATATATTTCTCTATTTTAACATTCTTTTAAAAAATTTTGACTCTCAAATTCTTTCTCTCCCTCCGTTCCCTCCCCCAAACACTGAGAAGGCAAGCAATATATAAATTTACATGTGAAATTATGCAAAACATATTTCTATATAAAGTCATTAAGAAAAGCAAGAAAAACAAAGAAAGTGAGAAAATTGTACTTCAATTTACATCCAGAGTACATCCCTCTCTGGAGACGGATGCATTTTTCATCATGAGCCTTTTGAAACTGTACAATTTCAATTGATCAGTAGTATTGATTAGAATAGGTAAGCTAATCAGTTGATTATCATACAATATTGCTAGACTCCTTACGATGTTCTTCTGGTTCTGCTCACTTTGCTTTTGCATTGGTTCATGTAAGTCCATGTAAATTCTTTAGCCATTACCCAGTTGATGAACATCTCCTCAATTTCCAATTCTTTGTCATCACAAAAATATCTGCTAAAAATATATTTGTACCTATAAGTCCTTTTTCTTTTCCTTTGATCTCTTTAGGCTACAATGTGTTACTGTTTTTGGAGGCAATCAGGGGTGAGTGACTTGCTCAGGGTCATGTAACTCAGGTTCTCCTGATTTCAGGGCCAATACTCCGAGTCACCTAGTCTCCCTGATACAATATACTATTAAAGGGATGGTTAGTGAATATCTGGAAAAGGAAGCAATGGTTACCGAGTAATTATGACTTTACCAAAAGTAAATCATGAAACACTAATCTTTTTTTTTCTTTTTTCAACAGGATTGCTATATTGGCAAATTAGAGAAATACTATAGATATAATTTACCTAGGTTTTAGCAAAGCATCTAAGAAGTTCTCTCGTTTTATTGTATTTTTGCTTCTAATTGCTGGGGAAAACCACTAAGTTACCTCAACCTCAAATTCACCCAGGCATTTGTGCTTGGCCTTGTACTATTTAACTTTTTTCAGTAACAGGTAATGTCATCGATAATATGTTTAACTAATTTGAATAGGACATTAAAGCTGAGGCGAGGAAAGGCAGAGGGGAATAAGCCTTGACATAGGCCCTACTATGTACCAGGCACCGTGCTAAGTGCAAACATGATCTCATTTGATTTTCACAACAACGCTACAAGGGAGATTCTATTATTATCCCCATTTTAGAATAGAGGAAACCAAGGCACACAGATGTTAAGTGACTTGCTCAGGGTTCCGTTTGTTTCCTTCTTCATCAATTTACATTATTTTTATAATAATGAAGTTTTAATATAAATTGTCCTTTAGATTCTGTTCACTTCATGCTACCTCTGTTCATACAAATCTTTTTGTGTCTTTTTGAAATCATCTGTTTCTTCATTTCTTATAGCAAAATAGTACTTCATCATACTCATACACCACAGCTTATTTATTATTCTGGGGTATTATCATCCTTCACTTTCTCTGTGTGCTTCTCTATTTCTGTCTCTCTGTCTCTATCCCCTTTATTATACAAGTTTCAATTGCTTCCAGGGGCATAACACTGGTTGGTCAGGAGAGCATAGTTCTCCAGGACTAGAGACTTTTTGCTTTTTATTACCTCAGACTCAGGTTGTCATGACCCCTTTGCTGACCATTCGTACAATCCATCAGGGGCATGTGATCCCTGCTTAGATATGTTTCTAGGATCATACTTTCATTACTCCTGTATCCCATGTTTTCCGAGGGATCACGTGTAAAAAAAATAGATCCTTGGTTTCCATGACTTTTTTAGAGTGGCTTCAGGAAAGGATGTGGGGACATAAGAGGAAGTTCTGATATGTCTCTGCTCATCTATTTCCCTGATGAAATTTGTTTTCATGACCTTCACCTATAATAGCTAACATGTCCTAACTCTAAGCTATAATGGCCACTGGTTCCTAAGTCTAAGACCTTGAGAATCACTATCCTCCCCAGTCTTGTATACTTTTTTAGCTGACAAGGACCTTAGTGATCTTATGGTCTAGTCTCTGGTGATCCCTATTTTGACCTGTTCTTTTTTCTATTGCTAAGACTTTCTAGAGCTCCAAGCTGAGTCATCCTGATGCATACCAGCTCCCTTGGGTTCTCCAGCCCTAAAGCATAGTGTCCTCTAACACTTTGTCTTTGACCCCAGTCACACTAAAGTGATTCTTCTTTCTTTTCGGCTTGATGGTGTGTTTTTCCATCCTTTGTCCTGGGCATCCTGACTAGCCCTATGACTCTAGCTAAAAAAGTCCTTTCCACTTAGGCTTCAATCCCCGCAGTGGGCTTTAATGTTTCACTCTACAAGGGGAGGGTCAGCCAGGGACTGTGGCTGATAGCACTCCAGGAGGTAGAAAGAAACATAGTTTGTTGAACTGAATTGAATTGAATGTTAAGGTGGGAAATGGTGATTAGTGACTCTGCATGGCCTGTAGAAAAAAAATATAAATTCCTCCGTTGGCATTTAAAGCCCTTTGCAATCCAGATCTGGCCTACTTTCCATGTTTATTACATATTACTCCTCTTGATGCACTCTGCATTCCAACCAGACTGGCCTACTTAATTCCTGTTCCTCATGCACAACATTCCACCTCCCTCCCTCTGCCTTGGGCCAGGCAGTCCCCTGTGCCTGGAATGCAGTCCCTCTTTACTTGGGCCTTTTAGGATCCCTACCTCCCTTTACAATTCAGCTCACACTCCATCTCCCTAATAAGACTTCTCCTTACGTCCCCAGCCATTTGTGCTACCACCCTCCACCCTCAATGATTTTGTATTTTCTGCATATATATACACTTTGCATTTATTGTTTATCTCATATAGATTGCACGCTTTCTGGAAGACCAGGGACTATTCCAGTTTTGCACTGGTGTGCCCAGGGCAAACCTAGTGTGCCTGGTGACTAGGCGTATTTAATAACTGCTGTTTGGTTAATTAATTGAGGAGATCACAAATGATTGAAAAGCCATAAGAGCTCAAAAGTCCATTATCACCAAGTGGTAAGAAAATAAACAGTGGGTAGAAGCAGAAGAGTATTCAAGTTCTAGAAATAAAGAAATGTAATTCACTTGTGCTACTAATCTTTCTTTTCTTTAAGACAATCAGAGTTCAATGACTTGCCCAAGGTCACCCAGCCAGTAAGTATCTGAGTCTGGATTTGAACTCAGTTCCTCCTGACTCTATCCACAGCACCACCTAGCTACCCCATGCTACCACTCTTAAGACCAGAACCAGTAGTTGTGGTGTAGAATCAGGCAAGCATCTGAGGATCTGGAGTACTAAATTCAACTAGAAGGTATATTTTCCAGTCCAGTGATTGTGTCATGGTGAGTTAATCCCTGGTATTTGGGGTTAACCTCATCTACTTGATCTATGTGAACTTCAGTTTTTGCTAGTTCGCCACCACATCAAGTGCTCCCTGAATTGGAAAGAGCAATTGTCAAAGCATTCTCTGACAATAAAATCCCTTTTTACACTGAAATACAAGATCAGTTTTAGGAATGAATGGGCATCTTGCCATACTCCCCAAATAGACTATAAACTCCCTGAGGGCAGGGGCCATGTCTCTGGAAAGTACTCAGGCTAGATGGTGTCACAAGAGAACAAGCATTATCTAATGGAAAGAGTCTGGAATTATTGACAGAATAGTTTCACCACTGATTTGTTGCGTGATCTTTGCTAAGTCACTTTAGGACCTTCATTTTCTCCATCTGTAAAATGTAATAAAATTTGAATTACTCAAGGAGACAATAGATGGAAGAAAACACTTTGCAAACCTTTAAGTGCTATATCAATGCATTGCAATGAAAATAGAACTTTAAATGTTCTGTATGTTCAGTTGTTTTTCAGTTGTGTCTGACCCTTCTTGACCACCTTTAGGGTTTTCTTGGCAAAGATACTAAAGTGGTTTGCCATTTCTTCTCCAGCTCTTTGTATAGATAAGGAAACAGGTAAACTGGGTTAAGTGACTTGTTCAGGGTCACATAGTTAGCAAGTGTCTGAGGACAGATTTGAACTCATGAAGATGAATCTTCCTGACATAGTGCTGGTTAGGCACATAGTTAAACAGTCAGCCAAAATGCTTGTCGATCTACTGGTCACTTCTAGGCAGGGGTATAAAGGTAAACTTTTAATCATGGGCTTTTCAGAAAAAAAGATGTGTGCATGGTACATTTTAAAGTCTGATCTATATAATTAATATTGATCTCTTAAGTCCAGCAAATCAACAAAACAGTAAATCAAGTTGTGATTTGTAGTTTTGGACGATCTTTTAGACATCAGTGCTCACACTGAGAAGTTACCAGTGGAACCAGTTGAGGCTGGCTCCATCCAATACATCCCTGCTTTCAGGCCTCCTCCCCTAGAATATGGAAACACTTACCATGCTTTTATTCATGTTGGTCTTATGGTCCAGAAGATGAGGAAGACAAAAGTTTCCAGCACAGACACCACACACCCATTTGGTGGCATCTAGATATAACATATGTTAAGAAAAACAACTGAAAAATGTCCCTAAAGAGGCTTTTTGCCAAAAGGATGGTCTCCATCTTGTCTGTGGTATTCTTTTATCTTCCCTTTCTGCTCAATTCTATCCGTAAGCTGTTTCCATTCCCCTACAATTCACCCAGCTCTGAGCATTTAAAGGATATTTAAATTTTGCCTTCACTTTTTCCTTTCCTTTTTCTTCTTCTCCCCTATGCCAATCACTCCAAGCCTATTTCTGTCATCTTTGGATCTGTTGTGTTGGACAGCTTTTCAAACTGGCCAGGGATGAGGTCAGCGATCAGTCAAGGGGTGAGGTAGGGCTAGTTTTCAATACAAAAGGACTTTTCCTGCTGAAAAACTCCCCCTCCAACTTCTCTCTGCTCTATATATCCCTGCAGCATGCAAACTCCTAAGGCTCCCACGTCACTAACATTAAATCATTATACCCTCTGTCATATTCAGGATCCTTCCAGTTTCAACCAAAGAAAATGAAATGAAATAAATTGTTACTTAGTCAGGGATTTGATCTAGGGCATCACAGGGATGGTAAGTCAATAGACAAGCTTGTGGACTAAAATTGTGGACAAACATGAAGCTCTTAAAAAAATAATGGAATTATTACCTCAGTAACCTTTGTTACTATACCCAGAGGAAGAAATAAGAATAATTGAGGGAGGGAACAAAAGTTACCAATATGGTGGCAGGGCAGGTGACAAGATGGCCTATTTGAATGGCTGGATAAGATGTGAAGAATAATAATTTCACGTCTGTTAGGACTTACTCCCACATAGACTGCACAGTCCTTGACAGCCTTGACATCAAAGATTGCTTAGTTTGAAAGCAACAAAAAATTTCATGTCTTAATTCTACCTTAATTAATTTACTTATTCAGTGTTATACCAATCAAATTACTGAAAAATTATTTTATAGAACTAGAAAAAATAGTATCAGAATTAATCTGGAAGAACAAAAGGCCAAGAATATCAAGGGAATTGATGAAAAGAAATGCAAGAGAAGGTGGCCTAGCTGTACCAGATCTTAAATTGAATTATAAAGCAACAATCATCAAAACTTCTTGGTACTGGCTAAGAAATAGAAGGGTAGATCAGTGGAATAGGTTAGGTACAAGGCACAGCTGTCAAAGATTATAGCAATCTGCTGTTTAATAAACCCAAGAACCCAAACTTCTTGGATAAAAAAACTCACTATTTGATAAAAACTGCTGAGAAAACTGGAAAATAGTATGGCAGACACTGGGCAAAAACCACATCTGATACTTACCAAAATATAATTCAAATGGGTATAAGATTTAGGTATAAAGACTGATACTATAAACAAATTAGGGGAGCAAGGAATACTTCATCTGTCAGATTTATGGAGAATGAAGGAATTTATGACCAAAAAAAAATAGAGAATATAATACAAAATTGTTCATTTTGATTACATTAAATTGAAAAGTTTTTGCACAAACAAAGCCAATGCAACCAAGATTAGGAGGGAAACAGAAAACTGGGAAATAATTTTGACACCAAGTATCTCTCATAAAGGCCTCATTTCTAAAATATATAGAGAACTAACTCAAATGTACAAGAATACAAGTCATTCCCAAGTTGATAAATGGTCAAAAGATATGAATAGGCAGTTGTCAGAGGAAGAAATTAAAGCCGTCTATAGTCATATGAAAAAATGCTCCAAACAACTATTGATTAAAGAGATGGAAATCAGAACAACTCTGAGGTACCATATCACACCTATCAGATTGGCTAACATGACAAAACATGAAAATAATAAATATTGGAGAAGATATAGGAAAGTTGGGACACTAATTTGTTGTTGGTGGAGCTGTGAGCTGATCCAACCATTTTGGAGAGCAATTCAGAACTATGCCTAAAGAACTATAAAATTGTGCCTCTTGACCAAGCAATACCACTCCTAGGGCTGTATCCCAAAAAGATCATAAAAATGGGAAAATGAGCCATGTATACAAAAATATAGTGACCAAGAACTGAAAACTGAGGGGATAGCCATCAATTGGGGAAAGACTGAACAAGTTGTGGTATGTGAATGTAAAGGAATACTATTGTGCTATAAGAAATGATGAATAGGCAGACTTCAGAAAATCCTGGAAAGACTTATATGAAGTGATGCTGAGTGAAGTGAGCAGAACCAGGACAACATTGTTCACAGAAACAGCCACAGTATGCAATGACTGATTTTAATAGATAGGCCTTCTCAGCAATACAAGGACCTAAAACAATTCCAAAGGACTCATGACAGAAAATGACCTCCACATCCAAAGAAAGAACTATGTAGTTGCAATGTAGAGTGAAGCAGACTATTTTCTTTTTTGTTTTATTTTATTTTTTTTCTTTTTCATGGCTTCTCCCATTTGTTATCATTCTTCTATGCAACATGACTAATGTAAAAATGTGTTTTTAATAGGAATGCATGGGTAGAGGCCATATCAGATTGCATGCCATCTTGGGGAGGAAGCAGGAGGAAAATTAAAACTTATGGAAATGAATGTTGAAAACAAAAAAATAAATTGGAAAAAATTCCATGTCTTTCCCTAAGGATCCTTAATACATCCCTTAAGACATGGTGCCATTTGTGACACTCTAAATCATTTACTATCTTATGTTGTTATCAGTTTCTTGTGTTTTAATATTGTTTGACCAATTAGGTACTGAGGGTTCAGCTGAAGGATAGAATGAAATGTACGCTCATTGAGGGAAGGGATGGTTTTGTTTCTGTCCTCATATACCCAGTAATGAGCATCATGCCTACCACACTTTTGGCATGTAATAAGTAATTTTTGATGAGCTGATTGTAAAAAAAGCACTAGATTTTAATTCAGATAACTTCAATTCAAATCCCAAATCTGTCTATAATCTTGGGGAAGCCACATCACCTCTCCATGCCTCAATATACTAATCTGCAAAATGGGAGTATCAGTACTTGCATTATCTACTTTACAGGGTTATTCTGAGACTCATGAAGTGTTTATAGACCAAAGAATTTTACATGAATGTCATTTATTACTATAAGCTCTTCCAGCTTAAAGACAATATCTAGAATGTAGGATGTAATCATTTAATTAAATTGAACTGAATCGTTATCACCTAAATATGTCACAGATTGACTATAGGTAAGGCCTTTCCCAATCACTGGTCTCTACTTTACTCTCCAGTACCATCTCTGATGTTACTAAAGATGTTATCAATCAGAGGATTTCCTTGCCCTACTATTCCTGTGACTTTTTCACCTTTTCTAATCCTCCTTTTCCCTTTGGAATGTTTACTTCATCCAGATATCTCACAACTTGCCTGGGATACCCTCTGCTTCCATTGTTTTAAGCCACACTTCATGGTTGGTCCTGCCAGAAGCCTTCTTTTCCAATAGGTATGCTTAGCATGTACCCATTCCTGCCAGCCCATACCATATCTCCAGAATGTCCCATTGCATCTCTCAGGATGTCTAAGAAATACAAATTTCTTTCTTTTCTTGTACAATGTTGAGTCTCATACATTGTTCTATCAACTGCCTCTGTTGGTCTTCAAGACCACACACATGCCATTCTGATTACTTGAAATGTGCTGCCATCTCTATGGACCACTAAATCCACCTCACTCTCACAGACAGTGCTGAAGACTTGCCACTTTCAAGAGTTCTTCCTTGATTGATTCTAGCAGATTCTGATTACACCATTCCATTAAACCACCACGTACCACTCATGGGAACATAAAATCTTAGAGTCTGAAGGGACTTAAGAGTCATATAATTCTGCTTGCTCCATTCACACTTCCTTCTCATTCTGCCTGAGAGGCAGAAAGAAGAGACTTGCTCAATGCCATAACAGAGCTGAGACTAAAACTCAGGTCTTTTCACTCCCAGGTGAGTGCTATTTCCTGCCTGTTCCTTTCCAGTCTCCCTTGCTAGCTCATCATCCATATCATGCCCCTTAACCATGGTTATTCCCCAAGGCTCTATCCTGGGACTTTTCTCCTCTCCCTTTCCTCTACTCTTCTCCTGGAAAAAAATATAAACTCTTTTGTTTGACTTTTAAAGGTTTTCACAAATTTGCCCCAGCCTATCTTTCCCACGTCACTGGATGTTATTCCCTTTGCCTATTCTACAGTTCAAACAAACTGACCTTGCTGTTATGCACACACACACACACACACACACACACACACACACACACACACACACATACAGAGACCACATTTCACTTTATCTCCTATCTCTATGCCTGGATATGCTCCCTCCTTAACTCTACCTCATTTCCCTCTCCAGCACATTTTACAGATGAGGAAACTGAGGCAAACAGGGTCAAGTGATTTGCTGAGAGTCACATAGCTAACAAGTACTTTAGGCTGGATTTGAACTCAAGTTCTCCTCACTCCAGCCCTGGTACTCTATCCTAACTACCACCTAACTGTGCCTAGTTTCTCTCTCTCTCTCTTTCTCTCTCAGTATGTATATATGTATCCACACATATTATATATATATACACACATACATATTATATATATATACACATACATACATACACACACACACATATGTGTGTGTGTGTGTGTGTGTGTGTTGGCTTCCTCATTAGAATGTCAGCTGCTTGAGAGTAAATGTCTCATTCTGTGACCCTTGCACCTGGAAAAATGACTGGCATCTAGTAGGTGCTTAATAACCACTTGTCAATTGGTTGATGAACATATAACATTTTTATACAGGGCCATCAAGATCACTGCCTTGTCCCATGCTTCTATATTTTTTTGTCAGTAAAGTCATTTTTTCTTAAATGAAAGGACAAGATTTCTTAGTCCCTTGTACACAGCTTCCTGATGATCCAATCTTTGCTTGCTCTGTCAATGCTGATTAAGACAGACTCATTCACTCCAGGTCTGAGGTTAAGTGGAAACTTCACACTAACTTCTCTCTCTGTGGACTTAGTCTGAGCACTTTACAGGGCCCAGTTTTACTTTTTGGGAAGGACCATTAGGTTAATTTTCATTCCTTTTTTTGGCTGGGCTTGTGCCTTATTTCTCTGTTTTCTATCTCTTTTTTTCTTTCTCCTCCCTTTGGTTTTAAATTCCTTTTCTCTCTCCTTCAATTTTCTCCCCTTTACCTAAAGCCATCATCCTACCTTAGGCCTCCTTTAAGACACCCTATAACCTTTAATTCAGTTCCACTTAATGAATATTTATTAAGGGACTACTATGTATAAGTCATAAACTCAGGGGATATATAGACAAAAAATAGAGTGGCTCTTGCCTTCAAGGAGAGGGAGGGAGCATCAACAGCTAGGTGGGACCAGGAAAGACTTTGAACAGGAAGTGGTCTCTGAGCTGAACCTTAGGGTTCAGAAGCCACAGAATCCAAGGGGTACAGAGGGAGGAGGAAGTGCCCTCTAAGTTGGGAGGGCAACCTTCCCTAAAGACAGGGATATGGGAGGTATGTTGTTGAGGTCAGTTATCAAGCTAATTTGGCTGGAACGTCAAGGGCATAAAGGCGAGAAATAGTTGGGAAAGTTAGGTTGAAGCTGTGTCATGAAGGATTCTAATACCAGGCTAAAAAGTTTGTATTTTATTCAAGAGGAAATATGGCATGACCTAAGATTCTTGAGTGGGAAGGGAAAGGGAACAAACATTTATTCAGTGGTATAATTACTCCTTACCAGGACTGTACTAAGTACTTTACAAGCAATAACTCATTTGGGGTTCACCATAACCATGGAACGTAGGAGCAATTCTTATCTCCGTTTTACAGATGAGGAACCTGAGACAAGACAAGGTTAACTCCCTGACTTCCTTGGTTCACTAGCACACAGTCAGTAAATTGTCTGAGGCTAGATTTGAACTCAGGCCTTCCTGGTTCTAGACCCATCACTCTAGTCACTGCATCATGCAGCTGCCTAGGTCACTGAGATGGTCAGAGCTGTGTGTTAAGATTATCATTTTCTGTTTTACATGATTATACATGTATAACATATCAGATTGCTTACCATCTCAGGGAAGGAGGGATAGAATTTGGAAGTTAAAACTTTTTTAATGTTGAACATTATTTTAACATGTAAGTGGGGAAAAAATAAAATATTATTTAAAAATATCATTTTAGAAGCTCTCTAGAGGATAGATTATGAAGGGCAGAGACTAAAGGTAGGAATGCCAATTAGAGGTTATTTAAATAGTCCACGTAAAAAGTGGTGAGGGCCTGAACTTGAGTGGAGACTGGGGAGGAGGGCCCAGACAAGAGACAAGTTGTGGAGGTAGAATAAACAGAACTTGGCAACTAATCAGATATAAAGATGAGAGAAATGAGTGAAGGCTAACTCTGAAGTTGTGACTCTGAGTTACTAAAAGGATGGTCACACTCTCAAGAGATACAGGAAAGTTTGGATAAAAAAATGGGTTGGGGAGGAGATTATAATTAGTTCCATTTTAGATGGAATAAATTTGAGAGGCTGATGAGACACACACAAATGGAGATGTCTGGTAGTCTATTGACAATACATGATTGGAATTCAGAACAGAAATTTGGGATGGATACGTAGACTTCGGATTTTCTTGCATAAAAATTGAATCTATGGGAACTGATGAGATAGATCTCCAAGAGAAAGTAAAGAGAGAAGAGGAAAGAGCCTTAAGGGACACCCACAGTTAGGGGTGGATGCTGATGAGCTCCAGCAAAGGAGACTGAGACAGAAGCAGAGTCAGCAGTGTCAAAAACTGCAATGAAGGCTAGTAGAATGAGAAATGGGAGGAAATTCCTAGATAGATCAGGTAAGAGATAATTATTATTCTTGACAAAAACAATTTCCATTGAATGGTGGAGTGAGAAGACATATTGAAAAGGGCTAGAAGAGAGACAAAGACCGTAGATAACCCTTGCCAGGAGTTTCCATGTAAAAGGGAAAGGAGACAAATCCTGTTAGCTTCAGAGTGAAGAGAAGGCTTTTAAAGGATGGGGATGGTTGGGGTGGGAAAGAGACCTGTTCATAGGCAACCAGAAGGGGTCAGTAAATAAAGAAAAGACTGAAGAGGAGAAAAGAGGTGGAATGGTCAGATGGCAAGCTCTGGGAGCACACCAGAAGGAGTAAAATGAAGCACACATGTAGAGGTTTTGTCCTTGACAAGGAGGCCCTACCCTTCCTCAGAGAGAGGACAAAAGGTGGAAAGAATTGAGAGATGGAGAAGAGGGAGCTAATAGACAGCTTCAGTTCTCTTAGGAAGGTTTGAGACAAAGTCTTCTATTGACAGGAAAGGGATAGAGGGTGGTGGATAGTATTTGAAGAAAGAAGAGAAAGTTAGCATAGCTGCCTGGAGTCTGGTAGAATCAATCAGGGAAAAATGTAAAAGACTTTTCATGTAACAATCAGCTGAAGGCCTAGTTGGTACAAAAATATGTAAATTTGTAGTGTTTTAGGTTGTGTGATTTTCACCCTCAGTATCTAGTGGCACATAAGTGGAAGACGAAAAGGGAGGTGGTGGGGGTTTGGTAAGACTTAACTAATTGTAATCAGTTGAGCAAGAAAATTTTTTTAAAGTTCTTACTATGTGCCAGTGGATAGCCCAGTAGAGAGAGAGTTCTGGGCCTGGAGTCAGGAAGACCTGAATTCAAATCTGGTCTCCCACACTTACTAGCTGTGTGACCCTGGGCAAATCAACTAATTTGAGTATGACTTTGTTTCTTTGACTGTAAAATGCAGATAATGATAGCACCTACTTTCCAGGGTTGTTCTGAGGATGATGAGATAATATTTGTCAAGCACTTAGCACAGTGTCCAGCACATGGTAGTCTGCCTCCTTCCTTTCCACCTACAGTGTATTTCTCAGCTTGCTCCCTCTTCCTCACCAAAACCTATTCTATCTCAATCAAATGATTTAAAATGCAATGTCTCTTTATACTAAGGATGGTTTACTGTGTTATTTCTCCCCGTAATTCATTTGCATTTTAATAGTGATTTCTTGGAGATGATGCTTTAACCCAAAGGAAATTAGATTTCAGACCCCATGACAGTTTGATGGAAGAGAATTTTAGGGCAGGAAGATATCTCAGCACTCATCAGATCATACTACATAGATGTCCACCTATTCTGACTACGTATAATGCCCACCCTGTTTTAATTACACATATCAATGTCTTCTCTCATGACTGTCTCACTTCACAGGCCTGAACTACCCTTTGGGATATGGAGAAGAAAACGGAGAGGGTTATTAAATTGCTTTTCCTATTAGTCTCCTTGAAAAAGTTATTTCTAATTTCCATCTTTTTAATTCCTTCCTGGGGAATTCTCTGCAGTAGCCTCCAACACAATTTCACTGGCAGTAGGCACATACATATTTCTGTGTGAGAGTGAGATTTACCCCACTGAGGTACATTTAGGGATCCATCTCCCTTCATTTTTTCCTCCTTACTTCACATGGGACCAATTTACATGGCTCCCCTTAGTCCCAAGGTAATGGCTGAATGGGCACCTATGGATTAATAAGCATTGAACAGTGAAGCTTCCTGCACCTCAGCTGTTACATGGAAGGAGCTTCTTTTCCTATTTATTCTCTCACTCACTGCTGTGGACATTTTCCCATTATGCCCTGTGTCTGGAAATTGGATTGTGGAAACTCATGTTTCATGGAAAGAGCTGCCAATGGTCTCAAGATTGTGTCTACAATTCATGCTAATGCCACCCACTCCTTTCAGACCTTGGAGCATTGAGCTTGATTATCAGGAACAAGAGGAAACACTGATTCAATAAATTAACAGATAACATTATTGGCTATATGTCAAACACCTTAGTAGGTTCTGAGTGTAAGTTGCTATTTCTCTTCTCATGATTGTTGTACAAGAGTTGTAGGACTGACTGACAGATCCTATCCTTATTAATGTGATTTTTAAAGTGAGGTGGTCCAAGAACTTAAAAGTAGCAATTTCTAGCCAGTTTCTAGGGAAATTAATGGCCACAGCTAAGGAAAATGGAACAAAGTGGACATTGTTCAATGGCAGTCATTGGAGTTAACTTCCTTTTCCCTCCCTCCCTCCCCCCCAAAAAAGAAAAAAAATCTGTGTGAAATGATTTGGACTTATCAGCTTCAAAGTAGGGCATCTGGGTTCCCATTCGAAGCAACTGAACAAAGACCTGAAGACTTCATGTGCCCTGGCCTTAACGATCTTGACAAAACATCTCATTCAGTTTCAATTAGTCAAGTAATTGGATAGCTGAATCAAGTTCTCAATAAAAAGATATAAAATATTCACAGGCCAAGTTGATTGTAAATGCATTTTCAAATTTCTCATGCCTTTTAATATTATTGAAATGGACTCATTCTCTATTCTTTCTGTCTTTTTTTATTGCTAAATTTGCTTCAGACGCTTTTAATTTATTCCCATGCTGCAGTCTCACTTTTCTCAGCTCAGCAAATGAATTCATACTGGCAGACGTTCTTTTAAAAAGAGAGTTTTAAAATAATGTAGGGATCAAAAATGATTTGATATTACTGGGGTATTTATTATCCAATAAAACCTTTTAAAAATGTTCCTGTGCTCCAACAATTACTTGTTTGCTTGTCTTTATTTTTAAAGTCTTATTGGTGTCCTCCCCTTTTTTAAATAACACCGTGATTTCCCAGTTGTAACAGACCTCCTGGTTCCACCAAAGGACTGCAGCTCTGAACTGATGTAGACTGGGTTTAGTCCTGTGGGAGCTTAATCCCAAAGAAAGAAAAATCAGGCTCTTACATTGCTTTCTGTATTATAACAGACACCTCAGACTAGAATTCAGGAGACAATCACTTGAACAGTTACTGCTCACCCCATGTCTGCCCAACAGGAATTAGCAAGGTCTTTGCTAGGAAGGTATTGGATATACAAAAGAGACCAGGTATAGGACAGCCATTTTTTTTCCTTCATGATAAAAGAAATGCTTAAAACATGAACGACATAAATATGCGTTGACAGATACTTTTGATGTTTGGACAATGCATGCTCTCCCCCTCCATTCTTACATATAAGCTCAAATCTCTTATGTCTGATTTATTGAGACCCCCACTTTTCATGAAAAGTGGAAAGTGGAAAGTGAGCACTGAATGGATTAACCAAATAAACTAATCCTTTCCTCTGATTAGATAATTCATGTGGTACTTCACTTAGGTAATATAACCAAACTCCCTGACACTTAAGGAGTTATGTAAATACTAAGAATTTCAATTTGCATGGTAAGCAAGTGGGATAGAGATTTAGGGACAAAGTGACATTTTGGAGTACTCCATATGCATTTTAGGTGGTTACTTCACTTCAATGTAAAGCCAGGTAATACTTTACTCCAGAACATGGATCAAATTTAGAAAAGCAACAGTTATGGACCTGAGAAAGCATCTGAGCGAAGAGACTGTGTAGGATGTGTGAAGCTGTGATTATTGTTCTGGTACTAATATAATGGCCTTTCATTCATTCACAAGTTTATTCATTCATTAGTTCAACACATTTTTAAGTGCTTACCACTGAAGGAATTAAGGGAACAGGGTTAAATGATACATATCTTGATGTCATTGAAGACCACTAAGTGAGTCAGCTATGGGAAATGTTCATAATACTAAAAGATCTTCGGGAAAGAGGAGATAATTGAACATGAAAAACTCCAGTGCTTTGTCAACACATTCATAGTTTAACATTCATTTATTTTAATAATGGGGAGCAGTATGCTGTCAGAAGCAGAATGCTAAGACAATGAGCAGCTGAGTAATTATCCAGCATTTCTGATTATAGATTAAATTATGCTTAAAAAGATCTTCCTGCCACCTCTTTCATAGCTCAGAACTCAAAGCTTTACCCAGGACCAAAATTTGTTTCCATTGATATTTCTGTACCCTTAATTTATCCCCACTAATCTTTATCTTCACATGAAAAATGTATATCCACTTGACAGATCATCCTACAAAGAGGATTGTCCCAAGACAAAATTTTAACAGACAGATTTTGTTTTTAATACTTTCCATTCATTTTTAGAGTCCTTATTTCCCTTATTGCCAGACCCCTACTGTATTACTCCACTTGGGCCTTCGTTGTAATAAAGCAACCTTTTTCTGCCTCCCAACAAAACATGTCTGTCCAGTGACTTACCAAACAAGGTATCTGGCTGAGTGAGAAATCATGTCCAAGCCCAGTTTTTTTCTCTTCACCTTAAAATAGAACTAAATGTACCAGACAAAATGAAAGAATAGTCACAAACGAGGAGAAAGGAAAGAAATGCTTGAAAGGATATCCACTCTGGTAGTTCAGTCTTAGGACTGGAATACAATGAAATATTATGAGCCATAAAATAATTAAAAGAAGTTTATTCAACCATAAAAAGGATCTAAAGATACACCGTTGTTTCAAGCAGACAAAGTTTCTCTCCATCTCTGCATTGATAACTGCAATAATGATAATGCCAGATCTGAAATAAATAGACTCTCCAGGGCATTCTGGGGAATTCTAACTAAACCGAGAAGGACCAATTCCCCATAGGTTAGGATTCTTTATGTCTAATGTGACCAGAAAACTACACCAATGATTCAAGTCTTAGTCCCTTGGATCTATGAAATCCCAAGGATAATTTCTTCCCCTCACCCACCACTCCCAAAGAAAAGCCATCCCAGAAACAGATGCCACTTATGGGAGCATAAGTGAAAAAATACTAGTGTTAACATTATGTTAATGTTAAAATTAAGTTTTAAAATGTTTTTTAAAATGTTAAAAAGCCTAATACAGTGAAGAAAATACCACATGGGTGAAAATGCAGAGAAAAACTTCCAGAAGAGTATTTTGAAATAACTACACCTAGAACTCCAGAAGAAAGGCTGAAAAGCCAAATAAAAGAATTGAAGAAAGAAAATTTAGATTTCTCAATTTTAAAAATGTAAAGAAGACTTGATAGTTTAGTATGAAACCTGGGAAATATTAATAAATTGTTTCTACAACAAAAAATAATGGAGCAGACAAAACAAAACCTGTTTAACAAGAGCTAAAAAAAAAAGAAACACATAAAACTACAACATATGTGCTCTATATAAATAAAGACAATTGACCTGAAAGGCAAAACTTGAGGAGAAAATATAATAATGTTTACTTGGATTCTTAGGAAAAAAAATGATAAAATAAAACCCTAAATGGCATAATTCAGAAAATGATAAATAAAAATTGCTCAAAAATATTGGAAACAGAGGCCACTGATCAATAGAAATCACAGGGTGCCAGCAGAGAAAAGCCAAAATTTTAACTCAACCAGAAATATAGTAAGAAAGCTATAAAACTTCCAGGTCAAAAATGAAATTGGAGCAAAATTCCAGGAAGAAATAGCTTGTGTAGAAAGACATTCCATTGTGAATTGCTCGGGTCTACTCACCAACAATTAAAAATGAAAGAAAAAGTTAGAAAAAAATGCTTTGAATCTAGAAATAATCTATCTGCAAAGATGAATATGATCAAACAAGATAAAAATAGACTTTAATTAGACTTATCAACTTTCAGTCAATACCTTGTTCCCCCAGAGTCCTACTGAGTCTGATTTGATAAACTAATTTGTTTTAGAGTGCTGATGACTGATACTTCAAAAATTTTTGATACTCTCTCCACTGATGCCGAATATAGGACAGGACAGGACAGGAGAAAGAAAGGAAGAGAAGGGAAGGGAAGGGAAGGGGAAAAAAAGGGAAGGAAAAGGAAAAGAAGAGGAAGGAAAGGAAACTAGTCAGTATAACCCACGTCAACTGGACATCTTTTGACCATCCAAATTTACTTTCCTTTGGAGAGGAGAAGGAAGGGGAGGGGGAAGCAGACAGGAGAGGAGGAGCTGCGTCTACTCACAGGATTGTGTTTGTCCTTCACTGCTGAAGAAGATCATGTCATAAGAAAAGAAGAATATATTCTACCACCAGGTCCATGTTCTAAATCCTTCTATCTTTGCAGACCTTATAATAGGCAATAAATCTTACTCTCTCCCTCAAGGGAACATTTGAGTCTTAACAGAAGTTTTCACTGATAGACAGAGTCAATGCACAGAAATAGTTTCAGGAAGTACAACCCTTTTCTGGTGTCCCTCAAATGATATCACCTACATGGAAGCTGGGAGGCAAGAGCAAGGGTTTCTTTTTTTTTTTTTTTTACATGATAACTTTATTATGTATTTAAAGGGAATAGCAAGTTGTACATCAAATATTTTGCAGTTTCACATGCAATCATCTTTTTATTTTTTTTTTTAGGGAGGGGGTGGGAATTTTATTTTATTTTAAATTTATTTCCACCAAATTTTGAGTTCCAAATATTCTCCCCATCTCTCCCCTCCCCCTGCAAAAAACGCCATGCACTCTGATTGCTCCTTCCATCAATGTACCCTCCCTGCTAACACCCCTCCCTTCCAATACCCCTCTCTTCCTTCATCCCCATCTTCTCTCCTGTCCTGTAGGGTGAGATAAATTTCTATACCCCATTACCTGTATTTCTTATTTCCCATTTGTACGCAGAAACAATTCTCAACATTTGTTCCTAAAACTTTGAGTTCCAACTTCTCTTTCTTCCTCCCTCCCCACCCATCCCCACTGAGAAGGCAAGCAATTCAATACAGGCTATATATGTGTAGTTTTGCAAATGACTTCCACAATAGTCATATTGTATAAGACTAACTATATTTCCCTCCATCCTATCCTGCCTCCATTTCTTCTATTCTCTCTTTTGACCTTATCCCTCTCTAAGAATGTTTACTTCTAAGTGCTCCTTCTTCCCATTTGCCCTCCCTTCCATCATCCTCCCCCACTGCTTATTCCCTTCTCCCCTAACTTCCTGTAGTGTAAGATAGATTTTCATACCAACTTGAGTGTGCATGTTATTCCTTCCTTGAGCCAAACATGATAACAGTAAGCTTCACTTTTTCCCTTTCACCTCCCCCCTTTCCCCCTCCACTGGAAAAGTTTTTTCTTGCCTTTTCTATGAGAGATAATCTGCCCCATTCCATTTCTTCCTTTCACATCCCAATATATTCTTCTCTCACCCCTTAATTTTATTTTTTTAGATATGATCCCTTACTGTTCAACTCAACCTGTGCTCTCTGCCTCTCTGTCTCTGTCTCTCTTTCTTTCTGTCTCTCTGTGTATAATCCTTCCAGCTACTCAGATATTGAGAAAAGTTTCAAGAGTTACAAATATTATCTTTCCATGTAGGAGTGTAAACAGTTCAGCTTTAGTAAGTCCCTTGTGATTTCTCTTTCCTGTTCACCTTTTCATGCTTCTCCTGATTCTTGTGTTTGAAAGTCAAATTTTCTATTCAGGTCTGGTCTTTTCATCAAGAATGCTTGAAAGTCCTATATTTCATTGAATGACCATTGTCCCCCCTGAAGTATTATACTCAGTTTTGCTGGGTAGGTGATTCTTGGTTTTAGTCCTAGTTCTTTTGACTTTTGGAATATCATATTCCAAGCCCTTCAGTTCCTTAATGTAGAAGCTGCTAGATCTTTTGTTATCCTGATTGTATTTCCACAATACTCAGATTGTTTCTTTCTAACTGCTTGCAATATTTTCTCCTTGACCTGGGAACTCTGGGATTTGGCTACAATATTCCTAGGAGTATCTCTTTTTGGATCTCTTTCAGGAGGTGATTGGTGGATTTTTTCAATATTTATTTTGCCCTCTGGTTCTAGAATCTCAGGGCAGTTTTCCTTGATAACTTCATGGAAGATGATGTCTAGGCTCTTTTTTTGATCATGGCTTTCAGGTAGTCCCATAATTTTTAAATTGTCTCTCCTGGGTCTATTTTCCAGATCCATTGTTTTGCCAATGAGATATTTTACATTGCTATTTTTTTTCATTCTTTTGGTTTTGTTTTGTAATTTCTTGGTGTCTCATAAAGTCATTAGCTTCCATCTGTTCCATTCTAATTTTTAAAGAACTATTTTCTTCAGTGAGCTTTTGAACCTCCTTTGCCATTTGACTAATTCTACTTTTTAAAGCATTTCTGTCCTCCTTGGCTTTTTGGACCTCTTTTTCCAATTGAGTTAGCCTCTTTTTAAAGGTGTTATTTTCTTCAGCATTTTAGGGGGGCTCCTTTAGCAAGCTGTTGACTCACTTTTCATGATTTTCTTGCATCACTCTCATTTCTCTTTCCAATTTTTCCTCCACCTCTCTTACTTGATTTTCAAAATCCTTTTTAAGCTCTTCCATGGCCTGGGACCACTGCATATCTATTTTGGAAGTTTTGGAAGCAGAAGCCTTAACTTTTAAGTCTTTGCCTGGTGGTAAACATTGTTCTTCCTCATTCAAAAGTATGGGAGAGAATACCTGTTCACCAAGAGAGTAACCTTCTACAGTTTTATTTTTTCCCCCTTTTTTGGGCATTTTCCCAACCAGTTACTTGACTTTTGGGTCCTTTGTCAAGAGTAGGGTATACTCTGGGGACCTGTAAGGTCTCAGTTCCTCCAAGCTGGCACAATCAAGGGAGAAGAGTTTACTCCCTGGCTGGGCTTCAGTCTGAAATTCAGCTCAGCTGCTCAATTCCCCCAGGTGTTTAAAACTGAGGCTTCAATATTGGAAGCTGCTTGCTGCCTTCCCCTTGCCACCACCACCCATTGCTGCTGCTGCTGCTGCTGTCACCAACTGGGGCTGGGGCTAGGGTAAGACCTTGCTCCCTTGTCACAGAGGTGAAAAAGCCCTCTCACTAACCTTTGAAGTGTCTTTGTTGCTTGTGGGTTGAGGGATCTGTGAACCTCTGCTGCTGCTACTGGGGATTCCTTCCCAGAGGCCTGTTCCTCCTGGTGCCCTGTGGCTCAGGCTGGGCTGCTCCACTCCATGTCCAGTGCAACAGATCTTTCCAGTCAGCCTTCCAGGTCATGGTGGGCTGGAAATCTCCACTCTATCCTTCTGTGGTTTCTGCTGCTCTAGAATTTGTTGAGAGTCTTTCTTCACAGGTATTTTATGGGCTATGGGGGAAGAGCTGGAGTATGTGCATCTTTTTGTACTCCTCCATCTTGTTTCTAAGACATTTAAAAAGGAAAAAGAGTCTTCTCCCTACAGTTTTTTATAATTCTCTCCCAATAAGAAAAATAATTTACATTTCTACAGTAATTTAAAGTTTATTAAGCCTTTTCCTCACAAAATCTAGGAGTTAATACTAATATTATTATCTCCATTTTATAGATATGAAAATGTATGGTTTAATGAATTGCCTACAATCACATTAACATTAAATGGCAAAATTAGAACTCAAATACAGGTCTTTGGACTCTATTGCTTTTCATGAAATACTACTTCTAAAGAAAGACTTACTTTCAAACAAGTGGGAGAAGATGGTATCCATAAATTGGCATTGTAACCTTGGGCCAATAATCAGGCTAAAAGAATAAGACTAAAACTTCAAGGTCAAAGGCTACACAAGGAAGGGAAAGGAAATAAAAAGAAGAGAAAAAGATGAGAGGAGAAAAAGGGAGGAAAAAGAGGAAATGTCTATCACATCCTTGGCCCATTATTGGGGAAAATATCTGATATAATGATGATTAAAGAAAATTATTGGATCCCAAGAGAAGATCCCTCCTGGGAAAAGAGTCATGCCCCAAACTATGATCTTAGAGTCAAGATGGATTAAACTAAGATTTGCCAGGAATGATACATCCAGTTAGCAAGGCAAGGAATAGGGAATGGAGTTGACTCACTAAAGAAAGAAAGTTAGGGGGAAGAGGTTATCAGGTTATTAAGAGGGAGTAATTAATTGTAAAGGTCTCAAGAGGTGCTTAGGGTTGAAGTATAAATATTCAGAAGCAGTTTAAAATAACAAGAATGAAAAATCTCAGGTAATATACAGTATACTGATTTGCAGTCAACTATTTTAATGTGTAATATGTTGATTTCTGCTGTTCCTGGGCTTTCAAGTATAGTTTCAAGTATAGTATGGTTACTCTTCTTGACAAAAATATAGATTGACTTGAGGAACACCTATTTACACCTTTCAAAGGAAATGTGACATCAATGGTGAGGGGAGAGAAGGGAGAGGATCTGTAGTGGAGGATGAGATATTTTACCCTTGGGTCAAAGTTGAAAGGTGAAAGATGATAATGCAATTAGATATACTCAGAGCTGGTTGAATGTTCAGACTATAATGGCTAATTTGGCAGAGGACTTGTGTCATATCTCCTTAAAGTATTATTAAATAGAAAGGCAGCACCCTTGTTGTACAGAGATCTTCAGAGCTGCCTATAACTTTACATCTACATTAGTTTTCAATATCAACAAGGCAGTAAGTCTTCAGCAGAGTATACCCCAGGGATCTGTCCTTAGTGCTGTACTATTTAACATTTTTATCAATGTCTCAGATAAATGCATAATTAGCGTTCTTATGAAATTTATAGATGGCACAGAGCTGGGAGGGATAAGTAATACCCTAGATACAAAGTCTGGATCCAAAAAGATTTTGACGGGAGAGCATTGGGTTGAATCTAAGAAGATGAAATGTAGCAGAGATAAATGTAAAGTCTTGAGCTTAGATACAAAAAATCAGCTTCACAATTATAAGATTGAAAAGACATAGTTAGGCAACAGTTTGCCTGGAAAATATGGGTTTCAGTGGACTACAAACTCAGGACTACATTAAAGAAGCCAGAGCTTCCATGAATAAGGGTGTGATTAACTCTCTGTACTCTACTTTCAGCAGATCACATCTCAAATATTAATATTAATTTCTGGCAGCCACAATTCAAAGGAATTAAAAATATAGAGAGTATACACAAAAAGGTAATCAGTCTGATGAAAGATCAAGTTTTATGAGAATCATCTGAAAAAAACTGAGAATGTTTATTTAGCCTGGACAAAGAGACGATTTAGGGAAGTCCCGATGGCTTTATTCAAGTATTTGAAAACCTGTTCAGGTGAAGAGTCATAGACTTCCCACTCTGGAGCATCCACCTACCCTTGTGGTCTCCTTCTTTCATTCATCAGTTTCTCTTGGGGCTTTCCTTTATTCATCCCCCCCACCTCCCACCCCACTCTGCTTCTCATTCTCCAGACTTCATCACCATACCTTAGTGTGGGAAACATTTCCAGCACCATCCTTGCTGTGTTTTTAGCTCCCTTTCACAAGTTATCATCCCTTCACCCTATTAGAATGTAAGCTCTTTGAAGACAGGTTCTGCCTTCCTTTTTGCTTATATTTATATTAACATACTCAGCACAACGACTGGAATATGGTAAATGTTTAAATACTTGTTGACTATTGACTAAGTATCATAGAATCATAGATTTAGAACCAGAAGGAACCTTAGAGACCATCAGATGCACCTCCCTCATTTTACAGATGAGTAAACTGAGACACAAGCTTAAGTGACTAGTACAGTATCATATAACTAGTAAATGTCTGAGTCAAAGTTTGAACCCAAACCTTCCTATCTCTAAGTCCAGGGTCTTATCCACAAGAGGAGTCATCTATCTTATTTGGCCCTAGAGTGTAGAATTAGAAGCAACAGGTAAAATTTGCTAGGAGGAAAATTTAGGCTTAATGTTAAGAAAAACTTCCTAATAATTAGTACTATACAACGTTGGAATGGAATGTCTTAGTACATTGTATGTTTCCTCCCATTGGAAATCTCCAAGATGTATGGGGATAACTAATTGTTTGCTGGGTTATAGTAGGGATTCCTTTTTGGGAATGAGATGGAATAGATGGTTGAGAGATCTCTTCCAATTCTAAAATTCTGTGATTATTTTTCCCCTGAGTATGGAGAAATAGTCATTTAAAATGGAATAGAGTTAGATTGTCATAGGACCAGGAAGAAAACATTACAAAAGGAACTCATGGGTATCAACAAAATAATGGTTTAATCCAATGCAACTTGCTTGCGCAATGTATAATTCTTTTAAGACAGAGGTAAGCTCACCAAGCCCTCTTCGTGCTCTACTGCATTAGTTCTATTGTGTCTATGACAGAGAGTAGAAAAGGCCACTAACATTCAGTGATTCCTCTGGGAGGTGTTGCCCGGTTATACATTCCACCCAACCAACTGACCAATCAATCAACAAGCATTTATTATGAAAGACCAGATGTAATTGATCAATTGATTAATTCAAAACAATCTATTTTTTCAGCTATCTGACTGAAATTTTTTTCCTTCAAGAAACACTTTTCTGCTGCGTTGTCCTTTCAGTAATGTCTCTAACATCTAGCCTCTCTATTCCCATTGTTATTACGCTAGTACAGATCCTTGTTACCAATTCAATTCACTTCAGCAAGCAGTGATAAAGAGTCTACTATGTGCCAGCTAGTGTGAGAGGTGCTAGAGACGTAAAAACAAAAAACATCACTCCTGCTCTCAAGAAGCTTATATTTCATTGATGGGGAGATAATATGTACAAATATAAGTGCATAGAAAATATATGGCATATAGTTTCTATGGTGAGGGCACAGGTCTAAGATGAAGGATGCTTTGTTAACAAAAACACCAGAGCTTTAGAGGGCACAATTTATGTTTTTTTTTCATTTGGACTATTGAAATAACTTCCTCACAGGCCTTTTCACCTTTATTCTCTGCACTTGTATGGTGACCAGGATAATCCTTCTGATGCACTGAAATATTCATATTATTGATTACAGAATTTTTAGTGTTGGAAGGGGACTTCAATAGCCTTTCTAATAGAAGCTTCTAGTCTACCCACCTCATTTTACAAATGAGAAAACTAAGGCCTAGAAAGTAATTGAAATAACTGGCCAAAACTTTGGCAAGGCAAGTCCTTTAATGTGAAACTTGCCTGTTTTTTTGCCTCTCTAGCATAATTTTCCTTTGTTGAATGATTATGGGACTATTTTATTTTAATGTGCTTTGCATCATTGTGCTTCACAGATATTTCTTTTTAAAATTTCATTATTATTATTATTATTATTTTACGAATTGAAGGTTTGTGGTCACCCTGTGTCAAGCAGGTTTATTGGCACCATTTTCCCAACAGCATGTGCTCACATCATGTCTCTGGGTCACAGTTTGGTAATTCTCACAATACTGCAAACATTTTCATCATTATTATGTCTGTTACGGTGATCTGGGATGTTACTATTGCAATCATTTTGGGGTTCCACACAAGCATCCAAACTTAATCAAAAAATGTTGTGTGTGTTCTGACTACTCCGTCAACTGGCCATTTCTTGCCTCCCTCTTCCTCAGGCCTTTCTATTCCTTGAGACATATCAATATTAAAATTAGGTCAATTAATAACCCCACAATGACCTCTTCAGTGTTCAAGTGAAAAGAAGAGTCAATAAATGAGGAAAATGTCATCGTTGTCTTATTTAAGAAACTATCACAGTCACCCCACCCTTCCAACAACTACTACCCTGATCCATCAGCAGCCATCCACTTGGACGCAAGGCCCTCCTCCATCAAAAGATTATGACCCACTGAAGGCTCATGATGGTTAGCATTTTTTCAGCAATAAAGTATTTTTCAGTTAAGGTGTAGTGTTGTTTGTTTAGATGTAACATTATTGCACACTTAATAGACTACAGCAGAGTATAAACATAACTTTTATATGCACCGGAAAACCAAAAAATTTGTGACTCACTTTATTGCAATATTTGTTTCATTGCAGTGGTCTGGAACTAAACCCACAATATTTCTGAGGTATGCCTGTACTTTGACAGTCTGAGCAGTGTGAGCTGGAACTTCAGATTGCTTTAATTTGCATTTCTCTAATTATTATTTATTCTCTAATGCTTAATAATTTGGAGCAATTTTTCATATGGCTATTGATAATGTGGATTTCTTCATAGAATGTATCATTAAAAGCCAAAGAAATGGCATAAAATAAGTCCTTAAGGAATGGCAGAGTGAGAGAGTGAGAGAGTGGAGCCAGATGATCTGGCTTCTAATCCTCCCTCTGCCACTTACTCCTTGTATGACCCTGAGTAAGTCATTTACATGTCTAGGCTTCATTTCCCTCATCTCTAGAATGAAGAAGTTGGACCACAGGACCTCTACAGTCTCTTTAAGCTCTAGATCTATGATCCTAATATAAAAACAAGGTCCTACACCCCTGTCAGACCTTTGTTAATCATATCTGTATGTGAAAAGGTAGAAATAAGATTAGGCAGGTAAAGACAATTGCTTTGTTCCCTAGGTTTAGCTTGTGTGACAGGCTGGGGATTGAGTTAGGCCACAATGAGGCACAGATGCCTCAGGGGGATGCATCAGGGAGTAGAAACTGGCCCCGTAAGCAACCACTGGATCAAAGAAGCCTTCTTTGAAGTGAACCTAAGGATTACCCATCTTACTCCTCAAGGGCTTCTCTTGATCATTTTACATCTACTAAGATGATGTGGGCTTTTCAAACCTGCTGATTATATGGCAACTCTCCTGGCCTTAGGGAAAGACTTGGTGGGCTGCCTTTCCTCAGGTTATTAAATGAGCTGAGAGTTCCCTCTTCTTCCTTTCTCCTTATCTAATCACTCAGAAACCTTTGGCCACTTTTTCCTCCTCATCCTTGTCCTACATGAAGAGATGGCTCTTCTCTTTGCCAAGGCAAACCCTTGAATGGGGATAAAAAATGATTCCATTCCAATTCATCTTCTCTGGAAACCTATCCTCTCTATCTCTTTCACTAATCTTCAATTTCCCCTTGTCTACTGTCCCCTGAGGCCTATAAACATGCTCATGTATCTCTTATCTTTAAAAAAAGACTCATCTTTTCTTATTAATTCAATTCACACATACCAACTGATTATTATTCCGTATCCTACTTCCCTTTTGTGGCTAAAATCCTTGAGAAGGCCATCTATAATCAACGCCTTTTATTCTTTCCTAAGTGTCTTTCTAACTCTCTACAATTTGGCTTCTTTCCTCATCATTCAACTGAAATAATTCTCTCCAAAGTTATCAATGCTCTCTTAATTGAAAAATCCAATAACTTTTTTTCTCTATTGTCCCAAGTTTTTGACCTTGTCGATCACTCTTTGATTTCCTCTTCTCCCTATGCATTTGTGACGTTGCTCTTTTCTGGTTCTCTTCCTATTTACTCCTTCTCAGTCTCATTTATTTTGTTTTCATTCAGGTTACATTTACTAACTATGGCTGCCCCCAAGAGCCTGCTCTGGGACTTCTTCTCCCTGTATACTATTTTGTTTGGCAATCTCATCAGCACGGATTCAACGATCATATCTATGAAGATTATTCTTGGATCTATTTATCTAGCATCCCTGACTTCTTTCCTATTAATCATTGCTTACGTGTTATCTCTCCCATTAGAATATGAAGTCCTTGAGAGCCCATAAGCCTGGTACATAATAAGTGTTTAATAAGTTCTTTTTGACTTGATTTGACTTGCCTTGATATGTGTTCCCTATGTACGTTGTCCTTCATGCATACACCCTGTATGTTCTCTTCTTGTGCATCCTTCTATATGTGTGTACCGGCCCCGTATTTTCCCTGTGTTTGAGAGTCTTTTCATATAAGTTCTCTGTGTGCTCCCTTATCCCACTGACTTTATGTGTATTTGTGGGATAGTGTACCTCAGGTTTATAGGGGAAAAGTTTTGTTGTTTCTTATTATACCATTTTATTAAATTCTTTTTTTTGCTGTTCAATTCTGAGTCTTTGTTTCTACATTTGGGGCTTTCTTGGCAAAGATACCCAAATGGTTTACCATTTCCTTTTCAAGATGAGGAAACTGAGGCAAAGAGGGTTAAGTGAGTTGCCCTAGATCACACAACTCTATCTGAGGACAGATTTGAACTCAAGAAGATGAAACTTCCAAACTCCAGGCCCTGGGCCACCTAGCTGTCCCCTAAAGCAAATGTCTTTACTTTAGCTTAACTATGTCCTCTGTTGACTGTGAAAGATAAACTCACCATTGGGGGCCCATAAGCTATGGTTTTGAGTGATGCCAATCCACAGAATTCCTTAAACTTAAGAGAGCCATCTACTGGAGGACCTGTCCCATGAGTTGGGTTGAGGGGATAGCCCTAAGTGTTGTATTCAGAGGAAAGATGAAATAGTTAGGCTAAGTGGAGGAGCTTGAATTTGAGATGGTTAAGATTTCAATAAGCAGAGAGTATGGGAACAAAGTGCTCTGTGGGGAGGGGAGTGGAAAGAAGAGCAGAAGCAAATTATTAGTGGTTGGAATGGGCATGGCATATTCAAGAAATACAGAGGGGAATGTTGTAGGGAGATAGTGGGAGATGATTTGGAAAGAGTGGGCACAAATGTGTATTGGGGATGGCTTCTTGGAAATCCTTGGCATCAGTAACCTCTGCTACTCAGTGTTAAACACCCTCTCTTCCATACTCACATCTCTCTTTTAAGTAGAAAGTTAAGCAAAACAAGCATCAATGATGTTATCTGCAATATTCTGCGTTCATAATCAATTAACACACATTTATTAATCACCCACTTTGTGCCAGGTACTAGAGACACAAATACAAAGAAAAAATGAAACAATTCTTACTCAAAAAGAGGTTACATTCTAATGAAGGAGACAGTACCAACAGTATGATAATCATAACAGCTAACATGTAAACAGACATAGATACATATATGTATCTATGTGTGTACAATTGTGTGTGTGCCAGGCACTGTGCTAGCACTTTATAATGACTATCTCATTTGACCCTCATAATAACCCTGTGAAGTAGATGCTGTTATTATTACCCTCATTTTACAGATGAGGAAACTGAGGCAAACAGAAGTTAAGTGACTTGCCAGGGTGACACAGTTAATAAATTGGTCCCTCACAACTGGAATGTGCACTTTCCCCATCATTAGTTCTCTAGAATTAGGACTGGTCATTGCACTAACCTGAATTCAAATTTTCTTAAATCTCACCTCTCAAATTATCTGTGTGACTTTAGAACAAACCATTTAATCCCCCAGGCCTTGATTTCCTCAACTATAAAATGACGGAGCTGGATTAGATGACCTAAAAGGTCCCTTCTAGTTATAAATCTATTATCCTAAGATGTATGAACAAGTATTGTTTTTCTCAATGTTACTGTAGTCTTATGTACATTGTTCTCTTGGTTCTACTCTTTTCTGAGTATTGTTTCCTCATCTGTAAAATGGAAACACAAATCTTCCTTCTACTACTTAGCCCACAGGATTATTGTAAGAAATGTGTTTTATGAACTATAGAAATGTGTATTTATTTTCAACTTAAGCATCTTTGTTTGTGCAAATGCTTCCAAAATAAATTTTCATTTAGTCAACAAATAAGAATAGCCTCTCTGCTAGCTACTAAACGGGATAAAATGATGAACAAGAAAAATTTCTGCTCTCAATGAACTCCAGCATAGCAGGAGAAAAAAGACTCAAACTCAAATAAGTACAATAAAAAATGAATATACTTAATATTTAATAGAGGTAGAAAGAGGGTGTTATAGAGTCCAGAAGAGGGAGAGAGCACAAGTATCTAGAAGGAAAAGAGAGATGCCTCAGGAAGGACAGGCAGAAAGCAATTTACCTGATATTTTCATGTGGCATATATAATAATACCTTATATGTATGTATATATGTGTGGGCATATATACATACATAAACATATATTTATGTGAATGGGTGTAGGTATGTATGTAAGTATGTATGGGTTCTCATCCTGGCTCTACTACTAATATACTGCAGAATCATTCAGTCACTTGACCTATCAGATCTTTAAGTCCCTCAGTCATTTGGACTAGATGAGTATTGGGGTCTATTTTAGCTCTAGGACTCTGTATCTCTATTTCATATCCATGAGAGTGGAAAGTGAAGATATGACCATGTTACTCACAGACTTAAAAACCTTCAGGGACTCTCATTGTTTCCAGAATCACATACAAGTCCCTTAAATTGCCATTTAAGAGTCTCCAAGGTATGGTGCCAAACTACGTCCTCAGGCTAAATCCATATTACTTCTCATTATACTCTGCATTCCAGTTAACTTAGACCACTAGCTGTTCCTTGAACTCAACAGTCTCTCTCCTTTGCCTCTGCCCATTGGAGCAGGCTGCCCTCTATGTTTCCTCATTTCTACCTTCTCTTATTTCAAGGCTGAACTCAAACACTTTTTCTTCTCTATAGTCATCCCTGATTTCCTTATATTTTAGATTTCTCTCTTCCTCAAAAGTACTTAGAATTTTTTTTATCTCTCTCTTGCTTCCTTCATTCCCTAAATTACATTATATTTTTGGAAGGAAACAAGCATTTATTAATAGCTTATTATGTTGTAGATATGCTGAAAATATAAATACAAGCAAAAAGAAAAAGTCCCTTCCTTCAGGGAGTTTATATTCTAATGGGGAAAGACAACAAGGGAAAAGCTGGAACCAGTTCAAATGGACTCAGGAGAGCCTGTTAAATTGCTAAATTTTCAGTGTGAGAATTTCCACCTCAGAAATAGGCAAATGCTACAACATCAAGGCTTGATTTTTGTTTTATTGACTTTACTTATGGAAGTGATGGTGAAAAGGTTAATAATGTTTATTAAACTGAAAAGTATGCCATGCACACCTTTTCTTTTTTGGAGAGCTGGTTTTTAAACATTTACCAGCACACGCCTGAAGACAACAGACAGAAGGGAGCTGAAAAGGCATCACTGGAATGGGGATGGGGAGTGAGTCGAGAATAAAGGCCTCAGGTACTTTGGGAAGTCCCAGTATGAAACAAGGGGAGCCAAGGCTGGCTGGTCTGGGCTTCTCCACAAAATGAAGGTCCTAGAAGAAACTCATCAATAGAAGGAGGAGGCTGGCCTGGCAGATGGATATCCTAGGACAAGGAAGCCTCAGGAACTGAGGGAAGTTCTAGGATGAGAAGCAAACACAGGGTTTTGAAATCTGGTGAGTCAGTTACAGGCCTGGGAGGGAAAATATCTGTCTATATCGCCTAAGGAGAATGTATTTCCTTGATGGAAAGTTCTGTTTTGTTTACATCTTTGTACTTTGAATACGTAGCACAATGCTGGGCACATAGACACTTAAAGGTTTGCTGTACTGAGTAGGATTGAAGAAGTAGGCATGGGGGATGGGAGTTTAGGTAAATGGGAACTAGTAGTTAGAAGAAGGGGAAAAGGAGTGAACAAGGAATGACAACAATAAGGGAAGGGAGAAAGACCAGAGAGCAAGGCAAAGGGCTGGAGCTCCCCTAGTCCCAGACTCCCAGGATCTCAGAGTTGGAAGGGACCTTAGAAGTCATCTAGTGTTATCTGAGCTTTAATAGGGATCTCCCTACATCACCAACAGCCATTCATCCAGTCTCATTTGAAGGCCTCCAAAGATGAAGAATTCACCATCTTCAGTGGCAAACCATCTCATTTATGCATGACTGACTTTTAAGAAGATTTCCCCTGTATCAAGCCAAAATATGTTTCTCTGCTATTTCCCACCATTGCTATTAGCTTTGTCTTATGGGATCAATGGAACAAAGAGGTATAGACAGCGGTGAAAGGAAAAAGGAAAGGAGATAGAGTGGAGGGAAGGTATCTTGGCCCTATATCAATAGGCATTCACTTAGAAACATTTGGGAAGCAGAAGGGGGTCTTGCTCTGGAATCGATTTTTACTTTATATGGCATAATTATACATCTCTCTATGCTGGCAGTCTTCTAGCATAATTACCTAGGATTATAAACATTTGTATGGTCTATTCCTGGAAAGCTCTTCAACCCTACTCCCTGTAAAATAAATGTTGGAAGAGAATTCAAGGGGAGAAGAGGATGGTAACATCAAAATCACAAAAGACCATGACATGCACAGAGGAGCAGGAAACAGAGTCAGGAAAGTCTAGACTTGAAATCCTCTCTTCATGAGCATATATAAGGGAGATCAATGGAGGAGCATAAACATACTGGAAGAAGTGAGGGTCATTGCTTTATTAGGGATAACAGGGCCCCAGCTGGAAGTTCCCCGCATCTCTCCCCATGGACTTAAAATGCATGTGCCCCTGTAGCTATTTTCTGGGGCCTCATTATACAGAATTCCTGCTTACAACCCTGGCCTGAACTTTCTCTGAGGATTTGATTCTTGGCTCCAGGAGGCACCTTTTGGAAGGCCTCAGGGTTGTAGGAGTGATTTTGGCCTGTGTTCTCTGTGCAGAGTTTGTTCGAAAGAGAGGAGGGCCTGGGAGTTGGCTGGATCCATGGCCAGCTTAAATATTAGAAGGATTCAGGGTGAGTTCTCATTGTTAACTGTTCGTTAAGAATGTTGCCACACCACCTATGGTGAGGCAAGGAGCTAATTTGTAGGCAATTCTTTTTCCAAGTACAGAGGAAATACATAGCTCATGACAAAGGCATTATCTCCCATATCACCTATCATACATTTTGCAGAAGGGCCTTAAGAGAAGGGAGCTAATAATAACATAATAGCTTATATTTGTTTTAGGTTTGTGAAGTTCCTGCCTTATAACAACCCCCCGAGAGAAGCATTGGCTATATTATTATTCCCATGTTAGAGATGAGAAAGCTAAGCCTCAGAAAGGTTATTTACTCAGGATCACCATAACTTATAGTTTGAAATGATACTTAAGCTAAACTCTTCTGATTCCAAGACTCTTCGCTAAACCACTGCTGCCTCTTTGAATGAATGATCACTGATGTAATCACACCTTAGATCTTGGCATATGATATAACCTTTGCAATTTCACATCTGAAAGCCTATAGCGTTTTAGAATCCATGTTCTCATTTTTTCCATATTAGAACTCTTTGGGGTTGTTGGGACAGAAGTTATCTCCATTTTACAGGTGAGCAAAATGAGGCCTCTAGAAATTAAGTCACTTGCTAGTAAGTAGTGGATTGCATTTTCCAATTCCCACATTCAAGGGGACAAAATACAAACTCCTCAATCTGGCATTTAACTGGGCATTCACAATCTGAGTACAACCTACCTTGCTTGTTCACCCAAGGGGTTAATGCTTTCTTCCTCCTCAAAGTATTTTGTATTTTTCTGTGTTCAGGTTGTGCCTTTCAGGAATGCTTAGTCTCTTTAAGGGTAGGGACTTTTTTTTAGCTTTTGTCTTTCTCGCTTCATCCCTAGCATAGTGCCTTGGTCATGGGATCATAGGTCTAGAATTAGAAGGGACTCAGAGTCCATATAGTTCAACTCTCTCATTTTGCATTTGAAAAAAGTAAAGCCCAAGAAAATTAAATGACTTGCCCAAAGTCAGATATATAGAAATTATCGGAGGTAGAATTTGAACCCAGATACACTGAGCCAGTGTCCTAACCATTGAATTAATTTACCCCATAAAAGTTAAACCTTATTGAACAAGTCATGTAATCTTTGACCCAGAGAGGAATTCTTTGAAATTTGAAAGAATAATCTAAGGATGTGTATCAGGAAATACTTCTTCCCCCATCCAGGGAATAATTCCACAGGATCATAGATTTAGAATTGGAAGGGACCTTAGAGGAATTTGTTACTGAAAGAGGTAGCACAGTCTAAAAATTAACTGAGGATCTAAGGAGGATTGAGATAAATTCAACTGGAAGCTAGGGGCATACCATCAATATCTATGAACATATCTAATGTTTAGAGGTGGATTTTACCCAATAGAACCATGGCCCTCTTATAGTACATCCCTTGGTATTATCACTATAAGAGAAGAGCATAGGGCTAAATAAATAAAGCTGTTGACTCTTCTGACCAGTCAACAATTAGCAGCTAATTAGGCATGGACAATAAAGCAAATGAAAAACATAAAATGGTAATATTTGGCTACATTGGCTCTATCCAGTGGTGCTAAGTGTACCATCCACTCATGAAACTTGACTTTTTATGGTTTAAGGGAAATATTCTCTTCCTGCTCGTATGGTTAATTTTCCTGTAATTTTTCAGAATCGTTGAAACTGCATGGAGAGAAAGGTCTTAATTGGGAGAAGAGTAATGAGGAGAAGGAAGAAATCATTTAGATGGAAATATCAGGAGTAAGGTTTACTTTAAAATATTATATTGGACAAATTTAAACAGCAAGTTTGATAAACTTCTCAAAAGTTTTGTGATCATAGCCCACAGAATTTCTGGGTTAGTATTTGAAAAAACTAAGTAAGCATGTTAAAGTGGAAGGAGGTTTCTTCTTTAAATCACTTTGATTCCACTAATTAATATACATATTAGCAAAAAATATTGACTGGATTTAGGTAATTGATGCTTGTGCAATCGATTAGCCAACATGCACTTGAATGCCAAATATGTGTCAAGCATTGTGCTGGGCAAATTCAAAGAACAAAACAATTCCTACTCAAAGAGCTTACATTCTTCCCTATGGAAATAAAAAGAAAGGAATATTTTCCTAAAGGTATGTAATTTTGCATTGTTTTACACCAAAAGATTTGTTACTAAAAGACTACCACTAATACATTTTTACTAATCATGGAAACTTGGGAGCTGAAAGAAACCTTTGATGTCATCTGATCCAATTCTATCCTACTTCTGGCTTTTTGGGAAGTTTGGGGGAGGAACAGAGAAGAGATGACTAGGGACAAATAAGAAAGAGGATCATGGAGGAGACTTGAAGAGGCTTAGGCTAGTAAAGTAATTCAGATGTTGGATTTGGTGAGGAAAAATATGACAGAATTTTGGAAAATTGAGGAAAATGTGAAAAGTAATCTTCAAGCTGTGAGAGAAAGACAACAGACAATTACAGAGGATTTGAAAAGATGAAGGAGGGCTAAGGAACAGGATCAGCAAAAGTTGCTTCAGGAAAGATAAAGGAAAGGTAACTGGCAATGCCAGGAAAGGTAAATAAGATAAGATAAATGGAATAAGTAGAGAGTTAATTGATACATTGGTAGGTGAGATAAATGGGTAAACCCATGGATGGTTAATGCAAAGCTGAAGGGAGGGTATTGGAGTTACTGAGATAAAGGTAAGGAATCTAAGTAAGGTTGATTGCCAAAAAAACCCCCAAACCCAAACACACAAACAAAAACCAACCAGGTGCTTGAGCTGAGCTACAAATATCATAAATAATTTTTCTTTAAATTATTATTTATTTTAAACATTAATTTCTTTATAAATTTTGAGTTCCAAATTCTCTTCCTCTTCTATGAGAAAAGTGCTGTGAAAAGTGTTGATATTATTTCACTGTCCATGGTACCTGTTAGCAAAATGTAGTTTTGTAGTCAGATTATCTCTTTTAATTAGGTCTATTTTTGCTTTCCCCTCCCCCACTTAATAGTATTTTATTTTTTCCAATTCCATGTAATGATAGTTTTCAACATTCATTTTTATAATTTTTGCATTCCACATTTTTTCCCCTCCCTCCTCTGCCTCCTCACCAAGATGGCATGCAGTCTGATATAGGCAATATATTAAGCATATTTCCACATTAGTCATGTAGTGAAGGAAGAATCAGAACAAAAGGGAAAAACCATGAGAAAAAAAAACATTTAAAAAAGAGAGAGAGAGAAAATAGTATGCTTTGATCTGCATGCAGACTCCATAGTTCTTTTTCTGGATGTGGACAGTATTTTCCTTCATGAGTCTTTTGCAAGTGCCTAAAGTCACTGTGTTGCTGAGAAGGGCTAAGTCAATTAAAGTTAGTCAGCATAATGTTGCTCTTACAGTGTACAATGTTCTCCTGGTTCTGCTTACTTCACTTGGCATTAGTACATATAAGTCTTTCCAGGTTTTTCTGAAATCCTCCTGCTCATCATTTCTTATAGCACAATAGTATTCCATTACATTCATATACCCCAACTTGTTCAGAGCCCCTCCCTACTTGAAGAGCATTCCCTCAATTTCCAATTCTTTGTCACCACAAAAAGAGCTGCTATAAATATTTTTGTTCATGTGGGTCCTTTTCCCATTTGTATGATCTTTTTTGGGGATATAAGCCTAGTAGTGGTATTGCTGGATGAAAGGGTGTGCACATTTTTATAGCCCTTTAGGCATAGTTCCAATTTGCTCTTCAGTATGGTTGGATCAGTTCACAATTCCACCAAGAATGCATCAGTGTTCCAATTTTCCCACATCTTCTCCAACATTAATCATTTTCCTTTTTTGTCATATTAGCCAATCTGATAGGTATAATAAGGTGCTACCTCAGAGTTGTTTTAATTTGCATTTTTCTAATCAATAGTGATTTAAAGCATTTTTTCATATGATTATAGATAGTTTTAATTTCTTTGTCTGAAAACTGCCTGTTCATATCCTTTGACCATTTCTCAATTGGGGAATGACTTGCATTTTTATAAATATGACTCACTTCTCTATCTATATATCTTAGAAATGATACCTTTATCAGATACTGACTGTAAAAACTGTCTCCCAGCTTTCTGCTTTCCGTCTAACCTTGGTTGCATTGACTTTGTGCAAAAACTTTTAAATTTAATATAATCACAGTTATCCATTTTGCATTTCATAATGTTCTCTATCTCTTGTTTGGTGATAAATTCTTCTTCTCCATAGATCTGACAGGGAAACTATTCCTTGCTCTCCTAATTTGTTTATGGTATCACCCTTTATGTCTAAATTGTGTACCCATTTTGACTTTATCTTGGTATATAGTATAAAAAGTTGGTGTAGCCTCAGTTTCTGCCGTAATATTTTCTAGTTTTCCCATCAGATTTTGTTAGATAGTGAGTTCTTATCCCAGAAGCTGGAGTTTTTGGACTTATCAAATGGGAGTTTACTATAGTCATTGACTTCTATGTCTTGCATACCTAACCTATTCCACTTATCCACCACCCTATTTCTTAGCCCATACCAAATGATTTTGATTATTGCTACTTTATAATACAATTTTAGATCTGGTATGACTAGACCATCTTGCTTACATTTCTTTTCATTAATTACCTTGATATTCTTGGCTTTTTATTCTTCCAGGTGAATTTTGATATTTTTCTGGCTCTATAAAATAATTTTTGGTAGTTTGGTTGGTATAGCACTAAATAAATAAATTATTACATTATATTGTATTATTAATTTATTTTATTTTTATTATATCATATTAACTCAGCTTACTGATGAGCAACTGATATTTTCCCAATTATTTAGATCTGACTTTATTTGTGCAAGAAGTGTTTTATGATGGTGTTCATATAGTTCCTGGATCTGTCTTGGCAGGTGGAGTCCCAAATATTTTACATTGTCTACAGTTATTTTAAATGGAACTTCTCTTTCTATCTCTTGCTGCCAGGTACCCACAAGTAGTTTCAAGAAATGTGGCTGAAAATCTTTTGATTATGGCAAGTAGGGCAAACTATGTAGTTGTTTCCATTGAGTATTTCTGATTTAGCCACGTCACTGTTATCTGTGTATTCGAAGGATAGGTTGGTGTCTCTCTTGATAAATGTCACTCTACACTCCAAGTTGATAGTGAGGATGAAGGACTTTTAAAGGAAAGACAAGTAAACTTCAGTGGAAAGAAAAGAAATCTCTGAGGTAGAAGAAGGGAGACTTGGCCTTTGTCAAGATGAGGGAAGATCAAAGAGTGCTACACAGAGGAGAAACAGAAGAAAAAAGCTCCTTTTGAAAAAGAAATAGATGGGTATTCTAAAGAGGAAGAAATGGTTTGTTCTCCCAAGAATTATATAGGAGAGACATAGTTCTCATGTGAGACATTATTTAGAAGGGGGAGAAAGGGCTGCTTTTTGTTGACCTAATAACAACAGGTCCAATATTATTGCTTGTATCTAACAGATAAATAGAGAAACTCCCAAGGCTTATCAAAGTGGATGACAATCACATACTTCTGGTGATTCAAGTGAGTATAAATGACACTCCTGGGAATGACAGGAAAAATATTGCCAATGATTACGAAGTCACATCCCACCACATTTTAGTGGTATTCATGAGGCTGAATTTACTTTTTGTGTTAATATAGGATTCTGTTCCTTTAAAGTACTACCCTTTCATATGGAGTTACTTTAGTGCTGACAGAGGCCAAAAAAAAGCACGTTCACATAAAGAAAAACGGCTGTATCAACTGGCAAAAGATGTAAGATCTTGCCTCTTTCATAATTGAACAGTTCAATGCCTAAAAGGAATAGGAAAATAACTTTGGTTTAATTAAAACTGTTAAAAAAAATACCATAAAGAAACAGTTTTCAGATGGGATTTGAGCAGTTTAGAAGAGAAAATGAACTACAGTACAAATATAAAAGTTTAAATTACATTGCAAAGGATGTAGTGTGATGCCTCATTTGTGTATGAATAGTGTGATGATGTAATGATACAGATAAAGAACTAGCATTTATTTTAAAATGATAAAATTTGTGTGTAAAAGAATAGTTTTTAAGGACATAGAATGTGATCAAAGGAATTTTGAAAACTGAGTGTTTCAGGACATTACAATCCTTTAGCTTATTTGCATATTACTGTTTTAAGACTTAATAAGGTCTTTAGAGGCAGATGGAAGGAATGAGGGAGGGAAGGGAAGGGGAAGGAAGGAGGGAAGGAAGGAAGGAAGGAAGGAAGGAAGGAAGGAAGGAAGGAAGGAAGGAAGGAAGGAAGGAAGGAAGAAAGGAAGGAAGGAAAGAAGGAAGAACTGGGTCAAGAATCAGGAATACCTGAGTTCAAATGAAGTCTCAGACATTTACTTATTAGCAGTATGTCCCTGGGTAAGTCCTCTAACTGCCTCAGTTTCCTCAATTATAAAATGATGATAATAATACACTTATCACATGGGGTTGTTGTGAGGATCAGATGAGGTCTTATTTGTCAAGTGCTTAACATAATTCTTCACTCCAGAGTAGACGCTGTATAAATATTTATTTATTCCCTTACTTTCCTAGGGTAATTTTTTTTAAAAAAAAGTAATATTGTAAGTGTTAGGGAAACAAGAACTTTCTAGATAAGAACTATAGGTTTCCCCCTTGTTATCTCTCTCATGAAAAGTAAGTTGTTACAAGGTAGCAATGATTTACACCTCTGCAGGAAGTCAGAAGCACTAAAGCTGCAGCTCCAAATGAGCTGTCTGAAGAAATCTGAAGCAGGAACGCTCTGTGGACAAGAAGGCTTCAGGTGCTAGTTCCTGGTTGGCTGAATAAAAACTAGAGAGTTTCAGCTCCTGTCCTTCACTATCATCTCCAGAGTTTGAGGCTAAACCTCAGTGTCTATTGCTCTTTGCTGCCCCGCTCTGGCTTGAGAGGGAAATGCAGAAAGAGGAAGGACAGGCTATTTACAGTTGCTTTGTTGTACAGAAGAGATGCTGAGCTCTAATTGGATAATACAGTACTGATGAGTGAGGAGCTGAATAGTTGGAGTTGCCCTGCCCAGAGAGCCAACTGACTTTGAGCTGATTTGCTATGAATTCTGTTGTATTAAGAATCTGGGTGTAGCATCTGGGTGAATGAATGGCTGGTCTGGTCTATAATACCCTGAGAGAGCACAGTTCTCTTACTTAAAGAGAAACTGCTAGCCTATTCAATACTGTTACACTTATCCAATGAATGCAGATGGGTTTTACTCCTCAGGTGCTTCCCTGCCAGGTTTTTGTGTGTACGTTGCCCAGCCCAGCCTCACACTCCATACTAAGTACATTGATTGAAGAGTACAGCCCAAGTTTATGTGTGGATTGTAATCGATTTTTAATTATTGCATTGGCTTTAATATATGAGCATACATAAAGGCAGCATTATTTCTTTTACCTTATTCAAAGTCTTTCTTAACCTAACTCCCCACCCCCTAACCTTTGCAGTTTTCTTACACTTTATTATGGCTTTGCATAGCCCTCCCCACTTAAATCCAATTCACTTACATGTCATGGCATCACCTCCCTGATGTCATGGTCCTCTTGGGAAACAAAGGACAAACGATAACAACAGCACCTTACTCTTTGATCCAGTGGCACTGGCCTCCTTGCTGTTCCATGAATAAGACAGTCCATTCATCTCTGGGTTCTGAGACTTTTCTCTGGCTGTCCCCTATGCTTAGAATACTCTCCTTCCTCATTTCTGCCTGTTGCGTTCTTTGGCTTCCTTTAAGTCCCAACTAAAATCTGATCTTCTACAGGAAACCTTCCTAACCTCTCTCAATTCTAGTGACATCCATCTGTTAATTATTTCTTGTTTATCCTGTATATAGTCTGTTTGTATGTATTTATTAGATTACATTAGATTGGCACCTCCTTGAGGGCAAGGACCATCTTTTGCCTCTTTTTGTATCCTCAACACCTAGCACAGTGATTGGCACATGATATATTTTTAATAAGTGTTTATTGACTATGGCAAATTCATGTCAACAAGCATTTATTAACTGCCTGGTTATTTAAAACAGGCACTGTGTAAAGTTCTGGCGATAAAAAGAAAGCAAAAAACGGTCTCTGTTCTCAAGAGTTTATAATCTAACAGGGGAGACAAAATGCAAAAAACCCCCAAAAAACCAAAACCTATGTGTAAACAGGATATATACAGGATAATGTTTATGTGGAAAATCTTAAAACGTCTTCATCCTAAATGGCTGATTTATGGAATTAAAAATGCATCACAACTGAAACCTTAATAGCTAAGGTGTTAATTAGGGAGATTGTGTTCTCGCACAGCAAGGCTACCCTTAATACCCTTAGAGAATGAGATTGTAAACACATGATCCTTCTCTAAGACTCTACCTGCCAGTGTAAAAGCAGGTTGGAATGAGGGAGCCAACCCAGAGAGTAAGTGTGTGTGTGTATACCCAACAACCATTGGTGAGATGTAAAGCACAAAATAGTGGGTGTAGACACCCCCATTTACCAATTACATTAAGATATCTATCTTATTTTTATTACTCATATTCTGAAGATTTGTTCATAGACAATGAGTATTATTACTGTAACGGATGGTTTGTGTTTTGAGTTTTGCCCATGTAGGTTATGTGACATGGCTCATAGGGAGGCATAAATAGGTATCTCACCCACACTTCTCAAAGGAGACTTTGATTCCTGCCAAGGGGGAAGAAGGAGTTTTGAACCAGAGGCTGATCACTGTGCTCTTCTCAGAGAGATGGGATAGAATTATATCTGTCTTCTCCCCAAATATTGTTAATCTAGTTCAGAGATAGGCTGGTAAATGTTTAACAACCAGCTTGGGGGGAGGCGATGTACACATGAGACACTTTTAAGTGTAGTCTGCATTATTAACATTTTCCCCATCACTTTAAGCCTATATAATCAACAAAGCAACAAATGAAGTCATGATTTGTAGTGTTTGCCCATTTTTAAGGTATAAATGCTCATACTAAAAATTAACAATTGGCTCTCATGAGCTAGTAAGAGCTGGCTCCTTTAAAAAAAGTTAAATTTTATTTTTACATGTAATTGAGGAAATCATTTTTAAAAAAGAAAAAATATGTTTTACATGATTGCACATGAATAATCTATCAGATTGTCTACTGTCTCAGAGAGGGGAGAGGGGAAAGGAGGAAAGGATAGAATTTTTGGAGCCAAAACTTTAAAAATAATGAATGGTAAAAATTGTTTTCACATGTAATTGTGGGGGAACTATTATTTAAAGAGCTGACTCCAACATATCCCTGGTCTGGGAGAAATAATTTTTCAGTTCAAGCTGAGCTCCTGATGGCAATTGCTTAGCAGAGTGTTGTCTCAAGCTATATATCCAAGGCTTGACTCTCCACCTAATTCCAGTTACACAAAGAACGCATGTAGAGAACAGCGAATAAACCCATTTATCCAAGCTGATAGAAAAAGAAATCAGAAACTAGAACAGATGAGAATATGCCAGACAATCCACTGAGTGACTGAGTTCTCCCAAAGAGAGCAAAATATCTCAGCTCAACCTAGGGAGTCTCAGATCTTACCCAAGGAGAAATTCCTCCAAGTCTCTAGCATAATAAGCTGAGCATGAAGATATGATCAAGATATTGACTTATTTTTGTCATATTCTTCCCAGTCTTTCACAAACTTCAGGGATCTCTCTCTCTGAAGAGAATCTGGAACTTGGTATCTTCTCTCTTGATGTTAGAAGACCAAAATTTCTATTGCTCTCAAGTTCTCAAAAACTATACCTCTCACTCAGTCTCAGAGAATTAAGTAATCAGTCTCCACCAATGAGGAGAGTGTTCTGCAAAGGAGCTTCAAGTTACAGGTTCCATTAATTTTCCTTTTCCTGGATATTATGTCCTGTGAGATATTTGTCCTTTATACATATTCTTCATCATGGGCCATACCTTCTATATTCTGTGGTACTAAAACGTACAGATATTTGGAATCTTCCTCCTTCTCCTTTTAATTTTATTTTAAATCCTTCTTTACCAGATTCAAGAGTTCAAACATAGCAATGTCCTTCCTATTCATCCCCAGACAAGAGCTTGTATCAATAGCCTTGGTCTAAGTATCTAGATCCTGTTCTTCACTACCTTTTCCTTAATCAACTTGTCCCTTTCTATTTCCATCATTCTCTTCTGAATCCCAAAATTGTCAAATGGCAGCGAAGATGAAAAGGTCACTAGTACCCCTAAGATTTTTGATTTCTTACCCAAAATTTCACAATTCCTCAAAGTGTTTTCTGGGCTCCTTCTAGTAGCATCATTTGTATCCTTATGATTGACAAAAATAGTCATTCTTGCAAGAGTTGGCAGGTTTGGGGAAGCTTTTTATAAGGGAAGGACAAGGAAACAAATAGTTATTTAGTGCCACTATGTGCCAGATATCATTCTACAAATATTAATCTCATTTGAGATGATTGATCCTCACAATAGTCCCGAGAGTTAGGTACTCTTATTCCTATTTTGTAATTGAGGAAACTGAGGCCAATAGAGATTAAGTGAGTTGCTCAGCATCACAGAGATAGCAAGTGTTTGAGGCTAGATTTGTACTCAGGTGCTCCTGACTTCAGGCCCACTGTTCTATCCACTATACCACCTCTAAATGCACATGTTGGAAAGAAAGAAATTGGCTATGTCAAGTTGAAATATAATCAGTTTTTGCAAAGTGAAGTGAGCAGAACCAGGAGAACATTCTACGTAGAAATCACCATATTATATGATCAACTGTGAATGACTTACCATACAAAGATCCAAGACAATTCCAAAGGATTTAGGATGAAAAATGTTATCCACCCCCAGAAAAAGAGCTAATGGAATCATAATGCAGATTGAAGCATACTATATTTTACTTTATTTTTTCATGGGTTTTTTGAGAGTCTGTGTTTTCTTTCACATGTGACTAAGATGGAAATGTTTTGCTTGACTGCACATGTATTACTTATATTAAATTGCTTGCAATCTAAGAGAGGGGGAAGGAGTGTGAGAGAAGGAAAGAATTTGGATCTCAAACTTTTAAAAATGAATGTTAAAAGTTGTTTTTATGTGTAATTGGAAAAAAAATGAAATATAAAAGAAAAGAAACATGGTCAGTTTTTCATAAGGTCCAGCTGCTCCCACTGTGGGAAGAGTTAGAGATGTATTGTCTATATCCCAAAGTTCAGTGGCCCATTTCTTTTCCTGTTCTGTCATATTCTTTCCCCCTGCAACTTCTGTTCATAGTTTTAGGTTCCCTTTTTCTCCTTCCCTTCTTTTTCCTCGCTGCTTTCCCCTTCAAGAATTTTTCCCATTCCTTCAAGCTCATTCTTTGTAGTAAGTCTGAAAGTAGAAAAGTGTTCTTTCAATTCTTTAACCTTATCTTCTGTAAGGAAGACCAATATGCATTTTTTTATACATGTGACAAGATGTGAGATGGATGAGAATGTTAGAAGTCCATATGGGTCCATTTATTTTCCCTACTTTTTATTCGTACATGTTACAATGTGCTTCTTTTAGACTCCCCAAAAGGTGTGTGTCAATAAGGCGCAAAGAGAGAGACAATGAAATGTAAGGGTGAAACCCTTTGGGATATGATTAAATGATTTCATACCTTGTAGGGAATCTGAGTCTTTGATAACTTAATTGTATATGAAAAAGATAAAAGACAGAATGAACTACTCTTCTGGGCATAACCTGCTTTGGTACTTTTGCCAAAAAGTAAAATCTTTTGTTTGGTTTTTAGATCCTTTTATAACCTGGTTCCTTCCTACCTTTCTAGTCATCTTACACTTCACTTCTCCCCACTGAGTGGGTGGAGGGACACTCTCCAGTGACACCGGTCTTCTTGCTGTTCTCACACACAACACTCAGCCTCCTAACTGCATCTTTGCATCAGCTGTCCATCAGGCCTAGAAAGTTCCCCCTCACCTCCTCACCTCTACCTCATTGTTTCTTTCAAGATTCAGTTCAAATCCCACTTTCTACAAGAGGGCTTTCCAGGTACGCCCTCATTGCTAGTGCCTTTCCTCCGAGATTGCCTCCCATTTACCCAGCATATGTTTTACACGTGCATAATTGTCGTATGTTGTTTCCCTCATCGGAATGTGAGTTCCCTGAAGGTTTGGATAAAAAGAAAGAAACAGAAACAGAGAGAAACACTGGGACAGAGAAATATAAACAGAGAGACAGAGGAGAGAGAGAGATAGAAAGAAAGACAGAGACAGAGAGAAACAGAGAGACAGAGGAGAGAGAGAGGCACACACACACAGAGATAGAAAGAGACAGAGAGACAGAGAGAAACAGAGAGACAGAGGAGAGAGAGAGATAGAAAGAAAGACAGAGACAGAGAGAAACAGAGAGACAGAGGAGAGAGACACACACACAGAGATAGAAAGAGACAGACAGAGAGACAGAGAGAAACAGAGAGACAGAGGAGAGAGAGAGATAGAAAGAAAGACAGAGACAGAGAGAAACAGAGAGACAGAGGAGAGAAAGAGAGAGAGAGAGAGAGAGAGAGAGAGAGAGAGAGAGAGAGAGAGAGAGAGAGAGAAGGAGACAGACAGAGAGACAGAGGAGAGAGAGAGATAGAAAGAAAGACAGACAGAGACAGAGAGACACAGAGAAACAAAGAGATAGAGAGAAAGGACAGGGTGAACTTTAGGTAATTAGGTAATTAACATTGCACAAGAACAAATTGTTCTTTAAATTCAGAAGCCAAGAATGAGTAGAAACAGTCTAGAGAGACTGTGTTGTTTTCTTTCCTTCTTTTTTTACTCAAGTGGGGCAATTTTTACTCAGTCAGAACGCAAATTCTGTGTAACTCTATTTGCATCACACTCCCTGGCACAAATAGCTTGGTTATGAAAATAAAAGCCCCTGTGTAAAGAGTTGGATAGAAAAACAAGAGGAGAAAAGAAGGGGAGAAAAGGAGACAGTCTAGGAAAGAGAGTGAGACAGAATGGGAAGCAGAAAGGTAGGAAAAAACAGAGAAAAGTATTCATAGAATATTAGGATTGGAAGGAATATTAGAAACTCTTTCTTCTGCGGCTGGAGAAACTACATTCAGAAAATTGAAGCGTGCTGTTCAGCATTACACAGTGAACATAGCGAATGGATGGTCAGGTAACTTTCCCACAATGATTCTTTCACACATATATCAACTGGGTAGAGTTGCCATGAAAGCTGTTCAGAAGGAATGATCTCCTGGATGATTAGGAAGGAAACATCTGAGGACATTTTGAGACACAGGAAAAAGTGAAGTGTCTTGACATCTTGTTTATACAACTCTGAGCATCCTGAATTTGGGGAAAATCTGGCTGCTTGAATGTTTCAGACTCAACCCTGAGTGTCCCCAGCTTTGGAGCACCCAGCCAGTGGTTGGAAATTAGCAGCTCTCAAAGCCTCAGTTGGTAGCTCCCCAATAGAGTGATGACCGCCATATTCCCTGCTTCTGTGATCTTTCAAAGGGTCACTGAGTCTCCAATTTGGAAGGGACCTCAGGGATTAGCCTGAAGCAGAAGCAGGGATTTATTCTATGATAACCCTGACAAATAGTCACCCAGCCCCCATTAGAAGACCTCCAAAGAATAGAAACTCTCTACCTTGCAAGGCAACTCATTACATTTTTGGAACATTAGAACAATCTAAATGTTAAATTTTCCTTATATTGACCCAAAAACTGTCTCCATGCAGTTTTCATCCACTGATCCTAGTTTTACTTTTTAGGGCATAAGAGAAAGCAACTTTAATTTCTCTTCCATGTGAAAGCCCTACAAATATTTGAATACTGAGATTATTATGCCCCACCCCCTTATTGTAAGTCTTCTGTAGGCTAAACACCACCATTTTTTTTTTTTTTTTTTGGTGACAGTTTCCAGGACATAGATGAAGCATGGTTCAGTGGTAAAAGTACTGGCTTTGGAGTCAGTTTAGTAGACATTCAATAAATGGTTTCTGAATGAATGAATGAATCAATTAATGAATCAATAACTTTGCAGTAGACAAAAGAGGACCTAGGGAGAAGATAATTGAATTGTACACTAATTAGAGACTTTAACAGCATTTCTATGTTTTTTGAAAAAAAAAGACTAACTACTAAGATAGGTCCTCTAGTACCAGGTTTTCCTTTCTGGGTGAGTACTATTGATAAAGTGAGTTACAAACTTACATTTCTGTTCAGCTAGTAACTGAGAATATTGGACTATCTTTTTGACCACAAGAGTATCATTAAAATATGATTCCATTGGATTACCATGCATATATTTCTGTGGGTGGTTGATGGGAGGCAAGCCCTTCCTTTAAGGTCGTAGAGTAGAAGGATGTCCTATTTCTGTAGGATTTTATGATACATCTCTTATTTACTTAATATTTCAGACACCTTTGAGATCTGTTGTATCACCACTCCAATTTTGTCACCAAAGAAGCAGAGCTTAAGGGGTGAATTTTCAACCAATATCATCTGTTCAGTGACTATTAGAAATACATCTAGGAATCTCAGCTCCTTCACCCTTGCCTTGTCTACTGAACTATGCTGTCTCTTCCTGACTGCTTTATGCTTGATTAATTCAGTCAAAATGACTTCTAGATCTTCATGCCAAAAGACATACCTGGTGAAGGTGGTAGTTAAGAGATAGAGAAACCACCTTCTTCTCTTTATCCTGTCCATACCCAGAGGGATGGGTCACCCACCTATTCTCCCAAACATTAGTTACAGAACTTAAAAGCCGAGATTATAAGTCTATAACCACAAGACTTTTGGAAGTTGATTACAAATCTCTCTATATCCAATGGATTAACAATTGAGGCTCTGCGCATTAAGATGGATGCTCTGCTAGAAGTGGCACTATGAAAATATGGTATATATGGGTCCATATATGAAACCTTTCAAGACTGTATAGTTCTAATTCTGCCTTCTTTAAGACTATGAGAAGATAGTATATCATTGTGTTAATTATCCCTTAAAATATACGATCTTTGTGTGGGGAAATTATTTCATTCTTTGTACTTGTATCCCCAGGGCATAGCACAATACCTGGAGCATGATAGATGCTAAATAAGTGCTTGTTAATTGATGGAAGCAGAGAAGTTTAGCTAGATGTATTCCATATCTAAATATCCTAACAGGTGAAGTCTATTTGGTGCATCATTCCAGGCCTTGTCTTTGTCAATTACTCTCTGGACCATGCAAAGTTTTTTGAGGTTATGATATTTTTTTATTATATTATTTTTTAACTTCTGATCGCAAATCTAGATGAGAGTAGGAAAGGGCAATGAATACTCCATGAGAAATGGTTCTGTCGTTCTTTCTGTGAATCATCTCCTCAAGTTCAATGAAAAGCAATTCAGAGAAAGAGCAGGGCAAGCAGAGCACCCATCTATAAAAGAAATATGCCTGGTTCTGTCAGTCTCCCCTGCCAGTCTTTGGATCTTTCCTTGCCCCGTCCTACCTTTTCTCCTTCAACTCATTTCTTGCAACAAAGTAGCACAGAGGAGAAAAGGGTTGGGGCTGGTGGGGGGGGCGGAGGCTAGAATGAGCAAACTTCTCTCTAGGAAAATGTGAAATGTTTTGACAAATGTTGCTATGTTTGTATCCAGTTTTGTTTCCTGAGTCCCCCAATGTTTCCATTTTCAAAGCATAGCTATTGCCCAGGGCCCCTGACTTTGACATATTAATTCATACTAAACCTTTGGTGAAGGCCTGGAGAATTCTGTGGGTATTTCAAAATCAGGGCTGGCTTTCTAGATGAATTCCTCAAGAGATCCTAGCATTTCAGGAGAAGCTATAGGGTTGATCCTGGCTTTTGGAAGTTATGTACCTGGGTGGGTTTTCTTGTGGCTGAGATACAAATATTTGGAGTTTTCCCCCTAGGTTTCTAAGTTTCTTTCTTTCTCTTTTCATTTCCATTTTACTAATACTAAAGAAATAAAAAAAATAAGAAAGGCTGGTAAGAAGATGTGGGTTGGGGGAGTTATGACAGACAGGAATCCTCTGACTTCTTTTAAACTTGACTCACCAACTGCATTTTAATAGACTGGGAAGGATGAGGCTCGTAGATAAATCAATGTACCTCCTTGTAATTTCCTTTTTACTTTCATTTCCTTCTCCATTTTGTGGCTGTTCCCTGTTAGAAGACAACTAGTGATTTGCCCAGGGAACTGTGGAGAGGAGCAAGGGAAAAAGGGAGTGAGAGGAAGGGAAAGAAAAAAGGAAGCAGTATAGAATAATGCAAATTACACTAACTCGGGTGCAGCAAGAACTAGGATGGTTATAAAGCTAATGCATTGTGTGGCCTTGGCCAAATAATTCAACCTCTTTAGACATTAGTTTCCCACTCTGTAAATGAGCAGATAGGATTAGACATTCTCTAAGGCCCCCTTCAGCTCAGCATTAATAATAATGATAATAGCTAACATTTATATAACACCTACTATCAGCTGGGTACTGAGTGCTTTATGAATGATCTCATTTGATCCTCAAGACAACTCCAGGACTTGTTGTTTAGTTGTTTTTCAATTGTGTTCCATTTTTTGTGACCCATTTTGGAATTTTCTTGGCAAAGATACCAGAGTGGTCTGCTATTTTCTTCTCTGAATCATTTAGATGAGGAAACTGAGGTAAATAGAGTTAAGTGACTTGTGCAGGGTCACACAGTTAGTAAGATTCTTATGCTAGATTTGAACTCAGGAAGATGAATCTTCTTGATTCCAGACCCAGCATTGTATCCACTACACCACCTAGCTGCCCTAGGCTATGGAGGGGAGAGGGTAGATATAATTATTATCCTTATTTTATAGTTGGAGAAACTGAGGCATATAGGGGATAATTGACTTGCCCAGGGTCACACAATTAGCATCTGAGGCTAGATTTGAACTCAGGTCTTCTTAGCTCCAAGTCCAGAACTCTAAACGGTAAACTACCTAGCTGCCCTAGTTAGACTGAGAAGAATGAGCTGTCACCCCTGGGACCTGGTAGAATGGCATAGCATTATAGAAATATTACCAGGCAGACTTATGGAAATTTTCCTATTCTGCCTACTCTTTCTGTATCATCTATATCTATATCTATATCTATACCTATACCTATATCTATATCTATCTATCTATCTATCTGTCTATCTATCTATCTATCTATCTATCTATCTATCTATCTATCTATCTCTCTATCTCTCTATCACCTCAGTGCTATCTTAGGTAGTTGAATTTCACCAAAGTGGAATGATGATTTTTCACTCTTTTCCTTAAAGCTAAATTCTGTAAATTGCACTACTGGGTAAAAGTTCCAGTCTGTGAGCGATCCTATGGGGAGTAAAGGCCAATGCAATCGTTAGCTGATGTTGTTAGAAGGGAACTGCTCACACCAGTAAGATAAGCTATCAGGGAGCTCAGATATTTTTATCACAGCTCTGCCTAGAGGCAAGTGGCACAAGAGGAGCTTGACTAACTATGTGTAGGTGTGGGAAATAGCATTTCCTAGCAGGAGGTTATTTTTAAATTAATTACTTTTCCTAGTGATGAGCACATAAAGGGATGCCCTGTCAGAGTTCACTCATCCTTCAATTCTTTGGCATGACCTCACTGGTCCTGATGTGGGTACACCTTGTAGCAGAACAATGCACAACCCATCCAAGCACTATCACCCTGCATGTTTCTTATCCATACCTTTCATTGGTAAATGACGGTAAGGTATGGTGTTAGCAATTTAGCCCCTTATGTGAGTCATAGAAACTACAGGAGTATCTCAAACATGGACTTCCCAAAGGAAAAAAACCAACATCTTTTCTATGCAGTACCTAAAAGTATATCATATGGTCAGATGTTTCATAAACGTTCTCTGATGATTAAGGGATGGCACATCGCATACCTATCTGGATAATGGGCTGGTGGATGAGCACAATTTCTTTACATTAACAAGATTTTCTTTTTTAGGTAAGTTAATATGTCTCTGAATGCTCCATTTTATCGCCTTGTTCCTCTTGGGGCTTTTCAACTCAGCAACGAGCTGCAGAGATTTATGACTGGGAACACCTGAGGTGTTCGATGAGATTCCTCAAATATAATGAGTCAGGCCAGCACAAAGAAACAAAAACAAGAAGATGCAGAGCCTAAATTCAGCTCAAATGCCCACTCCCTCAACGGTCTCCAAAGCAGCAAGCCACTCTAATCCATCATACCAGCTGTAATTATTAATGTATGAGATTCCTGAGGAAAGTACAATCAGCCACATACCAAAGTGAGGCTGAGCATGATAATACATGCCTGTAATCTGTGTTTCTGATGGATTACCTCAATTTAGGAGCTATCCATGTCTGTATTAAGTCCAACACCAAGGTAGGATAAAACTTCTGAACCAATCAACCTTGAAACAGAGCCAATGAATGACCACTGCACTTCCAGCCTCAGTGAGACAGGGAGACTCACTCTCAAAACAAATAAACCAAAACAAAAAATTAAAAACAACAACAGAAACCCCATATACAAGTGGGAAAAGTTACCTTTGGAGAATGTGAGAAGATAGCTGATGAAGAATTTAGACAAAGGTGTGATGATTTATATGAACTGATTTATGGTAGAATAAGTTACCCATTAGAAAAAATATGTAATATTTGATATAATAATAACAATATAAATGAAAATATCACTGCCGTAAAGTCAGACTCCAAGAAATGAAAGAACCAAGGATAGTTGAACCAAGGATAGACAACAGATTATTTCTCTTCATAGTAAAGAGGACGGGGTCTACTTAAGGCAGAAAATTGTATACATGATCAGATATGATCATTAGATCAGCTAGGTGGCTCAGTGAATGGAGTGCTAACCCTGGAGTCAAGAGGATCTGACTTCAAATCCAGCCTCAGACCCTTATTAGCTATGTGACCCTGGAAAAGTCATCTAACCCTGTTAGCCTCAGTTTTCTCAACTGTAAAATGAACTGGAGAAAGAAATAGAAAGCCACTTCAGTGTCTTTGCCAAGAAAACCCCAAACAGGGTCACAAAGAGTCGGACAGCTGAAATGACTAAACAGTAACAGGAATGCATGATCACCATATTGGTATTTTTGCTTAATTGTTTTTCTGTGTTACACTAGAGCAATTACTCCGAAAAAAAGAGGATAAAGAGGGTGTTTTACCAAAATTAAAAAAAAAAAGATTGTGATGTAAAGACAAAAGGCATGAAGGTGAATTTATAAAATAAAACAACTGCTTTATTGAAAAAGAGGTGCTATAGAGAGATTTGTATAATTCAATCAAGCCCCGTTAATTAAACACCAAATTATGTTCCAGTAATTGTGCTGGATGCTGAAAGAGTAAAAAAGGAAAAAAAAATTCTTTTCTCAACTTACATTCTACTGGGGGAAATGATATGCATATAGAAAATTAAATATAGAACATACCAAGTAGATACAAAGTAATTACTAGGGAGTAGGGTACCAGCAACTAAGGGCATCAGAATGGGTTTTATACAAGAAGCACAAACTGAGCTGAGTTTCAAAAGAAGCCAAGAATTTTACGACTTAGAAGTCCAAGGAGCAAGTGTATGAGGGACAGGCATTAAGACATTGTGTACCTACTATGTGTTAAGCACTGTACTAAATGCTTTACAAATATTATGATGTTTGATTTCCACAACAACTCTGGAAGGTAGGTGCTAATATTATCACCATTTTACAGTTAAGAAAACTGAGGCAGACAGAAGTTAAGTGACCTGCCCAGGGTCACACAGCTAGTGAGTGCCCGAGGTCTGATTTGAACTCCAGTGTTAACAGCTCTAGATCCAGTATCCTGTCCACTCCAGCCACCTAACTGCCTATTAGGTGGATCATATCTGGACAAGTGAAATTCCATTTTTAAGAAACCTGAAAGGCTATCAAAATTGTTTCTTTAAAATAAGTTAAAATGGAAACTCACTGTGCATAGAACTGTGTTGTGCAACTTGATTTTTTGTTTATAAAGTGAACTAATTCTTCTGTCATCCATCTTCTCACCTTATCCACTATTCTTTGGTGGGGAGGGAGATGGGGCAACAGGGTTCTAGACCTGAGGTTTCATTGTTATAGGGAACTCTTGGTATGGAAAAGCCACCACTACTTGTCTACAACTTATAGGCTTTATTACCTGGAAGTCTGATAGGGTATTGTCATCTCACTTTCACGTGGCTTAGACAGAACTTGAACCCAGAGGTCTTCCTGACCCCAAGGTCAGCTCTCTATTTACTATAACTGATTTCCTATCAACCATTTTCATGTCTCTCCTAAAATCCTTCCCATTGTTTCCATTCTGCTCCCCACTGAGCCTCCAGGATTCAATTATGGTTAGAGCTTGACACAATAAATCTCTCTATGGATGCTTCCATTACTATTCTCTTTATTGCTACCCAATCAAATACTTTTATCCCACAAAAAGCCAACATGTTTCCCTTCCATAAAGTCTTTTTCAGTTACTCCAGCTCCCACTGACCTCTCCATTTTCAGATTCCCTATGGCCCAGAAAGTCTGAATAACACAACTTAACACTGGATGTATTCTTGTCTTATTCCCTAACTGTTCATATCTATATGTTTGGCCTTGATCAATTAATCAATCAATCAACAAGCACTTAATTAGTACTTACTATGTGCCAGGCATCATGCTAGACGTCAGGAGACAAAAACAAAAATGAGACCATACCTGCCCACATATGAGGGAGTGGTGGTGAGGGAAGGGAGTTTTGTCCTAGGCAATCACTGGGATTTTGAGTGGAGCATTAGAGCAGTAGATTGTCATTTTGTTTTTTTCTCCCAATATCAATGATAGTATTGTTTAGATTATTGTTCAAGAGGTGAAAGTCAGGAGTAGATGGAAGGGTGCCAAGGGGATTATAAACTCCATGGCATGGAAGATGGCAAGATGCCCACACTGATCTGGAGGTCTGAGACTGACTAGAAATAGAAGCCTACGGTCAGGGTCAACTCATCCTCCATCCCAATCTGCTCTACTCCAGGACAAGCCCCCAAACCGAGTAGATTAAACTGCTTTTTCTCCCTCTCCCCATCTCCAGAGTCACTGGAGGTTCAGTCTGGTGTCTATCTCTTACTAGAAGACAAAGACAGGCAGCTGCAATACTGTGAGATTCTCCCAGTGGCACATCCAAGGCAAAGTCTAACAGTGCTTTCTCCTCCCACATCCCTCACCGCACTGGCTACACTGATGATGGCTAGAATTTCTATTAGATTTGGCATGTATTAAGTTTATGGAAACCAAAGTATCAGAGCTCTGTGATTCTGGATTCTCTGGCTGATAAACCTTGGGGAGAAAAAAGAAAAGAAGCCTAAAATAGGATGGCATTTGTGAAAGCAATGTCTTTCTGAACTTTACTGAATCCCATGTACTTGCATTGGTTCTTGTGGTCATAGTTTCTTGTTAACTTTTTTTCATAGGAAACTAAGGCCCTGCAATGGGTATATAAAAGCAGCCATTCTAAATGTGACAGCTCATTTTGAACTGATCTACCCCTATTTTGTAATTCCCTTGAGGTATGTGGTATAATGAAAAGGACACTGGACTTAGAATCAACAGATTAGATTCCAGACCAAGATCCAACACCAGCACTCTCTCTCTCTGATCTTGGCTAACCCACTTGACCTCAATGAAACTGTTTCCTCATCTATATAATGGAGGTAATGGTACCTGAACCACCTCTATCACTAGGTTATTATGAGGAAACTGCTTTTTAAGTTTGTTGGATAGCATTATTAACCCTCCTTGACTTAGGAAGCTACTACACCAAGAATTTTGAAAAGTATGTTCAAAAAGGCATGTCTGAAAAATTATTCACTCACTCATTTCAAGCCTTTATTAGGCAAGGAAAGTTCTGACATTCCAATAACTATCTCATAAAGGGTCTAGTTAATTTGAAAGAAGAACTGGACAGTTTTCTTGGCATGTCTCCTTAAACTCCTCCACCAGCATTTATGTCTCCCAGTACAAAACGTGCAACCACTTTTGCATACTCAGAAATTGTGTCTATTTTATCCCCTCAATTAATTCATCATGAGCTCAGCAAAGCCTGTGAAGAGTCCCTATAGAAATAAGCTACTAAAAAAAATCAAATTCCTCCTACTCATTATCCCCGATCTAAACAAACCAGCTTCTACTTTCCCTCATTACCCTTCCCATCAAACCCTCAGTCAAGTGGCCTGATTTATAGAAACCTGACTCTTTGCTCTCAAAGCACTTCTTATCACCTCTCTTGTATCACTTTACATTAGGTTTTTCATTACCATTACTTTGAATCTGTATTTTATCCCCACAACTAGAATGTAAGTTTCTTGACCAGGGGCAGGGAATGATGAATCTTACTCATCTTGTAGCCTCCCTCCCCCTTCAGAGAATCTTAGTTTTAAAGTTGGGAGGGACCTCAAAGTTAACTGAAGCATGACTCCCTGATAAATGTTCACCCTTCTTCCATTTAAAGACCTCTAATGATAGAAAACACACAAGCTAAAAGCATGGCATAGTGTAGCCAGAAGTGGTCTTGGAGTCAGGAAGATGTGGGCTTAAATTTCACCTCAAACATTTCCCAGCTGTGTGGCTCTGGGCAAATCATCTGGGCCAGCCTCATTTTCCATATCTATAAAATAGGAATGATAATACTGGCACCTAACTCACAGGGATGTTATGAGAACCAAATGAGATGACATAATGAGCTCTTTTTAAACAAGAACTAGTTAAATGTTAGTTATTATTGTCAGTCAGTCAGTAAACTTCTGTTAAGGACATACTACTATGTGTCAGGCTCAGGGTTAAGCACTGGGGATACACAGAAAGGCAAAAAGAAAGTCCCTGTTCTCAAGGACCTCACAGTACATTAAGGGAGACAACATGCAAACAATTATATACAAACAAGCTATGTACAGGACAAAGTGGACATAATTAATGGAAGACCCTAGAGTTAAAGGGGATTAGGAAAGGCTTCTTGTAGGAGGTAGGATTTTACCTGGGACTTGTAGCCGGAAGGAGGAGATAAAGAGAGGATTCTAGGCATGTGGGACAGCTAGTGAAAATGCCTAGTCAGGAGATGGAGACTGGTTTAAGGACCAAAAAGCAGGCCAATGTCATTGGGGAGAGGGGGAGGGGATTGTTTTTGCTATTGGAAGCAAAATTGATGACACGACTTTCAAAAACGTTTAGTTGTTAGGAAACGCTGGTGAATTTTTGGCCACAAGGTCTTAGTCTGTTGTCTCCTTATGGAATGAAGGGTTCTCAAAGGCAACATCAGGGAAGCACAAAAATGAAATATGTATTCTGGCTGGCTAGAAATGACTGGTTACCAATGAGGGAATCATTTCTGCATCATCTACGTACAGTCAGACCATCTGCTTGTTAGAACAAAGACGAAAATTAATACCAAATTAGAAGAAAAAATAAACATAAGAAGAAATGGCATAAAATGGAGTCAACTCCTACATGATCAATTTAAATAAGCCATTGATGCAGAAAAATGGGAAATGGATAAGAGCATAGATATCAGCAGGCACTACCACCATTTCCTAAGGAAGATGCAAATCTATGTAGATTTATTTATTTACATAGATATAAATCAATTGTCACTACCAAGAGAATTAAAGGTAAAGTCGGGGTGAGAGCCTAGAAACTCTTTCAGATAAAAAACCCCTTCATTTTCTAGCCAACTAGAAAGCCGTCAGCAAAGGATAACACTGGATTAGAACATAAACTCATTGGTAGTATGTTAATGAGGAGAACTGCAGAAGATTACTAAAAGTATTGTCCCATAAAACAATGAGAAGCAGCAAATGGAAAAGCAAATATGCAAGAACAATGGTGAGAAATAAAATCTTCCTGAGGATGTTTAAAGGTGAAACTAGGCTGACAGGCAAAATAAAAATGGAAAAGACCTCAACATATTTCTCTTACAAATTATTTCACTCAAAGAACAACAGGCAGAATCATGGCATTTGATTTGTCATGTCAGAGTATTTAACTATATGAAGAAGTGAGAAAAGCACTAGAGAAAGTACTCAGCAGTGAGTAGATATATTAAAAAGACGAGCTACCTATGGTAGGAGATACAATTTTAATTTAATTTAAGCAATGAGAGCTTAATTTTTTAAAGACTTTAAGAGAAGATGCCAATAGTTTTGAACAATCACAGATATTGTGGTGGAATTAAATTTGAATCTAATCCTGTGCTTTCCTACAAAATAATTATTTATAAATTACACATATATTTATAGAATAAACTCATGTTGCAAGTGTCTAAAATTTCACATTGTTAAGCCTTTCAGGTTACATGTTCAATAAGATGAAGGGCAAGACATCTCCTCTGATCCTTATAACCTCTCATAGCTCTTCAAAAATAGGTGATAAAGCAATTCCACCTGTCTCCACAGCTAGGATTCCAAGAATCTAATGATTCTGTGGGTTTCCAAGAGATCACAAGATCATAGCAAGATATTCCTGAATGGTTTAAAAGAGAAACAAAAATGTAAACATAGAATTTGTAGAGTGAACAGCAGAAATAATTGGTAAAATGCAAGAACCTGAATCAATGGTGTCAGGTCGCACCAAAGAAACAAAAGAGAGGATATCTGGTTAGGATAACAAATACATAGAAATGAAGGACAATCTGGGAGAAGAAGTGCAAAAAGAAATAGCATTTTTTAAAAGCATGATCTCATAATAGGAAAAACGTATTGATCTTGAAAACAGGACATGCAGAGACAACCTAAGGCAGGGATGGGGAATCTGCAGCCTGGAGGACACATGTGACCTTCTAGGTGCTTGAGTGCAGCCTTTTGACTGAGTCCAATTTTTACAGAACAAATCTTATTAATAAGGGGATTTGTTCTGTGAAGTTTGGATTCAGTCAAAGGGCTGCACTTGAGGATCTAGAGGGCCACATGTGACCTCAAGGCCACAGGTTCCCCACCACTGATCTAATGATTGTAGGTGTCCCAGAAGAACATGAGAAGTTAAAAAACCTGAACACCAAAAAGAAAGAAAAAATACAAGAAAATTTCCTAGGATGTCTGGACATAGAAAACAAGGGCTCAATAAGAAAAAATCTATAGATTGATTCCAGAAAAACAAAACAAAACAACTCTATACAACAAATTCCAAGACACATAGTGGTTAAATTAAACAATGACGAACAATGAATTCTGCGAGTGACCAGGAAATAGACCTTCAAATATAAAAAGAAAAGAAATTTGAATCCCTCAAGACTATTTTGCAACTATCAGAAAGCCCAGGAGGGAATGGAATAATGTGTCCTGCAGATAAATGACCTCAAGATGCAGCCCAAGGTGCATTCCTACTCTGCATATCTAAGCTTAATAATAATGGGGGGAAAAGATGACTGTTCAATAAAAGGTATTCAAAACATTACTAGAAAAAAAAAAGATCTGAAAAAAACTATTTGCTCCTGAAACACTCCAGACAATAGAAATATAAGAGGAAGTACAATATAGAACACAAATACCACAACTGAGAATAACAACAAAATAATGACAAAGGAACTATTAAGAGACTCTTTTCTAAATGTACCTAAGAGACAATGGTAAAAGAGAAGGTAAAGAAACCTGAAACGTTGTGGACTAAAAGCAATGGAATGGTGTGGAGTGAGTGTGGAGAGGCTTAATCCATGATTCATCACAGAGTGAATCAACGTTTTCTTGTGGGACTAAATTACAGAATGGGAGGGTACATAAACATTAGGAGAGGAAAAAGATAGAAGGGAATATATATGATGTACCCTAATCAAATCAAAGGCTAACAATTAAGGGGAAATAATTCATGTAGTCTTTCAGGAAGAAGGCAGCCTAAAAGGCAAAGAGGAAAAAAGAAGGATTGAAAAGGGGGAAAAGAAAGGGAGAATCTTTTGGTGGGAAAAGGTACCACTGATGAATGATTCTACTAGAGAAGACTGTTAAGAGAGGAGGGGAATTTACAATGGATATTATCTGCAGGGATTTTATACTTATGTCTCAGGAAAATGGGAATCAGGCAAAGCTCCTGAGGGCAACTGACACCCAGACAAGAGAGAAAGCACAGACTCAGAGATTAACTGTACAATTAGGGACACAGGAAGATTCCTATCATAGATCAATAGTCTCTCTATCACCTGCAGTAATTGGTATTTCTATGAATGAGGCATAACCAAAAAAAGGGAGAAGGGAAAGCAAGATCTACAAGGCAATAACAGAAATTATTTGGAAGAGGGAACTCCAAATAGGTACCTCAGAAATTAAGGATATAAAAAATAAGCAAATAAAGACCATGAATCAAACAGTAAAAACCTACAGTAGTTAGAAAGAGGAGATAAATAATGAAGAGAATGAGGGAGAGAATTTTTTGTAGAAAAAAAGAAATGGAAAATGAAAATTTAAAAACAAAAGAAGTTGAGAGGAGGAAAGAAAGAGAGATTCTACTTGACAATTTAAATAAAAGGAGAATAAAGGGGAAAAATTACATGACTAGATTAAAAACAAGACAGAAAATGGAACTAAAACACAAAACTCTGAAACTAGGGAAAGGAAATAAAAAAATGGGGTGAGGTGGGGATTGAGGGTGGGGGGAATAGAAGAGCCTTAAAACAGATTAAATTAAAATAATTGAAGACATAGTACTGTGTTTACAAAGGAAGAGGGGAAAATTCCTAATTTTGCCAAAAAAAACCCTCACTCAATATCAGAGAAAATGTATTTAAATATAACCCTAACTCTCATACTTTTAAATGTGAATAACTGAAAAAATCAATAAAACAAAAAAGAAGGGATTAGGTAAGAAAATGAAACTGAACAATCTTTTGCTTACAAAAAAACACATTTAAAAAATGACACACAGAATAAAAAGGAGAGGCTATAAAAAATTTTCACTACATCTGGTAAACCCTCCAAAAGCAAGGGTTGCAATCTTGCTTTCAGAAAAAGTGCAAATGAAGCTTCAAATCATAAAAAGAGATAAACAAGGAAATTACATTATGCTAAAAGGCACCATAGATGACAAAGTAATATCAATATTAAACTTAAATGCTCTAAATGTCTTAGCCTCTAAACACATAAAGGAAATATTAACTGAGCCTCGAGAAAACATAGACAATCACACAATAGTAACAGGAGAGCTTTCTCTCTGTCTGTCTCTGTTTGTCTCTGTCTGTCTGTCTCTCTCAGATAATTCCAAAAGAAAGATAAACAAAAAGGAAAATACAGAACTAAACAAATTTTTGAAGAAACTAGAACTAAAAGATATAGAAACGCTTAAATGAAACTACTAAAGAATATATGTATTTCTTAGCATCATATGAAACTTTTGCAAAATATTGTCCACATGTTAGGGTACAGAGATACTGCAAACATATAAAAAGGCAGAAACAGTAAATGAATCCTTTTTTACAGACCATAGCCCAACATAAATAGCAGCCAATTCAGGGAGCTCAATCAAAAGGAAGAGACATAAATATATACTTAACAATGAAATCTTAAATTGTGAATATGTCAAAGAATGAATCATAGAAATAATAAAAATTATGTAAAAGAAAATTACAGTAATGACACAACATACCAAATTTTCTGAGGTGCAACTTAAATAGTCCTTAGGGGAAAAATCATATTCATACAAATGTACATTAGCAAAATTTTCAAAGAAATGATTAACTCACTAAATGTGCATTTTTAAACATTAGAAAGTCAACAAATAAGCAAGTCTAAAGTAAGCACAAAATAGGAGATTTTAAAAATTAGAGGAGAAATAAACTGGTAACAAAAGAACTAGGAGTAGTAAATAAAAGTTGGTTCTTTAAAGTTCTTTGAAAAGATGAACACAATTGATAGACATTTAGCCAATCCAATTAAAAAATAAAATCAAGTCAACAAAATAGCAAATAAGCGTGATGAAATCACAATAAAAGGAGAAAAAAATGTAGAAGAATAATCATAATTTATTAAACACAATTACGTGTTAACAAAACTGAAAACACAAGAGAAATAGAGGATGCCTTTGAAGATATGAGCTCCTCCGACTAATAGAAAATCAAATAAATTTCACCTTGTTAGATTCAAACCATGTTTTCAATTGTCTAGCTCTTTTTTAATGCCATGTATGCCAAACTACGTATTATCTACCTAATCTGATATCACGTTTTCCTTTTTTTTAAATCTATGTCCTCACTGAAAAAATTATTTTGAATAAAATAAGGCTAGTGATAAAACCCTGTGCACTTCTACATTAGAAGAACAACCCCATCCAGGGTAACTTTGATTCATTCATCAATCCTTCTTGGATATAAACAACAAGTTTACGGTCTGGTTGACTGAATGATCATCAATCCAACTTGTGTACAAGGAAAAATATTCTCCTATGCCTTTGAGAAATACAGAAATGCTATGTCTATACCATTTCCTTAATTTAGTCTAATTTTAAAATGTCAAAATAAAAAAAATAATCTTAGACTGACATAATTTAAATGTTCTAATGAATTCATGCCAACCCTTTTTCAGAGATCCACAATGATTTTTTAATATTGGGGAAACAGTTTCCTGTTGCTGTCAGGAATGTAAAACAAAAATTAACTAACTGTCATTCCTGACCAGTTGTGGTACATGAGGTTATTTGCGTAGGCTAGCATAGGGACTAAAATATGACAGTACCTGAAAAAAAAAAAAGCTTCTAATCCCAAGTAAAAAGAAAAAAGAAGTGAATTCAAAGAATAAGATCCTGAGGCAGAAACAAAGGAGTTTAAAAAATAGACTTCCTCTAAGTCTGAGGGATTTCTTTGCTTTTTCCTGGTTACTTTTGGTGTGGCCCTACTTCACACAGACACACAGACACACAGACACACAGACACACACACACACACACACACACACACACACACACACACACACACACACACACACACACACACACACACACACACACTGCTGCAGTAGGAGAGGGTGTACATGTCCAGCACCCACAATTCGGTAGCAGCACAGGAGATGGCAGTAGAGGGCAGGTCTGAGAAAGCAGCAGGAGGTAAACACCAGCAGAGCCCAGTGAGGCAGAAAGTAGCCAAGAGGCAAAGAGGCCAACTTTGAACACAACAGCCTTATACCTCAGCACCCTTGATGTCATCCCCAAAACACCAGACAACATCACTGGCTCTGTGGAGGAGCAGTAAGCAGCAGCACCAGAAGCAGAGAAGGAGTCTATCTTGGACATATAGCCTTAGAGGCTTAGAAACATGACATAATCTGGGTACACATCTACCAGTGCCCCTTGGCCACATATATTTCCCTTAGAGTATACCGCTACTCCCATATGTGTATTGGGAAGAGAGACTGTCTCTTAAAACCCCAAGATACTTTGTGAGGTTTCAGAGATCAGATTTTATATTCCTTTGGGTTGGGGACAAGCAGATAAATACAATTACCTATGTGGACAGAGGTAGGAAGGAAGGAGGAAGGGAAGGAGCTGGGGAGGGAGGCAAGGAAGAAAGGAAGGAAAGGAGAGGGGTAAAGAGGGAGGAAGGAAGGAAGGAAGGAAGGGGGGAGCTTCATTGCCCAACTGGCCAGTGGGCCAGCTACTACTACTCACAAATCATTATTTGTCCTTTGTTCTCGAAGAGGACCATGAGGTCAGGAAGGTGATGTCATGATTTGCAAGTGAATTGGATTTAAGTGAGGCAGGGCTATGCAAAGTCACCAGCCTCACTCTCTCCTCCAGAGCCATTCAGGTTCAGTGGTCAGATATAGATCAGGACAATTGTAGATAGCCCCAGATGTAGTAGGAGGCCTTGGCCTCTCTAAGTTAAGATCTTTCCCAGGTCTTGGTTTGTCACTATGCTGCTTAATTAAACATATTTTGTTCTGAACTTATGTGTCTTCTTATTGGTTTGAAAAAAGACCAGGTGGGACTCAAGAACCAGGCTTTTGAAAGGATGTTGACCCAGAGGGGCCATGATTAAGGAGGAACTGCCTACTTAAATCATTCTAGCTACCTGGCTACAGTTTGTACACTGCATATCTTCCCTTTTTTTGAAAATTAGTATGATTGACAGATGATGATAGTTTGACTGAGTGGCTGACTGATAGAGTATTCGTTTACATTGTGTGTTCTTTCTTTCCAGGTTGAAAATCATTCTCTTTCACAGAAAGCATAAACAAAGTAGTAGTAAAGTAATAGTAAATGCTTGTTGATTAACAATAAACACATTTACACAGAGGTTTAAGGTTACAAAGTAACTTTGTGTTCTACATGACATTCTGTTAGCATTGTACATTTAGCTTCAAGCAGGCAGTCTATCTCTGTAACACGTAATGTACAGTACCTCATATATCTTGGATGCTCAGTATATGCTAATCGGATTGAATCTTCTTTTTAAAATCTTGGTGAATGAATGGTAGAACATGTATTAATCACTTACTACGTATAAGGAACTATGTAAGCCCTGGTGGCAAATACGTAAATGTAAGACAAAGTCCTCAAGGATCCTACATTGTAATAGGGGAAGTTAAAATATATAGAGGAATTGTAAAGGAATTAGTGAAAGGGATTGGGGTATACCTGAGGAAGCATGGAATGGAAATGATGTCTGGTAAGTTATATAGAAGCTGGTTTGGGGCAAGATAAGACAAACTCAATTATCAAAGATAGCCCAGAATGGTTCTGGGACAGGGTCAGAGATTCCACTAAGACAGGAATCAGGAGAATGAGAACAATGACTACGGTGCTCTTTCTTTTCGCTTGCCCATTTTGGGGTTTTCTTGGCAAAGATACTGGAGGGGTTTGCCATTTCCTTCTCCAGCTCATTTTACAGATGAGGAAACTGAGGCAAATAGGATTAAGTGACTTGCCCAGGGTCACCAGCTGGCAAGTGTCTGAGGCTAGATTTGAACTCACAAAGATGTGTCTTCCTGACCTCAGGTCTGACATTCTATCTGCTGTGCTACCTAGTTGTTCCATCTTTTTTTCCCCTACTCTTTTGTGTTTCATCTCAGATGTTTCAATATCCTCAAATCACAGAAAGACTGAGATATGTGATCACAGTAACAAGGACCTGTCTCAAGAATTCTGGCTTCAGGGCAGGACTGAGAGAGCCAGGCACAGATGAATGCTTTGGGCCTCAAGCTGATGTTTCCATGAGAATGCATTTATCCTAAAGGAATACGGGAAGAGAAAATAAATATCATGTTAATTATATGAGAAGATTTGATTAACATTATCTTTGAAATATTAGCTATTCTTGATAAAATTAGAGTATGAAGTCAGGGAACTGAAGTACCATGGTCTAACAAAAAGAAAGCCTTGCTAGTTAACAAACTTGGGTTCTGGTTTCAGGTTTGCTGCAGACCAGTTTTCCTGTGTCAAACAACCTATTTAACCTTCCATGGGCCCCAGCTAGTTCATCTGTATAATTTCTTGTTATTGTTCAGTCACGTCAGTCATTGTCTCTGTGATCCCATTTGGGGTTTTCTTGGTAAAGATATTGATGGGGTTTGCCATTTCCTTCTCCAGCTTATCTTACAGATGAAAAAACTGAGGCCAAGTTTCAGTGAACTTGCTCAGGGTCACATAGCTAGGAAGTGTCTGAGGCTGGATTTGAAGAATGGTCTTCCTAAGTCCAGGCCAGGTGCTATATCCACTCTAGCTGCCCCATCTGTATAATGCAAATATCAAAATTAGCCCTAAAAACCAGAATAGTAGAGTAGCCAGTTGGTCAGAAAGCTTTTATTAAGCACTTGAAGATACAAGAAACAAGAGACAAGCCCTGTTCTCAAGGAGCTCACAGTCTAAGGAAAGAGACAATGTGCAAATTACTGTGTACAGACAAGACAGAGAGGATTAATTCAAAGTCCACAGTGGAAGGAGAGCCAGATTCATTCCCAATCCAGCCTCTGAAACTTTCTAGCTATGTAACCATGAATGAGTCATTTCATCTCTCTAAAAGTTTCAGTGTCCTTATCTGCAAAAGAGAAATAATATGATATATACTTTGCTGTGCAGAGGAATAAATGCTTACAAGGTATTATTAACCTATATAAGGTGGGTAGATCAGGGACTGCTAATCATTTTCTGAGATTTTAGCAAAGCATTTGACAAAGTCTTTTCTCCTTTTCTTGTGAAAAAGATGGAGGAATTAGGACAAAATAAGGTTACAATTAGATAGATTCAGGACTGCTTAGTTGGATCCACAGGGGAGTCATTAATGTTTCAATATCAGCTTAGAAAGGCTGGAGTGCCCTCCGGATTCATGCTTGGTTCTGTGCTGCTGCTGAACATTTTTATCAATGATTTAGATCAAAGCGTAGCAAGAAGGAAACAAACATTTATTAATCACCTACTATGTGCAAGGCTCTGTGCTTTACAGATATTATCTCATTCGATCCTCATAACAACCCTGGGAGTATGATGATTAAAAAAGTCAAGAGATATAATTTCTGGGTGATTTAATCATTTTGTTGATAAGGCCAGCAGGTTATTAATGAAAGGATGGTCATTTGGCTGTCTTCTTTAGATGAAAGACTCCTAATGGCAGGGGGCTCACAGTTTATATGCCCTTCAAAGAGGAGGTATTCCTGAAAGGTGGCAATCAGCTCAGACTGGTTAACATAAAGACAGGTGTAGGCTATATTAAAATGAAGGTCGTGGGATATGTCACTTAGGTCACTCAAATCTTGGTCAAAGAGACACCAATCTTCATATCACCTGTTGTGATAATAGGGAGAATCAACCTTTCCCAGGTCTGTCTGAACAAATACAATGAGCAGGTATACACCCATTAGCCAAAACTTAGAATTTCTTTCACTGTCTGATTAGATCTTGGCCTGGGTAAATCTCTAAGAGAGATTTCCCATACTGGCTGGTTTCTGGATAAGGAAATAGAAAAGGGGGAAAATGTTGGTCCTAATACAATAAGTAGTTATTAAAAAAAAAAAAGAGAGAAAGTTTTATTTCTCACAGGAGGTAGGTGTTATCATTTTCCCTATTTTACAGATGAAGAAAATGATGTAGACAGAGGTTAAGTGACTTACCTAGGGTCACACAGTTAAGTCTTTGGGCTTCAAGCCCAGTGCTCTATTCACTGTACCACCCAGCTTCCCACCGCATAGAGGTCCTACTCAACTAATTTGCAGGTGATGCAAAGTGGGAGGGATAGTTGACATAGGGGATGATCGAGTCAGGATCCAAAAAAGATCTCAACCAGTGAGAAATAAGGTTGGGTCTACTAAGATGGAATTTAAAAGGAATCTTAAAGAGTAATATCTTACACCTGGGTTCAGAAAAACCAACCTTACAAATCAGAGATGGAGAAGTCACAATTAGACAGCATTTTGCCTGAAAAGATGTAGTAGTTTTAGGAAACTGCAAGTTCATTATGAATTAACGGAGTGACTGACAAGACTACCAAGAAGTCTAATGCAATTTTGGTTGCACTGAGAAGAATGGTTTCCGGTATTAGGGAAATTATACTCCGACTGTACTCCACTCTGGTCAGACCACCTGTGAAGCTGCAGGTTCCTGGTTTCATCTGAAAGAGGCAAGGGGTGCCCAAAGGGGTTCACTGACTTGCTTAAGGACACACAAGTAATAAATAAGAAAGCTGGAATTTGAACTCAGGTGCACTGATGGTAGAGTCTGGGGTCCTCCTGCTGTGCCATGTGCTTAGCTTAAGTTTCTCCCCACCTTCTCTCAAGACAGAAGGAATCAGCATGAATGTTCACCTAATGGGAGACAAGCCTGTGGTCTAGGTATTGAAGGAAGAGACTGCTATTCTCTTTGTATTCTGCTTCCCTGAAATGATGAAGTGACCGAGACAAAGACAGTGAAGGAGGCAGGGAGAGGTAGCAGCTGTGATAATTAGCCAGTAGACAGATTGGACAGGCAGTGAGAATGCCAGGGGATGAACCATCAGGTACCGCTCTCTACAGCCATGTTCCCGTATGTGAAAAGTGTCAAGTCACCTTGCAGCAGGAAAGAAATCACAGGCTTTCTATGGAAAGAAGGTCATACAAAACTGCCCAAGGACAGAGATTAGCCTTCAAGCCAGTACTATTTTTCTTAGAGTGAGGAACACCTTTATTTCTTTTAATCAACCTTTTCACATGGAGAAGAGTAATGGTCAACAGTACAAGGAAATGTGGGGCGGTGGTAAATATGACACATTTTGTCCCACTTGGCATGAAATACCAGGGTAAGTGAATTCTTTCTCCTTGGATGCTAATACAGAGATCATTTGTTTTTACTAACTTATAAATAGGAGGCTATTCTATTAGTCCAGATTAGAGGTGAAGAGGCTCTGAACCACTGTGGTGGCTATGTGAGTATCAAGAAAGATTAAAGATGAGAGCAGTTTTATGGAGGTAGAAATAACAAGATTTCTAATAATTGATTGAATATGTGAGAAGAAAAAGAGTGAAGATTCAAAGATAACATCAAGGTTGCGAACCTGGGCAGTTGAAACAATGGTGATATCCTTGAAAGAAATAGGTAATTTTGGAAAAAAGGGTGGATTTGGGGAGAAAAATAATTCAATGAAATACCAGCTGTTAGCATCGATGCCAGTTCTTCAAATTGGATTCACTCTGTCCCAAAAAATGGAATATGAAGTGAGGTCAGTCAATTTCCTAGAGCTCTTTCTCTGTCTCCTTTGCTGAATCTTCATCCAGTTCATGCCCATTAACCATGGGTGCTGGACTCTTCTTTTCTTCTCCCTCTGGGCTATTTCACTTGGCGATCTCATTACTCCTTATGGTTTCAATTACCATCTCTATACAGATTACTCTCAGATCTGCATGCTCAGGCCTAACCTCTCTCTCAACTTCCGATCTCACATCTCCAACTGAGGCTTTATTACTGAGTCCAATAGTCTTTCTGCATCAATCAGAGTACAAAAGAATACTGAGACAATTATATTGTGCTTGAACTAACAAACACTGAATGAAAGAACCAAGGCAAGTAAGCACAGTAAGCCAAAAGTCCCAAATGTTTCAGATTATGTTCTGGGAGGCCAGTAGAACTTTGTATTTGAATTGTCAGTTGGTTGCTATCAGATCCTTATGATAATGAAAGATGTGGATAAGATGTGGATAAGATGTGAATTTGCCCAATGGGGTTCTGTCACACCATAAGAAATTTGGGGATCACCAGCCAATTCTCCATAGTTCATGGAGAAAGTGGTAGGTGATATGAACTCCTCAGAGGACTGCTTTGTCTTGATGACCTCATTTTGTTTGGAAAGAAGTTGGAAGGACATTAGAAATGACAGTTGAGGGTTCTATCTCTCCTGGAGGCTACTATCCAATTGGTTTTGCAAAGCATTCATAAAATATATGAGTCACATAGTTATTTAACATTTATCTGAAAAGATAGATACTCTCAGCTATTTGGCCATGCCTAAAGAATTATCATAAGCTAAAGACTTTTGGGGGACTAGATGGCTATTTTCAGATATCTGTGAAAGAATGCTCCCATCCTGGTCAAGACCTTTGATGATCTGCCTGCCAGTATTCATTTTGAGAAAGGAAGGTAGTCAACATGACAGAATTAAAACATCTAGAATTATACCTTACCCTCTCCAAGGCAATTCACAGCCAGAACATTTCAATTACACCCTGTATCAAATAGGCTGTATACACTTAGGGCAGAGCAAAAGATTTAGGGAATCCAAAAAATGGCAATTCTTTCATTTGTTTTGTTTTGTTTCATTGGGACCATTGGAACTTTTTTACAGTCACTTTCTGATTAGCCTCCCTTCCCAAATAAAGCTTTTTTAAACAAAGAAAACTGACTGAGCGAAACCAACCATATCTGTTGGTATATGCCACATTCCATATCTGCAGTCCCTCACCTTTGTTCCATCATCTCTTCTCCTGGATCAAGACTGTTCATCGCACTTAATCTGTGGTTCAGACATCTGTTGCCGTTGTTTGCATTTACATTATTTTAACTGTGTGTCTTGTTCTCTTGGTTCTGCTTTCTTTATTTACCCTCCATTTGTAAAAATTTTCCAGTGTTTCTCTGGATTCCTCATGTTGACTGTTTCTTGAAGTACCATAATAGTTGTTTACCTTCAGACTCCACAACCCACTCAGCCTCCTGGATTTATGGACACCCAGTTTGTTTTGCTACTACAAAAACACTGATGCAAAATTTTAGATACAAATAGGGTCAATCTTTCTGTCTCTGATGTCTTTGGGGTATGTGCTCAGTAGTGAGATCTCTGGATCTAAAGGTACAACAATCTTGTTGACTTTTCTCACATCATTGCAGGTTGTTTTCCAAAACGTCTGGACCAATTCATAGATCTACTAGTGTATTAATATGCTTGACTAGTCATGGACCTTGAGACATTGACTATTTCCATCTTTTATCATCTTTGATATTTTGAGGGGTATGAGGCAAACCCTCATTTCAATTTGCATTTTTTTATTATTATAATTGACACATCTCTTATTATATGACTTATTTATTATTAGTAATGTGTACAGCATATCTAATGTAAGCTTAAAATGCCACCAGGAATGACAACACAGGATTTTTCCTTTTATACGTTGATGATTGGATGAGATTCTTGGTCATCCTTTGATATATGAGTTGAAATACCAGGAGATGGAAGAAATTGAGAGGCCTATGTCTAATTTGTCACCCAAATGGGAGAAGTGGTAATTAAGACTCTCTCTGTCTATTCATGGCTTTTGTTTGGCAATTAATGTCATTTAATGGAAAAGAAGTGGCACTATCAAGAACTCCAGCCAGAAGTCCTACTACAAAATCTTTCTTTGGGAAACACATTATCAATGGAGGACAACCTAAGTAGTTTAGAGATCAGGTAGCCTACCCCTACCCCAAAAACAAAGCAATGTATTATTTCCCATAGGGAAACTTTTGTTCAGTCATATCCAACCCTTCATGACCCCATCTGGGGTTGCCTTGCAAAGATACTGTACTCCAATTTATTTTACAGATGAGGAAACTGAAGTAAACAGGGTTAAGTGACTTGCCCATGGTCATACAGCTAGTAAGTGTCTGAGGCCAGATTTGAACACAGGAAGATGAGTCTTCCTGACTCTAGCTCCAATACTTTATCTGCTATACTACTCAGCTGCCTAAAATAAGGGAACTAATCAGAAGCAAATCATAGTATAACAACACAGAAGCATTGAGGAATTGGATCCAATGAAAGACCAACCTATCATTGAAGGTAGAGCAATTAAGCCCAGAGATGATCAGCAAGATTTACCTCAACATGTAAGGGGTCCCTGCTAAGAAAAGGATGAGTAGTTACATTGAGACATAGGTTTCTTTCTTCCTGCTAATCTTTCATTGAAAGTTTTAGAGGTAGAAGATGGCAGAGTAACAACACAAACTTTCTAGAGCACTTCCACCAAGCCCAGCCAAATACCTGTAAAAAATGATTCTAAACAAATTCTGGAGCTGCAGAGCCCACAGAATGATGGAATGAAACAAATTTCCAGCCCAAGACAGCCTGAAAGGCCACTGGGAAGTGTCTATCACACCATGCTGGGCACCGAGTACAATCCAGTATGGGCTATATGTGCACAGAGGGGACTTGAGCAGGCCTTGGGGAGGCTGAATCTCTCACACCTGTGGTGGTTTCCAGATTTCATGACCCCAAAACACTGAGCACAAATTGGAAGGTCAGTGGGAAAAGCCTATGGGACCAGTGTAGGAGAGTGGAGTAGTTCCGCCCCAGCCCCAGGGCAGCAGAGGAGGGAGGGGCCAGAGGAACTCACTGCAGCCACAGCAGCAGCAGGGGCAGCTGCAGCCACTGTTACTGGAGCTCTAGGCCCACAGACTGTTGGGGCGGGGGAGAATCGTGTGACTAACAGTACACCCCCCATCCCCACTGGAAGCAGAGAAGTACCTTGATAAAGGGCTCAAAAGTCAAGTAAATGGCTGGGGAAATGAGCAAAAACTGAACAAAGAATCAGACTGTAGCATCTTACTTTGGTGACAAGGAAGACCAAAGCAGGTAAACAGAAGAAAACAAAGTCAAAGCTCCTCCCTCCAAAGCCTCCAAGAAAAATATGAATTGGTCTCAGACAATGGAAGAGCTCAAAAAGGATTCTGAAAATCAAACAAGAGAAGTAGAGCAAAAAATGGGAAGAGAAATGGCAGTGATCCAAGAAAATCATAAAAAACGAGTCAAGTGCTTGCTAAAGGAGACCCCAAAAATGCTGAAGAAATAATACTTTAAAAAATAGGCTAAACCAAATGACAAAAGAGATCCAAAAAGCCAATGAGGAGAAGAATGCCCTGAAAAGCAGAATTGGCCACATGGAAAAGGAGATCCAAAATCTCACTGAAGAAAATAATTCCTTAAAGATTAGAATGGAGCAGATGGAAAATAATGACTTTATGAGAAACCAGGAAATTATAAAACAAAACCAAAAGAATGAAAAAATAGCAGATAATGTGAAATATCTCACTGGAAAAACAACTGACCTGGAAAATAGATCCAGAAGAGACAATTTAAAAATTGTGGGACTACCTAAAAGCCATGATCAAAAAGAGAGCCTAGACATCACCTTTCATGAAATTATCAAGGAAAACTGCCCTGATATTCTGCCCTGATAGAACCAGAGGGTAAAATAAATATTGAAAGAATTCACCAATCACCTCCTGAACGAGATCCAAAAAGAGAAACTCCTATGAATATTGTAGCCAAATTCCAGAGTTCCCAATTCAAGGAGAAAATATTACAAGCAGCCAGAAAGAAACAATTTGAGTATTATGGAAATACATTCAGGATAACACAAGACCTAGCAGGGTGCTAAGGGCTTGGAGTATGATCTTCCAGAAGTCAAAGGATCTAGGATTAAAACCAAGAATCACCCCCCCCCCCCCCAGCAAAACTGAGTATAATACTTCAGGGGGAAAAATGATCATTCAGTGAAATAGAGGATATTCAAGCATTCTTGATGAAAAGACCAGAGATGAATAGAAAATCTGACTTTCAAACACAAGAATCAAGAGAAGCATGAAAAAATAAACAAGAAAGAGAAATGATGAGGGACTTACTGAAGCTGAACTGTTTACATTCTTACATGGAAAGATAATGTTTGTAACTCTTGAGACTTCTCTCAGTATTTGGGTATTTGGAAGGATTTTATATATATATATATATATAGACATAGGGCACAGGGGAGTTGAATAGGAAGGGATGATATCTAAAAAAATAAAATTAAGGGGTTAGAGAGGAATATATTGGGAGGAGAAGGGGAGAAATGGAATGGAGCAAATCATCTCTCATAAAAGAGGCAAGAAAAAGCTTTTCTGATGGAGGAGAAAAGGGGGGGTGAGAGGGAAAACGTGAAGCTTACTCTCATCATATTTGGTTTAAGGAGGGAATAACATGCACACTCAATTTGATAAGAAAATCTATCTTACACTATAGGAAAGTAGGGGAAAAGGGGATAAGTGGGGTGTGTGGGGGGGGAATGATAGAAGGGAGGGCAAATGGGAAGAGGAGGTAATTTGAAGTAAACACTTTTGGGGAGGGACAAGGTCAAAAGAGAGAATAGAAGAAATGTGGGTCAGGATAGGATGGAGGGAAATATGGGTAGTCTTTCACAACATGACTGTGATTAAAGTTTTTGCATAACTATACATGTATAGCCTATATTGAATTGCTTGCCTTCCCAGTGGGGATGGGTGAGGAGGGAGGAAGGGAGAGAAGTTGGAACTCAAAGTTTTAAAAATGAATGTTAAAAATTGTTTTTACATGCAATTGGGAAATAAGAAATACAGGTAATGGAGTATAGAAATCTATCTTGCCCTACAAGAAAATAGAGGAGATAGGGATAAGGAAAGGGAGGGGTATGATAGAGGGAGGGCAGATTGGGAGAAGGAGTAATCAGAATGCATGGTATCTTGAGGTGGGGGGAAGGGAGAGATGGGGAGAAGATTTGGAACTCAAAATCTTGTGGAAATGAATATGGAAAACTAAAAATAAATAAATAAATATTTTAAAAATTCCAAAAAAAGAGAAAGTTTTAGAAGTATAAAGATTACATGTGGGCAGCAGAAAGTCCTGATAGCCCTCAGTTTTTCATGGGCATTGAATTTAGATCAATAATCAGTGTACCTGAAGATGGCTCCTCTTCCCCAGAGGATACAGGGACAGAGCATTCAGAAGTAGCAGAAAGGTAAAGAAGAGGGGCCTAGACTCTCCAGTCCATGTCTAGGCTGACACATAATGCTCTGGGATGCCACCCACATAGCATGTGTTGTTGTTTAGTTGTTCAGCCATGTTGTTCATACTCTTTGTGACCCCATGGATTATAGCATACCAATACTATCTATTGGGTTTTATTGGCAAAAATGCTGGGGTGGTTTGTCATTTCCTTTCCCAGTAGATTAAGGCAAACAGGTTAAGTGATTTGCCCAGGTGACATAGCCCAGGGAGACAAATCCTTCTGAGGTCAGAATTGAACTCAGGTGTTCCTGACTCCAGGCCCAGAGCTCTATCCACTGAACCACCTAGCCATGTAGATACATGTCAGTAAAGAGCAGCATGGTGTTCTCTAAGGAGAACACCTAAGTACTATCCTATATGTAAGTTCTACTGTATAGTAATCAGTGATGTTTGACCATTACATAGTGAGTATTATAGATTAAATATACCACCTATGCCAATCTTATATATGTATCTGGTGTGAGGGGAGAATGAAGTGAGATCTTAGACTAGAGGACTGTACTAGGCTTTCTCTTCCCATATGATATTTTAGGAATGATAAATATTCACCCAGGAGTGTTTTGACTTTCCTTAAACCAACCCCTAATCCAGAAATTCAAATCTAGGCAACAGGCATTTGTTAAACACTTACCATGCACCTGGCACTGTGCTAAGTCCTGGGTATACAAATACAAGCAATAATAAACACAGTATTTGCCCTCAATGAACTTGCATTCTAACAGGGAAAGACAACACATAAAATGGAGCTAAAGAGGAAGGTGGGGAGGAGTCGTGTGTGGGCATGGCAGAAGAGTCCAGAGAAGAATGAAGGTGGCTGACCTGGGCCCTTCCTCAAAATGGAGGTTGTAGGAGGAACTCACCAATGGGAGAAGGGGTCCCCAGAGGAGGAAGGATGCTCTAGGCTAAAAAGGTCACAAGGACTGAGGGAACTTCCAGGGTAATAAGTCAACTGAGGTATGGTGGTTGTACAGAGAGTTAGCAGCGGAGTCAGGAGAGGAATGCAGCATGACTGACCTGGGCCCTCCCTCAAAATGAAGACTTTACAAGGAACTCACCATAAGTGCTATGAATTGCTACAGGATGACCAGAAGAAGAGGGAAGGTCACGAAGTTGCTAGAGAGGGATGTTTGGACTCCAAGACCCAACTGAGGGAGATCAGGATGATCCTGAGTCATCCTGAAGACCGGCTCATTCCTAAAAAATAAAGTCAGCAGAAATGTAGTAGAAAGAAGAAACCTAGAATCAGATCCTATGCTGAAAGAAACGCTGAGTGGGGAAGGATACTCAAGTCCGTAGTTCAGACAAAAGAAGCTTTGTAATGTTCCTACACCTCAAAGTGAAAGCATCAGCCATAGGCTGACTAGATGGGGATTCTGTCAGTGGAGACTGGTGAGAGAGGATAATGGGAATTTACAGAGTTGCTGAAAATGGCTCCATTAGCTAGTAACTACAAATATAGACACTGGGCACCATTTGTCAGGAACTGAGAAGTGCAGGTGGAATCATATGGGGCTATTAGACTGCTAAAATCAGAGAAAAGATCTGTGAGAACTTGCATGGAAGAGTTACACTGTGATGTCTATCCATGGTGCACTACATGCTGTTGAGCTTTGAGGCATCTGGAAAAGAATTATTCACCAGGGGTATTCTTATCACTGTGGATCCTAATTTGGTTCTTTCTTGGAAATAATGCTGTTTAGTCTTAAAGTCTAATGGATCAGATGTTTACAAGGGGAGTTGGTTAAAAAAAAAAAACCTACTTGATTATGTGAGACAGAAAATTCTCAATTTGTTTGTGTGTGGATACTGAGTCAGAGAAGTGTGAAGTCTCTCCAAATGAAGCTAGGCCCTTCATTTCATGAAGGACTTTCTTATAATCGTCTTTAAATGTTTCTCAAAGTTCTCTGGGTAAGAAATACAGGTTCTTTGAGAAAATACCTTTTTTGAAGACTTTTCCTTCTTAGATAATTTATAAAAGTCATAGGTTTCTAGATGTTGTTATGGTAACTTAGCTAAAAATCTAAATTAACCAATTAAGCACCATATGAAAATTAGTTTTAATGAATTATATTTATTTCCAGTTAAAGACAATATTTGATTAGGGTACGGGTTTAATGGTGGTGATTAAAATGAGGAAAATAGAAAATTATGTCTTTCTGAACTGGGGGGAAAAATAAAAAATTACCTGGGGCATTTTCTACTATATGCGAAAAATGTCCTGCATAGTTGTGGCTTCCCCTCTTCAATCACTGGAAATAAGGATCAAAGAAAATTAGAAGCAGGAAAACAGAAAGGAGATGGGAAATGGGAGGGAGGAGATGAAAGGGACAGGAGGAAGAAATATTTATTTCTATCTGCATAGATCATACCAAGAGCTTAAGCCTCATTATTTGAACTATGTGGCCGCTTATCAAAACCCTAATGATTAGTTTGATTGGTTTTTTTTTCTTTGTTTCATAGGATTGAATAAACATCTTTTAAGTATAAAAATACATAGTCTCAAATAGCAAATTTTACATGGAACATGCCCCAGTGGATTGAGTACAAGAATGTAATCAAAGCTCAGGTTATTGACTTTGGGGGCCGTCTTGTCAAAGTCCTTAGCCTTTTCCTTCCTCAAGTTCACTTGTCTATAAAGTAAGGATAAAAAACTTCACTCTTCTCACACTGGTGGAATAATGCAGCATAGAGGATGCACAGATTTCAGCTTGGAGTTTTTACTTTTCCAAGCAAGGCATAGACACTATTAAAATATATAATGCCATTCCACCGGCAGCTAGAGAGTGTGGGGCCTAGAGTCAAGAAAAATCATTTTCTTGAGTTCAAATATGGCCTCAGACACCTACTAGTTTTGTGACCCTAGGCAATTACCAATTACTGATCTGTAAAATATGCTGGAGAAGGAAATGGAAAACCACTCCAGTGACTTTGCCAAGAAAACCCCAGATGAGGTCACAAGGGGTGGGACATGATGAAAGGACTCAACAATGACAAAATGTATCCTGAATATAACTGGCTTGTACTTATTTGTTTGTTTTCTCCTCCATTAGATTGTAAACTCCTTAGGGGCAGGGATTGTCTTTTTCCTCTTTTTGTATCCCCCATTCTTGGCACATAGTAGGCACTTAATAAATATTTATTGATTGACTACTACCAATAATTGGTAAGGATGAATTTAGAAGTGGGTAAGAAAGAGTTAATTCAGAAAAGATTTCATGGCCTTCCTGTCTTGGCAACACTGTACTCCTTCTGTACATTATGTATTTCTGTATATGATCATTTAGTTTTTTCTCATTAAGACATCATGGTATGATGAATAAAGAGCCCTCTCAGAGCCAGCTTTGGTACGTACCGGCTTCCTGTACTTTCCTGGATTCTGGGCAGCTCACTTAACCTCTCAGAGTTCTAGGCCAGAGAAGTCAAACACTGGACGCCTCGGCCTGAACCAGAGTAAAATGTATTTGGGAAATATTTATCAAAATAAATAAAAATACAAGAGAATATAATGTTAATATGTTATTTTCTAAGTCAATAGGGGTGGCAGGGATCCTTATGTGTGGTTTAGTGACTGCTTCTCTTCAAGTTTGATGCCACTACCCTAAGTAACTCTCCAAGACTATATAATGGGAGAAATATCTCCTCTCTGAGCTCATGTGGTGGATGACTGCTGCCAAATCTATATTTACCACAACACAGAAATTGAAGAGGTAAAAACCTACATCTAATTATTATACTCAAGCATAGGTTCAAGCCTCAGAGAAAACCTGAACAATCATTAGGATTCTAACAAGGCATCTTGTTGGCAAAATTACATCAGAGTGACAGAGAAATAATTATTTTATGTGTTACAATCTTGGACATAACTTTTGAGCCATAAAAATTAAAGAGAAGATAGGTCCATAATTCTGTACTTTCTTCAATGTCGTAAAAGTTGGACAGGACAAGTTAAATAGAGCCATAATTGCATACATTCCCCTAAGGAAACAAACTCTGTAGGTAAACTAAGCCAGGTTATGGATCAAACTACATTTAGAGGATTCACAAATAGGCCAGTTGAGAAGGATTTATATGTCATCAGGGAGTTAGGGACAGTTCAGATGCTTCCTCTGACTTCTTAATCTAAGGAATGTTTAAGGCTCTTAAGCAAATTTTTACATCCCATTGAACAAGTTTTGGTCAGGTGAGGTTAATTTTAACTAAAATTTGTAGGAGAAATGGTCCTGAGTCCCAGATAATAAGAGGAAATTAAAAATTCCCATAACAACTATTAGCTGCAAAAGAAATGTCAATCTGTGTTAGTTGTGGGAGTTTCCTCATCTAAGTGTTCCTTGTATCAATTAAATCGTGGATCCAGTCCTTATCCTTACCCCTAATTCTCAAGGGACAGTCCTCTTAATTCCAACTATGACTCAAATCAATTAAGTAAGATATACTTCGCAGACATTGGACCTAGAAAGTAAGAAGGTCATACAAATTCCCTTGGAAGTTCTTGGAAATAATAACAATAACAATAAGAGCAAAATTTTACTTTAAAATTTACAGAACACTTTTTATATATTACCTCATTTATCTTCACAATAACTCTATAAGGGAGGTGCTATTAGTACTCCCATTTTAAAGATGAGGAAACTGAAAGCTAGGAGAAGTTAAATGACTCATCTAGGTTCACAATGCTAGTAATTTTTGGTGACTCAGGTCTTCTTGAGTCCAAACATTGCACTACCCAGCTTGTCTCAGTGTACCTAATGAAAACTGGTGGCAGTAAGAAACAGAAGTAAAGAAACCCTTTAGGAAAAGACAGCTTGAAATTCAGAACTAGAAGCAATCTCCAGTCTCCCAGAGGTATTTTCTACAAATGGGTCAAATTATACTTCATGAAACCTAACAGTAAAAGCCTGCTAGAATATCAAGGTTAAGGGAATTCTGGTGTTATTCACTATTGCTCTAGCATCAAAGGTTTTCACTATATATTCAGAGCTTTAGAAATCGTATCATCTTTTCCAAGAAATATTGAATTTTCTAGAGATGTAAGTGAATCTTAGTGCTGTGATACCTAAAGAATAATTTTCACTTACTCTGAAAATAGCAGTGCTATCACAGTAAGTGACAGTCTTTTGGAGGGATTTAGACTCCTACTGTCTAGAGAGTTAAAGCTATCTCCTTTCTGGTACAGAATGAATAAGTCGATGAAGAAGTATTTATTAAGAGCTGACTATATGCCAACTGGGCAGCTAAGTGGTAAAGGAATAGGACACTGGGCTTGAGATCAGGAAGATTTGAGTTCTAATATGACCTCAGATACTTATTAGATAAGTGACCCCAGCAAGTCATTTAATCCCTATTTGCCTCAGTTCCTGTAAAACAGGGACACACTGGAGAAGGAAATGGCAAACCACTCTGGTATCTTTGCCAAGAAAACCTAATGGAAAATAGTCCACGGAGTCACATAGAGTCAGACAAGACAACCGAACAACAATATGCCAGTCACCCTCCTAAAGTATTGGAGATACAAATATAAAAGTAGCATAGTCATAAGAAATTTGCATTCCAAGAATAGAAGGTGATGCATGTAGAGTAATGTAGCCAGCAGGAGTCTTTGTTCGGGAAGTCACAGGGACTGTGAGTGGAACAATAGGATCATTAGCTAAGATGGCCTTTTCTCAAAGATGTGTTGTTGAACCATCTGACAGGTCTTCCCTCCAAGATCATGTGGTTTGGATAAGAAGGTTATTTCACTTGGCAACATTTGCTCAAAGTGAGTCTCTCCCAAGTTACTAGCAGAGGTGGCATAATCCACCACCAGCACTTTGTGGGGTAGAACTCTATGCTAGCAATGAAGTGCTTGTGAGTCTTTGACAAAGGCAGCTCTAAGGATTCTGCTCTGTAGGGTCCCCGCCTCCTACCAGGATGGTGGTGAGGAGAGTCAATTAACAGGCCAAAAAGGAGGAACCTATCTGTGGCAGAAAACAGCATTCTGTCCTACGATCTGAAAGTTTCAACCAATCCATAGGGCTTGGCAGAGGTTGAAATAACAGTTCCAAGCTAAGGCAAGGAGGAGGGAGGGGAGGATGTCAGCCAGCAAATCAACAAACATTAATTAAACACTTACTATGCATTAGGCCCTGTGCTAGTGCTAGAAACACAAAAAACAAAAATGAAACAGCCCCTGACCTCAGAGAACTTACTTTATATCAAGGGAAACTGCATATATACATACATACGAGTATACACCAAATACATACAATCAAAATACAAGGTCATGGGTGAGAGAGGCCCTAGTAGCCAGGTGGAAAAGGAGAGAGCTCACATAAGAAGAGATGTCTGAACTGAGCCTTAAAAGAAACCAGATATTCACAAGGGTGGAAGTGGAGAAAGAGAGCTCATTCCAGAACTGGGGACAGCCTATGCAAAGGCATTAAGATGGAAGATGGAGTGCAGTAGAAGAAGGCCAGTCTGCTGGGAAGGCAGAGGAGAGGTCAGAGCAAAGGAACTCAGCAACCAAAACAAAGAGAAACACAAGAAGTGGTAGGATGACATTTCATCTTAAACTGTGGTATGACATGAGTTGATTTGCAAATGAGTGACAAATGGGACACTGGGAAACAACATTTGGAAGGTCTGACCAGGCTGTTGCATTTTTATTTTTGTGTTTCTGGCACTAGCACAGTGCAAAAGATAGCAAGTGAGCTTTCTCATTGAAGAAAAAGAAGGATTGACCAGGATATCTACACTTATACACTAAGGAGAGTGGGACCATGCTTGTGCCACTGCTGGGTGGCAGCCCAGATCTTTTTTCTTTCTTTTGCCTTCCATTATTGCCCCTTCACTCCTCCTCCTCTTCATCTTCTTCTTTTTCTTCTCTTTTCCATCTTCTTCTTTTTCTCCTCTTCCTCCTCCTCCTCCTCTTCCTCTTCCTCCTCCTCCTCCTCCTCCTCCTTCTTCTTCTTCTTCTTCTTCTTCTTCTTCTTCTTCTTCTTCTTCTTCTTCTTCTTCTTCTTCTTCTTCTTCTTCTTCTTCTTCTTCTTCTCCTTCTCCTTCTTTTTCAATGAGGAAGCTCACTTGCTATCTTTTGTATTGAGAAATAGCCCCAGCAGGAGGAGAACTAGGCTGATCCTTTAAAGAAGAACAAGCATTTGACTTTTCTGCCACTTCAAATATTTTAGGCCCAGTATGGGGTTAATCACATTACAGGATACACCTAAGCAGCTATAGCCTATGAAAATTTTTTCCTGAGTTTCTGACTTAGTGACTGTAGAGGTGGAGAGAAATAGACTATATCTTTTTAACTTTGAAGTTGATTCTTTTAATCTATTTACTAGTAAAGGTTTTTTTTTTTTAATATTAATTGCATGTTATGGCCCACAAGTACCAGCCATCAAACCCAAATCACTAGGTTAGCCTAGGTTAGGCCTGGCCCAGAATGTACATAGAGCATCCAGCCAAGCCATTGTCCTTTCATGCATGTTTCTATGTTTCTACCTCAGCTGGCCAGGCATGACCATAGGTCCAGACAGTTTCTCTCGCTGAGCTAGATCACACAAAGCACATCTCATTCACTCAAGAAACACCCCAGAGCAATTGGCACAACAGTCACTTCCATGGCAGTGGTTCATTAGTTGGGTGTTAATGATTTTGTTTTCACAGTGAAGTCAGAGATAAAAAATGTAAAATGAAATTCATCCAAGGACTGATCAGCTGTTCAAACACACTGAGCCCTGCTTCTCATCAAGCACTATTTACTCTCTCATAGTTTCACACAACACAGAACTCAAAAAAAAAAGATATGCTTGAGTGAATTGCACTTCAGATAGAAATGTACATTCTGACAAATACAGTGCCTTGTGCAATCTAGGCACATTATATCGTTGGATTCTCACTACCAACTTGGGGGGATTATTTTACCTATTTTTTTCCAAACAGTTTATATAGTATTGAAATTTATTATTTTTTCAAACATTTGGTAGAATTCATTTATAAATTCACTTGATCCTGGGGTTATTTTTTCCTCTGGAGCTCATTTATGGCTTGTTTAATTCTTTTTTCTAAGACAGAGTTATTCAAGTATTCTAGTTCCTGTTCTATTAATTGAGCAATTTAATTTTTTGCAAATGTTCACCTATTTGATTTATTTGCATCACCAGTTTTATTGGCATATAATTGAGGAAAAGAAGCTCCTAAAATTACTTTAATTTCATCTTACTTGTTCTCATTGTCGGCTTGGAAACTAAGTAGTGCAGTGGTATTATTGTCCCCATTTTACAAATGAGGAAATTGAGGTTCAGGGAGTTGAAGTGACTTGTTCATGCCCTCACAAGCTAGGAGTCAAACCCTTCCCCTCCCAGTTCCAAATGTGACAAGCTTTCCACTACATGACAACATATTTGTTGAATGGGTGAATTAAAATCTGGGTCAGGCAAAGTTATCAAATATTTCTCCTATTATGTGTCAGGTACTATGCTAGGTGCTAATTGATTTTTGTATGTTCTATTTTAAATGCACCAGTGGAACTGGCTATTTAAAAGTATTTTATAGCATGTCTTTATGTGTGTGTGTGTGTGTATGTGTGTGTGTGTATGCACACAGAATACTTAATCTCCAATTTAATTTGTGTGAACATTTAAATTTTTAGTATCATGTTTGTTTAAGGCAAGGTCTACTTATAGAGTCATCTATAGACAAAGAGATTTAGGGTAAGTCACCCAAAAGAGGAACTCCACAGCAGATCCATTTAATGATGCATTCAGTTATGGGTGTGTCATTTTAGGGCACACTTAACAAGCATATCCAGAAGAGGGCAAGTAGGGTGGTGAGACAACATGGAACCATTTCATGAGGAGCAATTGAAAGATGGGGGGGTGGGGAGTTTAACCTCAGAGGATAGAAAAGGTGATAATTCATTTCCCCTGGAAGCCTCACTTCTAATCACATTCTCTTCCCTTGGGTATGGATTTCTTAAACTAGGGCCCACAAATTAAAAAAAAATTTGTGTGTTGGCAACTATATTTCAGTAGAACTGTTCTCCTTTGTGATCCTACATATTTTATTAAATACATTTAAAAACATTATTCTAAGAATGAGTTCATGGACTTCACCAGATTGCAAGAGGGGTCCATGACATACAAGGATAAGAACACTTGTTGTAGAAAATAGGGTTGGTAAAATCAGGAAGAAGTCAAAGTTTATCTTTGCTACTGTCTCTACTCTTTTAAGAGATTCCCTTCCCTTCTCACTGAGCCCTGGGAGGGCACAGATAGTCCCATGATAAGCCCACATCAGTGACTCAGAACTGCTCTTCAACCTACCCAGGCCTTCTGCTGGGAGCCTATGCAGCACTCTACATTCCACCTAAAATCTAGTGGTTCTAGATCACAGGTCAGCAAAATGAAAGAATTGTACATTTTAAAATAAAGTTCTATCATATTTAAAAATATAAGTTATATTAAAAAATTAAAAATTATACTAAAAATGTAAAAACTGGTGGCAGAACCAAGACGGTGGAGTAGAAAGACACACATACTTGAGCTCTTACCTCACAGCCCATAAAATACCTGTAAAGAAAGACTCTCAACAAATTCTAGAGCAGAAGAAGCCACAGAATGATGGAGTGGAAGAGATTTCCAGCCCAGGGTGACCTGGAAGGCTGACGGGAAAGGTCTGTCACACTGAGACGTGGAGTGGAGCCCAGCCCAGTCTTGGCAGTACAGCATGGGGAGGATGACCAGAGCAGGCCTCAGGGGTGAAATCCCCAGGAGCAGTAGCTGTTCACAGATCTCTCAACCCACAGGCACCAAAGGCAGCTTCAAAGGTCAGTGAGAGAGCTTTATTACCTCTGTGACAAGGGAGCAGGGCTCTCCCCCAGACCCAGCTCCAGGCAGCAGCAGTGGAGGCAGCAGCAGCAGAGGGCCACAGCTACAGTGGCCTGTCAGCTTCCATTGTTGGATAAAACCCCTGGAGGAATTGAGCTACTGATCTGAATCTCAGCCAGGAGGCAGGCCAGGGAGTAAACTCTTCTTCCTTGATTTTACCACCTTGGAGGAACTGAGAACTTACAGGCTCCCAGAGTATACCCTGCTTTTGACAAAGAACCCAAAAGTCAAGTAACTGGTTGGGAAAATGCCCAGAAAAGGGAAAAAAAATAAGACTATAGAAGGTTACTTTCTTGGTAAACAGGTATTCTCTCCCATCCTTTCAGATGAGGAAGAACAATGTTTACCATCAGGGGAAGACATAAAAGTCAAAGCTTCTGCATCCAAAACCTCCAAAATAAATATGCAATGATCCCAGGCCATGGAAGAGCTGAAAAAGGACTTTGAAAATCATGTAAGAGAAGTGAAGGAAAAAATGGGAAGAGAAATGAGAGTGATGCAAGCAAATCACGAAAAGTGTGATTCCTTGCTAAAGGAAAAATACCGAAGAAAATAATACCTTTAAAAATGGGCTAACTCAATTGGCAAATGAAGTCCAAAAAGCCAAGAGGAGAAGAAGGTATTAAAAAGCAGAATTAGACAAATGGAAAAGGAGGTTCAAAAGCACACTGAAGAAAATAGTTCTTTAAAAATTAGAATGGAACAGATGGAAGCTAATGACTTTATGAGAAACCAAGAAATTACAAAACAAAACCAAAAGAATGAAAAAATGAAAGATAATGTGAAATATCTCATTGGAAAAACAACTGACCTGGAAAACAGATCCAGGAGAGACAATTTAAAAATTATGGGACTACTTGAAAGCCATGATCAAAAAAAAAGAGCCTAGACATCATCTTTCATGAAATTATCAAGGAAAATTGCCCTGATATTCTAGAACCAGAGGGCAAAATAAATATTGGAAGAATTCACCAATCACCTCCTGAAAGAGATCCAAGAAGGGAACCTCCTAGGAATATTGTAGTCAAATTCCACAGTTCCCAGGTCAAGGAGAAAATATTGTAAGCAGCTAGAAAGAAACAATTCTAGTATTGTGGAAATACAATCAGGATCTAGCAGCTTCTCCACTAAGGGACTGAAGTGCCTGGAATATGATATTCCAGAAGCCAAAGGAACTAGGATTAAAATCAAGAATCACCTACCCAGCAAAACTGAGTATAGTACTTCAGGGGAAAAAATGCTCATTCAATGAAATATAGAACTTTCAAGCATTCTTGATGAAAAAATCAGAACTGAAAAGAAAATGTGACTTTCAAAAACAAGAATCAAGAGAAGCATGAAAAGGTAAACAGGAAAGAGAAATCACAAGGGACTTACTAAAGTTGAACTGTTTACATTCCTACATGGAAAGATAATATTTGTAACTATTGAAACTTTTCTAAGTATCTGGGGAGTTGGAGGGATTATACACACATACACACACACACACACACACACACATACATACACACATATATATCTATAGAGAGAGAGAAAGAGAGAGACAGAGACAGGGACAGGGACAGAGACAGAGACAGAGAGAAAGAGAGCACAGGGTGAGTTGAATAGGAAGGGATCATATCTAAAAAAATAAAATTAAAGTGTGAGAGAGGAATAGTTTGGGAGAAGAAAGGGAAAAATGGAATGGGGCAAATTATCTCTCATAGAAGAGGCAAGAAAAAGCTTTTCTAATGGAGGAGGAAAAGAGGGAAGTAAGAGGGAAAAAGTGAAGCTTACTCTCATCACATTTGGCTAAAGGAAGGAACAACATAAATACTCAATTTGATATGAAAATCTATCTTACACTACAGGAAAGTAGGGGAGAAGGGGATAAGCAGGGTCAGGGGGATGGAAGGGAGGGCCAATGGGAGGAAGGAGCAATTAGAAATAAACACTCTTGGGGAGGGACAAGGTTAAAAGAGAGAATAGAAGAAATGGGGGGCAGGATAGGATGGAGAGAAATACAGTTCGTCTTACACAACATGACTAGTGTGGAAGTCATTTGCAAAACTACATATATATATAGCCTATATTGAATTGATTGTCTTCTCTGTGGGGATGGGTGGGGAGGGAGGAAGGAAGAGAAGTTGGAATTCAAAGTTTTAGGAACAAATATTGAGAATTGTTTTTGCGTAGAACTGGGGAATAAGAAATACAGGTAAAGGGGTATAGAAATCTATCTTGCCCTACAGGACAAGGGAAAAGATGGGGATAAGGGAAGGGAGGGATGTTAGAAGGGTGGATACATTGGTGGAAGGGGCAATCATAATGCAAGGTATTTTGGGGTGGGGGGAGGGGAGAGATGGGGAAAAAATTTGGAATTGAAAATTTTGTGGAAATGAATGTTGAAAACTTAAAATAAATTTTATAAAATATATAAAAACCATTTTTCTTTTCTGATTCTTCTTTCACAATATGACTAATGCAGAACTGTGTTTAATATGATTCTACATGTATAGCCTATATCATATTGCTTATTGTTTTGGGGGAAGAGGAAAGCAGGGGGTAAATTTAGAATTCAAAACCTTATTAAAAGTGAAAGCTGAAAAGTAAAAAATAAATAAAATTTTAAAAAATATATAAAAACCATTCTTAGCATGAGAGCTGACAAAAACAGGCTGCTGGCTGAATTTGTCCCTTGCCAGTTGTTTTCTGATACCCTGGTCTTGATCAATTATTCAGGGCCAATATATCAACTGGAGATAACTCTCTCTCTAAGGCACATTTTCAAAATAACCTTCTGAATTCAATGATTTAACTCAAAGCAGTGATCTAATTGTGGAAATCTTGGGCATCAGAGTAAGCAAGGGGGGATGATATTTTGAATAGGTAAGACCTAGGGGAGACCCATTAAATCATGTAGCAAACGTGGCCTCCTACCCTGCTAAAGGTAGGAGTAGTTAAAGACAGAAGTAGTTCAACTGGCAAAAGCCAAGAAAAAATCAATATGACCTCAATCAAACCTTCCCAACCAGAAGGAATACACTCATAAAAGTGGGTGGGCATAGGTACAGAGGAGTGATAGATGAAAAACCCAGGCCTGGTACAAGCCCCAGCATCAACTGAGTCAGTCACTTGCCTGATGGTTGTAGGAGGATGAGGGGAAGACTGTGAAGGACAAGGTGGGAAGTACTGTAGCACTATTAGTTAACTCCATGTTCATTGTGTAAACATGTTAAGGAAGTTAGTAATAGGCCCAGTTATAATGAAAATGTCTTAGAGAATGAACATTTCTAATGGAGTCTTTATAGTGGCCAAATACGTTACAAATACATGGCATAACCAATAGAAAGCTGTCCTGGGAGCCAGGAAGACCTGTGTTCAACTCCTACCCTTGACACATGAAGGTTATGTTCCTCTGCACAAGTCATTTAATATTTCAATGACACCATGCAATTCTTTAAGACCATAGGTTGCAAAACCATTTTGGCATGTAGATAGCTCTTGATAAATGCTTTGTAACTGACTGATCTACTCTGGTAAACAAATATTCCTCACCAACAATTTCCTAATCAGGAGTTCTTAATCTGTTGTCTATGAACTTTTAATAAAAATTTTGATGATTATATTTCAGTATAATTAGTTTCCTTTGTAATCTAGTGTACTTTATTTGTTGCATTTAAAAACATTATTCAGGGGAGGGGTCTATAGGCTTCACCAGACTGTCAAAGGGTGTCAAGGACATACAAAAAAGGTTAAGAACTCCTGTTCTACACTGAGAAAGTTGTACATCCAGACCAAAAGAATGCTGTCTCTGTGATGATTAAAAACTTATATTTGTATAGAACTTTAAAGCTTATGTTATTTTATTTGATCTTTGCAACAATACTTTGAGGTAGACAAGACAGGTTTTATTCTAGTATCTCATCATGGAATGGAGATCATTCTGGGTTCATAAAATCCCTAACTCTTTAAAGATGGATAGGGATTTTTTGACATGGATAATAAGAGAATTTGTTTTTTATGACTATGCATATTTGTTACTAGGGTTTTGTTTTCATTTGGGGTTAGATATGGAAGGGAAGGAAAGAAAATAAGTTTTGATCAATTGAAAAGAAGGAAGGAAGGAAGGAAGAAAGGAAGGAAGGAAGGAAGGAAGGAAGGAGGAAGGAAGAAGGAAGGAAGGAAGGAAGGAAGGAAGGAAGGAAGGAAGGAAGGAAGGAAGGAAGGGAGGAAACTCCCAACTACTAGTGCCTTTCCTCTGAGAATACCTTCCATTTAATCTGTCTGTGCGTCTCTCTCTCTCTCTCTCTCTCTCTCTCTCTCTCTCTCTCTCTCTCTCTCTCTCTCTCTCTATATATATATATATATATATATATATATATATATATGTGTGTGTGTGTGTGTGTGTGTGTGTGTGTGTATATGTACACACACACACATGTATCTTGTACTTAAAGTTGTTTGCATACTGTTTCCCCCATTAGGATGTGAGTTATTCAAAGACAGGGATCATGTATTTTCCTTTCTTTGTATGCCCCCACTTTAGCATAGTGCTTGGCACATAGCAAGAACTTATTAAAAATTTTTTGAATGACTGATCTGAGTGAAGGAAAACTCTGATGCTGGGATCTAATTGGAGGAAATATAATCCTTTGATGTTTGAAGAGCTGACTAGGGAAAGGTTGGTTTATTCCATAGAGTATCTTCAGTTTGAGAGAAGGGAAACTCCTCAGAAGCTTACAAACATTGCCTTTTACCGTCCTCTATGACACAAAAGAGAAGAGCTGAAAAGCTTTGCCAATGCCATGATTAAGGGAACTACTTTTCACTGAAAGTATATAATTCTATCTCAGTACTTAGCCCAGAGGAGATCTCAGACAGCTCTGTAGATCCCAGATCTCATGTGCTATTTGTTAAAAGAACTTAATACGGCTTTAGTAGCCCAATTTTAACAGAGAAGTGACTTCATTCAGCAGGGCAGAGGGGCTCGTAAGAGGAATGGTCCTTCCTAGCAAGCAATGTACAATGCAAATTATTTCCTAAGAAAATCACAGATCTCAAGGCCTGTACTCCTGAGTTGTGAGTTGACTTAGGCACAAGAGTTTCCCTAGTTACTAACCTCAGTGATAGGTGTCTTTAAATTTATGCTTACTCTTCACCGTTGACATTGTGTATAGTGTGGCAGAGAGTGTACCAGATTTATGGATGAACTGCTATGTTGCATAATGACTAATGTAGTTTTGCCTTCTGTTAGTAAATGTTCCATGATTAAGAGTTAATGGTATTGTCTGACTTTTTTTTTAATGAGAAGCACACCACTGGGGACTCAGGAGCTAGAGTTTATGAGTATAAATGTATATTTTCTCCCCACTAGAGTTATCTACTAGAATCCTGAGAGTGAGTTGTAGCAACATGGTCACTCTTTCTGAGGAACACCTTGACCTGACAGGATATGTGCAGGTAAAATGAGTGAACTATCCGTAGACTAGGAAGAGAGACAACTTGGAGTTGGAGTCACACCCACCCATGCTACATAAGCATTTACAAAATATAGAATGAAGAGAAGGAATTTTGAAGAAAGAGGGCACTAGCGTTTGGAGGGAGGGACAGGATCAGGAAAGACTTCATGAAAAAAGTATCCCTCAAATTTCAGAGGAAATCAGTAATTCCAAGAGGTAGAAGAAAGATAAAGAGCAAAGTGTTCTTTGGGCAAGTGAAATGTAATCCCTCAGACACATATTTCATTCCACCTGCTAATTTATATAGCTCTGACCCAGAGCATGGTGTGAACCTTGAATGTTTCTCAGCTATAGGCAGCCAAAAAAGTCTCAGACCGAATGAGAGCCGCAAAGGTTTTCTTCAGGTACCCTTCCCACTAAAATAGATTTTCTGTGGCAATTCTTTCAGCAAAGCAGTTCACATGAGGGAAATCTTTGCCTGGGAAGCTTATGTGTGAAGGGAAAAATAATGCTTCCACAGCCTTTTAAAGTGTCACTCAATGCCTGACCTTCAGAAAAGGAGCAACAGAAGGTAATTGATGACAGTTACTGAGAGTGAAGGCCTTCTGATCAAAATGATTCCACTGTATAACATGCTATGAAGGAATTAATTTTCATTACTTCTCTAATCCTTCTTCCCTTGGTATCTGAATAATACACATTTTCCCATGCATGGGGAAGAATCAAACTCATTGTCAGTGTTGGAGGAAGTATCAGAGAGGAACACAATGGACTAGAACATCAGGAAAGTTGAGTTTTTAATTTTAATGTTGCTAAATAGCTAGCTGTGTGACCTTGGGCAAGTCACTTCCACATTTCTGGGACTGTTTCCACATCTTGAAAATGAGGATAAAATTATTTATTTCAGAAGAATTTAAGTAAGTACCTTCCTCCTCCTCCTGCCTCCATCTCTGCCACCATTAATTCGTCCCGTGTTTCCATGCAAGTCAGAAGTCTTGAGTTCTTTCAATCTCAGTCGCCAGTATGGACTCCAACTCTCATTATAGACTATTGTTCTGTGTGGCCTGACCTTGTTAAATAATGAATAGCTCAAAGCAGTTCAGGATCAGTGATCATATACTCAAAGAACTCTGTGAACTGGGGAGCTATAAGAGGACAAGGGCAGAGGGCTGAGGGCGAGGATAAGGGAAGGACTCTTAGAGGGGTAGGTAGACTTAAGAACAGGGGAGAAAGGAAGCAGACAGAAGTAGAGAAGTGAGGAGGGATAGGGAGGAAAGGACAAGAAAGATAGTGAAGGAAAATAGAGAAAAAAATACACAACAAGAAGTTATAGTTTAGAATATGAGTGGGATGAATTTACCCATAAAACAGAAATGGATAGCAAATTAGAAATTTGAATTCAACAGTATGTTGCTTTTAGGAAATACAATAAAAATGAGAGATACACAAAGATGAAATAAAGGGCAGGGATAGAATTTGTGTTAAAAAAAACAGGGGTAGCAATCATGACAAAGGTAAAACTAAAATAGACAATCAAAAGAGAAAAATGAGGAAACTATACTGTCAGTGATATTACTCAATATTGTTTTAGATCGTTTAAAATAACTAGACAGTATAAAATATCTAAGGGTATATCTGCCAAAACAGACACAGGAAGTATATGAACATAAACATAAAACACTTTTCATGCAAAAAAAAGTTAGATCTAAATAATTGAAGTAATATTTATTGTTCATGGGTAGGTAAAGCCAACATAATTTTTCTAAATGATGATTTTACCTAACTAATCCATTTGTTCAATAGCATCCCAATTATATTACTAAAAAATTATCTTACCGAGTTAGAAAAAACAATAGCAAAGATTATTTGAAAGAAAAAAGGTCAAGAATTTCAAAGAAGCTAGGGCAAAAAGATATAAAGGAAGGAGATGTAACAGTTTTGGACCTTAAATTATGAGGTGAGAACATTGTTGAAGGGTTATTTTGAAGTGAAGAATTATTTTAAGTTAAATTTTTTTTATTTAAATAAAACCAATGTAGCCAAGAATAGAAGAAAGGCAAAAAATTGGGGGGGGGGAACTTTCATAGATAATCTCTCAGATAGGATGTGATTGTGTTAAAATATTGCTCTAGCATAGGAAATGATGACCTGGTTGGTTTTGAAAAACATGGAAAGACTTGGATCTATGAAGTAAGATATCATCCACATTCAGAGGAAGAGATCACAAGTGGAAGTATACATAGTATATGCTTATATATATGTGTGTTTATGAGTATATAATGTGTATATAGGTGTATGTGCATATATTTAGATCTACATAGACACACACACACACACACACACACACACACACACACACACACACATATATATATATATATATATATTCATGTTTACTTGTAGCCTGGGGAGGGGCAATAAAATAAAAAGTGGACAGCAGAGAACAAAAGAAAATCTACAAGGAAGCAAAAAAAAAACAAAAAAAGATGAGCAGCTTTGAAAACAATATGTGGTATTTATTATTTAGGGTTTCTTAAAATGGAAAATTTTTTATATTGAATTATCTCTTACGTTCTTCTGTGTACATGACAATGGCTTTTTTTTCTTTTTTTGTTTTGTATTTAAGTTTAAAATGAATTTTAAAATTTATCAAAAAAAAAAGAAAGAACTAGGAAGCTAGAAATGTAGAGATGCTAACCAGTAGAAAATGGGACCCACTCTGCTGGCTCTCACAGTTCGGCACTATGGCTGTAGGCAGGCACTGCTCTCCTACGTGCAGGTTTCCTGGAATAGCTGCCAGAATTCAAGAATGTGAGCTGTTGCCATGGATCCAGAGTGCCTCAGAGGTGGGCAGGAGCTGAGCAACTGACCAGAAGGCTTCGTGGAGCTGCTGCCTGAAACAGACACTTGACTTGCCTACTTCAAAAGGATGCTCTAAGTAAAAGTCTGAACGAATTGCCATAGCTTAGATGGATGATACATCAATGGTTTTGTCAAGACAGAAAGATATTTGAAAGTAACCAAAAAGTACTATGAAGTTTCGGCTGTTACCAGTAGTAGTACACACAATAGCGATAACCATAATGCAAGAGGGTTGTCCTGGGCTTATTAGCGGGGAATAAGCTCAAGAGCAGGAATCATCCTGTTGTGTTCTTGGACAGGAGAGGGGTAAGGACTGTACTCCAGTACCTGGTATAGTGCCTTCCTTTCACATAGTTGAGTGCTTAATAATTCTCTAATTGCGTTTGACTTAAAAGCATAACCCTGGGAATAGCTGTGGATTTGAATGCCTGACAACTCGTTGACTCATTCATCTTGGGTTGCTTCTCTTCTCTCCATCATAGTTTTCTTCTTAGATAGATAATAATAGGTAACAATACAGGGGCTTTGGGTAGAATGCCTCATCACTGATCAAGTGCTTTAGGAAAACAATTTGCAAAACCTCTGCTTTCCCCGAATTGTAGCAGCAAAGTCAAACAGGTTCCTTTGGCAGATTCCCTTTCATCCTCCCAGACATTACAGAGCAGGGAACTGGGAACATGCCTCCAATGCTGAATACCCTCATATATTATTGATGTTACTGCAGAGTGGGGAAGGCAATGAACATAAGCATCCAACTTGTATGTGAAAGTAGTCTTCTCCAAAAAAAGCTGGACCAGATTTTTCCTTATTTCCTTCCTTTGTATTTGAAGAGCCAAGGGTTATTATTTGGCAAAAGAGAAGCAGAAATATGAGGTCCAGACTCATTTAGACCATTGTTAGTGCTTACTTTTTTCCCTTAGAATCATAAATCTCCAAGCTGGAAGGGATGTCCAAATTCATTTAATCCTACCCTTTCTCACAGATGAGGAAAATGAAGCCAAAAGAGAGAAAACGATTTGCCTTAAATTACATATCTAGGGAGGTTGCTGGGGGTGGCAGGAATTAGACAAAAGTCATCAATTTCACCAGCGCTTTTCAGGCTTGCTCCCAAGCTGATTTAAATGGCAACCAGGGATACTGAAGATTCTCTCCCTGTTCTGCCACACCCCCTCCCCCAGCTTTACCCAGTTCCTTTGTAGTGGAGTCCCCAGGATAATTTAAAAGGGAAGTGAATGACTAGTGAAAGACTCAATAGTATGATAAAGGTTTAAAGGAATTTCTGAACCTAATTCAGATAAGACTCTGGACTTAAGGAATCTAAGGAGCAGCAGGGGAAAGGACAATTCAATACACGGACTTACAGGCTTAAAGACTTTTCTAATTAGCTGGCTGATGCCAGTTAATGGAATCTCAAAAGAGCTGACATAACTTAGGGACTGCTGGGACTGGAGTCAGGAAGACTCATCTTTCTGAATTCGAATCTGGCCTCAAACACTAGCTATGTGACCCTGGACAAATCACTGAACTCTGCCTCAGTTTCCTTATCTGTCAAATGAGCTGGAGAAGAAAATGGCTCTGCTTACTTCACTTTACACCAGTTCATGTAAGTCTTTTCAGGTTTTTCTCAAATCATCCTGCATGTCATTTCTTTTAGCACAATAATATTCCATCACAATCATATACCACAACTTGTTTAGCCACTCCCCATTTGATAGGTATCCCCTTGATTTCCAATTCTTAGCCACCACATAAAAAGCTGCTATAAATATTTTTGTACAAATTGTTTTTTTCCTTCTTTCTTTCTTTTTTTTTTTTTGGATGTCTTTGGGATATAACATTAGTATCGTTGCATCAAAGGATATACACAGTTTTATAACCCTTGGGGCAAAGTTCCAGATTGAATGGGGAATGGCTAAACAGGCTAGGGTATAGTGTTGTGATGGAATATTACTGTGCTGGAAGAAATGACAAGCAGAATGACTTCAGAAAACCTTGGAAAGATTTACATGAACTGATACAAAGTGAAGTTAGCAGAACTAGGTCAATATTGTACGTAGTAACAGCAATATTTTATGATAAATTGTGAATGACTCAGGTAATCTCAGCAATACAATGATCCAAGAAAATCCCAAAGGACTCATAATGAAGCTTATTATCTGAGAAAGAACTGATACTGTCTGAATACAGAATGAAGCATGCTATTTTTCACTTTCATTCTTTTTTTAGTCTTGTACAAAATGATTAATATGGAAATGTTTTACGTGTTTGCACATGTATAAACTACACTGGATTGCTTACAGCCTCAGCCAGGGGGAAAGAAAAGGAAGGAAGGAAAGAAGGGATAGAATTTGGAACTCAAAACTTTTTTTAAAATTTTAAAAATTGTTTTAACATGTAATGGGGAGGGGGGAATAAAATATTATAAAATGAAAAAAAGAAGGAAATGGCAAACTACTTCAGTATATTTGTCAAGAAAACCCCAAATGGGGTCACCAAGAGTCAGACACAACTGAAAAGTGACTAAACAACAACCTAACACTAAGCCTTTCAGAGCTAAGACTCAATGAATGTGCTGCCTATCAGAAAGTATTAGCAGCAGCTCTGTTGCATGACATGAGAGACCCAGCACGACATGCCCCCATCAAAGAAGGTGCTGTACTCTATGAGGGAAGCAGAATTGCAGTAGCTCTAAAGAAGATACACAAATTTAGAGACATCTCCACTTCAAATGTTCATTCTGACTATTTGTGCCTCACCTGTGATAGAGAGCTCTGAGCTAGTATTTGCCTGATCGGCTACTATCACACTGTTTCTTGACCCAACGTAATGATGTCATTTTGGTCCTCTTTGAGGACAAAGGACAAGAACATTGTTAGTAGCTCAATAAAAGACACTGAAGACCTTAGAGGAGGGAGCAGAGATTAGGAGCAGCTCAGGACACATGCCCAACAGAAAACAATATGGTTATCATTGTCAGAGGTATGAGTAGCCTCAACCATTGATGTACCCAATGACCCATGTTCACTGTGTGTCCCCTAGCCTAAACCACTTGAAATTTACTGCCATTGGTCTAATAAATGAAATATATTGGCGAGGGCTTGCAGGCTACAGTTTTTAGTGTATGTTAACCCACAGATTACCATTCTGAGGGGTTCACATATTGGGGGAAGAATTTGCTATACATAATTAGTCACTGTCAGACGGTTTCCTGACTCCAGATCCAGTGATTTTTCAGCACTTCGATTCAACATCTTCTGTCCAGGACACAGAAATTTTCCTCATAGGATTGTGATGAGGAACAAGTGAAAGAAGAACTGCTATTAAGTGTTATATGCAGCCAGATGGCATCATAGGGCAGAGACTGCCAGCCTGCAGTCAAGAAGACTCATCCTGAGCTCAAATCTGGCCTCAGACACTTATTAACTCTATGATTCTGGGTAAGTCACTTAACCCGGCTTGCCTCAGTTTCCTCATCTGTAAAATGAGCTGGAGAAGAAAATGGCAAACCACTCCAGTATCTCTGCCAAGAAAACAGTGGTTGAACTTGGTGATTAATACTAAAATGACAATTGTGCTAATTCAGCTAAATTCTACTATTTAGAGAAGGCTGGGTAGGATGAGAGAAGATACAAGTGGATTATATAGAATAAAGGGTAAAAATAAAGTTTCATTGTGTGGAGTTGTTTTTTAGAAGTTAGTTTAGGGTAGGGAAAGGAAAGGGTGAAACTCTTATCCATTTGGAACCACCCAGACCATCCTCACACAAAGGATTTTTTAATCTCTTCAGCCAGAAAGGAACCGGTGAGGCTAGGGGGCCAGCCAACTTTGTTCTCCCCCCAGGGCTTATATTATGCTTTCTAAGGATTCATGCTTCTTTCCAGGCCTATTTTCTTCCCAATAGGCCAAAGCTAATCTAGCTTTATAAGAACCAGACAGTATGGAAAAAAGAGGGTGCTTTCCCTAGCTAGGCCCTGTTTGTGGAGGGAGTAAAGAAGGAGCCCCTCCACCCAGCTGGTGTTTTTTAAAAAATCACTCTCCCAGTTCAATTCCACAAACTTTTGGCCAAGAGAATGAAATAGGACTCTCCTCACCTCCTCACCTCCTCACCAGGCAGCCCTCTGCTGGCTCTTTGGTTACTTTTTAAATTTGTTTTTGTTACCCACTTCAGCCTGATTTCACCTGGATAAACAAATGAGGGTGGGGAGATGATTATATATAATTATTCACTTTGTTTCCTGTGGCTGCATTTTCTTTCTACCCCATTCCCTCCCTTCATGGTTCTGATTAACTCATCCATGCCTGTCTTCAGTTCCAAACCCACTGAAAACCAGGCTATCCCAAATGAAGAATTCCCATAGAGAGGCTTAATGGATTTATCATGGATTATCATGGATTCAGAAGCACAGTTACTAGGGGCAGAGTCTCTCTGCCAGGAATCCCTGCTTTGTCACCCAAGGCCCCTCAGTTGGTTCCTCCATTGGTGCCTGGGATTTGGAAAGCTACAGTTGACAGTTCTGCCTGCCTGGGCCCTTCGTCATCTCTCACAGATTAAGCAGCAGGTGCGTTGGCTGCTGGGAAGTCACTAAGAGAAACTCCCACGGTGCTTCCCACCAAGTTACCCCAGCTAGCTCACAAAACCTCTTCTGGTATGCCAGTTCTTCAGAGATCTCTGCAGCAGGCCGGCAGGCTCGCCTCTGCAGTGCAGAAGGTGGATGTGTGAGCACATGGAGGTTTTTAAATGGCTAAGGTAAAAAGGGAACCACTTGAATGTTGCCTCATGACAGAAGCACTGACACAGTCCACCTACTCCTGCAATCCTCATCCCTCAAAAGCTAGAACATACCATTCTAATGGGTGACTGTCTCCTCCTGCCCAAGCACCTGGCTTTGCCTCCCTATCATCTGGTATGTGTGGAGCTGCCACCACCAACTAAGTGTTGGACCAAGGATAGAGCCCCACTCCCACTTGCTGCCACCAAAAATAGTTGCTTCTACAGCCTCTGAACTCTTCTAGCCAAAGAACAGTATTTTGCTTTCATAAAAACAACTTAATTGGCACTTGGCACAAACCATTAGGTATCATTAGTCATCTTTTTATGTACTTTTGCTTTCTCTTCCCATCGAGATTGCAACTTCTTTGAGGTACCTTGCCTTCTACCCTTTTAAATCCCCAACAAATCTTAGCGTGGCAAACTTGCACATAGCACGTGTTCAAAAAGAGCATATTGACTAATTGTTTCATGCCCATGGGGTCTCCCTCAGCAAGTGAGCCAGCTTACTGAAGAGGAGAATAAGGCATCAGTTCCAGAAATCTGGAGCTCAATAATGCTCAACCCTCCAAAAACACCTTGCCCACCATTCCCTTCAGTATTATATGAAGTGACTGATTCTTGGTCCAACTTTGAGGACTTTGCCTACAGAATAGTCATTCATTCTTTTAAGAGTTGCAAGAAATAGCTGAAATAGTGCCTTTTAAAAAGAATAATCTAGCCTTTAAAATAGTCACTTGCCCCTACCTTTGAGACCAGTCACGCTTTATGGTGATGAAATAAGAAGGAATGCTCATTTTGTTAATTCTGCTATCATGTAACATGACTCACGTGGCTTATAAATGAGACCCATCAAGCAACTTTTTTGGGGGGTGAGAAGACAAATTTAGGGTACTTACCTTCAAAAACAGGTTACACCTGGGAACTACAGTAACTGATGTTTGTGAAAAGGGGAAACTTGGACATGGAACATTAGAATTACACCAGAGACCAGTTTATGAAGTAAGAACCTTCAGCCAATTAAACACTACACTTTCAGCATACAGCAAGGTGGTTGAATACCAAGCCTATCTTGCTTGGCTCACTCAAGTGGTAGGAACTTGGTACTATTTGGCACAAGTATTAATTACCAGAAGTTGAGAGTTCATTTTCTGTGCATAAAATCTCTGTTGCATGGCTACCTGAAGACTGGCTATAAATGTCTACTGACCTTCACAAAGGAATTGGAGAAGAGGGTAAACACAGTAGCATAACCTATCACCACCAAAGGAAAAATAAGTCAAAGGATATTCCTTACATTTTTATATATATAACTCTGGTGTCAGAATGTCCTTCCTCACATAAAAATCTGGGTATAAATTTGATGATGTCACATACAAGAGCTCCTGGATCATGCCTCCAATCAATGGACCTCTAAGGAACTTGAAGTACCAACTCATTTCCTTCCCCAGTAGGGTTCTCATCTCCCCTGCAAACACTCAGGGTAATAAAAGCACTAAATGAAGAAAAGTTTTTATGTACTAACAACAAAGATTCATTTCTTGGCATATAGTCAAAAATATTCTCCTCCTATCCCTACTGATATCCATACAATCCTCCCAACTTACAGTTGGATCATTACTTTCCCTAAGTGGCTCATATTACTTTCCCACCAAATTTCACCTCTAGATATTGTAGGTGTTGTTGAATTGTTTTAGAGTTATTTAAAACCCTAAAAGATGGTGCTGTTAAAATGTTGCATTCAATATGCCAGCAAATTTATAAAACACAACAGTAGCCACTGGATTGGAAAAGATAAGTTTACCCCCAATCCTAAAGAAGGACAATGCCAAAGAATATTCAAATGACCAAATAATTGCATTCATTTCATACATCAGTAAGATTATACTTAAGATCCTGCAAGCTATACTTCAATAATCTGTGAACTAAAAGTGACTAGAAGAACAAACTAGTTTTCAAAGAGGCAGAAGAACTAGAGACCAAATTGCCAACATTTACTGGATTATGGAGAAAAGCAAAGGAGTTCCAGAAAAACATCTGCCTCTGCTTCATTGACTACACTAATGTTTTTATGTGAATCACAACAAAACGTGGCAAGTCCTCAAAGAGACGGGAGTACCATATCATCTTACTTGCCTCCTGAGGAACCTATATTCAGGCTAAGAAGCAATAATTCGAACTGAACATGGAACAACTGAGTGATTTAAATTTGGAAAAGCAATATGACATGTCTGTATATCATCATCTTATTTATTTAATTTATTTGCAGGTACATCATGCAGAATGCCAGACTGGACAAATCAAAAACCAGAATTAAGGTTGCCTGGGAGAAATATCAACAATCTCAGATATGTAGATGATGTCACTCTGATGGCAAAAAGTGAAGAAGAATTCAGAAGCCTTTTGATGAAAGGGAAAGAGGAAAGTGTAAAAGCTGGATTGAAGTTTAGCATCAAAATCCCTAAGATTATGGCAACTGGTTCCATCACTTCCTGATAAATAGAGAGAAAAGAAAAGGAAGCCACATCAGATTTTATATTCTTGGGCTCAAAGATCACTGCAGACAGCAATTGGAGCCATAAAATGAAAAGACACTTGCTCCTTGAAAGGAGAGCTATGGCAAATTTGCATGCATACTAAAAAGTAGATATATCACTTTGCCAACAAAGATCCATATAGTCAAAGCTATGGCTTTTCCAGTAGCAATGTATGGCTGTGAGAGTTGGACTATAAGGAAAGTTAAGTGCTGCAGAATTGTGATGCTAGAGAAGACTTATGAGAGTCCCTTAGATAGCAAAGAAGTCAAATTAGTCAACACTTAAAGAAATTAATTCAGGCTGTTCACTGGAAAGTCAAATACTTAAGCTGAAGCTTAAATACTTTGGCCAATTAAAGTCGGAGACTCATTAGAAAAAACCTTGATGTTGGGAAAAATTGAAGGTAAAAGGAAAAGGGGACAGCAGAGGATGAGATATTGTCAAGGAAACAATGAACATGAACTTGGACAGACTTTGAGATATAGTAGAAGATAGCAGCACCTGTTGTGCTAAGGTCCATGGGGTCACAAAGAATCAAGCACATTGAATGACCACAGATATTGTAAAGTGCAGCTGACTGATGCTTGAGCTCCCCAATTATTCAGGTAATCAAGAAGAGCTGTATGAAGATTGGCTGTATTAGCTAAGATACAGAGTAGTTTGACATACCAACAATCCTTTGTGGTGACCAAGAGTAAACCCAGCTGGAAGTTCATACCATCTTTGAAGCAGACCCTGAGCCATTTGGTGGTTTATGGATCTTCAAGAGACATGCTTATCTTCAAAAATTCCCTAAATCGTTGGTTACGGTTCTCTCCAACACATCCTGTTTTACGTCTTTTTATCGTATTGTCAGTGCCCAAGACTTCAACTGTGGACTGCTTATCACTTAGAATGACTTCTGATTTGTGTATCAAAGAACCACAGCTCAGACATCTGGAATTCCTCCTTGATCTACCCCTCTTTTAGGGAATGGGGCTCCCTGACTCATTCCTTTCTAGGATCTCTCACCTTTCTCCCCATTCCCCTGCCTTCCTTTATTTGGATCCTGAGAACTGACCTGTGTGTTCTCCAGAGATCTAAATTCCTTCAAGAGACCGTCTGCTTCAGTTTCCATTATGAACTGACTTTGCCAGATCCTAGATATATGAATTACCTGAGGAGAATCAAAAGAAGTTGAAAGAAAAACTCTGGAAACCAGCTGAAAAAAGGAACACCCACCATCACCATCACCACCTTTTGACTGGATGTTGCCATTACCCAGGCTTAGCCCTGCCCCCCTCTCCCCTTCTTAGGCACTCTAGTCCTTTGATGCTTCATGGTGGTCCTTATTGCAATCCCTTTATCGATATTTTTCAACTGAATTTCTTAAAGGCATAGCCAAGAGAGGGTGGGGAGGACATCCTGTTACTAAACTAATTGACAAGCAGATGAAAGATGGTCTTTACATCTTGCATCATTTGCTAATGGACAAGCATTAATTTTGCACTCTACTCTGCAGGACAATCTACTAGTTTGAAGGCTGAGTGAGCAAGAGTTCTTATTGCCCTAGGAAGAAAAGCGTTGTGTGTTGAACAAATCTAACCGTATATAGTTCTTTCACTTGCAAAAGAACATCTTGGTTCTAAATCAGTTTATTCCTTCCATTTTCCCCAAGAATGTGGCATAGAGAAGAATCCAGCATTTGTCCACTGGGCAAAAAGAAAGGGACATTACTTACCATAAAAGGAAAACGATGTTATTATAGAACATCAAACTTCAGTCCCCTAAAGCAGTTCATGAAATATCATGGTAAATTAAAAGTTGCCTGCATTGAAAAGGTTCCTCCTAAGATTGGAGGAGAAAAGACATAATAAAGGGCATGGGGAAGGAACTCACTCAGACAGCTATATCTATTTCAAAAAGTGAAGGCAGTGTGGTATGGGCTGAAGACAGCCTACAATGGTGGAAGGAGCAATAGAAGGGGAGTCAAGGGGCAAGGCTTGTTCTAGGCCTGTGACTTTGGACTAGTCATTTTCCTTTTCCAATCTCTATTTTTCATCCATAAAATGAAAACGTTGGAGTGGGTGATCACTAAGCTCTTTTCTACCCTTAGAAATTATTATGCTGATCTAGTTTAGTGTGGCACACTGGTAAGAACTCTGGGATCAAAGGACCTGTTCAAATTCCAGCTTTTCATCTACCTCTACCTATAATCCCTTGGGCAATAGACTTGGCAGCTAGGTAGCACAGTGGATAGAGTGTTGGAATTGGAGTCAGATGGAATTGATTTCAAATACTGCTTCAGTCACTTACTACAATTACTACTGGGGCAGCTAGGTGGTGCAGTGGATAGAGCACCAGTACAGGAGTCAGGAGGACCTGTGTTCAAATCTCACCTTAGACACTTGACACTCACTAGATGTGTGACCTTGGGCAAGTCACTTAACCCCAGTTGCCTCATCCTGGATCGTCTCCAGTCATCCTGATGAATATCTGGTTACTGGATTCAGATGGTTCTGGAGGAGAAGTGAGGCTGGTGACCTGCACAGCCCTTCCTCACTCAAAACAAAGTCAAGTTCAAGTCAAGTCATTATTTCTCTGATGGCATGGTCTTCTTTGGCAACAAAGGACACACACACAATTACTGGCTGTGTGACACTGAGAAAATCTCTTAAACTCTTTGGGCCTCAGTTTCCTCATCTGTGAAGTGATGATTCCAAGGTCTTTAAGGTTCAACTTACTGTTCTTCAGCTTCCTCGTGTAAAATATGGGGATTAGACCAGATGATCTCTAGGATTCTTTCTAGCTTCAACACTGTATGATCTCATAATGCTACTTCTGTCCTTGTTCCCTTTCCTCTGACAATTGACCTGCAAAGGGGTTCCCAACCCTCCAATATTCACCAATTTCCACACTTAGCAGTGGAACACCCAGAACTAGAAGAAAGAAAGGAGGTGATTTACATCTTTTAAAAATGCTCTCTTACCTGCAACCTCTTTCTTTCAGGTTTGGAAGTCCATGTTAATTTGGGCAGTTGTACCCTCAAGGATCATTTCCTTTTTTGTACCTTATCCAACTCTCAGCATGTTACTTTTGAGTCTTAGTTGATGCCTGAAACACCTGTAGATGTAATTAATGTTCCACCCACTTCTTTTTTTTTTCTCCAGATCATTAAAGTTAGATACAGTTGGGCCAGACAATAATATTTCTGGAACTTTCTAGGATGTCACCAGCCAACTTGATTTATAGAGCTGGTCCTGTTACAAAGCTTGTTTTCAAAAACTCAGATTTGTTCCAATTCAGATGATAAATTAGGGAACAATTTGAGCAAGTAAATTTCAGATTTGCTTATTCCTAATTTTGTCCACAAGAAATGATGAAAATGTAGAAAACTGCACTCAGATGATCTGAGGTGCATAGGAATGGGCACTACCTTGAACATCTTCTGTGTGATACCTTAGTTCACTGTGCATGTTATTCTACGAGGTTGTGTTTTGTAATTCTTTTACATTTCTGAACTTTTCTGTATTAAAAAACAAAACACTTGTTTAACATCTCTAGCTGAATAAGCCCTGGAGTTGCTGTTCATCAAGGTTGCCCTCTTCTAATCCCATTAATATTGACAGCCTGGACCTTGTGAGAACAGGTACAGACTGAGCAGCAGCCTGAGACCCCAGGCGCTGCCACTATTTGTGGTAGTACTTGTGTATCTCATAACCATTCAAAGTGTAAAATCATGCTACTATTTTCATTAAGATGTTCCTATTTTCTATCTTTTTTTATTACTGATGAAGTTTTTGAGTATGATATCCTTAACCCCATTTTCTTCACAAGTCCTGTGCTTTTACTTGAGCACTTTTACATAACATAGTGGTTTTTAGGAAAACATATGCTGAGTTGTAATAGAACTGACAGTAGTCTTTTCAAAAAATTTTTATTTTCTTTTTCATTTGCAAAATGTGGAAATGGAAGGGTTAATAATGACTTTACTAACACCTTGATCTGCTTGAGCTCCCTTACAGTCCAGAGGAAGCCATACTGGCTTGGGAATCAGAATCAGCTAATCAGGAGGCAAACTGAGCATCCCTCAAGCTTAGCAGAACTAAAATCCTTTGCAGTGCTCACTTGCTGAACCCAGAACTCCCTCTGCTGTGCCAACGACCAGAGCTGGTCCATACCAGCTCTAACAGATGGAAATAGCACAAGCCTCCTAGTTCCAGGACCTTGGGGACCCTCTTCTTTGTTCTGTGAAGATGTCCTGTGATCTTTGTGAAATCTACACACACACACACACACACACACACACACACACACACACACACACATCATGGAAATGGAAACTGAACCCAAGGGACCATGGCAGTATCAAATTAAGTTATGACATAATGGGGAAATTCAAACCCCTGGTGCCTGTACCCAATTGGACCATGACATGGCCATTCCCACCCAGCTTTTGCAGTTTCTCTTTTTCTTTATAATCTGTGCAGTCTATCTCCAAAGAGAGCTCAGTGCTGACTGCAGCTCCCATGAATGCATGTCCTCCACTTTGAGAGAAAATAGAACACACATACATCCTAATTCAGTTTGTCTTTCTCAGACCAAACTCCAGAAGTTGACAAAAATGAGCTGGAGAAGGAAATGACAAACCTCATCAGTATCTTTGCCAAGAAAACCCCAAATTGGGGCCACAAAAAGTCGGACATGACTGAAACAACTGATCAACAACCACAGTAGCAAACTCTGACATGAAGTCAATCAATCAGCTAATCAATGAGCTTTTATTAAATGCCCATGATGTGCCTGGCACTGGGAAGAAAGATTCAAGGAATTGTCATGTAAGTTCAAGGAATTTACATCTAATATTTCCCACATCTGAGATCTCAACTGAAGTCTTGCTGAGTCAAGTCACACTATTGCTGGAGGGTTCTTCTAACTCTCTGTGTAGTATCTGACATATCACTAATGGCTACAAAACTTTATCAGTGCTGGCTTAATGCAAGTATGTAATTAGCCAAACTGTTTGTCCTTCCTCACGCTGTGAATGCTTCTAATTCATGGATCTTCCCACGTCCAAAAAGCATAAAACCTGAGAAGCCTTGAGGAAGGTTTCTTGAGGTATATGGAATGATAAAATTCATTTCCCTTTGGCTAAGGAGGTTTAATCATTTCTATGGCTCAGACAGCCCAAACTGACATTATGCTGAACAGCTGCCCCCTTGCAGCAGCTAACACACACACACACGGACGGAACCAGTCTGTTGTTAATTGAAGTGTTGCCTTTAAAGCCCCCTCAGCTCTTTGGAGACTAGAGTGTCTGCATCTCTGTTTATGAACCATGAATAAGTGATGATTTGCTGTCTGAAAAAAGCATTTGAAAAGAGTCCCTCTACACTAGCCCACTCTAGCCCTCAGCATTGTCCTCTGCTTGGCAAAGCCTGATTCCCCTTCAAGGGGATCACGGAGCTTTGTCAACACCTGCAAAACTTCAATGAAAACAAAGGCCACTTTAAAGAGGAAAAATGTTTTTGAAGCAAGGAACCTAAAGAGATTCCTCTTTAATAGTTTCCTTCCAGGGCAGGATTCAAAAGTAACCCTTTTCCTCCCTTCTCCCTCCTACAAGAGAATGTTGGGTTTGGCTGTGAAGAGCCCAACTGCAGATCCAAACAGGACTTTTAGCAGGTCACCTTTAATCTGGCCTTCTAATCCCAAACCCCAAGCCACCATGCCTTGGAGCCTCATTGGATCCATTAGGTGGACATGACTCTACTTGGGGACCCTGCCAGAGGCCCTAGCTGGAAATCACTCCCCACATACATACTGCCAACGTGTGTTTACATTTATGTGCTCCCTCCCCAACCCCCAACTACTTCTGGGGCCTATTAAGCACAGAATTCGTGCAGGAGGTTTGGGTGATCCCCATGCGGACCTCTTTTAGCAAGGACTCAAGATATTGGTCCAAAGCCAGCTCCAAAGTAAGTGCTCGGAAACCAGCCTTGGGCAGCCTGAGAGGCCACCCAAACACTGAGCTTGGTTGATAAAGCACAGGACCAGCAGAAATGCAATAGCTGAACAAAGGCCCAACCTCCCCTTTGTCAAGAATAATAATAAATGTAGAACTTGTCATTGACAGTGGTTCTCAGTGTAAGACAGCTAAGTTGAAATATAAAATCCTGCCCTCCCTGAGGATAAATCTTCATATTCACCTTCTCTGAGAATATCACTTTGTGGCTGCCAGCAGGGTAGTTTACTTTTCCATTACTATCTGCTCTATTAATGTTGCCAAAGCTTGTCTTTCCTTCCTTTAAAAATGTTGGCTCAGCTTTTCTCTCCCTTTCTTCTCTGTTCTTCACTATCACAGAGCAGGCCCTAATCCCCTAATTCCTGTAGAGGTAAATTGTGGGCAGAATACTATGCCAGGTGAAGGGAAGGAAGAGTCATAAGAGACTGAGAAGATTGGGGAAAGATTCATGGGGAGGGAGCCTTTAAAATGGACCTTAGGTAGGATTTTAGGGTAGGATTATAACCGGGCATCTAGGTGGTGCAATGGATGGAGTACCAGATGTGGAATCATCTTTCTGAATTCAAATCTGGCCGCAGGTACTTACTAACTGTATGATCCTGGACAGCTCACTTAACCCCATTTGCCTCAGTTTCTTCACCAGTCAAATGAGTTAGAGAAAGAATGGCAAACCACTTCAGTATCTTGTCAAGAAAACCTCAAATGGGGTCATGAGAATTCAGACATGACTGAAACAGCGGAACAGCCACAAGAATTATAACTGGTAGAGGAAATGGTAGGAGTGGCGAAAGCCATCACAGGCAAAACTTAACCTACTTTCCCTGACTCTATCCATTCCCAGTTTATCCTGTATACCACTGCCAGTTCGGACCAGATCACTTCACTGCTTTAAAATCACCAGTGGTTCCCTGCTAGACTAACACTCAGAGCTCCATTTCCAGTTTCTTTTTCCTAACTCAAGTCCCACATCATCCAACTGCCTACTGAATATTTTGAACTAGGTGTCCTGCAAGTATCTCCAACCCAACATATGCAGAGTAAAACTCGTTATCTTTCCCTATCAAACCCACTCCTCTTTCAAACTTCCCTATTTCTATTGAGGGTAGCTGTTTGACCTTGGGCAAGAACCGCAATTGCCTCTCTCCAAAACAGAGGCTCTTTTTACCCACTCTTTTCTTTCTATCTACACAATAGCCACTCTAGTGGTGATCATCTACTTCCACATATGCCTATCAAAGTCATTTCCCTAAAATGAGGGTCCAATTATACTAACAAACCAGTGGCTCCATATTACTGCAAGTATTAGATATAAAATCCAGCAGTTGAAGATTTTCACAACCTATTTCTAGCCTGCCTTTCCAGTCTTACTATATTATCCCCTTTCACCCACCCAAAGCACAGCCAAGCCAGCCTTCTTATGTTCTTCATACAAAGTACTCCATTTCTCACCTCTGTGCCTAGAATCTGCTCCCTCCTCACCTCCATCTCTTGGAAACCTTAGTCTCCTTCAAAACTCAGTTAAAGCTTACCTTCTACATGAGTCTTCCATGATCTGTCCTTCAGTCAGTGCCTTCTTCACTAAAATCATGTGTGTGTATAGATAGATAGATAGATAGATAGATAGATAGATAGATAGATAGATAGATAGAGATATATATCTATAGATAGATATGTAGATATACATAGATATATACACACACACATATGCACACACATATGTACACACACATACACATAAAAGTGCCATTAATTGAATATAATTGAATGCAATTTAATACAAAATAACTGAATACAATTGAAGTCCCTTAATTGAATATGTGATCCCATAGGACAGGAACTTCTGGTTTTGTATCCCTCCGTCCCTATTAGGCACTAGGCACTTAACAAATAGTTGCCATTTGATTGATTGATGACCTTTCCAGTCCCCCTCAACTGTCTCAGACAGGTTTTCAAGGTCTTCTACAAAATGGCCTCACCCTACTTACCAAACCTTACTTCCCTACAATCCCAAAGGCACCCATGATTCCAGTATGGTCAGTCTCTTCACTGTCCTGCCATACACCATACTCACTCTTGTCTCCTGGCTTTGCCCAAGCTTTGCCCAAGCTTTGCCCATATTACCCAGAATGCTCTCCTTTCTTTCCAATACCTATCCAGATTCTACTCATTCTTCAAGACCAAGCACAAATTCCACTACCCTGTGAACTGCTTCCCCAACTATTGTAGTTCACATAGACTGAACACCTACTGAAATGGTAGTCATCACCATGTAGTTGCACACTTTTTATAACTGTTCCCTTCTTGAAGCCACAAGTGAGAGGTGAGTGCCAAATAGACACCAAAAGCAGATGAACAGGTCAAAGGATATGGGCAGGCAGTTTTCAGCGGAAGAAATTAAAGCTATCTATAGTCATATGAAAAAATGCTGTAAATTACTATTGATTAGAGAGATGCAAATCAAAACAACTCTGAGGTACCACAAACAGGAAAATGATACATGTTGGAGAAAACACTAATTCATTGCTAGTGGAGCTGTGAGCTGATCCAACCGTTCTGGAGAGCAATTTATAGCCAAAGGGCTATAAAAACATGCAAACCCTTTGACCCAGTAATACCACTTTGAGGGCTGTCACCCAAAGAGATCATAAAAATGGGAAAAGGACCCCCATGTACAAAAGTATTTATAGCAGTTCTTGGTGGCCAAGAACTGGAAATCAGGGGGATGTCCATTAACTGGGGAATGGTTGAACAAGCTGTGGTATATGAATGTAATGGAATACTATTGTGCTATAAGAAATAATGAACAGGAGGACATAAGGAAAACCTGGAAAGACTTATATGAATTAATAATGAGTGAATTGAGCAGAACCAAGAGAACGCTGTACACAGTAACAGCCACAGTGTGCGATGACTGACTGATAGACTTAGCTCTTCTCAGCAATGCAAGGACCTAAAACAATGCCAAAGGACTCATGATGCAAAATGCCATCCACATCCATAGAAAGAACTATGGAGCCAGAATGCAGAGAGAAGCAGACTATTTTCTTTTTTGTTTTGTTGTATTGTGTTTTCTTTCTCATGGTTTCTCCCATTTGTTTTAATTCTTCTATGCAACATGACTAATGTGAAAATATGTTTAATAGGAATGCATGTGTAGAGTCCATATCAGATTACAGGCCATCTTGGGGAGGGAAGGGGAGAAAATTTAAAACTTATGGAAGTGAATGCTGAAAGCTAAAAATAAATAAACTAATTTTTTTTTTTAAAAAAGCAAATGAGCAGCCCTGAAAAGGGCTCAGAAAGCTCTCACACCTGAACACCTCATACACCTGATGACTTTGTGCAGCTCTGCTTCACTTAAATCCAATTCATGCACCAGTCAAGACATCAGCCGTTCTGTAATGTCATTGATCCTCTTTGAAAATGAAGGGCAAATAATAACAATTGTTTCCTTATTCGGTTTCAACTTCAACCAACAATTATTAAGCGCCTACTTGATGCAAAGTATTGTACTGTGGTGGAAATGAGTAGTCAGAAACACACTGACAGCAGCAACAGCATTAAGAACAGAACACTAGAGAAGCAGCATAAAACATAGTAGAAGATCTATGGCTAGAAAAAGTAGGAGGAGGGCTGGTCATGTATGAACAAAGAGGAATAAAGGAAGGACAGTCTATTGGCAGCATGCTCCAGTACAAAGAGCTCAGTCTCAGGAGACTGAAAAGTTGGGTTCACATCCCTCATCTGAGGCTTATTGCTTATGTGATCTTAGGTAAGTCATTTACCTTTCCCTAGGTCTTAGTTTCCAAATAAGTAAATGAATGGATTAGGTTGGAGAAGCTCTGAAGTCCCTTTTAGCTCTTTCTCCACAGTCCCATAAGTCTAAATTCCATTGGTACCTTGTCTTTTGGGTTCAGCTTCCACTCTTTGCCAGATTAATTCAGAAAGGGGGCCCAAAGCATTTTAGTCCCCTAAAACATTCTGGTAAATTCAACTCACAAAACTTTAAGGTATTTTTGTGGAAGACTCCCCTGAAATAAGTTTAGGGACACAGGAATCACAATCAGAAATTAGGAAGGTGTATGTGATGCCTGCCCCTAAGTTGGAAGTCTTCTGTCAGATAGGGGCCTGGGGAGAAGTAGGTTAAAAAACAGATTTAAGCTCAATGGCATTTGTAAATTATGTTCCCAAGAAGCTTGGCATGTGGTTGAGAAATATCCTAGTGAGGAAATACCCACTCCAGTCAAGGTTTAGAGAAGCAGACTCCATGTTGAAGAAAATCCATAAAAGAATCTTTCCCTAGTCTGATGAGAACTAAATATGTGCATTCCTTCTTATGTATTCCACAGATGTATCTGTTCTTCCCAGTAGTGGATGAAATATGTTTGTGTATTATATGTGTGTGTGCGCATAGTGCATGTGAATAATGTATGTGAGCATAGGCTCCAGATTTAGGGAGGGAAATGTTTTACTGATTTTTTCTTGCTATGTTACTTTATTAATTTTTTTTTTTTACAAATTTAATAAAAATGCTTTGAGCTAATTATATTCTCTGACAAACTAGAAAGGTGAACACGGTAATGGAGGAGTATGAGCTATAGTTTTGAGTGGCTATGGAACCACAGAGTACCTTGAACTTTAGGCAACCTTACTTGTTTGGAATTGTCCCCAGGCACTACATGTAGAAAATACTGTGCTAAGGGATACAAAGCTGAAAAACAAGCAAACCCAAAACCTGCCCTCATGGAGCTTCCAAGGCAGCGTTCTTTCTGACACCCTCTATAGAGATTACTTGTCTTTTGGGTTCAGCCATTTCCTAGATTGGCTCAGAAAGGGGACTCAAAGCATTTTGGGGAGGTGGCTGGGAGCTCTAGAATTTTGATTAGAACCTTGGGACTAAATTAATCTTCAAGGTTTTTCTATCGATATTTCCCCTGTCCTGTAGCTAGCAAATTCCTCTCTCTGGATCTTCCAACCCTTATAATTCAGAACTGGTCAGGTTAGACAAAAACTCTGCTTTCACAGTATTGTATTTATAGTTTTATCTGCCCTTTTCCTCCATCTCCTTTCAACTTTGTAGTGATTTCCTTAACCCCACCCCTCCAACTTTTCTCAATCTTCTTTCCGGTAAAAGTTTATTACCACTGGAAGCTAGTGAACTCTTCTCATTGAGTTGCTTAGTAAATGTTTTGCAAATTTAATTATGGAATTCAAGGGAGGATTCTATAGGAAGAATGTGAAGATGCTAGATTTTTCTGATGTGGCTGGACCAGAGAATATTAGCCTGGCATGAGAGGACTATCTAACTTGGACTGAATTGCACAGAACTATAAATATGTGACTTGGGAAAGAGTCCTGAAGTCCAAGGACCTATGTTCAAATCCCTCCCCTATATAGATCTCAGTTTCTTCATCTGTAAAATGAAGGAGTTAAACTAGATGGCCCTAAAATCTTTCCCAGCTTGAGATCTATGATTATGTGATCTAGGACCCTTTGCCTGCTACCTCTCCTTGTACTGTAAAACCTTGGGGCAGTGGGGGTGAAGAGAGGAGTGAGGAAGGGAATAAGCATTTATTAAATGCCTACTATGCACCAGGTGGGGCAGCTAGGTGGCAAAGTGGATAGAGCACTAGAGTCAGGAAGACTTGAATTCAAATTTGAGCTCAGATACTACCTGTGTGACCCTGGGCAAGTCACTTAACTCCATTTGCCTCAGTTTCCTCATCTGTAAAAAGTTGGAGAAGGAAATAGCCAACTACTCTAATATCCTTGCCAAGAAAACCCTAAATGGGGTCACAACTGAACAACACAACTAGTCTTACCATTCCACTCTGTTCTTCGGTCTTTCCTTCAGTCTAAAGCCTATAGAGTCAAGTTATACGATTCAGTGTTGTACCATTGTCTTCTCTTTGACAGTTCGTCCCTTTGTCCTTCCATAATTCACACCTTGCCAATCCTCAACCGTGGATAACTCTCAGTCACCTCCCCACCTGCTAAATTATTCTAGAAGCCACAAAATTGTACAATTTGATTCCACAATAAACTCGTACTTTCTAATCTCAACTGGGCGCTTACACATGGATGATAATCTTCATTTATCCCTGATTGACTCCATCTCTTCTTTCTGTCTCTCTCATACACACACACACACACACTCACACCTTTCTGCAGTCTATAGTTATACTATATAAGAATAAAGTGAGGATGACTTTTCTTCCTAACCTCTGAAAGTACAGCTACTGCATCTATTGATGCTGCTACCCAGTAGCAATTTTAGTAAAGATTTGAGCATGCTCCCCTAATCCATTGAGTAAAATCACTTATTTGTGAGATGGAAAAAAAGTATTTAGATGTCATTCTACCTGCTGAAAGGAACAGAGCTCTCTCTCTCTCTATTCCAAGTTCTGCCTTGCTTGCACTATTCCTATTCTTGCTACCTCCATAAAATCACTCCTCTGGAGTTCTTTAAGCTAAGAAGGTTAGTTTCCCTCACCCTAACCCTCGATTCTCTCACTATGGTGCTTCTCAGGCTTCAGCACAGACTGTTTTCCTGTCCTCCTCTGATACGTTTATTCTTTTCCACTCTTTGTTCTGAGCTTATGGATTCCCTTTAGATATTCATATAAAGGTAGAACTATATGGATATGTGTAAATAAACCTGAGACATGAGGAAGGATATGGGAAAAATGCGGAGCTTCATGTACAATATGCACAGAGGAACATCATAATGCACTGATATATGCACATTCACATCCACCCACACATGCCTGATATGTTGCCATGGGATTTCTTCAACAGTGAAAAAGACTCCTATCTCAACATGATTGTTCTTAGATAAATCTTTTGCCTCTGGAAAGCCTGCTCAAGTGTCAGACCCTAACATGAGGCACATAACTATTCCTTCTTTCCAGAGAGGAACAACCCCACCAGTTAATCAGCTGGGCTTGGAAAAGGACTCAAAGGCATTGTTCATTTGTAGGATATTGAGGATTCTATGATAGTCATCCACGTACTCTATAGATATCTCTCCCTCCACCTCAAAAAAAGCTGAATAAATGTCTTTGAAAGAAGTCATATGCTTGCCAAATATTCATTAGTTAAACTATCAGGACCAACAAAATGAAAAAGAGAGGTAAGGAAACACTGATCATGTACAATAAGAATGCTAATAGTGGAGCCTTCTCTAAGCAGCTCAGTACAAATTACATTCCATGGAACTCTCCCTAATTAGATAGTAAAATGTTCATCAAGAGATGGAGGTAGGGATGTGACTAGCTCAGAAATCTTTTTCTTTTTTACAGCATTTTCCCATTGTAGGTGATAGGAAAAGCCTATGAATTTTCTTATAAATCACCCAAAAAGAGGCATATTTAAAACTCCTTAAATTCATTTCCTGCCTGTCTAGGGCATGGGGAGGAGAGGAGTAGGACAAGTGGAAGCAGTTTGTTCAAAAACCAACTATATGTCAGCTCTTCATTGAAATCCCATAGTTTCTCCACACAAAGAATTGGGAAATTATTAAAAAATAGCTAATTTTTCATATCTGAACAAAGGGTAGAACACAGACAAACCAGAAACCAGGGAGGATTAACAGGTCTAAGGTCCAGCACTGGCTCTTTTGCTATAGGACTGACCTAAGACAAGGTAAAGATTTGTGTAAAGACTGGCACAATTCCTCACTGATGATGTTGCAATTGTCAAATGTGCGGTCTATACTAACACTTTGCATTATGATTTCAAGAGATTCGGGTAACTTTTTAAAAAACTGTTTTTAAAACATATCTCCTTTGCAATACATTTTCTTTCTTTTTTTAAATTTTGAACTTAAGTCTCAAAAAAAAAAGCATTTCCACACATAGCAAAACACAGAGAATTCTATTTGTAGCTTTGAATATTCTGTCACAATATTTGCTTTAAAATACACACACATATGCAAATATGTGTACATACATATACATAAATATATTATCATTTGTTACTTCCTTTTAAAATATATTTTATTTCACCAGACATTTCCCAATTACATTTTAAAATTTTTTTGACATTTATTTTTTTCGATTTTGAATTCCAAATTCCCTCCTTCCCTTTTGCCCCTCTCCTTGAGGGGCAAGCAATATATCAATTTTAGAACACATACTTTACTTTCAGAACTACCCTGATTGTCTGTGCTTCCTTCAAAATGCAATAATTTTTTTTTAATACCAAAAGGTGGTTGACAGCTACACAGGTTTAATTTGGATTGAGAAAAGGTAGCTACAATCCAGGGAAGTTTGTTTTAGGGATTGTGGTCAAAGATAATATAATTCCTTTTCCTTTAAAACAGGAAAGAACTCTGGGAGAGGAGTCTGGAAAACTGAGTTCCAGACCACCAACTATCTATTTTACCATTAACTAACTGTGTATTCAGAAGAGAGTGACTAAGATGATGGGGTTAAAAATGTCATTTGAGGAAAAACTGAAGGAAATGATAAGACTGGTCCAGGGAGAGGGACTGGCATTCAATCAGACTTTAAGTTTTACAGCTGAACCTCAATAGCTATAGGTCATAAAACTTAGAACTGTAAGGGACCTTTTCACATAGAATAAGATCCAATTACCTCATTTTACACTGCTCCCTCCCCCATTACTCTACCCTATTACCTTCTCCTTGACATATATAATGGGAAAGGAATTCGCTTGGGCCATACCAGCTGTAGCATGAGGAGGAAGAGACTGAGAGGTTGAAAAGAGGAGTCAGGATCATCTGGGGACATGAGATAGCTTTAGGAAGGAGAGAAGACAGAACAAAATGACCATTATCACAGAGGTAATCAGCTTCCTTTCATTCAAGTCATGTTTGTGTCATAACAATCTTATGATTGTTTTTGGTTTTTTTTCAGTATTAAGAAACCATTCCTGGAGTGGGAGAGCGGCTGTTCAGCATGGCCTGAGGTGGGATTCTCCTGACTCAGTTTTAAGCCTGACTGAATGCAAGTGGACAATCTAATCCTGCCTGGAATTGACATGAAGTTGGGGAGATATTGTATCCCTGCAATGTCCCTACTCTTGGTGGCAATTTCCTAGAGTCAAAAGGTTTGCAAGCTTAATACCAGATCTATTCAATTATAGATTATGGGATGTCTAAAATTAAGCTATTAGGCATAGGACTTTAGACCAACAACAATAAGTTAGGGTCCTTTAATTCTTAGTAATACTGTGGAGACAATTAGGTCAAGAGCTTGTGAAGTTAGCAACTTAAATATTATTTGTGTCTCAGTTGGTTAATGTTTAAAAAAAAAAATCTTTAGTGGTCCATATTGTAAATGCTTTAAAAAGAAGTATCACCTGACCAAAAGTTTGAATTGCTTTATCTGTTATAAACTGTGTTAAAAATAAATAATAAAAAAAAAAAAGAAAGAAACCACTCCTGGGAGTGTAGAGGCTTTGTTGCCCGTCTTTTCCTGTCCTTTGACTTGCCACATGTTTATAGACTGACTTCAATGTTTGGAGAGCTCTTCTCTAAGAGGGGTAATTAGGCGTCTTTCATACTTATTTTCTTCATAACAAACCCCTACCTGATGTCCTGGGGACTATGCCAATAAAATTAGTAAATGTTATGTCGCATGCCTGATTCTAAAGGAGAAAGCAAAAGAGGTAATCAATATCCAATATGAATCAGATATGGTACAGATAATTCATTAAGTCAGACAATTAACTAGCATTGTTAAGTACCTACCATGTGCCCAACGTTGGGTGCAAATTGCTTAGGATACAAAAAAACAGTCTGCCCTCGAGAAGTTCATGTTCTAATGGGGAAAAAACAAACATGTACATATCTAGGAATATACAAGATATATACAGATATATATGAGAGGTGGAGGCAGAGGCAGCTAGGTGGCACAGAGGGCCTGGAGTCAGGAAAATAAGTTCAAATCTAAACCCAGACACTTATTGTCTTTGTTACCCTGAGTGACTATTTTAACTCTTGAATGCCTCAGTTTCCTCATGATAAAATGGGAATATTAATAGCAACTCCCTCCCAGAGTTGTTGTGATGATCAAATAAGATATTTGTAAAGCACTTTGAAAGCATATAGTGATATATAAGGGTTTTTTTTAAGTGTTATGTAAATTATAGTTATTAGCTACTCTAAGAAGACAAGGAAAAGCTTCATGAAAATGAAATTTGAGCTGGGACTTGCAGGAGGTCAGAAGGCAGAGATGAGGGGGCAGGATAGGGAGGACACCCATACCCAAGGGTTCAAAGACTCTTAAGTAAGTCAGCTGAGTAGCTGGATATTAGTGTTTAGAGGGGACTAAGGTACAAGATGTTGGAAGGTAGGAAGGGGCCAGGTTGTGAAAAGCTTTAAAGGCCAGATTGAGCACTTTGTATTTTCCCTGGAGTAATAGAGAGTCACTTGAGTTCATTGAGTAGGGAAGAGTGATATGGCCAGATATATATATGTTTGAAAAAATGACCTTGGCAACCGAGCAGACTGGGGTAGGGAGAGACTTGAAGCCGAGAGACCAATTAGAAAACTATTGAAGCAGTCCAGACAAGAGGTAATGAGGGCTTGAATTTGAGTGGTAGCTGTATGAATGGAGAGAAGGAGACATAGAAATTACAAGATTTGGCAATGGATTGGACATGCAGGGTAAGCGGGAGTGGGAAGTAGAGCATAACACTGAGATTTGAAGCCTGGGTATCTTACAGGTTGTGCCCTTGAAAATATCGAGGAAATTCTAAAAAGTGAATGGTTTTTTTCCTTGGGGTGGGGGGTGGGATGAGTTCTATCTTAGACAGGTTGAATTTGAGATATCTATGACATACAGTTGAAGATGTCCAAGAGGCAATTGGAAATGCATGTCTGTGGCTCAGCAGAGAGAAGTAGAGTTAAAAAAACAAGGACAGAGCCTTGGGGGACACCCATAGTTAGCAGATCTGACCTAGATAAAGATCCAGAAAAAAAATCTGAGAAGGAAAAATCAGGCAAGTAGGAACAGAACCAGTAGAGAGCAAAGGCATGAAAACCTAGGGAGGAGAGAGATGGAGGTGATGCATGCTATCTGTTTTCAACTGTGTTAAAGATTGCCATGTGAAATAGGGATTACGTTTAGTCTTGCTTGTTGTAAAGGGTAGAACTAAGACTAAATGGTACACATTGTGAGGAAACATTTCAACACAATATAAGGAAGAATTTCTCAATAATTATTCAAAAGTGGATGAGATTACCCTAGACATAGTCACTGTGTATGTTCTCTCACTTCTGCTTTTCCCCCTCAGTATCAGTTCCTACAAATCTCCCCGTGTTTACCTGAATTCCTCGTGTTCATCACTTTGTACTGGATAGTAATATCCTATTGTGTTCATATAGCACAGCTTTTTTTCAGTGATTCTGTAATCAATAGGTATTCATTCTGTTTCCAGTTCTTTGCTACCCCAGACAATGTTGCTGTGAATACTTTGCTATTTATTAGACTTTTATTTTAGAATTTAATTTTCTTGGCATATAATAATTGTTAGGTAAAAGAGCATAGTTTTCTTACAGTTTAAAAAACCTTAAACCTCTAAATAGTCATCATTATTAAGAGTTATACATTAAATAAAAATTCCTATACAACTACGTTTTAAAGAAAGCCCAGAATGGAATAAGAGGACAGAGGTACTTAGATCTTGTTGTTACACAAGAGTGCCCTCTGGTGTTAGGTAGAGCAAATAATAACTAGGGATAGGGGGTAATATTCTGTCCCATACTCATTGAGTTTCAAATCAATCCTTAAATACTGTTACAGAGTCAAGGACAATGAACTCCTCCCAAACTTAATCTTATCACAGACCTCACTGGGAGTGATTCTTGGCAGGGAGGGTTTCATGGAGGAGGTGGCCTTGGAAGATGAGTAGGGAATGGACGATAGAGATGGAGGGAGGTGAAGAGGAGGAACTGGAGATGAGGATATAAAGCCTGCCAACAGCTTTTCTCCTTTGTTCAGAGTATCTTCTGACTTCTCCAAAATAATCCTAATTATTTTTTTAAAATTTACTCTACTTCCCCATATACAGCAAAACCTGAATAAGAAGTAGGACTGAGAAGTAAAGAAAAAAACCCACCTAAACTGAAGCACAAATCAACTACATTCTAATCCTCATTTTGTCATTATCTAATTCCTTGATCTGCTCAGCCTAAATGTTTTCATCTGTTAAATGAAAATGTTTATCTATATTATGTATAAGGTGGCTTTGAGTTCTGAAATTCTATAACATTCTGTTTAAAAAGTTTGTATCTATCAAAAAAACCAAAACAAGACAAAAGCCCTCTTCCCTGTGAATACCACGTGATTTCAACTCCTCCTTCATCTCCTCATCTCATTTCTGATTTCTCATGTTGTCTGTCTATTCTGCTTCAGCCCCTCACAGGACTATTCTTAGGACCATTCTTCCTATCCACTCCAAATCCTGAGCACACCTAAATTTTTCCCGGGTGCCAAATTTCTACTTAGATTCTGCAGATCAGAAGGCTTGTTATCCTTTCTAGTTGGCTTTGCAGAACCCTTTTGGGGGTACCTCTCTAAGTCTCATGTATCTCTTGGAGCAATATTCTTTGAGTTACAAGAGATTCATCTGATCTCTAAGTTGGTCATCAAAATGACAAAACAGTGTAATTTTCCATTAAAAAAAATCTCTGTAATAAATATTTCTACAACTAGCTCCTGAATCAGTTTCTGGGTATAGGACAGGGTAGTTTACAGCTCAGCTTGACTCCCTTGCCACTTGCAAAGTTGGGAAGGATTATAGTCTTTAGAGCTGGAAAGGACCTTAAAGACTAAATAGAATTTAGTCACTTTCTACAGAAGAAAAAGGGGACCCAGGGGTGGGGACTTGCCCAAGGTCACTTGGTTGCTGAGAGGCTGAGATGGTATTAGAACTCAAGTCCTCCAACTCTCAAAATCCAGGGCTCTTTCTAGGACCCCACACAGCTTCTTCACACTCTCATTCTCCTATGTGACACTTAACACATTCTAACTTGGTATTATAAATATTTGTGTATTTGTGTAAATACATAGCTTCTCCTTGGAAGCTTTCCAAGAACAGGAACTCTCATTTATTTCTGAATCTCTCTGTGGTCCTGATGCAGTACCTTCTCCTTTGTACATGGATATGCAAGGAAATGTGATTTCAATAGCATGTAGAAAATCTGATGTGGAAACTCCTCCCACCAGTACAAATTATAATCTATCAGTGACATACTGGATAGTCCCTGGAGTGTTACCTGAGGCACAAAGAAATTAAGAGATTACATCATATACCAAATAAATTTCAGAAGTAGAATTTGAACCCAGGTCCTCCTGACCTCAAGTTCGACACTCTCATTCATGATGACATCATACTGACTCTCTTCTCCATAGTAGGAACTCAATATTTGTTGAATTGAATTGAATATATAAAATTACTAATAATCAGAGCTACGCAAATTAGAAGAATTCAGTGGTATTATCTTGCACCAATCAAGCTAGGACTGATCCAAGCTAGCAAAGATGGGAAAACATCATTGAAAGGGCAATGGAAAGATAGGTACACTAATGCACTGTTTGTGAACCTATGGATTGGTCCAGCCATTTGGAAGTTCATTTGGAATCATGCAAGAAGAGTTACTAAATTGTTCATATGCTTTCAACCAGAGATCCCACTACTGGACTATATTCCAAAGAAGTTAGCAATAGCAAAACCAGAATCATACACAAAGATGTTTACAGTAGCATTGTTTGTGACACCAAAAAGTTGGGAGGGGGATCTTATATCCCACAACTGGGAAATAGTATAATAAATTCTGATGTATAAAAGTAATAAAACAATACTATGCCATAAGGAATGATAGATGTGGAGAATTCAGAGAATCATGGGAAGAATTGCATGAACTGTTGCAGGATAAAAAAAGCAGAATAAAAAGAACAAGCAATACATATAATATCTAAAACATTGTAAAAAAATCGTCATTAAGGGACAACAAAACTTGGACACATTAAGCGGTCAGTGTTAGTACTATACTATGAAAGGCAAAAGAAACATTCTTCCTTTCTTTTAATGAGTAAATTATTGGAGGGGGAGGATATGCTTTGTAGTGGGCAGGAGTAGGTGAGGGTTTATAAAGTTAAAACAAAATGTATCATTGTTTTTAAAAATAAAATTAATTGAGCAGATGGTAAATAGTCAACAAGCATTTATTAAGTATCTACCATGTTCCAAGCACTGTATTGAGTGCCAAAAACAAAATGAAACAAAATAGTCCCTGACCTCAAGGAGCTCACAATCTAATGCAGGGAAACAATATGTAAACAATCATGGGTATTTAAGATATACACAGTGTAAAAAGCCTGCAGTCTTAGATGGAAAGCACTAGGAGTGGGGGAGAAGAGTGAGAGACACCAGGAAAGGCTTCTTGCAGAAGGTGGGATTGTAATCAAGGCTTGAAGGAAGCCAGTGAGCAGAGCCAGGAGGTGGAGATGAGGACGGAGAGTGTTCTAGGAGTACGGGACAGACAGTGAAAATGCTTGGAGTAGCAAAAAAGATTTTCAAATATTACTTAATTATAACATTTAGAGAATGTACATTTCTATCAGCCAGTAAAGGTATTCAAGTGACATGAGAACATAAGAAAATAAGATAGAGATGATAAATGCACATGTCTGCAAATGGGCTATTCATCCATCATTTATCCCAACCCCAAAGATGTGTATATTGACTTGAACTAGTAGAGTTCTTCTTGTTTTTATTATCCTTTTAAACCTCCTTTACTGTCTTTTAAATATGAATTTCACATAGATAAAGAGTTGGCCTTGGAGTTGGGAAGACTTGGATTCAGGTCCCACCTTTGACACATTCCAGCTGTGTGACTCTGAGTAAGTTATTTAACTTCTCACTTCAACTTAGTGACTTGAGCAAATATATTGCAAAGCATTTGCTCATCTACCTCCCTGGGAGTTCTCCATACCCAGTGAAATCACATTCTGGTTTTTTAAAAAGACTAGCTTTAGTTACAAAGCTGTAGTCAATAGGTACATTGTTCTCTTAGTTTTGCTTTCCTCACTGAATTACTTGATATATCTTCCCACATAACTTAGCATTCTATTAACCATCATATGCTGTAGTACAATAATATTCTGCTGCATTCCTCAAGTATGGATTAAGCATCGACCACATACAAAGCTCTGTGCTAAGTTCTGGATAGACTTTCATATATTAAAATTTATTTAGCCTTTCCCCAACTGTTATTTTCTTTTAAAATTTTTTAGTTATTACAAATGGAAACAGTTTTGGGAAACTTTTGGGAAGCCATTGGGAAAGTTTTTTGTGAAAATGGGTCAAAAAATTTCTTTTTAAGTTAAAAAAATAGGATCAAAACTTAGAATTAAATAAAAATGCATTAATTCCATTATTTATTTATTTAATTTATTTTAATTTCATTAAATATTTCCCAGATGTATTTTAAAAAGATGAACATTTGTTTTTTTTAAATAAATTTTGAGTTCCATATTTTCACTGTCCTTCCCACCCCTCTCCCAGCCCTTGAGAAGGCAAGCAATATAACACTGATTATACACGTGAAGTCATGCAAAGCATATTTCCGTTAGCCATGTTACAAAAGAAAATATGCAAAAGAAAAAAAATAAAGCTTAAAAAGTATGTTTCAATCTGCAACTCAGAGTTCATCAGTTCTCTGGAAGTGGATAGCATTTTTCATCATGGATCATTTGGAATTGTTTTGGATCATTGCCTTGATCAGAGTACTTAATGTCTTTTATGATTAATCATTGTTACAATTAAATAAAAATTTAGACCTCTCATCAAAGATGGCAATATAGAATGATAGATTTGGAACTGATAGATTTATAACCTTCAAGGTTATCTAGTACAGTCCCTTCATTTTACAGATGAAAAAACTGAAGCATAAAGCAGCCATGTGGCTTCCCCAAGGCCATCTAGTAAGTGGCCAAGGCTGGAATTGAACCAAGGCCCTCTGACTTCAAATCCAAAGCTCTTTCCACATACCACAGCCACATGCTTGTCCTCCAGACATGCAAATCAAGAAGTAAATCAATTTGTCAATGACTGATACAAATCAGTAGCTTGTGACTGGTTCTTCAGGTTCTATTTCCATCATCTCAAGCTAATTCTATGAGCAACAGTAAAAGAAACTAAAATCGCCTCACTCACTTTTACTTCTAAGATAGAATTCTTCCTCAAGGAACAGACTATACTAGATGACCTCTAAGAGCCTTTCCAGGTCTAGAAATATGGGGTTTTATGACAACAATAATGTGATTATAACAAATATCACAGTAAGTTTGATTTTAGGTGAAGAAAAGAGAGTGAAGCACCCCAGGAATCACAGCTAGTTGAGTGAATTGAATGAATTCAACCAGAACAACCAGGTACCACTTAGGCTCCAGGAAGCACTCATTTACAAAGTACTTCCAGTTGTCCTTGACCTTTATGATCTGACAATTGATTGTAAACCCATGAAGTGTGTAGCACTGTAGTATTTACAGTTGTGACTAGACAAGGTCCTTCTAGGAATCAGTAACTAGGTAGAAAAATTACTGGGACACAGTATGGCGTTAAAAACAATTACAGTCCTGTTCATGAAATGAATGTTCTCATGGAAACATGTTTGTAAAAGAACTCAATTTCTCATTGGTTTTCATCAGAATTTTACATGTGTTTCTCTCACCATTTTCTTTATTTTTACAAAATGGAGAACAATATTGCCCTAGCCAAGACTAACTATAGATTTTACCAAGTCCTTCAGTCCTAAAGCTTCTGTTGTATAGGTTTGGAACTGACAACCTTGGCCTCAAAGGCCTTAACATTCGGGTTTGACCCTCAGGACTGAGATTTAATGACCTTGAGGTCAATGGGCTTGGCTGGTTTAATGACCTTAAGGGTCAGTGGTTCTGGTACCCTTAGGGTCAGTGAGCTTAGGTAATTTGAGACCTGGATTTTTGGTGACAGACAACTTTGGAGTCAGTGCATTTTGTGGTAATGCTGGCTCCCCAAGGTCACACTGGTAGCATGGTGGCAGCTTTATAGCCCATTACTGTGATGATCTTACCTTTAACCCATTAGCTTGAGGACCTTAACTTTATAATCTCACTGCTAAAGACCCTGATAGCTTCTGCCTGGGCAAGACAGGCTTTGACACTATTAACCTTAATCATCTTCAGCTCCTTCTGATTATATTTCTTAGTCAAACACATATCCCTAGAAAATTGAAAGCAATCCTTTTCAGAGACTCATTTCTATAACCTGATTCTCCAGATGTTATCTGTGGGACTGGTTATGGGTGGAATAGATTTGGCCACATCTACACTTCCACCGGTGCTATGGGAAGCTCCACCAACAGGAAGAGACCATTTTAATTGTAATTTTAAAATAACTATCTAACAATAAGAATTATTCCTGGGCCCAGTAGGCTGGGACACTGAGCCTTCTCCCTCTCCACTAATGCATGTAGAATTGTTTGGTCCTGAAGGAGTCTTGCCTCTAATCACAGGGATTAGGCTCTGTTTTCTCCCACACTCTGTGGCTCTTTACAGAACCACCATAGCACCATGGGGGAGGAAATAATTAAAACTTAGATTTTAGTTCATGTCTGAAGTCTCCCAAAGGGAGAAGAGTAGAAAGGTACTTGGAGTACACTCTGGATCAGATATAGGACAGTTATTTATTTCTCCCTCACAAAAGAACTACCAAACACATACTTAAAAACACATTGACCAAGATTCAAACAAAATATATAACTGATAAATGCTATTATACTTTCCAAGAATCTGATAGTTAAAATATCAAGAAATGACAGATAGACTTTATGGGACTTTGAAACAGGCATTTCACTTTTCACCTTGCATCTATATTATCCAAACAATTCCCTCCAGGTTCATGTCTTGTGGCAAGTCCAGCCAAGAGTGCAGTCCTTTCTTTCTTGGTAATCATCCTCTCTGAAACAAACTCACTCTACCACCAGTTAGGTCCAATCAGAAGACCTAGGATCTCCAGAACTGTTGAACCCACAAGATTATCAACAATGCTAGACACTTCCATCACTGTTTAACACCTAGACTCAGGAAAGAAATAAAAGGAATATGGTAGACAGGGACCCAAGACCTAGGTTCAGGATTAACTAAGCCCACACATGATCTTTAGTGGTCTTGTGCTCCTGGTTCACCATTTCCTCCAGGTTGGGGAGAGGGCACTACTTTCCCTACTCCAACCCTTCCACAGAAAGGCCAAAAAACTCCTCCTGTGCTTGGCCAACAGGAAGAGAAGAGGCAGAGAGTGGGCTACTACTTGTAAAGATCTATTGAGTCAGAGGCTTTTCCTAATCTATAATCAATAAGGAGACAGGGATTTCTTCATCATCCTAAAGCACTTAAATCCTTCATTACTGAAGGTGCTCCATCAGAATAGGCTAGAACATAGGCACAGCATTCCATGGAATATACTCTAATCAACCTCCACTGCACAAACATGGAAAAAATATTAGAAGGAAGGAAAGGAAGAAGGAAATTTGAGATGGGAAAGGCAGGGAGAAAGTGAAAAACATGAGAAACCAATAACCTTGGTTGTAGCAGCTGAAACCATTTCAGAAAATCTAGAATCTACTCCATGTCTGTGTTGCATGGCTCAGTCACATAGTCTTTGTTTTGTATCCCAGAACTGAGGGTCTCATGGCACCCTTCACATCCACAATTAACATGCTTCATTCAGTTCTCACCATAGCTGCTCCATCAGCTACCCCTCCTGCTTCTCCTGAAAGTATGCAAAAGTTTGTGTTTGCCTCCTCTCAGTGGGTTTCAGCTGTTCTTCCTCCAATGACTTGAGGGGATAGCTTGTCAAAAAAAAATCCAGCGAGGTAATCCTTGAAGGTAAAGAAGAGGAAAGATGCAAGATTTCCATTCTGAAGAGCCAGTGACTATTTTCACCAACTATATCTCCTCAGCAACCCCAAAAGGTACTACACAGAGACTATTGCTCTCCAATACTGACAATGTTAGGTTCTAAACACAACTACACATCATCCCTTCTTACTCTAGGGCTCAGTGCAGAGCCTTGGCCTGCCAGTCTCCATGCTACCTTCACTTTTGACTTTGTATCCCCATTAGTGCAGTACCTGGCACATAGTAGATCTTTCATAAATGTTTGTTAATTGATAGATTGATTTCTTGTACACAGAATCACCACTAGTTAGACTACCAAAGCCCTAGACACTTTTTCATTCTCTCTCAGACAATCACACTAGGACTCCAAATTTTGTACAAACTAACCCAATCTTGCTTGTTACTTTCTCACATTCCTGTTCTCCCTCCTCCTGAATCAGTCGTTCTTTTTACCAATTCAGTTTGTTTCTTGAAGCTTTGGATACTGATTTGACGAATTTAAAGGTTCATGTCTAGCTCTAAGTCTTTTCTAATAGCAGCATCCAAGATTCCCTTGAAGCTAGCCAGAGAAATCAAAGAATAATGTGCATTTGCTGGCATCTGCATGCCCGTGAAGCCTCCAGGACACAGCTGACTTTTATTTTTTGCCATCACTATGCTCACACAGAATAACATAAAGTTGAGAAGAGCAGCTGACCTCAAGCAAATACAAGAAAAAAATCTGCTCTAAGGGCAAAACAGTTTGAAAGGCATTTAGTGATTGATTTTTGAAATATCCCAAAGAGGGGAAAATATACAAAATAAACAATCAGTGACAATACTTTTAACAACAACAAAAAGTCAATCTATATGTCAGCAACTACCAGCTTATATGTGAAGATGTTCTGGTAAAACAACCAGCTTGTGGGGAGGGGGATGTAATCAAGATATACTTTTAAATTTAAGACATGCTTTTTAATGGCATTATTATTTTCCTATCACTTTCTTAAATATAATCAACAAAACAATAAATAAAGCCCTGATTTGAAATGTTCGCCAGTTTCCAAGGTATAAATGTTGACACTGAAAATTTAACCATCAGCTCAGTATGAATTAGCTCCAATACACCCCTGCCCATATGTCTCTTTTCTAATTTCTGCAAAATACTTATGAGCTTGGTCCACACATGAATTTTATCTTCAATGGCAATATGAGAAGAAAAGATGCAGACCTTTGCATTTTCTCTGATAGAGTACGTATTCATAGTCATATAATTGACCAAGAGATGTAAGAATACAGAACTTCATCTCACTATTTTTTTATTTCTAAAAAGTACTTGACTCAGTAGAACAAAGTGTATTATTTAAGGTTCTCATCAAACAATATGCCTTTCATGCATACATTAAGATATTGTAAGCTTCAATGACAGATGCAACCATGAAGGTAATTTTGTTCAGCCATCTGCTGAATATCAGCATCAGATAGGGGACAAACCAGGGGAGTACAGGCTAGCCTATGGACATGGAAGATATCAAGGACAGAGTCCAAAGAGAAGGATCCATGATGTATACAGAGGTTCTATGGACATTCCTTATCATGAACAACATTGTGCTCATTCCATTGAAACTGGAATCATCATGGTGCCTTCATAATGAGATTCATGCTTATGCACAAGAGAATGGCCCAGTCATCTATATGAAAAAACAAAGTGGATGAAAAGCTACATTGATCAGATGCAACTGGAAGACCAGTCAATTGATTTAGTCTATCACTATATATATCTTGAACAAGGTTTGTACCTAGATGATGAGCTAGGTCTAGAACTAAGTAAGAGGAGGATATCAGGAGCAAGGAAAATGTCATTCTTCTTGTCCATGAAAATAGAAACAAAATGGGATTTAATCAACTATGTTTCTTCTATCAGTTGTCACTGATCCATCTATCTTGAGAAGAATTCTTATCCTTCCAACTCTCTGAGCCCCATGTTAGGAGAGAGTGGTGGGCCCCACTTGTGTAGACAGGTTCATGGGGGGCAAAGTAGCTGTTGTATGGCTCAATGGGAAACAGAATAGACATCTCTAGCCACTTGTCCCTTCACCCTTCTCCAAGGAAGGCTTTCATTTCTGCCAGGTGGAGAAGTAGGAGATTGGGACCAGAGGCCACTGTTCTCCTCGGAGAGAAGGTGTAGTGGGTCAGAAGTATGTCTATCACTCCCTTAAATATTGTGTGTCTAGGGGATATGCTTGGATGCCATATAACTTCTGGTTGCTTTGTCATTTCTAGGAGGAAGGTGGACCCCAAGCTTTGTATCCAAGGCTTGATCTTTTCTACTATGTACATACATAGTGAACAGCAATGAAGCCCATTTATCCAAGTCATAGCAAAACAGAAATAAGAGAAGCAATGAATGAAGGAGCTCTCCCATTAGGAACAAAGTAGCTCAGCTCAACCAAGAGAGAGCATACTGGATCTCACCCAAGAGGAAACTCCCCAAACTCTCTATAGTTGGTGCTACTGTTGTTCAGTCATTCTGTCATGTCCAATTCTTCATGATCTTCATGATAGCACACCAGGCTTTTCTGTCCTCCACTATCTCCCAAAATCTGTTTAAGCTCATTTTTATTACTTCCATGACACCATCTATCCATCTCATCCTCTGCTACCCCTGCTTCTTTTGCCTTCAATCTTTAGAGTGTCTAAAGTAGTAAGCTGTGAATAGGGACATGTTAAAGACCAAAAGTTCCACTCATGTCTTCCCAGAGTCTTTTCCTTCAACAAGTTCACATAGGGTAGGCCTCTATCATCATCTCTCAATAAGCTGGAAGCTAAAAGTGCCCAAAGCAACCTAATTCATTAAAAAGACTTGAAGCTTGATCAAAGACTGACCCTGAAGGATCCTAAATGGGGACTGGTGAAGGCTGGAGCTCTCTCACCTCTTACCGGCTCTGACAATGACAAGAGAGTCCCAGACCAATGGGTTTGGGGAAAGAGTTATATCAATATTGAGTTTTAAAAAAACCCAAAACCTTGTTATTCCCTTAGCATTTCTCAGCAGTATGACCTCATTAGCACTCCTACCATGTTCCTTATGCTCTGTGCCACACTACCCTGACTTCCAACTTCTGTACATGTGCTTTAAAAATCCAAGTTGGTTGGTGAATTCCTGGTGAATCCACAGTGGTCTCTTCAGACAACTTTCTTTGTCTTTTTTCTTAACATAATTTTATTTTTATTCTGAACTTAAGCACAAAATAAATGAACATTTCCATGTACAAAGTAGAAAAGAAAATTGTACATGAAACTATAGATCTTTCTTAAGCTTTCTTTTTCCTTTTAAGTACATAATGAAGTCAACACATAACTTTATTTTTTAATTTAAAAATATATTTATTTATAATTATAATTAAAATATATTTTCCCCCCAATTACATATTCTACTGCTATGAATATGTATATGTATTTCCAGGGTAGATTTGCAAAATATAACAAACTCTCTTTCTCCAAGGCAAAATCAAAATATTTGTTGAGAACATAACTATTAGGATACCAAGAGGTAAGATTTAGCAAGGTTCTTACTCGTCACCAATCCAGAGAGTGCTGACTATATCAAGCATTCTTTCTGTTAGAGCTCCCCACAAACAAGTTCCCTTAGGCAGAATTCCTCCCCCCAGCAGTCTAACATTTGCATCACTTTTATTTCAGTTAAAATTCCATTGGGCAAGCTCCTCTCACTCTTTTTCTGTTGGGCAAGCTCCTTCCACAATGGGCTCCATGTGACTCAGGTTGTGTATCACAGCTGTGAGCTGGGCCAGAGCTCAAAGCAGGTCACACAGACCTATTAATGGACGGGGAAGATCTTCTTATTCCATTAACATTATACATATTAAAATAATTTTTTAAAAAATATTTAATATTTAAATATTTTAAATATTTTCTTTTACAGTTTTGAGTTACAAATTCTCTCTCTCCCTTTTTCCCTCTCCTCCCCGTCAGACGGTAAGCAATCAGATATAGGTTATACATGTGCAATTATGTAAAACATCTCCATATTAGTCATTTACAAGAAGACTACAATAAAAGAAAGAAATGAAAGAAAGTGAAAACTAGCATGCTTCAGTCTGTATTCAATCAATATCAGTTCTTTCTTTGGAGGCTGATAGTATGCTTCATCATTAGTTCTTCAGGATTGTCTGAGATCATTGTATTGGTGAGAATAGCTAAGTCATTTGCAATTCTTCATCGAATACTGCTGTTACCCTGTACAATGTTCTCCTGGTTCTGTTCACTTTCACTTCGCATCAGTTCATGAAAGTCCAGGTTTTTCTGAAATCATCCTGCTTGTCATTTATCGTATAATAATATTAATACAGTTTTTAGACTTTAAGGGCCAGAGTTTGAATTAAGCCTGGACCTAAAAGCCCCTTTTTCTCCTAAAGTAAACTCAGAGGATGTCTCTTCCTATGTCAATAAAGCTAGATAGGACTGACAACATTCCTTTCGAGACCTTTAACCGAAGACACTATCTTGAATAATGGGACATTTTCCATATCTTAGTATTTGTAGACATATACTATGTTATGGCATGTTAATGGTAAAGAAAATACAGACATTAGGTCGTAACATCTATTTGAAACTTTGTCAAACTCTTGTTATGTTGTTGTATTTACAACCTATGCAATTAAGAAATTCCTTTCTAATGGTCTAGTTAATCACTCATGGAGACCATAAATCTGAAGGACACAGAACACCTTTGTCCTAAAACAGATTTAAGTCTGACTGTTTTTGGTATCCGGTAGCTAGATTAATATCTAGCTCTGTGGACTCCACATACTGTTACTTTGAGGGGAATTGTTTAATTAATTAAATTATAAAATGTATGCATTTAGCCTGTTGCCTTTTCTTTAACTGAGTCTTTAGGTTAACACATAGCACAATAATATTCCATTAAAATCATATACTATAGCTTGTTTAGCCATTCCCCAATTGATTGTCCAGCATCCCTTCAATTTCCAATTCTTAGCCACCAGAAAAAGAGCTGCTATAAATATTTTTGTACAAATAGGTCCTTTGCATTAGTTTTCCAGTTTTTCCACATTCCCATCAACAGCCAACATTTTCTTTTTTTGTCATGTTAGCCAATCTGATAAGTGTGAGATGATACTTCAGAATTGTTTTAATTTGCATTTCTCTAATCAATAGTGATTTAGAGCATTTTTTCTTATGACTATAGATAGCTTTGATTTCTTTGTCTAAAAACTGCCTGTTCATATCCTTTGACCATTTGTCAATTGGAGAATGACATGTATATTTATTTTGACTCAGTTCTCTATATATTTGAGACATGAGGCCTTTATCACAGATAACTGTGAAAATTTTTCCCAGTTTCCTGCTTTCCTTATAATTTTGGATGCATTGGTTTCATTTGTACTAAAAAAATTTTAATTTTATATAATCAAAATGATCATTTTTACATTTTGCAATGCTTTCTATATACTGTTTGGTCATAAATTCTTCCTTTATCCATAGATCTAATAGATAAACTATTCCGTGCTCTCCTGATTTATTTATGATATCACCCTTTATATGTAAATCATGTACCCATTTTGACCTTATCTTGGTATACAGTGTGAGATGTTGTTCTATACCTAGTTTTTGTCATGTTGTTTTCCAGTTTTCCCACTAGTTTTTAATCAAATAATAAGTTTTTGTTACAAAAGCTTAGATATGTGAGTTTATCATATACCAGATTACTATGGTCATTTACCATAATGTAATTTGTACTTTACCTATTCCACTGATCCACCACTCTATTTCTTAGCCAGTATCATATTGTTTTGGTAACTACCACTTCAAAGTGCAGTTTAAGGTCTGGTGTGACTCGACTGTCTTCTTTCACATTTTTTTTTTCATTGATTCATATTGTATGTTTCAGTAGAATGAAAATTGTGAGGGCAGGAATTGTTTTGCTCTATCTTCTGGTCCCCAGTGACTAACACAGGATATGTACATACTAGGTACTCATTGAATATCTGTTGAATTGAGTGAAAATGAATTGAAGCAACAGAAGTCTGGGGAGAATAAAGGTTAGGGTTTAATCTACAGAGATGCATTACCAAGACAAATGACAAGGCTTCGCTTTAACAAAGAGTTTTCTTTCTTTTCCAGATTCAATGTTCTTGCTGTGGGACCTTGAGCATCTTTACGCAGACATCTGCACTCCAGGTTTTTCTCCAAATTTCTGTTAGCTACAAAGCTCCTAATACTTATTGCTGAACTCTAAAGAAATAGGCCTAAATGCTCAATAGATTATAAATGCCTTGAAACTAAGAGTTTCTATAATATACTTGACTTGATATGCCATATTTTCTTATGGTGCCTACTTTAGTGGTTAACAAAGATCCCCAGGACTACTTTGGTCCTAATTTAAAGTCGACCCAAATATCTGAATTCAACCTAAAACCAATTAAGTCTCTCAGGAAGCTTCTTATTGAGCTGGATCTTTTCTTTAAGCCCAATTAGAGCAGCTTCCTGATCTTTCATTTGCCCTGGTCTATAATCTTTTTGCTAATTCAATCAGTAATTGCTCACCCCATACCATTGTTGGCATCTTAAACCATCCAGTTTTAAACACCTGTGCTTTTTATTTAATCAGGAATTGATCTTTCAATAGTCAATAAACATGTATTTAAGTTCCTGCTATGTGCCAGGCATTACACTAAGTCTGGGAATATGAATATAAAAAAAAAAAAGGTCCAAAGACAGTCCTTGTCTTCAATGACTTTACATTCAAATGGGGGAAGACATAACACAAAAGGAAGCTGAAAGGGGCTGGACGGTGTGGGTGGTAGAAGGGGGTTCTGGGTATTCAGTATCTAACTGGGCATAGTGAAGAAGTCCCAAAATTGCGCAGCCAGGTGAGAAATGAGGTGATCTGAGGTGAAATCTCTCCATATGGGGAGGTTTAGAGTTCATGACCATGCTCTCCAGTCAGAGAGGTAGAGGGTAATGATAAGGTGGAGGTGTCTCAAGGTTGATGAGATCTTCCAGAACAATGAGGTTTTCCCAATAATAAGCCCCATGGGGCACGTGGAGAAGTCAATCAGAGAACTCTGAAAGTAGTGCAGCCAGGTACAAAATGAGATATCTGAGCTGAAGTCTCTCCTTTAATGGAGTTTTGGAGGTTTCAATGATGTTTCTGCTAAAAAGCATAGATTCCTCTGAATATGGACCACTGTGGCTTCATGCAGAAAATTATATAATCAACTCAATGAGGTATGATGGTGCTCAGTGGTCTATATAATCCTGTTTGGCATGGGATTGTTTTGGTGGTTTTCTTCCAGGTTTATCTTCCTAATCATAGTATTCACTTAATAGATATTTATTGATTACTTATATTTTTATTTGGCTAATATTAAAATTAATATTGATAACTTACTGCCTTGTTGTAATATTATTAGTTAATTTTAATACAATATTTAGCTCTCAAGAGTTGAAGAAAACTGAAAGTCAAATTAACAGGTTCAGAGAAAACAATAACATTTGACTGTTTTGCCTCAAAATTCTAAAGGATTTTTACATCAGGTATGTATTTATACATAAGTTTTCATGTATCAATATCATTAGCCAATACATCTTAATAATAATGCAAGTGTAAAAGAGCTAAATCTTCAATTGGTACACTGGCCAGAGTTTTAGATTTAGAATGCAAGGACTTGTTTCAAATCTTCACTTTGTCACTCATGGCTCTTATGACCATGGTCAAGTCCTGGCTGTTTTCTAAGCCTATTTCTTCTTTGGTTAAAAAAATGGTATGAATAAAATACCCTCTTAAGGTAAATTCCTTCTCTAAATTTATGATTTTATAAAATAATGTAAAAAGAGACACCAAGGAATAAACAACACTGAAGGGGGTAAGGCAAAAAACAAAAACCCAAAAACCTCTTTTCAGAACAAGACTAGAATTTTGGTGCGCAATTTCATTTGAAAAACTTAGTAAAAATCATTAGTTTCCCAGAGGGGAATATGTTAAATTATTTAAGCTGCTTAGGCACATAGCACAAACACACTAACCTAAGGAGCCACCCCTATCCAAATATAGTAATAAATGTGGAGTCATAATAAAAATGAATATTTTTATGATGCTCCCATTATAAAATAAGATTATAAGGCAAAACATCATTCCAAATCATGGTTATTTTAATGATCTCTGAAGATTAAGCATTTTTTAAACATAATTTATGATAGTTTGCTGTGTGTATGTATGTGTGTGTGTCTTTAAACTACAAAATACTTAAATAACCAAGACTGTCCTTGTTGTATGGAGTTCCATCTTCCTGAGTCACAGCTGCCCATGAAGTATATTAAACATCTACAGAATTCAATTACAAATTTTATAAAGCAATTTTCTTTTAATTACCTTTCATGTTATATAATGAAAGAACTTTTCACAATGCATCGTGTTTATAATTATGTAAATCTAATATCCAAGACTTTTAATTATATTTACTCAAGATGTATGGGATCCCAGGAAATTAATCCACAATCAATGATGAAGTAATTTTAAAAATCTAAATTGAAAACTTTATCCAATTTAAGATGTCAATAACAACAAGAAAACTCCATAGTGTTCTTTCCCTTCTTTGAATTTTCATACTTCATACAGTTATAAAAGCAAAACTCTCTAGTGTTTAGCCTGTTGTACTTTCTGGATTGGTAGATCCTAGCTCTAGTTTGAGGAAAAGGATTATTCTCTTCATAGTACTTCTAAAGGCTGTAACTGAATTGGCTGGTTATTCAGAGATTATGTACAGTAAATATCATTATATATTTCAAAATACACAATTAAACACTTTTTATAATTTTATTTCTAACTTAGAAAGGTCACAAGTTTTAGATGAAAAATTTAGATGAACACAAAAGCCTTTCATAGCTATGAAAAAACTGTTTTGCAAGACCTTGGTTAGTCCATAGCTTGTGTATAGATGTTAACCATGTGCAATGATCTAGGTCCAGAACTGAACTGAAAGAAGAGTAGGCTGGATTATAGTTGGGAAATCATTCAGTACTTTCAATGGTACCAAATTGCTCCCTGAAACAAAAGCCCAGAAATTTTTTTTTAAAAAAATGTTTATTATTTATTTTTAACATACACTTTAAGAAAATTTTTTTGAGTTCTAAGTTCTCTATCTCCCTCTAGACTCTCCCACACCTATTGAGAAGGCAAACACATATTAGCCATGTTGTAAATTTTTAAAAGCAAGAAAAATAAGGAAAGTGAATAAAATTATACTTCAATTTTTCACTCACACATGTGGATGCTCAACCATTTGGTGCAGATATGCTTAATATTGATATTACTTCATTGTATATGGTATCTTTTTTTAAAGCAAAATGTAGTTTCCCTGATAATCTCTTTTAATTAGGTCTATTTTTGCTTTTATTTTGTCTTAGACCATCATAACTAGCCCTGTCTTTTTTTAAAACTTCAGCTGAAGCATAATAGATTCTGCTCCACCTCCATATTTTACCTCTGTGTGTTTCTCTGTTTCAGATGTGTTTCTTATGAACAGCATATTACTGGATTTTAGTTTCTAATCCATTCTATTATCCACTTCCATTTTATGGATGAGTTCATCCCAGTGACATTTGTAGTTATGAATATTAACAGTGTCTTTCCTTCCATCCCATTTTCTTCTTCTTCTTCTTCTTCTTCTTCTTCTTCTTCTTCTTCTTCTTCTTCTTCTTCTCCTTCTTCTTTTCTCTCTCTCTCTCTCTCTCTCTCTCTCTCTCTCTCTTTCTCTCTCTCTCTCTCCCTCTCCCTTTCTCTCTTTGTCTCTAAATAGTCCCTCCTTTAAAGTTTATTTTCCTTCTGACCATTGCCTCCCTTAATCTGCTCTCCCTTTTATCACCTCCTCTTTTTTTCTATCACTTTCCCCCCTACTTTGCTGTCAGGTAAGATAGATCTTTATACCCAACTGAGTGTATAGCTATATACTTTCCTCTTTTTTTTTCTCCTAACAGGGGCTTATTTCTTATTTGCTTGGCATATAGTAAACAGTAATTGGTGATTGATTTATTTCTAATCCATTTTACATAAATGTGTATTTGTATATATTCTTTAGCAAGTTATAGTGATTAATTTATTTTTCCAGAGTGGGGAATAGTGACCCTCACAGTTAAATGCATAAATGGGAATATTATAGCAAGTATAATGGCTCCTTTGTTCTTGATGATGAACACAGTTTGTTATAATAATATTTATAGACCTTTTCCATTTTTCTCCTATTTATTATCGTCACTACATTTTTGTCCTTAAATGCCATTGGGATGACTTTGCTTGGTTGCATTTCCTTATTTATTTATTTTTTGACATTTTGAGTTCCAAGATGTCTCCCTCCCTCCTTCTCAGCCTTGCACTATAGAAGGCCAGCATTTGACATGTATACATATGGAAGCATACAGTGCATACTTCCACATATCAGTTCTTTCTCTGGAGGTGTATAGCATCTTCCATCACAGGTCTTTTGTAGTTTATTTGAATATTTCATTACTCAGAATAGTTTACTCATTCCCAGTTACTCTTCAAACAATACTGCAGTTACAGTGTATGACCTTCTCTTGGTTCTGCTGATTTCATTCTTCATTATTTCATGCAAGTCTTTCCATGTTTTTCTAAAATATCAGCCTGCTGATCATTTCATATACCACAAAGTATTCCTTCATAGTCATATACTAAAACTTATTAAGCCATTCCCTAATTGATGGGTTCAAGATGATCTTCTCAACTTCCAATTCTCTGCCAACACAAAAAGAGCTGCTCTAAATATTTTAGAACATATAGGTTCTTTTCCTTTCCCCAGATCACCTTGGGAAACAGACCTAATAGTGGTTTTGCTGGATATACACAGTGTTATAAATCTTTGAGCACAATTCAAGATTGCTCTCCAAAATGGTTGTATCAGCTCCCAGTTCCACCAACAGTGTATTAGTGTACTAATTTTTCCACATCCCCTCCAACATTTGTCATTTTCCTCTTATAGTATTTTAGCCAATGTGGTAGGTATGAGATAGTATCTCAAAGTTCTTAAGATTTACATTTCTCTAGTCAAGAATGATTTAGAGCATTTTAAATGACTATATATTGCTTTAATTTCTCCTTCCAAAAACCTCCTGTTCATATTCTTTGATATTATTCCCTCTTTTAACCAATTCTGATGAGAGTGAGGTTCAAGTATTGCCTGCCACCACTACTCCATTTTCCCCTCCACTCTAAAAACTCTTCCTTGCATGTCTTTTTAATGTAAGATTATTTTCCCCATTTTCTTCTCTCTTCTCACTTCTCCCAGCATATTTCTATTTCTTACCCCTTCATTTTTTTATGTCATCCCAATATCATAGACTCATATTCATGCTGTCTATGTAGACTCCTAACTGCCCTAATAATGACAAAGTTCTTAGGAGTTACATGTATCATCTTCCAATATAAAAACGTATATAGCTTAACCTAATTAATCTACTTATGATTTGTATTTGATGTTTAGATTTTTAAGACTTCTCTTGAGATAATGTGTTTGAATGACAAATTTTCTATTCAGCTCTGATCTTTTCATCTGGAATGCTTGAAAATTCTCTATTTCATTAAAAGTCCATTTTCCTTCCCAAAGGATTATACTCAGTTTTTCTGGGTAGGTTATTATTGCTTTCAATCCTAGCTCTTTTGTCTTACAAAATAACAGTCCAAATCCCCTACTCCTTTAACATGGAAGCTTGTGTAATCCTGACTGTGACTCCACAATATCTCAATGGTTTCTTTCTGGTTGCTTGAAATATTTTCTTCTTGATCTGGAAGCTCTGGAATTTGGCTATAAAATTTCCTTGGGGTTGGGATCTTTTTCTGGAAGTAATTGGTGGCATCTTTCAATTTCCATTTTATCCTCTGGAACTAAGATATTGGGGAAGTTTTCCTTTATAATTTCTTGTTATATGATGTCTAGGTTTTTTTTTTTTAACCATAGCTTTCACATAGTCCAAATAATTCTTAAACTATCTCACTATTTCACATTCTGTTCTATATTTTAATTCTTTTGGTTTCATTTTATTGTTTCTTTATATTTGATAGTCATTCACTTCCACTAGCCCGATTCTAATTTTTAAGAAATTATTTTCTTCAGTGAGATTTTGTACCTCTTTTTTCATTTAGCCAATTATGCATTTTAAAGCATTCCTTTCTTCAGCGAATTTTTTTTTACCCCTTTTACCATTTGATCTATTCCCCAAATACTGAGAAAAGTTTAAAGAGTTACAAATATTATCTTTCCATATAGGAATGTAAACAGTTCAACTTTAGTAAATCCCTTATGATTTCTCTTTGCTGTTTACCTTTTCATGCTTCTCTTGATTCTTGTGTTTGAAAGTCAAATTTTCCATTCAGCTCTGGTCTTTCACACCAAGAATGCTTGAAAATGATCTATATCTAGGGGTGGAACCAAGATGGTGGAGTAAAAGGATGGACCTGTAGAATCTCCCCCCCAAGCCCCATAAAATACCTGTAAAAATGACTCTAAACAAATTCTAGAGCAGCAGAAGCCACAAAATGACAGAATGAAAGAGATTTCCAGTCCAAGGCAGCCTGAAAGACCAACAGAAAAAGTCCATTGCACCAGGTGCAGAGCAGAGTGCAACCCAGCCTTGGCCGCAGCACAACATGGACAGGATCAAAGCAGCCTCAGGGGCAGAATCCCAAGTAGCAGCTGTAGTTCCCAGATTTCTCAACCCACAAAAGCTGAAGACAGCTTCAAAGTCAGTGAGAAAGCTCTTTCATCTGAGTGAAAAGGGAACTTGGTCTGGTCCTGCCAGCAGCAGCCACTGCAGCAGAAGCATCCATTTTTGGAACCCTTGGCTTAAAGACCCTGGGGAAAATGAGCAGCTGATTTGGGTCTCAGCCCTGGGTGAGAGTTCTGAGGTGAGGAGGAGTGCTGGCTAGTGTGGTGGAGCTGGTGGAAGTTTTGGACAGGGAATTCTACTAGCAGATCCTGGGCAGAAAAGTTTGTGGTAGCTCTCAGACCAGAGCACAGGCCAAGAGAGGACTAAACTTCTCTCCATTGATTGTGCCACCTTGGAGGAACTGAGAATTTGCAGGTTCCCAGAGTATACTCTCCTCTTGACCAAGGACTCAAAAGTCAAGTAATTGACTAGAAAAACACCCCAAAAATGGTAAAAAATAAGACTATAGAAGGCTACTTTCTTGGTGAACAGGTATTTTCTTCCATCTTTCTGGATGAGGAAGAACAATGCATACCATCAGAGGAAGAAATAAAAGTCAAGGCTTCTGCATCCAAAACCTTCAAAATAAATATGCAATGGTCTCAGGCCATGGAAGAGTTCAAAAAGGATTTTGAAAATCAAGTAAGAGAGGTGGAGGAAAAATTGGGAAGAGAAATGAGAGCAATGCAAGAAACTCATGAAAAGCAAGTCAACATCCGAAAGGATGGGAGAAGATATCTGTTCATCAAGAAAGTAACCTTCTATAGTCTTATTTTTTTCCCCCTTTCTTGGGCATTTTCCCAAGGACTTTTGGGTCCTTTGTCAAGAGCAGGTATACTCTGAGAATCTGTAATATCTCAGTTTCTCTAAGGTGGCACAATCCAATGTGTACACTGATCTGGAAGCAGAGAGAGATTTTTGTGTCCAGAATCTTAGCATTTACCTCTCCACAGCCACCTGGCCTCCAGTTCTGCCAAGTCAGTGCTGGGGGCTGATTTTCAGATAAACTGGATGGGCAGGGCTGCCATTCAGTGTGAGACAAAGACCAGTTTCCCCAGGACCTCCACACAGGCTGAGGCAAGACTCAGGTCCTCAGTGCCCCCAGGTGTTTTACAATCCAACAATGTACGCGGGCTGATGTAGGGGCTGCCGTGAGAACTGCTGCCGCCTGCCTGATGTGGTCTCTGCAGGCTGCCGCCTGAGGCCAGAGCTATGGGAAGGGCCTTCTCCCTTCCTGGCCAACTGAAAAAACGCCGTCACTGACCTTTGGCACCTGTGGGTTGAAGGATCTGAGGACCCGCTGCTGCGACTGGAGATTCCACCCCCAAGGTGTCCTCCTCCCAGAGTCTCATCACGCCCTGCAGTGTGGCCAAGGCTGGGCTGTGCTCCGCTCCCCATCTGGTGCAACATACATTTCCTATGGGTCTTTCAGGTCACCCTGGGCTGAAATCTCCTCCACTCTGTTGTTCTCCACTTCTGCTGCTCCAAAATTTGTTGAGAATCCCTCTCTACAGGTATTTTATGGGTCATGTGGGGAGACCCTGCATAAGTGTGTCTTTCTACTCTGCCATCTTGGGTCTGCCCTCCTGCCTTTGGTATTTTTAAAGAAGATTCTTTCATACCTATGCTTTTTAGAGTTTTAAATACAAATGCTGTATTTTACAAAGACTTTTTCTCCATCTATTTAAATAATATTTATTTTATTTATTCTGATAATTATATTTCTTATTTTTTAACCATCCTTGCATCACTGATATAATTATATTTTGGCCATGATAAATTACAATTATAGTTTTGTTTTGGATATATTTAATAAATGTCTCATCAATATTCATTACCGACAAATTATAGTTCTCTTGCTCTACTGTATCCTTCCTTGATTTGAGTATCTAGACAAATTTGTCTTATAAAGGAAGTTTGACAGTGCTATCTTTCTATGTTATTGAAGAAAAAGGTATGTAGTATATCCAGCATTAATTGCTTCTTTAAAGTTTGGGAAAATTCACTTACAAATTTCATTTGGGACAGAGGGTTTCCTTTGCCCTTTGACAGTTAATTTATGCCTAGTTAGATTTCTCTGAGATAGGATTCTTCTGGATATCTATTTCTTGTTTTATTAATGTGGGCATTCTACATCTTTTAATTTGAAAGATCCACATGTAATACTTGTGAATAAGGGAGTACAAACATTATAATTCTATTTTACAGAAGACAAAAGTGAGGCTTATAGAAGGGAAGTGAACTGTTTATTTTCACACTGGTAATAAGTAAACTTTATAGTTGGGACTTAATCCTGGGTCTTCTGATTGTAAGTACAGGGCTTATTCTACTACATCATGCTTCCACAAGAAATTTTAAGTTCTGTTTCTGAAGATTCAATTTATTCCTCCAGCAATGTTTAGCTCAATTGTTTTCATAGTATATTTTTTCTCTGGTTTTTATTATATGCCCTTAACTCCAGTGAGAAGCACATAATTATTTAAAGGGAAAATTATTTCCTATGAGGAAAGAAAGATCCTCAATCTTTTATAAATAATCTCTGCTTTTTACACTTAATTAGCATTACACCTTCATCACATAAATGGTAATGCTTCACAAATAAGACCATTATTTCTATCTTTGACAGCATGAAAGTTGGATACAATGCAACATCATTATCCTCTGATCATTGCATTACTTTCATTTTTATTAGCAATAATGTGTTTACAAGTTGTTGAAATCTCCTTAGCAATACTTAATAAGCTAAATAAATTAGAAAATCCAAAACTGTTGAAATTTTATGCAAAGATTATTGTTACAATCATTACTTTGTTCTTATCACTTAATTAGTAATTTAGATTTGTAATTTTTATTGATGCCTAATATGATGGAATTTTCAACTAATACTTAAACAGTTTTTCACAAAATGCTTTTATGAACATTATATACTTTGAGTCTTATAACAACTCAGCCAAGAAAGCAGAATAACTGTTATTTATCTGCATTTTCCAAATGGAAAAAAAAATAGATTCAGGGTGAAAGTTACTTAACCAACATCATACAGATAACAAATGACAGAGCCAGGACTCCAGTCCACACCTTCTGATGACAAGACCAGCACTTTTCCCACTGGACAATACTACTTCAACCTGTGTATTTGTTATTATAAAACATTGGAGTCTGTATTATTCAGAGGGGATTTTACTTACAATCTAAGGATTATACAAATTTATAGGGGGTTTTATTTACAAGCTAAGAGTTATACAATTTAAAGAGCTTTGAGATTTGGTTTAATAACATAAACTTTTTATTACTACATTTATATAAAATTATAGAAACCATAGAAAGTTGGAGCTGAAGCAAACCACTGTGGGATCAAGTAGAGAACTCACTGGAACTGCTAAATAGCTTTATTTTCATCACAAAGGAGCTTTGTAAACCCTCATACAAGCAGAAGGGGCCTCTGAATCCTGAAGATTATATAGAGAAAATCTTGTAGTTCAGGTCTTATTTGAGTAGGAGTTGCCTCTACAATATCATCCATGACCAGTGGTCATCCAGAATCTCTTTGAAGACTTCCAGTGAGAGGGAACTCACTGTTCCCTGTGCCCCTCCAAAAACTTCTTGCCTTTTCTGGTCAGGTCCAAATATAAGAAGTTTTTCCTGCTATTAAACTGAGATCTGCCTACCTACAATGGCCTCTAAGGACCCTCCTAATTTGTTGTTATTTTGTGACCCAATGACCTTCTATCCATTCTGCCCTTTGGAGCCAAGTACAAAAAAAGTCTAGTTTATTTTCCATATGATAGCCTGTCAGCCATCTAAACCTGTTAAACTTTCCCTCCTCCATTAAAAGAAAAACACTCCCAAACCCAGTTGCCCTCCTTTGGGTATGCTCCAACTTGCAAATTATCCTTCATAAATGTCACCACAAACTGAATGCAATATTCCAGATACGTTCAACCAAGGCAGAGTTCAATGGAACTAGCACCTCACTCATTCTGGATGCTTGTGTGTTTGTCCTTCATTGCTGAAGCAGACCATGCCATCAGAGAAATGATGACATGACTTGCATGTGACTTGTTTTGAGTTAGGAAGGGCTGTGCAAGGTCACCAGCCTCATAGGTCTAGGACATAGCAATCTTTTTAGTTGCCACATCATACTATTAATTCATGCTGAGAAAGTAACCCACCAAAATCACTAAAAGTTTCATACAATTTGTTGTCTAGCCTCATTTCCCCAGTCAGGTACTTCAGCAGTTGATTTTTTAAAAACCCAAATATTGTTTCGAATTTCACCATATTAGATTTAACCTACATTATGTTCTAGCCTGTCAAGATTTGGATACAAGTTCTATCAAGCAACATATTAGCTATCTCTCCTAGTTTCCTATCATTCTCAAATCTGATTAGCATATGCCATCTCTGACTTTATCCAAGTCATTGAAGGACAGTGAACAGAATGGGGCAAGAGAAAGGTACATTGGGATTCCACTGAAGACCTTTTATACAAGGTAACATCAAACATTACTACTGACCTTTGAGTCCAATCTTTGACAGGTTCCAAATCCACCTAATTACATCACACAGCTCCATGTTGTTCACAACAATTCAGTGAGAAACATTGGTGAATTCCTTGCAAAATCTCAGGTGTACTATGGCGATCACATTACCTTGGTGTACCAATCTAGTATCATTGCCAAATAAGGAAATGAAGTTGGTTAGGGATGACTTGTTCTCATTTATTTATTCATTCATTCACTCATTTGTTTGTTTATTTTTAGCTCTCAACATTCATTTCCACAAGATTTTGAGTTCCAAAGTTTCTCCCCATCTCTTCCCTAACCATCCCCCATTTGGTATGCACTCTGTTTACCCCTTCCCTCCCTTTTATCACCCACCATTCCCTTCTCCCTCACTGTCTTGTAGGGTACTATAGATTTCTATACCCCATTGCCTATATATTTCCCAGTAGCAAATGCAAACATGTAAAAACATTTTTTAACATTTGTTTTTAAAACTTTGAGTTCCAAATTCTCTTCCTTCTTCCCTCCTCACCGACCCTCATTGAGAAGGCAAACAATTCAATATAAGTTATACATGTGTAGTTATACAAAACACTTCTATATTAGTCATGTTGTGAAACACAACTATATTTCCCTCCATCCTATCCCACTCCCCACTACTCTATTTTCTCCTTTGACCCTGTCCCTTTGCATGAGTGTTTGTTTCTGACTACTCCCTCCCCCAAACTCTCCTCCATTCTATCATCCTCCTTTATTCCCTTCCCTCTTAATTTCCTGTAGGGTAAGATACCCAATTGAATGTGTGTGGTATTCCCTCCTTAAGTCAAATCCAATGGGAGTAAGGTTCACTCATTCCATTTCACCTTCCTATTCTTCCCCTCCATTGTGAAACCTTTTTCTTGCCTCTTTTATGTGAGATAATTTACCCCATTCCATCTCTCTCTTTCTTCTACTCCCAATACATTCCTCTCTCATTCTCAATTTTATTTTTTAGATATCATCCCTTCATATTCAACTCACCTTGTGCCATCCATCCATCCATCCATCCATCCATCCATCCATCCATCCATCCATCCATCCATCTATCCATCTATCTATCTATCTATCTATCTATCTATCTATCTATCTATCTATCTATCTATCTATCTATCTATCTTTCCTCCAACTAATACTAAGCAAGGTCTCATGAGTTTCAAATATCATCTTTCCATGTAGGAATGTAAACAGTTCAATTTAAAAAAGTCCCTTATGATTTCTCTTTCCTGTTTACCTTTTCATGTTTCTCTTGATTCTAGTATCTGAAGGTCAACTTTTCTATTCAGTTCTGCTCTTTTCAGCAAGAATGCTTAAAAGTCCTCTATTCCATTGAAATTCCATTTTCCCCCCTGAAGTATTATACTCAGTTTTACTGGATAGATGATTATTTGTTTTAATCCTAGCTCCTCTGACCTCCAGAATATCATATTCCAAGCCTAGATCTTGTGTTATCCTGATTGTATTTCTACAATACTCCTTTTGTTTCTTTCTAGCTGTTTGCAATATTTTCTCCTTGGGAACTCTGGAATTTGGCTCCAATATTCCTAGGAATATTTTTCCTTTTGGAATCTCCACCAAGATTGGTGGATGCTTCCAATTTCTATTTTACTCTCTGGTTCTAGAGGCAGGGCAGTTTTCCTTGATAATTTCTTGGAAGATGATGTCTAGGCTCTTTTTTTGATCATGGCTTTCAGGTAGCCCAATAATTTTTAAATTATCTCTCTTGGATTCATTTTCCAGGTCAGTAGCTTTTCTGATGAGATATTTCACATTGTTTTCTATTTTTTCATTCTTTTGATTCCGTTTTATAATTTCTTGATTTTTCATAAAGTCACTAGCTTCCATTCACTCCATTCTAGTTTTGAAGGAATTATTTTCTTCAGTGAGCTAGCTTTTGAACCTCCTTTTCCATTTGGTCAATCCTGCTTTTTAAGGCATTCTTCTCCTCATTAACTTTTTGGACCTCTTTTGCCATTTGAGTTAGTCTATTTTTTAAGGCGTTATTTTCTTTAGCATTTTTAGGTCTCCTTTAGCAAGCTGTTGACTCGCTTTTTATGATTTTCTTGCATTGCTCTCATTTCTCTTCCCAATTTTTCCTCTACTTCTTTTACATGATTTTCAAAATGTTTTTTGAGCTCTTCCATGGCCTGAGACCAATTCATATTTTTCTTGGAGGCTTTTGATATAGGAGTTTTGACTTTGTTGTCTTCTGGTATGGTTTGATCTTCTTTGTCAGCAAAGTAATATTCTTTAATCTGAGTTTTATATGCTGTTTGCTCATGTTACCAGTCAAATACTTGATTTTCTAACTCTTTACCAGGGTAGGATTCTGCTTCCAGTTGGGGTGAGTGTGGGGGTGGGTTGTACTATCCCAGGTTTCAGGGGTTTTGTATCTGCTACTCAATCCCCCACCATTCATGGACCTACTGCTACTGCTGCTGCTGTTGCCAACACTGCCTCCCCCTCCTTTGCCCTGGGGTTGGGGCTGGACTCCAGCCAGACCAGTTCTCACAGAGTTTTCCCATTGATCTTGTCAGCTGTCTTTGGCATTTGTGGGTTGAAAAGTCTGGAGACTATCACAACAGCCAGCAATTCAGTCCCCTGAGTCTGCTCCAGTCCCATCTGTTCTGGCATGGTCTACACTGGACTGTACTCTGCTCCCAGCCCAGTCTGACAGATGCTTTCTGTTAACCTTCTACACTGTCTTGGGCTGGAGATTTATTTCATTCCATCACTTTGTGAGTTCTGCAGCTCTAGATTTTGTTTAGAGTCATTTTTAACAGGTATTTGGATGGGTTTGGTGAGAGAGTTCTAGTAAGTCCCTCCTTTTATTCCACTATCTTGGCTCCACCCCCAAGGATGACTTGTTCTTGAAGAACTGATGCTATCTTGCAATTACCACTATTTCTCTTTTCCAGTGCTCACACAAATCTTAGTCAGTGAACAAAACTTTATTAAAAGCAATATGTGACACCTCATCACACAAAGGAAGCATCACAAAAAGATAGTTTTGGCTCTCAAGGAGTTCAGAATTTAATAGAGGAGATAATAGGCAAAACAACTGTGTACAAACAATCTGTGAATGTCAGAGGGTTTTGTAGTTGATCCTGGAGGTGACAGTCACTGAAGTTTACTGAGTAGGGAGGTGACAGCTTCAAAGATCACTTTGACAGCTGAGTGGAGGACATACTGGAGTGGGGAGAGATTTGTGGTAGAGAGACTAAACAGAACTATTGCAATAGCCCAGGTATGAGGTGATAAGGGCTTGCATCATGGTGGTGGCAATGTCAAAGAAGAAGAGATTAAACGTAGGGAATAATAGATAGTGAGGAGAAGAGGTTGCAAGCCTGGGGGACTTGGAAGATAGTACTGTCCTTGCAAACAACATAGATGCTTCTAATAGGAAAATATGTGGGGGGAAAGCTATGAGTAAAGTTTTGCACACGTCAAATTTAAGATGTCTATAGGCCATCTAGTTCAAGATGTCTGAAAGGTGGCTGGAAATGAGCGATTGAATATGAATTGAGAGACTGGGCAGGATAGGTAGATTTGGGCCTAATTATAATTATATATGTATATGCCATATACATATTATATATAATTATCATAATTATTATAAAGATTATAATTAAACCTATGGTAGCTAATAATATGATAACTGAAAATTCAAGAAAAAAAGAGGGCCCAGGACAGAGTCCTGGGGCACACATTTCCTGTTATCAGGAAAGACTTGAATGAAGTCTCCAGCAAAGGAGACTAAGAAAGAATGGTGAGATAAGTAGAAAGAGAACCAGAAGAGAGTAGTGATCAAATAAGATAATATTTGCAAAACACCTAGTAGGTATTTAATACATGCTTGTTCCTTTCCCTTACTGTCATGGGAACCTAGAGAAAAGAGAATAACAAGGAAAAAGGGGTGATCAACAGTGTCAATGGCTTCAGGAAGGTCAAGAGGGATGAGGATAGAGGAAAAATCATTAAATTTGAGTAGTTTTGGTAGAATGTTGAGATCAGAAGACAAATTGTTGAGTTAAGAAGAGAGTAAGGGGAAAGGAAGTAGAGGCAACTATTATAGATGACATGCTCCAGGAGTTTAACCACAAAAGAGAGGAAAGGTTTGAATGGATCGAGTAAGGAGACTTGTGTTCTAGAATTTTGCCAGTAAAAGAAATCAAATTCAATGATCTATAATTTGAAGAATTTGCATTCTTATACACTTTGAATATTAGAATTTTATTTTCCTCCAGTCCCACAGTGTTGGTTATTTTGTCTCTCTGGACTTTAGTTTACTTATTTGTAATGTAAGAAAATTGCTCCAGCTGATCTCTAGAGTCTCTTCCAATTCTGACATTCTATAATCTGATGCAGTCCCCTCATTTGACAGAAAATGATATTAAGTCTCCAAAGGAAAAGGAAGTTCCCCAAGGTCGTATTGTGAGTTAATTGCTGAAGAAGAATTAGAACTCAGGTTTGTAGATTTCTACTTTCCTCCACTGTCACAAATGAGAAGTTTTGGTCAAGAAAAAAAAATAGAGGTTCATTTCTAAGGAATAATATGATTACTTCATCCAAACTAAACCATTAATAAAAAGAACCATGTTTTTTAATAGTTCATAGTTAGAGATCACTAAGTCAACAAATCTCTCTAACCAGAACAGATTATATTTATGAAGCGGAGTGCACTTGACTCCTATTTGGCCCATTGGATGGAAAGGAAATTTAATTATTGAGGTTTCTGAGCTACTGCACTCATTCCAAATTTAAAATATTGATCTGTAATTGCACTATTGCTGTTCAACAAAAGGCAAAAGAAAAATCCATTCACAATAATGATTCAGACCAGGATAGACATGAAAAATCTGTCTACACTGATCACTTTCAGAATTTGTTTCCATCTTAATTTACTTGAACATGGTCTATTTTAAAATTCAGGCATTTTTTTTTTTGCCCAGCTTATGAATACAATTAAGATCATTTCACCAAAGATTTTAATGATAAAACAAGCTACTTGGGTGAAATTCAAGCTAATAATAATCAAAACGTTCCTGTTCATTACAGGTATTATGGTAGGCACTGGAACTTCAAAGACAAAACAATCCCTGTCTTCAAGGAAATTTCATTCTCCTGGGGAAGGAACAACTATTGGTTGTGAAAGGTCAAACATCAGCCCAATTCAAGAAGTAGAACATTCCAAACCATTGCATCTAAACCACTGCATCATGGCCATAAAATCCACCATTTAGGCTCAGCTATCCACTTCAGTATAATTTTTTTTTAAGTTAGGAAGGATGAAAGATTGCTGATAGACTTTTTTTATGAATGAATGGAATGACCAAGGACTAAACATTTAAAAAGTGATGAATATCCATGAAATATAATTCCCATGACTCAGTTCACCATACTTCTAAATTCTTACCTTATAGGTGCCTTCCTAAAAGATAAATGATTTGTGGATGTAATTTATGCTGCAGTGGAAGCAATATCTTAATCCTCCACTTCCATGCAAATTAGGCTTAAAAGTCATTGAAACAATCCTCTAGACTTAATTGACCCAGGGAACTAAATACTTGAACTCCTGATGTTGCTGGTACAAAATAACTACAGAAAAAGCTCCAGAAGCTTTCCAATCCTTGAATGTTGGATCATGATGGCAACTCAGCTGACTCAACTTGGGGTATCCGCAGTGCATATCCTTGTTGAATATCCTTCTCCTGCTAGGACTAGCTATTTTCTTTATTAATTGTTGAATGAACATGCAAGGATCCCCAGTGTGGAACATAAACTATGAGAGAACTTTCCTGAGTCAGGCCCAGTTAAGAGAATGCCCTTAATATGAGTAGGCAATATGATATAGTGGAAAGCACCATAGATGCTGGTGCATCTATGAGACCTGGTTTTATGTCCCAACTCCACTACTTATTAGATGATACAATCTGAGTTTCCTCATATGTAAAATGGGTTAATAGTGCTTTCATTACTTTCAACCCATATGGAGTTGTTCATAGAATCTCCAAATGAGTTAATGTATGAAGAAGGTTTGATAGACTGGAAATAGCATAAAAGATGGAAACATCATCTTAAATTATAAGTTCCCAGGGGCTAGCTCCTATCCTAGTGCCTGATTTGACAGAGCATATACCATATAGATGATAATGTGGAAAGATTATCATAGAACTGTCAAACAACTCTTGTCCTGTTACTCCAGTTTCTGTGCCTTTTGAGGAAAAAAAAAACCATATTCCAAGAACAGAACAGACTTTCTTTCCTCCAACCCCAATTCATTATCTCTGACTATTAAGATTATTTTCCTTTGATGATCAGCTCAAGAGATACCTCTTCCATGAAACCTTTCCTGATATGTCAGAAACGTTCTTTCTTCCTTCCAACTCTAAGACCATTTTATTTGACCTACCATCCAGTTAAGTGGCATGGTGCTAAACCCAATTCCAAAATCCAACTCCAGATTCCAATTCCAAATAACAATTCTAACTTCCAAATTGCAATTCCAAAATTCAATTCAAAATTCTAATTCAGAATTCAAACTCCAAATTCCAAATACAAATTCCAATTCTGTAATTCAATTTCAAATTCCAATTCCAATCCCAAATTCCAGTTCCAAATTCCAATCCCAAATTCTAATTCCAATTCCAAATTTCCGCTTTTAACTTCAAATTCCACATTCGTATTGTAACTGACATATTCCTAAATCCAAATCAAAAATCCAAATCCAAATTCTAAATTCTAATTCCAAATTCCAATTCTAACTGACACATTTCTAAATCCAATTCCAAAATCCAACTCCAAATTCCAACACCAAATTCCAAATACAAATTCCATTTCCAAATTGAAATTTCAAATTCCAATTCGAATTTCCAATTCAAAATTCAAAAGTCCAATTCCCAAATTTCCAATTTTAACTCCAAATTCCACTTCCAAATTCTTATTCTGACTGACACATTCCTAAATCAAATTCAAAAATCCAAATCCAAATTTCAATCCCAAAATCCAATCCTAAATTCCAACTACCAAATTCCATTTCCAAATTTCCACTTTTAACTCCAAATTCCACTTCCAAATTCGTATTCTACTGACACATTCCTAAATCCAATTCCAAAATCCACATCCAAATTCCAATCCCAAATTTCAACTTCTAAGTTCCAAATCCAAATTCCCATTCCAAATTCCTACTCTAAATAGCAAATTCCAATTCCACATTCCAATTCCAGCGAACAATTCCAAATTCTAATTCCAACTCCAACTTCCAAATTCCAGTTCCAAATTCCAATTCCACATTCCAACTCCAAATTCCAAATTCTACTTCCAAATTCCAATTCCCAGTTCCAATTCTGACACATTCCTAAATCCAAAATCCAACCTGAAATTCCAAATTATTCCGAAAAGAACTTCCAACTTCAAATTCCTACTCTAAATTCAAAATTCGAAATCCTAATTCCAAATACAAATTCCAATTCCAAATTCCTACTCAAAATTCCAAATCCAAATCCAAAATTCCAAATCCAAAATCCAGTTCAAAATTCCTATTTCAAATTCCAATTCTAAATTGAAAATTCCAATTCCAACTTCCAATTTCAAATCCCAATTCGAAATTCCAACTCCAAATTCCAAATTACAATTTCAAATAACCATTCCAACTTCCAAATTCCAATTTTAAATTCCAATTCCAAATTCCAACTCCAAATTCAAAATCCAGCTTCCAATGACAAATTACAAATTCTAATTACAAATTCCAATTTCAAATTCCAGTTCCAGATTTCCACTTTTAACTCCAAATTCCAATTACAAATTCTAATTCCAAGTGGCAGAGTGCTAAATCCAATTCCAAAATTCAAACTTCAAAGTCCAATTCCAAATTCCAATCAGAAATTCCAACTTCCAAATTCCAATTCTGAATTCCAATTCAAAATTAGAATTCCAAACTTGAAATCCAAATTCCAACTCCAATTCCAAGTTCCAACTCCAAATTCCAAATCCAAATCCCAATTACAAATACTAATTCTAACTGAAACATTCTTAAACACAACTCCACAATCCAACTCCAAAATCCAAATTCGAATTCCAAAATATTTCAACTTCCAAATTTCAATTCCAAATTCCAATTAGAAATTGCTACTCCAAATTCCAAATTGCGATTTGAAATTCCATTTCCTAATACAAAATTCAAAATTGAGATTCCAATTCCAAATTCCAATTTCAAATTCCAACTCCAAATTCAAAATTCTATTTCTAAATTCCAATTCCAAATTTCAATTCTGAATTTCCACTTTTAACTCCAAATTCCAATTTTAACTGATAAATTCCTAAATCCAATTCCAAATTCCTATTCTGACACATTTCTAAATCTAACTCCCAATTTCAACTCCAAATTACAATTCTGAATTCCAATTTCAAATTCCATTTCAAAATTTTAACTCCAAATTCCAATTCCAAATTTCCAATTTTAACTCCAAATTATCCTTCCAAATTTCTATTGTAACTGCCACCTTTCTAAATCCAACTCCAAATTCCAATTCTGAATTCGAATTCCAAATCAGAATTCTACCTTTCCAAATTTATTTCTAAATTCCAATTCTATATCCCAATTCCAAATTCCAACATCCAAATTCCAATTCAAAATTTTAACTCCAAATCCAAATTTCCACTTTTAACTACAAATTACAGTTCCAAATTCTTATTCTAACTCACACATTCCTAAATTCAATTCCAAAATCCAACTCTATATTCTAAATTCGAATTCAATATTCCAATTCCAAGTAACAATTCCAACTTTCAAATTCCAATTTCAAATTCCAAATCCAAATTCCAATTCCAAGTTTATCTCCAAATTCTAAATTCCAATTCTAAATTCCAACACCAAATTCTAAATACAAATTCCATTTTTAAATTGAAATTCCAAATTGAAATTCCAACTTCAAATTCTAAATTTCATTTCAAAATTCCCATTTCAAATTCCTACTCTAAATTGAAAATTTGAGTTCCAAATTCCAATTCAAACATCCACTTCCAAATTCCAATGACACATTACAAATTCCAAATCAAAACTCCAACTCCAAATTTGAAATTCCAATTCCAAATTTCCACTTTTACCTCCAAAGTCCAATTCCAAATTCCTATTCTAAGTGGCACAGTGCTAAATGCAATTTATATATTCCACTCCAAATTCCAATTTTAGATAACATTTCCAAATTCCAAACTGCAATTCCAAATTCCAATTCAAACATCTAATGCAAAATTCCAACTCCACATTCCAAATCCAAATTCCAGTCCCATATTTCAATTCCAAATTCCAACTTCCAACTCCAAATTCCAACTCCAAATTCTAATTTGAGTTTCCATTTCCAAATTCCAATTCCAAATTCCAAATCCAAACTCCAATTACAAATTTCAATTCCAAACCAACTCCAAATTCCAAATCCAATTTCCAATTATAAACTACAATTAGAAATACTAATTCTAGCTGACACATTCCTAAATCCAATTCCAAAAACCATCCACAAATTGAAAATTCCAATTCTAAATTCCAGTTCCAACTTCCAATTCCAATTTCAAACTTCCACTTTTAACACCAAATTCCAAATTGCAACTCCAAATTCCAATTCTGAATTCCAATTCCAAATAACAATTAAAACTTTGAAATTCCAATTCTAAATTCCAATTTGAACTTCAAATTCCAAATTTCCACTTTTAACTACAAATTCCAATTCCAAATACCAATTCTAAGTGGCACAATTGTAAATCCAACTTACAAATCCCACTCCAAATTCCAATTCCAGATAACAATTCCAAATTCCAAACTGCAATTCCAAATTCCAATTCAAAAATCTAATGCAAAATTCCAACTCCACATTCCAAAACCAAATTCTAGTCCCATATTCCAATTCCAAATTCCAAATCCTCCAATTACAAATTCCAATTAGAAATACTAGTTCTAGTTGACACATTCCTAAATCCTGCAGCAATTAAACAAGATAAAGAAATTGAAGGAATAAGAATAGGCAAAGAAGAAAGTAAGTTATCACTCTTTGCAGATGATATGATGATATACTTGGAGAATCCCAGAGATTCAAGTAAAAAACTACTTGATATAATAAACAATTTTGGCAAAGTTGGAGGTTACAAAATAAACCCACACAAATCTTCTGTATTCCTATGTATTAGTTACAAAGCCCAACAGCAAGAGATAGAAAGAGAAATCCCATTTAAAGCTAGGGTAAACACTATAGAATATTTGGGAGTTTACCTGCCAAAACAAACCCAGAGACTATATGAACACAATTATAAGACACTTTTTGCACAAATAAAGTTAGATCGAAGTAAGTGGAAAAACATCAGTTGCTCATGGGTAGGCCAAGCAAATATAATAAAAATGACAATTCTACCTAAATTAATTTACTTATTTAGTGCCATACCAGTTAAACTATCGGATAATTATTTTCTAGAGCTCAATAAAATAATATCAGAATTCACCTTGAAGAACAAATGGTCCAGAATATCAAAGGGACTAATGAAAAGAAATGCTAGGGAAGGTGGCCTAGCACTACCAGACCTCAAATTGTATTATAAAGCAGCAATTATTAAAACCACTTGGTACTGCCTAAGAAACAGCAGGGTAGACAAGTGGAATAGGCTAGGTATTCAAAACACAGTAGGCAATGAATATAGCAACCTCCTGTTTGATAAACCCACGGACCCCAGCTTCTGGGATAAGAACTCACTGTTTGACAAAAATTGCTGGGAAAACTGGATAACAGTGTGGCGGAAATTAGGCATAGACCAATGCCTGACACCATACACAAGAATAAAGTCCAAATGGGTACATGATCTAGATATAAAGATTGATACCATGGATAAACTGGAGGATCAAGGAATAGTGTATTTATCAGATTTATGTGAAAGGGAAGAATTTTTGACTAAAGAAGAAATCAAAAGCATTATGAAGTGAAAGATGGATAATTTTGATTACATTAAACTGAAGAGCTTTTGCATAGCTGAACCCAATGCAACCAAAATTTGGAGGGATGTAGTATACTGGGAAATAATTTTTCTATCTAATCTCAGGGAAAAAGGCCTCATTTCTAGAATATATAAAGAACTGAATCAAATGTACAACAATACAAGTCATTCCTCAATTGATAAATGGTGAAAGGATATGAACAGGCAATTTTCAGAGGAAGAAATTAAAGATATCTGTAATCATATGAAAAAATGCTCTAAATTACTTTTGATTAGAGAGATACAAATCAAAACAACTCTGAGGTACCATATCACACCTATCAGGTTGGCAAACATGACAGAACAGGAAAATGATAAATGTTAGAAAGGATGTGGGAGATTTGGAACACTAATTCATTGTTGGTAGAGGTGTGAGCTCATCCAACCATTCTGGAGAACAATTTGGAACTATGCCCAAAGGGCTACAAAAATGTGCATATCCAGCAATATCGTTTCTAGGACTGTATCCCCAAGAGATTGTAAAAATGGGAAAGGGTCTCACACCTACAAAAATATTTACAGCAGCACTCTTTGTGGTGGCCAAAAACTGGAAATCAAGGGGATGCCCAACATTTGGGGAATGGCTGAATAAATTATGGTATATGAATGTCATGGAATACTATTGTGCTATAAGAAATGACGAATAAGAAGCCTTCAGAGAGGTCTGGTAAGACTTATATGATCTGATGCTGAGTGAAAGGAGCACAACCAGGAGAATTTTGTGTATAGCAGCAACCACAGCGTGTGAGAGTTTTTTTTCTGGTAGACTTCGATCTTCGTAGCAATGCAAGGACTTAAAAAAAATTCCCAATGATCTTCTAAGGCGAAATGCCTTCTACATTCAGAGAAAGAAGTACGGAATTCAATCACAGAATGCAGCAAATCATTTTTTTGTGTGTATTTGATGTTTTGGTTTGTTATATGATTTCTCCCTTCATTTTAATTCTTCTACATAGCGTGACTACAGTGAAAATGTATTCAATAGGAATGTATGTGTAAATCCTATATAGAATTGTATGCCATCTTGGGGAGGGAGGGGGGTGGTGGAGAATAGATAGCAGGGAAAATCTAAGTTTTATGGTAGTGATTGTAGAACACTAAAAATAAATAAAATTAACATAAAAGTACTAATTATAACTGAAACATCCCTAAACCCAATTTCAAAATCCAATTCCAAATAACAAGTCTAACTTCCACATTCCAATTCCAAATTCCAATTCCAAATTTCCACTTTTAACTCCAAATTCCACTTCCAAATTCCTATTCTAACTGACATTCCTAAATCCAATTCCAAATTCCAACTCAAATTCCAAATCAAAATTCCAATTATAAACACTAATTCTAACTGAAACATTCCTAAAACCAAATTTAAAATCCAACACCAAATTCTAAATTCCTATTCTAAATTTTAATTCAAAATAACAATTCCAGATTCCAAGGACAAAGTACAATTTCCAATTCCAAATAACAATTCCAACTTCAAAATTCCAATTCGAAATTCCAACTCCAAATAGCAATTTTGAATTCAAAATTCCAACTCCAAATTACAAATTGCAATTTGAAAATCCATTTCCTAATGCCAAATTCGAAATCCAAATTACAATTACAAGTTAATATTCCAAGTTCTAACTCCGCATTCCAAATCCTAATTCCATTTCCAAAGACCATTTTCAAAGTCCAATTCTGAATTTCCACTTTTAACTCCAAATTCCATTTCTAACTGACAGATTCCTAAATCCAACTCCAAGTTCCAACTCCAAGTTCCAAATACAAATTCCAATTCAAAATTCCAACTCCAAACTATTTTCTAATTCCAAATTCCACATTACAAAACTAAATTCTGAATTCAAATTCCAAATTCCAACTCCAGATTCAAAATTGTAATTCCAAATTCCAATTCCAGATGCGAACTACAAATTCTAAATTCTATTTCCAAATTCCAACTCCAAATTCTAAATTCTAATTCCGCTTGCAAATCCAAAAATTCCAATTCTAAATTCCACCTCCAAATAAACGTTCCAAATTCCAAAAATTCTAATTCCAAATTTTAATTCCAAAATTCCCTTTCCAAAGTCCAATCTCTAATTCTAACTCTAAATTCTAGTTTAAAAGACCAACTCCAAATTCAAAATTCCCATTATAGATTCCACCTTCCAAATTTTAATTCCAATTCCAAAATTCCTATTCCAAATTCCAACTCCACATTCTATTTTGTTATTCCAAATCCAAAATACAAATTCCATATTCCAACTCCAAATTCTAATTCCAAATTCCAAGTCCAAATCCAAAATTCCGATTCTCCATTCCACTTCCAAATTTCAATTCCAAATTCCAACTACTAATGCTAAATCCTAATTCCAAATTGCAATTCCAATGTCCAAATTCCAATTACAAAGTATAAATTCTAACTCTAAATTCCAGTCCCAAATCCCCAATTTACCATTTCCAAATTCCAAATTCCAACTCCAAAATCTAAATACTAATTCCGCTTCCAAATCCAAATATTTCCATTCCAAATTCCACCTCTAAATAAACCTTCCAAATTCCAATGAGAAATTCTAATTCCAAATTCCAATGAGAAATTCCACATTCCAACTCCAAATTTTAAATTCTAATTCCAAATGCCAAGTCCAAATCCAAAATTTCCAGTCCAAATTGCACTTCCAAATTCTAACTACAAATTCTGAATTCCAATTCCAAACCCACAATTTACATTCCAGATTCCATTTCTAAATTCCAGGTCCAAATTCCAAATTTCTACTCCAAAATCCAAATTCTAATTCCACTTCTAAATCCAAATATTTATATTCTAAATTCACCTCTAACTAAATGTTCCAAATTCAAACTCTAAATTCTAATTCCAATTCCAAATTCCACATTCCAACTCCAAACTGTAAATTCTAATTCCAAATTGCACTTGCAAATTACAAATTCAAAATTCCACCTCTGAATTCTAAATTTTAATTCCAAATTCCAATTCCAAAATTTCCATTCCAAATTTCAATTATAAATTCCCATTCCAAATTCTAATTTGAAACACCAAGTTCAAATTAAAAATTCCCATTTCAAATTTCACTTCCAATTTCCAAATAAAATTGCAAAATCCAACTCCAAAATATAAATTCTAATTTCACATCCAAATCCAAAAATTCCCATTCCAAATGACACCTCTAACTTAGCTATCTAAATTCCAATTCTAAATTATAATTCAAATTCTAAATTCCACATTCCAAATCCAAATTTCAATCTCTAATTCCAAATTCTCTTGTCCAAATCTAAAATTTCCATTCTCACTTCCACTTTAAAATTCTAAATACAAATTCCCACTCCAAATTCTAAATTGCAATTCCAAATTCCAACTCTAAATTTTAAATTCTAATTCCAGATTCCAACTTGAAATTCCCCATTGCATCTACAAATTCAAAATTGTAATTCCAAAATCCAAATTTCCATTCCAAATTTCCCATTCCAAATTCCAATTCCAAATTCAAGTTTAAAATTCTGAATTCTAATCTGAAATTCCAATTCCATATCCACAATTTGCACTCCAAATTATATTTCCAATTTCCACTTCCAAATTTTAAATTCCATCTGCATATTCTAAATTCTAATTCTGTTTGCAAATCCAAAAATTTCCATTCCACATTCCACCTCCAAATTAATGTTCCAAATTCCAACTCTAAAATATAATTCCTAATTTTGATTCCAAAATTCCCCTTCCAAATTCCAATTCCTAATTCCAACTCTGAATTCTAAATTCTAATTCGAAAGACCAAGTCCAAATCCAAAATTCCCATTCGAAATTGCCCTTCCAAATTCCAATTCCAAATTTCAAATTCTAATTCTAATTCCAAATTCAAAATACAAATTCCAAATTCCAATTTCAAAATCTAAATTCAAGTTCCAATTCCAAATTCCACATTCCAACTCCAAATTCTACATTCCAATTCCAAATTTTCCATTCCAACTACAAATTATAAATTCTAATTCTAGATTCCAATTCTCAATTCCACATTCCAAATCCAAATTCCAAAATCTAATTCCAAATTCCACATTCCATCTCCAAATTATATCTAATTCCAAATTACAATTCTAAATTCCACATTCCAAATCCAAATTTCAAACTCTAATTCCAAATTTCAGTTCCAAATTCCACATTCCAACTCCACAATATAAATTCTAATTCAAAATTCCAATTTGAAATACCACATTTCAAGTATAAATTCTAAATATTAATTCCAAATTCCAATTCCAAAATTTCCATTCTAAATTCCATTTTCAAATTCCAGGTCCAAATTCTATATTCTAATTACAAATTCCAATTCCTCTTTCCACATTCCAACTCCAAATTCTAAATTCTAATTCCAAATTCCAAATCCAATTTAACATTTCATATTCCAAATTCCACTTCCATATTCCATCTCCAAATTCTAAATTCTAATTCCAAATTCCAATTCTAAATTCCACATTCCAAGTACAAATTATAATTCCAAATTGTGATTACAAATTTCAGTTCCAAAATTCCCATTCCCAATTCGACTTCCCAATTCCAAATTCTAAATCCTCATTCAAAACACCAATTCCTAATCCAAAATTTTCTCTTGAAATCGCATTCCAATTTCAAACTCCAAATTCTAAATTTTAATTCCAAATGAAATTTCAAAATTCCTATTCCAAATTCTACTTCTGCATTCCAACTCCATATTCTAATTCTATTTCCAAATTCCAATTTCAAATTCCAATTCAACATTCTAAATTCAAATTCCAAAATTCTCATTCCAAATTCCAATTCCAAATTCTAAATTCTAATTCGAAACAAGTCCAAATTCAAAATTCCGATTCTTAATTCCACTAAAAAATTATAAATACAAATTCCAAAATCCCACTCCAAATTCTAATTTGCACTTCCAAATTCCAGTTCTCATTTCTATTTCTAAACACCAAGACCAAATCCAAAAATTCCCATTCCAAATGACACCTCAAAATTAACTTTCCAAATTCCATCTCTTAATTCCAAATTCCACATTCCAACTCCAAATTCTAATTCGAAATTCCAATTCAAAATTGCATATTCCAAGTACAAATTCTAAATTTTAATTCCAACATTCCCATTCCAAATTCCCATTCCAAATTCCAACTCCAAATTCTGCATTGTAACTCCTAATTCCAATCCCAAATTCCACATTCCAAATACAAATTCTAAATTCTAATTCCAAATTACAAATTGTGATTCCAAATTCAAGTTGCAAATTCCCATTCCAAATTTCAATTCCCAATTCCATATTCTAAATACTCATTTGAAAAACCAATTCCTAATCCCAAATTTTCTTTCCAAATTGCACTTCCAATTTCCAATTCCAAATTCTAAATTTTTATTCCAAATTCCAAATGCAATTTCAAAATTCCTATTTCAAATCCTACTTCCCCATTTTAACTCCATATTCTAACTCTTTTTCCAAATTCCGATTCCAAATTCCAATTCCACATTCTAAATTCCAAGTCCAAATTCCAATTTCAAAATTCTCATTCCAAATTCTAAATTCTAATTCAAAACAAGTCCAAATCCAAAATTCTGATTCTCAATTCCACTACAAAATTCTAAATACAATTTCCAAAATCCTACTCCAAATTCTAATTTCCACTCTCAAATTCCAATTCCCATTTCTATCTCGAAACACCAAAACCAAATCCAAAAATTCCCATTCCAAATGATACCTCAAAATTAACGTTCCAAATTTCATCTCTTAATTCCAAATTCTAATTTCAAATTCCACTTTCCAACTCGAAATTCTAAAGTGTAATTCAAAATTCCAATTCAAAATTCCACATTCTGAGTACAAATTGTAATTTTTAATTCCAAATTCCAATTTGAAATTTCACATTCCAAGTACAAATGCTAAATTTTAATTCCAAAATGCCTATTACAAATTCCCATTCCAAATTCCACATTTTAAGTACAAATTCTGAATTTAAATTCCACATTCCAATTCCAAAATTCCCATTCCAAATTCCAACTCCAAATTCTGTATTCTAAATCCAAATTCCAATTCCAAATTGTACATTCCAAGTACAAATTCTGAATTTTAATTCCAAATTCTAATTCCAATTCCACATTCCCCATTCCAACTACAAAATCTAATTTCAAATTCCAAATTCCAATTTGAAATTGCCCATTCCAACTACAAAATCTAAATTCTACTTCCCAATTCCAAATTTCCAATTCTAAATTTCCAGTTCCAAATTCTAATTCAAAACACCAAGACCAAATCCAAAAAATCCCATTCCAAAAGACACCTCAAACTTAACGTTCCAAATTCCAACTCAATTCTAAATTCTAATTCCAAATTCCAATCCCAAATTCCACATTCCAACTCCAAATTCTAAATTCTAATTCCAAATTCTAAATATAATTTCAAATTTCCTATTCCAAATTCCACTTCCACATTCCATCTCCAAATTCTAAATCCTAATTCCAAATTCCAATACGGAATTCCACATTCCAAGTACAAATTCTAAATTCTGATTCCAAATTCCAAATTGTAATTCCAAATTCCAATTCCAACATTCCCATTCCAAATTCCAATTCCCAATTCCAATACTCAATTCTAATTTGAACAACCAAATCCTAATCCAAAACACTCATTCCAAATTGCACTTCCAATTTTCAAAAAAAAATTCCTAATTCCAACTTCAAATTATATATTCTTATTCCAGATTCCAGGTCTAAATGTCAGATTCCAAAACTAAACTTTATATTTCAATTCCAAACTCTAAGTCCAAATCGAAAATTCACGTTCTAAGTTCTAATTGCAGATTCCAATTCCAAATTACACGTTCAAATTCCAACTGCAAATTCTATATTCTAATTCCAAATTCCAGTACCAAAGGCCACATTTCAAAATTAAATACTAAATTCAAATTCTAAATTCCAAGTTCAAATACAAAATTGCCATTCAAAATTGCACTCACAATTTTGAAATTCTCAATGACAACTCAAACTTAACGTTCTAAATTCCATCTACAAATACTAAATTCTAATTCCATATTCCAATGAGAAATTACACATTCCAATTATAAATTCTAAATTTTATTTCCAAATTCCAATTTCAAAATCCCCATTCCAATTCAAAATTCCAACTCCAAATTCTGTGTTTTAACTCCAAATTCCAATTCCAAATTCCACATTCCAATTCCAAATTCTAAAATCTAATTCAAAACTCCTATTCCAAATTCCATCTACAAATACTACATCCGAATTCTACATTCCAGTGAGAAATTCCACACTCCAATTACAAATTCTAAATTTTAATTCCAAATTCCAATTTCAAAATCCCCATTCCAATTCGAAATTCCAACTCCAAATTCTGTGTTTTAACTCCAAATTTCAATTCCAAATTTCACATTGCAACTCCAAATACCACATTCTAATTCCAAATTCTAAATTCTAATTCAAAGTTCCTATTCCAAATTCCATCTACAAATACTAAATTCTAATTCCATATTCCTGTGAGAAATTTCACATTCCAATTACAAATTCTAAATTTTAATTCCAAATTCCAATTCCAAAATTCCCATTCCAAATTAAATTCCACATTCCAAATCTAAATTCTGTATTCTAACTCCAAATTCCAGTTCCATATTCCACATTCTTATTACAAATTCTAAATTTTAATTCCAAATTCCAATTCCAAAATTCCCATTCCAAATTAAATTCCACATTCCAAATCTAAATTCTGTATCCTAACTCCAAATTCCAGTTCCATATTCCACATTCTAATTACAAATTCTAAATTTTAGTTCCAAATTCCAATTCCAAAATTCCCATTCCAAATTCCAATTCCAAATTCTAAATTCTAATTCTAAACAAGAAGTCCAAATCTAAACTTTTGATTTTCAATTCCACTACAAAATTCCATATACAAATTCCAAAATTGCACTTCAAATTCTAAATTCCAATTACAAATTTCAAGCCCAAATTCCAACTCTTAATTCTAAATTCCAATTCCAGAATTCCCATTCCAAATTCCAATTCCCAATTCCAATTTTAAATTCCAATTTGAAAAACCAAATCCTAATTCAAAACTCTCATTCCAAATGGCACTTCCAATTTCCAAACAAAAATTTCAAATTCTGAGTCCAAATTGGAAGTGCCATTTGGAAAGAGAATTTTGGATTAGAAATTGATGTTCCGAGTGAGAATTTAGAATTTGGAATGGGAATTTTCGAGTTGGAATTTCAATTTGGATTCAGAACTTAGAATTTGTACTTGGAATGTGGAATATTGAATTAGAATTTGGAATTAGAACTTAGAATGTGAATTTTGGATTTGCACTTGGAATTTGGAATTGAAATATACAATTTAGTTTTGGAATGTGGACTTTGGAACTGGAGTTTGGAGTTACAATATAGAATCTGGACTTGGAATTTGGAATTTTTATTTGGAAATTGGAAGTGCAATTTGCAAGGAGAGTTTTGGATTAGGACCTCATTTTTTGAATTACAATCTAGAATTGGAATTGGAAATTGGAATTTGGAATGGATATTTTGGAATTGGAATTTGGATTTAGGATTTAGAACGTGGAATTTGAATTTGGAATCAGAATTAGGAAAATACAATGATAATTTGGAGTTGGAATGCAAAAGTGCAATTGGGAATAGGAATTTTGAAATTGGATTTGGAATTGCAATTTAGAATTTGGAGATGCTATGTGGAATTTGGAATTGGAATTTGGAATGGGAATTTTGGAATTGGAATTCAGAATTATAATTTGCTATGTGGAATTACAATTTAGAATTTGTAGTTAAAATAGGAAATTTTGAATTAGAATTTGGAATAGGAATTTTGAAACTGGATTTGGAATTTGGAAATAGAATTTAGAGTTGGAATGTGGAATGTGGAATTGGAATTAGAATTTAGAATTAAGAGATGGAATTTGGAACATTAAGTTTGAGGTGTCATTTGGAATGAGAATTTTTGGAGGTCTTGGTGCTTCGAATTAGAATTTGGAATTTTTATTTGGAAATTCGAAGTGCAATTTGGAATGAGAGTTTTGGATTAGGATTTGGTATTTAGAATGAGAATTTAAATTGGAATTGGAAATTGTAGCTTGGAATGGGAATTTTGAAATTGGAATTCGGAATCAGAATTTAGAATTTGGAGTTGGCATTTGGAATTGGAATTTGGAACTGGAATTTTGGAAGTAGAATTTGGAATTACAATTTGGAATTTGGAATCAGAATTTAGAGTTTGTACTTGGAATGTGGAATTTCGAATTGGAATTGGGAATTTAAATTTCGAATTTAGGGATGGAATTTGGTATAGAAGTTTTGAAATTGCGGAATTTGGAATTAGAATTTAGAATTAGGAGTTGGAATTGGAATTAGAATTTAGAATTAAGAGTTGGAAATTGGAATTGAAATTTGGAGTTGGAATTTAGAGTTTGGGGTGGGATTTTAGAATTTGTATTGAGAATTTTGTAGTGGAATTGAGAATCAGAATTTTGGAATTGGACTTCTTGTTTCTAATTAGAATTTAGAATTTGAAATTGGAATTTGGATTTAGAATGTGGAATCTGAATTTGGAAATAGAATTAGAATTTGAGTTGGAATGCAGAAGTAGAATTTGGAATAGGAATTTTGAAATTGTATTTGGAATTTGGAATTAAAATTTAGAATTTGGAGTTGGAATGTGAAATTTGGAGTTGGAAATTGGAAGTGTGGTTTGGGAAGAGAACTTTGGATTAGGAACTGGTTTTTTTAGTGAGAACTTAGAATTTGGAATGGGAATTTTGGAATTGGCAATTGGAATTTGGAGTGGGAGTTTTTGAATTAGAATTTGGAATCAAAATTTGGAATTGGGAGTTGGAATGTAGAAGTGGAATTTGGAATAGGAATTTTGAAAATGGATTTGGAACTTGGAACTAGAATTTAGAATTTGGATTTTGAATGAGGAATTTGGAATTGGGAGTTAGAATACAGAATTTGGAGTTGGAATTTGGAATAAGAATTTGGAATGGGGATTTGCAATTAGAACTTAGAATGTGAAATTTGGATTTGGACTTGGAATTTGGAATTGAAATATAGAATTTAATTTTGGAATGTGGCCTTTGGAACTGGAATTTAGAATTAAAATATAGAACTTGGAATTGAAATTTGGAGTGGGAATTTTAGAATTGGAATTCGGAATTACAATTTGTTATTTGGAATTAAAATTGAGAATTAGTAGCTGGAATGGAGAATTTCAAATTGGAATTTGGAATTAGAATTTAGAATTTGGAGTTGGAATGTGGAATTGTAATTTGGAATTAGAATTCAGAATTAACATGGAATTTGGAAAATTAATTTTAGGGGTCATTTGGAATGGGAAATTTTGGATTTGGTCTTGGTGTTTCGAATGAGAATGTAGCATTGGAAATTGGAAGTGGAATCTGAAATCAGAATTTGGAATTAGAATTCGGACTTGGAATTTGGAATTGGAATTTGCAAGTAGGACTTAGAATGTCAGTTTTGGATTTGTATTTGGAATTTGCAATTGAAATATAGAATTTAGATTTGGAATGTTGCTTTTGGAGCTGGAATTTGGAGTTACAGTATAGAATTTGGCCTTGGAATTTGGAACTTTTATTTGGAAACTGGAAGTGCAATTTGGAATGAGAGTTTTGGATTAGGACTTGGTGTTTTGAATTAGAATTTAGACTTGGAATTTGGAATGGAAATTTTGGAATTGGAATTTGGAATTAGAATTTAAAATTGGCATTGGGATTGGAATTTGGAGTGGGAATTTTGGAAGTAGAATTTGGAATTACAATTTGACATTTGCAATCAGAATTTAGAATTTGTACTTGGAATATGGAATTTTGTATTGGAATTTGAAATTAGAATTTAGAATTTAGAGATGGAATTTGGAATGAGTTTTGAATTACAATTTAGAATTTGGAGTTGGAATGGGGAAGTGGAATTTGGAATAGGAATTTTGAAATTGCATTTAGAATTAGAATTTAGAATGGGATTTTGGAATTTGTATTTAGAATTTTGAAGTGGAATTGAGAACCAGAATTTTGGATTTGGACTTGGTGTTTCAAATTAGAATTTAGAATTGGAATTTTCTTTCAGAATTTAGAATGTGGATTTGGAATTTGGAATCAGAATTTGGAAAGAGAATTAGAATTTGGAGTTGGAATGTGGACGTAGAATTTGGAGTAGGAATTTGGAAATTGTATTTGGAATTTGGAATTAGCATTTAGAATTAGGAGTTGGAATTTGGAATTGGAATTTAGAATGGGAATTTGCAGATTGGAATTTGGAATTACAATTTAGAATATGTACTTGAAATGTGGAATTTCAAATTGGAATTTTGAATTAGAATTTCTACTTTGAAGTTGGAAGGTGGAATTTAGAATTCAAATTGGGAATTAGAATTTAGAATTGGAATGGAAAATTTTAAATTGGAATTGAAAATTAGAATTTAGAGTTTGGAGTTGAAATGTAGAATTTGGATTGGAATTTGGAATTAAAATTTAGAATTAAGAGTTGGAATTGGGAACGTTAAGTTTGAGGTGTCATTTGGAATGTGAATTTTTGGATTTGGTCTTGGTATTTTGAATTAGGATTTGGAATTAGAATTTGGAGGTGGAATTTGGAATCAGAGAATTTGGAATTGGAATTAGAATTTAGATTTTGTAGTTGGAATGGGGAATTTTCAATTGGAATTTGGAATTAGAATTTAGAATTTGGAGGTCTAATCTGGAATTGGGATTTGGGGACTTGGAATTTCGAATTGGAATTGCAATTAGAACTGAGAATGTGAATTTTGGATTTGCCCTTGGAATTTGGAATTAAAATATGGAATTTAGTTTTGGAATGTGGCCTATGGAACTGGAATTTGGAAATAGAATATAGAATGTGGAGATGAAATTTGAAATTTTTATTTGTAAATTGGAAGTGCAATTTGGAATGAGAATTTTAGATTAGGACTTGATGTTTCAAATTAGAATTTAGAATTGGAATTTGGAATGGGAAATTTGTAATTTGGACTCCAAATTCTATATTCTAATTCTGAATTCCAGTATCAAAGACCACACTTCAAAATTAAATACTAAATTCAAATTCCAAGTCCAAATACAAAATTGCCATTCAAAATTGCACTTCCAATTTCCAAATACAAATTCAAAATTACAACTTCAAATTATAAATTTTACCTCCCATTCCAAAATCAAAAATTCCCATACCAAATGATAACTCAAACTTAACATCCCAAATTCTGTCTCTTAATTCCAAATTCCAATTCCAAAACTCCAAATTCTAAATTCTAATTCCAAATACTAATTTGAAATTCCACATTCCAAATACAATAAATTTTAATTCCATATTCCAATTCCAAATTACACATTCCAAGTACAAATTCTAAATTTTAATTCCAATTACATCCAAAATTCCCATTCCAAAGTCCAATTCCAAAGTCCAACTCCAAATTCGGTATTCTAGCTCCAAATTCCAATGCCAAATTTCAGGTTCCACGTACAAATTCTAAATTTTAATCCCAAATTCCAATTTCAAAATTCTTATTCCAAATTCCAATGCCACATTCTGTATTCTAACTCCAAATTCTAATTCCAAATCCCAATTCCAGATTCCACCTCCAAATTCTAAATTCAAATTCAAATTGGAAATTCCCCATTCCAACTAGAAAATCTAAGTTCTAATTCCAAATTTTTTATTCCAAATTCCACCTCCAAATTCCAATTCTAAATTGAAACACCAAGACCAAATCCCAAAATTCCCATTCCAAATGACACCTCAAACTTAACGTTCCAAATTCCAACTCTTAATTCTAAATTCTAATTCCAATTCCAAATTCCACATTCCAACTCCAAATTCTAAATTCTAATTCCAAATTCCACATTCCAACTTCAAATTCTAAATTCTAATTCCAAATTCCAATTCAAAATTCCACATTCCAAGTACAAATTTTAAATCTTAATTCCAAATTTTACTTCTAAAATTTCCATTCCAAAGTCCAATTCCAAATTCTGTACTCTAACTCCAAATTCCAATCCCAAATTCCATATTCCAACTCCAAATTCTATATTCTAATTCTAAATTTCAAATCCAATTTCAAAATTCCTATTCCAAGTTCCACTTCCACATTACAACTCCAAATTCTAAGTTCTAATTCAAAGCTCCTATTCCAAATTCCATCTACAAATACTAAATTCTAATTCCATATTCCAGTGAGAAATTCCACATTCCAATTACAAATTGTAAATTATAATTCCAAATTCCAATTCCAAAATTCCCATTCCTAATTCCAATTCCAATTCTAAATTCTAATTCGAAACATCAAGTCCTACTCCAAAATTCTCATTCCAAATTGCACTTCCAATTTCCAAATAACAATTTCACATTCCAACTCCAAATTCTACATTCTAATTCCAAATTCCAGCTAAAAAGACCACATTCCAAAACTAAATTCTATATTTCAATTCCAAATAACAAAGGCAAATCCAAAATTCATGTTCTCACTTCTAATTGCAATTCCAATTCGAAATTTCAAGTCCATATTCTAATTACAAATCCCAATTCCAGATTCCACCTCCAAATTCTAATTATAAATTCCAATTGGAAATTCCCCATTCCAACTACAAAATCTAAATTCGAATTCCAAATTCGAATTCCAAATTTCTGATTCCAAATTCAAATTCCAAATTCTAATTTGAAACACCAAGACCAAATCCAAAAATTCCCATTCCAAATGACACCTCAAACTTAACATCTCCAATTTCAACTCTTAAATCTAAATTCTAATTCCAAATTTTAATTCCAAAATTACGGTTCCAAAGTCCAATTCAAATTCCAACTCCAAATTTTGTATTCTAATTCCAAATTCCACATTCAAAGTTCAAATCTAAATTCTAATTCCAAAATTTCCATTCCAAATTCCACATTCCAATTCCAAATTCTAACTCCAAATTCCAAATCCAAATTCAAAATTACTATTCCAAATTACAATTTCACATTCCAACTCCAAATTCAAAATTCTAAATTCCTATTCGAAATTCCATCTACAAATACTAAATTCAGATTCCCTATTCCAATGAGAAATTCCACATTCCAATTACAAATTCAAAATTTTAATTCCAAATTCGAATTCCAAAATCTCCATTCCAAATTCCAACTCCAAATTCTGTATTCTAACTCCAAATTCCAATTCCAAATTCCACATTCCAACTCCAAATTCTAAATTCTAATTCCAAATTACAATTCTAAATTCAATATCCCAAATCCAAATTCCAAGTTCTGCTTCCAAATTCCAGTTCCAAATTCCACATTCCTACTCCAAAGTATAAATTCTAATTCAATTTCGAAATTCCATATTTCAAGTACAAATTCTATATTCTAATTCCACATTCCAATTCTACTTTAAACATTCCAATTCCAAATCCTAAATTCTAAGTACAAATTCCAAATCCAATATCAAAATTCCTCTTCCAAATTCTACTTCCACATTCCAGCTCCGTATTCTAAAGTCTAATTTCAAATTCCAATTCGACATTCCACATTTCAAGTACAAATTCTAAATTTTAATTCCAAATTCCAGTTCCAAAATTCCCATTCCCAATTCCACTTCCACATTCCATCTCCATATTCTAAATTTTAATTCCAAATTCCAATTCAAAATTCCCCATTCCAACCTACAAAGTCTAAATTCTAATTCTGAAGTCCAATTCCAAATTTCCGATTTCAAATTCCAGCTCCAAATTCCAATTCCAAATTCTAATTCAAAACACCGAGACCAAATCCAAAAATTCCTATTCCAAATGATGCCCCAAACTTAACGTTCCAAATTCCATCTCTTAAATCTAAATTGTAATTTCAAATTCCAACTCAATATTCTAAATTCTAATTCCAAATTCCAACCAATTTCAAAATTCCTATTCCAAATTACACTTCAAAATTCCCCATTCCAACTCGAAATTATAAATTCTAATTACAAATTCCACTTCTAAATTCCACATTCCAAAATGCCTTCCACATCTAGAGAAAGAACTATGGAATTTGATCGCAGAATGTAGCAGACCATTTTTTTTTTTGTATTCCGTTTTGCTTTGTTTTATGATTTCTCCCATTAATTTTAATTGTTCTATGCGACATGACTGAAGTGAAAATGAGTTTAGCAAGAATGTATGTGTAGAACCTAGATAAAAATGTATGCCATCTCAGGGAGGGAGGGGGGAGGAAGGGAGGAAGGAGGAGGAGGGCGGGGTAAAAATATTTAAGGTATATGGAAGTGACTGTATAACACTGAAAACAAATAAAATAATAAATAAATAAAAATAGGCTAACTCAATTGGCAAAAGAGGTCCAAAAAGCCAATGAGGAGAAGAATGTTTTAAGAAGCAGAATTAGATAAATGTTAAAGGAGGTTCAAAAGTGAACTGAAGAAAATAATTCTTCAAAATGTAGAATGGAGCAGATGGATGCTAATGCCTTTATGAGAAACCAAGAAGTTACAAAACAAAACCAAAAGAATGAAAAAAATGGAAGATAATGTGAAATATCTCACTGGAAAAACAACTGACCTGGAGAATAGATCCAGGAGAGACAATTTAAAAATTATGGGTCTACATGAAAGCCATGATCAAAAAAAGAGCCTAGACATCATCTTTCATGAAATTATCAAGGAAAACTGTCCTGATATTCTAGAACCAGAGGGCTAAATAAATATTGAAATCCACTGATCACTTCCTGAAAGAGATCCAAAAAGGGAAACTCATAGGAATATTGTAGCCAAATTCCAGAGTTCCCAGGTTAAGGAGAAAATATTGTAAGAAGCTAGACTGAAACTATTCGAGTACTGTGGAAATACAATCAGGATAACACAAGATCTAGCAACTTCTACATTATGGGATTGAAGGGCTTGGAATATGATATACCAGAAGACAAAGGAACTAGGACTAAAACCAGGAATCACCTATCCAGCAAAACTGAGTATAATACTTCCGGGGGGAAAATGGTCATTCAATGAAGTAGAAGACTTTCAAGCATTCTTGATGAAAAGAGCAGAGCTGAATAGGAAATTTGAACTTTCAAACATAAGAATCAAGAGAAGCATGAAAATGTAAACAGGAAGGAGAAATCATAAGGGACTTACTAAAGTTGAACTGTTTACATTCTTACATGGAAAGATAATATTTGTAACTCTTGAAACTTTTCTCACTATTTAGGTAGTTGGAGGGATTACACACAGAGAGACACATATATAGACAGAGAACACAAGGTGAGTTGAATGGGAAGGGATGATATCTAAAAAAAATAAAATTAAAGGGTGAGAGGAATATATTGGAAGGAGAATGGGAGAAATGGAATGGGGCAAATTATCTCTCAAAAAAGAGGCAAGTAAACGCTTTTTCAGTGGAGGAGAAAAGGGAGGAGGTGAGAGGGAAAAAGTGAAGCTTACTCTTCACATTTGGCTTAAGGAAGGAATAACATGCTCACCCAATTTGGTATGAAAATCTATCTTACACTATAGGAAAGTAGGGGAGAAGGGGACAAGTGGGGTGGGGGTGGGGTGATAGAAGGGAGGGCAAATGGGAGGAGAGAGTAATTAGAAATAACCACTTTGAGGGAAGGACAAGTTCAAAAGAGAGAACAGAATAAATGGGGGGCAGGATAGGATGGAGGGAAATATAGTTATTCTTACACAACATGATTATTATGGTAGTCTTTTGCAAATGTACACATATATAGCTTATATTGAATTGCTTGCCTTCTCAGTGGAGATGGGTGGGGAGGGAGGAAGGGAGGGAAGTTGGAACTTAAAGTCTTAGGAACGAATGTTGAGAATTGTTTTTGCATACAACTGGGAAATAAGAAATACAGATAATGGGGTATAGAAATCTATCTTGCCCCACAAGAAAAGAGAAGATGGAGATACAAGAGGGGTCTGATGGAAGGGAGAGCAGATTCGGGGAAGAAGTGATCAGAATGCATGGCTTTTTGGGGTGGGGGAGGGGAGGGAAGGGGAGAAAATTTGGAACTCAAAATATTGTGGAAATGAATGTTGAAAACTAAAAATAAATAAATAAACAAATAAAAGATACACAAAATTTTAAAAAGACTCTCCAAAAAAAAAAAAAGAACATCATATTCCAAGCCCTGTGATTCCTTAATGTAGAAGCTGCTAGATTTTGTGTTATCCTGATTGTAGTTCTACAATATTCAAATTGTTTCTTTCTAACTGCTTGCAATATTTTCTCCTTGACCTGGGAACTCTGGAATTTGGCTACAATATTCCTAGGAGATGTGTTTCATGAGGTGATCGGTGGATTCTTTCAATATTTATTTAGCCCTCTGGTTCTAGAATATCAGGACAGTTTTCTTTGATAATTTCATGAAAGATGATATCTAGGCTCTTTTTTTGATCATGGCTTTCAGGTATTCCCATAATTTTTAAATTGTCTCACCTGGATCTATTTTCCAGGTCAGTTGTTTACCCAATGAAATATTTCACATGATTTTCTATTTTTTCATTCTTTTAGCTTTGTTTTGTAATTTCTTGGTTTCTCATAAAGTCATTAGGTTCCATCTATTCAATTCTAATTAAAAAAAATTTTCTTCAGTGAGCTTTTGAACCTCCTTTTGCATTGTCTAATTCTGCTTTTTAAAGCATTCTTGTCCTCATTGGCTTTTTGGACCTCTTTTGCCAGTTTTTAAAGGTATTATTTTCTTTAGTATTTTTTTGGTTTCCTTTAGCAAGCTGCTGACTTGCTTTTCAAGAATTTCTTGCATTGCTCTCATTTCTCTTCCCAATTTTTCCTCTACCTCTCTTTCTTGATTTTCAAAATCCTTTTTGAGCTCTTCCATGGTCTGAGACCATTGCATATTTATTTTGGAGGTTTTGGATGCAGAAGCCTTGACTTTTGGGTCTTCCTCTGATGGTAAGCATTGTTCTTCCTCATCCAAAAGGATGGAAGGAAATGCCTGTTCACCAAGAAAGTAGCCCTCTATGATAATTTTTTCCCCTTTCTTGGGCATTTTTCCAGTCAGTTACTTGACTTTTGAGTCTTTTGTCAAGAAAAAGGTAAACTCTTCAGACCTGTGAGTTCTCAGTTCCTCCAAGATGGCACAATCAAGGGAAAGGAGTTTACTCCTCTCCTGGCCTGCACTCTGGTCTGGGAGCTACCAAAGCCTTTCTGGCCAGGATCTGCAAGTAGAATTCCCTTTCCAGAGCCTTCACCAGCTCCACCACACCAGCACTCTTCCTTACCCCAGGGCCACCACTCAGGGCTGAGATCCATATCAGCTACTCAATTCCCCTAGGGTCTTTAGGCCCAAGGCTCCAAAAATGGATGTTGCCGCTGCCGTAGCCTGAGAGTAGTGCCAGGGAGGACCCTGTTCCCTTCTCATCCAGGTGCAAAAGCTTTCTCATTGACCTTTGAAGCTGTCTTTGGCGTTGGTGGGTTTAGGGATCTGGGAACTGCAGCTGCTCCCAGGGATTCTGCCCCCAAGGCCTGCTCCCATCCTGTTCCTGCCAATGCCCTGTGGCCAAGTCTGGGCTGCACTCCATGGGCTGTGCTCCATACCCCATGTGATATGCCTTTCTTGTCGACCTTTCAGGCTACCTTGGGCTGAAAATCTCTTTTACTTTGTCCTTTTGTGGTTTCTGATGCTCTAGAATTTTAGAGTCATTTTTTACAGGCCTTTTATGGGCTGTGGGGGAAGAGCTAGAGTAGGTGTGTCTTTCTACTCCACCATCTTGGCTCCACTTCCTAATAATTTTTTTCAAAGTATTTTTATTCTTTCCTTCCAAGAAACTACAGGCATTTGGTAGGCAACTTTTCCTATAACCTTCCTGATTTTTTTTCCTCTCCTGCTTCCCCATGCAGATTCAATCATACTTGTGTTCCAAGGCCCTTTATGGTGAGCAGAGCCTCTATAATTAACAATACATAGGTGTGACTTTATGAGTGATACAGAAACTTTTCATTTCCTAGCATTTAGTCTCATTGATCTAGTTACTCATTTCCAGTATATTTGGAAAACAAAATAGTACTTTAATGTTATGTTCATAGATACACTTGATTACATTTTTAAAATGACTACTAAATGTGGTCAAGCAATTGTACAATGTCACAATCATGACATAAAAACTCTCCTCCAAAAACAAAAGAAAGGGGGAGAAGGCAAAAGAATAAGGAGAAGAGTTGACATGGTGTTGTATACCTGACACCAGATAGAGAGAGGCTAATGCCTGCTCAAAAATTTCAAAAAGGCAAAATACACCTCACTGATCAGAAAAAAAGTGAAGGTGAAATGGAACAAGACAAAGACAGGCCGTGTGTTAACATGGGGGCAAGGGTATGCTCATTTCCACAGGAAATGATGAAGAAATGATCTGGAAACCAGAAAGAAACATCCGCCCTCTCCCATACATTGGAGAAGATAAGGATTGAGGAAAAGAGGAAACAAAAAAAAGCCAAGACCCCAACGAACCCGTCGTCAAACTGACAGGACAATGAAGACACTCATTCTGCTTCTGGGTACACTGCAGCAGAAGGAACCAATTGAGAGGAAGATAGATGGACTTTTTGTACATAATCTGCCTTGGGTTACAGGGGGTGAAATGGGGAGGGAAGATAGAGGAGGTAATTATGGTAGCACATGGGTCTAAGGTTTTTGGAAAACAAACTGATATAGGTAGAATTTTTCCTCTTATAATTGGGAAATAACATGCTTTAATTGTATTATCACTGAATACATTGGTTTTCACATAGCTAACACTAGCATTATATCTGTAATTATGTATCCTAGGTTTGCTTTAATGCCTATCAAAAGTGAAGCCTGGTATATGTCTGTACCTGATCAAACTTTTAATCAGTTAATGTTGAAAGTAAGACAGAAAAGATGTATAATTTGCATTATTTTAGGCATTATAAGCTTTGTGGCAGCATTGGCTTCCTCTGTATAAATTGGTTTATCTGTACATACAATTTAATGGATACTTTAAGGGAAACTGTTGTGGTGGTGGCAAACAAAGTTGATGTTTTTGAAACAAGATTGTTCATCAGATGTGATTATAGGTTCATTTCTATTTGTGTTACTCCTGTCCATTATAATACCACTCTACATGATTTATAGATCAGGCCTCCAAGGGAAATCTTGACCCCGAGGAAGCTGCAAGCACCATTTGGGATTATGTTGCTAATACAAATCCCTTTGCATCCCTGTTCCATTGGCTCATATCTATATTACCTCTATCCCTTTGTTTCTCTGTATGGCCACCTATTCAGAGGTGCCTTCTCTCTCAAGGGTAAGCTTTTGTTGAGGGCCAGGGTGGAGTGTGGTTGACAAGATCGGTATAGACCTTCCCGGAAACTGTTCTTTGAGATCATGCTCATTATCATCCAGAATGGCTCTCCAGGCCCCCGGATGTTGCTGTCTCCGTGAGACAAACAAGAGAATTACAGAAAACAAGGGATATGTAAAATAGATGCCCTCTAGGCTCACAGTATTTAAGATAAGACTGATTAAATCACTAAGGCAAGAGAGAAGCAGAATGTCACTTAGGCTTGCAGTTTCTGTCTATAAATACTCGGACCCGCAGATCAATAAAAGGAGTTGGTCTCTCTTCTCCCGCCTCCCATATCTTTCTTCTTCACCATATCACCAAGCCGGGTGGGGACACAGGCCGTCCCCTACAGCGTCCGAGACCAAATTTGAATTCAGGTTCTCCTGACTCCAAGAGAAGTCACTGTGCCACCTAGCTGCCCCTTACTAAACTTTTAAATGTTCTTTATTTCTGACTGTTTTGTTTCAGGAAATGTTAATTACCTTTCATATACGGTATTATTTGCTATATATCACAGACCCAGTGAATGTGCCATTGAGAGCTTTATGTTATTTACATGACATATTAAGCAAATTTTAATAGGTCCTTATACTGTTGTTCAGTAATACAAGCTTTATGCAGTCATTTAAACATGTGAATTCTAATGATTTTAAATGTGTAGGCAAACTCTATCTATAGGTGTGCATGCTCTCTATGTTTACACAAATATATTCAAGAAAAAGACAAGAATAGAGGTCAAAGGAATAATTATCTAGCATGTCATACAACATATGTCAAACATCAGTTACGTCATAGAGAAGAAGATCAAAGATTTGGGGGGGAAGTTATTTGTGTCTTACACACCAGTGCTAATGCAGACTTTTATTTTATTTGGGGAAACTAGTAAACAAATTATTGTCATTTGGCATAAACAGTAATTTTTAAATCCTTGATGAAGGTGGAAGTCAGTCAAGTTGCACTTAAGTTGAAAAAAAAATCATTCCCTTAAAATGCATTTGTTACAAAACCTACTATTTGCTAGGTACTGTAGTAGGCACTGGGCCCAAAAGACAAAACCAAACAATCCCTTAAATCGTCAAGGAACTTACATTCTATTGAGGGAAACAGCATGTACACATATAATACACATATATGTATAACATATACATACATATATACATGGTATACACAAAGTAGTTTTAGCAGAGTACTAGCAATTAGGGTAACCAGAAAATGCCTCATATACAATGGGTTACTTGCAGTTAGCTAGGAAGTAAACCTGGGATTCTAAGAGGCAGAGGTGAGGAGGAATGTGTTTTAAGCTTGGGGACAAGCCTATTCAAGGGTTGGGAAACAGGAGAGAAATAGTGTAAGGCCACTGTATGGTTTAGGCTGAAAGAATGTTTGAAGTCCTGAAAGATGACCAAAGATCATTTACACATAATATTTATTTCGAATTGCTTACATTTAAAAAAATTAAATTATTTCCAAGTTACATAACATAAATTAAGACTTTTGAGTAAAAGTTTTTTTCTTCTTCATTTAACAGAGAACAATAGAAAAGAGAGCAGGTGGAGAGAGAGAGAGCATGATATAGAGCATTTTGAATTGGACAGAAATGATTCCAGCAGGGATTCTGATCGATTTGTTGTCAGTCCTTTTCAGCCCATAAATGTAGTAGTTCTAGAGGTTGTTTTTAAACCAAAATTCATAAGAAAGCATTTAGAGAAACACTGAAGGGAAGCCAGAGAAATAGTTACCAGGAGGCACTAAATGGGTTTGGTGGATGAACAACCAATATGATTTTCTTCCCTGGTTCACAGATAGTGTGGTGTAAATGAATAGATAGCTGGTTGTTATTTCATTATGCTAATATGTAAATGCATTTTAGGTTTAATAAATTGTTTTCTGACCATTTTCTAAGGCCAATGTAAAGTGTTGTAAAATACCATAAACACTCATGTGTCCCAATATTAGTTGCCTCAGATTTTTACCGAAATTAATTTATAGATTGAATTCTTAGTTGAGTGTGTGTGTGTGTGTGTGTGTGTGTGTGTGTATGTGTGTGTGTGTGTCCATGTCTCAGTCCATCTCCTAGGACTGAGAGCTTACCTGATCTTTTGCATATCTCAACAACTCCTTTATCTTGGCAACTTCTGGCCTTATATTCTGTTCCTTGGTGGACTACATATATAACTAAGTTGTTGCTTCTGCTTATGCATAATGTCTTCTAAAATCCTCCTCATTGCTTCCTTACAGTTTCCCATTGGGCAGCAGGAAATGACTGATTCCTCCCAGTAGCTGCCGTTGCTGAGATGAGAAAGCAGTTAACAAAGGAAGATATTGCACATCTTAGTTTTCATAGTGTCAGAATATTCAGTTCTTCAGAGACCAGAGAGTTTACTATGTTCCATTTCCTTTACCGGTATTGCTATTTGCAAGGATGAGCACAATAAAACAGCCTTAATAACATAAGTTATCATGTCTGATTTCCATTAAATATTTTTTGTTCATTTGAAAACACTGCACAAAAGGAAAAACTGAGGCATTATTTTATACTTTGACATAGACATTTACTTTTTGTGTGGAGCTTGTCAGTGATGGCCTTTGTATACTACGATAAATGTTTTTTATCAGCAATACTCCAATGAATTGTCCATACAGAACAGAGTACCATGAAACATCCAATAAAGCATGTTACATCTCATGGTATAAAGAAGAGAAATATTACTGTAGACCATGCTGAACTAGGCTTAATGTTAAAATCCAGGATTAGTATTGATGATGAAATTACACATTGTATGTTTGTAGTAACATTTAGTAAATCAGGCCTGCACAACCAGTAGCTAGATCATACATTAAAACGGGAAAATATATGCATCTTATTTTTTAGGTTATAAAGCCTCTAAATTCTCTTTCACATACATTGAAGTAGCTCTGTGTTTTATTTTTATGACGTGTACCTTTTTCTTCCTAAAACTTTGTTTTAAAAAAATGTATGAAACAGCTAATGTTCTTCCAAAACTGTTGTAATGGAAGAAAAAAATGCATAGAATTTTATTTTCACTTTCTTGGGTTACATTGTAACAACGTGGAGTCTGTTGTTTTTTGTCTTTCTTATTTCTTGAAATATATCAACATTTTTCAAACATTCCAATTTTACTTTTTTTCTCTATGGTTGTTTTAAGACTTAGTGCTTTGGACTTTGCAAGTACACCACACACACTGTGGTAGTAAAGATGCTATGCGCTGTTTCTGTTAGAGTGAAAAAAAGGCAGAGGATGACTAATGATACAAACCAAATTATTCTGAAACCTATCACAGAAGAGAAGCATTTTGATATGCAGAGCTGTGTCAGCAGTAGCCAAGAAAGCCCTTATGAATTCATAATCCCTGGTAAGATGGTGAAATTAACACAGTTTGTAGACAAAGAAAGTGAAACAAAGCAGTCCTCTGAATGCTGTGACTCAATGATAACTTCTTTACTTGTTTGATTGTTTTTCATCTTTTTATTGGCTTACTCTTTTTTCCCTCTTTGTAACATTACAAGCTGCATTTCAAAAGTATTCTTATAATTAGGTTCACTTCATGTTACTCAACCATGCCTAGCTGAAAGTGAACCAGTCATTTTTTCCTCCTGTATGATGCTAAAAATGACTAGCTGGCTTTTTTTTTTAATTGGTTGTTCGTTTGTCTAACATTATAAATCAGTTGTTTAGATGTCACAGAGGAACAGTTCTTCTCCTGGTTAATGATGTATCCCTGTGATATTTAAGATCTGCATGAGTAAATTATCAATACTTCATTAGCTCATACCATTAATCAAGAAATGGATGTTTGTTAAGCAACTGCTATGTGAAATGAAATAGGCTCTTGTTTCATAGAGTTTACATTATATCATGGTAGACCTATAAGTATATGCCAAATAAATATGAAGTAATTTGGAAAGGACCAGACAAGTGAGAAAAGTCATAACAGCTGGAGAGAACAGAAAAGGTTTTCATATTGAAGGTGTGTCTTTAGCTTAGCTCTGAAGGAAACCAGGGATTTAAGAGGCAGAGAAAAAGAAAGAGGCCATTCTGGCCACAGAGGGCAGCCTGTACAAAGACATAGAGATGGGAAAGGGCCTATCATGTGTCTCACATCAAGAACTAACTAGATTTTAGAGTGTGTGAAGGCAAATAACACAATAAGTCCCAGATACTTAGTTTGGGGGCAAGTTGTAAAGGACTTTCCCCGGTATATTTTATCACAGCAATAATTAGCAACCTTTGGAGCTTATTCAGTGGATGATTTTGGCAGCTATATGGAGCATAGGTTAGAAAGGGGGAGACGAGTTGGAAACACTTATTGCTTTTGCAATAGTCCAAGCAGAAGTTACAGTCAGGACTAGAGTGTAAGTATAGAGAGGGGGACATATGAAAGAGATATTGTAGAGGTAGAACTTTAAGATTTGATAAATAATTGGATCTGTAGGGCAAGGGATAGTAAGAAGTCAAGGATGACAGTGAGGTTGAAGAGTGGTGATGGTTCACTTGATTGGAATAGATAAGTGGCTTTTGAAAGATGAGTTCAGTTTTAGGCATGAAGAGAGAGAGGTGGCATAGAGAGATATTTAGCCTGTGGCCAGTACAACTTTTTTTTCTTTTTCTTTCCCCTTTTTTATAACGTTAATTCTTATTTATGGAATGAAGCAAGCATCTCCATAACATAGTACAATAAAAAAGATGATTGTATATGAAACTGCAAATCTACTATGCATAACATGCTATTCCTTTTAAATATAGAACTAAATTATCTCATAAATTACCTTTTTCCTCACTCCTCCCTCCCTGCTCTCACCATAGAGATTTCTACAATTAGACACAAATAGGTATATGTACATATAAGTGAATATATGTATGTATACATATATAAGCATCTATATGTATGTATGTATGTATACATGTGTATATACATATAGAAATAAAATTACTGTGTATATATACATATGCATATATGCATACACATATATACATATACAAATATATATACATACATGCACACATACATTTCCATTTGCCAGTTCTTTCTTGGAATGCAGGTAGTGTCTTTCTTCATGTGACCTTTATAGTTAATTTCCGTAAGTATAATACTCAACATAATTTGCTCAAGTCAGTACTGCAGATGTTACTGGATAAAATGTTCCCTTGGTTCTGCTCATTTTTCTCTTCATGATCTTGTGCAAGTTTTTTCCATGTTTTTAGAAGATTGTTGAGCTCAACATTTTTTTGTAAATAGCATTTTTTTCCAGTTATATGTAAAAATAGTTTTCAACATTCATTTTTTATAAGATTTTGAGTTCCAAATTTCTTCTCCACCCCTTCCAAAGATGGCAAATAATCTGATATAGATCATATGTGTGCAATGATGTAAATATATTTTCACATTCGTCATGCTGTGAAAGAAGAAAACAGAACAAAAGGGAAAACCCCAAAACAAAAATGAAAATAGTCTTATTCAATCTGCCTTCAGACCCCATAGTTCTTTCTCTGGATGTGGACAGTGTTTTCCATTATAAGTCTTTGGGAATTTTCTTGGATCTCTGTATTGCTGAGAAGAGCTCAGTCAATCATAGTTGATCATCACACAAAATTGCCATCACTGTGTCCAATGTTCTCTTGGTTCTGCTTACTTCCCTCAGCATCAGGTCATGTAACTCCAGATTTTTCTAAAGTCCATCTGCTCATCATTCCTTGTAGCACAGTAAGTACTTCATTACATTCATATACCACTACTTGTTCAGCCATTCTCTAGTTAATAGACATTCCCTCAACTTCCAATTCTTTGCCACTACAAAAAGACCTTCTATTAGTATTTTTGTACATGTAAGTCTTTTTCTCATTTTTATGATACCTTTCAGGATGGTAACTCTAGTGCATTGTCTCTCTTTTTAAATTTCCTAACCACCTAATAGTGGTTTTGCTATACCAAGAATATGTACAGTTTAGTAGAATTTAGTGTATGTTTTTACATCGTCTTTCAGAAATATAGGAACATTTCCATTTCCATCCACCATTACTAGTGCACTTTTCCTGAATCCCTTCCAATATTTGTCATTTTCCTTTTTGGTCATCTCTGTCAAGCTAAAGCATCAGAGGTAGGACCTCAGAGTTGCTGGAATTTACATTTTTAAAACCAGTAATTTGGTGCATTTTTGATTATGGCCATTGTTTGCTTTCATTTCATCTACTGAGCAATATCAAAATGATTTATAGACTGAAAATATCTCATTACTTACAAAGAATATATGAATATAAAACTCCCAGATAATTGAAGAAAATATTTTTAAAATATGTTGCTTGAGGAGTGTGTACAACATATAACTTCAGGGGAGAATATGCAGTCATTCTCTATGTCCAAAGAAAAATGTACCATTCTGTATTCTGCCTCCTTGTCTTCTCCAGAAAGGCTGTTTACCTGTTGTTCCCCTGCAAGAGAATGAGAACTTGAGCATACTGCTCCAGCAATTAGCAATTTCGGGTCGCCTTTAGGAAGTTCATATGTAATATGTCATTGGTACTGGAAGGCAACAATGATGTTGGGAGATTTCGAAATCCTCGGAATTTAAAACCTGCCATGAGAGAGGTGAACTGCTCAGATGGTTTCAGCATTTATTCAAATACTAACTCCTTTTCCCATGTATAAAACTGTAGTTGTTTCAGTCATATTTCTATATCACTATGCTTTACTCCCTTTTAAGTAGCACTTTGGAAAGTATTATAGGGAGGAAGTCCAGCCTTGAGACCAAGGAGACCTAGGTCCAAGTCCTCCTGCAAGTCTGTGCTGCCAGTGTGACCCTAAGGAAGTCACTTAACCTCTTAGAAATCATGGAAACTTTCCAAGATTATAAATACAGTGGTGTCAACTTACACTGATGGAGGAATTTTCCTACTATAAGGAGTTCTGTATAACCACATTATTTTTTTTAATAGGCGGGAATGGATCATGGTATTCAGGAAGGCTCATGATTCTATGCTTATCACTCCTCAATCTTTCTTTCAGGGCACTTTGTAAAAAAAAAAAAATAGCAGAGACCTAACATTTTCTTCTGTCTTTTCCAAAATCTGACTTATATTTCTTGATGTTTCTTATGATTAGAGTTTGACTGTTTCACTCTATATTTAAGGATTTCTTTTACTATTGTAAACTAGATTTCAGATATTTACATTCCTTCCAAATTTGTCCTTCTTTCCTTTCTTTCTTTAGTTCTATTTTTTTCTTCTGTCCTTAATTCCTCCTTTAATTTCTTTTAAGCTCCTGCTTGTGGCTCTGGACTGTGGATTCCACCTCTCTTGATTTGTCTCCACTTAGAGAATTAATAAACCTATGGCAGTCTTCTTGTGCAATCCTCCACTGAACAGAAGAGTTTTTTTCCTTACCATTTCTCACGGGTTTTCTCTATCATTTTCAATGCACTTTTTGAATTTTGATGCATCATTAATAATGGACTTGACTTCTCTAGGGCCTATTGCATCACAATCTTACCAAGAAGTCTACCTTTCTCTTTTTATTGGAAGGCTAGAATAGGAGAGTTCTGATGGATATGGGTAATTCTGTACTGAAGCTTTCAAGTTGACCTCTCAAAAGCAATGCACAAAATTGCTCCTTTTCTATTTTCAGGACTTCAACTATCACTCTCCCATCCTCCCTCCCTCTAAAAATAATGATTCCTAAGTTTCCAGTTCTATTCTGGTTTCCTCTATAGGATGCCAGAGCTGCATTTCTACCTGCCTGAAGAACATTTCCAACAAGATATCCTGCAGATAGTTCACAAACAAATATAGATTTAACATATTCTTTCTTCCAAAACAACTTAGTCTCATGATTTTTCTATTTCTTGTACTACTGTCATCATTTTCTAGGGTTGGAAAGCTCAGTATATCATCTCTTAATCTGCTATCCCCATCCATGTTCTCCTATAATGTTAGTAATCAGCCTTTTCTGTTTAGGCCAACTTCTTAATTGCCCCTTCCTTTCCCCAACCAATGCTAGGATAGACATTACTTCTCACTTAAAGTATTTCCCTTTCCTAAGCTAAGATCTTCATATATAGCCTGTCCTGCAAGTGGCCACTATCTAAGTCTTTGAAGAATTTAGTGATCTTTGTAAAAGTTTTGATTATTTCCACTTCATAACACAAAGAGTGTCGATTCTTTTGCTATTTGATACTGCCAGAATCTTTATTTTGTCACTTAAAAAATGTGCAATATGCTCTCTGTGACTCCTAAAGTTCCTTATAGCTATCTCCCATGGCCCATGTCACATAATGACACATGATAGTAATTTATGACCATGTATTTTCTTTTTTTCTAGTCTGATTCAGAAGACCCAGACCTGGAAGTTACATTAGTACCTGCTAACATGCTCTACTCATTTAAGAAAGGAGAACTGAAAACTAGGTTAACTGGCCAATGAGCAAACAGGTTGAAAGAGAAAGAAATGGAATTGGAAGTAGAGTACAGTGACTTTAAATTCTTGCCTCTTATAGGGTAAGAGGCTATAATAAATGTTAACTTTGTATTCTTCATGGAAATTTCTTCATGGTAGTTTCAGGGCTGCTCATCTACTTTTGGTGTTCATCTGGCACTCATCTCTCTTCTATGACTCCAAAAAACTAGCATGTGCAGTGGCCACGCTCTGGTAAACCATCTCAGCAGATGGGCTTAATCAGGTTGAAAGTAACTGATAGGACACAAAACCACTGATGAATAAGTGGATGTCTATCCCAAGCATGTAAAGACTTCCCAAAGCGGAATAGGTGGATAACAACAATTTGTTCTAGTGGCCACAAAGTTGGTTGAAGTAGGTGCAGTGGAATATTTAGAACTTCGTCAGATATCCAAGATACCAAGGTCATCCTCTGTATTGGAGGTCACTGCAAGTCATCCTGACTTTTCTCTTGCCAGTTTATTTTGATGACTGAAAGAGTGAGGCTGTTGACTTTGTGTGGCTCTCCGTCACTTAAAATTAATGCACACACAAATCAAGACATCACCTTGGGATGTCATTCATCCTCTTTGAAAACAAAGGACAAACATCTTGACAACTAATAATTATCTTTTGATGTATATTTGTCAAAAGATGAACTCTTGATTACATCAGAAAGGGGGCAGTGTAGAAGGCAGAGAGAATCTGAAGAATCACTATTAATAGTTGTCTCTAAATGTCAATTTACAAATTTCAGATAATGAACTCATCATGTAAGAATTTCATATCATGGATCACATTTCATCAAAATTTATTTCTATATTTTAAGTTCAGCTGTATAGATAGGGTGGTGTTTATTCACTTGATATGATGGAAGAGAAAATAACACTGACACAAACAATTCAGAACCACCAAAGTTGCTCATTTAAAGGTACAAGATTTGAAGAATTTTTTAAAAGGAAAGAATGAACCCCCAATATATCATGCTATTTCCTGCCATATAACCCCCCCCCCAACATACTGAAAGTAAAAACAGAAAAAGATAACATTTGGTGGAGTGAAAATAGCAGCCTGTCAACTGTGCAGACTCGTGGGAAGAAAATCACAATTGGGGCAAGAGTTCCTAATATAAGCAATATAACTGGCATTCTAGCTGTTGTGAAGCAGCAAACACCCTGACACATCCAGGATGGTCTGCTAGCACAGGTTATTAGATCTACTTTCCTAAAAGGAAAGCAGCTTTTGAGGGAGCAACAATCTTCTTTAATCTCATATGTCAAAAGAGAAAATACAAGCAGAGAAACAAAGACAACACACTGGGCTTCTGTCTGACCATAAACAATATATACATCACAGATCAATAGGCAGATCCAACCATCTGACCATTACATACACATATAGTTACCACAGTAAGAAGCACCAACATCTGGGTTTTCAAAGGTGGGAGGGGGGTTCTCCTTAACACCTTGCCAGAGGCTCATCTAGCACACAAACCTTACAAAGAATAAGCCTTCAAAATGAAACCTCCCTTCAGGGTATATATATATTTTTCAGGGCTGTGGTAGAGGCAGGAGGGGGGAGTGGGAGGTCCAATCATGACCCTTGAGACAAGTGTCTCATTAGAAATTAACAAAAGGTGTAGCCTTCCTACAAAAAAAGTCTCCCCTAATCAAGTTTCCCTTATTGGGCTCCACCTGAAGGCTATTAATGGATGAGGAAGATGTTTAACTGTCATTGCCTGTGTTTTTTCACATTACATTAGTTGGGTGACAAAGATGGGATGTGGGGTGCTGGGTGTTATGCATTTCGGCCTGATCTGAAGCTGTTTGTATGCTCTAAGTTAGAAAAGCTCCGAACCTTTAGCAGTCTTTAAAACTCACACTCCAAAAGAAGAGGTAATTCTCGTAAGGAGCAGATATCTCATTTGCTTGGAGATATATAAGATTTTTAGTCCAGAACAAAAGGAAAATCCTTTGTTAGAGCCTAAAGCACTTTGTTTCTAGCCAAGGATTTTAAATTATATTTCTTCCCCTTCCTTGTCTTTCCCTGTAGCCTCCTTTAAAATGTGTTATTGGTCATCTTTCTTGAGTAAACTCCTGAAATGAATAACACAAAATAAGAAAAAGCTGGCCATTTGATTCTCTTCTTTTTCTTCTTTTTAATTTTAGCAGACTTGGAAATGTAATACTAGAGCATGAGAGCTCAGTTTTCTTCTGGTTGTGTCCAAATGCAAGCTATGCACTTCTTCTGACTCTAACAGTCACAGAACTCAGCCACCAACTATCAAATTCTGACCTGACTGGGGGCCCCAGTGCGCTTCTATTTCCTTCAACCTGATCCTTCTGGAATTCTGTATATCTGCTAAGTCATGTGGATGTGCCATCCAAGAATGTTCTCACAGACAGTGTGAAATCTGGGGAAGAGGGAATAAAATGGCAAAAAGAAGAGTGGGCTAGGGGACAAGAACACTAGGCCTCAGTACCTAACCATAGCCCATAAATGTTCCACTATCATATCTTAAGCACCTGGGTATGCCTTCAACAGAGATCAGGAGCAGATCCAGCACTACAGCTTCTCTGTAGGATACTAACAGGAAAGAAACATATTTACCTCATTATCTGATCCATACAATTGGTCCATTGTTACAGAGGGACAACTTTGGATGTGGACCATTGGGTCAAAGCTGAAATTATGAAGATATTACATTCTCACTGCTTGTCCAGGGGATAGTTTCATTATTATGATCTCCTGATCACCAAAGAGGATTATGATTTAGATATGGCCTGAATTTCATTACCTTCAGTACCAACGGTCAAGGACTGAATCTTTAGAGAGCCTCTAGGCTACTCCCATAGCTAGGCAATTACCTGATCCTAACAATCAGGTCAAAAGTACTGGTCCAGAGCCACAACTGGTCCTTTCACATGGCTGGATCACTGGGCCAGGACTACTTCTGCCTAATTCCTTGCCTTTTTCATATAGTTGAGATTCTGGGGTACCCTGATTGCAAGGGTAGAAAACATGTAACATTTCCTGGTTAAATACAGAGTCAAGGTTTCAAAGAAGAATGTTAATCCACAGAAGGCATGCTGACCTGAGAAAACAGAGAAGAGGGGAGTGACTGACGGTCATGACAGAACAAAGAATAGGTTAAGAAAGGTAGAGAGATTGACAAAAAGATGAGAATTTATGGTGTGAGAGAAGAAAATCAGAATTCTGGATCTTGGGCCTCAAATATTTATTGATGATTGTATTTTGCATTTGTATCTTTATACGTATATTGTATCCTCCCCCCCAACCTCCCTTAGAAATTTGTAAACTCTGCAAGAGCAAAGAATATTTCATTTTGTATGTGAATTTTTCCTCACCTGCTGGTTGGTTGGGACTTTGAAAGATTTATTGGTCTGGGAAGGATTACAGTGTCCCAGACAACACTGAGTACTGAGTAATTAATTCAAATTTATCCTTTTTATTATATCATAATTGGACTCTTGTCTCATTCTCTGTCTTTGACTCTACACACACACACACACACACACACACACACACACACACACACACACACACCCCCCAGATAGATAGATGGATAAATGGATATGAGATGGATAAATGGATATTTTCTAATCTATGAGGGCTAAACTATGAGTAATACAGGAGGATATATCAGTACACACTAAAACTTAGGTGTAAAAAGAGGAGTGGTGCTACCAGTAAAAGACATGGATGGAGCAAATGGATTTAATCAGCTCCCTGAGAGCCATAGAGAGCTTGGCTTTCTCCCAGAGCCCCTGCTCATGCCAGTTGGAACACACAGTTACTGGTGATGAAAATGTGCCTGATAGCTCTTATCATTACTACTGAATTAGATCAGGGAAATTCCCTTTGTGCTTAAAGAAATATTATTATATAAAGTAAACTGATCCTTCATTGACATAAGAGCAAATATACCATCAGGAAATCCCTGTTTGACTTACTGTTACTTGGGAAAATAGAGCATGACAATTAGCTACATTGGCCTGTTTACAAGGACGAGTTATGGAACTGAAATCAAACCTGATGATACTTTTTGAAAGAAATCATAAGGTCAATAAGTTATTTATTGCTTAAACTTCCTCTTCCTTAAAAAGCCCATAAGGTTCTTTATAATTTCTATGGAAATAAATTTTCTAAACCAATAGTTTAAAGCTTCCAAATCGTCAAATCCTTAGTTCTTAGACCTTTTAGATTTTGAGTTATTCTAGTTTTTTTTTTACATTATGCTTAAGAGTACCTTTTAACACTGTATTCCATAAAGCAATTTAAATTAATATATGACCTTAATGTTATAAAATTTGAGAGAAGCAAATCATATACCTTTCATAGTTTTTCGTAAAGAAACATACGTGAAAAGATATTTTGCAAAACTTTTTTTTGTGCAATAAAGACTATTGTGGCACATCAAAAATATACACTATCTAGGAGGAATGATCATGTCTTGTCTTTCTGATTATATCCCAACTGATCATGCATCTCCAACTGATACGCTACACAGAGCAACATTTTCCTTATCTATGATACTTTGGAGATAATTCACTTGCTGTACCCTTCACTGCCCCTCCACATATGTGTTCTGTTCACCTTTTTCCCTCCATGTGCACCATCTTGAAAAGAATGCTTTGCAATAAGTGTTTCCCATGTACATATGGCCCAAATGTAAGTCCTAAGTAGGCACACTTCTCACACTTAACTGTTAGATATTAGTGAGAAAAGGAGCTGAGAGTTTAGGTGGAAATTTAATGAGGTTGTTTAATTAAATATTTTGATGAAAATCTTAACTGAATTCTATAACAGACACTGATAAAAGTAAAACAATACTGAAGAGGTCATGAGCTATGATTTAGATAATGATACACACAAAAACATGGAGAAGATATGACAGTAGAAGTAGTTAGTGGAAGAGATGAGGAATAGGAGGTCTCATGGACAATGTATGTAACTATTTTAGAAAACCTATAACCTATATAGATTTATGCATTTATTTCTGTTGTTCACATATGGATTCTGAAGCAGAATTAACATCACAAAGTGGAGAGACAATTAGATTTGAGGAGAAGACTGAGGCTCAGGTCTTGCATCTAACATATAAGTGCTCTATAACTTCTTTGAAGCAAGTTACAACTTTATGATCAAGGCAGGTTTTCTAAAGCTAGTAGAGGCAGTGGTCACAAAGTTCAGACATGGCTGAAAAACACCAAAAATCACTGTTAGATTGGAGGGGGAGAGATTGCTTTTATCTTCACTTACACTGATGAAATTCCAGAACTAAGTCACAAAAAAAGTACAGCACGTATATAATAGCATATAATAATCAATTTATTTAGAAACACAATAGTTTACACTATCAGTGACATCTATACAGTTATCAATTTATGTAGACTTATCCTCTGCCAAAACAATATTTGGATGAAAGTGTGATGACTAAAAGCAAAATAAATATTACATTGCTGATTAAATTTTTCCATGTGTTATCTCTTCATGTTGTCTCTGTTTATTATAACTTTCATTGCTGAAAGTTAGGATTGCTGCTTCTATGATCTGAAGTCACTTAATATCCTTAAGTATTTTCTTGTGGTCTTTTCTCTATTGTAGACCCCAAGGCATTTTGGAAAGAAAACTGGAAGTGTTATTTTACAGTTACTGATTCAGATGAATAGATTTTCTAATTCTTCACATGGTGATTCTGAAAATGAAATTTCTTTTGATCCTTCCTGAGGAAACCAGTTTACAACCTCAGGGAAATGTTTCATAGGAATATATCCTGCATCTATGGCTGAAAAAAACATTGTTCTGTGGTTTAAAAAAAAACGGGGGAGTAAGCAAAGGGAATTACAATTTATACTTTACAGTCTAAGTGCAGAGAGAGCTTCTGCATATATTCTGTTACATATATTTAAAAGTAACAGGAAAAAAAATCAACAAACTCTCAGATTGGAGACCAAATTCTATTTTTCAAGACATATTTTCTCTATATACCTTTTTTGATAAGAAGCTAGCAAGAAAGAGACAAAAGGTCTCCAACTTTAAATGAGGAGCTCTTAACCCTTTTTGTGTGATAAACCCCTTTGGCAGTGTACTGAAGACTATCAGTGTATCTATTATTAAAATAATATTTTTAAATTCATAAATGAAAATATACTGTATTCTATAAGGCAATTCAGCTGTACTGAAATGTGGTCAGCGTGGTTTTGAAAAGCCAAGTTCAAGGATCCCAAGTAAAGGACTCATGCTTTACAAGTTAAAAATGTTTACTGTTAAAAATGGCAATCTTAGGTAATGAGAGGATGAAATTGCTGTAAAAATGTCTTGGCAAAGTCATGGGACTGAATCTAGAGCTGCATGTAAAGACCAGTTTTGTTCCTCTTACGAGGTCATATAATTATTGACCCTATAGGAGGGGTGTTGAAAAAAGAAACAAACAAAAAAAAATCTCCCAAATAACAAAAGAATTTTTTTCAGAAGTTTTGGGGAATTATGGAGGGTCTATATTCCCTCTTGAACTTCTTTCATAATGTTTTCAGACTGCCAAACAATGCACATAAGCAGGAAAAGCTAGGACTACTTTGGGGATCAAAATTAAGGGAAACAATCCAGTTTTGGTTTTCTTGCTCTATCCAAGTCTTTCAATATTAAGGAAAAACCATAAAGTACAGATTTTGTCAATTGATGGTAAGAAACACATATAAAAAGTCTCCAACTGGTCTATGCTAGGACAAGATTGCTCCTTCTACCACATTCCCCAATTTTTAGGTTGTCAGGACAGGTAGATGTTTAGATATTTCTAGGCATTTATGAACTAAAATATTACATTGTATAGCCCTAAAATACATTAAGGAACTAGCATAATAGCTCACCACTCTGAAAATAGAGTTGGAACTTCTGACATCATAATTATCTGTGTAAATACAATTTCTCAGGCATGTGTTATTATTTTCTCAGATGCTAGGTATCCAAAGGTGATTGCTTTTGGAATAGTCTAATTTTTTTTTCATTTTCATCAACAGATGCTGCACCAGATTCATGTGACCTCAGACTGGAGCGTCTGAGTATCAGAGCTTAAGCAGACTTATCAAATCAAGTAATATATCTTAGGGAAATTCTAGAGATATCCTGTAAGGGAAGCTAAACTTCAAAGCTCCCAGAATGATATTGTCTTGGGTGAAAACTGAATAAAACAAGAGTGACTTTACTTTTTCAGGTTTGTCTTTGTGTAACCAATAATTATGTTCCACTGACCAGGTTCATGTTCTACCAATTGACATGGGCGTCATTCTAACTAGGACTTAATATTTAAAGCATATAAAAAGGCAACATTCTATTACTAACAATGAAATGGGACTTTGGAATTTTCCAGATAAACATCTGTAAATCTGTTTCAGTTAAATTTAATCTGATTGACCCAAAACTATAATATTGTTTGTCTACTTACTGGTGTTTGTTTATACAGAGTCTAAAAGGGAATTACTCACATGGCAGGTCTAGTAAAAATAAGGGTTTGAACCAATTGTATTCAAAAATAAGCATTTCTTGGCACTTCATTTAGAAAGGAGGTAACATGGATTTCCTTAAAAACATGGATATGGGAATATGATGTGGAGAAGGAAAAGATAAACAAATGAGATTAGAGAGTAGAACATACATAGGTATCCCAGTATTTGTAACATCTATGTTGCACCCAATACTGTCCATTATGTTGTTGTGAAATGGCATCTGATAAAAAGTGATTGTTCAAGTTTACTTTTAGCCAGTCAGTATCCAGTGTAAGGACGTGTTCACCTCTTTAATTTTTTAATTCAAATTCCATCATGTATCTTTTCATTCCAAATCCTGATAACGACATGCCAACTTGAATTTCTGTCCACTGAGAAATCAGCTGCTTTGGGGTACCAAAGGGATCACAGTCATCATCCAAAAGTTAGAAGTCAAGATAGACTGTATTGAGAAACTTTTTATTACAATATATTAATATCACCACAGATGGTCAAATCAAAGCTCACAAAAGCCTTAGAAATCATTCGTTCCCAAAGCCCCACATGTGACAGCATATTTGTGTGTTGTAATTTTGCTTTTTAAGGCTGCCATGTAGAACATCTCCCATCCTCTTACTCTCTTCTCTTCTCCCCTGCATTTCAGTCATTCACATGAGAAGAAAAATTTTGAAGACAGTTTTGTAACAAAAAAAACTTTATTTCTAGCAACAGAAATACTTTGAATTCTTTTGGAAAATTTGTATTGCAATTTTGCTTTTTAAGGCTGCCGTGTAGAACATCTCCCATTCTCTTACTCTCTTCCTCTCTTCTCCTCTCACCTGCATATCAGTCATTCACATGAGAAAAAAAGTTTTGAAGAAAGCTTTGTAACAGAAAAAAACTTTATTTTTTGGCAATAGAAATACTTTGAATTCTTTCTGAAAGAAGATTGTTCTAAAATATATTTTCACATATAGAAAAGATGAATGGCTTTGAAGGGGAATGCATTTATACTAAAAATAACTGAACCTATTCCAAAGGGGATAAGCAAGACAAGATTGAAAAGGAAACAGAATCTACATCCCAATGTGTGTTCAGTGACTTTAATGGGCTAATTTAAATTTAACTGAAGCCTACCCATTGCCAGTTCTGTCTTCTCTAGAAGACTCATCACCTAGAATTCAAATGGGAAAATACACACCCGATAAATCATCAGGAAAACTTTAACATAATGAAAATTTACCTTTTGTCCATCATCTGCCAGTTTTGTTGTATATTCAGTTTTTCCCATGAACCAAGTTCAGGCAACTGCATCCTATGATATTGCTATAATCCTCCAAGGTCTGGGGGTAAATGATTGAGAAAACATAAAATAAATTTTGCTGTAATGCAAAATATTGCTTACAGCACAATTTTAAAAAATTATTCAATGTCAATACTCAAAGAAAGAAAAAGTCCACGTCAAAAGAGTCTGAAGTTGCAGATTTTGTAGAACTTATGTCTACCATATATGCATACATATATACTCATATACAGATATACACACACACAAACAGATCCACCTCAGCATGTTTACAAGAGAAGTGGCAGAATCTACCTTGGCTATGTAAAAATCAAGATATAAAAGTAATTAAGGTAAATATGTGCTTATATATGTAAATGGCACAGTACCATCTCTCTGTTTCTTTCTATTGTACCTCAGCCACAACTAACATGCTATTTAGCTTGTAAAGAGTACAGAATCACTGATTTATAGCTGGAAGCACCGGGGATGTCAGCTGTTAAAAATCCCTCATTTTATGGCTGAGAAATCTGAAACCAAATGAAGTGAAATTCCTTGAGTAAAGCCACACAAGTAGAAGTGATAGAGCCATGATGTGATCTAGATTCTCGGAGTCTAGATCTTATTATCTTCCCTCTTTCCTAGTGTTGTCAAATTCAAATAGAAATGGATTACTATGGGTTACATGCATAGGCCATGGACATGACACCTCTTCTTGATGCCAGCAACCCTTTGAAGAAGTTGTGAATACCTGAGAATCCTTCCATGAATAAAGTGCTTCTCTAATACAGAGGGGAAATGCAGTAAGACTGAAACCAAACAGGAATAACCCAGCAGAAACAAGTGATTCTTTTTGGTTAATTAAGAATTTTGTTATCTGTATACACAAGCACATATCTTACCAGATCCACGACGACTTCCTTTCAGGCTTAGTAACTGCAGCTTTGCCTCTACTACTCTCTTCTGCTTCTTTATCTTCTACTGTTATTAATTCTTGTTGTTCTTGTTCTGTTTTTGATTCTGGCATCAAAGAATATGAAGAATTCAGTTAATGTAACAGTACAAATGTCTTTCTGGTATTAGCAAGAGACACCAGTAGCCTTTAACTGGCTCCTGTTGTAGACAAAAACAAGAAACCACGCACGGTGAAACACTGAGAGCACTGGATTTAGGGCCAGGAGCCCTGATATCTTAGCTGGGCGGCTAGCTAGAGGAATATCTTTCCTGGGCCACATTTTTCACACCTACAATATGGCTGGGCTGTAAAAGGTGAACTCTGAGGTTCACCTTACAGGGCAATTTAAAAATAAAGTTGTTTTTAAGACAAAAATAATGATTCAGTCTGCAAAAACTTTGATCTAGCTAACTACACTTGTCACCGTATCAATGGGGCTTAGCTCACCATAAGCAGCCAGGAAATACTAGCTACGGAAGTGAATTATCTGTTTTTCACGGTGGCTCAATCGCCACCAAACATGTTACATTTACATGATGATCTCTTTTCTATCTCGTCTTGATCCTAACTGATTCTTCCTTTCCTCTGACTCAAAAGTCAGGCTGACTTACAAAAGAGCAGGGCCAAAAAATCTTCTATCTTCCTTTGTAGCTTCCATATTTGCTTTGAAATTGTTAGTTGAGAAATTTGTCATTTTTAAAGTTCTTCCTCAGCTGAAAAAGTGTTCAATCAAAAATATTACATCATTTTCCTTGTTATTCCATCCTATTCCTCTTCACCTTTCAAATCTCAGTTTACTAAGTAGCTTGTTTGTAACTACTAAAGCTACATGTCTTCCCTCTCTGCTCTCTAGACCCCAGCTTGGTTAGGGATGAATCAAATTGCTAACTGTTACCAAGGACAATGAAGCACCAAAAGTTCTGAGATTCACAATACCAAACTAGTGCAGGTACTTGATAGCACCCAGGATAGAAATTGTTTTCTAGTGAGACTTTTATAAAAGTTTTGAATCATATATAGCTAATATAGTAGCCTTCTCCAAATTATTTGCCAACAATTATAGATGACAGATGGACACACAGATAGACTGATAGACAGATAGAGAATCAGAAAGAAATAGACAGATATAGATATATGAATTAACTTTAAAACATTCAGAGAAAAAGGTTCTTTATTCCACAGTACTGGACTTCAATGCTCAAATAAATCCAGCTTATTTCACGATAACAGCTTATATTCTTCTAAGGACACAGGTTAGGGGTCACTTATATAAAAATAAAAGCCAACTTTGAAGGGAGAAGAAGAACCTAAACTTTTGTACTTTATGTCAAAGAATCTGAAGTTACAGAAACAGAGAAAAGTTATCTTGAAAACTAGAAAAAAGTAAGAATTTACAAGATGAGTAAAGAATGTGAACTTTCCTGTATTTACACTCTTGAGGCTAAGGGCTGAAGATTACATTATCAACAACAAAACTAACAGAAACCACATGATTATCTCAATAGATGAAGAAAAAGCTTTTGACAAAATACAATACCCATTCCTATGCAAAACATTGGAGAGCATAGGAATAAATGAAACTTTCCATAAAATAATAAGCAGGATCTACCTAAAACCTTCAGTAACCATTATATGCAATGGAGATTAGCTAGATGCATTTCCAATAAGATCAGGCGTGAAACAAGGATGTACATTATCACCACTATTATTCAATATGGTAATAGAAATGTTAGCTTTAGCCATATAAAAAGATAAAGAAATGGAAGGAATTAGAATAGGCAAAGAAGAAACTTAAGTTATCACTCTTTGCAGATGATACGATGATGATGATGTACTTAGAGAATCCATAAAAAAAAAACTACTTCAAATAATCAACAACTCTGGCAAAGTTGCAGGTTAAAAATAAACCCAGATAAATAATCTGCATTTCTATATACTACTAATACAACCCAACAGCAAGGCATAGAAAAAGAAGTCCCATTTAAAGCTATGCTAGACACTATAAAATATCTGGGAGTCTACCCACCAAAACAAACCCAGGCTACATGAACACAATTACAAAACACTTTTTGCACAAATAAAGTCAGATCTAAGTAAGTGGAAAAACATCAGTTGCTCGTGGGTAGGCCAAGCTAATAATAAAAATGACAATTTTACCTAAATTTATTTACTTATTCAGTGCCTAATCAAACTACCAGATAATTATCTTTTAGAGCTAGAAACAATAATATCAAAATTAATCTGGAAGACCAAAAGGTCCAGAATATCAAGGGAACTAATGAAAAGAAATGCTAGGGAAGGTGACCTAATCCTACCAGATCTCAAATTGCATTATAAAGCAGCAATCATCAAAATCACTTGGTACTGGCTAAGAGACAGAGGGGGACACCAGTGTTAATATGTTATGTATGCAAGACACAATACTCAATGAATATAGCAACCTACTGTTTGATAAACTCAAGGACCCCAGCTTCTGGGATAAGAACTCACTGCTTCACAAAAATTGTTGGGAAAACTGGAGAACAATGTGGAGAAAACTGGGCATAGACCAATGCCTGACACTGTACCGAAGAATAAGGTCTCAATGAATATATGACCTAGGTATAAAGACTGATACTATAAATAAATTAAAGGAGCAAGGAATAGTGTATTTGTCAGATTTATAGAGAATGGAAAAATTTATGACCAAACAAGAGATAGAGAACATTATGAATTGCAAAATGGGTAATTTTGATTACATTAAATTGAATAGTTTTGCACAAACAAACCCAATGCAACCAAGATTAGGAGGGTAGCAGAAAACTGGGAAAGAATTTTTGCAACTAGTGTTTGTGATAAAGACCTCATTTCTAAAATATATAGAGAACTGAGACAAATGTATAAGAATACAAGTCATTTTCGAATTGATAAATGGTCATAGGATATGAACAGGGTGTTTTTAGAGGAAAAAATTAAAGCTATCTATAATCATGTGAAAAAATTCTGTAAATCACTATTGATTACAGAGATGAAAACCAAAACATCTCTGAGGTACCACATCATACCTATCAAACGGGCTAACATGACAAAACAAGAAGATGATAAATGTTAGAGAAGACTTGGGAAAGTTGGAATGCTAATTCATTGTTGGTGGAGCTGTGAGCTGATCCAACCATTTTGGAGAGCAAACTAGAACTATGCCCAAAGGGCTACAAAAATGTGCATACCCTTTGACCCAGCAATATCACTTCTGGGACTCTATGCCAAAGAGATCATACAAATGGAAAGGGTCCCACATGTATAAAAATATTTTTAGCAGCTCTCTTTCTGGTAGCCCAAAACTGGAAACTAAGGGAATGCCCATCAATTGCGGAATGGCTAAACAAGTTGTGGTTTATGAATGTAATGGCATACTACTGTACTATGAGAAACGATGAACAGGAAGACTTCAGAGAGATCTGAAAAGGCTTATATGAACTGATGCTGAGTGAAAGGAGCAGATCCAGGAGAACTTTGTACACAGCAACAACCACAGTGTGCAAGGAATTTTTCTGGTAGACATTACCTCATTGCAATGCAAGTACTTGAAAAATTTCCAATGGATTCTTGAAGCAAAATTCCTTCCACATTCAGAGAAAGAACTATGGAATTGGATCAGGATAGAAGTGGACCATTTTCTTTTGTATTATGTTTTGTTTTGTTTTATGGTTTCTCAATTCATTTTAATTCTTCTATGTAATATGTATTTAATAGGAATGTACATGTAGAACTTATATAAGATTGTATGCTGTCTCAGGGAGGGACTAGGGAGGGAGTGGCGAATGGGGGGGGCGGAATCTATGGTATATGGAAGTGATTGTCAAACACTGAAAACAAATAAAATAACTTAATTTAAAAAAAAAACCACCATTAGCTGGTATGCTGTACTCATCTTCCTCAATATGTTTAGAGGGGTTTTTAAATTAGTTTGTCCAATATCTCTCCTGAGCACTTATCTCAGTGGAATTCACGTGCAAAAGTCATGAGTAGGGTTCTCACAGTAGTTCTGAAGCATGGCAGAGCATTTGCTATTATCGCTACTTTTCATATGAGAATTTAAAGGAGACTGAGTAGTTAAGTGATTTGTCCAAGCTTTCACATGGCTAGTAAGTGGTGTAGAAAAATCTGATTATGATGTAGTAGGAGTGATTCCTCTCTCACTCTTTCCAAAGAAATCTTGACATGCCCGATTTCTCCCAAATTCTGACATTGATGATGGTGAAACTCGTCAGAAGGATAGCTGGAGAATCTCAAGGTAGAATTTACATATTCAATTTGAGCAGGAAATCAGAGTTGATTCAAGTCTTCATAAAATTCCACAATGACTTTTTTTTCCCTCTTCTCTACTAAGATGTATCTTTTCTTTAACTTGGTTTTTGTTTTAGGATTCCTATTGTGGGCACCCTGGTGGAGTTCTGCTCTAAAAACTGAAAATGACCAGTAATATTTTGCAAATAAGGAGGAGACCAAGAACAAGAGGCTTATGGCCAATTAAGAGTCTCATAATATTAAATGTGCCGTAGGGAAAAGACATGGGCCAAAGCTTAGTTAAGGAAATCATGCATTCCTTTCCCCCTTTATACGTTGGATTTGGTACCGTAACTTTAAAATGAAAATGCATTCTCCCTACAAAAAGCCTGAACAACAGCCCTGGTATACTCATTGACTAGGTGGGAGAACTTGGGTAAATAAGGTCTTGCTTCAGAATCTTGCTTTTTTCATCTATAAGACCAGAACAATGATATTTAAGTCATCTCCACCTCAGAGCTATCATGAAGATAAAATGAGATAATGTGACATAGAGAAAGCCTTTGTAAATAAAATCAGCCAATTAAATGTAAGCTCTCAGTTATCAGAATAAACCCTAATGAACTTTAGAGAGGATTCATCTTAACTGGAGGTAAATCACACGTTAATGACTTAATTTTCTTTTTCAACTATTCTTTTGCCCAACGTTAATTTCAGTCTTTGTACCAGTCATGGGCCTTTTCCCAGAAAAAGTGACTTAAAGCCTGGTACAGAGTGGAAACTTTAAGGTAAGCCACTTGGGTTTTGTTCCTGACGGTACCATGTGCTAAATATATAAAATAAGGAAAATCATAATCTCTAGTATTAAAAGTTTCCTCATGAAGAAAATGAGAATACCTTTTTCTTCTCATTCACAATCATCAAATTACTTGAAAGCTTTTGAAAAAAAATCATATTTTTCTTCATAATGGAAGATGATGCTGTAATTTGTTACTGACCTTAAAAATCGTGTCCTAGCTTTTCAAGTCAAAAAACATTTATTAAATGGCTCCTATGTTCAATGCATGGTGCAAAGCGCGGAGGATACAAAGAAAAACAAAAATGTCACTCCCTGTTTTCCAGGAGTTCCCAGCAGGAAGACAACATGATTACATGTCCTTAAAAGAGGATATTAAAAATTAGGAAGTCATTCTGCATGTATTTCCCCCTCAGCAGCTCCTAAAACTTCCTCACCTGCCTTTGGCTCAGTGCTCTTCACTTATCCGTATTCAGAATTTGCCTGAAGAGACCAAAAGAACGTGGATGAACCCAAATGGAGCTCAATAACAGAAAGGATAATAGACTCAAGAGCCAACACCATCCCCTCAAGCTGAAATGACAAGTCATATGGGGACTGGGCTGAACATGGTTATAAAGTTGTTCCAAAGAAAACTGAGCTGGGAGACTAGAGTTGCTTTCATTTATCTGGGAAGTCATATGGTAACAGAGTTACTAGATCTTTTTCTGTTTAACTCTGGAGGATAGAAAGGGAAACAAATGATATAAGACGTAGGGGAAAATGTCATGGTTATCGCAAGCTGAAATTTATCTCAAAGTTCAAGTTATTGAACAATAAAAATGGCCCAGATGTTGTTACTGCATATTTTTAAGCAGAAGTCAGATGGCATTCTGTCATCGATGCTGGACAGATTTATTTTGGGTAGCAATTGAGAGATCATTGCAAAATACCAAGGTCCCTTCCAGATGGATCACCACCAGGTCTAGGGATTATACAAGGGGAGAAACCCTTAGAAGCAGGGAGTATGGAAAAGAAAAGAAATATGGACCACAGATTCAACGAAAAATGGAAGTATGTATTCTGACTTTCTATATTCTATAAGAGAACTCTAGGTTTTGATGCTTTTGTGCAAGGATACATGTCCATTAGAAAACCTTTGGAGGAAATCTGATTTCTACTCTTAGTAGCTGATTGTAACATGGATGTATGCAATTACTTCAGCTGTCTTGCCTAACTAAAAAGGAGGGAGAAATTTAGCCTTAAATTTATGATCCTAATATTACACAAGGCAGGTCTCATTCTGTGCACAAAAGACAGTTTCTGCCTCCAGAGGGCTTCATAATTCAGTGGAAGGGACTGGAAGAGATGTTCACAAACAAAACTACTGGAAATGCTAGAAGAGCCAAGTGGCTCTGTGATATGGGAAATTACAGAACTGGGCATTGAGTGGGGATATAGGGGTGTATGACTGATGAAAGCAGCCCTGGCAGGCCAAGAAGCATTGTCAGTAAGATTTCTGATGATCTGCCTGTTCAAGAGAATGTATGAATGAAACAGGAAGCATTTATCTCACATACATTAATGAGGACATCATTTTTATTCATAACATTAACAGTCATCCTTATTGCCTGCTTCTCACCACTTTCGTTACTGTAAACACAACAAACATTCGATAAATTTTTCTTGAAGAAATGGGAAAAGGTGTACAAAAACGCTGCTGCCTTACCTTCTCATAAACAGCTTGTGGGTCTTCTCTATATTTTCCTTCTTCCTCTCCCAGTAATTTTTTCAGTTGTTCCTCTCTGATTTTAAAATCCAGTTCTCTACAGAAGAAAAAGGAAGAGTTTTATATATCTGGTAGTTAAACTGACTTGGATTTCAGGAAACCTAAATTCGTGTTTTAGTACTGGTTCTTGAACCCCATTCTAGGTTCAAGCAATTGGCTGTGTCAATTTAGGCAAGCCACTTATCCTTTCTGACCTTACATTTATTGTACTGATTAAATAAAAACCCTGAACTCAACGAACCCTGAGGAATGTTGCAACTCTAGTATTACATGGCAGAGTCAAAAAGTCAAAAGTATGAAAAAAGCTGTTTTCAAGGGAAGAAATCCATCTTAACACAATCTAAAATCACTAATAACTAGAGAAATGTAAATTTAATTAACTCTGAGTGTCGGCTTCATACCAATCAGATGGACAAAGACGATTACAAATGAAAATGACAATTAGTGGAGAGCTGTGTGAAAACAAGTGAAATCAGTAACATTAAAGTATTGTTGGTGGAACTGAATTGGTCTGCCATTCACGAAAGCCCCCACACAAAAGTATTAAATTGTCTGTACCCCATGGTGAGTAATGACATTTCTAGGCCCATAGCCAAAAAAAAATTTTTCACAGGATAGCACCTGTACGTATAGAAATGAGTTATAGTAGACCTTTTATGTAGAACAAAGAACTGGGGACTAATGTGATGCTCATCATTGGGAAATGATTGAACAAATCATGGTGTATTAAATGAATGGAATATTAGTGTATAATAAAATATTATACAGGGATGATAATAGAAAAACCTGAGAAGACTTCTATGAACTGAGAGAACATGAAGTAATCAGAAATGGTGAAAGAATTTCCAATAATAAGACTGTGAAGAAATCATCACAATATCAAGAAGAAACACAAGTATGAAAGACTTACCAAGTCTAGTTGTAAAATGATCCACCACAATTCCAGTGATGAATAATGAACCATAGTAGCACAATCCTAAAAGTGGAAGTGATCGATTAAAGATGCAGAATGAGGCATAAATTTTTGCATAGGGTCAATGTGGGTATATTTGTTTTGCTGGACTATCCATTCATGTTTGTTATAATAATTTTAAAATTTTTTCTTTTTTTTTCTTGTTGAATAGGGATGCAAAAGGAGGGAGGTGAAAGGAGAGGGTGAGAGAAACACATTGTTAGGTATAGTGTCACAAAAAAAGGAAGAAAAAGAGAAGCTAGTCATTGTAGCATTTATCACTAAACAAAATGCAAAAGAAGAAAGACTAGAATGAATCATATAAAAACAAGCAGCACAGTTTTCAAACTGACATTTTGAATGGATGATAGGTCAAAATAAGAATGCCATCTCCAATACTGTAGAGATTCTCAGTCTCATGTTTTTTTCTGCTCCACATGTTGATCTATTCATGTGATGTAACTCTTATTAAGTTTAAAAAATAGGAAAGTTTTCAAAATCATTCTATGACAATCAGGAATAAACAGTTTTAAATGGATAAACAAACAACTTAACTTTTTCACTTAAATGGCTAATGCAAGAACTCTGTACCTCCTGCAAGATAATTCATTAGGAAAAATACTTGTAGTGTCCCCAAAATTTAATGAAATATGCATGAATTTCTGCAAATAAAATGCATGAAACTATCCACATAAATGTACACATTTATACATAGGCATTCAAATATATATGTGTGTGTGTGTGTGTGTGTGTGTGTGTGTGTATGTATGTGTATGTGTATATATATATATAAACACACAAAGCCAAGACAAACATATATGTGATTAAATGCATGTATATATTTATGTACACTATTGTATAACATATACAATATTTATACAATCATATATTTATATGTGTACATGATTATATATATTTATAAATACCCACAAATATATGTGTATATGTATGATAATGTGCTGAGAAGAACAGTCCCACATAAGTGTACAGAGAGCAGGCCAAGAAAGGCTAGGTCCAAGTTTGCATCTGAAACACAGTGGTTGAGGAACAGCCCCTCGTTATGCTCAGCAACACTCTAAGACAGTAAGTTTGCAGAGACACCAACCTGCACTGGTAGGGGGCATTTCATTCCCTAGGAGCATCTCCATACCAGTGAAATCACAGATCCAGTCCATGTCCTTACCCTATTACAATTTCTTAATTAACAGTATATCCATTTTGGGGTGACTATATTTCTTTGAACATGGTACTTGCCTTCTTCATGTTCTACACTTCTACTTGAAAGCATTGAGTCTAATGAACTCATTGAGTTCTCCAATAAAACAATGTCAACATTTAAGAAGTTTTGACAAGATACAATCGGAAACTGTGTTATAATTACATTACAACTAGATGTGAGTAGTGTAAATTATTTATAGGCCTTTGAAGAAATCAAGACACATAAAAAATTTGGCTCAACACTCTTTAATAATCTAAGAAGTAGGTATGCTGCTTTGAGATTTGTTGTAATATATTTTGAACACAAATTTACCCATTATTAGCAGTCAAACATACCCTAAAATGACTTCTATATGAATACCTTGGTTTTTACCCTATACATAATATCTATTCCAACTTATCAAACTACTCTATCTCTCCTTTGTTCATCATTTATCTCTCTCTCCCTCTATCTCACTCTCTCTGCTCCCTTTTAATTCATGTAAACTATTTCTTTTGTAGAGTTGTGCTTATGTTTTTAGTTTAGCTCTGCTCTATTTGCTTTACATCCTAAGTTTGTGGAGATTTTACCAGATTTCCTTCTATTTCTGATACTGATTTCAATCCATGGTAATATTTCATTGCATTTAGAAGGCAGAAATGAATCAGCCAATTCCCTGTTTCCCAGACTATGTTCATAATATCAATAAAAAGAACAAGAACAACAAGAAAATGTCTAGATTTCTTACTATGTGCCAACAATTTTGCTAAGTGCTTTTCAATTTTCACATTTGGTACTCACAACAATGCAGAGAGGTAGGTGCTATTATTATTGCTATTACATTGATGAGAAAATTCAGCCAAAATGAGGTTAAGTAACTCCTCCAGGGTCAATAACATGCCATAAATATCACTGAACAGAGAGCTATTTAAAAAAATATACTCTCCCACTTGGAAAGGTTCCCATTGCAACTACATGGCTAAAATTATGTAATTTTCATTTTTAAATTTTCACTGTACTCTATCAGATCATTATCTTAAAAACTGTAACTATTGCGAATACAAGCTTCTGAATGTACCTGATAAGCCAGAATCTTGTTTTAATTTCATAATTTATTTCTTCTTTGATATCTTCGCCTGTTTCATGTCAGGATTTCTATACCTTCAACTTTTTCCTTTAAATAGAGAAAATGTTTAGAAAGTATAATTATAATAGAGTCCAAAAGGGAATAAAAGTAAGATGATACTTCAAATAAACTCCTCTGTGCTGATGATTAGTAATTATGAAATCTGACAGGAAAGATTTCTTAAGGAGATTATAGTCAATTCCTTTACAATCGTATCCAAGACTCAACCTGTAAAGATGAAACAAGTACTTTGATTTTATTTTCAAAGACAATGTCACTACTGTCTATGAGAAAAAAGATGGTAATTTCAAAACGGCCATAAACTTTGTTAAGAGCGTAGAGAAACATTGGGTTCAATAGCCTAGACTGACAGGAATAAGAAGGAAGAGCCTATTTATGAATCTGCCTAAGTTTCTCAGTTCTCAAGCAGAATTCCTTAAGTGTCTCCTAAGGGCAAGCCCTGAGTTTGGTACCTGAGGGATAAAGAGAAAAAGTTCCATGATCTTCAGGGCCTTACAGATAACAACCCCTTGTTGGGGTTAGCATTAAGAATAGAGTGGAGAACAGAACACATAAAAGAGATAACAAGAAGGTTTTCAGGAGGAAAACATCAAGAATTTCAATGGATACAATGAAAACAGTACGAATAAAGGGACCTAGCATTAAGAGATCCCAAACTGTATGATCATAAATTAACACCATTTGGCAATTGTGTAAAAAAAAAGTGTTTCTCTTAAAAGGTGTATTAACAGAACAGACTTACATAAGATGTCTCAGAAGTAACCAAACTTAGCAGTCCAGGGTTCAATTAACCCAAGAATAAAAACGAGAGAGGAAGAATTCTGTATCTTAGAGGAACTGCAAGGAAACCAGAAATAAGTTTGATAGAGGTGATCATGACAGTTCAAGTTGAATATACAACTTTAATATCAGAGGATACTGGTATTATTGCCAATCTTACACACATTCAGATTACCACTCTACAAATTAATTAGTTATTTGAGAGACTTGGTGTGGCTAAAGTCAATTACCACCCTTCCACCTGAGGATCCTGTTCTTTCCTGCATTTAAAGGGAGTTCCAATGAAAATAGACATAGTATTCATCTCTAGCATACAACATTCAAAATAAGAGGAGAAATGGAAAAGACCTTCTACAGCTATGTTGGGGAGGGGCATTCTGATAACCAAAAACAGGGGATAGGGATAAAGATGATTCCAAAAGAAAAGTAGAAATCTTAGAGTACCTTTGATGAAGGAAAATTTTGCATGAACAAAATGAATTCCACTAGAATAAGAAGAGAAATATCAAAGACAGGAATCAAGGATACACACACACACACACACACACACACACACACACACACACACACAGTCTTTCTCTTTCTCTCTCTCTCTCTCCAATACCTCTGCCAAATTGTGGTCATGAGGAGTCAGACATGAGCAAAAATAACTGAACAATATACTTTGATTAACTGTAATGGAAAATGTTAGTCGGGAGAAAAGATGGTGAAACACATTTTGTCCCTCTTGCAAGAGAACAACAGGGAAATATAGATGCAGAAAGGAGTACACGATATCAGGCTTAGTTGCTATGTTGTTCAGTTTTGTTTAATTCATTCTGTATTACAAATGACATTTCAATAGTAAGGGTGGGAGTGCATATTAGGAAAAGACTAGGATGCACATCCCAAAGGCATCAATAAAATTGCATGTACCAACGACAAAAATAAAAAAAAAACTTCAAGATAGTCACTTACTAGTACTTAAGAGTGATCACACTAGGAAAGGTGACATTCTTAAAAGAACAGATTAATTTATAATATCTTGTAATGAAAAAGTAAGAATTTTGAATTTTTCATCTTTTGATTTGGTTCCTAATAATTACTTATCTGTGATTGAATCCATCAATTATTTATTCATTTCCCTGACAACCTGAGGAGTGGGATGAGTTCTGTCTTGACCTCAGATAGTTCTTGCCCAATTTCACTTCTAGGTTCAAAATATCCACACATCTAATTTTGATACTTACAATAAGATATATTTATGATAACAAAATGAATAGGCAAATGAAGCTTTTGGTCCTCCAAAATCTCTTTAGGTTCAAGCAGCAATTATTTGCCAGATAATACAAATTCGGGAACTATGGAAATGATCTCTCTGCTGGCAGGCATCAAGGGACAGGGTCTTGTTGTTGGTCAGCTCCAGTGAGGGGCTTCACTACTGGTCAGCGATGTGGACAAGGCCTCTTGCTCATGGCTTGTGTTGTGGGAGGGGTCACTGTGGCAGGGCCTGGGTGCCCTGCCCAGACTGCTCACTTGTTTAGGGATCTGCTGGTTTGTAGGAGAGCAGGGTCTCCCTGCAGAGACTGCCCCAGACTCAGAGAGAACTCCTACCACTGCTGTGGCTCTTGGATGTCTTTCTGTCCCCTTCCACTACAGTGAGACAGAACTTTTCTGTTGGGTTGGTAAGCTGCTTCACAGCTCCTAGACCAATTCAAAAGCGGTTTTCTCATTGTTTGGATGGGAATTTCTCAGGGCTTCAGAGGCTACCTTCTTCCCTCTGCCATCTTGGCACTAGAAGTCACTATCATACATTGGCAATTAAAGAAAAGAAGTATTTCCCTTGAAGGTTATTTCATGTTTCCCTTGCATAGACCTTTTTGGTACACAATAATTTGCTTGTTGTCTATCTAATAAGATTAGTAACCTCTCAAAATCAAGAACTGCTTCTCCATTTCTTTTTATCCATGCATGTATGAGCACAAGACCTAGAAAAGTTTAGCTTAATAAATGCTTAATAACTTGATTTGACTTGGAAACAGCAGTACACATGTTTACAACAGGCTCACAAGAGCAATTATTGAAGGTCTTCTAAATGATCAATAATAATGTAATGGAATGACATCATGCATGGCAGACAGAATACCTTTAAGTGTAATAGTTGCAATGGTAAAATCTGTGTTCCATTTAAATGCTAGTTTGGTCATGGCACTATTTTCATTTTTAAGAGCTGTTTTTTCTGATGCCATTTCTTTGTGTAGTAGCTTTTCATGCTTGCAAAATTAGCTCCAATTATAATCATTTGAAATCCTCCTCACAAAGTTAATTCATTTTTGTTTAATTTTGTAAATGATGCATTTAATTTGGGTCAAATCACAAGGTGATTCTTAAAAGTTATAAGGTCAAGTCCATACTCACCATCCAAGTTTGTGGACTGTATCTCCTTTCATTATTGCAATTACAAAAGAACTTGTTTTCCTTCTTAGTGCCTTGGCTGCTGAGTGAGAGAGGAGATGGAAAAGAAAACAACTTGTTCCTCTTCACCTATAAATACAAAATGACGATAATAAAGGCAGAATGCATCTGAAAATATTAGGAAGAAAACTCCTTCCCAGTCCACTTGGCCAGATCAATCTGTAGCTTTCCAGGTAGAACCATGAGCCATTCACTGATAGTTTGCCTGCCTCCATTTCTTCAGTTAGTATTCTCTTGATTTCCTTGGATTCTCCTGTAAATCATGATTCTTACCTTTCCCCCTTATAGCACATAAACCTATTGCTCAATGCCAAACACATTTCCTTTCATCTTCCAGCTTCTCTTTTCTCCTTCCATCTTTGGACAATCAAGGAGTCATGACCTGGCTCCCTCCTTTTGACTCTACATCCCTGTCTTCCATATACATTGTGTACTTTCCCCCTCATCTTTCTCAACCCTTTACTGAGCCAATTCAACACAACAGTGACCTGTTCAGTTGAATTCCTTGACCTTTTTTCTTTCTTAGGTAACATCTTGCCAAACCCCAGCCTTAGATCACTTCCACCATCCACCTCCTTTCCAATCATTCACACTGCAAGAAGCAAAAAAACAAGTTACCTGGGTGAACTTCCAAGTTATGTTACATAAATATTCTATACACATCCTTATTTGGTTCACTCATACTTACCACAATAGCTACTCCTAACCCTTCCACGCCCCCTTAAGCTTCCCTAGATACTATCTCCCCTTAACTTCCTGGATAAATCCCTTACCCTCACTCTCCACTGCAAAAATAAAACTTGTCACCAAGAGTTTCCTCTTTTCTCCTCCCTTTCTTCCATCATTCAGACGTCATCCCAACCCAATGCCTTCTTGACTTCTATCTTGCACAAAAAGGAGATAATCTTTCTCCTTATCAAGTCAAACACATTCACATTAACCTTGGTCCTGTTTCCCATCATCATCTCCTGGAAATTATCCCCAGTATTATTCCTTCTCTCTCTATAAAACCTCTAGTCTCCCTCTACTCACTTGGTCTTGCCTTGCTACCTACACAATCATACTCACATCTTCTCCATACACAGAAACAAACAATCAATGAAAAGAACCTTTTCTTGAGCTGACCATCAGCACTACTTATTATTCTAAAACTTTAAGTTTCTCTATGTCAATTCTTCAAAAAGCTTTTTCCTCAGACAAACTTGATGCCTGGGAAATAACCTTAATTTAGAAAGGCCAAGGTCATCCACTGCTTCCCAGTTGTCTTGACTTTTGTCTAGCCACTAGACTTTGATGGCTCTGGAACAGACAAAGAGAGACTTAGGCTGATGACTCTCTCTCCACTTAAATCCAATTCATGGCAAGTCCATTATGATGTTACTGGTTCTCTGCCAAAACAAAGGGGAAAAAAACAAGATGAACCCTTGAGGGTCTCCACTTTCTCTCCTCTGACCAACTTTTAGAACTTCTGCAATCTGCCACCATCCAAACAACAACATTTATCCTAACTTATTTGTCTTTTCAGGAATAATCACTCCCAATCCTTACCTCACAGTTTCTATCCTCCGACCATGCTACCTTGGCCATACAGAGTAACATCATAAGTGTTCTATAATTTAATCAGCACCTTTAAGTAGCTGAGATAATTTCTTTTTTTTGAAAAATCATCTTGGGATCAGAAAACAAAAGTCTGGATATCAATGTTGGATATCATATTGATGCTGAGGAACAAAAATCAATTAATAGAAACATATTATTCATGGAGGATACCTCCATTCATTTTTTATATCTCAATAGCATTGAAAAGATTCAAAAGATCACAGCTGTGATAAGCATAAAATAAATAGTAATGATAATGATAACGATAATAATAGCTCTCATTTGTATGGTGATTTAAGGTTTTCAACGTGTTTTACAAATATCTTATTTGAACATCATAACCAATCCAGGAGGTAGGTGCCCTGTTAGTCTTCCTTTTATAAATGTGGAAACTGCGCAATACTCTATCCACTGTACTACCCACCTGCAAGTCGACTGAGTAAAAGTATAAATATTGAAGTGAGAACAACAGAGAAATTAAACATATCTCTACCACCCAGCATCTTTTGAAACCTAATAAGTTCTCAACAAACTATTTAAATCTATGGGATCTTAAACCAGTCACTGAACCTTTGTGGACCACAATTTTATCATTTGTAAAATATGGAGGTTAACTCCTGGGATCTCAGAGATCTTGCAAATGTTATTATCTAGTGCCTCTGTCTCAAAATGTCAATGAGTTCTCTAAGGATTTAAGAGAAATTTATACATCGTGAAATAAATGGATAATGAGAATAATAACATATATAGAATCTTACAGCATGCCTTATGGAAGATCAAAGTTCTCTTTCCACAATATGTCACACCACAACAAAAATCCTCATACGAGTAAATCATAACCCACAGCCACACAAGACATCAATCACAAAGCAAAACCACTCCACCACCTCCACCACAATCGACAGCAAACCACTCCACAACACAATGATCTACAGTCAACTACTCTAGAACATCAACTACTCTATAACATATCATTCCACATTTGATCAAACTGCCACCGTCCATATCACAACTACATCCTACCTCCTTGCTTTCCTTTTCAGGAATGATCTCTTCAACTTTATGCTACATGGCTACCCAATGCCCCCAAATCCCCATGCCACCTTGGTGATACAGAATAACATTTTTTAGTGTTCTATGATGCAATCAGCTGCTTTTATTGGCTGAGTTTTGTTTTTTTTTTTTTTGAAAGATCTTCCTGGGTTTAGGAAACAAAAATCTGGATATCAATGTCAGATATCATATGGATGTTGAGGAACAAAAATCAATTAATAGAAATATATTACTTATGGAGAACACCGCCATTCACCCTTTTCATCTCAAGTACATTAAGTAGTTGGTTTTCTATGGAAAAGGTCACAGCTGTATTACTCATTGATGTAAACAGTAATAATAATGATTATGATAATATCTTTCATTTGTGTGATGCATTAAGGTTTTCAAAGTGCTTTACAATTATTTGAACACCTAACCAGTTCAGGAATTGGTGCTATTATTGTCTTCATTTTCTAAATGAGGAATCTGCATAATATTCTATCCACTGCACCACATACCTGCAAATAGATTAGTTAAAAGAATACACACTGAAGGTTAAAAAATAAGAGTGTGAACAATAGAGAAACCAAATGTATCTCCACCACACAACAGGTTTTGGAACATAAGTTCCCAAAAAACTACTCCAGTCTATGCTATCTTAAACCATTCCCAGAACCTCTATGGACAACAATTTTATTGTTTGTACCACTGGGGTTTAATTCCTGGGATCTCTGAGATCTTCTTGAGAATCTTATGATCTTGAGGAACTGTCTCAAAATGTCAATGAATTCTCTCAGAATTTAAGACAAAATTTTCTATCATGAACTATCAATGGTTAATGAGAAAATTACCAAATATAGAATCTTAAAGAGTGTCATCTAGAAGATCAAAAGTATTATTCCACAACACACCACTCCGCAACAAAAATCTTCATAACAGTAAACCAAAATCCACTAACACGCAATACACCATTTCCAAAATAAACCACTCCACCATATAATAATCTACAGCAAAACACTCCACAACACAAAGATCCACAACCACTTTATAACCTAAGAATTCACATTTTTTCAAACTGCCTATTTCCATACCACAAAACAGAACCTACTTCCTTGCTTTTGTTTTCAGGAATGTTCTCTCCTAGTTCCTGCCCCCTGGTTACCACCCTCCCCCCCACTCCCATGCTATGGTGGTGATATAGAATAACATTCTACGTGCTCTATAATATAATCATCAACATTTAATGGTTATTGAATGGTTACCATCTTTAGGGAGTAATCAAGACATTGTCCTGAGTTGCATCCAACTCTCATTTTCTTTTTTTTTCTAATGCTTATTTAATTTTCGTTTTCAACATTCATTTCCATAAAATTTTGAGTTCCAAATTTAAATCCCCACCTCTTCCCTCTCCTAACCCCATAACACCTTGCATTTTGATTACCCTGTCCTGCAACATGCCCTCCCTTCTATCACATCCTTCCCTTCCTTTATCCCCATCTTCTCTCTTTTCTTGTAGAGCAAGACTGATTTCTACACCCCATTACCTGTATTTCTTATTTCCCAGTTACATGCAAAAACATTTCTCAACATTCATTCCTTAAACTTTGAGTTCTAACTTCTCTCCCTCCCTACCTCCCTACTCATCCCCATTGAGAAGGCAAGCAATTCAATACAAGCTAAATATATGTGTAGTTATGCGAAAGACTTCCATAATAGTCGTGTTAAGACTAACTATATTTCCCTCCATCCTATCCTGCCCCCTATTTCTTCTATTCTCTCTTTTAACCTTGTCCCTCCCAAAACTGTTTACTTCTAATTACTCCGTCCTCCTATATGCCCTCCCTTCTATCATCCCCTCACCCCGCTGGCCCCTTCTCCCCTATTTTCCTGTAGTGTAAGATAGATTTTCATACCAAATGTTATTCCCTCCTTAAGCCAAATGTGATGAGAGTAAGTTTCACTTTTTCCCTCACCTCCTCCCTTTTCTCCTCCATTGAAAAAAGCTTTCATATTCATTAAGCCTAGACCACACACACACACACACACACACACACACACACACACACACACACACAATACAACTTTTCCAACTATTACTAAAACATTTTAAATTGCTTGCTGGCAATTTTTTTTTACTGCTTTTCTGAAGCAACCCAGGTTAAGTGACTTGGCCAAGGTCACAAAGCTAGTTGTCAAGTGTCTGAGGGCATCTACGAACTCAGGTCTTCCTGGTTCCAGGGCCAACGCTCTATCCTCTGTGCCATTTAGCTGCCGTGTGCTGCTATCAAAAGCGCAGAATTAATTAACACGGCCTTCAGTACTAGGTGGTTAACAAAATCGAAATAACCTTTTGGAGGGGCAGGGGCACTGGATTCAGAAGCCAATCTTCATTTCCATTAATTAGCCTCTGCCTGTACTCTAGCACCGTACAACCCAACTTCCGAGGCTGTTTCACGTGTAACGGGGAGTCTGACGACCCGCCCTGCCCACCTCACGGCTCTCGGGGTTAACAAGAAGGGCGGAAGGGACCTGACCACGGATCCCTCGGTCGGCCCTCCGTCATTTCTGCAGATGAAGAAGCTGAGCCCAGAGGAGCGGCCTGCCCAGGCTCACACAAGGAGGCACCGATGCAGCGGAATCTGCTTCATATTTCTGCCACCCTTTACTCAGCGCTGACGTACGATCCTCCAGAGAAGCGAACGGAGAACAAGGGAAACCTCCTTAAAGTTCCTCCAGAAACTCGAGCCCCACGCGGGGGGAAGCTGGCGCGACGGAGGAGACGGCGTGTGGGCTACTGAGGGACGCTGGGGACACGTGGTTACGATAAAGGCCGAGCATTCACAGCGGGCCATACAGTTTACGGAGCACTTCACACGCACTGCCATGGATCACGCAAAGAGATCTGACTAGTATTCCAGTTTTTAAACCCGGAGGCCCCGAGGGGTCACGGGCAGAGTCTGCCTCACAGCCTACGCTGGCGGACGCTCAGAGGCCGGGCTCCGGGAATCACCGGAGGCGCCCGCCGTAGGTACCGGGGTCAGCGTGGGAAGGGCGATCGCAGAGCAGGCCCCACCGCGGGGACGGGCGCCCCTGGTTCCGGGGCAGGCACGCGGCCCTCACCCGGCTCAGCCCCATCCCGTCCGGAAGAGCCCGACAAGGCCGACTCGGCGGGGACGCGCAGCCAGGCTCCAAAGCACCTCCCGATGCTCTGGACCCGAGACCGCAGAAGGCGCCACAGCTCACGGCTGCGCAGTCGCAATCCCCTCCGCCCAGACCACGCCTCCCCCTGCCTTCGAGTGCCTCTTGCGCTCTTCCTCCTTCCGGTTCCCACGGTCAGCGGCGCCTGCGCAGAAGCCCAACCTCTCGTGGTGACTTCCAGGTCTCGCGATATTCTCAGAAACTCGGGCGAACGTGCGTGACGTCATCACCGAGCGCCGCTTCTGGGTTTTCCCCCAGAAAGTGTCCCGAGAGAAACAGAGACGGAGGAAGAGAGCGCTTGGGTGCGGGTCCGAGGTTCCGTGTGGGCTTCTTGTTGCTGGGTGCTGCTCTCCTGGATGGAGCAGGTGGCGGATCCTGAGAGAAGACCTCGTAGGGGAGAAGCCAGGCCTCCTTCGGCTTCTAAGTACCTCCCTCAGGAGCGCGAGGTGGAGTCCCGTTCATGGCACTGATTCGGAACCAACGTCTACGCGCGCTCTGACGGCTGCGGTGTGGACCGAGTTGTCCCATTCAAGGCAGTCCCGCCCACTCGTGAAGTGGGGTGTGAAAAACCAGCTCTCCGTGTCCAAAACCAACACCTCATGGTTTCCTCTGACCCGCCTCATGCCCCGTGGAGTGTCGCCCAACAGCCCCTCCATCCCCAGGGGGGTGAACCTGCGGAGCACGGCCCACGAAAGACCAGATGTTTTCCCCAGTGGATGCGTGGTCAAAGGACGTGAACAGTCAGTTTTCAGATAAATTAAAGCTCTCTGTAATAATATGAAAAAAATGATCTACTTTGCCATGGATTGGAGACACTCAAATCAAAACACGTGAGGCCCCACATCCCCCCCTTCGGGTGGGCTAACGTAGCTGGGAAATGGTAAGAGGTGCGAACGTTGGAGCGCTGTTGCATTGTCGGTGGATTTGTGAGCTGGAGAGCAATTTGGAGCTAGGCTCAAAGGGCTATACAAGTGTATACAGCAATACCACTCACTGGTCCGTGTCCCAGAGAGATCATAAAAAAGGGAAAGAGCCCTCATGTACAAAAGTATTTATAGCCACTTTTTCGTGATGGCCAAGAAGTGGAAATTGAGGCGATGCCTGTCAGTTGGGGAATGACCAGACAAAGCTATGATATATGAATGTAGTGGAATTGTCTTGCTCCATAAGACATGGTGAGGTGGGATATTTCAGAAAAACCTGGAAAGACTTGCAAGAACTGATGCCGAGTGGAGTGAGCAGAACCAGGAGAAGGCTGTACACAGGAGCAGCAACATTGCAACACGACTGACTGTTAGATTTGGCTCTTCTCAGTCTGGAAACTCATGATGGAAAATGCTATCCACATCCAGAGGAAGAACTAGGGAGTCTGAAGGCACATCAAAGCATCCTTTTTTCTTTTTGTTTTTTCTTTCTCATTTTCTTTCTCTTTTATTCTGATTCTCTTTTCATGATGTGACTTATGTGGAAGTCTATTTAATATATTTATACATTTGTACATTGATGGCCCGTATCAGATTGCATGCCCTCTTGGGGAGGAGGGAGGGAAAATTTAGAACTAAAATCATATAAAAGTGAATGTTCAAACTAAAAATAAATTTATTAAAAAACTAGGTGTTGAGTAGACTAAGCAGACTGAGTAAATTAATGAGTAATAACTGATTAAATTCTGTGTGCAAAAGCCTTGTGCTAATGCTGGGATTACAAAGAAGAGACAGCCTTTGGTCTCAAAGAAGTATCTATCTTGATGGGGAATGCGACACATGCAAACACAGGGCCCAGTGTTTTTTAAGATGTAGCATTCAGTCAGATGGTAATACATGTTCTTCTGTATAGTTCCATGGAAAAAAACCATGTTTATTTCTGGTGATGAACATCCAGACATTTTCTATTTCTTCAGTAACTGTGACTGCTAGAAAGATATGGGATGTAGCCCTGACAGAGGCAGTTAGTTGACCAGTCATATTTCCATAGACTTTACCCCCTTACATGATGATTGCGGAGCTTGGACTAGAAAATTGAAAAACAATACTGAATGAGTTGCTGCTCCATATAAGTGCCCTGGCCACACATATACCTTACCCCTCCCCGCACACATCCTGGTTGGAAATGTTCCCTATGGCAGAGAAGAATATTCTATAGTTACCATATTTCATACAGTACCTTTGCTTTGAACTGTTTCCTGTCTGAACAGTAAAAGTAAACACAGTCGGAAGGGGTGAGTTAGGATTTTAGATAGATGAAGGAAACACAAATACCTAAAATTTTAGTTCTTTAAGGAAGAACAAATAATAAATGAGATGGATCAGGGCTGTATTCAAACTAATTCTTTTCTTCTCTATAGTACTTTCTACAATGACTTATACATATTTGATCTCCTCAAGCCCCAGTGACAGTCCCTTACTCTAAGCAGGTGGTATGTTTTTATAAGAACTGAGGCCATCCATCATAAATATCACCACGAGTTCTGTCATAATTCATTCTCTATATACCAAAATTTCTTTATACCTTCAGTGTTCTTCACTGTTAAGGAGTATCTATGTGTAGAGAGCATGAAGCTCCCTTATCTACCCTGAAAACTTTTCATTCTCTCGTTTCAGAAAATAAAATGCCCACTCCCTTTCCAGAACTAAACACTTCTTTTATGCCTTGTTCCCATTCCTCCTCTCTTTTTTAGGACCATGGCTCTATCATTTGTCCCCTTTATCTTCAAATTCTTCATATTGACTTCCTTTCTTCCCCTCATAAATATGCTAGTGTCCCCATCATGAAAAACAAAACCGAAATCCTTCCCTTAATCTTGCTACTACCCCTATGCTCAAGATAAGTTCCTACATCTCTTTTCCCTTTCACCCATAAAGTCCTAGGAAGAGTAATCTACAGTTACCACTTCACCATCCACTCACTCCTCCACCTGCTAAAACTTGGCTATGACCCTCAATGAAAATGCAAAGAACTTTGCTCACTTCCATATTGTCATTTCCAAGGTCCCAACTATATTAGTCTCCACCTTCTTTGACCTTTATTCAACATTTGACATTGAGTACCTTTCGTCCTTGATACTATCTCCATTTGCATGGAATCATTTCTATCTTGGTTCTACAATCTAGCATTTCGGCTCTTAGGGTGTTCAGTAATTCATCTTTTCATGTCCGTAAATGATGGGAAGAGGAATCCAAAGGGTACTGTCCATAACCTTTTTCTCTTTTATTGATTCCATCCACTACCATATTATCACCTCCATGCAGACATTGCTAAAATCTGTATTCAGTCCAGACCTCTCTTTTTAAGCTATGGATCATATATCCAGATGTCTAATGCATACGTAACAAAGAGAGGAATAGGACTGGATAGTAAAAACACACTTACCAAAAAACAATGATCTTGCTTCCTTAATCTTTTCCACTTTAATTTTCTTGTCAACATTGAAACTCCATCTGACTAAATTGAATTCCTCCAAAACTTGCCCCTCCATCTGCTCTAACTTCTGTTAATGACACTGCCATGACCCAGGCTGTAAACTTTCAAGTCATCTTTCATTCTTCTCTCTTGTGATTCCTAATCAGTTATCAAGACCTAGTGAGTCTACCTCAGCAAAATCTCTTGGAGCTGTTCCCTCCTCCACGCTCACATTGCCTTTATCCTAGTTTGGGTCTTCTTTTCTTCTCAGGGTAATAGCCCTAGTATCCATCAATTAATAATGATAACAGCAGCACCTAGCATTTACTTAGTGCTTATGTGCCAGGCAATCAGTCAAACACTTAAATCCTACCATATTTGAACCTTACAAGGATGGTAGGAAGTAGGAGCCCTTATTACCCACATTTTACTGATGAGGAAACTGAGGCCCCAAAAAACTAATGTGACTCGCTGAACTACACACAGCTACCAAGTGTCTGAAGGCAGATTTGAACTCAGATATCCCTGACTCGAGGCTCAGCATTCTATCCACTGTGCCACCTCTAGATGCTAAAATAACTTTTTAAAATATATAATTGCAATCATTTCACTGCTCTGCACAAAAATTTCAAGAATTTCACACTGCCTAGAGATCGTTCTCAGTGGGGACTACTGCCTAGAGGATACAAAACAAGTCTTTTCGTGTGCTGTTTAAATATCTCCACTATCTAGCTCCAAACTGCCTTTCCAGCTATATATGAAGTTTGTGTTCTAAAATAGATGACTAATGATACCAAGATTTATGCTTCTTTCGTGCTTGCATGTTACCAAGCAGTGCCTAGAACATTTATTTTATTTTATTGTATTTTCTCTGTGTTTTTCAAAGTCAAAAAGGGGAGGGTGAGAGCACTTACAATTTATTCCACCATCTTGGCTTCCAGAAATTCAAACTTTTAATCTGTGGGCCGATAGTCTCAGGAGAAGCTGCTGCTATTAGAGCGGGTCCTATGATTCTCTCTAACTCAATTCTGCTGGACTCCTGGCCTGTGCTGATATGTTGGAGAATCTGCACTACTGCTTTTGCTTCAGTCAAGCCTGGCAGTTTCTGCTCTGCACCACCATGCTGGAGTCTGCACTCCCCCAGCCCAAGTGACAGATTCTTCCCATCAACCTTCCAGGCTGTTCTGGGCTAGAAATCTGCCACACATTGCCTCCTAGTGGATTCTGCCACTCTAAAATTTGTTCATATACTCTTTATTGAAGTATCTGAAGGAGTTAAGGTGAGTCCCTGCCCTAATTCCATCATCTTCAAGATTCATTTCTCTTTAAAAGCATAAAGTTTTGTTTCCTGTCCCACAGGAGATATGTAAACTTTATGAGGACAAGCACTGTCACTTTCATGATTTGATGTCACCCACCAAATCCAGTGCCCTACTGCCGTTATTGTGAACTGCTGATGAGAACAGAATTGATAAACTTATCTTTTAGAGTTGGGCTCCCCCAATATTTAGTTTCTCTTGGTGGCATAATCCCTCCTTCCCTGCTCCCCAGCTGGTCTTTGGTCAGAGGGCCATTAGGGACAGCACGCTTTGATCAGGGAAAGGCTTTAACATCATACACTTAGTGCTTGAAGTGAGCTAAGTGGAGGACAACTATTCCATGCAACTCATTTTAGAGATGGGGAAACTTGGGCCCAGAGGGTATTAGTTGACTTTCCTAAGATTCAATGGATAGAAGCAATAATAAGCAGAGCTGAATTTGAACTGAAGTTATCCAGTTTCAAATCCCCTTTTTGTAATACAAAGTTGTTTCTGGTGAAAACTATCCTACAAAAAGCATAGGCAGACGTGGTTTAGGAAGGGTAATCATTGCCTCTAGAAGGATGATCTCACTAGAAAGGAGAGGCTAAATATCACTATTATGTTAACCAGCTCTTATTTCAAGATAGTAAATTAATTTTGGAGAAAAAAAAAAGAGAAGAAAAATGGAAGTGAGGAAAGAGTTAAAGGTGAGGGAGAACTTCCTGGGACCAGAGCAATTAAGTCACATAAGAAAGAAATTCCAGAAGAAGAGGTTCTTAAAGTTGGGACTATGAACTTTAAAATACATGGACATTTCATTTGTTATAATCTGCCAAAATCTGCTTTTACATTCTCTCCCCACCCCAACCCTTCTACACTGAGAACACGAGAAAAATAAAATAAAACTCATTACAAATGTAGTCAATCAAAACAACTTTATACATTGACCATTTTTTTTTTTAAATCTCAATCTGCATTATGAATCCTTTCCCTCACTATCAGGAGGTGGGGAATATCTTTCATTATTAGTTCTCTGTAACTGTGGTGAGTTATTACACTGATAAAAGAGTTCAGCACAATAGAATACCTTCATATTTATGTTATAAAATTTGTTCCATTTATGAACAGTCCCACAAATTGCAACTTTTTGCCACCAGGAAAAAGAGCTATATACATTTTTGTACATGCTTAGAGTTTTTTGGGGCTAGCTAGGTTGCACAGTGAACAGAGTTCAGCGTCTTGAATCATAAAGGCTCATGTATCTCAGTTCAAATGTAGCCTCAGACTATTACTGGCTGTGTGATACTGGGCAAATCACTTAACCCTGTTTGCCACAGTTCTCTCATCTCTGAAAAAATCCCAAATCAGAACAATATCTTTCTCAAGAAAATCTGATAAAAGGTCACAAAGTATCAGACACAACTTAACACTTTACAGAAACTTTAAAGTTTGTTTTGTTTAGGATAAATCCTTCCCTTAATTTGCCCTCCCTCTAATTCTCCCCCTCCCCTTCTGTTTCTCTCTAAATGTGTTGTGTATTCTTCCTTTTGACTAATTCAGATGAGAAAGATTCAAGTGTCACCCACTGTTCCCATCCCCTCGTGCCTCTCTCTATAAAGATACCTACTTGCAGAGCTTGATTATGTGAGATAATTTTCCCTACCCTTTCTTTTCCTTCCCCTTCCTGCCAAGTCTGTCCCACCCCTCTCTTCCCATTTGCTGTTTTTGTTTTAGTATAATCAAGTGCCTCTGATTGAATCTTGCCTTTATCAGTCAAGAGTCTTTATAGGAATGTGTGCTCGTTCTTTGTTGCCAAAGAAGACCATGCCATCAGAGAAATAATGACATGACTTGCACTTGACTTTGTTTTGAGTGAGGGAGGGCTGTGCCGGTCACCAGCCTCACTTCTCCTCCAGAGCCGTCTGAATCCAGTGACCAGATATTCATCAGGATGACTGGAGATGACCCAGGATGAGGCACAGTTGGGGTTAAGTGACTTGCCCAAGGTCACACAGCTAGTGAGTGTCAAGTGTCTTGAGGGGAGATTTGAACTCAGGTCCTCCAGACTCCTGCAGTGGTGCTCTATCCACTGCACCACCTAGCTGCCCTCTTTATAGGAATAGAGAAAGAAGAGTTTCTTTAACTAGAAACAATGTATATATTTGTATCATTAATTATTTAATGTGATTAAAGATCTTTCTCACACATTGAGGGGCCTGCCTGTTGTGGGAAGCTTAATTAGGGGAGTTGTTTTGTAGGAGGGTCCTGTGTGGGATGGCAAGACCCATCCTGTTCAAATGACTACTCAGAGGCGTCTCAAAGTGTTAACAGAAGGCTCCTTTATTAGATTCTTCTGAGAATAGGGGCAGTCCCTTCACCAGGTGGTCTGGAGCAGGGAAGCCGTCTTACAAAGGCAGAACAATGGTTATGTAGATCCTAACGTCAAGAACCCCCTCCCACCACTGACCATTATCTCATTGGCTGAGAAGCATGATCTTACATTGTAGGCAGAAATCTAACCAATCCTTTTTGCAGTTCAGTTCAAATTTCCTGCTTCCCAACTGTTACAAAGCCTGTAAGTACACATCATTATATGCAAACTAGGGATTGAAAAACTTATGCAAATTAGGGATTGAAAACTTATGCAAATTAGGCGGACCTGTGTGAGGACTGAGGTTGCTTATGCAAATTGGGCATTGAGAAGTTAGTGAGTTCTATCCAATCATTGATCCTAATGCATCATATAGTCTTACATGAAAGTCACCTGCTTCTGGAGGAATTGAAACCTGGGTCTAAGGTCCCTTTTTCCCTAGGGAAAGATTCCACATTTGTGAGAAGTCTTCACTGAATCTATTCCCATTCAGTCCCAATTACCTTTTATTTTTTCTGCTGAGGCACTGGGTCAAAGGATTGGGATGCCCTCTGTCTCTAAAAACAGGTATAAATATTCTGGGGGTAAGGTTTTATTTTGGGGCTTAGTTTTTGTAAATTTGTTTGTTGGTCAGCTTATGACTCTGTGAAGCCTGTAACCGAGATGTCATGCTTCCCTCTCTGGTAAATACGTTCAGGCTCTTGGGGTCCGATTGTGTGTTGAATTCAGGCAGAGGAAGCCATGTCTATTTATTATTTGATTTCTCCGTATTTTCTTTGAAATTCAGGGTGCTGACTCCCTGAACTAAGTGAATGAAATAGGTACTTGGTGAAAAGAATGATACATGTGCTTGATTAAAGTGATTATGAACCCCTTGAAAGTTGCTTCCTTTTATGACTACAGATCTAAGAACCTGTGATAGCAGCGCCCCCCTCCCCATGTGTGTGTTGATGTGCTTACTGCTACAATCATCAACACAAGACATGATAGAAACGCTCCCCATCTTTGTTTGATTGGACTCCCTTTATCACCCCTGATGATGATAAAATTCAGAAGATAATGATCAGCTCCTACATTTGAATGTAAGCATTATCTCCTTTGGTCCTTTATCATTGCTCATTCACATTTAGTTTTTTATGTTTCTCTTTACTCCCATGTTTTAACTTCAGAGTTTCTCCATAGCTTTGGTCTTTTCATCAGAATGTTTGAAAATCCTCTATTTCATTAAAGATCCATGTCCTCACTCTGTAGGATGATAGTTTTACTGGGTAATTATTCCACACACACTTGTGTTTGCCTTCTGGAATACTGTAGTCCAAATTCTTAGATTCTTTGTAGTATTGGCTGTCAAATCAGGTGTGACTTTTACTGTGGCTCCTCAGTACTTGAATTCTTTCTGGAAGCTTGCAGTATTTTTATTTTGAAATAGGAATCTTGCATTTTGGGTATAGTGTTCCTGGGAGTTTTCATTTGGGCATTTATTTCTGGTGATGGCTGGTGAATTCTGAGTATTTCTACTTTAAAAAAAAATAAGTGGAAACCTGACAGAGGGAGGTTGGATGGTCATTAGGGTCTTGCTGCTCAAGTAGAAGTTGAATTAGATGACCTCTGAGCCATGTGTACAGTGGGTATAGAACGCTGTACTTAGAAATCAAAAAGACCTCTCTTTGAATGCTAATTCACATACTCACTAGCTGTGTGATATGAGGAAAGTCACTTAGCCTGTTTAGGCCTCAGTTTCATCATCCATAAAAGAGCATAATAAAACCTACCTCACAGGGTTATTTCAAGGATCAAATGGGATAATTTGTATAAGGCACTTTGCTAATAGACCAGACCAATGCTCAAGCAGCCCTCCCACCCAGGCACCACACTCCCAAACCATAGAAGGATAAAGGGCAAGAGCAGCTCACGGGAATAAAGCATCTTTGATCTTACAAGAGGCCTGCAACCAGAATAATCCACAATCATCAAGGTCCCAGTAAGGGACCTGAAGCTAACTTCAGCTTGGTCAAAACCTAAATCAAGACACCAGGAACCTGAGACCAAACCCAGGAATTTCTGTAGAGGGCAGGGCCTAGTCTTAGCCATTTCACCTAGGACCAAACAGGACCTGAACCAGGACCTAGGACCATCCAGGAGTAAGAAAGAGGGCAGAACTTCACCTAAGCACAAAGCTCCAATCCAGAAACTGACACTAGAAATGACTAAATATAAGAAAGTGCCAATCACAATGAAGAAACAGTATGGATTGAGAGAAACCCAAGATGTAAACACATAAGAAGAGATTAACTGTACAATGAGTCAGAAAAGAATAACCCAACTGCAAAGACTACAAAGAGCACCTGGGAGAAATGAAGCCAGCAAGAGACATCCCTTCCTCCCACCTCAAAAATCCCTTCATGTCTTCACCTACCTTCTCCTCCCTTGTCCTATTCTCTGAGGCTGAGGTGTCCCTTCTCTTTCTCCTTATCTAACACATGTGCCTGGGGAAGCTGGGTGGTGCAATGGATAGAGCACCAGTGCAGGAGTCAGGAGGACCTGAGTTCAATTCTCACCTCAGGCACTTGATACTCACTAGCTGTGTGACCTTGGGCAAGTCACTTAACCCCAATTGCCTCATCCTGGGTCATCTCCAGTCATCCTGATGAATATCTGGTCACTGGATCTAGATGGCTCTGGAGGACAAGTGAGGCTGATGAGGCACAGCCCTCCCTCACTCAAGACAAAGTCAAGTGCAAGTCATGTCATCATTTCTCTGATGGCATGGTCTTCTTTGGCAACGAAGGACAGACACATATAACACATATGCCCTTCCTCCTATCCTCTTGTCTCTTTTGGAAGCTTGACTCATCAGTCATCTCCTTTTTCTTTCTCATCTTCATTCTCTCCCTGCCCACTCGCTTCTTCCCTATGACCTCTAAACCTGCTCAGTCTTTCTTGGACTCTGTGCCAATCGGTTTGTTTTTAGCATTCATTTTAAAAAACTTGTACCATATTCTCTCTCTTTTCAGTTTCTCTCCTACCCATTGAGAAGACAAGCAATATTATATCAATTATACCTATGAAGTTGTGTGAAACATATTTCTATATTAGCCATGTGCCCCCCAAAAAAGGACAAGAAAATAAAGTGAAAAAAATGAAAGGTAATGCTTCCTGTCTGTGCTTGATGTTACTTGCTACATAAAAACAGAGACAAAAACCTCTACAAGTGTCATGAGATTTAAGATGCAGGAAATGGGAAACCCGATATTAAAGGAACCGAGAGTGTCTGTTGCTAAAATAAGATTATCTGTCACAGATAAATGAACTGGTCTTTTTTTCTAAACCAAGTAGCTACACTGTTGTCAATTTTTAAATATCTCATTTGTGATTCAATTGTACATTTGGTCTCAGTATGAAAGGAAACTATTGAAAAAACTATTTGCCATAACTACAAATAGACAGATCAGAAAGGATTGGCTTTGTTCTGTCTGTCTCTCTCCCTGAAAGGTTACTAGCTGGTTCAATCCAATTCAAATCAATTAAACAAACACACAAGCAGAGCCATGAAGGAAACAAAGAAGCAAGATTGAGCAGGAAACTATACACTCGTGGGTCTTTGCCATGAAATTGCATGCTAGATTAGCTTGGAAGGAATGGAGAATGTGTGAAGGGGAGTAATGACAACTTAGTGAGAAAAGGGAGGAGACAGCTAGATTGTGGAGGGCCTTAAATGACAGGATGAGGGGTTTGTAATTCTCTTCCAGGCAACAGGGAGCAGCTAAGGGTTTTTTGAGTTGGTGTATGACAAGGTCAAACTTGTGTTTTGGGAACATCAGTTTGGCAGCTAAGTAGAATACGGACTGAAGAAAGACAGGAAGCAAAGAGACTAATTAGGAGGCTGTTGCAATAATCTAGATGAGACATGATGAGTAACTGAACTAGGCTGGTAGTCATGTGAACAGAGAGATCGGGATGGATGCAAGAGAGGTTATGGAAGTAGAACCCATTCTTTTTCTTTTTCTTTTTTTTGGAAAAGTAGCTGCAATACAGCAACTGGAATGTGAAGCTTTTATTTTGGTAGGGGACCATAGCAGATGCTTTAGTTGAGGCTGAATTGAATCAAACTTTTTTTTCTTCTTTTTCACAAACAACCTTGGATGGAACAGGCAACCAATCATTCTTTTTAAAGTGATTTGGTAGATAAGCTTGTAAAAGTGATTACTCCCCCAGCTCCGCGCTGCTGGAGAGCCAGGGGTGCTGCATTTAGCCCCTCCCCCCAGGGTTCTCCAGTACTCCAAAGAAGTGAAAGGGGTGGTGAAGGAAGGGCTATCTACTTACTCTCTGCCTTTGACTCAGACTCCTACTGATTGTGTTCCTCAGTTTTTAGGGATCATCAGCACTCAAGATTCATTTAACCAACTAACAGTCAGATAAACTTTTAGAAGAAATATTTACTTCAAAGGTGTAGCAAGAACATACATAAGTTTTTGGAAGGGGTGGCCTTCCCAACATCTGAAAGTATAATCCTCCCCCTTCCCCCCACCCCCAGGCCCTAGAGAGGGGATAGATACTAGGTTCACAGTTTAACTCAGTTCTCATATAGCACAGTGTCACCAAGTTCCAAGTGCAAAATTTCCCTTGGGCTCAGATCCTGTTACCCTAGTGTCTCATATTTTCTGTGTTAAGCTGGCAATAACAGCCAGCCCAGAATTTTGGCTCCAAGGTTTCCATGGCTCCAACTCTCAGGTCCAGGGCTCCAACACCTGCATGTCGAACTGAAAAGGACAAGTGAAACAGATCCAAGCCTGTTTCCTAGTACCACAAAGCCAATAGGAAGGATAGTCCTTTCCCCACATTCAGCTTCACCCCCAGCATGGTGGCCATGCTGGGGGTGAAGCAGACTTTCACTTCCAGAGGGAGGGACAGAAGGAGGGAGAGAAAAAACCAGAGAGAGAGAGAGAGAGAGATAAAATGACAGAGAGAGAGACAGAGACAGAGACAGAGAGCACTTCTACCCATATGGTAGGGTAGAATGTCCCTTCCAGAGGCAGATTTCTTGCATCTCTTACATGGATACCTCCATTTTAGGTCATCTGGGCATACACCAAAGCCAGGTTATACATACTTCTATTTTAATATTTCCAGGAGGTAGGTACGCCCTCCACTAATGTAAAAAGCTGTCTCTTCACATACTTGCTTCATGAGTCACTGTGGCTAAAAACCATCACCTGGTGGCCAGCCCTCTTATGACTCTCTCCACATTTAGCTGTGCTGGTCCTCAGACACATACACATGGTGACCAGACTGTTACTTGATGTCATTTCAGGTTGGTAGAGCTTAACAGAGCTAGCATAGCCTTGGAGCTCCCTGACTTAGATGAAGCATCAGGGCAGTATAGACTTATATGCTATGAAAAATGAATCATAACAATAGATTTAGGTGTTTAAGTTTTTTGTTGTTGTTGTGCCTATTTGGTTTTGACACAATAGATCATTAGAACATATCTCTATAATTCCTTTGAAGCAAGACTGGAAATACTGATCTAATTCAGGAACATTCCTACTTTTAAATATGGATAATTATCTCAGTCACATAGGTAACGTTAACTTTTTATGAGAAAGCTGCTATGAGTCCATATTATCGTAAAAATTGTGCTATAAGAAGAGTCTTTGGGAAGCCAAATCTCCTTGGTGGAGTCCATCACCAAAAAAATGTTCCATTATAACTGATGATATCATTACTAGATCCAGGGTTTTTGTTATGGTTAACAGCAACCCTGTTAATGTCCATTTTAGCCAGATAACCTTATATTGGTCAAAAAGGTCTGGTGACTGTTAGATATTTAAATTTCTCTTTCTAATCTATAGTTTATGTAATTCGATGGAAAAAGCAGCTGCTTAGCTAGGAGAGATAACATATATTTTCTTAAAGCTTTTAAATGATTTAGGTTGCAATTACATTGACTAGATTTAATGTAGATTAAGTGTTAGAAGTATTTCATGTTCATAGCGCTTGGTGGGGGGAGGTTGGTATCGAGACGTCTGATTTCAATAATGTGGTGGGGAAACTCTCTTCACCAGCTGATGATCTCTATTCTAATTGTCTTAGAGAATTGCATGGGATCACTGAAAGGTAAGGTGACTTGCTGAGTGCCACTAATTCATGTGTCAAAGACAAGTTCTAGGATGAACCCTAAGTTCAGTTAATGACACTTTATCATATCAACTAGACTTGTCTACACAAAATTAAACTAATGTCAATAAGAATTTATTAATCACCACAGTGTGATAGGCACTGTACTACTAGATGAGTTACTTAACTGCTTTGATATATTCCAACTTCATTACAAACCAACAACAAAAAACAAAGAAGCCAGGAAACGTGTCTTAAAACATGATTCACATGAATCTTAACAAAGGGGCAGAATTTATCTCTTTGTTTCATTCAGAGCTTAGATAGTAAAACTGTCTAGTTTCTTTGCTAATATGACATTTAAGTTACTATATTTTTATTTGAGATTTACAAATATTGCAGAAAAGTCAGCTGGTGGAATCCCAATGTGAATCACATATGTGCTGGTAAATGTTTAACAACTGATTCTCTGAAAAATAAAAAGGAAGATGACACACTTCTAAGTTTAATCTGTATTCTTAAGTTTTTGCCATCAGTCTTGACAACCAGCTAAACAATAAATCAAGTCCTGGTTGCAGCATTTGCCTATTTCCAAGGTGTAAATGCTCATACTATAAATTTAACAATCAACTCTAGCAAAATGATTAGAGCTGCCTCCAGCACACTCTGTGAGATATGTCATTAAAAGCTATGAAAAAAGGGGAAAAAAACCTCTACACATATAAGATAAACACCTGGCCTAGTATAAAAGATAAATGACTCTTACTGGGCAGCTAGGTGATGTGTGGGAGACCATGGTGGACCTGAAATCAGAAAGACTTGAGGTCAAATGCAGTCTATCAGAACCCTGATTCCTAGCTGTGTGACCCTGGGCATGTCACTTGTTTTCTCTCTGCCTCAGTTTCCTCATTTGCAAAATGGAAATAATAATAATACACTCTCCCTCCTAGGCTTTGAGTGAATGAGATGATATTTGTGAAATGTTTCACAAACCCTAAAGCACTACATGCGTGATAGCTATTACTACTTCTACTACTACTACCACTACTGCTGCTACTACTGCTACTGTTACTGTTACTGCTACTACTACTAAAATTCCTTATAAATACTATATTTTCTTCTACAAATACAGTCTTTTGAGTAACATAATACTCCTTTCTTACTGTTATAACCTTTGCATCATTTCTTTAGACTCATGTATAAAGAGAGAAGATAAAGAAATAAGTCCCATGACAAAGTAAGAGTGAAGTTAGTGATGCTGCCTTTGGACCTATCCTTTTTTGGTAGGGGGAAGCTGATACCCAAGAACCCATAAATATCTAGTATCTTTGGTAAAGTTTTGAAGATATAATGGATTTGACTTCATTTGTCTAGAGATGCCAAGATGGACACCTGGAAAATGTTGATTGCAGGAACCAGTTTTCACTTACATATCATGAGCACATTTTCCTTCATAGTGACTTCACATTGAACACGAACAGATGGTGGTTTTTCAAAAGAGTTATTCAGATACCAAATCACTCTGCCAGTAGTGGAAAACTGGTTCTGTCAATCAACGAAATGCAACTTAATCTTGAAAATTATAAACGACTGTGCACATTCTGTTCAAAAATCCATTGCTTCAGTCTACACATTTTCTCATGGCATTATTTTGCAATGATCACACTAACTCACCAGATCTGGAGCACTCCCTTGAGGTCAACTATGCTTGCTTCATCTCTTAAAACTAAAGCTAAAACTAAAAAAACTTAAAACTAAAGTGATCCCTAACAATGTCTGTCTTAAAAAAAAAAAAGCACAAGTCTTAGAGCTGGAAGGAGCCTTAGGAAATGCAAGTTCTGGCGTCAGAGAGGAAAAATACTATTCCTTTTCTTTACAGATGAGGCAGCTAAGTCAGGGTTAGGGAGGTTAGGAAAGAGGTTGAACAATTAGTGGCAAAGGCAAGGGTAGAATTTAGCTTTCCTGCATGGTACAGTGGACAGAGTGCTAGATTTGGAGTCAGGAAAATCTAGGTTCTTATCTTGCCACAGCTATCGAGCTTTTAATGACTCGATTTCCTTATCTGTTAAAATGAGGAGCCAGAGTTAGATGGTCTATGAAGACTAGTTGTAAATCTATGATCCCATAATCCTATGAAGTAAAAATCAGTGTTCTTATGGCAAGACACTATCTCCTGTGCTTCTGAGTAAGCTGAATCATTTTAACACTGCCATCTTAGGGGAGATATTATCATATATAAACATATACACTGATCTTGTAGTTTTTAAGAGATAGATTTGCACTTGTCCATATTTTTTTTTTGTAGGTGATCTTGTGCATTTTATAGGAACATAAATTTAAGGCTAGCAGGAACTTTAGAAACCAAATAGTTCAGCCTCCTCATTTTGCAAATGAAGAAATTTGAAGTGATTTGTCCAAAGTCAGACAGTAAGTGGCAGAGCTAAGATTCAGACCTATGTCCTATGACTCCAAATTGAGCTTTTTGTTTTCGTTTTCTCTCTCCATTACTGGATTAGTTACTTGGTTATAAAGCATATTCTTTTTAATTTCTTGATAGCATCCAGGATAGGACTATGTACATAATAAGCACTCAACACTTGACAGATTGACTGATCTGCTTTAGAGAAAGTGCTGCAACATAAAATAAGTAAGAGAACTTGACATTTTGTTACTGAAATGTACCGATCACAGAAGAGATTGTGCCACTTACTGATTGAAGATCACAAATCATCTTGGTACTATTGTATATCAAAAAAGAAGAGCACCTCTATGTTATAGTTGAAAGTGTAGGAAAAACTTAGTTGCGTAAACAAATTATTATCGTCTACAGCAGCGACTTTTTTTTAGTATATTTTAGGCACACAAATAGAAATGTCAAAAAAGACCCCCCTTTTATTTTGTTAACTGATTAATATATAGATCAGTCATGGAAGAGGACATTTTCTTTTCTGAGGTTACCCTGAATAGTCAGAAATGTTTGCATGTGATAGACACATAGATAGATCTGTATGTACTCCGAGGTTCAACAATGACTGTAATCAGATCATTGGTCATATATTTCAGACTACAAAAAGCAGCTAAGGGGTGAAAACAAAGCCTTTAAAAGCTTAATTATCCAGATAGACCAGTTCTGAAATGATAATTGCTGAATTCTCTTCAATTGACCAACATAATCTAATTATGCTTACAGATTATCCAAAAATTAGTTCCTGTAGGTACAAGGCCCTCAAGTGCTGAATGGATACTTATCTAGGGGGTGAAAACCATGATTCTCTCCTGACATAGAAACCTTCTCTTGGAGCCTCTAGTCCACAATTATTCTTGTAGGGAGCTAGGCATGTGTAACTACTGCCTAGAGTTTATCAGAATTCTTTTTAAACTGTGCAAAAGATTGTATTTTACTTGTACTACAGGAAATGACCTGAAGAATAATTAATTGCTCATTTGAGAAACAAATTCCATATAGTTTGTGTGTGTGTGTGTGTGTGTGTGTAATATATATGTGTGTGTGTATGTGTGTGTGTATGTATGTAACTTTTACATGATCCATAAACATAATTAGTCTACATTGATAGACTGAAGAGGAGAATTGACGTCAATTCTCCTCTTCAGTCTATCAATGTAGATTAATTATCACACACACGTTATTCTATGACATCTAACAATGATATCCATTTCTAAGTTCCAAAAAATTAGTTGAAACTAAATAAAGACTATTGCATTCTAATAAGGATAACACCAATTGGGTGAATGCAATTAGCTACTTATAATTAGCCAATAACCATTATCTTTTCTGACTACCTTCCACTGATAAGCTTTATTCCTGAGATATGAATTGAACAGAATTGCCATATACATAATAAAGCAAAAAAAAGGATTAGTACAGTTATCCAGGACTTCTGGAACCACACATGTCATCTATATAATTAGATCAACTCTCTATTTCTTCCAAGCAATGGAGATCTAAATATAATAATGATATTTACATGGTAATGGTATTCCATATTATTATCATTTTTAATATGTTTTACAGATTTGTTTTACGCTTGACTTCATGGCAGTTTGAATCAAAAGTATATAAATGTGAAATAAAAAACTTAAAGTGGTCAGGAAAGGGACAGAAGTGACAAATTGTCCTTAAGTCAACAACACACTGTTGGAAAGAAATCACAGTCATGCTAGCACACTGATGATCTTCAGTTATTTCTATGTGGAAATGAAAGAGTTAATAAAATTGTCACCTATAGAGCTATGAAAGATTGATATACTTAGGCTGTGCATAAATAATGTCAAATGAAATACTGCACAATTATCTAGTAATTCTGCATGCCATATATTGCCAAGCTGGATGATTCTTGGCAAAGTCACCTTTTTCCCCCTCAACAGCAGGAAGTTCAGGAACCTGATTTATCTAAGTAATCAGCTTATTCCCCTATGTGTATCATTGGGGAGAAGGAAAAAAAATGGGAGTACTGTTATTGGCTGCTTTGTGTTTACCTAGTTTCTTCCTGTTCTGTTCATTTTTCTAGAGTGTTCCTCTTACATGGTTCATTTTCCTCTGGCTTCACATGGAGAAAAATCTTTTTATATTTGGTTCTGCATCACACATGAGAGGCACATCACTAGTAGGGAGAAAAAAATGTCAAGTTCAGCTAACAGATGCTAATCTAGCTTTCAAGACCTCTCTATATCTTCTGGCAGAATATCATTCCTGTCACCACATTATTACAAAGTGAACCTTGGAAAAGGCATTCCATATTTCCTTTGAATTCAAAGGTACATATTTTAGATATAAATACAAGTAGATTGAAAAAAACCAGAAATTTTAAACTCCTTTGGGAAACAATGAACCAAAGAAAACCGTATCTAGGAGGCTTGGTCCTGCCCTTTAACATTAGAATGGAAAGGATGATAAAGTAGTTCAGTTCTGTAATCAGAAAGGAAAATAAAAATAAATTAAATCCTCACCTCAAAAAACAGATGATAAAAGGATTTAACAGCATCTTACCATTGCCTCATTGGATAGTGTGATGTATTTGGTTTTTTTTTTTTTTTAGTAATTTAAAAAATTATAATTTACAATCATTGAGTAGACAAAGGGTATCCCTTAAAGTTTTTACAGTTTAAATGGTCAAAAGTTTTTAGTAAATGACAAGGAAAATGGAAATAAAGTTTCACAAAATTTTGGGTTCCAAATTTTCTCCCCATTTGTTCCCTCCCCCCACCCCAAAACACCGAGCATTCTAATTGCCCCTATCACCAATCTGCCCTCTCTTCTATCATCCCTCTCTGCCCTTGTCCCCATCTTCTCTTTTGTCCTATAGGGCCAAATAACTTTCTATACCCCTTTACCTGTATTTCTTGTTTTCTAGTCGCAAGAACAGTACTTGACAGTTGTTCCTAAAACTTTGAGTTCCAACTTCTCTTCATCCCTCCCTCCCCACCCCTTCCCTTTGGAAGGCAAGCAATTCAATATAGGCCATATCTGTGTAGTTTTGCAAATGACTTCCATAATAGTCATGTTGTATAAGACTAACTATATTTCCCTCCATCCTATCCTGCCCCCCATTGCTTCTATTCTCTCTTTTGATCCTGTCCTTCCTCATGAGTGTTGACCTCAGATTGCTCCCTCCTCCCCATGCCCTCCCTTCCATCATCCCCCCCACCCTGCTTATCCCCTTATCCCCCACTTTCCTGTATTGTAAGATAGGTTTTCATACCAAAATGACTGTGCATTTTATTCCTTCCTTTAGTGGAATGTGATGAGAGTGAACTTCATGTTTTTCTCTCACCTCTCCTCTTTTTCCCTCCATTAAAAAGTCTTTTGCTTGCCTCTTTTATGAGAGATAATTTACCCCATTCCATTTCTCCCTTTCTCCTCCCAATATATTTCTCTCTCACTGCTTAATTTCATTTTTTTAAGATATGATCCCATCCTCTTCAATTCACTCTGTGCACTGTGTGTGTGTGTGTGTGTGTGTGTGTGTGTGTGTAATCCCACCCACTACCCAGATATTGAAAAATTTCAAGAGTTACAAATATTGTCTTTCCATGTAGGAATGTAAATAGTTTAACTTTAGTAAGTCCCTTATGACTTCTCTTTGCTGTTTACATTTTCATGTTTCTCTTCATTCTTGTGTTTCAAAGTCAAATTTTCTTTGCAGCTCTGGTCTTTTCATCAAGAATGCTTGAAAGTCTTCTATTTCATTGAAAGACCATTTTTTCCCCTGAAGTATTATACTCAGTTTTGCTGGGTAGGTGATTCTTGGTTTTAGTCCTAGTTCCTTTGACTTCTGGAATATGATATTCCATTCCCTTCGATCCCTTAATGTAGAAGCTGCTAGATATTGTGTTATCCTGATTGTATTTCCACAATACTTGAATTGTTTCTTTCTAGCTGCTTGCAGTATTTTCTCCTTGACCTGGGCACTCTGGAATTTGGCCATAATGTTCCTAGGAGTTTCTCTTTTTGGATCTCTTTCAGGTGGTGATGGGTGGATTCCTTGAATACTTATTTTGCCCTCTGGTTCTAGAATATCAGGGCAGTTTTCCTTGATCATTTCATGAAAGATGATGTCTAGGCTCTTTTTTTGATCCTGGCTTTCAGGTAGTCCCATAATTTTTAAATTGTCTCTCCTGGACCTATTTTCCAGGTCAGTTGTTTTTCCAATGAGATGTTTCACATTCTCTTCCATTTTTTCATTCTTTTGGTTTTGTTTTGTGATTTCTTGGTTTCTCATAAAGTCATTAGCCTCCATCTGTTCCATTCTAATTTTTAAAGAACTATTTTCTTCAGTGAGCTTTTGAACCTCCTTTTCCATTTGGCTAATTCTGCTTTTGAAAGCATTCTTCTCCTCATTGGCTTTTTGAACCTCTTTTGCCAATTGAGTTAGCCTATTTTTCAAGGTGTTATTTTCTTCAGCATTTTTTTGGGTCTCCTTTAGCAAGCTGTTGACCTGCTTTTCATGCTTTTCTTGCATCTCTCTCATTTCTCTTCCCAGTTTTTCCTCCACCTCTCTAACTTGATTTTCAAAATCCTTTTTGAGCTCTTCCATGGCCTGAGACCATTGGGTGAGGTAGGATACAGAAGCCTTGATTTCTATGTCTTTCCCTGATGGTAAGCATTGTTCTTCCTCATCAGAAAGGAAGGGAGGAAATACCTGTTCACCAAGAAAGTAACCTTCTATAGTCTTATATTTTTTTCCCTTTTCTGGGCATTTTCCCAGCCAGTGACTTTACTTCTGAGTGTCCTCTTCACACCCACTTTGCCTCCAGATCTGCCCAGCCAGAGCTTGGGGTCTGAGATTCAAGTGCTGCTTCCCAGCCTTAGGGCTTTCGGCGGGGGCGGGGCTGCTATTCAGTGTGAGATTAAGTTTAGGTGCTCAGGTGGGGGCAGGGCCACCACATGGGGCTCAGTTCCCTCAGGAGGTTTATGCTGAGACCTTCAACAATGGATCCGAGCTCCTGCCTGCTTTGGGAGCCCCTGTCCGCGGCTGCCCCCGTTGCTGCCTCCTGAGGGGGCCTGAGCCACGGGGACACCCCACTTCCCTCTTGGCCACCCAAAAAGACTCTCTCACTGACCCTTGTCACCTGTGGGTGGAGGGACCCACGGGGCTGCTGGAGATCCCGTCCCTGAAGCCTGCTGGGATCTGTTCCTCTTGGTGCTGCGCAACCAAGGCAGGGCTGGGCTCCACTTCGGATCTGGTGGGCGACGGCCCTTCAGGTCAGTTTTTCAGGGCTCTCTGGAACAGAAATCTCTCCACTCCGTTGTTCTGTGGCTTCTGCTGCTCCAGAATTTGTTGGGAGTTCTTCTTTACAGGTAATTTATGGGATGTGGGTTTGGAGCTAGCATATGTATGTCTTTCTACTCCGCCATCTTGGCTCCTCCCCTCTAATTGTTCTTTAAAAGTTTAATGTAATTCACTTGTGAATCTATCAAAATCAGGAGATTTTTTTTTCCTCTTCTAAGTTCCTTTATAGCCACATCTATTTCTTTTTCTAAAACTGCTATTTAAGATTTCTATTTGATCTTCTTTTTGGGCATTTTATATTTTTGAAGGTATTCTATTTCATCTTTGTTCTTAGTATGCATATAAATGTGCACAGTAGATTCTGATAATTCTTTTTATTCTGCTTTTGTTGTGATTTTGAATTTTGTTAATTAGTTTTGATTTCCTGTTCTTAATCAGATTGGCTAAAGATTTATTGTGTTTTCAAAGAAGAAATTTTTTCTTTTATTTATCATTTCTATGTTTTTTTTAATTTCCAGTTTATTTCTCTAATTCTCAATCCTCAATATTTCCTCATTTGTGCTTATTTCAAGTTCATTTATTCATGTCAGTGTTATCCTGAATTCCCCACTTTTCCTCACCCCATATAGCCAGTCTGTCCTCAAATCTTTTTATTTCAACCTCCAAAACATTTCTCACATCTAAACCCCTTTTCTCCACTCATACACATACCAACTTAGTTCAGGCCCAACTCATTTCTCACCAAGATTCTTACAATAGCATTCTACAAAAAGCTCTCTACACTCAATGCTTCTACTTTGTTTTCATTTCCTGCTCACTTCTCAATGTCTTACCCTCTTATTTTCAATGTCACTACTAACTGAAACTGTTCTTTCAAAAGAAAGCAGTGGTTTGTTTCTTTCCTGTTAACCATAATAGCTTTTTCTTAGTCTTAAAAGCTTCAGGCAAGTAGGTGGTATGTTGTATAAAGTGCTAGACTTGGAGTCAGGAAGACCTGGCTCTAGTCCTGCCTCAGACACCTTGTAGCTATGTGACCCTGTAACTTGCTTAATCGCTATCTGCCTTAGTTTCCTCATTTGTAAAATGGAAATGATAATAACATCCACATCCCAGAATTGTTACAAGTGAGTGGGATAGGTTTAGTGAAGACTTCTCAGATTGTAATTCTTCTCCCAAGGGTGAGGTAAGACCTAGAGGCTCAAGGTTACAATATTTTTAGAATAGAATAGTTCCATATAAGGATATAAAACTGTGTAGTGTATTAGGGTCTCAATGATTGGATAAAACTTACATAATTCCTCGATGTCTTCATTTCAAAAGGGATTGGTTAGATTTTGTGTCTAGAATGTAAGATCATATTCTCAGCTAATGAGGATAATGGTCAGTGGGGGAGGAGGAACTTGCGTTAGGGTCTATATAAATCACTGCCTTTTCTTTGTCTTTGTCTTTCCTACTCCAGATGAACTGGTGTAGGATTGTCCCGATTCTCGAGAATCTAGAAATAAACTTTCTGTCATCACTTTGAGAGGCCTCTGAGTAATTGATTTAAGTAGGGACTTGAGCCATCCCACACACAAGTATCAAATGAAATATTATTTGTAAAATACTTTGCAAGCCTTAAAATGCTATGTAAATAACTCCTCCTCCTCCCTACTACTGATACTGCTGGTACGACTACTAGTACGAGTACCAGTACTACTGACTCTCCTTGGTGTTTGATTTTGTTAACCACCCTGTTCTTCTGGATACTCCTTCCTTCCTTTTTTTTTTTTTTGGTCACATACACCTCTTTTCATGTTTTTCTTCTATTGTCTGATGGATCTTCCTAACTTTTCCTTTGCAGAATTAGCACCTATATCCTCCATATTAGGTAACACTCTTCAACTGTTGAATTACCTAGGCAATTTCATTGTCTTGACAAAGATGCTGGAAGATAAGGAGAGATGGATAAAGGTGTTAGGTCAGCTAGAGCAGGCGTTCTTTACTTTTCATGTGTGCCATGGACTCCTTTGGTATACTGCTGAAGTATATGGCCCCCTTCTCAGAATAAGATTTTAAATTCCTAAAATAAACAACATAGGATTGTAAATTATATTTTATGATATTGAAATATGATCATCACAGCATAATATCATTAACTTAAATATGAAACATGTATCTAATAAGGTAGAATGAACTCTATAGAAGATAAAAACAGAAGAAATCAAAGCATTTATTCATTAGAAAGTAAGAGCAGGAAGAATTAAAATACAACAGTCCATCCATGAACTTGTGTCACACTCTTCCATCAATGAACACAATATGCATGGGGGAGAGTAGTCACATATTTATAGAAACCTAGGGAGGTATATGAATATGGAAACCCATGTGTTTGCAGCAACTCAAGGCTCTGGAAAGCTGGTATTGATATCCTGGTTCTCTATATAGAACAGCCTGGAACATGGACTACTTGCTGGGGAAAACTGTTTCTCTGTTACCTTATTTCCTTCTGGTCCCCACAGCATCCTCTTAGACAAAGCCACTTCTTGGTTACTCTTGGCCTGCTGAAATAGTGACAAGATCTTTTAGCACAGAATCATTCTTGGAAGGTGGCTGAGAAAGTGTTACTCTCTCTCTCTCCCTTTGACAATCAGTTCCTTTAAGCCAGAAAACTGTCAGACTCCTCAGATTTGTTCTGGGGCTCTGGGACTATTTTCCCTCTTAAGTCTTAGTAGTGATAAAGGCAGGCAGCTTTTCTCACTTCTTCAGGTATCAGGAGATTCTGTTTTGTCCAATCATTTCTCGGAAAAGTCAAGCATTTTCTCACAACAAAGCAGATGCAAAACTTTTTTCTCTCTCTGTCCCTCTAACCAAAAAGGGCATAGAGGGGTTTCCCCTGTATCAGGGTGTAGAGGGAGCCAGAGAGTAATAAACTCAGCTAGCTCTCCTCCAACAACCCAATCAACACTCTGCAAAAACAATTCTATTTCTCCAGTCAGAAGGGCTCCCAGCAAAACAGCTGCAGAGCCTTTCTGTACGTAAGCAGCTTTTCCCATCATCTCCAGTGCCTTCTGTCCCTGCTTCCTTTGCTCAGCTTTCTCCTCTTATTTACCCTTTCCAATTTTCTTCTGCTGACTTCTCTGAACACTAATATCTTGAATCAGTGCTTCCTTATAAGCAGTGCCCCATTTCCAATTTATGATCTGAATCTCGAGTCATCTTTTTTTGTCAGGTATGAATCTCTACAATCCTTATATATTCTTCTCATAGTTTCCACTTAAAAACTTTAAAATTCTGAAAATAGTCACAGGTGCAAGAGTTGACAGATGGCAACACCCTCTGGCCATTATTACCTCAGTCATTGTTTTACTTTTAAACAGACCCTTTCCGGTACATTCACCTCACAGGCATGTCTTAATCTGGTTTCACAACAGTCATTTTGATCTTAGGGTCTGTGTTTCCTTTCAAGTTGATTTTTATCCATTTTCCTTTCACAAATGTTCTTTTTCTGCACCTTCTAGTAACCAAAATGTCCACATACAAAAGGGATCATTCTTGTTTTCATATGGAAACATTGGCATACAAAACCATTCGAAAATGGATAAGGAACAATTTAGTGGGCTGGAATTTAAGAAGAGGAGAACTATTTCATGGATATAAAATTCCTATCCACCTTTTAAGGTCTATCTCAAATCCTGTTTCCTGTGTGAAAGCCTTGCTTATTATCCAAGTGCAAAGGATTATCCCAGCTTTCTTAATTCAAGTTATCTATACCATTTACTTGATAAGAAAGCAAGGAGTGTTAGATTGGGAATCAGGAGATAATGTGTTTAACTCCAGGTCCCAACATGTATTAATTGTTAGATTGTATATATGTGTGTATATGTGTGTATGTATAGACACATGCACACATTTAATCTGTGTTTTGATCCTTCAGATGACAATTGTGCCATGTTGTTGAACAGGCTGGGTCAGAACTACAATGTAAACAAACTTGATTGTTGTGAGGCAAAAGTATATGTTCTCAGGAGGAATTGTGACCCTCTTCTTGGATGTCATCACATTGGAGCAAAGCACTGTTTGCCTCATGCTTGTTACAGTTGTTAGGTGTGTGACTCCAGGCAAGTCACTTCACCTTGAAGAGTCTCAGTTTCCTTATCTGTAAAATGAGGATAATATATTTACTGTTAACCTTAGTGTTGTTTTGAGGAGAGTTCTTTGTAAACCGCAAAAGGTTCTAAAGTATATTATTTTTATTTACCATATTATAATGAGCAACACCATTTGAACTCTAGCATCATAGACCCTATTACGCCATATGAGTAAAGAGAGGGGACTTTAAAGAAAATGAAAAAGGGAAGAACAGGTAAACTAGACCAAACAGAACTATAGGAGGATTATCCTTGAGGCACATAATTATGAGAGCACTGAGGGGTTGGATTAGATGTCTAAAATGTCTTCCAACTCTAACTCTATGATCCTCTGTCTCGATCTTGATCACCATGACTACTTAACAGACCTCTCTATAGTGACACTCTCTCCTTTGGCCATTTTTTTCTAATTAATGCTGACACTGTCTCTTCTACTCTCAAGCTGTTCTCATATTGCCAGCTTCATCCTTAATGGTTCAAAGGTATGATCAGTAACTTTACTATTCAAAATCTTTTACTAGTTTAACTTGTTTAAAAAATATTTTGCTAACTATATTTCTATATTCTTGGTTTCCCTTGTAAGCCTATGTATTTTATTCTTTTAGAAATTATCCTGAGAAAAGGTCTACAGGCTTTAACAGACCCCTAAAGGGATCCCTGATACAAAAAGGATTAAGATTTCTTCCACTCCCCCACTCTTTTTTTTTTTTCTGAATGGAAGTAACTTCCTAGAGTCAAAATCTGGTTCCAAACTAGTTTTCCAGTGTAATTACATGGTGGTTCCCCATGCCAGACTCTACCTATTACTCCCTTTACCTCAGTGTATTGCAAACTTCCTGACCTTCAGGTACCCAGAATGCCCTTCCTCCATCTCCTCCATTCTGTCTTGCCTGACTCCATCATCTGTTCTCATATCCACTGTCCTTTGTCATTTTCAATCTGAATTAAACTTACTGATGATGTCATCTCCCCCCATTAGCCTGAGACAGAGACTCAGGCTCATTTATATTTATTTGGATTTCTTCTAGCACTTAACACAATGGACATAATCATGCTTAATACACATCTGTTGAACTGTACGTCTACTTCCTGTTTTGGTTTCTGTTCATTCTTCCAATTTAGGGGATTCTGATCAATAAATACTTACAGACTGATAAATGAAGACTGCAATGTACAGTTCATAAGGTTGCAAGGAAGTGTATGTAAAAGTGCTACATATTGTAATAGTGAGGATTATTGTCGTTCTGCCTCCCTCCCCCCAGATCCCAAGCCTGTCCTGGTTACTGCCAGGTGTCTCCCCACAGCTTCGCTGATTCTGTTAGCAGAGTTCTGGAGCTCGAAGCTCTGGATTGCTCCGGGGGTGGGGGTCCAGCCGGGGCCCTTCCCCACTTCAGACCGCAGCCATGCTCGGGGCAGGCGGGAGGGCAGCGGCGCCCTTTCCCGGTCTTCCCCCCTCTCTCTGGCTTCCACTTTCACTTTCAGTCCCCACTTGTAGAGGCCTGAGCGAAGCTGCAAAGGACGTGCGCGGGACAGCGGGCTCCGGCCCCCAGAAACTCAGGTACAAGCCCACCCAGGCTGTATTGGGATGGAGAGTGGGGGGTCAGGGGGGCCAAGGGGACCCTAAAGGAGGCTAGGGTCTCCCGGCCTGCACTTCCCCCTGGGCTGGGGAGGAAAGAGGTGTGAGTGCCGAGGCCTGGGGTCTGGATGTGCCCTGCGCACGGCCTGCAGCCCCAGGGGTGCACGGAGGCTCCGAGAGGGTCAGGAGTGGTGGGACCAGCCGGGCGGGCAGCGCACCGGGGCGCCTCCAGCAGCCGCCCCGCGCAGTCAGGGCGCAGCCCGGGATGGGCGCTTTCCGAGTCACAGCCGGGGTGGGGGGCAGAGCCGGTGGGTCCGGGGGCACGCAGGTGAGCCGGAAGGGCGGCCGCGCGGTGGTCAGAGGGGCAGCGCGGGCCGGTGCCAGCTCTGGCCTGGCCTCAGCCCTCCGGGTGGGAGCCATGCCCCGCCTGCCTGCGCGGATCCTCCGCCCTCCCCCAGCCCGGGCGCCTCCAGAAAGCGCTCGCTCGGAAAGTCCCCGGGCTGTCCCCACCGAGCCAGCCCCTTCCTCGCTGCCGCCTAGCACTCTGATTCGGGGTGCAGATTAAACCCCACGTACCCCTCCCCCCGATGGACTGCCCAGGCTGTGTGCTGGGGCTAGGAAGAGCCAGGTTTGTTGCAGCCGCGGGGCCTCCTGGGAATTGTAGTCTTCTGGTCCTTATTCAGCACTAAAGTTAAGGAGGGCTCCTTGTTGGCATGAGGACGTCTTCCTTTCCTCCCTCACCTGTGGCTCCTAGAGACTAGTGAGTTCGATTTTCCCATTTCTTCCAGTACTGCTTACCTTGGTTTTGTCCAGGTTTAAGGGCTTTGTTATTGTTTTCCAGCTGAGCTGGGGAATTGGGCAGGAGTCACTTTCTTTTCCCATCAAGAATAAATTAGAGATTGTCTTTCCAACATTTCTCTTCGTGTCCCAACTAGCCCCTCTGACTGGCAGCCCTCCTTTCTTAGTGATTTACACAGTTAATTTAAATTCCATAGCAAAAGCAGAAACAGCTCAACTTTTCCTTTCGTTTCGTTTTTGGCCCTGAGCGGTTCTCATTTTATATTTCCTGGGTGTTAAATTATATTGCTGGTGGTTCAGAGAAAAGGTGCAATAAATAACTAGATTTGCTCCAGACTAAAGAAAAATCTATTCAGTGAAAGAAAACAAAATAAGTTGTCTCAGGTGGGGGTATGCCGGTACGTGTTTAACAGCTCTTTGAGAAACAAAATGCAGGTCACACTTTTAAGTTTAATTTGTATTTTAAAATTTGACACAAAGTATTTAAAATTTTTACTTTTCTGTTTTCACATTATTTTATGTGGTCATTACTAAAAGTGTTGCATATCTCACAATCCAGTGGGTACAAAGTTACAAAGTGCCACAGTATTCATCAGTAACATCTTCAATACTACTATAACACTTTTGCAAAAGCTGACTCCTGCTCCTCCACCACCTTATTTTGCTGACCAAACCTTGAAGACAGATAGTGTACTCCCTTCAGTGTATTTTGCTGAAAAGATCAAGTGAAAATTTAGTAAAATGAAAAACATTGCCTTCTGGCAGCAAGCATGATGGACCTCTAATAAAAATGGTTTCCTCATTTTCCTTGTGCTTTCCAGTTGATAGGGAGAAAAAATTGTTATTTGAAAATTCATTGACCTTATAATCTACATGTATCAATGGACCACACAGAAAAATTTGTACTACTTGAAAAAGTCTATAAAATTGTATAACAGGCCCTTATCATTGTCTGTTACATATGCACAGATAGCTAAGACGATTGGAGTCCATCAAAGCACTTGAAGTTAAAGAACCTTAACATTTTCTTCATCTCTTAAATCTGGGACAAGAGTGGGCAACCTGAGGCCTTGAGGCCACATGTGGACTTCTAGGTCCTTGGGTGTGGTCTTCTGGTTGAGTCCAAGTTTTACAGAACAAATCCTTTTATTTAAGGGATTTGTTTTGTGAAGTTTGAGTTCAGTCAAAGGGAAGCACCCAAGGACCATGAAGGTCACATGTGGCCTTAGGACCCCAGGTTCCCCACCCCTACTCTAGGCAATCAAAAAAATAATAAATCAAGCCCTGATTTGTAGCATTCGCAAATTTCCAAGGTGAAATGCTCTCATTTCAAAGCTCACACTGAAAAATAACAATTGTCTATTGGGAACCAGTTTGAATGGACTCTAATGTACTCCTGGACTCTCACGTACTCCTGGACTCTCAGGCCAAAACAATGCAAAACAAATGCCTACAAAATAACACTGAGACACCTTTCCTTCTGAGAGCCTAGGGAAACGCAGAGACCTGTAAATAAGGGCAAGAGGAGACACTTATTCAGCCCTAAACAAGGTTTCAAAGAAGTTAGAGATGGATAGAACCTTAGAGATTGACCTGTCCAACACTCTCATTTAAAGATGAGAAAACTCAAGTCTGGAAGAGAAGGGACTTGAACTTGGCGGTGGAGACTTTGGGCCTTCATCATGACATGTCCCTCAATATCACAAAATTATTTAGGCCATGGAGATAAGCACTTTTTGACATTAAAACCATGCATTTATTAAAAGTTCCCTCCCCAGGGAACTTCATTCAAGAGACTATCTTTCTTGCCTTTAATTCTGACCTATTTCTGTACAAAGGTTGTTGGATCTTTGAGACTTGCTCTCCCTTTGCCTATGTTCATAGAAAAGCTTGATTAGGGATTAAAAAACTAATTCTGGTTAAACACATATTAGGTGGGGAAAAGGCCTCAAACTATTAATAATCTTTCTTTTTTTAATAACTCAATGAAAATTTAAAAAAATTTCTTTACAATTTTTAAAAAATTTTTTACAATGAACTGAGCAAACATGAACATTTGGTTATACAGAGAAAAGAAAAAAAGGATTATATGTGAAGTATGAACTTCTGTTATGTAGTTTTAAAAATAGATATCAAATTTTTATGAAATAACACAAATTCCCTGGTTTGCTGTGTCCCCTTCCATTTTTCTCTTTTTACTCCTGGGGTTCCAGGGGGCTCCAGCGTAGAGAGGAAGAAACTTTTGACTCCTTTTAAAAAGTTTCTTCTCTTCTTACTGAGCCATCAAAGGTATCTAGAATTTTTCCTGTTTTTGCAAGCAGCTATTACACAGATAGCCAGCTGCATTAGCAGTGCCCGAGCTGACTGGGAAAGATGTTTTGGGATGATAGCATGTCAACACCAAATATATTAGAAGCTTTCTCTAAAAAAAAAAAAAAAGAAAAATCATCAAGTATAGTTCAGATATCATAATTCAAAAAAAACATTTTTAAAGTGCTTGCTTAAGGTACTGAAAATACAAAGATAAAGATCAGGCATCCTGTGCTCTAAAAGAGCTTATGTTTTACTAGGGAATACGACTTTATATAGATAAATAATGAGGGCCCAGGGAAGGCTTCCTAGAAGAGGTGACAGTTCAGCTGAATTCTGCAAAAAAAAAAGTAGATATTTCAGGTACAGGATGGCTTGAATGAATGCATGGTAATAGAAGATAGAGTGCCCAGTTCAAAAACCATTTGGCCTGTGTATAGATGGCCACATTTCAGTAGTTTAGATGCAACTGAGGTTGTGATTATGGGTGACAACCCAGTTGACAGTCAGAAACTATTCCTATGCCTTCTTTGATTGTCTCCTTTCTGAGGAGTTGTGAATGATGTGGGAAGACATGTCCTAGGCTTTGGACTCTTCAGTGAGACACATTATGACAAAGCTACCTAGTAAAGCTACCAGGGATGCATCTGGAGCAGAGGCATCATGGTTTTGTGGAACACTGGAATTGAAGTAAGAAGACCTGAGTTCAAATCCTGTCTCTACTACCAGTAAACTGTAACACTTAACTTTTCTTTGCCTCAATCTCCTTATTTGTAAAATAAGGGGGTTGGACTTGATAAACTAGCTCTAAAGTGCCTTTTTGTATTAAATATGATACTACAAAACTAAATGGCTTCTAGAATGGACTTTCTAACCACCGTGAGGGGGCAGCTAGATGGTACAGTGGATAGATACCAGGCCTGAAATCAGGAAGAAGCATCCTCCTGAGTTCAAATCTGTCCTCAGACACTTAGTAGCTGTGTTACTCTGGGCAAGTCACCTAACCCTGTTTGCCTCAGTTTCCTTATCTGTAAAAATAAGGTGGAGAAGGAAATGGCAAACCTCTCTAGTATCTTTGCCAAGAGAACCCCAAATGGGGTCACAAAGAGTGAGACATGACTGAATGAACAAAAATCACCTTGAGTAATTCCTAGATTCTTAAGCTTAATTAGTTCATAACTGGAGAAATACAATTTAAACTCCTTGCGGGTGTCTTTAGTGTCGATTATCAAAACAAAATCCCATACCTCTTATTCCCTCATTTTGTATTATAAACTTACACTTGAGTCTTTCATTTTAAAAGAAAGGATCAATATTTATAGAACAGGAATGCTAAATAGTAATTGGGGTTAAAACTGAGCATGGTATATATTCTTTGCTATGAAAAGGAGGAATAAGGGAGTATTGGATGTGAGGAAATAAAAAAAAAGAGAAAAGAATCCAAATCTTATATGTTTGAATTAAGTTGGTCTCTTGGACTAAAAAGAACTGCATTTTTTCTAGTGGCAGGGCTGATTTACTGTGAATGAAATGGTCCTTTGAGATATTTCACTAGAATCTGCAGAACTTGGAGAGAAAATTATTAGCAATAAAATCATAATCCATTAGGAAGTATAGTCTGACAAGAATTATGAAATAATTTTTGTTAAATTAAATGTTCATTCTTAGAAATGAGCCAAGCCAAGAAGGTCAAAGTCTTTCTAATTAATCTAGGGAAGGTTGGACGAAAGCTTGAACAAGGTGTCAGGTAATAATCCTGGATCTATCCTGTTATTAATGCCTGAGTATTCGAACAGTGTGGTAAAGGCAATTAAAATTTTTGAAGTACTAAATTCACTCATTCAATTAATATTTATTTAATCCCTACAGAATCAATGAATCTTAAAGTAGGAAAACACCTAATAAGCAATCATTTGGCCATTTAAAAACACCCAGGGAGTAGGAACTCACTACTTCATGAGACCTCTTCTTTCATTTTTGGAAAGTTGAGCAGAAACTCAGAATTTTATAGCTGAAACAGATCTTATAAATCATCTAATACAAACCCCCCTGTTTTACAGATGGAGAAACCTAGAAAGCTAAGGTAATTTGGCTGTTACTGAATTAATGATATTTTTGAATCCATAGAAATTTTTCTTAGAATTAAAAAAGAGAATTGATGAAGTATTAGCCATTTAAATTCCCTTATTTGGCAGCCAAATGCCTCTCCCAATGCATGATTTTTGTGGTAAATCGGCATACAAGCTTATAAAGGAGAAGGGGAAGAGAGTCCCTATACATATCCAAATGAAATTTATTGAAAGATATTCTTTATAGCCATCTGAGACCTCAATGGGGCTGGAGACAGGAGATGCTGAAAATCTCCAAGAGTGTGCCTTGAGGTCGGTTGTGATGACAGTTCCAAGATTGAGCTCTCAGCTATTCCTCATTATATAGTGTCTTAACTCAGACATGTGGCAGTGAATTTTTTTTTTACTGATTTTTCTTAAAATTTCCAGGGCTCTAGGGCTGTGAGAGGTGAGAAAACAAGGTGTATTTGTTTTCTGTGTGCCAATTATTAAATTTTCAATGTGAACATTTATGCCTCGGAAATTGGCAAATGCTATTAGTCAGGGTTTGATTTGTTATATTGCTTTCTAGGTTTAAGAAACTGATAGAGAAATTATTTATAATAATGTAGATTAAATTTAAACGTTGGATAACTTTTTTTCAGAGAGCTGGTTGTGAAACATTTACTAGCACACTCCTGCCTCTGACACCATATTTACAGAACTAGGGGATATTTGAGCATTGTAGTTGTTTGAAAGGATGAAGGAAGGAGGCAAAAAAAGGAAAGAGAGGGAGAAAAAAAGGAAAGAGAGTCTGGTTAATTTTATAATCTATCCTCAAGGAGTTAAGTGCCTGTTTTCAGTGTCTGGAGACCCCATGGACTCACTTGTCTTCAGAGGCGACCACAGGAATCTCATAAGGAACTACATGGTTAAATAAAGAACAAAGTTGACAATGCAATTTTTTATTTAACTCAACTTCTCTGTGCCAGTCTCCAGGTTCCAAAGTATACTATAAATACAGTAAAAAGGCTAATGTTCATTCAGGGCCCTTTGTTCAGTATTTCCTATGTTGGGATGTATTACATTTAAGAGAAGGGCCAAAAAGTAATTACAACCTTTCACAATCACACATCTATTAAGTAGCAGATTTGTTGTGGTTCAGTTGTTTTTTCAGCTGTGTTTGAGTCTTCCTCTTCTTGACAGAGATACTAGGGGGGTTTGCCATTTCTTTCTCCAGCTCATTTTACAGATGAGGAAACTCAGGCATACAGGATGAAATGACTTGCCCAGGATCACAGTTAACAAGTGCCTGAGGCCAGATTTGAACTCATGAAGAGGAGTTTCCATCACTCTGGGCCCAGCACTGTATCCACTGCTCCACCTAGCTGTACTAAATAGAACCAGAGCTCAAATTTCAAATGATACTTGTGGTGTAGTGTATAGAGAAGTGGCCCTAGAGTCAGGAAGACTAGACGAAGGGTCACCTTCTAACTTACTATCTACATGGCTCTAAGTTAGTCATTTAATTATGATCTGCCTCAGTTTTGCAAACCTTAAAATGCTATAAAAATGCTAGATATAGTTATTATCCATCACTCTTACAAACTTTCAAATATTTCAAGGAATCCCAAACTTGGTGGGTGTTTGATGCAGATTGCAGCCTCTATATGTCTTAAGACGTCTTTATAGGTTGCCATGGCAAAATAAAAATTAATCAGATGGTGATGTCTGTTAGCTGAGCTGAACCTCAACAAAAGATACTCGGTCTCTTACAGGTGAGTACTCAACAGCCTAACCTTCCATAACTTGGCAGGATCTCTGATTTAGTAAATAATTTTAGTGGTTAGAAAATATTTTTGTTTATTTAGTCAAGATCTTTCTCTCTATTCTTTCCCACTACTGAGTCTGCTTTTTCTCTCTGTGCCAATAAGGAAAAGTAAAATCACTCACCTGCATATTGAAAGGCAGCGCTCTTGTTCAATCTTAGTCTTGTCAGTTCTGCCATCTGACCATTGTTTGACCTGGTTTCATTCCCTTACACGATCCTGGCCACCATCCTCTGGATCTTCCCCGGACTATCCTAATATTTGGCACTTAGAACTATACACAGTATTCCAGATGCAGCCTCAGGACAGAGGAGCTAGCAATCAGTCAATAAGCACTAATCAAGTGCCTACTACTTGTTGAGCACTGTACTAGTTACTGGGAATTCACACAGACAGCAGGAAGCAGTCCTTGTCTTCAAGGAACTTATGTTCTGCTGGGGGGAGATGATTTGTACATAAATAAGTATATAAAATATTTGCAAGATAAATTCAAGATGATTTTTAGGGTGGTAAGGGCACTAAGGAGATCAGGAAAGATTGATGCCACTTGGGCAGAGTTTTGAAGGAATCAGTAGATTCCAGGAGGTAGAGGTGAGGTAGGAACACTGTGTGTGAAGAACAGCCAGTGGACCAGAGGGTGCAGGAAGGGCTAATAATATAAGTCTGGAAAGATAAGCTGGGGCTAGGTTGTGAAGGACTTCAAATAAAAGATAAACAGAGGAGCTTATATTTGATCTTGGAGGCAATCATCACCTCTCTGGTTTGGAAAACTATTGTTTTAGTATTCTTAGACTCTAGCGCATTAGTCACTTAATTGACATTTATTAATAAATGTTTATTGAGTTTAGTTGAATTCTGAACACGGATTTTATCTTATTTTTTATTAATACAGTTTAACATCTTATTTGGTTGCCACTGATACTGTTGGCTAGGCTAATTTCTCGTTTGTGATTCAGAGAGAAAAGCTAAGGAAACCTTTGCTTTTGGGAAAGGAGATTTCAAAGGGTTCAGAGGAAAACCTTTAGAGCTCAAGGAAGAAAATGCTATAGGGAAAGTCAATCCAAGAGGGATGGGAGACATGTAATAATGAAATTTTGAAGGCATAGTAATGATAGTACCTTAAAATTCGCAAAGCGCTTTACATGTGTATCTTTTTTGAGCCTAATAACAGCTCTGTGAAGTTGGCGCTATTTTGATCCCTATAAGAAAACTGAGACTGAAAGAGTGACTTGGCCAAAGTCACAGAGCTAGTAATATCTGAGGCAGGAATCAAACTCAGGTCTTCCTGACTCAAAATCTAATAATATGATACCCACCATATTGACTTAGCTGAAACAATTCCAATGACACAAAATGAACAATTACAATTAAAAGGAAAAATGAGATTTGTCTGAAAAAACCTCATGTGGATGCACAGGGAAGTCATCCACTAACTCCCCTTTTTAAAAAAATGTACAGAAGGTGGACACAAAGCCAGGTAACAGGATGAATATAAGAACATGACCCAGCTGTGTAAAAAATGGTGTCAGGAAGTCTAAAAAATTAGAATGAGGTGAGTTTAGAGAGGGAAGCTCTTCCCCACTATGATAAAATACAGACTTCTTTGTTTGGCCTTTAATGCTCTTTATGACCTAGCTCTGACCTACTTTTTTCAAGCTTATAAATGACTTCAGTCACACATTCTAGTCCAGCTAAATTGCCCTTGGTAGCTGATCCTCAGCTGACATTCATCTCTTATCTCTGTACCTTTGCAGAAGCAGAACCCTATACTTGTAGCCCCCTTCCTCTCCCCTTCGCCTGTTAGCTCTCTCACTTCCCTCGAAGCAAGAGATCTCAAGTGGCATCTCCTATAGGAGGCCTTTCCTGAGATCCCTCAGCTGCCAATGCCTCCCCTCCTGAAATTACCTTCTATTACACGGTATCCGGTTTATACCTACTTATATGCTGGCATGCTATTTCTCCTCAATCAACACCAATTCATCAATAAACATTTATTAAGTGGCTACTATGTGCCAGGCACAGTGTTAAGCATTGGGGATACCAAAAGAGGCAAAAGGTAGTCCCTGCCCTCAAGGAGTTTATAGTCCATGGAGGAGACAACATTCCAACAAATATATACAAAGCTAGCTATAGATGGGATAAATAGGAAATAATTCAAACAGGTTGGGAATGGCCTCTAGGCAGAATTTAAGCTCTGTGAAGGCAAAGACTGTTACCTTACTGTCCTGCCTTGATGACGTGGAGAAATCAGCCAAATATCAAATAGCTGGGGATGGATAACAATGATACTACAAAACACATAGTGCTTTAATGTTTACAAAGCACTCACATATGTTAGCTCATTCAATCCTCACTCACAACCTTATGATGGATGATTGAAAGAATAAAATGAGTTTTCTTCTTGGTAGTTAGGCCACTTCCCATTTCACATTTGTGTAAGGTTTAAAGAGGCGCATCTCTTCTGTGACTGAACTAGGGCCGTAATCCACAGACTCTTTCATAGTTACCGTTCAATAGTAATAGCTTTTCTCCTCATGTTCAGCATCAGATCTGGCTATTCTGCTCCCCTTCTCCAAGGAAATTTGAGCAGAGAATTTTAACAAAATGCCTGCCTTTTAAACCCTCCTCATCAATCAGTCTTTACCAGGTCATGTTCCTACTTTGTGCAAAATGAGAATTGTGTGCAGTTGCAATGTGGACTGGGAGAGGGGAGTAAAACACAGCCATCCAGTGCTACGTTAATCGATTCTCTGCTGATAACAATAGCTGATGTTTATAAACTTAGTAAACTTTGAAGTTTACAAAGTCCTCTACCTACATTCTTATTTGAAAAACTCTAGAAGACAGGTCCTACCATTATCATGATCTCCAGGTTTTGTTTTGTTTTTTAATAGATGAGGAAACAGACTCAGAGAGATTCAATAATTTACCTGTGGTCACACAACCAGTAAATATCAGAGGTGGAATTCAAACCTAGGTCTTTGGAATTCCAAGTCCAAAACTAACACCAGTTTGTCTCACAAGGATGTACTGACAGTTCAATCAGCAATAGCTGACACTCTAAAAATAAGGGAGATGGTATATACTTATGAACCACTCCTTCTCCCCTTTGTTTGAGACTGTGGAAGGGAGGAAAGAAATATGGGAGGTAAAGATTTCCCTATTCCTTCCCCTAATCAAAGAAAAACCAGCTCACTAACATTTTTCTCAACAGATCACAGTTTACGGAAGAATCCTCATAAACAGTTAAAATTATTCTCAACTTAAATGATAATGTGATGTTGTGACTTTCTATTTTGACAAATCATCAATATCTTATTATTAATGATCATCAGAGAAATCAACATTATACCTTATCATTTATCATCAGTGACTGGTACTGATTAATCATTTTTAAAGGGGAGATATTTTATTATGTATTTTGTTTTTACATTACTTTACTTTACAAATATATCCTTCCTGCTCTCTCACCTAAAGAGCCAACCCTTGCAATAGAGATTTTAAAAAGAAAGAGGAAATAAGCAATTCTTGCCACAGTGGATAGAATGCTGGACCTGGAGTCAAGGGGACCTGAGTTCAAATTTGACTTCAAATACTTTGCTAAAGGCATGACCCCTGGCAAGTCATTTAACCTGTCTTGCTCAGTTTTCTCATCTGTAAAATGGTGATGATAATAGCACCTTGTTGTGAGCATAAAATGAGATATTTGTAAAGTGCTTTGCAAAACTTAAAGTGGTATATAAATGCTCGCTGTTATCATTTTAACTAGCCATGTCTGACAGTATTCTTATATGCAATATCCCACAGCCATAATTCCTCACCTGTTCAGAGAGGAGAAAAGAGGTATATTTTTTCAACCCCCTCCAGAGCCAAACTTGGTCAGTCATATTTTTAAATTCATTTTGATTATGCTATTATACTCCTTGTATATATTATTTTCCTGGTTCTGCTTTTTACATCAGTTCTCATCAACCTTCCCCTGCTTCCATTTTTGTCTTTGTAACTCTAATGCCTAATATGAAGGGGGTGATGTGGTGTAGGGGAATGTGTATAAGGCGCACTTCAGGTTTAATTTGCCTTATTAACATTTTCTTCAGCACTTTCTTAGGTCGAGACAATCAACAAAAACAGTAAATCTAGCTCTGACTTGTAGTGCTTGTAAATTTCCTTTGTGTTAGGTGCTCACACTGACCATTTAATAGTTTTTCTGGCCTGTTTGAGCTGACTCCAACACACCCCTGTACACATGTACTACTTGACCACATAGTAATAGTAGCTGCTTAGTAAATGCTTGTTGGTCATTTACGAATCCTCTGTCTATAGCTGAAGAAGCTGTCTTACTGATCTTATTCTAATCTATTTTTGGTAAGGCATTTTATATTCATATCACACATCCATTTAGAGCTTCTTGTGATATGTGGTCTAAGAGGTTGCTTATTTTAATCATTAAAGTCAAGGGATTACTTTTTTAGTAGGTGTTATAGAGTGATCATTACTAATAGAAAACCTTTCTTCCTGGTTAAAGTAAAAGATACATGAAGACAATTTGATTTTTTCTGAGGGATAACTGGTACTTGTGGAGGAAAGTGAGAATTACCTATTGATCCTTAAGGGGCAGAGGAGGGAAAAGCTATCTTTAATTGTGTTTTCTTTATTATTTACAAGTCTGTGCTTTCGTTTGCTTTAAAGGGTCTGCGCCAATAGGCGATTTTAGCAGCAAGAGCAAGATGTCTTTTTTGTCACTTTCGCTGCCACTTAAGATGCCAGCTGCATCATCTCTTTGTCCTTCACTGTTGACTGTCTTGATCATGTTGGCTTGTATGGGGTGCCAGAGCATGGAAACAAAGTCTCCAACAGCTACTAATGGAGCTCCATTTCCTTGGAATAAGATGCGGCTTCCCGACTACGTCCTTCCAGTTCATTATAACCTTATGATCCACGCCAATCTCACAACTTTGACATTCTCGGGAGTCACAGAGGTGGAAATCTCCGTCCATCAGCCCACCAGTTTCATCATTCTGCACAGCCATCACCTGCAGATCACCCAGGCAACCCTCCGAGGAAAAAGCCAAGATAACGGGACGGAGCAGCCGCTGACGGTTCTGGAGCATCCACCCAGCCAGCAAATTGCACTGGTAGCGGATCAGCCCCTTCAGATGGGACGTCAGTACATAGTTGCCATTGAATATGCTGCCCTGCTTTCTGATAGTTTCCGTGGATTTTATAAAAGTTCTTATAGAACTCAGAAAGGAGAAGTGAGGTAATGTTTTCCCCTAAAATACACAAATAAAAAGGCTTAATGTGTTGATCCCAAATTTTTTTTTAAAAATTCAATAAGATTTTCCTTTAAGTTACCTTTTCTTTGTTTTCACTGTTATTCTTTATTCACAGAGTTGCCAATGGGGCATGAGAGAGTGGGGAAGCAGAAGGGGTGGAGGTATATATTACTTTGAATTATAACCATAAATTTACCTTTTCATTTTACTTGGTTTAATTATAGGATACTAGCATCCACACAGTTTGAGCCAACGTCAGCTCGGATGGCCTTTCCCTGCTTTGATGAACCAGCCTTTAAAGCTAGTTTCTCAGTCAAGATTCGAAGAGAGCCACGACACTTAGCTATCTCCAACATGCCATTAGTAAGCATGTGTTCCTTTTTTTTTTCACTCTTAGAATAAAAACGAGAGATGGACATAGCCTTGTGGTCCTTCAGTAAGAGTTCATATTCAATCTATGTTTTTATTCTTGTCTATTTAAAAAAATTCTCACCAGGTTCTCTTTTATATCTATCAAATTGGCATCTTTGTATCTAGAATCCCTCTTGAAGTAAAAGATATCTTAGTTTTCTTCCTGAAAATTGCTTTGTGATTTATGGGGCAGTCTGGATGAGTGTCTGTATCATTTCAAGTCACTGAGAATAAAATGCCTTAGAAAATTTTATATGATTTTAAAAGGTGATTATTTTCTAAATTATTTATTAAAAAAATCAATATAATATTTTAAAAAATTTAAATAAAAAAATTAAGTTTCAAAATAATTTATTCTAAAAATGGAGCTCTTTTGCTAGGTGAGAGTTTATATATTTTCTACAGATATATTTTGTGATAAACTGAGTGTTATAGAAACAGAAATAGATGACTGAAGATAATGTTATTAGCTCCATGTGATGTTGATATAGTGTGAAAATGAGTAACAACATAGTTTTTCCTGAAAAAAGGACTATTTAAATATGTTTAATCAAAAATCAAAATAAATAGGACTAGTGTTTCTTGTAATTTTGTAGTAGTAGAGACATTAGCCAACCAATTAAAGGGACCTTGAGATTCCTTCAGTCTGTAACCAGCTTTGTGTCAGTCTGATGAAGCCTATGGACCCCTTCTCAAAATATGTTTTTAAATGCATAAAATAAAATACATAAGATTATAAAGGAAACCAATTATGTTGAAATACAGCTACCAAGATAATTTTAAAATTTCATAACACTCTGACTAGTCCAACCTTTTCTTTTGACAGATAAAAAAATTGAGTTTCAGAATAGTTTAAGTGACTTGCCTAAGGTTATATCTCTCATGTCTTAATTCAAATCAATAAAAATTCTAAAAAGGACAGGACCACATTCAAAGCTCTACAAGAGTTCTCTAGGGAAGTCTCACTCAGGCATCATTTTCTCACTAATCCTTAGTCCTTAGACAATACATGTAAACACACATGTAGTTAACTAGAATTTTCCTTATGAAATGCTAAAATGCATCTACTGTTGGAATGATAAACGTATGTGGAAGTCATTCCAATGAGGAGATGGTAGTCAATGGAAATTAGTTTTAATCAGTGTTTTCCTAACACTTAGTGCTGGTACTACCTGAACTCATTGACTTCATTCTAGTACAATACATACCTCATGAGAGCAGGGATTATCTCCTTTTATCTCTGTTTCCCCAGCTTTCTAGATCAGCACCTTGCACATGGATGTCACTTAAATTTAAATTAAGTTGAGCAAGAGAATGAGATTCTTGATGAGGAGAGGAAGGAAAGATAGTTTAAGAGTTTTTCAGAGGCTGGTTTGGGTAAAGTGGAGTATCATGAGGGAAATGGGAGATTAGAGAATATGGATACCAACATGTGATAGAAAAGCATAGGTACCAAAGACAAGCCACCAATTACAAAATTTTTGTCTGGGACCAACCTCAGATGCTTACCTTTGACCTTAGACCATATGGGCTATTTTCAAAGGGGCCTCACTGAGCTTAAGGAACCTCATTGGCTGGGGCAAGAGAGGGTAGTTGAATTGGTTGAATCTTCTGTCTGTTTAGGTTTAGGAGGAATGACTAGTAACAAAAAGAACAGCCACACTTCCTGATCGGTTCTGTTTAAGAAACTCCCCCCTGGTCTCCATCCTTCATCTTTGTCAGTGAGCTAGTTCCATGTGGAAAAGGACAAGAACTTGTGAGAGACTTGTGGGAATAGGATTAGGGAGAGATTTGCTTTAGCTTTCTATCTAGAACTAGGGAGAGTAGGATGTGATATTTGTGAACTTTCTCACAAGCTGTTTCTATGAGCAAGTAAACCACATTTTAGCAAAATCATGGGGCTAGCTCAGTTTGCTTTGGTTCTTCTACTTGTCTCTCCTAGATTTTTTACATTTGCTTCAACTATTTGGCTACTTAGAAATGAATGGTTCTGTGTGGCTGTCTGTTTGCATATGTGTATCCTACCCTTAATATTTAAGGTATTTTCATAGATGTTGGAAAAGAAAATGAAAGAAATTATAAGAAATATAAATGCCACATAATATTGATTAGACAATCAAGAAATATTTATTAAATGTCTTCTATAGGCTTGGCCCTTAGCTAGGTATTATGGACACAGAGACAAAAGCAAACTCAATCCCTACCCTCAAAGAGCTTATATCCTATCAAATTTTTAATGTACCATTTAAAATTGTTCTTTTATGTTTATTGTGATGCTTTGAAATATGTCATGATTGATGGTGTCCTGATTCTAGGTGAAATCTGTGAACATTGCTGAAGGACTAGTGGAGGACCACTTTGATGTCACTGTGAAGATGAGCACTTACCTTGTTGCTTTTATCATTTCGGATTTTGAGTCTGTCAGCAAGATGACCAAAAGTGGAGTCAAGGTAAATCTATGGCTGTCAAAAACCTCTCCTTTTGATACAGCATTCTGAGTTTGCTATAGTAAGTACTCAGTAAATAGTGTTAACAGACCTAGCTGAGGACTGCAAGGCCAGCCTGGAAGTAAATCTTCAGAGTCCTTCCCAAGTGGTATATTACTGAAGACTGGGCACCAAAACCAACCCTAATTTAGAGCTAATTCTCCATTTAATTGTTCTTTGTCTGTGCTAACTGTTGTTGCCATAATGAAAATTCCAGAGGCACCCTCTGTCATAAACCTATTGATTCTTCCTGTTGACCTTCTCTTTTTTTCTCGAATCCAACTAATTGAAATGGATTCTCTTTTTTTCTTCTGCAGCCTTTGGACCACAGATTTTCCCCTTTCTTTTTTCCTGTTCAATATCCTTCTATTAATAAACCATTTTAAGTGAATTTTTTTGTTGTTGTTGCAGTGTGAATAATCTTGGACTATGTATAGATTAAACAAATTTTAGGCTCATGTAGTTATATAGGTTTGTTACTTTAACACATTCATTTAGTTTCTTCTCTTAATTTTCATTTTTTATTCCTAGGCCTGTCCTCTTAGTCTCTCCTTCCTCCCATGCTGAAATAGAGCTTTCCAACAGTATCTCAGGGTTCAGTTGTAAGCTATTCTCCTGAAGCTTTGATTTACTAAAATCCCCCCAAGTTTCTCATTTTCTGGCTTTATATGATCTTTTCTTTCATTCACGTTTTTATTTTTTACCTCCAGACCATAATTACCCTAACTTGTTTCTCCCATTAATAGATATGTGCAAAAAGTGATAATTTTGTTTCTATTTTCCCATGTTTATTCCTTCAGTTTCTTTTCTTGTTTTATGATTTCAGGTAGGATTTCTAGCACTATATATAGAATAGTAATGGTGATAATGGACATCATTGCTTTATCCCTGATTTTATTGGGAAGGATTTTAGTCTATCCCCATTATAGATAATGCTGACTCTTGGTTTTTAAATAGTTAGTACTTATAATATTAAGGAAAGATCTGTTTATTCTTATGCTTTCTAGTCTTTTAAAACAGGAATGAGTGTTGTATCTTATCAAAAGCCTTTTCTGTGTCTGTTGAAATGATCATATAATTTTGATTCTTCCTGTTATTAATATGGTCAATTATGTTTATAGTTAATCTAATATTGAACCGGGCCTCTATTCATAGTATGATAAACCTGGTCATAGTGCATAATTTTTGTGACATGTTGCTGCAGTCACCTTGATAATGTTGTATTTAAAATTTTTATATCACTTTTTGTCATATTTGGTCTTAATGTAGTTCAGCTGAGATTTGGGATTTCAAAGTATAGTACAAGTACCCTAATACAGAACACAGAAAGAGAAAGGTAATCCAGCCAGATATGTTCAGAGGAGATACAATCAGAAGGGGAGTGAGGGAGAATGGATACAGATCAAGTCCCTCAGAGATCCCTGGTGAAAAAGGGGCACTCTAACTGGTAAAGCCCAGTGGATTTCTGTAAGGTTCTTAATTGAATCAAGCAGGGTCAGTCATTGTAGGAGTGGGTATGAGTGGATGGTGGTGATAGTGGTAGGGAATAGGGAACCTAGACCTGGTGTGCATGTAGGTTAAAGTTGAGAACTAGTGTTGATTCATGCCGGGGGGGGGGGGGGGGGGGGGGGGAGGGTAGGGGTGGGTAGTTGGGAACGGATTTTTGGGGAATTGGTGACTAGTTGATAATCAGACTCCCAGTTGACTGGAACTACTGGCCTTATTTTGGCAGAGTGACTCTGGGGATTAGGGATGGGGAGGCTTTTAAAGCTCTTAAATATTTAAATTTTATTTAATTTAAAAATTTAAATTAAAGATTTAATTTAAAATAAAATAAAACAATTTAAAAATTTTAAATATTTACATTTTGTTAGTTCTAAGCATTTATTCCCAGTTAAGAACTTCATATGTAATGAAGTTCCCATCTTGACTTCATTGGTAGAATTTCCTCTCTAACTCAGTCACACTCTTCCATCCATTAACCAATACGGATTTATAAAATGCCTCCTTTGTGCTAGGTATTGTATTGCATTAGGTGCTGAAGATAAAACTAAGGGTAAAATAATCTCTACTCTCAAGAAACTGACCTCCAGATTATATAATTTGCTTTGTGCCCCATCTTTGCCTTTCTGTCAGCTAACCACTATCCACTGCTGACTATTATTTGCATGTTTGTTATTTAAACATTATTGTTAAGTGTGTCACCTGAAATCATAATTACATTTGTTAGTTACCTTATAGTTACCTTATATATTTGTCATTTCGAAGTCATTTTAATTCCACAAGCATTTATTAAACTCCGACTGTGTTCACAGTACTGTGCTTGCTCGATGCTGGGTATACTGGCAGAAGGAGAAAGAATGAAACTTCAAGGAGCTCACATTCTATTAGGGGTGGGGGAGCAAGAAATATTTATGGAAATAAGTGACTCTACTATTGTTTGAGGAGAGAGTGGACTCTGACGGTTAGGGGCATGAGGAAAAGCTTTTGGTAGGAAGTAGCACCTGAAATGAGCTTTGAAGGAAACTCAACATTCTAAGAGGTAGAGACTGTGAATGTGTCCTGGCATGGGGACCAGCCTGGGCAAAGGTAAAAGAGGAGCAAGAGAATGCCCCATTCCAGGAACAGCGACTTAGTATGCAAGGTAGAGTCATGTGAAATGTCTGTCCAAATAGACTGAAGCCCCACTGTGAAGGGCTTTAAATACCCAAACGAGGAGTTTATATTCTTACTTTACAGGTGACAGGGAACCATGAAATCTCCTTGAGCAGTGGAATGACATGATCAGGTGCTTTCAGAGAGGAAGTGATGAAGCCCTGACTCTAACCATATGCAGTAAAATAATGCCTATATCTGTGGTTTGCACTTATCTGTTCCTTTGTTTGAAAAGCAAAACAAAATCAAGAAAAAAGAACACAAGTACCACTATATATTTCTGGGTGTTCAGCTGGATAAGAAAGAAACAGTCACTAATTAGATTATGCCTAGGATCTGTATGATTTACTCTGCACTTCTTAAAAAGGAGCAATTATATGTCAATCAATCAATTAACATTTATTAAGGAGCTACCATGTGACAGGCACTGTGCTAAATGCGTAGAATACAAAAAGGGACAAAAGGTAGTCCTTGTCCTCAAGTTGCTTACAATGGAACGGGGGAGACTATGTGCAAACAAATATATACAGAACAACTGATAGTCACATCATTCTGTCATCCAGTACTTTTGTAAGGGACTTGGGCTCCTTTATTCAGGAGATGTGTACAAATCTAACTTTTCATAAGTTACCGTTTTTATCATCTAAAAAATTGACAAGGATTTTTTTTATTACTGCTGATGCCAGCCACTTACTTACTCACTGGCCTTTTGAATATTGGATGAGCACTGATATCTCTGGATAGATTGTGCTAATCTTCCTAGTTGCAATTGGAAGTGGCTGAATTGTTTGATATACTCAAATGCCTTTTTCTCCAGGTTTCTGTGTATGCTGTACCAGAGAAGATAAACCAGACAGGCTATGCCCTGGATGCTGCAGTGACCCTTCTGGAGTTCTATGAGGATTATTTCAATATTCCATATCCTTTACCCAAACAAGGTACAACTTTGAATCGGAGGGATTACAAAAGATAGCGTAAGAATGCACCCCAAAGCCCCAGAGGTAGACCTAACTACATAATTGTTGGCTCATCCACTATTCCAAAGAATGAAAGAATCTGGTGTGTGCACGACATTCTGTACATCTCCACACTCTTGCTCTTAGCACAAAATTCATGTTTTCATGAAAAGCACATATCTATGCAGTCCCTGAGACTCAGAATTAGGAGGCATCTTAAAGATGAATCAAACTATTAGACTTTGGCTAGTTTATTTTTTTCCCTGATGAAGTTTGTGAAAGTATATTTCACTCATATTAGAGAATATGTATCTTCTTTCCTATATGATGTCTTAAAACTATTTGGTGCAGTGCCTACATGAAAAATGAAGTGGCATCTTAAGACAATGATAAAAATAATTTAGCCCCAAACTGTTCACTATGTAAGGGGTTACTTCCACTTAGAAGTGTACAGGACAGAAAGATGAAGTTCTGTCATTCACTAGGCATAACCTTGGAGGACAAGTAGTTGAATTAGATAAAAAAGAGTTGGATTAGGTAAGGCGTTTTTAACTGTGTGTGTGTGTGTGTGTGTGTGTGTGTGTGTGTGTGTGTGTGTGTGTGTGTGATGGACCCTTTGGCAATCTGGTGAAATCTATGGATCCTTTCTTTTTTTTCCAACTTTAATGATATTTCCTTCCAATTACATGTAAAAACAATTTTTAAGAATTTAAAAATTTAAGAATTAAAAAATTCTTTTTGAGTTCCAAATTCTCTCCCTCTGCTCTCACCACCATGGTAAGCAATTTGTTCTACATGTGTAATAGGTTATACATGAGCAGTCATGCAAAGAATATTTCCATATTAGTCTGGATGCCTTCTGAGAATACCATTTTTAAGTGAATAAAGTAAAATACATTTACAAAGGATTATAAACGAAGCTAATTATATTGAAATAAAACTTTCAATATCCTTTAAAAACAAGTTCACAAACCCCAGGTTAAGAGGTTAGATGGTCCATGAGGTCCTTTGTCTGTTTTGCTTTATTTTAGCTCTAAGCACCAAAGTTAGTGGGCTTTGTGACACTAGTTAGCTTGTGACAGAGGAAAGCAAAGTGTTATGTTAAACTATTATCTTTAGATCTTGCTGCCATCCCTGACTTTGAATCTGGTGCCATGGAAAACTGGGGATTGACAACATACAGAGAATCATCACTATTCTATGACCCTGAAATATCCTCTGCTTCCAGTAAACTTGGGATCACCATGATAATAGCCCACGAGTTGGCCCACCAGGTAATTAATGTGTCTTCGAGCATACAAGAGAGTAAAGGGTGTTCCAAATCATCACCTGGCAGATTTAGCAGCACTTTTGTAACATTTTCATTTAGGTCTTTTTAAAAAAATAATTTCTTCCTTGAAAGTGAAATGATCACCTCTGAAGGCAGCATGGTGCAATGGAAAGAGTATTGAAGTTGGAGTCACCAGACCAGACTTCAAATCTAAGTTCTGTCACTAAATACTTTGGCTAAGATACTGATCTCACTTTGCTCATCTATAAAATGAGGACACGGATCAGATGTCCCTTCTCACTATTGATCCTTAGGACAACATTTTTTCTTCCAAGCGCTATTATGCCATGTACTTTTAAAGGATACTTCTTCTGTTTTTGATAAATGATGTATAAAAATCACTCTTGAGCTAGCTTTTTGTTGTTCACTTTATTTCAGTCATGTCTAATTCTTTGGGGTTTTCTTGGCAAAGATATTGGAATAGTTTGCCATTTCCTTTTCCAGCTTATTTTATGGATGAGAAAATTGAGGCAAATAGGTTAAATGACTTGCCCAGGGTTTTGCAGCTAACCTTTTTCTTGAGGTCGAATTTGAACTCAGGAAAATTAATCTTCCTGATTCTAGGGCTGGCCCTCTATTCTCCATGTCACCTAGCTGCCCATTAAGCTAGCTACATTATGTTTGAATTAATACAGAGATATGAAGAACTCTAAAAATTGACTTCCTGCTATAAAGTTTATTATCTATATGACTTTATATATGTGTGTATCTATTTGTCCATCTGCTTGTAATATGAGTAATGCACATTATTTTTCAGTGGTTTGGGAATCTTGTCACCATGGAATGGTGGAATGATCTTTGGCTAAATGAAGGATTTGCAAAGTTTATGGAGTTTGTTTCTGTCAGTGTGACCCACCCAGATTTGAAAGTTGTAAGTAACATTATTTTAAAAATTGCTTTCTCCATTTTCAGTTGAATTTTGGAAAGATTCCTATAGATGCTTTAGTGATCATCTTCTCTAAGAAGCCTTAAAGAGAGTATATTTTTCCACTGGTGAATCTATTGTGTGGACTGAGATTTGTATGTGCTTTAAAAATATATGCCAAAAAGACTGACTCCATCCATGAATTTGTCATTGTCATGAGAGTGTCTTTTTGTCTTTTAGAATGTCTAATAATTAAAGACAATGAATGACTATCTATCTACCACATTTTTTCTTCACATGTCATGTTAGTTGCCTATCACAGAAGCTTCATTTGTACACCATCTTCATCCCAGTAGGGACCACATTCTAAATCAAATGGTTTTTTGTTGCTGTTGTTGTTGTTGTTGTTGTAGGGTGCAGATTCCATTTTATGTGTCTCTTCAGGCTAAGATTCTTTGTAATCACTGCATAGATGTAATGTTTTATTTGCTTTGAAATAATATTAACTAACATACTAAACTATTAAATTAAATTATATAAATATTAAATTATATTAAATAAGTGAAATAAATTAAAACCTAAATTAATTAAAATTAGAATGTGGTCCCTACTGTGGGTGGAGATGCTTTTTTGTATTAAGAAATGTATTGCCAGCCTCTTGACACTTACTAGCTGTGTGACCTTGGGTAAGTCTCCCCTCAAAAAGAAAATAGATTATAGAACTAATCCTTTTGTTTTAACTCAAGAGCTTTTTTGTTTTCTATTATCCATTAACTACTGTGCACAAAATCCAAATTATTCTCCTAAAGTCAGTTTCCCCCCTTGCTTGTAGAAGAATTATAATCTACATATGGTGGGTTATAGGAGTGTGAAGAAAGGACCCTGAATTTTGTTTTGTGTACATATCCTCCTAAATCCTACTTTCTGTCTTCTTCAGTTTTTATTTGGATATGTGTCATAGCTAAGCCTGGCCCTGGAGAAGAGTTGAGAAAATGTACCTCTCTCCCTGTTGTAGGCTAGCCCTGACTCAGTTTAGGAGTTCTAGTTTGGATTGGAACAAAATGTGCTAGCAGTGAACAAGAGGAAGTTTACTTAGCATATACCGGAAAGGATACTCAACAAGTATACAGCATTAGTCCAGTTGGATAGAGCTCCCCTGTCTCTGCATTTGCTGGGGCAGTTTGCTGGTGTCAAGACTGAGGAAGGAGCTTTGGAGTCCTGTTGAACTAATTCCTGGGCCTCCAGTAAACTATATCAGTGGCTAGAAATCCAGTTCCCTGGGCCAGTTAAGTCTCAAAGGTAGTTTTGATACTTTCTAAGACAAAGTAGCCTAGTCTGTGTGGGGTTAAGACCTAAAGAGAAACTAGCTCTGTCTGTGTGTCAGGAACCTTAGTAGATAATGCTCATACCACACTCCTCTTTTAGCATAGATAAGAGACTATGGAAATTCAATATTACATACGCTGTCAGGAATGGTTGATGTGAGGGTTGGTTTTGAAGAGCTACTTTTCTCTTTCTTTATAAATTTTTGTTGTAAGGGAATACTCTCTGATATATATGTGTGTGTGTGTGTGTGTGTGTGTGTGTGTGTGTGTGTGTGTGTGTGTGTGTGTGTATGGAAAAGAAGTTGATACCAAAGCAAGACACTAATAAAGATGAGCTTAAAAAATAGAGGTGTGCCACTGGTGATCTTTCCCCCTCTTCTCTCATTAGGAAGATTATTTCTTTGAAAAATGTTTTAGTGCCATGGAGATGGATGCATTAAATTCGTCTCATCCTGTGTCCACACCAGTGGAAAATCCTGCTGAGATACGGGAAATGTTTGATGAGGTTTCTTATGACAAGGTACCAAATTGATCTTGCTTCATAGCTTTGTATGTGTGGATTTGTGCGGAGATATTCGTCATGAAAATGTGTGCCACAGATGAGAGCTAAAGATGAATTGTCAACTTTACCTCATGAAGAGCTAATCAGCAGCATGTATCTAGCTCTTTTCATAAAGTACTTAAGGGATAAAAGAGAGATTATTTCATAATTGAGTTAGTATTTTCAGTGTTATTTTGGAAATGTTTCCAGGGTTGAGTTGTAGTTTACAAAATCCATAGAAACTCCACATTTCATATTAATGTAATTGCTAATTTTTGCTACTCTCCATAGCAGAATGTAAGTGTCTTGAGGGCAGGGACTATAATATTTGCATTCGAGCACAATGTGTTTCATGTAGCAGATGCCTAATAAATATGTTGATATGAACTGAGGTGAGACTTTTTTGTAGGGGAGGGAAGCAGAGGGTGCAGAGCCTAGTAGTGGTTGGCCTTGAGTTCATTCCTCCATACCAGGAATCAAGATTTGGTTGGTGAAATTTCTCTCCTTTGCCCCACCAAGAGAAATTAGAATGAATAGCAAGTTACTGAAGATATCACTAGACTAAATACCTAAGATAAATCATTTTCATGGAAAATGTGTTTAACCCATTGAACATAACCATTTAAGACTACTTTGCATTAGCATTTACAGTAGTGGTTTTAAACACTTTTCAGAAAAGACAGCTATGGCATGTACTCTTAAGATCAAACTTAGATGAGGTTTTTTTTTAAATTTTCTTGGCAGGGAGCTTGTATCTTGAATATGCTAATGGACTATCTTAATGCAGATGTATTCAAAGCTGGCATTGTACAATATCTCCAGAAATACAGTTATAAGAACACCAAAAATGAGGATTTGTGGAATAGTATGACAAATGTAAGTATCCTTGTTGAGAATGTTAATCGTTGTAAAAAGAACCATATGTTCTACAGAGAGAACAGTGATTTGTGTTTAAAAAAACCTTTTTTTTTTTATCAGATTTGTCCCACAGGTGACACACAAAAGACAGATGGATTTTGCTCAAGAAACCAACCTACATCTTCCCCTTTGGTAAGGATTTAGGGCTGTTCTTACATCTTTTCTTTTTTGCTTTTAGAAGAATAAGTCTATGTCAGGCTTCCTGAGCTAATTTCACCCACTGGTCTATCTCCAGGCAAGGATGAATGTAAATCAGAATTGAAAAATAATTTTTAATCTTTTTTTCTGAAAAGTTAAAGTAGATTCCATAACCTCCCTTAGAAATATATGTCATTCATTTGATTTACTTTAATTTCATTCTTTACAAAGGGATGACTGTCTAATAGCATCAGTTCTTAATGGGTCAGTACCATCGTCTCAGGGTGGCACAATGGATAGTGCGCTGGGCTTGGAACCAAGAATACTCGTCTTCTTGAATTCAAATCTGGCCTCAGACACTTACTAGCTGTGTTGACCCTGGACAAGTTACCTAACCCTGATTGCCCCAGTTTCTCATCTTTAAAATGTACTGGAGAAGGAAATGGAAAACCACCTCAGTATCTTTGCCAGGAAAATCCCACATGGAGTCATGGAGAATTGGACATGACTGACTGTGTTGTGTTGTGTTGTCCATGTTTTGTCCTCAAAAAGGACCAATGATGTCATGAGAGTTATGTCTTGACTTGCAAGTGAATTGGATTTAAGTAGAGCAGAATTGTGCAAAGTCTTGAACAACATCAACAAGAAAAACAACTACATGAGTAAATCTAATTTACTTGACTATTAAAATATATAGAAATCATAAATTTATTAATTTTTTTTAATCTTTAACATTCACTGTAAGACTTTGAGTTCTAAATTTTCCTCCCTTTTCTTCCCTCCCCCTCCCCAAGAAGGCATGCCATTTGATTTAGGCTATACATGTACAATCATATTAAACATATTTCCACATTAGTCATGTTGTGAAAGAAGAATCAGAACAAAAGGGAAAAAACATGAGAAAGACAAACAAAAACCAAAAAGAAAATAGTCTGCTTTGATCTGCATCCATGCGCCACAGTTCTTTCTCTGGATGTGAATAACATTTTCCATCATGAGTCTTTTGAAATTGTCTTAGATCATTTCTGAGAAGAGCCAAGTCTATCAAAATCGGTCATTACGCAGTGTTGCTTTCTTCTGTGTATTATGTCCTCCTGATTTTGCTCACTTCACTCAGCATCAGTTTATGCAAGACTTTCCAGGTTTTTCTCAAGTCTTTCTACTCATCATCTCTTATGAAACAATAGTATTCCACTACATTCATAGACCACAGCTTGTTCAGTCATTCCCCAACTGAAGGGCATCCCCTCAATTTCCAATTCTCTGCCAACACGAAAAGGGCTACTATAAATATTTTTGTACATGTATCATAAACTTTTAAGAGTTGCTTATATGGTATTCTCTGGTTATCTGAAGACTAAGTCCAGATTAGGCATTGCCAAAAAATTTTCTGTTGGGGGTTCCTGATTTTTTTCTACTCTTTTTCTCCCCCCTCCCCATTTCTTTAGTATATTCATGCAATGATTATGTTATCAATAATAATAACAATAATTCATATTTAAGCAGTTGAAGGTATCCTTCATCCATTCTCTCATTTGATCCTCACACCAGCCCTGATATAGGTAGGAGAAAAGTATCACTAAAACCATTATTATCTGTGAGTTAACCAAGGCTCAAAGAATACCCTGCTCAAAGTCACAAAGCTAGTCACTAGCAGAGAAAGACTGAATTGAGATGCCCTGACTCTAATTATAGAACCCTTTCCACCAGTCATCACCAGAATTCGCTAGTTTACAGGAACCTCTTTTTCAGTTGTGTGCTCTCTACTGAATAAAGATTCTTTGAAAGCTTTGTTAGCATTGAGAATATAACTCCTTGTGAACTTGGTATAGTTTAGAAATGTATGAAAACCACTGCTTATTTAAATAAATGATTTTGTTTTACTGTTGCTCTAAGAGAGACTGCAAATTGCAGACTCCCTATCACCTTCCACGTATTAATAGAATCATGTAGGCTTTGCAGACCTAACTGGTTTCTCTTTTTCATTGACCATGATCATCAGCCAGTGGTCGTCCCTTTTGGGCACCATTTAGTCTTCACTCATCTTTCTTTGGAGCTGAGTCCAAGAGAATGTTTTGTCTGTTTATAATTAAATAGCATTGGAGCCAGGAGGTTGTTGACGTAAAAGCCATGATGAACACGTGGACACTACAGAAAGGGTTTCCACTCATCACTGTCACCATGAGGGGAAAGAATGTCCATATAAAGCAAGAACTCTATAGGAAGGGAACCAGTCAACCTGAAGAAACTGGGTAATGGTTATTAAATGTAACTTATTTCATTGTTCATGTAATGTCCAAGTTGTCACATGATTTTTCACTTGACTTGAAAATGAAATTTCCCTCCCTCTAGTAATTTTTTATAGCTGACTATTTCCATTGCATTCTATGTGTTCTTTGCATTTAAGTGATCTGGGTTAAAGTGGTTGGTACTAACGTTAAGTGCTTGATAGAATGGAAGCAGACTGTCATTTCTTCTTTATATCCCCAGAGCCTAACCAAGTAAATAAGCTTACTAAATGCTTGTTGATTTGAACTGGATTGAGGATAACTTGAAGTCACTTGTATGAATTTAGTTTGGATCTGGGCAGTTGCCCTTAAATTATAATAGTCCATTTTGAGGAAATGAGAGCTCAAGAATGGGAAATTCACCACTGAGCACTGATCCAGGTTACTTCCTGATTCTCTGTGGAAAACTGGTCAAGTTTAAGAGCCTCTTTTTGTCAAACTAGCTCTACCTGGGATCTCCCTGGAAAAAAGATATTGCATTTTGGTTGACATTAGATAGATCCTTCCCCTTCTCCTCCTTCCTCTCTTTTTCTTTCACTATGTCTTTGGCTCTTTTTCTCTCTGGGTGTCTTTTTCTCAGCATGATAGCAAATGAATGGCCTATTTGCTTTGAATACTCTCTTTAGGTCAAGTTTTTTCTGGGATTGTTCAGCGTTAATGGATAGGACTTTCTGGTACCTCCACCATAAATATCAGGCAATTATTAATCCTTTACTATGTGGCAAGCATTGTGATAAACTCTGGGGAACTCTGAAAATGCTAGAGAATGGAATTTTGTGTTATTGCCTATAGCAGTTAACTATATTAATTCCTACTAAAATAACCAGCAGTCCCCTTTTTCTTGTAGGTACTTGTGGCATGTTCCACTGTCATACATTACCAGCAAATCAGACAAAGTTGAAAGATTTTTGCTAAGAACAAAAACAGGTAATTTATTATTGAAGTGAGTAAACTAATTTAATGAGAAATACTGGAAAAAATGTTTCTGAGGAGTTAAGTTTTCTTTTGTAAGATATAGTCTTCTTTTAATGATGTTTTTCTTTATAAGATTCACTTTAATCAGGTCTCTGACTTTCCACTTAAGGGGAGGAATTCAAAGTTAAAAACCATATATCTGAAAAAAAACATGAAGTTCCTGTCAGACAAGTCTTAAAAGCCTTGAGTGATGTAGTGATGGTAGTGGTAGGATTCCTAGTGGAAATGTCCAAAATCTTTGATCGCATTGCTATGTTGTAACTTTTTATTTGTATTCTGAGAACAGGTACATCTTCTTCATAGACCTCTTAAGTCTTGCAGCCTAGTAGATTAGAACCAGTGCCAGGTATTTTCCATTGAGCTGCTTTTACCTGGTTTTAAGAATAATGATCTATTGCAATTTCTGCAGTGTCAAACCCACTCTGGATTCCTTCCACATCCCCTTGCATCAGTTAAGATTGGTTCAATAGTGAAAGAAAATGGAACTATAATTTATTTTGCTCGCTGTAGATGTCCTCATCCTCCCAGAAGAGGTAGAATGGATCAAATTCAATGTGGGAATGTATGGCTACTACATTGTACATTATGAAGATGATGGATGGGAATCTTTGACTAACCTTTTGAAAGAAAAGCACATGACATTCAGCAGCAATGATCGGGCAAGTCTCATTAACAATGCATTTCAGCTTGTCAGGTAAGTAACATATACAACGCATGTCTCTATTTACTTTTGAAATTAAAATTAGTAGCTAGTTTGCTTGGAAAATGACTCCTCAAGGCACAAGGTACTTTGGGAATACCATATCTGCTCAAAATCATAGTTTATATTTCCCAGCAATATCATTATTTTATCATTATCCATCAGCTAGAGGAAATAGTTTGTTCAAAAGTAAAAGTCTTCAATGAACTAACATGGTAAAGAAAAATCACAGTAAAACATTTCCCCCATTAACCAGGCGCATAAATAAGCACGTTTTGTTGTGGAGAGATGGGACACACACAGAAACACATACAGGGAGGCACATCTTTAGGGAAGTTATGTGGCCAGAGCACAAATGTGGAAGGTCAGCTCATGCCTCCAACACTGCAGGACCATTGATGCCTTTTGACAATGTTATTGTTTTGCTACAGCTGGGCCTAAGTGTTTCTAGTGTCGTCCATGTGTAGTCTGTGCCAAACGTTTCTCTGAAGGATGAATTATCTCTGCTGAACAGTCAGAGGCTCAGTTCCACTATGATGTGATGGTGGTAGAGTTCCTCTCTGCTTCTAGCTTTCTCCTTCAGCTGCAGTCCTTAGCCAAAGGGCTATCTATTCCTCATGAGAAGAGCAGGCACGGGTATGCTCTTTTAAAGTCCTAATGCTTTCAACTCAACAGCCTTTAATACTTAGCCATTAGACTAGGAAGTCAACCAAAGCCTTTTTTCCCTCAAAGATTGGTCAGTTTCTCAGAGTCTTGACTAGAAGGGCCTGCTTATTTCCACAAAGTAATATTTTCCCTCCATATACCAGGTTCTTTAGAACTTAGAGAAGTCTAAATCTAACTAACTAGCTGGTATCTCCAGGCTCAAGTATGTTTTTTATTTATTTTAAGTTTTCAATATTCACTTCCTCAAGCTTTTGAGTTTTAAATTTTCTCTGCCTTCCCCCTTCCCAAGATGGCATGCAATATGATATAGGCTCTACGAGCACATTTATATTAAACAGATTTTCACATTTGTCATGTTGTAAAGAAGAATTAGAACCAATGGGAGGAACCATAAGGAAAAAGAAACAAAACAAAGCAAAACAAAAAAGAGCAAATTGTATGCTTTGATTTGCATTCAGACCCTATAGTTCTTTCTCTGGATGTAGATAGCATTTTCTATTATGAGTCTTTTGGAGTTGTCTTAGATCCTTGCATTGCTGAGAAGACCTAAGTCTGTCAAAGTCAGTCACTGCACAATGTGGCTGTTACTGTGTACAGTGTTCTCCTGGTTCTGCTCACTTCACTCAGCATCAGGTCATATAAGTCTTGACAGGTTTTTCTGAAGTCTGCCTGCTTATCATTTCTTATAGTACCATAGTATTCAATTACATTCCTACATCACAACATATATCCCCAATTGATGGGGCATCCCTTCAACTTTCAGTTCTTGGCCATCTCAAAAAGAGCTGCTATAAATATTTTTGTACATGTGGGCCTCTTTCCCATTTTTATGATCTCTTTGGGACACAGCCCTCGAAGTGGTATTGCTGGGACAAAGGGAATGTACAGTTTTATAGCACTCTCCGGAAGGGTTGGATCAGTTCACAACTCTACCAAGAATGTATTAGTGTTCCAATTTTCCCACATCTTCTCCAGCATTTATAATTTTCCTGTAAAGTCTGGTTTTTTTAATACCATTTCCTGGTCACTAGATCTCTCCCTTAAAGACTTCACTCTAACTTAGGGTTTACATGCTCTTTTTCTCCCTCTATTTGTCCCTGAGGGCTTGTGTTGTTGTTTAGTCCGTCACGTCTGACTCTTTGTGACTTCATGGACCATAACACCCCAGGCTCTTCTATCCTCTGCTATCTCTTGTGCTCTTATTTATTGCTTCCATGACACTATCTATCCATCTCATCCTTTGCCATTCCCTTCTCCTTTTGCCTTCAGTCTTTCCCATCATCAGTGTCTTTTCCAAATAAGTCCTGTCTTCTTATTATGCGGAAGTATTTAAGCTTCATTTTCAGCATTTGTCCTTCCAGTGAATGGTCTGAATTAATTTCTTTAAATATTCACTGATTTGACCTTCTTGTTTTCCAAGGGATTCTTAAAAGTCTTCTCTAGCACTACAATTTGAAAGTGTCAGTTATACAGTTCTTGGCTTTCTTTATAATCCAACTCTCAGAGACATACATTACTATTGAAAAACCATAGCTTCAACTATGTGGACTTTTATCAACAAGGTGATGTCTCTGCTTTTTAGCATGCTGTCCAGTTGCCATAGCTTTCTTCCCAAGGAGCAAGCATCTTTTAATTTCATGGCTGCAGTCATCATCTGCAGTAATCTTTGAACACAAGAACGTAAAATCTGACACTGCTTCCATTTCTTCTCCCTCTGTTTGCTAGGAAGTGATGGCACCAGATGCTTTGATTTTAGTTTTTTAATGTTTAGCTTCAAGCCAGCTTTTACACTCTCTTCCTTCTTCCTTATCAAGAGGCTTCTTTGAGGGCTAGACTATACTAATCAGTCTCTTTTTTCTAGTGACTGTTCTCCCAACAAACTTTCAGGGCCTTCAGGGTATGGGATTCCTCAGTTTTTCAAATTCTAAACCCCCTTCACCCTTCCATGTGGATGATGGGGGAAGCACAAAGTCAGAGTCAAGTCTGGGAGGCCAGGTTATCTTCTCCCAGTTTATCCGTATTCCTGCTTAAAATTTATATATATATATATATGCACACATACATACATGTATGTATATATACACATATTATATACAATACATAAAACATATATTTCAAAATACATATTTATATATTATATTTAAATATATTACATATTATATTATAATTGTGTTATAATATATTTAAATATATAATATAAATAAATATAAAAATAAATATTTTAATGTATTTAAATATAAATATATTTAAATATACTATATATTTACATAAAATATATATTTATAAAAAAACCAGATATATAAATATTACAAATATGTTATATATTTTAATTACATATATTTTATATAGATTTTAACCTGTCCTTTTGGGCTTGACTTTGTCTTTGTACCTCCCCCATCATTCACATGGAAGGCCAAAATGGTTTAGGAATACACATATGTGGGTATATCTAGGTATGTACACACACACACACACACACACACACACACACACACACACGCACACATGCCTTTTCAGGCTTTTGGCTCCCTTGCACTGTCTCTTTTAGGTGAGATTTCAAGGAAGCAGTCATACTTACCTTAAGCTAAATGCAGGTACTTAATGGCTATCCAAACCAAGTCTATGTACTTATCAAAGAAGGGCTGGGAAAAGGGAAGAAAGAAAGGATAAGGATTTATATAGCCCCTATTCTGTGCAGGCACTGTGCTAAGTGCTTTATAAATACCTCATTTACAATTCACCACAACCCTGGGAAATAGGAGCTGTTATTATCCCCACCTTACATATGAGGAAACTGAGGCAAATAGAGATAAGGTGAGTTGCCCAGGGTCACGTAGCTAAGAAGAATCAGATTTGCACTGAGGTCTTCCTGACTCTGACTGCTGTGCTACCTAACTGCTTCAGCTGGACCAGTGCCCTTCTTGTCAGCCAGCCATCCCAATTAGGCCTTAACCTGAATGGAGAGGAAATCAACTTTACTCTTTCTTGGTGGCCTGCAGATGCCAGTATTGTTATTGTTTAGTGGAGGCAGGCAAAAGGAGCCTTCAGTGTAGACTGAACCCCAGGTCCCTTTGAATACGCCAGTCATGAGTAGATGAAATAAGTCTACACACAGGCTTTGGAAGAACTCTGCTGGAGTCACAGGCTGCAGCATCCGTGGAATTACTCCAGCACTTTTTGTCTGTATGTGTATCTTCTTCCTTAGGTGAAGGGGTTTCATGACTGTAATTCAAATGTTTCATGATTAAATGAGGAGACATGAAGTGGTTTTTTTCCTAGTTCTTATAACAAAATGAGGTTGCTTATGCTTAACATGATGCCTATGATGCCTAATACAAAGTATTCATAGGAAAGAACAGACATTTTAATCTCTCTTGTTTGCACCTGAAGGTCAAAATGAAATACTGTCCACCAAATGCAGAATGCCATGCGATAAATACACAGGAGAAGATAGAGGGATGGACTTGGGAGGCAGAAAAAATTGGGTTCAAATCTTACTTCAAATACTAATTAGACGTTTGATCCTAGGCAAGTTACTTACCCATTCTGTGTGTCAGTTTCCTCATCTGTAAAAAGAAGGGTTTGGGTCCTTATTCTTTTTGGTTCCAATTTTTCACATTAGGTGTTGCCCCCAGTCCTAGGAGGCCAGGTCACTTATAGAATCTAACAGTTTGCTTTCATGTGGTAGTTTTGGAAGCCTACCATCTGAATTACAACTACCAGAAATAGACCAGGATCAGATCATCCCGAGGTGAGGGACAAAGTGAAGTCTAAAAATTGAATTATTTGCCTTTTTGCATTGTCTTAGTGCCTATATTCAAGAATGAGGGTTTTGTAACTTGCTCCAGTCTTTTGGGAAGGAAGAGGAGGATCCACTTACTTCCAAGGACACTTATTTTGAAAACAATTTTAGCTTTGGGGAGATCCAGGCCCACATCATGCTTTATATGTACACTTACCTGTTTACTGTCTCTGGGTTGGAATAGGGGTTTCTTTGAAAAGTCTTCCTAAGGAACTTGTTGAAATTCTTGAGTTCCTAATTTCTAACCTAAATTTCATAGATGGATAGGAGATGACATGTGCCCATTTTGTCTTAACTGTAAGCTAAAATGGAATAAATTGCACCTATGGAAATTTTCTTCAAAAAACAGATGTGCCAGATAGAAAAGATTTGGAAAAGAGTTGCATGGAAGAGCAGGGCCACAGACAGGCAGGGCAGTGTACTAGTTTTAGTACTAAATTTAGTACTAAATTTAGTATGCATCTAAGATTCACAATTTCACATATAGTTTTCTATTCTTCTTTGTACATTGAAATGCTCATGTTTGCTTTGTCAAGTTCACATTAAAGAAAACTTTTTAACTTTAAAAAAGAAAATGATGGACTGTTTTGAAGCAGCACACTGAATTCCTAGAATTTTTTATCAGTAATCATCTTCTCTTTTGTTCAGCATTGGAAAATTATCCATTGAAAAAGCTTTGGATTTAACCTTGTATCTGAAACATGAGACTGAAATTATGCCTGTGTTCCAAGGTTTGAATGAGCTAATTCCTTTTTATAAGTTAATGGAGAAAAGGGATATGGATGACGTAGAAACGCAATTTAAGGTAATGATCTGAAGTGGACTTATAGTTATATGGCTGTGGAATGCTTTTTTAAAGTTACAAAAATGTTTATTCTTACAAAGTTTGGAGAGTGTTTTGTAAACCAGAAGGCCCTCTATACATATGAGCTACTCTTGTCACCAGTCATAACCTAGTGTGCAAGACTTATGAGTCAAAATTAATTCTGTATCTTATCTGCCCCTACTAGAACATGCTCTGTGAAGGTAGTAGCTCTCATGCTTTTATATTTATATCCCCAGCATTTTATACAGTGCTTTGCACAGAGTAAGTGCTTAATAAAGCACTTAAAGTTCAGTTATTGATTGATAAAATCATTGATTTGACTGTTAGGAGCTCTAGGGTATATTTATGTTAAATAATAGATATGATCCTGCAAACATTTAAATCTGGTTCTCAGAGGTACATTAAATTTTTTTTATCCAATATCTTTATTTCATTGCATTTTTTAAAGTCTGAATTAATTTTCTGGTTGCTCTAGAACTAACATGCACCAGTTTTTTTCTCATCAGAGAAATGATTTATGACTGCCTCTTATTAAAATTATTCTTATTAAAATGTACACTATTTTAATAATTTTATTAGTTATTGAATTCAAGTGATAATGCCATCCTGATTTTTAGGCACCTTTAGAGGAGATAAATATTGAAATAACATTATTTTTTCCCATTGCTTTGGTAGTTAATATATCAACAAAAGAAATATGTGACATTGAAAAATAGGGATGAATGAAGCAACATAAAAATCTATAGCAGGGGTCATTGAACTGGAGTTTTTAACTTGTTTTTAAAAATTTTTGATAACATTTCAATATATTTAGTTTCCCTTGTAATCCTACATATTCATTGTGTTTAGGAATATTATTATGAGAAGGGGCCTTGAATCACAAAAGTGGTTTATTTGGCAATAAAAAAATAAGATTCTTAGACATAATAATGTTAATGCTTGGTGGCATAAAACACTGATGTTTTCCCTCACTGTGATCTCCCTAGGCTTTCCTCATCAGGTTGTTTAGAGACCTCATTGATAAACAGACATGGACAGATGATGGTTCAGTCTCACAGAGGATGCTGCGCAGCCAACTCCTTCTGCTTGCTTGTGTGCGCCAGTATCAACCTTGTGTTCAGAGGGCAGAAGACTTTTTCAGGAAATGGAAAGAATCCAATGGAAATTTTAGGTCTTTTGTCACAGAAATAACCTATTGATTCATACACCCCCCACTTTTGCTGGGCAAAAAGCTTATTTAAAACACACACACATACATACACACTCATATGTACTTTGCACCCTAAACGTAATCAAGCCTTCCTTTTTTCTTTGGCTGGAAGGTTTTATTTAGCTATCCTCTATTTCTTCAACGACCCAAATATGGCAAGTGGGAGCATCTTCAAATATCAGTTAAATATCTCACCCTTTGTCGCTCGTAAAGTAGTTATTAACAAATAGTTCCCTTCATGGAGACTCCTAGGAACTCTGAAAGGCAAGGAAATTTGCTTCTGGTGTTGGATCTTCTGGTCATGTCAGTCAAGATTATAGCCCAATATCTTCCCATAGTTTTGTTTTTGGACTGGACGTATGATTTCATTGATATAGGGAATACCCCTAGAGGATGTTCCCTCTACCTATCCTTCAACTTAACAACTTTCAGAGTTGCCAGGGTCTTGAGCAGTTAAGGGACATGCTCAAACTACCTCCTTAAGGCATTGATCTCTAAAGTTTTTTGACTGTGCTCTCTTATTGATAAAAAATATGTGGAACATGTGCCCCCAATATCTATATCTCTCTATATATCTATATTTACTTATACATTACATATATGAACTACTAATAAAACTTAAAATAGAAAGTTTTAAAGAGGATGAGATGAAGATGAAATATTTGGTTGTAGAGGTATTAGTAAGTCACTGGTTTTTATTGAGTGTAGTGACAAGGGAATTTTCCTAAAATTTTCCCTTTGACAGCTGTGTAGAGGGTAGATTTAAGTGATAAGAGATAGAAGGCAGGGGAACCAGTTAGGCAATTATTGCAATAATACAGACAAAGTGATGAGGGTAGCTATGTGAGTAGAGAGAAGGGGACAGATGCTAGAGATGTGGAGGTAGACCTGAAGAGATCTGGCAATTGATTGGCTATGTGAGGTCCCTGGAAGGATGGTGGTACCCTGGACAGTAATAGAAGACAGATGGTATTGGGAGGAAAGATAATGTAATGATATCCATGATGCAGCTCATAGTTCTTCCAAGCCTGTTTATCCTGTGTTATTATTTAGTTTGTCCAGTCTGGGAAGTGTCTATTATGGGCTATCTAGGAGCACAGGGTAAGGTTGTAATCTTTTAAATGGTACCAGTACAGCTGCTGCCATGTATTTCCCAGACCCTTGTGTGGGCTCAGAAGAGGGGAAGTAGTGAGTTTGCAGATCACAGGTAGGCAGCAGAGTAGGCATTGTTGGGGAACTAAGGGGGTGGATGGGTTATTTTGGAGACAGACCCTCCAAGTGGCTATTTCAAAAATGTGCCTATCTTCCCACCCTCCAGTTGTATGACAACACACTCCTTGGGGTCAGTGGATTGCCCTGCTCATGAGTGAGACCATGATACTCACTTTGGAGACTGCAGCTCCAAGTCTCTGTTCTGTTTTACCTGATCTAAGCATTATATTGCGATCTTAACTCATATCCTTACTTTTGCCTGAAACAATATAACCTATAGAACTGTATTTTTCCTCAATATCTTAATTACCCTGAGGAATTAGGGAGACATACTGTCTCCATATAACTTTTGGTCACAGGATTATAGTATTAAGAAACGACTGAGAAGAGATTGTTTAAGCTATTTAAAATTCTTTGGCATCTTTTGAAAGCCATGAATTGGTAAAAGACAAAAATTCATTATATTTGACCATTAAATACCTATTGGTCACTTGATCTACAAGGCACTGTGTTTGGGCATGCATCTCTAGAACACACATCAGAAAAAAACCAACCAAATACTACAATGGGAAAATTTCATCATCACATAATTTGTCATTATTATACATTATGCATTTAAACCTGATTAAATCTAATACTCTTACAAACTGTCTTCTCTTTTTGCAGCTTACCAAGTGATGTGACCTCTGCAGTGTTTGCTATTGGGGCACGGACCACAGAAGGCTGGGAATATCTCTTTGAGAAGTATCAGTTGTCTTTGTCCACTACCGAGAAACGCAAAATTGAACTTGCCCTCTGTTTTAGCCATAATAAAGAGAAGCTTCTATGGTGAGCAATCTGCCCATTTTTGAAATGATAAAGGGGATTAAATTAGATAAGGTTATGTTGTCACAGCTTGGGTACTGCTGGCTTATTCAGCAGTAGAGAGCCATGCACACATTGTGCTTTTATGACAAATCCTTCAATGTGAAATGGAAAATATAACGAATAATTTCAGAGACGTTCGACAGCAAGATTTAATATGTGTGTTTATCTTTAAGCACCCTCAAAGCAGCAAAACATTATGATTCACCCATCTTTATTTTGGTCCCCCGGCCTCAAATACTTCCCCATTCTAGTCCATCTTCCACTCAACACCAAATTGATCTTCCTAAAGCACACGTCTGACCATGTCACTTCCACTCCCACTATTCAGTCAACTCCAGCGACTCCCTGTTGCTTCCAGTATCAAAGAAAAAAAATTTTCTTTGCCTTTGAAGCTTGTCTGTATCCCTCCTTCCTACCTTTCCTGTCTTCTTAAATCTTATATCCCCCACATAACCATTGATCACGGTACATGGACTTCTTTATCGTTCATTGAACATAACCATCTCTCAGTTCTGAGCATTTTCACTGGCTTCTCCCTTCAAAAGCCTGAAACTCTCCCTCCTCATCGCCACTTCTTGGCTTCCTTGAAGTCTTAGCTCAAGTTTTGCTTTCTGTGATAGGCTTTTCCCAATCTACCTTAATGTAGTCTCCCTTCTGTGGATTATTACCAACTTAACTCTTTATGTGTCTTGTTTGTACATTATTGATTATATTTGTTGTCTCCCTGATTAGACAATAAGCTTTGTGAGGCCAGGGAATGTCTCTGCCTTTCCATCCCCAGTGCTATTAGGAATGTAGACATTTTTCTGATGGCATGGTCTTCTTCGGCAACAAAGGACAAACACAACAACAGGGAATGCAGATGTTTAATAAATGCTAGTTGGCTACTTGGGGCCATCCCTTGAGTAACTACGTAAAAATACCTATTCACTGAATGGGTGTAACCTCACTCAGAGTGAGAACCTGAAAAGACCTTAGCCTAAAAGGGCCAGGGCCTCCTATTCCATCCTGGGCCATCTGTAGTCATCCTGATGAATATCCAGTCACTGGACCCAGAAGGCTCTGGAGGAGAAAGTGAGGCTGGTGACTTTGCTCAGCCCTCCCTCACTCAAATCAAAGTCAACTGTAAATCATGTCATCATCTCCCTGATGTCTCGTTCCTCTTTGGGAACGAAGGACTAACACACAACGTTGACTAACTAATGTCACTGGATACGTATCTCTCCCTCTTCCTTGTGTTTCTGATAACTGATGATGCATTGTGGAGATTAGGCATCAGGGACATGGATTTAACATCCACTTGTGTACCCTTTATGACTTAATAGTGCGAGGTTTATTCTTCAGACTGTTTCATGGATGTCAGTCATAGCTGTTTCATAACTAAATCACCACTTATGTTTATTCGCATTCTTTTTTAGGTTACTGGAGCAGAGTTTCCAGGGGAATATAATAAAAACTCAGGAGTTTCCAAGTATTCTTGGTTATGTTGCCAGAAACCCAAAGGGTCATCTCTTGGCTTGGCAATTTCTGAAGGAAAATTGGAGTAGAATTATACAGAAGTAAGTAGCCCTGCCATCATTTGTACATTTCTTACCTTTGTTTTCAGCTTCTTAATTTCAAAATATCATCAATATTAGAGAGGTCTGGGTTGGAGAAAAGAAGGGATTAAATGATCATTGAAAAATCTCTGAGAAGCTCACTGATGTGGACTTCAGGTTCCTCCGTCTCTGGCCCTGCAATTTCATTCTCTCTCCCCAACCAATGTTAATCCAATGCATCACTCAGTCCAATTCTATTGCCACTGAGCCCACACTGATCTCTCCTTTTTCTGAGCTTTCCCAGCAAACACTGTGCCTACCACTTCCTTTTATACTTAATCACAGATTGCCTGGTTTGGTCACTCAGTCGCTTCATACACATCTTATGTCTCCAAATGGATTTTAAGTTCCTGAAGGCAGGAATCATGTTTTATATTTCTTTTTACTTTTTTTTCCAGGTTGAGCATTGTGCTCTGATTGGGCTAGCAATTCAACAAAGTGTTTGGTAAATGAAAATTTCTAAGGATATTTTGTTTATTTTCATTTCTAGGTTTGAACTTGGCTCAAATTCTCTATCCCACATGGTGATGTTAACTACAAATCAGTACTCTACAAGAGAACGACTTGAAGAGGTAATATTACCCTAACTAAACTTCTTGTATCATAAATTATGTACTAAAACAAGGTAGATTAAAGCACCTAAGGAATTAGATATAGGGGAGATTGCAGTTGTTATAGTCACTTTGACATTGCCATATCAAAGACAACCCTCCTTCTACCCACACCCATGACTGTAGATGTGCATTTAGGAAGTGGAAGCTTTTGGCTTATAGCGAACTTCTAGTCCAGGGATAGGGAACCTGCAGTAGGTTCCCTGCACCATCTAGTCCAATCCCTTCAGCTACCAGATCAAGTAACTGAGGCTCAGAGAGGATGTGACTTAGTTATATAACTAGATAGTAGCTAGGTCAGGATCTAGGTTTCTTGACTTTCAGGCCATTGCTTTTCCCATTGTATCCTGTTATGCACCCTATTCCTCAGGGTGTTATAATGCATTATAATGCCAACATATAAAGCCTGTGTTTGTATGAATAAAACTTATTTGGAAAAAAAATTTAAAGAGACAATGCGTGTGTGTGTGTGTGTGTGTGTGTGTGTGTGTGTGTGTGAGAGAGAGAGAGAGAGAGAGAGAGAGAGAGAGAGAGAGAGAGAGAGAGAGAGAGAGAGAGAGGGAGAGGGAGAGGGAGAGGGAGAGGGAGAGGGAGAGGGAGAGGGAGAGGGAGAGGGAGAGGGAGAGGGAGAGAAAATGCTATCGATATAGCAAGTAAGCATACTCTTGATTAAACTAGAACAATGCACTGGTAAATGATGAGTTTTCAAGTCTGACTGAGCAATAAGCTCATGGACCAGCATAAAAAAAATGACCTCAAGAAGTAGCCTAAGTTCAAGTTCAAATGTATATCATTTCATCTACATACATGGTTCTCATATGAAACTTTGGCTAATGTTGGAGTTTTATCTTATGTACTTTTTTCTTTGATGATCAGCTAGACCTCAGTAGCCTCATCTGTAAAAAAAGAAAAGAGAATGGTTTGGACTAGATGATCTCTGAGGTTTCTTTCAGCTCTAAAAAAATGAATTTATGTTTAATGTAAAATTTAAAAAAGGAAAAAGACACTATTTTCATTTTTCCTCAAAAGGTGAAAGAGTTCTTCAGCTCTCTGAAAGAAAATGGTTCCCAGCTTCGCTGTATCCAGCAAACACTTGAAACGATTGAAGAAAACATACGTTGGATGAATCAGAATTATGAGAAAATCAGAGTGTGGTTACAGAAAAGCACCAGCTCATTGTAATTTTTCATATCTTGCTAGGTTCCCATGATCTACTGTAATTACCAGATTTTGTGATAAGGCTGAATTTATTAAGAAAAAAACTTTTTTGCTACAAGGTGGACATATTTTTAACATCTAAAAAAGATGGTTTCTAGCTCAACACCATTCATTTTTCTAGCTCCATGACTAGCTATTCATTTCTCAAAGCAGGATTATTGATATAGATATTTACAGGTGCCAATTCAGCATAAGCCATGTACCAAAACGTAAAGGATTCTTGGGTGTTTTTCATCTGAATCCAGAACTTATTGCTCCCTTCTTTGTGTTAAGACCAGTTTCCTTATCAGTGAAAAAAGACAACTTGCATGATAACTACCTCACAAGGTTTTAAGAAAGATCTTTTTAAACCTCACATAGCTAGATAAATATGAATATGTATGAAACATGTCTTTCATAATTTTTTTCTCCTCCAGGAAGGAAGATAAGAGGAATGTCATGTTGATTATGTAGAACAAATATGCTCCAAGATTAGAATCTGAATCTACTGTTAAAAAAAGTTAAGAGTTCCTATTAAGGCTTAGGACAGGGGTTCTTCCCTGGGGTGTGTGGACCCCCAGGGGTGAGGTCCTTAAAGTTAGATGGGAAAAATTACATTTTTATTTCAATATAATTGGTTTCCTTTGTAATCCTTGTATATGTGCTGTTTATGGATTTTAAAATATTCTGAGAAGAGGTCAGTGGTACAAAAGGGTCTAAGAAGCAAAAACATTTAGCTAAGATCAAGCTGGAGAGATATTGCTTGGTGCTAAGGTGGTAGGAAGGGAGAAGCATGAATTGATTAATTTGGTCTGACCATGAATGTTGAAGCACTTAGGAAATTTTAATGCCAATGAAGAACAAGTCATAGAGTATTTATCGTACTATCATCGGCACTAAAATGTTAAAATCCTGCAGGATGACTGAAACTGCCTAACAAACGAGTCTAAAGGACAACCATCTGCCTTTGTAGTTTACACGAATTAAAAAAGATACCTAAGATTTCATATTAGAAGATACTAGGCTGCTTAATATTTTGGAGTAATGCTATTTCCGTGGAGAAAGTACTTGAAATGTAGTGACTTAAAATGAGTACCACTGATACTTTTCTAGATAATGTTTTATAAAGTTGAATTTTCTGTTATTTGACAAATGTAATTTAATGAACATCAGTCATACTTTTCAGTTTTTTCTTATTAAAAAAACAACCAAAACTAATGAAAGTAATTTTAATGGAAAGTTTGTTGTTTTAAGTAAAATGGGATCCATTTGTATATTCTGTTGAAACATGGTGATTTTTTTAATGTTGGACATTAGCTTTTAACTACTTGTGGAAGTCTTATTTTAAACTGATACGTCATCCTCACATCAAAGTACTTAACTTTTTTTTTTCAGAAATGAATGATCATCTCTGGGCTTCTTTGCCCCAGCGCACATAACAACAACCACCTTCTTTCTCAAACTGCTACGGGGTGTGTTCTGAACCTATAATCTATTAAGCTTCGCTACCAGGATGTATACAAGTGCAGATGTGGTACCCATTTAATGGGGCTTATCCTCCGTCAGAAGCAGGGCTTTGGTGGTTGTCATCTTTTGTTTTTAAAAGTTCCTTGATTTCTTCATGGAAGTCAATGTCACAGAGGTTTGTCTTTACAGATGAAATTTGTAAGTGTGATGTTTGGAGATATTACACTCTAGGAAAAACATAGTTTATCAAATTTGGTCTATGTGATATAAGCCTAACATCTGTTCCTGTCATTATCAGGAATTCAGAATTTTAAGGATCAGATGAGTTAATTGTTAATATCAGCTGTATGTTCAGTGCCATGTCCATAAACTCATTTACCTTCAAAACATTTTATTAGCCATTCACACCTCCAGAACAGTGGTTCTCAGACTTTTTGCAATGGTACAATCTTAAACAAAACTTTGGAAAAGCCCATGTAGGAAAGCCTTCTAAAATTATTTTTAATGCTCAATATCCAAACACAACCCAACCCTCCACCTCAGGGTGCTTCACACTTCCTTGAAGTGAAACATTGTTCTAAAACTCAGAGCTTGACTCAGATTGTTGTAGGGAGATGAAACACGAAGTTTCATGGTTTGTTTTTTAAGCAGCAAAATTAGTTTTGTCCTTCCTTGGCAAACTTAATTTCCTTAAAGTCTGTACAGTGCAAAGACTAACATTTTAATATTGCTTTTAAAAATTATATTCAAGTCTTATATAATGAACAGACACCTGCATTCATTTCCAATGACATGCAGAACTAAATACAAAAACAAAAAATGAATTGCTGAAGGCACAATTGCATTCCAAGAACTTATTTCTATCCGTGACATTAGCTGTGAGTCCGTTCTTGCCACAGGGCAGCAGGAATTGGCCACATTCTGTTCTGGTAATGATCTTCCAACCTGAGCCTCAGTATGCTTTATGGATGCAAGCCAGGGAAAGCTGGCCTTCTGGGAAAAGGGGAGAAGGACTAAGGAGAAAAAAGTCACATGATGCATTTTGCTCCCTGCTCGTAGAAAAGGTACTATCCAGGGTTTTGGTTTTTTTTGTTCTTTTATTATCAGCAGCCATGGTGGAGATGTGTGCATCTAACACAATATTCCATACGTGACCTATAAATTCTTATTAGTCATTCACCCAAGGAAATGTCTGGTACTGCTAAAAGACAAGGGGCAAAGGGTAACCAGCAATCAGAACACTCCAGAACATTGAAAGCTTTTCCCAAATGTTTTAAAAAAATATTGGAAACCAGAAGAAACCTACTAGAATTAACAGGCACTGTGTGTAGAATATGTGCAAAAGTTTGCAGACCTTTTTTGGTTGCTGTACATAACTTTTTATGAAATATATTTCTTAAAAATATAAAGCATCCTTTCCCTCCCAAATGAAGAAAATTAAAAAAAAAAGTTTATCAATGCTTAGTACAATAATACAGGCAACCAAGACATATTCCAGTCATTTCCTGGAAAAGAACATGAAACTAAAATTTTCAGAATGTCAAAAGACTCCACAAATACCCCTGTACAAAAGCCACCCTGAATAATTGCTTTCTTCTGCAAGAGCCTTTGATTTGCTTAGAGTCACCATCCACCATCTGAATGAAGATTTTCTAACATGTGTGGATAGCCTAAAAAGAAGTCAGATAAAAGAAAATCAGTGAAACATCTGATGCAGAAATTCCCCTTGACCCCCCAAGTACCATAAATGTACTATCGACCAAGAGTAATGGATGGTACAGAATAAGAAAAAAAACTGTCTAATAAAGTTATTCATATGCTGGGATAGATAATGAAAGGCAAGCAATTAAAAAAACTGGCCACATCTCAGAAAAATCATGAAGAAACTAATTAGTTTGCCCAAAGGATTTGACTCATAAAAATTTTATTTGATTTGCGAGATTTTCAACAGTTCTGAACACGTTACTATCCTCCAACTATCACTTCCTTCAGTTGCTCTCTACAGCATAGCCATTCTGTCCTCATCCACTTTTCTCTCCCATCCTGCTGCCTCATTCCCCTCCAATCAATAAAAATAAATAAATCAAAATGGGATACGGAGAATCTGGTAACTTGTAGGTTGGTACCTGATTTTCATCAGGCTAATCCTAGTTTCTTACGTAGATCACAGACACCTTGACAAGGACTGTATATGCATTTTAATGGGTAGGATACATATTTGTCCATCTGAGATAGTTTAGCTATCCTAAGGCAAGACTTTTGCAAGATGAGATTCCTTCACGTCTTCTGATTTTAACCTAACTCCATATAGCTATCATGAGAATCCATTATTTATTTCTCAAATTTTAAAAGTATTTTGATCAGTCGTTTAAGTTATGTTAGACTCTTCGTGACTCCATTTGGGGTTTCCTTGGCAAAGACACTGGAGTGGGATTTGCCATTTCCTTCTCCAGCTCATTTTACAGATAAGGAAACTGAGGCAAACAGGGTGAAGTGACTTGGCCAGAGCTAGTAAGCGTCTGAGGCCAGATTTGAACTCAGGAAGATAAGTCTTCCTGATTCTGGACCCAGCACTCTATCCACTGTGCATAAAAATTTAAAAGTAGCCAAATCTTCCTACTTCTCCAGTGCTCCTTCTTTGAACTCCCCATCCCTACTGTTATATTTTTCCTTTTTTAAAATTAGTTCAGACCTGTGATTTCATCATCTTACTCTGTCCCCTAAAACAGAATGGTAATTCATCTGCAACTAAGAGATTTGCCTGAGATATTAAATTACATATTCAGAGTAACCCAAGTACTATACGTAAGGCTCTAGACTTGAATCCAGGTCTTTTTAACCCTGAGACTGGCCTACTTTCCACTATACCACAAAGTTGCCCAATATCTATATCTTGGGATCATGTAATTTTAAGTTGTGATATGCCATCCATTTCCCTATTTCTTCTGGTTGGAATAATACTCTTCCATTTGCTCATCACCATTTAGATTTTGAAAATTCAAGTATACCAAGTTTCTACTTGCAGATTTTAGTTTTCTTAAATAGTGCATGAGGGGAGATTTTAATGTGTCCCATTTATAAGATTAATGTATTTACATATTCTAATAACAGAGTTCTTCTATTATGCAGTGCTTTGCAGAGAGTGACTGATCAGGATATAAATTACTGAATGTGTATTTCATGCAAAGGGTACCCAAAGATGAATTAAGTATGTCAGGTGGTCATTTTCAGGTGCAGTTAGAAAATGTGGCTTGTACTTGGTTACAGTTGTGTTCATTTAAAAGAAATTCTCCCAAATCTTACCCAGTAGTCCAAACTTTTAACTTGTCTTTTCTCCATTGGCTTTTGACTTGGAAGATTTCTCTTTTGTCTGAAAGGAAAGCAAAATTATCAATGGGAATTCTCCCTTTTCTGTATTAAAAATAACAAACTGAATTCAAAGAAAGCCTGTAGAAGAATAGGTCTCTTGGTAGTTCACACTTGGGGAGAAATGGCTAAAGGTACCATGTAACCTGGTTAATATCTGTTTGTCTATCTAATCTATAAAACTGCCATGTGTGCCTCCCCACTGAATCAATTCCCTCATCAGACAGAATCATACCTTTAATTTTTAAAGGGAAAGGTGGGATCACACTTTTTTTTGTTGCAACATATGATTTGAAATATAATAAGAAACTAAATGCTAAATCTTCCCGGGAGATAATTTATATTTAGCTGTCCTCCATTTCTCTCATCTCTTGGGATATTTCATTGGATATAAACAAATTACAAGTACATGGAGGTATCTGACTTACTGTAAAGCAATTCGGAAATTCCTAGAACAGTTGTTTTTTGTTTTTTTTTTTGAAGAAACCACATGCCACTATTCCCAAAACTGATAGCTTTTGTCTCATCATGGTATGTTGATTCAGCCATTCCGAACTAAAGAAATGTCAGAGAACTTAGAATTCATTTTATACAACTTTCCTGAATGCTTTTGGTGAGAGGCAGTTCATTATTCCTCCCATCTGTGGGTAGCTCTAATTATCTTATTTTGAGTTGAAATGTTCTTCCCTTCTCAATCTCTATCCAGCAGTCATTCTGTCCTCTGAAGCTACAGAAACAAAGCCTACTTACTCCTCCCATAAGAAAGCCCTTCAGGTTATCTGAAGATAAGTCCACAGAAGTATCATGACCTACTTTGTCAAAGGTCTCATGGAATAAAAACTATCTTCAGTAGTCTCTTAATTTTTCATTCTAGTAACCCCTATCAAAAACAAGGCTCCAAAAAGTTATTTTCAGGGATCCCATCATGAGACCCCAACATAAACAGGATCTATTGGGCACTTCAGTTATTTTTCTCTTAGACCTAAGTCCACTATCACACAAAATGTTCAGTAAAAAAAAAAAAAAGTAATTTTCAAAAGGCAACTATTAAGGAGTTAAGGAGGGATCATTTATAGCTCTAAAGCATCAAGTCACTTTTCTTTGGAAATTCACTTCAAAAATAAATTTCTTGACAAGAGGGAAATTTATCTACCATTAATAGACAGATCACTAATCTTTTAAGTGGCAAAAAAGATAAGCAGCTACTTCAGGGCCTTAATTGTTAGACCAGTCCTTGTGTTTATTTATTACCTTGGATTTTCCACCATTCTTAGCAGGTTTGGTGCTGGAAACTTCCTTTTCATCTTTTTTCTAGAGGAAAAAAAAAGTAAACTTTATTTAGTCATCATTATTATTATAAGTCTAAGAAATAATGACTGTCCCTCAGTCAAATTAATTCAGATTATTCTGTTCTGCAATGTGATAAATCCTATTTTCATTACACATAGGGAACTAATTTAATATCTTTGGATATCATTCTTTTAAACCTTATATGGAGTTTCTTTAATAAAGGAGGTTCAATTTAGGCAGAAAATTTTGGGAAATGTTGTTAGGTGGGCCACAATGTTTAAAATCATGACTATCTAGGACTAATGCTCATCAAAACAGGGATAATCTTATATTTAGACTGATTTTTATGTGTTAGTATGGAAAAAGAAATTATGGGGATTATGGCATTAAGAAAAAAAAAATCAGTTACAACAACCAGAGAACTAGGATGGATTCTAAAGAAAGAAATACAACGTACAAACATTCAAATGGAGAAAACAGTATTACGAGGAGTTTCCTGGGGTGAGATGAACAGAACGCAGTAGTGGCTGAACAATTAAGTCTCCCATATTTAGGAAGCATTAGAAGTTCTGTGACTGACAGCTACACTTAGTAACAGCCAGATGGGGAGGGGGAGTGGAGAAGGTAATAAATTGATATCTAGTGTGTTCGTTCTGAAAACAAGAAAGAAGGGCCGGTGTTTCCCCTCTTCCTTTTCCCCATGAAATGCCAGACAGCAATACGGTAGAGCAGAGAAAGCACAGGACTGATATGGAGGAGTCCTGTGTTTTAGTTAGAGTTCTGCTGCTGACTTTTCTTTGTATCCCAACACTTAGTACAATACTTGGAACACCACAGGTGTTTAATAAATGCTTACTGACTAACAAAGTGGCAGCTATGTGGTGCAGTACTGGGTCTGGAGTCAGAAAGACTTATCTTCCTGAGTTCAAACCTGTTCTCAGATACTTACTAGCTGTGTGACCCTGGGCAAGTTACTTCACCCTGTTTGCCTCAGTTTTCTCATCTGTAAAATGAGCTGGAGAAGGAAATGGTGAACCATTCCAATATCTTTGCCAAGAAAACCTCAAATGGGGTCACAAAGAATTGGACATGATTGAAACAAATGAACAACTGCCACTGACTCTATGACCTTGGGTGAGTCACTTTAAAATATTATGGACACCAACACAACCTTTGTGCTAATCTGTTTTTTATCCCTCACTCTCACCGCATGACCCCATAACACAGACAATTTGAAAATTGGCAGGAAAATTACTCACCGTTGTCAATTTCTTGGGATCTTCTGGAGATGGAGTTTGGGAACAGTTGTCAAAGCCTTCTGAGAGTACATCAATGGGGTCCCCACCACTGGCAGAACTCTGAAATGGAAAGTTCTATCAGTAAAGAAATACAAAGTGTAAGGTCATTTTCTAACCCCAACAAGAAATAATGACCTCCATAGAGCAAATCTGCTGTTTTTCACCATGTTTTTTTAGGTGTTTTTCTTAGTGAGAATGCTGAACTAGACAGGAACACAAAAATATCCCATCTAGATGTAAGATGAAGTACACTATCCCATAATCCCAGTCAGATTTAAATTCAATAGAGAAATAAAGCACTATAGATTTTACCTTGGGCTCCTTGGGTGGCGGCTTTGCTGGACTGCCCTTAAAAACAAGACACATTGCCTATCAAACAACATTCTCACACATGTTCAAATTAGAAAACAGCAATCGAAATATGTAAAAAACAAAATGAGAAAACAGTCAACTGCTGAAGAATGTAAAAACCCCCCAAATCCTAAACCAACAATCCCAGAAATATTACCCCATTAACATGGAATCCAGATCGAAAACAATTTATTTCTCTACCTCTCACTTTGCCATCTTGGTTAAAATATGGAAATGTTAAAGCAATTATCACCCTGATATGCCTAAAGGAAATGTAAAAAATTTCCCAGGACTATAAAATGAAATGACTTTTCTTGTTTTGGCTCCTTTGGCAAATTTGTGTGTGTTTTTACAATTCTGCATCAAATGTTTCAGAAGTCAGCTAAATAACGATAAAATAACAGGACAAAAAAACCCAAAAAACAAAATCAGAAAATTTAAAACTACATTCACAAAGACTGTGAGTCATTGTGGTAATAGGTAAGTTAAAAACTGGGTCAAGGTTGCTTGGTAAGCTCATTAAACCACATTTGCCAAGAGTACAGCAATGACCACATGGAGGCAGCAAAGCACATTTTGAGAAACAGTGAACATGCTCAAGAATTCCAAAGCCTAACAGGACAGTCTGGCTCTGTTTGCCTCACTGGGCCTCAAATGCATATCAGTTGGGTGTAATTTATATTTACCCATCTCAGTAATCTGCCTGGAAGAGGACAGAGTGATTTTAAAACATAAAGTCTCAAGTATAGGCCATTTAGAGGCAAGCCAGTCTGACCTAAAGGAAAGATGAGGTCAAAAGCAGTCCTCTATGTCTGGATCAAAAGACTGACTCTTTTGCTTTCTTGATGTATCTAGATAAGAACAGAACAGGTCTTCTGTTTTACCTAACATTCTTTTCTTTAACTTTGGCTAATGGATCAGAATGCCTGCTTCTCACCTGCACTCCTCCTCCCATCCCCTTTAGACCTTTGACCTCAGGGATTTTTCCCCCCCTTTCTCTCCCCCTTTATTTGAACTGGAACTGTGATTTCTCTCATTGATGTAGCGCACTCTTAATGAGGAAGCTCCTCTACCAAAGCAGATTTGCAATTTCCACTTAATAGTATGAATAGTCTGACTGAGTTATCTAGGCCACTGAGGGGTCAAAGGACTTGGCCTGGGTCAAACAGCCAAGACATGTTAAAAGCAGGACTTGAACCTAGATTTTGCTGATCAAGAAGCCAGTTTTCTGCCTACTCTTAATATGTGTCTCACTGCCACATGACAACTGGACTAAGGCTAACTGATATGCTAATTAGTACAACAGACTCTAAGTCATACCTTATTTGAACATATATTTTCAAAAAGCACTTCCCTTATATTTCATTTGAAATTTGGATAAAAATGAAAACCACACAACTAAATGTATCATCTTATATTCAGAAGGGCCCTTTACCTGGTCATCATTATCAAGAAGATTCCTGTATTCAGGGGGTATGGTGTCATCTCTTTCTCCCAGCTTATCTCTATGTTCAGCTTTAGTTTTTTCCTAGAAATATTGAGCAAAAAAAAAAAATCATAATTAACATTTGTTCCATTTCTTATCATGGAATGCAGCCTGAGTTTCACAGCATTTATTGCATTTTGGTACATTTATCGCATTTGGGGACAAATCTTTTAATTGTTTTAAGCAATTGAAGACAGTATCTTCAATCTAACATGGATAAAAATGTTCATTATTATCTATGGATTTTCTATTTGCATTTGAAAATGTTGATCTACAGTACAGTACTGAGTTTTAAGACAGGAGTATTGTGTGTACTCAACTCCCTTACAATTTCATACATGGGACAAGGAATGGGCACAAATTAATTTCAAGAGAAATAAATGACAAAATACGACCTTTTGAAATTATGATTGGAAGGGAAGCCCAGGGTTATGAAAAGATCACTTCTCGAACCAAAATTTGAGCTTTCCTAGCTCATCTGAATAATTCTGACATCTGTCATTTTCAGTAAGACCCAAGAGCTAACATTCTTGATAGATTACAAAAGAATGAAGTGATATCTTGGCTCTGCTCAAAGAACATAAAGTGAAGCCTTTAACCTTTGACTTATGACAATAACTGGATATTTACTGCCCCCCGCATCCCCCCCCCCCCCCCCCCAGGTCACTCTCCCTTCCTCAAAGAAGTCTCACAATCTTGCTCTTTGCCTAAAACCCAGATCTCATACACAGGGAATTTCAATACTATGGCTTCCTACCCAATTGCTCAATTTCCCCAACTCCAAAGACTTATTACACCTTTACTCCACCTTAGCCACACAATAGGAATTACCCCAACATAGTCTTACCTTGACAATAAGAATTCTGAAATTCTTCTCTTTGGTCATACTCTCCTATCTTTACATTTCTCTATGCCTCACCCCTCCCACACCCATTTCTTATCCTCAGCATGCCCTGTGATTACTGTACTCTTCCTTATTCTCCTAAATTATCATCACTGCTCTGGCCTTATTTCCTTTCCTTCCTAGTGTTGACTCAATAATGAACTAGTTCAGCTATATACTGTACACGGCTCTTGAAACTCTTGTCTCCTTTATCTATAGCTACTCTTGCCTTGCTTTGCCCCAACCTTGACCACCCCCCTCCATGAGCTTTATTCACACCCTACTGGGTCCACACGAAATTTTATATTATCTTAACAGGGCTCTCCCTGCTGCACAGCACTCAGCCATCAAAGTGATATTCCTAAAAACCAGGTCTGACTATATCATCCCCACTCAATAAACTCTAGTGACTCTCTACCACTTCTAGGATCAAATATAAAATCTTCTCTGTGGTGCTCAAAGATCTACATAACCTGCCACTTCCCACCTTTCCAGTTTTCTTACACCTCCCATGTACTCTGAAATCCCTCACTCAAAATAAAGTCAAGTGCAAGTCATGTCATTATTTCTCTGATGGCATGGTCTTCTTTGGCAACGAAGGACAAACACATGCATACTCTGAAATCCAGTAGCCTTTTTGTCGTTGTTCCTTGAACAAGACACTCCACCTCCCAGTTGTGGGCATTTTCTCCAGCTGTCCCCCATGTTCTCCTCATTTCCACTTTGTAGCTTCCCTGGCTTCCTTTAAATTCCAGCTGAAAACTCACCTTCCACAGGAATCCTTTCTCGACCCACCCCCCTTGATTCTAGTGTCTTCTTTCTGTTGATTATTTCCACCTTTGCCTGTATATAGTTTGTTGATTCATAATTGTTTGCATCTGTGAGCCCAGTGAGAGCAGGGACTTTTTGCCTTTCTTTGTATTCTCAGTTCTTAGCACAATGCCTGGTCACATAGTAGGCCCTTAACTGTTTACTGATTGATTGTTTTCCTTTATGCCTCTACTGTACTTCTCACAATGGTTGTATCAAACCTCTCCTTCATTCTTTCAACCTCTTACCACCTCCTTCTTTGCAGTCTCAGAAAAAAGGTGAGTCTTCTCCTTGTTACAGACAACCCTCTATCTGTGCCCCTAATTTCCTCCCAGATTGTGTGTTCTCGTTATCTCCCTCTCCCCCTTCCTTCCCTCCTTTCCAGTCTCTCCATCTACTGGCCCCTTAATTTTTGCCTTCCACAGTGCTCAGGTCTTCTTCATCCTTAAAACAAACCTTCACTTTGTCCTACTGTCGCATACCTCTCCTTTTCTCAGTCAAACTCCTAGAAAAACCAGTCTATGGCCATTGCCTACATTTTCTCTCCTTCCTTTAGCATAATGGAAGTGCAGCTGGAATAACATTAAGGATTTCAGCAGTCATCCAGTCTAATCCATACATGACCCCTCCTCATAACACATTCAAGCTGTGGTCATTCATGTGAGAGACATGCTCATTTACAAAGAACAACACTTGATGTAAAATCCAGGAGAGCTTTTAATTTTTCATGTGAGGTTGCAAGCCCAGTTGTTCTACAAAGAGACACATCCACTCACGGTGAATGACAGTACCTTTGTCCCTGGGCCATTTTCCCATTGGTTGGTCCTAAGAGGTGCACAACTTTCCGATCTGTCTTGTTCATACAAGCTCCTTAACATGTTCCCCCCTCCTGTACATACATTGTATGTGCATTCAAATTAAGTCTTGGCGGAAAAAATATTCATAAGATCATTAAGCATGTGCTCTGTCTTTCAGCTGTGACTTCTGACCCACCTGGAGATGTCCTAACCCCAGAACCAGTTCTAGCTGGTTTCTGTTAATCTGGGGCTTGTGACCCTCTTAGAAAACAATCCTCCTTCCCCTAGTTCCTATCTGGGGCTAGGGATTCTTTTAGGAAACAATACCCCTTCCCCTATTTCCAATCTTTTGTGACAATAATATCTCTTCCTCCATTCCTTACATTTAACCTCTGCTTGAAGATTTCCAAAGACAGGCAAATCATTCCACTTTTGGACACTTGTAATAGTTAGATAGCTTTTTCCTGACATTGAGACTTAATTTGCCTCCTGCCAACTGCCAGCCTTTATTTTATTTCTGCACCCTGGGGTCAAGCAGAATGTGTCCAATCCCTTCTCCACATAACAGCCATACAACAGCCCTTTAAATACTTGAATGGAACTATCTTTTCTCTATCCACCCCCAGAGCAGACTTTTCTACAGGCTAAACATGTCCAGCTCCTTTAACCAATTCTCATACGTCATGAACTCAAGGCTCTTCATTGTCCTAGACATGCTCCAGCTTATCAATAGCTTTTTTAGACCCTGGCAGAACTGAACCGCCAGATGAGTTTTGACAAGGACAGATTCTAGCAAGATCATCACCTCCCTATTCTTGGAAGCTAAGCTCCTCTTAAAGTAGTACATTCAGTTTAGGTTGCGTTTCCAGTCCACTGAAACCCTCTGATCCTTTTCAAAACAACTGCCGTCTATCCAGACGTCTTCCGTCTTATATTCATATACTTGATTTCTGTAACCAGCTGCAAACCTTTACATAAATTTATTCCTATTGAATTTCATCTGATAAGATTCAGCTCAATGTTCTAGCCTGTCAATACATTTTTGATTGTGATTTCATCTTCTAATGTGTATTTATAAAGTGCCTACTATGTGCCAGGTACTGTGCTAAGCACTTTATAAATAGTATCTCATGTAAAGTTAGCTATCTTTTCCAGCTTTGGATCATCTGAAAATCTGATGAATCTACCATGGATGCCTTTATCTAAACCAGAGGTTTCCAAACTTATTTGGCTCACTGCACCTTTTAAAAAAAATTACTCAGCAGCCCCCTCCCTTCCCCCAAATCTACTTTTTTTAACCTTTTAAGTTTTTTTTAATAATTTTTTGCATCACTTAAAAATATAAAATATATGTTTTTTAAATGACATCTTAAATTTAATAATTTATTGTAAATCAGTGGGTTTTTCCTGCATTGAAATTTTGATAACTCAGTGTTGTGCCATGTAACCATATAGGATTGTATTATAAATAAATCATTATAGGCACATATTCTTGCTGATGCATGCTGGACTTCCTGACAATGCTTGACACACTCACTTGCCAACACTTGCTTGTTGAGACCTGTTGATGGAACTGACCACTAATTAGTTATAATTTGTATTTTGTGTGCTTTTTGGAAAATAATGTCATCACTACAACTTTAACCCTGTCACATAACAGATGAAACACGTACAGAACAGTTTTTCAAAATTTTCTTCTCTTCTTTCCTTATGCTTTCACTGTCCCCTTATTTTTATTCAACTTCCCCACCCCCCAATAGCACCAGAGGCTACAGTCCCCCAATCGTTCCAGCACCCCATTGGGGTGTCCATTTTGGGAACCTATGAAACTATTGATAAACATGTTAAGCAGCATAGGGCCAACCAAACTCAGGCATCTGGGGAACTACTGCCACCAAACAATCCTCTTTGAGTTTGGTCATCAGTGTGTTCTAAATCCATATGACTATATTACTGTCTAATCCATGTCTCTCCATCTTCTTTACAAGAATAGCAGGAAATCCTTTCTCAAACCCCTGGTTAAAATCTAGGTAATCTATATCTCAGCATTCCCCTTATCAGTGATTAATCCTGTCAGAGGAGGAAACTACTTGTTCTTGATGAAGTCAGACTAACTCTGTGATAATTACTGTTTTTAATAGTTGCTCACTAACTAACATCGGTCTCTTTAATAGTATGTTCTAGAATTTTTCCAACAAGTTCAAATGGACTTAATTTACTTTAAAAAAATCTACAGTATAATATGACAGCACTATTGGCAGGTAAAACTAATAAAAACCAATATGGATAGAGTATAATTAGGTGACATTAATTTGCCCCTCTACAAATAGACGGCATTTCTAAATGATTGGAATCTGACAGCATTTGGGAACTGATCCATACTACAGGTTAGAAGATAAAGTTATACGACTTTATTTCTTATGTGGAAAAGAACATCTAGATTGTACAAGTAGCTTTGCACTCAGTACTTTCAGAAATTTCTTGTCTTTTTTTGTTGAGGGGGTAGCTGTTATATGAAATTATAAGTGTTTTATTTTATTTTCTTTAACTTTATTTCTTACCTTTACTTTATCCTCCATTGGCTTATTCTCATCAGGGTCCGGGGTTTGTTCTCCAAGGGATTTAGAGAGTTGATCCAAAGCATCATCAAGCCCCTCATTTTCTTGCTAAAGAGTAAAAACAAAAACTCCACGTTGACTATAGCTATACCATGGATACGCAGCCTAACACAGAGGCGCTGGACTTTTTTCTACAAGCAAACCTACTTATTTTCAGTGTAAACAACTAAGTGGTTCAGTGGATAGAGCACTGAGACTGGAGTCAGGAAGACTTGAATTCACATCCAACCTCAGACACTTACTAGCTGTGTTACCAAATCATTTAACCTCTGTTTGCCTCAGTTTCCTCTATCATAAAATGGAATAATAATATAGCATAGCGTAATAACAGCACCTACCTCCTGGGGTTGTTGTGAGGATCAGATATTATTTGTAAAGTGTTTAGCATAGTGCCTGGTACACAGTAGGCACTTTATAAATGCTAATTCACCTTCCCCTTCCCTTATCCCAAGCAGATACTTGGCTGTATTTAAATGTTCATTAGAGTTAAAGATCTTCCCTGCCCATTAATAGGCCTCACAAGGATCCCATTAAGGGAAGCTTGATTAGGAGAGGTTTGTCTTGTAGGAAGGCCCACACCTTTTGTTAATTATTGAGGCACTGGGTCATGAGGGTTGTGATGCCCTCTGGCTCTGAAAAGTGTATATATACTCTGAGGCAAGGTTTTGCTTTGGGAGCTTCTTTGGAAGAAGGTTCGTGTGCCAGATGAGACTCTTGGTAGCCATGTTCCCCCCATCCCCACTTCGAAAACTTCTTTCTCTGGTAACTATGTATGTATGTAATGGTCAGACAGTTGGATCTGTCTATTGATCTGTGATGTATGTATTGCTTGTGGTCAGAGTTAGAAGCCCTGCCTGCTGGTCTTTATTTCTCTGCTTGTATTTTCTGTTGGTATATGTGATTAAAGTTGTTGACCCCTCAAAAGTTACTTTCCTTTTAGAAATGCAGATCTAAGAACACGTGCTAGCAGGTCCTCTTGTGAATGCCAGGGTGCTTGCTGCTACAAGATATTGGGACACAGTAACAGGGGGGCAAGGGAAGATGAAAAACGCTGTGTGCTGACAATGGACAGCAGCATCCTTATGACCTCCCTTGGGGGCACATCGTGGGGTCCTGCCAACAACATCTTCCTTTCCAAAATGTTCCTGAGCCATATTGGGAGAGTGTGTCATCACAATCCACTAAATAAGGCTTGAAGAATATCTAGTTGGGTAAACTGTGGTCATGTTATTGCATATTTTAAAAGGCAATTATAAAGATGGATATGAAAACTCTTCAGTGCTTTTCCATCAAAATTCAATCTGACAAACATTTGCTACATGTTCACAAGGCACTGTGCTAAGTCCTGGGGAGATGGACAAAATGAACATTTTCTACCCTCAGGAAGCTTACAATCTACTCAGAAATACAACATGTAAATAGATGTGTAAACACACAATTATTTTAAAAGGCAGAGGGCACTAATAACTATTGGAAGGGCAGGAAGGGGTTGAGGGATTAAGAAGAACCCTAAGTAGTTAATAGAACCAGAGTTGAGCCTCACAGGAAGTAGTAAAGTTTCTAAGAGGCAGAGATTAAAAGGGAGAGCAGTATAAGCAAGGAGAGACACCCTGTGTAATGTCACTGCGACTTAAGATGGTATGCCAATTTGAGGAATTTGGCTAGGTTAGTTGAATATACAGTGCATGAAGGGAAGTAAAATGAAATAAGGTTAGAAAGGTAGGTGGGGCACTGTTGGTGGAATTGTGAATTGAGCCAACCATTCTGGAGATCAGTTTGGAACTAGGCACAAAAGACTACCAATCTGTGTGTACCTCTTGACCCAGCAATAGCAGGACTAGTCTGTATCCCAAAGAGATCAAAGGAAAAGGACCTATTTGTATAAAGATATCTACGGCAGTTCTTTTAGTGGGAGCTAACAACTGGAATTTGAAGGGATACCTATCAATTGGGGGATGGCTGAACCAGTTGTGGTATGTGATTATGAGGGAATACTATTGTACTATAACACATGATGAGCAGGATACTTTCAGAAAAAGCTGGAAAGACTTACATGAACTGATCAACGATCAATATCAATGACTTAATTATTCTCAGCAATACAATGACATGACAATTCTAAAGGACTCATAAAAAATGCTATCTATCTTCAGAGAAAGAACTAATAGATCCTAAATGCAGATTGAAGCTTACTATTTTTCACTTTCTCTATTGGGTATTTATTGGTCTGTTTTCTTTCACAACATGACTAGTACAGAAATAGGGGTATAGGGAGAAAGGAGAGTCCAGGAAGACTTCTAGTGTGATGCCATTGTTGTGATCCTAGGAAGATGAGAGTATAAAGCAGAAACAGGAAATTCTGAATGAAGGGCAGGTTTAGAGATTGACATCTGTTTTGGATTTGTTGAATCTTCGATGCCTGTGGCACATCTAAGGTAGAGGTATCAGAAGCTCTTGATGCAGGATTGGAATTCAGAAGAGAAATGAAGCCTGGATATGTGGACTTGGGAGTCATTTTCATCAGAGGAACATAAGCGGTACTGACATTGGCACTGCATTTGCAACTTCTGAGCACATCACGAGGCCTGATTTTAAAGGGCACATTAAATCTGTATAATATACATATTGTCTCTCTGACTGAACAACGAAATCCTTGAACACAGGGACTATCTTCTGCCACCTTTCTTTGTACTGTCAATCCTCAACTTCTGTAAGGGTAACATTCCCAGAAAATAGCATGAAAGCAGAAAATGCAAATGTTGTTACACTGAACCCATGGGAAATGTAGTGACCAAATTCAAGTGACCAACCCAAACTGTAATGTTTTGCTAGAGATTGCTGAAAATACACTTTTCTGTATGCAATTCTTTGTAACAAAATCTTTAAAGTGGGGGTTTGGACTCAGTGGCCTCTAAATACCCTCCCAGTTCTAAATCTACGAATTAAAAGGCCTCAAATATAGAGGACTATCATCTATGCTCTGGTGCAACATCAGAAAGAAAAGAAATACAGGTGACATCACATTTCACAATTCCAAGAAAAGCAGCCACCACCACCACTGGAACAAATGGATAAAGAGCATTATTTAAGAAATGAAAGAAGTCCAAAAGTTCTCTACGTGCTACCCAGAACAGGCTATATAAGACATTACTTATGGGATTCCACGATAACAAATGCTCTCTGCCATCTTAAAAAGTAACCAGTCTTAGCAATCCAGAATAGGTAGACAGTTGATCTTTTTAAAACATTAATTGGTAGGCTTCTTATTATCCTTTGTGATAGGAAAGATTTTTTTTTTTGAGAAAATAAATCAAAACACCTAGTACTTACTGAGGTATCACGTGGACTTGCAGAGACTGTTGAAGGTTCTGGTGTGGGGTCAGCCATCACCGTGGCTTCAGAAGAATGTTTCTTGTCTTTGGATTTCTAAAGAGCCAAACATAGTCAAAAGGTTACTGCCAAAGGAACCCAACTGAAGGAAATTTAAAAGCTGATGGAGAAAGTTTTTCTTTTTTTTCTATCCTATTATTTTTAAAAATATTTTATTTTCCTCCTAATTACATGTTAAAACAATTTTAACATTATTTTTAAAGTTTTGAGTTCCAAATTCTATCCCTCTCTCTTTTTCCTTCCCCACCCCCTTTCTGAGACAGTAAGCAATTCAATATAGGTTATATTTGTGCAATTCTGCAAAACCTTACCATATGATTCATTTTGTACAAGAAGGCTCTAACCACAACAAAAAGAAAATGAAAAATAGGATGCTTCAGTCCGTATTCAAACAACATAGTTCTTTCTCTGGAGGCAAATAGCAAGTTTCATCATGAGTCCTTTGGATCATTGCAGAGAATAGTTAAATCATTCACAATCCTTCATCGTATAATACTGTGTACAATGTTCTCTTGGTTCTGCTCATTTTGCTTTGCATTAGTTCATGGCTTTTCAGATTTTCCTGAAATCATCCTGTTCATCATTTCTTATATCACAAATAATAATCCATCACAATCATATAACACAACTTATTCAGCTGCATCAAAGAGTATGCAGTTTTACAGCCCTTTGAGTATAGTTTCAAACTGCTCTTCAGAATGGTTGGATCAGTTCATAACTCCGTCAACAATGTATTAGTGTCCCAGTTTTCCCACATCCCCTTCCACATTTATAATTTTCCTTTTTTTGTCATATTAACCAATCTGATAGGCATGAGATGGTATCTCAAGAGTAGTTTTGATTTGAATTTCTCTAATCAATAGTGATTTAAAGCATTTATTCGTATGAGTATGGATAACTTTGATTTCTTTGTCTTCAAATTTCCTATACACATCCTTTGACCATTTATCAACTGGGGGATGACTTGTATTCTTATAAATTTAACCCATTTCTCTATGTATTTTAGAAATGGGGCCTCATCAGAAATGCTTGTTGCAAATCCCTCTCTCACCCAGTTTTCTGCTTTCCTTTTAATTTTGGTTTCATTGGTTTTGATTGTGCAAAAACTTTAAAATTTTATATGATCAAAATTATCTATTTTTCCATTATCCACAGATCTGATAGGTAAACTATCCCATGCTCTAATTTCCTTTATGTCTAAATCACATACCCATTTTGACATTATCTTGGTATATGGTGTGAAATATTGGTCTATACTTAGTTTTTGGCATACTATTTTCAACTTTTTCCAGTTTTTGTCACATGATGAAGTTTTGTTCCAAAGGCTTGGATCTTTGGGTTTATCATATTCTAGATGACTATGGTCATTTACTATAATGTAATTCCATTGATCTACCATTCTATTTCTGAGCCAGTACCAGATTGTTTCGATAATTACTGCTTTATAATACAGTATGAGATCTGGTATGGATAGACCACCTTCCTTCACATTTTTTTATCAATTCCTTTGATAACTTGGACCTTTTTTTTCTTTCAGATGAATTGCATTACTTTTTCTAGCTCTATAAAGTATATTTTTTCGTAGTTTGATTGGTATGGCATGGAAGAAATAGATTAATTTAGGTAGAAGTATCATTTTATTATATTGGCTCAACCTACTCATGAGCAATTAATATTTTTCCAATTGTTTATATCTAACTATTTGTGTGAACAGTGTTTTGTAATTGTGGTCACATGGTTTCTAGGTTTGTCTTCTTAGGAAGACTCCCAAGTATTTTATATTGTCTGCAATTATTGTAAATAGAACTTTCTGTGTCTTGCTGCTGGGATTTGTTGGTTGTATAAAGAACTACTGATGATTTATGTGGGTTTTATGTGCTAAAGTTGTTAATTATTTCAAGTAAATTTTAATGGATTCTCTAGGGTTCTCTAAGTATACTATCATATCATCTGGAAAGAGCACCTATTCTAATTCCTTCTATTTCTTTTTCTTCTCTTATTGCTATAGCTGGTATTTCCAATATTCAATAACAGAGGCAATAATGGCCATGTTGCTTTGTATTAGAAAGGTTTCTAGCTTATCCCCATTATAAATAATGCTTGCTAGTGGTTTTAGATAAATATTACTTACCATTTTAAGATAAGCTTCATTTATTCCTATGCTCTCTAGTATTTTTAACAGGAATGGGTGTTGTATTTTGTCAAAGGCTTTTCCTGCATCTATTGAGATAATCACATGATTTCTCTTGGTTTTGGTATTGATATGGTCAATTAGGCTGATAGTTTTCCTAATACTGAAGTCCTAATATCCAGTTCTTTATTCCCACTGAGTCATAGCGTATGATCCTTGTGATATATTGCTGTAATTCCCTTGATAGTATTTTATTTAAAATCTTTGTATTAATATTCATTAAGGAAACTGGTCTACAATTTTCTTTCTCTGTTTTGGCTCTTCCTGGTTTATGTATCAAGACCATATTTGTGTCACAAAAGGTATTTTATAAGACTTCTTTGCCTATTTTTCCTAATAGTTTATATAGTATTAGAATTGTTCTTCAAATGTTTGGAAAATTTCACTTTTGAATCCATCTGGTCCTGGGGACTGATGGCTTGTTTGTGTTTGGTATCTTTTTCTAAGATTGGATTATTTAAGTATTATTCCATTTCTCTTGTTAATTTGGGTAATTTATATTTTTGTAAATATTCATCCCTTTCATTTAGATTGTCAAATTTATTGGCATGTAATTAAGCAAAATAACTCCTAATAATTATTTCAATTTCCTCTTCATTGGTGGTGAATTCACTCCTTTCATTTCTGATTCTGGTAATTTGGTTTTCTTCTTTCCTTTTGTAAATCAAATTAGCCAGTGATTGATCTGTCTTATTGGTTTTTACCCCATAAAACCAGCTTCTAGTTTTATTTATTAGTTCAATGGTTTTCTTACTTTCAATTTAATCTCTTTGATTTTCAGGATTTCTAATTTTTGTGATTAATTGGGGATTTTTCATTTGTTCTCTTTCTAGCTTTTTCAGTCACATGTCCAATTCACTGATATTTTCTTACGTAAGCAATTATATGCATATTCTTCTAAGGACCACTTTGGCTGCATCCTATAAATTTTGGTATGTTGACTCATTGTTGTCATTTTCTTTAATGAAATTATTGTTTCTATGATTTGTTCTTTGACTCATTTATTTTTTAGGATTAGATTATCTAATTTCCAATTAATTTTTAATCTACCATTCCATTGCCCATTACTGGATGTAATTTTTTCCGTATTATGATCTGAAAGGATGCATTTACTATTTCTGTTTTTCTGCATTTGTTTGTGAGGTTTTTATGCCCTAATAAATGGCCTATTTTTTGTGCATAGCCATGTACAGTTCAGAAAAAGGTATATTCCTTTCTATTTCTATTCAGTTTTCTCCAGACATCTATCATATCTAACTTTTCCAAAATTCTATTCATTTCTTTAACTTCTTTCTTGTTTCTAGTCCTGAGGGGGGAAAGTTGGGTTCCCTCACTAGCATAGTTTTATATTATCTATTTCTTCCTGTAACATTAAACTTCTTTAAAAAATTTAGATGCTCTATCATTTGGGGCACAATGTTTAGTACTGACATTACTTATTGTCTATGGTACCTTTCAGTAAGATATATCTTCCTTATCTTTTTAAATTAGATTTATTTTTGTTTTTGCTTTGTCTTAGATCATGATCGCTACCCATGCTTTCTTTGCTTGAAGCATAGTGGATTCTCCTCCAGCCCCTTACCTTAACTCTGAGTGTGTCTCTCTGCTTTAGATGTGTTTGTTTTATGGTAGGATTCTGGTTTTTCATCCATTCTGTTACCTGCTTCTGTTTTATGGGTGAGTTCACTCCATTCACATTGACAGTTATGATAACTATTTTCCTCCGTGCTGTTTCCCCCTATTTATCCTTCTCTCTCACCTTCACTCTGTGTTTGACATCTGATCACTGCCTCCTCCAAGCTTCCCTCTTTTCTATCAATCTTCTCTACCCCTCTACCTCCATCACCCCTTATTTTCATCCCTTTTTACTTACTTACAGGATAAGGTAGATTTCTGTATCCATTTGTGTATGTTATTCTCTCTTTGAGCCAATTCTGATGAGAGGAAGATTCAAGCTTTGCCCATTCCACCCCCATCTTCTCCATTATAATAGCTCTTTTATGTCTTTTAAATGTGAGATAATTTCCCCCATTTTATCCCCCCTTCCTTCTTCTCCCAGTGCAATCTTCTTTCTCATCCTATTATTTGTTTTTAGGGTTTCATCCCATCAAAGTCACCTTGCAGTCAGACACACTGTTCACATATACTTCCTCTAACTGCCCTTATAATAATAAAATTCTTAAGAGTTATAAATATTATCTTCCCATATAGGAATATAAACAGTTTAACTTTATTGAGCTTCTTACGTTTTCTCTTTTTTTTATGCTTTTATGTTTCCTTTGCATCTCATACTTGGAGATGAAATTTTTTAAATTCAGTTCTGGTCTTTGAATTGGAAAAGGCTGAAAGTCCACTGTTTTGTTAAAAATCCATTTTCCCCCTGAAGGATTATAGTCAGTATTACTGGGCATATGATTCTTGATTATAATCCTAACTCCTTTGCCTTCCAGAATGTCATATTCCAAGCCGTCTCCTCTAACTTTTTAACGTGGAAGGTGTCAAATCCTATGCAACCCTGACTATAGATCCATAATATCTGAGTTGTTTCTTTTTGGCTGCTTTCAGTACTTTTGCCTTGACCTAAGAGCTCTGGAATTTGACTTTGATGTTCCTGGGAGTTTTCATTTGGGGATCTCTTTCAGGTGGTGATCAGTGAATTCTTTCAATTTCAAGGTTGCTCTCTGGTTGTAGGCTATCAGGGAAGTTTCCTTGATAAGTTTTTGAAAGATGCTACCCAGGCTTTTTTTTTTTTTTTATTGTTGTAGCTTTCAGGAAGTCCAATAATTCTTAAATTATCTCTCCTGGATCTATTTTTCAGGTCATCTGTTTTTTCCAATGAGAAATTTCACATTTTCTTCTATTTTTTTCTTCTTTTGATTTATCATGTCTTGATGTTTCATGGAATTATTAGCTTCCACTTGTTCAATTCTAATTTTTGAGGAATTATTTTCTTTAGTGAGCTTTTGTACCTCCTTTTCCATTTGACCAATTTTATTTTTTTAAGCAGTTATTTTCTCTGGTGAATTTTCATATGTCTTTTCTCATGCTTTTCCCCATGATTCCCTTGCATTACTTTTATTTCTTTTCCCAATTTTTCTTCTATTTTTCTAATTTTCTTTTTAAAATCCTTTTAAAAACTCTTTTAAGAGCTCATTTTGGGCCTCAGAACAAATTACATTTTTCTTTGAGGCTTCACATGCAGCCATTTTGACACTTGTACTCTTCTAAGTTTGTATCTTTAGACTCCCTATCAGCACAGTAACTTTCTACAGTTAAGTTCTTTTTTTTGTTGGCTTGCTTGGGGTTCTTTTTTATCTGCCTATTTTGTGATTTGGTATTTTTATGTGTGAGCTGGGATGTGTTCCTTCAGTGTCCCAGGCTTCTTGTTCTGGGGCTCAGTGTCTTGCTGTGGGCTTTCACTGGGTCTCAGGGCCTAACTGCTGGCTTAAACTGTTGGGGGAGCCTCCCAGCTACTACGTGCTGAGGTGGGGTAGGGCCTCCTTGTTGGCCTCCTGTGGGTATGGAGTTTGTTGCTGGCCTGTCTCAAGCACCTTGCTTCTGGGTTGCTATGGAAACAGGGCCTCTTGCTGTCTGGCCTTAGAGGTTGGGATCTTGCTGCTGACCTGCCCCAGGGGCAGTGGGGTGTACTGCTGACTGGTGTCTGGGTGGGACCCAGCCATGGGGTCTCACTGGAGACTAATGCAGGGGGTGGCCTTGCCCGGGCATTGCTGGCTTGCAGGAGGTCAGGGCCTCCATAGTGAAGGGCCCTGGGCTCAAAACTTCCCTACAGGCCCCCTGCTGTGAGACTGGCTGCTGCTGCTCTGGGACGGGCTCCCCTCCCACCCCGGTGAGACAGACCTTGCCTGCTGACATGGTGAGTTGCCGCCTGCTCCTAGATAAATCCTGAGGTGGTTTTCCAGTTGTCTGGAGGGGAATTGGAGAGGGCTCCAGGGGATCCCTCCCTCAAGCCGCCATCTTGGCACTGAAAGTCCATCATGTTGTTGAATATATTCACTAAGTCACCAAGTTCTGATGTTTCTATGGGTTCTGTAACATTTCTTACATCGATCCCTTTCTCTCTCTTGACCCTCATCAATTCACCTCAAAGAACCACAAAGAGAGGTTAAAAATCAGGGTTTACTTCACTACTTTGCTAATTGTCTTAAAAGTGATGGGGAAAATGTTAATAGTGCAGATGAGATGCCAAAGTACGTCCTGTGTGTAGTTTTGGTAGAGCTGGCTGTTAAACATTTACCACCATACCTCTGTTACTGAAAGAGCTTCTTGATTGGACTCTGTGACTCAGTCTCTTCCCCTTGTCTCTCTAACTCTTCAAAAAGGCTGCCAAAATGACATTCCTGAAGTGTCAGACTAACCATGTCACCCTCCACCTCAATAAACTTCAGTGGCTACCTGCCTTACAAGCCTCTCTGTACAAACCCACCTCCAATCTACCTTTCCGGGATCATACACTTCCTGGGAGGGGTGGGGAACCTGTGACCTCAAGGCCACACATGGCCCTCTAGGTCCTCAAGTGTGGCCCTTTGACTGAGTCCAAGTTTTATAGAACAGATCCTTTTAATTTCATATCTTTTTATTGAGGGAATTTGTTCTGTGAAATTTGGATTCAGTCAAAGGGCCGCACTTGAGGATTTAGAGGGCCACATGTGACCTCACAGGTTTCCTATCCTCCTGGAGTCAAAATGGCCTTCTGGCTTTTCCTCCCATATCACCACATCTCCTGGATGCATGCCTCTGGGCAGGCTGCAAGCATTGGCACCCTTCACCCCATCCTATGCCTGGAAGCGCCCCCTCCTCACCCCTGAATCTTATAATCTCTAGTTTCTTCAAATGCCCCTTCTACAAAAGGCCTTTCTCAGTCCCCCCAGATGGAAACGATCTCTTCCCATCTTCCCACCTACCCTGTATTTCGCATATACTTTTATGTGTACTGTTATATATATTCTCTGACACTATATAAGTTGTTTTACAACAGGGGCTGTCTGGTTTTCATTTCTGTATGGCTGCCGCTTACCATAGATCAGCCGGTAATTGTTTGTTGACTGGTGGACAGGATAATGTATAATTCCAACAATATGCACATCTTGCCACACATAAAATTAATCCCATATTCTGAGCTTTCTAAAGATGAACTATGGGTTATATGCCTCCGTGATGTGGTCCTATTTTTTACATTGATTACAATTAGAAGAAGGTAATAGCATAAGATGACCACGCTATTTACTGGGTTCACTTTTTTTCAGAGGTTGTGAGAATTACTCTCTGGTTAGTCATTTCTGAGGGTTACAAAGATGCAGGACAATGTTAACAAGGCTTACATTACCATACCCTATAATAGGCACATGTGTCTTCCCCATTCTAATGAAGACTTTAGGCACACTTAGAACAATCCCTCCTCAGTCGACGACCGTTGCCAAGTCTCCATCTAATTTAGCACTATGTTTATATGCCACTTCACCAAAGCCTGCCTGATCTTGCAGAGCTCAGCCACACACGCAAATTGAGTCTTTGGAGATGATTCTTGATAAATTGCAAATGTAAACTTCTCCCAATGATCTCATCGTTCTCTATGATAAAATATTTATATTAATCTCAACAATTTAGAGCAAAGTTTCTTATATTTTGTGTGTGTTGTAGACCCCTCTGGCAGTCAGTCTGGTAAAACCTTTGAACCCTGTCTCAGAATGTTATAAATACATAAAATATCTAAGGAAATCAATTATATTGAAATATAGTAATCACACTATTTAAAAAACCAAATTAAGAACTCCTGATTCAGAACAACAGTCATCAGTGAGACTGGGCCAATATTTTACAGTACATAATTTTTTTTTTTAAATGGAAGATTTTATTCTTTTCCTCTTTTTTAATTTTTTTGGCAAATCTCTGAGCCCAGGATTATTCTCTCACCCAAAATTTCAAGAGGTATAGTTTGAAAGTCAAGTTAAAGGTCTCAGACCTCTCCACTAGAAGTAAAGAAGTAAAAAAGAACTTGAAAAACTTACTGGTGCTACAGATACTGCTGCTGCGTGGGTTACGGGTGCTTTCGAACACGAAAAACCCTCCGACAAAGCATCGAGGATGTCATCATCGCTCATAGGCTGCAGAAATCAGGAAATGAATCCACAGAGGTCACAGGTCATTGTCAAGAACCTCCAAGCTAGTCTAATAATGTAGATGTAACTCAAAGCACGAAACGCAAGCCGTGTCAGCTCCTGTCCTGACCCAGACAAATTAATTTACTTACTGAAATTTTTTCACTCTGTTTTTTGTCAAGCAGTTTTCTGTCTTCATCCTATAGGAAAAGCATTGAAGAAAGTAATTTTTTGCATTTTAACACTAGCATGAAATTTCATAAGCATTCCAATAATTCTATACTGATTTTAGTGCTCATTAGAAAGTTAGTCAATAACTAATATTCAATAAAAATAGTCAATAACTAATATTCAATACAAATAGTCAGTAAAAAAATATTAAGCATCACTATGTTCCAGGTACTGCATTAAAAGCTGGGATGCAAAAAGACAAAACACAGTCCCCTCCCCTTAAGAAGCTTACAGTTTAACAGGGGAGACAATGGTTAAACAAATAGACTCCAAAATATACAGAGTAAATAGGAAATAATTAAGAGAGGCAAGGCAGTAGGATTAAGAAGAGTTGGAAAAGACTTCCTATAGAAGAAGGGATCTTAGTTGGGACTTACAGGAAGCCAGTAGGAAGAGTTGAGAAGGGAAAGCATTCCAAGTATGAGAAGTCAGCTAGAGAAAAAGCCAGGAGCTGATGGAGTGTTGTACCTGGTGTGTGTGTGTGTGTGTGTGTGATGTAGTGTTGTACCTGGTGTGTGTGCGTGTGTGTGTGTGTGTGTGTAAGTATGGTGAGAGGTGTGGGATTGGACCTATGCTTTAGAAAAATCATTACAATTATGAACTACCACTTTTGGAAACAAGTCCTTTAAAAGAAAAGTAGTGATCACAGGAGACTTGGGGGGGGGGGGGCGGGAATAGTACAATGGGAAGGAGTCAGTTTACAAAAATTCTCTCTCCTTTAGTACCCTCAATTCTTGGTCTCACTTTAATTTTTATTTAGAAGGTATTGGAGACCTATTAAGGGTCTGTATTCCCCAGGCCTAGTATGATAAACTTAAGAAGACAGAACTAGCCTTGGGATTTGATTAGCTAAGAAGCACAACTTCTGAAACCATTTTCTGATTGTGTGGGTATATAAAAAGGCAGAAGGTTCAACACTTCTTTAGTGCTTAACTGGAGATGTATGGTGGGCATTTCAGAAGCATGAGAGCTGGGCTTAACTGCATCAGCTCACTGCCCTCAATGTATACAGATACACATACATATATTCATTGATACATATGTGTATGTGTGTGTGTATATACATACATATATATATGTCTATCTATTGTCATATCTATTTGTCTATTTCCTTATCCCCTAAGTAAATCTCCTTTTGTTAACTGTTAAATGACCTATGAGTATTCAGTTTTATTCCAGTATTGGCGCCTGAACAAGGCTACAACATAGGATAACCCCAACTTCTCTTAGAGTGTTAAAATCAAATTTGAAAAGCATTTTGAGGCTAATAAATCATATACTATGGAAAAGCACACAATTTTTTTTAGCAAGTGTCAGTGTGTGTGTGTGTGTGTGTGTGTGTGTGTGCGTGTGTGTGTGTATGTGTCTTTCACTGCCGAAGAAGACCATGCCATCAGAGAAAAAATGACATGACTTGCACTTGACTTTGTTCTAAGTGAGGGAGGCTGTGCAGGTCACCAGCCTCACTTCTCCTCCAGAGCCATCTGAATCCAGTGACCAGATATTCCTCAGGATGACTGGAGATGACTCAGGATGAGGCAACTGGGGTTAAGTGACTTTCCCAAGGTCACACAGCTAGTGAGTGTCAAGTGTCTGAGGTGAGATTTGAATTCAGATCCTCCTAACTCCTGCACTGGTGCTCTACCCACTGCACCACCAAGGGCAAAAATAGGCAAAGCATTCTGGGCTCTTTGGAGAAAGATTTCTAGATCTTTCAGTTAAATGAAAGGATAAATTACATACAAGGTGTGCGCCAACTCTAGCCGGAGCGGATTGTAAATTTCCATTGGGAGCATTTACCTTAGAAACCCACAAAGAGGCTACAAATCAAAGTTAACTTTATTACTTTGTTGATGACTTGCAAGTGATGGGGAAAATGTTAATAATGCAGACTGAATGCAAAAAGTATGTCTTCTGTGTAGTTTTGGTAGAGCTGGCTGTTAAACATTTTCTAGCACATTTTCCCAAACTTTAAAGTGCTACATGAATGCTAGCTGTGATCATCCATTTAGCTATCTTCCAGGAAGAAATAAAGACAGGATCCCTAGCCTCAAAGTGCTTTGTACTGTGACTGGAGACAAGTCAAGTCAACACGCATTTATTAAGCACTTGCTGTGTGCCAGGCAAGACAAAATAACGTAAAGTTAAATGGGAATACAGAAGCTGGACAGAAGTTAAGGAAAACAATAAAATATGTAAGAAACCAGTAAACAAGTGGTTAATTGCTAAATAACTAGTGTAGATAATAATTGCTACAGGAATTCCTGGGAATCTGAGAGGGGAGGTCATTTTTAGTTAGGGTGGCCAGGAAAGCCTAGTCAGCTGTTAAAAATAATCTCAAATAGTTAAAAATAATTTTAAGGCACACAAGGCAAGGCATTTATGGATTATTTTGTGTTACAATTATTTGTATACATCCCCCTATAGACGGTCTGGTCTATGAGGGCAGGGACAAGCTGCTCAGTAAATGTTTGTAGAAATACAAGGTCATTTCATTTAGCCATTTTTGTTTGTTTGTTTAGATTTAACTGATGATAGTGACTGCCATAAACTTTAGAGACTCTACACCAATAGTTTCATGGTCCTGGATCTTTGTCAGGGTTCCTGCCTGCTTTAGGGGTATGAATTACATATAATATAGGTATAGACTAAAAAATAGCCATTTACCTTTGCTTCTTTTAATCTGTATTCAGGAGGGATTGTTTCCTCTTTTTCACCTAATTTTTCCCGCTTTTCTTCTTTGGATTTCTCCTGAAGGAAAGTCCTCTGTCATTACTATTGTATATATCATATGTGTATGGGTTTGGGTTTTTTGTGTGTCTATATATTCATTTCCCATGAACCACTTAGCTGAGATTTGGCTTGATGAGAATGCTTTTAGGTTATCACCTATATCTGACCAGGGTTATGAAGTCACAGGATCACAGAATTAGCATTAGGAAGGGCCTCAAAGGTCAATGGAATTCAACCCACTCAACTGAAAGATGAAGATGCTGAAGATCACAGAGATCAATTACTGACCCAGCCCAGAGTGACAAAAGTGAATGAGACAGGATTTCAACTCCAGGTCTTCCTGACTCAGCAGTCAATCCAACACACCTTGTTGCCTCTCTCACAGTCATCAATTTATATTATTTGGAGATATATTCTGGGTCAGGATCATTGCCACTAAGTGGCTACCAAGCTGTGTCCCAAGGAATCTAGCAACTACTACTTCTTTTCTTTTTAGCCCTTTGTAAAAGTACAAATAGTCCAAGGGTTTCCTAGAATCACCAGATAAGTGAGTTTCATCCATTTAAAATGTAGACCTTTCACAAAATCAAAATGGTGGGCCTTTTAGGGATGCTTTTAAAGAGGGTGTACAGGCGATCAAGAGCTGCACAGACTGACGGGTTGCAGTCTGTTCTGCGGAGGGAACGCGCACATGGATGAGTCACTGATGTAAGTCCCAAACCAATTAAGCTCAAATCATGCAGGAAGTCTTTTAAACAGAAACATATTCAAGCATGCTTTATGAGTGATATAAAGGGGGAAGGACGGTAGGTGGAGGGAGATGGACCTGAATCCTCATTACCTTTACTTTATCAACTGCAGGTTTATTTTCTTCTGGATCTGTTTCTTTCTTCGCTAGACTGCCGGCTAAGGCTTCCACAGCATCATCTGGCATCGCTCCCTTCTGAAAAAGACACAGGAAGAAACATTGGCTTATCGCTGTCTTAAAGATGTATTGATTCAAAAGCATTCATCTTGGGCATAATTCATCACATAATCCAAAAGCCTAGAATGAAAAAAAAATCCATGTTTCAAAAGTAAAGGTTGAAATCATCATCAGCTCTGCATAGGACACTATTCACACATTAACAGTTGGGCAATGGGTGGCACGTGTTTAGACACTGTGATCGGGCATACCACCGAAAAATGGGTAGAAGCAGAAACTTCTTCTTAAGTGAATCTTTTGTTTCAATGTGAAAGATTTTCATACCATTCATAAAAGGCAAGAAAATGTCTTCCAATCCTAAGAAAACCACAGAGGAAAAGTATAGTGAAATACTTTTTCCACCCTAGGCAAAGAAATATATGAGGAAAAAAGGCACAGGACAGCCTAGGATTCAGTTAACTCCTATGCCTGCCCCTAAAAAGACTAATTCTAAAAAACCATCCAAAACCATCTTAAAACCAAAACCTAAAGCACTATCTCTTAAATTATAAAAAAAAAATCTAAAAACCAAAACACTATCTCTTAAATTATCAAAAAAATTATTCCCTTCTTCCAGGAAAAAAAAATCTTTATCTCCATTCCAAAAAGGATAAATAGCATAGTATAGTGGATAGAGTATTGGCTTTGGAGTCAGGAAGGCCTGGGTTCAAATTCCAACATAGAAATATAATAGACTAGCTGAGGGAAATGAGGCAAGCCACTAAGCTTCTTTGGGCCTCAGTTTGCTTACCTGTAAAATGAGGGATCTGGACTTGACCTTTAAGGCCCCTTTCATATCTATACCTATGATCCCATGATCTATCTGCAGTTACCAGCCCCTACCAAAGGGATACTATATAATAATGTATGAGGATACATTAATTTTTAATGATCTCAGACACAAAAGAAATGGTGCAAACCTCATTGTTATTTGGTGCCTGGACACTGCAAGGGGCATTAAGAGGTTGCCCAAATTACTGCTGCCGTTAAACATTTTTTAATAACTCTGGGAATCACAGGAGCACAGTTCTAGGGCTGGAACCTTAGAGATCATATAGTCCAACCTCTTAATGAAACTAAGGCCCAAAGCGTTTAACTGATTTGACTAAGGTCATGTGGGTAGCAAGTATCCTGACTAAAAACCCAACATCCTTTTTTGCTGGGTCAAATAATATTACAAATATGCATTAGAACTATAAACTAAAAATATGCACCAACTTTTATATAATTTCAATTGCTATTTGTGTACTCATACCACACTCCTTCCTACCCCTTAACTTCAATAGCTGACCCTTTGGCCTTGTCCCCAGCACCGCTCAATGGTACTGCTAGCTTGAGGCTTCCTGGTCTTGTGGGGGCAGGGAGCTGCCTAAGCAGGCTGGCAGGCCAGGCTTGGACTGGACCTTTCCATACAATGCTTCACACAGTCAGTTTTGGGGCTAGAGTTCAGGTCTCCTGGCTTCTAATATAGCATATTCTCTTTTTTAATGCAAAGAGGCCAGATAAAATGTTCAGAAAGTATGGCCCTAGCTGGCTATTATCTCCTATCCCTGTTTTTCCCATTTTCTGTCCCTTGCCTTCCAACCTCTGGTCTCTAATCTGCAATATAACATAAATAACACTAGAATTGAGATCAGAAAAAACATGGTTCAATTTTCAGCTCTGCCACTGTGTGACTTTGGGCAAGTCATTGTCATTGAAGATCTCTGGGTCTTAGTTTCCTCAATTACAAAATGAGGAGCTTGGACTAGATGAGACTATGTATGGTTTTTTTTTTTCCAGTTCTAAAGCTGATGAATCACTTGTCCTCTACTCCCTAATTATTAATTAGTCAATAAACAATCGATGCATATTTACTAATTGTCCACTATGTACCAGGACCTGGATTTCCAAGTATAAAAAATGAAATTTCTTATTTGCAAGAAACTTCTAGTTCCTAGTTCTTAGGGGCCTACATCTAAGAATTGTTAACCTTTATATAGCAGCATAATTAATAATAACAATAATCTCATATTTTGTATTTACACAGCACTTTTGGCTGTCCTTACAACAACCCTGTGAGATAGATATATTAGCCAATGTTGGCTAAAGGACTAGCTAACGAATCAGGAAATCATATAAAGTATGTTGGTGTTGGATGAGATGGGGAAAAATAGGCACCATTCTTTCTGCTAAGATTCCATAAAACTTAAAGCTTTAAGTTCCTTCTCTGAGCAGGGCACTGAATTCTCCCATGGACTTAGCACTCAAGCTGGGCCCGTTCAACACCCAGCAGCAGGTTCTGCTTTGCATTGGAATAATGTGTTTGGGAGCCCAGAAGTGAGTTCTGAGGATGCCTTCTTGACCTCTAACCCTGCCTAATTCCTGCTTCTTTCACTGGTAACATCACTTGATACCCTCAGACCTCTTCTGTGGCACTTAGGGCTACTCATGCCTGTTGGTCCATGTCCTAGGATGCAGAGCCTAAGATTTCTGGGAAGTGCTTTTAAACCTCATTAAAGCTAGTCCTGACAGTGGAGGTGTAGAGACTTTGGAGTCCACTTCAGCAGCATAGAACTGATGGTGGAGTGAACTAATACATGGGAGATTATGCCAAGGGGCAGCTAGTCAGTTTAATAGTCATAGCGCATTTATTCCAAGTCCACCAGAATAAAAACTAAAATGTTTTTAAGTGTTAACAGATGCTGCAGAGACTGGCAAGACAAGTAGATCAGGTTAGTGATCAAACGGCCACAGATTGCATAGGAATTAGTAACTCTTCAGGATCTGCCTCTTTGAGCACATTACATAATTCCTCTGAGAAAGATTTCCTCATTGGTAAAATGGGCATAATAATATTTGTACCAAAACGTATCTCATGCGCTTGTTGCGGACAAAGGACTTTTGTTGTTGTTCAGTCATTTTCAGTCCTGACTGACTCTTTGTGACCCCATTTGGGGTTCTCTTGGCAAAGATACATAAGTGTATTGACATTTCCTTCTCCAGCCCATTTTACAGATGAGAAAGCTGAGGCAAACAGGATTAAGTGACTTGCCCAGCCAGGGCCATTTGGTTAGCAAGTGTCTTGAGGACAGATTTGAACTCCAATTTTCCTGACTCAGGACTTGGCACTTTATTCACTGTACCACCTAGCTGCCCCATCTCATGGGTGTGTTGTAACAAAGGGTTTTATAAACTGTTAAATATTATAGAAAAGGGAAACACTATGGCCAGAACTATTTTCCTGGCCTTCTCTAAGTCCAACTAGACTGTTGAGCTCCTTTATTCTGAGGCCTGCAGTGTGCTTTAAAGTAATTAGGTAGGATTAAATTTATGATTAGTGAAAGGCACTCTGTTAACAGAAATAGCTTCCCTGAGTTAAAAAATAAAGGAAGGACAAATCAGTCAGAGAGAGAGAGAGAGAGAGAGAGAGAGAGAGAGAGAGAGAGAGAGAGAGAGTGTGTGTGTGTGTGTGTGTGTGTGTGTGTGTGTGTGTGTGTGTGTGTGTGTGTGTGTGCGCGCGTGTGCATGTGTGACCATCTAACTCCTAAACAAAAGAGAGCAGCTACTTCTGTCATTGGCAGCTAGGTGGTGCAATAGATAGATCTCTAGCCTTGGAACCAGAAACACTCAACTTCATGATTTCAAATCTGGCCTCAGATTAGTAACCAGCGTATGACCCTAAGGAAGTCACTGTTTGCCTTGGTTTCTCATCTGTAAAATGAGCTGGAGAAGGAAACAGCAAACCACTCCAGTATCTTTGCCAAGAAAACCCCAAGTGGGGTCATGAAGAGTTGGGCATGACTAAAACAACCGAATGCTTCTGTCACGGACCAAAAGCTAAAGACTAGACTGCATCCAGCCGCAGGGGAAAAAGTGGAAAGGCAGTTGTTTTAAATTGTTTCAGGTTACTTCCCCTTTGTGAAAAATAATTCCCATGATCTGGCCACCAGTGACTTTACCAAGCAATTTCCTTTGAAGCTACAGAAAATGGAACACTGCACTGTTTGGGGAACAAACAGGGAATAGGGTGAGGCTGAGGATCATTTACCCCCAAAGAGTTTTGGAAACAGAAAGTTTTCAAAGGTGGCTGAAATGAGAGTCTTTGGTAATTAGATAAATCCTCATTTGGTTGAAGGCCATCAAACATATGACCATAGGCTCACAGGATTTAGAGGAAAGGGCCTCAGAGATAATCTAATTTATCCCCTTCATTTTATAGGTAAGGAAACTGAAGCTCGGAGAGGTTAATTCACTTGTTCAAGATCAAAACAACCATAAATGGCAGAACCAGGATTTGAACTCTGATTTTGTTAACTCCAAACACAGAACTCTTTGCAGACTTGCCAGGCAGCAGACTTGTAGGTATCTAAGATTTCCATTAACTTGCATCAAGTCAAGAAGCATTTATTAAGTGTTTACTGTGTGCTAGGCACTATGCTAAGCATCAAGTGTAAAAAACATAAAAAGCAAAAGTCTAACGGGGGAGAGAACATGCAAATAATGATGCACCAACAAAACAGGTACAGGGTTACTGAAGATATCCGACAGAAAGGAGACACCGATTAAAGAAGGTCAGAAAAGCCTTCTTGTAGAGAGTAAGATTTTAGCTGAGACTTGAAGAGGACAGGAGCAGAGATGAGGACGGACAGAGGTTCAGGCATGGGGGGAGAGGAAGAAGGCCAGTGTCCCTGGAATTCAGAGTACCTGACAAGGAGGAAGAGGAGGAAGGCATAAGACAACTGTGAAGGTGGAAGCGGACAGCCTATAAAAGGCTTTAAAAGCTGAACAGAGGATTTTATATGTGATCCTGAAGGCACATGGGCCACAGCAGTTGACTGAAAAGTTGTGTGTGAGTGTGTGTGGGTGTGTGAGGGGGAGAGAGAGAGGGAAGGAAAGAGAAAAGAGAGGGAGGGAGAGGGATGATGAGGGAGGGATGGGGAGAGAGGGAGGGAGAGAGAAAAGGGGAGAGAGAGAAGGAGAAAAGCAGGGAGGGATGGGGAGGGAGGGAGGGAGAGAGAAAAGGGGGGGAGAGAGAGAAGGACAAAAACAGGGAGGGATGGGGAGAGAGGGAGGGAGAGAGAAAAGGGGGGGAGAGAGAGAAGGAGAAAAGCAGGGAGGGATGGGGAGGGAAGGATAGAGAGAGAGGGAGGGAAAAAGGGAGAGAGAAGGATGGGGAGGGAGGGATGGGGAGAGAGAGAAGGAGAAAAACAGGGAGGGATGGGGAGGGAGAGAAAGAGAGAGGGAGAGGAAGGGAGAGAGAGAAGGAGAAAAACAAGGAGGGAGGGAGAAAGAGAGGGAGAGAGAGAGAGAGAGAGAGAGAGAGATATGGTTAGACTGAGCATCAGAATGAGACAGTATGGGTGTAAGGAGGCAGGACTGTCTGGGTAGGTGAACAAACGTTCAGAGCACCTCTCAGGAAAACGGGCAGTACTCCAGGGTTACTCACAGGCTTGGGAGCAGGCTTTTGAGGGGTTTCCTGCACCACACACATGGAAGTTTTTGAAACAACTTCTTTCACAGGAGCAGGGGCTGGACTCTTGGATTTCTAAAGGAGAAACATAATAAACTAAAGTGAAAAGATCTGATTAGCAAGACAGCACATGTGAATACAAAAAAACCTGCTACAAGCATTATAAACTACAGGAAGAAAATTAAGTGCCTCTGATTGCCCAGCACTAAACCGGGTACATTCTAAACTTCTGGTCACCATCAAAGCACATCTTACTTTACGGAACAAAATTTTGAATGAATTATTTCAGTTGTAGAAATGTCATTGGCAGATAAAGAAAAAGAAGAAACATCCAGAAAAGGCCAAGACTGAAAACAGTAAGGCAAAGGATGGCATAAGAGGGATTTTTGTCAGTCATTTGAAGCTTAAATAGTCTATGCCTCATGACTACAGAAATGATCACAGAAGAACTTAAAACAAGAGATTTGAAATATTTTCAACTTACTTTTGTTTTCTCAGCTGGTTTAGATTGTTTTCCTTGAGGTTCAGAACGTTCAAAATCTTTGGATAACTCATCAACAAGTTTGGATTCACTCACAGGCTGAAATACAAGAAGAAAATGACGTAAAATAAAGTGACTGGTTTAACTTAGTGAACAGGAATGGTTTTACTAGAATTGCTTTTCTTTTTCTGGCAATGGATTGCAATTCATTTGTAGTCTACAAAACCAAGTTGCCCAAATCCAGACAACATCAACCATCAAATCTATAGTCTTATACGCTCAGGAAAGCTGTCCTATCGTAGCTTTTGTTGTTGTTATCCAGTTGATTCAGTTGTGCCCAACTCTTTGTGACCCCATTTGGGATTTTCTTGGCAAAGATACCGAAATGGTTTTGCTGTTTCCTTCTTCAGTTAATTTTTCAGATGAGAAAATTGAGACAAACAGGGTTAAGTGACTTGCCCAGGGTCACACATCTAGTAAGCATCTGAGGCCAGATTTGGACTCAAGAAGATGACCCTTCTTGACTCTCAGCCTGGCACTTAATCCACTGCATCAACTAGCTGCCTCCTAGAAACAAATACAATTGGCCTAACTGCTGTTACTCATAGACAACATTCCATATCCCATTTCCATGCCTTAGCATAGGCTCTCCCTGATGCCTGGAATGTCCCCCTCATATCAGCTCCATCTGTTAGGATTCCTAGCTCCCCTCAAAACTCAACTCGTGTCATTTTTTACCTGAGGCCTTTTGTGATGGTCTATTCTGCCACCTTCCACCCCTGGTCTGACCTACATAGTATTTGCCTGCAATATTACTTTTTTTTTTTCACTTGGTAGAGTATAAGGTCTTTAAAAGCAGGAACTTTTGCTTTCTGGCATCCTGCATGATGGCTGGCACATGGTTAGGGCTTAATCATTTGGTCAACTGACTATTATTTCCACAAATTTACTGATATGGATACAAAGAAATATGAGCAGACCTGTGAAACTAATATAAAATGTGGTTAACCTAATCTGATTATATTGCCTATGATTAGCTAAACAGCAGGTTAACAAAATGTTATAATATTCTGGAGATAATGATATAACCAAGTTCTCTCTGACAGGTCTCCACATTAAAGATGAGAAGACTAACTGTGGATACCTGGCCCAATGTTGCCTTCATAACACATTGATGTGAGGTGTGGATGTCAAGCTATACAGACAATACCTGTGGTGTCAGGAATTCTCTACTTATACATTTCTGTTGGGAAGAAAAGAAAATGATCAGTTTGAGAGAATTCATTTCCTAACCTTGGGTTTTTCTTCAGGCTTTGGTAATAGAGGTTTCCCATCTTTATCCTGCAAATAAAATGGAAAATGGTTTATGTCTTGTTATATTCCCATTCCGACAATTTTGGCATCTTTAGACAGTTCATAGCTAGAAGAGAGATTATAGACATGAGTGGGAGCAGGTTTTACTGTACTGTAGTTAATTCAGATTTCAAACTGGTCAGTATGACAGAAAGCCATAGAAAAGAGGAAGTTTATGACATTGCAACAAAATGTAGTTTGTGCATATACTAGTGACACCCTAAAGATTTCATTGGTAAAGCTGTGTGTAGAGAATTTCCATCATACCTTTTTTTTTTTTAATTAAGCAATGGCTCTATTTAACAAGCCAATTTGGATGTTCACCCGCAGTAGCAACTAAGAGGACAAGAGACTAGATGGTACAAAGAAGAAAACAAATGGGATGGAGAAAGGCCTCAAATTTATGCCATATGTAGATTGGGTGAAGGAAACGAGGATGATTAGCCTGGAGAAGAGAAAACTTGAAAAGAATGGGAAGGCATGATAGCTGTCTTCTAGTATTTGGCAAACTACACAGACATTTGCAAAAGATGAGATGTGAGACCTCAGACATGAGGAAAAAGGATCGAGATTATTTGGTTCAGGGTTTTATAAAATCAATATTAATTTTAATTACTCCACCATAAAAATGGGTGTGCCAACTTCACACAAAACATAAACAAATTCTTTTTTTTTTTTTGGTGAGGTAATCAGGGTTAAGTGACTTGCCCAAGGTCACACAGCTAGTAAGTATCAAGTGTTTGAGGCTGGATTTGAATTCAGGTCCTCCTGACTCCATGGCCAGTGTTCCTTTATCTACATCACCTAGCTGTCCCAACATAAGCAAATTCTTTAGCAAGCATAAGTATTTATTTTCCACATGATATCTATTAGTATTATCTCAAAAGGAAATTTTTAAATCAACTATAGAACTTTGCCTTTTCCCTTAGGCCAGGGATAGTAATTCTATCTTCTACCATAGGGCTGTGTCGTGTGAAAAAAAGAGCAATTTACGAATTTAGCACAGTTTAATGCCCATGATACTAGCAAGCTGGCAAGGCTGATGACATTTTACCTTGAAGAGCAGTTATTAACATTCCCTGAAAATCAACATGTAACAAATCGCTATGAGGCAAGATGTTCAGTACCACACACATACAGGGGGTGTGAATCTAATTGTGTATGGTATTCTAATGGCCAAGTATTCAAACTGTGCTCCAGAGAGCGCAACTCTGATGGGCTGGCTACGTTGTTCGAATGTGAAATGTACACTTGCCAAAAAGACTATTTTATGGAGAACTTGCATGGGGCAGGCAATCACATGGCAGCCAGAAGAAACGATACAAGGACACTCTCAAGGTGTCTCTCAAGAACTTTGGATTTGACACGGGAGACACTAGCACAGGACCACTCAGCATGGCGTGCCCACCTAAGAAAAGGTGCTGTGCTCTTTGAGCAAGGCAGAATTGAGACAGCACAAAGTAAACGCAGGATGCACAAATTTGGGATATCCACCCCAAATATTCAAACAGACTATCCGTGCCCAATCTGTGATAGAGCATTCCAAGTTCCTATTGGTCTGATCAGCCACAGTCAGACACACTGAAATTTCACTTTACAATGGTGATGTCATTTCGGTCCTCTTTGAGAATGAAGGACCACAACCAACCAACCATGGTACCCTGTGCCATTACCATTACTGGTTTCAGCTGGTAGTCTTCTGGGATAGTATCCTCACGCTCACCACACTTCTTTAGTCTTTCTTCTCTGGATTTTGCCTGATAAACGAGTAGAAAACAAGCAGTACAGTTACTTTAAAATTATTCCTTTAGTCTATTCAACGAAACAAAATCCTAAACAAACAAGGCATTCAACACACATCAGCTGAATGAAGTCACATACACTCCATGACTATTTCTATATTAATACATCAAAGAAGGAAGAAAACTTTCTCCAGAGTGGTAGTAGCTTTCATGAAATTAGCCTCTGGTTCAGAATACCCAGTGCCTGGCCAAGGTGAGTGGTGGAGCTGCACCTGTATTATCCAAAGGAGCAATGAATTTTTCAGAGAATTTCTATTGTTTGGTTTTAAAAATAAATGAGTATATAAGGATAACATATTTTCAGCAGATTTTCACATCATTTTTGGGGGGGGAGATGGCAAGGCAATTGGGGTTAAGTGACTTGTCCAAGGACACACAGCTAGTGTTAAAGGCAGGATTTGAACTCAGGTCCTCTTGACTCTAGGGCAAGTGCTCTATCCACTGCACCACCTAGCTGCTCCAGAGATTTTCCCATCTCTTTTATCCACCCCCTTCTCTCCACTAACACAGCCATCACTCTCGTTCAGTTCCTTATCTCCTCTCACTGAGACTCAGTAGTCTCCTAAGTGATCTCCTTGCCTCAGGCGACTTCCCACTCATGCATCCTCCACACAGCTGCCAAAGTAAATTGAAAGTGCTTCGCAGCTGTGACCCAGCTTAATAATACTGTTACTAAGGCTGCAAAATCATCAACATCTCTCCATGGTTAAAATGGCAGACTCTCCCATCTTCTCCCATTCATCACCTTCTACTGCTCCTCATTGCTATGTAATTGTTAGGTATTCAGTCATTTACTTGGGGGTCCACTTGAAATTTCTCTGAACCAAATTTATACTCGTTTTCAAGGCTGAGGGCTAGATTTATAAATATCCTTCCCAGTCACTGATTACATAGCAGTAAATTTCTAATTTTCCTTTCATTGACCTCTCCCAATTAGAAAATGAAGGATAATGGTATTAGTTCACTTTTAACCTCAGCCAAAAGAAAAGCTAAAACAAGACTTTAGAGAAGCAAAAACAATGCAAGACTGTCAAACGGCAACATGTCTAATACCTCATCAACTTCTTTGTAGGAACTTGTGTCTATCTCAGGCTCAACTTCTGGGCTTCCAAGTGTTTCACAAAGATCATCTAGGGCTTGTTTGGAGGCTGTCTCTGAATACAACTATTTTGAGAATAAACAGGAAAAAGTCTTTAATTTATGAAAAAGATGTTTACGAATCACAGCAGCACAAGAGAAAAAACAGTGGGCTAGCAATCGGAGGAACCTATCCATTCTCTGCCATTTACTACATCTGTGACCTCAGGTCAAGTCTTGTCATTTTTTGGAATCTCAGGTTTTTCATCTGTATGTAAAACGAGGGGGTTGCATGAGATGATTTCCTGAGGACCTTCCCAGTTCTAAATCTATGACCCTAGTTTCTGTGATATGCACCTTAGAGTACTGTTTTGTGGAATAGGGGGCATCAAGAAGGGCACTTCTCTGCACACTAAGCCAAAAAGCTTAGTGGAATGACTGTAATAGCCAAATGTGAGTGAGTAGCATGTTGTGGCAGGAAAAAAAGATAATTCCATACTGGGTTGCCTTAAGAAGGAAGGACAAGAATTAGATGCTGATCGTCTAATAATCTACCTTGGTCAGCCCACATCTGTGTTACTGTGTTCATTTCTGGAAGTCATAGTTTAAGAAGGACATGAATAAACCTGAGACTATCCAGAAAAATGCAGCTAAGATGATGGAGGGAGGTCCATGCCATATGAGATTTGGTTGAGAAAATGGGGTCTGGAAAAGAGGAGACTTAAATGTTTTCAACTATCTTAAGGGTTGTCATAACCCTGATGGTAGAACAAGAAGCTATGGAGAAAAACTACAAAAAGGTGACTTGAAGCTGGATGTCAAGAAAAACTTCCTATCTCAAAGTAGAATGGGGTAACTCATGAGGCAATGGAATTCTTCTCCTTGGAGGTCTCCAAGCAGAAGAAGGATGATTATTTCTGGAGTAGGCTATAGTGAAAAGATCTTTTGTGAGTATGAGTTGGGCTAAATGTAAGGTCTCTTTCTTTCAACTCTAAAATTCTGTGATTCCGAAATGTGTGGAAAAACATGAACAGGACACTAGAGAGTGGTTATATTTGTCCTGTGGTAATAACTGATATATTTCCTTTTTCCCTTAGGAAGCTTGAAAACATTTTTCATTGCTTATTATTTCCAATAAATTGTGTTTTTTCAGCTACAAATTCCAAATTATCACTGCTTACTAACTCTCCTGCTACAGCTTTATAACACCTAAGTATCATTTTTCTGGACCACAGTTTTAACATCTTCTGAAAAATGCTCTCACCTGCCAGCTTCCCCAGTTGCATAGAGGATTTAGAAAGGCCAACTCACTTTCTCTTGGCGGTCTTGTCCCAGCTCTTGCTGGAACACTGCCTATTAGGGGTGTGATGTCCATTACTGTCACACTAGCCATTCAGATAAAAACAAACAAACTTTCCTTTACTGGGGAAATGAGGGAAGGTTGACAAGAACTCTAACAAATGACTCTATGACACCATGCTGCCACATGTGACACACATGGTGTGCTCTCCAGGCACAAAGCAGGCTGGGAGAGAAGGAAGTGAATATTCTTGTTGTTTTTAAGAAAGGAAGATGTGCTCAGCACGGCTGCAATGTCTACTTGAATCAGACAGATTTAGGAACATGAAGAGGAAAGGGGTGCTGCTGATCTCTAAGGGAAATTCCAGCTCTTAACACAGCACAATTTTCCTATTTCCTGTTTCATAGCAGAGAAGGGTTGTTCAAAGGAGAACATGCAAGCTCTCTTCCAGAACACCATAAACGTGATTCAGTGAATAGGCATTTATTAAATGTCCATTATGTGCCAGAATCTCTGGTAGACACTGGGGATAGAAAGGCCAAAAGTTTAAAATAGTTTCTTCCGTAAAAGAGCTTATGGGAGGAGAAAACAGGGTGCAGCATGTGCTAGTGAGTATGTGTGTGTGTGCATAATATGAATATACCAAAGAGGTAAATATAAGGATATACAAAGTAGGTACAAGATGACTTGAGGGAAGGCAAGTATATATCATACTATAATATGAAATGCAGAACAAGAAGAAATCATTCAACAATCTTATTTTTACCTGAAAAGTGACCAAAAAAGATACAATAAGTTGACATGAGACCTTCTTCTATGTGCACCTATGTGCACAGGATTTAAATCTGAAGCAACTTTAGAGATTATCCATCCAATTTCATTTTACATATAGGGAAATTGAGGTGCAGAGGAGCTAAGTGATTTTCCTTTCCCAATTTTTGAGAATAATTTATGTAGCACAGTTACTAATTATTATTTAAATGTTTGATGGAATTATGAATCCATCTAGTTTGGGTTAATTTTGTATTTTCTGAAATTGGATTATTAGAGATCTTTATTTCATATTCTGCTAATTTGGGTATTTTATGGTTTTACAGATAATCCTTCATCTCTTTTCCATTCTCATTGCTGATTATCATCTTTATTTTTCTCTCTCTATTACAATTTTACCTGGTTCATTCTTTCATTTTGGCAATTTGATTTTCTTCCCTCTTATTTTTCAATCAAATTAGCTAAAGATCTACTCATTTTGTAGTAAATAACATTCCTAAGGACAGAGAACTATTCTATCCAGGAAAGCCTGGACTTGAATCCACATCCTGGGCCTCTGTGAGTTCTTTCCCCTTTACCATATTGTTTCTTGCTGGATACAGATAGATATGACTCTAATCAGTTTTAATCACCCAAACACACAAATGGGAAGAGACATTTCATACTTTATAGAACGCAGTTCACATCTGCCTAATCTACAGGAAAACTAATGATCATCTTCAGATAGTATTAAGTTACTTTCCTAAGGAAGAAATATTGGTACCTCTCCTATTCTTCGTTTCTTCTCATCTGGAGGAACAGCACTTTTCACTAAGTCTACCGACTGGGCTTTTAAAACCTCTTCTCCTGAAGCTTTCTGAAAGATAAAGACCAAAATCCAAACTTCCACATGAGGAACACACTTTGAGCATGAGCACTGTTGACCCCAACTACCAGATATTTTTTTTAAAGTCAGAAATAGTATTTCTAGCCAAAGACCAAGGAGAATAATACCTCTTTATCTGTTGCCTTGCCTGGCACTGCAGAACTACAAGTGAAGTCCGATGACAAGGAATCAATAGCTTCATCTTCTCCCATTGGTTTCTAGATGAAAAGGCACTATGAATGGCATGCAGCATGGATGAAGCATTCAAGTTCAATGACAGGTTATTTCACACACAGCAAAAGGTTGATACTACAATGGATTCATGATGGAGTCAGTTTGATCCTAAGATGCAAAATGCAACTAACCCATCATGCCCGAGTCCTTCCATAAATCCTCCATAAGCATGCTTCTACCCTTGCATGTTGGAGCCTTCCCCTTGGTCTTCAAATAATCTGTGGGTCCCAGTGCACACAGGCCAGACTAGGCTCTCTCTGCCTCTGGATGAGTGACTCATTTTAGCAGCATAGATATCTTTTAAGTGTTAGAGACTGACAATAACCCAGGCCCAGAATTGAATAAGAAGAGGAGAAAAGGCTAGGTCTCATCTGGAAAAGTGCATTATGCTGTCAATGAACCTGAGATGCTTGCTGTCAAAAAGCTCATTTTTTTTTTTTCAACACCAATATTCTCCCAGCGATCTTATGAGGCTTATCTGGAACACTATAATCTCTGAATAATTAAAACTGTAATTAACAAGAGGGACAATGCGGTATTTCTACATAAGTGGTAGGTAGTAAGCAGGCAACCTCTGGTCAGCACTGATCACCTGCCTTCAAGAAATGGCAGAGGTATCAAGAAAACCCATGATCAGCAAAGGCTGGTCCAAAAAGTAAGTGGGCAATAATTATGATCAATACTAATAAAGCGCTGTACTTTTCCTTTAGAGTTCTCATTTTTCTAAAGAAGCTTTTCTTTCCAGACATCTGACTCACAATCATCTCAATATATTTTATGCTGTTTCTCTTCCCATGGGAAATACACAGAAAATCAATGAACCACATTCTCAGTGAACAGGAGGACTTGGATTCCTCAGGAGCTTGAGATTTTCTCTCTCTCTCCCTCCCTCCCTCCCTTCCTTCTATCTTACAAGGTGATCATCTAAACTTACTGGAGTGTCTGGTGGACCTGTGGCTGCCCCTTCATGACTCTGAAAGAAACATTAATTTGCAGATGATGAAAAGGCTATTTCATGCCAAAATAGGATTGTTAAAGCTTTACAAAATACAGCACCTAACAGGTTTACTGTTGAATGAGGATTTGTTTTCCATTTTTAATCAAGCTTTCTAAATTATAAAACAACAATAATTTAACACTGATACATACTTTAGGTTCATCCCACTTACTTCCAATAGCTTTCTGTATTCTGGAGGAATTGTGCTTTCCCTTTTGCCCAACTCCTCAATGTAAGTAGAAGAAAGTAATTCCTGAAAAATTTATAAAAATACAGATATAATTTAATTAGCTGAAAACAGTAAAGAAACGTACTGAAAATGAAACCCTATATGTTACCAAAACATGGAAGTTGCTGTAAGATTATCTACAATCTAGATTGAAAAATGAGACTTTAAATAGTAATTACATTAATCCTGGACAAATTATAGCCAAACGTTATGAGGACCAAATGAGATAATACTTGTAAACCACTTACTACACTATCTGGCACACAGTAGGTGCTTAATAAATGTTTGTCTTCCCCACCCCCTGGAATAGTAATGAACAATGACATGAAATTGAGTCAACAAACATTTATTAAGCACTTATTGTGTGTTAGGCACTGTTCTAAGTACTGAGATTACATCCTAATTCTTTAATAGAATATTCATGTAGTTAAATAATTAGGTAAATATATATACACATACATACATACAAATACATGTATACATACATATATACAAATATACATGTTTTATAAATGTAAAGATCATAAATTCTATAATATCATGATTCAAGAGAATATAAACTCTATGAAATTAGGAGCTATGTGGTTTTTGCCCCTGTATTCCCAGGTCCTATAACAGTATCTTGTATATAGAAGATGTTTAAATAAACGTCTGTTAACTTGAATGCCAAAGCCTCAGAAAAATATAGTCAATAAGCCTTTACTAAGCACCTACTACGTGCCTCCTGTTCCTTCCAAAGTTCCAAAGTGAAGCACAGACAGTTAGTCTCTCTGGGTACTAGGCAGACCTAAGCTCCTTCATCGCACTACATTCCTACAAATGCTGTGGTCTCGTTCTTCCTTTGAAAGGGGGATTGACTCAGAAAACTCTGCTTATTGGTTGAAATACAATCTTCCACGAAGGCTGTTTTTAAAATGAGACACAGAAATGTATGATGCTTTTATAGTCCAAATACTACACTTTCCAGTAAACAAGATAAAAAGTACTATTATTTCCCATCTTCAAAAAAAACCCCATTTTTATTTGGATTTTAATGCTATCTTAACATCATTATCGCAAACGTATCAGAGTGGGCTGAACAAAAAACTAATTTGAAAAGTCTTTTCATTCTTAGGAAATAAATGGGAAAAAAAATCCCACAATAAACCAAAATCAGAACAAGCACAGGGACTTTTAAAATAATTATTTACTTGGTAAATGACAAAACCACAGCATGACTATGTTCATGGTCCCTCCTTGCTCCAGTTAGTTCAATCAGGCTTATGATACTCTCCCCAAGGGGCAGCTAGGTGGTGTAGTGGATAGAGCACCAGTGCAGGAGTCAAGAGGACCTAAGTTCAAATCTCACCTCAGACACTTGACACTCACTAGCTGTGTGACCTTGGACTTAACTTAACCCCAGTTGCCTCATCCTGGGTCATCTCCAGTCATCCTGATGAATATCTGGTCTCTGGATTCAGATGACTCTGGAGGAGAAGTGAGGCCAGTGACCTGCACAGCCCTCCCTCACTCAAAACAAAGTCAAGTGCAAGTCATGTCATCATTTCTCTGATGGCATGGTCTTCTTCGGCAGCAAAGGATGAACACTCTCCCCAAAGACCCGAAGGATGGAAGGCAAGGGCTAAGTGAGGGAATGGGATTCTGTCATGGTGGCATGAGCCACAGGGATGGTGATCTCTGAACTAGGGGGATGTTAGGAAGGATACTACAATTCATCCTGTCCCAGTAAAGGATTATTCTAAACACCTCCTCTGTATACACTGAAAATACGCACAACAAATATTGGTTTTGTCTTTGCATCCCTGGAACTTTACACAATTCCTTCACATATAGTAGGAGCTTAACAAATGCTTCTCTAATCAAATTATGCTTGCTTGGGAGCAACAACTGGTCTGGAAGCCAGTAAAATAGAGCACTGAGGTTAGAGTCAGGAAGTCCTGAGTTCAAATCCAGGCTCAAAGACTTAAAAGTTGTGTGACTCTGGGCAAGTCATTTCATCTCTGTCTACCTGTTTCCTCAACTCTAAAATGAGGACAATAATAGCACTGTGAGGATCGAATGAAATGATATTTGTAAAGTGCTTAGCAAAGTGTCCTGTCCTCAGTAGGCACTACATAATGCTCATTCCCTTTCCCTTTCCAGTAGTGCAGCATTTTGCACAGTTAAGGGGATCAACAAGGATCTGTTGAGTGATTTCAATAGTAAGAGTAGAGTATTTTCCATTCCCTCCATAATTATAAGTTGTACTTGCTGACAAATAACCAATACATATGTTCTTATCAGTGGCACAGTAGAAAACATTCCAGATTTAGAGTGAACTCCAAGTAGCTAATAGCTAGCATTTCACAGTCGAGGAAACTGAGGCAGAGTGAGTTTAAGTAACTTGCCCAAATCATAATAACTGAAGACAGATTTGAATGTGAGTCTTCTGGACTCCAAGTTCAGCACTCTACTAACTGCACCACATTGCTGCCACGCAACTTTAAGGTTTGCAAAGCACTCCATGTATTGTATATAATTTGACCTTATAATAACTCTGTGAAGTAAATGCCGTCATTATCTCCATTTTACAGATGAGGAAACTGAGGCTGAGAGCATAAATGACTTGCTTAGGGTCATGCTCGGTGTCTGAGGCAGGATTCAAAAAACAAAACTTCCTGATTCCAAGTCCCCAATTCCCACACCACTTAATGGCCTCTAAATGCTTTATTTACCTCCCTTACTTGTTCTGCCCTTTGGTGCATCACTTTATCTCTGAGTCTCAGTTTCCTATGGATAATAGTATTTCTGCCACTCACCTCATAATCTGTTTTAAGAAGAGTTAGCCTCAATTTAAATTAACGTAATGCTTTATTATAACATTATATGGACTAGTTCTTTAATGTCACTAGCATCAGGAAGCCCTGGTGCGACAACTCCATTTGCTGATGTGGACCAGCCACTTGTTTGCAGTTTAGATTTTTAGACAGTTGCCTTGGACACTGAGAGGTTGAGTGCACTGTCCATGGTCACAAAGTCTGTCTGTGTCAGGGACAAGGCTTGAATGCCTTTCTAACTCCTCAGTCAGTCTTCAATTCACTAGGTCATGCTGACTCTCAACTGCTTTAGTACATCATCACACCAGATTTTGTTTCTCATTTAGTGAATCAATTCACTGTGCCACCTTTAACAAATAACAGATACTGTACCGAAACAGGAGGTCCTGTATATTCTGGACTTTCAGGTTTATCTTCTTCTGGTCCTCCTAATGTGTCTATTAAGTTATCTAAAGCATCATTTAAGGAACTCTGAAAAAGAAGAAAGTCATTCAGCATATATAACGAGAGCAAATGGATGCACGTTTGAGTTTTGGTCCACAAAACAGGGAAACAACTGAACACTGAGTTCTTCTTAGTCATGAAACTCTTTGCAATGGAACCATCCACTTAAAGTCTCACTACTGTACACAGTAATACTCTAGATGAGGTCTAAGGAGACCGGAGTGTAATGGGATTATCATTTCCCTTTTCCCAGAAGCTATATTCTTCTTCATGCAGCCCAAGATCTCTCCAAGAGGAGAGTATCCAGAGGAGGGCACACAGAATGGTGGGGAAGGGCCTTAAGTCCATGACATATGAGGACTGACTGAGAGAATTAGGCATATTTAGCCTGGAAAAGAGAAGACTGAGTACAGGCAGTTTTTCAAGTGTCTGAAGGCATGTCATGTGGAAAAGAGATTAAAATAGAGCAAACATTTCCATAATCTACTACATGATGAAAATGTTTGTTTTATTCCATAATTTAAAATTTAATAAATTTTAAAAATTAAAAATTAAAAAATTTAATAAAAATTTTTTAAAAAGTTGCAAAGACATGAATTTAAGTTTGATATCAGGAAAAACTTCCTACAGTGAAATCCATCCAAAAGTGAAACAGGCTGCCTTGAGAGGGGCTGAGTTCCTCCTCCCTGGAGGGATTCAAGCAGAGGCTGGACAACTACTTGTTGAGTATGTCATGGATTTTCATAGCCCTGAAGGTCCCAACCAACTTTTTAATCTGGCGATTCTGCCATACTATTACTATTCCTACAGTGATGACTGCTCCTAGCTGATACTTCTAGAACACCTTATGTGTGCAAAGCTTTTTACATGCATCATCTCCATCTGATCATAACAACATCTCTGTGAAAGTGGGTCTTATAGTTATCATCATCTCGGTTTTATAGACAAGAAAACTCAGGCCCAGATAATCTAAGTGTGACTTGCCCATGGTCACTCGGCCAGTAAATGTAGGCAATGGGTTGCAAGTTCTCTGGACTCCAAGTCCTATTCATCTTCAGTAGGCTTAATTCTGAATGTGAAAAGAAAAATCAAATATGACCCATGAAAAGTCTTATGGGAGCAGCCTGGGACACGGAAGGGTTAAGTGACTTGCCCAGAGTTACAGACTGTGTGTGTGTGCATGTGTGTGGGAGAGAGAGAAAGAGAGAGAGAGAGAGAGAGAAAGAGAGAGAGAGAGAGAGAGAGAGAGAGAGAGAGAGAGAGAGAGAGAGAGAGAGAGAGAGATGGGAAGCAAATTTTTAAAACTATATATTTTGAAGCAGGTGATAATCTGTATTGGTAGAGGGGATTTCCTCGGTAGGAGTACGTCAATCAAGTAAAAAACAAACATGTATTAAGTACCTACCATGTGTCAGCACCATGTTAAGTGCTGGGAATCCAAAGTAAGACAAAAATCAGACTCTGTTCCCAAGGAACTCACAGTCTAAAGGCAGGGGGAAGGGACTGGGGTCAGGGGATAGGGGGGTGGGAAAGACAACATGTTCAGCTTTTTCAACTTTATGAAATGAAATTTTAATTCAACCTGAAGCTATCTGAATGGGATAAGATTTATTATATGTACATATATATCTATATAGCTATATCTACACATGTATAAATGTATGTATAGCTCCAATTTATTATACAGTATGTATATTTACTATATATGTATACACATTTACTATACATAGATTTACTATATATGCACAGGTAGTAAATTGGAGCTATATACTTAATATATACTTAAGTATAAAGTGTATATTATACTTAATAATTTAATAATTCTCTATACAATTGAAACTACAGACCTAACAAAAAATTGAAGTGACTTTCAGATGAGCTTAATATTTAAGAAAGAACACAAACACTTTCAGTTTACTAATGTATTGACCTAAAAGTCACAATTTATTACAAAGATCTTTCCTTTAGTTAAATCCTTGGATGTTATTAATTACTCCCAAAGAATATATTTACTACTAGTACCTATAAAACTAAGTAATCCTGTCTGATTGTGGACAACAATGTGACAAATATAAATAAATGCTTCATGTGAGAATCTACTGTTGTTCTCCTACCTCTTCGGAAGGTTTACTGGACTGATCTTTTAGTGGTGTAGATGGACGCAGGGCTTTATTTTCTTTTTTCTAAAAAAAAAAAAAAGAAAAGACCATGGAAGTATGCAAAAATTAATAAATGTCTGTCTGTTCTAAGTGTTTTAAAATGAAACAATCTTACATAGTTATAAAGTGGTTCACAATTCTTCACATCACTCAAGTATCTACTATTAGCCTATTTTCTTTTAACCAAGATAAGAAACTGAGGTACACAGAAGCTGATTTGCTCTTAAATTCTGGCATAAACCAAGGTAAGTAAGAATTCATAGCCTTTTCTTACCTTAATTAAGGTTTAATTTTCAGTGAATGACTCTGGCTTTCTTTATGCTTATAGTCTAATCTGCTTAAATTTCTAAATCAATCCTAAGTGGGCTGCCCATCTATTATGAACATAAATGAATGTGTGGCATTTTTTTCATGTTCATTTGGGGTCAAACTTTAAAGTAGAGAATCTCCCTGAGCCATTCCTCTTCCTCTCCCTACCCCCTAACTCACCATCACAAACTTGTATGTTAATTGCCTATTTAGAGCTTCAAGAAATCCAAGTCCTTCTTCAGAATTCTGGATATTTGTCAATTATCTGCAAATTCCACAACTGCTCTCTATGGTTTTATTTCCATAAACAAAAAAATCCATCTTTTTTACCTCTCATTATTTTAAAGGCTTAACTTTCAATGTAGCTCCTCTAAGAATCTAATGAATAAGTTGCCAAACCATAGCTAAACATTAGAGTTAATCCAAGATGAGGATTCTAGTGTTTTCTTTGAGCACATTCTGTCTAGACTCCTTTAGATATTATCATATGATCAAGAATCCATCTTGTATCTGCCTGAGAGTTCTCGCTATAACAGCCCAACAAACAATGCAAGTGTCTACTTGAAAACCTCTTGTGAAGAGGAAGCCACTACTTCTGAAGGCAGCCAACTTCTCCATGGCTCTGATTGTTAGGAAACCTTTCTTTACACAAAGCAAAAAACAAAACACAACTTTTGGCAGCTTCTACTGATTACTTTTAATCTTCCCTTTAAGTAGAACAAGTTTTCACTTTTCTAAATGAGGACTCCATAAATACTTGAAGATAGCTGTGAGTCCCTTTTTTCTTTAGAATTTTCTTGTTCAGGCTGAAGATCCTCAGTTTCTTCAACTTATTTTTATGTAACATTTTCTCCAGTCTTCATACAGTCCTGCTCACCCCTTTCTGGGCATGGTCCAGCTTTCAAATATTTTTTTGAATATGTGATGGCTAGAACTGAACATAAGATATAGTCTGACCTGGGCAGAATTTGGCAGAGGTATTCCCTCCCTCATCTAGGACATTGTGTTTGTCCCTCAAGATCACCTAGCACAAACATTGTGGGTTTTTTTTTGGCTGTCATGTCACTTTGTTGATTTATATTCAGATTTTAGTCATTCCATTAAGACATCCAGGTCTTTTTTTCATAGTAACTGTGAAAAAGCTACCATTGTCCATTCCTCATTTATAAAACTGATTTTTAAACTTGGGCATAAGGATTTCATATTTATCCCTACTAAATTTCATCTCATTTGGTTCAATTCATTGTTTTAAACTGTTTAGATCTTTCTAGATCCTGACTTTTTTCCTGCAAAGTTCAATGTTGAAAACAGAACTAGAAGTTTCAGCTTATACTTCTCAGCTTTGTTTTCTGATAAAAAAGATGCATTTAAGTGCATTGCATTTGGTGATATGAAAGTTCTACAAAGAAAAGTAGACGTTCATTTGGCTTCACAGAGTGAAATTTTAATTTTAACCTCAAGTTATTTGAATGGGATAACAATATTTGTTAAGTCCCTCTAAAGTTACCTTGAAGAGAGAGAGAAGTGTAAAGCACCAAAGTGGGTGATAGAGGAAGAATCAGATCTTACTATCTGAAAAACAGATTGAGACACACAGGCTCACAGTGACTTAAGTTAGTGTGTGGTTATCTACTTCATAACAAAGTTTGCTGGATGTTGCAGCTAAAGAACCCACTACAGTAATCAACCACATCACTAGCCAGAGACTTTCTAGGTAACTTAGTCTCAGACTAATTCATTCAATGTTAATATAAAAATTTTAAAAGATTACACGTCTGCGAATGATATATTCTGAGACTAGCAGCTGTTCCAACCCAAGAGTGTTTCAAAGCATATTCAACTTCTAAGTCCTCCTCCTTGATCCATGAATCTCTTAGATCAGTCACCTCCTCTTCACCATCACTGTTACCACTGTACCTTAGGACCTAACCATCTCTTGACTAGACTAATATATAAGATCTAACTGATCTTGCTTCCTGTAGTTTCTTTCGTCTTTATGTACTTCTCATGGCTGACAAAAACACCAGTATTATCATGCCCCTCACAAGCTCAAAGACCTTTAGTATGGTGACTCCTCAAAGGATACCAAGTAGAAATAATAAAACTCTTTAGATCTACAACTCAAGGTCCTTTGCAATTTGCCTCTGACCTATCTTTCCTAGCTTTATTTCAGTATTTCTCTTCAGAAACTCTATTCCAGCTGAAGAAGACATTTTTTATTTTCTTGTTTTGTCCTGCCTTCTATTTCCACACATTTATACACACTTTTCTTTTGCCTGCAGAGTTTTGTCTTCTTCAAGGCCTAGGAAGCTCTCTTCTCCAATCTCTGAAAGCACTTATTTTTAAATACATCTGATGGCAACAAATAACTCCAATTTAGGGGAGACAGCTCCCCTAGAGAGAGACCTCTGGGTCTGAAGTCAGGAAGACTCATGTTCCTGAGTTCAAATCTGGCCTCAGACATTTACCAGCTGTGTGACACGAGACCTTGTTGGCCTCAGTTTCTTCATCTGTAAAGTGGACTGGAGAAGGAAATAGCAAACCTCTCCAGTATCTTTGCCAAGAAAAACCCAAATGTGGTCGTGAAGAATTGGATACGACTGAAACATGACTGAACAACGATGCACTCCCATTTACAACATACTTTAATGTTTACAAAATGCTTTCTGACAACCTTATCACCCAGGGACCATTTATGTAAGTCTTAACTTCTTTATTATAACTGTATACTTCTTGTAGACAGGAACACTGTCCAATGTCACCTACGTATCCCTACTGCCTGCCACAGAGGCCAGCAAATAATAATACATGCCTGTTGAACTGAACCTCACCAATAGCCTCACTGTCACTTACATTATCAAATAACAATTAAAGTTTACATGTGCACATGGTGCTAGCACCAGACAACATACAGGCTGCCCTCAGAGGCTTAGCTCATTTTTAAGTTTTAATACCTTGAAACTTAAGTTTTAGTTTAGTTTTAAGTTACTAAAGTTTAAAACTGAACTCAGACCTTGGGGACAGCCTGTACCAAGCAGATGAATAAGAAAAGTCCCCACTTAAGCAAAAACAAAAATCTCCTAAGCAAAAACAGTTATGTAATTGTTTTTCTCCTACTTTCTAGAGTTTCAACATTTATTTAGGTGTTCATATATCCTATCAGCTCACTTTCCTATTTCTTTTGCAATGAGACTTAAAACTAAGGATGGTATAGTAGGCACAGATTTGGAGTAAGGAATATTTAAGTTCAAATCCTAAAATAGATGCTGTGTGAGTCTGGGCAAGTTTAATCTCTCTCTCTGCCTGAGTTTCCTCATCTGTAAAATAAGGTGGATGGATTCCATGGCCTCTGAGTTTCCTTTGATCTCTAAATCAAAAGATCTTTGAGTCTTTCTGATGTCTTTGACTTTAAAATAGGCCTGGGCCTTGGAGATAAAGGAAGAAGTTTAAGAGGAAAAGTATGTGGTGCTGTTCAGTTGTGTTAGACTCTTCATGACCCCATATGGGGTTTTGTTGGTAAAGATACTGGATTAAGGCAAACAGAGGTTAAATGACTTACCTAGGGTCACACAGCCAATGAGTGTCTGAGGCCTGATTTGAGCTCCTCTTCCTGATTCTAGGCCCAGCAGTCTTTCCAAAGAGCCACTTAGTTGCCTAAAAGTATGGCTTTACTAGATGTTTACTATGAACCTGTTTCGATTCTTATCTTATAGATTTGTTCTTTCACATCAGCATCTGCCTCTGCAGCAAAGTCATCTTGGCCACTTCTTAGGATTAAGAAGTACCCCCTTGGCCTACTTGTTTCCTCTGTACTCATAGGCAGGACCTCTTGGAGGTACCAAGTTCCCCAATGAAGTCACCTGAGGAAAGGGCAAAGCTACAGTACTGGTGCCTGAGAGCTCACCATACACCGTACCCCAACACAGCAGACAGACTGACAGCTCTGCCCCTCCATGCGGATGCAGAGTTACTCTTCTCTTTCCCAGACACACTTTGGAATTTTCTAACCAATTAGTTTTACCTGGGGATCTTCTGTTGGTTTTCCTGCTGTTGGCTGGTCAGAGGGTTTGAGGGTCTCTTTTCCAGCAAGAGAATCCTTAGTTTCTGTGGCCAACAACTGCTTAGAGGAGCTTTTTTGCTACAAACATAAAAACAAATATATTACCAAGATAATATATTTTAAATGACAAGATTGAGGGATTCTTCTAAGTGGGGACACACAAGAGCAAAACCAAATTGTGGGTACGTACCTTTTCGTCCTCCTTTGGCTTTTCTACATGAACATCTTTCCCACGAGGCTCAGTAGCCTGCCAATTTCAAGAGGTACAGAAAACATTTAACTGGATTTCAAGCTATTAAGGTGGCAAGAGAACAAAGGCCTAGATTCAAGCATTCAGTTCCTCTTGGGAAAAGCATCACTAAAATTGTCAGCTCCCGCTAGGTGGCTTTAAAAAAGCAATTGCATGTTCTTGGGTTAATACTTACTTCATACAATATGGCTATAATGCGGCCAGTTTGCAGAATGCCAAGAGTCCAGATGAAAAGTAAAAAAAGAAATCCATTTCTAAACCATTGGATTGGTCAGCATGCTGTTGTAATTATCTAGGTGATGGTTCGTCTTTCAGCTTTGCAGACGTATGGAGGTGTGGGGGAAGGGGACCTGATCCACTTACAAGTCCATAAGAGAGAGGAGTTTCTGAACCTTCAGGGAATGAAGCTAAAAATCCTTCGCCTCCTTCCTAGGTCTCATAAAGCATTTTAGTAGATGTGACTCAACTGATAATTGGTGGTACAACAAAAGAAAGTCTAATTTCTAGAGATTCGCTTCCACTAACCAATCCAGATCAATCAGATTGCTATGCTGGAATATTCTCTCCTGCTTACAGGTGCTTACCTCCTATTACAGGTGCTTTACCCAAAGAGTCAATTTATTCTTCAATTTATTCCCTGATATTTGCCTTTCTGCCCCTTTTCCATATTCTTTATCCCTCTCACCTTATTTTCCTCTTAAACATGCCCAAAGTCTAAAAGTTGGATTTGAATAAAATAAACTGCTGTTCCTTATGTTTAATTTTCCTCTATGAACTATCACATTTTCATTTTAGCAACAGCTGCCCATTAAAGAATAGGGAGTGAATTTGCAATTCACTGACATAGGGAATTACAAGAAGAGGATTCTCTCTGTACCATCTCAGGTTGGCACATTCTCTGAAACTGGTCACCTTTCTGCAACTTACAGAGAGTTGTCTAGACAACTGACAGAGTAAGTGAATTGCCCAAGGTCACAAAATCAAGATGTTTCAGTGCCAAGGCTTCAAGTGCTTCTCTGCACAACAGATATGTACAAAACAGTAACATAGTGCCATTACTTACAGAACATTAGAGTTTCAGGGGCCTTTAGAAATCATCTAGTTGAACCACCTCATTCTACACCACGTCCTAGAGAGATAAATTCAACTGCCCGAAAGTACATAGCTAGTAAGTAGCAGAGATGAATTGCAAATGCTTTCCTTCTGGTCTCTGGTTCCATACTTCCACTATTGGCCATCATCTTTGTAATAAACAAGATGCATGGGACAACATAAAAATAAATAAATCAACTTCATACCTTGGTTGACTGTGATTTTTCTTCAGTTTCTGCTTTTTTAGCCTAATGTCAAAAATAAACACAAACAAGTAATTTTAAAACTTTATAAAGACCGCCAAGATTTTTCCACAGAGAATGGTACTTAAAAGAGCAAGAATACAGTTACAGAGAGAATAATCTCTCTAATTTCTAAAAATAACATTTATTGAAGTCATAAAAGTTGTATTTAAAGCCCTGATATTCCTTTTTCACTTTTCTAAGTGATACTTTACAATCTACCTTTTTTTCCCTAATGTTTCAAAGATTCTTCTTAAGAGTTCTTCAAATGTTTTGTGTCATGTTATCATTGAGCTCATTGTTATTAAATATCACGTGGGTAATAAGTAAATAACCAACCACAATTCCCAACCTGCCAGGCCAAGGGGGCTTCTATATATTGTGCTGTCATTGAAGCAAAGCTGCTGTCTGGATCCGTGTACATCATACTCACCTTGAATTTTAGCTGATGGTTTAAAATCATGAAATGCATGATAGGATAAAGTAGAAGTTAACTTAGTGGCAAAATGTTTCTGGTGACTAAGAGAAATTGCAGGCTGGTGCCTAGTTTTTACTAAAAATGTGACTTTAAAATATTAACATGTGCTGAGCAGGAAAAGTGACCATTAGTAAAGCACGTCCATGGTGTTACAGATTCATAGAGACAGAGAAATAAGATGAGCCATATGTCACCTGGGGATTTTTCCTTTTCTTGTCATGATAATGCAGTCCTTTGGTCTGTTTGATTGGAGTATCCTGATATTACAACATATTTATCAGAGTTTCAAAAAGAATGTTTAGTCTAATCAAACAGTCAAATGCTTTAAGTATAGAAAAGAGCAAAAAGTAATTGGATTTATAACTTTCATGGTTCTGTCTTTCTGTGTTTTATATATATATATACATATATATACTCACATATATTTGAAGACACGTATGAATATGTATGTATATGCATATATGCATATATAAATGCACACATATATGCACATACATATGTGTGTGAGCATATATACATTCCAAAAGGGGAAGTTAATTTAAAATAAAATAACCAGCAAAAATTTCAGAAGACCTTTTTACTCTTTGCTAATTGCAAAATTAGCCAATTTCTTCACTCGAGAAACAGTCTCTACTTTTGTACAAATGCTTCGTGAACAGTGTTTATACCTATGATTGCAAAAATTAATTATGTGATTATCAACAAATCTACAGGAGCTACCTTCAGTAGTGTTCCAAGTTTATATCAACACAATCTTAATGTATTTTACTTTTAAAGTTTTGTAAGTTCTCTGTACTAAAGCATATTGCAATGCACTGACAGCTGAGTTTTAAGGAATTGCTGGAAGCTCAGACATTTAGCTATTTGCCCATTTGCTGTGCAGTCATTCAGGTGACCAGGGCAGCTAGATGGTACAGTTGATAAGAGTGCCGCCAGCCCTGGAGACAGAAAAATCTGAGTTCAAATCTGGTCTCAGACACTCACTAACTGTGTGACCCTGAACAAGTCTCTTCACCCTGCCTGCTTCAGTTTCCTCATTTGTAAAATAAGCTGGAGAAGGCAATGGCAAATCACTCCAGTAGGTTTGCCAAGAAAACCCCAAATGGGGTCACAAAGAGTCAGACACGACTGAAATGGCTGAATGACAAGAACCACAATGAAATAAATGTTTATTGATGGGTACTATAAGAGATTGAAAGTTTAGTCAAATAGAAGATTAAATATTTTGGAGTTCATAACTGCCCTTTTCATCTGTCACTACTGCTGATTATATATGCTTATTGTTTTGAAAAGCCAAATTTTGAAATATTCTATACTAAAGCACTACCTTTTTTAAAAAAACTTTTACAGCTTATTCTCTCCCTAGAACACAGCACAATAGGCCATTAGAGGCCCAATCACTTGCGTAAGGATGAGTCACTCAGCATACCAAAGCCTTTGTGCAGAGGGATTGTTTCTCCAGGGGAGGCAACAAAAAACATTCCATGTTCAAAGGCACATTTGAAAGAAAACAGAAAAAGTCTGTACTTTGGATCCACTCAAAGGGTACGTTCAGCAATGATTTCTTCTTTGTGCCACTGCTTTTCTTTGGTGTTTGTACTTTATTGGTGTGTTGGTTTACGAATGAAATAAACCAAGTTTAACTGGGCATTTTAGTTCTTTGACAGTGTGTATTTCTACTCAATCCACATTTACTGAGTACCCACTATGTGCCAGACACTATATATTGTAAGCATTTAAAAATGCTTGTTGAAATGAATTGCACATTGGCAAAATATTATAACTAGACATCACATTTCTTTGCATGTTAATGAGCTGGGTAAACAAAAATTATAACTGCCCAGGAGTGCAGCCTTATATTTAGGAAATGCACATATTAATCTGCCACCATTATCTGACATGGATTAGCTGTGTAACCTATGGCAATTCTCCTTGTGGATCTCAGTTTCCTCATCTATAAAAACTGGATTAGATGACATCTAAGGTCTCTTCCGAGGCAGCTGGGTGATTGTAGTAGGTAGAGCACCCAGGCCTGGAGTCAGAAAGATCTGAGCTCAAATCCAGCCTCAGACACTTACTAGCTGTGTGACCGTGGGCAAGTCACTTAACTCTGTTTGCCTCAGTTCCTTATCTGTAAAAATGAGGACACACCAGAGAAAGAAATGGTAAACCACTTGGACATGACTAAATGACTGAACAACCACAATGTCTCTTCCAGCCACTGGTGTGCTAAAAACGGTTTAACAACTAGCTTTCTAGGGGAAAAGCACCTTTAAGTATAATTTCAATTATTAACATTTTCTCCATCACTTTCTTAAGTCAAACTAAATCGAGCCCTGATTTGTAGCTTGCTTATTTCTGAGATGGAAAGGCTCCCATTAAAAATTTGACAAGTTTCTCCTGAGCCAGTATGTATGAGTTGGCGCCATCACCTCTGCTTCCAGCTCTTAATCTGTGGTCCCATGACTACTCTTTTATATGAGAGACTTAGATAAACACTGTTTATAAAAAAAAAGTGATAATGATAAAAGTAACCATGTGTAGTCATGCTCGTACATGGGTTTTTTATTGTCGTTCTTCAGTCATTTCAGCTGCGTCTGACGCATCATGACTTCATTGGGGGTTTTCTCGGCAAAGTTACTGGGATAGTTTACCATTTCCTTCAACTCATTTTACAGATAAGGAAATTGGGCCAAACAGGGTTAAGTGACTTGCTCAGGGTCACAGCTAGTAAGTATCTGAAGCCAGATTTGAACTCAGGAACATGAGTCTTCCTGTGTCCAGACCTGGCACTCTATCCACTGTGCCACTTAGTTGCCCTTATATGGGCTTACTGACACCATAAAAGTGTGCCCAAATAAAAAGATTGGGCCTGCTAATAGCCTGTTTGGTGGTTAAAGTGACTGCCGACCCTGGCTATAGAAGCAGGGTTACATGGGGACTTGGGAGATGAGGGCGGGGAAGTAGTACAAGTCATATGCTCAGGACTTGATAGCTAATATTATATTATGTTATGTTATATTATTAATATATTTTATATCTTTATTATATATTTTATTGAATTATAAAATATAATAATTATATATGCTAATATATTGTAAATATATAAATACATATAAATAAAATTTAAATATAATTATATATTATAGCTAATAAAAATCAGGCAACTAACTAAAAGAGAATCAGTATATAGCAAGACAGATCAGCTTTTAATTCATTATGCTTATCACTTAGCATATGCTTTGTACTGATTTGTGCACAGCTGGATTGTATTCCTTCAAAAGAACAGAAATTCCTTGGAAGCAGGCACTGCTGTTTTCACATGTAAGTACTTTAGGTTTGCTGAGTTGAACGAAGACTCCAGAGCGAGGAAAAGTCCACTATATGAAAGTACAACAGCACTTGTCAATAGCTCTAATTCAGGGGAAGTAATTCTTCCTCCTAGACCACATTTTTCTCTTTGTAAGTGCCACTCAGTATTCTGTGGAACAATTCTGAATTCCTAGTGACAGCTTTTGGAGAAAGGTATTATCTCCTATCTAAGTGTTTTCTTCTCCAGGCTAAACAGCCCAAGTCCCTTCAGACTTCAACCAACAAATACTACTATGGCAAGAACTCAAAGTCCTGCAGCCTAAAATATCCGAAGCTTTGATTCTTAGAATAAAAGACTCATATATACACATGTATATATAAAATAGATATGCAAAATACATATTGTATATGTATACAAAGAGAAGAAGAGAGAGGAAGAGGAAAGGAAAAAGGGGAAGTTTCCAGGGGAAACTTCAGAAAGTAAAATAAGCAATCATCTGCTTGAATTCATTCTGTGTACATGAAATGCACATCTGGACACATATGGTTAAATTTAATGGACAGAAAATAAAGAACCATCTTTTAGGAAATTCTGTATTCATGTCCCTTCCAATATGCTAACATCTGATAAGACAGCTGGAGAAATCACAAAATAAGATTTCATTCTTCTCTCTGCAATCCTGAAACTACCTTAGGAATGAGATAAGAAATATAAAATCCAAGCAGTCATTGTGGCTCAAAAAACTCCTGTTTCAGTAGAAATTTGTAGAGGACTAGAGGACTTAGGAGGCAGCTAGGTGGCTCAGTGGAGAGAGCTCTGGGCCTGGAGTCAAGAAGACCTGAGTTCAAAACTGGCCTCAGACATTTACTAGCTGTGTGACTGACCTCGGGCTAGTTACTTAACCTCTCTTTGCCTTCATCCACTGGAGAAGGAAATGGCACAAGGACAAAAAATTCAGTATCTTTGCCAAGAAAATCCAATGGACAGTTGATCCACAGGATCATGAAGAGTTGAATGCAATTGAAAAACAGGGCAACAACAACCAGAGGACTAGACCAGTGGTGTCAAAGTTAAATAGAAACAGGGAGACTACTTCTCCACATGCAAACATCTCTGTGAGCTGCCTTTTAACTTAATTTTCAAATGTAATGTTATCTATGTTTTCTTGTATTTTAATTAATTTTGTTACATATTTCCCAATCACATTTTAATATGGTTTGGCCTCTACTCAGAAGTGTTCTGGGAGTCAGACATGGGGTGTGTGATACCTCTGGATTAAATAGTTAATATTTGACTATTTATTTGGATATCAGGAAAAGTTGGAACCTATGGATCAGGAAGTGGCTTCTATAACTTAAGTTGCCTAACTGAACAAAGGGATATAAAACCATTTGATGGTAATTATCATTCCCTACTTTTTCAAACACATGCACAAAAGTTTAAGTCAAGTTAAAGTAGATTTAATTCCCAAAGGCTATTACATACCTTAGTTTCTGTGGGATTCATACTGGGAGTACTGGTTGAAGCAGGAAAGGAAGTAGATGCCTGGAAAGAAAAAGGAATAACATGAACAACCCTTTTTTTTTTTAATTTAAAAAGTCTTTATATTTTTATTTTGGATAATTTGGAAACATTACTTCCCAACTCCTGATAAATGAACTTATTGTTAAGAAGAATTAAAATATATATGACTTGGTGGACAGTATGTAGCTCTCCTCTATATGTTGAAATTTATTAATAGAAAGGAAAGATGTGCTATAACTTTAATAATTTGGAAGCAACACTGCCCACACATCATTTTTTGTGCGTGTTCACTGTAACTGAGTTGTATTGTCCTTTTGTGTCTTTATTTACATTACGGTCATAGTTCATGCTGTACTGAACTAGTTCACAGAGGTCTTCCCATGATTTTTGTTTATAAGGAAAACAAGGTGACTAAATTTGGTTTCTATCTTCATTCATTAGTAGACATTAACTGAGTCAGAGTCTAACAAACAAGTTAGGTACTTTATAGTTTTAGTCAATACAAAATTACTTCTACTTTTAAGAAATGTTTACTAAAAACATCCAAATCTTGACTTTTAAAAAATAATTTTGTCCTCTACAAAGAGCCTATCAAATCATATTTAAATTATCTTAAAGAGAATTTTTAGATGTTAAAATTTTTAAAAATTTTATGTCTATGCTTGGCATTTCAATTTAACAAATACTTCCTGTCTTTTACATTTTATAATTTTTATCAGTTTAAACTCTTTACCTTGAGCTATTGTTCACACCAATTGTTCTAATATTTACCAGTAAGGATTTTTATTAGATCTCAACAGTTAAGATCCTTGAAAAACTCATTCTTTAAAGCAACACAAAAAGTTTCTTGGCTACAAAAAGTTAAAAAAAAAACCCATAAAAACTCTGTCAACTTCCAGAAGATTTGCTTCCTGAAGTTTTCCACTTTTCTGATGTTATTATGGTGTTCATCTTTTCATAATCCAGACTAAAAATTCCAATGCCAATTGAAATAGATGAGCTATCAATGATGAACCAAGATGCCTATATTCTACAATGCTTAACTGGGTACACAAGTCATTTTTGATAGTTATACTTCCTGTCCACAACTTTCATGTATTGGGCATATTGTAGAATCTACTTCCAATCAATACCATCCTTCAGAGGTTCACAAATTTTGATCTCATCTCATTTTAGTTGCCATATTCATGACCTTCTTAAAAAAGAAAACCATCCCTTAGCAACAAATGCAATTCTCTCAAACTACACTGAGAACTAACTACCAGACCAAAAGGGAAATAGCTGTTTTATTCAGAGAACAGTACAGTATGCATTTCTTCCTTTATCCCCTCTGAAAGACAGCATACATCAGATGTGCAGAATCAATAGCTCAATGGTCAGATACGGCTTTAGGCTCATGATCAATAAGTTCCTTATCAACAGTTGGGTAATGAAACAAGGGTCCATCCCCTCTTCCTTGCATCCGTCTTTCTGTTTCCCAATACTTCAACCTCAGAACAGACTTTTCAGCTTCCAACTGAAGGATGGCCATGGTTCTTTCCTAATTCTTTTCGGGAGGGTCATAAACATAAGGAGCCATCCACCTGCTTAGAGGATGCTTGAAGTACTGCCAGCGTTCTGGAACGCAACCTTCTGGGACTTCTGCTAATTTAGCTTCACCAATGAATACATTTTCCAGTGTTATGCCAACTGCTACTGGAATCCCAGTCAACAATAAATAAAATCTCAATGACTTCAAAAATCTCTTGTCATCAAATTCAGAAGGCTTGATGATGAACATTTGCTTCCCATGGCCTCCACTATGTCGAACCAGGGCCCGGGACGCTCCGGGTCAGGGACAGGCCGGCTCCCGTCACTGCTGAGGCGGATGCTCACAGCAAGAGGCTCATCGCCACCATGGCTGCTCCGGGCTTTCTGTAGAATAATCCTTTTTTAAATTAAATCCCACATCTTCCCTCATTTCCTTCAAAATCATATCCTATCTTTTCTTTCTAATTGGCCTTATAGGATTTAGAGAATAAGTGCTCATAGTAGCTCAGTAATTAAAACAAAAATTTTAAAGATTTTATTTTTGTTTTCAATTACATGTAAAATTTTTAACATTCTTTTAAAAACAACGTTAAGTTCCAAATTCTTTCCCTACTCCTCCCATTGAGAAGGCAAGCAATTTGATATAGGTTATACATGTGCAGTCATGAATAGCATATTTGCAAATTAGTCATGTTGTGAAAGAAAACAGACCGAAAACAAAAAGCCTCCACGAAAAAGAGTATGCTTCAATCTGCATTCAGCCTCCACCAGGTCTTTCTCTGGAGATAGCATTTTTTTATCATGAGTCCTTTGGAACTATCTTAGATCACTGCACTGCTGAGAACAGCTAAGTCCTTTACAGTTAATCATTGTTGCAATATCGATGTTACTGTGTCCACTGTACTCCTGGTTCTGCTTACTTCACTTTGCATCAGTTTATGTAAGTCTATCCAGGTTTTTCTGAAAGCATTTCATTCATTGTTTCTTACAGAATAGATCACATGCTACAACATGTTCAGCCATTTCCCCAATTAATGGATATCCCTGCAGTTTCCAATTATTTTTGCCACCACAAGAGCTGTTATAAATATTTTTGAACATATAGGTCTTTTTTCTTTTCCTTCCTTTTCCTTTTAATCTCTTCGTAGTGGTATTGTTGGATCAAATGGTATACACAGTTTTATAACCCTTTGGGCAAAGTTCTGAATTATTTCCCAGAATGGTTAGATCAATTCATTACTCCACCAATAGTGTATTAATGTTCCAATTTTCCCACATCCTCTCCAATATTTATCATTTCCCTTTTCTGTCATATTAGACAATCTGATAAGTGTGAGGTGATACCTCAGAGTTGTTTCAATTTGCATTTCTCAAATCAATAGTGATTTAGAGCATTTTTTCATATGCCTATCAATAGTTTTGATTCCTTCTACTGAAAACTGTCTGTTCATATCCTCTAACCATTTATCAATTGGGGAATGATTTGTATTTTTATAAATGTGGCTCAGTTCTCTATATATCTGAGAAATGAGGCCTTTATGAGAAATACTTGCTGTAAAGTTTTTTTCTTAGTTTTCTGCTTTCCTTCTAATCTTGGCTGCATTGGTTTTATTTGTGCAAAACTTTTAAATTTAACGTAATCAAAATTATCCATTTTATATCTTGTAATGTTCTCTATCTCTTGTTTGGTCATAAATTCTTTCCTCACCCACAAATCTGACAGGTAAAGTATTCCATGCTCCCCTAATCTGCTTATGGTATCACTCTTTATATCTAAATCATATATCCATTTTGACCCTATCTCACATTCAATGTGAGACATTGGCCTATACCTAGTTTCTCCCAACTGTTTTCCAGTTTTTCCAGTAGTTTTTGTCAAATATTGAGTTCTTGTCCTAAAAGCTTGGATCTTTGCATTTGTCAAACATTAGATTACTATGGTCATTTTTACTACTGTGCATTTTGCACCTAATCTATTCCACCAATCCACCACTCTATTTCCGACTCAGTACCAAACTGTTTTGATGATTACCACCTTATAATACAATTTGAATTTTGGTACAGCTAGGCTACTTTCTTCACATTTTATTTTCATGGACTCCCTTGATATTTTTTCTTCTTCCAGATGAATTCTGTTATCATTTTTTCTAGTTCTACAAAATATTTTTGGTAGTTTGGTACGATACTGAAGAAGTAACTTAATTTAGGTAGAATTATCATTTTTATTATATTGTCTCAGCCAATCCAGGAGCAATTAATTTTTTTTCCAATTGTTTAGATACGACTTCATCTGTGTGAAAATGTTTTGAACGTCATTACAAAACAACGTTCATATAGTTCCTGGGTTTGTCCTGGCATGTAGACTCCCAAGCATTTTATATTGTCTGCAGTTATTTCAAATGGGATTTCTCTATCTCTTCCTGCTGGACTTTGTTGGATAAACACACACACACACACATATATGTACTGATGACTTATGTAGGTTTATTTTATATCCTGTGACTTTGAAGTTGTTAATTATTTCAACTAGCTTTCTAGTTGATTCTCTAAGTACACCATCATATCATTTGCACAAAATGATCATTTTTGTTTCCTCATTGCTTATTCTAATTCCTTCAATTTCTTATTCTTTTTCTATGGCTATGGCTAGCATTTAGGGTACAATATTGAACAATAGTGGTCATAATGGGAATCCTTGCTTCACCCCGAATCTTATTGGGAAGGCTTCTAGCTTATTACCATCATAGATAATAATGGCTTTGGATCAAATCCTTTAATGTAGAAGCTGCTAAATCTTGTGTAATCCTGACTGTGGCTCCATGACACTGAATTATTCCTTTCTGGCTGCTTATATTTTCTTCTTCATCTGGGAGGCCTGAAATTTAGCTATAGTATTCCTGGGAGTTTTCATTTTGAGATCTCTTTCAGGAAGTGATTGGTGGATTCTTTCAATTTCTATTTTACCCCCTGCTTATAGGGTTTTCCCACAGTTTTCCTTGTGAATTTCTTGAAAAATGATACCTAGGCTCTTTTTTTAATCTCGGCTTTTGGACAGTCTAATAATTCTTAAATGAACTCTCCTTGATCTATTTTCCAGGTCAATTGTTTTTCTAATGAGACATTTCATATTTTCTATTTTTTCATTCTTTTAATTATTTCTTGATGTCTCATGGAGCCATTAATTTCTAATTGCCCAATTCTAATTTTTGAGGAATTATTTTCTTCAGTGAGCTTTTGTACCTCCCTTCCCTCTCCAATTTGGCCACTCGACTTTTTAAGGAGTTCTTTTCATTAATAAATTTTTGTACATCTTTTCTCATTTGGCCTATCTTTCTTTTTAAGGAGTTCTTCTGTTCAGTAGATTTTTATGCCTCTTTTATCATTTTTCTTATTCTATTTTTATTTAAGGTATTATTTTCATAAGTATTTTTTGTGTGCCTATTTTATCAAGTTGTTGACTACTTTCTTCATGATTATTCTGTAAGGCTCACATTTCTTTTCCCATTTTTTTCTCTATCTCTCATTTGATTTTTAAAATCCTATTTGTGCTCTTTCAGGAATTATTTTTGGCCCTGTGACCAATTCACACTTTTCTTTGAGGCTTTGCATGTAGCTGCTTTGATTTCATTATCTTCCGAGTTGGTGTTTTGATCTTCCCTGTCACCATAGTAACTTTCTATGGTCAGGTTCTTATTTGTTATTATTATTTTCTCATTTTTCTAGCCTTTTTCTTGACTTTTAATTTTATGTTAAAGTTTTGCTCTCAGTGGAGGAGGCATTTGCCAAAGCTTCAAGTTTTTTGTGCAGCTGTTTTCCAAGCTAGTTCTGGGGGTTCAGTAAGTTTTCAGTTCCTCGAAGGTAGTAATATCTAAGGAGAGGTCTGGTCCTTGCTCTCCTGATCTGTGCTCTAGTCTGGGAGTGACCTAAATCACACTCTTCTGCCCTGGAGTTATGATGAAGGATCCTGTTCCTGACAGTGCTCTTTCTCATCTTGAGACTACAACATAGAACCTAGTATGGGCAATTCAACACAGTCTTGCTTCCAGTGTCAGCAAAGAGTCCTCTGCAATCTCCTTCTGACCAGTTGTCCTACTCCCTTACCATCCGAAGGCTGAGAGCTCTGAAAGTCACTGCTGCCAACTCAGTTGTCCCCAAGGCCTCCTACTGGCTTCCCAGGGTGTGACCTATGCTGACTTGTACTCCACTCTCACCCCAATGAGGCAGGCCTTTTCTGCTGACCTTCTAAGTTGTCTTGGGCTGGAAAATTCTTTCACTTTGTCCTTTTGTTCATTCAGATGCTCTAGAATTCATTTTGAGGTGTTACTGTAAAAACTGTTTAGAGAATTGAAAGAACTCAGCTAAGTCCTTGCCTTTACTCCACCATCTTGGCTCTGTCCCAGATCAGCAATTAATAGCAGCAATTGTCATGCTTTAATATTTACAAAGTGGATGGGTATAATAGCATCCATGTAGAACCTCAGTTTCTTGGAAGGTTAAAGCTGGTGGATCTCTTGAATTTGGGAGTTCTGAACTGTAGTAGGCTATGCCAATTAAGTTTCTGCACTAGACTGGGCATTGATACATTGAGCTGGCAGGATTGGGGCAGGAATACCAGGTTGACCATGGAGGGTCCAACTGGCCCAAGTTGGAAATACAGCAAGTCAAAGCTAATAATAATGAAGATGATGATAATAGCTAAACATGTATATGCCAGGACAGTGCTAAGTGCTTTACAATTATTATCTTTTTGGATCCTCACAACAATTTTGTTGTTTTGATTTCCATTTTACAGATGAGGAAATTGAAGTGTCTGAGGTTGGATGTAGACTGAGGTCTTCCCAACTCCAGGCCCCGAGCTCTGTCCACTGTACTAACTAACTGCCTTAAGCTCAGGTGCCTATCAGATAAAGTCCATATATTTCAAGCCCAGACAAGTTGGGGAGACTCAGTAAAAAAAAACTTACAAAGTCCTTTTCTTACAACCCTTGTGAGGTAAGCAGCACAAGTTCTGTTATCCCCATTTTACAGAAAAGTAAACTGATGCTTAAAGAAATTAAGTGATTTGTTCACAGTTGTATAGAAAAAAAAATACAGGAGTCCATTCACATCTAGGTCTTCTGACTCAAAGTTCAGTGCTTCTTCCACTCCTTCAAGGGGAGCAGAACAGCCCTAAAAATCAACACCAGCTGCATGTTTGGCATACATCAGAGATTGGAGAGAGATTAACTAAACACTCATCTCTCGACTCTCATCTGTACAGATCAGGCAGGTGGTGTTCCATGCCTCCAGAATATACCTTGTATGTTTTGCATATATGTACATGTGTACATGTTGTTCCTGCTATAGAATATAAATTTCTTGAAGGCAGCAACTTTTTCATTTGTCTTTGTATCCTTTGTGACTAGCATAGTAGGCACTTAATACATGTTTATTGATTGACTAATTATTGGTATTTCAGATATAGGCAGGTGGTGGTTCTCTCCTAACCTAAATGTGAAAGGAACATTCTGAAGCATTGAAAGAAATAAGCCCTACAAACAATGGGAAAATGCAGCCAGCCCTAAGTATTTATTCAAACAACAGTAATAAAAACCAAGCATCAATAATAAAAAAGTCTCGTATAATCTCTACTGATTCAGGCACCAGTCTCACTGAAATCTCTTTTCAATCATCTCATCTCACCCAAACCATTATGGAAATTGCTTTCTGGTACAGACTATCCTCAAATTTCAAGCTGCCAGGAAATGGGAGCTATCATCTTTGGTAAAGAAGGTCTATACAGTGTCCTCTGATATGTATTCACTTGGCCACTAGCCATTTGCAAAGCTCCGCCATTGGCCAAAGTGGAATAATTTCCTATCCCCATCTCTTTAAGGAGTATCCTAGCAGGAGAGCTGCCTTTTACATTTTGTGGCCTAAGCAGAGTTTTTAAACAGGCAGAAAATTTCAGAACTGAAAGGCCCCTACAAGATTATGAACTCCATCAGGGTCACATGAGAGATAAGAAAATGGAATCCTGGATTGGTTAGGTAACCTGCCAAAGCATCCACAGCAGGCTTAGTGATGGCAAAAATAAATTCTGGCTCCCATCCAGGACTTTCTACTCCACTATGCTTTTTCTCATGCAGAGAGAATTCAATGGGACAGTAGGCAGAGCAACAGAGTTTGGGGTTAGGGTTAGGGTAAGAGTCAGGGAGGCCTGAGTTCAAGTCTGGCCTCAGACACTTATTAGCTCTGTGACCCTGGGCAAGTCACTTAACCTCTGTCTGCCTCAGTTTACTCATCTGTAAAATGGGGATAATAATAGCCTCTCTTTGTCCCCTCTTCCTCCCAGGGTTGTTGTAAAGAAAAAATGAGATAATATTTGTAAAAGTGCTTTGTGAATCTTAAAGTGTTATATAAATACTAGCTATTATTATTATTATTATTAACGAAACTAAGTTCTTTCTAATTCCCACAATAACTTACCTCCCCCCTTTGATTTTAGCCACCTTCACTGGCTAATATGGTGAATAAACATCACAATTACAAATACCTCAAAGGTTAGTGGGAAGGCACACAATAGGTCAAAACTGATGTTAACAAAATAATGACTTGCTGTATATGAATAAAAGATATTACTCTTTTATACATGTTGGTCATGTAGTGATATGACAAACAATAGCTGGGCAACCCAAGTAATACACAGGTATTTGGGGGAAAAATCAAGGGAAAGTTTTGGGTTAATTTTACACAAAGGATTTTATTTTATTGGGGAGGGAAATAGGAAGCCTGAACTTGTCTTTCACTTAGCATAGGGAACTCCATAAACTGAAGCTTCCTCCAATTGATATAGATTATAATTGTCTGTAATTTATGATTCTAAAGAGGTGCCTCATACACTGAGAAGTTAAGTGGGAAAGGGAAGGGTGTGGAAAGGAATAAGTATTTACATAATATCCACTAAAGCTGTTTACAAACATTATCTCATTTATTCCTCCCAACAACTTTTTGAGATAGGGGCTACTATTACCTCTACGTTACAATTGAGGAGAGTGAGGCAAACAGAGATTTAGTAACTTGTCTGGGGTCCGCAACCAGCAAGTGTCAAATCTGAAGTCAGATTCTCCTGACTCCAAGTCCAGTGCTCTATCTACCAGACCACCAGAAGCCTTGACCTGCTGCTCATGGTCACCCAACTAATATGTATCCAAGGCAGGATTTGAACATAGATCTTCTCAACTCCACACAGTCCTCTCTCCACTAATTATACACTGCCTGCCATGATAAAATATGAACCCCAATAACACAGAAGAAGAAGGAACCTGAGTTACTGGATATTAAAGGTCATTTGTATCTAGGTGTCACTTTAAGATGTCCAGCATGTTCTCTCACCTCCATGGCTTTGCTCATGCTGTCTCTTATGCCTGAAATGCTTTGAAATTCTAGTCATCCTTCAAACTTAAATGTAGCCACCTCCTTCAAGAAGTCTTCCCTGATTCTTCACTCCTATAAGTTATAAATGGTCTTTCCATCCTCCTACCTCAACTAACCCTTTATATTTGTCATATACTTTTATTACATTTTGTATACATTACTGATGAGGGTTGGAAGAAGCGGGGTAAGACCCCTGCAAAGACTGGAGTACCAGGGGCAGGTCGCCTGGAATGAATTCACAGATTCAAGCATTCTTGAAATCAAAATGGTAAAGATTTATTATGCTTTTCGGTGAGCAAGAATTCTTAGGGAACCTGAAACCTTAGAGGGGTACAGGTAAAGTTTATATAGGATATTCTATAAGTACAACATGTGCTGAGTGTGATGACTAGATGGTTCAGGGTGGGATTAGGGAGTGGTTAAGGAGTAGTTGGTTCTTAAAGGAACATGTACTTTTGCTATCTACTATGCAAGTATTTTACCCAGAATTCATCAAGAAATAGCCCAAGAGGGGTTACATGGAGGTGTGGTTTTAGGCCTGAAACATCACCAAGTCAACTAATGGTCAGGGCTGACTAAGGAATATCAGGATGCTCTCATCAATGTCTTGTTAGACAAGATAAATGTAAGGGAGTACATGCATATGTCTAAGTCTAGGATACACGTGATTAGTCAGTGAGTAGTAAATGTCATTATGACCCAGTACACAGCCAGTTCAGCCAATACACAGGTGGTTCAAACTAATAAATTACAGGTGCAGTTGGCTACTGTATCAGGAAAGAAGATAATGGTTGTTGCTGGGGCAGGGTGTGTCCTTGGACTGGGGAGAAACTGCCTGGGATAGTGGCTAGGGAGAAAGGTGATTTTTAGAAAGAAATGTGATTTTAGAATTGGGGTCCAAGCACAGGCACCCGAGGACCCCCTCAATACTATATAGCTATAATATATTTTCTGCCTAGAATTGCAGATTCATGTATCACATTTCATCCTATTAGACTGCAATGTGCCAAGCAGGCAGGGACCAGGTCTTATTTCTCTCCCAAGATCTTGTTTCTCTCCCAGGTTCTAACACAATTATTTGTACTTTGTAAATGCTTGATAAATTATTAAATGAATTTAGGTGAACCTCACTAACTTAACACAGTGACTTTTCAAAAGCAGGGCATACTTTGCCTAGGCATTTCTGAGCCCATATTCTTGAATGCCTGTTTTGAGACACAGGATCACAGGTCTAGAGAGCTAGGAGGATTCTCAAAGATGATACTGTCCAAATACCATGGTGTCCAGATGAGGAAACCAAGGCTCATTAAGTTTAACTGACTTTCCCAAGGTCACACAGGTGTAACTTTGGACACATCATTTTAAGTGTCCTGGACCTCAGTTTCCTTATCCATAGAATGAAAACATTGGAGCAAATGACTTTTAATGAACCTCCCAGTCCTAAGCTGGAGATCCCTGCTTCCTATAACATGTACAAGTACCCACAACTACTCCCTACTAAGTCATTTGTAAATACAGTATACAATTCTCACCCTGTAATTGGAAGAAAGTACTTATGGAAAAGGTTAAAAAGTCTTACCCTAACATGTTAAAATACATATTTAAAATAATGAATGGGTAGTTTACCCATTTTTTGTGATTGATACTTTCATGATTTAAATTTTAGGACTTAAAATGAGGGAAGATGGTAAGTTTTTATTTTTTCACAAATGGGAAATAATATTATTATTAATTCACATTTGTATAGCTCTTTAGGATTAAAAAAACAACTTTCCTTACAACCCTTTGAGGAGTGTAATGTATTATTAACCTCCCTTTTACTAATCATGAAATTGCACCTCTAAGAAATGAAGTGACTTGCTTATGGTTACAAAGCTAGTAAATGAAGAAGTGCAGTCCAAAGCCTGGCCTCCTAACTCCAAACCTCATGCTCTTTCCAGTAAATCAGACCGTCCTCTTATTCAAATACAGAAAGCTCAACTTTATTAGAAAAGCAGTTCTCTCTCCTGTTCATCTTCTCTTCCACTCCTCCCTCCCTCCCTAAAACAAACTCTTCTCAAGTCAACCATCTTAATTAACTCCTAAATTTGAACCTCCCAAATGCTCTCAGCATTTTCTTGGCATTGTTGTAAACAATTCTGAGGCTAGAAACTTATACTGGTGTTTAACCACCTCACCTTTAGAGCCTGAGATCTGAGCAAAGCTTCCTCCATGACTATTCAACTCTATCTTTGTGACACATAATATCTTGACTGACAGGAAAACAACAATTTATGTGCCTCTTTTTCCTTTACCTCTGTAAGAAAATTAAGCTTTCAAGGACTTAAAAAATTCCCAATGGATTCTTGAGGCAAAATGCCTTCCACATCCAGAGAAAGAACTATGGAATTTAATCGCAGAATGAAGCAGACCATTTTCTTTTCTATGTTTTGTTTTATGATTTCTCCCATTCATTTTAGTTCTTCTATGCAACATGACTAAGGTGAAAATGTATTTAATAGGAATGTATGTGTAGAACCTATATAAAATTGTACGCCATCTCAGGGAGGGAGTGGGGAAGAAGGGGGAGTGGAGGGAAAAATCTAAGATATATGGAAGTAATTGTAGAACACTGAAAACAAATAATTTAATAGAAAAAAGAAAAGAAAATTAAGCTTTCCCAAACATTTCTAGATTACTTATTTTATTTAATGTCCTTCATGATTTTTAAAGTCACAGAATGTCAGAGCTCGATGGAACCATTGCGATCACATTGTCCAATTCCCTTCTTTAAAGATAAGAAAAGAGTGGCCCTGAAATGTTCGCTAACTTGTCCAGTAGTCACCCAACTAATCAGCTGCCATAGCTTGAATCATGACCCCTTTTTCCTGATTTCCCTTCCTCCCACCATGCCATATTGCTCATCTCTTAAAATTCCAGGGCAAGAAAATAGTTTTATTTCTGGAAAAAAGTGGGGATTGGGTCAAGACCGTACAATCATTATCCTCTTTCTCCCCCAAATGGTGGTGTCATTATTAGTCTGAAAGAAGTCAAAGATCTATTTTGCTTTTCCTATTGATATGAAATGTACACAGTATGCTCATTACTGAATGTTAAATGACGGTATAGAACAGAATTTCTTGCCTTGACATGATTACTTGCCTTTAAAAAAATTTTAAATAAATTCTACCTCCACTCCTACAGTATATAAGCTCACATAGGCAGAGATTCAATCATATAACGTATCATATTCATATGGATTACCCTTAGCATCCAGCACAGTGCTTTGCCGAATGATATCATCCAACCAGGATACATCTGAAAAGGTCTTTGAAGCATATTTGAAAATGTTTAAAATGGATTCTTATGGTTAATTAAAATAAAGTTTTGTGAGGTGTGTATGTGTGGTGGGGAGAGGGCAGTAGCTGTCAATTCTCTCCTTGAAAATACAAAATATTTTTATATTTCTCATATCATTTATCCTCTCTTCACAACAAATGAGAAGATTCCTTAGTCTCTTATAATCTCAATTTAATAGGAATTAGAACAAAATTAACAACCCTCCCAGATATGCAGGCTAAATTTATGTCTTAAAGCCTTTTTTATGTTACTCTTCTTACTATATAATACAGTTTTTTAAAACTATTTCTAATTCCACCAGTTTGGTCTAGGTCCTGATCACCCTCCCACCTAGATTACTCTAGCAGTCTTTTAGCTGTTCTCCCCAACTCATCTCACCTTCCTCTAAGCTAGCCTGCACAGAGCATATTACGTCAAACATAGCTTTAATCCTGTCATTCTCTCTTGACATCTTTATATATTTTATAGAGGTGTAGCAGATGGAAGACCTAAGTTCAAATACTACCACAGTTGCTACCAAGCAGTGTGTCCCTGGGGAAATTACTTGATCTCTCTAGTCATCAGTTTCACCTGTAAAATGAGGAGGCTGGACTCTAGCTCTGGATCTATAATCCTATGAATCAGATTTCTCCATTTAAAGCCCTCTTTTAAAGCCCTCTAAAATCTGGCCCTAGCTTTACCTTCCAAATACTCTCTAATGCAAATTCTTATTTCTGTCCCTTTGATAGCTTGTCTTATACCATTCCCAACAATCACCTGAAATACTTCCCCACTTATCCTACAGCTCATCTCACCTCACTTCAATTCGAACATTTATTAAGTGCCTACTGAGTATATGGCACTTTCCTATACTACTGCCAACTTATTTTGATCTCTTCTATCTCTTAAGTCACACCCATACTTATAGAAATAACATACATAGTTATAATTAATTGTTTTCTTAACATTTACAAGTGTATTATTTTGTGTATTTCCAACTAAATTCATCCTGCTGGAAGGAAAAGGAGAGGGAAAGGAGAAATCAGGATTAGGGTTCCATGCCTTATCTATGGGGGAGTATGTGGAACTTTACTGAGTCTGGTTAAGTTTAATGGTGCAGGCAGGGTTATTTGTCGAGAATGTTCACTGTGAGAATCTTACACTTTTCTCACTCCAAGCTAAATTACCTGGGGAGAAGGGACCTTTTCAAGAGAGTTACTGGGGATGGACAGAGGACTGAAAAGAAGTGGGCAGAAACGAATGGGAATAAGTAGGACCCAGGGTCATCAGCAGGAGGTGCAAAAGACCAAAGTCTCTTCAAACACCAAAAACTTTTATTACATTCAAAAGAAAATTCATTTTGATTCTCTAAACTAGTTAGCTTCCTTATTTCCCTGTTGTAATTTCCTTAAGAGTTCCTTTGCCCAGTGACTCGGAGATAAATTGATGCTCCACCCCTGCACTTCCAGCCTTTTCTTCAGGACAACTCATGCTTTTCACTCCCACCTAGATCCTGAAAGTCTTCCAACATTCTACCACTTTCATCATTTATTTACATGCCTGGTTGTTGCTTAATTTAAAAAGAATTTTAAAAGAATAATTGCCCAATGGTATTATTATTTACATGCAAAGTATTCCCAAAAGGCTTATAAATTCAAAAAGAAAGCAATTCTAAACCCAATGTGACTACCTGACATAAAAGATTATAGATCTACAGCCAGAAGGAACTTCAAAACCCAGTTCCTTCATTTTAGAGATGAGGAAATGGAAACGCTGGAAAGTTAAGTGACTTATCCAAGATAGTAAGCATCAGAGACTAGATTAGAACGTGGGTCCTTTGAGTCCAGGAATAGGGCTTTTGCCCACTGAGCCACACCGTCTCCCTATTTTTAATGACTTCTGACACAGATTCATCTTGGAATGCTCCCCTCTCTTGATATCTAAGACCACACTATAATGATTCTGTTAACCACCTCTGACTACCATCCTATCTCTTTCCACTCTGTTTCTCCAAGGTTTGATCTTTAAACGCTTCCTGTTCTTCTCTATATACGCAATTTTCTTCCTCAGAAAGCACGACTTCTTGTCGTCATCAGTCAGTCGTGTTTGACTCTCAGTGACCCCATTTGGAGTTGTCTTGGCAAAGATATTGGAGTGGTTTGCCATTTCCTTCTCAAGATCATTTTACAGATGAAGAAACTGAAGAAAACAGGATAAAGTGACTTGCCCAGAGTCACACTGCTAGTTAAGTATCTGAGGCTAGATTTGAACTTGTGAAAAAGAGTCTTCCTGGCTCCAGGCTGGGGGTTATATACCTACTTTGAAACCTAGCTGTCCATAACTTTACCTGTCCATTTCTCAGGGAAACAAGGACTAAGCTATTGTCTCCATCCCTGGCCTCTCACCCAGGTTCATTTATTTCCATTAAAAAAATGGATTCTTATCTATTTCCCCCTCCAGTCAATGATCCAAGTCCTTATCACCTAGATTATAGTACCTGCCCTTTAACTACTCCCTCTTTGATCCTTCTTGCACACTATCATTAGATTAGTTTCTCTGAAACACTGCTTTCATAGTATGATTACTCAGTCTCACCTCACCTATCTCACTGAAACCCTCTACTCTATCCAGGTGGATTTCCCCACTGTCTTCTGGAGGTATCATGTTTATTCCAACCTCTGGGTTTTTGCTTTTGTTATGTCCTCTTATCTCTTCAACTGTAATCTCCCCGTGTTCAAATCCTGCAAACTTCTGTTTAAGACAGTATATAATTAACATAAAGAAGTATATAATTAATATTTCATGAACATGTCTTACCTTCCCAATAAGTCTAAAATTCTTTAAGACAAAAAGGACTATGTGTTATTCTACTTCTATGTGTCTCATAGTGCCTAACAATAGAAGTAGGTTTTTTTATGGTAAATTTAATCTTCTCCAGCTTTTCAAAATCTCTTCAATTAGTTTCATTTTTAAGAGATAGGAATGTTTAAAAATCTCAGTATCCATATATTTACAAAACCAAAAGAAAAGTCTAAATCAAGACCAAGCTAAAATCTTGACACAACTCCCCACTTGCCAATAAAAGAAAAGGAACTTCCTTTTCTTGATTAATGAGAAAAACACGTGGTAGAAACATTATCTTTTGATATCTAGTTGAAATATTTCTGACGTAAAGCTAATGTTAACTTAAGGTTGTTTGTTTCATGGCATCCTATGTAAATATCCCCAAATTAATCAAAGAAAAGCAACATAAAGGATTTTAAAACATAAAAGATTGTCATCATATGATTCAGAAGATAAAATATGGTGGGTCAAAAATCTTATTTAGAACGTTGGTGAAAAGTAAGAGAGAAAATCAGACAGTGAGGTGGTACAATGGATAGAGTACTTGGCCAGGAGTTAGGAAGACTCAGTTCCTGAGTTCAATCCAGCCTCAGACACTTACTAGTTGTGTGACCCTAGTCAAGTCACTTCACCTTGTTTGCCTCAGCTTTCTCATCTGTAAAATGAGCTGGAGAAAGTAATGTAAACCCACTCCAGTATCTTTGCCAAGACAACCCCAGAAAGGTCACAAAGAGTCAGACACTGAAAAGAGAATGATATAAATAACTAGCTATCATCACCTATTAACTTTACAAGTAAGAAAAAATTAGAGTAGGAAATTCTTTTTCTCCATAAGCTATCAATAACTAGTAACAATTCTTAAGAATAGGAAAGAATGAGAAATTATTTATTGATCTATTGCTCTTACATCATCTTCATTTCAAAATCTCTCTCCCCTTCCCTTTCTGGAGAACCATCCCTTGTCATAATCATGAAAAAGACGGGGAAAAGGCAGTTCAGCAAATCTAACCAACTCATCAGCCACTGAGTCTGACTGCATAAGCAACACTCCACACCCATAGTTCCCCACCTCTTCAAAGATCTGAAGTAGATGAATGCTCTTTAAGGTAAAAGAGAAGCCTCTCTAAGAGTATGAATAAAGTCATGCAGCAGCAGCACCACCACCCTCACCCCTTGCAGAACCACTGCATTTGCACCAAAAATTTCCTCTCCATTGAAGGGTACAAAAGGAAACATTTAGTTCCTCTGCCTGTGTCATCATCTGTCTTCCATAATTGCCATTCCTGGAATACTTTTAATTCCTAAGAAAAATGGGTATTTCTTTGAAGAGCTGAAAAGCTTGAATACTAGTGCAGTTACATAAATAAAGCAAAACCCCAAGAATGGTAGAATGACCTTATTGATTATTCCCAAACAACTCCTCACTAAGATTTCATTCTCTTCTTTTCCCCCCAGTTAATAGTATTTTATTTTTCCAATTACACAAGAAGATAGTTTTCAACATTCATTTTTATAAGATTTTTGAGTTCCAAATTGTTCTTTTTCCTCCCTCCCTCACCAAAATGGCATGCAATCTGATATACACTGTACATGTACAATCCTACTAAACATAATATAATGGGCACAGTCACGTAATATACTTTTATAGACAAAGGGCAAGGGAATATAATTTGGATGAATGGCAAAAAAAACTATTCTGTCACTGCAAATCATTTTGGGGCAAAGCTATTTTCCCTCTAAAATGATAGTTCAAATTTAATCTCTACACAAACAGAGAAAATTGGACCCTTTGAACCAAAAATCATATGGCATCATATTATTTATGGAAGTAAAAATAGAATAGCAAACATGATAGAAGCTGCTTTACACATATATATGTAAAAGTTCTCTTTAAAAAAAACCTGGGAAGGACTATTTCATTTAGTAAAACCACATAGATGTTTGCCCTGTTTCAGACTCTGATGCTTTCTAGCAAAAAGGGGTAAGAACACAAATGTCCATGGACATTTTGTAGGTTGGTTAATGTTTCTGAGGAGTCTAGTTTCAGAGTTGGTTTATTAGGGTATTATTAACAGGTATTTGACATAAAGCTTATGTGAAATATAATAGGTACGTAGTAGTATGGTATGGAAAGAAAAATGGATTTGAAGTAAAAAGATCCAGGTTTACACCCCAAGTCCATATCACCCTCTGTGATACTGGATAAGCTACCATATAAAATTGTCTCTGGGCCTTAGTTACTTCATCTGTAAAAATGAGATGGAGGGCCATCTTCAGTCATCCTGCTCTGTATCTCACCACTGAACCCAGATGGCTCCAGAGAAGAAAGGGAGGTTGGTGACCCTGCACAGCCCTCCTTGCAAGACATGGCATAGTCTTCCTGATGTCATGGTCCTCTTCAAGAATCAAGGGCAAACAAAATGATATGATAGGGTCAGATGAATTCTAAGGATCCTTTTCAGCTCTAAATTTGTGATCCTAAGATGTTTTTAAAGAGGACACAGCAGGGGGTGGAGCCAAGATGGCAAAGTAACAGCACAGACTTTCTGGAATGCTATAGGCTAGCCTGTAAAAAATGGCTCTGAACAGAAGGAATCTGAGCAGGCCTTGGGGAGACTGAATTTCTCACACTTGTGGTGTTTTCCAGACTTCATGACCCCAAAACGCTGAGGATAAATTGGAAGGTCAGTGGAAAAAGCCTGTGGTACCAGTGTAAGAGAGTGGAGTGGTACAGCACCAGCCCCATGGTGACAGAGGGGGAAGGGGGTGGAGGAACACAGAGCAGCCACAGCAGCAGCAGGGGCAACTGGCACCACTGCTTTTGGAGCTTTAGACCCAGAGATTGTGGGGGGATCGAGTAAATGACAGTACACTCCCCACCCCCACTGGAAGCAGAGAACTACCTTCACAAAGAGCTCAAAAATCAAGTAAGTGGCTGGGGAAGTGAGTAAAAACCAGAAAAAGAATCAGACTATAGTATCTTACTTTGGTGACAAGGAAGACCAAAATATGCAAACAGAAGAAAACATAGTCAAAGCTCCTCCATCCAAAGCCTCCAAGAAATATATGAATTGGACTCAAGCCATGGAAGAGCTCAAAAAGGATTTTGAAAATCAAGTAAGAGGAGTAGAGCAAAAACTGGGAAGAGAAATGAGAGTGATGCAAAAAAATCATGAAAAATGAGTCAATTGCTTGCTAAAGGAGACCAAAAAAATGCTGAAGAAAATAACACTGTAAAAAAATAGATTAACCCAAATGACAAAAGAGATCCAAAAAGTCAATGAGGAGAAGAATGTCCTAAAAAGCAGATTGGTCAGATGGAAAAGGAGATCCAAAAACTCACTGAAGTAAATAATTCCTTAAAGACTAGAATGGAGCAGATGGAATCTAATGACTTTATGAAAAAATCAAGAAATTATAAAACAAAACCAAAGGAATGAAAAAACAGCAGACAATGTGAAATATCTCATTCGAAAAACAACTAACCTGGAAAATAGATTCAGAAGAGACAATTTAAAAATTATGGGACTACTTGAAAGCAAAAAAGAACCTAGATTTCATCTTTCATGAAATTATCAAGGAAAACTGCCCTGATATCCTAGAACCAGAGGGTAAAATAAATATTGAAAGAATTCACTGATCATTTCCTGAAAGAGATCTGAGAAGAAAAACTCCTAGGAATATTGTAACCAAATTTCAGAGTTCCCAAGTCAAGGAGAAAATATTGCAAGTAGCCAGAAAGAAACAATTCAAGTATTGTGGAAATACAATCAGAATAACAAAAAATCTAGCAGCTTCTACATCAAGGGATCAAAGGACTTGGAATATGATATTCCAGAAGTCAAAGGAGCTAGGATTAAAACCAAGAATCACCTATCTAGCAAAACTGAGCATAATACTTCAGGGAAAAAAATGGTCATTCAATGAAATAGAGAACTTTCAAGCATTCCTGATGAAAAGACCAGAGCTAAATAGAAAATGTAACTTTTTAAACACCAGAATCAAGAGAAGCATGAAAAGGTAAACAGGAAAGAGAAATCATAAGGGACTTACTAAGGTTGAACTGTTTACATTCTTACATGGAAAGATAACATTTGTAATTCTTGAGATTTTTCTCAGTATTTGAGTAGTTGGGGGTGAGTTGAATAGGAAGGGATGATACCTAAAAAAATAAAATTAAGGTGTGAGAGAGAGGAATATATTGGGAAGAGAAAGAGAGAAATGGAATGGGGCAAATTATCTCTCATAAAAGGGCAAGAAAAAGTTTTTTCAATGGAGGGGAAAAGGGGGGAGGTGAAAGGGGAAAAGTGAAGCTTACTTTCATCACATTTGGCTTAAGGAAGGAATAACATGCACACTCAATTTGCAATGAAAATTTATCTTACACTACAGAAAAGTAGGGGAGAAGGGGATAAGTGAGGGAAGTGAGGGATGTGAGGGATGACAGGAGGGAGGGCAAATGGGAGGATGGGGTAATTAGAATTAAACACATCTGGGGAGGGACAAGGTCAAAAGAGAGATAAGAATAAATGGGGGGCAGCATATGATGGAGGGAAATATAGTTAGTCTTTCACAACATGACTTTTATGGAAGTCTTTTGCATAACTACACATGTATAACCTATATTGAACTGCTTGCTTCTTAGTGGGGATAGGTGGAGAGGGAAGAAGGGAGAGAAGTTGGAACTCAAAATTTTAAAAGCGAATGTTAAAAATTGTTTTTATATTCAACTAGGAAATGAGAAATGTTGGTAATGGGGTATAGAAATCTATCTTGCCCTACAAGAAAATAGAAGAGATGGAGATAAAGGAAGGGAGGGGTATGATAGAAGGGAGGGCAGATTGGAGAAAGGTGTAATCAGAATGCATGGTATCCTGAGATGAAAGGAGGGGGGAGATGGGGAGAAAATTTGGAACTCAAAATCTTGTGGAAATGAATGTTGACTAAAAATCAATAAATACATTTTAAAAAATAAAGAGGACACAGCAAAACAAAGGCACTGATTTATACAGGAAGGTTAAAATGAGCTGTGGGGAATGGGGGAGGACCAGACCAATGATTACATAGGTAGAGAGGGGGAAACTTCTAGCAGTAGATAGGCTGTAGTTTATAGTCTTAGAGTTTAGCCTGGGGCACCAAGAGGTTAAACAGTTTACCCCAGGACACACAGCCAGTCCATCAACTTGCATTTAATAAGCTCCCACTGTGTGTCAGGCACTGTCCAAAGGTCTAGAGATACACAAAAAGGCAAAATACAGTCCCTGTCCTCAAGGAGCTCCCAGGGTAATGGGGAAGACAACATGAACACAACTACGTACCAACAAGAAACACACAGATAAATTGTGGGTAGTCTCAGAAGGAAGGCACTCAGATTAAGAAACACTATGGAAGGTGAGACTTGAGCAGAGACGGAAGGAAACCTGAAGTGGAATCCTGGTCTTCCTGACTCTAACCTGTTTGCCAGCTACCATGTCTTGATACCTCTCAAAATGAGCTTTAATAAGCAGAAAATCAAATATTTTCAAAAATAAAAAAACAAAAAATTCAATCCAATGTACATGTGTAAAAAATTGGGAGTCCCCCAATTTGATCAACTTTAAAAAAAGGATAAAGGCATGTTCTTGAAATGTATTAACTGCCAACAGTGGGCTACATGAACAGGGGCATATTACTGTACCTGTTAAAGAATGTTTCGAAACTTGTCTTTTTGAGTGGCCATATTTTCTAGAAACTCTGCATACCCAAACAGTATAAGATACATTTAAGCGATTCCAGAAAAATATTTTGTTTTATTTTTTAATAAAGATAGAGTAATAAAGAGTTTTATGTTCCTTAAAGGGATGGTAATAAAATAAATAATGTTCATAAATTATAAACAGCTTTGGTTTCTATGAGATGCACAAAGAGCATACTGAACTAAAATTTTCAGATGGAAAGTGCTGTTCATGCTCAGTCATTTTCAGTTACGTCCACTCTTCATAACCCCTTTTGGGGTTTTCTTGGCGAAATACTGGAGTGATTTCCTATTTCCTTCTCCAGATCATTTTACAGATGAGGAAACTGAAGCAAACAGGGTTAAGTGACTTGCCCACGGTCACACATCGAGGAAGTATGTGAAGCTAGACTGGAACTCAGGAAGATGAGTCTTCCTGACTCCAAGTCCAGCACTCTATCCACTGTGCCACCTAGCTGCTCTTATGAAACACGCTGTGGTTCAGTCATTTCGGTCCTATCTGATTGTGACTCCATTGGGGGTTTTCTTGGCAAAGATACTGGAATAGTTTGCGTTTCCTTCTCCAGCTCATTTTGTTTGCTACACAAGCATTAATTCTAACAACATAGTCTTGTTTCAAAACATATTAACTTGTCCATTTGCATGTATTTATATAATTTTTTCAAAATTGTAAAGGCAGTTCTCTTATTTGGAATTTTTTTTTAAAGGTTCCCCCTCTCCCTGTTCTAAAAGTTACATTATTTCATTATCTTCAGTGCCTAGCTTGGCGCATAGCAAATGCTTATTAAGAACCTGTTAAATAGAACAAAGACTTAGATTCAGAACATTGTTTACAATACACCACAGGTACTCCGCCTAAGCACAGTTTAGTCTAAAATAACATGTGGTTCCTATTGTCTGTCTATGGTGGCAGTAGAGAGCAGACAAGTTTTGGCCTACAAAGTGCTCAGACTCAGAAATAAATAACAAAATATTGCCTAGTAACTGATATAACCACAGTTGATCCGAGATCTAAATCCAAGTCAGGGTGAAGTTTAAAGGTTTTGACACACCCTGTGTGTGTTACATTCATAAACTCTGACCCTGGATTATACCAAGTGCTAGGGAATGCAGGTTTGGAGTCAGGCCAAAAAATTGATTTTAAGAGCTTCCAGGGTTTGAATTCTATTGCCAGGTTTTTATTTCCTTATATGGCAAAACTCTTTCATTTTCTCTTTCAAATATTTGTTTTGTAGGGTAGGGGAAAGAGTATTGGGGTCCAGAAGTCTCCATGTATTCACTGGGCCTCTTCCTGAGAGTGTAAACATTCTCAGGAATTCTTTTCTTGTTTCATTAACTGATCTTAAAGAACTCTGATCTCTGCCTCCCAGAATGGAGCCATCAGCCTGCAAAGAGTGCTGCACTGCACTAAGGGCATACCTTCCTTTCTGGGCCTCTGCTGCATGCCTAAGGAGGAAGAAGGTGGGGGGAAGAAATAGAAATCAGATCTTCTGGAGAGACTGAAGCAAATCCAGGGAATGAACAGAGATTGGGGTGAAACAGATGGAGCACAGCGATGGAAAGCAGGAGACTGGTGTAACCCTGGACAATGACTCACCCACTCTGGGTCTCACTCTACGCATCTCAGTCTGTAAAATGGTTGTGTTTTGATTGTTTCCATCTCAAAAATGCTGTTAAAAAATCTACCTAAGAATTTCATCCAAAGATTGCATCTGTGTACCTAGCACATACCCAGGGCAGCTAGGTGATGCAATGGTAGGTCTGGAGTCAGGAAGATTCATTTCCCTAAGTTTAAATCTGGCCTCAGACACTTACTAGTGGTATGAACCTGGGCAAGTCTTTCAACCCTGTTTGCCTCAGTTTCCTTATCTGTAAACTGAACTGGAGAAGGAACTGGTAAGCCCCTCTATTATCTTTGCCAAGAAAATCCTAAATGGCATTGTGAAGAGACTGACATGACTGAAACAAATGAACCCCACCCACATACCAATTATCTTTACAGAAGGCCCCAAAATCACCAATAATAACTCAGCCACATTGTCTTTGCCACTTACAAAGCTCAACACCTTGAACTTCAACATATTGAAAAGCAAATATAAAGCAAAATTCTTTTGTGAAAAGATGATCTCCTTAAAGTTTGAAAACAGGTTGTTTGTTGAAATCTCTTTTCTGAGAAAAGGTTTTTTTGCACTAATTTTTGCATTAACACTAAATAGCAGGAGGCGATTTTGTAACACCCATCCTATTTATGCAGTGATAAGGAATTCCAAACCAAACTGCCCCACTCCACGATCAAGCTTTCAGCAGGGTTAAACCTTCATTTAGTTCTTCATCTAAAGGGGTTAGAACAACACTGGATGTGTGACATTCTTTCCTGTTCTAAAATAAAAGTGTCAGTTCACAGAGATGATATTCTCAAAATGCCTTGGACAGGAAATGAAGAGGCTGGAGTGATGGAATCTGAGAAGGTGTCAATCACATGACTGCTGAAGTGAGAATTACTCTACAAACATAAATTTCAACTTAAATGAGGCCTGTCTCATAGGTTTATGAGGAATGAACAGTTCAATTTGATTTTCAGATAATTAAAAGGAAAAATGTTCAATGAACAAATTTAACTTTGAAAACATGTAGAACTTAGTGAACCAGGTTCATTTCCCAGCTGTGTCATTTATTTGCTCAGAATAAATAATGTGGGCAGCTGGATGGCACAATGGATAGGGCACTGGGTTTGGAACTCAGCAAGACCTGAGTTCAAATCCGACCTCAGACACTTAATAGCTGGGTGACCATGGGCAAACCACTTAACCTCTCTGTCTGCCTCAGTTTCTCAGGCCCTTCTTGGGAGTGCTGATGACTTACCTCCTTCACAGAGGTGGTAATGGCGTTATTTGTCCTTCCTTTCAAAGATGACATCCTCTTTGACATCACAGGGTGATGTCTTGACTCATTTATGAACTGTATTTAAGTGAGGCCTAGTTGAACAAGGTCATTAGTTTCATTTTCTCTTCCAGAGTTATCCAAGTTCAGTGGCAAGACAGTCAAGATGACTGGTGATGGCCCAGGATTCAGTGAATGACGTTGGCACCTTCCATGTTTGTCCAAGCTCTAAGTGCTGCACAGTGCCTGTTTCATGGCCTTGGAACAAATTGTTATCATCTTCTCACTCCTTAGGGAAACTTCATAAGCTTCAGTAGACATTCCCCTAACTCACCAATGGGTTTGAGGTCTATTAGTTACACTGAGCCTGGTTTAGTCCACGTACTGAGATAATATTGTAGGGGGTATGTCTGCTGTATAGGCTACAGCTTCTTAGAGCTACAGATGAGAGCTGGTTGTCAGGTGGACACCAAAGATGGATGAACAGCCCTCAGATCAGAAGTGCTAGTCTTCCATGAATACCCCATACACTCTAATTATGACAGAACCATTGAGAATGTAGTTACAGCTCAAAGTGAAATGAAAAATGTACCCCTTGATTCTCCCTCTTAGAAGTTATCATTTAAGGTGATCAGGAGAAGCAGGCTACATGGTTTGCACTGCTAGCAAGGTTAAGGATCCAAGGTCACATAGACAGCAGGTAGCACAACATAAATTCAAATCTAAATCTTGTGACTCCCGAACCAGTGTCCTTTGCACTACATCACTCTATGCTGGTTTGGAATTCTCCCCTTAAATAAGCATAAGGGAGAAGCACATCTAGAGCCTAAAGGCACGTGATGCCAAACATTCTATTCCTCACAAGCTCTGACAAAAGTCTGTGTTGTCATATCAGCATATATAGGGGCTTGTGAACCTTGACTTCTGTCTGAGAAATGTGATGAAAATAAAAAGTAAGGAACAGTAGGTGGTGAGAAAGTGATAAAGAGTCAAAAATTCTGAGGCCCTGGGTTGGTCTTATCACTGTGTGTGGAGATAGTCACTTGGCCTCTAGACCTCAGTTTCCTCATTTAAAAAATGAAGAGTTTGGACTTGATCACAAAGTCCTTTCTAGGTCTTCTCTGCTTACTTTTGAAAATCTATTTCAATATAAATTAGTGTAAATTATTTTAAAAATTCAATATTAAGAAGCATTTCATCTAAACTTCAACATTTAAGTATATTCAAAGATGGTTAATTTTATAAATTTTGTTCTCTATCATTTCTATAAAATGAATCTGTTGATCCCATTTGGTGTCAAAAGACTTTAATTATGTATGAAACATATACACAATCTTTATTCTTATTAAATATTTCCAGTAGCATTAATATATTTGTCATTACAACCTACAGGGCAATATTACTTTCTATCATTCATTTAATCCTAATGAAGCCATCCTTTCCCATTTTTACTTCAACATGAACTTTAGGTAGTCTATCCTCCTTTGCCTCCTCTTCAAACTCTGGGACTCTCTCTGTGGTAAGAATGAAAATATGTTTGGGATCACAGAATAAAAAGATGAAGGTTAATTAAGTTCCCCCAAATCATAATACACATGCAAATAACTTTTATGTGAGCCATTACTCATAATTAGTCATCCCATAGGTTTCCTCAATCAACAGATGGCCAGTCTCCCACTGTATCCAGAGTCATTTCCATTTGTCCTGACCTACATCTTGCCACTGGACTCTGGAGGAGAGAGTGAGGCTGGGAACTTTGCACAGCCCTGCCTCGCTAAAATCCAATTCACTTACAAGTCATGATATCACCAACACAACAAACAAGCTCAGATAATTGGGGACAAACTATTTTCACTCCAAATCATGAGCCTCTACAGTGTGACAGCTTTATGTTAAGACTTGGGTAGAATGAGGTGAATAGAACATAATTCCTGACCTCAAGAAGCTTATGATTTAGTAGGAGATAAGACACTCAAATAAATATACCATGAAGTTGAGGAAACTAGGTGTTTGTGACAGGTATGAGCCAAATGGGCTATAAGAGAAAGGACATCTAGATCTGACTGGGTTGGGGTGAGGGAAGCCTTATGAAAAAGGAAGCATTTACTCAAGGCATGAAGGAGGGCATATATGAATGAGAGGCAGGATGGTGTGTATGCTGTGTTAGATCCAGCCCAAGGCCAGAGCCTCACATACCACCCCTTTGGCCTCCAGGGCTCAGCTCAGCACCTGGGCCTCAGATATCAAATTCTCTTCTCTAGGCCCCAGTCCATCCCCTGATATCAAGCTCTAGGATCAGAGCCCCAGACATTCCACCCCTACCACTCCCAGGATCAGAGACTCCAACAATAGGTTCCTTGAGACCCTAGTCCAGGATCTCAGACTCAGATACCAGATCTTCTGTTGCTAGGTCTTTGTCAACAAAAAGAGCCAGTAAGACCAAGTCTGTTATCTCTTTTTTCTTGACAGTTGATAAAAAACTGATGTCCCCTCTGCCATTCACGAGTTCCAACAACACGTGAGTAAAAGATACATCACCAGCCTCTGACTAGCACATATCACCCCCTTTCCAGACGCCACTTCTCTTTTTCTCATTGCAGTCCCGTCCCTCCCCTATGCCAATCTGGTTCTGCCGGGCCCTTTTCCCACTGTGTCCCTCTGAACTCCCGCTTTGGGTCTATCTTGAGCAAATCTGCTTCCTTCTTAGGTCTTTCTCTTCTGATTCTTTCATCTTTCAACACTCATCAAGATCTGGCTCCCCAGGGACAACTGTATTCTTGGCCACTCTTCATAGTCCTGGCTACATCTCGCAAGTTCCCTGACACTCTGGTCCTGGCGGAGGAAGAGTTAACTTTCTTCATTTCCATACAATCGCTGTGGCACCACCACTACACAGTCTATAGGGATCTTGGTGACAATTATGAACCAACCCTCATATGTCACTCTCTCCTTTTTCTCAAGGAGCAGCACCTGGAGTTTAGTCTTCTCGCTTTGCTCCAATTCCTGGCTAAATCCTAAGTGATTTCAACATGTACATTGAGGTTTCCTCAAGCATCCTGGCTTCCCCATTCCTCCCATGACCTACTCCTTCACTTTACCTCAGCTGCACACAGGTATGATTATACCCTTGATCTCACCATCATCCCAAGTGTTCCTTTTCTATGATTAATAAATTCCTGGAATTCTTCTATCCAAACATAACCTCCTATCGTTGCATCTCTCTATGCCTCAGTACTTCTAAAACTATTCCTTGTCCTTTCTGTGACCTTCAGTCCTTCTACCCCTCAGTGCTACTTTTCCTTCTCCGGCTTCTCTTTCCTCCCTTTCCAAATTTTGATCTTATAGTTAATCAGTCTAGATGATGGTACAGTGAGCTGGTCCTGGAGTCAGAAAACCTGCGTTTCAGTATGGCCTCAGACACTTACTAGCGGAGTGACTCTGGGTAAACCACTTAACCTCTGTTTGACTTAATCTACTGGAGTAGGAAATACCCCTACTATGTGCCAGGCAATACCCTAAGTGCTTTACACATATAATCTCATTCTATCCTCACAGCAACACTAAGAGCTAGGTGCTATCATTATCCTCATTTTACAGATGAGGAAACTGAAGTAAACTTCTCTGGGGCTATGATTCTGGACTCAAACACTCATGAAACCTGTAGTCATTACAGAGGGAAAAAGGATCCATTCCCATCATACCCTGGACTCTTGTTTCTTAAGTAACCAAGAGTAGTCCAAGGTCTCTGAAGCCACTTCAAGGTGGCCCTTGGGGAGTTCTGCAGCTGGCAGTCGGAGATCCCATAGACATCTTAGATTCAACTTGCTGGGACAGAATCCTTAAACCCACCTACCTTAAGCCCATTCCTTTCTCTGAATTCCCTGTTTCTGTAGAGCATATCAACATTTTTCTAGTCAATCAAGTTGGAAATAGAAGAGCCATCTCTCATTGTCCTTCAATATTCATTTCTAAACAGTTGATATGTCTTGTCAATTCCACCACCTCAACATTGTTCACGTCCTTCTTCCTCCTTTTCTCTACTCACACTAAAAACACCTTAGTCTAGGGCTTCACCACCTCTTCCCTGGACTGTAGCCATACCCTAAATGATTTTCCTATATCCAGTGTCTCTCCTCTCTCCAATACAACATCCTCACAGCTAGCAAGTCAATTTTCCAAAAGCACAGGTCTGATCATGTCACTCACTGGCTCAAAACATTCCAGTTACTTCAAGGATCAAGTACAAATTCCTGAGTTTGGCATTTAAAGCCTGCTACCAGGGAGCTACAAATGCCTTTATTTCAAGATTGAAACCATATTATTCTCCCTCATGTACCCTATGGCACCTAGTTTTCTGTTTTGGCTAGAAACCTTGAAGGCCTTCCCCTCCTAGATTGCATTTTTTTAAAAAGCTAGGTAAAAAAAGCCATTCTCTGCCTCATTTCTTCCCTAACCTTAATTACTGAATGGGCATTGCCTCAGACAAACTAAAATCTGTTAAAGACCTTAGCTTAAAAGGACCAAAGTCTCCCACTGCATCCTGATCCATCTCTAGTCAGCCTGATCTATATCTGGCCACTGGACCCAGATGGCTCTGTAGGAGAAAATGAGGCTGGCTTGCACAGGCCTGCCTCATTTAAATCCAGTTCACTTGCAAGTCATGACATCACCTCTCCGATGATTTGGTCCTCTTTGAGAATGAAGGACAGACAGTAACAACAACACACCGCCCAAATAGGCATTTTTGCTGTTTCCTGTACTTAATGCCCATCTCCTGCCCCTAAACCTTTGCACAGGCTGTTCCCAATGTTTGGAATGCTTTCTCTCCTCACCTGGTTTTATTTAAGGCATATTTCAATTGTTACCTCTTACAGGAAGCCTTACCTGATCTCCCTGGTTGACAGTGCCCTTGCCCTCCCCCCTCATTAGATTTGTCATTATTTTGTATCTACAAGATCTGTATACTAGTTGTATTCTAACAGCAGAATGTGAGCTTCTTGGGGAATGGGAGCTCCAGTTCTATTTTTCTTTGGATCCTCAGTGCCCATCATAGTGTCTGGCATATAGTAAGTACTCCATATAATTGCTTACTATACTGAATGAAATTCTTGGGGCAGGAGGTGGGCAGAGCCAAGATGGTGGAGTAGAAAGACATATATACTCTAGCACTTCCCCCACAGCTCACAAAATACTTGTAAAAAATGATTCTCAACAAATTCTAGAGCCGAAGAAGCCACAGAACAACACAGCAAAAGAGGTTTCCAACCAAAGGTAACCTGGAAGGCTGACAGGAAAGGTCTATCTCATGGGATGCTGAGCAAAACAGAGCCCAGCCCTGGCCATGAAGCACTGGGAGGAACAGGACCTGAACAGACCTCCAGGGCAGGGTTCCCAGAAGGAAGAGTGCCAGATCTCTCAATCAGCAAGCAACAAAGAAAGCTTCAAAGGTCAATGTGGGAGGGCTTTCCCAGCTAGGCAAGAGGGAAGGGGGTTCCTCCAGCAATAGCCCCAGGCCACGGCAGCAACAGCAGCAGCAGACTGCAGGCAGCCACAGTGGCCAGGAAGCAACCTGGGTCCATTGTCCAGGTAGCTCAGCTTAAAGCCTCTGGAGGTAAACTTCTAAACTTCAGCCCTGAGTGATGGCCCTACCCCCACCCAAAGCCCCTGGGACTCAAGCAGCTGAGTCCAATCTCAGCCTTGGGGAGAGGAGGAGCAATAGGACCACTCTCTTGACAAAGGATTCAGAAGCCAAGTAACTGGCTGGGAAAATGCCCAAAAAAGGGAAAAAAAATAAGACCATAGAAGGTTACTTTCTTGGTGAACAGGTGTCTTCTCCCATCCTTTCAGAGGAGGAAGAACAAGGCATGCTGTCACAGGAAGTCAAGACCCCTGCCTCCAGTGCCTCCAAAGTGAACTTAAATTGAATTCAGAAAATAGAAGAACTTGAAAAGCAAGTTAGCAGCTTGCTAAAGGACAACCAAAAAAATGCTGAGGAAAATAACATCTTTAAAAAGAGGCTAACTCAATTGGAAAAAGAGCTCCAAAAAGCCAATGAAGAGAAGGAGGCTTTAAAAAGCAGAGTTAGCCAAGTGGAAGAGAAGGTTCAAAAGTTCACTGAACAAAATAGTTCTTTAAAACAGAGAATCAAGTTCAGGAAAGCTAACGACTATGAGATAAACCAAGAAGTTAGAAAACAAAACAAAAAGATTGAGAAAATTGAAGATAATGTGAAACATCTCCTTGGAAAAACAACTGACCTGGAAAATAGATCCAGGAGAGACAACTTAAAAATTATGGGACTACCTGAAAGCCATGATCAAAAAAAGAGCCTAGACATTATCTTCCATGAAATTATCAAGGAAAACTGTCCTGATATTTGAGAACCTGAGAGTAAAATAAATATTGAAATAATTCACCAATCCCCTCTTGAAAGACACCTGAAAAAGGAGAGAGAAACTCCTAGGAATATTGTGGCCAAATTTCAGAGTTCCCAGGTCAAGGAGAAAATACTGCAAGCAGCTAGAAAGAAACAACTTGAGTATTGTGGAACTACAATCAGGATAACACAGGATCTGGCAGCTTCAACATTAAGGAATCTAAGGGCTTGGAATAGGATATTCCAGCAGTCAAAGGAACTGGGATTAAAACCAAGAATCACCTACCCAGCAAAACTGAGTATAATACTTCAAGGGAATAAATGGTCATTCCATGATATAGAGGACTTTCAAGCATTCATGATGAAAAGACCAGAACTGAATAGAAAATTTGACTTTCAAACACAAAAATCAAGAGAAGCATGAAAAGTTAAATAGGAAAGAGAAATCATAAAGGACTCTCTAAAGCTGAACTGTTTACATTCCTACATGGAAAGAAAATATTTGTAACTCTTGAAACTTTTCTCAGTATTTGGGTAGGTGGAGGGACTGTACATACACACACACACACACACACACACACACACACACACACACAGAGTGCAGGTTGTGTTGAATCAGAAGAGATGATATCCACAAAAAAATAAAATAAAATAAAAATTAAGGGGTGAGGGAAGAAAATACTCGGAGGAGAAAGGAAGAAATGAATGGGACAGGCTATAACTCATAAAAGAGATAAAGAAAAATCTTGTTCAATAGAGGAGAAAAGGGAGAAGGGGAGAAGAGAAAAGTGAAGCTTACTCTCTTCACGTATGGCTTAAGGAGGGAATAACATGCTCACTAAATTTGATATGAAAATCTATCTTATGCTACAGGAAAGTAGGGGAGGAGGCAACAAGAGGGGGAGGAGAATAATAGAAGGAGGGCAAATGGGAGAAGGGAGTAACTAGAAATAATCACTTTTGGGAAGGGACAAGGTCAAATGAGGAAATAAAAAATAAGGGGGGGCTAGAGTAGGAGAGAGGGCAATATAGTTAGTATTACACAACATGATTATTATGAAAGTCTTTTGCAAAATGACACATAGTCAATCTGTATTGAATTGCTTGCCTTCTCAGTGGGGATGGTTAGGGAGGGAAGGAGGGAGAGAAGTTGGTATTCAAAGTATTAGAAATGAATGTTGAGAATTATTATTGCATATAACCGGGAAATAAGAAACACAGAGAATGGGTTATAGAAATTTATCTTGCCCTACAAGAAAAGAGAGAAGATGGGGATAAGGGAAGGAGGGGGTGTGATAGAAGGCAGGGCTCACTGAGGGAATGGGTAATCAGAATGCAAGGTATTAGAAGGTGGAGAAATGGGGAGAAAAATTGGACATGTTACAAAGTGATGTAAAAGCAATTAGTATTAAAACAATTGACTGAATTAATTACTGAGACTAAATCAGAGACATCTTTAATTTGGGGAAAAGAATTTTAGTCTAAGTTTCTGAGAGAGAGGTAACCTCGCATAAAATTTGGCATTGATAGAAAAGTTAAGGTTTTAATGGTAAATTTGATTTTATGATTGCTATTTAATTAGGAACTAGAATATTTACAGAAAGGCATGTAAGCCACTTTAGCCTTGCCTCAAAAGATGTTCCTAGCCAATGTGAAATTATAGTCATATCTGAAAACTGGTTACTGGAACTTGCTGTTTTAAGATTCTATGGGACTATTAACTGACTGTTCTTCTGAGTCTAACTCCAGGTATGGACAGCAAGAAAGGCAGTCTGAGCCTCCAATCCATGATGTCAGTAAGCCTGTGAGATGCTGGTATGAACTGCAAAAGATGATCTCATGGGAAGGGTGGGAGAGCAGCTGTTCAGCCTGGGATGAAGTAGGATTCTCCTGACTTAATCTCCCCACTGACACCTGGCAGACTTTAAGCCTCACTGAATGCAAGTTGACAATCTACTCCTGCCTGGAACTGACATGAAGTTGGGGAGATATTGTTTTCCTGCAATGTCCCTACTCTTGGTGGCAATTTCCTATAGTCAAAAGGTTTGTAAGCTTAATACCAGATCTATTAAATTATAGATTGTTGGTAGGGGAACATCCGAGGTTAAGTCTAAAATTATTAGGCTTAGGACTTTAGACCAACAACAATAACTTAGGGTCCTTTCATTCTTAGTAATAGTGTGGAGACAATTAGATCAAGGGCTTATGAAGTTAGCATACACAGTTATTATTTGTGTCTCAGTTGGTTAATGTTAAAAAAAAATTCATTTGTGGTCTATATTGTAAATACTTTAAAAGAAGTATCACCTGACCAAAAGTTGGAAATGTTTTATGTGATATGAACTGTGTTAAAAATGAAAAATAAAATAAATAAATGAAAATAAAATTAAAAAAATAAAAGATATTCAACAATTAAAAAAAAAAAAAGAAATTCTTGGGACAAAGACACTCGTCCAATCCAGACCACCAAGAACTCCCTAATTTCTGAATTTCTCAGCCCCTACGACAGGGCTATATGCATGAATTAATTACAAATCAGTTAAATATTTAATTTACTTACAAATGACAGTTACTAGCCTTTTCAACAACAAAATGTAGCCATCAGCGTTTTGGGCAAGAGAAAACTGGCACAGAAAATAACCTATCAGCAAAAACTTATCAAGAGAATTGCAGAAAAAAAGAACAATTTTTAAAAATCTTTAATAGCATAACAAAAGTATCCAAAATAAAAACTGAATAGTCTTTAAAGACAACAGAAAAAATAGAGGCGACAACCTAGACATACATGAATAATCACAGTAAGAAGGATTCGTATAAATGGTGGCAAGGAATTAAGTAAAACACCACCTGATCTCTAACATGGGACAGTACCTACTCAGTGGGAGATGCCAAATGTGAAAAAAGGAACCAGGAGGAGAGAAATATGTTGTTCAAGATAAGGAATGTTGACCTCAAGGCCAAAATATCCCAGTGATATCTGCTCAGAGACCTGGGAGTTAACCTAGATTTTTTTTTTCTTTTGTATTTTAGGAGGAAGGAGGAAAAAATTGAAGTAGCAACAATAACAGCCTCTGAGCCTGACAGAATGGAGTTTTTGCCCAGACTGATTAACACAGCAAACTTGTCAGAGCTATTAGTCAGAACAGGATTTTCTAGTCTCATTGAAATCTGAATGCTTGATCTGACTGTAAGATAATACCAATCAATCAGTAAGCATTGTTAAGTGCCTACTATGTGCCAGGCACTGTGTTAGAACTACAGATAAAAAGTCAAAAGTGAGACAAGATAGTCCTAGAAGGAAAGTCAGATGAGTTCTGTGGGAATATTTTTTAAAACAGTCCATTAAAAAAAAGTGATAACTTAAGTAAAGAAGTTATGTTTCTAAGGGTAACCACTATGCAGCGGTCATTGTGCTAACACCCCAGGGAGTACAAAGAAAGGCAAAAGACAGCCTTTGCCCTCAAGGAGCTTACAATCTAATGGAAGAGATCACACTCAAACAACTACAGACTAACAAGCTATATACAGGATATACAGGAAGTAATCAACCAAGGGAAGGCGCTGGAATTAAGAGAGATTGGAAAAGGCTTCCTCTAGAAGATAGAATTTTGGCAAACAGAGCATTTTGTACGTGACCCTGGAGGTGGTAACTGGAGTTCACTGAGAAGAAGGGGGTGACATGGCTGGACTTGTAATTTACTTGTACTTTAACATGGTGACTGAATGGAGAATGAACTGGAGTTGATGGGAGGCTTGTAGAAGGCAGACCAGCCAGCAGATGATTGCAATAGTCTAGGCATGAGGAGATAAAGGCCTATACCAGCGTGGTAACAGAATCAGGGGAGAAAAGAGGGCATGGCAGTGTATTAGAGAGATGTGGCAAAGGTGTAATCAATAGATTTTTGCAACAGAATAGATATAGGGGGCAAAAGATACTGAGGAAATCCTCAGGATGCATGACAACTAGGTTATGAGCCTGGGAAATTGGTGGATGTTGATACCCTCCACAACAATAAGGAGGGGCTGGAGAAAAGATAATGGGGTCTGTTTTGGACATGTTGAGTTTACACGATATCCATTTCAAGATATCTAACAGATCACTGGAGATGTGAGACTAGAGGTCAGCAGAGAGGTTAAGACTGGATAAAGAGATTTAAGAATTATCAACGTAGAGATGATAATGGAATCCACGGAAGCTGATGAGGTCACCAAATGAAATAGTAGAGGGAGAAGAAAGGAGGGTCCAGAGCAGAGGACCCTAGGACACAGGGTTAGCAGGTATGACTTGGATTAAGATCTGGCAAAGAAGCCTGAGGAGAACCAAGAGAGAAAACCAGAGAGAAATCAGAAAGCATCAAGGAGAAAAAGTAACTGTCAGTGTTAACTGCAGAGAGGTCAAGAAGAATGAGTTATGAGAAAAGGCCATTGGATTTGGCAATTAAGAGATCACTGGTAACTTTGGAGACAGCAGTTGTGCTTGAATGATGAGGTTGGAAGCCTGATTGTAGAAAGAACGAGACAATGACTACATTCACTTTATATCAAATTTAAACTATGTTAAGCTATATGTTTATGTAATATGTACACTTTATAGTATATGAGATAGTCAGGTAGTGCAAAGGATAGAGTAAAAAGCTGTGTTCAAATCTGGACTCAGACTTACCAGCTGTGTGACCCTGAGCACATCACTTAACCTTTGCCTCAGTTTCCTCAACTGTAATATGGGGATAGTAATAGCACTACCTCCCAGGGTTGATGTGCGGATCAAGTGAGATAATATTTGTAAAAGCTTGGCACAGGGCCTAGCATATATAGGCATTTAACAAATGGATGCTTTCATCTTTCTTTCCTTCAATAGCGTCTCTCAGGTTAACCAAGCTATACAATAGTTAATGCTGTCTTTGAGAAGACTTGGTACATAATTTTATTCTTTTCAATTATTACAAATGTTTCCCATTATTATATCCTTGACTTTATGACATACAACTGGTGAAATTAATTCAACATATTATTAGTATATTTTTTATACAGTCTTATGATAGGTACCGCTAAGGGTGCAGCATAAAGATGTATAAAGACAGTCTCTGAAACTTCAAGGGGCTTATAATCTAATAGAGAAGAAAAGACACACACTAGAATAACTGCAGTTATACAAATAACTATAATACATGACAGTATGACACACTGCCAAGTCAAAAGGGTACAGTGGAAGGAAAAAGCCCATCTGCTTGGGGTATTAGGAGGGAGGTAAGTCAGGGAAGACTTTATGGGGAGATGGTATTAATCTGGGACTTTAAGAAAAGGAAGAATTTCAAAAGACAGAGATAGAAGTACAGGACGACTTTCTGTTTCTGTTGTCTGTCCTTCATTCTGGAAGCGATCTCAATCCTGTCTAATCCTGTCATCGTATAGAAGACAAAACTGCGACCTCTTAGAAATACAGGGAGATGACTTGTACAAGATATCTCAGGTAGCGTCTTCATGAGGATGATATCTTGATTTGCAAATGAATCTGATATGAGTGGGACAAAGCTGTGCAAAATCATCAATCGACCTCACGCTCTCCTCCAGAGTTACTGAAGTTCAGTGGCAAGAAAGAGGTCAAGATGACTGGTGTTGGCGTAGGATGCAATGGGTGACCTTGGCCTTTCTAAATTAAGGTCTTTCCCAGGGCTCAGTTTGTTTGAGGCAATGCCAGTTCAATGACGAAGGGCTAGGTAAGAACTGAGACAAAAGATGGCCTAGTTTGCTATCATAAAAGACTTTCTGGTACAGAAGTGGCTAGGCTCCAGTCTGACTGGAAATAGAGAGTACTACAGAGTGGATACAAGGGAGTGGTGAGAGATAAGGCTAGAGAAATAGGCTGGGCCTCTACTATGCAGGGTCTTCCATGCCTCCCTAAGGAGTTAGCCTTGATAGGCTACAGAAGGCTTTTGAGCCCAGATAAGACCTCTGCATGAGGAAGATTAATCTACCAGGGGAGTGGAGGAATGGGTTAGATGGGGAGGCCAGGAACGAGACCAGTCAAAAGCTTCCAAAATAGTCCAGGCTAAAGGTAACAAAGGAGTCTGAATGGGGCTAGTAGCTGTGGGAATGGATGCAGGAGGTATTACAGATGCCAGATCAATGGACTTTTTAGTTACTTACAGATCTGGAGGATATCAAAGATGACTCTAAGGCTTCAAAGACTAGATAAATATATGCATAAGAATGCCATTAGCAGAAAAAGAAGCAGGGTAACATAATGGGGAAAAAGCATGAGCTTTGAGTTAGAGGACCAGTGTTTGAATACCTCTCACTGAAAAGTGAAGGGATTGAATTAGACATTCCCCAAATCTATTTTTTTAATGAAATAGGGAAATCATAACTTAGGGAGCTCCCATTCTAATTGTGGACTCCACACATATGAAAGGCTTCAACTAGAAGTTAGATGAAAAGGTTCCATGATCCTTGAGAGCTGAGACTGTCATGCTTTTCCACTTGTATCTCTAGTACTTTTCACATGGTAAGCATTTAGTAAATGTTTCATTCATTCACTGATATAAAAGACTCACAAATATAGATCTGGAAGTGACCTCAAACATCATCCAGTCTAACCTTGTCATTTTATAGAAGACAAAACTGAGACCTATTAGAAATATAGGGAAATGGATTGTACAAGATATCCCAGGTAGCAAGTGACAGTGCTAGAATATGGACCCAGGACTTCTGGATTTGAACTCAGTATTCTTGGTGAAGTAGAAGAAACACTAGATGGGAGTCAGGAGATCTAGGTTTCAGTCCTGAGTCTGCTGCTAATAAGATGTGTGATCTTGGGAATTTCATTTACCTCTCTGATCTCAGTGTCCTCATCTATAAAAGAGGGATCAGAAAACATTAACCAGCCAAAAGGATCTTCAGAAAAGGAAGTGAGACCAGCCTTGCAGTCAGAACAAGGCTAGGCTCTTGCCACCTACCACCTCAAAAGGTGCTGATCATTGATATTTAATTGATCCATGGAACTAAAGCTTGAACTTGGTCACTAGTCATCTAAAAGCTCATCCCACAATGGGGGCAGTAATTGAATGTTGCATCCTTTCTGAATTCCTTTTCCATGATATTGTTAAGTAAACTTCTTTTTCTTAAATATTAAGGACGTTGATGAATGTTTCATTTTGTTTCGATTCTGAAAATGACCTACCAGACCATCCTGGGTCAGTCCTGACTCAAAACAAATATGTTTTAAATGTTATCGATGCCTTGAGGTCACTCGTGCTTGGTAAATAATTTCTTGAATGAATGAATTACACTGTTTACGCTGGGGGCATGGTATAATTTGACCCTCAGTAAAATCAGGTGTACAAATCTGTGAGATGCTTTGTAACGGGGCTTTACCCTTGTGAATTTATACATTGTTAAACAGAACTATTTTTTTGGCTATTTGTTTTATATTGTTAAATAAAAAGGCAATTCAAAATTAACTGCTCAGGATGAGCCTGAAAGCAAATTATTGTTTCAATGTTTCAAAATACATTTATTTTTTTCAAATTTCAAATACTTCAACCACTCAATAAGTATTTATTGAGTTGCTACCATGGGCCAAGCACTGGGATGGGAGCTGGGGAGTACAGATGTGGAAGTGAAACAGTCCATGCCCTCCAGGGGCTTATATCCTATTGGAGGGTGTGTGTGTGTGTGTGTGTGTGTGTGTGTGTCTGTGTGTGTGTGTCTGTGTGTGTGTGTGTGTGTGATTCCTCCCTTTTCCTTAAATATATACAAAATACATATGCAACAAATACGTCACGTGTGGGGGGAGTGAATTGGGAAAGGCTGCTGGGTTTTAGGCAAGACTAGAGACTCTGAGAAGTGCAGATGAGGTATGAGTGTGCTCCAACCATGGGGAAGAGCTTGTACAAAGGCACGAAGAAAGGAAAGGGAATGCTTTGTACAAGGAACAGTAAGAAGGAAGGCTTGACTGGCCTACAGAGAGTGTGTTGGGGATTTATGTATAATAAACCTGAACTAATAGGTCAGAGTCACGTAAATAGCTCCAAATATCAGGGGAGTTTATGTCTGATTCTAGAAGTAACTGGTAGCCACTGGGGTTTACAGAGTAGGGCCATGACATGGTAGGAAAGCACTCTGGCACCTTATGGAGGAAGAATTGTAATGGGGAGAGAAACCAAGGAGGAAGTTATTAAAATAGTCCATTGAGCAATGATGAATGCCTAAAGTGGAGTGGTGACTATGTGGGTGGAGAGGTGTGGACTGATGACAGAGATGTGGAGGAAGGTAGAAAGGATGAGATCTGGCAACTGATTGGATGTGTGGGGTGAGTAAGAGGGATGAGCAAAGTATGACTTGGGAATTGAGAACCTGGATGATTGGAAGGACGGTGGTGTGCTAGAGAGGAATAAGAGTAAGTTCAATTAAGTAACACATTCTCCTCTGGACAAGACAGACAAATGGTAGAGGTTCCAAAGGCTACTTTAAAAGGCATTACACTTTGCCACAATCAACCTTCTGGGAAACAGGGCATAATAAAATGTTTTATGTGCTAAAACTTCTTTAATGGAGGAAAAACCAATACAGAGTTGCTCTCATAGATCTGTTGCACTCAAAAAAAATTTTGAGTACACAGAATCTGGTACACAGATTGTCAATAAAATATTACAAAATAAGACTTACATACTTTTTTTAAAATCCACTGTTCTCAACTTTCTCCTACTCCTCCAGTCCTATCTTTGTATTGCCTACATGCCCTCTCTCTATAGAAGGCCCTACCATTCTTCCAGTTGCCCAGATCTGAAGTTGTGAAATCACCAACTTCTCACCCTACCCCAACAGTCAGAGCTGACTGCCAGTTACCCAGATCACCAGCCCTGCACACCTTAGTAGATGACTTCATAAAACTCAGTAGCCAAGGAAGTATCACCCAGTGATATGCCAGCCGTCTGGTGATGAGCCTCTCTCTAAACTTAGCAAGGCTGGTCTTTGGCTTACAGACACAGTCCATTGCTGGGAAGTACCTACTAGCTTGGCATGACCTATAAGAGCTTTTGCTCTGCTCATGTAACTGTTGAGAACCCAGAGTCACCTCTATGCCATGATGAATCATTAGTAGGACTTCAGCGGAGGAATCAAAAACAGTCATATAATAGATAAAGTTTTACTTATGAGTTCTTGGGTATCTATGACTGTCAGATCTTTCATACTCTACATTTTATTAGAGTCATAAAGGACTAATACAGAGGACATATGATACATAAGGACAATATAAAGGACATAAAAAACATCAAGTCCAACCTTCATTCTACAGATGAGGAAATGTAGGCTTAAGAGAAGTAAAATGACTGCCTAAAATTATACATGGATAGCTAGGTAGCATAGTGTTAGAGTGCTGGGCTTAGAGTCAAGAAGATTCATCTTCCTGAGTTCAAATCTGGCCTCAGGCACTTACTAGTTGTGTGACCCAGGGCAAATCACTTAACCCTGTTTGCCTCAGTTTCCTCATCTGTAAAATGAGCTGGAGAAGGAAATGGCAAACCACTCCCCAGTATCTCTGCCAAGAAAACCCCAAATGGGGGCATGAAGAGCTGGATACGACTGAACAAGGACAACAACAAAAGTACAAAGGGAATAAGTGTCAGAGCCAGGATTTGAACCCAGGTCACCTAACTCTAAACATAAGGGGCTTAGTGGGTTTACACACACACACACACACACACACACACACACACACACACACACACACACACACACACACACACACACACATACACACACACACATTCTGCTGCAAGAGGTAGGATGGGGCATGTAGAAAGCCTAAATCAGGAAGACCTGGGTTCAAAGTTCTGCTTCTGTCACATGGGCAGGTCCCCAAACCTTCTGTGCTCCTGGTGACTCTGAGATTACAAGGCACTAACAAGATCTGATCTGCACTGGTGGAGGGAGCTTCCTCATCAGCACTTCCCTCTCCCAGGCGAGTCATGGGTCCCATTCCAGGTGCACAGTAGGACAACTTGGACTTTCTGACCCAATGACTATATAGTTGTTGCAGATTTGAACAAAAAGTGAACAGATGCTAACCATCTATAACATGCCTTCAAGCTGTAACTTTTTAAAACCTATATGATTGCTACAATTTAACCTGTCAGAGAATAAGTGTTCATTGATTATTCACATACAACTCTGAAAAGGACTTTTAAGAAAAGATCACAGTGTAAAATTTTTATGAATGGTTAATGTATGAAATTCAATGAAACAGTTGTTTTATTCTTCATAGTCTTTTTTAGCCTCCTCACTATTATTCTATATTCTTAACTATAACTTTTTACTGTGAAAAATGGCATATAGTTAGTATGTTTTGTATATGATGGGCAAAGCAGAATTTGGACTTGAGACGTCCTGGGTTCTAGTCCTGTCTTTGACATATAATCACTGGGTGACCAGGAGCAGACTATTTAACCTCTCAGTGCTACAGATAGCTCTCTAAGACTATATGCTGCAGGCAAATAGTTGTCCTCCTAGGGGCGGCCAGGGGACTCAGTGGATAGAGCACTGGGTGGGCAGTTGTTGTTCACCTCTGGTTTTCAAAGGGGACCAATGACACCAGGGGGTGATGTCCTGACTTGTATGTGAATGGATTTAAGTAAGGCAGAATTGCACAGAGTCATTAGCTTTTTTCTTCCAGAGTCATCAAAGTCCAATGACTAGACAAATTCAAGTAGACTGGTGAGGGCCTGGGTTCAGTGGATGACCTGGCACCTCTGATATCTGACCAAGCTCTAAGTGTTCCACAGCACCTACCTCAGCCACTTTCATGGCCATAGGGACAAATTGTTCTCATCTGCCCATTGTTCCAGAGGAAGTCCTTACATGCTTGATGTAGATGTCACCCTAACTCACCAACAGGTTTGAGGCCTGTTACTGTTTGCTGAGATGGGGTGTCACAGGGGTGTGGTTGCTGGGTATGCTACAGCTTCCTGGAGCCACAGGTGAGAGTTGAGTGAAGGTGGGTACCAAAGGAGGATGCGTAGCCCTGCGGGCCCTCCCACCAAAGGTGCTAGTCCTCTGTGGATACCCCATGTAACTCCTGGCACACGGTAGATGGTACAGAAATGCTTATTTCCTTCCCTCTCTTTGGTGCAGTGAGGACCCAGTTGAAGTTAAATGAGCTCAAACCAGGCCTCAAACACTTACTAGGTGAGTGACCTTGGTCAAGTTACTTAACCTCTGTTTGCCTTAATCTACTGGAGAAGGAAAAGGAAACCACTCCAGCATTTTTGCCAAAAAAAACCCCATGGGGTCACGAAGAGTTAGACACAACTGAATGACAAGTTGTTTTTCAGCAGCAGAGGCACTTATGATACAATACAGATATTCCTACAATATAAAATCAGAGGGCCAAAAAAAATTCCAGAAATCATTATCTATTTATTTGGTAGAAATGTGCTGTTCAACTATGTGAGTCTATTCAACCACAACAGATACTTATGCCTGTTAAATGCTGCAATCTATATACCTCAACAGAGGTTTAACTAAAAAGTTGGGAAACGCTGCTACATTCACACTGATTCCTGCTCCCATCTTGTCCGGCAATTTACTCCAGTCTGGAAATTGAACTTACTATTTTCTCTATGATGCATGATTTTGCTAAACTGAAAATAGTTTTCCACCATAACAGTATGCCAAGTAAAGCACTCTCTCCATCCACCATCGTGCCCCTAGACTTACAATGGGAAGATTCACTATCACAATTCAATTGCTGGGTCTCCAAGTTAGGAATGACCACCTTATTTTTGTTTACTGCAAAATACATAGCTCTCTGTTGGCAAGATAGATGTCCCTGCAACGCAGGGCTGACTGAACAATGTAAACACCTATTCATCCTAGAGAAACTTCATAAACCCACTGCTCTATATTTGTGTATTCTGTTTCATACGTATTGACAGGAAATCAAGACAAAGAGGCAGTATGGTATAATAGAAAGAGTTCTGGATTAAGCAAACGGCTGCTCCTGGGACAAAGGATCCAGATTCCAGTTCTTGCACAGGTCACTTTGAACCTCTCTGGGCCTTACTTCTCTCATCTGTCAACATAGGGAGAGGGACTAGATGGTCTCTAAACCCTACCACTCCATAATTTGGTGACTAAAGAAAATGACGTGTTGGTTTGCTGTCCTATTTTTATTCCCTGAAAACCTTTCTGACATTAGGCAAATCACTTAAGTATTCTGTGTCTCCACACCTATAGCTATAAAATGGGGTAAGTATACCTGTTTCTTCTATTGTTTTTGGCAATATTATTTAACTGAAGTGGAAACACAGCCCTTTTGGAAGAATAGGACTCATCAAAACCTAATGTGGTACTCTTTATACTAGAGTATGGAGGAGTACAGAGGTCACATCAAAAGATTTCCTTTGAGGATACCACACCCTGTCTATGCAATACTAGGTACCTCATGATCAAAGAATGTGTTGGAGCTAAGAATAGGCATAGAGTTCATCTCCTTTTACAGATGAGGAAACTGAGGCAGAGAGAAGTGAACATGATGGCTAAGATGACCCAGATGATCAGCAGCGCAGACAGGATACAAACTCTGTACCTCTGAGGACAGACCCAGGAGTCTTTCCTTGTCATCATGCTCTGCCCGCTATATAAAATTTTATGTTCACCTGTCCAAATTGTAGTATCTAAAATGGTGAGGACAAATTCAATTTACTATAAAAATAAAATTCAAAGTAAGATCTACAGGACTGCTATGTATTTCTTTCTTTCAGAATTCTGCTTAGGTTATACAGATACCCTGTTGGGTAATCCTACCCTTTCTGTCCCTATCGCCTTCTGCTTTCCCAATTGAAAAGCTTAGCTGTGCTAGCTGGAGGGGATGAGGGGAAAGGAGAAGCAGGAAGAGATCCTATTTAAACTTCAAAATTATCCACAGACAACATATCTTCAGCTCAGTGAAAAGTCACATCTCTCAAAGTCAGCAGTCAGGGAAGGCAGAGGCAAAGGGGAAAAGGCTGCCAGGAAAGTGACTGTAATTTAGAGGTGCCAGAGCAGGGAGAGGGAGCCATCCCCAAGCAGTACTCACTTTATGCAGGAAGCCTGAGCCACTCTGAATTCAGTTTCCCGTACTTCGGAGATCTTTATTTTCCAAACGTTTTCATTTTTTGCTTTCAGAGGAGCCTAGTCGTGGTTTCCGTTTTGACAGAGTCACTGCCCAGCCCTTCTCCCTTTGATAGGACACAGCGGATCCCGAGGATATCTTACGTATGTGGGTTCCACCCTCCTGCCTAGGTGGCCCCACCTCCTCTTACCACGCAGTCCCAGACACCAGTTTTTTTCTGGGAAGAGTCCTTGGATAAGTTTGACGGATTTGTCATGAGTTGCTATAAATAACTCAATTAGAAATTTTTATACTGCCATGCCTGTGAAAACATACCACAGAATGCACATAATCTGGCTGCTCAGATCAAAATGAGGACACGCAGAGGTGCCCTGGGGGGTTGGGAGTGGGCAGTGAGCGATCCAAAGCAGCTAGGATTATAGAAATTAAATCACAAGCGAACCCCCAAAGTTCAGAGTGGGATACAAATCTCTCTGGCTGCAGGTTGCCCTTTTGTTACATCTTTTGGGGGGAGATAGGGGTGGGGAGAGTGGGCAGAGAAGAGACACATTGTCAGATCTCCCCAAGCTCTATTAAAGATTACTCCATCTTTCCCCCTAGGCCCTCCACTCCTCCATTCTCATCCTCCATGACTTTGCCTCTCTATGGTGGGGATAAGAACTGACAAATTCATTCATAAATAATGATGAACAATTAATCATCTGAGAATTTTTTTTTCAAAAGGTAGTCTGACTCTCCACCTCAATATGGAACAAATTTTATACTGGAGGCAAAGGGAGGGAGGGGACAGCAGGATAATTTCTGTAGTCATATAGTACAGCTATTTAGCACTATAGGACTATGGATCTAGAAGGCCCTTAGAGGCTGTCCATTCCAATCTATTTGACAGAGAAAGAAACTGAGGGTCAGAGAGGCTAAGAGAGCTAAAAACGCAGAGCTGAAATTTTAACCCATGTCCTGTGACTCAGTTTTCTCATCTGTAAAATGGAGATAATAGCACCTACCTCCTATGGTTCTTGTGATGATCTATTGAGACAATATATGTGCTACATGCTACCATTATTGTTGCTATTATTATCATGATCATACAATGAGGGCAGGTTATAGCAAAACTGTCACTTCTTGGACCTGGGTTCAAATCCTGGATTTTCCATTTACTACTATTAGTGAGCTATTTAGACCATCATTTTTCTTTATAAAACAAACTACTGAGAGTTGATATAGTAACTAAATCTGTTTTTAAAAAAGTGATGAGTGTGAAAAGATCATTAGAGCATAGAGGACTCATTTTTAAATATTTTTTTTCTACTGAAGATTATGTAAGAGGTTTCCCAAAGCAGGAGTTGCATATACACTGGGAAATCTTGAGGCTAAAAGAGAGATGTTCTTTAATGGGACTTTTTTTTTAAACAAATTTTTGCACCTAACTTCTGGTTTTACTAGTATAAGGAAATTCCAGTGTGTAATCTCTTTTTATCAATTCAGACAGGCACCTGTGCTGCAATGGATAGTTTTGCAGAATTGCCTTAGAGTGCTAAGAATTTAAATGACTAATCCAGGATCTCACAGTCTGAACATGTCAGATACATGATTTGGATCTAGACCCCCTTCACTCCAAAGCCTTCCTGGGGTTCCTTATGCATGACACCCTATATCCCAACTCCATGCCTTCGCACTGGCCCTCCCACATACCTGGAATGTGCTCCCTTCCTACTCTACCTCACAGAATCCATTTCTTTCCTTTAACACACAGCTCAGGCACCAGCTTCTGTCTGAAGCCTTTCCAAATCCCCCAGCTGTCAGTGCCTTATCTCCGAAACCATTTTGTGTTTAGCTATTTTCTATTTATTCACTTTATATTTAAGCTGCATCTCTTAATATATCTACTAGGAAGCTCATTTATAATCTGTCTAATATCATTTTCTAAAGTAGGTTTCATTAGATATTCTATTTCCTCTTCACTTAATCTGGGCAGTTTATTTTTTGGTAAATATTCTTTCATTTCACTTAGTTTGATAAATTTACTGGCACATAATTGGGCAAAATAATTCCTAATAATTGCTTTAATTTCACCTTCACTAGTGGTGTATTCTCTCTTCCCATTTTTAACAACAGTGATTTGGTTTTCTTCCCTTTTTGTAAATCATATTAACTAATGGCTTATCTATTTTATTGATGTTGGGAATTTTTTCCCTATAAAATCAGCTCTTGGCTTTATTTATTAACTCATTCAGTGGTTAAATAGGCCAAAATCTCCCACTGCATCCTGGGCCTTCTCCAGTCATTCTGATGAATATCTGGTCACTGGATCCAGATGGCTCAGGAGGAGAACGTGAGGCTGGTGACCAGCACAACCCTCCCTCGCTCAAGACAAAGTCAAGTGCAAGTCATGTCGTCATTTCTCTGACGTCACAATCTTCTTCGAAAATGAAGGATGAACACAGACAGACTTGCCACCATTAGTATGTAAGTTTCTTAGAAACATGACTTGTTTCATTCTTTGTCCTAGCATCCCCAGTGCCTGATACAATGTGGTTGAGCATTTGTGCTTAAAGATTGTTTGGGGATTGATCACCTCTTGCATCTTAAGCTTCTACAATTAGTTTCCTGGTTTAATAATTAATATTTCAATGAAAACCAAATTATGTTTCAGAAGTTGTCTTATTTTAAGGATCTTTAGGTTCATGGGTAATTTTTATAAGCTAGATTCCAAATGACACTGTATCCTATAGTACTTCTAAAACATTTGATCAACTTAAATCTTATATTTTGTTTCATAATGTTCTAAAACAAAAGACAAGTATCTTATGCTCTCCCACACTACAAGAAAGTTCCAGGTGAAGTATTTCTTTAATTTTTCTTACCCTTATTTTATGCCAACAGAGAAAAACAAGGCAAAGCTCCCACTGAAAAAGGACAAGGTGAGACCAGTTTATTTCTAGAAAGAGTAACTCATAATTTTGGGGGGTGGGGGAGAAAGAAAGGGAACAAACATTTATTAAGTGCCTACTGTATGCTAGGCACCATGCTAATAAGTGCTTTACAAAAATTATGTCATTTGATCTGCACAAAAAGCCTGAGAGAGGTGTTTTTAGAATCTCGATTTTACAAAGGAAGAAACTGAGGTAAACAGAGGGTAAGTGACTTGCCCAGGATCACAGGGCTAGTAAGTATCTGAGGCCAGACTTGAACTCAGGCCTTCCTGACTCTTACCATAACCCTAACCCCAAGGTCTGATGCTCTGTTTATTGTGTAATTGAGCTCTCTCTGCAGGAGAAGAGCATGATGCCGGCGAAAGAGCCCTGGATGGGAAACTTGTTCCAGGCTCCGTACTCTATCCACTGTACCCCCTAGTTACCTATTTGAAGCCACCTTTGGTCTCAAAGCTAAAAAGCATTAAATAAGCTAGTCATACCCTAAGATGGGAACACTTTATGGAAAAAAAAGTTAGATTTCTGTTTTGCTTGCTTGTGCAGTGACCCAAGGCTAACACCAGCATGTGACGACAGACATTACATAACAGACTAAATCAAGAATCATTTTTTTTACGTTTTTTAACCTCTTCCCCCATGATAGACATACAATCTCATATTTAGGAATCACCATACCACAAAGCCACAATGTCACATACCATAAAGAGATGGCACTCACCTTACTAGAGGCTGTTCTACTTGCTGAGATCCTGGAGGGGTGACTGCTACTGTGACTTGCTGTTTTATCCTTAAAACACACATAAAATTGCAACATTAGTATGTGTGAAAATATAACAACAGGAAAGTCAAGGCAAATTTTTCATTTCAACACAAACTTATTCTCAAGGGAAAAAAAAGATTTTTGTTTGTAACTAGCATACCAGATTGACAAATATCAAACTTTGCCTGAAAGTCAAAGTTTTCATGCTTTGCCTGAAGGCCATCTCAATATTAAAACAGAGACAGAAATAGGAGCTAACATACTAGATTTGCAAACATCAACTTTTCCTATCGTTTTCATCTAAGTAATAAAACAGAAAACATACAAAATGAGTATAAATCCTCCTCCTGCCTTCTTCAATGATCTTTAGCAAAAGGTACCTCAAGGCCATCTCCACTTTTTGGCCCCATTATGGAAACCACATCCTAAAAGGAAAGTGTCTTTTAACTAAGGAAAAAGGCTATGATTGGGGGCTGTATTCCTGACTAAGCATTTTGTCTTCAAATAGACCACAGATGTGATGAACAACGGGCAAAAGGAATGATGTGATGGTGATACCTCTATAATATTAACACAAAATGATAAAAATATGCTCTAACACCTACCTCTACAATGATTATCAATGTACTCTCTGCACTATCATAAAAGGGGCCCTAATGTACCCTTTAGTGTACACATGACTCATAAAAATATGACTCTAGTGTATCAGATATGATTTAAATCTCATGGAACTGATATAATAACCATTAATTAAATATTTAACTAACACTAATTTTGTTTACCTTCTTAGAATTTAAAAGGGCTTTTTTTTGGAAGAGGAATTCTCTGAAAAAAAATTTGAGTTGATGCCTTTGTTTTCAAAGAATCGTAGGGGTCATCTAAGTCCAACTTCCTGCCTAATGCAAGAATTCTCTCTACAACACCCCTGACAAGCCGTCACGGTCAACCAGATCATGCTAGATAAAAGATAAAGGCATCTAGGTGGTGCAGTGAATAAAGTTTCAGACCTGCAGTCAGGACGACTCATCTTCCTGAGTTCAAATCTGGCCACAGACAGTTACTAGCTTTGTGACCCTGGACAAGTCACTTCCCCTGTTTGCCTCAGTCTCCTCATCTGTAAAATGAGCTAGAGAAAGAAATGGCAAATCGAGTATCTTTGCCAAGAAAATCTCAAAATGGGGCCATGAAGAGTCAGACATAACTGTAAAGAGACTCAACAATAGATACAAGATAAGACCATAGATTTAGCTCTGGAAGAGACCTTAAAGATCAATCTAGTCCCACCCTTCATTTTACATTAGAAGAAACTGAGGTCCAGAGAGGCAAAGGTGACTTGCCCACAAAAATGGTGCAAAATGACTAAGTAGCAAAGTCAGGGCTTGAACCCCAGCCCTCTCGTTCCAAATTCAGCATTTTTCTCACTACACCACACCACCTGCAGCCAGTTGTGATCAAAACTCCGCCTAGAAATTTCCCATTAAAGAACAAAGTCTAACCAGATCATCCTACCGACATTAGAATTATCTTTATTTCAGGCACTCTTTCTGGCAGTGTGCTGAAAACTCTCAGTCTTCAATGGAAAGTCATGCACACAATGACCATAGTCTTAAACTTTCAGAGGGATTTCACATCATTTCTAATTACTAAGTTCAAACACTTCTCTTCCTGATTTCTCTCTTTCTGTCAAGGACATCACCAGCTTCCTGAGCTACTTAGGTTCACAAGCTCAGTCACTCTTGACCCTACCCCATGTATTTATTGAGTTGCCAGAAAGATATGTTGATTCTTCCTTTACAACACTGCTCTGCATTCATTTCCTCCTCTCTACTCCAAACAGAGTCAGAATATCTTGGTTCAAAACCTGTCCCTGACACTTACTACCTATATGACCTATGGGACCACCTCACTTCTAGGGGCCTCAGTTTCCTCATTTGTAAAATGGAGGAAGTATGTGTGAACAAGATGATTTTTAAGGTCTCTCCTAACTTTAAATCTTTGACTCAATGATCCTGTTCATTTGCTGATCCCTAGGTGTGAATGCTGGCAAACCAATAGTTTAAATCCTGATAAAAATAATATCAATATCGCTACTACCACCACCGCAACTGCTAGCTAGCATTTATATGGTGCTTCAAGATTTGCAAAGCACTGTACATATGGTAGTTCATTTGATCCTTACAACATCCCTGTGAGAAAGGTGCTATTATTATCTCCATTTTAAAGAGTAGGAAACTGAGTCTGAGAGAGAATAAGTGACTTGTGGAGGGTCATACAGCTAGTATGGAGTCTGAGGCAGGATTTGAACTCAGGGCTTCTTGATCCTAAGTCCTGTGCTCTACTTCACTGATACAGAATAAGACGGTGGCTTAGTGGAGTCAGGAAGACCTTGGTTCAAATCCTTCCTCTGATGAATATTGGCTGTGTGACACTGGGTAAATCAATTCTCAGTGCCCCCAAATAACTTTGTAAGACTATACATTAAAGAATAATTGTTGATTTGCACTGGTAAAGGGAATTTTCTCCTTGGAAGTTCCCTAGACTAATGAAATCACTGTTTTCACAATAACTACTGATGTTAAGGAGGCAACTCTGAACCACTTAAATGGCGCCCTCATTCATTTATCCATGTAGTCAGCAAGCATTTATTAAGACTACTTTGTGCAATTCCCCATGGAAGTTTAGGGGACCTACACAAACCACTACAATACTGAGATGCCTCTATGATCTCAGAGATGTGGGGACTCTTTCCATTGATGCAGACTGAAAGCCATCCATAACAGTTTAACAATGGCTCTTGTCCATGTCCTCCCATAAGTTAGCCACAAGGAGTCCATCCTCATGTATTAAGACTTTCCCTTAACTCTCTCATCATAAGAATACCTATGCTATCCAGGAGTTATTCTTTTGCTCCCTTCAGATGATCAGCTATCTTTTTGGATCACATAGGTATATGAGGACATCCTTTGCCCAGTTAACTTATGCCCAATGTGGCCTCTAATTCCCAACTTTGATTGTTGGGAATTGTAGATGGTAGTTCTCAATTTTGATCCCTTATTGATTGTGAAAAAAATGGTATTTTGATTCATTTATATGCTAGGGCCTTTAAAGTAACTTCATGATTTCCCAAAAGCAATATAACTACCCTCCTCATATTTAATTCTGGACTCAGTTGCCTGGGGAAATTGGGGAACTCTTTGACTTGCTGTATTGAGGAACTACTTTTGGTATTGGATATATACTCTGGTTCCTTTTTTATGGGACATGTGTCCTTGTTGAAGGGCACATGCCCTGGAAAGATGACACAGCAACTTCTTATTGGTCCCTAGGACTAGTGTACGGAAGAAAAGATAATTGACAACTGGAAGAGCTGCCCACTCTGTAGGTTATAAGAGAATCTCAGGAGTTGTTCCAGCCTTTCTTTGGGGATACATGAAATCCTTTCTGTCTCTTGGACTTCCAGTAGGAGGTAGGTAAGGATTTCTTCTTCCTCTTCACCTCATGACATCAAAAAGTTCATGGGAAGTGAGACTATGCTTATTCTGCTTCCTGTTTTCTTCCCTGAGTCAGGTCCATGACCAGCAATCCTGATAAATGGACATTTCCAATCATGAAGTTAAACTCATGAGTTTGAGAATTGTAAGATACCAAAGCTGGATGCCAGCTGATCAGTAGGCAGGGTCATTTCGAACCTGGAAGGACCAGTGAAAGTCAGCCTGGAGATCTGGAGCTTGTGAATTGGCTGGACAGTACAGGCCCAAGGTGAATGTGAAAGTAAAATATCTACAGTTTCACCAAGTGTCTTTTTCTTTCAGGGAGAAAATAACTATGGTGTGCCATGTTTTCTCTGTTAACATGCATCTACTGTGAGTCTTTTGAATCTGATATAATTTTAATTGAGTAAAAAAATAAAAATCTTTGCTTTGCCTAATATGGCTTCCTCCAAGATTGGAAAAAAATACAAGTTGTGCGTTGGGTTTTGTTTTCGTCCTCTATTGGCATGGAAGCAACATTTATTGAATCACTAACAATTTAGAGAATTCTGCAAAAAACTGGAGAAAGGGCAGACATGTCTAATCATCTCTTCAACCTTTGGAATTTGCTCTTTAAAATAAGGACACCCATTTTTGAAACCAAGATAATATCTGAGACTCTTGCTTATCCCTTATTTCTCACACCCAGCACTTTCTAAGTCCTCATAATTCCAGTTCCAGTAACTCTCATATGTGCCTTCTCTTTTTAATTTTTCAGTCATTATCATAGTATATAGGCTTATATTAGTATTCTCCTAGAATACTGTATCCCAACAGCATCTACTCTCTCCAATCTATCCTTCACATGGATGTCAAATCAATCTTCCTTGTGTTCAGATCAAGTCATGTCATTGCTTTAATTGCTTCCTATCGCCTACCAAGTAGAATTCTAACTCCTTGATTCTCTCATTCAAGGTCTTTCACAACCTCTCGCAGCCTTCCTCCCCGCCCCCTCCTTTCAAGCCTTATCTCATATGTACCCATGTACTCTATGCTCCCATCAAACTGATCTTCCTGTCTCTGGAGCATACCTATTTCAATGCCTTCACTCATGTTGTTGTAATCCTTATACCTAGGATGTCCTCTCTCACTACCACTTCCTGTTGAAATCTTATCCACCCTTTAAAATTTGACTTGCATGCCATATCCTCCATAAAACCTTGATTTCCCAAGTTAGGAGATCTCCCAACTTTTTCTTCCTCAGAAAAATTATTTTGTTTTGTACTTCTCCCATCCACTTTTCATTTACATCAATTGTATTTATGTCATATTGCCTTATTAGACTAGAAGTCCATGGGGGTAGGACCTTAGGTCTTATCTAACCTTATCTTCCTAATGTAGCATTCTATACATTGTAGATATTTTAAAATATTTATTGAATTAATATGCAGACTGAATTTAGTTTAAATATGAGAAACCTGAACCTAAGACAAGTATAGGTAAAAAAAAAAAAAGATTAAATTACAATGTTTGAGATTATGATCTATTAATTTGGAGAAATATTATAATATTGGACACAGTATTTGATATATTGATACATAATTCTTAATGTATAAATCAATCAGAGGCTTTATTCAATAGATTTTCTAATATTACCCTGATATATTAGATTTACAGTAACCCACCAAACAGTTGGGAATGGACTAATCCCTTCTCACTCCTTTACTCAAGTCAGATGGGCTGCTTGTCTCCATCTGTGAACTCAGTCCCACCTGGCTTTTGGCTTCAGTTCTGTCTCTGGATTGGGAATACATAAGAAGCCCTGGCCTCAGAGGATCTTCCTTACTAATATTCCTAGTTTCTATATGCCTCTCCACATTCCTGCTATTCTGTGGATCACCTGGAATTTATGACTAGTCTATTCTTTCTTGTCTGTACGGTATGTATACAGATCATCAATCCTTGGAATCTAATCCTCTGAAGGTGTCCCCTGAATTCCTCAATTATAAAAGCCAGGAGCTCTTGGAATTTTGCCTCAGGTAATCAAAATTCTCTGAATTAGTTTCTCCAGTCCTTTCTGAGTGATGCAAATCAAGCCTTCTTCCCATTCAACCAAAGGTCTGCAAAGATAGTACAACAGGTCCCGCAGGATCCTCCCCACCATCTGTCATCCTCAGGGTAACCCAAATTCTTAAAGTTTCCACTTGTGCAACAGGTGCCTGTACCTGGTCCTAAAATATCTCAGAAACCCAGATGATAAGTTTAGATCTGGAGGGAAAAGTAGGGGAAGGGGATCATCTAGTTCAATCCCCTCATGATTGAAACTGAGATCCACAGGGATGCAAAGACAAAAATTAAACAGTCTGCCCAGGCAGAACTTACATTTTATTGGAGGGAAACAACATAACATGTCCAAGATTGTGCAGGCAGTATGTGTCAGGATTCAAGTCCTACTGTTTCCACTGTGCTGCATTCCTTTTTATGTGCTAGATATCAAAGTCTGGAAACTATCATTTCTGCTAAGGTCCATACAGCATAAACTTAACGACATCATAAACTCCATAAACTTAATGGCTATCGGTAACAACAAAAAAATCTCATGATGATACAAAACAAAGAGCAAGTTTTTATTTAAAGTCCTAGCCTTTAAAAAATGTAAGCTATTGTTCTCTGTCCCATTCTAGGTCTTACTGGTTAGTTCTACCTCTTTTGGTACTATGCCATCTAGATGTCATGTAGCTAAGATAGTTGGTGATGAGTGGCTGATGGACAGGACATAAAGGATATCAAAGGAAAGAGTCCAAAAGGATCTCAGTGGGCTAGGCTAATGGGTTAATCTAATAGAACGAATTTCTGAAGTGACCGTATTGGTACAAAAAAATTCCAGTGAAGAAGCTCCTTTTGCTAACACAGATCAGCAGCTACTCTGAACCTTAAAGGTGGAAAGAATTGCCTGAGGGCATTGAGAATTTAAAGCAACTAGACCAGAGTTACATAGCTAACGTTTCAGACATGGTGAAAAAAATTAAATAGGTATAAATGTAAAATTCCTCAAAAAGTCCTACTGTTGCCTCAAAAAGGTACTGAGGTAATAGTGTGCCATTCTAGATTATAAAAGAAAAATGAAAAGTCTGACAGACTCTGTTTTTTGAAAAGGTTGCAAACCTAATCCTACTAACACAATGTATCAACCTTCTAAGAATTAACCTAGCTTAAGTATAAAGAAGCTTATCACTAGCAGGCTGGTCATTTGCATATAGAATTCTTTGGCCATGCGTCTCACAAAGTAAAGAAAAACACAAAATGGCCCTCATTCTTCTTATCTATCTTCTTCCAGTTGGCAGTGATGGTTGCAGCGGTATGAGAATCACAGTTTTTAGGTAACCTACAAACATTAAAACTTCATGGTTGGGATTGTAATTTGAGGTACTTGTTAAATGAACATAAGTGGAGACACACGCTAGCAGAACTGAATTGTATCAATTTTAACATTCTTGCTTGAAATGAGACCAAAAGACAAAGAAAGTTGCAGTGACCTGGAAAAAGGGAGGACAGGTTTTCCCAGGCAAAGATAAAGGAGTTGGTGGAGTTGATTTTATCTTGTCTGAAAATTCAGACAAGAATGTACCAGGAAAGTTTTCAGGCAGAATAAACTATTTGAGCTTAACCTTGAAGGAAGGTAAGTATTCTAAAGGGCAGAGGCCAGGAAGGAATGCTTTGCAGGCCTGGAGAGATAGCTGAATCAAAAACACAGAGATGGAATGTCACGTGTGAAGAACAGTCAGCAGGCTAGTCTGGCTGGAACATGGTGTGTGGAAGGATGTAATGTAAAATAAGGCTGGAAGAAAGGGTGAGGCCAGGCGGTGAAGGGCTTTAAATAGTGGAGTGATAAGGTCAGATCTGCGCTTTTGGAAAAAAATCACTCAATGGCTATATGGAGGATGGATTTGAATGGGTAAAGCCTTGAGGAACAGAAAAGACTTAGGAGGTTATTACAATAGTCCAGAAGACAGAAAATGAGGGTCTGAACTAGGGTGCTGACTGTGAGTGAAGAAAAGGAGATGGACATGAGACATGTAGAGGTAGAAACAAAATGATCCAGGAACTAACTGAATATCAGGGTTGAGTACAAATGAGGAGTCAACAAAAACACTGAATTATAAACCTACACGGCTGTTAAGATGGTGGTGTCTGATGGAAATTGAAAAGCCTGTGAGAGGAGTGATTTGATAATGAGTTACTCTATAGAGTTTGAGATGTGTACAAGAAGTGCAGTTAAAAATATAAGAAATACACATATGAAATTTATGAACCAACATCTGTTACAGAGAATATCTATGAAAGACTTGGCAGGCCCTACAAATTAAATCAAGATATGCACTGATACCAGGTGACTTCAACACAAAAGGTGGGCAAAGGAAAGGATGACAAAAAAATGCAGAATAAATTTTTGGAGTAATGAGAGAAGCTGAAGACTTATTAAACACGTAGAATGTTCACACCTATACCATATGAATACCTTCTTTGAGAGCAGGGCAGCTAGACGGTGATGTGGATATAGTGCTGGGCTTTGAGTCAGGAAGACATCTTGCTGAGTTCAAATCTGGCCTCAGATACTTAATAGCTGTGTGACTCTGGGCAAGTCACTTAACCCTGTTTGCCTCAGTTTCCTCATTTGTAAAATGAGCTAGACAAGGACACTCCAGTATCCTGCCAAGGAAGCCCCAAATGGGGTCAGGAAGAGTTGGACACAACTGAAAACTAACTGCTTTTTATATTTCTTTGTATCCTTAGAGCTTACTATATTATGGAAAAAGTTGAAATTGTTTTACCTCTGGCACATGACTCCTACCACGGAGAATATGTTTTAGAGGTAGTGAGGATTTGAGTCTACATTGTAGTATACTTCAGACCCCTTGGACAGAAAGAGAAGATAGATGAAATCTTAAGGAAATAGACCAAAAGTGTTACACTCAAGTAAGATAAGAGATTGTAGGGTTGCGGGACTTCAGTAATTCAGGTACCAGCAGGAATACTGCCAACAGTAGATGAACTAATAATTTCATTGTTCAAAAGAAGGAGGAACCACTAAGGGGAAATTCTGTTCTAATTCTGACTCACTAACAGAAGGAAACCTTGGAAGGAAATTGATTCCTACCTCTTAGAGTTTGTGAGAGGGAGAAAAGCCTTGCGTAATATGACATAAGCTCTTCCTTTTTGGAGAACAGATTTCAAAGGGCTCAGAGAAAGGGTAGAAAGGGCTTGCACTGAATAAAATCCATAGGTAAAGTCTTCCTTTGAAAGATAAGAAACTCAAATTCTGAGGACACAAAGGGAAACAATTCTGATGGGGAGGAAAAAGAAGTTGGGTGAAAAGACTATGTGAATGCAGAGATAACTCATCAATCAGCATAGACTTTGAAAAGATATAGATGACATTTTTCTGGGTTGCAATAGAAAGGTGCTTCATGGGTGGAAGCAGACTGGTGACATAACCAGTGGCGAGCATCAAAGAAAAGCAGTAATAGTAAAGGGTCTGGCACCTGTAAGGGCTTATTAAATCCTTGTTGATTGCTTGATTAAAATACATCATCAGGGAAATGAAAACTAGGTGAGCTGGTCTTGTGGCAGGACCAGTGATGACAGATGAACAGGCAGTTTTAGGAATGTTGCAAAGAGGTGAGAAAGGTCTCCAGCATGTTGGGAAGACCCTCTGGAGGTAGTGCCAAAGCCCAGAATTAGCTTAGGCCCAATAATATTCCATTACATTCACATATCACAACTTGCTTAGCCATTCCCCAATTGATCAGCATCTCTCAATTTCTTGGCCAGGCAGCTAGGTGGTGCAGTGGATAGAGCACCAGTGCAGGAGTCAGGAGGACCTGAGTTCAAATCTCACCTCAGACACCTGACACTCACTAGCTGTGTGACCTTGGGCCAGTCACTTAACCCCAACTGCCTCATCCTGGGTCATCTCCAGTCATGCTGATGAATATCTGGTCCCTGGATTCAGGTGGCTCTGGAGGAGAATTGAGGCTGGTGACCTGCACAGCCCTCCCTCCCTCAAAATAAAGTCAAGTGCAAGTCATGTCATTATTTCTCTGATGGTATGGTCTTCTTCGGCAACAAAAGATGAACATACAGAGCTTAGCACAGTGTCTGGTACATAGGTACTTATTAAATGTTTATTGAATGAATGAATGAATTAGTATTTGTCCACAGGAAGGGCCAATACACGTGTACTAAATTTGGACTGTAACCTTAACCTTGAGGGTGCTTATAGAAGTGGAAATATTACTAAAGAAAACAAACATGGGAAGAATCCTAAAAAGATAATGAAATGAGAGGTGTCCTCAGGGAAATCTCTCTCATGCCCATATCAGAAGAAGCAAAGGCCAACAATATTAGAAATAAAAACTAGGAGAGAGAATAAAAATGAGAAAAAAAATATGGAATGTGACTAAAACACTCTAGTCTTGCCTGTTTAAACTACCTATTGATGCTAAAAAATGGGAAATGGATTAAAGGAAGGACATCCACACCTACTATGAAAGTTTCATACTCAAATTTAAGCAATGTAAATCAATTTCCACAGGAAGGAGACCACAAAAAGCCTAAAAATTGCCTTATACAGGAGAGTCAATTTGCCAAGTTGATGCAACATTGCATTATTGGACAGAAATGTGGACTGGTAGTCAAGAACAGCTGGTTTGGAATCCAACCTCTCACATAACTGCGTGTTAGACTCCTGGCACGTCATTTAAACTTTGAGTGCCCTAGGCAAATTTCAAAACCTATAAATTGCAGAGAAAAGGTTGATCTGCATCAGAAAAGGAAGTTCTACTTAGAAAACTTCTTACACTGATAAAATATAGATTAGATTAATACAAAATAGATATGGCAGACAAAAGCAGCACCTTTCAAACTTGCTTGTGACACCTTAAGCTTGATGATAGATTATGGGCTCATAAAATAATGAGACAATGGGGGAAAAACTGGTTTAAAGAAGTTTGGCAAAGATCCAAATAAGAAAAGTCATCCTGAGGTCATTTAAAGATGAATGAAAGACGGAAAATTGCTGTATAGTCAGCAAGCACTTGTTGAGTGTCTATGATATTCTAGGCATGGTATTAAGCACTGGGGATACAAAGAAAGGCAAAAACAGTCCCTGCCTTCAAGGAGCTCAAAACCTAACAACATGAAAACAACTACGTACAAACAAGATAAATCAGAGATAGAAGACACCAAAATTAAGGAGGTCTGGCCAAGTCTTCTTTAAAAAGATGAGATTTTGACTGAGAATCTAAGGAAGCCAGGGAAGCCAAAGGGTGGAGAGGAGAAGAGAGAGCATTTCAGGCATGAGCCACAGCTAGTGTAAATACCCAGGGTTGGATCCATCCATTCTGGAGTGTAATTTGGAACTATGCCCAAAGGGCTATAAAACTGTGCATGTCTTTTGACCCAGCAATACCACTACTATGTCTATATTTCAAAGAGATTTTTATAAAGGGGGAAAGGACCTGTGTGTGTGTGTGCGTGTGTGTGTGTGTATGTTTTTTTTTTTACTAGCTTTTTTGTGGTAGCCAAATATTTGACTGAAGAAGCTGTGACATATGATTATAATGGAATATTATTGTACTGTAAGAAATGACTAGCCGGATGATTTCAGAAAAACCCTGGAAAGACTTACAGGAACCGATACAGAGTGAAATGATCAGAACCTGGAGAATATTGTACACAGTAACAGCAATATTGTACAATGAACAACTGCGAATGATTTAGCTATGCAATGATCCAAGACAATCTCAAAGGACTCATGATGCAAAATGTTATCTGCCTCCAGAGAAAGAACTGATGGAGTCTGAATACAGACTGAAGCATGTTATCTTTCACTTTCTTTCTTTTTTTGGTTCAAGTTTTCTTCCACAGAATGACCCATAGGGAAGATGATGTCATAGCTTGCAAGTAAATTGGATTTAAGTGAGGCAAGGCTGTGCAGTCACCAGCCTCACACTCTCCTCCAGAGTCATTTGGGTCTAGTGGCAATATATAGATCAAAATGACTGGAAATGGCCCTGATATAGTGGAAGACTTTTGCCTTTTTAAGCTAAGGTCTTTCCCAGGTCTCAGCTTGTCTGAGGCAATACCGATTCAGTGATTAAGGTTAGGTAAGAAGGGAGGCAAAGAATGGCCTCTTTTACCTAGTCAAAAAAAAATCAGTCTAGGAGGAGAAGACTCTCGGGGTTTCCAGCCAGAACAGAAACAATTGTTATTTACACTAATTCCCAATCATCACAGTCCAAATGATGATCAAATAAGGATAGGGCTAGGACCTATTGTCTGCCTATCAATGGAAGCCAGAAGGCTTTGGGTTTAAAGCGTGATCCTTAAAAAAGATACCTAGTTCATGAACCCCAAGATATTTTGCAAGGTTTCAGTGATCAAACTTTATATTCCTTTGGGTAGAGCACCCACAAGTGAGGGTATGATTCCCTATGTGGACAGAGGGTGTAGGAGGGAAGGAAAGGAGGAAGGAGGGAGAGGAGAAAATGAGAAAGAGAAGAATGGAGGGAGGAAGAAGGGAGAGAGGTGGTGGTGGTGGTGGTTGTCCTTCATTCTTGAAGGGGAACAAAATGACATCACTGTAATAAAGTCAAGTTTCAAGACGTCCGACTGTGGCCGATCAGACCAATATGAGCTCAGAATGCTCTACCACAGATTGGGCATAGATAGTTCGTGTGAACATTTGGGGTGCTTACTCAAAATTTGCACATCCTATGTTTCTTTTGAGCTGTTTCAATTCTGCTTTGCTCACAGAGCACAGTACTTTCGGATGTGGGCATGCCATGCTGAATGGTCCTATGCCAGTGTCTCCCATGTCACACAATCAATTCCAAAGTTCTTAAGAGAAACCTTGAGGATGTCTTGTATGGCCTCTTCTAATCACCAGGTGATTGCCTGCCCAGTGAAAGTTCACCATAAAATAATGTTTTTGGCAAGTATACGTTTTGCATTGGAACTATACACACACACACACACACACACACATATATATGTATACACACACACATATATACATATACATATATATATGCCACATTGCTTACTAGTGGGGGAAAGGGAAGGGAAAGAGGGAGAGAATTTGGAACTCAAACCTAAAAAATGAATGTTAAAAATTGCTTTGACATGTAATTAGAGAAAAAAGTAAAATCTTATTAAGAAAATAAAATACCCAGGGTTGGGAGACGGAGTATCTTATGCAAGAAACAGCAAAGATGCCAGTGTCACTGGGTTGCAGAGTATGTGGGGTTGAGTAAGGTATAATAAGACTGGAAAGAAGAGAAGGGGATGGTGAAGTAGTTCAAAAGCCAAACAGAAGATTTTATATTTGATTCTAGAGGCAACAGGGAGCTATTAGAGTTTCTCGAAAAGGGGAGTGACATGTTCAGACCTGTGCTTTTGGGAAATAACTTTGATAGCTAAGTGAAGGATGAACTGGAGTGGAGACAGATTTGAGACAAAGAGGGCCAGTATAAGGTGATGAAGGCTGTGACCAGAGTGGTGGAAGTATCAGAGAAGAGAACTGGAGTTTTTTGAGAGATGCTACCCTGAACACCTGTATTTATTCTTATTAAGCTTCCCTAAGTTAGAGGTGTTTAACTTAACAGTTTTTCATATTGTTAAATGACATTAAAAACAATCTCCATTTCCTCCTTTATGATAAAGGTTCTGTTGATCCAGAGTCAGTCACCCAAATGCTTAAAGCCTGTCTCATTCCATGATTAGAAGCCAATTCCTACTTTAAAATAAAAATTCAGGATCAGGAAGCAATTTTGGTATGAAATATGATAAAAATTAATTTTGGAGAATCCATGAACAGGCAGGGAAAAAAACAGGAATGATAAAATAATTACTTTGAATTTTGTAAATCAAAAATCCCTAGTAGTGGGCAGAATCTCACAGTAAATTCCACCTTCAGTATGCCTGTCAGAGTTTTAGTTTCAAAAACTCCCTTATTAATACCTATCTGATGGGCACCACATAAAATAAGAAATCCCATAACAGCTATGTAAACTAGGCTTATTTACAGGATTACAAGTGATGACCACACATTCTTTTTTTCAATGAGATACATTAGGAGAAAACAACTGTGTTGGGAACAGAATAGATACAAAGCTACATGCACAAGAAAAGGTGAAGGCCTGGGTGTTTTTCAAAATTTTCCTTCCACATAGATATGCATGCCCAGTTAGGCAAATAAAGCCTCTTGATTAAAAATGATCTTTAAAGTCATAGGCCCCAGTCTCTTCCAATGGAAATTATCTATTACCAATAATCCTAAAAGATCCTCAAATAAAAAATTATTCCATGGGTCCTGCTACTGTAGATCAGAAAGGGGAAGACTTAAATTACTAAGATCATACTAGTTAATCCTCAAGAAGAGAAAGAAGAAACAACCAAGTCATTTAAAACTTACTTTTTGGGGGGAATAGAAAAGTATAGAATCGAAATAGAAAAAAAGTATCAAGTAGCTAGACAGAGTTAATTCTTCCAGGGCTTGTACAGGAAAGGGATAGGCACCAAACCTCCCTTCTCCTGAGGCACAATTTCCAGTCTCTTCTATTCACAGTTATCTGCGAAACCCTAGCCCATCATTAAATAAAAAAAATTAAAACCTTGAGTATCTGTGAGGTCATGTTCACTTTATGGTTATGAATTCCACCCCCAAGGAGCTCACTGGGTTGTGTTTATAAAATGAGCATATTCCCCCATGTGGCCAGATGTGTCTGCCAGATTCTTTAATTAGATTTGATTGCAGGTTTGAAAGGGAATCTTCCTGCAAAAAAATATTTAGAGATGTTGACGATACTGTTGAATGTTTTCATCTTTTGTATTTCCAATATCTTATATTTTAGGACTCCTTGGCTAGTCTGTGTAATAACTGATGAATCCATAATTCTATGATATTTCAAAGGGATTTGATAGTGATTAGTAAACTTAAGTTCTTGTATAGAGAAATTTTATTCTATCCTGATTATCAGCACTAATCTGTATGGACAGTCTAACATGAGACAGAAGACCTAAGTTTGAATTCTGGGCTCTGTTGCATTATTTTATTAGGAAGGCAGTGTAATATAAGGGAAAGAACACTGGCCCCCAAGTCAGAGAAACTAAGTTCAGATCAGGCGTCTGATACTTACTACCCTATGATCCTATGACACGTAAGACTTCCCCTCTCTGCCTTATCTTTAAAAGGAGGTTAACTAGACAAGTTTTAAGGTCCTTCTCAGCTCCAGATCTACAATCCTATGATTTATGATAAACAACAATACCTTATTTATCATAATTATTTTGGTAGTAATTTTGGTGGGAGAGAGAAGAAGTCCTTGGCTCTGTGACTGGAGCAACCTTAGGACATGTTTGTTTAGGGCAGGAGAGAGGATAGAGAGGTATTGGAACCTTTGTCTTGCCCCTTCTGTTGCAGGCCACTACAGGGCAGGTTAGAGAAGCATTAACAAGTACAGGATCTTAACTGATTCAGTTGTTTATATTCAGAGGTCACTGGGCTTGTTTATGAAAGGGGTGTGTGTGTGTGTGTGTGTGTGTGTGTGTGTGTGTGTGTGTGTGTGTGTGTGTGTGTGTGTGTGTGTGTGTGTGTGTGTGTGTGTGTGTGTGTGTGTGTGTGTGTGTGTGTGTGTGTGTGTGTGTGTGTGTGTGTGTGTGTGTTCACAATAAATTAGGTAACCTTTGCAGACAAATGCTACTTTGGTACTTGAATTACAAAACTAGAGCTTAAACTTTCAGAATTCATGTCTCTTGAGAGCTATCTGAAATCAGAAGTAAGTGCAACGCTATTATTTGTAAGAAAGAATAGGTTTTAAAAGCTTACTTCCCAGTAATGTCAGGAAGCAAGATGACTTTCCAAAAGCCAAAATTAGCAAAGGCTGTGAGGGAGGCAGGCAGCAAATCTAGATTATACTTTTTTTTTTTTAGAATTATTACATTTAATTTAGAATAGTGCCCTCCTATTGTTTCTGTATACAACATATAGTTCAGCTTCTAAATGCAATATAAGAGCATCTGCCCAAGATATCTTATAAAGGAAACACCTTCAGAAAATACAGTGGGAACACCTTTCATCATCTCCCCAGCAGGCAGACATGAGACTTTTGCCAGGGGTAATAAAAATCCCTCAGTCCAAGACTACATGAAGTCTTGCCTCTGATTCAAACCCAAAACGCATATCTACGTGTTACTTCTACAGGAAGCCTTTCCTAACCCTTTTTAATTCTAGTGCTTTCCCTCTTTTAATTATTTCCTGTTTATCCTATTGAAAGTTTACTTTGTATATATTTGCATGTTGTCTCGCCATTAGATTGTAAGTTCTTTGAGGACAAAGGCTGTCTTTTCCTCCTTTTGTATCCCTAGTGCTTTGCACAGTTCCTGGCACATAGTAGGCGCTTAATAATGTTTATTGATCGATTGATTGATGCTCTGCCCTCTGTCAGGTTCTGTCAGCCTGGAATATTGGCCCACTGCGTTCAGATCTGGATGTTACCAGAGAATGGCTAATGGCAAGATCTGTAAATTTGCACTTCACTAGAAGTTATAAAATAAAGCCATGGACTGGAGGCTTGGGTTACAAAGCATTGCTTCTTCCCGTCATGGAAAGAGAAATACAAGCAGTCGATTTAAAAAATGAAGCACACTCTGTCACATATATTTGTGCATAAAGCTTCAATTCCTCTTGGGTCTGTTTACAGTAAGGCTCCTTATCAAAGCTTTTTAAGTGACACCAAACCTTTTACAAACACAATTTAGATACTTAACATCAGCAAACACCATAAGGAGACCAAAGATCATGCTCCCACCCAATAAATGTCCAAATATACACAAAGAACTCGAAATACATTTGCTATAAATTTGTTATTGTTGTTCAGTTGTGTCTAATGCTTCACGATTCCATTTAGGATTTTCTTGGCAAAGCAGTGGACTAGTTTGCCATACTTTTCCAGCTCATTTTACAGGAACTAAGGGCAAACAGGATTGAGTGACATGCCTAGGGTCACACAACTAGTAAGTGTCTGAGGCTGGATTTGAACTCAGGAAGATGAGTCTTCCTGACTCCAGGCCTGGCATTCAGGTCACTGTGAGACCTAGCTGCCCAAGTATACTGAATCATCAAATGCTAGACAGTCTTATCAGATCTGAGACTAGTGATCACAACTTTGCAATAGATCATATCTGTTCCCTTTGCGGACAATTTTTTTTTAGCACATACATTTTAATTGTCATCCATGTTAAAAGGGAAGAAATAGCATAATTTATTACTGTGGAGAAAATACAAAGCCAGAATTTTGACTTCAACCCATCTTCTTGGTCTCCAACTCTAATGAACTGTTACATCACACTTTACTTAGGATAAATTTTTTATCCTTCAGGACCAGGCTTTATGGCCTTTGGAATGTGAAGATGGCAATCTATTTTTTGTTCATTTAATAAATATATGAGTTGAAATTTAGGTAAAATGAAGGCAAATTGAATATCTTTCCAAAAAGATGGCATTTTCCTTTCATTCTGTTTGGGAAATAGAACATTGTAGGTCAGGGGTTCTTAGTCTGGTGGGCTTGGATAGATTTCAAGGAGTTTGTGAAACTTGCAAAGGAAAAAAATTTAAATCTTTATTTTCACTAGCCTCTAACCAAAACTTTAGGATTCACTTCAATTATTCAAAAACATTATTCTGAGATAAAATCCATAGGCTTACTAGGGTGCTGAAGGAGTCCATGATTAAAAAAAAAAGTTAAGAACCATTTAACTGAATGAAGACTCTTTGAGTTCAAACAACCCAATTTGGAAACAAAATTTTTAAACTAGCATTTCCTTAAAATATATTCCTCTAAAAGAATAGCTCCCTTTCTAAAAAATCCAACAACAAGTTGTTTTCTTTTTTCTCCCTCCTTAAAGCACTTGGTTTTCCTTTAAGTCTATTATCCTCACTGGCAAGTATTGGTAGTTCTTTACTGACTTGGGGGGGTGGAGCGGGTGGAGGGGGGAGATAGGTTGGGGAATGTATCTCATTGATATGTATCTTGGGTCTTTCCTAGGAGTCTTTCCTTCCAATTTCTTCTTCGATGACCATCACTTATCCACTTTATTTTACCACCTGGAAGTATTCACTTTAAGCTAAGTTTTCTAAAAAGAGTGTATCTGCTTTGTTGCCTCATTTTTTTACAACTCAATATCCGTCTTTCATGATTAAAAAGAATCCACCAAACCACAGTACTAACCTCAGTTGTTTCAAATTGTTTTTTCTCCCCTGCCTTGGAAGGGGTTCCACTGTTTTTTCCAGAGCCATGCTGTAAAAAGAAAAACATACAATTTCATTTCCTTACCTAATAAGGAACTAAACAACAACAATAAGCAACATTCATTCAATAATCATTTTTGTATTCTATGTGGCAAGTTCTACGCTAGGCGCTGGGGGTATAGAGACAAACAAAAAGTCTGTTTCTTCATCCCAACAAGGTTTGATGGATGTTAGGCACATGGACCCCACACAGTAGTCATTCTATATAATAATAATGAAGATGATGATGATGATGATGATGTACAACCATAAATTTGGCATCTAAAGACTCACACTATAATTAAACAAATACAGATCTGGCTGGCTGGCCACTTAGGCATCCTGTCTCCAGCCAAGTGTGTCATGGAATTTTAAAACACAAATTGTCACTACCTGAGACATACGATACACCCAAGAGATGGAATCTCCAAGGACTGAATTTGCCCTGCAGTTACATTGAGGCAACAATTGGTGCTGACTCAGAGGGCAGAATTTGTTACCCTTTGATTCATCATTCCCACTTCCTGTAGCACCTTGAACCCCCCTGGAGCTCTTCTGTCTAAGGGCTGGATCACAGGATAAAGGTTACACCCTAGGGTGGCAAGGCTCTACATGTTTTGTTACGTGTTAGGATAATTCCATTATATTAAAGGACTGCATTAGTCAAACCTATAGCTCCCCTGAACCAGGACACTGGGAACAAATGTAAGTTTTTATGTAGTCAACTATTCAGTGCATTTCACCATTGACAGTGATGCTACTAGCTCTTAATATTATTTTTTATATGCTGATCAGCAGGAGATGAATGGCATATTCATAAAATTTACTGCATTTTAATAAAGGGAAATTGTAAAGTGCTCCTGCAGAGGAAAACTACTTTTTACTTTATGTTCATGTTTAGACTCTCCCAATGACTCTTGGGGAATAAGCATACTAGGCCTATGAAAAACCAATTCAATTCAATTACAAGCACTTTTATTAGGTGTCAATGTCAAGCATCTATTACGTGTTAGGCACCGAGGCTACAAAAGTAAACAAAAAAATTAGTCATTTCCCTCAAAGAGCTTCTATTTTCCTGACTAAGACTAAGGATGGCACTGAATTCTTCCTTTTATTTGAAACAGAAACATAAAAGTGTCATTAGTGTCCTTTAGCCTCTGCTAAAGTTTAATCCTTATACTTTGTCATGGTTTGGAGGTGGCAGACACCATGGCAAATTACACATTCTGCCAAAGTCTAAATAATTCAGAAAAGTTTTTCATCTGCATCTAGTTTTCTGAGGATTGGTCTCACCATGGTCGGAGAGGGTCATCACTAGGTAAGCCTCAGGGTGGTGCACAATTCAGCCATAGTAACTAACTCTTCATGACCAGAGGAGTCATAATCCCTTCTGGTGAAGGGATCACCAACGCCAGGGGTGGGTAACCTGTCACCTCGAGGCCTTAATTTTGGATTGAATCCTAACTTTAGAGAACAAATCCCCTCTGCTTGTGTCTGATCTCATTCCCTCTTATCATCTCCAGTACTTTGCCCCTTTAATCATCCTCTTTCTCTAGTTTTCATCTTCTTACCTACCGGCTCCTGCCTTACATGTCCCCAACTACCCCATTCTTAAAAGCAAAATAAAAACTCCTACTATCCTCTCAAGCCATTGTCCTATATCTCCCATTCACCCCTTCACTGCCAAATTCCTAGCAAAAAACTTGACGTTTTCCCTTCCTTATTTCTCACTCACTTTTCTACCCTCTATCATTTAACGAATTGTTCTCTCCAAGATCACCAAGGATCTCTTTGTTCCTAAATCCCATGGCCTTTACTCAGTTCTCATTCTTGACATCTCTGAAATATCTGACACTATTAAGCACCTCCTCCTTCTGGAAAGTTTCTCCTCCTTGAGTTTCTCTGTTGTGTTTCTTATCTTACATGTCTGACCCATGCTTCTCCATCTCCTTTGCAGGATCATCTTCCACATCCTGCTCTCTTATTTCTGGCTATACCCTAAGGCTTTGTCCTGGGACCTCTCTTCTTATCTCTCCTCTCTCTTACTGATACTATCAGTTCCCATGGATTCAACTACCATCTTTAGGCAGATAATTCTCAAATCTACATATCCAGCCTTGTATATTTAACTGCTTGCTGTATAACTCTGCTTGAATGTCCAAAAGGCTCTCAAACTCAAAATGGAACTTATAATCTTTCCAGCTAATCATATCCCTTTTCTTAACTTTCCTATTCCCATTGAGGGCATCACTATATCCACCACGGTTCACAAACTTGGAGTCATCCTTGACTCTTTCCTCTTTGCTCCTCACCTTCATTCATTTCCTCTCTTGTTGATTCTACCTCCTTGGTATCTCCTCTATGTGCTTCCTTCTCTCTACTCATACAACCACCCTGGACCAGGGTCTCAACCCCACTCATCTGGACCAGTGCAATAGTTTCCCATTTGGTCACCCTGCATTCAATCTCCCTTCTCCAAGCCTCCACAGCTGCCAAAATGATATTCCTAAAGTACAAATCTATTTTATTTATTGCTCAAGAAGCTTAATCTGTTTTCTGTTATCAAAAATACAAGCCTTTGTTTGGTATTTAGAACCATTTACAACCTGGTTTCAGTCTATCCTTCAAGGATGATTATATATTAACTACTCCTTATACATTCTATGCTCCAGCTAAACCAGCCTCCATGCTGTCTCTCATATACAACATTCCATTATTTTCTTCCATGACTTTGCACAAGCTGTCCCCAATAGCTGGAATGTCTTCCTTTTTGGAAACCCTGGTTCCTTTCAAGGGTCTGGCTCAGCTGTCACTTCTTTCAAGAGCTATTTTCTAATTTCCCAGTTAATCTCTTTCCCTACCCCCATCACTGTGTATTTATTTTGTACATATCTTCCAATTCTATATCTCTGAACATTTTGTTTCCTATTCCTCTAATATAAACACTTTCAGGGCAGGGACTCTCTTTCTGTATTCTTATCTCCAGAGCCTAGCACACAGCACTGTATCTAGCACATGGCAATCATTTAAGAAATGCTTCCTGATTGATTCAGTATCTGAAAGTAATTTTTGAGGGCAACAGATTGACAGAATTAGATAAATAGAAATTAAATTATGCTCCAGTATTGAGTTGATTTGCAATCATGTCTACCGTCCCCAATTTTTTTCCCAATAGCCTGGTTTGTTCAATCAATGATCATTAAAATTACACATTGAGCACAAATATTTTTCTTAAATCTGGAAAAAGGTTCTTTTAATAATCCTCATAGATGTAGCCTAGTCAATGTTTCACCATAAATTCTATATGTCTTCCTATCTTAAAAGGGCAAAGATAAGTTTATCTGTTTTAAATGAGTTGATAACATAAAAGACTCTGAAACTCTTTCTAAAGTTTGTAAATTATCTCAACAGCTTGAGGAATATTTGATGAGTATCAAAGATGGAAAGAATTTCAAATGTATGTATGTTCTTAGGACATCTTTTTAAATGGCATGGACATCAACTGCCCTCTTCATATCTATACTGGAATATATACATGCATATATATATTATATACACACATATATGTATATATGCACATACATACACATATATACATATATATGTGAAGAGACTCTAAGTATGGAGACCAATGAGAATGTTACTATAATAATCTAGGTAATCAGTGATAAAGACCTGAATCATTTGAATCTAGGGCTTAGTGTGGCTCATGGAAGATAGTAGGTACTTATAATAAATGATTATTGACTACTGACTGATTCAATTATGGTAGTTGTGGTATGAGAAGAGAGAAAGGGATAGATATGAGAGATGTTGAGATGACGGCGTCAAGACTTGACACCTGGTTTGATTATATGTATACACATATACATACACACATACATGTGTGTGCGCACATGTTTATAATACTAATGATGAAAATCAATTGTCTCTTTAAAAAACAGATTCTCAAACCACTATAAACATTATCTGAATACAGAAGGATATTGAAAAGGTTATCATCATTCTTTGTGCAGCTTCAACAGTTCTGTTCACATAGACAAGAAACACCATATCTTTGATAGAAGGGCATCTTGAGAACTAAAAGAATCTCTTTCCCAAGTTAACTCTTACCTTTGAGAAAAACTGAAAAGACAATGCCTGAGAGAACTAATTCTCATGCTATGGAGCAGCTATCCTAAAGAGAATTTTTGAGAAACTTTGCCATTCTGAGAGAGATGAATGGTAGGGCTGTGCTTCCATAGCTGAGGAGAAGCCAGAAGTTAATGATTAGAGGTAACTCTGGCTACGATTTTCTTATTGTGATACACTGTTGAAATATTTAAATATGTCTTTAGATTTTTGTTACATTATTCTCAGTAGTATATCCACAGTACTGTTGATGTTAACTTAAGCCTGTGGGATCAGAGGATTTAGGAAAAAGCTTATGGAAAAAGAAGTCTTTTCATTTTATTTTACAATGAAAGTGGGAGCTCTGAGATAACTGATTAGTGGGAATGCATATTCCTATTAATTTATAAGAAAATACCACAGCATATCCAGCAATTTTTTAAGAACCCAGGAAGAGGGTAAAGGCAGTAATGAGTTTAATAGAGGAATGAAGGAAGAGGGTTTATGTAGTCACTGACTAGTACATAGTATGTGATGCCCCATGCCAGCTACAACGTGGTTATTGTCATTAAACTTGCTACACTAGAATACCACAAGACAAGAATAAATTAGCCTGATTCTGTTCTAGTTCTAGAAAGCCCAATGTACCAAAACTGCCCTGGAAAAAAACTCACATTTGTAAAGTGCTTATCACAGTCCCTGGCACACAGGAGGTACTATATAAATACTTATTCCTTTCCCTTTTCCCAAAACAACTCTGTACTCAGCTCACTGGTCTCAGGTTTGGTGTGTATTATACAATCTGATGATGGATTGGCCCCCATCTTGTTTATGGAAATTCCTCTCCTTTGACTTAATACCATCTGCTTCCCTAGATGTACATTGTTAGTCGTACTTGTATACTGCTTTATAACCATATTATAAGAAACTAATAAAATCAAAGAATCTCTGTGTTGGTTTCCTCCCCCTCCCCCCACTATCCCAGCCCTAGGTCAAAAGTGTATAGTGACTCACCATAGTATCCTAGCCCTGAACCAAAATTATCTCCCAAAGTTTAAAGTGTGACCATTCCTATAGTTATTTTTATTTTATTAGGGGAATCTTGAAGAATAAAAGGTTTTAAAGAACCAAAGGAATGAATCTCCAGAGATAGCCATTAGCTATGGGACCCTGGTCTTTTTGCTTCTCTCTGGGCCTCTGTTTTTTCAATGGCAAAATGAGAGAGCAGGGTTAGGTAAAATTACTTTCTAATTCGAAATGTTTAGGTTTCTAATGGTAGTATTTCAATATTCTTGACATGTAACAGCAGAGAGATTTTGGCTCCCCTCAAATCATACCATGAAGGTGATTGACTGTTTGTTAGCCTAGCCCTATAGAGAAACCATTTTTTCCCAAGAATAGCTCACATTTGTATAGCACTTTAAGCTATAGCACACCTTGTGAGATGGGTAGTGTGAGTGGCTATTCCCATTCTATCGTTAAGGAAACTGAGTCTTGGAGAGATTGTCAGCACTAGGATTCAGAGCTAGGCTTACCTGACTCCAAATCCAATGGTCTCCTTTACAGGTTACTCAGCTACACACTATTCCTAAATGTGGGCTGCCCCTGGGCCCCTTCCTCTTCTCTTTTTATAGTCTTTCTTGTCAATCTCATCACCTTCCATGGATACAACTATGTAGACAAGTCTAAAATCATATTCATTTCTCATCTCTCCTGAGCTATATTGATTGCTGCCCATCTTCATCTGAATGTTCCACAACTATTTTAATTTCAATATGGCAAAATAGAACCCAATATCTTTCTCACTAAAAATAACTCTAATTTTCCTAAGTATAAATAATTTTCCTAATTCTGTTGAGTGTACCACCATTGTTCTGGTCACCCAGGTTCACAATGTAGGTGTTACCTTTAACTGTTCACCCTCATTCAACCCCTATATTGAACCAATTGTCAAATCTTGATACTATCATCTGTTCCTTTCTCTCTTCTAATGCCACAACCACCATAACTGAGTCAGTCAATAGTCAATAAGTATTTACTATAAGCACCTACTATGTGCCATGAGCTGTCCTAAGCCCTAGATTCAAGTGATTCATGCCTGGATTACTATAGCAGCATCGTCATTGGTCTCCATACTTAGAGTCTCTTCAATCTCTAATTAATCCTTCATAAAGTCTCCAATCTGACATTCCTAAAGAGCGGCTGGACTTATTCCTTCCTCACCTCAAGATACCCCAATGCCTTTCTCTCTCTTGCCTCTAGATTAAAATACAAACTCTTCCGTTTGGCCTTTAAAGTCCTCCACAATTTGGTTGCAGTATATCTTTCCAGGGTACACTGTCCCCATTCACAACCTGGCCCACCTGTGGTCCCATATGCTATATTCTATCTCTCACTTCTGTCTCTTTTTTGCATCCTGGTTCCCATGCCAAGAACACATATATAACTGCCTTCAAATCTCAGCTCAAATGATAAACTCTACAACCAGCCCTTTCTAATGCCTACCCTCTCCACGCCTCCTCCCATTAGTGGCCACATCCTCCAAATCACGGTTTACTCTGTAGGTATCCTATGTGTATCTATGAACTTGCATCCCTCTAATAGAATATAAACTCTTCAGTGACAGGAACAGTTGTCCTTTTTGTAGTTTTATCCCCAGTGCCCATCATAACACCTAGAACATAATAGACCCATAATAAAATGTTTTTTGATTAGTCAATGAACTGTCATCATTTTTTTCAAATTCATTTTATTTTCGATTTAAGAAATAAAGCAAGCACTTCCACAATATAGTAGAATAGAAAAAAAAATGATTGCACATGAAACTGCAGATCTATTATGTACACTTGCTATTAATCAACATTTGGACATTTTGGAAAGCACACTGGACTTGGAGTCCAAAGATGTTGGTTTGCCTCTCCATGACCTTGCATGAGTGATTCAATTTTTCTGCTTTCTTGATAAGGGACAGCACTGTATAATAAGGAATTGGCCTCAGATTCAAGAAGACCTAGGCCTCAGAGAAAGTCATGTAACCTCCTGGTGCCCCTGACAATTCTCCAAAGCTGTGAGTTTCAGAATAAATTCCAATCTGCATCAGTAGAGGGAATTTTCTAAACCAATCAAATCAGAAGTCTGCCTTTCTTTCTTTCTTCCTTTTTGTCTTTCTTCCTTTCCTTTCCTTTTTTGCTTTTTAAATAACAAATCAGGTTTCTTTATTGTAAAATGGGAATGATAATACTTGAACTACTTTTATGAGGTTGTTGATAGTATCTGTGCAAAGAACTTTATTGCAGAAGTAGTCTGGGTTAATGACTAGATTTCTGAGTTTCAAGTCAGAAAGACCCGAGTTCAAATCCTGCCTCTGCCATTTAACAGATGTGTCATTCCTAGCCAGTCAATTACCATCTAGAGTGCTCTGACCACTGATGGCCTCACATTTGTATAATGTGCTCTGTAACACCGCAATATGGATGCAAGCTATTATTAGTCTGTCTTGATCTCTGCCCTTTGCATCACAAAGCACCACTTATCTTGATCCTAATTGTTTCACTTATATCTTGGTTCCCCCACTAGATATGAACTTATGTATGACTGAGTCCATGCCTTAACCACTTATTGTTCACCATGATCTCTAGAACAGTGCCTGGGGACCCAAAACCACACCTTAGTTCACTGAATGATTAATGTTTCTATAAACTAAAGAGGTTTGTAAAATAGGTTGTATGTGGCACTATCTTCTTAGGACAACACATCAGGCAAAGGAGAGATAGGTTTTGAATAGTTGGGCTGAAAAAATAGGACCTAACTTGATGGGGTTAGAGAATAACCCAATGTGGCTGAATGCCACATTGTCAAATCCCTTGAAAATCTATGATCATCTTTATTCTACTTGAGAGAAATCTGATGCTCACACAATCCCAAATCATACAAAAGGGGTAAAGTTGGGACATGCACTATTCTTACCATGAAACAACACCCCTTATTCCCTGACTATCTATCTGACTGAAAATTTCAGAACTTACAGCAAATGTGACAGTTCACCAAAAGCTTGAGCAATTAATTTCTAAATAGACAGACATTTAATGGCAGTCCATGGTTAGAGTTCACCAAAGTGACCAACCTGTTGGTAATAAAATTCCATACTTAGCTAGTCTGGCTCTCAATATGTCTCAAGGTCTATACTCAAAACCTTTCTCTCCTGCAAGAACCTGCCAAAGCATGGCCACTACCTTCAAGAATCTACCAATACTTCCACATCACAATAAGAAGAGGATTTCTGTGGAGGACTTTGGACATAAAAATATAATCAATAATGAGTTCTGCCCTCCCTCCCACATTCCAAGAAGCCAGGTAAGTTGTATATTATGATTTAGCACTTTATAATTATTAGTCCACTTCAAGTAGGGTTACCACACTGTCATTCCATTTTACAGATGAAGGAATCATGTGAAAGACAACTTCCCAAAGAACATTATTAGTTTGTTATAATTCATAATACCTAGATTTCTAAGCCAGCATTTAAAGTGCTGAGCCACAATATCTCCCATAAGCCCAAGTTTCTAGGCATCAGAGTAAGCTCTGATACAGGGAACAGTGGAGAAATCCCAAGGAGAAAGCTAAAGCACAAGGCAGTAAGATTAAAGAGGTATTAAAGCAATAATAACAGCATAATTCCCAAGACTATGAAGACTCTATGTCATCACAGTAAACACATAATCGATTTAGGTCTCTCCATCTACAAAACAAGGGTAAAATACTTATAAACCAAGCAGTATGGATAATAAGAATTTCTTGAAATGTTTGAATGAAATAAGAGAAATATTAATTATTCAATATATGAACCAATACCTCTACATTAAGCTGTACAATTCTTTGAAAAAATCATAGCTTTTGATTGCCTTTTAGCCCTTTATGATGACACTAACTTCTTGTTTAACATAGGGCTAGTCATTTTGCTTCTCTTGGCCTCAGTTTCCTCATCTGTAAAGTTTTAATAATAACAGAATCTTAAATTCTGTTATTCTAATGGTGGAATTTTAAGCACTGTGATATAGTAGGAAGCAATTTTTGGATGCAGAGGAACTTCTTGATGACCCTCAAATCATACACTATAAGATGATTGCCTATTTCCCTAGCCTAGCCCTATTAAGGACTTGCAAGACCATCTGTGAGATATGTCATATTAATGATCCCTCTTATTTATTGGTCAAGATATGGATTACAAGAAAGTGTATTGGGTTTGAGGTAAAAGGATTTGAATTCAAGACCTAGTTTTGGTACCTACTAGTTGAATAATCTTGGTCATTTAATCTCTGACTGTTTATTTCCTTGTTTTGAAGTTACTGAAGTCAGGGTCATTGAATTCAAAGGGAAATTCTTGCTAAAATCAGTAGTTCTGTTTTGGGATTCCATGTGATCCTGAATGGAGCTTGTATCACATTTTTCTATTTTTTTTTAAAAGACAGCACTGAACAACTCATGAGTGGAGTCTATGGTCACACCCAGGCTTGGGTTTAAATTTCTATTAAATCATGTGGAATCTCAAAAGAACTGAAATACAAAAAAATTAAGGGGAGGTCAATATAGGGAGAAGGGGTTTGCAGCTAGGTTTTCTACCATTATGATGGGGTTGGGACTGTTGTTACATTTTGTGTGCCTCTAGCACCTAGGACAGCATCATGCACACAGCAGATGTCTGATAAATGCTTCTTAATATTGATGATGAACGTTCACTTCGATAGTCCTTTACTTTGCCTTATTTTTATTTACTAATTAGCTGAATGAAGCTCTAATGGATAAGAAAAAAAGAGTTCCCATAGAATTTTAGAAAACTTTTCACACTCCCTCAATGTTAATGATTTATACATGCTTGAGGAAGCAATAAAAAAAATAAAGAAGGTTGATCAGATTTTTAAATTAGAAGGCACTTCTTTCTTTCATTATTTTAATAGGTGTGAAGCATTCATGGTAAGTTATCATTAAGAAATCTACAAAATCCATGTAGAAAATGAACTTGAAAGTCACATCTGTTGAATTTTAATAGTCTTAGACTGCCTTAAACGACAACAATGAAGAAGAGATGTAAAGTCTCTAGTTATATTTGGTACGAGTTGTCTTCCTTTGAGTTGAAAATCAGCTTGTCTTTGGACAAACATAAAGATGTATGCAATGCTTAGTCCATGGCCACCCACTTTCTCTAAACCTTCAAGAACTACATTGCCCCTTTAAAAAGAACTTGTATATGAAAATTGTTGTTGGAGGATATGTGCAACTTAATTAAAATTAATAATATAATAAGGATATAACTTGCCAATTAAAAAAAAAAAAACCTCATCTGTGAACAGGGTTGTCCCTGTATTATTCCTCAGTTAGCAACTAAAATGGGAAACTTGTGTTCTGACATTTCCTTCTCTTTGGCATTCACCTCAAAGCCTATGTGCTCCATTTGTTTACCCTAAATATCTGAAGACTGTAATTTTAAATTTCTTAATCCTTCAGGTTTACTGAAGCCAGACTGTGCAGTCACAGAGTGCTTGCAACACTCCTACCAGCCTGGCTGTCCAGTTCCAAATGACTATGTGCTGATAATGCTGTCACTGGAGCCCATGCATCTAATTAGGTCCATTAAACACCTCTAATTAACTTGCTATAATCAATGCAATTCATGACTTTGGAGGATGATTATAGGTACAAACTAAATTTAAACTAGTCTATGCATTATCACTACAAAGAAAATATAATTTAATGTTAGCATTTCCAACAGTCCCCTATCCCCCAAATTAGAGTTTTTCAAAATATAAGGTTGATATACTGCTAATTTTGTTGATATTAGCCATTATAGTTAGTAGAAATTTGAGATCCAATATTTTATCTTAAACAATTTCACTTGATTTCTTCTAGCTAGCACTTCCTACACACAAACACTCCTTAGATTACATATTCTATGAGTTTATCTTACTTATTCTGATATGTAAAGTTGGGCTACTCACATTTTTTCCCCGAACTTTATTAAACAATGTTCTCCTACGAAAGGACTCACCTAAAAGTGTTTGAAATAATCTCTAATAAGTGTCAAGGGGGAAGAAACAAATGGTTTTTCAGCAGAGTACTCTAGCTACTACAGCTAATTCAGAGATATTCCAAGTAGGGTAAAATATACAGAACAGTCCCCAAATTGAATACAATAATAGGTTTTACAAAGAGATTAGATGGAGTACTAAACTTAAAAAAAAAAATAAAAAGATTTGAGAAATTTAAGTCAGTTTCATTTTATTACTCCAGCATAATTTACCTGGGAAATCATAACTCAGCAAAAAGCAAAGTATGATATTAACTTTGGCTTTATCATGTCTAAATTATGGTATGCTTAGCTATACATCATTTATTCAACATTTTAAACGGAGCCTTAGAAAAAGAATTGAGAAGTTTTATCCAAAGCAAATTTCTACTGAGTATATTTAAGAGGATATTATACTGGCAAACATGGAATAGGAAGTATTCACCATGAAAAACCATAAGGTACACACATAACCAGTTTTTTGAACTGTCTATCATGAAGCAAAGCTGTCAACAAAACTTGAATCAAGCTAACCCATTTGCGCCAACATTTTAAAAAACCCACAATACGGTATTAAATCACAGTTCCTGGTTCCACAACTTTGCAAGCATCAACTTGATTATTTTGCTCATTAGCTGGAAAGATATTCACGAAGTACTAAAGAAATGGAACACCTTCAATCCCTTCCTGCACACAAACCATTTCACATTTTGTGCTACTGCCTGGAGGTCTCCTGATTTACTGGCTTAAAAAGTAAAATAAAATAAAAAGAGGTGGTCCTGGATTTCTGGATGCCCGCCTTCGCTTAAATCAAAAGTACCTAGAGTTGGTTTTTTTTGTTTTGTTTTGTTTTCATTGTCCTGTATCTGAGATCAGGTGAATCTCCACCTTCTCTCAAACCAGGAATTCCCAGGTTTGTAGGGGGGAATTCTTCCACTTCTACAGCCTGGTTCATTCAGACTGTCTGGAGGGCAGGCAGCAGCCACACAAGCCAGATGTACACACATACACACACACAAATACCACAAGTGGGTGAGTCTTTTCTGAAGCTTAACCTTAGGTCCCGAGAAGCAGTGGCATCCTCTCCCCACCCCTTCCTGATCACCAAATAGTCAATGTCTCCCCTACAGGTCTGGGAGAGCAAAGTGAACACACCCGTCTTTCCTGTCCCTCCAAGACAAAAGCCCCATGTCATATTTACCGTCTTGTACCACCAGCTTGCAAAAGCCATGACAAGCCCAGCTAAATCCCCTGAACCGGGCGAAGGACAGGCTTAAGTGAGGAGCTGCGTGTGCGTGAAGGCGCGCCGGCTTAAGGTCTTCACCTGCGCCTGGCTTCAGCTGGCACTTCACTCCTGGCTCTTCTAGCAGCTGCCAGGTGGGAGGGCAAGGCACTGGGCGGGGTCCACCGTGGGCCCCGCCCCGTCAGCCAGATTCGGCCACACTGGAGAGACCGGAGGATGTGTTGTTCCCGGGACAGCCACGCCCTGAAGCTTCGGATTTTGGGGGGGGAAGGGCGGTGTGACAGGCATGGAACAGGGCAGAAATGGCTCGGTTACAGCATTCTGGGCATCTCCAGGGAAGCCGACTTCGCCTTTATCCCCTGGCCCACGGTGCCCTTTTCTCTGTGGCTAACTTTCAGCTGCTTCCTCCGCCAGCCACCCTCTCAGTTCCCTGGGCTGGCACGCGCCACGCCCAGCGGGCTCCCGCAGTCCCGTCGGGTCCCAGGAATCTGCTTCCAACTCGAGCCACGCCCGGTCCCCATCCTCCTGCACCCCCACCCTTTGCCCAAGAGGGTGTCCTGGCCGCAAGCCGGATTGGGCAAAGCCGAGGGAGGAGTCCGGAGGTTGTAGGGCTGTGGTTGACCCCCTCCCCACTCTCTACCACCTTGCCCACCCCTCCTGGGTGGGACGTCTAAGAAGCCACTTACCCCTTCGGCTGCCCGGGCAGCGGCAGCCCGCTTGGGCCGGGGGGAGGCTGCGGGCCTCTTGCCTTTCCCCGGCTGAGACATGGTGACAGCTGCAGATCTCAGAGAGGGTGCAGCGGTGACTGGAGGGCAGGAAGGGGGAGAGAGAGAAGGGAGGAAAGGGGCAGTACAAGCAACAGTGAAGCAGCTTTTCCGATCGAGCCCTGGAGCCAAATCTGGGGCCTCACCCCCAGCAAGTCCCTCCCCTTCCTGCACCCGCTAGTTTCTGCAGCTACCCCCGCCACTGTCCTTTCTAGGGTGTCCGATGCTGCTGATCCACTCCCTTCTTCTGCCTTCACCCAATTGTCTCCCTCCCCCAAACCTCTTCTGCCCAGTGCTCTTTGTACTTTTGGAGAGGAGGGGCAGCAGGGCTGGAGGCCGGCCTCTTAGGGTTTCTTTCTTCAACTTGCCTGGACCGATCTCGTAACTGTGCAGGGAGCGGGACCGGGGCGTGGCCCTCCTATTCTCTGGTCTTCCTTAGGCATTCCAAGAATTAGCACCTTTTCTAGGATTCCACCTTGGCTTGGCCTTCTGGAAAGAGTTGTCATTTGGACTCTGATGACGGGTTGGAACTCTGATTGAAGAGTTAAAACAACACAAAAGCAAATCGGACTGTGTGGATCCCTCCCTCCTCCTCCGTCTTTGGGAAGTTTGGGCAAATCGATGGATCAAGAACTAAGCAAATTGCGATGACTTTCGATGGGAAAAAAGGGAGCTGGTTCCAGTCCATTAAGAAGGGGTCTTAAACTTCAGCCTCAAACCTAATCTTGGTTGGTTCTGATTTGATTGCTTGGCTTATTTCGATGGTTTTAAACAACACTTACTTCCTGGTTTGGGGGTTGAAAGTGAAAATAACAGGAACAGCAAGAAAAGTCTCTTTTGGAGATATACCAGCCCGAGGTGGGCACTGTTTCATGTTCAGACCTGCTAGGCAAACCTGAGGATTTTTGTGATTTATTTGTTTTCAAAATCAGAGTTTCCCCTTCCTCTTCTATATTGTGGTCTGTGGGAGGGAAGATAAAAGTGAAGCCTGCTTTCATGTTGAAGTTGGACTGAACTGAGTTCTGGCTTCTTTTATTTTAGCGATTCAGAAAATCCCTTGGATCCTTCATTCTAGCGTGCAGATATGGATTAGTATTCTCTGTGAGAAATTAAAGCAGGATATTTCATCAAAAAGCATCTCATTCACTACCCTTAAAGTTAGCATCCCCTAAAAGCCATAGGTAGTCGTGTGTGCATCTCATCTTTGAAATGGAGGGACAAGATTGCTGGGATTGATTCTGAAAAGTCAGAATCTAAAGAGTGAAAACTGATATAGGAAACCAACAGCTGATCAAGAAGATAATGTCTGAGAAGTAAGATTTGTCAAATGGTGCAGAGAGGTTAAGATGAATGGACTTGAGATGAGACCATTAGATATGGCAAGTAAGAAATCAGTGGTAATTTTGGAAGGAGCAGTTTGAATTGAGGTTGGAAGCTAGGTTGCAGAGGGCTTAAAAGAGAGTCAGAGGAGAGGAAAGGGAGAGACTAGTTACAGATAGCTCTTTCAAGGATCTGAGAGATGAAGTGAGGAAGACATATAGCATGATGGCTAGAGGAGATGGTCAGATCAAGTGAAGGGGTTTTAAGGATAAGAGAAACATAGGCACATATATTTAGTTATCAGGGAGTCAGTAAATTGGGAAAGATTGAAGATTGGAGAGAATGGGGATGATAGGGGCTGTTCGTTGGAAAAGTTGGGAAAAGGAGCAAGGATACATGTGGAAGGATTTGTCTTGGGAAATTTAAGGGGCCATCTCTTGATCTGAAACCAGAGTGAAGGAAAGGATAGTAGAGGAAGATGCCTGAGTAATGAAACGAGGAAGATAGGAGAAGGAACAGCTCTGCTGAAATGATGTCAGCTTGGGGGAATCTCAAAGTTTGAGGTGTGAGGTCCTTGACTGAAAGGGTGGTGGGAAGGATCATGTTCATAGGCTTAAGGAGAGACAAGGTTTGGAACAACTGCTGTGGAGAGTGAGAGAGCTTGGTTAGTTGTTTATCCTTTGTTTTCAAAGAGGACCATGACATCGGACAGATGATGACTTGCACTTGACTTTGTTTTGAGTGATGGAGGGCTATGCAAGGTCACCAGCCTCATTTTCTCCTCCTGAGCCATCTGGATGACTGGAGACGGCCCAGGATGCAATGGGAGACCTTGGTCTTTTAGGCTAAGGCCTTTCCAGGTACTCACTTAAAGTGAGGTAATGCCCATTCAGTGAATAGGTGTCTTTAAAAAGTAGCCAGGAGGATGGCCCCTTTAATAGAAATAAGAAAATAAATAGATAAATCACTCTGGGAGGGGCAGGAGTCTCAGGGTGGTTGTTTTGAAGAGAAACTGTTACTATTGACTTGCACTCTAAGTCAGCCATTGAGTGGAGGTTGGGCAGGGACCCTTCACTGTTAAATCCATGGGCTTCAGAGTACATAAGGTCCAAGGCTTTAGGGGAGACAAGAAGGAAGGTAAAGGAAGGGAAGGAAAGGGGTTACCCAGATAGCTGGGTCCCCGTTTTAGGCAGCTCGGCCTACTCACAGGTTGTGTTCATCCTTCATTTTTGAAGAGGACCATGATATCAGAAAAATGATGACTTGCACTTGACTTTGTTTTGAGTGAGGGAGGCTTGTGCAAGGTCACCAGCCTCACTTTCTCCTCCTGAGCCATCTGGATCCAGTGACCAGATATTCATCAGGATGACCAAAGATGGCCCAGGATGCAATGGGAGACCTTGGCCTTTTAGGCTAAGACCTTTTCATAGTAGCCAATAAATGATGATAAAGGGGATTACAAAATGTATTCCCCTTCTTATGACAAATATAAGACAAATTGTGTGTGTGTGTGTGTGTGTGTGTGTGTATTTGCATGAGTTCATACACATTTATGAACTAACCAAATTCAACGGGCAAGGGGACATAGGAGTAGGAGGCATGTCCCTTAGGGGAAAGAAACAACAATGAGGCACAAAGGTAGAAGACAGAGCAGGTAGAACTGCACAACATACTCTCAAAATGCAGAATAGTGCAATAGAAAAAAAACACTAAAATTGGGTTCAAATCTGGCCTGCTCTGTCACTGATGTCTGTATACCTTAGGTGAGTTATTTAATTTCCTGGGGCCTCAGTTTCCTCACCTGTAAAATGAGTGAAATGATCTTTAGATGATCTCTAAAGTTCTTTCTAGCTCTAAAGCTGACTCCGTAATATCTGACAGATATTAAAGAAAAGCAGACATAAAGAAGACTGCTAGTTTATTGCTTTGAGGGGACCAGTTGTAATATTCTGCATATTACAAAGAATGCATAGAAATAACAAGGAGAAGGAACTCAGTGAGGTCTGTGGACATGATGGAGCAGCAAGGACTCAATAGAGCAGATGTTCTAGAATATATTCATGTGTGATATTTTCTAAGTTCTCTTAGTGATGCTCCTATCTTATAATTTGGCTATCTACAATGTATGTATGTGTATGTTTATATATATACATATACATATATATATACATGTGTATATGTGTGCATGCACACATATGCGCACACACACACACACACACACACACACTATCCAAAACAAGGAAAGGGATAATCTTGCTACATTCTGCCCTGGTCAAACCACATCTAAAGCACTTTATTCATCTCTGGGAGCCACTTTTAGAAGAACTGAGTAAAATTGGAATGTACTCAGGGGAGGACAATCATGAAGATGAGGAAACATGAGTTAGGAAAGAGTTACATGTTTTCCTTGCTGAAGTGTAAACTCCAGATTTGATAATATAAATGTGTAATGGGCCCAGTCAGCACAGTTTCGTGCAGAGCTCTTCCATTTTTATTTTGTTTTTCTGGCCAAGAGAAATCGTCTTTGGATTGTAAAGGGTAGAGCACAAGAGGTAGTAGAGAGTAACTACCCAAGATAAATATGGAGATGGTAGGGAAATCACCTAGCTTCTCTTGATATATTCAAGTCACTTGGCAAAGAAGAACTACTGTATATATATTTAGGTACTTCTAATATTGGTGGTATATGACTGTGGAACCGTTGTCATTGATATTTAAAGCATCATGGACAGTGGGAGAGGTACCACAGGATTGAAGAAGGGCAAATGTCCCAATTTTACTTTTTTAATTGAATTTAATTTTAATGGAAGAGACTAGAAGCCTCCAAAGCCAGTGAGCTTGACTTCAATTTCTGGTGAAATTATATAAAATATAATAGTGTTTACTAAGTGCCGGGTAGTGTGCTAAATTTTTCACAAATGTCTTTTCACTTGATCTTCACAACAACCCTGGGAGATAAGGTGCTATGGTTATTCCCATTGGTAATCACAAAGAGTTGGCATGCCTTTGTTACAAATAAGTTAGGCAACACTAACATTATTTCCTTTAGTGACAGGTCTACTCACCTGGTAGTTAAAGGGAAATGTGGTAGATACATTTTACCTAGATTATACCCAAGCATTTGATAAAGTGCCTCATGCAATTCTTGTGCAAGTGATTGAGATATGTGGGCTAGATGGATCCAGAGCTGATTGAATAGCTAGACCTAAATAGTTTAAGTTAATGACATGGCGCTTATTTAGCAGGTGCTTACTTTTCAGTGGAATTCCCCAGAAATCTGACTTTATAATGCTTAATGTTTTTATTAATGATTTACATAAATGGATGAATAGAGGGATTTGTAAAGAGTAAATTTGTAAAGAGTAGAGGACAGGATGAATCAGATTTCACAGGATGCAAATTTGGAAAGAGAGCTAACACATTGGGTGATCAGGATTCCAAAAGATCTTGCTTAGCATTGGATTGAATCTAAGAAGATGAAATTCAGTTGGGACAAAAGGCTTACATTTGACTTCAAAGTTTCAAGATAAGGGACATCGTAATATACCAGTTTGTATGAAAAAGATCTGGAAAGCTTTGGTGATCTTACAAAATTAACATGAATCAAATATGAGCCCAAAGTGCTAATTCAATAATGAATTGTACTAAGAAAAGTATGAGCCTCTAGGAATAAGGCCATTGTCCTGCTGTACTCTGCCATGGTCAGACCTTTAGAATTTTATTTTAGGAAAGATATTAATAAACTGGAAATTATCCAGAGCAGGACAACTAGAATTGTGAAGGGCTTCGAGTTCATGCTGTATGAAGATCATTTGGAAAAACTAAGGAAGCTTAGTCTTGAAAATATAAGGCTCAGAGAGACATGACAGCTGTGTTCAAGTATTTGAAGAATAACTTAGAGGAAAGGACCTACCATTAGGGAAGAGTAAGAAAGGCTTCTTACAGAAGGTAGGATTTTATCTGAAACTTGAACCAACCCACAATAACTGGAAGGTTATTTAAAAGTCCAGGTGTGACATGATGAGGACTCTTTATGTAGCAGTGAGGTCATACCTTCTACTAGGCTTATTCTTTTTTTCCCCTTTACCATTTTCTATATTGCTTTCTACTTTTTCTCCTTTCCTCCCCACTCCCATTTCTCCATGCTGCTAATATTTCATATTTTATTTAAAAAGAGTTAATTACAGAAGATACACTTTCAGGTAAGTCATTTATAAGTGTGAGAACAATAACAGCTAGCATAATATAGTAGAAAGAGTGCTGGATTTAGCATCAGGAGAAAGGTTCAAATCCCACCTCCAGTTCTCATTAGCTCTGTTACCTGAGACTAGTCATTGCGTTTCCGCAAAGAAATATGGTAGCCATCATGCCAGTGCTATCTACCTCACAAAGCTGTTGTGAAAAATGTACTTTATAAATCTTTTAAATTCTTCATAAATCTGAACTAATGGGGGTTTGGGAAAGGTAAGGAGTTCCTCTTTATCAGAGCTTCTGCAAGCAGATGCTTCGGGACTTCTTGTCAAATACATTGTACTATTTTTTGTTTGTTTTTTAAGTATTGCCTTGACTGAATGTCTGTGCTGAAGCCCCTTAACTAAACTATTGGGTTTCAGTTCTTATTTACTACTATCTATTTAGCATCTGTGATTTTGCATTATGATTGATAGGAATAATGTTAGATAAGTCAGATGAGACTAAATTCTAGAGGACTTTGAAAGCCAGGCTAAGGAGTTTATATTATTTTTTCCCCCTCACTTAGGAAAAAAATAAAGTGAACTTTCTCCATATGAAAGCAGGAGGTGAAATGAGGAAGAAGTCCCTGACAGCAGAAATTTTAAAAATACATATAAAAAAAGCAGAAATTGTTAAACACAGGAATGTGTCATATAGGGGAGTCTCCTTGGAGACCTTTTAAAATGAGAGGAAAGGGAGGGAGGGAGAGAGGAGGAGAGAAAGGGAGAGAGAGAGAGAGAGAGAGAGAGAGAGAGAGAGAGATCTTCACCTGCCTGGCATAGCTTAGAAACACTTTTGCCTAAGGAAAGGAAGATCATCTCTCAAGTTCTTTTTGGCCTGAGGATCCTAGAATGATTTGTGTGGCTCTTCCATGCCCAGAACTTTCAACAGCTGTAAACAGTCTTACTAATCATGCTTGATTGGTGTCTAATATTAAAGAACCACAGTGGACCCACAAGTACCACACCCATTTCCTGTAACATACTCAGGCATGTGATTTTGATAAGGCTTATTCCTGGGGAAGCCTTTCCTCTAATGAGAGAGATTAAGCATCCTTTTCTTACACTCTTCATCTTCTTAAACCTTGACCATGGAGCCCAAGGAACAAATTGGCTTATAACTTAGACAAGTGATGTTACACTCAAACAGAATTGGGAGCCACTCAAACATACATAATCTGTGATCCCATCAGGCTGCAAATTGACCTGGAAAACCACACACATTTATGTTTCTTTTTTAAATTGATGCAGCTACACATTAAAATCAGATAACTACATTTAAATCTGATTCAGGTCACTTGTGAGTGTCGTGGGCTGCATGTGCCACCTAGGCTGTGTGTTTGATGTCTCTGACTTAGACTAAAGCTTATATCTAAGGTATCTCACAAAAATTGGGAGTAAAAAGTTACTAATGCACAGTATGAAACAGGTATGGGACAGGTAATTTATTCCTACATTAACAAAAAATGCTAAATGAAAGACTCACAGCGTGCATTTGCAGTATAACTTAAAACAGGATTTGGTAACATAACTATTGTTACAATCTACTGGGAGACTATACTTACTGATACTGATTCAAGTGTCATCAAAACATAGCACTTGAAAAGACTGCTTATTAGACATTTTGCATATCACTTTGTCTCTGCATTGTCCAAACAATTACTGGCACATGTGTGCTGTCAAAACAGCCAACCTTAGACTGATCATTTTGCTAATGGTTAATCCTCTCCAAGAACACAGGAATAGGCATCAGGGTTTCCTTCTCTAGCTGACATTTAGTTCAGATCATTTGAGGCTTAGGCACTCTGGAGCTCTCAGATGCACAGTTATCCCCAAGTCTAGACATATCCATCTCAGCACCTATACTTTTTGCCTAAGATCAAGAAAGAATAATTACAAATAAAGAAAATAAAAACCAAGGTCACAAGTGCAAGCTTGCCTAGGGTGAAAGTCTTGGAGTTGCATGGTCCCACCTGGAATGTCAAGGGGAAAGAACGCCAGGTGGAAACAGTCTCTTCTTTCAATGGCCACAGCATCCTGCTGCCCTGTTGCTGTCACCCCGTAGGTAAGGAACAAGAAATGCCAAGTCATACTAAAATACCAGGAGTTCTAGATTTCACATGATTGTAAACAGGCCCCAAACCTCTCATGTGGTTACCTGGAAGTAGGAAGGTTAACTTTGAGCATGCAGGCCATGCAATTCCCATTTTCCCTTTGAGATGCTTCCTCCAATATGCTCTCTCTTCCTATTATAGCCCATACTATTTACTTCAGCCTATTCATTCCTACTCTTCTTTTTACAAGAAAATAAAGTTAGACCACAGGGAAATTTCCTTATAAAGAAAGGGCCCCAGAAACCCATGAAAGAGGGTGCTGGGTAGTCAAAATTCCCTTCTAGAAAGAGGCAAGTGCCAATTGCCCCTACATAACAATAACTCACATTTACATAGCATTGTAAGGTTTGCAAAGTACTTTACAAATATGATTTGATTTGAAATTCCCAAAAATCTTATGAGGTACTTTTGCTGCTTGTGTTTTGTAGATGAGAAGATTGAGACTCAAAGATGTTAAATCACTTTCTTAGGGCCATATAGCTGGGCTTAAATCTGAACAAAGTGTGTGTGGGTTGGGTGTGGTTGTAACAGCCTAGAGTGAGTCATATTGATGACCAATCATGACATTTGTCTATAGTAAGAAATGTGCTGCACTTAAACAGATTGTTAATATGTTACAGCACTTTAAACAATTCTTCTGAGCAGTCTGCCAAACAATCTAAATTCATATTGGGCTATGTTGATAGCCCAAGTTGGGAAAGTAAGTAAAGAACATGTGGGAGCTTGTCTGATCATTTAGGGAAATTGTTCAGTCATGCCCAACTCTTCAAAACCCCATTTTGGGGTTTTCTTGGCAAAGACAATGGAGTGATTTGCCTTTTCCTACTCCAACTCATTTTAGAGAGGAGGGAACTGAGGCAAACAGGGTGAAGTGACTTGCCCAGGGTCACACAGTTAGTGTCTGAAGCCAGATTTGAACTTAGGAATATGAGTCTTCCTGACTTCAGGGCTGGCAGTCTATCCATTTCTTCACCGAAATACCCAGTATCTACCTAGTATAGTTCAAATATACATTTCCATTTCTAAAGTTAGTTAAAGTAGAAGTAGAAATTTAGTAACTTCAATAACATTGAATAACCAGGGTTCTGGGACACAGGGGTAAGAAAAGGATAGGTGAAAATAAACAATCTTATTTATTGTAAAAAAAAAAAAATTTAAAAGTCGATCATTTTCTGTTTGACACATTAGAACAAACAAGTTAAAATGATACTTTGTTAACATGCTTCAACTGTTCAAATGATGTAACTGTCAGGGGAAAAAGTGATTTAACTGCAATCAAATTTAAGTACCTAACAGAATATTACCTGGAGACGGTGAACATCTTTCATTCTTCAGTTTCCGTTTAAGGCAGGGTTAGGCTGCAATGAGAGGGATTTTTATAAAATGTCAGGAGGAATTTCCTAAAGTTCTTTCCAGATTGAAATGAGTTACTAAGGAAATTGTGGATGCTCATTTAATTCACTATAACATTTTTTTAAAATAAAGCTCTACTTTTTATTTCAAAATTTTCTTTTAACAAAGAAAAAGTTCTTTTATGAACTTGACAAATACCAACAGAAATGAAAATTTCTTTATAAAAATGAAAAGAGGATTGTTTACGACACTGCAAAAATCTATTATATACAGCTTGTTTTTAAAACATATATGTGTATATATATGTATATATATATATATATATATATATACATATATATATAATTTAATGTGATATTTCCAGCAGCACGGCTCTGTTTGTCTGTGTTCCCTCTGAACTTCCTTTTTTCTTTCTTCTGTACATTTTAAAAATGTTTCATTATTTTTTCTTTTTTTTCCTCTTTTTGGGAATATTAACCCCGCCCCCCATCTCTCTCCAATAACTCTTGCCACCCTCCAAAAACTCTCCCTTAAAACAAATAAGTATAGTCAAGAAAAACAATTCTAAACATTTGCTGTGCTCTAAAATGTATGCCTCATTCTGTACCTCTAGGCTATTGTCTCTCTCTGCCAAGGAGTGGAAAGCATGATTCAACTTTAGCCTCCTGCAGTTGTGATTTGACTCATGGTTCCTTTCTATACAATGTTGCAGTCAATACATAAAATATTCTCCTGGTTCTCCTCATTTCATTCTGTATCAGTTCACAGAAGTTTTTCCAGATTTCTCTGAATCTCTTTTTTCATTCCTCATACCATAATAATATCCTCTCACATATACATATCATAATTAGTTCTACTTTTCCCCAGTTGTTGTGCACCCTTTTTACCCGAGTTCTTTGCTACAAGAAAAAGTGTATATACACACATATACACATATGTAAAACATATGGTTCCTTTCCTAGTTTCTTCGGTCTCTTTGAAGTACACGCCCAATAATATTATTACTGAGTCAAAGGGCATACACAGTTTTGAATTGCTTTTTGTAATGGTTAGGGGCAGGGAATTTATGGCCTTGAGGCTATATGTGGCCTTCTAGGAGCTTGAGTGCAGCCTTTTGACTGAGTCCAAATTTCACAGAACATACTCCCTTAACAAAAGGGGGTTCTGTAAAGTTTGGATTCAGTCAAAGGGCTGCACTTGAGGACCTAAAGGGTCGCATGTGGCCTTGAGGCCACAGGTTCCCCACTCCTGGTAGATTAATTCATAGCTCCATCAGCAGTGCGTTAGTGTGCCTTCCTTGAACAATTGTCATTTTTCCTTTTTTTGTCCTTTGCCAATCTGACAGATGTGCAGTGAAACCTCAGGGTTATTGTAATTTTCATTTCTATTATTACCAGTGATGGGAAGCATTCTTTTTTACCCGATAGCTCTTTCTTTCATATGTCTTTCTTTTTTTGTGAACGATTTATTTATAACCTTTGACCATTTATCTATTTGGGAATCAATCTTACCTTATGCATTTGAATCCTTTTTCTACATGTTTGACATATGAGACCTTTATTAAAGAAATTTTGGGACAAAAATTGGAAGAAGAAAGTTTTCGAACTATAGGGTCATGATACTGACTCAAATTTCTGGGACAGTTTTAGAGTAGGTCCTTAACTATGCGGTCATTTGAACCTCCATTGTGGAAAGTGGTTAATCCAAAGAGCCAATGTGGCCTCCTCAAAAACAGGTCCTACAAGACTAATGTTATTTCCTTTTTTTTGACTTTATTAAACTAGTAGAGGAAATAAATGATGAGAATATATTTTACTTTAATTTTAGCAGTTATTTATAAAATGTATTATATTCTTGTGGGGAAGATGGAGAGATGGGAACTAGATGATGATGTGATGAGGTGGATCAGAACTGGTGGGATAGCCAGATTCAAAGAGTAATTGTTAATGGTTAAATGGATTGTCTCAGGGATCTGTGCTTGGGATCCTCTGCTGTTTAAAATTAATAATAATGTTGATGATTATAATGAGAACAAGAACAACAATGATATAATCACAGTACTAAAGCCTACTGGCATAGTATTCTCTCCTCATTGGTGGACATAAATGCCCTGCCCTGCATAGAGTGCTAGTCTTCTTCAAATTCCCTTCAAGGTTTGAGTCTTTTGGGGTCCTATAGTTGTTTCCTTGGTGCTTGGGGCTTCCAGGAATAATAATTAGCATTTACATGGTGCTTTACATATATTAACCCATTTGATCCTCACAACAATCCCATGAGAAAGGGGCTATTTTTTTTCATTTTTCATATGAGAAAATACACACAGAAGTTACATGATTTGTTCATCATGAAATGGCTAGTAAGTATATGAAACAGGATTTGAACTCCAGTCCTTCTGATTGCAAGTCCTGACCTCTATCCATTGTCCTACCTAGATGCCTCAGACTTAAATAAAGGCATAGATGATGTGCTCATTAAATTTGCATATGACAAAAACATGGATGAATAGCTTACATATTAGCTAGAGAGATCTTGACAGTTCAGATCATTGATCTAAATTTAATAATACAAAATTCAATAAGAATAAATGTGAAGTGTTATAGTTGGGTCCAAAAATGTAATTTCACAAGTATATAATGGAAGATGCATTGATGGAGACCGGTTATTTTGAAAAAGATCTGGAGATCTTAGTACTGCAAGTTGAATATGAGTCAGGAGTGTGATGTGGGAGACAAAAGATTCCATGTGGTACCAGAAGTGTTCAGAGTGGTATAGCCACCAGTAATGGGGATGTGATAGATCTGCTATATTTTCCCACAACCTCTTCAACACTAATGTATCACGGTATTATTATCTTGTCATGTACTAGATGTGAGCTAAAGCCTCAGGGTTGTTTTTATTTGAATTTCTCTTATTAGTAGTATTTACATCATTCTTTCATGTGATTGTTTGTAATTTCATAGCAATTTTTTTTGGTGGTAGCCAAGATGGCTTCAACAAAAATAAGAAAGTTTGGAAAAGGCAAGATATGGAGAAAGAAAACTAATTCTCTGTTGAACATACTGAATTTGAGATTCAGATTGTCTGTTTAGGTGGAGATGACAAGCAGGCATTTGGTGATTTGGTGTTAAGGAGAGAGATTAGACTGGATATCTGAGATATTGTCACAGTGATTGTGGCATACATCAATTTAAACCATGAGAGAGGTTAACATCACCAAGGGAGAGAGTATAGAGAGAACAGAATGCTCTGAATAGAGCTTTGGGGACACCCCATGTTCAATGGAAGATGATCCAGCCACGGAGATTAAAAAAGATTGAAGAAGATGGCAGAGTAGAAAGACACACATACTCTAGCTCTTCTCCCACAGCCCATAAAATACCTGTAAAGAATGGCTCTCAACAAATTCTAGAGCAGCAGAAGTCACAGAATTACAGAGTGGAGGAGATTTCCAGCCCAGGGTAACCTGGAAAGCCAACAGGAAAGGTCTATTGCACTGGACATGGAGTGAAGCTCAGCACAGCCTTGGCCATGCAGCACTGGGAGGAACAGGGCCAGAGCAGACCTTGGGGGCAGAATCTCCAGCAGCAGTAGAGGTTCACAGATACCTCAACCCACAGGCGCCAAAAATACTTCAAAGTTCAGTGAGAGAGCTTTTTCACCTCCATGACAAGGGAGCAGAGTTCTCCCCTAGCCCCGGCCCCAGGCAGTTCTGAGGGCAGCAGCAGCAGATGGCGGTGGCTGCAGTGGTGGTGCCCAACAGGCAGTAGCCAGAGTCCACTTCTGGAAACTCAGCTTAAAGCCCCTGGGGAAATTGAGTGGCTGATCTGAATCTCAGTCTCAAACCAGGCCAGGGAGTAAACTCTTCTCCATTGATTGTGCCACTTTGAAGGAACTGAGAACTTACAGGCCCCAGAGTGTACTTTACTATTGACAAAGGACCCAAAAGTCAAGTAACTGGTTGGGAAAATGCCCAAAAAAGGGAAAAAAAATAAGGTCATAGAAAGTTACTTTCTTGGTGAACAAGTATTTTGTCCCATCTTTTGAGATGAGGAAGAATAATGTTTACCATCAGCAGAAGACATAAAAATCAAGGCTTCTACATCCAAAACCTCCAAAATAAATGTGCAGTGGTCCTAGGTCATGGAGAAGCTCAAAAAGAATTTTGAAAACCAAGTAAGAGAGGTGAAGGAAAAGTTGAAAAGAGAAATGAGAGTGATGCAAGAAAATCATGAAAAGCGAGTCAACAGCTTGCTAAAGGAGATCCAAAAAAAATGCTGAAGAAAATAAAATCTTTAAAAATAGGCTAACTCAATTGTCAAAAGAGGTCCAAAAAGCCAATTAGGAGAAAAATCTTTTAAAAAGCAGAATTAGCCAAATGGAAAAGGAGGTTCAAAAGCTCACTGAAGAAAATAGTTCTTTGAAAATTAGAATGGAACAGATGGAAGCTAATGACTTTATGAGAAACCAAGAAGTTACAAAAAAACCCCAAAAGAATGAAAAAATGGAAGGTAATATGGAATATCTCATTGGAAAAGCAACTGACCTGGCAAATAGATCCAGGAGAGACAATTGAAAAATTATGGGACTACCCTGAAAGCCATGATCAAAAAAGAGCCTAGACATCATCTTTCATGAAATTATCAAGGAAAACTGCCCTGATATTCTAGAACCAGAGGGCAAAACAAATATTGAAAGAATTCACCAATCACCTCCTGAAAGAGATCCAAAAAGAGAAACTCCTAGGAATATTGTAGCCAAATTCCAGAGTTCTCAGGTCAAGGAGAAAATATTGCAAGCAGTTAGAAAGAAACAGTTTGAGTATTGTGGAAATACAATCAGGATAACATAACATGTAGCATCTTCAACATTAAGGGATAGAAAGGCTTGGAATATGATATTCCAGAAGTCAAAGGAACTAGGATTAAAACCATGAATCACTCATCCACCAAAACTGAGTATAATACTTCAGGGAAAAAATGGTATTTCAATGAAATAGAGGACTTTCAAGCATTCTTGATGAAAAGACCAGACATGAAAAGAAAATTTGACTTTCAAACAGAACAGTCAGGAGAAGCATGAAAAGGTAAACAGGAAAGAGAAATCACAAGGGACTTACTAAAGCTGAACTGTTTACATTGCTACATGGAAAGATATTATTTGTACCTCTTGAAACTTTTCTCAGTATCTGGGTAGTTGGAGGGATTATACAAACACACACATACACATACACACACACACACACACACACACACACACACATATATAGAGAGGGAGAGACAGGGAGAGACAGAATACAAGGTGAGTAGAATAGGAAGGGATCATATCTAAAAAAAATAAAATTAAGGGGTGAGAGAGGAATACATTGGGAGGAGAAACAGAGAAATGAAATATGGCAAATTATCTCTCATAAAAGAGGCCAAGAAAAGTTTTTTCAATGGAGAGATAAGGGGGAGGTGAGAGGGGAAAAGTGAAGCTTACTCTCAAGACATTTGGCTCAAGGAAGGAATAACATGCACACTTTAATTTGGTATGAAAATCTATCTTCCACTACAGCAAAGTAGGAGAGAAGGAGTAAGTGGGGTGGTGGGGATGATAGAAGCTAGGGCAAAGGGGAAGAGGGAGCAATTAGAAGTAAATACTCTTGAGAAGGGACAAGGTCAAAAGAGAGAATAGAAGAAATGGGGGGCAGGATAGGATGGAAGGAAATATAGTCTTATACAACATGACTATCATGGAAGTCATTTGCAAAACTACACATATATAGCCTATACTGAATTGCTTGGTTTCTCAGTGAGAATGGGTGGGGAGGGAGGAAGGAAGAGAAGCTGGAACTCAAAGTTTTAGGAACAAATGTTGAATATTGTTTTTACATCCAACTGGGAAATAAGAAATACAGGTAATGGGGTATGGAAATTTATCTTACCCTACAGGACAAGAGAGAAGATGGGGATAAGGGAAGGGAGGAGTGTTAGAAGGGAGGGCATATTCATGAAAAGGGCAATCAGAATGCAAGGTGTTTTAGGGTGAGGGAAGGGGAGAGATGGGGAGAAAATTTGGAACTCAAAATTTTGTGGAAATGAATGTTGAAACGTTAAAATAAAAGGAAAAAAAGATTGAAGATTATCAAAGGAGTCACATAGTTTGACCAATTCCTTTGACACCTTAACAAATGTACACAATTGGTTAAATTATTATAACTCCTATTCTTCATTCAGATGAAGAAACTGAGGTACAAAACATTAAAAAATCCAAACTCAATGTCACACAGCAAGTGTTAGAACTAGAAACAAAACTCCTAACTCTAAATCTAGTGCTGTCATCATTAAACCAAGCTGCTTTACCCATCCAATGAAAATCTACTATATTCAGGACATCTTGATAGATGTAGGGGATACAAAGATGAAAAATGACTTGAGACCTGCTTGCTAAGAACTTATCACTTATTGGGGGATTTAGAAGGAGGATAGGGTGAGACATCCATATCTAAGTATAAAACAAGTTTGAATCAGAAATACATACAGGAGAGGAAAAAATACAGAGGGCTATAGTGTTGGGAGAGAGGCATGTCCTTAGCCTTGGGGATCTGGGAAGAACTCATAGAGGAGGTGATGCCTGAGCTGGGCTCTTGAAGTGAGAGAAGGACTTCTTCAGGGAGAGATGTGGAAAGAGCCCATTTCAGAGGTTAGGGTTAACAAATGCTAATTCATAAAACAAGAAAGACAATATTGAATTGGGAGCTAGCTGGCAGTTCAGTTTGACTGACTTAGAGTATATGAATAAGAATGTGATAAAATATGGTGGGAAAGGCAGGTTGAAGCCAGATATTGAACAGCCTTGAATGCAAAGTTTCTATTTTATGTGGCAGGTAATAGGAAAACACTGACAACTTTTTATCAGAAGAGTAACATAGTTTGACCAATTTCTTAGGAGGGTTATTTTGGAAGCCCTGTGAAAGATGGATTAGAAAGGGGAGAGAGAGACTAGGGCAGAGAAACAATTTAAGGGGATTATTATGACAGCTAAAAAAGTAAAAATCAGGAAGTGAAAAAGAGGGAATCACTAAGTGAGATATTGTAGAGGTATAAAAAAGGCTGAAATTTTATTGGTTGTATTTCCAGATCATATGACCAATAAGATGACAGACAGTTTTCCTAGTCCTCCCTAACTACCTCCACACTCACAGCAAAACAAAGCAAGACGAAAAGCAGAAAGGAATTACATGCCAGATGTAAAGAATGGGTAGCTGAGTCCAGAGGACAAGACATAGAATTACGACAAAATAAAAGCATTGTGAAGACACAGTGAAGCATACTAATCCTTAACACACTCACTTAGTATCCCTTCCCAACTATGCAAGAATATACAAACCAGTTCACAGGCTTTTGCCTGGGATCTGCACTGGGATTTCCTTCCTGCTGCAGAGGCTGTCAGATTCCTCCACTTCTTGTTCTGAAACCTGCAAGGCACTTACTGATTCTATCCAATGATGTAGCATTGAGAAAGCTTACTGCATTCTACCTAGCATCTAGGTTGACAACAGCCAAATCTTCAGAGATTTGGTCCAAAACACTCTTCCTGCCCCTCTCCAACTTGTTGGTTCAGCTTATCCACACCAGGAAACAACAGAGAGCCAAAGGAGGTACTGTGGCAAGGGATCAACATAAATGGCTACACCTGGCCTGACAGAAATACGCTGAAACCCAGATGGACATTAGGAATAAGAAAGCATCAGAATGTATAGCTATCAAAGCAGAAATAGTGATTCAAGTGGTATAATGTTAATTTAAATTGGGAAGATCTTTCCCATTCATTAATAGACCCATGTGACCTACTTAAATCACATAGAAGTCTAAGTCACATGTGGTGAGAGGACCTGGGAGGAAGTTGGTGAGGGCAGCTAGAGCAGAGGGAGGAGAGGATACAGGCAGGCACAGCTAGTCTTGTGAGTGTTTGTTTGTGGGAAGGAGGGGGTGGGGGATGGGGAAGACATGGGAATGGCTTTGTCTCCTGTAATGCTAATGTGTATTGACTTCTTGATCACTATGATGAATTTGACTTTCTGGTTTTGGGATTTGGCTTTCTGGTACCTGAGTAAATGTTTTTCTTCTGCCTTCTATATGGAGAATCTGTTATACTTTACGATTCAGAGCTATGCCAGCCTATTCATAGTCACCGTCAGTGCTGTGAATATGGCCTTGGCAATACAAGTGACATATTAGAAAAAAAAGGAATCCAGTGTTGCAGATTTCTCAAAGGAACCAATAGAAAATAATGGACTTGCAATGCCAATATACTGAAATAAGAGATAAATTTGAAGAAGAGAAACCAAGGGCAACAATGCCAAAACAATGTATGATCTCTATACAGGCCAGAACCATTGACCTCAAAGACAGATCCACAAAGACAATTAAAATGTCTAGGTCTTCCTGTTGAATATGACAGATCAAAAAACCATGATCACTAGAATTCAGGAAAGAATGAAATAAAATGTTCAAAACTTCCTAATATATAAAACAAGGCACTAATTGAAAGAATATACAGATCACTTCCAGAAAACAAATGAACAAACCATACTTCCAACTCCAAGACAGCAGTTAAACTGAACAATTTCAATGAAAAACAACAAATTTTCCAAGTAGCCATGATATATAATATATATTCAATATAAAGTAAAGGAAATTATAATAACAAAATATTAGGTAACTACTAGAAAACACAGAGCGGAATGCAATAGCATATTTTTAAAAGCAAAAGTGCTCAAGATTCAATCCAAAATTATATACTCTGAAAACCCAAAAGAGAGGCACTCCTGCAAAAGAAAAAATTGCCAAACAGTTTGAAATAATTCAATTTTAGAAAAAGAAATTGAATTAGCTGTAAAGATAGCACCAAAGAGAAAAAGTCCAGGTCCAGATGGACTTATAGGCAAATTCTATCAAACTCTTAAGCAGCAATTAATACATATGTGATAAAAATTGTTTTCAAAAATTGGGAAAGTACTTTACAAAAATCTTTTTATGAGACAAATATCACTTCAGTAACTAAACTAGGGAAAGATAAATCAAAGAAAAATAATTGTATAATGAATGGATATTAATTAAAGATTATCAATAAAATCCTGGCATGAAGATTACTACCATTTATTTTTTTAAATCCTTCATTATGATCAAATTGAATTTATATTAGGGATGCAAGGATAGTTAACATTAGGAAAACAATACACATAATTAACCACATTAAAACAAAAACATTATAAATCACACAATTATCTCAGTAGATAAAAAATAGCATTTGATAAAATGCAGCATTTATTTATGCTAAAATCTTACAAAGTAACAGCCTAATAGCTGAAAGAATATTGCTTATGATTAGGCTTTACCAACATGATACAAACAACAATACTACAAAAATTAATGTATAAATTTAATGCTATGCCAATCAGATCACCAAAGGGATATTTTTCATAGCTAGATAAAATAATGATTCATTTTGAAAAATAAAATATTTAGAATATTAAGAGAAATAATAAAAAAACCTTTTAGAATGAAGGAGAAATTGCATTTTCAGAAATCAAACTGTATCATTATGTTGTTATAACATATCATATCATAGATCATCTCATTTCATGCCATACATTATATTATAATATAAAGCAGTAATCATCAAAATGATTTTGGTTAAAAATATTGTAACACCTTAGACGAAGAAGAATCAGAAATAATTGAATTCACTGATCCAGTGATTATCTCCAAGATGTTAAAAATCTCCCTGTTTTACAAGAATTACTGGGAAAACCATATAGCAGGAATGAGATTTACATCAATTTCTTATACTGTATTCCACAATAAATTAAAAATGAATATATGATCTCAATATTAAAGATCATGTCAAAGAAGAGAAGCAAGTGATATACCTTTTACAGCTATGCACTGGAGATGAATTCTTAACCAAACAAGGGATAGAAGCAATCAAAAAGAATAAAATGAATAATTTTTATTAAATGAAATTGAAAGGCTTTTACAAGGAGAAAATTAATGCATCTAAGGATAAAGAGGAAAGCTGTTAATTGGTAAAAAATCTTTGGAGGTAATATCTGGTAAGGCTATGATATGTAAGATATGTTGACAACTAGTGAAAACATGTAAGATGAAAAAGCATTTCTTACTAGATAAATGATCAAAAGATACCAATAAAGAGTAGTGTATAGTATTTTATTTTAATGCCCGTAAGTCATTCTGGTACATTTTTAAGATGCAATGGGATGAAGGACTAAAGGATGAAAACAAGTATTGATTAAGCATCTGCTATATGTCAGGTACTGTGCTAAGTTTTTTACAGATGTCTTAATTGATCCTCATAACAACCATTGGAGATAGGTACCATTATTATTCTATTTTATAGTTGAGGAAAGTGAGGCAGACAGAAGGTAGCTGATTTGCCCACTCACAGTTAGTGACTTTCTAAGGTCAAATTTGAACTTAGGTCTTACTGATTCCAGACCTTGAAGTCTATCTACTAAACCCCTTTATTCTATAATACAAACATTGATGGAGAAGAGAGCTTGGGTTGTAATCAAAAGACTTGAGTTCAAGACTCTATTCTACCCTAACTAGCAGTATGTCCTTTAGGGAAGTCACTTAAAACTCCTACTCTTAGGTTCCTCATCTGTAAAAGGAAAGGGATGGATGAGTTGACTTCTAAGGTTAGGAACTTGGGATTTTCATCTCATGTGCCTTGAGATTGTCTTCTATATGAAAGATGCTATATTATGCCCTGGATAATTTTGGGTGTTCTCTGAAAATGTAAATAAGGGGGGCAGAGCTAAGATGGTGGAGTAGAAAGGCTGACCTGCTCTGGTCCTCCTTCCATCACCCATAAAATACCTGTAAAAAATGACTCTAAACAAATTCTAGAGCAGCAGAAGCCATGAAACTACAGAGTGAAAGAGATTTCCAGCCCAAGACAGCCTGGCTGACAGGAAAGGTCTATCGCACTGGGCTCAAAGCAGAGCCCAGCCCAGCCTTGGCTGTGAGGCATGGCACAGACAGGACTGGAGCAGGCTTCAGGGCATGGAATCAGTGGTAGCAGCTGGGGTTCCCAGATTTCTTAATGCACAAATGCCAAAGACAACTTCAAAGGTCAGTGAGAAACCTCTTTCACCTGGGTGAGAGGGGTGTGTGGTCTGGCCCCAGCCCCTGTCCCAGAGTGGCAGAAGTGTCCACTTTTAGAGCATCCTAAAGACCCTGGGGGAATCTAGCAGCTGATCTGGATCTCAACCCTGAGTGGCAGTCTGGGGGTGAGGAGGAGCTCTGGCACTGGCATGGTGGAGCTGGCAGAGGCTCTGGAGAGGGAATCCTACTCTCAGATCCTGGGCAGAAAAGAGTGCTTGTGGTTGCTCCCACACCAGAGCTCAGCTTAGGATAGAAATAAGCTCCTCTCCCTTTAATTGTGCCACCTGAGAGGAACTGAGAACTTACAGGTTCCTAGAGTATACCTTCCACTTGGCAAAGGACTCAAATGTCAAGTAACTGGTTGGGAAAATGCCCCCAAAAGGGATAAAGAATGACTAGAGAAAGTTACTTTCTTGGTGAACAGGTATTTTCTTCCATCCTTTCAAATGAGGAAGAACAAAGCATAACATCAGAGAAAAACAAAAATCAAAGCTTCTACATCTAAAACTTCCAAAAAAATGCAACGGTCTCAGGCCATGAAGAACTCAAAAAGGATTTTGAAAACCAAGTAAGAGAGGTAGAGGAATAATTGGGAATAGAAATGAGAGCCATGCAAGAAAATCATGAAAAGCAAGTCAACAGCTTGCTAAAGGAGACCCAAAAAAATGCTGAAGAAAATAACTCCTTTAAAAATAGACTAATCCAAATAGCAAAAGAGGTCCAAAAAGCCAATGAGAAGAAGAATGCTTTAAAAAGCAAAATAAAAAGCAGAATCAAATAGGAAAGGAGGTTCAAAAGCTCACTGAAGAAAAGAGTTCTTTAAAAACTATAACTGAGCAGATGGAAGCAAATGACTTTATGAGAAACCAAGAAATTGCAAAACAAAACCAAAAGAATGAAAAAAAAAAGAAGACAATGTAAAGTATCTCACTGGAAAAACAACTGACCTGGAAAATAGGTCTAGGAGAGATAATTTAAAAATTATTGGTCTACCTGAAAACCACAATAAAAAAAAAGAGACTAGACATCATCTTCCAAGAAATTATCAGGGAAAACTGTCCTGATATTCTAGAACCAGAGGGTAAAGTAAATATTGAAAGAATCTAGTGATCACCTCCTGGAAGAGATCCCCAAAGAAAACTCCTAGGAATATTGTAGCCAAATTCCAGAGTTCCCAGGTCAAGGCGAAAATATTACAAGCAACCAGAAAGAAACAATTCAAGTATTGTGGAAATACAATCGGGATATCACTGGAGTTAGCAGCTTTTACACTAAGGAATGAAGGGGCTTGGAATATGTTATTCTAGAGGTCAAAGGAGATAGAATTAAAACCAAGAACCCAGCAAAACTGAGTATAATGCTTCAGGGGAAAAATTGGAATTTCAATGAAATAGACAGGTTCCAAATGCTCTTGTTGAAAAGACCAGAGCTGAATAGAAAATGTGATTTTCAAATGCAAGAAACAAGAGAAACATGAAAAAGTAAACAGGAAAGAGAAGTCTTAAGGAACTCATTAAGGCTGAACTGTTTACATTCCTACTTGGAAAGGTGTTATTTGTAACTCATGAGACCTTTTTCAGTATTAGGGTAGTGAGAGGGAATATATATGTATATATATATATATATATGTGTGTGTGTGTGTGTGTTTGTGTGTGTGTGTGTAAGGGTATGTATGTATGTGTATATTATATATGTCTAGGTATGTATATGTATATGTGTGTATGTATGTATATATATGTATACATACATAGATACAGGGTACAGAGTGAGCTGAATATGAAGGGAGAATACCTAAAAAAGTAAAATTTACTGTTGAATGGAATGTACTAGGAGTAAGAGAAAGGGGGAGGTAGAATGTAGCAAATCATCTCACATAAAAGAGGGAAGAAAGAGCTTTTACAATGGAGGGGAAGAGGGGGAGATGAAAGGAAACAAGTGAGCCTTACTCTCATGGGATTTGGCTTAAGGAGGGAATAGCACACACTCAGTTGGATAAAGAAATCTTTTTACCCTGCAGGAAGACAAGGGAGAAGGGGATAAGAGAGGGAAGATAATTAGAAGGCATGGCAATTTGGAGAAAAGGATAATCAGAAACAAACACTATTGTGGGACGACAGGTCAAGGGAGAGAATGGAATAAACGAAGGGCAGTATAGGACAGAGTTAGTCTTTTACAACATAACTATTATGGAAGTGCTTTGTACTGTTACACGTGTATTACCTATATTGAATTGCTTGTTTTTTCAATGAGGGTGGGTGGGGAGGGAGGGAGTGAATATGGAACTCAAAGCTTTAAGAATGAATGTTAAAAATTGTTTTAGCATGTAACTGGAAATTAAGCTATACAGGCAATGGAATATAGAAATCTATTTTGCCCCTCAGGAAAATAGAGGGGAAGGGGCTGGAAGAAGGGTGGGTGATAGAAGCAAGGACAGACTGGAGGAAGGGGTGGATGGGGTGCATGCTGTCCTGGGGTGGGGGGTGGAGCAAGATGGGGAGAAAATTTTGAATTCAAATTCTTAAAGTGAATGTTAAGAACTGAAAAATAAATAAATTTTCAAAAAAGAAAGAAAATATAAATAAGGCAGATGGAGAATAGGTTTAGCCAGCACAGGTCTGAAGTTCTAGTTGTTAAGGCGTTCCCTGGAGGTTGGAGAATGTTAAAGAAGGCCCTATCACCCTCTAGTGGTGCTAAAGGTTTACTGATGATAGGCTTAGCTCTCTTTTTCTCCCTCTTTATTACCCCATCCAGCCTCCGTGGAAGCAGGAAGGTCCCTACCTAGCCCTCACTGCAGTGCGCAAAGCCAGAGTCAGTGTCACTAGTTTAAATTTCTGATGACCAAGGAAAGACCCCGGGAAAAACCCAAAGTAGATAAGTCATAAAGAGGAGCCCTGGTTTTTATTTCTGTCTCCTTGTATGGCTTAGGGCACAGAACATGCTGGGCCTTTTGAAGTGACAGAAGCTTCATCATCTTTAACCTAAAACCCTTCCTTTTTTCAAACTTGCCTATTTCTGTCAAGAGTACCGCCATCCTCCCAGTCACCCAGGCTCACAATATGGGTGTCGCCTTTGGCTCCTCACTTACACTCATCTCACATAATCGATCTGTTGTCAAATCTTGTTTTGACTTTCAAAACTTGTCTTATTTATATCCCATTCTTTCCACTCACACTACAGTCATTTGTCGTACCTAGAGTATTATAACAGCCTTCTGACCGGCCTGCCTGCCTCATGTCTCTTCCCATTATTTAGTTGTGAAAGTAAACTTCCTAACATGAAGGTTTGACATCATTATTCCTCTACCAATAAAGTACAATGGATCCTATTATTTACAACTAAATATAAAATCTTGTTTGGCAACTCAAACCTTTCACAATCTGACCCATTTCTACCTTTCCAGTCTTCTTAAACTTTATCTCCTTCTACATACTCTGTTTTCTAGTCATTGATTTGCCTTCTTGTCATTCCCTGAATGTGGACATTCTGTCGCCAGACTCCCTGGTTTTTCACTGACTGTCTCCCATTTCTGGAATGCTGTACTTACTCACTTCTGCCTCTTGTGTTCCCTGGCTTCATTAGAGACTCCACTCCTTGCCCCCACCCCAATCCTGCCTTCTGTTAGACCCTTATCTCCAAAAGGATGACAACAATTTGTTCCAATGGATACAAAGGTGGTTGAAGCAGACTCTGTGGAGCAATTAGAGCTTGGCCAGACATTATAGACACCAAGATCATCCACTGACTGCATCCTTGACCATTGCCAATCATCTTGACTTTTGTCTTGCCACTCTACTTTGGTGACTCTGGAAGAATGAGACTGATGTGCAACTGTGCCTCATTTAAATATAATTCATACACAAGTCAAGGCATCACCCCCTGATGTCACTGGTCTTCAAAAATGAAAGGATGAATAGTAAACAACCTCCTATTTACACTGTATTATATGTTGTATGTACATAATTGCTTTCATGTGATCTCTCCTATTAGAATGTGAGCCCATTGAAGGCAGAGATCATATTTTTGCCTTCTAATCCCTAGCACTTAGTAAGGTTCATGAGGCAAATCTTGGATAAGCATTCCCAAGATCTTAAAGCAGAATCAAACCTAGGACTCAGATTAAGTCAAACTTTGAAAAAGAAGAGATCTTACTGGCCACCAATGCCAACTCTTTCATTTTATAAAGGAAAATACTGAGGACCAAGGAGGGAGACTGGAATCTATCCTGAGTTTTGATGTGACTTGCAGCAGCTGGATTGGTCAAACAGTTGTTGGTACCAGCATGCCAGCAGATATTGAGATATCTCTGGGTGGGGCATTGGATAGTAGCTAGTTCAAAGTCCCTCATTGTATAGATAATGAGAAGGAGGTGCAGAGAGGGGAAGGGACTTGACCAAGGATATGGGGGGGAGTGTGGAGGGTTGGGAAGAGCTGAGATAAAATCCAGCCTAGGGTTTTCTCCCCTCCACCACTGTCTGATGTTCACAAATATGTTGCCTAAGTCTTTGTTCTGGGATCCACTGAGGGTCATTTGGGAAGGGAGTCAATAAAACCCTTCCTAGCAAAAAAAAATCTCCTCAGCTATTGCAGCTATGACAATGAGAATCACTGAAAGCTACATTGCTCTCTGACCTCAGAGTAGGAAAGTTGTTATGAGTTAACTGCTTATGCCATATTCCTCCTGCTTTAGTAGGAGGTTGATTATAAGATATTGAACTTCTGGATGGGCTCTCTCCTACTCCAGGACTGTAGCCAGAAGACTTAAAAGGTAGACATTGGAATCCATTTGAAAATTTTTGGTTTTTGGAAGATAAAACTATGAAGTCCTAGAATATTGTACCCTCTGACATATGCATTTTGTTTTAGTATGTTTTCATCTACTCTAGCTACATAGTTGTTTAACCAGTTTAACTGGTTTGGGGGTGGATAAAGTATATGAATGACAAAACCAAAACTGAATCTGGAAGGAATAGGTAGGCGGGACAGACCCCAGTGTTATTAATAATAAATAGGGACTAGACCAGGGATTCATTTTTATAGGAAAATCCCTCTTTCTTCTAATGCAACATATAGCCTTAGTGAGTGACTTGCCTAGAACCTACAAAGCCAGTATGTTTCAAAGATGGGACTTGTACCCAGGATTTCCTGGCTCTGGGACCAACTTCCTATCCATACTGCCATGCTGTCCTCAGATATCCATTAAAAAACATTCCAAAACTAAACAGACTACAAATACATGACAGTATGGGCATAAGGGCTATTGAGTGGTTGACAAACATCTTGTCCATCACCCTAAAGGCTAAAGTCAGACATCTACATGTAGCATTTTTATTTCCAAAGCACTTGGGATCTTAGGATCATAGGACTGATAGTCAGAAAGGAGCTTAGAGGTCACCTGATTCAATCCTTTATTTTATAGTGGATGGAACTGAGATTAAGTAAAGGGAAGTCATTTTCCTTAAGTGACACAGAGAGTAATTATCAGGATGGCTTTTTCTTTTGGTATATATCCTACTTTTCATTTCCTCCTTAAAGTTCTCTCTAGATACTTCACTGTGACTAGAAGATGACCCTAGGTTGTCAGAGACTAGGCCAGTGGAAGGCCTCTTTTCAATTATTCTAAAATGCATAGGATTTGAGTAGTAGTCTAATGGTAGACTATGTGTCTATCATCTGAGAACTAGTTCAGATAAATTAGGAAAAGTTTATCATCAAAGAGTTGGCTCCTGCACAATATTACATATCATTATCATTTTATTGTTATTGATCACAATCTAAAAAGTTGTTCAGTTGTTTCAGACTCTTCATGATCCTGTTTGGGGTTTTCTTGGCAAAGATACTAGAGTGGTTTTCTTCTTTAGTTCATTTTATAGGTGAGGAAATTGAAGCAAAAAGGTTAAGTGACCTGCCCAGGGTCACAAAGCTAGTAAATGTCTGAGGCCAGATTTGAGCTGAGAAAGATGAGTCTTCTTGAGTCCAGGCCCAGTGTTCTATCTACTGTGCCACCTAGTTGCCCACAAAATTCAATTCAATTCAAGACATTTTCTGTTAAATTGTGGAGAAAGTTTTGACTCGGATTGGTAGAGAGAGTATTGATCATAAAATAAATCATGACTCTTTGATGTTTTGGAATGCCTTGCCTTTGGATAACCTTCTTTTCAAAAATAGTTTATTTCAACTAATATTGCTCACAGAGGGAAAACTTGAGGAATAAAGGTGTTAAAGGAATCCTTCAAAGTAATTAGTGGCACATCCTGGAGCAGAGGAAACATCTGTCAAATTTAAGTTATAATCAGTATGAAAAGCAATGAGGATGTCTTGATTATCATTGAGTTCAATTTATCAATTATTTGTTAAGGACTAGCTTAGTTTCTACTTGGGAGATACAACATGCACATTATGTAAATTCAAACTATATAAAAGGTAATTAAATATCTAGTAGCTTACTTTCTATGGGGGAGAAGCAATACTTGCAGATAAGTGAATACAAAATGTATGCGAAAAGTACCAGGGAGTAGGTACTAATAAGTATGGGGAGTGAGGTGGCTGGAACAGCTGGGTGATGCAATGGATAGAGTACAGAGACTGGAGTCAAGAAGACCTGTGCTCAGATCTGACCTCAGACACTTACTGGCTGTGATTTGTTTTCTTTTTTCTAATTAAAGGGGCCATCCCTTGACTCACTTTTTAAAGAGGCCTATTTACTGAATGGACTTTACCTCACTCTAAGTGAGTACCTGAAAAGGCCCTAGGTTAAAAGGGTCAGGGTCTCCCATTGCATCTTGGGCCATCTCTAGTTAACCTGATGGCTATCTGGCCACTGGACTCAGATGGCTCTCGAGGAGAAAGTGAGGTTGATGACCTTGCACAGCCCTCCCTCACTTAAATCAAAGTCAACTGCAAGTCTTGTCATCATGTCCCTGATATCATGGTCTTCTTCAAAAATGAAGGACAAACACAAGCTGTGTGACCCTGGGAAAGTCACCTAACCTGTTTGCCTCAGTTTCCTTACCTGTGAAATGAGCTGGAGAAGGAAATGGCAAACCACTCCAGCATCTTTGTCAAGAAAACTCCAAATGGGGTCACAAAGAGTCAGACACAACTGAAGAACAAGAACTAACAAGTAGGGAATCAGAAAGAGCCTCCTTTAGGAGGTAATGTTTGAACTGATGCCTTCCTTTAAGTAGGAGATCCAAGAGGCATCCATTGGGAGGGAGAGAACTCTAGGCACAGAGGTCAGCCTTTGCAAAGTCTTTCAGGCAGCAAAGATTTATTAAACTTATGTGTCAGGCACCATGCTAAGCACTGAGGATACAAATACAAGCAAAAAGAAATACAAACTCTGTCCTCAAAGAGCTTGTCATCTAATGGAGAAGACAACATATAAAATGAGACTGAAAAGGTGGGGAGGGGGGAGAAGAAGTTACCTAGTGCAGGGGAATGATGGAGAAGTCTGGTCTGGAGTCTAGCCTGGTGAAAAATGAAGAGATGGCTGACCTGGGGGTCCTCCTCAAATGGAGGTTCTTGGAAGAGCTATCCAATCAGAGGGTGGAGCCCAAGAGGACAGAGGGGACTCTTGAAGCATGAGTTCCAGAGATGAAGTAGTTTCAGGGGCATGGTGGAGAAATATGGAAGAGTGCAGCTGGATGGGAAATGAAGAGGCAGAAAAGGAAGATAGAATGTTATATACAGCGAAAAGCAAGTGGTCCAAATAGGTTAGACTATAGAATACGTGAGGGGAAGTAATGTGTAATCAGTTTAGAAGGATGGGCTGACATCATATTGTTAAGGACTTTACATGTCAAACACAGAAGTATATTTTGTTCTTGAGGCAATAGGGATCCACTGAAGTAGGTGGGTGATTTAGCCAGATCTACGTTTTAAGAATACCACCTTGGAAGCTGTACAGAGGATGGTTTGGAGAGGGGAGAGAGGTTCTTGAAAAAGTCCAGACCAGAAGTGAGGAGGTCCTGAATTAGAGAGATTGTTATGTGAATGGAGGGAATAGGAAAAATGAAGATTTGCAGAGATAGAATTGATCAGACTTGACAATCCCTGCCTTGATCTATGCAATTGCTTTCCAAGAAAACTACTAACTTCAAATTAGGCCTCCCCTTTCTTCCTCCCTGCTCCAGTTTCCAGAGAGCTAAACAAGAAAATGCAGAAACTGTCATTCATTTCACAGTGACTGTAGCCTTTGGGCCACATTTTACAAAAGTGCTATGTGATTTTTCAGAATTAAGCTCAGTGATGACTTTTGGCCTCAAATATTTTACAATCAAATGCAGCTGCCTTGGGAATTGGCCTCCATAACTGGGTAGGCAGATGTGATTATCCAGAATTCACCATGGGATTAATGTGGACAAATGTTGCATACAAGAAAAGATTATGTTAGTACCTCCCTTGACACATGGATTTTCAAGGAAATGGCCCTAATCAAAAACAGTATCAAAATTTTCTCTCTGATTCAAAACCTCAAAAAAAAGTTTCTTGAAATGAATTAGGAACATAAAAAGAGAAACTGCTTAATTCAAATCATTAAGCTTTTATTAAGTGCCTACTTTTGTAAAAGGTACTATGGTAAGTCCGGCAAATACAAAAACACAAGTTAACTTATTACTTACTAGGACAGGAGTTCCTTTCATTTTTTTGCGTCATGGCCCTTTGACAGTCTGGTGAAGCCTACACAGCTTTATTCAGAACAATGGTTTTAAATGCATTAAAAACAGACGACATGATCACAAACTACAAAATAAACCGAAGGTTGGTTAAAATAGCAATGCGTTTTTTCCCTCATCCAAGTTCCTGGATCTCAGGTTAAGGACCTCTGCACCAGGGGACAGAGAAGAAAAGTCATTGCAAGATAACTTGAGTAAAGAGAGGGACTGGGAATATAAGAAGATCTGAATTGAACCTTGAAGGAAACTAGGAATTTTAAAGGTTTGAGGTAAGGAAAAAGCGCATTCCAAGGAGAGGGGAATGGTGTGTACAAACACATAACAGCAGGAATGCTCATTTTGAATTCAGAAGGTTCGATCAATAGCAGGCAGTCCACTGTGTTTGGATTATAGAAAGCATGAAGGAAATTTAAAATCAGAGCCAGATTGTGATGTTTAAATGCCAAGCTGGAGACTTTGCATTTTATTGGGAGATAAAAGAGCCTCTGGAGCTTCTTGAACAAGGAAATGTGCTCAAAAGTGCTCCAGAAAGATTACTTTGCCAGCTGTGTGAGAGACCAAGCATTTCTTAAGTGCTTCTTATGTACGAGATACTGTGCTAAGTTTCAGGGATACAAAGAAAGAGCAGAAAAAAAAGTCCCTGCCTTCAAGGAGCTTACGTGCTAGTTTAATTGTTGTTTAGTCATTCAGTCATGTCTGACTCTTCATGACCCCATTTGGGGTTTTCTTGGCAAAGATACTTGAGTGTTTTGCCATTTCCTTCTCTAGCTCATTTGACAGATGAGGAAACTGAAGCTAACAAGGTTAGTCACTTGCCCAGGGTCACTTTGGTAGTGTCTGAGGCCAGATTTGAATTTAGATCTTCCTGACTTCAGCCCTGAGATTCTAGCCATTGAACTACCTAGATGTCCATGGAGATGATATGTGCATGATTCAGTTTATACAAGATATGTCTATCTATCCATCTGTCTATTTTATACCTAACTTTGGGATATACATATACAAATAAATGTATGATGTGTGTATATGTATATATGTGTGCATATATGTATATGCATGCACACATGTACATACACACATATACATGCAATAGATATAAGGTAATGATTAAAGAGACTTCTTGAAGAAGGTGGCATTTAAGATGTGTTCTAAAGGAAGTCAGGGTGTCTAAGAGGCAGAGGTGTAGAAAGGATTTCAGAAATGGAAATGTTCTAGCCAGTGCAAAGACATGTAGATGGAAGATGGAGTGTTGTATGTGAGGAACAGCAAAGTGGCTAGTATGATTGAACCTTGGAGTACTTGGAGGAGAGTTTTAGAAAGCTAAGAATGTGCTATGGTGGAAGATGATCTTTATGTAGGTCATCAAAGATCTAAGTTTCCTTACGCTAATTTCTGCTCTGACACATGAGTTTTGGGTTTTAAAGAAGATCTACATTTCTTCCGCATGGCACTAGGGGTACCCCGCAGGAGCTGGGAATAATTTTCTAAAGCCATTTGCTTGAGTCCCCACTAGTGTGCTTCCCCATCATGATTCTCTATTGAGAATAATTTTTGAGTTAGTTTTAAGTGGCTGTGAGAAAGGGGTATTTATTAGGTGGTACAAAACATTCCTCACTTCCTCCCAATATCTGTGACACATTCTCCCAAAAGTACATACACATCCTTTGCCACAAGTGTTCTCTAACCTTGAACCTAGGATAACTCAAAATTCCTGGTTGTTAGAAGTCATTTTCTCCCATTTCTGAAGTACTCGAGAGGTTTCTGTCAAATAAAGTGTAGTTTACTTGCTGGGCTCCTTGTTTAGTCATGAATTTATGTGCAGTCTGTCTTTGGCTCCCAGTGCAGCCACTGCTATCAACTTATCTGGGGATACTGCTAGGACACTGAGGGGAAGATAAAAAGTTCAACTCATGAGCTTTGAAGCTTATAATGTTCTCCTCTGTCTAAAGGTGATGGAGAGGGGTATAGATCAGGGCTGGAGCTTCTGCTTCTCCCCAGGAGGGTTCCTCCTCAGTGGTTTTACTGGCATATTGCCCTTCACTGTCTCAAATAACTGGTTCTAACTTATTTATAGATCATCCCTGAGTTATGATTGAGTTTCCTAAGCCTATCAAAACATAATTCTTGTGCAACTTCATTTTTTTGCACACAGTCTGAAGCCTACAAATGGGATGGATTGTGTGTATGGGGGGGAAAGCTCCTTTGGCTATCCAGTAAAGCTAATGGATCCCATCACAGAATAAACTTTTAAATTTATGCATAAAACATATAAGATTACAAGGGAAATAAATTTATTTAAATATATTTATCAGAAATTTTACTTTAAGTAAAGTAAAGTAACTTGTTTGAGTGAGGGAAGTGACATGACCAGATCCAATAGTTAGGAAAATAACTGGCAGCTGGAACATGAATTGGAGAGGGGAGAGAGCTGAGACAGCATGCCCAGTTAAGGAGACACTTGCAACAGTATAGGAGAGAAGTGAGGAGGACCTTAACTAGAGTGGCAGCTCTAGTTGCACAGATATATTTGGAGGTAGAAATGGCAAGATTTGGCTAGTGATTGAATGTATGGTGTGAGGAAGAATGAAAAAATTGAACTTGACACAAAAGTCTATTTGGGGACTATAAAATGGGTGATGTTCTTGATAGTAGGAGGAAAAGAATGGGTTTTAGGGTAGGGAAAGTTAATGAATATTTCTTTGAACATGATGAGTTTAAGAAGCCTGTCACACATTCATTTCAAAAAGGGCCTTAGGGAGAAGTAAAAAGATTGTGTTGCTATATAATGAGGACACAGTTAAGATTAGTGTGGATGGGAGAGTGGAGAGGTTAGAAGTAGAGACAGCAATTAAGACCTGTAGTGGTGCTGAGGGCTCTGATTAGGGTGGGGGTAGAGTAAGTGGAGAGATGTAGGTCAGAAAGGAGAAATGTTGTAGAGCAACATATACAAGGGTTGAATGGAAGTGTTAGGAGTACAAAAGAATGAAAGTTAGGGATGATTCTGAAGTTGGAAACCTGGGTGACTAGAAGGGTGGTTATGTCCACAATGAAACAGAAATAGGGATGCTGTGTGTGCGTGTGTGTGTGCTCACATGTGTGTGTGTGTGTTCGTGTGTGTGTAACTAGAGGGAAAGGTACAGAGTTTTGTTTTGGACATGTTGAGACTGAGATGCAGCTGGGGAACTCAGATAGAGGTGTTGAGTAAGCAGTGGATGGTGCAAGCCTAGAGCTCAGGATTGAGAGGAGGTTTATATGAATGGTTTTGGAAGTCATCTACATAGAGACTGTAAATATACCCATGGAAACTGATGAGCTCACTAAATGAAAGAGAGAATAGGAGATGGCTGATGGTTCAGCAACAAAGCTTGAGAAGAAGTGGTCAGACAGGTAGAAGAACCAAGATGGGATAGTATCATGAAAGCAGAGGAAAGAACATTCAGGAAAAGAGTGTGCTTAGCAATCAAAAACAGCAGAGAAATAGGAAAAAAAGTATGAACTGAGCTGAAAAAAGGCCAGCTTTCAACGGAGCACTTTTGTTTTCTGAATAATGTCGTTGGACAGTAAACTGGGCTTTGTGAGTGTTATTACTTGATCACAGTAACTTGCTGCTTTTGAGAAAATATCTATTGTGTCTATTGTGGCACAGAAAGTGATGGGGAACCTTGATGTGGGTGAAAGAATTCAGTCATTTATAAGTCTGTACCAAACCTACCTGGTTTACAGATGGAATGCTATGACTTCCTGATGCTTTGTTTCTGTTTTTTCCCACCCACACTGTGGATATTTTCTCTGTACTTCTAAAGCTTGTCAAATGCCAACTCCCAAGCTGACTTAATTTGTGGCCTCAAATTCCCCATTGTCTGACTAAAGGTTAGTTGTTTCTATCCCAAGGAAAGCTATGCTTGAAAAACCACAAATTTTCATCTTGTGGATCCAAGCCCTTGCTCAGCTCTGTCTGCTGTCTTTCTTCAAGGTGTACTCTTTTTTATCGATTTATTTTAAATGTAAATGCACAATAAGAAAAGAAAAAGAAACATAAACTTAAATACAAAATAAGAAAAGAAAAAAAGCATTGCCATGTGCACAGCAGAATGCAAGAGGATTCAAAATATAAAACAATAAATTTCCATTTCTAGAAATCCTATATAATAAACACTACACATTGTATTCAGAACTGTCCATCTTTTCTTTGCTTCTTTCTAAATTTCCTCAATGTACTCTTAAAGTTTGTGTAAAGACCCAAAGTTAGATTGTTAAAATTAAAATGCAGAAATAATTTACTGAGAATTTCAGGGGCTACTGAGGGGCTAAATTTCTGAGACTATTTTGGCTTAGAAGAAAATTCAAAAGAATTTGCCTTAGATATAATTGAAGGCTAGATTAAAATCATATTGTATGATCCTATATCTGGAGTCAGAAGGTAACTCAGAAACAATCTAGTCTAATCCCCGCAAACTGAGACACATGGAGTAACTCATCCAAGGTCACGTAAGTGGTATGAAAAGTGGGATTTGAACACTTTCCCCTTGTAGTCTTGCCTAATTCCCTTAGCTGCTAGTGGCTCCTTCCTCCCAAACTTGCCTGTATTTATTTTGTATCCACTTACTTATGTGTACATTGTCTCCTTCTATAGGATGTAAGTTTTCTGAGGGCAGGGACTGTGTGATTTTTGTCTGTGTATCCACAGCATCTAGCACAATGTCTTATAGTAGGCACTTCAAAGCATGTTGACTGACTGATCGAACCCAGGTCCTTAAATTCTAGAACCAGTGTGCTTTCCATTATACTAATTAAAGTCATTAAAGCAGGTTCATAAGAAGAAGCAATAGAAAAACCCCATAAGTAATCTGATTTTTATTCATACTTTTTACAAGTTTATATCACTTTTTATTTGGAATTTTTCTACCATTATGTATTTTACTTTGAAACTCACCAACTACTCTACTTTCACCCAAAATGTACTATTCATTCATACTATTCACCGAAGCCATCACATAACTGTGCTTCTTCTGCCAAATCCTGCACACAATGTCCTGTTCCTAGTGCAAGTTCTTTGCATAGCTTGGTCATTTCAACCCCTGGTGTACCAGTGAGCTGAACGCTCGTGGATTTACCCAGATGTCCAGATCTCTATGTAGGAGAATGAAGTTGAGGAGAAGAGGCAGGTGGGAAGAGGAATGGGAAAGACAGGCGAGGCCAAATCATACTTTCCATGATAAATCCTGGCACAGGTTCAGCTAATGGTAGAGGAAAACAGAATTTGGATATTACTGAAGAATATTCTTGGGAGTTCCTTGCTCAAACCCTAATCAAGAAACATTTTGCTCTTCTTATCAGATGTGATTTAGCTTGAGGGTGAAATTCTTACCTGTGTGTGTATATGTGGGGCGGGGGGACTCCTTTGGCTATCTAGTAAAGTTAATGGAATAAATTCACAGAACAAATTTTTAAATTTATGCATAAAACACATAGGATTACAAGGGAAATAAATTATTTTTAAATATATTTATCAGAATTAAAAAAAATAAATTCATGGAATAGATTAAGAAGATTTAGGAGGCTAGATTAAGAAGGCCTTCTTTCAGTGCTTATAGAAACTTAGAACTAGAAGGGACTCTTAAGACATCTAGTCTAACCACATTATTTTGCTGATGATGATTCTGAGGCCTAGAAAAGTTTCTTTACTTGACTGCCCCATCAGATGGGGGGGGCGGGGCAGGAAGGTGACGCACTGAACTGGAAACCAGGAAGACTCATCTTCCTAAATTCAAATCCTGCCTTCGACACTTACTAGCTGTGTAATCTGAGTAAGTCACGTAACCGTGTTTGCCTCAGTTTCCTCATCTGTAGAATGAGCTGGAGAAGGAAACAGAAAACCACTCCAGTATCTCTTCCCAAGAAAACCCCCAATGGGGTCACAAAGAGTCTGACATGATTGAAAGAGCCAAATAACAACAGTAAAGTAGAATTTGTTATTCATCCCTGCTTGAGATCAGCTGGATGGTCATTAAAGCAATACGAACAGAAGAGGGTGGGGAGCTGTGACAAAAAGAAAAGAAGGTGAAATTGGATGTAATTTATGAAAAGCTTGAGTTGAGGCACACGGGATCCATGCCAAGAGCAGTTAGTCAGAACATCATTGCTGTGGAATGACAATCTAGCCTGGTGTGGACTTCTTCCTTTCATTAAGCCTAACGCAGTTTTGGAGGCTGCTGTTGCCACCACAACAGCTCCTCACAGGCCCAACAAAGAATGAATCATCACATGGCAATGTCTTTCACATACCAACTCCCTTTCCTCCCCTGTTCAGGGAAAGGCCTGTCAGATCCTGTTCCTGTTAAATGTGCTTATACTAAAAGGACCCCTGTATCTTCAGAGTTCCTGAAATATACACACTGTGCTTCAGAACACAGATTTCTCTGACTGTCTTCCTAGCTGGCAGTGGGTGTTTCCATGGGGAAGTTTTAATAATAGATCATATCGATCTTATGTCTACACATAGATCTTATAGACTTCTCATTTCTGTTTTTAGCTGGAGGGCTGTTCTGTTAATGGCCACCCCACTTTTGGAATAGTCTGGGTCTTCTTTTGCAGGGGAGACCTGCAAGACAGGGGGATGTGTATGTCCAGAGCACAGGAATTAGGAGGGATCTGGCATCTATTCAATAATGTGACATAGGGAAAAATTGTTGTGATGTTTTAAAGAAACCTCAAGCAATGTTCACATAAGATTTTTCCCACAGTTTTTACCTCTGAACAATTAAGACACACAATTTACTCTTTGACCAGATAAGCCTTTTAAGCACAGCTTTCAGTTTGTAAGCAACCAGCACAGTCTATATGTACTCCAAGTTTCTGAGACCCATTAGTCATTCCATAATCCAGGTGTGAGTCATCCTCAACAAATGTTGGAAGAAAAATGTACTCTGTTCTTAATGATTCCCAGTCAGCTTTTAAAAGCTAAATTCTTAAATTCCTTAGAGAGTGGGAAATAACCTCAAAGCTCAAAAAAGATCAACTGGCAAAGACAAACCTTAAATCCCCAGAGGCAGGAAAAGAAAATATCACAAGCATTGGAAATGTTTGCAAAGTCTTTTTATTTTAAATAGCAGATTGAACCAGACACTCAATATGATCTCTATTAGTATTATATTTATATGATTCTCTGAGTAGAAGAGATCCAAAGGAGAAATCTGGTAAGGACCTCTGTTTCATCTAAATGATCTTATACTGATGATAATTTTTCCTGTTTTTTTAAGGTCTTCAGAAATCTCACAGCCTTCCTCAAAATATGACTTCACGAATCATTCTTCAATCTAGACCCTTCTTGTCAGTTGTGTCTGATTCTTTGTGACCCCATTAAGGGTTTTCTTGGCAGAGATACAGGAGTGGTTTGCCCTTTCTGTCTCCGGTTCATTTTATATACAAGGAAACTGAGAAAAACAGGATTAAAGTGACTTGCCCAGGGTCACACAGCTACTAAGTGTCTGAGGCCAGATTTGACCTCAGGAAGATGAGTCTTCCTGACTCTCGATCTTGAACTCTATCCACTGTGCTATCTAGCTACCCTTCTTAATTAAGTTTAAATGTACTCATTTGTTCTTGTTTTAAAGGGAGGTGCCAATTTGGGTCAGAACGGGACGAAAAGAACTATGGTAACTCATTGCGAAGGAAAAAGTGGGGGAGAGGAAAAAGGTACACAGCTTGGGGGTATGATAGAGGAGTCTGGAGGGTAGCCCAGTCAGAAATGAAGATGTGGTTGGTCAGGGTATCCTTTTGAAATGAAGATACTGGGAGGAGTCATCCAAACAGAAGGAGGGGTCACAGGAGTACCATGACGTTTTCAGCTTCCAATAAGCACAGAACTCTGGCATACTCCTCAAGAGATGGAGGAGTGGGAGAAGTAGTTTGGAGTGGTTTGGAGTGCACTCCCTGGGTTCTGGGGAAAATGCCTAAATTTGATTTCTTGGAATTAGCAATTAGAGTCAGGACAGTCCCAGCTGAATGGGTACTCTTGGAGTCTCCTTTCCCTCAGACTGACAGTCTAGAATCAGGATCTATCCCCAGCCAGTTATCTCAGTGAGATCCATTCCCTGTACCATAGAGAAGCTGAAGAAATTCCTTTTACTGACTGCCTACTCAGCATTCACTTAAAGCCAATTAGTTCCTCCTGGGTCAAAATGGACTGATTGACACCTCCCAGTGAGTGCATGGAAAAAATTTCAGTGTCTTTGTCAAAGAAAACTAAATACTTTTTTCTATACCAGAAAAAGCATTGAGATTCAGAAGACTGAAGGCTCCTTATTAAGTAGGAATGCTATTTTTCTAGTATTTTTCCCCCCAAAAGAAAAAGTAAGTCTGAAAAAAAAAAGCAGGAAAATTCAGTTACTTGTGCTGGGTCTGTCTGGGATTAGGTAGGGATTCCTCTAATTGGAGTCTGGCAATGGATCTGATTCACCATCCCATCCGTCTGCTTGAAAATATTTTCCTTTCCTCTATGGCGATTGAATCATTTCCTCTCAAAATGCTTTTTTTCCTCTCTTGCCAAACATTTCAAATACTGTTTGCCTTTTTCTCTTTGATTTCTAAACTTAACTCACTAACATGAAAAAGCAAGCAACTGAAAACCCTATTTTTCTCTCTGTTTTACAAGTTTCCTCTTGTACATTTTTGGAGGTATGGTGGTGGACATGTAAGATTGTTAGAGGAACATGTGTGTGCTCGTCCTTTGTTGCTGAAGAAGACCATGCCATCAGAGAAATAATGACATGACTTGCACTTGACTGTTTTGAGTGAGGGAGGGCTGTGCACGTCAGCAGCCTCACTTTTCCTCCAGAGCCATCTGAGTCCAGTGACCAGATATTCATCAGAATGACTGGAGATGACCCAGGAAGTCAGAGGAACTATGTGCCCTCCCTGAATCTTGGTTGTAGGTGGGATCACAGAGAAGCAGCATGACGTTGATTAATTTCCTCTAAAACAATCCAAGCAACCAGGCATTTGCCAACGATAACAGTGAGAAGTCTTTCTAGAGTAAAGTGAAACTTGATCTGAGTCGAAGTAACTGGTTTTTACTGCCACCTGGTGGATCTTTCCCCACTTTCAATCATTTTAACCAAAGGTCCCCTCTACAGAAAACAGAATACAGTCAGGTCTCAATTACCTGCACAGAGAAGCAGTAATGGGGTAAATCCAACAGTGATTTGTATGTAGATTTGAAATGCATTATGCAATTCTATTTTCCTCTTAATATCGTTTCCTATTTGTGCATTCCTTAGGCCAATCTGTCATGTCCCTTCCAGCTCTTTTTTTTTTTTTAAAGAGAAATCACTGATTTCTAGTTTGAAATTAGTCTGTAGCTTCTGAGCAGTGACCACCTAGTCCAGAAAACAAGGCTGTACAATAAGGAGAAAATCAGTGAAGATATAAAAGGTTTCTTAGACAGTAACACTGAGGTGGAAAAAAAAAATCTGTTTATAGAGGCAGCCAGGTGGCAAAGGAGATAGAACACTGGGCTTGGAGTTAGAAAGACTTGAGTTCCAATGACACCTCAGGTGTTTATCAGCTGTGTGACCCTGGGCAAGTCACTTAACTTCTGCCTAAACTTCTCCATCTGTAAATGAGAATAATAACGGAGTTGTCCTCCTAGGATAGTTGGGAGGATCAAATGAAAAAATATTTGTAAAGAGCTTAATATGGTGCCTGACAGTAGGTTCTTAATAAATGTTTATTTATGTCCCCTAATAAAAACTCACATTTATATAGCAGAGGCAGCAAATCATGGTCATGGTCTCAGATTTGGTATGAAGGAAACATGAGTTCAAATCCTGTCCTTGATGCTTACTAGCTGTTTGATTCTGAGTAAATCTCTTAACTTTTTATATTTGTTGTTCAATTTTTTCAGTTATGTCTGACTCCTCATGGCCCCATTTGGGTTTTTCTTGATGAAGACACTGGAGTGTTTTTGCCATGTCCTTCTCAAGTTAATTTTATGGATGAAGAAACTGAGGCAAACAGGGGTAAGTGACTTGCCCAGGATCATACAGCTAGTAAGTGTCTGAGGCCAGATTTGAACTCAGGAAAAAGAGACTCCGCTCCTGATCCCCAGTCCAGTGCTCTATCTACTGCACCACCTAGCTGCCTTAACCTCTGTATCTTCTCTAGGATCAAAGGACGAAGACAAAGATTGGTTGCTGTCTTGGTGGAAAGCTTCTTTTTGTTTCCATTCTGCATCTCAAATCTCATCCTTGTAATCCACCGCTTTCTCCTCCTTTGGACCAGATTTGGAGCAAGAGGTAGCTCTTTGTCCAGGCCAACTCCTCAACTTGTATCCTTGATCTCATCGTCTCCAAGAACTTCTCTTCATGGTCGTCTCCATTTTCTCTTTAATCTTCAATTTGTCTTATCTAGTGACTCCTTCCCTGCTGTCTATAAATACATCTAGAACTCACCCATTCTTAAGAAAACCTTATTTGGAACCCCTTGTTCTTTCAAGTCATAGTCCTATACCCAGCTTCCTCTTCATCGATAAACTCTTAGAAAGAGTTGTCTACACTCCTTGACCTTACTTGGTCATCTTCTATTCGACTTCTCAGCTCCTTGGGATCTGGCTTCCAATTCCACTATTTAGCTACAGCTCTATGATGATTAAAAAGGTCTGAGAGGCATATTTTCTGGATAATTTAGTCATTTTATTAATAAGGCCAGCAGGTTATTAATAAAAGAATGGTCATTTGTCCACTCTCTTAGACCAAAGACAGTCATAGCAGTAGACTTACAGTTTATATACCCTTCCAAAGAGTAGGTGGTCAATGAAGGACTGATAGTGAGCTGTGAACAGAGAAATCATTTCTACAAAGACGTCTGCAGCCTTGGGCTATCTAGACCAGAGGTGGGGAACCCGTAGCCTCGAGGCCACATGTGGCCCTCTAGGTCTTCAAGCACAGCCCTTTGACTGAATCCAAACTTTGCAAGAGAAATAAAATGTGCTATGTAAGGGCACAGTAAAACAGATGATTCCATCCAAGGTGGGAAAAATCATTTGTCATCCTTAGATGAAACATACTCGAAGCTTTGTTTAAATGATTCCCCATACCCGAAGCTTTGTTTAAATGATTCCCCACTCCCTGGTGTAGACCAAAGTATCTCTTTCTACCCAAGTTTGAGTAGAACTTCTCCACCTTAGATTAAATTCTTTGTAAAGTTAGGTGACCAAGACCAGAAGAGTTAATGCAATCTCATTATCAGTAATTCTTTCAAGAAACTAAACTTTTTAAAATCAGGAATTTAGAAGAAGGGAAGAGCTCTGAATCTTCTCAAGATATTGGTTATTAATAATTATTTCTCTCAGTTCTTTTCTCCAAGGTTACCAATAATTTCATAATTGCCAAATGAAATAGACTTTTATCAGTCTTCATCCTTCTTGTCCTCTCTGCAGTGTCTGACATAGTTGTCTTTCTAATGCCTGAAGATCTTTCCTCTCTGGAATTTCATGATACTGCTCTCTCCCACTTTTTTCCTACCTGCTGACCATTCCTCAGTGTCATTATCTGAATTCCATCTGCTTTGTGTGGATGTATCCTATGGGTTACATCCTGGGACCTCATCTCTCTATACATGTTCTCTCACTGATCTCATCAACTACCATAATTTCAAATATCTCTATGCAGATTATATATAGACACCAAATCTACAAATAGAGTCCACATTGGTTGGTTGGTTATCACACTTGCCAATGTTCTTAAGTCCTTCAAAATTGTTTCTCTTTACAATGCTGTTACTATGTGTTATCTGCCTGGTTCTGCTCACTTCACTCTGTGTTAGTTTATAAAAAGTCTTTCCAGTTTTATGTGAAATACTGCCTTTCATAATTTCTCATAGCGTAATAGCATGCCATTATATTTATATACAATAATTTGTTGTCACTCCCTCAATTGGTGAGTACTGCCTTCTTTGTACAAAATGATCAATAAATCTATAAGTCTTTTTTTGTACAAATGGGTCCTTTTCTTCTTTCTTTGTTGTCTTTGGGATAGAGATCTAGTAGTGATATCATAATTTAATAAATTTGGTGGCAAAACTCCAAATTGCTTTCCAGACTAGATGGTCTAATTTCTAGGTACACCAACCGTACATTAGTATACCCTGTTTTGCTTTGTTTTTCTCCACAGGTCCTCCAGAATTTTTATTTTCCTTTGTTAGGTCACTTTTGCCAAACTGATGACTGTGAGGTAGATTCTCAGGGTAGTTTTAATTTACATTTGTCTAACTCTTAGTGATTTGGAGAATTTTTTTTATATGGTTATTCAAAGGTTGGACATCTTCCTTAGAAAATTCATATCCTTTAACTATTTATCAGTTGGAAAGTAGCACATTTTCTCATAAATTTGAACTAATTCATTATATATCTTGGAAATGAAACCCTTATCAGAGAAACTTCTCTCCCCCTGCCCCCCAGCCTCAATTGTCTGTTTTTCTTCTTACTCCTGTGTTCCTCTCACATTGTTGTTTGGTCACGAGCTCTTCCCCTATCCATAGATCCAAAAGTTATTCTTGGTTGTAAACATAAAACGTTTGTCTTTTTGAATATCATATTATAAGATTTCCCCCCCTTCCCCCCACCAATAGTGGTAGCTTCTAAATCTTGTGGAATTCTAACTATGGAACCTCAGTGACTGAACTCTTCATTTCTGGCTACATATATTGTTTTGTCTTGTCTTTTAACCTGGATGCTCTGTATTTTGCTTATCATTCCACTTGGAGTTTTCCTTAAGGAGTTTCTTGAGAAGATAACCAGTGAATCCTTTCTGTTTTTACTTTGTCCTCTTGCTCTAACAGATCTAGGCAGTTTTCTTTCATGATTCCAAGAATCATGAAATATGCTGCCCAGGATCTTTATTTTTTTGTCCTAGCTTACAGGTAGTCTAATGATTGCTTTTTTCCCCCTTAATTCTTTATCTTACTTTTAAGTTATGGAATAAAATAGGTATTTTCATAATGTATAATAAAAAAGATTATTGTACATGAAAACACAAATCTATTACGTACAACTTGCTATTCCTCTTAAATAAATAATAAAGTTATCATATAAATTTCTTTTTCCTTCTTTTTTCTTCCCTACCACCCTAGAGATTGCTACCATTAGACACAAATTTTTGTGTGTATGTATATAAAATTTTATACATACTTCTCTTTATCTGTTCTTTCTCTCAAAATTTTCTTTCTTCTATCTGGTTTCCAGGTCAGTCATTAAAAAAATGCTCTATATTTTCTTCTTTTTAAAAAATATCTTTTTTCTTTGTTTTTAATATTGCTTGTTGTTTCATAAAGTCATTAACTTCTGCTTGGTTCATTCTAATTTCTAAGGAGTTTGTTGCTTAGATAAGGTTTTGAATCTTTTGTGCTTATTCTCTTTTCAAGTTTTCCTTTAAAACTCTCATTTCTCTTTCAATTCTATCCTCTATTGATCTCATTTTACTTATAAACTCACTGTTAACTCATTTTAAAGTCTTTCTCTATTTCTTCTAGGAATTCTAGTTAAACTTGTATCCAAATTACGTTCTTCTTTGAGATATAGATGATTTGGGGTATTTTCTTCTTTTGGATGGGTATGTTGGGCATCTTTTGTCTTCATAAAACCTCTTTATAGTAGGAGTCTTTTGTTGTTTACTCATTCTTCCAAACTTTCTTTCCAAATTAGGACTTTATGTTGGGGTCATGTTTTGTCTCCTTCTAGAAGGAAACTCTGGGCATTATTTGGTTCTGATTTTTTATTCTTTGGAGCCTACTGTTCATTTCTCCAATATTGAGTACTGTTTTAATCAAGAATCTAAGAGATGCCCCAGTTCAAGGACCTACAAACTTTCAGTGCCTCCAAACTAGTATGGTCTAGGATGAAGACTCATTGCTGTCCTTCTGGTCTAAGCTACTGAATCCAGTTTGAGTCTGGGCAGTACAACTGTAGGCTAGCCACCTAGTTGTATCTCTAGTAAACTACTGCTGGCCCTAGCCTCCTGTTAGCAAGCTGGAAGCTCTGTTGCTTCAGAGGAACTGAACTAGAGCCTCCCCCTGTGCTTGGTTCTTTAGCATCAGACTTTGGATCAGACTGGGGGCTTCATCCTGCTTTAGGGTGAGAACTAAAGTTATTGTTCTCTTGAGTTCCTTGCCCAGCAGGTTCAAAATCATTTATGTGCCAAAGTAAAGAAAGATTTGGAGATTTCTAAACCTAAGTCAGAGTCAGGGAAAAAGAACCATGATTCAGTATCAGATGTAGGGAGTTCAAAAGAGGAGGAGGAATAATCATTTATTAAGAGCCTATAATGTGCTAGCCACATAAAAACTTTATAAGTCTTATTTAATTTAATTCTCTTAACAACCCTTGGAGATAGATATTATTAGTGTCATTATAATCCCCATTTTACAGTTGAGGAAATTGAGGCACACAAAGGTTGTAACTTGCCTGGAGTCACACAACTAGTAAGTATCTGAGGCTATATATAATAAAGGTCTTCCTAGCTTCAGAATCACAACTCTATCCACTCTGCTGCCTTGCTGCCTCTTGTCAGCTAGATAAATTTAAATTGAGTTGAAGGAAACTGATAGAATTTAGCATCCATCTGGGTATGGTGTCTCATGTTCTCCACTGTGATTAAAGTTATCCTTCCCATTTCAGAGAGTCTTTTTAATCATTGTATCCTTGCAAGTGAAAGCTGAGATGACCAGTAGTCACCCTGAAGAGATAAATCTCAGAAGTTAGTAGCAAAAGAGAAACTTAAACTCAACCACAAAGCTTTTATTAATCAAAATATTTATTAAACACTTACTATGTGCCAGGTATTGTCCTGAGCTCTAATGATACAAGGATAAAGAGCCAAAAGACCAGGGAAGGCAAACTCTATGAGACCAATAGTGGACATAGCCTTTGGTAGAGAGTATATAACTAGCAGTATCTGTACACTGGATATGGAAAGAAGGGCTAACCCAGCAGAAGCAAAATGAAGGTGTCACTGGAAGACATTGAAGGCACTGCAACTTCGGAGGAGTGAATAGCTCCTCTAGGAATATACTCTGGCCATTCATGCTTCTTATGTGTAAATGGGCATATTTGTTACAAGATTTACCCCGTCTCCCACCTCTTCATTTGCACAGCCATTTATTTGTGTACCCTGATTATGTGAGATAATTTTCCCTAACCTTCTTTGCCCTCCTCTTTCCATTATTCTTATAAGATCATTAAGACACAGTAGAACCACTCTCAGGTCTTGTCAAATTATTATCTCCATAAAACTCCCGATGATGATAGGGTTCATACCAGACACAAGTGTCATCTCACAGTAAGAGAATGCAAGCAGCTGATCTTTATCTGGTACTTTGTCACTGCTCACTTCATGTTTAGGCACAGAAGACTTTTTTATCCCTACCCTAATACGCTGCCAGGGAAATCTTTGACATATTTGGCGGTTATCAACTCTAGAAGACTTTCCCAACCCTTTTCCATCACAGCTCAGGCTGCAAAAGGCACTGAAATGTACATAGCTATTCTAATATTGGCTTTCTGTTTAGGAATCATGGCAGCAGATAACCATGGGATGTAAAAGGAATTAAAAATGAACAAAAACACTAGCATTACCATAGCACCACATAAAACACACACAAACATACATGTATTCACACACATATATAGAAACATACCTACATATATATATGCCTGTACATACCCATTTGTATGTGCATAAAACATTCTCTTATCAGCATCCAAAAAGACATTGAACAGAGGAAACCTCATGGTTTTTGACTAAATGAATGGCTATGGTTATTATTATGACTCTAGGTGCGGATAAATGTGCCCTGGAATATATTGGAAGAGATTTCATGTCAAGAAAGCATAATACGAGAGCCTAGAACTGTTGTTATAGAATCATGCTAGATGGAAACTACTAGAACTTTTTACTCTGTTGACCCAGTCAGTGAAATATCACTTGAACTGGGAATGAATTTCAATAATTCTCCTGGTAGTGGGTTGAAATGAAGCTATCTGGTTATAATGAAAGTTCTCCTGTTCTGTCAAGTTAAAGTATAATCTACATTCTTTGAGTCTCTCTTGGAACTCAAAAGGGAAATATGCCTGAATGGAACATAAAAATGCATCTAGTTAAAAGAGAAACTCCAGTTTTGAGAAAGCAAGACAGGCAATTAGTGTGTAAGGAAGTTAGAAGCCTCGGCTCTCTGAGAGATGAATACATAGTGCCTTTGATATTAATAGTCAAGTTTTAGTCTATGTTGATAATATTTTTCATATATGTAACACATATATACACCTGCATACATATATATGGGTTTTTCTGTTTTTCACTCGTGCTCATTTCTGATATTTCCCCTCCTCCTCTTCCCCCCCATCCTCTATAGTGAAGATTTTAAAACAAAAAAAGAAATACAGCAACTCAGCAAAACTAACCAGCACATTAACCTGTATCTGACATTATATATAATGTTCCCTACCTACAATGTCCCATCTCTACAATGAAGGTGGGAAGGTGAGTACATCTTTTTCTTTCCTCTTTCATTAAAAACTGAAAGAATCAGTAAGAAAAAGAAAAAAAATGTAACCAATCATTCACTACAGTTATAATTTGTGTATAATATAATATATATAACACATTATATATAATGTTATATATAATATATAACAAATTATAATAACATATATGTATGTATGTATGATCTACATATATGGATGTTTAAATTTTCATTGATTCAAGACTAGGAAAGTAATAGTTTTACTATCCCCAGTAACAACTATGCTTAGAGTATGCCGGACCTAGAGTCAGGAAGTCTGAATTAAAATCCTGCCTCAGATACTTACTAGCTGTATAATGCTGGGCAAGTCACTTAACTTCTGTCTGCCTCAGTTTTCTCATAAGTGAAGTTTTCAGTAGTGAAGTCTTATTCACTAGTTAATGCTCCAGAGCAGAGCCCATCCTCCAAGGAGCATCTGTGACAACCGTGAATTGATCTGGGAGGAAAGGAGTTGGTATGCTGGAGGTGGGAATGGATTTTCTCAATGACCCCTGCACAGCTGCTGCCGTGGGTGACTAGGTAGCCATTTATAACTGCCGTGAGGGACTGATGGCAGGGGCAGAAGAGGCAGGGTTAGGAGTTTGCACAGAATGGGGATGGGGAGGAGGAGGAATGCTGGAGAATAATAGATGAAGGGGAGCTGTGGTTATGTTGAAGACAAGCCTCATGATTGGCTGTTGCAGAGAGTTTGGAATTCAGCCCATTTTCCTACCTTCTGATTGGTTGATCACACACCTGTTGAGTTCATACCACATCCGTACCACAGAAGTCTGCTCTAGGTTAACTCACCTGTGTCTCAGCTCCCTATCACTGTTAGCTAGAGATGTTAGCCTTGGTGCTGTCCTTTCTACCCTGTACTAATTCCATTTTGGATAATTATATCCTGATATCCTCAGCTCCCCAGCTGCATGGTTTCTTTTTTGAATTCTTAAAAAGGTATTTTTCAATGTTCTTTCTGTAATTGATATTTTAAGTTAATCTATACTAGTGAAAGTCCTAATGTTCTACCTGGAATTTCTGCCTCATTTCACTGACAGGTGAATAAATTCTTGTGCAAGTCATGTGGCAGAAAACCTTCACAGAATTCATCAAAATGAGAACTGAACCAGGTGTCATGACAAACAGGAGTGAATGACATGACTCTTGTGTAACTAGTAAAAATAAGGCTTCAGATCTGTGAAAAGTAATAGACTGCATCATCATGGCAAACATCTGCAAAATATCTCTTTATAAAACACCTCTAACTATGCAAAACAAGATAAGCAGCTTGAGTTACTGAACTTAGAGAAGCAGAATCAGTAAGTAGTATGACCTAGAAATTCTGTAATAGTTTAGTACAAAATGGGGGAAAATGTATTCAGGGCTATTCATGCATCAATGCACTTCCCTTTGACATGTAGTCACAGTGATTATAATGAGTGCTATCATCTTTAGAGTGGGAAAGGGCCATCTCATAGACTTCAAACAATTTTAGAGCTAGAAAGAGTTTCTGACACAGAGTAGAGAAGAGTAGATCTTCTTATTTCCTTATTTCCCATACCATAAGCTCATCACTCTAGTTAGCCTAGTTTTCTCATCCTACTCCCTCCACCTCAAATGTCTTTTCTTCCCCATCACACAAGTAGATATACACATACACACTCAAGCCACATTAATTCCCCCCTCCCCCATATCTTTGTTCTCCCTGGCTGTACTGTGAACTTGTATCAATTTCATCCCCTAATCCACCCTCCTCTTTCTTGCCTCCTTTTGTGCCTTCCTGCCTCCCCCCTTAGATTGTAAGCAGCTTGAGAGCAAGGGTTGTAGTTTTTTTTTTTTATTGATTTTATTCCTAGCACTTAGCACAGGGCCTGGCACACAGCAGGTGCTTAATAAATGTTTATTGGAGCAGATTGGACTATCCATTCTTCAAGGCTCAGGTCAAGTCTTCTCTGTCTCAGGACGCCTTTACAAACTATAATTTTTCATATTAATCTGTCTTCTTTTGTACTCCTTAGGGTTAAAAATAGGTACCACATGATGTAGCATTTATTAAATAATGTATATTCATATTTCATTTGTGTCTGTGTTTTGCCTGTCGAATGAAATAACAACTTTTGATTGATTGTTCAGTTGATGGATTGATTTTACTCACCTGATGGGGTTTCTTTTGAAATCATCTTGGCTCTGCATGCTCACATTCTATCACATTTAGCTTACTGAGCTAAACACTTCAATACTGGGATGCATTATGGTCATTAGTTGAGGATAATATAAAGACACTCAGATGCATGGTTCATGAACCTCAAATTAAGTCCTATCTCATCCTGTATACAATTAATCCATATTATAATATTTTCATAAGATTTTGGAGACTGAAGTTATCTGGTGTAGCCCCTTAATTCTTTAGACAAGGGAACTGAGACCCAGAAAGGTAAAGTTACCTCCCTAATAGAAAATGGTTGATGCTGGAAAGCTGTTTGCTGTACTTTGTAGTTCCTCTTCCTGTAGCTCAGTTTCAAGAAACAATGTAGGTCGACCTTCTATAATTTAGTTCTGTTGCTGGCTCCCACAGTTCTGTCCCTCTCCAGCAGATGGTGTTCATCACTTTTCCCAGGTGACCATTTTTCTAGTCCTTCAATTTCTTTCACACTCAAAAAAGACTTTTTGCAGTGCTGAGGCAAATATCTTTTACAATCCATTCTAGCTTATAGTGAGACAGTTAAATTTCCCTCCTTTTTACCAGTGCCTAGGGTGGTATTCCTCTAGTTTTACTCATATGTCCCACTGAGATTTGAATTTCAAGGGGCGCCTTAACTCTTCCAATTTGTCTTTTTTTTTTTTTAACTCTCTCCCAATCTGTCTTCATCTGAGGCAGTTGAACTGGGTTATTTAGATTATTCTTGGGCCAGTTTTGAGGAAAATCTCCAAAAAGAAAAGGGAAAATGCACACCTGGCTGCTTCAGCTACAAGGAAGTCTATTGGGGAAAAAGAAAATACTTATTCCTTAATAACATTATGAGGCAGGGGGTGAAGGGAAAGATCTAGACAGGTGATCCATATGGAGAATTTGAGGAAGTAGATAGCACTAAAAATTGTGAGGATTAGGGACAAGGTGGCAACTAAATTATTCCTAGAGAGAAGAAAAGGATTTTGGAGATGAGGAAGGAGAATATTCTAAGCATAAACAGATGTGGAAAATGGTTGACTTTGACAAATAGGTAGCAGTTCAGTTTGCTAAAAACATAAAGAAATCTTGAATAATGTAAAGTCAAGTTGGAACAGCAAGTTAGAACTAGACTGTAGAGAGCCTTGAATGCCAGACTAAGGGGTTTATATTTTATTCTAAGGGAAGAAAGGGGCCACCAGGTTTGAGAACAGGAAAATAAGCATGAGTAGACCTGAAGAAGATTATTTTGGTAGCTATGTGAAAGACATATTAGAAAAAGAAGAGGCAGGAAACAGGGATATTAATTAGGAGACCATTCTAGTGGTCAGGGTAATGACAGCCTTAATAAGGATGTCCTTCCACAAGAGTTAGTGGAAAGAAGTGGACAGTGAGAGATGTTGTGGAGATACAACTAATGGTACTAGACAATAGTTTGGATATGGGAGTGATAGAGAGTAAAGAATAAAAAATGACTCAGATTTGGAGCCTGAGTCACTATGACAATGGTGGTACCCTCAAGAGAAAAAGAAAATTTGAAGAAAGCTCATGTTTAGAGAGGGAAATAGTGAATTCCCATTTGGACATGGTGTGCAAGAGATACCAGCAGTACATATAAGTGAAAATGTCAAACATACATTTGGATTTATAGACCTGGAGTACAGGAGATATAGTTATAGATATGGTATGCATAGAAGTAAATTTATGAGAGCAGTTGATACTACTGAGGAGCCCAAAATTGTGAGGAGATGGAGGATGACCCAGTAAATGAGACTGAAAGAAGAGATTTCAAATAGGTAGGAAGACAATTAGAAGAGAATAGTATGACAGAAGCATAGGAATGAGAGGTTATCCTGGAGAAAATGGGCTGTCAAAAATGTAAATATCGGAAGAAGATGAAAAAAAAACAGGGGAACTGAAGGTGGAGTCAAGATGGCAGAGTGAGAGCAACTACTAACCTAAGCTTTTAGATAAATTCTTTCAGATACCTCTAAAAAGAGAACCTGACCAAATTTTGGAGCAGAATCCAATAGGAGACTGATTGTGGCAGATTCACAGATCAAGACAGATTGGAACTTCAACAGGAAGGATCTGTTTCCCAGGGGTGAGCCCATAGCACACAGCACATAGTGCAGTGCATCCTGCCCAGAGTGGCCAAAGCAAGAAACCCTCAGGCTGGCTTCAGGCATCACTTTGCTAAGTGGAAAGATGGAGTGAAAGCCCAAGGCAGGAGACTAGTGGAGCCAAGTGAGTGACAGTCCCTGAACCCCTGGTATCAGCTGCAACCACTCCCAAGACTTTCAGCCTGCAGATTAAACGTCTATAAGTCATCTTCTTGATCATCTGGGAGCCAAAATGGCAGAGTGATCAGTAAATGCTCTCTCCCTCTCCTGTTATTGACCTCAAAAGAACCATAAAATATTTCCCCAGAAAAGTCCTGAATCAGTAGGATCATCAGAAGGGGCAGACAGTCTTGTAGCACATGAGGCTAGGAAAATAGCTAAAGAGGATTCCTCTTATTGTGGCAGAGGTGAACTGGAAGGAGAGGAGCCCCAGGGGAGGTGGAAACTTGTACTAGAAACCAGGCATTCACTGAGCTCACCTTTGCTCTAGTTCAGCTGAGGAGATCTCCCATGACCAGACCACCCTCCCCCACACTTAACAAGCTAGCCCCAGGGCTAAGCCAGGAAACAAAAAACAAAAAGAAAAAAGGCACCTGCCCTTAGCTTTCTCACACCAGCAGCTCAACAATAGGTTCTCCAGCTTCCAACTGAAAGAACCAGAGGCCACAACATACAAAGGCTGACCATCATAAGCAAGAAGCAAAGGAGGAGGGAAGAGATCATAGGATCTTTCTGTGGGGACAAGGACCAAAACATGAATACCAAAGAGGTCAGTATTGAGACTGTACTCCCATCTGAAACCTCAGAAGGGACTATGAACTGCTCACACACACAGAGAGTACTCCTGGAACAGCTGAAGAAGAAAATAGAAGAAAAAATGGCCAACGATTTTCAAAGTATGAAAAAGAATTCACTGAAGAAAACAGCTCTTTAAAAAGGAAAATTGAACAAATGGAGAAGAAAGTATAAAAACTAGCTGAAGAAAATAATTTCTTAAAAGGAATAATTGGACAGATGGAAAAGGAGATGCAAAAGTCAACTGAAGAAAACAATTTGATGAAAATTAGAATTGGAAAAGTAAAAGCTAATGACTCTGTGAGACATCAAGAATCAGTCAAATAAAATCCAAAGAATGAAAAGATAGAAGAAAATGTAAAATATGTAATTGAGAAAACAACTGACCTGGAAAACAGATCCAGGAGAGAAAATTTAAGAATTGTTGGCCCACCAGAAAGCCATGATAAAAAAGAGTCTGGACAATATCTTCCAAGAAATCATCAAGGAAAACTGCCCAGAAGTGCTAGATCCAGAGGGCAAAATAGTCATCGAAAGAATCCACCATTCACCTCCTGAAAGGAATCCCAAACTAAAAACACCAAGAAATATTGTTGCCAAATTCCAGAACTATCAAGTGAAGGAGAAAACACTACAGTCAGCCAGAAAGAAATCATTCAAATATCGAGGAGCTACAGTCAGGGTCACACAGGACCTTGCAGCTTCTCCATTAAAAGGTGGAAGGAATTGGAATGTGATATTTTATAAGGCAAAGGAGCTGGGACTACACCCAAGGATCAATTACCCAGTAAAGCTTAGCATAACATTTCAGGGAAGGAGATGGACATTCAATGGATTTCCAGACCTTCCTGGCAAAAAGGCCAGAATTCAATAGAAAATTTGATCTTCAAAATGCAGGTCTCAAGAGAGGTATATAAAGGTAAACAGGAAAAGGAAAACTTATTACTCAATTTGGGCAAATTGTTTACCACCCTATAAGGGAAGATGAGACTTGTTAATCTTGAGAATTGTACTTCCATTATGAAGTATAAAAGGGGTATACATAGATAGAGGGAATGGGCATAAAGTAAATAATCTGATGATAAAAATGTGATTCAAGCATGCAAAGGGACTGTAACAGGAAATGTGAAAAAGAAGAAACAGAATATGATAAATTACATCACAGGAAGAAGTACAAAATTATATTATAGTAGAGGGAAAGAGGGGAAGGAGATGAGCATTGTTTCATCTGATTTGATTCAAGGAGGGAACAATAAACTTAAGTATGCAAAAAGGACCATGACATCAGGAAGGTGATGATTTAGACATAAAAGCTGTTACAATAAGCAAATTGGTAGAGCAACGAATAGTTTAGCTGCCAGATCTATGGACAAAGGACCAGATAAGGGATAGAGAGCATTGCAAGATGTAAAATGGATAATTTTGAATTAAAAAGGTTTTACATAAACAAAATTAATGCAATTTACAAGTAAAGCAGAAAGCTGTGGAAAATATTTACAAGTGTCTTTAAGGCATCATTTCTCAAATATATATAGAACTGAGTCAAATTTGTAAAAATAAGCGCCAATCTCCAATTAATCAAAGCATGTAAACAGGTAGTTTTCAGATGAAGAAATCAAAGATATCTATAGTCATATAAAAATGCTCTAAATCACTATAGATTAGAGAAATGCAAATTAAAATAATTTTGAGGTGCCACCTCACACCTATCAGATTGACTAATACAATGGAAAAGGGAAATGATAAATGTTGGAAGAGATGTGGGAAAACTGGAACATTAATGCACTGTTGGAGAAGTTGTGAACCAATCCAATAATTTGGGAGAGAAATTTGGAACTATGCCCAAAGGTCTATAAAACTGTGCATACCTTTTGATCCAGCAAAACTACTATTAGGTCTGTATACCAAGGAGATTTTTTTTAAAAAGGGAAAAGGACCTGTTTGTACAAAAATATTTATAGTAGCCCTTTTTGTGGTGTCAAAGAATTGGAAATTGATTGTAATGGAATACTATTTGCTGTAATGATGAACAGGATGCTCTTAAAAAGACCTGGAAAGACTTACACGAAATGATGATGTAAGATGCATTGAGCAGAACCAGGAGAACATTGTACATGGTAACAGCAATGTTGTTCGATGATCAACTGTGAATGACTTAGCTATTCTCAGGAATACAATGATCCCAGACAATTCTAAAGAATTTATAATGAAAAATACTATTTGCCACCAGAGAAAGAACTGATGGACTCTGAATGCAGATTGAAGCATACCACTTTTTATTTTTTTTATTTTTTAATGTGTTTTTGTTTGTGCTTTCTATCATAACATGACTAATATGGAAGCATATTTTCATGATTGTGTATGTTTAACCTATATCAAATTGCTTACCATCTCAGGAAAGGGGGAAGATGAGGAAGGAGGGATAGAATTTGGAACTCAGACTTAAAAGTAATGAATGTTAAAATTGTTTTTACGTGAAATTGGAAAAAAAATAAAATATTACTAAGAAAATAATTATTAATGTCATCTTGGTTTTTGTATTTAAATGGGAAGCAGGAGTTATAGTTGTGAGTAGAAGACAGCTAGCTCCCCCACATCAGGTTTACTCCTAGGACTATAAGAGTGAGTTGTAGCTGTAGGTTCACCTCTTCTTTTGGGGAACCACCATGATGTTCCAGAATGGGTGCAGATGAGTGATTGAGCCAACCTTAGCTCAGAGAAAGAGGGGAAGAGGAGGGTAGGGAGGAATTTGATTCCACGACTGGGCTCTACACAAAGTTTAGACAAAAACAGTTCCTAGGTTTATTTAGTTATTGTTGTTATCTTTTATGGGCAGTATTTACTATCTGGCAGTAGAATAAGAAACAAACAGGAAACTATACAACAAAATATAACAGTCTTAATTGCTTTGGAAATATTCAGAGAAAGTGCTATGTGAGATCCTAGGGAAGGAATTTAAACAAGTTTCCCTTCCTCTTGGGTTTCCTACTCAGGCTGACTTCTTTCTTCTTAGTATATCTTGTCCTGTGGCCAGAGCTATAACTAAGAATTCTGGCATCAAAGGTTAGTGGGGATAAAGATGTATTCATTATTATTATTTAATTAACTTTAATTATATATATATATATATATATATATACATATATATATAATTTTTCCCATTCAAGTTCATGAGCTCTCTGAAATATATCTATAAATCACAAATACCTATTCTTAACTTATACCAGGTTAAGAATTTCTATAAAAATTAAGAATATCTGGTTTAAAATGTAAAAAAATATTCACATGCAACATTTTGTAAATTTATAGCAAATTACCTTCTTATTTGTCTGTCCCATTAATATTTTTATCTCCTTCCCAGCATTTTCAACCCAAAAGGAAAACAGTGACTATTTACTTTATGAAATTGGTATTTTAATAATAATAGTGTCAAATTACTGAGCAGGTAGAAATTTAGTCATTTTCATTATCATCAGCTACTGATCCTGTTAAGAGTTGAGTTGATAACTTCACTGTAACCGAGGGAACTTCTGCCTTCCTTCACACCGCAGTCCCAAGTAGTTGGCAACATTCATTTCCTTCCCTGCCCACTTTAGCACCCATAATCAAGTGATCCCAAATACTTTGGTACCAGCCTATATCAGCAGGGCTTAGCATTTCAAAGAGCCTATATAAATGTCAATTAGTTGATTCATTATAAAAATTTACTCAGAAGAAATATTTATGAGCCTGAACTCCCCAAAACATCATTCTACTTATTTGTCATAAACCAAGACATCAGAAGCAGTAATGAAGATCCTCTTTGTCCTTCTGTTAAATAGTGTCCCACAGTTCAGTCTGACATGCTCTTTTCTGATCAAGACTGCCTAGACTAAATTCATTTCACACCCACCTTGTTAAAAATCTCTCACTTTTATGTGTGGTAACACTCTAGAATCTATTTAAAGTTGTACTTTGACAGTTCATCTTGTAGGCAGCTCTTGTTCCATGTGCAGCAAACTACTAAATTTAGTTTGCTTGTAATTAAGAAAGATTGGAGGCCCTGTGTGAAGTAGAAGTGATATATGATTATGTAGCAAGGCTTCTGGGTTAAGTTGAACCCTTTCAAAAGAGAAATATGATTATTTTGCAGATGATTATGTTGTTAACATTAAGTAAGAGAAGTTTTTATGCTATAAAAGGGACACTTGATCTTAACAAAAGATTGACTTTTTTACTTCTACCTTTATTTCTTCAAATTGTATCTTGAAAATTAACATTGTGGATTTGATCATTGCTTCTATCCATTGATCTATTAATAAGCTACTTCATTGTCTGAAGTTGACTCTATATCCCCTAAATCAAATGAGAATTCGTAAGGGAAAGTGCGGATGCATGGGAAACCTGGTGGTCTTATCATTGTAACCACATCTCTTCTTCTATTCAAATTTTTTTGAGAATTTTTGAGCTGGAAGGGATCTTAGAAATAACTTTACATGCCATCCTCATTTAATGTATGGTGCAACTGAGGCCCAGAGAAGTTGTAGAGATAATGATCAATAGCATGGAACTTTTGACCCCAAGTCTAGTGCTCTGTCTACCTGATCACACTGCTCCTCACTTGTTCCTCTTCTCTTTCTTTGGGATACTCTTTGGGACAGATAGGATCCCATAATCTGCAGAATAATAGGGGAATATTAACTTAGGGACCCCAGAGGTCCAAGCCCTTAGTTCTATGGATGAGTAAACTGAGATCTGGGGAAATGAAATGACATTCCCCAAAGCCATGCATTAATTAATTGGCAAAACTGAGGGAATCTGGTGTATGATTCCAAATGCAGCATCCTTGTACTGCACCACAACTGTATTCAGATGCTAGAAGGGCAGTCATCTGTGAAAGCTGGAATTCTGGTAGGTTTGCAAATCATTTTCTTTATTCCTTTATTCAGCCCCCTAAACATCTTAGCTCAAATTGTCAGCTTTTATTCTCCCCACACCTCCACTCTTTAAAGAATCAAATGAGATTCCTGATATTCAAACTCTTAATATTCGAATGGATTTGTGATTTTGCCAGTTTGAAAGTTCTCTCCAATGTTGCACGTAGCACCCTGTCCTTCATGTGAATGTCTTTGACTGTCCTATGGCGCCCCCTTTTTTGAACTATACATTTCTTTGACGACACTTTTTTCTTACTACTGTTCTTCAAAGTTCATCATTTGTTATGCATTACACCTATTCACACCGACCGTGTACTTCTCTACAATCCTCCGTATATTTTCTTTCAATTCTTTGGAGCTTGTTGAATTTCATGTTTTACGGCCACTCAGAAACGCCCACAGAAATATTGGTGTTTACAATATTTTTATTTAATTTAGAATATGGGCGTATAGAAGATGGAGCATTATTTCTGGGAGAAGTTTGGAATCAATGCAATCTCACCAACTCTCCTCCTGTTTCATTATCGGCCCAGTCCAACTATTTATCCACTTGTACTATCTGTCCAAGGCACGCATGCTGATGAACAAATTCTTGTTATTGGGTTATTGTTCAGTCATTTCAGGTTGCGTCCAACTCTTCATGACCTGTAGTGGGGTTTTCTTGGCAAAGATACTGGAATGGTTTGCCTACTCCTTATGCAGCTGATTTTATAGATGAGGAAACTGAGGCAAACAAGGTGAAGTGACTTGCTCAGGGTTACACAGCTAGTAAGTGTCTGGGGCCAGATTTGAACTCAAGAAGATGAGACTTCCTTACTCCAGACCCCAAACTGAACAAACTCCATAGGTTGGTTATCCAAGAGTAGATCATATTCTGGCCACCATCCACATAGGAAATTTCTCTTCAGTTTGATCTTTGTGGTGTACCTGCTTCCTCACAGTGACGAGCCCTCGATGAGCACACAACTCCATTTTTAATACCTAGCTTGATATCTATGATCAAAAGATTAGGTGAACCAGATTATCTCTTGTAAGGAACCTTGTGTGATTTTGATATATGGCTTTGGTAGATAGTTTTTGTAAGAGATATCTTAATGGCAAATTTTGCTTTGACCAACCAAATTTGTTTTCATAATCATCAAATAATAAGCACAGTAGGATCTTGTATTTTCTATATCTTTCAGGTAATTGTGTGATGGTAAAGGATGAGATTTGCTGTGCAATACTACTTATTCCTATTTCCTACTAATATTCTAATACTTTCATCAAACATGCCCCACCATCAGTTTTTTTTTAACAATGTATAAATAAGATACAAGGAAGGGAAGCTTATTAGCTCATATAAGAGTAAGCATGAAGCAGTTAGGTGGTGCAGTGGATAGAACATTGCACTTGGAAGACTCATCTTCCTGAGTTCAAATCTGGCCCCAGATATAACTTACATGGCTTGGTGAACCTGGGCAACTCACTTAATCCTGTTTGCCTCAGTTTTCTCATCTGTAAAAGTGAGCTGGAGAAGGAAATGGAAGACGACCATAGTTTCTTTGCCAAGAAAACCCCAAATGGAGTCATAAAGGATCAGACATGATGGAAACAATTGAAGAACAACAGAGAAAGCAGACTTTAATAATTTGAGAATCCACGATTTTGATGGTATGGATGTTCCTGCCATACAAAAACTGTAACCCCCATTCCATCTCCAATGTCTTTTGTAGATCATCATTATGAGGTATTGGGTCCCTCCTCCACACAAGAAAGTATTGATCTGAAGTCATTGGTGCTTGGAGGACAGTCTATTATTAGTCTAGCATTTGAAGCCTCTCCAGCTGGTTAGAACCTTGGGTCACAGCTGGGTCCAAGCTTATTTTCCATTAGTATAGCTTTGATGAATGTAGGATCTCATCATGCCATGATGAGATAAGAACTTAGTATAGAAGACTACTAATAAAGGAGGTAGTCAATAGCTCTCATTTCATGGCATTAATTTAGATACCATTACTCAGCATTCTATTTAAAAAAAAAATACAGCCTATATTAAAAAAACAATCTTGTGTGGTTGGATTTTTAAATTTAAAAAGCTTTCAAAGATCAAAGACTTGCAAGAGTGATATTTAACAAATGAAAAAAGAAAGTACTGAATGACTACATGTTAGGTAATGATGAGTAATGGAACAAAGAAGGGAACTTGGCTTTTAGGGCTATAAATTAATTACAAAGATATTTTAATTTATATTTTGAATCAGTCTTTCCTATAGAAGTAAGAAAAACTAATAACTCATACTTATGTAACATTCTAAGGCTACAAAAACCTTTGCCTACATTATTTCATTTGTTCCTCTTGGCAACTCTATTAAGTAGGTAATACAAATATTATTCTCTCCATTCTACAAATTTGGAAACTGAGGCTCATACAGTTAAATGAAATTATAGTAATGCAAATGCCATCTTACAAAAGACCACAAAAAACTCTGAGCAGCTTAAAAAGAATGTGATTTAGCCATAAGCTCTCTGGTATATTTGTGAAGGCCATTTACAACAGAGCCTTGCCACCCTACTTGAAACATGAGGGTTCAGGGGAGCAGAGATGGTAGCTCATTTTGAGAAGTTAATAACTAGCTGATTTAAAATGAAATGTTTTTTCACAGAAAATATAGTCTTCAACCTTTGGAAATTACTGCCACCTACCAGAGGTCAGAGGGTCAAATGTCATGGCTATGATGGAATAGTTATATGAGCAATCATTTGTAATATCAATGTAATAATACATTATCAATGTAAAATTTTCCATCACAGAAAAAGACAAAAGCTTCATGATTCTTGACCTAAATTAACGACCCTCATAGTCCTGCAAGTTGTTTCCCTCCCCACTCCCACCATCTTGCATTATCCTCCAATAGGTCACATGTCACTCATTTTTGGATTTTTTCCTACCTACATTTGAGCCACTAGTCACAGGGAAATAAAAAGCAAAAGAATCAATCATTCTTCTATAGGAACCAAAATAAATAGGAATCCTTAAATAGGAATCAAAAGAATAATAAATATTAAATAAATTGATTAATAAAAATAGTAAAAAAAAAATAAAATTTGGGCACTTTGAAATGTTTGCTATTATTTTAATAGGTGTGAATTTGCAAGGTTAGGGCTCTACAGGCATTTCTCACAAGAACTTTGACTATAAAATTGGATGAGCAGCCACTAAATATTACCTGGTCTGTGGACTTATAGTATGAACTTCTATGCTGCTCATAGGTATTTAATTTGAGAGGCACAGATCATGGAAATTTGTGCCATGGCAGAGAGGCAGAAATGTACATGGATTTGGAGTATCTGGCAGAGGCAGTTAGGTGGTTAAGTAGATATAGCACTGGTCTGGAGTCAGAAAGAATTGAGTTTAAATCAGGCCTCAGATACTTACTGATAAACTAATCCTGGGCAAGTCACTTAGCCTTTGCCTGCTTCAGTTTCCTCAAATCTAAAATGGAAATTATAAAAGTATCTACCCACTAGAGTTGCTGTGAGGATGAATACGATATTATTTGTAAAGTAGTTAGTATAATAGCTAACATATAGTAGGTGCTTAATAAATGTCTGTTCCCCCTCTCCCCTTACCTGCCTGTGTGACCACGGGTTTGTCATTTAATCTCTCTGTGACTTAATTTCCTCATCTGTGAAATGAGGGAGTTGTACTACATGATATCTAATGTTGCTTCCACCTGTAAATCTACAATCTCATTATTTGTGTATTTCTATTTAAAACGGATTGTTTTATTTTAAAATAGACCTACTTGTTAAATAGCTAAGTGTCACTATATTTCAATGATAGAATTTTCAATTCAGTTAAATGAACATTTATTGAGTGCCTGCTGTGAACAGAAAACTGTGCCTGGAAATAAAGGAAATAGAGAGGAGGAAATAGAGTCAAGTCTGGACCTATGATGTCATTGGTATCAGGGGCTCCCATGGAGGATCTTCCTCTCTCTGGTCTTAGAGAGTTGCTCAGAACTAATTGAAGAAAATAATTCCTTAAAAATTAGAATTGGGCAAGTGGAAGCTAATGACTCTATGAGACATCAAGAATTAAACAAAATCAAAAGAATGAAAAAAATAAGAAAATGTAAAATATATCATTAGAAAAACAAATGACCTGGAAAATAGATCCATGAGAAATAAGTTAAGAATTATTGGGCTAGAAGATGGCAGAATAGAAGCAGGGATGTGCTAGAGCTCTCCTCCCAAACCCTTCAAAAAACCTATAAAAATGACTAAACAAATTCTAGAGCAGCAGAAGCCACAAAATGACAGACTGAAGCAAATTTCCAGCCCAAGAAAATCTGAAAGGTCAACAGGAAGGGTCTATCACACTGCATTGGGAGCTGAGTACAGTTTGGCATGGACCAGGCTGGCATGGACAGAGCTAGAGTAGGCCTTAGGGGACTAAAATGCTAGCAGTTGCTGTGATTTTCAGACTTCTCAACATACAAATACCAAAGACACTCTCGAGGGTCAGTGGGGAGGGTCTCTCACTTGGGTGAGAGAGGAGCATGGTCTGACCCCAGCCCCAGCCTAGGACCCAGCACCAGACTGAGGCCCAGCTCCAGCCCCAGGGTGGTGGCGGCCACTGCTGAAACAGAGTCTGCTTCTGGAGCCCTCAACTTAACAAAGAACTCAAAAGTCAAGGAAGTGACTGGGAAAATGAGCAAACAAGGAAAGAGAAACAGGCTATAGATTCTTACTTTCTCAGGGAAGAGTTATTTTCTTACATCACTGGTGATGAGGAAGATCAAAACATATGATCAGAAGAAGACAAAACAAGTCAAAGCTCCTGCATCCAAAGCCTCCAAGAAAAATACAAATTGATCTCAGGCCATGGAAGAGCTCAGAAAGGATTCTGAAAATCAAGTAAGAGAAGTAGAGGAAAAATTGGGGGAAAAAAAATGAGAGGCATGCAAAAAAGTCATGAAAAACGAGTCAACAGCTTGCTAAAGGAAACCCAAAAAATTGTAGAAGAAAATGACAGTTTTAAAATTAGACTAATCCAAATTTCAAAAGAGATCCAAAAATCCAATGAGGATAAGAATGCCTTAAAAAGAATGGATGAAATGGAAAAAGAAGTCCAAAAGCTCACTAAAGAAAATAATTCCTTCAGAATTAGAATGGAGTAAATAGAAGCTAATGACTTTTTGAGAAATCAAGAAATTATAAAACAAACCCAAAAGAATGAAAAATAGAAGACAATGTGAAGTATATCATTGGAAAAAACATCTAGTCTGGAAAATGGATTCAGGAGAGATCATTTAAAAATATTTGGACTACCTAAAGGCCATGATCAAAAAAAGAGCCTAGACTTCATCTTTCAAGAAATTATCAAGAAAAACTGTCCTGACATTCTAGAATCAGAAAGTAAAATAGAAATGGAAAGAATTTGCTGATCACCTCCTGAAAAAGATCCTAAAAAGAAAACTCCTAGGGGAATGTTATAACCAAATTCCAGAGTTCCCAGGTCAAGGAGAAAATATTACAACAACCAGAAAGAAACTATTCAAGTATTGTGGAAACACAATCAAGATAGAACAAGATTTAGCAACTTTTACACCAATGGATCGGAGGACTTGGAATATGATATTCCAGGAGTCACAGGAGGTAGGATTAAAACCAAGAATCACCTACCCAGCAAAACTGAGTATAATACTTCAGGGGAAAAAAATGGAATTTCAGTGAAATAGAGGACTTCCAAGCATTCTTGTTGAAAATAACAAATGAATAGAAAGATGAATAGAAGATTTGAAGAGATGAATAGAAAATTTGGCTTTCAAATACAAGAATCAAGAGAAGCATGAAAAGGTAAACAGGAAAGAGAAACCATAAGGGACTTATTAAAGTTGAACTGTTTACATTTATACATGGAAAGATGATATTGGTAACTCATGAGATCCTCAGTATTAAGATAGTTGAAAGGAATACATACATACATATGTGTGTGTGTATGTGTGCATGTGTATGCATATGTGCATAGATATGTATGTGTGTATATATGTTATATATGTATACACACACACACACATATATATATGTATATGGAGAGAGAGAAAGAGAGAGACAGAGGGCACAGGGTGAGCTGAAGATGAAGGGATGAGATCTAAAAAAGAAAATTGAGTGTTAAGAGGATTGTATTAGGAGAAAGAGAATGAAAGAGGTAAAATAAAGTAAATCATCTCATAAAATAGGCAAGAAAGAGCTTTTACAATGGAGGGGAAGAAGGGGAAAATGAGAGGGAATAAATGAGCCTTCCTTTCATCAGATTTGACTTCAGGAGGGAATAACATACACACTCAAATGAGTATGGAAGTTTATCTTACCCTCCAGGAAAGCAGGGGGGAAGGGGATAAGAGAGGGGGATAATAGAAGGGCTGGGCAATTGGGGGAAGGAGTAATCAGAAGCAAATACTTTGGTAGAGAGACAGGTCAAAGGAGAGAATAAAATAAATGGATGGCAAGATGTCATCTTTTGCAACATGACTGTTATGGAAGTGTTTTACATGACTACACATGTATTACCTATATCTAATTGCTTGCCTTCTCAATGACAGTAGGTGGGGAGGGGAAAAGGGAGAGAATGTGGAACTTAAAACTTTAAAAACAAATGTTAAAAATTGTTTTTATGTGAAACTAGGAAATAAGATATATAGGCAATGGGGTATGGAAATCTATCTTGCCCTATAGGAAAGTAGAAGTGAAGGACATAAAGAGGGGGCTGGTGACAGAAGGGAGGGCAGATTGGAGGAAAGGGTAATCAGAATACATGCTGTCCTGGAGTGGGAGGAGAAGGGAGATGGGAAGAAAATTTAAAATTCAAAATTTTGTGGAAGTGAATGTTGAAAACTGAAAACAGAAATTTTCTTTAAAAGTGACAAATCACGTGCGCACACACACACACACACACACACACACACAAGAATTTTTGGGCTACCTAAAAGGCATGATCAAAAAAAGAGCCTGAACAGTATTTTTCAAGAATTTATCAAGGAAAATTGCCCTGATATCTTAGAACCAGAAGGTAAAATTGTCATTGAACAAATCCACCAATCGCCACCTGAAAGAGATCCCAAAATGAAAATTCATAGGAATGTTATAGCTAAATTCCAAAACTCTCAGGTTAAAGAGAAAATACTGTAAGCAGCCAGAAAGAACCAATTCATATATTGTAGCATCACAGTCAGGATTACACAAGACTTAGCAACTTCTACATTAAAGGTTTGTAGGGCTTGAAATATGATATTCTGGAAGGCAAAGGAACTTGAATTACAACTAAGAATCAACTACCCAGAAAAACCCAGCATAATCTTTCAGGGAGGGAAAAATGGATATTTAATGAAAAAAAGGACTTTCAAATATTGCTGATGAAAAGACCAGAATCTCAATTTTCTAGAGAAGCATAAAAAGACAAACAGGAAAGAAAGAACATAAGTTATTCAACAAGCTTAAACTATTTATATCTCTACACAGGAAGGTGATGCTTTTAACTCTTATTATGAGTTATTATTATATCCTCTATTAAGGCATAATATATTATAATAATATAATAGCATTTCATATACTATACACATAATATAATAATCTATATAATAATAATAATTAATATATTATTATGCCCTCTATTAGGGAAGTTAGAAGGAGCATACATAGACAGAGGGTGTGGGCATAAGTTGACTTTGAAGGGATTATATAAAACATGAAGAGGTGAGAAAGGGGATTGCACTAGAAGAAGAGGGAAGAGAAATAAAATGGGATATAAATTATATCATACAATTACAGTAGAGGAAAAGAAGGGAGAGGAGTGAGCATTGCTTGAATCTTTCATCAGATTTGGCTTAAAGAGGGAATAACACAATCAGGTGGGTATAGAAATCTGTCTTACCCTATAGGAAAGTAGGAGGGGGGGACAAGAAAAGGGGGGACTGATAGAGAGGAAGGCAGCTTGAGGGAGGTGGTGGTCAGAAGCAGAAGTGGTGAGGAGGGACAAGGTGAAAGATGGGAGACAGAGAGAGAGACAGAGAGAGCGAGAGAGACAGAGACAGAGACAGAGAGACAGAGAGAGATAGAGAGGATAAATGGGGGAAAATAGAATGGAGGAAAATACACAGTAATCATAATTATGAATGTTAATGGGATGAAACTCATCCATAAAATGGAAGCAGATTGCAGAGTGGATTAAAAACCAGAATTCTACAGTATGTTGTTTACAAGAAAAATATTTCAAACACAAAGATGCACATAGAATAAAGGTAAAAGTCTGGAGCAGAGTATATTATCCTTCAGTTGAAGTAAAAAAAATAAGGGATAGCAATTATGATCTCAGACAAAGCAAAAGCAAAAATGGATCTAATTAAAATGAAAAGAGACAAAGCAGAAAAGGTCAAGGGACTGCCAATATGGCATTTGCTGCCTAAAAACTTCAGGAGAAATTGCCAGGAGAAGAACTGTAGGTCTGTATGCAACATTTATTAATCTTTCCACGACCTTTGATACTCTCAGTCATGAAGGCTTGTGGAATATTATGTCAAAATTTGGTTGTCCAGAGAAGTTCATCAATATCATATGTTAATTTCATGATGGCATGCTTGCCTGGGTTCTGGATAAGGGACTGTGCTCTCGACCTTTCCTAGTCACCAGTGGGGTGAAGCAAGGCTCTGTGCTTGCTCCCTTGCTTTTTAACATGATGTTTTTAGCAATGTTTCTCAGATGTCTTCAATAAGGATGAAAATAGCATTGAGGTCATCTTACTACACTGATGGTAAATTATTTAATTTGATAAGGTTACAAGCCAAGACTAAAGTGGAGGTAGAGTAGGTGCATGACTCTTTGTTCACAGATGATTCTGCACTCAGTGCAGTCTCTGAAACTGAGATTCACTAAAGTATGGATTGATTCTCTGCTGTTTGTGTTAATGATGGCCTAACAATTCACATCAAGAAAATATAGGTTTTTTACTAGCTAAAACCACATCACCCACTTTTGAAGTCTCTCTGAAGAACTTTGGGATTTGATTGCATGACATAGGAGACACTGGCAAAGGATCGCCTGGCATAGTGCGCCCTCATCCAAGAAGACACTGTGCTCTCTGAGTGAAGCAGAGTCACAGTAGTTCAAAAGAAACATGAAATGTGCAAATTTGAAGACATCTCCTGCATGTTCATGTGAACTATTTGTGCCTGACCTGTGGTAGAGTTTTTAATGGTCTAATCAGCCACAGTCAAACATATTTTGATCCTCTTCAAGATTGAAGGATAACAACCAACCAATAATCAGGATAGTATATACATATATACATATATGTATATATATATATATACATATATATACATATATATGAGAGAGAGAGAGAGAGAGAGAGAAAGAGAGAGAGAGAGAGAGAGAGAGAGAGAGAGAGAGAGAGAGAGAGAGAGAGAGAGAGAGAGAGAAAGGCTTTTCCTGACTGTGAAGATATGTGAAGATATGAGCCCTGCATCAATTTTTAAAAAAAATCTTTTCCCTTGTCTATTGCCTCCTTGGCAGTGCCTACTGGCAGCAGCAGATCTCCAAGGGATAGGGCATGTGGCAGTCACTGCCATCTGCCATACACAAGAGATAGCTCTGGAACCACAAAGGGATTAGTTTTTTGTCATAGGATTTAAAGCTGGAAGGAAGTTTAGAGATCATTTAGTATAATCTCACTACTCCCTCCTTTTAAGAATGAAGACACAGAGGCTTAGAAGGTTAAGTGCCTTTCCCAAGGTTATGAAAGTAGTAAATAGCAGAACTTTGATTGAACCTAGGTCCTTTGACTTCAGATGTCATACTCTTTCTATAGCACCAAACAACATATACAACCCTTCCTATTCCTAAGTCATTTTACCACACACAATTCCTCCGGTATCCTTCACCTTCCCATCTACATCTAGAACAAAATGCTTTCTCCCCCATCCTCAACCACCATCTACAAAATTGTCTCATCTATTTATTTTTTTAACATCATCCCATCAAAGTCAACTTATATTCACACCCTCTCTCTATGTATACTTCTTCTAACTGCCCTAATAGAGATATAATTCTTAAGCAATATAACTACACTGAAGCCAAGATCTCTGCAAAAAACACCAGAAACTTTTGTTGAAAAATCTTTGTGTCTGGGCAATTATTTCAAAAGAAGGAGAGCAAATATTAAAAGATCAATATCAAGAGCATCTGAAAACAACTTCAGGTACAACTCTTCACTCTGTCAGGGCACTCCTGGAGAGCTACAGTGGATGAAAACCTGGTCCTTAGGCATTTGAGTTATAAGGCTTGGTCAGAGAACATACAATATATGAAAGGTTAAGGTTTCCTTCAGGTAGTGATTTAACCACCACAGCAATTATTTTCATGTGCCCTTGCTTTGTTCATTGGCCCGCTGCATCACTGACTCTGCCCACCTCTGGGTTACTCTCCCCACTGGCCTCAAATAGCACTGTTCCCTCTCATCTCTCTTCAGCCCAGACTATCTCTTATCCAGTTCTGTTGTTTTTCTTTCTTCATACTGTGGGCAAAAAGCTGTGACAGACTAAATAAAACAAAATGGAATTTCTCTAAGCTACTAGGAGACTAAAATTGTTGGTCTGTGGGCATGTGCCAGGAAGAAAACAAAGTCCAATTAAGGAGTAGTAAAGGCTTGTGGTGAAAAGTGATATATATCAGATGAAAGGGGCAAGTAGTAGGGACTGGAGATGTCAAGGGGTGAAAGTGACATCACTAAGTGGAAAAAACTAAATTTAGCAGGACAGGAATGGACTGCCTTTTAATTTTCTCTAGGGCTGCAAGGGAGAAGTGTTTAACCATTTGGACAATTAGCCATACCTATTCCTATTTTCCTGTGGTAATATTTGATGTTGGGAAGATTATAAAAGATGCTAGTTTTCTTGATTTTATAAGCATAAAATATAGAAAAGATCCCATTGGAACATGTACTTTGGCTCCTTGGGACAAAGATTTCAATCAATTGGTAAGGGGCATACACAACCTCATGTGCCTGGGTAATTCCCTACTTTCCTGACAAAACCATTGGGTAATGAATCAGAGAAAAATGTCCACTGAGCCAGGAAGAGTAGTTTAGTCAGCAAGAGTAAAAGGAGTGACTCCAAACTCGATGCTCTTTCTCTTTAGATTGATCACGCATGTGAGGACTCCTTGACTTCTCCCTTGCTCTTTCTGTAAGGGCAATGTGTTTCATTCCTCTTTCTCTGGCAGTTATCTTGTCAATCAGTCAACAAGTATTCATTAAAGCATTGTGCTGGAAATACAAATATAAACAGAAAGACAATCTTTACTCTCAAGAAGCTTATATTCTAATCAATAAATAAACATTTATAAGGCACTAGGCTAAACATTGTGGATATAAAAAGAGGTGAAAGACTCTCCCTATCCTCAAGGACCTTTTAGTCTAACAGAGAAGAGGAACACATAAGAGGAAGCTAAAAAACAGAAGGGGGAGGGGAGAAGGTAACTGGCCAAGGGGCATGAGGAGAAATCCAGAAGAGTGTAACCTGGTGGGAAATGAAGAGTATTTTATTGGGTTGCTGCTCACACATGAAAGTTAGAGTACGTCTCATCTAGGTCAGCCCGAGACAGGATTTTAAGGCCTTGGCCATCTCTTCTGTCTTTTATGTTCTTTCCTGAGCACAGGGACTGACTAACCATCAGTCCTGAGATGCATGTTCCTCTTCTGGTCCTCTGCATTCCAGAATTCAAGAATTCCTCCGCCAGTGCAGGTAGTCTGACAAAAGGAAGTAGATGACAAAGACACTGAGAAAGGCAAAAGAATATAGTTCAGTGTAAAAACCCCTAAATCCCTGAGTTTCTTATTCCTTTGTCCCTGAAGACACTTCTGGCCTGTCATTCACTGGTCCAGGCACCAGAAAGGTGGGGAAGCGAGAGGGGGAGAGACAGAGACATAGAGAAAGAGAAACAGACATATAGAGGCAAAGACAGAAAGAAACAGACAATTTGTTAGAAAGTGCCTTGTCCTCATTGCTTGTTGCTGTGTTCAGACAGTGTCCACTGCTCCAGCACAGGCCACGCCTCTACCTTTGGTCAATGAGATGTAGCATGGGACCAATACCAGTGCTGCTGAAGAGAACGGAACAGATTCTATCAGAACTGAACTGACTGGAAGCATATGAAAATTTCTTCTCAAGAATAGAGGCTAGTTTCCATATCAGAAAAGAAAAGCAATCTGTTCTGAGTGTTGAGAAGAGAACCACAGGAAATGGTGGCTGTAACAGACATTGTTTGCAGGAGTTCTCACACTGGGGTTCAAGAGGTCCATAGACAGATTTATTTATGTATTTAAAAACAATATTCTGAGAAGGGATCCATAGGCTTCTCCAGAGTGTGAAATAGGTCCATAGCTAAATGTTAGATCTCGACTGTGCATGTCTGCTGCCTTGTATGGTTTAAATTGCATAGAACAAGATTCCCCTGCACTGGTTACCCTGTAGTGTCCTCTTCTTCTTCTCTCTTTGCTTTCCTGCCTCCTTTTGTGTTTTCCCCTTTAGATGGTAAGCTCCTTAAGGGCAAGGGTGGGGGAGAAAGTAGCTGGCCAAAGGGCATGTTTATTAGGTTGAATTGGATTGAGTCCCAAAAGGCTAAGAACCCTTGTTAGTGGCATGTGGACTCATCACTTATGGTTAATGCACCACCTAGAGGTGAAGGAAATGAGGGCTGAGTAGAAGGTTTGTGTTTTATGAGGGGTTAGCTTTAGGTTGGGGCAGCGAGAAAGAAAGAAAAAATCCCCATAAGAAGGAGTTTTAATTAGGGCTGCTTGTTCTATGAAGTATTACTTCCTTGATGTTTTGTGGAGTCATCAGCTTGTATTTGACTAATTTTAATTTTTAAGGAGTTACTTTCTTCAGTATCGTTTGAGTTACTTTTACAAGGCTGTTGATTCTCTTTTCCTAACGTTCTTGAACAGCTCTCATTTCTTTTTTCTCAGGTTTCCTTCTATTCTTTGATTTTTAAAATAATTGTTTGCTCTTAAGTTCTTCCAGGAATTTTTATTGGGCTTGTTTGCATTTTTCTTTGAGGTTTTTCTTGTTGATGTTTTCAAGTCATTGTCTTTTGAGTTTGTCTTGTGTTTCCCTGTCACTGTAGAAGATTTTTATGGTCAGAGGTTGTTTTTTTGTTTTTTGGGGGTTTTTTTGGTTATTGTTGTTTGCCCATTTTCCCCAGCCTATTTCTTGACTTTGGACTTTGTTAGAGTTGGGATTTGCTTATCTCTGGGGATGAGTGAGATGTCTTTCCTGATCTTTTGTCATTTATGTCCTTCTGCTGCTTTCTCAGCGTATTCTGGGAGCCTATAAATTTTTGATGCTTCCAAAGTGGTATAATCCCAGAAAAGATCTGGTAACTGCCCTCCTGGGCTGCATTCTGGTCCTCACAAAGATAGGGCCCCTGCTCCCTCATGACCATAACTGCTCCTCTCTGAACCATAATAAGATAATAGGTGACAAAGATGCCAAATGGCACCCCATTTTATGCCCAGTATTAGTACAGGGGGCCCCTAGGATCTCTTTCTGACTAGGTGCTTCATAGCCCTTAGCCAGGGGCACAACCTACTTCCAGTTCTTTCATACTGTATTCCAAGTTGTCTCCTCATCCCAGTGACTGTAGACCCCTCTTTTTTGTTTTCCTAAGCAGCCCTGTACTGGAAAAAAAAATAATCACCATGGCTTTTCATTAGTCTTTTTCTTCAGAATTTGGCTTGCATTTTTAAAGTTGTAATTGCTTTTAATTTGCTGGCTTCTCTCTGCTATCTTTGTTCTGCCTCTTTGGAGTATTGTTTTGTCGTTTATATTATATGCAATGGATTTGGAGTAGGAAGACCTGCATTTAAATTCTAGTTCTGCCATTTCTTTCCTGTGTGACTTTGGATAGGTCACATTTTTGGTCCTCCCTACTGCCTCTGAGGTCCTTTCAACCTCAAAATCTGTAATAATATAAGATTCTCCAAAGTTTCTCCTTTGCATATGCAGGTAAAACAAATGTCAGAAAGGTAGGGAAAGGGGACTGAGCCAAGATAGTAGAGTTTCAGTAGTGATCAAGCTGAACTCTCCCAATATTCCCCTTTAAACAACTTTAAAATAGTTTCCCAAATCAAATTTTGAAGCTGCAAAGTCAACAAAAAGTCAGAGTGAGACATTTTCCCATTCTAAGACAAATTAGGAGACCAGCAGAAGAGTGACACTGGGGTGGGGGCAGGTTTGGAACAGCAAGCTAGGCTTTGGAGGCAGCTGTGAAAGAAGCAGCAGCAGCAACCACCCTGGGAGGATGGTAAGGGGATTGAATGACTGGTCAAAAAGAGATTACAGGGAACCCTTTGCTGGCAACTCTATTGCCCATACACAGTTCTGTTCCACGGTTCCAGGTTGAAGATGACTACTTGTGGTTGGTCACAAGGGGAGAGGGGCCTTGGTTGCAGTACCAAGACAGAGAAGAGCACTAGCACTTGGGGTGGCAGGAGAGTAGGTCATATTTCCAGGGCCAAGTGGAGTGCTAGCACTTGTTACTGTTGGGTATCAAAGACCTTCCTGGGTAAAGACCAGAGCAAAGATCAGGAGAATGGTAACTATACCTGTCCCTGGATCACATCACTTTTGAAGTACCCAAAACTTTCAGACCCCCAGAACTAGCTCTGAAAACAGCAGCACAAAAAAGACTGAGCTTGGTACATACCCAATTCAGGTAAGCAGAGCACAACTTTAACATAAAGCCCAAAGCGAAGAAATAGGCTGAAAAATGATAAAACAACAACAAAAAATAAATTTGACCATAAAAATCTACTATAGTGACAGAGAAAACTAAAATATAAACTCAGAAGAAGATAACAATGTGGGAAAAGAGCTTTCTTAATATATTGGGAACTGAATTCATAAAAATAAGCCATTCCCTAATTGATGAAAGGTCAAAGGATATGAATAGGCAGCTTTCAGAAGAAGAAATTAGTTACTTATAGTCATGTGTAAACATGCTCTAAAACACTATTAAATAGATAAATGCAAATTAGAACAACTCTGAGGTACCACTTTACACCTACCAGAAATGACAGATACTGGAGGGTACAAGGGAAAATAAGTACACCAGTGAACTATTGGTGGAGTTGAGAACTGGTCCAGCCATTCTGGAGAACAATTTGGAATCATGCCCCAAAAGCTATACAATTATGCATATGCAAAGGTTATGCATACCCTTTGACCCAGCAATATTACTACTAGGTCTGTACCCCAAAGAGGTCAAAGAAAAAGGATAAGGACCTTTATATATAAAAATATTTATAGCAGCTCTTTTCATGTTGGGGAAAAATTGGAGGGGAGGCTCATCAATTGGGGAATGCTGAATGAGTTGCAGGATATAGTTATATGATGGAGTATAATTGTGCTATCAGAAATGATGAGGAAGGTGGTTTCAGAAAAATCATGGCAAGACCTCTATGAACTGATGCAAAGTGAAGTGAGAGGATCTGGTAGATCATTGTGCTCAGTAACAGCAACGTTATAATGGTGATTAGCCATGCAAGACTTGGTTACTTGATCAATAAGATGTCCCAGACAATTCCAAAAGACTTATGATTAAAAAAAAATCCTACTTACCTCCAGAGACAGAACTGATGTTCTTTGTGCATAATTTGAAGTATGGTTTTCTTGCTTTCTTTATTTTTATTTTTATTTTTTGCTTTCCTCCCTCAGTATGGTTAATATGGAAATATATTTTGCATGATTTCACATGTATAATTGATATCACTTTGCTCTCCTTCTTAGTGGGCAGGAAAGAGATAGAAAAGAGAGAGATCATTTGGAATTCAAAATTTAAAAGGCAAAAAATGTTAAAAATATATTTTAAAAAATTTTAGAAGTAAGGTTAAAAAAAAGAAAAACAGTGGGGGAAGGCATCATAAGTAGGCAACAGATTTGGGAAGGCAGTCAACAATCCATAAAAAATGCATAACCTTTTCTAGCATAGTGGAACTGTCTTCAGCCAGGACACATAAACAGAAAGAGGATTTCAGCAATGCATTTTTAGAGAGTGATCCTCATAGCCCTATAGCTATTTGTTTAAAAAAACAACAACAAATTTTTGTCTTCATTTTAACCTTCCATTCTCCATTCTCTAGCTTCCCTTGTGACACAGAAAAACAAATAAGTAAAAACATCCAATGACAGAAATTGGCAACGTAGGCGACATTTTGTCCTACTTGTCCACCACTCCACTGACTTGAAGAGAGAGGTATAGTATAGTTCATTATCTTTTCTCAGGGCTCCTTCACTGTTTTCTCAGTTACTAATAATTCAACTTCCTTTTTAGCAACCTTTTCATTTGTATTTTTGTAATCATTGTTGCATGTTGTTTTTTTCATTTTGTTTATTTGGTTCTGTATCAGTTCATAAAAATTCCCGTATGCTCCTCTAAAGTCTTATTCATTCATTCTTATAACATAATGATGTTCCACTTCATTCATATATCACAGTTGGTTTTTTTTTCCAGTCATTGTCCAATCAAAGAATAGCTACTTTATTGTCAGATTTTTGTTCTCATGAAGAATGTTTCTATCAATATTTTGATACATGTAGGACTTTTGCTTTCTGTCTTTAAATTCCTTCAGGATAAAGACCTAGTTGAGCATTACAAGGTCAAAGTGTATGGATGGATTAGTTACTTTCCATGCATAATTCCAAACTGATATCCAAAATGGTTAGCCCAATTCATAGCTTTGCCAATTTGTATTAATGTTGCTAGTCTTTCCATAATCACGACTATTGATATTTTTTAGCCATCTCTGCCAGTTTGCATGGTGTGAGGCAGAACCCCAGAGTTGTTTTAATTTACATTTCTCCATTAGTGATTTTGAACATGTTTTTATGTCGTCATCTGTAGTTTGTAATTCTCTTGAAAACTGTTTGTTCCTATCCTTTGACCACTTATCTAGCAGGAAATAGATTCTGGTGTCATATATTTGTGATAATTCCTTGTATATTTTGGAAATCAGGTTTTTATTAATGACATTTGATACAAATATTTTCCTTACTCTGCCATTTCCTTTTCTAATTCTATTTTCATTGATTTCATTAGTGAAGAGGCTTAATTTTTTATGTAGTTAAAATTGTTGACTTTATCTTCTAGGACCTCCTTTATCCCTTGTTGAGTGAAATAATTCCCCATTCATAGTTTTGAAAGTTACATGGTGTCACTCTCTAATTTTTTAGGGTGTGACCTTGTATAACTGGACAAATTATCCATTTTGAGGTGATTGTGCATTATGGTGTAAAATGTTGGTCTAAATCTAATTTCTGCCAAATTGCTTTCCAGTTTTCTCAGTAGCTCTTTAAAAAAGAAGTGTTTCCCTCAATTTATGTTTTTGATTTTATCAAACCCAAATTTGTTTCTGATTCTTACTTATCTAGTCTCTTTCACTGATTCACTTTCCTGTTTTGGTTCTTAAACTGGTACCAACTATTGTTTTATAATGTAATTTGAGGTCTAGTAGTAGTCTACCTTCTTCATTTATACTTTTTTCATGATTTCCCTTGAGATTCCAGACATATTCTTTCAAATGAATTTTATATCTAGCTCTATAAACTATAATTTGATTGGTATAGCACCAAATGTGTAAATTACTTTGAGTAGCATTATCTTCTTTTCCTATAGAATGGTCCAATCATGAGTGATGAATATCCTCCCAATTACATAAACCTTTCTTGATTTCTCTAGAGGATCCTTATTACCCTATGGTGCGTGAAGAAAGAGAGAGAAGGAAGTAGGTAGGAAGGACATTATCACATCAGAAGAGCATGGCTGCTAGTTTCAGATGTTCCTAGGTGTTTTTTTTCCTTTTGTGTCTAATAAAGTGATGCCTTCTACTGTGTGTGTTTTTCCAGGGGTGTTTTGAGCTGCCCTAGGCCTATACTTGTTTTGTATTCTTGGTCCAGGGTCAACAAAAGCTGGATCCCTAATTGATATTTTCTGAGATTTCTTTCTCTCCTCCCCAGGGGTATTTATAAAGCCTTAGAGGTCAGATGTTAAGGTTTCCTAGGGCTGACAGCACATTCAATTTTTGATGGGTACAACATCTTAGGGTAGCTCATTCTAAAATTGTTCTTTTCTCCAAAGACTGGAAGCTTAGTCATGCTTACTGACTGTCTATTCTAGCAATAGAGTGCTTTAAAAATTGAAGTTGCTTCCCATTCTTTTGGCACCTAAAAATCCTGGAGGAGTTCCTTTAGTTCATTATCCAAAAATGTTCACCAGCAACAGCTGAAGAGGTTGAAGTCGTGTTATTTATACTCACAGAATCAGTGGTATTCAGGAAAGCATCAGTTGGAGAAGACTGTGCTAGATTTTTCCCACCCCGTTGTGTTTTTCTATTTTGGGCTCATGCAAAATGGCAGAGACCGTTACTACACTTATTTCCAGTACACAGTCTATCTGGTTGCCATAAGGATTCCCACAGGGTTACCATTCTTCTGCATGGGTTATCCTAACTCTATTTCACTAGATTCTGGAGCAGAATCTGCTTCACAATTCACAGCACCAATGGACGTTTGAATGGCAGCAGATGAGAACCCTATATTATTATCATCCTAACGAACAAAAACTTAATAAATGCCCATTCCGTGCCCGACACTGTTCTAGGGGCTGCACATACCAATACAAAATTGAGCTGGCATCCATCTATCCTCAAGGAACTTGCACACACACACACACACACACACACACACAAACACATACACTATGTTCATCAATGAGCAAATACAGGATAGACACAGAAGAAGCATACAGTGAGAGGGGTGTTGGTACTAATAGGGAAAGGCCTCTTTAAGCCAAATCTTGTAGAGAACTAGGGTCCCAAGAAGCAGAAGTGAAGAGAGGGTGCATTCTAGGCATGAGAAACAGACTATGCAAAGGCAGGGAAGTAGGAGGTGGGATGATGTGTATAGGGAAAAGCAAGTATGCCAGTTTGACTGGAGTCAAAGAGCCCCCTGAGGAGGATGGATGGGGTGGGGCAGTGAAGGGCTTTAAATGTTTGTGTTTTATCTTAAGGCCAATGGGAAGCCACTGAAGTTTCTTTAGCAGGAGAGTGACATGGTCTGATCTATTCTTTGTTGTTCTGTTGTTTTCAGTTGTTGCTGACTCTTTGTGATCCCATTTGGGATTTTCTTGGCAAAAGTACTGGCGTTTGCCATTTCCTTCTCCAGCTCATTTTTTACAGATAAGGAACTGAAGCAGACAGGATTAGGTGACTTGACCAGGGTCACACAGTAAGTGTCAGAGGCTAGATTTGAACTCACAAAGGTGAGTCTTTCTGACTCCAAGATCAGCACTTTATCTGCTGTGCCACCTAGCTGTCCCAGAGCTATACTTAGTAATACTAGCTTGTTAGTCATAGAGAAGATGGATTGGACAAGAGAGTAATTGAATTCAAAGAGACTTATAAGGAGGATATTATATAAGTCTAAGGGATATTGATACAGGCTGATATTCAGTGAAGACCTGAACTGGGGTAATTATGGTATGAGTAGAGAGAATAGGTACAAGAGATAATGAGGTATTAGAATCAACAAGACTAGGCAACAGATTCAATATGGTGGAATCAAATGGCTCTTCTCAGCAATGCAAGGTTCTAAGAAAATTCCAGAAGTCTCATGATGGAAAATGATATCCATATCCAGAGAAAGAACCATGGAGGCTGAATGTAGATCAAAGCATACTATTTGTGATCTCTCTTTTTAGTTTTGTTTTTTTCTTTCTCCTGTTCATTCCATTGGTTATAATTCTTCTTTGCAACATGAATAATGTGAAAATATGTTTAATATGAATGTATATGTAGAGCCTATATCAAATTGCAAGCTGTCTTGGGGAGGGGTGAGGGCAGAGAGGGGGAGAAAATTTAAAACTCAAAAGCTTGTGAAACTGAATGCTGTAAACTAAAAATATATATTTTATTTATTTATTTATATATTATATTATATATGTAAATTATATAAATAAATATATATATTCTATATATAAATATATGTATATATAACAACATTTTTAAAAAAGAAAAAAATATGGTGGAGTCAGAGAGTCAGACAAGGATATTTCCTAGGTTCTGTATCTGTATCACCACTCTCAACAGAAATTGGAGAATTAGGCAGACATAATTCTAGCACTTTTCTTCCGTTGATTATTTCCATTTTATACCGTATTTAGCTTGTTTTTACATATTTGTTTGCCTCCCTTACTCTTTTAGCCTTGACTCTAGATACAACTCTTCCTCCTGTTTGGCACCCATACCCTGCTATTCTCTGTTACCTTCCATCGTCTTTGCTTTTGCCATGGTGACTTTCCTTGGCATCTTCTTCCTTGTACTGTCAGAGATTAGAAACCAGTCATATACACTGAGATTCACTTCCTTCCTATAAAGCTCATAGTCCACTTCTAGATCTCTTGCTTTGGCAACCTCTTCAGCTATTGTCATTTCATATACTGAATCTGCGAACGCTTATGTTTGAATAGCTGCAGGTGATTGGATATGTTTCATAGCTCTGAATAGGAACATATCTTTATTCTGGCACTGAACTAGAGTACCATGGTAGGTAGCTGGGCTTTAAGTTATTGTGTTTTTACCAGAGATTGAATATTAACCAATAAATCTTGCTAAGATATGAGCTGTCTTCAATTGTATGATGTGCTGGGCAACTTAAAACCAAATGTTTAGAGGTTATTTGCCTTTATGTTAGGGAATGGATAGGATCATAGATCTAGACCTGTAGGGGATCTTAGAAGTCATGTAATCCAATCACTTCATTTTATAAAGAATTATCACCTTTTGAGTTTGAAAATAAACCCTCATGTCCAGGACAGGGAATCTGAAAGAGAAAGAAGACTGAAGTGAGTAAGTGGAGGCTTAGAGGCTACCAAAGAAAACCTTTGGGTTTGCCTTTGGCCCTATAATGCTCAATAGTTTTATCAGTTACTTGGGTAACAGTTTCCATGCCATGATTGTGAAAGGCACTCACAGCTAGAAAGAATATTTAATCTGGTAGATTAGGGTGAAGATCTAAAAACTATCTTTCCACTTTCGATGTTTTACTTTACAGACCAACAGACTTTCTGAAATCAGCATACAGTCTCTCACCTCTGTGCCTTTACAAAGATAAGAGATTTAGAATTGGAAAATTGAAGTCTGTTCCCAGTGCCTGGAATATCCACTTGCCAAACCTCTACCTCGTAGAATCCTTAGCTTTTTTTCAAGATTCATCTCAGATGCTACCTCCTAAGGGAAATCTTTCTGGGTCTCATTAGTTCCTGGGGCTCTTCTCTTCAAAGTATTTACATATCTCTCTAAAGGTTATTTCCTTCTTCCCTACTCCCCCCAAGTATACTCTCCTTGATGGAAGGAACTGTTTTTCATTTTGTCTTTATGTTCTTAGCCCCTACCATAATGTGCTACATGTAATAGATGTTTTAATAAACTCTTCTTGAATTGAGTGATTGGTCACATATGATAAAATGAAATTTGATAAGGTTAAAGTTGTATACTTGCTTTTTTTTAAATCAACTGTACAAGTTTAGGGCAGGGGAGGTATAACTAGACAACAATTTGTGGGAAGAAGATCTGGGGCTGACAAGGCTAGAGGTTTGCTCAATATAAATCAATAGTGTGACCCAGCAGTCAAAAAAATTAACACTGCCTACACTGAACTAATACAGATGTACGGTCACAATTGTGATCCTCTATAGCCTTGGTCTTCATTACAGGTTGACTTGAGTCTTTTGTTAGGGTGATCCAGGTTTCTAGCTAAGCCTGGGCCATTTTGCATGCAACTTTACTAATTGGTGGCAAAAGTACTATTGCAAAGCTATGTGCCTGAGTAAGGAGCAGACTTGGAATAAGAGTTTTGGAGAAGAGAGACATTTTCCATGCTGTTATTGAGAAAACACCAAAACACCATGGGTGCCAGATTTTCTTGGGGACTAACTAAAGACACACACACACGCACACACACACAGACACACACACACCATGCACAGAGAAAAAGACACACACTTTGGAAGCAAAAGTTATATAGTGAAAGTAAGCTCTTTAGAATGTACCTGATCTCCTCAAATTGATCAAAGAAGTAAGATGCACAAGTACATATAAATATACACATATATTTATAGCAGTTATTTTAATTTTTTTTAGTATTTATTCAATATTTTACTTTTCCCTAGTTACATGTAAAACAATTTTTAACATTTGTTTCTAAAACTTTGAGTTCCAAAGTCTCTTGCTTCCTCCCTTCCTCTCCCCCTACCCTTCCCCATTAAGAAGACAAGCAATTTGATATAGGTTAGTGTAGTCATGGAAATATATCCATAATAGTCATGTTGAGAAAGAAAACATAGACAAAAAAACTCAAGAAAAATTAAGTAAAAAAAAACCCAGTAAGCTTCAGTCTGTATTCAGACAACATCATTTTTCTCTGGGGATGGATAGCAGTTTTCATAAATCCTTCAGAGTTGTCTTGGATTATTGTATTGCTGAGAATAACTAAATCATTCACAGCTGATCATCTTAAAATATTGTTGATACTTTGTACACAGTACATTTCACTTTGCATCAGTCCTTGCAAGTCTTTCCAGGTTTTTCTGAGAGTATCCTGCTCATCATTTCTTGTAGTACAATAGTATCCCACCATAATCACATACCACACCTTGTTTAGTCAGTTCCCAATTGGTGGGCATCCCCTAAATTTATAACTTTTTATCCCCATAAATGTAATGTCGGTGAAGACTTCTCAGGGACCTATGCATAAAGTAGATCAGATCCTAGGTCTAAGTTTCAGTTTCCCAGAAATCATGTGACATAGGGCAATTTGAGACTGTGAAACCACCCCTCCCCTGTACTTCCTCATCCTCTATGTCATCTCAGCAGTTAATAAGCCAAATAAGGTATTGCAGCAAGTTACGATCTAACATTGGCTGAAAGAGTCCTTCCTTGTGCCTTGAACAAAGTCCTAAGCCAATAAAGTTAAAGGTCAGGGTAGGTGGGAGGGTTAGCAGTTTTCAGCTATATAACCATGCTTTTGCTTTTGTGCTGTGCCTCCCCTCTCTAGACTGCCTAGTGAGGGTGATGCCCGCTTCTTGCGAGAATCAAATAAAGACCTTTCTGTTTGTACCTTAAGACGCCTCAGAGTAGCAAATTTAAGTAGGGGTCTCAATGTCCCACACACCCAGAAAAGAATTATAGCACCTCTTTTTGTGGTTTTAAGGAATTGGAAACTAAAGAGATGATGGCCAATTGGTTAAAAGCTGAACAAATTATGCTACATGAATATAATGGAATACTATTGGGCTATAAGAAGTTGTATTGGAGGTTGTGTTGGAGAAAGCTGGGAAGACTTGTATGAACTGACAAAGAAAAGATTGAACAGAACTAGGAGAACAGTTTATATAATAAAACAACATTGTAAAGATAAAACAAATTTGAAAGACTTAAGTACGTTGATCAAGGATCAGTTTTGGAAGAACTAATAATGACGCCTACTATCCACCTTCTGACAGAGAGGTTTCAGGCTCAGGTTACAGAAATGAGACATATTTTTGGACATGGTCAATGTAGGAATTCGTTTTGTTTGATTATGCATATTTGTTACAAAGGTTTTGTTTTCTTATTTTTCAAGGTAGTGGGGAAGGTAGAAGGGAAAAAAACAGATTTTTGTTCATTTAAAAGTAAAATAAAACAACACATCTCTGATTTCCAACTTGTCTCCGTAAAGACTTCAGGTAATGGTAAATCAATTTTGAATCTTCCAAGTATTGCCCTACAAAAACTGAAATTCATTCTCATGATTCTTAAGATCTCACTTTCACAAAATGAAGGAGGAGCAACTGATTATATCCCCAGTTCCAAACAGGTAGGTCAATTGACAGTAAAGTATCTAAAGGCTTCTAAAAGGTTAAGGCATCAAAATAGTAGTAGACATGTTGACTAAAATGACCCAAATCCTTCTTTGTGCCAGATCCACCTTTGCTATACATAAATGTGGTATAAGTTTCCTCTGAGAAATCAAACAGGGATTTTCCCCCCATTTTTTCCCATTAGCATCCCATAATTTGTCTCTCATTTAAATGCCACCCTCTTCTCTGTACTACCCAACCAAGTCAATCATTTTATCAATTATAATTTTCTGAGTGAAAGTCCAAATTTCCATACGTTGCTTCATTGATTACCATAAAAATACCCTGCAACATGCTATTGTTCAATTCTATTTTAATAATTTCAATTATGCTTGTTTCTTCCCATTGTCTTGACCTCTTAGCAGTCAAGTCCTATTTGGAAAAATTGAAAGTTGTCCTGAAAGATTTGAAAACCACTCAGAGGGTAGCCAAGGCTGTATAAAAATGGAACACTGTCCCTTGCACCACTCCTGCTTTCTAATTTACAATTGTCGGTTGTCTGGCCCTTAACATCTATGCTCTGCATGGTTTTAATTGATTACATATGTATTTTCATGTTTTTATTATATGTTCTTTTTAACACCTTTCTATTTGTAAATTCTCCTCATCCTAGTTCATAGTTTAAGTACATTAAAGGCTGGGGTCATGTCTTCCACTTTATTTGAAAACTGCCCCAAGTGGTTGTAGAAAAACTGGCACACGAATCTATCGTTGCTAGATCTGTGAATTAGCTTAACTATTTGGAATGGAATTTGGAACTAATTCTAAGAAAGTAAGTAAAATGTCTCTATCTCTCAATTTAGAGACCCTACTGCTAGGTACATATCCCTATAAGGTTAAACATTGAAAAAATAGTTCCATATATAAAAAAATATTTATAACAGCACTTTTTATAGTGGCAAAGAACTGAAAACAAGGTAGATTTGCTTTAGATCCCCAAATGATTAGGGAATGGCCAAATTGTGATATCTGAATTTAATGTAATACCACAGATCTATAGGAAACAATGAATATAAAAATATTGTTTATACATATAAACATATAATATATAATAAAAATATAATACGCATTATATTATAAATATAATGCAAATATATATTATAAATATAAAATAAATATACATTATATTATATGTAGAATATATGATAAAATATAATAAAATAGAAGCATGAGAAGACATATGAAATAATCTAAAGCGAAGCAAGCAAAACCAAGAAAACGATATGCATGGTGACTACAACAATGTGAATGGAGAGAACAGCAAGAAAGCAAATGATGTTTAATTACGATGAACAAGCTTGGCATTTTTGTCAGAAGTGATCCGCTACTCACGCTTTCAGACTTGTTTGCCACACTGCTTTTTAATCTTTTTTTCCTCTTTTTTAAATAAGAGGCAGCTTCCTGGGTGGGGAAGAGTGGAGGGATATATTGACAAAAGAACAAGATGTAACAAAAACAATAATAACATCGGTAACAGCTCTCATTTACATAGCACTTCAAGGTTTGCAAAGTGCTTTTAAATACTGTGGCAGCTGAAAGATGAAATGACTAAGACAGGAAGACTGACTGGGGAGTCTACTGACCAGTTTATTATACCTGCCTAGCTGATAAATTGCTTTTGCTCAGATTGTTTCCTCAGTTATTATTAATTAATTGACATAATATGTTAATTCATTTGAAGCAAAGGTAATTAGTAGCGTTTTTTTTTTAAGAAAAAGAAAATAGCCATATATGGGTAGTACCCTGCAGGTGACAAATAACTCTGGATAATGAAGCAAAGATCACGTTTTGCAGAGGGCCCTCTCTGGTATGCCCATATTCATTGCAGTCATGGCTATTTGCAACCATTTGTATTTCTTCATTACTGGATATCTGAATTCTGTTATTTCTGTCCATTTCTTTCTTCTCTTTCTGCTATGTTTTCTCAGTGCCCATCTGCTGAATAGCTCTCTTAATTTAGAACAGGAGGCACCATATTAAAGGAACCTTGACATCAACAAGTCTAATGTGAATAGAAAAATTCCTCAAATGCCTGCTCGTCTCTGACTCTGAATTTGCACACAGAAATTCAAATTCATTAAGCTAGAGACAGAGCATGTTGAGACTGCTGCAGGTTTAATAAAGAGGTCATGGCTTCTCATTTCAATCATTCTAACTGAAGACATCATTAGGGCTAAAACTAAAATAAGAGAATGTCACAGAATGTCAGGCTAGTCATAGTTCAACTTTTCTTTTTTGCATTAGTGACTCAGCCTGTTGCCATGGCAACCTGACACTTGTATAAAGGATACTGGGTTTGAGGCTTCTCCCTCACTGCTTTTCAGTTAGTATAAATTACACTCCTACTTCATGGGCTATTGCCATAATATTTATATCTGGGTCATAGCAGTAATGTAAGTGGAAGAAAATATCTGTTTAAAGCAGTACAGAAACCTCTTTTTTCATAAGAGAACAAATAGCTATCTAATGTTTGATGTGAGCACAGATAAACTTGTAATAAAGCATGAATTCTTTCTCCTCTAGTAAGACTTCCATGCTAATGCCCTTTGTGGAAAGATGACAACACCTTGCTCCTCCATAGTTTGATGAGGCCATCACTCTGCTGTGGATCTAGACATAATTATTGGGCATTATGGCATTTGCCTTTGGGGCCCTGCCACCACCTCCTAGTATCTCCTAAGTCTTTTTTTAGCATTTCTCCCATCCAGAGCCACCTCCACCCATGGTCTTCCTGCCTTCAGGGCAGGGTCCAGTTCTTTGATGCTTTCCCTCCTTCCAGTCATTTGTCCAAGTCATCCTTTATTATGTTGTCATATGGATCTTCAGAAAATATTATTCCCACTATTCTACTCCCCATTTCAAGAATCTGCAGACTCCTAATTGCCTAGAAAAAATGGGCACAAGATGTGGAATGAGACATGCCTGTTTGCAAGCAGGAATTTCCTTTGCTTGCCTGTGGAGATTTTCTATAAATGCTTTGCTTTTGCTTTTTTCTTTTTTTCATTTTCAGTGGGGGAGGATGAGTGGGAAGAAGTGTAAATAGATCTATGTTAATAAAAAATATAATAAAACAAGACAGCAAAGTGATTGAATCAATGCAGGATAAGACTGAAATATGTTTGCTATTTTAGACCTATAGGTTACTTCTCAAATGATTTAATAAAACATTTAAGCACCTATTTTGTGCTGGGTATAGTGCTCAAAACTGGAAGTTACTTTTTAGATGATAAAACCAAAATATTCTTAGACCTTGAAGGACTTACGTTCAAGTTGGGAGAAACAACAGGTACACAGGCAGGTAAATTTAAAACAAAAAAGTAATTCTTGACTAATGACTAGAAGATCAAGAAAGTTTTGCTGTATGACTGAGCCTTGAAGGGAGCTAGAGATCCTTTGACGCAGAGGCAAGGAAGGGCTTTTCACGTATGGGGAAATAAGTCAGCCAGCTGAAGCATACATGAGGGCATGTGATGTGAACTGATTTGAACAGCTAGATTGAGAAAAAAAAATTTAAATGACAAACAGAGATGCTTATATTTTATTGTAGAGAGACCAGGTGGCCATTATAAAGCTTCTTGAACAAGGGAGTAACTCAGTGGGAATTCAAGATCAGAAGACAACGTAAAGTTGAAATAGTTAACTATAAAGCTAAGATTGAGCAGAGAGGAAAGTAAAATCAGAGGAGGAGTGATGGCCTATACGCAGTTCTATTTAAATGGAGGGTTAGTAGGTTTATAGAGGTATTAGTTGAGTCGTTCAGCAAGATATAGAATGTTTAGAGAAATTAGCACAAAATGAAGGGACTAATTGCTGTGTGTATGTATGTGTGTAATATAAGTATGTGTATATTATATATATGTATATATACACACACATATACATACATGTGTTTATGCTCTTATTTTCTGTTTAGATTTTTATGGTCCTAGTGATAATATTTGCTTCCTTTAAGTATATTTCTAGGTTCCTAGTAGTAATATGTGATTCCTTCAACTAGGTTTAGAGCATTCCAGCTATTTTGCACTCTAAAATGAATTGGAACTCATACCTTAAATATATATTTAATTCTTTTTAATTTTTTCTATGCATCTAATTTTTCTGTGTTATGATGATTTGTTAACATTTGTATATATGTATACATATGTATGTATTTGTATACATATTATGATGATTTGTATACATATATTATATATTAAGATGTTTAGTATACATAAGGATTTCTCTTGTTCTTCATATTTGTGTTCTGAGCACCTAGCACAGTATTGTGCCTTGAATTGCTCATTGATTCATCCTTTACAACATATCTATAAAGTGTTTTGCTAACCTTAAAGAATCATATAAATGTTGGTGATGGTCATGATGATATAATGAAGAAGAAAAAGATGCAGAACATAGTTTTGGGGTATCAAGTAATAGAGTTTTGCTGGAATCATGATCACAGAGTGGACAATTCCATTGCATAAGACTCAAAAGGGTGATCGCAAGTTATTAGGAGCAAAACTATTTGATCTCTGATCAGCTGATAATTACCTTAAATAAGGAGATATTGACAAAATAACAATCCAATTGCTTGCTTTTCAACCTCACATAGAATTCCAAAAATATTTTTGTAAGGGGGATGATTAAGGAAGCCATATATCAATCTGAGATGTTCCCTAGTCAACTGAGTAAGATTGCAGCACATAAGCCATCTTTTAGAGGCAACTCAGTCTCAGCTCCTCATGGAATATGTCATTGATTGCCACCATACTGAATGGATTTCAGAGACTGAGCTTTCCTCTTGATGAATGGTTGAGAATCAGGTGACCTCCCTGCTATCTACAAAAGGAAATTGATTCCTTTGGTCCACTGCCTATTTCCTTTTCACCTTAAGAAGATATGATACAACACAGCAGCATGGTTTTGTGTGTGTGTGTGTGTGTGTGTGTGTGTGTGTGTGTGTAAATGTACAATTTCTTCCCTTCTCTCCTTCAGGAAAAGTGGATGGCAACTTGTTGCAGAATTATATGATAATGGTAGACATTTCCCTCAGAAGGAAATGCAAGGAAACTGTTCCTGAAACACAACCTCTTGTAAATAGGAGATAGAATGGAGTGGGACTATGAATTCCTGGACAGATTGATTTCAAAATCCAACCTTCTAGACAAGAAAGGGAGGTTTCCTGAGTAGCATTGACGTTGGGAGCTTCCTTACAGGTAACTCCAAAAATGTGAGTTATTCAGTTCAAGAACTTGGGTATCCTATATTTTAGAAAAAAAAATTTTTTTTCCTGCTACTTTGTGCTCCATGGAGAAAGATAATAGTAAACATAGTTCTGAAACTTCATCCTACTTAAAGAGGAAAGAGCAAAGACCGAGTTCATATCTGGTCTCAGACATTCACTAGCTGTGTGATCCTGGGCAAGTCACTTAACCACTATTGTCAACCAAAACAAAAGAAAAGAAAAAGTAAAAGAGCAAAACCAGTGAGCTACTCTGTCAGGGTTAAAGGAAAGGATATATCTTGGTCAACAGCCGCCAAAGTATATTTACTTTCTGGGGGTAATCTAAGCCACAGGGTGGCACTACGAGTCTTGGAGAGACTGTTTAGACTCTGGAGAAAAGGAACTCACTGGGACAACAAAGGGTCACTCCAAGATCAACCTTAATTTCATTTCCCCCCTGGGAGATTAAGAGGGGGAGGGAAGGGCTATTTGAATGTATTAAGTTTCTCTATTTATGGACTTCTGTGAGTCCTTAGCATCTCATGCCTTTTATTGTTGTAGGAAATAACATGCATTTAGGACTTCCGGTGCTGTGTTTAAGATGAGAACCCAGTTATCCACATTTGGGGAAATGTAAACAGAAACATCATGAGAGAAAGACCACCACATCTGTTGGCAGAACGCTTGGGTTGGAATCCAGCCTTTGACGCCACCTGTGTGACTCAGTCTCCCTCAGCCTGTTTCCTCATCTATAAAATTAAGTAATTGCACTGTCTGGACTCTGACATTACTTTCAGCTCCAGATCTGCGATTCCATGACCTAATCTCTATTTTGGACATTTCCCTGGTGTGTGGCATCCAACCAAGGAGACAAATTGACTTTCCTTGAGTTATTACTCCAGAATCAGACCTAGTCCATGTGAAACCAGAATTTTTTGGGGGGAGGGGATGAGGGAGTTTGGGAAACATGTAACCTTCTGCTTGAAAACTTGAAATGATCATGCTTAGAAGAAGCAGCCTTGGCAGAGTCCCTAAAGAACCTTTAAAGTACCTTATACAATTTTTAAAGGACTCCATCATCCCCCAAATCCAGTTTCTTTTCCAGACTTTCCCAGTAAAAAACATCAGCTGGTTTGGTTTTTACAAAATTGGCATTGACAATTTGATAAAAGTAAGGACTATTCAGTTCAAATTTTAAATCGGTGACTATCTTGCAGTTTGAAAATAATGATGACCAGTCTCTGGTCTCCACACTTTTTTTCCTTTGAAATCTTCAAGTAGGAAGAGAATGCAGTGGAAATATATGTATTGTCCTACTATAAATTCTTGGTTTAAATCCTAAAGTCTATTTCTCCAGGGAAGAAAAAGAAACAGCATAGACTGCAGAGAGAAATAAGCACTAAATAGTGACTAATGGAGAAAGGGAGGATTTCTAAACGGCTGTAGGATGTGAGGTCTTGAACAATTCACTCATCATTCCCAATTGCTGCCTCATACACACTTGCTAATAATAACAAGAGCTTAGATTATCCTCCTGGATGCTATTTATGTGATCAGAGCAGAAGAATACTTTAAATCCAGTATTTCTTGATCCTGTTCTTTCTCGTGAACTTCTCTTTTATTCAGCTTCATTCCGGTGGCTCTCCTTCTCTGGCTTCTTCAATCTCTTTCTCTTCACTGTCCCTTCTGTAGCCACAGCTTTCATGGTCCGCTCTCCCTACCAAGCCTAAAAAAGCCCTTAAATCTTCACTAGGTCCCCACAACATTCTCTACCTCCCCAGAAACCATTCCATCTTTCCCCTTCTCTTTGTTGTTGTTTGGTCATTTCAGGAGTGTCTGAGTCTTGGTGGCATGTGAATTAAAACTGAAAGGACAGATTAGAATTCGACCGGTAAATGGTGGGAATGAAAACACTGCTGTTATTCGATTGTTGTTCTGACTTTTTGTGACCTCATTGGGGTTATCTTGTAAAGATATTGGAGTGGTTTCCCATTTCCTTCTCCTAACCATTTGCAGATGAGGACACTGAGGCAAATAGGGCTAAGTGACTTGCCTATGGTCACACAGCTAGTAAGTGTCTGAGATCAGATTTGAACTCGGGAAGATGCCTTGATTCCAAGTCCTGCTGTATCCAGTGGCTTCAAAGCTCCTGTGTCCCTTTCTCTTGGAAAATTTTTGACCCTCACTATCTCCATTGGTTCCTCCCCAAAGGGGGTCATAATGAGTCAACACAACTGAAACAAATGAACAACAAGCTGGAAATACAGATGCAAAAGTGAAACAGTTTCTGCCTTTGAGGATCTTATATACTTTTGAAGGCAAATATGTACATATGCAAATATATACAAAATACATGCAGCATAAATTTTAGATGGGAGGGCACCGGCAGTTTAAGGGAGTAGGTGTGATATTAATGTAAGGTTAATGGGTGGGGGTTAGGGAAGAGTTAAAGATTTTCCCTGCCCATTAAAAGCCTCAATAACTTTTGTTAATTTTTTGTGAGGCACTTGGTCAGAGGGTGTATCACCAAGGCAATATTCACAGCACTGGTGGTGGCTATGAGTATGCCTGAGTAGTTCTCAGTTGCAAAGTGTAGCAGACTCTCCACATAGAAAGCAGAAGAAAAACATTTATTTAGACGCCAGAAAGCCAAATTCCAGAACCAGAAAGCAAAATCAGTCATAGTGACCAAGAAGTCAACACAGGTTATCACCACAAGGGGCAAAACCATTTCCAAGTCTACCTGCCTCCTGCTGGGACCTTCCCACAAACAAACAAACACTCATGAGCCTAAATTGTGCCTTCCTGCCACTGTCCTTCCCAGTTCTGACTAGCCTGACCAACTTCCTCCCAGCTCTGCTCCACCCTTTCTGCTCCACCTGGTCAGCAAGCTCCTCCCACCACATTTGATGTAGATTTTCATGTGATTTAAGCAGGTCACATGGGCTTATTAATGAGGGGGAAAGATTTTCCCATTTAAATTACCATTACAGAGGGTAGTGCCCTCCGGCTTTGAACAGTGTATAAATACTTTGAGGTGAGGAGGTGAGGTTTTAGTTTGGGGCTTACTTGTTGGAAGCGTTCATTTGGACAGACCAGACTCTGTGTAGCCATTAAGGAACCTGTACCTTTGAAAACCCAGGTGTTGGTGTTTTTCTCTCTGGTAATTATGTACGTATTGTCTATGGTCAGACAGTTGGATCTGTCTGTTGATCAGTGATATACATATTGCTTATGGTCCGACAGTTGGAAGTCCTGTCTGTCTTTATTTCTCTGCTTGTATTTTCTCTTTTGGTATATGTATTTGATTAAAGTGATTGTTGACCTCTCAAAAGTTGCTTTCCTTTTAGAAAAACAGATCTAAGAACTTGTACAGCAGGTCCTCCTGTGTATGCCAGGGTGTTTGCTGTTACAGCAGGAAAAGTTGCATGTAGGAAGTAGTGATAGATCTGACCCAAAGAAACTAGGAATTCAAAGAGGTGGGTGAATTCCAGGGTTGGAAGCGGCTAGTGTGAAGGCATGGAGATCAAAGAAAGACTGTGAGTGTGTGAATTGGTGAGTAAGCCTGTATGTCTAATTCATAGAATTTGGGAAGGATGGTACTATATAATAATGTTGAAAATGGCAGTTTGGGCCATGTTGTGAAGAACTTCAAATGTTTCCTTCCACACTCCAGTCACATGAGGTGATTTGCTGTGGTTCTATACATGTCTCATATGTTTCCAGCTCCATGTCTTTGCTCACACCAGCCCTCATGCCTTCAATGCCCTTTCCCCCAAACTCAACCTAATTATTACCCTTCTTAACATTTAGTTGAAATGCCTTCTCATCCGTAATGCCTTCCAGTCCCAGAAATTATCCTGCCCTCTTCTAAACAACCAAAGCACTTTGGACCTCCATTATGACACTTTCACATTCATGGCTTTTCTCCCTTCCTAACTTCACTAGGGCAGGGATTATGTGTTATTTTTCTTCAAATTTCTGATAACAACAAGTACAGTGCTTTGCACATTCATAGAGCTTACAAGTACTTAATAAATGCTTGTGAATGTGTGAATTACTGAATGTGTGCATGCCAAAGGAAGTTGATCTTGGAGCAGTGATGAAAAAATCATCACTTTTGTTTGTTTTAATGAAGCAATGATCTCTTTCTAGTGGAACTTACTGTTAAAGGAAAGAAGACTCGTAGCATCATTATCTAATTTTGTCATTACCTCTCAATTGTCCCTCCTCTTCAGCACTGTGTAGTTGAACAGCACACACAAGATGAGACTACGGTACAAAATAACCAAACAAAAAACAAAAAAATAGTAGGGTTTCCATGTCATTGGAAAAGAAAAGGCAATGGGGTATAGTAGAAAGAACACTAAGCTCTAAATTAAAACAACAACAACAACAAAAACCCTGGATTTAAACTCTAGCCCTGTCTGTTGCCCCTTTAAACAATATTTGTAATGCCCACATTACAGGGACGTTATAAGGAAAGTGCTCTGTAAACTTTAAAGGGTTATTCCTTTATTTCATTTATTTTTAACTGTTCTGATGGTTACCTAGCTAGCTCAAGTTGGGATCAATAGAGGGGCCATTGTAGGAGGGTCCTAACATCTAGGGGCAAATAGTGGGCAAGATGATATTAAAAGATGTAAGTAAGCTTCCACTGGGGAGTAGATGGTTCTTAGGTGAAATGGATGGTGTTGGTTTTCTGGTACCTACTATACTTATTAAGAATGCTCATTTTTTACCACCTCCTCAGCTCCATCCGTATAGGATGCCAAGCAACTCCCTCTGTGTCCTGATCCCCAATATAAGAAACACTAGTATAGGAGACTATGCTGTATATAAAAAGCTCCCTGTCTTAGCTCATGCGCTGTTTTGAAAATGCAAGATTCTACATTTACCAGGTTCTTTCAGTGATCAAGCTGCTCTCAGTGAGTAAGCCAGGCACCTCTTGGAAGTGATATTAACTCAGATTGTTGGGGACAAACTGTCAGGAAACAAGTAATTTAGACTCACTGAGAAAAGTAGCAATTTGATGATGTGGTCAAAGAAGAAAAGCTTTTATTACTATCCTATTAGCTGGGGGACTCCCAGTGACATGATTCCTAAATCTGGCTTGGAGAGAGAACCTGCCTCTTAATCTTCTAGAGGTGCCAAAGGAGATTCTAGGTTCATTTATATAGAATGAAATGCCAAGGCTCCATTTTCCAATTAACCTCTGATACATATTGGCTGTATAACTATAGACACATCACTTAACCTCTTTGTACCCTAGGGAACTTCTTAAATTACAGAAGAATTTCTTGTCTCCATTGGTAGAACTTCCCCACAAGGGGGATTCTACACAACAATGAGGGCAGGGAGGTGATGTAGTGGAGAGGACACCATGCCTGGAGTCAGAAAGACCTGGGTTCAAATCCAGCCTCAGATACTCATTAAAACTGTGTGACTCTGGGAAAAGTCATTTGATCTTTGTTTGTTTTAGTTTTTCTTATTTGTAAAATGGGGAAATAATAACATCCACTCCCCAGGGTTGTAGTGAGGATCAAATGAGATAATAATTATAAAGTGCTTAGTTCAGTGCCTGGCACATAGTAAGCACTAAATAAATGTTTACCACTGCTGCTACTACTACTTCTACTACTACTACTACTACTACTACTACTACTACTACTACTACTACTACTACTACTACTCCTACTCCTCTTGTTTGACTTGTTGACTCTGCATTGGCAAAAATACCTGAGTGGTTTGCCATTATCCTTCTTCAGTGTGACCCTGTTTTACACATGAGGAACTGAGGGAAATAAGGGTTAAGTGATTTAACCAAGGTCACACAGATAGTGTCTGAGGCTGGAGTTGAACTTAGCTCTTCCTGACTCCAAGACCTTGCTCCATTCACTGAACTACTTAGCTGCTACTACTCCTGCTACTACTGTTGCTGCTGCTGCTGCTGCTGCTGCTGCTGCTATGTACTTTGCGCAGTTCTTGACACATGATAAGTACTCTATAAATGTTAGCTATTATTATTAGCATTATCATTATCACAGAAGGAGAACTGGGCTTTACCATTGGTCTTTTGGTTTAGAGTATAGAGACCTTTTTGGGTGTAACTCCTTTTTAAAAAATGAAAATCACCCAGTCATCAGACTAAGAAAAAACCTTTTGGTGGCTTTTCCTCCCTTAAGAGTCTATCTGTTTCTCCCAGCTAGAGTTTGTGTTTCACTATCCAGTGTCTTTGCCAAGAAAACCCTAAATGGGGTCACAAAGAAGCAGACACAACTGAAAAACAGTTTGAGCAGCAGCAATAATCCAGAATGAGCTACTTCACTCTAAGACAAACTCTTTGGAATATAGTCAACAGAGCTGCAACTAACAGAGCCTTAGGGCTAAACGCTTATTTTTAAACTGTATTTCCTTGTCACCAAGGGCTGTGTCAGAGACCCTACTCTGACTCGAAGTGCAAAAGTCCATGCACCTTCCTGCTTAATTTCTAATTGTTAAACTGGGAACAGTCAGTTAGAGTCCATGTTTCCAACAAACTACCAAAGCCTCTTGGGAGTTTGGGGATGTTCAGTCCCTCAAACTCCTTTAAGTGGAAGGGAAAAAAAACTAAGCCCTAGGAGCAAAGTCATTTTGTTATTCCCTTATGCTTCCACACTTCTAGTCCCATTTTTGGCCTTTGATATGTGTGTATACACATATATACATATGTATGTATGTGTATATACACCCACAGACACATACACTTGAGTTCAAATGTGGCCTCAGATACTTATTAGCAGTGTGACCCTGGGTAAATCACATAACCCTGTTTACCTCGGATCGTCATCTGTAAAGTGAATTGGAGAAGGAAGTGGCAAACCACTCAGGTATCTTTGCTAAGAAAACTCCAAATGGGGTCAGGAAAAGTCAGACACAACTCAAATGATTGAACAACAACAAATATGTATGCATAGCTAAAGAGTTCTGAGTAGTGCCATGACAGATCCAAATCTATGTGCTACAAGGGCTGCAAGGAATGACCTTGCAGAAGAATTGTGCTCTGACAGGCTGATGAATGTTGGCCAAGCCCTTTGGATCTATAAGCCACCAGGCTTTGAAAGTTTAGCACAAGCCTCATTTCCAACAAAGGTAGCATTGAGTCATTGGTATAAAAAGAAGACGCCTCGAACGGTTGTTAGCTCAATAGGCATCTCAGGGTAGAAGACTCAGGCTGAGGGAAGTTTCCAGAAAAGATTGATTTTCCCCTAATTTCCTCTCCCAATGCTGGTCTATCTGCAGACGCTATAATGTAATCTGCTATTTTGCTCCCCAAATATTTTCAGTAAACTGAATTTTGCCTCAACTGCAGAGGCCTATGGGTAAACTAGACATAGATATCACAGAAACTGATTAAAAAATTGGGAATTTTCCTTAGAGATCACTCTTTCTTAGAAAACATGGCTTGAGTCTAAAGAGAAGGCGACTTCTTGGGGATCCAGAACATGCCAATCTCTAGATCCAGGGGTGGGCTGATGCCAGCTCAAATAGAGCCAATGTTAAATTTTCAGTGTGAGCATCTATACCTTGGAAATATGCAAACATTACAAATCAGGGTTTGATTTCTTGTTCTCCTGATTGTCTAGACTTAAGAAAGCAATGGAGAAAATGTTAATATTGCAAACTAAATTTAAAAGTATGTCTGCATAAATTCTTTTCCCCCAGAGAATCCATGGATGTTTATAATATCAGTAAATGTTTATTTACTAGGATACCTCTGGGTGATAGGCACCAAGCTAGAGACAAAAGGGAAGGTGCATGAAATAAGTTAGGGAAAAGACTTTCTTGCCTGGAATCATGAGTCCTGGACAAACTATCTCAGTCCACAAAAATGAGGGTCTAAGATGATATTTCCCATGAGAAGAACTGAGCTGCTTGGGTGTAGCAAGAAGGTATCAACCTCAGGCCCTAGACTCTCATCCTCATAAGCAATGACTCAGAGAAGCAGCTTCTGGAAAACTGGGACTGCGCAACTTTGTCACCCAATTCACAGCCAGGAGAGATAGAAGCCTGTTGAAAACTAGGGAAAAACACCAAAGGAGAGGTAAAAACAGCAATCCTCTAGTTGTGCTGTACATTGCTGAGATTCATCCACAAGAATCTTTGAAGTCTGTAAGTCCTTAGCAACAGGATCCCCAGATCTCAGTGAGAAGGCACTTTAGATTCAGATCCAACTTAGGCCTTTGTTCCTTCTAGTCATCTTCCTGTGTGTGTTTGTGTGTGTGTTGGAGGTGGTGAACAGTCATGAATAAGACATGATTGCTATTGTTGTTTTGGTCATGTCTGATTCTTCATGACCCCATTTGGGGTTTTCTTGGCAGAGATACTGGAGTGGTTTACCATTTCCTTCTCCAGCTCATTTTACAGATGAGGAAACTGAGGCAAACAGGGAGAAGTGAGTTGCCCAGGGTCACACAGTTAGCAAGTGTTCAAGGATAGAAATTTAACTCAGGAAGATGAATCTTCCTGACTCCTGGCTCCGTACTGTATCTGCTGTGCCACCTAGCTTCCCCATTTACATTCTAGTCGGGGTGATTAGAGCAGTATATGTTTCCATACTTCCATACAGATGATTCTGTAATGTCACAGATGTGAATCCTCTAGCAGTGAAAATCATAATCTATCCAAATTTTCTTGTGGTCTGATTCTCTTGATCATTTCCTTCCATAAGTCCCCACCAGTGTATTTATTCCTAGTAGTTAGAGAACACTCTAATTGAAGTAAAGGCATTTAATGGTATACCATAGTTACAAAAAAAAAGAAAAAGAAAATGGTTTCTTTCTTAACTTGAGCCCACTCATATAAATACAGAAGCTTTCAGTGGGGAAGGGTTAATCAACAAGTATTCATTAATTGTTTGCTATGTGCTCTGCTATGTGCTGGTGATAAGGGCTCCAGTCTTCAAAGAACTAACATTCACTCGGAGAAACAGTATATATAATAAGCATCATATATGTGTATACAAACATATATACATATGCACGATAAAATGTTCTGGGATGAAAGCAGGCACTAGCATCTGGGGGATCAGGAAATGTCTTGGGTACAAAGTTTCAATGGAACAGAATTTTGAAAGAAATGATGATGGAAGAGAAGGAAAGTGAAACAGGAGTGAATTCCACACATGGGTTATAGTTAGTGCCGGAGTTTAGTGGGTCAGAGATGTAGTGTTATGTATGAAGATCATCAAGGAAGCTGGTCTGGCTAGACTGGGAAGGGGAGTAAAATAATGCTAAAGGTGGACACACAGGGATAAGGGATGGGAATACATGTCTAGGAAATATGTGTGGCTGGGATACCCTCATAGAGGGCTATGTGTAGAGAGGACATATGACCAGGGCACAGAGAGGGGCAGCCCATACCTTCCATGACTCAGAGCCACCATTGTCTTCCAGTGAAATTATTGTACTACTTTTTCCTGGGTCTGCTCCATGCAGATAGAATAGATGCGTAATATCTTGATCCAGCTGGTCTCCATCTATCTTCATTGTCCCCTAATACCCCATACAACTACAAGACAATCTGTGGTTAGTAAGCCTCCTCCCCTCCCACCCCTGGAGGTGAAGTCTACAGCTTTACCCATCAGTTCCTTCATCAACTTCCACTTGGGTGGGTGCTATGGTTGAATAAGTTTCTCTTGGACATGGAAGAGCTCCCTTGAGCTAACTGTTTCAGCTCTTGGCTATGAAGTTGTCTTTCAGCCACCAACTATGTAATTCCCCTTTTCAGGCAGTCTGCTCACAAGTGGTAAAGGACAATCAGGCTAAAATAAATCACTTTTGCTCTTTGAATGCTCTCTTCTGATTCAATACAACTCATACGACTTATGGTCAAAACCCCATTTTCCTTCTTAGTTCTAATTGCGCCTATGGTGATTGGGGTTCCCAGGGCTCTACTTCTTCCAGTGGAAAATGGGCCAGTTGAAACTGTAATGAAAGTTGCTGCATCAACTTTCCCTTGTAATGTTTCCCTTTCTTATGCAAATCAGGTGTGATGACTTTTGCCTTCCTTCCTAAAGCAACTAATAACAGACTGAGGGGCAGCTAGGTGGTGCAGTGGATAGAGCACCAGGGTAGGAGTCAGGAGTTCAAATCTCACCTCAGACACTTGACACTCACTAGCTGTGTGACCTTGCGCAAGTCATTTAACCCCAGTCATCTCATGCTGGGTCATCTCCAGTCATCCTGATGACTATCTGGTCACTGAATTCACATTGCTCTGGAGGAGAAGTGAGGCTGGTGACTGCACAGCTCTGCTTCACTCAAAGCAAAGTCAAGTGCCAGTCATGTCATTAGGCAGTGAAGGATGAACACACATTGTTTATCATTCATCTTCATTTATTTTTTCATTCTGTTTTGCTCCTATCCATATTTTCTTTGTAATGTTTTGTGGTCAATAACAATTTAAACATCTATTATTTTACTAATTGCTAACTCATTATTATTTTTACTAGTTATTTACTCACTTACACATTACTATATTACTAAATATGCTACTGGGCAGCTAGGTGGCACAATAGATAAAGTCCCAGGCCTAGAATCAAGGACATTCATCTTCCTTCAAATGTGTCCTCAGATAGTTCCTAGCGGCCTGAGCAAGTTGCTTAACTCAGTTTCCTCATCTATAAAATGAATAGGAGAAGGAGATGGCAAACCACCAGTATCTTTGCCAAGAAAATCCCAAAAGGGGTCACAAACAGTCAAATACAACTGAAAAAATGAATCAGCAACAACAAATTTGCTATTCTTTTTTTCAAGGAGAAAGGCAAAACAGGTGTTAAAGGGAAGGAAACACGGAATCCTTCCTTTTGAAAGGAAAACATAGTAAAGAGAAGCATGATTATAGCAACTAGTATTTAGCAGATGAAGCCACTGAGCCAGGTTCTGTTCTGGATATTGCAGGTGAAACAATACTGTGAGGTAGGGAGCATGATGAAGGCAGTGGAGTTCTCTACGCCTAAGCCCGTGGTGCATGGTGTAGTTATGAGTAGACTTTTATCTACTGTTTCCTCATAGGAGAGGAATATAATGGTTATTCTTGACCAAGCAAGAGACATTGGGTTGTTCTTTGTAGGAGAAAGTGAAGGCCTTCCAACTAACCAAGGCACATGGAGAAATTTTAGGGAAAGACACGGAAGATAGGATATGACCAAAGTCTAATTCTCATGGACCTTCTAGGAGAAAGAAGAAAATTTTATAAAGGCAAGTAGGCAGGAACTTAGTTTTCTGACTCAGTTGAAAGATGTTTCCCCATAACACAGCAGTTTCATTGCAGTCCCTAAAGAACATTACATATTGAATCATCAACTTCATTTCCTGTGACACATTTGGCTTTCGCTTGGAGATTTGGGTTGGCCATCTAAGTAATGACCAATCCAAAATAAGCATGCGACACAATGTGAGGCACTTGTAAAAGCCCAACAAACCCTCAATTAGCAGGCAGTAGTTCTTCAGATTTCTAAAGATAACTGTGATGTGCCATCTTTGAGTTCAGTGTTCTCAATTCTTCCAACTGTTCCTCATGGGACATGGTTTTAAGCCCCCTTGTAATCCTGGATATCTGCTTCGAGATCTGCTCCAGCTTGAAGAATCTTTCTGAAATGTTGCCCCAGAACTGAGCAGATACTTGACACGTAGCCCTAATTTTAGGCAGACTATGAAAGGTTTAGTTGTTCTCTTCCTCTGGATGTTTGTTCAATCAAGGCTCTGAAAGGTCTTTAGTTTGGATACCCCCTCTATAGGCATACGTTGCCAGCACTCCACTGGGGGTGGGCCTAAGGCTCAAACCCTTTAAGTTAGGTTTGATATTGAATTGAATTGAATTGAGAAATTCTTAAGTCATTGAACAGTTAGCAAAAGGAGCGTCACAACTCTAAAACAGCAAGAATTTGCAACAAGGATATCATGGACCTTATCTTCTACAGACACAGCTTCCATTTCCATTTGGAAATGCCTTTGGTCTGTTGAGTAGGGTGTCCTTAGTTAGGGCGAGTGCAATGTAGCATCTCTGCTCTAATAGCTGTATTAGCAATGGAGGAATTCCTTACTTTTGCTGTTCTTGAAATGGTATGTACAATGTCACTGATGGGTGCTGAGAAGTCCTACAAACAAGCATATACAGTGGGAGGCACCAGAAAAATTCCTCCATTGGTCCTGACCTCAAAGGGGAGAGCCTCTAACTGTACCATCCTGTGTACTCCAGGACCCAGACCACATGGTTAGGCCCATGGCTACCCCCTAGAAATCAGCATTCATTAATATCTCTGTTTCACATACTCTGTATGCAACCTAAAACTCAGTCTACTGGGAGGAGATGCCAGGGCCCCCATTCCCTACAGCTGGGTCTCTTAAACTTCTTCTACTTATGACCTCTTCAATACTTCTTAAAGTATTAAAATCTTGATTCTATATGGAATTGCAACCCACAGTTTAAGAAGCGCTGCAGAATATCCCTTGTTACTAGATTCTTTCTTGTAGTGGATGGAGTCTTCAGGCAAAATGGTATTCCCTAGGAACCAGGCCCTTATAGGTGAAGGACCATCAGGTCAGTGGACTGGGCAAGGTTCCAGAACCTGGACTAGAAGCCTCAGTCTCTGGTATAGTTGCCACGTTTGTGAAGGGCACTGATACTAGAGCTACCCAAGTAAGGTGATTTTAAATGTGCCATTTCCATTTAGCGGTAGAAGTCTTCTAGACCCTATCCATTTTGTTAGAGGGACTGTCTTGCATCAACTAACCCCGCAACTCTGGACAAAGGGTGATTGTATGACCCTGCACTGTCTACTCAGAAGCAACTAGGGCTTAGTAACAGGTGAGCAACATCTTTCAAAAGTAGCATATCTTTGGGAACTTGAAGCTTCAATAGTGTCACAATCTGGTCACCCTTGGTGCACCCTTGGTGCACCCTTGGTGCACACAAAGGTTTCACTCAGCCTGATTTTTTTATGCACAGAGAACTCTAGAACCACGGGCTTTGAACAGCCATGCGGGCTTAAAGGGAGAGATTGATGAATAGCCTGCTTTAAATCTTTCTGGACTGTTGTCTGTTCTGACCCTCACATGAAGAAGGCAGACTTGGTGGTGACTTGGTAAAAGAGTGCCATAAGGATACCCAGGTGGGAAATTTGGATTCTACAAAACCTGAAGAGTCCAATAAGTGTCTAGTCTTTTTTCTTAGATCATGGGGAAGTAGCAGTAGCTTATTCCTAACCATGCCCAGAATCCTCTGAATTTTTCCTTCCCACTAAATCATGTTGAACCCTGGACTTTCTTAGGTTTGATTTCCCACCCTTTGTCTCTTGTGTAGGTCACTATCTATCTGATCCAGGGCGTCATCTGTCCCAGTCAACATTATGCCATCAGTGTTGTGTTGTATATCAGTAACCTCAGGAAAGGAGATCTCTTTCAGGTCTCTGCCCTACCATAATGTGGCAATGTGAGGGATGGTTCAGGTAGCCCTGCAGAAGAAAAGTGAAAGTATACTAGAATCTTTCCCAGGTGAAAGTAAGTTATTCCTGATAGGTTTCAACAGCAGAAATAGAACATTAAGAGGGCAATAACTTCATCCTGGGGGCCTGGGCTGCACTGTTGCTGTGATGGGCATGATGACTTTCTACAGCTCCTGTAGTCCACTGCAAGCTTCCAGATACCATCAGCTTTTTCATGGGCAGCATAGGGTTGGGTGAGGGGAGCTGTCGTAATGAAGTACTTCAACTTCCTTCATCTCCATCACTAGAAAAGAAATATATTTCCCACATCCTTCCCCCAGGATCCAATATTGTTTAATGTTAACCACATGGGATGGTTCAAGTAACACTAAGGCCATACATACACTGTGTACCTCCATTTTCTCTCCTCTTGCTCTCTTCTTAACCTCTTACAATCTGGTTTTTTACTTTATTATTCCACCAAAACTGCTCTGTCTGCAGTTACTAATGACCTCTTAGTTGCCAAATCCAATGGCCTTTTTCAGTCCTCATTCTCCTTGACCCCTCTGCAATCTTTGACACTTGTCTATCACTCTCTCTTCCTTTATGTACTCTTCTTTCTATGTTTTCAGAAGATCACATTTTCCTGGTTCTCCTCCTACCTATATAACTGTTTCTCTGTTTCCTTTGCTGGATCCTCCTCCAGATCACATCCTCTAACATAGGTGTCCCTCACGGTTCTGTCCTAGACCCTCTTTTCTCTTTCCTCCACCCATGGATTTAATTACTATGTTGAAGATTCTCAAATCTACCTGTCCTGCCCCATTCTCTCTATTAATCTCCAATCTCTCATCTCCAAATGCCTTTCAGACATCTTGAACTGGATATCCAATAGATACCTTAAACTTCCTCCCAAACCCTCTCACCCTCCTATCTTCCCTTTTAGTGAAGAGGGTGCCACCACTCTTCCAGTCCCTTAGGCTTGTGATTTAGGCATCATTCTGGATTCCTCGCTATCTCACACTCCCATGTTGTCAGAGCTTGTCATTTCTCCTTTACAATATCTCTCATACATGCTCCCTTCTCTCCTCAAACACTGCCACCACTCTAGTACAGGCCTTTATCAGCTCATGCCTGGATTATTACAACAGCCTACTGGGGGGGGTCTGCTTGCCTCAAGTCTCTCTTCACTCTAATCCATTCTCCATTCAGACCATAAAGTGTTTTTCCTAAAGAGGATCATGCCACACCCTTACTCTGTAAACACCAGTGGCTTCCCTAATGGCTCCAGGATCAAATACAAAATGCTCTGTTTGTCATTCAAAACCCATCATAACCCAGTTCCCTCCTATCTTCCAGGCTTCTTACACCTTACCCCCCCTCCACCTACTCTGCCATCCAGTGAACCTGGCCTCCTGGGTGTCACAGTCACAGGCCCTGGGCATTTTCTCTGACTGTTCCCCATTCCTGGAATGTTTTTCCCACTCAGTTCTGACTACTGACCTCCCTGGCTTTCTTTAAATCCCAACTAAAATCCCAGCCTTCCCCAACCCCTCTTAATTCTATTGCCTTCCCTCTTTTAATTATTTCCTATTTGTCCCCATACATAATTCGCGTTGTATACGTTCATTCCTATGTTTTCTCCCCCATTAGATGGTAAATTCTTGGAAGGGAAGGGCTGTCTTTTGCCTCTTTTTGTTTCCATACCACTTAGCACAGTGCCTGGCATATAGTATGTGCTTGATAAATGTTTATTGATTGATTGATTGGTGGGAGTAACTCAGCGAAAGAGTAAAGGCATTCTGATGGGATTCTGTTTGGAAGGTGGGATCTAATTGTCCTTAGCATACTGGTAACAGGATATGACAGGGGTGTGTGTGTGTGTGTGTGTGTGTGTGTGTGTGTGTGTGTGTGTGTGTGTATGTGTGTGAGTATAAATTCAATCTATCAAGCCCCTTTCCCTTTAGGAACTTCACCCTCTTCCTTGCAGATATTCCTTGGGGAGCCAGCTTACACAGGCATTCATCTTTATAGGCCAGGTATAAATAACTCTCCATCTTAGTCACCTAAAAGGAAACAAAGTGTAGTTTCCATTTTGTGGCATCAGCTGATGAAGCTGACCCTGACATAATAGATCTTCAGACTTTGGGGGAGCTCTCTATAGGAGAGTACTTCAGTATTGGCTCCAGTATGGCCCAACGGCCATACACGACCTTGGGAACTGTTGTTCCAGTGGCTCATCAGAATTCTGTTTGACCTGCAGCCTGCCCAGTGACTTGGAGGTGAAGCCTCCAATTCAAATTCCTTGAACCTTTCGAGAATGAAATCAACCTCCTTCCAGGAGCAGTAATAAAATGAGTCTGAGCTTATTTTTTTAACTCCCTGTGGGAGCTCCAGAGTCTTTTCCTCACTTCTCCTCTGATTCTCCTGTCTCATGTTTCCGATCTCAGTGGAATGCATTGGAATTCGGATGTCTTAAACTGTAATCTCTGAGTCAGTGACTATATGGCTGGGATTCTTGCCTATGTCCCTGTTCGGAGAAATCCTTTCACCTGTGGAATTACCAGTTCCATTAGCTGCCCCTTAGCTTTTATTTCATGGTCCCTAAAAACTGAGAGCTCTGTCTCTACTTGTTCAAGTTACTTGGTCAGTTCACTTTCAGTTTTATTTTATAACTTTTATCATGCAGCAATCCAACTTCTGCAGGATGGTCAATAATCACCAGCACATGTTGGACTTGGTGCTTTCTTTACCCCCTGGACAACCTCCTCCAGTGTCAGTTACATCTCCACATACCTTTATAATCAGCTTATATTTTTATTTTGTCTAAATAATAAAATTATAAGAAAAGTCAGTAGGATGCCTTGCTGAAATAAAAATGCAGTATATCTACACTTGCTTACTATAACAGTTTAGTGACTTTATTAAAAAGAAAGTTAATTTTATTCTCCACCAGTCATTAAAGATCAGTAACAGTAATCTTTAGTTGACAGTGATCACACCTGCAAATTCTGTCAGAAGCCTGAGATGTAATTTGTCTGGGGCCTAGAGAATTAAACTCATTGAAAGAAGCTGGAATCACCAAGGAGGGTTTATATGTGCCATTCAAGGCCAGTTCAGCATCAGAAAAATAATCAACATGATAAACTACAATGAATCTTAAAAAAAATCCATGTGATCATACAAATAGGTGAAGAAAAGTCTTTGATAAAATCTAATACCCATTCATCATAAAAATATGAAAAAGAACCACAGAGAATTCCCTCAACACAGGAAAAGGATTTACCTTAAGTTGTCACCACAGACATGGAATTTAGAAAAGTAAGGAATATCCAATGGCTAACTTCATCACTTTTATTTGTCATTGTATTGGAAATTATAGTAATTTCAGTAAGATGCAAAAAAGCTTTGACATTGGAAGCAACGAGATCAAATTATTATTTCTGGAAAATAGAATAGCATATCTGTAAAATCCAACTGTTAAACAAAAAACTAATGGGGACAATAAGTTCAGTAGAGTTGTAGGATATATGTTTAAGCCATAAAATCCTTTTGCATTTTATTTACTAGGAATCAGGATTCAAGACAATTGTTTTTAAACTTCCATTTACAATAGCAATAATAATAAACTATGTGGAATTAATCCAATGTTTCTCTTCCTTGTTCTTTTCTTAGAGGAAAGTGCCCTAAGTGTCTGTCTAGGGGAGTTTACTGTTTTAGCACCATGATGGATGATGATTTAATCTGGTCACCCTGCCCCTTGGTGCCTGCCAAAGGCACCAGTATATCTAATCCCTGTGGATAGAGACCTTCAACAATATAGTCTCAAACAATCACTAGAATCTAGAACAGGCCTCTCTAGATCTTCCAGGGAGGTAGCTTATTCTGTGTCCCATTCAAAAGAGGCAGGCTTACAAGTGATCTGGTAAATGTGGGTCATGAAAATACCCAGGTGGGTATTGTGGGCTTGGCAGAACCCAAGGAGTCCAATAAGTCTTTGAGATTCCTTTTTAGGGAATTGAGTGTCAGTTGAGCAAGAAGGACAATGCCTGGAATAGAATTGTTTGTATTCTTCCCATCTAGTGTATTTTCTAAAACTTAACTGATTTAGCTGGATACTAAATTTGCTTAGAGTTAATCTCGCACCTCTTGCCCCTCATGAGAGATCAGTCAATCTTGGGCCTCTGTTACTGTGTCATCCTCTAACTTAGTCAACATTACAACATCAATATAATACTGGATTTCAACGCCCTCAATGAGTGGGATCTCCCTTCAGTTCTCTACAAGCTGATATAATATGAAGAATTTAAGTAGCTCTGAGGAAGGTTGGTGAAAAGATACTAAATCCCTTTTCAGGAGCAATATCTGTTTCACTTGGCTCTTCCACAAAGGTTATAGGTTATACTTTTTCTCTTTTAATTTTTTTAAAATTTATTTATTCAAGTTTTCAACATTCATTTCCACAAAATTTTGGGTCCCAAATTTTCTCTCCATTTCTCCCCTCCCCCCACTCCAAAATGCTGAGCATTCTAATTACCCCATCACCAATCTGCCCTCCCTTCTAACATACCTCCCTTCCCTTATCTCCATCTTCTCTTTTGTCCTCTAGGGCAAGATAACTTTCTATACCCCATTACCTGTATTTCTTATTTCCTAGTAGCAAGAACAGTACTCGACAGTTGTTCCTAAAACTTAGAGTTTCAACTTCTCTTCCTCCCTCCCTCCCCACCCATTCCCTTTGGGAAGGCAAGCAATTCAATATAGGTCATACCTGTGTAGTTTTGCAAATGACTTCCATAATAGTCGTGTTGTATAAGACTAACTATATTTCCCTCCATCCTATCCTGTCCCCCATTACTTCTGTTCTCTCTTTTGATCCTGTCCCTCCCCATGAGTGTTGACCTCAGATTGCTCCCTCCTCTCCATGCCCTCCCTTCCATCATCCCCCCACCCTGCTTATCCCCTTCTCCCCCACTTTCCTGTATTGTAAGGTAGGTTTTCATACCAAAATGAGTGTGCATTTTATTCCTTCCTATAGTCGAATGTGATGAGAGTAAGGTTCATGTTTTTTCTCTCACCTTCCCCCTTTTTCCCTCCATTGAAAAGTCTTTTACTTGCCTCTTTTATGAGAGATAATTTGCCCCATTTCATTTTTCCCTTTCTCCTACCAATACATTTCTTTCTCACAGCTTAATTTCATTATATTAAAATATGATCTCATCCTATGCAATTCACCCTGTGCTCTCTGTCTCTCTCTCTCTATGTGTGTGTGTGTCTGTGTGTGTGTGTGTGTGTGTGCATGTGTAATCCCACCAACTACCCAGATACTGAAAAGTTTCAAGAGTTACAAATATTGTCTTTCCATGTAGGAATGTAAACAGTTCAACTTTAGTAAGTCCCTTATGACTTCTCTTTGTTGTTTACCTTTTCATGCTTCTCTTCATTCTTGTGTTTGAAAGTCAAATTTTCTTTTCAGCTCTGGTCTTTTCATCAAGAATGCTTGAAAGTCCTCTATTTCATTGAAAGACCAATTTTTCCCCTGAAGTACTATACTCAGTTTTGCTGGGTAGGTGATTCTTGGTTTTAGTCCTAGTTCCTTTGACTTCTGGAATATGATATTCCACGCCCTTCGATCCCTTAATGTAGAAGCTGTTAGATACTGTGTTATCCTGATTGTATTTCCACAATACTTGAATTGTTTCTTTCTAGCTGCTTGCAATATTTTCTCCTTGACCAGGGAACTCTGGAATTTGGCCACAATGTTCCCAGGAGTTTCTCTTTTTGGATCTCTTTCAGGTGGTGATCAGTGGATTCCTTGAATACTTGTTTTGCCCTCTGGTTCTAGAATCTCAGGGCAGTTTTCCTTGATAATTTCATGAAAGATGATGTCTAGCCTCTTTCTGTGATCATGGCTTTCAGGTAGTCCCATAATTTTTAAATTGTCTCTCCTGGATCTATTTTCCAGGTCAGTTGTTTTTCCAATGAGATATTTCACATTAATTTCCATTTTTTCATTCTTTTGGTTTTGTTTTGTGATTTCTTGGTTTCTCATAAAGTCATCAGCCTCCATCTGTTCCATTCTAATTTTGAAAGAACTGTTTTCTTCAGTGAGCTTTTGAACCTCCTTTTCCATTTGGCTAATTCTGCTTTTTAAAGCATTCTTCTCCTCATTGTCTTTTTGAACCTCTTTTGTCAATTGAGTTAGCCTATTTTTCAAGGTGTTATTTTCTTCAGCATTTTTTTTGGGTCTCCTTTAGTAAGGTGTTGACCTGCTTTTCATGCTTTTCTTGCATGTCTCTCATTTCTCTTCCCAGTTTTTCCTCCACCTCTCTTACTTGATTTTCAAAATCCTTTTTGAGCTCTTCCATGGCCTGAGAGCATTGAATATTTATTTTCGATGTTTGGGATACAGAGACCTTGACTTTTATATCTTTCCCTGATGGTAAGCATTACTCTTCCTCATCTGAAAGGATGGGAGAAGATATCTGTTCACCAAGAAAGTAACTTTCTATAGTCTTATTTTTTTTTCCCCTGTTTTGGGCATTTTCCCAACCAGTTGCTTGACTTTTGTGCCCTTTGTCAAGAGTAGGGTATGTTCTGGGAATCTGTAAGATCTCAGTTCCTCCAAGGTGGCACAATCAAGCATGTACTGGTCTGGATTCAGAGAGGGATTTTTGTGCCCAGAATCTTAGCAGTTTCCTCTCCACAGTCACCTGGCCTCCAGTTCCACCAAGCCAGCACTGGGGGCTGATTTTCAGATAAGCTGTGGGGGCAGGGCTGACATTCAGTGTGAGATAAAGGTCAGCTCCCTCAGGGCCTCTACACAGGGCAGAGGTAAGAATGGGCTGCTCAGTGCCCCCAGAGGTTTTACGATCCAACAATGGATGTGGGTAGCTGTAGGGGATACTGTAGGAACTGCTGCCGCCCACCTGTTGTGGCCTCTGTAGCTGCTGCCTGAGGCCAGAGCTATGGGAAGACCCTTTTTCCTTCTCAACCAGCTGAAAAAACCCTGTCACTTTGGCGCCTATGGGTTGAGGGATCTGAGAACCCACTGCTTCTGGGACTGGGGTTTCTGCAACTGGAGATTCTGCCCCCGAGGTGTCCTCCTCCCAGATCCATGCCATGCTAGGCAGCCAAGGTTGGCCTGAGCTCCACTCTGGGTGTTGTGCAGCATATGTTTCCCATGGGCCTTTCAGGTCACCCTGGGCTGGAAATCTCCTCCACTCTGTTGTTCTCCACTTCTGCTGCTCCAAAATTTGTTGAGAGTCCCTCTCTACAAGTATTTTATGGGCTGTGTGGGGAGAGACTGCATATGTGTGTCTTTCTACTCTGCTATCTTGGCTCCGTCCCCTACTGTACTTCCACAAGACAAAAAGAATGTTGAGAAAAAGAAGATTGTGTCAGCATTTTGAAATCAATTTAGATGGTGTTGCTATAAGATGCTTCTCCCTGTGAAGTCAGGGTAAGTATGTATATCTCATTTTCTCTCAATGAGAACTCTGAAAAAGACAGAAAGGAAGAAGGCGAGGAGAACTTTCCTTGATCCCCTTCATTAGAGTTTACAGCAACCCAAGGTCATGAAGGAGAAAACTAGCCAGAGTGGTTTCTTCTTCCCAGATGGCTTGAGGTTGCTGAGTTTCATGACCAAGCCAAATACTCAGTGGAAGGAGCTAAAGATTTCCTATCCCACCTCCTCATTAAATGTTCACTAATCAGGATTGAGTGACAGGGGAGTTCTCTATCAGAAAGAACACATGCAATTTAATGTGTTTCAAAGTCTCCCTTGGCATCTTTGGTTATAGAGTGAAATCAATGACCATCAATTTATTGATTACTGGTTGCCCTAATTAATAAACTGATTGTTCACATTTTGAAATTCTTTCTCTTAGGGTATTATTCATTGCAGTGATCCTTTAAATTTGAAGAACAACAACTTAAAGAGTACGTGGCAATGCAACTAAGCAAGTGGATGTGTACATGAGCAACACTTAAAAATAAAGGTCTTCAATTTGCTTCAAAATCATCCTGCAGCTGCTGTCCCCATCCCACCTCTTTCTAAACAATGGTTATAGAAACTGTGATATGATTCTCCATGCTTTTGTTTACAGAACATTCAGGAAGTAGTAAGGGAGTACATAAAATACATAAAGATGTACACAAATATCCTCAGTACATTTATATCTAGTGTGTCAGAGAATGTCTCTTTTTATCTTCATAGCAGCCCTAGAGGGCATTTTATGATACTCACACATTAGGAAGCATGGTTTTAGGAAGTGTCCAACTCAATCTGCATAGGATAAATAGGAAAAGCAAGAGAGAAAAATTTCATCCTTCCAAACCCAATTCCATATACTTATCATGATCTTGAATATAAAGAGCCAATGCCAAATAATTTATACTTGTCATTTTAATTTTTCTTTGATGTGTTCATTTACAGATGGGAGGATCAGGAGACAGGCAGTGGGCAAGAAAGCAAAATCATTAATTAATTTTTTAAACGTTACAAATGCCATATAGGTTATATTGGTACACATTTAATGTCAAGAAAACAAGAGAAAGCCCTTGGCATATTTAGTGGATCTCCTGTGTAGGACTCATAAGGGGCCAAAAATAAGAGTTACATAGAAATAAGGTTTGGTTGTGGAGTAAGTTGTACCATTCAGGGGAAAAACCTCTATCAATGCGATTATAGATCTATTGAAATGCATACAAATACTATAAGTAGCACTTAGCATAGTGCCTGGCACATAGTTAAGTACTTAATAAATGCTTATTGATTGACTGAATAAACACACACCATAGCTCATGTTTAGTAATAAGTAAATCTATTCCAATATGAGCCTGAGTCTAGTTAGTATTGATTATTAAACATGAACAGATGCTGTAGGATAGGCAGCAATTTAGGTGAAACTTGAAGGAATAAGGACCAACATTCAATACCTCCATTTCTCTTTTCTAGCATTGTTAAGTGAAGCTACCAGGTAATTTCTAAGGTACAGGTACTAGCTGACAGGAAAATGGGAATGGTATCAGATCTTCTCATTTTGACCCAAATAGCAAATAGTCCAGGAGGAGTTCCTATTTCCTAGGAGGAGAGGGAAGAGGAATAGTCAAAAAGACAAATGACCTTAGAGACACTTTGTCTGTTGGCTGGGTGTAACTATGGATCTGACTCACAAAAAAATTGAACTAGACCACATTTCCCTGCCAGAAAGAATCGTAACATCAATTCATCAGAGAAGCAGAATGTAGAAATGATGAATGTGTCCCATCAGAGAATATCAGCTGCAATGTGGGAAGGAACAAGGAATAACTTTGGAGCTTGAGAGGTGTTGCACATGGCATGCAATCTACGACTGTCAATTACCTGAGCTACAAGAATTCTCTTTTTCACCAGCGAGGTAAGAATCTGTGGGAGAGTGTACTCCTATGCATAGGGGGGAAATTTTTCCTTTTTCGTTTAACCTTGATATTCTATTTAATTAAGTTCTTTTGAGTTAATATATTGGTTAATAAAGGTGAAAAATCATATTAGGAGCTTTGAAACTGTGATTTTGAATAACTGTTGACCAAAAAAGTACTATGAATGTAGCTTTCAAGTGGCTGTGTTAAGGTATGCTTAGCTTTGCAAAAACATCAGAAAACATTCATCTAGATTATGAATGCATATTCAACTTCATGACTGAATTTTTCATACAGGGTGTCCCAAAAGTCTTAGTGCAATTTTAAGCCATTAAAGCTTTAATAGCTTATAGGTGGGTGTGTATGTGTATATACACACACACACACACACGCACACACATATATATATACATATATACACACACACATACACACACATATATGCTTATATATGAAATTGGGGATGGGGTGTTATGATCAAGTTTCATTCCCTGACCCAATCTTTGACCTGTTATGACACATGAGCCATAATCTAAAAAGTTATTTTTATAGTTGAGCTGTTTTCAGTTGTATCTGACTCTTCATGACTTCAGTTGGGATTTTCTTGGCTTGCCATTTCCTTCTTCAGCTTATTTTACATAAGAAACTGAGACAAACAGGGTTAAGTGACTTGCCCAGAGTCACACAGTAAAGTCTCTGAGGCGAGATTTGAATTCAGGAAGATGAGTTTTTCTTTTTCACTCCAGGCCCAGGACTCTCTCCACTGTGCCACCTTGCTGCCCCATAAAAAGTTATAGATGTGACTACTTGGATTTTAGTTATTAATTTCTATTACTCTATTTAATACTTCTTTAGCTTAGGAGAGTCTTAAGGAAAGGGGCTGAATTTTTTTCAGAATACTGCCACTTTTATGGTAATGAGCACACATGAGAGAAAGCTGGAGGGGTGAAATTGAATCTCCTTCAGTCCAGTGACATCAATGTGAGAGAGGAATCACATTTTTGAGACAGTTTCACAGTTCTCTGAATTGTGGTGTTTTTGATGAAGACGTTATCCTGCTCACTAATAAAGACTGGAAATATCTGAGATCACCAAGTTGCCTTAGCATTTCCCAGTATTATACAACTCACTCTCTGCTACTCTGATTGCCTATCCAATTTATACTTTCCTCTCTTCTGAAATTACATTCATATCTGATTACATATGGAAATAATGACAGGCAGAGTGTTTATGCTGGTCTCCATGGTGATGGTTCATCCTCTGGTCTCCACGGTGATACTCACAGACACAAGCTCTCAAATTCATTTTGTTTATTTATTTCAAATGCCTACTGATTTGATTTCATAGTCTAAACTCTGTTTTCTGAATATTCAGACTCCATACTTTTTAGGAATGAAAAGAAACAAGGGATATAAAGAGAAAAAGGATAAGAGAAAATACTTAGGGCAAGTTTATAACCCAACTACCCTCTGATCATTTTATTTCAAAATCAAAATTTTCACTTTATTCTTTAAAAATATAATAAAATTGTGATCAGTTTCATTTATAAAGTATTTTTAAACTGAACAGTTGCCTTATCCTGTAAGATTCTCAGAAGGAAGGTAAAATATTCACTTGGGCAAAGAGAATAGTAGCAGCATGGATGAAAATATTGATACTCACATATGTTCATGTCTCCCTCAAGGGTCTGACACATTAAATTAATCATCTGTTCATGAGATAGTAACAGATATTCTTTTGGACTTAGAAAGCAGCATAACGTAGTCGACAGAATATTGGACCAGGAATTGGTAAACCTGGGCTCTAGTCCTAGCCTTGTGATTAACTTGTGTGATGTTAGGTAAAGTCACTTTATCTCTGTAGTTTTCAATTTTCTCATCTGTAAAATGGGTTAGACCATATCATGTCTAAGGTCCTTTGAAAAACTAACATTCTTAAGATTAGACAGCAAAAATCAGCAATTTAAAATGCGTTACTTTTTAAACTTTTCTGGCTGGCAGCATCCTTAAAATACTATTTGTCCTCACTGAAAAAAAAGCCCTTTGCTTGGCAGTGCCAAGATTGGGGGTATCTTATTTTGGCAGTCTCTCTTGCTCTCCATCAATAAAGCCACCAGCGTGCAGATTTCCACACATCTCTGATTCTGTGAACAAGTAAACAACCTGCAGATGTAGCAGCCTGTCACACAGCTTCTCTCCATCGTGAGGGAAAAAATAGACCTGATAAAATACAAGAGATAATTTACAATTGGTCTCATTTTTCATCATCGGCACCTACCTGGGAGGTTCTCTGTTTTACGAGAGGGAGGGAGGGAGGAAGGGAAGGTTCAGTGAGCTAAGCAAAGAAATTGTAAACACCAGCAATTTACTAGAATTGCCGATTTGGTCCACTGATCCTTTGTGCCCCAGAGCTTTCTGTACATAAAATAATTCAATAACGTAAACGCATTACACACAATATATTACTTTATACTTGGAGATTTGCAGGATTAGCATGCAAGAGACTATTCACTGCAATCAAGGTATTTTCCCTATATTCCCACGGCAATCTGAGGTGCCTTAACTGTGTCTTCACGGTCCCAACATGAAGGCTTCAGTTGTAGGTATGGCTAATTGGGGATAAGGTAAATATACTTTTCTGGTCAATTATCCCTCCCATGAAATATGGCAGAGTGGATAGAAGATGACCTTAAAGCCAGGAAGACCTGGGTTCAAGATCTGCTGCTGAAACAGCTGTCTGTGTTAGCTGGGCAAGTCACTCAACCTCTCTGTGTTCTAGACAGCTCTTAGAACTGTAAATTGTTGGGAAAAGTAAATAAAATCATATTTGAAAAAATGCTTTGCAAAATTTAAAGCATTGTATAAATGCTAGCTGTTGTTTTTATTAAGGTGTGGAGGAGGTACTGACTTGCATTAATGGAGGGAGCTTCCCCACCTGGGAGTTCCCAAAACAAGTGAAATCACGAGTTTAGTTCCTATTCTCCTATCCCACCCACAAGCAGATGCTTAAAAATATATTTACAAAAAGAGAATACCTTGTTAAAATAGCTAAGTACAGTAACCTTAATAATATTATATGAGCATATTGTAATATAATATTCATAATCCCTGAGCTAATAATATTCATATTATTCTATGTGCTCAGAGTCACACAGGCAATATCTATCAGAGTCAGGAAGTTCGTTGTGTGTATGTATACACACATGCACATATGAGCTGGAAGGATCTCTATACACACATATACACATATATACATATATAATTCACTGTCTACACAATGCATACACATACACATATGTATACAACATATATGGATACTCATAACCAATACTTCTTTTGGTTGAGAGGTCATTTGAAGGAGGTCTACTGCATAGCTCTGGCTTCAGTTCAGAAGAACACAGAAAGGAACAAGCAATAGCATAGTGTTCAGGTTTGCTGTCAGGAACTCCAGCAATGGATAGAATCCTGCTGAGAGATACTGGAGATATAGCAGCATAGTATAGTGTGCCAACTAGGTGGTGCCATGGTTCATAGAGCACCAGGCCTGGAGTCAGGAAGACTCATCTCCCCAAGTTCAAATGTGACCTCAGAAACTTCCTAGCTATGTGACCCTGGGCAAGTCACTTAACCCTGTTATCCTCAGTTTCCTCATCTGTAAAATGAACTAGAGAAGGAAATTGCAAGGTCCTCCAGTAACTTTGGCAAGAAAACCACAAATGGGGTCATGAAGAGCCAGATATGACTGAAAACTAAGCAACATAGTAAAAAATAGAAAGGGGAGACTTGGAGTTAGGAAGGCCTAGGTTCAAATCCTACCTCACACTAGCTTTGTGATCCTGAACAAATAACTTAATCATTCTCAGGCTGTTTTCTCATCTGTAAACTGGGACTAATAATACCAATATACTTACCTCACTGGATTATTATGAAGAGCCAGTGAAATAATATGTAACGTGCTTTGGAAACCAGATACATAAATATGTGTATGTATGCATGCATGCACGTATGTATTTATGTGTATACATACATGCACGCATGCATACATATACACACAAAGAAACATCCCCATATAGGGATCCTACATACATACATGCATGCATGCATGCATGCATAATAGCTACTATGAAACATTTAAGGAATCTTACCTTACTTTGCTCAGACTGGTTCCTGGAAGTTATCTCTAACCCTTACTGTGTATCAACTCATTCTCCCATTGTCTGATTCATTAAGAGCAACTTTTCAGATATTGAGAGAATCTATGGCTAAATTTTTTCATTTTTTTTAACTTAATGCAATCAGTATGTAAGTCACAGGCTAGAACATATAAGGTCTGGTGTTCTGATAAAGCTGTCCAGTATGGATTTGTGTGAAACATCTAAGACTACAGAGAAGACAAAATGTATCAAATAATTTATGTTTTCTATATTATACATGTTTTTCTTGTTCATTAAAATATGTCTTTTGATACATACTTTAGAGTTAATAGAACCCATTTTGCCTTTCCCAAAATTATTTGTGCAAGGAGTCTAATAAAGGTTTAGGGATCAGTGGACCTGAAGGGAGACAGAGTTTGAATCCTGACACTTACTACCTCTGTGAACTTGGGAAAGTCACTTAACTCCTTTGGTTTTCAGTTTCCTCATTTGTAGAATAAGGGCATTGGATTAAGGGGCCACTAAGGAACCTTCTTGCTCTAAATCTTTTATCCTATGAATTAAGAATCTGAAGAGATCACAGCCTCTTTCTCTATGGCTGTGTTTTTGTTTCTTTTTCTGACAATGAACAACAAAATCTACCCTTCCCACTCCCATAAAAATAATATATTCTTGGATATTACCTAAGAATCTGGAAGCATTTAAACATTTAATAGCCAAATAGTTTTCCATTAGTAACTCTATCAATTTCTCAAGGAAGAGTTTTTCTTTTCTTTCTTTATATTTCCTTATTAGTCATGTTGTGAAAGAAGAATCAGAACGAAAGTTAAAAACAAAAGTTAAAAAGAAATAAAAAGCAAGCAAACAAAAGAGAAAATAGTGTTCTTTGATATGTATTCAGATTCTCTGGATATGGACAGTATTTTTCATCATGAGTCTTTTGGAATTATCTTGGATCATTGTGTTACTGAGAAGGGCTAAGTCAATCAAAATCAGTCATCGAACAATGTTGCTGTTACTGTGTACGATGTTTTACTGGTTCTGCTCACTTCACGCAGCATCAGTTCATGTCAGTCTTTCTAGGTTTTTCTGAAATCCACCTGAACCTCATTTCTTATAGAACAATAGTATTCCATTACATTAATATAATACAACTTGTTCAGCCATTCCCCAATTGATGGGCATCCTTTGCCACAACTAGAAGAGCTGCTGCAAATATTTTTTCCTTTCCCTTTTTTGGGGTCTCTTTGGGATACAGACCCAGTAGTGGTACTGCTGGATCAAAGGGTATGCAAGTTTTATAGCCCTTCGGGCATAATAAGGAGCACCTTTTCATAAGAAAACACCAACTACCAAAGTTTTGAAAGGAAATGAAGAAAATATCCAATAAACAGACAAATCAGAGTTTGGGCAGACAGAAAACCTACCACAAAAGTCATTCATTAAAGCCTCATTTATGTGCTTCACTCGGAGACCTTATGCATTGCCCTCCCCATTCCCAAGCTATTTTTTTCCTTACTCTAGATGTATTTTCAATAAGCTTGATAATCCATTTTTGAAACCTACAGAATGTTAGAATCAGAAAGTCAGAAGACAGGGGGAAAGCAACTGTAGAGAGACACACAAGCAGAAGAGAGAAGTAACAGTTACCAGGTTTACACTGGGGAAAGATACAGTGATTAAAAAAAAAACAACAACTCAGACATGGGAGCTCATAAAGTCTTTCAAAATTCATTGAACTTGCTAAACTTCTCCAGGACATGTTGACTTTTCATTGTCACTATTAGCCTTTACCAGGGTTATCTCTACCATCTTTTTATTTTTTACTTTCTTCTACCAACCCTGATTTTCTAAGAGAACAAAGGCTAGAACACAAACTTGTGTCTATTTTTGTTGCTGTTTTCAGTCATGTCTTTCTTTGTGACCTCATCTGTGGAATAAGGGGAGTGGAATAAAGGGCTATTAAGCTTTTGTTGGCAATGATACTGGAGTGATTTGACATTTCCTTCTCCAGCCCATTTTACAGATGAGGAAACTGAGGCAAACAGAGTAAAGTGACTTGCCCAGGATCACACATTTAGTAAGTGTCTGAGGCCAGATTTGAACTCAGGGAGACATCTTCCTGATGCCAGCTGGCACTCTATCTATTACATCACCCTAGCTGTCCTATCATGTATGTCTATACCAAATATAATTAGATTTCACATGAAAATAGAAAAGAAGGACAGGGTATGTTCTTGTACTGTTTAATTTCCCTTGAGCCTGCCCTGGTGATTTTAACTTTGTACACTTAGGGGAGGGGAGTTAATATATTGAACTATACATGATTGGAATCCTTTGAATAAATAACACACTGTATCTGATTTTCTAGTGACCTTTCCAATGGTCAGAAAGTGGTTGTACCATATTGTATTTGCAGGGTCGGACCTTTTTCTGAGATTATGTCACAGACTGGCTAAGTGTCTAAATTTTCATCTCTTTGGGGTAGCTTTCCATCAGTGTGCTATGATGATGATAAATCTGACTATGATGATAAAAACTGACACTTATGCAGCATTTTGTGATTTACAAAGCACTTTACATAAATTATCTCATTAGAGTCTCATGATAACTCAGTGAAGTAGATAGATAGATATTATCGTTCCTAGTTTATTTATGAAGCAACTGAGTGAGAGATATTAAGTGACTGGTCCAAGGTTACACAGCTAATGTCTGAGCTATGTTTCAAACCCAGGCCTTCTTGAATTCGAGTTCACTACTCTATCCGCTACACCATGTGGCTAGTTTGCATGTTCTCAGGTAACTGTTCCTCCTATAGTTGCTTGTCTGTATTTGCACTTTTCTGAGCTGAAGTCAGAACTATGGGGGTAGTCTCCCTTCAAATGATCTCTCAACCTAAAGATATATTGGATGTGAATCTCCATGTTTTATCTGCCTTCTGAGACCCTAAAACACAAATCAGTAGATAATGGTGACTCTCACTCAAACACTGGCAGGTATTGGATAAAGGCTGTAGCAAAATTATTGGTCACATTGTATGTATGCACTAGGAATGCCTGACTCTACTGGATGTTCTACTCAGGTCCCAGAACCCCGAACACATTCAGCAGTGTGATTAAAATACATAACAAAGAGCTAAAAAAATAAGGCAGGTCAGGAAACATGAATGTACTCAAGGACTCAAGTTTGATTCACCAAAGGGTGCTTGTGTCATTGAAAAAAATGATAGAAATGGTCTATTGGCAATGGAGTATTATCCTGGTCTGTTATCTGAAATAATATGCAGCACAAGAAATGTGGTCGTTACCACAGCTCAGACTGTGGGTCTCCTTGCAGATAAAATGTTTTGGTTCTAAGTTTCTTGATTCTGTCAAACCAACACCTCCTTTAGCAGTCAGGGCTCAAAGTCTAAGAGGATTAGACTGGATCATGATAGGAAAGATGTACATAGGGTAATGCTCCTTCTACACACTTTTGTCACTACCAAAGCTTTCTGGTTCAATTTTGGGTATGATTGCACCTACCAAGTAAAATGATCCCTGTCTTTTACCTCTTTTTGTATCCATAGCACTTAAGACAGTCCATGATACATAGTAGGCGCTTAAGAAATGTTTATTGATAGATAGGTTGATATTTTTCCTGTCTCCTAGAGACTGAAAGCCAAAAACAAGCTCCAGTATGAAAAGTCCAACATTTTATTACAGATACAGGTTGTCATCATGGGTCTGTGGAATCTGATTTGTACCAGCTCTTGAGTTCTCTGTTGATCTGAGTATCCAAAGTCAGTATACATTGCTCTCATGATCAAAATGATTTGGGTAGCACTAATTGATTCTTGTGCTGCAAATTAGGTCAGATAATACTTCATTGCCAATCGACTATTTCTACCATTTTTTGCAATAATAATTCACCCTTTGGTGAATCAGACTTTAGTCCCCAAGCATATCCATGTTTCTTGAACTTTATTATTTTTTGCTGATCTTCATTATGCAATTGCCTGGACAGCTGGTCATCCAAGGACAACAGAGGTAAAGTGGACTGGCTTAATGCAACCAAATTTATGTCCAGTCTCAGGGATAAGTCCAAGACTCTCATTTCATGTGTCAGCGGTCCAGCTCCCTGACTGATACAGATCGCCTTTATGCTTCCCATAGGAATCATCATAGCTTTGAAATCACACAGTCATAAAATCACAGAATTTGAGAAGTAAAATCAAGGGTTTGCTGGCAAATACTTAACAACCAGCTCTCTCCCCCCCAAAAAATACATGCACAATTCATTTTTTAAGCTGAATAGGTATTAATGATAGTTTGTACATCCTTTTTTTAGTGCAATCAACAAAATAATCAATCAAGTGCTGATCTGTAGAATTTTGTCAATTTCCAAGGTCAATTTCAATGCTCACATTGAAAATTTAACAATTAGCAATCCTGAGCCGGTTTTAGCTGACATCCAGTTCAAACTATACCTGAAAAGAATTATCACTACGATTCTTCAAACAAATATTCATCCATTTTCTTTTTGAAGACGTCTAAGGAGGGAGATCTAACTTAGGAAGTCTTTCCACTACAATAGTATGAAATTTGCCTCTTAGCAACTTTTACCCCCTACTCCTGATTCTGCTCTGTGGGCCAAATTGAACAGTCTATATACTAGCTCCTCAAGTAGTTGAAAGCAACTGTCTTTTCCTCATTGCATCTGATCTTATTCAGGCTAAAAAAAAAACCCCCTCATTTCCTTTAACTATGGCATTAATTCATTCCACTTCACCAACCTGATTGGCCTGTTGCCTGTAAGAGGAGGTAGAAGATTATACATGGGGAATGGCAAAAAGGCAAATTGCCAAGATTTTGTTCTTGGAGCTTCTACATTGGAAACATGGATTGTTAGGGTATCCAAACATTGAGTCCCAGTTCCTCAGTATTTTGCTGATACTTTGAATGATAAATTGGAGTTGGTCTTAGCCTCTGTTGATGCACTAGATATGTTCATCAGGTGTTTTCATATTCCAGCATTAGCCATCTCCAAAATGTACATTAGTCCATCACTTCTCTTTGAGGAAGTGGTTAACATGCTTCATCATCAATTCTCTAGAATCATAGTTGATTGGTTGATCAGATTTCTTGTCTCTCAAAGTTGTTGTTTGGTGTCTATTTCCTGTTGACACACTTGACTTCCCTTGAGAATTTAAAGCTCACCTTGAAATATCCCAAGTCTGGATAATTCTCATTCAGAGATCTACTACCAACTTTGCCCTTTTCCTCTGATTTCCTTGTCATTCATTTGGAAACTTCTGGACCCAACTAGTATTGCAAACCTTAAAACTTCAATATTAAAACTAAAATGAACTTCAATTAGAATAGGTAAAATGTATAGTTTTATTGAAAACAAATCTCAAATCTTTAATAATCTGTTCACATTAGTCACAGATTTCATTCTCCTAAATCAAAAATCCTTCTTCCACTGGAGTCCCTGGGACATTCCCCCAGGTGGACTTAAGAGTTCTGCTCTCTGAAGAAGGGGCAGGTCATAGAAATTATGGTATGTGAATGGATATGAAATAGTATATCAATAGAATACTATTGTAGAATTGTAGTATTGTAAAAATACTATTCTTCATCAAGAAATGATGAAGGGGATGGTTTCAGAGAACCTTGAAATACCTGTATAAACTGATATAGTATGAAGTGAGCAGGACCAGGAGATCAATTTCTACAAAGCTCTTGTTCTTTGTCCTTCATTTTTGAAGACACCAAGGCCATCCACTATATCCCAGGCCATCACTTTTGTCCTGCCAAAATGACTTTGAGACTCAGGAAGAGTGAGGTTAATGACTTTGTGCAACTCTACCTTACTTTGATCCAATCCACGCACAAATCAAGATCTCACCTCTTCAAAAATGAAGGATAAAATACAGCAACAATAGCTATTGCACTGTAAAGACTGGAAACTTTGAAAGACTTGGGAAATCTGATCAATGCAGTGATGATAGTTCCAGAGGATTCATGATGAAACATGCTACCTATCTCCAGAGAGACAGATGATGCATTCAGAATGAAGATATCACCATGAGAAGTCTTTTGCATCATTATTGAAACTGGATATTTATACATAAGCATATGGGCTCTTATTTTAGATGAGTAAGAATTCTGTTTCCTCTGCATGTTGACAATCTATGGAAAGTTCTGCTGAGTCAACTTACAAGGGTATCTATATTAGCTCCGGTGAGTAAGAGGTAGTATCATATATCAGAGAGAGTAGTGGCCAAGTAGACCTGGATTCTAGTGACAGTAATACCCATAACTAGCTGTGTTCCTTTGGGCGAGTCACTTACTTGTCTCTGCCTTATTTTCTTCACTTGGGAAATAAAGGAACATAGTATAATAGAAAGATCACTTTTTTTCTGATGTCAGAGGACCTGGGCTTGATTTCCACCTTTGTTCTTTACCTATGTAATTTTGGGTACATCGTCTGTAAGGAACCTGTCCAATCCACTAGAGCCCTTCCACTAGGACTTCTGGCATTTCATGGGCACCTATTGAGCACTCAGGTATTCCATCTTTTATCCTTTGTTGTTGATTTATGACCAGGTTATGTCCTTTTAATCATGCTTCACAAATGATATTGTTTATGCCATTTTTAAGTGCAAGTCATTGTTAGCAATATCCTGCAATCTATTTATACTTACCACAGATCTTTCTCTTGCCCTGGGAAAAGCCTGGGATTTTGTTTCTTCAGAGATTACAGTATTATATGATTTTAAGCTATGGAGCACCTCTAGGAGACTGTTGGTGTTAAGAAGATACAGTTTTGTGTCTGTTCCAAGGGAATAGCTCCATATAGTTGAAAATGCTGCATGATTTCCAAAATGGGATTCATGCCACTCTTTTCTTCCTATTCAACTTTAGGAACAGCACGTCATCCATATGGAAAGTTTGTCAAAGACAGACATGCTTTATGAACTCTTTCTAAGTGAATATACAGCCTGCAGGTATCCTTAAGTACAATTTAGTGATTCTCATTTCCCTTCAAGTTTGACACCACTAGTCTAAAATAAGGCATTTTCCATCCATTTGGTTTTCCCACTTCATATTGTTACATAGATTTCTTTAGAGTAATCAGGAATTTCACTGAGGAGGTCTAGTAACGTTCTGAGACTTGACACTGTCAGAACATTTCAGGAGTGTTTTGCCACAGAAACCCTGTTGTACTGTGTGGATCTGAACCATTGAAGTATTTTTAAGGCCCCGATGTAGTTTGTAAATGATTCTAAGCAAGCATAAAAATAAAGCCTAATGACAAGGTTACAGTCTCCTGGCCTTTCATATGTTAGTCAATCAATCAGTTAAGTGTTTATTAAGCACTGACTATATGTGCTAAGCACTATGCTAAGCCTGTGTATATACTCTACCTGTTTAAACTAAACCTTTAAATTTTCTACCCACTCTAACATACAGAAAATCTTACATTTGTTTTTTGAGTAGGACATCTTCCATGACTATTGAAAATACCTTTGTTGAATGTATTTTTCAAATTTATACCTTGCTTGCTAAACAAAATCTTCTCAATGGTTATAAAATTCTGAAGGAATTTTATGTGATTTTTTAAAAATCAAGTCAGTATGCTATTATCAAGGACTTATTTTTTTTCTCTTTCTGCTACTTCCCTATCCCCCAGATAGGAAAAAAGATGGAGGGAGGAGTGGAAAGAAAAGCAACAAGTTTGTAACAAATAGGCATAGTGAGTAATATTTGCCATGTCCAGAAATGTGTCTCATTCTACATATTTAGTCTATCACCTCTCTATCAGGAGGTACGTAGCATGCTTCATCATTGGTCCTCTGGAGTCTTATGTGGAATCATTATTTGCACATGAAACATTTTGTTTTTATTCATTTCTCAGTTATTTTAAAAAAGTTTAATATCATTTTATTTTTCCCCCAGTTACTGATCAAGAAAATTTTTAATATTTATTTTTATAAGATTTTGGGTTCCAAATTTTCCTCCCTCCCTCCAACCCTTCCTTCCTCTCCTCCCCTTTAAAAATGGTAGGTAGTTTGATGTAATTTATATATGTGCTACAGCGTAAAATAAATTTCCATATTAGTCACAGTGGTGAAAGAAAGAACAGACCAAAAGAAAAAAAAAACATGAGAAAGAATAAAATAAATGAAAAAATATATGCTTTGATCTTCATTCAGAGTCTATCAGTTCTTTATCTGGATATGAATAACAATTTCCTTTGTGAGTCCTTTGTACTTGTCTTGGAGCACTGTGTTGCTGAGAAGAGCTGAGTCATCCGTAGCAGATCATCACACAAACAATGTTGCTGATATCATCTACAATGTTTTCCTGGTTCTGCACATTTCCCTTTGCATCAGTTCATACAAGTCTTTCCAGATTTTTCTGAAATCTGCCTGTTCATCATTTCTTACTGCACAATTGTATACATTCCATCCATATACCACAGGTTGTTCATTTCCCCAATCAAAGGGTATCCCCTCAACTTCCAATATTTTGCTACCACAATAAGGGCTGTTATAAATATTTTTGTACATGGAAGTCTTTTCCCCTTTTTTATTATCTCTTTGTGATAGAGACTTAGTCGTGCTATTGCTGGATCAAAGGGTACACAGTTTGGTTACCCTTTGAGCATAGTTCCAAATTGTTCTCCAGAATGGTTCAATCAGTTCGCAACTCCACCAAGAGCGCATCAGTGTTCCAATTTTCCCACATCCTCTCCAACATTTATCATTTTCCTTTTTTGTTATATTAGCCAATCTAATAACTTTGAGGTGGTACCTCAGAGTTGTTTTAATTTGTACTTCTCTGAAGAGCAGTTCTTCATATGTCTGTTCATATCCTTTGACAGCTTATCAATTGGGGAAGAGAGACACTTTGTTAAAGGCCAGAATTTTAGGCTGTATTTTGCTCAAAATGTTTTTTTTTTGTATTTTGGTGATGAACAAATCAACCAGCATAGGCAGGGCCTAATATTCTTCATACTTTTAGTCAGTTTTGTTACTGTGAAGGAAAGATCTGCTATTAAAAATTGTGAAATTCTATCTGTTCCACTCTGATATTTTAATCAAGGATATATTTTATATGTATGTAATTCATTTTCACATGTACTTAACAGAGACAAGAAAGTTGGCGTATGACGGATATCCTTTTAATTGTCTATTTTTGGCAATACCCTCCATGATTTTTTTTCAACATGTGAGTCATTTTGGGAATCAATCCTTCAGTACTTGCAAAATTATGTCACCAGAAGCATAAATTTCTTCTGTATGTACTTTAACTGGTTCAGTCACTTTCCCCTAATTTGTATTCATGAATGACATTTCCACTTTTTCACATAGTACATTAGGTACTGAGGTGTTCAGTCTAAATGTGATGGTCCATTGTCACTGGTGATAAGAACAAATTATTAGAGAAATTCAGACAGAGCCACTATGGTTTCTGTGAGTTTATTTTCTTGGTAATGGAAGTTTGGTCGATGGAACTCCATCTTCACATCATGCACAGTATACTTTGTTTACCACCAACTCACATATTGTGTGTGTTTGTCCTTTGTTCTCAAAAAGGACCATGACATCAGGATGATGACATGACTTGCAGTTGACTGTGATTTGAGTGAGTGAGGGCTGGGCAAGGTCACCAACCTCACTTTCTTCTCCTGAGTCATATGGGTCCAGTGGCCTGATATTCATCAGGATGGCTGGAGATGGCCCAGGATGCAGTGAAAGAGGCTGGGGAAACTGCTTCTGTAAAGGCACGATGATGTGAATAGAAAGACTTTCCTCTCTGATTTAAAAAAAAATGCATAGGCATTTTGTAACTTTCTGGTCTGGTAACTATGTGAATATGGAGGTTGATAGACTGCTGAGCTAAAACAGGTGCTTTCCAAAAGCCAAGGTGAATCTCTCTTTATCTTTTCTGCCTACTTGGCATTCAAGCAAGGAGAAGAAGCTGCTCTAGGTCTTCAGTCGATAGACGGTCTTCAGATCCTCTCCTATCTGTGCCTGGTATGAAACTGAGAGCATATGACTTTGCTGTGGCTGACAGAGGTAAAGGACTATTGGAGGTAGCTATGATCTTGTGAGCTTTGAAAGGTCAGAATGGTGAGTACCAGAGGTCTAGGTGCTGGAGTCTATGCCGGATTTTGTAGCCAGCTGTGAAGAGTGAAATCCACAGTGGACCCAGCATTGATTGAAGGTAGCCAGGAGAGAATAAGAGTGATTCACTCTTTGACTATATGCCACATCCAGATGGTAAATTTGGTAGGATGAATGTTCATTAAGTTAGCATTATATTTGAGTCCATTTAAGATCAGACAAGATGGCAGAATAGGAAGACGTAGTTTAGCCCAGCTTTCCCTCACCACTAATCCAACAAAGAACAAGACCAAAATGAGCTTTGATTAGGAAATAAAAAGAAAAATTAGTGAGTCTTTTTTCTTGTCCAAATTAGTATAGGGAAACAGAAAAGTCTTTCAGCACTGGAGACAAAGTCCAGTCAGGAAGGAACTTTGTGGTGTCTCTCAGCTAGGGACTGAATGGGGCCTCTGACTGTGCTCTAGGAAATTCCTGGATCCAGAGTGTACAGGACTGATGCTGTACAAGAGAAGAACAGAAGTCAATTGACAACTCTATTACTACAGAGATAGATAGATGATCCAGTTAGGATTGAGGAGGGAACCTGTATCTTGAGGTTGTGGACCAAAGCAAGGAATGGTTTAGGGCCTGAGGTTGTATGTTCAGAAAGGAGTAGGAAGAGAAGTGAGCAATAGCTGTTTGTTTCTGACCCTGCACTTCAGTCCAGTCTGAAGCCCACAGCTCAGCAACCAAGGCAGGGAGCTTAAATCAAGGAGTCGGCCTCATTTCAGTTGCTCTGAACCTTGAGAGCCTTACAGATGGTGGCTATCAACAGTCTAATGAAACTTCTAACAGATGCAAGCCCATAGTAGTATTGCCCAGACTGGGGTAAGGAGATTGCAAAATTCAGACCAGGAAGGCAATGAACATCTTTTTGCCTGGATCAGACCGCTTTGGGCACACTGAAAGACTCCAAGTCCTTAGCCTCAACCACCACTGAGTTCCTTGAAGAACACAATTGAATAACTGGAGGAAGCAATAGCAGGATACAAAAGAATACAAAACAAGACAAATTAAAGTCCAGACATACACTCCAGAATTTAACAATTTCTGGTCCTAACAAAAAATCCTAATTTTGGAAGTAAATCTGGAAGAATGAGTACATAAAAAAGACCGACCACTAACAAGCTACTATGTCTAGAGGGACACCCCAAACCTAGGGCCAGGAGAAGAGAATGACTCAAAAACATCTATAAGAAGATCCTTAAAAGAAAGCACAGTTTGGACACATGTTCACCTAGAATGTCTAGAACAAATGAAGCAAGAATTTTAAAAAGTTTAAAATGATTTTACAAATTAAATGAGTATTCAAGGGGAAAGAATTTGAAAAGAAAGGAGAGCTATGCAGAAGAGACTTAGAGAAAGAATTAACAGTTTAGCACAAGAAGTAAAACAAAAATAAAAACCTTTGCCCAAATAAGACACCTTGAAAATTAAATTAGATAAATGTGACAGAAGTAAATTACTCCATGAGACAATAAGAAATGCTAAAACAAAGTCATAAGACTGAAAAAAATAGAAGAAAATGTAAAGTCATTCATATAAAAAACAGATCAAGGAGAGATTTGATTTAAGAATCACTGAACTATTCTTACCTATCACAAAAAGTGCTGCTATAAATATTTTGGAATATATAAGGACTTTCTTCTTATAGGCTTCTTGGGGTATGAGCCTAGTAATGAAGCCTCTGGTTCAAAGGATATGAACAATTTAGTTACTTTATTTGCATAATTCCAAACGGCTTTCCAAAAGTCATTTCACAGCTCCACCAAAAATGTATCAGTGTGACTATCTTCCATAACCCCTCCAACATTGACTACTGAAATTATTTTTGATCATTTTTGTCAATTTGCAGGACATGAGGTAAAATCACAGCCTTATTTTAAGGTACATATCTTTTATTATCAGTAATTTGGAGCATTCTTTCATGTGACTGTGAATATTTTACCATTTTTCTTTTGAGAATTGTTTGTTCATATCCTTTGACTGTTTTTATTAAGGAATGACTCCCTCCTTCTCTCTCTCTCTCTCTCTCTGTCTCTCTGTCTCTCTGTCTCTGTCTCTCTCTGTCTCTCTCTGTCTCTCTCTCTCTCGCTCACTTATATTTTTTGTATAACAAACATTTATCAGAGAAATTTGATACAAAGATTTTTTTCCCCATTCAACAACTTCCTTTTTAAATTTTACATGCATTAATTTTTTCTGTGCAGGAGCTTTTCATTCCTTCTTTGCAACTCAGCTCTGGCTGGTCAGGATTAATCCTTTTTCAACTCACAAAACACCTTCTGTTTCCCTCCCTTCCTTAAAGCCTCCAGTTGATCCCTTGACTGGCTACATCTATACCTTGCTGGGTTCAATGTCTTCTACTGGCTAAGTAGGTCCACTAAAAGCAGCCATGGCTAAGTAAGGAAAGGGAAGAGAAATTCTCTACTGTTCCCAAGACGTGATGAACAACAGTTGCCTCTCAGGTGCTGGATTCTTCTTCCATAGTTGATTCTCTTCTGCCTGATCTCATTCCTTGGGTTTTATAATTTCATCAGCTGGGCTTAGGTCACATCTGCCCTTCACAATACAGGATAATAATTTATATGTCACTTTGACATTTAGAAAAATTTATCTAAGGTTTATAAGGAGTTTTATAGAAATTCTCTCACTTGATCATCACAAGCCAGTATGATAAATACATGCATTGCCATCCCCATCATAGAGATATGAAACTGAGCATGATGTTAGATGATTTACCCATGATCTGTGGAGGTAGAATTAGAACTCAAGTCTTCCGACGAGAGTTCAGTTCTTTTTCTATTCAATCTTTTTTCATCTTTTTTGTTTCAAATTTCAAAATCCAGCTCCTAGACAGGGTAGGAAAACTTGAGCAACAACTACCCTAGCTGACTTGTCTCACCTGTTAACATCACAGTTTTCAGAATAAATTTGAGAGCTTGATCAAACTCATGAGAGCTCAGTATTGTCAATCTTTTAGATAATTAGTTACCAGTGAAGATGTTCATGATTGGAAACCTCTTCAGAGTGATGGAGAATTTCATCTGCCTGGGAAGGAAGCATTTGATGAAAAGCAGATGAAGCCTATTGCTAAAAGGACCTCTTACCCAGGAGATATTTCTGTGCATATTTTGCAAAGGCAAAGAATGGAAGCATGGCTCAATCTCTCACTTGTTTTACTATAAATCTTGCATGGCCCAAGACTGATTATCAGCAGTCCTGACTCTGACTCACAGACTATTACAGAATATTGAGAAATAACTCTAACTTCCCAGAAGACTAATTTACGTCAGCAAGGAAAGGGATAATCACAGTCATAAATCTTGGATCATGTCTGCAACTAGAGCTAGCTTGAAAAGCCTCTTTATTAGTGTTGGGTTACCTTTAACCAAAGGAACCAAAGGTAATTTTTTTTTAAAGTCAACTGTATCTTCATAGATTACACACATCTATTGCCACCTACTATCTACTAGGATGGAATTATATAAAAAAGGTATGTCAATATTCACGATTACTTCTTTTTTTTCCCTTTGATCGTTCATTGAAAGCCCAATCTCAGGTACAGAAGAGTATGCCACAGGAAATAGACTAGCTCATATGTATTCAGAACTTTACTATTAACAAAGCTCTTTGCTAGTGATTATTTTAAAAATTATTTAATAGCGACACCAATAACAACTGACATTTAGATGGCACATTAACTTTTTACAAATTGCTTTTCATACATTATCTCATTGGTTCCTCACAACAACCCTGTGAGGAAGGTGCTATTATTTTCCCCATTTTAAAGGTATGACCCTGTTAACAAGAGATACTAACTGTTGGAACAGGGACTCAGACTCAGATCTTAAAGGCATTTCTCAATCTATTTATTTTCATAGGAAAGTAAGTACCTGTTATGTGGAATTCAATGTCCAGGAAAACAAAATAAGTCACAAGATAAGAATTTATCTTATTCACAAGAGATATCTTTTAGAGGGTTGTGTGGACAGTATAACTAGCAAGACAGTGTTGTACTTTGGGTAAGCAGAGAAATGCCCTAAGTCAAGGACCAAACTACAAGACATGTTTAGTACCTGTCATGGAGGTGAAAACCTGGAACTAGAAGACGTAAGGAAGGTAACATGGTCTTTACTGGGAATGTGTTTGTAGCTCTGGGCTCCACCTACATAGCCCTGGGGACAGGCACTCCAGCGTTACATTGGGAATCTATTGGCTGGGGACACGATTTGAAAGAAGCAGTTAGAAATAAAGGGGAGATGAAGAAAATGGCAAGTCTTAGGCACCTTGTGTCTCTCCAGTTGCCTGGCCAGGATTGTGATAGTAAGCATGCCCAACATGCCTAGAAACACCAAAGGAGAGATGCAAATGAAGTGATTGTACCTGTTAGAGCTGAGCATTGAGAGACTCTAGAACCGTGGAAGTGAGGAAAAAGCTATTTGAAGCTGGAGAGATAAGCTCTGAATTCCCCTACCACACATCACCAGTCAGGTGGCATGGCACAGTAAATGAAGAGTGCTGAACTTCTAGTCGGCCAGACCTTAGTTAAAATCCAGCTTCAGGAACTTATGAGCTATGTGATCCTAGGTAAGTCACTTGACCTCTACCTGACTTAGTTTCCTTATCTGCAAAATGGAGATAATAGCACCTACTCTCCAGGGTTGTTACAAGAGATATTTAAAAAGTTAATCATGATTTGGAAGCCCAGGAAAGTCATTGCTGGCTTTCTACTAGGAACAACTTGCAAGAATTGAATTTATGAGCTAGAAAATGTGTTAGCTGGGTACACTGATGTTATTTGATTTTATGTATTTCTAAGCATCTGTTAATAGAGCTATTGACAACTACATTTTTATATATTACCTTACATGAAAGAGATAAGAGGATAAAGTTTTCCTAAATAAGATGAGGACTGAGCCATATAATCTGACTCAATAGTCCCACTGACTCTAGACTAAGAATTTGGAACACTGACCATGGAAAAGTGTTGCTAAAGAGTGAGTCACAGTAGCTGCATTAGAGTCTGAGAAAAGTTCCAGGAGCCATGGGAGCATGGCCCCAGAATATCCTCCAGTATTGGGTATTATATATTTCAAGTGGTAAAGTACACAAGGCAGACCAGTTTGGCTAGTCATAGCACTCCCTAGACATGTTATATGTCTGCAGTATTTTACAGCAGATTTTTAACATGCTAAAGAGGTGGGTTTTTAAAAATCAGTTCCCATGTTGACATTCAATTCAGTTCAATTTGACAAATATTTATTAATTAGTCACTAAACATTTGGCATGGTACTAGGTGATGAGGAAGACACATGGTTGAATGATGGTTGGTCTTTGCCCATCAGCCATGGCTGATAGTAGGTCATTTCCTAGAGTAATGTTACCAATAGAAGATAGCTGCCCAGCTGCTAACAAATTAATAAGCCACTACTAATTCAGGAGATGTTGGAAGGGACTTAACTTGAGCTCCTGTGCATAAAAATATGGATACCCACAAAAAGCTAAGTATTGAACATTTGGTTGGACTCTATGCCCAACTCAACCCCTTTCTTACTTTTCCTTACTTTTTCCTTTTTTCTACTTCCTTTGTTTGACCCTACCCTCACCCTCCCAACCCGGGGCAGCTAGGTGGTACACTGGATAGAGCACCAGTGCAGGAGGACCTGAGTTCAAATCTCACCTCAGACACTTGACACTCACTAGCTGTGTGACCTTGGGCAAGTCTCTTAACCCCAATTGCCTTATCCTGGGTGATCTGTAGTCATCCTGATGAATATCTGGTCACTGGATTCAGATGGTTCTGGAGGAGAAATGAGGCTGGTGACCTGCACAGCCCTCCCTCACTCAAAACAAACTCAAGTGCAAGTCACGTCATCATTTCTCTGAGGGCATGGTCTTCAGCAGCGAAATACCAACACCCGCCCCCCCCCCAACCCAGGAGTATTTACTTTGCTGATCCTGCTACTAACTCTCTGTTCTGATCCAGACCTTAGAGTCAAAGGCCTGGAATTCTGGCAGCTTCTACCTGACCATCCTGGCACTTCTGGACTCTTTTTCAAATGGAGATTCTCAGCTGTGATCCTTCCTTAACTCTGGCTGGGTAACTCCAGTATGTGCCACTGGGGAAGCTTAGGGTCAGCCTATGACTGGTTCTGCCACTATCTCCACTCATAGTGGGGGCTTGTAAGTTACACTGTCCCTTAGGAGCTTCCAGTATTTAGAAGTTCAGAAGTGTTTCCAGGAATAACCCCTATGTATAGAAATGCAAACAGTTCTGTAAAATTCCTTCCAATGTTGACCAATCAACTTCATTCTCTATCACTCTTCTTTTAGAGTTCTTGGGCAAGCATCTGGACAAAGACATACTATTTTTAGCAAAAGCTCTAGAGCTCAAAGCGTCCCATCCTACCTTTTGTTGTCATGGCAACAACTTGTAATTTTTTTCCCCTTCTTGGAAGGTCACATTTCTGATAATATGAGTCATAGAGCTCAGGGGGACTTATAACTGGGATGATACTTTTTCAAAAGCAAATTAAAAATAAAGTCTTTGAGCAGTGTCCAAAGCCTACTTTAAACCTGATTTAGATCCCAAGCTGCTTTGTAGAAATTAAAATTTGTGTTTCTGTGGCTGGTGCATTGTGGAAGCCCAAAACTAAAGTTCTCTGGTGAAAAGCTATAATGCATTTTAATAATGAGTTTTTGCTACTTGAAATGATTTTCTTTTTTACCCCTAGCATCAGCTCTGACTTGCCACTTAAGTTCTAATCCAACTCTTCATTCTACCATAGACCCTGGGTTCTCGAAAATTCTGTCAGGTCTCACAAATATTGGGAAAAAGACTTTGAAAGGGACCTTAGTGATGCAGTAGTCACTCTGAAGACCATCCTAATTATGAACAGAAAGATTTATCCCTCCAAGATTGCCTAGTAAGTGATGGATGTTTAGGTCTCAGAAACTTATGATATTTATGGCACGGATCTGTGTCAATGGAAAAAGTATAAACACTAATAATATTGATGAGCTTTTGAAGTAGGTTCAATAAATAATTATTTTGAAAACTTTCCAATTTAATTTTGGAAACTTCCCAAGTAAGTAATTACCATAGATGAATTACAAATGGTTGCAGTTGCCAAATTGTCTCTGAAGGATGCAGATACTTGGTAAATGTGAGCTGACTAGGGCTGTATCCCTAGAGGGGGCATGCACTTCTTACCTGTGGTGGCTCCTTGGCCTGCCAGCCCCACACCTCTGGGATGACTGCCACTCCCTACCCACCCCAGCTTACGTAACAAAACAATCCCTGCTCACTCACTTCCCCTCCCTGCCAAAGCACGGAAGGTCATCACTTTGGCACCTGAGTTCAAGTGCTTACTTTTCACTCCTTGATCATGCCTACCATCTCCCTTTGTCCACATCCTTCTGGGGGTTGGGTCAAGTATCATTGATTGTATTGGGAGTGTGGACCACCCTTCATGAGGGATTAAGCAGGGGGTATGCTGACAAATGTTTAACAATCACTGAGAAAAAAAGTGTACCTATGACATATTTTTAAATTTAATCTACATCATTTATATTTTTCATCATTTTCTTAAGCCTAGCCAATTATCAAAATAATAAATCGAGCCCTAGTTGTAGTGTTTACTGATTTCCAAAGTGTAAATGATCATGGTAAATATCTAAGGATCAGCTCTTGGGAACCAGTTGAAGTTGGCTCCAGTAAACTTCTGAAGGAGACATCTCCTCTTCCCACACAACTTGTCTTCTCTGCCGTCTTGAAAGCTGAATTTTTTTTCTATTTCCATTGCCTTTAAATTTCCATTTCCTTCCCATTTCCAAGCCTAGGGCACAAGAATTCCTAATTAAGCAATGAGAGCTTGATCTTCCTCTTCTCATTTACACAATGAAGAGCCTTATCCAAGTGAATTTCCTTAAAGGAACTCAGGTTATTTCTGTATCCACCAAAGTTCTACCACCACAGCAGCCCTGACACCCACTTGTTACCACTACCCCTCATGTACTCATATAAAAGAATATGTTCTTAAGACAGCCTCCACTCTTGGATTCCTATTCTTTATTTTTGTATTCTGAGTGAAGAAAGTTGAATAAAGTCTCAGAAACTCAACTGTTAGGATCAGTAAAATCAGTCTTGAGGGTCTCAGACTAGAATAAAGAGATAGAAGGGACCATGGACACCATCTAGAGAATGAATGAATGGATGAAAAAAAACCCATTTATTAAGCACTTACTCTATTCCAGATTCTGTGCTAGGGATTCAAAGAAAGGCAAAAACAGCCCTTGTCTGCTCTATCATGATAGATATTCTGTCATTTCTATTCTCAGCTTGCTACTTTAGAGATTTTAGGGAGTTTCCCTTTGGGCAAGATCCAGGGTACTCCTGGTTGAGCTGAGTTACCTCACTCCCAGTGGGACAGCTCCTTCACTCTATATTGTCTGGTATGTATTCTCCTCTATATACCTTTCTTGATTTCTGTTTTGCTCTGATTTGAATAAATTAGTTTCTTTGCTATTCTTTATGTACGTTCATTGTGGGAAATGTGTCAAGCCTTGGATATAGAGCTTGGGGGCTCCCCTTACCCACAAAATGACAGAGCAATTTAAAACAATTTTTAAAAAAATTTCAAATGTATTTGTCTTCTCTTTCCCAATTAAATTTTTTTTCCTGCAAAAGAGACATCTTGTAACAAAGTCAATGAAAGGAAATTGCATGTCTGAGTACAGTCCTTACTTCATTCTGGGTTATATTCTCAAGGCTGAATCACAGAAAGAACAATTATCTTCTTTCTAAGTCTTCTTTTCATTTTCTGGCAATAGTTAATTTTTCTTTTGATTATGTATAAGTTCAGAGAGGCAATGGTATTTAATAGAATACTAATATCAGCCCACCCTAATTTAGTAAACAATTATACTTTTCTTTGTGCCACACAATGAATGTACTAACAAATGTTTGACTCTTGCTAAGTTATATCATATGCATTAATTGTTTTCTACTATTGATGGCATGAATATTTCAATCCTTTAAACCAATAAGCCCCATGGTTAACACTGAGAAGTGGAGAAGAGACTTAGAAATGAATGAACCTGACCCACAGTCTCCATATATGGTATCATTTTGTTACTCTTTCCAAGAAGTTCCTGTCTTCACTTGTTTCTTGTAATTTCCATGTAATTAGGCTTTAGCTCTCTCTCTCTATCCTTTTCCTTCTCCCTCTTCCCCTCTTTCTCTCTTCTCTCTTCCATCCTCCTCTTCTCCTCCTCCTCCAGCAAAAGTCTACCAAGAATCATGGCAGATGGGCAGAAGAATACTGACTTAGGGCACTTCTGCTGAGAACTCCACTGCATTTAACAAACATGATGTTTGTTTACAAACAAAACAACAAAACAACAAAAACTTATTTCAAAGGTTTTTGGTCTTAAATTTTCTCATTTAGAGGAGTAAAAACCCCTCCCCTCCCCTCCTCTTCCCTCTGAAACCCATACATTGGACAACACCAGGCCCCTGCCCAAGCTTCTCTTAAGGGCTGTTTTCTGGACCCTCCTGGTTTAAGAGTGATTATCAATAGTAATTGTTGTTGTTTCCTTCTCAGCCTGAAGTAGTTATTTTCTTTGCCTCATTAAAAGGGCCAACCCCTGATTACTTTTTAAACAGGTCTATTCACTGAATGGGCATTACCTCACCCTAAGTGAGTACTGAATAGACCTTGGCCTAAAGGGGCCAAGGTCTCCCACTGCATCCTGGGCCATCTCCACTCATCCTGATGAATATCTGGTCACTGGACCCAGATGGCTCAGGAGGAGAAAGTGAGGCTGGTGACCTGCACAGCCCTCCCTCACTCAAAAGAAGTCAAGTACAAGTCAGGTCATCATTTTTCTGATGGCATGGTCTTCTTCAGCAACGATGGACAAACACACACAAGTACTAGTTACAAGACATTTAGCTTTCTTCCATTTTTCTCTCCCATTATAATAATACCTAGCATTTATGTAGACCATTAAGACTTAATAGATGTTTTACGTGTTATCTCACTTGGTTCTCATACAAAACTGAGATAGACACTATTATTATCCCTATTTGACAGACCACAAAACTGAGATTGAGGGAAGTTAAGTGAATTGTCCAGCATCACACGGCTAGGGAGAGGCTGACATAGGCTCTAAATTCTTATCTTCCTGACTTCAAGTCTAGGGCTCTCCTCACTGCACCACCAAGCTGCCTATATCATTGTAGTCACTCTATATATTCTTTCCTTGCTTCTGCTTACTTCATTCCAGATTTGTTCCTACTCAGACCTAGGGCTGTTGGAAGTTTTGTCACAAGTGAATTATGCTGAGAGCTCTTATTGAGCTTATAATTAACTCCATTAGTCTTTAGTTGTTTCATTTGCTAATTATTTCTTTTTCTTAAATAGACAATGACCTCCAGAATGAAAGGACTATGCTTTATGTCCTTCTCAGCACCATTCATAGTGATTGGCTGCATAGGAGGCACAATAAAAACTTATCAAATAACCCAAAGCCAGCTGAGAATATATTGGCCTTTAGAGGATGGGAAACAGCCTTGTTGGACATGCATGTCTGCCAGGGAATAGATTACAAGGAAAGGATAAGAGAGATACTGAATGTAGGGGGAATGGCTGCCAAAGGCAAGACTGGATTACTTCAGGGTTTTGCCTAGGACTGATTCTGAAGCAAATTCAGTAGAAGGAAGTGATGGAGTAGATCATGGAAGAGAGCTCTTGGACCTTGGAGAATGTTCACCTAGGGTGTGGGAGGGCCATGGGATCTGACTTCAGCTGGCACACAATATCAGTCTTCCTGGAAAGGACTCCCATGGGATCCAAGGCTTGACTTTATGACCCCAACATGAAGATGATAGTTTGCCATACTCAGTTGTAGCAAGTCATGCCAGGACAGGAGGAATCCTACTTCCCAAAGTTTCCAGATGCCTTAGAAGAGGGGAAGAGGCAAGGGTTGGGTAGGGGTGGCATCAGAGGAGGACAAACTTCTGAGGGTTTTCATGATATGGGACCCTGGAAGTGATGTCCTGGGACTAAATGAGAGAGCAGGGGCAGTGAAATAGAATAGTCAGACTGTCAGACTGGCACCATTGAGTACCCTGAGCAAAACCCTCAACACTTCATCTCAGTTCTATTTCTGAATCCAACCAATAACTGCCAAAGCAGAATAACAACTTGGGTTCAGAGAACCTGAGATCCTAAGAAAAACAATCTTATTTTCTGTGTCTTGGAAAGATAGTGCATGAAGGAATGAAACATTCACATATACTGACACTCACTGATCTCTAGTCCAGAGATTTCAGATGTATGACCCCCAGCTTGAGTGCTGGGGAATCAAATTAAAATATAATTGGGAAATATTTAACAAAATAAATAAAAATATGATTGTTATTGTTCAGTCCTGTTCAACTTTCATGACCATGTTTGGTGTTTTCTTGGCCAAGATGCTGGAGCAGTTTGTCATTTCCTATTTCAGCTCATTTTATAGATGAGGAAACTGAGGCAAAGAGGGTTGTATGGCTTGCCCTAGTAAATGTCTGAAGTCAGATTTGGACTCAGGAAGATGAGTCTTTCCAACTCCAGGCCTGACACCTATCTGCCCCCAAAATACAATAGTGCATACATAATGTCAATTTGTGGTTTTCTAAATCAGTATGCTGTCCACAGGGATCCTTATGTATAGTTTAACTCCTTGTTTCTATTTGAGTTTTGACATTACTCCTCTAACCAAGTCACAGTCATTGGATTAAAGTAGGAATAGCAGAAAGATCAGAGATGGAGGGAGTGTCCTGATAGATGCCTCTCTGGTATGGAGGCTATATAGGACATTTCCTTATGCTGTGTACCTAACCTATGGTCATTAAACAGGGCTTGGTTTTCCCAATGAGAAAGAATACAAAGGGCAGGGGGTAAGAGGGCAAGAAGGGGCAGAGGTAGCTGAATGATTGCTCTTTCCTACTTTAACTGTCTGTTAGAGGAGGGGTCCCCTCTGCAGAACCAGAAGGACAGGACTGTCCCTTTATATAGGGTATGCCAAAAGTTTGAGTGCCATCTTAAGCTATGAAAGATTAAAACAGTTTGGGAAGCTTAAAACTGGACTAAGTTTTTTAGGACACCCTATATTAATCTCCTAATCTGTTATGTAGCAAAATGTGGACAGTGCCCACTACTTCTCTAGATCTGACTTCTTTTGGAACATAAATTAGCAAATGAGAAGATGTCAATACTAATTTTGATGAATCTGTTTGGGTAGTGTCTTTTCTTTAAATCACATTCCCTACTCCTACCCCCAAAAGGATTCCATACTCCAATACTCCTTCTTTTCAGGGCCACAGTATAAAGCTGAAATCTGCATGCAGTGAAGACAACACTTGTTCAGACACAACCATCACTTGACATTTCAGGCTGGTCTCTGTGTGGGCTGAAATATGCATGTGCATCTGCTTACCTGCTTCTTGGAATTCTCCTGAGGAATGACTTTTTCTCTTTTTCTTGACAAGGCTAGAGAATAAATGCCCATGGTACACTCTGGTAATGAAGGAAGTAACATACCGCCCTCAATGCAAGACTTGGACTGAAAATCCTGACGAGACCTTTACAGAGAAATGTCTGGGACTGAGGAGGAAAGGATTAGATTAGGACTCAGATGCTGAGGGTTTGAATTCTTATTTCTTGTTCTAGTTTGCTATTGGAGTTTTTAGAACAGATCCCTACAGGGTGTCTTTAACATACTGGGAAAACAGTATTATTGGAGAGAAGTCTAGAAAGGAACACCTGCAGTCAATAACACTGAGGACCAACCAAATCAGTCTCACTGCCATGCTCATTGTCATGCTGGGGCAGCTGCAGTCAGCAAATAGAAGATGCTAGGGTTTTGTTGCTGTAAAATGTTTTAGAAAGAGCGTGTGAGAAGCAAGAGTCAGGAAGGATTTGTGCAAATAATTCTGTGGGTTAGGTGAGGTACTAGTCTGCAGCTCCTCGGTGTTTTATCTTTGTATCTCTATATAACTCGTTGCTAGTTTCCAATACACCAGGAGAGGTACCCAAGATCATTAGTGGTATCTGTGGACTTGGGGTCTGCTACTATGTCATTGGGTTTTGTCAGCATGTAGATATAGCACTTACTGTTGGTGAATCTGGAAGATAATACTCTGTGTCCTCTGAGCCCAGTGGGAGAAACACAGGAATGTGACATTAGCTGAGCAAATTAACACAACCCCCTTAGGAACTTTTTACACTAAACTTCAAAAAAATCAGAATTTGATCCAGTAGGAAATGTATTGGGTTTTAGTTTTTGTTTTTGCCAAATCTGGGCTTTTATTGATATAGTGAACTTCTGATGTGGAAAATCCTTCTAAGTACAAATTCTTTCACTGGTTCTAATTAGCAACTTGTTTACAACTTAACAGTTTCATTTGACTGCCTGGTGGCACAAAGGAGTCAATAAATCAATATTTATTAAGAACCTACTTTGTGCTAGGTGCTGTGCTAAATGCTAGGGATAAAAAAAAAAGAAGCAAAAGACAGTCTCAGCCCTCAAGGAGCTTACAGTCAAATGGAGGAGACAACCTGCAAACAAATATATACAAGACAAATTATATACAGGATAAAAAGGAAATAATTAACTGATAGAAGGCAGTGGAATGGAGGGGTTAGGAAAATATTCTAGTCAAAAGTCAAATGACTTGCCAACTACACATAGCCACTATATGTCAGAAGCAGGACCTGAATCTGGATCTTTCTGAGTCCTGCTGGTTCCTATTCACTTTACCATACTGCCTCTTAAGAATTATAGTAAAAATAGAAGAATATACATCTTATATGCATCTGCATGCTTATGGTCCCTACCATATCATAGCTCTATTACTATGGGCTCTCAGGTATAGCTAAAAAGTTTGATTGGCTGATGAGTCATTTTGTAAACGAAAGAACCTATTGGCAAGTCTGGGTTGATATGTTGTCAAATGTCAACTGAAAGTTATGTCATCATTTTCTTGATATCATGGTCCTCTTTGAAAATGATGGACAAACACAATGTGTGAATAGTCTGAACTGTCTGAATAGGGACCCCACCAGTTGGGTAACTCAGCTAGTTCTCTCCCTCTCTTTCTCCTCTCCAAAGGCTGGAAGTTGCCCAGTTAACTTGGGGTTTACTGGCTAGATTCCTTCCTTCTTTCCTTCCTTTTCTCTCTGTTCCTCTCTTTCTTTCTTCCTTCCTTCCTACACTTCTCTAAGCGAGTACCTGAAAAGACCTTAGCCTAAAAGGGTCAGGGTCTCCAGGGTCTCCCATTACATCCTGAGCAGACTCCAGTCATCCTGATGAATGTCTGACCACTGGACCCAGATGGCTCTGGAGGAGAAATTGAGGCTGCTGACCTTGCATAATACTCCCTCACTCAAGTCAAAGTCAATTGCTAATCATGTCATCATCTTCCTGATGATGTGGTCCTCTTTGAGAACAAAGGACAAACACAACAATGAGATACTTTTGCTGAAAGAAATTTTGGAGGGTCAGAGTCAAGATGGCAGAGAAAAGGCCAAACTCTCTAAGTCTGAGAATGAGCTCTCCCAGATTTCTCTCTGAACAACTTTAAATAATGCTGCAAAACAAATTCTGGAGTGGTGAAATCCACAAAAGGATGAGGTGAAGCAATTTTCTAGCCTAAGAAAGCTAGGGGATGAAAGTGGAGAGCAGGCAGCATCACAGGAAACCAGCAGCAGGCATCATAGGCAACTGAATCAGCTCAGGCAGTGGATTCTGCCAGAGCTCTCAGTCCACAGATAGTAAGGTGTCAGATGTTTGATAAGAAGGAAATTACAAGGGTCCCTTTGCTGACACTAAGTACTGGACTGTATTGCATTACCTATACTCAGATCCCAGTCATAGTTCCAGGGTGAGGAGGAGCACTAGCATACCAAAGATTATAGCTTGAGAGGAGCAGAGACCCTAGCCACAGTTCCAGGGCAGAAAAGAGTGCTGGTGTTCATTCATAAACCAGGCCAGGAGAGTAGTAAACACACATCTCCTTAGAACATACCACTTTAGAAAAACTGAAAGCTTACAGACCCACAGAACTAGCTCTGAAAATATCTGTACAAAAAAATCTGAAGCTTTGGACAGTACCCCCTCAACCTGGAGAGCAGAACCAAACTTTAATATAAAGTTAAAAGTCAAGAAATAGACTGGAAAAATGAACAAACCCCAAAGATCCCACCCATAGAAAGTTATTATGGTAACAAGGAAGATCAAAACACAAACTCAGATGGAGATAATAAAGACAAAACTGCTATATCTGAAGCTTCAAAGAAAAATGTGAATTGGTCTTATGCCCAAAAAGAATTCCTAGAAGAGCTCAAAAAGGATTTTAAGAATCAAATAAGAAAGATAGAGGAAAAATTGGGAAAAGAAATCAGAATGATACAAGAAAGTCATGAAAAAAGAGTCAATAGCTTGGTAAAGGAGGCACAAAAATACTGAAGAAGATAACAACTAAAAAAACAGAATAGGCCAAATGATAAAAGATACCCAAAAATCTAATGAAGAGAAGAATGCCCTAAAACTCAGAATTAGATAAATTCAAAATGATATATAAAAATTCAGTGAAGAGAAGGATTCCTTAAAAAGTAGAACTGATCAAATGGAAAAGGAGGTGCAAAAGCTCACTGAAGAAAATAATTCCTTAAAAATTAGAATTTGGTAAATGGAAGCTAATGATGCCATAAGATATCAAGAAGCAACAAAACAAGATCAAAAGAATGAAAAATAGAAGAAAATGTGAAATATCTAATTGGAAAAACAAGTGACGTGGAAAATAGATCCAAGAGGGGCAATTTATGAATTATCAGGCTACCTTGATAAAAATATATTATGATAAAAAAACAAGATTAAAAAAGAACCTAGACATAATCTTTCCAGAAATTATCAAGGGTAAAAATTTGAAATTCTAGAACCAGAGGAAAAATTAGAAATTGAGAAAAAATCCAGTGATGGCTGCCTTATAGAGATCCCAAAATGAAAGCTCTCATGAATATTATAACCACATTTCAGAGATCCTAGGTTAAGAAGAATATATTGTAAGCATCCAAAAAGAAGTAATTCAAATACTGTGGAGCCATAGTCATGAAAACACAAGATTTAGCAGCTTCTACACTAAAGCTCAGAATATGATATTCTGCAGGGCAAAGAAGTCTCAATTACAGTCAAGAATCACCTACTCAGTAAAACTGGGCATAATCCTTCATGGGGAGTGCTAGATATTCAATGAAATAGAGGACTTTCAAAATTCCTGATATAAAAAACCAGAGCTAAATAGACAATTTAATCTTCAAATACAAGACTCAAGAGAAACATAGCAAGGTAAACATAAAGAGAAATCATAAGGGATTCAACAAGGTTAAACTGTTTACATTCCTACATGGGATGATGATACTTGTAATTCTTAAGAACTTTCTTATCATTAGGGCAGGTAGAAGGACTATATATAGGCAGAGGGCATGGGTGTGAGTTGAATATGAAGGGATGATTTCTAAAAGAATAGAATTAATAGGTGAGAAAAATGAATGCACTAGAAGAAAGGTGAAATGAGAAGCAAAATGGGGTAAATTATCTCACATAAAAGAAGCACGAAAAGAAGTCTTTACAGTGGAGGGGAAACTGAGATGGTAGGTGGGAGTGCTTGACCTCAACTCTCATTACTATTGACTCAAAGGGGGAATAACATACTCACTTGGTTGGGTATAGAAATCTATATTTTCCTACAGGAAAGTAGGATGGGAAGAAGATAAGAGATGATGGTGGAGGAGAGGGGAAGTGGAGGGGAGTGACTGATAGAAGTGAGAGCAGATTGGGGGAGGTAGTAGGCAGAAGCTAAACACTTCTGAGGATGAACAATTCTGAAGGACTTATGAAAAATGCTATCCACCTCCAGAGAAAGAATTGATAGAGTATGAATGCAGATCAAAGCATACATTTAAAAAACATTTGGTATTTTTTGGTCTGTTTTCTTTTAGAGCACAAGTAATATAAAAATATGTTTTGCATGATTGCACACGTATAACCTATATCTAATTTCTTGCCTTTTCAATGAGAGGAGAGAGAGGGAGGGAGAGAATCTGGAACTCAACATTTAAAAGAAATTTATGTTTAAAATTGTTTTTACAGGTAATTGGGAAAAATAAAATATCAAATAAATATTTTTCTAAAAAAGAAAGAAATTTGAACCTTGGAAGAAATGGAGAGTGGTATAGAGTGGGTTTAAGGATTTCATACCAAATATCGTAGTTACAAAACGTGGGATGAAATCATTGTGTGGAAGGACAAAGGAATAGTGCCACTTTTTAGCAGCAATAGTGGAGGCTGTCATTTTATGAGATGTGGGTTCTTCTTTAGAGTGAGACTCTCCATGGAGGGCACTTCTTTTGATAGAATTTTGCAATAGTCACGGATGCCTTCTGAACACTGAAACTAGTGACAGCATGATCTTGGCAGGCTGTGAATTGTGCTAGGTTCTTTGGTAGCTTGAGTAAAATCCCCATGAGAATTATGTAGCAGCAGGCTTCAAATACAGCAAAAAGGATTATCTGGGAAAGAGTTTTGGCATAGGGTTATTCAGTTTTTCAGAGACCTGGGAGCAAGTTTCAACAGCAATAAAAATTAAATGTACATACATACATACATATACACATATGTACACATTATTATGTTTATCTCATTATACATATATCACTCTCTCTGTATATATATGTATAGATGTATATACATCTTGAGGCATAGAGGACTGGGCCTAGAGTCAGCAAGATGTAGCTTTATGATTTCAAATCTGGCCTCAGACACTGTCTGTTCAACCCTGGGCAAATCATTTGATGTTGTTTGCCTCAGTCTCCTCACCTACAAAATAGACTGAAGAAGGAAATGGCAAACCACTCCAGTATCTTTGCCAAGAAAACCCCAAAGGATGTTATGAAGAGTCAGACGTGACTGAAAACAACCGAACAATCAGTATATGTCTCCTCTCTCTCTGTATTTATATGTATATATGTTTATATGTATATGCATGCAGATATATGCGTGTGTTACCTCTACCCTCTGAAGCCACACAAAAGTAGCTCTCATCTCCCTTCCATGTGAAAACCATTCCAATATTTGAAAAAAACCATCTTGTACTGATTTCCAAATTTTCTTTTTCAGGATAGAGGTACTCCGTTCTTTTATTTCTTTCTCACATGACATTATTTCAAATTCCATCATCATCATAAGTATATTCTGGACATGTATCACCTTTTAAAAGTGCCTTTTAAGGTTCCCAGGAATGAAGGCAGGTGTCCAGGTGTTTGCTGAATATCATAGAGTAGAATAAGAGAGATACTTCCCGTGTTCCCACCATTGTTAAGACATGTGCATGGTAGCTATCTTAGCATAATGAAATGACTTGCCTGGATGTGGCATTAATAGACATTGGATCTGAGAAATGGCCCAGCTCCATCCAAAGGAAACCATCTCCTTTGTGAAGAACAGGAAGAAGGCTGTGGCTGTGTGCTTACTCCTATGCTTACCTATTTCTTTAAAGAGGTACTGGTTTATAATTTTGTCTATCTACCTAATTTCAAATTGATAATCTAGGAAAGAGATATCAGACTCATTAGAAAATAGAGAAATGGATTTTTATAGGTAGCACATTGACTTAGAAAACCATAAATTAACACTATCTATGTTTTATCCCAATTACATTTTAATCCGATTCAGGAACATTCAGGAGTTTTGCAGCCTTCTGATTTAAAGGTACAATACTTTAAGGTATCCAAGATTAGTCCCATTTTTTCAGATTGGTATCAAGGAATAGATAAAATTGAGTTTATTCTAACCAGTTTAACTCTTTCCCACCAACCACTGATTACACAAACAAGAATTCCTAATGAACTTATTGTCAAAGTAGATAATAAACAGATTCAGGGAAGTATCAGATTAGAGTAAACCAAATAATAAACAATAATAAATGCCTGCTGAGAATGAGATTAAGATCTCTATGGAACTCAGAAAAGAGAATGATTTCCCATAGAGGAAGTTTGCTCTTAGCAGTCTCTAGGATTGTAGGTAAGGACATCAATAAACATGATAGGGATTGGCTTATCCTACATGCTTGCTTGTCCAAGGGTAACCCTTTAGAAGTTCATGTGTCACCTTCCTTGACTGTTTCATGTCAAAGTCCTCCAAACGTTGTTGAAAGGTTAAGTTTTACACCTATATTCAGCCCTCACAAGGCCCATTGAAAAGGTGATACATGTGCAAAGGACAGTTAGGATGCTGAAGGGATTTGAAAAAATGTCATGTGAGAAACAAAGAGAAAATTTGGAAGTGGATACATGATGACTATCAAATATTGGAATGGTTTTCGCATGGGAGAAAGATTAGAGCTACTTTATGTGGCTTCAGAGGGTAGAAGTAACACACTTTTGTATACATATAGACATACATATATAAACATACATAGATAGAAATGTAAAGAGAGCAATGGAAAGAGTGATAATAAGCAAGTACTTAGTGTCACAATTTAGCATTCTCCTTTGACATATGTGGTTCATAGCTTCACCATGCTATCCCTCAGTAAAGTGCCCTAGACTTGGCTGGAAGTGGGGGTATAGCACTATGCTTCTGGTTAAGGGATCCTAAGGCAGTGTTAGCTTTTCAAATAGCTTTATTATCAATCACATTGCTGACCAGTACTAAGTCTGGGGTCAATAAAACCACTAAATCCGAATCATGAACTTCACAGAACTTGTCAGAAAGATCATAGTAGTAATTCTTATGGAGTGTGGTTTGGACAAGGTGACCAACTCTCCAATTCTGTGCTTCTATGACCTGTATCCTTGACACATCTTCCCTTGGGCTATAGTTTTGTTGCTGGATTAAAAAAAAAAACCTTATGTGTAGGACTCAACACATCCTTATTCATTTTACCTTAGATTTAGCCCATGTACACTGAGTCTGTCATCTGCATCTGGTGTATTAGCTTTTAGTAATCAGCAAATTTGATGAACACGCCTTCTATATGTTCATCAAATCACTTACAGAAATGTTGAATAGAATTGAAAACTAAGCTATGTAGTTTGCCATTAAAGACCACCTACCCAACTGCTTACTGCTCTGTTAACATTTTGTGAGTATAGTCTTTCAAATAATTATATATTTGCCTAACTCTACCATCATCTATCTCACGTCTTTCAGTGTTGACCACAGACACCATGAGAATTTTTTTCAAAAAAACCTGTTGAAATCCAAATAAACCCTATCTACAGAATTCTCTAGACTTACAAACTTATTAACCTTGCCCTCCCCCCCCCAAAAAATGGAAACAAAGCTAGCCTAGCATTTTATTGGTGAAAAAGAAGTTTGAACTTGATGTGCCAAACAATGGGTAGAGATGTAACACATTTTTAAGGCTTTTAATTACTACAACCATCAAATCCTCTGGGCTGTGGGAACTCAGACATTTTCTACAAAACCTTCTCCTCCCTTGGTACTGCTCTATCCTGATTCTCCTCCTGTGTCTTACTCTTCTGATCTCTTCTATATATTTTCCTTACTATGCCTTCTATGACTAAAATGAGGACTGTGTATCAAGATTCAGTCTTCTGATACTCTTTCTTTATATTTTCTCTTCACTTCTATGCTTTAACTATCACCTCTTTGCATCTAACCCACAAATACTCAACAACCATGTCCTTCCTGTGCCCCATCCGTGCCCAATCAACTCCAGTCCAGCATTTCTTCTTGCCTATCAAATGTTTCCTTGGAAACTTGGAAGTACTCTCTTCAGTTCAAACTCAACCTCTATAAAATTATGCCCTTCATACACTTAGGGGATTCAGAGTTAGAAAGCACCTTAAAGAATATCTAGTAGGGGGGCAAGATGGTGGAGTACAAAGATACATATACTCTAGCGCTTCCCCCACAGCCCACAAATTACCTGCAAAAAATGACTCTCAACAAAGTCTAGAGCAGCAGAAGCCATAGAGCAACAGAGTGAAAGAGGTTTCCAGCCAAAGGTAACCTGGAAGACCAACAGGTTTTACAGGATGCTGAGCAGAGCAGAGCCCAGCCCTGGTCACTTGTCACAGGAAGGAACAGGATTGGAACAGGCCTCTAGGGCAGAATCCCCAGCAGGGAGGATCCCAGATACCTCAACCCACAAGCAACAAAGAAAACTCCAAAGGTCAGTGTGGGAGAGCTTTGCCAGAGGGGCAAGAGGGGAAGGTATTCCTCAAGCAATAGCCCCAGGCAAAGGCAGAGGGAGCAACAGCAGACTGCAGGCAGCTACAGTGGCCAGGAAGCAACCTGAATCCATTGTCCAGGCAGCTCAGTTTATAGCTTCTGGTTGTAGGGAGCAGCTGATCTAATCCTCAACCCTGAGTGATGGCCCCAGCCCCACCCAAAGCCCAGGGGAACCCAGCAGCTGAGTCTAACCTCTTGACAAAGAATTCAGAAGTCAAGTGACTGACTGGAAAAATGCTCAAAAAGGGGAAAAAAGATAAGACCCTAGAAGGTTACTTTCTTGGTGAACAGGTGTCTCCACCCATCTTTTCAGATGAGGAAGAACAAGGCTTACTATCAAAGGAAGTTAAGACTCCTGCCTCCAGGGCCTCCAAAGTGAACTTAAACTGGGCCCAAGCAATGAAAGAGCTTGAAAGAGCTGAAAGTGAGTTAGCAGTTTGCTAAAGGAGAACCAAAAAAAAATGCTGAGAGGCTAACTCAATTGGAAAAAGAGGTCCAAAAAGCCAATGAAGAGAAGGAGGCATTAAAAAGTAGAATTAGCCAAATGGAGGAGAAGGTTCAAAAGCTCACTGAACAAAATAGTTCTTTGAAAGAGAGAATTAAGTTCAGGGAAATAAATGACTATGAGATAAACCAAGTAGTTAAAAAACAAAACCAGAAGTTTGGAAAAATAGAAGATAATATGAAACATCTCAGTGGAAATATAACTGACCTGGAAAATAGATCTAGGAAAGACAATTTAAAAATTATGAGACTACCTGAAAGCCATGATCAAAAAAAAGAGTCTAGACATTCTTCCATGAAATTATCAAGGAAAACTCTCCTGATATTCTAGAACCAGAGGGCAAAATAAACATTGGAAGAATCCACCAATCACCTCCTGATTGAAAGAGACCCAAAAAGAGAAACTCCTAGGGATATTGTGGCCAAATTCCAGAGTTCCCAGGTCAAGGAGAAAATACTACAAGGAAACAGAAAGAAACTATTCGAGTATTGTGAAAATACAATCAGGATAACATAGGATCTGGCAGCTCCGACACTGAGGGATCAAAGAACTTGGAACAGGATATTACGGAAGTGAAAGGAACTGGGATTAAAACCAAGAATCACCTACCGAGCAAAACTGAGTATAATACTTCAAGGGAATAAATGGTCATTCAATGATATAGAGGACTTTCAAGCACTCATGATGAAAAGACCAGAAATGAAGAGAAAATTTGACTTAAACACAAAAATCAAGACAAGCATGAAAAGGTAAACAGAACAGAGAAATTATAAAAGACTCTCTAAAGCTGAACTGTTTACATTCCTACTTGGAAAGAAAATATTTATATCTCTTGAGACTTTTCTCAGTATTTGGGTAGGTAGAGGGATTATACATACACATACACACATACACACATAGAGAGAGTACAGGTTGTGTTGAATCAGAAAAGATGATATCCACAAAAAAAAAATTAACATTAGGGGTGAGGGAGGAAAATACTGGGAGGAGATAGAGAGAAGTGGGATGAAGCAGGCTATAACTCATAAAAGAGATAAAGAAAAATCCTGTTCAATGGAGGAGAAAAGGGAGAAGGGGAGAGGGGAAAAGTGAAGCTACTCTCTCCACATATGGCTTAAGGAGGGAATAACATGCTCACTAAATTTGGGATGAAAATCTATCTTACACTACAGGAAAGTAGGGGAGGAGGCAACAAGTGCAGTAAGGGGAATGACAGAAGGGAGGGCAAATGGGAGAAAGGAGTAGCTAGAAATAAACACTTTTGGGAAGGGACAAGGTCAAATGAGGGAATAAAAAAATAAAGGGGGATAGAGTAGGATAGAGGGCAATATAGTTAGTATTACACAACATGATTATTATGGAAGTCTTTTGCAAAACTACACATAGTTAGTCTGTATTGCTTGCCTTCTCAGTGGGGATGGGTAGGGAGGAAGGGAGGGAGAGAAGTTGGAATTCAAAGTATTAGAAATGAATGTTGAGAATTATTATTGCATATAACTGGGAAATAAGAAACACAGGTAATGGGGTACAGAAATTTATCTTGCCCTACAAGAAAAGAGAGAAGATAGGAATAAAGGAAAGGTGGGGTGTGATAGAAGGGAGGGTACATTGAGGGAAAGGGTAATCAGAACGCAAGGTAGTAGGGTGTGGGGGGAGGGAAGAGATGGGGAGAAAAATTGGACATGTTACAAAGTGATGTAAAAGCAATTAGTATTAAAACAATTGACTGAATTAATTACTGAGACTAAATCAGAGACATCTTTAGTTTGGGGAAATGAATTTTAGTCTAAGTCTCCTAGAGGCAAGTAACTTCAGGTAAAATTTGGCATTGATGAAAAAATTAAGGTTTTAATGATAAATTTGTTTTTATGATTGTTATTTAAGCAGGAACTAGAACAGATATAGAAAGGCATGTAAACCACTTAATACTTCCCTCAAAAGATGTTCCTAGCCAATGTGAAATTATAGTCATATCTGAAACCTGGTTATTGGAACTTATTATTTTAAGATGCTATGGGACTATTAACTGACTGTTTTTCTGAGTCTAACTCCAGGTATGGATAGCAAGAAAGGCGATCTGAGCCTCCAATCCATGATGCCAGTAAGCCTGTGAGATGCTAGTAGGAACTACAAAAGGTGAGCTCATGGGAAGGGTGGGAGAGCATCTGTTCAGCCTGGGCTGGGGTAGGATTCTCCTGACTTAATTTCCCTACTGACATCTTGCAGACTTTAAGCCTCACTGAATGCAAGTTGACAATCTACTCCTGCCTGGAACTGACATGAAGTTGGGGAGATATTGTTTCCCTGCAATGTCCCTACTCTTAGTGGCAATTTCCTGTAGTCAAAAGGTTTGTAAGCTTAACACCAGATCTATTGATTGTTGGTAGGGGAGTATCCGAGGTTAAGTCTAAAATTAAGGCTTAGGCTTAGGACTTTAGACCAACAACAATAAGTTAGGGTCCTTTAATTCTTAGTAGTAGTGTGGAGACAATTAGGTCAAGGGCTTATGAAGTTAGAATACAGTTATTATTTGTGTCTCAGTTGATTAATATTAAAAAAAATTCATTTATGGTCTATATTGTAAATGTTTTAAAAGAAGTGTCACCTGATCAAAAGTTGGAATTGTTTTATGTGATATGAACTGTGTTAAAAATGAAAAATAAAAAAAAGAATATCTAGTAGGTATCTAGTATTTACCTTTAAAACCATCTCTTCTCCTGAATTCTTTTAATAGAAGCATTTTTCTCCTAAAAACTCAGTAAGTCCTCTCTGATTTCTTCCAGGTTAGCAGTAAGCCTAAAACTTGGAGATCAACAGCAACAAAAACCCTGATATGAGATTAGTAGGTATTGGGAACTCCTCTTAATGCAGATCTGTATCCCATTTATGTTCTTAGAGTGTTGCTTAAGAACACTGGGAGGTTACATGACTTGCCCAGGGTCATGCAGTCAGAGGCTAAATTTGACCCCAGGTCTTCCTGACTCCTATGTTGACTTTCAGTCCATTGGGCTATGTTGCCTCTAAATTACATAAAATCAAGATTACATAAAGAAATACAAGTATCAGCCACAAGAATAAACTATCTATTCTAAGAATGTTACAGTGGAAAAAAATAGAGAAAACAGGTCAGTACCTAGAAGGGAGAGCAAAAAAGCAAGAAAAATAAAGTGAAAAAATGTGCTTCAATCTACACTCAGACTTTATTAATTTTTTCCGTAGAAGTGGATACCAATTTTTATCATGAGTCCTTTGGAATTGTCAGGGATCATTGTATGGTTCAGAATATCTAAGTCTTTCACAGTGGATTATCATTAAAATATTGATATTATCGTGTATAGTGTTATCCTGTTCTGCTCACTTTACTTTGCATCAGTTCACATGTCTTTCCAGGTTTTTCTGAAACCATTTCCTTCATCATTTCTTATACCACAATAGTATTCTTTCATAATCATATACCACAACTTGTTCAGCCGTTCCTTAATTGATGGGCATCCCTTTAGTTTTCAATACTTTGTCACTACAAAAGGAGCTGCTATAAATATTTTTGTACATATGGATTCTTTTCCTTTTTCTTTGATCTCTTTGGGGTACGTATCTATTAGAGGTATTGTTGGGTCAAAAGGTTTCATAGTTTTATACCTCTTTGGGCATAGCTGCAAATTGTTCTCCAGAATGGTTAGACTAGGTCAAAACTCCACCAACAGCGCATTAGTGTCCTTATTTTTCCACATCCTCTCCAGTATTTGTCATTTTCTTTTTCTGTCATGTTATCCAATCTGAAAGATATGAGGTGATGCCACAAAGTTATTTTAATTTGCATTTCTCTAGTCAATAGTGGTTTAAAGTCTTTTTTCATGTGACTATTGATAGCTTTGATTTCTTCTCCTGAAAATAACTAATTCATATCCTTTGATCATTTGTTAATTGGGGTATGGCTCTTTTTTTCAAATTTGGATCAGTTCCACTTGAGAGATGAAACTTATTTCAGAGAATTTTACTGAAAAGATACCCCTTTTCCCTAGTTTCCTGCTTTCTTTCTGATTTTGACTGCATTGGTTTTATTTGTGCAAAACATTTTTTAAAAAATTTCATGTAATTAAAATTAATCACTCTATCTCCTATGAGTCTCTCTATCTCATAAATTCTTCTCTCATCCATACACATGATCAGTAATTTTTCTATATCCCCTGAATTTGCTAATGATATTTGCTTTTATGTTTAAATCATGGACCCATGTTGACTTTATCTTGGTATACTGTGTGAGATGTTGGTCTATGCCTAGTTTCTGCTAAACTGCTTTCCAGTTTCCCAGCAGTTTTTGTCAAATAGTGGGTTCTTGCCCCTAAAGTTCAGATATTTGGTTTTATTAAACATTAGATTCCTAATAATTTACTTCTTCATATTATGCACTTAATCTGTTCCAACTACTCTATTTCTTAGGGTATACCAGGCTGTTCTGATGATTACCACTTTAAAGTATAATTTGAAATCTGGTACTGTTAAGTCATTTTCCTTCATTTCTTAATTGATTTCTTTGATATTCGTGACATTTTGTTTTTCCAGACTACTGTTGTTATTTTTTTCTAACTTTACAAAATAATTCTTTGGTAGTTTGATTGACATGGCATTGGCATTGAATTTAAAAAATTAGTTTAAAATGTTCATGTTTATTGTGTTGATTTAACCTATCCATGAGCAATTAATATTTTCTCCAATTGTTTAGATCTGTTCCATTTGTGTGAAGTGTTTTGTAACTGTGTTCATATAGTTGCTGGGTTTATCTTGGCAGGTAGACTCCCATGTAATTTATACTGTCTGCATTTGGGGGGATTTCTTGTTCTATCTCTTCTTGCTGAGTTTTGTTGATAATATATAGAAATGCTGATTATTTATGTGGATTTATTTTATATCCTGAAACTTTGCTGAAGTTGTTCATTGTTTTGATAAGCTTTTTAGTTGATTTTCTAGATTTTTCTAGGTATAATGTCATATCATCTAGAGAGAGAGAGAACTTTGTTTCCTCATTGTCTATTATCTTTCCATTTTTTTCTTGTCTTATTGCTATAGCTTTCTATTCTAGTACATTTCTAGTACAATACTGAAAAGTAATGGTGATAATGGACATCCTTGTTCACACCTGATCTTACTGGAAAGACTTCTAGTTTATACCTATTACAGATAATGCTTACCATTGTTTTAAATAGATACTTCTTATCATTTTTAGAAAAATTCCATTTATTCTCTTCATCTCTTAAATACCTTTATTCACTTCATGATTAAATTTATTTAGCTCCAAGATGGAAAATTAAGGTCTTCCATTAGAATAATTCTACTACTTCCTATTATGATCCATGTAATTTTTCCTTTAATAATCTTGATGCTATGCTATTTGGTGACTATATGTTTAGTAGTGCTATTACTTTATTTTCTATGGTAACTTTTAGTAAAGTACAGTTTCTCTGATTATCTCTTTTAATTAGATCTATTTTTGTTTTTACTTTTTCTGAGATCATGATTGCTACCTTGCCTTTTTACTACAGTTAAAACAATAGATTGTGGGTCAGTGTCTTATTTCAACTTCATGTGCATCTTTTTATTTCAATGTATTTTGTGTAGACAGTGTATTGTTGGATTCTGATTTCTAATCCATTCTGTTATCTGCTTCCATTTTATGGATGAGTTGATCTCATTCACATTCATAGTTATGATAGATAACTGCATTTCCCTCCATTCTATTTTCTTCTGTTTCTATCTCTCTCTCTCTCTCTCTCTCTCTCTCTCTCTCTCTCTCTCTCCACTCCTACCTGCTTCCCCTAAATCCTTTGCTTACTGTTCCCCTGTTGGGCAAGATGGATTTCTATACCCAACTGAATGTGTGTATGTGTGTGTATTCTTTCCCTCTTTGTACTTGTCCAGATGAGAGTGAAATTCAAGTATTGCCTTGTTTCCTCCAATTTCCCCTCCATTGTAAAAAAGGAAAAATGAAACATCCTTTGTAGGACTCTTTTATTCCCCCATTTTTCCTCTTCCTTCCCCCTTCACCCAGGACATACCTCTTTCTTACCCTTCTATTTTTCAATCATAGTTTTTCTGGCATAAAAGAGTCCTGTGTATGTTTATTTGAAAGCAAAAAGGAAGAAGCCTATGGAGATTAAGAGGGAGAGAGTGAAGATGCTCTAAAGGAAGCATGTATCTGTGAGAGAGCACTTGGAAAAGGACAAGAAGAAATGAGATTCAGCATAGGAGTGAGGAGGTCAGTTTTAGCAGGAGGGAGGTAGTTCTTTTTGTGAGATCAAATTATTCCAGTTAATGTGTGGTTTACTTCTCTGAACTTTCCAGATTAATTACTTTAACCTTCTTCATTCTGACTTGAGATCTCAGACTCCTAAACTGTGATGTTTAAGCACAGGCATCAATTAGTGTCCTGGAATCACAGGAAGCACTAGAAGGGGAAATCTGAGCTCATATATTCACAGACTATTAGAGCTAGACGTGTCAGATGAGGAAACTGAGGCTCAGAGGGATGAGGTAATAATAAAGGACACAGAGCTGTTACCAGTAGACCCTGGGTTTCCTGATGCATCATAATCAACATTCTTTGCACTACAATCATGTGATTCATGACCTTTTTCCATCTTGAATTATGACTTTGCTTTAAAGAGCTATGCTTTATGGATCCATCTTGACTTCTCACATTGGAATGTAGGCAAGTTGTCCTTGAAAGTCAGACAGGTCACCTCAGAGACTTCTCAACACCAGCAGGAGATAACTGAACATCTCAGAGGGAGGTTTTGCCTCTCTGAGTCAGTATCCTATCCAAAATGTCACTGCCTGCAATTTTAGAGCCTGCTGGAAGCATGCCTCTTGGAAAAGATACCAAATTAGTAGCAGATTGAGAAATGTGTGTGGTACATGGGTGTCAAAATGAGGGAGAACTTAGATCCAATAGCTCTGAAGTCAAATCTGTAGTCTTGGCCAAGATTTTCAGTCTCCTGATTTTCTTTATAAAAAAGAGATCAAGATGGTGATGGGGAAGAGTACATAAATGCACCTGTCCCTCTCTTTCTGAAGTACTAGTTGTAAACAATGGTCTGGGAAGTGAATTTCTGAATATTGAATTTTGTGTTCTGATTGGATTTCATTACACAATCATATACATATTTGCTTGAAATCCAAAAAACAGATCATTCACTTAACATTTATCAGTCACTTACTATGTGGCAGGCACAGTGCTAAACACTGGGGATACAAAGAGAGGAAACAGCTGTGAGCTTTTATATAACAGGCACGATGCTCAATGTTTTTACAAATATTATTTTACTTGATCCTTACAACAACCCTGAGAGGTAGGTGATATTATCCCCATGTTTAATTGAGGAAACTGAGGCAGATGAAGAGTAAGTCACTTGACCAAGGACTCACTGCTAGTAAATTTCTGAGGCTGTATTTGAACTCAAGTCTTCCTGAGATGCTTCATAAATGCTTATTGACTGATTCCTTTTGGGGGGCATTTGAGGGGAGGAGTATAATTGTATTTCCCTAAAAGAATATATATCTAATTTTATAGTGAAAACCAATCAGAATGCAGAATTCAGTATCCAGAATTCCAGTCTCAGAGCTCTATCCACTGTGTCCCCTAGTTGTCTAGCAAGCTAATGAGGGAGGCTATATGTAAATAATTATGTGTAAACAAACCATTTACAGGATAAATAGGAAATAATCAACAGAGAGAAGGCACTGAAAAGGGAATGGGAAAGGCTTCCTCTAGAAGGTGGGATTTTAGTTGGAACTTGATGAAAGTCAAGGAAGAAAGGAGATGGAGATGAGAAGGAAGAGTGTGTTGGGTGACCGACAGAGAAAATGACTGGATCCCAGGAACACACCTTAAATAATGAGTAAAGAAAAATGATAATTTTATTGTAGTCATTATTATCTTGTAACAATAATTATATTAAAACATATGAAGGATCCACAATCTAGTTACTGGGGATAGCACCTGCCTGAATATAGATCACTGCACTTGTACAACTTAGTAGATGGTTCTTATGAGTTACTGTAGCAAAAAACTTATTCACCTTGTAGCTAAGGTGCCTGTATACCTCTTGCTAGATTGCGCCTCAGAAGACCACCCATTATTGCGCTGTACTGAAAGCCTTTCTGTCTGGGTAACCCTGCTAGAGCTTTTACTCAATTGGCCCAGCCTTTAAGAACCCAAGGTCACCTCCATGCCATGAAGAGAGTCAGAATAGGGCTTTGCGGGGGTATGCTCCAATGAGTCACAAAATATAAATTCCAAACATCCAGGGTTATTTTTACATTTAACACAATAGCTTTAAAGTATAAGAATCATGACAGCTTGGCCAAACAAAATAGAGTCGTGAAAATTTGCCTACCTCTCATTGTGTACCCTCTTCTTCAATATGCCATATTTGGTCTATGTTTGCTTTACTCAGTCTACTTTTCTAGTACCGTAGGTTAGTTGGTGAGTTTTGGAAGTCTTTGGATTGAGTTAAGCTAACAGAAGGAAGTCCTGAAACAGAAAGCACCAACAACATATCAATCAATCAATAAACATTTATTTGTTTTTGTTCAGTTGCATTTGATTTTTTATAACCCAGAGTGGGGTTTTATAGGCAAAGATATTGGAATGGTTTTCCATTTCCTTTTCCAGCTCATTTTACAGATGAAAAAACTGAGGTCAACAGGGTTAAGTAACTTGTCTAGGGTCACACAGCTAATATCATTTATTAGGTGCCTGTTATATACCAGAAACTAAGTGCTGGGGATAAAAAAAAAGAGGCAAAAGACAATCTTTGTCCTCAAGAATCTTACAATCTGTGGTGTGATTTGTGTGATATTGGGAAGTTCACTTAATATCCCTGGGCCCTATTTTCCTTATCTACAAAAATGAAAGGGTTGACCTGGAGGGCCCCTGAAGTATCTTCCAGCTCTAGTCTCTATCCTGTTGTTTAAAGGAAGTTAAAAAAGAAAATAGAACAGTGACAGAACACATACACCAAACCTTAGGTCTGAAGGATGAGGATTTCCTAAGAAATGAGTATTTGGAAATGCACATCCGAGAAGTGCCCTCTTTATAAGTGAAGAAGCAGCAGATATCTATGTTGTCTCTGGATAATGGCTCTTGCTTTGCCCTTAGTAGATGTTGAGGTGATTGATAAAGACCAAAGCAGATGCAAAGCAATTGTAGTGTCATCTCTGTGCCCATTAAGAGATCCAAGAAGCTTTCATACTCCACGGGAGGCTGGTTCTCCAAGAGCAGCTGAAATTCAGTAGGGCTAGAATAGGGCAAGCTGATGGAATCCTATGAAGAAAAATAGTTAATAAGTGACTGCTCTTTGAGGGTTTTTCTATAGGTCAAGTCAAGTGGAGAGTTAAGTCAATAAACCTATTCTAAAGTCATGTAATTGTGTTACCACCTATCCTTGCCCATATATTCCAAAAGAATGGTATAAGACATTTTACAAAGTACTTTCCTAAAATCCAGGTAATTTATCATTACAGAATTTGCTTGACATGCAAAAAACAGGATCTGTGGGTCAATCAACATTTATCAACCATTTACTATGTGCCAGGCACAGTGCTAAGCACTGTGGATACAAAAAGAGGAAAATGGCCCTGAGTTTTTATATAGGAGGCACTATACTAAATGTTTTTACAAACATTATTTTACTTGATCCTTACAACAACAACCCTGAGAGGTAGGTGATATTATCCCCATTTTATAGTTGAGGAAACTGAGGCAAATGGAGGTAAGTCACTTGACCAAGGTCTCACTGCTAGTAAGTTTCTGAGGCTGGTTTTGAACTCAGGTTTAGTAGATCTGCATAAAAGAGAGCTGGGGATACATTTAATCTGGCATAACTTGACCTTGAACAGCTAGCTTTTTTTTTCAAAGCACCATACAAATGTTAATCACTATTGATGAAACCATGACTCCATGTAATCGCTACTCTTTTTTCCCCAGATATTTCCCAGACATCTAATTAAAGATCTATTCTGGAGTTTCCACACTAAAGTCAAGCTCTTTGGCATTTAGCTTGTAGATTCTATCCTCTTCCTTTGGAGGGTATCAGGGAGAACTTTTTCCCTTCTTCAGCCTTCCCGTACCTATCCCATTTTCTATGATATTTCAGATATTACTGGCAATGGCTCAGCCATCATCTCTACCAATTATTTCACCACCTGAGTATGTAGATGTATCTGGACCAGACAACTTCAATTCACCAAGTACAATGTGGGGTTGTCTTCCTCCCTTCTAACTTATCAGCTTATTGCCAGACATTTTAATTCTCTTGTTTCTGGTGCATTTTCATTCTCCTTGGTAGAGAGACCAATATAGGGATGAGAATCCTATGCAAACACAGCATGGTGCAGGGAAAAAAAGACTAAACTGGGGATCAGAAGACCCTAGAACTAGTCTTGATCCTGGGCAAGTCTCTGACCCTCCCTGGTATCAAGTGTCTCTAATTGAATAATGAAGGAATTTACATATATTAACTCATTACAATGACCCTGTGAGGAAAGGTTGTAAGATAAAAATTACAAAGGTATTTTATTTTCCCCATTTAATAGATAGGCTCAGAGAAATGTGCTACTTGCTGCTGTCAGGGTCACGAGATAATTTTCTTCACTGGACTGAGTTCTTTAAATAGCAAGGTATGGAACTATAGTCAAGACAGTGTGTTAACCAAAAACAAAAAGACCAACAATCCCTGGGTTTGTTGTTGATGGTATTATTTTCGGTCTCTAAGATCCACAAGATTCATGTGTAACAGGTTGCCTCAATTCTCTTTGTCCCACCTTTGTCTGACATGCTTTCTCTAGACCTTTCTTTGAAACCTCTGGAATTTTCCATGCTGTCTTACTTATTATGGGGATCATCTGGCCACTTCCTGATGCCTTTCTGTCTGTCACATCAGCGGGCAATGGGATGGTGTTCCTAGAAATCACCTCTTTCCATAAAATCTCTGGCCCTTGCCCATAACATCGAATAGCCTTGATGTATAGAGGAGAGAACCCAGATGCTCCCTTGATACTCTAGCAGAGATGATAGCCTTGCATGACCCAGGTTTGTGCCAAATCTACAAGGTAGCCTCTCGCAGGGTCATGGACTCCCTCCTTTTGCTGTGGCCTAAAGAAGCTCAATGATTCTACTCCACTCATTGAAATTTGAAGGTATCATTTGCTCTGAACTCCTCTGTCCTTGCCCCATCCTATGTTCCTGTATATCTCAAGTTAGGCCTCAAGCCCTCCCTTGTGTGAATTTAAAAGGGCCTTAATAAAGGCAGGTTGCTTTTAGCATCACTGTTCTGCCTTTTCTGTAAAGGTCTTACAATCCCCAGAGATACTGAAACGAACTGGGGTAAATAAGGAGAATTTTACATATTTGGGGGACTAGAAACCATACCTTTGCAATCTCAGTAGGTCAATCAAAGTAGAAGCAGTTTCATTTATTTGTTTGTTTTTATGTAGAAGATTTAGCAATTATCATAATCTCAGCTCTTCATAAGCATTTAAAAACATTTCTGGGAAGAGAAAAATTCTATTTGCTCTCAGCAAACCACATAAAGGAAAGTAACAGCTTGGTGAGATATCAGTGATTGCATAAACCCTTTGATGTTTCCAGTATGTCCTTGGATTCTTTCTTAGGAATTGTTTTGCTTAGTTCATAATGGAGAAATCTGCTAGAGTACAGGAGTTGTCTATTTAGGTACTTCTGGCTTAAAGCGTAAAATAGCTTTATTATTACAGAGGGCCTGGAAAAACAATGAGTGAATATCTGTCAATGGATCTGTGCTTAGACAGCTCAGGGGTAGGCCTGGCATAGAGGGCAGAGATCTGCTTCAAATTCCAAATACCTGGCTTCAAGTTATGCCCCTGAATAAGGACCATATGACGCTGCGCAAGTCACTTAACTCTCACAGTTAAGCGCTTAACAGTGCTCTGGGAAGTTTTCTAAGACTAAAATTTGCTGACCTGTGTTAATAGAGGGAATTTCTTTTCCTTGCTGTTCCTCCAATAAAACACTTGACCTTCTAAAAGCATCTTCACTGGCTTCCCACCATGGCTAGAATTCTCTCCCTCCTTATCTTTACCTCCTGGCTTTCTTCAAGTTCCAGCTTAAATCCTACCCTCCATAGGAAGCCTTTTCCAATGCCACTGAATTCTAGTTCCTTCCCCTTATTGATTATTTCCAATTTATCCTGTCCATAGCTTGAGAGTACAGAGTTGTTTGCTTCTTATCTCCCCTAGTGAGCTCCTTGAGGGCAGGGACTGTCTTTGGTATTTTTGTGATCCCTATCCCTTAGAATAGTTCTTGGAACACAGTAGGCACTTCATACATATTTATTGATTGTACCAATGAAATCAGCGGTCTAGTCTCTAACCCGAACGTAGCTCAGGGGGAAATACTAGGGGGAAATGAGGAAGTAATCAGTTAATGAGGCAGGTTAGATGGCGAGAATTGGAAAGAAAGGGACCATGAAGGGACATATGCCCCTTCCCTGACTGAAAAATGATCAAAGGACACATGAGAAGACCTTCAAGTGCTGTAATGGTTAAAGAAATGCCAATGGAAGTTAATAAGGTCATAGAACACCCCCTTCTCTCCATTTGGAAATGAGTCTGGTCCTCAGGGCAGGCTAAGGTGAAGGACACAGTGACTTGAGCGGTCTTTAAAAATCCATAAAATTGGAGCTGTGAGCTAATTCAGCCATTCTGGAGAGCAATATGGAACTATGCTCAAAGGGCTCCAAAAATGTGCATACCCTTTGACCCAGGATCTCTTCTAGGACTATATCCCAAAAAGATCATAAAAGTGGAAAAAAGGTCCCATGTGTACAAAAATATTTATAGCAACTATCTTTGTGGTGGTCAAGAACTGGAAATCGGGGGGATACCCATCCACTGAGGAGTGGCAGAACAAGTTTGGGGTATATGAATGTAATGGAATACTATTGTGCTATAAAAAATGATGAACAGGAAGACTTCAGAGAGGCCTGGAAGGACTTATATGAACTGATGCTGAGTGAAAGGAGCAGAACCAGGAGAACACACAGCACCAACCACAGTGCATGAGGAATTTTTCTGATAGACTTAGCCCTTCACAGAAATGCAAGGACCTAACACATTCCCAAAGGACTCCTGAGGCAAAATGCCATCCATATTCAGAGAAAGAAATTGGAAAGCAGAATGAAGGAGAATATTTTCTCTTATGTTATGTTTTGTTTTGTTTGGGTTGTTCTCATGGTTTCTCCCATTCATTTTAATTCTTCCATGTAACATGACATGTAATGTGAAAATGTATATAATAAGAATGTAAGTATAGAACCCATATAAGGTTGTATGCTGTCTAGGGAATGGAGAGGGGAGGAAGGGGGAGAAAATCTAAGACTTACGGAAGTGATTGTAGAAAACTGAAAACAAATAAATTAAAATTTAAAAATTCCCCAAAGTCTGTGGGTTAGGGTTAGCCGTGGGGCTAGGACTTTTTAAGCCCTTAAATACCTAGTAAGTTGCATCAGAGAAGCCTTGATTAACCAGGTCTGAGAAGGGAGGGGGTGGCTTTATATTCCTTTAGGTAAAGCATCTTCATGTTAGAAGTGGGAGAAAAACTTCACCAAGGAAATGATGATTGTGTAACCTCCACTCCAAGTCTATGGTGGCTGCTGGGACATCATAGTAAAAACATGTATGGTGCCTAGGCAGGCCTGAGCCTGGTCATTGGGTGACCTCTTCTGCTTTGTTCTTCTTCCTCTGAGGGCAGATAACCAAAAATTAAACCTGAGGTGGACATTAGGAGGCAACCTCATGGTTATGGGAGGTAAGGAAGAAGGAAGGTGATCACAGATCACTGACAAAAGGATAAGGCCAAGTTTTGCCTTTGTTTGCCAGGTGATGAGGCCTTTGAGGGAGTTGTTAAGACAGTACAGAGCTGAGGTGAAAAGGAAACAGCTATCCAATATTCTCATGTTTTTATGTTTTATATGTCCTTATATGTCCGAGGAGAGTATAATAAGAGTTATGAGCTACTGTTCTGTGTTTTAATTCTCTGTCACTAAATATAGTCTTCTATCTGATCTGCCTGATAAGGGTCTAGACTGTGGAATACTTTTCTAATTCCTTTTGGGGAGACCTCTGACATAAACATAAAGCTTAGGTTTAAGTGATTTTCCCTGGGGTTCCAGGGTAGAAGCATAAAGTCCCCGAGATAGTAAGAAGGATCCTGACTTTAGACAGGTATGAACCAATTCTGCTCATGTCTGAGCTTGAGCCCTTTAGTGTTAACACTAAGGTATCCCAGACTCTAGGTCAGACTTGATCTGTTATTCTAAGAGAACTTTATTTGATGCACAGCTTGGTAGCACAGTGGAGAGAGCACAGGACCTGGAGTCAGGAAGACCTGAGTTCAAAATCTTCCTCAGACACCTACTAGCTGTGTGACATTAGCTAAGCAAGTTACTTAACCTTGTTTGACTCAGTTTTCTCATCTGTAAAATAAGCTGGTAAAGGAAATGGCAAAGCCATTCCGGTGTCTTTACCAAGAAAACTCCTAATGGGGAAATAAAGGGTTGGAAATAACTGAACAACAACAACAAATCTTAGTTTATGGCACTTTATGATGATTAAATTAGCACGTCTATAAAACATGCATTGGTTAAGACTGCGAAGAAAACAGACTTTCTATTGCTGGTGGGAATTTAAGTCTGGTGCAGCCTTTTTTGAGAACAATATGGATTTAGTGAGACATAAAACTGATCATCCTTATTAGATAATAGGATTATAATTTAGCCCAGTATGCAGGGACTTTATCCTATCCTTTATCCTAAGGAACTCATTATAAGAAAAAAAATGGAGCCATCTATTAAAAAATATTCACAGATTCTCTATTCGTCACAGCAAAGAGCTGGCGAGGAGACTCTACGTCCAATTTTTGGAGATGGAGTAAATTTGATGTATTACTATTATATATTCGTAATATATAATGAAAATATTAAAATTGATATATTACTATTATATATTCATAATATATTATGAAAATATCAAAAAATGACAAGCGAAAACTCAAGGTCTAAGACAGGGATGTAAACTGTTGGTCAGAGTTCAAAGCTAAGGACTTTTTTACAAAGATTAGAAAGCCAGAGGGTTGACATTTTGTTACTTACACAATATATTCATGAAGCTTGCTTGGATCTTATTATAGAGGCTTCCCTATACTAACTGATAATGAGTGCCCACTTGATCCCAGGTGGGATCACTGCTATCTCCTCTTAATTTAGCCATGACTAATGAGCCTTGGGCTTCTATATTGGGCAAATTTAGTCTTAAAGAATATTAATTAGGTAAGATAACTGAATAACATTGGAACCCATCCCAGTCTGTGTTAGGTAGAATATGTTTAGATGTACTTTTGATTAATTACCTGAATAATGTTCATATTTCTCTAAGTATAGCCATAACATCTAGATTCTGTGGAGGCCAAAATGCAGTGCAAGAATAGAAGACTTTGTTAATGGCAATTGAATGCAGTAAATGGGTGTTTGTGGGCCCAAAGAATGGATGAACCCATGGCCCAGAGACTTTTAAGACAAATAGACTTCTTAGCCTCAACCTCCCACATGGCCCCCAAGGTATTTGGGGAGCAGGGAAGGGGGGAGAAGGAAAAGTCAGGATAGCATGGGGGAAGGGAGAATTTAAGAAATGGGATCTTTGTGACATGGGATCAGGAGTTAAAGCAGGAGTTCTATTACGTAGTAGTTGCAAAATCCTCTGAAATGGTTGTGGTTAGAGCACATGGCTTGTGCAAACTTTCTAGGCACCCAGTATGGGATCTTTGAAACTGAAACATAGCTCCTGCTTCAAATGGAAGTCAGAAAGGCTGACTTCCAGAAAAGCTGAGGAGAATCAGATTAGAAAACAAAAGATAAGTTGTCTGTCTTTTCCACTTGTAATGGAGCACATCTTGGATGTGAGGAAAGAAAAACTGAGTCCCTACATACCCTTGTATGCATGATTTTTTCAAGGAACTAGCAAAGTAATTTCCAAATGAACTTGGACCTGGGGTACATGTTTTTAGATCAGCATCATATTTCTCTATCAATGGCAATTCTTTAAAATCTCACTTGATGTAGCTCATCCTGACAAGTGAAGAACTTTTCGGGTATGCGGAAAATCCTTGCCACTTTAATATGTCAATTCCTTTTAAGTTCCTCAGGATGAGCTAGATTTGTTTCATCATAAAAGCTTTTTAATGATAAAAATTAGATTGTTTCTGAAATGTGATTTGACTTTAAACAAGCCAACCAACCAACCCTCATCAAATTGCATTGTTATTTTGGGCTCTTCCTTTGCTCATACACTTCCCTGACTCCCATGGGGGTAATTCTATTGATCCACTCTCATAATGAATCACTTCCTTTCAATCACTTTACCATAGGCCCTCATTACCTAGTCTCTTTTCCTCAGATCCTTCAGTTTTCTCTGCTTTGCTAAGTAATCTTCAGTTATAATTTACTTTCATCCTTCAATCATTCATTAGGAAATGCTACTGAGATGGAAGAAAACATAATTGGCTGATAGGAGCCCTGAGAATGAGAGTGAGAAAGTGGTAAACATCTTTATTTAAGGAGAGACAAAAACACTAAAGTGCAATGTCAGGTGGAACTCCCCAACACAAAGATATTGAAAAAGAGAAAGGGGCGGGGGGAGGGAGAAAGGGAAAGAAAGGGAGGGAGGGAGGGAGAGAGACAGAGAAACAGAGAGAATGTGTGTGTGTGCGTGTGTATGTATAGGGTATGTTGAGGGAGAAGGGCAAGAGTGGAGAGATATTCATAGGAACGTTTGCTTATAGAATAGAAAGAGACTATATTTGGGCAGGGAATAATCCAGGTTAATTTTAGCAGAATATTTACAATAATTCTCAACCTATCTGCTGTAGATTCTGTTGATTTACAAATCATCTCACTAGTCTAAGCATCTCACTCTATACTTTATGCTGCCTAGATTTTAGTTAACACAAAGAGCTAGTATTTTAAGTTTTGCAAAATGCTTCTGAAATATTGTCATTTGATTCTCACAACAACCCTATAAGGTATCTTCATTTTACAGGAAACTGAGGAAGACAAGGTAAAGTGACTTTCCCAGGTTCACACAGCCAGTGAATAGCTGAGGAAGGATTTGGACTCAGGTCTTCCTGATGCCAGGTCCAGTGCTGTATCTACTACCCCTCCATCTCGATAATGGGTGGTAACCCATTATCCTTCTAGAAAGGGGTCATACTTTTGGAGAGTCTGGAGTCCTGTGACTACTCCAGGCTATGTTGCTGATGAGTTACATGACCTTGGGCAAAAAGTTGGCTTAGATAATCTCCAAAGTGCCTTTCAGCTCCAATGTTTTTGAAGCCTTGGTCTTCAAGGAGGAAGTTGATGAGAAGGCTCTAGTTACTAATATTTACTTAACAGGCACAAAGAGCTGAGGCCTTGCCCCAGATGCACAGAGAACCTCCATAACCTTCTGGTGGCTGAACACACTTTAAAACCACAGAAGGCATCTTCTGTTGTTCCACCAACTATTCTCCCTTATTGATTTCCTGGCTCAATGAATGGGTCTTTAAAAGTTGTGTACCAAGATGACCTTTGAGATCATCTTAACTACCTCTAGAGAAAAGCATTTTTCTCCCCTTCAGGAGAACCAACACTCCTAACCCAAATGTTGCTAATAAGCAGTAGCCAACTTGATTGTCTCTTTCTCCATGTGACAGGGCAACTAGGTGGTGAAATGGACAGAGGACAGGCCTAGAGTCAGGAAGACCTGAGTTCAAATCTGGCCTGTCAACTATTAGCTATATGATCCTGGACAAGTCATTTACCCTTGCTTGCCTCAGTTTCCTCATCTGTAAAATGATCTGGAGAAGAAAATGTTAAACTATTCCAGTATCTTCACCAAGAAAACTCCCAATGGGGTCATGAAAAGTTGGACAGGACTGAACAATGACAACAGTCTCTATATGACAGGCATGCTGTCAAAGTCTTTCTGTGTAGATGCATGGAGCTGGGCCCATTATGTATTCTGGTCTCTGAGTTGCTCCTCATATAGCAGGGAAGTGCTGTATCTCCTATTAAGATAGTCTTGATCATGCCTGGTCATGGGTGAAGTGGGGGGAGGGAAAGGCATATAAATTGAATTTTATAACCCCCCATTAACAGTTATGACTCACACATGCTCATATTGCTACAGTAATTAGAGCAGCTGGAAGACAAGAACACAATTCCCATGCTATGGTTTGATGGTGCTGCTGTTTTATTTAATGTCAGAGCTGTAAGTTTTGACAAATGAATCTGAGCCATTGGTATCATACCATTAATTACTGTTGAGTGAGAATGTGGATGATGTGAAATCTGCCATGTGACTAGTCCTCAGGGAGAGAGGAAAGACCTATGATGCAGGATGTGTTCTTGCTTTTCCATCCTAAGGGAAAACTGACTAAGGCAGAAAAGGAAGATCAGTGCATGTCATAGTTTACAATGCACAAAAGGGGAGTGGAAAGTTAGTGTCATTCATTCATTTATTGTTAGATTATTAATTTTTACTAATTTATTTACTCACTTCATATATTCAGACTAGGCAATGAATAGTGATCATTCAGCTTTTATTTTGTTTTTTGGTATTTAAATTTATTTATTTAAGTTTTCAACATTCATTTCCACAAAATTTTGGGTTCCAAATTTTCTCCCCATTTCTCCCCTCCCCCACCCCAAAATGCCAAGCTAGCCCTATCACCAATCTGCTCTCCCTTCTAACATCCCTCCCTTCCTTTATCCCCATCTTCTCTTTTGTCCTGTAGGGCAAGATAATTTCTATACCCCATTACCTGTATTTCTTATTTCCTAGTTGCAAGAACAATACTCAAAAGTTGTTCCTAAAACTTTGAGTTCCAACTTCTCTTCATCCCTCCCTCCCCACTCATCCCCATTGGGAAGGCAAGCACTTCAATATAGGCCATATCTGTGAAGTTTTGCAAATGATTTCCATAATAGTCATGTTGTGTAAGACTAACTATATTCCCTCCATCCTATCCTGTCCCACATTTCTTCTATTCTCTCTTTTGATCCTATCCCTCCCCAAGAATGTTGACTTCTAGTTGCTCCCTCCTCCCATTGCCCTCCCTTCCATCATCCCCCCCACCCTGCTTATCCCCTTCTCCCCCACTTTCGTGTATTGTAAGATAGGTTTTCATACCAAAATGAGTGTGCACTTTTTTCCTTCCTGTAGTTGAAGGTGATGAGAGTAAGCTTCATATTTTTTTCTCTCACCTTCCCCCTTTTTCCCTCCACTGAAAAGTCTTTTATGTGCCTCTTTTATGAGAGATAATTTGCCCCATTCCATTTCTTCCTTTCTCCTCCCAATATATTTCTCTCTCACCCCTTAATTTCATTATTTTAAGATATGATTCCATCCTATTCAATTCACCCTGTGCTCTCTGTCTCTCTCTGTATGTGTGTGTGTGTGTGAGTGTGTGTGTGTGTGTGTGTGTTTGTGAGTAATCCTACCAAACTACCCAGATACTGAAAAAAGTTTCAAGAGTTACAAATATTGTCTTTCCATGTAGGAATGTAAACAGTTCAACTTTAGTAAGTCCCTCATGATTTTTCTTTGCTGTTTATCTTTTCATGCTTCTCTTCATTCCTGTGTTTGAAAGTCAAATTTTCTTTTCAGCTCTGGTCTTTTCATCAAGAATGCTTGAAAGTCCTCTATTTCATTGAAAAACCGTTTTTTCCCCTGAAGTATTATATTCAGTTTGCTGGGTAGGTGATTCTTGGTTTTAGTTCTAGTTCCTTTGACTTCTGGAATATCATATTCCACATCCTTTGATTCCTTAATGTAGAAGCTACTAGATCTTGTGTTATCCTTATTGTATTTCCACAATACTTGAATTGTTTCTTCCTAGCTGCTTGCAATAATTTCTCCTTGACCAGAGAACTCATTAATTTGGCTACAATGTTCCCAGGAGTTTCTCTTTTTGGATCTCTTTCAGGAGGTGATTTGTGGATTCTTTCAATATTTATCTTTCCCCCTGGTTCTAGAATATCAGGACAGTTTTCTTTGATAATTTCATGAAAGATGATGTCTAGGCTCTTTTTGCGATCATGGCTTTCAGGTAGTCCCATGATTTTTAAATTGTCTCTCCTGGATCTATTTTCCAGGTCAGCTGTTTTTTCAATGAGATATTTCACATTATCTTCCATTTTTTTCATGTTTTTGGTTTTGTTTTGTGACTTCTTTGTTTCTCATAAAGTCATTAGCCTCCATCTGTTCCATTCTAATTTTGAAAGAACTATTTTCTTCAGTGAGCTTTTGAACCTCCTTTTCCATTTGGCTAATTCTGCTTTTTAATACCTTCTTCTCCTCATTGTCTTTTTGAACCTCTTTTGCCAATTGAGTTAGCCTATTTTTAAAGGTGTTATTTTCTTCAGCATTTTTTTGGGTCTCCTTTAGTAAGGTGTTGACTTGCTTTTCATGCTTTTCTTGCATGTCTCTCATTTCTCTTCCCAGTTTTTCCTCCACCTCTCTTACTTGATTTTCAAAGTCCTTTTTGAGCTCTTCCATGGTCTGAGAGCATTGAATATTTATTTTGGATGTTTGAGATACAGAGACCTTGACTTTTATGTCTTTCCCTGATGGTAAGCATTGTTCTTCCTCATCTGAAAGGATGGGAGAAGATATCTTTTCACCAGGAAAGTAACCTTCTATAGTCTTATTTTTTCCCCTGTTTTGGGCATTTTCCCAACCAGTTACTTGACTTTTGTGTCCTTTGTCAAGAGTGGGGTATACTCTTGAAATCTGTAAGATCTCAGTTTCTCCAAGGTGGCACAATCAAGAGTGTACTGGTCTAGATTCCGAGAGGGATTTTTGTGCCCAGAATCTTAGCAGTTTCCTCTCCACAGGCACCTGGTCTCCAGTTCCACCAAGCCAGCACTGGGGGCTGATTTTCAGATAAGCTGTGGGGGCAGGGCCGCCATTAAGTGTGAGATAAAGAGCAGCTCCCTCAGGGCCTCTACACAGGTTGAGGCAAGAATCAGCTCCTCAGTGCCCCCAGGTTTTTTACACTCCAACAATGGATGAGGCTGCTGTAGGGGCTGCAGTAGGAAGTGCTGCTGCATGCCCAATGTGGCCTCTGTGGCTCTTTCCTAAGGCCGGAGCTATGGGAAGGCCCTTCTCCCTTCCTGGCTAGCTGAAAAAACCCTGTCACTGACCTTTGGAGCCTGTGGGTTGAGGGATCTGTGAACCCACTGCTGTTGGGACTGGGGATTCTGCGACTGGAGATTCTGCCCCCAAGGTGTCCTCTTCCCAGATCCACACTGCGCCGAATAGCCAAGACTGGGCTGGGTTCTGCTCCACGTCTGGTGCAACAGATGTTTCCCGTGGGCCTTTCAGGTCACCCTGGGCTGGAAATCTCCTCCACTCTGTTTTTCATCACTTTTGCTGCTCCAGAATTTGTTGAGAATCCCTCTCTACAGGTATTTTATGGGCTGCGTGGGGAGATCCTGCATTTCTGTGTCTTTCTACTCTGCCATCTTGGCTCCACTGATCATTCAGCTTTTAAAGTGAATCTTTGGACCTGAATATTTTACCCTGGCTGCCTATAGGAGGCAAATAAGCTGGATGATTGCCAGTTCTCCTATCCCCTGCATGGTATAGCCATAGCGTCTAGCTTTAGGATCATTGCAGATTGAATATATATGTATATGTATATATACACATATGTATATAATGATATATGTATATATGTGTATAATACATATATGTATATGTAGGTATATCTTTATCACTAGAGAGAAACAAAAGCATGATGAAACAGAAAGAGTATTGTTCTGAGTCAGAAAACCTGGGTTTTTGTCTTGGTTCTAACACTAGTTAGAAGTGTGATCCTTTGTCAAATGTTTCTGTTGTTTAGTTTCTTTCTACAGAAAATGAGAAAGTGATATTACCTCTCTAAGATCCCTTCCAGCTACAGCATCCTACGAGCTACCCACCTCTGCAGTTCTAAAGGTTCAACCAATGCTTCCAGCCTATCTTTCCACACTGATCTCATCATCCTTTCATACACTTTACTATGGTCTTTTTCATGAAAATTGGTTTCCTTGCTGTTCCTCACACATGCCATTCCATCTCTCACCTCCATGCCTCTGTGCACACTGTCTATGCCTGAAATGAACTCTAGTCTCACCTTCATCTTTTGGAACCATGTAAGAAAGGTAAACACACAGGAGGACTGCTAGCACAGGTTCACTCTTGATCTGATCAGACAGGAAGGATGGGAAGACAGCTTCTTACTTTGTACTAGTCTAGTCTTCCCACAAGCCATTACTGATAATGGGAGTATCAGCTCCTACAGCATTCCCTAATCCTCCCTCTCACAGCGGGGTGGCTGAGAACTATCCCTATATGTTGAGGGGGTCAGTCAAGTTAGACACAACTTGTACATTTCCCTAAATCCTCTAAAGCCTCAATGGGGTCACTAGAGGCGAACTCAGATTCCCCCACAAGCCTTGAGGGGGAACTGATTAAGGCACACAGAGTATTCCAGCTTGTTCATTCAGCCCTAAAGGTTTCCCACTCACTGACCAGTGTCCACTTGCTTTATAGGGAAATAGATAAAAATGGCATCATGCAATAGCCTCACAAGTTTACATTATCTCACCATTATATCTCACTGTGCAGTTACAGTAAATATTTACAATTTTAAGCATAAATGTTTGTATTATTTATCATTATACAATGCTATACAAGTGTGGCGTAGATGTTTTGAACTGTGATTGTGAGAACTTACATCTAACTCCTGGGAACAAGAAATTGTTATGGCTATGGATCCTGGGAATTAAACTATGAGAAAAAGTAGTAAAAATCTACCTTACACACACTGACATCTACCTTACAAACCACTAATCTCTTTTAAGGCTCACCTTAAATGTCATCTTCCATATTAGATTTTTTTTTTAAATCTCCCCATTTATTGCAACAGCAAGCACCCTGGCATACACAGGAGGGCTTGCTGCTCAGGTTCTTGGGTCTGCTTTTCTAAGGAAAGCAACCTTAAAAGAGCTAAACAATTTTAATTTAATCAAGCACATATATCATTCCCTTAGTTCAGGGGGAAGTCAGCACTCTGAACTTCAGAGAAAACACAAACAAAAATTACAAACAGAAAGACCAACCAACAAGGCTCCCAACTGTTTGACCAGAGACAATACATACATCTTTACCAGAGAGAGAGGCACCAACATTTGGGTTCTCAAAGCCAAGGGGCTACCCAAAGTATTGTCTGGTCTAATTGAACAAACACTCTTCCAATGATTTGAGCCCCATAGCAAAACCTCATCTCAGAGAATACACACACTTTTGAGAGTCAGAGGGCATGATATTTGTGACCCAGTACCTCATTAACAATTAACAAAAGGTGTGGACCTTCCTACAAAAGAAGCCTCTCCTAATCAAACTGACCTTAATAGCCCCACCTGGGGTCTATTATGAGTGGGGAAGATTTTTAACTCCCATTACAGGGCCCTACCCCCTCCCCAATGATTTTATACAGATTTATCTGTATATGAATTAGTAGCTGTACTACTACTATATGTTCTTAGTAGAATGAAATCTTGAGAGCAAGGACAGTTTTATTTTTGCGTTCATATCCTCAGCACTGACTGTAGCACAGTGTCTGCCATATTGTGAGTACTTGATAAATGGTCATAGAATGAATCAATGAATGTTTTTGTCAGTTTTTCATTCTGAGACAATTTCCAGAGAGAGAGCATTTTCATTCTTCCCTAGCTTCTTTTCATTACTTATAAGAAAATGGGAATGGGAAATGAAACAGGAATGAACAGGGAAGATTAAAAAGTCCCTGAATTTGAATTTTGGAGAAAAAAACCAAAATGGTAATTCTTCAGCATTTATGAAAGAGTAGCTTCTAGATCTTCCATGTTCTATTCAAAACTAGCCAATGGTGGATGGTAAAGGGAAAGGCAGCCCTCTCTGCCCTCTCTGCCCTCTCACAATTCAACAAATCATATAATATAAAACTCTAATGTAAAGGATGTTCTGAAACATAAACATATAATCCAGGTCACTTTAGCTAGGAAGAATAGTAAATGTTATCTTAATAATGCAACTAATTTCAAAAAAAAAAGCTCTACTTCTGTTCCCCATAATCACATGTGGTACAAAAGTTGCATTAATGTGACTATCTCTTGTCAGGCAGCTATGATTTTAATTTATGTAGGGCTTCATAGTTATGAGATGCCTTAGAGACAAGGTGGCACATACATTGGATAGGACCTAGAGTCAGGAATACTAGAGTTTAAAATCTGTCTTCAGTTAAGTCCCTTAGTCTCTTTTTGCCTCAGTTTCCTCCCCTGTAAAATAGGGATAATAATAGCACCTACCTCCCAGGTTGCTAGGAAGATCAAATCAGATATTTGTAAACCCCCCTGCAAATCTTATTGGGCTGTATAATAAAGACTAGTCATTATTATTATATTATCTTTCTTGAAATTCACAATAAAGTAGAAATTAGTATTTGAAAAATTGATTAGCATCAATCCATAGTAAGAGGATTTTATATTTTATCCTAGGGGTGATAGAGAGCCAGTGGAGTTTGTTTGCAGTAATGTAAGTCTTCTTGCCCCCATTTTATAGATGGGAAATCTGATACTTTGCTAAGTTTAGACATTAAGCCCAAGTCTCCAAGGTATTTAGTGGCAGATCTGTGTTCTTTTCCCTTCCCTTGGTTGCTTTTAGAACTGTTTGCATAGTAAAAAAAAAAAAAGTGGCAGGTTTGTTTTGTTGAGTGGGAATATGAAGAAAAATAGAAAATCATTGGAATCTCATACTTCAGATTTCAGATTTATCTATTGCTTCATCACAGCATGAAGGTGATTCTGAGTTCTAAAAAGCTGATCAGTCAGTAAATATTTATTAAACACTTTACTGTGTTCCAGGCACTATGCAAAGTAAAGAAAGGTAAAAAGAAAGGTAAAAGACAGTCCCTGTTCTCAGAGACAATATGGTCTAATGGTGGAAATAACATGCAAACACCTATGTGCAAACAAGATACATACAAGATAAAGTGGAGGTAATCTCAGAAGAAAGGCACCAAAATTAAGGGGAATTAGGAAAGATTTTCTGTAGAAGGTATGATTGAGATGGGACTTGAAGGAAGCCAGGGAAGCAGGGGGCCAAAATGAGGAACAGGAACATTCCAGGCATGGGGGATAGTCAGGGAAAATGCCCAGTGAGGAGATGGAGTTTCTTATTGAAAGAACAACAAGAAATCAGGGTCATTGGTTTGTGGGTAGAAGATATGGAAGTCTGGAAAGATGTGGGAGGGTCAAGTTATAGATGGTTTTGCACACCAAGCAGAGGATTTTATATTTGATCCTAGAGGTGACAGAGAGAGGGAGTTTGTTGAATAGGAGTGGGGTGACATAGATCTACAATTTAAAACCTCTTTGACAGCTGAGTGGAGAATGAACTGAAGTTGGAACAGACTTCTGGCAGACAAACCAACCAGCAGGCTATTCCAGTGATTCAGGTATGAGGTAATGAGGATATTCACTAAAGAGGTGTCAGTGTCAGAACAGAGAAGGGTGGGTGTTCAAGAGATGTTGCAAAGGTGAAATTGACAGGCATTGCAAGATATGTGGGGAGAGAGATAGAGAGGAATCCAGGATGACTCCTAGGTTTTAAGCATAAGGGCTTAAGGAGGATCGCATTGCCCTCTCTATTAATATGGAAGGTTGGTAGAGTTAAGGGGGAAAGATTATAATATCATTTTTGTTGTTCAGTTGATTCCTTGTGATATCATTTGAGATTTTCTTGGCAAAGATACTGGAGTGATTTGTCATTTCCCTCTCAAGCTTATTTTAAAGGAGGAAACTGAGGAAAACAGAGTTAAGTGACTTGCTCAAGATTACCCAGCCAGTAAAGTTCTGAGGTCAGATTTGAATTCAGGAAGATGAATTTTCCTGACTCCACACCTGGTACGTTATCCACTGTACCACCTAGATGCTTCTTATCAGTTTACAATTCCCCCCAAAACTGAAAAGGTGAATCTAATGATTATGAAAAATATAAAGAAAAAATATATATTCAAGAGAGAAATTTTTGTGTTACTCTTTCAAAAGAAACTAGAGCTGAGCAAGGCATTCAACAACTTAATAAACATCAAACAAACAACAAAAAGGTAATCACCAAAATAGCAATGAAATACTAAGAAAAGAAATTAAATAAATATTTTCATGTATCTAGGGTTAGACTAGACTATGAGTCTAGGATGTGGGAGTTAAATTTTTAAAACTACTCTCATAATCTGACATTGAGAGAACAGAGAGCAACAATGGACAAAAATTCTAAGGAGTAATTAAATAAGGGGTCAAAAAACTGGGAGAAAGATATTAAGAAATGAATAAATATTTTACATAGGAGTCATGCCCCCTTTATTTTCTCAATTGATAGTTAATTACATCAATGTAGAAATGATGTAGAGGCATTTCTCTTGTATGGGAAAATGAGACAGGTAGTCTGGGGGTTCTAGAAGACTGGTTAGGATTCATGATGAGAGGTCAATGGGAGTTTCAAATTTGACCTCTGCCTCTGAAGTAGTAAAAGAGAAGGGATAGGCCTTTGACAAGGAAAAAGGAGTTGGGTTGCACAAGCAGAGAAAGAATACTGGGAGCATCATGGTACAATCTCTCTGAGGAAGAGAGGAAGCTGGGAATGAGATAAGGGTCTTTATTGGGGGTGGTATGGAGTTGTACAGTTTAGGACAAGCTGGGATCCTTCTTCTCAGGATAACTTCCCAGTAGGTGGGAATGGTTGAGTTCTTGGAGACACATAGCTCACAGAGTGATGAATGAAAGGACAGAAGTCCAAAGGGGATGATATTACAGCATGAAAAGGTGAAAGGGATGAGGGGGAAAGCAAATAATGGAACTCTATCACCAGGGCTCAGATTACACAGCATTCCCAACTGCCTCCTTTATGGAGTAATATGCACAGGAATGATGCTTCCCAGAAGAAAATCCATCAGGAGAGATGATAAAGAAACAGAGATAGATTGAAGCAGGGGCTCAGACCAAAACAGCAAAGGAGAGACAGGAAGAGAGAGAGAATAACACCTATCATCCCATCCAGACCACTCTCCCAATTAGCATTCACACTCACAGTTGAATCTGTAGGGAAGGGCTTGAAAAACTACAACTTGGAAATCTCTCCTTTTATTTTTATATAGCCAGTAATCTAAGAATTTTTTTTTTTACATTTCAAAATACAATAAAATTTAATTTACATATTTTTTACATCTCAAAATAAATACTTAACTTAAAACTTAATTCTTACCTCTCAGGCAGTATAAAACTGGGGGGGGGGGGAGGAGGGGTGGCTTTTGATTTTCCCCAAGGGCTGTTTGCCAATCTCTGCCTTAAAAAGTTGTCTTGCTACCTCAAATTATAAAGTCAACTCACAGGCCCCAACCTAAGTGATTTCCAAAAACAACCATCCAGAATTAGCTCTAGCAAAAGTATTTACTCAAGTAGCAGAGGAATATTAGTAGTTTCGGACAGTTATTTCCTTCTTGGCTTAATCACAGAGCTATTTATACACCACGAAGAGATCACAGGGTGTTACAACTTGTTAACACATTAAAACCTCATCATGTGTAATTAGATTCTGTGATTATATATACTGAGCTGATGTGGAATGGGGAATCACATCCCCTCTCGTTTCCAAACAAAGGAAGTAAACTTAAGGAATTTGGAATTGTGCAAGGGGAAGTAAGAGGAGGAAACCCATGAAAGAAATCAGGATCAGATAAGTAAAACTAGAGTCTAAAGATTTAGTGGAAGAAAACTGAAACTTAACAAGTGTGATCTCAATTGCTTATTGATTAAATTACCCAATAAAAAGGATGAATGGAAGAAAAAACAAACTCCTTAACAAAGTACTGAAAAAAAAGAAACCCATTAAAGTATTTAAATGCATACAGAGAGAAAATAAGAGGGTATAAGAAAATTTATTTTGAATCAGGCATCTCTTAAAAAAAAACAAGTTTCAATCATCATTTTAGAAAAAGCATGAAAGCAAATTGATAATGCAAAAGGAGACAAACAGGGAAACCACATTATCCTTAGAGGTTTCAGAAACAATGAAAAATAGCACTATTAAATATGAATGCACAAAATGGCATATTGTCTAAATTCCTAAAAGAAAGGCTAGGCAAACTGCCAAAGAACATTGATATTAAAACAAAATTAGGAGGTTTTAATATTCTTTTCTTAGATTTGGATAAATCCAATAGAAAGATAAATAAGAAGGAAAATGCACCAGAGTTTTAGAAATTTTAGTCTTGAAAGGCCTTTGGCAAGTTACTGAAAGAGAATATTAAAGAATATACATATTTCAGTATTCCATGGTATATTAAATATTGATCATGTGCTACAGCATAAAGGAATAATGAATTAATGTAAAAAGTCAGAAAAATAAGCACATCCTTTATAGGTTATAATACAATAAAATAGTAATTGGTAAAGGATATATGAGTAAAAAATGCAAGGCTAAATAGAAACTGAAAAACAGTATTATGAATAATGAAAAGTCCAAGAAACAAATCATAGAAAACAATAATTACATTAAAGTTAATAATAGTAATAAGCCAACATGTCAAAACAGAAAAGATATAGGCACTACAGTACTGATAGAAAAACGTACGTTTCTGACAACTTGTATTAGCAAAAGAGAAAACGAGAGGATCAATGAACTGAGTATATAATTTAAAATACTAGAAAATAAACACACTAATGATCCCAAAACAAGAACAAAGGATTTTGAGATATGGAGGTGAAAAGGGTGTCCATTCCAGGAGTGGGGACAGATTTAACTGTGTCGTACATAAATATGCTACAAAAAATATTCTTAAAAATAGAAAGAAGGCAATCTACTAGATTCCATTTATGAGATAAATCTGGTCCTAATAACCAAATCTGGAAAAGACAAAGCAGAAAAAAGGAACTATAAATCAAGTTCACTTATGAATATTGATAAAAAATTGTTAATTTTGTTAGCAGATAATAACAATATACCAAGAAATGAGCTATTTGTATTCATGCATGAGATGAAAAGATGGTTTGATAGCAGAAAATAATTAGCATAATAATAAAATATTATAAAAACTTAATTAGCAAAACAAAAAATGGAAATACTAAACAATCTAAACTCATTCAAAGAAATAAGACAGCTATAAATGAACTGCCAAGGGGAAAAGGAACATAGGCCAGATGGATTTACAAATGAATTCTATGAAATGACTGAAGAACAATTAATATACAAGCTACAAAAAGTGTTCACTTCTGATATAAAAACTCTCTAACCTTCATAATGTCTCAAGGGTAAAATGCAATCTTTTCATCATGACCATTAAAGCCGTCCATAATTTGGTTTCACCTATTTTTTTCTGACATTTCCTATTACTCCCTTTACACACTATGTTATTTCTAGACTGGCCTGCTAATCAGCTCTTCCTTCCTTAATTTGTCATGTTACCTTTTTTCTTCATGTTTTGGCATAGGCTTCTCCTCACCGCCTATTCCAAATGTACTCTGTCCTCACCTCCACTTCATAGGAGTCTTACCTTCCGTCAAGGCATCATTTGTCACTTCCTCTGCAAAGCTTTCCATGATTTCCCCAGTTGTTAGCTTTCTCTTTCTTCTGAAATTAGTTTTTAAAATGTTATATTGATTCCTTTTATTTCATATTTCACAATTATTTGTAGACAATGAAGAAAAGGGGAAATAGTTGGAGAAAGCCAGGACTGGGGTTTAGCAAGTTGTGATACAACAGGACATATAGCAGTTATTCTCAAATGTTTTGGTCTCAGTCCCCTTTATTGAGAACTTCCCCACAAAGAGATTTTGTGGGTGTTGCTTGTATCTATAGATACCTCATGGATACCCCTGAAAGGATATTGGAAACCTCAGAAGTTTCAGGAAAGTACTTTAAGTACTGCTCTATAGTTATACTAGTTAACCATAGGTTCAAGTGAAGGGAAGAAAGGAAGACCATAGAAGGTGTGATGGACTGGGTGATCAGGGAAGTATGGAGTGATGAAAAGTCCTAAGTGAAGACAATGAATAAATTTTAAGAATGAGGCAGAGTAGGAAATGAAAAGGTAATAAGTTATGATCAGAGAGGAATTTTACAGTTCTGGATATCCTGTGATGATCCAAAGAATGTGGCCATCATCCCTGTGGATGTGTGTGATGAAGTGAAGACATAGATCATTCATGAACTGGCGGGTGAAGGCATTTGTTGGGTCATTGAAATACTGTAGTCTCTGAGGATGAGGACAGTGATAGGGAAAGAAGATAGCAATATTGTTAGCCAAGTAATGAACTCTTTGAAAAAGGAGGTTGAATGGTCTGGAAATTACTTGGTGGCTAAAAGGCTCTAGATAGGGGGATAGAGATGAATGAAATGAATATGAATGGAGGAGAAATTGTTGAGTGATGGGGCCAAAGGGATGGTCTGAAAGTAACAGAAGCAAAGAATATGCTTACTCCTCTTCCTAACTCAATATGTTGGGTAGCATGAACCAAAAGAACATCTAGCATTAGAACAGAGACATCTTAAACTAAATATGTCCAAGACAGAACTCATCATCTTTCCCTTTAAACTCTCCCTTTCTCCTAATTTCCCTGTTACTATAGAGGGCAACACCACCCTATCAGTCCTTCAGACTCAGCACCTAGGAACTGTCCTCTACTCACCACCATTACTCACCCCCCCCCATATGTATTCCATTGCCAAGGCCTATCAATCTCACCTCTGCAACTCTCTAATATGCTCCTTTCTTTCCTCCAACACTACAGGCCTTTAACACCTCACACTTGGATTGTTGCAGTAGCCTGCTGGCAGATCTGCCTGCCTCAAGTCTCTTCCTACTTCAATCCATCTACTATTCAAGTCCCAAGGTGATTTTCCCAATATGCAGGTCTTCTTATGCTATGCCCCTATTCCATAAATTAGAGTGACTCCGTATTACATCTAGGATCAAATACAAAATACTCCATTGGCCTTTATAACCTAGCCCCATCCTAACTTTTCAGTCTTTTCACGTCTTGCTCCCCACTACGTACTCTTTGGTCCAGTGACATGGCCCCCTGGCTATTCATGAACAAGACACTCCATCTTTGGATTCCGCGTATTTTCTTTGTCTCTCCCCTATGTCTGGAAGGCTTTCTATCCTCAACTTTACCTTTTCATTTCCCTGGATTCCTTTAAATTCCATCTAAAATTCCATCTTGTACAGGAAGCTTTTCCCAATCCCTCTTACTTCTAGTGACTCCCTCTGCTAATTATTTCCTATTTATTCTGTATATAGCTTGTTTGCATATATTTGTTTGCATGTTATTTCACCAGTTATATTGTAAGCTGAAGAACTGTCTTTTGTCTCCTTTTACATCCACAGTACTTAGCACAGAACCTGGGACATAGTAGGTGCTTAATAAATATTCATTGATTGATTGCTTGAGTGGGTAGCCAAAGATGATCCAGTCAGTATCTTTTGAAGAGAGCCAAGATTCTCTTAGTGCAAGAAGATGGAAAGAGTATGAAGAGTCCCCAGGATGAAGGAAGAACTGTTAATAACAGAGCAGATGCTTTAGAGGGACATGGAATGCTGGCAGCAGATCCTAGGGACTGTGGGAAGGTAAGGCTGACATGGACAAGGATGTGATTTTGGGAAGGGGAAGGAGATTAGAAGGATTTTTGAAAAAAAATAGATACTGACTATGAATTATAGATACAAGGGAAGCAGGAGCTGGGAATTTGTCTGCCATAGAATTCAGGGAGAACTAGGATTGCCCAGAGAGTGAGAGGCAAAGGAGGGCTGTGATTCCAGATCATTTGAGTCCAAATGCATTCCTCTTTTCACCATGCCATGCTGTAGATCAAGGAGAGCAGGTTGATCTTCAATTTTAAAAATACTAATTAAGCATGGTTTTTAAGGTTGGTAATATGTAAGGGGTTCCCATCTCCCAACTCTGCATCTTGTTCTTTTTCTCACTTGCTCACATGTAATTTTTATCCTTCAGATATCCATTGCCTTAACTGTTCTCCCTGACTCTCAGATCAACATCTACTTTTGTTCCTTTTCAATAAGATGTAAATGACTGATAATTGTTTGAAGCAGGGTTCCTCTCTCTCTCTCTCTCTCTCTCTCTCTCTCTCTCTCTCTCTCCTCTGTCTCTCTGTCTGTCTCTTTCTCTCTCTCTCTCTCTCTCTGTCTCTCTGTCTCTCTCTCTCAATGAGGGTTAAGTGACTTGCCCAGGGTCACATGGCTAGTAAGTATCTGAGTCAAATTTGAACTCATGTCTTCCTAATTCCACAGCCAGTGTTCTATCCACTTTGCCACCTAGCTCCCCAAAAGTGGGAGTTCTTAACCAAAGGGCCTATGCACACATTTCAGAGGGTCCATGAACTTGGATGGGGTAAAAATACATTTTTATTTACACTATCCTTTCCATTTTAACTTTTCTAATAGCAATTTATGGTTGTGAGAGTTGGACTATAAAGAAAGCTGAACACTGCAGAATCAACACTTTTGAACTGTGATACTGGAGAAGACTTTTGAAAGTCTTTTGGACAGCAAGGAAGTCAAATCAGTCAATATCTAAATAAATTAATTCAGGCTATTCACTGGAAGGTCAAATACTGAAGCTGGTGCTTAAATACTTTGGCTACATAATGGGAAGATGGAACTCCTTGGAAAAGAATGGGAAAGATTGAAGGCAAAAGGAAATGGGGATGGCAGAGGATGAGCTAGATAGATAGTATCATGAAAACAAAGGACATGAACCTAGCTAGACTTCAAGAGGTAGTGGAGGATAGAAGAGCCTGGCATGCTGTTGTCCTTGGGGTCACAAAGAGAGGGACACAACTGAACAACACTGAACAACAACAACCTTTAACTAAAATTTAGCATCTTTATTTTATTTTATGTATTATATACTATATTAATGATTAATTATGACATTATTAGAGAATAATTGGTTTATTTAATTATTTAGCATCATACTTAGGTATCAGAGTTTTAAGCCAAAAGGATGTGTTTATCTGGTACTGAGATTTTAAGACTAATTAAGAAACTAAAGAGGGTTAGGAACACAGTCAGGGAATCATCATCAGCCAGTCAATAAACATTTATTAAGTGCCTACTTCATGTTGGGCATTTCACTAAGTACTGAAGATACAAAGGAAGGCAAAGGCAGGCCCTGCTCTCATAGGATTATAGATTTAGACTTGGAAGGGGCCCAGGAGGCCATGCAGTCCAAGCCTCCCATTCCACAGATGGGAAAACCCAAGAAACTCAGAGAGGCTGTGACTTGTGCTAAGTCACAAGAATCTTTCCAGGACTTCTGAAGTCATATCAAGTTTTCAATATCTTACTCTGCCTAAAGCATAAAACCTTTATAATTTTTAACTGATTTTTAAATAATTTTTATTCCTTTGCAGTATAAGTGTGTGTATGATGTGAGAGACAAGTGATTCCCTGGAGGCCCTAGCTATTTTCTGTTTGTGGGAGAAGTGAGAAAATGTTTTACTTTTGCACTCTTTTTTATATTTATTTATTTAAGTTTTCAACATTCATTTCCACAAAATTTTGAGTTCCAAATTTTCTCCCCTTCCCCCACCCCAAAATGCCGAGCATTCTAATTATCCCTATCACCAATCTGCCCTCCCTTCTAACATCCCTCCCTTCCTTTATCCCCATCTTCTCTTTTGTCCTGTAGGGCAAGATAAATTTCTACACTCCATTACCTGTATTTCTTATTTCCTAGTTGTATGCAAGAATAATACTCAACAGTTGCTTCTAAAACTTTGAGTTCCAACTTTTCTTTCTCCCTCCTTCCCCACCCATCCCCACTGGGAAGGCAAGCAATTCAATACAGGCCATATCTGTGTAGTTTTTCAAATGATTTTCATAATAGTCATGTTGTGTAAGACTAACTATATTTCCCTCCATCATATCCTGCCCCCCATTTCTTCTAGTCTCTCTTTTGACCCTGTCCTTCCCCAAAAGTGTTGACTTCTAATTGCTCCCTCCTCCCATTGCCCTCCCTTCCATCATCCCCCCCACCCTGCTTATCCCCTTCTCCCCCACTTTCCTGTGTTGTAAGATAGGTTTTCATACCAAAATGAGTGTGCATTTTTTCCCTTCCTGTAGTTGAATGTGATGAGAGTAAGCTTCATGTTTTTTCTCTCACCTACCCCCTTTGTCCCTCCACTGAAAAGTCTTTTACTTGCCTCTTTTATGAGAGATAATTTGCCCTATTTCATTTCTCCCTTTCTCCTCCCAATATATTTCTCTCTCACCCCTTAATTTCATTTTTTAAAGATATGATCCCATCCTATTGAACTCACCCTGTGTTCTTTGTCTCTCTGTCTCTTTCTGTGTATGTGTGTGTGTGTGTGTGTGTGTGTGTGTGTGTGCGTGTGTGTGTGAGTAATCCCACCAACTACCCAGATACTGAAAAAAGTTTCAAGAGTTACAAATATTGTCTTTCCATGTAGGAATGTAAATAGTTCAACTTTAGTAAGTCCCTTATGATTTCTCTTTGCTGTTTACCTTTTCATGCTTCTCTTGATTCTTGTGTTTGAAAGTCAAATTTTCTTTTCAGCTCTGGTCTTTTCACCAATAATGCTTGGAAGTCCTCTATTTCATTGAAAAACCATTTTTCTCCTGAAGTATTATACTCAGTTTTGCTGGGTAGGTGATTCTTGGTTTTAGTTCTAGTTCCTTTGACTTCTGGAATATTATATTCCACCCTTTGATTCCTTAATGTAGAAGCTGCTAGATCTTGTGTTATCCTGATTGTATTTCCACAACATTTGAATTGTTTCTTTCTAGCTGCTTGCAATATTTTCTCCTTGACCTGGGAACTCTGGAATTTGACTACAACATTCCTAGGAGTTTCTTTTGTTGCATCTCTTTCTGCAGGTGATTGGTGGATTGTTTCAATATTTATTTTGCCCCCTGGTTCTAGAATATCAGGGCAGTTTTCCTTGATAATTTCATGAAAGATGATATCTAGGCTCTTTTTTTTTATCATGGCTTTCAGGCAGTCCCATATTTTTTAAATTTTCTCTCCTGGATCTATTTTCCAGGTCAGTTGTTTTTCCAATGAGATATTTCACATTATCTTCCATTTTTTCATTTTTTTGGTTTTGTTTTGTAGTTTCTTGGTTTCTCATATAGTCATTAGCCTCCATCTGTTCCATTCTAATTTTCAAAGAACTGTTTTCTTCAGTGAGCTTTTGAAACTCCTTTTCCATTTGGCTAATTCTGCTTTTTAATACCTTCTTCTCCTCATTGGCTTTTTGAACCTCTTTTGCCAATTGAGTTAGCCTGTTTTTAAAGGTATTATTTTCTTCAGCATTTTTTGGGTCTCTTTTAGCAAGGTGTTGACCCACTTTTCATACTTTTCTTGCATGTCTCTCATTTCTCTTCCCAGTTTTTCCTCCACCTCTCTTACTTGATGTTCAAAATCCTTTTTGAGCTCTTTCGTGGCCTGAGCCCACTGAATATTTATTTTGGACGTTTGGGATACAGAAGCCTTGACTTTTATGTCTTTCCCTGATGGTAAGCATTGTTCTTCCTCATCTGAAAGGAGGGGAGAAGATAACTGTTCACCAAGAAAGTAACTTTATATAGTCTTATTTTTTTTCCCTTTTTTGGGCATTTTCCCAACTTTACTTTTGGGTCCTTTGTCAAGAGTAGGGTATACTCTGGGAATCTGTAAGATCTCAATTTCTCCAAAGCAGCACAATCAAGTGTGTACATTGGTCTGGGAGGAGTAAGAGATTTTTGTGCCCAGAATCTTAGCAGTTTCCTCTCCACAGTCGCCTGGCCTCCAGTTCCACCAAGCCAGCACTGGGGGCTGATTTTCAGATAAGCTGTGGGGGCAGGGCCGCCATTAAATGTGAGATAAAGATCAACCCCCTCAGGGCCTCACACAGGGCTGAGGTAAGAATGGGCTACTCAGTGCCCCCAGGGGTTTTACACTCCAACAATGGATGAGGCTGCTGTAGGGGCTGCTGTGGGAACTGCTACTCCCTGCCTAATGTGGCCTCTGTGGCCATTGCCTGAGGCTGGAGCTGTGGGAAGGCCCTTCTCCCTTCTCAGCCAGCTGAAAAAACCCTGTCACTGACCTTTGGTGCCTGTGGGTTGAAGGATCTGTGAACCGCTGCTACTGCGACTGGGGATTTGCTGCTACTGTGACTGGAGATTCCACCCCCGAGGTGTCCTCCTCCCAGATCCACACCATGCTGGGCAGCCAAGGCTGGCCTGAGCTCCACTCTGTGTGCGGGGCAACATATGTTTCCCATGGGCCTTTCAGGTCACCCTGGGCTGGAAATCTCCTCCACTCTGCTGTTCTCCACTTCTGTTGCTCCAGAATTTGTTTAGAGTCCCTCCCTACAGGTATTTTATGGGCTATGTGGGGAGAGCCTGCATACGTGTGTCTTTCTACTCCACCATCTTGGCTCTGCCGCCCTACTTTTGCACTCTTTGAAGAAGTGTTGAAATCCGAAAAGAAAAATGAGAAAATGTAAGTATGTATACAGATTGGTGAACTGATCCACAATAAGTTGTAACATTCAGGGGAGAAAATAATCATAATTATAATTACAGTGGTTATCACTAATTAATATTAATTTGCCATCTGTTCTGTACTGTAAAACCCAGCTGGTGTCTGCCTATTAACATCAACATGTCATTCAGATGCTTCTGCTAAGCCTAATTATTGAAGTCCATCCTTCAGTCATCAAACAACTGTATGATGACAAAACAAACGTGTTGTGTGGTATTTCTTGAGCATGGAGACTTTGGTGGCCTTTATTCTTCACACTGTACCAATCACTTTATTATTAAAGAACTTTAGTCAAAGACAGGGGGCCCATAATTGGGTGGAATTTGCAGAATAAACTAGATGAAACGACTCCTAGATGAGAAGGCTGCCTGAGCAAAGGCAAAGAACACAGCTCTTGCATACTTACCTACTCCAGCAAAATAATGGTAGCAATGATGATGATGATGATAACAAACTATAAATTGAACCAGACTAATTAATGATCAAGAAAACCAATGAAAAATTTCAATAAATGACTTCTTCCACCCCAGAACTGCACAACAATCAGCCAGAGCCCATGGGTAAAGAAAGGGACTTAGCAGCAAAACCAATACCAGCACAGTCAAACAAGGTGAGCAAGAGCTAAGTGTAACCTGCAAAACTTTGTATCTCTAGGTAGTGACAGTGGACGCTCCCTCTGAGAAAGCCCCAGAGTTCTCAGAGGTCTATAACATGGGCCTTAGAGGCCACCTGAGGTAGCAAAGACCATTATAAGTATGGCAGCATTCAAAAGTCCTCAGGGTCTCTGAGTCTCTTGCACCCTATCCAGGGACACCCTGGAGTTCCCTAAGAATCCAGAATTCTGAAGCAAAGTTGCAAAGGGGATTAATCCTGGATAGTGGAGATCAGTTCAAGAACTCAGGTACCCAACTCTAAGCTGAAAAGGGCTGCCCACTCCACTAAAAACACAGTAATGGGCAGAACATGGCACTAGCTCAAACTCTCAATTCAGGAACTTAGGCAGGAGAGATGAATACACCAAAGAGAATACCAACAACTAGTAACAATAAAGAATTATTGTGGATCAAGGGATCTATTGTAGATCGAGAAAATACAAGCTAGAGGGAGATAGTAACTCCATAAAACTGCAAGCAGAAACTCAAAGAGGGAAAAGCATATTTTCTATAAGGACTATACAAATACTGAGAATAAATGAAGCAAGAGATAAAAATGAAATAAAAGCACTGGGGAAAAGAATTGGAAAGAAAATAAAAAGCTTATATCTAAAAGAGGTTTACCTTACCCAAGTAACAGACCTTGAAAATCAGAATAGGTTAAACAGAAATCAGTGAGTCCATGAGATAAAAACATCAAAACACAATCAAAAGATTGAAAAACAGAAGAAAATGAAAGATACTTTATATAAAAAAAAACTGACTTAGAAATTAGGTCAAGAAGACATACTTTAAAGAGAATTGGACTTGGGATCTAAGATGGCAGAGTGATAAAAAGCAACATACCCAAGCTTCTTTCCACAAACACCTGCTAATAAATCTAGAAAATGCACCAGAAAAAGTCAAAACAAGTCCTTTGTCCCACCCAGCTTGCCATAGGGAGACACTCCATTTAGTTTTCAGATTCTGGAGGTGATTGGGATCACAAGCACTGTATGGATAACATTCCAGTACCCAGGAAAGTCTCACACTAGTCAAGAGAAATCTAGGAAGTAAATTTATTTCAGAAGGAAGAAGAAACAAACATCACTTTGGAATCTTAATGCTTTCAAAAGGAAATTAACACAAACCGGACTAGAGGTTGAGTGGTTCTGTTCTAAGGATTTGAAGAAGAAAAAAAGAAGGAAGGGTAGAAAGAAGAAAACAGGGTAGAAGGAAGAAAGAAGCAGAATGGAACTGCCTATTACTCAAAATTGGTGAGAAAAGTATAGCATTGTGGTGGAAGGACTGGGGGAGGGGGGGTGGGCATCAGAGGAACCTCACTCTTCTCTGAGCCCATTGAGGAATGTTTAACACATATATGCACACAAACACACAATACAATTTAGTGCAGGAATAGATGAAACTCAGTCAGACAATAAGCAGGAATATGGAGAGGTGATATTAAATGGGAGAATAAAATTGGGGAAGTAGTTACAAGCAAACAAAATTCCTGATCCTGAAATTAAGGGGGCTGGGAGAAAAGAACCGGAATCTAAAAGAATATCCATCAATTGAAAAATGAAAAAAAGTGTTATGTGAACGTTATGTGAAATTCTATTTTGCTGTATGAAATGGTGAACAAGATAATTTCAGATAATCCTAGGAAGTATGAACTTATAAAGAGTGAAATGAGAACAACCAGAAGAATGATTTATTCAAAGAGAAAGAACAATGTAAAGAAAACCAACTTTTTAAGACTGATCAAAGCAATGACAAGCTATTTATCCAATACAACTATGTTGACGTTATCCACCTTCTGACAGAGAGTTTCAGAAAAAGACACGCATCTGTGGAAATGGCCACTGTGGATGTATTTTCTTTGCCCCTATTTAGTTGTCACAGGGTTTTTTTTCTTCTGTTTTTAATGGAGGGAGTTTGTAAGGGAGATCGGATTTTAGCAGTAGAAATAAAAAAAGGGAAAGTTTAGGATTAGTGAGGTACAGGGTGAGGTAGTAGGCTAAGAGGTTATGAGCAGAGAGAAGAATCTGAATCTTTGATAGAATTATTAAGAATGCATGTGTGATATTGAGATCAAGTATATAACTATTCCTGAGTGTAATTGAGGTGGAGTGAAGGTTGAGGTCATGAAAGTTAAAGAGACTTGATGGGATGGGAGAGTTGGAAGTATCAGAATGATTAAGGATCAGATTTTAGAATTTTCAGAAGATTCATCTCTAACTTCAAACACTTCCTAACTTGTGAAATAACAACTTATGACAAAAATATATATTGAGAAGGGATTTTATTTACTAGACAGTATTTTAAATGCTTATGGTGTACAGAGGACTCTGCTAGTGACAAGTGGTGTGGTCTAAAGACATAATAAATATGATACAATCCCTGTCTTCATTTAATTTCAGCCTAGTAAGGAAGATCAGACACATTAGCAAGGCATAATGTAATCAGGCTCTAAGAAGGGTGTGCCAAGAAGCACCACACATGACTTTCCTTAGAGGGGGAAGGATCAATATGTTTTTTGTCTCACTTTACCCCCGAAACTCTTCATTTGACTTGACATAAGGTCTGGAGAATCAGATTTCAGGGCAACTCAAGTTATTAGCCCGTTGAAGTCTTTAAAATTGAAACCAAAGCTTCTTTTCAGGAAACAAACATTTAGAAATGTTTACTAAAGTGATCCACAGAAGTCTGAACCTGCAGGACTGTGATTCTCTTACAGTCCTCAAATACGATATTGTTAATTCATTCAATGTATCTCAGTCCCAAGAGATGAAATCTTATATGAGATTCATGAACAAGAATAACCAAGAAGAAAAAGTGTTCATTCAATTTATTAAATGGTGGTTGAATGATTTAAAATAATCATTGCTTGATTTGGACCGCTGTCTATATCATTTGTTCGGTTGAATCTAGCTGCGACATATTTCAAGAGACATTTTGTTACTTCTAAAAACATCAATTTCTGTCTTAAATTTTTCCTCTTATGATTTTCATAATCAACAAACATAAACATTCCAAGATACAAAAAAGAAAGAAAAACACATGTGATTATTCATGAAACTGTGAATTTCTGTCATAAAGTTTTTTAAAGTGTTCATTAAATTCATTGGAGGTAGTAACAAAATGTCCTTATTTGCTTATATGCTCTTCTAACCTTTTGTTTCTTTCCTCTGTACTTTTGATATATTTTATTAATATTTTTCCTTTTGTGTATCTTTATCATAACCACCATCTCACCCCACCCCTGCCATAAACCCTGTCTTATAAGAATTAAGTATAATCAAGCAAAATGTGTCAACATATTGTTAAAAATGTATGTCTCATTCTGCACCTCTAGCCTATAATCTATCTACCAAAAGACAAGACGCATACTTCATCATCAGTTATGACTGATTACATCATCATGATTGATTACTTCATCAATCAGAATTCTGTGTTCTCTTAAAGTTGTTTTCCTTTACATTATTGTGGTCATTTTGTAAACTTTTATGCATCAGTTCATATAAGTCTTCCTAGTTTTCTCAGAATGTGTCATAGTTATCAGTTTTTATAAGACAATGATGTTCTATTACATTCACATAGTGCAATTTTTTCCACCATTCCCCAGTCGATGGATACCACTTTACTTTCTAAGCTTTGCTACAATAAAAACTACTGTTATAAATACTTTTGTACATAGGAATTCTTTTCCATTGTCTTTGATATCTTTGGGAGTATATTTCTAGTAGTGGAATTTTTGGAAGAAAGGAAGGAAATAGGCATTTATTAAGCACTTATTATGTACTAGGCACTGTGTTAAGTACTTTACAAATATTATCTCATTTGATCCTTATAACACTGGGAGGTAACTATTATTATCCCCATTTTAAAGTTGAAGAAACTGAGAAAACAAAAGATTAAATGATGTACCTAAGGTCACACAGCTAGTAAGTATCTGACACCAGATTTGAACTCAGATCTTTCTGACTTCAGGTCTATCACTCTATCAACTGTGTTACCTACTTGCTTTATAGGGTCAAATTGTATGCACAGTTTAGTAACTTTTAAGATGAGTTCTAGACCAGAATGATTACACTAATTCACAGTTTCGTTAACAGTGCATTAGTGGGCCTATCCTCCTATACCCCTTCACCAAATGCCATTTTCAATTCTTGTTATCCTTACATTTTTTTCACTAGGAAACTGTTAAGTTTCCATTCTAATTTTAACAATTTTAATTTTATGGGTGTTGTTCACATCAAAACTTTTTTCTTTTGAAAAGGTAAAATTAGCCATTTTATCTTCTGTAATCATCTCTATCCTTGTCTATTTAAGGCTTTTCCCTATCCAAAAATTTCCTCCTTCCTTCTCCTCCTTTTCCTCCTCCTCTTCTTTAAAGATACATAGAGACATAGAGGAAGAAGTATGTCCTTGTGCCCTCCCTCTTTTATATTTTGTTCATGAATACACTTGGAGCTTTCTTTGGATAGATAGGCATCCATTCTTTTAGTTCTGTATTCCAGCTGATGAACAGGGCATCTGCCCATGAACCATGACTTTCTTTCCTCATTCTATTCCCTCTCTATCTAATCATGATGCAACAAGAAACCCACACAATTGACTTTCACCAGTAGAGTACTTACAGGATAAGGAGAAACCTTTCCAATCTCTCCACCATTAGATGAGCTCCTTTTGTGCTTATGGTAGATTCCTTAAAGAATATCCTTTATTCATTGGAAAACTATTTGCTAGAGAGAGCAGTACAATGAAATCTGGGAGATGTGGAAATAGGACATGTGGTCCAACTGCCCTGTGAATAGCAGAGATTGAGGCAAATGAAATCCACATTGGCTAGTATATGACAGGATTAGTATCTATCGATGTTTACTCTGCCTGTTCTCCAACATAGGTTAGGCTAAATTTTCCCTAAAGGTAACAAATCTAGGCCTTGATTGGCCCGCATGCGGTTGGGTGGGGCAAAGTTCAAGCTTTCTGATGACCTTTTACTGTATTTACATGGCCACTTGGGTCAGACAAAGTTTCTACCCACATGGGGTTAGTGTTCTTCACACTTAGTTGGTGTCTGAATATCAGATGAGTCACCTCACCCTTCCCTATAGATACAAGAGTCAGAAATGTCTCCCAAGCTCAGTGCTACTATGTATCCTTGCTATGTTAGGAAAAAGTAAATCTCCTTTTGTAAACTGTTCAAAGACCTATGAGTGCTTCATTTCATCCTGCCACTGAACCTAAACAAATAGGGTACCAGTACCAGTCCTGTCCCTAATATGATAAAAATAAAAATTGATCACTCGGAATAGGAAGTAGAGATGGAAGTGATTAATCTGATTTTTACCTTTGTGCCAAAAGACTTGAAAAGAGGCTTTCTGTTTTAGAGTCGTGCCTAAAAGATGATACTGACTGATTATTTCCATGGGATATTTTTAGTGCAGAAGAAAATATAAATCCAAATAAAAGTCAGGCCTTTCAAATTTTTAATTAAATTGCAGTGGAAAGAGATTGTACCATTAGTGAGGCTGACCTGCTGTGTGGCAACACTGGCAGATCTGTTGCAAAAAGTCCTTATTACCATGTATGTCAGAATGGCAGGTAACAAAAAAAAAACCACTATTGAAATTTAAAAGTTGGATTTGATTGGATATCCAAGAAATAACTGCAATTACCCCAAAGTTGCACTTAGAGGCTGCTTAATGTTTTGTAAAATCAGTTATTGTTTTTTTAAAATGCAAACTCCTCCAAAAACATGCAAGTACCTTGAAAACAGAGAGGTTCTCTTTTAAACTGTCTTTGCTTAACATATCAGTTTTCATTAGTTTGCCAGCATTTAGCACAGTGCTTTGAACATAGTAGTTACTTAATATTTTTCATAGTGAATTAATATAATCTGTTAATATGATACTTTAGGATACTTCCTTTCCCTTCAATCACACTTGATTTGATAGTACAATCACTTTTTTTGTAGAAGTTCCCATTCACATTCATTCTTTTAAAAATAGATTTGTTCAAGTAGATGACTTACAGACATTTAATCCATGGGCTGATAGTCTCAAGAGCAGCCACTGCAGCTACCTGAGGCTCCTTTGGCTCTCACTTGCTCAGTTCACCTACTTGAACTTCTGAGAGTCAAAATGGCAGAGTGATTGGGAAATGCTTTCTCCCGCTCCCCTTGTTAACCTTGAAAGAACCATAAAATACTTCCCCAGAAAAATTCTGGATGAGTGGAATCAGCAGAAGGAACAAACAGTCTCATAGCACCTGAGGCTAGGAAATCACTAAGGAGGATTCCTCTTGCTGTGGCAGAAGGAGAGCAGTACAGGACTAGAGCTGTCTCAGACAGCCCCACCTCAGCAAACTGAGAGGAGATCCAGGGCCCCAGGGAGGATGGAGCCTCACAACCACCAACACCAGGACCCCAAGTGTGCCTCAGTGCCCCAGGGGAAACAGGAAGACACTAGGGCAACCAAGATCACCCACCACTGAGCTTGCCTTTGCTCTAGCTCAACTGAGGAGATCTCCCCTGGTCAGACCACCCCTCCTCCACACTTAACAAGCTAGCTCCAGGGCAAATCCCAGAAAACACAAAAAGACTTCACCTGGCCTCTGCCTTCTCACACCAGCTAGCTCAGCACCAGGTTCTTTAGCTTCTAGCTGAAACAACCAGAGGCCACAACAAACAAAGCCTCATCATCATGAGTAAGAAGTAAAGCAGGAAAGAAAAGACCATAGAATCTTTCTATGGGGACAAGAACCAAAACACGAATACCAAAGAGGTCAGCATTGAGACTGTACTCCCATCTGAAACTTCAGAAGGGACTATGAACTGATTGCAAGCACAAAGAGCACTCTTAGAAGAGCTGAAGAAGGATTTTAAAAGCCAAACTAGAGAAAAAGAAGAAAAACTGACCAATGATTTTAAAAGTATGAAAAAAGAATTCACTGAAGAGAACAGTTCCTTGAAAAGGAAAACTGGACAAATGGAAGAGGAAATACAAAAACTAATTGGAGAAAATGATTCCTTAAAAGGAATAATTGGACAGATGGAAAAGGAGATGCAAAAGTTAACTGAAGAAAACACTTTGACAAAAATTAGAATTGGGCAAGTAGAAGCTAATGACTCTATGAGATATCAAGAATCAGTCAAACAAAATCTAAAGTATGAAAACATAGAAGAAAATGTAAAATACCTAACTGGAAGAATAACTGACCAGGAAAATAGATCCAGGAGATAAAATCTAAGAATTATTGGCCTACCAGAAATCCACGATGAAAAAAAGAGTCTGGACAATATCTCCAAGAAATCATCAAGGAAAACTGCCCAGAAGTGCTAGATCCAGAGGGCAAAATAGTCATTGAAAGAATCCACCATTCACCTGCCAGATGGGATCCCAAACTAAAAACACCAAGGAATATCATTGGCAAACTTCAGAACTATCAACTGAAGGAGAAAATAGTATAGTCAGCCAGAAAGAAACCATTCAAATATTGAGGAACTACAGTCAGGATCACACAGGACCTTGTAGCTTCTACATTAAAAGATCAAAGGAACTGGAATATGATATTCTGCAAGACAAAGGAGCTGGGACTACAACCAAGGATCAATTATCCAGCAAAGTTGAGCATAACATTTCAGGGGAGGAGATGGACATTCAGTGAAATAAGGGATTTCCAGACCTTCCTGACAAAAAGGCCAGAATTTAAGAGAAAATTTAACCTTCAAAACACAGGTCTCAAAAGAGGCATAGAAAGGTGCACAGGGGAAAAGAAAACTTGTTTCTCAGTATGGGCAAATGGTTTACATCCCTATAAGGGAAGATGATACCTGTTAATCTTGAGAATTGTATATTTATTATGAAATATAAAAGAGATACACATACATAGAGGGAGTGGGTATAAAGTAAATGATGTGATGATAAAAATGTGATTGAAAGGTACAAAGAGATTGTAACAGGAGATGTGGAAAGGAGGAGGCAGAAAACAGAAAATTACATCACAAGAAGAGGCACAAAATTAAATTACAGTAGAGGCAAAGGGGAAGGAGATGAACATTTTTTGAGAGTATTATCATCTGATTGGGTTCAAGGAGGGAACCAACAAAGTTAATTAAGTATATAAATCTAACTATCTCTATAGGCAGTAGGAGGGGAAGGGGGAAAGAAAGAGTAGGGGAGGCTAAAAGAGAGGGAAGAAGTAGTAAAAGTAAAGGGGGGTAAAAGGGAGGGGGACTGAAAGAAGGAAGAGAAGAGTGTGGGAGGTGGTGGTCAAAAATCAAAACTCTGTTGTGGAGAAGGGAAAAGGGAGAACTAAAAGTACAAGAGGTAGGAAAAAGGATGGAGGAAAAGACAGATAGTAATCATAACTGTGAATGTGAATGGGATGAACTCTCCCATAAAACAGAAAGGGATAGCAGAATGGATTAAAAACAATAACCTAACAATATGTTGTTTACAAGAAACATGTTTGAAACAGGGGGATACACACAAGGTAAAGGTAAAAGGTTGAGGCAGAATATATTGTGCTTCATCTGATGTAAAAAAGTGGAGGTAGCAATCCTAAACTCAGACAAAGCAAAAACAGAGAGATCAAATCAAAAGAGATAAGGAAGGAAACTATATCCTGCTAAAAAGACACTATAGACAACAAAGTAATATCATCACTAAACATATATGCTCCAAGTGGTATGGCATCCAAATTCTTAGAGGAGAGGTTGGGGAAGTTTCAGGAGGAAATAGACAGCAAACCTGTACTAGTGGGGGACCTTAACCTCCCCCTCTCTGAACTTGATAAATCTAACATTAAAATAAACAAGAAAAAAGTTAAGGAAGGGAATAAAACCCTGGATAAGATAGGTATGATAGATCTCTGGAGAAAACTGAATGGGAATAGAAAGGAATATACCTTTTTCTCAGTGGTACATGACACATATACAAAAATTGACCATGTTCTAGGGCATAAAAACCTCACAATTGAGTGCAGAAAGGCAGAGATAGTCAATGCATCCTTCTCAGATCATAATGCAATAAAAATTATATGTAATAAAAAGCCATAGAAAGATAGATCAAAAACTAAGTGGAAACTACATAATCTAATCTTAAAGAATTGTTGAATTAAACAACAAATCATAGAAACAATCAACAACTTCATTCAAGAGAATGACAATAATGAGCCACCTACCAAATCTTATGGGATACTGCAAAAGCAGTTCTTAGTGGCAGCTTTATATCTTTGAATGCCCACATAAATAAAACAGAGAAAAGGGAGATCAATTACTTGGGCATGCAGCTGAAAAAGCTAGAAAAAGAACAAATTGAAAATCCCCAAGTAAATACCAAATTAGAAATACTGAAAACCAAAGGAGAGATTAATAAAATTGAAATTAAGAAAACTATTGAGCTAATAAATAAAACTAAGAGCTGGTTTTATGAATAAACCAATAAAATTGATAAACCTTTGGTCAATTTAATTTAAAAAAAGAAAGAAGAAAACCAAATTATCAATATCAAAAATGAAAAGGATGAACTCATCTCCAATAAGGAGGAAATTAAAGCAAAAATTAGAAATTTCTTTGCCCAACTGTATGCCCATAAATTCGACAACCTAAATGAGATGGATGATTATTTTAAATAATATAAATTGCCCAGATTAACAGAGGAGGAAGTTGAATACTTAAATAACCCCATCTCAGGAAGAGAAATTGAACAAACCATCAATGGACTCCTTAGGAAACAATCTCCAGGGCCAGATGGATTTACAAGTGAATTCTATCAAACATTTAAAGAACAGTTAATTCTAATACTATATAGACTATTTGGGAAGATTGGGGAAGAAGGAGTCCTCCCAAATTCTTTTTATGATACAAGTATGGTTTTGATAGGTAAACCAGGAAGAGCCAAAACAGAGAAAGAAAATTATAGGCCTATTTCTCTAATGAATATAGCTGCAAAAATTTTAAATAAGATATTAGCAAAAAGAATACAGCAACTTATCACAAGAATAATACATTATGATCAGGTAGGATTTATACCAGGAATGCAGGGCTGGTTCAATATTAGGAAAACTATTAGCATTATTGATCATATCAACAACAAAACAGAAACCACATGATTATCTCAATAGATGACGAGAAAAGCTTTTGACAAATCCAACACCCATTCCTATGGCAAACACTAGAGAGTATAGGAATAGCTGGAACTTTTCATAAAATAATAAGCAGTATCTACCTACAACCTTCAGCAAGCATTGTATGCAATGGAGATAAACTAGATGCATTCCCAATAAGATCAGGGGTGAAAAAAAGATGTCCATTATCACCACTGTTATTCAATATGTACTAGAAACATTAGCTGTAGCAATTAGACAAGATAAAGAAATTGAAGGAATTAGAATAGGTAAAGAAGAAAGTAAGTTATCACTCTTTGCAGGTGATATGAAGATATACTTAGAGAATCCCAGAGATTCAAGTAAAACACTACTTGAAATAATAAACAACTCTGGCAAATTTACAGGTTACAAAATAAACCCGCACAAATCTTCTGCATTCCTATATATTATTAACAAAGTCCAACAGCGAGGTAGAAAAAGAAATCCCATTTAAAGCTGGGGTAGACACTATAAAATATTTGGGAGTTTACCTGCCAAAACAAACCCAGGGACTATATAAATACAATTACAAGACACTTTTTGCACAAATAAAGTCAGATCTAAGTAAGTGGAAAAACATCGGTTGTTCATGGGTAGGTCAAGCTAATATAATAAAAATGACAACTCTATCTAAATTAATTTACTTATTCAGTGCCATACCAATCAAACTATCACATAATTATTTTCTAGAGCTAGAAAAAACAATATCAAAATTCATCAGGAAGAACAAAAGGTCCAGAATATCAAGGAAACTAATGAAAAGAAATGTTAGGGAAGGTGGTCTAGCTCTACCAGATCTCAAAATGTATTATAAAGCAGCAATTATCAACACCACTTGGTGAAACAGAAGGATACACCAGTGGAATAAGTTAGGTACTCAACATATAGTCAATGAATGTAACAATCTACTGTTTGATAAACCCAAGAACCCCAGCTTCTGGGATAAGAACTCGGTGTTTGACAAAAATTGCTGGGAAAACTGAATAACAGTATGACGGAAACTAGACATGGACCAATACCTGACACCATACACAAGAATAAAGTCCAAATGGGTACATGACATAGGTATAAAGACTGATACTATAAACAAATCAGTGGAGCAGGGAATAGTGTATTTATCAGATTTATGGTGAAGGGAAGAATTTTTGGTCAAACAAGAGACGGAAAGCATTATGAACTGCAAAATGAATAATTCTGATTACATTAAACTGAAAAGTTTTTGCACAACCAAACTCAATGCAACCAAGATTAGGACGGAAGCAGAAAACTGGGAAAGAATTTTTCAACAAATGCCTGTGATCAAGGTCTCATTTCTAAAATATATAGAGAAGTAAGTCAAATGTACCAGAATACAAGTCATTCCCCAATTGATAAACGGTCAAAGGATATGAACAGGCAATTTTCAGAGGAAAAAACTAAAGCTATCTATAATAATACAAAAAAATGCTCTAAATCACTATTGCTTAGAGAAATGCAAATCAAAACAACTCTGAGATACCACATCACACCTATCAGATTCACTAACATGACAAAACAGGAAGACAATAAATGTTGGAGATGTGGGAGAGTTGGAACACTAATTCATTTTTGGTGGAGCTGTGATCTGATCCAACTGTTCTGGAGAGCAATTTGGATCTATGCCCAAAGGGCTACAAAAATGTGCATACCCTTTGACCCAGCAATACTGCTTCTAGTACTGTATCCCCAAGAGATCTTAAAAATGGGAAAGGGTCCCACATGTACAGAAATATTTACAGCAGCACTCTTTGGGTTGGTGAAAAACTGGAAATCAAGGGGATGCCCATCAATTGGGGAATGGCTGAATAAATTGTGGTATATGAATGTAATGGAATACTATTGTGCTGTAAGAAATGATGAACAGGAAGACTTCAGAGAGGCCTGGAAATCAATCACAGAATATGGCAGATCTTTTGTGTGTGTGTGTGTGTGTGTGTGTGTGTGTATTATATTTTGATTTGTTACAAAATTTCTCCCTTTCATTTTAATTCTTCTGCACAGTACGACTATAGTGAAAATGTATTTAATAGGAATGTATGTCTAGAACCCATATAAAATTGTATGTCATCTAGGAGAGGGGGGAGGTAGGGAGGAGGGAGGGAAAAAATAATCTAAGTTATGTGGCAGTGATTGAAAACAAATAAAAAAGAGTAAAAAAATAAATACAATGATAAAAAAATAAAAATAAAAATAGATTTGTAATTATAGCTTTTGATTTTGCATCATGTATTTAACTCTGTATTCAGGGGTATGCTGGCAAATGTTCAACAACTGGCTCTCCAGAAGAAAAAAAACAATGCATAACACACTTTGAAGTTTGATCGCCATCATTTTCTTAAGTCTGGACAGGCAACAAATCAATGCATCAAGTCTTGATTTATAACCTTTGTTGATTTCTCAGGTGTAAATCACACTGAAAATTTAATAATCAACTCCTGAGGACCCATAAGAACTCTATCTTTTACAGAGATTCATTCCTTACAATAAAGAATCTTTAAAAGAGAAAAAAAATAATCAAAACCAGTGAACATATCAGTCAAAAAAGGTCTGAAGCTATATGCAATAGTCTACACCCACGGACCTACCTCTGCAAAGTAATGGGGTGGCAGGGGGAGGTATCTTCTCATATCTTTTCTTTGGGACTTTATTTGACCATTACAAGTTTGCAAACTTTTGCTTTTATTGTTTTGTTGTTGTTTCCATTTGCATTGTTATAGTCATAGTGTATACTGTTTGTTTACTTCAGCTTGCATTAGTTCTTGTTTCTTCATGCTTCCTGAGTCCCTCATTTGCCATTTCTTACAGCATAGTAATATTCCATTACATTCATGTTCTACTTATTTGAATATAAGCTCTTAAAGAAGGATCTGTCTTTCCCTTTGTACTTTTGTATCAAGCACTTAGTACAGGGGTTGGCACATAATAAATGCTCAATAAATGCTCTTCATTCATATTTTATTTATTCATACCACAAATTATTTAGCTATTCTCCAATAAATCTCCATATCATTCTGATCCTTCCATTAAATTCACTTGCATGTAGGACCTTTAATGATATTTTGTTCCTCATATCTTTTCTTTTCTTTACTCCCTCCCCAAAAGAATGAGGCTGCTGTGAATATGACTCCCTCCTGAAATAAATGCATCCCAAATTAGATTCCACCATAATAAAAGTTCTTTTATTCCATTGGTAGAGGACATCAGGGTTGTCCTTGATGTACTATCACCTTGGATAAATAAAGACTGATGCTTTGTAAAATGATGCAAACACTCACTATCATGACACACTATTTATCCTTGGACCCCAAATCAACAGCAACCCTTCCTTTCACAGATGATTCAGCTCAGTCTGCCTCATAGATCAACATTGTGTTGATAGGTACTTTATATATTCTGAAAATTTAATTAGATCTCAGTATAGTTAAAGTGCCTAGAGATGTTCTTTATTTTATGACCATAACCTAAAAATAGATGTTGTATCCTCATTTGAACTACATGTAGCTTGATTATGTAGTTTTCTAAAGATTTGCAACCAATCTGGCTTATTATGAAAGAGAAAGGCAATTTTATATAGTATGACTTGAAATTAAAACTGAAGATTAAAGCTTCGCAGGACTCTTTTTGTGGACAGCTTCTCTCAATTGTTCTTTGTGTTAAAGATCCTACTTAATACATAGAAAAATTGAAAGCTCAAATCAAAATGAAAATTTGTCATACTTTTCTTTATTCTGAAAAGTTATACATCTAATTTCCTATTGTCAGAGTTTCCTGTAAGCCAGATCTGGGTAAGAATGACCCAAATATCAGTGGATTGCATCACATAAGTTCAGGCCCTTGTTCAGGAAGAGAAAACAGAACCATACACATGCCAATTTAGTTTTCACTATCTATCCTCAGACTTACATGAAGGTACACATTAACCCCAGTGAATACCTCAACAGTAGTCATGTTTTTAATTTAGCTATTTTCAGCTTAAATATTAGACCTTGAACCACAACTTTGAAAAGGCATCACCTCCACTATTGGCCTCAGAAATCATCTCATCATGCACCTTGGAGGCTCCCTGCTATCTATGGGAGCCAATCAGGACAAAGGATGGCTGAGATGTAGTCACATCAGTTAACATTAAATTAATATTACTCTCCCTTTCATGTGGGAAAATTGAGATACTATTGTATTGTTGGTGGAGTGGTATACTGATTCAGCCATTCTATAGAGCAATTTGGAACTGTGCCCAAAGGACTATAAAACCATGCAAACCCATTGACCTAGCAACACCACTATTAAGTCTGTATCCCAAAGAGACAAAAACCAAAAAGGAAAAGGCCCTATATGTACAAAAATATAGTAGCTCTTTTTAATTGTGCAAAAAAAATATGGAAATTGAGGGGACTATTCATCAACTGGAGAATGGCTGAACAAGTTGTTGTATGTGATTGGGATGGAATACTATTATTACATAAGAAATGACAAATGGTGGTTTCAGAAAAATCTGGAAAGACTTATTGGAACTGATGCAAAATGAAATGAGCAGAACATGGAAAATACGCGTAGCAAAAGCAATATTATATGATGACTACCTGTGAAAGACTTAGCTATTCTCAGCAATACAATGATCCAGGACAGTTCTGAAGGACTTATGAAAAATGCCATCCATCTCCAGAGAAAGAACTGGTGGCTTCTCAATATAGACTGAAGCATACTTTGTCTTTATTTTTGTTGGAGGATTTTGGTCTATGGTTTCTTTTACAACATAACTAGTATGGAAATACATTTTGTATGACCACACATGTATAACCTATATCAAATTTCTTGCCCTCTCAATGAAGGTGATAGAAAAGGGAGGGAGGGAGAGAATTTGGAATTCAAAATTTTTAAAAAGCAAGTGTTAAAAATTGCTTTTATAATTAACTGGGGGAAATAAAATATTAAAGAAAAAACCTTAAAAAATATTAACTTCCCTTCAGGTACTCTACAATTCAGCTAAATTGATCTTGCAGTGCTTTACCCCAGCACTCAATTTCCCATCTCCATGCTTTTGAATAGGTTGTTTCCTTCTATGGGACAGGTCTGACTCAGGTTGATCTGGTAGTTTAGGCTTTGGACTAGAATGAAACGAGACGTTTGCAGACCATCTAACATTTAATAAAAATAGGTATACTTGACCGTGTCATGGAAAGGGTATTGGGTAGGATACAGAGCTGGTTCAGGTAGACAGAGATCCTTTTATCTTCATACAAAGACATGTCAAGTCACAAGAGTATGTTTGAAGAGAGGGTTTATTGATTTACATTTGTCAGGTCTGAGAACCCCCATTCTTTAGGGGTTAAGTTTTTATGCCTTAGATAACCCAGGAAGTTGTACCAACAGTTTGAATCTTAGTGCCTTTCTAGAGAAAAACTAGCCTGACCTCTATGAAGTAGATGTTACTCCTATCATATCCCACTTCTTCCTTGGTGGCTAGGTCCTGAAAGTTTTCTGGGGCATCTGCCACTACACAAATGGTGGTGAGGACATTACTGAACAACTCTAAGCTCAGCGATGTGTTAAATCTAGAGGAAAAGCTACAGAAAGAAAAAAACAGAAAAACAGTTTAAAAATAATAATAATATAAGAACTGTAACAGGCCCTGTAGTAGTTATTGAATGTAGAGGGGGAATAAAGGCCAGAAATTCCAGGCTGTGCTTCTACCCTTTGGTCTAATATCTTAATGATCTAGTCTATATGGTGGATGATGAAAAATCTTTGTAGTTTATAGTTAATCTCTTTATGTAAAGTGATGATTATGATAACGAGGAAGAGTGTCAGTTAATAACATGTCTGACACAGTCAATGGTCTTATTCACAAGTCAGGAGCTTCTGCAGTAAGGTAGATTAGAGGCCTGTAGAATGCCCTCTCTCCTGTTTCTGAGTCAATACCGAGGCTCACCCTATACTCAATGATTCTCATCCCACAGGCCATAATCTCACCTTTCTTAGACACTCTGTAGTCAGGGTAGGGGAGAATGATGTCAAGTCTTTGATCCTGTGTGTGTGTGGGGTCTCTGCTGAGGGACTTCTCTCTTCTTTCAGTAGAGAGAGGAGATAATGATTGATCTTCGCCTTCATCTGGGAACTCAAGATTGCCATCACTGTGGCTAAAGGATCTCCTTTCTCCCAGGTAAAAATTATGTTACCACAATTATTCAGAAAAAGGTTTCATGTTCCCATGTTGTTAGAAAGCAAGCACTCTTTCCTCCTCAATAGTTCCAGTTCTTGTTTTTCTAACTCTTTCTGGGAAGATGTTGTCAGAACCATCCCAGAGGAAAGGAGATATGCCATTTGGGGAGGACCTGAGCTATATTCCTGAGGTATATGGCATTCTGCAAGGGAGCAGGAACTTAATGCCCCAGGTGACTATGTGAGAATGAAGAATAAGAAAGAACTAGAGAAAGTCAACTGGGACTATGCCTATAAGCAGTTTATCCTTTTTGGGGGTCTCATTGAAGTCCAAATCTAAGAAACTACTGGACTGGAGAACCCTCTCCTTTCTTAGAGTAGAGCTAATTTGTCACAGATAGCTTTTTGGATATGACACCCAAACCCACGCATCAAGGGCATGAGGATGGAACTGCTGCTTCTAAGATCTGTTTTAGCTCTAGAAGTGCCAATTGACTGAAAATGGTATAGAGCTGGAATTCCAAGTAAATGTAATATGGTAAGACCAATCTCTAACTTTCTTTATAGTAAAGTAGGTTCCCTGATCAGATATAATGTTGCAGGGGGCCCATAAGAAAAAAGATATGTTCTGTGAGATCTTTTATAGTGCCAGCAACAGTGGTGGGTTTAACTGACACTACAATTCCATGTCCCTAGATCAGTAACTGTAGAGTAATAGGTAGGGCCAACCCCCCCCCTCCCCCATAATCCTACTCCAATCTAGAAAGTACACAAGATTGGATCCTGATTGGAAATCCAAGGAAAAATCAGTCCATTATATTTCCAGTCGTGGTCCACATGAGGAAATAGAGAGGTCTGTAAATATGGGATTAGGGTCTACTCAGGAAAGACTATGAATAGAACATTCAAGTGCAAGAAGAGGCTGTATCAGAACAAGAAGAGATCCCAGATACAAAACAGAGAGACTTGATCTTGTACACAGTGTAAGACAGGTACCAACTGGCAGCTCTGTCTCTTACTACCTAGATTGGAATCATAGAGCCAAGGCAACTGAGAAGGGGACCTATACCTAAAAGTGGTATTCCAGGGTGAGGAAAGGTTGATTGCTCTAGGCTGTGTTCTCAGTGTAGAGTAAATTCAGAAGCAAGCAGCATCTATATGACTGACCCCAGGGGTGGTGCAGAATCTTAATTCCACCCTTCAGTCCAGTCTGAAGTCTACAGCAGAAAAACCAGGGCAGGAATCTATATAAATTTTTCACTTTGATGCAGCAGAGATTTCTAACTAGATGATAGTAACTGAGTTCAGTTGAATCCAACTGGGGGATGGGTAAGCCCACAGGTATATCATTTAGTCTCAAACTCAAGTCAGGATCTCACAGAGCTCTCACAGGATATCACAGGAAGGAAATTGTGTGTCTGCCCTTCATTTTCGAAGAAGCCCATATCATCAGAGAAATGATGACATGACTTGCACTTGACTTTGTTTTGAGTGAGGGAGGGCTGTGCAAGGTCACCAGCCTCACTTTCTCCTCCTGAGTCATCTGGATGCAGTGACCAGATATTCATCAGGATGGCTGGAGATGGCCTAGGATGCAATGAGAGACCTTGACCATTTTAGGCTTTTTCAGGAACACACCCATTCAGTGAATAGGCCTCTTTAAGAAATAGGCAGGGAATAGCCCTTTTTAATGATCAAAAGAAAAAAATAACTAAATCAAGGTGGAAGGGAAAGGGAAACAGTTACTCTTGATAATCACTCTAAGCCAGGAAGGTTCAGAAAATAGTCATTAAGTGGAGCTTGGGCAGGGACCATTGTTATCCAATGTATAGTCTTCAGAGTGCACTGGATTTAAAATTTTGGGTAAGGAAGGAAGGAAGGGAGGGAGGAAGGAAGGAAGGAAGGAAGGAAGGAAGGAAGGAAGGAAGGAAGGAAGGAAGAAAAAAAGAAAGAAAAAGAAAGAAAGAAAGAAAGAAAGAAAGAAAGAAAGAAAGAAAGAAAGAAAGAAAGAAAGAAAGAAAAAGAGAAAGAGAGAAAGAGAGAAAGAAAGGAAGAAAGATATTTAGTCAGTAAACCTCAAGTTAACTGGGCAGTCTCTGGCCATCCAAATTTCCCTTCCTTTGGAGAGGAGAAGGAAGGGGAGAGCCAGACAAAAGGGAGAGGATGAGCTGAGTTATCCAGCTAGCTGGGTCCCCACTCAGGCAGCTCAGTCTACTCACAGGTTGTGTTCGTCCTTCATTTTCCAACTTATACAATGAGAACAGTAGAGTACATTCAAACAACTTTGAAACATCAGGGATTCTGATCAACACAATGACCAGCTATGATTCCAGACGATGCATAATGAAACATGCTACCCACTTCCTGACAGACAAGTGATACATTCAATGTAGATTGAGATTATTCTTTTTTGGACAAAACAGTGTGAGAGTTGTCAAATCTGTGAATCCTTGATTCCTCACGGACTAGGCATTTCATGCCTTATGGGCAAAGGAAATTGCACCAATTACTTCCCTGAATCAATTAAGTCTCAAGAATGATTTTCTTTTCTTTTGATAGACTAAGCAGTGTTACTTCTACCACATCCTTCATATTTGGAATGCATTTCTTCTTCATTGCCTCCTCTTACCAGCTCTCATCTGAGGGTAATTTTGCTAAAAGCAAACTAAAAGAGGAGTCATCGAGTATGCTATCAGGTGTGGCAGTGTAGAAACAACAAATCTTTGTACTTCCTTAGCAATGGAGAAGCATTTCAACTAGGAATCTACCAGATGATATATTGTGGAGCTCCAATCCTGCTCTCCCCCATTCTGCCCTTCCTGATTTTTCCCACCCCTACCCAGTAGCCTCAATCAGTATGTTGAGGTTTTTGTCTCCCAGCCCTGGGTGGTGTTCATTTCTCCCTCCTCTGCTCAGTGGAAGGTATGTATACTTTGTGCCACAGGCCTCAGGTTCGATTTATAGTACTTGCCCCAGGCACAAAAAGTCCTAGTTTACAGCTCTGATAAATGCTTTTCATTAACACATATTAAAGCAGGATAGCTGGTCAGGACAGCTGAGGATAAAGGATATTTTCAGTTAGGAATCAAACTAAGGAGTCCATTAAGTCAGCTCTAAAATTTTAGTCAAAATCAGGAATGCATGAAAACCAGGCCTTGGGCAATGCAGTTCTCTGGTCCTAATACTGTGTTCCTGTGCCTTTTAAATTTTCCTACATGAATATAGCAGATTACTTTTTTTACATCAGCACCTCAGTTATGCTAATTCATGTTAGTTTCTTGTCAGATTATCACAGTCAAAGAAAAGTCGCAACTTCAGACAATTATCCAGATGGTTCTGGTAAAGGTCAGGGTTTTAATTGCAGTAGGAGCTATGAAAAGACTCAGAATAGATTGGGGCTATGAGTGAGAAGCAAAGGAACCTCTGATGTGCCCTCTCTTAGGTCCTGTTAGCATCCCAATTTTTATCTGAATCATCTGGGTAGCAATCTATTTCTTTCACTGCTAGCATCTAGTCAATGTGGCTCTTACAGTCAGTCATCAATGTTCCTTTCTGGATTCTCTAGAGGTGAAATTTGGTTAGTAACTGGTTTGTTTTGTGATTTTGGATCAGGCCTTAAACTGTTTCTCTGAATCTCATGTTTCTCATGCAGTAATAGGATCATCATGCCTGACCTTTAACAGAATCATCATTAAGAATAACTCTTCCATACAGTTGTAAAGCCTCTCTCGGCAATACAGTATGCTTTAATGAGAAAAGGTCACCAAGGTTAGACTCAGTTAGAGAAAGTTTAGCACAGAAATTCATTGTTCTTCAGTGAGACTGAAATTTGCTGCCCAAGATAATCCACAACCTTCACGGTGAATTGGGTGTTTTTGAGCAAATTACCCATTTTACTTTGGTTATAGAGACCAGCTATAAAAAATCAAGCTAGGTTCATTAAGAAGAGGAAAATGATATTTTACTTTAAAATATTATCTCATCATATTCAGACTATATATGCATATATGTTGTATATGCCTGATATATACATGTATGTATATATCTGCCATATAACTATATATTTTTATGTAACTACATAGAAATAATTATATAACCATATAGGATGTACACAAACACACATATGCATATATGACATATAACTATCCTGAACATTTCTTTCAGCGTATTTAACAGAGTTTACCTCCACTCGTGGCCTTTAGTTCTATACAGTGATAAAGCCTTCCAAGAAGTCAGCAAGATTTTCAATGTAGTCGTGAGCTCCTGCTACCTGGAATGTTTTGGATACTTCCTGGTCCACCACTCTATTTTTCTCCTATGCTTTCATGAGGACCTTGTTACATACAATTGTACTTCTTATTTTAGCTTCCCACTGAGTCAGGAACATCAAAAGACAAATGGGAAGAAATTAATGACATGCATGTTAATTCAAAAGACATTAACTCAACCATAGTCACTGGAAAAAGATATAAAGAACCAAGAATACCACCCAGAGTTCGATGATGAACTTACTCTTAGACCATCAATATGCCTACACATTCACACATATTCACTAGCATACATATATGTATATATGTGAGTTGTCTGTCAGATATATATGTATATCTATATACATATATATATAAAAGTATGTGTGCATGTGTGTATACATATATCTATATATACATATATATGCTGAGCCTGTCATATATATATACACAAATGTATGCATGTATGTATATATATATATTCATATGTACAGTGCCCCCAAAGTCTTAGTGTAATTTAAAGCTGCAGTATCAAAATAAACAGCACAAGAATTTTGTGACATGCTGTCTATAAAAAATGTACATATCAAGGTATTCTTGTTAGCCATTCTGAAGTTGTTTGTTGTCATGATTTACCTGGGTAATTGTTTTTTTTCCATTGTTGTTGTTTTTCAGTCATTCCTATTTTCATCTACTCTGATGTCTCCTTGAGGGTGGGAGATCTTCCTGTTCTCTGGAAGGCTATGCTAGAGGGGGCCTAGATAAGCTGGAAAGGCTTTGACAGTGGACCATAATGTGCTATATACTTACGGTATGAAGACCAATCTGACTCAGTTCAGCTTTGAGACTCATTACCTACCCAACCTCTGGCATAGCTGCTTTCTAAGGATTAGTGGGGTCACATGATCAGATATTTAGAGTTGCAAGATACCTAAGAGGCCATCACATACAACCCATTATTTTATAGATGAGGGAACTGAGGTACAGGGAGGATAAGTGATTTGCCTAGCTAGTGGCTCAACTACTAAGTCTCTGAAGCAGACAGGGTTGAAGCCTGGTTTAGAACCTTTCTGGTTCTAAATTCAGTACTCTGTAACCCTAGGCTGCTTCCCTTTTAGCTTTGAAAGATGCTATAGGCAGATGATTCTCAGTTATGTGCATGGCAATCCTTCCTCAATTCAAAGGTACTTCTTCATTAAAGTCATGCTAATTTGAATCTAGAAACAGGAACATTGCCTGAGACAGGAATGGTACCTATATTCCTTGTACCCTGCCCTTCTATTCCCATGAAATTTCCCGTCCCACATTGGAAAAGGGTTGTTAGGAGTTGAGAACCTCATTGTGGAGAAGGGCAAACCAACCCACCATCCCAATACCTGCTCCAAAGTCAGATCATCCATTAAGCATCTATTATATGCCAAGAACTAGGACCAAGCATGGATGAGAATGCCAATCGTATTAATAATCACTGGAAAAGACAACAGAAAATTTTCAGAGAATTCTTGGACAAGGCAAGAGGTGATCTTGGTTATTGACACAGGCTTAATGGTTGAATTAATAATTAAGTAATACTTTGTACTTCCTTTTCAACCAATAAAGTGAACACTTCTTAGTCCCCCCCCTCTCCCAAATGCAACCATAATTGCCTTCTGTGTGTTGCTGCAGGTGTTTTTTCATATCTTTATCTCTTGACTCCACAGTGATACTGCCAACAAATACTTGTTACTGTGGGAGTGCACTTAGTCATGGCCATGTTAGTGTCTGTTTGGAAGCTTGAAGTCACTCACTGGCTTTGATGTCACGAAAATAACTTTTAGACACACGGCCCATAAATGAATCACTGGCAGTTCTCTCTACCACCTGCTCCCAATCTCAGGCTTATAATAGGAGTTCTTGAGGAGAAGAGCATGTTGATGCATCCCCAATGTATTGTTACAAAGTAGCAATGTTGGGAAATGGATGAGTTGATGTTAATTAGAATTTAACATTTATTTTGGAGATCTTTTTTTAAAAAAAAATTTCCTCCCTAGGTGACTTGTAAGTAGAGTATATCTCTACCTGGAGCTGAGCATTGGTTTTACCTAATAATGTTTTCAGTCTATTCAAACCTAGGGATCTTCACTGGTTTTAATAAAAAAAGTCCTCATTGTAACTAAACTTGGAAAATAAAGACAAAATTATTTTTCCGGAAAGAAATATAATAGTCTGCACTATCCTTTAATAATATGAGAAGAAAAAGAAATAATATGTTCATTGTATTTGAAGAGTATCTAGCTGGCAGAATGCTTGAGGGTCATTTAAAAATAACGTAAATGATGCATATTTTTCATCTTCAAGATCAGGCTCAGAACTTTCATATTTCAAATCTACCTAATCCAAACTAGAATTATTTCATCTTTTCAGCATTCATGTGTTTACTTTCCACCATACTTATACTTGGCACATTTCCACAGTCATAGGTAACTGATTATACTCATGTGATTCTGAAATTGATTTCATCTATGTGGGAAAGTTGGTCCTTATCTGAACTGTGAACTTGTGGCATTTGTTGTGACTATAATAGAGCTGAAGAAGTCGGGCACACCCCTCAGTCACTACATTCCCTACATATACCAACCCTATAATTTTGGTGACTACGACCAGATAGCCGTGGTACCTTGCTATGTAATACTTGCCAATAAGTTTAAATTTCTTCAGATATGGATGATAGAACAATAATAACAAAATATTAGAGCTAAAAGAGATCATAGAAATTTCAAGTTCAATTCCTTTGTTTTTCAAGTGAGGAAATAGAGTTATAGAGAGATTAAATGACTTTCCCTTATCATATGACTAGACAATGGCAGAGACTGGACATGACCCCAAATCTCCTAATTCTACAGAGATCTAATGCTTTAAAAATAAAAACAAAAACAATAGAATTAAGTCATTGTGGCTAAAATAACAGAATAGATATCTAACATGAGAAACAAATAACAGAAATAATAATAATAGCTAGTATTTCTAAAGCACTTTAAGATTTGCTAAATTCTTTGCAAATATTATCTCATCTGATTGTCACAATAACCTTGAAAGATAGGTACTACTCTACTTCCTTTTTCTTACATGATTTGCTCAAGGTCACACCCTTAATAAGTGTATGAGGTTACATCTTCCTAGCTCCAAGTCCAGAACTCTATCCACGGCACCAACCATCTGCTATACACATGCTAGACTGAGTCCAGCATAGTGAATAGGAGAGTTGACCTCAGCGTCAGTCAGCAAGATTTGGGTTCAAATGCTGCCTCCAGCATGTACTGGCTGGTGGGAGGAACACAGGTCTTCCTCTCTCTGAGGCTGTCTCTGGTTCCATTATAGCATGCAGCCTCTCTAAAAGGGTTTTCAAGATGCCAGCTCTTATTATGTGATGTCAGTGATAAGGAAGTCCAGTGTTCAAAGGCTCTATTTTCTGCCTTTCTCTACTTTTGCCTCACCCATAACTATAGGCACTGCTTCTAAATCATTAAAAAATATTTGCAGCAAATTTTTCTGATGAAGGTTTGATATCCAAGACATGAGGAATATGTGCAAATATGCAATCCATATTTAAAGAAAATAACTGTTGTTGAATGATGAATAAGAGCACTTTTCTCCCAGGAACCGGGCATGAACTCATGAACTCCAGGTGCAGAACAAACAGACTCTGGCTCTCTGCTCTCTGCTCAGATCCCTAAAGTTGCCTTCACTGAAGAAGATAAAGAGGGGAAGAGATTGACCACAGCATCTAGAGTGTCCAGAATTGTAACTGAAATGGGACAGGAAAGATGCAAGAATGAAGGACTGTCTTCTTATGCTGGGGATACCTATATGTAGGTAGCACCTTTCTGTCTGTGTTCATCCTTTGTTTCAAAGGAGACCATGCCATCAGAGAAATGATGACATGACTTCTACTTGACTTTGTTTTGAGTGATGGAGGGCTGTTCAGGGTCACCAACCTCACTTTCTCCTCCTGAGCCATCTGGGTCCAGTGACCAGATATTCATCAGGATGACTGGAGATGGCTCAGGATGCAATGGAAGACCTTGGCCTTTTAGGCTAAGGCCTTTTCAGGTACTCACTTAGAGAAAGGTAACACCCATTCAGTGAATAAGCCTCCTTAAGAAGTAGTCAGGGAATGGCTCGTTTAATGAACAAAAGAAAAATAACTAAACCAACAGAAACTGTTACTAGTGATAGTCACTCTAAGCCAGTCATTAAGTGGAGCTTGGGCAGGGACCTATTGTTGCCCAGTCCATGAGCTTCAGAGTGCACTGGGTTTAAGGTTTTAGGAAAGGGAAAGAAGGAAAGAAGGAAGGAAGGAAGGAAGGAAGGAAGGAAGGAAGGAAGGAAGGAAGGAAGGAAGGAAGGAAGGAAGGAAAGACTCACTATTCAACAACAAAATTGCTTGGAAGATTGAAAATAAGTAAGGGAAGAAATTGTGCTTCAGTTAACATCTTTGGAGTGAATGATACTATGATCTTACATCATACCAAAATATGGAGCAGCTAGGTGGTGTAGCGGATAGAGCACCAGTGCAAGAGTCAGGAGGACCTGAGTTCAAATCTCACCTCAGACACTTGACACTCACTAGCTGTGTGACCTTGGGCAAGTCACTTAGTCCCAATTACCTCATTTGGGTCATCTCCAGTCATCCTGATGAATATCTGGTCACTGGATTCAGATGGCTCTGGAGAAGTGAGACTGGTGACCTGCACAGCCCTCCCTCACTCAAAACAAAGTCAAGTGCAAATCATGTCATTATTTCTCTGATGGCATGGTCTTCTTCGGCAACCAAAGACAAACATACACACAATACCAAAATATGAAGCATGCCCCATTCAGAATGCTCAGAGCCTATGTTGCTAGAATCTCACACCACATACTATAGTAATCTCCAGGTGGTTATGTGAAAGTGATACTTAACAGCCAAGAGTAGGGGAAAGTTCTTGGCCAAACAAGAAATAGAGAAGATTACAGAACATTAATTGGAAAATACTTTGAACAAAAAAATGTCATTAGAATTATATGGGAAACCAATAACTGGGAAAAATATTTGCAGCAAATTTCTCTGATGAAGGTTTGATGTCCAGGACATGAGGACTGTGTGCAAATATGCAAGAATAAGAGCCATTCCTCAGGAGATAAATGGATAGGACAGCAATAGCTCTCAAAGGAAGAAATTCAAACTAAAATGCTCCAAATTGTTACTAATAACAAAAATGTAAATTTAAAAACTCCAAGGTTCCACCTCACAACCAGATTGTCAAAGATAACAAAAATTTTAAAATGTTAAACATTTTACAAATCACAACTGTTGGAGTGGCTGTAAAATAATAATAATAATAATAATAATACACTATTGATGGAGCTATCAATTGGTCCAACCATTTTGCAAAGCAATTTTGAACCATACCCAAAAAGTCACTCACTGGTGTATTCTCATTGAAAATCACTCTTCTAGGCATATGACTCAAAGAGATCAAAGCCACAGGGAAAGTAGCCATATATAAATGCACATGTATGTATGTAGATGTGTTCTCTATCAAACATGTATGCGTGTATCTCTATCTCTCTACGTATCTCAGTATCTTTTTGTTGTAATGCAGCCCCACCATGAAGAAGTGGGACGATTGTAGCAAACAAAGGGGAACAAAGTGGGTGCCTATCTTTTGGGGGAAATGGTACAAACTGTATTATATGAATACAATAGAATATTATTGTGGCAGAAGAAATAATGAAAGGAACACATTCAGAAAAACCTGGACAGGCACGTATGATTTGACACAGAGGGAAGTGAGCAGAACCAGTGGAATTATTTATAAAAATGGCCACAATATTGTGAAGGAAAACAGCTTGGAAAGACTTAAAAACTCTCAAATACAATTTTCTATTGATGGAGATGTGATGAAATGATAGTTTAACAGCGTATGGGCAAAAAAAGATCATACATTTCAAACCTGGCCAATAGGATGCAAATTTGGTTTTCTTGAGTATACTTATTTGTTAAAAGAGGGGGTTTTTGAGTGCTGGGGGAAGAGTTGTGGATTGTGATATTAATGCAAAAAATAAAAAATAAAGGGACAAAGAAAAGTATCACACTGAAGCATTTTAAAAAATACACAGGAGGGGGCAGAAGGAAGTTCAGAAGAAAAAACCAAAAAGCAGAACAAACACTACCACATTAAATATAAAATATATTTTAAAATCAAACTATAAGTAGTAGATTTCATATGCAATCCTATTTATCTGTTCTTTTGTAAATGTGGAAGTATTCTTGGGGGTGCCTATTTTCTCATTCAGAATAAAAGTCCCTAAAATTTAAATATAAATTACATGACATTCATTTAGCCAATGCCTCATAACAATGTTCCCCCATCAAGAAAGATCTTTCTATCATAGGCTTGTTGAATGAATGGCTGTAATGACACCTTACAGTACATTTTATTTGTCTCTTCCGTAGCAGGAAGTTTTTCCTTTCCTCTTTTTCTAAATTTGGTCTTAAAGAGACTTTATCCTTTTCTTTCTTCCTTTCTTCTGAACATTCCTTAACATATTGTAAACATTAAAAAAATTCAGTCAGTTCCTCAAAAAGGCACTTGGCATGTCTAATCCTTTGGCAACAGCTTATCTGCAGAATGCCTAGTGTAACATTGAATTCTTCCCATTTAAAAACAATACCAAAACCAAAAGAATTCGAGGTGCAAATTATTCGCATTGTTCACTTGTACTTTTGTGACTTTGCGCCTTTAAAAATTTGGGCTTGTGAAGTGGGCATTATTATTAACTGAGACTGTTAACTTCCTTCCTGAGTAGTGTTCTAGCATGAAAAGAGAATTATACTTTTAGTCAGAAGCAGCTGAGTATGAGGCCTGACTCCAACTCTTGGGACTTAGTAGCTACGAGTCACTTAACTGCTAAGAGCTTTAGTTGCCTCATCTGCGAAATGCAAACTGCAATAACAGTTATAATTCCTACATCTTCAGATATGAATAATAACAACTCTGTAACTCTTATTACTCATACCTGAAACAGCATGGAGGGGAGGGTGGAGAGCTGTGGCATGGAGGCAGAAAGAGTGAGCACTGGAATCAGGAAAACTTGGATTCAAGACAGGCTTGGTCCCGGGTTGGCTGTGAGACCTTGGGTGGGTCTCTTACCATGTCAGTGTCGACCTTCCTTGTGTAATCTTAATTCCCATATATGAGCTGGATTTATATCATAGACCCCAAATTCGTTGAGATTCTGTACTTAGAAGGGTATGTAATTATGGAATCATTCATGCTTTATGCCCCTAGTTTAAAAGCAAAACTCTGGAACAATGGGATGCCAACTGAGCTTCCTTCCAGCTAGGAAAGGTTCCTCTCTCAGCAATGGCTTTCATTACATTGTCATGCTGCAAATATGGATAGAACTACTGTCATCGCTCCCCTTTTCTCTTTCCCTTCTTCTATTCAGCATTTCTTAAAACTGCGGGTTGTGACCCCCATGGGATCAAAAAAATTTTAGCAACAGTAAAAGGTTTATGAACAGGCAACAATCAAAAATGAATTAAAAATCAAACACATAATGAATCTGAGGTGTTTCTGGCAGTGTTTGCCTGTGTTGTACCATGCAACCTCACTGTACTCTTGGTTCTGAACATAAAGCATGTGCACTTTGCACTGAGTATGCCCTCAGGCCACACAATGCCAATGAATGTTGCCAAAACGTGAAGAGGCATAGTGAGTGGGAAAAGTTTTAAGAAATCCTGTTCTAGAGTTCCCCAAACTCTCACCTTTGCCTTATGTAAAACCTTCCTGCCCTGTCTGAGGGATGATCTCACATCTCTTCCTATTTTTTCTTCTCCTCCTCCTTCTCCTCCTCCTTCTTCTTCTCCTTCTCCTTTTCCTCCTTCTTCTTCTCCTTCTTCTTCTTCTTCTTCATCATCATCATCTTCTTCTTCTTCTTCTTCTTCTTCTTCTGCTTCTTCTTCTTCTTCTCCTTCTTCTCCTTCTTCTTCTTCTTCTTCTTCTTCTTCTTCTTCTTCTTCTGCTGCTGCTGCTGCTGCTGCTGCTGCTGCTGCTGCTGCTGCTTCTGCTGCTTCTTCTGCTTCTTCTTCTGCTTCTGCTTGTCTTCTTATTATTGGGAAAACCTCATTATTCCACAAGATCCCTTCAGACTTGGTACTCTATTTCAACACTGCTCTACTCCAAAACTCCAATGTAAAGAGAGAACTCCTCGTAGAATGTCTCATTTCTCACTTGGCTGCACTACTCAGGGACATCTCTGACTTCTCCAAAGTGGCCCAAGTCAGATATTTTCCTCCTTTTCTCCTGCCCCTACTTTTCTTCTTTTTTGTGTGTTGTCCTACAAGGATATTGTAGATTCCTTGAGAACAAATTTTTCTTCCCTTTTTTTAAAATCAATTTGGAGCCCCCAACACTCACCACAGTGCCTGACACAAAGTAGATAGTTATTAAATGTTTATTGGCTATGACCATGACTTCTCAGACTGGGATAGCTACCTAAGGCTAGTGAGCCTTTTGCTATAAGTTATATGGAAACTTTACGTGAAGTGCTGGTAACTTAGGTTCAGTTAGAAGTGATGCACAACATGCAGTGTTTATTGTAAAGGCAGGTATAGATGCCTAGAGCAGGAATGGTGTTGGACAAGACTGGTGGGACCAGTCTGCCACAGGCTGTCCATATTTACAGGAGGTATAGGACCATTTCATTAAGGCTATTGGGTCATGGCTCTCTTTTGGCAGAGTCAGTCATGACCCCATCCCACTAGCAAGTCAGAATTAGTGACCAAGCTGATTGGTCTGCTCTGGCTAAGGCTGGCTAGCCAATGGACAAAACCTTAGGTTTTTTAATATAATTTTAGAAGTGTGTAATTATGTGTAAGGGGAGGAATGGGAGCTTTATCTATATTGCAATGTGAGCTCAGACAGTGCTTTGGGGCCCCTTAAGCTTATCTATATGAGACATGCTTAGATGGTGTGACCAGTGGGAGTAACTATGGCTATGCTAACTTATATGTTTCTTTTCAAATTTTAAAAAAAAAGAGTTAAGTATCGGGTGTGGAAGGGGGCGCACATGCCTTGCAGCTATGTAATATGGGTGCTCTAGGAATTCCATGGATTCCACAGTTGTTATAATTGTATTGGTAAAGGAAATTCACCACTACTGCCAAAGAACTCATCCTTCCTGTACAAAATAGACAAACCCCCAAATTCAGCCTTAAAGGGTTTTAGAGTAAAGAGAGCTTTGTAAACCTGAGGTCACTACGTAAATATGAGTGTGGTTATTATTGGACACAACCTATAATCAAAATGAATTGTCACAGCTCTCAGAAGCAGGAAGCAGCTTAAAGGCAAATTCGTAATTAGGTGGTAAGGACATCAGAAAGTCTATCTCTAGGCTTTGTGTATACAAACAGTTCCTTCTTCTAAGAAACCAGGAGAGCAAAAATGTTCTCATCTGCTCTTATGCAGGGTAAGAGTAATCAATAATAAAAAACCATTGAATTAAATAGAATTAATATCTTATTTATGGCCTTATAATACAACAGCCAGTGCAACTCTGCCTCACATCCAATTCTTGAATGAGTCAAGACATCACCGCTTGATATCATTGGTCCTCTTTAAAAATGAAGGGCAAACAACAATAAATTTAAGGAAACACAAAAGTCTGGAGCATGTTAAGGCCCACCCATTGCTTGGATTGTAGGGATGGGGTAATCAGTAATAAAGCATTCTTGAATTAAATAGAATTAACATCTTGGTTATGGCTTTATAATATGACAGCCAGGCTTCTTGTAGGTGTGATTAATCTCAGCAATTAGAGTACTCCCTTATATTTTTGCTATAAAAATAGAGGCAAATAGATAATCCCAGAGCATAAATATGGCAATCACTCTGTGTATTTGTCACACATGTATTTGTCCATTCCACATACATCTAATGTATCAGACTTTTATCAATAGTATTTGTTCCATATTTTTCCCATTCAGAGATCTATCTCCTTTTTCTATCTTCACTGATTTTGTTCATACAAAAGGATCTTCATTTTATGTAATCCAAATTCTGTTTATTTTTGTCCCTAATTATCATCATTTTTATCCCTGTTTGGTTAAGATTCTCCCCCTAGGCATTGTTATGAAAAAGATTTCCTCCCATTCTTCCCTATTTTTAAATAATATAGCCATTTATAGTCAGTGTCCAGATCCATTTGGAGTTTACTGTGTGCGTTCATCCTTTGTTGCCAAAGAAGACCATGACATCAAAGAAATAATGACATGACTTGCACTTGACTTTGTTTTTGAGTGAGTGAGGGAGGGCTGGGAGCTTACTGTAGCATATGGTGTAAGATGTCAGTCTAAACTTCTACCAAGCTGCTTTCCAGTTTTCCCAGTCGCTCTTATCAAGTATCAGTCCTTCCTCCAATTACTGAAAGTTAGGTTGACACAGTGATCCATTTGTTCCCAGACCTACTTGTCAATCAGTGTTGATGGGAGGGAGGCATCACTCAGTCTGTAGCTTTGCTTTACCTGATAATCATCATGTAGCAAGTCATCCTGTTTGTACCTGGAAAGTATTACCTTGGGGAGGAACTGAAAAGCAATGGTTTATCCCTTTTGCTGATGTGAGCCTATTTGAATTGTCTTTGTCTCGTTAAGAAACTTTGCAATATAAATTGTCTCCATCTTGATGCCATTGCCGATTTCCAGAGATCAGCCCACCTACAAGTTGTTACCTTGATGTATTTAACAAACTCCTTTTAATTCTCTTTGTACTGAGTTTTGCCTCATTAATTTGGGCAAAAATCTGAACAAACAATTTTACTTTTAATACAGTAACTTAGGTTCTTAAGTTTGTCAATCACTGAACTATTGGTTTTGGCTGTTTCTGGCTCTTACTTATCTAATCTGTTCCATTGATTTCCTTTCCTGTTTTTTTTCTTTGTTTTCCCAATTTCTTTATTTATTTTTAGTTTTCAAAATTCATTTCCATAAGATTTTGAGTTTTAAATTTTCTCCCCAACTCTCCCCTTCCCCCAACCCAAAACACTATGCATTCTGATTACCCCTTCCCCCAATCTGCCCTCCCTTCCATCACACCCCTCCCTTCTCTTATCCCCATATTCTCTCTTTTCTTGTTGGGCAAGATAGATTTCTATATGCCATTACCTGTATTTCTTATTTCCCAGTTATATGCAAAACCAATTCTCAACATTTGTTCCTAAAACCTTGAGTTCCAACTTCTCTTCCTTCCTCCCTCCCCATCCATCCCCACTGAGAAGGCAAGCAATTCAATGCAGGCTATATATGTGTAGTTTTGCTAAAGAGTTCCATAATAGTCATGTTGTGTAAGACTAACTATATTGCCCTCCATCCTACCCTGTCCTCCCCCTTTTTTTCTATTCTCTCTTTTCCTTTTCTGGTTTTTAAGCAGCATCAAATAACATTGATTATTACTGTTTGTGGCATTGCTATGTCCCCTTTATTTGTACTCCTTTTCATCTCCCTCTTATTTCTTTTGATGCTGTTCTAGGCCTTTTATTGCTCCAAATGTATTAAGTTATTGTTTTGTCTGGTTTTATAGTCTATACTTGGTCGTTGGATTGTGATGGCCCTGTATCTGTAAATCAGTTCAAGGAATATAATAATTTTTGTTATATTGGTATAAATACTGAATATCTCATCAGTTATTTAAGCTTTACTTTTGCGTCAGAGAGAGTGGTGGCATGGTGAGAAGGGATGTTTAAACATTCCTGTTTGTCCTCTTTTACCTTAATATGTTCACATTACCTAGATTGGTTTCTCATTATTAATACTCCTCTACTTTTTTGGGAAGATGCAGAGATTTAAGGATTTGTAAATATATACATATGTACACATGCGCACACACACACGCACACACACACACACACACACACACACACACACACATCTCTGAGCTCCCAGCCAAAGGCAATGTTCTGGCAAAACACCGAAATATTAGATCTACCTCCCCCATTAATTGCCTTTGCATTGCAAATAATTACAAATACATTTGGACTAGCAAATGCCTGTGATTCACACTGTTAATAGAAGGAAAGTAAACATAAAAGGTTCTCTTAATTTTTTTGTGTATAAAACCCTTTTGCAGTCTGGTGGAACTTACGGCCTTCTCAGAACTATGTTTTTAAGTGCACAAAATAAAATAAATAGGATTATAAATAAAATTAATCGTGTTGAAATAAAGATACAGTTTTTTTTCTCATCCAGGCTCACAGACTCTCTGAAATCTATCTGTAGACTTCCTGGTTCATGCACTCAACATTAAGAACCCCTGATTTTAAAAGTAGAGAAGGGTGAAACAAATTTTTTCTTTCCTAGAAGTAAATGTTTCAGACTTCTACCACAAAAACCAAGGGAAGAAAGGAGATACAGTCTCATTACCTTGAGGTCTATAATCCACAGAGGGTTTCAGCAACACAGAACTCTTATTCTGTCTCCTTATGGACCCACACAACCTCATTTCCAGAGTCCTGGTGCTGTTGCTTGCTGCAGCAAGCAGTATTTGCTTGAACTTTTGTTCTCCAAGCTCTATGCATCTTTCTTGTGGACTCCCATTGTCCAGTTCCAAGTGTCTTCTATCTATCAGCTACGTGGTACAGGGGTAAAGAGTACCAGCTCTAGAGTCAGCAGACCTTGAGTTCAAATCCAGTCTTAGGCACTATCTATGTGACCCTAGGCAAGTTACTTAACCCTGATTGCCACCCCCCAAAAATAAATAAAAGAGTCTTCTATATGCCTCATTGGGGTCTAAGTTCTTCCTTTAGTCTGACTTCTGCCTGGACTTCTTGTAGAGCTAATAAGTCAACCTTTTAATGGACTTCAGAGATATGTATAATTTTCTGTTTGTTTAATACTCAAACTTTCTTTAATGACTTCAAAGAAAGTTGTGAACACTCTATATAAGCCTGGCTTGACTATATTTTTAAAAGTTTGATTAATACCTTAATGTTGGCCCCCTTTCTGCAGTTCCATCATGAATTTTTAAGGACCATTCCCATACATTCTCTACTCAAATATTTGCTGTCCCAAGCAGATTAACCAGGATGCATTTGGGCATATTTGTCCATGGACCTATATTTTGTATCTTTAATAACTACAAAATTGTATGCAGGTCATATTGCCTATAAGTCACAATAATATAGACATATCCATAGAGTAAATATGCACAATCAGCAAAAGAATGTGGCACAATAGCAACATAATAACAGAATATGTATATTTGGAAATAGACAAGTAGCAATATAAATGACGCATAGCCAGCAGGCAAATGTATCTATGATTGACAAATAGAATCATGCAGCAATAAACTTATATAATTATATTTAAGGTATATTACATAAATACACACTAATAGTGTTGGCTGGCTGCATCTATAATCACTTCTCCTTTTACTCTGGAAACTCAAGAAGTAAGGCTTGCCACAGGTTTAACAGACTTAGATTTCCTATGGCTTGTGGACCTTGTCAAGGGGATGGGCTGAGCATAGCCCCCACTGGAGCTATAGTCTTGGCACTCTAAACCTGAACTTACGCAAGGTTTCATCTAACTAGCAGTGCTACTATGGCTATGTATTCTATGAGTATCTATAGCTGAAATTCTTGGAACAAAAGATGACTGCTATCCCTGAATTCAGGCTCATTTGAACTAATTGCTGGTTTATAGTACTTGTATCTTCACTTGTAATTGTATATTTCTGAGCCATTGTCTAATTCAGACAGTCTTTGAAAACCCTTTGCATAGTCTGCTAAGGTAATTGCCCATTAATCTCTTCCTGCTTATTGGGGAAATCCAACTACTTTCATAAAATCAATAAATGACTTCAGTGAGCTAATTTTATGTGGTCCCCTAGCCTGGGTTCTGAGGATGCTTTGTAAACATCCAAGTTAGGCATAAAGTAGTTTTCCATGCATCTGCTAACATGTCTCCCATTAGTACCAAGACTTCTCAGCAAAACTCTGCCGTAATGTGCAAAGTATTGACAATGAACTCAAGTTTACCGCCATTTGTTTCTTTTAGCCCTCTTTTGAGTTGAAGTTGTAGCTGGATGATAAGCAGCTAGATAGCATGGTGAATAAATATTGGAGCTAGAATCAGGAAAAAGGTGGGAGGTTTCTACTCAAATCTTTTCCAGTAGTGATAGAACCCAGTAGAGCTCACATAGCTATTGGCACAGTCTTTGAGAATCCAGGGCCACGTCTATACCAGTGGAAGTTTTAGAGTCGGACTTATTCCTGAAAGAAAAAATAATAATAATTGTTATTTAAAACTTTAATAATAATTTGTTTTTTGGTCCTCACCTGCATTCCATCCATGGGAGATATTCCTTCTATTGATATAGATCAGTAACTCTTTTACAACTTAACATCTTAGAGTTGCTTGGGGATTGAGAGGGTAAATGACAGGGTCAGGGTCAAATAGCCAGTATCTATCAATAGCAGTACTTGAACCCAAAGTCAGCATCTAGGTGGAACTGTGGATAGAACACTGGGTTTGGAATCAGGAAGCCTCATGTTTGTGAATACAAATCCTGACTCAGACACTTAGTAGTTATGTGACTTAGTCACTTAGTCTTGTTGCCTCTCTTTCTTCATCTGTAAAATGAGCTGGAGAAGGAAATGCAAAACACTATACCTTTGCCAAGAAAACCTCAAAGGGAGTTCATAAAGAGTTGGACACAACTCAACAACAACAACAAATCCAGACTTTTCTGAATCCAAGATTTGCATCTTCTCCACTGTGCCATGCTGCTTCTCAATGACAACAAAATGCACTGTATAATTTGCAAAATTATATTCTAACAACAAGTTTGACACAAAAATGATTATTTTACAGACGAGAAAACAAAGTCAGAGAAATTGAGTAACTTATCCTGTGTCACATTGAAACCAGGACTCAAACCCAGGCCTTCTGACTTTAAGATAAGTGAGAAAACAAACTATGGTTTCTCTTGCATTGGAAAAAACCTTAATTGTCTAAAAGGTCTTCATGCCAATGCCTTATGCCTAGGCACAGATACTGGAGTGGTTTGCCATTTCTTTCTCCAACTCATTTTACAGATGAGGAAACTGAGGCAAATAGGGTTAATCAACTTGCCCAGGGTCATACTGATGGTGTACTTAGACATCAATTTTAAAATCACATTTCTCTTTAAAAATCATATTTCTCTCTAGCCTCAAAACACTATCCCAGGCAGTTTCTCCTTAGCCCAAGGACACAACCTGCCCTAGCAAAACTTTTATCTCTTTTTCTGCTATAATAGCCAGTTGTATCTATAGAATTTTTAGTCTGACTGAACTGGCTGTGTACAGTTCATAATGACCTTTACTACTCACTGACCAATCATATGTATCCTAGACTTAGACATACGTATACTCCCTTACATTTATCTTGTCTAACAAGACATTGATGAGAGCAGACATTGATGAGAGTATTCTTTGGTCAGTCCTGACCACTAGTAGACTTAATGACCTTTCAGACTTAAAACCACACCTCCATATAGTCCCTCCTTGGGCCATTTCCTGATGAACTCTGAGTAAAATACATGCACAGTAGATCCCAAAAGTGCATGTTCTTTTAAGAACTAACCACTCCTTAGCCACTCCCTAATCCTGCCCAGAATCACCTAGTTAGCATATTTGACACATGTTTTACTATAGAATATCCTATATAAACTTTACCTATACCCCTCTAAGGTTGCAGGTTCCCTAAGAACTCTTGCTCTCTGAAAAGTGTAATAAATCTTCACCACCTTGACCTCAACACTGCTTGAGTCCGTGAATTCTTTTCCAGATGGCCCACACAGGGAACTCCAGTTGTGGAGTTTCTGTACCCCTGTCTCTCCAGCCCTCATCATATTTCTCTCTCCAGCTCTCATCAACGCAATTAGCAAGTGTCTGAGGCCAGATCTGAACTCAGGAAGATGAGTTTTCCTGGCTGCAGTCCTGGTGTTCTATCCACTGTGCCACCTCACTGCCCATTTGAAGGATACCTTTATGCTTTGTTCCCAGCCCCTACAATACAACTATCTACACCTGCTTCCTGCATTGAATGGGGACCAAGGCAAATCAGTGCTTTTTCTCCATACTTTTCTGAGAATTAGTGAGGCTCTAGATATGAATCTAGAAGTATTCCTAGTAAAAGTCTTATTTTTTTTAAATGTAGAAAGCCATCTTTTGTGATATGTTTGATGCAGTAGCTGATGAAGTTCTCACTGCTTCCTGATCCACCATAAGTCCACTTGAAAGCTAAATATCTAGTCAACTCTGGCCACTGCTCTGATAATACCTTGGCCTTAATTTCCAAGTACCTCTGAGATAACTCTCACCAATTAAAAGGCTAGGCAAGGTTAATGAGGACAAAAACAAAAAAGGAAACTATTTTTCCTCTTTACTTCTTCCTTTGCTCCTCCTATTTTTAGGAGAGAGAGAGAGAGAGAGTGTGTGTGTGTGTGCGCGCACGCGTGTGTGCATGTGCCTGTGATTGCTACATGGTTGTTTACACATGAGCAAACACACAGATAACTTTATGGCCTGTGTAACTGGAGAAGACAATTTAATGTGACTCAGGAAACATGAGCCATGTGATACCATAATTTTGCATTAGCTTCATTCGGCTCTCTGCACACCCGAGGAGAGAAAAAAAAACCAAACATCTAGAGAGTAATTTAGGATTTGTGATCTTGGATGCTTGGATTTCTATTTTTCTTCTTTAGGGTTTTTTCTTCCAGTTGATTTTAGTTTAGTTTTTACTTAGTCGCACAACTTTGTACTGGCATGGTATGTATACAGTGGAGCATACTAGATAGAGCATGCAACCTAAAGTCAGTTCTGACTCCCTCACAGGTTTAAATACTCAGGCCCTACCTCAGATACTTACTTTCTTTGTGACTCTGGGCAAGTCACTTCATCTCTCAGTCCCAGACTTTTCATCTGAAAAATGAGGTTAATAATAGTGTCCATTTCATGAGTCTTATGAGGAAAAACTAGAAAATGTAAGTAAAACACTTTTCAAACATTAAAGTGCTGTATCAGTTGTAGTTATTATGACGATGGCAATGTGCTTGGAAGTTGTGTGAGTGCCTTAACTAAAACCAGATTTATGTTAGTGCCAAATATCACCAGCTCTGAACTGCACCTTCAGAATCAGAAATTGGTAGGAAGTTGCATTTTAAAGGTGTGGTTGTTTAGTCATTTCAGTCATTTCCAATCCCATTCAGGGTTTTATTGGCACAGATACTAGAGTGGTTTGCCATTTCCTTCTCCAGTTCATTTTACAGATGAGGAAACTGAGACAAATAGGGTTAACTGACTTGCCCAGGGTCACACAGATAGTAAGCATCTGAGGCTCATGCAGGTAACTTCAGTTTTGGAGTTCCTCTGTCTCTCTAGCCCTCATCATATTGGCCTCTCCAGCCCTCATCAACACAACCAGTAAACATCTGAGGCCAGATTTGAACTCAGGAAGATGAGTCTTTCTAACTCCAGGCCTCCCTCCATTTCAGAATTGTAACTCCAAAATTTATGGAATGCCTAGGAACCTACCACCTTCTACACAAACATTTCCTTATCTCTTCCCCCTTACCTCTTAGTGTCCTCCCTTCTTAACTACCTGGTATTTGTTCTTTTATATTTATTATTTACAGACTTTCACCTGAACTTCAAAGTTTCATCAGAGTAGATGGTTTCATTCTTCATATTGGTGTTCTTAATTGTTTGGACCTACGCTTGATTGAATCACAAAAGAGCCTTCAGAGACTGAGACCAGAAGCAGATAAAGGGAACACAACAAGTTCGTTCCTTACCATGCAAGCTCTGATCCACTCAATGACTTTTATTGTTAACTATACTCTAGGTCAGATCTATTAGAAATTACACTCTGAGCAAATAAATAGCATGCAGAATATAGTATTAACAATGACATGCATATTTGAAGAGGAATAAAATAACTTACTAATGGCCCAAAAATAAAGTCAGGTGAGATGGTCCCATAGCTAGACTGAGAGACAATACATGGAGGCCAAGTGCTACCTAATTCCTCTCAAGACAGGGAGAAATCCAGAGGAATTATCCAAAACATGTCCTGCAAATTCAAAGAACCATAAATTTAGAACTGCGAGGGATCTACAAAGCTACTGTGTTGTGCCCCCTCCATTTTACAGATGAGGAAACTGAAACTCATAGATTTGCCTAAGGTCACACAGCTAATTAGGTGTCTGTAGTGGGATCTGAACCTAGGTCTTCCCAACTTCATGTCCAAAACTCTATTCACTACTCCATCATTTCCAGAAGAAATCAGATGAGATGAGAAAGCTGTGAGGGCAAGCAAAATAGGATCTTTGGCTGTTTTTGTTTATACCAAGAGGTATAATGCCTCTGAATAATGTGATTAAGGAAGATTTTTCCCACCCATTGTTGGGTCTGGGAATATTTGTAGGAAGGCCCACATTTTTTTGGTCATGAGGCACTGGTTCTCAAGGGATGTGATGCCCTCTGACTCTAAAAAGTGTATAAAGGGGGCGGAGCCAAGATGGCGAAGTAGAAAGACGCACATACACATAGCTCTGAACCCACAAACCACAGAACGGCTAGAGGGGACAAACCCAGGGCGAATTCTGCACCCAGAGACCACAGAATATTGGAGCGAGGGAGATTTCTGTTCCGGAGAGACCTGCAAACCTCTCGCAGGGAGTCCTTCGTGCCGTGGACTGGGCGCCGGGATGGGGAGCAGAGGGCAGCCCTGCCGCAGCCATGACACCGTGAGGAAAAGATCCGAGAGGGCTACGGGGACGGGATCTCCAGCGGCAATGAGGGTCCCCCCACCCACAGAGGGACCTGCAAACCTCTCGCAAAAGGTCCGTCGAGCTGCAGACGCGGAGCCCAGCCCGGACCTGCGGCGGCCGCGGCTCTGAGAGGCACAGATCTCAGAAGGCTCCAGAGACAGGATCTCCAGCAGCGGCACAAGCCCCCCCACCAACAGGTGACTGACGGGGGTAGGTGAGAGAGTCTCTTTGGCGGGTTGAGAGGGGAGTGGGGTGCCCCCATGGCTCGGGCCCCCCCAGGAGATAGAAGCTGAGAGGCGGCTACAGACAGGGGCTCCCCAAACGGGCGGGAGCCTGGATCCATTGTGGAAGGTCTGTGCATAAACCCCCTGAGGGAACTGAGCCAGAGAGGCAGCCCTGCCCCTGACCACCTGAACTTAATTCTCACACTGATTAGCAGCCCTGCCCCCACCAAAAACCCTAAGGCGGGAAGCAGCATTTGAATCTCAGTCCCCAAACGCTGGCTGGGAGGACCAGGAGGCGAGGTGGGTGTGAGGAGAACATTCAGAGGTCAGGTCACTGATTGGGGAGAATGCCCAGAAAAGGCAAAAGAAATAAAACTATTGAAGGGTATTTTCTCGGAGAAAAGACACTTCCTCCCTTCCTTTCTGATGGGGAGGAACAATGCTTGCCATCAGGCAAAGACACAGAAATCGAGGATTCTGTGTCCCAGCCCACCCAATGGGCTCGGGCCATGGAAGAGCTCAAGAGGAATTTTGAAAATCAAGTTAGAGAGGTGGAGGAAAGACTGGGAAGGGAAATGAGAGGGATGAGGGAGAAGCATGAAAAGCAGATCAGCTCCCTGCTAAAGGAGAACCAAAAAAATCTTGAAGAAATTGGCACCTTGAGAACTAGCCTAACTCAGTTGGCAAGGGAGGTGCAAGGGGCCAATGAGGAGAAGAATGCTTTCAAAAGCAGAATTAACCAAATGGAGAAGGAGATTCAAAAGCTCACTGAAGAAAATAGATCTTTCAAAACTGGAATGGTACAGATGGACGCTAAGGACTTTATGAGAAAGACAGATATCTCAGAACATACCGCGCAGATTCGAAAAATGGAAGATAATGTGAAATATCTTATTGGAAAAACAACTGACCTGGAAAATAGAATCAGGAGCGACAATGTAAAAATTCTGGGACTACCTGAAAACCATGATCAAAAGTAGAGCCTAGACATCATCTTCCATGAAATTATCAAGGAAAACTGCCCTGAGATTCTAGAACCAGAAGGCAAAATAAATATTCAAGGAATCCGCAGAACACCGCATGAAAGAGATCCAAAAAGAGAAACTCCTAGGAGCATTGTGGCCAAATTCCAGAATTCCCAGGTGAAAGAGAAAATATTGCAAGCAGCTAGAAAGAAACAATTCAAGTATTGTGGAAATACAATCAGGATAGCACAAGATCTGGCACCCTCTACATTGAGGGATAGAAGGGAATGGAATAGGATATTCCAGAAGTCAAAGGAACTAGGACTGAAGCCAAGAATCACCTACCCAGCAAAACTGAGTATAATACTTCAGGAGAAAAAAATGGTCTTTCAATGAAATAGAGGACTTTCAAATTTTCCTGATGAAAAGACCAGAGCTGGAAAGAAAATTTGACTTTCTAACACAAGAATGAAGAGAACCACGAAAAGGTGAACAGCAAAGAGAAGTCATAAGGGACTTACTAAAGTTGAACTGTTTACATACCTACATGGAAAGACAATATTTGTAACTCTTGAAACATTTCAGTATCTGGGTACTGGGTGGGAGTACACACACACACATAGAGACAGAGTGCACAGAGTGAATTGAAGAGGATGGGATCATATCTTAAAAAAAAAAATGAAATCAAGCAGTGAGAGAGAAATATTGGGAGGAGAAAGGGAGAAGTTATATGGGGCAAATTATCTCTCATAAAAGAGGCAAGCAAAAGACTTTTTAGTGGTTGGATAAAGAGGGGAGGCAAGAGAAAAACATGAGGTCTACTCTCATCACATTCCACTAAAGGAAAGAATATAATGCACACTCATTTTGATAGGAAAACCTATCTCATAATACAGGAGAGTGGGGGACAGGGGCACAAGCAGGGTCGGGGGGAGGACAAAGGGGAGGGTAGGGGAGGAGAATGCAATACGAGGTCGACACTCATGGGGAGGGAAAGGACCATAAGAAAATAGAAGTAATGGGGGACAGGACAGGATGGAGGGAAATATAGTTAGTCCTATACAACACAACTAGTATGGAAATCATTTGCAAAACTAAACAGATATGGCCTATATTGAATTGCCTGTCTTCCAAGGGGAAAGGGTGGAGAGGGAGGGAGCTAAAGAAGTTGGAACTCAAAGTGTTAGGACCAAATGTAATGTTCTTACCACTGGGTAACAAGAAATACAGGTTAAGGGGTCAAGAAAGCTATCTGGCCCTACAGGACAAAAGAGAAGACGGAGACAAGGGCAGGGAGAGAGGATAGAGGAGAGAGCAGATAGGTCACAGGGGCAATTAGAAAGCTTGGGTCTGGGGGGGGGAGGGGATAAAAGGGGAGAAAATTTGTAACCCAAAATTGTGTGAAAATAAATGTTAAAAGTTAAATAAAAAATAAAAAGTGTATAAAGACTCTGAGGCGGTTTTCTTTGGGGCTTAGTTTTTGGAAGAAAGTATGTGTGCCAGATGAGAGACTGGGAAGCTGCTAAGCAGTCCTCACAGCTGTGAAAACCCACATGTTGGTGCTTCCCTCTCTGGTAACTATGGTCAGACAGTTGGACCTGTCTGTTGAATTGCAAAGTATATTGATTATGATCAGACAGAGGAAGTCATATCTGTTGATCTTTGATTTCTCTGTATTTTCTTTGAAGTTCAGGGTGCTGACTCCCCTGAACTAAGTGAATCATGTATGTGCTTGATGAAAGTGATTGTTAACCCCTCAAAAGTTGCCTTTCCTTTTAGAAAAGCAGACCAAAGAACCTGTGATGGCAGACCCCCCTGTGTGTGTTGGGGTGCTTACTGATACAAAAGCCAAGCAAACTGGTGTGCTGCACCTGAAATAAGATCACAGGTCCAGCAAAGCAATAATCCTATGAGATAGGAGGAAGAAATATTATCCTTATTTGTTGAATGGGGAAGCAAGACACAGGAAAGTTAAGTGACTTGGTTAAGGTGGAAGAGATGAGGTTTCAGCCCTTATCTTTTGACTCTTGGTTCAGTTATTATCTCATGATGCTGCTTCTCATTGTATTTGATTTTGGGTTATGCCAAGCTCTAGTAAGTAGATGAGCAATGATCAGGATATACCTAGCTATTGTAGTGGACAGAGCATTGGACTTGGGGTCAGGAGAGCATGAGCTTGAATCCTGCCTAGAACCTTCCCAGATGTGTTGTTGCTGTTCCTTCTTTCAGTCATGTCTGACTCTTCATGACCCTATAGACCATGCCACTCCAGGTCTTTCTGCCCTCCACTATCTCACAAAATCTGTTCAAGCTCATGCTTATTGCAGCTATGACTATCTCTCCATCTCTTTTACCTTTAATCTTCCCCAGTGTTAGAATCTTTTCCAATGAATCCTGTCTTTTTATTATGTGGTCAAAGTATTTAAACGTCAGCTTCCGAATTTGTCCTTCCAATGAATAGTCAGAGCAATGAATAATTTCTTTAAGTATTGACTGATTTGATTTCTTTATTGTCCAAGGACTCTGGAAATCCTGATCAACTCATTTAATATCTCTCAGGCTCAATTTGTCATCTATATAATAAGGATAATAACGGTACATAGTTCACAAGATTGGCATAAGGATCAAATGAAATAATATTTGTAAAAAATGCTTTGCAGACCTTCAAGTGGTCTACAAATGTTCATTATTATTATTGTTGCTCTAAAATGTATTCTGGGCCATCCCCTTTCAGGGAAATCAACTTGGCTTACAATTACAAGAACAAAACACTAGTAGGTATTAAAATGGATGAAAATATTAATGTAGCATACACAGATGCGCATAAAGCATGGGTCAAGTGTGTCTAGGTATGTGAACATATATAACCCATACCCTATTCATACCTATTGCTGCACCACAGGATACTCTGGCATAGCTAGATAGTATCTCTCAACTCTAGGCTAGTAGTCTTTTAACTAGCACAGGCAGAAAACCACTATATGAAAAGCTTCACTCAGGGTAATGAGGAGAACGAGTGGCCCCCTTCACTACCTATCCAAGTGGTCTTGAACAGCTTGCCCAAGGTACCTGGCATTCCCAGCATTTATATCAAAAGCTTAAGGAAACTTTCCCTGTATTAAGGCATTATGCTGGAGTAATGATAAGAGCTCACATTTATAAAGCACCTTAAGGTTCACAAAGCACTCTCCTCATAACTTAACGAGGGAGGGATCACATGTATTAATAATTCCCTTTTTACAAATGAGAAAAATTTAGACATAAAGAGGTTAAGTGATTTATGAGTTTGAGCTGGGATACAAACCCAGATCTCTGGGATACAAGTCTAGTGCTTTTTAGTAGTATTTCTCTTACATGCTGCCCCCACTGAAATATAACTCAGGGTTACATGGAATCTTAAAATTCAAATAGCACTTACTTCACAATTCTCTGAGTTATTTAGTATGACAGTATTACTCCCATTTTGCAGATGAGAAAACTGAGGTGTAGAGAGATTAAATGATCTGTTTACAGTTATCCACTAAGATGATTCCACCCATGCCCAAGTAAGGATTCAGACTCACTTAATCTATTAGAGCTCTAGTGTTAAGTAGCTAGAATAGGAGCAGGGATTAATTTACCTAATTAAATCCTATTACCATCTATTGTCACACCAGCAAGAGCAGAGGGGAAGCAAGGGGACATAGCTTGTTTAAATTGTGGGTGGACATAACGAGATTGGAAATATGGGAGCTGGGAGATCTTTAAATGGGGGCTAGGGCAAATCAGGGCACAACCTGAAAACCTTAGTTAGCTGGAGAATAACTAGTGAAATGAAAGAAGGGAATTCTGAAAGGATTAGAAGAGGGTACTAAAGGCAAAATTTTCCTGCTTCCTATTTTGTCCAATGAATAAAATGAATTGATGAATGAAAAGCTTTTATTAGCCATTTATATGCCAAGCACTGAGGATACAAATACAAAAGGGAAACAATCCTTACTCTCAAGGGCCTTCTTTCTTTTTCTTCCTTTCTTCCTTTTTTCTTCCTTCTTTCATTCATTCCTTTCTCTTTCTTTCCTTTCTTTTTCTTCTTTCCTTCCTTTTTTTGTTTCTTCTTTGGTCCTTCCTTTCTTCCTTTCCTTCCTTCTTTTAAATTAATATTTTTAACATTTTTTTCTTTTAAATTTTAAGTTCTAGATTGACCCACTTCCTCCCACTCACTGGAAAGGCAAATCGTCTGATATCAATTATACACATGGAATCTTGTGAAACATATATTCATATTAGCCATATTGTAAAACAAAGCAAAAAAATTAAAGAAAACAAAAAAATTATACTTCAGCTTGCATTCAAAGTTCATCAGTTCTCTCCCTGGAGGTGGATAGCATCTTTTTCATCATGAGTCCTTCAGAATTGTCTTAGATTATTGCTTTGATCATTTCAGCCCAATCTTTCACAGCTGATGATCATTATAATAATCCTGTTACTGTGCACTGATCCCTGGGGGTCTTCTTACTTCCCTTTGCATCACTCAGTGTAGGTCTTCTCATGTTTTTGTCTAAAAGCTCCCTCCTCTCGTCATTTCTTATAGCACAATAGTGCTCCATCACAATCATAGGCTATGACTCATTAAGCTATTCCCCAATTGATAAGCATCCTTTCAATTTCCAATTCTTTGCCAATACAGAAAGAGCTGTTATAAATATTTTTGTATATAGGTCCTTTTCCTTTCCTCTTGATCTCATTGGGGTAAAGACTCAGTAAAGATATTGCTGGGTTAAATAGTTAACACAGTTAAATAGTTAAGCACAGTTTTATAGCCCCTTGAGCTTAGTTCCAGAATATTCTCCAGAATGACAGGGAAGGGACTATAAGCACTTTACAAATATTATCTCATTTACAAATATTATCTTAGAGAGAGAGAGAGAGGAATAGAAGCAGCAAACAAGTTGAAAAATGCCCAGGGTGAACGACAATCTATATGACAGTCTATGTGACATAATAGAGAAGGTCAGGTCTGGAATCAGGAAGTCTCAGGTTCAAGTCCTGCCCTAAGCAACTCTCTAGTATGATTTATTATGGGCTAGTTGTTGATCTACATCCACAAAGAAAGTTTGTACACAAGGAGTTCCATACACTCGCAAAATCATCATTCTGCAACAAACACCAACAAAACCACTCAACATAAATATGTACAATAAATATGGTAAGTGTAAGGGTAAGAGAGGTAGGGTTAAATAGTTGAGGTCCATTTGTAGCTGGAAAACATTTTTAGAATCTATCTTCAAGGCTGTTATTGTGTGCTTTCTTTGTATTTCAGGGGTGCTCATGATATCCAGGTACCCACAAGCCATATCTACAGAATAATTTTCTGGTAAGACCTATCCACTTTTATACTTTATGACTCCACAGGATATCATTGCTTTCTAGTGACTGGGCAGGGTTGGCTATTAATTATTTCCTAGGAAAGAATGGGAGATGAGAGATTGGGGAACAGGGAATTAAGTCACATCCCCCTATTTTACTCAATTCAAAATTTCTTGGTTCTTGTTGAAAAATTGGCCTAGAGATGAGCCCAAACCACTGAACTCATATTATGGGCCTGGTTCACTGTGTTCAGCTAAGTACCCATTGACCTGAATGGAATTAGCTGAGTGAGGTCTCAGTAAAATTAGGCACTTTGGCATTACTCTCCAGGAGAGGACAATGTGATCCATAAGATGTAACAGGAAAGGACTTTCTTGTATGTGAATTAAGCACAGTCCTTTCATTCGACTAAATAAATGCTCTTTATGTGGACTCTGTTCAAACATGTCACAGACCATAAATACCCTTATTCAGGCTAAACAAAAAGGTTACTGAGTAATAGTGAGTAGAACACAGCACAGGAAAATACATTATCCATAATTGCCTATTTTAGAGGAGACAAGTTTATTAAATACACAGATGGATTTTTAAGATTAAAAAAGACATTTTTTCTTATTTCCATTTTTTTAAAGGTTTGAGTGTCAGTTACTGTACTGATGAGTTTCTTGAATATCATTTGGCTTAGACCTGCTAATTCTATTGATTGAGTAAAGCAAATTTCCCAAATGGTATAGTTAGTGTAGTTATGTCAGCCTACCCTTCCATTTTCTCTCTTACTGAATACTTCTACATCTCATTCTTTCTATATCCTGATCTTTCAACTCCTTGTCCTTGCTATTCCTGAGGTTCCTCTCCTTCTCCTATCCCTACCCCCCACCAATACTCTCTGGTTTGTTTGTTTCATCCTTCCCTTAGTTCTGGGTAACAGGGTTAAAAATATAGGACTGTACAAGAAGGAGAAAGCCTCCTGAAGAATAGTCAGAGAAGCAAAAGAAGAGATTGAAATGGAGGGGGAAGGGGAAATATTTGTTTCAGTGGTTTGAGGGGTACCTCTGAGGAATATTTCATTCATCACGGCCAATTCCATTTTTACCATTTTAGGTGATTTTTACAATATTAATCAACTAACTTTCAAGAAATACAGAATAACATAAATAGCTAGAGAAATACTTAGTGCTAGGATGTGCATATATAATAATAATAATAATAATATAAAAGTTAAGATGTTTCACATGATATACCAATTAAATTATCAAATGGATACTTTATTGAACTTGATACAATAATAACAAATATCATTTGGGAAAATGAAATATTAAAACATCAGGGAATAACTTCTTTTTAGAACCTGAGACAAAAGCTGACTGAACTCCAGGGCCCTGTCCTTCTTGTGCTTGCTTCCTAGAAAGACTAAGGTGAATCAGCAGGGGTGTCAGGGATATTTGACAGTAGATTAGGAATTAATCATTTATGACACAACTATATTTTTCTTTGATGAAATACTTTCCTAAAGTTTAATATTGACAGAAGTGACTTCATATAACACAGACTCAAGCTAAAAACAGGAGGAACTGGAAGTCTTGTGGAGGGGTAATTGGAATACAATAATTGGATTGGTGGAGTCAAAAACACAGCCCTAAACTGATTAAGAATCTAGTACCACTCACACAGGAAGCTGAGCTAAGGAATAAGTGACAGTCAGCTGATCTGAGATCCTGAAAGAGAAAAATGGGTTGGTTGTCCAGCCTGCTCAGCTATCAAATAAGGACTGACCATGTCCCCTTTCTAATCAATAAACTTCAGGGCTTTCTTATCACCTCCAGAATCAAATATTAAATTCTATGCCTTTCAAAGCCCTTGATAACCTACCCACTTTACACCTTTCCGGTCTTCTGACACCTTAGATCCAGTGACTCCAGTTTCCTTTCTGTTCCTCTAACAAGATGAACCATCTCATTTCACTGGCCTTTCTCATACCTAGAACTCTCTCCCTCCTTATCATCACCTCTGGCTTCCTTCCGGTCGCAACTGAAATCCCATTTTTTACAGTAATCCTTTTCTGCTTCCCCTTTCTTAATTTTCTCCTTTTGATTATCTCCAATTTATCCTGTATACATTTTGTTTATACACGGTTGTTTTCATGTTGTCTCTCCCCACTAAACTGTGAACTCCTTGAAATTTGGGATCAATTTCCCTCCATTTTCTTTGTGTCCCCAGTGCTTGGTTTCTAACAAAGACTTTGTGACTGGACTTCATTTGTCTGATGCCCACAGTACCCTTTGATGGTGGGCAGAGCTACTTAACTAAATAAGGAAAGATTATTCCATTCTCAGAACTCCAAAAAGGTTGACAATGTTTATCCCCCTCTTAAGTGTGAGCTTCCCTGGAGAATGGAAAGAACAATGTGGTAGAGTTACATAAAAGGTATTGGGGATGAGAAGACTTAGGCTTGAATCCCACCCTCAGTCACCTGTGTGACCTTTGGCAAGTCACATAATGTGCCTAGGACTTGGTTTCCTCATTTGTAAAAGGCTAGGGTTGTATCTCCAACATCCTTGCTGACAGCAAATCCTTGGAGTTCAATGTTATGCAGCTTCTACTTGACTCTTTTCAGGTCCCCTACACCTAGTAAACTAACCTATTTGCTGTTCCCCATCCATGACGTTGCATATGCTATTTCTACCCCTTTCCATGGGCTGTCCTCTGTTCCTGGAATGACCTGCTTCATCATCTCTGCTTCTTGGAACTCCAAAGCTCCCTTTGAGACTCAGCTTCATTGAAAATTCCTATCAAAGACCTTTCCAGAATCTCGCAGGTTTTGATATCTCCTCTCTCCTCAAAATTATCTGCTTTTGTATCTATATCATATTTACTTTTCTGTGTGTATGTTCTTCTTTCTTCACCTCTCAGTAGACTATAATCTCCTAGAAGACTAGGCCATTTAATTTTTATTTTTTGTATCACTGGTATCTAGCATAGCATCTGGTATGTAGTCAATGTTTAATAAATGATCGTTGAGATCAGTTTAACTGAAGGGCATTTCACTTATATGAGTGAAATTGGATGCTCAGTTCACTCCAATGACCATCTAATGAACACATACTAAATTCCCAAAATTCTGCATGTTCCTGTATTCATGAAGTGTCTCTGTATGTGAGCTCAGTATTCTCTCTAAGAGGTCCCCTAAAGATATAATATTAATGGACACCAGGGACAGAGGGTCGTAGCCAGCACAGGTTCCCCATCATCTCAGACCCACAGAACTAGAAGAAAATATAAATCTTATCTCATTAACTCCTGCTGGCTTCCTCCCAGTTCAGGCATCTCTTTCCCCCACTGGAAGACCACTCCATTAAATGCAGACCTAATGGTCAGCCTTGTTTTCTTTCTAACATGCTTGGTTTACTTAGTAAGCAGTTGTAATCCTTGTCAGAATCAGGCTCCTGGAATTGAAGTGCTTATCTTTTCAAGCTGGAATTTAGTTATTTGGGGGTACATCAGCATTTACCCCCTTCCCTACTTTCACCCCCACACACATCCATATAAAAATTGGCTTTTCACACAAAATGTATCCCAACTACAGTAAATGTAAAAACATCACCAGTATGTGAATGTTTTTCCTTGTCTATGTAATGACTGAAAGGGCAAACCAATGTGGAAAGAGATGGACTGTATATTTTTTTTTTGTAAATTGAGCCTCCTACCCAGCCAGAGAAAAATCTCCTGCATCTGTGTCTCCAGCTTTGGAGATGGATAATTCTTAAACTTTTTTTGCATGTGCCATGGGCCCTATAACAATCTGGTGAAGTCTATGAACCTCTTTTCAGAATGATGTTTTGATTTCTTAAAATCATAATTGAAGGAAATGCTCATTTTAATTTAGAGGTGAATGAAAATAAAAATGTATTTTATCTCCATCCAGGTTCATGGACCTCCTGAAATCCATCTGTGGATTGTAAGTTAAGAACCCTTGATCTAACCATATTTAGACCAAACCCTATTATGAACCCTCAGGTGTCTCTTATCCAATCCTTATGGGAGTCCATTAATTACAAATATTCTATTTGCAATCAGCTAACCCCGTTCATTAATGGTTAGTGTGATTTACCTTTCAAGTATTTCAGTTCACTTAAAATGAAGTGGAGAATTGAGGAAATGATCAGATAATTGACGTCTGAAAAACACTTGTCAGAAATATCCAGATATTTGAGGCAGTTGTGCCTTTCTCTGAGTATTATTCATCATTTCCGTTTTGCCCTTCACTTCACATGGATAGAAACAACCTTTGTGAACTTCACTTTAAATTATAAATTGCTTCTTTAAATTTTGATCCATCCCTCCAGCTAATTTCTCCTATTACTCCTTTACTTTTTCCACATTCCTTCCTCAGTTCCACTTTTTCCTTTTGTACACACTGCCTTTTTCATCATATCTTCCTTCTTGGGCTTGTATGAAAATCTGTTCTCAACAGTGGAATTGATCCACATATCCCATTTCAGCTCCAGAGACTTCAGACCTAACCTCTGTTTATTAACTTTTGACCAAGAGGTTACTGCTATTTGTCAGCATGTTTGTTCTTCATGTGCCTTCCTGGGCATTTTCCATCTGTTTGAGTTGAATGGGTCTGTGATTTTTAGCTAAACAGGAGCAGCCAGGTTGCTAAGCCTGGCAAGATTGAAACTGTTCATCAAATGCTTCCTGTTTGCACAATTCTGTGTGGGCAGCAGGTGATGCCTCGTGTCATTCTGCCCATATCCAGTTGCATAGAAAGCTGGAAGAGCATGCTGATGTCATTCCTATTCAGATACCCAGAACTACTTCCAATGTCCATCTGGGGTACAGATTGAAAATGTGCTACGCGCAATTACACAAGCAAATTCCATATCTCAAGACAAACATGCCCTTTTAATTGACATGTAAGAACTGAAGTAAAAACAGGTGTTTCCTATAGTGAGTGTGATTGCCTACATGTGTGGCTACTCTTAAATTATCTCTTAATTTCTCTGAAGGGTTAGTACCAGTAGCAAGGGAGCTCCATGGGAGTTCTAAGAGCAGTATTTGATCATCTGCCAAATTCAGTTTTATGTAGATGACACCTATAATTACTTAAATAGAAGAGCCACCACAGCCTCACTCTCTGCCCAGACACTACCCACCTTTATTTTGCCATCTCTTATTTCTGGCTACTCAGGTGTCACATACTCTATTAAGCCACCTCTCCATCTTAACAATATGAAACATATACTCTATGTGTATTTAGTATTAGGTTCCATCATCATGCCATTGTTAAAGCAGAAATTATTTTTGACACCATAAGATAGATCTCAGTCTTTGTATTGGAAGAATGCACTCGTCTCCTCTGAACCCATCTCTGCTTAAGGCCTATCAGTCTAGGTCATCACCCAATTCATGGCAGAGTTTCCAGTCATTCACCTTAACCTCCAAAGCAGGTGTTAGGAGATTAACATAAGTGACAAAGGTTCTACACAGTAACAGCAACATGGTGCTCTGACCAATTTTGATAGGCCTAGCTCTTCTCGACAATACAATAATTTAAGACACTTCCAAAAGACTGGTGATGGAAAATGCTATCCACATCCAGAGAAAGAACTATGGAGTCTGAATGCAGAGCGAAGCAGACTATTTTCTCTTTTTTGTCGATTTTTCTTTCTTGAAGTTTTTCTCTTTTGTTCTGGTTCTTCTTTCACAACATATGTGGAAATACATTTAATATTATTGTACATGTATAACCCATATCAGATTGGGGAGGGAGAAAAAATTTGGAACTCAAAATCTTAAGAAAGTGAATGTTGAAAACTATCTTTGCATGTAATTGGAAAAAAATAAAATATCATTAAGTAGAAAAAAAAGGCAAAAAAGAGATTAAGATAAGACCAGTTTAGGGTCATTTGGAGATCATTAAAGGATGAATTGGAGCAAGGTCAATAGCACTGAGATCATAGGATTGTGACAACCAAACTCCAAATCTGGAAGGGATCTCAGGGTCAACCTTATGCCATTCTCTCATCTTACAGAGGAAGAAACTGAGGACCAGGTAAGTTAAGTGACACAGGTCAACAGCATGCAGGTTCAGGCAGAGTCATTCCAAGTTCTCTACACTAAGATTCCTACTGATATCAGGACAAAGGCTAACAGGGTTCACAATTAGGTCAAAAAGGAATTTGTTTTCTCCCCAGAATTTAACTTCCTTCTGGACAATCTTTTAATTTATCCATGAGGTAATGGAGGTTTAGAGGAGTTAAACTGAAGGATTCTTTTAAGAAGAGGGTTTCTCAATTACATGTCTGCTCATGGACAGAACTTCTGTATCTATGTAGTAAGGAGATGCAGGGGCATCTAATTGCCAGGATGGGATGTTCAGGGAAGACGAGCACCTCTGGTGTGAGGGCTTGCTGAGCCCTTCTCAAGGCTGCTCCTTCACCTTTGGTGTCCACTCCCAGCACCCAACTCTTACCTGTGATTTGCACAGCAGCCACACCCTGGCAAAACCACCTTGGCAGATGAGCTAAACCAGGGTGAAGGTAATTGATAGGCTTCAAACCTGTCAACAAGTTAGGGGATTGTGAGAACTTCCCCCAGCAGAATGGGAGTATGAGAAACAACCATGAAGGAAACTGAAGCAGGCACTTATTGAAGGTGCCAAAATCATCCACTGAGCCCAGGCCATTGCCAGTCATCTTGACATTTTTCTTGCCATTGGACTTCAAATGACTCTGGAAGAGGGAGTGAGACTGACGACTTGGGACAGCTCTGCTTCACTTAAATACAATTCATACTTGAGTCAAGATATCACCTTGTGATGTCCCTGGTCAACAATATGCAAGGTACTGAATTAGGTACTGAGGACACAGAAGTAAGAGACGTGGCCCCTGCTTACATCTTATTTGGTGAGATAGGTGATGGCACAATTTTTTTTAATCTACAATATTATGGCAGAATACATAGTGAATGTCAAATGATTGATATGGACCATAAACACTAGGATTTCAGAAGAGAGAGACTGTTATGAACTAAAAAGATGGATTGCAACAGGATTTTTATTAACGAGGATGATTCCTATAGGTGATGGGAAAAGTAAGACGATTTCAAGTGAAGGAAGTGATGGAAGCAAAGACACAGAAGCAGGCATGCATACGGTATTTGGGAGGCAAAGCAGTCAAGTCAGACCAATCTAGATGGTTCATATGAAGAAGCAGAAGTGAAGTTTGAAAATAGACTCAATCTCAATCATAGAGACCTTTAAATTTCAGGATAAGTCATTAAAAACTTTTGTTCAACAAATATAAGGGTTTACTGCATGTTAATTGTTAAATAAACCCACGTGATACATACCCAGATCTTATTCATGGAACAATGAATTGGTCCAATCATTTTAGAAATCACTTTGGAACCATGCAAGAAGTCTTGCTACGTAGTTTTTGCCCTTCAACCTACTTTTGAAAATACATACATACATATGTGTACACACACACACACACACACGAGTGTGCACACATATGCATATTAATAGTAACGTAATTTGTAATAACCAAAGCTGGAAACAAATGATGTTATGAATAACTGGGAGATGGCCGAAAAAAATGTGGCATATGAATGTCATAGGATATTTTAGGCCCATAAGGAACACAAAGAATTTAAAGAAATACAAGAATGCCTGCATGAAGTGATACAAATGAAAAACAAACAGATAAACCCAGAACCAAAAGACCACTCTACAGAAGCGTACAACCCTGTCAATGAAGAACATCGAAAGGCAACAGAACTCAGACAATATTGGTTCCAAAATAAAGCACACATCCTTTGTGTCATGGTTTAATAATAAGTTAAGTTAAAAGTGGAGAGAGACATACATAATTACTCACCACTACACTTTTATGTGGTTTTGCTTAACTATTTGAGGGGACCACTTTGTGGGAGGTTTCATGTTCTGTAATTTCAGAGCTGGAACCCCCTAATTTTATAGATAAGGTAACTGAGACATAAGGAAGTTAAATTAAAGGATTCTTTAAGAAACAGAACTATATATATTTCAGGATATTTGCTAAACTCTTTTGTGGAAAATGACAAAATAAATAGAAAAAAATGGCAAAATAAGCTTGAAATGTTGCCAGAATAACTGTAGGCTGTTGGGAGACCATTTTTCATTGTTTTTTCATTGCAAAAGTTAAACTACAATCTCATGCCTTTATCTTTCTACTCTCTTTTTAAAAAAGATTTTACTGATGTTTATTTCTTTCTTCCATCATGGTTAATTTCTAATCACTGTTCCGCTCAACACTGCCCTTGTAACAAGCAGGTACAGTTAAGCAAAGAACACCAGTATCTTGACCTTCAATCTCATCTTTCCCTCTGACTTCTCTTTGGACTTAAGTTGTTTTTTTGTTGTTTTTACCTGCTTGTTGGGTTATATCTTCTGTGTCAAAACAAAAATAAATGGTATACATGTGTATGTGTATACACACACATGCATATGTATCTCTAATATATGATTCTATCATCATATTGTCCTTAAAGTAGGTGAATTTTGTGAATGGAGAAATTGTTTTACCAACATGATTTACTGCCCTCTTTATGTCGGTGAGCCTTGGATGGAAGCATTCACTTCTGTCGAACCATGAGCTTGACTGGGTGAGCAAATGCCTTGGGCCAAGTTCACACAGGCTCATACCAAAAGCACCTATAAAAAGGTGGGTGCTCATGAGAACTTTGTGAGGGTATTCCTCAGAGAAAACACTATTTCTTTGTTTCTGAATATTCTACTTTCTCTCTCTGTCTCCCTGTTAGCAGAAATCCAAAGAGGTGAGAGGCACCAATTCCCCTGTATTCAACTAATTTCATTAGTTTTCAACCAATCAAGAAATTATAATATTCTAATTAAGTTCGAATTTGAGGTCAGATTCCATATACAGGTTGAGAGGTAAATGATTTGTTAGGGTTCAAAGTTACTTCCACCAACATGATTTAATTTTGTCAAGAATCTAAGTTTTTCACTAAATTAAGTTCCTAACATGGTATTTCAAGCACTGGTAGAACTGATGAGGAGAGTTTTAGGGGTACAGAGGACTTCCTGCTTACTGAATCCCATCATCCATGAGCAAGATTTGCCTGTTCCAGAGACTCAATTTAAATTACAGTATAATATAATCTGTTTGAAAACTTATTTATAGTAACAATTTATCTAGATATCACATCTGGTGTTCAGTCATATGAAACTCTTTGTGACCCCATTTGGGGTTTTCTTGGCAAAGATACTGTAGAGGTTTGCCATTTCCTTCTTTTCCATATGAGGAAACTGAGGGAAACAAGGTTAAGTGACTTGCCCAGGGTCACACACCTAGTAAATGTCTGAGACCAGATGTGATCTCAAATATTCCTGATTCTAGGCTTGGTTCTCTATCTACTTGCCACCCAGCTGCCCCATCATGTGTGGTGACTTGTAATACACAAACAAGGTTTTGTCAGAAAGGATGAAAAACTACTGAGCACACAAAACAGACATGAATGTTGAGAATCATGCATGGACTTCACTCGAAGGAGATCCTCTTGGATCCTTTCTTCTAGTCTATTTACTTCTGTTTTACATATAATTCCAATAAGCAACAGATAATGATATTACCTAACTAGACTATAGCAGATTAGAAAGGGTAAAGAAGCTGTTAAAAATAGTTAGACTGACAAGAGCAAAAAGATATCTGATCTTAGTGTGGGAAAAAATAGAAAAACAAGAATAAGCAGAGACAAGAACTCAAAAAGGCATGGTAGTCTGGAGACATTCAGTGCAAGGGCAAATAGTCCTGCTCATTTTTGATAGTCCCTCAGGGCATAACTGTATGATAGTAATGTATGATAATTGTATGATGACCCTGACTCTTACCTGTTACATATAAAAAGATTGTGGAAATCACACATATCTGTGTGGAAACACACAGATATAGGGAAGGGGGCTTTCTCGCAACAAGAAATACTGACACCAGTATCATCCTGGTCTGTGGTAAAGAATAAGGCAAAAGATAAAATGACTTAAAGTATGCAAGCTTAATAGCCTTATAAATATTAACTTTTCCTCCCCAGGAGGAGCGAACGCTCATTTTAACGCACATGTGATGTATATGGAGAGAAGGGGGAACATATCAGGGGGGGAAATATGATGTAGGTGTACCAGAAAGCTGTACACCTCAGAGTACTCAGTCAGTGAGGAAATGAGGGAGGGACTTGGCATTTTGGAACAGGGATAAAGGTGCTTGCTCTTGCTTCTGTAGGTACATGTCTGTTTCAGCAGCACACTTGCTTATTGCAAGAATATAAATTAAATGAGCTCGCTTCATCTACCTCAGGAGTCCTTGTCTTTCCTCTAGAAATTTTTTTCCTAACATTACTCCAAATAGTCTACTTTATATTCAGTATGTGGTTTAGTATATTCTGTTTTGGCCATGAGGATTTCATTTTAACAAGGCAGAAAAATGTGAGTTAGATTTTAAGAAAGATTTCCACCACTACCTGTACACAATAAAAGCCTGGATGTTTAAATACTATTCATGTTATCTGGAAATTTTACTTACATAGATTAGCTCTTCCAGTTCCAATGATTCTGAATAAATGAGTCATTATTATACCATCAACCTCATTTTGCAGCCTCAGACTCCATCATAATGAGAACAGTAATGCAGGAGGCAGGGCTACTCCCTGCCATTGTAGTGAACCTCTTTCCTATTTCTGGTTTTCCCTTCTCTAATGCTAGGTCTTTAATTAATAGAACTAGAATGTCATGATTTATTTTCAGCTCCTTTTTGCAAATAAGCCTTGTTTTATTGCAGAAAGTTATTTATAGTTTGCTGATGATAAAAGCCACATATTGTTCACACTATTTCTTTGTGGCACTATCTAATTACTGAAAACGAGGCTTACATGAATAAATTAAAAAGCACAATTTCTCTTCCACCAAATACAACACCAAATACAACTTCTTCCTTTTGTTTATTCCTCACAAAGGAATCTCGAAACAACCTTTCCTACAAAATTGCTAGAGGAAAAATCTCTTGCAGAGATGGCTGTCTGAGTTAAGACTCAGCTCCCCTTATGGTCCAGTTAGTTGGTATAGATAAATTCTATTCTGCTTTTCAAAAAAAAGTAATTTTATACACACACATATATGTATGTATATATATATATATATATATATATATATATATATATATATATATATATATATATATATATATATATATATATATATATATATATATGGATGTAATATATAGTTGTCTATTTATTCATTCAGTCATTCATTTGTTTGCTTGTTTATTATTTATTTTTATTTATTTTCTATCCCTCAGAGTAAACTAACAGTACAGAGGCATATAGAAGGTGTTCAGTAAGACTTCTTGATGAGCTTTGATTTCCATAGTCATGAAAATCATGCCTCAGTCAGACAACTCCCATATTTAGAGGTAATTAGAGTGCAGCAGAGAGCTGAGCCCAGAGTCAAGAAGACCTGAGTTCAAACCCAGTCTCTGACACTTAAGTTGTGTGACCCTTAGGACACTTAATTTCTGTCTGCTTCAGTTTCCTCCACTTTAAAATGGGGATCATAGTAGCACCCACCCCACAGGGTTGTTGAGAAGATCAAATGACACATTTGTAAATCTTTACCACAGTGACTAGCACATGATAGATGCCACATAAATGCTTGTTCCTTCCTCCTTCCTCCTTTTTATCATGAGGGTTCAAGAAAAGAGTGGGGGGGGGGGGAGGAGCCAAGATGGCGGAGTAGAAAGATACACGTATGCTACCTCCAAACCCACAGTCCATAAAATATCTGTAAAGAAGAACTCCCAACAAATTCTGGAGCAGCAGAAGCCACAGAACAACGGAGTGGAGGAGATTTCTGTTCCAGAGAGACCTGAAAAACTGACATGAAAGGTCCATCCCACACCAGACTGGGAGTGGAGCCCAGCCCTCCTTGGCCAGGAGGCACTGAGAGGAGCAGATCCGAGCAGGCTTCAGGGACAGAATCTCCAGCAGCCATGAAGGTACCTCCACCCACAGTCGGCAAAGGTCAGTGAGAGAGTCTTTTTGGCTTGCCGAGAGGGGAGTGAGGTGTCCCCATAACTCAGGCCCCCTTGGGAGGCAGCAGCAGAGGCAGCAGCAGACAGAGGCTCCCAAAGCAGGCTGGAGCCCGGATCCATTGTTGAAGGTCTCCACATAAACCCCCTGAGGGAACTGAACCCTGCATGGCAGCCCTGCCCCCACCTGAGCACCTGAACTTAATCTCACACTGAATAGCAGCCCTGCCCCCACCCAAAGCCCTGAGGCTGGGAAGCAGCATTTGAAGCTCAGCCCCTAAGCACTAGGTGGGGGGATCTGGAAGCCAGGTGGGTGGGGAGAGGAAACTCAGAGGTCAAGTAACTGGCTGGGAAAAAGCCCAGAAAAGAGAAAAAAATGAGACTATAGAAGATTACTTTCTTGGTGAACAGATATCTCCTCCCATCCTTTCAGAGGAGGAAGAATGATGCTTACCATCAGGGAAAGACATAGAAATCAAGGCTTCTGTATCCCAAACATCCAAAATAGATATTCAATGGGCTCAGGCTATGGAAGAGCTCAAAAAGGATTTTGAAAATCAAGTAAGAGAGGTGGAGGAAAAACTGGGAAGAGAAATGAGAGACATGCAAGAAAAGCATGAAAAGCAGGTCAACACCTTGCTAAAGGAGACCCAAAAAAATGCTGAAGAAAATAACACCTTGAAAAATAGGCTAACTCAATTGGCAAAAGAGGTTCAAAAAGCCAATGAGGAGAAGAATGCTTTCAAAAGCAGAATTAGCCAAATAGAAAAGGAGGTTCAAAAGCTCACTGAAGAAAATAGTTCTTTCAAAATTAGAATGGAACAGATGGAGGCCAATGACTTTATGAGAAACCAAGAAATCACAAAACAAAACCAAAAGAATGAAAAAATGGAAGATAACATGAAATATGTCATTGGAAAAACAACTGACCTGGAAAATAGATCCAGGAGAGACAATTTAAAAATTACATAAAAATTATATAAAAATATGAAAGCCATGATCAAAAAAAGAGGATAGACATCATCTTTCATGAAATTATCAAGGAAAACTGCCCTGAGATTCTAGAACCACAGGGCAAAATAAGTATTCAAGGAATCCATAGATCACCGCCTGAAAGAGATCCAAAAAGAGAAACTCCTAGGAATATTGTGGCCAAATTCCAGAGTTCTCTGGTCAAGGAGAAAATATTGCAAGCAGCTAGAAAGAAACAATTCAAGTATTGTGGAAATACAATCAGGATAACACAACATCTAGCAGCTTCTATATCAAGGGATCGAAGGGAGTGGAATATCATATTCCAGAAGTCAAAGGAACTAGGACTAAAACCAAGAATCACCTACCCAGCAAAACTGAGTATAATACTTCAGGGGAAAAATTGGTCTTTCAATGAAATCAAGGACTTTCAAGCATTCTTGATGAAAAGACCAGAGCTGAAAAGAAAATTTGACTTTCAAACACAAGAATGAAGAGAAACATGAAAAGGTAAGCAGCAAAGAGAAGTCATAAGGGACTTACTAAAGTTGAACTGTTTACATTCGTACATGGAAAGAAAATATTTGTAACTCTTGAAACTTTTCAGTATCTAGGTAGTGGGTGGGATTACACACACACACTCACACACACACATACACAGACAGAGAGCACAGAGTGAATTGAATAGGATGGGATCATATCTTAAAAAAATGAAATTAAGTGGTGAGAGAAATATATTGGGAGGAGAGGAGGAGAAATGGAATGGGGCAAATTATCTCTCATAAAAGAGGCAAGCAAAAGGCTTTTTAGTGGAGGGAAAAAGAGGGGAGGTGAGAGAAAAGCATGAAGTTTACTCTCATCACATTCCACTAAAAGAAGGAATAAAATGCACACTCATTTTGGTATGAAAACCTATCTTACAATATGGGAAAGTGGGGGAGAAGGGGATAAACAGGGTGGGGGGGATTATGGAAGAGAGGGCAATGGGAGGAGGGAACAATTTGAAGTCAACACTCTTGGGAAGGGACAGGATCAAAAGAGAGAATAGAAGCAATGGGGGGGGCAGGATAGGATGGAGGGAAATATAGTTAGTTGGTCTTGCACAACACGACTATTATGGAGGTCATTTGCAAAACTACACAGACATGGCCTGTATTGAATTGCTTGCCTTCCAGGGGGAATGGGTGGGGAGGGAGGGATGAAGAGAAGTTGGAACTCAAAGTTATAGGAACAACTGTCAAGTACTGTTCTTGCTACTGGGAAACAGGAAGTATGGGTAAAGGGGTATAGAAAATTATCAGGCTCTACAGGACAAGGGAGAGGTTGGGGCCAAAGGAAGGGAAAGATGATAGAAGAGATGGCAGATTGGTGATAGGGGCAATTAGAATGCTTGGTGTTTTGCAGTGGAGGAGGGGACAAATGGAGAGAAAATTTGGAACCCAAAATTTTGTGAAAATGAATGTTAAAAGTTAAATAAATAAATTTAAAAAATAAAAATAAAAAAAAGAAAATAAGAAAAGAGTAGGGATGGTTCTGTACAGTCAATAACCACTACTGGAGAAAATTGTTTACATTGTTAACAATGTAGTAGTCCAACTTGGCATATTAGTAGCACACATGAAGCAATACCCTTGCAAGGATGATGACAATGATGACAGCTAGAATTTATATACCACTGTATTTATATATCACTTTAAGGTTTGCAAAGAGATTTACATAGGTTATCTCATTTGATCCCCACAACAATTCTATGATGTAGGTAAAATTATTACCACCATTTTGCAGATGAGGAAAGTCCGTCTTGGAGAGCTTAAATAACTTACCTAGAGTCACAAAAACACTAAGGCAGCACTTGAACCCAGGACTTCCTGACACAAAGTCCAGTTACCCACTGTGCTACCCATCTACTTCAAGACATACCTCAAGGATGTGTCCTTGCATCTTCAATATTTCAAAGATTTGTAGCTCATAATTGTAGACCAGAACTATATTTAGACTTTTTTAGTCATTGGAACATTATTTGAAAAGGCTCATCAGTGGTTCTTGATATCATTACCATATCATCCACAAACAAGAGCACCTGGAAGACCTTAACATCTATAGGGAATCTCTTTTCTATTTGATCTGTTAGTTGGATATCCTCTATAACAATGGCAAACACCCTTAGCAAAGACGTCATCATGTTTCATGCCTTGATTGACATTAATAATGAGGGGGTTGTCAAACAAAGTTATCTCCTCTTTACTGTGATTCATTTACATCGGTTAAACTTTAGGAAGTAGTTATAATTTCTGCTGATCTCCTCCTCCTGTCCCATTAATTTCCACATTTGTCAGTGCCAACAGTTTGTTTAAATAGATCAAGTGGAAAGTACTTCACTTGCACATCACCTATTTTCCCTTTTTTATTCTTACTTCCAGCTTGGCATTTTGATCCTTGCTCTGACCATTGTCTTCACAAGATTGACCTTACTAAAAACTCGAGACTTTTCAGATGAAATGCTGTCTGGTCAAACCTTCCTCTTTAGTATTTCTGATTTTCTCTTCTTTTAACTCAAGTGGAGGACCTTACTTTCTCCTCCTCTTCTTTGATCTCTTTTCAATTTCTTCATGTTAGCTTATGCCTAGTCCTCTAACCTGTTGAGATCATTTTGAGCCCAGATTCTGCCATCTAGCATATACCATACCTCCCAGCTTTTTGTCCTCTGCAAATATGATAAGTGTGCCTGGAATTCTTTTACTTAAATAATTAATAAAAATACTAACTAAATAGCATAGAACTAAGAGTAGATCACTTTATATCTACAACATTCCATAAGACAACATATTTTCAGTGAAGTCATACTGGCTCTTTGTTTTCATTGTTTCCCTTTCTAAATGTGCAATGTGATTTCCTTTAATAATGCTTTAGTATTTTCCAGAAATTGAAATCAATTTGACTAGACTATATTTTTCATGTCCTATTTTGGACAATTAATAATTCTGATAGTGGCTCAGAAATCCCACCTGCCAGGTGTTTTTCCAGTACCTTAGGACATGATTCATCTGTGTCCAGTGCCAAGGGCATTTAGGTACACTTTGCCATCTCCTTAATTTAGCAAAGATTTCACCCCTCTATGAATCATTTTTGTTTTGTCTGCTCCAGTCATTTTATTTAGCAGAGAACATTTAATAAAAATATGAATTAAGCTATTCTTTTATTCTTTATCAATTATCACCATTAGACTGTAATTTCTTTAAGTGCAGAGACTATTTTTGTATCCCCAGAGTTTAGTATAGTGCCTGGCATGTAGCAGATGCTTAATTAGTGTTTATTGATTGATTGATTACTCCCATTCACCTTGAACAATGGTTCTCTCCCTTCACTGATCATTTTTCCCCCAACAGATCTTCCTCAGTCACTAGATTTTCAGTGATCCTTCTTCCCTCCATTTCATATGAGTTCTGTGAAAGGTGGACACCAAAGGTGGATAAGCATCTCTGAAAAGGGTTTGACAAGCCTTCACACCACTGGTGCTCATCTTACCTGAATACCCCATAAACCTCTTGTGTCTCTACGGAGCTGTAATATGTGCAGCAACCACATGCCAGAACAGTCATCTCAGCAGATGGGTTAAACCAGGTTGAGGGTAACTGACAGGCCTCAAACCTGTTAGGGTGATGTCTACCCCAAGCACGTGAAGACTTTCTGCATTGTAATGGGTGGATGAGAACAATTTGTTCCCACAGCCATGAAGTTGTCTCAAGCAGGAACTGTGAAGAGTTTAGAGCTTGGTCAAACATTGGAGACACCAAGGTGATCCACTGCATCCAAAGCTATCAACAGTCATTGGTCTAGTCTGCCATTGGATTTTGATGACTCTTGAAGAAAAAGTGAGACTTATGACTGTTCATCTCTGCCTCACTTAAATTCAATTCATGTATGAGTCAAGGCATCACCTGATGATGGAATTTACTGGTCCTCTTTGAAAAGGAAGGGTGAACATCAACACCAGCTTCTATGACATATTTTCGCACTCTCCAACCTCTGGCAGAGGTCAGAATTCCCCTCTGCTTCTGCAGATATATTTTTTCTTCATTTCATATCAAAGTATATCAAAACACCCCCCTGTGGTGTGCATCATTCTTATCATTATCTTTTAAAAGAACACTTTATGGTCACTGATAAGCTGGGGTATGGAGAAATATTCCTAGAGCATTTTCATCTTTTTCTCTAGGAAGGAGAGCAAACACCACTTTAAGTATACATAGCAGTGACTTGGCTACAACAGAAGTACACACATACCATGCTCACTATCATTCATTGAAAATTTTCTCCTGCTCTCCACACTTATTGAAAATGGGTATTACATTTTAGGACATTGCCAAGTTATCTAAAAGAGTATACAATAAGGATGATGAAAGGCCTTACCTTAGTGCCACATGAAAATTAGTTGAAGAAACATATTTAGTTTCGATAAAAGGTAATTAAGAGGGAATATGAGAACTTCCTCGAGGTATTTGATGGTTGTGACAGAAAGAAGGATTAGATATGTTTTTCTTGGCTGTATAGTGCAGAAATAGAAGTAATGGGGATGAATTACAAAGTTGAACGTTTAGATTTGATTTAAGGAAAAAGTTCTAATAATTAGAGAAATTCAAAATTGGAATGGGTTACCAGTGGAGGAAGTTGTTTTCCCTCTTATTGAAGACCTTCGAGTGATGCCCAAATGATCAGCTACCATATGTGAATATAGAAGATAGTGCCTATGTATCAGAACCAAGTGGAAAGGAAAGGAAAAGTCATAGACAAGGCATGGTAGTGGAAGGAATTGACAAGCCCAGCCATGACACCAAGGGAGGCAACAATCAGGGGCTGTCAGGGTACAGATCAGGTATGTGGGAATCAATACAGATGAAAGAACTGGGGTAGAGATGAAAGCACTAAAAGGAACTGATGATTCATTAAGCTAGGGAAGCCAAGACATACCCAGAAAGGACCAGAATTTTGTTTCATAAAAACCATATTCATATTGATGCCTTTTATTTTTATATCACCTCCTTTTCAAATGATTTATTTCGAATTATATATGTATATATATATGTATATATGTATATATGTGTATGTGTATCTCCCTTACCCAGCTAGCCATACCTTATAACAAAGATTAAAAACTAAGGAAAGGATAAAACAGTTCAGCAAAACCTAGACATCAGCTGTGTCTCACGGTATAAACAAGATAACATACCAGTACAGTTATCCCTTCCACATTGAAGGGGTTATGGGGAGCAGCACCCCTTGGATCTGGAAAATCCCTGTAAAACTTTTTGTCCCTCCCATTGTACCAGAGAAGTCTGAATTTTTTCTTTTTCTTTTAAGGTGTGTTTACGATGATATACCTTATTATAAAATGTGGGTTGGTATTATACAATACTATACACATATTTTATGCATTTCTGAGTTTCTAAACTTTTTTCTGTGTCATTTGCTAGTCTTTTCCAGTCATCCAAGGCCCCTGCAAAACTCCTCCCAAATTCCCATTTAATTTCTTGTCGCGGATGGCCCGCGTCCCTACATGGCTTGGTGATGTGGTTGAAGAAGAAAGAGACATGGGAGGAGGGAAAAGATAGACCAGTTCTGTTTATTGATTTGAGGGTCAAGGTATTTATAGACAAAAACTGCAAGTCTACATGAGATTCTGCTCATCTCCAGTTCCCAGAGATTTGGCCAGTCCTATTGTCTTTAAAGACTATTAGACTAGAGGACATCTATTTTACATATCCCTTGTCTTCTGTAGTTCCCAAGTTTGTCTCACGGAGACAGCAACATCTGGGGGGCATGGAGAGCCATTCCAGATGATAATGAGCACAGTCTCAAAGAACAGTTTCCCCGAACGTCTTTCCTGATCTTGTCAACAGCACTCCACCCTGGCCCTCAACAATTTCTTACTTCTGCCTGCTACCTACTGAAACCTCAATGGAGAAAGTCAAGATGTGAAAGGGATAACGGTAGTATCCTCCATCATCAGTGATGAAAGACAATTATATTTTCTCAACTCCTCCAATTGCAGCACTTTCATCAAGTGACAATTATCTGGCTCCGTTTTACACAGATCTGTGATACGTCCTAATCTGCATCTTAAAGGGGAAGTGTTACGGAGAAGTGAGTCCTAAACTAAACATGAGGACACTGAAAGAAGGAAGGGCAAAGGTCCAACTCTATCTCTCCCTAGGGCTGGAGCTTCATGCTTCTGTTAGAGAGGTGAAAAAAGGGCAAGTGAAAGAAAAACAAACCAGCAGCTGGTGTTAGTGCCTAACACTTGTTTGTGCCTAACACTAACTTAGGAAAGAACCATTAGCATCCTGCACAACCGGAGAAATCCTAGAAGGCAAGAATAGGAAAGCCAGTAATAAAAACACAGATTATGGGACTACATGGAGACTTGGAATTAAAAGGACAAAACCCAACTACCTAAATAGTAGAGGAGTTAGAGCCCCATTAGATGATTCACAAGCGTAGAGATGAGAATAGTAATGAATAACTCAATTCTATTATTAAAAAAATCTTAAACCTTGCTCAAGATCATGTTGTGAAGAGATAAGCTAGATCACTGTTAAAAGTATTCATCGAGTATACAGCACAGTGCTCAGTGGATGATGATTGTGCAGAGAGTTAAACTAGACAGTTGCTATCTCTATATGCATTATTTTTACCTAAATTTAAAAAGCACTTTCTTCACACTAGTATTATAAAGTAAGTCATAGAAATACTATTTATCCATTAAAGGGAAGCTAAGTAATGCAATTGATAGAGCACTGGGCCTGGAGTCATGAAAACTCCTCTTCCTGAGTTCAAATCTGGCTTCAGACACTTACTAGTTGTGTGACCCTGGGCAAGTCATTTAACCGGTTCGCCTCAGTTTCCTCATCTGTAAAATGAGCTGGAGAAAGAAATGGCAAACCACTCCAGCATCTTTGCCAAGAAGACCCCCAAATGGAGTTATGAAGAGCCAGATACAACTGAAAAATGATTGAACAGCAATCCTATTATAGAGATGAAATATTAACTCATTCCACAACTATATATTAAGAACTTACTATATACAAGGCACTGTACGAGGTTGGGATACAAAGACAAAAACCAAAAACAGTCCCTGTTTTTAAGGAGTTTACTGAAGGTAAAACATAGACGCTGATAAGTAAGTGGAAAATAATTTGAGGAATGAGAGAGCCTTGCTGTATGAGAGTGACTCAGGCAAATCTATAGGTTGTGTAAAGAGCCTGGGCAGATGCAATGTGAGGCTTTGAGTAGCTAATTAGAAAAACCAGGAAAGCAATAGAAGATGGTTATGCCTCCAGCACCAGAAGGCTTCATTTCCTAGCCCCTCATTTGCATAAGACCAATAGGAAAAAACTTCCTGAATTAAAAGTGACAAACCTCTAAAAACAAAGCTGTAGGGTGATTATTGGGTTAATAGACTACATAGTTATAACCTTCAGGGATGAAGATTTGGGAAATATACTGGCTGGTGACCATATGTTAAGAGTAATTCCTTATGAAGGCAATGCAGCCCTGAAGGAGTAAGAGTTGACAGGGAAAATAAGAGCCTGTAACTCTCAGCAACGTTATCAGAGAGAAGGACTGGACCGCACTGGACTGCACTGCACTAGACTGGACTGGGCTGGACTTGTCTCCTCCTCCTACTCCTCCAGCTGTCTCTTCACCTGTCTCTCCTCACCTGTTTCTCACTCCCTGAATGCCCTCCCTCCTTACCTCTGCCTCGGAGAATCACTTTCTTGCTTCACACGACTCAAATACCACCTTCAACTTGAAGCCTTTCCTGATTTTATTAGTGCCTTTCTCTTCAACTGCTTGAAATTTAGCTACTTTGCATTTAATTGCTTTTATTTTCGGTATCTATTTATTAATATATTTGTCTTTCTTATTAGAATGTAAACTTCTTTCAAGTAAGGATTTTTTGGTACTGCTTTCCTCTAGCACCTAGCACAATACCAGAGTGCAATAGGCATTTAACAAATGCTCACTGATTTTCTGAAGTGAAGTACAATATTGACATCTTTTTCTTAAAACTGGGTCTCCTAATCTTGCCCAGGCACAGTGGATAGAGTGTTGGTTTGGGAAATAGGAAGACCTGAGTTCATATCCCACCTCATACAACTTACTGACTGTATGCCCAAGACAAGTCACTTAACTTCTGTTTTGTCTCAGTTTCTCATCTGTAAAATGGGTGCAACAGTAGCAACTACCTCCTAGGGTTGCTATGAAGATAAAATGAAATAGTATTTGTAAGATACTTTGCACTATAGAAATGCTAGTTATTACTATTATGACACAGTAGTAGTAGAAGTAGAGGTAGTAGGACTAGTAGTAGTAGAGTAGTTGTACTAGTAGTAGTCATTGTCTATTGATTTGTACTTTACAGTTTCAGAAGATGAAGGAAGATGACACAACTCACAATCACTGCATTTCTCAGTCAAGACAAAATTTAGAAGAAAAGGGACAGAGACAGATAGAGATACAGAGCCAGAGAGAGCTAGAGAAGGACAGGCAGAGACACAAATACAGAAAAAGACTCATAGATAGAGAGACAGAGAAAGATAAGATAGAGATGCACAGAGAGAACTGATTATATAAATCCTTAACCTAGTTACTGAGGAGAGAATTTATCAGCTGTAGGGAGAGAGTAGAGAAACTGGTACTATAGGGGTTGAGGCAGAGTACCCCTTTTTGCTGGAAAGATTTCTAGCATCTAAACTCACACTTCAGAACACCTCATTGGCTAAAAATATGTGTATTTCTACAAACTAGGTACCACCATACCGTACTTATCCAAGAACCTTTATTAAATATACCACTTTGTATCAGAAGCTCCCTTTCGCCTGTGTGAGTACATGAAAAGTGGTACCTGGTGGGACTCAGCTCTGCGCATTTTCATTACAAAGAGGAATTGGGTGTCCTGCCTACTTTACATGAAGGAGCCTAGTACTGCAGTAATGAAGTCTCCCCTCAAATCTCCCCTCACACACACTTTGTCCCCCATGCTACCCTTGGAAGGAAGCTGTGTTGGCGAGATTTGCATTAGTGATCTACTAAGGGTGCTGTTCTTCTGTTGTATGACTAATCTAAGATTTGAATGTTTATTCCTTAAATCAGTGTGCTTCTGCTCCTAAGAAGTTTAGGATAGTGATATCCTAATCTTCAAGAAAAGCTAGATCAATTACCATTTGTAGATGCTGGACCTTTTTCAGGTCAAATCTTTGGAATTGTCTGAGCAGTCAACTTCAGAGGAAGGCATAGGGATCAGTTTCCAAATGTTCTCCCCAATTCCCAGATCTCACCAGGAAGTTTTGAATGATTGAACTGTTTCTGGCAATTTCCAGAACACAGACTGCATCCTGTCCAGCTCCTCATATTTGTGAGTGGTTACTTCACATTTCCCCAAATCCTTTATATTACCTGCCAAAGTTCTGACAATGTCCTTATGTTTACTTTCAAGCTTTATCCTTGGAACTAAGAGTTCTGTATATCTTTTCTGTGCTCATGACTAGCTGTGCACTACATTTCTAAGGTTTTGGACACATTTTTTCAAGTTTCATCAGAATTATATATTCAACAGAGAAATAAGGCAAAAAAAGCAACTGTGAATACATATTAATGAGCAATGAACATCCAGAAGCAATAGACCATGCATGTAGCCAATAACATCCAAAAAGATATGGGACAGGAATGAAATCAATACCGCAAAACAACAATCTAATTTATATCACAGTGCTGGTAACTAAGCAGCAATGATTAAAATCAGGGAAGTACTTCTCTATACAAAAACCTATGGGCAGTCACTGGGATGATGCATTTGGAATTGTTCAGCACACACTGAATTAACTTTTCAAAAGAAAGGGAATCTTAGAGGGATGAATACTATTAGATGTTAAACAAGAAAGCAAATAATTCCAGAGAGAAAAAGATTCAGGAAAAAAGTTACATTATTCAACTGAAGAAATATCTTTAAGCTCAAAACTACAAAAATGAAATTCCTAAAAGATGAATTCTCATACCCAACAATCGCCCCCCTGTCTGCAACACTGGAGACACGTACATGGGGTGGGATTCCTTGTCACACAGAGACATTATGGATCCTGTCACATGCATTAGAGGCTGTAGTTTGGAACAGATCTTTGTGGTGCTAGACTTGGGAATGCCATCAGGTAGCACTAAAACTTGAGTCAGACCAACTCACTTCCACTTGACCATGAACGAAAAGCATATAGCATCTTCCTCATCTTTCTGGAGGGTTCTGAGTTTTGTGTTTCAAACAAAGGATGCAAATGTATTTCACCAAAAATGTCACAAATGTCTAGTATTGTATTGGCTCTACCCACTTGAATTCTTCATTTTCCTCTTTGATCCCAAGGAACTACTACCGCAGGTTCTGCTAGCTACCTCTAAAATATACATGTGGAAAATTTGATGTGCCAGGCATCCAAATCATCAGTCAGCAAGCATTTATTAAATATTTACCCTTTGCCACTATGCTTACTGGTGAGGATACAAAGACAGAAATGAAGAGTCCCCTCTCTCAAGAAGCTCACATAGGATCCTAAAGTCTATCTCTGTAATAATGAATTTATTTCAGTCTTCATGTTTCCTGTCTTGCTATTATCTTAGTTCATCTTAATGGGGGTTTTTTTGTAATTAGTGTCTCATTTGGACATTTAGATTGATGTTGAGAGCTGTACAGGTATGAGAAGAGGATATGGAAATATAATAAGATCATATGACACAACTTGTTCCTCTTGTTTCATTATTGTGATGGAATACGACTAATAAGAAATAATGAGCTCAATGATCTTAGAAAAACATGGATAGATTTGCACAAAATAACAAAGAGTGCAATGAGCAGAACCAAGAGAACATTGTATACAGTAACAGCAACGTTGTGTTGAGCACAGCTTTGAGTGACTAAGTCATTCTGACTACTATAAATATCCAAACTAACTGCAATGGACACATCCAGAGAAAGCTGCATCCAGAGAAAGAACTGATAAATAGAAGTATGTATAGAATGGATGTGTGTGTGTGTGTGTGTGTGTGTGTGTGTGTGTGTACACATATTTGTGTCTAATGGTAGCCAATTAAATTGTGAGGCTGGAGGTGGGGAGGGAGGGAAAGAAAAAAAGGGAACAAAAGAAAGTTACATAACTTTATTCCACATTTAAAAGGAATAGCAAATTGTATATAATGGATTTGTAGTTTCCTGTACAATCTTCTTATTTTTTTTCTATTCTACTATGTTAGGGAAATGCTTGTTTTATTTCTTCAGTTCAAAATAAAATAAGTAAAATTTTTTAAAAGAAATATAACAGGAAGAGAAAATCTGAAGCCAAAGGGATCCCTATCCAATTAGTTGGCTACCCCTGTAGTTATCAAATGTTAGTATCACTTCAAAGCAGTAGAGAAAGAGCCTTAACAACTCAAGAAAGATGAAAGTTTCCAAATAACAAGAAAAGGCAGTGCCGTGAGATTTGTTTATTTTGAAACTTCAAGCGTTTTTGGATAGTAAAGCATTAACTGATTTCTAGGATGAAGAAAAAAAAAGAAGGTAACATAGTCTTATGTCTTAGAACTAGAACACCTGAGTTCAAGTACCAGCTTTGATAATTACTAGCACATGGTCCTAGTCAAGTTATTTAGTTCTCTGCATCTCAGATTACTCATATGTATCTACCTATAAAAAGCTAAAATGGAGATAATGATGCTTATATTTAAAAGCAGTTGTTTTTTTCATGGTGGAAAGAATACAGGCTTTGGACTCAATGAGGACCAAGCTGTGAATCTTGGTATAGCTACTACAAAACAGTATCACCTGTGTGATGATGGGTAAATCATGGAAGGTTTCAGATCCTAATTTGCTTAAATCTATATAATAAAAACATTGGACTGGATGATCTCTAAAGTTCTAACCCTAATGGTTCTAAATTCATTATCATGCTCCTTTTTTCACATATATGTAGTGAGGAAAGTGACAAATGTGAGCCATTATTACTGTCCAGTTAAAGGACCTTCCCATTAAATTTTCTATCCAATAAATTTGAGGAAAATAGATGATGTTCTTCTTAAGCAATTTTAAATGCATCAGGGGAAGAAAACACTCATTACATTTCTATCATATAAGTAGAGATTATGAGCTACATACAGAACACTTGTTCTATATTTTCCCTTTTTGTAAGGGGACATTTGGTTGTTATTGTTTAGTTGTTTTCTTTACTTAAATGTCGTTGGTCCTTTCATCGTACATTTCTCCCCAAATTTGCTAAGTGCATGTTTTTGTTTCTTAAATAGTCATTTGACAGGAAAAAATTCTACAAGTGCTAAATATCAGCAAATCTTTTGTCTATTATATATCTGCACATTCCCATGCATTATCATTGATAGAAACTAATTAAGTAAATTTAGAAGTTGGGGCTATTAGTATTCATTGTCTATTTGAATAATTCAGTTCCATTCACTATTAAATCTAAGAACCATGAAAACCATTGTATTTGATGTTTCTAATTGATTATGTTTTTGTCTCCAACATACTACGGTATAAACTGGTTTATTCAATTTTATGTTTCTCTTTAGTGAAAATCCTTCATAATTGAAGTCATCATCACTACTGTGAGGATAGATCTTGTTTAATTCTTCGATCTTCATTCTTTCTATTTGATAGCTCTACCTTAATGTTTCAAATTCAAATTCAGTTTTCCACTAAGTCTCTATGCTGGTATGATTATAAATTGGATATGATCAGAATATGAAGCCCTAAAGATGGAGAATTATGACTGCTTGAATTTGATACCAAGAAATGGTGAATCTTTACCAGGAAAGCAAAACAGGAATTTTGAGATGAAATTATTTTTATTTAATTACCTTTTCCATCATGCAGTAGGTGTCTATGAGGATTGTTTATATAGATGGAAAAATTCATCAGCTGGACAACTGTGGAAAAAGATACTCACCTCCTCCAAACCCTGCCTTGGAATGTGGATATCACCATCCTTGTTCAGTTGTCCATCTTCTTCCAACAGAGATACTTCTTTACTCACTATCCTCAGCTCTGCCCTTGCAAAAGATTTTTGTGTGTGTGAATGCATGAAGGAAAACAATGGAGAAGGTGGCATCAAGACCACAACAATGCCCACCTCCTTCCCACCACTTCCATCAGAAGCCAACTGCTATTTTTAGCTCCAAAGAGAAAAGCCTTAGATCTATGCTTGCCCCACTTTGGGAAACATATAAAAATAGGAAGTTTATATTAATAATATTTATCTCATTTTAAACTTGAACCCCCAGCCAGAAAAATTTACTCTTCTCCATGAAAATTCAGAAGATCCCTACTTTTTGCACCTTTTAATTTTGTCTACATACCAGAAACTCCTCATCCTCAAAAACATGATGCACATAAGTGAGCAGTAATGATTGATCTTATCTTAATCTAGAGCAGGGCTTCTTAAACTCTTTCCACTTGTGTCCCCTTTTCATTTCAGCAGTGTTCATTGGTGTTTCATGACCTGAAGGCAAGTGCAATGCAAAGCGCACATGCTTTGTGTTCAGAACCAAAGCTGCAATGAAGTTGTACAATGCAACATGAGTAAGTGCTCCCAGAAACACCTCAAACTCATTACATTTGATTTTAATTAAGTTTTGATCATTCCATGTTCCGAAACCTTTTACCGTTGCAATTTTTGTGACTGCCATGTAGAGTTGTGACCCATAGTTTACTAATTGCTGAAGACCACTGTTGCTAATTAGAACAGAAAATGTAAATGAATTGTAAAGAACAGAAAACACTTTGGAATCAACCTTTGCTTTTTTTGGACAGAGAGAAGGAAAGAGACAGTCACTTCTTCATCTGCATTAGTTCTCTTGAAAGGGGAAAACTCAGTACAATTGACACCTTGTCCTGGCCCAAGGCATGTCCCATCTGACCCCCATGGGTGGAGGTCAACCACCTCATTCACCACCTTCATGCCTCTCAAACTTAAATTGCTCAGTTTTCTACAGAGTCAATAGGTCAAAAATTTGCCAAGAGCTTGCTGACTTCTCACTCCTACTTAAAAGGTTTTTCCTCTCCTCTTTCTTCAAGATCAAGGAAATTAGACTGTCTTTTTGCATCTTGTAGTTCCCAGAGGCTTGTGCAGACAGGCTCTAAAAGTGCTAACTTCTGTCCACAGAAACTTTTTCCTTGCTACAATAGCCTAAAAATAATATCTCTCTGTCTCTGTCTTTCTGTCTGTCTGTCTCTCTCCCTCTGTATAAATGAGTGTATATAATAGACATGTACACACACATATATGTTTCTATTTTGAAATCCTATAGGACCATAGATTTAGACCATCAAGACCAACTCCTTTACATTGCAGATGAGGAAACGGAGGCACAGAGAAGTTTAGTGACTTGCCCAGAGTCATATAATATAGAAAAACAATGCAAGACACGAAAGGCCAAATTACTTTTTCAATTATATTTTTTGGTCACAGTCTTTAAAATTGTTTTTAAAAATTTGTCTTTCTGTTTTGAAGTTTTACATGAGCATTTCATCTGCTCTCTGTCCTTTTGAAAAGTACAAAAATTAACGGTGCTGAGATTCAAACCCTGACCTTCTATGTAAAACTTAATGTTCTTTTTATTTCAACAGCATCTCATTTTCCTGAGGGCCTGGAAGATGCCACAGAGGAAGTCCATAAAGCAAGAACCAACAACTATATTTAAAAAATATTTGCTAAGTGGATACTATGTATCCTACATTATGCTAGGCAATGAGGGAAATAGATAAATAAGATAAGATCTCTGCCCCCAAGGATCTTACAATCTAGGAGGAGAATGTGACATGGATCACATAAAATGTAATAAAAGTTAGAATATGATAAGTATAAATAAGAAAAGCAAAAAAGTACCATGATATAAAATGAAGCAGACATCCTGCAAGGGAGATAAGAGAAGATTTCATGGAGGAGGGGATATTTGAGTTGGACTTCAAATAATGGGGAAGATTTCAGCAAGTGGAGATGCAGGTGAGGAGAGGGTAAAGAGTACATTCCTGGTATGGGGAAGTGGCACAAATAAAAGCTGGATAGAAGTTAAGTATAGGTTGTGTTCAGTATAATCTAGTTGGTGGGAAGAAAAATAAATGATGAACAAGACTGAAACAGTAGATTTATCCTTATGATTTTATTTTTATTTAAGTTTGGTTTAAATCTATGATTTCAGTTGTTTGGGGAACTCCTGGGGAGAAAGCTTTGGCTAATGCAAATCAGAAGCTGTCTATAGCTCATTATAATCTCATAGAATTTCAAGGGGGCCTTAAATGTCAGATTAAGAAGTTTGGGTTTTATTCAGTAAGCAATGAAAATGTACAAAACATCCATAGCTATATTAGTTTTGTCATAAGAACAACATCTGCTCCCAGGCAGGATAATTTTTCCTTAAAGGTAATGAAATGAACCTCATGGTCTAATTAGTCCAGAGGACTAAGGCTTTGAATTGGTGACATAGCTACCTATTTACTAAATACAAAAACCAGTGCAAGAGACATTAGGTCACATGAGGTATCAGGGGCACCTCACGTTTGACAGATGATTCTGATCATCATGACATCATGGAAAATGGGGAAGCTGTGGAGTGACTCCCAACTGAATCAATGCTGTACCCTTTTTGAATATCCTTTCCATAGAACTATTAAACAAACCTCTTATTGTGATGGTGTCATTTCATCCTAATCCTGAACCTGAACCCCTAACTGGCCTAAGTCAGGTCTGGACTAGGACCCCTTTAAATATGATGTCCAATTTTTCCATATCCCCTCCAACATTTTTTGCTTTCCCCTTCAATCATTTTAGCCAATCTGGTAGGTGTAAAGTGATATCTAAAGGTTACTTTAATTTGCATTTCTCTAATCAACAATGATTTAGATCATTTTTTCATATGACTACACATTGTTTTGATTTCTTCGTTGGAAAATTGTTCATATCTTTTCATCATTTATCAATTGGGGAATGACTTGTATTCTTATAGAATTGATCAAGTTCTTTACATATTTTAGATATTAGACTTTTATCTGAGAAACTATCTATAACATTTTTTCCAAATTTTCTACTTTCCTTCTGATCTTGACTACATTTGTTTTACTTGTACAGAACCTTTTAAATTTAATATAATCAAAATTATCCATTTTACAACCAACTTTGCTCTCTTGTTTATTCATAAACTGTTCATCTATTCATAAGTATGATAAGTAATGGAACTGTAAATTGATGCAACTGTTGTGGAGAGTAATCTGTAATTATACCCAAAGAGTTATTAAACTTTCTATAGCCTTTGATCCTGCAATACCACTTCTAAGTTTATTTCCAAAGATGACTCTAAAATGTTTATAGCAGCTATCTCTGTGATGGCAAAGAAATGGAAATTGCAGGGATGGCTATCAGTTGGGGAATGACTGAACAACTTGTGGCATATGATTGCGATGAATTATTACTGTGCCATAAGAAACATTGAGCTCAGTGACCTTAGAAAAACATGGAAACACTTCATGAAATAATGAAGGGCAAAATGAGTAGAACCAAGAGAACATTGTTTATAGCAGCAACAATGTTGTTTTAAGAACAACTTTCAGCAAATAAGTTATTTTGACTATTAGAGATACCCAAATTAACTATAAAGGACATGTGAAGAAAGATACTATCTGCATCCAGAGAAGAATTGATAAATAGAAATATGTATAGAATAATTTAACAAACCCCACCTCAGCAAACCAGTGGTAGATCCTGAACCTAGGTATGGTGTTGCAGGCAAATACCAACATCAGGACCCCCATGTGCCTCAGCATAGTCAGGGGAATGGGCAGATTCCAGCTCTGAGAACCACCAAGTACTTCAGCATAGCCATAGGCAAACAGGCAGCCTCCAGTGACCAGACTGCCACATGCTTCATTGTATCCCCAGGTAAATAGAGAAACACCTCACTGGCTTCAGCACCCACCCAACACCAGCTGTACGACCCTAGCTCAGCACCGGGCAAGCTGTCAGACCCCTACAGCCTCCAGAAGTGCTTGCCACCTTCTACCCCATTCTGCCAGTGCATCACCAGATACCAGAGTTCCCTGTGGGCCTCAGGACAACATCTGCACAGAACCAGATAAACATCCAAGACCTGCAGCCCCTGGCACAAGAAGCTTGAGACAGTGCCCTTTTCACCCCAGGAGCCAAGCACAGATTTAAAAGAAAGGAAAAAGACCAAAAAAGATGAGCAAACAACAACAAAAGAATCTGACCATGGAAAGTTATTATGGTAACGGGAGATTCAGATACAAACTCAGAAGAGGACAACAATGTCAAAATGCCATGGGCGAAACCCTGAAGAAAAATAGGAAGTGATCTCAAGCCCAGAAAGAACTCATGGAAGAACTCAAAAAGGAGTTTAAAAATCATATGAGAGACAGAAGAAAAATTGGGAAAAGAAATGATAGTGGTGTCAGAGAATTATGAAAAAAGAGTCAATAGTTTGGAAAAAGAAAACAATTGCTTAAAAAGCAGAATAAGCCAAATGGCAAAAAAAAAAAAAGATACAAAAACCCACTAGAAAAAGAAAACAACTCCTTAAGAAATACAATAGGAAAATAAAAAAGAAAGTACAAAAGTTAACTGAAGAAAACAATTCCTTAAAAGCTGAAGTTGGGTGAATGGAAACTAATGTCTCTATGAGACATCAAAAATCAATCAAAAACATACAAAAGAATGAAAAATAATAAAAAATAATATAAAATAACTCATGGGAATAAAACAACTGACCTGGAAAATGGACCAAGGAGAGAAAACATAAGAATCATTGGACTACATGAAAGCCATAATCAAAAGAAGGACCTGGACAGCATCTTTCAAGAAATTTTCAAGGAAAAACTGCCCTCATGTCCTGGAATCAGAGGACAAAATAGACATTGAAAGAATACACCAATAACTTCAGAAAAGAGATCCCAAAATAAAAACTCCAAGGAACAATATAGCCAAATTCATATTAGGTCAAGGAAAAAATACTGCAAAGGGCCAGAAAGAAACAATTCAAATCACTGGAGAGCCATAATCAGGACTACACAGGATTTAACAACAGCAACATTAAAAAATTGGAAGTCATGGAACACTATTTTGTAAGGCAAAGGAGCTACGACTACAACCAAGAATTAATTGCCTGGTGAAATTAAGCGTGATACATCAAGGGAAAAATTATCATTCAATGAAATAGAAGGATTTCAACTTTCATAAGGAGAAGATCAGAATTAAGCCAAAATTTTGATCTCTAATAGCAAGACCAAAAAGGGAAAAGAAAATATAAGGGATTCAATTGAGCTAAACTGTTTACATACCTACATGGGAAGATGATACTTGTAACTCTTAAAAATTATATCACTAGTAGTACAGCTAGAAGGAATATACATAGAAAATGAATATGAGTATAATGTGAATTTGAGGGAATAACAAAAGAAAATAATTAATTAATATAAAAAATGAGTAGATGGGGCACAGAAGGAAGGGACAGGTAGAGTGGGGTAAACTATTTCACATGAAGACTCAAGAGATTTATTACAGTGGTGGGGAAGATGGAAGGATGGGTGATGGGCACTGATTGAACCTAACTTTAATCAGTATTAGCTTAAATAAGGAATACTATATAGAAATCTATCTTACCTGACAAGGAAGAAGACTGGGAAGAAATTAAGTAAAGTGGTTGGGGAGACTGACAGAAGGGAAAGCAGATGGGGAGAGGTGGTAGACAGAATCAAATCATTGGTAAGGTAGGAAAGGGTGAAAGGAGAGAAAGAGGGAAAAATATAATGGAGAGAAATACACAGTTAGTAATTATAACTGTGAATGTGAATGGGATGAATTCACCCATAAAACAGAAGCAGATAACAGAGTGGATCAAAAATCAGAATCCTACAATATGTTCTTTATAAGAAACACACTTGAAGCAGAGACACACACAGAATAAAGGTAAGGGGCTGAAGCAGAATATATTATGCTTCAGCTGAAGTAAAAACAAACAAATAAGCAAATAAACCAGGGGTAGCAAACCTGACCTCAGAGAAAGTAAAATAAAAAATATCCCTAATTAAAAGAGATAAGAAAGGAAACTGCATCTTGCTAAAATGGCACCATAAACAATGAAGCAATAGCAATACTAAACATATATGCACCAAGTGGTATAACATCCAAATTCTTAGAGGAGAAGTTAAGTGACTTACAGGAAGAAATAGAAAGCAAAACTATACTAGTGGGGGACCTCAACTGTTCCCTCTCAGAACTTGACCAAGGTAACCAAAAAATAAACAAGAAAGAAACTAAGGTAGTAAATAGAATATTAGAAAAGTTTGTTATAACGGACCTTTGAAGAAAACTGAATGGGAACAGAAAGGAATATTTTTCTTAGCACCACACAACAACTACGGAAAAATTCACCAAGTAATAGGCTACAAAACCCTCAAAATCAAATGTAAAAAAAGCAGAAATATATTGTTTTTAGATCATAATGCAATAGAAACTACAATCAACAAAGGGCAATGGAAATCTAGGTTAAAAAATTAATTGCAAACTAAGTAATCTAAGCCTAAAGAATAAATGGGTCAAAGAACAAATCATAAAAACAATCAATAATTTTATTAAAAGGAATGACAACAATGAGACAACATATCAAAATTTATGGGATACAGCCAAAGTGGTACTTAGGGGGAAAATTATTTCTCTAAATTGTTACATCAATAAAATGGAAAAAGAGATCAATGAATTGTGCATCCAACTAAAAAAACCTAGCAAAACAACAAATCAAAGTCCTCAGGTCAAAGGTGAGTTTAATCCTGAAAATCAAAGGTGAGATTAATAAAACTGAAAATTAAAAGAAAAAATTATTAAGCTAATAAATAAATCTAGGAGCTTATTTTTTATGGGGGAAAAAACAACCAATGAGATAGATAAGCCTTGGTTAATTTGATTTATAAAAAGAAAGAAGAAAACCAAATACCCAGAACAAAAAATGAAAAGGGTGAAATCACCACCAAATGAAGAAAAAATTAAAGTAATCATTAGGAAGTATTTTGCCTAATTACATGCCAATAAATCTAACAATCTGAGTGAAATGGATGAACATTTAAAAAAATATAACCTACCTAGATTAATAGATTAGGAAATAGAATACCTAAATAACCTCATCTTAGAAAAATAAATTGAATGAACTATTAATGAACTCCCTAGGAAAAAACTCCCAAGGCCAGATAGGTTCAAGAGTGAATTCTACCAAACACTTAAAGAATGATTATAATTAATTCCAATACGATATAAACTATTTGGAAAAAAAAATAAAGAAGGAATCCTACCATGATCTTTTTATGACACAAATACTGTGCTTGTGCCTAAACCAGCAAGAGCTAAAACAGAGAAAAAAAATTATATACCAGTTTCCTTAATGAATACAAAAATTTTTAATAAAATATTAGCAAGGTGATTCCAGCAACATATCTCAAGGATTATATGATATGACCAAGTGAAATTTATGCCAGGAATGCAGGGTTGGTTCAATATTAGGAAACCCACTAACATAATTGACCATATCAATAAAAAAAAATCAACAGAAATCATATGATTGCCTCAACAGATGCTGAAAAAGCTTTTGTCAAAATACAATACCCATTCTTATTAAAAACACCAGAGAACATAGGAATAAAGGGAGCATTCTTCAAAATGTTAAACAGTATCTACCTAAAACCTTCAGCAAACATTATTTGTAATGGAGAGAAGCCAGAAGTCATCCTAATAAGATAAGAGGTGAAGGAAGGATGCCCATTATCACCATTATTATTCAATACTGTACTTGAAATGTTAGCTATAGCAATAGGAGAAAAAAAAGACATCAAAGGAATTAGAAAAGGCAATGAAGAAACAGAACTCACTCTTTGCAGCTGATGATGATGATCTGGTGATATAATTGGAGAATCCTAGAGAATCTACTAAAAAACTATTTGAAATAATTAACAACTTTAGCATAGTCGCAGGATATAAGATGAATCCACATAAATCACCACTATTTCTTTACATGAGTAACAAAGTCTAGCAGCAAGACGTAGGAAGAGAAATTCCATTTAAAATAACTGTAAACAATATAAACTACTTGCCAAGAAAATCCAGGAACTATATGAACACAACTACAAAACACTTTTCACACAAATGAAGTCAGATCTTAAAAATTGGAAAAATATCAATTGCACATGGGTAGGACAAGCCAATATAATAAAAATGACAATTCTGCCTAAACTCATTTACTTATTCAGTGCCATACCAAACTACCAAAAATTATTTGATAGTGCTAGAAAAATTAACAAAATTCATCTGGAAGAAGAAAAGATCAAGAATATCAAGGGAATTAATGAAAAAAATACAAAGGAAGGTGGCCTAGCAATACCAGATCTCAAACCATATTATAAAGCAGTAATCATCAAAACTAACTGGTACTGGCTAAGAAACAAAGTGGTGGATCAGTGGAATAGGTTAAGTACACAAGACACAGTAGACAATGACCATGGTAACCTAGCATTCCATAAACCTGAAGACCCCAGCATTTGGGATAAGAACTCACTAAAAAAAATGCTGGGAAAACTGGAAAACTATAGGACATGAACTAGATATAGACCAGCATCTGACATCGTATACCATGATAAGGTCAAAATGGGTGCAACATTTGGACATAAAGTTGATATCATAAGAAAATTAGAAGAACAAAGAATAGTCTACCTGTCAGATCCATGTAGCCAAGAATAGAAGAAAAACAGAAAGCTGAAAAACAATCTTTACAGCAAGTGTCTCTGACAAAGTCCTCATTTCTCAAATATGTAGAGAACTAAGTTAAATGTACAAGAGTACAAGTCATTCCTCAATTGATAAATGATAGAAGGCATATGAATAGGCAGTATTCTGATGAAGAAATCAAAGCTATCTATAGGCATATAAAGAAGTGCTCTAAATCACTTTTGATTACAGAAATGCAAGTTAAAACAACTCTGAGGCACCACTTCACAACTATCAGTTTGGTTAATATGACAAAAAAAGGAAAAATGATAACTGTTGAAGATGTGGGAAAATTGGGACACTGATGCACTGTTGGTGGAGTTGAACTGATCCAACCATTCTGGAGAGTAATTTGCAACTATGCCAAAAGGGCAGCCAAACTGTGCATACCCTTTGATCCAGCAATACCACTACTAGATCTGTATCCCAAAGACATCATTAAAAGTAAAAAAAAGTAAAAATATGCAAAAATATCTATAGCAGTCCTTTTTTGGTGATAAAAAATATTAGAAATTGAAGGGCTGCCCATCAATTGGCGAATGACTGAACAAGTTATGGTATATGAATGTAATGGAATATTATTGTGCAATAAGAAATGGTAAACAGGCAGATGGAAATATGTTTTACATGCTAGTACATGTATAACCTATATCAAATTGCTTACCATTTTTGGAAAACTGGAGGGAAGGGAGGAAGGGAGAAAAATTTGGAACTCAAAATCTTGTAAAAATGAATGCTAAAAATTTGTCTTGACATGTAATTGGGGGAAATACTGTTAAAAATAGTGGGAGTCAGTGAGTAAATATGTGGGATGAGAAAAATGAGAAGAGGCAAAGATGACTGAGATTACAAGCTATGAATGACTAGGATAATATTGATGCCATTAATAGCTATTGTGAAGAAGAGGAGCAGGCTTGGGAGAAGTAAGCATATTTCTTATTTAATATTGTTGAACGTGAGTTGCTAGTGGGGCAACAAGGTGGAGGTATTTAGTAAGCAGTTGGAGTATGCAGTTATGGAGGTTAGGGAGAAGAACAAGGCTGAAAATATACAATGGAAAGACATTTGCTTTGAACTTATCATGAATGCTGATGAATTGGTGAGGTGAAAGGGAAGTTTAACTTTTGAAGAAGAGTGTTGTCTGATAGAAAGGGATGGAGAAGAACCTGAACTGAATAAGAAGAATAAACAAATTGTGAAAGTGAATTGAAGAGCTTTCTAGTCCTGACAACCAGAGATTAAACTTGTGAAGGAGAAATAACTGGAAAAAATGAAGAACAATTCAGGCTTAAGGAGAAAAGAAGAAGCATTCAGCTTAGGAAGGAAAACAATTGAGTACAAAGACTCAAGAAGAGGGAGAAAGCATTTGTTAAGACAAAGTTAGCAGAAGGTAAACAAAACAAATTGCTAAAAACAAGATATTAATGAGAATAAGGGAAGGAAGTTCAGTGTAACTGTCAAGTTGTTAGAAAATTGATGAAATATTATGAAAGCATAATGAGGTAATAAAATGGTATAAATGTCTCAAAGAGGTGTTAATGAGCCCCAGTTTTATATACACTCACAAAAAGTGGGAAAGACAAGGACTGAGGATCACAATCATTGTGGATGACCTCAAAAATTTTGCAATGATTTATAATGAGTGTGCTCTGCTTAAATTCCTGCTGCTATGAAGTGGCTTCTCTCTTTGTTCAAAGTTTAGAATAGTCTCTCCACTAGAAGAGAAGATTCCATATTCTATGTTGTAAGTGACAATGAAGTATTTTTTAAAAATCAAAAGAGGGTCAGGGAAAGTTTGAAAAGTATCTAAAGAGACAGAGAGGAAATTTGACCCAAGTTTGGAAGTTGGAGTGTGGAAGAATGTGAAACATAGGAGGAAGGGAAGACAAAGACATACTATACACTTACAGCTAAGAAATATATGTATATAGCAAAGACACACAGATATGTACATATATGTGTGTATGTTTATGTATATGTGTACATATAGTTGTTCTTAAAGAGGGAGAAGAAAGATTTTCTAAAGAATGAACAGTTGCTTGTTCTCCAAGAAATATTGGAAGTCGAACAGCAATGCTGAGCTCATCAAGGTAAAGATCAGAAGAAAAGGAAAACAATGGGGGGTGTTGACATCTTGCTGAGAGGAATTGAGGGGACTTTTTGCTAACATGTTAATAACAATATAGATGTACATTGCACTCCCAGAGCATGATCTAGAAGTCTTGATGTAGAGAAGCACATCTGACCTCATAGACATCACTGACCTTGGGATTAAGAGAAGGCACAACTGCCTAATTCTTATTTTGCTGCTGTTTTCTCTATGTAGATGATTGACCTTTGACTTGAAAATGACAGAATTAAAATGACTAACAAGGAACTGATATACAAGAAAAATGAGACAGGGGCTGGAGTCAAGATGGCAGAGTAAAAGCAAGGACCTACTTGAGCTCTCCCCCCAAATGCCTCAAAAAACCTGTAAAAAATGACTCTAAACAAATTCTAGAGCAGCAGAAGCCAAAAAATGACAGATTGAAGCCAATATCCAGCCCAAGACAATCTGAAAGGTTGACAGGAAGGGTTATCTTACTGGCCTGGGAGCAGAGCACTGTTTGGTATGGACTGTGCCCAAGCAAACAGAGCTGGAGCAGGCCTGAAGGGACTGAATTGCAGATGGCTTCAGAGGTTTCCAGACTTCTCAACCCACAAATGCCAAGGACAATTTCGAAAATCAGTGTCTCTCATCTGGATGAGAGGGGGGCTTGGTCTAGCCCCAGCCCTGGCCTGTCCCCACCCCCAGGGCAACAGCAGCCACTGCCAAAGCAACAACTACTTCTGCAGTCCTCCTCTTAACAAAGAGCTCTAAAGTCAATAACTGGCTGGAAAAATGAGCAAAAGGGAAAAAAAACTCAGACTATAGATTCTTACTTCCTCAATGAAAAGGTATTTTTTTTACATCAATGGTGATGAGGAAGATCAAAACATGCAACCAGATGAGGGCAATAAAGTCAAAGCTCCTGCATCCAAAGCCTGCAAGAAAAATATTAATCAGTCTCAGACCATGGAAGAGCTCAAAAAAGGATTTTTAAAGTCAGGTAAAAGAAGCAGAAGAAAAATTGGGAAGAGAAATGAGAATGATGCAAGAAAATCATGAAAAACAAGTCAACAGCTTACTAAATGAGACCCCCCAAAATGCTAAAGAAAATAACATCTTTAAAATCAGACTAACTCACATGGAAAAAGAGGTCCATAAAGCCAATGAGGAGAAGAATTCCTTAAAAATAGGCCAAATGAAAAAAGATCCAAAAGCTCGCTGAAGAAAATAATTCCGTCAAAATCAGAATGGAGCAAATGGAAGCTAATGACTTCATGAGAAATCAAGAAATTATAAAACAAAACCAAAAGAATGAAAATATAAAAGACAATGTGAAGTATCTCATTGGGAAAACAACTAACCTGGAAAATGGATCCAGGAGAGGCAATTTAAAAATTATGGGACTATCAAAAAAAGAGCCTAGAAATCATCTTTCAAAAAATTATCAAGGAAACTTGCCCTGATATTCTAGAACCAGAGGGCAAAATAGAAATTGAAAGAAACCAATGATCAACCCCTGAAAGAGATTCCAAAAGAAAAACTCTTAGAAATATTGTAGCCAAATTCCAGTGTTCCAAGGAGAAAATATTGCAAGCAGCCAGAAAGGAACAATTTGAGTATTATGGAAACACAATCAGGATAACAAATGATTTAGCAGCTTCTACGCTAAGGGATCTGAGGACTTGGAATATGATATTCTAGAGGTTGAAAGAGGTCAGATTAAAACTAAAAATCACCTACCCAGCAAAACTGAGTATAATACTTCAACATGGAAAATGGTCATTCAATGAAATAGAGGACTTCCAAGCATTCTTGTTGGAAAGACCAGAGTTGAATAGAAAATTTGACTTTCAAATGCAAGAATCAAGAGAAACATGAAAAGGTAAATAGGAAAGAGAAACCATTAGGGACTTATTAAAGTTGAACTGCTTACATTCCTACATGGAAAGATGATAATCATAACACATGAGACTTTTTTCAGTATTAAGGTAATTGAAGGGAATATACATATATGTGTGTGTATGTATACACATAACTACACATATATGTATATGTGTGTCTGTATGTGCAAGTATGTGTATGTGTGTGTGTATATATATATACATATATATATGTATATACAGAGAGATAGTGAGAGAGAATGAACACAGGGTAAGCTGAATATGAAGGGATGATATCTAAAAAATAAAATTAAGTGTTGAGAAGAATGTACTGGGAGAAAGAGAAAGGGAGAGATAGAATGTAGTAAATCATCTCACATAAAAGAGGCAAGAAAGAGCTTTTACAATGCAAGGGAAGAAGGGGAGTGTGAGAGGGAATTAATGAGCCTTCCTTTCATCAGATTTGGCCTCAGGAGGGAATAACATACACAATCAATTGGGTACAGAAGTTTATCTTACCCAACAGGAAAGCAGAGGAGAATGGAATAAGAGAGGGAGGATAATAGAAGAGATGGCAGATTGGGGGAAGGAGTAACTGGAAGCAAACTCTTCTGTAGAGCGACAGGTCAAAGGAGAGAATACAGTAAATGTAGAGTGAGACAGAATAGAGGGAAATATAAGTCTTTCACAACATGACCATTACAGAAGTGTTTTGCATGACTATACGTGTGTGACTTGTGTCAAATTGCTTACCTTCTCAATGAGAGTGGGTGGGGAAGGAGGAAGGGAGAGAATGTGGAACTCAAAATTTTAAAAATGAATGTTAAAAATTGTTTTTACATACAACTAGGAAATAAGATATTTAGACAATGGGGTATAGAAATCTATCTTGCCCTACAGAAAAATAGAAGTGAAGGGGATAAGGTGAGGCAGGGTGACAGACGAATGAAAGATTAGAGGAAAGGGTAATCAGAATACACACTACCCTGGGGTTGAGGGGAGGGAGAGATGGGGAGAAAATAGGAGCCAAGAAAGCAAATATTATCAAGGAGGGAAGGAGTGGCAAATTGTTTTGTATAATTCTGAAAGGCCAAGGAAGAGAAGGACTGAGAAACAACCACTGGATTTGGTATATAGGGATGATCAGTCCCCTTTAGAAGAGCAATTTCATGGAATAAAATCCAAGTTACAAGGAGTTGGGGGGCAAGTGGTCAGTGAGGAGGTAAAGACAGGATATGTAACTTGATATTTTTAGAAATTTCACAGTGAAAGGAAAATGAGATGATAGCTTAAGATAATGTCAAGGGATGGGCTTACAAGGAAGACCTGGACATGTGTATAGGTAAAAAAGAAGCATATAGTAGAGTGGGAAGTATTGGAGCTGCACAAAAGGTGTTATATTTGATGGAAAGAGGATCTGGAGAATACGAAGGAAAACTATCACTTCTCTAGAAATAAAATGAGAAAAAGAAAAGAGTTCATTACAAGAGAAGGAATTAACTGGTACTTTTTATGTTTGTGCTGGTATTTAGTAACATTACAGAAATTGATTCTGGTCCATGAAACAACCAAAACCTGTGTTCTTCCTTATGAGACAAAAGACTGATGAATGAGAACCTCCATAGCACCATTTTTAAGTAACAATAAGAACAAACAAAAATGTTCTTGTCCTGTGCTATAGAGCATTATTATTGGACTCTTTCCTAACATAGATAAATCTCAACCTTGGGGTTACTAATGCCTCTCCCTAACATAAATGAGTCTTTCTGAAATGATTCAAGTATATAAAATAAAGGTGTATACAACCACTACAGTTATATGTTGCATAAAGGAGATGACCATTGCTGGTGAGTTAAGCTAGGGAGAAAGGTTTGGAGATTCATCCAAGGATCTAAAATTTGTATTTCTAGGGCAAGTGTTGGCATTAAATATTTCATGACTGCTCCAATTAGTTTTCTAATTTTCAATTTACATATTATGAAAATACGTTGTGTTACATGGCTATATGTGTTTGGTGTGATTTATTTTATGTAGCCAGATTTACAGTTTTTTATAATCAAGCATTTTAACTCCATTTTACTCCATAAAACAAGTGTTGTTTAACCACAGAAAGAAGAAAATGAATTGTAGATAGTCATTCATGAGCTTCACTAAGGATTGAGGATAATTTTATATGCCTTGCTGCTTACCTGCACATGAATCTTTCTAACCTCTCCTTTTCTTCCTCCTTGATTCCTTTTTCCTTCCCTTCCTTCTTTTTCAGTGTTTTTTCTCCCCTATTCAAGTAGAGCTCCACCTATAGTCTGTTAGAGGCTAAAATCACCCAGCTTTACAGCAGCAGGCTAAATATATCACTCTTCTTTCCTTTGTAGTTTTACTCCACAGAGGAATTTAAATCAACCTGGTTTAGATTCATAAATTTAGCAACATCCAATATCCTTTAGGCGGGGGGGGGGGGGGGGGGGGAGAAGGAGTGGGGGAGAGATGAAAGTCACATTTGGACCTAAACTGATAACTGCAAGGGTCTCTGGTCAAAAAAAAAATAAAAGATGAGAGGGAGGGGAAGGAAGGCTTCCTCAGACGCTGGAACGCTGTCCAGCCTCTGGTTCTGAAATTACAATCTGATTTCCCGAGCCACATTTATTTAATACTGTGCGGAATGAGCAAATGGGAGGGTGGGAAACAGAATTGGGTTCCTGCCTCTGTGGATTTGATTTAGAGGTTCTCTTATTGTTTTAATTTAGAATGAACTTCTTCCATTATGCAAAGCAGGAAAGACTAGGGGCATTATTTTAAAGGAATATCCAAGTAAAGGAACCTGGAAAAGTGTGGGGAAGTAAAAGGACTAAGTTTGCACCCTCATAAGGGAAATTACTGGATTTATAATCTCTTTCTTCCCCAGAGGACAAAAGACAAGAATATCTGGGACATTTTGCCCACTTTCCGTCTCAGGCCTCAGAAAAAAGTAAGCTCTTTTCAGGTAGTCTATGAAACTCAGATCTTCATTTGCATGTATTTTTAAAGCTCAGATATTACATTTGACAATATATTAAGGTCATGCATGGTTCTTGTAATAAAGTTTCGTGCTTCGTTTTGTAGTGGTGATCTGAGGGGAAGTGGAAGGAAATAAACCAGTAAACCAAAATTGGCATATTTGAAAACCTAATAGTTTCAAAAAGACAACACGTTGCTGTCTCCCCCTCCTCTGAAATCTTGTTGATTTGTTGAGTGTTTGACTTTCTAGGAGAGGCTATTTACCAATTCCCTAGGCTTGTATTATTAAAAGATTCTCAGCTCAACAACAGGCTTTTGTGATTTCTGCAGAATACTTGCAGAAACCAAATCTCCTAGGAGTACAATAAAAACAAACAAATCAGACCTATCATGCAATCATGAATGCCCCAAACTGATCGGTACTTGGGGTACTCAAGTGGGGCATTTCACTTTGATAGCTGTCCATTCTTTTTCATGGTGAGATAGCTACAGGGATAGAAAAGGCAGCCGCCTTCACAGAATCAAGCAAACGGTTTCACGATTTTTCTTAACCCCCGCTGCTTTATTTTGGCCGCTTCCCTACCCCGCCGGGAATACCATCAAGATCTTAGTCCAGGTAGATCTGACGTCAAGAGATGGCTTTCGTCGATTTGACGTGTAAACACTCATTTCCATTCTGGCTCGGGAGGGTTGGGGCTCCATTCAGCCCGGAGACAGAGGCGCTGTGCTGTGCGCTCGCTGGAAAGCTCCCACTTCTGCACCTCCTCTCGGTTAGCATAGCAACGAGGAGCAAGAAGTGATCCAACGGAGTCTGAATCTTGAAAGATTGATTTCTTGTTTGTCTTTCTCCTATATTGGTTTCCTTCTCTCCTGTTCCCATCGTGTGTGTGCAATGGATGTGAGATATCGGTCTCTGCAGTACACTGCTTTTGCTCTCTATTTCTGCTGGTGTGCAATGTACAGTGGTAGAGCAGAAAAACAGTTCGTTAATGAATGGGCAGCGGAGATTCCTGGGGGTCTAAATTCAGCCAAAGAGATAGCAGAGGAGCTGGGTTACGACCTTCTCGGACAGGTAAGCTTGCACTTCACAAGTTACTTTCTGGTGCTCGGGGCAGCTGCAGTGTCTATATGTTGGGGTCTGCCGGTCCTGCCGATCATTTAGTCGTCGTGTTAACACTAAAGGAGGTTTGATCTTCTTGACTTAGTCCTTTCTCTGGGCGGGCTGTTAGAATGCCTGTATTAGTTGCCGTTTCTATGGGTGCGACCCGGTAGAAGCATGTCTGGGCAGCAGCTGTTTGCTGCTCTCTTTTCCGCTCACTGCCTGCTCTGAGATCGAAAACCGTCCCAGTGCGGTTTCTAAGTGATATCTCTCCCCCTTGCCTAGGGAATTCCCAGTATCCCCAGACTCCCGGGACCCGCCGGGCAGGAGTCCCGACGCACGCAGTTCCTAGAGCCTCGACCCAGTCTGCGTCAGGAGCAGCTGGCTCCTTCCTTCTTTTCAATATGGCAGCGTCATAAGCAAGGCAGGCCTTGGTGGTATCGGCTAGCCGTCCCAGAAGCTGCAAGGGGGCATGCCAGAGCTACTGAGGTAGAACTCAGCCTGAGATGGGTCGAATCCCAAAGAAGCTCGGGGGGTGCGGAGATTGCCGGGAACTGTCTGGGAGCGTTGTACGGAATTGAGGGACCGCCCCCGGGTCCCAGGCCCCGCCCTGCCCACCTTTTCTGGTTGTAAAGAAGCTTCATCGAGAAACTTGCGAAGTCTGGGCTCTCAACTTTTCCCTGTATGCCCCCCATTCACACCCCACCCCTACCCCCAGGCTTCAAGCTGCCGGACTTTGGGGACGGGGCTCATTAACCATGTATTTCTTCTGCAAAGTGCGTAGTCGCTTTGGCCAGGGGTCTCCCTCCCTGGGAAGGAAGAGCTGGAGGAAAAGTGGGGCTCAGGTTCGCACAAATAAGTGGTGAATAAGAAAGAGAACTGGGGGGGGGGGGGGAAGTGTTCATCTGCCAGGCTCGGTGACAAATTATTCTCTTTCCTAAATTAAAATCCCCGCTCTCTGCCCGGGAAGTTACTATGAGGAGGGGTGACTAGGCAGGTGGAGCGGAGGATGAAGAAGTTGTACTTCCTCCCACACTCTTTTTTCCCTCCCCCCATTTTTTTTTCTTTTTTTATTTCTTTCTGTCTTTCTTTCTTTCTTTCTTTTTTTTTTGGCGCGTTTTTCCGGAGGTTGTGTTCGTGATGCTACTGTAGCCACAGATGAGTAACTGGATTTACGTTTCAGTGTAATTGCTAATTCTATCCACTGAGACCACAAGGGAATGGAACTACATTCCACTTCCAGTGGCTACATTTTTCACCTTGGGTATGAAATAACCGGCAATCCCACCGGCAAATAAAGTCCTTCAGAATTCCCAGTCCCTGGTAGAGGGAGGGACTGAAAAAAAAATTAGGACCAAAGATAAGATTCCAGTCAGAATCTAATGAATATTCCTTTCCGTTTTCCCACGTACTGGTAAAAGACTCTTTTCTTTAGTGGAACTACAATTCAATTAAGTTCTCCTAGGTGCCAGGCATTGTGCTGTAGCCAAGGACACTAAAATGAAAAGTTCCCACCCTCAAAGAGCTTAGACTCTACTATGGAATGATAAGGCATATTCACAGATAAGTAGGATACAGGGCATCGCGGTTACGGATCCTAGAAACAATGTGTGTATGTGTGTGTGTGTGTGTGTGTGTGTGTGTGTGTGTGTGTGTGTGTGTGTGTGTGTAGTGATTTCATTGATGTAGGGAACTCCCTATGAAGAATGCAGATCATCATCTGTTCTACAACTTGTAGACTTAGATAATTGCCTAGAGACACGGAGGCATTAAGTGACTTGTCTAGAGTCTTACAAATGAAAGGCAGCCCTACTGGAGTGTGAGAATACAGATCAAATGTAGTTATCTCAAGGCTTGAATCCAGGTTTTCATTTTTGTTTTCTGTCTCTGAGATTACCTCTAATAAGAAAAAAAAGTCATATGATAATCCAATTCGACTCCCAACAAACATTTATTAATTACCTACACTTTGTGCAAAGCACTGTGGTAGGAGCTGAGTGTCTGAGGTTTCATGCAAATTCCTTCTAGCTGCAAGCCCAATTCACATAGTTGCTGTTTATACCTAGTGAGTGCAAATACAGACCTCAGAGAGTTACGAGTTAGTGTGACCCTGTTCAAGTCACTTAATCCCATTGTCCTCTTTCCCTCCCCCCCCCCCCAAAAAAAACCAACATAGAACAAATCAAGCAAGTGGTCCTCAGATTTTTCTTTGTGGGGAGGGTTGTCACCTAGAGATGGTTAAAATAATTCGTGGTTATTTGCATATGATTTACATACTGGCTTTTTTTCCTAAAGATTTTCTCAGTGGAATATTCATTATTGTTTTGCTTAAAGCCACAGTTTTCCCTTCATGATTCCCTACATGATTCAATCTCATTGACCTAGATAGCCATTTGCCAGTAGTTTATTACGCAACATGGGTAAGAATGTATGTGAAGGCAGAGATAGAATTGGGAGGGTCACCAGTGAGTGATCGTCACTTTGGGTTATTAAGGACCCACCATCTGTAATACACTGTCCCATATGCCCAGCATTTATCTCTAGGGCGTAGCAAAATTCCTTGAACATAATTGGTCTTTAATAATGGTTTGTGGAATCAAAGATTTATAATGGGGGATCAACTGGATTAGACACACTAAATATCAAAGCATTTGTTAAGAAGATTTTTTTCCCAAGGCATTTATGGTGACTAAAGCTAACTCTTCCAATGAAAATAGATCAGCACTGTAGAATATAATCATTCTGACTCAAATTCACCTATCTATAACTATGGCTATGACAATACTACAAATCATCAGCATGGCCTTTATAACACTGTCTATTTAAATAGTATCCAAGAAGAGAAAACATTTATTTCCTCTCAGTTATATTGAATTCATCAAATATTTATTGAATCTCTTCTATGTGTCTAGCACTGTGGGAAGCAATATCCTACAAAAATGTACTGCCTCTAAATGGAAGCAGACGCTTTTCCATTAATACAGAATGAACCAAAATGTTCCACAATTGAGGCCCATTATATTCATGCATGTGCTACCAAGAAAAGAGGGGTGAACATCTGTAGTGTGATGTAGCAGAAAGAGCACTTTCAGTCAGGAAAACTCAGATTCAAATCCTATCTCATATACTTAGCCACCTTAGCCTTCCTATTTTTCAGTTTCAAATGTAAAATGAGGAAGTTGAAATCAGTGGCCTCTAAAATCCCTTTCTTAATTTGAGTGTTTTCCCCCTATTGATTATCTGCAGTTTATCCTGTCTATATCTTGTTCATGCATCTTTTTTTCCATATTGTCTTCTTTAGACTATGAGTTCCTTGAGGGCAGGCATGGTGTTTTACCTTTCTCCAGTGCTTATTAGAGTTCCTGGTCCATGACAGGTATTTAAAGAAAGTTTATTGAATGACTGATTTTCAACTCTACATCTATGATTTTAAATTTAATTTAAAATGTAATTTAAATTTAAAATCCAAGGCATACTCTAAATAAAAGTCATCCTTTGCAGGTCAGTTGAAATTAGCTGTTTGTTAGATAAGAGCTTCTTTCAGAAATGAATTTTTTATTTTGAAATCTCTCTGACTTATAGATTGGATCACTTGAAAATCACTACTTATTCAGGCATAAAAGTCACCCCAGAAGGTCTCGAAGAAGCGCCATTCACATCACGAAGAGATTATCTGATGATGACAGAGTAAGTTCTTTAATTTCTCTATGAGTTAGTGTGCTGGCTTCTTTGCCTAGTCCTTAATTCTAATGAAAGTCAATGAACTTTTATTCTGATGATTAGATTTATTGTACAATTTTCCCTACTCTAAGTATATACTTTCACTAAAAATAATATTATTGGGTTAATTTGTATGAGATGATAAACACGAATGAATATAATGTGCCTGTTGCATACTTACTTTGATACTGTAAACCTCTGTAATTTTGCCCCTGTGGCTCCTTCCAAACCAGACCTCAGTCCCTCTAAGGACTTCATAGAAAGTCTTTGAGATTTGTTGTGAGACCAAGTTTATCTCCCTATAGCCATCCTGGTAATGAATCTCACTGACCTTAGCTTGGCTGGTCTTTGGATGTCTCAGAACTAGCAGTTTGCTAATACCTGCCAGAGATTATTTTTGTTTGTTTGTTTTGCTTTTGGCATAGCCTCTAAGAAGCCAGGCTTACCTCCACTGTTCAAGTTAAGGCAGAGGAATAAGAGTTCAATATGTCTATCAATCAATCAATAAACATTTACTAAGCACTTACTATGTGCCAAGCACTGTGCTAAGTGATGGGGATACAAAGAGTTGAAAGATAGTTCCTGACCTCGAGGAGTTTATAATCTACTGGAAGAGATAACATGAAAATGAATATATATATGTATATGTATATGTATATATACATATATATGTATACGAAGCAAGTGATATGCAGGATAAATAAGGAATAATTAACAGAAGGAAAACATTAGAATTAAGAGACATTGGTGAAGCCTTCCTGTAGAAGGTGGGATTCTAGTTGGGATTTAAAGGAAGTCAGGCAGGTCAGTACCTGGAATGGAGAAGGGAAAGCATTGCAGACAAAGGGGACAGTCAGAGAAAATGCTCAGATCTGAGAGATGGAATGTCTTGTTCCTGGAACAGTCAAGAGGCTAGTCACACTGGATTGAAGAGTACATGTCAGGGAATAAGATGTAAGAAAACTAGAAAGGTAGGAGGGGTTAGGTTATGAGGGTTTTGAATGTCAAACAGAGCATTTCAAATGTGATCTTGTAGGCAGAAAACCACTGGAGTTTATTGAGAAAGCATTGTGTGATATAATTGGACTTGTGCTTTATGGAGTATGTGTGTCCATATGTACATACATACATACATATAAACACACATACATATACTTATGTACACACATCTGCATATGCAAGATGTTCCAATTGCATTAATTTAAAACTGTATATGTGTGTATATTCATGCACACATATGTTTAGTGAAGGAATATATAATAAATAGCATATTATAACATAATTATGATATAATATCTTATATAACAATAATTATTATATCTTATATTATATAATATGATAACTATTATAAAGTTATATTTAATAATATAATAATTATTCTAATATATCATGTTTAATATATTCCTCCACTAAAGTCTTATTCATATGTCTTACTTCAAATACAGATATTTATTACAGAAACATATCTTAAAATACCTAACTGATGTTCACATTAGATCAGAAATCATGAGACAAAAGTCTCATAACAGATTTTATTTACATAACAATTTATAAAAAACTTCCCCCACAGCAGGCCTTTGAGATAAGTAGAAACCTATTTTGCAGACAAGGAAATCAATTCCAAGAGAGCTTAGGAGATTTATCTAAAAGTTGCATAGCTAATAAGTGGCAGAGTCAACATTCCAACTCTGGACTTCTGGCTCTAAGTTCAGTGGTCCTTCAATTGCACCACAGCTAGGTTCTAGTACAAATTTAATCTACCTAGTAACTTTCAAAAACAATTCACAAGACTATGAATGTGTGTATGGATATGTACATACATACATACATACATATCTATATCTATATCTATATCTATATTTCAATTGCAGTCACCTAGAGTGAAGTATCATGCGCCCCGTGGGTGGCCACTGTACTTCCAACAAGGGAAAGATAGGGAGATCCAGTCTCAAAAAAAAAAAAAAAACCCATTGATTTTGGAGTCTGACAACCTATGTTCAAATCACCCCCCCAAAACAAATTACCACCTATTAGACCTTGTACATAGAGGAATTTACATGCAATAAATGATCATAGATTTAGAGTTAGACAAAATGTTAGAAACCATCAAGCCCAATATTCTCAGTTTATAGATGAGGAATCAATTTAGTTTCACCCTCCTCTAGTCATTATCATTCAGATCTTTGTAGTTATGTCAGATTATGCTTACCATAAAAATTGAATAGATTTGATGATGATGATAAAATTGTTATAGCACTTTAAGGATTGCAAAGCATTTTACAAACATTAACTCATTTTATCTTTACAACAACCCTGGGAAGTTGGTATGATAACATCTTCATTTTACAAATGAGGAAATTGAGATAGCTAGAGGATAAATGACTTGTCCAGGGTCACAAAAACTATTAAGTGTCAGAGGCTAGATTTGAACTCAGGTCTTCCTGACTGGAGAGGGCAGGTAATCCAATCCCCAGCTTACCCTTTTCTGTATCTTATGCTATCATACGTGTATCATGAGAACGTTCCCTACACCAGTGGAGATCAACAAGTGGTCTTTAGTCATCTGCGGAGAAGTTAATTGACTTGCCAAGGGCCAAACAGACAATATATATTAGAGGTGAGAACTGAACCCAGTTCTTCCTGTCTCTTGAAGTGATTTGCTAGAGGTCATACAAAAAGTAAGAGGTAGAGCTGGACTTCGAATCCAGGTCTCCTACTTCCATGTCCAGTAGACTTTTCAATGTTGCCTCTCACACTCCTCCAAGGTGGAGATTGTGTTTGGCATCTGTATCACTCCTATAGCTCTCTGAGCTAATTTAAGCATCCCAAGTAAGCAATAGCATTCCTGAGATGGAAGCTAAGATTGGAGATGTCTTTAACAACAACAACTATAAAAACAATGGTAATAACTAACATTTCCACAGAACTTACACAGTGCCAGCTGTGCCAAGTGCTGTACAATTATTATCTCATTTGATCCTCACTAGTCCTGGGAGATAGGTGCTATTATTATGCTCATTTAACAAATGAGAAAACTGAGGTAAAAGAAGGTTAAGTGACTTGTTCAGGGTCACACTTAGCAAGTGTTTGAGGCCAGATTTGAACTCAGGTCTTCCTGTCTTCAGGTATGGAACCCTATCCACTATACTATCTAGTCAGGTAAGCAATTTTTCAGCAGGAAATAGTGTAGACAGTATTGATGTTTAAATAAGGACCAAATGACCTTTGAGATCCCTTTAAGATTCTGTGATTCTACAATTCAGTGCCTGCACAAGTCAGATTTTGCTCTCCACCTTAGTCCTCCACCTCCATCCTCTATACTTTCCCCAACTCTGATACGTCAGTTGTCTACCCAGCTCATTGTCAAACTCAGAGGTCCTAATCGGACAGCCTTGCTTATCAACTATACCAGGTTGGAAAAGGCCAGGGAATTTTCTAGATATGTATAGCATGTGGTTTTAAAAATACCATTTACACTCAGTGTCTCTGGATAGGTCAATACAATCTAGTGGAAAGAACAGCAGCCTGAGAGAGGAGACCTAACCTCTAGTCCAGGGTCCGCCATTAACTATTTCACTTCTGTGCTTCAATTTCCTCCTCTGTTGGTTGTTGTCATCTGTTCTTGAAGAGGACTGACATGACATTACTAGGCTGGAGTCAAGGTAGTGTGTCCAACTGTGGCTGATCAGACCAGCATGAACTTGAAATACTCTATCACAGTTCAGGCACAAATAGTCCATATGAACATTTGGAGTTGAGATATCTCTAAATTTGTGCATCTCACATTTCTTTTGAGCTACTAAAATTCTGCTTCGGGGATAGAGTTCAGTGCTTTCGTTGATGTGGACACGCCATACTAGACAGTCCTTTGCCAGTGTCTCTCATGTCATGCAATTGATTCCAAAATTCTTCAGGGAGATGAGACATACTTTGAGAGTGTCCTTGTATCATTTTTTCTGACCTCCATGTGAGCACTTGCCTTGTGAGTGTTCTAGGTAAAATAATCTTTTAGGCAAATATAAGCTTGACATTTGAACAATGTGGTCAGCCCATCAGTGTTGCAGTCTCTGCAGTAGAGTTTGAATGCTTGGCAGTTTAGCTTGAAAAAGGATCTCAGTGCCTGATACCTTATTTTGCCAAGTGATCCTCAGAATCTTTCTAAGACAATTTAAATTGAAGTGATTCAGTTTCTTGGCATGTTGCTGGTATACTGTTCAGGTTTCACAAGCATACAACAATGAGGTCAGCACAATAGTTCTGTAAACCTTCAATTTGGTAGGCAATTTAATATATCTTCTCTCCCACACTTTCTTTTGGAGCTTCCCCAAAACCAAGCTAGCTCTAGCAATGCATGCATAAACCTCATCATCTATGCCTGGAAAGTCTACTGTCAAGGTAAATGAATTTATCCACAACATTCAAAATTTCTCTATTTGCTGTAACCAATGGTTCCATGTATGGATGGTTCAGTGCTGGCTCGTGGAGAACCTGTATTTTCTTTCTGTTAATTGTTCGACCAAAATTGACACAAGCAGGAAAGAACTGATCCTCAGAGCCTGCATTGAGTGCACAATCATCTGCGGACAAAAAGTCATGCAGCAATTCTCCCTCTATGTTAGTCTTGGCACTTTAGTCTAAATTGAAAGGGTTGGACAAGATCTCTGATGTTACTTCTAGCTTCAGCCTTCTTTGATACAATGATTCTTTATGAAGTAGATAGCACTAGAATAACTACTGGAAAAAGCAATGATTAGGAGACCCAGGTTTGAGTTGCAGTTTTGTCCTTAACTAACTCTGTGGCTTTAAACAAGTCACAGCTCCAATCTGGATCATAGATTCTTTGTTTTGTTTTGTTTTTATTTTTTTAATGTGAATGAATGAGTTGGACTAAATGATTTCAAGGGTTCCCTTCTAGCTCCAACATTTTGTGTTTTGTGTCTGACAAACCCAAGCAAATATCTTTCAGGGTCCCTTTCCAATGGTAACTTCCTTTCCTCTCCTCAGGTCAGACATCTTTTTGCAGGTTGTGTATCAGCATTCACATGAAGTCTTGTCTCCAGGCACTGTGACTATGAATGTTTGCTCCTCTGGTTAAAGGACAGCACATCCTGAGGCCAGACTGAACTCCTTAGTTTGTCATCAACACAGTTTAACCCTCTCCCTCTGTCCTCTTCTTTCACCTCACAGAGGAAAGGGTGATTGGGAAGAATAATGAGAAACTAATGCTTTTTGAATTCAGAGTATCCGTAGAAAAGATTCAATAGCCTAATTTTATTTTTAATGTGTATTGTCCTCTTGAAACCAATATGGTCTTCACTGGAAAACAAGACAAAGTGTGAAGAAGGGTTAAACCTTGATCCACAGTGGGTCGCTACTTGTCCTTTAATAAAATCCTAACCAAAATAAATTTTATGATAGGATAAATAACATTCCAATTTGACTTACATTTTTATTGCTACCCATGCCCCTGTAATTTGGGGGCCCCAATTACTTTACCCAAGTTCCATCCATAGTAAGCATGTTTTCAGTTTGCTATATCATGTCGATTGCATTCTCCCAGAAGTTATCGTGGACTGCTAGATGAATGACATCACCTACAACCATGCTTCTCAGAATTGTAAATCAAGTTTGGATGATTGCTCCCTTTCATTGCTCTGACTGACGTTCGCAAAACTAACTCTTAAGTTTCATTTTAGTACATTTTGTTTACATTTTTTCTGATTTTCATTCAAATTATCATTTACAATGAAATGCAATTGTGTACCCACTTCCTAAGATTGTACTAGAATACTCTCCAATTGGAAGTGACCCTCTTCTCTAAAGATAAGCACTTGGTCCCTAGCAGCCTGCTTCCAGAAGACTAATTTAAATGATGGGCAGTCTATTCTAAGCATTAGATATCTTTCAAGCCAACACAATATAGCTTTCAGATATATGCAGTTTAAAAATAATTCATTAGTGAGTAATTTCTGGTTCCTGAATTCCTCCCAATGTTTATGGTAGTTTCACAGCACATTTTCTAACTGGAGTATCAAGATGAAGTCAGTGATTGATTTTTGTCGTTTATTTTAGATTATTTTTCCCAATGTAAAAATAAATTACATTTAACTCATGAGTTTCCACTTACATCTGTTAAATCCCAAGACACACTGGACTTCCACTCTGGGTACAACAGAGGTAACATTTTAAATAGGAAGGAAAGGTTCTTCTTGCTCAGCAAGTGGGTTTTTACTAATATGACAGCCTTGTGTATTGAAAGTCATCCCTGGTACAAGAAAGAAAATTAAGAATATTTACCATGTGCTATGATTTTTTCAAATTTTAGTGGACAACAATGAGCTCAGTGTGAGGCAACAGTATGTTAGGGCATTTAAGAAAGTGAATGCAATCTTAGGATAAAGAAAGGCTCTATGTTGAAGATTGGGGAGATTTGGACAGTACCTCTGTACTCTGCCTTAGTGAAATTAAATTAGGAATATTATGTCAAGTTCTGGACATCAGATTTTAGGAAGGAGAATATCCAGAGGAAGACAATTACAGAAAGACAAATTTAGATTTGACGTAAGGAAACATTTCCTAACAATGAGAGGTATCCCAAAGTAGAATGACCTGCCTTGGGAAATAGTGTGCTCTCTCTCAATGGCGGTATTCAAGCTAAGGCAGGATGACTATTTCTCAGATATGTTGCAGAGGGGATACTTGATTAGGTACAGTTTGGACTAGATGGCTTCTAAAGTCTCTTTGAACTCTGAGATTCTGTCAGAAGACAACTTGAAGCCACAATTCTCCCCATTTACTAATCATATGACCTTGAGCAGTTTCCTTCACACCTATGAACCTCACCTTCCTTATGTGTAAAGTGGAAATAATAGTATGTACACTATCTACGTCATAGAAGTGTTGTGACGATAGTACATACATGAATGAGATAGTGTATATCAAACATTAATAAACTGTAAATTGATCTACAAATGTCAGCTTTTACTAAATGATGCGTAAACCAAACACATATGGGTAGATAATCCTAGCCAGAAGAGATCGAGTAGCTAAACAAATAGACACAGACACAGTTTGGGAGTTAAGATCATTTAAATTACTAGAAAAATCACCTGGTCAACGTACTGTATAGAAGTTTTTTGAGGAAAGTACTTTGTTACCTTAAAAGTATCATACACATATGTTTATTTTCTGATGGTGTGGATGCAGTTAGAAAAAATGATTGGAGAATCTCAGAATATCCAAGCTACAAGAGAGTTGGGAGATTATATAGCCCCAACCTCTCATTTTAAATGAAAATAAAAGCAAATTTTATAATACACACTGACCATCATCCAAGAGAAATGACAAAATATCCTCATTCCATTAGTCAAACACTCCTTTAGATAGTGTAGAAACATCTAAAATACTGAGTGGATTTTTTTCTTTCATTCAAGTGCTTGTGTAGAAAAAGCTAAGACAATAAATCATTTTTTAAAAAAAGCCTTACACTTTCTAAAATCTATGGCCAGCATTTGAATTTTTTTTCTCTTTTAAGGCATTATTTTTGAGTTTTTGAATATGTTGTATTTTGCATAAGATATAGATGGCACACTTTCTATCAGGTGCATATCATAAGCTCAAATTCACAGAAGCATAAATGTGTGGCTGTCCTGTGATAAGCCTATGATGCACTGGGTAGGGTGTGAAGTTGGGACTTAATCCTTTTCTCAGTTAATCTCCAACTATTTGTGTGATCTAAAGATCATTCAATGGCTTTGTACCTCGTATAAGATCCTGTTATAGACATTGTTTAGAGGGAAGATAATTTTCATTTAATTTGATCTGCTTATATAATATGTGACTCAGTATTAGAGTTCCATATGTGAGTCTGGGGATCAATACAGACACCTCTCATCACAATTTTACTCTCATAAGCTGCTGCCCCTGAGGACTAAGAATTATTTTCTCACAGTTTCTGCTTTTCAGTGCAAGTATATGATGAGAATTCAAACTGTAGTCATGATTTGTTGAGTCTCTCTGCCACAGTAGACACATTAACAACTGCAGAATACATAAAAAATGTGTGTGAAGTGTGTTATACATTTTCCTCTTTTGTAACCACAGAGTAAATAATTGGGAAGAATCATCTCTGATGAATGGTTTCTTTCCTCCTTGAGGTGTGCTTTACTGTTATAAGGGAAATGTTCATCTCCCTAGTTGGCATCCTCCTTGCACTGACTGAGGTCAGATCACCCATCTGCCAGGTGTCTGCTGGGGCTACGACCTGATGGGGTGAGGACAGTGGTATTGTTGGGGAATGTTGCAGTTTGACCTATCCAAATATCTCTTCAGGTAACATGGGCTGAGCAACAGTATGGAAAAGAGAGAAACAAACGTTCTATGCTAAGAGTTTCAGCAGAGGACCTCTTCAACGACCCAATGTGGAATCAGCAGTGGTATTTGGTAAGTCTTTACTCAAACATGGATGCGCATTTTGTATTTTCATATTGACACATTGAGGAATGCAACGACCCTGTGTGAGCTTGAGTAAGAGCGAGTGGATACTCACAAGATCTCAAACTTAGTCCTTTGGTGGTGGAAGGGAAGAGAGGGAGATAAGAGAATTCTGGTGCTATGTTGTTGTTGTTCAGTCATTCAGTTGTGTCTGATTCTTTGTGACCCCATGGGCCACATTGTTCATACAGTTTTTTGACAAAGATACTGAGTGGCTTGCCATTTCCTTCTCCAATGGATTAAGCAAACACAGCTTTTGTGATTTGCCTATGGTCAGAAAACTAGCAATTATCTAAGGTCAGATTTAAACTCAGGTCTCCTTTGACTCTGGGGTAACTAGGTGGCACAGTGGATAGAGTGCCAGGCCTGAAGTCAAGAAGACTCTTTTTCCTGAGTTCAAATCTGACCTTGCTGTGTGACCCTGGGCAAGCTACTTAATCCTGTTTGCCTCAATTTCCTTACTTGTAAAATGAGCTGAAAGAGGAAATGGCAAACTACTCCAGTGACTTTGTCAAGAAAATCTCGAATGGGGACATAAAGAATCAAACACAACTGAAGTAACTCAACCACTGAGCCATCTAGCCGCCTCTTAAGTTCTGGTGCTGCCTTCTACTAAATCCCCAGAGAGAACAATATAGCAGGTCCCTTGGATTGTCAGATGGATGTCAATTCTATGCCCATTTCAGCCTTTAAGAAATTGGGACTTATTTCCTTTTTGACCATAGGCAAGTTACTTGATCATTTTGGGCTTTACATCATCAGTCATCTGTAAAAATGAGATAGGAGACCCTTCAGTTCCTTTCATGCTCAATCAATGACTTTAGAATAGTGACCTGAGTTTAAATAACACCTCTGAACATACTGGCTCTCTGATGTTGGACAAGTAACTTAACATCTTAGTGCTCTAAGTCAGAGGTGTCATACATGCATGGGGTCCCAAGTACAGCCAGAACCACATTGAAATGTAATTGGAAAATATTTAACAAAATAAATCAAATGTAGCAAACTACAAATAACACTGAATTTTAAACCTACATTAATCCTGGTCCCTCAGGGACCCTTATGTATAGATTAGTGGTCTCCATTTCTATTTGAGTCTGACACCACTGCTCTGGGCAACCCTCGAAGACTCTAAGTTTCAGTAACTGTGCCAGCCAACATTGCGAAAAGGAATTTCTTCTTTGGGAGTTCCCTGTGCCAATGGAATCAAAAGTTGAATTATTCTCCCCACGTACTGAGGGGGTTTTTTGGGTAAAATTTTAAACTTAAATACAACATGATTAAAGAAAAAAAGAACATTTCTACATACACAGCAGAACATGAGAGGATTCAATATAAAACAATAAATTTCCATTTCAGGAAAATCTATATAATAAATACTACACATTGTTTTCAAAGATAGCCAGCTTTTCTGCGCTTCTTTCTAAATTTTCTTTTGTTCTCTGCTGTGTACTTTTAACTTGATTTTTCCTCTCCCTCCACCAAGAAGGCTATAAACATACGTACATATACATAAATATCTGTAAACATGCACATATATACACATATATACTCATACACATATACATAAGATCATACTATACATATTTCCCCTTCTCCTATATTTCTCTGGAGTTGCATAGCATTTTCCTTCACAAGTCAAAATATTTCTGTGCTTTTCTAAATCAACCAGCTCATCGTTTCCTACACCACAGCAGTATTCCAACACAATCACATCCTATCTGAGAGATTGTCTATGAAAGTTTTCCGCCAATTTTCTGCTTTCCTTCTATTCCTGGCTACATTGCTTTTATTTATACAAGAAATTTTTCATTTAAAATAATATCCTATGTATTGTTCAGTAGAAGAATATACTTCTCCATGACTCCCCAACTCTATCTCAGTTAGTTACGTTTCACAGTAAGAGGTATGGCCTCCCTCGTTGTTCCTGAGGCTGAAAATTCATTCCCTTATGAATATGATCAGATGTGTTATGTGATTTGAACGCCCTAGCTTCCTTCATAGCACACTTTACTGGCACCTGGTTGGTAGGCTATGGTTTCTACATACTTCAGGTCAGCAAATGGGAAAAGGGTTTATTCTGCCAGAGGCAGAATAAGGTAAAAATTTTTTTTCTTGTTACACACGAGTTACAGACTCCTTTGTTGAGTATCTGACAACCTCTCTTGGTGTTTTGCTGCCACGGACTTCCACTCCCTGACATCCCAGCCATGCAGTTCCATATTATGTAACTTTAGAACACAGAGGGAGACAGACACAGAGATGCAATGAGAAAGGAAGGAGAAGGGGAGGGAGAGAAAGGAAGAGAGACAAAGACAGAGAGACAGAGAGAGACAGAGAGAGAGAGAAAGAGAAAGAGAAAGAGAAAGAGAGAGAGACTGCCCTCCAACATAAGCTTATTCTCTAAGTCACATGAATTTGGAAACAGTCAAACAAATGACATCATTGCCTGGCCGTTACAGGTTGCCCTTTTTCTTAAGGAAACAAAGATAAAAACACTCTACAGATATGACCATGCATGCACTAAGCAATTGAAAGTATAAAGGAATGGTAATCTGTGCCTCACTTTATTTTTCCAGAGAAAGGGAATATAGAATATCAAACAAAGCTTTGGTAGATGGAAAGCTTGAACATTTCATTAGAAAAGAAAAAAATGATGAGCAAATGGCTTCTTCAAAGCCTCATCCTTCAAAGAGAAGGGGCCCCAGGGTGATTCATCCTTTCAAGTGATTTTCCACTGGAACAGCAAGGAAAAGTGTAGCACCCTAATGATTCACTCTTCGAGACCTACCCTCAACTTTGGGTATTTTTAACCTACTTACCTTCTATGAAATTACTCAAACACCCAAAAATGACCCCAGTGAGAGCAAACACAATTTTCCAGGCTGAGGCTCAAGTTGGGTTCCCAAATGAAGTAAACAAAGCATGAATCCACCAATGATTCTTGTTTTTCTTTTCTAGCAAGATACCCGGATGACCCCGATCTTGCCCAAGCTGGATCTTCATGTGATACCAGTTTGGCAAAAAGGAATAACAGGAAAAGGGGTGGTTATCACCGTTCTGGATGATGGCCTGGAGTGGAATCACACTGACATCTACGCAAACTATGTGAGTTTGGGCTGTCACGCTCTGCCTATGAACAAGACAGTGGTGGACAGCTCCCTGCTCAGCTGCACACATATAAAGGAACTGAGCATTAATTTCCTCAGGCAGGATCCTGCTCTGCCTGGCCTGGGTCACATGATCCAGAACCTCTTGTCCCTTTCCCTCACCCTCCTGCCAGCTTGTCATAAACCTGCTTTGTGTCACTGGGAGTAGAACAGAGTTAATCTCCCAGGAGTAATCTCACAATGGATGTGTGTGGGCATCAGACCTCAGGCACAGAGACAAGGTGAATTATTAAAAATCTTCCAGACCTTCTCTGGGCAAAAAAAAAAAAAAGAAAGAAAGAAAAATGGCAGCCAAACAAAATTTAAGCAACTAAATCCACTTTTTAGAATTCACTCTTGCACTTCTCCAAAGATCAATGTCTTCATCATGGCATCGTGTCATGTGCTTAAATTGTACATCCTCCCCAGCACTCAAATCCAAAACAGGAGGGACATAGTGAAGACAATGTGGCAGAAATGCTGAGTAGCCAGCATCAATCAAGAAAAAGCATTTATCAAATGTCTAAGGTGTGCAGACCCTCTTCTAGGCACTGGGGATGCAAAGCAAAAAAATCAGTTTCTGCCCTCAAGGCCCTATGAATGTATACAAAATTTTCACAATATAAATACACTGTAACACAGTGGTTGGGGGGGGGTGCTTGTTTTAGTTCTCAGTGCAAATAACGAATCCCTCAAAGTAGCAACATTATTTTAATTCTCACTGAATATTTCCATTGGGCTGGAACCAATTACTGTATTTAACACAATTATAACTTTGAACAATACTGGAGAAAACTAAGGAACAGGAACTATGGGTAAGAGTTGTAAAGGAACATATACATTTTGGGGAGAGAGAGGGGAAAATGGGAATTTGACTTGACTATGCATATTTATTTTTTGAAAGTGGAGGGGAGATGGAAGGGAAAGAAAATAGACTTTCAGCCATTGAAAAATAAAGTTAAATTGAAAAAAAGGAAAATTTAAAGAAGTCAGGAACAATAGAGAATTCCCAAGAAATGGAGGTGGGTACCACCCCTCAGTTTACTCCTTGTACCTGAGAATGCTCTGCCCACTTACAATCTATAAAATAGTTGTTTTATCCTGGGCCAAGAAACCTCAATTACATGTTTTAGCCCATGTTCAAACTGCAGCTGGAGGCTCAGTGGGAAATAAAATTGGCATATGTAGGAAGAAGGGGGCCAGGGTTAAGGAACACAATGCAGTCTGATCAGATTCTAAGCATGGTCTCACATTCTTTTCCCCCCAACCCCCAAGCTCTCAACTCTAGGAGTAATGCTTATGCTAACATAATTCTTAAGGGCATATCAACCCCAAGAAACCCTAATGCAGTGGGTACAGACAGCACCATGGAAACAGAAAGGCAGAGAACTAGGCTCCAATGGATCTGAGTTCTAGTTCCAGAATCTGCCACTAATTAGCTATGTGACTTTGAGCATGTAATTTAGCCTTTTGAGGCCTTAGTTTCATCAACTATAAAATGCAGGGATTGATCTAGAAGGTAATTTAAGAGGTCCCTTCCTGCACTAGCACACTGTGAGTACTTACTAGTTTCACTGCTCACCAACCTTGCGATAAGCAATTTGCCATCTGTGCCAGAAGGCTGATGGGGCTAACCTGGGTTTGTCTGAGGAAAGGGCTAGAACAGGTGTGCGTATGTGCAAGGAAGAGAGACATTAAAAAGGTCTAGGACGTTCAGTAATGGTTATATGTGAAACCCACACGTAACACGTAAAGAGGTAAGCAGTACTGACTGAGTCTCTGCTTGACCACAAGGCCAGAGACCTGTTGTTGCTTCACTTTCTAGGGCTGTAGTAACTGTACTGGACCACTCTTCCTAAATAGTTAAAATACTAGTTATTGGTTGAAAAGTCTTCTTTCTGAATTGTCTAAAAAGATTCTTAAAATATACAGTGAATTGTCATTATGAGAAATTCATTGATTATGAGCTCAGAATTACATAGGCAAATCACTGTCCATTATTTTTGGAGCATAATTTACATTCACATCTCACTTTATGGTTATGGAACACTTCCATATGCCTTGTTTTATTTGAGCCTTGCAGTAATTATATTAACTACATGGTGCCACTTCATAGAATGAAAACAATAAGACTCAGAGGTTTTGTGACTTACCCCAAGTCACATGGTGATCGTACTAAGCCTCAGGTCCGAGTTTTCTGAGTACAGTACCCTAAAGTGAGATAATATACATAAAATGAGATAATATATGTAAATATGAGATAACACATGGATATGAGATAATATACATAAATATGAGAGAATATAAATAAAATGAGATAATATACATAAATATGAGACAATATAAATAAAATGAGATAATATATATAAATATGAGATAACATACAGGAGTATGAGATAATATCATAAAATGTGATAATATACATAAAGTTCTTTGCCCAACTAAAAACGCCATGTAAATGGGATTATTATTACTTCATTCTCATTCTCATTATTATTCTTGCTACTATTAATGCTACCATCCTTTTCATGACTTCAGGCTCCCTGGAATTTAGACACAAGAGAAGGGATATTTAAGCAGACCACTCTCTTATTAGTTCAGCTGCATTTATCATCACCTGGTTCATTGAAGTGGCTAGAGGAGAGGATGCAAGAAGCAGACATGTAGATCGAGCTAGATATCACTGAGGTACATTCCTCTGAACCATCTCCCAGGGGAGGGTGGGTTTCCTTTGATCAGTCATAATGTAATGCTGATTTACTGTTTCTGTAGGACCCAGAGGCCAGTTATGACTTTAATGACAATGACCGTGATCCGTTTCCCAGATATGATCCCACAAATGAAAACAAGTGAGTAAATGTTCATACTTAGAAAAATGCATTTAAATGTTTCCAGCTTGTTTGAGCAAAATGTACTGTAAATGGCCCAGGCTTTTTTGCACTCTGAATACTCAGCATGCATGGTGCTTCACTATTTAACTGTAGAACTATTTGTTCCCACTATCAATGTCACAACTGAGGTTTTGTGTTGTTTTTTAAAAGAAACCAAAACACCTACTATTTTTGCATCTGTTGTTGGATATGGGAATTGAGTTCCCAGGTCCAATTGGGCATTTCAGTTGCTTTGTGAAGTTATTGAGTATGGTCAGCTGAGCTGTATCATTAACTAACTTCATTTTCCTCCTTCCTTGAATTCTTCTTCCTCCACAATTAGGAATACTACTTGAAACTCAAGGAAGCATCTTTTTTTGGGGGGAGGGGAAGAGGGAGCAAATTTAAAGGATCCAAGAGATGAAGGGAAATATTACAGTTTACTGGGCAGATTTCATGGCTTCTGGGGACTGCCAATATTGTAGAAAGAACAATAAAATGAATAATTCCACAGAGAGTCCTTGCTTCAGAAGAAACATATCTCTGTCTTAAAGCACTAAATTACAGATTAGTGACTAGGTGGCATCGTAGATAAAGTGCAGGTCTTGGAGCCAGGAGATCCTGAGTTCAAATGCAGTCTCGTGCTTAATAGCTATGTGACCCTGGACAAGTCACCTAACCTTCCTCAGACCCACTTTCTTTTTCTATAAAATGTAAAACGGTAGCACTTACCTCTAGGATTGTTGGGAGGATAAAGTAAGAAAAGATTCATTAAAGCACTTTGCAAACTGAAGTGCTATACAAATGCTAGCTAGTTTCAAATGCTCCTGAGAGCTCTTGATAGCCATAATATAATGTTAGGGAAATTTCTTGATTTCCTCATGCCTTAATTTCTCTGTCTAGAAAATAGAAACAATATTCTCTGCCACACCTTCCTAAAAATAATGTTGCGTATGTAAACTTTTAGTCCTTCCATTTTTTGAATTGGATCCTTCTACAGTCAAGAAATTGATATGAATATTAATAGCCCATATTTATATGATGATTTAAGATTTGCAAAGTGTTTTACATTTGTTATATAATTCGATCTTTAGAATAATCCTGAAAAATAGGTGCTTTTAACGATGAGGGAACTGAGTCTTAGAAATTTTAATTGATCTCTCCAGGGTCACACAGATAGGGAGTGCTTAAGTCAGAATTCAGATTTACATCTCCCTGTTTCTAGCTCCTCTGCTCTATCCACTAACCATCTAACTATACCTGAATGGAGATGGGAGGGAGCAATGGAGAATTGCTCCCAACCTACATGGTAGCCAACTAAAGGAATGTACCACCAACTCTTATTTATGGAAATGCTGTCCATACTGTATCTCAGGCTTTACTTTGGGTGAGTCTTTGAGATCTCTTAAGATGGGGAAATACCTGAAGAGACTGACGCTCTACAGAGTTGCCTTCCCCATCAGCAGAGGGGAGCTTAGAGCTAATTGTTTGTGCATAAATGTGGCCATATATATTCAATTATGCTCTCTTCTTGGGTCCTTTACAGTGGCCCAGGACTTACCTCTGCTTTTGGAATGTCACCATATGAGCAAGTTGACTTCTAAGGAAACCCTTATCCAATGAGAAAGTTGCATGTGCAATGAAACAAGGGGGTAGAAGTTTCTACAGTTGAGATCAATAACATATTCAGAGCAGAAATGACAAGCTCCAAAGGTTGTAGAGAAAATCCACTAAGCCCATTAGGGCACAGCTGTTTAAAAATGACACCATGAGCAACAATCACTGCAGCTTTTCTTTGTCAGTCAAAACGATAGCATCCCTATCATTAACCACTTGGCATTATAGAATCAAGCTGTCCCAATAGCATACTGTCAGAGGATAAATGACTCTGGCTTTGAGAATAAATGTCTCCATTTTGTCTTGACATTTATAGCAATGGGGAATCATTCTCTAATTCCAATGGCATTATCTCCCAAAGCTATCTTTATCATAGTGATTCTCTATTAATATGTAAATGAGATTAATGGAAGCAGCATTTGAATCTGACACTGCAAGCCAAACTGCATTAAATAACAAAATCTTTGAAGTGTAGAAAAGTCTTGCCATTAAATTGAGCCTTTCAGCACGAATTACAGAGAGTACTCAAATGAGAGGTATTGACCGAGGCATTTTAACCAACATAATAGTCTTCTTTAAAATGAAATGCTATCTTGCATAATAATCTTTTTTGAAGTTAAACCTCTTTAAGTGACAGTGCCTGTCATCATTTAAAAAAATAATTTCAGGTTCTTTCCCCTTGACTATACACCTTAAGAAAAAGAAAAGAAAGATACTCACTTTCTTTCCCTTGGGTTCAGGCTGAGGGATGGAGGAGAAAGAAACTATATAAAGTTAGATTGGTAGTCCAGTCCAGCCCCAGTGTTGTTCACAATGGGAAAATAAGAAGGGACAAATATTTGAGGGTAATTAGTATGTATTTATTACACACCAGGCACTGTACTGAGCCCTGGGTAGCACCCTGTATTACTTATGAGCTGGGTATACAACCGCCAGTGAGGGAAATTCCTGAGGCCAAGATAATGGGAAAGAGAAGAGGGAAGATGTCTGGAGGATAAGGGCATGTTGTTGGCATGGTGGCCCATCCTGGAATGGGATTTCTCATGCTCTTTAAATGGCAATGAATTATCTTGAGGAAAGAGGAGAAACTCTACAGACGAGGAAAAAGTCTTCTGCACTCATCCCTCACATATTCCCCATAACACTGGAGAAAATGAATGGTAGGATTATCTGCTCTGACTTAGAAAGGTACCCTACTATATGTTGTATACTAAAGGGTACACTTAACCCCACTGACAGTTTTTTAACTCCTGGGAGGAAGCACTAAATCTAATGTCTCTAAATACATTTTACCACTAAAATATTTGCTGATCAGGACCAACCCAAGGCAAAATGGTGAATTATTTTCAAGGTTCTTCTCCCTTTTCTGAGTCCTTTCATCCTCTCTCAGTGTTGCCCTTCCTTTGCTCACCTTGGGTCCCTGATGCCTGTATGATACCCCAGTGCTCCATTTATCACATCTGACATACTTATCCTCACTAAAGTGTTAGTGATGGAATATGTTATCTTTTTCAGAAAATGTATTCTTTTCAAGATTATACCAGGGGAGGGCAAAGTTTAACCCAAAGGAATAAATCTCTAATCATAGAATCTCAGGCGCTAAGACTGTATGAATAGGAGTTCTTTTTCATAAAGAGAAACTTTCTTAAATTCCCCAAATTATAACATATAAATGAGTGCCTGCCCTGACTACTTGGAAGGCCAACCTCTCATTGGGTTTCTGGTTCCATATGAAATAATTCTGGAAGAAAGAGCCACACACCACTCTTAAGTCATCTCCTGTTGGTATTTTGTTTAGCATTCCAAACTCCAAAGTGCCTTGGTGTCTTTCACCAACACTAGAGAACACTGGGAATCCTAATCTGACGTATGATGGGGATGATAAGGGGAAGAAAGAGGGACCTTAGGGCTGCATGCTGTTTAGGTGGGGGTTAGAGTTAACTAGCACTAACACAACGTAATGCTGGGAGCCAGAGATCACATTATCCTTAGCTCCTTCCAGAGCCAGAAGACCAGGCTCCAAGTCTCCTGTTCTGACACTTACTGATTTGAAGCTAATCACTTAACCTTTCTGAATATCTTCATCCATAAAGCAGGAATAATAAATGATAAAATAGCAGCTCTAAGGGAAGGTGGATAGTACTGAACTTGGAGACAGGGAGACTAAAATTCAAAATCTGTCTCTTAAACGTCCTTAGTTGCGTGACCTTGAGGAAGTCTCCCGATCTCTCCCAGCCTCAGTTTCCTCATCTGTAGAATGAAGATCATAATAGCAGCCACCTCACAAAGTTGTCATGTGGATCAAATGAGATAACATCCATAAAGTGTTTTATAAACCAGTAAGCATTATATAAATGCTAGCTATTATTATTATTTTTAAACTACCTACCTCACAGGGCTGAAATGAGGAAAGTGCTTTATAAAGTGTTATACGAATGTAAGTTATTATTGTTATAACAAACAGAAGAGACATTTATTTCAAATCAATATCTTATGGAAGATATGAGTGTCTCAAATACCTTGGTATAAAAAGCTTGAAAGGGGGCTAGACAAGGATTCCTGGTTTAGTCTCTCTCTTGACATGTGGGAAAAAGCAACAGATCTTTTCTTATTTATGTTTTTATATTTTTATTGTTCCCAGGCATGGAACGAGGTGTGCTGGAGAAATTGCCATGCAAGCCAACAATCAGAAATGTGGTGTTGGGGTGGCCTACAATTCCAGAGTTGGAGGTAAATAAACTAGAGGTTGTTCTAGGTCAGGATAATGGACACACCTGCTGGCAAAGTACTCCTGAAAGGACCCATGTTGAGGTTGAGCTTCAGAGCCTAAGTATGGCTCATAGCCAAATTAGGGGACACACTCTTAAATAAAAGAGTGCATGACTAACACATACATCCTAAAAAACATGAATGGAAATGTTAAACACATTTTGAGCCAGATGTAGCTTTCCATCTGCTCTATTTGGGGAAAGTTTATTGTCTAGAGCTTGTGATGTGGTGGCTGAAGAAACCAAAATTTCCCAACTCCTTGCTCCACTACATATTCTTCATTTGAGTGACAGACAATATCTATGTATCTATGTGTGTTTATATACATATATACATGTGTTTATACATATACATGTATATGTTACATACATGTGTGTGAATGCACATATGTATATATCTATATCTATATATATACATATATATAAGTAGATTTTCAACAATTAAAAAAACAGAAGTTGTCTTTGAGAAAAAAAGTTTTAAATATCTGGCTTCTGCAGGTATCTGAAATGTCTACAATTAAGGCACTGGTTAGAAGCATTTATGGTTCTCAGAGGCACTCTGAGGGGAAAAGCACCCAGATCCTTTATTTATTTCACCTTTTTTCAGTTTCTTTTATAAATAGTGAGGTCTAAGCTGAGATTCAGCTCTCCCTTATTTATTTTAATTTTTTTATCTTAATCTTTTCTCTCATGGGACACATAGAACAGCTGCAAATGCCCCTCCTCTCCATCCCCTTCCCAGCTTTTAATTTCTTGTGCTATAAATGCTTGGTCTTGTTTTCTAACATCTGTATCACAGAAGTTAACAATTGCAATGACATATTATAATGAGGTTTGCAAAGTGCTTATAACAACCCTCTGAGGTAGGTACTATGGTTGTCCCTATTTTATAGATAAGGAAATTGGGGTTGATGGAGTTCAATGACTTGTCCAGTCACTTATGTTATATCTTGGATTTGAACTCAGCTCTTCCTGAGTTCAAGTCCAGTATTTTATTCATTCTACCACTTAGCTATCCCATTCTAAAGTGCCTCAGTGTAGCACAAATTCAATTTTGATGAAGAAGAAACTGAGAGTCAGAAAGGTACACAAGTTCACAACAGAAGATTAGAGGCAGAACCAGGACCAAGACCTAGCCTTTGTCTCCCAGTTGGGTGCTCTTTCCTCTACATTACCTTGTCTCAGTTCCAAAGGAATTTTTATTACAGTTTAGAATGTATCATACAGCATTAATAATGCATTCAGATTTTTCATTCTGTACTATACTAAATAATACCATGGGAACCCTAGGATTTATTTTCTGTTACACTCTGAACCTGAATATCCCATAGCGTTATCAACATGAAAACAGAAACAATCAGGGAGATGGTTGTATATGCCCAAATTACTTTTGCTTTCTTGGTTGATAAATTCATGAGGCTGATGATGGGTGACAGCCTGTTGGTAAACACAGCAAACTATTATTTCTGTCTTCCCCATAACTGAAGGATAATTTTTACCCTCAAGGAACACAAAATCTGTAGCAATGATTTAATCCTTGAGATTATTTGGAAAGAAAGGGATGTTTCTTCCTTGAAAATGTCCCTTAACAGACACATTAACAATGGTTTTGGGGTTTTTTTTAAATCAGTTCCTAAAAACAAGGTTATTTTCCCATGCTTTAACTGTCTTAGATGGAAAGAATTTATTTCACTCCTGCTAAACAGGATTTCTAAATGAGGCCAGGGGGTTTACCACCATTGGCACATTCTACAAGGGCTGTATGGTAGGCTTCGCTCATCCATTCATCCTCAGTCACATTAAGACCTGTTAAAGACCTTAGCCTAAAAAAGCCAAGGTCTCCCACTGCATCCTGGTGCCATCTCCAGTCCTCCTGATCTATATCTGGCCACTGGACCTAGATGGCTCAGGACGATAAAGTGAGGCTGGCGACCTTGCACAGCCCTGCCTCATTTAATCCAATTCACTTGGATGTCATGGCATCACCTCCCTGATGTCTTGGTCCTCTGAGAATGAAGGACAAGCAACAACAGTCAACAAAGACCATTTGAGGAAAGGGCACTGTAGTGAACACTGGGGGAGATAAAAGATAAGTAAGATAAAGGATTTACTTTTACGTAACTTGCAATTTAGTGGGAAGGTATATATAGATTAAATACAATGCCAATTGAATTGTGAGAAGTGCAAAGAAAGAGTACAAAGTTCTGTGAGATCAGATGAGAAAAAAATAATTTCCAGCTGGGAAAACATAAATAAATATCCTTCTGGTTTTTTCACCTTAGAAGGTCCTTGAGAGGTGGGAGCTGGGAATGAGGTGCTGTTATAATCAGTGTTATCACTTCCGCCTCACCTCTGCTGCCTCACATGCACCACCCTCGAGGTAGGGTTCCCATCCCATCTTAGAAATACTAGCAGCACATGCATCTAACTCTTATGTTGCCGGGAGGGGAGGGGAAAGAGAAAGGAACAGAATATTCAAGGAGGTAATTGTGGAAATACTGACCTTCATCTTCTCTGGTTGCTTGCTTGACACCTTGGGAAAGGCAGCAAGGGATATGAAGGAGCTCTCAGCAACTTATACAGATACAGTTTGCTTGGTTTCTGATCCATAGTCAAGTGGGTGGGATAGATGATGGAATATGACGTAGAGTCCAGAAGACCTAGGTCCAAATTCTGTCTCAGAAACCTCCCAGCTGTAGGACACCAAAAAAGTCACTTAATGTCCCTCAGACTTGGTTTCTTCATCTGTAAAATGTAGATAATAATGGCACCTACTTTTACAGGACTGTTAGGAGAATCAGATGAGATAACAAAGTGCTGTCCCCACTTTAAAGTACTGTATAAAGGGTAGCTATTTTTTTGTTTTGAGCCTTTAATAAATTAGGATAAACAAGCCTACGGTGTCTTTCTCTTCACATTTTTAGAGTATTTTACAGTTTAACAAGTAGAGCAGTAGGAGCACTGGATTTAACGTCTGCAGAGCCCACTCTGAGATCTACCGATTGTTTGACCTTGGGAAAGTCAATGAACCTCTAAGAGCCTCATTTCTCCTATCTGCAAAATGGGGACAATAATATCAGTAGGACTCATCTCACAAGGTTATTATAAGAATCAAGAGAGAGTTTGTATATGAAATGTTATATAAATGTCATTTATTAATGACTAGAGCTATCCAAAAGTTACACAGGCTGCCTTGAGAGGTTGTGAGTTCTTCTGCTTTGGGGAACTTTCAAGAGAAGCTTCATGAACTCTTATCTCCTATGTTGTAAAGATAAGTCTTTGTCACATATTCAGTTGCTCAAGTCCCTTCAACTCTGAAACTGGATGCTTCTGTGGTGATTCTACCACCCTCTCCCTCATATTAGAGCTCTTGTAATTATGATCAGATCAATAGTGCTAGTGCTACTAAGTCTTAATCTAACTCCCCTATGACTCTACTGACCTTCTTTGTGACTTTGGAAACCAAAATATCCTTCCCTAGCCTCAATTTCCCCAAATGAGGCAATTACAGTGCATGTTTCTTGAGGGCAACTTGTTGTTCAGTCATTTCACTCATGTCCAACTCTTTGTGACTCCATTCAGAATTTTCTGGCAAAGATATACAGTGGTTTGCCATTTTCTTCTCCAGCTCATTTTTATAGCTGAGAGAACTGAGGCAAACAGGATGAAGTGACTTGCCCAGGGACACACAGCTAGTAAATATCTGAAGCTAGATTTAAACTCAGGTCTTCCTGACTCCAGGTCCAATGCTCTACCCACCAAGCAACCTAGCTACCCTGAGGAGAAGTACTGACTCACTTTTGTGTTTGAAATCCCAGGACTTAGCATAGTACTTGGCACATAATATGCACTTAATAAATTTTTTTTCCACTCATTAATTTGATCTTTTCAATAGTGTGATGGAAACAAGGAAGGTTTTATTAGATTGTAAGAAGTTTGAGGGTAGAGATTGTGCCATTTTCCATTTTGTGTACAAAGTACCTACCTCTGAACCTTGCACACAGCAGACTCAACATTTCATCAACTGAATTTCTGTTTTTGAACTACCATTTCACAGAAGAAGAAACAAACTCAGAGAATGCCCTTGACTTGCTCAAAGTCAAAAGGCTACTATGGAAATCAAGTGAAATCATGTCTATAAATGTCATTTACTCATGACTAGAGCTAGCCAAATGAAGGAAGTGATAAACTTGTGACTTGGTGAGACCAAGGTATTTTGACTCAGAGACCAGTGGTTCTTTCACTTGTTAAGAGTTTCTTAACATTTTGGTTAAATTTTGGACCCCTTTGGCAGTCAGGTGAAGCCTGAGAATCTCTTCTCGGTGACTCAGTAACATAAACAAACATTTATTAAGAACCCATTATATGCTAGGTACTGTGCTAAGATCTGAGTATACAAAGAAAGGCAAAAGAGTTCACAGCCATAGGGGAGATACCATGCAAACAACTCTGTATTAAAAGCAACATGCAGGATAAATAAGAGATAATCAACAAAAGGAAAGCACTCAAGGAGAATTGGGAAAGGCTTTCTGTAAAAGGCAAATTTTAGTAGGGACTTGAAAGAATCCAGGAAAACTAGGAGGCACAGATAAGGAGGGAGAGCATTCTAGACATGAGGGACAACCAGTGAAAATGCCTGGAGGTAAGAGGTAAACTGAGCAACAGCAGCAAGGCCAATGTCACTGGATTGAATAGTGTATACAGTGGAGTGCTGTAAGGTGTAAGAAGACTGAAAAGTTTGAGGGGAGAATAGATTATAAAGGGCTCTGAACACCTAACAGGGGATTACGTGTTGGACCCTGTAAATGATAGGGAGCCAGTGGAGTTTATTAATTGGGTGCATGGGGGGTGTATAGCATGGATTGACCTATGCTTTAAGAAGTTTACTTTGACAACTAAGGATGATGTTTTTTAAAGCATGAAAAAAAATACATAGGCTTACAGAGAAAAACAATTTTATTCAAATGAAGTTATTTGTCTACCTCTTTACTGTTTTAAGACAGAGCCCTCAGCTTATGAATCTCTGCACTACACTCTTCTGCCTCTCTTATATGCTCATTGACATTGACTACGGTATATTTTGTTGTTCAGGCATCAGAATGTTGGATGGCATTGTGACTGATGCCATTGAAGCCAGTTCCATTGGATTCAATCCCAACCACGTGGATATTTACAGTGCAAGCTGGGGCCCTAATGATGATGGAAAAACAGTTGAAGGCCCTGGCAGGTTAGCCCAGAAGGCTTTTGAATATGGCATCAAACAGGTGAGGTACTTAAAAGACATTCAACTGGGATGAAATATGACTATGCAAAGAATATGTGAAAAAATTCCGTTTGTACAGACAGAAGAGAGAGGTCTTTTCTTGCTTTCCAAAAGTCCCTTGCTATTTCAAATATATTTTCAAAACCAAATAATTCTTCAGAGGGATGGAAGTAATAGGGTTACGTGAGCTTTACTAGCCTGGCCCTGACTTGCATACTTCGTATATGTTCCAGGGTATCCCGACAAAAACTTCCATGTTCATATCTAGTATACAACTTTTTTTAATCTAATAAAACCTATGCAGTGAAATTATGAATTCAACTCAAAAACACTGGCTTAATTCATATACATATATGTGTATGCATATATATATATCTATATTTACACTTACTCATATAATATATCAAGGATTTCTTTCACTAACTCTAAACTGAGATGTGAAACCACCTCTACTGCTAGAGTTTCCTGACACTTAGAGAAGTTGTGACTTGCTCATAGATGTTCATCTGGCAGTAAGTGTCATAGGTAGTAGTTAAACCTAGAGCTTTCTGAGTAACTGTTCTGAGTTACTGAGTGACTGAGTAACATGTTCTGTCTATTCTGCCCTGTTGCATATTCATATAATACATAAGTATAACAGGATACTGGAGATAAATGACTCCTAATGGGCAGAAATCCCCAGCCCTCCCTTCCTTAATCCCCCAGTAAGTTTTCCAAGTCCTGTTACATATGGAAAAAAAATAAGATTTTGAAAACATACATTGAATGCAATGTATTGCATCTGATCTCTAATTCTGATCAAATATTTCTTTTTTTAAAAAAAAAGGTATCCTGTCCCTCTAGATATTTCTCATTTTATTTTATCAGATATTCTTGGGTTACTATGTTCACTTAGTGGTAACCAGAATTTCTCTATGCTTTCCTTCATTTTATTGGGCATCTGCCATATGTAAGGTACTAGACTGGTCTAGTCCAAGGTGAGGGTGGGGTGGGGAAGTCGTGCTGTTTTTAACTATGTAATCACTTTTTTATGCATCTGATCACTTGGGTTTAGTGCAATATCTCCCAAGCATATACCAGGCCCACAGACTATGAGTTATAAAATTAAAAGGGAGATATTTGGGACACAAGCTGAGAAAGAATGACACTGTCAAATATAGCCTAACCAAGCAGCCACTTTCAATCCAGCTGGAATGCATCACTGAATAATGGTTGATTGACTCTCTGCTGACAGACTGATAGAATAAGAGGTTCAAGCTGAAGAAAGGCAGAGGAAGTTCAGTGATCCAAATATATCACAACAAGCATTACAAAGTATGGAGAAAACATAGGAGAGAGCATGGAAGGTAAGGTCTTCCATCTACCTACATAAAGAAAGAAAACCAAGATTGCTACATACCACACCAAAAGGAGAGACAGAAAAGACAGAAATATCTGGCTTTAGGGAAAGGTTACAGAATTGTGTGTATTATATATGAGAAAAGAATACATGGAAAGAGGATTTCATATTCATTTCAGAAGGATTTGAGGTGAGGAATAGATAACAAATTTGTGCATTTTGTACCTTCTGTATGTATATTTAGATGGTGAGGTTTTGAACAATTTCCATTTAGATCTGACCTAAACCTCCATGTCTGCCATTGCCTACAGGGAAGACAGGGAAAAGGCTCCATCTTCGTCTGGGCATCTGGGAATGGTGGGCGCCAAGGGGATGACTGTGATTGTGACGGTTACACAGACAGTATCTACACCATTTCCATCAGCAGCGCCTCACAGCAAGGCCTGTCTCCCTGGTACGCTGAGAAGTGCTCATCCACACTGGCCACTGCCTACAGCAGCGGGGACTACACTGACCAGAGAATCGTAGGCTGTCTTTTTGTTGTTTTTTTTTTTTAAATCAGATTTACTCTACTACAATAGGGGAACGTAATTTGTGTATACAGCTAACAAAACAATTGCTTTTGAAAAGGTTAACTTATTTATATTTGCTGTCCCAGAGGGTGGAAACTCATGCTTCGTCACTTGTAAAGTTTTCACATGTTAAAATATGATTTTTTCCCACAAGGATAATCACACTTCTGAATGGAGGATTTTGTTTATCTATCCCTTATGCTTTTGGCTTGATATTGAGGAGCTACCAATATCATTGCAAAAAGTCTTAGCGTGGTTTCAAGCTATTAGAGCTTAAAATGGTGTTGTCAGTGTTTAAAAGCACTCTAAGACTTTGAAGGGACTCCTCTCCAAAGGGCTTGGACTTCACACATTTGTGTTAACCATGGGTGGGCACTATCCTTTGAGGAAAACCACAATCACGATAAGCCAGGACTCCATGACCTTCTTGATTTGAGAGTTCTCTCCAACCATGAAGATCTAAAGCAATCCATGCCTGCTCATATGATCTATATCTGCCTATATGATCTTCTGTCAAATGTTCCCTGAAGGTCACCACAGGGGATGTGAGAGGCCTTCCTCAATCTCTCCTGCCTCAGGGGAGCTCCTTGGCGGTTCACCTTTCATTCTTCACTTTCACAATATTCAGCAAATTATGAAAAATACTAATTAAAGACCTGCCTCATCCTAAGAGAGTGACAAGCTGAAAGGAAAATGCCTGAGTTCAACATTTTCCACAGCTGATCTCAGCATCCAAATCAGTGACCCAGGAAATTTATATTTTAGAAAGATCTTTCAGCCCACATTCAGATCGATATATTGTGGGTAACCAGGATGCATTCTGTTTAGGGCAGGAGTTTTTAACCTCAGATCCACAGACCCCACTAAGAGTCCATGGATAGAGTTCAGAGAGTTTTTACTTTTATAATTATGGTTTGATATAATTGGGTTTCTTTCATAATCCTATTAAAAACATTGTTCTGAGAAGGCGTCTGTGAGACAAAAAAAGGCTAAGAATTGTTTCAGTAATTTATTAGATTCCTTCAGGAGCACACTATTGAAGCATGACATGAGAGCTTTGTGGTTAGAGCCCCATCAATTAAAAATGTTGTGAACCCCACAATTAATTCTTGACAGAAAAAAATGACTATCCAAGGCACAGAGGATCCTAATTATAACATAACCACTGGTTATGTTCTCCAATTAAAATTATATGTGTTCATTTGAATTATATGGTAACTCTATCCTTGTGTATTTGTAAAAATCACTCATAAAGGCACTATTGAAAACAGCCTAGGTTTTATCTTCTCCAGACAAAAATCACTGGCAGAGAACTGGGTTTTTTTTGTTTTGTTTTGTTAAATAATGTGATCATTTAAGCACTGAAACTATGGTCTTAGCTGAAAAACATTTTTTACTCTCACCTTAATTTTTGCACTTATTCATTTCACAAACAGTGAAAAACAAATTTTTTTGGATACAGACATTCAACAAAAGACAATATTCTGCATGATCCTTGAATCTGAGCTGTCAGACACTTACCCCTCCTTTTTCAAGTGAGCACAGCAGGTTAGTGTCTCCATGGATATTTAATAGTCCCTTCAAGCGGATGGGTTTATCAAGCATTTCAAATATACCGTTAGCCCTATTTTAACCTCTTCATTATTCTGCAAAGGAGTAGCAAGGAGGAAATTGAGGTCTAAAAAGATCCCTATTTTGATCAAATATGCTGAGGACAAATGCATATGATGGAAACCAATGGAAACAGTTCCAAGAAAATCAGCCTTATCTAACTTACTCAAAGCTGTTTCTTAGCCTTGTCAGTTGTAACCCTCTCACAGTGTCCCTTGTCAATAGCAGCTCTGTTCCTGCACCTTCAGGAGAGAACATTTGCCTCCATTTTGGAAATTCAGCAAGTCCAAGTGGGAGGTGATAATTGAACAAATCATTTTTTCACACCTCCTGCCCACACAAAGAAACCTCTAGTGAAATAGAAATGCACCACTGAAACCTAGGTAGGCTCCCATTATCGGTCCCATTATTGGCTGTACCAGCCACCCACCCTTGTCATCAGTTATGGAAATCATGGAGGCAAATTAATCATGAAGTCTATCTGTTTGCTTCCATATACCCCTTGTTATCAATGTTCACTCCCCTACACACACACACACATACACACACACACAGACAAGATGGAAATGACTTTCTGGTTAGGAGATGTGAAAAGAATGATACACGTGGAAATCAACTCAAGTTCATACGTATTTGTTGAGCACCTTCTCCATGTACTAAACAGAAGACTGAGTCCCTACTGAGTGTGAGTTCATAGAATGATTAACACTATCAAGATCAGTTTGAAACACAAATCAGAATATTTCTGTTAAAAACATAGTCAAATGTCAATCTGAAAGGAACAGATCAAATTTTCAACAACAAGAGGACTTCTGAATATACGAGATCAAACACAATGGATATGATGATGAAAGAGGTAGCATGTGATTCGCTGTGGATTTGAAACATGCCTTTTATACACAGTGTAACTCCAGGAATCTGGGAGGAGGGGTAAAATATTCATGGAGGAGGCAGTTCATAGTACCAAAATCACAAACAAGTTGGAGAAAAAAGAGAGTGACTTGAAATATCAGCACGTGGAAATATCCCTACACTTGTTTGGCAGAAACAGAGAGCTGGAGCAGCTGAGTTACCTCGTCATTATTAGCCTTTGATTATGGTTAATCCCAAGCGATGAAATTTATGAAATCATTGCATTTTCTCCCTGTGTCCCTTCTCCTGTGTCACTACTCAGACAAGTGCCGATCTGCATGATGACTGCACAGAGACCCACACCGGTACATCAGCCTCTGCCCCTCTGGCTGCTGGGATCTTCGCTCTTGTACTGGAAGCAAAGTAAGATGTCAAAGACTTTAAATCACCTTTCCTGAAACTTTCCTTTTTTTGTAAAGGGTGTATATTGGAGAGGGAGGGAGAAATGAGGAGCCTGCCTAGCTGGCACCCTCTTAGAGGGCTGGCTTTCTTCGACCACTTGAATTAGTTTGTCTGCATTCCCATGTTGGGTAATGTCAACAATTCTTTACATGTTAAGACAAGTATTATAGCTGCATTGTGAGAAAGGCTGGCTAATTTGAAGATTAATTTTATCCTTCCTAGAAAGGAAGGTTGACATAATGAAATCAAGTAAAACCTCTACAGAAATGATGAAATATCTTCCCCTCACATGCATCTCTCCTCCCCCTCAACCCAACCCCTTATTCTTAGGTTATGGCATGTTTATTGAACTTGCCACTTGATGATGCCCAGTAATTGAACCGTGCCAAAGTATAGGAACAACTTGATCTATGGTAGGAGTGATTGAATCATTAAAACCATGGGTCCTTAACCATCTTCTTTATTGATCTTCTAGAGCCCAGGTCAGTTTTAGAGATCCTAGGTCTCCCTGAGAAGTTTAGTTTAGTCCAAGTAAGTTTCATGATGTGTCTGATTCTAATAAGGTGTTGAGTAGAGCAGGGCAGAAAAGTCTGTGACTGACAATATAGTTTGTCTTAGATATCTTGAAATAGTTTATATGTTTGGCACAGACTCAGGAACAAGAACTGAGGAACTAAGGAGAGAACACAGACATATGCTAGGCCTAAGCCAGTAAGGTCATATGCTTAGTTCAAGTGGAATTTTTTTTTTAAATGGTATCCAACAGGAAATGAAGTCCAAGTCATTAGATCAACGTCAGTGGCTAGAGAGCCAAAGCAAGCATTGTAAGGATAGAAAAGAATCACAGTCCCATGCAAATAAGTAGTTTTACCTTGGTGGAATATGGGGATATAACAACAATAATATTAGCTAGCAGTTTATAGTACCTTAACATTTGCAAAGTGCTTTTTAAATATTCTTATTTTCATCACAGTAGCCCTGTAATCTAGATGCTATTCTTGTCCCCTTTTTACAGACAAGAAAACTGAGGCTCTCGGTGACTTGCCCAAGGTCACACTGTTAGTAAGTGTTTGCAGCTCAATTTGATGTGAGGTCAAAGATGAGCTGACCTCTCCATTGTCTTACACTTCCTGATGAGTATGGCCAGACATCCTAAGGAGAACTAGAGAAAAGTCCTTTTATGTGACTAGAGCAATTACTTTTAAAAAAAGGGGGCAATATGACCTGATAAGTTGGAGGTTCTTCCATTTTAGCATCTAGCCTGGGAACCTAGCTTCTGGAGCAACTCTAGATCAAGGAAACAGCCTATTCCTTCCACTCACTGTTAAAATGAAGATACCTTATTGCCTTTATAGCAATCAGCAAGGACAAAAAGGAGGCTGCCAGGGGGCTAAGAAAACACCCACTGGATATATGCAAGGTTCTGGCAGTATTAGCCACAGTAGCAAGTCAGGCTGTTTTGATACCCAAGAGGCATTTCCAGAAAGCTGGGCCTCTACCACAACCTAGAATAATAGCTTATATTTCAACAAAAACTTAAAACTTTCCTTATGGTAACTTTGTGAAGTAGGTAGGACAAATATTATTTCCCTGTTGAGGCTCAGAAACATTTCCATATCTAGTAAGTAGCAGAGTCAGCACTGGGCCCGGGTGTACCCCCTCCCTGTACAGGACCTTTGCCACTTTATTTCTCCCATAAGAGATCACTAGCCTAAGTAAAATACCATAGTGGATGTCTTAGGATTGGGAGATGAGGCAAGGGAGGGAAATGCCTCCAACAGACTTATGGAGACCTTTGCCACAGATTGGCTGGGGGTGGGAAGGAAGGGGTTGCCCACATTAGTTGACTAGGTCCTTGTGGATTTTTATAAAGATGCTTAGTAAGGGATATGCTAAATGACTAGAATCTATCTGAGAAATGCCATGCTCCCTGAAAGTTCCTATAGAAGATGGGAAAAAAAAAAACCCAGTTGATTTCATGGTTAAGAAATAATAGCTGAAGCCTTGTCAGAAGAGAGAGGGAGAAAATCTAACACTTATGGAAGTGATTGTAGAAAACTGAAAACAAATAAATTAATAATTAAAAAAATAAAAAAAGATGAAGAGGAAATGGGATGAAAAGGTGATGCAGAGGATAGAACTCTGGAATTGGAGGTAAGAAGATCTGAATTAAATTTAGTCTTAGATACTTACTCAGACATCTATGTTACCCTGGACAAGTCACTTACCATCAGTATGCCTCAATTTCCCTAACCGTACAATGAGGATAATAATAGCTCCTGATCCCCAGGGTTGTTTTGGGGACAAAATATGAGATCATATTTTCAGAGTGCTTAGCATAGTTCCTGGCATATATTGTAGGTACTTAATAAATAATTATCCATTTTTTTTATTCCATAAATACGTATTAAGTGTCTATTCATTCTTTTTCATTTGGAAAAAGAAAGGCTGGGCCATTGAAAAGATATCACAAAACAATTACAAAAATAAACTCTACTATTTTCATTGGGTGCAAAAGGAGAAATACGCTTCTAATACACTAAGAGGGAATTGAGTTAGTTATTGTGAAGAAAACCTTGACTTCTTGTGTTATGAGATACTGAAACATGTTGCCAAGGTTACTGAATGTACATGTCTTAAGATGTTCAAAAGAAATGGAGATGATCTTTTTGAGGTCAGAGAAATAGAAAACTAGACTTAGCAACTTCTAGCATTTCATCCTATGTTATATCTACTCCCTTCAAAATTAGTGGAACTAAATGCCTAATTCCAGAATTTTTTTTTCTGCAAATATATGCCCGGTTGGCAATCCACCACATTGTTTAAAAAAATGCTTTTTCTCCATTAAGTTGGTTTGGCTGCTTGGTGAGCAAAGAATGGTGATGAGTACTTCAATGAAGAGCTAGCAAGATTTTTTTCCATGTAGGAAATGCAATTGTTAAGATAGAAAATGGTAGAAAGGATTTCTTTTTCTTAATTATGTTAGAATGCCTTCCCCTCGAATATTTTCCAAAGATTAGATAAGGATAAACCAATGAAGAAACCATGGAACCTGCATATTAAGCAATGTCATTAAAAGAGAAATGTGACATGAATGAAGAAACTTTATCAGGTCCAACAACAGACTGCAGCTCTGATATGTGATCTCTCTGCAAGAAAAATATGTATAAAGAGATATTCACTAAAAATTATTACTTGAAATGTGCAGTACTAAAATCCATTGTGGTGAATGTATAATATAGTCTCTTATTTTGTGACCTCATCATGACATAAAGTTAAGCTTGTGATTTCAAAGGTTGGGAGGAATATGGGCCCTGGTAAGTTTACCAAGTTTTCCTAGACCCCAGAGATGGAACGTGTCATTTTACTAAGGATCAGTGTAGCTAAGATGATCAGAGAGATTCCTCACTGGCAGATTGGGTACAGAGTGATAAATTTTTATTTTTTGTATTTTCTTTTAAAAATATTTTTACCATTCCTTATTATCTCTCCCTGTTACTACTGCTTCTCTAACCCAAAACAGTTTTGAAAACTTTCATAATAAACATGTATAGTCTAGCAAACAATTTTCCATATTGGCCAGGTTCAAACATGCATGAATCACTATGGATTTGGAGTCCAGAGCGGTAAATTTTTAAAGCATGGTAACTCATAAACCTTTTATCTTAAGATTGGTTTCAATCTATAGCCAGATACTCACATATGTGAAATCAAAGATCCTTGAAATATGGATGAAGAACTTACTATGGGGTGTAGTTGATTTTTCAACATTTATTTCAGTGTGAATATTAAATCATATAGTTAGCTTTTAAAGTCCTTTGAAACCTGGCCCTTTCCTACCTTGCCATCCTATCCTTTAATACCTTTTATATATTCTATGATAGAGCTGTATTGGCCTTCATACTGTTCCTTAGGCGTAATGCTCCATCTCTGCCATCCAAGTACATGCCTTTTTACTGACTGTCCTCTATGCCTGGAATGCTCTTTCTCCTCACCTCAACCTCTTGGCCTCCCAGGCCTGCTGCAAGACTTAGCTCAAATTCCATCTTCTGTCCTGTGTTCTTTATAGGTGTTTACAATATTGGGCAGGTACACTTTAGAGATGGAAAGGACCTTAGAGATAATTTTTTTGCAAGATATTGCTTAATTATATGTCTATGAAATCTTAGAGTGTCCAAAGTACTTTCCTTATGATAACTGTATAATGTAGGTCATACTTAATGAAACACCTAGTCAAGGAACACCAATAAGAAAATGATAGAAAATGGTGAGGGTGAGAAAAGTGAAATGTCCCCTCCAAAGTCACATAGGTACTTAGCAGCAAAACCCAGACTGGAACTCAAGTCTTCTACCTTGTGCTCTGTTCAGTAACACTCATTGCTTTCCAAATATCTGTTAAACCCAATTTTTCACATATGTTTCATGAAATCATGATTTCCTATTGACTTATCTATGTGACTTATAGTCTAACTGACCATATATATGTTTAAACTCTTGCTATTATCTCCTCAGTTTAAAAATAATAACATACCAAACCAATTTTTGCTCCTACAGTCTCCGTTAGCCCTATGTTTGACTATGCACACTGTGCACACTGACTCTGTCCACCTGGTAGTCAGTATATTAGACAATGCTCTGCCCTGGGAGCAACGCATCCCCTTTCTTCAAGTGTGTAAACCAGTAACCACTCCTACTCAGGCAAGTCATTTTTAAAAGTAGCAGTAACCCTTTATTTTGAACAAAATATGTGTACCTACCAAACAACACTTTATTGACCTTAATAAATTAAGACATCTTGCCACAGTGGGTAAAATTCTGGCCTAGAAGACAAGATAACCTGGATTCCAGTGCTATTCCTGATAGACCCTGGCTGTATGGTGCTGGACAAATCTCTAAGTCTATGAGATGCAGAGAAGGTGCTGACCTTCACTAGTGGAGGGAGCTTCCTCACTGGGAATTCCCTATTCTCAGTATGTTGGAGCCTGCTCATAGGACAGTCAACTGTTAAATTTCCAATGTGAGCCATTATACCTCTCTAATCAGGCTTGATTTGTTGCATGTCTAGACTTCAGAAAGTGATGAATATAGTATTAATAATGAAGATTAGACTTAAAATTCTGTTGTGGGTACATTTCCCCCCTGGAAAACATTTACCAGCATACACCTGCCTGTACCAATGAAATCACAGGTCAGTTATTATCTCTATCCAAAACCAGGGAGTAATTTAAGCATCTTGATATACATCGGGCTCTTTATAGGTTTACAGATTTGAATTTACCATCTGCATGAATAACTTATTGGTAAAGATTACTTTGAATTTTAAGATTTATTATTCATGATGTTATGTTGATCATATCAATGACATAAAATTGTACACTATAATAGACACATTAATAAGCATTAGCATAACCTTAATTTATCAGCAAGTCATACTTGCTATGTAATTATTGATAATCATAACAAAAGCTAGCATTTTTAATGCTTTAAGGTTTGCAAAATGCTTAATATAAATTATCTCATTTGGAATTTACAATTATCCTGGGAGGTAGGTGCTTTTAGTGTCTTCATTTCACAAATAAGAAAACTGAGGCTGAGAAAGGTTAAAGGTCTTACGAAGGGTAACATAGCTTTTAAGTGTCTGAGGCAAAATTTTAACTCAGGTCTTCTAGACTCCAACTCTAGCACTCTATGCAGTTGTATTTCTAAAGAAATTTTGTTTCTGAAATATTATAATTTCCCTCCCCATGCAGCCCTCATCTTACCTGGAGAGATATGCAGCATTTGGTTGTGTGGACCTCTGAATATGACCCCCTGGCCATCAATCCTGGTTGGAAGAAGAATGGAGCAGGACTGATGGTGAATAGTCGATTCGGATTTGGGTTACTTAATGCTAAGGCCCTGGTAGACTTAGCTGATCCCAAAACTTGGAGAGGTGTCCCCGAGAAGAAAGAATGCATTGTGAAAGACAACAGCTTTGAGCCCAAGTAAGAAATCCCTTGGCCTTTCATTCTGACTTCCATTTATCATACTATTTGATTACAACATCTGATGTCCAAAAGAACTTTCTCAGGGCCCTGAGCACTCAGCAGCAGCTAAGATCTCCTCCTTTCTTCTCACTCCCACATCCCACATCTGCCTTTGTGCCATTGAGGGAGAAGGAGATCAAGTCTCCTCTATGAGATGCTAGAAAACCCTCATGGGTGGCTTGATGATTAAAGGTCATATATTGTATAATACAGACTTAGAACATCCCCCCCTCCTTTTATTAAAGAGGAATTGAGGCCCAAGAGGTTAAGTGACTTTTCCATGGTTATATAGCATAGAGAGTAGGCCTTGGATCCAAATCTCCTTAGACCTAGTACAATAATCTTGCTTCTAAACCATACCACTATCTTTTTTTTACAAACTGCTCATTTGTAGTGTTTGCTCTTGTCATTTTACTTCACATCGTATAATTTGTTACCTGGTATTTTTACTCTAAATATTTTTCCTTATTTATATATATCTCACCTAGAAATTACCCATAGATATTTCAAATTATGGCACAGAAACAGACTAGACTGTGATTGATTATTACTCCTACAGTCATTGTAATTAATATTATACTAGAGACACTAAAATCATGTCAAAAGTAATAGATTCTATTTATATAGTGCAAAGTGATTACAAAAATTCTTCACACACATTATCCCATTTGAACTTCATGATAGCCTCATGAGTTATGGAATGCAATACTCTTACCATAATTTAAAAAAAAGAAAGAAACGAACATCCAGATAAATAAAGGGACTTGCCCAGGGTTACACAGCTAAGTAAGCAGTAGAGCCAGATTTCGAGTTTAGGTCTCTTCCACCAAGTCATGGGACTGCTTCATAGCTGAGACCACATTATCAAAACATGAACATGGCACCTGTGCTCACCAATACTCTGCAATCTATCTGTCATGCCACCTAGTTTCTTCATTGATCATAGACTAGACTAATTGGCCTCTGAGTTCCTTCCTATTTCTGAGATGAATACCTAAACCTTCTTGGTTGTAGTTCAAAGCATTACATTCTAGAGCAAATAGTATTATAACAAGATTTCAGGCTATTTTATTCGTATTTACTAATATATGTGAACTACCAACCTTGTTTCAAGAATCCATCTTCTCCATATCTACAGAAAGAAATATGGAGTCTGAATGCAGATCCAAAGCAAGCCATTTGCTCTCTTTTGTTTGGTTTAATTTTTTCTTTCTCGTGGTTCCGCTCATTTATTCTAATTCTTCTACACAACATGACTAATGTGAAAATATATTGAATAAGAATGTATATAGAGAGCCTCTCTCTCTCTCTCTCTCTATATATATATATATATATATGTGTGTGTGTGTGTGTGTGTGTGTGTGTGTGTGTGTGTGTGTGTAGATTGCACACTGTCTTGGGGAAAAGGGAGGGGAGAGGGATGGAGAAAATGTAAAACTTATGGAAGTGAATAATGACATCTAAAAATAACAAAATATTTTTAAAAAAAGAATTCATCTTCATGATACAAAAAAAGTCCTAAGTCCTTTTTTTGGCTTATTCCATATAGGATGCTTATATATTCACACATACACTGAACTGGATAAATAAAAGCTTATTTATTGACAACCCTTGACTTTTTTTAGATCATTGAAAGCTGATGGAGTAGTTACTATTGAAATCCCTACAAAAGCCTGTGAAGGACAAGAAAATTCCATCACGTCTTTGGAACATGTGCAATTTGAAGCAACAATTGAATATTCACGAAGAGGAGATCTTCATGTCACACTCACTTCTGCTGCTGGTACAGAGAAGAGATGTTTTCTTTTGTTTTTCCCCCTCCTTACAAAATCATCTAAGTCCTTATTTAAATGCCTGTAGAATTTGTTTTATTCAAAGAGCATTTTGGTATGGAGTACCTGAAAGAAAACTTTAAATCTATAAGTAATGTGTTATTTTACTTTTTTTCAGAGGTTGGGTTCTCATTTGGATAAGCGGTGAATAAGGTCTATGGAAAGAGAGCCTGTTGACTCAGATTTCCCCAGTTTGTAATCTTATTACTCAAAAAGAATTCTGATACTGTGAAAAGGATTTTTCAAATCCTAACGTCGAGCTTGATGTTCTTGAAGTACTAACTATTCTCAGAACCTTTTTTTATGTTCATAGGCAATACTTTTAAATGATCATTTTTATCTGCTGTTTTCATGTCACTTACATTGCCCAATATGTCTTTTGCTCTACTCTTTCCCTGAAAACCATCCCTATAAAAAGAATAAAAAAGAGTGGGGGAAACAGTGTAGCAAAAATAACCAACACATCCCCCAGAACTGACCTGTAGTGATCTATGCCCATAGTCCCTCAACACTGCTAAGAAAACAGGGAGTTACAGACCGAAGCATACAATTTTTTTTACTTTCTTTTCCTTCTTTCTTTCCTCCTTCTTTCCTTCCTTCCTTTCTTCCTTCTTCCTTTCTTTTCAAGTTTTCTTATGCAAAATAACTAATATGGAAATGCTTTAAATGATTACACATATATAACCTATTGCTTACCATCTCAGTGAAAAGGCAGGGAGGGAAGGAGGAGGAAGGATAGAAATTTTTTAAAAAGACTTTTTAAAAAAATGTTAAAAATTATTTTAATATGTAATTGGGAAAAATAAAATATTTTTAAAAAAGAAGGGAAGAAAAAGAAAGAGAGAGGAAAGAGAGAGGGAGGGAGGAAGAGAGAAAGAAAGAAAGAAAGAAAGAAAGAAAGAAAGAAAGAAAGGAAGGAAGGAAGGAAGGAAGGAAGGAAGGAAGGAAGGAAGGAAGGAAGGAAAGAAAGAAAGAAAGGAAGGAAGGAAGAAAGAAAGAAAGAAAGAAAGAAAGAAAGAAAGAAAGGAAGGAAGAAAGAAAGGAAGAAAGGAAGAAAGAAAGAAAGAAAGAAAGAAAGAAAGAAAGAAAGAAAGAAAGAAAGAAAGAAAGAAAGAAAGATAGAAAGAAAGAAAGAAAGAAAGGAAGGAAGGAAGGAAGAAAGAAAGAAAGGAAAGAAGTCAGGCACTTGTATTCTCATAGCTCTTTGGGAGATGATTTGGCCAGTATAATTCCTTAGCATTCAGTTTCAGCTGTTGGGTTGTTAACTGTTAACATTGTAGTCACTGTGTTTTCCTATTTTTCCTACTTTAGCTGCTATAAGTCTTTTCTATGCTCTCCTGCACTCTTCCTGTGTCACAGTAATATTCCATTGCATTGATATAACACAATTTATTTGACAATATTTTATTAAATTACACTCTTGAAGCCCCAGAGGGCCAATTTCACTTCCAATATGTGCAATACACAAAGAAATAGTTTAGGTACATCTTGCTCAGTTTAAAGGGGCTAAAAAAAAAAAACAAACAAACACCCAGAGTTTCTTACGAATGGGAGCTATATGCTTTGTGTAGAATGTGTTTTTGAATATTAAGTGAGATGAAGGATGTAAAAGTAAAGTACAAATACAAGTCATTATTATTAAGAGCTTTGATACATGACTCTTTGAAAGTGAGGTCTTAGGAAACTATATTTCTCAAAATTCAGACAGAGTAAAAATGAACTGTCACTGAGGATAAGATGGATCCTTGGAATGGATGCACTCTTTACATAAAGGATTCATAATATGCAATATTTGGAAAAGACTGACATCTGAGAAAGTATAATGTCATGGAAAGAGTTCTGGGCTTGGAATCAGGAGATACTTGGGTTCACATTCTACCTCAGAAAGCTGCATGACCATGGGCACGTGCTGGTACCTTCCGGAACCTCACCTGTAAAATGAAGATATTAATAGGAGCACTGCTTATCTCACAGGATTCCTGTAATGATCTAATGAGAGAATGTATGAAAAGCATTTTGCATATCAAAAAATCCTATGTAAATATCATCTCTTAAGCTCCTATATCTTACAACCTTCCAACTAGCCCCAGGGCTACTCTGAAGCTCACTAGTTCTTTTGATTCAGGAGATGAATGGTTGTTAATGACTCTGGCAGGGACTGGGATTCCATTATCATTACATTTCTGACTCTGCCCCTAGTTTGTTGTGTGAACATAGGTGAGCTAATTAATGTATTTCTGTATCAGTATGAAGTGGCTGCTCTATAGTTTACACTTAATGCTCTCTGAAAACTGTGAATCTTTCGAAAGTGATAATGTCCATGAAAAGTATTTATGCCCCTCAAATCTCTCTTCTGAATGCTGTTTAAATGTAGCTCTCAGTTCTTTGTATTTAAATGAGTTTATATATCTCCCTTTCCTAATGAATGATTATAATCTGACCTTGTACTGGATACAGATTTTGAGAGCTCATTGCTACCTGAGCGTAAATTTTTATTAGCTAGATTTTATCCGAATACCAAATAGCAATTATCTGAAGTGATTTCCTTTACTTCATTGATTAACATTAGTCAGTGGGTCAATAAACATTTATTAAGTACCTTCTATATGACAGTCACTGTGCTAAAAGATGGATGTGTGTGTGTGTGTGTGTGTTTTGTTTTTCTATCTGTATCAATATAGGAACCAGTACTGTGCTATTGGCTGAAAGAGAGAGAGATACATCACCCAATGGTTTTAAGAACTGGGACTTCATGTCTGTTCACACGTGGGGAGAGAATCCAGTAGGCACCTGGGCTTTACGAATTACTGATATGGTATGTAGATGTGTGTGTGTGTGTGTGTGTGATGGGAAAGGCATGGAACTGAATTTATGGTGGATAAGCAAAGTTCTGGGAGCACGTAGTACAGGATGTTAAAGATTTGGAAATGGGGGTCAACATTTATCAAGGCATTAAAGGAATTTGACTGCTACTTAGTGGAAAAATTGGAATAAAATAGTTATTTCTTCCACATCACAACTTTCCCCGTCACAGTTTCAATATATCTCAGGGTGACATAAGAAATTAAATGAAATTTGGGGATAATTGTGTAGAAGCCACAGATGACAGAGGAAAAGTTTAGAAGCCTATAAATACATAAAATATATGCATGATATGATATAATATCAATATATCTTATCCTTTAATTCCATAATAATTCAGATTTCTCTGGTATAAAGGGAGGACCAAAAGCTTTTATGCAGATTTTCCACATGGCAGGGGTGCTGTGCCCCTAAGCCCTGCAATATGGAAGGGATAACCATAGTTTATGGAAACCTTCATATTTGGATGTGTGGATAATAGTAGAAAAAGAAGCCCAGGGAACTGAAATTTTGCCAGTAACACTGGGAGCCATGCCAGAGGTGCATAAAGTGACTCCACATGGCAAACCTGATCCACTTATTTTGCTCCTCTTGATGAAGAATGTGAATTACCCCCTGACTACTTATTCAAATGACTGAATGATCCATCTGTGTAATTTGTCAAATTGCTTTTGCCCTGGTATAGTATAGACATTACATTTAGTCTGTGTAGATACCCTAAAATAACTTTGTGCAATTTAGAGAAGTTAGTCATGTTCTGAGTAAGAAGTAGTAAGGTGTAGTTTGATAGAAAGCTATCCTGGCCATCAGAAAGAACTGGGTTCAAATCCTACCTCGGACATACTGACTGTGGGAGCCTTGAGTGTCCCAAGCAACTCTCTAAGACTGTAATTGCAGAGCATCTGCCAGTCTACATTGATAAAGGAAGTTTTCTCATTGGGGGAAATGAATACTACTATATTACAATATATACCAATGAAATGACATTTGTTGTCATTGGAAAGACAAAAAATAAAGCTATAAGCCTAGACATCAACAAAACCATAAATTAAATTTCCGAAGTGTAAATGCTTATACTGAAAATTTTACAGTTAGTTCTTGGGAACCGGATCAAACTGGCTCCAGCACACCCTGTATGTTTCGATGAGATGTTATAATAAGATGTTAATTATGAATGTGAAGGATGTTTAAGAACATATTTTGAGGAAAATGAAGTCAAGCTCATTCAAAGCCCACCACAAATAATATCTGTACTTATTCATTAGTCTGGAAGAATGGAAAATGAAGGAAGAATTGTGAACTGGAAACTGATTTTGCATGGGACTTCCACTCAACCAGAACACATGAAACAACCCCATGTCTACACTTCCTATAATGCTGTGCAGAATGACAGAAGAGGGGTGGAGAAGATGTCTGATTTTGTTGAGGTCTGTATATATCGCTTTTCTTTGTAATCTACCACGAAGCTGCTCCCAAATGATCTACATGGTTTCCTGCTGCCCCAAAGGATTAATGTGCCCCACCCCCTCCAAAGTGGCTCATTTATAATAAAGGTATAGCTCAGGTACCTAGAAAAGCCCAAATAATTTTCTTTAAGAGGAAACATGTTTTCTCTAACATTTAGGTCCTGTATTTATTCCTAGCTCACATTCATATATCACTTTGAAATTTACAAAATGTTTCCTTCACAAAAACTCTTAACAGAAATTAGTGTAAATGTTATTGCTCTTATTTTTAAGAAGAGAAACATGAAACTTTGAGAAGTACATTGAGTTTCCCCAAGGTCTAATGATTAGTGTTAGAGCTGAGGCTTGAACTCAGGTCTTGTGGTTCCAAGCATAACATTCTTTCCAAAACACCACACTACCTCTTTCTCCGTTCTTCCAATTATCTCCTTTTTCTCCTGACTCCTAAGTTTCCTGGGATTCCATCTATAATAAAGATTTTTTTAATCCACCCAACTATATATGAAATCTCTTTTGAATCTACAGAGCATTGTTTATATAACCTTGATTTCATGTATCTTATTCTGCTTTATATTCATTTACATGCTTGTAACCTTCCTATAAGAATATGAGCTTCTTGAGAGAAGGCACCATGTCTTCAATCAACAAAAATTTTATTAAGCCCCTACTATATGTCAGGGACTGGGTTGAATAGCAGGACTACAAAGCTAAAAATAAAACAATCTCGGGCCTCAAAAAGTTTACTCTCTATTGAGGGAGAAAAAATGTATAAATATGTAATTATAAATCCAGAGCTGGAAGACACTTTAGAAGCCACCTAGTCCAATCCGCTTATTTTATTGGTGAAGAAACCAGTGCCCATAGAGATGAAGAGATTTGACCTTCGAATGTAATTGGAGGGAAGGGAAGGGGAAGAGGGGGAAAGAAGGAAAGGGAACGGCACTAGTAGCAAGGAGAATTCACAAAAGAGCTTAAATAGAAAATGGAACCTGAACTAAGATTTGAAGGAAACTAGAAGAGAAGAGGAGGGAGTGCTCTGCATGCAGAAGGGATAGCCTACAGGAACATTATCATGTATGGGAGATAGGAAGAAGACCGGTGTGGCTGGAATGAAGATTGTATGAAAGGAAATAATGGATATAATAAGACTTGGCAATATAAGTTGGAGCCAGGTTGTAAAGGATTATAAGTGTCAAACATCAACTTAATAAAATTCAGCACTGAATGAATGGAGAAATAAATTTGCTATTTTGACTCCCATTTTTCTTGTTTGTAATTCGATTCCCATGATATTTTTATTATAAATGACAAGATTCTGCTTGTAAAAGCACTTTGATAACTATGAAGTCCTAGAATTGCTATTACCCTCCTATTCCCATGAAGACTGGAATTGTATTTTTCTTTTCGTTTTTCTGTCCCTTTAGTGGTGTTGGTTTAACTGGATTAAAAATAATAATACTGTTTCAATAACTGTTTCAAGTTATAATAATAAAATTTAACAAAGTCCAAATTATAATATTTAAAAAACCTAAAGAACATGCATACCCAAACTTAGTCTTCTTTTTCTATATAAATATACATTTTTTTAAAAAATATATTATGTTAGAAAATTCCTTGAAATCATTAGGTTTTATGATTTCTACAGTCCCTTCTAAGACTTTATCAGACTTTATCTGCAGTCCTTCTTGTCAGCACTAGTTTCTTTTATTATGGGGTTAAGAAAAGCCATCTTACTTTTAAATGTAGGATGAGTACAATAGAGTAGTCTGAAGGAGTAGAATGTGGTAATGGAAAGAATACTAGATTTAGAATTAAAGGACCTAGGTTTAAATCCTAATTTTGCTATTTACTTACTGTGTGATGTTAGAAAAATCTCTTGGCCTCTCTGGGTCTTGGTTTCTTCATCTGTAAAAAGAGGACTGCGCTAAGTGATTTCTCCAAAGTTCTTTTGTTACTGTTCAGTTATTTCAATCATGTCCAACTCTCTGTGACCCCATGTGGGGTTTTCTTGGCAAAGATATTGGAGTGGTTTGTCATTTCCTTCTCCAGTTTATTTTACAGAAGAGAAACTGAGGCAAAAAGGGATCAATGACTTGCTCAAGGTCACACATCTAGTAAATGTCTGAGACCAGATTTAAACTCACAAAGAGGAGTTTTTCCAGTTCCAATCTTGGTGCTATATCCACTGCGCCACCTCTGAAGTCCTACGGTGATGTTAATTAAGTACATACAATGTATAAGATATCATGTTGGCATTAAGGATAAAAGGATGAAAAATAATAATTCCTGACTTTATTAAGGAGCTTACAATGTGATCAAAAGGTTTGAAAAACAGAGAAAAAGTATGCTATAAGGTAGAATGAGATAGGAAAAAGATTCAGAAAAAAATGCTGTTGGAAAATTTGAGGTGAGAGAACCATTTTTATCTATATAGTTTCTAATGCATGAATACTCCACAAATTTTTTTAAAATCAAAATACCAATGGCCACTCTGTGGTTGTTTTTTGTTTTGTTTTGTTTTAGGACCAGGTTACCCCGAAAAGCCTTCATGAAAGCCCCCAGCCCTCTCAAAGCTCCACTATCCCCAGCGACAACAGCAGTGACAAACTGATGGAGAAAACACCATCCAGGGCCATGCTCCAACTCCTACAAAGTGCTTTCAGCAAACAGGGAAACCCCAATCAAGCACCAAAGAGTCAGCCAGATGAGAAGCTGAAGATCCCCTATGAGCATTTCTATCAAGCGCTGGAAAAGTTAAACAAACCATCCCAGTTAAAAACCGCCGAGAACAGTCTGTATAGTGACTACGTGGACCTTTTCTACAACACGAAACCGTACAAGCACAGGGATGATCGGCTGCTACAGGCTCTGGTCGACATTCTGAAGGAAGGGAATTAAAGCGGGGTGATGGCTTGAGTTGGAAATGTTCATTCTTCCTCCCTTCTCTTATATCCTGCCTGTGACTGATGTAGGTTTTATATTTTATTCATATGATTTTGTCCCTGCTTCTCATTGCTGTCTCGTACATGCACACATGCACATGCACACACTCATTCAAGCTCACATGCGCTTGCACACACACAAACTCACAAACACTTGCACACAATTTAGTACATGAAGAGATGGAATTTGCTTCCCACTGAGAGCCTAGCTGTACTGGGGACAGTTAACAGGAGCTCTATTTAACATGTTTTCACAAGTGGAATGCTTTTTTTTTCTTTCTGGAATCAAAGTCCATTGGTGTTTCTCCCATCGTATTTAAAGTCCACTCCAAGCTGCCTCTCTTTTTCCCATTTTCATTTCTCAAAGAATAATAATTTTAAAAAAACTCTGGGCTACAAAACATTAAAAACAAAACTGCTGCAAAACACCAGGAGATGTGCCTACAGCCTTTTATCCTGTCCCCTCCGTGGCTGTTTCCTGTCTAGCAATGACTTTTAGGGTTGCGATTCTTACAACTAAAGGGCTCCCCAAATTGCAAAGAGTCATTTAGGACTGTAGATTTTGAGCTGGAAAGGCCTTTAGAGGTCATCTAGCCCTACCCCTCATTTTCCAGATGAAGAGCTGAGCCTTACCGCCAACCAACCAGGTGGTTAAGTGGAAGAGCCAGGATAGAACCAGACATCTCCTCTGATTCCCATTAATTTGAAAATCCAGTGCTCCTTCCAATGTTCCAGAAAAGGAGAAATGAATTAAGCATGTGATTAATGTGGATCATGGAGGCACAAAAAATGGAGTTATGACCTGGATTATTTAGCTTACGTAGTTAGTAAAATATACCTAACACTTTGTGTGATATAAAACCAGCCATTGGATTAAAATTTAGTGTTTTTCCTTCTTGGTTCTTCTTATTTTGAATTTTTTTCCTTTCCCTTTATATGTTCCTTTCTCAGAGCTGCACTTTCAGCTTAATAAATGGTATTCTGTAAGTGAATTTCACAAAGCAAAAATCAGGAAATAATTCTGAATGAGAAATCAAGAGAAAAAAAACACACATATAAGCCAATACACAATGAAAGAGGATTTTCTGGTTTCTAAAATGTCAGCCTTCCCTTTCCTACTCTGTCTTTTTTAGACCCCCTCATTCTCACAGACAACTTCTTTACCAAAGATACTAGGCATGAATAACATTAATTAAAGGGAAAAAATCCACACAGATGTTATTTTCAGGCTGATTCTACACATTATAAAATAAAAGTGAGAACTTGTGTTACACTGATAATTTTGGCCATATCTGTGGAGAGCCAAATCAGATAATTCAGGCAAAAAAACAAAACAAAACCCAACAACGCCAAAAGGTTAACACCTATCTGTTACCTGGATAGGCATTTGCATCTTTATAAGAGATGTCAGTCCCTCCTTCATTGTACATGTGCACTGAAGGCTTCTGTTTGCTCCTGGATGCTAACTGTAATGTTCCCTAAAGCTTAGTAAGCAGCCCCAGGATTTTAAACATGTGCAGATCAGAAAGCATTGTGATGTTCTTCCTGATTCCACACAGTTTGGTAAAATGGCCTTCCCCTTCCCTAGTCCCCCATTTGAATTTGTGCAGAATGAGGAAACAGTCAGGATACAGCTCTGATATGATCATAATGCTTACAAACTGTCCAAAAAAAAAATAGAATGACCATCCTGTCCTTGGAATTTCCATGTATTATCTGATGTGAGGTGACGTGTATAGTTTTGCCTGTGGTCACACTGCTAACAGTGTCTGCACCAGGACTAGAACTCAGGTTTCCCTGACTCCCAGCTCAATGCTTAACGTATAATGCCTTCTTGTTAACCATGTTGAACAATATTAATTCATTGTTAAAATCTCAACCACCTCTTGTGCTGTGGCCAAAGGTTCCCCTCGTGAAGCTTTAATATGAAAACCACATCTTGTTTGAATGTTTCCAACCCAGAGTGTGTTGTATAGACATATTTTTATTGTTTGTCTTTCTTGGTGCCTGTGTGGATTTTTGTGAAAATGTAAAAGAGGAAAACTATAAAATGTTTTGTCTCAGAATTTTAAATTCTATTTTCTTTACAGGTATTTATAATATATCAAAACTTTTATCAAACATGCAGAATTTTGAAAGGCACAATAAATTATATTAAAGAACCATATGTTTTCTTGAGAATGAGAAAGTTTCATCCAATAAACTATTTTTCAAAGGCATGTTCCTCTAGCAATGATGATACCTACATGTATGTGATGTGATGTTACAATAACTTGTCTTATAATAATACAATATGTCAGCAGAGTTCAGAGTGTGTGGTCGTAACATTTTTAAAGCAACTTCAAATGAAGACCTGAATGTATTTAACCAGGAAATGTCAAATCTACTTTTAAATTTAAAGAGTAAATGGTTCCCTCAGTGAGTCCAAAATAAAAAGATGGTGGACATGGTAGAAATAATAATAATAAAATGACCTAATGGAACTGCCCCTTTCTCACTTACTGTGTGTTAAAAGGGGATGTCAATATGTCAATCAGAGAAATAATGGACTTTAGAAAACTCTAATTCAATCCTCTCATTTTATGAGAAAACTAAGGCCAAAAGGAGCAAAGGTATTTGCCCAAAGTCACAAAAATAACGATCTCTTTGAATCTACATTAAGAATTCATTTCCTTTTGGAGTAAATGGCTTTTCATTTGTGTGTGTGTGTGTGCACACACATACACTCATGAGGACACTCAATTTTACTTTAATCAACATTTGAAATTCAACTTTGAAATAATTATGTTTTACTTACAAAAACAATATAAAACCCAAAATGATTCTGATAACAATTAATGCAAATCATTCACTATTAGAAAGTCTGACTTCATAAATGTATGTGCAGGAAAAAAATTGACAGTGAGTGAAAGATTGCATACCATTATTACATACAGATAGCCTACAGGAAGAATGATGGTACACTCCATGTCTGTTTAATCAAAGCATGAAGTCTTTGTACAAATATTTCAATACTACACAGATATGCTATAGTCTAATACTATACAAATGTCATTTGTAGAAATACTCCAAAATTATGTGGAGATTAATAGAAAAACAAGAATAACATCTACAGCACAGTGCTAGGCACTGACTCAACAATGTCAACAATGTTAGATATTGTGATGCCTGTCTTCTTCAGGCTAACAAACAGCACTGATGCACTCAGACACAGGACTGAAGAGTTTCTTAGTTTATCCCATTCACATTGTGTGAATCCAAGAATAAGCATAATAGTTGGAGCATAAATCCTGGGAGAAAAATGGAAAGTTATGATTTTAGCAGGATGAGATTGGTCATAACACTTTCATCTTATTTCAGGGGTGGAGAGACCTTTCAGAATGGATAGGAATCCAGTTTCATTGGCTGTGTTATCCCTAAGCCATCTTTGGTTACCACAATACAATATTTAAAACTTATCAACTTGGGGTTTTTTGAAAGTGTTCCCCTAGAGAGAGAGTGAATGGGTGATATGATAAAATTAGAAGATCTTCTAACTCTTACGAGGCTAGCATTCATTCAATCAATTAATAATTTTATCAGTTAACTATTATTTACCAAAATCTGTGCTGGACATTGAGGATACAAAGACAAAAATGAAACAGTTCCTGCCTTCAAGGAGATTATATTATACTGGGGAAATGTGCACATATAAGTAGATACAAGGTGATGGGAGGATTTAGAGGGATGAGGGAGGAGTCACTAGCAGCTGTAGGAATCAGGAATGGGTGTGACCATTGAACTGAATTTTGAAGGCAACTAGACTGTTAGAATTCTAAAAGCTGGAGGATAAGAGGGAGTGCATCCTGTCTGGGGAGGACAGGGGGGAACAGACCAAGCAATGGAATGAAAGCCAGAGAGGGAATGTTACATGTGAAGAATAGGAAATAGACTTTTTTGACTGGACTTTGGAATGTCTGAAGTCTAAAAAGTTGGGTTGGAACCAGATAATGAATGATTTTTCAATGCTAAACAAAGGAGTTTATAGTTTATTCTAGACCCAAAGATAATAGAGAGCTATTGGAGATTTTTGAATGACCTATGCATTAGAAATTGCAATCTGGCCACATAATGGAGGATGGATTGAAGAGAGGAATAGTTTGAGACAAGGAAACCAGTTGGGGGCTACTACAACAGTTCAGGAAAGAGATAATGAGGCTCTAATCTACAGTGGGGGCCATGTCAGAAGAGACAACAGGATGGATATCAGAGAGGTTATAGAAGTAGCATTGACAAGAGATGACAACTGATGGATCACAGGAAATGAGTAACAGTGCAGATCCATGATGACTCAAAGGTTGTGAATCTGGATAATGGGATGAATGTTAGTGCCCTTGAGAGAAATAAAGAAATTTAACAGAGGGGGAGTCAGGGGAGAAAAGTAATGAATTCTATATTCCCTATTAATAACATCATTGAGGATGCCCTTGATACATATGCAGATTACTCTCATGAAAATTTTATGTATATGGGAAGCCAATGAGGTAATATATGTAAAATGTTTTGCAAATTTTAAAGCATTATATGAATATTAGCTACACTTGTTCATATTCAAATAGGCTTTTTCAGCATTAAAGAAGTACGAGATTTATCCCACACTTTCGCTCTCTCTCTCTCTTTCGGGTACCATGCAAATCGGTCCCTTGTTGTGCTTACAAATGAGTCACCTCCAACATAGGTTTCCTCTGTATATGCATGCTCTAATCCAAGTACTTTTCACATATTTGCTCTCTTTAATGTCATTTCTACTTCTTCTATGACTGCAACCATGATTTTGATGATTCTAAGCGTGGCTCTCTTACTCTTAATGCTGAAAAGTTTGCTATAAAAATTTTCACAGATCTTTGCTACTTTTCTTTGATTTGTTGTCCCCTTTTTATTTTCATCTTTAAATGTCCTTAGAATGATTTTGGGGCCAAGGTGTTGGGGTGAGAGCAACTACTCACTTTTGCTCTTAGACAAACTCCTTTAGATACCTCAAAAAAGAGTATCTTACCAGATTTTTGAGGGGCAGAATCCAATAGGAGACAGACTGTGGTGGATTCATACCCCAGGACAGCCTGGAAGGTCAATGGGAAGGATCCATTGCACAGGGCTGGAGGAACACACAGCACACAGACACAGGCTATACCAGCACATCCCCTCCACTGCGGAGCTGAGCAGAAAGCCCTGGGACATCTGAGGCAGTAGTTGTACTGTGGAATCTCAGGCATATCAGCCCAGGACAGGAAGTTCAGAGGAACCAAGTGAGTGAGAGTTGGGGAGTCCCAGGTATCTGCAGCATCTGCTCCTGAGACTATCAGCCTGCAGATTAAATGTCTGTAAGTCATCTACTTGAACTTCTGGGAGTCTAGATGGTGGAGTGATAAGTAAATGATCTCCCTCTCCCCTTGTTGACCTTGAAAGACCCATAAAATATTTCTCCAGAAAAATCCTGGAACAGCGGGATCAACCAAAGGGACAAAGAGTCTCTTAGCATGTGAGGCCAGGAAAATTGCTAAGAAGGGTCCCTCTTGATGTTGTTGAAGAGGACTAGTGCAGAAACAGAGCTGTCCCAGACAGCTCCACCTCAGCAAATTGGGAAGAGTGAGCCCCAGTGGGGTGAAGCCCACAACTGCCAATACCAGGATCCCAGGTGCGTCTCAGCAACCCAAGGGAATTGGTAAGACAATAGTGCAAAAGGGATCACAAACCACTAAGCTTTCCTATGCTCTATCTCAACAGAGGAGACCTGCTGTAGCCAAATAAACCCTCTCCCACACATAACGCAGGTAGCTCCAGGCCAACTCCAGGGAAACACAGAAAGACTTCACCTGGCCTCTGCTTTCTCACACCAGCCAGCTCTGTACCACATAAACTGTAGCATTTTAGCTTCTAGCTTAAAGAACCAGAGACCACAACACACTAAACTTTAAGGTCAAGAACTGTGGGACAGAGCCCCTTGTGCCCTAAAAGCAGAGATCTATTTAAAAGTGAGGAAAAGTGTGATCATCATGAATAAGAAGCAAAGCAGAAAAGAAAAGATTATAGAATCTTTCTATAGGGAAAAGGACCAAAACACAAACACCAAAGAGCTCACCATTGTGACTGTACTCCCTTCTGAAACTTCAGAAGGGAATATGAACTGGTTGCAAACACAAAGAGCATTCTTAGAGGAGCTGAAGAAGGATTTCAAAAGTTGAATAGGAGAAATAGAAAAAACTGGATAATGATTTTAAAAATATAAAAAAGAAATCACAGAAGAATTTAAAAGGAAATTGGACAAATGGTAAAGAAAGCACAAAACCTAACTGGGATAACTCGACAAATGGAAAAGGAAGCACAATAACTAAATGGAGAAAATAACTCCTTAAAAGGAACAACTGGACAGATGGAAAAGGAGATGCAAAAGTTAACTGAAGAAAACAACTTGATAAATATTAGAATTGGGCAAGTAGAGGCTAATGACTCTATGAGACATCAAGAATCAGTCAAACACAATCTAAAGAATGAAAAGATAGAAGAAAATGTAAAATATCTAATTGCAAAAACAATCGACCTGAAAAGTGGATCCAAGAGATAAAAATCTAAGAATTATTGGTCCACCAGAAAGGCATGATGAAAAAAAAAGAGCCAGGATAATATCTTCCAAGAAGTCATCAAGAAAAACTGCCCAGAAGTCCTAGATGCAGTGGGCAAAATAATCATCGAAACAATCCACCGTTCACCTCCAGAAAGGATTCCCAAACTAAAAACACCAAGGAAAATCGTTGCTAAATTCCAGAACTATCCAGTGAAGGAGAAAATATTACAGACAAGCAGAAGAAACCATTCAAATACTGAGGAATTACAGTCAGGATCACATAGGACCTTGCAACTTCTACATTAAAAGATTGAAGGAATTGAAATATGATATTCTATGATGTAAAGGAGCTGGGACTACAACCAAGGATCAATTACCCAGTAAAGTTGAGCTTAATATTTCAGTCAAGGAGATGGGCATTCAATGAAATAAGAGATTTCCAGACTTTCCTGATGAAAAGGCCAGAGCTCAATAGAAAATGTGATCTTCAAACACAAGTCTCAAGAGAGGCATAAAAGGTAAACAGAGGGGAAAAACTTGCTATTCAATATGGGCAGGCAGTTTACATTCCTATAAGGGAAGATGATACTAGTTAATCTTGAGAACTGCATATTTATCAGGCTATATAAAAGGGATATACAGAGGGGCGGAGTCAAGATGGCAGAGTAGAAAGATGCACATACACATAGCTCCGAACCCACAACCCATAGAACGGCTACAGGGAAGTAACTCACGGCGAATTCTGCACCCAGAGGCCATGGAACATTAGAGCGAGGGAGATTTCTGTTCCAGAGAGACCTGCAAACCTCTCGCAGGGGGTCCTTCGCGCTGCAGACTGGGCGCCAGGACTGGGAGCTGAGTGCAGCCCTGCCGCGGCCACAGCACCGAGAGGAAAAGATCCGAGCGGGCTTCAGGGACGGGATCTCCAGTGGCCACGTGGGTCCCTCCACCCACAGAGGGACCTGCAAACCTCTTTCAAAAGGTCTGTCACGCTGCAGACGCGGAGCCCAGCCCAGACCTGCTGCGGCCGCGGCACCGAGAGATACAGATCCGAGCAGGCTTCAGGGACGGGATCTCCAGCGGCCGCACAAGTCCCTCCACCCACAGGTGATGGGGGTCGGTGAGAGAGTCTCTTTGGCGGGTTGAGAGGGGAGTGGGGTGCCCCCATAACTCAGGCCCCCGCCCCGGGAGGTAGAAGCTGAGAGGCGGCTGCAGACTGGGGCTCCCCAAGGGGGCAGGAGCCTGGATCCATTGTGGAAGGTCTGTGCATAAACCCCCTGAGGGAACTGAGCCTGAGAGGCGGCCCTGCCCTGATCTCACCACCTGAACTTAATCTCACACTGAATAGCAGCCCTGCCCCTGCCAAAAGCCCTAAGGCTGGAAGCAGCATTTGAATCTCAGACCCCAAATGCTGGCTGGGAGGATCAGGAGGTGAGGTGGGTGTGAGGAGAATATTCAGAGGTCAAGTCACTGGCTGGGAAAATGCCCAGAAAAGGGAAAAGAAATAAGACTATAGAAAGTTACTTTCTTGGTGAACAGGCATTTCCTCCTTTCCTTTCTGATGAGGAAGAACAATGCTTACCATCAGGCAAAGACACAGAAATCAAGGCTTCTGTGTCCCAGCCCACCCAATGGGCTCAGGCCATGGAAGAGCTTAAAAAGAATTTTGAAAATCAAGTTAGAGAGGTAGAGGAAAAGCTGGGAAGAGAAATGAGAGACATGAAGTCAAAGCATGAACAGCAGATCAGCTCCCTGCTAAAGGAGACCCAAAAAAATGTTGAAGAAATTAACACCTTGAAAACTAACCTAACTCAATTGGCAAAAGAGGTTCAAAAAGCCAATGAGGAGAAGAATGCTTTCAAAAGCAGAATTAGCCAAATGGAAAAGGAGATTCAAAAGCTCACTGAAGAAAATAGTTCTTTCAAAATTAGAATGGCACAGATGGAGGCTAAGGACTTTATGAGTAAGCAAGAAATCACCGAACAAAGCCAGAAGAATGGAAAAATGGAAGATAATGTGAAATATCTCATTGGAAAAACAACAGACCTGGAAAATAGATCCAGGAGAGACAATTTAAAAATTATGGGACTACCTGAAAGCCATGATCAAAAGAAGAGCCTAGACATCATCTTTCATGAAATTATCAAGGAAAACTGCCCTGAGATTCTAGAACCAGAGGGCAAAATAAATATTCAAGGAATCCACAGAATACCGCCTAAAAGAGATCCAAAAAGAGAAACTCCTAGGAACATTGTGGCCAAATTCCAGAACTCCCAGGTGAAAGAGAAAATATTGCAAGCAGCTAGAAAGAAACAATTCAAGTATTGTGGAAATACAATCAGGATAACACAAGATCTAGCAGCCTCTACATTAAGGGATTGAAGGGCATGGAATAGGATATTCCAGAAGTCAAAGGAACTAGGACTAAAACCAAGAATCACCTACCCAGAAAAATTGAGTATAATACTTCAGGGGAAAAATTGGTCTTTCAATGAAACAGAGGATTTTCAAGTATTCTTGATGAAAAGACCAGAGCTGAAAAGAAAATTTGACTTTCAAACACAAGAATGAAGAGAACCATGAAAAGGTGAACAGCAAAGAGAAGTCATAAGAGACTTACTAAAGCTGAACTGTTTACATTCCTACATGGAAAGACAATATTTGTAATTCTTGAAACATTTCAGTATCTGAGTACTGTGTGGCATTACACATACACACATGCACACACGCACAAATACATAGAGACAGAGTGCACAGAGTGAATTGAAGAGGATGGGATCATATCTTAAAAAAAAAATGAAATCAAGCAGTGAGAGAGAAATATATTGGGAGGAGAAAGGGAGAAATTGAATGGGGCAAATTATCTCTCATAAAAGAGGCAAGCAAAAGACTCATTAGTGGAGGGATAAAGAGGGGAGGTGAGAGAAAAACATGAAGTCTACTCTCATCACATTCCACTAAAGGAAAGAATAAAATGCATACTCATTTTGGTAGGAAAACCTATCTCACAATACAGGAAAGTGGGGGATAAGGGGACAAGCAGGGTGGGGGGGATGATAGAAGGGAGGGCATGGGGAGGAGAGTGCAATTTGAGGTCGACACTCATGGGGAGGGATAGGATCAAAAGAGAATAGAAATAATGGGGGACAGGATAGGATGGAGGGAAATATAGTTAGTCCTATACAACACAACTATTATGGAAGTCATTTGCAAAACTACACAGATTTGGCCTATATTGAATTGCTTGCCTTCCAAAGGGAAGGGGTGGAGAGGGAGGGAGGTAAAGAAGTTGGAACTCAAAGTGTTAGGATCAACTGTCGAGTAATGTTCTTGCCACTAGGAAATAAGAAATACAGGTAAAGGGGTATAGAAAGTTATCTGGCCCTACAGGACAAAAGAGAAGACGGAGACAAGGGCAGAGAGGGATGATAGAAGAGAGAGCAAATTGGGCATAGGGGCAATTAGAATGCTTGGTGTTTGGGGGGGGAGGGGATAAAAGGGGAGAAAATTTGTAACCCAAAATTTTGTGAAAATGAATGCTAAAAGTTAAATAAATAAATTTAATTTAAAAAAAATAAGAGAGAAAAAAAATAAAATGGATATACATAGACAGAGGGAACCTGTATAAAGTAAATGATGTGATGATAATAATGTGATTTAAGGACGCAAAGGGGTTGTAACAGGAGATGTGAGAAGGAGGAGGCAGAAAATGATAAATTACCTTGCAGGAAGAGGCATAAAATTATGTTACAGCACAGGGAAAGAGGGGAGGGACATGAACATTGATTGATATTTACTCTCATCTGATTAGGTTCAAGGAAGGAATAATAAACTCACTTAAGTATAGAAATCTAACTAGCTTTATAGGCAGTAGAAGGGGAAGGGGGAAAGAAAAGAGAGGGGAGGCTAAAAGGGAGGGAAGAAGTAGTAAGGGTAAAAGGGAGTAAAAGTGGGGAAGGACTGAAAGAAGGAAGGGGAGACTGAAGGAGCCGGTGGTCAGAAATTAAAACTCTATTGTGGAGGGCAGTTGAGAAGGGAGAACTAAATGGGGGGATAGAGGATGAAGGGAAAGGAACAGATAGTAATCATAACTGTGAATGTGAATGGGATGAATGGAGATGGATAGCACAATGGATTAAAACCATAATCCAAAGAAACACATTTGAAATAGGAGGTTACACACAGGGTAAAGGTAAAAGGTTGGAGCAGAATATATTGTGCTTCATCTGATGTAAAAAAAGCAGGGGTAGCAATGCTAATCTCAGACAAAGCAAAAGCAGAAATAGATCTAATCAAAAGAGATAAGGAAGGAAACTATATCCTGCTAAAAGGCACCACAGACAATAAAGCAATATCATTACTAAACATATATGCTCCAAATGGTATAGCATCCAGATTCTTAGAGGAGAAGTTAAGGGAGTTATAGGAAGAAATAGACACCAAATCTATACTACTGGGGGATCCCAACTTCCCTCTCTCTGACCTTGATAAATATAATTTCAAAATAAACAAGAAAAAGTTAAGGAAGTGAATAGAACTCTGGATAAGGTAGGTATGATAGGTCTCTGAAGAAAACTGAAAGAGGATAGAAAGGAATATATCTTTTTCTTAGTGGTACATGGCTCATATGCAAAAATTGACCATGTGCTAGGGCATAAAATCCTCACAATCCAGTGCAGACAGGCAGAGATAGTGAATGCATCCTTCTCAGATCATAATGCAATAAAATTATATGTCATAAAAGTCCATGGAAGGATAGACCAAAAATTAATTGGAAACTAAATAATCTAATCCTAAAGAATGAGAAGGTTAAACCACAAATCATAGAAACAATCAACAACTTTATTCAAGAGAATGACAACCTATCAAATTAAATGGGATCCTGCAAAATAATTTCTTAGGGGAAGTTTTATATCTTTGAATGCCTGCATGAATAAAATAGAGAAACAGGAGATCAATGAATTGGGCATGCAGCTGAAAAAGCTAGAAAAAGAACAAATTAAAATCCTCAAGTAAATACCAAGTTAGAAATACTGAAAACCAAAGGAGAAATCAATAAAATTGAAATTAAGAAATCTAATAAATAAAACTAAGAGTTGGTTTTATTAAAAAACCAATAAAATTGATAAACATGTGGTCAGTTTGATTAAAAAAAGAAAGAAGAAAACCAAATTACAATATCAAAAATGAAAAGAGTGAACTCATCACCAATGAGGAGAAAATTAAAACATTAGAAATTTCTTTGCCCAACTGTATGCCCATAAATTCAACAATCTAAATGAGATGGATGATTATTTTAAAAAATATAAATTGCCCAGACTAACAGAATAGGAAGCTGAATACTTAAATAATCCCATCTCAGAAAAAGAAATTGAACAAGTCATCAGTGAGCTCCCTAGGAAAAATCTCCAGAGCTGAATGGATTTACAAGTGAATTCTATCAAACATTTAAAGAACAGTTAATTCCAATACTATATAGACTATTTGAGGAAATTGGGGAAGAAGGAGTCCTCCCAAAGTCTTTTTATGATACAAATATGGTTCTGATACCTAAACCAGAAAGAGCCAAAACAGAGAAAAAACACTATAGACCAATTTCTCTAATGAATATAGATGCAAAAAATTTAAATAAGATTTTAACAAAAAGAATACAACAACTTATCATGAGAATAATGCATTATGATCAGGCAGGATTCATACCAGGAATTCAATAGATGTAGAAAAAGCTTTTGACAAAATACAACACCCATTTCTACTGAAAACAGTGGAGAGTTCAGGAATAAGTGGAACTTTCCATAAAATAATAAGCAGTATCTACCTAAAACCTTCAGCAAGCATTATATGCAATAAGAATAAGGTACATGCATTTCCAATAAGGTCAGGGATGAAACAAGGATGTCCATTATCACCACTATTATTCAATATGGTACTAGAAATTTTAAGTGTAGCAATAAGAGAAGAAAAAGAAATTGAAGAAAATATAACAGACAAAGAAGAAACTAAGTTATCACTCTTTGCAGCTGATGTGATTATATAGTTAGAGAATTCTAGAGAATCAAGTAAAAAACTACTTGAAGTAATAAACAACTTTGGCAAAGTTGCAGGTTACAAAATAAACCCACACAAATCATCTGCATTTCTATATATTACTAACAAACCCCAGCAGCAAGAGATAGAAAGAGAAATCCCATTTAAAGCTAAGGTAGACACTGTATTTATTTGGGAGTCTACCTGTCAAAACAAGCCCAGAGACTATATGAACATAATTACAAAACATTTTTCACACAAATAAAGTCAGATCTATGTAAGCGGGAAAGCATCAGTTGCTTGTAGGTAGGCCGAGTCAATATAATAAAAATGACAATTCTGCCTAAATTAATTTACTTATTCAGTGCCATATCAATCAAGCTATCAGGTAATTATTTTGCAGAGCTAGAAAAAATAATATCAAAATTCATCTGGAAGAACAAAAGGTCCAGAATATCAAGGGAACTAATGAAAAGAAATGCTAGGGAAGGTGACCTAGTCCTACCAGGTCTCAAATTTTATTATAAAGCAAGAGTTATCAAAACCACTTGGTACTGGCTAAGAAACACAGGAATAGACCAGTGGAATATGTTAGGTACTCAAGACACGGTAGTCAATGAATATTGCAGTCTACTGTTTGATAAACCTAAGAACTCCAGCTTCTGGGATAATAACTCAGTGTTTGACAAAAATTGCTGGGGAAACTGGATAATAATGTGGTGGAAACTGGGCATAGATCAATGCCTGACATTGTACACAAGAATAAAGTCCAAATGGGTGCATGATCTAGGTATAAAAATTGGTACTATAGACAAATTGATGAGCAAGGAATTGATTTATTTATCAGACTTATGGAGAAATTTTTGACTAAACAAGAGACAGAAAACATTATGAAGTGCAAAATGGATAATTTTGATTACATTTAATTGAAAAGCTTTTGCACAAACAAGCCAGTGCAACCAAGATTAGGAGGGAAGCAGAAAACTGGGAAAGAATTTTTTGCAAATAATGTCCATGATAAAGGCCTCATTTCTAAAATACATAGAAAACTGAGTCAAATGTACAAGAATATAAGTCATTCCCCAATTGATAAATGGTCAAAGGATATGAACAGGCTGTCTTCAGAGGAAGAAATTAAAGCTATCTATAGTCATATGAAAAAATATTCTAAGTCACTATTGATTAGAAAGATGCAAATCAAAACAACTCTGAGATACCACATCACACATATCAGATTGGCTAACATGACAAAACAGGAAGATGAAAAATGCTGGAGAAGATGTGGGAGAGTTGGAACACTGATTCATTGTTGGTAGAGCTGTGAGCTGATCCAACCATTCTGGAGAACAGTTTGAAACCATGCCCAAAAGGCTACGAAAATGTGCATACCCTTTGACCCAACAATGCTGCTTCTAGGACTGTATCCCCAAGAGATCATAAAAATGGGAAAGGATCCCACATGTGCAAAAATATTTATAGCAGCTCTCTTTATGGTGGCCAAAAACTGGAAATCAAGGGAATGCCCATCAATTGGGGAATGACTGAATAAATTGTGGTATATGAATGTAATGGCATACTATTGTGCTATAAGAAGTGATGAACAGGAAGACTTCAGAGAGGCCTGAAAAGACTTATATGAACTGATGCTGAGTGAAAGGAGAAGAACCAGGAAGACTGTACACAGCAACAACCACAGTGTGCGAGGAATTTTCCTGGTAGACTTACTACTTCATTGCAATGCAAGGACTTAAAAAATTCCCATTGGAATCTTAAGGCAAAATGTCTTCCCCATCCTGAGAAAGAACTATGGAATTTGATCATTGAATGAAGCAGATCATTTTCTTTTGTATTATATTTTGTTCTGTTTTATGGTTTTATATTTATGGTATTATATTTTGTTTTGTTTTATGGTTTCTCCCATTCATTTTAATTCTTCTATGTAACATGACTGAGGTGAAAATGTATTTAATAGTAATGTATGTGTAGAACCTATATAAAATTGCATATCACCTCAGAGAGGGAGTGTGCAGGAGGAGTGAAGGAGAGGGAGGGAGGGGAAAAAAAATCTAAGATACATGGAAGTGGTTGTAGGACACTGAAAACAACAACAAAAAAAATAATTTAATAAAAAAATAAAAAAGCATGGGAGCAAGCACATGCTTGCTTCATTCCAAAAACAAAAATGATTTTGGGTCTCTTACCCACCTTCGTCTAAGTTGTTTATTTTTTATTCTCCACCACTTCTCTGTGTTTTAGGAGGTAATATTGTTCAGAATTTTATGTCGTCCTTATATGTGAGATGTTTTACTAATGAGCTTCTAGTCTAAACCAGTGCTGCCTTTGGCTGTTATTTCACTCTGCTTGACAAGTAAGTCAATTTGCTTGTTAGGCTCATTTAGTCTTCTTGTTATGGCAACTGATACACTTGGTTTAACTTCTTGATTGTTTGATAATAATACAATTATTATTGTCTTTTTCTCTATTCTTTCTTCTATCCATTACCTTTTTTTCACTGTACAAAACTTGTTTGAATTGGTTAGGGTTGAATTGTTTTAATTGTAGGCCATATGTCATTCTCATTTTTATTCCTCTGGTTCTATACTAATTTTGATCTTTGTTCTAACAAGTTAATAGAGTAACTGTACACAGACAGAACATTCAGGAATGAGTCATTTCCTATCTATTAAAGTATAATCAATTACATTTCTCTGATATTATTCAGGGCTCACCATGTCCAGCAGTAACAAAAGGCCAACTTTTAATTTGACCTTTAAACAACTTACAGATTGGTGGAGAAATAAAATGGACAACTATCAACATGAATAAATATAAAATCCAGTGTAAGACACTGAAATCTAAATTACATATGAAATATACACATTATCTACAAAACTTATATGAGTATTAACAAACACAGGAATGAGTACAATGAAATGACAAGGACAGCAGGTTCATCCAAGTTTATTAGGATAAGACATTTTAGGGAACGTCAGTTTTAAATTGATTGTTAATGACCAAATGGATGTGAAAGGTTAGAAGGTTGTTTCAAACATGTGAATGTGAATAAGACTAAAAAGGAAAAATTATGAGAGGTAGTCAGAGATTTAGGCTGAAGGAAACCAATCTTTGTAGTTTTGTAACTGCAGGTTTCCTGTAGCACTTTAAGGACCTGGGATGGTGAACTTCAGAAAGGATGGTAGCCCCTGGCTTATGGTCACCTTCACTCATGCTGTTTTATTCATTTATTCTTTCCTTTCCCTGTAGTCATCCAGATGACCACAATGTGTCTGGCTAACCTTTCCTGGAATGTTTTTATTGCTAGAAATGATCCAAATGCCTAATGCTTCTCACTCTACTGTCCTCCGTGGCATTTAAAAGAAAACAATATACTGATTGGGGAGCAAAAGGGTATGTTAAATGGTCAAAGGACATAAAGATGAGCTTGTTACCAATTTAGCCATAATTGAACACGATGCTGGAAAGTATCTCAACATTTATACCCTCCTTAATGATTATCACAAAGCCTTTGACTTGGGTTCTACAACCATTGCTTATTAAAGTACTATCAAATAGCATGAAATACAATAAAAAAGAAAGTATTCAGTGCCCCTAATAAAACTGAGTGACAATTCTCAGGGAGAGAGTTTAAACCTATTATGCTTTTGCCTCACTTTAAATATATTATCCTCTCTTCTAAATCAAAATAAATATGGCTTCCAAATTAGTGAAGGGGTCAAATGAAAACATCTTATTTTGATGTACTTGGATGGCAACAAGGACCAATAAAAAACATATCAAAGAGCTCTTTCATACCATCACAAATATCTTCATCAATACCAAAATATCATTTAAACTCATTATGTATAAATACTTAATGTATTACAAGGAAAGATGGAGATTAGAGGTTTCAAGTTTGAATCCAGAGGTCACAGGGACTAGTGGGAAAAAACTTTCCGTACAAATATGTCCTCCAGTTAAGACATTTCAGGCATAAAGATATCAAAGAGAAGCTTATGTTTGAACATATTTAGAGACTTACTGGCACCCCAAAATCAAAATTGTACAAGTAGAACACATTTAAAGCAAAATGTACCTACACAATACCTTTCTCAATATATAATTTTAAAACTTTAAAATGGAACACAAATGTGGAGAAAATACTAACAAAAGATACACAGTGATAATGAAACACAGAGCCATTATTTTAGCATAACTATAAGAAGATTCGTCCAAAAAGGAAAAAGAGAATTGATAAGCTAATTTAAAATCTATAGTCTTTTGGAACAAGCATACATCACTTTGCCAAACAATGGTCAAGGCAGATAATACATGCACATTGTTGTTCTTGTGTTCATCCTTCGTTTTTGAAGACCATGACACTAGAGAAATGATGACATGACTTGCACTTGATTCTGTTTTGAGTGATGGAGGGCTGTGCAAGGTCACTGGTCTCCCTTTCTCCTCCTGAGCCATCTGGATCCAGTGACCAGATATTCATCAGGATGACTGGAGATGGCCCAGTGGCAATGGGAGACCACAGCGTTTTCAGGCACTCACTTAGAGGGAGGTAACTTCCATTGAGTGAATAGACCTCTTTAAAAAGTAGTCAGAGGGTGGCCTTTTAATGAATAAAAGAAAATAAGAGCTAAATCATGCTGGGAGGGAAAGACAAACTGTTACTACTGATAATCACTCTAAGCCAGTCATTAAGTGGAGCTTGGGCAGGGATCTATTGTTGTCCAACCTATGGCCTTCAGAGTGCAGTAGGTTTAAGGTTTGGGGAATGACAAGGAAAGAAGGAAATAAGGAGAGAAGGAAGGAAGGAAGGAAGGAGGGAAGGAAGGAAGGAAGGAAGGAAGGAAGGAAGGAAGGAAGGAAGGAAGGAAGGACATGTAGCCAGTAAACCCCAAAGGAAGGGGAGAGGGGGACAGAAGGGAGAGGATGAGCTGGGTTCCCCAACAAGCTGGGTCTCCACTGTGGCAGCTCGGTCTACTCACAGGTTGTGTTTGTCCTTTTTTGAAGAAGACCATGACTTCACAGAAATGATGACATGACTTGCACTTGACTTTGTTTTGTGTGAGGGAGGGCTGTGCAAGATCACCAGGCTCACTATCTCCTCCTCCTCAGATGTACATCATTAGAATTACCAAATATAACCAAAAGTGGTTTACTGCAGGGTAGAATCTATGGAACAGCTAAGATCTAAGAGTAGAATCAAAAAGCCCTTCATGGGAAACATCCACATGAACTCAGCTTCTTCTTCCTAGAAATGCATCCAAAGTTAAGGGGATTATTGGAACTTGGGAAATGCTGGGCAAATTCCTACCAGAAGGTAGTACCTGGCATCCCAAGGTTTCCATGGCAAAGTTTCTGTGGAGGTACTAAACTCAAAGTACATGTAAAATAAGGAAATCAAACTAGGTAATATTTAAGGTCACTCCAAATTTGAAAATCTGTAAGTTGTTTTTGGTTTTTTTTTTAATCTGAATATATAAGAAGCAGGAAGTGCTGTCTTAGGTCAAGTATTCATTGATCCTAAATGCAAGTTCATGATTTGGAGAGACTGAATTAATGAAGTGAATATGAAGAATTACAGATGCAGCTCTCCAGGTCATTCCTAAATGGGACACATTTAGATCAATAATGGTTCATTTAGGTAATACAGTGAGTAGAGTACTGAACCTGGTTCAAATCTGGTCTCAGATACTTGCTAGCTGTGTGACCCTGGGCAAGTCACTTCACCCTGGGTGCTTCAGTTTCCTCATCTGTAAAATGAGCTGGAGAAGGAGAAGGCAAACTGTTCCAGTATCTTAGCCAAGAAAACCTCAAATGGAGTCAAGAAGAGTTAGACACCACTGAAACAACTGAACAACAACAGATGAATGATAACTGCTGAGCAATAAACAGTTTGTAGTATCCAAAGAGCCACTCTCTGTTTTTGATGTTGGTTTGTAGACAGTTTCTCAAAAGGTATTTAGATGATCCTCATTCTGAGTCTCCTCAACCAAGAGCTATTCATGTTTAAGAATCATGAACACATTCAGCCTAATCAGTCCCTGGTGGGCTTATGCCCAAGGCAAAATAAATAATGTCTGATAACAAAGAGAGCTGGTCTCTGAATCACAAAGACCTGGGTTGAAACCTGCTTCCCATACATACTGGCTACATGACTCTCAACTGCCATGTACCCTTTCAGTGCCCCAAGCAATTAAGTAGGGAACTGGGTGGAGAAAGTCAGGATAAAAAGTCTGGTTTTCTCAATCTAAATCCTTTCTACTCCAGACACTGAGGTCCTTACTCAACTAATCTGCCAAGCATTCAAACTATGCTTCAGAGAGCCCAACTCCAAAGGGCTGAACATGTTGTTTGAATGTAAAATGTACACTTGTCAAAAAGATTGTTTTATGTAGAACTCACACAGGGTAGGCAAATCACATGGTGGTCAGAAGAAATGATACAAGGACACTTTCAAGGTCTCTCTCAAGAACTTTGGAACTGATTGTGTGACATGGGAGACACCGGCACAGGACCACTCAACATGGCATGCCCACTTCAGAGAAAGTGCTGTGCTCTGTGAGCAAAGCAGAATTGAAACAGCTCAAAGGAAATGAAGGATGGGCAAATTTAGAGTATCCACCCCATATATTCACATGGACTATCTGTGCCCAATCTGTGGTAGAGCATTCTGGGCCTGGATTGGTCTGATCAGCCACAGTTGGATGCTTTGGAAGGACTTTATCATAGTAATGCCATTTTGGTCCTCTTCAAGAGCAAATGACAACAACCAACCAACTCTTTACTCCTCTCTCATTCTAAGTTCTTTCCACTAAACTAAGAACTTCGCTAATTCTTGACACTGGACACTGAGTAAGAGCAGTGTCTAAGAGACACAGTCAGACAAAATTAAACTGAAAAACAAAAACCGAATAATCTACCTCTTTCCATGCTTCAATTCACTTCCTCCCTTTATTTCCTCAGCAAAGTTTTTTGACTTCTTTGAATTAAGGGAAGATGGCCTTTGTCAGTGTGTGAACAAGGTTTCCTAAGAGGATATGGGTAGGCTGGTGACTGTAGGAAAGCAAAAAGGAAAAATTTGGAGACTCACCAATGGAAGCACCCCAACTCTAACATAGCATTCTATAGCCCTGGAAATTCATTCAAATTTATATCTTCTTTAAATAAAGTCACATTGGAAACCAATTTATATTTGCCAATATAGTCTATAAGTGAAAGCTGAAAGAGTATAGAGTCAAACCACTATCAAAATCCAATTGGAAGCACAAAGAGTCAATGAAACATTAAAACACCCGAACTTCAAGATTTGGATTCGAGTCATTGCACAGATAGATGTGTTTGGGATAAGGGGTGGTATTTATTCATTGTCAAGTTTTTGAATACATGAATAAAGCAATGACAAATACCAAGAAAAAGGAGGTGGTCATGAAACTTAGATGAGAAATAACATGTTGGAACTTTTAAAAATACTGTCTTTTGTACTTTTGCAATTATTTTCCGTTCTCCGTGAGCATCATTCTTTAACATGGACAGATTTTCTCCAAATTTTTCAAACTGTGATTCATTCTATTTTGTGCTATTTTGAGGCTGTGATATATATCATATAGTCTTACAGCAAGTTTGGAGGTGCCCTCCCTACAGAGTTTAACAGAGAGAGTTTTCCCTTGTCTCTGTTCTAAATTAGAATGTACTAAAATCCTTCAGGAGGATACTGAGTTGACTTATATCTTAGTCATCATTTGGACTAGGAAGGGCCCCAACTTTCATGTTCTATTTTAGTCCAGATCATGGGCATGCTAGTAAATGTTTAACACCAAAAAGATATACTCAGTGCATTTTAAAGTTTAATTTGCATTATTAACATTTTATTTAAATTAAAATTATATTAACAATATAAAAATAACATTTTAACATTAATTTTAATAATATTAACATTAACATTTTTCAACATTTTCTTAACTCTAGATAAGCAGCAAAGCAATAAATCCAGCCTTGGTTTTTATCATTTGATGATTTGGGGGGTTGTAAATTCTCATACTGAAAATTTAACAGTTGGTTCTTACAAACCAGTACAAGCTGGCTCCAGCACACAGCTAGTTTAGATCTACACCTGTCAAAACAGTCTCCTTGGATAAAGAATCAAAATGTCATAATCTCAGAAGTTCACCTGTAAAACTCTTCCCTATTCTCATACTGCTTTATTCCTGACCACCAATACAGATGAACAAACATGAGGTAATCCAGACTCAAAATTGTTTATTTTGTAGCTAACCCATGTTTAGAAAATCTGATCACACATCCTCATTTAGTAACCAATCCAAGGATTATGTCCCTTGGTCATTCATTTAGATAGAATTCACTTTACAAGCTAATATTTGGCTCTACAAGCAGAATTCAAGAATACCAAATGTCTGAAAAGCCCTGGAATATAAAAATACAAATGAAGGTTATTTTTCCTTTGCATCAACTATTGTAGAATCAATTCCCTATGCTCAGTATGGTACTTAGTGACGATGCCTCTATGACAGGCTTTTTTCTAGGCTATTCCTGTTGTCTTTCATCTCTCCTCATCCTTCCTTCTTCTTCCCACCAATTCCACTTAAATGTATTTTTGGTCAAGCTTGTGAATCTCCTGCCGGATAACCTTTTCTCAGTCCTCCTGAAAGACTCTCCTTTCCTTCCCAGAAGGCTATCATTTTGATATTATAGCTCCTGGCCAAGAAAGCCAAACCTTGTTCTTTACTCTCATCTATATAGTCGCTCACGTTCCGTATCCTGCTTTCTCTTTTGGTTAGAGTTTTCAATTTGGAGAAGTCATCTATGCCCATGAGTCCATCAGTTTCTTACCCATTCAGCTTGAAGCCTTGAAAACATTAGTAAACAACTAATAGAAAGAGAAAGGTAAGAATTCTTAAGTTGTGTCAAATGCTGTTTAACGTACAGGCATGAAAGAACAAAGTGGTAGAAGGTAGGAGGGGAAAATATAGGCATCAGGAAAAGAAAAAGAATCTCTCTCTGTCTCTATGCCTCTGTCTCTGTGGGTCTGTCTTTGTCTCTGTCTCTCCCTTTCTCTCTAAGATATTCATAGAATGATTGATTTAGATGGGATCTTAGAACTCATCTAATCCAACCCCTTTCATATAACATATAAAGGAACTGAGGCCCATAGTGAGTGAGGAGACATGCTCAGATGCCTCAGCTATCAGAAGCACTCACACTAAAGCTGCATTGGTAATAAAATCTGGGTCTCCTGATTCCTAGGGGCATTGGTTCTCTCCATAATGATCTTGGGTGTTTTGTGGGGTTTTTTCTGTTCCTTTTTTTTTCTGTTTTGATTCTTTAAGCAAGAGAAAAGTAAATCTCACCATTATTTCAGGCTATACAATTCTACTCAGTCCTACGCTGACAGTGATACATGTGTCATCATTTTAGGCACTGAATCACAAGGACAACATGTATTTTGATAAGAATATGTACTTTTGACAGAATCGTAGTCTGTTTGTTATTCCTCATGCTGATTTCAAAGTCCCCTTATGAAATAAAACAATAAAAGTTAAATAAGGAAACAAGCCATATGCCAGACCTATTCAACACAGTCAGAGCACAGAAGTTCTGTATCTGAGACCAAAAAAGCTCTAGTTCATGGCACTCCTAAACAAACATTCTCACCAAGCAACCAAGGACTGGGTGGCCATATTCACCCGTTAGAAAGCAATAGCTAAATCAAATGCTGCAGACTTCAGCGCAAAAGGGCAAATGTATTATAAAGCATTTTAAAATTTATTAATTTATTCACATTCTTAATTAAATTATCCCTGTGCAATCATTGTCGTCTTGCTCTCCTTCACTGTTGACCCCATTTTGCGTTCAAGTTGGAGAACTTTCAAATGTAAGGACTCGTTGTTGTTGTTAACTTGTATAATAACTTCAAACTCTTCTCATCAGAACTGCTCTTAAAAATTCTCTTTATACAAGGCTATTAAGTATCAATGGGAAGCCATTTCTAGGATTAGGACTGGAGTTAGGACAGGTGGTTTTTGCTACAAGATGAAGGTAGTCTAAGTGATCAGGAAGGAGGGAGGTCCTAGAAAATAGCTTGCTCTTCTCTGGGACTTTTTCTTTCCCTCTCTGCAGCTGAGCCAGAAGATGGGAGAACAGGAATAGTCAGAGACCTTCTCTGGCACCTTCTACAGCTTGCTTAGGGCTCTTTAACAATGCAGATCTCACCATCCTTCCAGCTCAATCCGAATGTCCAGTTGCCTATCTTTTAAGCCAGTCAAGCAGCAGAATTACCTATAGAGCTGGTCTAAGTACAGGCTGTTTTTAGCAAACCTCTTATGCTGAAAAATTTGGCCCCTTAGCTAGGACCAGATGTCTCACTTTCAAAAAGACAGAACTTTAAATTCTGCCACAGCCATAATTTTCTGTCTCTATTGCTTATGGCCTCTGAGACTTGAAGCCAACCCAGTGCCTACTGTTGCCAAGGCCCCAGACTTACAAGCTGTTGCCTGGTACAACTAGGTAGGAAGCAACTCCTCTATCTCCCCTCCCTCCACCCCCATACCACCCACCATAGTTAATTTCTTTCACAAGCTAATATGAGCATCAAATGGCCCTGGCCACTCAGTCTGGAGTATAGACACAAGATACCATAGTACCAGAAAGTGGAATATCTAGATAAAAGCTAAATGGAAGAAAGAGAAATAGTAGCCAGAGTTCCTGCAATAATACTTAGCATTTGCTTAGCATTCTGTAGTTTTCTAGGCTCATATACTATTTCATTTAATACTTACTGATATTAAGACAATTGACACATGAGTTCCCTCAACTACCCTTTTATATACTTCAAAATGTCTTTATTTTTAGTCACATCATAATTCAACAAGCATTTATTGAGTATCTATTATGTGTCAGGCTCTGGGTTACCTTCCTCCTTGAAAATCTCACCAGCCATCTTGCTGCTGGATCATGGACCATGTTAATGAGGACTCAGTCTTCTCAGTTCCAGAACTTCTGTCCTGGGGAAGACAGCAGTACCCTATGGGTCTTAGAACATTTTTCTTTATGGTAGCAAAGAACTGGAAATTCCCAGGATACCTATCAGTTGGAGAATGGCTGAACAAGTTGTGATGTATGATTGTGATGGAATACTACTATGCTAGAAGAAATGGTGAGCTCAATGATCTTAGAAAAACATGGAAAGACTTGCACGAAATAATGAAAAGTGAAATAAGCAGAACCAAGAGAACATCATGTACAATAACAGCAATAATGTTTTAAGAACTGCTCTCAGCAAATAAGTTATTCTATTATAAATTCTCAAATTAATTATAAAGTACATGTGAAGAAAGTTGCTATCTGCATTCAAAGAAAGAACTGATAAATAAAAGTATGTATAGAATGAGTCAACATATATACACATATATGTGTATATACATATATATATCTTTACATCTAATGGTAGTCATCTTCTGGGTGGGGAGGAGAAAAATTTACATTATAATTTTGATGTGTATTTGAAAAGAATGCAAGTTGTACATAAATTTATAGTCTGATATGCAACCATCTTTTTATTGTACTATGTTATGGTAATTCTTATCTTATTCCATAAATTAAAAATAAAATAAAAAGCAAATGTGAAAATAGTTTTTACATGTCATTGGAAAAAATAAAATATTTAGTAAATAAAAAAAGAGAACTCTGTGGTTCTACTATAGCAAAGATTGCCCTTATTGGTGAGTACCCCATGTGGCTCACTATGCAGGCCAGCTCCAGTCACACTTAACTCCCTAGTTTTCTTTTTTCTAGGCACCTTATTGACACTAGCATACCTTTTGCATCTTTTCCCCCACTCCAACTTTCCAAGTCTGGAACCATAATCAAATCAATGCTTCCATTGCTACTGTAAAAGTTATATCAATCTATTCCTTTATGGCTCTGTTCATTCTTGTAAGTTTCCCAACCAAAATGCTCCTCCCTGACCATCATTCCCCTGTATTTGCTATTACCCCTCCCCTCAAAAGAACATAAGCTTCTTGGAAATAAAGTCATCACTTTTGTACTTGTATCACCAGTACCTAACACACTTTAGTGTTTTAGTACATAGAAAGCACTTAATACATGGTTTTTCATTCATTCATTGGGTATACAAAGACAAAACAGAAAATCATGCTTTCCTCAAGGAGCTTACTGTGGGGAGGGAACAGTATGTGAATAGATAAGTATATGCAACCTATATATGGATAAATATTAAAGAAATTGGGAGAGAAGAGAGCACTTATTGGAGGAATCAGAAAAGAACTCAAAAGAGGTAAAGGCACTTTGGGGAGCCTGGTAGGGAGATAGAGGTTACAACAGACAGAGCGGTGAGAAGTGTATGTATTACAGGCATGACAGATAGGGAGCCAGGACCAGGGCAAGAAGGATGTCATCTATGGGAAATAGCGAGATGACCAGACTAGAATGTAGAATGCATTAGGGGTAGTAATATGTAATTAGCCTGCAAAGACAGGCTAGACCTACGTTGGACTGGGCTTTACATGACAGAATGCTTTGGAGTTGATTTACCACTCTCCCTCAATCCCACAGTCAATAAATTTCCAAATCCTATCAGTCCTACCTCCAAAATATCTTTCAGATTTCTTCCTTGCCTCTCATTCCTGCTGTCTCTATGGTAATTCAGGTTTTCTCATTTCCTTTTGTCTAGCCCTAGATTATTCCCATAGCTACCTAATCATTCTTGAACTTTTCAGTTTCTTCTCATTGCAATTCCTATTTTGTATTGCTAGGTTAATTTTCCTAACTCAAAAATATCATTTCATCAATCCATCATTCAGAAACCTTTTGTGGCTACTGAACAAAGTTCAGATTCTTTAACTTGGCATTAAAAGTTCTCCATAATCTAATGCCAATGTACCTGTGAAGCTTTATTTTCACACTATTCAAGCTTTATGCCCCAACCAAAATGTACAGTTCCATGAGTGCCTGCCTCTACTCCCTCACTTATATCATTTCCTTTGCCTGGAATACCCTCCCTCCCCAACATGTATACCTGTAGAATTCCTACTCACCCTTAATACTTGGCTCATATGTTACCCTCTTTCTAAAGCCTTCTACAAGTTTCCTTCCTTGGAATTCTAATGATACTATTTTTTTATAACCTTCTTACTTTACATATTCTATTACGATGATTTGTGTTCCTGTCATCCTTTTCCTGTTTCATTGTAAGTTCTATGACGGTAGGGACCATGCCACTATCACAGCACTTTTAATGTGGCAAGCTCCTCTGTTGAGTGAATGGATGAAAAAATGAATGAATGAATGAATGAATGAATGAATGAATGGAAAACAACCTCCATGAGGTAGGCAGGACAGATATTATGATTCCCATTTTATAAATAAAGAGATTCCCTTGGTCTTCTCTCTCTCTTCTCCTCTCCTCTCTCTCTCTCTCTCTCTCTCTCTCTCTCTCTCTCTCTCTCTCTCTCTCTCTCTCTCTCTCTCTCTCTTTCTCTCTCTCTCTCCCCCTCTCTTTCCCTTTCCTTTTACCTCCCCCTCTTCCCTGCCTATAACCATTCTCATGGTTTCAATTATTCCTTGAATGCTGACAATTCCCAAATATATTTCTACCTCCAACTTTTCCCCTGAATTCTAGCCCCAAATTTCCAAGTGTCATTTGGCTATTTCCATTTGGTTGTCCAGCTGGCACTTGAAATTCAGCAAGTCCAAAACCCATTATATCCCACCCAAACCTCCACCCTTATCACTATTCTTCCAGTCATCCAAGTTCAAAATCTTGAAGTCATCTTTCACTTTATTTTCCTCCATTACCTCTTACGTCCAATCAACTATCAGGTTTGATCAATTCTACATATGTAGCATCTCCTACGTCTGTTCTTTCCTGTCCATCTCTCCTGACCCCTCTCCATGTTAGGGTTGCATTATTTTTCTCCTTTAAACTGGACTCTTTCTCTCCAGTCTCTTCCTTCATACTAAATAATCTTCCTAATATTCAGTTTGAATCGTAACACTTCCCTGCTCAAAACCCTTTGATGCCTCTCAATTGCCTGTGGGATGAAATATAACATTCTTATCCTGGAATTCAAGCCCTTCTATCACTTGGATCCAGTCTACCTTTCCATTTTTATACTACTTTATGCATCTGTAGCATCAATGCAAAATTCACAGTGCCCACAGCCCTCATGAATATCCCAGTACAATTCTGAATTGTGAAATACCACAGACTCTCCACATGGAAGATAGAACCAAAACATTTATTCAGACACCAGAAAGCCAATCTGCCATAGTAACAAAAATTTATACACAATAAAAATGAAGAGAACACCACCAGCCCCAAGCCTTCCCTCTGTGAGGTTTCCCACAAACCAGGTCTCTTAAACAAATCATAAACAATCCCAAAATCTCTCATGTTAGTCAGCTGCCTGATCGTCTGTGTCCTTCCTAGCTCTGACTGCTCTCAAGACTAACTTCTTCTCAGCTCTACTCTAGCTCTGCCTCTTCCTGTTCCACCCATTCAGCAAACTCCTCCCATCATAGGCTCCATGGGATTCATACTCATGTGGCTCAGGCTTCCATGTGATCCAGCGTATCAGTAAGCACCCCAACATACATAGGGGTCCTGCTATCACAGGTACTTAGGTCTGCATTCATAAAAGGAAAGACAACTTTCAAGGGATTAACAATCACTTGAATCAAAAACATATATCATTCCTTTAACCAAGCGCATATATCATTCTCCTAGTTCAGGGAGTCAGCACCCTGAACTTCAGAGAAAAATACAGAGAAATCAAAGATCAACAGACATGGCTTCCTCTGCCTGAATTCAACAGACAGTTGGACCCAACAGCTTCACTAATCAAGCTTTCCACAATGGGCAGGCCCATCAGTGGGTAGGGAAGATTTTCTTTAATCACATTATTCAATCAGAGGCACTTTTAGTAAAACAAAAACAACAAAAGATCCTAACTTGATTACCTTCATACTCAGGCAGGTCACATGGGCCTATCAATGAATATGAAAGATTTTTCATTTAAATTACCATTAGAGCATTCTATATTCAAAATGAACTGCATTAGAAGAGTCTACAGTTTCCACCCATTACTCTTAGGTCTGTATTTGGGGGTCAAATAAAACAAATCTTAAATCCTCTTTCACATGACAACTCTTCAAATATTTGAACACATATCACAATCTTTCTGCATCTGGACAAGACATTTCCAGTTCCTTCAGTCACACCTCAGATGGCCTAGTTTCAATTTTCCTTATTGTCATCCCTGTACTTCACTTGACACATTCCAAGTTGGCAAATTCTTTCTTAAAATTCATCTCCAAGAACGGAAAATAACACTACAGGTATGGCAGCATCATCATGGCATATATCAGGATTACTATTTCATTGAGTATGGATAATATGCTTTAATTATTGTTGAGTAGAAACTACTTCCAATCTGATACCAAGGATTCCCACAATGGTATCAAGTCTAAGAGCTTGTTCTGAATCCCTTTGTTCCAAAAGAATGTTTTGAATCCTCAAATGGCTGTACGGTATTTTTCTCTAAACTTTCCTTCTTGTATTTCCCTAAACTCATAAAGATAAACAATACAGAAATGTGGGGAAATGTTATGTATTCCCATCCCAAAAATGTACTGAGAGTAAAAGACATTTGAATGGTGAACACATAAAGCTTCAATTTCATGGAATTCACATCTTTCCCCCAACAAAGGACCATATTTGAACTGCTGACATATAATTAGTTCTACTTGGAAGGAAGCAGGCATAAGTGACAATATCTGAGTGTTCTAATGTGTCAGTACTATATGCTAGATAATTCAGCTAAGTATAATGGCCATTTTCAGACTTTGTAACATATTGCATGTATTTAGAAAGAGTAAAGCACTTCAGGAAGAGGAGAGGGTACCAGGCCTGTGGTCAGCTGGATCTAAGTCATCTGCAAGGCCAACACACTGCCTGGATAGCAGAATTTGATGCCTGCTTTCTGTTCTTTTCTTCAGGTAGCAATCAAACAAACAACCAATAAGCATTTATTCTATGTTATTTCTTTTCCAGTCACAACACCAATCTGGACTACTCAGAAGACTCTGAAGATTAATTGGCGATAATGACACAAAAAACAGAAAAGGCCATTTTCATTGCCTAGTTTGTTTCCGTACACTATAGCCAGAAGCATCCTCAGTTACATAAACATTTTCCTCTTCTTCCTCCCTCTCTCTTCACCCCCCTTTTACTTTCTTCCTTCTCATTCATCCCCTCTCTCTTCTCTGTAAAACAATATCTATTAATAGAGTACATATCAATCAAAACTATTTGTTAAGTCCCTACTGTGTTCTCAGAACTGTGCTAAGCCCTGGGCTTTCAAATTCAAAGTGAACTAACCCTTTCTCTCAAGATGTTTACAGGGATACTGTGTGTTCTCAGTGTATGATGAGTGTGTGTATGTGTGTATATATATGTATATGTATATGTGCATAAGCATTATTTATATACATGAGTAGATTATATGTAAACATATATGTAATATATACTTACATATAAATAAATATAAATACATATTTATATGTACATACAATACAAAGTAATTGGGGAATATTAATAACTGGGGGAACCAGTAAAGTGGTCTTTTGAAGAAGGTAGCACTTTAACTGAGTCTTCAAGTGAGCTAGGGGCTCCCAGGGCTAGAGGCAAAGAGTTGAAACATTTCAGGAGCCAGAGTCAGTCAATGCTGCAGCATGGAACTGGAAGATAGAATATCATATATGGGGAATAGCAAGTAATCCAGTATGGCTGGAATATGGATGTGTGAGAGGGAACAATATAGAATTAGATGGGAAGATAGGCTGGAACCAGGTTGTAGTAGAATGGCTCAAGTGCCAAGAGAATAGTTTATATTTAATCTTAGTGGATCAGTGATTAGTGACAGATCATTTGAGGAAGGCAGTGATCAAAATCCAGCTTAGTTACAGGTGGTGGATAATGTGGTGTCCTGTGAGGCTCAGGAGGACCACCCCACAGCTCCAGGAGCAGATAAAGGAGTGGCCTTGGAGATTTCAGTCAGGAGATAGTACGTTGTGGGGAGAGATCAGTTCCAGGACACTGGAGAAGGGACCTAGACGTAGTTCTGCCAGTAGGAAGGCCCTGGAATGAAGACAGGCTGAAGATAGATATCTGCATTTAGGGCTACAAAGAGAAGAGAAAAGACACAAAGCAGAGCACTGAAATAAACCCACTTATAGGGGATGGGGCATGAATAGTGATTCTTCAATACTGAGACTATTCAGAGAGATAAGAAGAAAACCAAGACAGAGTAGTGTTTAAAAAAAATAAAATGACAAGGAATGACCTCTTTCTCCTCTATTTTTGACATAGATCTAGAAGCACAAGCAATGACAGAAAGGGAAAAGAACAAAAATAACATGAAGAAGAGATACAACTGCCTCAATTTGCAGATTACGTGATAGTTTAAAAGAAAAACCCTCAGCAATTGAGTGGAAAAGTTAACGAAAATAATTAACAGGCTCAGCAAGGTAGCAGGACATAAGATAAATCCATAAAAATCATTACTATTTCTCTACAATGCTTACAAAAACCAAGAAGAAATGGCAGTAAGAGAAATTTCTCTTAAAATAGTTAACAAAATGAATAAAATATTTAATAATTAGCCTAAAACATATAAGATTACACACATACACACACACGCACACACACACATTCACTCTCACTCACTCGAAACTACAACATAGTCTTTACAGAAAAATGAAAAAAACAACTAATTTGAGATAGATTCACTGGTCCTATTTGGACTATGTCAATATAACCCAAATAACAATACTACCTAAATTAATATATGAGTTGAATGCTATATAGGTATATTGTATGGAACTAGATAAAATAATAAATTCATTTGGAAGAAAAAAGGTCTAAAATCTCAAGAAAATTAATCAGGGGAAAAAATGAATGAAGAGGGCATAGATCTCAAAACATATTATAAAGCAGTAATCATCAAAACTATTTGGATATTTTTAAAGCAACAGAAAAGAGAATCCATAGAATAGACTAAAAATAAAGCAAGATATAGAAACAACTTAAAACAGTAAAACAGAATTTAATAAACCTCAAGACATAAATCATTGAGGAAAGAATTCCTTTGTGCCAAGAACTGCTAGCAAATTTCAAAGAAGTTTGGCAGAAAACAGATTTAGACTAAGATATATACCACATGCCACAATATGTTCAAAATGAATATACAACCTAAATATAAAAGATCACACCTTAAAAATTTGGAAGAGAATAAGCCAAGGCAAGGGTGATATTTCTTTTCCAAACAAAGAATAGAGAAAATCATAAAATATAATAGGCAATTTTGGGTATATCAGTTAAAAAGCTTGAGTAAGAATAAACTCAATAAAATCAGAATTAGAAAAGGAATAAAATAGTAGAAATATATACATCAAATAACATCAAAAAAATAAGTTTTTGTAACTAAAACATCCTGGTAATTGATGCAAATATGTGTGTGTGTGTGTGTGTGTGTGTGTGTGTGTGAGACCAAGTGCTATTCCACAATGGATGATATTGTTCAAAGGATATGAATACTTTTTTAAAAATGCAAATGCTAAATGGCTACATTAAAATACGTTCCATATCACCAAGGGTAAGATATTTGAAATTAAAAAAACAACAACTCAGGTTTCAAGACACTACACAAATTGTCAAAGGCAGTATTGAAGGAGTCATGGAAAGGCAAGCATACTAATTTGTTTTTGAATCTATAAAGTAGTCCAACCATTTTGAATTTCAATTTGGAATTATGCAAGAAAAGTGACCAAACTGTCCACATTCTTTGACCCAGCAAGTCAAAGACAGAAAAATCATTGGTACTGGTTAAGAATTAGAGAAACATATCAGTGAGACAGACTAGATATACAATATACAGAAGGAATTGAGCACAGTAACTTATTTTTTTCATAAAACCAAAGATACCATTTGTTGGATTAAGAAGCCACCATTTCACAAAAACTCGGGAAAACTGGAAAAGCAGGATGGCAAAAAGTAGTTATACAGACCAATATCTCACACCATATACCAATACAATCTCAAAATGGCTTGGAAATAAAGGGCAACGTCATTTGCAAATTAGGAGCAAAGAAGAACTTGTCAGATTTATGTGTAGTAGAAGAATTCATGGGGGTGGAGCCAAGATGACAGAGTAGAAGGATGCATCTCTGGAAGCTCTCTGCCCACAGCCCATAAAATACCTGTAAAAAATTACTCTAAACAAATTCAAGAGCAGCAAAAGTCACAAAACAACAGAGTGAAAGAGATTTCCAGCCCAAGGCAACCTGGAAGGTAGACAGGAAAGGTCTATCACACTGGGAGTGGAGTGGAGTGGAGCATAACCTGGCCTTGGCTACATAACAGGGAAAGGACTGGAGCAGGCTTCAAAGCACCACCAGCAGCAGCTGTGATTTCCAGATTCCTCAACCCACAAATGCCAAAGACAGCTTCAAAGATCAGTGAGAAAGCTCTTTCACCTGCATGAGAAGGGAACACAGAGGTCTAGCTCCAGCTCCAGGCAGAGGTAGCTTCCATTGTTGGAACCCTGGTCTAAAGACCTTGGGGGAATTGACCTGCTGATCTGCATCTCAGCCCTAAGTGGCAGCCCTGGGGTGAGGAGGACTGCTGGCTGGTATGGTGGAGCTAGAGGCAGCTGTGGAGAAGGAATTCTACTGGCAGATCCTGGGCAGAAAAGAGTGCTTGTAGTTACTCCCACACCAGAGTGCAGGTCAGGAGAGGAGCAAACTCCTCTCCCTCAATTGTGTCACTTTGGAGGAACTAAGAACTTACAGGTCCCCAGAGTATACCCTCCTCTTGACAAAGAACTCAAAAGTCAAGTAACTGGCTGGGAAAATGCCCCCAAAAGGGAAAAAAGAATAAAACAACAGAAGGTTACTTTTTTGGTAAGCAGGTATTTTCTTCCATCCTTTTGGATGAGGAAGAACAATGCATACCATCAGAAGAAGACCTAAAGGTCAAGGCTTCTGCATCCAAAACCTCCAAAATAAATATGCAATGGTTTCAGGCCATGGAAGAGCTCAAAAAGGATTTTGAAAATCCACCTGAGAGAGATGGGGGAAAAAATGGGAAGAGAAATGAGAGAGATGCAGGAAAATCATGAAAAGTGAGTCAACAGCTTGTTAAAGGAGACCCAAAAAAATGTTGAAGAAATTAACACCTTTAAAAATAGACTAACTCAAATGGGAAAAGAGGCCCAAAAAGTCAATGAGGAGAAGAATACTTTAAAAAAGCAGAATTAGCCAAATGGAAAAGGAGATTCAAAAGCTCACTGAAGAAAATAGTTCTTTAAAAATTAGAATAGAGCAGATGAAAGCTAATGACTTTATGAGAAGCCAAGAAATTACAAAACAAAACCAAAAGAATGAAAAAATAGAAGACAATATGAAATATCTCGTTAAAAAAACAACTGACCTGGAAAATAGATCCAGTAGAGACAAATTAAAAATTACGAGACTACCTGAAAGTCATGATCAAAAAAAGAGCCTAAACATCATCTTTCATGAAATTATCAAGGAAAAATGTCCTGATATTCTGGAACCAGAGGGTAAAATAAATATTGAAAGAATTCAGGAGAAGAATTCATGGCTAAACAAGGACAAAAAATAAAGAAGGCAAAATGGCAAAATAGAAGAAGATATAATGGAAAATTTTGATTAAATAAAATTAAAAAGGGTTTGCACAAACCAAACCAGTGCAGCTAAAAAAGAGAATCAGATAAATAGGAAAAATCTTTGCTTCAGGTGTCTCTAGTAAGTCTCATTTCCAGGATATGTAGGTAGCTGATTCAAATGTATAAGAATAAGAACTATTCCTCAATCGATACATAGACAAAGAGCATGAGCAATCAATTTTCAGAAGCAGAAATCCAAGCTATCAATAGGCATTTGACAAAATGCTCCAAATCACTAATAACTACAGGGATGCAAATTAGAACAACTCTGAATTACTATCTCATACCCATCCGTTTGGCAGAGTTGATCATAAAAAAAAAAATAACAAATACTGGAGGGCTATGGGAAAATAAATACATTAATGCATGTTAGTAGAGTTGGGAATATGATCCAGGCTTTCTGAAAAACAATTTAGAAATTTATCCCCAAAGTAAATATGCATACCCTTTAACCCAGGACTACCACTTTCAAGTATATACCACTTTCATCTCAAAAGAGATGAAAAAAAAGGAAAATGACCCGTATCTACAAAAATATTTGGCAATAGTTGTTTTTGAGGTGGCAAAGAACTGAAAATAATGAGGTCCCCATAAATTAGGGAATGGTTAAACGAATTATGGTATATGAACATGATGCAATATAATTATTATACTGTAAGAAAAGTGATGAAGGGAATGATACCATAGAAACTTATGAACACTTGTATACAGAATGAAGTGAGCATAACTAATTCTGATCAGTACAGTGACCAACCACACTTCCACAGAACTCCTTATGAAACTTACAACCCATGTCCTGACAGAGGCAACGATCTCTGAGAGCGGATTGAAACATGTAGTTTTTTAACATAATCTAGGAATTAGATTTGTTTTGCTCCACATATATTGCAAGAGTTTTGCTTTTCTTTTTCTCATTTGGGAAGGAGAAGTGGAAAAGAGAAAAGGTAGACAGTCATTAATTGAAAAAAAATTAAACACAAACGAAGTCATAGACAGAAATTAAAGTCCATCATATAATCAGCACATTCATAGTTACTATGAATAGTAGCAATAGTATGAATAGTAACACTCTTTGTGGCTGCAAAAAAAAAATGGAAATAAAGTGAGTACCTATAAATTGGGAAATCTTTTTTAAAAAAACTATATCATACAAATATAATGGAATACTAATGTACATCACGAAATGATGACCATGAGGAATTTAGGGAAACCTTGTAATGTTGGTATGATCTGAAGTAGAACAAAATAAGCAGAACTAGAACAGTATACATGATGCCTACAATAATATAACTAAGATAATTAAAAAGAAGTCAGTACTTGAGTAATAGAAAAACCAGTGAGTATCCCAGAAAACATAAAATGAAATATGTTTCTTCATACACAACAGAGAGATGAAAGACTCTTATGAGGGAATACAGACTCCTTTGTTAGATATAGTCACTGTTTTTAATCAATAAGCTTTCTTTACTCTAGTTGCGGGTTCAATCTAGAGTTCAAGCAGGGAAATGGGTTGAAAAATGACTGTGGTATAAAAATGAAAAAGTATTAATAAAATTATTTTTTTAAAAAAAAAAAACCTCAGAATGCTTTAAATCACTATTGATTAGAGAGACACAAAACAAACTAATACTACTACATCACATCTATCCAATTGGCTAACATGACAAAACAGGAAGATGATAAACATTGGAGATGTGGGAAAGTTGGAATGCTAACTCATTGTTGGTGGAGCTGTGTGCTGGTCCAACCATTCAGGAGAGCAATTTAGAACTATGTCCAAAGGGCTACAAAAATGTGTATACCCTTTGACCCAGCAATACCGCTTCTGGGACTATGATCCCAAAGAGATCATAAAAATGGGAGAAGGTCCCACATGTACAAAAATATTTATAGCAGCTCTCTTTGTGGTGGCCAAGAACTGGAAATTGAGGGGATGTCCATCAATTGGAGAATAGCTAAACAAGCCATGGTATATGAATGTAATGGAATATTATTGTGCTATGAGAAATGATGTACAGGAAGACTTCAGAGAGGCCTGGAAGGACTTATGTGAAGTAATACTGAGTGAAATGAGCAAAACCAGGAGAACATTGTACACAGTATCAACCACAGTGTGTGAGAACTGCTTCTGGTAGACTTAACACTTCACAGCAATGCAAGGACCTAAAACATTCCCAAAGGACTCTTGTGGCAAAATGTCCTCCACATCCAGAGAAAGAACCATGGAATCGGAATGCATAATGAAGCAGAATATTTTCTCTTGTGTTGGGTTATGTTATAAAATGCTGCAGAGAATTCAATAATGATGTAATTTGGTAATCATGGGATCCTTTAGAGATAGTAGATTCAATGATTGAAAAGGAAGTCAGATCTCAAAGAAGAGAGTGGGAGGTGAAAAAGAGAGATAAAAATATTGAATAAGAGGAGAGCTATGGGAAATAATTTGAGGGGATAGCTGGGCCAAGTTTTTGTTTGTTTGTTTGTTTTAAGATAGGGAAGCTTGTGGCATTCTTATAGGCAGCTGGAAGGAAGCCAATGGATAAGGAGAGGTTGAAAATTGGAAGGGAAAGGGCCATCCAAGAGAACCCCCCAAAAGAGACAAGAAAGGATTGATCATGTAGATCAACATAGATGACTTTGCACCTCATATTCCATGCTTGGGACAAAAGAAAAGAGAATGGGAGATGATACTGAGATGATTTGAAAATGTTATATACAATTTTCCTCTTCAAAGTTAGTAATGCTCCTGATGATTACTTATCTGTGAGCACTCTGGAGGCTCTGTGGGGCCAATTAACTCATAATGCAATCAATCGACACATCACTAGTAGTGCAGTGTGTGGTTGGGGACCAATGGACCAAACTAGCTTTTCCCATGGTCTCATAATGTCAAGCTTTTATAGCAAAGGATATAGTCTTCCCAAGGACCACTGTTGAGATTTACAAGGTACTGAGTGGAATCTTCTACATGGAGATCGTGCTGACGATGTTCATTATGACTTTTCCAGAACCTGTTCTCAGCATATCTGTTTCCCCTTTCTTTGGACAGAGAGTGACTTATAATCTTTCTGACATAATGATTTCAGGAAAAAGTGGCAGACAAGAAAGAGCTTACTCTCTTTACTTACTGCCAAGCAACAGAGCACCAGATTAAGGATGTTGTGAGGTGGCTAATGGGAAACTAATACCTAGTCAGCTGCTGTTTTATTTGTAACCATGAAACACTAGACATACTCAAATGTGTCTTATAGGTAGCATGTTCCACCATTTGTTATATGAAAACTGTATAAATCCCTATCTGAATGGAGCCTTACCTGGAAACCTGGGTTTAGGCAGTGTAGACATGTTAAGCATTTCAATTTGGTCTTCTTTCCCCCTGAATTATAAACAGGTGTATTTATAGTGGCAATTCCTCTAGTCTTTTTATAATTGCCACATGGGAAAGTCTGAGTGAAATTTGAAAACAAACCTCTGTTGCTTTTATGTGCTTAACTGATGCTTCATTAGGTGCCCTTAAATTCCTATGTGAGAGATCTTTCTCAGAGAAAGTAGTACAGGGTGAGAAGTTAAGAGATGCTGCTTCTTGGCCCTTAATTATAGAAATCAGGGAGTTGAAAAAGACCCCAGAGGTCATTTTAGAACAACCTACAATAGCCCCAACAATATTCTAAAGGAGAACAGCTCAACTCCCGTTTGCTTCTGTTTTCTCTGCTGAGGCAATGAATTGATTTGTCCTTAAAAAGATGTAACAGAAGAGTCCAACAGGGAGGGCATTCTAAGGTAAGCAAGGAAAGAGTAAGACAGCATCTAGTTTGGTGAAATCAAGTCACCTTGCCCAGATGAACTACATCATCTGGTTCTGAAAGAATTGGCTGATGGGACTTATGGGACACTATACATGCCACTTGAACGACTATAAAGAATTGGAGAAATACTATAGAACTGGAGAAGGGTAAATGTTGCCCCAGTTTAAGAGGGGTAGGGTATGTGGGTAAAGTCTTCAGATCATAGGCTAGTGAGCCTGAATTTGGTTCCTGAGAAAATTCTAGAAGAGATTATTAAAGTGATGCACCTAAAAAAAGCATGGGCTATTACAAAGAGCATGGCTTCAATACAAGCAGGTCATGGCAGACAAACCCTAGTTTATTTTTTGAGATGCTTACTAAACTTGCAAATTAGGATAATCATTTACTTCTGCTTCAGCAAGGCATTTTAAAATATATCCCATATAGTCTCATGGAAAAGATGACAAGATGTAGAATAGATAATAGAACAATTAGATAGATTTGGAAGTGGCTGAGTGGCCATATTCAAAGCATAGAAGACAGAATAATACAATAAATGACAGACTGAGGATCCCAAAAGAACTTTACAGGTTAGAACACTGGGTTAAATCTAATGAAATTCATTAGAAATAAAGGTCATCCTTTACTTGATTTCAAAAAACCCCTTTACAAGTACAAAATGGGGAAGGCATGATTAGACAGCAATTTGACTGGAAAAGATGTGGGGTTTTAAATGAATTAAAGTTCAATGTGTTAGCAGTAAGATGTAGCAGCCAAAAACTAAGGCTATCGTCAGACAGAGAATTAACTGGTGATGGGGATATGAGTTCAATTTGCTGAAGGTTAGAGAGTCTGCGTAAGCTTACTAACAGGAGAAACACACACAAACACACACACACACACACACACACACACACACACACACACACACACTTGAACATTGTGGTCACAAAATGGAACCATATTGAAATTATTGCTTATCTCCAATATCTCACATACTCCTGTGTATCATTCTCCCAGTTCTGCTTTCTTTGCCTACATCGGTTCATACAACCCTCCACAATTTATCCTCCACATGACTGCCAAAGGGATGCTCGTGTTTAAATTTTTGTATTTTACTACTATTTATTTTATAGCTCCCTTCATGACTCATTCCAACTACCACTTCCTTCAAAACTCCTTTCCTGATTCCCCAGTTTGTCAGTTCCCCTCATCATCAACACGTAATTATTATGTTTACGTCCAGCATTTTCTTATCTGGAACATATCATATCCATCGATCAATCAATAAATATTTGTTAATCCCCCGTTATGTGTCAGGCACAAAGTCCCTGTAACAAATATGCATAGCTAAGCAAAACAAATTCCCAGGATTTTCGTGTCCAAAAAGTATATATCTCAACCTGCACCCAGCGTCCATCATCTCTGTCATGAGGTGGGTACTACGCTTCATCATGAGTTCTCTGGAACTGTGATTGGTCATTGTGTTGATGAGAATTCTTAAGTCTTCTAAATGTGGTTTCTTACAATACTGTTGTTATTGTATAAATTTTTCTACTGGTTATTCTCGCTTCATCCTGTATCAGTCCATTCAAGTCTTTCTAAATTTCTCTGATACCATACCCTCCATCATTTTTCCCTAATATAGGTGTGTTGATTTTTTGTGTCAAGGGTCACTTTGGCAGTCTGGGGAAGCCTATGAACCCTTCCTCAGAGTAACGTTTTTAAATGTATAAGATGAAATAACATAGAATTATAAAAAGCCAATTATATTAAAATACAGTTATCAAAATATGAAAAAAATTATGACTTTCAGGTTAAGAACCTTGCTCTAGAAAAACTTAAGCTCCTTGGGGCAGAGACTACTTTGTTTTTGTCCTTATATCCCTCATCCTCATCTATCAGTCCCCTCACCCCATCTTACCATCACTGTCCACATGGAAAAGATGGTCCTGCTATGATATGCAATCAGAAGAAAAGGCAGCGACTAAGGGTGGGTCACTCCTTTTTAAAGAGTCAGAGTCATCAATATTTAATATCTCAAATCATAAACTTTTCAACATTAAATCATACATGTCCTTGTAGTCAATCAATCAAGAAAGATTTATTAAGTACGTACTATATGCCAGGCACTGTGCTGAGCACTGATGATATAAAAAGAAGCAAAAGACAGTCCCAGCCCTCAAAGAGCTTACAGTCCAGGAGGAGAAACAACACAAAAACAAATGTATACAAAGCAAGCTATATACAGGATTAAAAAGGAGATAATTGAGAGAGGGAAGTGAATGAAATTAAGAAGAGTTGGAGAAGGCTTCCTGTAGAAGGTGGGATTTTAATTGGGACTCGAAGCCAGGGAGGTCAGGAGGCAGAGCAGAGGGAGAGCATTTTACAGCCAATGTCTCTGATAAAGGCATGGAGTTAGGAAGATTCATTTTTCTGAGTTCAAATCCAGCCTGAGACACTTATTAGCAGCGTGACCCTGGACAAATCACTTAACCCTGTTTGTCTCAGTTTCCTTCTCTGTAAAAAGAGCTGGAGAAGGAAATAACAAACCACTCCAGTATCTTTGCCGCAAAAATCCCAAATGGGGTCATAAGAGTTGGACGCTACTGAGAAACAATTGGATTTGCTTCTTGAATCTATTCCACTGACCTACTTTTCTGTGTTTTAAACACTATTAGATAGTGTTGGTGCTTACTGCTTTGGAAATTTCCTAAATTAAGATCTTGTTATTTTCTGTAGGTCACTTTCATTATTTTCTCTTATCAACCTTTTGTTCTTCCAAATGAATTCTGTTAATATGTTGACTAGTTTTGTAAAGTAATCCTTTTGCATTTTGGCATAGCACTAAATCTATAAGTTAATTTAGGAAGTATCACCATTTTTATTACATTGACATGGTCCAACCATAAAGAGACTATTGATTCAATTATTCAAATCTATTTTTCTGTGAAGAGACTTGTTTATTTATGTAAGTCCTCAGTGTGTTTTGATAGGTAAACTCCCAGACGTTTTATACGTTTTATAAATACTTTGAATATAATTTCTCTCTTTATCCTGGATTTTCTTGGTAATATACCATGGATTTATTCTAAAACCTTCTGTTTTACTGAATTGCCTCAATTTTGTTTTTCATTAATTCTCTTGGGTTCTCTTTAAGTAACTTAGCTGTTATTATTGTAAAATGATTTCTTTCATGTTTGCCAACAATTTATGTAGCATAGGGGCTATTTATTCTTTCAGTGTATTACAGGATTCACGTGAAAAATCTATCTAGACAGGCAGTTTTTTTCTTTTGAAGTTCATTTATGACTTTTTCAATTCTTTCTGAGACCAGGTTTTTATTTTGCTACTAGGTGTTTATATTTTATCTTTAATATTCAGATATTACTTTTACATTTTCATTTTTGCTGATACATAATTTTGTGTAGTATATTCTGACAATTGTCTTTAGTTTTTGTCCTTTAAGTGGGCATTACCTTTCTTACTTTTTATTTTGGTAATTCTCTAGCCCTCTGCACTTGAATTAGGAAATGGTTTGCCTTTAGTTTCCTGTATTAAAAACAGTTCTTGGTTTCATCAGCTCAATAATTTTTATTTTCAAGCTTCAGTTCATGTACTTCTTTGAAGATGATTGATTAATTGCTGCTGTGGCTTGTCAGTTGCATACTCAATTGATTGACCTCCTCTCTTTTGCTGACACAGTATTTGGAAATATAACTTCCTCAGAGGATTGCATGAGCTCCTTCCCACACAATTTGCTATACTGTTTCACTGTTATTTCTCTTTAATGTAATTATTTGTTGTTTCTAGAAATTGCTATTTGGTTCATTTGATTCTTTAGGCTAACAATATTTAGTCTCCAGTATTCAATATTTTCCATGTTGCTGACAATTTGTGTTGCACTATGATCTTAGAGAGAAGTGTTCAAACTCTGCCTTTCTGTATTTTATGGATGAGCTCTCTGGGTGCTAACACGTGATCAATATTTGTAAAGCTGCCGTGTATATTGGGAGGTTCAGGGAACTTCCTGGAGACAGAAAGATGCTCAGCTGCTTCCATTTTACCCATCATTTGTTTGTAACCTGGTGGAGCTTTTATAGGGGACTACTGACTTCCAAAAGTAAAATCACAAATACACACCCTTCTCCCAGCACAGGGGAGGCATAATACCTCTCCCTGCCTTGTATCACCTCAATTTCTGGGAGAGGATGGTAATTAGGTTCATGATTTAGCTCACTTCTCATAGAGCATAGTTTCAGTTCAGAGTTCAACCCTGGGCCTCAGACTTGAGTCAAGGCTTCCATGCCAGGCTGACTGCACACTCCCACCTTCAATTCTGGCTCCAGGGTCCATGAGGATTCACTCCATCATTGGAAATTGGAGAGAACAATTAATACTGAATGGAAACAAACACCCCCAGGCCCATTTCTCTGAGCCAAGCCAAAAAGAGGAGCGCCTGGATAGTCCCTTCCCTCTTGTCCAGGCTCAGTAGATAAAGGGTCAGAAGAAAGAGCAGCTGTAGAGATACTGAGCAGTTCACTGGCCTGTTTTAAAGAGACAGAGAGCCAGTCAAAGGAGACCACCAGACTTGTGCATCCTGGGCCAAAGGAGGTACCATGTGAAACAAACAGGATGCGATTGGCCTGCCTGGGATTACATAGGGGCAAAGGTTTTCTAAATGGGAGATTTTGTGATAAATTAGTGCTAAGGAGACCTGAATACAGTAACAGCCCACATACAAAATCCACATGTCTAATACTGGATTTATTGGGATGAAATTTTGGGGTGCAGTCAACTGACACTTGGTGTCATATCAACGCAGAGGAGCAAGGCTGTCGAACTGGGCCATGGGAGCCTCCTACTTGGGAAGTGTTTCACTAGGCTTGTAGGATGCTCTGGGTGTAGGCCAGCTACTGATCTGACCAATGATGATGCTAATACCTGAGATGTATGTGGGACCATAAAGAAAAAAAGGATCCAAAAGAGAAAATTTGGATGCACCTTTACATACACCAGAATTCTCACTTTTTCACATAGGCCATGAGGGCTACGAAAGACTTAGCTTCCCTACTTCTAAGATCAATATCAAAGGAGGTTCAAGATGTCAGGAACTTGGATAACATTTTAAAGGCCTAGACCTTTTAAAAGATCTTGTTGGCCTAGCACAAGGCAGCATTCTCTGGATTCTCTGGATGCTATCTATGAACAACTTTTGTGGAAATTCCCCATCTTTATCAACTATACTTTTGTGGTCTTTGATATTCTAGCCCCCAACAAATCAGCAAACACAGAGCTAGAGCTGGGTGGGCCCAGGATACAAAAACAAGGGAACTCATTGTAAGGAGTTAGAAAGACCATCTACAGTCAGAAAAGAGGAAGGTTTTTTTGATTCAAAAAACCTTTCATCATTCTCTGTAACCTTGGGTACACATCTCCTCAGGCTTCATATATTCAGTAGCATAAAATATATTGATTCACCATTTTCAGAAGGCTTCTTTAATGAAGGAATAATTTTTTTCAATTCCTGAGATGAATTGGGAAGCTACCATGGTAACATGCAATATGGAAAAATGCATATTAAAATTAATGCTTTTAATATTAAATTTTTAAAAATTAAATAATTATAATATTAAATTAACATTTTAAAAGTTAACATCATTAAAATTCACAATCAAAAATACTCAGAGGTCTATCATATCTATATTTTCTTATATTCTATTAAGATTCTTATTTTATTTCTTGCTTATTTTTCTATTCGATTTGTCCTCTGAACAAGATAACCCAAATTAATCTTACAATCTTGTAATTGTCACATTAACAAACATTTATTAACTGTATACTATATGCCAGGTAGCTTGAAAGGACTGTCAATATGAAGTCTAACCCCTTTCTTTGTACAGATGAGGAAACTGAGGACCAGAAAGTTTATGTGACTTACCCAACGTCACACAGGTAATAAAAATTTTACAATTTGAACCCTTCTGATTCCAAGCTCTACTGATTCCAAAGTTAGATTTTTTTTTAAACTGTATTATGCTACCTATCTAGGTATTTCCATAGTTTAATTAACATTTCTTTGAAGTAGAGGCACAGTGGATAAAAAGCTAGCTTTGATACCAGGAAGTTCAAATCTTGCCTCTAACATATATTGGTTGTGTGACTCTGGGCAAGCCATTAAATGTCTCAGTGCTCTAGGGAACATTACAAGATAATAAATTGCAGGGAAAGGAACTCATCTGAAACTCAACCCAGTCTAGGAGGCATTTACGTTTCTACCTAGTCATTGCTTCTCCGCAGGTTAAAGAACTGGGTATGTTTCCAGGTTCCATTGGTACAGTCAGGCAGAGCTGGTTATGGGTCCAGATGTACAGTGAACTTCACAACAAAATCTGACAATACAGCCTTACTGGTTTTGTCTTGATTTGCATTTTCTCTGGGGTTTATTTTTATAGCATTCCTTTCTTTTCTTCTCTTTTAATTATTCCTTTGCTTCACTTGTCTCAGTTATCACTGTTTTGAAATAATTAGGCAGGACTATAGAACGATACAATCTCTTCTTTTTCTAAAAGTCTGAATTCTATGATCATTGGCATGTAGGAAAAAAATGTCTTTACTATTCTGTTCCTTTATTCCCCCCACTAGAGTGGCTAGGTGGTGCACTGGATAGAGTGTCAGACTTGGAATCAGAAAAACTCATCTTCTGAGTTCAAATCTGGTCTCAGACTCATACTAGCTGTGTGACCCTGGACCAGTCACTTAACCTTGTTTGCCTCAGTTTCCTCATCTGTAAAATGAGCTAGAGAAGGAAATGGTAAACCACTTCAGTCTCTTTGCTAAGAAAACCCCAAATGGGGTCACCAAGACTTGGACACAACTGAACAAACACAAAATTCTCTCCATTATCTGGTGGACGCACTAGTTCCATGGCTTCCAGAAGAAGAAAGGATATAGATGTCTGCAAGTATCATGCTCCCAGGACATATAGCAGAGGTGGTAAATACATCCATGAATCTTGGTGGTCTCTCTCTGTTCTTCCAAGGGTGCCCTGTGAAAGGCAACATTTTAGTCTCTCACATCATGCTTTGGTTATATTATTGTTATTTTAGGAAATTTTAAGAACTTTTCTCAAAATTGAGAACATGGTTCCATTTTCCTTTCCTTGTTCTCTCTCTCAGGTACTTAAAACAAAATATTTGCTCATTATCTATTACAGTGTATAGTCAAACACAAAAGAACAAGTGGGTTATTTTCACCCATGCCTACCTGACAATTTAAAGACTATTTTCTGCCAGATCTTTCCTGACACCCACACTACCATCCTCCCCTTTCAATGTGTGTGAGAATAAGCGAGGAGATAGATGATAGATGGTAAGTATACATTTACCCTGGACTAGAGAATTAAAATGCATTTTCTTATATACCAAATCATTCAATATCAGTGGAACTCCAGGGTGTTTTTCTTCATCCACCATCACTAAACAGACAGAACTCTTTTACTCTTGGAGTCAGCGTTGTATGACAGGAACACACTAGGAGTCAGTCATAAGGTCATGCAATCCTAGAAGCAGCTAGGTGCTACAGTGGATGGAATGTTGAACCTTGAGTCAGGAAGACTTGTGTTCACTTTTCCTGCATCTATAAAATGGGTATAATAAGGAAGGAAGGAAGGCAGTAGAAAATGAACATTTATTAAGCACTGACCACATATGAAGTAGTGTGCTAAATGCTTAATGATTATCACTTGGAATAGCATGTGATCCTTACAACAAACTTGTGAGGTAGGTTATTATCTCCATTTTACAGTTAAGGAAACTGAGGCAGACAGACATTAAGTGACTTGCCCAGAGTCATACAGCTAGTAAGTATTTCAGACCAGGTCTTCTTGATTCCAAGTCTAATAATGTTCTATCCACTGCCCCTAATAGTACCATCTACTTCCAGAGTTGTCATGAGGCTAACTAAAAATTGGATAACATTTTTAAAGTACTTTGCAAATTTCAAACTACTAAATAAGTGGCAGCTAGGGGGCGCCGTAGTGTGTAGAGCACAGTCCTGGAGTCAGGAGGACTACCTTTCCTGAGTTTAAATCCATCCTCCAACTCTTACTAGCTGAGTGACCCTGAGTAAGTCACTTAACTCTGTTTGCCTCAGTTTCCTCATCTGTAAAATGAGCTGGAGGAGGAAATGGAAAACCACTCCAGTATTTCTGCCAAGAAAACCCCAAATGGGGTCCTGAAGAGTTTGACACAATTGAAAAACAATTGAGCTCTCTACTTCCCCTCTCCCTCTTCCCCCTCCCTATCTTTCCCTCCTCTTTCATTCTCTCTCCTGTTGTTTCTCACCCTCCTCAGCTTCTTCTGGCTCTTTTCCTCATCCTTTGCTTTTTCCTCCTTTCCCCTCCTCTCTCCTTTATCCTACCCTTCCCTCTCCATCTTAGCCTTTTTTCTTCTCTTTTCTTTCTTGACCCCATCTTTTCTTTTCTCTCTTCTTCCCTTTCTTCCTTTCCCTCATTCACTCTATCCTTTCCCTTTTTCATACTTCTCTTTCTCCTTTCTTTCCTCCCCTTTCTATTCCTTGAACTCTCCTTTCTTCCGCCTTTCGTTTCTCCTCCAGAGTTCCTTCTTCCTCTCTTCCAGTTGACTCACTCCTCCAAGAATAGGGATCTTGTGTTTTCCTGTCAATTCAATTCTGGAAAAACTCCTTCCTCTCTTGCTTCCAGCCTCCTGCCTTTCCCCTACCCTCAAAGTGGGAGCCATGTGTGTGGCAAGTTACGTGCTATACTGTGGGGATCCTGTCTCCCCATCATTATGTCCTTAGGAGAAGGGCTCTACTGTCCTCCAGCCAACTTTTCCCAAGTCTGAGTCTCCTTTCAATAGGGAGAGCGATATTGGAGAGCTGGAGCAGAGTTGCTGCATCTCAGAGCACCCCTCAGAACTCACTTAGCACACCATTCCTCTCTCATCCCCCATCCTGGGACAGCAGGTCCAACGGGTCCTTCTCCAAGCGGAGCCTTGGAGGGCCTAGCCGGCACCATTACCTCCAACGAGTGGAGCTCTCCCACCTCCCCTGAGGGGAGCAACGTCTCCGAGGGCAGCGAGGCTTTGGACAAACCCATAGACAATGATGCAGAGGGTGTGTGGAGCCCTGACATTGAGCAGAGCTTCCAAGAGGCCCTTGCCATCTACCCACCCTGAGGCAGACGCAAGATCATCTTATCAGATGAGGGCAAGATGTATGGCCGGAATGAGCTGATTTCTCGCTATATTAAGCTCTGGACGGGGAAAACTTGAACCAGGAAGCAGGTATCTAGCCACATCCAGGTGCTGGCCCGTTGTAAAGGCCGGGAGATCCAAGCCAAGTTAAAGGATCAGGCAGCTAAGGACAAAGCCCTGCAGAATATGGCTACCATGTCATCCGCTCAGATCATCTCTGCTACAGCCTTCCATAATAAAATGGCCCTTACTCGGGGACCCGCCTACCCAGCCATCTCAGGGTTTTGGCAAGGAACTTTGCCAGGCCAAGCTGGAACTTCCCATGATGTGAAACCTTTCTCTCAACAAACCTATGCTGTTCAGCCTCCGCTCCCTCTGCCAGGGTTTGAACCTCCTGCTGGATCTACCCTGTCACCGTCAACCCCTCCATGGCAAGGCCGAAGTGTGGCCAGCTCCAAGCTTTGGATGTTGGAGTTCTCTGCCTTCTTGGAGCAGCAGCAAGACCCAGACACGTATAACAAGCACCTATTTGTACACATTGGCCAGTCCAGTCCCAGCTACAGTGACCCCTACCTCGAAGCGGTGGATATCCACCAGATCTATGACAAATTCCCTGATTAAAAGGGAGGACTCAAGGAACTCTTTGAACGAGGACCCTCAAATGCCTTCTTCCTTGTCAAATTCTGGGTTGACCTCAACACCAACATCGAGGACGAAGGCAGCTCTTTTTATGGTGTCTCCAGTCAGTATGAGAGTCCTGAGAATATGATCATCACCTGTTCCACCAAAGTCTGCTCCTTTGGCAAACAGGTTGTGGAGAAAGTAGAGACAGAGTACGCCCACTATGAGAATGGCCACTACTCGTACCGAATTCACCGATCTCCTCTCTGCAAATATATGATCAACTTCATCCATAAGCTAAAGCATCTGCCAGAGAAATACATGATGAACAGCGTATTGGAGAACTTCACTATTTTGCAGGTGGTGACCAAAAGAGATACCCAGGAAACTTTACTGTGTATTGCATACATGTCTGAAGTATCTGCAAGTGAGCATGGAGCTCAACATCACATCTACCGGCTGGTGAAAGAATAAGAGACTTAGGGATGGAGGACAAGAAGAGCCAGGCTGTGTGTGTACAGGGAAAGTAGGGAGATCTGGCCTATGCCTGATGTTCAGAATCAAGAAGAGAACATTTCCTTCCCTTCCCAAAAGCAAACATAATCCCCTAACCTCAAATAAACTCAAGATATTACATATTTAAAAAAAAAAAAGAAAGAAAAAAAGAAAAACAATTGAACATTATAAAAATGCTAGTGACTATTACATCTTCTTTGAATTTCAAGTTGAGCACCACTAACAATATAAGCATCAGAAAGTCATCTGATTTCTGTGAGATCAGTAAGCTGAGGATAACCATTATGCAAATCTGCCTCATGAAGTTGTTGTGAGGACATTGTTGTAAACCTTAAGGCATTTGACAAATATGAGTTGTTATTACTTTAATGGATCCGTAATCCCATTCATGTGAGTACTCTCTCCACAAGGACAGATCATATTCCATGGATGTCCTCTCATCCTGTGTAGTTCTGACCCACGGTCTTCCAGAAGTCCTCCCTACAGGATTTACTCAATATGCTGAAAGCCTTCTTCTGTCTTTTTTACTATCCCCTGGATACCCAGATAACTTTCAGACTGTTCATTTGCTATCCCCATTCCTGGTTCTTGACCAGCTTATATTCTTTTCTGCACATATCACACGTAACAATTATATTTTATTATTATCACATAAATGCTTTTCCAAGTTTCTTGTGTATATTTGGTCATCAATAGCTAAAAGTATAGAATTTAGGGATGTATACACAAAGATATCAGAATCATAATGAACAGGCAGTTGACTGAGAGGTGACGCTATTTATACCAACATAGTTTAAAAAACATAATGTTGGAATGTATATAGCAACCCACAATATCACCGAACTATCAGGTAATTCTCCCATTACACTAAACCCTATTCTGACTTGGGGTTCAGTTCATTTCTAGGCTCCAGGGTCAAAATGGGATAGGAGGCAACATAGCACAATGGGAACAGTACTCAATTTGAAGTCAAAGGACCTAGGTTTTAATCCTGGCTCTGCTTTTGGTTTTTTTGGGTTTTTTTTTCATGTATATCACCTTGACCCAATCAAATTCTTCCTTCTTTTTACTTATTCAAGTTGCTTCCTTCTAGTATGGGGTCTCACTGATGATGTCCACCAATCAACCAGAGGTACTTTTAAGAGCTACATGCCCAAAACATGCAAATTCTATTTTGGTTGGAGGACTTCAAGACAAAGCAAGGCAGCCAACATTTATTAATCATTTACTATGTTCTAGGTATTATACTGAATACTGGGGATACAGATACCAACAAAAAGAAAAATTGTCCCTACCCTCCAAGAGTTTACATTTTAATGGGGGCAAGACAACATATGAAAAGTATCTGAAACGGGCTGAGGGAGGGAAGGTACCTGTGAGAGGGAATTGTGATAAAGTTCTACAAGAAGAGGAATGAAGGAAGTCTGGCATAGGTTCCACCCCAAAATGGAAGCCTCAGAAGGATTCCATCAGTGAGAGAGGAGGGCAAAGCAAAGAAATGGTATAGGGTGAGAAGGTACTGGTGAGTAGCTGAGGAGTGGTGGTAAAATCCAGAGCAGCTAGAGAATGTTGGCTTTTCCATTAGACCATGAGCTCCTTGATGGTTTGTTGTTGTTTTGTTTGTTTGGACGTATTTATATGATTACAAAGCTAGATATGATCTATTCTCCATGTGGACTGGTTGTTGGCAGCCTCCTCCCCTTTCACCTACTATAAGGTCTGTCTGCCTCCAAGGTCCCTTATTGATCAATCTCTTCTGGAACATGCATTTTAAGGAAGGGCTTGGGCTATCCATCTTCACTCTTTAATTCCTCTCTAGACTCCTTTCTGACTTCCTTTTATATTTTATCTTTCCTTATTAGAACGTAAGTCCCTTGGGAGGAGAAAATTTTTTTTGGCTTCTGTTTGTATCACCATTTCTTAGAACAGATCTGGGCACATAGTAAGTAAATGCTTGTTGACTGACTGTTCACTGAAAGAGTGAAAGCAAAAGAGACAAAAGGCAGGAGAGATTTTTCAAATATTCTGAACATGGGTCTCTGTAAGCTCACTGATTGCATATAGAGACTGTATCGATGCCTAGTTAAGTGAAATAACTCTTACAGTAAACACTTGGGTATAAAGACAAGTCCTAGCCGAGAGCTAAAAGAAAATAAAGGGGTTTATTAAAAGCAACCTTCCCAAGACACTATCACTCCTCCTTCCCACTCCTCCTATTGTGCCATTAGGAACCCAGTGGGAAGGTCAATCATTGCTTGCAGAGCTTTCTAGGAGGTCACACAAAAGACAGTCTTTCCTCTTGACATCCAAGAAGTACAGATAGTGAAGGAACTAACTGTCCTAGCAATGTTCTGAATTTGTGCTACACAGTGAATCCTTACTATGGGGCAAGGATTTGCCTTCCTTAACAAAGATGAGTGTATTATTATAGGCATAAACAAGTAGGCAAGGACTCTGAATGTGAGAGGAGCTCAAGAGGTATAGCAGCATCTCCCAAATATAATGTTGACAATTATAATGAGGAGAAACAGAGGGAGACATCTGGAGATGAGGTGCACAGGGAGCTCTCTAATGAGCTCAGATTTTAAAAAAACATGTATAAAAGATGGAATATAGGACACATCACCAAGAACAAAGACAAATGTGGCAGAGAACTATACAAATAGTAGCAGGAAGGCTACAACCTAGAATAAGATGAGGCATCCAAAAAATAACAAAGAGAACTTTAAAAAAATTATTAAATATGTTCTGATCTGAAAAAATAAAAAACAGGGCCTTTGATGGTAACAGATGGTTGATTCCTGTTTTCTTGCATCTTCTGTATCAAAGAGAATGATATCCTAATTAGAAAAGGCATAACATACATAACAAAGATAAAATGGAACCTCAAGAGCGGGAAGCAATAGGGCATTGGTTGTGCATATGGAGATCAGGGTCATAAAGGAGAAGTGTTCTGAAGGCAAAAACCAGACTTGCAACAGATTGGTTATGTGCAGTCAGTGCAAGTGAGGGGCCAAGGATGACAACAAGGTACCTAGATTGAGTAACTAGGAGGATAGTAGGAACAAGGAAGTTGGGAAGAGGTAAAGGTTAGGGGGAAAACACAATGGTATCGAAGAAACTTGTAGATATGATTTTGTAGATCATAGAACTAGTTTTGTCCTTCTCTGAGCAACTATACACTGGAAAAAGTGTTGGAAGACTGGAGATTAATGAACATTTTTCTGATTTTGCAAAAGGAGGGTAATGGGGATGTTGGCCAGCAAGACTGGCCCAGTCCTTGAAGCATACAGTGGCTTTTTGCCTGTTGAATATTCATGTGGAAATTTTGTGAGCCTGCTTCCAAACATGTGTGATGGGACCTTTTCACTTCCCACTTCCAGAAGTGAGCAAGTATCTTCTAATTGTTTCCTGTTGGTTTGGTCCCATGATGACAAAGAAATTTTTAATTGACAGCTGAGACAGAATTGAGTCTATATAGAAAAAGCTCGAAGAAATAAAATCACTTTCTCTTCCCTGGTGATTGGTGAGGCAAGAACTACTGTGGACCTCTGGGTTGGTCTCAAGTCTTTTTCTCACCACTCAGCCTCCATGTAGCTATCAATGCATAGTCTTCTGCTTCTATTGTATTTATTGTTACCTGATCTTATGTGAACTCTCAGAGATAAAGTGGATCAGGCGATAGCCATGCCTCATTTTAACCCTTGTATAAACTGACATAAAATAGGGTTGAGATTCACTTTACTTATTCTGTATATACCAATTGGGCAACTAGATGGCTCAGTGGATAGAGTGCTGGGCATGGAGTCAGGAAGACTCATCTTCATGAATTCAAATATGGTCTCAGATGCTTACTACCTATGAGACCCTGAACAAGTCACTTAACCCCGATTGCCTCCTGACCCTCCCAAAAGATGAAGTGAATTGCCCAAGGGCATACAGCCAACACAAACATAGACACACACACACACACACACACACACACACAAACAAGTGCATGCATGCATACATGTGCATATACACAAATATACACCTATATATGCATATACACATATGTGTATATATACACACATACATATATGCATGTGTACACACATACATATATATGTGTGTACATATGTATATATACACATATATATACATATACACCTATACATTATATATACGTATACACATCTCAGCAGTATGACTTGAACCTAAGTCTTGCTGGTTTTGAGGCTGGCACTCTATCCATCATATCACATTTCCACTAATTTTGATTAAGAAGCATTTATTACAATTATTTTGTATGGAAAAGTATACCATCTCAGGAAAAACTTATGATCACCATAATGAAATACTATTTACGAACTTCCTAATATCAACCAATAGCTAATACGCATTATTTAATGCCTACTATGTACCAAACACTATGTAAAATACAAAATTGAGATAGTACCTTGAAATAGTAATTAAATGGAAAAATCTTTCATATTCATTAATAGGCCCATGTGACCTGCCTAGGTCACATGGAAGCCTGAGTCCCAAGGAGCCTGTGGTGGGAGGAGTTTGTTAAATGGATGGAACAGAAAGAGGTGGAGCTAGAGCAGAGCTGAGAGGAAGTTAGTCTTGAGAGTAGTCAGAGCTAGGAAGGAAGCAGGCAAGCTGACTAGCGTGAGGGATTTTGTAATCGTTTGTGATTTATTTAAGGGACCTGGCTTGTGGGAAGCCTAGAAGGGGGAAGGTTTGGGGATGGTGGTGTTCTCTTCATTGTTATTGTGTGTAGATTTTTGTTACTGTGATGGATTTGGCTTTCTGGTGTCTGACTAAATGTTTTCATGTGGAAAGTCTGTAGTACTTCGCCATTAAGAATTGCGCTGGGATATTCATGGCCACTGTGAGCACTGTGGATGTCACATTGGTGCTACAAATGGGGATGGGGAAGAGATTGTGAAATATCAGACCACTATTTGGAGATAGAAAGGCCAAGGAGACAGAGGAAGAAATGGACATCCCAGGGTGGGAGGGTTTGCTTTATTGCTCCCTGGCAAGAGAATGGGCTAAAGACATGGGGCTGTGCCTTTGAAAACTGGGAACCACAGCTACAGAAGAGAGAACCCAGAAACTCAGAAAGATGTTTGCAGGTTATAACAATGGAAACAGGGAAAGAAATGGCAGCGTGTGTAGGAGAGGCTGGGTCTTACTAACAAGCTATGGAATTATATGTAAAAGCAGAGACAAGTTGCTGGAGGAGAAGGCTCAGATGGAAAGGAAGTTGGCTGATTTGCAGGAGAAGCTTTTTATCCTGCAGTGTTCAAACCTTCTTTTAAGAGAGGAAGCTAGAGAGTTTCAGATGGTGGAACTTTTTAGTTGTTATTGATTTGACTCACAGGAGGTGAAAAGTTAACAATAGGAAAGTGAATGCAGAACCTTGCACAGGCTGGGTTTGATTGGGGCCTAAACACAGGCATTTGGGAGAGAATGAAGCAAATGAGGAGACTGAGGTTTGGCCAGTACTAAGAAGGAAGTAGGAGAATCAAGGCACCCACAGTGTTTGGGGAGGTAATTGAGGATTTTACTCAGCAGGAAGTCATAGACATTTTGAGTTGGTTCACCTGATGGATGGGAGATTCATGGCCACAGAAGAAGCTGTGAATGTCACATTGGCACTACATACTGCCCTCAAGAAGGATACATTCTGATAGAGAAATACCATCTGCTCACCAATGAGAAGATATGCCAGTGCATATGATATTGTGTTCATCCTTCATACTCAAAGAGAACCAGTGACATCACGATGATGGCGCCAAGGTACAGTGTGTTTAACTGTGGCTAAGTTCATTAGGAGCTGGAAAGGCTCTTCCATGGGTCCAGCACAAATAGTCCATCTGAACATTTGAGATGGAGATGTCTCTAAATTTGTGCATCACACAAAATAAATATTCAGCAATGGATGTGAGAAGGCCCTGGACAAAAAGATCTATGACCCAATTAGCACAGACGTACTGGTTTCTAAATTCATGTTGCTAGTGTCTTCTGCTTTATAGGTGAGTTTCTTCCCCTTCCCATTTGCAATTATATGAATACTGGGGCAGCTAGGTGGTGCAGTGGATAGAGCACCAGCGCAGGAGTCAGGAGGACCTGAGCTCAAATCTCACCTCAGACACTTGACGCTCACTAACTGTGTGACCTTGGGCAAGTCACTTAACCCCAATTGCCTCATCCTGGGTCATCTCCAGTCATCCTGATGAATATCTGGTCACTGGATTCAGATGGCTCTGGAGGAGAAGTGAGGCTGGTGACCTGCACAGCCCTCCCTCACTCAAAACAAAGTCAAATACGAGTCATGTCATCATTTCCCTGATGGCGTGGTCTTCTTTGGCAAAACAAAAGACGAACACACACACGCTTGATTCACTCACTAAATATATCTTATTTTAGCAAGACAACTCTAGTATTATGGGGGAATAAAAGGACATTTAATCTCAAGTAGCTTACAGACATACAAATTCCTGACCTCAAAAGCATTTCCGTTCTCTAAAAGAACAAATACACATGCACAAACAATATACTCATCATTAAGAATTTTACCTCAGGGTGGGTAAATAGTTCTTTCACTGAAATAACCCTGTGGTGCTTTATCCTAGCACCAGGCCCAGGATTCCTGAAGGCTTTTCCAAGGGAGCACGAACTCTGGCAGCTGCCCACATCATTTTGAGTGTGGGCCCAGGAGGGGACTGTTCAGTTGCACTCACTGAAGCTCCTTTCCAGAAACATGGCCACTGGCTGATGAATGATTTTGACCTCAACACTCCACAAACACAGTCTAAAGGCAAAAGAAAATGCAATCTGCATCAGTGTAAAGAGTATCCACACTGAAGAAGAATCCTTGTATGTGTTGAAAGGGTGGAGGGGGAGATGCGAGGGGAAAAAAGTCATTTATTAAGTGCCTACTATGGTTCAGACACTGTGTTAAGAACTTTACAAGTAATATATCATTTGATCCTCACAACAACCTTAGGAGGGAGATGTTATTATTATGTCCATTTTGCAATTGAAGAGACTGAGGCAGACGATAGTTAAGTAATTTGCCCAGGGTCACACAGCTAGGGAGTATCTGATACTGGATTTAAACTTGGGTCTTTCTGACTACAGGCCCATCCCTTTATCTAGTATGTCATTTAGCACAGAAGCACTTTTTCCTTCTCAAAGAATATTAAATTTTAAAAGGTAAATACATAGATCATATACATATTTATCATGTGTATGTACACATAACATATAGTTATGTGACAGTAATTTGGATTTGAGATGATAACTATTAAATTATCAATAGCAAATTTACTTGGTTTCCAATTCAGGTTCTTATTTTGAAAGACAAAATTTGATCTCTGAGACAAGTTTATAAACCTGTCTGACCGCAAGAGATTGTCTAAACTATTCGTGACAGTTTAATAGAAATAGAAGAGGAAAACAAAGGAACCAATTTTGGGTGATGGCAGATTATACAAAATGAACTGACTTCTGCGTGTTTGGCATTTACAGATGAAAATTAGATCACTTAAAATTAAACTAAGCCATTCAGTAGAATCATACTGAGGTCAAGGAAGGAAGACAGACTGTAGCATCTGATTATATTCGTGGGGAAGCATAAATGACTCAGCATGAACAAAGCTTAGTTCCAGGGTATTGGTTTAAGCCAGGGCAGGCACCTCAGTAAAGTTCAAGTATGATCCTGACCTTGGCAAACATTCCTGACCCACTAACACCGGATGCACAGCAGTTTATTCTAATGAGCAGGGGTGTTCTGATAAATACTTAACTGCCTCTCCAGACAAAAATGTGCACATGACTCACTTTTAAAACTTAGTATGCATTATTAACACCATCCCCATCATCTCCTTCAGATAATCAACTAAACAGTAAATAAAGTCTTGATTCTAATATTTTTAGATAATCAGCTTTCAAAAGCTGGTGTGATCTGGCTCCAGCACACCCTTGCATGAGTAAGAAAAAAAAGACAAGTTCAGTTTTTCTACAGCTGGGCATCTAAGAAGAAGAGACAATGTTTATTCTGCATGTGTATTCTTATAATCAAATGTTATTATACAATTAAAATAAAATAAAAAACATACATATTAAGTTTTTGAAATGTAGCTTTTTCGTAACACCTTCTATTCTCTAGAAGTATTGCCTGGATCACACACTGAATATATTTTCCATGGACTGAAAAGCGTTCTCAAATTATTACATGTTAAGTTGGTGGGACAAGGAAATTAAGAATAATTTGCTTTTTTTTCACCTGTTATGAGGATAAGAATTTAATAGTAAGTATGAAGCACCCTGTCTAAAGCACAGAATGTCACAAGGGTCATTAAGAAGTCATCCAAACCCAGCCCCAAATTTTATGGATCAATTGATCTATAAGCATTTATTGTCTCCTCTGCTAAGAAATGGGGTAGGCATTAAAAGTACAAATATTCACAGTTAAGTAACAATAATCATAACAAAATCTAGCATTTATAAAGGGCTATAAGGTCTGCAAAGTGCTTTTACCCACATTACCTCATTTGTTCCTTACAACAATCCTGGGAGATAGGTGCTATTTTTGTCCCCATTTTATAATTAAGGAGAATAAGAGTGAGTAAATTTCAGGATATACGTAAAATAAACACACAGGGTTGGGAATCAGCAAATAGAGGAATGTTGTCGTTGTTCATTGTTCATTTTCTAAGAAGACCAATGGCATTAGGAGGGTGAAGTATTGACTTGCAAGTGAATTGGATTTAAGTAGGCAGAGCTGTGCAAAGTCATGAATCTCACTCTCTCCTCCAGTCATTGGACTCTAGGGATAGACATAGGTTAGGATGACTGGTGATGGCTCCAGCTGCAGTGGGAGACCTTTCCCAGGTCTGTTTGTCTAAGACAACCCCCATTCAGTGATTAAAGGTTAGGTAAGAACGGAGGCAAAAGATGACAAAAGAAGACCTTCAGAGCTTCTGGCAGAGTCATGAGGAAAAGCCTCTTGAAAGAAATTAGAACATTCAAATAAGGAAGTCAAAGTTTAAAAAAATTATGTGACTTGCCTAAGGTCACACAGCTAACAAGTCATAGCAGTCAGGATTTGAATACAGGTCTTATGACCACTTCGCCACCCCTGGGTTGTAAAAGCTCATTTAGTTATGCCATATTGCCTCATGTAAGATATTTATCATTAGTATTATTATTTCATTATACTCATTTTTATGTTTGGTGGAACTGAGATATAAATAATCATAGAACAAGACACTACAGCTACCTATAGCATTGTGAGGACTCCATGGATCAAGTGAGAAGGAACCATCCATACTTGGGCTATACTAGAATGAGAAAGCCAGAAGTTTGCTAAAGAATTTATGGACAACTCAACATTGACATGCTCCAACATAGAGAATCTCTTTAGTAGGTAAGCATTGGCTAGAACCAACATCAGCTTATTCCAACTCAGAACTTGAACACTTTGACCAGAAGAGTATAGAAAGATAGAAACAAATAGTCCCAGGAATTTCTCCAACTCAGAGATCCATCTAAAGAAATATGACTTGGGTCAAGAACAGAAAACCAGTTAGGAGAGCAGCTTAATAAAAAGAGAAACTCATAGAATCTATCCCAAAGATTCCAAAATTTTCTTCTTTTTTCAATATATTTATATGACATTTTATTTTTTCTCAAAAACCATTTTTAACATTCATTTTTAAAAATTTTGAGGTCAAAGCTCTCTCTTTCCTTCCTGCCCTTTCTCATCATTGACAAGGCAAGCAATTTGATACAGGTTATACATATGTAATCATGCAAGACAAATGTCCATATTAAGCATGTTGTAAAAGAAAACAGAGACCAAAAAAACAACAACCAGAAAAATAAAAGAAGTTTAAAAGGTATTTTTGAATCTGCATTCAAACTCTATCAGTTCTTTCTCTGGAGATAGATACCATTTTCTCATAAGTCCTTCAGGTTGTCTTGGATCATTATTTCGTCATTCAGTTTTTCATTGTACGATATTGCTGTTGCCACGCAGTTCTCCTGCTTCTGCTCATTTCACTTGGCATCAGTCTATGTAAGTCTTTCCAGGTTTTTTTGAGAACTATCATAGAAGTTTCCCCTAACTGATAAAAGGTCTCAGAAACCATCTGAAAGAACAACTCAACACTATGATGACACAGAGTCCAGCAGCCCATGCTCATCTCCTACATGTTGTAGTAGTCATCTAGGTTGCTTAATAGGAAAGAGTATTAGATCTAGAGTTCAGAAAATCTGAGTTCAGATCCCAACTCAGACACTCACTGTGTGACCCTGAGCAAGTCACTTAACCTGTCTGTCTCACTTTTCCTCATCTGTAAAATGGGACATAGCACCATCCATAATAGTAGCTACCTCCCAAAGCTATTGAGTGGATCAAATGGGATAACCTGTACAGTTTTTATAAACCTTATGCTATCTTTTATTACCTATTTTTATTATTGTGGCACAAAAGAAGACTGGGAAAATACAGATTTATGTATACTTCTAGACTTTGAATAAGAAAACTAAAATGGAACAATACATGATTCCAAGAGTTAAGATGCCTTGAGCTGCTTGCTAGGCAGTGAGTGCTTCTCAGTTTAGGATTTACACTGCTACCAGGTAGATAAGTACTAGATTCCAATGGCAGAAGAGACTGTTCATCTGCTCAGACTGGATTTTGCCAGTCTTAGTGAATTTTTTAGTATATTTTGCCAGTTGGAAACAATATGTATTTAGCACAGTACTTGGCACATGGTAGTCATTATATAAATGACTATTCTCTTCACCTCTATTGGGCTGTAACTGACCACATACATGGTATCAGGGAGAAGTTGGTGCTATCCAAAGTGTGCATATTATGGCAATAAGGGCCATAGTGATAAACAGATATTAATGACTCAATGTGGTAGAAGATGTCTATAAGAAGTGTGAAATTTGTGTTCATTGTATCCAAAGGAAAGTGCCACTGACTCCTGCTACATAAAGACCAACAAACCACTGCAGCTTGTGTACACTGACTTTGTCTCTGGAAGAAGATAGAACATGAGTAAATACTGGTGGTGAGTGACCATTTCACCCAGTATGCATAGGCATATCCAACCAGGAATGATTGTGAAGGTGTCAGGGGAAGATATGTCTTTTATTATGCTTCCCTATAAGAATTGTAGACCAATTGGAATAGACTAAGGAGAAGACTTTAAAAGCAAACCACTGAAATGGTAGCCTTTGCAGGAATTAAGAAGTCTAGAAGCATACTATACCACCCTCAAAGAGAGATTCCCAACATGAACATTTTAACTGCCCCTGGATATCCGAGCAGAAATCTCATCGTATGGTATTTCTCGTGCATGCAAAGCATAACTAGCTTTGCTCTAGACTTGTCTAATGTTTGGGGAAGAGCCATATTTGTCTGTTGCTTTGTTGTCTTGATTAAGAGATAAGTTGAAAGAGGCTTATTGTCTAGGCACAACTGCAACTCTGAATATAAATGAGCAGGTGATACATTCTGGGAAGGACAGCTTTTATAGGTGAGAGTGTAGGTGCTACCTTTGGAGTTTCGGATTTGGCTGTTCCTCCCATGAAGTGCCTAGATGATATCAGTCAGTCAGTCAAGAAACATTGATTAAGTACACACTATGTGGCAGCCACTGTGACCTTCCCTTGGTTACAACTGTACTCCACCCCTTGCCCTGGAGGCCAGAAGCTTCACTTAAGCATCAGTCTCTCTATGCCACCTGAATTTTTCTTACCCCTTACTGTAACCTAGGAGTAAATGGTCCCAAGTCACATGGTTCATCTATCACTGTAGATCAACAGCTGCCAATACGTTGCAGCCTGCAGCAAGGGGGTAACTCATCCAGTGACTGTTATATGTGGAAGTGAACTTGGTAGGGCGAACACTTTGCAGCAACCATTTCACTTTTTCCCCACTTAACAGTATCTTATTTTTTTCCAATTACATATAAAGATAGATTTTGAGTTCCAAATGTTTTCTCTCTCACCTCTCAAAGATGGCATGCAATCTGATATAGGTTATACATATACAATCATATTAAACATATTTTCACATTAGTCATGGTGTAAAAGAAGAATCAGAACAAAAGAGAAAAACCATGAGAAAGAAAAAAAGGGGGGAAATAATATGCTTCAACCTGCATTCAGACTCCATAGTTCTTTCTCTAGATGTGCTTTCTCTGGATGTGAATAGCATTTTCTATCATGAGTTTTTCGGAATTGTCAGTTGTAGTTGGTCATAGCACAATGTTGCTGTTATTGGGCACAGTGTTCTCCTGGTTCTGCACACTTCATTCAGCATCAGTTCATATAAGTCTTTCCAGGTTTTTCTGAAATCACCCTGCTCATCATTTCTTATAGCACAATACTATTCCATCACAGTCATATACCACACTGTATCCTCATTCTCCAGTTGATGGGTATCCCCTCAATTTCCAATTCTTTGCCACCAATAAAAAAGCTGTAGCAACCATTTTAAGTTTGGGCCCAAGAATCTCCAAGGGCTGAATAATAGAAGCGGAAGAGCACCTCCCTGTTGCTTGCTAAATTTTCTCAGTAAATTTCCTTTTGTAAAAGCTAGTGGATGCTAATTAAGTTGATAGTGGAGCACTCATCACTGTCTCAATTAATGATATAAAGATGTTTTACTGGTACTGAATGATTTGACACTGAGGCAAAAGACATTGAAATGGGGGCTCAAGTCATTAGTGTTGGAAGAATCATCCCAATCCCTCAGGGGTACCTATATAATTCTCAGGATAGATGTAGCTAGTCAGCCTGACTTCTGAGTGTGAGTACTCCCAGAGTTTATAAAGTAACATTAAGATTAAGATAAGGGCATGCATTTTTCTGCATTTACACTGAATGTACAGTGGTGTCACAAGGATGGGACAGGTAGCACATTCACTCAGCAGGGGGACAAAAAAGAAAGAATATTAGTAATTAATAACTTCAGTAAAACAGCAAGATAAAAAATAAACACATAAATAATTTCTATATAGTATTTCTATATTGAAATAAGAAAATTCAGAAGGGATTTTAGAAAGGGGAGTCCTATGCAAAATAAAAAACAAAGTGAATAAAATATCTGGGAATTGCTCTACAAATGCAATCCTGGTATAGATACAATTATAAAATGTTCCTTAAAGAAATAATTCAGTGCTTATGGCTTGGCTATAACAATGTCATAAAAATAACAATGCTGCATAAATGCTGCAAAACAATCTAATTAGGGTATTCTTTATAGGGTAGACAAATTAATAACAAAATTTATTTGGAAGAACAAAAAAAATCTGGAATATCTAAGGAAACAATTAGAAAAGCAGAAATGAAGAAGGGAAGGATAATTCTAAGCCTCAAATTATTTTCATAAAACAAAATCATCAAAACTATTTGGTAAGTTAGTAATTGAAAAATAGATCTATAAAACAGTATCGACAAAGGGGAATCAGAAATAAAAGTACTCAATAGCTCAATATACAATAAACTTGAAAGTGTAAGCCACCTAGGAAATAATTTCCTATTTGATAAGGTTTTCTGGGACATAGGAAAAGTCTGGCCAAAATTAGATTTAGACCAATATATTTTTATCACATACCACAATAAACTCAAAATACATATGTGACATGAATATTAAAAATCATACCATAAAAATATTAGAACAGATGACATACCCTTCATGGCTATGATGCGGTGAAAAATTTTAAGTAAACAAGATACAGAGACCGTTACAAATGATTAAGTAGATAATTTCAACTACATGGCATTGAAAGGGTGTTTGCGTAAACAAAGATAACGCAACAGAATAAGATTGGAAGTGGTACACTGGGGGGAGGAGGAGTGGAGGAAATCTTTGAATTGAATATCTCTGATAAAGATCTAACGTACAATATATATAGGCAACAAACAGGAATATATGACCAAAATCCATTCACCAACTAATAAGTAATGAAAGCACTGGAATAGTCCTCAAAAGATTTACACACTATAACAACCAGATTACTTATAATGAGAAACAAAAATCAGAACAACTTTGACATTTCACCTCACGACCAGAAAATTGGCAGTGATGAAAAGAGGTGAGTCAATGGTGGAAGAGTTGTGGAAAGATGAGGACATTAAATAAAACTGCAAGTTGACCCATCCATTCTGGGAAGCAATTTGGAATTATAGGAAGTGTACATACCCTTTGACCCAGAGTACATCTTAATATTTATAGCAGTATTTTTTTATATTAACAAAAAGCTGAAAATAAAGTAGACATCCATCAACTGGGGAATGGCTAAATATGAATGTAATAGACAGTAATAACTGCTTTGAGTGACTCTAAGTATGACAAAGAGAAGCCTGTGAAGACTTTCATGAACCAATACAAAGTGAAATAAACACATTCAGAAAAACAACATACATGAGTGCAACAATATAAAAGGAGGGACAAACCGTAACAAAACTGAAACTGAATTCTGTGGAGTTGTAAATGACCAAATTGGACCCTCCCCTGTTTGCTGCAGTGGAGGACTATAGGTGTGAAACTCTCAATCTAATACAGGAATTGCTTGATGTATTGATTAATTTTGCTGAATATTTTCCCTCTATTCTTTTTATCATAAAGGATAGCTCCCTGGAGGATGAAAGGGGAACAATATTTTCGGAAATGTAGATGACATGAAAACAAAACATACTCATACAAACTTTGAAAAATAAGCATTTAAGCTTCTTGAGGGCAGAGGCTATTCTAGAATGGTACCTTGCATATCATGTTTAATGATTTTTTTCATTCATTCTCTTCCAGTCAGGTATCATAGTCTCTGCCAAATGTTGACACCTGCTGATTTCGTATAGTCTCTATCTAATAATGGTCTTCTAGTTCCATTGTTGAGGTGAGGGAACCATAATATTGAGGTTTGGGGTGCTTGGGGCCCCAAAACACTGACTCACCGAGTGCTGACAAATGAATTCGACCTAAACCTTCTTTCAGCAAAAGTAAAGCAAAGTTTATTAAAGATTCTCCATATTGGGTTGACTCTTAAGAAGCCTCACCATTTGTGAGGCTTGATTAATTAACAAGCTGACCAGATGGAATCTGAGCTAGATTGAATCTTAGCACCTTCATGGAGACAAGAAGGATCTTAATATACAGAAAGACTCTGGGAGGGATCTGGGGGTGATCTAGTAGTCTGGGAAGATGGGAGGAGGGGTATAGGGAGGGTCTTGAGGAGAAGTCCAAGGACAATCTTAATGGGATTGGGGTTACCACAGGTCAGAATCAAGAGAATGGAATTCTGATATGATCAAAGGTAAAAAACTGCTGGAGGTAATCAGGAGGCAAAAGACCATGGAGGGTTGGGGTGGGGAACAATGGAGGGCCTGGTTAGGTTACGGGTAATGGATCTGGGTATAAAAAACCAGATTAAGTGGAAAGATTCAAGGAGAGTTCAAGAAGGTTCCCAGGGTCTGTACCCCATCACCAGTGGAATGAAACAGGGCTGTGTGCTTGCTCCAATGCTTTTTATCATGATGTTTATAGCCATGTTGTCAAATGCCTTCAACGAGGATGAACGTGGCATCAAGGTCAACTACCATACTGATGATAGGTTCTTCAATTTGAAAAGGCTACAAGCCAAGACCAAAGTGGAGGGACTGTTGGTGCATGATTTTCTGTTTGCAGATGATTTTGCACTCAATGCAGCCTTTAAAACTGAGATGCAACAAAGTATGGATCAATTCTCTGTTGCCTGTTCTAATTTTGGCCTAATAATTAACACCAAGAAAACACAGGTGCTCCATCAGCCACCACCACACAATCTATATATGGAACCATCATGAATTCTGTGGATAAGTTCACTTACCTTGGAAGTGTACTTTCCAGGGATGTACACATTGACAATGTATTGCCAGAATTAGCTCAGTGTTTGGAAGGCTCCGAAGAAAAGTTTGGGAGAGAAGAGGTATTAGACTGACTACCAAACTGAAGGCCTACAGAGCCATTGTGCTGACCTCACTGTTGTATACCTGGGAAACTTGGACAGTATACCAGCACCATGCCAGGAAACTGAATCACTTCCATCTGAACTGTCTTAGGAAGATTCTGATAATCACCTGGCAGGAGAAGTTACCAGACACTGAGGTCCTGCTCGAACCAAACTGCCAAGCATTCAAACAATGCTTTAGAGAGTACAACTCCGATGGTCTGGCCATGTTATTGTAATACAAAATGTATGCTTGCCAAAAAGACTATTTTATGGATAACTCACATGGGGCAAGCGATCACATGGTGGTCAGAAGAAACGATACAAGGACACTCTCAAAGTCTGTCTCAAGAACTTTGGATTTGATTGTGTGACATGAGAGACACTGGTACAGGACTGCTCAGCATGGTGTGCTCACATCAGAAGGGGGGTTCTATGCTCTATGAGCAAAGCAGAATTGAAACAGCACAAAGGAAATGAAGGATGGGCAAATTTGGAGTATTCACCCCAAATACTCACACCAAGCATCTGTGCCCAATCTGTGGTAGAGCATTCTGAGCTCACATTGGTCTGATCAGCCAGTCTTACACAATGAAACTTAACTTTATTACAATGATGTCATTTGGTCCTCTTTGAGAATGAAGGACAACAGCCAACCACCCCATCACCACAGTCACTGCTAGTCACTTTCAGGCATAAAGTTGTGGAACTTCTCTCTGTTTCATGCTTCATGCTTTGGCTTCAACTGGAGTCCTCAACTAAGGTGCTTCCTCCTTTCCACAAGAAGAAGAATGGGTTCTGTCATTTCTCTTTTACCTCAGAACCAAGAGAATTAAACTTCAGTTCTTAATTTGGGTATAGCAGGGGCCTCCTTCACTCAGACATCTGACAAGGGACCAAAATCCTCGGTTCTTTTTTTGAGCTTAATCAGGAAAATCTCCCTCCTTGGAATCTTGTGATAGGTTTTTTCCTCTCCAAAAAGAGACACCTCACTCTATGAGTCAACCTCTTTTGAAACAGGGAATAGCCAGCCATCGATGGGCATTAACTATATATTTTAATTTCAACTTCCTATTCACCAAAAGCAGTATATGACTAAAGTCTTTAACTTGGAGTTAGAATGTCTTTGTCATTTCCCCTTAGTGTGATTGCTAAACTGTATCCATACAACAACATTTTAGGGGCTCCCCTTTCTACAAACCTTCTACAGACAGCTGTTATCCAGGTCTGAGGCTCCCTGGTTTTGTAAACACTAAGATTCTTTTGATCTTCTCGTGCTAATGAACATGAGCAAGAAAAGGAAGGGAAACCAGCCCCTCAGGAGAAGCCACTTAAAGTGGCTCACCACCTCAATGCTATGTTTCCAATTTTCCTTGATTACGTGTACAGTAGACAGCACAACAATCCAGGTGGGTTTTGTTGTTCGGTCTTTCAGCATCTAACTCTTTGTGACCCCATGAACCACAGCACAAGTATTTAAGACTTTATATCTATTTATAGACCTTAAGGCATTAGATAAGTGTCAGCTACTATCATCATTACTGTTCTATTGTTATATAATAATGTATTAATAAATGATAAAACTAAATAAATACAAGTAATAATATAATATGTAATATAATAAATATAATACATAACAAAACTGAAGTCAATGAAAAGTTAGTTGATGCTTCTGCCCAGTGGGAATGGGACAAAAATATATTTCTATTACAAAAAGAATAGACAGCATTTCCCATGGCAGTAGAAAATCGATTAGATGTTTGTTAGTTACTCTGGGGAGCTACAAAAGGGGCAGGTCGTAATTCTGAAACAGAAAAGGGAGCTATTTCAGGGGAAAACAAGATATTGCTTTCCTTTCTTTTTCATCTATACATGAAAAATCATGCAGGCATCAATGGATCTTCAAGCCTGGAGGACAGGACAATGTGACTCAATAAGAAATTCAGACAGTCAGCTCTGAGATCTGTGTCGGAATGCTGACCTCTTGTGTCTACACAAGGAGTAAGGCTCTTTATCCATAGAGTGCTGCTTCTAACAACTTGCTGTGGATTTCTTGAGGTGCGTCTACACCACTGACTGGGTGAAGATGGCAACAAATCGTTTTCAAGAGTAACTGGCCCTGGAAATTGTAATTGGCCCACAAGACATACATCGACTTTGCCTACACTTCCTAGTTATTCCTACTGCTTTCAGTACCTCCTAAAACAAAGCACAGCATGAGCACCAAATAGACTCAGAGCTCCCCAAGAGCATCGAACTAAACCAAAACAGAAATCAAATATAGAATATATTTAATTCCTCTTGAGGCTGCAATCAGACTCCTACCATCATTAATGGGAGCAATCTGATTCTCGTTAGTTATGAGGTGCTTTCCTTTTGCCCTAGGCACACAGACTAGCGCTTCCTTTCATGGTTGGCTTAATTAACGCAGTTCTTTCCCATATTTATTGATTGTGCCCCTGGTTTATCATCTAATTCCCCATGAGATTAATATTCAAAGAAAGAAAGACATAAAGAGACAGAAGATGGAAAATGAGAAAGAGAGAGGGGGGAAGGGGAGACAAAGACAGAGAGAATGAGAATCAAGCATATTGGGGATTGGGGAAAGTTGTCAGATTTTATATGGATTTATATTTATAAATGATCTTAGTGAAGGAAAAATCGATCTGTAATTAGGATTAATGACTAAATAAACCCTCCTCCTATCCATATCACACACAGCTAGCTCTGAAATGTATAGTTTAGAGAGTTACCTGAGGCTGTAAGAGGTTAAGTGACCTGTCCAGGGCCTCAAGGATTTCAGAAGTAGAACTGGGTCCTTTATAAATCAGAGGCAGCCTCACTGCTCTCCTATACACCATACCACACTGTCTTCCTGCCACCTGGTGGTCTTACAAGTTGTAATGCGGTTATAGGTTGCTGTTATTGGGATTTTTGGTAACTTACAAATCATAACACCTGAAATTCAGAGCACATACCTTCCCCCACTCCCATTTTCTATTGTTTACAAAATAGAATTTTATGTCTCTGTTCAGAATGTCCTACTCTTAATGACCCAACTTGGGGTGGACTGGTTTGCAGTTTTGTTCTCCAGCTCATTTAACTGATGAGGAACTGAGGCAAACAGGGTGAAGTGATTTGCTATTAAGTGTCTGAGGCCAAATCTGAACTCAGAAAAATAAGTCTTTCTGACACTGGGCTCAGCACTCTATCTGCTATGCCACCTAGCTGTCCATGCAAAGAAGATTGTTCATTGCTAATGTGGTGGGGGGTTTTTGCCCTGTTTAGTAGTGCCCCTTTAGCATGTACACATGCTATCTGGTAGCTTATTCAACCAATTATAGTGGTTAATCTACCAATAAAGAAAAAGACATGTAAATAAAAGGATTATAGTAGAATTTCAATGGGCCACGCTTCCAGAGTTGAGATTTCATTCAGTCCAACCTTCACCCAAAGTATGAATTCTGTCTGCTAATTAAATCAAAAAAAAAAATTTCTCACCTTTGGGATGAAACTTGAATTCACTTTATAGTAAACAAAAAAAAGTTTTCATAATGAGATTCCAATAAAATGCAAATATATTTCCTCCTCCCATTGAAATAATAGTAAAATAAACATACGTTGTTCTGACCAAGAACCCTGTTTATTTTCATGCTACTGAAAAAAAGGGGTATGCATCAGTATGTCTTTAAACAGCACTGTGAACTAAATAGCAAATCAACCAAAACCTGTAAGCTCTATTGCACATCCCAGGCTTCCTCCACTGAGTTCTTTTTTTCCATTTAACCTTATCGAACAGCTGTGATTTAGTGGGAAAAGCTTAGGCAGGGGGTCATTAGTTCCAGCTAGGGCCTTCCTCCTCCCCTGTTCCCTGCAAAAGCCAAGCTGGAGCTCACTGAGGAGACACAGGAGCAATGCCTATGGTCTAGCTCAAGAGGGTAGTAGCACGTAAGGGAAAACCAGTGAAGCCTGTTGTCCAAGGTTGTTGAATTCCCTAATTCCTGAATCTCATAGATCTGACTCTGGAAGGGACTTCAGAGGATGTTGGGTCTCAATATCTCTTAATTTTACAGGGTTTTTTTTTCAGTTGTGTTTGACTCTTTGAGACCCCATTTTCTTTTCTTGGCAAAGATACTGGAGCAGCATGCCATTTCCTTCTCAGCTCATTTTACAGATGAAGCAACTGAGGCTAACGGGTTTAAGTGACTTGCCCAGACTCACAAGGTCACAAGTAAGAGGTTGAAATCCCTGTAGGTTAAGTGGTTTGGTTATCAGTAGTAAGCCTCAGGATCTGAATTTGAACAGGTGTCCTCTTGAATATGGGACCAAGTGTTGTTCCACTGCGCCTCACTGTTCCCCTTTGATTCTGAAGTTTCTATATGTGCTCCTTTTTGAACTGCTGTTTTGGATCAAACCTTGAGATTCAGCCTAAGCCCTCAACTATGGAGCTCCATGGAAAAACTTCCCTCTTTCTCATCTCTCTGGATGTTCTTTAGCTTTCAGCTATGTGACCCACAGATTCCTTTACAGAAATTTTCTTTTTGCCTCTGGTACTGTTGACAGGTGTTTACTTTCCCACTCACACAAACCAAGAGAGAGTCCTTGCCTCATTGGACTGGCAGAGGATGCCAAGTAACTGTGTGAATTTTCACAGGTCACAGCTTCCTGGGCCTGCTGCTCTTTAAACTAAAGGCATTAGGCCAGAGGATCTGCAAGGTTGCTTCCCGTACTAACATTCTATAATTCTATAAATGAATTAATAATAACCAGAAGTTATAAAAAAGGAACCTGTATTAATCAAGCAGTGCAGATTATACACAATATGTGAAAACTGCAGTACGGTGATCAGAGGTTACAAAAATTTCGCACCAAGATACTTAAAAGACACAATTATTAGAATTATTCAGCAGAAAGTCACTAACCTTCATAAATGAACATAAAAATCCTCATATTACAAATCCCCAAATATCCTTAATAATTCAACGAGCAACAGAGACAAAACCATTGCCCATACACCCCTCAATAACATTGAACCATAAAAATTTAAGAACATTTTTAATATATAGCCTTATGTGTTTTTCTGGGTATAGGTTTGGAGGTGGAGGAGGCAGGAATCACTTAGAAAAGTTGTACTCATTTCTGAGGTCCCAGCCTGTGTGACCCTGGGCAAATCACTTAACCCTGTCTGCCTCAGTTTCCTCATCTATAAAATGAGCTGGAGAAGGAAATGACAAACCACTCCAGGATCTTTGCCAAGAAAACCCCAGATAAGGTCATGAAGAATTGTTTAACCAGGACCAGTCACTCCTTTGTTCCTTCCACAGGGCAGTTGCTCTTCCTGAGTCACCAGCCTCTACTCCACCCTAGCAGAGAGTCCAAGGGAGGGGGTTCAATAAGGTAAAGAAGAACACTAAATGCTAAATTTAGCAGCAAGCTTAAATGTGATAAGGTAGCAGATGGCCTTGGGAACTGAATAAGTGCACCTTTGTTCTAACTGCTGATGTAAAACCTAGCTGACTGAATGTAAACATTTCAAAGGGGCTGATGTCTCTCTGATATTCTTTCTGCTTTCCGGTGCCAATAAATGCTTGTTGACTGACAGATTGACTCAATGATTTTGGAGATACTGTGCTCCCAATTTCTTTGTAACCTGTAAATTGTTTAAGCTGAACTTGCTAGAGTGGAAGGGAATTTTAGATCTTTGGTCTGTCCTGTAATGGCAATAAAAGATTTGTTCTTGGATATGTTCTCTGATACTGACTTTCCCTATTGTGTGACATGGTAAGGAAGACTATTTCCTTAAGAGGGAAAGGTAGTTAAGCCTAACGTTCTGATAGCAGTCTTGTGCCAGATGGCAAAAATGCCTCTATGTCTTATATTTTTTAGCCTAGGGAAAAGAAGGCAAAAAACACAGATCCAAATGAGTAAGTTTATCTAAAAAAATCAAAACTTTGGGGAAGTTTATTTTAAAAAACAATCAAAACCATAAAATTCTCTCTTGTTATTAGGTTAGAGCTCCAATCTAGAATAAAATCCTAGCATTTTAGACAGGGGTCACACATCTGTTTCTCTCTATATATATATACTAATACCAATACTAGTTCTCTTTTTCTTGAAGTCTCTCTTTCCTCATTTAAGGATACAAATGAAGTCAAAAGTAGTTAAGATTCATCTGATTTTTGTCTAATAAAAACTGCCTAATTAAAACAGAAAGTTAAAGCATTAAAAACCAGAAAATATTGGAGTAGAAACTCACAGGAGTGGGAAGGGGGAAGAGACAGAGAAAACAACAGAGGCAGATGAAGGAGGAGACAAAGACAGAAAAAGGAGAAAGAAAGGAAATCACCATCATCTGTCTCAACAGAATTAAGCAATCCTAGTGCCTTTCATAGCAGCCCTGGGAGTATCCCCATGATTAACACGTTAATTGTTCTAACATCAGCTCTTGCTGTGGCAGCCAGAACTTTCTCCATCTCTTTGCTAACCTGGGAGTGAAAATTCCTGTTTTAAATTCCGTAGCCACTCATAGTTCAGATGAAGCTCCCAGCGCTGTCTCTAAAACTCTCAGTTCAAACTCCTGAGTTGTGGGTATCTATCTTTAGCTCTCAAACTGCTGCCTCAGCTTAAAACCTTCCTCTTGGAGTCTGTTCTTACAATGGAAATTGTAGAGGTTCTGTTCTAATCTATAGAACATCAACACCCGTTGTAAATTTCTTTGTCCTTGAAGGACTTGAGTTACAAATAGATGGCGTGATGGATAGAACGTCAGTCCTGGAGTCAGGAAGAACTCAGTTCAAATCTGACCCCCAGTACTTAATAGCTGTGTGGCTGTGTGGCCCTAGGTAAATCACTTGACTTCTGTCTGCCTCAGTTTCCTCCTCTCTAAAATGGGGATCATAATAGCAACCTACCTGCCAGGGTTTTTGTGAGGATCAATTGGGTTAATACTTGTAAAGTACACAGTGTCTGTCACATATAGGGTGTTATATAAATGTTAGCTATTATTATGATTAAATTCCAAAGTACCTGGAATCCTGGCAGAAGAAATCAATAATAATAATAGCTATTATTATTATAAAATATAAAAATTAAAATCAAAACCCTATGAGTGTATAACAAGATATAGATGATCTCCCTCATTCTATCTGTTCCTGAAATTGTCCTAAAGACTCTTTCATTGAATATAAAGAAGATGAGCTGATATCCCAATACTCTTGTTCAATTATAAAAAACAGTGGGTGTAGGAGCCATATTTCCTAAAACCTCATCACACATGCTGGGCTACCTTTTCCTAAGGTCCTATCTACGCCATGCACTTTAGGCTAGGTTTTCCTCAAATATGCTGAAATCATCTTAGAGTCCTACTTGGATCAGGGAGCCAAGGACCAAACAACTGACTTCCGGGTGTCCTAAATGCAAGCGCAAGAGGTATCAGAAGCTCATCCCTCAGGTTTCTGACTAGTTTACCTTTATAGAAATAGAAACAAGCAAGTTACATCCAATGGAATCAATGTTATTTCTTTGTTAAATGCCCTTTCTGTTTTATGGCTAAGTAAAAGCTTCTTTTGTTAATGGTTAGATGCTTTTGCAATTGTTTCACTTCCATGAAATCCCATATTTGAGCTGTCAGACTAGCCCAGCTCCACTGAAATGTCACCGTTGCTCATCTTGTGATTGAAGTGAGGGAAGGAACCCTGGATGTCTCCTGTGCTTCAAACAGTTGTGTTCTTTCTGCTACCATTTGCTAATGGGCTTTGATTCGCCTCAGATGTACATCCCTCTCAAACTGGAAAGGCACTGATGGCATCATGGCCATATTCTCTTGGATTTGACTTGTATTGGTTCAATGGCATTCTCTATCAAACTCTATTGTATGTTCTTTCTAGCTCTAGCTAGATTAAGAATATGTTACTATACACATGGACTCATTAGAAGGGACTTTATGAGATTATCTAGTCTGACCTCATTTTATTGATGAGGAAATTGAGACTCAAAGAAAGGTAGTAACTTGCCCAAGGTCACACACAAAACAGGGATTAGAACCCTGGTCTTCTTGTGATCTTGCCTTGTCAGAACACTACCTTCCTTTATACTAGCTAGGCTGCAAAAATAGAACAAAATAGAAAGGCTTCTATTATAGTGAACAAATCATAAAGAAGTAAGAGCAGCATTCTCTTTTTCATATGTATTTTTTTCAATGAGAACAAAGTCTGTCTGTTTAATTGTGTCCTTCCATCAGGGTTTTCATGGAGACAAAAAAGAAAATATTGGGTTAATCTGTCTCCCCTGCAGTAACTACACATTCACCAATCCCCATCTTCTCTCCCTGGCCTACAAAACCACAGCCAAACACCACTTCTAAACTACATGATCTGAGGGGGCATTGCAAGCTGACTCCAATCATGGTGGTATCGTGTCAAAGACTTTCAAAAGGTAGCTTAAAGACAATCAGAATTATTGAAATTAATTTTCAAATTACCCTCACAACAAAACAAAACAAAGTAATTATTTGGATCTGTTGAACATCAAATTCAAACATAAAAGACTCATTATACCAAAGTAAGATAGCAGGCTATGGTTTTAATTTTGTTTTGTTTTGTTATATACATGCTGGCTCTTCAATCATTAGGTTGATGATTGATAAAGCCAGTTCTTTCATCTCGTCAACACATCCTGCTTTGGTGGGAAGAACTCTACCTCAGTGGAATTGTTTGCTCAAGATGTTTGGGGAAAAGGGTAGGCTTAAGAAGAAAAGGTTCCAGATCTTAGAAAATCATAGCACAGATGAGAAAATTGTGTGTTATAACTCTATTGTTATCATTGATTTATATGAGGTAAGGGTTGGAGTGAGGGCAGAAACAGGCCTCTAGGAGAATTTAACTCCTAAGGAGCATGAGTCAGAACTTCGGAACACCAGAAGGATATATGTGGCTTTGTACTGAAGGCTTGTGCTTGAAGACATTAAAATGGTCCTCTTCTTAGCCACTGAACAGCAGAAGCCAATGACTCAGTGGATCTTTAAAACAGAGCGTTCTACCCTTAGTCCTGTTCCTCTGTTGGTTACATCAAGGTGATCCTAGCCTCTCCCTTAAATGGGGTGTGAGAAGGAAGATGGGATGACCTTTTCCCTTCACCATGGCAACACCAAGGTTGCTAGCCATGTGGAAGCTAGAGCTGGGCCTCAGCTAGGCAAGCTTAAGGGGGACCTTCTGGCCGCTTCCTCTGCTTTGCTTTCTTTGCCTGATCTCCGTCACTCCACATATTTAAGCAGTTGCCAAATCTTACTTTTTGCCTTCAAAACATCCCTAGTATCTTCTCCCCACTAGCGCAGCTATCACTAATTTAGGGCCTCACCACCTGTAGATTACTGAAACATCTTCCAGAATGGTCTCCTTTATTCAAGTGTCTCCTTCCTCCAAGTCATACCACACACTGCTCCTTATACATAGATCTGACCATATGATTCCCTAGTTAATCAACTCCTGTTGCTTTCCAAACCCTACTTCGTATATATTTTTATTTATTAAATTTGTACTAGTATATCCCCACTCTCTGTCTCTAGTCTTTGATTTCTCTCTACCATGTCTCCCTCATCCTTGAAATGCTTTCATTTGGACCTCCTATCCCTGCTAGATGGCATCCTATATCTCCCTTTCCCTTCTTGGTTAAACTACTTGAGAAAACCTTCTTCCTCTTCTCACTCAATTCTAAACCCTCATCAATCTAGGTTCCAACTCCATCATTCAACTGAAATCACTCTCTCCAAAATCACCAAGTAGCTTTTATTTCTCAGTCCCCATCTTTCTGGACCTGTCCACTGCCTTTGACACTGGGCTTTCCCTTTTCACCCGCATCCTCTCACCTCTTGTGTTTTTGTGCCTCTGTTCTCTCCTGGTTTTCCTCCAGCCTGTGTGACCACTCCTCAGACTTTTTTACTGACAGTTCATTCAGGTTGTGTACCCTAACCCTGGGTGTCCCTCAAGGCTCTGTCCTTGTCGCTCTTCTCTTTTCCCTCTATGCTATCTTTTTTCTGATCTCATTAGCTCCCATGGAGTCAATTATTTTTCTATACAAATGATTCTCAAATCTATATATCCATCCCTAACCTCTCTTGAACTCTAGTCTCCCATCTTTGGTGGTCTCTTGGATAGCTTACATGGGATGTCCTGCAGACATCTCAGGGTCAACATGTCCAAAATAAAATGCACTATCTTTGTCCTCAAACCTTCCCCACTTCCCAATTTCTCTATCAGTGTTGAGAGCACCACCATCTTTCCAGTCACCCACGTTTACAATTCCAACATCATCTTTGATTCTTCTCCTACCCACTCCATGTATACCATATATTACAAAGTTTTGCTGTTTCTACCTTTAGGATATCTTTAGTGTATGTCCCCCTATTTGCACTTATACAGTCACTATTACAGGTGCTTATTAACTCATACTTGAACTGTAGCTTTCTGGTTTGTTTCTCTACCTCATGTCTCTCCACTCCAGTGATCACTTTCACTCACGTCAACCCTATCCCAACCTGCATTCAGCAAACTCTGAGGGCTCCGCGTTGCCTCCGAGATCAAATATAAAATCCTCTGGTTTTTAAAGGCTTTCACAAACTGGCCCCTTCTCATATTTATGGTCTTAATCTTTATTGCTACACACTCTATGGCTCAGTAACACCATCCCTCTTATTGTTTCATGGCGGTGCCCCATCTCCAAACTGCAAATCAGCTGCCTTCTATTTCTGGAATCTTCTCCCTCTCCACCTTTACCCCCAACTTCCCTGGCGTCTTTGGTCTCCTTCCAGCCTCGGTTTAATCCCTTCTGCAAGTGGCTTTTCATCCTCCCTCACTCCACCTCTACTACCAGTGCATTTTTCCTGGGATTATCTATGATTTGAGTTATATATATATCTAGATGCACATACTTGTTTAGATTTTGTTTCCTCCATGAGATCTCCTTGAAGGGAAAGCCCTTATTTTTTGCCTTTCTTTTCATTCCCACCACAGGGCCTGACACGTGTACATCCTTAATAAATTCTTATTAATTAATTGATGGATCGATTTGCAAATTTGTTTTGAGTCATGTTTAAAAATCCTTCTGTCAATATGCTCAGTGCTTTGTGTTAAGCATTTTGTCTATATGTAAGAAATAAATATCTTTTCCGTAAGTGATTTTTGTTATATGTTGAGTTCGTTTTTATCACTTACTTTGGGAAGACCCTAGCCATGAGCCTAAAACTAAGCTTTAGCTAAAGCTTCCCAAGGGCACTGGATGGGTGTGGGTTTAATGAGCCAAAGACTATGAGAAAAAGGAGTCTAGCCATGCTTATTAGAAACTGGGTTCCTCCAGGACCGAACCCTCGGAATTGTATGTATGGATTCAGAGTAGATGCGCTCTTTGGCTGATAGGAATACGATTTCTAGGCTGCTGGTCCACTACAAATTGTAATGTTAGATTTGAGGATTTCAAAGGCTCATCAGAATTTATTTTCTTTGTTTTTGAAATAAGTCTGGGGGCAGGTAGGTAGTACAGTGGATAGCAAACTGGCCCTGGAGTTACAAGGACCTGAGTTCAAATTCAGCCTTAGATACTTACTAGCTATGTGATCCTGGGCAAGTCATTTTATCCTATTGCCTCCAAAAAAATGCCCCAAAAAGAAATGTCTATCATCTCTGTAAGATCTGCCCTCCATTTAGATTGCCCTATGAATTGATAAGGATCCCACTGAAAAAATGTGGGGTGCCCTATACTTCAAAGGGACCTTTGTAGATATTTTGTCCAAAGGCAATGGTAGATTGTTTTTTGTGCTACAGAGATGCAAAACAATTTTTACCCAAAATAATTTCATTTTTCTGAGGATGAAGAAGTGACTTCCAGACAATTCTGGATTCTTATTTACTATGGAAAGAACCCTGTGTGTCCTGGGAATTCATTTGGGAATACAGCCTCCCTCAGAGAATGGAAGCTCATTTTTTTTCCTTTTCCTTTCCCTTTTTGTTATTTCCCTTTTTTGTTAATTGTTGTATTCTATTGTTTTCTTTATTTGTTTAGGTTGGAAGGGGCTCTTAAAAGTAATAAGCAATCAATAACCTATGAAAACTTTGTAAAACATTTTGTTTATTGAATTTCTGTAACTTTGTATTTGGGATTGACTGTAATCTCCAGGTTCTCCAGCTATGATAGATCAAAGGACTGTGCCAGATGGACTTCTGGGATTTAGGAGACTATTAAGAATGATTCCAATTGGACATTTTGAGACCCTTCAGGGCAAAGCACTGGGAGAGGCTCTTAAAAGAACAATATATGAACTTCCCCGTGGCCCCAGAGGACTTTTCAGAATTGTGGACAGGAACATATATGCCCGTTGCACCCCAATCTATTTGCTGAGGACAGCAAATATTGAATCAGGAGAAGAATGTACCAGGGATTGGAGCATGTGTGAGAATAGGCTTATAGAAGTCATCCCATGAAAGTAGAAATTTCTGGGGACTCTAGAAATATATGTGACTGAGTGCTGAAGGGCAGAGCTTTGAAATAGTAACACTATTATCTTATTGGTTACTGATCAGGAAGAGCCAGTTACTCAATGGACCTTTAAAAAAGCAGTGACTCTGAGATGGTCCTCTAGAAGATATTGTGTAACTCTGGGACTTCCCATGAAGGGGTGGGGAGTAGTGACCCTTCTCTCTAATGGGACATAGATTGCACCTCTGAGAAAACTAGAGCAAGAGGAACTCATCTAGGTGGGCTTGAGCCTAGAGGGCTACCTCATCTGTTTTGCCTTTCTTTGACCAAGCATACATGAATATCTTTAAATGGATATGTCCAAGCTTGGAGGTGAACTTGAGAATTTAAGATGTCTAAAGATCCTGGGTCCTCAAAATAAGTGCAGGCTGAACTTTCAAAGGAATCTGAAGTCACTTTTGCAGCAGTCTTGAAGAAACAACCACTGCCCAGACCAGGGATGGGAAACCTATAGCCTCAAGGACAAGTGCAACCTTGTAAGTCCTTGGGTGCAATTTTTAGACTGATTCCAAGTTTTACAAAATAAATCCTTTTATTAAGCAGATTTGTTCTGTGAAGTTTGGATTCAGTCAAAGGGCTACACTTAAGGACTTAGGGGGCCACATGTGGACTCCAGCTCACGGGTTCCTTACCCCTGACTCATATCCCGACCCTAATCCCTAGCTTGGTTTGCCAGGAAATCTATAGTACAAAAGTAGACAGTAAACATACTATTCATCAGTCCTGGCAAATGCTTTATGGTTTTGGTAGTTTAGTTTGTTGGTTCATTTGTACTGTTGAAAGCCTTTTGTGCTAAGCATTTCCTTTGCATGTGGGGAATAAATATCTACCTCGTAACTGACTTCTACTGTACCTCTCTACTTCCCATTTTAGGGAGGTTCTAGAGATGAACCAAAACCCAAGTTTTAAATAAATCATTCTCAAGGCATTGGAAAAGGGTTATAATAGGCTAAATAGTATTTTTAAAAATGGAACCTAGCCCTCTTACCAGAGGCCAAGCTCCCCTACAACTGTTTATTTTAGACCATGTTTGTGAGACAAGTGCAACAAGCCCCTTAGTGGAAAAGAGTGGGTGCAGTTCTCCAACCCCTTGGCCCCAATAGCAGCAATTTTTATTGTTAGATGCAAAAGGTACCCTAAACAATGACTGAAAATAGGGGGAAATGGCTTCATTCTTACTAATGACATTTACTCCTTAAAAAAAGGCAAAACAAATGCAGAATTTTACCCACCATTTTGTGTCTCATATCAATTTGTAAAAAAATAAATTAATAAAAAGTTAATGTTTTCCTGTATGCACCTGCCTAGATAGGGTGTTCTAAATGTTAGCTGCTTTGTTAGTTGGCCCTTTTTCATATAAGACCTTAGGATCGTTTCTCTTCCTTTCTCCACTTGATTCTCAGTCCCAGTCTCTCTCTTTCTCAATTTCTCTCCGTCTGTTTGTTCTTCCCCTCCCCCACAGCTCTGTTTCTCTCCCCCGTCCTCTGTCTTCTGTCTGAGTCTGTCTGTCTCTCTCTTTTTACCTCCATAGTGTCCAACCTCATGCCCCACCCCCACAACCACATCCTTTCAGATTTAGCATTTAGGTCATAACATTTAGCTTGTTTTCACATGCACAAATGGACAAACTAGCTTCATTCGCAGTGTACAATATGTTCTATTTATTTATCAAGCCCCTGCATCATCATCTGTACAGATTACAACATCATAGTTTTAGACTTGGGAGGGAACTGGGAGGTTGTCTGGTTCAAATCCTTCATTTTAGAGATGAGGAAAAGGAGGCCCAGGGAAATCAAGTGACTTGCCCAAGGGTTACACTAATTAACAAGTGGTATCTTCAGGATTCAAACCTAGGAGCTGTGACTCCAAATCTAGACCTCCATCATTGGAATACACTACTTCTCTACAGAATAAATGAAGCAGTCTCTGGTCAGCCAATAGCCCTCTCTCTTTAATTCACCTACAAAGATGACCGCTATCCCTGCTCTGAGTATGCACCATCCTGTCCATTTCATTATCTCCCTTCTTTCCTTTTTCCTTTCTTTCCTCTCTATCACTTTTTCCCCTTCTTTCTTGACTTCCTTCCTTCAGGTACTCATATCACTAGGACGTCCACTGCCTTTATTTAAATGTGACTGAATTTCTTCTATTAAGCAAAGATGAGTCCATTTTTACCACTTTCTCGAACTTACTGTGTAATTTTCTGGCAATTATTTGACTTTGTCCTCCCATGTCTCATCTACAAAACAGAGATAGTTATTTGATAATAATACCTTGAACCTGTAAAATGCCTTTCTTCCAGGGAATTCAAAGCATTTCATAGGCATTACTTCATTTATCATTACCCAATTACCCAATGGGCCAGGTATTAGCTAATTAAGAATTATTCCCATTTTACAGATATGTATACTAAAACAACTTAGAAAGACAAGCAATTTACTTAGGATCATATACCGTACTAATGGTTTAAGAATAAGATGAGCTCATGACTGTACTATCATCATACATGCTTAAATCACAGAATATGAAAGCTACGTTATTTGTCTGGCTTATATAGCAATCAAGAGCTCACTAATTATGAGCAAGACCAAATAGACCCTTATCATGTGGATTAGTCAATAAGAAAGAAGCTTTTATGTCTTCCCATTTAAGAAAGGGGTCTCCATTTCATGAAATGAATATCCATTGTTGTTTCTGAAGATTTGCAGATGGTGGGTGTGTTGTACAGCATTGATAATGCACTCAGCTCTAAAATTACTTGCACTGGTACAATAGCGCTCAGACTGAAAAGTACTATAGATCATAATAGTAAATCCATCAAGGCAGAAACATGAGAGGTGATTGTTCATGCAAAGGTCCAAAGGTTTGTGCTGGAACTAAGAAAGCCAAGCATCCAGAATAAAAACAGTCAGCTGGAAAATGTCCTAGTAACAGATTGTCCTGCTGGATTTCCAGTTCATTCTAGGTCTAGAAAACTCTTTCAGTTCTCCCTGTCACTCATCCCTAGGTTTGGTCTAGGATTCCATTTCCAGTCTCAGGAAACAGCAAAGCTGCATACAGCTAACATGCCCAAGTAGGGCTACAATAGTTTGTCTGATTTTGTTTTTAAACTTAAAGCCAAGTTGCTTCTGGTTGAATTTCTACATTCTATTATAAGTTAATCTAGTTTTGTTTGCAAGAAGATTAATAAGGATCATTCTTTTTCCCCTTGAATTCACAAAGCTTAGCATCTTTTATGGTCTGAGTATACTTGGCACATAGCCTGTTATCTGTCTTGGGACCTAACCTGGGGGAACTTTTCAAGTCCTACCAGTAGAGTTAGAAAGAAAGGACTAACTGGGTAAGGCAAAAACAGAGCAAAATATAAATTGGCCATAACAACATAAGATGGAATAAGACATTTTCATAAACTGCAGAGGCCTATGTCAACAAGCAAGGCTTTTGACCTTATCATCAGCATACAGTAAATGAACTTTGAAGTCAAATTCCAAAGCCCAAGGAATGATAAAAATAAGTCCGGTGTTATTGGTTTTTCCTCCTAATTCAAACGCACACCTGAAAACAAAAAAAAGAAAGCTCTGAGGCAGAAATGCATAGCATACACAGCCTCATCAAAGAAATTTTTCAACCTGCTATAATTTTAAATGCCTCTGAAAAATCTTACTAATTGTGACCCAATGACTGCTGTTCCAAGCAGAATTGTCTCTTCTTGGTAACATACGGCCCCTCCCATCCTTTCTTATTTGAGAATGCCAAGCTCTAAATCCAACTAATCCAAAAGAAAGTGAAACGCCATTTCTTCTGGGAGGTCCAGGGTAAACTTACAGAATATACAAGGATTCCATAGGAGAAAAAGCCAGAAAGAAGAAACCAATGAGGATTTCAAAGGGTGGATCCCAAAGCTAGGAAAGAGGTGACTGGGCGGAGGGGGGGGGGGGTGAAGGGGGAGGGTTCACTTCAACTAAAAGAATTGTAGATGCAGATCACTCTTGGTTAGAAGCAGACTAGCTATTAATTTCTTAATAATTTCATTCTTCAAAAAGTAAAAAAATGGAAAGTGGTGGCAGAGATCGGTCTAGAACCCAGATCACCATCATACCACATTATGTCCTTTGAGTAATCCTCATGTATCTTTGTGAAATATGTAGTGATAAATATTATAACCACTTTGTCAATAGGGAAACAGAAGTAGACAAAAATAAAACCCTGTTTGGCATCAGTTAATAAGTCAGTGGTAAAGGTGGATTTTAAATCCACATCTGACAATAGTCAAGCCTGTATCTCTGCTAACCTGTCCTGCCTATGGGTTCTGGAGAAATTCAGTGTCTTTTGTTTATCGATTTCCTAACAAAAACACTAGGAGCACTTTGAACTTGGATAGTATCTTTCATCTGCAGATGTCAAAGAAGGCACTTAACATTACTCCCACAGAAACAAATAAAACAACCCCACGTTATAGATGTGGCTAAGTGAATTAAAGAAAAGTTACACAGCTTCTTCAGTTTCCTCAAAGGAGAAATAGAGACCCTGGCACCTCTACTTCTTGTCTCTAAATTAGGACACCCTAGGCTTTGTTTCTTCCCTATCATTATGATTATGAACCTATAAATGTTGTTTAATAGTTTCACCCATTCCATAGTATTCTGGGAACTTCTCAGAAGCTGAAAGAAAAATGATCATTGAGCTATTACAATGTTATAAAAGCTACCCACTGTTGATCCACATTGAATGTTCCAAAATTATTCAGCTTATCTTATGCTTTACAAATTATCTTATTTTTCTTTTCTAATTTGTATTCTGATTTGACAACAAAAAGGAGCAGGACTTCTGGGGACTTTTGTAGACCTCCGGAAAATGAAATAATTGTTTATACGTTGTGTTTTTTATCTGCATTTTTCTTGGCCCAGATTTCATAAAAATATATCAGCAAGCTTCATTTTTGTTCACCACAGTTTCATTTTCAATACCTTGTGGTAAGAGAGTTATATATTTACTATATAACAGGTAGTATGGGAAATTTAGTTTTGAGTTCAAAAGATTGTACTTTATAAAATTCTTCCTTTGTCCCAAAATCTAATCCTTCTTAGCATGACAGAGCAGAAAGAGATCTCAGAAACTAAGAAGTCCAACCCCTTCATTTATAATTGAGGAAACTGAGACCCAGAAAGTTTAAGGGACTGGCCTAAAATCAGTCAACACTGGCAGAACTGAGACAAATTAACCCAGAGCTCCTAATGCTCCTAAAGGATCTGTTCCACCATATCAAGCTACTTCTGCTTTCCTCCCTAGTCTTGTCATAATTGTAGTGATACATCATTTACCTGGCCCAGCACATTTAAGATGTGTTGCAATCATAATGAATGGCCTGTCTGCAAATTTCACATCTGTTAGAAACCTGTTTCACAGCAGATTTTGTTAGAGAGCACACTTACTCCTCCTAATCTAGGTCAACTCTAGAGGGCAGTGCATGCTTGTTAACTACCATGTTCTCTCGGGCTTAAATGAATCTCTTCTCAAGTTTCAACCTAAAATGTTCAACCAAGTTATTAAAAGGCTTAAGTCAGCTGGGGCTCTGACAGAGTCTCAGATCTTGTACTCTCCTGGCTGGAACAGGGAGAAGACACTTAGAGAGGAAGTATAACTAGCATAGTTATTGTTGATATCCAATCATTTTCAGTTGTGTCTGACTCTTTGGGACCCCATTTGGGGTTGTCTTGGCAAAGATATGAGTGGTTTGCCTTTTCCTTCTTCAGCTTATTTTACACATGAGGCAAATGAGGCAAACACGGCTAAGGGATTTGCCTAGGGTCACACAACTAGTGAGTATCTGAGGCCAGATTTGAACTCAGGAAGTTGAGTCTTCCTGACTCCAGGCCCAGAGCTCTATCCACTGCACTACTTACCTGCCCCAACAACAGGCTACCCGATAACAATATAATTTCTTTTTATTTTCTTCTATCATCCATCAACGACAGCTCATTTATACATGATGCACGAGAAACTCCACTTGTAGTACCAGTTTTACCCTATCAACACCACACTATGGAGGGCTTTATAATGAAATTAAAGTAGTTCATTTCCTCTAAGAAATAGTTTAACATGTAACAGAGAAATTGTTCTTTAAAGTCAGACTGAGTAAAAAGTGTTTTATTTCCTGAAATCACCCCAATGGATATTCTTATATGACTCTTTTCACTCTTGGCTGCCATAAACCATCATAGAAGTTGGGTGAAAAAGAAGTCTGGATGAATTGTTCAAGGTGATATTAAAAAATGTTGGGACAAGATTCTTAGGAGCACAGAATCATAGTTTTAATTTGAATGGAACTTTTAAGATACTTTAATTCCAACTGGTCCTTTTACACATGAGAAAACTGAGACATAGAGAGGTTACCCAAGGTCATACAGATTTTACATCAGCACAGAATGAGAGAATAACACACTGTTGCTGAAACCTGTTTCTTCTCATTCTCCCTTCAGTGGAGGTGAAAGGGGAATAGAGGCTATTTTCCTATAGCATAACTCAGGGATAATAGCCATTCTGCTGGATTCCGACCCTAAGATGGACCCATGAAACTCCATGGATTCCCTGGTCACACTATTAGGGATTACCAGTTATACTATTCATGCCCAAAGTATTAAAGAAAAACTAATGGAAAGTCCCCTTCTTCTCAACCCCCACCTTCTAGTAGAGCATCGAGGAATTAAACCCCATCAGATCTATGGGAGTAAAGCGTGTAGGCAGAGTCACATAATTATAATGATGTTTTGGGTAAATACATTTAAGCATAAAAATTAAAAAGTTTGTAATTTTCTCTTTAATAAACTGAGCAAACCATAGTCCTCCCACATCTTTGAGAACCTTGGAATACTACCTCAAGACCCCTAACAATAAGCTTAATAAATTAATGGAGTGATATTCAAAGGTAATCAACCCCTTGAATGATCATATTACAACCTTTTCACCAAATGTGCCCTAAAATATGGACCTGCAATACCCAGGTCAATCTGAGGAATTTGGCAATTTTAGCTGCACAGTGCTGAGTGTGTGTGTGTGCATGTGGGGGGGGTATGCATGTGTGTATATGTGTGTATGTGTATGTGCTTATGTGTACTTGTGTGTGCTTGTGTATGCATGTGTGTGCTTGTGTGTGCATATGTGTATATGCATGTGCTTGTGTGTGCATATATGTATGTGTGTGCTTGTGTGTGCATGTGTCTATGCTTGTGTGTATGTGTGTGTGTGCTTGTGTGTGTGTGTGTGCGATCAGAATGTAAGAGCTGAAAAGTGCTTTAGAGAGCACTTAGTTCAATTCTTCCATTTTACAGACAAGGAAACTGAGGGTCAAAGAAACTGAGGGTCTGCCTAATGAATTTTAAAACAACAACAACAAAACAAAAATCCCCTTTGTATCAATAGAAAATAAAGGTCTTAAGTGCTAGTTTTTCTTCTTTCAAAGTTTATTATTCTAATAGGGCTCTATATCTGATCATATGGATAGCAATGATCTGTTTCCTATGGTAAAACTCCCATTAAGTATGTCCAGTCTGAAGGCCATTGGTTATTCCAATGTGGGCACACACTGAGGCCAGAAACTTCTGACAAGAACAAAAGAGGCCTCTGCTTCTGACTCCTACCCAGTCATTTCTTCAAAGTGATGAAAGAAAAAAAGGAAAAAAAGACAAACAGTTTGTAATTAAGTGAATGGGTTTTTAATGAGCATGTGGCATGGAAAGAGGAAAGGTCATAAAAGACCAGGGCTTTTGCTATAAAGTTGGCAGCCGAGGCCAGGGGACCTTCAGGACAGCCTAGTCAGGGCTGACAGAAGCTGTGACCAAAGTTGAAATAAAAATGTTGAGTGATGGAGGCCAAAAGGAAATCATATGAATGAAGCCAAAACATACAGATGGGGCCAAAGTCAGGAAACCAAACTGCGCTTGGAAAATGAAAACAGAGACATGGGAGAGGTGAGAAGAAACCCAGTTCAGTTTGTTACATAGAAACTTTTAGAGCAAGAAGCTTAGGCAACCAGTTCATTTCTCCTTTGAGATCCACCAGAGATTAGCCACAGGAAACTTTTAAAAAAAAAAAAGTGCCATCCTGAAGCGTGATCTGGACAAAGTTTTATTTCATTTTGTTTTTTCCTTCCCTCCATTTTGGCCATAATATAAGAGGATTTGGAACTCTGGTGACCCTGTCACTGTATCCCAGAACCAGCATCTAGGTAACCAAGAAGAATATAGGATCTAAAGTCTAACTCCTTTCCTTTTGGTTGGATCTGTTATCTTGTCAATGTGGAAGCTCCCTTCTTTTGTACAGCTCAGCCATGTCTGCCCATTCTGTGTGACTCAGAGGAGTTCAGACAGCTTTCTATGTGGCTGTGAGTCATGAAATGCTGCCATATTATAAGAATTAAAATTTCAGGTCACTCAAAAGGCATGCATAAATGCTCATAGATAGTGTTTTCCTCCATATCTCTTGACCTTTTATGAACACCAGTGGAAAGTGAGAGCTGTCCGTTGGTCATCCTCCCTTTACCGACATGACTGGACCACCTCCTGTTTTTAGTCACAGGTCTGTCTAATAACAACCTATATGCTGTTTCTAAGGCACCATTCTTTGTTTATATGTTGCAGTCTACTTATGCCTACTATTACACTCTCTGTTGCCTTTTAAGTGACCTAACAATTTTAATTCTTCAAATATTATGGTATCCTATGACTCAGTCATATAACATTATGGAAAGAATGTTAATATTAAAAGAGATACCTTTGTTTCAAAGAGAAGCTTGTAGGTCATTAAAAGCACTGCATAGTTTCCCAAAGGAAGTCTAGGCTCTGTTCATTTACAAAGTCTGTCCAAAACATATGTGATGATGGATATATTCTATGCTTTGTCTACCCAACTGCCTATCATAGTCTGCACATTCTTCATCCACTTCATTTTTCCAATGTGGATAGTTAGACCAAATTCTTTAAGTGATTGGGATCTCACCTAGGAAGCTCTGCAATGTTTGGGAAATTGAGGTAATCAGCACCATATCATCCACAAATCAGAGCATCTGGACAAAAGCTCGTCATCTGTACAGGATTCTCCTTCCTTTTGGAGTCTATACTGGACATCCTCCTTGATGGTAGCAAACATGTACAGAGGGTTATTGAACAAAATTATCTCTGTTGTAATGTCTTTCCCAGAAATTTGTATGATTTTGACATATATGTACATATATACATATATGTGTATGTATGTGTATATATATATATATGATAGCTTGTTGGAGAAGGACCTTTAAGAGGCTACTTTGGACAACCAAATTAGATGCCTGTCTTATTGTCAACAAACGTGCGGTGGAATTGTATGCTCCCTTTCAGTCAGTTGAGTTACTAGAAAAATGTGATCTGCTGCTGTTGACCTTCGGTGAAAGCTTATCTGTTCTTTTTTCAAACCTTCATCAAGGATGTCCTTGATATGCTTGTAGATTATTTTCATAAATATTTTGTAGACATGGGAAAATAGGCATATGGGTTGGGAGTTTCATAATTACGTTGTTTTCCTAGAAAAATAAGATTCATGAATTTTTCCAAGTATTTCTTATTCTCCCTCTTTCAGATGTCCTGAGAACTGATTGCTAAAAATTGTGCCGCCTCCAGCTCAAAACTTAAAATCCACCTTACTTTTAAGTGATATGAGTTTTGTCACTTTTTAGAAATGTGTCATTTTCCCTTGTGAAGATCTTGAAGCATTTAATTGTCCCTAAACATCCCCATCAGACAGGCAAGGAGCAGGCATCTTTATTTCTGCTTTACAGTGGTCAAACCTAAGGCCCAGAATCGTAAAGTGACAGGAGAAGACAACACACTGTAGTCAAGGATCCTGGGTTCAAATCCCGGAACTACTTATTTGGGCAAATCACTTAACCTCTCTGTTTTTCTATTTCCTCATCTGTAAAATCAGTGGTTAAGTTAGAAAACCTCAACGGTCCTTTCCAGTTCAAAATCCATGATCTTGTGATCAGAGAGTTTGCAGATGAAAAATGTAGACCTTCTGTTGACAGGATCCTAGAATTTAGAACCGGAAAGGAAAATAAGCATGTATGTAGTGCCTACTATTGTGCTAGGCATTGTGCTAAGCCCTTTCAAAAAAAAAAAACCAACAAACAAACAAATATTATCTCATTTGATCCTCTCAACAATCCTGTAAGGTAAATGCTATTAATAGCCCCCCACTGCAGTTGAGTAAATTAAGGCAAACAGAAGCTAAATCACTTGCCTAGCATCATACAACTACTCAGTGTCTGAGACTGGATTCGAACTCAGGTCTTCCTGATTCCAAACCTATAACTCTATACACAGCACCACCAGCTGCCCCTAAAGGGATTTTAAAGATAATCTTATCTGAACCTCTCATTTTATAGATTTGGAAACTGAGGTCAAGAGAGGATCAGTGATGGTATTTTTACCAGCTTTGAAAATGATGTTTATATAGGAGAGATAGTTCTAGATGATAGAATGATGATATTAAAAATAATGCAGGTTAGAGTAGGGATGGGGAAACTGTGGCACTCTAGGTCCCCAAGTGTGCCTCTTTGACTGAGTCCAAGTTTTACAGCACAAATCCTTTTATTAAGAGGATATGTTCTGTGAAGTTTGGATTCAGTCAAAGGACTACACTTGAGGACCTATAGGGCCACATGTGGCCTTCAGGGCTCAGGTTCCCCACCCCTGGGTTCAAGTATTGAACTGAATCAAATAAGATGAAATTCAATAAGCATAAATGAAAAGTTTCACACTTTGGTTCAAAAAATCAATTTAGTAAGTACAAGATAAAGGATGCAAAACTAGGCAGTAATTTGTTCAAGAAGATATAAAAGTTTTAGCATAATTTAAGCTAATGTAATCTTGAGCTGTTTGTGGAGGCATCCTTTGCAGAAATAAGGAGCTAGTTCCATTGTACTCCGCTCTGATCAGACTATATCTGAAGTGTTGGTGCAGTAAGACAGAGTGCCAGACCTGGAGTCAGGAAGACCTGAGATCAAACTCAACCTCAGAAACTTACTGTGTGACCTTGGGCAAGTCACTCCATCTTGTTTGCCTCAAAGATGAGAAGAAAGGGTAGAGGGGGTAAAACAGAACCTCTGTGTTCATATATTTGAAGACAGGTCATGTGTAAGCCAGATTAGACTTGCTCTTTTTAACCTGAGGGCAGAACCAGAAGTAAAGAGTGGAACCTGCAAAGAGGTAAATTTAGACACAGTGATTAGGAAAATTTCCTAACTGTGTGAATTAATAATAAGAGGAATGGATTGCTTTAGGAAGTAAAGAGAGGTTTAGGCCTACTTGGGATAGGAAAGAGAAAAGAATATGGAAACCATTAAGAACTATAAAATACTCAAACCGTTTTAAGTACTGGGAGAGATTAAGTCTATGAACTGATGATTTTATCACTAGGACATACCCTCGCTCAAACCTGGCTCATACTTCTAAAATAAATTGATCAAAACATTTCATTTCTACATAACTTTTAAGTTTTATAAAAAAAAAAAATTCCTCACTATGAGGATGAATTATTCTGACCATTTCACAGATAAGGTAATTAGGGATCAGAGAGACTTTTCTGTAGTCATACATAGAAATAGTCATTGTCAGAACCAGAATTTGAACCAAGGTCTCCTGTTTGGTGATCCTGGCCTCTTTTCACACTAACTACCCTGTGTTTTATTCAGTGCTGTAATTAGGACAGGGTAATGAACTTTACCCAAGGGTACCAGAATTTAAAGGCTCTGACACTTTTACTCCTTCAGCAAGCAGAAACAACTGATATCAGCTAGGAGCTAAAAAGAATAATTAGTTAAAATAAAAAGCTGACAGACAGCATGCTTTTTGCCCCATTAATTCCCACTTGTCTCAGCCCACCCTGCTCTCTTCCCTGAGGGTCACGTTCCTGGTAGCAACCTCCCAGTGTCTTAGGGTCTTGGCCACAGTGGGCAGGCATCTCAGTCTCTATCTCTTCGCTATGAAGTGGTATCCTGGTTTCTCTTTCTCCACAAGACAGAGATTGTGTCCTGGGGCTCAAGTTTCCCCCCCAAAGTCTCCATTCCCTCAAATGAATTTGTCTTAGAAAGATGATTTGTTGTTGATTACCAAAAATGTTTAGGGGCATGCTTTTCCCAGTGCCAAAACTTCTCTGTTCTCACCAAGAGTCTTGAGACAGTCTGCTTTGCCTAAATTTGGTCTTAACTTTAGCTAGTAATATATTTTTTCCAAAGTGACATCACTATGGTGGAGTCTAATGTGGCTAATCAGAGCTTGGAAGGTTCTACCACAAGTTCAGAACGCACATCAAGTCAGAAACCATGAGCCATGACCAGCTCAACATGGAACAAAATCCTTTTGTTCTTAATTACATACCTACTGTATACTAGATGCATGAAATTCAAATAGTCCCAGAAAAGTTCACAAGATTACAGAATTAAAATTAGAAGGGATCCTAGGGATTTGAATCAACTCCCTCTTTTTATAGCAGAGAAAACTCAAAGCAGAGAAATTAAGTAATTTACCCAATGTCACACAAGTAGTAGAACTGGCATTTGAAAGGCAGTCCTGTGGCTTGGAATGCAGCATCATTTTCACTAGACATGCTGCCCCAACAGTTCACCACAGGAGAGAGCCAATGTGGCAAAGTGGTTAGGGACAGCTGATCTCAGAGTCAGGAAAACTCTGGATTCCAATCCTGTCCACCTCTGATATATATTGGCTAGATGTAGGGTTTTGCCCATAAATATTTAACTCTTCTTAAAAAATAAATCGGACTCTAGTTTGTATGTATCGTTTGCTGATTTCCAAAGTGTAAATGCTCACCCCGAGTATTTAACTGTCTGGCTCCAGTATCTTAGTGTGTTACTCCTAGGCAGGCCACTTCATCTATAGGTGCCTTAAATAATTTTTCTAAGACTGAAAACAGAAGAAATGCATGGGTAAAGGGAGTTTTCTTATTGGGATTTCCCTCAAGAGACAAATTTATGGATCAAAAACAAACAAAAACAGTTCTATGCTCCCTTTCTGAGGAAAATCTGGTGGGAAGGAAAAGAGAAAGGTTTTCAGGAAGATGTTATGACCTCAAAAGTGATGTGAGAAAAGATTCTGGATCCCCAGCTATTTTCTGAAAGTTGCAGGCTATGGTGATGACAAAGGGCTGCTAGTTGCTAGGAGGCAATCAGGAAGATCTGAATGTGAAAGAGCTCCCAGTAGAACTCAAAGATGACTCCTATCCCAGATATAAATGCTATTAGTCTGGGGACCCAGCCCTGATAAGGGCTAGCAAACTACCTTGCACTGAAGATTAGCTACTGTTGTTTTTTGTTACAGTCCCTAGATTCCCCTGGGAACACTAGAGGTGAAGCATTGTCTCTAGAAGGGTCAGCACTCAATTTTACCACCTCTGTCGGCAGTAATGAGGCTCTGGTTTATTGACCTTCAATGGGAGGCCCATCTGTTTCCCCAGGCTTTTCCTGAGGGGCCTCAGGATAGGGGATTCAGCTTAAAGCCAGCCTGATGCCCCGAACAGGAGACCCAGTGCAATTCGTGTATTGTTGAGCTTCACAATTCAGAAAGCAATCCAAGTGGTGTAAGCTTTGTTACCATTTCCATTTTAACCTTAAAATGTGATATTTGACAAAGCAAACACATTATTTCACTGCTTGTTTTTTATGAGAGAGCCATCATAACCCTTCTACACAAAGCTGAATTTGGGAGAGAATACAAATTTTCAACTGGATTCAAGGTGATTTAATATTTATTCAACACAAGCACTGGAGTAGTGGCTACTGGGGATACAAAGAAATATAAGGCACAGCCTCTACCCTCAAGGAATTGACAATCTAGTTGGGAAAAAAAACACAGACTTAAGAAAGTTTCATTAATGTTATTAGGAACTGTATAAATAAGTCCTAAAATGACGATGTGTTGGTTAATTTTAGAGATGATATTGTTGAGGCCACATCTGGTCAAGGAAGTTTTCATTAAAAATGAAGGTTATAAACTATCCCTTAAAATCACACATAGGATTTACATGGGTCAGGGGAGGGAACATTCGGCAGGAGCACAGAGGGAGGAAATAGTGTGTTTAGGTCACAGGAATCGGTCACTATTGACCAGAGTGGAGGGTTCAATTTTCCTTAGATTAACTCTTTTTTGTATTAACTAATGTTTTAAATCGGAGGCCATGTAATGCTTGTTCCAATGATGGGACTGATGATAAAAACTGTTAATAATAAAAACCTTTCTGTTTACTATTAAAGTAATTGGTGTGAAATCCTAATCGGGTCCAATTACTCAGAGAAGGGAAGAAGCAGGAGGAGGAGCAAGGAGGGTAAGTTTAAAACAGACACTAGAGGCCAGTCAGATTTATGAAGAATGGAGAAATTTATGATCAAACAAGAGAGAGAGAACATTATGAAATCCAAAACGGATAATTTTGATTACATTAAATTGAAAAGTTTTTGCACAAAGTCAGTGTAACCAAGATTAGAAAGCAAGCAGAAAACAGGGAAAGAATTTTCACAACTAGTGTCTATGACAGAAGTCTCATTCTAAAATATCTAGAGAACTGAGTTAAATTTACAAGAATACAAGCCATTTCCCAATAGATAAATGGTCAAAGGATATGAAGGGCAGTTTTCAGAGGAAGAAATTAAAGCTATCTATAATCATATAAAAAATGCTCTAAATCACTATTGATTAGAGAGATGCAAATGAAAACAATTCTGAGGTAGCACATCATACCTATCAGATTGGCTAACATGACAAAACAGGAAGATGATAAATGTTGGAGAAGATGTGGGAGAGTTGGAACACTAATTCATTGTTGGTGGAGCTGTGAGCTGATCCAACCATTCTGGAGAGCAATTTGTAACTATGCCCAAAGGACTATAAAAATGTGCATACCCTTTGGCCCAGCAATAATGCTTCCCAAAGAAATCACAAAAATGGGAAAGGGTCTCACATGTACAAAAATATTTATAGCAGCTCTTTTTGTGGAGGCCAAGAACTGGAAATAGAGGGGATGCCCATCAGTAGGGGAATGGCTGAATAAGTTGTGGTATTTGAATGAAATGGAATACTGTTGTGCAAATACACTTCAGAAAAACCTGGAAAGACTTATATGAACTGATGCTGAGAGAAGTGAGCAGAATAGGAAAACATTATACATAGTAACAGCCACAGTGTTTGAGGACTATTTTTGATAGACTTGGCCCTTCTCAGCAATGCAAGGACATAAAATATTTCCAAAGGATTCGTGATGCAAAATGTCAGTCATATCCAAAGAAAGAACTATGGAATTGGAACACAGAATGAAGCAGACTATTTTCTCTTTTGTTATGCTTTATTTTGTTTTTCTCATAGTTTCTCCCATTCATTTTATTTTTTTTAATTTTTATGTATTTATTATTATTAATTTATTTGTTTTCAGTTGTCTACAATCACTCTCCTAAGTCTAAGATTTTCTCTCCTTCCCTCCCTGAGATGTCATGCTATCTTATTTGGTTTCTACACATATGTTCTTATTAAACACATTTTCGCATTGTTCATGTTGCATAGAATTAAAATGAATTTTTCTATGCAACATGACCAATGCGAAAATGTGTTTAATAGGAATGTATGTGTTCATGCCCTCCTGAGGAGAGAGGAAGGAAAGAGGAGGAGAAAATCTGGAACTTATGGAAGTGATTGTTGAAAACTGGAAACAAAGAAATTAATAAATTTGAAGGGAAAAAAAAAAGAAATTAGGGGCCAAAGAGAAGCTTAGAATTTTTGTAAAGCAGGTAAACCAACATTTTCCCTGTCTTTGTACCTCTAATTTCATGGCTACAAGGAGCCCTAATGAGGAAAGTAACTCCCTTCACTCCTATACATCAGGAAGTTCTAGTAATAGAGAGTTGCCTAGGGCACTCAGAGGATAAGTAATTTAGCTAGGATCATACAGTCTCTGTCAGAGACCCAAATCTTTCTGAAGATAAGGCAAGCTCCCTCTAGCCATTACTTCATGCTGCCAGTCAATAAATTATAGAGAGCACTGTGTTTAGCACATAGTAGGCACTTAATAAATGTTTCTCAATGAATTGATTGATGGTTTCTAGATCTCCCTTTCTTTATGCTTCTGACTTGTAAAAAGTACATCACCCCCCAAAAAATGTGTACATTGAGAAATACATCTAAACCCTTTTGGAATATTCCTTGAAGTTTAGGAATTTGTTGAGAGGCTTCACAGGACTGATGGATGCCTGAAGCTCTTCACATTTTACGGAAGAAGAGGTAGACATAGCAATTGGAATCAGATGGATGAAACTCTCAGAGTGAGGATGAGAAAAAGGAGAAAGGGGAAAAAATCTTAGGAAAAGATCATGCTCATGGAACGAAAGTCATCTGGGACTCATTTAGGAACAGGCTGAGGTTTGTGATTTCTGTCATTCATCCAAAAAAAGGTGCAGAGTGGCTTAATGTTCAGTTACAAGTGAAACTCTGGTTCCTGAGGTCCCCTCAGGGACTCTGAAATCTGCCAGTATTCCTGCTGGAAGCAAGATGGCAATGAAATAGAACAATAAAAAGTAAAGAAGCAACAATAATAAAATCAGCGATGATAGTAATAATCGGGTTACCCTGTATTTGGAAAGTACCGTACATTTCACAAAGCATTTTATACTATGATCAAAACAAAACTTTATGAGGTCAGCTGGAAAGGGAATATTCTCATCTTATTGGTTAAGAAACTGAGTGTCAGAGGGTGAAACTGATTTTTTCTTTTGAGACTAGGTCTCTCTATCTTGTCCATCCTAGAAGTACCATGACCATTTGTGGGTCCGATCCTACTGCTCTTTGACATGGAGCTTTTGACCTGCTCAATTTCTAATTTGGGCTAGTTTGACAGTCAGAGTGTCCCACTCTTGGGGGTTCATCATGATGGATTTACTAGACGGTTCAGCCCACTGCAACTCAGAACTCCTGAACTCAAGTGGTCCTCCAGCTACAGTCTTCCCCAAAGCAGAGATTACAGGCATGCACAGCTGTATGTGATTTTTCTCAAGGTCACACAGCAAGTATTACATTCAGGACTAGAATCCAACCCAGTGCTCTTTCTATTATAGGACAACCCCTTTACATTCTGAAAGTGTCTTTTTAAAGTTTTGATTTTATTTGTCATTTATGGAACAAAACAAGCATTTCCATACCATAGTATAATAAGAATAAAAAGAAGATTGCACGTGAAACTGCAAATCTATTTGTACAACTTGCTGTTCCTTTTAAATATTTAATGAAAGGGCAAACCCCATATGAAGGATCTGCCAAAATAAGGTTTCCTATCCCATTTTGAACAATGTTCAGATACTCAAAACTGTGTTTGGATTTTATTGATTGTGATATTACATTTCAAACCCAGTTCTACCCACTGGGTTTAGGCCACTTTGCAACAGACCATGATAAAAGGTTTGTGTGGAAGTACAATGTCCATTCTTAAACTCTTTCTAGAGGAGAGTGTAGTGGCATGATTCTTTTTCAATCCAGGATAGTAGGGGCAAGAAAACGTTAGCTGCCAGTTAGTTTTCCCTAATGCTCTGGTCTATATGTCAATGCTACCTATGTTTGCTTTTAAGGATTTTGTAACTGCAAGTACAATTATCCTTCATCCCTCTGGGAAATACAAATTGATAATACTTTATACGGAAAATATGTATGTATACAAACTTCTGTATAGATCTATATCCATAAATTAGGTCTTATCAGGATCTGTGTGTATTGGAAGTTTATTCCTCCTCCAATGTGAAATCTGTTAGTATTTATATTTAGAATCATGAGTGTAAAAGCCAAAAAAATCTCCATAAGGCTTCTGATACGTTTTTTGAGAGGATAGTCTGAAACCTGACACTTGCCAGATCACTTCAGAGCCAGAACTTCCTAGGACAATTCATGCCCAATACAATTGGCCAGTATCATCTAAGTGTTCATTGTTCTTTCTGATGCTTTCATCACTAAAATCAGCTGAGCGGTTCTGTCTTTTCTGTCTGATCTGTAAGTTATAGATAAGCATCCATCTAAGCCCAGATGATTCTAAAACTTCTACCCATGATAAGAACCTATACATCCTCCTCATTAGCAAACCTTGAATAAATTCTAGTCCCATATAATCCCATATTCTCAGTTCCCCCTAACAACTCCTTTGCCCAAAGATCCAGATTTTAGATCTAGAAGCAGAGGTAGCAGATAACAGTTTGCTCTCTACCAATCACCATCCCAGAACTCTCCAAAAGGAGGATATATCTCTAACTCACATCCAAGATGAGACTTGTTCTATACAATAAGGCAATACCAGGAGACCATCTTCACAGTGCCCAAATCTAAAGAACTGCTACAGAATAAATCCCAATCTGACCTTCATCTATATGTAAAGATACCCTTATATAAATCTCTTTTATAGGCATAAGAAGCATTCATGAGTTTCCTTTTCCTTTCCTTAGTGGGGCTGCAGAGTAACCACAGCAACACTTTTTTGGTACTAAAAAAAAAGGAATTGAAATGGGTAGGAGAAACTGATCAAGCTTCCTTTCTCATTTTCCTTGAACTCAAAGACTTTATTCCAATTCCTACAGTTAGTGGTCATAATTTAGCCAGTAGGTCAGCTTATTCTTTATGAATTTCTTGATCTTTTACATATCTTCACGAAACTTATGAACTCTTTGAAAGGAGATTTGGATAAATGTCCCTTAGTGGCCAGGAGACTACTATTATCTTCTCATCAAAATGCTTATATACCGAAATCATATGCCAAAAGCAGCAGTGTGGGGAGATTTATCAAAGTAACATCCAGGAAGGAGGCAGTGTGATCCAATGGAAAAATCATGGGTTCTGCAGAGACCAAATCCTCTATCTATAACTTAATATATAACCTTGGACAAGTCACTCATTTTCATTTGTAAAAGAAGAAAACTGGGCCAGAAGGACTCCTTTTGACTTTAATCTGTAATCAACTTAATGAGTTTAAATGAGGTTAGGCTTTGTTTGAGATTTTTGAGAATACCTTACCATGAAAGATGTGAATAGGACCTATTGACCAGTCATTGAGAAGACTGCAAGCATCTCCTGATTAAGTCCCTGTGACAAGGGAATGTCTTCTAGGATTAAATGGTTGACTTGTGCTCCTGAGTAGCAGACATTGTACAGAAGCCACCCCATTTGTGCTGGTCTATAAAAGGAAGCTGACAAATTGGGTTGGTATTTTTTTTCCCTCTTTTACTTTTTAACAGGAGCAGGCTCAAACTAGTATTATAGGGGGGGAATGAGTCGCAGTCACCACCAACCCCCTCCATATCCGTTAATGACAGCTTTGTGATGAAGCACCTGGAACACACATGCCTGCAACCATATGATAGCTGGGGAGAAGAAAACCATGAGGCCAAATGTCTCCCAAAATGGCAGCTTTTAGACCCAAGAACTTGCAGCACCAATAATAATGGGAGAATATCAAGTATATCTGGATCCAGTTCTAGAAAAAATATCAGAATTCCACATGCTTTCAACTACTTGTCTGCTATGTAGAAGGGAAGACTGTAGGTATGGTCTAAAGGATGTCCTGAACCCCAAGATTTCCTAGGCACCCTGATTCTGGAATCTGTAATAATAATTTAAATGGAAAAATGTTTCTCATTAATTAATAGGCCCATATGATCTGGAAGCCTGGGTCACATGTGGTGGGAGGTGCTTGCTGAAGAGGTAGAACAAGAAGGGTGGAGCAGAACCAGGAGGAAGTGAGTGAGTAGGGTCACCTCAGAAGGGAAAGGACACAGGCAACTGACACAGGCCCAAGTGACACATTGTAACAGTTGATAGTGAGAAGACCCTGGCTGGAGGAAGAGAGGTTTGAGAATGACACATTGTGACAGTTGATAATGAGAAAGCCCTGGCTGAGGGAGGGGAGGTTTAAGAATGGCTTTGCCCCCTGCTGTGACCATGGTTATTAACTTCTTTGTCACCATGATAGATTTTGCTTTCTGGTTCTGGGATTTGGCTTTCTGGTGCTTAAATAAATGTTTTTCTTCTGCCTTCTATATGGAGAATCTTTTATATTTTGCAATTGAGAACTACATTGGCATATTCCTAGTCACCACCAGTGCTGTGAATATTGCCTTGGTGATACATTTAGCATCACAAACAGGATCGCAAAATAAAAAATCTATTTGGAGGCAGAGATGATTTAGAGGAAAACATTAATATCCCAGGATGGGAGAATTTACCATGTTCCTCACTAGCAAGGGAGTGGGCTAAAAGCTCTGGACCCTGTGAAAACTGGGAAGAGAGGTTACAGGAGGGGGAACCTGGAGATTTGGAAAGGTGTTTGCAAGGAATAATATAAATATATAATATAAAATAAGACCAGGGAAGGAGTTGGCTGGGGTAAATAGGAGAGGTTGGATTTTATTAACGGCTTGCCATATTACGTGTAGAAACAGAGATGAACTGCTTAAGGAAAAAATTCAGATGGAAAGAGTACAAGAGCAGCCTGGGGGCGTTGGGGGTCTCAAGCAGAAGGAAAGACTGATCTTTTAGCTCAGAATAAGCTGAAGGCTGACAAAAGAAATGCACATCTGTCCTTTGTGCAGACCCAGACTGGTTGCCCCAGTGACAAAGGGAGTGAAATAATTTTGGAGGAAGAAGTTTGTCAGCCAGACACATGCCCAATAGTGAGGCTAAAACAGGAGAACTAAGGAGGTAACCCAGGGTTTAGGGAAATAATTGAGGATTTTACTCAGTGGGAGGTCACAGAAATTTTGAGTAAATTCACCCAAAGGTTGGGGGAATCATTAATATCTTGGATGGTGAGAATCAATCATGATGGAGCTGGAGGAATAGCTATAGATCCCACTGACTGCCTGAAATTTATAGGTATTAGTTAAAATCCTTTTGTACAGCAAACTTTTAGAGATTACAATACACAAGGAGGTAACAATACAACTAATCTGTTAGCTTTGGCTGCAGAAGGCTGCAGTAGGCAGTATCCTGCTGACTCTATATGACCTAGTGGAGACAGGTTCTGGTATTCACTTAGGGACTGTATAAGAAAGTTAAAGGAGGAGGTAATGAAGATTGCCATAGTGACTGGAAATGCAGATGCATACTATGATACAATGATACTCCCTTTGCAGTTTACCTTAGAAATATAATAGTGAAGACTGCTCCTCCTACTTACAATCACTTGATTTTGACTCTAATAATTGGTGAAATAGGGCACTCTCTTTCAGAGATGCTGGACAAGATTTCACAATTAAGTGACTCAGGAAACTGGGGAAAAGACAACATTGCTAGAGAAAGAAGAGTAAATAGCCAACGGATTCAAAATCAGAATAAATTGACAAGGAGAGAATTTTTTCCTGCTCTATTGAGAGCAGGGGTAGATTCTGGAAGCATAGATGGTATTCCAACTAATGAACTATACAGAATGTACCAAGAAAAGGGACTTGATACTAGATGAAATAGAAAAGTAAGAACTGCCCCTACAGATCTTGCTGAACCCTTGTATCCAAGTTTGTCACACCTTCTGGGAGAATAGGAAGTTGGCCAAACCCCAGCTCAGATTAGGATTAGCAGCTCGAGGAATCCATGCATTGGCTAGAGCGATAGATTCTAATTATCAAGGAGAAATTATTGTAACATTCCAAAATTTAGGTGATGGACCCATATAGTTTTGTAAAAATGACAGAATAGTTCAAGTCATTATTATTCCTTGTGAAACAAGACCACTTGTGAAAACTTACCCTCCTTCTGAAATAACTAACAGAGTAAGAAGGACTGGGTTCTACTGATAGAATAAAATCAGGAGCTAAAATATTGGTAAAAAGGAAGCCAGATGACATTCCAAAGGCTGTGGAAATTATAGCACGTGGGAAAGATAATACTGTAACTGTTGTTTATTCAGGAGAAGATGATTTTCAAATTTCACCCTTAACTCATATTTTCTACTGTGAATGAGACTGTGATAGTGGGTTTATGGACTCCAGAACCACAGTTGACCCTATATCTACCCTGCTTCTAGTTATTGTTTCCTTGTTTTGTTTATTTGTTTGTTTTTTGTCTTTTCATCTGTTAAACTTCTTTGCTAGATTTGTTTTCTATAGGCTTAGTACCCTCCACCTACAGAAGCCTGATCACTTAAGCCAGATGTCACCCCCTATCCATGATGGAGATGTGTCATCTCTGGATCTGAAGCTGACCAAACTCCAGATGCCAATAAAAGAACTTATCTCTCAAATGGGACCTCTTGGGGCAGGGGCAGCTCTATGTCCAATCTCAGTAGGAAGTAATTGTGGAAGAAGAGATCTTCACCCCTTACTCCAAGATTTTGGGATCCATTTGTTGAGGGGGAAGATGGTATGCTTATAATACCAGTTGCCTCACCAATCTATGTAACGAATATGAAAGATCTTGGGGATGAATGTAATAGTAATTTAAGTGGAAAGATCTTTCTCATTAATTAATAGAACCATATGATCTGGGAGACTGGGTCACATGTGGTGGGAGGAGCTTGCTGAAGAGGTGGAACAGGAAGGGCGGAGCAGAACCAGGAGGAAGTGAGTGAGTGGGGTCAGGTCAGAGGGGAAGAAACACAGGCCAAATGACACATTGTGACAGTTGATAATGAGAAGACCCTGGATGAGGGAGGGGAGGTTTGAGAATGGCTTTGCCCCCTGCTGTGACCATGGTTATTAACTTCTTTGTTACCATGATGGATTTTTGCTTTCTGGTTCTGGGATTTGGCTTTTTGGTGCTTAAATAAATGTTTTTCTTCTGCCTTCTGCATGGAGAGTCTTTTATATTTTATGATTGAGAACTACACTGGCATATTCCTAGTCACCACCAGTGCTGTGAATATTGCCTTGGTGATACAGAATCTAGTGAGAGAAGGGGAATTTTCTTGATGGTACAAGTCTTAGCTGTTGCCTCTAGGGAAATCCCAAATTACAGAATTCTGGAATCTACCCTTCCATGAAGAAAAGAGTGGTTCCTGGGGCAAAGTTGCCATCTTAAAGGGAAAAGATTATTGTTCAAGTGACTCCCTTGAAGTTGGAAGTGTGGGAAGGAAGAAACCTGGACCTTTTACCCTGACATTAGGGAATAGGAATAAGAAATGAACTTGTGATTTTACTGATAAAGAAAATTCCCAGAGGAGGAAACTTCCTGTATTAATACAGGTCTATACCTTCTCTGTAACTTATTTAGTCTTAGAAATTTGTCTAGAGCACTGAGAAGTTCAGTGACCTACCCAAGATCACACAACCAGGTTGTATCAGAAACAGGATTTGAGTTCAGGTCTTCCTGGATCCAAGGCTAGTTCTGTATCAGTTGTAACACTACCTCTCATTCTTCCATTGTTGTGAGTTTTTGTAAAATAAGAACAATGCATTTAATAAATTTGTATATATTTAATGACTTCATATTTATTTTGTAAATATAATTATTTATTGTCTTTCCCTGCCTCTTAGAAAATAATTCTGTTTTTAGTAGGGATTTTTTCCTTCTTTGTGTTTCTCCCTCCCCTCCCAAAAAAAAACTTTGCACAGTACCTGACATGTAGTAGGCATTGAATAAATATGTATTGATTAATAATTTCATATAATATATGGAGGACAGTGATATGGTTGCTGGAGTGACATGGACGCTGGTTACTAACTTCACCCAACTACTTTCAGCTTTGTTTCTGAGGTGATTGGCACAGAATCAGACTGGTGACCAGAAGTATGAGTATTGAAAAGAATTTCTTCACCATAAATCTGCCCAGGTCCTTTTGCTAAGTGTAATAGGTTATTTAGATTATTTTCAAGGACCCAGGTTAGCAGCTAGGAGTATGATGGGAGATAAAAGGAATATTTTGAGTATGATTTTTCTACCATAAATGAACTGAGAGAATTCAAGTGGATGCAGAGAGGTCAAGTTCAAAAGACAGACTTAAAAGCCCAAGGGATGCCCCACTTAACTGTCTGCTAAGGCTGGCCAGAGGCTGGTATCACAAAAGAACTGACTAATCCTGGGGGGAAATGTATTGGCAAAAAGAACTGAGAAACCGGAAGATACAGTTCAGGGAAGATGCCAACAGATGGCAACAGAGAACAGCTAGAAATGAGCAATAGCAGAGATCAATTCAGCAGAAATACAACAGAGAGAAGTATGACAACACTGGTGTACTAGAGAAAGTATCTCACAGCCCTATGACATCAGCAGAAGACACTGAATCTCTCAGGGAAACAAACAATGGGAACACAAGCTCCTGGGAAGCATGAATTGCCTTAGGCATGTGTTGTTCCTACAGGGGAGCCCTTTCACACATATTCCTTGCATGTTTCCCCTTTTTCCTGCATTTGTGGCAACCTGTGGGAGTGTGTTTCCCTATAAATGATAGAGATTTTCCGTCATTAATTTGTTGCATTGTCTATTTAAATCTCTTTTTCTTTGACTAATAAAAGAAAAAACACTGGTATGAGTTCTTAAATGATAATTGAAAGGATGTTGACTCACCATATGACCTAAACCTGTGGGAACTTACCAGAGACCCACATGTGAAAAGGGGCCTTGAGCACTACACACACATTATTAATTCAACTGTCTTCAAAATCCCAAATGGCCACAAACACAAAGGAACTCCCTAACTCTCTTTAGCAGATTTTTATGGCAATCCTAGTCTCCACGTCCAAGTTCCTACTAATCACCACAGTCTTATGTCAACATACTTGTATTTCACAACAACCACACAAAAAGCGGTTCTAAGGGGGACTCATTTACTCCGTCACCTCATAACAGTAATATGTAGCACAGGTCAAGAAGAAGAATTAGCAACAATTCTTCTTAGCAACAATTCCCAACAAGTGACCACTTGTTGGGACCAAAAAAAAAAAACAACAGACTTCCCCCTGACCCCCAAAAAACATTTGCTCTAATATACCTTTAAAGGGTTTTTTTGTGCATGGTAGCTCAACAGAAAGAAAGAAAGGAAGAGAGAGAGAGAGACAGAGAGAGAGAGAGAGAGAGAGAGAGAGAGAGAGAGAGAGAGAGAGAGAGAGAGAGAGAGAGAGGAAAGAAGAAAGAAAGGAAGGAAGGAAGGAAGGAGAGAGAGAGAGAGAGAGAAAGAAAGAAAGAAAGAAAGAAAGAAAGAAAGAAAGAAAGAAAGAAAGAAAGAAAGAAAGAAAGAGAGGGAGAGAGAAAGAAAGAAAAAAGAAAGAAAGAAAGAAAGAAAGAAAGAGAAAGAAAGAAAGAAAGAAAGAAAGAGAAAGAAAGAAAGAGAGAGAGAGAGAGAAAGAAAGAAAGAAAGAAATAGAAAGAAAGAAAGAAAGAAAGAGAGAGAGAGAGAGAGAGAGAGAGAGAGAGAGAGAGAGAGAGAGAGAGAGAAAGCCAGCCTAATTGGACTTCAGGCCCCTAGGGTGCAGCTTACAATAAAACTTTCCAAGAACTGAAGTTCATCTGTGTTTACCACCCATCGTTTACCTGAATTGCCAAGAATGACCACAAAGGCAGCCATTTCTTCTGTTTTAATAGTGTAAACAGTGAAGGTGGGAGGCATATGAACCATTACCTTCTGGGTGTGTGTGAATGAGCATGTCAGACTATGAATTGTTAAAGAACCATCTGATTTAGATTTATAATAAAAACCAGGCCACCTAACATTCACAGCTGTTTCCAGGGTGTATCAGTCAGCATAATGGACAAACATAAGTTGAGGTTGGGAGATATTAAGAGTCCTCTGCTACTATTAATCATATTTCTTTGTTAGGTTAGGATATTAGAATGTTGGGGGAACAATTTTAAAGTATTTACAATTAATAAGACAATTCAGAAGTAGAATCATCTTGAAGAATAATTAATCATTTATCTGAAGAAGTAAGAACTCTGAGAAACCTGTTAAGAAAATGATGCCTGAAGAACTTTTATCAATATTGTATGTGTAAAGTAATCCATTCAACTTAGGCTTGACATTTTAGGAATGGTACCAGGTACTTTTTGCAAAACCATATGCCCAAATTCAGCCTTAAACGAAATATATTTTCCTAGAATTCAAACACTTTTTGGAAGATCAAAGTGAAAGAGTAAAAAAGAAATGTTGGACTGAGAAAAGATAAAGAAGCATGATGTCTTTAAAAGAAATAAATACGTGTATGTTAACAATTTGAAATTTTTTGGCTAGAACAAATAATATTGGTTGGTGGAGTTATGAGCCAAGCAGGGGCAGCTAGGTGATACAGTGGGTGAGAGTGTTGAGTCAGGAAGACTCATCTCCCTGAGTTCAAATTTGGCTTCAGACACTTATTAGCTAAGTCAGTTCACCCTGTTTGTCTCCGTTTCCTCATCTGTAAAATGAGCTGGGGACAAAAATGGCAAAACCACTCCAGTGTCTTTGTCAAGAAAATTCCAAATGGGATCATGAAGAGTCAGACATGACTGAACACAGTAAAGAATATTCTTATTTCTTATATCCTTTGGTTGGAGGTTTGAAAGATAACAGGATCATAGATTTAGAGCTACAACAGACATTGGAGGTCATCTAGTCTAAGCCCCTTATTTTACAGATGAGGAAACCGAGGCCCACAATCCCAAGGTCATACAGTAGCAGAACTCAGGATCTCTAAATCTGACTGTAACATTTTGGGAAATGAAAATATTAAATAAAAGAAACCACGCTTTTCTCTTCCGGGGTTAGAAGGTTCCTGGGCCTTCTTCCCAAACCTAGTTTATTTGCAGTAATTACTGAGGGCACGGAGTCTAAAAGTTCAGGCCGCCTCCAGTCTCACAGCTCCAACACCAATTCTTTAAAGCTCCAGAAACCTGTTAAACTGGAAAGAGACTTTGCTAATCAGACACTTTGTGGTTTGACGAAAAACGTCTTTGAAGGCAGGCATCAGATATCTTGTGTTCACAGGGGAAAGTGGCAAAACAAACACAGCAGCCCTGCTGGGCCTGGCTTCACAGAAAGCATTGGTTTTTAAACCACTGTGCTTCTTCTCAGCAGAGCTACATGGAACAGCAAGGAAAGAAAAGAGGAAAGGTCCTGGAGGCATTAATTGATATTTGTAGTTTTGGCTCAGTATCTAAACCTGCTAGTTCCTTACAGTATTGCCCTTCTCCTTCCTGGGTGAAAAACAGCTTCCAGAGCCAGGTTTTGCTCACAGAGGGCAGAGAAGCCAAGCAGAAAAGCCATGTGGAAGGCGCCAAGAACCCAATGTATCTAGGCATGGAAAAATCATTAAGGAAAAATGAATGCAATGCTGAGGCTCAAGCCTGGTATTTGCATGAGACTCTCCTCCTTGGTGGAAAGAACAATTCCTCCATGTCCTGAGTCTGTCTGAGGAGATGAGAGGGTGAGAATTTGGCGGAGGAGACATCCTGGTGGAATCTGTCCACCAATGAAGACAGTCTTCTGCAGATGCAGAGCCCGAGGACCCACCAAGGGCAGCTGAATATTGAAACTGACGGGGGATTTCAGGCCCTGCCCTTGATTTTTAGAAGGGCATGTGTGCATGCCTTAAGGTGGTCATTTCAATGCAGCAAACACTTAGTAACTGCCTACTATGGGCAAGGTGCTGGGCGCGGCCCTGGAGGACCTACAAAAGTAAAGAATGATATAACCCTGAGGGGGGGGGTGGTGAGGTGCAAGGGAGAGTTTTATATACATACGTAGATAAGGAAACTGAGGCCCACAGTCAGTAAGCCACTGGCCCAAGGTCACATAGCAGCAAAACCAGCAATCGAACCCAGAGTCTCTAAGTTAAACTGCAACATTTTGGGGAAATAAAAATATTAAATAAAAGAAACTATGCTTTCTGTGTGTGTATGAATATATATATGTGTGTGTGTGTGTGTGCGCATATGACATATATAGTATGTGTGCATGTATATGTATGTGTGTATATATGTACATATACACATAAGCAAAATACTCTGAAAAATATGAAGGAGACTTCACTTTCATCAGGGGTGGGACTAGGAGGTGAGATGGTTTCCTGGAAGAAGATGACATTGAACTGGCTATTGAAGAAAGAGAAGAATCTTAACAGAGCAAGATAATGGCTAAATCTCCTCTGGCTATGGGGGATGGAGAGGAGTGATTGAGACTGGGAATGGCTGGTAATACGGGATACCTGGGATGTCCAGTCTGCCAACTAGATAGACACCTAGCTATCGTTCAGTTACCTCAGTGTCTGACTCTTCATGACCCTATTTGGGGCTGACAAAAATACTGAAGTGGGTGGAATACTAAGTTGACCAAAATACTGAAGTCTTCTCTAACTTGTTTTACAGAAGAGGAAACTAAAGCAAACAGGGTAAAGTGACTTGTCCAGGGTCACACAGCTAGTAAGTGTCTGAGGACAGATTTGAATCCAGGAAGATGAATCTTACTGACCCAGATCCAACATTCTATTGACTGCATTATCTGGATTCTCCAATAACAATAATATCTGATATCCAAGATATGTAGCAAATAAACATAGGACTGAGAACTGTTAATCCAACAGGAAAGGTTAAAGGACATGAATAAACAGTTCTCAAAAGAAGGAATTGCGAAACTCTTGACGTCTATATAGTTGCCATGCTGTAAATACAGGGAGTCCAGGGACCTAGGGGAAGACTTGTATGAACTGTCAGAAAGTGAAGTAAGCAGATTCAGGAAACAAACATAATGTAAATGGCAAGAGCAAAAACCACAACCAAAAAAAAATTAAAATTGAAAATGATATAATTATAATGCCCCAGCCTGGTCCTGAATAAAAGATTTGAGAATGCACCTCCCATTCTTTTTTGCAAAGGAGGAGGGCTATGGATGGGAAACCCTGCTATATCAGACATCAATGACCTCAGTTAGTTTTGCTGAATTACTGTAATTTTCCTTTTTAAAAAAAAAATCATTGCTTTAAAAGAGATGGATACATTGGGAAATGAAATGATTTTTTAAACAATATGAACAAAAAAAGTTTTAAAAGAATTCTTGTTTATTCAAAATTATGAAAGATACCTCCATCCATTTTCCTATAATTAAAAAAAAAATGCTTTGATGTTTTGTGTTTTAATCTTTTACCCATTTGGAACTCTTTAAAGTACACGTAGTGAGATTCTTGTCTAAGAGTTTTGGTTTTGTTTGTTTGTTTTTTGCCAAACTGCTTCCTGGTGTTCTCAGTAGTTCTTGACAAGTGGAGAATCAATCATTCCCCAGTTAGTTTATTTTCTTGCGTTTATCAAACATATCACTACTGAGTTTAACTATTTCTGACTCTTATAGATTGTTCTTGTGACCTACTTTTCTTTTCTAATTAGTTCCAAAAAGTTGTGAAAGCTACCATTCTATAACATAGCTTGAAGTCTAAAACTGCTATACCTTCTTCCACTTTTTACTTTTTAAAAATTTTTTTCTCTTGAAATTCTAACGTTTTGTTGCTCTAAATGAATTTCATTACAACTTTAATAGCTCTGGAAAGTACCTCCTTAAAAGTTTGATTGGGATAGCTGGCTCCCTCTCCTAGATAAATTCCAGGGGGAGAACACCGATGGAGCTAGGGTTTCTGTTGTTCAGTTATGTCCAACTCTTTGTGGCCCCAGCTCATTTTACAGATAAAGAAACAGAGGCAAACAGGATTAAGTGACTTGGTCAGGGTCACACAGCTAGGAAGTGTCTGAGGTCACTCTATCTACTGTACCACTTAGTTCACTTAGGCACAAATGTTTCAAAGGTTTCCCCTCTAATCAATTCTGGACTGTTACGTCTTTTACGTTCCCCTAGAAGAATTTTCTTTTTTTTTTTTTTAACATAGCCAGGGGGTGTGGGGAAGCTTACTTAGCCCAAGTGAATGTAATGGGGGAAACAAGGCAGGGTTTCATACAATCAGATCCCAAAGGACAAGCCTTCAAAGTTGCTTGTGCTAGATTTATGAAGAAATAAAACAAACATTTGTTAAGTGGTTACTGTGTGCCAGGCACTGTGCCAAGGGCATTACAAATATTATCTCATTAGATTCCCCCAGCAATACTTCAAGGTCAGTGCCATTATGCTTTTTTAAAGTAAGGGAAACTGAGGCAGGCAGGGTTAAGTGACTTACACAGAGTTACACAGCTAGTAAACATTTGAGATTCTATTTGAATTCTGGTCTTCCCGACTGTAAGTTCATTGTTCTATCGCTGTGCCACCTAGTTGCACCAGTCATGGACTGAAAGTGGGAACGTTAATTGGAATTCAAGTATTTCATGCAGTTTCTGCCTTATGCTATCCTGTTGTCTTTTGTCATCTATATTCAAGTTCTATCAGTTATCTGTGTTCTTTTGGCTGGCTCTTTAATAACACATTCTAGAATTTTGTTAGGAATCAGCATCAAGAACTTTGCTCTTTTTCCTTATTGGAAAAATCACAAAAAATCACCAAAAAATGAAATAAATTCTACCCTCAAAAAGCTTACATTTGATTTGGGGACACAATATAAGTAAAATAACAAAGGGTGGCTTTTAGGAGGAAGGGCAGTAGAAACTGAGAGGATCAGGAAAGGCTTCATTCAGAAAACAGGTGCTTATCGTCTCAAAGGAAACAAGGTATTACAGGAGGTGGAGGTAAGAGGAGGACATTCCAGCAAAGGTCCTGAAACAGGGATCACCCGACCATATCTGTGTTAAGCCACCACTGGAGATAAAGAATGGGGCAAGTACTGCAATACTGAAGGGTAAAGGCTCTGGTTATGGTTCTCATCTCATCAAGAATCAATGATATCTATCTGATCAAATTTACCTATTTGAGTTAGGACTTCTAATTGAACTTGCTTAACTGTCTAAAGGAGGCAGGTGGGTAGCACAGTGGATAGTTTGCTGGTCCCACAGTAAGGAAGAGTGAGTTCAAATCTGACCTCAGACACTTCCTCTGTAACCCTGGGCAAGTCATTTAACCCTGTTTGCCTGAGTTCCTCATCTGTAAAAGGAGCTGGAGAAGGAAATGTCAAACCACTCCAGTATCTTTGCCAAATGAGGTCACAAAGAATTGGACATGACTGAAAATGATTAAACAACAACAAAGCTATCTGAAATTTATGCCTCTGTATATGACATTTGAAATTCTTGGGATATATGTCCAGTAATGGTACAGCTTGGCCTTCTCTTGCAAATTGCATGAGGATGTTCAGAACTCACTTGAGTTTTTCCTTAACAACTTACTCCTTTTTTTTCAACCCTTAACAACTTGACAATCACCCCAACTTCCCTTTTCTTTTCTCCACAACTACTAGTCACGGGTAGTAAGCCTTCGGCCGCTGATCTTTTAATTCATTTTTCTTGCCTTCTTTTAATCTACCTTGTTTTACCAACCATCTTTTTCTCTGAGTCTTATTTATTGAGACCTTCCCAATCTTTTGCCTCCAGATTAATTTTTTCCTCACATTGAATCCTTGTTCTGATCGATCCCTTCTCCTCTTGCTCTCCTTAAACTTTTTCTGAAATTTTTCCAAAATTTTTCTTCCCCAAATTTACTCCAACCAACTACAGACATCCAAAGCCCTCGAAATCACCTTCACTGTTTACTTTTCCTTATTGAGCTACTCGTTCTGTATCCCTTAGTGACTCATAATGTCACTGTCAATACCCCGAAGTATAATATAACCAATTTCAAAGCATAATAATATACGGTCAATTTATATTAAGATTTTTATTAAGATATTTATATTAAGATGGTATCCTATTCCAGGCCAGTCTAGTAATCCAAGTTTAGGACTGGAATGCAATAAATAAACAAACCAAAAAAAGCCCCAAAACTTACAGACCATAAATGCAATAAAATTTATTTAAAATAAAGGAAAAGGATATCATTACTAAAAACACATGCTGTTCCCCTCTACTTCTGCATTTGTAAGAGGACACTGGGTCAGAAAGATATCCCACAGAGTAGTGGGAAGTCTGCCAAACTTCAGTAACACCAATTCCAATAGACTGAGCTTTTTAATTCTCTAGGGGAAAAAAAAATCATTTCCAAGAATGACCTCTTTGTTTCCTCAAAGGGAAAGCCTCTCAGTCTACATAATATAAATTCTATTCATAATGCATCTCACCCTTTGGTGACAAGACTCCTAAACTTCTCCAAGGGGTCTCCTGGCACTTGGAAGACTTTCATACATCTCTGGTCTCTGAAAGAAGCTGAGAAAAAGCCGTAGAGGAGAAGCAGCCTAGTACAAATAATGAAAAGATTAAAATATAAAAAAATACATAGTCATTACAATAGGAGAGGGTGGTGATATCTGGAACAGTTCATTGTGGGTCTTTCAATAGAGTAACATCAAGTAACACCAAGAACATAAAGACTATTGAATCAATGAAAACTTCTCCAAAATGGCCATTAATCCACATCAATCCATTTCATGGGTCAGAATCACCTGTAGCAAGGTAGCTAATCCTCTTGGATCATCCTGGAATCTGAGTTATTACCAATGCTCATCCTATACTGCCACATACTAATTGTCTCCTAATGCACCAACCAAAACCACGTCCTATTTGTTAAGACCTATCAAGGGATGATACAAAATCTTTCCCCTTTCAGATCTCTTCACCTTCATCCAGTGACTCAAAAAGGCCACTGAAACAGCTAAATGATCCTCTTTCATCTGTGCAGGACTGTATGGTAGTATGACAGGAGCTACATAGCCAAAGACAAAGCATTCAGGTGGAGCTCTCTTCAAAAGGCAGAATATAATTATCTCTAAACCAGGTTAATCATTGGGAGTGGAATGGTTAGCATAGTTCTAGTCTACCAAATCTATCTCTTAGAAATTTCATTGTTTTGCTTACTGATTGATCCCTATAGGAACACTGGCTGTATGGGAAATTCATCTTTATAGAGAAAGTTATAGCTTAGATTTTAATAACAGTTTTATATATATATATATGTATATATATATATATATATATATGAGATATGAAGCACTTTATATATCTATGGATATTTAGTTATAGACATATGTGTATGTATGTGTGCATGTGTATGTGTATGTAAGTGTGTGTATATATGTACTCTGCAGCCAGAAAAGATTGTGCTGCCTCCAATAGACCCACCCTCACTGTTATTCTAAAGGCTCATTATGTTGCTTTTAACCTTTCCCTGCAACCTTCCAAGTTCCTTGGTGGTAAAAGCCCCACCCTCAACCATCTGACTCCCCAGGGGAAGGAGTCACTCTAAGGAATTTTGCCAAACCTGAGAAACACCAGTTCCCCACAGGCTAGGATTTTTATACCCCAAGTCTTCCAAGCCAACCAATCTCAGCATCCTTGGACCTTCCTAAAGGGAATGTATGACAGTGTACATAAAATAAATGTTTTTCCTACCACAAATGGTTAGCAAAAATTAAAATAAAAGTTCTGTTAACTACCATATGGGGTGTGTGTGTGTGTGTGTGTGTGTGTGTGTGTGTGTGTGTGTGTGTATTCAAAGAAACTCCAGTTCCAGTGAGATGGAATTTGGGAAAGGGCCTGACTCAGACTGGTAGCCTGTTAATTCAGGTTCAGCAGTGGAATAAAATGAGACAAAAAAAGATTTTTCTTAGCTGCTGCAGGATAGGCACTGAGGATAACACAAGTTGGTTCAGTTAAAGGAAGCTCCCTTGTCTAAACAAAATATTATGATTATTGGGATCTAGGATCCAAGTTGTAGACAGCCCCTTCACCTCTGGTTGCTTTTGTACTCAGGCAACCAGGAAATATCAGCAACCTGAGCTTTTAGTCCCCCAACTCAAGCCAGTCTCAAGAACAATCTTAATAACTTTTAAGGAAACACTATCCCAAATTATTTGGGGAGCAGGGGGCAAGATATTATTCTTACCACAATGACAGATATGCAAATGTTACATTTTCCATTTATTTATAGCACTTAGCTCTCCATTGGGTTGGACTGCATTTTAAGCATTCTTTGCTCTATTATTGATTTCAAACCTCAGAATGCAGACCCATGCCACATCAGACACATTATTCATTAGTATTATAAAGCATTTTGTATTTGTATGCTAAAAGTGATATTCTCTTAACAAAATGTTGTTTTCTACCTCTTGACCTCATTTGGAAAGGTCTAGAAGTCAGGATATGATTATTACTGAGTACAAATTGGGATATAGTCTTATGGTATTTGGTACTTACTATACTGCTTTTAAATCCATTATCCCATTGATTCTCACAATACACCCAGTATATTGGGTAGGGCAGACAGTATTCCCATTTTATAGATAGGAAACTAGAAACTAGATAGGAAACTGAGAAGGGACAAGTGGATTGCTAATGTTTACCCAGGAAATCAATGACATAACTAGGACTTAGCAGTTAAATCTATTGATGCCTAGTCTAACGTTCTTTTCTTTTTTTCTTTTTTCTTTTTTTCTTTCTTCCATTCTTTCTTTCTTTCTTTCTTTTTTCTTTTCTTTTTTTTTTTTTTTTGAGATGTGGCTCTTCCTATCTTGCTTAGGTTGGAGGTGCAAGCAAATATGTTTCTGAGGTGCTGTGCCTAAGAGAAATCCAGACCTCTTATAGATAAATGTTAGAAAATTAGTTCATTTTTAGTATTTCACCACCTCTATCCCCCCAGATGATTCTATCTTAACAGCCCATCAAGGAAGTCCCTAAGAAAAATAATCTGAGTGATTACTACTCAATTGTACAATGTATGTATTATATGTGCTTTTCAACTTGTAGCAAAAAGGGCTTCCCTCTTATCTGAGCCCTGTGAACAGGATGCCAGATTTGAAACATTGTGAATGGAGGTATTTAATGAAATATCATACAAGAAAGAATTTCCCTGTATGTATCGGGATACATTGTCCCACAGGTAGAAGGGACCATAAGAAACACACAGGACCAGGGAACACCCAAGGAAACCCATATGCTTAGGGAACATTTGTGTCCAAGGCAATTCCTATCTTTAGTGCCCAGGAATGCTGATATCTCCTGGTACTGTCATTGAACTACCGGCTGCTCTTCCTACTGAGCTGGCATCTTCTGAAGCTGCTGCATTCTCTGGGGCATCTTCACCATGTTCTTCCCTACTGGATCTATTGCCAGCTACTATTTTCTAGTTTATGTGGGGCCTCTCCCCAAAGAATGAGGGTTTAACATTTTTACTTATAACCCCAGAGGCTATCACAGCTGTGGCCAGCCATCAGCAGAAGCTCTCAGGGTTAAAGAAGACCTGTCCATTGAATTGCTTCTTTCTGCCCTTCCTCTTACATTTTCAGTTCAAAGCCATATCTGAGTAACAGTTCAGAATTCTTTTTAGTTCCTATCTTACTTCTGGGATGTTAGTCCCAGTCCTTTTCAAAGCATGAGTGAGACTTCTCTCAGAAAAAATTGCAAAGGTGAGTGGTGGGAGAAGGTTCCTTTCGACACCTATTATGGTTGCCCTGCAAATCCACTGGGGAACAAGAATGAAAAGTTCTGGGTAGAACTAGTAAAACTGGTGGCTATTGCAATATGATGAAAAGAACTATATAAATATTATTATAAAATAGCCTTCATTTGCCTCTGAAGACTCACAAAGCTCTGTAAAACATACAAATTAGCCCTCAAGCCAGAATCATTGCTTATTCTTGCTCTAAAGAGTTACACATGTGCAGTATTTAGTATTTGGTGTCCATCAGCTGACCAAAGGAGCTGGCCGATCGTTTCATCAAAAAAGGAATTGGTTGAGCAGGGAAGGTAACGAGGTTAGTTATTACTTACGAATGACTTTTGTATTGCTAAAAATTGCTGTGACTTTCAAAAGTTTATCCATCTTGATATTCCTGTAGAAAACACCATGCCAATGAAATATTGTTACAATAACTGAACATGCCACTATAGCTTTTCATGATGACTTTTCCTTTATGCCATCTTTATTGATCAGAATTAAGTGTATGCCCTTGTTAATCCCAGGGCATACAGAACGTTGTTTCTGAAGGAGACATGAGATGGTATACTGTGAAAGTATAGTAAGGATGATTCCAGGGTACAAATATTCTTAAACTTATAAATATCTTTATACACATCCTCAGAAACCCTTGGAGGGTGCTCCAAGGGCTCCGCTCAGCCAATCTGACCTATTAAAAATAATGCTCCCAGAATGCAGAGTCTGTGTTTTTTTCTAAAGTTATGGCAGATAAATTAGGCTATGACAGTTTTCAGAAATGGTTGGTTGAAGAGTTTCACCTCCTTTGGAGAAAAGTTCATTTGATATGAATTAGTAATAATCTTGATTTCTATGCATATTCATAAAAGTTCACTTCTTTTTTAAACACAAGAAAAAACTTTTGGGGGGGGGGGTAGAGGTGGGGAAAATCCACCTTTGACTTAATTGGCATGGAAACTCCTAGAGCTGAGCTACAAGGTAAAGCAAACAGCTAGACGGAACAATATATAGAAAGCTAGACCTAGAGTCAAGAAGTCCTGAGTTCAAATATGACCTCAGATGCTTACTGGCTGTAGGAATCTAGGAAATCACTTAACCTGTTTGCCTCAGTTTTCTCAACTGTAAAATAGGGATAATAATAACACCTACCTCAAAGGGTTGTGAAGATCAAAGGAGATATTTGTAAAGCACTTAGCAGAGTGCCTGGAACATAGTAGGTGCTTAAGAAATGTTTGTTTTCCTTGCTTCCTGGTGATGAAACTTTTTCTGTAGATACAGGTCAGCAAGTCTAAGTCTGTAGGAAGGAAGGTATTGGAATAAAAATATTGTTGCTTCAACAGTTATCATTTTGATAACTATATTGAGTACAACATAAGACATAGTCTTAAAATCTGACAACATGTACAACAGATTGTTAGTATTTTTCTTTTTTTTTTCTTTTTAATTTATTTATTTAACTTTTAACATTCATTTTAACAAAATTTTGGGTTACAAATTTTCTCCCCTTTTATCCCCTCCCCGCCCCCAAACACCAAGCATTCTCATTGCCCCTATGCCCAATTTGCTCTCTCTTCTATCATCCCTCTCTGCCCTTGTCTCCGTCTTCTCTTTTGTCCTGTAGGGCCAGATAACTTTCTATACCCCTTTACCTGTATTTCTTATTTCCTAGTGGCAAGAACATTACTCGACAGTTGATCCTAACACTTTGAGTTCCAACTTCTTTACCTCCCTCCCTCCCCACCCCTTCCCTTTGGAAGGCAAGCAATTCAATACAGGCCAAATCTGTGTAGTTTTGCAAATGACTTCCATAATAGTTCTGTTGTATAAGACTAACTATATTTCCCTCCATCCTATCCTGTCCCCCATTACTTCTATTCTCTTTTGATCCTATCCCTCCCCATGTGTGTCGACCTCAAATTGCTCCCTCCTCCCCATGCCCTCCCTTCCATCATCCCCCCCACCCTGCTTATCCCCTTATCCCCCACTTTCCTGTACTGTAAGATAGGTTTTCATACCAAAATGAGTGTGCATTTTATTCTTTCCTTTAGTGGAATGTGATGAGAGTAAACTTCATGTTTTTCTCTCACCTCCCCTCTTTATCCCTCCACTAATAAGTCTTTTGTTTGCCTCTTTTATGAGAGATAATTTGCCCCATTCCATTTATCCCTTTCTCCTCCCAATATATTTCTCTCTCACTGCTTGATTTCATTTTTTTTTTTAAGATATGATCTCCTCCTCTTCAGTTCACTCTGTGCACTCAGTCTCTATGTGTGTGTGCGTGTGCATGTGCATGTGTGTGTGTGTTATCCCACCCTGTACCCAGATGCTGAATAGTTTCAAGAGTTACAAATATTGTCTTTCCATGTAGGAATGTACACAGTTCAACTTTTGTAAAATCCCTCATGACTTCTCTTTGCTATTTACTTTTTCATGCTTCTCTTCATTCTTGTGTTTGAAAGTCAAATTTTCTTCTCAGCTCTGGTCTTTTCATCAAGAATGCTTGAAAGTCCTCTATTTCATTGAAAGACCAATTTTTCCCCTGAAGTATTATATTCAGTTTTGCTGGGTAGGTGATTCTTGGTTTTAGTCCTAGTTCCTTTGACTTCTGGAATATCCTATTCCACGCCCTTCGATCCCTTAATGTGGAAGCTGCTACATCTTGTGTTATCCTGATTGTATTTCCACAATACTTGAATTGTTTCTTTCTAGCTGCTTGCAATATTTTCTCCTTGACCTGGGAACTCTGGAATTTGGCCACAATGTTCCTAGGAGTTTCTCTTTTTGGATCTCTTTCAGGAGGTGATCTGTGGATTCCATGAATACTTATTTTGCCCTCTGCTTCTAGAATCTCAGGGCAGTTTTCCTTGATAATTTCATGAAAGATGATGTCTAGGCTCTTTTTTTGATCATGGCTTTCAGGTAGTCCCATAATTTTTAAATTGTCTCTCCTGGATCTATTTTCCAGGTCAGTTGTTTTTCCAACGAGATATATCATATTATCTTCCATTTTTTCATTCTTTTGGTTTTGTTTTGTGATTTCTTGGTTTCTCATAAAGTCATTAGCCTACATCTGTTCCATTCTAATTTTGAAAGAACTATTTTCTTCAGTGAGCTTTTGAATCTCCTTTTCCATTTGACTAATTCTGCTTTTTAAAGCATTCTTCTCCTCATTGGCTTTTTGAACCTCTTTTGCCAATTGAGTTAGGTTAGTTTTCAAGGTGTTAATTTCTTCAACATTTTTTTGGGTCTCCTTTAGCAGGGAGCTGATCTGCTGTTCATGCTTTGACTTCATGTCTCTCATTTCTCTTCCCAGCTTTTCCTCTACCTCTCTAACTTGATTTTCAAAATTCTTTTTGAGCTCTTCCGTGGCCTGAGCCCATTGGTTGGGCTGGGACACAGAAGCCTTGACTTCTGTGTCTTTGCCTGATGGTAAGCATTGTTCTTCCTCATCAGAAACGAAGGGAGGAAATGCCTGTTCACCAAGAAAGTAACCTTCTATAGTCTTATTTCTTTTCCCTTTTCTGGGCATTTTCCCAGCCAGTGACTTGACCTCTGAATATTCTCTTCACACCCACCTCACCTCCTGATCCTCCCAGCCAGCGCCTGGGGTCTGAGATTCAAATGCTGCTCCCCAGCCTCGGGGCTTCGGCAGGGGCAGGGCTGCTATTCAGTATGAGATTAAGTTCAGGTGCTCAGGTGGGGGCAGGGCCGCCTCTTGGGCTCAGTTCCCTCAGGAGGTTTATGCACAGACCTTCAACAATGGATCCAGGCTCCTGCCTGCTTGGGAGCCCTGGTCTGCCGCTGCCTCAGCTTCTGCCTCCCGAGGGGGCCTGAGTTATGGGGGCACCCCACTCCCCTCTCAACCTGCCAAAGAGACCCTCTCACTGACCCCCATCACCTGTGGGTGGAGGGACCTGTGCGGCCGCTGGAGATCCTGTCCCTGAAGCCTGCTCAGATCTGTTCCTCTCGGTGCCACGGCCGTGGCAGGGCTGGGCTGGGCTCCGCGTCCACAGCGCGACGGACCTTTTGCGAGAGGTTTGCAGGTCCCTCTGGAACAGAAATCTCCTTCGCTCCACTCTTCTGTGGCCTCACTGCTTCAGAATTCACCGTGAGTTACTTTATACAGATGTTCTATGGGTTGTTGTCCCGGGTCTGTCCCCGGGACCTTCGAGTGAGAATCTCCCTTCGGTGGGCACCGCTTCGGACGTCTCCGGACCTACCCCGGGGGACACGGTGGCAGGCAATAATCAGGCAATGCGCAGGAGGTTCATAGCTTTATTGCATGGAGGAGTCCCACGAGCAGTTCAGGGCGTTGTCTTATATAGGGAGGTTCTTCCGGGCTGCCATCCTAACCCGCCCCGAGGGCGAGGCCTACCACCCGATTGGATCCAGCCCACCCGACCAATCCCGTGGGCTCACAACTCCTCTATGGGAGCCGTGTCTCCCTCGGATTGGTGGGCTGCCACTCCCGGGGAGGCCCCTATCCGCCCAGGCGCCTAGGACCGACCCCCGTCAGGTTGTGGGTTCGGAGCTATGTGTATGTGCGTCTTTCTACTCCGCCATCTTGGCTCCGCCCCCTGTGTTAGTATTTTTCAAAGACTTATTTGGACGGAGAAAGGTTGTGAAATGCTTTCCTTATGAACCAGAAAGCAGATGAATGAATACTGGATTTAGAGTCAGGTCGCTGGGCAAGTCATTAATCCTCTCTGAGCTTTGATTTCCACACATGAAAAGTGAGATGACTAGGCTTATTGTTCAGTTTTTTTAGTTATGTCCAACTCTTCATGACCCCATTTGGGATTTTCTTGGCAAAGATACTGGGATGGTTTGCAATATAGTTTTCCATTTCCTCCTCCAGCTCATTTTGCAGATGAGGAAACTGAGGCAAACAGGGATAAATGACTTGCCCAGGATCATACAACTAATACGTGTCTGAGGCCAGATTTGAACTCAAGAGGATGAGTCTTCCTGACTCCAGGTCCAGCATTTTATCCACTATGCCACCTAGCTGCCCTGAGACTAGACTAGATGACCTTTAACACACCTTCCACCTTCCAAACTGCTGATCTTCTCATGCTTTCAGATTTGCTGGGAGATCAATAGAAAATCAGAATAAAGATGGGTTGAAATGGGGTAGACCTTGAGTTGAACAAAGTAATTAAACCTATAAAGAGTCAATTGCTGGAGTTCTTAAAGTGACATGCACAGTCTGGAAAAGACAGACCCAGAGGAGATAGTACAGTCAGCCTCCTCAGCCCTACCCAGGATTCAAATAAAATTTTAATATGAGAAGCAATATCAATGGAATTAAAATAAGATCCAACCAGGATCATATTTTGTTTTCTTTAGAATAATAATCATCTCAATTAAATTCAACTGGGGAACAGCAGTTTTTTTAAAAAATTTTTCTTTGAAAAAAGATTTTTCTTAGAAAAAAGATTATTTTACAATACCAATAAGCATCTCCTGACTGATTTGTTCCACGAGTTGCTTTTCATGTTTTATGTTCTTCTTTGTGAGCACTTTTTTCTGTTCTCCTAATTTATGTAGGTGTAGACTTTTGTATTTCATAATTCTATGCCATAGAGCTTATATATCCTTTGAGAAATCACAGATCCTCCAAACCAAATGAGACTTTCCAGTCTATTTACTCTGGCCCACACCTGAACAGGAATCCCTTCTACCATATGCCCCAGTGATCTTACTCACAGTGAGTGGAGACTCATTGCCTCCTCAAATGAAGAAATTCTTTTGCCTCCATTCTATTTGGACAGTTTTAATTCTTAGGAAGTTTTTCTTATGTGACAGGGATTTGGGAATTGACTGGCTTCTTGGGATTCACGGTTCACAAGGACAAGCATTCTTGAGATAGGCTATTTGACTTTCAGCCCTGAGAAGCTATTTGGGACTATCTCAGCTCCCCCAGAGTCTTAAAGTAACCTGTACAATCTAGGAAAGACAGACAGAGAGGATGTAGGACGGACTCAAAAGCTGAGCTATAATAGTAGTGAGGTCAGCCTCCTCAGCCCTACCCAGGATTCAACTAGTTAAGCCTGAAAGAATCAGCAGCACAAAGACAACAGAAATAAAGGTCTACATTGGGTAACCAAAAAAAGTGGCCCTATAGCCATCTTGGAGCAGAAGACTGGGCTGAATCCAGCTGTTTTACTTGCTATTTCAGGACTTGAGGGAAATGACCAGAAAAAAAAAGTCTGTTTCTGCATGCAATTGGGAAATAAGTTGTACAGGCAATGGCATATAGAAATCTATCTTGCCTTACAGGAAAATAGAGGGGAGGGGAGGGGATGGAGAGTGATAGAAGGGAAGGCAGATTGAGGAAAGGGGTAGTTGGGGTGCATGTTGTTCTGGGGTGGAGGAGGGAAGAGATAAGGAGAAAATTTGGAATTCAAAATCTTGTGGAAGTGAATGTTGAAAACTAAAAATAAATAAATTATATTTAAAAAAGAAAAAGAAAGTCTGTTCCTCAATTTCTACTGAAGATTAACAGAGATTGTAATGTTCTCTGATTGTTACTTTATTCAAACAATTCAAACAAAGGGGGGGAGGGCACTAGAGATGAACATAAATTTAAATTAAGAAAGAAAACCAAACCTCTTCCTAAATGCTAACTTTTAGGACTTTTCCATTCTAGGGCTCTGAGTGACTGTGATTGTACTTATAATCTTTCATTTAATATGAACATCATAAAGCAGTAAAGATGGGTACCATAGACCTGTGCAACCATTATATTGTCCAGACTTTTTTTTTAAATGAGCTGTAATTGTTGCAAATGGGTACGGCTAATTAAATCCTGTGAAACAAAGGGGACAGGGAGGAAAGAGTGGTGACAACTATCACTGGTCATTTTCACTGTCTGCAGTGAAACCCAAACCCACTGCGGCTTTTTTTAAAAGCATAAAAGCATTATCAGACCCCTACTGCACTTACAGCATGCCAAATTTTGATTCTTGGAAGTGTCACTTCCCTTTCTGCCCTCTGGGTCTGAGCACAAATCATTAGGCAACCTTCAAATCTTCAAGGTACAATTTTTACAAATATTTTAATAAACTGCACAGGGTATGGTTTTTACAAATATAACAGTATTCCACTAACAGTATTTCTGTAGACAAAAATAAAAACTGGAATATACTGAACAAGTTGTAGTATATGAATGTAATGTAATATTATTGTGCTATAAGAAATGACAAACAGGAGAACTTCAGAAAGACCTGGGAAGACTTATATGAATGGGTGCTGAGTGAAATGAGCAGAACCAGGAGAACATTATACATAGTAACAGCCACAGCGTGCGAGGACTGTTCACAATAGACTTAGCCCTTCACAGCAATGCACAGACCTAAAACATTTCCAAAGGACTCGATGCAGAATGCCATCCACATCCAGAGAAAGAACTACAGAGTCGGTACTCAGAATGAAGCAGATTATTTTCTCTTTTGTTATGGTTTGTTTTGATTTTTCTCATGGTTTCTGTCATTTGTTTTCATTCTTCTATGCAACATGACTAATGTGGAAATGTGTTTAATAATAAAAAAAAAACCTTTGTCATTTTAATAGAAAAAAACTGGAATATATACAAGTCACCAGACTGGACAGAAGAAATACCAGCTGATCAAGCCACAGATCAAGGCAACAAGGACAAATCTCTAACAACAGAAGAGAGGAAGTCTCAGCATCTAGTGCAAAGAGCCCTGGTCTAGTACAAGAAACTCAAGGTTCTTACCCTCTTCTCTGATGACTGATAAGATAACATGTCAGCTCTGCCACTTTTTGTGTGACCTTCGTTAAGCGACTCCTCTCTCTTGGCCTCAGTTTCTTCACCTGTAAAATGAGGAGGTTGAATCTCTCTCTAAGGTGCCTTCCATGTCCCACATTCTACAACATGCCATCCTTATGCCTCCTCTGTAATATATGATAGAACTATCATTGTAAAATAGTGATTTTAATCCATGGATTAAAGGGAATATTTTAAACAAAACTGTTGGCTGGAAAGCAAAGAGTGCTGGACTTCAACTCCGGGCTTCTTGTATAGCTTTGAAGAAATTTTATATCTCTGAATATCTGTTTCCTCCTATGCAAAATGAGGATAATAATACCCTACAAACTTCACAGAATTGTTGTAAGGAAAGTGCTATCAATCCACGATCATTTATTAAATGCCTGTTATGTGCCAAGACCTCTGCAGTCTCTCACCTCAATGAATTTGAATTCTATTGGGGAGATAACATGTACATGTAAAAATTTGAGCTCGCTGCTGGATCCAGAGAGTTGAGTCCTGTGTCCTCTGCTACCCCATTAAGTTTGGCCTAAGCTCTGTCATGTACTTTAGCTCTCATATGTGCTTAGTTTACCATTTCTTCTGAGGTGGGTAAAACCTACCAGTTCTACGCTAGGAAAAGACTCAAAGATTCTCATTGTGATAGGAAGAGAAGACAGTCAATGGCTGTCATTTCTTTTTTAAGATTCACTGAGTTGGGGGATTGTCTTCCTATGCTAAAGCTTCCAAGTCCTCCAGGGCTAAGCTATTCTCCAGAAGCAGCCATGGTGAAGGTTTAGCACCCCATAGGAGTGTACTATGACCCAACTCCAGCTACATATACAAATAAATACATACAAAATAAATGTACGGTGAATTTTTTGGACACTAGCAACTTTGTTAAGTTATTATAACACCATAATATTATTCTAAGATTATTATCTATAAAGCAGAATTTTTCTCTAAGGTCGATCTAATATTGTACCACATCCAAGGAGATGTGGTAGGGTCATGACAAAATGACAGTATTCTCTCTAAAAAAAATTAAATGTTTATTTTTTAAATATCACAATCATTTTAACAACACTGCCACCCAGACTGAATGTTCCCTTGTGGCAAAGAAAAACAATTAATCAAAAATAAATTATACAGGAGCAATTTTCCCTTTATTTTCCTCCCTCACAGTTAAACATTTGTTGTCCCCAGAAAATCAGCCTGGGTTCTTTTTACAAAGTTCATAGTCCCATATTCTGGATATTTCTCTGGTCACTTGAGAAGGTTTAAGAATTGTCCTCTTAAGTTCGTTGTACTAAAGAGCCTCAGCAAAGTCTATGTGGCACAGCTCTTAAACTATCTAAAAATAAACATTTTAGATGAGGATATACCAGAGCTGACCAACCTGCAAACTGATTATCCCCATTTCCAAATTCGTGATTATTCAATTTTAATAAGTACAGGCATCACTTTGTATAATTCTCTACTACCTATGTTGGTGCTAGCACTGGACTTCCCTCAACTCAGAAACAATAAAAGAAAAAGGTAGAAAAAGTAATGAAGCCTTCTTCTATGACAGAAGGAGAGTCTGCTACTTACAGAGGTCCCTATAAGAACAGAGAACCTGTGGTTGTCTAAAAATCACCACTTTAACTTCTGGTGAAAAACCAACTGTGCGAGGTGAAGATTCTTCTGGGTCCCTTAAACATATAAGGTACCTGAAATTTCTTCAAACACATAGGATATGCCAAATTAAAGCATGGATAAAAAATTCCCAATGGGTACCTGCAAAACAAAGAACAACCCAAATTTACATTGGGGGTTCTAAACTAATCTAGAACTCAAATTTGTAAAGTAAGCATAATAAGATAAAAAGAAATCAAAGTTGATCATCTAACAATTTTGCTTTTATTGTGTACAATGTTCTCCTGATTCTGCTTGCTTCACTCAGCATCAGTTCATATAAGTCTTTCCAGGTTTTTCTGAAATCACCCTGCTCATCATTTCTTATAGCACAGTAGTATTCCATTACATTCATCTACCCCAATTTGTTCAGTCATTCCCCAAGTGATGGGCATCCCCTCAATTTCAAATTCTTTGCCACCATAAAAAGAGTTACTATAAATATTTTTGTACATATGGGCCTTTTCCCTTTTCTATGATCCCTTTGGGATACAGATCTTGTAGTGGTATTGCTGGATCAAAGGGTATGCACAGTTTTATGGCCCTTTGGGCATAGTTCCAAATCGCTTTCCAGAATGGTTGGATCAGTTCACAATGCATTAGTGTTCCAATTTTTCCACATCTTCTCCAAAATTTATCATTTTCCTTTTGTGTCATATTAGTTAATCTGATAGGTATATGGTGATACCTCAGAGTTGTTTTAATTTTCATTTATCAAATCAATAATTATTGAGAGCATTTTTTTATGACTATAGATAGTTTTAATTTCTTCATCTGAAAAATGCCTGTTCATATCCTTTGACCATTTGTCATTTGGGGAATGACTTGTATTCTTATAAATTTGACTCAGTTGTCTATATATTTTAGAACTGAGGTCTTTATCAGAAATGCTGGTAGTTTTGGCTCTTCTAACCAATACAGTGATCTAAGACAATTCTAAAAGACTCACGATGGAAAATGCTATCCACAACAAGAGACAGAACTATGGAGTCTGAATGCAGATCAAAGCATATTATTTTCATTTTTTGTTGTTTTTTTTCTTTCACATGGTCCTTCCCTTTTGTTCTGATTCTTCTTTTACAACATGACTAATGTAGAAATATATTTAATATGAATGTAAATGTGTAACATATCAAATTGTTTACCATTTTAGGGAAGGAGATGGGGAGGAAAGAAGGGAGAAAAAAATTGGAACTCGAAATCGTATAAAAGGCAATGTTGAAAACTATCCTTATATGTAATTAGAAAAATAAAATACTATTAAATGGGGGGAAAATAAAAAAAAAAATCAGACTTAGAAAGGCCCCAAAGAGTTTTGAGGCTGAAAACAAAAGATATCGCTTGATATTGATTACTTTTTGTTTCTAGGCCATTGATCAAATTTGTAGTCCATAAGGATGTTAAAAAGCTATCTGGACTTATGTTGTAGTAATTAAAATATATGCTTAAAAGTAGAGGGGAAAGACCATGAATGAGTTCCCATAGTACGCTCTGGATGCTGGGCACTAGTATTCTAAGGAGGTGACAACTCTACCATTCCTATCAGTTCCCATACTTTTAAAGGGTGTGGCAATACAGCAGATATTAGTTCTTAAGCATTCAGTCATGCAAATGTTAACTTAAAGAAATTGTTCTGATTTAGAAAACACATCATAAAATGGATTGTCCAATTATAGTCTAAAATAAAAGAAGGAGAAAAAAACACAAATTTTTCTGCGGTTGATTGCTGCTCCAGGGTAGCATGAATGAGGGCCACATTGAAAAACCTCTCTAGTTGGTCCTTACATTATAAGGGATATATTTGGAAATGAAGATGATATAAAAACTAAGTATTTGTTAAAATATCCCTGTCAAAAAGAACCCTCCCCAAAATGCCAGGGATAGGAAAAGGTTTTTTCTTATCTTTTTTCTAAGAAAAATGACAAAGGTCATCAAAAGAAAACATACAAAAGGTGTCAACTCTGATTATTGCTTCTCTTTCTGATTGGATTTTTATATTTTTCATCCTATTCTGAACCCTAACTGTGGTAAAGAAATGGTAAGAAAGGACTAGGATCCCTTTCTCTAATAGCCATGACTGAGGAAAAGAAAAGCAGACCTAGGCAACAGAATGATAAGCTATAACTGGAGAAGCAGAGCACAGGTGAAATGAAGGATGGCAGAGTGATAAGCCTGGTAAGCAAACAAAAATCAAAAGTACATAGATATCAGATCAAGACAGACAGTCCAAAGTCCATGTGAATAGTCAGCTACTGGGAGATTTCCAAAAGTTCTATCGAGTGCACAGTAAACGGTCAAAGGGTGAATCAAGGAATCAAAACCCAGAAGAGTGGTCAGTCCTAAGTCAGTAATGGATGGGAATATGTATTTAACCCACCAAGGAGCACTCTGTCCAGTTTACCTGACAATTTTTAGTAATGAGAACCAAGATGTTAGCAATCCCAAGTTTGCCTTGATGGTTATACATTCAACCCAACACCAAGGGGGTACTTGGGGAGGAGTACCAATAAATTTCTGGTTCCCCGAGAACTGCTACCTTTCATTACTTCTGCTCCTGTTATAGGTGGCAACTTCTTGCACCCACTTATCTGTTGGTGGGAGTAGGATAGTCAGTTTGATATTATCCAAGTAAAATTTTGAGTCAAGCTCCTTCACACATGCCACATTCTTCTTTGATCAACTGTATTTCAATGAATCCTAGCCAAAAATACGATACAATGGAGTCAGCTTTACAAGCTTAACTATAAATTCCTTTGTTGCTTTTAAAGATGTAAAAGGACTAGTATCTATCTATCTGTCTATCTATCTATCTATCTATCTGTATGTATGTATGTATGTATGTATGTATGTGTGTATTTAAACTACTATGTGATCCATGCATGCAAAGCCTTTCCTACACCCAGACTACCCATGTTCAGTCAAGGTATGCCACAGATCCAAGAGTTCTGAGATAGATCAGATGTAGCCACACATTATCATTTTCTTCTCTGTCCCTTTGACTCATTTCTCATCTTCTGTTGGAAGTTGAAACTTATTCACTCCCTTCTCTCCCTGAAGTATTTTAGACAAGACCTGAAAAGGAAGTTGGGGCAAGGGTGCCATATTCTGCCTCTCTCTACCTCACTAAAGGAAGAATTTGCAGTCTTCACAAATTATATGTGTTCTATTTGATCATCTGTGAACATATATCATAACTACCAATCGTAATCATCCCAATTACACAGTGGACTACACATAAGGGTACTTAATACATGACAATCATCCTAGAATTACATGCAATTACCATTAGTGCCTGAAGAAAGTACAAAATATGCTACATAATGTATAAAAGTATATGACATCATTGTATATGTTAAATTAAGAACAAAAACCTCATGCAATCCAAAATAGTTGTAGCATGACAGACACATTGCATTCTATTTACACATACAGAAGCATACTATAATTACATATAGCAATTATTCATACATAATGGTATATTTTTATATGTAACAAGGAAACATAACAACAATAAAAGCATACTACAGCAAGCATATTTTGTTTAGTCTACTTATGATTTCATCAGAGTTGTGAATTCCTGGTTTGCAAACTCCCTTCACTGATATAAGACCGGCAACTTCTCTGTAAGTTACAGTCTAAGAGACATGTCTAGAGCACCTAACAAAGAGTTTGGGTGATTGTTTTGCCCATGGCCACACAGAGGTAAGACCTGAATTCAAGTTTTCATGACTTTAAGGCTATCCTTCTATCTATTATACTATATTGCCTGTCAAGAAACACACAGGATATAAAAACACACAATACTTTGTAGTTACCTTCAAAACACACATTTCATTCATAATAGCAATGTGTCTTTTTATTATAGTGGAAATAATTTCTCTTTTTTCCTTGAAGCATCCTACATAAGCTTGGTCAGTGACTTACAGCCCTGTCACTTCTACTGAGACTTCTTAAGCTCAGGGAGTAGGTCATATGTCCCTAACATTGTCCTCTAGCACAATGTGGTTCATTTCCCTAGGTGGCTCCACAGTTAGAGCATTAGAATGAAAAGAGACTGGTCATATGTTCATCCATCCCCTTGTGCCCAACCCTTTCTGTGTTCAAAGGACCAACGCTCATTTTCTGCTTTATCTGAGTTAGTGTCATCTGAACTCCTTACTCTCAAGATCATAGAGGGTCTCAGAAACCAGTGAACAGACTCTTTTCAGAATTAATTAACTTTGTTACTATCCATCATTCCTTTTGTTTGCCAGAGACAAAAGGCAGTTGTGATGCATTGTCTAGTGCCTAGCATAGTGCCTGGAAAATAGTAAGTGTTTAATAAATCCTTGCTAATTGATCAATAGATTGCCTTGAAGGGGCTAGACAAGTCTCTGGGTCTATTTTGTAGAATGGCATTTTGCCCAGTCCTTCAAGTACTTGGCATGGAATGGCTTTCCACTGATCCATTATCTTGTATGTTCTTTACTTGTTGAGTCTTCAGTAGTTCATACTATATTACCTTCTGAAGATCTTACAATAAACCATAGCATGATATTTCTATCAGAGTTTTTATAAGCTGACTCTAAGTGACAGGTCTCTTTGAGTCAATGTCCCACCTGAGAAATTAATGTATACAAGTCTTGATGTTTTCTTGATTTTCTGAAAACTCCAAAGCACAAGTCAATATACAAATATGGCTCTTGCCCAAACATCGGCAGTTATAATGTAACTACAACCTGCAATATCATTTGTATTAGCATCCTATGCCAATTGTTGACTCGACTAATCTCCTATTCAGGCTTCTGGGTCTCCCTCATATTGTGCAGAATGCAATTAAAACATTCAGGTTCAGAATCTCCCTGGGGTTGGCATGGTGGTTCTAGACTTCCTGGTTCCTGCCAACAACAACACTTCTTTGGGTGGTTTATTCTCAAAGTGTCTACCTTGGCTATGATTGCCACTATTATGGCAAAGGAAGTCATTTATAAAGAAATACTACTCCCACAATACCTTAGCAACTGTAGAAGCTTTCTGATTCTTGGTTGGATACATTCACATATACCAGCTGAAATGGGCAGACCACACAAGAATATTACTTATATTTTCCCATCTCCTTCCATAAATGAAAATTCTATCCATACAAGGTTCAATGACTTTCTAGTCTCCAAATGTTCAGCACAAGCTAGTAGTATTTTTCCCTTTAACACATCTAACATAAGCCTTATTCCTTATAGACATTCACTGGCACTTGGGGCCAGTAAGAGCTCTTTCTTACTAACTGAAATATATTGTCTTGACCAAAGCATCTAAACTATCATGTACAATGGTCATGGTGGCAGACTGAAATGCTCTGAGTAGCCCTAAATGTTCCTTAGTACTATGTGGGAATCACTAAAACACTATGACCCATCATTGTAGTACGGTGCAAAATATAATCTGTTGTTTTGACAGTAAGGTGCCCTCTAGGTGATGAAGCTTAATCATGCCCTTGCTTCCTGACTTGTACTGCTTCTCTCATCTTTTTATCTCACAAATGCTTCTGCTGTCAGTCATCTAAGGACATCCATCCAAGGACAAATGAGAAAAAGAGGATTGAATCATTGTAACAAAATTGTCAAACATTGAAGATGCATTTTTGATGGATGCCCCCAACTCTCAGCTGTACTTTCATTAGACTTCAAAGATGCATCTCCCTGTATCACCACAGCTCACCTTAACTCCTTCTCTGGGTATCACCATAGTTTCAGTCTCATGTGACATATGGGACAGAGAATCTACATACATTAATGTGACCTATAGTACACATTGAAACTTACTCATCTTTGTCATACTGTATCTGACTTTGTACTGGTGAAAATATATTAGTGTCAGCTCATATCTGAAACTGAACTCCAAAAACAGACAGTTGGGAAGATCTTAGTGAAAGACCACTTCAAAGCTAAGAAGTTTAGAAGTATAAGAAACTTGGTATACCATTTGGGCATGGTATACCAAGTCTCTCTCTCTCTCTCTCTCTCTCTCTCTCTCTCTCTCTCTCTCTCTCTCTCTCTCTCTCTCTCTCTCCCCCTCTACATGCCTTCAGGGCTAATATCACTGAGTTTGTTTTGATCTGAATAATGTACATCATTCATGTATCTATTTATACCTGAGGCAGTTAATCAAGGACTAAAAAGTTTGTTCATATTTCTTATTCCAGTCTCTGAATAATATGGACTGCCAGATTGTCCCTCCTTGCCCTTCCTTCTTCACCTTCTTCCCAACTACACATCCATCAATGAGACCAGGGAGAGGCTTGGCAATGATAATATTATCCTACATAAATTTTTGATAGTAGCCATAAATGCTAGAAAAATCCAAAGACTTCTGCAGTTCAAGTAGTTTGGAACTTCAAACAAGTACTTGGATCTTCCCTTAATTAATAATCCCTTATGTTGACACTATGTAAACCATGTATTTGACTTTGATTCAACACAACTGACACTTGTTAATTGACAGCTTCAGACTGGCTTCTCCTAGTCAATTTAATGTTTTAATTCATTTTTTTCTCATATTCCTCCAAAAACTTTCCAGAGACAATGAGGTTATCCAAGTACTCCAACTACTTCCAGGCAGTTCATTTCTTCAAATCAATCTCTCCATAAGGCTTTGAAAAGTGGTCAGCATCCCCTGGAATTCTTGGGACATACTCACAAATTAGTAGGATCTTGCTGGACAACAAATAGCACTAAAAGCTGAACAACAAACAGCAACTACCACAGTGCCTGTGGAATTTACAACAAAGGCTGTCTTTTTGTCTTTGTCTGGCATAGGGATATGGTAGTATTTATTACATGGGTTAGTACTGAGGAAGGTTCCCTAGTCAAGCAGTCTAAGGCATCACACATTCATGGCATGATGTCCTGATCTACTTTTATTCTCTTGTTGCAAGTCTGATAGTCCACTAAGACCTTCTGATCTTTTTCCTTACCCCCATTATAATGGAGGCATATGAACCACAAAACTGTGATTATGTTATTGTCTAGTAGTTCTTTAAGGTGATTTCTAAGGTCTTTTATCCCTGATCAGAAGTCTTCCAGGATTGTTCTCCAAAAAGTACACTGACCAAGTCAGGTTGCTTTTCCCTAACTATTACCTATTTCTCTGTTACCCTAGTGAGGCCCTAGTGAAGGCCAATTGCAGGGAAATTATTTGAAAACAGCTGGGGTTGGAAGTAGACACACTTGGTAGACACACTCTGGCAGAAGCATTCCTCTGATGCTGTCTGATAAAAGTTGGCACATACTTTTAATGATTCCATAGTCAATCTAGTTATAGCAAGGTTACAAGTAGGCTGGAAGGCAGTGTGTTTGAGTACCAAAGCTGCATACATCTGGGAGCTGTCCTCATTGTAGTGTGTGTTTTACAATGACCACAGAAGCTAAAATTAGCTTAGGTAGAATTAGCTTCATTGGATGTCTGAACGTATCTCCAGTTTTCTGATGGAAGATTTTGTTAATTCACCTGTTAATTCTTGAAAGGCAGGGAATTCTCTTACATTCTCATTTACATTGACTATTAACCACCCTTTGGCAATATATGTTTTCTCTTGGCTGAACTTTGGGTTGTTGTTGAACGCTCCCCCTACACACACACACATACACACACGCACACACACACAATTTCTAAATGTTTATATAGGCATAGATGCTTATAAAAAGATTATCCAATTCCATTTTTTAACATCTGTGCCAACAAGTAGAAATAAGATCTTTCAGAGTTGTCACCAAATAAGTCTTTTGCCAGCAGCACTTCTATATACTCTATAGTAGGACTGAGCAGTACATAAGAAACACTATTTTAATCCTGTTTTTTATTGATTATCTTTCGCTTTTATATCACTTTTTACTCTGAATATCCTTATTTTTTTCCCTCCCCAACAAACCCTCCCTTGTAACAAATATTTTCAAATAAAGAGAGAAAAAAGCAGTTAAGCAAAGATAACTCAACACAACAGTTGGGTCTGAGAGTATATGTAATATTCCACACCCATAATCCTCCACCTCTGCAAAGACAGCAGGAGGGAGATGCATACTCTTGGCTCCTCTCCCTGGGGGCCGAACGAGGGGGTTTTTTTGTTCCATTTTTTTCATTCTGCTTTTTTTCCTTATTGATAGAAAGGGCCCCAAACCATAAAACCAGGCTCGCTTGTGAGGAATTTCTATTCTTTCTCTTCTAGGAGCAGGTTGCTTATCTTTCTCAGTCTGATGCCCTATTGGAGGGATATAAAGTTCCCGTAGAGCTTCTTAATGGGCAAGGCCATGTTTCTTTCCTGAACAGCTCATTTAAGTCAATAAAGTGTTCCTCAAAGAGGAAAGGGAAGAAATCAATGGGTCTTGAGAAACAAAACAAAGAAGTGACCCAGAAACTAATTTCTACAGTGACATCTGAGTTATTTCAAAAGACATCTGGCACTGAGTTTACACCCCAAATGCTTGTCCAGGGACAGGGTGGGGAAGGAAATGAAGTTTGAAATCCCAATAGGATTAGTGATGAAATATATTTCTATAGATGGTCTTCCCTGGCCAAAACAAGATTGTGGTGACAACACCAAACAGTCACACACTTAGAATAGGTTTCCTTTTATGTATTTGTGAGTTCATGGTTTTGACTTTAACGTTTTCGTTTTCTTTTCAGGGCTTCTGATCAAAGAACATTTATTAAATTCCCATCCCCCTCATGGAAGATGTTCATGCTCTGGGAGTGGGTCTGGGAAGAGGATTAAGTTCATGTCCCAAAAAGGGAAATACTGATGTCAGCAGGAAGCACAACTTTTACTAAGGGCAACCTCCCTGCCTTCTTCCAGGGAAAATTAGAGGAATGTTATGGCGATTCTAGTCTCCCGGCCTCCCTAAGACAATGTTTGAATTAGCTAATGGAAATCACCACTAGTCACTTTAAGGAGCTTAAACAGAATATTTTACAATACTCTAAAGCTTCTAATACTGCCTTGGTTATTGATAGGGACACATTTAGCCAACCCTTGGCCATAAATTCAAATCTCTGCTGTTTTGCCTTCAAGCTTGAAAAAATTAGAGTACTTAGTAAATGACAGGTCTCTAGAGGCCTTAAATTTTTCTGAAGTTTACCCTGGCCAATAATGTTCAATAAATTGCCAATGTATCCCTGGTCTTTCCTTTATTCTGTCATTTATTTTGTTAAATTTTGATGAAAAACAGGATCCTGAAGGGTGTTTGAAGTCCTCATTGTCCTAAAAAGTGGCCCACAGTCATCCTCTTTTTGCAGGAAGAGTATCAATCACTAGATTCACAGTCGGCGCAGTTTGTCAGTTCCATTATTATTTCTATTTACTAAAAATAAAATTGCCAGTCACTTTCTCATTCTTTTCTGTCACCCAAACTCCATCCATTGAGCAAGCTTTTCTAAGTAACCATTACCATGTAGCCCAGCAGACATTATGTCACAACACTGATGTCTATACATTATTATATGTCTCAGATTCAGCTGGAACTGAATGGACTTTAAACCCACTTTCTGAACCCCAGGTGCCTCCCACATTCCCTTCACAACAGAGTCATGTTTCCTACAGAGAGAATTATAAGTGATAACTTTCATCAGCCTGCAATTCACCCACAAGTTCTTTCTTTGAAAAGGAACTCCACAAGATCTTAGACAGAAATACAGGTCCAATATACACCAAAACATTCGAAAGAAGTCCTCCTTGTGGTAATAAAGAACTAGAAACAAAATGAAGGAGTGTCCATTGATTGAGGAATGGCTGAATAGCCTCTCCTATGTGAAGGTCATGGAATATGATTGTTTAGGAATAAGCTTGAAATATGAATAATTAAGAGAAATATGGCAGGATGTGTTTGAACTCATAAAGAATGAAAGAAGAAACAAGAAGTGAAATACACACAATGGCTATGATGACAAGTGAAAAAATTACTAAAAGGAAGTAACACTATAATGGAGTAAAAAACAAAAAAAATTGGCAATGAAACAAAATTACGTCTTCTTTCAAAAGAAAGCAGAGGTTAACTTGGACAGCATACATTCTTGTGCAATCCCTCTCTGTTGGTTTTGCTTAACAGCTATGACAAGGGAACTGTCCAATAGAATGCCAGTTCTTTGAGCATGCTCAGTATGCTCTGCCTGATATCAACCTATAACAAGGTTTTTTAAGTGACCTTTAGGAAGAGCTTGATGGAGAGGATGCGCTTTAGCTCCCAGATGCAGAACATTGGTTACATGTGTGCTCAAACTGTGGTTCCCATCGGCCTGTTCTCCCCTATACTGTTTCTGTTTGTTACAAGGGAGGGTCCTACTTGATCTGGAAGAAATAAATCAAGGAATAATTGTGATGTAAAAAGAAAAGGGAACATTAAATAAAACTATTTTTAAGAAGAAAAAATAAAGTCTAGAAAAACCTCTTAGAATGATGTACACACAAAACTAAGAGAAAGATACTTTTTGTGAGTTTTTCAAAGCTTAGAAATGGTAGCACAGCACAGAGATACCTACTTCTTTCCTCTTGCACTGCCTTTATCCCTGGTGCAGGCCCTCCACATCTCATGCCTGGACAATTGAAATACCCTCTTAGTTGACACGAGTCTCTCTCCACTGCATTACAGTTGTAAAAGTAATCTCAATAAAGGACAGATCTGACCAGGAACAAATATAAAATCCTTCCTCTAGCATTCAAACTTTATAACCTGTCCTCCCCTTTATAATTTTTTTTACATCCCCATTCATGCAATATCCTTTGATCCACTGATACTGGTTTCCCTGCTGTTCCCCAATCAAAATTCTCCATCTTGTCACTCTAGGTATTTTCACTGCCTATCTCACATACATGGAATGTTCTCCCTCCTCACCTCTGCCTCCTGACTTTCTTGGATTCCTTCAATTCCCAGCTAAAATACCATCTTCTACAGGAAGTCTTTCCCAATCCCTCTTATTTCTGGTGCCCTCCCTCTGTTGATTATATCTAATTTATTCTGCATATAACTTACTAGTACATAGCTATTTTGCAAACTGTCTCCCTAATGAGACTTCCAGCCCCTTGAAAGCAGGACTGCCTTTTATCTTTCTCTGTATCACCAGCAACTACCACAGTACCCGTGGAATTTACAAATGTCTCAGTCCCTCTGGATTTTATAAATTTTGTCTTTATTCTTCTGACACATTTACAAATGTCTCTTTGGCATCATATTATGTACAAGGGATGAAGTATGGGATGTGGAGTCAGGAAGATCTGAGTTTAAATCCTACCTCAAATATTTAGTAGCTGTGTGACCCTGAATAAGTCACTTAACCTCTTTCATTTTCAGTAAAATGGAAATTAATAATAGAATCTACCTCACAGGATTATTGTAAGGCTCAAATAAGATAATATGTAAAGTTCTTTGCCAACCTCAAAGCACTATAATAATATTATTACTATTATATACTATTATTGTAGCAGGCTTTTTTTTGGTAGTAAAGAACTGGAAGCTAAGAGGATATCCATTATTTGTGGAATAGTTGAAAAAATTATAGTATAGGAATATAATGGAATATTATAACAAGAAATGACAAGAGGAACAGTTTCAAACAAAACTAAGAAAACATGTGTGAACTTAGGAAAAGTGAAATAGTATTATGTCTGACAAAACAATGTATACTCTTTAGTTTAAAAATACTTTATTGCTAAAAATACTAACCATCATCTGAGCCTTCAGTGAGTTGCAATCTTTTTGATAGTAGAGGGTTTTGCCTCAGTCTTCATAGCCGCTGACTAATCAGGGTGGTGGTTCCTAAAGGTGCGGATGACTGTGGCAATTTCCTAAAATAAGACAACAAAGTTTGCTGAATGGATTGACTCTTTCTTTCACTTGAAGACTTAGAGGCCATTGTAGGGCTGTTAACTGGCCTAATATCAATATTGTTGTGTCTTGGGGAATAGAAAGAGAGGGAGAAAGATAGGGAATGGCTGGTCAGTGGAGCAATCACAACACACATATTTATCAATTAAGTTTGCCATCTTATATAGGCATAGTTCATGGTGCCCCCAAACAATTATAATGGTAACACCGAAGATCACTGATCACAGATCGCAATAACAGATGTGAGTACATGCTGCTGCAAAATGGTGCTGATAGATGTAGGGTTGCCACAAACCTTCAATTTGTTTAAAAACAAAATAAAACAGCATAATGTCAGTAAAGTACAATAAAAGAAAGTGCAACAAAATGAGTTATGCCTCTAATTAACCAACCTTGATTCCAAAAGACCACTTGTGAAATATGCCACCTCTGAGATGATGATATCAAGGTTTAGAATGAGACAAAATTTTTACATATGATGAAAGTAAGGATTTGCTTTTTTTAAATTATGCACATATGACAGAAGGATTTTATTTTTCTTTCATTGGGGGAGAAACGTCTTCGGAGAGAAGGTTGTTGGTGATGTGGTTACCAAACTGAAAAAAAAAGAATAAATGAGCACCCGTATGCTCTGAAGTTACTATTCCACCTCCTGCTTATACTGACAAGTTGGGTTCACAAAGTATGGCTGCTGTTTCCTCAGAGCTTTAAGATTATCTTGAAGAGGTTGAGGAGGTTTTCTTTTCTAGTACTCCACTCTAGTACTGCACTGGTGTGCTTTCCACCTTGATTATTGATTAATATCAATTAGTCAGTCAGATCTGGTTGTTAGATATTTACTATGGTAAATTGTCTGTGACACACCCTCCCAGTACATACAGAGTCCAGAATAAAGTGGGTTCAAGCTAGAAAACACAACATTGCAAAGTAGCTTCTGAGTCCTTTTGCTGGGATCTTTAAGATGCTCCTTTTAGGCATCAGCAATGTGCTGGTAAATGTTTAACAATTAGCTCTGTGGTATTAAAACTTGATGTATACTTCTTTATTTTATTAAAGCTTAATCGAGATATTATTCTCCCCCATTATGTGAGTTTAAGCTCCTTAAGCCTGTAACTTCAGTTCACTATTTCACTCTTGCAAGTCATCCACTGCCCACTTTTAGGAGAAACTTACTTAAAATAAAGTTCAATTTATCTCATGAAGTGGTGATGTTAGATATTTCAAGCTGTGCAGAACTCCTCAATGTGGAAATCCCCATTCCCCAATTCTAGTCAATTATAATTAAATAATGTCCACAGTGCCAATAATAGGTGGTGTCACTTTACCATAAAAGAACTGTCTTGGCTGTCAGGGTTGTCCTTGTTTACTGGGGAGCCTTGGACCCCATTTGTTGGTAATTGATAGCTTTGCTAATAAATGGATTGTGTTCCGAACTTTGTTACTTCCATTTCTTTTGTCAGATTTCTAATAGGAATAGCTGTGAAAAAAAGTGCACATGGCATATTTTTATTATTATTATTTTATTATTAATATTTTATCCATCACTTACTTAAGTTTAGACAATAAACAAAGCCTTGATTTATAATATTTGTCTATTTCCAGATGATAAGTGCTTAGATAGAAATTTTAATAATCAGCTCTCCCTGGTTGGAACTGGTCAAATTGGTTCCAGCATAACCCCTGAGTATTATGGTACCTTTTTCTTCAGCTTTTTGTAGACCATTGAATTTGCTTTCCTCTTCTCTTCAAGATTATTCTTAGCTCCTGATGCAGACTGTGCCATGAGCTCTTCTCAGAAAATGGCTACAATTGCCAAGGAAGGTGAGAAGTCTAAGATACTTTGTAGTCTTAGGAGCTCACAAGGACCTCCTCCAGACAAAAAGAGGGATGATGTGGAGAGACCCAAATGCTCTCCTCTTCAGCAAGCAATGCATTATCAGGGATTTGACTGGAATGCTCTCTCTTTGGCAGTCGTTTGCTTAAATCTCTGATTGCCTTACCACCTCCTTCAGTCAATAAGCACAGACTTCTTATTGCACCCAGGGAGGTATCTAGGTCTTGTTTTCACATAGAGAACAATCAAGATGCTTTCTCACCAGATAAACATATCAGGTCTTAAGGGCAGTGGCGTAATGCCAGCCCTACCCTTCTGTAACAAAAGGAAGTCATTGATGAATTTTATAAAATTCATGAGAAAGAACAGAATGAAGGTAAGTAGGAAAATCAGACAAGCAAGACATCTTTGGAAATAACACTGAATTTGTGATATATTTAAAAATAAAAGCAAGCTGTTCAGGATTCAGAACTACAATTTCACGTATAAAATATAAATAAATATATCCTATGTCATCAAAAACGAGATATTAGCTTAGGGTTTCTTTGCCCTGTCCCCAAACAAGAAGCATGTTCACAGAAAGCAGCCAAAGGTCAATTCTTTAGATGCCCTACTAATGGCTTCTGGGGATGAGCATTACTCAGAGCCCCTGGAAGCTGCAAAGTGTGCTGTGGGCTATAGAAAGAGGCTACCAATAAGAAAAATGCCTGCAGAAAATGGATTTTCTCAGCGATCCAGAAATGGCTTATGTCCCTCAGTCCACCATTATTACCAGAACCTGGAGTTATCATTGCATCACGAGTAGCAACCTGGGATATCTGGGAGTTCTATTTTTCTAGCCCCAAAGATTTCATAGAGTGAATTCATGGATAAATTGTTGTATAAGGAAAATAGCAAAAATCAGGAGATTTGGAAAAATATTTGATGGGAATGTCAAGTATTCCTGGATTGATGGTGGGTACCATTTATAGTAAAAATGGCTTCTCTATGTTAAAACTCCTACTCCATAAACCCTTCTCCCCTTATCCAACTTTATAACAGTTGATAGTGGCATAAGAGCCCTTTCCAGTGATCTTTACATATACCAGACTATGGAGAATGCACACAGGAAACATCTATCTGCCCTGTCAGGAAGTGGATGGATAGAACCTGAAATCTGACCATCTGGTTGCTAAAACTGGAGGGGGTCTGTGTGGTTTTGACTACTCTAATTTGGGTTCTTTCTGAATGTTTAAATGGAACCAGAACAGATTGTTGTAATTGGCATAGAGTAAAAACTCTTTAGCAGGTGGTGCAGTCCATCTAGAATGATCTGTCACTGCTACAGAGCTAGAAATCTGTGACATCTATGTAAAAAAAAATTCTGAAGCATTGAACCTCATTATGTGTATATGGGTTATAAAATGAATGTGTTGAATACAATGGCCAACATGGTTCATTTTCTGGTATGTGCACTGAATAAGATGGAAAAAAAAAAACAAACCAGTTGGTTGCCTAAAACCAATTGGTCACTTCCGGTTGAAAAGTCTAGGAGAATATAAGTAATACTATTCTTTTGATGGACTACAGAGATTTCATGAGTCATCCATCTACAATTGAAAATATACAAAAACACCCATCATCCCTTGTTTCATGACACACAATAAAAACAGCTTATTTTATTCTTCCCATGACAGTATATTTTGTGTGGCTCTCTTAAGTCTCAGAGGTTTTTTTAAAGGCAATAGATTACATTACAGGTGGTGGGCAGCTAAGGAGCATCTCTTTTCAGATGGAGAAGTAAGCAGGGGACAAGTGGAGAACTGGCTAAGAGGAGGATGTTTCCATACTGCACGTACTGGTCAAAGATATCCAGATGTGAATGCTCAATGGCAGCTGGACCTAGTGGATGTGAACCACTTTTCTAAGTAAAGTCCTGACATAATGTATGCAATAGCCAAGTAGACTAGAAAGATGTTCAGAGCTGATCTTTTGCCTATTTCCTATGAACCATAGGTTTATAAATGAAGTCACAATAGGTGATACTTAAGGCAAAAAAATATACTTGAAAAGCTCCAAAGTTTTCTCTGGTAGCTGAGAAATTTGGTCCTGTGCCCACATTTTTCCCTTGAGGAATTAAAAAAAAAACTTCCCAGGAATCTCCTCACTGTGCTTCCTCTATTCATAATATCATCTCCACCCCACCATTAAATTCAGCCTTGTCCCTGGGTCTCTCGGCTCTGATAGGTGAACCTTACCTCACCCTGTAATCACCTCAATATGCTCCTCCTCTCCCCTTTCTAGCACCTCTTTGATATGTTGTTTTCCCCATTAGAACCAAGTTCCTTGAGGGCAGAGACTAGGTTTTTATTTTTTATATGTATTCCTAACATTTAACATGGTGCCTAGAATGTAGAAAATGTCGAATACACTATCTGTCTGCCTATCTCGAAAACCAACTTAGGGATGTGCCTCCTGGCTGTGCTTACAGGAATGAGAGAGATCCAGCTTTATGTCCTTTTTCTGCTATTAGTTTTCTCTTTACTAGGCTTCCTGTATCTTCCTTACTTCATAACTGAAGCCCCCAGTTGTGGCACAAGTATGGGTAGATAGAAGCTCTGAGAAAGGTTTGGCAAATCTTTACACCAGAGGTGTTAGTCATCCCCAAACACCCTATAGAACTTTGGTGTCCCCCAACTTTCACTTGCAACCCCCAAAATCTGTAGCGTGCAGAGAGGCTACACTCTGCTTAATTGTCTCAGCAGATGGGCGAAACCAGGTTGAGGGTCAGTGGCCAGCCTCAAACCCCTCGGTAAGTTAGGGAGGTGTCTATCCCAAGCATGTAAAGACTTCCCCCCTCAGAATGGGCAGATGAGAACAATTCCTTTTTAACCGCCATTAAGGCTCCTAAAGTAGGTGTGCTGTGAGTACTTAGAACTTGGTGAAACATGGAAGATGCCAAGGTCATTCATTGCATCCTTGGCCATTGACAATCATCTTGACTTTTGCTCTGCCACTGGACTTCAGTGACTCCAGAGACAGAAAAAGAGAGTGAAGCTGGTGACTTTGTGTCACTCTGCCTCCTTTAAATCTAATCCACGTGCAAATCAAGACGTCATTCACCCTTTAGCTCCACCCTCGTGGTGTCATTGGTTCTCTTCGAAAATGAAGGACAAACAAATAGGTAGATATAATCTCTGAAAGGGTAAATGAACCTTTGTGAAAAATTTCAGACTACTCAAATTTTCACAACCAGGGACGTTCAGTTCCACAGCAAACCAAACACAGAACCAATAAGTTACACAGAGACAGAGTATGACAATTGTTGGTGCAGCACCTAGACACACTTGGAGCCAAGAAGATCTGAACGAACATCTTGCCTCAGACTCTCTCTGGCTATGTAACTCTGGGCAAATTATCTGGTTTCTTTCCAGCTTCATATTACTTATCTGTAAAATGGGAATCGTAATAGCACCTACCTCACAGGGTTGTGACAAATATGAAATGAGACAATATATGTAAACTTCTTGTGAACCTTAAAATACATCTCAGTACTAGCTATCATTATTATCACTCTTATTGTTATCTCCAGAAATGCTATTTCAGACTAGCAATGGTGAAGCTGAACCCAGGGACAAGACTGTGTGGGGTAGCTGTAGGGTCAGATTTGGACTTTGGGAATGTCACTTTGGCAGCTGTGCCAAAGGGAGATTGCAGAGAGGAGAAACTTGAGTCTGTGAGTCTAATTAAGGACAATAGTAATAGTCCAAGCAAGAATCAATGAGGGCCTGAACTAGGGTAGTAGCTGTGTGAGATACTGTAATTTGGTCGTCGCGACATTATAAAGGCTCCCAAAGCAGTTCCTATCATAGAGAAGATGAAACTTTCCAGGCTAGAGAGAGTTATATGTCACATGTTCCAGAGAGTCAAAAAATTGAGAGCCACAGAAGTTGGAGTCTCTCCACTTAAAATGATGCAGCTTCCACCCCTCTTCCCCTCTCCTCCTTCCCACTGTCATGGGAGACCAAGGGCTTCTGCATCCACTGACAGTGCCAAGTCCTTAAGCACTAAGTCAGAACACATGTGGCCCCTTGGAGGTAGCCGAGTTCATCACATTGAGGGGGGTAGGGAGGGTCTCCTCTCTCTTCCTCCCTACACAAAAACACACTCTCTCTCTCTCTCTCTCTCACACACACACACACACACACACACACACACACCCCTTTCTCTCTCCCTCTCTCTCTCTCACACACACACACATACATATATACATACCCACATACAGTGCATACTGGAAACTAGAAAATTCATTTGAATAATGAATAACCAATGCAATTCCCAGTTAAAAGTATATTTTCTAATATAGAGAAACAGGAAAGCACCATTTAGTGCTGAGGAAGAAGTGAATGTGCCATTAGGAAACTTGAAAACGAACCAGTTTCCTAGTTATTATCCTTGACAATTTGCCAGTGACATATAAAAGGAGGATCATGAAGCCAATATGCATTTTCTTCACATCCATGGCACTGCAATAGTTCAGACAGAGCCACCACTCCTGAGCAAGCATCAGTAGAATGAGCAAATTCAATCCAAGGGGAATCTGAAAGTCCAGTTTGTCCAGATATTGACGTTCTGCCGGTCATCCTGAAAAGGTGACGTCCCACTTCCTCTTGGGATTCTTAATGTTCTCTGCCACTGCTGCCAGAGTGGAAAGATATTTCCCTAGTCTGATCTGCACTAAACCAGCTCCTCATTGAGCTACTTACTGAGCTGTATATGCAGAGTCACTCTACAGGATAATTTGAGGAAATAATTAGAACTAACGATAATAGCTAGCATTTATGTTACACTTTAAGCTTTGCAAAGTTCCTTACAAATATTATCCTATTCTCATGAAAATCCTGGGAGGTAAGTTTTATTATCATTCCCACTTTACAGATGAGGAAACTGAGGCAGATTACATTATTTGTCCAGGGCACACAGCTAATAAGTGTCTGAGGCCATGTTTGAATTCAGGTCTTCCTGCATTCAAGTCCAGGTCTCTGTTCACAGCACCAACCAGCTGCCTAGAATATGAAAGAACTAGAAAATATTGTTCCCATTCTGTGCGAATTTACAATCTTATTTTAAATACAGAAACTGGCACAAAATGACTTAAGTAGCACATCAGCAGGAGCAGGAGCAAAGTGATGTCTTGAAAAGTAAGTACACACTAAGTTTGCAGCATAAAGACAGCCTTTCCTGCTCTATCAATGTTAGTGCCCTCCTTCCGAGATTGCCTCTAATTGGTTGCTGTTGTTACTAGTCATTTTTTAGTAATGTCTGACTCCTCATGACCTCATTTGAGGTTTTCTTGGCAGAGATGCTGGAGTGATTTGCTATTTCCTTCTCCAGCTCACTTTACAGATGAGAAAACTGAGGCAAACAGGGTGAAGTGACTTATCCAGAGTCTTACAGCTAATAAATGTCTGAGGCCAGATTTGAATACTGGAAGATGAGTCTTCTTGACCCCAGAGCTGGATCTCTATCCATTGCACCACTCAGCCACCCTGCCTCTAATTTACAGTTCATATTTTACATCGTTGTTTGCATGTTGTCTTGCCCTTTAGAATGGGAAATTTTTCCCTTGCTTTAATCTCTTGTGTTTAGCACAGGGCCGGGCACATAGTCATTGCTTTCTAGAAAATGCTTGTTGATTTATCTGAAAAATGAGTGATCAAGTTATCTCATAGGGGTAAATATATTCACTCTTTGAAGGAACTTACATTATGTTTCATTTTGAACTTTGCATCCCGAGGATCCAGCAAAGTGTATTGTGCCCCTCCCACCCAACCCTTCTCCCCTCCCACATTTTTGGTCTGAATTTGTGATTTTACTGATGAAAGGACACCCCAGTGGGGAAACTCATATCAATGCATGCAAATCAGCAATGATTAGGCACTGTTAGAGTCTTAGATGAGTCGCTTGGGTCACTGAGGGGCAGTGCTGGGACAGAGCTGGCATACGTCAGAGATGGGCTTTAGATGCTAGCATTCCTGAATCACAGGCCAGCCTACTATCAGCTACAGGGCTCAAGTACTCAGTATGCATCTTGTTCCTATACTGAGAATGTGCTTAATAAACGTTGGTTGAATTGAATTGGGATCATGTTCATCAGAAAGGCCACAGAATCATAGAACGTCAGAACTGGAAGAAACTTGGAGAACAAATTTTACAGATGAACCAACTGAGGTGCAAATGGATAAAATGATTTGCCACATTGTGCGTGGCAGAGCTAGGACTCAAACCCACTTTTAAGTTGTGCTATGCCACAGTGCCCTCTTCTCAAAGGGACTTGATTTTATATAGAGGCATTAGGGAGCTAACTCAAATGTCCTTCTAAGAGCATTTGTTAAATTTTCATCATGAGCATTTACACCTGGGAAATCCACAAATGCTATGAATCAGGATTTCATTTATTGTTTTGTGGATTGTCTAGATTTAAGAAGTTGTCAATAATGCAAATTAAATTTAAAAGTGGGTGGGTACTTTTCCCCTTAGAAAGCCTGGTTGTTAAATATTTACCAGCATATTTACCTGTATTGCCCTATAAACATTGCTTGAGCGCAGCAGGAGTGCAGTAGAAGCTTCAGTCATGGAATAAAATCACCAGACTGGAGTCCTGCTGATTGTAGGATAATAGTAACTGGCATTTATAGAGCATTTCAAGGTTTGCAAAGTGCTTTACGTCCATTATCTCGCCAGACAGCCTGCTTTTAAGCTGCTCCAAAAGACATGACAGACGTGAATCCTTGGGGTGAAGAAGAAAGGACATAGACAAAGGATTAACAAATTAGTGTTCAAAAGTCACTAAGCGTATATATCCTGGTTCTAGTGGAAAGTTTAAGCTGGAGAATAATATGATGACGTCCAACATGGAAAACCCAGCAAACTCTGTGGAATAAGATACTGCAATACGCATTCTTCAATCAGACCACAGTGTTGTTCTTGAAGTAGTTTTGCATCTGAAACAATAGAATGCTTCACTGATAATAAAGTGGCAGAAAATGTGGAAGCAGACCTTGAACTTTCATATAAATTGCTTTCTTTTAAAGGGTGAGCTTACAAAGTTGGTAAGATCTGTCTCCTTCCCTTCGTTGCACAGATTGGGAACCATGAACATGGAACATTGCCTATGCTGCCACGCCCACTTGATAGAGTTGGTTAGTTTTGTTGAACTGTTTCTCTTTTACTTTTAAAATTTTGTTTGTTGGCTAGATAGGTAGGAGACAGGGGAGAGATACATTTGCAAATGAGAGTGATGTAAAAAAATTTAAAAATTTTTAATGTGATCCCACACAAAATAAACAGAAGCTAACTACACTGAGAATTTCCATGTGGTCTGGTTTCAGCAAAAGGTTTTTTTTTTGGAGGGGGGCATCTTAGAGGGATTCTTCATTACAGATTATGAATAATTGTCTGGGAAGGACTACAAAAAGTAAAATTATCTTGCCAGAAATGTCATCTATAAAATTTGTTCCATCTCTGCTTAATATTAACATATTTCATCTTGTTGAATAGATAACTAAACTGGGGATAGCTTGATCCACCCTGCTTTTAGTGAGACACATGGGGCTAACCCCCTAACCACCTGATGCAAATTCCTCCCTCTGGCTTTCGTTTGCTTTTCTACTGAAAAATAGCTTATCTTATACATACAAAAAAATCAATAACTTATTTTTACTGTGCCTCTGTAGGGTGCATAGAGCTCAAAAGAGAGATTAAAAAAGCAATCACCCTGTAGCTCCAATATGTAAAATATAACTATCCTAGATAATGACAGCTTTTTTTCTCTTCTTTAAAAAAATGCTAGGTCCATTATACATTTGAGTCACCTATTAGAAATGTCACTTGCTTCAATCATCACCATGGTAACAGAGGTTCTGAAACACATCTTTTCCTTTTGTTCAGATAGAAAAGTCCAGTCTATGAAAATATTTTGCTATTAACCTGATTAGAGTCTAATTAAGAAGCTGTTCATTCTCCAAGCAGCCTGTATTAGGGTTATATTAGCTAGTAATCAGCTATATGCCTTTCTTTGTGAAATCAAAGCAAAAGAATTATGGGGGAAAGGGAGGATCACAATAGAAATGAAAATGACTCCAAGTGAGAAGGAACGTAACCTGGAGTCAACAGGTTACTCACCTTCTGCTTCTGAATAGGATGGAGACACTCCTCTAAAATCGGCTGTAAGGAACGATCACTGACAAATTGACAACTACACTTGACAATGGAAGTCATTTTTAGAAGTTCAGTTCTCCTCTCTTTTCCCATCCACTTGTTGGCCACAAATACCATTCAAGGTAAAATATTTGGGAACCATGAATAAATGCTTGAAGGTTATTGTGTTAGATTAGTAAAATGGAAAATTATGAGGATTACAAATTCTTTCCTGAATTAACAAGGTTCTTTCCACTCAGTTGCCTAGAAAAAGCCAATTTTATTTTTCCTAGAAATTTGCTGGATGCTATAAGGAGAGTTGACTCAACTAAGCTTGTGTTAGAAAAAAAAAATATTTGTGTGTGTGTGTGCTCATGTGTCAGCTATGATCCCATGTTTGTTTTTTCCAGTGGGTTAGGAGAGTTATCCCATATTTGTTTAGGTACTGCTGGTGTGCATGTATCAGTCCAACATAGGAATTTGTAAGGACTGAGGTCTCTATCAGTTCATCAGACTGTCTACTTAACCCTGATACATTTTTCAGGTGACAACACAGCTTACTGAACCAATCAATTCCAAGAATGAACTAGGTGTGAACAAGGTCTAGCATTTCAGCTAGGTGTGACAGAAAGTCATTTAGGATTGGTTGAAAGATCCTCAATATAACAGCAATTCAGTACAAAACTGAGAGATTCAAATGAGATGGATGAAAACAATTCCATCCAAGCAACTGAGGATGAATTTGGGGAAAGGAAATCACCCTGGCTTCAGTTTCCTTTCCTCCACTCCCTTTTAACTAGAGAAGTATCTTTTGAGAATCCACAGGATTGGGACTTTTTAAAAATCAGCATTCTAATCCTAGCATTGACTCCAGAACAGCTGATGCCATGTCTGCATTGGGAAACAAGGAAAGAGTAATGAAAGCCAGCAATATTGTTTGAAGAACAATTTTGAGTGAATAGGTCATTTTGACTATTATAAATACCCAAATTTAATGCAAAGGGACATATGAAGGAAGACACTATCTACATCCAGAGAAAGAACTCATAAATAGAAGTATGTATAGGATGATTTACACACACACACACACACACACACACACACACACCTATATCCATACATATTTGTGTCTAACGGTAGCCATCTCTGGTGGGGAGAGGGAACAAAGAAATTTGCGTGATAGCTTCATTGTATATTTAAAAGGAGTAACAAGTTGTACATAAGAGATTTGCAGTTTCATGTGCAATCATCTTTTTCATCATACTATGTTATAGAAATGCTTGTTTTATTCCAGAAAGTAAAAAAAAAGCTATTGTTATCTCAAAATAAAAAAGAAAGGAAAGAAAAGGCAGTTTTAAGACTAGACAGGATCTGGCAGAGATGCATAAAGAGAACTTCCTGAACATCCCATAAAAGGGAAAAAGAACTTCCAATAACCAAGAACTGTAAGTTACCTCTTTGATACATGTGCTCTATAAGCCTGAGCTTACCTTCCCCTGGACTGTATATGTTCTTTCAAGAGAATGTATTGAAGACTTTGGGAACAGAATGTTTCATAATAATTGTTCTTACAATATCACCTTGATAACTACTTCTTTCTAAAAGTTAATTAAGTCGGAGTAAGTAGTATCATTAGATAGTTATGGGGAGGGGAGGAATCAAGCTAATGGGAGCTCCTGAACATTAGAAGATCACCCCTAGAATTCTGATAGGAGAAGCATCAGAACATATCCTTCATGTTATTACTTCCTCATTGAAACAGCCCTGCCAAGAAATGTTTTATAGAGTGTTACGCTTACTGCATGAAACAGTGTGGATGTAATATAAATGGTACTATTTTGTGGGAGAGAAGGTAGCAGGGTGCAGTGGATGTACTAGCAAAAATGAGAGGGGATGGGATCAAGGGAACATGTAGAAGGACTGACCTCAGTATAGAGGAGGGTCATATTTTAGGAGAAACTGGAGTAAAAGACAAGACAATGAGAGCTGATGTCAAGGGATTTGGAGACAAAAATGGAAGAAAATGAAGCTTACAGCAAATGTTCTCTATTTTCCCACTAAAGTACAAGGCAAGGTTCTCATCTAAGGTTGTAGGGGTAAGGAGAGGTATGGGAGGCTTAAGGAGAGAAGAGGTTTGCAACAGGCTCTTTGAGGAGACAGAAAATAAATAGGGGAGGATTAAAAGGAGTAAGGGCTCAACTGGAATTAAATAATATAAATTTGTAAATGATCCCATTGGTTACGTGACTTCTTCCAGCTCCATTCAGCAGCACCATAAATAGAGGAAGTAGCTAGAAGGAACAATTCAGATGTGGAATTTGTCAAGTCTTAAGCAACCACAGGGGGAGGGGGGAGAAAGGATCTGAAAGTAGGAAGCAGTATAGAATAAATTCATTATGTGGTCAAGATTGGAAAGGGAGGATACTGAAGTCAGAGCAAGGGAGATGGGCAAAGAAAGTACTAAGAGGTTTAAGAAATGAAGATCCTGATGAGGCTGAAGAACAGAGAGGGGAGATGAAAAGGTAGGAGGTTATGATCAATAAAGAAGGAATTTCAGTGTCATGGACGTGGAAGTTCAATTTTTGTGGGTGATGGGGAGATAAGTCCTTGACTGTTCATGTGTGTGACTGATGTACTGGAGAAGTAATGGGAATTACAGAGAGAAGAACTCAAAGACTAAGGTGTTGGAAGGTATTATGTAATCCCCTAAAACAAGGGCAAGAGTTAAATTGGAAAGGAAGACTGAGCCAAAAGCTGAACTCATCAAGTCCTTGATGCTCCTATTTCCCCACAATAATTTTTAAAGAACACTTGCATTATCTACAGCTTCTCCTAGGCAGCCCCAGATCATCCTGAGCATCAGCACCCCTGACTTAAGGCTTAGAGTCCTGTGCCATACTTTTATGCTCATTTTCTATCATCGGTCCTTCTTTCCATCTTCTATAATACATCCTAAATTCACATTCTCCCCCACCCCCCTAGCTGTCAGTGATGTCAGTGACTTAGATATTTCTGGACCCATGGAAACCTTTCCCTTTTTGGGTCACTCTCCAAGCTTCTGCTTCTTCTTTTTTTAAATAGTAATACAGTGTGACACTGTTCTTTCCCTGACACCACGAACTTCCTATTTCTCCAGTCTCCACTTTAATCTAGAGTGTTATGGCAATGGACTTGATGTGAGAATCACCGCGGTTCAAATTCTATACTTGGACCCTGGGTAGGTAACTCAGTTTTTCTGCACCTTGATTTCCTCATCTAGAAAATAAAGATTGGATTTCATGGCATCCTAACATCCCTTCTAGCTCTAATTAAACAATTCTATGAAAAGGAGAGAGATGATCCTAATGGGAAAAAGAGGAATGCTCTATCCTAAACCAGAGAGACCTCATGTCTTCTCTGATATTGATTTCTAACATTTGGGAGCCAGTATACCTGGAGTTTACTTTGCTCCACTGGAGAAGCAGGGAGGTGCCATCCCACAACTGCAATTTTTCTGGGTCATGAATCTAACAATTTTAGAGATGTCTTGTAGCAGTTCCCTATGTACTTTCCCTTTCTCACCAGCTTGAGAGAAAGGGACAAAGGTCACAAAAACTCTTTTTCCTCCCCCATCCCTTTCTCCCTACAAAAGGGAGGAATGAGTCTCTCCCTTCCTCACATAAAAACTCTGCCAAAACCAAAACAGGACAAAACCCTATTATTAGCAATAGGCACAGGGTACAGAGGAACATAACTGGTGTTAGGCACCATGGATTAGTCTCAGGGGCTTCACTCATACCTAGGATAGTTTTAGGCAAAAAATCCATGTTTAAATTGGCTTTGCACTGCCTTTAGGGGTGGTGTCCCATTATCAGAGCAATTCATCTTTCACAAAGTTCAGAGTGCAGTGTGTGGGAGAGTGGGGAAATACACAGCCAGTTAAGATTCCAAGAAGTGAGCACAGCTGCTTTGGGTTTCCCCTCCTGTCTCCTTCACTCTTGTCATATGTGTCCTTGTTTGCTCTACCACCATGGAAGGCAGTCAGGAACTCACTGAGTATGACTCCGTTTCTCTTACATTGTATTTGGTGTAGGGTGTTCAGAGAGGACTAGCATCTCTGATGTGAGGGCTGCTGAACCATTTTCAGGATTGCTTATCAACTTTGGTGTGCACCTGTCACCCGACTCTTACCTGTGGTTCCAAGAAGCTATGGCATGCTCAACGGCCACACCTCAGTAAAATCATCTCAGCATATGCACTGAACCAGATTGAGGGTAACTGATGGATAACAAACCCACCACTGCATTAGGGTGGTGTCTACCCCAAGCATATGAAGACTTCCCCCAGAAGAATGGGCAAATGAGAACAAGTGGTTCCAATGGCCATGAAGACAGCTGAAGCAGGCATTGTAGAGCACTTAGAGCCTCAAAATCATCTGTTGCATCCTGGACCATAGCCACTTGTCTTGATTTTTGTCCTGCCACTAGACTCCCATGATTCTGGAAGGGAGAGAGTGAGGCTGATGACTTTCTGCAACTCTGCTTCACATAAATCCAAGAAACTTGAAAGTCATCCTGCAATGTCATTGGTCCTCTTTGGAAGTGAAAAACAAACATTTACTCCATAGTCAGGCTCTGAGATGCTTTGAATGGAGCACACACAACATAAAAGAGAGAGTATCTGACAATAACAGATTTAGACTTGAGAATGATCATCAGTCTGATCCATCAGTCCCTCATCAGTGGGAAACATTGTCTACTATTGGACATCTACATGGTTTCCTTCCTAAAATCCCATCCAAAGGTATCATTTCAGTCAATAAGCAAAGACATGCAAACCTTTTCAATACATTTACACCCCCGTGGGTGTAGACTGTGATAAACCCTACATCTAACCCTTGTGACCTAGGTGGCTTTGAGCAAATCTCTTCATCTTTGTGGGTCTCCTTTTCTTCATCTGTAAAATGAGGAGGCTGGACTAGGTGTCTCTGAAGTCTTTTGTAGATCTATGACTCCATCTATAAGTAGACATCAATGAGGCTTCTCAGAAACACAAGAATATTGAGCTCCTTCATAACCATGGAGGCAGGAAGCTGGGAGAGAAAACTCAACAAATTGGGGTGAGGGGTGGGGGCAGTGGGACAGTTTTCAACTATTTTGAAAGGTTGCCTAGAGCTGATATTGATGGATTCCCTCTTGTTGAAGGTCAATTACACCTGTCATTTAATTTTTGATGGGTACTATCTACCTCCTCCATTCATCTACCATCCACATACCTTGCCCTCCCTCCCTAGAATAGAAAAAGGTGGGGCAGGATTGGGCCACTTGTAATGAGATGGTTTTATAGTGGCCCTTCCAAGAGCCTGAACAGCCTTCTTAGCAAGCGTTCCAAAACTGTGCCCCATCAAACAGAATATATATGCACAGGGGGATAAGAACAACAATATTTAATGATAATAACAATAATTAGCATTTATATAGCATATTAAGGTGTGCACATCACTTTATATATGCTCTTATTTGATCCTAACAACTTTTTGAGGTAGATGTTATTATCCCAGTTTTACAGATGAAGAAACTAAGGCTGAGGGAGGTGACAGTGAAGGAAGCTGGGAAATGGAGTGATAGAATACTAATCTCTAGCCTTACAGACACTTTAAAGTTTGCAAAGCACTTTACATGTATTATCTAACCCTCAGAACAAGCCTTCAAAGTAGGGGTTATTATTACAAATATGGAAACTGAGGCTGAAATAAGCTAAATAACTTTCTCAGATCACTTTTCACAGATCTTTCCTGACTTCAAGTACAGAGATGACCCAATGGGTCACCTAGCTGCCAATTAGTATTATATCATAACAGCTCTCACTGACAGCCAAGGCAAAATTCTGTTAAAAGGATGGTCATACTGTCAGGTCAAAGCAAATTAAATGCCTAAGAGAATGGACCAATGAAACCAACCAAAAGAAAAAAAATATTATCTCAATACTTTTATAATAAATTTCTTTCCTGTCTTTTATTAATGAAAGAATCAGCTATTCCTCTTGTGAGAACATTAATAATCTTTGAGTAGCACCAAATTCAGTACCTTCTTGAGAAATATGAGCATGAATTTCTAGCAAATAGCACTGAAAAATACTGTTTTATGTTTTTGTTTTAAACAGGTAAGGACTCTTAAATCTTAACAATGATTAAATTGCCACCATGATATCATAATTTATCTAAATTTCATTCAAAATTTGAAGTATTGGGGATTTGAACAATTCTTTGTCGCATCCTACCAGTGTCTTAAGCTTTCAACTGCTCTGTGATATCAGTGATGGTTGTATTCTCCCCATCGCTGTAGACTACAATCCAAAGAACTTTTTTCTTCCAAGGAAGTGCCAACTATAGGGTTGTTCTAGGATCCCTTGAACACGGTGGGACCTCCCATAGAAAAGGAGGACTGGCTTGAATACTTGTGGGTTCCTCTGATTTCTTTATGCTTTTGCAGATAGATTATAGGATCATATACAAGCAGTCCCAAAAATCTTAGTGTAGTAAAACTTGGAAAAGCAGCAAGACCTTGGAAACCTTGTGCTTAGATCTGGGAGGAACCTTAGACATCATTGGTTCCAACCCCCTTCATTAACAAATGATGAAATTGAGTTCTGGAGAAGTGAATTGGCTTCTTGTTGCCTAAAATGCCAATAGAAGTAGCAGAACCAGTATTAAAACTCTGACTTCTCATTCAGCCTTTAATTCATTACATCTTGGATCTTGTTCTCTCATTACCAGGAGTTATTCAGACTGTGCAGGTCAGATGGGAAAGGATTCATCTCTCTGACTCCTCCAAGTGTATGTTTTCCTTTGGGGAATTCTCAACCACAGAGTGGTACTAGGGCCCTGGGTATGAGGGATAAAAGTGTTGTCTTGAATGGTTATAGATTTCTTGAAGTCCTTTGTAGTTTTGTGCGGATTTTTGCATTCTTTCTGTGGTGTGAAATGAAGGTAGTCTAATATTTGATATTAATTGTTAGTCTGAGTGCTTACACAGGGGTTAAATCATCTGTAAAGAAATGAATGACATCTTCATATTTTTTGTGGAAAACCCAAGTGGGAGTAAAAACCAGAGAATGAAATAGGAAAACATACTATATGTAACATTAAAACTAAACTGTGTAAACTCAGAGCTTGGGGTTCTGGATCATAAATTAAAGGAAGAAAATTAATCAATTTATCTGCTTTTCTACAAGGGTGAATTTTTAATATAAATATACATTATAAATATTCAATATCAATGTAATGACCAAACTGGACTCTGATACCTCAGTCCTCAGTGTGCTATTTAAGGAAGGTGAAACGGAACTTCAGAAGAAAAATGAGCAAGAATGGCTGGATCGGAGCAAACACAGACCAAGGGAATTTGTGCTGAAGTTGACATGGGAAGGAGAGAAGGGAGGGAGGGATTTATCAAGCACCAATTATGTACCAGTATCTATGAGATAGATACTAAGATTCTAAGTATTTTACATAAATTATTTGATTTGATCCTGACAATGACCTAGAGGGAAGATGCTATTATTATCCCTATTTCATCATTGAGGAGACTGAGGTAAACAGAAGTTAAGTGACTTGCTCAGGGTCACAGAGCTTGTAAATGTCTAAGGCCAGATTTGAACTTGCATCTTTCTAACTTGAGGTCTAGTATTCTATCCGCCATGCCACCTAGCTGTAAGGCATTGAGGGATTGTTTTGTAATGAATCACAAGGAGGAAAAAGATAGCTAAAGAAAAAAATTCCTCAGGTAATAAGTAACTTTAAAGGTCAAAAGAACATTGTAATTACCAACTAGTACACAGACTCTCTCATCTTTATAAAATTTATGTGAGAATATAGATAAGCATGATTTTAATCAATCAACAATTAATGATTTCCAGTCAGGAAGACCTGGGTGCATATCTTATCTCTGACACATACTGAGTCTGGGACACTGGGCCAAACTTTTATAATATAAGCTTATATAGTATGACAAGTCTCTTAATCTCTTCCTCAGTCTCCTCATCTGTAAAATGGGGATAACAATAACACTTACCACCATGAGATTTTACAAGGATAAAATACAATCATATTTGTAAAGTGATTTGCAAACCTTCTTAGTAAACCTGACAACTCTCTGAGACTCAAAGGTTCTAATTTACTCTGGTAGAGGAAGTTCAATACTGGGTGCTGTCTAGCCTTGCAAAGTTACAAATCTGGCATAAACAAACAACAAACAAATAAGTCAGTAAGTCTACTTTGGCACTTACAAGAAAGAAGCTTCTTAAATGCAAGACCATCTCAACAATATTTTGTATTTCCCCTGGCACCAAACACAGAATTCTATACAGAGTAGGTGCTTAATAAATGTTATAGGAGAGGGGGTGGGTTGATTGTGCTCAGTCTCCCAGCTATTTTTATAATCTAGTTCCTTGACTGCTGCTGAGCTTTGAATGAACCTAAAGGTCCTGAGAGGCAGAACTGAAGCAGGAAAGCATGCCAGGCACATGGGAGAGTTCATATAAAGGCAAAGAGGTGAGAAATGGAATGTTGTGGACAGGAAAAAGGAAGCAAGGCAGTTTGGAGAGAATATTGTGTACAAAGAGAGGAGGACGTGATCAGAACTGTTGTTTTATCATTTTGGTGACTGCTTGAAGGATGACTCAGAATGGAGAAGAGCTTTAGATAGGAAAGGCAAATGGAAAAGAATGCAATATTCTCAGCAAGAGGTGGTGGGGACCTGAACTGGGATAGTAGTTGTGTAAGATCAAAGACATATGCAAGGGATCCTGGAAAGCGATAAGAAGGATAAGATTTTACAATTAATTTGGATATATGACATGAGAGAGAATGAGGAGACAAGAAGGATACCAAGGTTACAAACCTGGAAGACTGGAAAGGTGGCAACCCCCTAAGCCAGGGTGGGATAGCTATGGCCTCAAGGTTAGAGGTCCTCAAGTGTGGTCCTTTTACTGAATGCAAACAGTTGATCTAGAGGGCCACATGTGGCCTTGAGGCCACAGGTTCCCCACCCCTGTGGCCCAAACAATAGTTAGGAAATTTCAGAAGAGAAGTAGGGAATGTTAGAGTTCTGTTTTGGACATGTTGAGATTCAGATGCCAATGATACATCCTGTTTGAAATGGACACTAGGCAATTTGTGATGTGTGACTGGAGCTCAAGAGACAAAGGCTGAGTACGTAGATTTGGGAGTCATGCAAGGTGATGATAAATAAACCATCTGAGAGATGATGAGGTCACTAAATGAGAGAGTTTATAGAGAAAAGAGAAACAGGACTGGACAGAGCCTTGAGGGACATCCACACTTGGTGGTCATGACAGAGATAGTGAGTTGGCAAAGGAACCTGAGGAGACAAATGGAAGAAAAAGGAAAGAACCACATCACATAAAAAAAAAAAAAACAGAGAAAAGAGGGTGAGGTTGGCTAACAGCATCAAATGATGTGGAAAGGTCAGAAAGGAGAAGGAATGAGAAGAGGCCATCAGATTTGGCAATTATGAGATTTTTAGTAACTTTGGAGAGAGCAGTTTCAGTTAAGTAATAAGGCAGGAAGCCAGATTGCAGGTGGTTAGGAGGAGGGGAGGATGAAAGCAATTGAAAGGTTATGTCTTTTGTTTTAAATATGTAAACAAACACTGCCCATATATGCTATATCTGTCCATATGGGTTGTCTAAATGCAGCTTACAGAAGGCATTATTAGACATCTCTGTAGGCTTACCACTCCATGCCAAGACAAACTGATTCCTGCCTTGAGGGGAAAAGAAGGGACCATGTGGCAAGTCATTCTATTCTAAAGTACCAGAGTAAAATGGTACTATATAAGCCTGCTAAATACTGCTGATCTGGAAGTATTACAGGTTCAGGACCAAGTCACTTTTCTAGTCACTTTTCCTGTTATCTGAAGGATATTTCAAGCTTATACCCACCATCTCAGCTCTTCCTGCCAAATGGTAGTTGTACAAAAGACTATTCATCCCAAGCAGTGAATAGTAGGTGAACCCATTTATCCAAGCAGATAGTAAACAGAAATTGGAGAAATTCAACAGATCAGAATATACCAAAAAATGCAGAATGAAGCAATTCTCCTGTTTGACATGAGATATCTCAGCTCAGCCAAGAGAGAGACCTTGAAAGCCTTTCTCTTTCTCCTTTCTGGACTTGGTCCCAAAAAGAGTCTAGAATCATAAATGTTCTCTCTTGAAAAAGGAATAAAGATTGTCTCTAATGCTCTTACAGCTATACTCCAACAGTCATAAGTTGTCATGTTCACATTTTTTTTTCAACCAGTTAGGAAAATGGTTCAGGTTTGATTGTACATCTTTGTAACAGTTCTTCCCTGAGCCAAAAATTTTCTTTCAGTTCCTTGAAAATATCAGCTAGAGAAAGCTGTAATAACACACCACCAACCTAAACATCAGTGCTTTAAAACAACTAAGGTGATTTTCTTGGCTTCTATTTCTTAAGGAGCATCAAGGTGGCATAGTGGATAGAGCACCGGGCATGAAGTCAGGGAGACTTGAATTCAAGCCCAGTCTAAGGCATTTATTATCTGTGTGATCCTGGCCAAGTCACCGTCTGTTTACCTCAGTGTCCTCATCTGTTACATTACAACAATAGAACCTACCACCAAGGATTATTGTAAGGATCCAATTAGACAATAATGATAAAGAACTGAGCACAGTGCCTGGTACACAGTAAGGGCTATATAAATGTAAGTGGCTATTATCACGGGGGAGAATACCTCAATTTTTTATTCATTAGTTTATCCCCTTCTAAATACGAAGAGATCATCAAATAATAAAACCAAGTCAACCCATTTATCCAAAAAGATAACAAAGAGAAATCAGAAAAGTTCTTCAGATCAGAATATACCCCCCAAAATATGCATAAGTAGAAATGAGATAAGATTTTGGATTAACCAAGAGAGAGTCTTCAGTCTCACCTGCAGGACAATTTCCCCAAGCCTCTAAAGACTGAAGTTGGAAATTAGGGACATGTTGAAGAGACAGGTTTCCCTATATGTCTGCCAGAAAGTCTTTTTCTTTCTTCTCCCTGGAGTTAGTCCCCTATCTAGAATATAAAAGTCCAGATTAGAATCAGAGGCATGAGAACCAGACCTTGAAGGGTCAGAATGGTTGTTTTAGGTTTCTGAAACACTTGAGACCCATACAACTTTCCTTAAATATCCTCTTAACCCTTTTTCTTTCCAGTTATCTTTTATTGAACTGTTAACTTTAGGGTCAGAAGTGGCTACACGATAACAAACATTCTGAAAGGCAGATGAATGAGCACAAATGACAGGCTAACAAGTACAGTAGTGTTATACAGTATTGATGAATCAGTCAATAGGCATCTACTACACTCCTACTATGTGCCAACACAGTGTCAGTTTATACAAACACAAAATAACTAGGTGATTCAATCAACCAGTCAATTTAGAGTGTGAATGTGTGTGTATGTGTACATAAGGGAAAAGGTGGTGTGGAAATCAAACCAACAATTATGGTCAATTCAATCTAATTGGTTGAAATAATAGCTCCATTGTAGATCCAGGCTTAATATGTGAATTGATCCCTACCTACTAGGTAGTTTATAATATAATTAGTGAAAATTTATTTAATTTAATTTATTAAGTCCATCATGTTACAGATATTATATTAGTCACTGGAGATACAAAGACAAAAGTTCAGTCATCCCTACCCTCAAGGAGCTTACATTTTATCAGAGAAGATCACAAGTACATACAAAAATGGATACAAAATAAATAGAAGGTAATTTGAGAAAGAAAACCACGAGCAACTAGCAGGAAGGGATCAGGAAAGGCTTTCTGTAGAAGGACAATACAATATATCAAACTATTGAATGGATATAAACATTATAAAACTTTAATCATAATAACTTTGTTCATAGGGTATTAACACATACATTTTAATTATTTTGAAATATTATAAATAGAGAATATAATTATAAAAATGTAGTAATTAAATTAGAAAACATCTGGAAGGACTTTTAAAGACAGTCTAGATTCCCTAGTTCATTCTTATTCCTTCCAACTATTTTAGGAAGAAATATAGGTAAATCCACAACCTTGAACCTTCAAGACTGTCCTACTTTTGTGTGTAAGTACATAATGATGTCATCATGTGACAAACTTCTTTCTACATAAGAAAGAAAAAAATCTGAAATTCTACCCCAACCTAGCTCATGAAATTTCGTCAGTCTTTAGCATGTTTTTATTTCCAATTTTTCTTTCCCTTCAAATCCATTGCCTTACACAGTACCAGAAACAAATTCACTGTACCAAAATCCCACAAAAATTTGGGATAATATTTTTAGCTTGACAGTTTTAACATACTTCGAGCTTTTGCACATGCAAAAGCCTTAATTTTCTTTTTATATATATAAATACCCAAAGTCCCGCTTATTTGAATGATCACTTTCTTTAGAAACTTGCCAGTGAGTAATAAAAATGTGATTTTCTGAATCCCGGAATTCTAGTTAAAAGACTTCTTGGGAGTCATTTGGCGCAGCGTATCTCAGAAATGGCCACCTAGCTTGAGGATCTCTGATCACAAGGAACCCACAGCCTCCTAAAGTAGCTCATTCTGCCCATTCTCCTAATTGTAGGGAAAATTGTTCCTTACAGCAAGACTAAATTGGTCTTTTTTTGGTAATGACCACTGGTCCTGTCCTTTGGGGCGAACAAAATAAGTCTAAGTCTAAACCTCCTCCAAAGGACAGCCCTTTTAATACTGGAGACTAGCTATCCTATCACCAGTGAGTTCTCCCTTCTTCGGCTTAAATATGCCACATTTCCCTTTCATTATCAATTCTGCACTTCAAAAATTGAAGTCTGAAGGGATATTGAGATATGAAGTTTTTAAAGCTCTTTAAAATTGCTCATAGGAATTGAGGGATTTTATTATTGCAATGGAAATAAACTTTTCAATAGAAATCCAAGGCATATCTCAAGCTACAATGATCTGGAACAATGTCTTTTCCTTTGAGAATTGTAAAATTGAGATGAGGGTGGAGAATGGTTCTAGTGAAGGGATTAGGAAGTGGATTAATAAAGAACAGTCCGCTCACACAAGCTGGAAAAGTTTGTAGCACTTCTTCATCAAGAGGATTAGTTTGTCTTGCACCTAAGCCATGGAAAAACATAAAATACAGTAGTTTGCAAATCATTGGAGAGGCAAAGTGATGAAAGCAAGAAAACGGATAAAGAATTCGACCTGGTTCTAAAGTTTAATTAACTAACTTTTACAACAAGCAATCATCTCTCTCTCTCTCTCTCTCTCTCTCTCTCTCTCTCTCTCTCTCTCTCTCTCTCTCTCTCTCTCTCTCTCTCTCTCTCTCTCTCTCTGTCTCTCTATCTCCCTCTGTCTGTTTCTCTCTTTCCTATCTTTTTCATTCTCTGCCTGCCTTTCTCTCTTTCTGTCTTTATTTGTCCATCTCTGTCTCCCCCTTCTCAGTTTGCCTGCTTCTCTCTGTCTCTATATGTCTGCCTTCCTGTCTAATTGTCTGTCTCCATTTCCCTGTGTCTCTGAGTCACATAAGCACACATACTGTTTTACTTTGTATTCCCTTTTTCACAAGATGAAATTGATTTTCAACCTAGCCTTAACTAACAAGCAATGTATCCACAAACATCGGTACATCTGATTAAGCCATTGTCTGCTTGGTGAAGCATTAAGCTTTCTCTCTCTTTTAACAAACGATCGATGTCAAAATATCAAACATTCAGTTCACCTCAGAAAAAGCTAGAGGCGGAAGAGAGGTAATACTGAAATAACTAGAATGGATTTTGGATTTATGTCATCTGGACTTCTGGCCTTCTTTGCATTTCTTTGTTGGATAAGAGCAAGGGTTCTACCAATTCAAACAAAGCCATTTTTTAAAAAAGAGAAACACCACTGGGGGAAGCATTTCTGGATTTGATAAACTATAAATGGAAGTTGGAAGAGGTATAAATGCTACAAAGTATCCCTTCAAATCATAACCACAAACAAAAGATACATCCCTTTCAAAACAACAAATCACTTAATTTTCAAATTTGGGAGAAAAAGGATAGAAAACTTCTGTAGTGTATACTTGAGTAAACTCAAAGCACCTTTAAGCGCAGATGTACCAGAAGTGGGGAACCTGTGGGCTTTGAGGCCACATGTGACCCTCTAGGTCCTCCAGTGAGGCCCTTTGTTCAGTCAAAAGGCCACACTTGAGGACCTAAAGGGCCACATGTGGCCTTGAAGCAGCAGGTTTCCCATCCTTGCCCTAGACAAAATAGTGGCCTGGCTCTTTGGGCTTAGCTTTGTCTCAGGGTCTCACACACTAATGTATACACACAAGGTAAAGTTGTTGTTGCTTATTGGAATTATTGGACAAATAGCCCCTACCTGAATAAGAATAGGCATAGGTTAGCCTTCAGAGAATCAGAGAGAGCGTCTATGTGTGTATGTATACATTCATACTTATGTGCAAAGTCAGCTACTTTATATAGTCAGAGAGACCTCATTTTTCAAAACTTTGTTTAAGACTTTGAGTGCTGAGTGTACAGGTAGTCAGCCTGCAGGAGATGGCCATCTGGAAATACCGTTACCCATGTCCACTAATCCCATCTCCCTATGATACTGTGATGAGAGGGGAGCTGTGGTGGCACTAATCCCATTTCGTCTTAATTACATGTACCAATCAAAATACTTTTGCCCTTATATGGACATTGTTTACTCCTGCCTATAAAAAACTGCACACAGTTTGAACGGGGGGCCAGTCACACCTAACCATTTGCTGCTTGCTGTGCTAAATAAAACTACTTTTACCTTTTTTTCTGAGTTTGCCTCATTGACTAGGTCAAGACAAGAACCAAGATTTCATTTAACAATTACATGTGATAAACTAGTTGGTTGGTTATTATTGTCCTCTGTTCTGGAAGAGGACCGACATGATGTCACTATGCTAGAGTCAAGTTTCAACATGTCTGATTGTGTCTGGTCAGACCAATGTGAGCTCTGAATGCTCTACCACTGGTTGGGCACAAATGGTCTGTGTGAAAGTTTGGGGTGGCTACTCTAAATCTGCACATCTGACATTTCCTTAGCACTCTTTCCATTCTCTCTCACATTCTCCTTTGGAGCCTTCCAAACATTGAGCTAACTCTGGCTATTTATGTGATAAACTAGAGTGAAGTTAACAGTGGAGACCCAAACTCTGTAACTAAAAAATTTTGTTGTTATTCAGTCATTTCCAACTCTTTGTGATATCTTTTGGAGTTTTCTTGGCAAAGATATTGGAGTGGTTTGCCATTTCTTCTGCAGCTTATTTTACACAAGGGGAAACTGAGGCAAACAGGGTTAAGTGACTTGCTCAGGGTCACACAGCTCATGTTTAAGACCAGATTTGAACTGAAGAAAATGTCTTCCTGACTCCAGGCCTGGCACTTTATCCACTGTGCCACCTAGATGTCCCAGCAATAATTTAAATTAAAAAAAAATCTTTAAACCGAAAATTTGAAGTAAAACCTTAAGCCTGAGCTCATTAAGAGAATTAAGCTAGAACAATCCTCCTCTCTATATCTTGCTAGCCTGGAACTTGAAGCAGAAAATTTCCTATAAGAGGTGAAAAACCTTCTAGGGAAGAGTGAAAAGGATACACCATTGTTGTTGTGTGGTCTGTCCTTTGTTCTCAAAGAGGATCGTAACACCAGGGAGATGATGATATAACCTGCAATAGATTTTGATTTGAGTGAGGGCGGTGTAAGGTCACCAGCCTCACTTTCTCCTCTAGAGCCGTCTGGGTCCAGTGACCAGATACTGATGGTTCAGGATCCAGTGGGAGACCAAATGTACCTAAAAGACAGTAACCCTACAAACCGCAAGGCTATTGTTTTTCCTTTGTCTGAGGCACAGGTGACTGCTTCAGTCAAAGAGATATTTTTAAAAATCTGACTTTTCAACTGAAAGGCATGGCAGGGTTCACTCTTCTCATGAGGAAGAGAGCGTTATAGTCAACTGTTTCAACTGAAGCCAGAGAGGAGGAGAGAGAAACTCCTTAGCCTTTACTTAACCCTCACTCCTTTACTTGATGGAACTGTATTTCTCAGGGTCTGGCGATGATTATCCAGTGGAGTGGGACCGAGTGGAGTAGCATCAATCACAGAACCTCAGTAAGTCACTTAACTTCTCTGTGCCTCAGTTTTCTCATGTGTAAAATGAAGCAATTGGACTTGATGTCTTCTGGTTTTCATTGATCTGGGCAATTTTCTTTTATAATTTCTTAAAATATAGTGTCTAGCCTTTGGCTTTTTATTTTTGTCCTCAGGGAATCCAATGATTCTTAAATTCTCTCTCAAATTTTTTTCCACATCATTTTTTAAATATTGAAGAGTTTACATTTTCTACTATTTTTCAATAGTTTTGTTTTGTTCGAACTTTTCTTGCTATCTCATGAAGTCATTTAGTCTTGCTTTGTCTACTCTAGTTTTCAGAGAGTTTATTACTTGAGCAAGGTTTATCACTCTCTCTTCTCAGCTATTTATACTCTTTTAAATTCTTTGCCCAAAAGCTCATATTTCGTTATTTAATCTCTTATTTTTTTCTAGGTATTAATATAGTCCTTGTAGAAAGTGGATTTTTTCCCCTTTGGGTCATTGATTTTTGTTTGGTTCCTTTTACACCTTTTGTTCCAAGCTATTTATCTTCTTTCCATTTTTTTCTCCAGGGTTTTGATTTCATTTCATTTATTTTTTATATATGGAATAAAACAAGCATTTCCATAACATAGTACAATAAAAAAAGATGATTGTACATGAAACTGCAAATCTAATATGCACAACTTGCAATCCCTTTCAAATAGACAACAAAATTAGCATGTAAAATTTTTCCCTCCTCCCGCCCTTGAGATGCCTACCATTAGAAATACATACACACACACACATACACAAACACACAGGCGCAAATTATTCTATATGTACTTCTATTCATCAGTTTTTTTCCCTCTGGATGCATATAGTGTCTTCATGGGTCCTTTATAGTTATTGGGATATTTATAATACTTAACTTATTTACTCAAAGTCATTCTTAAGACAATATTGCTGTTACTGTATACAGTGTTCTCTTGGTTATACTCATTTTACTTTTCATTGTTTTGTGCAAGTCTTTTCATGTTTTTCTAAAATCGTTGAGCTCATCATTTCATATAGGACAATGGTATTCCATCACAATCATATACCACAACTAGTTCGGTCATTCCCCAGTGGATGGGCATCCTGTCAATTTCCAGTTCTTTGCCACCACAAAGAGAGCCGCTATAAACATTTTAGAACACATAGGTTCTTTTCCTTTTTCCAACAATCATCTTTAGAAATAGACCAAGTAGTGGTATTGCTGGGTCAAAGGGTATGGGTAGTTTCATTTCAGATTCATTTTTTAAAAAATCATTTGTTTCCTTTCTTCCAGATATTATTTTAGGCATTGCAACCCAGTCATTTTTTTTTCTCTGAGAAATTATTGTTCTCTTCAAGGTTTTTTTCTTGGGCAAAGTTTGACCACATTGTTTCTTCATAGCATTAGGTATATTTTTGTTAAACCTGAGCTTGATTTGAGTTTGTTTTTTTTTTAGGGTCAGATTCTGCCCTTTGCCATTCTCTTAAATAAGTTGGTCAGCTCCTATTTTGTTAGTTTCCTGAGTTCTTGATATTGTTTTCTACTGCTCTCATGTCTAGGTTCAGAGTTCTGCAGGCTGCAGTATACCCCATCAGAATTCTGTGGCTCACTATCTTCAGTCAAGGCAGCATCGAGGACTACTGCCTCCCTAGGGTTTTCCCTAATGGGGCTTCTGCATTCAGGCTTTTCCACACTTTACTTTGTTTTCACTGGTTTCCTTGGCAGTACTTCTCTTACAGCATATATTACTTTGGTTATCTTTTTTCTCAGTGCTGGACTGGGTAAATGAGCTTAAAGTACATCTTTCTATTTGGGGGGGTCAATGTTTAATCTGTTGCTTTTTTCAGATCACTGTTGGAATAGAAGTGAGAAAGCTGGGTTCCTATACACCTTTCCCAAAACAGTCTCAACCAGAAATTCACCTTGTCTATTCCTAGAACCAAGAAAGTGTTATTTCATTGCTTAGTAATTTCTTGATTATAATAGCTGTTTACATTTCATATCTTTCTTTTGTTTGATGGCATTTTCAAATAAAAATGCCCCATTCACCTCTGGTTGCTTTCAAAGCGAATGATTTGAATTCCTCTTTGGACAAAAATCTATTATTTCGTATTAATTATTTATCTCTTCTTTGCAGGTTATGTTACTGAGTGATGAACCTTGGTCTCCTTTATTTTATAGAAGATCATATTACAACTTGGCTTTTATTTCTCACAAATGAGGAGCAGTCCTACCCATTTCCAAGTGATTTTCTTAGCTAGGTGAAGGATTTTCTCTAAGTTGCCACAGTTTTAACATCTGATTGTGAAAATTTTGCTAGGCATTTGCTCTCTGTAAGTGTTCTCTGGTTTCTACTGCTCTATATTTTATTTTCTGCTTCTAAGACTTTCTGGCAATTTCTCTGTATGTTCCCTAAAGTAAGGCACACAGAGTTTCTTTTTTAAAATTATATTATCATAGAAGGCTTAAAGTCCTTACATTATCTCTCTCAAACTTATCAAGTTCAGTTTCCTTGACATGTAACAAACATATATTATTACATGCTTGTTGGGCTTTGATTTTGTTCAATTAATTTTTCTTCAGGCTCTGCATTTTTGTGTTCCAAATTTGTTATTTTCTCTTTCAGAGAATCCGTTCCCAACAGTTTCTTTGTAATTTACTATAAACTATCTACTCTCTTTTTCATCTCATTAATTTCTTTCTTGAGAGCTTCAATTTCCATCTTAATTTTCACCCCCATTTTTCACATTACTTCTTTTGATTCTTTTATTAACTTTTCTGAATCATCCTAGGAGGTTTTATACTTAGTCCCCTGTAATTTCTAGGGGTTTTAGAGTATTTGTTATTAAAATTTCTTCCTCCTAGATCATTTTTAGTTGATTTCTTTCACTCTATGGCATTTATTCACTATTTCTCCTTTCCTAGATTATCCATTAATTTTTCTTTCTTTATCAGTCTTTCTGCTTTTTTTTTCCCCAGGGATGACTTTCCTATAACTGGCATTCTAACTGGAAGTACCTTCCCTTCTCTACTAGATAGTTTTAAAATGTGTCTATCACTGCTGAGTCTCTACCAGGAGCAGGAAACCTGTGGCTTTGAGGCCACTCCTTCATCTAACCCATCCTTAAATCACCCAGGTTGGACAAATCCTATAAGGTCTCTCTGTCTTAGAGTAATTGTACCTGGTTGGGTGATTGCCAAAAGGAGCTTCTTAGAAGTATCTTCAGCTGGTCTTATAATTCCTATTATCTTTTTGTCAGCCATCCCTTCTTTTCTGGTCTGTACTAGGTAATATTTTGGTAATGCCTCTCCTTCCTCCATAAACTCTCACGTTCTTCAGTTCAAGCCCCTAGGGCTGGTGGAAGGTCTGACATTCCTATGGGGAGAAGGTGGAACTTTTAGAAAAAAATAAATTTCTATCTCATTCAGGGCCTTAAATCATACCAGCCAATCTACAAGTCTAATTTTCTAAAACAAGACCTTCATTTGCTAATCTTTTATGAAGAGATTTGATAAAGGAACTGGTCATAAATACTCATAAGCTGTAGTACTTCAATGATTTCAGGTATATATGATTCAGATAGGTATATGCTCAATCTTTCTAAAAGAACTATACATATCTCTGAAAAAATCCCTATCTTCCTTTTTTTTTCCCTCTGAAAGCTGACGGCATATTCCCGAATGCTATCTCTCTATGCTCATAAAAAGTGTACATAATTTTCTTTAGTGCTTTCTAAGTATTTGCAATGATTTAAAGGAAATATTTTCTTCTTTAATATAAGACCAAGTTCTGACCTCTTTCAGGCCAATGCCCGTCTTTAAAGTAAATGAGAGTTACATGCGAGTACTCTTAAACTTGGCTCAGAACATTTATTTACTTTCTTTAACAGCACAAAATGGGCTGAAATTCAGTCTAGCTGATAGGTGAGTGCTGCTGGTAAGCATTAGCAGCAAAGATTTATTGAATATCTACGAGGTACGTAGTGCTGGAAGGAGCTCTGTAATTCACCTTTGCAGCACTTGGCAAAACTCTTTCCATACGTTATCTCTTTAGTTCCTTACAACAACCCTGTGACATAAGGGCCATTATTATCAGAGAATAAGAACCTGAGGCTTACAGAAGTTAAATGACCGCATCAAGGAGACACTTCCCATCTGAGATTTAATTTGAATCCAAGTTTTCCTGACCCCAGTGTGCTATCCCATCCTGACTCCCTATTTTGACATGCTCCCCTTTCCAGAAAGGCTGTGGAAGGACAGTCCTATGAACCTGCTTTACCATTACTAGGAAGGTTATTATGAGTTCCCAAATTCTCCAAATGCATAAAGAACTCAAAGTAGCTATCCCTTGGTCATCATAACAGAAATTTTAATTTTACCTCACTGCAAAAATGTGTGCGTGTATTTGTATTCATTCATTTTTGACTTGTGATCCCATTTGGGGTTTTCTTGGCAAAGATGCTGGAATGCTTTGCCATTTCTTTCTCTAGCTCATTTTACAGATGAGGAAAGTAAGGCAAACAGAGTTAAGTGACTAACCCCAGGTCACACACTAATATTTGAGGCTGAATTTGAACTGAAGAAAATGAGTCTTCCTGATTCCAGGCCCAGCACTCTATCTACTATGCCACCTAGTTGCCCCCAAAAGCTATCAGCAGGAGTCAAAAAGAAAGAAGAGGAAGCTAGAGTCTGATTGCTTTCATTTACCATCATTCCATTTGTAGAAACTCCTCCATGTCACCAAGGATAGTACAATGGGCTGACTATATCTGGAGCCTGAAGCCCTAGCTTTGAATCCTAGGCCTGCCCTTTGTTACCTCTGTGACATTGGACAAGTTATTTAACTTCTCTGGACCTCAGTGTCCTAATCTATAAGACCCAGAGGGTTGAACTAACTTTTCTCTAAGGTACTTTGCTGCTTTAAATCTATGATCCTTTGATCAATAGACATAATGCTTCCAATAAGTACCAGTCTGTGAATTATTTCTTCCTCTTATACAAAATTATCCCCTAGTGACCTCAGTTCCTTCTTCTCAAGATGCTCCACTTGCAACCATGCAATAGCTTACTCAGGGCAAAAATCTGACCCTGAACCTCTTATTTGAGAGGAAGAGTCTATAAAATTTAGGGCTAGGCTGTCTGGTTAAATATAATGTTATGGTAGCTCTTTCAAAACAATATTTATGCTCTGTACTTATCAATTTGCTTTCTCAAGTAAAATTAGCAGTCTTGTGCCATCCAATATGCTACTTTAAATTTTTTCTTTAAAATCATGTTTATTAATCTCTCTCCTCTGAGTTCCCATGGCACATTTTTGTACCTCTGCTAGCATTCATCACATATTTATTGTTCCCTTCTAATTCATGGTCTGTGTCTCCTAAGCAGTGAGATAGACGGAAGGACAGGATGTTATCCTGCAATGAATCATCTTTATCATGCAGTGTATTAGAGGCTCAAAACAAATAGATGGGAAGAAAAATTCAATGCTTCTGACTCCTGTTGGCTGGTTTTATGCTAATTATCATTTTTCTTTGCCCTGATGTGCTCCATGCCCTCAATTTTTCAGATAACCTCTCATTCGTTATCCTACTAGTAGCTCTGATGATTAGAATAATTTACCACTTCAAGGGACGGTGGCAAGGGAAAGGAAATTGCTTTTAGACTGGGTCTTATTCAGGCAAAAGGAAATGGTTTGTGAGCCACAGGAAACAAATAAACATGCCTGTACCTGGAACTCCAATGATTTTGGCCTCTTTTCTGGCACCAAAATATATTTTTATAGGACAATAGCACAGTGTCTACCTACAGATGCTGTATGCTAGGTTATTAAGACTGTCTAAATTATTCAGGATAAAGATATTGAGTGTGTCTGTGTTGCTTCGGCTGGATTCACTAATTATTGAGTATAAAAAGATACAATACTAGATCTCTTCTTCATATAGCAAAAATGAAATGGTGCCTCATTAACGGTCAACAAGATAGAAGAGGCAGACATAGGACCAAAAGGGCATCATCCTTGCTACCCATGGTGTAGGAATATGAATGACTATCATAGCTTGATACACAAAGTATTACATGTACTCATTTAACCCCATCTCTACCTCTCCCACAAAAGGAAAGAGGAAGAAAAGCTTTTGCAAAAATTTACACAGCTCCTTACAGAGCACTGGATCTGGTATTAAAGGACCTGGGTACCAATTTCAGCTCTGCTACTTACAGAGAAGCTAAACAAACTTTGGCAAATTGCTTAACCTGCTGAGGCCTTCGTTTCCTTATCTGTAAAATCTGTAGACCAGTTGCTGAGTTTCTTTAGAGCTGTAAATTATGACTGCTTTCCACCATGCCAGCAGATGGCACATTTCTCTGTGTTCATCAGTGAAAACACTGAATTTCAGGTCCTATGAAAATTTGGTTTATGTCCTGAAAAGTTATTTAATTACATGGTAAATCAAGCCAAATGCTTATCCCTTTACTGTAATGTTACTCTGGGCATGGAAGGGGCTATCTTTTTAATAAAGGAGAATTGGCAGAATGACCAGATTTTATAGTGGAAATTCTGGGTTGGCACAAACTGTGAGGCATCAGGGAAATGGAAATCATCATTAGAGTCTTACCTTAAAAAAACTGAGAGAGAATACACTTTACTGGTAGCACTAGTAAAAGTCTTCAGCATCATGACAAATCCCCCATGTTAGGGTTTAAGCTCATTCATATGTTAGGAATCAAAACAAAAAAGGCAAAAAGGGAGAGGAGCACCTGGGGGGAAGTCTCATTTCTTTCATTTCCCTCAAGATATCCATTTAGCTTGAAGTCTTTATGAAGTCTTTCCAGATCTTTAGCAGGAAAAGATGATTTCTCTTCTTCATCCTTCTCTAGTTCAGAACCACAGAAAGTTGCTGGGAAATGTAAGCATTGTTCATGTATTTGCCACAGTAACAATATCTCTGCATTTGCTACTTTTTGTACGACAATAACGTCAGCACTTGCTAATTATAAGAATATTACATGAATGTAGCATTCTGAGATCTTTTTACTAAATGACATGCAAGACGTGTAAATAGATAGACTGGAGTTTTTTCATATTTGGTTTGGGGTTTTTTGGTTTGGTTTGGTTTGGTTTTCTTTTGGTAGACAGAATCTGAGTTATTAACCAAGGATTCTTAATCTGAGGCTGGATTAACTTGTTATTGCTTTTTCGAAAAATACTTTGTACCTGTATTTCAATACCACTTGCCTCCTTGGAAATCATCTACATTTTATTTGATGAATTAAAAACATTCTGAGAAAGCATCCATAGGCTTCACCAGACTGCCAGGAGAATCCAATACACCAAAAAGGTTAAGAACTCTGTGGTACAGAAGGGCTAAGAGGTAATCAATCTTAACCAATGAAAAATATCTTATGCAAGATATTGTGAGCCATACGTTACACTAAATTGAGGTTAAACACAGGCAATAGGGAGCCATTGGAAGTTCTTGAACAGGGTAGTGACAAAATATTCAATCTTTCTGAATAAAGAGAAGGCTTTCCTTCTCTTATGCCTATATCTATGTGGTAGAGTGGAAGGGTTTGATTAGAGCACATCCACTGGAGTATGTGTAGGGACTGAGAGTGTTCTCTGGCTCCTTCTGGTAGGTAACAGGTTCTCTGGCTTTTTGCTAAAGAGTATGTGTGACCAGGGGCTGCAGACGGCTCCCTTGCTCCTCAGGAAGGCACTGGGGGAGGGGAAAAGGGCTGAAGAGGAGGATGGTAATTAAAGATGATGGACAACTCAATCAGGAATAAATGTTCCTCATTAGACCAGATAAAGAAGTGAGAAGAAAAGTGCTTCTCTTCCTCTTTCAAAACACCTTTTTTGTTGGGATACAGCCAATGCCATCTTTCCCTTGGACTTCTAATGAGTGAAGGAATTTTTTCTCACCTCCACTCTAGCATCACCTATGGGGCTATAGGCACATGGTAGAGAGTACATGTGCTTTCCCAAGTGAGACTTAGCCTGGATCTCAAGCCCCATCTGCATCTTTTGCTTTGTGTTTCTTTCCCTAAGCAAGGGTGACTAAACAGCGATGCTGAGATAGATGTATCTATCCCTAGTGAGTTAAAAGTCTGATTTTTTTTATTTTTCTATTAATTTATTTTAAATTTAAATACACAGTGAGAAAAGAGAAACATATTTTAAACTTAAATATTAAAACAAATACAAAATGAGAAAAGAAAAAAGCATTGCCATGGACAGAGCAAAACATAAGAGAGAATTCAGAATATACAACAATAAATTTCAGTTTCAAGAAAGCCTATATGATAAATTCTATGCATTTTATGTTCAGAGCTGTCTATTTTCTCTTTGCTTCCTTGTAAGTTTTCTTTTGCTCTCTGCTGTAGAATTTTACTTTGTTCTCTTTTCCTCCTTCTTTCCCCCTCCCTCAAGAAGGCTACAATTAAGCTCAGAAATATATAAATATATTTGTGTATGCATATGTGTATATGTATTGTGCAGTGTGTGTATGTAGGTATGCATGTATGCCTGATGAGTCTGAATGGCCAAGAGTTCCAGGGTGGTGACTTGCAGCAGGAAGTGCTTTTTACAACTAAACTTTTCTCAGGGGGGGCTGATTACCACCAGGAAGGTGAACCATGACCTGACCCAGCTAGAAGACCTAAACCTTGAATTGCTTCTCAGGTAGATAGCCCTGAAATGAACGTAAAATTCCTGGGAGTCCTTACCTCCCAGAAGAATATAATAAGAATCATGGGTTACCGTTTCATATTTTAAATATCTGTCAAGGTGCAATTTTGAGTCTTGTGTTTTAAGCATTACTTTCATGGTAGAAGAAATAAATGGCTGCCCTGCAATTGATTCTACTTCATTTTTACACTGAATAATTTTCTATATAGTATGCTGTTGACTGCTTTGGGGAGAACCTAGGAATAAGCTTTATACTGATCTTCAGAATTTGAGGGAAAAAGAAGCTTGAATCCTTTTCTTTTTCCCCAAGACTGAATTGAGGCATAGAGTGGTCCAGTGGCCTACCCAAGGTCACACAGGTAGGAAGGAGGAGTGAGTTTTGAACTTGTGTTGTTATTGGAGGGCATGTAGGTGGTGTAGTAGATAGAACATCAGTCCTGGAGTCAGGAGGACCTGAATTCAAATCCAGCCTTAGATACTTACTAGCTGGGTGACCCTGGGCAAGTCACTTAACCTCTTTTGCCTCAGTTTCTTCATCTGTAAAATGTAGAGAATAACACTTAGGGATGTTATAGGGATCAAATGAGATAATATTTGTAAAGTGCTTTTCAAACCTGGAAGCACTAAATAAATCCTACTTATTGCTATTGTGTATAATGATGGATGATCTTCTTTTGGGAAACATCAGTTTACCAGAGAAACACTAAGGCAGCCCAATAACAAGTTTGGCTGTTAAATCATTTCAGTCATGTCTGACTCTTTGCAACCCCATCTGGGATTTTCTTGCCAAGAAACTGGAGTGTTTTGCTGTTTCCTTCTCCATTTCATTTTATAGATGAGGAAACTGAGGCAAAGAGGGTTAAGTGACTTGCCCAGGATCACACAGTAAGTGTCTTCAGCTAGATTTGAATTCAGGTCCTCCTGATTCTGACACTGATGCTCTATACACTGCACCACCTCCATGTCCTCCAATAACAACACAAGTTCAAATCCCACTCCTCCTTACTGCCTGTGTGACCTTGAGTAGGCCACTTGACCATGCTATGTCTCACTGTAAAATATAAAGTTTATTTGTAAAATGGGATGGTTGTATTAATTTATTTCTGAGATCTCTTTCAGTGCCATTTCTATGATATGGTGAATCTCTTTGAAGCTCTCAGATTCTACTTTATGTAAAAAGAAAGAGAAGCAAAGAAAAAACGAAAGCTGCCTTCTGCATATGTCTATTTACCAACCAGCAGCTAGGTGGTGCGATGGATAGAGCACCAGTACAGGAGTCAGGAGGACCTGAGCTCAAATCTCACCTCAGACACTTGACACTCACTAGCTGTGTAACCTTGGGCAAGTCACTTAACCCCAATTGCCTCATCCTGGGTCATCTCCAGTCATCCTGATGAATATCTGGTCACTGGATTCAGATGACTCTGGAGGAGAAGTGAGGCTGATGACCTGCATAGCCCTCCCTCACTCAAAACAAAGTCAAGTGCAAGTCATGTCATTATTTCTCTGATGGCATGGTCTTCTTCAGCAACAAAGGATGAACATACACACATTTATCAACCAAGCTCTTCTCCCACCACCCAACTCTTCTAGAAAACATTTGTTAGACAGAAGCAATTAAGTCTGAGGCTCCATCCTCCCTCCACAAGTTAATCACAGCAAATGAACTTGTAATATGTACCATAACAACTTAATAAGGGAGCCCAATCTATTTCAGGTTCTACTGGCCTATTACTTAATCACTGTGGGCTTATCTAAATTATGAAAGTCACATTCTGCATGTAAATCACCTTAGAATTGACTGTGCCCTTCAAGATCCTCTCTCACTTGAGCAGGGAAGATAAAAAATGAGCCATATACAAAGAGCTTACATTCAGCTATAGCCCTGAATAAATGCCATGGCTGTCCCCTTCCCCCAGCGCCTCCTGCCTGGCTAATGTGATGCATCTTTATCAGACACTTTACATTTATCCATATTCATTGTAACTGTACAGTGAAGCATGCAATGGCTACATTAGCAGACCTTTTTTTTTGACATCATTGGATGTGCTGTTAATTCTTGCCCTGAATGTCTAATTGTCCCTCATCCGGAGTATGACTAATACGTGATCTTCAGCAATGCATTAGCTTTTAATGAAACTTTAAAGGCCAATTAGTGACTCAGTGTGTCAATGAATAGATCTTACACATCTGGGAATTAATTAAAACATCGCTCACCCAAAATGACAAAACCTGATGATCTTTGCACAGTTTGTCAGTTGTCTCCAAAATCCTATGAGATATACACAATTCTCTGAAATTTTAGGGTTCTGGTTACTTTGAAAATTAAACATTTTCCAGGTAACAGTATCTATTCCCCATAGTGAGAAGTTTATTGAATGAATTCAGTGAAAGTCAAAACAAATCTTCGTCTCTAACTTCTCAGTGCACAATGAGTTTCATTGCTTCCAAAGGCTCCCAAGGTTATGATCCAGACTCATCAGGGAATAAGGAAAGGAGGAGTCCCTGGTTCTAAAGAACCAGAAACATCTGGTAGCATGACGGATAGAATGCTGCACCTGTACTCAGTAAGGCCATAGTCCAGTCCAGCTTCAGACATTTAACTAGCTTTGTGACCTGAGCAAGTCACTCTGATTGCCTCAGTTTCTCCATCTGTAAAACTGGGATAATAATAGCTCCTATCTCCCAAGGTTGCTGTGAGGATAAAATGAGATAACACTTGTAAAGCTTTTTGTAACCATTCAATAAAAAGCAAGCTACGTGATGACAGAAACTGTTTTATTTTGGTCTTTGTATCACCAGTGTCTTGGGCTGCGACTTTCACATAGTATCACTAAATGGAATTGAATTCTAGTTTCCAGTTTCAGGTAGAGACCTTAGGATTGGAACAGGGGTAATCCGTCTCACTACCTTTATTTGAGATAGCTTTGGAAATTGCAGCAATTGCATTAATACCGGAAAAACATCTTAAAGGAATCAATACAGGGAATGAAGGGGTCAAATATCCTTATTCACAGATGATGTGACATTATATCTAGAAAATGTAATCATCTCTACCCAAAAAAGTAATGGAGATAATGAACTCATGCAAATTGTAGAATACAAAATCATCCCATAAAATATCATCAGTAATTTTATCCACTAATAATATACATTAAGAAAATATAATTTTAAAAGAAACCCTGTTTATAGTTTAAATAGAAACTATCAAATGTTGGGAACCTAGAAACCCACACTCACATACCATATATACATATACACATACTATACATACACACACAATATATATACACTATATGTCAGTATGTACACATCCACATATGTACATATGCACATATATGCATATATGTGTATGCACATATACTATGTATATACATATATTCATGCACATATGCATATAAACAACTATAAAAATATATAATGAGATTGCTAGGTGATACAGTGAAAAGAGTGATAGACCTGGAATCAGGTGGATCTGAGTTCAAATCCAGCCTCAAACAAACACTGACTAACTATGAGACCCTGGGTAAGTCACTTAATCTCTGTTTGCCTATGAAAGGGGGATAATAACAGCACCTAGCTCCCAGGGCTGTTGTGAATAGCAAAAGAGATCTATCAATAAAGTGTGAAGCATAGTTACTAAGCGTATAGAAGTCACTATATAAATGCTATACAAATGCTTATTCTCTTTCCTAATGACCAAATTAAAAGAGTATCTACCTCAATAAGTGGAAGAACAACAACATGGATACTGCAGATAAACATAGTAATGATCACACAAGTACCAAATTAATATCTCTAATGTTTAAAGCAAAAGTGACTGAAATACCAAGGGCTACATTAAGAACTAGACAAAATGACAATGAATTGAAGAGGAAGGTTGAAAACATACCACAAAATGATCATCATCAAAAACAATTTCCTATTGATGAGAATATGGAAAACCAGACTAATGGTACCTTTACAGGTTTAGTGTATATTACTTTCCTTCATGTACTCTACAAGCAAGCCAAAGTGGACTAATTGTTTTTTCTATACACAAGATTCAATTTCCAGACTCCATGACTTTGCACATGCTCTCTCTCATGCCTGGACTGCCCTCCTTTCTCACTTCTTCATTGTAGAATCCATTGCTTCCTCTAAAGATCCACTCAAGGACCATCTCTAATAGATCATATTAGAGATGCTTACCTTGATCTCTTTAATGATTAGTGCCTCCCAAATAACTTAATGTACATGCTTTCTCTTAACAACATGTAAGCTCAGGCAGTGACTTTTTTTTTTTGACGTTGTATCTTCTAAGGAGAAGCTGGTGCAGACTGCAAAACTGGTATGTATGTACGTATATACATATATACGTACATATTGATATATATACATATATATACATGACATAGCTTTGATGGACACTGTCTATTTTGATATCTCCTATAGAACATTCTTCTTGAAGTAGAGCAACTCACAAATGAATGAGCTGCCCCTTTGACAATTTTATCTTTCAATAGGTGTATGAATGAATTTTATAAAAAAAAAAATTATTAAGCACTTTATTGTCATTATTCTGTCAAGTCCAAATTTTCATGACTCCTTTTGGGGTTTTCTTAGCAAAGATACTGAGGTAGTTTGCCATTTCCTTCTCCAGTTCATTTTAGAGATGAGGAAACTGAGGTAAACAGGGTTAAGTGATTTGCCTGGTAGTACACAGCTAGTAAAGATCCGAAGCTAGATTTGAATTCAGGAAGAGTCTTCTCCAGGCCTGGCACTCTATTCACTGTGCCCCCCTAGCTGCCCTAATTAAGCTCTTACTATGTGCCAGAATAAACCGAACACACACATATAAAGAGTGAGACAGTTGCTGCTTTCAAGGCATTCATATTCTATTAGTGGGAGACAGTACATTTAGGGGAACAGTGGCCAGGGAAGAGAGTTGAAATTGACCCACAGGGAAGTTGATTAACACATGCTTTTCAGAAGCAAGGGTAGTATTAATTTGATTTACTGTACCCAAAGCTAGAGGTGGAGGGCAGAGAAGTGAAAAATTGAGAGGGTTACACTTGAGGTGACAGATCTAATGACTAGATGGTGGATGGTTAAATGGGAATGAAAGCATGGCACCATCTACATATAATGGGCTGTGTGTGTTTGCACTCACTCAAAAATCAATACACCTCAGCTCCAGGGCAGGAGTTCCAAAATTGAGAGATTCCCTTCCCCAGGGATTACAAGCATGATTTCTATAGGTCCAGTTCAAAGCACCCTATTTCCAGTGGGGAAAAAAAGTAGGATAGACAATAATGCACCCTCGACTTCAGGACTGTGAATTTCAAAGAGTGCAAAAACAGAGTAGTACCCCCTTGGTGATGCATAATGGTGGGACCCTTTCTCTCTCTTCTACTTCAGATCATGTACAGGTATTCTTTCACTGTTTCCTTTAGGTCATGTGGCCTCTTTTGATTGGTTGCTGAGGTGGAACTCTATGAATTCATTGAAGAGGCTAAACTTGCCCCCTTCCCAGGCCTCTTCCTTCCTGATGGCCTCAAGATATTAAGATTACTCTGACCTTCCAAGGGTTGGTTGGTGGTAAGAATGGGCTTGCCTTTCCCATAGGCAAATGGTTCCCTTAGGAAAGCCTTTTCCAGGGATGGGGCCACTTCTTGTCTGTGTCTTCTTTCTCTTGTGACATCCCAAAAGGCAGCTAGCATCTTCTGATCCTCCTGGGCACCTAAACAGAAGAGTATCAGCTATTAAAACAGTTGCAGCAGCTGCAGACACCATGACAGACCAGCAGAGAGGAAAAGATCAGAGATATGCTGGTAAATGTTTAACAACCAGCTCTTCAAGACAAAATGTACTCGTGGCACACTTTTAAGTTTAATTTTCATTGCTAAGATTTTCTCCATCACTGTCATAAATTGAGATAACCAACAAAATGATAAATCACCCCTAGTTTGTAAATTTGCCAGTCTTTGAGGTATAAATGCTCACACTGAAAAATCTGCAGTTGGCTCTCCTGAACTGGTTTGAGCTAGCTCCAGAGCACCCCTAGAAAGAGTCAGTCAGGGAGAGAAACTATGACAAAGAAAAGAGTCTGTTTGGTATTAATTGGTCCATGGCCAATGGAGGTGAAATTTGCTTAATTGGTGTTCTCAGTGCACAACATTTATTCTCCCATCTCTACGCCTTCATGGCTATCCCCCATGTCTGGCATGCACCCCTTTCTCCTCTTCATTTCATGGAACCCCATGCTTCCTTCAAGGCTCAGCTCAGGTCTTAAATCATATAAATAAAATACACCGATTCCTTCAGTTGGCAGCATTCTCACCCTAGAAATTCCTTTGCGTTTATTTTATACATTTTCTATTTAATTTTGTTTGCACATTTTGTTTTGCCCCAATAAAATGTGAGTTCCTTGGGGACAAGGAATACTTCCCCCCCTTTGTATCCTTAACAGAGTCCTTTTCATATATATGTATATATATATATTAACAAATAGTTATTAAATAAATGAAAGAACATATTCAGGAATGAATAAAAGGAAAGTCTGTAAGAGGAATAAGATGCTTTCAGGAACGAATGTCTGGTGACTCAGTCACAATAGATTCTGATAAGGGAGAGGTAATTAAACAAGTTCGTGTACCTGAACAAGTTTTTCTTCCTCCGATTCAGACTTTAAAAGGGCATATAGAGGAGACGAAAGTTAGAGCAAATGACTGAAGACTAACATGAAAGAGGAGAGACGGAGACAAAGAGAGAGAGAGGGGGACAGAGAGAGAGAGACAGCGACAGAGACAGAGAGACGGAGACAGAGAGAGAGACAGAGACAGAGAGAGAGACAGAGAGAGAGTGACAGCGACAGAGACAGAGAGAGAGTCAGAGAGAGAGACAGAGAGAGAGACAGAGTGACAGCAACAGAGACAGAGAGACAGAGAGTGACAGCGACAGAGACAGAGAGACAGAGACAGAGAGAGAGAGACAGAGAGAGAGACAGAGAGACAGAGAGACAGAGACAGAGACAGAGAGCCAAGAAAGTTAAAATCTCAATACGAACAGAGAATCACTAGAAGAATGGATTTTGTTCAAGGAGAACAGCAAGGAGCAAAGGACCGTACTTCCCACGGATGGGCAGAGAAAAGGTGGAACTACTCAAGTCCCAATTTTTTTCTCTACCAAGGAAAATGATTTTTCCCACTGATAAGGATAGACCCTAAATATTTAACAGGGAGTCAAAATCCAAGATAACTGAGGAGATGAAAAGACAGCATCTTGTTCCCCTTCATAAATTTAAATCATCTGCTCTAGACCAATTTCATTCCTGAGTACTAAAAGAGCTAACAGGTGTGATTACTGAACTACTGTCGATGAGTCTTTCATGGATCTTGCCAATGGATTAGTAAAGGATAAATTTGTCCCAACTTTCAAAAAGGGGAAGAGGATAATAATTCAAACTACTGGCCAGTGAAATTCTGGCAAAGCCCTGGTAAAATTCTAGGATATGTCATTTAAGAAATAGTTTGTAAGCAGTTAAAGAAATGAGGTAATCACTTCTCATCATGGGTTCTCTAAGGACCAGTTAGGTCAGATTAATTAACCCTTTTCATCTCCCTCAGTTGCCTCTTCCCTCTGATTGGAGGCCTGGGGTGAAAAGGAGGGATGGAGCAACAAACTCTTCCCAAAGCCTTCCTTTATAGAAGGCTCAGACCTGAGCTTTCCAGGAAATTCTCTGTTTTTCTTCAGCAGCTCTGCCTGTTTCAACTCCGCACCAGGACCCTCCTGGTGCCCCCGTACTTTTCAGCTTTCTTTTTGTGGGCTGTATTTTCCTATAAATTATAAGCTCATTGAGGACACAGACTTTCTTTTTCTTATTTGTATTTTCCCAGAACTTAGTACATTTATTGAATTGAAAATTAAATTAATTTCCTTTATTATAACAGCAGATTAATGGTATGAACTTAGTATATACAGAGCTCAGTAATATGTTGGAGAAAAAAATCTCTTTTGATATTCTGAAAGAGAGAGAGAGAGAGAGAGAGAGAGAGAGAGAGAGAGAGAGAGAGAGAGAGAGAGAGAGAGAGAGACTAGAATAAGGATTTGTTCTGTAAAATTTAGATTCAGTCCAAAGGTCACACGTAAGGATCTAGAAAGCTACATGTGGCCTCAAGGCTGTAGGCTGCCCACCCCTGGACTAGATGATGGCATAGTTTGGTGGATTCAGAACTGGTTCACTAAATGGACCCAAAGAGTGTGAATGAAGGAGTTAATGACCAGCTACAAGGTGGTTTTCAGTGAAGTATCCCAGAGTGTTTTTCCTTGGTCCTGTTGCATTCACCATTTTTTTAATCATTGGTTTGGATGATGACATTGAAGGCATATTAATCCGATTTGCAGTAATTGATATATCTGATGCCAGGGCCGGGATCCAGATTAAACTCAAAAGGCCACAACACTTGATTAAAGCAAACAAGAGGAAATTTAATAGAGATAAATGGAAAATCCTCTAACTGGGTTCAAGCAAACAACTCTATAAACATGTGATACAGGAAATATTCTAGAAATCAGTTCCTGTGACACAGACCTAGAGATTCTAGTACAACATCAGAAATAACTCTAGAATTAATGCCAAGTGATCAGGATAACCTTGGGTAAGTTACTTGATTTCAGGGAGTCATACTTTCCTCATCTGTAAAATGACGTGGGTGGAGCAGATGACCTCTGAAGTTCTTTCTGGTTCTAAACTGATGTTTTTATAACTGAAATTTTAATTATGAGAAAGCAGCGTGGTGTAAAAATGTGGTATAAAAACCAAAGATGTTACTATACTATTAGGGTGAATTAATGGAATCTCAGTAGAGTAAGGGAAGTGAAAGTCATAGTGTATATTACCCTGGTAAGAGTACTTCTGAAAAAAAAGAGTACTTCTGGACTACTGTGTTCAATTCAGGGCACTATATTTTAGAAGACATTAATTCATGAGTATGTTCATGGGAGGGCAACTAGGATGATCAAGGGACTCTACAAATATTTTAGGGTCAGATGGGGAAAGGACTAGACTTACTCTGCTTAGACTTAGTAGGAAGAACTGGTACATATTGGAGGAAGTAAGAGGGAAATAGTTTTTTAACTTATAAAAGACAGCTGTTCAAAAATGGAATGGACTGTTTCTGGGGGTAGTGAGTTCTTCGGCATAGCAAGACTTAAAGAAGAGGATAGAAAGGTTATAGGCAGGATTTATGATTTGTTTAAGAATTGGGTTAGGTGACTTTTGAGGCCACTTCCAACTCAGTCTATGATTTTACTATATTATGTCTCAGACTTCTTGTACCTATAGCCATAGAGAAGAGATGCCCGATTTTCAATCTGAGTTATCTGTAAATAGCACTAGCAACAGAAAGCACACAAGCTCCTCCTCCTCTGGGCAAGAAGGAAAGAGATAAGGAAATGTTACCCTCTCCTCTTCAGCTGCATGTTAAAGATACTCTGCAGAATTATCAATAGCCCCAGCTAGTAAGCCTATGAAGAGCAGGATAGATCAGGTTAGGACCCTATTTTGAAATCTTCTTCTATATCTTTATTTGTTGTTGAGTCATTTTGCAGTTATGTCCAATTCTTTGTGACCTTATTTGGGGTTTTCTTGGTAAAGATACTGAAGTCACTTGCCATTTCCTTTTCCAGCTCATTTTACAGATGAAGAAACTGAGGCAAACAGGGTCATAAAGTTAGTAAGTTAGTAAGTATCTGAAGCTCAATTTGAACTCAGAAAGATGAGTCTTCCTGACTCCAGGACTGGCACTCTACCTGTTGTACCCCCTAGCTTCCCCTTCATCTTTATAGAATAATCCAAAAGAAATGGTTCTTCCATTGGACAATGTCTCCTGCCACTGCCACTTACTGAGAAATGCAAAAGAAACTGACTGCATCATTCCCTTTCTTTTATCACAACCTGAAAGGTCCTTGCTCTTCTACCTTCAGTATTGCATGAAAGTTAACAAGACCCAATTCAGTTAACTGTACCTAACAAATAGCATAATAAACATAAAAATACAAGCACAAGTTGTATTTCTGATACTCTTTTCAAAAGATGGATGGTTTACAGACTATGGGCATAAGCACACAGGACCAGAACCTCTGCAGATCCTACCAGCCCAGTAACATGAATAGCTTTTTGCATGGCATAATAATAACATTTACACAGCACCTCCTATATGCCAGCGCTGTGATAAGTGCTTTACACGTATTATCTCCTTTGATCCTCCCAGCTCTGGGAGGCAGGTGCTATTATTGTTTCCCATTTAATAGTTGAAGAAACTGAGGCAGACAGAGGTTAAGTGACTTGCCTAGGGTCACATAGCTAGTAAGTATCTGAGGGTGGATTTGAACTGAAGTCCTCCTGCGTCCAAGCCCAGTTCCAGCTATTAATATATATATGTATATATATATATATATATATATATATATATATATATATATATATATATATGTATATATAGCTGCCCATACCAGGATTTTTCCTTTCTTCTGTTTGCCCTTGTCACCACAGTAAAGAAAATGGAGGAAGGGAACAGGCATTTACGCATTTGTTAAGCCTCTACTCTGTGCTCGGTACTTTGCTGCCAAGCCTGGAGGCCTGTGGGCTACCCGAGTCTTCTTACCTCACCTCCCGAGGTCTTCGGTTGGCCAAACTGGATGCTCATATGAGAGAAAGGACGTTCCAGAGTCGAACAAGGGTTGAGCTTTATTACAGGGTCTCGGTTACAAGTGCAGGGGAATTCTTCCTTAGGAGGGAAAGAGAATCTCCCAAGGAGGCAAAGATCTTACAATAAGGGATTGGAAGTAGAAGTGTAAGTGGGGAGAGAGGGGGAGGGGAGAGAAGAGAGAGGAAAGTGAGGAGCCTAGTAAGCTCACACGTGGTCCTTCGCCCAAGAGGCTTTTTCCGGCTTTCCTGAACCTACTTAAGCCCTTTGCCCGTAGTTTACATATCAATATCGAGCCTGTTAGGAGACAACAGGTGTGCCCAATCCGGGACGACCTCAAGGGCAGGGAGACTCCACCCATCACGTATCTCCCGGGGAGAGGCGGAAATACCCGAGCTAGCCAAGCTAGCTCAGTCTGACCTTCTCGAATCCCCGCTGTTCATGGAGGGCCTCGTAAGACTCTAAGATTTAGAAGTCCCACTTTTACCCACCCAAGACCGTCCACACGGAATTGAACTTCCAATCCTCACACTTTGCTAAATGCCTTACCAAGATTACCTAATCTGATCCTCCCCTGTATTTACATGGTATAGTTGTATATATTGTTTTCTTGGCTCTACTTCATTCTGCATCATTTTACAGTTGAGGAAACTGAGGCAGAAAGAAGTTAAGTGTCTTGTGCAGGTTTGCACAGCTACTAAGTGTCTGAGGGCAGATTTGAATTCAGGTTTTCTGACTCCAGGTCCAGCACTCTCACCCCTGGGCAACCTAGCTATGTATGTTAGTTCTCTTAGCACCCTGGAATAGGATTGATCTAGATCAAGTGACTTGAACTCCTTAAGGAAAACAAGATACTCCTTTATATCTCCTCGATTATCTTAGGTTTTAATGTGCTATTAAATATTGATGATCTTTCCTTTCTGGTTGGAATGAAATTAGGATTTGAGTAGTTTTCCCTTTAGCCCATCATCTGCCTAGCCATATAAACTAAAGTCTTCTATTGTTCATAGCTAACAAAATCCATTTTAATTGTCTTCAGTTTTTACTGTAATCCTCAGTTCATACTGAGCTTTAGCAATATTGCCTGCTAAGGTCTCAGCTGAATGGAGGACGGAGTAGAACCAGTCGAACAGGATGGTGTGTGTATAAACTGTATTGAATTACGTATCTCTGAGTTGTACTTAGAAGAAAGCAATGATCCCCAGGTTTACCACTCCTTTGCCCTAAGCAGGTCCTGGGAAATAGGATTCCAGCAGATTCCAGCAGGTCTTGCTAGGGTTCTAGAATTCCTTCCCATCAAGTATAAATGACTACTGCTAACATTTTTTTTTCTATAATTCAAGGATAAATAATTTCATAGGCATGGACACAGATTTCAGTCTTCTATAATCTCATAGATGGGCTTGAAGAGTTTAGATAGATGAAAAATTCATCCTATCTCAACCTTTTTTTAAAAATTAAATTTTCAGTCAGCTTCCTGATGAGCCAACTCTAAACTTAGCTAAGCAAGACTTTGGACAAAAGGCAAACCATCTGTCAACAGCCCCACACTTGAAAACTTTCCAACTTGCTAGAATCTACATAGTGAACTGAAGGGTTTGGCCTTGTAGCATCTGGTCATCTGAACAGTATGGCGTGGTACAAATGGGAAAGTCAGTAGGGATTACTAATACTTTTCTAGTGTAACCAGCATTTGGGAGGGCACGGTTTGACTTCATGGCTGAGAGAGGAGATTCCGCCCCCACTCTGGAATTTAGGGGTTTGTCGCAGGGTACAGTCATTCTTCTCTGACCATACTGTCTTCCTTTCACCAGGCAGCCCAGGAGAATGGCCTTCACTTGGTTTATTTTACTCCTTCTTTGACTCTGCAGGCCTGAAGCTTCACTGAAAGCTCTGCCACTTAAAGACACTCATATCCCAGTTAGTCATGACTCCATAGCCTTCGGGTAAATAGTCTTGAGTTACTTGTTTCACCTCTTTGCTTTTTAGGAGCTTATGAGAGCTGTGTGTCTCTATCTCACTTTCTCTGTGTCTCTGTCTCTATCTCTGTCTCTGTCTCTGTCTCTCTCTCTCTCTCTCTCTCTTTCTCTCTCTCTCTCTCTCTCTCTCTCTCTCTCTCTCTCTCTCTCTCTCTCTCTCTCTCTCTCTCTCTCCCTCCTTTAAGAAACAAGTTTTGTCTATTTCATTGCTGTACAAGAATGTTACAGCTGTTATTTAGCTAAAGCATAAACCAAACAGCAAAAGTAAACACATTGTCAGATATCACTCATTGAAGTGGCTGAAAGAGCATTCAGATTCTCATGGCAAAAGGGTGATAAGCACCACAACACCACTCATGAAATTTACCATACTGCTGAAATACAAAGCAAAGGAAACAAGTTTACAATTTGATTCAAAACTTATGAAAATAAGATCACTGACCAGGCTTAGGAAAATGGCAGAACAAGATGGAGTACATTAAAAAGCAAATAAATTGCTCCAGGATTATATTACATTAGGATTATATTAAAGCATTTAAAATCTCATTTCATGTTATAACAGCAAAGGAAGCAACAGGAAAAAAATGGGTCTAGGTAATCTGAAAGCACCCCGTGCATGGTAAAATCTAGAGCCAACTCAGAATTCTATAATGATAACATTTCTGATTGGCAAATCTTAGAGCAACAGAGTATAAATTAACATATTCCTTCAAAAGTACTCTGAAATAACTTCATATCCGTAAGCAGCTTGAGAAACACAGTTCCATCTCCCAAATTGCTTATGCCCCTCATTCATGAACCTACGTTTCTGCCATCTGAATGGAAACACGATTTCTTATCTTTGAAAAATAGCTTTTGGATCAGTAAAGAGATTCTAGACCCTCCTAGGGGAAAAAACTATTATTAGAAAACACCTCTTTTTATTAGATTCAGTGATGCTGAATATTGTGAAATTCTAATTAATGACTTTTATTTCCAGATTTAGGTCATACCAATCAAAAGGCAGAATTGATCTCTTCTTATATTCTGCAATAGAAAGACAGCTGGCCACACTACAACAAGGGTTCATAGAAGAACTATAAAAGCTGAAAGGAGTTATGTTTAAGGAAACAAGAAAGAAATAAGGGCCTGTCTTTATTATCAAACTTCCTTATTCACACTTCAGACAGGCTAGATTACTAACGATTCCTCTTCTATTTTAGTAATATGATGGCTGAACGCTGCCATCCATTACATCGCAGTTTTGGGTTTTTTTAACCTGTGGTATAGCTTTATCTAACTTCCTTTAACTAGCATCTACAAAATATTCAACTTTCAAATAAATTTTTCTCTAAGTTGTGAACTATTGTTCATGGCTTATAAATAAACTATGTGTTTGTGGGTTCAGAATTAAGAAACTCAATACTGAGCTACTTTAATTACAGGAAAAAAGTGAAAAACAAAAGCCAATCCCTTTGGGGATATGGTGGTGTTCCAGGGAAGAGAGGACAGGAACAGGAGAAATCTTAGACTCTAGATGTTTGACTCTAATAGAGAAATAATATTATGTTTGGATTACTAAAGTGGACTGAGGTCAGAACACTAAAAGAGACAGCACTCATCTTACAAGGTGCCTCATTACATTCAGGGAAGATGCTCTACACCCTGATCCAAAATGATTCCAATGATTCAAGTAGTGAAAGCTCGGAAGTTGCTTCTCAAACCCTGGGGCTTTGGGGATTTTGCTGTGGTAAACTGAGTAAAAAGAGTTGCCAAAGTCCCCAGACATCCCAGCTATGGCAAGCTCATTCTGAGTGGCCATAAAAGGAAGCTGGATCAAAAGTACTTGGCCCAGACACATTCTCTGCGATATTTCCTCCCCAGAGATCTCCACTGAGTAAGGCAGGTACAATTTCCAGGTCTTGGAACATGCCAGGCATCTTCAACTACAGCTGAGACCAATGTTCTCTTGCTTCTCTATCTCCAGACTCCTTCTCCACACTGTCTATCTGGGATCGAATTCAGTGCCTGGTATAGTGTTACCCAGTCCTTCTGCCAATCATTCACCTGAGGGAGGTGTCCACAGTAGGTTACCACATCAAACCAGATTGGTCCCCAAACTGAAGTTCTGCCTGCCCTCCTCTTTTCCCAACAGTTTTCTCCTCCTTCCAAATTTCTTGTTACGAAGGTAGAGATTGGCTAACTGTGAACCGAGCTTTGCAGCATGACTTTAAATATCTTGTGTCCAAATGCTCCATCTAAATTAGATTCCCACCTTTTGGTACGTCTATCACTTTCAAGGGCTTGGGTACTTTCACTGTGTTTGTTTGCAGGAAGGCAAATAAACTTACCATTTCACCTTCAAACAGTTTTTTGGCCTGACTTATGGGTGACTTTCATAAATACCCGGCCTCTGTTGTGCTGTAAGTCTGGCACCCACTGTGGCTTTGACTGTGGAGCTCCTGCTTCAGTGGGTCCTCCATTTTTTTATCCAGGCCTAGCCCACTTCATAAGATTCCCTTGCATTCAGATCAGCCTCGATCTGGGGGCACATCAGGAAAGGGGGCACATCAGAAAAGTTTCCTCACTAAACTTGACAGTCAGAGTTCATCCATTGATTCTTTATTTCTGTACCACAAAAAATTCTCTGAGTTCCTCCACTGTAATCTTCCTCCCCCTATACAATTAATATATACCTATGAGTTCCAGAGAAGTTATGATTAGTTATGCTTTATATAAAACTAATTAGAAGCAGCTTTAAAAAATAACAAAAATCAGAGAGAAAGTTCCTAACCATTACTGGCACTGGGGAAAGGAAAAACGAGTTAAACCTTCCATGTCCTTTCATTGACCTCAACTTCAGTCCATTCGAGTCATCACCATAACATTTATTTTATTTGACTTGACTTAAATTTTTTTTTAATGTTTTCATTGATGTCTTCTGTTTCTTGTATCATCATAGCTACTCCAAAGTATTATTCCCCTTCACTCTCTCAGAGAGCCATCCCATATAACAAATCGTATTTCTTATACAGGAAAAAAAATCAGCCCAATTAATTGATATATTGAAAAAGCATGAAAATGTGCAGTCTGTAACACCTGTGTACTTTCTACACATATGAAGGGATTCCAGTTTGGGATGTCTTCATCCGAATCATGCTTGATTTTTACAATTTTATTACATTTACTTTTGGTTTTTTGCTGATGTATACTTGTTATTTCCACTTATTTTATTGTAGTTATCGTGTGTAGGAGCAGGAAGGTGACTCAGTGTCACTGGAGTTGAGAAGATTCATGTTCCTGAGTTCAAGTCTGGCTTCAGACACTTGTGTGACCCTGGGCAAGTCACTTCATCCAATTTGCCTCAGTTTCCTCATATGTAAAATGAGCTGGAGAGGAAATGGCAAACGATTCCTGTATCTTTGCCAAGAAAACCCCAAATGGGGTCATGAAGAGTCAGTCATGACTGAACAACAAAAGTTATTGTGTATATTCTTTTCTTAGCTCTACTTTACTATGCATCCGTTCATAGAGATCTTTTCATGCTTCTTTGTATTTATCACACACATAGTTTCTTACAGCACAGTAATATTCTGTTACATTTGTGTACCACAATATGTTTAACCATTCTCCAATCAATAGGCATCTACTTTGCTAACACAAAAGTGCAGCTATAAATCTTTCTGTATGTATGAGACTTTCTTCTTATTTATGGCTTTCTTGGAGCATAAGCCCAGTAATGGAGCCTTTGGGTCAAAGGATATAGACATTTTCTTCACTTTATTTGCATAATTCCAAATTGCTTTCCAAAATGGTTGGAACCTTTCACACCTCTAACCATTATAGTTTTGTTTTGTTTTTTTTTTTAAAGCAGAGGCCATGACCTTTGGAGCTATGCCTTCAACTCCTACACTCTAATTGAGTGAACCTGATTGTAAAGTTGGGGCTTCGGTCTTACTCCCCTCAAATGCCGCTGTGCCATTGTTACTGAACTTTCCCCTTTTTCCAAACCCAAACTCCAGCTACACCTGATGCTCAGCAACCTCCACTCTGTCTACTCCAAGCTGGTGTGTCCATGTACAAACTCTCTGCCAGGGCACGAAGAAAACCGTGCTATCTATCCAGGACTACAATTTTCATAACTGACTAATTTTCTGAGCATTTCTTTGACTGTAGGGAAAGTCTGGATTGCCAGTTATACTATTTTAGTTAATTGATCAACAATCACTTATTCAGTTCCTACCATGTTCCAGGCACTGTGCTAGATGCTAGAGTACAAAAATGAAACAGTCCTTGACTTCAAGGGGCTTACAATGTAGGGAGAAGAGATACCAAGTATAGGTGGAGGTATACACAAAATGGACCCACGATAATCTGAGGGTGTGGGGTGTGAGGGGAGACAGTAGTAGTTTGAAGGATCAGGAAAGGTTTCATGTAGAAAGTGGCATTTGAGTTGGTTGTTGAAGAAAACTTAACTAAAAAATAGAGTTGAGAAGGAAGTGCAATTCAGGAATTGAGGACAGCCAATGGAAAGACATAGAGGCAGGGAATAAATTACAAGACAGCAAAGGGAGGATGGGGTTGGGTTGTAAATGTCTTTAAATGTCAGAGGTAAATCTTTGAGGTAGCAGCAAGCTCACTGAGCAGGAGAATTACATAGTCTGGCTTGTGTTTTAGTAAAATCACATTGTCAACTGAGATGGGGAGAGTCTTCAAGAAGGGAGGCTAATTAGGAATTTGTTGCAACAGTACTGGCAAGAGATGATTAGGGAGTGAACTAGGGCTGTGACTGTGTAAGTGAAGAGATGGAGATGAGATGTTGTAGAGGTAGAAGCAAGACTGCCCTCTGAAACTCTATATGGAAAGAGTAAGAGTGAGGAGCCAAGAGTGACACCAAAATTGTAAACATGGATGATGGGGAAAATGATGGCGCTCTTGACAGAAATAGGGATGTTTGGAAGAGGAGTGAGTTGGGGGGAAGGGAGAATGGTGAATTCTCTTTTGTACATATTGAGTTGTGATAATTATAGCATATTTAATTGGAAGTATCTAATAAATCATTGCAGGTGTGGAAATAATGTTCAGTAGAGCAACTAGGACTGTACATATAGGTCTGGGAGTAATTTCAGTAATGATTATAATGAACCCTATGTGAACTGTCATCACTACATGGAATAAAATGTAAAGAGAGAAGAGAAGATGGCCTTGGGGGTATAGCCACAGTTATGGAACATGGCATGGGTGATGATTCACCAAAGGAGAATAAGAAGGCATAGTTAGATAAGCAAAGGAACTGACAGAGGTGTCATGGAAATCTAGAGTCTGGAGAATATCCAGTAGAGCATCAAGTGATACAGAGAGCTCCTTAAGGTTCATAAAGCACTTGCACACAGATAATCCCATTTGATTGCCTTGGCTTCCATAGGAATAGTAACTATAATTAGTTCTATTTTCAGATGAGGAAACTAAGCATAAGAGAGTAAAGAATTAGATCCAAGTCTTGAGAGGCAGCATGGCACAGTAGATAGTGAGCAGACCTCTGAGACAAGATAATCTTGGTTCAAAGCTTGCCTCTAACACTTGCTGGCCTGGTGAGAAAGCTGTTTGCCCTTTTTTTATCTCTTTAAAACTATAAGTTACAATGACTTTCATCGGGTTACATATGAGAAGCTCCATATTTCAACAGAATCACAGGTCTAGTAAAAACAAAAACTTACCCAAAGTCACACAAGCTAAGAAGTGGTAGAATTGGAACAAATTGTCAATTTCAAGTCCTTAACATTGGGTCAATCTTTGGCCTAATGGAGAAAGAACAGTGAAGATGCTTGAAAAAGAGAGGGGAAGCAATTAGTGAAAGTAATTTAAATTTCTAATCCAGTAGTATGGTCAGTCATTCTCTCTTTGACTGAGTATTTCTACAGTGGCCTCATTTCTTAAGTCTGGGACTACAGAGAAAATTCAAATAGATGACCCAGAAGTGTAAGGGCTTCCCTCAAGTCAAGCTAGAAGTGTTAGATTCTTTGGAAATATAAGCTTAATTCTCAGATCCCTCTAACACCAAATACTCAGTTTTGTAATAGTGGAGGATCATCTTTTCAACCTTGTAAAAGGGCCAGTTTTGCTACATGAACTTCATGCTTCTTGACCTGGCTTAGCCTTTCTTTCTCCCCACCCCAAGTCATGACCTGAAACTAGACTACCTAGCCCCAGAACCAAAAAGACAAAGAATACACTTATGTGTGAGGGAGGAGAGGCCAGGGTATCCTTCTGTGGCATTTCAATAACCCAATCTTGGAGAAAATAAGACTCAGTGTTATTTGAGTCATAAGTGCTAGTGACCACAAAGGAGACATGGACTACCTTCTGAAAGTGTGGCTTAAGAATTTAGAAGACATCATAATTATCTACTGAACAAACTGAAAGATGACTCTGTCCTTCTTACCTAAGGGGAAACTGCTTACTCACGTTATCCAACTCAACAGTACTTGCTGAGTCATGGTTTGCGCCAACTCTGCTTCAGATCTAACAAAATAACACCTGAGTCAGCAATAAATGAGCCAAATAGACCCTCTCCCAGCCACCTGAACTGTGGCTCCATTTTCTTGCTCCACTTAGAATTAGTTAGAAAAGCTTGTAATTCTCAGGGAAAAAAAATGTTGATCTTACATTTGTCAAAAAAGGGGGACCAGAAACATCCATGACTTTGATATTTAGATCTGATATTTTTAAGTATGGATCTGAATCTACAAATACATTTCCACTTTTTACAATCTATTTATTGGTAGACTTCTTTCTACTAATGTTTAAAATATAGATATGTGGAAAAGAAGAAAATGACATTTTTAAAGTCTGCTTTAAATATAATTTTCTTTTTCTCCACATATCTAAATTTTATACATACGTTAAAACCTGGCTCATCCCCACTTCCTCCATGAAACCTTCCCTTGCTACTCAATAGTGAACAAGTTTAGCTGTCATTTGCGTGACTGTGAGCCAAGAATTGTGCTAAGCACTCTATAACCATTATCTCATTTGATCCTCACGACAATTCTGTGAAGTAGTTATTACTATTGTTATCCCCATTTTACAGTTGAGGAAACTGAGGCACACAGAGGTGATGTATCTGAGGGCAGATTTGAACTGACATATTCCTGACTTCAGGAGCAGAGCAATAGCCTCTGAGCCACGAGATGCAAGGTTTATAGATATTTATTTTCTCATTTCATTTCATCTATGAGGTATCATCTATGCAAAAGACAGCATACTAGAATGTAGGAATATACACAAAACCAAAATAGCCATTGTCCTCAAGGAGCCTAGATTTCAGGGGGTATGGTATTTAGACAAATAAGGAGGGTAAAAAACTGATAAGAGAAGAGTAGTAAGTGGGGAAGATAAAGGAAGATTTTTGAAATGATTACTTTGAAAGAAGATAAGGAATTTTGAGGAGAGAAAATGGAGGGGAGAATGTGAAAATATAAGGAGGTAAGAGATGGAGTAATGAATTGACTAGAATTTAGAGTTCACGAAAAATAGTGTATGGACCGGTAGCCTGGGTGAACATCATTTCCTACTAAGGGAATTCCTGTGAACCAAGTTCAATATTGGGTGAGCCTGATTTCATTCTTTTAGAGGTAACTGCACTTTGAGATACTCTCCTATTCTCTGGCTCACAATTATTTCCCCACCCCAGACCAGAATATCAGAGAAAAGCTCTACAACAAAGTTTGGATATGGATCATTCGAGGTAATTAATCCTCTAAAAGGGAATAACAGAGCTGCCTCTAGAAAGGTATTCCATGGGCAAAGTTGATCAGGCATAAAACAGCTATTTATTTACTTCATGCTTAAAACACAATAGACTCCTAAGTGCATATTGATAAATACTTAAAACATGAAATAGTAACCCATAAACCCTAATACGCTTTCTGGGAATACTGATATTTAAAACATTAAAAATGAAACTCTGGGGTGGGACTACTGAAGTGGCATTTTACTTTTACCTCTGACCTTTGTTGTCTGCATAACTCATTGTGTAAATCTTCTGACAAGCTATATCCTGACTAGAGCTTTCATTCTTAGTATTTTCCTGGCAGTGGTCATCTATTTATCTGAGAAAAGTTGCTACGGAGGTCATCTCCTAACAGGAAACCTGCACCTAGACTCAGAATATCTAATGGTTGTCATCAGTTCTAGAAACAACAATCTCAAGATTGCTGCTTGGTCACGTGTTCAGATAAAGAAACCCAAAGCAGAAAAGGCAATCAGGGATGTGAGATCCAGTCTCAGGCTCATCTTGACCAACATACTGCCTGGCTGCCATGCATCTACAGTAGCCATTGTAACTGGCTGGAGGTGGGGGTAGGAGAGAGAAAGATTCCCTTCCCTTTCACTGGAACTTTGAGGGAGAAGTCAAGAATGCCAACTCCCTCCATAGATGGAAAGAGAGAAATCACAAGAGGTTGGAGTTATTCTTTTTAAAAAAAAAAAAAAAGTATTTTTATTTCATTAAATATTTCCCAATTACATGTAAAAACATCTTTTTCACAATCATTTTTTTTTATTTTGACTTTCAAATACTCTCTTTCCCTCCCACCCTTCTCCCCTCGTTGAGAAGGTAAATGATTTGATTTTGATTATTTACATGAGGTCATTTGAAACATATTTCCATATTAGCTATGTTGCAAAATAAAATGCAAATAAACCAATAAAAATAAGGAAACCTTTTTTTTTAAAAGTGTCTTTCAGTCTGCATTCAGAGTTCATTAGTTCTCTCTCTGGAGGTGGATAGCATTGTTAATCGTAGGTCCTTCAGAATCACAGGCTTTTTGAGGAGGGTGAAAGAGGAGAGTGTAAAAGCTAGCTTTAAACCTTCATATCAAAAAAAACCCCTAAGATCTTGGCAACTTGTCCCATGACTTCCTGGCAAATAAAGGGAGAAGAAATGGAAGCAGCATCAGATTTGATATTCTTGGGCTCAAAGATCACTGCAGATGGCGACCGTAGCCATGAAATTAAAAGGTTTTTCCTTGGAAAGAAAGCTGTGGCAAATGTGTATAGTATACAGAGACATCAGGTTGCTGACAAAGGTCTGTAGAGTCAAAGCTATGGCTTTTCTAGTAGCAATGTATGGAATATAAGGAAAGCTGAGTGCCACAGAATTGACACTTTCAAATTGTGGTGTCAGAGGAGACTTTTGAGAGTCCCTTGGACAGCGAAGAGATCAAATCAGCCAGTGCTTAAAAGAAATAAATCCAGACTATTCACTGGAATGTCAAATACTGAAGATGAAGCTCAAATATTTTGGTCACAAAATGAGAAGACGAGACTCATTGGAAAAGACCTTGATGTTGGGAGAGATTTAAGACAAAAGGAAAGGGGATGGCAGAAGATGAGATGGATAGACAGTGTCATGGAAGCAATGAACATGGATTTGGCCAGACTTCGAAATTTAGTGGAAAATAGAAGTGTCTGGCATGCCAGAGTCCATGGAGTCATGAAGAGGCAGACACTACTAAATGACTGAACAACAACAACAACCTTTGGAATTATCTTGGAACATTGTCTTGATTAGAGTAGGTAAGTCTTTCTCAGTTGATAATTGTTACAGTATTACTGTTACTGTATACAGTGTTTTCCTGGTTCTGCTGACCTCACTTTGCATTAGTTCAGGTAAGTCTTTCCAGGTGTTTCTGAAACCATCTTGTTCATTATTTCTTATATACAGTGAAATACAATAGTATTCCGCCATAATGATATACCATAACTTGTTCAGCAATTCCCCAGTTGATGGGTATCCTCTTGATTTCTAATTCTTTGCTACTACATTTAAAAAAAGCCTTTATAGACATTTCTGCACAAATAGGTCCTTTCCTTTTTTCTTTTATCTCTCTGGGATACAGGCCTAGTAATGGTATTGCTGCATCAAAAAGTATGCACAGTTTCATAGTCCTTTGGATTTAGTTCCAAATTGCTATCCAGAATGGTTAGCAGTATGCAACTCCACTAATAGTGAATTGGTGTCCCAATTTTCCACATCCCCTCTAGCATTTGCAATTTTCCTTTTCTATCATGTTAGCCAATCTGGAAAGTGTGAGGTGGTATTGTAGAGCTTTTTTAAAAAAAAATTGCATTTCTCTAATCAGTAGTGATTTAGAGAATTTTTTCATGTGACTATTGATAGCTTCGATTTCTTCTTCTGAAAACTGCCTTTTTATAATGTTTGATCAGTTATCAACTGGGGAAAGGCTTGCATTTTTACAAATTTTGCTCAATTCCTATATATTTGATAAATGAGACCTTTATCAGAGAAACTTGCTGCAATTTCCCTCCCATTTCAGTTGTCTGTTTTCTTTCTAATTTTGGCTGCATTAGTTTTGTTTGTGCAAAATCTTTTTTAATTTCAAGTAATCAAAATTATCTATTTTACTCTCTGAAATCCCCTCTCTCTTGCTTGGATGTAAAGTTTTACCTTATCCATAGATCTGACACATACATTTCCCATATTCTCCTTAATTATTTATCATATCCCCTTTTATGTTTAAATAATTTATCCACTTGGACCTTATCTTGGCTACATGGTGTGAGATGTTAGTTTATGCCTAGTTTCTGTCAAACTGCTTTCTAGTTTTCCCAGGACTTTTTGTCAAATGTTGAGTTCCTATCCCAAAATATTAGATCATTGGTTTATGAAATACTAGCAAATGTGACTAGCAAAAATGACTATGGTCATTTGCTACTGTATATTATACACTTAGTCTACCCCATTGATTCACCATTCTATTTCTTAGTCAGATAGTTTTGATGATTACTGCTTTATAATATAATTGGAAATCTTGAACTACTAGGTTTTTTCCTTGACATTTTTTTCATTGATTTCCTTGATATTTTTGACCTTTTGTTCTTCCAGATTTTGTTACTATTTTTTCTAGCTCTATACGATAATTATTTGACAGTTTGATTGGTATGGCAATGAATAAGTAAACTAATTTTAGGAAAATTGTCTTTTTTATTACAATGGCTCAAGCCTATGCATGAGTAACTGGTATTCTTCCAATAGTTTAGATGTATCTTTGTGTGAAAAGTCTTTTATAACTCTTCATATAATCTCTGGGTTTGTCTTGGCAGATAGACTCTCAAGTAGTTTATATTGTCTGCAGTTATTTTAAATGGAATTTCTTTTTCTATCTCTTTCTGTTGGGTTTTGTTAGTAGTATATATAAATGCAGATTTAGGTTTATTTTATTTCCTGCAACTTTGTTGAAGATGTAAATTGTTTCAACTAGTTTTTTAGTTGATTCTCTAGAAATCTATAAGTATGCCAACATGTCATCTGCAAAGAGTGATTATTTTGTTTCCTAATTGCATATTTTTCTTCCTTCTATTTCTTTTTCTTGTCTTAATTGCTATAACTAGCTTTTCTACTGAAGTATTGGATAACAGCAGTGATAGTGGACATCCTTGCTTCAACCTTAACATTATTGGGAATGCTTCAAGTTTAATCATCACAGATAATGCTTGCTCTTGGTTTTAGATAGATACTACTTATCATTTTAGAGGTAGCAAGGTGGTTCAGTGGATAAAGTGCTGGGCATGGAGTCAGGAAGACATGAGTTCAAATCTGATCTCAGATGCTTTCTAGCTATATGTCCCTGGGCAAGTTAGTTAACCTCTGTTTCACTTAATCCACTGGAAAAGAAAATGACAAACCACTCCGATATACTTGCCAAGAAAAGCCCATGAATAGTGTTGGTATCCACAGGGTCGTAAAGAGTAAGAAACAACTGAAGAACAACATTTATCATTTTAAGAAAGGTCCATTGATTTCTATCATTAGCTAGTGTTCTTAATAGGAATAGTGGTGTATTTTGTCAAAAGCTTTTTCTGCATCCGTTGATATAATCATATGATTTTGTTGTGTTTTCCTAATATTGAAGTAGCCCTGCATTCCTGGTATAGTCCCACCAGGTCACAGGTTTTGATGTTTGTGATATATTGTTATAATCTCTTTCCTAGTATTTTATTTAAATTTTTTTGCACTGATATTCATTAAGGAAATGGGCCTATGGTTTTCTTTCTCTGTTTTTACTCTTCCTGGTTTTGGTATTATGACGTATTTGTGTCATAAAAGGAATTTGGTAGGACTCCTTTATCTATTTTTTCAAATAGTTTATATAGCATTGGGATTGTTATGTTCGTCCTTCATTTTCAAAGAAGACCATGCCATCAGAGAAATGATGACATGACTTGCACTTGACTTTGTTTTGAGTGAGGGAGGGCTGTGCAAGGTCACCAGTCTCACTTCCCCTCCTGGGCCATCTGGATCCAGTGACCAGATATTCATCAGGATGACCTGGCCTGGAGTCAGGAAGATCTGAGTTCAAATTTAGCCTCAGACACTTACTGGCAATGTGACCCTGGACAAGTGACTTCACCTTGTTTGCCTCAGTTCCTCCTATTAATTCTTCCTTAAATATTTGGTAGAATTTACAGCTATTGAAGGTTTTTGGGCAGGGGAGTGACATGGTCAGACCTATTGCTATAAGGAATAGAGCAGGAAGAAAAAGACCACCAGTTAGGAGCCATTATAGAACTTCAGGTGCAAGGTATCCATACTTGAGTATGACTCCCTGAGTGGAGAGAAGAGAGATGAAGGAGATAAAGTCAACAAAATATGGCAACTGATGGAATATGCCAGGGTGAGGAAGAGAGAAGAATCTAGTGTAACCTAGAAGTAACGAACCCAGGCAGCTGGGAGGATTGTGGTATCTTCAACAGAAATAAGGGAGTTTGAAAGAGGGCCACGTTTTAGATCCACAGTGATCTCCTCCTCTGAATTCATAGCACTTTTACTTGCAAGAGGCCCGAACTCAGAGCCGTGGGGGCTGATTTACTTATTCAGTGTCCAAAAAGTCTTAGTACCATTTTAAAGTACAAAACCTTATTTATCTATTTGAGCTTTAATAGCTTAAAACTGCATTAATTCTTTGGGGAAACCCTGCATGATCTTATTTGAGGCTCACAACAACCCTATGATGTAGACAATGTATGGAATATTATCACTATTTTAAACAGCTTGATTATGACAGCTAGTAAATTTCAGAATTGGAGTTTGGACTCAGGGTTTCCTGACTTCAAGTCCAGTACTCTTTCCTTTCAGTTGCCTAAGTAGAAGCATTTTTTTTCTTTGCCCTATGACATTAGAGCTTCTTAAGCAGAAACTTGGTGATTTTCTCATACCTGCCCACTGACCCAGAGAAAATGTTAGGCTCTATAAGACCCTCTTGGCATAGGATGGTGTTTACTAAGTACACTCCTAGGATTCAGAGCTGAAACAGGCCTTGCAGACAATTTGATTTTTTTCACAGATGAGCAAATGGACTCCCAGATAGGGAAAATAATTTGCTTAATGTCACACTGGTCAATTCCCACTCGTGCCTCCTGATTCCAGGCCCCCAAGGGAAGCAGCCCAAGAATACCTTGGGATAAGGTTGGGGGAGGTGGGAGAGGGAGGAAGGAAAAAAATGAGAGAAAGGATGATGAAAAATAGGCAGTCACCACCTCCTGGGAAGAGACAAAGATCCTAGGATACCACAGGGTCAATCCAGGGTAGGCTGGTCTATCCATCTCCCAACCCAGAGAAAATAGGCCATCTGAAAACTTCCCATTTTAATTAGTTAGTTTGATAACTTGATGCTAAAATTAGACATTTCTTCTAACCTGGCATCTAAAAAGTCTAACTACTGAGATTAGAGTAGTAACCTTTATAGCAAAAAAACCTTTAAGGGATAAGGCTTAAAAAAAGAATCCTGAGTTGGAGCTGGTTTAACCATTCTATAAAGCAGTTTGGAACTATGCCCCAAAAGTCATTAAAGCATGCAGACTTTTTGACCCACTAATACCACTACTAGGCATACATCACAAAGAGACCAAAGAAAGAGGAAAAAAACTAATATTTGTACAAAGATATTTATAGCAACTCATTTTGTGGCAGCAAAGAACTAGAAACTAAGGAGGTGTCCATTAATTGTAAGGGATGGTTGAGCAAATTATAGTATATGTGCAATGCCAATCATTGGAGAGTCAGCACTGATTAGAGCTAATTTGAGTCTTTTTAAAATTCTAGCAAGATGTCGCATGTGACAAACTGGGTGTCAATACCTGTACACTTTGACCATCCATGCAGACTGTGCAGAGGCTCTAAAAAGAGTAGAGGAAAAAAGATTCCAGGCACTCCAATTGTTTACCCCCCTTTTCTGCCTTTGGGAATTCCTCAGTACCTCAAGAGTGAAAAGGTAGGTGGAGGCTGGAACTCAGTAAGAGGACAAGGGTGCTCTCACTGCATAAGTAAATGGGGGATATGGGGTGTACTTGAGGTGCAACTCACAAAATCCAACTCACCATTCAGAGAAAACTTTAGGAAGATTTATCTATCCATGATGGAGGATGTCAGTTAATAGTATTGTCACGGAATCTAGCAGCCCTTATGCATCATTCATACTGGTGGGGCCTGAGAAAAAAATCAAAGAAACATAGGTGTTGATTACCACACTTTGAAGAAAAAGATTACAGTACACTATGCTCTGGGTGTAAAATGTCCTGGATTGTCTGCTAGGCTGCCATTGACTTTCTGTCTTGGATTTGTGTGGCAGATACTACCAGATTCCTATGTTTGAAAAAGACTGCTCTCATCAGTTTAGCTGAATTTTGCCAGCTGGAAACACAAGGCAACTTGCTTGTTTACCATATAGAGAATGGAGGCCTTATGAGGACTGTTCCTCACATTCGCCTATCACCCAGATCAGTTGGACTTTGTAATGAGCAGGTGGAGAGGACTGATGGGCAATCACCTTGGCAAAGGCTAAAAAAAAAATAATAAACTGTCCTTTAGTTATACAAAGACTTTCTGATCTAGACATGAACACCGAAAGTGATAACTTAGTATTATTACAAGGCAGAAGAACTGAATTCAGAGGCAATTTCTTTCCTGTCCCAAACTGCTATAGCGCCTCCTCAGGTACAAATCCAGCCCATTGGAGCTCAGACATACTGACAGTCAGCCTGACATGGCTGCCATCCCAGGGGTAGGCACCCTAGTCTATAGTGATCCTTATGGTCAGAATCCCACACCAATTAATAGCTCTGATATAGGAACAGAGAGATCAGTGACAGACAGGAGAACTAGGCCTATTTGACTGGTCACTAGGATAAGTTATGATGTTACAAGGAAACCTGAAGATGTAGTTACACATATTGTTAGACAATAATACTAGAGACTGCCCATATGAAAAGTGCCTTGCTTGAAATTGCATATCTTACTATTATATATGTGAATCACTGTTATGTTTGAATACTTATCTCTTATTTTTCTAGTATGTTCATTTGACTATTTCGTGTTGTGTTCACGCTACAGCAAGGTCATATTTATATATAATATATATAGGTCTACTGATAGTGTTATGGATATATATACACATATACGGTCTGTGTATATATATGTGTAACATATATGTTTATGTGTATATATGTATATATGTGTGTATATATTCCTATGTATGGAAACCCCAAAGTCATAGTAGCTTAAAGCTTTAATAAACTTCAATAAGCTTCAAACTATACTATATTTGTGGACACGACCTATGTAGGGATTTGTTTTGCCCAACTACACATTATTTGTTGCACAGATTTTATTTTTTTCTTTTTCCTGCTTTAATTTCAACAGAAAGAGGACTGGGGGAAGAGGAGAAAAATAGATTGTTGATTAATGAAAAAAATCAAATTTAAAAAAAAAAAAGAAAACTATTGTCTCCTCAATTACAATATCTGCATGGTCAAGAAATGAGCCTCTTGCCTCTGCAACAACAGTGACAGGTCCCACATTATAATACACTTTTCTACAGAGCATTTATGTATATTGCAACACAAATAAAACTTCTAGATTTCAGAAATTTTTGAACTGCATGACTTCATTCAGGAATCTTAAAAAACAACTGTGGAGATCATCTTTAAAGAATTCTTAGTGTTCTGTAGACAATCAAATTAAAGTATGTTTTTGTCTGATCATTTTTTACTAGTTCTTTGCAGTAAATATGTAAACAATTTAAACCACAGGAACACGCATGCTGAGCCTAATAGACAACAATCTTTTTAATTGCCTTACAAAGAAAAATAACTCATTTTGTTGTCAAATAAACAAATGATCTATGCTCTTTCTAACTGCACTTCTCTTTTCTCCTTTGATTTTAATAAATAAAACTGACAATCTGGAAAGGCTTTTAGCTCAGCTGTTCCAACTGTAACATTCCTTCACTTTAATATCACTTACCATAACATTCCAAATTTTGAAGCAAAAATTGTTTCCTTTTCTTGGTTTGACATATATCAAAAGGCAGCCCTGAAGAGTTGAGCCAATCAGTACTGGCTCGTTTTCTATTGCTTCTTCCTTCTCTCTCTTTTTCTTTCAAGGAGAGAGGAGTGAAAGGGTGACTCATACAACCAACCTCATTTCTCTAATCTTTACAGGGAAAACGAGTACATATTTTTAAAGACTAAATAGAAATACTTGTAATTGTGTGCTTATGACACATGCCACGTCTACACAAAGTAAGGCTATCCAAGTTTATGGAGAGTTTGGCCTCAAAATGGAATTTTGTGGGTCTCTTAAATGGGGTTCACCCCTGCTGCATTGCTGGAGTTCTGCCATTTAACTGTCCATTTTCTGGAGTTTTTGCTTAGGTTTCTTTTTTTTTAAAGACTGAATCTCCCTATGTTACCCAGGAGGGCAGTGCAGGATCTACTCTTGGGTCTCATTCCACCCTGAATCCACATGGGAGCTTTGATTCAAGTCTCACACAGACCAGGTTCAATCCTAAGGACTTGACCCCAAAGAGATCCATTTATCTCTTAGGCTTATACACTCACCCTGTAAACAGGGGAAATCTCCTGAATAAAGCTTAAGTATGGGTCATGTCTAAGGGTTCCTTAAAAATGGGTAACAAGATTCCCAGATTCTACACAAAAACTCAGTGTATGATATAAAAGTATCACATATGGGATAGTCTTTCTAAGACTGAGAGTTATTTCTAAATAGATAAGTGTAAAAGGATATGAACAACCATTTTCAGAAAAGAATTTCAAATTATCAACCACCATATGAAATGATGCTTCAAATCACTAATAATAAGAGAACTACAAATTGTAACAATTCTAGGTTTCCTCTCACACCAATCAAGTTGTCAAAGAGGATAAAAGATGGAAAGTCAAGTCAAACAGCATTTATTAAGCACCTACTATGTGCCAGGCATTGTATTTAATCATTGAAGATACAAAGAAAGGCATAAAAAATAAAAATCCCAGTCCTCAAAGAGCATGCAATCTACTAGGGGAAACAACATTTAAGCAACTACGTATAAACAAGATACATTTAGGATAAAGTGGAGATAAGCTTACAAGGTATTAAAAACAAACAGGAAAGGCTTTTTGCAAAAAAAGAAAAAAATTAGTTGACTTGGAGGAAGTCATGGAAACCAAGAAGCAGGGGTTCAAAGGGAGAGCATCCTAGGACAGCCAGTGAAAAGGTGGAGTGTTTTGGTGCAGGAACATCAAGACCAAGGTCACTGGACTGCAGACAACAAAAGTATGTCAGTTTGGTCCATCAACCATACAAATACCTGCTGGATCTTATTCTCTATCTCCAAAACAGATCAGATAAAAATCTTACTGACTTCCCTTAATGATCATTTCATCCTTCAGAGCAGCTAGGTGGGGAAGTGGATAGAGCACCAGTGCAGGAGTCAGGAGGACTTGAGTTCAAATCTCACCTCAGACACTTGACACTCACTAGCTGTGTGACCTTGGGCAAGTCACATAACCCCAATTGCCTCATCCTGGGTCATCTCCAGTCATCCTGATGAATATTTGGTCACTGGATTCAGATGGCTCTGGAGGAGAAGTGAGGCTGGTGACCTGTACAGCCCTCCCTCACTCAAAACAAAGTCAAGTGCAAGTCATGTCATTATTTCTCTGATGGCATGGTCTTCTTTGGTAACAAAGGATGAACACACACATCCTTTAAAAGACAGAGAAATCAACAAGGGGAAATTTTAGTCTATATCTGATTCTTACCAACAAGGAGAAATTGGTTGCTGGTGGGGTGGGAGTGATGGGAAACTCAGGAATTCCAGTGTGCCTTGCAGTTTGTGAATCTTGCACTGGAAAAGGCTACTCTATCCTGTGTGATTCTCTGACCTCTCGTGATATGAACAAAAAGGACACAAGTAAATGTACAGGACAGATATTTATGAGATCTAAGATCAAATCAATTAATTTGGAGTCTTTAGTAGAATAAAAGAATATATCTAGAAATGGATACCAATTGTACCTGGTTAAGATAAAGTAAGGGAAGGCGATTAAGATTGCCATTTCATCCATATTCCCCACAATGCATCAGTTTTTCTTCCATGTTACAGCCAGCTGACAGCTCCCAAGATTTTTGGTGATTTTTTAAATGAGCCTTATATCTTGCTGCTTGCACCCTTAGTTTTCACTTCTCCAGTCTCTCCTGAGGCATGGATTTGAGGAGCAGTGTTGCCAGTATCATCACCTCTGATGCTGCCATCCTGCTGAACCATGTGGCTATGTCTCATTTCAGTATGTTGCTCTTCTAACTTTGATTTTCAAGATTATTTAAACTCCCACTATGGCAAAATTGTGACTCTGCCTTCCTATTTTGATCCCGTATTAGTGCTCCCTCTTCCCAAACTGGAAAGAAATATATATTTCCCAGGGCCTTTAATGACTTTGGTCAATCTGTAAGGTGGTCTATCCAATACCTGACAGAAGGTCTGTTCCATTCAGATAATGAAAGAAATGGTTATGTCACTGTCAATAACCTTTGAAAGATTGTAGTGAAAGGTCATTAATAATAGAAGGTTTTATCTTTCTTCTTTCAGAACAGAACAAGGCTAACAGAATTATAAAGAAGGGCATTAGAGACAAATAAAAATTTGAAAAGTGGGAGTTGATAAACAAAGGCAAAGAGTTGAAGTATTATGCAATTTACTTCTGCTCCTACTACATATGGGGACATGAGATCTGAGTTCAGGTGTTTAAAGAGTTGCCATCTACAAAGAGAATTTTACCTGTCCTAATTGGGAATAGCAGAAACAATAGACAGAAATTTCAGAGACAGATTTAGGCTTGAAAGAACTGTCCAAAAGTGCTTCTGGAGGTAGTGTCTTCTACTTATTCGTGTTCTTTCGGCAAAGACTAGAAAACTGACAGTTGTAGATATTGTACAGGCAGGTACAGGTTTAACTAGAGAGTATCTGAGGTTCCTTCCAACTCCGAGATTCTGTGATTTTCTTTCTTCTCTTAAAAGAGCCTCATCTTTATAATTCCATCTCATCTCAAGGTGACCAACCTTGGTCCAGATCTTCATTCAAAATCACCACATCCTGGACCACTTCTTAGGGAGGTAAAGCTCTAAGACCTTATCTCAGATCCACTTGACTGTCTTAGATGACTATGATATAGAAAAGTAGTATAAAGAGTTGGTTATATATAGTACTCCTCAGCTCTTCTGGTCTAGGCTAGGTAGGACAAATTCCACAAGCCACACTATTTAGGGATAGGGACTGGACCTGCAATTTTATTGATGTTAAAAAAATAAACCCAGGTGAGGAAGGTTCTTCCACCAATGCAGGTTAGCACTGTCTCAGAGAATTGCCTAGAACACTAAGAGACTTACCTACAGTCACTCAACCAGGAAAAAGTCTTCTTGGTTTCAAGGTATATGGCTGCTTGCTAGTTGAGGAAACAATCAGAAACCATGGAGACATCATTTAACAATTCTATCTAGTTAGAGAGAATATCCCCAGGCAGAAAGTATAACCTCTTTGCTGCCACTACAGACCTGAATGATGTACCCCTTAATTCCATCTTAAAACTTTGGTTTCCTGTCGTATAAACATAGGCACTTAGCACCATGCTTAAAGGATGCAAAGAATGTAGCTAAATATAGGCATATATGGTCAAAACTATGCCACATAAAAGGGAAAGATTAAGAATGATCTCGGATAAAATTACAAATTTTATAGGAACTCACAAAGAGCTATGGAATAGTGGATTGAGAGCCTGACCTGGAGTCAGGAAAACCTGGGTTCAAGTCTTACCTGTGATAAATTTTGACTACAGGACTAAGGCAAATCACTTCTCAGTATCCTAGTCAAATCTCTAAATTGTAAATTACAGAGCAGATGCAGTTTGTGTTGGTGGAAGAAATTCACTTACTGAAAGAGGGAGAAAAAAACTGATGGAGCCTGCTTGCAGATCAAAGATACTTTTTCTTTATTTTCCTTGGGGATTTTTGGTCTATGCTTTCTTTCACAGCATGATTTACAAGAAAATGTGTTTTTCATGATTAAACATGGATAATCTATGTCAAATTGCTTGACTTCTCAGTGAAGGAGAGGTGAGGGAAAGAATCTGGAACTCCAAATTTGGAAAAAAAATGTTGAAAATTGTTTTTACATGTAATTGGGGGAAAATAAAATATTAAATAAAAAGCAGGGAAAATCATTGTTTTTAGAGGGGCAGCATTTAGAGTCAAAAGCAAATAACCTGAGTTTTCTTCTATTAGGAAGTATCTATCTACCTATCTAAATGTATATAGATAGATAGATCATAGATAGATAGATAGATAGAGAGATAGAGAGATAGATAGATAGATAGACAGATGTAGACATATATAGATATATATCTGTATTAATACAAATATATACATATCCTCCAGATGAGAGACTTTTTTATGCTATATCAATCAATATCTACTTTTTTTAAACTAACCAAAACAGAATGGTCCTAACCCAAGAACACAATTCCAAGGAAATGTTATGGAAGAGTACATAGATGGTAAGTTTTCTCCGTAAAGAGTTGGAGAGAATAGGCACCTTAATAAGAGACCCAGTTACTTAAAATTTGGAAGTTAGGTGGAATAAGGAGTTGGGAAACACGGTAAAATTATGTATAACTAAGTTAAATAACTTGGTTTAGCCTCAAAGGGAGAGAAAGAGAAGCATAATTGGCTGTCAAAATACAGGGGAAAAATCCACTTTAACAAAGCAAACATGGAGAATAAAAAAGTATTATTTTGATCTCTTTGGATAGTTTCCGTATTTGGATGAAGCAGTTGTGGTTTGTTTCCTCTTTATTTTGTTTTCCTCCAAATGAATGGATTATACCAGTCCATTCAATTTATAAGTCCTGAAAGATACTAAAGAAGATGTGAACTGGTAATGAAGGATGGTGAGGAGAAAGCTAAAACAGGAAAGGTGAGTGAGGACAGAGTTGATCTTATTAGTGTTTGTTTGTGTTCCCCTTTTGGAGGCACCCAATAAATGTTTCCAGACTAAATGGAAAATAGCAACACATGAATATTCTATCAAGTAGCTAAAAGATTCTGACCACTCTGTTATTACTCATTGTTTCCAAGTGTTTTCTGTTTCACACTGTTTGGGCAGTTACGATCACTACAATTTCTTAACATTCAAACAGAAAATAAAAACTGTTTTACAAGTAAATTTCATGAAGTTCATGGTCAAAGTTCTCACCACTGTTAAACAGTCCAACATCAAGATACTGATATGATTTTTATCAGTGTAAATGACATTGAACAAGGTATATTACCATCTGTTTTGCTGTTATGCCTGAAGAATCATGGGACTTTTTCATTTGACCTGCAGCTGTAAACTTCCTTATGTGTTGCATTCCTCATTAAAAGGTGAAATCCTTGGGAGCAGAAGGGTTATTACTTTTCTACTTGTATCACCAGTGACTCCTTTTGGGATTTTCTTGGCAAAGATACTGAAGAGGCTTCATTTTCCGCTCATATCACAGAGGAGGAACTGAGGGAAACAGGGTGAAATGACTTGCCCAGAGTCACACAGAGTGAGAAGTCACGTTTGAATTTAGGAAGATGAGTCTTTTTCATTCCAGGCTTGGTGCTCTATCATCACACCACCAGAATTTAGCACAGTCCTTTGCACATAATGAGCATTTAACAAATACTTTATTCATTCCATTTACTTGTAATCATTCCAATCTGATGCCCAACTTGTCAAAATCAATATAGAAATCGATAAGCATTTTGGTGGCATAGAGCCTGAGGAAGACTCATGTTCTCCCATTCAAATCTGGCCTCAGACACTTAAAAGCTCTGTGACCCTGGGCAATTCATTTCACCCTGTTTCCTTCGGTTTCCTTATCTGTAAAATGAACTGTAGAAGGAAATGGCCAACCACTCCAGTATATTGACCAAGAAAATCTCAAATGGGGTCACAAAGTGTCAGATACAAGAGAAATAACTGGAAAACAACAAGCATTAAGTGCCTACTAAGACAAAAATGAAATAGTCGCAGGCCTCAAGGATCTTACATTCCATTGGGGAAATAACGTATATGTAATTACATGTATAAGTAAATGCATATGCATGTGTACATGTATGTATGCATATGTACACGTACTATGTAAACATATGCAGAGTCTCTGCAAAATAAATAAATAAATGGTTATTTGGGGAGTAAAGGCACCAGAAACTGGGGTGATAAGAAAAGGCTTTGTTGAAGAGCAGACCGAATGCTCTGCATTTTTGACTCAGCCAAGACGTTGTTCTTTATTGCAGGAACTACAAGGGGAGCCATATTCATGCGATGGAGTCCTGAGGCCATGAAGAAGAACCCCTCCAAGTTAGAACAAGACAGACCTTTCATAACTTTTGAGAAGTAAAGCAAACAAACAAATCAAGGATCAAATTAGCAGGGAAAAGGGGTTCAAAGAGGGGCCCCTAAGGCGAGTGTGTAGTATTAGGAGAATCAGAAAGACTTGGAGGATCGGCGAGCATTTGGAATATTGGGAGGAAGGTAAAATGCTAGAGGCAAATATCAGATAGCACACGAGCGGATGCAGTTCCATAGCTCAAGGTTTCCCATGGGAAAGAAATTTCTCCTGCTCATAAACTTCTGCAAAAATGCCAAGGTCTCTAGAAGCATGACAAAATATGACAAATCTCGAATTCATATTCTATGCCAGGGTGGGGAACTTGTGGCCTCGAGGCCACCTGTGGGCTTCTAGGTCCTTGGGTGCAGCCTTTTGACGGAGTTCAAGGTTTACAGAACAAATCCTTTTATAAAGGGGATTTGCTTTGTGAAGTTTGGAGTCAATCAAAGGGCTGCCCTTGAGGACCTAGACAGCCACATGTGGCCTCGAGGTCACAGGTTCCCCATCCCTGGTCTACACTTTATAGGGAAGATAGTATTTAAATTGAAGGAAGTAAGGTGTGCTCAGAGATAAAGATAAGGAATGCATTCCAGGTATAGGGCACAGTCAGTGCAAAAGAAGAGAGATGGGAGATGGTGTGTTATGGAGAAGGAACAACTAAAAAGCCAGTAGAAAAGGAGGAAAGGTCAAATCTGGGAAAGGGAATTATATATAATCAGTCTAGAAAGGTTAGGTTGAGGCCAACTTGTGAGGGACTTTAAATAATTATACAAAGGATCTTGATTCTAAAAGCAATAGGAAGCCACTCGTTTTTTGAGCAGAGGAGTGACATAGATCTGTACTTAAAAAAAAAATTCTCTGACATCACTGTAGAGCATCTAATGCAAAGAATAAAGACTTAAAGCAGTTAGGAAATTAAAAAGCCATTGCAGTAGTTTGGGGTGAAGGGATGAAGGTGAGTTGGTCAGTAAACAGTTATTAAGCACCTACTATGTGCTAAGAGTTGGGAATACAAAGGCAAAACTTGGGTGGTGTCTGTGTGAATAGGTAAATTTGTGGTAAATTTGAGGTAAGAAATGTTGTGAAGAGGGAACCAAGGCTACAACTGGGGGCTGCTGGAGAGTCCTCAGTGCCAGGGATCCAGGGAAGAGTGGATGTCATGAGACAAAAGAAAGGAGAGGACAACACAAAACTGGTTTACTTAGCAGTTTTGCCCATGGTCTGTCTTATCCTTAAAGTTAGACTAACTGTATCTTTTGAGTAGAAACCAGAACAGAATGTTTGTGAGATAATTTCCTTTTTAACTGTACCTGGACTTTGGGGACCTCAGGTATGGTAGCAACAGTCTGTATAGACTAATACGAAACCTGCTTTGAAATGAGAAATGAAAGTTAACAGGGAAATGAGGAAGTTAAAAAAAAAAAGAAAGCTGCTTTGTACTTGGATATTTCAAAAATAAGAGGAGAAAACAATCCTGTCATAAGGCTTCTTTAGGACACTGGAGATACAAATTCTCAAAATAAAAATCCTTCAGCTCTCTGCTTTGAAATTCATGCCTCCTAATAACCCATATGCCTTTATCAAGTATATAAACAGCTGGCATATGATAAGAACGAATCTGCAGCTGTTCAAACTAAAGCTGTTCTGACCCCAATGGAGCTTCAAACCACACAGCAAGTCCAGCAATTGACAAATTCATCTCTTTTCATTTCCACCCTGTCCTATCAATTTCTGGACTGTCAGACATGTGCTTTCTCACCTACGTCAATTCGAATTAAATATTCCTCTTCATCTATTTAAGCATGAGTGCATTTTACTATAAAAATTATTAGAGGAAGTTATTTTAATAGTAATGGAAATGGTACTGGACACTTAATGCATGCAATCAAAAAGAGTCTGCTGGAGCCAAGTTTCATAAACAACTGGTGCAATGAATTAAATGTGAAAATGAACCAAGAGTCAATATTTGGTTCAATTAATGAGTATTATTAAGCCCCTACTATTGCCTGGCCCTGTTCTGAGAGCTGAAGGGTTCAAAGTCAAAAGCAAAAAAGCTTATTTATATTCCACTAGGGAAAATAGTATGTTTACATATAAGTAAACACAGAGTATATTCAAGAAAAATACAAGATATTTTTGAGATTGTGAAGCAGAAAACTCCTCAAGTAGGAGATGGCCACTTGAGCCAAGTTTTGAAAGAAGTTAGGGATTCAACAAAGTATACATGAGGAAGAAGCAATCCCAGGTGTGGGGGATGGTTTGCACAAAGAGACAAGAGTGAGAGGTGGACCTTGAGATTCCTCATACAATCATCCATACAAATATTCATCTCTCAGTTCTAGGTATTTTCTCTAGCTGCACTCCATGTCTGAAATGCTCTCTCTCCTCATCTTCATCTCCCAACCTCTGACTCCATTCAAGTTCCAGCTAAAATCTCACCTTCTATAGGAAGCCTTTCCTGATGCCCCTTAATTCTGCTGATAATCTCCAGTCATCCTGTATATAGCCTAATCGTACATAGTTATTAACATCTTGGCTCCCCCATTACCCTGTGAGCTCCATGAGAGCAGGGATTGTTTTTTGCCTTTTTTTTTTGTATACCCAGTACTTAGTGCCTGGCACAGAGTAGACACTTAATGTTGATTGATTGATGGAAGAAAAAAAAGAGTGAGAGGTGGAAGGTCACATTTCATCAATAGCAAAGAAGTCTGTTTTTCTGCACCATGTACTGTGTGAAAGGAAGTGTTATATAATGAATATGGAAAGGTAGACTAGAAGCAGAGTAGGTTTTAAATGCCAGAGAGGAGGCTATTTTTTATCTTCGAGGTTATAGAGAACTACTAGGACTTTTTAAATGGATGAATAACATGGGAAGATCGGTGACTTGTAAATTCTAAGGATTTTTGATTTGGAGTCAGTCAGACCCTCAAAGAAAATTGGCCCATGGTTATGAGGAGGCTAAAATGTTTTATTAGAACTTTTCCCCTTCAAAAACAGAGGATCACTCCCTCTTTTGGCCAAAGTGGTATAAAGGCCATGCATAGATCATTTTTCTTCTTTTATCTTATAGATTTAGATTTACAACTAGGAGGACCTTAGAGTCCACTGAGCCTAACCCCCTTCATTTTATAGAAGTTAGGTGACATTCCAAAGTCATCCAGCTAGGGCCAAAGTCACACAGTAATTGGCAGAGCTGTGATTCAAAATCAGATCCTTTGATTCCAAATGTAGCACTTTTCTGACTAAATCATGCTTTCTCAATTTGAAATCCTTTAAATAGGTACAGAGGTTAATGGAGGAACTGTTGAGTCCTTATAGGGTGAAGTCCTTCGGGGAATAAAATGGAAATAAAGAGAAGATAGATACCATGATATTCCTTACATGTCTGAGTAATGGATACATATCAAATTCAGAAACCTCATCATTTAACAGACAGGTGGCATAGAGATCTCAAGACTTCCTCCTTAAATCCCCCATCACAAGAACATGGAGAGATAAAAGAAAAAATGGTCTTTTCGAATTTGGGCATAGGGTGTGATATTTGTGGTCAGTATATGTAGTATGACAAAGTTTCTTATCAAAAGAGCACAGAGAGTCAGCTGAAGGAGACCCTTCTCCACCATTCATGTTTTATATAAAAATGAATGACTTAGAAAGTTACCATTATTGATGATTCAAAAGAGATATGGCCCCTGACTATCGTTATCACTGATTCCTGGCCTAATGATCATTGGGTTGAGTTTAACTATATCCCACAGGGCATAAAACATGGTAAATTAACCAAGGGCTGGGGGTTGGGAAGCACCATCCATTTCATCTCAGCTCATTTAAGGGGTCACTCCCATTTTCCTGGAACTCTAGAGCAGAGAACTAGTTTATCTGGTTTTAGACAGAATTATATCTGAGACATAACATAAGCTTCATCTGCGCCATTTTGGTTTTTTTCTCCTTCCAAGGAGAAATGAGAAGGATGAGAAAAAAGAAAGAGTCAAAAAGGAAAAGAACTAAAGAAATATTTGGAGAACAGTCTGCTTCTAGAAAAAATGGGAGATGACCACTGTGATTGACTAAAACCTACCAGCATTTCCCCACAATATGAGTTAGGTGTACCCTTCATTCTTTCCTCCTGTAAAAGGAGTTTGTAAAAGGTGACCAAGTGGTCCTGGGACCTGCCTGGCCCTGCTTCCCAGAAACAGGTTTCTGGTCACCTAAGGACAGAAAAAGTCCTCCCCACTTATAGTCGGGGTCCCTCTGATCTGATGGATTTCTGAGGAACACTCTAGTCACTATAGCTTTCACCATATCTTACCCTGATGACTCAATGAATTTCCATATGGAGACAAGGAGGATATCCAGAGAAGCCACATTGCTGTTTCCTGGTTGCTGTTACCTTTTGTTAACTGTTCAATGGCTTGTGAGTATCTCATTTCCCACCAGCATCAAACCATTACAAAGGAAAAGGACAACACCACTGAACTTCACAATTATTAACCACTCTCTGAATTTGTGTTTATTTGACCATGAAATATATTATAAAGTCAAAAGAAAAAAAAAGATGTTTTGCTGGTGTATATTTAAATAGCTGATTTTGTGGTTCACATAAAGACATAGGTCCCTATAGATGAAATCAAACTATGTTTCCACCTGTGACACAGGTTAGAACTTCCCAGCTCATGAGGAATGCTAACTCTGACTTCAGATAAATAAGATAAATAAATATCTGCACAAGAAAGTCATTCAGTCAAGTCAACAAGCAATTAGGCAGTTGCGTGATTCGGTGATCTTAAATCAAGAAGACCTGAGTTCAAATTATTAGATGATTAGCGATGTGATCTTGGGGAAGTCATTTAACCTCACTTTCTTCATCTATAAAATGGGGCTAACAATAGCACCTACCTCCCATGATTGTTTGTTGAGGCTCAAATGAGATCACTATTGTACAGTACCTGAAGCAAAGTAGTGCTACGTAAATGTTAGCTACTGTGTTCCCTATACTGTGCTACACTTTTGGGAATACAGAGAGAGGCTAGAAACACTATCTCTTCCTTCTAGGAACTCACATTCTAATGGAGAAGACAACGTGCAAATAACTGAACAGAAAAGATGGAGCAGGATAAATTGCATATGATCAACAGAAGGAAGGCACCAGGAACTCATTTGTCCTTCCATGCTTTTCTACCTGGCAAGTCTTCACAATCTAAATGTCACCTTTCAATGGGTACATTGTTTTGCTCATTGCATTTATGACAATGTTGATGTCACTGAAAGGTTTCTCTTCAAAGGTGCTAAGGGCTCAGTTCATTCTTTATTTATTGCATGGTTCTTTTCCCTATCCCAAGAAAAAGAATTAGATAACGCTGGAATAAGCTTTGTTGTTGTTGTTGAATCCTGTCTGACTCTGTGACCCCATTTGGGGTTTTCTTGACAAAGATACTGGAGGCGTTTGCCATTCCAGCTCATTTTACAGATGAGGAAACTGAGCTAAACAGGATTAGGTGACTTGCCAAGGGCCATACAGCTAGTATGGCCCTGCAGCCTCCCCAGCTGTCACTGGCTCATTGGCCAGATTTGAACTCAGGAAAATGAGTCTTCCTGAGTCCAGGTCTGGCAAACTATATACTGAGCGACCTAGCTGCCCCCCTTGGAATAAGCCTTGTCAGTGACCTAGATCAACCTTCTCATTTTACAGTGGGGTCAGGGGAGGGGAGAGCTCTGATGAAGTGACTTGCCTGGTCACAAATTAATAAGTAGCCAAGCTGTGGAAAGGGCAGGGTAACCTTAGCTTTGCTCCAGTGTGCCAAAATTTAAAGGGCACTCAGGGCACTGGTACTTCTTTCAGCAGAAAGAAACAAATAAGTTTAACACCTAACTAGAAAGATTAGTTAAAATAGGAAGCTACCAGATGGCAAGGCTTCCTTAACATGCCCAGGGGGTCTGCTCCCCAACCTGGCCTCCCTTGCCCCTGCCCCCTGCAGCCTCCCCAGCTCTCACTAGCTCATTGGCCAGGCTTCACTGGTTCATTTGCAAACAGGCACATACCCAGAGTCAGTGTGAATCACTTTGTTGATTTTGGGGGTATTTTAATAAGTTTTTATTTGATGTCTTCTATTTTTAACATCTCAGTTTTCCCTAGTATCCCTCTTCTTCTTATTCCAAGAAAGTCATTCTATGGAATAAATAGTATTTTTAAGGACAAAAAGAGGAAAACATCAGCCCAACTGATCAATATATTGAACCTAAGTTGGAGTTTGTAAAAAAAGTTTCTTGTCACCAATATTATTTTTGTTCTTATCTCTAAATATGGCCTCAAAATCCAGAATAATAACAATTTGCTTTTATATAATAAGCAGCACAATGTTTGGAAAACAGATTACATCGTGTCACCTATTTTGATGCTGAGCTGACTACAACTCTGCAAAATAGATTCTTTTATTATCCTTATTTTACAGATGAGGCAGACAGAGGTTAAAGGACCTATCTCCTGCCACATAGCTAAAAAAGGACTTATCTCGTGCCGCATAGCTAAAAAAAAATGTCTGAGGTGGGATTTGAACACAAGTTTTTCAGAACTCCAAGTCTAGCATTGAACAGGCTGCATCACCCACCTACATAATGCTCAGTTAAGATATAAGATAGTAATTTTTCTTAATGAACACTGTCCAGTCAAGGGGTAATCAGAGATTTATTAACAAACCAATTTTTTCCTCTAAATATAGCTACTAATTTTGGGTTCTCTATGAAACTGGAGAAACTTGGCTGTAGAAAACTTATGAGGGAATAGAAATAAATAGGCAATGATATTTTCATTTCATTAAATATTGGGGAGAACCTTATTTTGACTCACTTTTATCAACTTTGGGAAGCCAGTATTTTTAGATGACTTCTGATTTTTCCCCCTAAAAATGGCTCTGTGACAACTCGATTTGGAACATAGAATATATAGAGGCTGGCGGAGTTCGTTGATTTCTCTGCTGATTATTATCCATTGTTCTACTAAAATTGAAAATGGGTCACTTAAAATTTGAAATAATTATTTAATTACAAATATCAAGCACTCACATTATACCTATCAGGGTCAAATAATTGTTATTATTTGTTAGGATTCTTGATTCTTATCAATTCCTATTTTTAGGTCTTTAACAAATACTTTCTTTTGACTTTAGCAAAATTTGTTATTTCTTCATTGACTTAATTGTAAAATGATCTTCATTGATCCTCTCAGAGCAAGCACTGGGAAAGATCTCTGACTATAAACATCTTTCAGTGTATGATGAGAGTGTTGCCATATCCCTCAGCCACAAAGGACTGAGGGCACATTCTTTGTCTCTCACCATGGACACAGACACGTTGGGTTTCACTTGAGCCACACTGACTGCCCAGACTCAGACCAGAAGCCAACTAGGTCACCAAACTGCCTGTTTTTCCTGTCTTCACACATAATCCCCCACCACTCATTAAATGGTTTAAATCCAACATGGTTTGGGGACAGCTTTCCCTTGCCCCTTGCCCCTCAACCCACCAAGAAAGAAGTTAGCAGCGGCAACATTTCTTTTAAGGAAATAAAACACAGTAAAACTGCAGTGGTAAACAGAGTGAAAGGGAACCTAAGAAGGCCTCATGATCCCTAGTCTATCACTCCTGGCAGATGGATTTATGTTTTCAGTGACAAAGGAAAAGAAAGCAAGGAGAGGACGTAGCTAACTTTTTCCTTTTGTAATCATCTTTAAAGGAGTACCATCTCCAAAATATTATTCTACTGAAAGGTCCTTGGGAAATCAACTTTACTTATGGCCCTCCTCAGTGAATGGGTCTGTCCAAGGTGGATGCAATGGGATGAAAATCTTCTTATATATTTTGCTGAGGGTCACACAACTAATAGCATAATGGCACCGCACACTGCCTCCCTACTGCCTTTTCTAGGCTCACGTAGTCTGGTTTGCAGCGGAAGGCCAAAGAGAGCAATACCAGGTCCAAAGGGGAAGGAAGCAGAGAGGTGAAGTCTCCCTGTTGGGATTCTTTCTTTAATGCTCATAGATCCATCATACTGACTTAGAAAACTACAAATTAACATTCTGTACGTTGTATTTTTATTTATTTTGCCTAGCATTTCCTTTTAATCTGATTCAGCTGATTCAGTTTTGCCATTTGAAATTTCTGCATTAAAAAAAAGTTGTTGCTGCTGTTACTTTTCCACTCATTATCAGCCCATGGAAAATATTTTCAGCCTCCAAGTAGCCAAAGATATGGATGAAAAAGAAACCACGTGTTTTTCTCTCCACAAACACATCTGCCATCTTGATTCAGGTCCTCAGGATTTCTCACCACGACTCTCATGCAAACCTTCTTATTTATTTCGTCTCCTGCCTCATGTCTATCACCTCATCCACCATTCCAAGGTGCAGCTGCAAAAGTGACTTTCCTCAAGCATAGGTCTGATCATGTCATCTCCCTAGCCAATAATGTCTAGTGGCATTACCTCTAGAATCAACTTTAAACTATCTGTGGCATTTAAAGTTCTCCACAGTCTGGTCCCTTTCTATCTTTTATATATTATGAATATATATATATATCTTTCACATGTTTCATAATATATATAGCATATCATTTCATTAAATGATTAAATGTAACATGGTTTGGAGACAGCTTTTCCGTGACCTCACCACCTCACTCCACCAAGAAAGAAGTTAGAAGCAATAACAACAGTATCTAATTTTATAGAGAGAGATATATAGATATTATCACATATAGCATATTATTTTATAATATATGAAAGATAAAAGTGGCCAGACTGTGTAACTTCAAATGTCATATATGTAATGTATATGTCATATACATTATATATACACATACATACACCTATGTATGTGTATGTATATACACATATGTGTGTACATATATATACACACATACATATATGCATATAAACGGATGTACATATTAATATGAATCTATGTATGAGTATATATGTATTTATATGTATGTGTGTGTATGTGCATATACTATATATGCATAAATATAATAAAATACAAAATGAATAACCATACAACATAACGTTAACTTGTGCCTTTCTAAATCAGTATGTGGCCTGCAGGGTCCTTTTCTACTTGATTTTGACACCACTGACCTGAGGGCTCTGTGGGTATTCAGAATACACATACATATACACACATTAATTGTATGTGTACATGTGTGTATACATATACGCACATACACTCACATGCATGTGTGTATACACACTGTCATACATGTACTCTACTCATCCATAATGGCTTGTTTGCCATTCCTCACACAGGACATTCTGTCTCCTCTCCATGTCTTTGTTATCTTAGTCCCCCAGATCTAAATCACGCTTCTTTACCTTTCCCTCTTGAAATTCCTGTTTTCCTTCAAAATTCAGAAGTAGCCTTCTATGTGTAAAGCCTCCCCTGATTCTATACCTGCTAGCGCCCTCTCACAGAGCTTTCCTGTATTAACTTTTTTTTGCTTTCAGAAGATGATTATGTAACACCAGCTTCAATAACTTCTTCCATTGAGGCTATGACTATATCAATAAAAGGAAAGCGATCTTGAGAGGCTGAGTTTACCTGTGGTTCTGAAGAGAAGTGTCAACTGGGATATCTGGAAAGAGACCAGAGGTACAGAGGGAAAGAAATTGTTGTTGTTCAATCATCAGTCATGTCCAACTCTTCATGACCCCATAGATCATAGCAAGCCAGGTCTTTCTATCCTTCATTACCTCTCAAAGTCTGTCCAAGTTCATATTCGTTGTTTCCATGACACTGTCTATATCACCTTCTAGCATCCCCTTTTCCTTTTGCCTTCAATATTTCCCAACATCAGGGTCTTTTCCATTGAGTCCCATTTTCTCATTATGTGGCCAAAGTATTTAAACTTTAGCTTCAGTATTTGACCTTCCAGTGAAGAGCCTGAATTAATTTCTTTAAGTATTGATTAATTTGACCTCCTTGCTGTCCAAGAGACTCTCAAAAGTCTTTTCCAGCACCACCATGTGAAACTGTCAGTTCTGTAGTACTTAGCTTTCCTCATAGTCCAATTCTCACAGCTATACATTGCTACTGGAAAAACCACAGCTTTGACTATACAGACCTTTGATGACAAGGTGATGTCTCTGTATGCTGTCCAGATTTGCCATAACTTTCCTTCCAAGGAAAAACTTACTTTTAATTTCATGGCTGTAGTAGCTGACTGCAGTGATCTTTGAGCCCAAGAATATAAAATCTGACTGCTTCCATTTCTTCTCCCTCTGTTTGCCAGGAAGTTATAGGACCAGTTGCCAAAATCTCAGCTCTTTTGATGTTAAGCTTCAAGCAAGCTTTTACACTTGCCTCTTTCACCTTCACAACAGGTTTCTTAATTCCTCTTCACTTTCTGCCATCAGAACAGTATCCTCCACATATCTGATATTGCTGATATTTCTCCCAGCAACCTTAATTCCAGGTCTTGATTCATTTTGGCATATCACATGATGTACTCTTCATATAAGTTAAATAAATAAGGCAATAATATATGGTCTTGTCATGATCCTTTTCTAATCTTAAACCAATCAGTTATTTCATGTTTGGTTCTACCTGTTGCTTTTTGACCCACATAGAGTTTCTTCAGAAACAAATGAGATGATGTGATACACCTATCTCTTTGAGAATTTGCCACATTTTATTGTGATCCACATAAAGACTTCAGCATATTCAATAAAGCAGAAACAGATATTTTTTCTGAAACTCCCTTGCTTTCTCCATAATCCAGCAAACATTGGCAATTTGGTCATTAGTTCCTCTACCTTTTCTGCTAATTCCTAGTTCGCATATTGCTGAAGCCTAGTAGGTAGAATCTTAATCTCGATAGTATGTTGTTCAGTAATTTGAATATTCCTTGACATTGCCCTTCTTTAGGATTAGGACTTAAACTGATCTTTTCCAATCAAATGGCCACTGTTGTATTTTCAAAATTTGCTGGCATATTGAGTGCAAGCCTTTAACAGTATCATTTGTTAGGGTTTTAAATAGTTCTGCTGGAATTCCATCAACTCCACTAGACTTACTGTTAGGACTATGCTTCCTAAGACCCATTTGACCTCATTTCTAGGATGTCTGACTCTAGATCAGCAACCGCACTGAAAAAACTTTTTTCTTGAAGGGATTGTTTTAAATCCTATATCTTATGAAGAAATATTATAAAGAGATTTCTTGAGAAGGGACTTCAATTGTTACCCTGAGAGAGCTGAAACATGGGTTTGTGTTTCCATAATAGAAGTCAGATCAGGAAAAGAGAAGTTTTGATGTATCTAGAGAGTTGGGTAACAGCTTATGGGAAAAGAGATTTCTCATATTTATTTAATAAATAACATATAATAAAGTGGGGTGATAGGGCCCAGAGCTAATTAATTAATGAGATCAATGTCACAATTTTAGTCATTTTTGAAGAAATATGAGAATACACTCTCGATTCATTTATAGGCCAGAATGAGAAAAGAAAAGGTTGCAGAAACAAGAGGAAGGCTAAGAGGTAGAAGATTTTTGCAGTTGCAGACCTGTGCATGCCCTCAACATGTATGTAGGCTACATGTGAGGTTCATCAACCCTAAATTTTCTTATAGTTACACATGTACATGATATCTCCCCTGCTGGAACATAAGCTCTTTGGGGCCAAGGATGATTTCACTTTTGTATTTTTATCCCTAGAATTTACCACAGTGTCTGGCACACAGTAGGTGTATAATAAATGGCTGTTTAGTGTTTGGGTTTCCCTTAAGCCACATTGACCAACTAGATTCAGACCACAAGCCAACTAGGTCATTAATCTGTCTGTTTTTTAAGTTCAGCTAAGGAAATCTAAGGTGAAGGGTACAGAGCTCTTCTTCTGGTGGAACTGTAACTGAAAATAGAAAGGAGAAAATACTATTTATATACTCTAGTCACTCTACTTTTCAGCTGTGCACTGCAAACTCTGAAAATTTAGATGATATGTTGCATATTAATATATTTTCACATATAAATAAAATACACATTCAAAATATAATAATGCATTCGGTAGCAGCTGACTTATACAGAGATCATTTGTTCAACATTAGTTATCTAGAACGTGACAAGCAGAGGAGAGATGTTGTCACAAAGTATCTTTGTTGTTATTGTTACATCATTTTTCAAGTTGTATCCAACCGTTTGTGATCCTATTGGGGGTTTTCTTGGAAAAGATACTAGAGTGGTTTGCCATTTCCTTCTCTGGTTCATTTTACAGAAATTAAGACAAACAGGGTTAAGTGACTTGCCCAGGGTTATACTACTCTAAGTGTCCGAGGCTCGATTTGAACTCAGGTATTTCTGCTGCAGGCCTGGCACTCCATCCACTGGGCCACCCAGTTGTCTCTTAAAAAAATTAGAGGTAGAAAATTAAAGGGGTGAGAATAGGCAAGTATGCTAATGGTAGTGAGAAGTGACAATAGACAGTCTGACAATGAAGGAAATGAAAACATTATGTTAAAAATATACAAGAACTTCAAAAATAGCAGCCAGTGACCATTTACGGTAGTACAGGCTTTTCAACCCTGAATAGCCCTTTTATTGCATTATGAAAAAGTACAGTAATTGAGCAGAATTGAGGCTGAATCATTGAGAAAAGCATGCAATACTGGCAGTGGATTAGGTTTAAGAAACTTTTTTCTTTCATCTTTTCTTTATCCTTCCCTTCCCTTCCCTTCCTTCCTTCCTTCCTTCCTTCCTTCCTTCCTTCCCTCCTTCCTTCCTTCCTTCCTTCCTTCCTTCCTTCCTTCCTTTCCTTTCCTTTCCTTTCCTTTTTCTCTTCCTTTTTGGATACAGCTAACGTGAGAATTTGTTTCGTTTGCCTATACATATCTGTAATAATATTTTTTTCTTGCCTTCTCAAATGGGTGAGAGAAGAGAGAGGGAGTGAGAGAATTTGGAGCTGACAAGTAAAATAAAATTGAATTTTTGAATTTTTAAGAGAAATAAGTCAGTGAAAGTCATCATTAAAAAAACTAACTGCTGTCTTTCTATGCATTAATAACTTATCAAAGTCAAGCTTTCAAAGTTTTATGTTACAAATTTTAACGATCATTCCTTTGTTTATTGTGTTATCTGAAGTCTGAGTAATTGGTTGCATGCAGTAATATGTTTATTGAATTGAACGAAATACAGGTAACTTTGAAATTCATTGAAGTGTTCCTGAAAGTCAGAGGTGATTGACTCATTTAAAGACAGTTATACCTATAGCAGAAAACAGGATATTTTCTTCAAATTGCTCATAGCAAAAACATTCTAATATTTCCCCCCCCCCCAAAATTGATAACTTTTGCCACTGAAATGAGCCAGCTTCCATTACCTGGAAAGATACATTTATTTGGAATAATTCATTTTCCTAGAATGCCAGATAAATAGTTAGTATATGTGTAAATATGTAAACATTATATAATACATATTATACATAACATATACTATATACCAACTGTATACTACATACTAATACATAGCTAATACATACTAACTAATCACTCAAATTTACATATCATTTTCAGTAAATAGACTCTTGTTGACAGAACATTGACGTCAAATTTATCTTTATGGTCTGTGAATCTTGAATTCAGTAATTATTAGCATTCGGACACAAGAACGAACATTTATACGGTGCTTTAAGCTCCCTAACCATTGCAGGTGCTTTGGGGACAAGCAGATATTTCTACAGGAGAAGCAGAACTATTAGCACCCATCTTGTTTTTGGCAGTCTTTGTATCCTCAGTGCTTAGCACAATGCCAGGAGCATAGTAAATACTTATGGGTTGAATGGCAGCCAGTAGATGCAGAAAGTGGTAGGTTTTTGCTCATTGCATTATCATGAATACAAGGGAAAATATGTGGCTTAAATGAGACACCCAGAGATGATCTGAGGAGGGGGACAGGGGAAGAGTGGGCAATGACGTTTATATCTTGGTTATTGAGGAAACAAGAATACAAAAGATGCTTAGGGTACATTTGAAACTTTACCAGTGGGGGTGCTCAAACCTGAGGCTGATGCCCTTCAAGTGAAGAAGGAAAGAGGAAGGGAGGGGATCAATGATCCAGAAAGAGAATGTTCTCCTAATCTAGCACTCGGGTCAGAACCGAGATCTAAACAGCCTTCCCTGTTTGGTTTGGGAGCTGCCATCCCACATGACAGGGATGCTCAGGGATTTGGGAAAAGGCCATGTGTTTTTTATGGAAGGGCAGAGCCTTGTTCAAGCATATCTCAGTGCTCCAAGTACCTTGTGTTTGGTCTCATAGTTAAATAAGTAGCATACCTGAGCCCAGCTCTCTCTTAAGGACAAGTCCAGCTATCAGTCCACTAGGGCCATTCTGCTTCTAATTAAGCTACCATCACATCAACATTTAACATTTGGTTAGGTCACAGTTTTAATACAGTGGAATGCAGAGAAGTTTGGCAGAGAAAATTATATTGGCAGCCTTGCTAAGTAACTCAGGACAGGACGTGGTGTCTTAGCAAATGCTGATGCCCTAATGAACTAATCTGTTTAAAAAAGAAAGAAAGAAAACAACTCAAACCCCTCACAGTCAGGAGTTTATTAGTTCCCACTCTACTGAGCTTGGTGAAAGTGAGTCAGATATAGTATTCTGTTTTTGTTTTTTGGATGGGGGAAGGCAAGGCTATTGGGGTTAAGTGACTTGCCCAAGGTCATCCAGCTACTGTCAAGTGTCTGAGGCTGGATTCTGTCCTCGTGACTCCAGGGCTGGGGCTCTATTCATTGTGCCACTTAGCTGCCCCCAGAGCCAGAAACAGTATTAAAAGTTAAGCTGATTCAAGTGGCCCATTATTCCCAAACCTATTTGTGTCAATCAGCATTAGGGTAGGAGTCATCCAGTTTGCAGCTTTGAACTACCTGCTATTTAACACATACCAAGTCACTCCCCAACTGTCTGTACCCAATAAACATCACAGACAGGCAATTGGGAAGGATCTGAGAAACAGTTTGGCTGACTTGGACCTATCTGAATTGTCTTTATTTCACTATGAAAATTATCAATAAAAGCCGGCACCATCTTGAAGCTATCACTGATCTCCCATGATGTTGTTGTGGCCTTGATGTACTTTTAGTAAACTTTTAATTCTCTTTGAACTGAGTTTTGCGAGTTTAGCCTCGTTAATCAGGCAGGAAGTCCTCCAAAAGAATTTTCCTTTTAACAATAGTTCCAGCAAGGGGACTCTTGTTTCTCCTATATGGAGTCTCTAGATAGCTCTTTTTGTGGTAAAATGTCTGTCCTTTGGGTATGGGGCACCCAATTTTAAAATTATAGTCCCCATCCAAAGACTATAAACAAACCATATGTGAGGTAAGCAAAAGCACCTTTACCTGTCCTGACAGGCGTACAACATGAATGACAGCTGCCTCAGACTGCGAGACTATGTGTCTTCCCCTCAGGCCAAGCAGCAAATGAAGTAACTTGATAAACTCCTTGAAGGAAAGCACCAGTTGTGTGTGTGTGTGTGTGTGTGTGTGTGTGTGTGTGTGTGTGTGTGTGTGTGTGTGTGAGAGAGAGAGAGAGAGAGAGAGAGAGAGAGAGAGAGAGAGAGAGAGAGAGAGAGAGAGAGAGAGAGAGAGAGGAGGAGGAGGGAGGGAGAGAGATGTGGTGTGTGTGGTAGATGTGTGTGTGTCTCACCCTAATCCCTTACACACAAATGTTTATTGAATAACAATACTTCAGTATAGCCCATTACAAAATGCTTTCTTCCCTGCAATTTTGTAAGGAGAGCGGTACAAGTATTATTCCCATTGCTCATCTAGGGAAATTGAGGCTCAAAGTTCTTAAGTGATTTGCCCATCATCACACTGCTAATATATATATGAGAGCTGGGATTTGAAGCCAGACTTCCTCACTCCCACTTTCCATATCACTTTCTCTCTGACCTGGCAGACTTAGGGTTAACTACCGCTCTCTGGACCCAGGAATCTTTCTGACTACCTGGGTTCAAAAAGGGAAAAGAGGAGAAAACAGAAGGTAATAAAAATTGAAAGGCAGGTCCCTGATCAGTAGCTTGTTTTTCCATAGGCCAGAAAATTTCCAGAAAGCTGCAAGAGATATAAAAAGGAGATGGTTTTCCATCCCATTAAAACAAGTCATTTGAAAAATAAAGGACTAGATTTAGAAAAAGAAAAAAAAGTTTATGCAAGAGGCTAACCAGACCAGTTCTGCACTGGGGTGTTTACTCATGTGGCCATTCTTTATTACCTCCCCGAGGTGCTCCTTCCGGTACTTGGAGCTTAATTCTCTGAAGAAACATTATGAGTCCCCTACTGACATTACTACAAAGATCTGACGCATGCAGCCTTCCAGGGACCACATCCTTTTTATAAAATGCCTATTTAGTAATTGATGTGAACGTGCGTAACCTCCCACGCTGACATAAAAGCCAGGACCTGGCTATCCCTGTACGGTACCTCAGCTGTTGCAGATCCCACTCTTTGCCTTTATGGTTTTTCCATTACATGCAAAGCAAACACTGATATCTCTGAGCACACAGAAAATTTCTTCTGCATGTACTAAGCAAACTCTGCTGTCAATGGGGCAACACACTTAACCTCTTCTCTTCTGCTGGTGAGCAGGAACACCACACAGCTCTGAAACTGAGGGAAGGGAGAGGATTTAGCTTTGACCTGTTTTCCTGATTATATCTCAGAGATACTGTCATGTAAACGGGAAACAGTGAAGGCACGATGAGCACCAATACTAATTGCTTATCCTGTAGAATTCTATGTAGTGCCTTGAAATTAGAACTGGTGACAGCAAGGGGTTCAGTGGATGGAATGCTGAGCTTAGAGTCAGGAAGTTCATCTGCCTGAGTTCAAATTAAGCCTCATTTACTTTCCTGGAGCCAACTCCAGTTGATCTGTTCTATATCTGGCCACTGTACCCAGATGGCTCCAGAGGAGAAAGTGAGGCTGGTGATTATGCACAGCCTTCCCTCACTTAATTCCAATTCACTTGCAAGTCATGGCATTATCCTCCTGATGTCATGTTCCTCTTGGAGAATGAAAGATGAACAAGAGATACTAGCTAAGTGATCCTGGGTAAGTCACTTAACCCTATTTGCCTCAGTTTCCTCATCTGTAAAATGAGCTGGAGAAAGAAATGCCAAACCACTCCAGTATCTTTGCCGAGAAAACCCCAAATGGGGTCACACAGAGTCAGACATGACTGAAAAAATGACTAAACAATAGCTGCTCTTTTAACTTGATTTGCTCTGGGTTTGAAATCCCATGGTCTTCCTTAACAAATATTACAACATCATGGTATAAGAAATTAGGGTTAGGGTTCTTAAGAAAACTCTTTCTCTAATTATCCTTTTGCCTCCTGTTGTTTAGTCATTTTTCAGTTGCTTCTGACTCTTTGGGACTCTTTTTAGGGGATTTTCTTGGCAAAGATACTGGCGTGGTTTGCCATTTCCTTTTTCAGTACATACCAATCCCCTAAAATTAAAGTGATATCATCTTCCCAGAACCCAACAAAGACCTCTAAAAGATATGGGGTTAGGACCAGAGAATAAACACACCAAAGGGTTCAAATAGAGAGGGATGCTGGTGTGTGATGTAAAGACTATAAAATGGTGAAAATGTGTGTAGCCTTGAGTTCTCAGGGTTGTTGCAAGGATCAAATGAGAAGGTGTAGATAAAGGGTTTTCTCAAATCTTAAAGTCCTGTATCAATGTCAGCTATTATTTAGCTTCTTAGGCCTTAAAGGAGGATGACTCAGGTAGGCCAGGAAGGAAGCCTGGCAGGAGGAATCCTCCTTCATCCTGGGTCTCATCTATTCTACTCTTTCAAGCTCATCTCTTCAACCTCTGATTTGAGTGCAGAGCATTGTGCAGACAATGGGAGCATAGATTTAGAGCCAGAGAAAATCTTAGATATCCTCCAGTCCCACTCACCCATTTCACAGATGAAGAAACCAGAGCCTACAAACAATAACTGACCTGCCCAGGAATATGCCAGTAGCAAATGGCAGGGCTGGAATCTAAATTCAGACTCCAAACCAGGCCCTTTTTGCTCTGTACCAAGCAAGAGATTTCAGGAAACATTTGTTGAAAGAGTCCGTGAATAATAATGAGAGTAACAAGAATTTATATAGTACTCTGCAAAGTACTTTATACATAGATAGATAGATATATAGATAGATAGATAGATAGATAGATAGATAGATAGATAGATAGATAGATGATAGATAGATAGATAGATAGAGATTAACTCATTGGATCCTCACAACAACCCTATGAGGTAGGCACTATTATTATTTCCATTTTACAGATGAGGAAACTGAGGCACAGAAAGGTTAATTGAATTACCCAAGATTACATAGTTAGGGAGGCATCTGAGGCAATATTTGAACTCAGGTCTTCCGGGCTCCAAGTCTATGTTCTATCCACCACATGATGTAGCTACTATGAATGAATAATAGTTCTCATGTTTTAAACAAGTCCAGAACTTTGAAGTAGCTGTTTCACAATGTAAGGAAGTGGATTGTCTAGGGATTGGTTGCTATCTTTTGCACAATTATCTGATACATGTCAATGCGTTTTGTCAACTCTACAGGGCCATATAAGCAGATGGCTATATAGGTAGGTAGAAAGGCAAAATGATATAGTGGGAAGTGGGGTGGGGGTTATGTTGGAAAAACATACAGCGGTTTTTTTTTCTAGCTTAATCTTTCCCTTCCCAGCAGGTTTTCTAATCCCCAACCATACTTTTCATGACTGATATCTCTTCCTTTCTGCCCTACCCCTTGTCTGGAACCCTCAATATGTGTAATCCTCTAAATCAGACTAGTTACTCTCAGTTTCTAAGCTTATTGATGTATCCCTGCCCATGACTTCAGTAGCAGAATGCCTGAGCAGGACTCCTCCCCTCCCTATAAAATGGTTGGGCATCTCTGATTCAAGTGTAGCCCAGACTAAGTTGAATAAGTCACCCAACCCCAGTGCTGCCCTGAAGCACCAAGTAAAGATGCCCAGGAGTTCATGACTATTGGATTCCCTATTCTGCCATGACCTAAAGACCATCATGCCCGAGGCTCACTGGCAACACCTTTTCCCTAACCTTTCCCAATTCTAATTTGGAGGTGTCAATCCCAGCTTCAATGAGGGTGGTTCACTGGATTTCCCTAGTATGCTTCCCTTGTTGCTTTATTATCCCTTGGGTGTTTCTGATTAATCCATATAACCTTCCATTAAATGAACCAAATAAAAGGGCCTATTGCTTTCAGCACTGATTTGTCAGTATGTTTTTTCTGCAGAGTCTTCTTAGGGACAACGTACTCCTTGAGGACAAAAACTACGTTTTCTCCATCAGCTGCTTTTCTCCAATCTGTTCTAAATGTTTATTCCTAGCATCACTTCCAGAAGTGGGAAAGTAGGCGTATTCTCCTACTCACCATTTTACTGATTCAGTTACTATAAACAAGACTTTCCTGAGTCACAGAGAAAACTGCATGTTCCATGAACCCACAAACCTCCATTTTCAAGTTTCTAGCCTGATGTTTGAAATGGCAAAAAGGCAAGAAACCCTTGGCTGTCCTTGGTAGACATGTAAGTTAGATCTTCAAATATTTGGCCAATTTCAAGTTTAGTCTTCAGACCTCTAGTACCTGAATATTACTGACTATTATCATCTCATTTTTCTTGAATAGGAAATAAACTAACAGGGACCTGGAAGTTATCTAAGCATGAAAGAATGAGCTGCAGTTCCAAGGAAAGCATGATCATATTTCTAACTTTATCTTAGCTCACATGGGCAGACAAGACTTCATTTCCTTGCTCCATGGTCAAAGAGGAAAAGACACCAGTAACTATTCTCACAAAATATTTCCAATAAAAAAAAATCCCAGTGACAGTAAATCAACTAAAAAAGAAAAAGGAGCAAATATGCCCTCAATGGTTTATGGGTACAAAGAGCTAAAAAAAGACCACATAGATGATCTAATCTAACTCGCCCATTTTACAAATGAGGGCAATGAGACCCAAAAGGATGAAATGACCCTTCCACATCATGCAAGTCATGACAGACTTGGAACTTGAACATGAATCTCCTCACCATATTGCCAGAACTCATCTAATACTTCTCTCCACTCAACTCCACTTTGATCTTGAACACCTGAGTTCAAATTCTGCCTCAGATGAGTTATGTGAACACAGATAAGTCACTTAATCTCTCTGTATCTCTGTTTCCTCATCTGTAAGATGGTGATAATAGTAGCACCTTCCTCCAGAGTTGTTGTGAAGATCCAATTAGATCGATAGACAGATAAAGTAAGCTTCCAAGTGCTATGTAAGTGCTAGTTATTTTACTGCTACTATCATCTCAACAATTTGATGCCACAAAGTAATAGTAAAATGGGCCCACAATACTCAAAATTATGACCTTATAACTCAAATATTGGAGTCATAATTGAGAAATAGACACGACCCATTAAAATGGTGATTTTCTTCCTTGTTTCCAAATTAAGTAGGAATTCAAAGTTTCTCTAACTGCATCAATATTATAACTAGGTCAATTTCTTCTGTCACAGGAGTTGAGCTGAGTCTGCCAGGAAATTGTGGTGGCTCTGCTTTTATACTTCCACAGAGGGAGAAAAAAGGGCTCTCATTTTCCTCCTTTCCTTTTTACTCCTAGCAATACTCAAATTCAGGGCTACAGTACAGCTGACTAATCACCATGTATGTTCCCATCTGGGGAATCCTGCCAGTGGGCATAGCCTAGGGCTACTATGGTACCAGTAGGCTTCCTTAGTATTTCCTGAGGTCAGAGGAATTTATAGAGTTCAAAAGTACTTTTTAAAGATCACCGAATTCAATCCCCTCATTTAACTGATAAGGAAATGGAGCTCCAGAGAGATTAATTAACTTGTCCAAGTAAATCTTGGGTTCAAAATCAGGATTCAGATCCAGATCTTCTGATTCCAAATTTGTAGTGGGGAAGGGCTTCCATTCCCTTTTCTACTGCTTCTTTGCTAAGGAGGCTGAGGTTGGCTAGCCTATTCCTATTTAAAGTTCATCAGTAAAGTTTTTCCAGCAATATGGTAAAATGAGAGGATGCCTCTAAACCCAGCTTCCCTTTCCTCCTCAAAACATCAAGAACTTTGCAAAATAAAGTCAGTTTTAAAAAAACAGCAAAAGAAGAAAAGATACAATGTCATTTCTGTAAAACAAACAAACAAGCAAAAACCTCAGCTGAGGATCATGTTACAGTTCAGCACTCTTGGCTGCCCTGTGCCCAGTGTTTATCCAGACACCACCTGTCATGCCAACCCTGAGTACAGAGCTCTATGTGACTCTGGCTCTGTGTGGATTACTTTTCAAGTTCACGTTCACGTGTATTTCAGTGGAACAACACCAGATATACACTGGAACTTACCTAGTACCAGTGGTCCAATTAATCAATCATCAATTTATTAAGTCTCTGCTATGTGCCAAGTACCATGATTGATGCTGGAATACAAAAACAAAAGCAATGGGGCAGATAACATGTACATTTAAACATGTACAAAACACATACAGAACAAGGCAAAAAGTAATCTTGGTGGAGAAAGCATTAATGGCTGGGGGCAACAGGAATGACCTCATGCAGAAGATCAGGCTTGAACTGAATCGTGAGGAAAATGGAGATGGGAGATGGCACTTCATGTGAAGAATTCTGGCTACTGGAAATGAGAGGGGGATACAGAAGTGAGTGATCATCACAACACTCTCTAGTAGAGTAAAGGGAAAGATGTTCCATCAGGATAACTGAGGCAAGAGTTCAGGCTGAGTCCATCTCTGAATTCTTCTCAGGGTCTTTCCTTGACAGTGACCCAACCAGATCCTGATGGAAGGAAAGTCATGAAAATGTTTTAACCCACAGGTCTGGGGAATTGAGATTAGTTATATCTGTGTCAGTTATAATAATAATAATAGCTAACATTTATATAACACTTACTATGTGCCAGGCACTGTCTTAGGTGTTTTATAATTACTATCTCATTCTATCCTCACAGCAACTCTGGTAGGTAAGTGTTATTTTTACCCCATTTTATAGATGAGGAAATTGAGGCAAACAGAGATTAAGTGACTTGCCAAGGATCACACAGCTAGTAAATGTCCAGAGTTGAACTCAGATTTTCTTGACTTCAGGTCCAAAGCTCTATGAGTAAACAATTTGGAAAGTGAGTTAATTTACTAGAAGAGTAAAACAGAGTAAATGAAAAAGACTCAAAAATTCCCAAAGTAAACAGGGAGGTTTTCTCAAAGCCTAGAGACATGGTAACATCCATATATACATGGTAAAGGCGAGAATTTGGAAAAAAAAATGTTTAATGTGGAGAATGATGTCTCCATACATGGCCACCTACTGCATATCAGAATGAGAACAATCGGCATTCTTCATCCACTTGGTTTTTTCTATGTAAATGTTTAAGCCAGATACTTTTGAGTAATTATAGATCTCATTTAGGAGGCACTTCATTATTCCAGGGTGTGATGCAATAAGACTAATGCCATCTTCAGATAGGAATGTATCTGGAAGACCTCATCCTATACAGAAAATCCTTCAATTAGGTCTCCTCTTTGGCTTTCCTACTTGACAGTCTCTGTTTTATGTCTTGCTTGATATTAATTATTCATCAAGCAAGGTTATTTCTGTTGTTAGTCTTTTCAATGAATCTCGTGTGTTTGTCATATGCATGAGAATTATCTTGTTGGGGAACATCTTTTAAGGAGATGTTTTGCTTTTTTTTAAACATGGTTACCAATGATTATGTAACAATCTAGAACCTTCAGAGGAATTAAAAAGAGAAATAAAAGAATTAAAACAACAAATGATAGAAATAACAGAAAACTAATGAAAAGTAGAATTGTTTTTAAAAAAAGAGAAATGAAAATAGAGAATATGGAACAAATGATAATGAAATTCTCTAAAAGTTTACATATAATATAAAAGGATACAAAAAATCGAACATATTCAAAAGACAACAAGATTGAAAGAAAAGGTCAAAATGGTTACATGATTTAGACATAAAGAGTGATACCATAAGCATATTAGGGGGGCATGGGAAAATTTACCTGTCAGATGTATGGATAAGGTAAGAATTTATTACCAAACAAGAGACAGAGAAGATCATGGGCTATAAAATGGGTCATTTTTATTACATTAAATTAAAAAAAGATTTGCACAAACAAAACCATTGTAGCCAAGATTAGAAGGAAAGCAGGAAACTGGGGGAGATTTTTATAGTAAGTTTATATGATATATAGAGAACTGAGTCAAATTTATCAAAATATGAGTCATTCCCCAAATGATAAATGGTCCAAGGATAGAAACAGGCAGTTTTCAGAAAAAAGAAAAGCTAGCTATGTCATATTAAAAAAATGCTCTAAATCATCACTGATTAGAGAAATGTGAATTAAAACAACTCTGAGGTACCATCCCATACCTATCAGATTGACTAATATGACAGAAAAGGAAAATGACAAATGTTGGAGGGGATATGGAAAATTTGGGACAGTAATATACTGTTGGTGGAGTTGTGAACTGATCCAAACATTCTGGAAAGCATCTAGAACTATGCACAAAGGGCATACTCTTTGACCCAACAATACCATTACTAGATCTGCATCCCAAGATTAAAAACAAATAAAGGAAAAGGACCTATATGTACAAATATGTTTATAGCAGCTCTTTTTGTGGTCAAAAAGAATTGGACATCATCAATTGGGGAATAGTTGAACAAGATGTGTTATATGATTGCAGTGGAATACTATTGTGCTATAAAATGATGAGCAAGATGGATTCAGAAAAACCTAGGAAGACATACATGTTGAACTGATGCAAATTGAAGTGAGCAGAACCAGGAGATCATCGTACATAGTAACAGTAATATTGTAAGGATGATCAACTGTGAAAAACTTAGCTATTCTGATCAATACAATGATCCAAGACAATACTGAAGGACTTTATAATGAAAAATGCTATCCACCTCCAGAGAAAGAATTGATGAAGTTTGAATGCAGATTGAAGCATAATTTTTTTCACTTCTTTATTTTTCTTGTGTGTTTTTTGTTGTTGTTCATTTTTTGCTACATGGCTATTATAGATATATGTTTTGCATGGTTTCACATGTGGAATTGAATTCATATCTCTTGCCTTCACAATGGTTGGGGAAGGGATGAAAGGAAGAGAATTTGGAAATCAATTCTTTTTTTTTTTAAATAAATGTTAAAAATAAATAAATAATGCTAAAAAAGAACCAATTATCTACAGAGCTATCCTAGGTGATGAGAATACAAAGGGAAAAACTCCAGTCTTTATCATTGAAAAGTTTACCTTCTAGTGAGGGAAAATATCTATATACATAAGTAAATAGAAAAAATGCATACAATGTAAAATACAGTTTCATGAGGCACTAGTAAGCTGGAAGGGGGTCGGTCATGAAAGCCTTCATGGAAGTAGCAGCCCTTGAACTGAGCTTTGAAAGAAGTGAGTGATTGCAAGAGGCAGCAGACAAGCAAACAAGACATTCCAGGCATGAGGGAGAACACATAGAAGATAGGGAACTGAAATGTTCTGTGAAGAATATCAAATGTTGTTGTACCATAGAGAATGTGGAGCAAAGTCACAGGTCTGGAAAGATATTCCGGAACCAGATGGTGAATGATTTTAAATGCAAAACAAAAACATTTGCATTTTATCTCAGAAATGATATAGTGAGTCACTGGAGCTTGGTGAGAGGAGAATGAAATGGTTGGACCTGCACTTTTGGGAATATCAGTTTGATAGCTGTGTGAAGGATGAATTGGAGACAGGAAATGCTTGAAGAACAGAGGTCAGTTAGCAGGTCACTGCAATCATTGAGGTGAGAAGTGATGAGTATCTCAATTAGGGTGATGGCATTTCAGTAGAGACAGAAGGATAGATGCAAAAGATGTTGTGGAGGTAAAAGTTACAAGATTTGGCAACTAATTTGACAGAGAATGTCAATGTGGAATTGAGGAGAATTCCAAGAATTAGAATCTGAATGACAGGAAGGATGATAGTACCACAAATGGACAACTTAGAAAGGATGGGGGATAGAGAGATGAAACACTGTCTCTTTTTAGACATACTGAATTTGAGCTACTTTTGGAGCATCAGAAATTAGAAATGGAAATTTCTAATATGCAGTTGGTGATATAGGACTGATGACCAAGGGAAAAGTTAGGAAAGAGTATAGAGAGCTGGGAATCATCTGCATGGAAATGATAATTGACCATATTGGACCTGATTATATCACTAACAGATAGAACAGAAAGAAAAGAGAAGAGGACCCACAAAATAGCTTTGAGATACTCACAGTTAGAGTTTAGTAGGCTATATGATTATCCAGCCAAGGAGATTGTGAAAGAGGGGTCAAAATGTCAAGAAAGAGGAAATTCAGAAGGCCAGTGGATTTAGTAATTGAGAGATCACTGGTAACCTTGAAAAGAGAAGTTTCAAGATGCTAGACGAGGTCAGAAGCCAGAATGCAAAGGCCTGAGAAGTGGGTAAGTGGAGAAGAAATGGAGCAGGAAAGAAGGCCATTTCCCCAAAAGCTCTCTGGGAGATCCAAAAAGCTGACTTGGGAAAATAAGTTGGAAATGCCCAGTTGCTATGGAGCTGCTGAGTATGACTGAATTATGGCATAGAACTCTTCTGAAGAAATGAAAATTTTCTGTTTAGTCACTGAAACGTAAGAGTGGACTATTAATACACGTAAGTTTTGTTCTCTAATGTTGTGTTGTTGTTGTTTTTTTAATTAAATAAGATGGGGGAAACATGACCTAAAATATTTTTGCATATAAACAAAGGTAATTACCACAAAATCTTCAGGATGGAATGATTTGCTATATCACATGCTCAGTTAATTAATTAATTTGACTTAAATCCTTATGTAGATCTATAATGCATCTCTCTCACTATTGCAGAAAACTTCATATGTGCACGTTATACTTTTTAATCTGGCATTCTGATTATAATATAATTCTGTTATATCCCATGCCCATTTTATAGACAGACATACTGAGGCAGAGAACGTTAAGTGGCTCAACAGAGGTTACGCTCTGTGGCAGAATTTTGACTGTAAAACAAGTCTCCTTCCCTTGGTTGCCCTTTTTGGTCCTTGATCTCCAAACTCTGAGAAAGGGCACAGGACTGAATGTTCAGGTAAGTGATCCCAGAGCTCTCTTGATCCCATTCTAGGCTTGTTTCTGCTGTATATAAAAATTGTTACTTTTTAAAAAGAAGTAAATTATTTAAACCCCTACATTCTGGGAAGCAGCATAATACACATATACTAGATCTGCAGTCAGAGAGCCTGGGTTTCAAATTCCACCTCTCACTCTGACTGCCTACCTGTGTGACCTTGGGAAGAATTATTTCACCTTGCTGAGCCCCAGTTCAGTCATCTATAAAACGAAGGGGTGGATTTAATGGCCTCTGAGGTCCCTTCTTACCATAAAGCTAGGATCCTAAGGCTTTCTCTGGGCTGGGTTAAGGGTATCCATGTCTAGAAAAGCAAAGGAGACCGCTTGTTCCAGGATGTCTGATCATGAGTATGGACAGAACTCCAAATCCAGGATGTACAACATTGTAACAGTGAACACCCCAACATACACAGGGGGGCCTGCTATCACAGGTTCTTAGATCTGCATTCATAAAAGGAAAGGCAACTTTTGAGGGGTTAACAATTACTTTAATCAAGCACATGAATCATTCACCTAGTTCAGGGGAGCCAGAACTCTGAACTTCAAAAGAAAATACAGAGAAATCAAAAGTCAACAGATATAGTGCCTGACTATCCAACTGTCTGACCATAGTTACCAGAGAGGGAAACACAGACACCTGTCCTTGTTTGGCCAGACACTTCTAGTCAGTAAGCCCCAAAGTGAAACCTCACCCTCAGAGTATTTATACACTTTTCAGAGCCAGAGGGCATAACCCTCTGAGCCAGTGCATTAATAGAAAAAACAAAAGGTACTTGGGACCCTCCTACAAAACAACTCCCCTAATCAAGTTTCCCTCAAAGGGCAGGCCCCGCAATGGGTGGGGAAGATCTTCTTTAATCACATCATTCAATCAGAGGCACTTTTAGCAAAACAAAAACAGCAAAAGATCCTAATTTAATTGCCATCACAAACATATATTATATATCTCACATTGTGAGTTAATAATGAGCTCAGAGATTCAGTTCTGGAAAGTTGTGGCATATTATGAAAGCCCAAGTGACCACAAGTTATTTCCAAAAAAAATTCTTTCTTGTTCTCCTTATTACATAACTCCAAGAGAATGGTTTTGAGCCTTTCCATACCCTTAGTTCTTCCATCTGTTAAAGGATGAAAATAATTCTCACCATCTGCCCAGCTTGCAGATGTGGCCAAGATTGAAGATCTGAGATGGCCTTAGCACAAAGCTTTGCACTAACCCAGTTAAAACCCAGTGTTGGTCAATGATTATTAAACTGCTTTATGGATTATTTTATCTATGAATCTCAAAAATCTGTGGTCAGATTCAAAAGAAAAGAAACCTGAATAAATAGTCAATAGCTGGGAGCATATATACAGATACCCCTAAGTCAAGGGTGGGGGGAATCTGGGCATTGAGAACACATGTGGCCCTCTAGGTCCTCAAATGCATTTGAAGATCTAGAGAGCCACATGTGGCCTCAAGGGTCCAGATTCCCCCCACCCCTACCTATGCCAACAGCTGAACTGTATATCTGCTAACTTAAGGACATAAATATATTTATATTATTAAGAACTTCTCCAGGTTTGGAATATTGAATCATAGGTTCTTACCATCATGGGAGATAACTCTCACAAGCTTTAAGTACAAGGTCTATATGACCCCTCTCCAAGTACACCCTCTCCCTCAATATCTATCACACGATCTGTAAAAATAAATTTCAGGTACCATCAGGAATTTAAAACACAATAAATTCACTTGGAATACATATTTGAAAGAGTAAGCTCACTTTGGGGAATTACCACACCTACAAGTAATGAATAGCTAACATGTATTAATAAAATTAGCTATTTTCCTAAGACCAAAGGCAAATATTAGAACTGAACAGTAAACACTCAGAGAAAGGAGGGGAAAAAATGCAAATACCCAGTTATTTCCTTTTTTACTGCTATTATTGGCCAGGCTTATCTGACTTGATTGTCTTTGGCCTGGGCAGCTTCTTGACTTCTCTCCTATGGTCATCAGCCTGAGAATGGGCTGTATTTCAAAAGTTTGGCGGTCAGGTGTTTGCAGCTTGGACCCATTTTCACATAGAAACAGTGTTATGAAAGGTGGTTAGGTTTCTAAGTTAGTTCATAAAAGCATACTTAACCCATAATTATCTTAATGATAGTACAATTTCAGCTACATCAGATTGCCCTTTATTACACTGTTACTTTGGGAAAATAATTCCAAACTCCAACCCAGAACAGCTGAAAGCCCAGCATCTCCCCTTCTTGCAGTAACAGTGCCCAGAGCAATAGGACCAGAATCTCCTCCAATGAGGAGGATGGCTTATGGCAGAGGAAAGGAGAAGGAAGAAGCCTCTCTCTCCAGATCACCAGTAACTGGTGTAAGTCACATTTTCATGAGAAGATGTCTGGAATCATAGAATATTATGCTTGGGAAAGATACTTGTTCAGGCCATTTATATTACAGATGAGGAAACTGAGGCCCAGTGGAAGGAAACAAGCATTTGTTAAGCACCCACTATGTGGCAAACACCAGTAAAATATTATCTCATTTGAGTCTCAGAATAACTCATAGGATGTAGGTGCTAATATTTCTCCCATTTTACAGGTGAGGAAACAGAAGTAGGAAAAGTTTAGGTGACTTGCCCAGCTAGATTTTAAACTCCAGTCTTCCTGATTCCGTGCATTGAACCATCTAGCTAACTTTTGGGATTAAGTAACGTCCAAGGTCATAGAGCTAGTTAATGGCAGTCCTCAGACAAACTAAGACCTGGGAACTACCTTAGCTCAAAAAGGCTACAGTCTCTTGCTGCATCCTGGGCCATCTCCAGTCTTCCTGATCTATCTCTTGCCACTGGACCCAGATGTCTCCAGAGGAGAGAGTGAGCCTGGTGACTTTGTACAGCCCTGCTTCATTTAAATCCAATTCACTTGCACGTCATGACATAACCATCGTGACATCATGGTCTTCTTCAGGAAGAAAGGACAAATGACAACAAGCTAACAGCAGAACATAGACCATATTCTAGTCACCTGATTCAAGTGAACTTTGCACTTCACATCTATGTCCCTCCCTCTCTTAGTCTGCCTGAGATATAAGATAATTCTAGTTCAATCAATCCACAGGTGTTGTGAATTGGAAAGGCACTTGCCTAAGGTGGGGAAGGGAAAGGAAAGTTGGTGAGACAGTGTGGAACTTCCTCTCCTACAGGCTATCACAAAGCTCCTAATAAGTGAAATCAGGTAGTGTTCATACCTAGCAACCTGGTGCAATACGAAGGACCCTGGATTTTGCATAAAAGGAATTTACCTGTGTGATCTAGGGCTTTCCCTTCTTTGCTCCTCAGTTTTCACATCTATATAATGAGAAGATTGGGCTACAGGACCTCCAAGGTCCCTTTGGAGTCTAAATTTATGAGTTCATACCTAACTACTAATTGAGTCATCTTGGAAAATAGGTTTCTGAAAATTGTTTGGTGATATTTTGTCCTGGCATCTCCTTCCTTTTCCGCTGATACCTATCAAGCTTTGGATGATACTCATCCAAACTGTTCTAAGGTATGCTCGGCTACCCAATGTACCCAATAGGTCATACTTGACGTCCTCTAGCAGCACTCTTTGTGGTGGCCAAAAACTGGACATCAAGGGGATGCCCATCAACTGGGGAATAGATGAATAAATTATGGTATATGAATGTTGCACTATAGGAAATGATGAACAGGAAGACTTAAGAGAGGCCTGGAAAGACTTATATGATCTCATGCTGAGTACAAGGAGCAGAACCAGGAGAACTTTGTGCACAGCAACAACCACAGTGTGCGGGAGTCTTTTCTGGTATGCTTGGAACTTCAGAGCAATGCAAGGACTTAAAAAAAATTCCCAATGGTCTTCTAAGGCAAAATGCCTTCCACATCCAGAGAAAGAACTGTGGAATTCAATCTCAGAATGTAGCAGATCACTTTTTTGTGTATATTATGTTTTGGTTTGTTATATGATTTTTCCCATTCATTTTAATTCTTCTACACAGAATGACTATGGTGAAAGTGTATTTAATAGGAAAGCATGTGTAGAACCTATATAAAATTATATGCCGACTTGGGGAGGAAGCGGGGAGGTAAAGGGTAAGGAGAGAAAAATAATAAACTGAGTTATATAGTAGTGATTGTATAACACTGAAAATAAATAAAATTAATTTTAAAAAAAAAGAGGGTGTGGAAGAATCCAGTCCTCTCCTATCTAGTTGACACTAATGAGTGATGAGTTGGAGGCAATGGTTTTCTTTGAAGAAATGGAGCAGATCTCCATGGATTCAATGCTATCACCCTCCCCAAGGAGAAATGTGCATTGGATTGGAGGAAGCTTTCTGTTCATATAATGGGGCTAGTCTCTCTTTATTCCTAACTGATTTCTTCATGGTAGGGGCTCCAAAACAGGGATCAAGCGGAACTAAAGCTTCAACAAGAGAGCCTTTAACCAGAAGCCAGAGACTTAGTTTGGCTGAAGGATTAAGCAGAGCTTGTTTCCTGTCTCTCCTCTGTGGACATAAAACAAGAAGTTATCTTTTGACAACGATCTGACCCCCCCTTTTCTCTATTAGCAGCTGCCTCTGTGAGCCACTCAGACCTTCCTACTTTCACCTTCCGGTAGTCGTGTGGCCTAAAAGAGCTATGATTGGGTTTCTGGCTGACCAGAAAAGAGCTGAGACTCAAACCTCCTTGTTGTCGTGGATCTATTTGGATCCTGTTTCTAGCCAAGGTGCCTGACTGCAGCCCTTCATTGTCTGTCTGTCTCTGAGACTGGAGTTGGATTGTCTGCATGACCACACATCTAGGCAGGTTCTACTGGGCATAGAGCACATAATAATAGCTAGTATTTATATAGCGCTTACTATGTGACAGGCACTGTGCTAAGTGCATTTGATCCTCACAACCTTTGGAGGTAGGCCCTAATTTGAGGATAATCAGAGGTTAAGAGATTGCCCAGGGTTACACAGTTCATAAGTGTCTGAGGCCAGATTTGAACCCAGGTCGTCCTGACTCTATGCCAGGGGTTATATCTACCTAGCTATCTTTAAAATGCATTATTACCCTCATCACCACAATACCTTTGTGTCTTACATATTTAGGATAATTGCTAAGGATTCCATTTTCATTACATAAGAGTCACTTTTGGTTTTATTTATTTGAGAATAGTTTCTACATGGTCTATGTACTGATGATTCTCATTAAACCTCTCTCTCAAGAAAAAAATATATAAGATTCATTACTCTATGATGAAGACCTAAAGATCCCAGGAGTTCTGGCCCTCCAGACATTTGGAGTACATCAACCATAACAGCTGGCTTAAGCTGGGAGTTACTATTTTCCAAGAAGTCTTGTTAACAAAACCATTGGAAAGAAAAGTTTAAAATTAAAATTTTCATACCTGGTATGAATTTTCTTCCCCAAGATGCAAAGTGGCTGCACATTGCTAAGTTTGCTTGTTTCCAAAGAATAAGGTGGTCCAAATTGACTATAGTTTGATACCATTTCAAGAAACACATGTATAAAAGTTTCAGTGGCAAGTATAAATATGGTTGGAAAATTGGGAAGGAATAGCAAAAGTTGGGGAAAGACCTGAATTTGTGTGGGGCGGGGGCTTTTCATAGGGAAAGGAAAAGTAGAAAAAGGGAAACAGACAAGAGGAGAGTAGAAAGGAGGAAAGAAGCAGATTTGGGATGGCTAACAGAAGCCTTCCTTCCTTTTACTTGCCTATCCCCCTGCAAGAATCCCTCCCCTATCCTCCTATTCCCATAAATCCAGACATCCTTCTACACCTCCCTTTAACATTTCCTCACCATCCCCTCTAAAGATCCCTCCCTTGCCCTCTCCCCTCTCCCTATGTCCCTACCATTTAGTCTTCTGAATTTAGAAATTTTTATATTCTTCTAAATAGTTATGTTTTGTTCCCTCTTAAAGCCATTTCTGATGAAAGTAGGTTACCAGAACCACCAGCCCTCCTACCCATCTAATTCCTCCGTATCAGTTCTTCTCCTTGCACCTCATTTGTTTAAAAGAATTACTCTTTTTAGCTATTCCTAAATGGTTTTATTTTTAAAATTAACATAATAGTTGGGTTTATCTCAATCTTTGTTATGAGCTACCCAATTATTGGTAAGTCTTAGACATACATTTTACATATATATAAATCACATATATTTATTTTATTTTTATTATATATTTATTTATATTATAAATTTATAAATTATATATAAATATGTAGGACATAAATTATGTAGAATTTATAAATTATAAATTTATATTATATATTAGAAATATAAACATATATTTATGTTATATTTTACATATATCTATTTTATATATAAATCTTATATATGTCTTTAGTATATATCTTATATTTCTCTTGGTTCTTGTATGTCGAATCTTCTATTAAGTTCAGAATTTTTGTTAAAGAAATCTTGAAAGTCTGAGAGTTTTTCAAATGTCCATTTTTTCTTTCACTCCAAATAATACTTATCTTTGCAGGGTATGATATTTTTGCCAGGAGTCCCAGTTCTTTTACTCTTCCATATATTATGTTCCAAGACCTGTGGTCCTTTAATGTCTCTGCTGCTAGATCTTGTGTAATTCTAATTGTGGCTCTATAATATTTAAATTGTTTTAATCTTGATGCTTTTAATATTTCATCCTTGAGCTAGGAGTTTTAAAATTTGACTATTAGATATTCCTATGAGTTTTCCTCATAGGATTTCTTTTAAGTGGTGATTGATGGGTTTTTCCTATTTCTATTCTTTCTTCACCTTCCCCCATTCTAATGCTCCAGGACAATTTTCTTTAATTATTTCTTGTATTACTGTATCAAGATTCTTTTTTTTTATCATAACTTTTGGTTAGTCTGATTATTTTTATATTTTCTCTCCTTGACCTATTCTCTAAATCTATTGTTTTTCTTGTAATATGCTTCATTTTCTCTTCTATTTTTCAGTACTCATAGTTTGATTAATTATTTCTCAATCTGTTATAATTTCACAGGCTTCACTTTGCCCAATTCTAATGTTCAAGGTGTCATTTTTTTCCCCTTAAGATTCTGGATCTGCTTTTCTAATTGGTTGACATTCCTTCCATAGACTTCTTGTTTTTCTTGAATAATTCTTATGTTTTTCTCCATCTCTTTCATTTGATTTTTAAAGTCTTTTCTAAGATCCTCTATAAATTCTTTTTGGGCAGGTGACTATTTGCTGTTATTCTTGGGGGTTTCTTTGCTTCAATATTCTCCTCTGAAGATGAACCCCAGTCATGTCTATTCCCATAATAACTTTCTATGGTTGGATTCTTTTTCCTTTGCCTATGCATTTTTTGTAGTAATAACTTAATTTTTGTAATCATTTCTAGCCCTGGGGTATGGGAAATGGTGACTCTTGCCCCAGATTTTCAGTTCTCTGCTCTAGCCTGGAACCAACGCCAAACCTCCAAACTCCTGTAAGAGCCCACAGCAAGGGGCTTTCTGCCCCACAATGTTTGCACTCACCTGTCGTGGATCCTCCTCACCCCACAGTTCTTCACAGCACAGCTGGGTATGGTCTTCCTTATCAGCAGAGGTTCTCTCAATCTTCCTGAGCTCAAATGCCCAACTCCCCTCACTATCCCAGGGGTGGAAGTTCTATGGCTTCTCAAACCAATTAACCCTAGGGCTTGAGGCTTGTTGTTAAAAGGGAACCTGGCCTGGAGGAGTTTACTCTTCATTCAGACCAAACCTGGTCCTGAAATTTTTCTTCAGATCTTCTTGAATTATCCCAGGAAGACCCCAATTGTGCCTCTATCCTTATTTATCTCCCCCCACACTTTGTTCTCCCTAAGGCACTATTTTAACTCTTTTGTGAGGGAAAATCTTGAGAGCTTGGAATTTTCTGACTTATGCCATCTTCCCAGAATCCTCTCTAAGAGAAAATTTCTTGAGATAGTTCTCTCCTTAGTTGTGCAAAGACTTTATATATTTTATTATTTTATATTTTTATTCCATATTTATTATTTTATATATTTCTAATTCTTCCTCCCTCACTCTTATATCCTATACCCTATACCTAATCTGTAAAACTTCCCTCTAGCTTTTATTCTCCCAACCTTGGACAGTTCTCTCTGAGTTATTCTCTAGACTCTTTTGAGTTGGGTAAACATACACACCCTTTCAGGGCAGCTAGATCAGTACATGGAGAATGAGGCTTGGAGTCAGGAAGATTCACCCTCCCAAGTTCAAATCTGGCCTCAGATACTTACTAGCTGTGTGACCCTGAGCAAGTCATTCAACGCTGTTTACTTCAGTTCATCATCTGTAAATTGGTTTTGGTTGTTGTCCTTAATGTTCAAAGAGGACCAAAATGACACCACTGTGTTGGTATCAAGGTATAGTGTGTCTACCTGTGCATGACTAGATTAATATGAGCATGGAAGCCTCTACCACAGATCAGGCACAAATAGTCCATATGAACATTCAGGGTAGAGAATGTAAAAGTAGAATGGGTGATGTCTTTTGCTTTGCATATAAACTAGATTTAAGGTAGAGTTGTTCAAAGTCATTGGCCTCACTCTTCCAGAATCTCTGAAGTCTACTGGCAAGAAAAAAGTCAAGACAACTGGCAATGAACGATTTTGGTGTCTCTGATATCTGATTCTACCTGTCACTGTCACATTTTGGTTGGAACAAACTGTTCGTATCTATACATTCTGCCAGGAGAAGTCTTCACATGCTTGGAGTAGACGTTCCTCTAACTCAGTGATGGGTTTGAGGACTATCACTTACCCTCAAACTGGTTTAGCCCACCTACTGAGAAGGTTTACTGAGGTGTGGCCACTGCACATGCTGTTACAGCTTCTTGGAACCACAGGTGAGATTTGGGTGGCAGGTGGACACCAAGGATAGAAAGCAGCCCTGAAAAGGGGTTGGCAGTGCTCACACCAGAGGCAGGTACTGAACACCTGTGTGCCTCATCTGTAAAAATGAGCTGGAGAAGGAAATGCCAAACCACTCCAGTATCTTTGCCAAGAAAACCTCAAGTGGGGTCGTGAGAAGTCAAACAGGACTGAACAACAACACAACACACAACTTTTCAGCTTCCTTTTATGTGATATCTTCCTCCATTCAAATGTTCTTGCTGTTATTTATCCTTAGTTCTTGTAGAGTACCAATCATGTTAGGAAGGTGATATCTTGGTTTCCAAGTGAATTCTTTTAAAGTGAGTAATCCATGAGTACAGAGACTGCCTTTTAATTGTATTTGCATTCCCAACACTTAGCACAGTTCCTCATATACCATGAGTGCTATTAGGCATATATTAACATGATAACTGATTGACTGACTCTAACCAATTGTCTAGCCTAGGGGTGGGGAACCTGCAGCCATATATGACCCCCAGGGCCTCCAGTGCAGCCCTTTGACTGAATCCAAGTTTTATAGAACAAATTCTTTTATTAAGGGATTTGTCCTGTGAAGTTTGAATTCAGTCAAAGGGCTGCACTTGAGGACCTAAAGGGGAACATATGGCTTCGAGGCTACAGGTTCCCCACCTTGGGTTAGCCTAAGGTTGATTAACCAACTTATTTATGAAGCTCTTACTGTGTGCCAAGGACTATGATAGAAGTTGGAGATACAAAGACAAAAATGAAACAATCCTTGCCCTCAAGGAGGAGCTTACATTTCATTGGAGAAGATATATATAAGTACGTATAAACTAAATGCCTCTGACACTCATTTTCTCATTCATAAAATGAGTGAGAAAGTGTAATCTGGTAGGATCTATGATTCTAATATTAAAAACTATAACATAGTTTGCACAAAATTGCCATAAAAGGCAATATAGTTCAGCAAACCAGCAATATATTATAGCTATCTGTCAATCTTGATTTGTTCAGTTTGATTTTGAGAAAGTATTTTATTGCTATTATACCATAGAGTCTCCATAAGTGAACAATTAATTAGAGCAATTATAAAGCACCTTGCAAATAGAAAAGTGTTAAATAATAGCAATGCCCCTACTTCAGAAAAGGAATGATCGGAATTAAAGAAATAATGTATTTTTAGACACATCAGGAGGAATTCTCTCCTCTGGGGGGAGGAGAGGGATGAGTATAGAAGGCTCCTTCTTGAATGCTAGCTCTGTAAAAGCTCCACCATGACTCCCTCTTCTGCATCACACAACCAGGGTGACATTCAAGCACAGGACCATTCTCTATTACCTCTGCTTCTCCCCTAAGTAAGAATCCTGGGAAAGGACAGTGACTCATTCCAATTTTTTCCAAGATGCCAATTTCTCCAACCCAGTGAATGAACTTTTGCCATTCCAAATGCCAGAGCAAGTGAGTTCCCTTGCTGGAAAATCTCCTTTCCATATAAGTAATTATGGCACTTTCAACGAAAATTGGATCACTCTGAAGAGACAAATCAACAGTTGTAACACTAAGCACCCCCACATACAGAAGGGCCTGTTACTGCAGGTTCTTAGATCTGTTTTTATGAAACGAAAGGCAATTTTTGAGGGGTTAACAATCACTTTAATCAAGAACATGTATCATTCCTTTAACCAAGCACGTATATCATTCACCTAGTTTGGGGAAGTCAGCACCCTGAACTTCAAAGAAAATAAAGAGAAATCAGAGATCAACAGACATGGCTTCCTCTGCCTGACCATCAACAGACAGGTCCAACTGTCTTACAATAGGTACTAGAGGGGGGGGGGGGGGGGGACAAAGCTCCTTAGAGGCTTCCCAGGGTCTTGTCTGGCCAAACAAACACTTCCAGTAAGTCTCAAAGCAAAACCTCAACTCAGAGTATTTATACCTTTTTTAAAGCCAGAGGGCATCACAACCTTTGAGAAGCAGTTCCTCATTAACAAAATGTGTGGGACTTCCCACAAATCTTTCTTAATCAAACTTCCCTTAAGTGGCATGCCCATTAATGTGTGGGAAAGATCTTTAATCACATTAAAATAATTAACAATACAAATACATATACTGTTTCTAGTTAAAGAAACTCTTGTTTCTATACTTTGCTCCTGGTAAAGACTCTTGATTGATAAAGGCAAGATTCAGGCAGAGGTACCTGATTATACTAAAACAACAGCAAAATATCCTATTTTGCTTGTCATCACAATAGTCTATAATTTAAATGAAGGAGCCCATAATAAAAAAATCCTCAAATTAATCTCATTCTAGAATGGAATTCACTCCTCCAGCAAAAGGAATGCTCTAGAACAGAGGTGTCAAGCATGCTATTGGATGTGGCAGGAACCAGATTAAAAGGTAATTGGAAGAAATTTAACAAAATAAATAAAAGTACAATAAAACACAGATAGTGTTAATATGTGATTTTCTAAGTCAATCTGCACCTGCAAGGATTCTTACCCTGGTTTCTGCTGGAGTTTGACACCACGGCTCTAGAATGAGTCTCCATTATACACATAGTCTAGAAATGGATCCAGAAGTGTAGCTGCAGAACCAGACATAGTACACTACATTACATTACATATAAGAGTTGCCATATAAATAATATATATAAAGGTACAGTGAGGGACAAACAGCAAGAACATTTGAATGGAGGAAGATATCACATAAAAGAAAGCTGAAAGGTTGTGTGTTGTGTTGTTGTTCAGTCCTGTTTGACTTCTCACAACGCCACTTGGGGTTTTCTTGGCAAAGATACTGGAGTGGTTTGGCATTTCCTTCTCCAGCTCATTTTTACAGATGAGGCACACAGGTGTTCAGTACCTGCCTCTGGTGTGAGCACTGCCAATCCCTTTTCAGGGCTGCTTTCTATCCTTAGTGGCTACCTGCCACCCAAATCTCAGCTATGGCTCCAAGAAGCTGTAAAAGCATGTTCAGTGGCCACACTCCAGTAAACCTTCTCAGAAGATGAGGGAAATTTAAAATATCCCTTTTTATATGTAAGGCACTGCCCTTTCATATAGTACAATTTGGTGCTGAAAGGGACAGAGAAAGAATTTTCAGCATCAAACTATTTCCTATAATGGGAATAATTAAAAGGAACTATATCTTACACAAAAATGCACATTTTTAATTCTAGATATCAACACTATTAAGTGTCTACTACGTGCCATTCACTGTGCTAATCTCAGGGATACAACTACATAGTTCCTGCCCTCAGAAAGCTAACATTCCATAGGCAGAGATATATAATAAATATGTACATGAAAAATAAATACAAGGTCATTTTTGTGAGTGAGGCATTAGCAGTATGAAGGATGTGCCAAGATCATAGATACAGAAAGTAAATGGCAAAAAAGGTCTTATGCAGGAGGTAGCATATGAGCTGGGCTTTGAAGGAAGTTAGGATGAAGTGGGAATGCATGGGGGAGTGTAAATATACACAGGTAGGAGATGAAGTTGTAAGAAAGTCATTTGGATGGAACGTGGAATACAACAAAAGGGAAAATCCTGGTCTTCCTGACACACTTTTTTTATCTTATGACAACTCAAGTCAAAGGTTTCTGATGACAGTAACAAAGAAGAATTTTTTCAAAATAGAGATGTGTATTTTTACACATTTTGCCTTGATCTAGCTCTGTATGGCTCCTCTTAGGCAAGATTCAAACATTGCCACCTTCCCTTTGCACCTGGAATAGGCACTATCAGAACTGCTCACTCACCCACAACTGCAGCCACAACCATAAGACTTCCACTCAAAAAAAAATCAAAATCAAAATTGATGGTTGGACCCTAATCTTGAATTTTAGATATGCAATATAGGAAGCCTCACTGACAAGTCAACATATTGTTAATACATCTACTGTCAGTATCCAAAGCATTATTTCTGGATTCATTTCTAGCTAAATATTTCCTATTCCCTAACGTGTGGGAGTGAGGAGTGGAAATTTCACTCACACTCTCCTCCTTCATTTTATCTTTGAGGAAGGTGTATTCCTTCTTACTAAAGCCAGTTCATTTATCTTGAATACTATTCCATCCCTTCTCCTCTAGGAGCTTGTCCCCTCAATCATTCTATTTTATCTTCACCTTTTTTCTATACACTGGCTTTCTCTGTTACCCTCAAACAAGTCCATGTCTACCCCACTCTTTAAAAATTGTGACAACCCCACCATATTCTCAACCTATCATCCTATATCTCTCCTCCTTTATTAAGTCTATAGGGAAAAAATGGCTATAGTAGTTGTCATAATTTCCTTCCTACCCACTCCTTAAATATTTCCAGCCCTAAGACTATTTCATAATTCTATTGGTTTGAAGTCATAGAATCATATAGAGCTGGAAAGCACTTTAGAGGTTATCTAGTCACAGATGAGAAAATTGACGCTGAGAAAAGTTAAGTGATGTGCCAAGACCATAAACACAGTAAATGGCAAAAGTGGGATTTGAACCCAAGTTCACTGAATCTTAATGTGCCATGTAACCAATGATGTTTTATTTAAAAAAAAAATGTTGATGTCTTTTGTTCTTATATCACATGATTGCTAGAATTATCCCTATCCCCTCTTTTTTTTGTAACAATAAGAAAGAGCAACAGTTTGGTAAAAACGCCCAGTACAATGACTGTGTCAAACAATATATTTGACCTAATGCCATAGTAGTCCTCCACCTGTCTGCCATGAGGAGGGAAAAATGTTTTATTATTTCTTCTCCAGATTGCATTGGTTTTTTCAGCTTCCCTTTACTGACTTCTCCATTTACATTGTTGTATTCACAGTATATAATGTTATTTGAATTCTTCTAACTTCCTATTCCATCAGTACACACATATCTTGCCATGTTTCTTTAAATTTTTCATATTCATTCATTCTTACTACAAAATAATGCTCCATTTCATTCCAATCTCATGGTTTATTAAACTATTTCACAATCTATGAATACTGACTTAATTTCCAGGTCTATACCACTACAAAGAATATTGCTACGAATATTTCAGTTCTTTCAATAAATCAGTCCTTTGTTTCTGTCTTTGATTTCTGTGGGGTATATGACCAGTCGTGGGTTTACTTTGTCAAAGAGTAGGAACAGTTCATTCATTTTTCTTTCAGAATTCCCAGTTGACTTTCAGAATGTTTGAATCATGTCACAGCTTCACCAACAGAGTATTGGTGATCCTGTCTTCCCATAGCCCCTGAGACACTATTTTATGCCTTGCCTAATGTTTAATATCAGAGGGTCATTGAATAGGATTCTTTCAATTGCTACATCTCCCCAAATCAAATACTTTTTATAAGCAATATTAAGTACAATGGGATCTTATATTCTTTTAGTTAATTTTGATATAGGAATATTGTGATTCATAGTTTTTTTTTTCAAATTAATTCTTTAATTGAAGATGTCCTCAATTCATATATAAATGACCCTCGTGAAAATTTTGTATAGATGGGAAAAGAAGCATATAAGCAAATAGTTATTGATATTTTCTTTTTTATTAATAAAATTCTATCATTTTTGTTAATTTCCCCTCCTTCAGATATCTTGCCTATCAGTCCTATAATGCTGTTGTAATCCTATTACCTCCAGACTGGCTCTTTTCTACACATACTTGCTTCAGTATGGCTTTCCTCTCCATCTCCCTCCCCCTCCCCATCTTTGGCCTCTTTAGATTCATTTCTACCTTTTCTGGTGTTAGGATTCAAGTGTGGCAGTTCCACTACCCTTGATGAAGAAACATTGGCTGAAATGGATTTTGCACATCTTTTCCATTTTTCTTCTATTTGCACTTTTCTTGACTATTTTGCCAATCTTTCTTTAAACTAGCTTTACCCTCCAGTGTTTTTTTCTGCTTAATGAGATGATCCTGTTCATAATCATTCATTGTTTATATTTTAGCTGGGTGTTCCTTTGGCAATCATCCCTTTCCAAGTACCAAGTAAGTAAAATGTGGGACTACGTAGGTCCTTTTATCTCTTTTGGTCTCTTTGATGTGGCAGTTAGTTAACATTGATTTATACTGCAGATGAAACTATTTTATTCAAGTGTTAAAATCATTCCTCTTGCACATTTTTCATGTTTTAAATTTTTCCAAATATTTAAATAATTCAGGGTTAGATATTCTTAATATTATGCCACATCTTTTTCTCATTATTACTCTATCTTCTTGTTTATTTTAAATTCTCATCTATGACAAGTTGGTAGTCTAACGGCACAGACAGCTGACTCAGGGATAACTCTGCCATCAATTATAAATTATTTCCTATCTTTAAAAAGTAATAAATTTCATTATTTGGGACATTATTAGATCTTTAACATGTCTAGTACTGACAATTTTTTTTTTAAGAAAGTGTTGATAATGTAGAGATGGGAGGTTCTGTAAAATGTACACGTCTTTGGCCCCTCTCATTTCTTCCTTCTGAACCATATTTTCACATTTGTTTCTCCCCATCCTCACCTCTTCTCTCCTTTTCAATGAAGTTATCAAATGTCAGAGGCTATGCTGATTTGATTCGAAGAGCATTATCAAATTCTTTATAGTATTTCCCTGCCACTTCATCCTTAGCAACTGAAATTGATGCATAAAGTGCAATTGTTTTCAAGGTAATCTTTTTCTATATGCCTAGCCACTAGTAGTATAATATGTGATGATGAATATTCCACGAAATAATGTTTCTTGTAGCTTTCGAGTGTACAAGAAAACCAACTATTCCCATCACTTTCTTCACCTCTTTAAGCAGTGCCTGTGAACCATCTGTCTGTCCATTTAGCTACAACCTTCTTCTTTCTTCCAGTTTCATTTATAGCAAGAATGTCAAGATCTGTATGATTCTTAGCTCCTCTAGCAATATGTCCACTTGGTCACTGAACAAAGGTCTCACATTTTGAGAAAGAACGATCAAACTGAACTAGGCTGGAGGTAATACCATTACAATGTGATTCTTAGCACCTCCCTTAGCTTTTCCTGTCACCGTTATAATCACTATTGAAGCAGAAAGGGGCTACATAGAATTGAGAGCAGTTTTTTATTTTTGTTTCATGGGTTGTCACTCCCTTCCCCCAAAAAACCCAAACTTCACCAGGTGGTTATCCTCTCCATTACCAGCAAAGTTGATCCTTACAAAACAGACATTTCTTTTACTGGGGCCATATTGGAAGCTTTGCCAGCAGGGTGTTATCAAGCCAGATCATGGACTTCACCAGCATATCCCTCAAGAATACTTCAATTTCAGGATGAGATGTCAAAGCAAGGTTTTGTGGAGTTCTTATATATTTAGTGGTCTTATATATCTGGGCCAGCTTTAGTATTTATTAGTAATAGTAGTAGTATTATGACCTATAATTTACTGGTAACAATGAATAATAATAACATTTTCACTAACAAATGGCATTTGTGAATAATAATGGTAAAAATAAAAACAGATAACATCCATATAATGCTTATTATGTGAAAGGCATTGTGCTAAACACTTTACTACTATTATCGATTAATGTTTGACATAAAGATTTTTCTTCACTCAACAATTTCGCTTTTTATTTTGTCATCATTGATTTTATATCAGGCATCTCTTAACCACTAAATCCAATGGTCTTCTTCCAGCTCATATCCTCCTTGACCTTTGAATTTGTGTCATATATCAAACATTTTAAGGATAGTTTTTCCTGCAGGTGTTTGGCTTCTCAAATTCAATATATCTAAGATAGAATTCACTTTCTTCTTCCTTAAAACAGGTCCTTTCCCAAACTCTCCCACTTCCATGGAGGGAACTCTAAAATTACTGAAACTTGGAATCTTGGTGGTTATTTTGCTTCTTCACCCACACTATCTGATCAGTTACCAAATCTTGTACCTCCACAATAACTTTGTCTCCTTCACTCCATTCACACAACCACAACCCTGGTTTAGGCTCTAATCATCTCTTGCCTGAACTATCAAAACAGCTTCCTAAACAGTTTTCCTGCTTCCACTCTCTCCCCTCTCCAAGCTATCTTTCACACAGTTGCTAAAACAAACAAACAAAAACGCAAAACACCAACAACAAAATCTTCAGTACTGCTTCCCTGTTGCCTACAAGATAAAATAAAATCTACTTAGCTTTCCATCAAAGGTCCTTCACAATCTGGGTCCCTCTTACCATTCCAGCCTTATTTTATACTATTCTCCCAACCCCTTTATTCCCACCAAGCTAGATTATTCACTGTTCTCTAAACTCAAAACTCCATCCTTTTTTCTGTGAATTTGCACAGTCAATCCTCCTTGCTTCCAATGCAGGTTCTTCATATCTCTCTCAGAATTGCTTTTTTGTTTGTTTTAAATTTAAAAAATGCTTAATTTATAATTTTATGTGTGTATAATATTATTAATAATTAATCATCATTACATATTAATATATTTATTTACAACATTACCTATTTTTTACAAGTTTTAAATTTTAAATTCAATATTCAATAGGTGCTATTTCCTCCAGGAAGAACTCCCTTTCTTTCCAGTAGCTAGAGCTCTTCACTTTATTAATTTTCCTTGTACTGTACTTATATGTGTACATGCTGAATTCCCCACCCACTCTAGTATGATATAAGCTTCATGAGGGCAGAGATTGCTTCAGTGGTATCTTTGCCTCTCTGGGGATTAGCACAGCACAGTGCCCGTATTTGGTGCCTCTAAGATATCTGTTGAATTGAATTTAAGAGCTAGAAATACAACAAATGTTTCCTGGTTTCCTTGTGCTCATTAGCATTCCTATTATCACTAATTGTTGCCAATAATTAATTTGTTGTTTATGAACTCTCTCCTATTCTAAAGGTAGCACCCTGTCTGGACCACTTCTTCAACTTGCCCTCGCACACATAGCTTGGATCTCCAGTGAGGATACTGCTACCTCAAGTTCTTGGGGTAACCCTTTGGGACTCTACTTCTAACATCATAACTTCTAACCCCACATTAGTGTGCTTCCCATTGACATCAGTTAATAGACTCAATTTTTTCCAAAGGCATTTGCTAAAATGTTACAGTGAAAACAGTTGGTAAAAGTCATTCTCCCCAAAAGGCTGGGATATATTCTCCCACAAATACACATAAGTCCATGAGAAGAGTGGGCTTAAGATTAGAATGTAATGATAGTGAGTCACACAAACAGAAAGTCAGACATATATCAACTCCTGCTGCTGGAAATCCTTTCTCCCTTCACAGAGTTCTTGTACAGTTCTCCTTGGCTCCAGCATCTCTGCAGGGTGGGCCACTCTTCTGAGCTCCCAGTACTGCTTCTTTCCTGAATCCAAAGCCACCTGCCAGCAGCCACACTCTCTAAAGTCTCCTGCTTCCTTAAAACTTTTTGGATTCTTGTCTATTCTCAGTGTGTTTCTCTACTTCTGATGCAGATGTGGGGTCACTGTAGCTGCTACTTTGTAGGCCTATGTATCACCAAGGCAATATTTGCAGTTCCAACAGTGCTGGTATAGTGGTAAATTGCAAAGTATAACAGATTCTCCATATAGAAAGCAGAAGAAAAACATTTATTCAGGTACCAGAAAGCTAAATCCCAACACCAGGAAGCCAAATCCATCATAGTAACCAAGAAGTCAATACACATTAGCACTACAAGGGACAAAGCCATTCCCAAGCCTTGGGCCTTCCCACAAGCAAGCACTCACAAGAGCTGTGCCTGCCTGTGTCCTCTCTCCTCAGCTTCTAACCACTCTTACCAACTTCTTCTCAGCTCCATTCCACCTATCCTGTTCCACCCATTCAGCAAACACCTCTTAGCACACGTGACTTAGGCTTCCATGTGATTTAAGCAGGTCACATGGGCCTATTAATGAATGGGAAAGATCTTCCCATTTAAATGACCATTACAGCCTACCAGGACCTTTGGACCTTTAAGAATTCACAAGATCACCACTAGTCTTGGCCATATTCATAATAGAATACTTCTTTGACTACAAGTAGGAAAGAACAAATACAAAAGAGGAAAAGTTGGTCATGTGCTGGAGTCTTACAACCATCTCTAAATAATCTATCTCCTTTAAGAAGAAAATGAACTCCAAGAGCCTAAAGGCTTGCTTCCGTAGAACTTCTAAATCAGTTCTTCCAGCTCAGCAGCCAGTTAGGATACTTCATGACACAGAGCAAGCCGTCAGAAATAGTTCCTTACCAGACATATGGTGGACTGTAACTAGGCAGGAAATATCTAAGTATGCTCCAAAGAATGCTTCCCTTAGATCAATTTACCCATGTGATATAAATTAATAGACTACAAGGGAGGGAGCAGAAAGGAGCAACGTATAGGAGCTGAAAGTATAGACTACCTTTTTCAAGAAGCTTAGCAATGATAATGATAACAGCTAGCACTTACATAGTGCTTTCAAATTCATCAAGTACGTTACAAATACCATCTCATTTTATACTCACAACCATCCTAAGAGGTAGGTGCTATAATCATTATTATTATTTCCATTTTACAAGTGAGGCAGACAGAGGTTGAGTGATTTGCCCAGTCACACAGCTGCTAAGTATCTCGGGCTGCATTTGAACTCAAGACCTCCTGATTCCAAAGCCAAAGTTCGGTGCACTAAAACAACTAGCTACATCATGAAAAGAAACAGAAAAAGGATTATTAGTTCAGTTGGACACAAGAGTCAAGGGAAGCTTCCTTAGGACAGAATATATGTCAGCACATTTGAAGGCACGTGGGAAGAAATCATTGTAAAAGCTGAGATGGAAGTGCAAGACAGAGAGAATGAGACATGAGGCAAGACCCCAAAAGAGATGATAGAGGATGGGAGGGGACTGAAGAGGGGGGCTAAGGTCCTGAGGAAAGAAGAAGAGATCTGAAACAGTTAATGTTACGAATGAGATAAGGAGACAATAAAAGAATAAAAGGATTGTTGAGCAGCAGGAAGTCCCAGTTCATATTTTGTTATTTATAGAAAGAAGACAGGTGAAGCTGATGGAAGAATTTATTGGTGGTGATTCAAAGTGGTGTCACCCACACACTCCATAATTTAACTGACAACAATTGGAATTTGTGACCTAATTTTCTCTTTGACATTGAGGAGGATTTGAACAATTCCTTCTCAGCAATAAACATTGAGAAATCCTTTCCAGGGAGCATCAGGGCTCAGCACAGTCATAGGCAGAGCTATTAATCTGAAAAAGAACCTACAGCGTATTCTTTATGGTCCAGGATCCACATCTCATGTCTGTGGTGCTGAGTAACCAATCTAGGATTCCTTATAATGACATCGGATTTCTAACAGTTTACCAAGGATCGTCACATGCTCTACATCCCTGAATAATGAGGTCTTGGCTCCGAGTTTCAGGAAGGTGACAGAAGGTGGTAGAGCTTCTGTCCACCTCAGCAGGGCTTTTCCCTCTTTACAATGCCATGAGAATATCTTTTGTTTTTTAATGACACAACCAAACTGATTCACCACAATAACTAAGGCATTTCTGTCACAACACAAGAATGGAATAAAAAAGTTATAAATTGAATCCCCTGATGAAAAACTACGTATCTTTCAGGCTAGAAAAGGGACGGTTATATAGATCCTGAATTCTTTTTTTAAAAAAAATCTTTTTAATTATGGACTTGACAAACACAAATATTTTAATACACAAAGAATAACAAAACAGAATCATACATAAAGCCATTAACTTGCTATATAGCTTTTTTTTTTAAAGATTATACTGAATTTCACAAGATACTATAAAAAAAAATTGCTGTTTCGGTTCCCTTCTGAAGACCTAAATTAATATAATTCATATAAATCCTATCTCTCTCTCTCTCTCTCTCTCTCTCTCTCTCTCTCTCTCTCTCTCTCTCTCTCTCTCTCTCTCTCATTTTCCTCCTTCTCTCCCCTTCCTCCCTGCAATCTTCAAATATTATTTTATTAATCATGACTGTATTTCTATGAGATCATTTTCAAATGTCCTCTGGTGATCTTTAAGAATAGGTTCAAGTTTCACCTCTGCAGACCACATATACTGTCTGAAGGCAAGAAAATATACTAAATTACCTTTCTAGGTCTCTTTTGACTGTAACTATGACAGAAAGAAATAGGCTATTTTTCAGGTGGGTAAAATAAATTAGGTAGGCTTATTATTAGTTTTTAATCCCACCGAGAGTAATAACCATAATACTAGGCTTCCTCTAATTTAAGATAATGCTGCATATCTATTAAATTTTTTTGGAGGCAATCAATTTTAAGTGACTTGTCCAGGGCCACACAGCTGCTAAGTGTGTGAGATCATACTTCAACTCTGGTCCTCTTGACTCCAGGATAGTAGCTCTATCCACTATACCACTTAGCTGCCTCTCTATTCAATTTAATTTTTAAGTGATTTTTTTTCCCACTGAAATATTCATATCTTTTCCTTCAGCTTTATACTGCTTATCTATTTGCTTCTTGGACCAACTTTTAGTGTGGAATTTGAAATCTAGAAACAAGATTAAATCAACTCTTCAAACATGTTTAAACATCAACAACTGAAATACGCATAGGACACATAAACCTGTCCCTCATCTCAAAATATGGCATAATTTATAAGAGGTGATTCATACACAGTCTTCAACTTGCTGAGTGCTTAGATCATGCTTCTCTTTGCAAAGGCAAATTATACTATTAGAAAAGTGTTAGTGAGAAGGAACACAAAGGCATTCAGTCAACTAAAGAAAAATAGAAAACTGAAATCAGTAGCACACATTCTGCTTTTTTCAAAAGCATGCAGTGAAACCCAGCTAATACACTGTCTCTCAAGGGAGTGTGTGTGTGTGTGTGTGTGTGTGTGTGTGTGTATTGTGATTACTGTGTAATATCTTCAGAATAAATAGTGGTATTATAGTGAAAGGTGTACAGAAACGGGAGACAGATGAAACTTTTTGCAGTGGCTAATGGCAAATGGTAATGCCATGGTAATAATTCACTGTATGACTGTAGGCAAGTCATTTTATTTCTCTAGACCTCAGTTTCTTGATCTATAAAATGAAAGTTGCATTAGCCCATCTTGCCCATTCCTTCCATTTCCAATGTCCTATGAATCTATGATCACAAAGATACAATTCTATGATTCAATATATAATTTGAACACGACAACAGAAAAGAGTCTAATGCTCACTTTGAGGTGTGAATTTGATTCAAGTTTTCCATGCATGCTTTCATGATTATCTAAGGGAGATATACTTTTTTTCCTCTCTGAGAGAAGGCAGAGGAGCAGAAGTTGGGGGAAGGGATAAAATAACATTACCATTCATGACTTTGAAGTTTAAAAGTCTCCTCTGCTCCAACTTAAAAAAAAAAAGAAGATTCTGAGTGGTCAAGACATTGACTCATACTATTTAGCTTTGAGGGTGCTGATTCTATTTTTGAGGCTTTGCCACTGTGGTTTGTAAACACTGACTGCCTGCAGACACTTTCAGATACCATTCTCAGAGCTGCTTTGAGTATGTGCCATACTAAATATAATATGTGAAGTTAACAACATAAGAAATTCTCTATTGGAAAGCAAACATGAAATTCTCTTCTCTGAAATGCAGAAACAAGCTGTAAAAATTTTAATTTGCCTAATTTGCATTCCATTTATAACATTTTCTAATCATATCCAACGCAACCATTGTGCCTCACAGTTTTTAAAAAGCATAGACAGCTGCACCTTATTGCTAAAACTATTTTTTTAAATAAGTGTGCATTTTGAAATGAAAGCAAGATACTACTTGCCAGAAGCCTGGAAGCCAGATTTTTAGCAAGCTGTGTATGTCAGATATGATTACAGAGTGACAGCAAACAATGGGGCAATCACTCCGCTGGTTAGCCAAAAACTTTGAGCAAAATGTAACTCAGTCTGAAGACATTCCAATGGTTTCTTAGGAACTACCAGGCAAAAATTCTTGTCTAAACAAGATACTGTATGGGAATATTTAGCTGCTACATGGTAGATGCTGCTATTTTGGTTTCCAAAATTGTCCTGCAAAGGAGAAACAATTAAGCCAGATTCATGGTCCCATCACTTAAAGTTGGAAGGTTAGTAATGAAAAAAAAAAAACAATCTAAAAGGACAAAAGATTAAATGGGCAAAAACAGAAACTTTCTTACAAAGAAAGAAATGAGTGCCTGGAACCTAATAGAGTTCTACTTTTTTTTCCATTTGCATGTATCTTTCATCTTCTCAGATATTAGCTGTGTGTTAAAAGAATTGTTCAGATTATACTCATCAGTTCAACAAACAGTTTTAAGTACTTATAATGCGCTTGACTGGGGGCAATATGATGTACAGGATACAGAGCCAGTCTCAGAGCCTGGAAGACCTGAGTTCAATTACAGTTATCCCTTCCATATTGCAGGGCTTAGGGCTATGGCACTCCACAATCCAGAAAATTTGCAAAAAATTTTTTGGCCCTCTCTTCATACCAGATAAGAATGTCGAATTTTTTATTTTTCTTTTATGAGGCATTTACAGTACCTTATTGTGAAATCTGAGTTAAGTATCTGGTCGTAGGTTCTTTGTTATCTGTTAGCTTTTGTGTGTCATCTGTGACTTATACAATCCTCCCAAAAATGCTCATTTCGTTTCTTGCGTTGACCTGTGATATATTGAAACTGCAATGGGAAAAGTTGTCATATGGAAGGGATAACTGTACCACCTCTGTTACATATCGGCTAAGTGAACCTGGACAAGTCTTTCTCCGGGTTCCAGGCATCTTGCCAAAACTACAAATTGCTGAGCTGAATGGATAGAGAGAGTCCCCTCATCCAGAGTCTCTTACACAAGTCATCTCTAAAACAGGGGTCTGGACCTGCCCCCAAAGGTGGCTTCCAACCTCTCCCTTTCTAAGCCAGAGTAGAATCCTTAAAGCAATAAGCTAACTACTCACTGGGTACCCACAGCAATGGCTATGAGGGTTCCATGAGGAAAATATTACATGCCCTGCCCCAGAAGACTTACCCCACTGCCCATTATCTCATGGCTATGGTAGTCATTCCCTTTGTTCTAGATGTGAGAAAATCCCATAAGACAAGCAGTCATGAATAGGTTGTGATTGCATCACAGTTCTGATTCTAGTATCTTTTCCCTCAAATCCACCTCTCTTCTAAACATCCCTATTCCTGTCAAAGGCAACACCTTTCTTCCATTCACCCAAGTTCCCAAACATGTTACTGTGTTTGACTATCTGATCTCGCCAATGAGTTGCAAGTCTCATAATTTCCACCTCCACATCTCTTGCCTCTCTCCCCTTCTCTCTACTCACACAGCCATCACCCCAATTCAGGTGCTCACAACTTCTCAGCTGGACTAGTGAAATAGCCTTCAATTAGTCACCTTGCCTCTTCCTTCTCCAATCCTCTTCCACACAACCACAGTGATTTTCCTACATTGTACATCCGTATATGTCACCCCTACAACCCACTCAAGAAACTCCAGTGGTTTCTTATTGACATTGGATCAAACATCATTTCACTTTTATATCCTTTGAAAATGTCTATTTTCTCTAATTTTTATAATCTATATCATTATTAGTACAGTAGCACACACAAATATACAAGCTATAACTAAGCATACACATATAAGAGGTGGTAAAAAAAATGATTGTTAGGAACATAAAGTCAAAAAGTTTGGACTCTACTGCTCTATACAAATGAAATTACAATCCGGTAATTAAAAAAAAATTTAACTTTTATTCAAAGCTTTAGACAAGGCACTGTAGATACGAAGAAGAAAAACAAGTTGACCATCTAATTGGGGATATGGAAGATAAGATATGTACATAAATAATTATGATACAAGGTAAACAAATAGTTCTAGACAAAGAAATCTGAAGAGAGAGAAATCAGGGGAGGGAGCCAGATAGGAATTGGTCTGATGGAGGACCTCTGCTAGTCTTTGACAGAAAAGAATTTGAAGAGGAAGAGATGTGGAGGAAGTAAATTTCAGGAATGGGACGTTCTTGGAATACCTTGAAGCAATGTGCAGATATGAGAGGGAGCAGATGAAGATATAGGAATGGATGTAAATTGATTTGACACTAGAGTGTATTAACGAATACTGTGAAATAGGACTGAAAATATCGGTTCAACTCAACAAGAATTTATTGAACGCTTCCGATGTTTTAGGTACTAGGGAATACAAAGACAGGTATGAAACAATTTCTCTCCTCAAGAAGCCTATGTTTTGATGGAAGGAAACAACAGATACATAAAAAATCAAATACAAAGTTTATAACAAGTCATTTCTGCGAGGACAGTTCTAGCAGCTGAGGGGATTAGGATATGCTTCCTGTAGCATATGGTATTTGAACTGAGCTTTGAAGGAAGTTCAAGATTTTAAGAGACAGAACTGTGGAGGGAGGGCATTCCAGGAATGAAGGACAGCCTGTACAAAGGAATGGAGGTGGAATAGGAGATGAGAAATAGAATGAAACAAACAGCAAATTGTGCGACTTTGCTAGAAAGTGAAACACATGAAAGAGAGTAATATATAAGTCTACAAAAGATAGACTTGGAACCAAATTGTTGAAGACATTATACAACAAGCAGAAGAGTATGTGTTTTATCCTAGAGGCAAGAGAGAACCAACGAGGGGAGTGACATGGACCACTACTTAAGGAATAATAATTTGGCAGCTGTGTAGAAGATGTATTGGAGGGGAGAGAGACTGGAGGCCTAGAGACCAATTAAGAAGCAGTAACGCAGGGGAGAGGTGATAAAAAGCCTTACCTGGGAACAAGTTATATTAGTGGGAGGAAGGATGTGAATTTTATATTTACTGTGAATCTACAAGACTTGGCAACTGACCAAATGTAAAGGGTGAAAGAGAAGAAAGAGTTAACTATGACTCAAAGATTGTGAACTTGGGTGGCTGGAATCATGATGACACCCTCAACAGAAATAGGGAGGCACTAAAGAGGCAGCAGATTTGAGGGGAAAATCTTCATAATGAATTCATTATTACACATTTATTTATCAAAATGAAAAGGAAATGTAGAAAGACCAGATTGGTGGATAGAGTGCTAAGCCTAGAGACAGTAATACTCATCTTCCTGAGTTCCAATATGGCCTCAGACACTTCATAGCTATGTGACCCTGGGCAAGTCTCTTAACCCTACTTACCTCAATTTCCTCATCTGTAAAATGAGCTGGAGAAGGAAATGCCAAAGTGCCGGTATCTGTGCCAAGAAAACCCCAAATGCGATCGATCATAAAGAGTCTGACATGACTGAAATGACTGAACAAAAGTATGATAGGGACTGTGGTCCAATAACTCTGGCATCTAAGTTTGAGTCTGATCATGGGAGCTGGTACTAAAAGGGTCATTAACTCTCTCTTTGGCATATTGCTCCAACTGGAGTTAATGCAGGGTTACTGCCACAATAAAATTTTGGTATGGCCCATTTTAGCTTTCCCCAAAAATGTGTAGCAGGATCTACAGTTCTTAAAGAGGCACTCAGTACAATATGGGTTTCAGGAAGTGAGAATCTTTATTTAATCCACCATGATAAATGCATAAGATATTACGTACTCATAGGAGTCCATAATTCAGAAATATAAAAGATTCGAACTTTAGACTCCCCCAGAAAGGAAGCTCACTTGGGGATGGAGGTGGGGTGATGCTGAACAAACAACTCCCCTTTTTTCTTAGATCTCCACAGTCTGAACCATTCACAGCTGCAGTCTTCTTGAAAAGATCCAGGTCTCTTCCTCTACCACCTCCCCCCAAGTCCACCCACCTCCAAGCTTTAACTTAGTTTTTCAAAGTCAGGAAAATCCTCCACTGAGCATTCTCATGCAAGAATTAACAACTGAGAAATCTTCTCCGTCAGGAAGGTCTATGACCAAAAGAAGATTGAACTTAGGACCTTCCAATCTCTAAGGAACTTTTGAACTTGAAAGGAAAGATTGCTCTCAGGGACTTTTATCTCTAACCTGTGCTCATAAAAAGGTACAAAAAGACAGAAAAAGCTTCCAGGAATTGAAGGTCCAAGAATTCTTCTCTCACGCTTGGCTGGGACAAACCACTCACCACATGCTTCCCCTGAAACTCACCATTTTCTGCTCCTGGGAGGCAGACAAACTCTCTCTCTCTGCTCCCTGTCTACCCTTGCTGAAATCTTGTTTAGAGATCCAAAGGAAAGAAAGCAGAAGAAGAAAGAGACTGACCTATTTCACAGACTACTTTTATAGACCAGGAGACAAGGCAGATTTTTCGTAAAGAATGTCCTCCTGACTCAGTGACCAACCACCTGGGAGGTATTCCTAGTCACTGTGGACCAGTCAGAGGAATTTTCCACGTTCCTCAGCAAGGAGATAAAGCACATGTGTACTTCCATTGCAGTATTTAATCTATTAGTTTTGGCAAAGTCCTGTGTATTCAATTATCTTCACTTGGCTAACAGACTCAACAGTGGCTGCCCTGGTTACTCCCCTTTCCCCCTTACAAAAACTGTAGATATTTAATAAACATCCAATTGAATTACATTAAATTGAATGGAATTGCAAGCCCCCTTTCTCCACTCCACAGTTCAGGGTTTAGGTTGGCACTAGCTGAATAGGGCAAAGACTGTAGGGCAAAGGGCAGGAGAATCTGGTTCTTCTCTTCCTCAGCAGTAGTTACTGTCAATAAGGAGTCTGACCCATGTGTCTCTGGAATTAGGGGTTACAGAGGTTTAAAATTCATGTTGGTTTTTACTTATTTTGCCCTCTGAGAAGTGCAGTGTTAGGACAGGTAGAAAAGAAAATCAGTAAAGAAAGAAGCAAATAAAGTCATCCCTGCAAAAAAAATTTTGAAAGCAGCTTTTGTACTTAGGGACCTGACTTCTTCAGAGAGCTACTAAGCCAGGTCACTGTATCAGTGAGCACCCCAACACACATAGAGGGACCTGCCATCACAGGTTCTTAGATCTGTATTCATAAAAGGAAAGGCAACTTTTGAGGGGTTAACAATCACTTTAACCAAGCACATGCATCATTCACCTAGTTCAGGGAGTCAGCACACTGCACTTCAAAGAAAATACAGAGAAATCAAAGATCAACAGACGTGACTTCCTTTGCTTGAATTCAACAGACAGTTCTAACTGTCTGACCATAGTTACCAGAGAGGGAAGCTCTGACATTTGGGTTTTCAAAGTCAGGAGGTTCCTTAAATCGGCCTCCCTGAGTCCTCATCTGGCCAAACAAACATTTCCAGTCAGTAAGCCCCAAAATAATCAAAGATCAACAGACATGGCTTTGTCTGCCTGAATTCAATAGACAGTCAAACTGTCTGACATCTGGGTTTTCAAAAACAGGAGGCTCCTTAAAATGGCTTCCCAGAGTCCTCATCTGGCACTCAAAATTTCTTAGAAAAACTAAGCCCCAAGGGAAAACCTCACCCTCAGAGTATTTATACCATTTTTAGAGCCAGAGGGCATCACCCTCAGTGCCTTAACAGAAAAAACAAAAGGTACTTGGGATCTTCCTAAAACACAACTCCCCCTAATCATGCTTCCCACAATGGGTAGGCCCATCAATGGGTGAGAAAGATCCTCCTTAATCACATTATTCAGAGACATTATGCTTCTTGGTCCTGTGCCAGTGTCTCCCATGTTGCACAGTCAGATCCAAAGTTCTTGAAAGAGACCTTGAAAGTGTCCTTGTACTGTTTCTCCTGACCACCATGTGATCCCTTGCCCCATCCGAGTTCTCCATAAAATAGTCTTTTTGGCAAACGTACATTTTGCATTTGAACAATGTGGCCAGCCCATTGGAGTTGTGCTCTCTGAAGCATAGTTTGAATGCTTGACAGTTAACTTCAAGCAAGACCTTCATTGTCTGGAACCTCATCCTGCCAGGTGATCCTCAGAATCTTCCTAAGACAGTTCAAATGGAAGCGATTCAGTTTCCTGGCATGGCACTGGTAGACTGTCCATGTTTCACAAGCATATAACAATGAGGTCAGCACAACAGCTCTGTAGACCTTCACTTTGGTAGTCAGTCTAACACCTCTTCTCTCCCAAACTTTTCTTGAGAGACTCCCAAACACTGAGTTAGCTCTAGCAATGCATACATCAACCTCATTGTCAATGTGTACATCCCTGGAAAGTACACTACCAAGGTAAGTGAACTTATCCACAGCATTCAAAACGTCTCCATTTGTTGTAAGTGATGGTTCCACATATGGATGATGTGGTAGTGGTTCATGGAGTACCTGTATATCTTGGTGTTAATTATTAGGCCAAAATTAGCACAGGCAGCAGAGAATTGATCCATACTTTGTTGCATCTCAGCTTCAGAGGCTGCATTGAGTGCACAATCATCTGCAAACAATGATCATGCGCCAATACTCCCTCAACTTTGGTCTTGGCTTGTAGCCTTTTCAAATTGAAGAACTTACTATCAGTAAGGTAATTGACCTTGATGCCATGTTCATCCTCGATAATTTCATGAAAGATGATGTCCAGGCTCTTTTTTTGATCATGGCTTTCAGGTAGGCCCATAATTTTTCAATTGTCTCTCCTGGATCTATTCTCCAGGTCAGTTGTTTTTCCAATGAGATATTTCACATTATCTTCCATTTTTTCATTCTTTTGGTTTTGTTTTGTGATTTCTTGGTTTCTCATAAAGTTATTAGCCTCCATCTGTTCCATTCTAATTTTGAAAGAACTATTTTCTTCAGTGAGCTTTTGAATCTCCTTTTCTATTTGGCTAATTCTGCTTTTGAAAGCTTTCTTCTCCTCATTGGCTTTTTGACCCTCTTTTGCCAATTGAGTTAGCCTATTTTTCAAGGTGTTATTTTCTTCAGCATTTTTTTGGGTCTCCTTTAGCAGAGTGTTTACTTGTTTTTCATGCTTTGCTTGCATGTCACTCATTTCTCTTCCCAGTTTCTCCTTCATCTCTCTAACTTGATTTTCAAAATCCTTTTTGAGCTCTTCCATGGCCTGAGCCCATTGAGTGGGCTGGGATACAGAAGGCTTGACTTCTGTGTCTTTCCCTGATGGTAAGCATTGTTCTTCCTCATCAGAAAGGAAGGGAGGAAATACCTGTTCACCAAGAAAGTAACCTTCTATAATCTTATTTTTTTTCCCTTTTCTGGGCATTTTCCCAGCCAGTGACTTGACTTCTGACTCTTAATACCCACTTTGCCTCCAGGTCCGCTCAGCTAGCGCTTGGGGTCTGAGATTCAGATGCTGCTTCCCAGCCTCAGGGCTTTTGGTGGGGGCAGGGCTGCTATTCAGTGTGAGATTAAGTTCAGGTGCTCGGGTGGGGGCAGGGCCGCCTCAAGGGCTCAGTTCCCTCAGGGGGTTTATGCAGAGACCTTCAACAATGGATCCAGGCTCCTGCCTGCTTGGGGAGCCCCTGTCTGCTCCCACCTCTGCTGCTGCCTCCTGAGGGGGCCTGAGTTACGGGGGCACCCCACTCCCCTCTCAACCTGCCAAAGAGAACCTCTCACTGACCCTTGTCACCTGAGGGTGGGGGGACCCGCGTGGCCGCTGGAGATTCTGTCCCTGAAGCCTGCTCAGATCCACTCCTTTCAGCACTGCACCACCGAGGCAGGGTTGGGCTCTGCTCTGGGTCCGGGGCACAAGGGACCTTTTGTGAGAGGTTTTCTGGCTCTCTGGAACAGAAATCTCCTCCACTCCATTGTTCTGTGGCTTCTGCTGCTCCGGAATTCACTGGGAGTTCTTTTTTTACAGATATTTTATGGGCAGCGGGTTCGGAGCTAGCGTATGTGCGTCTTTCTACTCCGCCATCTTGGCTCCGCCCATGTTCATCCTCATTGAAAGCATTTGACAACATGGCTGAAAATATCATACTAAAATGCATGGAATAAAGCACACAGTCCTGTTTCACTCCATTGGTGACTGGGAAGGCATGAGAGCATTGTCCATTATCCAGAACCAGGACAAACATGCCATCAGGAAATTGATGTACAATATTGATAAACTTCTCTGGGCAACCAAATTTTGATATAATTTTCCATAAACCCTCACAACTAATAGTATCAGAGCCCTGGTCAGATCTACAAACATTGTCTACAGACCTCTGTTCTGCTCCTGGCATTTCTCCTGAAGTTGTCGGGCATTAAACACCATATCAACTGTTCCTCAGTCCTTTCTGAAGCCACACTGGCTCTCAGGTATATGAGCATCTTCCAGGTGAAGAATCAGCCTATTAAGGAGGAGTCTAGCAAGAATTTTGCCAGCAATGACTAAGAGAGAGACCCTCCTGTGATTGTTGCAGGACAATCTATTTCCTTCACCTTTATACAGATGGACAATGAAGGCATCCTTGAACTGGAGGATAACCTCCTCTTGCTATATAACCTGGAAAATTTCAATCACCTTTTGTATGAACAATGGTCCCCCTACCCTGTAAATCTCAGCTGGAATAGAATCAGCACCAGGTGCTTTGCCACATGAGAGGAGCCTAATTGCTCTCAAAACCTCTTTTTCAGTTGGAGGTTCAGCTAAGGAGGGATTGACTTCAACCTGAGGTAAATGGTCAATGGCCTCAGCCTTGATTGATGACGGTCTGTTGAGAACACTATGGAAGTACCTCTCTCTCTAGGATCATGTCCTTATCACTAATCAATGTGGTTCCATCAGCACTGAGTAACTGTGATGCACCATAGGTTTTTGGTCCATAAATAGCTTTCAGGGAATTATAAAAGTGCTTTGGATTGTTACTATCAGCATAAAACTGTATTCTATCTGCCTTCTTACTGAGCCAGGAATCCTGCATCTCTCTAAACTTTGTTTGTACTTTGCTTTTGATGGAATTAAATGCTGCCTTCTTAGAGGTAGATGAACTATCCTACTGGTAAACCCTGTGGAGTTCTCATTTTTCATTTAGCAGCTTCTGAATTTCCCCATCATTTTCATCAAACGTGTTTAAGAGTGTTCTGATGCTCAGCATGGCATGCCCACATCAGAAAGGGTTCTGTGCTCTTTGAGCAAGGCAGAATTGAGACAGCACAAAGGAAACATAGAACGTGCAAATTTGGGGTATCCACTCCAAATATTCACATGGACTATCTGTGCCCAACCTGTGGTAGAGCATTCTGAGCTCGTATTGGTCTGATTAGCCACAGTCGGACACACTGAAATTTCACTTTATCATGGTGATGTCATTTTGGTCTTCTTCGAAGACAAAGGACAACAACCAACCAATGAACTTCTTGGTATAAACAAAAACAGCAAAAAAATCCTAATTTGATTGTCATCACATTCACTAGGAAGAAAAAACAATAACAGGTTTTAAATAGTATTAATAAGGATGCTGGGGAAGAAGAACTAAATGGGCAGGTTTTTTTCTTAGGAAACAAAAAGTCTCTCAGTCTCACCAATTCTCTCATAGATTAGCACACCAGAACAATCTTCTTATCTTAGGCAGTTCCTATTTCAGGGTAACATCCTTGCTATCAAGGTTGTTTATTTTTTTGTGCCTGGTTTTAAGGTATAATTTGTTAACCTTTCTTTGCTGTTTCTGTTTTATCTATTAGAAGTTATGAGTCTCTTCCCCTCTTTGCACCTTTGCACTTGCTGTGCCCCACACCTAGAATGGCATTCATTACTCACCTCTGCCTCAGACAGTCCCTCACTTCCTTTAAAATGCAGCATAAACTTATATTTTTGTAAATATTCATAAATTTCACTTAAACTGTCAGTTTTACTGGCATATAATTGGACAAAATAACTCATACTAATTGCTTTAATATAAACTCCAGGCAGAGAACTGGTGTGCTCTGAGTAAAGAGTGAAGCATCCTTTTAAAAAGTGTTTTTATTTTTGTTTTGTTGAGGTTTTTTCCAACATGGCTACTGTGGAGGTGTGTTTTGTGTGACCTCACAGATCTGGTAGATGTCAGGTTGACCTCTGGGGAGGGGGGAGAAGTGGGAGGGATGGAGGGAACTTGAAACTCAGAATTTGGAAAAGGATTGTTAAAGTTGCTTTTTGCATGTGGTTGGGAGATGTTCACCAAAATAAACGAAAAATTTATAAAAAAAGAAAAGATGCATGCCTTTTACAGGAAGCCTTTCCTCATGGCTAGTGCCTTTTCCCTTGACCACATTTGAGTACTTTGGATTTACTAGTATCCATTTTCTTTATATTTATTCTGTACCAACTTATAGACATCTCTCTCTATCACCTCCTCCATCAGAATGCAAACTCCTTGAGAATAGGGATGGTTTCATCCATTGTAAGTGCATGTCCAGTGCTTAGCACAGTACCAGGCACAGAGTAGAAGCTTGTTAATATTTGTTGGTGGATTGACCTCAAAGAGATACCTAGATATTTGATCACTTAGTAGAATGACTATTCTTTCTGTGATGGTTTTACTACTGACTGGCTCAGATAATTTCAGTCTGCTCTTCTTCAGTTGTTTTCAGTAGTGTTAGGCTCTTCCTGACCCATATGTGGTTTTCTTGGCAAAGATACTAGAATAATTTACCATTTCCTTCTCCAGTTCATTCTACAAATGAGGAAACTGAGATAAACAGGATTAAATCACCTGCCCAGAATCACACAGCTAGTAAGTATCTGAGGTCAATACTCAATAAACTCAGGTCTTCCTGACTCCATGCCTGGCACTCTATCCACTGTTCCACCTAGCTGCCCAATTTCTGCCTGCTGATCATTTTATCTTTACTTATATTTAGTAAGTTCAGCCCTTAGTCCACTTTTCCAGCTTACTTTCACTCTCCTCTCTTAACCAGCTACCTGCTAAAATGTTTTCTTGAGTCAATAAGAGGCACAAAATTTCATCACCCAAAATATAACACAAAAGGGACAAGAGGCTGACCAGAGTGCGGGCCTCCTCTAGGATCCATCCCACTAGCTTCACATAAGCAAGCAGCAGGAAGCCCTTGCCAGTAAACAAATTGGGTGCTACTAAGCATCTCTCCATTCACAGTGGCTGAGAGGTTGTCATTCTACCTTCACTTTATAAAATAACCTGGCTGCCCAGCGAAGCCAATGGACTATTGGGTAGTAGATAGGTAAAGACACTTTTAGCTGTGAGTTGGTTGAGGAAACAAGAGGTGTACTGATCTAAAAAAAACATCAAAGTAGACTCACCAACAAAGGGTACTCCCTGCTGCCACCCTGTAGGAAGCTTTGTTACAGCCACAGAACTTCTACACTTTTTGCAGGGGAGAAAAATTCTCTCTTCACTCCATGTAAACAGTTGATAATGGTCAATAAGGATAATCTCATTCCTACATCCCTAAAGTTTCAGCAAAGACAAGATATCCCTAAGTTTCCCTCTCTTTCTCTATATTTTTACAGTGCCTGAGGTGCTAGAACAAGCCCTCCTTTGGGTATAGGAACTTTACTTCTCTGGCTGTCATTCTTCATCTGTCAAATTAGACTAGAGGATTTCAAAGAATCCTCCCAGCTATAGGCACCTTGATCCTCTGATCCCATAAATGTAAGGCAGTCATGGCTCGGTGGGGAAAAATGTTGGATTTGAAGTTAAAAAGAAAAACAAAAACCCTGAGTTTAAATCCTAGCTCTGATTCTAATACATATATGATATTGGCAAATTACTTAACCTCTCCTGGTCTGTTTCCTCAACTATAAAATGAGTGTTACAACAGATGACTTCTGAGATCCCTTCCAGGTCAAAATCTATGCTTCTCTGACCTTTTCTCCAGAAGCTGCTAAGATAGGAAGCTTTAGAATCTACTCCCAGTTTCTCACTAGTGTCACTTCTACAGTGATTTAAAATAGGAGATAATGGATTGCTGTTTAGGTAGGCTAGGATTTTACTTTTATTAGCAAGGTTAAGATATATTTACATGGCTGATTCTTATTCCAACTTTCCCTTATCACATCACAGTTTTTACTTTGTTAATACTCACAGGGGGAGTGGAGCCAGATATCACACCCAGAGACCTGCTAACCCTAGTATATGATTCTATCTATTTAAGCACAATGTTGGCTGAACAAAGCTGCTTCCTTACATGCTCCGAGTTATTTTATTTTCCCTGAAGGGCTGTAGTGAAGAAAACACTTTGTAAACTTAATTGACTGTGAATCATTATTACCTTTTGCAATCTTGGGTAGAAAATCACTCTGGTTCAATTATGAAAAGAAAGGAACATCCGTATTTACTAAATTCAGTGTTCATCATTTCATTCTCCAAAAAAAGAATTTAGCTTCATGTAACTCAATTCAACAAATGCCTGTTAAGTGACCACTCCAGCAAACTTCTGTGCTAGGTACTAAAGGAGTCAGAAAAGTAAAACAGAATCATTGAATCTCAGAGTTCAAAGGGACCCATAGGAGTCATAGAGTACAACATATACCTGAAGGAGAATCCCTCTACACCATATCAAACAAGTGATTATTCAATTTTTGTTTCAAAGATCTCTGGTGTTTAGAAACCCACTAGCTCCTGAGAGAGCCCACTGGATTTTTGGATATGGCAGTTTTAATTGATTTCTCCCCTCTATTTGCCTATTAGCTTCCACATTATATTCCTTGTTCTGCCTTCAAAAGTCAAACAAAACATACCCAAACCCTTTGAAAGCTATCATGCACCTGGAAACTTCCCTCTTGTCCAAGTTAAATAGCCCTAGTTCTTTCAACTAGTCATCGTATGGTTGGTTGTTGTCCTTTCTGCTCGAAGAGACCCAAAATGACGTCACTAGGCTGGGATCAAGGTACAGTGTGTCCAACTGTTCCTGATCAGACTAACATGAGCTAGGCAGACTCCACCATAGATCAGGCACAAATAATCCCTAGGAATATTTGGGAAAGAGATATCTCCAAATTTGCATATCTCAAGGTTTCGTTTGGGCTACTGAAGTTCTGCTTTGCTCATAGAGCACAAAGCCTTCTTTGATGAGGGCACACCATGCTAGATGGTCCTGTGACAATGTCTCCCAGGTCTCACCATTAATTCCAAAGTTCTTTTGAGAGACCTTGACACTGTCCTTGCATTGCTTCTTCTGACCTCCATGTGAGTGCTTGCCTTGTGTGAACTGTCCATAAAATAGCCTTTTAGACAAGCACATATTTGGCATTAGAACAACATGACCAACCGGTCATCAGAGTTGTGCTCCCTGCAGTAGAGTTTGAATGCTTGGCAGTTCAGCTCAAGGAAGGACCTCAGTATCCAGTGCCTTATCTTGTCAGGTGATCTTCAGAATCTTCTTAAGAAAAGTCAAATGGAAGTGATTCTGTTTCCTGGAATGATGCTAATAGACTGTCCAGGTTTCACAGTCGTACAACAGTGAGGTCAGCACAATGGCTCCATAGACCTTCACTTTGGTAGGCAGTGTAATGCCTCTTCTCTCCCACACTTTCCCACAGCTTCTTGAACACTGAGCCAGCTCTGGTAAAGAACATATCAATTTCATCACCTATGTGGACATACCTGGAAAGTATACTGCCAAAGTAAATGAATTTATTCACAGCATTCAAAGTTTCTCCCTTTGCTGTAACTGATGGTTCCACATATGGATGATGTGGTGCTGGCTAGTGGAGAACCTCTGTCTTCTTGTTGTTAATTGTTAGGTCAAAATCAGCACAAATAGCGGAGAACTGATTTAGCAGCTAAGTGGCACAGTGCATACAGCACAGTCAGGAAGACCTGAGTTCAAATGTGGCCTCAGAGATTTGCTAGCTGGGTGACCTTGGGCAAGTCACTTAACTCTGTTTGCTTCAGTTCTCCCATAGTATGATCAAGAGGGTCTTTGCCCTCATTGGCCTCCTCTGTGCCCATCTTGGATGATTAATATCTTTAAAATGAAAGAAATGCTATATGTTGCCATAGCAAAGCACAATGAGACTATTATCTTCCTAAACCTGAATGCTATGCCTCTCAGTGGAACCTAAAACTGCATTAGGTTTTTTGGCTCCCATAATTAACACTGTTGACTCACGAAACCCAAAGATATTGGGGTTTATTTTAGACGAACTACTGCCCAGCCAGACTTTCTCTCTCACTTATCCTTGTGACTTAGATTTTTTTGAACTCAAGTATAAAATTTTACATTTATCCCCATTAAATTTCATTTGCTTTGATTTGTACCACTTAAAAAATATAACATATAGCATGTTGCCTATTTCTCCTAGCTTTCTAACACCCTATAAGAAGGCATAGCACATTTTTTGGTCTCAAGGATCTAATAGGGGATTTTTATATATAAAACTATAATTCAAAACAGAATGGGATACGTGCAATGGTGAATTCCAAAAAAGTGCTACGAGACCATCAAGGAAGGGAAATCACTTCCAGTTTGGAGGAGAAAGTGGCAAGGAATCTGAGAAGTATCCAATGAGTACATGACACCTCAGTGGGGTCTTAAAGATTACAACAGGTGAAGACTGGGGGAAATAGAAAAGATGGAGGAAAGATGAATTTTCTAAGTGTGCCCCTGGATTATAATAACTCGATTATTCCCAAATATCAAGAAGTCTTACCTTGAAATTCTCTGCTCTAATGGCATTCTTGATTTTTGTTAACAGTGGTCTGCTTTCCCCTTCCCCCCACCCATTATAAACATGCTGTTTCTGGGTAAGTAAACTACTTAATTGCTTGTTACAAATCTTTAATTGTTTCTTAAAGACACGGCTCCATATTAAAGTGTGCATAGCTATTAAAATCAACCCATAAGCTAAAAGTGAGAAAATGTTCTGCTCTTTAAAACACATCTTTGAAAAATAAAACCATTACTGACATTGATTATATGAAAGCATGAAAGAAAATTAGCCTTTTCTCTTCCCTTTTATAGTGGATGAAAGGTTGTAATTCAAAGAGAGATGAGATTCCATTTTTTATTTTTTTCAAACAAGGTAGTATTGTTTGGTTTTTTTCTATATGAGCCATTTGTAATTTCACTGGAGTTTAACAATTTCCCTGACTTGCAATATCCTTAGCAAAAAAAAAAAAAATGTATTCCCCATCTCGCAGCCAACAATTTAGATAAATGTCAAGGAAAAGAAAAACTTTCTTAACAGCATTCTTTTATTGAGGAGGACAAAGTTTGGATACTATTTTAATGCTGGGCAATCCAGAGGCAAATTGCCTCAGAAATCTTGTGAGCAAACTTTCTGTTCCCAGAAGTATATGGGAGAACAAACAGAGGAGGTCAGAACAGAATAATTAATGCTAGAAAGCAACCTGATTGCACAGCTGTTGTTGTTCAACCACCAAGTAGAAATTAGGGTGTGTGGGGTGAACTGGTAATTGGGTAGAGTCAAAGACAGGGAGGAGATAAAGAAAACTTCCACTTGGAAAAGCTGAGAGAGTCACACTTAGTGGAATTTTAGATCTGGAGGCACCCTTGGGGTTATCTCATCCAACTCTTTCAATTCACAGCTGAATTTACAAAAGCATTAGTAACACATAGCTGAAGTAATATTGCTTTTAAAGTCAACTGAAAATATTTGAGTTTTATTTCCCATTAGTAATGTAGTCTAGACTATATGAGACTGATATTTGAAGACGTTATCATGTACGGGACACTTAATATATTCCAAGGAGGTCAACAGTCTATTTAGAAGCAAGTGAGAGAAACAGGAGCAAAGACATAATTAAGAATTTTTGCACATGAAACAAGTACCACAAACCACACCCGGTACAAGCAGCATGAAGCCTGCCTTGACTTAGTCAGGAAAGAAGACAGTGGGTATTGGTGGGAGATCACTGCTAGGGAAGATGATGCACTCAGATTGAAGGGGACCAGAATCTCTGGTAAAGGAGAAGCTTCCCACAAGCCACCATCTGGTAACTTATTTTAGCTAATTACTCTTACTAACTAGGTGCTAGGGATAGGCTCTATGGTTTTTGGGCTGCTGAAAGACTGCTGGTATTGTCAGTCTCTATGAAATTCATCACCCAGAGTCAATGTTCTTGTTGTCCCACCCTAGTTACAGCTCAGAACCACTGTCCATATCAGGTCACAAATATTACAACAAAATGACTTACATGGAATCTGGGATATTACATTATTAGAACACTGTTAAACTTACACTGGACATATTTATAGGAAATGAATGTAATGTTAATAGAATAGGAAGAGCTTCCCAGTCCCTTAATAAGCCTAACACATAGAGCATGGGATCACAATGGAGTCTAGTTCACATGGGGCTCGTCAGACTGGGAGGAACTTGCACAAGGCGGGAGGAGAGAGAGAGAGAGAGAGAGAGAGAGAGAGAGAGGGAGAGAGCAGGCAGAGCAGAGAAAGAGAAGCAAGCTGTGAGTGAGAGCAAGCTATGGGTGGGTAGAAGGAGGAATTTGTCTAGGGGAACTTGTTTTTTGTGGGGAGGCCTGACAGAAAGAAGGTTTAAGATGTTGGCACTGCCTGAATTAGTGATAAGTACCCTGTTAAGTCTTACCTCCTGGAACTCTAATGATGTCCCCAATAAATATTTTGGTTTTGCCTTTGAGGAAGAGAGTTTATTATATTTTGTGAATTTACCTTGGAAATCCGCATGCACACTCACAGCGGCTTCTATGGGAATCACATTGGTGTTACAATGAACTAGAGACATCTTTCGGGATAGCAATTGCAGAGAATCACAAGAGAAAGATTAGGATTATCTACTTTCTCCAATAGAGAAGTGAGAGCACTAAAAGTCACCAAAGAAAGTGGAATTGATTCTTCCACTAAGCACCTTGATCTTAAAGGATTTTTATACAATATTTCATGAGGTAAAAATATTTCAAATAATTTTTTTCTGCTAGGTCAACTCTAAACTGAGAACTATGTAAAGAAGAAAAGAACAGGCTGACTTACCATTAACCTTCACGATAAAAGTGAAGGAATGAATGGAGAAGAATTTATAGAGCACCTATTATCGGAGAGACACTGTGCTGGGTGCCAGGGATGCACACATAAAAATTCCTACTCTCAAGGAGCTTACAGTCTAATAGGGGAATATAACATATGAAGGAGAATGGGAGTCAAAGGGATGCCCTTTCCAGCAACAATGATAGTATTTGTTTGATCACTGTTCCCAGGACAAGATCAGGGGTTAACGGGTAAGGGCAGGGAGGCAGGATGGTATGTTTTATTGGGTAGGTCCTAGCTTCCTGGTAAATGCCTGGATGAATTGTGAAAAAAGGTCTGAGGCCAGCTAGATTTAGTGGGTGAGTTTTTACTCACTTATCCACCAATCAAGTTATTTCATCCTTAAGACAGAGTGCCAAAGCTAAGTGTCTTACCCACATGGGTGAGAAAGGCTTGTTCCTTGGAGATTTGGGACTAGATGCTCCCTTGTTACTGGTGGGGAGAAGCAGAGCAGATTAAAAAAAATGCCTTTACTGTGTGTTCATCCTTCGTTGCACTTGACTTTGTTTTGAGTGAGAGACATCTGTGCAGGTCACCAGCCTCACTTCTCCTCCAGAGCCATCTGAATCCAGTGACCAGACATTCATCAGGATGACTGGAGATGACCCAGGATGAGGCAATTGGGGTTAAGTGACTTGCCCAAGGTCACACAACTAGTGAGTCTCAAGTGTCTGAGGTGAGATTTGAAGTCAGGTCCTCCTGAATCCTGCATTGGTGCTCTATCCCCTGCACCACCTAGCTGCCCCACCTGTACTGCATAGGTAGATGGGAGATGGTAAAATGGGGTAGGATGAGTTTTCTAAGACCAGCTAAATATAATGAAATATTTGTTATTAACCACTCATTAACAATAGTTTATCTAACACTGGGTGATTTATGAAACTCTTAAGCATAAGCTCTATCTCTTCCCTTTTCTTAAGACAGTTTTGCCTGTGACCTTATTGCTTCTAGTCTCCACATCCCACTAGAATAAAGTCATCTAAGGAGCTCCCTTTTGCAGCTCAAACAAAATGCTTCCAGTTGGATGATGAACACTTATTGGGCACAGTGGAGGATCCAAGAAATCACATGTAAGTCACTGTCCCTATCCTTCAGATGTTTATAATCAATCCAGTGGCAGGCACAGCACAAATACTCCGAAAGCTGAATCATGTAAGAGATAAATAACGAGACATTTATGTTTGACATGTTACACAACAGTACGTGATTCACTGCCAAACTAAATGCTATGTATTTGGTGACAGACTAGGAATGTTATAAATTCAGAGGAAGCAGGGCTCCCTGTGGATTGGAAAGGTCTGAGACAGTTCCACAGAGGGTGAAAAGAAGAAGGAGGGGAAAAAAAGGAGTCAGGGAAGAAGAAAAGATGAAGAGGGAGAGGAGGAGAAACATAAGCTGAACATTAAAGGATGGGTAGTATTTGGACCCACATCTGTGCTTAAGTAATGTTTTAGCAAAGGCCTAAAATCTAAAGTGGGTATTTTTGGAACTGATCCTACCTCCCAAACAGAATATTTTCAGTTGCAGAGTTCTCCATCATGCTGTGCAATGAATAAGCCCACTAGATTATTTCCAAATAACCCCCTTCTTCTGGACCACAAGCATGCACTCTGGCTTCTGCTTCTGCTATGATCTCCTTTCAGATAGAATGATCCATTGAATGCATAAACTGAGATGGAATGCTGGAAACCCCACAACCTGCATCCCAAGTACCGAGCTTGTATGCTCAAACCCATTTCCACTGGAGAAAATGGCTGAAGTTCATAAGGCTATCTCATGCTTCAAGCACTTTTTAAATCATGAAGTGCTGCAAGAAGTGGATGCCATTGTTTTTGTTGTCATTCTTGCTTTTCAAGAAAAAAAAACTATAATATGGAAATTTTCATCTCTATTCTTAAAGTTAAAACAATTATTAATAAACAATTATTTAGGCAAATAGCAAAGGAGCTCAGATTCTTACTAAGCCCCTCCCCTCAAAAAAAAATTTGGCCCCCGGGGAAAACATTGCTGGTGCTAAGAAGCTAATAATCTCTTTTCTAGTTGCTGCCATCGATTTTTCCCTTTCACTCATCTCTCCTTGAATCACCAAGTCCTATCTTTCTTCTATATGCAATCTATATTATATCCAAACTGTCTTCTCCATTCCCACTTCCATTAGCCAGGTAGATGCTCCTAACAGATGTCCCTTTTCATGTCACTCAAAGTTCTAGGTCATCCACTTTCCTGACTCTCTTATTACTACTCACTCCATATCACTGTAGGCTCTTTGTGAATCACAGTTCCTACGGCACTATCGAGTCTCCATTCTCCTTCTACTGGCTCTCTCAGAGCACTCCCAATAAGCACCACACACATTCACAAGCCATGTCTTTCTACTTTCCTGCCATGTTACAGATTCATCATTAAGATTCCCAAGCTCCAGACTTGTGCCCACTTGCCCTCACATGCTCACTCTCTAATCTCCTGAGAAGCATTCACAGAATACACTCTCACTACAACCACAGACTTTCTTTCTGTGTTACAGTGCTTACACGTTCTATACCAGTTCCAAGATGACTTCCTGAGCACTCCTAAATACCCTGAAATGGAAGGAAAAGGGTGGGAAATCCTCGGTAGTAACTTCTGGCATTATCCCTCCCTCCAGTTCATCCTTCTCTTCGCCACCAATATAATCATGCATAGGCATATTTCCTGTTTGGTTGAACAGGACTAAGAAAGCAGATGTAGGTTTGGGAAACTGTAAAATTCTTTTAATAATGACCCCAAGTTTCTCCTTGAAACAAAGGCTCATCTTTCTCACAACTATATTCATTTAATGATGCTGTATGCCTTTAAATCATGGAATACCAGTCTCTAAAGGAGGGAAGTCGAGGATCACCCAAAGAGCAAAGAAGAGACACATTAGAAGAAAAATTCTACAAGAGAAACAACATAAAGGATGTCACCAGAGTGAAGTATAGTAGTGGTTTTCATGTGACTACCTGTTCACATGTTACTGTGATAAACTGATAAGCAGACACAAATCATTTACTCCACCCGACCTTTTTTTTTTAACGGGCAGCTAGGTGGGGCAATGGATAGAGTGCCAAGCCTGGAGTCACAAAGATTCATCTTACTAGTTCAAATTGGCCTCAAAAACTTACCAGCTGTGTGGCCCTAGGCAAATCACTTAACCCTGTTTGCCTCAGTTTACTCATCTGTAAAGTGAGCTAGTGAAGGAAATGCCAAATGACTCCAGTATCTGCCAAAAAACCTAAGATAGGCTCATGAAGAATCATACATGACTCAACCACTACCACCACCTTTTTGGGGGGTCAAGAGGAGGTGTCTACTTGTACCCATAGCTTTTCCTGCCCCAAGTTATGATTTTTTTTCCCTTAGCCTCTCCTTTGGATCTTCCCCCTAAGAAGAATCATTTTCCTCTCAAAACTAGGCCTGGTAAGGTCTGATGCCTATTTCAATGCTAGCACAGCTATTCCACTGCTGCTGCTGCTGCTGACTCATTTACTTAGAGAAACCCCAGTAAATGTGTTCTCTCTGCTCCTAGAAGGTTGCAAAAAATAAATTACTCTCTGTTACCTCCAAGCCCCTATCCAGAAATCACACTCTAGCTTAAAAATACCACAGTTTTCGTCTTTCTCTTCCTGAAGGTATTTCCAAAGGCCCTTCTCACTGCTGCATTTCAACAAGAACAGAAGTTTAGCAAAATTTTCAGTTAACAGCTTTATGACTCATGAAAACAAAGAAAACAAAAGAAAACTTTTAAATACACAATGATTTAAGGAAAAAAAACTTTTGAGAAACAAGCACAAGGCTCTTACAATTCAAGAGACTCAGACTTCAGAACTCAGAAGCAGGTAGGGAGAAAAAGAAATCAGGGATGAAAGAATAAAGAATATCTAGTTTCTCTCTGAAGTCCAAGTAGATTTTAGTGGCACAGGATCTGCCCTGACTTGGTTAACAGAGGCTGGCAAACTTCTACGTGCCCCATCGTGGCAGACTCTCCTGCTTCAGTCCTTCATCCCTTCTAGCAAGGGAAGATTATGTTGATCCATCAAAGTCAGGCCTCCTCAGGGTCAGATCTAAGGTCAGCTCAAAACTCCCCAAGAGAGGACATGTGAAGGAGGAAGAGGCTGGGAGATTAATGCCTACACTGAGGGCATTGATCTCTAATATTCTGGTCTCCTGGGTGATACCTCTAACAAATGTGACCAAGACAGCTCTAGAGACAAATGTGTGATGGGGAGATAGGTGGGAGGAATGGGGAGGGAAAGATGCAAGGTAGAAAAAGTGAACCAGGGACATCTGTGTTATCCAGACATCTATGCAAAGCAAAGAAATTACTCTACTAGACTCTAAGTTCCATGAAGTCACAGACCATGTTTTATCTAAACTCTGTGCTTCTAATGATTAGCAGTGTTCTGTATGTAGATGTTTTAAAAAAATGTTTAAATTGAATTAGTGAAGTACAGCCTTGGTTGACCTAGTTAATCGAAATTTTTATTTACCTGGAGAAAGTCAAATCACTGGAAAATAAGAGAACATGAAGAATTTGTAAATAATATTTAAATTAACAACAATTTATATTACGTAACTACATAAATATATTTCATATCATTAAATTATAAAACAAAATTAATAAAACAGAAATAATTAGCAATAATTTTAATTAATAATAGTTCTTAGCATATATTTGGGGATTAGTAAACATTTGCCACAAACTTTAATCTCCTTCCCCTTCTGATGAATCTTGCCATTCCCTTGCTCAAGAAACTACAGTGAAACATTATAAAATGTAAAATGGATAATCTTGATTACATTAAATTAAAAAGATTTTGCACAAAGACAATGCAACCAAAATTAGAAGGGAAGCAGAAAGCTGGGAAACAATTTTTATAGCCAGCGTCACTGATAAAGGCCTCATTTCTGAAATATATAGAGAACTGAGACAAATGTATAAGAATACAAGTCACTCCCCAATTGATAAATGGTCAAAGGATATGAACAGGCAATTTTCAGATGAAGAAATTAAAGCTATCCAAAGTCAAGTGAAAATATGCTCTAAGTCACTACTGATTAGAGAAGTGCAATTAAAACAACTTTTAGTTACCACCTCACACCTATCAGACTGGCTAATATGACAAAACAAGAAAATGATAAGTGTTGGTGAAGATGTGGGAACATTGGAACACTAATGCATTGTTGATGGAGTTCTGAACTGATCCAACCATTCCAGAGAGCAATTTGGAACTATAAAACTGTGCATATTCTTTGACCCAGAGTATCACTTTTAGGGTTGTATCTCAAAGAGATCCTAAAAATGGGAAAAGGACTCATATGTACAAAAATAATTATAGCAGCCCTTTTTGTGGAGCCAAGAATTGGAAACTGAGGAGATGCATATCAATTGGGGAATGGCTGAACAAGTTGTGGTATATGAATGTAGTGCTATAAGAAATGATGAATAGTCAGATTTCAGAAAAACCTGTAAAGACTTATGTGAACTGATGCTGAGTGAGGGGAGCAGAACCAGGAGAACATTGTACACAGTTATAGTCACATTGTGCAATGACTAACTTTGATAGACTTGGTTCTTCTCAACAATGCAAGGTTCTAAGACAACTCCAAAAGGCTCGTGATGGAAAATGCTACCCACATTCAGAGAAAGAATTACAGAGTCTGAATGCAGATCCAAACGTACTATTTGCTCTCTTTTTTTGTTTTGCTTTGTTTTCTTTTGTTTCTTCTTTCTCCTGGTTCATTGTATTGGTTATAATTCTTCCTTACAACATGACTAACGTGGAAATATGTTTAATATGATTGTACATATGTAGCCAATATCAAATTGCATACCATCTTGGGGAAGGAGAAGTGAAGAGAGGGGGAGAAAATTTAGAACTCAAAAGCTTATAGAAATGAATATTGAAAACTAAAAGCAAATAAATAAAATTTTTAAAAAGGAAGGAACCAATTAACACCATTTCCTAAGCATGCACTGTGTGAAGACCACCATTTTAACCACCATGAGGATGACCCAAAAGAAATAAATAACTTCTTGAAAATGACTACAAATCATTACATCTGGTAAGACATCAACAAAGAAAACATACACAAGTCTAGAAGTTTTAATCCATTAGATGTTATAAATTCCATTCTCATTTTTTTCATAGAGTTCAGACACAAATAGTCCTGGGACATCTCCTATCCTGCTATATTTTTGTTGATATTTCATGCTATTTATTTCACAGGTAGACAATATAATTGTTTTAGGTATTGAATAAAATATTTGAATTCAAGATAAAAAAAGAAACTACAGTGGCTGTCTATTATATATTGAATCTAATCCAAAAACCTGAACTTCACGGGATTGATCAGGGAGATGGAACTTAAGGTGGTCTGGAAAAGAAGAAATTTTAGAGAGGGAAAGGACACATCTGAAGAAGGAAATCACATGCATTTTTTTAAAAAATCTCTCTTTAGTTTAATATTTCCTATACTTTTTGAAGATAATATCAAAGATACAATGAACAGAACAGCACAGGAACATTCCAGAACGGGTCCATGTAACATAAGTTATCCATACGGAAAATGTCTAGGATGAAGAATATAGTGCCTTTGATGGGCCAAAAATTCCTATATAATTTCAATTTAGAATTCTCTTTCCCCACTTCTACTCAATAGTCCTCTCTTTTTTATCTTCCTTTGCTAAGACTATCAATCAATCAATAAGCATTTATTAAATATCTTCTATTTGCAAGGCATTATGCTAGATGCAGAGGTTGCAAAAAAGTAAAAGAAATAGTTCTTGTCCTCAAGAAACCTACTTTCTCTAAGGGAAGACTCACTTTCTCTCTCTCTTTCTCTCTCTCTTTCTCATTCACACACTATATATATATACACACATACAATATAATATACATGCTATATACCAAAAATCGTATGTATTATAATACCTATATAGTGTTATATATTATAACACATATTACATATATTATGCATATATGTAATATAACATTGTATGTATATATGTGTGTATATGCATACATATAGTGTATATATGTATATAAAATTATTAAAATCAAGAAAATTGAGGGGAAAATACTAGAACATCAAAGGATAAGACAAGGTCTCAATAGGAGGCTGCATCTGAGTTGAATTTTACAGAAAATAATGACTTCTAAGAGTCAGAGGTGAAGAAAATGCATTCCAGGCATCAGGGAAAAAATATCCAAAGGCACGTAAATAGGAAATGGCATGTGGTGTATGAGGAGCAGAAAGAAGGCCAATAGAGTTGGACTGAAGAGTATGTGAGAGGAAGGAACACAGGAAGAGGTTGGAAAGGTTAGTTGGTTTCAGGTTTGAAGGACTTTAAATGCCAAACTGAGAAGATGGTTGAGCTAAGATGATAGATTAGAGGCAGCAACTCTACTGGGCTCTCCTAACATTCCCCTCCAAACAACTTTAAAATAACTCCTCCAATCAAATTTTGGAGTGGCAGAGCTAACAAAAAGTCGGGGTGATTTATTTTTCCAACCAAAGGAAAACTAGGAGTTCTGCAGGAAAGGTCAGAGTGGAGGTTTTTCCAGAAGACACACACACATATTGTAGCCACAACAGTGATTATAGTATCAAAGGCAGCCTCAAGAACTCTCCAACTAGAAACAGTAAGGGAGAAGAACAAGTGATCAGAAAGACATTACAGGGGGCAGGTCCAATGCAGGCACTGGGTACAGCTGGCACTCACTGGCAACTCTGGATTGCAGTTCCAGGGGGGGAGAGGAATGTTTGTGGTCAGTCGCAAGGCAGCAGGGGCCCCAGTCATAGTTTCAGGGTCAAGAGGAGTACAAATGCTTGTGGGTATAGGGTGTTTGTGGGTCCATCCTGGGCGAAGACCACAGTGCATATCAGGGGAACAGTGACCACACCTCTCTCTGGATCACACCAACTTAGAAGCACCAAAAACTTGCAGACCCCCAGAACTATCTCTGAAAACAGCAGCATGAAAAAGCCTGAAGCTTGGGACAGTGCCTTCCCACCCCAAAGTGAGCAGAGCCCAACTTTAATATAAAGTTTAAAGTGAAGAAATAGTCTGGAAAAGTGAGCAAACAATAACAACAAAAAAAAATAACTTGACTATAAAAAGCTACTATGTTGGCAGGGAAGATCAAGACATAAACTCAGAAGATGACAAAAATTTCAAACACAGTTACAAACCAAAGCCTCAAAGTAAAAATACTATTAGATGGAAGCTCAACAAGAATTCCTGGAAGTGCTAAAGAAAGAGATGAATGGTAGAGGAAAAATTGGGTGGGAAATGAGAGTGGTACAAGAAAAATATGAAAAGAGAATTAACAGCTCAGTAAAAAAAATTAAAGAAAAGAACATGTTAAAAAATTGTCTTAACAATAAAAGAGGCATAAAAATTCACCTAAGAGAACTCCTTAAAAAGCAAAATTAGCCAAACAAAAAAAAAGAGGTACTAAAATGCTTATTGAAAAAGATAATTCCTTTAAAATTAGAATTGAGCAACTGGAAGCTAATGACTCTATGAGATATCAGAAACAAGGAAATTAAGTTAAAAGAATTTTTTTTAAAAAAAAAAAAGAAGAAAATATGGAGTATCTCACAGGAAAAACAACTGACCTAGAAAATAGGTCCAGGAGAGAGAATTTAAGAATTACTTGACTACTCTGAAAGCCATGAGCAAAAAAGGAGACCAGATATCATATTTCAAGAAATTATCAAGGAAAACTACCCTGATATCTTAGATCCATAGAGTAAAGTAGAAATTGAAAGGATCCACTAATCACCTCCTAAAAGAGATCCCAAAATAAAAACTCACAGGAATATCACAGCCTAATCCCAGAGCTCCCAGGTTAAGGAGATAATATTGCAAGAAGTCAGAAAGAAATAATCAAATATCACGGAGCCACAGTCAGGATCACACAAGATTTGGTGGCTTTCACATTAAAGAAGAAGAAGGCTTGAAATGGAACATTCTGGAAGGCAATGGAGCTAGAACTTCAATCAAGAAAAACCTAAACAATAAAACTGAGTATAATCCTTCAGGAAAAAAATAGATATTTAATGAAATAGAGACCTTTCCATATTCCTAATGAAAAGACCAGAGCTGAATAGAAAAACTGGCACTCAAGAGAGCGTAGAAAAGATAATATGAAAGAGAAATCATCAGGAACCCCAAAAGGTTAAACTATTTACATTCCTATATGGGGAGATGATCCATGTAACTCCTAAGGACTTTCTTTTTATTAGGGCAGTTTAAAGGAGTTTGCATAGACAGAGGGGCATAGGTTGAGTCAATTATGTTGAAATGATCTTAAAAAAAGCAGGGGAGAGCTAAGAAAGAGGGATGCACTGGGAGAAGGGGGAAGGGAGAGGTAGAAGAGATAGATGTAACTTGTTTGTTTTTTCCCCTGACTTCCTATATTTCTACAACTTAGTTCTCTGGCAGGTCATCACTCCTTTCCCTATTCTGACCCCCTGGAGGATTAGTTCAGCTCCCTTTAGCTTTGAATTTTTTGCCCTTTTGGCCTATCGCAAATCATACCTTGTCAGATCTCAACCCTGGATTTCCCCCACCATTTTCCTCCTCAACTCCTATGTATATGGTGCTGAACAAAGCTAGAGAAAGTCACTCAACCATGATGACTGGGCCCCTTTTATAATTATGTTTTGTAATCTCAACCAGGTCCCTAAATGATTTTCTATCCAACTCTCCACTCCACAGTTCCAAACTTTCTTATCTGTCCTCAAGCCTCCCATAGCACTCCCAATGTGAGTGGCATCAAAAGGGTGAGTAGATACAGGGAGGCCACAAGTGGAGAGGTTCCTTAAATACGTAAGGAACATTTGTGGCTGAGATACAATGTACAGCAACTCATGCCTTGGTTGCTGTAGGGTTGCTAAAGTCTTCCTGCTGACTCTTAATTTTGTCATCTGCTTTGATGCTACTGCTTCCTCTTGTCCTCTCCACCAGGAGAAGATACTATCCTCTCTACCCTAGGGGAGTTAGTCCTCTCAGCTTTGGTACTTTACCTGACAGAGAGATTTTCACACCCTTCATCCAACTAGAATGTGAGTCAGTCCTCACCTCAGCCTTTTAATTCTTCCTGACCCCAGTACAAGATTCATCTTATCTCCAGGACAGCCAAGATTGACCACCATAGACTTGCAGCCACCTGCCTCATTCCTCTTCCATTCCTCTTCTATCCTCATATAATGTATTATGTAATAATAAAATCAATACCACCACTGATACAGGAAAAGGCATAGTGCCTTATGGCTCCACTAACAATCCCTGTGACTGCCAAAGCAAAGTTCACTTTCTATGGCCAGCACTACTTAACATATATGTCATGTCCTACTAAAAGAATGTGAGTTTCAGGGCAGGAATGATCTCATTTTTGCATTTAAGTAGGTGACACAGTATCTAGAGAGCTAGACCTAGAGTTAGGAAGACAGGAGATAAAAAAAACCAAAATGGCCCTAGACATTAGCTGTCATTAGGGCCACTTAACTTCTGCCTGCCTCAGTTTCCTTGACTGTAAAATGGGATAATTATAGTATCTATCTCTCCCACAGTTTTGTGAGGGTAATATTTGTAAAGTACTTAATATAGTGCCTACTTTATGGTAGCACTTAACAGATGCTTGTTCTTTCCCTATATTACCTAGTAAAATTCCTGGATTCCAGTAGGTACTGAATAAATTCTTGCTGAGGACATAAAGATCATTAATAGCATAAAAAAATGCTCTAAATCACTATTGGCTAGAGAAATGCAAATGAAAACAACTCTGAGATACCATCTTATAGCTATCAGATTGGCTAACATGGCAGAAAAAGAAAATGACAAATGCTAGAGGGGATGTGGGAAAAACAGGAACACTAAAGCACTGGTGGTGGAGTTGTGAACTAATCCAACCATTCTGGAGAGCAATTTGGAACTATGACTAAAAGGCTGTAATACTGTGCATACATATCCTTTGACCCAGCAATACCATTACTAGGTCCATATCTCAAAAAGATGAAAGAAAAAGGAAATTGACAGGGACGCCCATTAACTGGGGAATGGCTGAACAAGTTACAGAATATGATTATGACAGAATACTATTGCCCTATAAGAAATTATGAGGATAGTTTCAGGCTTATATGAACCGATAAACGTGAAGTGAGAAGAACCAGGAGAACAGTGTACATATGGTACAATGATTGGCTGTCAACAACAGCATTCTCAGCAGTACAATGATCTAAGACAATTCCAAAGGACTTAAAACGAAAAACGTTACCTACTTTCGGAGAAAGAACTGATGACAGCCGAATACAGATTAAAGCGTACTTTTTTGCAATCTTTACTTTTTGTCTGTTTTTAAGAACACAACTAATATGGAAAGCTGTTTTCCATGACTGTACATGTAAAACCTATGTCAAATTGCTTGCCTTCTCAATGATGGAGGAGTGGAGGGAAGGAGGAAGATAATTTTTAAAAAATTGAAAAGATATTAATTAATGGGCCATTATATTTTGTTAGGTTTGCATGGCAACACTTGGAAAGTAGATCAGCTTTAATAGTGCCTCAGGGAAATTGAATTTAAAAAGTTGGCATCCTAGACCTTGTGGTTCTCAGGTAAATTGTGTGCCATTACTATATTTTTAAACTAAAAGAAAAAAATGTTTCCCCTAGAGTCATTATTAACTTTTAGACATTTCTGGAGATGATGGTCCTTATACACAACTTTCTGTCTTTTGAATCTAAGCATTTTCATTGGCTGCCCCATGTCTAGGATTCTCCCCCTCCTCATCTCTGACTCCTAACTCCTCTGGATTCCTTCACCTCTCAGTTGAAGTCCTGCCTTCTGCAAGACTTTTCCAGTTGTCTTTAATCTCAGTGCCTTTCCTTTGAGATTATCTCTAATTCACCCCATATAGATCCTATTTATATATAGCTCTTTGCATGTTATCTCCCTGTTGGAATGTGAGCTCTCTGAGAAGAGGTACTATTTTCTGCTTTTCTTTTTATCTCCAGAGTCTAGCAGAATGTCTGACACAGAGAGGTTTAATAAATGCTTACTGACAGTGTTTTCAGCTTACAATATATATGAAAAATCATCTGCAAAGTCTGAGGAAAGACAACACTAAATAGAAGCACTCCATGAAGTAGACAACTAGCAAATGCAATAATTTAATGAAAACATTCAACAAATCAATGAGACTATTATTAAGGGGGAAAAGTTTGAATCTACTAAGGAATTATAGTTATGAAAAAAAGCAGCCATAAGTTATTGGTTAAATGCCTACAATAATCTTACACTGCAAATAAAATCAGTGTCTTAAAAACAGTCCATAAATTTTTTTAAAAAATAACTCCTGTATAACTAAATGTTAAAGTGTATTCCTTGCACACCAAACATTAAATTAGAGTGTCTGGCATGCCACTTCTGAAAGGCTGCAGACTCCTTGATGTGGTAGATCCCTCACTAAGGGGAGATAACTACTCACTCAAGGGAACTGGGTCTTATTCAAATGAATCAACTCTCTGTTAAACATCAAGGTAAATAGTGACAATTTTTTAAAAAGCGTTTTGCTATTGCAGGGAGGCTGGGCAAATGCTGTGCCTCTTTCATGTACAGATTGCTCTAGTCCCCCTCAGCTTACAGTGAAGGACAGGGGGTTATGGTTAGATAGAGGAATTTCAGAGTTCTCCATGCTAGAGCTGGAATATTTGTGGGTGATGACTAGATCAAGATTATAAGATGCTCTATGTGGGGCTGAAAGGGAGGTTAGGAACATCATGGGATCTGAGGTTATGAACATCATGGGAACTGAGGATGTTGATAAAATGGGAAACCAGGATACTCAAGGCAACATCAATCTGCATGGAGTTCCCAAGAATGAGGGGAAATTGATGTGTGACAGACTGCGAGCTAGGAAGGGAAATGTCCTCATGGCTATGGATCTGAATAATTCTATATATCTGGAGAGAGAGAATTTCAGAGGAGAAGATGTTGCTAAATGGGTCTGGAAGTGGAAGTAAGAAACATTTTTGCCTTGAGAAAAGAGGAAGAATGATCTGGGGGCATGGAGTCATAAAGAATTGCTGCCAGAATCTAAAGAAGGTAATGTGTCAGCTTTACTAGAAGGTGAAGTTCAAAGGAGGAAAGATTATTCAATGACGGTGTGGGGGAGGCAGCGGAAATAGCAGGAGAGAGCCAGGAACATGCCTCCTTCTGGCCCAGCACCTGTAGTGTTGGCAGAGGGTAGCAAGGGATGAGAGAAGATAGATCCAGGGCTGGAAAGGGTGTCTAGAGGGACAGTTTTGGGACCAGAAGGGTGCTGTGACTACAAGGGAGGAGGTTTAACACTGGAATTCTTTCATTCATTGTACTTATTTCCTCAGTACCTCACATAGAGCCTGCAGTATAATGGGTGCTGAATAAATAAGTGTTCATTGATTGACAATATGAAGGCCAGTTTGTTAAGAAAAGAACACAATAGAAAAAGAAGATTGTTCCAGGAATTTAGGAAGAGAGGAAGAGCTGATTGTGCAGTCAGGGGGATTTTGCTTAGGCAAGCTCCAAATCACTCCTTTGGAGAACCAGGGAGGAGACTTAGCTAGCCCTAGGACAAACATCTAACCTCCTTCCTAGTAAGCAACTGATCCCAGAGTAATCAGTGGAGCCTCACCCTCACAAAGATATTTCAAAGAGGTCTAATCAACCCTTGCCATACCCTACTGGGGATGGGGATATGATTCTAGAGAACTGGAAGGAGGAAATTCATTCACTGGCAGGGCAGCACCAGACTCCCAAGCTTGACATCAAACCCACCTGCCTGACATAAAACACTAGAAGTAGGAAGCCAAGTAAACAGGAAGAATGAGGCCATAGGGGCCTTCTCAAGCAAGTGACATGAGAACCCAGCCATGGAGGTAAGTGGCTGAAATCTAACTAGGCTGACCACTACAATGAACCTTCATTCTGGCCGGGAAAGGCAAAAGCAAAGCGTTACGATCAAAATTTGCATTGCTATGACTGCCAATGACAGGCTGCTCTCTCCCCCTCTTCTCTGTAGAGAGGGTGTCAAATGTATGATAAGTTTTCTACTGACTTTCAACTGAACTTCCTTAAAGCTAGGGAAATAGGTTTTCTTCATTTCTTAAGCCTTTTAAATGTGATAAAACTATTGACCAACCCCAACTTTCTATGAGAACTGCACGTTAAGGGATATAGATAGATAGATGATAGATAGATAGATAGATAGATAGATAGATAGATAGATAGATAGATAGACAGACAGACCGACAGACAGATAGATAGATGATAGATAGATAGATAGATAGATAGATAGATAGATAGATAGATAGATAGACAGATAGACAGACCGACAGACAGACAGACAGATAGATAGATGATAGATAGATAGATAGATAGATAGATAGATAGATAGATAGATAGATAGATAGATAGATAGATATAGATATATGCATAGACAGATGGACAGATGGGCTAGATAGATGATAGATAAAATGGACAGACATACAGATGGATGGACAAAGGAGGGCTCAGGCTGGTGATGTACCATAGATAACTGAACATGTCAACATTCACCAAACCTATTTGGTAGTTATAAAGGGCAAAATTCCAGATGAACAGAAAAGATGAGGGATGGCATCGTTACTCTTTTTTTAAAATAAAGACTGCCCTCGATAGTATATTCTCTTAGCACCCTACTGCATTCCCAACTTCTGAAGAAGACTCATAGGTCAACTCCCCTCCTCTATTCGATATTCTCTCCATCCCCCAACAACGATGGAAAAGAACAAATCAGGTCCCCAGTCACTCCCAGCCTGGCACTTGAGAAAGCATTGTTCCCCTAGGGCTACATGCGTCAAAGCCTCTGGTTATGGTCCCAGAGTCGCTATAAGGATGGATGCCAGATCTCAGGAATACCATGCCAGGTCCTGCCTGCTGGCTGACCCCACACACAGGCACCACGCCCTCTCCTCCTCAGCTGCCATGATTCTCAGATACCCATGTTTCTGCTGTAATTGAGCCAGACTACAAAGTGTTTATTTTCTCATTCTTATATTTATGAAAGTGACCTATATCCATATCAAGGTACCCAGTTATGTGGCAGATTTCTGTAAAGAATTTTCTGGCAAGTGTCAAAGAACTGAATGAAAGTGGTAGAGAATACAAGATCTATTATTTTTATTCTTTCTTGATAACAAAATATAATGTGTGCTTCCTAGAGCAAAACACAGCTAAAAAAGTTCTCCAACAGGGGATCTCCCATGTATATATTTAAATATATAGATGTAGATAGACATAGATAGACAGACAGAGAGATAGAAGATAGACAGAAGCAGGAGGTAATTTCACTCAAACAATATGTAAAGCAAGGAGACAGTCACCAAAGGTACTCATTGTCATGGATGATGTCTTCAAATGGCAGTGAGATCCTTTATAAATAGTAGGGCTTTCAGAATTCCCTTTCTGAAGATTGAGCTTAATAAGCATTTTAAATACCTACCACGTATTTAAAATGCTTATTAAGCTGAAGCAATGGCCAGTCCTGTGAGTCTAGTCCTGTGAGCAGGCACAAGGTGCCACTGATGCAACTGACTACATGACAGATGCTGAGGATCCTGCTTTGGAGAGAGTTCTGATAACATGTAATGGTACAGCTTTAGAGCACACGCAGACCTCTGTACCAGTTCCAGTCTGCTAACCACCTGGTAAAAAGCAGTCTCCTTAATTGGCTATTGTGGAACCAGAACTAGGGACACCTTCAAAAGCCTTAAGTTGTGCTTGAACTCTCTCTCAGTTGGACCTCTTCCCTTACTCTGATTCCCTTGCTAAGAACATCTGCTAAAAGACAATACCGTAAGGGATGAGGCCCTGGGCTCTCTCCCCATCTGGGGTTAACATATAGCCCTGGTTCTTTACTTAAGTGTTTGTCCTTTTGTTTTAGATGAACAATATTAATCTGGGAGCTGTGACCTCACAAGTTGTTACAGGTAAAGGTAAAGAGTTATTCTGGGTTTTGCAGACAGCCTAGCCTTTGTGACCCAATGGTAGCTGAAAGAAGGACTCATCTAACCTTTGAATATGAACCAAGTGGAACCAATGCTATATGGAAGATATGCTAAGAGTAAAATCATTCTCCCCAGTGACTGAGTTGGTATGAAGGAGAGTGTACCTCTGAGGTTTTGGGAGAGGAAATGCTTATATTTTTATTCTTACTATATTTTTGAACTAAATACATAATTTGCAAAAGTTAATTGATATTAATTGGTTTAGTGAAACTCCAGTATTAGTTCCTGGCACCTTGCTGTTTTGTCCTTCCTTCCCAAAGAGGACCAGGACATCAGGAAATGATGCCATGACTTGCCAGTGAATGGAGCTGAAGTGACAGAGGGCTAGGTAAGGTCACCAGTCACACTTTCTTCCCCCAGTCCCTGGCAGCTGACAGTGGGGTGAACATACCCAGAGCGTATGCTATAATCTAAGATTTACAGTATTCAAGAAAAATGCTCCAACACCTCAGGGGTACCCCTGGAATCCTGAAAGAATAGTAGTAGCCATCCTGACTAGAAAATAGTGGAACCAGAGTATACTCACCACACTAAACTTTGGGGATACAGAGATAAAAATTAAAGAGTTCCTACTTTCAAGAAGTATACCTCATCCTGAGTAGAAGTAATATGTATACAGAAGAGTAAATACAAGCTATTACAAGTAAATACAAGGAGGGATGAAGGGAGATTGTACTTCTAGACCTCAAACTATATTATAAAGCAGTAGTCATCAAAACCATGTGGCATTGGTTAAAAATTAGAGGGACAGATCAATGGAACAGACAAGACAAAAGAAAATCAGAAACAATGGAATTCAATAACCTAGTGTTTGGTAAAATTAAAAATATAAGTTACCAAGGGGAAAAAAGAATACTTATTTGTTAAAAAAAAAAAAAAAACTATGGAGAAAAACTAGAAAGCAGTCTGGCAGAAATTAGGCTTAAACTAATATCTTATACCATATTCCACAATCTTTTCTAAGTAATTATACTACCTTAATAGTAAAGATCATGCTACCCAAAAATTAGAAGAGAAGCGGATCATATGCCTCTCAAAGCTATGGGTAGGAGATGTATTCTTAACCAAACAAGAGACAGAGATAACTACAAAAAATAAAATAGTTAACTTTGATTACATGAAACTTTGTTTTTGCACAGACAAAATTAATGCTCCTAAGATAAGGGAAGTAGTCAAGTAAGAAAAAAGTTTCTATATCAAATTTCTCTGATATACATATATACACATATATTCAAGATATATTCAAGATATGAATATATATGTGTATATACATATATCTGTATATGTACATATACATAGGTGTATTATATGTATATTTGCCATTTCCCACTAGGTAAGTGGTCAAAGGACATTAACAAACAATTCTCAGAACTGCAAAATATTCATAGTCATTTGAAAGAATGCTTCAAATCACTCATAATAAGAGAAATGTAAATCAAAACAACCCTGAGGTTTCACTTCACACCCTGAAAATGAACAAAGATTAAAAAAATGATAATAGTCAATGTTGAAGGGGTTGTGGAATGACAGGTACATTAATTGTTAGTGGAACTGTGAAATGGTGCAACCACTATGGAAAGCAATTTGGAATTATGTAAATAAAGTGACTTGGACACTCACTAGCTGTGTGACCTTGGGCAAGTCACTTAACCTCTGTTTGCTTTGAAGGGTGGCCGCTGGGTGGCTCAGTGGATAGGGGGCTGGACCTGGAATCAGGAAGACTTGAATTCAAATTTGGCCTCATACAGCCACACTAGTTGTGTGGCCCTGTGCAAGTCCCTTAGTCTCCATTTAGCCTCAGTCAACTGAAAAAGGAAATAGCAAAATACTCCAATATCTTTGACAAGAAAACTCTATACTGGGTCACAAAGAGCTGGACATGAATGAATGAATTACGGTGACTAAAAGGTTCATACCCTTTGAACCAGAAACTCCATGACTGGGCTTGAACCTCAAGTAAGCCATGAATGAGAGAAAAAAAAGAAGTACTTATATACCCCAAAATATTTATAGCAGCACCTTTTGCATAGCAAAGAACTGGAAACAAAGCAGATGCCCATTGATTGGGAAATGGCTAAACAAATTGTGGTACACGATTGCAATGGAATGTTGAAAGAAATAATGTGTGTGATTGATACAAAGAAACATGGGAAGTTCTATATGAACTGATGCAGAACCAAGAAAGCAATATGCAGAGTGACTACAACAATGCAAATGGAAAGAAGAACCATACACCAAAAACTCAAAAGTCACTATAATAAAATTATAAAACTCAAGCATGACTAGAATGAAGAGATATGAGAAGATAGCCCAAACCCACCCCTTTGTGGAGGTTAGAGATTTATAGATGTTACATATTGCACATTTTCAGACTTTTAAAATCTATCCATCCATTGTGCTGATTTTTTTTCTACTTTAAGAAAAATCCTATTTGTTATATAGGATGGCTCTTTAGGAGGGAGAAGGTAAAGGATGCTTTGGCTAATTATGGTCATATAAGAAAGAAGCATCAATATAAACATCTTTTTTTTAACAAAATACAAGATACGTAGAAAATAAATGCAAAACACTGGGAGTGGGGTTGGAGAATCAGTAAAGATCTCTAACAGGAGTTAGGACTTGAAGAATTGGAGGGAATTTGGAATTTCAGAAAGCAAAGGAGAGTATAGAGAGTATTTCAGACATCAGGGGATAGATAGCCTATGTCACTGTACAGTGGTGGAAAATAGTATGTTATGTATGGAGGACATAAAGTATGCCAGTCTGGCTCCAACATGGAGTACATGTGAAGCAATGTGAAATCAATCTGGATAGATAAGTGGGAGCCAGAATATGGAAGAAACATGGCAATGCCTGCTCTAAGCGCCCAAATATTACACAGACTTCTTAATAAGAATACATAACAAGTAAAAAGATATGGACTTTATAACCTATAATGAAAATGCTTTATTATTCAAGTGATGATTTATAGTAGGATAAGTTTAGTCCATAAGTGGGATCTATGAATAAGAGGAAGCATAGGTTCTGTTACATTGGAGAAAGTGCCCAGGACATTCAATAATTCACAAACTCTTTCCTAACACAAATGTTCATTTTTTTCAGACACTATTCTTTTTTTTTTCAATTTTTTAGAATTTTACTTAAAGTTCTGAGTTCCAAACTTTATCCCTGTCTCCCTTTCCTTCCCCCTCCCTGAGATAATGAGCAATCAGCTACAGATTATACATGCGCAATCATGTAAAACGTTTTCATATTAGTCATTTTGTACAAGAAGATGTGAATAAAAGAAAAAATGAAAGAAAGTGAAATGTAGCATGCTTCAGTCTGTATTCGGACAATATCCGTTCTTTCTCTGAAGGTGGATAATATGCTTCATCATTATTCCTTTGGAATTATCCTAGATCACTGTATTGCTTAGAATAGCTAAATCATTCACAGTTCTTCATCACATAATATTGCTGTTACTATGTAAAAAATTCTGGTTCTGTTCACTCCATTATGCATCAGTTCATGTAAGTCTTTCCAGGTTTTTCTGAAATCATCCTGCTTGTTGTTTCTTATAGCACAATAATATTCCCTTACAATCATATACCACAGCTTGTTTAGTCATTCCCCAAATGATGGGCATCCCTTCAATTTCCACCACCAGAAGAAGAGCTACTATAAATATTTTTATACAAATAGGTCCCCCCCTTTTGGGGGGATTCCTTTGAGACCTAGCGGTAGTATTGCTGGGTCAAAGGGTATGCACAGTTTTATAGCACTTTGGGCAGAGATCCACATTGCTCAGCAGAATGGTTAGATCAGTTCACAACTTCACCAACAGAGTATTAGTGTCCCAGTTTTCCCACATCCCCTCCAACATCCAACATTTTCCTTCTATGTCATATTAGTCAGTCTGATAGATGTGAAGTGCCACCTCAGAGTTGTTTTTAATTTGCATTTTTAGATTTAGAGCATTTTTAGAGCATTTTTTCATATGATTATGAATAACTTTGATTTCTTTGTCTAAACGCTGCCGGTTCATATTCTGTGACCACTTGTCAATTGAGGGATGACTTGTATTTTTATAAATTAGACTTATTTCTCTCTCTCTTAACATACATATATATGTACATATACACACACATATACACACACACACATATATATAATATGTATATATGAAAAATGAGGCCTTTATCAGAGATACTTGTTGCAAAAATTTCCCCTAGTTTTCTGCTTTTCTTCTAATTTTAGTTGCATTGGTTTTGTTTGCACAAAAACTTTTCAATTCTATATAATCAAAATTCTCTGTTTTACATTTTTAAATGCTTTCTATATCTTCTTTGGTCCTAAATTCTTCCCTTATCCATAAATCTGACAAATACAACTCTAAATAAAAGTCTCTAAAATCACTTATGGCATACCATGTAAATCATGAGTGTAAATCATGTACCCATTTTGACCTTATCTTGGTATACAGTACAGACACTACTATTCTGATGATGTTATATGACTATGAATCATACAACAGCACAATCTGCACAACATAAAAATTATGAGACACCCCCAAGGGTAGTGAAGCAATGTATGGCAAGTGGTAATCAGGTGCAGTATATTAGAAATGATGACTGGGGCATAAGTAGTGACAGAGAAGATCAACAGGAATATATAACTGGGTAAGGAGGTGAGCAGGTCAGCTAACAAACAGAAAAATGGGATAAACTGATGAACAGGTCAATGGTATCCAAGGAATATTAAAAGACCTCGAGTGACCTCCAATGAGTTAAATAAAGCTTCTCTGGAAGATTTATGGGAGGATATGGATAGGAATTGCCCAGTATGAGAAGATATAAGTAAGGGACTGTGCTGTAGAGAGGGAATATGCCTCAGATTTATAATACCTAGTCATGTAGGGAAAACCTATATTTCATAATGTCATAGAGTCATTCAAACTAACAAAGTACCACTTTGAGGTAACAATCATGAAAAGAGCAGAAGTTAACCAGGGCTCATGAAGGAACTAATCTGGAAATTTTCATCACTGGCAGGTAAAAAGCAACCAGAATCTTTCAACTACAGTTCACCTCTTTGCCAATAAGAATGTCAATCACAAATAGGGTAATGGGTCAGTGGAATAGGTTAGGTACACAAGACTACAGTCAATGACGACAGCAATCTACTGTTTCATAAACCCAAAGACTCCAGTTTCTGGAATAAGAACTCACTGACAAAAGTGCTGAGAAAATTTGAAAACAGTACAGCAGAAACTGGTCATAGACCAACACCTTATACCATATACCAAGATAAGGTCAAAATGGGTACACGATTTGGACATAAAGAGTGATACTATAAGCAAATTAGAAGAGCAAGGGATCAATCACCTGTCAGATTTATGAAAAATGGCAGAATTCATGATGAAACAAGAGATAGAGAACATTATGAAATGCAAAATGGATAATTTTGATTACATTGAATTAAAAAGGTTTTGCACAAACAAAGCCAATGCAACCAAGATTAGAAGGGAAGCAGAAAGCTGGGAAACAATTTTTATAGCCAATGTCTCTGGTAAGGCCTCATTTCTAAAACATACAGAGAACTGAGTCAAATGTATAAGAATACAAGTCACTCCCTAACTCGTAAATGGTCAAAGGACATGAATAGGTCATTTTTAGATGAAGAAATTAAATCTATCCATAGTCATATAAAAAAAATGCTCTAAATCACTATTGATTAGAGAAATGCAAATCTGGAAACTCTGAGGTACTGCCTCACACCTATCAGATTGGCTTACATGACAAAACAGAAAAATGATAATATGTTGGAGATGTGGGAAAATTGGAACACTAATGAAGTTAGTGGAGTTGTGAACTGATCCAGTCATTCCAGAGAGCAGTTTGGAACTATGCCCAAAGGACTATAAAGCTATGCATACCCTTTAATTCAGCAGTACCACTATTAGGTCTGTGTCCCAAAGAGATCATCAAAAAGGGAAAAGGACCCACATGTACAAAAATATTTATAGCAGCTTTTTATGGTGGAAAAGAATTAGAAATTGAGAAGATGCCCATCAATTGGGGATTGGCTGACCAAGTTGTGGTATATGAATGCAATGAAATACTCTTGTTCCATAAGAAATGATGAGCAGGCAGATTTCAGAAAAACCTGGACTCACATGAACTAATGCTGAGTGAAGTGAGCAGAACCAGGAGAACATTGTACAGAGTAACAGCAACACTGTACAATGACCAACTTTGTTAGACTCTTCTCAGTAATATAGTGATCTAAGACAATTCCAAAAGACCCATCATGGAAAATGCCACCCACGTTGACAGAAGGAACTATAGAGTCTGAATGGAGATTGAAGTATACTATTTTCTCTTTTTTTTCTTTCTTATGGTTTTCCCCTTCTGTTCATATTTTTTCACATGACTAATGTGGAAATATGTTTAATATGATTGTACATGTGAAGTCTACCTCAAATTGCATGCTACCTTGGAGAGGGGGAAGAGAGGTGGAAAAAATTTAGAACTCAAGGTCTTATAAAGGTGAACACTGAAAACTAAAAATAAATTAATAAATAAATTTTGAACCATAAAAAAATTAAATAATTAAATTTTTGAAAAGAAGATCTAATCACTCTGCCAAACCCTACTTGCACTAGCAGGCTGGAGTCCCACAGGGTGGTTGACTAATGCTCCCCTCAGGGTTCTATTCCTGAGTGATTAAGGTTCCTAAGAGTATCACTCATGAGCACCAATTGAGTGTGCTTGTGTTAAAATCAATTTGCTGGGTAATATCAATTAATTTTTATAAAGATATTTACTGAGAAAATATGGTAAAGGATTAAAGTTATAAAAATATCCCCGCAAACTGGGAGACTCATTCTTCCCTATGGAAAGTGGGCTCAAGCTTGATACTGAAGACACTGAAGAATCCAAGCAGGGAACCACAGTGGAAAAAAGTCAGAAAGATCTGAGTTTGAATTCCACTCAGACCTTTACTAGCTATGTGAGTTTGGTAAGTCATGTAACCCCCTCTAAGCTTCAGTTCTCTTATTTATAAAATAAGCATAATAGTACCTACCTCCTGAGACAATATTTGTAATGAGCTATGCAAACCTTAAAATGCTACATAAGTGCTAGTTAAGTAATACATGTGGCCAAAAAGTACCTTCTGACCCAGGGAGTTTTCTCTCTGTGAATCCCCACCAAGTTTACTACAGGGCATGGCACAGCCCAAGGACAATTGGCTCTCTTCCTTGTAGGATACAGTCAGTGTCTCAGGTGTCAGGTCAATTCACTGCTAAGTTGAATTAAGGAGGTTGATTCTTAGGCTGACAGTGAAGCCCATTAAAGAACTTTTCACCACCACAAAGTAAGCCAACAGGAAACTGTTGGAGGTTAGGTGCATATGCTTTAAAGTGAAGGGAAAGACCCCAACATCGCCATTGTCCTAAAGAAGGCATACTACACCTTCACAAGGATCAGAATTTAAAGGGCAAATTGCCCATGTTCAAAGAAATGGACCTTCACTCACTACACAAGGAAACTGCTTGTGACATAAGGTTTTTTAATCCAGTAGACATCCTTCAAAAGGAAACTTCAATCACCACCTCCACTGGAAGATTAGAAATAAAAATAAAAATAAACCTTTATTTCTCTCAATCAGGAAACTTTCCCTGCTGACAAGAATCCTTTCCAGCTCCGTATTTTCATCCCATTACACCTAGGCATGCCCTTTGGTGCCAACTAATTCCACTCCCTTGAATCTTTATAATTGTTAAATAGTAGATAACCATCACATCATTCCTAAGTAATTATTTCTTCCAACTTTGTACATTTTACTATTTAGATGTTTTCTTGTGACTCAATCCATTCTGCTGATCAAGGTGTCTTCAACTGAGCTCAGATTTTCAAGTTCAGTCTTGTCTGGTTAAGAGACTCCATCAATCTCTTCTGTTCCTTGATGCAATGTCTTTTCATAAGATGCCTGAAATAGTACCACAGTTATTGCTACTCCCTTGCATTGAAACTCTATTCATAATTTGCTTCCCACAACCCCTCCTTGGTTTCTTCACCATTACTCATCAACCTGGTCTATTTGCATTTCAGAGTATTTTTACCCAACCTGTATTGGTTTTCCCAGTGTTAGTCCCATTTTGTTGTTTTCATCCCATACTGCTAAGCTTTTTAATGACTATAATTATTATAACTATCCTCAATGATATTTTCAATTCCCACAAATTTATCCAAGATGAACTAGTAGGAAAACTAGTCTAGAATTCAGAGGATCTGGGTTCTAGTTGTGATCCAAGAACAATGCAACCCTGAGCAAATCACTAAATTTCCATACACTCATTTCTTTCTCTGTAAAATGAAAATAATAAACCCTTCCATGACCACCTCTCAGACTACTGAAAGAACATAAAAGTACATATTAAAGTACCTCGATTTGTAAAAGGAGCTATACAAAAACTAAACTATACAACTATGTTGCTATGATAGGCACCTCAGAGCTCAAAACATCTTTAGGACTCTGTTAGAAAAAACTCCCTCAAAAAGGAGAGAAAATAGATGCTTACCTAGTGACATGATGGAATTTATTCATTATTTGTTTTTAAATGAATAAAATCAATTCAATTCAGTGAACGCTTATTAAGGACAGACCATGAGATGGACTCTCTATGAGGCACAAAGATGAAAGACAAAACAACCGTTTCATGTGTCACTGGAGTTCCTGGAGCAAAGGCTAAGTGTTATAATAGGATTTGTGCTTTAGGCAGGAGATCAACCAGATGACCTCCCCTAGTCCTTCAAATTCTAAATCAATAGCCGATAGATTAAATGTTCTATTATTGAAAGCAGTTCCAGCCCAAGTTATTTAAACAATTTGATGACAAATATGGGAAATGGACAAAAGAACAAACATCAGTTCAGACCATTAATATTTCCTACAGAAGTTTTACTGATATCAATCATCCCAATAAAAAAATCAAAAAAGCCTAGAAACAGCACTTGGTCTTACCATGTGGAAAAATAAAAGGTTTATCAGTTTAGAATATAAACTCATTCGTTAAATTTTATATAGAAGGAAATAGGCAGTATCACTTCTAAAAAAATGTGAGAAAGGGAAAAAATATTTTCAAAAAGCTTGTCAACCAATGAAATAAAATCATACCGGGTACATTTAAGGATACCCCTGGGAGAAGGACAAACAACTAAAAAATGGAAAAGATCTGTTAAGATTTCTATAACCAACTTCTTTTTTCTATCAATGATAGCAGATCTTCCATGGTTAACATCACAGTTCCAACTATGTTACATGAAAAATAAGAAATGACACTGAAGAAAATAAAATATGGGAAGAGAAGTTGGGAAGACCAGGGGAAGCTAGTGCTGGAGACATCATAATTCTGAGATTATTAATGGAACAATTATCAAAGTATCAGAAAAAAGAAAGACATAAAATACTGGGAAGGGGGAGGGAATCATGGGTCCTATTACCACCAAAATTGGTCACAAAATATTAGTATCTATTGACTCCTATGTTTACTTTCAAACCTCTATAAAAATCCTTATGAGAAAACTCTACACATGCATTGGGAGCATCCTTGATAAAGATTTGACAAAGGACAAGACTTTTACAAATTATGTTCTATAATAGACCACATCTTTGCAAAAATAAAATTACCTGAAAGTGGTATACAAAACAAGAGACCAGGGTGCTTATTTGTTTGTTAACTATCAAACAGCATCTAATTCAAGGTGTCTCAAATACATCTATGAATCATACAAGATTACTTACCAAAAAATGTAACATAAGTGATAACATTGCTTGCCTGGTCTCTCCCATAACCTACAAATAACCTCAACCACCTAAGGCATATAAGTGCGTTCTATCTAACTATCTACAGACAATCCGTAAAGATCCTTTATGGCCTCTGATATCTCAGCTGCTTTTATCTCCATGGGTCACTGAGAAAGCAACACCAATTCTGGCAATATTAGGTCTGTTCTGCTCAGGGCTTCTCAAATTGCAGTGCTAACAGAATGGGGAAAAGGGTACAGAACTAGACATCTAAAAACCCAGAATACAAACTTTCCCTAGGCTTAGGGCCAGAACTATGTTTCAATATATGAAATTTAACACAAAAATCCTTCTCCCTCTGAAAACAAAATGCTGAAGAGCCTGTCTCATATCTCATGGGAGAGAAGCAATAATTAAATGTCGACTTTTGAAGGAACCCTTCTACTCCCTTCTCTCACCTTCATTTATTGCACTCTGGGGAAAATAATAAAGTTAACTACTATATATGCATGGAACCGATGGGGAGAGAGAGAATGTGAAAGGGTTTCTTTCTGTCAAAAGGATTATAGTAAACTTTTAGTCCCAGCACCTCACTGAACTTTTCCTCATTTTTCTGGCACTGTTTGATTTCCCCCTTGCTGTGTTTAAGTCATGTCATCATATCAATAAAATAAAACACATAAAGCTTGCATTTTTGGACTCAGGAACGAGATGTAGCCTGTGGAATGGATATTACAGTACATAGTTATGCACTTGGTGCCCTATGGCATCAGCTCCTAAAGACTTCAAGCCATAAGTCCAGTGCACACATCCAGCAGATAATTGTCTCCATACAGTCCATGAAAGATGGCTGTTGTTTCAGCACCCTCACCCCATGCGTGCCCCATCCCCTTTTCCTCCTATGCGGTTTTTCCCTTGGGGATCATTATTGGGTTTTATAATGATTAGTTTGTGTATGAAAAAGGAAAGTTCAAGACTATAATTTCATGCATATTTTAAAGAATACAATATAAATGAAATTCAGCACAGAGACAAGTAACCTCCTAGGTTTGTTTTGACCAATATTATACCTGTTTTAAAGAGCAACCTGATAAACGAGCATATTTTCCACCTTTCAGGCCAAAGCTCAGAAAGAAAAGCTATTCTCTAAATTAATCATCTTACATACAATTTGAGAAATTTGAATGGTGCCCCCAATAGTAATAATAGCTACGATAGCCCATATTCAGATGCACTTTTGGGGAAACTAAGTGGCACAGTGGTTTGAGTGCCAGGTCTGGACTCAGAAACACTCATCTTCCTGAGTTCAAATCTGGGCTCAGGCACTTAATATCTGTATGAGCCTGGGTGTGTCACTTTACCTTGTTTGCCTCAGTTTCCTCATCTGTAAAATGAACTGAATAAAAGAGAAGGAAGTGACAAATCACTTGGGTATCTTTGCCAAGAAAACACCAAATAGGGTCACAAAGAGACAAACATGACTGAAAAATTATGGAATCACAACAAAAATGAAGGACATTTACTCGGTTGATTCTGAGGTTCCTAGTTCTAAATCTATGTTTCTGTGCCTGGCAAGTGTCTGTCTGACCAGCTAGCGAGGGTCACAAGGAGGATCTGAACCAGGCTTTCCCAGTGCAATAGCATCATACTGATTCTCCTAAACATCAGAAATACAGTAAGCAGTAATGAGCTGCAAAGTAAACAATCATGAGAATGGTGAGTTTATACTTAGATTTCTCTAAATTTAGTCAATCAATCAACTAGAATTTAGGTACTTACTATGTGTATTAATTGTTGGAGACATAGAGGAAGGACGGAAACAGCCCCTGCTCTCAAGGAGCTCACGTATCTGACCAAGGGTTGATATCGGATATTCTAAATGAGTGGCACACTGCAGCATAGTGAAACAATACCATATGTAAGTTAGAGGGAAACAAACCACCAGACACTGATGCTCAGTCTCCTCTAAGATGAGACTTCTAGGAGGGAGTAAATGAATAAAAAAAACCCAAGATAATTCCAGGGTTAGGATTTCACTCAAGTTATAAACAAGTTTCTAATGGTAAAAGCCATAGCAAGGTAGTGCAGTAGGTAAGAGTGTTGAGTCTAACGTCAGGAAGATGAGTTCCAATCTGACCTCAGACGCTTACTGGTTGTGTGACCCTGGGAAATTCACTTAATCTCTGTTAGTCTCAATTTCTCCAACTCTAATATGGGGATAACAATAGCATCTATTTCACAGGAGTGTTGTTGTGAGGATTAGATGAGGTACTTGTAAACTGCTGAGCACAATATCTGATGCATAGTGGGAGTTTATTAAAAACTTTTTCACTTCCCTGTTCCCTTTGATGAGGCAGGCCCTGTCTACCTGGAACCATCACTGACACCATCCTGGGTGGTATAACCTATGACCCATAACCCTAAGCTCTAGGTTTACAAAGACTGAGTTCAACCCTGAAAGATTTCCCATGAGCGACTCCTATTGGCTCATGATCCCAATTAGACTCATGACTGGGTATTTTTTCTACAGAAAAAGTAAAATGATCCTCAGTCCCTCCCCTTAACCTCAGTGCAAACATACAGGCTATATATATTCACACAGAGAGAAAACAGCCTTTATTACACTCCACTGAAAATTTAAAAGACAAAGGCTTCACACCCAAGCCTGAAATCAAATCAATTCAAGTCAATTCTCCTTCACTCTAGTGAACCCCACATCTCCCAACAAGAACCTATACAGTCATCCAGATCTATATTATCACTTTGTGGCTGAAGTCCTTCCTCAAAGGAAAATGAACATGGGGTTCCATTGAACATGTGCAGGCTACATCATTCCTAGCAAGAGTGGAGGACAAGATCCAAGCTTGTTTCTCTGTACCATAGCTTAGTCTCTTGCTATTTCTCCATCTCAGGAGTAACTGTTCTCTCCAATAAGTCTGGTTCCAAAATTTGTGTTGAACTTCTCCACTCCTGCTGCACTAATGCCTGTGGCTACTGCCATTTCTGTGGTCATACTCTCTATCATGACAAGACTGGGATGGGCTGGGAGATCGGATGGGACAGGATAGGATAGGATGGGCTGGGCTGGACAGGGTAGGATGGCTATGAAACATGGCTGTCTGGAGACTGAAGTGGTTCTTCCATATTGAGTATCTCAACACAATATTGGCAAGGTGGACAACAATTCACTCTGCCATTCTGTCCTCATTTACCAAGACTTTTAATCACCAGAGTTATTCATAAATGTTTATGAAAATAAAATAAAAATGTCAATGCTGTAAAAGATAAGATAAAATTAAAAGTCTCACTTTCATATGAGTAAATATATATATATGCATATATATATATATATACACATATATTTAGCACCACATTAAATTGATTCACGAAATTTGGAAAGAATGAGTCATAGATTTTGTTCATGTAACATTTTAGCACAACTGTGTTATCTGTTTAGTAAATCTTTATTATACCTCTGTATTTCATAATGACAACATATTTCCCCTTCACCTTGATAAACTAATTCCTCTTTCTTGCCTACCATACCTTTCTAAAAGATTTTAAAACTTCAATGTGGATGTTTTTGGTATCATGGCAATACCAGCCATCAGACTGTTTCCAACATTTATTTAGGTAATTGAATAAAAAGAAATTTTCTATGGTTTGAAATCAAGTGCCTTTTGAGCTTTTTCTGATAAACGAATGTTTGAGAGTTGATGTATCATAACTTTTAGATAGATTTAGTTTCTACACTTATAGAGCCACAATCTGAAGCATCATATCATTTTGCTTGAACATTTCCAGTAATAGAAAGCTCACTACTTTTTGAGGCAGCACATTCCAGTCCTAGATAATTCTAGTTATTAGACATTTCTACCTTATGCCAAGCCAAATTTGCATCCCTATAATTTCTACCCTCCAAAGCAACACAGAATAAGTTTCCTCCCATTTATATACACTAGTGCTTTAAATGTTTCCAGTGCACAGGTCTAGAGTCTCCCTATTGTCTACAGGATAAAATATCGTCTCGATCTGATCCCTGCCTACCTTTTCAGTTTCAGTAGCTGCCTTTAATCTACTTTATGTTTCATTCAAAATGAACTCCTCTTTTTCTAATTTCATCTAAAATTCTTTTTTTCAAGTCCCAACCTATTTCATAAAGATTTCCCTGAACCAACCCTTAACCACATATGATCTCTTTATCTTCAAATTTCCTTACAGTATATTGTCCTTCGCCCTTATCGCATCTTACCTTGTATCATATCTCACCTTGTATAACACTTATTTGTATGCACCTCCTAACACCCCTAACTGGATGCTTATAGTTCAGTTGTTGAGGACAAGGACTGTGTCAGTTTCCATCACTGCATTCCTGGCATTTTATATAGTGCCTTGCACATAGTTAATTACTTAATAAATATGAGTTGAACTTAATTTTTCATAGGATTTAAAGCTGGAAGAGTCCCTAGAAATGATCTAGTCCAATCTCTTCATGTTACAGCGAGGATATTAAAGGCCAAAAATAAAATGGCCAAAATCACAGAACTGAAACTCAGTGATTCCGATACCAATTCCTTCATCCTTTCCATTAGGCCATATTGAAAACAGCTTCATGTTCTCCTAAGACTTGTAAAAGACTAAGAGGTGGCACAATGGACAGGGTACTGACCTAGAATCAGGAAACTGAGTTCAAGGCTGGCCTCAGTCACTTCCTAGTTGTGTGATCCTAGGCAAGTCACTTAACCTCAGTTTCCTTAATGGTAAAATGAGGATAATAATATTAGTACCAACTTCCCAATGTTGTTACGAGCATGGTATGTTATTTTTTTAAGTGCTTGGAATATGAGGTTCATAAAAATGCATTTACTTTTATTTTTTTCTAAAAACAAACTATTCTCAATTTCCTCAGTTATTCATTAGATGACAATTTCAGAGTCTTCATTGCCCTGAAGGTCTCCCAATTTGATATCCCTCTTAAAACATCATGACCTAGCCTCAACACTAGACTCCTTAATTGTTTAACCAGCACATACTGCCTCCCTCACCTGGAAACTGTATTTCTACAATCTAAGTTTGTGTTGGATGTTTAATCTGCTTCATCACACTACTGACTCATATTATACCTAATAGTCAACTGAAATTCCCAGGTCTAAGAAGAATTATCCATCTTTCACTTGTGCAAATAATTTTGTGAACCTATATGAATGGCAATACATATGTATACACACATATACATACACCAAATTTGTTTATATGTGTGTCCATAAAGGACAGAGATTGAAGGCATACTACTAGAGACTTATTAAGGTTGAAACTGACCCATTAGTCCAGGGGTGGGAAACCTATAGCCTTGAGGCCACATGTGGCCTTCTAGATCCTTAAGTGCAGCGTTTTGACTGAATCCAAATATTACAGAGCAAAATAATTTGGATTCTGTCCAAAATCCATACTTAAGGGTCAAGAGCACAGGTTCTCCACCCCTGCATTAGTCAGTAACATTTATGTAGAGTTGTTCAATTTAACTATACTATAATAGGCTGTATTTTCTTCATCTTACCCATGATATCATTATCTATTTGGATAAAGTGGATGGGGTGCTCAGAGAAAACTAGCACCTCTGATGGGAGGGCTTGCCAAGGCCCTTGTAGGACTGTGCATCCACCTTTGGGGTTCACCTGTAACTTAGTTCTCACTTGTGGCTCCAGAAAGCTATAGCATAAGCAGCAGTCACTCTCCAGTACATCTGTTTCATCAGAAAGGCTAAATAAAGCAAGTTGAGGGTAACTGACAGGCCACAGACCCATCCATGAGTTGGTGGGGAGAGAGTTCCTACTCTGTGCATATGAATATTTCCCCCAGCTGAATAGCTGATGAGAATAATTTGTTCCCACAACTATGAAAGCATCTGAAGAAGATATTATGGAGTGGTTAGAGGCTTGTTCAGACACTGAAGGCTTCCATTAACCATGACTGGGTCATTTCCAGTCATCTTGACTTCTGTCTTGTCACTGGACTTCAGTGACTCTGGAAGACAGAGTAATGCTGACAACTGTGCAATTCTGCCTCATTTGAAGCCAATTCATGTATGAGTTAAGACATCACCCTATGATGTCACTATTCCTCTTATAAAATGAAAGACAAATAACAATATATTTGGCTAAATATCTTTCTAAAATTAATATCCATGTTCATTTTACTTCCATGAAATTCTTTAAGAATGTATTGAGAACCTACCATGTATCGGGGCCAGCTAGATGGTGCAGTGGATAGAGTCCTTGGGTCTGGAGTCAGGAAAATACATCTTCTTGAGTTCAGATCTGGCCTCAGACACTTACTGACTATATGACTCTTGATGAGTCACTTAACCCTGTTTGCCTCAGTTTCTTCATCTATAAAGTGAGCTGGAGAAGGAAATGGCAAACCACTTTGCCAAGAAAACCCCAAATGGGAGGTCACGAAGAGTCAGACATAACTGGAAAACAACTGAAAACCAACTAACAATCAGACTGTGCTGGCCACAGGGACCACAAAGATGAAAGAAAACTAGTCCCTGCTCTCAAGGAAGTTTAATTTCTACAATGAAAACAGCATGTACATAGGTATGTATTCCTCTGATCTAGGAATGTAACCTTATCTAAAGTCAGTTTGGTATAACATTTTTGGTGAACTCATGCTTGCTCCTAATGATCACCCTTTTTCCTTTACTAAATTATCACTAGTACTAGCATGGTCAAACTTTAGGAAGAACAATTTGACAGCTGAGTGAAGGAGGGATTGGAACTGGGGGAAGACTTGAAACAGGAAGAAAAACCAGCAGGTTATTGCAATAAGTCTAGGTGTGAAGTGATGAAGGCCTGGAGCATTATTATTAGCATATATAAGAGATGTCATAAAGGTAGACTATAGGGGACTTCACAGCGAGGATATGAGGGTGAGCCGTAAGAGACAGTAAGAAGATAACACTTAGTTTTCAAGTGTAGGTGGCTGGGAAGATAGAAGAATCCTCTTCTATAACAGGAAAATTGGAAAGAGAGGGTCTAGGGGTAAAGGGATTAAGAGTGTATATAGTGCCAGGAATTGTGCTAAAGGTTTTTTACAAATATCATCCCATTTGATCTTCAAAACAACCAGGTGAGTTAGGTGCTATAAATATTCCTGTTTAAGAGAGTCAAACAAGTTATATGACTTGCCCCGTCATTTGGCTAGAAAGTGTCTTGCTTGGGACCAGATTTGAACTCAGGTCTTTGTGATTCCTAGCCCAGTGCTCTATCCACTACAACACCAGATGCCCTCAGGCAAAGTGAATGGGTTCAATTTGTGACATGTTGAGTTTAAGATGTCTATGGGACATCCAGCTTGAGATATAGAATAGCCAGTAGAAGTTACAAGACCACACTTCAGGAGAAAGGTCAGGGCTGTATAAATAGATGTTGGAATCATCTACATAGAGATGAAAATTAAATGCATGGTTTCTAACGCAATGACCAATTAAAATAGTATGTAGGTAGACGAGTCAGAGCCCTGGGAGACACCCACTATTAGTGGATATAACCTGGATGAAGATCCAGCAAAGAAGACCGAGGAGGAGTCAGACAAGTCAGTAGAGAACTAAGAGCAGTGTGGCAAAATCCTAGAAATGAGAATAAAAGGAAGAGACTGTCAGTGGCTACAAGGAGGACAATAGTATGGATTGGGAAAAAGCCATTATATTTGGCAACTAAGAGATAGTTGTGAGGGGCAGCTAGGTTGGCACAGTGGATAGTGCACTGGCCCTGGAATCAGGAGGATCTGAGTTCAAATCTCATCTCAGACACTGATGACCCTGGGTAAGTCATTTAACCCCAATTCTTACCCAAAATGAATGAATGAATGAGAGAACTGTGAACTTTGAAGAGTCAATTTCAGTTAAGACTTGAAGTCAGACTACAGAGTTCAGGAGAGTGAGAGAAGATGAAGTAGAGGAATCAAACACTGAAAGTCTTCTCACACATTTGGCCACAAAAGGGTGAGAACATGGGTCAACAGTTAGCAGAGGTGGATGGAATAAGTGAGGAGTTTTTGAAGTTAAGGGGAACATGGATATGTTTATAGGCAGTAGGGAAGCTGGTAAACGGAGAAACTGAAGAGGGATGAGAGAGAAGGCAATCTGCTGGAGAAGATGGGATGGAGTATGATCATTTATTTGTGCAGGTGAAGGGGTGTTTCTTAGCAAAGGGCCACCTCTTCTTGTTAGACAAGTACGAAAGAGGAGATAGTGGAAGAAGATGTCTGAATAATGTGAAATGAGGAGGAGGAGAAGGGAAAATGAAGGACCTCTCAGAGAATGGCCTCAACTTTTTCAATAAAACATGAGGCAAGGTTCTCAACTTAAAAAGACTGGAAGCAGGGGAACCACAGAAGTCTTGAGGAGGAATGAAAAAAACACTAGGATGAATGGGATGAATCAATCAGGGAGGTGTAAAAGATTGCCTTACCACAGTGGTGACCCTGATGTGATTACATAACAAATTTTAGTCACCAGTTAATTTGGTATCATAAGTTTCTCCAGCGCAGCTCACCTGCATATGAGAAGGAAAGCAGCATATGGTAGAAGTCATCCAAGGCTCAAGTTTGACAGATCAAGGCTAATCTTACGTAATTTCCAGAATCTAAATTTTCCACACCTTTTGAAAACTGGGAGACAAGGTTCACCTGTCTCCAGTCTTCTGATACTTTTCCTAATTTCTCAGAAATTACTAACACTGGTCCACCATCAGATTTACCAGTTATCCTAGTACCTAGCTTGGTCTAGGGACTGGGGATGCAATTAAAATGGATGCTAATGTATCTTCTTGTCTCAAATCCCCTTTAAAAATGCTTCTTCAGCACTTTCCAGTTTAAATATCCTTTTTGTTATTTGAGAAAACCAGAGCAAAAAGAGTTGATGAAGTTTTCCCATCCTCCATTAACAATATATCAACTTCCCCAAATAATGATCCTAACTTCCTGTTCATCCTCTCATTCCCAGCAGCTAAAAAATAAATCCTTTTTGCTAACTAGCATTTTTTGCATGCCTCAGCTCATTCAAAGTTTTAGCTTCTCTGATGCTGAAAAGGCAGAATATGATAAGTGGCTCATTAGAGATATAAACAAAATTATGAGGGCTTAAGAGGAGAAAATCATAGATCACATTCAGTTAACAGAATAAGTGAAGGCTTTATGTAGAAGATAATAGGTAATGCGGGATCTTGAAAGACAGAAAGAGATGGAGAACAGAGATAATGAACACAAAGAGAAAAGGTGCAGAAGCATATCTGAGGGAAGACATGAGGAACATGAGGTTCATTGGGAAGCAATGTAGAAGATAAGGTTGTAAAAGTGGGTAGAGATGGCAACGGAATTATTCAATATATTTTAGCAGGAGAATGGAATGATCCAAGTTTTACTTTGGGAATACTAACATGTTTTCCTCTTTTCTTCATTGTTAGAATTATCATCTTACAGTCCAGATTTCAATTTTAGAGTTTCTTGAGCTATGTTCTTCCATGATATATCTTCTGAAAATTCAATCCACCAGTTAAATCCTAATATTATTATTAATGTTTTCCCCTTTGAGGTTACCTTCATCTACTTTGTGAATATCTTGTATGTGTCTACTTTTGCATGTTAGTTTCTCCATTAAAATGTATGCTCCTTGTGGGCAGGTTTTGGGTTTTGTTTTCTTTTCTTCTACATCCAGCACTTAACACAGTACCTGCCACATACTAAATGCTTGAAATATACTTGTTGACCAACTGCAAGGCCTAAGTAAGCACAGTAGGGATAGAAAGATTAATAGTGGCCCCTGCTCAAGAAATGTATGATCTAATAAAGGAACTAAGCCATCGTAATATAAAGTAGAAAATGACAAGTGTGAAATATTGTACAATAATGTATAAATGTATGAGAGACCTGAGGAAGAAGGGATCACTTCTGATGTGGGTAATACAAAAAAAGATAAAGGCATCTGAGGTAGAGCAGGATGTCAATAACCAGGAAGGAGGACTATAGTCATAAGTATATCAGTAATTTTTCAATATATATGCTGAAACTTTGAGGAGATAGTTTTATAAAAATGGGATGTGATATCCAACACCAAAAGTATCTTATTGTGATCATACTTTTGAATAACTTAAGATATAAAAGTTAGGGACTGAGCAAGGAAATGACTGAAAGAGCTTTTGATGGAACAGAGGCTGTGTTCTACTTTGTCATTTGTAAAAAAAGAATTGTGGTAAAGTCATTTTCTCTGATCATGGGCAGAGACCTCCCTCTATTCTGCGTTAAAACACTGGAAAGCAGAGTATGGAAAGGTGCTACCTTGAGAGGTATAGTCCCCCAACCCCTTGGCACAGACACTGGACAACTACTTATTGGTTAGAGTGGAGGTACCTTTTGTGGATGGGTTGGAGTAGATGAACACTTCTAACTCTCAAACTAGTTATTCTTGGAAAGTGCTGGGGGACAGAAGACAGTGTGATGGGTGTGATGTAAGGAGACCCAAGTTCAAATCTTTGCTTTGTTCTTAATACTTATGTGACCCTGGCAAATCCTCACAAAACTCTCTACTGTAAAACAAGAGGTCTGGACTAGATGGTCTTTGAGGTCTCTTCAGTGCACAATCTTCTATTGAGGAGCCACTCTCCAATCTTAGGTACATAGCACAATACCTGCCATTTTATGTATATTTGATAAATATCTGTTGATTATTGAGGCGATTTACATTTAAATGCTCAGAGGGCTGTGGCAAACATTTCATGTGTACAAAACATCAAACCTACAAGTTCACTTCCCATCTTGTTGCAGGACAGGCCTACTCTGATTGCCTGGCTAATGTAGGTTCCATTTTGGAATCAGATAAAACACTTGAGAGCTGACAGTTTTGTTAAAGGAAATTTACTTAACCAGAGCAGAGGAAAGCTACTCAACAATGATACCCAGCCAGGACGTTGTGCTGATCCAGCTGAGCAAAGCCCTTTTCCTTGCCTTTGTGTTGCTTGTGATGGTCAAAAATCATGGACCAGCTGGTCCTCTTCTTTCTTGGTTATTAACACTCAGGTGATCAGGAAGTGAGATCAATAACCCAAGCCTTAAGTCTCCTGAGCCAATTAAATCTGGAGGGCAGGTTCCATACCTTTTAAAAATAAACTCACACAACATGATTGTAGCAATCTTAAGATACTGCTCCCACAACAGACCCATTTCTAAGACCCCAAAATTTAAAATAGCTCTATTGTTGAGGTATAAGCTAAATCAGGCCCAGAATAATAACAGAATGGGTTTTATGATCAGGGTTCTCTGCAGATGTTACTTATGGGCCAGACTGGGTTACCTCCTTAAACCCAAGCACACAGGTGCCTAAACTTTTCATATACAAGGATCTCTTTAGAACAAAAATTTTGCAGATTCCCCAAGATATCTGTTACCTTCAATCTATTTTGTTGGAGCTAAAGACCAAAATGACAATGCTTAATGAATTCTAGAAGTCCATTCAATGATGCCCTGGTGCCCCACAGATTTGGAGCTTATGTGAGAGGCGAGCTAACAACAGCTTATTTTTAGCTTCATAAAGATTCTAAGAGCAATGCAGATCTAGAGAAATTCTGGCAGTCATATTGATCCCTGTTCATCTATCCTCATTCTGCAATCAGGCTCAATTCAGAATGCCCAAATAACTCTGAATTAAGCCCAGAAGTGGGAAAACTGAGTACTCAAGGCCATATGTGGCCCTCTAGGTCCTCAAGTGAAGCTGAACCCAAATTTCACAGAACAAATGCTACTCTTGTGCTTTGACTGTTGCTCAGTCAAAGGACTGCACTTGAGAACCTCGAGGACTGTATGTGGCCTCAAGGCAGCGGGTTCCCCACCCTTGGGCTATGCTTTAAAGAAATATCTGCAGTCTCAGCCTCTACCTGGGCTCTTCCCTCATAACTGCTTTTAATCTTACCAAGTCTTAGCAAAAAGGATAAATTAGGACAGGAGAAGGCAGAAATGAGGTTCGGCTCAGAGTCTGCAATAGCAAAAGAAAGGCTTGAGACCAGTAACATAGAGGATTGTAGCCTGAAGCTTCAGTCCCTGAATCAACCTTGTATAAGCCAAGAAGAACTCCTCCACCCTTAAAGTTCTGTGATCATGCAACATACCCATCCTCCACTCCAAGGTCACTCATACCACACGCTCACCTGTTGAACACCCAGATAGGTTACCAAACTGGAAAATAAGATGTGGTAAAAGGAATAGTAGCCTATTGGTTTTGTCTGTTGCCAAGACCCAGGAGATCCTCATCACCAGACAGTTGGCCACCAGGTGATTCCCACTTGCCACTCCTAATTATACTAAAATCATTTACTTGGAGGGAGTAATCACACCGACAAAGTCATGGATCTTTTTTTTCTTTTTTAAAAAAATTAATATTTTGGTTTTCCCCAATTACATATAAAGATAATTTTTTTAATATTTGTTTTTTAAAATTTTTGAGTTCCAAATTCTCTTCTTCTACCCCACTCCCCCCACTCCCCATTGAGAAGGCAAGCAATTTGATATAGGTTACACATATGCAGTCAGCTTATGGATCTTTTGAAAACAAATGAGAAAAAAATCAATTCCTTTGACAAGAACTAGGCCTTTTAAATGAAATTTGCCTGTATTGTTACGAAAATAGTTTATTAAACAAATATCACTGGAAATATAAAACAAATTATTTAACATGTCAAATAAAGCAGTCAGAAAAAAAAACACAAACACCATCTTCTCATACATAGTACTTCTGGTGTCCTTAATACAATATAAGGAAAGTTTTTAAAACATATATATCTTTTTTTTAAGTTTATTTATTTTTAATTTTCTACATGCACTTTCATAAGTTTTTAATTTTCTCCCCTTCCCGAACTTCTCCTTTTTCCAAGATGGCAGACAATTCAATAGAGTCTCTACATATACATTCCTGTTAAATATATTTTCTCATTGCATAGAAGAATTAGAAAAAATAGGAGGAACCATGCAATTTCACTTAAACATTTTAAGTTCACAGAAGGCAGGGACTGCATCATCCCATAATAGTATTTATTGCTATTTATATTATTTATAAATACATAATAATATTTAATACATAATACTACAGTAATAGAATTATAAAATTATACATTTATTATGGGCTGTTATTGTTGGTAATGTTATTTACATAATATCTTATACACCAATTTATACATTATATTCAATTTATGCATGATGGAATAGAAAGTATCAAACTTTTGGCTGAATTACACTTTACCTGTCATGAATTCTTAAGGTTTTTCCCAAAATTCCTTAAAATCACCTTTATCTCGGGTACTTGTATTCAAGTTCAAAGGAAAGGTTCTTTAGTGAAACATCAAACCATAAGACATGGAAGCCCCTCAAGCTCCTTCCCCTTAGTCAACGAGAGAGTCACAGAATCCAGTGTTTGGCCCCTCATCACTCACTGAAGCAATGACTTGTCAAAAGCTTGGCCTCTCATCACTCACTGAAGCAATGACTTGTCAAAAGCGTCCAAGAGCCCCACTTTCAAATCACTACAATGTTCTCATCCTTCCACTACAAATGGATTAGAAAGAACATTGTTAAGTTGGAGAATGTCTTGAGGGAAGGTAAGCACAGAGGTGAAGAAATTAAAGTTGATGCCATGAAGATATGCCAAGGGAACAGGAAATGATAAATCTGGAGAAGAAAGATCAAGGGGGAACCTTTTAGATGTCTTTGAATATCTGAGAAGCTATCATGCAAAAAGGGGTTGGCCCCAGAAGGAATGACTAGGACAAGAGGTGCAAGTTGCAAGACAAATTCAGACTTGATATCAAGGAAAATTTCCTACTAATTTGGAGCATTCAAAAGTGTAATGGGATGCCTGGAGAGGTAGTAGATTGCTTCTCAGATGAGATCTTCAGGAAAAGTGACATGACCTGTCACTGGATATGTTTTGAGGGTGATTTTTCTTTTTCTTATATGAGTTGAATTTAATGGTCCCAGAGGTCCCTTTCAGCTCTGAAATTCTGTAATCTATTGGAACCTTTAGCTAATGACTGGGCAGCCTTGCCAGGCTCTAAAAGCTATAAGTTTTAGCCCTATGTGTAATCTCTCCAAGTCAGAGCACTACCAGGGTATTGAAGGGTTGCCCTGAACATTGGAAAAATACGAGGGTTTCACAAGGCTTTGGCAGGAACATGAAGGAACCCAACCCACTGTGGTAATTAAAGGAGTACACTGTGCTCATACAAAAGGAATATTTAACAAATCATCAGAATTTCACTGAACCTATTATAATATAAATAGAAGAAAGTTGTGAGGCTCTTATTAGTTTTCATATCTATTTGATTTCAAAATAAGGAAAAAATATTTTTAAAGAAAAAAGAAAAAGGACATGGAGAAAAGATGTCATATAGCAGAAAGAACAAATAGTACCACTATGGACAGTTCCCTATTGTAATATAGTAAGGCTGCAGTTTCTAATATTTCTTAGCAGAAAAATATTTATTTTACTGTTCATTTCACAGTTATGCAATTTATTTTTGCAATGCTAACCACACACAGGGAATACTACAAGTTTGGCCACCCCACCCACCTCCACATCATTACACAAATTGTCTCTGCACAACATAAGAGAGAATTTTTTTCCTCATGAGGAAAAGAAAAGTTGTATGTCAGAGTGGATAAAAAACCAGCCTTGGGGTAAAAAACAAAACAATACAAAACAAAACAAAACCCTGAGTTTATGCTTCCTTCATGCCCCAGGCAACTCTCTAAAACACTGAGTTACAGAACCACTACGGATCCCCAGTCGGTTTTCCCTACTGAAAATTCCCTACCCCACTGACCAAAAAGACCAGACCAAAGAGAGAGATGAAGAACAAACCAGAAGCAATATATTAAAATATAAATGCCAATGAACTTAACTGAGCAATCTAGGGGCTAAGTCTGGCTCTACCACCAAGTAGTTAATGGATATTTTACCTCTCTTCACGTCAGATTCTTTATCTAAAAATATTTAAAAACCAGAACACACTGATAGGTGAAAATAAGAAAAAGTGGCAATTAATAAATATTTTCTAGTAAGTTGCAAGTTACTCAGCAATTTGCTGAGGTCATACACCTCATTATTCCTATCTCTATAAAGTCACCAGTACCACAGGAAGGAGAGTGTAACATAGGAAATGTCAATGGCCAATGGGAGAACCCAGAAAAAAGTCACTTAGAGATTGGAATTACTTTTGACAGTTTCTACAGCAAAAGTGCTATACAAATGTGATGCATGCCTTTCCAAAACAATGGTCTGTTAATGTTACTCATGATTATTAGAAACCTTACCAGATATGGAGAGCTTTCCAAAAAATGTGAAGGCATGAAAAGTGGGAATTGTGTTCTCCTTTCCAGACTTACACATTTGTGGCTACAAGGCTGCTTACAGACAGCACTAACAGCAGGAGACAAGGAAACATTTACCAAAGCATGAGAAAAAAAAGCTTTATTTTACAAGAATTATTCATCTTCTTTGTGTAGTGAAATACATAGTTTTCACTTCTACACTGCGACTTTCCCTATTGTAGCCATTAAAAGAGCTTTATGATTTCTCAAAGGCAATCCAGCCTGTTTGCCTCCACTTTTTCAATTCTGGCCCAACCCTTTATTTATTTTCAGCGTCTATCCTAGATATACAGTAGAACCTCAGTTTACGAGTAACCTGGTTTACATATGCTTCCCTGGACTAGGAAAATTTTTCCCAGAATTTGTCTTGTAGGATGAACAAAAATATGCAGTATGAACATCAAAATTTTATGGAAAAACATTACCCAAATAAAGCTGTAGCAATGAGAGCCACGAATATTTTTAATGATAATGCAATGTCACATGTCTGTGACATTCTGAAAAAAACGTCAAAAACAATTGTTAGATTCCTAATGGTCAGAAGCGAACATAAAGAAAAAAAAATCAGTGAGTCAAAACATGAAAGTGATTCTAAAAAATGGAAAATAAGTGAAGGCAGTAGTTAGTTTTACTTTTAGTGAAAACAGCATAAGAGAGAACACTCCGGATATTGAAATCCCTGATGTTCTCAACAGAAGGAGATTCTCCTTCCAAGCAATAATCCTTTCTCCTCCTCCTCCCTCTTGTCTCCCTCACATCAGCCACAATTTTTCTAAAAGGTAAAATACAGGTTAATTTATTTTATTTTTGGTTTATATTGTGTTCTAATCACTGCTATTATATTTCAGGCACATTAGGGACAAAAAACTTATTTAAAATTATTTTTACATGAATGTTGTTGGGGATATGGTACCAACCATCCAACCTTACATTATTTCCTATGGGAAAATTCCCTTTGCTATATAAACAAATCACATGATGAACATTATCTCAGAATGAATTAAATTCGTAAACCAAGGTTCTACTGTAATTAAAGATTTAGCTCTAATCATTATTCACCTAATTATGTCATATTCTAGACAATAATCCTTCATCTATTTTACTTCTCCTATGTAGATAGATAGGCCAAGCTTTTGAGAAACCCTGGATCTATTCAAGAGATTATACAATGTTACAAGGCTTGATATAACTATCACAAAGCCATGCATACAGGAGACAGAGTGGTACAACAGGCAGCTTCTGGCACATGACAGCCATTTAATAATTGTTGACTGGTTTGGAGCTAGAGGAGACGCTAGTCAGAATTTCAGCTCTGTTTAGACCTGCTGTGACTTTGGGCAACTCATTTAAATTCTTAGCTTCCTTATCTGTAAAATGAAGGATTGGACCTATATAGCTTCTAAGGTCCCTTTCCTTTCTAAAACTACAGTCCTATAAAGACCTCGCTGTCTAGAGGGAATACCTCTTCAAACTGAGGTCCATGCTGGAGCTCCTTCAGTAGAGTAGTGAGTCTTTTGTGAGACTGTATAGTTCCTTCTTTTATACCTCGCCTGATATTAATGGTCAGAGGTTTGCTAAACTCTTCTTTGAATACAGACGTACAAATAAGCTTGTGTCTACTACTTTAAAATTACAACCATAATAACTCTCTTCAAAATAAAGCAGTAATAGACTATTCCCCTCTCCCTGACCTGGTGGAAAATATTGGTGTTTGGAAAATACCAGTGTTGAACCAATAAAGATGTTCTTTATATGATTTTTTTTTCTTGAGACAATCCTATCTCCTTGAGACTCAAGTTTTGTTTCTGGACATTTTTTTCAATATTACTAACCATTCCTCTCTCTCTTTTTTATCTTACACTTTTTAACTTTGCCATCTTCCAAACAAAAACAATTTTCTAAAGCACACACAAATAAAGCCTGACTCCACTGTTCCCTTGACTTCCACCGACTCCCTTGGTTGTAACAAGTTCAAGTTTCTTCCTTGTTTATTTCTTAGTTTATATGATTTATTCTCACCTCAATTCCTCTCCAAGACCCTTAATGGAGAAAAAGCCCTGAATTGTCCCCTCTGCTCAACAGTAATGACGCTTTTAGGATTCTCTAACTTCACAGAAAATCCTCCCCATCGTCACTCAGAGAGATGTCTTTCAAATAGGCAGACATTCTGTAGTAGAGAAAACATCAGCAATGTTGAAAACTTTCCCCTGTTCAAGCCTCTGGTGTTGTCCAGATTGTCTCCATTTCTCTAAAATCTCCCCCTTCCAACCTTCCTTGTCCTGGCAAACATCCACGTCTCCTTTTCCTCCATTCCCATTACCACAGCTCCAGTGCTAATATGATCTCTGCTGTGGCTGGAGTCCATCGGAGACTCAGAGCCAAAACATGAAGGTAAGAAAGAAAGGCTATTTTCTCCTTCTATTTTCATAGCATCTGTTTTCAAAGAGACCATTGTTACAGGTGAACCAAGCACTTTCTAGAGTAAAGAAATGAATAAAAAACCTGTTTGAGATTCCAACTTATTAACAGAAAACATGTGTAGACTTAAAAATTAAAAATAAACATGCTTAAATGTTGAACTGAAAGGCTTTATATCTGCCAAGATCTGATGGGGGCGGGGGAGAAAGAGGGAGGGGTGTTTTCCCAGTAGCTATAGATTACATCTCTAATAGCTGGAGAAAGGCATCCAACTGTGAGCTTTCTGGTGATGTGGGCATTGAGTTATATACACCGAATGTAATAAAGGGGGAAAAAACCCACAACTTTGGTTGGTTTGAACTAAGGCTTTGGAAAGTGACCAATGAAGATAATGATTTCATTTGACCAAAATAACACTTTCTAGTTCTGCTATGATGAACCCTTCTGAGCTCGAATTAAGACTTCTCAGGGATTTTATTCATGCTGGCATTTTTAGAGCATTTCCTATTACCTTTTTAAGTTCAATGAGCACTTGCATAAGTAAAGGGTCTATTTCTTCTTTCAATGTGCTCATTCATTCCAAATTAGAGAGGGATTCTGAAGATTGTTTGTGAATCAACAGGGCAATTAACAGCTGGAGGATGTTTCTAAATGTACTATAAAGAGAGGCAGTCCCAAAGGCAGTTCAGCAACATGTTTGCTGAAGGGAAACTGCAGTTGTCCAGAGCCTTCATGGCTATGTCTGGTTTTCATATGACAAATAAACAGATGAGTCAGTTTCCAGTTTTTCTAAGGGAGTTTATATGATTGGAATTAGGAACTCAGCAAAGAAAAATCTTCCTCTTGCCCCTCTCCCCCATTTTATAGAGATGAGCTAGCTGACTAGGTACTAAGATAATTCATTTCAAAGGCGCTGGCTATTTTCAAATGGCCACTGCGCGATCTTGCTGCTGGCTGAACTCGGGTGGCTGATTCTATCACACGCACACATTGGGCTTACCATGCGAGCAAGGGTGAGATCATGTGGGTTCATCCTGGCAGAGTTTCTGAAAGTGCAGTAATTCATGCTGTCAGTCACTATCAACAGCAATTTGCTTCTGGAGCTGATTCCTGTGGGCACTAATGAGAGCACAGGGCCACAGGGAAGGAAGCCAGGGCATAAAATTCACTTGGATTTCTGGGGCTTAATGTGACTTTAGCATATCATTGAAAGAGTCACAATTCTTATTACCTTGCATTTTATTTTAAAGAGACAGAAACTTAAAAACCAATTCCTTCCTTCCTTCCAAAAAATAGAAACAGTGGTGTTACGTAGCCTATCTTTATACCCATCTAGGTTGGCTCCTCTTCTAAATCCATAAAACATTATATTATATTGAGTAAATGAGTCAATGGTTATTCAACCAAGGGAAATTACACAGTCTTTAGACTATGTAAGAGAAAGATAAGATAGAAGTTCAAAAGCAGACATCCTGAAGTAAAACATTCAGGAGGTGACAGTCATCTGTGTGGAAAAGGGAGGGCAGGGTAAAAAGGGAAAAAACTTCTTGTAAAGCTATTGCAAGAGGAAGGTAGCACTTACTATATAGCATGAGCAAGAATCTGGAGTTAGTAAGCTAATATTTTACTAAGTTAGCTAAAAAGGTTCTTTGACTCTGATGGATATATGACTTCAGAAGACACACGGTGAAGTACGCCATTCCCTCTCTTAAGGGAGGAGGTGGACTTCAGGTATGAATAAGGAGAGGTATGGTGTGTCATACATGGTCAGTGTAACGATTTGGTTTATCTGTCCTCTGTTACAAGATATAAGGAGAATCACTGAGAAGTGACAGCAGTGTGACAAGAGAAAGCATGCATCAAAAAGTATTTTTAAAACAAATTAAAAGGGAGTTAAGTTTACATACTTACTTCCAAAAATGAGTCCTCTGCTTTTGAAAGTCTATGCAATCCACAATACTTCTAAACTCACATTACACTGTTTCTGCTATGATTTCTACTGGTATTCTTATTCAATTAAGATTTAATGGGTACCCACAGAATGCACGGTACTTACGGAGAATGTCAGAGAGTACAGGGAAGACATAGACCTCCCCCTTGAGAAGCTTGCACTATATTTCAGTGCAGAGGAATGAAAAATTCTATACCAAACTCAAGAAGCCATTTTCTCAATGAAATGTTTTTGGAGGGCTTAACTGTGATATCTTAAATGGGCTACAGTTTAAATTAAGAGACGACTCCTGTGATGGATCAAGCTCACCAAGTTTCACAGCTCCGGAGATTCAATGTCTTCAAATTCCAGTTAACTTCAGAGCCAACACTTGCAAGCTAAATCAGATACCTTTCATAGCTATGACTACAAAGAATTAACACAAATACACAAGAGATCAAGAGCTATTCCCCAATGTACAAGTGGCCCAAGGATATAAACAGTTCTCAGAAAAAATTGCAAACGAATAACAATTTGAGAGACTGCCCCAAATCCTGAATACTAAGGAAAATGAAGATCAGAGCAACTCTTGAGGCTTCACCTCACGTTCAGAAAAAGTGGTAGGGGTAACAAAAGATGGAAGTAATCAGCATTCAAGAGGTTGAGTAAAGAGAGATACACTCACACACTTTTCGTAGAATTATTGTTGAAACCTTAATGGAGAGCAATTCTTAATTATGTTAACAAAGTGACTGAAATGTGTACAAATCAGTGCCTTCTCAGTCAGGTCAGCTAATTATAGCTGATTACTTAACTATGCTTATGTGGTACCAGGTTACCCTACTGAGAATTCCATACAGGGTCCACTACTCAATATAATAGATATACCTGTGGCATGCTTACAGCAGCAAATGGTTCTTAACTGCATGATGTTCCCCAAAGTAGATGCAAAGGACAGTTCGCTAGTATGTAAGGCCATCTAAAAATAAGCCTCAGAAATCAAAGTATCACTGAACCTGATGAAAGACACAAGAGTAACTCATTTCTAATTTGATTTACAATTTTAATTCTAGTACCTATAAGCAAAGCCAGGTTTATTATTTCCCTCAAAATGTTTCACAGGCTTACTTAAAAAAAGAATCTAATCAAAGAAGAGACCTCACATTGAGAGATTGTGCAGGGCAGGCGGAAAGACTACTGTGCTCCATCATGATTAATCTATAGAACTAGTGTGATACCCAGTGCACACTAAATAAGTCCAAGCCTGCTTTACTCAAGAGGAATTCCTTGCAGATTTTGCTGGGCAAAGGGGGAAAATATCTCTTTAGAAATAAATCAGGAAAATATCTGGGAGAAACAAAATTTAGTCAGATAAAAGAGGAAAAAAGATTCCAAGACTCTTCAAAATAAATTTATAGAATCCAACAAAAAATTTATCAGAGATATAAAAGATCATTTGATCCCATTTAATTATTCCAGAGCAAGACTACCTTTTGCTCTGTCCTTAGTCTGTTACTGAAGGCCCTATGCACCCTTTATAATCTCATTTCACATAGCTCTCCTTTATGTATTTACTCTTCATTCCAAACTAATTAAATGGTATTGTTTCTTGAACTCAATGTTTCAGGTTATTTTAAGTTTATTAGAACTTTAGGGGAGAAGCACTAAAATTCAAATGAACGCTCTGTTATCCCACCTTTGGGCATTCCCAGAGAAAGCATCTGTTCAGTGATGGCTGCAATAATCTCCTTTTATATCTCTCTGATTTTAGACTGCTTCTCTTTTCCAGGGTCAGGTGCCATTGCCTTTCCTGATCGTTCCAGTTAGAATAGTTCTCTCTCTCCTAAAATATTTCTGGAACACTCTGTGTAACCTCTTTTGCCCTTATCACTATATTTCCATTATATTTATTCTTATATTAAAGGTATATGAGCTCTGCTTGGAGTACTGGAAAGCTGGCATAGGTTTCCAGCTTTCTGACTCCTTCCCTCCTCTTCCATGTAATGCCTCCTTTAGTATGTTCAAATCAAATCTTATTAACACCCCGTGGTGACCCCTAGTCAGTATATTAAGTAATTATCTAAATAGTTAGTGTAAAGTAGCAGGAAATAAGAACTAAGAGTTTCAGTAAGAACACAGCAGCCTCTTGCTGAAACTGTCTCCTAAATTAATTGAGGCAACATCTGGAGACTATGTGCTAAATGAAGGGAAGCCATCTAGGGCTCACTAAACAGCCCCCTGCCTGCAGCTGCAAATAAGTACCAGACACATACAGTAAAAACTAGAAAACTGATATGCTAATGAGGCAACCCTAAGGTGGTCCAGATAAGACTGAAGTTTGTTTCTCCTACTAGAACTTTATAAAGTAGAGGGCCCCAAAAACCTGCCTCTTAAAGACTCCTCCAATTGCTATGGGTCCATGCTGCCTAACTACTCCCAACTCCAACCAGCCCTTATATGACTCTAGGTACTCTTCGCCCATCCCATTCCCCACGTCATCTGTCTGTCTACTCCCTTCCTTCTTATAATGGTACGGGTTGTTATTTGTTCTGCATTCTCATAGAGAACCATGACAGTGATGCTGTGACTTGAAAGTGAATTGGATTTAAGTGAGGAGGGCTGTGCAAAGTCACCAGCCTCAAGTTCTCCTATGGAGCCATCCTGGGTCCAGTGACCAGATATAGACCAGGAGGACTAGAGATGGTCCTCAAAAGTCAGGTACCTTCTGTTGAAAGGTGCAAGGAGAAATGTTCTCATATGCAACCCTTTTGTGTGCTAAACTGATAGAAGACAGGGAGGATTAAAGACAAAGTGTGGGCAGAAGAATGGTTTGGATATTGCTTCAAGTGGGGTTGGTCCTGAGCAAGATAATGCAGCATCTTACCTTTCAGGGCCCAGAGGCCCAGAGTCTGAGTCTTAGTGGGAAGAAGATAAGGAAGACAGTTCAGGAGTGCTGTTTGAAAATAGCTAGACCTATCCTACTTCTGGGAAAGAAAAAGTGAGAGCTCACTTAGTAGAGCTCAGAGGTCCCAAGGTGAGTTTCAGTGGGAATGTTCTAAAAGTATATGTGTTTGTGTGCACACGTGTATGTGAAGTTAAATAGTTCTTCATACGGAAAGGGAAAAACATGGACAAAATGCAACTTTCTATTGACTTTGGCAGGAAACCACTCATCTTGACTAGTTCAGATAACTTCCAAGTGGAAAAAGATCAAATTGGGACGGAAGATTTTAAGGTTACTGAAAACTACAAATGCCTAAATACATCCTTCAGGATAATGTTAAGATACCATTTCTATTTTTGGTGAGGGAATTTGCTTTCAAGCAAATGTAGCATCTTCAGGGAAAAAAATTACAAGGATAACACATGGTCAGAACCTATTAATTCAATAGTAGAACTGGTATAAAACCAGAGTGTTCAGTTTGATTGGTTACAATTTCATTTTGATTGGTAACAGCAGTTTAAGCAAAGCAAGATACCTATTCTTGAAATCAGTAAAAAAAAAAAAATTTATTTGTAATATTTTATGATCTCATCAAAGTAAGTGATACCTAATACTTAACAACATAGAAAAAAATAACTAAACAACTTCAAACTAAAATTATGATTTGTTTCCAAGTTTTTACCCTTTGAAATCCCCATGTCAATAGGATCTCCATAATGACAGATTGCATTCAGTTCTCTCCCCAGGTACCAGATGAATGTGTTCCTCATTCCACTTTAATCAGGTTATAACTACTCATATACAGTTTCTCATCCTGGGTAATTATTGTTCATACCTTAAACCCTCTATGGAAAACCTACCCAATATTCCAACCTTTTAGTATGCTGAAGGTATCAATGTATCCAAGCTGTCTACCTCTTGTTTTCTCATTTGCAACCTGGCCTACCCATAAACATCCGAATTGGTTTGACCAATGTGATGGGCAAAATTCAGTAGCTGCTAAACAAGAAATGAAACTCCCCAGGGTGTATCAGCAGGAGGTGTAGCTCCATCAAAAACAAAGTACAGTTGAAGATGAGAGAGATAAAGGACTCTTGGCTCAGTAAGAAAGCAAATGAGAGTCAAATCTATGCTGACAGCAACAATCCCAAGTGCTTCTGTGATGCCCGGAGGACCACTTCTGGGCCAAAGACCTCTGATGCATTTTAACTAGTTAGCACTGATGGAGCCACACTGATCAGTGACAAGGATTATGGAGAGATAGGTTCAATACTTCCATAGTGTTCTTAACCAAATGTCATCAACCAATGCTGAAGTCACTGATCACATGCCTCAGGCTTATAACCAGTTCCTTTCTAGCTGCACCTCCAACTGAAGAAGATACTGATCCATCAAGCTCCTCTTCCATGGTAAAGTGCCTGGTACTGATTCCATCCCAGCAGAGATCTACAATACAGCAGGTCCACTACTGACACAGAAGCTGACTGAAATCTTTTGAACTATACAGCAAGAAGAAGTCATCCTCCATCCTTTGGAAGTCAGAGGATCCCTCCACTGTCCATCTCTATGAAGGAAAAGTAAACCCGTCCTGTGGCTACCACAGGGGGATCTCTCTCCTAGTCACTGTTGGTAAGATCCTTGCTAGAGTCCTCACCAATAGGTTAATTAGTCATCTGGAATATGGTCACCTGCCCAAGAGTCAGTGTTGGCTTTAGAAAGGACCACAGAACAGTTGACATGGTGTTTGTTGCCCAACAACTCTAGGACAAATGCCAGGAACAGAACAGAGGTCTGTATACATCTGTCAACACAACCAAGACCTCCACTATTGTCAGTCATGAGGGCCTACGGAAGTAATGGAAAAATTGGGTTGCTCAGAACAGTTTGTCAGCATTGTATACCAGTTTCATGATGGCTTACTTGCAAAGATCTGGAGGATGATGCTCTTGAACTTTCTCAGTCACCAACAGAGTGAAGGAGGGTCAAGTGCTTGCTCCCATGCTTTTTCAGCAGGTTTTCTTCTATATGGCCAGAAGCCTTGAAGGATGGTGAAAACATCATCCAGATCAACTTCTGTACTGATGGTAAACTATGTAACTTGAAAAGGCTGCAAGTCAAGACTAATGTGGAGAGAAAGCTGGCGTGCGACTTTTTGTCCGCGGGGGATTGTGCACTCACTGAAGCCTCTGAAGCTCACATGCAACAAAGTATGGATCAGTTCTTTGCTGCTTGTGACAATTTTGGCTAAACAATTAAGAAAATACAGGTTCTCCATCAGCCAGCATATGAACCATCCATTTGTGGAACCATTAGTTACAGCAAATGGAGAAATTCTGAATGCTGCGGGGAAGTTCTTGGCAGTACACTCTCCAGGACTGCCCACACAGATGGAGTTGATGCACATTGCAAGAGCTAACTCAGGGTTTGAGAGGCTCCAAAAGAAAGTGTGGGGAAGAAGAGTTATCAGTTGTACAGCAAACTGAAGATCTACAGAGTCACTGTGCTGATCTCATTGCTGTATGCCTGTGAAAATGGAAAAGAAAACCAGAATTTATCGGGAAACTGAATCACTTCTACTTGAATTATCTCAGGAAGATCCTGAAGATTACCTGGCAAAATAAGAGGATGCTGAAATCCTCTCTGGAGCTGAAGTGTCAATCATTCAAACTCTATTGCAGAGAGTGCAACTCTGATAGACTGGTCACATAGTTCAAATGCCAAACATATACTTACCCAAAAGACTATTTTACAGAGAACTCTCACAAGGCATATGCTCACAAGGTGATCAGAAGAAGCCATATAAGGACACTCTCAAGGTATCTCTGAAGATTTTTAGTATTGACTATGAGACATGGAAAGCCATCAGCATGGTGTGCCTGCATCAAAGAAGGTACTATATTCCATGAGCAAAGTAGAATTCTAGGAGCATAAAGGAAATGTGAGCTGTACAAATCCAGAGTCATTTGCATGCTAAATGTTGTAATGGGCCACTTGTGCATAATCTATGATAGATCATGCTGGCCTGATCAGCCACAGCTAAACACACTGTACCCTGACTCCAACAGTTGTGACAACATTGGTCTTTTACAAAAACAAAGGACAAACTACAACAATATGACAGATTTTTTTTTCTGAGCAGTACTGTACATACAGCACTGACTTTGAGGCCCACATCTTTCTAGCATCCATCAGCACGGATTATTTATGTAGTTAGAAATAGCACTTTAGCATCATCACCACATTTGCCAGTGATCTGGGCTCCTTTGCAGCTGACAGGTCCACAGATGTTCTCCCCAACCTTGCCCCCACTACAATCAGTAGAAGGAGTGACTGCAGCAGTCAAAGGGCATCAGCATCATAGATCTTGGCAAATTTACCTGACCTGGGTGATGGTGTCCAGCACAAAGGCAAAAGCTCTGTGCACAATGCTAGTCTGTCCCTGAAAGATCTGGCAGAATATGATAAAAGCTTTGGAAGATTCAGATGAGGAGGCACTGCTCCAACATCAACTAGATGATATGAACCAGAAGTGGAATGATTTAAAAGCAAAGTTTGCTAGCATCAGGGCTCACTTGGAGACCAGTGCTGAAAAGTGGAATAGTTTTCTGACTTCTTTAGAAAAGATAATTCAGTGGCTAAATATGAAACAAATGCACGTTGGAGGAGATGAAACTGCCTTAAAGCTCCAGCATAACCATTGCAAAGCATGAGTATGTGAATTAAGAGAAAGAAGAATCTATATTGAATGCTATTGACCAACCTCGAGTATTCTTTGCTGACCTGTCAGTTTAGACCCCTGAAGAACCAAGACATGACCTACAATCTAATGCTGAATCAACTCCTGATAAAAAAACCCAGAAGACTGGTAAAGCCATGCACTTCAGAAATAAGAGAGAAGTGGGAGCCACTAAAGATTGGCAAAAGCAAGTCAACAAAGCATTCAAGAAATTAAGTGATCCACAAGAAGCCATGAATGACTTAGATGCTGATCTAAAAGAAGCTGAGGGAATGGAATCACTGGAAATCTATAAGAGAATTACTTACTGACTTTTTGCTAGATGACAAACAAAACATCACAAACATCATTGATCTCCTGGACAAAGTCGGAAAATGGATTGCAATTCCTTCTAAGAAGCAACCTGATACTGTACTTGATTGATATCTATGGTCCTGAATCTATTCAGTTTGGGAATAGACTGATCAAATTAAAAGAAAAGTGTGACAGTCTGAACAGAAAGTACTGTGATTGTAAAGGTCATTTTGATAGAACTGTCGAAGAATGGAGACACTTCCAACATGACCTGAAAGACTTTAACCAGTGGCTGGCAGAAGTCAAACAGTTACTGCCTGATGACCGTTCTGCAGATGGCAGCCTAGACCTAGAGAAGACTAGGATACACCAGTAGGAACTTGAAGAGGGAGTCAGCAGACACCTTGCTAGTTTTTCAGCCCTAGTCCAAACTGCAAAGGACATCATCCACAAACTCTCCAGTGCAGTTGATACATGCCTCTTGGATGAAAAGCTAACAAAACTCTGCAAATGCTGATATGCAGTTGTGACAGAAGGAAGGATGCTTACACGGGGGTTCATTAAGTAATAGGAGGGCAAGATAGTGGGTACAAGTAGAAGAGTTAGGAGGGATAAGAAATAAGAAATGTGAACAAATATAAAAACAAAGATCATAAGTAGAATTTGTTAGAGAAAATATATCCATAAATGTATGTATATGTATATATTTATATATAACTATATCATCAGTTAATGACAGTTTTTTCAGGGGAAAGAAGGGTTTTCCTTTCTTTCTTTCTCTCCTTTCAGCAGAGAACAAAAGAAAACTTACAAGGAAGCAAAGAAAAGATGGACAGCTGTCAACCCAATAAGTAGTATTTATTATATAGGCTTTCTTTAAATGTAAAGTTATTGCTATATATTCTGAATCCTCTCTTACATTCTGGTGTGAACATGCTTTTTTTCTTTTCTTATTTTGTTTTTAAGTTTTAATATTTAAGTTTATGTTTCTTTGCTTTTCTTATGTGTATTTAAGTTTCAGTAATAAAAAAGAAAAAAAAAAAGATCCACCCCCTCCTCCACAAAGAACATTGCCTAGGTTCCTATGACAGAGACTTGGAACTTTCTTAGTTCTTATCAATACAGACAGTAAAACCACCATCTGTAGAATCACCTATTTAACCCTGTGTAGGGTTAATGGAATATGAAGATCTTCCTTGTCCATTAATAGGCCCATGTGACCTTACCCCACCAATCATGGACAGATACATCCCATGCCAAGTCACAAAGAGTCAGTTATGCACGTGGGTTCTCATGCCTTTCTATGCTGAGCCAATCAGGTGCTGAGAAAAACTGTATATTTTGAGAGAGTTGAGAAAACAAATGTGAAGAAAACTACTGTGGAGTGTTGAGCATTGAGAAAATCAGCAGCAGCCGCAGGGACTCATTAGGCACTTGCTTGGGAGAAGAACTCACTGAAGGGAAAATCTCTGGAGAGGGACCCACCCATGGGAAGGATACTTAAGACCCTTCTAAGTAGCTTCAAGGAGCCCCTGGGCTGTGAAAGTGAATTGAGATGGCGGTGCTCCTAGGGCTAGTAATGTGTGTCAATATTTTTGTTGCCTAGTTGAACTTTGTTTTCCTGCATTTCCACAGTGATGTTTTGTCTGGTCTTAGTGTACACAATAAATGGTTCAGTTTTAAGTGAAGAGTGCTTATTATACCTTGCAATTTGATCTTTAAAATATATATACATATTCATAGTGGTTGCTCATATCACATTGGAGATGCACTCTGTGCACAAGTTAAGGTATTTCCTTAGACCTCCAGTGAATCACTCCTTCTTCTAGGCTCTCATCCAAGAGGAATCAAGGAACCAAGGAATAAAGCTAAATCTATCCCTCAGTGGAAATTATGAATAGTTATCAACACCTATGAGAAGAACAAGACACACTGAAATGCCCCATGGATCTTGTGTGCTCCTTGCATCATCCACTCAGGGATTTTGCATCCCATGATGCAATCAGACCCTGATGTCCTGGAACCAGAGGGTAAAACAAAAATGGGAAGACTCTACTGATCATTTTCTGAAAGAGATTTCACAAAACAGAAACTCCTAGGAATATTATAGCCAAATTCTGAAGCAAACAGACCAAGGAGAAAATACTGCAAGGACCCAGAGCCACTGTTAGGATTACACAGGATTTAGCAGCTTCTACATTAAAGAACTGGAGGGCTTGGAGTGTGGTATTCTGAAAGATAATGGAACTAGAATTACAACTAAGAACCACCTAGTCAGTGAAAGTATAATCCTTCAGGGGGGAAATGGACATTTAATGAAATAGAGGACTTTCAAATATTCCTAGCTGTAGATCAGAACTGAACAGAAAATCTAATCTTAAAATATAAGACTTAGGAGAAGTATAAAAAGACAAACAGAGAGGCAGGGCCAAGATGGCAGAGTAAAGGCAGGGACTCACTTGAGCTCTCCCTCAAACCCCTCCATTTTATACCTTTCTAAAATGACTCCAAACAAATTATAGAGCAGCAGAAGTCACAAAAAGATAAAGTGAAACAAATTTCCAGCCCAAGACAACTTGGAAGGTTGGCAGCAAAGGTCTATTGTATAACAGTAAGGAAAGAGCACAGTCCAGCACAGGCTATGCCAGCACAGACCAGGTCCTAGCAGACCTGGAGCAGCCCTTGTTGTAACTGAATCAGTGGCAACAGGGGCAGTTTGCAGATGTCTCAGTTCACAAAGGCTGAAGACAACTTAGAAAGTCAGGAGGAAAGGCCTTTCACATCTAAATGAGAGAGGAGCCCAGTTCAGTACAAGCCATACCACCATAGCCCCTGCCACAGCAACCAGGAACAAGCTTTGAGAATGACTGAATAAACAGTGTCAGTAGCTGCTTCCAGAACTCTCAGCTCACATATGGTAATGGGGTCAAACAGGTGGTCACAAGACGATTACAGGAGTCTTTTTGCTAGCACTGAGGGGGGACTCTATTCACAGTCCTGGATGGCAGCCTCAGGGTGAAGAGGATCACTAGCACAGCAGAGCTTGTGTTCACAATGGAGGGGGGACCCTCCTCACTGTTTTGGGGCAAAAAAGAGTGTCTGTGATCACTCAAAGACTAGAGCAGAGGCCAGGAGAGTAATAAATACCTCTTCTTAGATCATACCACCTTGGAAGAATTGAAAACTTATAGGTTCCTAAAAGTATCTCTGAAAACAGTTGCACAAAACCTCTGGAGCTTGTGACAGTGTGCCCTCTACCCTGGAAGCAGAGCCCTATTTTAACAAAGAGCTAAAAGTCAAGTAATAGGATGGGAAAATGAGCAAACAACAGGAAAAAAAGAGCTGCTAAAAGTTACTATGGTGACAAGGAAGATCATAACACACTCAGAGTCAAAGCTCCTGCATCTAAAGACTTCAAGAAAAATATAAATTGGTCTCAGGCCAAGGAAGAGCTCAAAAAGGATTTTGAAAATCAAGCAAGACAAAGAAAACTGAGAAAAGAAAATGAGATTGACACAAGAAAATCATGAATAATGAGTTAACAGCTAGAAAAAGGAGACACAAAAAATACTGAAGTAAATAACACCTAAAAAACAGACTAGGCCAAATGTAAAAAGAGGTACAAAAATTCAGTGGAGAAAAGAATGCTTTAAAAAGCAGAACTGGTCAAAAGGAAAAGGAAGAACAAATGCTTATTGAAGAAAATAATTCCTTAAAAATTAAAATGAAACAAATAGAAGCTAATGACTTTATGAAAAGTCAAAAATCAATAAAACAAAACCCCCCAAAAATGAAAAATAGAAACAAATGTGAAATATCTCATTGAAAAGACAACTAACCTGGAAAATAGATCCAGGAGAGATAATTTAAAAATTGTTGGACTACTTAAAAGCCATGATAAAAAAAAAAAAAACCTAGATACCATTTTTCAAGAAATTATGAGGGAAAGCTGCCCTCATATTCTAGAATCATAGGGTAAAATACAAATGGAAAGAATCCACCAATCACTTCCTGAAAGAGATCCTGAAATGAAAACTGTCAGGAATATTACAGCCAAATTGAGTCTCAGGGCAAAGAGAAAACAGTGCAAGCAGACAGAAACAATTCCAGTAGTGTGGAGCCACAGTCAGGATAACACAAGATTTAGTAGCTTCTCCATTAAAGGATCAGAGGGCTTGGAAATATGATATTCCAAAGGGCAAAGGAGTTAGAATTACAACCAACAATCTCCTACCCAGCCAAACCAAGTATAATCTGTCAGGGGGGAAATGGACATTCAATAAGATAATGGACTTTCAAGAATTCTTGATGAAAAGACCAGAGCTGAATAGAAAATTTGACTTTCAAATACAAGACTCAAGAGAAGCACAAAAATGTAAACAGTAAAGGAAAACCATAAAGTACTTAATCATTTTAAATTGTTTACACTCCTACATGGGAAGATGATATTTGTAACTCTAAGACTTTTCTCATTATTAACTTAAGTAGAAGGAGTATGTATAGACAGAGAGCACAGGGGTGAGTTGAATATTAAAGGATGACATCTAAAAAATAAAATTAAGGGGTGAGAGAAGAATAAGAGAGAGATAAAATGGGGTAAATTATCTCACATAAAAGAGGCAAGAAAAAGCTTTTGCAATGGAGGGGGAGAGAGGGTAGGTGAGGGGAATGAGTAAACCTTACTCTGATCAGAATTGGCTCAAATTGGATATAGAAATCTTAATTACCCTACAGGAAAGTAGGAGGAAAATGGGATAAGAGAAGGGGGACAGTGACAGAAGGGAGGGCAGACTAGGGGAGTAGGAAGTCAGAAGCAAAACACTTTTGAGGAGGGTCAGGGTGAAAGGAAAGAGAGAATAGAATAAATGGAGGGACGACCAGGATGGAGGGAAATAAGGTTAGCAAAAGTAACTGTGAAGAAGATTTTGAAGCAACTTTCTCTGATAAAGACTTCTTTTCCCAAACCTACAGAAAATTGAGTCAAATTTATAAAAATAAGAGCCATTCTCCAACTGGTAAATAATCAAAAGATATACATTTTCAGATAAAGTAATCAAAGGTATCTATAGTCCTATGAAAAAATACTCAAACTTACCACTGATTGGAGAAATGCAAACTAAAACTACCTCACATGGCTAACAGGACAGAAAAGAAAAATGAGAAATATTGAAGTGGATGTGGGGAAAATAAGACTTGAATGCCCTGTTGAGGCAGTGGTGAACTGATTCAACCGCTCTGTAGAGCAATTTGGAACTACGTCCAACAGGCTAAAAAATCATGCATACCCTGTGACCTAGCAAAACCACTATGAGGTTTATATCCCAAAAGAGTTTTTTTTAAAAAGGACCTATATTTACAAAAAAATTTATAGTAACTCTTTTCTGGGGGTAAAAAATTAGAGGTTGAAGGGATGCCCATCAATTAGGGAACGGATAAACAAGTTGTGGAATGTGATTATGATGGAATATCATTGTACTATAAGATATGATGAGCAAGATGCTCTCAGGAAAACCTGGAAAGACTTGCATGGACAGATGCAATGTGAAATGTACTATGTAAAAAGTAACAGCAATATTGTAAGACAATCAACTGTAAATGACTTAGGCTATTCTCAGCAATACAATGATCCAAGAAAACTCTGAAGAACTTATGATGAAAAGTGCTATCCATCCCCAGAGAAAGAACTGATGGTGTCTGAATACAGATCAAAGTATACTTTTTTACTTTATTTTTCTTGAGTATGTTTTCTTTCACAACATGATGATTACGGATATGTTCTGCATGACTACACATACATAAGCTATACAGAATTGCTTTCCTTCTCAATGTGGGGCAGAGGGAAGAAAGGAGAGAATTTGGAACTCATTGTTTTTACATATAATTGGAGAAAAATAAAATATTCAATATTTTTTTAAAACAAAAAAGGTAGTCAGGAAAGAAAAACCATAGGACATTCAACAAAGCCCAGCAAGAAACAGAAATTTCATTTAAAATAACTGTTGAGGATTTAAAATACTTGGGGGACTACCTACAAATACAGTAGATGAACACAATTAGAAAACACTTCTCACACAAATAATGTCAGATATAAACAATGTCATGGCAAGTAAAATAGGATCTTTTGCTGGTTTTGTTTTAGTATAATCAAGTATAATGCTTCTATTTGAATGTGACTGAGGAGGAAAGACTGAGGGTGAGGTTTTCTTTTGGGGCTTAGTTTTTGTAATAAGGTTTGAGTGCTAGACAAAGACTCTGGGAAGCCACTAAGGAGCTCTCCAGCTTTGAGAACACAGATGTCATGCTTCCCTCTCTGGTAACTACGGTCAGAGAGTTTTACCTGAAGAAGCCATGCCTGTTGACTTTTAATTTCTCTGTATTTTCCTTGAAGTTTAGGGTGCCGACTCCCCTGAATTATGTGAATGATATATATTCTTGGTTAAAGGATTGACATATTGTGCTTGATTAAAATAATTGTTAGCCTCTCAAAAGTTGCCTTTCCTTTTATGAATGCAGATCTAAGAACCTGTGAAAGCAGGTCCCCCTGTGTATGTGGGGGTGCTTACTGATACAAACAACTGTAAAAATATTAATTGCTCATGGATATGCTATGAAAATCTATTTATTCAGTGCCATGCCAAACTATCAGAAAAGTGTTTTATAAGGCTAGACAAAATAATAACAAAATTCATCTGAAAGAAGAAAAGAGAAATAATATCAAGAAAATCAGTGAAAAAAATTTGAAGGAAGGTGACCTAAGCCTACCAGATTTCTAAGTAGATTATAAAGGAGTAATCATCAAAACAATCTGGTTTTACTAAAAATAGAGTGGTTCATCAGTAGAATAGATTAGGTACACAATACATTATAGTAAATTACCATAGTAATTCAGTGTTTGATAAACCCAAAGATCAAAGCTTTGGGGATAAAAACTTCCAGGAAAACTGAAAAGAAGCTTGGCAGAAACTCTGCGCAGATGAACATCTCACACTGAATACCAAGATAAGGTCAAAATGAGTAGGTGATTTAGACATAAAGAGTGATGCCATAAACAAATTAGGAGCATGGAAGTTTATATATCAGATCTATGGATAAGGGAAGAATTTAGGACCAAACAAGAGATAGAGTTATAAAATGTAAAATGGTTAAATTTGGTTATATTAAATTTAAAAGGTATTGCAAACAAAACCAATGCAAACAAAATAAGAAAGAGAGCAGAAAAAAATTTAAAAAATTACAAGTATCTTTGATAAAGCTTTCATTTCTCAAATACATGGAGAAGTCAAATTAATAATAAAATTCTGTAAGAATGCAAATTATTCCACAAGTGAAATATGGTCAGAGGATATGAAAACGCAGTTTTCAGCTAAAGAACTCAAAGTGGAGGGGGGAAGATAAAGAACCTTTTTGAACAAAAATATTTTTGGCAGCTCTTTTTCTGGTGGCCAAAACTAGAAATCAAGAGGATGCCCATCAATTGGGGAATGGCTACGCAAGTTGTGGTATGTAAATGTAAAGGAATATTATTGGGCCTAAACTAATTTTGGGCTTTGGTACTGCCCCCAGAGGGTCCCCAACACACTGGAGACTTTTCTAACCTCTTTGCAGCATTCCTAAAACTGCCTGTTCATCTGTCATCACTGGTCCTGCCACAAGACCAGCTCACCTAGTTTTCATTTCCCTGATGACATATTTTAATCAAGCAAGCAATCAACAAGGATTTAATAAGCCCTTACAGGTGCCAGACCCTTTACTATTAATGCTTTTCTTTGATGCTCGCCACTGGTTATGTCACCAGTCTGCTTCCACCCATGAAGCACCTTTCTATTGCAACCCAGAAAAATGTCATCTACATCTTTTCAAAGTCTATGCTGATTGATGAGTTATCTCTGCATTCACATAGTCTTTTCACACAACTCCTTTTTTCTCCTCATCAGAATTGCTTCCCTTTGTGTCCTCAGAATTTCGAGTTTCTTATCTTTCAAAGAAAGACTTAATCTATGGATTTTATTCAATGTGACCCCTCTCTACCCCTTCTCTGAGCCCTTTGAAATCTGTTCTCCAAAAAGAAAGAGCTTATGTCATATTATACCAGGCTTTTCTCTCTCTTGCAAACTCTAAGAGATAGGAATCAATTTCCTTCCAAGGTTTCTGAGAAACCCATTTCCTTCTGTTAGTGAGTCAGAATTAGAACAGAATTTCCCCTTGGTGGTTTCTCCATCTTTTTGAACAATGAAATTATTAGTTCATCTACTTTTGGCAGTGTTCCTGCTGGTACCTGAATTACTGAAGTCCCACAACTCTACAATATCTTATCTTACTTGAGTGCAACACTTCTGGCCTATTTCCTTAAGATTTCATCTATCTTCTCTTTCTGTCCAAGATGTCTGAAGTATACTACAATGCAGACTTGAATCCTCACTACCTCTAAAACATATTCTCCATGGTAGGAGTCATGTGCCAGACATAAAACAATTTCAACTTTTTCCATAGTGTAGGACACAGAAGAAATTGGGACAGGGTACTTATATATGTTGCTATATGACTTCCACTAAGGCCAAGGGAAAATGTCCAAGATCCAACCTAGTGAGGGTCAGTTAATGTCCCCTTACACATGACCTGGGGCAGAAACCAAGGCTGGAGAAGCATAAACTGCTCAACTTGGGGGGAGGCTGAGACACTTTGGGATACAAACCCCAAGAAAACTGCAAGCAAAAGGGGAAAATAAAGAAAAAAGATTAAAAATACCAAAGATATTGGAAGGAAGAAAATGCAATAAAAGACAAGCAGATAAACCAATGGAGCCTATAATAATAAAAGCAGGGAAAAATGGCCTCTAAATCAAAGAGTTCAGGCATCTATAGTACATACTTTAAGACGAAGAAAAATGAATAAATACCTAATAGAGAAAAGGATCCAAAGAGAGAACAGAAACACATCAGCATGTAACCTGAATAGTCTAAAAAAGAAATAAGAATTTTGAAAACACAATTTAATGTCTGAAAAAATCAGCAGAATAAAACATAATTGCTAACAAGTCTTGCTAAAGAAACAAGAGAGTGAATAACTGGTTGGTGATAAAAATACAGGCAAGTGAATACATAGAAAAGAAACAAAAAACAACATTATAAAAAGAAAACAAGATCTCCAAACAAGAAAAATACATTAAGCTTTATGATAGAATATGTAGAAACAACTTAAGAATTATAGGAATCCCGGAGGAACATGACAAGTCAAAAAACTTAATTCAAGTTCAAAACTCCATGCTTTAAGAAATAGAAGAAAATTTTACCACAGAACTAACAGAAAGAATCCATGGATTGCCTCCAAAAAAAAACAACAACCCTCCCTATGCTCTAAATGCCTACATAATGGTTAAATTTGACAATTCCCCTGATTAAAAAAAATTCTGCCAAGTGTCTGGATATTTCTCTGGCTGTCCTACATGTCCAGAATGTTTTTCCTCCTTATCTACATCACCTGGATTCTTTGACTTTCTTGAAGTTCCCAACTAATATCTCATCTTCTAAAGGAAGACTTTCCCTATCCCTCTGAATTTTTGTGCCTTCTCTTGCTTAATTATTTGCCATCTTTCTTGTATATACTTTGCTCCTCATTATTTGCAGATTCCATTATTTGCAAATTCAGCTGCTTACTAAAATTTATTTGTAACCCCCAAATCAATAGTTAGGATGCTTCCAAGGCTATTTACAGGATATGTGCAAAACAATGAAAAATCCGAAATTCCTAATATGCCCATTTCTGGCTAAGGATCCTACGTCTAAATGTAGCCCCAATTTTAAACACTTAACTACCCCATATTTGCCTCTTATTCAAAGATACTTAAAGATTAGAGGGAAAAAGCCAAGCAGACAAGGTTGATACCATTTTTCAAGCCAGTTTGGGAGGGAAAATTGCTGAAACCATCAACACATCATGAAATCCAAACTCCTGAGGTAGAACTGCCAGATGTCCACATGCCACCCTCATCATCTTCTTCCCTATCAGCAGAATAAGTTTCAGGAGTTTCTCCCTTGTGTTTTATGAAGTAGGCCAAGGTCAAGATAGTTAGCCAAAGAGTGCACTGCCCCATCACACATCCTTGCAGCTACATCAAAAATCAGATTGAAGTTACTGTTTCTACAAAATTTTAAATGCTTGATTTTTGTTTACTGTTTATTTTCGGGAGTTTATTTTCATTACTGTACAATAAAATATATAAGGGGTTATCACAGTACTGTATATGTTTACTGTATGTGTGAGTACTGTGTGTATATGTATACAGTTATCCTTACCACATCTCAACTTTCCCTGTTGTGGTTTCAATATATTATAGGTCAGCACTAAGAAATTAAATAGGAATTTGGGGGGAGTTTGGTGGAAGTAGCAAGACTACATGAGAAGGCCAGCAGATGACACTGAAAAAAGTTTAGAAACTCAGAAATGCATAAGATATATGTATGGTATTATATAATATCCATGTATTTTATCTTTTAATGCCATAAATATACAATTTCTTTTTCAAAGTTAAAGGTTGTGAAAAGAACACGAAAGCTAGCAGACAACAAAGGTTAGAAATATATAGAGATAGTTTTAAAAGTTTAGTAATTCACAAATGCATAATAAAAAATTAAATTTGTAGTGAAAGAACTGCCATTCTACACACTGGTTTGAGGAAGTCAAAAATGTTTAACAGAAATGTCTCACATGATATCTCACAGTGATCTCAAGTTTTTGGTACTGCATTATTTAATCACCATAAACTATTGAAATCATGCATCCCAAGCATAGTGCTCATTCCTAGTGGTTCAGAAAGTACTCCCAAGAAACAGAGGAAAGTGATGGACTAGAAGGAAAAAGTAGAATTATTGGATATGCTTCATTTAGGCAAAAAAGGCTACTGGAGTTGGCCACCATTACAGTGTTAACGAATCGACTGTAAAGCATATTAAGGAAAAAAGAGAAGAAAATCCATGAAGGCTCTGCTGCAGTTACACTAGCAGCAAAAGTTTAGTTTCAAAGTTGGTTGACTTTAATCAAAGACCACTGCAGAGAAAAGGAACAAAAAGTTTAAGTAGAGATAAGAGAAGAATGGGTAGAAAAGCAAAAACAAACAGGTGAAGTCTGTTTGCACAGTGTGAAGAGGGTAGAGATTGAAGAGTAAAGAAACTGGACTTTTTGGAAAGTGATTTCAGAAGGGTTTGATGTAAGACAGCAGAGATAAATGCAAAGATTCATCTGACCTCTCTCAAATTCCCTTCCAAATTCCCTTAAAATAATGCCTAAAAAGACATTCTGGAATGGCAAAGCAAACAAAAGGATTGGATGAAAAAATAGTCCAGTCCAGGGCAACTTATGTACAAACTAGTAGCAAGGCCCCTGTCCTCCTGCACTCCAGCAGCAAAGCACCTTGGTCCTATAGAAGGCAGCAAGCAGCAGCAGGACTTGGAGCCAACTAAATTTGTGGTAGAGCAACTTCTGAAGCTCTTGGCCCACAGCTAGTAAGGGGGTTGGACAAGTGTTCAAGAGAAGATTACAGGGGACCTTTTGTTGGCACTGGATGCAGAACTCTATTACACTGCCCATACAGGGATCCAAGTCACAGTTCCAGAGCAAACAGGAACATTAGTATACTAGAGCTCGCAGCTACAAAGGAGCAGAGACCCTGGTCACAGTTCCAGGGCAGAAAACAGTACTTGGGATCACACACAGACCAGAGTACAGGCCAAGAAAGCAATGACTACACCTTTCCTTAGATCATACTGCCTCGGAAAATCTGAAAACTTACTGACCTCTAGAAATAGCTCTGAAAACAAAAGAACAAAAACCTGAAGCTCTGGACAGTGCCCCCTCTACCTGAGCAGCAGAGCCCAATTTTGACTTTAAGTCAAAAAATAGGCTAGAAAAGTGAGCAACCAACAACAGAAAGAACCTGACAATTGCAATAGTAATTTAAATGGAAAGATCTTTCTCATTCATTAATAGGCCCATATGACCTGCTTGAATCACCAGGAAGCCTAAGTCACATGTGGTGGGAGGAGCTTGTTGAACAGGTAGAACAGGAAGGGTGGAGGGAACTGGCAGGGAATGAGTGAGTGTGGTCAGGGCAGAGGAGAGAGGATACAGGCAGGCAGGCACAGCAAGGCTGAGGCTTGTGAGTGTTTATTTGCTTGTGAGAAGGCCCTGGCAGAGTAGGGGAGGCTTGGGAATTGGCTTTGCCCCTTGTAGTGATCGTTGTTTATTAACTTCTTGGTCATCATGACAGATTTATCTTTCTGGTTCTGGCATTTGGCTTGCTGGTGTCTAAATAAATGTTTTTCTTCTGTCTTCTATATGGAGAGTCTTTTATACTTGGCAATTGAGAGCTACACTGGCATATTCATAGTCACCACCAGTGTTGTGAATATTGCCTTAGTGATACATTTGGTGTCCCGAAAAGGATTGCAGGGTATAAAATGACTAAAGGATTTAGAGGAAGAAATTAGTATCCCATGTTGGGATGATTTAACATATTCCTTGCTAGCAAAGGAATGGGCTAAAAGTACTGGACTCTGTGAAAACTGGGAAGCAAGGTTATAGTAGGGAACCTGGAGACTTGAAAAGGTGTTTACATGGAATTCCAATTAAACCAGGAAAGTAACTAGCAGGAGTAAGCAGGAGAGACTGAATTTTACAGAATTGAGCTGCTTAAGGAAAACAATTCAGATGGAAAAAGTTAGTTAGTTTATATGGGAATTCTCAGCTTTTGAGCTCTCCTTTAAAAGAGCAGGCTGGGGAGGGGGGTCTGAATTGGAAGAAAAGGCTATTCATTTAGGTCAGAAGAAGCTGAAGGCTAACAAAAGAAATGTGCATATGATCTTTGTACAGACCCAGCCTAATTGCCACATTAACAACTGCCAGGAGAGAGCATGAGAGGAGAACATAAGGAAGTCAGGGGAATTAAGTGAAATAATGCTAGAGAGAAAAGTTTCTCAGGCAGAAGCACATCCAATAGTGAAGCAGAAACAGGAAAACCAAGGAGGTAACACAGTGTTTAGAGAAATAATTGAGGATTTTATTGAGCAGGAAGTAACAGATATTTTGACTCCATTCTCCTTAAAAATTAAAATTGAACAAATGGAAAAGGAGGTACAAAAGCTAACTGAAGAAAATAATTCTTGAAAAATTAGACTTGGTCAAGTAGAAGCTTAATGAGGCATAAATAATCAGTCAAGCAAAATTTTTAAAAAAGTAGATGAAAATGTAAAATAGTTCATTTGAAAAACAACTGACCTAGAAAACAAATCCAAGAGAGAAAAATCTAAAAATTATTGATCTATGATAAAACCATGATGAAAAAAGAGCCTTGACAGTATCTTCCAAGAAATCATCAAGAAAAACTGCTCTAAGATCCTAGATCCAGACAGCAAAATAGTCATCAAAAGAATCCACAAATCACCTGAAAGAGATCCCAAATTGAAAATGCCAAGGAATATTGTTGCAAAATTCCAGAATTATCAGGTCAAGGAGAAACTACTGCAAGCAGCCAGAAAGAAACAATCCAAATATTGAGGAGCTATATTCAGGATCACACAGGATCTTGCAGCTTTCTATGTTAAAAGATCAGAGGGATATGAATATGATATTCCATAAGGCAAAGGAGCTTGGACTACAACCAAGGATCAATTATCCAACAAAACTGAGCAGAATCTTTCAGGAAAGGAAATGGAAATTCAAAGAAATAAGGGATTTCCAGACTATCTTGATGAAAAGACCAGCACTCAATAGAAAATCTGATCTTCAAATACAAGACTCAAGAAAGGCATAAAAAGGTAAACAAGGTAAAAAGGGGAAAAGAACTTATTCAATATGGGCAAACTATTTACATCCCTATGTGGGATGATGATGCTTTTTAATATTGAGAATTGTGTATGCATTACAATATTTAATGTATGTCCCTACACGTAGATAGAGGGTGTGGATATAAATTAACTGATGTGGTTAATGGGTACAAAGGGAGAACAGTTATGGAGGAGGCAGAAAAGAGTAAATTCCATCAGATGAAGAGGAACAAAAATATTACAGTACAGAGAAAGAAGGGAGGGAGATGAGCATTGTTTGAGTTTTACTGTCATTAGATTTGGTTCAAGGAGGGAATAACATTCTCAATAAAGTATAGAAATCTAACTTGCCCTACAGGAAGTAAGAGGAGAAAGGAGAAAGAAAAGAGAGGGGGTGTTTAGAAGGGAGGGAAGAAGTAGAAAGGGAAAATGGAAATTACAGTAAGGGGGGGTTGGTAGAAGGGAGGGGAGATTGATGGAGACAGTGGTCAAAAGTAAAACTCTTTTGAGGAGGGGAAGAGAGAAAGGAGAAATAAAAACATACACAAGGGGGAAATAGGATGAAGAAAAAGACAGGTAGTAATCATAACTGTAAATGTGAATGAGATAAACTCTCCTATAAAATGGAGGTGGATAGCAGAACAGATTAAAAACAATAATCTTACAATAGGTTGTTTGCAAGAAACACATTTAAGACAGGTTAAAGGTAAAAGGCTAGAGTAGAATATGCTTCAACTGAAGTAAAGAAAAAGCAGGGGTAGAAATCCTAATCTCAGACATAGCAAAAGCAAAAAGAGATAAAAAAGAGAAAAGGAAGTAAACTATATCCTGCTAAAAGGTACCATAGACAATGAAGTAATATCATTACTAAACATAAATGCACCAAGTGGCATAGCATCCAAATTCTTAGAGAAGTTAAGGTAGTTACAGGAAGAAATATAAAGCAAAACTATACAAGTGGGGAACCTCAATCTCCCCCTCTCTGAAATTGATCAATCTATCCTCAAAATAAACAAATAAGAAGTTAAGGAGAGGAACAGAATTTTGGAAAATGTAGGTATGACAGACCTCTGAAGAAAACTGAATGGGGATAGAAAGAAATATACCTTTTTCTCAGCAACACATGGCACCTATACAAAAACTGATCATGTACTAGAGCATAAAAACGTCACAATCTAGTGCAGAAAGTCAGAAATAGTCAACGCATCCTTTTCAGATCAAAATGCAATAAAAATTATATGTACTAAGGGGCCATGGAAAGACAGACTAAGAAATTATTGGAAACTAAATAATCCAATCTTAAAGGATGAGTGGGTCAAACAACAAATCATAGAAACAATCAATAACTTCATTCAAGAGAATGACATTAATAAGACATTTGTTGCCAAAAAAGACCATGACATACCATCAGAGAAAAGATGACATGACTTAAAAAGTAGAAGAGTAGATGCAGCTGGCTGAATGGGGACCCAGCTAGCTGGGTAACTCAACTCCTCTCCTGTTTCCCTCCCCCTCCCCTTCCTTCTCCAATCCAAAGGATGCTAAATTTGGATGGCCAAAATATGCCCAGTTGACTTGGGTTTTACTGGCCCCTTTCACTGCCTTTCCTTCCTTTACCTTTCTCCTGTCCTGTCCTGTCCTCTCCTTAAACCTTAAACTTGCTGCACTCTGAAACCAGGACTCCAATGGGCCCTACCTAAGAGCTCCTCTTGACCCTCCTACCTTTAGAATGATTATCAATAGTAACTGTTGCTGTTTCCCTCCCAGCCTGATGTCTTTCTTTTTCTTGGCTTCATTAAAGGGGCCATGCCCTGGCTACTTTTTAAACAAGTCTATTCAATGAATGGGAGTTGCATCACCCTAAATGAGTACCTGCAAAGACCTTGGCCTAAAGGGCTAAAGGTCTCCCACTGCATTCTGGGTCTTCTCCAGTCATCCTGAGGAATATCTGGTCACTGGATTCAGATGGTTCTGGAGGACAAGTGAGGCTGGTGACCTGCACAGCCCTCCCACACTCAAAACAAAGTCAAGTACAAGTCATGGCATGGTCTTCTTTGGCAACGAAGGACAAACACGTCTAATAAGACAACCTACCAAAACTTATGGGATGCAGTGAAAGCTTTTCTTAGGGGAAGTTTTACATTTCTGAATGCTTACATGAATTAAATAGAGAAAAGGAGATCAATGAATTGGGCATGAAACTGAAGAAGCTAGAAAAAAACAAATTGAAAATCCCCCATTAAAAACCAAATTAGAAATACTGAAAACTAAAGAAGAGAGTAACATAATTGAAATTAAGAAAACTATTGAACTAATAAATAAAACTAAGAGCTGGTTTTATGGGAAAAAAACAATAAAATTGATAAACCTTTGGTCAATTAGCTTTAAAAAAAGAAAACCAAATTACCAGTATCAAAAACGAAAATGGTCACATCGAATGAAGAGAAAATTAAAACAATAATTAAAAACTATTTTTCCCAACTGTATGCCCATAAATTTGATAGTCTTAATGAAATGGATGAATATTTGCATAAATATAAATTGCCCAAATTAACAAAAAAAATAAAATACCTAAATAACTCCATCTCAGAAAAAGAAATTGAACAAGTCATCAATGAACTCCCTAAGAAAAAATCTCCAGGGCCAGATGAATTTATAAGCTAATTCTATCAAACATTTAAAGAACAGTTAATTCCAATACCACATAGACTACTATTTGGGAAAATTGGCAAAGAAGGAGTCATACAGCAAATTCTTTTTATGATACAGATATGGTGCTGACAGCTAAACCAGAAAAAGCCAAAATAGAGAAAGTAAATTATAAACCAATTTCCCTAATGAATATAGATGCAACAATTCTAAATAATATATTAGTAAAAAGATTACAGCAACTTTTTATAAAAATAATACACTTTGATCAGGTAGGATTTAAACCAGGAATGCAGGGCTGCATCAATATTAGGAAAACTATCAGCATAATTGATCATATCAACAACAAAAGTAAAAGAAATGATATGATTATGCCAATAGAAGCAGAAAAAGCTTTTGGCAAAATACAACATCCATTCCTATTGAAAATGCTGCAGAGCCTAAGAATAAACTGAGTCTTCCTTAAAATAATAAATAGCATATACCTAAAACCATCAGCAAGCATTATATATAATGGGGATAAGCTAGATGCATTTCCAAAAAGATTGGTGGTGAAACAAGGATGTCCATTATCACCACTGTTATTCAATATGGTACTAGAAATGGTAGCTTTAGAAATGGAAGGAATAAGAATAGGTAAAGAAGAAACTAAGTTATCACTCTTTGCAGACCATATGATGATATTCTTAGAGAATCCTAGAGAATCAAGTAAAAAATTACTTGAAATAATACACAACTTTGGCAAAGTTGTAGGATACAAAATAAGCCCATATATATCATCTGAATTTCTATATACTACAAACAAAGCCCCAAAGCAAGAGATAGGAAGAGAAATTCCATTTGAAGTTACTGTAGACACTATAAAGTAGACTAGGAGTCTACTTGCCAAAACAAACCCAGGGACTATATAAACATAATTACAAAACACTTTCCACACAAATAAATTCAGATTTAAATAATTGGAAAAACAGCAGTTTCACGTGGGTAGGCTTAGCTAATATAATAAAAATGACAATTCTATCTAAATTAATGTACTTATTCAGTGCCACACCAATCAAACTACCAAAAAATTGTTTTATACAGACAGAAGAAAATAACATTAAAATTCATCAGGTCCAGAATTTCAAGGGAATTAATGAAAAGAAAAGCTAGGGAAGGTGACCTGGCCCTATCAAATCTCAAATTGTATTATAAAGCAGTAATCATCAAAACCACTTGGTAACAGCTAAGAAATAGAGGAGGGGTAGACCAGTGGAATAGGTTAGGTACACATGACACAGTAGTCAATGACTATAGCAGTCTACTGTTTGATAGACCCAAGGACCCCAGCTTCTGGGATAAGAACTCACTGTTTAGACAAAAACTGCAGGGAAAACTGGAATGTGTGGCAGAAATAGGGCATAGACTAATGCCTGACACCATATACCAGAATAAAGTCCAAATGGGTATATGATCAAGGTATGATACTATAAAAAAAATTAGGGGAGCAAGGAATAGCTTATTTGTCGGATTTATGGAGAATGGAGGAATCTATGACCAAGCAAAGAGACAGAAAACATTATGAAATGCAAAATGGATATTTTTGATTACATTAAATTGAAAAGTTTTTGCACCACCAAAACCAAAGCAACTAAGATTAGGAGTGACACAGAAAACTGGGAAAGAATTTTTACAACTAGTGTCTATGAAAAAGGTCTCATTTCTAAAATATATAGAGAACTGAGTCAAATTTGCCAGACTACAAGTCATTCCCTAATTGATAAATGTTGAAAAGATATGAATAGGCAGATTTCAGAGGAAGAAATTAAAGCTATCTATAGTCATATAAAAAGTGCTTTAAATCACTATTGATTAGAGAGATGCAGATCAAAACAACTCTGAGGTACCACATCACACCTATCAGATTGGTAAACATTACAGAACAGGAAGATGATAAATGTTGGAGAGGATGTGGGAGAGTTGGAACACTAATTCATTGTTGGTGAAGCTGTGAGCTGATCCAACCATTCTGGAGAGCAATTTGGAACTATGCCCAAAGGGCTTCAAAAATGTGCACACCCTTTGACCCAGCAATATTGCTTCTGGGATTGTATCCCCAAGAGATCATAAAAATGGGAAAGGGTCCCACATGTACAAAAATATTTGTAGCAGCACTCTTTGTGGTGGTCAAAAACTGGAAATCAAAGGGATGCCCATCAAGTGGGGAATGGCTGAATAAATTATGGTATATGAATGTAACAGAATACTATTGTGCTATAAGAAATGATGAACAAGAAGACTTCAGAAAGGCCTGGAAAAACTTACATGATCTGATGCTGAGCAAAAGGAGCAGAACCAGGAGAATTTTGTGCACAGCAACAACCACAGTGTGCAAGAGTTTTTTCTGGTAGACTTGGAATTTCATAGCAATGCTAGGACTTAAAAAAAAAAATTCCCAATCGTCTTCTAAAGCAAAATGCCTTCTACATCCAGAGAAAGAACTATGAAATTCAATCGCAGAATGTAGCAGATCATTTTTCTGTGTGTGTATTATGTTTTGGTTTGTTATATGATTTCTCCCATTCATTTTAGTTCTTCTACACAGCATGACTATAGTGAAAATGTATTTAATAGGAAATGTATGGTGTGGATCCTATATAGAATTGTATGCCATCTCAGGGAGAGAGGGAGGAGGTGGGGGGTAGGTAGGGGGAAAAAAATCTAAGTTGTACAGTAGTGATTGTAGAACACTAAAAATAAATAAAATTAATATTAATTTTAAAATAAAAATTTTTTTTAAAAAGGAAATTAATGGAGTCTGAAACCTCATCCAACAAGTTTGACTTTGATGCCTCACAAAATTCAAGAATGTATTATTAAAGGAAGTAGGGATCATGAAGAGCCAACACAGCTTCATCAATAGCAAGTCAAAGTAGAATAACCTCACTCCCTTTTCTGTCAGGGTGACTAATTTGGTAGATAAGGAGAATGTAGCACACATAATTTAACTAGATTTTTGACAAGCATTTCTCAGAATTTCTCATGGGATTCTTGTGGGAGAAATGGAGTGATGTGGCCAAGACAATACAACAGATAAGGGTCATGGTACATTTTTTTAATGACTAGACCCAAAGGGATACTCACTAATGTTTTAATATAAGATTACAAGGAACTCTCTAAGGGGAATGTCCAAGAAGTTGTACTTGATGCTTTTCTGTGTAATGTTTTTCATTAATGGCCTAAAGGCATAGACAATGAGCTTATAAAATGTACAGAAGACACAAAAGCCAAGTGGAAGGAATACCTAATCCACTGGATGATAAGAGTTAGGATTCACCAAGGCCTCTACAACCTAGAACATTGGACTTCTATCTATGTATCATCATTACCTGGCACAACAGGAGCTTTTTAATATATAGGTACATTACCTATACAAAGCAGGTTCTTAATAAAGGCTTTTTTTGTGTTAATGTATCCAATAAAATGAACTTTAATTGAAAAAAAAACACATACATCAACAAAAGAGAGAAAGAATAGATCAATGAATTGGACATGCAACTATAAATAAGAAAAACCTAATTTTAAAACCCTCAATTAAAAATCAAAATAGAAATCCTGAAATTCAAAAGAGAAAAAAAGGTTGGGAGACAAGATGGTAGAGTGAAGTCAGCAATTTTGGTAACATTACAAACCCACTCTAAACAACTTTGAAAAACTCATCAAACAGAATTCTGAGCAAGATAACCCCAACAAAATCACACTGAGTTATTTGTTTAGTCCTGGGAACCTTGGGAGGCCAAAAAGAGGGGTCTGTGGACACGAGAGGGAGCTGGCCTCAAGCAAGTGGTAGAAGCACCCCTCACTATGGGCAGTAGAGATAGCAATGGCATATATAGCTGCAGCCCCAGGAACAGCCAATGCCCACCATGAAATACCTGCTCAGAAAGAGATACCAGACAGATTCCTGTTCTAGCACTGGATGCAGGACCAGGCACCATTTAGAAACTCCATCACCCATTACAAAAGTCAAGGTCAAAGTTCTAGGGTCTACTAGAATAGTTGTGGTCTCAAAGGAATAGAGGTCAAAGTTCTAAGGCAGAAAGGAGTGGTAGTGGATAAAATGGAGCAAAGAGTCCTGGACATGACTGTAACAAAGACTAGGAGAGCAGTGGCCAAACCACAGACCAGATCATATTACTCTGGAATCTTCAAAAACTTACCAGATACCAGACCTACCTGTGAAAGTAGGACATGAAAACTAAAAGCTCAGGCTAGTCATCCTCCCCAGAGTTAAGCAGAACCCAACACAGAAACAAAGTTCAAAGACAGGACTTTCACTGCCAAGATGGCAGAGTAAGGAACGAACCCTCTGAAGCCCTCCCAAATTCCTCTCCAAACAACTTGAAACATGCATCAGAGTTAATCTAGGAGTAGAGAAGCAGCACAGGAGGAAAGGTCTGTCTCACTGGGGTGGAAGGGGAGTGAGACACAAGAGCAGCAGCAGCCCATGTGGTAGGGTGCCTAGCCTAAGGCAATTCACCATCCAGGCCCACCCTCCTGCAAGCCAAAGGCCCCTAGACAAGTCAGAAGTCTCTGTAGCATAGCAAAGCCCCACCTCCAGCACAGGCTACTAGCCAGGCTTTGACCCCTTTGTTGACCAATAGTGAGGTCCCACCCAAGGGATGGCCAACAGTGAAACCCTACCCCGAGGTCTCCCCCAGAAAGGCCTTGTTTTCATAGCAATGCAGCAGCAAGATCTAGCCCCTGGGAAGGTCAATAGAGAGCCCCACCTCCTGATATAAGGCAGAAGGGAAGCATACCCTCTAGTGCAAATAAGCAAACTAGTTCCTGAATCCCAGTGAAAGCCAAAAGCAAGACCCTAAGCCCCAGTATGAAGAGCTTGGGACAGTGCAGAACCAGAGTCCAGTTCTCATAAAAACACCGAGTCACTAAATCAGGCCTGAGTAACATATGGCCTTGGGGCTGCTTGCAGCCCACCAAAGGATTTTGGGTGGTCCACGAAAAATGCAGGGTTGCCACTGTGCACTCTCCTCTTTGTCACGTGATGTACAGCAACCAACCATCATCAGTCTGTCTCTAAACTATCTGGGATAACAAAGTAGTTAAAATTACAACCACCCACCGACCCAGCAAAACTGAATATGATCTTTCAGAGAGAAAAAATGGATATTTAATAAAATAGAGCACTTGCAAGCAATCCTAATTAAAAGACCATAGCTGAATAAAAAATTGACCTCCAAATACAAGACTCAAGGAAAGTATAGAAAGGTAAAAAAGAAACAAGAGAAAATATAAGAAATTCAATAAGGTTAAACAAACTTTCTATTTGGAAACATAATATTTGTAACTCTTTAAGAAATTTATTACTGTAAGGGCAATTAGAAAAAGCATATTAGACAGACAGTGTGAATATAAGGTGACTTTGACGGGATGATACTCTAAAAAGAGCAAAGGTGTGAGAAAGAAGATTGCACTGGGAAAAGAAGGAGGGGGAGATAGAATGAGATAAACTATCCCTTATAAAAGAGGCATGAAAGACCTATTATATTGGAGGGAAGATGTGAGAGGTGGTGGGCAAAGCTTAAACCTTACATTCATCAAAATCGACTCAGAGGAAATAATATATATACTCATTTGGATACAGAAATTGATCTTACCCTATAAGGAAGCAAAAAGGGATGAAGATAATAAAAGAGGAAAAGGAGACTGATAAAAGGGAGGGCAGATTGGGGGAGGTGGTAATCAGAAGTAAAACACTTTTAAGGAGGGAAAAGGTGGAGGTAAGTGAGGTCTGAGAGAGAAGGATAAACAAAGGGAAAAGAGCACAACGGGAAATACACAATTAGTTATCATAAGCAAAAATGGGAATGAGATGATCTTATCTATAAAAGAGAAGAAGATAGCAGAATGGATTAAAAATCAGAATCCTACAGCAGTTATTTACAAGAACACATCTGAAACATCGAGAGTCACACACAGGTAAAAGTAAGGGGCTGGAGCAGAATCAATTCTACTTCAGCTGAACCAAAGCAAAGCAACCACAATCTCTGACAAACCAAAAGCAAAAACACATGTAATTAAAAGAGATGGAAGGATACTACATCTTACTGAAAGATACTCCAGACTATGAAGTAATATCAATACTAAGCATTTATGCACCAAATGGTATAGCATTTGAATTTTTGAAGGAGAGGCTGAATGAGTTACAGGAGGAAATAAACCATGGGTGGGGAACTTGTGACCTTGTTCTCTGAAGTTTAGATTCAGTCAAAGGGCTGTACATGAGGGCCACCTGGGGTCTCAACATTGCAGGTTCCCCACCTCTGAACAGACAATAAAAGCATACTAGTGGGTGACCTCAACTTTCCCCTCTCAGAACTAGATAAATCTAACCACAAAATAAACAAGAAGGAAGTTAAGGAAGTGAATAACATTCTGGAAAAGTTAGACATGATAGATCTCTGGAGGAAACTGAATGGGAATAAAAAAGAATGTGCCTTTCTTTTTCTCAGCAGTACATGGCACCTACACAAAAATTGACTAAATGCAGAAAAGCAGAAATAGTCAATGCATCTTTTTCAGATCATAATGCAATAAAAATTATACTTGATAATGGAATATGGAAAGATAGATCAAAAATTAATTGAAACTGAATTATCTAATTGTAAAGAATAAGTGGGTCAAAGAATAAATCATAGAAACAGTAGATAACTCCATTAAAGAAAATAACAACAGAGACAACATACCAAAGTTTATGAGATGCAGCCAAAGCAGTACTTAGGAGAAATTTCATGCCTGGAATTGCTTACATCTCAATAAAATAGAAAAATGACAGATCAATGAATTGGGCATGCAACTAAGAAAACTAGAAAAAGAACAAATTAAACCCCCCAAATTAAATACCAAATTGGAATAAAATAAACTATTAGCTAATTTGATTTTTAAAGTTAAGAAAAAACAAATTACTAGTATCAAAAATTAAATCAAAAATTAAAAAAATTTACTACCAATGAAGAGGAAATCAAAACAATTGTTAGGAGTTATTTTGCCCAACTATGCCAATGAAATGGATGAATATCTACAAAAATATAAATTACCCGGATTAAAAGAATAACAGCAATATTGCAAGATGAAGAACTATGAATGACTTAGCTATTCTCAGTGATACAATGATCTAAGAAAATCCCAAAGGACTACTGAAGCATACTCTCCATCCTCCAGAGAAAAAACTGATACTGTTTGAGTACAGACTGAAGCATACTATTTTTTACTTTCTTTTATTTGAGTCTTCTTGTACAGAATGACTAAAATGGAAATGTTTTACAAGATGGCACATGTATAATTGATTGCTTACTATCTCAGGGAGGGGGAAAGGGAGGGAGGAGAGGATAAATTTGGAACCCAAAACTTTAAAAAAAAATAGTTTTAAAAATTATCTTAACATGTAATTGGGGGAAAAAAATAAAATATATTAAAATAAAATAAAGTCCACAGTCAAAAAATAGGGGGGGAGATGATAAAACAACCAAACACACAAAAGAATCACACCATAAAAATGTACTATGGAGACAGAAATGCTCCATACACAAACTCAGAAGACAGCAACAATATGAAAACATTTACAAACAAAGCCTTAAAAAAAAGTAGATTGGACAAAACCCAAAAAGAATTCCTAGAAAAACTAAAGAAATTTTTAAAAATATTTTAAAAAGCAAATAATGTTAGAAGGAAAACTGGGAAAAGAAATGAGAGGAATACAACAAACGATGAAAAATGTATTAAATGCTTCATAAAAGAGGGGGGGGAAATACTGAAGTTCCTTAACCAGAATTGAAAGATGGCAGAGTAAACAGAGGTCAGTTACCTGACCTCTCCCAAATTTCCTTCTAAGCATTTTTACAGTAAAGCCTCAAATCAAATTTTGGAATAGCAGAACCAAAAAAGGGTTTCAGTAAACAATTTTCTAGTCCAGGACCATTTAAGAGATCAGCAGAAAAGATCTGTCTTTTAAGAGACAGCCGAATCAGCGTCAGCAGTGCCTTCAGGAGCTCTCAATGCACAGACAGTAAGGAGGTTGGACAACTGGTCAAAAAGAGATTAGAAGGGACCTTTTGTTAGCACTAGGTGAAGGAGCCTGTTCATTGCCCACACAATAGTTTCAGATCACAGGGATCCTAGTCACAGTTCTAAGGCAGAGAAAAGTACTCATGATTGCTAACAGCCAAGAACATGAGTCAAAGGAGCAGTGACCATACCTCTTCTTAGATCACAGAAACTTAGAAGAACTGAAAACTTACTGAGACCCAGAACTAGCTCTGAAAACAACAGGACAAAACCCCCAAAGCTTGGGATGCTGTCCCCTCCACACCCTGGGGGCAAAGCCCAATGTCAACATAAAATGATACACCAAGAAACAGGCTTGAAAAATAAGCAAACAATTAAAAAAATAGAGAGAGAGATAAAACCTGACCATATAAAGTTACTATGGGCCTTCCTACAAAACAAATCTCCCCTAATCAAGCTTACCTTAATGGGCAGGCCCATTAATGGATGGGGAAGATCTTTAACTCTCATTGACATAATTAACATTATAAGTCATTAGCCTCCACTTGCCCAAATCTAATTTTTAAGAAATTATTTTCTTCAGTGAGCTTTTGGTACCTCTTTTTCCATTTGGCCAATTTTACTTCTACTCTCATCACAATGGGCTCAGAGGGAGCTCAAAAAAAAATACATATACATTCAGTTGGGAGAAAAAATCTATTTTGCTCTACAAGGAAGAAGGGAGAAAGAAGAGAAAGTGGAAGAGCCAATGAAATAAAAATGACAATTCTACCTAAATTAATCTACTTATTCAGTGATGCAATAATCAAACTAGCAAAAAAGTATATTATAGAGAAAGAAAATTCATCTGAAACAACAAAATGTCCAGAATATCAAGGGAATTAATGGGGGGAAATGTGAAGGAAGTTGGCCTAGCCCTACCAACTCTCAAACTATCTGGTATTGGCTAAGAAATAGAGCAGTGGATCCATGGGACATATCTGGTAGACACTGTAGAGTAAATGACCACAGTAATTAATTTTGATGTTCTCAAAAATTTAGGTTTATCACTTGACAAAATCTGATAGGAAAACTGGAAAACAGTATGGCAGAAACTACATATGGGTCAACTTCTCACACAGTAACCAAGATAAGGTAAAAAAATGCTTAATGATTTAGACATGCTATCATAAGCAAATTAGGGGAGCATGGAATAGTCTACCTGTCAGGTCTATGGATAAGGGAAAAATTTAGGACCAAACAATATATAGAGAATACAAAATGATAAATATATTATTTTGGTTATATAAAATTAAAAAGCTCTCACACAAAGTTGTCATTCTCAAAGTCAATGTAACCAAAATTAGAAGGTAAGCAGAAAATGGGTTTTTTTTACAATGTCTCTAATAAAGGCCTCATTTCTCAAATACATAGAGAACTGAGTCAAATTTATAATACAAGTGGTCCCTCAATTGATAAATGGTCAAAGGATATGAACAGACAGCTTTCAGATGAAGAAATAAATATAGTCATATGGAAAAAATACTCTAAATCTATTACTCAGAGAAATGCAAATTAAAACAACTCTGAGGTATCCTTTCAATCTATCAGATTGATGAATATGATAAAGGAAAATGATAAATGTGTGTAAAGTGGGATACTAATGCACTGTTGGTAGAGTTGTGAACCAATCCACAAATTCTGGAAAGCAATTTGCATCTATGCCCAAAAGACTATTTAAGTGTAAATACCCTTTGACCCAGCAATACCACTATTAGATCTATATCCTAAAGAGATCAATGAAAGAGGAAAGGGATCCATAAGTATCAAAATTACAGCAACAAAATTAAAAACAGAAAGGATTGCCCATAAATTCGGGAATGGCTAAACAAGTTACAGTATATGCATATGACAGAATACTATTGTACTGTAAAATATAACGAAAGAGACAGTTTCAGAAAAAGCTGGCAAAACTTTTACAAACTGATGCAAAGTGAAAGGGGCAAGAACCAAGAGTATCATTTCCATGGTAACAGTATCACTGTAAAGATAATGAAAGACTTATCAACCCTGATGAACCACAGTTGACCCACCACAGTTCCAAATGACTCATGAGGAAACATGCTATCCCACCTCCAGATAGGTAGCTAACGGATTTTTCTCATTTTTTTGGTTTTTTTGTTTTTTGGGTGGGGGAGGGGGAGGAGGGAGTATTACAGCTCATGCAGAAATTAGTTTTTAATGACTATATATATTAATAATAGGTTTTGGTTTTCTTGCCTTCTCTTAGGGGAAGGCAGAGAATTTGGAACTGAAAAAAAAGTCTATGCTTAAAAAGATTTTTCAAATGTGTAAAAGAAAAGAACAAAGGAGCTCATGAGGATCTGCTCTACAAATGGGAGCCTCACCATTAATGGGAAAAAGACAATGGCATCAAGAAAAAGGCATTTGAAATTTATCTTAAAAAATGAAAAAAATTATTTCCTTCTCAAACACCCCAAACAAAAGAAATATAAGAAGGGTAAATAAATGTGTGTGTGTGTGTGTGTGTGTGTGTGTGTGTGTTCGTCCTTCATTGCCAAAGAAGACCATGCCATCAGAGAAATAATTATATGACTTGTACTTGACTTTGTTTTTTGTGTGAGGGAGGGCTGTGCAGGTCACCAGCCTCACTTCTCCTCCAGAGCCATCTGAATCCAGTGACCAGATATTCATCAGGGTGACTGGAGATGACCCAGGATGAGGCAATTGGGGTTAAGTGACTTGCCCAAGGTCACACAGCTAGTGAGTGTCAAGTGTCTGAGGGGAGATTTGAACTCAGATCCTCCTGACTCCTGCACTGGTGCTCTGTCCACTGCACCACCTAGCTGCCCAGGGTAAATAAATGTAACAACTAAGAATAGCAACAACGGAGAGACCCCCAAGATTTCTTTCTAAATGCCTGCAAGGAGACAAAGGTGAAGTATACGTCAAATACAAGTGAAAGTAGAGTCAAAGGCCTGAAATACCATGAACTAAAACCTCCTCACACTCCACCTACCCATGAATCTATTTCTTTTTGTGGGACTAAACTGCAGAAGTGAATAAAAGCAGTGAGGGGATGAATACAATCGAATATGTGAAGTACCCTAATGAAGTCTACTAAGGGAAACTCAACTCTTGTAGTCTCTCATAGATCCTACAGATTTGGGCAAGAAGGCAAAAAGAGGGAAATGTTAAAGCGGAAAAAGGAAAAGTATTCAATCAAATACTTACTTCAGTGGTAAGTGACATAGAAGATAGAGTGTCAGGCCTGGAGTCAGGAAGACTCATTATCCTCCTGAGGTCAAACCTGGCCTCAGACATTTACTAGCTATATAATCCCGGACAAGTCACTTATCCCAGTTTGCCCCAGTTTCCTCATTTGTAAAATGAACTGGAGAAGCAAATGGCAAACCTGTTAGTATGTTTGCCAAGGAAACGCCAAAATACAACTGAAAAGTGACTGAACTACAACAATCCTTCAAGGGTGATAAGTGCTGGTGAATACTACAGAAGGGAGATAGGGACTTTCCAACAGGTATGATCCTCAGGGATTGGGTAGCGAGATCACTTATCTAGCCCCATGATAAAGGGAATCAGAGCTCACTCCTCCAGAGCAACTGACACCTAGAAGAGTGGGAAGGCATAGACCAGGGAAATAATTTTGAGGCAAATGGGAGAAAACTAATCAAGGAGAGGGCAAAAGTCAATAATAAAGTATACTATTAAGGAAATAGGAAAATTCCTATTGTGGGGCAGTATCCTCTGTATTACCCACAGGAACTGATATTTTTAAGAGAGAAACAAGAAATAAAAAATGTTAGATTGTTGAAGCTCTATCTAAAAGACACTTACATAGAAATTATTTAGAAGAACTCAAATAGGTACCATAAAGCTATAACTGCATGAAGTATAGAAAGAGTAAAGGTAGTGTTTGAAAATGAGGTAAAGAGAGCCATGAGAACAAACTGAGCTAAAATAATTAAAAAGACAATCTTTTCTTTAGAGGAAGAAGATAAAAAGTCCTAACTTGAAAAAATAAACACAATATTATATACAAGTGGAGGAAAATTTAATCCTCTCATGACTTAAAACTATGAATGGATTAAACAATCTAATAGACAAAAAAGAATGACATTGCATTAGAAAACAAAACCGATTCACTATAAGAAATATATTCTTTTAAAGAGATACACAGAACAAAAATTGATCTTCATAGAGGGTTTCCTCCCTTCTCCACCCTTTTCAATTTAAAGCCCTTTTGATTAGAAATCAACAATATATCCATAATGTAGTTATGTGTATCCCTTTCTCGACAATGTACTGTACTAATTCCATAAACTGACAGTCCAGCTATATTACAGTATGCCTATATACATTTATGTGCTTTTCACATAACAATATTATTTTATTCTATATGGCTATTTTATCTCCAGGTAAACTTGGCTTAGTAGAACATAAACTCTCTGAAGGCAGAGGCTCTGTCTTATTCAAACTCATTATCTCCCGAAGTACACAATAGAGTGGATTATACACAGAAAACATCTAATTAAATGTTATATGTGCCTACTGACTGGCAGGTCCCTATTGGGTTAGTATGCTATACATACTTATTAATGGACTGCCTGCCCCTTCACCCAGGAGAGAACTAATTTAACACTGGGGCTGGCCTGGGAAAAAGCAGCCTTGGCTGATGACTGAATTGTGAGTATATCAAGCAAACCTTATGCCTCTATAACCAGCCAGGTTGCAGAATCAAGCCCACCTAACCTGTGAATCCTATCAGATCATCAGGTCTCCAGGCAGGAAGAAAGGTTTACCATGTGCCTTACCACACAACCTATGACCACCATCCTTGCTTTTTACCTCTTGCTCAGAAAATAATAATCATACCCACGCAACTATTGCTACTGGGAAGTTTTTGAAAATATACTATCCTATAGCTCCAAAGAATCCTGTGATTCAATCACAGACTGACTGCCTTGCCACTCTGCTTCCTCAAACCCATCTATGTCATCCCCTTACCATTCCATGTGCACATCCCATTTTACCTCCCATTCTTCTATTGGGCTAACCAATTTCCTATCACCCTCCCTGCTTGGGGCCTGCCCTGAGCTGTGGCCTGGAAGCTTACCTCTCCTGGAAACCAACTGCTTTTACTGGTCTTCCAACGGTTCTGGCCCCTCCTGTGGGGGAGGGGAATTACCAGACAGTTCACTCCAGGAGGCTGCTTACTGCATTGTATTCTCACATCACTTTCCCTTCTCCTGGTCCCCGGCTATATATACTCCGCCGTAGCTCCTCCCATGTTCCACCCTGGAAGCAGAGCCAGCTCCATAAGGGGCGTTCCCAGCACCCAAAGGCGGGTTCTCACCCCAAGTGTCTCCAGGCTCACCAGGGGGCCACGGTCCAGAGCCCAGCCCTCTACAACTCCCCCTTTTTGTTTAAACAGGGGTGGTGTCCTGCAAGTCGGGGAGTTGCGGGGATGCAAGGAGGGAACGCAGGTCATCCTTCACTTCTAGGATAGCTCGTCTGATCAACGCGCAGGTACATCGCAGCAAACAAGGGAGGCAGATGCAGATCAATAGCAGGAACGTAGCAGGAACTATAAAGGTGGTGAGCCATTGAAAGTTCACCAGACTATCAAGCCAGTGGGTGAGCTCATCGCCTTCTCAAGCACACTGTCGCTGGAACTTGGCACTGGTGTTCCACAGCTCCTTAATGAACAGGGCTAATTGATGTATGTCCCCAGTCGCGTTGTCTGCAAGGAGGGTGCCTTGCAGCGCAGCACAGACTCTGTCCCAGCCGCCAGGAAACGAGGTGTTGGTTCCATTAACGGGCAATGGAGTGACACAAAGCGGGGCATATTTATAGTGGCATTGTAGCTGCATATAGAGTTGGGTAAGTTGAAGTTTATCTCCAAGCCACAGGACTGTGGTGGCAAGGGCTCTGATGGAAAGCTGGAAGTGGGTATTGATGGAATTTTGGACAGCCCAAGCGCCCAGTTCTTCTTGCATGAAGGTTTGAAGAGTGGACGCCAGGACATCTAAGCTCTGTTGCAGTTCTTGGATCTGGAACTCCTCAAAGATCTCAATAGCAAGATTCAGGAGTCCTAATATGGTGCCGCGGGCCTCTTGGCGAGTGCAGGTCAAAGGGGCCTTTGGGGGTTTGTGGGCGATGCGTTGCCACAGTTTGTCAGTCGGTGTAAGAGCAAAAGGTTCAGCTTTGACAGGAAACAAGTGGTAGGGGACCCCCGCACCAGGAAAAGCAGGCAGTCTTTATACTGGAAGTCAATGGTGTCAGTAAGGGTTGCAGTGAGGCAGGTGACGTTGTATTTGGGCAACCCCGCTGATGGTGACATGGGTGTGATGGAGGTGTTTTCAGGATGGCAGAGAAAGAATGCTAACAAAGCGAGTCCTTGCCCTCCTCACGATGGTGGCATGTACTGTTGGAATTTCCGAACACCGCATTCCAGGTAATCCATGTGAAGTCACGGCAGTGGGTCAGGTCTTTTGTGGAGTTGAAACATGGCCATATCTCCACTGATGTGTTTGTGGGGATGAAGGCAAGTCCCACTTTCCAGATCTCCGAGTGTGAAGTCCCATAGGGGGAGGCTACAGGGGCAGGGGCTGGAAGCTGTCGGTACCTCTTATATTTGGCTACATGGTCCCAGAAATGGAGTGACACATTGCCTACAGTTGGTCCGCAAGAGAACACACCGGTGGAACAAGCCTTGTAGGGTTCCCATACATCTCCATATCCTTCTAGACACGGGGTTGGGGCATGGGTGTGGTTGAAATACGTAGAATACTGGTGAAATGACTGGCTCTGGGTCCGGGTACAGTTTATGGAGTGAGGTATGGCAAGCAGAGATACATTAAGTCGAGCAGTATGGTTGTATATGTCGAGAGCGAAATGCGGATTGGAAGTACCAGCAAATGTTCTCAACTGTAAGCAGTATGCGGTGAGGTTGGTGAGGTTGGCCACTGTGAGGCAAATAGGCTATGTATAGGCTACAAAAGTCATGGGGCTCCAGAAGGTGTGTGAAGCGGCAGCCTCGGGAGTTCCCATCCGGGCGCCCCACTAGATGCAATCGGAGGGGCTGTCTCCCACTAACTTGGAGGCGTTGCCTCTGACAAAGAGTTTTGAGGGTCCATTCCCCCATCCCAGCACTCTCATGGTTGGGGGGTTCTTCATTACTGCCCAATAGTGAGCTCAGCCATTTTCCGCGCCCATTTCCTCCTTCTCCTGGTGCCCGCGCCCCCAACGACTTCGCCTCGTCTCCTCCCCTGGTTGTGGCCAGTCCTCCGGGCTTTCCTGGTTGGAGTTCTGCTGCCCATCATGTTGGGACCCACCGTTGGTCAGCCTCTGTACCGCCATCTGGTAAAATACAAAGATGACCCTGTCCTCTAATAACAACTGTGCTGGGGCCTTCCCAGCCCCCGGTTGGTGACTTCCACATCACCCGTGCACCTGTTAAGCAGGTGGAGGGTTGGGGGTCAGAAAGGGATAGTTTGGTCTTTGGACGAGAGGAGACAAAGAAGCGCAAAGCCGGCGTGGTGTTGTCATCCCGAAAAGTCAAAAATTATAGGTGAACACCACCTAGGCCAGCACAGCTCCAGAGAGGTGACCCCCAGCTCCCCCTTTTTGTTTAAAGAGAGGAACCTGAATCCATGGGGTAAGGGACGAAGGTCTCAGTGTCTGCAATTTGCTTCCTGCTGAGAGTGGACATAGAGCCATCCCCAGCACACAAGGTTCCGACAGTGGAGAGGTCTTAGCAGTCCAGTGGAGAGGTCTTAGCAGTCCAGAGGGTGACAAGTCATGGATAGTAGGTCACATAGAGTCAGAACAGTCATCTCTAAAGTGGAAGACACGAAACCTGGAGGAGACAAAGCTGGCAAGGAGGTGAAGCAAGTAAAGGCCAAAATTGACCAGAAGGGGTTAAAAATGGTAGTTACGTCATTCTGCTGCCTTTTGAACATATGTCCCCACACTTTCCCAACATACTTAAACCCCCTGAAACTGGCACAAAGGTACCCAGAACAACCATCGGGGGACCTGAAGGGCCTTGATGACCCCATACACCCCAACGTCCCATCTGCCTTCCACAGTGTCAATCAAACCTGTTATGTATCCAAAGTTGGTGAACCCCTCATCCAGACTGCTTCCACAATCTTCCTACCACAGACAGGATAGTGCACAATGCATAGTGTCATTAGCAGAGCTGAAGGGTCATAAACAAAAGAGGCCCCTAACCCGAACTGCACAACTGAAGAGATTTCCATCACAGGCTTGTTTATCATCCTCTAGACAATGTCCATGCTGGAAGAAGAACTTGTACAAATGAAGTGGAAACACGTCCTCCAGAAATATGTCCGCTGCCTCTAAAACAGTGCCAATTGTTATCCCAATAGGAGAGTCACCAAACACTTACAAAGAAAAAGGAGTCAAAACCGTTTACAATGATGGTTTCCTTGGACGTAAAATAACCTTGTGAAAGTGAAAGTAACATTCATCAAACAAACCAAAGCCAGACTTATTACAGAATGCTTAGGGAAAATGCGCAGGGGAATTTCATGTTGGCACCAGTACGAAACTGATTACAGAAAAGTGCTACTGCTTTTCATACCTTTAAACAATGGGGACATCGTAAGGTGAAAGGAATTTACATAAATTTTTGATCATTTCCAGATACAAACTTCACCTGTTAACAGTGCAGGATCACATTCTCTCTGAGTAACTTGTAGCATTTCTCTCAGATACTGATTTAATGCAAGCAACTATACCCAAATTCAAACTTAAACTTAAAAATGAAAATAGCTATAGTCCCAAATGCCTTTTACCTTACACAGCAAGTTTCACTAATTACAGCTTAGAGCCAGATACAGTTATTTCTATTCTCATGGAGTTGCAAGAAGCAATACAGATTTACCAGGACTCACACACATAAGGGATTCCATGTAACATTTATCCTTTTCAAATTTAATATTTGTCCTGCTATAGAAGCCAATTGTCAAAAATCCTTTCTCTCAAACAACTTCTGAGCAAGTCACATTCATTGTTTATGCACATTCCTTTCTTAGTACTGATGACCTTGCTCATATGGATGGTTTCCAGGGTCCTTAGTAGTTTTACAAAATAAAAGGAATTGGCACAGATCCCATGCCTTCCAACCCCTAAACGTACAGGAGGACCGTTCCAAATGGGCAGAACCAGTCTAAGTAAAGTTTTTGCTCCATTCTTGTAGCTCTATACACAGTAATCAATTAACAATTGTAGGTCTAGCAGCAGAACAGCAACTGCAAAACTTAGTTAACAATCTTACAACTTTCAAAAATGATACACAAATTATTTTAGCTGTAATGTCTGTAACAGGAAAAGGTGAAAATACCTGGTTTTTCTAAATGGCAATTACAAAACATTATGAGATAAGGTTAACAGGACTGTTAACAACTGGCTACACACAATTTTTCCAACATCTTTTAGTGTCAACAAAATTCAGATTCAAAATTGTCGTTTGTAACACCATTTCTGGATTACCAAGATCACTTCACTTTTACAATACAAGACAGTGTTATTACAATTTAGAAACATAATAGTAACCCAAACAGTGCACTTTAGATACCATTATAAAAATTATTAATAGAAGACTAGGCTTACCAAATGTGGAGGCTGGTTGGCTTGTGATCTTGTACTACCCTGGTCCACCCCCTATTCCCAGGGAGGATGACTTAAATTCCCTACTAGCTTGTAGCACCCTCTTCCCTAACACTAATCCGGGATGAGAGGAGTTAACAGAATCCACTAAAATGTTTTTAACTAAGTATTCACTGCAGTCCTAGCTCGATGGTGGGAATCGGGACTACAGGGTAAAAAAATCTTCTGTGTCCACTCCTTAAAACTTGGTGAATCTGCCAGTGGAAATGAGGGAGACTTCTGGAACAAGTCCAGGGGAGCCCAGTCCGCTCCTTTCCACTGTAAAGTTCAAAGACATAACAAATGCTGACCTATCTGAAACATCCAATGAGGAGTGACATCATACACTTAAAATAATACCTTTTGGTTGTATCCCATGAAAGAAAACGTTTGGTGAGGCATGAGATAATTAAAACACTAGTCAGTTTGCCTCTGTAATATGAGGGGAAAGTTTCCCCAATTTTTGGTCTGTCTCCCCACCTTCACAACCTGGCCAGGATTGTAAGATAGAAAGAGAGAGAGAATTTTACCAACTTTTCAACAATTTCCGAAACCGTACTTTAAGGTACTACCCATGTTATTCTCCTAGTGGGCTTTGATGGCAACCCCTTTAAAAAACTGCACATACATTGTTTCTTGGTACATGTTTCTGACCTGAAACTGACCTTAGCAGTCATATAAACTAAACAAGACAAGTTCCTCTCTTTCTCTCTCCCATTCTCTTCCCTGATGCTGCAGCCATCAGAGAGAAAGAGACAGAGGGGGAGGAAAAGAGATAACTACATTCCAACCAGTGCAAGGGAGCCGGCGGTATTAACACACAAACACACACACACAAAATTCAGAAAGACAGAACACAGATACAGACACTAAAAATCCAAAACTGAGGAAGGATTGTCAAAACTCCTATGTACACTTAGGTATTTGGCTTTCTTTCTTTCACTGTGGCCACTCGGTACTGTTGTCTGAGGTGTTGAGTCTCGTTGTTGGGATTGGGGTTGGACCGTTTGTCCCTCCTTCAGGTCCCAGGCCAGAGTATTGTTGTGGCAGCGCTCCTCGGCATTCTGAGGCCCAATGGCCCTGCCTTCACTTTCTTTGTCTCGTACACCCTTCGATCCGCTAACTCCTCACATCCCACGGGAAGATCTGTACCTTCCTCTTTCAATGGCATAGTCCTTTTTGTCTCTAACTGCTTATCTCCAAAGTATTGTGTTTATCTGCTCTTTTTTTGCGGTATATTTTTTCCCTCTGTAGTTTTTTCTGTAACTTTGGATATACTCTTTCTGGACTAAGCTCTCTTTTGTGCTTTGCGCCAGCTCCGGAGGTACTTCTGGGCTGTTTTTGCTGCTGCGCTTCTAGCCATGGGGAATCTTATATAAGTGACTAGCAAGCACTGCCTTCTCCTCGGGCTTGATCGGTGGGATGCTATACCCCTGACCCATGCTGACTAACAGCTCTTCCCGCTCCCAGAGGGGCTCTCCCTACTTCCTGCCGACTACCGGCAGGGCTGTCGGGTCCTTCTCCCCAGCTACTGGGGGCCAACTGATTTTTCTCTGACCGCGGTCCCTGTTCAGGCGCCAGCTGCTCGGGGCCTGCCCTGAGCCGTGGCCTGGAAGCTTACCTCCCCTGGAAACCAACCGCTTTTACTGGTCTTCCAATGGTTCTGGCCCCTCCTGTGGGGGAGGGGAATGACCGGACAGTTCACCAGAGGAGGCTGCTTACTGCACTGTATTCTTACATTACTTCACTTCTCCTGTTTCCCCGCCTCCCATATATACCCCGCGTAGCTCCTCCCATGTTCCACCCTGGAGGCGGAGCCAGCTCCATAAGGGGCGTTCCCAGCACCCTAACGCAGGTTCTCACCCCGAGCGTCTCCGGGCTCACCAGGGGGCCACGGTCCAGAGCCCAGCCCTCTACACCTCCCATCTTCCAACACTCCTTTAGGTTTCATTCCGTTGACAGGTTACCCTAACCAAATCCTGGTGTTTGTTCTGTGATGGTCTTTCTCCTGTATCCAAGAGTTCAGGATCTAACTTGAGACTTCCTCTCTTAATGTTTTCCTTTCCTGCCCTTTCCTCAGTATCTTCATCTGTAAAATGGGGCTAATAATAGGACCTACATCCCTGGAGTTATTGTGAGGATGGTGAAATAACGTCCAAATAGTAAAATGCTGCAAAAAGGCTAATTATTAATATTACTATTCTCAACCCCTCGCTACCCACCTACAGACTTCGATTCTCAACTACAATCACTCTCACCAAAATTACTGATGATCTATTAATTGCTAAATCGAATTTACTATATTTTCTCAAACATAATCCTTGACATTGTTGAGCATTCCCTTTGCCTAGATACTCTTGTCTTCCCCTGGTTTTTGTGCATTGATCTCTCTTGGGTATCTTTCTAGGCATCTGGCTGTTACTTGTCAACCTTCTTCGCAATATCATCCATGTCCCTCCTCAATGTATGACAGTGCCCCTGGATTCTGTCCTGTACCCTCTTATCTTTCTACACTCTCTTGGTTAAGCTAATCTGCCCCATGAGTTCAATTATCATCTCTGTGCATATTACTTCCAAATCTATTTATTTTTAAAATATATATTTTTAATCAAGTTAAAAAAATTTGCTTACCCTCCTACCCCAACCCTCCTCCCCACAGTTGAGAAGTTAAGAAAAACAAAACCCATTACAAATAGGTATAGTCAATAAAAAACTATCCACATCAGCCATGTCCAAAAAAAAAAAATATTTGTCCCATTCTGCATTCTGAGTTCTTCACCTCTCTATGGAGATAGCACACTTTACCATTAGTCCTCTGGAATTATGGCTGCTCCATACATTAATAAGATCTCAGCACAATAGTATCCCATCACATTTATGAACCATAACTTATCCAGTCATTTCCCAATTTCAGGGCACCTCCTCAGATTCCCAATCTGTATTATCTCAAAGAGCTAGAAATAATTTTATGCCTCCCTAGACATTGTTTTGCCTAGGACTAATCCCTCCCTTAATGTACCCTCCCTCTCATTCTCCCTTAACCCTTCTCCTCTTTACCTCCTATTTCCCTGTTGAGTGAAACACATACATGTTCCCAAATATGTGTATATATGTGTGTGTATTCTTTCTTTTGTCCAGTCCAGATGAAAGTGGGATTCAAGTATCAGCAACTCTTCCCTACCCCTTCCTCCTTGTTTTTTTTAGATGTTTACTTGCCCACTCTAATTATGTAAGATAATTTCCCTTAACCTTCTTTCCCTACCCCGCTCCAACATGAATTATTCATCCTCTCTTTTTCCATTCTTTTCTCAAGATCAAGGCAAAACAGAATTTTGGACTATGACCTGATGATGATAGGAGTAAGAGAGGACACATGTATCATCTCCAAATATTAGAAGGTAAGAAGTTTATCCTTGTTTAGTCTTTTATCATTTTTCATGTTCACCTTTGCATGTTCCTTTTCACCATCATGTTTGAGCTTCAAAGTTTCTAAGAAGTTCTGATCATTTTATCAGGAATGCTTAAAAATGTTTTATTCCATTAAAAATCCATCCCCCACCACCACAGCATTACTCAGTTTTGCTGAGGCAGTTATTCCTATTGACTCATGGAGTCATTGGCTTCAATTTGCCCATTCTAATTTTCAGGGAGATTGTTGCTTGTAAAAGGTTTTGTACCTCTTGTGCCAAATTGTTAATTCCTTTTCCAATTCTTTCTTCCATAGTCGTCATTTCTTTTCCAATTTTTTCCTCAAGTGTTCTCATTTCATTTATAAAAACATTTTTTATTCTTTTTTTAAAAAAAATTCTTGCCTCATCTTTTCCAGAAATTCTAGCTGAATTTTTGCCCAGGTTGTTTTTCTCTAAGACTTTGCTTATATATGTTTTAAAGTCATTCTCTTCGAGATTTGTGTCTTGAGCTTCCCTGCTACCATTATAGCTCTTATGGTGGGGTTTTTTGTTTGTTCCTTCTTCTATCCTGCTTCCTGACTTTGTTCTTGATATTAGGGCTGGGATCTGTAGCAGTTCTGGAGGGAGGGTCTAGGCTGGTCCTGTTCCTGCTTTCTTGGGGAATTGAGTGTTGTGTTATCTTGGGATCTCAGGGACTGGCTGAGAATCTGCAAATTTTCAGGGATCTGAGAGTGGACTCTTCCAGGAAAAAGTCTGTATTGCTGCCCTCCTGGTCTGGGATCTGCAAGTTCCTGATCTAAGTTTGGATTCAGATGGATTCAGCTACAGTTATCCAGTTGAAAAACTCTGTTGGTTCAGAATGGCTCTTCTTTTGTCTAGGATTCCTGCCTCTTCAGACTGGGTTAGATGTTAAAAATGACACCTTGCCCTGTACCTGGCATCTGAGCTTCATGGATACTGTTGCTGGATTTTGAGCTTCTTCCTTTTTACTATACCACCATACCTGGAACAGGGCCTCCCTACCCTGAACCACCATATTCTGAACAAGCTCCTTCTCAGTATACCCTGGGTCTGTTACCTAGAATCAGTTGTTGGGTAACAAAGCTGGCAGTTCACACCTGTCCTCAACATAGTGCCAGGTAAGGGTCTGGTGCTATCCTGATATGGTTCGCCTCTTGCCCTGCCTGCTTCACATCCTCCCTTTAGGAGCTGGAGTGTTCCAACCCTAGTCTCTGGTATCTACAGACCACCCCTGTGCTGAGTATTGATTTCTGCCACTGTGCCATCTTGGCTGCTTCCAAATCTATCTATTTAGTCCTAGTATCTTCCAATCCCATCTTGAGTTGCCTATTGACTATATCTTACTGAATGTCCCAGTACAATTCAAATTCATATGATCATCTTGGAATCATAGATCATAGGACCATATATTTGAGGCTGAAAGGAAACCTAGAAGTCAACTAATCCAAAACCCTAACCTTAAAATGAAGGACCTGAGACCCAGAGAATACCAACAAGTATGGAGGAAGGACTTCCTATGGCCCAGATACTGTGCTAAGGACTGAGGATAAAAAGAAACGCAGAAACTTCATATCTCAAAGAATTCACATTTTAATGGATAACATGGAAATAATATGGAAACAGTTGTGTACATAAGAGATATATACATGATAAATTGGAAATAATATCAAAGGAAGGGCATTAAAGGAGGTTAAGAAAGGTATCTTGTAGAAGGTGGGATTTTAGCTGAGACTTGAAGTAATCCAGATCATAGAAATGAGGAAGGAGAGCATTCCAGGCATGGGGGACAGCCAGTGAAAACACAGAGTCCCATTTCTATATTGCCCACATCCAAAAATGTGTGTCTTAGTCTGTATATTCAGTCCTTCACCACTCTGTCAAGAAGTTAGTAGTAAACCAAAGGCAAGTGCAAGTCATGTCATCATTTATCTGATGGCATGGTCTTCTTCGGCAACGAAAGACGAACGTAACCTTGTGAGTAGATGCAGCTGAATGGGGACCCAGCTAGCTGGATAACTCAGTTCCTCCTCTCCTGTCTGCCTCCCCCTCCCTTTCTTTCTCCTCTCCAAAGGAAGGTAAATTTGGATGGCCAAAAGATGCCCAGTTGACTTGAGTTTTACTGGCTAGTTTCTTTCCCTTCCCTTTCCTTTTCTTCCCTTCCCTTCCCTTCCCTTCCCCTTCCTTCCCCTTCCCTTCCCTTCCTATTCATCTTTTCCTTTCCCCAAACCTTAAACCTACTGTACTCTGAAGGCTGGATGCCAATGGGCTCCTGCCTAAAGGCTCTTCTGGACCCTCCTGGCTTTAGAGTGATTATCAATAGTCCCTGTTGCTGTTTCCCTCCCAGCTTGATTTGTTTCTTTTTCTTTGCCTCATTAAAGGGGACATGCCCTGGCTACTTCTTAAACAGGCCTAAACAATGAATGGGCTATCGCCCCTCACCCTAAGAGAGTATCTGCATAGACCTTGGCCTAAAGAGGCCAAGGTCTCCCAGTGCATCCTGGGTCATTTCCAGTCATCCTGATAAATACCTGGTCACTGGACTCAGATGGCTCTGGAGGACAAGTGAGGCTGGTGACCTGCACAGCCCTCCCTCACTCAAAACAAAGTCCAGTGCAAGTCATGTCATCATTTCTCTGATGGCATGGTCTTCTTCAGCAATGAAGGACAAACACAACAACAACCCTGGGAGCTTTTCATCCTGATTGATCATTGCACTGATATGAGTTCACAAGTCTTTGACAGTTGTTTGTGTTTTATAGTGTTGTTGTTGTGGTACAAATTGCTCTGGTTCTGCCCTTTTCACTCTGTTTCAGTTCATGAAAGTCTTACCAAGTTTCTCTAAAACCAGCCAGTTCATCCTTTCTTACAGCATAATAGTACTCCATTCTATTCATATACTCAAGTGTAGTATATGCTTTAAATTGGCCAAGATATGGGGATTTCCACAATAAGTTAATCAGGGACAGTACAAGAGTTTAGACAACCAGGAAAGAGGTCAAAGGAACAATCCAGTGGCTCAGCCATATTGATCTGGAATTCTAGAACATTTTTCCCCCAAAGTGTGTAATAAGCTGCTAATCCGCTTAGTACAAGGAACCAGAAGCATAGGTAGCTTGAATATATCCCTCCATGCTGTGTGTGTAGGACACTGATGGTATGAATTGTGATGAATTAGAGAGATACAGGTCACCGATCACACCAGAAGTGGAAGCTGAGGAATGACGAATCTCCGATTTAGCCTTAAAAGCTGTGTATCAGATTAGTGACTGCCCTCCCCTATCCCAGAGAGAGGTGTACTCTGTCATAGGCACTATCAAGGAAATACAGATGCATAGAGTGATTTTTTCAAAAGGCACCTAATTGAATGAAAATTCTAATTATGAAACAGGACCTTTTTTCTCCTAAAAGCACATCCTAGAATGAAAGTCATGGGCTCAGGTATTTTCCCGCTGAGTTCCTCTGTTAGCTTTTTCTCTATTCCTGTAAGTGATAGAGAGGAAACTGGGAAGGGAAGGCCTTTCACTTAAGGACTAGTGAGCCAAACCTGAGATAAATTACAGACAGCTCCCCAAAAACGATTTCTCTGATCTCTGACTAATTTGTCAGCACTCCCACAGATACCCTAAGATCTCCATTCTCCAGAGATACAATCAGAATTGATTATCTGAAGTTCATTTTCACTGGAAGAAACAACAGAGATTCACACCATATTCACACACTAGCTGGAAAATGGGGGTGAGGAGGGGGTGGGGGGAAGAAACTCAAAAGGTGTACTGCTTCCTTCAGTCTTCCATGGTCTGCCAGCCAGTTAACCCACAGTGACTTTGCTTTGCATAATTCTGCCTCTCCAGAGCAAAGGCCAGTCTCTAGAGAATCACCAGCAAAGGGGAACTGATGCCTTAGCTCATTATTCTCCCCTGGGAAGTCTGCCTTAGGTTGTGATTCCTGGCTGCCTGTTGACTGCTGGCATGTGCTTCCTGCATCTTCCTACTAGCTACTCCTTGGCTAGCTCTCCACTGTCAGGAGAGACATATCTACCCAGGAAGCAGTCAGGTCTGTTTATTCATTTAATCTGTTTAGCAGCCCCAGGCCATGTCAGGCTCTGCTTCCTACTGCCCCAGTGATAGCCTAGAAAAGAATCTAAAGCAGGGAGCAGAGCTATCCCAAGGGGATGACAAATTGAGGTAACTAACTCAGGCACTTTGAGAGACAGGGGTTTGAGAAGGACGAGTATGCCGCTGATGGCTGGCCAATGACACAGGGAGGCAGCTAGCAAGGGAGGAAGTTATTCTATTAGCTAGTGCTAAGTGTAGTATACAGATATACACATATACATGCATGTATATAATGTGTGCATGCACACACATGTATGATCGGTATTTGACTCTGCTCCACCACCAAAATAAAACAGATCATAGGATTTTCAGAGGTCATTGAGTTCAACCTCCCTTATTCTATACCTGAAAAAACTTAAGCTCAGAGAAAGTCAATGACTTGTCCAAGGTGTCACAGCTAGTGAATGGTCTTCTGATACCAAATTTACTTCCAAAGCCCTTAATACAGCTCTGACTTGAATTCCCATCTCTCTATAATCAGGAGAGCAGAGGTGGAGAGCTCTGATGCTTTCACCTCAACCCCTTCTTCTCTGACTTCAAAATCGCACTGCAAATTTTGAGTGTAAGCTTACTTGGCAAAGTCAGCACTCTCCATTTGTGTAGCCCAGAACATGCTGCGAACAGTCCAGAAATATTCATAAATAATGACAATGGCAAATATTCTGCACAGATGGAATTGTACTAGCATTAGGGATTTTTTTTAAGCAAAATGTGTATCCACCTTCTGCTGCCTCCTAGTCTTTTGCCTTTTAACAAGCTAGAGCAATAATACATCTTTGTCCTATCTGCCTGGACACAAAATGCAAAATGTGCCCTATAGGTCCCTAACACAACATCATTATTAAGTTTCAATAGCTTAACCAAGTCACACCACATAATTTTTGGAATGCTCAAAATCATGCATAAGAGGGAAGATTCTGACATTCATTCTACGTCTTTCTTACATCCATTCAGTCCAGAGCAGGCCTCTTAACCTTTCCTGTGTCATGGCCTTCTTTGGCAGTCTGATGAAACCTATGGACCTCTTCTCAGAATAATGTTTTTAAATGCCTAAAATAAAATATTTATGCTTACAAAGGAAAAACATTACACTGAAATACAGTTATCAAGGACAGCTAGCGGGCACAGTTGATAGAGCACCCAGACCTGGAGTCAGAAAGACCTGAGTCCAAATTCGACTTCGGACATTACTAGCTATGTTACCCTAGGCATGTCACTCAACCCTACTTGCCTCAGTTTCTTTATCTGTAAAATGAGCTGGAGAAGGAAACGGCAAACCACTCCAGTATCTTTGCCAAGAAAATCCCAAATGGAGTTAGGAAGGGTCAGATGCCACCGAAACAACTGAAAAGTTTCCAAATATATATATATATATTCACAGATCCCAGGTTAAAGACCTCTGGTCTGAAGTTAAAGATGATTTTGTTTGGTGGGAGTTTGGGGGGTGGGGTGCGTAAAGGCACTCTATCAATTTCTCACTTGAAATCTTTCCTTGTGTCCAATCAGAGAACAAAAAATCTGTGTGATTCAAGTACAACACATTTTTTTTCCTACAGGAAAGATAACAAAGGCTTTTTCATCCTTAGAGTTCAAGCATTTCATAAATGTCATCCTAGCATCCCTTCAGGAGAAGAAGCAACTTTCACGTCATCGTGTTACAGACTCTTTGAAACATGAACATATCCAAGCTCACTCAAGTCACTTGATTTCTGACTCCTGTTTCCTGTTTCACTACTAACCTTCCCTCCCTTCATCAGAGTCCAGTTCCTTTAGCGTCACATCTTGTGAATACAGGCCTGCACCCAGTTCTGGGAGTGCACGTGAAGTGATGGTAAAGGTGGCCTATCTCATCAGTGGAAATGCAGTTATTGAAAACCGATTAAACAAGGAGCCTTCTACCACCACCAAAAGGTGAAAGAATGAATCAGAGCCTGCTGCTGGCAGACATGAATTGCGTAACAAACACAAAACAGAATGACAAAAGGCATAGGAATAATATTTGCCGCAGGCCTTCCCCAGACAGAATAAATGCTTACAAATGAGTGAAATCTTTTGATAATCTCCACTTCTTCTCAGTCATAATTCCTCCCAGGATGCAGGCTGGATATAGGCAGTTGCCTAGAAATACTGAAGTCTCATTAACTTTTTGTTTGCTTTATTATATCAGTTTTTGCTTTGTTTAGTGCCAGAATTTTATGGCAAGAATTACTGTTCAGTTTTTTTCCCCTCCAAGAACTATCCCCCCACACAAAGAAAATAGCATATGGGAAAAGTATCATGTTTTCTGGACTCCTAACTCTTATTTGGTGTTAAATCTTAAAATGGGGGTAATGACATTTACTATCTCCCTCACAGACTGGTGAGCGAAACATTTTGCAAATCTTCAAGTGCTCTGTAAAATAAACATAAAATATAAATGTAATATCAAATATATTAGATAATATCTTAATATATTATATATAATATATGAACATATAATATATGAATATAAACAAATAAATCATACACATAAATGAAATGTAAAATAGATATTTTATATTTGTGTGGCGGGTTATAAAGCACTGTTGCATGTATTATCTTGTTTGATTCTCACAACAACTCCATAAGGTAAGTAGGATAACTATTATTATCTTATTTTACTATGAGGAAACTGAGGCTCTGGAATTCCATGTGATTTACTCATTGTCATAGAGCTAGTGGTAAAGCAAGAAAATCCATGTCTCGTAACTCTAAAGTCCAGTGCTCTTTCCACCTTGTCCTAACTGTCTTCTAGTTACTTACAGAAAACACATAATATCATCATTCTATGATACATTTGTAAAAATGATGACATTTCATCCTGGACTAGAAAAAGTAACTATCCATTCGCTGAATCTCACATTCAAAAACCAGGAAGACAAACAAAGGAAGCAGCAGCCAGTGCAATGAATGAAGTGTAAGTGTTGAGTCAGGAAGACCTGGGTTCAAATCCAGCCTCAGACACTAGTTGGCTGTGTGACTCTTGGCAAGTAATTCATCCCTGTTTGCCTCAGTTTTCTCATCTATAAAATGAGCTGGAGATGGAAATGACAACCTCTCCAGTATCTTTGCCAAGAAAACCCTAAATGGGGTCACAAAGAATTGGACACAACTGAAAAATGACACAACAAAAATAAGAAATCTGATACAATGAGGCCAGGAAGTGAGGAGGCCAATTGCTGGTTTCAGTTCTGGAAGCCACATTTTAGGAAAGACATTCATAAACTGGAGAGCGCTACCCAGAAGAGGGCAACCAGGGGTTGAATGGCCTCAAGATTCTGCCTCATGCAAAGCAGTTGAAACAACAAAGAATGTTTGACCATGAGGAGAAGAGGAGACATAAGAGTTGTCTGTGAATGCTTAAAATGCTTCCTTTGAACAGAGGGATGAAACTTAATTTAAATCCCACCCTCTGTAAGAAACTTTTTCCTTAATTTTTCCTTCCATTCAGTCCTTAATATTAGTGCCTTTCCCTGACTTTACCCCTAGTTTATCCTATTTTTTTCTATATACTTACTTGCATGTTGTCTCTTCCATTAGATTATGAGCATCTTGAAAGTAGGAGTCTTCCTTTGTTTCTCCAGCACTTAAAAATGCCACACACTAGGCGCTTAATTAATGCTAGCTGACTGACTTAATGACTCTCTTTCCAGTCCCGGTATACCTTACTAACCTCCATGTACTCTGTGATTCATTGACATTGACCTCCTTGCTGTTCCTTGTGTGCATGACATCCCATCTCCTGATTCTAGACATTTTCACTGGCTATCCCCATGTATGGAACTCACTCCTTCCTCATCCATCTCCTGGATTCCCTGGCTTCTTTCAAGTCCCACCTAAAATCTCACCTTCTCCAAGAAGCTTTTCCAGTCTTCCTTAATCTTCATTCCTTCCCTCTAAAACTACCCTCAATTTATCATGTATATATCTTGTTTGTCTATAGCTACTCATGTGTTGTTTATGCCATCAAATTTTGAGCTCTTTGAGAGCAGGGACTGTTTTTGGTTTTGCCTTTCTTTGTATCCCCAATGCTTAACACAATGCCTGGAATATTTTTTACTTTTGTTCAGTCATTTCAGTTATGTCGGACTCTGGGCAACCCCATTTGAGGTTTTCTTGGCAAAGATACTGGAGTGGTTTATCATTTCCTTCTCCAGCTCATTTTACAGATGAGGAAACTGAGACAAAGAGGGATAACTGACTTGCCCAATGTCACACAGTAGTAACTAAGGCCAGATTTGAACTCAGGTCTTTGAGCTTTCTCAGTATTTCTGAATACTCTGTCTACTGTGCCACCTAGCTGCCTTGTGCTTGGATAGTAGTCACTTAATAAATGCTTGTTGACTGATGACCCTATGTATTGACAATGTATTTTTTGCTTAAGTCACATGGAAGTCTGAGTCACATGAATCAATTCACATGGAATAGGAAGGGGTAGAGCAGGAAGGGTGGAACAGGAAGAGGCAAGTAGAGCAGTCAGAACTGAGGGAGAGAGAAAGCAGGCAGCTGGCTAGCATGAGTGAAAGAGCTTGTTTGTGATTTGTTTAAGGGAGCTGGTTTGTGGGAAGCCTAGTAGGGGAAGACTTGAGGATGGTGCTGTTCTCTGCATTGTTATTATGTATATATTTCTTTGTTACTATGATAGATTTAGTTTTCTGGTGTCTGAATAAATGTTTTAGTTCAGTCTTCCATGTGGAGAGCCTGTTGTATTTCTCGATTTAGAATTGTGCTGGCATATTCACGGCCACTACAGGTGCTGTGAATATCGTGCTGGCACTACACCTTAGAGAATATAATTAGGAAAAATGAGTGAAAGATGCAGAGGACAACTTCAGCTAGATTGAAAGTGGCATTTCCTAATGACCAAAGTTATCTGGAAGTGAAATAGGGTAACTGGGGAGGTAATGGGATCCCCCTTCACAGAGGGCTTCAAGCAAAAAAAAAAAAATCCCGGATGCTCCTTGATTAACTATGTTGTCGAGGGGATTCTTCAAGTATAGATTTGGCTAGATCACCTGTGAGAGTCTTCAGTCCTATGATGCTTACATCTAAGCTCAGTTTTTTGCTAAGAATCACATTATGAACAATGTTTTTCCTGGCAGCTTCATGGATCTGATGGAGAACTTTCATGGATCTGATGGAGAACACTTTCACTGAAGTCAGTGCTATGGGTTTGGCATTTCACGGGTGTACCTCTTGACATAGTGCTCAGTCTGAGAAAGAGTGATAAAATTTAAGAGGATTGCCGTAAGAATTCCTAGACCTGAGTCAATGAGGAAAGATGACTGGTTTCTTCATTAGCCCTACTTCTAACCAGAGCTATCTCAGTGTTTGGGAGGCTCTAAAGGAAAGTGTGGGAGAGAAGAGGCATTAGAATGTCTACCAAACTGAAGGTCTATAGAGTTGTACTGACTTGTTGTGTGCCTGTGAAACCTGCACAGTCTCCCTGTACCATACCAGGAAACTGAATTGCTTCCAAATAATTATCCTGCAGATTCTGAAGATCATTTGGCAGGATAAAGTACTGGACACTGAGCTCCTTTCTCTAGCTAAATTGCCAAGCATTCAAACTCTACTGTAGAGAGCACAATTCTGATGGGCTGGCCATGTTGTCTGAATACCAAGCAGACGTTTGTCTATAATACTATTTTACATAGAACTCTCACAAGGAAGAACTCACATTGTGATCAAGGGAAGTGATACAAGGACACTCACTCTCTGAAGAACTTTGGTGTTCATTGTGAGGTATCAGAGACACTGGCAAAGGACTACCTAGCATGGTGTGCCTGCATCAAAAAAAGGATTGTGCTCTATCAGTGAAATAGAATAGCAGTAGTTCAAAAGAACCATGAGATGAACAAATTTAGAGACATCTCTATTCCAAATGTTCATGTGAACTATTCATGCCCAACCTGTGGTAGAGCCATCCTAACTTGTACTGGTCTGATCAGCCACAGTTGGACACCCTGTACCTTGACCCCAACATAGTAACGTCATTTTGGTCCTCTTCGAGCACAAACCAATTAACCAACTAACCATCTTTTTGACAAAAGATTCTGAGGAAATAAATGGGCAAACTCATTATCAACATCCATTTCCTAAGTTAGTACAAAATTTCTGAGTTCAGAGAAAATGCTATTTCATTTGAATAGCCAAATGTAATGAAGTCTGAGAATATTTCTTGAGGCCCTGCTGTATGCAAGGCATTGTGTGGAATATAAACAGTCTAGGTGAAGGGGAAGACATTAACCTATAAGAATAAATAGCAAGAAAACATATAGTAATACAAGAAATATCACAGACATATATCTGATTGCCAAATGGATTGTACAGACATTAGGCAGTGTGGTATAGTGATAAAAAGTGTGGGATTTGAAATTGGAAGAGCTGGGTGCAAGTTCTGGCCCTGCCATTTGCTAGCTATATAACCTTGAGCAAGTAAGACTGAATTTCAATCTCTTCAACCACAAAATAGGAATTTTACTTGCACTGCCTCCTAATGGTCATTGCTATAGACTTTGGTGATCATGTGTGTGTTGGTCTTTCATTGCTGAAGAAGACCATGCCATCAAGAGAAATAATGACATGACTTGCACTTGACTTTGTTTTGAGCGAGGGAGGTCTGTGCAGGTCACCAGCCTCACTTCTCCTCCAGAGCCATCCAAATCCAGTGACTAGATATTCATCAGGATGACTGGAGATGACCCAGGATGAGATAATTGGGGTTAAGTGACTTGCTCAAGGTCATAAGCTAGTGAGTGTCCAGTGTCTGAAGTGAGATTTGAACTCAAGTCTTTCTGACTCCTGCACTGGTACTCTATCCATTGCACCATCTAGCTGCCCCCTGGTGATCATGAAAGAAAGACATTCTAGAGGAAGGAGAAATTGACTTGGGTCTGGGAATCAGCTAGATTTGGAAGACAGTGGAGCCATTCCAAATGTTTGCAATGGATTGGCACAGGAGGAAGATGTCTTCCATGGACAGGAAGTAAACCAGTTGGTCTGGGGTTGAGTTTAGGGAAAGATGAATAGTAATAAAAAAGTCTGGAAAGGAAGTTTGGAGCCAGGTTGGGGAGTATCTTAAAAAGCAGGTGGTCTTGGGACTTTATTCTATAAGTGGTAGTAATTGGTGAACTAGGGGCATGGAAAACTGAAGAGTACAGATTATAGGTTGGGTACATCCCCTTAGGTGGGGTTTTTAAATGAAAACCTTAGATGACTTCTCAGTGATTCATCACGTAATATCCGGATGGTGAGTAATACAATGATCTCCCTAGTCAATCTCTCTAGTGCCCAACTTAAGTGTTTAAAAAAATCAATTATGATCAGTGAATCATTTGAAACACCAAGGCAGAATATGGGGGAAAATACATTTATCTCAGTTTTCTCCACTGAAGTTTAAATATAATTGTTGCTTTGAAATTAAAGTCAATAGTTACAGCAATAGAGAAAGGGCCAGATTTGAGTCAGTAAGACCCAATTACATTTTATATAGTAATTTTCTCTGAACAGTTCAAAGTGCTTTACAAATAATATTTCAGTTTAATTCAACAAATATTTATTAAATTTTTACTGTAGGCACAAAAACCATTCCTGCCCTGTTATTCTATCTCCTATCTCTTTGAATTTTTGTTGGTTTAGCCAGACCCTTTGGGAGACCAGAAGAAAGTAGATAGAAGGGGCAGGGGAGAAAGCAGCCAAAAGGAATGAGAGAACCTGAGATCACTAAAGGCAGATTGCAGGTTGAAACCTTGAGGAAGCTTAGGTATGGCTTGTGTTTGGAGTCTTACCAAAATTTAGGCATACTAGAGTCCCTCTAAAAATTACTCATTATATAAAGTAGTAGATATCAGGAATAGGGCAGCTATTTCTTCCACTAAAAGAGGCAAAAGCCTCAGAAGCACACATTAGCATTATGAAGGGAATTATGAAGGGAATCAAGATGAAATGTATAATGAGTATATATATTTATATATATATGTATAGTGTGATCATGCAAAATTCTTCCATCATAGTCATGTTGTGAAAGACTAACTCCATTTCCTTCCATTCTATCCTGCCCCCCCCATTCATTCTGTTCTCTCTTTTGACCTTGTCCCTCCACAAAGGTGTTTGCTTCTGATTATCCCCTCCCCTAATCTGCCTTCCCTTCTATCATTCCCCCCACACACTTTTATCCTCTTCCCCTCTATTTTCTTGTAGAGTAAGATAAATTTCCATTGTGTATAAATATGTATATCATTCCATCCTTAAGCCACATCCATTGAGAGTGAGATTCATTCATTCCCTCTCACCTCCCCCTCTTCCCCTACACTGTAAAAGCTTTTTCTTGCCTCTTTTATGTGATATAATTTATCCCATTCTACCTTTCCCTTTCTCCTTCTCCCAGTACATTCCTGTCTCTCCTCTTAATTTTATTTTAAGGTAACATCCCCTCATATTCAACTCAACCTGTGCTCTCTCTCTCTCTCTCTCTCTCTCTCTCTCTCTCTCTCTCTCTCTCTCTCTCTCTCTCTCTCTGTCCCTCTTTCTCTCTTTCTTTCTCTGTATATATGTGTATGTATGGGTGTATGTGTGTGTGTATATTCCCTCCAACTACCCTAATATTGAGAAATGTCTTGACTTGCAAAGAGTATCTTCTATGTAGGAATGTAAACAGTTCAACTTTAATAGGTCCTTCATGATTTCTCTTTCATGCTGCTCTTGAGTCTTATATTTAAAAGTCAAAATTTCTATTCTGCTCTAGTCTTTTCATCAAGAATGCTTGAAAGTCCTCTGTTTTATTGAATGTTTATTTTCCCCCCTGAAGTATTATACTCAGTTTTGCTGGGTAGGTGATTTTTTATTTTAATCCTAGCTCCTCTGACCTCTAGAATATCATATTCCAAGCCCTTTTATCTCTTAATGTTGAAGCTGCTAGATCTTGTGTTATCCTGATTATTTCCTTAATACTTAAATTGTTTCCTTCTGATTGCTTGCAATATTTTCTCCTTGACCTGGGAACTATGGAATTTGGCTACAATATTTCTAGGGGTTTTCCTCCGGAGATCTCTTTCAGGAGGTAAACAGGGGATTCTTTCAATATTTATTTTGCCCTCTGGTTCTAGAATATCAGGACAGTTTTTCTTGATAATTTCATGAAAGATGATGTCTAGGCTCTTTTTTTGATCATGGCTTGTAGGTAGTCCAATAATTTTTAAATTCTCTCCTGGATTGATTTTTCCAGATCAGTTGTTTTTCCAATGAGATATTTCATATTGTCTTCTACTTTTTCAGTCTTTTAATTTTGTTTTGTAATTTCTTGATTTCTCATAAAATCATTAGCTTCCCTTTGCTCCATTCTAATTTTAAAGGAATTATTTTTTTCAGTGAACTTTTGGACCTCCTTTTCCACTTGGCCCATTCTGATTTTTAAAGCATTCTTCTACCCATTGGCTTTTTGGACCTCTTTTGCCATTTGGGTTAGTCTATTTTTTAAGGTGTTATTTTCCTTAGTATTTTTTTGAGTCTCCTTTAGCAAACTGTTAATTCATTTTTCATGATTTTCTTGCATCTCTCTCATTCCTCTTCCCTATTTTTCCTCTATCTCTCTTACTTGATTTTCAAAATCTTTTTTGAGCTCTTCCATGGCCTGAGACTAATTCATATTTTTCTTGGAGACTTTGGATGTAGGACCTTTGACTTTGTTGAGTTTTCTTCTGGTTGTATGTTTTGATTTTCTTTGTCAGCAAAGTAAGATTCTATAGTCTGATTTTTTTTCCCACTGTTTGCTCATTTCCCCAGACAATTACCTGACTTTTTAACTCTTTGTTAAGGTTGGACTCTGCTTCCAGTGTGGTGGGTGTACTGTCCCAAGCTTTAGGGACTTTGTGCAGCTATTTTCAGAGAGACTTCTAGGGAATGTAAATTTTCACTTTTTCCAAGGTGGTATGATCTAGGGAGATGTGTTTACTCCTCTCTTAGCCTGTGCTCTGGTGAGTGACCATAAGCACCCTTTTCTGTCTTGGAACTGTGAAGAGGATTCCCTGTCCACTGCCACCACAAGCTCTGCCACGTTAGTACTCTTCCTCTCCCCAGGAATGTGACCCAGATCCAAGCACAGGCAAAGCAAGGGAATCCTTCCTCAGAACCAGCAAAGAGATCCTTGCAATCTCACTCTGATCAGCTGCTCGATCCCCCTACTGTCTGTGGGCCGAGAACTCTGGAAGCATCTGCTGCCACTGCCACCACCTTAAAGCTAGGGTCAGACTGAGTTCCTCTCTCACCCAGTTTCAACAGACCTTTCCTATTCTACCAAGTTGTCTTTGGCGTTTGTGGGTTGAGAAGTCTGGAAACTGCCATAGCTGCCAATGATTCAGTCCCCTGAGGCCTATTCCAGGTTTGCTAGGGCCTAGTGTGTGCTGGCGTGGCCCATGATGGATTGTGCTCCTCTCCCAGCTTGATGCAACAAACCTTTCCTGTTAACTTTCCAGGCTGTCTTGGGCTTAAAATTTGTTTAACTCTGTCATATTATGTGTTTTACTGCTCAAATGTTTAGAATCATTTTTTTGACAGGTATTTGGAGGAGCTAGTTAAAGCAAGTCCCTGTTTTAACTCCACCATCTTGGCTCTACTCCTGACTTGAACAATATTGCTCCCACAAGACTCCAGACTGTTCTATTGTCTTCTACTTGTGGGCTTGTCATGGGAAACCACTCAAGCCATGGGAAATGTTTCTTTGTAATCCACCTTCTTCCCCTCCCTTCCCATTGTCATTTATGTATATAATCTCTGTTTTCAGTTCTGTAAGGTGGAATTCTGATCTTGAGAATTCCCAATTTGCAAATCTGTACCTCATAATGAAACTCATTAATTAAATGGCTACCTGTTTACTGGCACTTTGTCCCTGGCCTCATGTTTCGTCATCCTTACGTTAGAGACTGACTCAGTAAAATCTTGTTAACAAAATAGACTTAAAAAATAAACTATAACTCATCATCTCTATTATTATCATAGGTCCTAGCAGATAGAAAAGACTTATAGAACTGCTCAACAGATTTCACTTAAATCTCAGTCTGTACAGTAAGAGAAGCAATTCAATGTCCAAATTTTCTGGGTCAGGCTGTCTGGCTCTAGGACAGAGAAAAAGTATAGAGGAAAACATCCTTTACTGTAGAGGAAATCCTTTGGTGTGTCACCTATCACCCACAGGCCACAGTTTGTACAGGCCTGCTCTAGGATGTTCCCGTAAGTGGCATTCTATACATGCATTTGCAGGAAGCATATATTGCTACTAATCAGTACCCTGGAACTCCCATTTCCTAGAACTCATAAGGCAGCCTCCAAGGGCTGGAAATATATGCCACCTTAAAGCAGTAGAAGCATCGAGGGACTTGAGCTCCTAGCTCAGGCTCTCATTGGCAAGCACATATGTACTCTCACTGCCATGTGCTCATAGCTGTTGCTGGGGATGGGGAAGAGACAAAAATCCTCTTCCCATCCATTGGAAAGTCAAAGGAAGAGTGACATGGGCTCTATCCTAGAGATAAGACTTTTTTTGAAAGAGACCAGCAGCAGTTGTCCTCTCCTCATTCATCATGATATACAAATGGAGGAGCTATTCCTGGATGAGTATAATCCTCTTTAGTATAGCCCTCCACACCACTTCTCCCCCTCCCCGCATGACAAAGACCAAAGAACCTTTGGATTGCACATGCCCTTTGGCTGGATATTTTATCTAAGCCTCATATATGTGTAATTGTTATATGTATGTATATGTTTGCATACACACATAAGCACACACATACATATATACATATACATATACACATAAGTACATATGTATGTGTGTGTATATATTTAGACTGAATCTGTGATTTTGTTCTAGGCTGGGGCTAACTCAGGCTAGTCTCTGATAGTTTAAGTTTGATTTGGGGGAAAAAAAGAGATACTCACAGGTCATTCAAAAGATAACAAAAAGAAATTTACTTAGCCATAGCAGGATGAGGATATTTAATAAGACTAGGCATTGAGGACCTCTAGTTGAGGGAAGTTTCTTGCCTGAATTACCCACCCATCATGATCTACCAGTCAAGCCTCAGAGAACACTTGGCATCCTTGGTGGTTGCTTTGTGGGACTTGAACTCAGAGCTTCCTGACTCTGGGACCAGCTATTTATCCACTACACTATGTAATGTCGTGTGTGTGTGTGTGTGTGTGTGTGTGTGTGTGTGTATGTGCAGAGAGAGACAGAGAGACACAGAGAAAGAGAATCCAAAGTTTTTTCCTCTCAATATTCATGTCTAAGGAGGCTAAAGAAGGACATGGGAGTAAATATAGTAATTCCCAGATTCTGAAGTTACAGCTCTATTTCCAAAGCAGACTTTCAATACGGAAATCGTTTTTTAGGGAACACTTTGCTTTAATGCTGTTTATGGGAATGCCATGATTCTTCATGGTGGGCTTTTGCTTTGCCACCATTATCATATGATTACTTTAGCCAGTCTGTAGAATGTGTGGACTTTGCCTCCTGGTAGAGTAGTAAATTTCCCCAGAACATCGGCTTCTCCTTCTGTGTTCCCCTGACTCCTCAGCTCAGGGCTCAAGTTCTCCCTAAATGTTGCTGATTGACCACAGGCCCTCAGATCCCAGCTGGCCCTGAGAAAGTGCCATCCCAGCACTAGTGTTCAGTGTTGGACTGGATCTATGCTTTGAATTGATAAGTCCACACAGCCCAGTGGCTTTTTGCCAGGTCTCTGGCTCAGACAGGGTTTCACATTTCCAGTCCTTTTGTTTCCTGAGGGAACCCAAGATTTGAGGAGAACTAAATTTCTAATCAGTGTGTGAATATGTGCTATTCCAATAGCACCGACCAGAAGAACTGTCATCATATCACTGCTTTCCTCTGGCACTTCACACTGAACCAAGTGGCCTTTTACAGGCCTCAGACTGAAACAGAGCCACAGGAAAGCTAAAAGATTTTCCCTTCCTCTAACTGCTGGGCAGCTAGCTGTGTCACAGCCCTGCCCCACCCCCACACTCCAGGAAAGGAAGAGTCAGCAGCAACTGATCTGGGCAATTCTCAGAAAAGTGAAATCTTATCAAGGGGCCTGTTAGGGCTGGTGGCAGGAGGAACAAACACAACTTCTCTGTTTAAAATAGGCTTCCAGCCTTGCCTATTTATTCAGCTATGACTGATGAAGGCCAAAAGTTCCATCAAGGAAGCATTTTCATCTTTTAATGCTTAGTATTCTCTTTGCTTAGCCCCACATTTCTGTGATCCTTTTTACAAGGTACCTTCCTCCCAACTGCCTTTGAGATAGATACTATTATCCCCATTTTGCAGATGAGGAAAACTAAATCTCAGAGAGTTTAAGTCACAAGCCCAGGGTTGTACAATTTCAGTCACGGTTCGAAACTAGATCTCTCTCTCTAGACAAGACTCTAGTTCTAAACTAGACTCTTAAATCCATCATTCTCTTTGTTACAACAGACTGCCTTCTAGCAAACACCAGTGGCCTCTGGCAGGCAACCTGGGATGGGAAGACAATGTGATATAATGGGTTCTAGTCTGAGTGATGTGATTTATTTTCTCGGTAACCTTTAAGTTACTTCCCCTTACTAGATCTGGGTTTAGTCATGTGGAAAAAAGGAGCTGAATTCAATATTCCTTTCAGTTCTAAAGATTCATAGGACTTATTTCCGTATTTCAAGAATCAGTGAACACTCTCTCTTCTAATACAAATTATATTTTCTCTGCCAGGAATTATCTATGCAAAGATCTAAAATACCTCTACTAGGTGATCTTTGTTAGATCCCATTGATTAAAAATTCATCACCTGGTATCTAGTCTTCAGGTGATGAGCCTTAGTTAAGTTAGCTCTTAGAAAACAAGCTTATGAATAATTTTCAGGTGATGAACCTCTACACATTTAGTTAGGTTGGTTCTTGGAAAACAAAATAGGAACCATCACCGATCATGCACTTGAAACCTGGTAGAATCTGCTAGAATGTGAGTCCCACTGGCATAGTTATCCAAAGCCCACTGTCACCTCCTGTGTGGTAGGAGCAATATCCTAAACCCTTCCTCCTATGCAAGTTAGGCTAGTTTTTTCCTTAAAAGGTATTGAGACCTTTCCTGAGATTTGGGTGGCCCAGGGCACTAAAGGCTCAAATTATTCATGGCATTTCCTTATGACTTGAGTTCAAAGCATGGTTAAGGAACTCTAGGTTCTGGTCTGTGGTGTTTTGTTGGTGGATCACAAGAAAGCTTCACACAACTGAATTACCTTCAGGTGTCCCCAGTGCCTATCCTTGTTGACTATCCTTCTCCTTTAAATAAATCTCTTTTTGTTAGCTGTAGAATGACTCACAAGAGTCTCATTTTTTTTTCTAACATCAACCTAAACTACCAAGGGATTGGCCTGAGTCAGGCCCAGCCCAGAATATCTCCATACCACAATGAGACATCAGAGTAGGACGTTAGCAGAGAAAATCACAGTAAGCACTACATCAGTGAGTGCTGATGAAGTAAGCACTATTTTTACAGATAAGACCATGTAAAGAAATACTGAGTAGCAGAGTATAGGAAAACTATCTCTTGTAATGGGGGAATTTCTGATGTCTTGGATCCCTATTGCTTGTAGAAGCCAGGTGATTTCCCACAAAACTTATATTTAAATCTTAAGGAAGTTCTGCCTTAGTTTAAAGCTAAAATGCCTGGAGTGCAAAAAGTAAATATCCATATAATGGTTAATGAATGGGATATTGCTGCTGATTATAATATCAATTATTTGTCTAGACATGCTGCACAGGTTATGCTGACTTCCATAAAGTTTTGCAAGATGTGAAATTAGCCTCTGATGCCTGATTCAGTGATATTTGTAACTGCTTCTGGAACTCTGCCTATAAAAACCAGTATAAGCACCAACCACTCTGAACTGCTGTCAATGAGATTCATATTAATTAATGAGAGATGAACAAAGAGAAAGACGTTTAATGAAGTAAAGAACACTGGGAGATCTGGGTTCTAATCCTAGTTTCACAGCTTAATATTTGTATGACCACAGGCAAATCACTCAAACTCTCTGAGACTCAATTCCCTCACCTGTAAAATTGGGAAAATATACTTGCACCATCCAAGAACACCTATCATAGTGGCTCATACAACAACATATGCTTTATAAATGTTTGTTGAAACAAAAACAACAATTAACAATTTCCTACCTCATAGTAAGGAATGTGCTTTATATGTTTAAAATTCTTCAATGTTTCATGAATCTGTAACTTTATTTGCGTAGAGGCTCCCTCCTTCAGTACAAAGCACAATCCCTTCCATGCCTTAGTAAATGATTTCATGAGCTGCTGTGACCAGACCTTGAATAATGATCATTTCAACTTAGCTATGTATAAATAGATAGGGAAAGAGGTAGTAGGTGGATGACCAATAGGCAGATAGTCCAGCTGACCAAAGTGCTCATCATATCTCTTCCATGCTCAAGGATTTTTGCTCTCAGAAATTACTGAGATAGTGAGTAAGAGGCAAGAGGATTATTTAAAGTGTAACCTATAAATGTTGAAAGGAGAGGGAAATAGCTGTGGTTTAAAGTCTACATTATGAATTTATTCCTACTCTTGTATTCCCACCTGTTCAAAGCCAGACATGCTGCCCCAATTCCCTTCTCCTGATTCTACAGTAGATTTAGTCAATGCGATGGATATTCAAATTCCAAGAGTCTCCCAACAAAATAGCAGATCTAGAGGTTGTGATTAAGCACTACCTCAAAACAGGAACATGCAACCAAATCAAAGGAAGACAAAGTAAAGTACTTAAGTTAGTTTGGGGACCAGACCTTGGTAGAAGGAAATGTCAATGAGGAAACTCTCTCTACCAGTGTATATTGACCTATGATCTACAATTTATAATTGTAGAGTGTTTACTTAGTAAAAAAAAAAACAAAAAAAAAAACAAAAAAAAAACGAACAAAAGTGAGAACAAACAACACCAAAACCCTTTTGGTTGTCTGTAGCTTTCTTCACTAGCCTCGGTGCATTCTGAACTTTATAGCACTTGTGGTACCATTCTTACTGGATGATGACATGTTTTTGTATTCATCTTCTGTGACCTGCCTTTGATTCTATCTTCTATTTAAGTTTAAATTGGTCCATGAGTTTCCTGTGCATCCACACAAGCCTCTTTTGGCAACTCCTTTTTCTCCCTTATAGGGTGCTGATTATAGGTAGCATCCTTCATTTCAAGACAGATAATATACTTTGATTCAAGTAATTTTAAACTGATTTTTTTAATTGCTTGCATCCAATTGATCCAATAAAATAAAGTGCCACCAGTACCGTCTAGGAATTTATATTAAGATTTATGAAAGGAGTTTTGGCTTGAGGACAAAAGCTTCGCATTTTATTTGTAGCTGTGTTCCTGACTCATCATCAAGCTTCAGACAAGCCATAGAGACAGAGCTATGTCTATTTCTTCATCTGTAGAACAGGAATGATAATACTGATCTTCCATTTTTACAGAAGTAGTCTTGTGGTTACTGTCAGAATACCAAAAAAAAAAAAAACCAACTGTGAAAATTAATGTGGTGAAGGAAATCAAACAGTTTAAACACAAAGGGCATTTCTTGAATGTCTTCTAAAAATGAAAACGTATAATATTTTAGTTGCCTAAGCAAAGACTTATGACAACTACCAACTGAATATACTCCTACAGATAATATCATATCATTATAATGTTTCAACATGCAAGACAGCATGGAACAGTAAAAAGAGGACTGACTGTGGAGTCAGAGGACCTGTGTTCAGATCCTGACACCTGACTCCTACTACCTATATGACATTAAGCAAGTCACTGTACTTCCCTGGACCTCAGTTTCCTCATCTGTACAAAATGAGAATTGCACTAGATTGCTCTCTCTGAGATAATATTTGTAAAGTTTTTAGCACAGTATCTGGCATGTAGTAGGTGCTTAATAAATGCTTATTCCCTCCCCTTCCTACCCCTACCACCACCCCACCCCACCACCACCCAGCTCTAGATCTCTCTCTTATGCTCAAATATTTGGAAATTAAATGACCAGTACCTAATTAGGTCACAACTAGTTTGGGAGTCTAAATGAAAATGTAATTTTACTTCAGAGACACTGAGGCTAAATATTTAGTGTGTGTAAAATAAAGTCTTAAGCTATGCAAAAGATGTAACTGAGCAGCTTTGCTGTGATTAAAAGTTTTCTGGTTTTAACCATGTCCATTAAAGCAAATTCTGACCTTCTCTTTCTGATTCCACTCTTCTAGCATCCCATCCTTCCCCATGCCTCACTTCTCTTAAACTTCAATTTAGACATATACTCATAGAACTGAAAGTGACCTCAAACAATCAGTTATATCAGCTTTAAGCAAGACAGCAGAAATTTCATGACCTATTAATATTATCTAATAATCAAAATGAGTCAGCTTTTGACCCTCCCAAATGTCAGATTTTTCCCTGTCATACAGCACCCTAATGACACAGTCTTGCCAGAATTTTTGATCAGTAACTTTTTATTTTGTCTTTGTATCCCCAAGCCCTTGTGAATAGTAGGTACTTAAGTGCTTATTATATTAGATTGATGGATTGTTCATAGAAATTCCTAATCTGTGAGAGCTAAGGAATTCATCATAATGATAGCCTCACAGCATAGTTTAAGATCGGATGCTGCTAAACCTTTTTCTTTTACATTTTTTCGTTAATTCCTTTGATATTCTTGACTTTTTGTACTCTCAAATGAATTACATTATTGCTTTCTCTAATTCAGTAAAAACAAATTGTAATTTAATTGGGATGGCATTGAATATATAAATTAATTTAGGTAAAATTGTCATTTTTATTTTATGGCCCTGCCTACCCATGAACAATTAATATTCTCCAATTATTGAAATCTGATTTTATTTGTACAAAAAGGTGTTTGGTTTTTTACAATTTTGTTCATATGGTTCCTGGGTTTGTTTTGGAAGGTGTATTTTCAGGTATTTTATACTGTCTAGAGTTATTTTAAATAAGAAATCTCTTACTATCTCTTCTTACAGGGTTTTGTTTGTGAGACACAAAAAAGTTACATGATAACTTTATTACATATTTAAAAGACATAGCAAGTTGTACATAATAGATTTGCACTTTCATGTACAATTATCTTTTATTCTTTTCTACTGTCATGGAAATAAATGATTCTTTTATTTCTTAAGTTCAATATAAAATAAATATATATTTTTTAAAAGTCACTAGATAGTTCAGTGCAAAGGGTAGTGGTTTTTCAGTCAGGGGCCATGGGCTCAAATCTCAGCTTTGCCACTTCTTACATGGCACTTCTTACTTCTAACTTTAAGCAAGCACCTAGCCTCTCCTACTTCAGTGCCCTGCTCTCCTAAGAAGAAGAGTGTTGGACTAGATGACCTTTAAGGTGCCTCTCATCTCTAAAGCGAGTCCCAGACCTAGTGATTTACTAAAACTAGACCTATGCCCCAAAGAGATCAAATAAAGAAAAAAAGGGTTCATGTACAAAAATATTTTTGCAGCTCTGTTTGTAGTTTGTAGTTCTGTTTGCAGAAAAAAAGTTTTTCAAAACTAAGCTTCTTCCTACTTGCTAAGCCTTCTTGTACAATTTTCTGTCCTCCATGCCCCCTATGCTACTATGACACTGCCTTCCTTGAGGTTCCTCAAACATGACACATCTCTTGACTCCAGACATGACCACTGGCTGTTCCCTCATACCGTAGAACACAGTTTCCTACCCTAGAATATGTGCTTCACACCCTGAATCTTGTTCCCTCTTGAAAACAGGCTTCTTTTAGGGTATCTGACCTGGAAAGAACTGACTACATTCATATACACAACTGACTGTATCAAAGGCACAAAAGTAATTGAATTTGAACATTGTAAAGGCATTTCTAAGGTGCTTTAGTTCATAAGTGAGATGAAAATGTTGCCAGTTTTTACACAAATTATGTTTGTTCCTTTATCTGAACTTAATGGATCACAATTCTCTTGAGTGAATTCTTATCTCTTTCTGACTGCAGTCTTAAAACTCTAAAGCTCTTATGATCCATTAAAAAAACAACAGCGGGGGGCGGAGCCAAGATGGCGGAGTAGAAAGACGCACATACACATAGCTCCGAACCCACAACCCATAGAACGGCTACAGGGGAGTAACTCACGGCGAATTCTGCACCCAGAGGCCACGGAATATTGGAGCGAGGGAGATTTCTGTTCTGGAGGGACCTGCAAACCTCTCGCGGGGGGTCCTTCGCGCTGCGGACTGGGCGCCGGGACTGGGAGCCGGGACTGGGAGCCGGGACTGGGAGCCGGGACTGGGAGCCGGGACTGGGAGCTGAGTGCAGCCCTGACGCGGCAGCAGCACCGAGAGAAAAAGATCCGAGCGGGCTTCAGGGACGGGATCTCCAGCGGCCACGCGGGTCCCTCCACCCACAGAGGGACCTGCAAACCTCTCGCAAAAGGTCCGTCGCGCTGCAGACGCGGAGCACAGCCCGGACCTGCTGCAGCCACGGCACGAAGAGAAACAGACCCGAGCAGGCTTCAGGGACGGGATCTCCAGCAGCAGCACAAGTCCCTCCACCCACAGGTGATGGGGGTCGGTGAGAGAGTCTCTTTGGCAGGTCGAGAGGGGAGTGGGGTGCCCCCATAATTCAGGCCCCCCCGGGAGGTAGAAGCTGAGAGGCAGCTGCAGACAGGGGCTCCCCAAGCAGGCGGGAGCCTGAATCCATTGTGGAAGGTCTGTGCATAAACCCCCTGAGGGAACTGAGCCTGAGGGGCAGCCCTGCCCTGACCTCACCACCTGAACATAATCTCATACTGAATAGCAGCCCTGCCCCCACCAAAAGCCCTAAGGCTGGAAGCAGCATTTGAATCTCAGACCCCAAACGCTGGCTGGGAGGATCAGGAGGCGAGGTGGGTGTGAGGAAAATATTCAGAGGTCAAGTCACTGGCTGGGAAAATGCCCAGAAAAGGGAAAAGAAATAAGACTATAGAAGGTTACTTTCTTGGTGAACAGGCATTTCCTCCCTTCCTTTCTGATGAGGAAGAACAATGCTTACCATCAGGCAAAGACACAGAAATCAAGGCTTCTGTGTCCCAGCCCACCCAATGGGCTCAGGCCATGGAAGAGCTCAAAAAGAATTTTGAAAATCAAGTTAGAGAGGTAGAGGAAAAGCTGGGAAGAGAAATGAGAGACTTGAAGTCAAAGCATGAACAGCAGATCAGCTCCCTGCTAAAGGAGACCCAAAAAAATGTTGAAGAAAATAACACCTTGAAAACTAGCCTAACTCAATTGGCAAAAGAGGTTCAAAAAGCCAATGAGGAGAAGAATGCTTTCAAAAGCAGAATTAGCCAAATGGAAAAGGAGATTCAAAAGCTCAATGAAGAAAATAGTTCTTTCAAAACTAGAATGGCACAGATGGAGGCTAAGGACTTTGTGAGAAAGACAGATATCACAGAACATAGCGAGAAGATTGGAAAAATGGAAGATAATGTGAAATATCTCATTGGAAAAACAACTGACCTGGAAAATAGATTCAGGAGAGACATTGTAAAAATTTTGGGACTACCTGAAAGCCATGATCAAAAGAAGAGCCTAGACATCATCTTTCATGAAATTATCAAGGAAAACTGCCCTGAGATTTTAGAACCAGAGGGCAAAATAAATATTCAAGGAATCCACAGAACACCGCCTGAAAGAGATCCAAAAAGAGAAACTCCTAGGAACATTGTGGCCAAATTCCAGAGTTCCCAGGTCAAGGAGAAAATATTGCAAGCAGCTAGAAAGAAACAATTCAAGTATTGTGGAAATACAATCAGGATAACACAAGATCTAGCAGCTTCTACATTAAGGGATTGAAGGGCATGGAATAGCATATTCCAGAAGTCAAAGGAACTAGGACTAAAACCAAGAATCACCTACCCAGCAAAACTGAGTATAATACTTCAGGGGAAAAATTGGTCTTTCAATGAAATAGAGGATTTTCAAGCATTCTTGATGAAAAGACCAGAGCTGAAAAGAAAATTTGACTTTCAAACACAAGAATGAAGAGAACCATGAAAAGGTGAACAGCAAAGAGAAGTCATAAGGGACTTACTAAAGTTGAACTGTTTACATTCCTACATGGAAAGACAATATTTGTAACTCTTGAAACATTTCAGTATCTGGGTACTGGGTGGGAGTAAACACACACACATGCACACACGCACACATACATAGAGACAGAGTGCACAGAGTGAATTGAAGAGGATGGGATCATATCTTAAAAAAAAAAAATGAAATCAAGCAGTGAGAGAGAAATATGTTGGGAGGAGAAAGGGAGAAATTGAATGGGGCAAATTATCTCTCATAAAAGAGACAAGCAAAAGACTCATTAGTGGAGGGATAAAGAGGGGAGGTGAGAGAAAAACATGAAGTCTACTCTCATCACATTCCACTAAAGGAAAGAATAAAATGCACACTCATTTTGGTAGGAAAACCTATCTCACAATGCAGGAAAGTGGGGGACAAGGGGACAAGCAGGGTGGGGGGGGATGATAGAAGGGAGGGCATGGGGAGGAGAATGCAATTTGAGGTCGACACTCATGGGGAGGGATAGGATCAAAAGAGAATAGAAGTAATGGGGGACAGGATAGGATGGAGGGAAATATAGTTAGTCCTATACAACACAACTATTATGGAAGTCATTTGCAAAACTACACAGATTTGGCCTATATTGAATTGCTTGCCTTCCAAAGGGAAGGGGTGGAGAGGGAGGGAGGTAAAGAAGTTGGAACTCAAAGTGTTAGGATCAACTGTCGAGTAATGTTCTTGCCACTAGGAAATAAGAAATACAGGTAAAGGGGTATAGAAAGTTATCTGGCCCTACAGGACAAAAGAGAAGACGGAGACAAGGGCAGAGAGGGATGATAGAAGAGAGAGCAGATTGGTCACAGGGACAATTAGAATGCTTGGTGTTTGGGAGGGGAGGGGATAAAAGGGGAGAAAATTTGTAACCCAAAATTTTGTGAAAATGAATGTTAAAAGTTAAATAAATAAATTTAATTATTAAAAAAAAAAAAAGAAAAGAAAAGAAATAGATTTAACTATAAAGGAGTGACCAAATTAAAAAACTCCTGGCCCTAATGCATTCACAGAAGAATTATATTAAACTTTTAAAGTACAGTTAGTACCCATACTTCACAAATTATTCTCAAAAATTGAGAAAGAAAGCACTCTATCAGAATCCTCTTATAGGACAAATAAAGTTTTTTTTTTAAATTATGGAAAAAAAAAAAAACAACAGCAATGAAAGCTTGGGTGAAGGTTCTGGAGAGCATAACACATCCTTTGACACCTGAAAACAGGAAGAGCCAATTCAGTGTAGTTTGACATTTCACCAGCTCTACAAAGTCTGATAAGAATAGGAAAACATCGTCCTTCGTCCAGAGAAAAACATAATTCCATTACTTAATCCAACTAGAATGCTATGTTTACAAGGCATGAAATAAAGACAACAATCTGTTTAATACAATCAGGTGTAAGCAGGCAATATAATTCAAGCTTAGTTTGTTGTGTTGTTCAGTCCTGTCTGACTCTTCATGACCCCGTGAACCATAACATGCAAATACTCTGTATGAGGTTTCCTTGGCAAAGACACTGGAGGGGTCTGCCATTTCCTTCTCCATTAGATGAAGGCAAACAGAGATTAAGTGATTTGTCCATGGTCACACAGCTAGTAAGTGTCTGAGGCCAAATTTGAACTCAGGTCTTCCTGACTCCAGGCTTAGCACTCTATCCAGTGAACTATCTAACTGTCTCAAACTCAATGGCATAGTCCAAATTATCTGCATTTGAGGCTCTGAAAGTGCAATCTAGGGACCCCTGTGATCCTTTTGGGGGGAAAGGGGGGTCTGAGAGGTATAAACTATTTTCAGAATAATACTAAGATGTTATTTGCCTGTTAAAATATTCCTCCTTTTTGTAACAACATATCATGTGAAGTTGGATTTTCTTGATATACTTCAACCAAAACAACATATCAAAAGGGATTGGATACAGAAGTAAATAGGAGAATTCAGTTTGCTTACTATTAAGCCAAGCATTAAAAATATTTGCCAAATTATGTAAAACAATGCCATTCTTCTCACTAATTTTTCTGTTTGGGAAAATAGCTACATTTCATAAAATGTATGCTGTTTATGTTAACTTGTAATGGATTTATTATTGGTATCTAAAAGAATTAATAAATATTTTAAAATTGTATTAGTTGATATCAAGAGATAAAACCCACATAAACACAGGTTCTTGGGGCTTCTTGGTAGTTTTTGAGAGTATAAAGGGGCTCCGAGGCCAAAAAGCTTGAGAATCACTGATCTACAGGAATCAAACTTCCTTTCCTTCTTTGTAAACTCAACTCTAAGAAATGAGATGTTGTCAGCATGTTTAAGTTGTAAAAGAGGCTGTATAAGATGACAATCACTTTACCACTTAGTGCAAAAAGTTCTCAACACCCCACAAATGCCGATAGAATTCTGGATTTCAAGAGATTCCAGAGGTAGTCTGGTCCAAATCTTTCATTTTACAGGTGAAGAAACTAAGGTCAAGTGACTTCTCAAATACATTCAGTAAATGATGAGCTTGATGAGATGACAACTATGTTCTCTCATTTCAGTTCTTGTGTTCCTTCCCCAGCACCACACTAGCTCTTTTTGCTTGACCTGGGAATGTCATGAAATGTCTGTGGTTTTTCAATTGCATATGTGCATTAACTTCATTGCAGCACTGCCTTTACCATATTACAAGTTTCACCATGCTGTGAAGCAGCATCTTTTACATTTAGATGTCTATGTCAAATGCATGTTTTTTTTAATGTTTCCTCATAACATCACCATGCACATCCCTTATACCTCATCCCTACTTTTTGATAAGATGATATGGGTGATGTCTTTTGGAAAGTATAACAGCTCTGTGCCAAGAAACCAAGTTGCTTCTATTTGAATTGCCTTAGGAAGATTCTGAAGATCACCTGGCAGGATAGGGTACCAGACATGAGGCCCTTTCTCAAGCTGAACTGCCAAGTATTTAAACTCTACTTCAGAGACAGCAATTCGAAAGGGCGGGCCATGTTGTTCAAATTCCAAATGTATGTTTGTCAAAAAAGACTATTTTACAGAGAATTCACACAAGGAAGGCATTCCCATGGTAGTCAGAAGAAGAAATGCAAGGATACTTGCAAGGTCTCTCTGAAGAACTTTGGAATCAATTTTGTAGCATGGGATACACTGGCAAAGGACTACCCAGAATGGCATGCTCACATCAAAGAAGAAGCTGTGCTCTATGAGCAAAGCAGAATTGAATTGGCTCAAATGAAATGTGAGATGCACAAATTTAGAGATATCTCTACCCCAAATATTCCTATGTATTATTTATGCCTGACCTGTGATAGAATCTTCTGAGCTCATGTTGGTCTGATCAGCCAAAGTCAGACACACTGTATTTTGACTCCAACATAGCGATGCCATTTTGGCCCTCTCTGAGCGCAAAGGACAACCAATCAACCTTTTCCCTACTGCACTGCATGCCAAAGGCTGATGGGAAAATGAGATTGATGGTATGGATGGTCCAGCAGAAGTTGTCATCTCAATAAACAGATCAACACAAATCAAAATTGTATCTAAAACTGTAAAAAGCCCAGTATGAAGCAGAATAACAATAGCAACACTTTTGAAGGGCATTCTTAAAAGCAAGTATGTAATAGCAATAGGGATATGGACCTCACAAGCACAATAGATTATTAAGAAGCATGATTAGAAATGAATTAATGAATGAAAAGGTATTTATTAAGTACCTAAGTACTAGATACCATGCACTGTGTAAGCACTGGGGATACAAATACGAAATCTGAAAAGGAACTTAGATGCTAATGAAGGAGGAAACACACATGGGGGAGTGCTTGCCAGGGAAGGCACTTTGCTTCAGAAAGTTACAGGAATAATAAGTGGGGCTATAGGTGAATGGACTGACACACTCTACTCAAAACAATGTAATTTGATCACATATTTCATGGTTCCAGAACTGAAGTGGGTCAGGGGTGGGGGGATTAAAAGGAAGGGACATAAGAAGAATGAAGGCAATTGGCAAGGCTATGGAGGTGGTGACCAAAAAGAAGGGAATGAAATGAAGCATGATAGATGGGACTGTCTTGAAATGGTGGTCCGTGAACTGCAGTCCCCAATCAGATAGGACTCCAGGGTAGAAGTTCCTCTAGGACTTTTCTATGTTAATAGCCAGTCCAGTTCTTTCAAATGATTATAGATCACTTCTCTAGGTCATGTTCTCAGATCACTCTCTTAGAGTCTAGGTCACATATTTTTCTCCAAGGCAGAAGCACTGGAAGAAAAGGATAGAGAGATGCTATCCATTTCTTAAAGAGATATTTTGTTCAATGTTCCCCTTCACAATCTATGAGGGTAACCTCAATTTCTTTACAAGGTAAAAATGTCAACATCTTGATGTCATGGTCCTCTTTGAGAACGAAGGACAAACACAAGGTATAAACAAAGAAAAATATTTCTCTACTTCACTCAACTCTTATGTACTCTATATGAATGAGCTCTCAGGTGCTCATTCTCTATGCAGCTACTCCTATATGAATATTTATGGAATATTATGGAATAATTAAAAACTGGTTAGAATGTCTAGAGTCAAAATTGGTGACATCCTTCACAAAGTTTTCATAGGGATCATTCCATTTTATTTTCCACTTTATTCCCAACAACTTACAAGCTAAGTGAAAGCAGAGATTGTCATTCCCTCTTTACAGCAGGAGAAACAAAAAGGAGAAACAAAATTTCTTAACAAAGGTCATCATACAGGATAGTAAATCTCAGCTTCTTTGACTTTGAGCCAAATGTTCATTTCACTATGCTGTATTGTTTTTCACGTACTTGGCAAATATTTATCCAAAATACTTGGTCCTTTCAACCTTTCAATACCCTCATGATTTTAATCATATGAGCACTTCCCCCAACACAAACACACACACACACACACATGCACACACACACATATACACACACTGTGTGTGTCATAACTCCTCTATGATTTAGTTGCTGTGTGTGACTATTAGCCAACAATCATTAGATTGTGAATTCCTTGAGTGAAGGAACTGTCTTTTGCCTCTTTTTATATCCCCAACACTGAGTACAGTGCCTGGCAAATAGTTGGTAATTAATACATGTTTATTGACTGACCAAAAAAGTTAGTTCACCTACTAACCAATGTTATGGTGATGAATGTCTCCAGACTTAGCAAGGGTGGTCTTTGTTCTCCACACTTTGTGAGAGTGGGTCCTAGAAACACAATCTTCCACTGGCCCACTCTTAAAGCCTTTCCAAAATGGTAGAATCTGCCCAAGCTTTCATTCTGCTAACACTGACTTTGAGACACCAGGATCCATCCCTCTACTCCATGATGAGACGTTTGAGTAGGCGGTTAGTATATTTTCAACCATAGCGCTCCTTACAAATTCAGAAGTTACTCACCATCATATTTCTAATCTAGCAAAGGTATTTTCTCCCATTCTGGTCATTTCTAGCAAAGTCTTGGAAATCCAACTTGAGAAAAACAAAACAATTGTTGTTCCAAAGTAGGCTACTTCTATATTACTGCCAGATCTTTGTGAAGTAATTACAAGTCCTACTCAAATGCTAACAAAACTTTAATAGTACCCTGGAAAGACTCCCTTTGCCATGAATAACATTCTTTGCCTTGATTATAATTGCTGTGAAGTATTGAAGCTGTCTACCTTCCAGCTACTATCTTGGATATTTCTTTTTCAAGGTTACTTAGAATTTTTCCCTAGACCAAATTTTGCTCTTGCACAAGTCTGAATGCCATGTCTTTATTCTTGGTCAAAACCAGTAATTAGCAAGAAGCTATTTCTACTTAACAGATATATACATGATCTGCCTGAAGCATGGATGGTGACAAGAGGATACTACTGAAAACAGAAGAAATGGAGGAAATTTGTGCAAGTTGGAGAGATTCAAGCCATCTTTGTTTTCTGTCTGTACCACAAAAATGAATAGGGTCATTGTGATTTTTATCGAAATAAAGAACATGCAGTAAAGCATGACACTTTCATCAAAAAATCAAACAAAACAGAAGGTTGAAGGAAAGGAAAGTCATACTTCATTTTAGAAAGGAGAGGGAGAAAGGGTAGACAGTTACAAATGACCAGAAATAACCTCCAGAGAGATCTAGGGAAACTTAGAGCATCATAGGGATAAATAAAGATTTCCATAGGGCAGATTTCTCTGTAGGGCAAACAAAATAAACATTGTGGGACATAGAAAACTAAATTTGGAGTCTCTGTATCATGGGAACACTGCTAAAGTACTCCTGTCTACCTATCATCACTCCCCCTCACAAAGTGACCAGTTCATCTTCTCTCCCTATCATACAGTTCCTTGGTATCTTTTACTCCTGTTTATTGAACAAGTTGTATGTTATAGCTTTCTCACATCTATCATGAAACTCCTTCCATTATCTTTTGTGTGAAACCCATTTTTAATGCATCAGAGATTATTTTTTTCCATGTTTTGCTACCACATAGCAGCACTGGTAGACATTTGGTATTATAAACATGGGCCTTTGCTTTCATGGGAAATTTGAGGATCATTCATGGAGAGTGTATTTCCCTAAGGGCAATCCAAAATCTTATCTTTACTTGTTAAACTTTGCACACAATTCATTGTCCATTTGTACTGCTTGTATCAGATATAAGTACTGGTGGATAGTCTCCAATGCTTTTCATCTAAACGCATAGTAATCTAGGTAATAGGCATTCTTCTTCTACATGGTCTTTCTTGTTTGAAGAGTTGATCCAATTGTCTTGAATGATTATAGATGTCTTCCAGGAGACTCTGCAGTGTTCAAGAACTTGATGCAATGTCACCCACTGCACTTTTTTACTCATTCTCCCCATTCACTGCTGGAGGTGGAGGAATTGGAATACTCTCTGCTCCCTATTACCACTTCCAGGTTCTCCCTCTGCCATCATCATTCAGTAACCTCCTCCGTTGAGGTTTACTCAATCCATATCTACTACCCAATTCAACTATAACTATTGTCTACCTCCCAGACATACTCCTTTTTTTAAGTTGAGCTTGGCTCACATTCTTTCTCTTCCTCAACTCTTTCCCTATTAGTATAGGGAACTTCAAAATACATACTGATACTCCCTCAAACATCCTAACCTCATAGTTCCTCAACTTACACATTTCCTACAACCCACTTCTCCACCCTACCTCAGCCATACACAGTGACAGTGATAGTCACATCCTTGATCTAACCAGCACCCACAAACCCACTACTTTCATTTTCATGAACTCTGAAATTCCCTTACAAGGTCATATTCTACTGTCACCCCACCTATCTCTATGCCCAGACTTTATTCTTTGTTGTTGTTGACCATGATTCATATATAGAATGGCAACTCATGCCTCAAACAATGCAGGAGTCCCTGCACTGCCCTCATGGTTGCTGTTTCTCATTGGCTACGGTGTCTCCACTGTTCATGTTACTCTGCTGTTCTCAGTAACTTTTAGTATTTAATCTCATCCAGGTCTTGCTCTGATGGTCTCACAGTGGTTGGTAGGTGGGTAGTCTCTCCTTGACTTTGCTCCCTATTACTAGATACTGTAATAATACTTAGAATCATGAAAAACTGTTCCTATTTTTCAGAAGTTTACAATAGAAGGGAAGAGAAAATGTGTAAATAACAAGGTACATACAAGTTATATACCTACTCCAGGCTATTAGGATATAAGGGCTAGAAAATATAATCCCATAGAGGACATCTCTTAAATCACAGCCATTCCCAGCTAAAAGAAGTTAGAGTGCCCTAGGGTAAAGTTGTCTCTTTTTTAACCCCTATGTCTGGGGTGAAAGTAACAGTCATTTCTCCTTGATAACTATATGATATACAGTTAGAAATTCTATATACATGTGCATCTATAAAAATCAGAGAGAGAGAGAGAGACTGGCTTAAAACATAAATCAATTTGCACCAGAATAAAGGTTTGCATAAAAGCCAAGGACATTGTCCTCCACTCACCTCCCCTGTAGTCAGTCCTACCTCTACGATGCGGAGCCATCTGCAGCAAAACTACATACATGTAGCCAGTGAAAAAACCTCCTTGTTTCTCAACATAAAGAAGAGGGAAGCAAAGGCAAATAATGGAATGTGAATACAAAAACGTGGCAAGATACTGTAAAAATGGTGTCAGGAGCACTCGAAATCAGAAAGACCTGAGGCTTCTGAGGAAAGCCTAGAACAAAAAGAGAGTTTTCAGCTATATAGTAATAAAAATAACATTTATAGAACACATACTATGTGCCAGATACTGTATTAAGTGCTTTACAATTACTATATCATTCCATCCTGACAACAACCCTGGAAGGGAGGTGGCATTATTGCCCTCATTTTACAGATGAGGAAACTGAGGCAAACAAAGGTTAAATGACTTGCCCAGGGTCACACAGCTAACAAGTGACTGAGGTTGGATTTTATCTCAGGTCTTCCTGACTGCAGCTTCAGTGCTCTTCCCACTGCTACTGTTTAGCAAAAGGAAATGACTTCTAATTGGAGTGGATAGGATAAAGGTCATAGAAGTTGGAAAGAAAACAAAGTTGCTTAATTTTTTATTTTTCTTCAATATTCTTGGTCAAGGAGCATCATCTTTGGACTGGAAAGGACAGAACGAAATTGCTTAGTAGGGAATTTAAATCAAAGGTAAGCAGAAAAGAGCAAGAGCATTTATAACCCATATCTGATAACTTACTGCCTCAGAAAGGGGGCAGAGAAGGAAAAAAGGAAGAGAATTTGAACTCAGAATTGGAAAAAATGCTTATTTTTACATGTAATTGGAGGAAAAATAAAATATTAAAAAAATATATATCAAATGAGCAGCTGGTATGCCAGAAGAGTGAAAGTCTTAAGATGCAGATAGATAACATCTCAGGTTACTGAAAGAGCTGTCCAATACGATTGCTGAGCTATTGAAAATGGTCTTAAAAGATCAGGGAGAATGGGAGAAATGCCCTGGAAGTAAATGGCACCACAATTTTCAAAAGGATAACAGCAGAGTCTGAAAATTATAGACTTGTGAGTTTGACCTATATTTCTGGCAAAAATCTAGAATGTATTTTTAAAGGATGGTTAATGAACATCGAAAAAAGGAGGCTGCAATCACCAAGACCTAGGATGGCATCATCAAGAACAGGACTTACAATAAATTCATTTCCCTTTTTTTTTTTTTTTTGACAGGGTGGCTACACTGGTGAATCAGAGGAAGGACTATTTAGACTTTGACAAAAAATTTGCTGAAATTTCTCATAGTGTTCCTGGGGATAAGATGCAGGAATATGGGCTAGATGAAAGTACTTAGCATGGACTTGCACTGAGCCATTATTAAGTGCTCATTGTCAGCTTAGAAGTTAGTCCTTAATGAAGTGTCCCAGGGATCTCTCTAACATTTTTATCAACAACTCATATAAAGTAGGTACTTATGAAATCTTCACATAACACAAAGTTGATCAGGATAGCTAACATGTTTGCTTCATGGTGGGGAAAGCCTAATTCATAGCACCCAGGTAATAGCCAAGCATTACCATGCCCAGCCAGGAAGAGGTGATCAGTCCCTCCTTCAAAATTTGCTTTTCTAAGCATGGAAATAACACACAGCACAAACTTTAGTGCCTTTACTTCCACTTTAATTCAGCAATAACCATGAGGCTATATGTGATTTAATAGACTGAACCTGATAAGCAAGAGACATAGCTACTTTACCCTTCCTCCCTTATATGTACCACTTAAGTTCCCAGGGTGCATATCTCCCAAGTCTTTTGTGTTAACATAACAAAGTATGGCACCATTGTCAAGAACAGAGGTCCCATTGGTCTATCTATATATCTCTGTTATTATCCTTCTGCTTAATAATAATATCTGAACTTTACTTCTCAAATTATGTTCTATATTTTCTAGTATTTTAATTAATGATGAGACAAGGTTATCTCGTTTCCCATTTCTGTATCTTCAAATTGAAACTTTTCAACTCTTTGATTGGTCATATCTTTCTTGTGGGATGATTCTTTGACATAGAGCCTAGGCCACTATGGCAAAAGTTATCTTGTATAGGGTAGGCCCCTTTCAGAAATATGTTAGGAATATTTTCAAGTTGGCAAAACCTTTGGAGATGTATTTTGTCCACACCTATTTCTCATACTGGAGGATGCGGGTAGGAATCACCTAAATGGGTAGTTTGCTTTCAAGGTTACATCAGATACAACTAAGTAAGCTTTCTCAAATTTTAGGATTGAAAAGGGTGTTTATATAGGCAAGTGTTTTGTATGAAAATAAAGGAATTTCTTGAATAGAGGTGTTCATCTGGAATTACAACTGAATCATTTAAATCTTTCATAATTTGCAGCTGATCTACCAAGCAAATTTTGGGCTGTAATTAGCTATTCAGTTCAACACTGGATGATGACAAAGTCAGATTCTAAAAATGTTTCAACCAGCTAGAATATGGAGCCAAATCTAATGAGAATAAATTTTAAAAGGTGAATATAGAGTCTCACAATGAGTATGAGACAGAGAAACTCTGCGTAGGCAGTGGTAAATCTGAAGAAAGATCTGGGAGTATTATTGGACTGAAAGTTCGATGAGTCAAGACTGTGATAAGGTAGCAAAGAAAATTGATGGTGGTGATTACATTGTTGAATATAGTTTGGACTAAGTGGCCATTCTGCTTAGTTCCTATTCTCAGATTTTGTGATTATGAGGTCTCTGTACATTTGCATACTCTTTCCCCCATACCCAGGATGGATTCCTTCCCTATATCTAATAGACTCATTTGCTTCATTTAAGACCCAGTTCAATTCAATTCAGCACGTGTTTATTAAATGCCTAAAGTGTGGTACATAGTATCACAGAATCATAGGATTTCAGAGCTGGAGGGGACATCAAACATCCCTCTAGTTCGACTCATACCTGAATAAAAGTCTCTATAATGTATTTGGCTAGTGATCATTCATCAGCTTTTGCTTAAAGATCTTTAGGGAAAAAAATTTTAATTTATCCAATGGTAGCCTATTTCACTTTTGAGTTATTGTAATTATTAGGAAGCTTTTTCTTACATTAAGCCCAAATTTTCCTCTTTTGTAATGTATATTCATTGCATCTGGTTCTGATTCTGGGGTCAACAGACTGTCTAATCTTTCTTTCTTGTGATAATCCTTTAAATGTGTGAAGTTAACCATCATGTCCACCATAAGTCTTATCACTGGGATAAGCATCCCCCAGTTTCTTCAATCAATTTTCATATGCCACGAACTTGAGGTTTTTCACCATTCTGGTCATATTCTTCTAAAGTCTCTCGCTTATCAATGTCCCTCCTAAAATTTAACACCAGAATGGGACACAGTGCTCCAAATATGGTGTGACCAGGGCATTGTACAGAGAGACTATCAACTTCCTAATCCTGGACACTATGTGTTCAGCATAGTATAGTGTCTAGTATATAGTAAACACTCAATAAATGCTTGATGCTTTCTGTATGTATCTATCCATCTTTCCTTCTAAATATAACCTAAGATTGTATTGGTTTTATTACTTTCCATATTACACTATTAATTCACATCAATTTATAATTTCGCTAAGATTTCAAGTGTTTCTCAGATGTCTAACCAAGCCTTCTTTACCTTGAACTTATAAAATTGACATTTTGAGTCTAAGAATAAGACTTTATGTTTATCTCTAATACATTTCATCTTATTTGATTTAGCCTATTTTAAGCCAATCAATATCTTTGTAAATTCTGACTGTCATCCAGTATGGTAACTATCACAGTTGTTTGCCTCTCTAAATTTGATAAGCACTCCATCTAATAAGCTTATTTTGATTTGAATCATTAACAAAAATGCTCAAAAGCACAGGATCAATCCCAGACCCTAGAGGCACCTCACTTGGATACCTCTGTCCAAGTTAGCTTTAAACACTTGATGGTTACTCTTTTGATCCAGTCATTCCACTAGATTTGAGGTCATCTAATTATGCTGTTGTACATATAACTCTGAAAGGTTCTGAGGCAAGTGTGAATGTGAGTTATGGCACAATAATTTAAGGAAAAGTTCTCAATCTGTGTACCTAAAATTTAGATTAATTATATCTATACTATTTCCCTGATCTTCCATCTAGTAACCTTGTCAAAAAAAGAAGCAAGTTGTGATTGGCCTTACCTATTCTTGGCAGAGAAAGCAGAAGCAAAATTAGTTGAGCATCTTTTCCTCATTCAGTTATCAATTTTCACTGTCTCATCCATCCCAAGCAGCAGCCAAATTTTTCATCTGATCTTCCTCTTAAACCTCAATATACCTTTTTGCTCATTCTCACTTTAGCTCTCCTGACACTGGCACCTGAAGTAGCAGCAGTAGTAGTAACTCACATTGATATAGGGACTTCAGTCACACAAAATGTTTTCCTTATGAAGTGAAGTCATTCTGGGGAAACACACTTGCTACCCAATAGATAATGCCTATGGGGACAATTTAAAGCTGACAGTTTCCTGCAGTTGAGTGGTATTTTATCTGCCTTTCAACAATGTTCTTGAAATAGCTATAAACACTCCACCTCACACCAACCATGTAGTATGGATGCCATTTTTTCCCCTAAAAGTTTACATGGTAATGTTTTAACTCGATCAGCTTATGGGACTTTGGCTAAGTAATTGAAATGCTATGATGGCCACAAAACTCTCCTGTATATACGCAATGTGTCCAAGAAAAGGAAACCAACTCTAGAAACTGAAAACCCAAGTCTTGGTTCCTGGATCTCTCTCTAATTTATTATGTAATACTGAATACTGACTTACCCTATGTACCTTGGTTTCTCAATCTATAAAATAAAGATAATTCCTGACCTATTTACCTCATAGGGGTTTTTGAAATAATAAAATGAAATTATATAGTTGTTAAAATGTTTTGTAAAGCGAAATATACTTTTCAAATTAAAGGGGACGTTATGGCTATGTCCCAATTAGTGCAAATAATGAATCCCCTAAAATGGCTGCACTAGTCAGATTGGCATTGTATATTTCCATTAGAACTAATTACCATATTTATTCCTTATAATTTCAAACAGTATGAAATAGATACATGTGAACACTCTAAGGGAATCATTATTTGCTCTGATCAGGACCTGAATGTGTTGGTTGGTTGGTTGGTTGATGTCCTTCATTCTCAAAGAAGACCAAAATGACATCACCGTGTTCGAGTCAAGTCTTAATATGTCCAACTGCAACTGATCAGACCAATACGAGCTTGGAATGCTCTACCACAGGTCAGGCACAAATAGTCTGTGTGAATATTTGGGGTGGATACTCTAAATTTGTGCATCCTGCATTTCCTTTGAGCTGTTTCAATTCTGCTTTGCTCATAGAGCACAGCACCTTCTCTGATGTGGACACGCTATGCTGAGTGGTCCTGTACCAATGTCTCCCATGTCACACAATCAATTGCAAAGTTCTTAAGAGAGACCTTGAGAGTGTCCTTGTATTGCTTCTTCTGACCACTGTGCAAACACTTGCTGTATGTGAGTTTTCCATAAAATAGTCTTTTCGGCAAGCATACGTATCAATTGATAAACAGGCCCTACTATAAGCCAGGCACTGGACGAGGCTTAGTGTCTAAAGGGATTGCTTTCAGGATGTTTGTATTCAAAAAGCAAGAAATATGTACATTTATAGGCACAAACAGAGCACATACAAAACAGAACACAAACTTGGGAGTGGAGGCACTAACTGCTGGGGGGACTAGGAAGGATCTCATGCAGAAAGTGGCTCTTGAGCTAAGTCTGGAAGGACAAGAAGGATCTCAGGAAGTAGAGATGAGGAGAGAGGGCATCCCAGATGTGGAGAACAGCCAGTCCAAGGGCAGAGAGACAGGAGATGGAGCTTCACATGTGATAGACTGTTAGCTGAGTGTAAAGGAACAGGGTATAATAATTCTGAAAGGGAAGGATAAGTCCAGATTGTGAAGAGGGATTTAGATTTTATTTGAGCAATGATAGGCAACCACTGGAGTGTGCAAAGTAGTAGGGTGACTTAGTCAGGAAAGGTGATTGTAGGTCAAACTGATTTTGTCATTCCATTCCGATTAACATATCGTGATTTTCTTTATGTACACCAAGAGCCTCTAATAGCTATCTGTGACATAAACTCCCCCAAGGGCAAAGACTAAGGAATGTTAATGGAGTCAAAATACCTGGATCACAGCTTCATTGAGGATTTGGGATCATGGTAGTCCTTGCAGTCGGTCTATCTAGATACTCATTAGCCAATAGATGAGGAGAGACAAAATGACTGATCTGATGATTACTATTTTATAGTAAAGTAGATATGACCAAAAGTTATGGTTATTCTTTGATAGAGGAGTTCAGTACCACAGAAAGCAAAATTTCTCAGTTCTACTCAATCCAATCTCCTCTTATCATTCAATTCTGAACCCTCTCCAAGATATGGATGAACTATACACACAAGCAGATGAGGCAAAAGTGGGCTTTTCTGCTCCTGTTTTCCTGGCAGTCGCCTTTATCATTTAGTTGATATGTGTAAATAAAGTCTTAGTATATGATTCATTTTTGAGTACACTATTTCTTCCTCTAGAATATTGAAAAACCAGGAACTCTTCCCCTCGACCTCACTTGGGTCCAAGACTTATCAGAGGTCATAGTGGTAAAGCTTTCAAGGGGTGGAATGTGTCCCTGGCAAAGTGGCCTGATCACACATGGACATTCTCTAGACTCTTCTTTTGGGGAATTTCTTCCATGAGAAACCTCTGCCCTGGGACCTTTCTCTCCTAATTGGTGGACTTCCTCCCCAGAACCACATTTAAGGAAGGATCCCAGTCATGCTTCACCTCACTCATGCCTGGACTCATTATCCAGCCTCCTCTTTACCTGTTCCATTATTCTTCCTCTCTCTCACTTCTAACTCCCCTTTCCTCCATTAGAATCTAAGTTCCTAACATGGCATGATGGTATACCATCCCTGTTGCTGGGGAGGCTGAATTTGCTGGATTGCTTGAGTTTAAGAGTACTGGGTACAGTTAATCCCACTTCGGTCCACTCTAAGTCCAGCACCAACATGGTGTTCCTCTTTGAACAGAGGGCTACCAGGATGCTCTAAGGAAAGGTGAACCACCCCAGATCATAAAAATGAAACAGGTTAAAGCATACATGCCAACTGATATTGAGAGTGGTCCCATGAGTGGCCACTGCTCTTCCAGCCTGGGCAAAATAAAGAGACACAGGAAAGAAAGAGAGAGACAGAGAGGAAGGAAGGAAAATATAGAGAGGGAGGGGGGAAAAGAAAGAAGGAAAAAAGAAGAAAAAAGAAAGAAGAAAGGAAGTGAGAAGGAAAGAGAGAGGAAAGAAAGAAAGAAAAAGAGAGAAGGAAGGGAGAGAGGAAGGAAGGAAGGAAGGAAGGAAGGAAGGAAGGAAGGAAGGAAGGAAGGAAGGAAGGAAGGAAGGAAGGAAGGAAGGAAGGGAGAGAGGAAGGAAGGGAGGGAGGGAGGGAGGGAGGAAGGAAGGAAGGAAGGAAGGAAGGAAGGAAGGAAGGAAGGAAGGAAGGAAGGAAGGGAAAAGGGAAAGGAGGCAAAAGAAAAAAGAATATAAGTTCTTGAGAGTAGGAATTATCTTATTTGCTTTTATTTGTATTCCTCAATGCTTGGCATAACATCTGGAATATAGTAATGCTCTAATAAATATTCTACCTTTCTATCTATATCTATCAGTCAAGCCATTTGGAGTGAGTCTAGAAGCAGAGTTTTATGAGGCCCAGAACTGGTTATTTTCCACATGGCAGTCAGGTCAGAGGAAAAGTAGCATTTCCAAGGTGGAGAAATATGGATCAACAACGTCGAATGCAATGGAAAAAACTGGCAAGCCTGGTCTAAGGTTAGGAAAGAATGCAAAGAGGTAAATATGAAAGCGCATCAGACTTCATACAAAGAATACATTTGCCAATATGACTTGGAGTCTCTGTTTTGTTGTTATAATGATACACAGAGGCCATCTAGTCCAACCTATACTTGAAAAAGAATTTCCTTTGCAACAAACCAACAACAATATGCCAGTCTTTGTGTACAGACCCTCAGTGACAGCAAACCCATTAACTCCAGGGACAGACTATTCTACTTTGGAATAGTTCTTGTTGTTAAAAAAAAAAAAAAAGTATCTCCTCAAATCTAAATTGCTTCTGCTCTTTTGAGCTCCCACTGTTTTTAGTTCCAGTAATCTAAAGTTTTCTCTAAAAATTTCCCTCTAGTTTTGATAAGAAAAATCCATATTGGCACTTGTTTGGAACTACAATGAAGGCTCTTCAAAATTTTGATTTCTGCCTCTGTGATTTTTCTGAACAAATGAAAGTGTTCAATGAGATTTTGAAAGGACTATTGTTTGAGAGCATTCAGTGATGATGGAAGAATGTTTCATTTAATCCCTAAATGAACTTAGAGGTATAAATTATAATTAATACCACTTGGAGCCTGGCCAGACTAAAAGGCCACAATTTTAGGGTATGAAGAAATAATTAAAAGATTTAATTGCAGAAGGGGGAAAAAAAGGATAGATTTTGTCTGAAAGAAGGAACTAATTTTCTTCTTATTTTTGGATAACGATTGTGTTTTTTTTGTGGGTTTAGTCAGAATACCACAACCACATCGTGGAATCTTTTTGGAGGTATTAAAAGATTTTTTCAGTATAAAGAAATCTATTCATTTCTGGTAGGTTTTTTTCTTTTCTTAAAAGGAATGTCATTAGAAACATAAAAGTAACAGTCCATTCATCACCAAGATATCTCCTACAAATTGCAGAACAGCTACAGGTGCCCTTTCCCATCCTGATGTCCCTTTTGTCAGAGAAATAACTACATGACCTCACTTTACTTACACTTCAGTTGAATTTGATAATGAAATCTACACACTAGAATGATCAATTGTAGTTGGTTTGGTTTTTTTTTTTTTTTTTGGCCTCATTCATCATCAAAAGCTTACTTTCGAATGCTGACTGTGGAAAACGATGAAGAAACATTGAAACTAATCTGAGTGTTTCTTTAAGCATGTCCTCCTGCTCTGATTCGGCAATATTTTTTAAAGAACAACTACAGCAAAAAGTCAAGATGATTCCGAACCCAACGGCTGGGTGGAATATTTCCTCTCTGGTTATTTCACACTCAATCTTTGCCAATAGTCATTAAAAGATTAGTAATTATTAGCTAGTCAGAACTAGCTACTACATTTTGTAGATTTAGAATTAGTCCATCAGTAAGCACCAGTTATATGCCTAGTTCCGTGTTAAGCAGTGTGGATACAATAAAGGGCAAGCCACAGTCCCTGCTGGCAAGGAGCTCAGTCTAATGGGATGAGACAACCTGAAAACAATGACGTGCAAACAAACTATGTTGTTCTGTCGTGTCCAATTCTTTGGGGTTTTCTTGGTAAAGATACTTCCCATTTTCCAGATGAGGAAACTGAAGCAAACAAGGTTGAGTGACTTATCCAAGTTCACACAGCTAATAAGTGCCTGAGACCAGATTTGAACTGAGGAAGATGATGAGTCTCTATCCACTTGTGCTCTATCCACTGTTCGACCGAGCTACCCACAAACGAGAGACAGGATAATTAGAAGTAATGAACAGAAGGGAATCATTAGATCAAAATAGACTTCATGAAGAAGGTGAGATTTCAGCTGGGACTTGAAGGAATCCAGAGAACAGAAGGTGGAGAGGGAGAGGGAGAATATTCCATGCATAGGAGGCAGTTGGTGAAAACGCCTAAAGATGAGAAACTCGGTTGCTTGTTCTAGAAGACTGGAAAGGTGTGGGCAGCGCAGGTATGAAGGGGGACTATGACAAGCATTTATTAAGCACTTACTATGTGCCAGACACTGTGTCAACTGATGTACAAAAGTTATCCACAACAACCCTGTGAGGTAGACACTGTAATTAATCCCATTTTACATTTGAAGAAACTGAGGTAGACAGAATTAAGTGAAAGCTTTTGAATGCCACACAGAAGATTTTATATTTGATCTCAGAGGTGATAGGGAGCCATTAGAATTTACTGATGAGAAAGGATGATATGTCACTTTAGGAGGACCAGTGTGACATCCAAGTGGAAGATGGATTGGAGTGGGGAGAGACTATGGAGAGTAAGACTACTGCAATAGTCCAGGCATGATGGCACCCAGGGGATATCAATGTCAAAAGAGAAAGGTACTTCAGAGGCCCTTGAGTCCAACCACCTCCTTTTTTTAGAGATGAGAAAACTCAGGCCCAGAGCCCAGGTCACACAGGTATATCAGAAACAGGATTTGTGCACAAGCCCTCTGACTCCAAAGCCAGGGATTTTTTTCTCCTATTTTTTTCACCCTAATAGGGCCTCTTTTGTCAGGAGGAAGCATGGGAACATAGACAAAAGAGGCCCTAATAGGCTGACTCAGAATTCTCAGTTTAAGAACTATGGCCAGAAACAAAGTCCTAGTCCCCAGTAATTAGCTTTTCTTTTCCTTTTCTGTTTGTAGATGTATATGTCACTAATAGAGCCCCTACATTACATTAGAGATTAACTTGTTTTATGAAAGGCAGGGGGAGCCTTCAAAGAGGTGTTGGGGAAAGCATTTTATAAACCTTGACATGCTCCATAAAGGTGAATTATCAAATTGAATATATGTTTAATAATAAGACAAGAATGGGAAATGAAGGTGGAATTTCATAAGTACAGAACTCTCAGTGGGGAAACCCCTTCCATCTTAACATTTTCTCTGTAACTTATTTTCCTAGAGCACTGAGAAGTTAAATAATTTGCCCAGAGTCATACAAGCCCCTATGTGTCAGAGACAGGCCTTGGGTGCAGGTCTTCAGAGATTTAAAGTCAGCTCTCTTGGCACAGTGGATAGAGCACCAACCCTGAACTTTGGAGAACCTGAGTTCAAATCCTGCCTCAGATTATATGATCCTAGGCAAATCACTTCACCCTGTTTGCCTCAGTTTCCTCACCTGTAAAGTGAGCTGGAGAAGGAAATGGCAAACCACTCCTGAATCTTTGCCAAGAAAACCCCAAATAGGGTCACAAAGAGTCGGACGCCTCTAAACAAGAATAGTTCTCTCTACTGTACCTCATTACCTTAACTAGATGTTTAAATTTTAAAATAAATCAGACTTTCAAGTTACATATTTAAATTTACTCCTCCATCTTCTCTGTCTCTACAAAGAAGATAAAATTAAATCAGATTATTCTTTGTTATTTGTCTGTCATAAAAATAAAAATAATTACTTACCCTGGTTATAAAACTTCAAATAAGTCATGTGAAAGTTATACAGTTATCCCATCCAGATCACAACTTTCCCCACCATGGTTTCAATATATCAAGGGTTGAAAAAAATTTATTGGCACTAGGCACTATGGTCTTGGGTTCCTGGTTTCCTGAGTATAGAAGGGCCAGGGGACAAGGAGCTCGAGCTTCTTGCTTAGCTTTCACATGCCGAGAAGTCACTAGAAATGTATGCAAATGTTTTAAAAGGCATTTTATGTGATCTCAGTAATTCAATTATACTCTCTCTTAATTTTTTATTTCCATTACAGAAGTCTTTATTTATATGGCGTAAGCTTTGCGTTTTCTGTCCCCTAGCTGAAAATCTGCAGTATTATGCCCTTACCCAATGCAAAGTTGGCACATAGTTTACCTACTTAGCAGGAGAGAAAGGAAAATCATTTCTATGAAAATGGCAGCCCCATGGGCACACTAAGGTAGGGAAGTTATGTTTAGTTGAACCAAAATTGTGTTAAATATCTTTTCTATGATCTGGTTAATAAACCATCTTGTTTTATTACCTGTCAAAAAAAAGATATGTCACAGGTCAGCATAAATGGGAATTTTGGGGTAGTTCTGTGGAAGCTACGGACCACATATAAAGGCAAGTAGACAACATAGAAAAAGTTTAGAAACTCAGAAATTCATAAAATTATAGTATTGTATAACATTAACATATTTTGTCTTTCAATACCATAGTAATTCAGACTTCTCTGGTACAAAGTGAGGGCCAAAACATTTTACATAGATTTTCCATATCGCCAGGGTGCTCACCCCTAACCCCAACATGTAGAAGAGATAACTGCACTTAATTCTTTCATGAAATTGGTGTGATTTGGGAGCTCATTCATTATTTTGGTCCTCTCTCTTTTCCATCTGAAAGGAAATAACCATGGAAAAGAGGCTGAGAAGACCCAGGAAGGGTCATTCTTGTAGGCCCTGGGCCCCTGCAGGTCGTAGAGAGAACCCAGATGAGAGAGACTCTGGTTCAGCAGCAACTCTCCTGGGCCCTACTTAACTGTTTCCAACACTCACCCTCAGTCCATTTCTCTCTATGCACTGTTGTGTTCAAGTCGGTGGGTAAAGAGGTGAATGATTAATAAGAACTTGCTAGTGACACCAATTTAAGCTAAAATGATAAATGCTTTTAAACTAGTTGGTGTGTAAAAATGTGTAAACATCCCTGAGTGCTCAATAGGGGGGCCGATCCTGCTGAAATCTATGAAGGAACTAGAGAACTACTTCAAATAAGACATGGAGATGGATACAGGTTGCAGTTGGCACTGTCCAAAGACAAAAAAAACCCCAGAAAACAACTTTGTTTGGAAAAAATGTGTGCCTCAAAGAACAATTAATTCATCCTTTAACAAATATTATATGCCTATGACTAGGTACTGTTAAAAATATAAAGTTTATATATGACACTGAACCCCTCCTCGTGGAGTTCACAATTAAGTAGGAAGATGAAATGCCAGCCACTGGTTACTATGATACACTGTGTTTCATTATAGAAAGGTATAATGGAGAATTCAGAGTAGGGGACACCATTACTGACTGGAGGAACCAAACTGTAGCAAGCTTTTCCAGATAGGACTTTCAGGTCCGTGAAACAATTTCTTTCTGCCAACTTTATGAAGAGCAAGAATACTACTCCTTACCTGAGTACACAAAGGACAAAAGAAATATATGCATGTACTCGAAAATAATTACATTAAGAAGGTTACTTTAGAGAAGCCAGCTCAGAGAAGTCATTAGAAATGTATACAAATATTTTTAAAAGGCATTTTACATGATCTCATTCATTCAATTATGCTTTCTCTTAATTTTTTATTTCCATTACAGAAGTCTTTATTTATATGGTGTAAGTTTTGAGTTTTCTATCCCCTAGCTGAAAATCTGCAGTAGATTTACATAATGCAAAGTAGGCACATAGTTTACCTATTCAGCAGGAGAGAAAGGGAAACCATTTCCATGAAAATAAACAAAAATTAAACTGCCATAGTTCGTGTTGGGGTTTTTTTTTTTCATCTTTAAAATGGTTTGCAAATATTAACCCTATTAATCCATTTTAAAAAAATCACTTTTAAAAGGAAGGAAAGAGAAGCTGAAAGTGAGTTAAATTACTTCCCCCACAAAAGGAGTTAGTGTCTAAATCTGAATTAGACCTTGGACCTCTTTTAACAAGAATAGTTCAGATTTAAGTTGTATAAACATCTATAAGGTCAAATACTCATCAGTTGCTTTTATGACAATAACACACTCACCTTTAGGAAGTTTCTTCTACCAAAGTTCTAGGTACTGAGCACTCTTCTTTTGCCACTAATAATTAACAATTTTAAAAGAGTTAAGTTCAGAAAATATTTGGTCGTCCTTAAATCTCAGGCTAACTTAACTAAAGACTACTTAGGGGGTTGGAGCAAATAAAGAGTGGACTGCAAAGATGGAAATCAGGCTGAAAATTCTCCCACGAGAAATCTGCTTTATCCTAGTTCCAGACAGGTCTGAAGGATTGAGATTAATCTATACTATGAAATCCAGACTCTTGTGCTGCCTGCAAATAGGTACAAAAAATAAAATAAAACTGAGCAACCCCCTCAAAAAACTCACAAAGCTTAGCCAAACATCTGGAAGGCAATACTAGTTTGAGCTATAAGTAGCAACTCAGGCTATACCTTTCAATTAAGATTTGGGGAGATATGTTTGTCTTCCCCATCACTTAGCAGCAAATGTTCTCTAAATGAGCACCTTTTGCAATAAGTCCATGACCATACTAGAAAATAGAAAATAACTCATGCAAAAGAACCCATGTGTCCAAAGCTTAATTTATTGGAATGAAATGTTAATGGGCAGGCAGCTGCTCCTTTCCCTTAGATAGGCAAAAATATGACTAGTAGGGAGTCTGAGCTTCTGCTTGTGGCATGTTGATCCAGGCCTGGAAGGAATCTCTAACTTTGGACCTGCTCATGATCCCTACAAGCATTCATGCTGGGAATGCTGTTACTCAAAGATCCCAAAGATGGGGTTTTGATCTTTCCTTACATACAAGGACCTTTCCTTCTCACATTAAATATGTGGTTCCTATTAAATTTCCCTTCTTCTACTATCTGTACCACGTGGTTCATAAGGACAGAAGTCAATATTAAAACTGAACTTTAATATCAGACCATGATCTCAGATCTGTAAAAAGATAGTATTTTCTGCCTGCAGGTTCTTTTTCTTTTCATCTCTGTGCTTTACCTATGAGCCCATAGCTTTTTAACAAGAACAGGAATAGAGAGAAAACAGACCAGTCAGGAATGCAAGATGAAGAAGATGAAGAAACCATCCCCTTGGGTCATTATTTTATTTTTTTAATGTTTGTTTATTATTTATTTTTAGTTTTCAACATTCATTTCCACAAAATTATGAGTTCCAAATTTTCTCCCCATCTCTCTCCTCCCCCCACCTCAAAACGTCATGCATTCTGATTATGCCTTCCCCCAATCTGTCCTCCTGTTTATCACTTCTATCTACCCCTCCCTTCCCTTATCCCCATCTTCTCTCTTTTCTTGTAGGGCAAGATAGATTTCTATACCCCATTACCTGTATTTCTTATTTCCAAGTTGCACACAAAAGCAATTTTCAACCTTCGTTTCTAAAATCTTGAGTTCCAAGTTCCCTCCCTTCCTCCCTTCCCATTCATCCCCACTGAAAAGGAAAGCAATTCAATATAGGCTGTATATGTGCAGTTTTGCAAAAGACTTTCATAATAGTCATGGTAGTATAAGACAAACCATATTTCCCTCCATCCTATCCTGCCCCCCATTTTTTCCAGTCTCTCTTTTAACCTTGTCCCTCCCTAAAAGAGTTTACTTCTAATTATTCCTTCTTCCCATTTACCGTCCCTTCTATCATAGCCCTACCCCACTTATCCCTTCTCTCCTGCTTTCATGTAGTATGAGATAGATTTTCATGCCAAACTGAGTGTGTATGTTATTCACTCCTTATCACATTTATGTGATGAGAGTAAACTTCACTTTTTCCCTCTCACCTCCCCCCTTTTCCCCTCCATAGAAAAAGCTTTTTCTTGCCACTTTCATGAGAGATAGCCTACCCCATTTCATTTCTCCTTTTCTCCTCCCAACATATTCCTCTCTCACCACTTGATTTTATTTTTTTAGATAGCATCCCTTCCAATTCAACTCACTCTGTGCTCTCTGTCTATATGTACATATAATTATATATATATTTATATATATATATGTATGTATGTGTGTGTGTGAGTATATAATCCCTCCAACTACCCAAATACTGAGAAAATTTTAAGAATTACAAATATTATCTTTCCATGTAGAAATGTAAACAGTTCAACTTTAGTAAGTCCCTTGTGATTTCTCTTTCCTGTTTACCTTTTCATGCTTCTCTTGATTCTTGTGTTTGAAAGTCAAATTTTCTATTCAGCTCTGATCTTATCATCAATAATGCTTGAAAGTCCTCTGTTTCATTGAATGGTCATATTTTCCCCTGAAGGATTATACTCAGTTTTTCTGGGTAGGTGATTCTTGGTTTTAATCCTAGTTCCTTTGACTTCTGGAATATCATATTCCAAGTTCTTCTATCCCTTAATGTAGAAGCTGCTAGATCTTGTGTTATCCTGATTGTATTTCTACAATACTTGAATTGTTTCTTTCTAGCTACTTGCTATATTTTCTCCTTGACCTGGGAACTCTGGAACTTGGCTACAATATTCCTAGGAGTTTTTCTTTTTGGATCTCTTTCAGGAGGTGATCAGTGGATTCTTTCAATATTTATTTTACCCTCTGGTTCTAGAATATCAGGGCAGTTTTCCTTAATAATTTCATGAAAGATGATGTCTAAGCTCTTTTTTTATCATGACTTCCAGGTAGCCCCATAATTTTTAAATTTTCCAGGTCAGTTGTCTTTCCAATGAGATATTTCACATTATCTTCTATTTTTTCATTCTTTTGGTTTTGTTTTGTAATTTCTTGGTTTCTCATACGGTCACTAGCTTCCATCTGCTCCGTTCTAATTTTTGAAGAACTATTTTCATCAGTGAGCTTTTGAACCTCCTTTCTCATTTGGCTAATTTTGCTTTTTAGAGCATTCTTCTCCTCATTGGCTTTTTGGACCTCCTTTGCCAATTGAGTTAGCTTATTTTTAAAGTGTTATTTTCTTCAGTATTTTTTGGGTCTCTTTTAGCAAGCTGTTGACTCACTTTTCATGATTTTCTTGCATCACTCTCATTTCTTTTCCCAATTTTTCCTCTCCCTCTCTTACTTGATTTTCCAAATCATTTTTGAACTCTTTCATGGCCTGAGCCCATTGCACATTATTTTGGAGGTTTTGAATACAGAAGCCTTGACTTTTATATCTTCCTCTGATGGTAAGCATTGTTCTTCCTCATCTGAATGGATAGAAGAAAATATCTGTTCAGCAAGAAAGTAGCCTTTTATAGTTTTATATTTTTTCCTTTTTTGGGCATTTTCTCAACCTATTACTTGACTTTTGAGTCCTTTGTCAAGAGGAGGATATACTTTAGGGACCTGTAAGTTCTCAGTTCCTCCAAGGTGGCAATATCCTCCTCTCCTGGCCTGCACTCTTGTCTGTGAGCAACCACAAGCACTCTGTTCTGCCCAGGATCTGTGAGTACAATTCCCTCTTCCCAGCCACCTCCAGCTACACCACCCCAGGACAGCCACTCAGAGCTGAGATCCTGATCAGCCGCTCAATTCCCACAGGAGCTTTAGGCTGACGGCTCCAAAAATGAATGCTGCTACTGCAATGACTTCTGCGGGTATGACCAGACCCTGTTCTCTTTTCATGCAGGTGAAAGAGCTTTTTCACTGACCTTTGAAGTTGTCTTTGGCATTTGTGGGTTGAACAATCTGGAAACTGCAGCTGCTGCCAGGGATTCTGTCCCCTGAAGCCTGTTCCAGTCCTGTCCCTGCCATGCTGAGGCCAAGGTCAGACTGCACTCCACTCTATGCCTGGTGTGATAGACCTTTCCTGTCAGCCTTCCAGGCTGTCTTGGGCTGGAAATCTCTTTCACTCTGTTGTTTTGTGGCTTTGACTGCTCTAGAATTTGTTTAGAGTCATTTTTACAGGTATTTTATGGGCTATGGAGGGGAGCTTCTACAGGTCCATTCTTCTACTCCACCATCTTGGCTCTGCCTCCCTTGGGCCATTATTTTAAAGAAAGAAATGCATATGGATGGATGGAAATATACATATGTGTGTTTCTCTGTTCTCATATATTCCTCTTTCTGATGAAAATCTTGCAGACAGTACACAGTGCCTGGCACATAATCAACATGTAAATGCTCATTGATTGATTCATTAATTGATACAAGATATACATTAGTACAATAAATAGCAGAAAATGTATGTGCTTTTTAGCAACTGCTAGTAAAACATGTTTTATTGTTCAGTCCTTCACTTGAGTCTGACTCTTCATGATCCCATGGACCATTTTCCTCCATTATTGCTTGAAGCATGTCCAGGTTCATGTCTGAAGTTTCCATGATAGTGTCTATCATTCTCTGCCATCCCCTTTTCCTTTTGCCTTCAATCTTTCCCAACATCAGGCTCTTTTCTTGTGAGTCCTGTCTTCTCATTATATGGCCAAATGCTCCAGAATCAGGCATTGACCTTCCAGTGAATAGTCTGAATTAAATTCTTTAACTATTGACTGGTTTGTTCTCCTTGCTGTCCCAGGGACTCTCAGAACCACAATGCAAAAGCTTTCCTTATAGTCCAACTCTCACAGCCATACGTTACTACTAGAAAAACCATAGCTTTGACTATATGGACCTTTATTGGCAAGGTGATAGCTCTGCTTTTTAGTATGCTGTCCAGATTTGCCATCGCTTTCTTTTCAAGAAACAAGTGTCTTTTAATTTCATGGCTGCAATAGCCGTCTATAGTGATCTTTAAGCCCAAGAATATAAAATCTGATGTTGTTTCTATGTCTTTTCCCTCTATTTGCCAGGAAGTGATGGGACCAGTTACCAAGAGCTTATGTTTTTGTTTTTATGGTAAGCTTTGAACCAGCTTTTACATTCTCATTTTTCACCCTCATCAAGAAGCTTCTTAATTCCTCTTCACTTTCTGCCACCAGAGCAATATCATCTGCATATCTGAAATGGTTGATGGTTCTCCCAGCTTTTGATTCATACAGCATGGCATTTTGCATGATGTACTCTGCACATAAGTTAAATAAATAAAGTGACCACATTCAGCCTTGTTCTATTTCTTTTCCTATGTTAAACCAATCAGCTGCTCCATGTTTAACTGTTATTTCTTGGCCCACATGGCTCTAAGTAAGTAAAAGGGGTAATTAGCTTTGCTTTCCTCATGCTTTGGATTTAGACTAGTTTGACAGAAAGCAAAGAAATATTTCTTACACAAACTAAACCCAGGAAGCACAGAAGTTTTTAATTTTATGCTCCTTTTTTTTGCATGCAAGAATGGGGAGGTGGTGAATGATCACTTGGCAAATATAGAAAAAAAGAAAAAGAGACCCTTTAATTAGAGTAAAATTTCAGATAAAGATAAACAGACAGACAGACGGATGGATGGAAGGATGGACGGACAGATGGAAGGATGGATGGATGGATGGATGGATGAATAGATGGATGAATAGATGGATGAATAGATGGATGGATGCATGGATGGATGGATGGATGGATGGATGGGTGGATGAATGGATAGAAAGAGATAGATGACAGATGGTTCCATCCTCCCAATCTATGATGAAATTACAGAATGTAACAGGCAATAAGAGAGACAATGTGGTGTAAGGTTTTGCCCCTTTCAATTTTTTTCTTTACAAAAAAATTCTGTATATTTTTTCAGAAAAAAAAAGAAAAAGTCCAATCAAGAATGAACTCTGAGGTACCTGGATGACCTTCAATGGTACACGTGTCACCTGAAAAACAAGGGAAGCAACTGTGTGAATGGCTGAAGAATATGGGCATTTCTCTAGGTCATGGTGCCCTCAGACCAGATATCAAAGCCTAAGCTCTCTCCCAGAATTATTAGGCAACTATGAATGGCCAGTCTCTGTAAACTATTAACCCTTGTCCAGGCCTTCATGTCTTATCTGTCCTGTGCCCACCACTAGAACAGGAGCTACACGTCCTCAATGCTCCATTTAGAGGCAAGTTCCTTAACATCTGTGGCAAAACATTTTCCCTCGAAGTTATTGGACCTGTCCAGGCAGTGATACCCATACCAAACACTGAATCTGTTGAGGGAAGGTGGAGGACCATTACAGAAAGGCTTTTCTTCTTGTTCTTCTTGGCCTTATTTTTCTTAATGACGTTAGTCCTGGGACTGCTCCCACTCTCCTGCTCCAAGAGCATTTGATCTAGATCCTCACCATTTATGTTTTCATGATGTAAGGATTAGGGGACACAGACAATGAAAACTAAAGTTATCTGTTTCAAACTTTGAAGTGGCCCATTTACACAATGCAAAATGTGAGCTGGTTCCTTGACTAGCTAGCACTATTTTAAGAGAGGGTGAAGAAATATTTCCTTCAGGAGACATCAAGTTCCTTAATCAACATGAGAGAATAATAAGGCTTTGGCTACTAAATAAAGGCAATAGACAATACATAGGAAACATTTAGAGCAAAGATTCTTAACCTGTTGTGTGTAATGGACCCCATGGGAAGCCTATGGATTCCTCAGAATAATGTTTTTAAATGAATGAAATAAAATATACAGAATTATGAAAGAAATCAAACAATATTGAAAATAAAGATATAATTTTTGTTCCCATCCAACTTCACAGATCTCCTGAAATCTATCTGTGTGCCCCTTGGGAATCATTGGTCCCTCAGATTAAGAACCCCTGATCTGGTGATTGACTGAGAGGATCAATCATGCCCCTTGAGACTATGTAAAAGGGAAATCAGTCAGCTCTGATGGGGAGCCTTAGAACTCATCTCCCTCAATTTTTACTTTCACCTCTTGGAGAATTCCTTGTGGAGAGAGAGGAGAGACAGAGAGACAGAGACAGAGAGAAAGAGAGAGGATTCCTTTCTTCTCTTCCTTCTTCTTTGGCATTGACTTCTTATGACAATCACACAGATTTGTCACTACTTGTAGACAAATAGTAGAAACTGAGTTTAAAAGAAATGGAGCTAAGAATTCTAGAGATCCCCATTGTGAGTCCAGTGAATAGGCAAGAGAAATTGAGAGTCTGGCAGTCAGAGATAAGATACCGCTCTGGATGTAGCAGGCAGCAGAATCAAGACTCCTAGACCTATGGTATTGACTCCAGGCATTTCTGCAAGTGTATAGCAGTAGCTTGAATCCAGAATCATGTTGCCTAAGTCTAAAGCTGGAGTCAGTAGTAACTATAATCAATCAGTAAAGCAACATGGAACAGAGAATGTAAGACCAAAATAAGCAGGAGTTGTGCAAGAATATCAGTGACTGACCCTGTAATTCAGCAGCATTAAAGGTGTGAGTTGCTCTTTCTGTCGCAAGGTGCCATTTCCAAAAGTAAAGTATCTCACCCCCCTTGTTTCACTTTCCAAGAGGTAAATGTGAAAAGGTAAGGAGCAAATTCAGGGGCTCAGTTCCTCCGCCATGACTGTCAGAATTCATACCCTTCAGAGCTGGCTGGCTTGGGTTTTTTGTTTTGTTTCTTTGTTTTACTAAAGGCCCACGGGGCAAGACAGATCCTCTGAAGTCAACACTAGACATCTCCGGAAATGTCAACTGCCTTCATCCAGTGGCCTCTCAAATTGAGTAAGGAACTCCTTCACATCTCCTAAAGGAGTAAAAATAAAAGTCTAAATGGTACTTTACATTACAAAAAGAGCCACTTCAAGTTCTGAAAGAGTTGCAATTTCTTGTCTCTGTTACTTGACCCTCCTATCTAGGAAATTATAAGAAATAGGTTGCTATAACTCAACAGATCATAGTTCCCTGATCAACCAACCCCCTTGCTGCTTATCTATGACCTGGTTTGAATTTCACCTCTAATACACATTGGTTACAGAATCTGAGCAAATAATTTAATCACTAAGTTCTGCAGGCTCTAAAATTATAAATGTCTGAGCATTGTAGCACTGGAAGAAAGAATATTCTCATCAGGAGTTCCCTATATCCCATTAAATCATTGGTTCCATCCAAAGATTAATAGGTAGAGGGAAAAAGAGAGAGAGGGAGAAAGAAAAAGGGAGAGATGGAGGTCAGTAAAGATAGATAATCAAATATTTCATTTTTATTTCTAGAAATTAGAATAATATAAGTGTATTTGATTCTGGAGATCACAGGGAACCCCTATAATTTATTGAGTGGGGAGGGAAAGGGCAGGGTGACATGGTCAGACTATCAACTTGGGAAAATTAATTTGGTGGCTAAATAGAAATGGAACTGGAGTGGAAAGAGACTATGGCAGGTAGATCAACCAGCAGGCTGTTGCAATAGTCAGGTGTGAATTGATGAGGGCCTATAGCAGAGTTGTTGTGTGTGCCCTTCATTCTCAAAGAGGACCATGTAATCAAAATGATGACATGACTTGCAATTGACTTTGATTTCAATGAGGGAGGGCTGTGCAAGGTCACCAACCTCACTTTCTTCTCCTGAGCCATCTGGGTCCAGTGGCCCAATATTCATCAGGACCACTGGAGATGGCCCAGGATGCAATGTGAGACCCTAGCCTTTTAGGGCTAAGGTCTGATAGCATTCTCTCTTTGAGTGAGATTGTAGGGGCAGTATAAAAGGGGAGAAGGTAGTATATTGGAGAGATGCTGCAAGGGTGAAATGAACAAGCCTTGGCAACAGCAGTGAGGGATAATGAGGGGTTAGAATGACTCGGATTGTATGCTTGGTTGACTAGGAGAATGGTGCTGTCCTCAACAATAGTAGAGAAATTTGAAAGGGGGAAGGAAAGAAATGAATTCCGTTTTGGGCATATTGAGTTTAAAATAGCTACTTTACTTTTTAATATTTAGAAGCTTCCAAGTTTGATTTACATAGCATTCCAATGTCAGCCAGGATGATTTGAGTTAACGATAAATAAACATGTTCTTGAGGAAATTAATTCATAGTAAAAAAAAAGTATATTGTCAGATTTGATACTCACAAGAATTCATGATTTCTAGTATTTGCAGTGGGTTGATCCTTCTTTCACAGCCACAGGCAGATGCCCCCTATATTCTTCACTCCAATTTTGGCTACTGTTGGGCATCATAACCCTTTTCCTAACCTGTATTGCTTTTTTTAAGAAAACATAGTATCCCTGCCTTCTCAGTAGGGCTAGGGAGGGAGGAGGGGAGGGAGAGAAGTTGGAATTCAAAGTATTAAAAAAGAATGTTAAGAATTTTTATTGCATATAATCGGGAAATAACTACAGGGATAGGTGTATGGAAATTTATCTTGCCCTGCAAGAAAAGAGAGAAAATGGGGATAGGAGAGGGGTGGGGTGTCATGGAGGGGAGGTACATTGAGGGAAAAAGTAATCAGAATGCAAGGTATTAGAAAGTGGGGGGAGGGGAGTGATGGAGAGAAAAATTGGACATGTTACAAAGTGAGGCAAAAAGCAATTAGCATTAAAACAATAGACTGAATTAATTACTGAGAATAAATCAATGACACCTTTAGTTTGGAGAGAAGAATTTCAGTGTAAATTTCCTAGAGGAAGGTAACCTTGGGTAAAATTTGGCATTGGTGGAAAAGTCCAGGTTTTAATGGTAAATTTGATTTTGTGATTGCCATTTAATCAGGAACTAGAACATGTATAGAAAGGCATGTAAGCCACTTAAGACTTGCCTAAAAGGTGTTCCTTAGCCAAAGTGAAACTATAATCATATGTGAAACCTGGTTATTGAAACTTGCCATTTTTAGATGCTATGGGACTATTAAGAGAATGTTCTTCTGAGTCTAAGTCCAGGTATAGGTAGCAAGAAAGGTGATCTGAGCCTCCAATACATGATGCCAGTAAGCTGAAGAGATGCTGGTATGAACTGCATAGGTGATCTCAAGGGAAGGGTGAGAGAGCGGCTGTTAAGCATGGGCTGAGGTGGGATTCTCCTGACTCTATTTCCCCAGTGACACCTGGTAGACTTTAAGCTTGACTGAATGCAAGTGGACAATCTAATCCTGCCTGGAACTGACATGAGGTTGGGGTGATGTTGTATCCCTGCAATGCCCCTACTCTTGGTCACAATTTCCTATAGTCAAAAGGTTTGTAAGCTTAATACCAGATCTGTTCAATTATAGATTATGGGTTGTCTAAAATTAAACTCTTAGGCATAGGACTTTAGGCCAACAACAAGTTAGGGTCCTTTAATTCTTAGTAATACTGTGGAAACAATTCTCAAGAGCTTGAGAAGTTAGTAACATAAATATTATTTGTGTCTCAGTTGGTTAATGTTTAAAAAAAAAATTCTTTTGTGGTCCATATTGTAAATGCTTTAAAAAGAAGTATCACCTGACCAAAAGTCGGAATTGCTTTATCTGTTATAAACTGTGTAAAAAATAAATAATTAAAAAAAGAAAAGAAAACATAGCATCAGTCTATTAAGATTGTAGATCTAGGGTTCAAAGAAGCTTCTGAGGACATACAGTCTAAAGGAAAAGACTACCACTTTGCCTCTAAACTACAGACTTACTGGTAGGGATCTCATGGTTTAGCAAAATTCTCTCTGACTGTGTCAGCCAGGATCACATTCCCAAGTGAGGGGAGCACTGTGATTTGGTTGTTAGGAGGAAGTAACTGGCTACATGAGTTCCATCCATCTTCTTTTATTTACTTATTATTTACGTATTATTTATGTATATGTATTCTATTATTATGATTTTTACATGTTGTATTATTTATATTAATTTCTATATATCATATTGCATATGGCACATATGTTTTATATTTTAATTTATTTATATTTATTAAATTATTTAGGAATTATTTATTTATTTGCACATGTATTCTTTCCTGGGGGATTTTCATTGACCGGAGTCATGATGGAAGGAATTAAATCGCCTCGGTTGCCTTCAGATCCTTTGTAGTTGTGTTAATCTTTCTGATTTGCAGAAATCCAAGCTAACAATCAGGAAAATAATAGAGGTTAAAGGAAATTTTCTGCCTCCATTTCAAAGAGTTTAGACTGGGGAAGTCTGTCTGACCACAAAGGAATACAAAAAGTCACATATAGTATCTAAGAGCTTCTCTATCTAGCAGAGCAGGGTCTGAAATCACAAAAGGGTTTAAAAAAACCAAACAGATCCCATGGGTATGAAATGAAAGACTGGGAGACCAGAAGATGACAAAATAAAGAAAGCAGCTCAGCAGTGATGCCGACAGAGAGCAACTCAGCAGAGACATGCACCGAGACCACATTGATAGAAAGGAAAGATTATTAATAATTGCAATAAATTAAATGTCTTTTGCTGTGAATTTATATATCCTCTGGTTAACTAGCAAAAGGAACACAAAAGTAGGGAGCTCTTGAGCTATGATTTTGAGTGAAGTCTGCCCCACAATATGTCTTGAAACTGGAGTAGCTTTCAGGAAGCCTACATGTCCGAGTTGGGGGAAAGAGGGTCTGACAGGAGCATTTTCTCCTTGCATCCAGCATAAAAGCTCTCAAACATAATTTGAACACAGCCATCAGGACTTCAGAATGCAACAATATCGAAATTTAAGGAAGTTTCCTTATTAATTTAAAAACTACCTCACTTAGGGAAGCATGGTTTTCTATCACTATTTTAAACACTGTCATATTTCATAGTAGTCATACCAATTACAGAATCTTACAAGTGGAAGAAATTTTAAAGATTACCTAGTCTAACCATATAATATTTAAGTGTTGTTGATGAATTTGGGGTTTCATAGATAGCGCAGGAAAGCTGATGGACATCGTTTCAAATTCTGGCCCTGCCACTTACTTAAGTTAGGTTAAGCTAGACAAACACTTAAATCTATCTGTATTTTATTTTGTCTTTCTTCAAGATAAAATTTGGTTAGGGCAGTATTTTATATAATTCATATACGCCTAAATGACCAGATTGAATGATTTAATTTAGAAATTTTTTTTATAAAAGCTACATTGTTGTATTATGTGTACTAACTCCCTCACACATATCCAGATTTATCCTCCTTGCCCAAATCTGCTGTATTCCTAATAACTTGTATTCTATTTTTTAAAGTAAGAAATGAGATTTTTTTTAACCACAAAACAAACTCAGATAAAATGTGGAATTGATCAGATATGTTATTTCATGTCTTCACATACCCATTAACAAAAATTGTGGGATGGAACACCTTTTTGAAATTCCACAGAGTCAGATTTCTGGGTAAAATGTGGAGTGGAGGGAATCAACCAATTATTGTTGGACCAAAAAATGATCTTTTCTAATGATATAGTAAGGTTAATGGGTCATGGGACCCATTGGTTAGGTTACCCTCAATTGACCATTTGTAGTGACACAATCTAATGAACAGGATCATCCTTTCTAGAAACATCCTTCATTTTCCTCTTGTTTAGAATTTTTAAGGAATCTCTTTCTTTTCACTGTTGCTCCCATGGTGCTGAAAAACTACGATGACTTTTTTTCTTCTTGGCAATCCTAGAGAAGGGACAAACATATAACTAGGCACCTTATTTTCAAGCTCTCTGGACGGGTTCTAGAGTCAGGAGCAGGATGAACTTGGAGGTGGTGGTCTAATGGGCTGGCTATAGGGATTCTAGACATTTGAAGCCACAGAGCCAAATGGGTTGCGCTAGTGCTTTGGGCTTTAGAAGGACCTATTCATGTTTGTTTATTCGTTACTTTCTTTCACTCAATGTATCAACAAAAAGTGTCCACGATATTTATAGCACTAGGGTAGGTACAAGAACCTTGTTACAGGAACAGAAATGAAATGTCTCTGGCCTCAGGCAGCCTATGTTTAATCAAGAGAAGCAACTAATGATAATAATTAACATTTAAAACAACTAATAGTAATAACTAACATTTATTTGGCACTTACTATGTGCCAGGAACTGTGTTAGCACTTTATAAGGATTATATCACTCGATCCTCACAACAACCCTGGGAGGTAGGTGCTAATATTATTCCCATTCTACAGATGAGGAAACTGAGGCAGAGGCAGATGATTTTAATTCAGAATTTGAATTTCAGACCCTAGGCCCAGCATTATGGTACCACCTAGCTGCCTGTTTAACCTTGGCTACCTCTATAATATACCTTTAAAGCACAGGTAGCTTGGTGGTATAGTAGATAGAGTGTTGGGTCTGGAGTCAGGAAGACTTGAGTTCAGATTTGGTCTCGGAACTTACTAGCTGTGTGACCCTGGGCAAGTCACTTAACCCTGTTTGCCTCAGTCTCCTATTCTGTAAAATGATCTGGAGAAAGGAAAGGGCAACCCACTCCAGTATCTTTGCCAAAAAAAAAAACCAAACCCCACACCCAAAAGGGTCGCAAACAGTCCTGAAAAGGATGAAACAATAATAGATACAAAGTGAATTCAAGGTCACTTTCGGGTTACCCCCTGGTACAGTGAGGAATGAAGAAAAGTCTTATGTTAGTGGTGGCACTGAGATGAACCTTGAAAGAGCCTGGGGATTCTGAGAAGCAAAGGTGAAAAAGGTATATAGACTTCAGATATGGGAGACACACTAGGAAAAGTTACCTTGAAATCTCAACTTATGTTAGTTTTTTATCTCTGTTCATGGAGTCTGCACGTTCTAATTTTTCCAATTTTTATTTTCTTTTCTGTGCTTTGTCTCCAGATAATAAAGAAAAAAATGTTAAAAAATTATTTAAAATTAACATTTCAGTGCTTTGTTTTTCACCAAATAATAAAGAATTGTGGCATCTTCACAGTGGGTTACATTTCATTTGTCTGAGAATTAAGATAGCGAACAGCCCTGTTTTATGTTGGCTACTTGAAAATGCTAATTGTATTTTATTAGGTGGATCATAAGAAATGAGGAAAAGGAGCAATCTTTGCTGCGCTATGCAGCAGTCCCCAAACTTAGCAAAACCTGAGCAAACAGCCTTGTGCCCAATCACATTTACTTTAAAAACATTAACGTGTAACAGGCCTTCTGGTAAGGTTGGGCTGACTGATTCAAAGGAGGTCTAAGTGGCTAAAGACCCTGGGAACTGTATTTCTTCCAAGCTCAGTAAGAGGACACTTAATTAGGGCTGGGAGATAAGAGTTTTCAGAATAATAAAAGTCTGAAAAAAAATCTCCCTGGAGAGGGACAAGAAGAAAGTTGGAGAGAGAAGAAAGGAGCAGCAGTAGCCTTAGAAGCAAGATAATGAACGTCAAAGGGATGAGCCTTCTTAGGAGGTTTAGACACCTCCCAACAGCTTGGCCCTTTCCCTTTTTTTTCTGGCTCACATACTGGATGGGTCAGAGAATCTCACAGAGTGGTTGCAATCCAGCTTCTCGGAGAAACAACTGGAACAATGGTGAATCCACTCCTCTCTCCCCTTCTCCTTCTTGGTTCAGTGGCCCAGTAAGAAGTAGCAAAGTTCATCACTAAGGCCATTTAAACATATCACCTACTGGTTATTTATTTTTTCAAACAATGGCTTGCTGGATGTAGACAAGGCCATTTTAATGCTGAGTGGGCTTTTGCTGTTGAGATAGAAGAAAAATCTGTGAATACTGGATTGAACTGAATCCAAGTAGTTTCTGAAAGGGTTTCCAGAACCTTTGGGGTCTCCTGACCAACTCTTAGAACTAATTTCATTGCCTCCAATCAGAAAGAGGCTCTTGTCTGTGTATGGGGGGGGGGGGGGGGGGATTCCCCTTCATTAAAAAGAAAGGAGGAGGGGAGTAAAGGATGGTCAGCACTTGGATAAAGGTCACACCTGAAGCCAGTCCCAGTGACATCTATCTTCTGAGCAACAGATGTTAACAGTGATGCCATCTCTGGAGGAACAAAGCTACAGTCTGAGAACAGAAACTAAGGCTCTGATGCTTAACAATTCACCTAAATCTTGGATCGGTGATCTATACTCATGCCTGGCCTGAAGCAAAATTGTGAAGGAAAGGTTTATGTTTGATACCTTCCCATTTCTTCTGTTATCAGTCAATAAATTTCAATAAACATTTATTAAAAGCCTACTAATGCACCAGGCATAGTGCTAAGTGCAGGGGATACAAATACAATTAAAAACACACTTCCTGCCCTCAAGGAGTTTACAATTTAATAGGAAAAGACAACACACAAAAGGAAACTAAAAATGGGGGAAACTGGAAGAGGGAAAAATAGTCAGCCTAGGGACATGTTGGAGAGTTCCAGAGAAGTCGAAAAGCAAAGTAACTAATAGGAAATGGAGAGAAAACTGTGTTGTGACCCCTCTTTAAATAGAGTCCCTAGAGCCCAAGGCCCTACTTCCATTTCTAGTGTCCAGAGGAGCTGAGGATACTGATAAGATGAGAATACCAGGGAGATTCGATCTTGAAGCTTGATGAGATTTCCCAAAAACAAATCTCCTGTTGGCCAATAAATATTATTAAGCACCTACTATGTGCCAGACACTATGGCTAGGAATTCAAAGAAAGGCAAAAGCCAGTCCCTGCTTTCAAGGAGCTCAAAGTTCAAGGGGGAAGACAACATTTAAGTAACTATGTACGTTAGAAGCTACATAGGAGATAAATAAGAAATAATCAACAGAGAAGGTACTTTCTACTGCTTTAAGAGGGATGAGGAAAAGTTTCTTGTAGAAGATGGGATTTTAGCTGGAATTCAAAGGAAACCAGGGAAGCCAAGAGATGGAGATGAAGAGGAAAAAAATTCCCAAAAATGTCCAGTGAAAGTATCTGGAATCTAAAGATGGAGTCAAAACCAGTGTGTGGTAGATGAAGAGTAAGGTGTAAGAAGACCAGAAAGCTCTGCCCCGTCTTCTACTTGAAGGTTATAAGGGACTTCAGAGGCCAAACAGAGGTCTTGTATTTGATTCTAGAGATAGGGAGCCACTGGAGTTTACTGAATAGGGTAGGGTAGGGTGGAGGGGGGGTGACATGATGACTGAGTTGAAGATGGATCGGAGTGGGAAGAAACCAGGGGCAGGCTGACCAACCCACAGGCTATTACAATTGTCCAGGCATGAGGTGGTGAAGGCCTGCACCAGGGTGATGGCAGCATCAGAGGAGAGAAGGAGAGATATTAGGAGTATCCACAAGCTTTTCAGCAGGCTGGATACAGGGAGTGAGAGAGAAGAGTGAAGAGTGGAGAACAATATCTAGGTTTCTAGTCTGGCTTACTGGGGACCCTCAACAATAGTAGGGAAATCAGGAAGAAGGGAGGGTTTGGGAGGGTTTTATTACTTTGGGAGGCCACAATCCCCCTTCCCAGGCATTTATTCTATACTCCATTCTGATTCTCAGATAGATACAAAATAGCTCCTGAAAAAACACATAATACATTTGACATAGCATAAATTTGGATCATTCTAATGACATAACACTAGCAAATAAATAGTAATATATACCAGCCAACTCTTCCTCACACTACATTTATGATTCAAGAGGGCCACCAGATGAACGGCAGTGCCCTGATGATGGATGACCTTTCTCAGTCATGATTACCTGAGTTTTAAGGCATTGGGCATTAAATAAAATATTTTTATTTCTAAAAACAGAACATTCTTAAAATTATAGGATAAAGTAGTTAACTTTTACTTCCACACTTTGAAAGATTTGCTATTTCCTCAATATGGATTGTCCTACCTCTGTAACTTCCATACATCATAGCTCTTTAAATTCCACCCATCCTACCAAATCCTTGCTAGTGTTTTCTTAGAACTCTTCATAGAGGACATGCCCAGCATTTCAGAGGCCCTCTTCTTGCTCCTTTAATATCTTGGGGAGGACTTTTCATTGACAAAAACTGCTGAGAAAACTAGAAAGCAGCCTAGAAGAGATTAGAATTGGACTAATATTTTAGTCTCTATGGCACAATAAATTCAAAATGGATATCTGACCTGTTATTGAAGATCATATAAAAAATTAGGAGAAAAAGTGACTATATACCTTTCATAGCTACAGAGAGTAGATGAATTCTTAATGAAACAAGGGAAAGAATTACAAAAAGTAAAACAGACCATATGATTACATAAAATTGAAAAGTTTTTACACAAACAAAATTAATACATGAAGGATAAGAAGAGAAGAGATAGAAGAGGGAAAAAAATCTTTAAATCAAATATCTCAGATAAGAGTTTGTTATCTGCTGATATTTGGTACATAGACAAGTTAGAGAAATATATAAAATCAGCAGCCACTCCATAAGAGATAAGTGGTCAAAGGGCATAAACATACAATGCTCAAAAGAACAGCTTCAAACCATTAACAATCATATGAAAGAATTCTCTGAATTATTAATTAACTAAAAAGAAATATAAATTAAAACATCCTTGGAATTTAACCTTTTACTCAGAAAACTTGCAAAGATAACACCCAGACCCAAATTTTGTCTCTAGGTTTCTCTTCATTAACCTTGACCTTCATTTATTCTTTTCATTTCTCCAATCTCTTCTGTTTACACTTCAAAGATTACAATCAGGTTTAGTTTTTTCAAAAGGGGTTCCTTGAAAGTCATTGGTTGTAATAAAAAGTCCATGTTCTTCTATAGGATTAAACTAGTCTATAAAGATGGGTATGGTTTTTTTTTTCTTTTGCCTGTCAGTATACTGTATTCTAGTCTTTTCCTGTTTTTCTCTTACATTTTCTGTGAAATCCTGTGTGACTATGAGTGAGGTTCATTGCAGTACATGTATCTGGGAAGGAAGGAAGGAAGGAAGGAAAGAAGGAAGGAAGGAAGGAAGGAAGGAAGGAAGGAAGGAAGGAAGGAAGGAAGGAAGGAAGGAAGGAAGGAAGGAAGGGAGAGGCCTAGCATTGGAGACAGACTGGGCATGGTTTGACAGAAGCTGGGAGGCAGGGAATAGGTGTCTTGTGACTGCTGAAGACTAGAGATTGCCCTGGGCAGGGTCCTATGAAAGCCAGGAGGGGAGTAATTGGTGTTGGTGTACAATGACACACAGTGCTAACTGATAGTGTGAAGGTACCTTACTTATAAAACATCATTCCCAGAACTTGACAGTAACCCTCTACTCTACCACAGCAGCCACTAATACCCAGCTCTAGACTCCCTTGACCCTTACCTTGAGCCCATAGTTCTTAGATAGACCACCATCTTCATATTTATAAAAAGCCCTTTATACACAAATCATGGTTTGCCTCTTCTTTCACCCATTTTTTCTTTAGGAATATTAATAAGAAGTGAGCTAAAACTGAAGGACAAGAGATTTAGATTAGTTAAAATGACGTGTATTTATTGACAATGAGACTAGGTTTGAATGGAACCATGGACCTGGCTATATAGCACACCTGAATCAATGTTTTCTTCTATATGAAGTGCTACACACACACACACACACACACACACACACACACACACACACACACACACATACACACACACACACACGTGATCATTTCAATTAACTGTGTGCTTACCCTAGTCAGCCAAAATGGTTGGATCAAACATATCATGAATCATCTATTTCAATAATTTAGACACAACTTTGGTTGTCAAGCACTAGAACTGGTTACTTATAGAAGTTATGGAATCTCCCTCTTGGGAATTATTGAAAAATAGAGAATCCTCTTTCTGAGAAGGCTTCTTTGTTGCTGCCTAAAGTCTGGGGGAGGGGATAGGGAACTAGCTGACTCCTGCAGATGCCTTCCAGGCCCCAGATGCTGCGATTACTGCTAATGCAATATAGGTGCTAGTCAACTACTCCATGCTACCTAGTATTCTCCACTGGTATTTAAAAGGAGGAGCTACAGCGGCTGGTTTGCCACAGGTTCAAACAGAGAACAGACAACCTTTCATATAACTCTATTTAAGAGTAACTCCAGGCCAAAAGACAGGCTCAGCAAGAAACCGTGGTGGGGGGAAAAAAATGATTCAAACCACACCAAACCACACCAAGTGCTCAAATCAGCATTCCCCATAGCCATGAAGCTGAGTTGTTTTGTTTTGTTTTTTTCCCCAAAACGCTACTCCTATGAGAAAAGCTGACACAGGAGACTGCCTAAAAAAACAGCCACCGCACCCTGTCCTTGGGCAACCACTGTGGCTCCCAGCCAGAGTCCCAAACAGCAGGTAGAAGTAACCATCTGAGACGGCTAAATATAGTGAGAAGTGTAGCACACAGTTTTTTTCATGACAAGTTGGACCCTGTAGGAAGCAAAACAAGCTGCTGGTGGAGTTGCTAGATAATTTATAAACAGCTGTCAAGATGATTTGTGTGACTTCATTAGCTCACAGGGGACAATGTCCAATGGATAGAAATACCCCAACTTGAGGTCTTTGTAACAAAGAAGAACAATGCAATGTAATAAAAAAGAATTCTGTGTGTGTGTGTGAGTGTGTGTGTGTATGTGTGTGTGTGCTTTACAAATGCTCACCATGTTGTCTCTCTGACCAGAGAAATGGAGTTTAGAAGCCATTTGGCAGAGTCCACTTATTTTACAGATAAGAAAACTAAGATCCGGAGACTTACCCCAGGGTAACACAGGTAGTAAGCGATACAACTGGGATTTAAAACAGATCCTCTGACTCCAAATCTGTCACTCTTTCCAATGCATCTTGATGTTTAACCACAGGCTTGGCCATGCCCTCATTCATTTAATAGACTTTGTTAAGCACCTACTGAATGTAGAGCACTAAGCCCTTGGGGCAGAGGTGGGGAACCTGCACCTTGAAGTTACAAGTAGCCTTCTAGGTCCTAGGGTTCAGCCTCTTGACTGAGTCCAAGTTTTACAGAGCAAATCCTTTATTGAGGGTATTTGTTCTGTGAAGTTTGAATTCAGTCAAAGGGCCACATTTGAGGACCTAGAGGACCAAGAGTGGCCTCAAGGCCGAAGGTTTCCCACCCCTGCAGCTTAGGGAATTGTAAAGTTTAATCAAGACATTGTTTCTCCCCCACTCATAGAGTTGGCAAGTAGTAGGGGAGTGTGACATGTATATTCATAAATATAATTATAACTAACACAAAACTATAATAGGAAAAAATATGCATATGAAAATGTCTTGTGAGGCGGGGAAGAAGATGAAATAATTACCAAATGGGAAGACGATCAGGGATGCTACTCCAGAGAGGACATGCCTTCCACTTTAGCAAATCAGAAAGAGGACTCTTTTTATTAAATCTTTTTGACTCTCTCAGGAAAAAGCAGTATGACACCGATGGGATGGACGGTATGCCAAGAGAAATCAGAAAATGTGCTTACTTATTATGTTGGTGGAGATTTTCATACCCTAATCAAAAAACACAAAAATGTTATCAAGACCCTACATTATTAGTAGAATTGCTTTAAACTTCCCTAATGAAATTAATAAAGGTCTCACACTGGTGTTTCTTTAGTCACTTGTATGAATTAAACTACTTATGACAACCCCTTCTCAATGCCTCAATCCTTTGGGAACAGAGGGTGGGTCAAGGTAACTAGACTATTAGTCAAACAACAAACATTCCAAACAAGTAATTTTGTTTTCTCCAAAGGACTGAATACATCCCCACCTGTGATACTTAATGGGCTCCAGGGATCTTTATATATTTAACAGTAAGATAACCAAGTGACAAAGTCAACAATAATAAAAAAAAATCAGATGCAAAGAACCAACCAACATTTTCAAAATAAATATTGTTTTTCCTTGTAAAGAATTAGACATGCCTCTAATAACTTACTGCACTACTGCAACCCAAAACAAGATGAAAGTTGTGGGAGGCAGGAAGGATGCCAACCAGAAATAGATCAACTAAAACTCTATTTCCTGCCAGGAAATGGAGTAGAATCTCCTCTGTGTCACCCAAGCTCAAAACCTTGGCATCATTTTTAAATAAGTCCCTCATCTTTTTCCTGGTATCAGTGCCTGGCACATGGTAGGTATTTAGTAAATACCTATTGATTGATCATATCTAGCTGCCATGTATTTTGCATCCCTTCCTCCTTCTGTCTTCCCAAAGCAATCTGATGTCACCATACTCTAGGAACTCATCATTTCATGCTGAATAATCTCAATACCCTTATAATTAGTTTCCCTGTTTCCAGTTCCTCTCCACTATAAATCAGTCCTGAATATCATCACTGCCAGGGTAATATTCTTTAAACATCACTTTTATTGTGACACTTTTCTTCTCAAAAACTCTATAATAGTCTTGGTCTTTAGTGACCTCCATAATTTTATACAGCCTTTTCTAGCCAGTCTTCCATGCCCTCTCCTCCTATTCTTCAACATGAATGCTCATCTCCAATCATGCTAATTTCCTCCAGACCTCTTGCTTCTTGTCCTTAGCCTATCCAAATACTGCCCAGTCTCAAGTTCCATCTATCCCATGAAAACTTCTCTGACTACTAAGGTCCTTCCTAACCTTCCCATGCTTTGAATGACTACATCTCTTATAGTTTGTACCACCCAGTTTAGCACCTAATTGCTACTCCGTTCACTAATTGCTTTATTTGCTTTAGTCGTGCCTTCCTAATAGGATTGCAAGTCTTTGACAGAAGAAATAAGACCACACTTATTCTGTATCATCTACCACGTTACAGAAAGCATAGAGAGTGCTAAAAAATAGTTGATTGATATAAAGAAGACTATTTACAATTTATTATTCTGTAAATTTTAGGAATGAACAGAAAACAGATTGTTTATGAATGAATAAATGAAGTGATCAGGTATTATTATAGTACCTTATTATCCCTTGATTGGACATTTTTCTCAAAAAATTAGACTTCTCAGCTTTTCTTAATTCCTTCCAAATTTGAATGACTGTCAGATATTCTACCCCACCAACATCAAATCAATATTCCTTAAAGGTAAGAGGAAAAGTCACTAGGAAATCAGATCCACAGTGCATCAGAGACTAATTTTATCTTCTCTAAAGGTGGGGGCTAACTGTAGAAAAAAATGATCCAGGAATTTCTTTTTATATTTATGTATTTATAAATATTGAAAAAATTGGGAGCATTTCACTCTCGGTTTTTAAATGTCATGATTTGACAATATTCTTATTTCAAATATGGAAGAAACTAATTGATTTTCACTTATAAAAACTGACATCCACAAAGACAAATGACAATAATGAGACATTGTACCTGAAACCTTTTAAAGAGAGGTTTAGATTCTTCAATTTTACTTTTAATTATTTGAACAGTGTTTAAGCAGAAGTTGAATTACCTTGAATGTCTATGTCATGAAGATATGTACGTACTTATGTATGTGTATATATGTTCTATACATATAGACACACATACACAAAAGTAGCTCCCAAATTAATTCCAGGTGGGACAAAAATGTAAGAATCCACACTGTTTTTCAGTATAGACCATTGTATTTTAGATTTTTCTTTTTAATCCTCATTTACATTTTCTAACCAAAGAAATATTTTCCAGGCCACTAAAATTATAAAAAACAAAACAACAAAAAACAGAAGCCAGAGAGTCTAAAAGCACTTTTAAGAACATCTAGTTGAACTTCTTTTGCAGATGAGAAACTCCAGCTCAAAGACATTGCATGACTTGCCTCTTATCAAAGAATTATTTAATAGCTGAGTTAGCACCAGAACTCATGTATTCTTTCGAGTCCATTATGCCAGATTTAGGACTCTCAAAAGTTTTCATCTAATTTATATCCAGATTGAAATGTTGTCTGCTCAAAGTAGAATGTCTGTCTTATCAAATCCTTCCAACAAGATGACAAAGGCAAAGTCTCAACTAAAACAGGTCTTTCTCCAATAATCTCAAAAAAATCATTTAAACAATGCTCCAAATGAAGTAAAAGGAAAGAAATCAAAAGAGGAGAAAAAAAAAGAAATATTCACAAGTTAATCCTCAAAGTTAAAATATCAAAGGGCTGTACTACCAATTCTGCCTTCTGCCAGCCTCCCATTCTCTCACTCCTGGCTTCTTAGTCAAACATTTATATCTGAATGTAGGTGGGGTGAATAATCATCACAGACCTTTTGCAGTCCATCAAAGCTATCAAAATATCAGCTCCAAATTCCTTGCCTCTACCCCAGAACCAGTGCAACAGGCACCCGAAGGCAATATCTTGAATGACTCCAGAGTCTAAAAAGGACCTTCACAGGCTACCTCAGCATCTATAACAACTTCCATGCCTTTACTCTGGGAACCTAGTAGCTAAAAAATAAAATGTTTCAAACTAATTGAAGATGGTATAGCCAAGTAGTCAAGGGACTTTTCCCTGGCAGTATATTCCCTTGGTTCCCCAGTTCAACCAGAGTCTTCCACTGCTCATTAGGGAAAAGTTCAGGAGGTAAACATCCAGTGGAGAGAATGAAGAAGTGAGCAATGAAAAAAAAAACTAATGCGATGAATAATAGATAAATATGGAGCAATAGAATACCAGGACATACCTCTAGAAGAAGAGAATAATTCTGCAACATCTACAACATCCAGAAAAGTAAATGGAATGGTCACAAGAACTACAGTCGCAAAAATAAATAAATACATAAAAACTACAAGAGTAGTAGCAAGACCTAAAAAAAGAACTAAACTAATAGGTAAGGAATGCGAAGAAGTTGAGAAACTTTGCCAAAACAAGTTGGAACTCAAAATTCCAATAATACTTCCAGAAATGCGAGAGCAAAGTTTGGGTTGTTTTTTTTTTAAAAAAGGACAATTGGACCACAAGAAGTATCTGCTATCAAAAATAAGTGGCATGGAAAACAGAGCACAAAGAGATAATTTTAAATCATTAGGTTCACAGAAGTACATATCAAATGAAAAAAAACTTGAATTCTTTATAGAAATCATAAAAGAAAATTGCTTAGAAGCACTAGAAACAGAAGGCATGGTACAATGAAATAGAATCCATAGGCTGTCACTAAAGAGAAATCCTAATAATAATTCACCAAGAAATGTGACTGACAAGGTCTACAATTCCCAAGTGAAAGAAAATGATATTACAAATGACTACGAGGAGACAGATCAAGAAATATAATATATATTTGAATAGGATTATTTAATTCAACTATGAAAAAGAAAAGATTGGAACACAATATGCTATAAAGTAAAGAAACATGGCATGTACCAAGAACAATTCATGCTGAAAAATTGATCATGATGCTGCAAGAGAAAACAGATTTTAACAGAATCAATGACTTTTTAACATTATTATTGAAAAAACTGTAGCTTAACAGTGCCTTCAAGAAACAGGAACAACAAATAAAAGAAATTTTGCAAGCTTTAACAGTCTATGTGGACCAAACAAGAATTAAGCACTTAGCTTCTTAAAGAGGGAGAAGATACTATTGTCCTTTTGGAATTCATCTTCTACAAGGATCAAAGAGGAAGCAAGAAATGCATCTTATAGAAATGGTTGTTCAAAAAGCTAAAAAGGAAAAAATATCCCTCGGGAAGAAGATAAGGAGAGATATTTCTTATTGTAAAAGAGAAAATTATTCAAAAGTGGGAAGGAGAGGTGTTTTGATGGATTTCATTGTTCCCTGGGCCAAAAAAAAATTGAAGTTTAAAAAGAATAATAAAAAGTTTATCATAGTAGAAATACAATGAAATAAGGGGCAGACTTGGCTGGGATAGGAAGGATAAGGGGGAGAGTTTGAGAGTGAACATATAGACTGGGATCTAAGAGGGAAGATTATGAAAGAAAAGCAAAAAAGAGACCGAGAAAAGAGGGTGAAAAGGAGTCACAGTGATCTGGCCTGGACTGGTAAAAGAGAGAAATCAGATTTTTCTAAGCAATATAAACTATAGATACTTAGGTAGCAACAACAATAATAATCATTTTGATGAAGATGATGATGATTACAGAATGCTTACAATATGTCAGGCATTGTGCTAAGTGCTTTACAAATACAATTTCATTTGATCCTCACAATAGCCCTGAGAGGTAGGTGCTATTATTATTCCTACTATACGGATGCCGAAAGTGAGGCAAATAAGGGTTAAATGACTTGCCCAGGGTCATTTGGGCAAATCAGTATTGGAAGCTGGATTTAAGTTCATCTCTTCCTGATTCCAGGCCCTGCAATCTCTATCCATGGTTTCTGTGATGCCAACAACATGGCAGGGCTAAATGTAGTACACAGTGAAAAGCTCTGTATAGGTTTGATGATCTCTAAGGAACCTGCTAGATCTAATTCCAAGATACAAGAATTGTCATCCTCTACTAACGCTTTAGTAGATGACCACTTCCATATGAATTAATCCTCCTTCTAATATCCTCTTATTCACTAATATTCTATTCTGATGGCCTACTCTGATACAGAGATGAAGTTGGGCTCTCAAAGACAGAAACCAAGCTCTAGCCGGTGCTACCAGTCTGAAAAAGGCTTTGAGTATGACCCTGGTGAGGGATTGTATGTTTGTTATCTGAGAATCAACCTAGATAAATTAGATGGCTCTTCAGTAGGCTAATAGGACGATTAATATTTGAGGTAGAGCAACTCTCTAAAACGACATACCAGGTCATAGAGGAGTTCGATCTATATTGGAAAGAGCATCACCCATAATAGAAGAATCACAGATCCTTGAGGTATTGAAGGAATAGATTCTCTTACCGAGATCCTTTTGTCCATTCACAATTGAGGCCAAAATTGGCTAGGAAGCGTGGGCACTTGACTGCCCTCCCAGGAGGGTACCTAAAATGGTTGCTGGCCCTCTACATTCATTGGAGAAGTATTTTGAAACATTATGCCCCTGAAGAAAAGAGTTTGTTTTAGTTTTCAAAATAAGAAGTCATAAAGACAAAAATCCGACCAGATTCAAGGACCATATAGTTCACCTGTCATAGGACAGATGTTCCCTTAAACAGATGGCAAGCCTTTCAGTCTCTCATGCCTTAGAAAAAAAGAAAGAATTCACTTTGTGACTGGAAACATAATTGCCCAGATAGCCATCAAACCGTGTGTTACTCTAAGGAAGACCGCAGATCAACAAGCATTAAATAGAGCCCTAAATGAAAAAGGAACTGGAATTTTGTATTTTAAAAGAAAAAACTCTTTCTTTTCCTTTGTCTTCTTCTAAATATAAAGTTGTGGTTCCACCCCATCCCAATTAATCTTAGAATGCCCAGTCATCTCAATTGAATCGAACAGTCATTGATTTTAAAAGATCGTAGGAGTTGAAGCATTAGATGAAAATAGATGACACCACACAGGAAATATCTTGTGATTGGTTGAATAGAATTTGCCATGCTCTGTGGGGCAATACCTAAAACAACAAGGCAGTCTGGAATCCCACGTTGTGGCAATGAGCCAAGCTAGTGGTGGAAGAACTCCAGCCAAGGTCCTGAGAGGAAATTGCCCGAGAGAAGCCCCAAGTGATTGTGAGAACCACCAAAACCTTCAGATGTCCCATTGGAGATGGAAGCTATGGCCACCATAATAGTAGGTGCCTACAGATGAATATGGAAAGACCAAAACTGGAGAACAGCAACCGTTTTAGGGCTTCAGACCTTCGATGGCAGATAGGGTTGCTGGCCACCAGAAAGGTACAGATCCTTGGATTCCAGCAGAGAGCAACACCTAAAGGGAACTTGATGAGGCTTCTAAAAAGGGAGAAAATGACTTCCAATAACCAGGACTTGCTAGCTAAGTACTTGTTTGACCACAAATATTCTTTATTAGTGTTTCTATTTATTTTTACCATTAAGTTTGTATAATAGTGTCTCACTATTTATTTTCACTATAAGTTTGAGCTTACTATGCCCAGAGATCTTTTTTTTGTATGCAAGGGAACAGTTTAGCCATCAATATTCTTTATTAGTGCTTCATTATTTATTTTTACTATAAGTTTGAGTCCACTGCCCCAGGAACCTTTTGTATGCAAGGGGACAGTTTATTTAACAACATTCTTGCTATACCTGTTTAATTAATACCTTTTCTCAAAGCTAATTAAGTCTGGCTGATAATTAATTAATGAAAAGCACACTGGTGGGGACTCATTGCAACAACCCTAGAAACTCCTCAAGGTTACCACTAGAACTTCAAGAAGAGTAGTAATAATCAAATTCAGTAGACTAGATCCATCATTAGGAGTGGGAATAAAAGTGGTTCAACTGAGGCAGCTAGGTGGTATAGTGAATTGAGCACTAGACTTAGAAGTCCAAAGTTCAAATCCTGCCTTAGGTGACCGTGGGTAAGTCATTTAACCTCTCTGAACCTGTTCCCTCATCTATAAAATGAGGATAATTATAGCACTTCCCTTCCAGGACATATTTAAGATATGTAATCTTAAATCTTAAAATCTTAAATCTTAAAATACTAAATTAATGTTAGAAATCTTTTCAAATATTAAAATACTAAATTAACGTTAGAAAAGCAAAAGGAGGTATGCTACACAAAATTCACAAAAATTCTTTCTGTTTACAAGCTGGAAAGTAGTACACTAGATAGAATGCTGGACCTGGAATCAGGAAGACTTGAGTTATGATTCAGACTCCAATACTTACAAAGCTGTATGACCCTGGGCAAGTCATATAACCTCTTTCTGCCTCAATTTCCTCATTTATAAAATGGGGATAATAATTAGCTCCTACCTCCCAGGGTTCTTGTGAATATAAAATGAGATCATGTTTGTAAACTGCTCTGCAGACTTATTGTGCTATATAAATGCTTGCTCTTATTCATATTAACAATAATAATGATCATGATAATGATGAAAAGACAATTTTCCCTTTAGACCAGAGCATTATATTCAAAAAAACAAGGGGAGGGTTGGGTTTTTTTTTTTTTGACCCTGACTCTGAAGATGTTTCTTGAAAGCATCTGGTCCCACATTTGGTCCTGTTTACCAAAGAGAGAAAATCTGAATAAATTCCCAAAACCAGAGATCAGCTATGACTAATAAGCCTAATCTGCCTAAGTCTTTGTCAGTGCAGTGAGAATAACTCTTAGGTACTCATCTAACCCCCACCAATCAGTTGTCTGTGAAGGCACAGGTGGCAGGCAAGAGAGTAAGAAAACTTACTGCTGTCTCATGAGTTTTCCAAATTAGAATCACTTTCTGCCTGGTGAAGAAAAATAAAAGGTGGAGGGAGCCAGAAACATGAGCAGAGAATTAAAAAAAAGAATAACAGGAGACATAAACAAACTGTTGTGTATCTTAACTGGACTGAGAAAAATGGGAATGAAAAGGAAAGAAGGGAAATGTATATATGTATGCGTACATATCTACATATATGCATACACACATATATTATGTATGTGTATATAGACATATATGCATACACACATATATATTATGTATGTATATATATACACATATATACATATGGAGGAACAAAAAAATGGCATGGCGTGAAGCTATTGAAGAGAAGCACTCTTAAAAGCTATTACATCAATCCTAGGCACAACAGTAAATAAACATTGACCCATACCCATAGTTACCAGTCCCTCCTAGATCATTTGCTCATTGCCCATGGGCTTTCTGCCTGATGATTTACCTGGGTCAAAGTTATGTAACTGAGGTTTCCAGACAAGCCCAGAGCATTCTGCATGAGATTTTCCTAATTGGGGAAGACAATACTAGCATGACCCTGAGTGAGAGTGTGAGAAGAAAAGTTGGTGCCAAGGCTTTGGAAAGGAGAAACATTCTTGATTTCTTAGGGAGAGACACGCATGTAATTTCAGACTATCTTGGGAATTGACTTCAGGGAGGAAAAAGAGAAAGACTGTCTTGCAGACCTTTAGGAGAGTTTGGCTCCTGGATATAGCACTGATTTCCCAGTTACATCCCTAGGGATTTAGGGGAATTTCCCCATGGGTGAAATCAGGGTTTTTCTCTTGGCTGATTGAGGTCACATCTTGCTCCCATTGAAAGAGTTTATTCACTCTTGTGTATTTTCTGGTACATTCTACTCTATATAACTTCTCTAGCTTCTTTCTGTTTACTATATCCACATGGATAAATGGGTTTAATTCGCTATTCACTATTTCTGATAGTCTCTTATATAACCAGTATTTGGCAGGTTACACCCACCCAGCTGGTGGGTATAAGCTTGGATATCCCTCTCCCTTTAAGAGAAAGTGGCCAGAGAAGTGGCTATGTTCATCACCGCAAACTGGCAATATTTAGGAAGACAGATAGATCTAATTCTAGTCTGGTACCCCTTCTTTCCTAGGAGGAAGACTGGCCAGCCTCATGGCCCCTTCTTGTGCTCCTTTCAAGGCAGAAATCAGGGTCTTGCTTCGAGATAAATGGGCAAGTTTTCAAAGCTGTCTCTCAATGTCTCCCCTCAAGTTACCTATCTATACATTTAAACATTCTGTGTGGAAATATATGGGAATCACATACGTTACAGATGCAAGATCAGGGTAGAATTCCAGGACAAGTGGCATGCCTTAGTTTATATCTCAGACTCAGAATTTTTTTCCAAGTGCAAAAGGCAAAATTTGGCAACCTTTAGTGATGCATTGCAAAATCATCTGTTCTATTTGGCAATCACTCGGCTGAAGAATTGATGGTGGTAAGTGCTAGAAGCTGGGACTGAGGAGGAAAGAGAAGAGAAGCCATTGTATAAAAGCTAGAGGAACAGCTTATTTCAGGGCAAGGAGGAAGGAGGTGATCATGATCATGATTATTAGCACAGAACATGTTTTTTTTTAAGTTTGTGCCCATTATGAAGGAACTATTGAAATAGGAAATAAATGTGCATACATAGAACCATCTGCTGTAGAATTTTAAGCCACTTGCTTCTTCCATAACTCTGAGCATTTGAAGTGTTTTGTGAGGGAAACATAAGGCCCAGTACCAAAGTGGTAGAATGCTGACTAATTTCTTTGTTTTTTTCCAATTAGTAACAAAGAGCATATTGTTATGGAAGCATTGTTGGTAGCCATTTGTCTATCTGCAGATTTATTCAGATATATAAGTAGAGGTTTCCAGGGCTGATACTTATCATTATAAAAATTACAGGGCTGACAAATGGTGTCCAATGTATGCCTGTCATTCTTCAATTTCTGAAGGCTACTTTGGTTCAGTTTTGTATGCAGCTAAAATCAGTTGGATAGAGTTTGTTATTCTCCAACAGACATCCCACCAAGAGATTAGCAAGTTCACCTCATCTGTAATTGCTAGCTATGTTCCATTGAAGGAATAGGGACCAGATCAGTGATGCCATCAGTATAAGGAACTCAGAAATGAAGAAACTCTCTCTACTATTGGAGGTTAGCAGCTTCTCTGAAACTTGCAATCTTCAAGAGCATCAACAATTCTCAAAAATGTGGTTCAGGGACCCCTGGGGACTCTTTGCATCCCTTCAGGTGGTCTGCAAATTCAAAACTACTTTTATAATAACATTAAGATATTTAAATTTCTAATACAGTAAATATCAATAGAGATAACCCATATAAACAAAAGTTCTCCCAGGGAGAATCCTCAATGATTTTCAGAAGTATAAAAAATTCTGTGATAAAGTAGTTTGGGTATAGAGAGGTCACAATTTGCCCAGGCTCAGACATCCAGTAAGAAGTAATAAGACGAACTCAGATCTTTCTAACTCTGTGGCTAGCTCTTCATCCACTATGATGCCTCTGCTATTGTACTGAAATCCCTTTTAATTCACTAGAGAGATAGTATAGTACAGTGGAAATAGTTCCAAATTTGGAGACAGGGCACCTAAGTTTGAATTCTAGCCCTGCCGTTTACCATGAGCAAGTCACTTAATCTTTCTAGCTCTCAGTTTCCTCATCTGAAAATTGAAAAAATTAGATTGGATAACCTCTAAAGACCCTTCTGGATCTAAATTTATGAAGATGCAAGTGCTGGCACCACTCATGACAGAGCTATTCTCATTTCTCATCGATTGAGATTGATTGGTAGGTTTCTCATTAGCCAGTTATCCTGACAATAAAAAAAATTTGAGAACTTTGGCCTTCCAATTGAGTCCCAAGAGCTCAATATGAATAGCTATGGCCCCAGAGAATCTACTTGGCTATTTTCCTATCAGTCATAATGACAAGAATCTCCAGTATAGAAAATCTAGCTAATAATAGTAAGCAAAAAGCAGAGAGAATAGAAAAAACCTTCAGATCCTTGATAAGGGAAATTGCAACACAGCAACTTAACATCTGCCTAAAAATAAGCCATATTTAAATGACATTTTAATAATTAACAATTAATTAATTAACAATTAATGAAAGTAATGATTTCTAAAATACATGTAATAATTTTGAATTACACTAAAACATAAACAATTATGATTCTATTAACTGTATCCTTCAAGTGTTAGTTTTAAGAGAGTACTAGATTTAGAGCAAGGTAACCTGGATTCAGATTCGGTCTCTGTCATTTACCTCCGTCCCAGAAAGTGACCTCTCCTCTCAGGCCTTAGTTACAAGATGAAGGATTTAGGCAAAATGATCATGAAGGTCCTTCTCACCTTCAAGTCAGTCAACTGGTATCTATAAAGCACCCACTTTGTGCCAGGCACCAGGAAAAATAAAAAGAATATACTCTGATGGAGCTAGGATTTAAAGGGCTTTCAATACCAGAGTAGTTTGTATGTGATGCTGGGGATAAGAGGATTGTTGGAATTTTATTGAGCAAAGTTTGACATGGCCAGACGTGTGCTTTTGTAATATTGCTAAATCTACAACATCTTGATTTTGTCCTTGGTAAATTCTTCGTAGAAACTACAAAAATTACAAAAATCAAACACTACAAAAATTATAGAGACCCAGAAACACTTTAACAAAATCTAACACAACAATAAATATGAGAATTCCTCTTTTTATCAACCTAGAGAATACAGGATGAGGTACAAAAATAACAACAGAGTTCTATGAAATTGATCCATCCGATTCAATTAAGGTGCTTTGAATTAAACTGTTACTAAAAGTGAGGAACCTATCAACCAACCAATCAATCAACAAGCATCTATTAAGTATATCTTAGGTGCTAGGAACTATGCTAAATACAAATACAATAGCCCCAAGAGAGAAGCAAAACAATTTCTGCCCCCCAAAGATCTTATATTTCAAGGAGGTGATATTTAATATATGGCACATATGAATATGCATGTTTATAGTCACACATGCATATATTATATATTTATACAAATACTAAATATTCATTTATGTATTATGGATATGATTCATACAGGTTACAAGATAATCTTAGAAGAGTATGAACTACCAACTGGGAGAAGAGGAGGAATGACCAAGAAAGGCTTCCTAATAGTGATATATTAAATGAGTTCTGAACAGAGCCAGGGATTCCAAGAGACAGAAATTAGGAAGGAGAACATTCTGGGAATGGGGGCAGCCAGCCCAAAAGCCATAAATGGAAGCATCCCCATCAATTGGGGAATGGCTGAACAAGTTGTAGTATATGGATGGAATGGAATACTAATGTTCTATAAGAAATGATGAGCAGACAGATTTCAGAAAAACCTGGAAAGACTTACTGAGGTTGAATGCAGTGAACCGAACCAGAACAGTAACGGGAACATTGTAGGATGATCAACTTTGACAGACTTAACTCTTCTCAGCAATACAATGACACAAGACAATTCCAAAAGATTCATGATGCAAAATGCTATTGACATCCAGAGAAAGAACTAAGCATGCTATTTTCACTTTTTCGTTTGTTTCTAGTGTTTTTTTCTTTTTTCACAACATGATTCTTCTTTCACAACATGATTAAAATAGAAATATTTTTAACATGATTATACATGCATAACCTATACCAACTTACTTGCTGTCTTAGGGAGGAGGGAGGAAGGAAGGGAGAAAATTTTGCAACTCAAAATCTTACAAAAATACATGTTGAAAGCTATCTTTACGTGCAATTGGAAAAAATACTATTAAGTGTAAAAAATTAAAATAGTCCTTAAAAAATAAAAATAAATGGAAACATTGCATTGTGTAAAAAACAGAAAACATAAGAATATGGCTGGGACGTCCCATAGCGCAAGAGGAGAGGAATAATGTGTGAAAGGACTGGAAGCCTAGGAAGATATCAAATTGTGAAAAGATTTAAAAGGTTAATAAAGTTTTTTTTTAATTCAAATCCAGAGATACTGGATTTAGGAGCTACTGGAACTTATGAAGTATAGCGTCTGATAATGGTCATACCTGTATTTTAGAAATATCACTTTGGTGGTTGTGTCACTTACAGTGAGGAGAGATTTGAAGCAGGGAGACAAATTAGGAAGTTATTGCCAATTAGTCTAAATGAAAGCTGTTAGGCTTGTGCTGGTATGGCGTCTGTGTGAGCAGAGAAGGGGATGAACAAGAGAGGTGTTCTGGAGATAGAAACAAGATTTGGCGATTGATTGGATAGTGAGGTTAGGGAGAATGGGGGCTCAAGGATGACGCTGAGGTTGTAAATATGAGCAATTAGAAGGGTGGTGGTTCCCTCAGCCATAAAAGGGTGGTTCAGGACAGGGGTGGATTTAGAAGAAAGATAATGAATTCTATTTTGGTGCTGTTGAGTTTGCAATATCCCTGGGACATCCAGTTTTCTATAGATAGTGGCTATGCTTCTAAACAAGATGCAGTTTGCAGGATTGCTAATAGGCATTTTATGTTTTACCTCAACTCTGCATGGTACAAAGAGTTGGCAATCCAGGCCACAAGAAGAGTTCACACACCTGTCAAAAGGCATCTTCCCCTCCAATAAGCAAGGATACTTCCTTTAGTATGGCTGAAAACAGACTGAAGATCCAGCATCCTCTACCCCCCTCCAACTCACCAGACTTTCTCCAAGATGAGATATATCCATGTGGGATCACTGATCAGGCTCCGTGATCAAGAAAAGAAACCCAAAGCAGAAGAGGTAGCTTAGAACCAGCAGAACCCTTGCCTTGACCGCTAAGTTCCCATAACAGCCATGATTCCACCTTTTCCTCACCCCTAAGGAGAAGTCCCAGAGTTAACTTGATGACACCTAGAGAGCTAAAGGAAGAGAGAGACAAAAGGCAGACTTATCCCCCTTGTGAGGAGTAATGCACCAAAAGGGGCATTGCTCATGGCTTGGTGCCCAGTGCTATTTGATGTAGCCTCCTTTATGGGGTGGAGGTACAACGACCAACTAGGCTTTGCTGCACCATCCCAAAGTAACGAATTGCTAGGGAGGAGTATGTCTCCCCAGAAGTGGCCAGATAAATCCACTGTACATTCCAAGGGGTGCGAAACCCACTCTCTCCATCTCTCTCTGTCTCTCTCTTTCTCTCTCTGTCTCTGTCTCTCTCTGTCTCTGTCTCTCTCTGTCTCTGTCTCTCTCTGTCTCTCTCTGTCTCTGTCTCTCTCTGTCTCTCTCTCTCTCTCTCTCTCTATATATATATATATATATACACACACACACACACACATATGCAAAAAATATAAAATATGTAAAGAATAAAAATATAAAATACATAAAGGAAACAGACATTTATTAAGCATCTTCTGTGTGTCAGGCACCATTCTAAACTTTACAAATATTATCTTAAAGGTAGGAGCTGGTATTAATTCCCACATTACAGTTGGGGAAACTGAAGTTAAGTAACTTGGTCAGGGTCATATAACTATGAAGTGTCTAAAGCCAGAGTTGAACTCAGATCTTCCTGACACAGGCCCAGGGCTCTATCTGCTGCACCATCCAACTGTCTATAGAATACAAGTCAGTTTTTGATGGTAAAATACTAGCAGTTGGAGGGATCAGGAAAGGCCACATGTAGAAGGTAGTGTTTGAAGAAATTCAGGGATTCTAAGTTTAAAAGAGGAGGGAACGCATGGAAAACAGTTCAGAAACATGAATATGGAAGATAGTGTGGGTGGAGGGGGAGCTGTTAGTAGGACAGTGTGGCAAAACCACAGAGTGAGGAGAGAGGAATCATGTATAAGAAGATACTTGTCACTTAGTGTGGTGCATAGTCTAAGAGTCTAGCATGATGCTAGAAAGATAGAAGGAGCTGTGTTCTATCTCTCTGTAGACAGAGATAAATCTCTGTCTCTCTAATAATGACATACAGAAGACAGATATCTACCTAGATATCTATAGAGAAATATAGATAAATAAATTTCTGTATGGCTATATAGAGAGAAATATAGATTATACTTATGCATATCTATCCATAGAGAAATATATTTATGTATGTCTGTCCATACACGTATACGTGCATAGGTGTGTATACATATATGTGTATATGTATACATATATATCTGTACTCACACACACGCACACACACACACGCACACACACACCTGGGGACAGCTAGGTGGTATAGTAGATAGAGCACTGGTCTTGGAATCAGGAAGATTCATCTCCATGAGTGCAAATCTGACCTCACACACTTACGCGCCAAGTCACCTCATCCTGTTTGCCTCAGTTTCCTCATCTGTAAAATGAACTGGAGAAGAAAACGGCAACTCACTCCAATATCTTTGCCAAGAAAACTCCCAAATGGGGTCATGAAGAGTAAGAAACAGCTGAACAACAACAAACCTAGCTATCCAACAAAAGGTCTTTTTATTCCCTTAAGCACTGGCCTTCTATTCACTTCTAAATTCCTCTCACTCTCTATTACCTTTAGGAATAATATAAATGCCTCTGTTTGGCATTTAAAGTTTTTCACTGCTTGACTTTTTTCTGCCTTTCCAGCATCTTGCTAGCATCTTAGGCTACACCCCCCAATAAGTGACAAGTTTATATCTATCATCTACTTATTATCTATCTATCCATCATCTATTTATTGAGACATCTATCTATGTCAAGCTTCTATACAAGTATTTCTCTATCTGTCCATCCATCCATCCACCCTCTGTATATCATAGTAGACTACCTCTGAGATATTTCATGCATTTCTGTAGTTATTTTGAATGGAATTTATTTTCACATAATTTCCTCTTTTTTTTTTTTTTATTCATACTGTGGAGGAGGGACCTCAGCCAAATTCATGACATATGAGATCCTAATCCAGTGCTTAGCATAGCATCTGGCACATAGTAGGCACTTTATAAATACTTGTTGATGTGACTTGGTTAGAACATATGAAAGCTTAAGATATAGCCCCTCAAAAGTGAACAATGTCCACTGACTAAACACCAAGAATTACTGCACGGCATAAAAGGCGATTATGCTTTTTTAGCTAATTCTAAGGGGAAAGGATTAACCAGTAGAATGTTGACTTACGTGGCTTCCAAAATCACATGCCTCTTCCAGGAAAGTGGAAATGGACCTTGTCTATGGCAGGTACTGCAAGGTCTTAATTTCTTAACACTCCCCAGACTTGGAAGAGGAGATAGAAGGGGAAGAAGGGATGGGTAATTATCCAGTGCCATCGTTGACTTTCTCAAGTTAGCAGCCAGCACTAACACGATGCAGTTTTCCAGGAAATAGTCTTTCCTTGCATACTAGCCCAAGGACTCCAGCCAGCAGCAAAAGCAGCAACCAAGAATTAGGAATGCTCCACTAATTCCTATTTGCTCCCCTGAACCTCGAACAGTAGTTCTTTTTCCTGTTAAGAATGCTATATTGACAGCATGTTCCTTCAGAGCAGCCTTTATTAGTACACTCAGGGCTTAGCACAGTGCCTAGTGCTAAGTAGGTATTTAATAAATGCTTGTTGACTGTCTAATTGACAGATCTATGGTTCTCTACTTGAAGACAGGACTGCTCTGACTGAGAGCCACCAGTGAAAACTAATTGCCATCTTCTTGAGGGAAAATTAGGCGGATTTCTAATATAAAGTTGTTGAGATAATTCAAACATTAATTTGGATCCCACTTAATTTGGAATTTGAGATCATTTGGACAGCAGTTGAACTAAATAACACCTTTACATTATCTATGCCTTATATACTATCAAACTTTGATAATAAAATATATTGTCTCATAAACCACTGTTCTTGCATCCACATTTTTATATACCTTTAGAGGCAAACATATCTTATTTCAAAAATACTTTTTGACTAAGTCTTCTTGTTGTTCCAAGTTATGTCTACCTTATATAAAATTCTTCTGAATAAATAATATTGTGAAATTTTACTAATAATGTATAAAATTGCAAAGGGTAGTTCTAAATGACTTAAAAAATACATTGTTTTCTAAGCACTTAAGAAACAGCCATTTGCATATAAAGGCTAATTACAAATGATTGCTGCCTCTTCATCAGCTTAGCTCTAAATCCCATCAGACAATATTTTCCTGATTTACCTTGAATTTACATGTACTTCAGAATAACAATGTAAGTATTCTTTAACTAATATTATTGTCACTAATTCAATCTGGGCTTCCCCTTCCCCCAATACTCCGAAAGTGAGATTGTCATACACTGACGGCCATTTCTGTGGTGGCTTTCTTCTTGGTCTGTCCTGGAGATCATTTGCCAATTTCCCTTGCACTAATTTTGCACATGAGAAAATTGAAATATTGATAATGGCTCACACTTACATAATGCTTTAAGATTTTCAAAACACTTTACTCATAATACCTATATGCAACACAAGTATTATTCTTATAGCACCTGAGTATACCCCACACCCCAGCTCTCACGTAAATATGCCAGACAAAGATGTTCCAGGAGCTCCCACTATGTACAGTTTTACTCATCAACCAGAGAATACAATTAGTTCAAAGCGATGACATTTTAACAGCAAAGGAAGAAAAGTGAATATACATGGATGGGAAGAATGAAGACACATAGGGAATACATAGAGGGGTACATGCTTAGAGAAGACATGTGGTCAAGGTGCATGTATGAAGGATCACAAAAACAGGGAACCCAGGTGGCCAAGATACATGCATCAAGGGACCACGTGGCTAGTTGACTGTGCAAATATTCTTTCCTTATAACTTGAGGGAAGAGGGGAAGGAATCCTAATGTTCACAGTGGATCTTCAGACAAAACTGTACAGAGAGGCCCCATCAATCTGTTTAGTTTGATTAGTCAGCTGGCTGGCAAAACTAGTTCAAAGTAAAAGTTTGTTGTTGTTGTTATTAAATAAAGAGAAACACATGTGGCAACATGAGTGGTCAGAGGACATGTAAAAGGGAGACACACTTATCTCCAACACTTCAGGGATGCCTATGTCTTCCGGTAATATCACTGCACAGTTCCCAGCAGGTTTGTAAATCATGGGTCTCCTTTGCAGTGAGCTCTTTCCTTGGTGTGTTGTCTCTGCCCAACTCATGGGTATGGCATGTAGTATTTCCTGACTGTTGCTGTCTATTTACCTTAGTGGCCACTGTCTGATGGTGGTCCTCTACTTTAGGTGTTGCTTATTGCCAACTGTCCTGTGCATAAGGTTATAAAGATTTCCTCTTCTTCCAGTTTCTGTATTCATTTGGAGTCCTTTTCTAAGAAACTACTTCCCAAAAGAGATTGGGCCCTACCATTTTTTATTTTAGCTTAAAGCCCATGACTTAAGCCATAGCTCTTTTAGAAGGGCAAACCCTAAAATGCCCAGTCATTAAACTACAGGGGAGGAGAAATTTTAGTGGCTTTTTTTCCATATAGAAAGTTGTCTGTTAACAGACTCTTGGCTGAAATAGATCTTTACTTTTCAAAAGGAGATTGCTCATTCCAGGTACCAAGCTCTTTGGAAGAAAGAGTAATCCTAGCTAGCTAGTTCCCACAAGCCTAAATCTATGTTTTAACCTCTGCTTTCTGCTCACTAAGGGCAGGATCTCTGTTACAAGCCTCCCTCTGACTACGTATGGTGAGTAACTCCTTATGAGCCATTGCTTTACGTCCAGTTGCCAAACCACACCCAGTTTACATCTCTTTAGAGGTTGTCCTTGTAATAGTAATTTAAATGGAAAGATCTTTCTCATTGATGAATAGGCCCATAGGATCTGCTTAAATCGCCTGGAAGCCTGGGTCACATGTAGTGGGAGGGGCTCACTGAAGAGGCAGAACAGGAAAGGTGGAGTGGAACCAGGTGGAAGTGAGTGAGAGGGATCAGGTGAGGGGAAAGAACACAGGCATCTGACGCAGGTCCAAGTGACACATTGTAACAGTTGATACTGAGAAGGCCCTGGCTGAGGAAGGGGAGGTTTGAGAATAGCTTTGCCCCCTGCTGTGATCATGTTTATTAACTTCTTGGTCACTGTGACGGATTTTGCTTTCTGGTTCTGGGATTTGGCTTTCTGGTGCTTAAATAAATGGTTTTTTTTCTGCCTTCTATATGGAGAGTCTTTTATATTTTGCAATTGAGAACTATGCTGGCGTATTCATAGTCACCACCAGTGCTGTGAATGTTGCCTTGGTGAAACATCCTTCCAACAAACTGCCAAGGGGGTCTCTGGGTCCAGAGACCCCTGCTTTTTCAAGCCCCAAATTTTGGGGGCTCCCATACAAATGAATGAAAGGAAGGAAAAGCACTGAGACAAATGCTAAGACCAAGGAGAAAGGTCTCTGGCTTCCTCCTATCTGTCATCTTCCTATTTTTACAAAATAAATGCTAGCACTTTTATAACACTTTAAGGTTTGTAAAGCGCTTTACAAACATTATCTTATTTCATCCTCACAACACTCTTGGGAGGTAGTTCCTATAATTTTCTCCATTTTATAGAAGAAGAAACTCAGACAGGAAGAAGTTATATGATTTGCCTAGGATCAAACAGCTAAGCCAGTGTTATTTCACGTGATCCCCCAACAACCCTGTGATATAAGTGCTAGTATTTTCCCTGTTTTACAAATGAGGAAACTGGGACTGATAATAGTTAAGTGACTTGTCCAGGGTCACACAGTTAGTCAGTGTCTGAGGCAGGATTCTGAAACAAGTTTTCTTGATTGTGATCCATTGTGCTATCCACCTGCCTATATATTTTGCAAACCTTAAAGAACTCTAAAAACACTACTTGTTACTGTTACTGTTATTATTTTCCTTGTTCTTGGTAGCTGTCAATAAATTGCACTAAATGAAATGCCCACAGTCATTTGACTTATAAGCGTCAGAGGTAGAATCCAAACCCTAGTTACTTGATCCAATGCTCGTTTCACTATGACAGATACAAAGGTGTTACTTACCCAAAGCCATTCCATGAAGAGCAGAATTCCAAACTCTGGCAAAGCCCATGCCAACCAAAGTGAGTTGCTGGTCTGAGTTTGCCCACAAACCACTGTGGTTGCAAAGTAGCATAGCCAAAGGGACAGAAACCTAGAGAACTCCAAAACTTGTGCTGCTGGCTTGCATGGCCCTGTAAGTGACTACAGAGCTGCAAGAGACATCACAAGCAGATCTCTGGGAGCTGAAACCTTCAATGTGCTTTTTCAGTTAGGAGTCCATAAAAGCTCTTCATTGGGAACATTATCTAGAAATGGCTGTGATTTACAATTGTGTATATTATGAATATCAATCATTTGGCTCTGGGGGTTTTCTTTATCATATGCACACTTTGCAAAATACATTGTAATCAGAAGACCAGGATCAAATCTGGATTCTGTCACTTACAAACTATGTCACCTTGGATAAGTCATATTACTTCTATGACCTTCATACCAATCTACAAACTGAAGAGATTAAACTAGGTCACTGGATCATGAGATCACAGAAGATGACTGTGCTAGAGCTGGAATCATGGGGTCATGTTTCTTTCTTTGGACTCTGCAAGTGCCAAAACATTAAGCTTTGCCCTGGTATTTGCTGACTACATCAGTGTTGCCAGTGGTTATAAGTTGGCATCATAGTTTAGAAGATTTGAATGTATTTCTAAAATTAAAGTAAAATGTCATCATTTTGATAAAAAGTCATGTATAAATTCACTATTCTTTTAGAGACAGACTGAAATGAGGGTGAACCAGGGTTTTGTAATGATTCAGGAGACTCCAGGAGTTGAGGAATCAGAGCCAGCCAAGAAAAAATGGCAGAAAATAGGCTCAGAATAACCACAATGATAATAACAAACATTTATATAGAATCTACTATGTGCCAGGGATTTTACACATTTTACCTCCTTTGATCCTTGCAACAACTCTGAAAGCTAGGTGCTATTATTATTATTCGCATTTTACTACTGAGAAAACTGAGGCAGACAGAGGTTAAGTGACTTGCCTGGGGCAAGCTAGTAAGCTATGGCTAGTAAGTATCTGAGAGGGGATTTGAACTCAGGACCTCCTGACTCCAGGCCCTGCATTCTGTCTACTTGACCATCTAACTGAGTCAAAGTCTGACTGGTAATAAGAACTGGAAACTTCTCCCTTTCCTTCCATTTCCTCAAGCATAACATTTTACAATATAGAAGCAAATATAGATATAAATTATATTTAATTTATTAAATATTTTAAAAATACCAAAATTATTCAGTCTGGCACATCTTCCCCATTCCTAATCCATGGGATTCTTCAACCTAGACAACCTAGAAGATTCCAAGCCTCCTCAAGTTATCCATCTTGCCCCTAAACTTAGTCTATTTTCCTGTTTCCTTATCTGACCAATCCCAAATTCCCAAACTAAGAAAAGGAGTCCCATTGTCTCCAAGTTCCCAGTGGTATTCCCACTTCTTCCATCTCTGTCAATATTATTCCTCAAAAGACCACACCCTACAAACCACACAAGGTTTTAATCTGATATTGGGTGCACTCAAGACCTGAACCAACAAAGCTAGTGAATCTACATATGAAAAATCAGAAAGGTAGTTAGGTGGGTGATGGAAGATTGCCTTGAACCCCTGAATTTAGCTTTGCTGTAGCAGTTACAAAGACTGTTGGTTTTTCTGAACTACTCAAAGGTTAATGCTAAAATATTAAAAGGGTTACTATTAAAAAGGCAGCGCCAACTTCCCAGGGCTGTTGTGAGGACTAAGTCAATCAACCAACCAATAAATGTTTATTAAGGACTCACTACGTGCCAAGCATTGTGCTAAGTGCTAGGGATACAAAAAGAAGCAAAAGAGGGGCAGAGCCAAGATGGTGGAGTAGAAAGATGCATATACTCTAACGCATCCCCCACAGCCTACAAAATACCTGTAAAAATGACTCTCAACAAAGTCTAGAGCAGCAGAAGTCACAGAACAACAGAGCAAAAGAGGTTTCCAGCCAAAGGTAAACTGGAAGGCCAACAGGAAAGGGCTGTCTCACAGGAGGCTGAGCTGAGTAGAGCACAGCCCTGGCCACGTGGCACTGGGAGGAACAGGACCTGAACAGACCTCTGGGCAGAGTTTCTAGCAGGGAAGGTCCCAGAAACCTCAACCCACAAGTGACAAAGAAAGCACCACAGGTCAGTGGGGGAGGGCTTTGCCAGCTGGACAAGAAGGACCAGGGGCCACAGCAGCAGACTGTAGGCAGCTAGGGAGGCCATGAAGCAACCTGGATCCATTGTTCAGACATCTCAGCTTAAAGCCTCTGGCTGTAGGGAGCAGCTGACCTAAACCCTACCCCTGAAGGACTGCCCCACCCCCACCCAAAGCCCAGGGGAACCCAGCAGCTAAGTCTAATCTCTTGACAAAGGATTCAGAAGTCAAGTAACTGGCTGGGAAAATGTCCAAAAAAGGGAAAAAAATAAGACCATAGAAGGTTACTTTCTTAGTGAACAAGTGTCTCCTCCCTTTCAGATGAAGAAGAAGAAGGCTTACTGTCACAGGAAGTTAAGATTACTGCCTCCAGAGCTTCCAAAGTGAACTTAAACTAGGCTCGGGCAATAGAAGAGCTTAAAAAGCAAGTTAGAAGTTTGCTAAAGGAGAACCAAAAAATGCTGAGGAAAATGATACCTTTAAAAAGAGGCTAATTCAATTGGAAAAAGAGGTCCAGAAAGCCAATGAGGAGAAGGAAGCATTAAAAAGCAGAATTAGCCAAGTGGAGGAGAAGTTTCAAAAGCTCACCGAACAAAACAGTTCTCTGAAAGAAAGTGAGTTCAGGGAAATGAATGACTATAAGATAAACCAAGTAGTTAGAAAACAAAACCAAAAGTTTGAAAAAATAGAAGATAATGTGAAACATCTCATTGGAAAAACAACTGACCTGGAAAATAGATCTAGGAGAGACAATTTAAAAATTATGGAGCTACCTGAAAGCCATGATCAAAAAAAGGTCCTACACATTATCTTCCATGAAATTATCAAGGAAAACTGCCCTGATATTCTAGAACCAGAGGGCAAAATAAATATTGAAAGAATTCACCATTCACCTCCTGAAAGAGACCCAAAAAGAGAAACTTCTAGGAATGTTGTGGCCAAATTTCAGAGTTCCCAGGTCAAGGAGAAAATACTGCAAGCAGCTAGAAAGAAACAATTCAAGTACTGTGGAAATACAATCAGGCTAACACAGGACCTGGCAGCTTCAACATTGAAGGATCAAAGAGCTTGGAATAGGATGTTCCACAAGTCAAAGGAACTGGGATTAAAAACAAGAATCACTTACCCAGCAAGGAAGGAAAGGAGGGAGAGACAGAGGGAGGGAAAGAGGGAAGGAAGGAGGGAAGAAAGAAAGAAGGAAAGAAAGAAAGAAAGAAAGAAAGAAAGGAAGGAAGGAAGGAAGGAAGGAAGGAAGGAAGGAAGGAAGGAAGGAAGGAAGAAAGAAAGAAAGAAAGAAAGAAAGAAAGAAAGAAAGAAAGAAAGAAAGAAAGAAAGAAAGAAAGAAAGAGAAAGATAGAGAAAGAAAGAAAAAGAAAGAAAGAAAGAGAAAGACAGAGAAAGAAAGAGAAAGAGAAAGAAAGAAAGACAGAGAAAGAAAGAAAGAGAAAGAAAGAAAGAGAAAGAAAGAAAGAAAGAAAGAAAGAAAGAAAGAAAGAAAGAAAGGAAGGAAGGAAGAAAGGAAGGAAGGAAGGAAGAAAGAAAGAAAAATAGATAGATAGATCTGGAGGGGAAGATTCTCAGGATTTCTGGTCAAAATAGAAATAATCATTATTTACATTCATTCTGAGCCTTAATCACCAATTGGCACTGCCTCAGTCAACCTGAAACTTGTTAGAGACCTCAGCTTAAAAAGACCAAGGTCTCCCCCTGCATCCTATGCCATCTCCAGTTGTCCTGATTTATATCTGGCCACTGCACTCAGATGGCTCAGGAGGAGAAAGTGAAGCTAGTGACTATGCATAGCCCTGCCTCACTTAAATCCAGTTCACTTGCATGTCATGGCATCACCTTCCTGATGTCATGGTCCTCTTCAAGAACAAAGGACAAACAGCAGCAGCAGTAGCAGCAGCATTCCTGACATATAGGGATCCATTCTCTTCCCAAGGATAGTGTGCATTTGTTAAAGAGTGTACTCCACCTTTATGGGGAAAATGTTTTATTGCTACTTTTCTTACTATAGTCATTTACTATGCCTTTGCCTTACATTAATTGTGTCCCTGACTAACTAGTAAAGATAAACATACTGGTGGAGGTTCATGAGTTATAATTCTTATTGTATGTGATCCTATAGAGCACCCTGAATCTGGTATTGCCCTATCTGAGGAAAGGCAATATATGTTAGGGATATATATAAATATACATATTTATACATACCTACATATATAAGTACATATAAGTTATATACATATATGTAACTATATAAGGGCGGGGTCCCCTGAGGTGCCATACAAAATTCTACCAATTTTTGGAATTCTAATTGATTACCTTGGCCATTTTTGAAACATTGCTTCTCTGATGTTGGTTTACCACCAGTTGTATAAGCTACTTTGATGGTCTACCACCATCAAAGGGAAACCATGTGTCTGAGTCTGAGATTTCTTTGAATAATCACTTAGGGAAGAAGCACATTAAAATTCAAGATGTGGCAATTGACCTACTACATTACAATGAAAATGAGACTGGCACCCAACATGTTGAAACAAAAAAAGAATCGAAGCTCATAGAGTATACCCTACAGGCACCCATCTTGCTGAGCCATCAATGGAACCAAGTCAAAAAAAAAAAAAAACTAATGTGGTTTGTATTTGGGCTGAACATTCTACTTCCCTGTGTAGCTGCTCTTTTTTTTCTTTAATAAGCCTAGAAGATGGTAAAGAAAGCAAGGAAAGAAATTGCTATTCTGGGTCTAATTTTGACCCATAACGAGTAACTGCTTGCTAAAGGAGAAATGATAGGACCCCAGCAGTTAGCAAACTGTTCCATTTCAGAATTCATGCTAAAGGAAAGGAAAGTCAGACATAATGCGCCATGCACTCTAGATTGGTGGTATAGATTTTAAAGGGTTCTGAGAAAGGATAGGTAGACTCCTATGGCCTAAAAGTCTGGGGAAAAGATTCAATCCAAGAGAGAGAAGTTTTAAAAAATCAAATTATTCTTTAAAAAAAAATTAATTTAGGTCTTTCATTTTTTATATCACAGTCAATTCCTATCTCTCTCATTAAATACTCCATTGTTAAAAAAGAAAAGTGAAAGTGACAAAGTGACCATATTTACACATGTTGGTTGGTTGCTGTCCTTCATCTTCGAAGAGGATCAAAATGACATCACCATTGTAAAGTGAAATTTCAGTGTGTCCGACTATGGCTGATCAAACCAATATGAGCTCAGAATGCTCTACCACAGAATGGGCACAGATAGTCCATGTGAATATTTGGGGTGGATATCCCAAATTTGTGCATCCTGCTTTTACTTTGTGCTGTCTCAATCCTGCTTTGCTCAAAGAGCACAGCACCTTATTTTATGTAGGCACTTTGTGCTCAGCGGTCCTGTGCCAGTGTCTCCCACATTGCAGAATCCAAAGTTCTTGAGAGAGACCTTGAGGGTGTCCTTGTATCATTTCTTCTGGCCACCCTATGATTGCCTGCCACATGCAAGTTCTCCATAAAATAGTGTTTTTGGCAAGCACACATTTTGAATTCAAACAACGTGGGCAGCCCATCAGAGTTGTGCTCTCTGAAGCATAGTTTGAATATTTGGCAGCTAGAGCAAGGACTTCAGTATCTGGTACCTTATCATACCAGGTGATCTTCAGAATCTTCCTAAGAGTTCAATGGAAGTGATTCAGTTTCCTGGCATGGTGCTCTTAGACTATCCATGTTTTACAAGCATATAACAATGAGGTCAGCACAACGACTCTGTAGACCTTCACTTTGGTAGTCAGTCTAATACCTCTTCTCTCCCACACCTTTCTGCAGAGCCTCCTAAACACTGAGCTAGCTCTGGCAATGCATGCATCAACCTCATTGTCAATGTGTACATCCCTGGAAAGTACACTACCAAGGTAAGTGAACTTATCCACAAAATTCAAAACTTCTCCATTTGTTGTAACTGATGGTTCCACATATGGATGGTGTGTTGGTGGCTGGTGGAGCACCTGTGTTTTCTTGGTGTTAATTATTAGGCCAAAATTAGCACAGGCAGCAGAAAATTGATCCATACTTTGTTGCATCTCACCTTCAGAGGCTCCATTGTGTGTACAATCATCTGCAAACAGAAAATCATGCACCAACACTCCTTCCACTTTGGTCTTGGTTTGTAGCCTTTTCAAATTGAAGAACTTACCATCAGTATGGTAGTTGACCTTGATGCCATGGTCATTCTAAATTGAAAGCATTTGTCAACATGGCTGAAAACATCATGCTAAAAAGCATGGGAGCAAGCACACAGCCCTGTTTCACTCCATTAGTGACTGGGAAGGCACAAGAGCATTGTCCATTATCCAGAACCTGAACAAACATGACATCAGGAAATTGACATACAATATTGACGAACTTCTCTGGGCAACCAAATTTTGACAAAATTTTCTATAAGCCCTTATGACTAACAGTGTCAAAGGCCTTGGTCAGATTCACGAACATTGTGTACAGACCTCTGTTCTACTCCTGGCATTTCTCCTGGAGTTGTCGGGCAGCAAACACCATATCAACTGTTCCTTGGCCCTTTACGAAGCCACACAGGCTCTCAGGTATATGCCCACCTTCCAGGTGAAGGATCAGTCTATTAAGGAGGACTCTAGCAAGAATTTTGCCAGCATGACTAAGAGAGAGATCCCCCTGAGATTGTCATAGGACAATCTATTCCCTTTACCCTTATAGAGACAGACAATGGAGGCATCCTTGAACTCCTGGGGGATAACCTCCTCTTGCCATATAACCTGGAAAATTTCAGTCAGCTTTTGTATGAACAATGCCTCCCCTACCTTGTAAATCTCAGCTGGAATAGAATCTGCACCAGGTGCTTTGCCACATGAAAGGAGCCTAATGGCCCTCAAAATCTCTTCTTTCATTGGAAGTTCAGTTAAGGAGGGATTGACTTCAACCTGAGGTAAATGGTCAATGGCCTCAGCATTGATTGATGATGTCCTGTTGAGAACACCATGGAAGTGTTCAGCCCATCTCTCTAGGATCATGTCCTTATCACTAATCAATGTGTCTCCATCAGCACTGAGTAGTTGTGATGCACCACAGATTTTTGGTCCAGAAATAGCTTTCAGGGAATCATAAAAGTGTTTTGGATTATTACTATCAGCATAAAACTGAATTTCATCTGCCTTCTTATTGAGCCAGGAATCCTGCATCTCTCTAAGCTTTGCTTGTACTTTGCTTTTGATGGAATTAAACGCTACCTTCTTAGAGGTGGATGAACTACAGATAGCATCCATGGCGTTGCTCCCTTCCCTGCTTCTCAAGAGACAGAAGGCATATTTCATCATCTCTACTCTGGAATCAAAAATATTCTTGGCATTCAGTTAATCCTGACTTATTAGTATTATTAGACTTCAGTTGCTTGTTTTGTTTTCCCTTACATCATGTAGTGATTGTGCACTTAATTCTCCAGGATCTGCTTCTTTTTTCACTCTGTATTGGTTCGCATAAGTCTTCCTATGTTTCTCTGAATTTCTCCTATTATTTTTATGTTGCTCAATTGTGCCATGACTTCATGACTTTGTGAACTATAGCACACCAATACTCTCCATGGGGTTTTCTTGGCAAAGATACTGGAGTGGTTTGCCATTTCCCTTTCCAGTAGATTAAGGCAAACAAAGGTTAAGTAATTTGCCCAGAGTAATATAGCTAGTTAAGTGTCTGAAGTCAGATTTGAACTCAGGTTCATATAAATTCAGGTACACATAAGAGAAACATACACATGTAGGGAACATGTAGCTAGGGCAAATATGTGAAAGGTCAACTTAGACCTCTGACATCCATGAATGTCTTCCAGAGCTATCATTATGTTGCTTCCATTGGACCTACTGCCCTCTGGTTTTATGCTACATGTAGCTTCTGCAAGTCGTTGCTTTTTGCTGGTTTCATATGGCTGACTCAAGGCTCACCACTCTATCCACTGAGCCCCTTAACCGTTTAATTTTTTTATTTTTGTTCAGTCATCTTCAGTCACGTCTGACTCTTTGTGACCCCATTGAGGGGTTTCTTTAGCAAAGATACTGGAATGATCTGCCATTTTCTTCTCCAGTTCATTTTGCAGATGGGAAACTGAGGCAAACAGGGTGAACTAATTTGTCCAGGGTCACACAGTTAGTGTGTGAGACAAAATTCGAATTCAGAAAGATGAGCTCCTCCCTTCAGGTCCTGCATTCTATTCCCTGAGCCACACAGCTGTCTCATTTCTTATAGTACAATAAAAGTCCTTGACCTTGATGTACCTATTCATCAGTCAGTGGATATCTGATTTGTTTCCAATTTTCTGCTACAACAAAAAGTGCTGCTGTAAGTATTTTGCTATATATAAGATTTTTGGTCTCTGATCATTTAGAATATATAATTATCATTGGGATCATTGGGTCAAAGTGGATGAAAAATTTAGTAATTTTTCTAACATAATTCCAAATCGTTTTTCCGAAAGAGTTGAACCCATTCAAAGCCACAGCAACAGTATATTCAAGTGCCTATTTTCCTACAGTTTCTCCAGTTTTATCATCTTTGCAAACTTTATGAGTGTGAAGTGAAACCTCAGAGCTCTTTTAATTTGCTTTTCTTTTATTTTTAGCAATTAGATAATTGTTTTCATGATTGCTCGCAGATTTGTAATTCTTCTTTTGAAAATTGTTCCTATACTTTACTCACTCATCTGTCAGTGGTGCTTAGCCTTATGTAATTACCAGTTCTCTATCTATCTTAGAAATAAGGATTTTATCTGAGATAGTTGACAAAAACTTTTTTTTCTCAGAGATAGTTTCTCTTGTAATTCCAGTAACATTATGTTCATACAAAAGCTTTAAAATTGTGTATAACTAAAACTGTCTACTTTGAATTTTGATCAGATTTATCACCATTTCCCTCCCGCAACCATACTTCTAAAAGGTACCTCTTCCTTCGGTGAATGTTCATATTTATCCATATAGTGCTTATTGGATTACATACTGTATAAGGTGATGATCTAAGTCTTTTTTTTCCTGGTCAGCTTCTCTCCAGAACTGCTTTGCCAGGAGCTCCCTCTGAAAAGAGCATCTTTCTTTCTCCACATAGTTTGTATTCTTGGGTTTAGTGAAGACAGACTATTGCATTCATTTTCTTCTGTGTCTCACTTATTATTCCATTCCACTCATCTGTTTTTCTGTTTCTTAGCCAGTACCAAATTACTCTTTTTAAAATGTCACTTTATTATATAATTAAATGTCTTCTCCATTGTTGCTTGTTTTAGCTCATTTATCTTGAAATTCTTAATCTTTTCTTCTCCTGTATTTTTAATATTGTTTTGACTAGTTCTACAATTGATCCTTTGATTGATATGACACTAAATTCATAAATTAACTAGTGATTTTCATTGATTTTTAATTTTTATTACAATGGCACAGTTCAGTGGTAAAAAATGAATTTTCCAGATCTCCAAGTCTTCCTTTATTTCTACAAAGAGGGTTTCATTGTTATATTTATGTAGCTGCTGGATGTGTTCTGATAGGTTGACTCCCAGATATTTTATGCATTTTTTGTAGTTAATTTGAATGGAATTTTTCCCTTGCTAGTTTTCTCTCTATCTTATTTCTCTCTAGAAATACTAGACTGCTGACTTATTTTTTTCCCTGCTACTTTCCTGAAGCTATTAATTCATCTCTAGGCTTATCTTCACTGATTTCCTGGGGTTTTCTAGGTAAATTTAGATATTCTCTGCACATTGATGAATCAAAAATAAAACTCCAGACTCTCACAAAGGGAAGGGCCATCCAGAAATACTAATTAAAGATACACATTAGAACAAGTTGACATCTGGCATAAATGTGCAAGCTCCAGTAGAAGCCAGGTCAAAGTCTTCACTATGGCAAGGTAAGGTCCTTCTCAGTAGGATTGTCATGTTCATTTGACAAGGAATCATTTATTTCTAGATAGGACACCCTGCAAAGACTGAAATCACTAGTGATTGAAATGGAGAAATACAAAGATTCATGAGCCATCAGGTGGCACAATGAATGGATCTCCAGGGGCTGGAATCAAGAAAGAACTGAGTCGTTTCTATCTCTGCAACCCTGGGGAAACTCATTTTACCTCAGTTTGCCTCAGGTTTCTCATAAGTAAGATGGCAATAGCAATAACAGCACCAACCTCTCAAAATTGCTGTGATGGTCAAATGAGATAATAACTGGAAAGTGATTAGCAAAGTGCCTGGCACTTGGTAAGTGCTATACAAATGGCAGCTATTAGTAGCAGGTGGTGGTCTAAAAACAAGAAGACAGCCTGTGTCTGCGCAGTAGGATTTTATCAATTTGAACATATGTCCCCAGGGAGTCTCAAGGGCAACTGCCACTTTTCAATGACCTATGGAGCAGCTGGTTGAATAGATGAGCTACACAGAAGTCTTCATGTACCTGGATGACCTACACATCTTTGGAAAGACCAAGGAAGAAAATGAGAAAGGATAGATAGAAATCTTATGTCAACTGGAAAATTCTGGTCTGAAGATGTCAGTTGACAAGAGCCAATTTGTAATACTTTGTCAAGTATGTGGCTCATACGGTTTCTCAATATGGAATAAGCATTGATCTAGAGAAGACAGAAACAGTCACCATCTGTCCACGTTGAAAGAATATATACGAAATACAGACTTTTCTAGGATTTGATGACTTTTGTTGAAAATTCATGAAAAATTTACGGTATCAAATTATATATCTTTCAAAACTGTGGGTAGGAGATGTAGTCTTAACCAAACAAGGGAGAAAGAGACCATTACAAAAGATAAAAATAGATCATTTTTGTTATATATAAACTGAAAAGGTTTTGCATAAACACAGATTAATGCTCCTAGGAAAAGGAGGGAAGTGGTTGAATAGGAAAAAAAACCCTTTATATCAAATTTCTCTGATAAGAGTTTTGGAATCACACACACACACACACACATGAATGTATGTGTGTACATACCTATACATACACCTTTATGTATATGCTTACACATATGTAATATATAACATATTTAAGATAGCAGCTACTTTGGCATATGTGTGTGTATGTCTCCAAAAGAAAGTTCTTTTGGGAGATGATAGATAGATAGATAGATAGATAGATAGATAGATAGATAGATAGATAGATAGATAGATAGATATACACATTATTTATGCACATACATATATGTATAGGTATTTATATACACACACATAGAGCTACTGTAGAGAGTGGGATAATGAGTTGCTAAAGGAGGTATAGGAAGATTGCCCAGCAACAGCGAGGGCTCTGTTGAGATTGTGTAACACATTTGTACTGGACTCAGAATAGTAGAGGGATTTCCTCCACCTTTGTTCAGTAGCACATGTGTAGGAGTAAACATGATCAATGGTAGGAGTGATCCAAGGCTGAGGCTTGGATAGAGATACAAGAGAGGAGAAAAGCAGGCAGTTTAATTGTGTCACCAAGGAGTCAAGATAGGGAGTAAAAGGAGAGAGGGCAAGGGAGATAGTCTGGGAGAAAATTGAGGGGTCAAGGGATTTGAAGTCATAGTGAAGACTCATAATAGGGTTTTGTAAGGAAAGGTAGAAGGAGAGGTAAAAAGTCAATAGATTATGGTTGCGTAAGGGGATTTCAAAATTCTTATAGAAAGAAGAAGGTAATGGAAAGATCAACGTTATAACCATCTTTGTGTGTGGTTAAGGTGAGGTAGAGGAATAGCTCACGGGAGATAAGTAGGCTGAGATGCAAATCAAAACAACCCTTTGCCAACTTTCAGGGTCTGAGGTTTAAATTCACATCCTGAAAATTGGCAAAGATGATAAAATATGGGACTAGTCAGTGTTAAAGGGGTTGTGAAAGATAGGCACGGTCAAGAGCATTACTAATGGAGTTATGGATCAGTACAATCATATTGGAAAGCAATTTGGAATTACCCAAAGTGTCCATACTCTGACCTAAAGATTCTATTATTAGATTTAAGAAGAAAATCTCTATATACACAAAAATAGTTGTGACAGTACTTTTTGTGATAACAAAGAATTGGAAATAAAGCAAATGCCCATCCATTAAGAAATGGATAAACAAATCACAGTACATAGCTCTAATGGAATATTACTGTACTATAAGCAATAATGAATATGAAAATGCATGTGAACTCTTGCAGAATTAAGTAATCAGAACCAAGAAAACAATATACATGAACACAGTAAAATAAATGGAAAGACAATTAACAGCAATCTTGTAATGATAATCAACTGTGAAAGGCTTGGATACTTTGTTTAATATTATGATTCAAATTGAAAAAATTCTGTCCACCTCCTGAGAGAACCGATGAACTCTGAGTGCAAATTGAAATATGATTTTCTCACTTGCCTTATTTTTCTTGCTTTTTTTGAAAGATGGCTAATATTTTAAAATTCTTTGCATGATTTCACATTTATAATTAACATCATATTTCTTGTTTTCTGAACGGGTGTGGGAAGGAGAGAATTTGGAACTCAAAATTTAAAAAGAAAATAATACTAAAAGTAAATAAATAATAAATTTAAATGTTAAAAGAAATTACATGGAAAGAACAAGTTCAAAAAAATGAACATTGCAAAATTACTAAGACCAATTATGATTCCAAAGAAGAGACATGAGAAGACACCCTCCACCCCATCCCTCTGCAAAGATAGGAAGTCCACAAGTGTAGTATATTGGCACATATTTTCAGACGTTTTAAATGTGTTGATCAGTTATATTCATTTCCCCCCTTTTTGTCTAAAAAAATATTATTTGTCACATGGGATTGTCCTCTGACAGGGAAAGTAAAGATAGTTACGGTGATGTTAAAATAAGACATGAATAATAACTTTTTAAAAAAGACAAATTATGAAATCATCGCTAAAACTCTAAATGATCTGACAAACAAAGGCAGAAGTACAATTTGACCTGACCCTTTCTACACCATTTGGAGATGGCTAAGATGAAGAATATTAACTGGCTTTCAAAGGTTCAATCAACTGCTTCACATATACAGCATTGCTGCCTTGCTGCCATATGTAGATCTGTACAGATCTGTGTTCCCTTATACAGATTGCTTCGTGCTTCACACTAATATTAGTTAGGAAGTGTAGGGAGCAATTGTACACCAAGACAGTGATAGTCACTAGAAATCCAAGAGTATAGAACTTAACTGACAGTGAAACGCATTATACCATACATAAATTAGAGCTTGGGCTTTGGTTTGGACTGCCATTGAGAAGGTCAGAGGCTCTTTGTGTGAATCTCAATTTTTAGTACGTTACTGAGTGAATAAAGGTCCTATACCTGATCTACATGGAACCTTTAGTTTTGGGTCAGTGTCAGAGTCCAACAGTTCCATAAGGTAGCCAAAAAGGGCAATGTAACTTTAGGAAGCCCCAAGAAAAAAGTAATATGTCCAGACTGAGCAATGGCATTCCCCTCGTAGTCTGTCCTGATCATGTCATATCCAGTTTATTTTGTTCAGTTCTGGTTCAGTTCAGACCTTTGCAGAAGGCCATTTGATAAGCTGAAAATTGTGTAAATGATAGTGAATAAAATGGTGAAGGAAGGGTTTCCAGAACATGTTAGATTAGCAATTCTCCAACTTTTCGAACTTAGGATCTCTTTACACTCTTAAATATTATTGAGGATCCCAAAGAGTTCTTGTTTACATGGCTTTTATTCATTCATATTTGCTGTATTAAAATTTAAAACTGATATTTTTTTAAAATATATATTTCCTTATAAAATAATCATAAGCCTATTACATGCTAACATAAATAACATATTTTTATGGAAATAGGTATATTTTCCAAAACAAAAGAAATTAGTTTAAGAAGAATGGCATTGTTTTACATATTTTTGCAAATATCTTTGATGTCTGGTTTAATAGAAGACAGCTGGATTTTCATATCTACTTCTGTATTTAATCTGCTATTTTGCTTTGGTTAAAGTATATGAAGAAAATCTGGTCTAATATAGATATGTAGTAGCTGTTGCTCATCATTCATTTTCAAAGAAAACTGATGACATCATGAGGGTGATGTCATGACTTGCAGGTGAATTGGATTTAAGTGAGGCAGAATTGTGCAAAGTGGTCAGCCTCACTCCTTCTTTCAAAGTCATCAAAGTCCAGTGGCAAGACAAAAGTTAAAATGACCGCAGCTGAAAAGGGGAGCAATATTTTAGATTTAATAAATAAATAACATCCTAGTATTATTATGAAAATATTTTCTACCTTGTAGACCCCCGTGAAAGCCCAAGGAACCCCAGATCGATACAGACCCCATTTTGAGAACCTCTATGCTAGGCCAAGAAGGGCTGGAAGTTTAGGATGGAGAAGAGATCTAAGAACATAATAATTGTCTTCAAGCATTTAAAGGACTCTCATTGATTGCAGTTGAAATGCCTGACCCTGGAGCAAAACTAGAAATGGCAGCAATACATTTCAAGTTGATGTAAGGAAAAAATTCCTAATAATTAAAACTAGATTAAATGAAAGTTTCCCTTTTACTAATTTCTTGGTAATATTTTAGAAAGGATTTTCAGTCAGGTATGGGATGGACCGAATGACATTTGAAATTCCTTCCAACTTTGAGATTCTGTGATTATTTTTCCTAGAGAATGGCTAAGCTCTCTGCAAACTCTATATATTAAGGTCATTTTAAATGATATTTTTCCATCCAAAATTTCAAAAGTAAAGACACAAATCCCCAAATTTTGGCTTATTCTTACTACAGTATTCATTCTGCAATATTTGAGACAACATGACCTTAGTTTATATAGCAACTATGTTCCCAGAACATCATTATCAGAGCAAAAATATGTGTATCAAATCTTATTTCCCACATATTGCAAGGAAAAATTAACAAGAGTTTATCATGAAATAAGCAATCATATTTGAGAATCCTAATATTCTCTTTAAAGAACATTATACCTTTGGCAATGTGATGTTAAACACAATTTACTGACAAATGTACTTAATTCTCCCGTATATACCCAGCAAGAAGTTACAAGTTGACAATCAACTCACTTGATCTTTATACACTCATTAAAGGCACACGTGCATCTAAATATGTCACAAAATTAAATCCTGATTCTTTCAAATCCAACAGGATTGCAATGCTCAAGCAGCAAAATTGAGTTCCATTGCTCTAGACCTCCAACAAAACTCAATACATTACTGGAAAAGTTAGGTAGGACTCAGCCTAGACCAATTCACAACTGCTGTTAGAATCATATTCTATTTTGTATTAAAATTACTTCATTGATCCAAATTCCCAAGCCTAATTTACAAAATACTAACACAAGCTATAAACTAAATCTTTGTATGAGAACAATGAAAGTGATGAAGACAGAGAGCAGGTAATAACAAAAATTAATAAAACACCTTGATTCAAATTTATATGATAATTATATAGGCACATTTATTCATATTCATATGATTCATATTCATATTATAATTCCATAGGTACATTTCTCCCCCCACCTATTCATCAAAAAATAATGATTTCTTTCTTTTCATATATAATCATATTTTAGTAACGTTGGGATATAATGAGGAGACAGGACAAAACTCAGGTTAGTTTCATAATGGCAGTACTGATTTATATGTTACCAGGTATTCATACAGGGTCAGACTATTTGTTCTGTAGACAAATAAAGTCATTTTAGAACCCTCACTAGGCACCATGGGATTCGTAGTGTTCCCAGCCCAGGGGACTGAATGGTCTGAATGGTTTGAAGCTGAGGGAGGGAGTGTCCCATCTGCCCAGGGAAGTTCTGAATGAGTCTGCAACAGAAAGAGTCAGGAAAGTGGATGTAGCAGCAGCAGAAACAGTAGCAACGTAGCCCCTGCTATGGAAGATTCTTTGAATGGCCATTGACATTAAGCATTGAGGGGCTACTCCACTAGACCATCTTTCCTTCATTGGCTCCTCTGCTCAGTGAAAAAAATCCTGATGAGATGTTCCCAGAAGAAAAGCCCCAAGCACCTGGTGAAGTTTCCCCTTCTTCCTCCTCCTTTTTCTGTTCAGAAGGATGGAGGTTTAAAACCTGTATCTATTTCCTTTTAGATCAGGAATGGGGACCTGCAGCCTCAAGGCCACATGTGGCCTTCTAGGTGCTCGAGTGCAGCCTTTTAACTGAGTCCAAGTTTTACAGAACAAATCCTTTATTAAGGGGATTTGTTTTCTGAAGTTTAGGGTCAATCAAAGAGCTGCCCTTGAGGACCTAGAAGGCCACATGTGGCCTGGAGGCTGCAGATGCCCCACCCCTGTTTTAGATTGTTATTCAAGTTTGCAACTTCAAAGATGTCTTTCTCTAGGTAAAGATAAAATCATCTCAATTATTTTGGCGTCCTTAACTGAATACAGCCGGCAAATGAGGAAAGAGCAGTGGCTAGCTTGAATGTGCAAGAATTAATAGGTCAAGGGCTGTCTTAGCACTCCAAAATTATTCTGATCTCAGAGCTCTGAGCTTTTATTATTTTTAAATAATGACCTGTATTTTTTTTAAACTACTTAAAAGAGCAGAGAAGGGGGAGTCTTATGAACCTGTGGAACAGTTTACCTCTAGCCTAAAAGGGTAAAATTCCCACCCTCCTGGGAAGAAAATGGTATGGAGGTGGGAACAGAGAGAAGGTAGTGATCAAAAGGGCAGTTTCAACCCCAACATTCCTATGGGAAAAAATAGGAAAGCTCGGTTCTCTTTCTTCTGTTGGGGGGTAGCAGAGGGCTTTAGAAAGTCTTTCTCAGCCAATATTTGACTGGTTATATATACTCCCAAGAAAACTTATAATAAGGGACAAAGAGTTGTGAACTAGCAGAAGAGGGGACTCTACAAGAGATACATCAGAAGAATCCAACAGCAATTTTTAACAAGAGAAAATGCAGAATATTCCAAAATGTAGTTAGGCACTCCTTTTGTCAAAAGTGGATTTTGGGGAGAATGTAACAGCCTCCATTTTGTGCTGTATTTGCTGTTATTATATTTCTCTGTTTTTCTGTGTCATATTCACATTCTGAGAATGTGCTGTATTTCTTTCCCTAATCACTTTACAATTAAGAAAGAAAACTCCCCAGGAACTCTCTGTCGATGCCCTGCCTCCTTTAAGTCTGATCTGCTCCTCCCCCCAACTTATTCTTTTTTCCTTCGCTGGTTCTTATTACTTCTGTTCCCTAAATACGTGCATCACCCCAGGTTTTGTCTTCAGCCCTCTTCTCGTTTTATTCTCCCAGTTGTTGATCTGATGTACAGCCACAGCTTCAACCATTGTCCGTTTTCCATTCTCTCTAACACCATGATAGCTTAGGTCCTCATTACCTCCTCTGAATTATTGCAATGGCCTCCTAACTGATTCCCCTTCTTCAGATACCACTAAACTTTAAACTTCCTAATGCATTACTCTGAGCACTTAAAACCCGAAACAGCTCCCCATTACCTACCCTGACATTCAAGGTCCTCCATAACTTGGGTCAAACCAATCTTTCCAGTCTTACTTCACATTTCTCCCTTTCAAATACCTTATGTTCTCAAGTTGGTTTATTAGCCATTCTCCCAAGCACAACCAGAGCTTTGTAAACTCTGTGCCTCTGCTCAAAAGCTTTCCTTATCCTTTCCCCATCTCCATCTGCTAAAATCTTACTGAAATGCCAGAAAACCTTCCTAATTTCCTTCCATCAGAAGTCCTTTCTCCTTTTCTTGAACTCTCAAAAGACTATTTCTTTTCATTTTATACTTATCACATGCTATTTTAGTTTACACATCTTATCTTCAGACTTGTCTAAAGGGCAGGGAGCTTATCTCATTCATCTCTGTAATCTACTTGTGGGTCTGGAACAAGGCTTTGCACATAGGAGGTACTTAAATATTTATTAAAAAAAATTTAACGTCATGAAAATAAACATTTAATGAATCATACTGAATCATTGGGCTCACTCATTTAGATATGAAAAGAATAACTGAGAGAATAACAGAGGATAGCCTACAGGTAGGTCATTTACAACTAAATGCCCATTATATTGGCTTCTGGGTCAGAGTAACTCTGGAGCATCAAATGGGGCCTTTGTGCCCTTAAAAAGATCGATGTGCCTTCTTGAGCAACTAACAGCATCGGTGATCAGCAAGGATCAAGGATTGGGAAACACAAAGTCTGGGAACCCTCTTGTCCCAAAGTAAAGATTTCTTAAGTATTTATTTTCCCTCTTCCCCATTCTTCAATTTCTCTAGTCTCATTTGGATGTTATAAAGATGGAAATAATCTTCAAGTTTGTAAAATTCTTAAATCTTAGTGTGCCCTTTCATTTCTCTAAGACTCACCTTTATTCGTTTATTTATATTTTAAAATCTACTGTTGCATCTAGGCAGCTTTCTTTTTAAAGTAAAAGTGATTGTTCAAGACCAAAAAGAAAAAAAGGAAGAAAAGTACACATCTACTTTATTTATGGAGGGATAGAGAAATCCACTCAGCATTTCACCAAAATAATGTTTAAGCTTTCCCATTAATCACTCAGTGAGTTACTTGAGACTATGAAAATTACATGCCTCATTTTAAGAGTGAAATGAGTGGTTTCCAATTCTATCATGCAAATAGTGAAAAGATGTTAGTGAGTTCTTCCTCCTCCTCCATTCCACCCAATACCAATCTCCTCTGCATTGTCCCTTCATTTTCTCTCACCCCTGCCAAATCTGTTTTCTCTTTAAACTTGAGTTGAAAAATCTTGAGTTTAGCAAGTTTTTAGCAGTTAAGAAATAGAGTTAGTATCCAAGTGAATGGGAATTGCTACTCTGCAAATAACAAAACTATTTTAAAAGGATAAATCTTATGCCATCTCAAGAAACAATGCACAGAACTATCTTTTGTAAACCTAATTTGGTACTGGGAAGGGAGGCAGTGCCATGGGTCTACTAGTAAATTAGGGTGATCTTGACTTTTAGGGTGATCTAGGGCACAGAAATTAGTAAGGAAATCAGTTAAGATAACCAAGTGCTAAGGTTTTTTTTCCATTTTAAAAACAACTCTAGTTATATAATACATCAATAAGAAAAAACTAATTCTAAGATTCGTCCAAACTGGTCCAACACCTATCAGATGGCAATCTTGGTGGACAGTTGTAGCAAGACAGGCAGAGAGGACAGTTGAACTCAATTGAAGTGATAGGAACAATCGCTTGAATCTGAAGCATGCAGTGAGAATGGAAGGTAAGAAGAAAAAGAAAGGTCCAAGTAGCTCAGTTTCAAAAGCTGGAAAGGGTTTTGTGAGAAGTCAGGAATGCAGTCAGGCAGGGTAAAAATAATACTAACCTTGCTCCCTGGGCTTAGTATTGCACTTGACCTTTTCCTTCTTCTACTCATGGAGAATAAAGGAGAGTTCTGGAGTTGAGACACTGAAGAACCCCAGACTCCTGGAACCCTGAACAATGTGTTAGAAGGAAGACTACCTTCTACATAGATGCCTTCTGAGAGGAGTTTAGCATACAAAAACTAAGTATCAAGTTACATGGACTTTCTGACCCTAAGTCAGAGAGAGACTCCTGACAAAGATGTAGCCCTTGTTGATCAGGAAATATAGATTAGAAAATAGATTTAAATTTGGAAGGTACTAGTTCCCAAGGAGTGTTTCTGTTCTATGTTCAAAAGAGCTTGGCATCCAACCATCGCCTTTGGGAGATGAAAGCCAGTTCTAGCAAAGGTTATGAGAAACAAACAGACCCTTCAGAGGAAAGAAAAAAGGGGGGCAGGGGGAGTTTTTCCTAGTTTCATGACTAAGTGTGTAAAAGTTTTGGCTTTCTAAAAGAGATATAGCATAAAGGAAAAAAACACCTATGAGCTTTAAATAAAAGTAAGGTAGAATCTACCCATTTTTCTAAGAGGAAAGACAGCACCTTAACTAAGAACTTCAGCTGAAGCCAGAAGCTGAAAGCAGGGAAAAATCCTTCAACCCCATACCCAGGGAAGCTAAAAGTGGCAATGCCCAACATCAACACAGCAAACCTGCGTAGTAACCACACAGGATGAATAGTGAGTAATACCTAGATGGGATTGCTTAACCAGAAAAAAACAGCATTGATCATACATCTGGCAGAAACTTCATGCCACACAAGTAGAGGGGAGTAGTGTTCATAGAAATATTGTGAGAACATCACCAAGAGACATAGGCAGCCTTATAGGGATCTGTCCCTTCAAACACATGCTCCTGGCCACATATTCTCTATCTATGTACCACCCCCTCCACATATAACCTGACCACATGTTCCTGACATGTGTCTACTCTTTCTCGCTGATGGTATATATTTTAGGGGTTTTGGGGATGGCCAGAGAGGACTAACACCTCTGGTATTAGGGTTTGCCAAGCACTTTTCAGGATGGCTCATCCACCTTTGGTGTCTACCTTCACCTAACTCTCACCTGTACCTCCAAGAAGCTGTAGCATGTGCAGTGGCCACATTCTTGTCTCAGAGATAGGCTAAACCAGGTTGAGGGTAGCCTACATGGCCTTTAACCTGTCATTGAATTAAGGAGATGTTTACCCCAAGCATGTGAAGACTTTCCCCAACAGACTGGGTGGATGACAACAGCTTGTTCCAATGGTTGTGAAGGCAGCTGAATCAGGTACTGTAGAGCATGGTCAAATGTCAAAGATGCCAAGGTCATCCATTACATCCTGGGCCATCACCAGTCATCTCAATTTGTGTCCTGCCACTGGACTCTGATGACTTCAGAAGAAAGAACAAGGTTGACAACTTTGTGCAACTCTACCTCACTTAAATCCAATTCATGTCAAGTCAAGACATCACTCCATTATGCCATTGGTCTGCTTCAAATACAAAGGAAAACCAACAATATATATTTATGAGCACATACTCCAGGTTTCTGAGGGAAATGCTTTGCTGCTGCTTTTCTTAATACATTATTGTATTAAATTTCTTGAAATAATAGTGGATTCTATAAAAATAAATACATCGGTGAGGGCTTGTAAGATATGATTTTGAGTGGGCACAGACTTTCAGGATACTTTTTGCCTGGGGTGGTTTAATCTGGGGAGGCAATTACTCTTAATAGACACCCATATAATAGTTGGTAAGGTCAGGGAAGCACATTATTAGAGGTTTTGTAGTGGGCAACATAAACTAAAGAGGTTTGAGATTTATGGTTGAACACACACAAGCCTGCATGGGTATTAAAATAACTATAACAGTGATTAACAAGACTCAGTAATGCAAGAAGTAGCCAGTAAGAAGTTGTATTATGGAATGGTAGTTCACAGGATCATAGATATAGAGCTGGAGGCTATGTTAGAAGTCATGGGACTCAATGACTGAGTTCAGACTTAGGTGGCCTGGGATTCCCACACAGCCACTACCGCAGCATCAGCATCCTCACAACTCGCTCATCCTCTGCGATCCCCCTACCTGCACCCCCCCCCCCCCAGAGCGCCCTCACCACAACATGGTGAAGTCCCGCTACCCCACTGAGGAAGAATATCCTGACCTCTCCTCATCCAACAACCACATGGCTGAAGTGCTGACACCTGAGCTCTATGAAAAACTCCGGTATAAGGCTACATCAAGCAGCTTCACCCTGGATGATGTCATCCAAACTGGTGTGGACAACTGTCCACATGAATGTGGACTGTGTGGCTGGAAATGAAGACAGCTAAGAAGTGTTCAAGGAACTGTTTGATCCCATTATTGAGGACCTACATGGAGGCTACAAGCCTTCTGATGAGCATAAGACTGATCTTAACCCTGACAATCTGCAGGGTGGTGATGTTCTGGATCCAAACTGTATGCTAAGTTCCCATGTTCAAACTGGTTGGAGCATCCAAGGATTCTGCCTGCCTCCATATTGTAGCTGGGGGAATGCCATGCCATACAGAAACTGTCTGTGGAAGCTCTGGCCAGCCTGGAAGATGACCTGAATGGGAAGTACTATGCTTTGAAGAACATGACTGAGCAGGAACAGTAGCAGCTGATTGATGACCACTTCCTCTTCGACAAGCCTGTCTCCCCACTCCTCTTGGCTTGTGGCATGGCCCAAGACTTGCCTAATGGCAGGGGCATTTGGCACAATGACAACAAGACCTTTCTGGTGTGGATCAATGAGGAAGATCACCTGAGGGTCATCTCTATGCAGAAGGGAGGTAACATGAAGGAGGTGTTCACACATTTCTGCACAGGGCTTACCCAGATTGAAACCCTTTTTAAGACCAAGAACTATGAGTTCATGTGGAATCCTCACCTGGGCTACATCCTGACATGCCCCTCCAACCTGAGCACAGGCCTACGTGCAGATGTCCACATCAAACTTCCCCACCTGGGCAAGCATGAGAAGTTTGGTGAGGTTCTGAAGAAACTGAGACTGCAGAAGAGGGGGACAGGGGGTGTGGACAGAGCAGCTGTGGGTGGTGTCTTTGACATCTCCAATGCTGACAGACTAGGCTTCTCAGAGGTGGAGTTGGTGCAGATGGTGGTGGATGGTTTGAAACTGCTCATTGAGATGGAGAAGTATTTGGAGCAGGGCCAGTCCATTGATGACCTTATGTCAGCCCAGAAATGAGCAGTTGGCCCCCTGAATTCTGCACTTCCTAATTTATTGGATGAATGAATAACCACCATCCTTCCCACCTGTAGCACCCTGGGGGGCTCTGGATGCAGCCAACCTAATCATGCTATAGAGAAGTTTTCCTTCCATCCTTTGGTGTTAGAGTTTTATTTTTGATAGCTGAGATATTGTTGAATGCTGAAGTAATAAACTACTGTTTTGGCCTGAAAAAAAAAGAAGTCATGCAGTTGAACTCCTTTATTTTACGATATGATGAGTTTATGGGGGCGGGGTGGAGGGTGTGAACCTTTGTTTGGAACTTTAATTACATCTCCCTGTGGAGACAGACATATTGTCTATGAAGTTGTCACTAGGTATCTGCTGTAGCTTGCTCCATCACACCCTACTAAGGATAAAGACATCTCCTCAAGTATCGTTGATCAGAAATGAATTGAACAACCTGGGCTACTGTGGACCAACTGGGGATGAATTGGGTGGTCCAGACTATTGTGGAGAAGAGGCATTTCTTTCATCTGGGTCTCTAAAAAGGAATTATCATGGCAGATTGCCATAACTTTTTTACCCATCTTCTGAGAGATTCAAAGAACTGAACAGTTAAGAGTGAATTTTGTTCTCTCATGGAAAGAAAAATAGTAAGTCTATGCATGCACACAACCTCCTCCACCTCCACCCCAGGAGCTGAGTTGCCAGGAACAGAGGAACACTGCAGTCAGATATAACGTCACCCACGAAGCCAAAGAAGAGAGTTCCTAGACTCTGACTTTGTGGAACCAGCTGTGGAAAGGTAGTGCCATAATTTCTCAGCCATCTTTTAAGATGGTAATCACAGAAAAAGGAATAACATGGCTGAGTGCCAAGAATTCCTGACTCCAGCCTTCTGGATGAGTGTGGAGAATTCCTGAATCCCAGTCTCATGAAGAGAAGAGGAGATGCTTCCTGAACAATGTCAAGTTCTTGGAAAATTCAGGACTCACTCTTTCGGAGGGAGAAAGGGGAGATCCTGAGCAGAAGCAACTTAGCGGTTACCTCTCTAGCAACCACACATTCAAGTGTTCGAGGACCTAAACTTCTAAAACAAAATAAATGGCATCCCTGGAAAGATTTGCCTACTTTCTCTCCATCCTCCCAAGGAGAAGTAGATCAAAAATGTTACCCTAGAACTGGAAGATTAATGGCCTAATCCACAATATGGGGAAACAAATGATTTGAATTAATAATGGGTCTTCTCCTCTACTTGTTCAACCTAGTGCTGACTAATAGAATTTATGGGACTGCCCAAAAAAAAAAAAACATTCCAGAGAGTACTGGCAGATCACCACCTTTACAGAAAGATGGACACATATCCTCCCATACTATAATTTCATATGATGTTTCTTACTGTGAAACTTTTAGTTTTCTGGATAGTATAATCTGACCTGTCATACAGACTACCTAAGGTGGTATTAGTCACAAAGTTCTTTCCCTTCCTTCCAACAGCAGACAAGGCACCTATGGGGGAAAAGCAAACAAAAACTCAAAGGCATGACCTCCTACCCACAAAACCATCCAGAAAATAAGGCTTTATCTCTTGCAGATCCCCAAATGACTTCAACTTGAACATTTTCCACACTTCATATTTTGTTCATCAATTCCATCCATACCAGACCTTAGAGCCTCTATTCTATTGGCCAACAGACAACATAGCATCAAAACAAGTTGAATTTTGTGCCAAAGAATCTGGGTTCAAATTCTTATATAACCTTGGGCAAATCATTTAAACTCTGTAGTATTTAGTTTTTACATCTGTATAATGAGAAGGATGGTATTTGGTGATTTCTAAGATTCCTTCCTACCCTAAAGCTGTGACTTTATGGTATTACTACTTTGCCCTCTGCTGTGATCATGACTTGTCACCTCTTATGCAACTGCATAACAGTTGGGGCTCCTTTGAGTTGCATCTGCGAAGGCCTAGAAGACATTAGTTATATTTGATTTATATTCTAAGATTTCCCAGATGCTACTGTGGGTTGGGACAAAGTGAGTCAAATAGAAGGCAGCTATCCCCAAGCCTGAACCTAGACCATGTAAACCAATTGTTTGGGGCACTGGACAAGGGGAAACCGAGACCCAAAGAGATTAAATGATTTGCCCAAGGTTACACAAATTGTTGTGTCTAAACCGAGACTCAAGCCCAAATTTTCTGGCTCCAGATCCAATGCTCTTTCTCTCGTAACATGTAAACCAATGCAACAAACATTTATGATGCAACTGCTATGTGCAAGATATCATGTGAAATGTAACGTTTAGTTTTAAGTGTCACTTATAAAAGAGTTCCCTGGAACACCAATTCATTTCGAATCACTAGGGAAAATACAGGTATTATCCAAACTGATTCTAAGGCCAGAAGTATAACTGGGCTAATGGCATCTGAAGCCATAGCAATCACTTCTGTGCCTAGAGCCTGAGACATTGACTCACCTGACTTGGCCCCATGAAGCACCATCCCCAGTGTTCATGACAGAAATCTGAAAATTTATTTGTGAAGACTTCATCATATGCAGAGACAGCCTTTCTATTCTTGAGAAATAAGTTTTATCTGTCTCTGAGAATAGACAAATCCTGCCCTTCCAATGTCCATAAGATTTGTCTACTTTCTCTCCAGATATTTCCTTTTGTGAATATTTTCCTCACTGGATATTCTAATTACATAAGAGAAAAAGTCTTGATTGGTTACCAGAGTCTTTAGTTATCTCTCTCTAACTCATGTTCTTCTCCCTTTGAATGACAAAGGTGTAGGCTTGGAAAGGGGGATAGATCAAACAGGAATCACGATTTCAGACAAGTATCAGACAAAAGCACTAGGAGTTCTTATGAAGGGAAAATCCTTTGGAATCCGCAATGGTCAAAGACCTTTTCCCTTATCCTTGGGCCTATTCAAATCCCTCTCATAATTCACCAGCCCCGTCAAGTCCCACCTTCATGCAGTCTTCTCTAACCACTCAAACCTTTATACATCCACTCTTTCAAACTCTCAAGATTTTTACCACATGACGAACCTCTTAAATGATTATCATCTTGCGTTAGTCACTGTTGTTTCATGTATGTAAATTTATATCTGAAACTAGATAAATTTCTTCAAAGCAGGGAATATATCTTAGATTCCCCCAGAACTTTGGGCCAAGTAAATAAATGTTTGTGGTTACTTAATGGAAAAGTTAGATCTGTTTAAGGAGTGCAGTAAAGGATCAATCAATCAATCAGTATCTATGATTATATGCGGGGCAACTCCCTTTACTAATACAAATGGGCACCTGACTTACAATTTACAGTCTTAGGGAGTTTCCTGAGCACTGAGATTTGCCCAAGACCACAGTCAATGTGAGTCCGAGGTAGGATTCAAACCCAGGTTCCTCTGATGGTAAAGCTGGCTTTATCCACCTCACCAAAAGTGGCCCACAACATTCCTGAGTTTGACCCAAACCAGATTAAAATGTAATTGGGAAGTTTTTAGTGAAATAAATAAAAATACAATAAAACATAGATACTGTTAAGCCAATATGTACCCTCCAGGGATCTTTATACATCATTTAGCAGTTCTTCCTTCCCTTCACCACTCTCCCACACTCTCTTTGAGTTTGACAACCCCCTACACTATAACACAGATGCCTCTCATATTAAATAGGCTTAAAAAAATAGTAAATTGAAAGTCATTTTGAGAAGAAGGTGAAGTAGCTGAGGAGATCAGGGAAGATGGACTTTGAATGAAATTGAGGGATTCCAAGATACAGCAGTAAGGAAGAAATGTATTCCAGATGCAGAGACAACTGAGGAAGGTATGGAGGTGGAGCTATATATGTAAGGAACAGCAAGGAATCCAGGTCAAAAGATATAATTTCTGGATAGTTAATCATTTTATTCATCATGCTAACAATAATTAATAAAATGGGTCAGTCACACTCTCAAATGCCAAAGACTCTTCATGGAACCCACTCAACTTATATGCCCTTGGAAGAGTAGGTGTTCTAAGGGTGGAAATTAATTCTGATTGGTTAACAATAAGAGAATGAATATTATAATGAGAGGTAGACCTATTCTAATGAAGATCTGGGGATTATGACTTTGATCATTCAGTCTTGGTCAAAGAGGCTTATCTACATATTATCATCATCTTATCTTCAGACCTGAAACACAATGGGCCAAAATCCATCAATTCACCTAAACTAAAATTTCTTTCCCTTTTGAACAAATATGAATTTTCCCTCTCAGTGTCAGCCCTGTGCTTCCAAGGCTGCCTGAATAACCTACAGCAACCAATCTCTGAATGAAGGAGTAGAAAAGAGGAAAAACCTTGAATCTAATTCAATAATTAGGTATTAATACAAAAAAGAAAGAATCATTTCTCTTACCAGTTTGCCTGAACCTGAGAGTGGATTCATGGTAGTAATTTGTAATAGGACAATAAAAGTAGGTTGGAGCCATATCATGACAGGATTTAAATGTCAAACAAGATTTTATAATTAATCTTAGAGGGAATAGGGAGCCACTGAAGTTTACTGAACAGAAGAGTGGACTTGTCAGAACTATGCTTTAAGAATACCAAATTGGCAGCAATGTGGAGGATGGAGATGGGTGAGACCTGAGGTAGATGGACTAATTCCAGCAGTTATGTGGATCATAGCATTTAGAACCAGAAGAAACTTGGAGATTATCTAGGCCAACACCCTCATTTTGTAGGCAAAGAATGCAGCCCTGTGAAGTTAATTTCACACAGCTAGTAAATAGCAAAGCCTGAATTCAAACCCCAGTCCTCTGGAGTCCAAAACCAGTACTTTTTCTAATAAATCACACACCTCCCTCCTGAGGTCATTGGTCGATAACAACAAAAATCTGGTAAAAGTGGAGAGATGGTTTATCTTCAAGAAATGTTTGTAAATCCATAAACTACTGGATTACTAGATACTCCCAGAAAAGAAAATCAAAATTTTTGAACTTCAAAGTACATGATCCAATCTGCGGGGGCCTACATTTTTTTAAAGTGTTGCACAGCTCAGATGTTTCCATTCTAATAGGAAGCCTAAACTAGAATATCATCTTTATGTCATGTTAATGATTTCAGTAACCAAGCTCCCATTGATTGCTTTGCTTTCTGCCTGTTTCACTAATGGTTTCTTTTCTGGACACAACAGCTTTTCTGTGCCTGCCATACAATCCTGTCCTAAATTCTATAGCTCCTAATTAGACCACAGCAGTAAGTAGCCCATTATGGTAAGTATGTCCCTGAGGATGATTGTGTGTGTGTGTGTGTGTGTGTGTGTGTGTGTGTGTGTGTAACACAAAATTTATTCTACACTTCTTGCTTTCCTCTTACAGCCTATGAGCTAACATGTAAAGCAGCATGCACAAGTACCATTCATTCATTAAACTCATACATTTACTTATGTATTTGTTTGTTCTTTTTTATTTTGGGCTGCTCTCAATTGTTCCTTGTCAGAGCCCAAATCTGAGGGTTTCCAAGAAATGCTTTTTAATTCAGAAAGAACAAGGTTTATAGGTTTCAACTGCTCTTTTTCGCCCTTGATATTCCATTTCATTGCAAGGGGCTGGAAGCAGGGGGGATTTTCAGTGTTTCAGTATTTTACAATATTACTGAAAACATAAACTGATATATTTGGAGCAGAGCTATGGAGGATTTCTGAGAACAATGAAGGTTCTCAGAAATATCTGCTATTATTTCCTGGTAGACATTAAATACAGATCATCATGCCAATTGAAACTTGGCCTTTCCCTTTATGTTTTCAGGCATCTTAAAGCTTTTCTTTCACCACTCCAAATGTGTTTTCTAACCCTAAACATTCTCATACCAATTCCCTACTTAGATGGATCTGTGATCTTATAATCAAGTAGTTCTCCCCATTCACCATTGGAGGTCTATGGAATATGCCACAGGCCTTCTTCACTCTCTCATGGGCCTCTTGGGCTATCCACCTGTCACCTCTCACTTTCTACAAATGACCAGTCCATCTTCTTTTTTTATTGCACATTTCTCTGACAAGATCTTTTACTGCCATGCCCTTGTGATGTTCTTCATTGGAAGTTACATGTTGTAGTGGCTCACACTGACAATATGCCTGTCCATTGCCCTTGGTGCACTACTCAAAGCTGAGTCATCCTAAATCAGTACACAGTTCATTCCATAGACAGACACGTTATGAATTGGACACTAAATGCGCATTCTATGGTTGGAGAGAAAAAAATTGAAGTAACCTGCTCAGACATATGTCTCCCTACTCAGGCAGATATTAAGATGGAGCTGATCCAATTAGAGAAATGAGCTAGAGTCCTAATTCCCTGTCGAGGCAGTTCAGCACTGAATGAACAAACCAAGTGATTCAGATATGACGCGTAAACCAGCTCAACTCCAGAAAAATAATTCTATCTTCTTTTTAGGTGCAGAATAAGAGAATGTTTCACTTACTACTTAGGGCTGTCATTTACCCCAGCCATACAAAAGCCCCAAATAGAGGAGCCGTGCAAGAGACCTAATTATATCTTAATAATAACAATAATCACATAATAATAGACAGTATTTATCTGTATGCCAGGCACTTTGCTAAGTACCTTACAAATATCTCATTTTGATATTCTTGTTGGTGGCGGTGTTCGTCCTTCATTCTCATAGAGGACCATGACATCAGGCAGGTATCTTCACAACAACCTGGGGAAATGGGTACTATCATTATCCCCATTTTACAGATGAAAAAGCTTAGGAAAACAAAAGTGCAGGGTCATACAGTTAGTAAGTATCTGAGGCTGGATTTGAATTCAAGTCTTTCTGTGCTCTATCCACTGGCCTACCTCTGCCTCTCTCCAATGAGGATCAAATTAGTATCATTTTACCTTTTTTCTCCTCTTTTCTTTAAGTCTTCAATTGAGATTTAGTAGGGAATTGTTTTCCTGGCCAAACTATATGTACCCTTTGCTATAGGCATATGTTTCTGTTTCCTTGGATTAATGAACCAAAATAATATGTGGAGATGATATTGACCAGAACGTATGGGCTGGTAAATACTTTTAAGGTAGATGAAAACTTTTAAAGAAAGGGGTAAGTTTTGTATTCTATTTTTACCTGACATCAAAATAGGATTCAATATTCAGAAAGCTAGGTGATATATATATAGATCAAAATAAAACTCTAAAAATAAAAAGGTTTGGGAAAAATTTTTAGAGTAGCTCATGTCTGGGTAAAAGTGACTGAGGCAAACCAGGCAGGGATCATATAATATGGCTTGGTGCAGTCACTCTGGCTTATCTCCATGCCAGAACCACTCAGTCAGTTTAAACTGGTAGTACCAGATTCACCACCAATAGACTATTAAAACAGAGTGACCTGACTCAAGGCAATTTTATGTCAGGAATAACTAGTGTTTTGTCATCTGGACTAATGAGAAGCAAAGATACTAGGGAGAAAGACAACCCAGAGCAAACATGAAATCTCATGGAACCCAAGAATTTCAGCCCCCTCTCTGACAAGATTTTTTCCTAGTGAGAATTGGTACAAAGTAGGCAAATTTACCAGTTTATACATGTCTACTTTCCCCTTCCCTCCATCCCAGGCCACAGTGGAGATGCCAACAAACTATGAAATAATTAAACCAGCCTCTTCTTTTCAATCTGCTGACAATGTTTCTTCTCTGAAGAGGCAAAGGATATTTGTTTCCTTGCCAAATTGTGTAGATTCAACCTCAAAAAATCAAAAATAGAACTCTGTTCATACTGAACTCATGCAAGTATGTGCATGGAATACCAATTTTATGTTAACTATTCTACGTACATAGTGACAAAGGATTTATAAGTATAATACTGATGACTAACCTCTAATATTCCAAGAATGTGAGGATTTGATGTGTGAAAGCCAGCTAAGATGTCCCGTGGGCAATTCACTTCAATCCATACTTATTGAGTACCTGGTTGGTTGGTTGGTTGGTTGGTTGGTTGGTTGTGGTCCTTGGTTCTCAAAGAGGACCAAAATGACATCACCATGATAAAGTGAAGTTTCAGTGTGTCCAATTGTGGCTGATCAGACCAACATGAGCTCAGAATGCTCTACCACAGGTTGGGCACAGATAGTCCATGTGAATATTTGGGGTGGTTACTCCAAATTTGCGCATCCTATGTTTCCTTTGTGCTGTCTCCATTCTGCTTCGCTCATTAAGCACAGCACCTTTTCTGATGTGGGCACGCCATGTTGAACAGATCTGCACCAGTGTCTCCCAGGTTGCATGGTCAAATCCAAAGTTCTTGAGAGAGTCCTTGAAAATGTCCTTGTATCACTTCTTCTGACCACCATGTGATTGCCTGCCCCATGCGAGTTCTCCATAAAATAGTCTTTTTGGCAAGCATACATTTTGCATTTGAACAATGTGGCCAGCCCTTTGGAGTTGTACTCTCTGAAGCATAGTTTGATTGCTTGGCAGTTCAACTCGAGCAAGGACTTCAGTGTCTGGTATCTTATCCTGCCAGGTGCTTCTCAGAATCTTCCTAAGACAGTTCAAATGGAAGCAATTCAGTTTCCTGGCATGGTGCTCTTAGACTGTCCATGTTTTGCAGGCATACAACAATGAGGTCAGCATAAAGGCTCTGTAGACTTTCAGTTCGGTAGTCAGTTCTAATACCTCTTCTCTCCCAAACTTTTCATTGGAGTCTCCCAAACACTGAACTATCTCTGGCAATGCGTGCATCAACTTCATTGTCAATGTGTACATCCCTGGAAAGTACACAACCAAGGTAAGTGAACTTATCCACAAAATTAAAAACTTCTCCATTTGTTGTAATTAATGATTCCATGCAGGAAAAAGCATGCACAATCATCTGCAAACAGAAAATCATGCACCAACACTCCCTCCACTTTGGTCTTGACTTGTATCCTTTTCAAATTGAAGAACTTACCATTATTATGGTAGTTGACCTTGATGCCATGGTCATTCTCATTGAAAGCATTTGTCAACATGGCTGAAAACATCATGCTAAAAAGCATGGGAGCAAGCACACAGCCCTGTTTCACTCCATTGATGACTAGGAAGGCACGAGAACATTGTCCACTATCCAGAAACTGGACAAACATGACATCAGGAAATTGATATACAATATTGATGAACTTCTCTGGGCAACCAAATTTTGACATAATTTTCCATACGCCCTTATGACTAACAGGGTCAAAGGTCTTGGTCAGATCCACAAATGTTGTGTACAGACCTCTGTTCTGCTCCTGGTATTTCTCCTGGAGTTGTCGGGTAGCAAACACCATATCGACTGTTCCTTGGCCTTTTCTGAAGCCACACTGGCTCTCAGGTATATGACCATCTTCCAAGTGAAGGATCAGCCTATTAAGGAGGACTCTAGTAAGAATTTTGCCTGCAATGTCTAAGAGAGAGACCCCCCCTGTGATTGTCACAGGACAATCTATTTCCTTTACCTTTATAGAGATGGACAATGGAGGCATCCTTGAACTCCTGGGGGATAACCTCTTCTTGCCATATAACCTGGAAAATTTCAGTCAGCTTTTGTGTGAGCAATGACCCCCCTACCTTGTAAATCTCAGTTAGAATAGAATCTGCAATAGGTGCTTTGGCACATGCAAGGAGCCTAATGGCCCTCAAAACCTCTTTATCTTAGATCTCTAGTTTCTTTCCACATCCCTTCCTCTATAATTCCCTTACTTTTCTGCACCGTTTTCCCCACTAAATGAAACTGAGACTTAGTAAAGACCTTAGCTTAAAAAGGTCAAGGTCTCCCACTGCATCCTGGACCATCTCCAGTTTGTCCTTATCTATATATCTGGCCACCAGACCCAGATGACTTCAGACAAGAAAGTGAGATTGGTGACTTTGCACAGCCCTCCCTCACTTAAATCCGATTCACTTGTAAGTCATGGCATCACTTCCCTGATGTCATGCACCTCTTCGAGAACTAAGAATGAAAAACAACCCCACTAAATAAATAATTACCATCCTCAAACTCTGTCCCTTCTCTCTTTACCAAACTTACTCTTAGATAAGGATCTAATTCTAAATGCATTCACAGTGAAGTATTAAACAACTGATAAGACATAATAAGTCTCTACTTAGGATTTGTGAATTTTAACCCAGTGTTAGAAGCCTTAACCTATGAATACTCACAATTGCAAAACTCTGGAGCTGTATTTGCAAAAGCTATTCTCCAGAAGAACTGTATGGCTACTTATAGTCAATATGGTTCTGTCCCAGCTCTGCTTCTAACACTCAGGGCTTTATCACATTCACACACACACACACACACACACACACACACACACACACACACACACACACACACTCTTCCTTCCCCCACCATTTACAGCTCCCTTTTTTGCATTGTCTTCCAGATCTAAACTATAACTTCTTTGAAGGAAGAGGCTGCCTTTCTTGTTTGCTTCTGTTTGTATCCCTAGCACCTAGCACACTGTCTGGCACATATGGTTCAGTTGTCTTCAATCATTACTAACTCTTTGTTTCCCCATTTGGGGTTTTCTTGCCAAACACACTGGAGTGATTTGCCATTTCCTTCTCCAGCTCATTTTATAGATGAGGAAACTGAGATAAACTAGGTTAAATGACATGCTCAAGGTCACACAGCTAGTTAAGTGTCTGAGGCCAGATATGAACTCAGGAAAATGAGTCTTCCTGACTCCAGGAACTCTATCCACTGCACCAACTAGCAGTAAGCACTTAATAAATGCTCATTGCCTTGCCTCACCTGTACGGTTCTATAATATTAAGACTAGAAATGTAACCCCTTCATTTTACAGATAGGGAAATTCAGGCTTGGAGGCATTAAGTAAGTTGCTCATCATTACACAGTGTGGTAATATTATAAATAAGATTAGAACTTATGATCTGCTAATTCTGAATCTGGTGATCTTTTTGTTGTATCACACTTCCTGCAGTATCTCAATACAGCAAATAGAGGTCTCCTAAAGAGCTCTGTTAATCAAAAAACCACATAACAAAAGGTACAGTCCTTTAGTTTCTCATTCCTGATCTGCTTAATTTCCCAAGACCTTGGTACAGACAAGCTCTTAGTGTTTCAGAGACAATGTTCTCAGAAACTCCGCACGGATGGACATTGGCCACGTCTTGGAATCATCACCTACCTCTCTACCACAGGTAGAAGGCAGCTCTCTCTCTCTCATACACACACATGTATACACACACACACACACGTACACACGTACTCATACACACACAATCTCAAGATTCTGATGGCCCAAGTGTCCTGACTGCTGCCAAGGGAAAGGTAACTAGAAGAGCACATGCAGCAGCTAACAAGAGTCATGCTCAGGACTCCAGGAGCCGCTCAGCCTTGCTTGTGACTTGGCCTGAACTCATCATATTCTTCTCATATACTCTCTATGCTTACCACTATCAATACATCTATTTAATCAATAATTGAACAGATGTTTCCTCTACCTACCTTCTCTGCCTAACTGTAAGGCCAGGTCTAAATGCCAATTCAATCAGCCCCAGATGTTACTCCAGGACAGGAATCCCTCAAGTAAGTCTCTAAAGCAAGGATTCTTCATCTGAGTCCATGCAAGAATTCCACAAATAGATTTCAGGATGTCTAGAAACTTGGATCAGGAAAAGAAAAAATGCATTTTTGATTATCACTAACTTCTAGCTGGAATTTAGCACTTCATTCAAATCACTTAAAGGTATTATTCTGAGAAAGAGTCCATAGACTTCATCAGACTGCCAAAGAGAACATGACACAGAAAAGGTCTAAGACCCTCTGCTCTAGCTTGGCAGTTTCCCAAATGCTCTCTTCCCTGCTCTGAAGTCAAAGGAATTAATTTCTCATTGTAGAATTTCAAGTACTCTCCATAAAGTGGAAGAAACATTATAAGAACGCTGGTGAGGGAAAAGGGAGAGTTTAGAATCACATACACAGCTACCTACTCTCCCTGTGCACAGGGCTAGTCCCAGGTAACATAAGTATTCACTTAAGCCATTAGCCCTGCCTAGGCTGTTGCAAGTCTTCATCCCTTCTCCAACTGTCCAAATGTCATTCATATTATAACGTTCAATTTAAGTTCCATTTCTTCCATGAAGCCTTCTCTCCAGGCTATGTAACACATGGGGCACCTCTTTTCAAACTTGGGATCTCCAGATTAGCTACCCCAAGTTCAAGGTACTCTGTGATTCTACATAGAATCAAAACTATCACTCTTGAGCCCCTGCCAATGAGGATACTTTTTTGTTTGAAATCAGCTGGAGGACCCCATTAGTTCAAAGCCAAGGCATTTAATGAAATAGTAAGAAAAATTGCAATTAAATACTTCCCAGATAAATCTATGGCACACTTTCCTACAAAGATGCACACCACCAGTGAGGACAATGGACATGTCTAAGGATGGCACATGAGGTGCACCCACATAGCACATGTGTCCAGAGTACACATGTGGAATGGCAGGAAGATATGTATCTTAAGGTGATTCTGTCACACTGCTTCCTACTGGCTATGACATCTTCACTGGGTACCTTGTTCCACTGCAGACTTAGAGCTCAGCACAAAGTCTCAGCTGGCTGCTGCTCTGCTGGTTTCAGACTGTCTGCTGAGAGCTGTTGGGGAGGTGGTCTCTGCTGGGTGTTACTCCCTATCACTGTTCTGGGATTCAATCTCTCCAGGCCACTTTGCAAACATCTCCATTCTTGTCTGCTGGGGTACAGTGGCTAGAATCCCTCCATGATAAAGGCAGCTCTTTACCCATAGTGACCATATCGAACCACAAAAGTCAGGCAGAGTACCATTAGGTTAAGATTTTGTCTTTTCTTTTTCAGCCCTTATGCCTGCGTAGGGATGGGAGCCCTCCATTCAAAATAAGTCTCTCTCTCTCTCTCTCTCTCTCTCTCTCTCTCTCTCTCTCTCTCTCTCTCTCTCTCTCTCTCTCTCTCTCTCTCTCTCTCAGACATTCCCAAGACCCTCTCTAAGTATGTAAATGAATTTGAACAAAATAACATAGGTTAAGGAGATAAGATCATAGTTCTCTATCAAATTCATGCCTTTTTAATGCATATTTGTTAGCAGCAAAACCCCTATTGCTTTGGTCCTATATCATAACCCCCCAAAAATCTTTCCTACCACCCTACATATAAGACACTTCTTATAAATCCTCTCGCTATCCACAGGTCGTTATTGTATAGTGAAAAGAGCGTTGGATTTGGAGTTAGAGGTCCTGACCTCCAATCCTGGTTCAGATTCTTACTACCTTTGTGATGTTTGGTTAGGTCATTCTGCTCCTCTGGGTCCCAGTTTCCTCACATAGAAAACAGGAGGGGGTAACATTTGAACCAGTTGATCTTTAGGGACCTTGCCTGAACCCCATGTTGTAGCACAACTCAGGGTCAACTAGTAAGCTGGGAAAGGAGGCCAGTCACACAATAGAAGCATGGAAGAGAAATGCAAACCAGGCAAGGTTTAGGCAGGAAAAGAAAAAGGTGACAACTAAGAACAATAAATGACAGAAACAAACCCTGGAAGTGAAGAGTGGAATAATGCATGGGGAGCCCTGGAAAGACAGAGGCATCAGATACCCCTTTCCTTATAGGCGCAAACATTATATACTGTGGCAGAGGTATCAGACAAGATATCAGATATCCTTTTCCTTATAGGCACAAACATTATATACTGTGGCAGAGGTATCAGACATCCCTTTCCCTATAGGCAAAAACATTATATACCGTGACAGAGGCATCAGACAGAGGTATCAGACATCCCTTTCCCTATAGGTACAAATATTATATACTGTGACAGAGGTATCAGACAGAGATATCAGACATCCCTTTCCCTACAGGCACAAACATTATATACTGTGGCTCAGACATTTGGAACAAGTAGAGAGATTTTAAGTAAAACAACCTTAGGTGTCCTGTTATTTAAAAACATCTGTGTGAGAAAGGGCTCATAGGCTTCTCCTGACTGCCAAAGGGGTCCATAACACCCACACAAAAAGTTAAGAGTCTTTATCTTAAAGGCTTTAGAAACTAGGGAAAGAAGAGGTAAAAGGGCAGATCAGCGGGATCAGTCAAATTCTCTAGGAAATCTGTGCCATACATGGTCCACTCCATTTAACAAGGGAAATTGAGTTACAAAAGGCAGTCATTCTTTGTGGAAATATAATCCTGCAATGGCAAGAGTTTTCTTTATGTTGTAACCTTTAGAAACATGACAGTACATAGGAATTGTGTCTAGATAGAGTCTCAGAAATGGGACATATAAAAGAGGAGGGAAAGGAGACCCCTCCCCTGTGTCATTTCAACAATCACACTGTCTAGTTGATAGTGACAGCTCAACTGGCAGAAGATGAAAGAAGGATAGAGGGTATAGGTTTCCTCCCTTCCTCCTTCTATCTTCTGCTCATTTGGCATGAGAACAGCCAACCAAGGGGTCAAGTTGATCCCTTTGCTATGTTCCTGAAACATTGAAACTTCCTAGCATCATAGATTTGAAGATAGAAGGGATCTTTGAGACCATCTAGTATAAGTCCTCCAGTTTACAGATAAAGAAAATGAGGGACATAGAAATTAACTTATTTGTTCAAATCACACAGATAGTAAATGGCAGAGTTGGTGTTTGAACCCATGACCTTTCATTCAGAATCCAGTGCCATTTTTTCACTGCACTTAACTGCCTCAGAATAAGGAATACCACTAGGTGTGTGCTTTAGCCAACTCAGATTGTGAACATTTCAGTGTGAGCATTTACACCTTAGAAATATGTAATCACTACAAATCAGAATTTGACTTATTGTTTTATTGATCATATAAACTTAAGAAAGTGATGGAGAAAATGTCAATCATGAAGATTCAGCTTAAAATATATCCTGTGCTGGAGAGCTAATTGTTAAACTTCATCAGCACCCCAGGGGACATCACCACATCCTGAAAATGCTGATAGAATCTCCCTTGCCTCCCTGGGGGCAGAGAGAGATTTCCACATGAGGAATAGAGATGCCCAAATTGACCAGTGCCCTGCTGCAATTATTTCCTTACTCAGGAATCAGGACACATACAGGGCAGAAGATATAATAACAAAGTACAGGGTTGGGCGTGACCGTGTTTGGTACGGCAGAAAGAACCCTTGTTTTCCAGTCAGAAGACTTGGTTTCAGATGCTGCTTCTGATGCTTTCTTGTGTAACCTGAATGAGCAATATAACCTCTTTGAGTCTCAGTTTTCTCATCTGCTGAATGAGCGGGTCAGACTAGACATTCTCTGAGGGCATGATCCTGTGATCCTAGGAATACATAAAAAGTCCTGTGTGCCTGTCTGAAATCAAAGCAATTATTTATCTGTGCAAATATACACTTTTAAACACCACATATGACCCATTGGCTCTTCCCACACAATCTATGATGACATCTTCTTTGGTATGTAGATTATAGGGTTCTTGTTCTGTTCCCATCTGTACATCATGTGGTATATAGGATATTCAGGGAGTACCAGCACCTTTGGTGTAAGGGCTTACCCAATCCTCTTCAGGGCTATTCATCCACCTTTGGTGTCTACCTTTACCATTCATAATGAGGTTGATACACACATTGCCAGAGCTAGCAAAGTGTGCAGAACTCTGAAATGTGGGAGAGATGTTTGACATAAAACTAAAGGTCTAGAGAGCCATTGTGCTGACCTCATTGCTGTATGCCTGAGAAACCTGGACAGCATACCAGCACCATGCCAGGAGACTGAATCACTTCCATTTGAGTTGTCGTAGGAAGATTCTGAAACTCACCTGACAGAATAAGGTAGCAGACACTGAGGTCTTCTCTTGAACTAAATTGCCAAGGATTCAAACCCTACTTCAGAGAACACAACTCTGATGGGCTGGCCATGTTGTTTGAATGCCAAACATGTGCCTGCCAAAAAGATTATTTTATGGAGAACTCACAAAGCAAGCACTCACATGGTAGTCAGAAGAAGTAACACAAAGACACTCTCAAGGTCTCTCTAAAGAACTTTGAATTCGATTGCATGACGGGGGAGACGCTGGCAAAGGACCACCCATATCAAAGAAGGCACTGTGTTCTATGAGCAAAGCAGAGTTGCAATAGCTCAAAAGAAATGTGAGATGTACAAATTTAGAGACATCTCCACTTCAAATGTTCATATGGACTATTTGTATCTGACTTGTGGTAGAACCCTCCTAGCTCATGTTTATTTGATCAGCATCAGTCAGACATACTGTACCTTGAATCTAACACAGTAATGTCATTTTGGTCCTCTTTGGACACAAAGGATAGCAACCAACCAACTAACCTGCTACCTTCACCCAATTCTCACCTGTGGGTCCAAGAAGATGTAGCATATGCTGCAACCATGCCCCAGAAAAACCACACCAGCAGACAGGCTAAACCAGGTTGAGGGTAACCCAAAGACCTTAAATCTATTGCTGAGTTAAGGGGATGTTTACCCCTAGAAGGTGAAACTTGACCCAAAGAATGGGTAGATGAGAAAAATTTGTTCCAATGGCCATGAAGTCAGCTGAAGCAAGCATTGTGGAATGCTTAGAGCTCCAGACATCTAAGACACCAAAGTCACCCACTTCACATGGGGCCATTGCCAGTCATCTTGATTTTGTCCTGCCACAGGACTTCTGTGACTGAAAGAAAGAGGGAAACTGAGGATTTTGTACAACTCTGCCTCACTTCAATCTAATTCACAGACCATTCAAGACATCAAACATCACATCATGATTTCATTGGTCAAACAACATTTACATTTCACTGGCTACTTTAATCTGTAACCCAAAAAAAAGTTCACACTAAGAGAAAGTCTACCAGTTTCTTTGGTTTCCTATCACTACACAGCCTGAGACACTTAAAAGCTATCGTACCCTTCAATCTTCATGCAGATGCAAGTGCTGAGTAAGCAGTTATTTTGTGGTTGATTTTTTTCCCCCTTTAGGAAAAGAAAATTATAAAATGTAAAGAGTTTATTGCATGGCATTTTTCTTTTAACTGAGAAAAGACAGATTGCTCAGCAATTTGGAGCTTAATCAGTATTTCCTATGAAGTAGAGAGGCAAGCCTATGCCTGAAGTTATCTAGAGCCAACAGATCATACGAAGACCTTAATAAAATAGGAGGGGGACGGGAATAATCATTTTTATGGTGCCTACTATGTGCCAGGTTCTGTGCTAAGTGCTTCACAAATATTATCTCACTTGATCATCACAACAACCTTGTGAGGTAGGTGTTGTAATATTACTCCTATTTTGCAATTGAGGAAACTGAGGCAGAAATCGGTTAAATGATTTTCCCAGGGTCACACAGTTAGTATGTGTCTAAGACCATATTTGAACTCAGAGCCCAGCTCTCCACTGTGCTGCCTAGCTGCCATCTACAATAAATAATAAATAAATTCTATTACTAGCATGAGAAAAGAAGACTATTATTCGCATTCTTGTTTCCTGGTATCCTGGGATTATTTCTTTTCTCTGCTATCAGCTCAAGCCTCCACAGGTTCTTAAGGAATCAGTCTTTAGAACCACATTTCCATTTAACCACTTAACACTGATTAGCTTTTACAAAAGGATTTTAACTTCAAAAACATAGCCAGAACAAGAATACAAACTTTTTTCTTAATACTTCTAGCTTACCTGTGGGTATACTTCTAGCTCTTGACTGAGCTTAACTGACAGAAATAACTAGAATATTAATATTGGAGACATTTCCATTTCTTCACTTCAAAATAATGGTCCATAGACCCAACTTGAGTTTTTCTCCCAAGGGTGTGACACTCTCTCCCTTTCCCCTCGCCCTTCTGGTTTCATAGCTAGGGAGAATTCTCAGTGTAGAAACTTCTTCTGACAATGCAGCTCTCTAACTTACAGTATTACAGAGTGCCTGCGGTACCAAAACTTAGCTCTTGGGTAACTTGAGTCCAAGGCAACCAGACCGCCTATTGTTACAATAATTGCAATGACCAAAACTGCATAGATGGACAGTATTATCATCATGTTTGTACCCCCCTTCAATAACTGGCAAAGGTCATTTCGCCACAGTCTCCAAGATAATTAATGGTTTATAAATGCACCACTAATGTGCTTCTAATGACCTGTCAAAAAAAAAAAAGGTCTTCCTTTATTACAAGGACATAGTGATAATGAAGAGACCATTCTGAGTCACATCTATGCTTGCTGCATTATTTAAAACTTGAATACTTGGAAAGTTTTTTTTTTTTAATGTTTTCTCCTCATAAATAGACACAATTATTGAATTTAGTTTGTGCCTGGGAAGTAGATGAAAAAATAAACTTGCAAGAAAACTTACATGCCTCAGGTTCAAGTCCAGGCATAGCAAATTAGGCAGAATGAGGCCATGTGACCCTTTTCCTCCCACTTGTGTGTTGCCACTGAGCAGCTCCAGTGTCTCTTGGCCATCTTGCGTCCAGATCCTGCCTGATTTCTCCTCAACTTGGCTTGTCTTCCTGTTTGACAAATCCTACCTTTCATCGTCATCCAAGTCTCTGCCAGGGCCCACAGAAACCACTTCTTTACTGAGTTTGAGACTCGCTGCTATTTTACTGTCCAGTCTCGTCTCATGCTGTTGTGGGCCTTATTTACATAGCTGATTTTACCTCCTGCTTTGCATCCTGACAAAGCTCCTGCCACTACTACCCTTCAGACTGTGTTCTTCTTCAGTAACTACCAAAGGTTTTGCCTGTTTAACCAAGGTCTTCCACCTAGAATTCTTTGTGCCCAATGACGATGCTTTGCCTTTCTCCCTTTCATGACACTGGTGCCTTTAACCACATTCTTTTCCCAGGCCAAGCACAGGAGGGAAAAACAGACTTAGGAAGTTGAGACTCAGAATAGTAACATAGCATTCCCACTTGCTAAAAAGAATGGGAACCTGCCATGATAGATAGGCTAGACTTCAGTCAGTCAACCAACAAATGGGCCAGTTGGGTGTTACTGTGGACAGAGCACTAGGTCTTATGGTAGAAAGACCTGAGTACAGATCCAGCCTCCGATATTTCCTAGTTGTGTGACCTTGGGCAAGTCACTTAACCACTCTCCAACTCAGTTCCCTCAACTGTTGTCGCTGTTCAGTTGTTTTTAGTCGTGTCTGACTCTTGATGACCCCATTTAGGGCTTTCTTGTCAAAAGTACTAAAAGTTTCCTTGTCCAGTTCATTTTACAGATGAGGAATTGAGGCAAACAGGATTAAGTGACTTGCAGTGGGAATAATATCACCTACTTCCAAGGGTTTTTGTGACGAATAAATGAGATAATGTTTGTAGAAAGTGCTTAGCACAGTGCCTCCACAATGTAGGTGCTATATAAATGTTCATTTCCTCTCTCCCCTCCCTCCCATTCAATAACTGCTCTATGTAAGACCATGCCAGGTAGAGAGGAAAAATATAGAAAATAGGAAAAATATAGAAAAATACAGAAGAGGAAATAATATTTTAAAACACAGAATGTAAAACATAATACAATGATCCAATTCACATTGCGATTTTCCCTATCAAGGTTTTGATATACTGTGGGTCGGCATAAAACATTCAAAGGAATTTGGGGAGAGTTTTGCAGAAGCTGCAGATGACAAACAAAGACTAGCAGATGACTCAGAGTCTGTGACCAAATACTTAACCCAAATTTTACAAATAAGGCACCATAAACACCTTACAAAAGTAATAGAAAATATTCAGACTTCTCAAGTATGAAGGGAGGACCAAAAATTTTTATGGGGGGTTGAGGGTGGGGAATGCTGCACCCCTAAACCCCAGCAATGTAGAAAGGATAATTATTTCCTTTACAAAGCTGTTCAGTCTAGCTGGGGAAGAAGTAAGTAGCACATGAAATAGTTAAATAGTTACAGAAAAATAATTGGTTTTATTTTTAAAAATACATTTTGATCAATTCTTTGTTCGTTTTTACCATCAACATAGTTTCCTTCCATATCTCACCCACCTGTCCCCCTTCCAGGGACCCATCCCACATAAATAAGATGGATGGAATAAGCATTTATATAGGACCCACTATGCGCTAGGCACTGTGCTGATAAACTGCTGATAGACTCATATAAATATCATCTCATTTGAATTTTAAAACAACCCTAAGAGGTGGGTACTATTATCCCCATTTTACAGATGAGGAAACTGAATCAGATTAAGTGTCTTACCAAGGGTAATATAACTAGTAATCTGAGGTCAGATCTGAACTCAGGCTTTCTGACTTCCTGGCAAAATACTGTAACAAATAATGTTTTTAAGACAAAAAGAAAAGACTAAAAACTCAGCATACCTGATCAATACATTGAAAAAGTCTTACAAAAATATGTGTAATGTGCAAGACTTATGGAACTTCCAACTCTGCAAAGGTGCAAGTTCCTTCTCATATGTATTCTTCAGAGTCCTGCCTGTTCTTTACAATTTTGTGGCGTTCATTTTTGATTTTGTGTATATGGTGTGGGGTTTTTTTTTTCCATTTGGGCTGTTGTGGTCATTGCGTATAGATGATATGTAATTAAAAGTGCCCAACCTAGAGTCAGAGATGGTAAGTACTTAGAGAAGTAGGTAGATGTGAGCCTCTATAAAGTAGAGGATGAAGGAGGGGATTGAACTAGAACTAGGTACTAAAGGCCAGCTAGGATTTGAAAACCAGGCAGAGTCAAACAACTTGCAGGGAAACACAGGGAACGTGTTTTCAGGACCCAAGAAGAAGGTAGGTAGAAAAAGTGAAGGGGTCTTTAAGGAAAGAAGTGAGACCAAGTTTAGAGAAGTAGGTGGGCATGAGGTTGAGATAGAATCATAGACTGATAGTGCCAGATTAGGACTTTAGAGATTATCTGTATTTTCACATGAGGAAACTGAGACTTAGAGTAAGATGATTTGCCCGAGGTCATACAGGTAGTATACAGCAAACTGTGGAAAACCCTGAATGCCTAATGCTTTTATTTTGTCTTGAAGGCAATGGCAAGCCATTTTAGTTTCTGAGAAGAGAAGTAATATGATGAAGCCATTTTCTATATAATAATTTGTTATTAATGGATAAAAGAGTTGAGATAGGTCCAGGGATTGCTACAGACACCTCCTGTGGCCAACTTTGGAGAGCCTGACTATTAAATTTTCAGAGCGAGCATTTCTACCTCAGGAATCAACAACTGATCTAAATCAGGGCTTGATTAATTATTTTGTTGATTGCCTAAATTTGAGAAAGTCAGAAAAAATGTTAATAACTCAGATTAAACTTAAAAGTGGACTTCATGGACACATTTTTGGAGAGCTTATTAAACATCTACCAGCATATCCCTGGATGGGCCCCTTTTATTGCTCCTGTTTGACATGGTTACAGAAATGTTGACTAGAGCAGAGATTCCCAAACTTATTTCTTTTTTTTTTTTAATTAAATTTATTTATTTAACTTTTAACATTCATTTTCACAAAATTTTGGGTTACAAATTTTCTCCCCTTTTATCCCCTCCCCTCCCAAACACCAAGCATTCTCATTGCCCCTATGACCAATCTGCTCTCTCTTCTATCATCCCTCTCTGCCCTTGTCTCCGTCTTCTCTTTTGTCCTGTAGGGCCAGATAGCTTTCTATACCCCTTTACCTGTATTTCTTATTTCCTAGTGGCAAGAACATTACTCGACAGTTGATCCTAACACTTTGAGTTCCAACTTCTTTACCTCCCTCCCTCTCCACCCCTTCCCTTTGGAAGGCAAGCAATTCAATATAGGCCAAATCTGTGTAGTTTTGCAAATGACTTCCATAACAGTTGTGTTGTATAGGACTAACTATATTTCCCTCCATCCTATCCTGTCCCCCATTACTTCTATTCTCTTTTGATTCTATCCTTCCCCATGAGTGTCGACCTCGAATTGCACTCTCCTCCCCATGCCCTCCCTTCTATCATCCCCCCCACCCTGCTTGTCCCCTTATCCCCCACTTTCCTGTATTGTGAGATAGGTTTTCATACCAAAATGAGTGTGCATTTTATTCTTTCCTTTAGTGGAATGTGATGAGAGTAGACTTCATGTTTTTCTCTCACCTCCCCTCTTTATCCCTCCACTAATGAGTCTTTTGCTTGCCTCTTTTATGAGAGATAATTTGCCCCATTCAATTTCTCCCTTTCTCCTCCCAATATATTTCTCTCTCACTGCTTGATTTCATTTTTTTTTTAAGATATGATCCCATCCTCTTCAATTCACTCTGTGCACTCTGTCTCTATGTATGTGTGCGTGTGTGCATGTGTGTGTGTGTGTAATCCCATCCAGTACCCAGATACTGAAATGTTTCAAGAGTTACAAATATTGTCTTTCCATGTAGGAATGTAAACAGTTCAACTTTAGTAAGTCCCTTATGACTTCTCTTTGCTGTTCACCTTTTCATGCTTCTCTTCATTCTTGTGTTTGAAAGTCAAATTTTCTTTTCAGCTCTGGTCTTTTCATCAAGAATGCTTGAAAATCCTCTATTTCATTGAAAGACCAATTTTTCCCCTGAAGTATTATACTCAGTTTTGTTGGGTAGGTGATTCTTGGTTTTAGTCCTAGTTCCTTTGACTTCTGGAATATCCTATTCCATGCCCTTCGATCCCTTAATGGAGAGGCTGCTAGATCTTGTGTTATCCTGGTTGTATTTCCACAATACTTGAATTGTTTCTTTCTAGCTGCTTGCAATATTTTCTCCTTGACCTGGGAACTCTGGAATTTGGCCACAATGTTCCTAGGAGTTTCTCTTTTTGGATCTCTTTCAGGCGGTGTTCTGTGGATTCCTTGAATATTTATTTTGCCCTCTGGTTCTAGAATCTCAGGGCAGTTTTCCTTGATAATTTCATGAAAGATGATGTCTAGGCTCTTCTTTTGATCATGGCTTTCAGGTAGTCCCAAAATTTTTACATTGTCTCTCCTGGATCTATTTTCCAGGTCAGTTGTTTTTCCAATGAGATATTTCACATTATCTTCTATTTTTCCATTCTTCTCGCTTTGTTCTGTGATTTCTTGCTTTCTCATAAAGTCCTTAGCCTCCATCTGTGCCATTCTAATTTTGAAAGAACTATTTTCTTCAGTGAGCTTTTGAATCTCCTTTTCCATTTGGCTAATTCTGCTTTTGAAAGCATTCTTCTCCTCATTGGCTTTTTGAACCTCTTTTGCCAATTGAGTTAGGCTAGTTTTCAAGGTGTTATTTTCTTCAACATTTTTTGGGGTCTCCTTTAGCAGGGAGCTGATCTGCTGTTCATGCTTTGACTTCATGTTTCTCATTTCTCTTCCCAGCTTTTCCTCTACCTCTCTAACTTGATTTTCAAAATTCTTTTTGAACTCTTCCATGGCCTGAGCCCATTGGGTGGGCTGGGACACAGAAGCCTTGATTTCTGTGTCTTTGCCTGATGGTAAGCATTGTTCTTCCTCATCAGAAAGGAAGGGAGGAAATGCCTGTTCACCAAGAAAGTAACCTTCTATAGTCTTATTTCTTTTCCCTTTTCTGGGCATTTTCCCAGCCAGTGACTTGACCTCTGAATATTCTCCTCACACCCACCTCGCCTCCTGATCCTCCCAGCCAGCATTTGGGGTCTGAGATTCAAATGCTGCTTCCAGCCTTAGGGCTTTTGGTGGGGGCAGGGCCACTATTCAGTGTGAGATTAAGTTCAGGTACTGAGGTCGGGGCAGGGCCGCCTCTCAGGCTCAGTTCCCTCAGGGGGTTTATGCACAGACCTTCCACAATGGATCCAGGCTCCTGCCCCCTTGGGGAGCCCCGGTCTGCAGCCACCTCTCAGCTTCTACTTCCCGGGGGGGCCTGAGTTATGGGGGCACCTCACTCCCCTCTCGACCCGCCAAAGAGACCCTCTCACCGACCCCCGTCACCTGTGAGTGGAGGGACTTCTGTGGCCGCTGGAGATCCCGTTCCTGAAGCCTGCTCGGATCTGTACCTCTCGGTGCCGCGGCCAAGGCAGGTCTGGGCTGGGCTCCACGTCTGCAGCGCGACGGACCTTTTGCAAGAGGTTTGCAGGTCCCTCTGTGGGTAGAGGGACTCGCGTGGCCGCTGGAGATCCCGTCCCCGAAGCCCGCTTGGATCTTTTCCTCTTGGTGCCACGACCGCAGCAGGGCTGCACTCAGCTCCCAGTCCGGGCGCCCAGTCTGAAGCGCGAAGGACCCCCCGCGAGAGGTTTGCAGGTCTCTCCGGAACAGAAATCTCCCTCGCTCCAATGTTCCGTGGCCTCTGGGTGCAGAATTCACCATGAGTTACTTCCCTGTAGCCGTTCTATGGGTTGTGGGTTCGGAGCTATGTGTATGTGCGTCTTTCTACTCCGCCATCTTGGCTCCGCCCCCCCCAAACTTATTTCTTAAACAATATTACTGTACCATAGGTTCCCAACCTTATTTTGCCTATTGCTCTTTTAAAAAAAAAATTACTCAGTGCACCCCTGGAAATCTATTTTTTTTAACCCTTTAATGATTTTTTGAAATTTGCATCTTAAATTCAATAGTTTATTGTAAATTTGTGGGAATTTTCCTACACTGAAATTTTGATGATATGATATTGCATCATATCAGTACAGTACTGCTTTGTAAATGTCATTACATGCACATATTCCTGCCAATGCATTCTAGACTTCTCAATAATGCACAACATTCTCACCTGCCAACACTTGCTTGTTAAGATCTATTGGCGGACTTAACTACTGATCAGTTACAACTTGCATTTTGTGTGTTTATTTGTAAAAATAATGTAAACACTACAACTTTAACTCTATTATATGCAAAATGAAAAATATACAAATGGTTTTTCAAAGTTTTTCTTATGTTCTTTTCTTATGCTTCCGCTGCCCGCTTATTTTTATTCAACACCCACAATTATACCTGAAGCTACTACTGCCATCCCCTGGATCATTCCAGTACCCCCCCCAAGTGGTAATATCATTTACTTTGAGAGCCTATGGTCTAGAAAAGTAAAAATTTAACGGTATAAACTCACCAGGTAGATATTGTTATCTGAGAAATTATTATTAATAACCAATTACTAATATGTGGAGGGTGTGAATCCAGGTTTTTTTCCCTATTTCCTCATTTGAAGTCCAGTCCTTGTGAAGATTGGGGCTGACAATGAGACATTCTCCTCAATCTTGGGAGGGACCCCACTCAACTGGATGAGCTTATTTCTGATTAAAGGGTAAAGAGAATCTAATCTAGGTGAATTCTGGCCCATTATGTTCTACTTAGGCAGTACTGCATGGAGAATAGATTCTTTTATCTAGATTGCTGGAAGATGTTGGTCTGGATAGAAATGAGTCTCTTTGCCCAAGAGTGACATGATGAGAGGAAAGTCCCCCAACCCTTCATTAGAATAAGCCCACCTCTCATTATAATATTCATTCTCTCATTATTTGTGAACCAGAGTTGATTTCTACCATTAGAGACATTACCTTTTCCAAAGGTATTTAAGCATTCAGTGGCCTCCAAGGTTTATCTTTGGTTTCCGAGAGAAACCACTGACTTCATTTTATTAGTTATTTACTAGCCATAATCAATAAGTTCATTATTAATTCCTCAGAAACTATGTCTCTAAGGCTTTTTATTCATCTCGTATCCTTATCTGTAGACAGCATAGTGCTATACTTAGAAAACTCTAGAGAATCAGTAAAGAAACTAATGGAGATGATTAAGAGCTTCATTAGAGAAGCAGAATATAAAATAAATGCACAGAAATCAGCATATCTAGAGCAGATGTTTTCTGCCTAATTGTTTTTCTTTGTGAGGACTCAATAGGGATGGAGAAAATGACTGAAACATAAAGTCAGCAATAATTTTTTTAAGTAGCAGAAACAACATGTTTCATCAGACCTCAAATTGCTTTATAACATAATAATCATCCAAACTAGGACTGTTTTTAAAAGTGGAAAAGTAGATGAGAGGAACAGGCAAAATATATAAAAACTGAAACCAATCAAACACAATAAGTCAGTATTTATAAATCCAAGAACATAAATCACTGGGGGAAGGAATCCCCTATCTGACAAAAACTGCTGAGAAAACTGGAAAATATGTTGGCAGAAAGAATAAACTCCAAATGGTTACGCAAACAGAATATAAAAAGGTCACATCATAATAAAAAGCAGAGAAGAGTAAAAAGAGGAACCATCCTTCCATAATGATGTCTAAGGAAAGAATTGTTAGGGATGTGTAGGGATGAACATTTTTTAAAATCGGTGTCAGTTGCATAAAATAAGAAAAATTCTAACTACAAAAAAAATCCAGAAAGAACAAAAAGGGAAACTGTATCGTATGGGAAATATCCTGGATAAAATTCTGATAACCTTTGTCAGCCTTTTGTGTCAGTTTCATATAGAGCAAATCTATAAGAACTGAAGGTAGTTTCCAACTGGTGAATGACTAAACAATTTGGGGTATGTGAAGTAATGTAATATTAATGCATCATAAGAATAATTGATAGAAAGAACAGAGAAAAGCATGGGAGGACATAGAAACTGATGCAAGGTGAGTAATACAATGATTCCAACAACAAAAAGGGAAAGAGCCAAAAATAGGCAACTGAATACTGTGTGATTAGGATGATCAAGTTTGTCCCCAGAAAAGACATGAGAAAATGCATCTTTCCCTTCACTGCAGGAGTGGGAACCTATGGGGGTAGAATGTTGCATATATTGTCAGATATGTCCATTGGTTTTGCTGAATTTTTTTTTCCTTTTAAAATTTTGGTTTATAAAGGAAAAGTTCAATGGAGAGAAGAGTGGAGGGACATATTTGTAAATGAGTGTGACATAAAAATAAAATGTATCAGTACAAAAAAGGATGAATGTAATTGATAGTAGATTGGGTGATTGACTGTATGGGACTGTTTATTTGAAATACAAAGGCTTAACAATATTTTTTTTTACATTTTTAGGTATGTAGTCTAAAATGAACAGAGGACATTAATTTAGAGTGAGGTGAAAGAATAGTAGAAAAACTGAAGGAATGGGAAGAGTCATGAGCACTTGGATAGGTCCCTTGGCCACTCCAAGTTTCTTTCACATGTAAAACATAAGAGGGTTGAACTAGAGGATATGGAAGGTCCTTTCCACTCTGGATTCTATGAACCTATGAATTGAGGACAGGAGCTAAGCAAATAATGTTAGGAGGAATGAAATAATGGGGAAGGAAATTGGAGAAGGAGTCAGAAGGGACTCATAGTCCCAAAATAATAAGATCCACAAACCCACAAGGAGAAGCTTGCCTACCTGACCCCAGATAGTCTCCCTGTTCAGTCGTGTCCTGACTATTAAAGTCAGCCCAGAGAGGATGTAATGTAACAAACATGAAAGCATCCCAGAGTCCAGGGCTACAAGTGGCATTTAAGCCTCTTTTAATGATGTACATAGTTTGGAGCTCACAGCACATTTTCCTTCTCTCCTCATTAACCTGCCAAGACTCTAGCTAACAGTGTGTGCTCAGTCAGAGGCTGTTTAACAAAGCATTCATGGGGCTGAAAGAGCTCCAGCCAGTTCTCCAAACCACACCATTTTTTTAATGTGCTTTTTCTACTCTCATAATAGACTTTTCTTTTAATACACCATCTCTCTTAATTATATCTTCATGGAACTATTAAGTTTTAATCTATCATCAGACCAGGGTCAAAATGTGCTAGTGGTTTGAGAAGAGGAAAGAAGAAGCGGGAAGATCAACTAGGGGATTGCCCTGAAATGCTCCTTAAGAGGTACAGAGAAGGGCAGGGATAGATGGCAAGCGCCAAGTTAGAAGGACTCCCAGAAACAAAACCATCCACTCTCCGGTATAGAATTAGGCTAGAGAGAGAGGTCTAGCTGAGAGGGCAGAGGATTGGAGACAGGGAGGACACATCACTTAGCTTTGCCTCAGATACAAAAATTGCTAGTCATATATGTAACAGTATATGATGGCACTTTATTTTTTTGAAAACATTTTCGTGTATGGGATTTTATTGCAAACACATCAAAGTAAACGTCACTTTATACTCAAAAGGAAAGAGCCTCCTTTTGCCTGGTAGCTCCAGAAACTATCCTATCATGGTTCTCTCACCTCTCTACTCACTCCTCTGTAGTTTTCATTGGTTTCCCAAACCCTTAAAGTCTGTTTTATGAAGATTCTGTCCTAAGTCCTTTTCTTTTCTTTCTCTACACTCTTTCCCTTGGAAATTTCATTCAGTTGCCCAGCTTGAACTGTTTCTTCTTTGTGGATAACAGCCCTGACTACCCTCCATCTTTAGTTGAAAACTATCTCCACTTGGATATCCCATAGGCATCTTGACCTAAATGTGTCCAAAGAGAGCACAGATTTAAGAGGAATGTTCAAATCTTAATTTTCCCCCTTGCTCCCAGTGGGACCTCGAGTAAGTCACAACTTCTTGGGATGTGTTTCCTTATCAATAAAATGAAGGGATTGGATTAGGTGAGCTCTGAGGCAACTTTGAACTCTAAATCTATGGTCCTATGAGTTTATTATATTTTTCTCAAAAAAAAAAAATATGCTCCTCCTCTGGTCCTCACAATTTCTATTAAAGACACCTATATTTGCCTAATCCCCCATATTTAAAATTTTAGTGTAATCTCCAATTATTCTTTCTACTTTACCCCCCATATCCAATCAATGACAAATTCCTTAAATTTGTCCCTGCCACTACCCTCTTATACAGAATGTCATCATCACTCACCCAGACTATTATAATCTCCCCATTCCCTTTCTTCCCTTCTCACCACCTCCCAATCTATCCTTTACATGGCTATTAGCTGTTGTTGTTGAATCATTTCAGTTATGTCAGACTCTTCACGACCCCATTTGGGGAATTCCTGACAAACATACTGGAGTAGTGTGCCATGTCCTTTTACAATTTATTTTGCAGATGAGGAAACTGAGGCAAACAGGGTTAAGTGACTTGTCCAGGGTCACACAGCTAGTAAGTGTCTGAGGCTGGATTTGAACTCAGGACTTGGTGATTCTAGGCCAAGCACCACCTAGCTGCCCCTAATATAGCTATTAGACTTTGCACAAACTTGCTCATATTAATCATCTACTCAAAACCTTTCAGTGACTTCCTATTGCCTGCTAAGAAAAGTTTACCTGGTATGCGATGCAATGTCCTCTTCATAACAGGACATCACCTAACCTTTCCAGACTTATCTCCTTCTAGTTCCCTGTTCTATTCTATAATATTCCCTATTCACTTTGGCTAAACTGGACTATTCTCTGCCCTCTGCTGAGCTGCCATATTTTCCTGCCTCTACACACTTGTTCCTTTTAGGAATTTCCTTCCTCAAAGCTTGACTTAAATGCCTTCTTCTTCAGGAAAACTTCCTTAATAAACTATCAACAAACATTTATTAAGTTCAGAGTAGGAAGCAGGCTCTGTGCTAGGCTGCAGGGAACCAAATACATTCATAATCTTCCCTGAACCCTCACCCCACCCTCCAGGTGTCACATAACACTTTGTTTGCACTTGTGTACTTATCACGCATTATTTTATATGATTTTATATGTCTGTGGGACTGACAGATATGACATCAACAATGCAAAGTCTTCCTGTATGCTTGAAACAGAACAACCTTTGTGCTTTTAAGGCCTCCTTACAGAGTCTATTGATCAAAAGTATTCCCTAGTTCTCGCATGACTTGAAATTCTATCTGCCTCCAAGTCTAGGTAGGGATGTCTCCCTTGAAATTATATCTGTACCACTGGGCCTGCCCTCTCCATTATTGTAAGACATATGGGCCTGGTCATGGGATACCACATTATGACTTTCCAAATGACTGCAAAAAGTTTACAAAATGATTCCTCCAAATCATCCCTGCCAGGTAGGAGTCAGAAGGACTATTATCTCCATTTTACAGTTAAGGAAAGTTTGGCTAGGAGAAACGGGACATGACCTGCCATAGTCAAGCAATTAGTCAGTGTCCCAGCCAAGATTCAAATCCAGCTCTCTTATGACTATCTATCTCCACTATGTCATACATCTCTATCTTTAATATTGGTCTATGAAAGACTTTAATATGGAATGAGGCCATCTTTGCCTCATTCCATATCCTACCTTCCAAATGGTTTTGATAAGGTCATTAAAAAAAACTTCTGAAAGAAAGCCTCTCTATGGCAATGACGTTCTTAAACGTTAAGCTGAACTTATTATTTTCCTCCCACTAAATCCTTCCCTCTCTCTGACTTCCCTATGACTATTGAGGGCACCCCCATCATCTCAATAGCCCAGGTTCTCATTCTCCTTCTTTCCCCTGACATTGCCACCACCCTGGACATACCCTCAACACTCTATGCTTGAACTATCGCCCTCTTGTTGATCTCTCCACCTCAAGTTTCTCCTCACTCCAGTCCATACTCCTCCAGGCTGTCAAATTCATCTTCCTAAATATAGGTCTAATCATATCACTTCTTTATTCAATAAATTCCAGTGAATCCCTGGCACCTCCAGAATCAAATATAAAATCCAAAGTTCTACACAATCTGACCCTATCCTGCCTTTCCCATCTTCTTAAACCTTACATCGTACCATGTACAGAGACGCTGACCTCTTTCCTGTTCTTTAAGTAAGACACTCCATCTTCAGACATTTTCTTTTTCATTCCTTTTTTTTGAAGCAATCAGGTTTAAGTGACTAGCCCATAGTCACACAGGTAATAAGTGTCTGAGGCTAGATTTTAACTCAGGTCCTCCTGACTCTAGGTCCAGTACTCTTTCCACTGTACTACCTAGCTGTACCTCCAGTCATTTTCACAGGCTGGCCTTCATGCTTAGAATACTCTCCTTCCTCACCTCTACCTCAAGGCTTCCTTCAAGTCCCAGCTAAAACCTCACCTTCATCAAAAAGCCTTTCCTGATTCCCCTTAATGTGTGTGTGTGTGTGTGTGTGTGTGTGTGTTTTGTTTGGATAAAGTTGTTTTCATGTTATTTCTCCCATGAGACCATGAGCTCCTTGGGATCAGGGCCCATCTCTTGCTTGTTTTTATATCACTAGCACTTAGCACAATGCCTGAAATATAGTAGGTGCTTATTAAATGATTATTGAATGACAGATCTATTGACTGACTTTCAATCCTCTACAAGGTCTCGGTCTGATTCCTCATGGCACTGAGATAATCCTGGGTTCTTGAAGGCTATAGTATAATCTATGGCAGGTTCCACATGCTGCAGAGGCTTCTGGAAGTGCCCTAGTAACAGAATTACTCTGTTTTCTGAATACAAATCTAGCTAATCAAGGAAAGGCAAATCAGCAGTAAGCTGACCACCTAGAGATTACTTTTTTTAAACCAGAGTAACTGATGAGACAAAGAAAATGTCCCTGAGTTCCGTGCAGCCCCCTCTCCACTGACAAATTGGGGAAGTGGAAAGAGAGTGCTAAGAATCATGCTGCTTTTAGATTATCACAAATTTTAATTTCACTACTGGTCCCTAAATGTTAGATTCTTGTCCAATGACCAAAGAGGGATCATATCCCTGGAAGATTCAAAAAGCATATAAATCTTGGCATTCTTACTACAAAAGAAACCAGAAGAAAGGAGAGAACTACTATTCAACAGACGGATGACTTTACTATTCTTTGAAGAGGCAAAGGAGTTAAAGTGTGTTTTATCATATTCTCAAATCTACCAGAAACATTATTTCTTGCATCATTTGTCCTGTATACATGCAGAATAAAGTGTACTTTTTTTTATACAGACATTGAGGAAATTGGTTTTCCTTGTCTATGCAGATTTATTACAAGAAAAAAAATTTCCCCAATGAGGAAGGAGGTGGAAGGGAGAGCATATAGATTTCTTTCTTTTTTTTTTTTTAAATAATAAGGTAGGAGCCTACTACAGATGTGAAATGTTGCATGTACTTTCAGATGAGGTCACTATATTATCCATTTTACTTGTTTTATTTTGTTACAAGAGACCTCTCATGAAACAGGAGTAATCTGTACATGTTTGTAATATTAAAACAAAAAATACCAATAAACTTTAGAAAGAAGAATATGACAATATACTCCAAATCAAATCAGCAAGTTCAAATCTGGTTTCACCACTTACAAGCTATGTGACCCTGGGCAAGTCACTTAACCCTATTTGCTTTACTTTCTTCATCCATAAAATGAGATAGAGAAGGAAAGGAAAAACAACTCCAGTATCTTTGCCAAGAAAACCCCAAATGGGGTCACAAAGAGTCAGACATGACTGAAATAACTGAACAACAATATTAGATTCTAAATTGTACAGTATATATATTTTCTCATTATTATTTTCTTCTAGTTTGATTTGAGTCCTATTATGTTAGTTGATTTCACACAAATAGCTGACTCAAAGCTAGTTCCCTTGTCAATAATGAGTCTTAAGTTGTCAAAATAAAGTAATTTTCATTCTTTGTGGCACTTTTGAGGTTCACCATTTCTAGTATCTACCAATTGCTTCTTTTGAAGAGATGATATAGAAATTTGAAATTTGATCCTGATGTAGAGACTCTTCTTTGTAATCCACAAATCTTTGACCTTTCTCTTTTTTTCTCCTGAACCATACTTTCCCCTGGGTGTCTCCTCATCCTTACCTTTCCCCACCTTTGCAATGAAGTCACCAAGTATCAGAGTATATACTGATTTGATTTGGACTTGAAACTAGGCAGAGCATCAAATGAAAAGTGTAGTGAGTTGAGAGTACAGTTTCTGCCCTCTATAAACATCAGGAAGAGTTTGGGACTTTGCCCTCCAGCCCTCCAATCAGAGGGGAGAGGAAGATGGAGGAGGTTTTGTCAGTCAAGGTTTGAGTTAGCAGCATAGTTAAGTGATCAAATGTGATGAGCTTATCCTGGGCTTTTTTTTTTTAGGACCTGTACAATCTTTTGTGGGACATTTCAGATGAACAAATATCCGAGAAGTCTCTATACTTCACACTGAATACCAACAACAAAAAGCTAAAGGCATAAAGTATTGATAAATGTGTGGTGTCCATAAGTCCCATTGTCCCTATGATGGGGGTTAAACCACCTTAGAACATAAGCCTTCCCATGGCAGGCAGTTTGTTGTATGAATGCTCTATACAGTATTTAGCTTAAGGAGAGATTCAATGAACATTCCAACCCAGCAGGATGTGGACAAGGTGCGTAATGAACTAAAGAGCTTACTACCTACAGAAATGAGATGGGGAGGCTGGCATTCTTCCAATTTGTCCCTCAGACAGTCAAAATTCTGGTATCTTCTATGAACTGAATATTCCAGCAAGGAAAATTCTATCTGACTGGTCTTTGTAGTGACCCTACATGTAATGCAAATCTCTATTGTACATCTTGTTCTCTGGAGTTGAAACCAGGCAAAGCAGCAGATGTAAAGGGGAGTGAATATTCGACCTTGGATTATTTAAACAAGTACTTAAAAATAAAAACAGTAAATGGACAATAGAAATTATATCAACATTGCTTTTGATCATTTCATCTATAAGTTAAATCAATTGCAATGTCAAATGTGAGAGGAAGGTTGTGTTAGGGGATTGATCAAGGAGCCCAGTTTTATAAATACGTGCAGTGTGTTCTGTTGATGTAATTTTCCCATGAAAGTTCCATGGAATTCAAAATATGGACAGGTAAGTATTGTTTCCAAACTGCTTACTACATGAAGAAGAGGAGCCTTTTGATTGGCTGCTAAGCAAGTCAATGAAAATGATTATCAAAAGCACCAACATGATTCAATTCCTCTTTCTTCCCTGGCTGTGATCAAGGGAAGATATACTATCAGTCTTCGGGTGGGGAGAGAGACCTCTGTCTTAATCCCTCCCACACAGATCCTGTTCTTTCCCACTTTATGTTCATTCTTTCCTCTTTTCTGTGTTTTCTCTTTTTCTATGTCTTCTCCTCCTCTCTGACCACTCTTCAGACCCTTTTCTGGATCTTCATCTATGTCCCACCCACTAATCACAGATGTTCTGTCTTTGATCTTTTTCTCTTCTCCCTAAATTAACTTGCTTGGTGATCATCAGTTCCCCTTGGTTTCAACTATTATCTCAGCATAGATGATTCCAAAATCTATTTCTCTAGCTCTAATATCTCTCTTGACTTCTAGTCTTGGTTCTCCAGCTGCCATTTTTATGTCTCAGACTGGATGTCCAATAGACATCCTAACCTCAACATGTTCAAAGGAGAACTCATTATCTTCCCTTGAAAACTTTTCATCTTGCCAGTTCTGTTTTGAGAACCACAATCCTCTTAGTCACCAACATACATTCATTTACCCAGGCTTTAAACCTCAGTGTTGCTCTCAACCTCTCATTCAAAGTAACCTCACATATTTAGTCTGTGGTCAAGTCTGGTCATTTTTACCTTCAGATTCTTTCCTGCATTTGTTCCCCATTTTTTACTGACAAGCTACCTTATTATTTCAGTCCCTTATTACCTCATACTTGCTTTATTGCTAATAGCTTTCTGGTTGATCTCTATGCCTGAAGTCTTGACCCATTCTAGTCTATCTTCCAATCAGTTACCAAATGATTTTCCCAAAGTGTAGGTCTAATCATACTTCCCCCACCCCATTCAGTAAACTACATTGGCTCCCTATTATCTCCAGGATCAAACATAAAATCCTCAGTTTGGCATTTAAATCCTTTCACAACCTGATCCCTTACTACTTTCCCAGTCTTCTTACACGTTACTCCCCTCCATATAGTCTATGATTCAGCTAAACCAATCTACTTACTGTTCCTTAAGCAAAATAGTCCATCTCCCAACTCAGTGCCCTTTAATTGACTGCCCTCAATGCTCTCCCTCCTCATTCTGCCTCCTGGATTTCCTGGTTTCTCTCAGCTTAAATACTGCTGTTGTCATTCAGTCATGTCCCACTCTACATGAACCCGTTTGCAGTTTTCTTCCAAAGGTACTGGAGTGGTTGGCCACTTTCTTCTCCAACTCATTTTACAGATGAGGAAACTGAGGCAACAGAGTTAAGTGACTTGCCCAGGGTCACCCAGCTAGTGTCTGAGGCCAGATTTGAACTCTGGAAGATGAGTCTTCCTGACTCAGGGCTCTATGCACTGTGCCACCTAGAAGCTTAAATCCTACCTTCTGCTGGAGGTCTTTCTAGGTCTCCCACTATCCCTACCTCCCAGTCCTTTCCCTCTGAGCTTACTTTCTATTATATATGTGTGTGTTTGCATGTATGTGTGTATGTATATGTATGTGTGTATATATGTATGTGTATATATACACACATATGCATGCATATATATACCCATATATATATATATCTTGTGTATACATAGTTACTTGCATGTTGTCTTTCCCAATGTAACGTAAGCTCTTTGTTAGCAGGGCCCATGTTTTTGCCTTTCTAGTCCTTAGAACAGTGCCTGACACATAAGAAGGAATCATCTGATGCTTTTTTGACTGACTGTCATTTTTGGAGGCACTACAGGACAGATAACTAGAGTAAAGCACAGTCCTGCCCCCCAAAAGACCTAACTGAGCAGAAAAGATTCACACAGCAATAGTTTAATACTAAATAGAGTCCTATGCAAGTGCAGAGAAGGGAGAGATCCCATGAGGCAGGGGGATCCAGGAAGACTTCATTAAGGAAGCATCATTTCAGCTAAGCTGGACCTTGAATGGAGAGTAAGATTTTAACAGTCGGAAGCGAAGGTGGTGTTAAGACTGATGCGGGAAGGTGACGGGCAAGGAAAGGCATTTGGGGCCTTGGGAATAGGGTGAGCAGAGGCATAGAGACATCAGTCTAGAAGTTGGAGAGCATGGACATCAGAAGAACACAGTTCCGAGAAGAAGGACTTTTACACTTTATTGGGACAGTTGGATTAAGCTGTATAAAGAAACTGCATGTCTGTGACTATTGGAGCGGTCATACAGGTTCACTCCTCTCCTTGTAGTCAAATAGCATAAACCACAGACAATAAATATCACATGGGAAAACTAGGCAGAAGGAAGGGAAATTTAACAAATGCAGGTAACCTTGATAGAGAAGCCCTAGGACACTTTAACATCATTATTATCCCCATGAATCAGGATTTTAAGCATATTCCATAATTAGAAAAAGTTGCAGTCTTGGAATTCAATCACCATCAATTTACTCAAAGTACAAAAATAAAATTCTTTAGGAGAGCTGCAATTATATTTTTCCCCATCGTTCAACTGGCTGGCTACTGTACTCTAGTGCCAAATGTTCAGGCTTATAAAATACTGCATCTGCAGGTGGTCTTGGACCCGGGCCTGCAGACAGCATTTTAAGCTCCTTGAGGGCTCCCCCTCTTTCCACTTCCTGTAGTCTTCCCCAATCCAGTCTTCTGTTTCAGCCATGGCAACTCGAGGCAGTAGACTTGAATTTAATTCAGTCAACATTTATTAAGCTTACACTAATCTATTAAGATTACACTAATCTATGTAAGGCAATAGGCTACTTTCTTGGAGGGGGGGGGATGTTATAAAGATGAAATTAGATATGATCTCTGCCTGCCTTTGGGAGTTTACAGTGTAGTAGATCAATTACCACCTCCTTCAAGAAACTTTTCCCAATTCCCCTGGTTGTTAGCACTCCTACCCAACACAAACATTTTACATTTATGGTGTTTATTTATTTGTATTTATCTATACTTTTATGTGATATACATGTGCGCATATATGTATATATGTGTGTGTACATATACACATATGTATACATTGTATATGTTATGTATAATGTGTGTACATATGGACATATACATACAATCTTGTACAAGTTCATCATTAAGGGCAGGGAATATATCATTTTAATATTTGAATCCCTAGTGTTTAACACACAGAAAGGACTGAATAAATACTTAATGATTGATTAATGGGGAAGAAGGAGATGAAGACAGTGAAACATAATTATAATACAAATAAGAATATAAGTACATAGAAAAGATATACATTTCCATAAGAGATTCATGGAGGGAGATTCTGAAGAGAATGGTTTCAAACTCCTATAATATGGACAAGAATGTTATTGTTGTGGTTTTAAACATGCAGGCAGAAATGCCATGAGTAACTGGTAGCTTAATGCCCTTCTCCCCCTTCCCCAACTCCTCTCCTTCAAATGTTTTGGTGCTTCCTTGACTTGTCAATGCTTCAAAATAGTCACTATGGAAGGCACTTGTTCCAGTGGAGGCATGAGGGGAGCTTAAATGCCCAATGATGAAGAGGGGTATTTATTGCCAATATTTATTGCCAACCAGCAATACTTATCATGAGTTGTGAATGGTGTGGTAAGTTATATTGCTTCTCCTCTTAGGTGGAGAAGAGGTAAAAGAAAATGAGTAGCTCACCCTAACCTGGCAGGAAGAGTTGGAGTCGCTCTGTGGAGAGGTACTGGGGAAAGGCTTACAAAGTGCCTTTTGGATGCCAGTTAGATAGTAGTGAGTCCTATAGGCCAGGCACTCTGAATCTAGAAGAAAATTGAAGCCACAGAAGCAAGAAATGCTGTGGAATTTCATAAGACAGCAGCAAAAATCCTGGAGGTGAAGTTGATGGCTTTGGAGATAGCTCTTACTAATCACTAGGTATTCTGGAGATAGACAGAGTCAGGGTAGGAGTCAATTGAATCAGTCACCCCCACCCAACCTGTAGTAACTAACAAGGTATGCTAGCCCCAGCTACCTTTATCAGGTGAGATGCTGGATAAGGTGAGGCTTGTCTATAGGGTAGTGGGGTTGGAGGCTGGAGGTGAGACATGGGGTGAGGAATAGAGCCTCTATCTTCTCCTCTCACCCCTCACTTGACAAAAGCATGATCCTGTGAACTTCAGAGAGTAGGAGGATTCCAACTTTTCATCAACATTCTAGCAGTGTCTCCTGGCAGCAGTATTTCATCGGGAGTTAAGAACAAATCACACGCACCAAAGAAAAGCAGCTTCCGGATCCTACAGACTCTGCAAAGGGGAGAAAAAAGATTTCCAACAAAAGGGCATTTCCAGAAGTTGAGTTGCCCCCTTTGGCAAACTATGTCCTCTGGACTTGGTCCCACTTACCACATACGCTGAAGGTACCTGTGGGTGCAGGTGGGAGGAAATAGGGAGGGAAAGAAGTGTATGTGGGGGTGGGAGGGTGGGAGGAGATATTTTGTACCAGTTATTTTTATTAGGCTATCGTAGCAAATGGCAATTTCTGAAATAAAATTGGAAGTCTGGCTGCCTGATTGGGATCTGCTCAACTGATAAGCAGTGCTCACCCAATGAGGCTTATAAACTAAACAGCCACAGTGGTGCAGCTGTAAATTGGTTCAGCCATTCTGAGCTTGGAACTATTCCAGTTAGTAATGCAGCTAACAGCTAACATTTATATAGAGCTTACTAGGTTCCAGGTACTTTGCCAAGTGCTTCAGTTATTATGTTATTTGATCTTCACAATAACCCTGAGAGGTAGCTGTGGAGATATGGGGCAGTTTGGAAGAGAAATAGGTTGGGGAACAGAGGGGGAAATAATGAATTCTGTTTGGGGCATATTGAGTTTGAAATGCTGATGGGAAATCTAGAACAAAATATCTAATAGACGTTTGGTGATGAAGGACTGTCAGTAAAGACAGCAGCGCTGGATATGTAGATCTGGATAGAGATGGCAGTGGAAACCTATGGGAGCTGATGAGTGAAAAGAGAGAAGAGGACCCAGGAAGGAGTTTGGGGTTATATTTACAGTTAGAGGACAAGCGTGAGAAAAGTCAACAAAAGAGATAGAGGGAACAGTTGGACAAGTATAGTAGAAGGAGAATTGAGAGAGAAATAACATGGAAACTCAGAAAGGAAAGACTGAGGATACAGGAGGAGGATCATCTTCTGGTGAGTCAAGCATCAGAGACTGCAGAGAGGTCCAGAAGGATGAAGAGTCAGAGAATTTCCACTAGATTGAGCAGCTCAAAGACCCCTGATAACTTTGAGGAGAACAGTTTTCGGCTGAGTGTTGAAATTGGAAAACAGACTGAAAAGGGTGGAGAAGTGAGTGGGGAGAAGAAGGAACTGGAAGAAATGAAAGAAGACAGTTTTTGTTGTTGTTTGTTTGAGGAGTTTGGCTGTGAAAAGGAGAATATAGGATAATAGCTTGAGGGGATAGTAGGGTCAAGTAAGAATTTTTTAATTACAGGGAAGACCCAAGAGTATGTATAAGCAATAGGGAAGGAACTGGTAGTTAAAGAAAGATTGGGGGTTAGGGTGGGAAGAGAATGATTATAGAGACAATCTGCCAGGAAAGATGCTTCACTATTTGACTTGTGTTTCTTGCCTGGTCTATTAAATAGAGTCTACACTGGATGAGAGTTCAAATCACATATTTCGCCATTCTAAGTAACAAGAGAACCTCAAGAGTGATCTGGAGGATCTCTTACACTCCTATGCACCACTGAGTGGTCTTTGAGTACAAATAGTCCTCTTGTTTTGATCTATATCTTACCACTGGACTCCCTTGACTTTAGAGAAGAGAGTGTGGCTGATGACTTTGCGCAGCCCTGCCTCACTTAAATCCAATTCACTTGCAAGTCAGGACATCACCCTCTTGATATCATTGGTCCCATCTGAGAGCAAAGGATGAACAGCAAGCAAACTGACCTCATGTTCTAGCTCTGCTACATATCTATCATACAAGCATACCCTTGTAGCCTAAAACCCAGACTTTGCCTTCCACTAGCTCCCTATTCAGACGTTTTATATTTCTAGTTTTGATCCTGTTTTTGTAGATAATATCACCTCATGCCTCTGGCTTGTTGCAACTTCATTGATCTTCCACCTCATTCTTTATGTTCTCATTCCTTGCTCCACTGCATTCCTGAACTCTATCAGTGCTGGTACTTCTTTGCTGACCTTCTGCCTATTTTCCAAGTAGGATAGAGTTCAACTATAACCATGGACCCATTGGTGGCCACTTTTCTGGCTAGAACTATGCCTTCAAACTGCCCAGGGGCTAGATTGGATGCTTTCTACTGATGATTTAGGAATATACAGTTTTGCCACGCTCTCAGTAAATGCACCTCCTTCCACCCAGGTTCTAGGGAATCTAACAACCTTGGTGAGCACATTATAATAGTAGCCAACAGAACTATTGGCCCAGAATACCCCCCTGCAACAGGACCTGGGTCACAGGGAAATACTTCAGGGCAAGGGCTACCTCTGTCTCATGCCTCCCACCCCCACTCTTATCCCCATCTAATCTGTTACTAAGTCCTGTCAATTCTGCCTTTGCAATGTCTCCCATAAAGCCTTCTTCTCTCCTCTAATGCTACCAGCACCTAGGAATAGGCCTTTTTCACTTATGCCTGGGATATTGCAATAGCCTTCTTATAAGTATCCTTGAGTCAAGTCTTTTCTTCCTCCAGTCCTTCCTCCACTTAACTAGTAGAGTGATCTTGCCAAAGATCAAGCCTGACCATGTTAACCCCAATTCAACAAACTCCTGTGGCTGTCCTTTACCTCTAGGATCAAATATAAAATCCTTTGTTTGACTTTTAATTCTATACGTTTCTATCCTTCCACTCTTCTCCACACTTTACTCCCTTCTATATACCCTATAATCCAGTGACTGGCCCCTTTAATGTTCCTTGAATACTTCATCTCTCAGTTTCATGCATTTTTACTATCTCCTATGCCTGCAATGTTCTCTCTCTTTACTTTCACTTCCTAATTTCCTTCAAGCCTCAGTTTACCTTCTGCAAGAAATTTTTCCTTGTCACTCTTAACACCAATGACTTCCCTCTGAGATTGTCTCCCATTTATCCTGTCTATATCTTGTATGTAAATTGCATGTTGTCCTCTCCATTATAATATAAGCTACTCAAAGGCAGGAACAGTTTTTGCTTTTCTTTGCATCCCCCAGTATATCATACAGTGCCTTATATAAACACTTAAAAATTTCTTACTGACTGATTCTATAAAGAGAGTGCCTATCCACAAATCTAGCTGAATATCTCTTTACAGGGAATGATCCTGAGTCCTCTAATCAAATCTTCCTGGGTTAAGAGACCAACTGGAACCATCTTTTTACCATTGGCTATTTAGCTCTGCTTGGAGTATGCCTTTTTGGTATCATGACATGACAGATTACTTGCTGGCCCATGACCTACCATAATAGGACTGATCACCATATTTAAAAAACAAACAAAAACTTTCAGGAGCTCTTCAGGAGTCCTTGACCAACCCACTTCCTGCAAGCACTGTGGTATATGCCATCATATTAGAGGCACTAGATCAGACTTTCAGGGAAACCAACTGACTCTGGTAGATTAATTTACAGATGATCTGGCTGATTCAGTATGCCGTGATTTTCAGCAATGAAGTAGGAAGATATCCTCCTGTAGTCTGAAAAACAGTGTATCCATGTTCAGAATCACCTAAATCCCTCAAAGATGGCCCTACTTCTCCCTCCAATTTCCTCCACCCTGCTTCATCTCTGAAGGTTTAGAGAAGAAAGCTACCACATTCTAATTTAACTCAACAAGCATTTATAAAACATTCACTATGAGCAAGTTCCTCTGCTAGGCTCCAGAGGTACAAAGACAGAAAAGGAACAATCACTGCCCTCATCAAGCTTATATTCTACAAAGGGAAGATGAATTCAATATGTTGACAAGTAAGTGCCAAGATATGCAAAGTAATACAAAGTAATTTCAAAAGGAAAAGTGCTTTTCAGAGGGATGATCAGAAGAGTCCTCCTATGAATAAGTTATTTTGACTATTATAAATACCCAAATAAGCTACAAAGGACATATGAATGAAGATGCTATCTGCTTCCAGAGAAAGAACTAATAGACGTATAGAATGGCTTTGCATATGTTTATATATATATATACATATATATGGTGTGTATATATACATATACATACATACATGTGTGTAAGCCTAATGGTAGCCATCTCTACAGCAGGGGTGGGGGAGGGGGAAGAAAAATAAAGTTACATGATAACTTTATTATATATTTCAAAGGAATAGCAAGTTGTACACAACAGATTTGCAGTTTCGTGTATAATCATCTTTTCTCTATTCTACTATGTTAAGGAAATGTTTGCTTTATTTCTTAAGTTCAAAATACAAAAATAAAATTTTTTAAAAAAAAGAAAGAAAAGTCCTCCTTATGAGGTGGCACCTAAACCTCAAAAGGAGATAGATTCCAAGAGGCTGAGGTAAGATGAAAGAACAGACAGAAAGGCACAAGGACAGCAGACAGAATGGTATGGATGCACCATATGCGACTGCAAGCAGGCCAGTTCTAAGGTAGTAACTGATAATGAATTGGTGCCTCTTCTTTCAGCTAACAGAGCATCCTAAATGGGGCTCATAATCAAAATTCAAAACTCAACTCAGAAGTGATTATGGATCTCTTTTAGCAGTCTCTTTTATCTGAGAAGAGGAACATCAGTTCATTGCCAGTTACCATCTGGATTCAGATCAGTTTGCCACATTCTGTTATCATAGAATCATAGGGCTGGAAGGGAAGTAGAGGTCATCTAATCTAGTCCCCAGCCTAAGACATGCCCTCCTCTACAACATCTTGTTAAGAAGTTCAATCATCCTCTGCTCAAATACATTCAGATCAGCTAATCAATCATCTGAGGAAGAAAGATAAAATGAATGAGACAAAAGACAAATAAACTTTTCTGGGAAGAGAGAGGAGAGAGGCCAAAGTCTAGTGAGCATTGAAGATGGGCCAAGCAGGGTGCCATACTGGAGGATCCTGGACACAAAGAGGAAGCATGAAAATACTGAGGTCTGGGGATGAAGAAAATTTAAAAGAGAGTATAGAAATGAAAATAAACTGCCAACTCCTCAGTTTGTTTTCCCTGATACCTATAGATAAGTGTACTTTGCCAATTTCTCAGGGCTTACTTTGTCGTCTACAATTTAAAGATGATTCTATTAAGCTTAATATCTGCTGTCAAAGAGATTCCTGCACTCAATGTGATATTGAAATAGATAGAGTTTTAGGTGCCCTCTAGCTCTAGAAGATTTTAAGAATATAGAGTCAAAAACCAGGACTCCATGGGATTGTTTCAGTGAGAGCAAAGAATAAAAAATATTTTAAAATGTTTTTGGAGGTGTCAGGAAAAGATGTTGCAAGGAATAGATGGGTAAATAAAATTAATATGGATGTTTTCCATCGGGATGTTTTCCTAGACTTTATTTCTGTTGCTGCTCAGTATTTCCGCATCCCTAGAAAGCAGATAGAAGCAATATCTCCACTTGACACATGAGGAAAATTAGTTCTTTATACCACACCATTTGCCCAAGGGAACATAGTAATTTAATGGCAGGTTCCAGAACTAGAACCCAAGCATCTTGACTCCTAGTTCTTCCTACTATACTATGTCAGTTTCCTTTTTCTACCCCTGAATTTTTAATGGATAAATTTTGTTTTGACATCATATAAACATGAATATATTCACAAATGAATTCCCTCAAAATGCACAATCCCCCAAACAGTAAAATAAAACAGAATAGAAGAGCAATTTTAACTGGTAGTAGAGCAGTTTTATCATTCAGTGGTCTAGGTGTTTTCTGAGTTAGTTATAAACATTACCCACTATTTCTTAATGGGATTTTTTTTTTTGCTGCTTAAAGCTTTTTCTTGTGTGTGTGTGTGTGTGTGTGTGTGTGTGTGTGTGTGTGTGTTTTCAGGTGATGCAACAAATAGAGTGCCAAGTCAGGAATCCAGGAAGACCTGAGTTCAAATATGACCCCAGATTCTTACTAGCTGCATGATCTTAAGCAAGTCTCTTATCCCCAGTTTGCCTCCATTTCCTCTTCTGTAAAATGAGGATAATAACAGCACCTGCCTCCCAGGGTAGCTTTGAGGATCAAATGAGACAATAATTTTAAAACACTTAAAACAGTACCTAGGACATAGTAAGTGCCATATAAACGTCAGCTATTGTGTATAGAGTTGAGGTAATTCTATATATTCTTCTTTTAGCTCTATTTCCCCCTCCTCCCTTTTTTTTGCTAAGAAATAGGGCATGGTGAGTGGAACTGGAAAATTATCTCAGTTAAACAGAGAAATGGAGACGGGGGAAAGTCTCCAATAAACACAAAAATGCTCAAAGCAAAGTGTAAGAGGAATCATTTTTTTTCCAAGCCGTGGTGGAACTGGATTGGAAAATCCTGCAAATTTTAAAAATAATCTCTTGGAAGGCAAAGTAAAAGGCATCTTCTAGCATCACCCCTGAGTTCTCATATAATTCATGCCACACACACTGTAAAGGAATTGCAAAGTCAAAGAGGTGGCAGACACTCAGTAAGTATGTGTGCAAGCAAAGGAATGGAACAGATTGCTACTGAGATTTTTAATGATTAATAGAGATGAATTACAACTGCTAAAAAAGGGAGAAACAACTTTATCTGCTTTTAAGCTATCAAAATAATTGCATGTCCAAATGTTTGTTACACAATGTGTGGGGAAGTATTTTAATAGTATCATCAAGAGAATATGGTTTTAACATTAACGTTATAGGTAAGGTGGAAATGAATGAGAATAAGGGATTTTATTTTTGTGGGACAGTGAATCTGCCACAAAATCCTACCCCAATGCCTAATGATGGCATGTAGATTATTTTGCATTCTCAAAAGGTGACAGTAGACCACAGTCTCTGGCAGGTTCACTCAAGCTCAAATGAATGAATAAAAAGGCATTTATTAAGCCCTTACTATGTGCCAAGCACTGTGTTAAGCATTGGAAATACAAATATAAAAGCAAATACAGTCCCTCTTCTCAAGAAGCTTATATTCTAATGTCAACATATAAAGGAGAGTGGTGACAAGAAAGGGACACTTTAATAAAGAAAGTTATAGGCATGGTAAATAGGGAAATAGATTGGCACACCCCATCCAGGAACAGTGGGACAAGTGATTTTATGGTGGTTCATAGTTCCAGGACTAGGGAGACAGTGAGTTACAGTAGAAAGGCACTCTGGAGCCAGGGGACCTGGACTTAGATTTCACCTCTCATGCTTACTTTCTGTGTGATTCTACGCAAGTCTCAATCTCCGTGGATATCATACTAGGGGCTGGACTACTTGGCCTCTGAGATCTTTTCCAGCTGTAGATCTCTGATCCTGTGGTGTCATAATAAATATCAGAAATGGAATACGTATATAACATATTCGTGTATATACGTAGATAATATATATACATATGTGTATTTATGTATATGTTTGTGTATATATACATACATACCTATACATATATATAATATGCATATATACATACTTGTGTGTGTGTATATATATATATATATATATACACAACCACTTAATTGTAGTCTTTTGGGGGAGGGAAGAGGAGGGAGGTAGGTAGGAGGAGAAGGGGTAAAAAAGAACAAAGTAAAAAGTGCACGTCAGAGTACAAAAGAAAACTTACAAGGAAGCAAAGTTCATATGTGTCCATAGCTCTGAACACAACGCGGAATATTTATTATTTAGGCTTTCTTGAAATGGAAATTTATTGCTGTATATTTTGAATCCTCTCTTACATTCTGCTGTGCACATTGCAATTTTTTTTCGTTTTGTATTTGTTTCAATATTTAAGTTTATAATGTTTCTTTTTCTTTTCTTATGTATTTAAGTCTAAAATTTTTTTAAAAATTATAAAGAAATGGGTTGAGGAGAAGGGAAAGAGAAAAGGAGGCACTTTCAGTTGGTGAGCAGATGACTAAAGAATGAGGAGTGAAGAAAACCTTAATGGCTGGGACTCCCTGAAATAATGATCCAGAAGAAGCAGTGGAAGCAGAAGTTTCTTTAGGGTGACAAAGCAGTTGGTAAAGAGGAGATTGCTGGAGGATAAATAATAAAGTGAAGTGTGATGCCTAGGGCTTTCCTGAAATAGCAGGTAGGCTGTCAGTATGGTTCTGATGACACACTGTGCCTATTTTCCAAGAACCAGTCTAGAAAAGTACAGAGACTCCACACCAGTAGGCTGGTAACTCAGATAAATTCTTTGACTCTATAATCCATGACACAAAGAAAATACAAAAATGGATCTTAATCCTGTGCCTGGATAGCCACAAGGCATAGGGTACCAGATCCATGGAACTGAGAACTAGAACTGGGCTACTGGTTCTTTCACCTGTGCAAGCTCCCATGATAATAACAGAAAAAGAATATCATAGACCACAAAATGTAAAGCTAGTAGGGACTTTAGAAGGCATGTCCCATCACTATGCCTTTGCATAAGCTATCGCCCATGCCTCGGATGCCCTCCTTCCTCTCCTCCACTTGTTAGAATTTCTAGTTTCCTTCAAGGCTCAGCTCAAATGCATGTAGTACCCAAGGACTTTCTTGATCCTTATATCTATTAATGCCTTTCTCAAAAAAAACTCCTTGTATTTATTTTGTATACAATATGTTCTGTATTTGTACTTAATCACTGCACACAATTTTTAGATCATCTGTAAATATTAACTTAGTTGTTGGTATTCTAAATGTGAGAGCCTTGTCTACCAACTAGCAAGTGGGCATACTAGTGGGAAAACTGAAGTGTGTCAATCTGAGCATTCTTTCTGTCATCAAAGCCAAAAGATTAGGATAAACACAAAGATGGCTCCAAGATTCCCCTGAGAGAAGCAAATGAAGGAGTTGGGTTTTTTCATGTGTCACTGTTAATAAGAAATACTTCATTAGACACCTGCTCATCTCACGTTGCAACATCTATAAGCACTTGCAAAAAGACCACCATGAAAATGAGTGTAATGTATGCAGTCTTTTGAAGATAGTGAAGTAAGAAAGCAAAAGTCTGTGAAGAGTTGGATAAGATCTTCCAAATTTAATCAACAAATACTTTGATACTCTGTGACTTGAGTGCAAAGATAGAAAGATAAAGGGGAGGGTAACAAACAAACAAAAACGCACGTTGAAAATATGACTCAGGAATAAGAGAAGCCAAATGCCTGGTTATAAACCATGAATACATTTTTCAAGAAAAGAATTTGAAAGTGCTGGACATGGTAAACGTCCAATGATATCACAAAAAGTAGCATTTACTATGTTTTAAAAGACAGGAAAAGGATTGTTACTGATGTAAGAATTATTTCTCAGTCAGTTGTCTGTGTAGTCAAACTACTAATTTGCTAGAGCAAAGAAAAAATACAAAGCTAGAAGAAAGAATAATAAATGAGAAAAAGGTGCAATTAAAGCAACACCAATCTGACCTAGTTTAACAAGTTACTAATTGCTTTAAAAAGGTGAAGGAAGAAGGAAAATGATGAAGGAAAGGATATCGATACCAGTTATAATCATTTCATATAGAAGTTTAATTTATGGAAATCAATAGCAAGGGCTTCTAGGCAGCACAGTGGATAGACCGCCAGGCCTGGAGTTAGGGAGACCTGAGTTCAAATCCAGCCTCAGACACTACCTATGTGACCCTGAGCAATTCATTTAATCCTGCTTGCCTCAGTTTCCTCTTCTGTAAAATGTACTGGAGAAGGAAATGGCAAACCACTCTAGTATCTTTGCCAAAAAACCATCAAATGGAGTCACACAGACATGACTCTCAAATCACTGAACAGCAACACAAAATCAGTGGACAGTCTGATTTCCACTTTCATGTTCTCTACATGTCTGGAGAACACAAAAATGATACTATTATAGGTCACTATCATGGTGACACTATGATGTGGCAAAATTAGAGTATAAACAAGTCATATAAGATAGACAAGTGTGAGGAGTTGTGATCTGCCTGGTTAAAGAGAAATAGCCACATGGAAGAGATCCTAGACCTATTTGTGAGGATTGTGGATAATTATTACCAGAGAACATTGGGTAATCATCTGAATAGGATTTCATTTATAAGAGTTGACACTTCTTTTTTGAGTTGTTGGTCCTGCTCTGTTTTCATGTTCAATAGTAAACAGATAAATTCGTGTGTGTGTGTGTGTGTGTGTGTGTGTGCCTGTAAAAATGCATGTGCAGTCTGGCTACTTTTCAGATATTAGTAGTTTTAAAGTAGTAGATAGCCCAGATACTGTTACATTATGTGCCAGTTGGGTTAGCAGCAGAGACAAAAACCTGAGTGCACACATTACGTAAACAGTTGACATATGATTACACAAGTCATTCCCAGCTCCCATTTTTCTCAGATGTATAAATTTTTTATTTGAATGTGTGTTAAACATTATTATCTCTTCTGATAGATGTTAACTCATCTTCATTTCAATCAGTGTGCAGTTTTTAAAATGCGCTTTGTGCAGATTTCTAGGATGTTTCTTTGTGTGGGCTAAACTCGTAGTATCTGAAATGTTTTGTTCTCTGTTAAATATTGACTGAAATAAAAGTCAAATCCTTCTTCTCATCCCTGCCTGGGATATCAATAAACTCCAGTGGTTCCCTCCTACCTTTAGGCTCTGATATGCACTTCTCTTTTTGACAGTTTAAACTCTTCACAAACTTACTTCAACCAATCGTTCCAATCTTATTATACATTAGCTTGCTTAAGGACAATCAAATTAAACTCCTTGTTGTTCCTCAAACAAGATTCTACATCTTCCATCCCCATACTTTTACACAGGCTCTCTTCGTCTCTGTCTCTGTCTGTCTCTGTCTCTGTCTGTCTCTGTCTACCTCTCTTTCTGTCTACCTCTCTCTCTCTCTCTCTCTCTCTCTCTCTCTCTCTCTCTCTCTCTCTCTCTCTCTCTTTCTCTCTGTTTCTTTCTCTCTCCCCCCACTCCCCACTTCAGAGACCCTCCCTCCTCATCTCCACCTTTTAGAATCTCTAGTTTCCTTTAGGGTTAAACTCAAATACCACCTTCTACTTGAAGCCTTTCTCAATCCTTTTATCTATTAGTGCCACCCCCAGAAAATGTCCTTGTATGTATTTTGTTTGTATCTCATATGCACGGGATATAGTAGGCACTAAATAACATCCCCCCCCCAAGAAAGTAAAATAGATTATATTCTGACAGAAAAAATACTTGATATTATGCAAAAGTTTTCAGTTAATGAGCAGTTGAAGTAGTCAGATCATCGACTCCTCAGGGCAAAAATCAGAATTACTAAAATAGCAAGAAAAAATAAGAATAAAATACCATAATTGAAGCAACTCAGTCATGAACTATTGAGATAAGTACTCTGCAATAATAAAACGGGAAATGGAAATCAGAAATTATGTTGACACTGATTTTAATAATTTTATATAGAAGTTTAATCCCTATAAGTATATTGCCACAATAAGGAGGCAAGGGGGGAAAAGGGGGGAAAAAGCTACAAAAGCCCCTTAGTCAGCAAACATTTAATTTATTCACCAAGCAGAAACATATGGCAGCAAAGGTAACACCCACTTAGAATATAAACTTGTTTGCAAAACCTTATAAAGATGGGATGAACAAATATGAGTAATATTATCTTATAAAGCAGAGAAAATCAGTAGAGGGGAAAAACAGTTTAAAGATAGCATGGCAATAGATCTAAGCAAAGTCATCCCAAGGGCATTTAAGGACAGAGGGAAAACAAAAAAGATCTGAAAAAACTTTTCACCATTATAGATGGCAGAACCTTCACACTTGAGCATGAACATTATAACTCCAGAAGTCTTCTTCTATAGACATATGCACATTTTGTAAATGGAGGGAGAGGAGAGTTGAATCTCAGTTCCCCCCTCCTCCTGTTCAATAGGCATAAAGGATTTAGTCGATAAGGTAACAAGGTGCTAAACAAACTGTAAAGTGTGGTCATACCTTAATGAGGCATGAATAGAACCCTTAAGTGAATCAGAACAGAGTTGACTAGCAGGTTAGTCATTTCATGGACATATATCTAGCTATATATCTACAATAAACTCTGGAAGGTTTAGATGGGGTAGAAGAAGATTAAGGTTCAGGAGTTCTTCATGGAGAAGACCCCTACATGGGAGAGAAAGATATATCTCTTTGAGAAAGCATCCCATTTAGCAGGTCAAGAATTTTCAGTTCAAAGAACAGATGAGGGATCAGAAATTCATACTTCAGATAGACATAGATACAAAGAGATAGTAACTTGAGGGAGGAAGCAGAGATGAGAAATAAAAGTAGAGAAGAAAGCTGGCTGCTAAGAATGGCAGACTCTGGTGACCCAGGACTATAGTATATGAAGAGAGAAAAGACTTAAAATAACAAGAACCTCACTAGGATTGGATACTAAGTTTCAGCTCACTGTTTCCATGGATACTTTGTATATTTGTGGAAGAGTATGTGTCAGGTTTATGGGGTGAGTATTTGTAGCTACTATTTTTACTATGCCTCCTTTGTAAACATCATAGGCAAGAACTAAATCTACTGGCTGATACTGAAAAGGGAGCACACCAGCAGGGGTTCATAAGCCATAATTTTAGAAGGGTGGGTCTATAGGGTACACCTTTGAATACAAAATAGCTATTACCTTCAGTGAGGATAGAGGTCTGAGTTTAGGGTAGAGAATCTTAGATAGATACATATATACATACACAAACATATATATAGCTATAGGTGTCTATAGCTGTATCTATGAAAATATACAAACATATGTGTGCATATGTCATCTCCATGACAAACTGTAATATCTTTAAAGGTGCGTGTTTTTCTCTCTCTCAACATCTATCTTAGTGTCAGTCATAGAGTTAATAAATGCTTGTTGATTAACTAAAACTGAAATTATCTGAATGTGCTGAACATAATTGCTTTTAAATGTGACACAGTACTTTAGGAGATCTGGTGAAAGGGACTGCAGAAAATCAAAATAGTAATAGGTTATTGATGTCCAGATGTTTAGAGATTACTAGACATTAGTGCTAAGTTCAAACCATATTCTTAAAATATGAACTCTATCTTACTTGCATGTTATAAAATGTCTCACAAGATGTTTTTGACAAAGAACAATATTTATTGTGAACTAATATGTCCTAGATCAATGCTAAAATATTCCACAAAGAAGTCACAAAGGATTAGGTCTAATCGTATATATACTTGAGACTTATACTTATGAGTTAAAGAGGTCAAGAAGATATATCAACTTTACTGCCTATAGATCAATTTCTGAAAGAAATATTCACACTTCTAAAGTTAACTCCTTTTTTCTAAAATTCTCAGTTCCAAATTCATTGCCTCCCTCATGCCCTTCCCCCACATATTGAAAGGATAATATGATACATGTAAAGTCATACAAAACTTATTCCACAAAGGCCATGTTGCAAACAGCAACAACAAAGTGAAAATATGCTTCAATCTGCATCAGAGTTCATCATTTTTTCTCTTTGGAGATGGATAACATTTTTCACCATGCGTTCTTTGGAAATGTACATTATTGTATTGATCAGAGTAGCTAGGTCTTTCATAGTTGATCATCATAACAATATTGCTGTTACCATATACAATATTCTCCCATTTCCACCCATTTCACTCCACATCAATTAACAGGTCTGGTCCAGTTTTTCTGAAATCATTCCTTTCATCATTTCTTACTGTATAATAGTATTCTAATACCATCATATGTCACAGCTTATTCAGCCATTCCCCAATTGATGGGTATCCCTTCAGTTTCTGATTCTTTGCCATCAAAAATAAGAGTGGCTGTAAATATTTTGTATATGTGGATCCTTTCCCTTTTTCTTTGATCACTTTGGGATATGAACTTGCAGTGGTATTACTGGATCAAAGGGCAGGCACAGTTTTATAGCCCTTTGGACACAGTGCCACATTGCTCTCTGGAATGGTTTGACCAGTTCACAATTTCAGCAACAGTGTATTAGCATCCTTATTTTTATCACATCCTCTCCAACATTTCTCATTTTCCTTTTCTGTCATGTTAGCCAATCTGATAAGTGTGAGGTGGAACTTTGGAGTTGTTTTAGTTTATACTTTTCTAATGATTAATAGCAGAACATTTTTATATGACTATTTATAGCTTTAATTTCTTCTTCTGCAAAATGCTATTCATATCCTTTTACCATTTTTCACTTGAAGAATAGTTTTTAAAAAAAATAAATTTGATTCAATTTCCTGTATGTTTGAAAAATAAAACCTCTATCAAAGAAATTTGATGTAAAATTTTCCCCTGATTTCCTGCTCTCCTTCTAATTTTGGCTGAATTGGATTTGTTTGTGCAAAAACTTTTTAAATTTAATATAATCAAAATTATTCATTTTACCTGTAATCCTCTCTCTCTCTCTCTCTCTCTCTCTCTCTCTCTCTCTCTCTCTCTCTCTCTCTCTCTCTCTCTCTCTCTCTCTCTCTTGTTTAGTCATAGACTCTTGCTTTATCTATAGATCTGGCAGGTATGCTCTCTTAATTTGCTTGTGAAACCACCCTTGGTGTCTAAATCACATACCAATTTACCCTAGGCCTTACCCAGTATACTTTGAAGTCTATGCCTAGTTTCTGCTAGAGTGCAATTCAGTTTTCCCAGTACTTTTTGTCAAGTAGTGAGTTCTTGTCCCAGTAGCTTGGATCTTTGGGTTTATCAAACACTAGGTTATTATAGTCATTTACTTCTGTATATAGAGTATCTAATCTATTCCCTTAATCAACCACTCTAATTCTGATGAAGTCTAGATTGCTTTGATGGCTACCACTCTGTTGTATAATTTGAAATCCGGTCATCTTCCTCTACTTTTTTTTTCATGAATTCCTTTGATATTCTTCACCTTTTCTTCTTCCAGATGAATTTTATTATTTTTTTCTAGCTCTATAGATTAATTCTTTGGTAGTTTAATTGGCATGACACTAAATAAGCAAATTAATGTAGGGAGTATTGTCATTTTTATTATGTTGGCTCAGTCTACCCATGGACAATTAATATTTCTCTAGTTGTTTGGATCTATCTTTTATTGTGTGAAAAGTGTTTTGTAATTGTAAGTGTATGTGTGCATGTGTGTGTGTGTTTGCATGTGTGGGTGTGTTGGCAGGTAGACTCCTAAGAATTTTATGCCATCTATAGTCATTTGTTCCAGCTGAATTTTATTTATAATATACAGAACTGTGGGTGATTTATGTGAATTTCTTTTATATTCTGTAACTTTGCTAAAGTTAATTATTTCAACTAGTTTTTTTAGTTAATTCTCTCCAGTTCTCTAGCATACCACCATAACATCTGGAAAGAGTGATAGTTCCATTTTCTCAATGCCTATTCTTATTGCTTCTGTTTCTTTTTCTTATCTTATGGCTATTGTTAACATTTCCACTAAAATACTAGATGATAATAGTGATCATGGACTTTTTTGTTTCACCCCTGTTCTTATTTGGAAGGCTTCCAAGTTTATCCCCAATTACAGATAGTGTTTGCTCTTAGTTTTAGATAGATCTTATTTATCATTTTAAGAAAAGTTCCTTCTATTCCTGTGCATTGTGGTATTTTTAGTAGGAATGGGTGTGGTATTTTGTCAAAAGCTTTATCTGCCTCCATTGTTATAATTCATGTGAATGGTTAATACTTTTGTAGTGTAGAAGGTCAGTACTTTCAGCAAGTGGACCAATTATTGCCCCACAATCTTCTTTGCCACCTTTTAAAGCTACTACCAGAAAGTAAACATCAGGCACACACTTCATTACATTTACAGCGTCCATGCAACCCTGAAAGTCAATAGCTAAAGTTTTGAGTGGCACCATTGCTACCCAATTTTGAATAGAAAGATATTCAAGGATCAGCACTTTGACTCTTTAAGAACACAGCTTTTAAAAGGTTGGCAACTCCTACTATAATATTTTTATACAATCTTATTCTTGTAAATAATGTGTCCAACTCTTCACTTCCATATTCCTTTTATCCTAGCACGAGCGCTGACCTGTTTACTCAGTCTCCAGTGGCTAACATAAATCCTGCCCTTACCTTTTGGGAGGTGGGAAGGGGGGGGAAGGGAGGTTGAGGAGGAATGGAATACAAGAATCCCTTTGTTAAGAGTTTACCAGCTCCATCCTTTCAGCCTTGTTGCTGGTTCCCCTCTAACTGGATTCCTATATGTCTCCTAATCCCTGGTGACTAAAAAAAGACCCTGCTCTTATCCCCCAGTCCTCCAAAAGCTGGATTACCAACACTAGTCATCTGACTGATATGACACCAACTCTCTACCACCATAGTCCAGTCAAGTCAGTAAAGCATTTATTAATATCTTATTATGTGCCTAGCACTATGTTGGGACTACAAAGAAAGGAAAAAAACTGGATGGGGAAGGAAATACCTAATCTCAAATAGCTTACAGTCTAACGGGGAATCAAAACATGTTAATGCTACTTACAAAGATTTATACAGGATAAACTGAAAATAAGCACAGAGGAAAGACACTAGCATTAAGGGGGTTTGGGAAAGACTTTTTGTAGAAAGTAGAATTTTAGCGGAGAATTGAAGGGAGCCAGGGAATCAAGGAGATAAAGATGAGGAGAAAAAGTATTGGCATGGAGATGGCCAATGAAAAGTCACCAGTCACGAGAAAGTGTCAGATGTGAGAGACCAGTGCCACTGAGTCATAGAGTACATGGAGGGAAAATCAGGTGTAAAAAGACTAGAAAGGTAGGAAAAGGTCAGTTTATGAAGGGCTTTAAAAGCTAAATAGGAGATTTTATAGGACTTTAGGCTTTGGCAGTTTGCCACTGACTGAATAGATATTCTGCATGTCAGTCTCTGGTTCAGTTTGTTTTATTTTGGTCCAGACCTATAATTTTGTATGTGTGAGGTACTCCCAAAATGAAAACTCCTTCACTGATGGGGGTATGTGGTCTTTTCTTAACTTGCTTTTTAAATATTTTATTGTTTCCCAATTACATGTAAAAACAATTTTAACATTCTTTTTTCTTATTTTGAGTCCCAAAATCTCTCTCTCCCCACCCCCCTCATAGAGAAGGCAAACAATTTGACATAGGTTATAGGTGTGTAGTCTTGCAAAACAGATTTCCATGTAAGTCACGCTATAAAAGAAAACACAGACAAAAATAAATAAATAAACGCAACCCCCACAACAGGAAAAATAAAACCTTTCTTAATTTGTACTCTTAAATTGTTGCCTTGAGACATTGAGAAGTTAAGTAATTTGCTCAGCCATCTTACTTTTAGGTATCAGAAATAGTCTTCCTGACTGTCCATTATGCCATATTACCCCCTTGGTCTTTGCCTAGGTACCCATGTCCCACATGTTCTTTCACAAACAGTCAGATTTCTTAGATTCAGATATACATAGATTCGTGTTCCACCTTCCTGACCCTAGATGGTCAGACCCATATATTTTTCCTGACTCTCTGAATCTACCTGATCTCCCTGGCCTCTTGAAAATCTATCCCTTTCTGCTAATCCTCAAATCCCTTTTATGAAGGCATGGAATATTAGAGTCAGTCATTTCAATATTCTACACATCAATTGCACTGTTTCTCTTAATACCCCTCTACCTTAATTTCTGACATTTGAAATTCTCTCTCAAGGACCAATTCTTCTATATAGGTTTCCTGATTCCCTTCACTCCTTCTTATGAACTTTTATAATAATTTGAACTTTTCACCTTCTTTATTGTATCTGTTCTAATTAATCTGCTATATTTTTGTTATATGCATTTGCATATTTCACAGAATCACAGAACTTGACATTTTAAAGGGAGCTCATTGGTCATCAAGTTAACACTGTACTTGAAAAGAAGACCCATTGTGTCATGACTGGCAAGTGAGTATCTTGTCCTCTGCTCAAAGACCTCCCAAAAATGAGAAACAATCACCTCTTAAGGTGACCCATTCCACTTTTAGAGAGCTCTAAGTCATTCTGGACATTAAAGTTAAATTTGTCTGTTTGCATCTTCTACTCAGTGCTCCTGCTTCTTCCCTCTGGGGCCAAACAGAACAAGTCTCCTCCCTCATTGACATAACAGTCTTTTAAATATCTGAAGGCAGCTATTGTGTTCCCCCAAGTCTTCTATTCTCCAGGCTAAACATTTTCATCTCCTTCATAGGGCACACATGGACCCAAAGCCCCTCATCATTCTGGTCAACCTTCTCTGGCTGCTTTCCAGAGCACTAATGCCCTTCTTAAATGTTTTTCATATTTGTCCTTCATTCTCAAAGAGGACCATGACATCAGGGAGAGGATGACATGACTTGTAGTTGACAAGGATTTGAGTGAGGGAGGGCTCTGCAAGGTCACCAACCTCACTTTCTCCTCCAGAGCCATCTGGGTCCAGTGGCCAGATACTCATCAGGATGACTGGAGATGGCCCAGGATGCAATGGGAGACCCTGGACATTTTAGGCTTAAAGACCTTAGTCTTAAATGGTGACACCCAGTTGGACACAGCATTCCAGATAAGGACCAATAAGGAGAGAGTACAACGGCACCATCACCAATTCATTCCTGGAATCTCTGCCTCTCTTCACTCAGCCCAAGGTTGCATTAATTTTTTTCCTGCCACATCACTCATATTGAACATGCAGTCCACTAAGACTCCCAGGTCGTTTTCAGAAAAAGTGACATATGTATGTGCGTATGTGTATGTGTATGTGTGTGCATGTATACATATATATACATGTATACACATATATTGTGTGCATATATATGCATGTATTGTGTGTATATATATACATATGTATGTGTATGCATGTATATTTATTTCTAAATCATGCCTCACCCAACTTATACTTGAGTTTGGTGAGTTGTTTGTTTGGTTTTTTTAATAACTAAGCATGAGACTTTACATTTATCCTTATTGCATTTCATTTTAATAGATTCATATCAATGCCCTAGCCCACAGATTCCCAAAGTGGGTGATACCACCCCCTGGAGGGTGCTGCAATGATTCAGGGAGGCAGTAATGGCCTCTGGTGCAATTAGGGGGCGCTGAATAAAAATAAGGGGGCAGTAGAAGCATAAGAAAAGAGAAGGAAATTTTGAAAAACTTTATGCATGTTTCATTTGTTGCGTTACAGAGTTAAAGTCATTGTGATTACATTATTTTCCAAATAAACACACAAAATGCAAGTTATAACTGATCAGTAGTCAAGTCCACCAACAGTGTTGGCAGTAGAGCATGTCACGCATTGTTGGGAAGTCCAGCATGCATCAGAAGGAACATGTGCATGTAATGACTTGTTTATAATACAATACTGTATGGTTACATGACTCAATACTGTATCATCAAAATTTCAATGCAAGAAAAAACCCCACAAATTTAAAATAAATTATTAAATTTAAGATGCAGTAATTGTCAATGCAATAAGAGAGAGAGAGATTCAAAAGAGGACAGTGTGGAATTTAATTGGTTCAACAACGGGCAAGATGTGGCAAAGTGAAGAAGATGGTCAGTGCAGGGGAGAAGGTCTGAGAGAGAATGAGAGGTCAAAGGATCGGAAGTCATGGTGCAGACAAAGAGTAGGGTTTTGTGAGGAAAGATAGAAGGAGAGGTGAAAAGCAAGCAAATTATGGTCAGATAAGAGAATTTCAGAATTTTTAAACATAGAACTGGTTTGTTTGTGGGTCATGGCAAGATCAAGGGTATGACCAGCTTTGTGTGTAGCTGAGATGGGGTAGAGGAGTAGCTTGTGGGAAATGAATAGGTTGAAGTTTGGGTGTTTGAAGGAGAGTCAATATGTATGCTGAAGTTCCCCAGTATGAAGGCAGAAATTGGGCAGGAGAGAAAAATAATGAGGCAAGTACCAAACTCATTAAGGAAATAAGGAGAGTGAAGGGGGTGGTTGGTAGGCAAAAGCTACCAGCATTTTGTTTGGGTAGTATGAAATAGCATGAAACTTAAAGAAAGAGAGGTTACTCAGTAATGGAGGTAAGGGGACAACCTGGAAGTGACGACAGGGAACAAGAAGTAAGCTAATTCCCCTGATTTGACTAGTAAGCCAAGATGGAGTGTAGGTTCAGCCAGCACTAGAAAGGGTGGCCAGAGAGACTGTCGACAGCAAGGAGCTAGGTTTCAATAATAGCTAGTAGACGAAAGGAGAGGAAGCGGAAAAGATTTAAGATGAAGGGAATTTTGTTGCCTACGAACCAGAGGATAATGTAAAAGGGGTGTGTGGTACTCAGTTGGAACTTTAGGGTGAGAGGTCTGAGGAGGATGGGAATAAGAAATAAAGTCATAGGGGTGGGGAAAGGGTTCAGTATCATTGTCTATCCATCTATCATCTATCTATCTATCTGCTTCCTGTCTGTCAAACTCTTTCCAAGCTGACCTTGAACAACTTTTCTTTGATTGCTGTCATCCAAACAGTTCTGCATACACCTAAGTGTCTTCCCATCTGGTTCAGTGATCTCCAAAACAAGATGCATGGGCCCCAAGATGATGCACTGGGATGTAGGAAACACAATGGAAATTTAATCTACATTTATATTATCTAAAACAAACAAAACAATTAAAGCTTACTGTCATTTCATATTCCATTTAACGCTGGTACCACCCCTCAGCTAGTCTCTCAGGTGGTTACATATAATGTTCCGTTACATATAATGCACATTACAAGAGGTATAGGACTGAGGGAGGAGTTCCACAGTGACAATGAAGATGGGAGGACAGAAGTGCCCCCACTTCTTTGCTGTCAGTATATTGAGATATACGGTCACTTATGTGTGCCCAATTAAGCTTTGCCGTAAGTTATAAAATGTAGTTTCAATTAAACTAACTCTCACAGAATGGAAATGCAGCTCATAAAAAGATTACTGCAAAGAAACCAAAGGTTGCAAAGCATATAAGCACGAGTACAAAATGACAATAACAACAAAAAAGGAGAGCTGACACTTCTGCTCCTAGGTGCAGCTCTTCATTTGCTACGTTAGACAGTGAGAAGGAAGGCTATCTAATCAGTTATGACAAGAAGTAGGTCAAAAGATTTGTAATTCATCCAGATTATTTAAAATATGGATTTAGATCAACCACTATTAATAGTAAACCTTGTCATACATATATACGTATATGTGTGAGAATATATATATATGTATGTATGTATGTACATATTTGTACACTAAGATAGTAACTAATTTAGATAGTATGGAGCTATTAAGATTAGCAAGATACTTAAAAACCAAGTTTTTGTTGTCCAGAATGATGTAAGTGTGCTATCTGTAAACACTCTCGTATACACGCACTTGAGAAATTTGGAAACAGAATTATTTAACCTATTAAAAAATATCTTACAAATGATGACATTCAGTGAGTTTCAAACCCACTGTTAAAAATATAAAAATGCAACACTTTCCTATTAGTTTATCAGCACAATTCATTGTCATCCAGGAAGAAGGAAATTTACTAAATGCATTTCAATGGAAATTACATAATTGCATAATTGTTTTGCATAATTGGTACCTAGGACTGAATGATGAGTATCACAATTTAGTTAACTTAGTCAACAACGCACTTCTCCCATTAGGATCTTTATGAGCCCTCTCTCTCTCTCTCTCTCTCTCTCTCTCTCTCTCTCTCTCTCTCTCTCTCTCTCTCTCTTTCTTTCTGTGTCTGTCTGTCTGTCTCTGTCTCTGTATCTCGCCATGATAACCATTTTTTAAAAAGTACTGAAAACACCGAGCTAAGTATTGAACCTCCAGATGTTTCACAAAGTGTTGAACCAAGATATTTTTTAAAACAATGAAGCATATTAAATCATTTTGCTCTCATTAAAAATAAATAGCATTTTAGGGAAAACAAAAAGGATTTTATAATTGATAGCTATAATTAGGTGGGGTAGGAATTCCTTGTTTATTCCTCACTTACAAAAAATGAGGACGCTTGGAATGAATAATAAAAATCTATCTGTCATATCACAATGGATAAGTTGTCTCAAATGTATTTTATATAGTAATATCATAATGGATTGGTTGTGAAGTATTCAGAAACATACCCTTCCAACTGGAGCTGGCCCCAAAAATGTAATCCATTATGTTTGTTCCCTACAATAACTTTTCATTAGATACTCAAAGTGGTAAATAAGGGACGGAAACTGACAACAGATTCACAAAGGAAAATAAGGAGGAATAGATGGTACAGGCTGGGCATCCCAACTGATGTACAGGCCTTTTCAATTGGATATAAAATTATTTTAAAATACTGTTTATTTCTCTTTTCTCACCTTTTTTTATTTCTATTCTTGCTTTAAATATGTATAATAATTGTATTATATAATGCACAATGCAAATAAATACATATAAACAGTATTGCATAATACATAAAATATTACATAGTATATCCTGTAAATACATATACATAAATAATACATAAAATTTTAGTATATTGACTTATTATGTACATAAATAAGTATATAACTGTGGCAAGTGCATTCTGTGTATTAGAGACTCTTCTTGCACCCCTGAAATCCATAGGGATAAGGGCTCAAAAATTTTTAATTGATCGAGATGCATGACTAAAAAAATTTAGAGACCATCAGTCTTGTCCACATCTCTCTTTCTTTGTATCTCATGCTCTGGAAGTATGATATGCTTTAGCAAAAACTTTGCTGAAACATAGGCAAATGACATCTATAGCATCCTCCTCACCTACCAGTTAAGTAACCCTGGAAAGAAGGAAAGAATGAAAGGAAGGAAGGGAATGAGGGAAGAAATATGGAAGGAAAGAAGGAAGGAAGGAAGGAAGGAAGGAAGGAAGGAAGGAAGGAAGGAAGGAAGGAAGGAAGGAAGGAAGGAAGGAAGGAAGGAAAAGAAAATGAGTTTAGTCTGGAATCATTTGTTCTTATCAATTAATAAATCAACAAGAATTTATTATGCACCTACTATGTGCTAGACACAACTAGGATTTCAGGAATGTAAAGAAAAAATGAAGTCATGATGACTCTGTAATCATTGCCTCCTTATTTAGATGTTAAGCAATTATCTTTTTAGTGTTCATTCTAAAATTTTACCCAGAATTGAAGTCAAGCTCACTAGTCTGTTGTTTTTTTTATATTTTGATTATCATTTATTTATTTTCTATTTTATTAGTCTGTTCATCCCTTAATTACCACCCTTCTTCTAAATGAACAAATTAAAAGAAAAATAAAGCCCTCAACATACACACTTCTTGTTCGGTTGTGTCCAACGTTTTGTAACCTATTATGGGGTTTTCCTGGGAAAGATACTGGAGTGCCTAGGTGATACAGTGGATAGAGGACCAGTGCAGGAGTCAAGAGGACCTGAGTTCAAACCTCACCTCAGACACTTGACACTCACTAGCTGTGTGACCCTTGGGCAAGTCACTTAACCCCAATTGCCTCATCCTGCATCATCTCCAGTCATCTTGATGAATATCTGGTCACTGGATTCAGATGACTCTGGAGGAGAAGTGAGGCTGGTGCACAGCCGTCCCTCACTCAAAACAAAGTCAAGTGCAAGTCATGTCATCATTTCTCTGATGCCATGGTCTTGTTTGGCAATGAAGGATGAACACACTGGAGTGGTTTACTATTTCCTTCTCCAATGGACTGAGGCAAATACAGATTAAATAACTTGCCCAGAGCCACATAGCTAGTAAATGTCTGAGGCCAGATTTGAATTTCGTTGTTCCTGATTCCAGGTTCAACATTCTATCAACTGAACCACCTAGCAAAATAAATTCCCACATCAATCATATCTAAAAACATATCCCTCATTCTGTATTTTAAGTTCTTTAGCTCTCTGGCAGAAGGTGAGTGCTGTGTGATGGTCTTTGGATTCATGGTTTATCATTGGGTTGATCAGAATTCTAAAATCTTTCAAAGATGTTTTTCACTAAAATATTTTGCTTGTAAAAATTATTCTACCAGTTCTGTTCACTCTGTATTCATTCATAGAACTCTTCCAAGTGTCCTCTTAAACTGTCTATTTCATCATTTCTTGTGGCATAATGACATTACATCATATTCATATATCACAATTTGTTTAGCCATTTCCCAACTGGAAGACATCCCCTTTGCTTCTCATTTTTAGTTCAAGGAAAGGCCTGATATAAATATTTTTTGTATATATAGGTCCTTTTCCTCTTCCTTTGATTTTGTGATATAGGCCTAGTATCTCTGAGTCAAAAGGTATGTACAGTTTAGTAATTTTCAGAGCAAATTGTTTTCCAGAATGGGTGGACCAATTCCTAGCTCCACCAACAGTATACCAGTATGTCTGTTTTCCCACAGCCTCTCCAACATTTGTCATTTTCATCACTGGCCTATGGTGTACAGATTCAATTTTTTTCCCTTTCTTTCATTCTCTTTCATGTTGTACAATCTTTCCACTATTACTGACAGTGCCTCAGTAATTACATCTGCCAATCCTTTCAGTACCTGAGGATGGATTCATTTAGACCAGGAGACATGAACAATCTCCTTACTTATTTTGGATATCAGCTCCTTGTTAACTAATTTTGTTCCACCTTTTCCAGTGTATAGGCCATTCTCCTTGGGAGAAAAAAACAGAAAATAGAAGTTAAGGAGCTCTTTCTTCTCTCAGCTGTCACTTACCATCCTCTATCCACCTCAAGCAAAAGTCCCATCCTTCTTCGATCCTCTTTTTCTCTCAATATTGCCACAAACCAGCAACAGCAACAGCAACTGCCACCAACACCCACACCACCCCTGTTGTTTTGTCCTTAGCTTCTTCCCTCACTGGCCTGTGTTCATTCATTCTGAACTTTACTATTCAGAACGCTGTTTAGTTTTTCATTTTGTTTCCCTGAACCATGTCCCCCCTCATAGTGATCCTCTGTTAGCAGGCTTTGTTTCCATCTTCTTAACATTTCTTCCTCCCACCTCACCCCCAACTTTCCTAGGTGGTAGGAATAGTATATTACTCATTTTTCTAAAATACTCCTTCAGTCCCTAGCATGTCATATTATTCAACAAATGTGTGTGTTGAAGTGCATTGAATTCAATATACATTGCTGCTATGGTTCTTAATGATTAATACTCATTATATGCATCCTCCTAATCACCTTACATCACTTGATTCATGCTTATCATGAAAACAAATCATGGACTATGTTAGAAAGAGTGTGGGTAATTTTATTGGCAGTTGACTAGTTGTTTACTTTGTTGGATTATGTTTATACCCATAATGTGAATGGGGGAGGGGGGCAAAAAATACTTTCTACCTATATTTCCTGGAGATTTAGAGCCAGAAGTGACCTTAGAGGTCATCAAGATCAACCATTTTATTTTATAAATAAGGAAACTGAGTACCAGAGAAATTACTTATCCAAGATAACATAGGTGATTAAGTAGCAGTCAGGATTTGAACCCAGGTCTTTTCATTTCAAATTCACTATCCCTTTCCATTATACCAATTATAATGACTTCATTTTTCATTTCACTTTGTAATTGTAGATGCAGCCTTTGTTAATGGCAAAGATGACAAAAGATGGGAATAGTGACTGTTGGAAGAATAGTGGGAAAATGGACACTGTATTATTGATGGAGCGGTGAATTGGTATAAGCATTTTTGAAAGTGATTTGAAATTATTCAAAGAATCTGACGAAAGTGCCTGTACTCTTTCATCCAGAAATTCTGTTGATAGGCATATACCTCAAGGAGGTCATTGACAAAAAGAAAGGTTCAATATACACCAGTATATTTATAGCAATACTTTTTTGTGGTAGCAAGGAATGGTCAAACAAGTCATGATATTTGACCATAACTACTTGGGAAGACATGAGTTAATGCAAAATGAAGTAAACAGAGCCAGGAAAACAATATAGAAAATAAAATTAATGTAAAATGAAAGTTAACAACAAAGAACGAAAATTAATGCTGTGAAATTATATTGATTAAAGTTGTACCTCCCTCTCTTCTTTGCCAAAGTGGGAGACTAAGAGTGCAGGGCACCATAGATTATTCATGTCAGATTTTTTGATGTTGGTAAGTTTTCACAAACTTTTTTCCCCTCTTTTTTATTCTTTGTTATAAGACACGGCCCTCTGAGGAAAGCACTGGGAAATATAGGTGATATAAAAATAAGCTAGCAGTAAAAATCTATTTTTCAAAAATAATAAAATAATCCCCCCAGCTAATTAAAAGTGTTTAGCTGTTTTGTCCTAAATTAATTAGAATGGCTCCAGGCGTGATGAAATAGTTTCATTTGAAAAATTTTCCTCATTCTGGAGCAGTTTGACACCTAACTCAACAGACAAAAAAAGTTAGCTTCCCAAAATTTTCTATCTGCTCACCTAAATTGTTCTTAACACCCATATAAGCTTTTGCCCAACACAGAGGCCAAAGTTCACTGAATTGCAATATACTAATCTGATATCTCTATAAAATAGAAGATCTTTCATCGCACAAAGTCACCTTTTGGATATTTAATAAGGCCCCACATGCCCCATCAAATGTGTGCAAAGGACTTAGATCAGTTTGAGGGAAGAGGAGAAAATGGGCCTGGTACTTCTAGAATATTCTTCCTCCATTAATCCAAAGCAGCTTCTAACAATCAGAAATGTTCATAAACTCTTTGCATAACAATAGCTATTTTATTCCTCTTTACAAAGTAGAGTTTGTTTTTAAGCTCTAGGCAGTGTGCCCATTATCCAAAGGGTTTTGGACACATAAACTATACTTTTTAATAGATTTTTGAAATACTTGAGTAAGTTCTCCCAAAAGAGAAACAAACAACCGGTTGAACTCTACCAACCTGACTAAAAAAAAAACCTCTTAAAGCTAAAAGTAGTCATTCAGTTAACCATATGTGGGTGTCCTTTTTCCACCAAGAGGAAAAAAAGGGATTAGGAGAAAGGAAAGGTCACTAAATAACCATAGCCAAAGTTCCTCTCACTGTATGCCACCCAATTATGAAAAATCTACAATTGCTCTGCCTGGTCAGAAAACTGAAGTAATATGGCCCCAGGTCTCAGCTTCTGTTAGCAATGCTGAGGATCATACAGAAAGTAACTTACAGGGTACTTCCAGATCATGAACTAAAAGACACAAACGCTATAACATTGTAATTGAATCTAGGAAAGTCAATGAATCTCAGAATTGAAAAGGACCTCAAGAAGCCATCTGGTTCAGTTGATGAACAAATAAGATTCTCCTCCACAGCATACTTGATAAGCAGATGATCATAGAGCCTTTAATTGAAGGCTTCCCAAGGTAGAATGTAATGGAATATTCTGCCCTAAGAAGTGGCAAAATGGAAACTTGGTAGTCATCTATGAACTGAGGCAAAGTGAATTGAGAAGAAATATGAGAACTATTCATAATAACAACATCGTAGAGAAAAGCAACTTTAATGAAACCATCTCCTTCCAGAAAGGTGATGGATCTAAAACATAAAATGAGATCTACCTTTTGGACATGACCAACATGGGAATTTGTTTTGCCAGACTATTCATATTTGTTATAGGAGATTTATTTTTTTAATTGCCTAGTGGAGAGGGGGCAATGGGAGGGAGCGATAATAAATGCTTGTAAAAATAAATAAATATTTATATTTTTTTAAAATAAAAGATGTTGCTTCCTTACATTGAAGCTCAGTTTGTATCCTTGAAATTACTGCCCGTTGCAGATCTATCCTCTGGAACCAAGCAGGTCAAAAGCCTATTCTTTGGATATGGAGTCAAAAGATGTCAGTTCTAATCCTGACTCTGCCTATTTGACGAGAGGAAAGTCACTGAATCTTTCTGACCCTCAGGTCCTCAACTATAAAAATCCAAGATTTATTGAAGTCACTTCTTATTTCTCTTTCAGCTTTCAGTCTATGACTTTATTCCTTTGCCCATATAAAAGCACTTAAAATACTTGGAAATGTCTATTGTTTTGTCTTTTCAAAATTAAACATCCTCCTATCATATATGGCATCATAGACTTTTCAAAGTTGGAAGAAACTAAAATGATTACCTCATTCACATGGCCACATTTCTTAATAGGACAATAGGTTTTATTATGTATGTTTCAACTTCATTAACTTACTGTCTACAAAATATATATATATGTATATATATATATACACATGCCAGACCTAGAGGCCTGTGGGCTACCCGAGTCTTTCTTACCTCACCTCCCGAGGTCTTTGGCTAGCCACGCCGGGTGCACATATGAGAGAAAGGACGTTCCAGAGTCGAACAAGGGTTGAGCTTTATTTCAGGGTCTAGTTACAAGTGCAGGGGAATTCTTCCTTAGGAGGGAAAGAGAATCTCCCAAAGAGGCAAAGATCTTACAATAAGAGATGGGAAGTAGAAGTATAAGCGGGGAGAGAGGGGGAGGGGAGAGAAGAGAGAGGAAAATGGGGAGCCTAGTAAGCTCACACGTGGTCCTCCACCCAAGAGGCTTTTTTGGGCTTTCCTGGACCTACTTAAGCCCTCTGTCGCGTAGTTTACATATCAATATCGAGCCTGTTAGGAGACAACAGGTGTGTCCAATCCGGGACAGCCTCAAGAGCAGGGAGGCTCCACTCATCACGTATCTCCCGGGAAGAGGCGGAAATACCCGAGCTAGCCGAGCTAGCTCGGTCTGACCTTCTCGATTCCCTGCTGTTTTCCTGGGGGGCCTCGTAAGAACTCTAAGATTTAGAAGCTCCCACCTTTACCCGCCCGAGACCGTCCACACGGAATTGAACTTCCAACCTTCACATATACATATACAAGAGAATGAGAAAGTCAAGAATTGTAAACTGGTTAGTATATCTAACAAGAACAGGAAAAGGGAAAAATAAGACAAACAGGAGGAAATTGTGCCCCTCCTGCAGTCACTCTTTAGGATAAATGCAAACAGATACAACTGAAGGACATAGAACTGAATCTTGAGGATAATCACTTCACCTTTCCATTTCCATTTGTTTATATAAAACTACATCCTGTGAATTCCCTTAGGGAACTTTCAAATATACTGTTACTTCCTACTAAAGGGGAAAATTTTGTCATAAACTCTCCATTTCTAATGTTTATCTGAGTTTATTTGTGAGCAGGATTGTTTTGTTACCAAGAGTGCTTTTTCTGGAATTTGTTAACCAACTAAACAGTACACAGTAAGTCAACTTTGTAATTATAAGTCTTAAAAATCAAATCAATATCATGAGAATGTTTCTAAAACAAATCAAGATCTCTAAAACTGTTTTCATGTTATCATTCCTTTGATTTCTTCTCATTTTAAAAAATCATCTTGATTCAAACATTAAACAGAAAAGATATAGTACAAGCTCCTTCTCATTTTCTGATATAAAGGAAACTTCATTGGGAAGAAATTACAATGATTTCAATATTGACAGGCGTTCTTGATCACTTTCCTCACATACAGGAAAAATTTTAAGTACTAGAAGACTTGGAAGTCTTTTGACTCCTCTCTATTTTTTCCCCTTTGGACTATATTTTACTTCGTGATGCTTTGGGCTAAAGGGAAAGGAAGCTATTTGAAATATTTCGAAGAAATAAACAGAAGCACAAAGTATCACTTTTGAAAAGAAGTTTGCTGCTGTCAGCACATTGTGTAAATGAGGTTGGGCTGGTTAAAACACAGGGGGATATGTCTACATAGGCAAGTGGAATTGGAAATTTGAGGCAAAGGGGATAGCATATATTGCTTAGTATTAATGCTAGTCACTTCTATAGTTTCTGTCTTTAGTTGCATTTCTATGACTGAACATTTGTTTTTCAATGTTATTTCAAACAGTAATAGTAATAGTAACATAATACAAATTTTCTTTTCCATCTCCTTGGTTTACTTGAGCCTGGAGGATATATTTGATTTTTAATTCAATTCAATTTTTTAAAAAACAGTTATTAGGTGCCTACCACATGCCAGGCACTATACTTAGCACTGGAGATAGAAATAAAAAGAAAGACAGTCCCTGTTCTCAGGGAACTTATAATCTAATGGGAGAAGAAGATATGCAAAAAGGGTAAGGAGAGTCAGGGGGGTACCTTTTACAGAGGCATGACATTCTGTCCAGTCCAAAGCAAGCAGAATCAAAATGGAAAATAAAGTATTACCTGGAAGTTCTGAGCCCTTTATAAAGGAGGGCTTTGAGAGGAGTTTAATATTATACTCCCCTGCCCTCATTCAGAGAGAAAAAGTAACTGAGGGAATGGAGAAGGTATTGAGTTTCAAAAGCTGAGTCAATCTGCATGGTGACCAGATTTCAAGTATTCAGCTTATCCTGGGGAAGGCATGACATTTGTACAGTTTGTACAGAAACCAAGCATAACCACCAATGGGAAATACAGATGATATTAAATGCATCCAGGGTAAACTGAATGACACTAAATGTGTCTACCAAATTGAAATCTACTTCAACTTGACTGCTCAGCATTTTGTATTAGTTTCTTTCTTAATAACTATAAATGGTTGAGTGATTTTTGACCACAACTAACAATATAACTAAAAGCCATAAAGATACACCTTAGGTTTAGGGTCCCTACCACCTTCTTGAAACAAAGCAACAGTAAATACAAGTTTTCAAATACGCATGTCTCGGGAACATTTAGTATATTTTCATGCAATTACATATGTAGATACTGTTGCACTAACTTACTGTTATGGCATTGAAGTTATGACTGTTTCTTGACACCAACCAGATAATAGCATTCAGTTAGGATCCCCATACTTTTTAGCATTGTTTTCAGCCATGTTGTCGAATGCTTTCAGTGAGGATGAACACAGCATCAATGTTCACACAGCCTACTTCTGCCTGACCTGTGGCAGAGCATTCCCAGCTTGTACTGGTCTGATCAGCCACAGACACCAGCATAGTGATGCCATTTTGGTCCTCTTCAAGAACGAAGGACAACAATCAACCAACTGAGAATCCAAAAGGACTACATACTGAATATTATCTTTCACAAAATTAGAATGCTTTTACATCTACAAGAGATTGCAGAGGGCATGAAATTCAGCTCTCTGATAGTGTAGATTAGGAAACTGATGTCCTCAGTGATTATGGTTGATGGCCTAAACAAAAAGAAAGAAAGACATCAATTTATGGTAGAAAGTCAGGGAATATCAGGAAAGAATGACTATGGCCCCACACCCCAGGCCCTTTTCCCAACAATGCCTCTTAAAGATTGTAAGCTTTATTTTTCATCTGCCACCCACTACTCCCATTCTGGCTAACAATTTTCACCACTTGTTTCTCTATTATCTGTTTCTTTCATCAATCACTAGGCACACAGGAGAAAACTATCCCCAACCTCGGCTTTCCTTGTTCTTTTAACCCTATCTCCCATTGCATCTCCAGTAATCCTGATGAATATCTGGTCACTGGATTCAGATGGCTCTGGAGGAGAAGTGAGGCTGGTGACCTGCACAGCCCTCCCTCACTCAAAACAAAGTCAAGTACAAGTCATGTCATCATTTCTCTGATGGCATGATCTTCTTTGGCAATGAAGGATGAACACAACCCTATCTTCCTCAGTATTACTCAATCTATAGCTCACTCCAACCCAGCTTAGCCTTCCCACTAAGGGCACCCAGGCTAGCCATCTCTTCATTTCCTACCCCTCTGAGTTCCTTTGAACTTCTCCATCATGCCCAAGGAACTTCTTTATCCTACAAGATCCCATCAACTCTGATATTCACACTTCATCAATAGTCTCTGCCCCTAGAACCTCTCTGATTGGAAAGGAGCTAAGAGCCCTTCTCAGAGCTTCTATTTAAGGAGGGGGCCAAAGTTAGCCATCTCTTCATTTCCTACCCTTGTGTGTTCACCCTACTACCTGCACACCTTCCCTCTTTCAGTTTTCTTTTGCATAGTGTCCTTCCCTTAGATTGTAAGATTCTTGAGGACAGGAATTGTCTTTTTTTAAATTTACATCCCTAGTACTTATAAGAGGGAAAGATAAATATGATAAATGCATATAAAATAAATAAATGAATATAAAATTTTAAAAGGAAATAAAAATTATAACCTTTGTGACAAAAATGTGTGATCAAGCAAAGCAAATTCTCACATTAGTTGTTGTGGTTGTTCAATTACTCAGTTGCATATGACTCTTTATGACCCCATGGATTATAATACACCAGGTTCATCTATCCTCCACCATTTCCCGAAGTCTGTCTAAGCTCATGTTTGTTGCTTCCATGACACTGCCTATTTATCTCATTCTGTCATTCCCTTTCCTTTTGCCTTCAAATATTCCCAACATCAGCGTATTTTTGAATGTCTTCTCCTTATGTGACCAAAATATTTAAGTGTTAGCTTTAGTATTTGACCTTCCAGTGAATAGTCTGAATTAATTTCCTTAAGTATTAACTGATTTGATCTCCTTATTGTCCAAAGGACTCTCAAAAGTCTTCTTTAGCACCACAGCTCAAAAGCTTCAATTCTGCTGCCTTCAGTTTTCATTATAGTCCAACTCTGAAAGTCCAACATTCCTACTGGTAAAACCATGGTCTTGACTAAATGGACTTTTGTCATCAAGTCTCTTTTTTTTAGTATGCTGTCCAGATTTGTCTTAGCTTTCCTTCCAAGGAGCAAGCATCTTTTAATTTCATGACTTCAGTGATCTTTGAGCCCAAAAATATAAAATCTGACACTACTTCCATTTCTTCTTCCTCTATTTATTTGTCAGGAAATAGTGGGACCAATTGCCAAGATCCTAGGTTGGTTTTGTTTTTTATGTTAAGCTTCAAGGAAGCTTTCACATTCTTCTCTTTCACCCTCATTTAGAGGCTTCTTAATTCTTCTTCAGAGTAGTATCATCTCTATATTTGAGATTGTTGATATTTCTCCAAGCAACCTTAATTCTAGCTTTTGATTCATCCAGCCTGGCATTTATCATAATATACCCTGCATATAATAAGGCAACAAAATATCGCACTTTGTTGTACTCCTTTTCCAATCTTAACCCAATCAATTGTTCCATGTTCAGTCCTACCTGTTATGTCTTAGTCCACATGCAGGCTCCTCCTTACTTGTCAAAAGACAAGTAAGATGATCTGGTACTCTTGTCTCTTTGAGGACTTGCCACATGTTATAATCCACACAATCAAAAGTTTTAGTATAGTCAGTGAAGCAAAAGTAATTTTTTTTTCTGAAACTCCTTTGCTTTCTCCATAATCCAGCAAATGTTGGCAATTCGGTCACTAGTTCCTTTGCCTCTCTGAAAACCAGACTGTACTTCTGGTAATTCTCATTTATATATTGCTGAAGTATAGCTTGCAGAATCTTAAACATAACCTTACTGGTGTATGGAAAGGAGCACAATTGTCCTGTAATTTGAACATTCTTTGACATAGGTTTTCTTTAGGTTTTTCTTTCTTTCTTTCATCCCATTTCTTGGGATGTAAACTGATCTTTTCCAATTAGTGAATTCCCATGTTGGCCATATCAAAAACTATATATCTCATTTGAATGTAACCAGACAGGAAATGTCTCCCTTGGGCTTCTTTTGTATGGATTGGCTTAGCAGCCAATCAAAAATACAACATAGTAAGTAGGCCAGCAATAGTCACAGAATACCTATGCAAGCTCTGAAGTGGGTAGTAGGATACTTCATTATATATGCCTGGAAGTAGATTCACCAAACATCCATGTGGGTATGTAGCAGGCAGAATGCTAAGTATTCTCAAAGGATAGGACTCCCAAAGGCTAATCCTCACAAGACTCTTCAGTATTTGGATGGTTGCATAATTTCATTGATATGGCCACATATTCCCCTATTTAACAAAAAGTTTTAGTCAAGAATGCATGTTTTGGTTTTTGCTTTGTTTTCTAAAAGTGTTTCTGGATTTTGTTATTTAATTAAAAGGAATATGAAAAGCCAACTTTGCTTGAAAACTGGGGAATACCAAATCCCAGAATTGTTCATTTGGGGTGGAATTCTTAAACAGATTATGGTCTAATCTAGGGTTTAGGGATTAAAATGAGGAGGAAAAGACTTCTGGTTAATATGGTGGTATGATGTATTATGGAGAAGCCTAGGTTTCCTGCATATTCTCCAGAAAATAGCTAAAAAGACAATCAACTTGAAGGACTGAGGAATTCAGAGAAACAATAAGTGCTTTTCTCCATCCCAGGATTGCACAAAAACATAGTCAGAAGCTTGCAGACTTTTGGAGGGAGCGTCATGCCAGGGAGGCCAGCAAAAGTACAGGTAAATAAACCAGAAGCTTGTCAGTGTTCTGTTCAAGGTCATTCAAGAGCCATTTGAACCCTGCAATGCTCTGTTCAAAGGGGACGCCAAGAACCCTGAGGACTCAGATGGGGCAGCTCCAGGAGGGGCCAGAAGTCAGCAATTGTCTAATCAGGATGCTCTAGGTGGGGCTGGAAAGTCTTCGGCCCTCTGATCAGAGATGCTCTGAGGGGAGAGGTGGGGAACTGAAGAGTATATTACTCTGATTGTAGGCAAATCAGGTAACATGGAATTCAGAAGCAGGAGGCCAGGAAATCTAAGTCAAGATCAAATATGACCTAACCATCCCACCAAAGGGTGTGGGAGGTAGCAAAGTCTGACCTTTGAACAAAATATCTCAAACCAAGAACTGGAGATAAGAGCAAATAGATGAAAACATCAGAGAAAATCAAGAAATGTTATAGATTAAAAGATAAAGCAATAAGAAAAGAGTAATTCTATAATAAATATAAGCACAATCTCAGAGGGGAAAAAATGGCCAGGTAAAAAGTGATTGAGAGAAATGAAGCAAGAGGTTTTTTTTAATGAAATAAGAACTCTGAAGGAAAAAAATGAGAGAATAAGTAACCTGGAACAAAAGTTGGATAAGCCTATCCATATAACACAATCCAGCAACATTAGAATGTATCAAATAGAAATGACTCTAGGAAACAAGAAGAAATATTAGAACAAAATCAAAAGACTGAAAAACAGAAGAAAATGTAAGGTCTTTACTAGTGGGGAAAAAACCTAACATGGAAAACAGATTGAGAGTAGATTATTTAAGAATCATTAGAATACCTGAAAATCATGACAAAACACAAAACCTAGATACCATATTTTAATAAATCATCAATCAATAAATTAGTACATATTTATCAAGTGCCTACTATATTCTGGACATTGTGCTAAGCATTAGGGATACAAGAACAGGCAAAAGACAGTACCTATCCTTCAGGAACTTAGAATATAACGGGAAAAACAACATGTAAGCAAACATATAGCAAGTAAGTTATATACAAGATAAGTAGGAAATAATTAGGAGAAGGAAGGAATTGGAATTAAGAGATCTTGAGGAAGACTTAAATCATAAAAGACAATTGCCAAGATCTAGTATACATTAAGCTCAACAGAAGAAAACAGTTGGAGATAGGAAAAGGGGGGAGAGAATTAAGAAGGAGAGTAGAATTAAGGAGGAATAAGTCACGTGCAAAATGAGTGTAAAATTCAGAAGGAGAATCATCCAAGAGATTAAAAAAAGAAAGAATGCATGGGTTCTGAGTGAGGTAAAGAAAATGAAGTACAGTGGAGTAGAAGCAAATTGCTTAAATTATAAATTAATAGGTTGATCACATTCCTTCTCTTTTACCAAGTTTTTCTTCTTTGTAAAAGAAAGGTTGTCAAAGAATAAAAAGTAGAAGTAGTAGTAATAGTTGTTGTTGAATTGTGTTTGACCCTTTATGACCCCATGGACCATATTGTCCATAAGGTTTTCTTGGCAAGAATACTGAAGTGGTTTGTCATTTCCTTCTCCATTGGACTGAGGTAAACAGAGGTTAAGTGATTTGAACAGGATCACACAATTAGCAAGTGTCTAAGGCTAGATTTGAACTCAGGTCTTCCTGACTCCAAGCCCAGTACTCTATCCACTGAACCACTTTATCCACTGTTTTCTTAAAAAAAAAATTTACCCTTTCAATTCCTTACTTGTTGTTGAGTTGTTTCAGTCATGTCTGACTCTTTGTGATCCCATTTGGGGTTTGTTTTCTTGGCAAGCATACTGGAATGGTTTGCCATTTCCTTTTTCAGCTCATTTTGTAGACGAGGAAACAGAGGCAAACAGGGTTAAGTGACTTGCCCAGGGTCACACAGTGTCTGAGTTCAGATTTGAACTCAAGAAGACGAATCTTCCTGACTACACCCATCATGCCACCTACTTGCCCCAGTACAAATAGCTAGGATGAAAAGAACAACACAAGTAACAATTGTAATAGTGAATGTGAATGACTTAAATTCACCCATAAAATAGAAAGATAATATGTTGTTTGTTTACAAGGAACACATCTGAAACATAAAGATTCACATGGAATTAAAATGAAGCACCAGAACAGAATTTGTTATTCTGTAAGTAAATTCTTTTTAAATAGAAGTTATCATAATCTCAGACAAGGAACAATAAAAATTAGCCTGATTTTTTAAAAAAAAGATAAACAAGAGAAACTGCATTTTGCTTAAAGACACAAGAAATAATATAAATACTTAAATTTTATGTATCAAATAATATACAATTTAACTATTTAAAGGAAAGTTACTCAGATTATAGGGAGAACAGTACAAATAAATCTGTAATAGACTTCAACATATCTCTTTCAGATATAGATAAATCCATCAAATAGATAAACAAGAGAGAAGCTATGGACCTAAACTGAAGTTTAGAAATATTAAATATGATATATCTCTGATATTTACTGTATGAGAATGGAAAGGAATATGCATATTTCTCAGTTGTGCCTGGCACTTTTACAAAACTGAACACCTGCTAGGGTATAAAAACCTCAACAAATGCAGAAACACGTAGATATTAAGTATGTCTTTTACTGACACAAAATAATAAAAATTATCATCAGTATTGGGAAATTTGAAGAAATCATTCAAACTTAAATGAAAATTAAATGTTTTAATCCTAAAGACCTAATAGCTCAAAGAACAAATCAGAGAAATAATCATTTCACCAAAGAAGGTGACAACAATATGAAAACATACTGAAACTTCAGAGATAAAGCTGAGCAGTCCTGAGGAAAAGATTTATATCTCTAAATATTTTCATCAATAAAAGAAAGAATAGTCAATGAACTGATTAAATAAAAAGAAACTAAAAAAGCACTACACTAAAAAATCCCAACTAGAGACAAAAAAGATATTTTGAAAACAAAAAAATGATCAAATTGAAGGCAAAAATAATTGAATTGAAAAAACCAAGAGCTATTTTAAATACTAATAAAACAGATATAATATTAGATGACTTTTAAGGAGAAAAAAAGGAAACAATTTCTGATATCAAAAATTAAAAAGAATTCACAAAGAATAAAGGAGAAATAAAAGAAATATAAAATACTCAAATTACAAAAACAAGAGATAGATGATTTAAATAATGTAATCTCAGAAAAAAATTTAACAAGCCACATATAAATGGAATCATAAAGAAAAAAGACTTAAAGATAAAATGGATCTAAAGGTAAATGTAATAAAACATTCATAGCATAATTAATTCTAAAATTACATAGACTGTTATTTAAGTGCCTATTATGTGCCAGGTTCTATGCTAGGTGCTAGAGATATAAATATAAAGAATTTAAAAGTCCCTACTCAAAAGGTAGAATACCTTCTAATGGTAGAGATAATGATGACTGATGTAAGTATATACAAGTAAATACAAATTCATTAAATATAAAATAGTTTGAGAGAAAAGTGCTAATAATTGAATAAAAGCTTCATATAGAAAGTAGTGCTTGGTCTGTATCTTGAAGTATGGGATTCTGTGAGGTAGAAGTGAGAAAAGAATTCATTCCAAGCATGGGGATAGCCACTACAATGGCATGGAGATAGAAGATGGAGTATCATGCATTGGACTGGGCTGGAAGGAGAGCCAGTTTAGTGGTACTGAAGAGTAAAAGAAAGAAACGATGATACCAAAAAGATGACGTGAGATAAGATCATATAAGTTTTTAAGAGCTAAACAAAGGAGTTTATCTTTTCTTCTAGACTTAGCCACTGAAGTTGATTGAGGAGTGGAGTAATATAGTTAGATCTGTGCTTTAGGAAAATAATTTTGCAGCAATGTGAAGGATAGTTGAGGGTGAGGGAATTAAAAATGCTAAAAAAAAAGTATAGCAACATTAAAATGATCTTTAACTGCATATGGTAAATTATGTCTATTTAAAACCAAGAGCCAGCATTCTCTAAAATGGAGAAATACTAAGAGGATTTTCCAGTAAGATCAAGGATACCAAAAATTTTGAAAAGAAAAACACAAAAAACACACAAAAGAGAAAAGGAACATTTAGAGGGAGACACAAACAGGACAGCTTTGGAACTAATGTGTTGAATTTATTTTATATACATAATACATACATACATGTGTGTATATATATGTGTGTGTGTGTATATGTGTTTATTGTATCTCCATAAATAAATATAGATATTTGAAAACAAACTATAGGTGGTAGAGATCAAGTTTTCATAGACCACTTCTTTTTCTATTCTTCATTGTACATAAAAATATCCATGTTTATAGAAAAGAAAAAAATTAAAATCTTGAAAAAATCAAGAGAAATAGAAAATGGTCACCACAAGTTGGAGTGAGATCTTAGAAAAACCTAAGCCAGTGGACCAGAAAGCTGAGTCCAAAGAAAAGAAGACTTAGGCTGAGGGTCCAAGCTACTTAGGAAAAAATATCTCTTCTCTCTGTTTTGAGGAACTCGGTGCCTGGAGTTGGGGATTCTCCTGCTGGAGACTGGAGACCTCAAAGTCAAGGCTATGAAGGAATAAGACAAATAGTTTTGTAAAGAAAAATAAACAACAAGGGTTTCTTCCCAGTCCTAGACCTAGCCCTTAGCCTTTACTGGGTCATGGTTAGGGAAATCTACTTTCTTGAAAATTTATACATATAGATACATAGCTGTAGATAGAGATATACAAAAAAAAATTTAAAGCTTCTGATTGTGAACTAAAAGAGCATGACAGAGATTGCCCTATAGCCAAAGATTTCCACTAAAACCAAAAACTGGAAGCAGGGAAGAAAGAGCTCTACAGTCATGCTCCTAGTGAGTCTGCCCCTGAAAGAATTTGACAGACTATATTAGGGAAACCCACAATCAACAGAGATTACACATCTGGCAGAGCAGTACCTGGCAAAGACTGTGTTCAGCAGAAACTATGTGTCAAGTGGGGCAAAGTACAGCAAATTAACATGCAATGAAGACACAGTAGAAGTAGACCTTGAAGGAGTAGTACGATGATATCACTAGAATACATCCTCAGACTATATACATGTGCCCTAGCCACACAAGTTGCACTCACTCTTTGTGTATTTTATTTACAGGAGAGGTTTATGGGGAAAATGGTTTTTGCTATTTTTTTTACTATGCCATTTCATTAGATATCTTTACTTTGAAGTATTTATGTCTCTTGGATAACCATTAATGGTAAATACATTGGTGAGGGCTTGTGAGCTATGGTTTTGAGTAGATTTAGAAGTACCTTGAACTTGACAGAACTAACTCTGAAACAATCCTCCAGCAAGTTGGAGAATTGACCATGGGGACATACTTTGGTCTTTTATAGATTATCAGATATTTTCATTTCTGACATTTAATCAACATTTACCTCAGCTGAATTTAATGATGCCATGGAAAAAAATCTTATAGAATTGTCACCGATGATCCTCAAAATTAAGCAAAAGGTTAGACTAAAATAAGGGAGCAGATTATTAAGAAGAAGAGAACACTAAGAATAGCATTTTAGATTATACATATTTATTTTGTTTGTAGTATGATAAATGTGGAAGCTTTGTCCAATGATAGAAGAACTAACATACTAGAAGAATTAAGTCATATCAATATTACTACTCAGTAATACTCTACTCAGTATAAATAAAACATCCATAAAGAAGTTTAGGCTAAATGGAAAGATAGTTCATAGGTTCTCTTTAGAAAGGCAAGTACAGGTAATTATAAATGGAGATACTGGTTTCATTATGTAACCTAAGGCAAAAAGAAGCATCATTTCATGAAACACTGAGTAATCCTTCCTTGCAGTGCTAATGATGAACAGGATCCAAAAAAGACTACCATAATGACAATCGCAGAATATACCAACAACTGTTGCAAAGAATGAAGGAGTAGAGAAATTCTTTGAAGAACTTGATACATTCTACCTTTCTCTGTGACTTCAATGACCCAGGGGAAGACAGAGGAGAGGATGGCTAGAATTAGAAAATGTGGTTCAAGATTAAAACATGATAGGGACCAAAGGTTTATAGATTACTCAGAAGCCTCACACCTATAGATCATGAATACTTTGGTTTTTTAGCCCCATCACATACCATAGATCATGACAGGCTTACAACAGAAGTTTAATAGAGGCTTATTGATTGGTTTAAGAAGAGAGTTGGAAGGCGCTGGACAAGGAAAGGGTCAACTTCCCTCTCCAAAATGAAACTGACCAGGCCTTGAAGTAGATAGTTGGATATTGGTCAATACAGTTTCTAGGTATATTGTAACTCAGAATGTCATTCCATGTTGAACAACAAATATTTGTAGTAATAAATTATTGATATTTTCGGGAGCAATGGCATAATCACTGTCCAGGGTGCTGAATTTGGTATTAAAGGTGCAGAGCAAACTACAGATTATAATCTTGCATCAGCCAAGAACTAATGGTCTCCCATAAAGCAGTTGAGGTTATTGAAAACAATAGAGCAATAGCTCTGACTATCTGAGGTACAGTAGAATTAGACACACTAAAGAGAACTACCATGTGAGTCTCAACCATTGTAAATTATACACTTGCCCAACTTTAGATTGCTAAAGATTATTTTAAGAGCAAGCCATATTCAAATAAAATAAAATTTCAGTTTCAAGATCCTGAAGAAGTCTGTGCCTGAAATGTCTGGTGATATGGTCCTTTCATGTCTCTGTCAGGGCACCACCATATTTCTAGTCATACAGGTTTGGTAACTTTGGAATTATCTTCAACTCACCATTATCCAAAACCCCACATATCCAATCAGTGGCCAAATCTCTTCCAATTTACCTCTGCAGTATCCCTCACAGTTATCTCTTTCTTATCACATAATCACTAACCTAGCTCAGGACCCCATTATCCCTTGTCTAGATTATTGCAATATTCTCTTAATCTGTCTCCCTGCTTCAAATATTTCCCCACTCCAATCCATCCTCCATACAACTTTTAAGGCAATTTTCCTAAGGTACAGGTCTGACCATGTCATTTTCTGATTCAATAAGTTCTATTCCATCTGAGATAAAATACAAACTCCTCTGTTTAGCATTTAAACCCTTCGCAACATAGCTCCAGACTACATTGCTACCTTCTACCTTCCAGGTAATCTAACATTCTTGAGCTTTCTCATATACAACAACCCCCTCTCCCATATCTCCACTTTCGTATAAACTTTCCCCTATTCCTGGAATGCATTTATTCCTCCTCTCCACTTCTCAAAATCTCCAGTTTCTTTCCAAGCTTAACTCAAGTGCATTTTTCTACATGAAACCTTTCTGATAAATACCCTAGCTTTTAGTAGGACCTTACTAAGTCAACTCCAGAAATTTTGTCTTGTATTTATTTAACATATATTATTATTTTATGTGCTGTTGCCCCCAATATAATGGAATCTCTTTGATGGTGGAACTGTTTCATTTCTTTCTTTGTATCTTTGGCATCAAACACAGTTATCTGAGACAGAGTTGGTGCTTAAACACTTGCTGATTTATTGATTGATTCATCTCCATTATTATCAATCCTGGACTGATGCAGCTCATGCTGAACAAAAATAAGGGTATTGTGTATTCTGTATATCTAGGAGGAGCTCCTTTTATATACCTCATTGGTCTGTCTGTTCTGTTGGGGATAAAGAAATAGACTTAGTTCAAAGTTAATTGATTTTACAGGGGGAAGGGTGTCGTTGCCCTAGAAGAAAAGTTGATTTGTAGGCAAAATGTTCTTAAGATTCTTGCTTGAGATGATCACATTCTGAGACCCAGTCCACAACTACCACTAGCTTGGGAAAGGAATCAGTAAATACCTTAGATATCACACGAACAACATCATAAGACTCACCATAACCATCTTTATCCTGACTCATACAAGAACTCACAGGACCAAGAAAAAACATGTGAAATGCAGCCCAGGGAGGCAGAAAGACCACTGAATTGGACATCAGAAAAACTTGGGTACAAAACTTGGCTCTGCCACTGTCACCTGTGTGACTTTAGGCAAATCAATTAACCTCTCTGGATTTGTTTCCTTCTCTGCAAAATGAGGGGGCTTGATTATGCAACTACTAAAATCCTTTCTTCCTCTAGCATCCTGTAATCTATATTGTAGATGCTGCTCTGACTTATTTATTCTAACCACAGAATTAAGGAGCTAAAGATAGATTCCTGTTACAACATTTGGGACCTAAGTCATTTAAGTTTCAGGGTCAACATGGAATGTATGCATTGCATCCAAACGTATTAGACATAGGGTAACTTGACAACAGGAGAACTATTAGTATCCCAGATATAGCCATCTGTCATTGCTTTTTCAGATTTACCTCTTGAACATAACAGGATCATAAAGTGAATAAAAAAATATTTCTTCCCTGATCACCTTAGCAACTGCTGAAAAGGAGTTACATGATCCTTCTGTACCCACTAGTATAACACAAAGAGAGCTTTTCTAAAGTATTCACCTTTGCCAACTAAATGACTGTATTATCCAAGAGGGGTGGAGCATTAAATATGCTAGAAGACATAGTGGTGTAATGTTTTAATTACTTTTCTATTCATGTTAGTGTTTTGTTCCTTTTGACTTCCAGTAATTATATGGTGCAGTGATTTTCAGGATGGTGTCAGGGTTCCAAGATATGAGTACATGCAAGAGAACAGAGGAGAATTCATAAAATGTTGTCAAGGATGCAGCTGTTATTGACATAGTGAGAATGTCATTATTTTCCAAGACTCTATCCTAAGACCTCAAGCAGTTTATAGCACAGCTCAATGCATAAGATTTCCTAGGGACACACATGACACAAAAGAACAAAAACAGAGCCTCTCAGGGAAAGCCACTCAAGTAACCAAACTTTCCGCACAGTAGTCTCTACCAACTCTCTTGTATTTTCTCCTTCTAACCTACTCAGCTTTATAACTACAACTTATCAACCATTTTAGGAACACAGTCCAAGAAGTCTACTCTCACCTTGCTTCTATATACTCATACACAGAGCCTTGTGTGAGACACTTATAACTTATTGAAGTTATTACAAGCAGCTTCTGCCTTCTTCCTCCAAAAGCTTACCTACCATGCCTACTTAATTGTGGCAGTAAACAATTCCCTCCCACACTTTATCTGTTTTGGAGAGACTATGACCTAGTCTTTCCACATGTGCCTAAGGAAACTTGGCTCACTCCTGAAAAGGCATCAGAGGGAATGGATATTTTCCCCTATCTTTTGCAGTATGGATCAATATCAGTATGCCTACAATAAGCTGCTATTAATCAGTCATCTTCATATGCCAGGTCTTTATAGCAACTATAAGATCTATAGTCACTATTTCAGTGCTTTTATGTCCAGCACTCTTTATATCTTCTTAGTGAACATTTTTCTATTTGTCTTCTTCTCAAAGGACTGGTATGTGCAAAAGATCTACTCAATTCAACTCAATTCAACAAGCATTTATTAAACATCTACTATTTGCAAAAGTGGAGGAGGAATGTAGTGCAAGAATAATTTTTTTATATATATCCCTTTCAATATATAACCAGACTGACCATATCCTCTCTGTCCTAAGACTCACCACCCTCACCCTCCAACTACCACTCACTAATAAAATAGTACACTGTTTCCAACAAAGTTACCCTGGATGTTTTTAATTTTTATTTTTTTGTATTGAACTTAAAAACAAAAAAAGAATATTTCCATATACAGAGCAAGATGAGAAAGACAATTCTGTATGAAAATATGAATCTGCATTTCATATCATTTGCTTTTTTTAAAAAAAAAAGTATAAATTAAATGCCACATTTTTTCAAGACTTTCCTGCTTGCTTTTGCTTCCTTCTGAAACTCCTTTCTCTTACGTGCATTTAAAAGATACTTTAATGGCCCTCTTTTCCTTTGAATTATTTTTCTAGTCCGCCCCATCTCCCAGTTCCCAATTAATAACCTAGAGAAAGAAATTTTTTCAAAACACCAAAATCCTTGTAAGATATAAGTACAGCCTATTCCAAAGAGATCCTAAAAATGGGAGAAGGTCCCACATGTACAAATTATTTTAGCAGCTCTTTTTGTGGTGGCCAAGAACTGGAAATTAAGGAAATGCCCATCAATTGGGGAATGGCTGAACAAGTTGTAGTATATGAATATAATGGAATATTATTGTGCTATTAAGAAATGATGAACAGGCATACTTTAGAAAACCCTGGAAAGACTAATATCAACTGATGCTGAGTGAAATGAGCAAAACCAGGAGAACATTATACACAGTAACAGCCACAGTGTGTGAAGACTATTCCTGATAGACTTAGTCCTTCAAAGCAATTCAAGGACCTAAAACATTGCCAAAGGACTCGATGCAAAATGCCATCTACATCCAGAGAAAGAACTAAGGAATCAGAATGTAGAATGAAGCAGACTATTTTCTCTTGTGTGATGCTTTGGTGTGGTTTTTCTCATGGTTTCTTCTATTCATTTTAATTCTTCTGTGCAACATGACTACTATGAAAATGTGTTTAATAAGAACGTACATGTAGAACCCATATAAGATTGCAATCTGTCTTGGGAAGGGAGAGAGAGAAAATTTAAAACTTATGGAAGTGGTTGCTGAAAACAATTAATTTTTTTTAAAAAAGAAATAAGCAGAGTCAAGCAGCTCAAATCCACAGAGTAGCCATGTCCAAAAAAAAGTATGTTTCTTTCTCTACCTTGTGCCAATCTCTTCCCTGTCATAGGGTACATCAAATGCTTCATCTTAGATCATCTGGAGAAATGATTGTCATTTCTTCGATCAAAGCTCTTAAGTCTTCAAAGCTCTTTTTCTTTACCTTATGTTGTTGTCCTTACATGAATTGTTCTCTTGGTTCTTTTAATTTCATTCCACTTCAATTCATGCTATCTGTGCCTTTTTGAAATCATCCCTTTTATCATTTCTTATACAACAATAATATTCCATAAGATCCACAATATGTTCAGCCATTCCTAAATGTCTAAGAGGCAGTCTGAGACACCTCCTTAGATTCTGGTTTTTTTCTTTTTCCTTTTCCATCTTTTTAATCTCTACTCTCCTTTTCCCCTTATTCAGGATCAGGAACTTTGTTTTCCTTGAGATTATTACTTTCATAATATTAATGCTACCTCTTAATTCCACTCTTATCTCTACTTGTTTTCTTGGTGAGTTTGAAGAATTTATACCAAACTGTGTCCTTGTTTAAGTATGTGTATCCAACCCTCTTTCATCCACTGCTGATAATGAGTGTAAACTGAAGCCTACTCCCCCCATTTTGTCCTCTAAGTTTGTATATTCTTCTAAGATACTACAATTATTTGAAACAGCAAATTAAAACCTTTTATTCCCCCTTTTAACACTAGTGTATTCATTTTATCCACCTTTCTCTTTTCTGCCTTTCAAACCCTCAGAATAGTGCCAATCTACCCCCTGTTTTTCTTATTTAACTGCCTCAATATCTTTTGAATACATTAAAGTTCTGAAGGGATACTTCTTTCTTTTTCCTGCATTAGAATGTTAGCATTACATTATCACACAGCTCTTTCCAAATGCTCAGATACATTTACCTTTCCAGCTTTCTCTTGAATTTTTGTATTTATATTTCAAAGTTCTTACAACAGAAATTCTTATAAGTCTCCTAGTCCATTAAAAACCAATTTTTCCCCTCTAGGATTATACTCAGGTTTGCAGGGTAAATTATTCTTGGTTATATCTTTTGGTTTTTTTTGGAATATTGTAATCCAAGATCTCTTATTTTTTTTTATAGAAAATGCCAAATATTGTGTGATCCTGACTGTGGTTCCTTGGTACTTGAACTGCTTCTTTTTGGGTATTTAGGCTCTACATACAGATCTTTAAGGTTCAAAGTGCTAGATCTTCAGGACCTTCTATGGCATCTCAGAACCAAAGGGCTCTGGTTTCCTGTTGTGAACACTGCTACACTGCTTTGGCTGCTGCAGCTACCTGAGTTTTCAAAGGTCACCACTCTGGGACTCTGCTAACCCTGGGGCATGCCCTAAGGAGACTTTGTCTTGCTGTATCAGGTCAGAGAATATTGTTGGCAACACTTGCTTCTGGCCTAAGTCTTGTCATGATGGGAAGCTATTGGTTTATTTGCTGGTTCTAGAGCTAACTTTTCAATAAGTCCTCTTCCTGGTGCCCATGGGCTTCAGGATGGCTTTTTGTATAGTTCTAGAGTGGAAGAAATAATTTATTGTAGTTTCTCACTGGATTTCTTGATCATTATTTGGGCAATTATCAGGATCTTGATTTTGAAATGGTAGTAATCCTCCAGCAAAGGGATTTCTCTCTTCCATTGGAGGAACCAGCATTCAAACAAGCATACTGCCAATTTTACAAAATTGCAGGTTTCTCAAACCAACTCTACTACAAAAATAAAGATTTTATCTAAAACTTCAGTCCTTGCTGACCTAAAAAAAGTTAGTTTCTGTTTTATTATCCTTAAAACATGGATGAGTAAACAATGGCAGGCTCAAACAACAGTAATGTTGCAATACAACAGGCTAGTTATAGAGTTGCCACAGTTCATAATTTAGGTTTATTTTGCTAAACCACAGGCTGAGCAATCATTCATCGTGGTTCCTGCAGCTATTTCCTCAGCCCCTATATAATGCCCTTCAGACCCTCTAGAGTTATAAAATGGTGTAGGAGAGGAAAATAGACTGCATAGTGCCACTGTTACTCCCAGGGTACTATGACTATTGACAACAACTACTCTGACAGTTACACCCAAGGTAATAATGAAGGATGCCCAGGTGCTGTCCATACAACTGGTGCTACCTGGTCATAAAGCATCAGCATTTCCCAGATCTAAGAAACTGAGAATTCTATAGTACAACCCAATGAACAAGACTTTTCAAAGGGACCTACACAATGGAAGGGAATACTGACACACAGGGAATGCCAACAAGCTACTAGAATCTCCAGAGGGACACTGATGTCTCATTCTGTTTTCTTATTCTTCTTGCATTCAACACACTTGTCACAACACACTTGGAGGAAAATAGTGCCAAGGCCTGGATTCATATTGTATTTAACTGCTCCATACAAAGTCTAGAGAGACTGATACCTTTGTTAGAAGAGCTATTTGGTAGCCTCTGAAACCAAGAACTAATTTGCTTTGCCTTTCTGAAAAGGCCAACAGTTGGGCTATCCCTAGCAATAAGAAGGCTTTCATATGAAGACCTCTTCATCTTTTTTTCTTGTTATGTTTATTTATTTGTTTTTAGTTTTGAACATTCATTTCCACAAAATTTTGAGTTCCAAATTTTCTCCCCATCTCTCCCCTCCCCCCACTCCAAAACACCGTGCATTCTGATTACCCCTTCTCCCAATCTGCTCTCCCTTCTATTACACCCCTCCCTTCCCTTATCCCCATCTTCTCTCTTTTCTTGTAGGGCAAGATAGATTTCTATACCCCATTACCTATATTTCCTATTTCCCAGTTGCATGCGAAAACAAATCTCAACATTCATTCCTAAGACTTTGAGTTCTAACTTCTCTCCTTTCCTCCCTCCCCACCTATCCCCACTGGGAAGGCAAACAATTCAGTATAGGATATATATATGTGTAGTTTTGCAAATGACTTCCATAATAGCCATGTTGTGTGAGACTAACCATATTTCCCTCCATCCTATCCTGCCCCTCATTTATTCTATTCTCTCTTTTGACCTTGTCCCTCCCCAAAAGTGTTTACTTCTAATTACTCCCTCCTCCCTTTTGCCCTCCCTTCTATCATTCCTCCCACCCCACTTGCCCCCTTCTCCCCTACTTTCCTGTAGTGTAAGGTAGATTTTCATACCAAATTGAGCATGCATGTTATTCCTTCCTTACTCCAAATGTGATGAGAGTAAACTTCACTTTTTCTCTCTCACCTCCCCCTTTTTCTCTCCCATTGAAAAAGCTTTTTCTTGCCTCTTTTATGAGAGATAATTTGCTCCATTCATTTCTTCCTTTCTCCTTCCAATATATTTCTCTTACCCCTTAGTTTAATTTTTTTAGCTATAATCCCTTCCTATTCAAGTCACCCTGTGCCCTCTGTCTATGTGTGTTTGTGTGTGTGTGCATGTGTGTGTGTGTGTGTGTGTGTGCGCGTGTAATCCCACCAACTACCCCGATACTGAAAAAAGTTTCAAGAGTTACAAATATTATCTTTACATGTAGGAATGAATGCAAACAGTTCAACTTTAGAAAGTCCCTTATGATTTCTCTTTCCTGTTTACCTTTTCATGCTTTCCTTGATTCTTGTGTTTGAAAGTCAAATTTTCTATTCAGCTCTGGTCTTTTCATCAAGAATGCTTAAAAGTCCTCTATTTCATTGAAAGACCATTTTTTCCCCTAAGTATTAAACTCAGTTTTCCTGGGTAGGTGATTCTTGGTTTTAATCCTTGTTCCTTTGACTTCTGGAATACCATATTCCAAGCCCTTCAATTCCTTAATGTAGAAGCTGTTAGATCTTGTGTTATCCTGATTATACTTCCACAATACTCAAATTGTTTTTTTTCTGGCTGCTTACAATATTTTCTCCTTTACCTGGGAACTCTGAAATTTGACTACAATATTCCTAAGAGTTTTTCTTTTTGGATGTCTTTCAGAAGATGATTAGTGGATTCTTTCAATATTTATTTTGCCCTCTAGTTCTAGAATATCAGGACAGTTTTCCTTGATGACTTCATGAAAGATGATGTCTAGGCTCTTTTATTGATCATGGCTTTTGGGTAGTCCCACAATTTTTAAATTGTCTCTCCTGGATCTATTTTCCAGGTCAGTTGTTTTTCCAATGAGACATTTCACATTGTCTTCTATTTTTTCATTCTTTTGGGTTTTTTTATAAGTTCTTGGTTTCTCATAAAGTCATTAGTTTCCATCTGCTCCATTCTAATTTTTAAAGAACTATTTTCTTCAATGAGTTTTTGAACCTCCTTTTCCATTTGGCTAATTCTGCTTTTTAAAGCATTCTTCTCCTCATTGGCTTTTGGACCTCTTTTGCAAATTGAGTTAGCCTATTTTTAAAGGTGTTATTTTCTTCAACATTTTTGGGGGGTTTCCTTTAGCAAGCTATTGACTCACTTTTCATGATTTTTTTGCATCACTCTCATTTCTCTTCCCAATATTTCCTCTACCTCTCTTACTTGATTTTCAAAATCCTTTTTGAGCTCTTCCATGGCCTGAGACCATTGAACATTTATTTTGGAAGTTTTGGATGTAGAATCTTTGACTTCCTCTGATGGTATGCATTGTTCTTCTCCATCTGAAAGGATGGAAGAAAATACCTGTTCACCAAGAAAGTAGCCTCCTATAGTCTTATTTTTACCCCTTTTTGGGAATTTTCCCAGTCAGTTACTTGAGTATTGAGTCCTTTTTCAAGAGTAGGGTATACTCTGGGGACCTGCAAGTTCTCAGTTCTTCCAAGGTGGCACAATCAAGGGAGGGGAGCTTCCTCCTCTCCTGGCCTGCCCACTGGTCTGGGAGGAACCAAAAACTTTTGTGCCCAGAATCTGTGAGTAGAATTCCCTCTCCACCACCTCCTCCAACTCCACCACACCAGTGCCTCTCCTCACCCCAGAGCCACCACTCAGGGCTGAGATTCAGATCAGTGACTCAATTCCCCCAGGGGCTTCAGGAAGGGGGCTCCAAAAATGGACACTGCAGCTGCAGTGGTTGCTGCCAGAGGTTCAAATCATGTTCCCTTCTCCTGGGTGAAAGAGCTTTTTCACTGACCTTTGAAATTGTCTTTGGCATTTGTGAGTTGAGCAATCTGAGAAGTGCTGCTGCTGATGGCTCCCTGAAGCCTGTTCCAGGTCCTGTCTCTGATGAGCCACGTGGCCCACATTGGGTTACACCCCACTGTGTGCCTGGTGTGATGAACCTTTCCTGTTGGCCTTCCAGGCTGCCTTGGGCTGGAAACCTCTTAAATTCTGTAATTTTGTGGCTTCTGCTACTCTAGAATTTATTTAGAGTCATTTTTACAGGTATTTTATGGGCTACGATGGAGAGCTTTTACAGGTTCATCTTTCTGTTCCATCATCTTCACTCCGCTCCAAGACCTCTTCATCTTGTAAGTGTTTACCATCACTCAAAACAACACATAACTCAAGAGCTTTCTGGGCAAAGCACTGAGCTTATTAAGGTCACTTACAGAACTGTCCATTCCATGCTTTCCCAAGGTCACTGCTTATTTGTTTAAGGGGATACATAAGGCCCTTAAAATTGATAAATATTTCTGTACTTCATTAGAATAAATCATTTGTCTCTTTTTTTAAGACCCGATGGAAAATCGCACAACAAAGTTTATATTTAGGGAGCAAACTTTCATGAACAACAACAAAAACTAAGATGTTTAAATATTTGCTTTTGGAGTAATTTGGGGATTGGTAGAACAACGTCCTAAAAGCAAATACCTAAATTCAGAAAACATCTTGTGTGCTTCTCAAATGGAGGATAATGCTTCCATGAGAACTAAGCAACCTTGCTAAATCAAGTCTTATTGAATGAATACCATAATTTGAATTGCTTCTCTTCCAATGTCCAGAGGTGTTAATTGCACAAGAGTAAATAACAGACAATTAAAAATTTCCTCCACTCTTAACCAAATTAAAGCTAAAATGTCTTAAATTTTGGGTGCCATATTTGTTCTTTCAGTCAGAAACATTAGCCATCATAGATAAGACAACCTAGTGAGAAACGTAACATCAGGTTTAAAACTACAATCATTTAAATACCCAACAAGCTCTAATAATCAATAAGCAATTAGTTACAGTAAAGAAGGTATCTGAATCCAACTCCAGATAAAAGTTTTTAAGTATTAAGAAACCTGAAATGTTTTTCACACACCTTATAGATATACATTCAAGAAATGCTGTATCTCAGGAAGACACCTTTGACTAGTCTGAACTTTTATTAGGATCTTTACAATGGATATAATATGAAAGGGAATATGATGGTCTTCATTATGTCCCTGCAAAGACAGAAAAGGTTTGGGGAAAAAAGGGAAAGAGTAAAGGAAACCAAAATCAGTTTCTATTGCCCCAATTAATCAGTACCAACTATGTTATCAGTACCAATACTATATCACTAGACACAGGGAGAGTGTGTCATTTCAGTTTTAACTTGTTTAACAGCAGAAAGTATTTTGTATTCTAGGCCTTTTTCCTTTCCCCCAAAAGCCACATCCTCTAACATTTTTGCAAACATAGTACAGTCGCATTCATCCAAATCCAATTACTTTAAGATAATTCATCCTGGGCTGGGTTGAAGTTTATCTTGGACCCCCATGAAGAAAATATTTGCTAAACAATTTAATAGTATAAGCAAAGCTCTACTTGAATCATTTAACCTAATTAAGATTAAAATAATTTTTAAGACCTTAAGTAAATTGGTTGTATATAAATGCATACTGAAAAATTACTCTAATGATTTATTTCAGATTTCAGTTTTAAAATACTGATATCAAAGCATGAAGCATCATGGTTTTTAAAGTATTCAATAATCCAAACTTCCCTCATTTGACTATATATGAAGTTCAAAATAGTAAGGTTTTACTTTATATAAAACACAAAAGGGAGATATAACTGAGGAGAAGGGGCAGCTAGCTATTTGTCGTATAGAGCCCCAAGGCCAGAAAGCAGTAAGCCAATGGGCTGATAAGTGTGATTCCCACAGAGACCTACAGCCATTCAGTGACACTGGAATGATCCATAAGCCAATGTCACAGCATAACCACTTCTTGTTTCTAATTGTCAACAAGCTTTTCACAATCCTCTTATTATACCCCTAAGCCCCCCCAAAAACTGCACATGTTTAGAGATAATATCACCTGGTAAGCCCCACAATACAATCAATCTGACTAAATTCAAGCACTGCTATGAGTCTCAGGTCATGGACAACTAGATCCCAAGTACTTTAGAAGTCTTTTGTTTGCTGAAAATGAATTTTAAAATCTGTCTTTTAAACTATCATATGATATTGCATCCATGAGGAGAGGCACTATCAAATCAGTCTTTCTACAAATTATTCCTGGATACATCTTGTCCTTACCACCCCTTCATTCCATACTGTTTTCGCAAATCCAGCCCTTTCTAAATATACAATCAGATGAAACTGAAACTTTTTTTTTAATTTAAAAGCTATCATAATATAAGCTTTTCAGAAAACACAAGTAATTTGTGACTAAATCGCTTTATTCATCTGTGTGTAGGTTGTAACTATACTTCTTTGGGAAACAATGAGCAAACCTTTACTCCTACTTGGCAACTATTTTACCAAGTCTATTGAAAATAAAACAAGTCAAGCAGAATATTGTGTTATACACTGAAGATACAAATAAAAGCAAAAATAAAAGACATCCCCTGCCCACAAGGAGCTTGTATTCTAGTAGGAGAAGACAACACATAAAATAGAGGTAAAAGGGGGTGGGATGATATCTACAAGATGGTGGCAGCAAAGTCTGAAGGGCGAGAAGCCCAGTTGAGAGGGTAATATAGATTCTATTACAACTGTAACATATTCTCTTTGGCCCCATTCTCTCAGGGTCAGGCCTGCTGCATCTCCCATCAGAGTTCCAGAGGAGCATTCTCAGGATGGCAGATGGGAGGGATGGGAGGTGGGGAATCTTGTTCATTACCATCACGAACCTGGACCAGCTGTCTGACTTCCCTCCATTGTGAGGGGCAGTGACTAGAACCTTAGTAAGTTAACCACTTGCCATTAATGACTTTTGCAAAGATAGAACAAGAAAAAACATACAAATAGTTACCCCAATAATTCAAGGACATACTCTCCCTTACACTCCTACACAATTCTGAAGAAGTAAGCTCAAACTTAGCTGAGTTCCTACATAGTTTTGGTTCCATCTAGTTCACATCCAAAAGAGTTAAGATTTCTAAGTAAATCCGCATTTCTGTTTTCACTGGCATGCATTTGGAAGGCACTCTCAAAGACTGAAGACCATTTCTTGTTCCTCCAACATCAGGGCAAGGCTGGCAGCAACATCCATCCTGATTTCCACCTTTCAGATTCACTCTCCCAACTTGAAGGTTTGGAGACTGCAATCCCTGAACCTAAAACAGAAAAGAATGAACAAAAGGGTCAAGGACCAAGGCCTGTATTGGAGGGCCATGAGGCCTCAGCCTGGGAAGAAGGCACTAAAGACCTCTTTCCCTTGCTGCATAGTCTCTCACTGAATACCTTGAAAGAGTCTTCCATTTGCAAATACAGAAAAGAGAGAGCTGGCTGAAGCTGATATAGACTTTTTTTAAAGATGCTGACTGTTCTAGCAACATAGCCAATAGAAAAACCTCCTCCCAACCACTTAATTAACCAACTAGAACCAGTTGTACATATATCCCACAGTTTCTCAAAGCACTTCCTTCAACACCCTCATGATTCTCCTAGAAAACGTCTCCCCAAAGGCCTCTCTACATGAAGAGATGCTATCTGAGCAAGCTCATGTATCTGTACGTAAGCCAGACTGCCATTACATAACATTGTGAATAATACATAAATCTTTTTTTATTGATCTATCTATATGAATTTCATGGTTTAGGCTTACATGATTGAAAACTAAATGGATGCAGTTCCAAGTCTGAAAAGTTTTGAAGCAATCTCACAATGCCCTAACCTGAATGATGCAAGTGGGACTTAGAAGGCAAATTGACACTCCCCCCACCCAAAGTGGGGAGGATGGCTAAAGGTCTAGACTCCAGGAGGTGATGGGAGGGTAATTGGTTCACTAATACTCAAGTCTCTGTTCAACCACCATAGTATGAGGAAGTCAAAACCACAACAAATCTTTTCCTACAGCTCCGGTCCTATGGGAAGACATTCAAGCCAATGATTCCCAAGGGAAGGAGTAAGGCTACTGTACCACCAATATGCTAGTCCTAGAGGAGACTTAACTATTTGTAAAACTGTTCAACCGGCACTTTGCCCCATGCAAGGTTATCATCAGATGATCTAGCAATGGGTCATTGCTGGTTGGTTGGTTGCTTGCTTGTTGTCTGTTCTCAAAAAGGACCAAAATGACATCACCATGATAAAGTGAAGTTTCAGTGTGTCCAGCTGTGGCTGATCAGACCAATACGAGCTCTGAATGCTCTACCAAAGGTTGGGCACACATATTTTTAGGATGGATACTCCAAATTTGCACATCCTACATTTACTTTGTGCTGTCTCAATTCTGCTTCACTCATAGAGCACAGCACCCTTCCTGATGTGGGCACGCCATGCTGAGTGGTCCTGTGCCAGTGTCTCCCATGTTGCACAGTCAAATCCAAAGTTCTTAAGAGAGACCTTGAGAGCGTCCTTGTATCACTTCTTCTGACCACCTACCCCATGTGAGTTCTCCATAAAATAGTCTTTTTGGCAAGCATACATTTTGCATTGGAACATCATCACCAGTCTGTCAGAGTTTCATTCTCTGAAGCATAGTTTGAATGCTTGGCAGTTTAGTTTGAGCAAGGATTTCAGTGTCTGGTACCTTATCCTGCCAAGTGATCTTCAGAATCTTCCTAAGACAGTTCAAATGGAAGCAATTCAGTTTCCTGGCATGGCACTGGTAGACTGTTCATGTTTCACAGGCATATAACAATGAGGTCAGCACAAGCTCTGTAGACCTTCAGTTTGGTGGTCAGTCTAATATTTCTCTCCTAAAGTTTTCTTTGGAGCCTTCCAAACACTGAGCTAGCTATGGCAATGCATGTGTCACCCTCATTGTCAATGTGTACATCCCTAGAAAGTACACTACCAAGGTAAGTGAACCTATCCACAGCATTTAAAATTTCTCCATTTATTGTAACTGATGGTTCCACTTATGTATGGTGTGGTGTGGCTGATGGAGCACCTGTGTTTTCTTGGTGTTAATTATTAGGCCAAAATTAGCACAGGCAGCAGAGAATTGATCCATACTTCATTGTATCTCAGCTTCAGAGGCTGCATTGAATGCACAATCATCTGCAAACAGAAAATCATGCACCAATACTCCCTCCACTTTGGTCTTGGCTTGTAGCCTTTCCAAATTGAAGAATTTACCATCAGCAAGGTAGCTGACCTTCAGGCTGTGTTCCTTCTCATTGAACGAATTTGACAATATGGCTGAAAACATCATACTAAAAAGCATGGGAACAAGCACACAGCCCTATTTCACTCCACTGGTGACTGGGAGGGCACAAGAGCATTGTCCACTATCCAGAACCCAGGCAAACATGCTATCATGAAATTGATGTACAATACCGATGAACTTCTCTGGGCAACCAAATTTTGATATAATTTTCCATAAGCCCTCACAACTAACAGTATCAAAAGCCTTGGTCAGATCTACAAATGATGTGTACAGACTGCAGTTCTGTTCCTGGCATTTCTCCTGGAGTTGTTGGGCAGCAAACACCATATCGAATAGTTTAATGGATCATCGTAGGTTTGGTATGAAGGAGGTATTCTATTGGCCTAAGAGATAGAATCTCTATAAGTTTCTACCACAGGAGTAGGGAACTTGTGGCCTCAAGGGCACATGGGTCTTTCTAAGTTCTCAAGTGCAGTCCTTTAACTGAATCCAAACTTCACAGAATAAATCCCTTTAACCTCTACATGTGTTCCCTTGGTGTGTCTACTCTTACACACATATGTGGTGTATATATGTGAGAGAGTTGTCTCAGAGGCTCATACATAGCCATAGACTCTAACAATGTATCCTAAAATATTTGATCCTAAAAATAAAACTTGTGCCATGGCAGTACTATTTTTTAAATAACTTAGAAATGTCCTCATGTTAATAAAAAGAATTTGTTCTATGAAGTTTGAATTCAATCAAAGGACTGCACTCAAGGACCTAGAGGGCCACATGTGGCCTTGAGGCCACAGGCTCCCCATGCCTGCTATGACCACAAGAGGGTTGGGACTCTTTTCACATGTGGTTGAAGTTCCCTAAGACCAGAAAAAGGATACACATGACCTACAAAACTGGAGGGAAATGCAGACAACCTACAAGGGTATATTGCCTTTCTCCACCTCCCTTTCCATAGTCAACTTGTACAAAGCCACTTGGGCATACACCTGCTTAGCCTGGGTCAAGTAGATGAATAGCTTGCCACTACCACTATATTCTCATCTAAGTGGAAGTTCTCAGCCTTTGGCTAACCCATGTCTATGCATGAAGAGAGAAGGATGAATGTAGACAGAGTTGATGGAGAGTGGAGAAGCCTCTTAGAATTCTTCCACACACTCTTATCATCCTATACTGGTCACATATGTCCTAACTAGCAAAAAAAAAATAGTAAAGATAGTAGTATATTACATCTGTCTTCCCTGCTGTGGCTCCCTTGCCCCACTGTGTAATGATACTACTCTTTTTATTGAACCCTTCCTCTCTCACTCTTCCTGAAACCAAAATCTTAGCAGTTCTCACAGTAAATAAGTACTATGGACAAGACCAAAGAATTGGAGATTAAAAGGAAATTGGACATAACTCGAAGCCACTGGAGATTTGATCAGAAAGGATGCCAGCATGGAATGGCAGCTGGATCTCCCTGTTAGGGTCTACTCTTTCTCAACAAGCATTACCCTGAGTTCAAATCCAGCCTCAGACACTTGACACTAGCTGTGTGACCCTGAACAAGTCACTTAACCCTTGCAAAAAAAACAAATAAACAATGAGAAAGCTATGATAAGAAGTATCTGGAGATCCCTGCCAGTGACAAAATACTAGGCCAAAAGGCATTATGGTCAGGAACTTCATTTTACACCAGTTAGTGAATCCATGCTTCATGCCCTGCGGAGGAGAAAATCAGAAAAGGATTGGCTTGATATGTGAGGGACCTGTCTTTCAAAACAAAAAACATAGCTTAAATTTGGGGGCTTGGAGTAAAAGACAGATGGCCCACCCCTTGTACCTCAGCTGAGAATCCAGATGAAACCAGAAGTGGAAAGCAGAAAAAAGCTCTAAAACTACATTCCCAAAGGAGCCATACCTAGAAACCACCATGGGGCCCGTGATGTACTATCCAACAGTGACCATATGAAACCAGGAGAACCAAAACCTGGCGAAAAGTCTATACTGTAGTTATGTACCTGAGAGAAACTGTGGCAAAGATGGAAGCCATGATACATAAGACCAATGAGAAGCAGACTCAGAGGGAAAAGTCTGATTATATCACCAGAAAACATTGGTGACCTACTCACACATGTGCTCCATGTATGTACCTCTCTACATGTGTTCCCTTGATGTGTCTACTCTTACCACAGATGTGGCATGTACTTGTGAGAGAGTTGTTCCAGAGGCTTATGGGGGAAGTCTTCTCATGTCATTTTTCTTACTAAGGTACTTCATTAAAAGTCTTAGCTTTCAACGAATTGCAGACTCTGGTTCACTAGTAAAGGAATATCAATGACAGCTCATGCACTATGGCTTTTGTACAGTTGTAGACACACAGCATATCTTGAACCAATGAAAGTTAATAGGGAGGAACTCACATGTTGACTGGGGAAGAGGGTCCCCAGGTGCTACATAAATAATCAGCTTGTCAAATGGGAGAAATGGGCTTGTGAAGCCAGCTCAGGGTTTTAACCAGACTATATAAAAAATAGCCTCATAAATCAGCATGACTTGTGAAAGTTAAAGATAAACCATGTTTGCTTACACATTCAGTAGACAGAAAACAAGAACCATTTGTTAATTACCACCAGGAGACCTGGGAAAAGGAAATAAATGGAATGGATCTCTTTCTGATGGATTCTTTCCTTGTTATGCCCTAGAAGAAAAGATCATACCAAAAAGATAATTATAAAGTTGATTTAGACCCCTGTACAACTTTCAAGCCAAGAATCTGAAAGTCTTTTTAATACAGACCAAAAATTAAATGACAATTTAATAAGATAGTTTTCAGTATGTAGTATAGACATCAAATATAAAACAGATCTATTGTAATTTTTACAAGATAACTTCATGGTCACTTTAATATGCCCTACACCATCATAATTTCAAGTTGCTACTTAAACATACATTTTTTTAAATGGAGAAACTGAGATAGCAAAAGACTATGTGTATATCATCCTAGGGGCATACAGAGGCCAGGGCTAATCAGAATTATCTATGGGTTCTAGTCTTCGGTACAGCTAATTGGTTGAATACCTTCATAGACAGGGATATATGAAGAAATGTTTACCAACTGGCTTGTTGGGGCTGGCGAAATGAGGGGGAAGGAAAATATATACATGGTACACTTCTAAGCTTAATTTGCTTTATTAACATTGTCTCCTTCATTTTCTTTAGTCTAAATAATCAATAGAACAGTAAATCAATCCCGGATTTGTAGCATTTGCTGATTTTCATAGGTATAAATGCTCACAGTGAAAATATAACAGTCAACTTACAAGACTGGCTCCAGTACGCATGTCCTCGGTTGCAGATTAAATAAGGCAGAGAAGTAATCAGTGCTTTCCGCACTTTTTATGATATGCTCACTCACCTCAAGACCACCACAGGCCCCAGATGGTCATTGGCCTATGAAGCCTCGGCCCAATTGTAAAGGACGTGAAGCTTGTCTTTGGTGTTTCCAATGCTCCCCTTTCTGTGTTCTCCATCCTTGGGCTGCGCCCTCTCTTCTTATCTTCCAAAAAGCACTTACTTTCTCTCCTTATCTTTTCTCCTATATTCTAAATACATGCTCTGAGAGAAAAAAACGAATAACTTCATCCACCCTTGATGGACAAGTAATTGGTAAGGTTTAATAATGAAAGCAGTTTCACCCTGTATATATAGTAGGCTGCCCACTCTGTTTTTTATCAAAATTGCACTTTCCCAACAAAATATAACATATGCTATATATATTAATTATATATACTATATGGAGTGCATATATATTATGTATTAATTATGTACACTATATAGTTGCATATATAGGGTATACATGCTATATATTAATTATATATGCATACTATACAGTTATCCCTTGCAACTTTCCCCACCATGTTTCAACATACCACGGGTCAGCATAAGATATTAAAAGGGAATTTTGGGGAGTTTTGCAGAAGCTACAGACAATATATGAAGGCTATCAGATAACACAGAAAAAGTTTAGAAACTCAGAAATGCATTAAATACATGTATAGCATTGTAGAATATTAACTCAAGTTTTACAACATCATAAAAGAAAAAGAAAAAATTCAAGCTTCTTCTCTGGTATGAAGGAGGTGGCCAAAAGATTTTACACAGATTTTTCAAATTGCAGGGAAAGTGGGGTGGGCAGACACACCCCTGCCCCTGGTATGTGGAAGAATTAATTCTATAGTTAAGTATATACCACATATATCACATATTACATAGCCATACTATATATAGTTATATATATGATATGAATTGTAATTCATTCTATATAGAATTGCATGTGTAGCATATACATATATGTACTACAATTAATTATTGATAATTAATAATAAAGCTTGAATTTGTCTAGTACTTTATGGTTTGCACATCCTGTGCATCTGTTACCTCACTTGATACTCATAACAAACCTATGGAGCAGGTGCTATTATTACCCCCTTTTATAGATGACAAAACTGGGGCTGACAGAGGTTAAATGACTTGCCCAAGGTCACCTAGCATTCTGGTGATATCAGAACTGATGTTGAGTACTTGAGGTATAGGAGAGAAGATAAAGAGAAAGTAGGGACTCGGGGCTAGGGACATTTGCTTTAGATGTATTTTTGTCAACTCCACATGCAAGGTTAAACAGTCTTCCTTCTTCAAAACATTTTGCCCTTTGACCCACCACCATTGAGTTAGTATGGAACATACTGAGACTCATGTAAGTCAGTTGCTGAACTTTAATCTGAATATAATGAGGATGTTCCTGATGTTACTGATTCTTCCCCCTCCCAGTAGGTAGTAAAATTCCTTCTCAGAGAATAGCAAAAGCCTCTATGACTTGGACAGTGGTGCAACCCATCCCAAGAAAAGCCAATTCCTTTTCTATTCCCTTTCTCTCTTCCTTTTTTGCCTCAGGCTAGTGTTCTGATCACATTTCTGAAGGGTTCAATCAACTGAAATTGAGACCACAGAAAGAAAGTGCTGAAGACATGAAGAATTAGTTTGGCTTCCTGCCCCCATTTCACATCATTTTTATTCTCATGGACAACATTCCATTCCAGTCCCCTTGTATTGCCTAAGAATGCATGCAAAGAAGACACCCTTTTCTTGCTATTCAGATAAAGACAAGATGGCAGTTGTGTAAAAGAAGCCTAGGATTCTGCAATTCTTTTATCATCACTGCCTAAAGTATAATGGTCACCAAGTCATCCAGAAATCGGAAGTTTGGGCTTTTTGTTTTGTTTTTTAAAGCAACTACATTACTTTTTTTGCTGTCTAAAAATGCTGTCATGACACTTAATACTGAGTTTTTTCTGGAAACTAGATGGTCATCAAAGCAGATGGGAAAATACAAATATTTAAATAAAAACTCCTTGAATTTTTTCTAAGAGAAAGTCTGTAACTAGGACTTTTTGTACCACTCTCCACTAAGGAAAAGCAGGGAAGACAGAGACCCTGGATTATGGTGAAGTGCATGAATGTTGAAGGCACTCAGCCTTGTGGATCATCTGATAGCTTCCACTGTGTCTAAAGAGTCACTGATTAAGTACCTACTAGTACAAGGTATTGGGGAAACAAAGACAAAACAAACGATTCCTGCTCTCAAGATCTCTATATGCTAGTGGGAGGATGACCTGTAAATTGATGAGTATACACACACACACACACACACACACACACACACACACACATTTGTTGTATCATTTCAGCCATGTCCGACTCTTTGTGACCCCATTTTGGAGTTTTCTTGGCAGACAGAGGAGTGGTTTGCCATTTCCTTCTCTAATTCATTTTCCAGACGAGGAAACTATGGCAAACAGGGTAAAGTGACTTGCCCAGGTTCACACTGAAAGTAAGTGTCTGCAGAAGGACTTGAACTCAGGAAGGTGAGGTTTCTTGATTCCAAGCCCAGAGGAACTACATAGCTTTATATGTGTGTATGTTTGTGTCTGTGTGTATGCACATACACACAAAAACACACATATACATACGTATATATGAATAATGTATGTGTATATGTGTGTGCATTTGTCTGTAAAGACTAAAAACAACTGGAGGATCAGGAAAAGGATTCCCACAAAAGTTAGTACATATGTTGAACTTTGAAGGTTTCTAGTAAATATAAGTGAGGAAGGAATATATTCTAGGTATTGAGATAGCTTATGCAAAAGCATAGAGATGGAAGATTTAATACCACATGTGGGAAAGAGCAAGCAGGTCACTTTGGCTCAATGCAAATGTGAAACAAGACTGGCAAGATAACCTGGAACAAGTCTGTGAAGGGATTTAAAAGCCAAGTTGAGGAGTTTGTATTTTGTTCTACTGGTTATAGGGAGCCATGGAAGTTCTTGAGTAGAGACATTATGTGACCAGATATATGCTTTATGAAGATTATCTTGGGAACTGTGTGAAAGATAGATTGGAACAGGAAAATCCTGGAAACCAGAAGTACAGTTCTTGCCATAGTATAGATAAGAGGTGATAAGGGTAAACTACGATGCAGCCTCGTGAGTAGAAAGGAAGAGATGACATAAACTTGACAACATGAGAAGAATGAGAGAAAAGAAAGAGTGCAGGATGATGTGAACTTGAATGACTGGAAAGATAGTGGTGTCCGCTACAGAAATAGGGAATTTTTGAGGAGGAGAGGGTTGGAGGGGGCGGATAGTTATTGATTTCTCATTTAGATGTGCTGATTTTGAAGTGCACGTGGGACATCCAATTGGAGATGTCCAGTGACTCAGTGGAAAAAGCCCTAATGATGAACCCAGAGTCACAGGGTCCAGGGCTGGATCTCAACTCTGACCCTAACCACCCACATGTCTTTGGACAGATTCCTCAACTTCTCTGGGCTTCAGTTCCCTCATTTATAAAATATTAAGGCCTGGATGACTTCTAAGTTTCCTTCTAGTGCCTTATTTATGATCCCCAAATCCGATAATATAAGACTGAAAATCAAGAGAGCAATGATGGCTATATGTATAGCTCTGGAAGTCATCTACATAGAGATGATAAAGATTTTCAAGAGAGAGGGTGCGGAGAGAGAAGAGTACCCAAGAGAGATCCTTGAAAGACAACCAAGACATTGATAATGATCTAGCAGAGATGGAGAAAGAGAACCAGGAAAGAGCAGCAGGAGATGAAGAAGAGGTGGAGTCAGGGAATGTTGCCTAAGTTGAGGAAAGCTATAGAAGATGGTGTGTGACTATTCCTGCTAAGTAGGTACTAATGAGGTTATTCATCCATTCAGCAAGACAGTCATTGAAGGAGTGAGGTATGATACATTTCTCTGCCCACCCATCTTTTTCCTTTGCTACCACTATGCCCATCTACTTAAGAGAAACTCTCTCTCTGATCACATTGATGGTGGGTAAAGTTTGACCCCAAACAGAAAGTGGCAAAGGGCCAGGACCTTTCCTTTAGGCACTGAAGTGGTGGGAGTGAGAGCCAGGGCTGTGGATCTGATCTTAGAGCAGAAGGCAAAAGGAAAAGTAACCATCATTATGAGTCTTTAAGTATCTATACCACTCCAGTATCTGTATCAACCAAAACATTCACTCTCGGGCATGGCAATAGGAAGACCTGATCCCTGAGATGATCTCATAGATCCTGATCTCATAGATCATAGAAAAGGCACCCCATACCACCCATCTGACCCCAGGGTCAAGTGCAGGTGCTGGTTCTCAGCAGCTTCAGGGATCATCTAGTCTTTACCCTTATCCCTGACTAGCCTCAGATTGGGCAAGGAAAGTCCCCAATGGGTCACTTGTAGGTCACCTTGGTTCCTTGTAGGAACCTAAGTTTCCTTTAGGAACAAGGTAATAAAGAGCCAAGGCCCTAATGGAGCCATCCCCACTAGAAAAGTGAGGACTACCAGTGTTCCCATTGTCTGTTTATGTTCACATGCTGTCCTGCCCATGAAAAAGAGAGCTCCTTGAGGGCAGTCTCTTTCTATCCCCAAAGCTTATCATGATGCCTGGCCCACAGTAAGTGTTTAATGAATGTTTGACTGATTGAAAGACTTTCTTGAACCTTGAGTACTGCAGCCCTCCGTGGCCAGAAAGGTTGGAAAAGACTGGCTCAAAACAAATGGGTAGGAGCTTGTCCTAACTCTCCCCCATAACTGGCATCACAACCATTTCTCCAATACTTGTGGTACTAATTTGGTGCCCTTTATAGTTGGTCAAGTAAAGCCCTGTTTGACCTACTCTGGCAATACTTTTGCTGACTCCATCACTGTGAAGGCATTTGCTTTTTGTTGAATAATGTTCAGCCTGAATCGCATAGAAGACTAAAAAAGTAAAAGAATTAACAAATATGAGACAAAATGCCATCTTCCTCCATGTTTTTATTTTTTCCCATTTCTAATTCATATCTATTTTACACAGGCAACACTGTTATCAACATGGTTCAGTATTGTAGATTTGTATAAGGTTTTGCTAAGCCCACCCTTCCCCAGTCTTGCCCCTTGTACCCTAAAAGAGAAGGCAGCAGAGTCATCCAAAACACTAAAGTAATTGGACGAGACTCCACAGCCCAAGAGAACAATGTTGTCAAATTGACACCAGCTGTGAAAAGCCTTCAAGAGTCTAACTGGATATTTTTTCCCATTTGGCCTGGCTTCATTAGCAGGATGGCTAGGGTACTGCTGTTTTCTTTTTTTAAGGACTTAATTAATTGGAAATGCTGAATGGAAAAGGAGGTAGTAAAATGAGGGCACTCAATTCTCAAGATTTCTACTTTATTCCAATGTTTTTACTGCCCATGGAGCTAGCTAACATCCAGAGCAAAGGGCTTTTAAATAATGCTGAGCAGGAATTAAGTTTGGTCATTTTGGAGAGTCACTGAAAAACCAATTCAAATGCTATTAGATGCCCCCTGATTAAGTACTAGTAAGTGTTCATGAATTTAGCCAGTATCCTGGGTGCAATGGGATTCTGGATACAGAAACAAGTTTAAAAAATTAATTACCAGGGAAGACACAGAGAACATTCACTACAGAACATAGCATGTAACAGAGGATTGAATGGCTTATAGACACACATACACACACAAACACACACACCCCTCCACTTGAAATCAAAACTCTGCCAAAATTTAAAAAACACCATCATGTCTGGAAAGTCACTGTGAGACACCTTGATCCTATAGTCTCCAGCACAAGACAAAAATAGCAAAAAGATTTCTTACATAAGAGCAAGAAAAAAAAGGCAGGATTGTTTTAAGATCTTCACTTCATATATAATAAAATCAAAATGTTAATCCCTACTTTTACCTGCAAAATAGTGATTTAACTATAATAACATGACAAGACGTGCAATTTACGAACCTTTCTTCTAATTCAACAAAGAGATCTTTAGGAGTTGTACCTGTAGTGCCGTAACAAATCAATCTTTCTGCAAAAAAATCAGAGTGCTATTTAGTGCAGAGCAAGACTTTTTATTTGTGGTAGGGAGTTAATATAAGGGCAAGGTCATTGTCCCAACCTGCTGAAATTCCAAGAAAGACCTCCCACGTGCTACGTACGTGCCTATTTCTGCCCAGGTGGAAGTGGACATTTTCTTCTAACTGTTCTACTGTTCTTAGATTGCATACATTTTCCAGGTCTTTTTTTTTTTTTCCTGTAAGCAAGGGGGGAGGAAACCTAACACATTGCTTTCAATTTTATTTTTTCTTCTCAGTAATTTTTTTAAAAAAAGATCCAGTTTCAATTTTTCAAATGCCTAGAGGAAACTCACAGAAACACAGCAAAAATTAAAAAAGCTTTTCTGAGAAAAATGTGAACTTTCCTAATATTCCAGATGAAAAGCAAGTTGGGGGTTATTTTTAAAAAATCCCTTAGTTTAGGGTAAGTGTTAGGAAAACTTTCTGTAACATTTTAGGTTAGTGTCAGCCCTTGGGATTATGGCTTTTGGTAAACATAGTATTTATCACCATTTGAGAGTAATAAAGCTGCAGCTTTTGTTTTGCAATCTCCTTTCTTGGCTGGATTTAGTCCTGTGGAATAATGGGAAAGTCTGTGTTTATTTTGTGGCTATTTAATTAATGGGTTTTATTTTACATTTCCTGGTTGGTCTCTTTTTCCCATTGGGGTGCTAGGGGGGTAGGGTGGGAGGGAAAGAGGAAGGGTTAAATGAGTAATGTCAGCAGGACACTGTCAGCATCCCTAATGGTAGGATTAAAACTAACAATGGAGTTTGTGGATACTTTATGTGTTATATTTATACAGACCTCAAATTTAATCAATTTTTTCTTAGTTCTCTTTGGTATGAGAAATCTGTCCTTTGTGAGCTTATCTCAATATAGGTACTATATGTCTTCCCGGCATTTCAGTTGCCTGGCTATCATTTAAAACCTATAAATTAACAAATAGGGTGAAAGTAATCACACCTAGTATACACAGGACCCATTATTTTGGTTCTCTCAGTCATTGTCAGTCAGTCAAGGAGCATTTTTAAGTGCCTACAATGTGCCAGTCATTGTGCTCTTAGCATAAAGGACTTTATAATACAGAGAAAGTGAACAGTTTACTAGGATGACTGAGACCAGGAAGTGAACTTAAAAGGTCATGGAGTTCAACCTGTCATTTTACAGTGGAGGAAACTGAGGCCCAGAAAGGTTAAGTGATTTTTGCAAAGTGTCATAAGCAGGAAGTACCTGGGATGGACATCAAACCCAATTTTTCCTCCAACTTGCAGATTCCAAAACTAGTTTTCCACTACCCCAAACCACCTTTCTGAGTTCATGAAGGCAAGAAGATCTGGGTACCTCAAACAAGAGGATGCCGCCTTACCTTTATCTAGCGCTGGCCATCTGGCATTAATAAAATATTGAGGATTATACATTTGGACTGTGATCAAAGAAGCAGCATAGGTAACTGTCAAACTTGTCAGTGTCAACGAAATGCATTATTTGAACTCTCCTCACAAAATGACACTCATCGGATGACATATAATCAAAGTACAAGGAAAATAAGTAAATTCTTGATAGTTTATATCCAGATTTCTCACACACACACACACACACACACACACACACACACACAAATGAGCCGCTATTTTTTACTGTTTTTTCAGAGACATTTTTTTTGTTATTGTTGTTCAGTTGTGTCTGGTTTGGTTGTTTGGTTTGTTTTGTTTTTTTTTTTACCGTACTTGGGGTCTTCTTGGCAAAGATACTGGAGTAGTTTGCCATTTTTTTTTTCCAGCTCATTTTAGAGATGAAGAAACTGAGGCAAATGGGGTTAAGTGACTTGCCCAGAGTCACATAGCTAGTAAGTGTCTGCAGTCAGATTTGAACTCAGGGAGATGAGTGTTCCTGACTCCAGACCCAGCACTGTGCCACCTAGCTGCCCCAGGGATGATCTATGTCAGATCATTATCTTGATCAATAAACAAGTATTTGTTAAGTGCTTACTATTTGCCAGGCACTGGAACTGGCACTGGTGATGTAAATACAAAGAATGAAGCAATTCCTACTCCCACTGCTACTTGTTCATGGGGAAAACAGGAAATGAGTGGCAGATAGGAGGGTAATATACACTGACACCAACCATATGGTAGTATTAAACTCCTCCCAAAGCCTTCCTTCATCAAGGACTTTGAACTTTCCAAGTAGCTCTCCATTTTCCATCATGGTTCTGCTTGGCTTCAACTACTTCAAATATTATGCCTTCCCCTGCCCCCTGAGGTACCATGTGGTGGCCTCCCTTATCCCTTATCCCCCTGCTTTTCAGCTTCCTTTTGTGTATTGTTTTTCCCTCTTACTTTTGAAAGCTCCTTTTTCTTGTCACTATCTTTCTTTTTCTTATCCCTAGCACTTAGCCCCGTGCCTGGTACAATATATGCCTATTGAACTGAACATAAGTGAAAAGTAAATTAAAGCAGTAAGTCACACCCATCTTATTCCTTTCCCTTTGGACCCAGAGTACAAGGTATGTGAGAATCTATATATGGAAAAACATCCAGGACAGATGCTACAGGAGGAGCCTATTCTGGCCCCTCTCCTTCTTTATTTGAAGCTAAGGGAGGGAGCCATGAATACATACCAATCCAAATGGTAAGAAAAAAACTGCTAAAGAAACATACTTCTTGTTTGGATAGATCCTTGAATAAAAGCAAAGGACACTTTTCTTGCATCTCTGAAAGATCGTAGGAAGCATCAGACTATGAGTTGCTCATCTTTGTTTTCTCCTTATTTTAGAGATTAAAACACATGAGAGTTGGTGGTTTCATCCTTGTAGGGAGTATCAGAATACCTTTCTCTCAGCTCTTTTGTGAATACTTTATGACAGGAATTGGGTTTTTTATGATATTAGCCCATAACCCTTGGCAATATGACACACCATTTGGAAAAGCTTCATTATCTATGAGGTTATTCAGGTACAGATCTACTTCACATAATTATATTTAATTTTTAGATTACTATACTTAATTGAAAATGAACAATTATGAGGTTTTTACAAATATGGACATTATTACAAGAACTTTTCTTGCCAATTTAAAAAAAAATGAACCTTCTAAATTATATGCCAAAACAAAGGCCCAAATACTAATTAAGAGTTCTTATAAATATGTATAGCCATAGTATGGCTGATACTCTTCTGGTTCAGTTGTTTCAGTCCTGTCTCACTCTTTGTGACCTGAGTTTTTTTTGCAAAGATACTTGAGCAATTGGCTACTTCCTTCTCCAGCTCATTTTACAGAAGAGAAAATGGAGGCAAACAGGGTTAAGTGACTTGTTCAGGGTGACATAACTAGTAAGTAAGTACCTAAGGCCAGATTTGAATTCTGGAAAATTTGTCTTTTTTAAAAAAATTTTTAATTTTATTTTTAATTTACAGAATAAATTAAGAATTTCCATAACATAGTACAATAAGAAAGGTGATTACTTATGAAACTGTAAACCTACTATGTACAACTTATTATTCCTTTCAAATATATAACAAAATTATCATGTAAATTTCCTTTTTCTTCCCATACTCCCACCCTAGAAATGACTACTATTAGATATAAACAGATACACAGCATATGTGTGTATGTATATTATGTATGTGTAAATTTATTCTATAAACACTTATATTTACCAGTTTTTTTGGATGCAGATAGAGTCTTCATATGTCATTTATAATTAATTTGGGTATTTATCATAGTCAAAATAATTTATTTACTCAAAGTCATTCTTAAAATAATATTGCTCTTTCTGTATACAATATTCTCTTGGTTGTGCTCATTTCAACCTTCATTATTTTGTGCAAGTCTTCCCACATTTTCCTAAAAATCATTGGGTTCATCATTTCTCATAGCATAGTAATATTCCCTTATGTTTATATACTCACAACTTGTTCATCCATTCCCCAATTGATGGACATCCCTGCAATTTCCAGTTCTTTGCACCACAAAGAGAACTGCTACAAACCTCAGAATACATAGGTTCTTTCCTTTTTCCCTAATTAGGGAAAATAGGGATGATGAGTCTTCCTGACTCCAGGCCTGCCAGTCTATCAATTCTATCACCAGTATGGATGATGAGCCTGCTTTAACACTAAAAATTATTGTTTTGAAATAATTTTGTATGGTCAAAAATTAGAACACATTTGTAATTACTCTCCAAAAAAGTTTATTTTAGATCAACAAAAACTACTGTTTCATTTGGCTATTCATTTTCAACAAAGAATTTTTTATGTGAAATTGAGGGCTCCAAGAAGGTAAGCAGGGGTATACCAGCATTGTTACCTCTGTTTTCATTCTAGGAGACTTAGCAGTTATCAATAATTCTTTGTCTTCGTTGATAGATTTACAGATGCTCTGAACTTTCAGTATTTTTCTGCAAGATTTATGTTACAGGTTTTCTATACTTATTTGTATAGAAATATGTATATGTATGTATACATATGTATATATGTAAAGACTAAGAAATTAAAGATCAGGAAAAATGAAATATTAATTCAGTGATAATTAAGGTGCTTTTAAAAAAGGGGGGGGGGATCCTGTCCTTTTAGTACCACTAAAGAATTAGTGCAGAATGGCTGTTCTAAATAGCTCATCTTTGGAAACAAATGTGAATGGAATATATAATGAAGGATGCTTTCATGTATGACTGAATTTCATTACAGTTATTTCACCTTTCAGATGTGGTCCAAAATCTGCTGCCCTCAGTTCCCAAACAGTTTGCTTCATTTGCTCCATTAGCTAAGCTCCAGTGATGAAATCAGCAATACTATGTGTTTGAAACATTAAAAGAAAGGGGGGAAAGTGAAAGCCACTCATGCAAGGTATGATTTACTGAGACTCTTAGGGAAAGCTTTGTTGAAGAGGTGATACTTGAGATAACAAAGATTCTGGAAGATAGATACAAGGAGGGAATGTATATCAGGCATGGAGTAAATGCACAGAGATTGTAGGTGAAATGTCAAGTTCATGAAATAGCTAATAGTAAAGTTTTATTGGAAGATCAAGTTCATTAAAGGGGCAATCTGAAACAAAACTGAAAAAGCAGATGGAAGCCAGATGAAGAGCTTTAATGCTAAACTAAAGAGTTTGTCTTTCATCTAATAGATAATGGGGAGCCATTGAAGGCTTTTGAGCAAGGGAGTGATATGGTCAGACCTCTCCCAAGGAGATTATTTTAGCAGTTGTGTGCATGAGATGTTTAGGAGATTGAAAGGTTAAGGGAATATAAGATCTTCCCTGTCCATTTATAGGCCTAGGTAACCACATGTGTTCCCTTTTTTCCTTGGAACAGGGCTGAGCTCTCAGGTCTAAAGGTGCACAGGTATTTCAGTCATGGATGTGTTGCTGCTTTGAACTCTATCCCAGTTAACAGCTGTGATACATTCTGTGTTGAGTCACACAGGCTTTCACACCTTTTGCCACAGAGCCAGGTAGGCACTGAGTCACATGAGTTGTGATGCCTTCTAGTTCTGAGCATATTAGTTGAAAACTACATATACTAGGAAGTTAGTATTTTACTTTGGGGCTTACTCATGGGAAGAATATTTCTTTGCGATTTGACCAGATGAGACTCTGGGTAACCATTGTTAAGGGTCCTCTCACCCCCAGCTTTGTGAACCCAGATGCTGGTGTTCCCTGGTCTCGTGATTATGTAACTATTACTCTGTTTAGACAGTTGAAGTCTTGTCTATTGGATTCTTTCGTGGATGCTCCCTTCTCTCTACTTATATATCTTTCTCATTGTTTAATTAAAGTAAGATTATTAATCCCTTTGAAGCTATCTTTTCTTTAGAAAAGCAGATCAAGAACCTGCATTAACAGCTCTCCTATGTGCTGGTGTTATTGGTCTTACATCCCCACAGCAGCTACTGGTAGCATTAATACTACAGAGATAGATTAGGTAACTGATTGGACATGAAAGAAAAGGCAAAAGCAAGTCTTCCTTACAAACCTGGGTGACTAAGAGGATCATGGTGCTCATAATGAAAATGAGGATGTTTAGAGAAGTTTAGGAAGGGAGAGAGATCAATAATGCCCTGATCTATGTACCAGCTAAAAAAAAAAGTGCTGCTTGTGCAAGTGCATTGAATGAATAGCTGGGTATGTGTATATCAGATATACCATGTTGGTCTGAATGTCTTTTCCAAACTTTCTCAAATTAGCTGGTGTAAAATCCAAGTATGACCTAAAATCAGGTATTTTTTACAAACTGATACATTATAATGCATCAGCAATTTCTAAATAAACAATATACCTGTCTCCCTGAAAAAAACCTCCTAATATGGTGATTATAACTGTGAATAAAAATAAATTTCTATTTTTTTAGTTTTTTGACTTAAAAAAATTCATTTTTAACTTCAATAATTTGGAACTGATATTCACCGTGACCTGAGTATTGTTGCCTTTTCATGTTACCTTCAGTCTAATCACTGCCTATATTTTTTTTGTTAATCCTTTCTTCACTATTGTTCAGCTCACAGAAGTCTTCCTGTTTCTATAAGTTCTTCATACTTGTGGTTTCTTATGATATTGTAGCATTCCACTGTATTCATGAGCCACAGGATGCTTCCACATTACATTAAGGTAAGGAATTAGTTATTCTTTACAATTATTGGGCACCTCATTTGTTCCTAGTTTTCTGTTATTCCAGACAGGGTTGCTGTGAATATTTTGGCATATGTGGAATTTTCCTTTTTTCTTGTAATTTTTCTTGCAATTTTCTTGTAATTGGCCTCCTTGGGACATAAACCCAACAGAGTAATCTTCTATCCAAGACAGTGACCAGTTTATTAACTTTACTCACATGATGCCAAATTGGTTTTTCAAGTCTAAGAGCAAAAAGTCCAAAGCTGGGGAGAGATTTGCATAGAATGACTAAGAGGCAGGGCAGAGCCAAGATGGCAGACTAGAAAGATGCACATATTCTAGCTCTTCCCCCACAGCCCATAAAATACCTGTAAAGAATGACTCTTAACAAATTACAGAGCAGCAGAAGCCACAGAACAATGGAGTGGAGGAGACTTCCAGCCCAGGGTAACCTGAAAGGTCGACGGGAAAGGTCTGTGACACTGGACATGGAGCCCAGCCCAGGCTAGACCACACAGCACCGGGAGGAGGACTGGAGCAGGTCTCGGGGGTGGAATACCCAGCAGCAGTGGTTTACAGATCTGTCAATCCACAGGCACCAAAGGTCAGTTAGAGGGCTTTTTCAGCTGGCCGAGAAGGGAGCAGAGTCCTGCCATAGCTCCAGTCCAAGGTGGCATGGCAGAGGTCTCAGCAGGCAGCAGCTCCCACAACAGGCAGCAGCTGACATCCATTGTTGAAGACCTCATCATAAAGCCCCTGGGGGAATTGAGCACATAATCTGAACCTCAGCCTGGAGCCAGGCCAGGGAGTAAACTGCTCTGCCATGATTATGCCACCTTGGAGAAACTGAGATCTTACAGGTCCCCAACATTGAGAAAGAACTCAAAAGTCAAGTAGCTGGTTGGGAACATGCACAAAAAAGGTGGGGAAAATGACTACAGAAGGTTACTTTCTTGGCAAACAGTTATCTTCTCCCATTCTTTTGGATGAGGAAAAATAATGCTTACCACCTAGGAAAGAAATAAAAGTCAAGGCTTCTGTATTCCAAACATCCAAAATAAGTATTCAGTGGTCTCAGGCCATAGAAGAGCTCAAAAAAGATTTTGAAAATCAAATAAGAGAGGTGGAGGAAAAACTGGGAAGAGAAATGAGAGAGATGCAAGAAAATCACAAAAAGCGAGTCAACAGCTTGCTAAAGTAAACCCCCAAAAAATGCTGAATAAAATAACACTTTTTAAAATAGGCTAACTCAATTGGCAAAAGAGGTCCAAAAAGTCAATGAGGAGAAGAATACTTTAAAAAGCAGAATTAGTCAAATGGAAAAGGAGGTTCAAAAACTCATTGAAGAAAATAGTTCTTTAAAAATTAGAATGGAGCAGATGGAAGCCAATGACTTGATGAGAAACCAATAACTTACAAAATAAAACCAAAAGAATGAAAAAATAGAAGACAATGTAAAAGATCTCATTGGAAAAACAACTGACCTGGAAAATAGATCCAGGAGGGACAATTTAAAAATTATGGGCCTACCTGAAAGCCATGATCAAAAAAAGAGCCTAGACATCATCTTTCACGAAATTATCAAAGAAAACTGCCCTGATATTCTAGAACCAGAGGGAAGAATAACAATCACCTCCTGAAAGAGATTCAGAAAGAAAAACTCCTAGGAATATTGTAATCAAATTCCAGAGTTTCCAGGTCAAGAACAAAATATTGCAAGCAGCCAGAAAAAAACAATTTGAATATTGGGAAGTAGAGTCAGGATAACACAAGATCTAGCAGCTTCTACATTAAGGGATCAAAGGGCGTGGAATAAGATATTCCAGAAGTCAAAGGAACTAGGATTAAAACCAAGAATCACCTACCCAGCAAAACTGAGTTTAATACTTAGGGGAAAATGGTCTTTCAATGAAATAGAGGACTTTTAAGCATTCTTGATGAAAAGACTAGAGCTGAATAGAAAATTTGACTTTCAAACACAAGAATCAAGGGAAGCATGAAAAGGTAAACAGGAAAGAGAAATCATAAGGGACTTACTAAAGTTTAACTGTTTACATTCATTCCTACATGGAAAGATATTTGTAACTCTTGAGACTTTTCTCAGTATTAGGGTAGTTAGAGAGATTACATATATAGACATATATAGACAGAGAGCACAGGGTGAGTTGAAAAATAAAATTAAGGGGTGAGAAAGAAATATATTGGGAGGGGAAAGGGGGAAATGGAATGGGGCAAAGTATCTCTCATAAAAGAGGCAAGAAAAAGTATTTTCAATGAAGAGAAAAAAGGGGGAGGTGACAGGGAAAAAATGAAGTTTACTGTCATCACATTTGACTCAAGGAAGGAATAATATGAAAACCTATCTTACACTACAGGAAAGTAGAGGAGAGAGGAATAAGTGGGGTGGGGGGGATGATGGAAGGGAGGGCAAATGGGAGGAGGGAGCAATTAGAAGTAAGCACTCTTCAGGAGGGACAAGGTCAAAAGAGAGAATAGAAGAAATGGGGGACAGGATAGGATGGAGGGAAATACAGTTAGTCTTACACAACATGATTATTATGCAACTCATTTGCAAAACTACACATATATAGCCTATATTGAATTGTTTGCTTTCTCAGTGGGGATGGGTGGGGAAGGAGGAAGGAAGAGAAGTTGGAACTCAAAGTTTTAGGAACAAATGTTGAATATTGTTCCTGCATACAACTGAGAAATAAGAAATACAGGTAATGGGGTATAGAAATCTATCTTGCCCCACATGACAAAAGAGAAGAAGGGGATAAGTGAAGGGAGACTTGTGAGAAGGGAGGGCAGATTGGTGGAACGGATAATCAGAATGCTCGGCATTTTGAGGTCAGGGGAGGGGAGAGATGGGGAGAAAATTTGTAACTCAAAATTTTGTGGAAATGAATGTTGAAAACTTAAAATAAATTAATTAATAATTTTTTAAAAAAAAGAAAAAGACCAAGAAGGAAAGGCATGAAAGTATTGATGACTGATATTAGGAATCAGAATAAGATAGCAAGTTTTTTTTTTTAATAACAACATTATGTCCCTGTCATACTGAGTTATACCAATGACCCTGAGTGATCAAGAAAAAGTTAAATTATACTCAGTATATTATGTTTAAGAAGCCAAGAAAAGGAGGCAGAGCCAAGATGGCGGAGTAGAAAGACGCACATACACATAGCTCCGAATCCACAACCCATAGAACATCTGTAAAAAGGAACTCACGGTGAATTCTGGAGCAGCAGAGGCCACAGAACAGTGGAGCGAAGGAGATTTCTCTTCCAGAGGGACCAGCAAACCTCTCGCAAAAGGTACTTTGCACCACAGACTGGGAGCCAAGCACAGCCCTGCTGCGGCCGCGGCACCGAGAGGAACAGATCCGAGCGGGCTTCAGGGACAGAATCTCCAGCAGCCATGCGGGTCCCTCCCTCCACCCACAGGTGACGGGGGTCAGTGAGAGGGTCTCTTTGGTGGGTCGAGAGGGGAGTGGGGTGCCCCCATAACTCAGGCCCCCTCGGGAGGCAACAGCGGAGACGGGAGCAGACCGGGGCTCCTCAAGCAGGCAGAAGCTCAGATCCATTGTTGAAGGTCTCTGCATAAACCCCCTGAGGGAACTGAGCCTGTGAGGTGGCCCTGCTCCAACCTGAGCACCTGAACTTAATCTCACACTGAATAGCAGCCCTGCCCCCACCCCAAGCCCTGAGGCTGGGAAGCAGCATTTGAATCTCAGACCCCAAGCGCTGGCTGGGCGGATCAGGAGGCGAAGTGGGTGTGAAGAGAATATTCAGAAGTCAAGTCACTGGCTGGGAAAATCCCAGAAAAGGGAAAAAAACCAGGACTATAGAGGGTTACTTTCTTGGTGAACAGGTTTCTCCTCCCCTCCTTTTGCATGAGGAGGAGCGGTGCTCACCATCAGGGAAGGACACAGAAGTCAGGACTTCTGTATCGCAGCCCACTAAATGGGATCAGACCTGGGAAAAGCTCAAAAAGAGCTCAGAAAATTTTGAAAATTATGTTAGAGAGGTGGAGGAAAAACTGGGAAGAGCAATGAAAGACTTGCAAGCAATGTATGAACAGCAGGTCAGCACCCTGCTAAAGGAGACCCACAAAAATGCTGAAGAAAACAACACCCTGAAAAATAGGCTAACTCAATTGGCAAAGGAGGTTCAAGAAGCCAATGAGGAGAAGAATGCTTTCAAAAGCAGAATTAGCCAAATGGAAAAGGAGATTCAAAAGCTCAATGAAGAAAATAGTTCTTTCAAAATTAGAATGGAACAGATGGAGGCTAATGACTTTATGAGAAACCAAGAAATCACAAAACAAAACCAAAAGAATGAAAAAATGGAAGATAATGTGAAATATCTCATTGGAAAAACAACTGACCTGGAAAATAGATCCAGGAGAGACAATTTAAAAATGATGGGACTACCTGAAAGCCATGATCAAAAAAAGAGCCTAGACATCATCTTTCATGAAATTATCAAGGAAAACTGCCCTAATATTCTAGAACCAGAGGGCAAAATAAATATTGAAAGAATCCACCGATCACCACCTGAAAAAGATCCAAAAAGAGAAACTCCTAGGAATATTGTGGCCAAATTCCAGACTTCCCAGGTCAAGGAGAAAATATTGCAAGCAGCTAGAAAGAAACAATTCAAGTATTGTGGAAATACAATCAGGATAACAAAAGATCTAGCAGCTTCTACATTAAGGGATCAAAGAGCATGGAATAGGATATTCCAGAAGTCAAAGCAACTAGGACTAAAACCAAGAGTCACCTACCCAGCAAAACTGACTATAATACTTCAGGGGAAAAATTGGTCTTTCAATGAAACAGGGGACTTTCAAGCATTCTTGAGGAAAAGACCAGAGCTGAAAAGAAAATTTGACTTTCAAACACAAGAATGAAGAGAAGCATGAAAAGGTGAACAGCAAAGAGAAGTCATAAGGGACTTACTAAAGTTGAACTGTTTACATTCCTACATGTAAAGACAATATTTGTAACTCTTGAAACTTTTCAGTATCTGGGTACTGGGTGGGAGTACACACACACACACACACACACACACACACACGCACGCACGCACACGCACACACACAGAGAGACAGAATGCACAGAGTGAATTGAAGAGGATGGGATCATATCTTAAATGAAATCAAGTATTGAGAGAGAAATATATTGGGAGGAGAAAGGGAGAAATGGAATGGGGCAAATTATCTCTCATAAAAGAGGCAAGCAAAAGACTTATTAGTGGAGGGATAAAGAGGGGAGGTGAGAGAAAAACATGAAGTCTACTCTCATCACATTCCACTAAAGGAAGGAATAAAATGCACACTCATTTTGGTATGAAAACCTATCTTACGATACAGGAAAGTGGGGGATAAGGGGATAAGCAGGGTGGGGGGGATGATGGAAGGGAGGGCATGGGGAGGAGGGAGCAATTTGAGGTCAACACTCAGGGGAGGGACAGGATCAAAAGAGAATAGAAGTAATGGGGGACAGGATAGGATGGAGGGAAATATAGTTAGTCTTATACAACACAACTACTATGGAAGTCATTTGCAAAACTACACAGATCTGGCCTATATTGAATTGCTTGCCTTCCAAAGGGAAGGGGTGGGGAGGGAGGGAGGTAAAGAAGTTGGAACTCAAAGTGTTAGGAACAACTGTCGAGTAATGTTCTTGCCACTAGGAAATAAGAAATACAGGTGAAGGGGTATAGAAAGTTATCTGGCCCTACAGGACAAAAGAGAAGATGGAGACAAAGGCAGAGAGGGATGATAGAAGAGAGAGCAGATTGGTCATAGGGGCAATTAGAATGCTTGGTGTTTGGGGGGGAGGGGACAAAAGGGGAGAAAATTCGGAACCCAAAATTTTGTTAAAATGAATGTTAAAAGTTAAATAAATAAATGGAAAGAAGCCAAGGAAAGCATGTAATATATTTGGGTAAAATTTACCATATATATGTATATATATGCATATATATTGCTTAAAGAGGATAAACTAAATCACATTACTAACTTATCCACTTTCTCAAGGAATGAGATGTTCTAGATCAGGGGTGTTAAACATGGCCCATGGGCCACATGTTGCCTGCAAAACTCCGAAGAGTGGCTGGAACTAGATTAAAATGTAAAAGGGAAGCGTTTAACAAAATAAAAATACAATACAACATAAATTGTGAGGATTGGAAGCTCAATTCCGTGTGGATGGTCTCGAGCGGGTAAAAGTGGGACTTCTAAATCTTAGAGTCTTACGAGGCCCTCCATGAACAGCGGGGATTCTAGAAGGTCAGACTGAGCCAGCTCGGCTAGCTCGGGTATTTCCGCCTCTCCCCGGGAGATACGTGATAGGTGGAGTCTCCCTGCCCTCGAGGTCGTCCGGGATCTGGGCACACTATTGTTATCTAACAGCACGGTATTTAGATGCAAACTGTGCGGCTGAAGGTTAAGTAGGATTGAGGAAGCCTGAAAGCTCTCTTAGCACGTGAGGAGCCAAGAGGACAGTAGGCTCCGCTTCTTTTCTTTCCTCTCTCCCCTCCCCCTCTCTCCCCGCTTGTACTTCTACTTCCAATCCCTTAAGATCTTAGCCTCCTTAGGAAATCTCCCCCTCTTCCTCCTAAGGAAGACCCCCCTGCACTTGTAACTAGACCCTGAAATAAAGCTCAACCCTTGTTCGACTCTGGAACGTCCTTTCTCTCATATGAGCATCCGGTTTTGGCCAACCGAAGACCTCGGAGGTGAGGTAAGAAGACTCGGGTAGCCCACACAGGCCTCTAGGCCTGGCAATAAATAATGTGAAATGGGTAGTTTCAGAGGAAACTGGGAAAAACCCATTAAACTGATGCAGAACAAAGAGGGCAGAACTAGAATACTTTATACAATGACAGTAGCATTATAGAGAAAAAACAATTTTGAAAAACTTTAGAACTCTGAGCAAAGCATTGACAAACCACATGTCCAGAAGACAAAAGTTGGAACATACTGTTCATCTCTTGCTAGAGAGGGGATAAACCTAAAACTCAGACAGAAACATCTCTATCTTTTCCAGCAAGGCCAATGTCGGAATTTGTTTCCTCAGACTTGAGGGTTTTGGTTTTTGCTTGTTTGTTGTTCAATTGGGAGGAGGAAAAGGAAGGAACAGATTATGAAGTCACATAAAAAGAAGTAAATGCATTTATTTTTAAAAGGGCTTCAACTTCATTGTTCAAGAGATATTTTTCCACTGACATCACTGGGTTCATAAATCTTTTCTTAATCCAACACCCTCTTTCTCAAATAATTTTGACTATACTTGAAAGCAAATAAATGAGGTTTCCATGCACTACGTTATTCTTATGATTGTTTTCACTGAGCTTGCTTGTCTCCTAGTCTGGGTCTTTGGTTGGAAGCAACGGGCAGGGGAATGAGTGTACATTTTCCTCAGCAGTTTTTGTTGGAACAAGTAATAGAGCTCAACACCATGCTTTACAGAATTACAAATGTATGTGTTTAAAGCCTGCATATCTTCTGCATGACTAGTCTATGGCAAAGTATTCTTTATAAGATGCTAATAACAGAAAAGAAGGATTAGCTGGAAGATTAAGTACATAGGTAGTACTGTTTCCAGAGAGTAAAACAAAGCAATGCCACAGTTGATTTAGATTTTTGTGTTCAGTCATATCCAACTCTTCATGACCCCATTTGGAATTTTCTTGGCAAAGATAATGTGTTTTGCCATTTCTTTCTACAGCTCATTTTACAGATGGAGACTAAGGCAAAACAAGGTTAAGTGACTTGCCCAGGATCATACAGCTAGCAAGTGTTTGAGGCTGGATTTGAACTCAGGAAGAATCTTCTCCAGACAGCACTCTATATACTGTGCTACCTAACTGCTCCTCATTTTGATTGGTAAATTAAATGGAGTAAACTTAAATAATTCTCCAGATTGGACTTATCAACTAATTTGGGACATTTTCAAAATACAGTATGCTGAAAGCTTTGGCTTACTATGTGGTATACACCTATGTAAACTGAATATTGATACTATTTTTTTAATTTACAAGAGTGACCTATATTTAATACTTCCAGTGACTTAATTTACTGGGCTATGTCAGGTTCTATTAATTCTAATATTTGTGCTAATTTTTTATATTTCAATACTTGTTAGATTTGTGATCTTATCCAGGTACCTACTCCATCCAACAATGCAAATTACAGATCATCCACACCTGCCCATCCTGTGCAATTTTTGGCCGGATCCTCTATAAAATCATGAAAGCCAGCCCTCCCAAGGTGCTAAGGTTCCTTCTCTCTTTCTCTAGACACTACATGGATTCTAACTGAGTATGTGAAGTTTCCACCAGTTATCCTCTATTTTTACTAAGAGCCCATTTTTTTTGTTTTTACATTTTTTTAAACTATGAAAATCTTAACTCTAAGTAAATAAAATCATTAAACAGTCCATAATCTTAAAGAACCAAAGGCAGAATTTCTTATTTGTGGTTCCAGTTATATCTCTGTCTTGTTATGAAATGTTATTGATTTATGGACAGTGTGGGCTGGTCTGTTGTTTTTTTCAAATTTTAAGTAGTAATTACAACAATCTCCCCTCCCACCCCACCCCATGAACAGAGAATATAGATTTTGTTAAACTCTGGCCATTAGGGATCCAAACAGAAAAAATGAAACAATCCTTGCCTCGAAGGAATTTACATTCTAAAAGGAAAGATACTTCATATAAATCAAATATACATCATATAAAAAAGCAAAAGCCAAATAATTTTAGGAGGGGAGGAAAGATCATCATTGGAAAAATCAGGAAAGACCTCCTTTAGGAGGTGACATCTCAGTTTTGCTTTAAAAGAAGCCAGGGATTCTTTCAGGTCGGGGGGAAAAGAGTACATTTCAGACAGGTATAAAGACATGGAAGTAGGAAATGAAATGTCATATGTAAAGCCAGTCAGACTAGAAGAAGTAGGCATGGAAGGAAACTAATATGAAACAAGACTTGAAAGGTAAGGGTGAGCCAGATAGCGAAGGCCAGACAAAGGAATATGTATTTTAACCTAGAGTCACTGAAGAGTTTTTAGTAGGGAATGGGATGGTCAAATCTGTGCTTTAGGAATATGAAATTGGCAACTATTTGGAGAATGGCTCGGAGATAGGAAAAAATGGAGACATGAAAATGAATTAGGAGGCTTTGCAACAGTCAGTGTGGGAGTTATATCTGTGTGTATCTACATATCTATATCAGTTTCTAATTTATACGCATATAGATTATCTATATCTATAGATATACCACTATATATATATACTACATATAGTAGATATATAGTATTTCTAGATATACTATATATCTACCATACACAGATTATATATATATAGTGGATATAGACATAACAGATATAGAGTAGAAATAGATATCTATAGTAGAAATGCAATTATATCCACTGTAGATATAGATTATCTGTATAAAGATATCTATAGAGAGACTATATGACAGATGTCAATATAGCACATAGAAGATGTAGCTATATAGTACATATGCATATATATCATCCATATCTATAGATATCTATATACAGATAATCTATTATCTACAGTAGATATAGTACTAACAAATCTATTGTAGATATTGATTATCTGTACATAGTAGATATAGTAGATATAGATTATCTGTATATGGATATCTATAGATAATAGAAAAAATCATCTATATGCATCTAGACTAGATATTGATGTAGATATCCACCAAGCTGGATACGATAGAAAGAAGCCATAGTGCAGTAAGAAGAATATCAGGAGAAATTATTAAAACTTGAACAAGACCTAGTCAAAGAAAGGAGCCAGCAATAAATCCACGGCCTCAGATACTTAATTGTGAATGTACAGAGTAGGGTTAACAAGCAAATTTAAAGAGATCCCAATGCAAAAACAAATTTGACCTCATAGGTATCACCAAAAGTAGAGGGGATGAAGCCCTTGACTGAAATATGGCTCAGAGGCAGTGTACTTTTTTCAAAAGGCACAGGATTGGTAAGAATGGGTGAGATAAAGTACAATTATATATTAAGAAGACATACTTAGAAAATTATTAATTTTATGTAGATTACATGATGGGTCAGAGAACCCTAGAGAGTCAAGTAAAATTTAATTGAAAACAATAACTTCATAAAGTAGCAGTATACAAATAAATCCATAAAAATCATCACCATTTCTACATATTACCCATAAAACCAACAGGAAGAGATAAAGAAACATTTAAAACAATGATAAAATATATAAAATATTTGGGGATTTACCTAGTAAATTTACCAAATTTACCTACCAAATTTACCAAGAAACATACAGGAATGATACAAACCGCAAAACACTGTTGACATAAAAAAGAACGTAAATAATTATGGAAATATTACTCATGGGTAGGCTGAGCTAATATGATAAAAATGACAACACTACCTATATGATTTTACATATTCAATGCCACACCAATAAAACTATCAAGGGATTATTTAATAGAGCTACAAAAAGTCATTAAAAAATAACCTGAGGGAACAAAAGGTCAAAAATCTCAAAGGAAATAAGGAAAAAAGTGGGAAAGAAGGGAACCTAACAGTACTAGATATCAAACTACAAAGCAGCAGTTTTTAAAATGATTTGATACTAGTTAGAAGATGGAGAAGTCAAACAGGGGAATAAATCAGATACAAAATACATAGCTGCTAAGCTTCTATTAAATCCATAGCCTCTGCTACTGGAGTAAGGACTCACTATCTGACAGAAAACTGTTGGAAAAACGAGACAGCAATCTGGCAGAAATTGGGCTTGGACCAACATCGTGTACTAAGTTAAACTCCAAATAGATACATGACTTAGCTATAAAAGGTCATATAATCAACAAATTAGCTAAGCAAAGAAAAAATATCTTTTGCATCTGTGGATAGGGGAAGTCATGACACACAGAAATAGAAAGAATCACAAAAGATAAAACGGACAATTTTGTTTACATCAAATTCTAAATGTTTTTATACAAATAAGACCAATGCAGTTAAGAAGGGAAACAGTTAACTTGGAAAAGCTGTTTGCAGGAATGTTTTTTATAAAGACCTCTTTTCAAGAAACTGACTCCAGGGGAGGAGCCAAGATGGCGGAGTAGAAAGACACACATATGCTAGCTCCGAACCCACAGCCCATAAAATATCTGTAAAGAAGAACTCCCAACAAATTCTGAAACAGCAGAAGCCACAGAACAATGGAGTGGATGAGATTTCTGTTCCAGAGAGCCCTGAAAACAGGTTTGTCATGTACCAGACCCAGAGCAGAGCTCAGCCCTGCCTTGGCCGCGCAGCACCGAGAGGAGCAAATGCGAGCAGGCTTCAGGGACAGAATCTCCAGCAGCAGCGCAGGTCCCTCCACCCACAGGTGCCAGGGGTGAGTGAGAGAGTCTTTTTGGCCCACTGGGAGGGGAGCAAGATGTCTCCATGGCTCAGGCCCCTTTGGGAGGCAGCAGCAGAGGCAGCAGCAGACAAGGGCTCCCCAAGCAGGCAGGAGCCCGGATCCATTGTTGAAGGTCTTCGCATAAACCCCCTGAGGGAACTAAGCCCCATGTGGCAGCCCTGCTCCAACCTGAGCACCTGAACTTAATCTCACACTGAATAGCAGCCCTGCCCCCAGTGAAAGCCCTGAGGCTGGGAAGCAGCATTTGAATTTCAGACCCCAAGTGCTGGCTGGATGGATCTGGAGGCAAGGTGGGGGTGGAGAGGACATTCAGAAGTCAAGTCACTGGCTGGGAAAATGCCCAGAAAAGGGGAAAAAAAATAAGACCATAGAAGGTTGCTTTCTTGGTGAACAGATATCTCCTCCCTTCCTTTCTGATGAGGAAGAACAAGGCTTGCCATCAGGAAAAGACACAGTAGTCAAGGCTTCTGTATCCCAAACACCCAGAATAAATATTCAATGGGCTCAGGCCATGGAAGAGGTCAAAAAGGATTTTGAAAATCAAGTTAGAAAGGTGGAGGAAAAACTGGGAAGAGAAATGAGAGATGCAAAAAAAAAGCAGGTCAACACCTTGCTAAAGGAGACCCAAAAAAATGCTGAAGAAAATAAGGCCTTGAAAAATAGGCTAACTCAATTGGCAAAAGAGGGTCAAAAAGCCAATGAGGAGAAGAAGGCTTTCAAAAGCAGAATTAGCCAAATGGAAAAGGAGGTTCAAAAGCTCACTGAAGAAAACAGTTCTTTCAAAATTAGAATGGAACAGATGGAGGCTAATGACTTTATGAGAAACCAAGAAATCACAAAACAAAACCAAAAGAATGAAAAAATGGAAGATAATGTGAAATATCTCATTGGAAAAACAACTGACCTGGAAAATAGATCCAGGAGAGACAATTTAAAAATTATGGGACTACCTGAAAGCCATGATCAAAAAAAGAACCTAGACATCATCTTTCATGAAATTATCAAAGAAAACTGCCCTGAGATTCTAGAACCAGACAGAGGGCAAAATAAGTATTCAAGGAATCCACTGATCACCACCTCAAAGAGATCCAAAAAGAGAAACTCCTAGGAATATTGTGGCCAAATTCCAGAGTTCCCAGGTCAAGGAGAAAATATTGCAAGCAGCTAGAAAGAAACAATTCAAGTATTGTGGAAATACAATCAGGATAACACAAGATCTAGCAGCTTCTACATTAAGGGATCAAAGAGCATGGAATAGGATATTCCAGAAGTCAAAGCAACTAGGACTAAAACCAAGAATCACCTACCCAGCAAAACTGACTATAATACTTCAGGGGAAAAAAATGGTCTTTCAATGAAACAGAGGACTTTCAAGCATTCTTGATGAAAAGACCAGAGCTGAAAAGAAAATTTGACTTTCAAACACAAGAATGAAGAGAAGCATGAAAAGGTAAACAGCAAAGAGAAGTCATAAGGGACTTACTAAAGTTGAACTGTTTACATTCCTACATGGAAAGACAATATTTGTAACTCTTGAAATTTTTCAGTATCTGGGTAGTTGGTGGGATTACGCGCGCACACACACACACACACACACACACACACACACACAGAAAGAGCACAGAGTGAATTGAAGAGGATGGGATCATATCTTTAAAAAATGAAATTAAGGGGTGAGAGAGAAATATATTGGGGCAATAAAGGGAGAAATGGATTGGGGCAAATTATCTCATAAAAGAGGCAAGTAAAAGACTTTTCAGTGGAGGGAAAAAGGGGGGAGGTGAGAGAAAAAACATGAAGCTTACTCTCATCACATTCCACTAAAGGAAGGAATAAAATGCACACTCATTTTGGTATGAAAACCTATCTTACAATACAGGAAAGTGGGGGAGAAGGGAATAAGCAGAGTGGGGGGGATGGTGGAAGAGAGGGCAGTGGGAAGAGGGAGCACTCAGGGAGGGATAGGATCAAAAGAGAGAATAGAAACAATGGGGGGCAGGATAGGACGGAGGGAAATATAGTTAGTCTTACACAACACGACTATTATGGAAGTCATTTGCAAAACTACACAGATATGGCCTATATTGAATTGCTTGCCTTCCCAAAGGGAATGGGTGGGGAGAGAGGGATGAAGAGAAGTTGGAACTCAAAGTTTTAGGAACAACTGTTGAGTACTGTTCTTGCTACTAGGAAATAAGAAACACAGGCAATAGGGTATAGAAAGTTATCTGGCCCTACAGGACAAAAGAGAAGATAGGGACAAGGGAAGGGAGGGATGATAGAAGAGAGGGCAGATTGGTGATAGGGGCAATTAGAATGCTCAGTGTTTTAGGGTAGGGGGAGGGGACAAATGGGGAGAAAATTTGGAACCCAAAATTTTGTGAAAATGAATGTTAAAAGTTAAATAAATAAATTAAAAAAGAAAAAAAACTGACTCCAATTCTTAAGATTAAGAGCCATTCTCCAAGTGATAAGTGATCAAAGGATATTAACAGTCAGTTCTCAAGTGAGGAAATTCAAGCTATCAAAAGTCATATTTTTAAAAATTTACCAAATTACTAATAATTAGAGAATAACAAATTATAGTAATTATAAGATTATGTCTCACACCATTCAAACTGATGATAAAAAAAGAAAATTTAAAATGTTGAAGAGACTTCAGGAAAACAGCTACATTGGTACACTTGTGGCAGAGCCATGAATTGGACCAGCTTTTCTGGAAAGAAATTCAGAACTATGTAACACAGGTTGCTAAACTATAAATAACTTTTGGCCTAGAAATATCATTACTAGATCTCTGCATCAAAGAGAAGAAAGAGGAAAAGGATCCATTAATAAAAAAAACATCTAGACCAGCTCTTTTTGTGATGACAAAGCACTGGAAACTAAGGAAGCACCCATCAATTGGGAAATGGCTAAACAAATTATAACACATGAATATAACAGAACACAATTGTGCCTTATGAAATGACCAAAAAAAGAATGGTTTCTGAGAAACCTGGGGAGACTTGTATGAACTGATGCAGTGTAAAAATAGCAGAATCAGAACAATTTATATAGTAACAACAACATGGTAAAAACAACTTTGAAAGACTTAAGAATTCTGATCAATATGATGATCAACCATAATTATAGAGAAATAATAATATAGAATGCTATCCAACTCCTGACAGAGAGGGGATATGTTCAATGTGTGGACTAAGATATGTATTTGGACATAGTCAATGTGGTAATTTGTTTTGTTTATGCTTACTTGCTACAAGAGTTTTGTTTTCCTCCTCCTCCCCCAGAAGGAGAGACAAAGAGAACATAAATGCTTATTAATTTTTTAAATTAATTTTTAAAATGTGATCAAATTCAAGAACCAGAATATGAAAGCATAATGGTAAGTAAGGTAAAGATCAGTGGAACAGAGGGAGAGTTTCAGGGACCTCATTAACCAACTTAGATGTTTTAAAGAGATATTCCAAATATGAAAGCAAGACTGATAGCAAAAGATCTACATAAAAAAATGAAAGAGAGAAGGTCTTCTCTTTTCTCTAAAGGAGATAATGTTCAAACTGGAAAGCACAGAACCAAAACTATTAATAGATCATAAATATCCAGGTTAAGTAGTAATAGCTCCTAGTTGACTTTGATGAGTTCAAGTCATCAGGATCAGATGAATCACATACTATTTATGATAGAACTGGTAGGTGCCATTGCTGAGTCCTTGAAAGGAATTTGTTAAAGATTGTGGAAAGCCAAAGAAGAGCCTCAGGACTGGAGGAAGGTAAATGTTTCCATTTTCAAAATAAGGAAGAGAATAGAGTCTGTGAACTGTAGGCAGTGAACCTGACTTTAATTCTGGCAAAACTCTAGAATGTATTATTAAAGAGATGGTTAGTGAAAGAAGAAGTGGTTATCATGAAGGACCAGCATAGCCTCAGCAATAACACATTATGCCAGGCAAAACACATTCTTTTTTTTTTTTAAGAAATTATTTAACTGGTGTATCAAAGGATTGCAGAACATACTGTTTATCTAGATTTAACAAAGCATTCAACAAAGTATCTCATGCTATTCCTTTGGAAAGATGAATGATGGACAATATAGTACCATTAGGTAGATTCAAGACTGGTTCAATGGTAAGACACAAAGAATAGTCATTAATGGTTCCATGACATCTAGAAAGGAAATGCTCCTGTGTTGTTCAAAACTTTTTAGCATGATTTGAATAAAGGCATACTTGGCATTCTTATTCAATTCACAGATAATACAAAACTAGAAGGGGAAGTTAACACACTGAATAACAATCAAGATTCATAAAGATCTTGACAGGTTTGAACATTGGGCCAATTCTAATAAGAGTGATAGGGATAAATGTAGTTGTATTGTTAGCTTTTTAAAAAAGGCAAGTTCACAAATAGAAGATGAGGAAAATCTGGTCAACAGGTCACCTAAAAAAATAAAGGATAGGGGGCAGAGCCAAGATGGTGGAGTAGAAAGAGGGACCTGCTCTAGCTCTCCTCCCACAGCCCATAAAATACCTGTAAAAGATGACTAAACAAATTCTACAGCAGCAGAAGCTACAAAGCGACAGAGTAAAAGAGATTTCCAGCCCAAGGCAGTCTGGAAGGCCTATAGGAAAGGTCTATTGCACTTGTCTTGAAGCAAAGCGCAGCCAACAGAGCGCAGCCTTGGTCTTGCATGCAGCATGTACCAGACCAGGCTTCAGGGCATGGAATCATGGGCAGCAGATGTAGTTTCCAGATTTCTCAACCTACATATGCCAAAGACAGATCCAAAGGTCAGTCAGACAGCTCTTTCACTTGGGTGAGAAGGGAGCAGGATCCTGCCCTAACCCCAGCCCCAGGCAGCTGTAGTCCATCCATTTTAGAAGCTGTCAGCCAAAAGATCCTGGGGGAATTGAGCTGCTGATCTGAATCTCAGCCCTGAGTGGCAATCCTGGGGTGAGGAAGAGTACTGGCTGGTGGAGCTGGTAGAGGTTCTGGACAGAAAATCCTACTTACAGATCCTGGGCAGAATAGTGCTTGTGTTTGCTCCCAGACCAGAGTACAGGCCAGGAGAGGAGTAAACTCCTCTCCCTTGATTGTGCCACCTTGGAGGAACTGAGAACTTACAGGTCCCCAGAGTATACCCTCCACTTGACAAAGGGTTCAAAAGTCAAGTAACTGACTGGGGAAATGCCCAAAAAAGGGGGAAAAAATAAGACTAGAGAAGGCTACTTACTTGGTGAACATCCTTTCAGATGAGGAAGAACAAAGCATATCATCAGAGGAAGATATAAAAGTCAAGACTTCTGCATTCAAAACCTTCAAAGAAAATAGACAATGGTCTCAGGGCATGGAAGAGCTCAAAAAGGATTTTGAAAATCAAGTAAGAAAGGCAGAGGAAAAATTAAGAAGAGGAATGAGAGTGATGCAAGAAAATCATGAAAAGCAAGTCAACAGCCTGCTAAAAGAGACCCAAACCCAAATGGCAAAAGAAGTCCAAAAACCCAAAGAGGAGAAGAATGCTTCAAAAAGCAGAATTAGCCAAATGGAAAAGGAGGTTCAAAAGGTCACTGAAGAAAATAGTTCTTTAAAAATGAGAATGGAACAGATGGAGACTAATGACTTTATGAGAAACCAAGAAATTACAAAACAAAACCAAAAGAATGAAAAAATAGAAGACAATGTGAAATATCTCATTGGAAAAACAACTGACTTGGAAAACAGATCTAGGAGAAACAATTTAAAAATTATGGGACTACCTGAAAACCATGATGAAAAACTGAGTGTAGACATCATCTTTCATGAAATTATCAAGGAAAACTGCCCTGATATTCTGGAACCAGAGAGAAAAATAAATATTGAAAGAATCCACCAATCACCTCCTAAAAGAGATCCCAAAAGGAAAACTCCTAGGAATATTGTAGCCAAATTCCAGAATTCCCAGGTCAAGGAGAAAATATTGCAAGCAACTAGAAAAAAACAATTCGAGTGTTGTGGAAATACAATCAGGATAACACAAGATCTAGCAGCTTCTACATTAAGGAATTGAAGAGCTTGGAAGAGGATATTCCAGATGTCAAAGGAACTAGGATTAAAACCAAGAATCACCTACCTAGCAAAACTAAGTATAATACTTTAGGGGAAAGAAATGGTCATTCAATGAAATAGAGGACTTTCAAGCTTTCTTGATGAAAAGACTAAAGCAGAATAGAAAATTTGACTTTCAAACACAAGAATCAAGAGAAGCATGAAAAGATAAACAGAAAAGAGAAATCATTGTTGGGGGTGTAAGCTCAGTTTCATGTGGACAGTCTCGGGCAGGTAAAAGGTGAGGACTTCTAAACCTTAGAGTTCTCATGAGGCCCCCCAGGGAACAGCTGGGAATTGAGGCGTGAGACCCAGGCTATCTCGCGCACTTCTGCCACTTCCCCGTGGGAAACTTGCTGGGGAGAGCATCCCACCCTTGAGATTAATCCATGGTCTGAGCACACCTGTTGTTGTCTAGCTAAAGGCTGAGAGCAGGCACGGTATTCAGGTGCAAACTATGCGGCGGGAGAGCTTAAGTAGGGTCAGGAAAACCTGAAGGCGCTCTTCGCGCTGAGGGGCCCTTAGAGGGCGGAAGGTCCCTCCCCTCTCCCACTCCCATTCTCTTGCTGTACGATCTTTGCCTCCTTGGGAGGAGGAGGATTCCTCTCTCCTGAGGAAGAATTCACCCTGCACATGTAACCAAGATCCTGAATAAAGCCTAACCCTTGTTCGACTCTGGAAAGTCTCTTCTCTCGATACGTTTATCCAGTTTGGCCGCCAAAGACCTGCGACAGGTAAGGTAAGATTCGGGTAGCCCATTGGCCTCTAGACCAGACAAATCATAAAGGACTTACTAAAGTTGAACTGCTTACATTCCTACATGGAAAGATAATATTTGTAATTCTTGAAACTTTTCTCAATATTTGGGTAGTTAGAGGGATCATATACATACATATATAGACAAAAGGCACAGGGTAAGTTGAATAGGAAGGGATGATATCTAAAAAATAAAATTAAGGGGTGAGAGAGGAATATATTGGGAAGAGAAAGAAAGAAATGGACTAGGGCAAATTATCTCTCATAAAGAGGTAAGAAAAAGCTTTTTCATCGGAGGGGAAAAGGGGAGAAGGTGAGAGGGAAAAAGTGAAGCTTATTCTCATCACATTTAGCTTACAGTGGGAATAACATGAACACTCAATTTGGTATGAAAATCTATCTTACACTGCAGTAAAGTAGGGGAGAAGGGGATAAGTCAGGTGTGTGGTGGGATGACAGAAGGGAGAGCAAATGGGAGGAGGGAGTAATTAGAAGTAAAAACTTTGGAGGAGGGAGAAAATGAAAAGAAAATAGAATAAATGGGGGGCAGGAGGGAGGGAAATATAGTTAGTCTTTTGCAACATGACTTATATTATGCAAGTCTTTTGCATTGACTACACATGTATGGCCTATATTGCATTGCTTGCTTTCTCAGTGGGGAGAGAAGGGAGGAAGGGAGAGAAGTTGGAACTCAGAGTTTTAGGAACAAATGTTGAGAACTGTTTTTGCATGCATCTGGGAAATAAGAAATACAGATAATGAGATATAGAAATCTATCTTGCCCTACAAAAAAAAGAGAGAAGATGGGGATAAAGGAATGGAGGGGTGTGATAGAAAGGAAGGCAGATTGGGGGAAGGGGTAATCAGAATGCATGGTGTCTTGGGAGAGACGGGTGGAAAATTTGGAACTCAAAATCTTGTGGAAATGAATGTTCAAAACTAAAAATAAATTAATTAATTAAAGTTTTTTTTTAAAAAAGATGGATTTTTGTGAACAAGTTCTGTGGGAATCAACAGTATCATATGATATAAGGTAATGAGATCTTGGGCAGCTAGATAGCACAATAGATAAAGTACCAGGCCTAGTGTCAGGAAGACATCTTCCTTAGTGTCTGTAGACCCTGGGCAAGTCACTTCACTCTGTTACCCTCAGTTTCCTTACCTGTAAAATGAGCTGGAGAAGGAAATGCCAAATAACTCCAGTATCTTTGCCAAGAAAACCCCAAATGGGGCCACAAAGAATAAGACACAACTGAAAAATGATACAACAACAAGATCTTGGGGTGCATTGGAGGGTATATTCCTGCAGAAATAGTGGTCCTACTCACATTTAGAGGATTTTATTCATTTCTGAGCAGTACACCAAAAGGCACTGATATTCTAGAGATCAAAGGAAAGCAATTAGGATAGTGAAGGTCCTCTAGTTCATATTATTTGCACCTCATGGTGGACACCTCTGGGGTGGAGGAAGAGGGGCTGTAATGGGAGTTAAAAATCTTCTCCACACGTTGATAGGCCTCTCAGGTGGGACTATTGAGACTTGTTTCCTATGAAGGCCCACACTGATTTTTCTGATTGCTAATGAGGCACTGGGTCACAAGGGGGCCTGCCTTCCAGCTCTAAAAAGAGTATACATATTCTGAGGTGAGATTTTGCTTTGGGTCTTAGTTTTTGGAAGAAGGTTGGTATGCCAGATGACACTCTGGGCAACTGTTTTAAGAAGCCACCCACCCCCCCCCCCCCCATCCCTAGCTTTGAAAACGCAGATGTTGATGCTTCTCTGTCTGATAATGATGCATGCGTTGCCTATGGTCAGACAGTTAGAAGCCCTGTTTGTCTGTCTTTCTGTTTGTATTCTCTGTGTTGGTATATGTCATTAAAGTAAGATTGTTTATGCCTCTTAAAGTTGCTTTCCTTTTAGAAAAGCAGACCTAAGAACCTGTGCACCAGGCCCTCCTGGGTGCCAGGGTGCTTGCTGAGACAGGGGTGCATGATAATTTTGTTGTATGTTTGAAAAGAATAGCAAGTTGTATATAGCAGATTTGCAGTTTTGTGTGTAATTATCTTTTTTATTGTACTATGTTATGAAAATGCTTGTTTATTCCACAAATTAAAAATATCTGAAGATTGTTGAAAAGGTAAGGAATGCTTACCCTGAAGAACAGAACACCTGGGGATGAGGGTGGGAGTGGGGAATTAGTGGAGGATCATTACAACTGTTCATGTTTTTCAAAGATTGTCATCTGGAAGAGGAATTAGATTTGTTCTGTTAGACTTTGGAAGGTAGAATTCAAAGCAATGAATGGAAATTCCAGAGAAGCTAACTTAAGCTTGACATAAGAAATAAAGTCATAACAATGGATGTATTCATAACAATGGATGGTAAAGAAGTAAAGGCACTAATGGGGTACATGTAGGAGGGCGAGTTGTTCTCTACCCATCTCCACCCCTACCCCATAATCACAAATGACAAGATATTTACGTGTTAATATGTTGTTATCCTTTTCAGAAATATGGACATGTTTCTCTGAATTTGAAGGGCCAATGACAAGGGTGTACACAAGTCAGCTCTACCTGTTTGTGAGAATGGAGCCATTTGTTAAATTTTCAGCATGAACATTTAAACCTCAGAAATTGGCCAGTGTTACAAATAAGGGCTTGATTTATTGTTTTCATGATTGTCTAGACTTAAGAAAGTGATGGAGAAAATGTTAATAATGCTGTTTAAACTTCAAAGGGTGTTTTATGCACATTTTTTTCCAGTGAGCCAATTGTTAAACATTTGCCAGCACATCTCTGACTATGCTGGTTGGCAGTAAATACTGGCTGTACTCTGAGGGCCATTTAAAGGTTAAATTTCCACATATATACACAAAAATATGTATGTGTGTCATATATAATTATATTATTATAATATCTCATGTTATTTTTTCAAGTCAGTTGAGGCACAAGCCATCAGTCAAGGAAGAACCTGGCCCCTGAGAAAGAATAGTTCTTGGGAAGGGTGAGACTGAGGGGAGAGGAGAGGATTTCTCTCAACTCTGCCCCAATGGCATTTGCAGGTACATTGTAAGTAACACAACACCCAGACAGAAGGCCAAATGAGCCACCTGCCCAGCAGAGACAATGCCCTAGGGGGATATGAGGACTCCATCAGGAAACAGAGGACATTGAGCGCCTGAGCTCTTGAGGCACCAATTGCCTTGGTCATATGTGTGTGTTTCTTACTTATGTGCTTCATTACCATTATATTCCAAGATCTTGCCCCTTACCCCACAAATGCTATGTATATTTGTGGAAAAATATACCCCAGGTTCATGGGGGAAATGTTTTATAGCTACTATGCTTGCTATGCCTTTTCCTAGTAAATACTTTTCCTCTGAGCTAATCATCTACTGACTTATTCTTCAAGAGAAACTTACAGGTGGAGGGTTCATAAGCTATAATTTTAGCAGCACAGGGTCTATAAACCTAAGGGCAGCTGAGGACAAAACCTGCAAGTGCCAAAGTGGGAAGCAGCCCAGAGAGGGTGATCCAGGTAGACCACAGAAGAGATTTTTTTCAGGTGTGAGTAGGATTAGATGCCCACTGAAATTCCTTCCAACTGTAAAATTCTACAATTATCTGCTGCCAAAAACTTTTGTACTAGGGACTAAAGGACTATAAATCAGCAACCATCTCCGTAGCATCTACTATGTGCTAGGTTCTGGGAATACAAATGAAAAAATGTAAGTTTCTATTCTCAAGGAGCTTAGAACCTCTCAGAGGAGACAACATATAGAAAATAAAGACAGAGTAGTTGAACATAAGGTAATTCAGCACCAGTAGTTGGGAGGTTCAGGAAAGACTTGATATGGTGGTGCTGGTGTTATTAGAGCCAAGTCTAAGTGAAGTAGAGATGGGGAGGGAGGGCTCATTGTGCACTGGGAATGACCAGTGCAAAGACGGGGAGACTGAATGTCTTGTGTGAGGAACAGAGAGAAAATTAATTTGGTTAGGTCACAGAGTATGGAAAATGGAATAATGTATAATGAAGCTAGAGAGGTAAGGTTGAGACCAGTGGTGAAAGGTTTTAAAAACTAAATAGAGGAATTTATATTGTATCCTAAAGGCAATGGGAAGTCATTGGAAATTATTGAGTAGGAGAGTGGCATGGTCAGATCTGCACTTAAGGAAGATCATCTTGGCAATGACATGAAAGGCAGGCTGGAATAGGAAGAGAATTGAGGCAGGATGAGCAATGAGGAGGCCACTGCAATGGGACAAGGAAAAGATGATGAGGTCCTAAACTAAGATGATAGATTGTGAGTAATGAGAGGGGATGAATGCAAGATGTTATAAAGTTAAAAACTAGAGGATCATCATTACAAAGAAGACACAACAGCAGCATATGTCTTTGTCTTCTAGAGGCTTTTAATCTTATACCACTTGGTGAAGTTCCAAGAGAGGGACACAGACAGCAAGCGATGTCATAACTCAGAAAAGTAAGAGGTCACTGTGGACTGGAATGAGCAGGGAAGGCAGGAATTGGACAGTTTTTTAAATAGAGAATGGCTTGTTTTTTATAAAATCACAGGATTTAGATCTAGAAGGGACCTTAGAGATTAACCTACTTGCTTAATTCTTCTTTTTGAAAATGACAGAGTATTTAAGTACTTACTATTAATAGATACTAATGATAGAAGACTTTGATCCTCAGCTTGATGGTTGGTATGTTATAGACAGTTTTTTTAGGGAGGAAGAGGGGGTGAAAATCTGATTTCCTCAGATTATCTTGTGACTGAACCAAAACTTTCTAGCTTCTGCTGAATTAGAATGGAACAAAACTTTCATTTTCATATGGTTCATGTAAACTGTAAGGATACTTAGCCCAATTCCCACTCTCATTATGAACTGGGCCTCCAAAATTTAGCTGTATTGCCCCCTCTGGGTTCTAGTGATACGTCTGATGGGTCAGGGATAATACTCTAATGCAATTGGCTCAAGCCCCCATTGGAGTGTTTCCCTTCAAAGTTATCAGCTGAAAATCATTTAGTCAGCTAGCCTTAAGTAACTTTTAGAAAGGAGTTGCCAAGGTGGTATAGTAAAAACATCCTCCTAAAAATCTATATCACACTCTTACATAATAAGTATATGTAGACACCAGGGGAGGGTGCAACTCACTCATTTTACAAATGAGGAAAATAAGACCCACAAAGGAAAACTAACTTTTGCCTAACTTCATATAGAGAGCAACTGGCAATGACCAGGTTCTCTAACTCCAAATCCAGTGACATATGGGAAGATAATTAAACTCATTTAATAATAAGGTAACCAAATTATGGTATCCTAACTAGCACATTCTAAAGGCACTATGAGAAAAAAAAAGTGAAACACATTTTCTAAAAACTAAACACACAGCACTTACTAAATTTTTAAAAAATGAATTAAGATCATAACTGCTTTCCTGTTTTGTTATATTAGGCTTATAATTTTAACAATGTACAGGAAATTCTCAAGAGTCCTTCATAAATGCATAAAACAAAAAAAGATCCTAGAACATTCAACATAGTTAACAAAGAACCTCATCTAATACAACAATTTGAGCTAAAGGACCCTGTAAAAAGAAAGTAGAAGAATTTTTCAACTATTAGGTCAATAATATAATTATTTCCCTAATTATTTTTATCAGGTTGAAATTATGGTGTCATTTGTTCAGAACAACTGGCCTACATGTGGAATTTCTCAGTAAGAAATAAATATTATGAGACTTCATCAAGATTTTTAGCTCTAATAATAGAATAATCACATCTATTTCAATTAATGAAAATCACAGAAATATCTCCACAATACTTTTACAAAATATTCAAACATTAGTAGATATAATCTCTCTGATAAATGATGATAGAATATAGATCCCTTGAGTCTTGTCTCTCATTAGTACTACTCAGTGGCAACAAATGGGAGAAAGAGAAATCCCTCCTATACTGCTGCCATTTTATTGCCAAAAGGGTTATATTGTCCCCAAATTATGCTATCTAAAGATATCTTGACATTGTCAAAATAAAAGAAAAATGAACAAGTAATAGTTACACACTCTTTTAAATTACCTCCAAACAGGATGGCTCCTTTGGTACTAATGCTCCAGACTACCTATACCTCTTGTTCAGGGCACAACTAGTTAATTTTCCGTGAGAGTTCAATACGACATACAGAAGCTGACAACTGTTGATAGTACTGGAGTTTGAGGGAATAGATCCATAAACTCAGTGGTGTGAGGTTACCTTCAAACAATTCAAAATACAATCTACCCACATTTTCTTATCTGGTGTGATTTTTGTCCCTGTTTTCCCATAAATCCTCCATAAAAGACCCACCATTCTGAAGGAATGACTTTAGCTCTTTCAATATTTTATCAGTGCTAGAGCAGTCCTTGGGATGTTCATCTATTGTGGTTACTTGCTGTCTCTCTATGGTTCATACAACATATGGTTCTATTTTTATATTTTGTTCTATGGTTCTATTATTAAGTTCCATGAACGGCATCCTTTATACCCATTAGAGTATTGTATCACTAAGGATAATACATGGTACCATTTTCCTTTGCATTATCCACAATTTTGATCCTTTAGAAATTGTAGTATTCTCATATCCATATATCACCACCTAGAGAAAAGATGAGAGTTTTGTGTTAGGAAAAGATCTGGGGATTATTGAAAGCACTGTACAATTTCATTCTTTATTTAAATTTTTCTCATTTTTATCTTTTGTTTTTATATTATCTTCATTTCCAAATATATTCCTCTTCTCTGTCTTACCCAGAAAATCATTCTGTGTAGGAAAGAATTTTCAAAAGACAAAAAAAAGGAGTCTAGCAAAAACCAACATACTGACTAAGTCTGACCATATTCTTCATTGATAGTTTCCCATCTCTGCCAAGAAAGGAGGAAAGTGCATTTTCTCATTTCTTCTTTGAGGCCAAGTTTGATCATTAAAATTACACAGCATTTAGATTTTGGAGATTGTTGCTTTTTTCATTTATATTGCCGTAGTCATCATACATATTGTTTTCCTGGTTCTACTTAGTTCATTTTTGCATCAATTCATATAAGCCTTCCCACACGTTTCTCTATTTTTTACATTCATCATTTCATAATAATATTTAATTACATTTGTATACTACAGTTTGCTTGGCCATTTCCCAATTGGTGGACATCTACCTTATTTCTATGTATTTGCTAATACAGCACAAAACTGCTACTATAAATATTTTTATGTATGTGGGACCTTTCTTTCTCTCTTGAACCTCCTTGAGATATGCCCAGTAATTGAATCTCTGGCCAAAAGGTATGGATAGCTTGATCATTTTTTTTTTCAGATAATTCCAAATGGCTTTCCAGAATAGTTTGATCAATTCACAACTCCAGTAAAAACCTTTTAATTTGTAGTAATATTCTATTACATTCATCAACTACAATGTACACAACCATTCTTCAGTTTAGGGGCAAATACTTTGTTTCTAGACTTTTGTTACTAGACAGAAAATACACTACATGGTTTTTTAAGGGTGCTTTTTGTCTTTGGCATCCATCTAAATCCTGTTTCCCTGACCACCACCAAATCCTCACCCCATGTTAAACAGGATCTATATGCTAGCCTATGACTGTTCAAAGCTCTCCCTCTGCCACTTCTTACTCACTGCAAAACAGTCTTCCCCATACTTTCCACTGTCTAGTCAAAAACTACCATTACTTCAGTGTGGTTGACCTTAACTGGCTGTACCATATTTCTCCACATAATCATTGCAGATTTTATGCCAGTTTTTTTTGCCAAAAAGTGGGGTGCAACCATTCTGTGAAGCTTTTAAAAATTGTGCCAGTATTCAACTGATTTAATAGATAGAGAACTGGAACTGAATTCAATTCCTGTCTCAGTGCCCAGAGAAAGTCACTTAATCTCTTTCAGCCTGAATTTCCCTACCTATAAAATTGAAATAATAATGGCATCTATCCTTTAGAATTATTGTGAGGATCAAACAAGAACACTTAGATACTTTACTCACCTTAAAATGTTATATTATTATTAAATGTTAAATTATTATATATGAATAATATTTTACATATATTATGTATTAATTATATCAATATGGCATGTGATATAATATATAAATTATAAATTATTAAATGTTAGTTGTTATTATTCTGACTCCTGCTGCTGACTAAATTAAAGATCTAGGAGAGTTTGATTTCAAAACATTCCTCTCCCATTGAAAGAAAACAATTTTTAAGGTAGGACTGCATGTTTACTTCTAAATTAGCCAAACAAAAGCAACTAGAAGTGCAAAACTTGTTAAATGAATGTCTCCTTTGAAGTCAAAGCAAGAAACAAAAAGGCAGAAATAAAAATAGTTACAATAACAATTATAAGAGGTAGGGGATAATTTGGAAAGTTCCCTGATCCAATTTTATTTTAAAGGGTTTAAAGATAGTGATTCTTTGTGTCATCGGATGGGCACCTTCACAATGAGAAAGTGAGCATGCCCAGTGGCATTCTCTTAAGAAGCCAGGAGACAGTTCTTTACTGGGGTTCAGGACCTGGGCCTGCCCTCCAAATAATTAGTTTAGGACTCTGAGAACAGACTCTTGTCAGAGAAGCCATCTCTTGGTTCTTTCATCCTTTTTTTGTCTTTATTCTCTATAGAACATAGGCCACTTTCTAGCAGAACTGAACTTGCATTCTGAGAATGAGGTAGGAAGTCTTGAGCATGTATAGTCTCCTTCCTTAGGAAATGGTAGTGGTTGCCTTAGGACAGAAGTATATGGTGAAGACAGACATACTTGCCCACAAAGCCTCAGAAGAGGACTCAAAGTGGACTTTCCTTACCCAAGAGAAAGCAGTAGCCAGGGCAATAAGAGAATCCCCCCAAAGAAGCAGCATGAGAAGGAATGTATTTGTCCACCCAACAAATGCTCCTAGGAGGAGAGTTCATGAATGTTCCTGAACCCAAACCTCCTGTGTAAGGGAAGAGGGATTTTGATTCCCTAGCCAATGAAAGCTTTCTGAGGGTAATTTCAGTTTTAGAGATTGCCTTGAGAGTGGGTTTAAGTTCAAGAGTTCAGAGACCTTACCTTCTGGAGAGAAGAAAAATTTCTAAGCAGTATTCCTCTTAGAGAAAGAAGAGGATTACCAGCCAGAGGAAGACTGAGTGAGATTAAAAGCTGTGGTACAGAGAAGTAGATGCAAATGGATCCTCCCCTCCCCAACCCTGCCTTTAGTGAGTTATTTGGACATTGTAGGAGCCACGAGAAAGAGGTTGCCTGTCCACCTGTCCATCAGTACCAAAATTTGTTTGCTTTCCAACAGGGATCCAAAAGACAAGAGGCTTCTAAACAGATACCCTCACCCCTTACCATTAGACCTGCTCTGTCTATATATCATTGCAGTAGCAAGGGATGACAAATGCCCAATCTCCTGTGCCTCTTCCATAATACTGTTTTTATCCTTGCTGTCCTCTAATAAGTTTGATGAACAATCTGATCAACTCCCCCTTACACAACAGAAAAATAATAATGATCATTACCATCTTCTTCCCACCTTGCATTTATCCATTACTTCATGGATTACAGAGAGAGAGAGAGAAATATATGTCAATCTAGATTTCTCTAGATAAATAAATCTATATATTAATATCTATATAATACATAAATTATGCATGTATATATGTATATCTCTAATAGCTCAGCTGAGTGTCAATTCTCTGAGCCAGACTTGGAGGTGGGTAGAGAAAGGCAGTGGAAAGAGCAGGAAAGAACCAACATGTAGCAAGAAGGAACATAGCCAAACTTCTGTCCACACAATTCCTCTCAATAGATTTAGAAAATGCACCAGACTGAATCCTGATAGAGAATTCCAGAAAAAGTTACAGTGAGTCCATTGTCTTGCCCAGGTCTGCATAGCAAGACAGACAAGGAGATCTGTTGGTACCAGGGACTGGATCTGGGCAGCAGCATGCAGCCTAGGGAGGGGCCATGCACTAGGGAAAAAAGAGGTCCCAAGCTCACATGGGGATAGCCCCAACCCATGCTAGGTGTCCAAGTGACAACCAGCTACTTTTTCACCCACTATTCAATTCTGGGTCACAAATCCAGGGCAGTCTGAGAAGAGGATCTGTATATGGAAAGTGTGGGGGAGGGATGGGGCAGGGTACTGTTCCCAGCAGGCAGGCACTGTACACTGTAAAGGAGGAAATTCAAAAGCAAGCAGCAGTGGTTTGGTTCAGATCCCAGGAACAGAGCAAGATCTCAGTTCTAGCCTCTAACAGAGGAATAAGCAGGATAGGAATCCCAAACCAAGGGAGTCCTGCAGTTCTGTCACTCTGAACCAGTAGAATTTCCTGGCTAACTGATGGGGGCTGTGTCCAGCAGCTTTCTTTGTTGCTGTGATCAAAACCCAGGCCAGGAACTTGCACAGCTCAGACCAAAGGGTAGCAATCAGACTTTTTCCTGGATCAGACCACTTTGGGAACCCTCAAAACTTGAAGGTCCCCAGCCTGTCCCTGAGATTCTGGAATAACACAACACTAAATACCCCAAGAAATCAACAAGATGAGCCTAGGCCTTCCCTCCCAGTGTAGCAGAGCCCAGTCCTAATATCAAAACCAAAGTCAGGACATAGGCTGGAAGAATGAAAAAAAAACCCTGCCATAAAGGAGCTATTATGTTGGCAGAGATACTCAAGGCACAAACACAGAAGAAAAGAATGACTCCAAAACATATAGAAGCAAAGTCTTAGAGAAAAATAGATTGGGCACAAACAACTAGAATTTTAAAAAGTTTTCTTAAATGCTTTTATAAATGAAACAAGGGAGCTTGAGGGGAAAATGAGGGGGCGGAGCCAAGATGGTAGAGTAGAAGGATGGACCTGCTCTTAGCTCTACCCCCAAAGCCCATAAAATACCTGTGAAAAATGACTCTAAAATAATCTAGAGCAGCAGAAGCCACAAAACGACAGAGTGAAAGAGATTTCCAGTCCAAGACAGCCTGGGAGGCTGACAGGAGAAGTCTATCACACCAGGCTCGGAGCAGAATGCAGTCCATGGAGGAGAGTCCAGCCTTGACTGTGCAGCATGGCAGGGACAGGACTGACACAGGCATCAGGGTGCGGAATCACAGGTAGCAGTTGTGGTTCCCAGATCTCTCAACCCACAAACGCCAAAGACAGCTTCAAAGGCCAGTAAGAAAGCTCTTTCACCTGGGTGAGAAGGGAGCAAGGTCCAGCTGTAGCCCCTTGCCATGGAACTCACCGCACCACAGCATCCATTTTTCAAGCCATCCCTCTAATCCACCCCATCTACCCCAGGGGAATTGAGCCACTGATCTGAATATCAGGCCTGAGTGGCAGTCCTGGGACGAGGAGGAGTACTGGTGTGGTGGAGCTAGAGGCAGTTGTGGAAAGGGAACCCTATGCATAGATTCTGGGCAGAAAAACTTGTGGTTGCTCCCAGACCAGAGCACAGGACAGGAGAGGAGCTTACTCCTCTCCCTTGATTGCACCATCTTGGAGGAACTGAAAACTTACAGGTCCCTAAAGCATACGCTCTACTTGACAAAGGACTCAAAAGTCAAGTAACTGGTGGGGAAAATGCCAAAAAAAAAATGGGGGAAAAATAAGACTATAGAAGATGATTTTCTTGGTGAACAGGTATTTTCCTCTATCCTTTGAGATGAGGAAGAACAAAGCATACCATTAGAGGAAGACATCAAAGTTAAGGCTTCTTCATCCAAAACCTCCAAAATAAATTTTCAATGGTCTCAGTCCATGGAAGAGCTCAAAAAAGATTTTGGAAATCAAATAAGAGAGGTGGAGGAAAAATTGGGAAGAGAAATGAGAGTGATACAAGAAAATCATGAAAAGTGAGTCAACAGTTTGCTAAAGGAGACCCAAAAAAATGCTGAAGAAAATAACACCTTTAAAACTAGACTAACCCAAATAGCAAAAGAGGTTCAAAAAGGCAATGAGGAGAAGAACGCTTTAAAAAACAAAATTAGCCAAATGGAAAAGGAGGTTTAAAAGTTCACTGATGAAAATAGTTCTTTAAAAATTAGAATGTAGCAGATGGAAGCTAGTGACTTTATGAGAAATCAAGAAATTACAAAACAAAACCAAAAGAAAGAAAAAATTGAATTTCATTTTCCAAATTCCAATTTCATTGGAAAAACAACTGACCTGGAAAATGGATACAGGAGAGATAATTTAAAAATTATGGGGCCACTTGAGAGCCATGAAGAAAAACAGAGCATAGACATCATGTTTCATGAAATTATCAAGTGGGAAATGAGGGAAAAAATAAGAGTTATAGAAGAAAGAATTGGAAAGGGAAATAACAGCATGGCACAAGAGGTACAAAATTTTGCCCATGACTCCATAAGACAATAGGAAATACTAAAATAAATAAAGTCAAAAGGCTGAGGAAAATGTAAGGTACTGTAACATCAAGGATCCCAGTATGCACAGGAGGACCTGCTGCACAGATTCTTAGATCTGCTTTTCTAAAAGGAAAGCAACTTTTGAGGGGTCAACAATCTACTTTAATGAAGCACATATATCATTCACTTAGTTCAGGGGCACAAGCCAGTACTCTGAACTTCAGAGAAAATACAAACTAGAATTGCAAACAGAAAGACCTACAGATAAGGCTTCCAACTGTCTGACTATAGGTAATACCTACATTGTTACCAGAGAAAAAAGTACCAACACCTGGGTTTTCAAAGCTAGGAGACTCCTAAGCAGCTTCCCAGAGTCTCATCTGGCCAAATAAACACTTCCAATGAGTAAGGCCCAAAGCAAAACCTCACCTCAAAGTATATATACTCTTTTTCAGGGCTGGTGGGTACAATGACCCTGTGCCTAATTAGAAATTAGCAAAGGTATCTGAGATCTATTAATGGGCAGGCAAGATCTTTAAATCTTTCTCCCCAGCCACCATTAACATCACACTAACCTTATCAGTATCTAATAGCAAAAAAAAATTTGTTTAGAAAACAGATCAAGGAGGAAAAAAATTAAGAATCACTGGATTATCTGAGTACCATAACAAACAAATAAAAATCCCTAGACATTCTATTTCAAGAAATCTTCAAAGAAAACTGCCCAGGTCTTCTAGAACCTGTAGGCAGAGCAGAAATAAAAAATATACACTGGTCACCTCCTAAAAGAAAACACAAAATGAAAACTTCCAGGAACATCACAGGCAAAATCCAGAGCTTCTAGGTCAAAGAAAAAGTACTGCCAGGTGCCAAAAAGAAAGAATTTAAGTAATGAGGAGCCGCAGTCAGGATCACCTATGATTTAGCAGCCTCCACTATAAAAGAACAGAGAACTCAGAATATAACAGTCTAAAATCAATCAACAAATATTTATTAAGCAGATACTATGTGCCAGGAAGAGTGCTAAAGGATAAGGATTAAAAAAAGACACAAAAGACAGTCCCTGACCTCAAGGAGTTTACCATCTAATGGGAGAAGCATATATACAAAGTAAAGTGTTAGTGGGATAGATAGAAATAATAAATATAGGGAAGGTACAAGAATTAAGAGGAGTTTGGAAAAGGCTTCCTGTAAAAGGTATAATTTTAGTTTGGACTTAAAGAAATCCAGGGAGGTCAGAGTAGTCAGATGAGAGGAAGGAAAGCATTTTAGGTAAGAGGGACAGTCAGAGAAAATGCCTGGAGCTGTCTTGTTTGCAAAATAGCCAGGAAGAGTACATGGCAGGGAGTAGGATGTAAGTAGCCTGGAAAGGCAGGAGGAAGGTTAGGTTATGAAGGGCTTTTAATGCCAAACAGAGGATTTTATTTTTAATCCTGAAGATCATAAGAAGTCAGTGGAGTTTACTGAGTGGGGACCTGGGGTATGCGACACATGATCAGACCTGCCCTTTAAGAAAATCACTTTGGCATCTGAATAGAAGATTAATTGGAGTGAGAGAAACTTGAGACTGGCAGACCCACCAGCAGGCTGTTACAGTAACTGAGGTGGGAGGTGATGAGGGCCTGCCCTAGAAGTGGCAATGTCAGAGGAGAGAAGGAGATATTTTGACACAAATTGGATTGGGGGTACAGGGGAAGGAGCAGATAAGAGGATGAGAAATCCAGAACGACTCCTAGATTGTAAGCCTGAGGAACTAGGAGGATTGTGTTCCCCTCTACAATAATTGGGAAGGTAGGAATGGGGGAGGGATTAGGGGGAAAGAAAATAAGTTCTGTTTCAAACATATTGAGTTTAAGACATCTACTCAACATCCTACAGACAGCTAGGTGACATAGTGGCTATAGTGCTGGACCTCGAGTCAGATCCATCTTCCTGAGTTCAAACCATTCAAATCTAGCTTCAACCCCCTACTAGCTGTGTAATCATAAGCAAGACACTTAACCCTGTTTGCCTCAGTTCCTCATCTGTAAAATGAGCTGGAGAAGGAAATGGCAAACCCCTCCAGGCTATCTGCCAAGAAAACCTCAAGTAGGGTCATGAGGAAACTGAAATGACCCAACAACAACAACACCCCCTTGAGGTCTGGGACCATGTTATTTTTTTCATTTTGGAGAAGGAAATGGCAAACCACTCCAGTATGTTTGCCAAGAAAACCCCAAACAGGGTCACAAAGACTCAAACATGACTGAAACAAAAGAATGACAATTCAACATCCAGGTTGAGATGTCTGAAAGGAAGTTAGAGATGTGACATTGGAGGGTAGCAGAAAGTTTGGGGCAGGATAGGTAGCTTTGAGAATCATCAGTGTAGAGATAGTCATGAAATCTATGGGAGTTAATGCAATCACCAAGTGAAGGAGTATAAGGGAAGAAGAGAAGAAAGCCCAGGACAGAACCCTGAGGGATACCTACAGTGAGAGGGCATGACCTAAGGAGACAGAAGAGGGGTCAGATAGGTAGGAGAAAACCAGGAGAGAACAGTGATCCGAAAACTTAGAGAGAAGAAAGCATCAAGGAGGTGAGATCAATAATGTCAAAGGCTGCAGAGAGGTCAAGGAGAATGAGAAGTGAGAAAAAGACATTGGATTTGATAAGTAAGCGATCATTAATATCTTTGAAGAGAGCCATTTCAGTGGAGTAAAAAGGTCAGAAGCTGGATTGTAAAGGGTTAAGAAGAGAGTGACAAGAGAAATTGAAGGCACCAATTGTGGATGGCCTTTTCAAGGAGTTTAGCTACAAAAAGCAAAAGATATAAAATGATAGTTAGTGGGGATGGAAGGATCAAATAAGAGTCTTCTTCAGAATGAGGAGATATGGTTGTGTTTGTAGGCAGTAGGAAATGAGCAGTAGACAAAAGAGATTGGATATAAGTGAAAGAATGGAATGACAGAGCAGGAAATCTATTGGAAGAGAAGGGATTGAAAGAGATCATTTGAACAAGTGGTAAGGAGAAGGCCACTTCATCATGTGTGACAAGGATGAAGGAGGAAATAATGGCAGAAGGCATTAGGAAATGAGAAAGAGGGGGAAAGAGGGAGCTCACAGTGAATGGCTTCAATTTTTTTCTGTAAAATATGAAGCAAGGTTCTCAGCTGAGAGAGTAGGTAGAGGGGGAGTCACAGAAGGGATGAAAGGTTTAGAAGAACCAATGTAGCAGATAATGACTTGATAGTAAAAGACAATGGATACAGACAAGAATTTCAGCAAAACTGAGTTGCTACAGAGGGTAAAAAATGGACATTCAATGAAATAGAGGACTTCTAAGCATTCCTGAAGAGAAGACCAGAGAGCTGTGGAGAAACTTTGAAAATCAAACACAGGAGTTAGAAGGAAATATAGGAAGGTGAACATGAATGAACAGTAATAAAGGATTAAACAAGGACAGATGGATTAAATTCAATTATGGCAAGATGATACATGAGTCCCCTTTGAGCCCTGTCATCATTAGGGATCATACATAAAGGGAGTCCAATTGGACAAGATTGGGAAGCCCTCTGTTTCATCTTGATTACTTTAAGAAAAATGGAAGAGAGAAGAAGTATATTGTCAGTGGAAGGAAGAAAAGTGAAGTTAGGGAAAATCATTTCACATAATTAAACTGCACAAGAAGATATCTGTAGACAGGACAGGTATTATTGTCTTCATTTCAGAGATGAAGACAATGTGGATCAGAGAGGTTAAGTGACTTATCCAAGGTCAAAATCAAGTGGTGGAAAGAAAACTCAAACCTGACTCAAATTCTGTTGTTTTTTCTATTCAGTACATGTCCACAAATTAAAGGGAGTTTTCGTGCATTCAGAAATTACTTCTGGTTAGAAATTTTTTATTTTTAATCTTACCTCACTAAATAAGCAATCAGCAAACACTTATTAAGTCCCTACTATGTTCCAGGCACAGTGCTAGATGCTGAGATTAAACAGTCCCTGAATGGGGGAAGCTTATAATCTAGCTGGGGGGGACATAGATCCATGTCTATATCTAGAGATCTACATAGATACAGATATAGGCACATACAAAATAGATATGAAATGTATAATGGAGGGGGGATGTGAGGTATTAGCAGCCAGGAATATTAGCAAAGGTTTTATGTATAAGATGAAGCTTGAGCCAAACCTTGAAGCAAACTAGGGATTCTAAATGGCAGAGATGAGGAGGGAGTTCATGAGGGACAGCTAAGACAAAGGCACAAAGATGAGAGATGAAGTATGATGTGTGAGGAACAGAAAGAAGGCCTATTTGTTGGGATGTATCCATGTTCATAAAGTGGAGTGATGTGTAATAAGGCTGAAAAGGTAGGATGGGGTCAGGTCATGAAAGGCTTTCAATGTCAAATAGAAGCATTTATATTTGATCCTATCTTGACATAATAGGGAGTCACTGATGTATTGATACATGATCTTTAAGAAAATCACTTTCATATCCATGTGGAAGATAAACTGAAGTAGGGTAACTTGTAAAGAGACCAGCTTGAAAGTTATTACAGTAATCCAGTAGAAAAATGATGCAAGTTTGAACCCATACAAAAATGTTCAATTTCAGCTGCCTTCACAGCCCTTAGCACAAATTGTTCTCTTCCCACCATTACACTGGTGGAAGTCTTTACATGCTTGGGAGTAGACGTTGCCCTAACTCGCCAACAGGTTTGAGGCATGTTGGTTACCCTCAACCTGGTTTAGCCTATCTTCCCACACAGAATGGGGCTACTTTGCATAAGCTACAGTTTCTTGGAACCACAGGTAAGAGTTGAATACCAGGTGAACATCAAAGATAGATAAGCAGCCCTGAAAAGGGTTCAGCAAACCCTCACACCAGAGGTGCTAGTCCTCCCTGCACACTCCGTATACCCCAGGTGCTATATAAATGTTAGCTATGCAGGTACATATACACATGTATGTATTTCTTGTTCTATTGAATAAATGTTTATTGATTGATCGTGGGTCAATTATTTAATCTCTAAATGCCCTAGGTAATTCTCTGAGAGGTAAGTTATGAGTTGTTGTTTTGTGTTTTATTTTTTTTAATTTAATTAATTTATTTCTTTTCAGTTTTCAACAATCACTTCCATGAGTTTTAAATTTTCTCCCCCTTTTCCCCCTCCCTCCTCAAGGCAGCATGCAAACTTATACGGGTTCTATACATATGTTCTTATTAAACACATTTTCACCTTAGTCATGTTGCCTAGAAGAATTAAAACGAATGGGAGAAACCATGAGAAAAAAATAAAACAAAACAAAGTATAACACAAGAGAAAATAGTCTGCTTCGTTCTGCATTCTGATTCCATAGTTCTTTCTGTGGATATGGATGGCATTTTGCATCATGAGTCCTTTGGGAATGTTTTAGGTCCTTGCATTGCTGTGGAAGGCTAAGTCTATCAGAAACAGTCCTTGAATACTGTGGCTCTTATTGTGTATAATGTTCTCCTGGTTCTGCTCATTTCACTCAGCATCAGTTCATATAAGCCTTTCCAGGCTTTTCTGAAGTCCAACTGTCCATCATTTCTTATAGCACAATAGTATTCCATTACATTCATATACCACAACTTGTTCAGCCATTTTCCAGTTGATGGACATCTCCTCGGATGTTCTTGGCCACCACAAAAAGAGCTTCTATAAATATTTTTGTACATGTGGGACCTTTTTTCATTTTTATGATCTCTTTCAGATACAGCCCTAGAAAAGATATTGCTAGGTCAAAAGGTATGCAAATATGTATGTATTTCTAGGGAAAGAGCTAGAAATTCTACATTTATTATTTTTTGTGTGTGTCACATTGTACTGTGACTTCTTCTTCCAATAGGCCTAGAAGTCACAGTGACTTAATAGTTGCCATTCATTAATTAATGCAAAATTCATTAAATATAAGACTTTTGCAAATAAAGCCTTGCTATTTGATTTCTTCAGTTTATAGAACAATTAATGGATATAGATATTAACCTAATAATTCTATATGAGAGCATTTTTTACCTTAATTCCCTACATATTCCTAAAAAAGTGCTCTCCATTTCATTTTTTTAGAAATACTTATTTGTACTATATTACAAAAATTAATATTATCCTTCTAAACATATTTCTCATACATCTAACTAAACCATCTACATTGGATTAATTCCTGGGAAATGTTCTAATATTCTCAGCAGGAAATTAGCTTAGGTTTTCATCATAAAACATCTAGAGACATCTTAAAATTGTTTGTGTCTCCAACTATTTTAAACCATACACATTTCTATTCTAGCATTCTCCAAAATACAGTTTGGCAGCCATGTGTGGTACAGTAAGGATTTCTGATAGTATTTTCCTTTCTCACTGGGCCCTGCTTTCCACAGTCCAATGTTAGCATAAGGTATGAAAAATGACTATTGAAGAAAAAACAGACAAGAAATTCAGAAGACATTATAGGTATGACTATAATATTTTTGTTTTAAAGATTGCCTGAGAATAGACATGCTACAATGGACAGGTAGTTAAATGCAATTAAATAAACTCCATGCTAATATTCCTGAACTCTCAAGAACATTGCAAAGGTATAAGTACTTTTCCTGTCTCCAAATGTCATAATTTCCTTACTATATTCTAGATCATTGAAGGCTAGCCTATTCTCTTAAGCTAAGTAGAAAATGTGTTAAAGGAGGTAAGGGATGGGAAGGAAAGAAATGGGATGGTTTATTCTTCTTACTAATAGTTTTTAAAGCAAGGGACAGTGTAATATAGGGGATGGTATACTGTCATCTGGAAAGCAGAATGCCATCCCACTTCACCTCCTCCTTCCAGAGCACAATGAGAATACATATTAACCTCTCTATGGGTTGAAATTATGTTCTATTCACGTTTGCATCTGTTATAGCACCAATCATAAAACCCAGGAGGTACTCAATAAATATTGTTGAAATAATCATTCTTTTATGACGCCCCTTAGTTTTATCCTCTTTATATACCTATGGCTTTACTCCTATGGGTAATTCCCTCTATGAACACAGATTGCAACCTTTCTACAACTTGACAAGCAGTCTTTAAGAGTAGCCAAGAAATCCCTCAGCCTGCAATCATACTGGTGATGGACCCCTCCAACCTTCGCTAGGCTAGTCCTCAGATGACAGACTAGCTGAGGTGGCACGTGATGACTTTCCAACCAATTCCTACCAACAGGCTCTGTTAGAGCGTAAGCTCCACTAGCATGGATTTCAAGAATTCAGGGTCACATCACGTTGGGACAGCTAAGCACATAACTGGTACATAAACGTTCCAGAGTTTGCCACTGCTATGATTTGACAAGAATGAAGAATTCCGAGAAACATTGGAACACTTCCATGAATCAATGCAGAGGGAAGGCAACCTGATCTAGCCAAACAATATAGCCGATGATTGCAACAATATAAATTCAAATAACGAGATCCAAACTGCGTGCTGGACAATTTTAACGACCAAGTTGGACTGTAGAAAACCATAGAGAAAATGCTCTTTCCACTTTTCATTGGCTAAATGGAGAGACTACAGGGTTCCATATGCTTTCAGACATAGTCAATGTGGGCGTTGCTTGGCTCTGTTGACGTATTTTTTTTTTCTTTTTTAATCTTTGTTACAAGGGAAGGCTCGCTGAATGGTATGGGTGGGGATGGTGAGATATATATGGAAATAAATGTGCTATAAAGACAAAAGACAAAATACAAGTTTTAATTATCTATAACACCAGTAATAATAACAACAGGTTCACCTCTGCACAATGATAAGACATCAGAGAAGGACATTAGAGGACAGTTTCGTAATTACATACTAATTCAGCACTGTTATCCAACTTAAACAAGGAGAAAAAGGCATTCTAAAGGAAAACTCAAGAAATAAAGCATTAAAATAATAAAACTGAATAAACAATAGTGATAGCTAGCAGTTATATAATGCTTTAAGGTTTGCAAAGTACTTTACAAAAATTATCTCATTTTAATCTCACAACAATACTGGAAGGTAAATGCTGTTATTTTCCCCATTTTACAGATGAGAAAACTGAAACTTTAGAAGTTAAGTGACATGGTTAGGGTTACACAATCAGTAAGTATCTGATTTGAACTCAGGTTTTCTTGGCTTTAAAGTCAGAAAATCTGAACTCACTTTCTGACTATCATACTTATTTCATGTGTGAACTTGGGCAAGTCCTGTAGTTTCTCTGGGCCTCAGTTTCCCCATCTGTAAAATAAAGAGGTTGGAAGAGATAATTTCTAAGCCTCCTTCTAGCTCTTAATCTATGATCCTAAATTATTTAACCTCTCAATTCTCCACCCCTACCCCAAGTTGCAGAGCAGAGGCCAATCTATCCCATCAGACTATGAACTCCTTGAGAACAGGGACAGGTTTTTGGTTTTTGGTCTTTCTTTGCATCCCTAATATTTAGCACAGAGTTCATTAGAAGACAATTTTCTCATAGGAAGCTACCCATATCAATGAAATCATAGGTCTAGTGGCAGGGGGGGAGGGAGATAAGGGAGAAATGGGCATAATATTGGTCTAAGATGATAAAGAGATGTCATCTACATAGTATCAGGCATAATGAGAAGATCATTCTCCATGCTTCCCTAATATTTTATCCTTCAACCAGTAATTGGCATTTATGGAATAAATGCATATTTATAGTATGAGAAACAAAGGTTCAAAGGGCACTCTTGAAATCACCATGGACTGTTCACAGGCAAGTCAGAATCACAACTGTTTACACATAATGAAAGCATATTGGTCAATTAATTGAGGAACAAGGCATCCAGACCACCTTTTAAAACCTCTCAGGAATATCTGATAATTATGTGATTACAGTTTATCCAAAGTACAAGATTTAAAGTTGGTGATGCCAAAAAAGAAAAGAAAATTACAGGTCATTATACCAATTAGAACTTTTAAAATGCTTGGATATTGAGCTATTGTTGGACTGTCATTTTCAAATGTTCTGTCGACAAAAATGAGGCCAGAATATGTGCAGAAGGATTTCCTGTGGTATTGAGTTTAGGACATAATCTGCTCCTCTTAGTGAACAGTACACAGAGTACCAAATGACAAAAACTACCTTAGACCACATTTTCTTTTGACATATCTATAAAATAATCTAGTCTCTTTAGACAACTTTTCCTTTTCTTCCTCACTGGTTATCATTGTTTGTGTTAACAGAATTTTGGTCTTGAGAGATTATTTCCTCTGCAGAATTTTAGTCATAGCATCCCTACATACCCTTTTCCTGAATTCTTTAAAAAAAAAAATTAGCTCATCAAAATTTATGGTCAGTCTCAGAGTACACATGGTTTTCCTCTCTCAAAGATGACTGTGGTCAGTTTCCTCTCAAGGTTCTCGTTATTTTTACTTCAGCGTCAAGTCCGGAAGTCACTCCCCTTATTGCTTGTGACTTCAATAGTGTGGGAGAGGAGGAGGCTTGGAGTAGCCATGGATAATTCACAAAGAATGTTAATCTACTTGTGGACAGATCAAGACATTATCAACTAGATAAGTAATTCATTCATTCATTAAACAAATGTTTATTTTACACATACTGTTATGGCAGCCTCCCAGTGGGTAGCAGGTGCCTGGTCTGTTTTTTTTCCTTCACTGCAGATTCTGTATCTTCAGGAACCAGAGACCCAGAAGTGTGCAGCTGAATACCTAGCATATGGAGGAAAAGGGAATTAAAACAAGCTGTCTGTGTCATGCTAAGTCAACAGTTATTGACATTTTTACTTTTAAAAGGCACCTTGCATCTTGTTCCCTCACCCTTCTCACTTTTGCTCTTTGGTGTTCAATGTCCCTGATGGGTACGAAAGGTAAAGCCTTTCATAACCTGACCCCTTCCTACTTTCCCAGTCATCTTTCACCTTCCTCCCCTCACATACTCTGATATGCTACGACATGGCCTCCTGGCTATTTTTCCCTCTCCCAGTTCCAGGCACTTTCACTGGATGTCCTCCCTCCACACACACCCCCAAACATTGTTCTCCTCATTCCCACCTCCTAACTTCCCTGACTTCTTTCAAGTCCTGTCTTAAGTTTTACCTTCTGCAAAAAGCCTTTCCTCTTTAATCTTAGTGCCTTCTCTCTGATTATCGCCAACTTATCCTGCAGGGATTGGTTTATTTACAGCTGTTTTGATACTGACTCCACCATTATACTATAAGTTCCTTGAAGATAGGAACTGTTTTTTGCTCTTTTTTTTGTTGTTGTTAATTTCTCAGGGCGTGGCACAGTAGGGCATAACATAGCAGATACTTCATAGGCTAGTTGACTAACTCATTCTCCTAGTGATACAACTGTAGAACTTGAAGATCATCCTGCATTGGATTCCCTGCAGGGGTGGGGAACTTGCAGGTCGCAGGGTCACACGTGGCCTTCTAGGTCCTTGGGTGCAGCCTTTTGACCGAGTCCAAGTTTTACAGAATAAATTCTTTTATCAAGGGGATTTGTTCTGTGATGTTTGGATTCAGTCAAAGGGCCATACTTGAGAATCCAGAGGGTCACATGTGACCTTGAGGCTGCAGATTCCCCACCCTTGTAGCCTAGGAGGATATTCCTCTTCCTTTAGTTGAAAGGTTGATTGAATAGAGGTATTCTCACCTGGTTAAGGCAATTAATCAGGGAAATCCCTTAATCAATTTCCATATACTCTTCTTAACTGGGAAATACTTATCCAAATGAATGTTTGATCAGTCAAAAAAAATTATTAAATTATTTATGTATTTAGTAAATGTTTATAAATGCATTTATTAAAATGCATATTATGTGCCAAGTATTGTGTTGGGCGGTGGGGATACAAATTCAAAAGTGAGACAGTCCCTGTTCTCAGACAACTTAGATTCTGACCCCAATCTATCTTTCCAGAATTAACATATGTTATTTTCCTTCACATCCTTTGTGACACAGCCAAACTGGTCCATTTGAGGGTTGTCACACAGGACACTAAGGTACCCCACATGCCTGCAATGTACCCCCCCTTCTTGTTTGCATCTTACAGTACCTAGTTTTCTTCAAAACTTAGCTCAAGTCTGACAGAGGGCAGCAGAGAGAATGAAGGCGAGCAGCAGATGCTTTACAGTGTTTACTATTGTAATTAATTCTGCGCCAAGTACAGTACTATAAGTAAATAAGCATATTTTCTCTCTTCTTACCTGTAGGCAGCTCTCTTACTCTATGGTCATGTGATTAAGGCTCATGAAATATAGCAAGTTCATGAAGGAAGTAGAGTTTGTCAGAGGAAAGGTCTCAGGTCCTGACTCTGAATGAGGAAATCCACAATAATTCACACTTTTATCATACAATGAATCTGAGTGGCCATTGAGAGAGGGGTGCTAAGAGGAGGGGATGGAGAGGGAAAAGTTGGTGACCCTCCGTGAACCATGAGCGTGAGCAACAGTGGCCATGAGACTCCCAACACCTGATGTTGAACATGGCCAAGAAAGTGACTACAAACGGCACTGGTGGTGAGATCCTTGAAATCCTTGGGGAGAGTCATTTCAGTTGATTGGTGATATCCAGGAATCTAGGACTTGCAAAGTGAGTGAGAAGACAAGAGAAGGAGGGAATGGACACACACTGCATTATCTAGAAATTTGGCTGCAAAGGGATGAAAACTCCAATTTTAATTAGTTATTTTTGCTAACTAGGTGTTACTTAGGTATATTCAAAATGAAGTATTTATTAATTACTAACTATGAACAAGACACTGTGCTAAGCTCTGGAGATACATATAGAAAACTAAGACTTCCTGTTCTCCAGGAGTTTCAAAGTCTATTGAGGGAGACAACAAATATGGAAAGTTTCAGCTGTAGTCAGATGGAAAGGTTCCATGGTCCTTAAGGTAGAGAGGAAAAGTAGACGTTAATACCTCTTCATTAATGTCATCTCCACTGATTAAAAAAAAATCGTATCCATTTCTGATGTTGAACCATTTGCCAGGGGCAAAGATTTTAGTGGTGAGAACTTTCTTTTCTTAGTCTTCAGCAGCTGTGGCTATAGCATCTGCGGCTATAGCATCTGCAGGAGCAATTACCAGGCCACATTTCCACAGAGATTGCTTCCCAGGATAATGTCTGAGAGCACTGGCCTAGAAACATTGCTATTCTGAAGACTCCTGAGTTCAGGGTCCTAAGCTGTCCCTATCAGGAACCAAAGGAAACTAAAGGACAAGGTGGTGGGGCTGGTTTGACTTGAGTGGCATTTACTTCCTTCTGTTTCTCCTTCTGGGTGCCTTGCTGCTTCAGCTAGGCTAGCTTGCCTACCCTGTGCATAGTAGTAGGTTGGCAGTTGGTGGAGATGGCTGGCCCCTTCTCTACAGGAATTGTGGAAATTGTGGACAATTTCCTGAATGATGTCCATGGGAATTGTACTAGAAGCAGTGGTGGTCTGGGGCATTCTGCCACTCCAAGAGTTTCTATACCTATATGCTTTCTGGTGGCAACTGGTCAGCTGTTGTTATGATGGTAAAGAAAATGTTGGACCTCCCCCTCACACTGATTTCTCATCTCATTGGTGGCTGTGAGGGTTGAGCAGGAAGCAGAATGACAAGTGTGGCAGTCAGAGAAGGTGGGTCTATACCTTTTGACCACCACAGTCCCTGAGTGCATGTAAGTATAACTCTTCCAAGGAGTGAAGAGGGTGGAAGTAGGAGCTTACTCACATTGGAAGAGGGATTAGATTTCCTCTGTTTGGCCCCCAAACTATGAAAATGACTGGAGACTGCAAAGAGGCAAAAAAAAAAAAAAAAAAAACCCAACAACTTAGTAAGAATAAGAGCCATCCAAAAGTAGAATGGACAGCCTTGGAAGACAGAACTTTACTCCTTATTGGGGGCTGCAGAAAAGTTAGATATCTACTTTTTGGATATGCTCTAGAAGGGATTGCTTTTGTAGTATGAGTTAGACTAGATGGCCACCAGGGTCCTTTCCAACTCTAAAATTCTATCATTTTATGATTACACGAAAAGCCTTTGTATGCTAAATATATACATATGTATATGTAATAGGAGAAAAGCTAAAATCAACACACATTATTATACTACAATGAATATTAACTATACAATATTAACTCTTCAGGAATTCCAGATCAATGCCACACAGTGGGGCCTTGGTCCAATATAAAGAGGAAGCCCTGCGCAGAGTGCTTTCTAGAGGAAATAGAGCCCCGAGACATGTATTCTGACATTTACTGGGCATGTGGGGGCTGATAGTGGACAAGTCACACAGGTTCACTTCTCATCCATAAAGTTTCCAGCAAGTGATAGGAGGGCAAGGTAGTGCATAGAAGTATAACAGAGGAGGCAGGAGGGACAGGAAACAAGAGATAGGCACAAACATAAAACAAAGATCAACAATCTGTTTGGAAAGTATATGTGTGTGTGTGTGTGTATACATATATATACATATATGTCTATTTATACACCTATAGCTATAGAGAAATACATCCAAACAATTGTAGCCCTGGTGGGGAGGGGAAGAACAAAGTAAAAAAGGGCACAGCAGAGAACAAAAGAAAACTTACAAGGAAGCAAAGAAAAGATGGACAGTTCTCAACACCAAGTGTATTATTTATCATACAGGCTTTCTTGAAATGAAAATTTATTGCTACATATTTTGAATCCTCTCTTATGTTCTGCTATGCACAACATGCTTTTTTTTTTCTTTCTTACTTTGTATTTAAGTTCCAGTATTTAAGTTTATGATATGTCTTTGTTTCTTTTCTCTATTCTGTATTTGTGTTCTGGCGCTTAAGTTTTTAAACTAAAATTTAAAAAAATAAAATAAAGTTTCCCCATCTCTAAAGGGAAGGATTTAAGAACCTATCTTGGAGAAGACAAAGTCAGGTGTTTAGCTGGGGTTAGGGTCTTGAGAGAATTCAAAGGGTGCCAAATTGGGCTCTGGTGAAATGGCTATCCATCCACAGTACAGAAGGTGAAATGGGAGGTAGAGGAGTTTCCATACCTAGCTTGGTCCACCCCACGCTCCTTCAATCCTACACTCTCTTCCCAATCTGGGGGATTTTGAGCCAAGCAACTCTGCCATAGATAGTCTCTAAAACCCAAAGTTATAGGTGATCTGCAACAATAGAGGGAGTTTCCACACTAGGAATTTCCCATCCTGATACATGAGCAGATAGCTTCTTGGACTGCATGTGCATATACATATACATGTACATGTATGTGTATAGATGTGTGTGTTGTGGTTTGATCATCTCAATATATTTTCTGTGGTGTCAGAAAATAAACAAAAGTAGTGGCGCTATTAATGGTAGCTTCATATATAGGAGGTGGATGACAATAACAAGTACTTTCCCTCAGAATTGTTCAGCTACATCTTCCTAGGGAGTTCAAGTTCAACAACAAATATCTAAGAGAGGGGTAGGTAACCTATGGCCTCGAGGCCTCATGTGACCCTTGAGGCCCTTCCATCAAAGGGGCACACTTGAGAAACTAGAGGGCCCCACGTGGCCTTCAGGCCGAAGGTTCACTACCCCTAAAAGAGATCCCAAGGACCCCACTGAAGTAACCATTCACACAATAAGAGTGACAACACAAACTAGACTTCCTTTTTTGTCCCTCTATTGAAGGTCTAAACCTTATGCTTCTACTTATTAAAGTCCCATGGTTTCCCATTCTTAGGATCAGTGGGTCATAGAATTAGAGATAGGAGATATTTCAGAAACTATCTGGTCCAAGTCCCTCATTTTATAAATGAACCAACTACGACCCAAGGAGGGAAACAGACTTGCACAAGGCCACACACGTTTTCTGTGACAGAGGCAGGATCTTGAATTTAGGTCCTGTGACTCTCAAGGCAGTATTCTGTCCACTGCATCAAGCTGCCTTAAGTAGTGCCTTAAGGGAATGTTGTAGGTGATGTCATAATCATGGCTAACACTTTCTACATATTAATGTCCTTTGATCCTCAAGTCATCCTTGTGAGGTAGATACTATTTTTATCCCCATTTTATAGATGAAGAAACTAAGGTGAAATGACTTGCCCAGGGTCAAACAGCTAATAAATATTGGAGATAGGATTGAAACTCAAGTCTTATGGATGGGAATTAGGACGAAAGGGTAAGGGTGGCATCAAAGATTGCTACATGAAGGACAAGACGAAATAGTGAAAACCTAACTCTACCTATTATTCATAAAGGTGAATGTGACTTGGGAAAGCAATTGCTAAATCGAAATCAAATGCTTGAGGCAAAGAGCAATCAAATAATTCTATAAATAACAAATATTTAAATCTCTTAATTTATACACAGTACATAATTTGGTAACAACCATGGACAAATATGATCTAAGGAAGCTATGGAATCATGGTAATGGCTACTGAAAAATGAAACTTCAGACTAATCCCAAGAACTTATTCAGTCAAGGTATATAAAATGCTCAGCAGGATAGCAGGCATTCTCAAATGGTACAACTCCCTGTAAGGTTAATGGTGGGTACAGGGAAGAATTAAAGATCTTGACACTTTTTACTAATTTCTAATGAGGCACAGGGTCATGATGGTCATGCCCTCCAGCCCTGAAGAGAGTATATATACACTGAGGTGAGGTTTTACTTTGGGGCTTATTTTTTGGAAGAAAGTTGGTGTGCCAGATGAGACTCTGGGCAGCCATTTTAAGGAGCCCCCTGGCTTTGAAAATCCAGGTGTTGGTACTTCTCTCTCTGGTAATGATGTAAGCCCTGTCTGTTGGTCTTTGTGTTTGTAATTTCTGTTTGTATTTTCTCTGAAGTTCAGGGTGCTGACTTTTTCCCTGAATTAAGTGAATGATATATGTGCTTGATTAAAATGATTGTTGACCCCTCAAAAGTTGCTTTCCTTTTAGAAAAACAGATCTAAAAACCTATGGAGAAGGCCCTCCTGTGTATGCTGAGGTCCTTACTGTTACACTTCCACATAAAGACTGTAGAGTTACATGAATTTTATTTTAAAGCCTTCAAATTACACAATTACTGGCATAAAAAAAGCAGTCTCTCTTCCATTAAGGGAAGAAAACATTCAAGTTCAGTCCACAGCAGCAAAGATTTCCAGAGTTCTCTGTGTGGCTTTCATGTGTGGCAGGACTGGTGCTTGTCCAACACTATTTTTTTCTCTTCATTTGAATTTAAAGGTTATGTATTCATGAAGAGAGGTGAATTAATTTTTCATAAGTATATGTCCCATAGTTAAAAGGAAAACTCTAGGTCATGAATTTGAATTCATCAAAACCATTCTTAAAATATACTAGAAACATGCCTTTTATCTTTGCCAGAATGTTATATACCATAGTTTCCTAACCAATGAGAAAATTTGATTTAAAAAAAGTTTGTCCAAGAAATAATCTGTTAATATTTTGGACTCCAGTCAAGTAAGTTAGCTAAATAAGTCTGCTATCTAATTTGCTAGATCTACCTCTCTGATTCTGACCTTGTTGTGCCCTTTGTCTAGAATGTTCCCTCCCCCCTCTTTCTCTCTCTCTCTAGTCAGATGACTCCCCAATCTACACATCCAGCCAAAGTCTCTCCCCTGAGTTTCAGTCTCATATCACCAATTGCTTATTGGATATTTTAAGGAAGATGTCTTAAAACATTTTAAACTCAATATGTCTAAAACTGAACTCATCTTTCTCCCTAAATCCTCCCTTCTTCCAAACTTTCATATTTCTGTCGAAGGTACCAGCGTCCTTTTGGTATTTCAGACTTGTAATCTGAACATTATCCTAGACTCCTCACTATTCCTCATCCCATATAGACAAGTTGCCAACACTTGCTATTTCTGCCATTACAAGTTCTCTCATTTCAAACACCTTCTATACACTCTCACAGCTATCGCCTTATTTCAAGGTCTTATCACCTTTCACCTAGATTACTGCAACCACCTCTTAATTAGTCTCCTTGCCTCAAGTCTCTTCCCACTTCAGTCCATCCTACACACTATTATCAAAGTAATTTTCCTTAAATAGAGATCCAACCATATGCTGCCTCTACTCAACCAACCTCAGTGACTTCCAGTTATCTTTAGAATAAAATAAAATCACCTCTGTTTAGCTTTTAAAACCTTACATAGCCTGGTCTCAACCTACTTTTCCAGACTGGTTGAATATTACTTTTCCTCCTGCACTCAACAATCCAGTTAAACTGGTGTTCCCTCTGTTCCTCACATATGACATTCCTGTCTTTGTGCCATTGCACTGGCTACCCCCTATGCCTGGTATGTATATCCTCCATATTTCTGCCATAGAGACTTTCCCTGCCTCTAAGATGCAGTTCAGACACAATCTTCTGCACTAAGCCAACTTATTCTTATTCTCCAACTCCTAGCGCCCTTACTTCTACAGTATTTTGTACAGAATGTCCCACAAGTTTTATTGACTTTAGCAAGACAGTTAATAAGACTTTTGGGGTACCAACTGCTTTGTATACATAGATGTATTTATTAACTTTATAATTATGTTATATGTATTGGTATATATACCTGCTGCCTCCTCCATTAGAATGTAAGCTCATTACAGGTAGATAGGGATCATTTAATTCTTGCTCCCTATAACCCCAGTGCCCAGCACAGTGCCTGACACATAGTAGACACTTAAATACCTGTTGACTTTAACTTGAGACCTTCCTCCAAGTTGAACCATTGATGACTTCTCTTGAGTTCCAATCATTCAACCAGTTCTAAATCATTTACTTGAGCCACCATGTAGTCCATCTCTCTCCATCTTATCCACAAACATAATAACATGGCTAAAATCCCAGATAGACTTTGTCTACATCGTTCCCCTTGTTCATCAGTCAGATTAAACTATCCAAAAAGAAATAAAGTCAGTCTAGTTAAGAGGGCTTCTTAACCTGGAGTATATAAGCTTTTTGTTTTTAAAATAATTTGAGAACTATAATATGATTAGTTTTCTTTGCAGCTCTATGTATTTTGTTTTATGCATTTAAATACATTATTGTGAAAAGACTTCACTAGAATGCCAAAGAAGCCTATGACACAAGAATCTTGGGCTAAAATGACCTGCTCTAGATAAAGCCATGTAGCTTCTTAATGACCAGTGTTTCTTTTGTAATTACTCACAATCCCTTTCATAATATACTTTAGAAATTTTCCAGGAAAAGAAGTTAAGTTCACTAGTCTTAAACTCTCGTTTTAAAATGTAGGACATTTGCCCTTTTATAACTCCAAGCCTCCAAAATATTTTAAAGATCACTGACAGCAACTCAGCACTTACATCTGCCAGTTTTTTCATTATTCTAAGGCAATGGCATCAAACTGAAACAGAAAAAGGGCCACCAAACTATACTTAAGGATAGAAAACCACATTTTATTGTATTTTTATTTGTTTTGCTAAATATTTTCCCAATTACATTTTAATCTGGTTCAAGTTAAACTTCGGAGTGTTGCAGTTCACAATGTAGACTACAGGAGGAATGTTAGACACCTCCAAGATCTAACATATAGTTAGTTCATCTCATCCAGATGACCTGAATTCACTGAAACCATTGAGATGCCACACGACTCCTTTACGTTGGGGGTGCACTCCCTGCTGGCCATTTTTGTCCTATTCCTTACCATCCAAAGAGTATTCTCTTTGGTGATCATAGAAAAGGAGAAAGGACCTACATGTACAAAAATGTTTACAGCAGCTCTTTTTGTGGTGGCAAAGAATTGAAAAGTGAGGGGACAGATGCCCATCAATTAGGGAATGGTTGAACAGGTTGTGGTATATGAATGTAATGGAATACTATTGTGCAATAAGAAATGATGAGCAGGCAGACTTCAGAAAATCTGGAAAGATTTACATGAACTGATGCAGAGTAAAGTGAGTAGAACCAGGAGAACATTGCACACAGTAACAGCAACATTATATGATGATCTACTATAATAGACTTAGCTCTTCTTAGCAATACTATGACCCAAGACAATTCCAAAAGAATGATAGAAAATGTTATCCACATCCAGAGAAAGAACTGATGGAGTCTGAATGCAGGTTGAAGCATAGTATTTTTCCTTTATTTTTTTCAGTTTTTTCCTTTAGTTCTGTTTCTTCTTTCACAACATGACTAATATGGAAATATGTTTTACACAAAAGCACATATATAACTTATATAAAATTGTTTTCCCTCTTAGGGAGGAGAGAGGGGAAGAGGGAGAGAGAAAAATTTGGAACTCGAAATCTTATTTTAAAAATGAATGTTAAAAATTGTCTTCACATGTAATTGGGAAAAATAAAATACTATTTTTTAAAAAATGAGTATTCTCTTTGGAAGAAAGAACAGAAAAAAAATAAATAGGTCAGCCTTCTTAGCACCATTCATTATCATCAACCCATATACCCTAATCAGGGTTATCAGGTTTAGAAATAAAATTTCCTTTGTTATTCCTTCCAACAATTAAAAGATTAAATAACGATTAATATAAATCACCAATTTATTCACCGCTCTGCTTTTGAGAGAGAAAATGCCAGCAAGTTTTTGAAGTCTTCTTTCACCACAAAAATCATAATTCTGTGAAAGGTGTGAGGGTTGTTTGCAGTGGAGAGAGCCCCAGCCTGGAGTCAGGAAGATCTGGGCTCAAATCCAGCCTTAGACACTAACTGTGTGACCCTAGGAAAGGCCTGTTTAATCTCATTTTCCTCGTCTGTAAAATGAGTTGGAGAAGGAAATGGCAAAGAGTCAGAAACACCTGAAACAACTGAATAACAACAACTGGTCTGGGAAGAGAAAGTGTCAGTAGATTTGGGAGTCTTCTTTTATCACATTTAAAACCATAGATCTATGAAAGGTCTGCAGTCTGTTCCCCAAATTCTACACCTAATTTCTCCTTCTGCCTACAGATCATCTGTAATAACACTTCTGTTTTCATTTCCACCAAGATGCCTTTCCTGGTCCTTTCCCCCAACTCCCTGCCATTTCTAATACCTCTAATAACAATAATAATGATAAATAATTCCTTCCCTCTACAACAACACCCCCCTTTCCCACCCCTGCAGCCTTTTAAGGGTATAAATATCTTGAATGTACATAATTATTGGCATGCTTTCCCCACCATTAAAATTTAAATACCTTGAGTCTAGAAACCATGATTTTGCCCTTTTATGTATCCTTAGTACATTGCCTGGCATACAGTAAGTGTTTAATAAATGTTTGTGGAACGACTGACTTAACTGATTGTTTTTTCTGTTTTTTAGTATTTTTTTATGTTACACTTTGAATTCCAAGCTGTCTCTCCCCTCCCTCCCAACCCCACACTAGAGGAGGCCAACTTTTGACACAGATATATATATGAAACCATACAGTACATACTTCCATATATCAGTTCTTTCTCTGGAGGTAGATAGCCATCTTTCTTCATAGGTCCTTTGTAGTTGATTTGAATATTCATATAACTCAGAATAGCTTAGTCATTCACAGTTACTGTATACAATAGTCTCTTGGTTCTGCTTGTTTTACTCTTCATTATTTCATGCAAGTCTTTCCATGTTTTTCAAAATCAACCTGCTCATCATTTCTTATAGCACAGCAGTATTTCATCACAATCGCATACCACAACTTATTCAGCCACTCCCAAGTGATGGGCATCCCCTCAGTTTCCAGTTTGTTTCCACCACAAAGAGAGCTGCTATAAATATTTTAGAACATATAGGTCATTTTCCTTTTTTCTTGAGCACTTTGGGGAACAGACCGAATAATGGTACTGCTAGGTCAAATTGTATACACAGTTTTATAAAACTCTTTGGGCATAATTCCAGATTGCACTCCAAAATAGTTGGATCAGTACACAACTTCAACAACAGTGTACTAATGTCCCAATTTTTCCATATCCCCTCCAACATTTATCATTTCCCCTTCTATCCTTTTAGCCAGTCTTGTAGGTGACAGATGGCATTTCAAAGTTGTTTTAATTTGCATTTCTCTGATCAATAATGATTTAGACAATTTTTTCATGTGATTATATAGAGCTTTCATTTTTTCTTCCAAACACTAGCTGTTCATCTTTTGGCAATTTATGAATTGGGAATGACTCATATTCTTATAAATTTGACAACATTCTCTATATATTTGAGATACAGGGACTTTATCTGAGAAACTGTAAATTTTCAGCTCCCCTCCCCCCAAATCTCTGCTTTCCCTCTAATATTCACTACATTGGTTTTATTTGTACAAAAATCAAATTTAATGTAATCAAAATTATACATTTTAAATCTCACAATACTCTCTATTTCTTATTTATTCATAAGTTCTTCTTCTATTCATAAATCTGATAGATAAGGTGTTCCATGTTCTAATTCACTTAAGATATCTACCTTTAGGTTTGGATCATGAATTCCTTTTGACCTTAGCTTGGTAAATGGTGTAAGATATTGTTCCATGCCTAGTTTCTGCTAGACTGCTTTCCAGTTTGCCCAACATTTTTACAAAATGGTGAATTTTTATCCCAAAAGCTTAATTCTTTACATTTATGAAACATTAGGTTACTATAATAATTTACTACTGTGTACTGTAAATCTACTCTACTCCACTGATCCACCATTCTATTTCTTAACCACTACTAGATAGTTTTCATAATTACTTTGATAATTACCAGTTTAAGATCTGGTACTGCTTGACCTCCTTCCTTTACATTTTTCCCACATTAATTCCTTTGATATTCGTGACCTTCTGTTCCTCCAAACGAATTTTGGTTTTTTTTTTTAGTTCAATAAAATGGTTTTTCAGCCACTTCATTGGGATGGCACTGAATAAGTAAATTAGTTTAGGTAGACTTCTCATTTTTATTATATTGGCTCACCCCCCACCATGAACAATTGCTATTTCTCTATTTAAGTCAGATTTTATTTGTATAAAAAGTGTTTTATAATAATGTTCATATAGTTCCTGGGTTCATCTTGACAGGTATACCTTTGGGTATTTTATATTGTCTATGGTTATTTAAAATGATCTCTTCTTGTAGGGCTTTATTAGTGAAACATAGAAATGCTGATGATTAATGCAGGTTTATTTTATATCCTGCTACTTTGCTAAAATTCTTGATTGTTTCAACTAGGCTGTTGTTGTTGTTGTTTAATCTCTAGGATTTTCAAAAACTTCAATCATATCATCTGCAAAAAGAAATAGTTTTATTGCCTCATTACCCATTCTGATTCTTTCAATTTCTTTTTCTTCTCATTGCTATTGCCAGCATTTCTAGTACAATATTGGAAAATATTGATGATGATGGGTATCCTTCTCTCATTCCTGATCTTATTGGGAAGTTTATCCCCATTATAGACAATGCTTGCTGATGATTTTAGGTAAATGTTTCTTATTTTAAGGAAAAATCTATTTATACCTATGCTTTCAAGTGTTTTTAATAGGAATGAGTATTGTACTTTGTCAAAAGCTTTTTCTACATCTATGGTGATAACCACATGACTTTTTTGTTTTATTATTAATATAATCAATTGTGTTCATAGTTTTTTTATATTGAACTAGCCCTCCATTGCTGGTACAAATTCCACTTGGTCACAATGTATAATCTCTGAAATATATTGTTGTAGTCTCCTACTTAGTATTTTATTTAGGATTTTTGCATCAATATTCATTAATGAAAATGTCCTATAATTTTCTTTATCTATTTTTGCTCTTCTGATTTGTGTATTAACACCATAATTGTTTTGTAAAAGGAGTTTAGTAGGACTCCTTTACCTATACTTCCAAAAAATTTTTTTAATTTTAGAATTAGTTGATCTTCAAATGTTTGATAGAATTCACTTATAAATCCATCTGGTCCTAATGCTTTTCTCTTAGGACGCACATTTATGGGTTGCTCAATTTCTTTTTCTAAAATATGTTTATTTAGATATTTTATTTCCTCTTCTGTTAATCTGGGCAGCTTATATTTTTGTAAGTATTCTTCCATTTCACTTAAATGTTAAATTTATTGGCATATAATTGGGCAAAATAATCCTAATAATTACTTTAATTTCATCTTCATTAATTGTGTATTCACCCTTGTCATTTTTTATTATGGTGATTTGATTTTCTTCTCTGTTTTTTAAAAACCATATTATCCAATGGCTTATCAATTCTATTGGGTTTTTATATGAAACCAACTTCTAGTTTTATTTATTAATTAAATGGTTTTCTTACATTCAATTTTATTAACTGCACCTTTAATTTTTTCAAGATTTTCAGTTTGGTATTTGATTGAGGATTTTTAATTTGTTCTGTTCCTAGGTTCCTTTTTTCAAACTGCATACCCAAGTAATCTGCTTTTTCTCTCTTTTATTGATGTAAACATTTAGAGATCCAAAATTTCCTCTGATTACTGCTTTTGCTGCCTCCCATAAGTTTTGAATTGTCTCATTATTATCATTTTCTTTAATATAATTATTTGTTTCTAGATGTGTTCTTTAACCCATTCATTCTTTAAGAATAGGTCAGTTAGTCTCCAATTACATTTTAATCCCTGTTTCTGTGGTACTTTATTAAATGTAATTTTTATTGCATTATGATTTGAAAAGGGTGCATTTAATATTTCTGCTTTTCTGTATTTAACTGTAAAGCTTTTATAGACTAATATAGGATCAATTTTTGTAAAGGTACCATTACACAAGGAATATTTCTTTCTATTCCCATTTAATTCTCTCTAGATGTCTATCATATATAGTTTATCTAAGATCTATTCATCTCCTTGAATTCTTTCTTATTTAATTTTAAATAGATTTATCTTGTTCTAAGAGGGGAAGATTGTAATCCTCCCATTGTCATAGTTTTCCTATTAATTTCCACCTGTAATTCATTTAACGTTTCCTTTAAAAACTTGGATGCTATAGATTTTGGTGCATATATGTTATTACTTCATTATCTATGGCATCTTTCAACATAATATAGTCTCTCTGCTTATCATTTTCATTAAATCTGTTTTGGTTTGTATTTTTTCTGAGATCATGATTACTACCCCTGCTTTTTCTTACATCAACTGAAGCATAATAAATTCTACTTCAGCCCTTTATTTTTACTCTACATATGTCTCTCATTTTAAAATATGTTTCTTATACACAACATGCTGTTGGATTCTGAGTTTTGATCCATTCTGCTATTGTTTCCATTTTATGGGTGAGTTCATCCCGTTCACATTAAAAGTTATAATTAGTAGCTGTGTATTTCCCTCCATTCTATTTTTCCACAGTATTTACTTTCTTTCTCTCTTTTTTTACCCCACCTCTCCTCAGAAGTCTAATTTACTTCTGATCACAGTCTCCCTAACCCACACACCCTTCTAATAACCCCTTTCTTATCCTAACCCCTTGCCCTCCTATTTCTTAATCCACACATCCTTCAAAGAGTCCCTTCCCTTATCCTATCCTTCCATCCTATTTCTAAGTTAAGAAGACCTTTATACACTACTATATGCATATATTATTCCCTTTTTTAACCCAGTTCCAGGGAGAATAAGGTTTCTACATCACCAACCCTCCACTCTATCCTCTCCTTCACTGTAACAATTCTCCCATCCACAACTCTTTCGTATGAGATAATTTGCTCCATTTTACCTCTCCCTACCCAATTTTATTTTGTTGGATCATCCTATCATAATCAACTCAACCCCAAGCCTCTATCCATGCATACACAGTCTTTCAAACTACTCTAGTAATGATAACATTCTTAAGAGTTACAAATATCATTTTCCCAAATAAGAAGTAAACCATTTAACCTTGTTAAATCCCTTATAATTAGACTTTCATGTTTACCTTCTTATGTTTCTCCTGATTCTTGTAAGTCAGATTTTCTATTCACTTCTGGATATTTCCTCAAGAAAAAGTCCTCCTTTAGTTCATTAAATATCCACTTTTTCCTTACAGGTCTAGACTCAAGCTTTGCTGCCATATCATCTGCTCTTAGGAATATCATATTTCAAGACCTTTGGTCTTTAAAAGTAGAAGCTGCTCAATCTTGTGTTATCCTGACTATAGCTCCACAATATTTAAATTATTTTTTTCCAGTTGCTTATAATTTTTTCTCCTTGACCTGGGAGTTTTGAAATTTAGCTATAATGTTCTTTTGAGGTTTCATTTTGGTATCTCTTTTAGGCAATGATTGGTGGGGTTTTTTTAATTTCTATTTTACTCTCTAGCTCTAAAACTTCAGGGAAATTTTCTTTAATAATTTCTCAGAATATAGTATCTAGACACTTTACACACACACACAAACATACACATACATACGCACATACAGTGTATGTACATATATATGTGTATGTATGTATGTATGTATATATACACACACACACATGTGTGTATACATATGATATATAGGAATTTTCAGGTAGTCCAAAAATTCTTATATTGTCTCTCTCTAATGTGTTTTCCAGTTCAGTTGTTTTTCTACTGAGATGTTTCACATTCTCTTCTACTTTTTCATTCTTTTGATTTTGTTTTGTTATTTTATGGTGTCTTATGAAGTCATTAGCTTCCTTTTGCCTTTCTTATTTTTAAGGCATTAATTTCTTTGGTAAGTTTTTGTATCTCTTTTTTCAGTTGTTTGATTTTCTTTCCATAATTTCCTTGATTTTCTTGCATTACTCTCTTTTACCAATTTTTCCTCTCTCACTTAATTTTTAAAGTTTTTTAAAGCTCTTCCAAGGATTCCTTTTAGGCTTGTGACCAATTTACATTTTTCTTTGAAGCTTTACAAGTAGCTGTTTTGACTTCATTGTCTTCTTCTGAGCTTGAACTCTGATCTAATCTATCACCATAGTAGTCATCTATAGTCAAGTTCATTCTCTGTTATTTGCTCTTTTTTTTAATGGCCTATTTCTTGCCTGTTAACTTCATGTTAGGGTTGTGCTCTGCTCCCAGGATGTGGGGGATAATGTCTCAGGCTTCAGGGCTTTTATACTATTGTTTGCTTTTTTGATTCTTCCAATGTTCTGTGATTCAAAGCCAAGTGTGATCACTATTTCTCCAACTTACATCTTGGTCTATGAATGACCTTAGATATTCCTCTTCTATCCTTGACCCTTGACCAGAGTCCCCAGCACCTCCTCCGTGCCAAATGCTCTTCGTTCCTGTGGTCCCTTAGGCAACTGCGGACATCTGCTTGTTCCTCTGCCCTGGAATGGAAACCAGGGAATCCTTTCTCCTGTGAGTGACCATAACCCACAGGGCCCCCACACCTTTATAAGACTGAATTAACCACTCCTCCTCACTGGTAGCCACAACCAGGACCTGCCTAGTCAATGTGACCCAGCATTCAGCACCAGCAATCCTCTGCCCCCAATCTTCCCCTGATCAGCTGCCCAATTCTCAAAACCTCCATGGGGCAAAAGCTGAGGATGCCACAGATACAGCTGCCCCCAGGGCTTGCTGTTTGTTGACTTGGGTGGCATCTGCTAGGTAGTATCTGCACTTTGCTCTGACCGGGTTAACACCCTGGGAGTTGAGATCTTTCCTAACATCATCCCAAGTTGTCTTTGCCTGGACAACAACTTTACCCTGACTTTGAATTACTCTTGCTGCTCCAAAATTCATATTAAGGCATTATTTTAAGTTACTGGGGGGGGGGGGGGGGAGAAAAATTTCGGAGATCCAGGTAATTTCCCGCCTTATTCCACCATCTTCCCACAATTCCCTTTAACTGATTTTTAATCACATGCTACCTGCCATGTTTTCTTGTACTTCTCCACAAAACTTTGTGTATATGCAGCACCTCTAGCCCCCACTGAATGGTTCAGATTAAGAGGGATGTTCAGCAAGATTCCAGGATCTTCCTACCCTTCTTCCATGTTTGTATGTTTTTCTTACACACCTGAATTATGTGAAATAATAAATTCCCCCATCTTCTTCCTCATTCCTTTTCTAGTATACTTTCCTGTCTTTCCTTTCCTCTTTTAAAGTCAACAAAATAGAACAAAATCAAATTCTGGTCCTGTGCTTATATGTTCCTTAACTCCCTTTTTGCTTTTTGAAAATAGTGGGATTCTGAACTGATTCTTTTCTCCCTCTATTAGATCAAAAGTACTTCATCATTATTTAATCCCTTCCAATTGTTGGGTATATTTACCTTTCCAGATTTTTCTTGACTCCTATTTATTTGCATTTCAAAGTTTCTATTCAACTATATTCTTTTCCTCAGGCAAGCTTGAAAATTTTCTATACTAATAAAGGCTCTATTCTAGTAAAAGTTCATTTTTCCCGAAATAGTTATGCTGTTTTGAAGAAAAAAAAGCTGTTCTTGATTATAAGCCTTTATATATTGCCTTTTGGATTCTAGTAATCACAGCACAGTGTCCTGTCATTCTGACTGTGGTTCTTTCATTTTTGAACTCTTTCTGTTTACTTGCAATAATTTTTTCTTTGACTTGGAAACTCTGGGTTTTGGCTATGACATTCCTAGGTGTTATAGTTTTGAGATTTCAGTAAGGAAGTGATTTTTCTTTTTTTACTTTGTCCTCTGGTTCTAACAGATCTGGGTAATTTTACAGTTTTCAAAATAAAAAATACAGGGTTGGGTTTTTTTTTTGTTTTCTTTAATTTTTTGATTGATTGGTTATGGCCTTCAGTGAATCTAATAGTTCTGAAAATCTCTCTTCTTGATCCTTTTTTTAATGCAAATATTTTTCATCGTGGTTCCCTTATATTTTCTTCTATTTTTTTCTATTTTTTGACCTTGCCCTAATATTTCTTATGGAATTGTTGAATTGATTACTCTATTTCATTTTTAGGGGAATTCAATAATTGTGTGAGATAGTCTATCTTCTCTGTCTTAAAATTTTCCATTTTCTTCCCATTCTTTCCACTCTGAAGTACTTATTTCAAGTCAAATTCCATTTTTTCATCTATTTCATTTTCTCTAGCAAATGGCAGTCCTTATGGATAAACCATTTCCCCCCTTAAGACTTTGTTTTTACTTTTTCTGGAATTACTCTCTTCTTTTGAGTTTACCACTTGGGCCTCAGTTAACCTATGATATTTCTTCAAAGTCTTCTGTTGATTCATATTTCCAATCTCGGTCTTTGCATTGTGACTTTTTTTCCAGAAGCAAGCTCCAACATCATTGGCATTCTTGGATTGGTTGGATAGGCACTGTATGATTTTGTCTTCTTTATAGTCTGTATACTGCTGTTATAGCTATTCTGGATAATATGATTGGTATGACACCTCACCTTCTGCCTCAAACCTTGGTCTTGGTCTATCTCTGTGTACTTTTTGTGCAATCTCCAATTGATAATTTGTTACATATCCTGCTGGGGTACTGACAGGCCAGCCTGATCTTTGGGATTGTGCTAGCTCTGGCCTTTCCTTATTCTCCCTTCTCCCAGAGCAAGTGCAATGTTGGCCCTATCTCCTGATGAGATTCTCAATGCTCCAATGACTGCATGAGGTTAGCCCTATCTTCCTTCAGAGTGACCTATAAGGGAAGTCTCTCTTCATCCATTTCTGTTTGGACAGTCTTGGATTGCAATTTTATGTCAGACCCCATTTACCACAAATTGTTTTGGTTTTTGATCCACCTCTCACCTCACCCTGTAACAGCCTCATTCACAGCACTCATTGGCTTCCTTTTCTCTTACCAGAGGTCCCACTGAATTTCCCAGTGTAAGACCTTCCCCATGACCCATAGTCTTCAGGACTATTTATTTGAGTTTATGAGGGTTTCCTGGCTCAGCCTATCACTGTAAGACTATCATAGCTCAAACTGAATTCTCTGGTGCAAGTCCTGTCCAAGGTTCTGATGGATTCTGTCTTTTTGTGAAATTGTAAACTGAGGCTAAGAAATTACCTCTCTTTCTCTTTTGTTTTCATGATCATTGCCCTCTTTTGAGATATTTGCTGGAGTGAATGTAAGACTGCTAGACTTCTCAATAGCCTTTACACATTACCATCTTAACCAGTGTCTCTCTTCATCCAATGTTTTTCCATTAAAGATAATGCTTGTTCTTGGGTTTTGATAGTTACTGTAAAAGTCCATTTACTCCTATGCTTTCCAGAGTTTTTAACATAAATGTCAGAAGTTATGGTGATTTTTATCATTTTTAATCATTTTATTATTAATCTAGTCTATTATTTAGATCGTTTTCCTAATATTGAACTGATCTTGAATTTTTTTATATAAATCCAACCTGGTCATAGAAAACAATCTTTTTCATATGTTGCTATAGACTCTTTGCTAATATTTTACTTAATATTTTTTGCAGCAATATTCACTATATATATTGAATTATAGTTTTCTTGTTTTATTTCTCCCTGGTTTAGGTATTAGGACTATATTTGATATATAGAAGAGTTTCATAGGATGCTTTTCTTTTCTCTATTTTTGCAACTTATGTGATATTGGGGTCAGCAGTTCTTAGAGCATTTCACTTGTAAATCCATCTTGGTTTGTTTTCTTTTTTCCTTTGAGAGCTCCTTAATGGTTTCATCAATTTATTTTTCTGTAATTGGCTATTTAAATTTTCTACTTCTTGTTCTGAAGCAGAAATTTTTGAGGGCATAAGAACTTTAATATTTCTTTAGAGCTCAGTTTAGTGATCAAGTAGTAAGTGAAAACAAAGGCTGTTCTGGGAAAGTCATACTGAAGTTAAGAATGATTTTCACTGTGACCCTACAAACAACCCAAATCAGCAACCTTTACTAGCATGCTTTGGCTATTTCTCATAAATATTTTATTAATAATAATTATTATTATGCACTTATTAATAATAATAATTGTGCGCTTTTTATTATTAACAAGAATAATAACATACTTAAGGCAACCCATCTTTTGAGGCTGAAGTGTAATCTTTCAATATTAAAAAAATAACTATCTGTTTATTAGAGTGGCTTCCTAACGTAGTCTTAGAGGTTCAAAAGTTACTCTGCCTTATCTCCCCCATTTTCTGTTGGTAAGTTTAACTATGCCATTGAAAATCAGGAAAATCATCCTAAATCTATCATTTAACATAAGACAGTTTATGAGGACTTATTGATAAATTATAAATTATGTTTATAGTCAATTTTGTTTAAGACAGATAGTGGTTGATATGTTCTGGAAAGTATTGGCTGAAACTGGCATTTTTTTTCCTATTTCATATGACAAATGTAAGATATATTTTATTAAGTCTACTTAAGTTTTGTTTAAGAATATAAACTTGTACATGAGATGATTTGTAAAGTTGCTACCTCAGTGCCATGTTTTTTCTAACTAGGTGTCCTATGGATTTTCTGGAGCTTTTGAGTGGGAGGGGGTAAACAGGAACAGGAATCTTTTCTGTCAGTCTTCATTGCCTTCATGTCTACTACCATGTTAATCTTCTTGCCCCAGAGTCCAACTGTAAATATTGAGATGATGAGACTTTAGCTACTTGGAGAGGATGAAACTTTTGCTAAAAACAGCAAACTAAAAGAAGCTCCAGTATTATTAATTAAATAATATTAACTAATCTTCATAGGGGCAACTTGTGGCAGTGGATAGAGCAGTGAGCCTCAAGTCAGAAAGACCTGAGTTCAAATCCAACTTCAGATACTCACTAGCTATATGATCCTGGCCAAATCACTTAACCTTTATTTGCCTCAGTTTCCTTAACAGCAAAATGGGGATAATAATAGCATCTACTTCTCAGGGCTATCATGAGGACCAAATTATACCAAAAGTGTAAAGACACTTAGCACACTGGCTGGCACATAGTAGGCACTATATAAATGCTTATTCCCTCATGCCCTCCCCATACCCCTTCTTTGACTTTGTATTGCCCCAGAATGGGCCATCTCCAGTCGTCCTGATGAATATCAGGCCACTGGACCCAAATGACTCAGGAGAAGAAAGTGAGGCTGGTGACCTTGCACAGCCCTCCCTCACTCAAATCAAAGTCAAGTGCAAGTCATGTCATCATCTTGATGTCATGGTCTCTTCGAGAACGAAGGACAAACACAACAATTGCCCCAGAATAACTATTTTTTGTAAGAGATTTTGTATTTTACACATGAGGTAGAATAGGAAATATAAAAAAGAACTCGAAAGGACAGACTCCTCTCCTCTCTCTGCTCTATAACTCATACAAGTTTTTCCCCTAGAGAAAGCCAATCAGGCAGTTGCCTATGATTTGGAGGCCAGTTTGGCTAGATTCTCTAGGTTTAAAAGTTCCTACTTTAATATGAAATTTCACCTATTATTTTTTAACTCAAGTTAATTTTTCTTTGTATTGCTTTTGTATTAGTTGCCTTTACTGCACTTAATATGACTAAGTCTCATGGCAGATGGGAGCTAAATGTGTGATTTCTAAAAGAATAATAAAATGATTATGTGGATACCTTGCTAATTCAGTCAGCAATTTAATTAACTTTTAAAAACCAATGTATTAACAAGCTCTTATCATATAACACTTTTGGAACTTTGTTCATTAATAGTGACACTGTATCTTAATTTACTCTGTGCCTCATGAATGTCCTAGAATTCAGAAGGAAGGCTGAATGTGAAACAAGAAAAATGGGACTGGTAAAGATCAAGTCTGTTCTGGGGAAACAGCACCGGATTTAAGACTGCTTTACTCTGATTTCATACCAAACAGTCCAAGTTGGCAATCCTATACTAATATGATGACTATTTCCTATACGTGTTTTATTAATAACAATAATCATATTCCAAAGATATCTCATCTTTTGGGATCCGCAAGTGAATTATTTGCCTAACTAAAACTAGACCTACCTAGGCAAAATTTAAAATTCCTGGCATTTGTTTAAGGTTCTTCTAATTGAAAATATGAGTGAAGACTGAGTAACAGAGATTTCTTATGATGTTTAACTGCCAGAATTCATATTTTATGCTAATTTACTTTAAAGAGACAGGCAAAATCTAGTGAAAATAAAACCAAGGCTTAAAATTTTGAAGTCTAAAGATCCCCTGGAGTGGAATCATTCTTAGCATTTTCTTCTTTTATTTCTCTGTGCTCTCTATTCACTCTGGCTTTTTTTTTCAGTCCTCTTTGAAGATTTTAGCATTTATTACTTTTTAAAAATACAAACAACATACCTTCAAACTGTCCAGACTGAAGTTTGGACTTCAAGCTATAGGGTGACTTTGCCTCATTCTTGACCTGTCCTTTTCAGAAGATAACAAAAACATACACATACACACACACACATATAACTATATGTATACACAGACATATATACATATGTACATATCTCTCTATGTGCATATACATATATATATGTACATTTTGAGGTATACAAATCACTTTATAAGTATCTCATTTGATCCTTATAACTCTAAGAGGGAGATACTATTATTATCCTCATGAGGAAACTGAGGCAGATAGCGGTTAAGTGACTTGATCAGGGTCGCACAGCTAGTAAGTGTCTGAGGCCAGAATTGGACTCAGGTCTTCCTGACTCCAGGCCCAGGCTCTATCCATGGTGACTATCTCACAGCCTCAAATAGAAAATGGCAAATCAAGGCAAAACAAAATTAGGTGTGTCTTATATGCTAAGCCCCAGAGAAGATAGTTTTGAGTGAAGAAGATCTGAGTTTTACTGGCTCTTACCACACAAGTGCAGCTTTCTCTTTACAATAATTTACAACAGTTCCATATGAAATGTTTTCATTGAAGCATGTGGAGCTGTTGTAGCTAAAAGAACACCTCCAAGGCACTAATTCACTTTGCTTCAGAATATACACAAAAGATAAAGAGCAGCTGGGCTATGTGTTGATGAATAGTGAGATGATTTCCACAGAACATTTTACAGCAACAAATCATCTCTAAGGATAATCTAGAACAAACAAAAATTATTTCTATTTTTACTCCATTATGCCAGGAAAGAAAAAGTATTTGGTTAGTCTCAAGGATAAAGTCTACAACAGCATTTTCTATTTTTAAGACAATTTAGGCACCTGAATTGTTGACATTTTTGCCCGCCTACCAGAACCCAATTTAGTGGTCTTCCTACCCCAAGGCAGCCTACGGGACAAATAAATGTGGGTTGAAGCTATATAGGTGGACTCTTATAACCACTTACAATGTGTTCTAAATTCCTCTATTTAACTTCTTCTCACAAATCTCATTTTCTCCTTTTATTTCATTGCTTTGGAATAATCTCAGCCTTCAGACAAAAAGAAGAAACCTGCTCTGAAAGCTGAAAATAACTTTAGATTACTCTAATGGAGCATGATTAGGAATTCTGAAGAAACTTTAGACTTGGTGAGATCCCCTTTCAACCTGGTACCTGTATGTTTCTCTCTCTTTGCATCTGTAGGTAAGCATAGGTAAGATGGATCTTGTTCCCAGAAACCTTGGAGGCATGAAAATACTGGAGGGATTATAGAGGATGTTGGTCAACTGAGCAATGAACAATTGCTTCCTATTTCTGTAGCACTAGGCCTCAGTGAGTTCCTCCCTAATTCCTGACTCTATCATACCTTCATTTGTTCTAAAGAGTCCATCTATGCTTCCAGTCATAGAGGCAGAAAATAAAATTCTATATCTCTATCTCTCCATACTTCTAGGAGCTCCATCACTGATCTGGAAACTAGAAGATCTGAGTTCTGATTCTAGCTCTTCTAATAATTTCATATGTCATCTTGGGTAAAGTCATTTATTTTTTCTGGACCTCAAGTTCCCTTGCCTATAAAATGAGTATGTTGAACTAGAACCCACACAAATAGAAAAATCTATGATTCTTAAAAAGAAAGCTGAAGTAGGGATAGATCTCCCTCATTTCACAGCTTCTTTGATTAGGAAGTCAGATCTGAGCTCCCCTCTGTGCTAGGGGGCTCTATTCTCATGGATAAGGCCACGGGGTCTGCTTCATCAAGACATATGTTCATTTTGAGGCTATCCTCTCTGTCTCTCTCTTCTCTTTTGTGCTAAAGAACCATTGACATCTGCTGCTGTTGACAGGAGGCAGGACCTCTGGCTCCAGCAGCATCAAAAGCAAAGCAAAACAGTTGGAAAACACCAAGGCCTACCCCTTTTTCATTGACTTTTCTCTTGTTTCTATATACCTGTAGATGAGTTTAGAGATTAACAAGCAATGGAGACATCCAACTAGTTACATTAAAAAATCTCCCGTGGTTTGGAAGTGATACCTACTATTTAGCATATTATTTAAAGCAGACTTTTACCTTGGTCTTACATATTATAGGATTCTATAGACACTAGACTGGAACTGCTGTATGTGGGCAGGGGGAATAAAAGGGAAAGGGGGCTAGCATTCATATGGAAAAGTTCAGAAATATCTATCTTAGGGTTTTGAGAATTCTTTATATTTTCAAAGTTCTTTATAACAGTTAGGATTAGTAATTCCCTGTCACCAAGATAAGGTGGTGAAATTATATTGTTTGACAGAAAACAAAGGTTGAAATGCTTTCAGCCCCAAAAAATATAATCAAAGATGAGGTGTTTTATTTATAAAATAACAAACTTTAAAATATCGAGCTCTTTCCTTATTATTTTGAAAATACTTAAAATAATTTAGGACATTTCACTTCTGAGTTAAAATTTAAATAAAAATTAATTAAACTTACAAATTTCAAAATGTGGAATTAGTCTGTATTTGCCACAAAGTTCATATAAACATAAATGCTCCACTTACAACTACCTCATTTAGCAAAACACAGGACCAAGAGCATCTAGGGAGTATCAAAGTCTGAAGAGTACCTTCAATATCTGATAATGTTTCAAATTATTACATGCTAAAAACCTTGAAATAGTCACATTCTTTAAAGCAACTGTAATGATTCACAATGGAGAAGGGACCACCTACCACTTATGTTTATTTTGTACATATTTCATCATCTTTGAACACTTTCAGTAGATGATATTATTATGCGATTTTCCAGTTTTAAAATGTGAAAACATGGTACCTCTTCACCATTTTTCATTATTTAGAAACTTCATACTTTTCTGTTATGTACTATGAGGCTGGAACATACTTCAGTGACCAAAAGTTGCCTCCCCACCCACCTGGAGGGTAAAATACTATAATTCATGTTTAGTAGGGAAGATGGTTTTGGTTCATATAGTTACTTTCCCAGCTGAAATAACACAGCAGATTAGTGCTGTTTGAACACTGTTAATTGTTGCAAGTTCTTAGACTTAGTAAACAAGCCAAATTGGCCAGAAACCAAATAGTAACCCAAACAGTCTTCTTTTGATAAGATAAACACTGTAACCTCAAAATTCTTGTTGGATTAAATCTTTCAGTTGTATGGAAATAGATTTTTTTAACTTTTATTATTTTTTAAGTAGACTATACATCTAAAAAGAATTTGGAATGAACTGGGACATTTGAGGAAAGAATTTTCACTTATCCAGCCTTCACTAAGTTAAAGGTCATTGTAGCTAATGCCTGATTCAGTGATGCTGGTTCTATACCTTTATCCCATGGGAATTTAACTTCAGAGGTAGACTAGTTCAAAATAGAAACTCCTTACTTACAAGGTCATGCTGTGTTTTCTCATTTCTGCTTGGGCAGCTACATAGAAACAGTCAGAAGCCTAACCAGGGCACAACAGGCTTTTAATGTATAATATATCTGATTTGTTTCAGTCAATTTTTGCAAAATCTTGGAACTGAAATACTTACGTAGGAATGTAGAATGTTAGAAAGAACTTTAGAGACTGTCTTTTCTGGATAAAATTGTACAACTGCTGAGGTATTTTTACTACTACAACATCTGAGACTTTTACAGTTGTTTTCGAGCTTACAGAACATTTGAGATATTTGATTTCAAAGTCTTTACTTGGTCTTTCATCCTCTGGTTATATATATTGCTGGGTCAAGCCCATCCCCTTAGTCATAGAGAATGACTGCTGGAATCAGCTCAGCATACCTAGATTTTGTTCTGTGTTTAGTAGGTTTTAAATATGAGCACAGCAAACGATTTTCTTCTCAACACCTCTCCTCGAAATCTTTAATCAAGTAGATAATAAAGTCAGTACCCTATCAGCCAGTTAGCACAGAGAAAAATCCATTTCTCAGGTACAGATTGTACCACTGATCCCCAGCAATCTTTCATAAAGGGTGAGATAGAAGACAGTGTAATCCATTATACCATACAACAGCATGCTGGCATGAATATTTTATGCTTAGGGATGATAAATATATTTTGGTTTTCCAAGTTTCCTAATTAATGATGGCATATTAGGCTTTTAAATAGTTTTCATCAATGTTTCCAAATTAGCATTGTAACGCAGCTCCATGAGCACTTTGCATTCTAAGGCTTCTAATCTAAAATGAACAACGGTGACAAGGAAAAGAGTATACAGAGCCAAATTAGCCCTTGGATAGCTCTAACGATCCACAAGAAAATACAAAGTGACAAATGGTCAATTTATTCCAAAAAAGCATAAAAGAGAAGTGAGCTTCCTTAAGTTTAAGCATTTTAGTCACTGAGTATTAATGGGGGGAAAACATAGGCATAATGAAAAAATAGCACATTTTCAATACATTCTTTCACATAGTAACTTATGTGCTTTATAAGTACTTAGGCTCTAAGAGAGCTGCTAGGTGGTACAGTAAATAGAGTGCTGGAGCCAGGGTCAAGAAGACTCATCTTCCTGAGTTCAAATCCATCCTCAGACACTAGCTATGGGATTCTGGGCAAGTCACTTAACCCTGTTTGCTTCAGTTTCCTCATCTATAAAATGAACTGGAGAAGGAAATGGCAAACCATTCCAGCATCTTTGTCAAGAAAAATCCCAAATGGGATAGCAAAGAGTCAGACATGACTGAACAACAAAAAGCTTGTAAGAAGTAGATGATTCTCTAAATTCACTCCACTTTGCGTCTGCTGCCCTACCTGGTCTCAACTCCATGGAAGAAGATGACACTCCCAGAAAAAGCTCATCATTTCACAACTCACCACTTTGCTATTAACTCAAGCCTTGATTGACCACCTCTTTTCAGTCTCCTTTCCCCTCTAATGGGAGGGTTGGAAGGCAGAGTCCCAAACTCCTCCCAATGCCTTCCTGTATAGAGGATAGAAACTGAACTCTCTCAGGTCACTCCACTTTTCAGCTGATGCTTAGTCTGGTTTCAACTCCAAGGTGTAAGATACCCCCTGACATTCTTCCACTTCTCCCTCCCTTTTCAGGTCCCTTTTGTGTTGTCTCCCTTTTTGAACTGTGGGCTCTTTTAGGGCAAGGGCTATCTTTCCTTTTATTAATTGTATCCCTAGCACTTTGCACATGCCTGGCACATTTTTTGTTCAGTCATTTTCACTCTGACTCTTCAGATACTAGAATGGTTTGCCATTCCCTTTTCCAGCTCATTTTACAGGTGACAAAACAGAAGCCAATAGGGTTAAATGACTTGCCAAGGGTCACCCAGCTAATAAGTGTCTGAGGTCAGATTTGAACTTTGGACGAGTCTTCCTGACTCCGGTCCAGCACTCTATACACTGCTCCACTTAGCTGCCTTTGCCTGGAACATAGAGTAGATGCTTAATAAATGTTTATTGGATGGAAGTTAGTATCACACTTCATCTTTCCATGTTATGTTATCTAACAGTCAGCTTTCTCAGATTTTTTCCTACTATACTTCTACCAGAAAAAAAACCAGGCAGGTTTTTGAAGTATTCTGTAGGAGATGATGTCCTCAGAGTCACACAGTTGACTACGCAGTCATATATAGTTTATTTATGTATACAGTTTATTTACTATAAAAAGGCCTTTGATGTGGTAGAACAAAATATCACTTTAAAGATTTTCCTTCAACAAGAGACCTTTCTCCTGTGCATGTGTCAAAAGCATGTAAAATAATATCCTTAAAAGCTGTAACAATAGGTAATATTGTTCAGTACTCTATTAATATTAATTAAGGTGTAAAATAGGAAGACATCTGCTTATCAAAGGTATTTGCCACCTTCATAGAAAATGCTCAGTGCAGATTCCCTCTTCCCTCGGGCACTCAAATTTATAAATAAAATGTGTTGATCATATCAAGTCTCAAAACCCCCAAATGAGATATATAATCCTTTTAAACGATTTGACCCACAAAGAAAAACCAACTGGTGAAAGAAGTCCTATCATGTAGACTAAGATATGCAGATAGATTGATAATTCATAGAGTTGGTCCATCAGTACATATTTCTTGGACAGACACTGTGTACAGATAGGGATTAGGGTCCAGAATTGTTGTTTGTCCTTCATTCTCGAAGAGGACAGATGATATCACAAGGGTAATGACTTGTGCATGAGTCAGATTAAAGTGAGACAGAACTGCACCAAGAGGTCAACCTCACTCTCTCCTTCAGAGCCATCCAAGTCCAGTGGCAAGACAAAAGTCAAGATGACTTGGTCATGGAGGAAAGCAAACTGAAATGCTTTTAACCATCTTTTGGAAATATTCTCTTCTAATTTCTCCTCTGATTTGTCATAGATCCAGAATAATGGAGGCCTATTTAAAAAGATTTTCCTTCATAGCTGAAGGTTTTTCTCTTAACTTTTTATAAAATTTGCTGTTTGGTACTGACATTCTGAAATTTAATTATTACCTATTTTGGTTTCAAGTATGAGATTTCTCTCTGAGGGCGATCTGTGGATATAATCAAGAAGATTTTACCATCGATATGCAAAACTTCTAGGCGGTTTCTTTCCACCATTTCATGTGGTATGATATTCAAAAATTTTTATTTATCACATTTTTCTGGAAGACTGATGATGTTTCCATAATCTCTGCACATTCTGTCTTTGAAGTCAGTTGTTTTAACTTGTATATAATTTACATTTTTTCCAAGTTGTTTTTTTTGCTTCTCTTTTATATGATTTCCTTACATTTCATTTTTTTTTTTTTTTTGGTTCTAAATCTGTCTTTCTCTTTTCTTGGAGCCTCTGTCATCTTGGAGACATTCTTTATGGTGTGTTACAAGTTGTTTACTCTCTTGTTTTCATATTTATTTTCACTTTGAGTATTCTGTTTGCTGATCTAATTTTTCACCCTAAAGTTCTTTTTTTATCATATTTCTCTTTTAAAGCATTCTGGGATATCTTGATGTTATTTCAGGATCACAGGAGAATCTGAAGAATGTATTGTTTTGTTCTTTTTTATTATTATTATTAATGAGATCTATTAATTCCCTGGGCAGCTAGGTGGAGCAACGAAGACTGCAGGGCCTAGAGTCAGGAAGACTCATCTTCCTGAGTTCAAATCCATCCTCAAACACTTACTAGCTGTGTGACCCTGGGCAAGCCACTTAACCCTGTCTGCTTCAGTTACTTCATTTGCAAAATGAGCCAGAGAAGGAAATGGCAAACGACTCCAGTATCTTTGCCAAGAAAATTCCAAATAGGGTCATGAAGAGTCAGATATGACTGAACAATACTGAGAGTCAGACGTGACTGAACAACAGGGATTCACTATCCTTTAAATGAGGGCTCCCAAATGTTTTTTGTGTAATGGACCCCTTCTCACAATAATGCTTTTAAATGCATAAAGGAAAACACATAAGCATACAAAGGAAAACAATTATATTGAAATAGAATTATCAAAGTACCTTGTTAAGAAGTTCTTGGGCCTCAGGTTTAGAACCTCTATTTTAAAGAATAATACTTATACTTTGTGTTGTGGCCTTTTCAAAGTGTTTGCTCACTTTTCCTTATGTCTTAATATGTCACATTGCTGGTTTATCTTCTTGGAAAACTAAGCTAATACTCAACTTTTCTCTTTGATTTTTTTCTCTTTAAGCCTCTTTTTAATTTTTCCAGGAGCATTTCCCCAGTTTACCTCTTCACAATTTGGTCAATCCCCCGTCTATTTCTGGGGTAAGGCATGCATGGTTTTGTTTGAGTTTTTTCCTGCACAGACCTCTAAGGCTGGGAAATTTCTAGTTAAGAAGTGTGGAAGCCCTGCTGGATACCCTCCCATAATCAACTCAATTGAGAGAGGAATAAGTCTAACTAAATTGCTAATCTCCTTTCCCTCGGGTGCAGGAAGCCTTTCTTTTTTAAATGTATTTGCTCTGTGATATCTTCTGACTTTCCCCTCCCCCTTTTCCCTTAGTTGGATTCCTTGTCCTTCAGAGGGCCAACTGGGCAAGATCACTATCTTTCTCTTCTTACATATGAGGATAAAAAGGTTCAGACTCCATCATTATTGGGAAGGGCTTCAAGTAGGAGCCGCCACATCTAGACCCTGAAACACTGGCCTATCGGGTTATGTGTGATTCACCTTGTACAAAAATGGCAATACTACCTAACACAATATACAGTTGTATTGGCATATCAATCAAACCACCAAAAAATATTTTATAGTACTAGAAAAATAATAACAAAATTTGTCTGGAAGAAATAATTTTAAAAGTAGGAAAGAACGGGGCCAACAAGTCCCAGATCACAAAGTATTCTGCAGAGCAATACTAATCAAAGCTATTTGTTAATGACAAAGAAAAAAAGTGATTGATCAAGGAAAAAAAATATATTTACAAGATCCAAAAGCAGAAAAAAAATTGCACAAAATAAATGCAGCTCATATTAAAAGTAAAGCAGTTAACTAGGGAAAAAATCTTTGCAGAAAATTTCTCCGATACAGGTCTGATATCCAAGGCATGTAGGGAACTGAAAAATACAAGTGCTATTCCCCAACAGATAAACGGCCAAAGGACAGCAATAAGCAAATCCTTCTCAGAAGAAAAAAAAAGCTAATAAAAATATATCAAAATGCCCCAAATCACTAATAATAAAAGAAATGTAAATTAAACTCTGAAGTTTCACTTTACACCCATCAGATTGGCAATGATTGAAAAAGGAAAATGACAATTACTGGAGATGCTAGTGGGGGACAAGAACACCAGTGTATTGTTAAGCAATTCAACCATTCTGAACAACACTAAATTATGCATACCCTTTGACTCAGTGATACCACTACTAGGCATATATACCCCAAAGACATCAAAGACAGAAGGAAAAGTTTCATATCAATCAACCAGCAATCCATATGCACAAAAATATTTATTGTAGCACTTTTACTATGTAGTAAAGAACCCCTACTAATGAATGTTCATCAATTGGGGAATGGTTGAACAAATTTTTCTATATGGATGTAATTTAATATTACTTAACCTGGAAAGATTTGCACAAGTGCAAATGTAAAGTGAACAGAAGCGATAAAATGATTTATAAAATGACTGCAACACTGGAAGGGGAAACTACAGTCAAAGAATGAAGAAAATGATCCACACAATGATATAAATCATACTTCCCAGCTCTTAGTAGAGAGGATAGACAATAGAGATACAAAATGATGCATACATTTTCCTTCATGACTAATGTGTGGATTTGTTTTCTTTGACTATTTACTTCTTATAAGAGAGGACTTTTGGTAGGCAAGAGATTTGAGGGGAATAGGACAGTAGTGATCGTGATAAGAAAAAAGAAAAAAAAAGAGCATTAATGAAACATTAAAACAATATATACCCAAGGGTAAAAGGAAGTTCAGAAGTGTACACAGACAAGCAAGGAACTGTTGGAACTACCTGTTATATTTAATTACTTTAAAAAAAATAGACTACATATAACAGAGATCCCTGGTATTATATACTGGTGCCCTCCTTTTTCTTCTTCGTATAAGGAAATTTTCATAGTTGTTAATATCTATCCAATTTATAATAATGAAAAAGAACAAAAAAGTTTAAAGGACAAGAGAGCTTTACAGTAAAATTAGGACAGAAGCAAGGATGTTCATTGTGACCATTATTATTTAATATGGTTCTCAATAAATCAGCTGTAGCAATAAAGGCATGAAAAAGAAATTGAGAGAATAAGCATAGTCAAAAAGGAAATAAAATGAGCATTTTTTTTTTTTTGCATATTACACGGTACAATGAAAAGAATCTTGTCCGTAGAGTCAGAGGACCAGTGTTCAAATTCTGCCTCAGATGTGTGACCTTATGCAAGTAATTTAAACTCCCTGGTTTAAACTCTCTGGTTATGATCCTATGACTACACACACACACGCACACACACAAAAATACATACATGTATATATATGATAGTTTAAAAAATCACTAAGGAAAAACATGGGAGAAATATTCATTCTTTGACAGACATTAAAGTCAAGTATTAGAATAAACTAAACATAGCAACAGACCTTTAAATATGAGAAAAGATGCTCAACAATTTTAATGAGAGCAAAATGCTTTTTGTACTGTTAATAAAGAAAATAAAAATGTAACAAATATCTATGCCATCTCATCCTTCCCAACTTCTAGTTTTGCAAATGTCTTATAATGTATATAATATTGATAGTCCAAGGGTATACCATCATAATAAATAAATATGAGCATATTGGTGGTATGTGCTCAAACATTTTTGACTGATAGAGGTGTATCATTAAAAAAAGTTTGAAAATCACTTCTTTAGGGGATTCTTCAAAGATTTTTTGGCAAACTACTTATACTTCAGAGAAATTATTGTTTTTTTCTTATATTAATAACATTTACTATTGGGGAGATCCAGGATATTTTCCCTTTCTGGTTCCTCATTCAGAAATCAGTCAGAATCTGAGGAACATTGCTGATAATGAGATTGGATTAACTTTCTCCTAGATCTTGTTCTGACCCCACCCAAGTGTGGAAGCCCACTGTGTTCTGCTCAGGCTTGGGGGTGGGGAGGATGGGGGTAAACCCTCTGTCTAGATTGCCCAAGGCTGGGCGTGGTCTGGGAATAAGAGTGACATAATCAGTTATGTCCCCCAAACCCTCGTTAGAATAGGTCTGCTTCTCATTGTAATACTCACTCTTCTCATCAACTGTTAACCAATCAGAGTTGATTACCATCTGTCAGAAATACTCACTCGTCCAAGGGTATATAAGTGTCAAGAAGATACCCCATGATCCATCTTTGGTTTAGGAGAGACAACCAAATGATCCTTTTATTAATTATCTGGTAGCTATAATTAATAAAATGATTGCTAATTACCCAGAAAATACATCTCTTGAACTTTTTTATGCATAACATACTTCAAAATGTTTCTATTCAGTTTAAAGCTAGAGAGTTTCCCACATCTTTATGGGACTAAGCTTAAGCACAGGAGCTTTTTCTCCTCTAGGATTCTCTCTCCCCAGAACTGTTTACAACCCAGGAGGCACTAGAGAGCAGGGAAGAGGAGGTATCAGAGGTGTGCATTCCTCCCACAAACTTCCTGCGTCTTCTCCAGTCCCTTGCCCTCTTCTCCCCCAATTCCTCTCTAATCACTGACTTCCCTCTCCCAGCACCACCTCTATGAGAGGGAACTCAGAATCTTTGTTCTACTTGGAAATAAAGTGTTTATTTGAATTAGATTGAGATTAAAATTGGGAAAGAAGGAAAATTACACGTGTAGCTATGATGACAGTAGAGGTGAAGGTTTAAAAATCAAGACATGTAACTGTTTTGTACAATGCATTGCATATTCTGGGCCCTTAAATATTGATTCACATGGTGATCATTTTGATTTTATTTCTCAATTGCATCATTTCTATTTCTTCTTTTCTCTTGACCACTTCTAAAAGTTGCTTGGGCAGCTAGATGACTGAACAACAACAATGAAAGATACTTATTAAATGTTAAGGACAATAAAGATGTTCACCTGTACTACAATAATAATAAACTTCAAGATTTACACAGCACTTTGTATCTATTATCTCATATGATCCTACAATAATACAAACTGAAAAACAATAACAAATATTGAAACTGAATACTATGTAATTATAATGACCAAGCTTGGCCTTGAAGAAGAGGTGAGAAAATGCTGACCTCTCCTTTTCTTCCAGAAGTGGAAGACTATGGGAGTTGAACTCTGCATATGCAGTCAAATTATTGATATCTTGGTTACTTTTTCTGAATATTTTTTTTCTTCTTTCATGTTTATATTTTGCTATAAGGAATTGTTCTCTGGATCAGATATAAAGGAAGAATATATCTGGAAATGAAGGTGATGTAAAAACAAAAGATAACAACACAAAAAAATTTTAAAGAAGGATCACTTGCCATGTGGATATATTGTTAGAGGGAGCAATGAAACAGTCAACCCATTCTGAAAAAACATTTTGGAATTATGTGGGGAAAGTGGCTAAAACAAAATATGACCAAAGTTGGCACCAGAGAAGTCATAAGAAAATGTAATTTTAAATGGTGAATACTGCATATACTTTTAGACAGAGTTAATTTGCTAGTTGGTTTTCCTTAACTCCTTTTTTATCTTTGTTATAAGAAAAGGCTTGGCAGATAAAATAGTGCTTGATGATATATGTTCAGAAATGAATGTGATATAAAAGCAAAGAGTGTCAGTAAAACTTTTTCAAAATGTAAAGTTCTTAAAAGAATATTCCCTTGTGTGCTGTTCATTTGCTTAGGTGGGTAGAGGAGAGGCGGTCACAAAGAACTAGCAATCAGATGACCTATGTTTGATAAGTTTGCCATTTACTACTAGCCTTAAGAGTTCAGACAAGTCACTTCTCCTCACTCTATATGTGAAGAAACTATAACTTACAAGGATTAATAACATACGTCTTGCCTACCTTACAGGCTTTGTGAGGATAAAAATGAGATGATATAAAAGTGCCTTTTGAATGATAAACCACTATATAAAAATTATCAAAATGTTCAAAGTAATTATTAAATAAAAGACATGGGTCAGTGGGAGGTAAGCAACAAGTACATAAGAGGGGATAGAATAATACACCTCACTTGATATCCGGGGAACCCTTAATTTCCCTAAATCCCATTGATCTTAACATGGCCTATATGAAAATGTAAAGGAATATAGTTTTACCTTATAATTATAGCTGGGCTCCATGATTTCTTTCTATCAGTGAGCTATGTGATAAACTTCCCAGTGCCTTAGAAAGTTAATTAATTTAAAAACAAATTGAACTGACACCTGATAACCAAATTCAACACAGCTAATCAAACCCCAAACACCCAATTAATTCACTTTTCTAGGAACAATTAACACCCTGATTACAATTACTGGATCACAAAGAGATTATCAAAATTCTGTGGAGTCTTTTGGCTGTCCCCCAAGTTTTATTCAGCTTTTTCCAAACATATTAAGATCGCCACAGTTGGCACTGAAATCAGTGAGCAGAAGGACCCTGGAGGTTGGGGCTGTGAATTCTTTCAATTAGGAGAGGGCTACATCATTTCAGTTTATATTAAAGTTCTTCATTAATTACAGTCACCTTATATTCTAGGCAAAGGACATACACCATGTACTTGATGGAAGTTCAGCAAATATCTGCAAAGGATAACATGTTTTCAGTAACTTTTACATAGACTCCATTTTCCTACAGTAAGGCACTTTGCACCTAGAACTCACTCCATTTTAACTTTACAAGTACAAGAGTCAGTGATAAGCTTAGACAGTAGTTCGTGTCTAAAGGTTTTAGGAGTCTATAAACTCAAATTTAATTGGCAGTGTTGTTGTGCTCGTCCTTCATTCTTGAAGAGGTCCAAAGACATCCGTAGGGTGATATCTTGACGTGTAAGTGAATTGGATTTAAGTGAAGCAGGGCTGTGCAAAGTCATCAACCTCACTCTCTCCTCCAGAGTCATCTGAGTCCAGTGGCAAGACAAGTCAAGATTAGCAATGGCCCCGGATGCAGTGGGAGAGCATTGCCTTTTTAAGCTAAGATCTTTCTCAGGTCTTAGTTTGTCTGAGGCAATGCCCATTCAATAAATAAATATTAGGTAAGAATTGAGGCAAAAGATGGCCTAGTTTGCTTTCACAAATGAATCAGTCTGGAAGGGAAAAGCTCTTAGAGTTTCTGACCAGAACAGAAACAGCTGCTATTTAAACTCATTCTGAGCCATCAAAACCAAAACCATGTGCAAGTAAGGCTTGGGCTGAGACCTATTACTGATCAATCAATGAAAACCAGAGTGATTTGGGTTTAAAGGCATAATCAAGTAGCTCCATCTGAATCACAATGGGCTTTATCAAAGCTTGATTTTTCAAAGCTATAATTCAAGAGAGATTTTCGGGGTCTATAATCTCAAAATGAATTGGCAATGTGATGTGGCAGTCAAAAAAGCTAACATTATTTTGGGCTATGTTGGAAAATACACAGCTATTAGGATACCTGCTATCCCATACCTTGGTGAGACCACACCTGTGTAATGCTGTGTTCATTCCAGGCACCAAAGTTTAGGAAAAACTGATAGGATGGTGAGTTTCCAGAGCAGGGCAAACAAGATGGTGAAGGATCTTAAATCCACACCCTATGAGAACTGGTTGAAGGAATTGAGGAAATTTTGGCTAGAGAAGAGACAATTTGCACTGGATCAGCAGTGGGTGGGTAGGACAAATGAGACCTTAAGTATTTGAAGGGCTATCAAGTGGAAGAGACCAGTTCTGTTTGGCCTCCAAGAACAGACTCAAGCAATTAATTAATAAACATGTATTAAGCACCTGGCATGTGCCAGGCATTGTGCTAGGAGCTAGGAGCTAGGTTGTAGGTGCTAAACAGAAGACAGTCCTCTACCATCAAGGAGCTTACAATAAACTAGGGGAGTGTAATGTTAAGGGAATTTGAAGATCTTCCCTGCCCCTTAATAGGCCCATGTGATCTGCTTTGAGTTCTGGCCCAGCCCAAAGTTTGAGTCACATTAATCCCATGAGGGGAGGAGTTTGCTGAACGGGTGGAACAGGAAGGGTGCAGCAGGAAGAGCAGAGCAGCTAGCCTGGGTGAGAGAGGGGCATTTTGCCTAAGGGAGCTTCTTTAAGGGGAGGCCTGACAGAGGGAAGGCTTGGGGATGGCAGGCCTCCCTTGATTGGTAGTGTGTACAAACTTCCTTGTTACCATGGTGGAACTGGCTTTCTGTTATCTCAATAAATATTTTGGTTCCATCCTTGAGGAAGAGATTTTATATTTTATGAATTTACCCTGGAAAAACGCCTGCATATCCATAGTGTCTGCTATAGGAGACAACATGCAAACAAATTGTGTTCGTCCTTCATTGCCAAAGAAGACCATGCCATTAGAGAAATGATGACATAACTTGCAGTTGACTGTTCTGAGTAAGGGAGGGCTGTGCAGGTCACCAGCCTCACTTGTCCTCCAGAGCCATCTGAATTCAGTGACCAGATATTCATCAGGATGACTGAAGATGGCCCAGGATGCCCTGGGAGACCTTGGGCCCTTCAGGCCAAGGTCTTTGCAGGTACTCACTTAGGGTGAAGCAACACCCATTCATTGAATAGGCCTGTTTAAGAAGGAGCCAGGGCATGGCCTCTTTAATGAGGTCAAGAAAAAGAAAGCTATCAGGCTGGGTGGGAAACAGCAACAGTTACTATTGATAGTCATTCTAAAGCTAGGAGGGTCAAGAGGAGCTCTTAGGCAGGGGCCCACTGGCATCCCAGTTTTAAAGTGCAGTAGGTTTAAGGTTTTGTGAGAGGACAGGACAGGAGAAAGGGAAAGGCAAAGGGAAAGGGAAAGGAAAAGGAAAGGGCCCAATAAAACCCAAGTCAACTGGGCATCTTTTGGCCATCCAAATTTACCATCCAGTAACTGTTGCTGTTTCCCACTAAGCCTGATGTCTATATATTCTCCCTCAAATACCCTAACCACTCAGTTCCTCAACATTTTATAAATATGTTGAAATTCCCCTAGTATGAAGACAGAAGTTGGGGAGAGAGAGAAATTGTAAGCCAGGTAATGAACTCATTGAGGAAGGAAGGGGAGGGACCTGGGAGTCTGTAGACAACAACTGCCAGGATTTTGATTGGGTAATAAATACGAATAGCATGGATGTCAAAGGAAAAGAGGATACTGAGTGACAGAGGAAGGGGTAGAACCTGGAAGTTGTAATAGGGAATAAGGTGTATTCCAAGTCCTCCACCCCAGCCAGTAAGCCAAGGAGGATGATTGAAAAAGGTGCAGCCAGTACTGGAAAAGGAGGCCAGAGAGGCCATTTCAAGGGGATTTTAGTAAGCCAGATTTTAGTAAGAGTCAGTAGTCAGAAGGAGTAGGAGAGGAAAAGATTTAAGATGAGGAAGTTTGCTGACTGTGAAAAGGGCATTCCAGAGGACATAGTGGCAGCGGTGGGTGGACTTAAGCTGAAACTTTTGAGTAAGAGGGTTGAAGGGAATGGGAATGAAAAATCAAGAGTAATGAGTATAAATTGCAAAGAGGCAAATTTTGGCTTGATATCAGGGAGAAAAAACCCTAACTGCTGTCCCAAAGGGGAATAGACTACCTAGGGAAGAAGTGGATTCCCCCTTATTAGGAGTCCTAAAACTTAAATGACCATTATTGGGCATACTGTAATGGTAATTACTCTCCTATTATGGGTTGTATAAGAGGGCCACTGAGAAATCTCAGCTCTAAAATTTTGTGTAAGTGATTCTGTGTATATGGGCACAAGCCTAAAGTAGCTCTCTTTTATTTGGTGAAAAAAATAAAAATCAATTTATCACATATTTATGTAAGCTATTATTTTCCTTTCTAATTCATCAATAAGGTAGATTTAAGGACCATCTCATGTCAATATGAAAACAAGAAATGAAGATCTAGCTACTAAATTCTAAAATATAATCAATCTATAAATCTTTTTTTAATTGTGAAACTGACGAACATTAGCAAACATGAACTTTGCACATGCAAAGAAAAATAGAAAGTGGATATTATATGAAACTGTGAATATTGATCATATGTAGCTTTTAAATATATGCGCATATATATAATTTAATGTGACATAACTAATACTAACCTGCTTCTCAGTGTCCCCCTCAACTTCCTTCTGCTCTTTATTATGTATTTTTTAAAAATGTTTCAGAGAAGCCCTTCTCTTCTTCATATTGTTCCCCCTTTTTGTGTCTACTCAGTTTGAAACAATGCTTGCCCATATGACTTTGGTAAGTGGGACATAAAGAAGTAATGAATAACATATAAGAGGTTACGCAAGTAAGGGGAGCTGAAGGACAATGCAAACAGGATGGATAATAGAAATACTGTAAAATCACAAGAAAATAATTTCTGATAAGGCAATATGATTGGAGTATTGAGAAACAGTGGAAAAATAATCAGTCTGGCATTTGGCAGTCAGGTAAGGTATACCAATGTTTAAGTATAGTGCCCTCATGCTCTAGACCAGGGTATTATTTTGTGTGTGTCATGGACCCCTTTGGCAGTCTGGTGAAGCTTATGAATACCTTTTTATAATAATGCTTTTAAATAGCATAAAATAAAACACATAGGATTGCAAAGGAAACCAATTATACAATACAGTTACCAACATATTTTTTTAAAAAAACAAACAAGTTTATGGACCTCGGGTTATATCCCGCAGCAAAGCCACTGAGAACTTCTTACTATAATGAGGCAATAGAGTAGGACTGAATTGTAATTAACTTAAAATTCAAATAAACATTTTGTTTTCACTGACAAAATTTAAAAAGCTACAGCTCTAGAGGCAACTAGTAGCACAATGGATAGAGTCCAGGTCAGGAGTGAGGAAGACGAGCTCAAATCTGACTTCAGACACTTACTTAACTGGGTGAGCCAAGTCACCTAGCCTCAGTTTCCTCAAATGTAAAACAAGGATAATAATAGCACCTATCTTACAGGGTTGTTTTGAGGATCCAAAAAGATATTTGTAAAACTGTTGAACACAGTGACTAGCACATAGTAGGTACTATATAAATGCTTGTTTCCTTCCCTTCCCCTCAGCCAAGACCTGAGAGGGTCTGACATGCAGGGTCTGCTCTTAGCAACTCCAATTAGAGCCTAAAGAAGACTCTACATATGCATAAAAGGTTCACATTTTTCAATGCACATCCACACAGATAAATATTGATCATTCCAATAGTCATATGTTCATAGGAAGAATGATGGGAAAACAAGAAATAAGAGAAACAATCCCATGATTTGTTAGCTTTTCTCAATGCAGTAATTCTATCTGGAATATGATTTCCAGGTCAGTGATTACATTTCCCATGGAAAAACTAATTACCCTATATTTCAGTGTGCAGCATCCTTCAGTCAATAACCTAACATTACTCTCCCTTCTTCAGGGTACCAATGAGGAGAGGAAAGAAATGATTGTCAGAAGGGTGTTTAAGCTGTCGGGGTGAGCAGATGAAACAGTGCGATGCTTCTTATAAAAGGATGACAGAGAATCTGGGTTGTGATTGCCTGTGCTTGACAGGAGCTTTTCAAATTATTTTTAAAAGTAGGTCATGAGGGCCTGCTTGAATTAGGAAAGGTTTCTCTTGGGGTTTCTGGTTTGTTTTGTGGAATCTCCCCTGGAGCAGAATGCACCTTGTACCAAGAAGGCAAACTGCCCTTAAAAACTGACATCTCTAAATCTTCATCTTATCTCTAATATCCCTAGGTCAGAGGCAGAACTACAAAATTCCCTTGATTACTGTCTGGGGACCAATTATTAAAGACACTGCTAACTTAATGTCATTCTGAACAACATCATTAAGAACTCAGTAGGCAAGGAATGATTTAGATAGAAGCTTGTGAAATTCCTTAGAGATCTATGACTGGTGTGTCTCATTTATTGTGGATGCCATGAATGACCTGGAAATGGAAATTGTATAAGTAATGACTTCTAATTGAAAGTTACTAGCTTAAGTTTCTGCAGAAAGTTCCTTCTATATCATATTCCAAGTCAAACAGAGGAAATTAAATATGATATCCAACATTTTCAGGCTTCCAGAAACATATTGCTATTTGATTTCATAATACCTTCTCCAACTTACAAAAGTATTTCCTAATAAAATATTTACAAAAATATTCATATTCATTGAAACACATTTTGTTGAAATTTCACAATGCTGATAAAGATAAAATTGAGATACTCTAGAGCAGAGTTTTCCAAACTGCGGGGTGCTCCCCAGGAAGAGTATGCAAGGCCCTCCAAGGAAGGGCTCCAAAAAATGTCCAGAATACTTGGTTATTTTCAAATACAACTCTCACATAAATATATCCACTTTTTTCTGTGAAACAAACTTTAAAACAAAGTTGACAAGAGTCAGACTAACTCCAACTGACAGTGAATGCAGCCCAGAGATTATTTGTTAGGATATGCATAAACAAGGTCAAGTCTGAGTCAATATGTGCACAATCTGCCAGCCCATCTTTAATGTAGGTTCATGACACAGGTGAGTTGTGTTTTTGAACTGCATGCTACATCTAAACATGAAGTGTGTAAAATCAAAATTAAACAATCTTTTTGTGAAAATTAAAAGTACCACAATATATTTCTAAACATCATTCACTAAGTATAAGCAGTTTTCCAAAAACATTTCAACTAAAAAAAAAACCCTAAAATTACTCAGGAAAGGTAATCCTTTGAAGATAATTGACATAACTTGAGATATAAATTTACATTCATTTTAATTCTTGTCTCTTTTAAAATTAAATAATATCTATTCATGATGGAAAAATACATAAACATAAAGACAACTGAGACCGTTTAAATAGAGGAAGTAGAGAAATATTAAGTAAAAAACCCAAATTCTGAAAGACTAATCCACTATCATTCAAATTCACAAGGAAAGACTACTTATACTGGGTGTGTTCAGTACAAATGATTTAGCTTAAAACAGCATGAAATCTAGTATGTTAAAACCTCTTGAAATTATACATAAAGAATGTCTGTAAGACAACTGAATTATTCCAGAGAAAATTAAAAACTTTTAATAAGCAAAAAAAAAACTTTTACAAAAGCTATACCTGTGATATCAAAAGGATTACTTGCAATGTATAAGATAATTCATAGAAATGATAAGTAGAAAAAGCCTCATTTGATAGGAAAAAGTGTTGGTAATATATACAGCTATTGACAAGGTTGAAATGACAGTGAATTATATGTAAAACAGCTTCAAATGTTCCTACTTGAAGATAACAGAATGGGAAGGATAATTGCCCTCATTCTCAAAAACTCTATCAATTGAAAAATCATTCTGTTTTGCATTTAAAATGCATCAAACAACATATGTACAAGGTGCTCATTTGACTGCAAATTTACGAACGTCAATGAAATTGACGTTAGGAAAGACTTGCTCCTTCATTTGTAGGAATTCAAGCAGAGGGTAGATGACCATTTGTTGGTTATTTCAATGTAAGGATTCCTTTTCAGGTAAAGATTAAACTTATTTGGTCACTAAAGTCTTTTCCAGCACTAAATTCTTTAGTTCTTACACACCTCTACTCTCACCTCACACACACCAACAGGCATATCTTAAGACCTGTGGTAGGTGCTCAGGTACAAGACAAAACAAGCCTACTCTCAGGGAGCTTATATTGTAATGGGGAGATAACATGTACATATGTAAGTCTATATAGAATAAATAAATATAGAGTAAAAATATTATTAAATGAAAGGTAGTTAGAGAGAGAGGGAACCAGCTTTGGACAGGGTATTATAGGGAAATGGCTTTATGTAGAATGTAATGCTTGAGCTACATCTTAAAGGAAGTGAAGGGTTCCATGAGATGGAGAGGAGGAGGATGTTCATTCTGGGTATAGAGCATGGCAAACACCTTTATGTTTGCACAGAAATGGGGGTTAGGGCACCACATGTGAGGGACAGTTAAGAAGCCAATGAGTCTCCATTAGGCTGCTGGATGAACTAAATATTATCATCATTGACATTCACACTATAAATAAAATCATAAAATGCAAGGAAGTTACAGCTAAATGGAAGGATAGTTGATAGGGTTTTTCTTGGCACTCCAAAGAGAAATAGGTAAACAAATGTGTTGGTGGAATTCACTGTGTCATTCATCCAAAAACAGTAATATCAGATTGCTTCATGACACATTCAGTCATCTTATACTGTGATGCTAAAGACAAACATAAGCAAAGAGACCAATATAAAGATAATTATAACTTATAGGCTAACATTTGTTGAAAAAGATGAAAAGATAAATTATATGAACAATTCAATAAGACCCTCCAATTTAGATCAATATGTCCTTTAATACTTAGTGACTTCAGTGTGAGGATGTGCATAGGAAAAGATGACCCCAAAATGATGGAAAATAAATTCAGAATCAAGAAACCATGGGATTATAGATTACACAGAAGTTTCATGACTATATGTAAAAAAACAACCTTTTTTCCCCTAGAAGACAGCATTAAGAAGACATGTATTTAAGTCTTATTCATCACATGTACTAGCTGTGTGTCCAATGGTAAATCATTTAAACTTTTATTATCCCAAGCTACCCTCCAATAGTATATTCTACAGATTAGTTGTTGATCTGCATAGGTTTAAGGAGTTTCCACATTAGAAATTTCTTGAACTAATGAATTCACAGATCTGGGACTGGGGTGTATGATAGTGAATGTTTAACAACCAATCAGGCTCTAGGAGTAAAAAAAACAAAAGATGAATAGGACACACTACCTTTAATCTGAATTATCAACATTTTCTCTATCACTTTCTTAGCTCTAGATAACTAACCAAACAATAAATCAAGACCTGAGTCATAGCATTTTCTGATTTCCAAGGCATAAATGCTCACAGTGAACATTTAACAATTGGTTCTCAGGAACAGTAAGAACTAACTATATAGCACATCATTATCTGGCCCAAAAAATTTTCTTCATGAGGAAAGATGGAAGACTCTGAGGTTCTACCTCATCAAAATGGCAAAGATGACAAAAGAATAAAATAAAGAATGTTGGAAGTACTCTGGGAAAACAGGCACACAAGGAAGATGGAATTGCGAATTGGTCCACCTGTTCTGGAAAGCAATTTGGAACGACACTCCTAAAATGAATAAACTGTGCGTTCCTTTTGACCCAAATACATCTACTAGGCCTATACCCTAAAGAGATCAAAGAAAGAGGAAAAGGTCCCATTTGCACAAAAATACTGATAGCACCTCTTACTGTAGGAGCCCAAAATGGAAAACTTAGGGAGTATTCACATATCAGGATTTGGCTAAACAAATTACAGTTATGTGAACATAATAGAATATTATATTGTGCAATAAAAAATAATGAAAGGGACAATATCATAGGAAACTGGGAAGAACACTATGATCTGATATAAACTGAAGAAAACAAAATTAGGAAAACAAATTATACCACGATAATATCATAGAGAAAAACAACTTTGAAAGACATTAGAATTCTGATGAATGAAAAAAATAAATCACAAATTCAGAAATCTAAAAGAGAATCATGTTTCCCACCTCTTTCCAAAGAAGTGAAAAAATATAAAATCTAGAATAAGACATGTCTGTTTGGACATGGTCAATATAGGAGTTTTGGGTTTTGGGGTTTTTTTTCTGAACTGTGTATTCGTTGTAAAGTCTGGTGGTGGTGGTGGCAGTAATTGTTCAATTGGGGGAGGAGACAGGGGAAGGAAGAAATAATAAATTCTTATAAAAATAATTTTTAAAGTTTAATTTTAAAAAAAGACAGAGTTGAAATACTCTGGACTTGGCAAGTACCAAACAAAAATGCAATTGACCCTATCTGAACAGACAGGAAACGTCTATTGATGAAGCAATCATTTCTAAATCAGCTGCTGGTGAACAGTCAGACCACTGAATGTATAAAGACCAAAATCAATAACTATTTAGAGAAAGAGCAAATGATGCACAGCATGCAACTGAAACAGTACCAACTGACCTATACAAAAAGTGTTCTAAAAAGAAAGAAAGAAATGGATCATGGAACAAACATCAACATGGACCATTAATTTTCCTAGAGAAATTTAAACTGATATAAAGTAGCCACAATGTAAACAAAAGAACTTAGAAATTGTATCAGACAGAAAACAGTCAGTTCTCTGTCAGAGAAACAGTCTATACACTATACAGGTTTAGAATGTCAACTCATTCATAAAACTTTTTAGAAAAGGATTGTGCGAGATTCTTAGCTACGTTGTTTCATGAAACAAAAAGAAATGAAGGAGAGAAATGAATTTGCAGAAAGACTGATGAGAGACAAACTAGGCCAAATTATTTTAGGAACAGTCAGTCAATAAGTATTTATTGATGACACTATGCATCAGACTCTATGCTAAGCAGTAGGCATACAAATACAAGCAAAAAGAATAGCCCCTGCCCTTGAGGAGTTTACATTATAATGGATAAAGACAAAATATTAAAGGAAGCTGAAGGGTTAGGAAGAAGTCTGGAGTATAGCCTGTGCAGAATGAAGAGATGGGGGTCTGGGTCCCTTCCTTAACTGGAGGGTCTAGGAAGAGTCATCCAGTCAAAGGGAGGGGCGCCAGGGGGAAGAGTACTTCCAAGAAATGAGTTACAGGGCTGCAGAGATCTTCTGGGAAGTCCTAGAAAAGAAATGTCAGGATATCTGCAACAAACTAATGTCTTTATATATGGTAGTGATGCTGTCACATGCATACTTTAACATTACATTTCCTGATGTCTTGCATAAATAAGTGGAAATGCCACAAAAAAACAAAAAAGGACAGCAGGACTAAGCCAATTATAGAGAGGGAGGCCTCTACCAGAGATAATACAATTTTGAGTATAACAAGGGATCAGTTTTCAGGATATCTGGATGAGGGCAAGTAATTGAACTGATAGGAAAAATCAGATAGCATTAATACTGGAAAAAGGAGGTCAAGAGAACAATAGGAAACTACATGTTTCCTATTTCTATAACATTTTTTACAATAATAATCTATGTATGCATTGTGGGTATTTCTGATAGAAACACAAATATATATTATATATTTATACAGAATATAAGTGAAATATTTATATTTCCATATAAAATAGAAAAGTTTTTGTAAAAAGTTTTACTATTTTTAAAAAGCATTTGATTCGATAACATGTTACTGTAAAGGCACTTCTCCAACAAGGTATCTCCCTTGCATAAATTAAGAGGCTATAATATTCCTTGATAGAGATACTGTTCAGTGATCCCCTGCTTATTAATGTCAACTGGGGATTAAACAAGAAGATATATTCTCATCTGGTGTATCTTACACTGTCATGGAGGATATATAGTACTGAGTCCAACACTGGGATTCATTATAGTGGGGTTTCTATATTCTCCTACAGACACTGCAAGGTGTTGATTACATCAAACTCCGAACCCCTACAGAGCCCCCCTAAATAGGATTTGCCACTACTCAAAAATGTTCATTGTAACTGTCTACACAAGTTTATTCTTAATTCAAAAACCCATATTTTTAACACCAATACTCTTCCAGGGATATTACATGGCTACAAATAAGAGAACACTGAAGACTCTTTAAGAATCAAAATTGTGGGTCACATTTAGGGCAATGAACATAATAGGAATTAATTACTGCAGTATATGGTCTTGTATATAAAAAGTGGTATAAAAGATATCATTAAAGAAATGTATGTCCAAAAATGTAACAGTCAGGTGAGAAGGAAGATGGACAGTCTGCATACTACACTAGCATTTATATGTCTTGGGACAGGCCTGACTCAGACAAATATGGTGATTTAGACTTACAATTGGAACTCAATGAGACACTTGTAGACCACAGAACGTTTATTACGAAAAGGATATCTCCAACAAAGAAACAACATTAATTCAGTTTGGTGCAGCTGCCCTCACCTACCCACCATTTGCCACAGCAGGCAACCACCCAGGAGGCATGGCATGTCAAATCTGAGAGGCTACTGAGAATCCACTGTTAGAGACTCAGTCCTCTAGGCCAGTTTGATCTTGGGAACAGTTTTCTTTGCTTTTCTTTTAAAGGGAAAAATTAACAGGCTATGTGGAGGGTCCTATGATGTTGTTGTTCAGGAATTTCAGTCATGTCTGACTCTTCATGACTCTGTTTGTTGTTTTTTTGGCAAAGATACTGGAGTGGTTTGCCATTTCCTTCTCCGGCTCATTTTACAGATGAGGAACTGAGGCAAACAGGGTTAAGTGACTTGCCCAGGGTCACACAGCTAGTGTGTGTGTGTGCGTGTGTGTGCGTGTGTGTGTGTGTGTGTGTGTGTGTGTGTGTGTGTGTCTGAAGTGGGATTTGAACTCAGGAAGATGAGTCTTTCTGACTCCAGGTCCTGCACTCTATTGTTGTACTCACTGTACCACATAACTGCCTATGACACTAAATAATGTTTAAAGATTCAGGGGAAAGCCCCTCACCATACTTACTGATCAGTCTACAGAGGATTCATGGAAAGACCTAAGCAAAAGTTGCCCATGATAAGAAGGAATGGATGGACTGTATGTACTCTACACTGTTGAAGAGAGCTCATACGTTGATGACATCACTAATAATAACAACTTATATTTTTACAAGGGTAATGGCTTACAAAACACTTTCCTCACAACAAATCTGCAAGGTAGTATGAGAACTCATACTCATTTTACAGCTGAGGAAACAAGGATAAAAGCATCACAGAGGAAGCAGTTCTCTAACAAAGATTCCAATTTAGGTCTCCAGACTCTAAAGCAGATGTTAGCAAACTACAGTTCCAAGAGTCAAATCCTGCCTACTCCTTGTTTTTGTGCAGCCAAGCAGATGAAAATGTTTTTACAATGTAAAATTGAAATTTTATATTAAAATTTTATAGATTTGGTCTTTAAGTTGTAGTTGGCTGACCGGTACAATCTCATCCCAGAACCTATCCATCTGAATTATTGTTGCTGGTGGTAGTGTCAATATCATCATCATCACCATCTGTAATCAATAAATACTAACATCAAATTCCCTAGCCCTATCAATACTTGACTGTACATGATTTCCAGAATTCTGGTTACTTGTGTAAGGCTGACTAGCCAATGGGAAGGCAGATGTAATGTATTCCCCTATATATGTAGGTATATGTATATCTGTTTTCCCAATGAATTGTAAACTAACTTTATACAACTAAAATTCTATACTATAATCAATGTACTGTCTATTACAGACAGGGCCACAAAAATGTGATAAAAGCTAGAATGTCCCCATTGATGTATGATTTTGAAACTAAACAAATTAATGACAATTTTACAAACCTTATAAAAAGATTCAGTGTTTTCCAAACCACTACTCCTTTAATTCTGTTTCTTGCTGTCACCCCCCCCCATAAAAACGCAGCAGAGTGAAACTGCTTCAGTGGTACAAGAAGAGTTTCATGATCTCTTTAGATAAGGGGTTGATCCCCTCTCAGCGACCAAGCAGTGCTTTCTTTTTCTTTTCCTCATTCAAATAGGGAATTTTTGCTGACTAATGAACTAAAAAGTTTTGTGAAGTTAAGGAAGAATAGGTAATAGAAGGTCTCTTTTGGTCAGAAGTTGCTACACTTGATTATTTTTCAGGAAACTCTCCCTGCAGGCATAGCTATATGAGGTAACACATTTCTATTTGCCTGAGATGGAAGCCTGAAATATTTACAAATTATAAAGGGATGTAAGGCTTGCATTCTAAGATACCTGAAATCAAACTGCTTTGGTAAAGAAATTCATCCTAATCGGAAACCATTCAAGTTGATGGAAACCAAATCCTTTAACTTCATTTGAAAATGAGTAGAAACCAAACTAAGAATGAAATAGATAAGATGAATTACACAGCTGGTCTTATTTTCTATGCCACCTGATGGGAAGCACTGAAGTGCTGGTTCTCATAGGTTTATAGGTGTAACTACTATCTAAACAGTTGTAGAGGTATCATAGCACCCATGAAACAAAAGAGTTCTTCATGGAGACTGGTAGGGAGTTTCTCAAAGTCGTTGATTAGCATAAAAGTTCTTATTCAGATTTTGGAATTTTGACTTTGATTTTGACTTGATAGAATGATCCATTGGATCCTAAGTCTGAAGCTCAATTTTTCCCTTTCAGGAAAAAAAAAAGAGAAGCAGGTATGGCTGGACCACTTCCCAGTCAAAAACAGTAATAGGAGGTCACTTCAGAAAGAAGCAACCTAAGTGGAAGGGAATTGGTCTTTTTATTTGTATTAAAAGAAGGGGAAAATGTAAATGTGCAGAGAGCCACTGAGAAGTTAGGAGTTTTCCATCAAAACTATTAATGGAAGCCAATTTTAAGCAATTTTGCACTTGAATATTTTATATAACGCTTCCTAGGAAAATTATTGATAGAAACCAATTATGCATATGTTAAATTTTTACTTAAAGCACAAACATTTAAGCCAAACATCTAAACCTTTCCTCCAGAAGGTTAAGGGCAAGTATATCTTTCTCTCAACCTTTCCAAACTGCATGGCTAGAGACTGAGCACTGAAAAAGAGGACTTTAAAAATTTACCACAGGACATGGAAATTCAGCTTCTATTTATATTAAATCAGGAAATAAAATGGGAAGTAAAAACAGTAGTCTCAGTCTAACTTTGCCTGGGGCTGATTTCTTCCCCTCAGAAGAATATGAACCTTTTGAGCTTTTGACTAAAAGCAAAATGTTACTGGTGGTACTTATAAAAACTTACCAATGTTTAAAATTATGTTCAAGATATGTTCAAGTTTTAAAAAATCACAAAGGTCATTACTGTTCTAAATTTTTAGATACTATCATAGAGGAACTGGATTATCCTAATTATGGGTTAGTACAGTCACTAGTAAATCAACTTGTATTAAGCCTCTACCTAGAAGGGCTTTGCATGTTAAAAGTCAAAAATGTGATTAAGCAGAAACAAGGGTCTTATTCCCTGGTCTTAGTTTTGTTCTGAAGCCTTTCTTCTTACCACTTACATAACAAGAAGAAGAACAAACACTTATATAGGACCTACAATGCACCAAGTGCTGTGCAAATATTATCTCATTAGATTCTCACAACAACCCTGTCATGTGGGTGCTACTATTATCCCCATTTTACAGAGAAAGAAACTGAGGCAGACATAGAAGTTAAGTCACTTCGCAGGACCACACAGTTCAGTGTCTGAGGCCAGATTTGAATTCAGGTCTGAACTCAGGTCTTCCTGATTTCAGGCCCAGCACTCTATCCACTTCACCCTCCTTACTTTTCTATCTGAATGGGAAAGTAAAATTGGGGTTACAAAATTGGAAAACGGGGGAACCCCAGACTGAATGGCAATTTTCTGGCAGACTGCCACCCAAAGGGGCAGCTAGATGACGCTGTGGATGTAGTCTGGAGTCAGGGGCCTGGAGTCAGGAAGACTCATCTTACTGAGTTCAAATTGGGCTTCAGATACTCACACTCAACTGTGTGACCCTGGGCAAGTCACTTACCCCTGTTTGCCTCAGTTTCCTCATCTATAAAATGAGATGGAGAAGGAAATGGTAACCTACTCCAGTATCTTTAACAAGAAAACAACAAATAGGGTTATAAAAAGTCAGTTGTGACTGAAAACAAAATGACTGAACAACAATCACGGAAACATTAACATTAGGATTAACCCAGCAAATAGAAATTAAGCAGTAATTTACACAGACCTTCTGACTCTGATTTAGAAGGAGCTCTAAAAAGCTAAAAATTATGAGCTAAAAACTGTGTCAAATGACACAGTTAATTCAAAAATTTGAATTAAGCTAGGAAAGCTATAAACCTAGGGTTGCTTGCTCTGTGTTCCCAAAAGTTTGGTGCTTGAGACAAGGAATGGCTCCCTGGAAAATAAATGGCTAAATAAAATTTGTCAAGGCTCAGAAAAACAGACCTGGTGCTAAAAAATAGCAGGAACTGTCTTAGTTTTTTTTTGTTTTTTGTTTCATAGAGTAATGACTGTGTTTGACCTTCTACCTTTTAAAAGAGTTATAGCAGAAGACTAAGAAACTACTCCACCATGCTTTAATCTCTATTCCCCCTTCCCTCTGGCAAAGATCCTGACTTACACTGGCTAGGTCTGATCCTAAGGATGTGAATCCAAGAGGTTAATTTTTTGGTTCACTCCCCCAAACCTGAGTTGCCTCAAGAATATGGCATACTCATAAATAGGTTATCATCTAGTTATCCAGATATGGGGGAAAGGGTCCCCTGCTTCCAGAGTGCAATATGAGTAATATAGGGTAGCCTTTATTTCACCCCAAGAAAAAACAAAAAAGATACAAAAAACTCACAGAAGCTCATGAACTGATAGAGAAATACATAAAAGCCCTTAGCACATCAGCTCCGGTCAGAAGGGAACTGAATATGGAGATGCCATTAGAGCAATACCCTGATTCAAGTACAATTCTTCTCTCCCAGGGTCACACACAGTCCCCAAGACTAGTCGTAACCCCCTATGCTTTAGACTGGACTCATAATTTAAACATATCTGAGGTGTCGCTGAACAAGCAATCAATCATCTTCCCTATGGGCCTGCACTGTGCAAATAACTCACTGATTTTCCTCTCCAGAAACTATATGATTCCATCTTTCTCCATGCTAAACAAGAAAATCCTGCCTTCATGACCAACTCTTCTTCTTCCTCCTTCTGTCCCTGCCCCCCACTTTCCTTCTCTTTCCTCCTTTGTGGTCCTGCCCAGCATCCTACCCACATACCCAGGAGTGGCACTGACAGCATATAGGCTGGACTGGTTCTTTAAGTGCGCAGGAAGGCCTTTTGGCTTCCATTCCACCTGATGAATGAAAGACTCAGTCTAGGGGGATTGGTGTTAGGTTTTACTGGAGTGCCTGAGGGAAATGTCTTCCTGATCTATAGTGGCCAGTTGCCATGGTTACCATAGGGGAGGGAAGTAATAGTTTATGTGATTCAGTATTATTTTCAACTTTGGAAATGATATTCTTTTAATCTGTTATCACTAAAATTGTTTTTATTGCAATTAAGGTCCTCAAAACTGCTTCACTGCATTCTAATTCCTGAAGTTGAATCATAGGACTGGTCCAGGTTAGGCCTGGCTGAAAACATTTGGTGAAGGCAGCCAGGGTGATTTTGCAATGGCATTGTGGTTAAATGTATTTTTTAAGTGAGGAAAGAATGTTGTGGAAGAAAAGGAGCATCAGGTGATGGGTTAGCCAGGCATAAGCCTTTGGTTTCCTGTGGTTAAAGTATTGTTTGTGGTTTACTAGAAGCCTTCTCAATAGAACAAGGAGAAAGTTCTCATTTACCCTACAAGACTGGCATAATAGAGGCTACAGGAGTTTGATAAGGAAGATAAATTGGAAGATAAATGTAGACATTTAGTGATAAAAGAAACAAAAAAAAGTTTCGGTATAAAGATTTATATTGTCAAAGGATGTATGATATTGCCACTGTTATAAACTGTTCTAAACATTTTCATACATAGTCTGGAAAAACAACTTTGTTTTAACATATACTGTCAACATGTGTATGAAGAAACAGCTTTCAGAAAAGATTTGGATAATTTTGGACTGAAGCAATCTGTGGAGTAAATGTGAGGGTCCAGATATCTTTGTTAACAATATGTGGGTACAGTTTGTTATAAAGAGAAAAAGATATTTTATTTATCAAATAGAGAAATAAATACACATGTAAAGAAACAGTTTCAAAAGCACTAAAGAGATTGGAGGACAATGTTGAGGAGCTGCCAACTGATGGGTACCTTGGCTAGTTTACTTATACATGTTTTGTGACTAATGAGGGTAAAACTAAAAAAATAAGAAATCATAAATAGTTGGACTATTAGTAAAGGTGTTTTTTAAAAGGAAGAGGAGGAACTTAGAGATATGTGACTTTTTAAGTGATACACATCACTAAAAGTCAGGAGGCTCTCAGATGAGACACTGAAACCAGTGAGTTCTACCACCAAGTTGTAGAAGAACCTGCCACATAACCTGAGGACAATTCAAGGGAGGGAGGAGAAGAGGCTGAGAGCTGCTCCCTTACAGCTATGGCCAGTAGAAGTAGTCAGCTGATACAAGGTTTTAGCTGAGTGATTCCTCATTGGTCAGTGAAAATTGATTTCATTGGTCAAGAGCACCAATGACAGTAATTGCTTTTTAGACTTGTTGCTCTCTACTGCCACATGTGGTTTGAGAAGGAAAAGCAAAGGAGGCTTTGGATCTTATCTGCTTGGGTACCCTAGAGAGGTGTCTTAATGTGTCAACCCGATTTGTGTTACTGTGAGCTCTTTTTGGATTGAATGGTGATGCATCCAGGTGTATTAATAACCAGCTAGTCTGGTCTGTCTAACCAGGAGATAACCATATTGAGAAAACATTCAGTTCTCTAACTTAGGAGAAATGCTATTTGCATTCAGAGCCAGCATGGGCCTGCTCTGCCAGGTTCCAGAAAATGTATTCCTACTCTTCATCTTAGATATTGAGCACATTGGTAAAAGATCACGACCCAATACAATGGATATCCATTGATCCATGATCCATTATATGTGTACTGTGAGGTACTTGCTTTAATATTAATGTCTATAATATCGTTGTTTCTTTTGCCTTATTATTGAGTGTAATGTTTAAGATCTAATAATGTCATTATCATGAATGGCTGATTGTATAAATATCACATACCATGTGGATATTGCCTTTTGGGTGGCAGGTTGTATAGACAGAAAATTTGATAGTTGGAAACTCAAGAGTCAGAGTGGCAAATAGGGAAAACATTCCTTAACAAAATCAGTCTAGGATTCTGCAAGAGTTTAAATGTAACTGTTTAGTAGTGGTTTTTCTCTGGAAACTGAGACCTGCTAGTATGACAGCAGGTTAGCATGCCAAAACCAGAGAGACATAGGGCATCATATAGACCTAGGTGAGAGATGTGAAGCCCCTACACAGTGGGGGTATTGACTAGAACCCCAACTATACTTGTAGTGCTACACATTTGTAGTATTGCCCTTGTATATCAAGTAATTCAAAGCATAGGTGAATAAACTTTTGATTTAAAAAATCTTGCCTTGGAAGACAGAGAAGTGACTAAGGGATCTGTTAACACTGATAAAAAAGGACAAAAATAATGGTTAAAATAACCTATTCGGCACCTACTTCTTGAATAAACTTCATATTTCTCCATCTCCATAACTTTGCTCACACTATTCTCTTTATGCATTCATGTTTACCCACCATCTTATCCTAACAGATAGGAAATCCTAGCTATTCTTCAAAGTCCAGTTCATATCCTACTTCTTTGAAAGAAGTACTTTCTTCCTCTTCCTGTAGCATCAATTGTCTACAATTTCAATTCCATTTCATAAATGAGGAAACAGGTTTACTGAGGTTAAATGATTTGCTTTTGGTCACACTAACATTAAGTAGTTCAAAGCATCTTGATCTTTAAAAATGCATAATGTGGCTAATGGATCTGTTAACAAAAGTGACAGGTCAATTATTTCATATATGTATGCATATACACATATTTTTTTTCAAGATCTAGATCTGTAACTTCTTTGGTACAAAGTATTTCCCATATGAAACTCCTTCCACCAAATCCAGATGAACAACTCAGTGGTAACTTATGATATTAGAGTACTTGAGATACTGAGAAGGTAAATGATTTCCCTGAGGTAACACAGCTAGTATGTGTTCATGTCAAATGGCAGGGCAGCTTGGATCCAAGTCAAGACTTCCTGACTCTGACACTGGCCCTTTTCCATGCTCCCACATTGTATCTCACAGAAGCATGCATATATTGTCATAGACATATATCACCTTGTATTAGACTCTTAGAATGTTAGAATTAGATCAAAATCTGGATGAAGAGAAAGTCACTTTTCTAGATGTTATGACACAAATAAGTGGAAAGTTCCTAAGAAGTTTTCTATATTAGACACTAAAGCCTTTAAGGATTTTCTTGGATAACTCAAGAAACAAGATCTTTGTCCCAATATTTAGGAAATTCTTGTGAAGTAAATGTTTTGGCCTTTTAAAAGGCAGAGACTAAAACTTGGGACAATATTCTAAGGGATTTCAAGGACAACTGATAAACATGAGAAAACACTATACATTTTACCCAGTCCTCATGAACTCTCAAAATTCCCCGAGACAAGAATTTTGTACAAGAGGTAAAGTAATTTCAGTAGATACCCAAAAGTCTAATGAAGTAACTATTTGATGAATTAACCTCAGAAAAGGATAATTCCTAATCCCAGCACTCATTCAATATCCCTTCCCTAACCAGCCCCCACACTCTGAAAGAATGACACAACAGGACCCACAGGCTTGTGAGTCAACAATTTTCTTGCTGCTCCTGCAGCCTCTGACAAAACACCCATCACTATGCTTACCCACAATTCTGTGGCAACAAGCAGTAGAATTCAATCCTGTTCACTTTCACCCCTAAAGAGAAACAGAAAGTATAGAAAAAAGGAAGGTGCCTTGAGGGAGGAGCATACTACCCTGCACTAGCACTCATCCAAAGTACTAAAGAACAGAGGGCAGAGTGCCAGTACATGTGGAGGGCTGCTCCAGGCCTAAAGGAAAGGGGACTGACATCCAGCTGAGGCCAATTCTGTCCTCTCAGAATTCCCTAATGTGGGAGATTTAACATCCAGCCCTAGGGATCAGCCATCACAGAAAGAGGAGTCAGAAAATGAATGATATTCCTGATTGGGAATACTTTCCATATTCTACAAATAGAATATCTTCATCCTGAAGAATAGGTATTACTTTGACAGAACTTGGCTATTGTTTGATTTTTGTCATATTTTGGGCCCTATGGCTAGCTGTACAATAACTGATTAACATGTTTCTATATTAGTGTTGGTATGAACATTGTGCTAGGGCCTAAGAAAAGCGTCCCATTTTAAACTGAACTAGAAACAGTGAAAAGAATATTTAGAAGAGAATCAAAAGGATGTTTGTATAGATTTTCCTTTCCAAGAAAATTGTACCCACAAAAATGCTAAAAGTTAGCAGTTTTTCTTACCTCAAATAACAGTTATCAAAATCTTGATTTCTAGGCAGAACACTGATTTAAATATATAATACACTATAGCTCAGAGCTTTGAATAATTAACAGATCTACTAACTGCAGTGTCTCATAGCTCAGGCAAAGCCTTGATTCTTAATTTAAATGCTGGATTGTTGTTCAAATGCTGGATTGTATGTATAGAATATATCATATACAGTGAAATGCTATTAGAATAGGTATAAATTCTAAGTCATATATCTTGTTTTACCAAGCAGGAGGATTTTTTAATAAAATGTCTTTAAAATTTTAAAAAAAAAAAGTGAATCATAGGGGACAATAAAATTTAAAAAAAATACTGAAATTGCCAAAGATCTTATAAGGAAAAAAACTCAATTAAAGACCTTGAGTACAAGCAGATAAATCAAAAGTTAAGATACTAAAGCATAAGAAAATATGGCCTCCAGAATATCTAACCAAGTCCAGATATCTCTGAATAAATAATGCAATACAAATGAAAACGAATCAATACCTAATGGGACAAAGGAGTCAAAAGCACATGGAGCCACAGCAGAATGTTCCTGAATGTTTCAAGAAGGAAATGAGAATCATGAAAGCAGACTTTATGACCTGCACAGAATTTTTTTTAAAAAAAGGCAGAATAGAAAAACTGGGTTCACAATGATAAGTCTCTCAAAAGAAACAAGAGAACAATTGATTTGGAATACAAATATTCATGATCTTTATACAAGCAACACATATTCATCTAGAAGAAGGGATGCAGAGAGACAACTTAGTTAATAAAAAGCTGTCCTTGAAGAGAAGACAATTGTTTAGTCCTATCTAACTGTTTTTTATTAGTTTAACATTTTTATTAATGACACAGATAGAAAGGCAGAGATGTCATGCTCATCAAATTTGTACAAAACTGGTACAAACATGAGCTAACCTGCTGGATGACAGATCTTGACAGGCTACAGAACTGACCTATTCTGAATATAATAACAGGAAAATCTTCCATTTGGTTTAAAAAAATCAGCTCCACAAATAAGAACTGGGATAGGCATGTATAAAAAGCATTTGTTCCAAAAAGGGTCTGGGGGTTTTAGTGAACTACAAGTTCAATATGAGTCAGGAGTGTGGTACGGCAGCCAAAAAAGCTAATTAAATCTTAGCTCCATTGAGGGGTATAGTTTTCAAGAATGGGAAGGTGCTAGTCCCACTGCATTCTTCCCTCATCAGACCTTATCTGGAGGACCATGTTCAGTTCTAGGTGTCATAATTTAAGGCAACTTATTATCTGGAAGATGTCAGGAATGGTACCACAGGACATTAAAGGGCCCAGGGACTCTGTTTTTACCTTTCTCTGTATTCCTGGTTCTTAGTACAATGCTGGCATACATTAAATGTTTAACAAATACTTGTTGACTGAAATAAAAGAATAAGTTAAAGGAACTAGACAAGTTTAGCCTCAAGAAAAGTCAGGGGAGACAGGATAGCTGTTTTCAAATATCTGAAGAATTGTCATGGAGAAGGAATCAGACTTGTTCTATTGGTGTCAAAAGGCAGAACTAGAAACAATGGGTGGAGGTGACAAAGAAGTTGAAATTTTACAAACAGAATTAGAAAGAGGCTTAAAGTTAAACAACAACAACAAATCTTAACAATTAGAATAACCCCACAGCAGGATGAACAGCCGTAAGAAATGGTAGGTTCCCCCTCCTTGCAGGTTTTCAAGCAGAAGCTGTCAGTCAGTGGTTGGCTACTTTGCTGTGGTTATTCTTCCTGTGTATGGGTTGGTCTAGTGATATGGGGTCCCTTCTAACTCTCAAGATTTACGTAAAAACATCAAGCTTAGTGCAATAGGCAGAAACAGCTACATGTCATCTATCTTTTACAAGTGTCATAGGATAAACGTGGAAAGTCATAATCATGTTATTGAGTTCAGTCATGTCTGACTCTCTGGGCCCGCAATTGGGATTTTCTTGGCAAAGACACTAGAATGGTTTGCCATTTTCTTCTCTAGATCATTTTACAGATGAGGAAACTGAGGCAAAGAGGGGTAAATGATTTGTCCAGGGTCCCTCAGCTAGTAAGCGTGAGGCTAGATTTGAACTCAGGTCCTCCTGGCTATAGACCTGGTGTTCTATCTACTGTACCATGTAGCTACCTCAGAGAGCCATAATACTGTTACTTTTAAAGAAGGTAATATATGTAAAGGAACCTAAAACACACATAAAATTATTCCTCATTTTAAAAAAATTGTGAAGATCTATAGCAAATCCAGAAATGATGATAGTGAGCCCTGGAAATAATGGCTAGCAGCCACAAATCAGAATTCAGTCTAAACAGGTGTGCAAAGAGGTACTAGTAATACTTAGGTCTTTGTGACCATACATATAGAAAACATCACCATCTTCAGCATGATTTTCAAATTAATTGAGTCACACATGGATGGTGTATGTGACCACAGGATCTAAGCATTTTAGAGCTGGAAAGGTCCTTAAAGATCATATAGCTCATTCATAAATAAAGATTCAGAGACTTGGTTATTTGTACCTGGAAATGACACCAGGAAACAATGCTGTTAAATGTTAAAGAGCTATCACCTTGCTGCAAAGTCATTAAAACCAAAAGCTGGGCATTATCACAGCCTTACAAAAAGAAAAGGTCTCTCTTGAAATTTCTGTCACTGGCACAAAACTGATCTCCCTAGTTTGGAAAACCACTGAAGTAATGGGTCCTAAATAGACAGTCAGGGATGATTAGAGCAACCAACAAAGCTAAACTGATGAAAGGTGAACCAGTGCAATCCAAAATTCCCTTGCAGATTTTGCTAAGGTTGGGTTGTGCCCTGAACAATAGAGCAGCAGATTCTGAGCCAGTTTCCTTGGTTTTGCCTTTCCTTTGCTCCAACTGGGCTGAGCCAACATTAAAACTGGCAACACCATTCTGGTACAAAATCCAAACCATAGATAATCTGTGTGGTCTAATAGAAAAAAACAATACTGTAGAAGTGGAGGTTCCAATTCTTCCACTGAGTTCAAACACTAGACAAGTTTCTTAACCCCTTTATGCCACAATATCTTCATCTGCAAAATAAGAGGATTAAAATAGGTGCTTTCTGAGGTTCCTTTTAGTTCTAAAAGGATCATTTTACAAACATGTATTACAGTAAATTATTTGTATGCTACTCTACCAATTATAAAAATTAATCAACAGTCAATCTTTTTGCTGGGTGGCACAATGACTAGAGTGCCAAGTCTGGAGTAAGGAAGACTCATCTTCCTGAGTTCAAGTCTAGGTTCAGACACTTACTAGCTTTGTGACCCTGGACAAGTCACTTCACCTTTTTACCTCAGTTTCCTCATCTGTAAAATGAACTGGATGAGGAAATAGCAAATGACTCCAATATTTTTGTCAAGAAAACCCCAAGTGGGGTCACGAAGAGTTGGAAACTACTGAAACAAATGAATAACATTCCATGGCTATTTTGTCCTGATGACTAGTAGTGTTTATTAAAATCGAGTATCCTCTTCCCTGCACAAGATTAGAGATACTCTGACAAATTCTACCTTTGTCTAACACTTCACAGAGACTGCCACTCTTCCATTATGCCATTGCCTTGTACCAAGTTCATAGGATCATAGATCTATAGCTGAAAGAGACCTTAGAGACCATGTAGTCTAACTCCTTGCTTTATAGGTGAGGAAAAATGAGATAAGGGAAATTAAGTGATTTGCCTAAGGCTACAACTCTGGTATTATATTATCTAATTGTGTGGAATTGGCTTATTTTCCATTGGATATATTTTAGTCTTCTAGATAGAAATTTGGGAAGCCCTTTAGTTCTCTATGATACGGGAAATTCTAGTCTCAGATAATATTTACAATTAATCTCTTAAAGTAAATTATCTTAAAAGTAATTAAAGGGTGGCTAATCTCATCTATGCTTAATCTAATTAGCTTCAATTTCAAAAGATGACCTTTTTTGAATCTTACCACCACATTCCGATGGAGACTTCTAGTACTGGTAATACTACAACTGACACTTCCAAGGAACATGCCTGGAATAGTAGACATAGGTCAGTATTCTGACTAGGTCAGGTGGCCTTTCCTGATTCCCTACCTCTCCAACTATTAATTAGTTATTCCTTCCTAGATCTCTCATACACAAAGCCATAACCCAGAGACTTTGACCCTGGGGCAAGCTTCACAAAAGGACAAAATTATATAGAGATGTGCCCTCAACTTAGCTTTTTAAGATAAATTCAGGTGAAGATACATTGAGGCTGATCTACCAAAGCTGTGTGGAGGAGTACATTGTATGAGGAAGGTAGGAAGCTCACCTGCGGTACAGCAGCAGCCAACGGTAGGAATCACCTGGCACTTTCCTATTTCAATTTATTATACATGTTAACTAATCAACCAAGAAAGAAAATAAGTATTTAAATACCTGTCTGTGCCAAGCACTGTGCTGATGGTGCTGGGGACAGAAGTTCGAATAATGAAACAATCTCTACGGTAAGGGAGCTTTTATTTGTAGTGGGAGACAAGTACATACGTAAGTATAAAGTCTATAAGAGATATAGAGGTAAAGAACTAGCGGTGGGGGAGCTCAGGAAGGTGCCATGTAAGCATAACCTTTTTGTGTGTCCCTTTCAGCAATCTGGTTAAGCCTGTAGATCCCTTCTCAGTATGTTTCTAAACTCATAAAATACATAGGATTACATAGGATATTCATTATATTGAAAGTTATCAAAATACAGGTACTTTAAGTTCATAGACCTCAGATTAAGAATCCCTAATATAGGTGAACTGCATCTTTTTTAAAAATAGAATTTTATAATGGGAAAGGGTACCACATGTACAAAAATATTTATAGCAGCTCTCTTTGTGGTGGCCAAAAATTGGAAATCAAAGGGATGCCCATCAATTGGGGAATGGCTGAACAAGTTGTGGTATATGAATGTAATGGAATACTATTGTGCTATAAGAAATGATCAGGAAGACTTCAGAGAGGCCTGGAAGGACTTACATGAAATGATGCTGAGTGAAAGGAGCAGAACCAAGAGAACTCTGTACACAGCAACAACCACAGTGCACAAGGAATTTTCTGGTAGACATAGTCCTTCAGAGCAATGCAAGGACCTAAAAAATTCCCAATGGACTTGAGACAAAATGCCTTCCACAGCCAGAGAAAGAACTATGGAATTGAATTACAGAATGAAGCAGACCATTTTCTCTTGTATTATGTTTTGTTTTATGGTTTCTCCCATTCATTTTAATTCTTCTATGCAACATGACTAAGGTGAAAATGTAGAACACTGAAAACAAATAATTTTTTTAAAAAACAGAATTTTATTTCTTTTGTTTTTACATCTAAGTTTTTTTCCAGTAGTCCTCCCATATAATAAAGAATATTTTTTTAAAGAAAAGGAAAATGAGAGAAAAAAACAAAAAAACAACCTAGCAAAACCAATCAATACATTTTTAAAAATCTGGAAATAACATGCAATGTTCCACACCAGTGGATTCCCACACATGCAGAGGAGTGAAGGGAAGCATCTTCTCATATCTCTTCTTTGAGGGCAAGGCTTATTCTTTGTAATTCTGCAACATTCACTTTTGATTATTTTGTGGTGGTTTTTCTTTCCATTTACTCTGTGTATCTTCTTGACTGTTTTACTTTACTCTGCATCAGTTCATATAAGTCTTTCCATGCTTCTCTATCACGTCATTTTTGCAGTACATTAATATTCCATTACATTCAAGTATCACACATAATTTGTTTAGCAGGAACGGCTGCTATAAATAGTTTTGTATATCAATGACCTCCATAGGATATATGCCTAGTGATGGATATTTTAGTCATTTTACTTGAATAATTACAATGTGCCTTCCAAAATGGTTATGTTGATTCACAGTTCCACTAACAATGCACTAGAGTGTGCCTATCTTCCCACAATCCCAACAATAACTATTCCAGTCTTTCATTAGCTTTGTCAGTTTTGTGGATGTGTAAAACCTCAAAATGTTGATTTGCATTTCTCTTATTATTAGTGATTCAGAGCAGAAGTGTCAAATACCTATGGGCCCACAACACTCCTGAGGACAGTCAAAACGAGATTAAAATGTAATTGGGCAATATTTAACAATATAAATAAAGATACAGTAAAATCATAGATAATATCAGTATTTGGTTTTCTAAGTCAATATGCCACCTGCAGGGATCATGATCATATATGGGTTAGTGGCTCCAGTTTTGAGTTTGACAACACTGACTTTCATGTTTGCAATTATTGCATGTGTTTTGTAATGTTAATAGTTTGTGATTCTTTTGAGAACTACTTATTCACATTCTTCGATCTACTGAGGATAGGTTTTTGTGCTTAGCAGGGTTTCCCAAAAGTCTTAGTGCAATTTTAAGCTTTAGCAGCTCAAAAACAGTAGTTACAGTTTTGACTATATGAGGACTTTCTTCTTATCAGACTTCTGTGGGATATATGCCTAGTAATAGAGATTTGAGTTACTTAAAGCACTTAAGCGTTTAAAACTGTACCAAGAATTTTGGAACACCCTGCAACTCCCCAATCTGAGAAACTGGATCATTTTTTTCTCTGTATTCCCAGTTAGCCACTTCCTTTCTTATCCTAGATGCACTGAAGTTGAGCTTCAGCTTGAAAGAGGGGGAAGACTGTGAGATGATGGTGAAGAAGAAGTATTTCAAGTATGGGGCATGGCCAGTGCAAAAGCAAGGAGATGAAAAATAAGAGTGAGGTGTTCAAAAAAAAAAGAGAGAAGGCTAGTTCGACTTGGACATTTTTGAAGGCAACAGGTAGAAATCAGGAATTAAAGGAGAAGCTGAAGATTAGACTAGGGGGATGACTTAAGTTGTCATTTAAACAACAGATAAATAGGAAGCAGTTGAATCATCAAGTGCACATGTAGAAGGGTTGACAAGAAGAATGGCTCTGTCATTGAGAAAGGCTGCAGGAAAAGGAAAGAGTGCGATGAAGTCAAGGAATTCCGAGATGAAGAGAAGAGGGAAAGAGGGAGCACATAGCCAATGATCTCAATTTTCTCAGCTAAGTTAGAGGCAAACCCTTAGCTAAGAGGTTCTCAGTTGCTTCTTTCAATTACAAGTGTGTAAGTATAGTTAATATCCTTAAAATGTTGGCACCCTGACCCTCAGGTCCAGCTGCTCTGCCCCAGTTCTGCTCTACTTCTTTCATTCCCTTACCGTATAATTGTACTACAGTACAGTTACTTGTGCATTTGTCTTAACTCCCTCTGTTCTCCACTCCAGTAAATTTCTTGAGAGAAGAAACTTTATTTCAGTTCATCTTTGTCTCCCTAGTATAGTATAGTACATTGTATATGTTAGATAATTAATACATACTTATTGAATTTAATGTTCAATCAACATCCTAATCATCCTGACCTAGGCAACTTTAGAGCACAGGGGCAAAATTGTAATTCAATTATGTCATTAAGAGTGGACAAAGCAAGCTCCTACCAGAGAACCACTGCACATCACAAAATATGCAATAAGGAAGAGTAGCGAGAGCATTATTAAATGCTAAAGCAGCAATGGAGCCAGCCCTGGGGTCAGAAGTTTTAAGTAGTTTTAAGTCTTGCCTCTGACACATATTGGCTATGTGATCCCTGGTAACTTACTTCACCTCTCAGTAAAATAGAGACAACTCTCTAAGGTTCTAAGTGTAGAATAGATACAGATTTCCATTTGTCAAGAGAAATTCCTCAATAGGAATTTCCTCTCTCCATAAGGTCACAGGTGTAGATTGATTTGTTTATTAAAAATATCTTTTCCTCCAATTATATGTTAAAAATAAATTTTAACATTCATTATTTTGTTTTTAAAATTTTGAGTTCCAAATTTTATTCCTTCTTCTCACCTCTCCCTCTCCCTGAAACAGTAAGCAATATGAAATAGTTTAGACATGTGCAGTTAGGTAAAACATTTCCATATTAGTCATTTTGCTAAAGAAGACAGAAAAAAGGCAGATAGAAAGAAAAAGAAAAGAGAAAGGAAGGAAGGAAAGAAGGGAGAGAAGGAAAGAAAAAAAGGGAAAAGATTATGCTTCAATCTGTATTCAGACAAAATAAGTTCTTTCCTCTGGAGGCAGACAGCATTTTTTATCATGAGTCCTTTGAGATTGTTTTGGATCATTATATGGCTGAGGATACCTTAGTCCTTCACAACTCTTCAATGTACAGTATGGCTGTTACTGTGTACACTTGTATCAGTTCATGTAAGTCTTTCCAAGTTTTTCTGAAATCATTCTGTTTGTCATTTCTTATACAGCACAATAATATTCCATTACAATTATATACCACAACTTGTTCCCCAATTGATGAGTATACCTCAATTTCCAATTCTTAGCCACCACAAAAAAAGAGCTGCTATAAGTATTTTTCAAATAGGTCCTCAAATATTCAAACAGGTCCCCCACACACACTTTTTTTAAAAAAATCTCTTTGGAATACCAAAGGATCAAAGAGTATGCACAACTTTACAGCCCTTTGGGCATACTTCCAAATTGCTCTCCAGAATGACTGGATAAATTCACAACTCCATCAACAATGCATTAATGTCCTAGTTTTCTCACACCCTCTCCAACATTTATCATTTTCCTTTTTTTGTCATATTAGTGAATCTGATAGGTGTGAAGTAGTACCTCAGAGTTGTTTTAATTTGCATTTCTCTAATCAATAGGGATTTTGAGCATTTTTTCATAGATAACTTTGATTCCTTTGTCTGAAAACTGTCTGTTCATATCCTTTGATCATTTATCATCTGGGAAATGACTTGTATTCTTATAAATTTGACTCAGTTCTCAGTATTTGAGAAATGAGGCATTTATCAGAGATACTTGCTATAAAAAAATTTTGCCCAGTTGTCAGCTTTGCCTCACAGGGGTGGCTTTGAAAAGAAAGGAAGGAAGGAAGGAAGGAAGGAAGGAAGGAAGGAAGGAAGGAAGGAAGGAAGGAAGGAAGGAAGGAAGGAAGGAAGGAAGGAAGGAAAGAAAGAAAGAAAGAAAGAAAGAAAGAAAGAAAGAAAGAAAGAAAGAAAGAAAGAAAGAAAGAAAGAAAGGAAAAGGAAGGAAGGAAGAAAGGAACAAAGGAAGGAAGAAAGACAGGAAGGAAGAAAGACAGGAAGGAAGAAAGACAGGAAGAAAGACAGGAAGGAAGGAAGGAAGGAAGGAAGGAAGGAAGGAAGGAAGGAAGGAAGAAAGAAGGAAAGAAAGAAGGAAAGAAAGAAAGGAAAGAAGGAAGGAAGGAAGAAAGAAAGAGAGAAAGAAAAAGGAAGGAAGGAAGAAAGACAGGAAGGAAGGAAGAAAGAAAGGAAGGAAGGAAGGAAGAGAGAAAGAGAGAAAGGAAGAAAAGAAGAGAGAAAGGAAGGAAGAGAGAAAGAAAAAGGAAGGAAGAAAGACAGGAAGGAAGGAAGGAAGAGAGAAAGGAAGAAAGGAAGAAAGAAAGAAAGGAAGGAAGGAAGAAAGAAAAAGGAAGGAAGAAAGGAAGGAAGACAGGAAGGAAGAAAGGAAGGAAGAAAGACAGGAAGGAAGGAAGGAAGGAAGAAGGAAACAAGGAAGGAAGGAAGGAAGGAAAGAAGGAAGGAAGGAAGGAAGGAAGGAAGGAAGGAAGGAAGGAAGGAAGGAAAGAAAGAAAGAAAGAGAAAGAAAGAAAGAAAGAAAGAAAGAGAGAAAGAAAGAAAGAAAGAAAGAAAGAAAGAAAGAAAGAAAAAGAAAGAAAGAAAGAAAGAAAGAAAGAGTCATGACTTGATTGGTGGCCTACAGCAGCATGGCGCAGGGAACAGAGAACAAGTCTCAAATCTTGGAAGACCTGGGCGAGTCACTTAATTTCCCAATGCTTTTGCCACCTACATCAGCCATGGGAGTTCCCTCATGTGGAAGTTCCCCAAGACAATTAAAACACAGTTCCAGTTCCCATCCTTCTGATCAAAAAGTCCTTCTCTGATGCTTTATCATGAGGGTATGGAGGTCAATGGGTTCACAAAGGCTATACCAGTGAAGTATAAATTCTGCGAGGTCCTACCAAGCAGGAAAGGTTTTGAGAACAGGCCCAGTGATGGACTGTGCACATTTGTATATGTACATGTATCTTTATATATACATATGGCAGATTTCTCAGGACAATTGGTCTGTCTGCCTCAAGCGTCTCATCTATCCTACACACTGCTGCTAAAGTAATTTTTCTTAGGAACAGATCTGACTGTATTGATTGAGCAGTCACATTCTGCCAAATATAAATTCTGGTTAGCTTTTCACAAACTGCCTCCAACCTATCTTTGTAGCCTCGTTGGACATAATTACTCTTTTCTCACTTTCCATGTAGTAGCTTGACTTTTCTCCTCCTTCTACATTGCCTAAATGCAAAATTCTATTTGACAATCAAAACCCTTAATAACTTAGCCTGCACCTTTCCAGTCTTCTTCCTCCTTACTCCCAGAAACATACTCTTTGATCCAGTGCCGCTGGCCTCTAGGCTGTTCCCATACATAAGACATTACATCTTTTTGGCTCTGGGCATTTTTTCTGGCTGATTTCTGTGCCTGCTACTCTCTCCCTCCTCCATTCCAACTACTGAGCTTTTTGACTTCCTTTAAGTCTCAACTACAATTGTACCTTTTACAAGAAGCTTCGCCTAAGCCCCCTTAATTCCAGTGCTTTCTCTCATTTAATTATCTATTTATCCTGTATATAGTTTCTTTTGTATATATTTGTCTGCACATTGTCTCTCCTATTAGATTGCAAACTACTTGACAGCAGGCACTATCTTTTACCTCTTTTTTGTATCTTCAGAGCTTAGAATGGTGCCTGCTAAAGGGAGACACTTAATAAATGTTTATTGAATGAAATAAATTAATCTCCCACCTCCTTGCGTTTGCACTTGCCATCCTCCTACCTAAGTAAAATGCTTTCCCCCATTATTCTCTGCTTCAAAGTCCCTTTCTTCTTCTTAAGGCAGCATGGTTTCTCTTCTAAATTACCTTGTATTTAACTTCTTAATATAAATATTTGTATTTATTCATCTTATACATACAGAGGGAAAGGGAACAGGTTTTTTTTAAGCTTCTGTTCTTTGCCAGATATGTGCTACATGCTTTACAAATATCTCCAATAATCTCTACAACAACCCTTCAAAGTAGGGTTGTTGAGGAAACTGAGGCAAAGAACAGTTAGGTGACATGAGTCACACAGCTGGTGAGCATCTGAAGCTGGATAGTATCTCAGGCCCTGCAAGCTATCCAGTGAGCCACCTAGCTGTCTCACATATGTGTACTTGTCTTCTTCATTAGATGTGGGCATTTTTTATTTTTTATACTCCAATCCCCTAGTCCACAAGAGTTCGTCATAATGGTAGTTAACTGACTGATAAACTAGCCAAACTAATTAGTTCACAGAGGTTCATCCGCAGGTGGGTTGGATAACAATGAATTTTTCATGTACCACAACTCTCAAAGACCACACAGACTAAGTTCAGGAGTTACTCACTGACAACATCACCAATCCTTAAAGTATGCAGTTGAGTAAATGTACGCCAGTAAATCACTTTATAATAGGGTTTTATGGTATACTTACACCCCACCAGACACCTAACACAATGGACTGAAAAAGTCCCTGCCCCACCTCCACCTCCTTATCTATATCCTACCGGTTCTTCAAGGCCTAAAATCTACCTGTTTCATGAAACCTTTTCCACCTATGACAGACCACACAGGTCTGAATTCCTGAATTCCTGCTACACTGACACAGTATTAAACAATGGTTCAGCACTTAATTGTTGTCTATTTTATGAATGTTGCTTCTGTTACCACAAACAGAATGTAAACTGCTTGAGATGAGGATTTTATCTATATTTATCGGCATCCCCACAGGATCATGTACCTTGTTAAGTTAATCTTGCACATTGTAGGTATCCAATAAATATTGACATGGCAAACTGGATATGAGCTATTAAAACAAATAACAAAAATAACAACCTTTATAACTGCCTTTCTTCATCACTCCCCTCATAATCACCCTTACCAGCATCACAACTCTGCCTATCTTCATGAAAGCATGATGTACTGGGTGCTTATGAGGCATCAATGAATGACTGGCAAATCATCCAAATAACATTTTTTTCTTGATACATTGTCTTTATGAACATCTTTAATGACAAGAAATGAAATGCTTTGGTTCAAAGAAAAAAGTAGAAATGTAAAAATTAACTCCCTCAATACAGTATATGCTCCAAAATATGAGAAAAAATTTCCAATATACCCCAAGTTATAAAATGTGAAATTCCCAACAAGAGGCTTCAAAGTTATAGTGGCAATAAATACCACCAACTACTCATTCAATCCCTTAAGCAGAGTTACCACCATAGGGAAAAACAAATTAAGATGGTTTGTGTGAGGGAATTCAGTCATCAAAAACCCTTTGCAGGCAAAGAATTTAAATATAGGTTATACTTGTTCTCAATTAACACAAAAAATAAGTGAGGCTATGGATATATAACTAGAGATTCACTGCCAAAGTGAAGAAGAAAAAAGACAATAGTTTTAAGAATGGAATCGTTTTAAGATACTCACTACTAATAGTCAATAACACAATGGAAAGTAATTCAGACCATAGTCTAAATGATTTGAGCCATTCTTTTACTTTGGAAGTATATTAGAGATCTGGCCTTCTAAAAAGCAATCAATTCTCAGAAAGTGTGAAAAGAGACACTGCAAGAATACTCTAAAGGAGTTTTAAAACAATTTAAATGTGATGTATATTTCCTTATGTTCACAAATAATCAGTTTAAGACTGTCATTAACAACCTGATAAACAGAGACAAATGTTTTAAGTCATGACTTAAAAAATATTTCTTTAATTTTAAAACCATACTGATTAGCTAGAAAAAGGGGTATGGGAGAGGGACAATCATTTATTAAGTGCCTACCCTATGCTAGGCACTGGGCTAATAGCTTTACAAATTTTATCTCATTTGATCTAACTCGACTTTAAAGCTAGACCAGTGTGGATGGCTTGATTGCAAAGAGGAATGCGATAAAATAAGAATGACAACCTGGGGAATACTCCCTTTAACTCCTGTGTTACATATTATACAATGTATATGATGTATACAATCGTTTATACATTATTACATTATTAATACATTATTTCTAACAATTCAGCTAACACTAATTTTCTGCATTCTATCTGTAAAGTTCACAGAAATAGGAAAAGGATTATTGGATATCTTTAGCTCTTCCAGCTACATCCACAATACAGACAGAGCTTGACATCATATCTTGTTAAATGAGAAGTATAAGATGACCTCTATATTTCCCTACTATTCTTAGATTCCTGTTGGCCTCTAAACCTTCTCCCTCACTGTCATTTTAATGCATTCAGGTGTTCCCCCTTTCTTGTCAAATAGACAAATGCTGATAAAATTAACAATGTTATTTAGAATGTAGCCCAAGGCCCATCTCCTCATTAATAGTTTTCCCAATTGGGCTATTTTTGAAAGAAACATTAAATTTTAAGTTCCAGTTATCTTTGAAATTCCTCAGGAAACTAGCAATGTCTGTGCACCAGGGTAGGCACTTAATTAACCATGCTCCCTAACCAACTTTGGCCACTTGTATGTAATTAGGGGTGGGAATGGGACTGATCTTGTATCTTGGAACTGCATTTCAAGCAGCCTGGTTTGCACCACTGGATATACTGAAGTGTGTGAGTAACAACTATTGTAGGATTACAGATCTGGACCAAAAGGAACCACGGAGGTCCAACCCCTTCATTATATAAATGAAGAAAAAGTCCTAGAGAGGTTGAATGATTCAATGCCCAAAGTCACAAAAGTTAAGGAGCAGAAAATCCACTTTCTTGTCAGAGCAATCAAAGAAATTAAGGGAATCTAATACAACTTTCCAAAGTCTATAGCACCAACTCTGGGTTCAGGGTGAAAATGATCAGGGACGGCCCCTCCCCTCAGCACCAGAGCCCTGCTGGGTCTCCCCTCTCTCCTAGCAGTGGATTCCCCTCCCCCTTCCCCAGCTGTAGAGTCCCCGCCCCCCAGCTGTAGAGTCCCCGCCCCCCAGCTGAAGAGTCTCCGCCCCCCAGCTGTAGAGTCCCCGCCCCCAAGCTGTAGAGGCTGAGCTTTGGAAAGACAAGTTCACCCACTGCTCTCACAAGAAAGACCAGGACTTCTCAATCTTAAGAGGGCAAATTTCCTACTTGGTCATCACCAACCCGTCCCCTGACTCAGCCCTGGTTCCTCACGTCTCAAAAGTCCACACAGAAGTTCAGGCATTCCACTGAAAAGGGGTAAACTCCAACTACTACCGGCAAGCCCCGCTTTCACTCCCTCACTGGGAGGGGCTCCGGTTCCAAGTAACCAGAGTCTAAACCCAGCCACCCAATTAGGATAAGAGCCACTGGCCAGGCCAGCCAATCGCGGCCGACGGGCCAACTCTTCCTTGCGTGACGTCAGAAATAATTAAGTAGCGCGTCATCTCTACGTCAGTCCTTCGGCTCCCTGGCATCCAGTCTCCGAAGCGAAACTGAGGCCGCTAGAGGCTCCGCCCCACTCCGGGTGGAGCGCGGCCAATGGAGGAGGGCCTTGCAGTAGGAGAGCCAATGATAGGAGGCGGGAGGCGGTGACCAGGCTTGGGGGGCGGAAAGCAGTGGAAAGGGGCGGGACGCGGCGGCCGCGGGGCAGCGGGAGGGTTCAGTTGCGCTCAGTATATGACAGTACGTCAGCAGCGGGATGGCCGTAGCTGTGGTGGCGGCTGCAGGAGCCGGAGCAGCTGCGGCCGCAGTGGAGGCAACAGTAGCAGCAGCAGCGGCACCCGGGGGAGTTTAAGATGGCGGCGGGGGGGCCGGCGGCAGCGGGTCTGCGGGAGGAGCGGCGCTACGGTTTATCGTGCGGGAGGCTCGGCCAGGACAACATCACCGTGTTGCATGTGAAGCTCACCGAGACGGCGATCCGGGCGCTGGAGACGTACCAGACCCACAAGGTGAGAACCGAAGCCGAGCCGAGCCGGAGCCGGAGCCGGAGCCGGAGCCGAGCCGGAGCCGAGCCGAGCCGGAGCCGGAGCCGAGCCGGAGCCGGAGCCGGAGCCGGAGCCGAGCCGGAGCCGAGCCGGAGCCGGAGCCGGAGCCGGAGCCGAGCCGAGCCGAGCCGGAGCCGGAGCCGAGCCGGAGCCGAGCCGAGCCGGAGCCGGAGCCGGAGCCGGAGCCGGAGCCGGACCCGGAGCCGGAGCCGAGCCGGAGCCGAGCCGGAGCCGAGCCGAGCCGGAGCCGGAGCCGGAGCCGGAGCCGAGCCGGAGCCGGAGCCGGAGCCGGAGCCGAGCCGGAGCCGAGCCGAAGCCGGAGCCGGAGCCGGAGCCGAGCCGGAGCCGAGCCGGAGCCGGAGCCGGGCCGGGCTGCGGAGCGGAGTGGGCGCTCCTGCCCAGCTCTCGTCCGCTCCCGTCCTGTCCCGGCCGGTCCCGGCGGGGCAGTCACGGAGCGGGGGGCAGGCGCCGCCTCAGCCCCGGGAGGATTCTGTCCTCCCTCCCGGGGCCGTTCTCTCCGCCTCAGCCCCGGGAGGATTCTCTCAGTTCCGGACAGTCCCAGGCCGGCCGGCGGGCGGCGTCCGTCCTGGATGCATGCCCCTTCCGCGGGTGGCAGCTGGGCGGGGGCAGGGAGGCTCCCCCGAGTCCAAGCGGGGCTCCGAGGGCGGTCGCAACGCGTCCCTGAGGGGGAGAGGCTCAGACGGACCCGCCGCTCCCCGGGGAGCGGACAGCCCCCGGACACCCCGGCTAAAAGGAGAGAAAAACACTCGGGACAGAGTGGATACAGAGCCCGGGACCCGCCCGGCAGACCGGGGACGGAGGCGACAGCGGGAGAAGGGGCAGAGTCGGGACAGAGGCTCGGGGACAGCTGTCTGAAGGAGCAGTTGGGGGGGGGGGGGGCACTGAAACGCACACACAGACCCCATTGGGGGGTAACGGGGGTGGGGGGTAATTCAGAGGCACCCACCAAGTGGAGGTAGAATGAATGACACAGGGACACCCACCCGTATGGGAGAGGAGCGGCGGGGACCGAAGTGTGTGCGGGAGGAGCAGAGAGAGACTGATATCCAGACAGAAAACACCAAGGCCAGGGACATGTGCACACGGGAACGTGAATTGGGGTACAGGCTCAATAGAAGGCATAGAGACACCCCCAGGGAGGAAAACACACATGCATGGGAGCCATACATGGGAAGAGAGCGACTCATGAATTCACAAGTGGAAGTGCATACACATAGAGGAGAGGGACGTTGGCATAGAGTGAAAGGACAAGCACCGGGGGAGTCTAAAGGCTGAACAGATATTCAGGGATCTGGGAAAAGCCCCACCATAGTTGAGGACAGAGAAATATGGATCGAGAGGGATGCACAGATAAATGTGAACAGGCTCACAAAGTTACCCAGGATACTAATGGAAAGGTGAAAAGAAAAAATGCAGAGGAGAAACAGGCCAGATTCGGGGGCAGGATAGGCTCGGAGACAGACACGAAGCTAGAGAAGAATGCAGCCTGGCAGAGGAAGAGGATGAGAATGGGTTTAAGTATAGGAAAAGTGGACTTGGGGAGGAAAGAGGGATTATGGACAAAAACAAAGTCATGGGGGTGACAGTAAGGGCATGTAGAGGTGGGAGAGAAAGACTCAAGACAGACAGGTGTGGTTAAGAGGGGAAAAAAAGTCTCACAAGGAGAGAGATATGTACACCCTGAAAGAGATATGTACACCCTGAAAGATAGATAGAAAGAAACATACACACAACGTGAAGGGAAAAGAGTGGATACAGAGGATGACAAAGACTGACTTAGTTTTATCCTGAGAACAACCCTGACATATTGGGAGAGATGTGCTGTTTAGAGGGTAGCAGGATGATTAAGTGATTCAGAGTCTGTGCTGCCCTGCACCACCTCTGTGCCTCGGAGAAAGGAGACCCATTTATTTTCCCTACTTTTCTCTCTGGCATTCACTTATATGTTCCACTGCTTTCAATGTCTGGTTAGTATGGGGTTAAGATCAAGCAAATTCGAACCCAACAGCTTTCAGCTCTGGGCGTGGGTAGCAGGAAAAGTCTATCTTCCATCATCCTCGCTGAGAAGGGAAGGAAATCTCCCATCACCCCCTCTCCACAGTTAGCTTGCTCACTTGAGTCTTTGGATCAGTCTGGGGGTTAATATTAGCGGTGTTAGCTTTGGGCTTTTTCCATAAAGTTACTTTCCTCTTCCATCTGCTAACTGGTGGAATATGTGTACTCTTTGTGTAGGGACAGAGTGAGGTGTTAAGGAAAAATTTGTTGTTGTTTTTGGTTTTTTTGTCCCTTTATTTCTCTGTGCATGGGAGCCAGGTGGGATGGGTCAGACAGAAGATCCCTTTTCTCCCATCCACCAGGCTGGAGGAAAAACTGTTGCTGGTGCTGTACATAGTTCCTGGGTGCAGGAGGAGGAGGAGGAGGAGGGGGAAGGGAAGGGGAGGGGGAGGAAACCTGCTGACTTGGCATTTGCCACAGGACAAGGCCCAGCTCTGGGCTTAACCAGTTCCTATCCCAAGGCCAGACAGACCAGCGGTCAGTACAGCACCAACAGAACTTGTTAACATGCTTGGCAAAGCTATGAGTCAGGGTGAGGCTGCCTAGGCACTATGGATCAGAAGTGGGAAGAGTTTCAAGAGGTAGGGGAACTATCAGAAACTAGGGAGCTGCCACATTGACTTTTTTAAACCAGCTAATGGAAGGTTATTTCCCAATGCAGCCTCTTCCCATGCGATGTCTGACTAAATCAGACACAAAGTCTGAATCAGACACAAATTTATCTTAGAACTCACCCTGCATTAAAGTGCTTTTCCTCCTGACTAATAGTTTGATCCTAGTCAGCCAAATGATTGGTAGGGAAAAAGCAGCTACAGTCCTCTGCAGTCACTCCCAAAAAAGAAGTATACTGATCTATAAAAATATGCCAGTCTGGTTCTTATTTCACCCTGAGCCCTTGTTGGAATAAATTATAAAAACTTTAAGCTGCAGCTGTAATTGGGAATTGTACATATGTATCTGAATGTCGTGTAGGAGCAAAGAAGATTTAGGCCTGTGCTCACAGAAAAATTTGCTTCAGTTTCCCATATAAAATTTCCCTCACCCTTCCTGTGTTCTTCATTGTTAAAGAGATTGGTGCCAGAACAGCCAGCATCCCCCAAGTGACTTCAGGCTGGGCAAGGTTAAAGCTATTATTATTACTTCTCTCTGTCTGAGGTCTTTAAAGGGACAATACTTTCTAAGAGCCAGAAATTTCAGCATTGTAATTAATAGAACTTTCCCAAATTAAGCTTGTTCTTTGTCCATTTGAATTACTCTTCCAGGATAATCCATTTTGACTTGAAAATTGAGAGGCTTTGAGGAGATGAATTTAAAATCATTTGGGGGCTGTGAAATAGAAGAAATGAAAAGTTCTTAGTGGTAGTTGAGTGAACCTAAAAGAACTATGCAACGTAGAGTTCATGAAAATACTTGACTTTAATTAAAATTCTGAAATCTCTTATTTCTCAAATCACAATTCCTTACTACTTCAGAAGACATCTCAAACTAATTGATTTTAGTTATTTAAGTGCCCTCCTTTTTGTTGAAAAGAAGGATAATGCCACATGATTGTCAAATGTTTTTTCCTATGTAGTGTGATTTTTAAGTGTACAAATTAAGTCTATGAGTAAAAGCTGCAGTGAGAGATAATTTGTTTTATAAGAAATTTTCTAGTCAATTTGAATCTGGAAACAGTTTGAAACAGGTTATATGTGTGAGTGTGTTAACTTAAAAGGTTTTCATGACTTGCATTATGAACCAAACATGTTTGAGCAGATGAGTATGTGGATAATTTGCTGACATTAGCAAAGCTGACTTCTTAACTGCAGGTAAATGTAAGCTAGATAAAGAATAGGGCAAGTGAGACGTGAAATTTTTAAACATTTGCTGTCTGAATGTGCCAATATTTGGGGAAATGCATATTTTAATATAATTTTATCAGTTTTTCCTAACTACTTCCCCAGGAGCAGTATTGAATTTTAGTTAAATGGTTTGAATTAAGTGGTTTGTCAGTTACCATTAGTAAAAAATCATTTTGCAGTTTGAGTACTTAAACTGAAGATATAAAATCTTGTGCAAATTTTACTTTCATTTCACTGCCAATCTAATCAATTGAATATTGTTGTCTCTTGATGGAAATTTTTAAAGGCATTTGATTGATACTCAGTGAATGAATGAATGAAAAAGCATTTATTAAACTATGTGCAAAGCAATATTATTAATATGTCCATTTCCAGTTAATTATAGCATTTCTATTTAAAATCTTTTTAACTTTAAAGCTCCCTAAGCTATTTAATGTGTGTATATGACTGGGTGAAAGTTAATTTCTAGAAAGGAAGAATAATTATCACATTCATTAATTAGTATCCCATTCACACATTCTTTTGTAAAATCTAATAATTTTACATTTGAACAAAATTGTCTTGTATTTTTAGTACCTGGTAGTAAATAATGTACATATTCAAACATAAGCATTTAAAAATTCATAGTTTTAGGTTTTGCTTAGCATTAGGGCTTAAATCAATATTCTTAAGTACTAATATTTGTTGTCACAGAAGAAATTTTCAGAACTTAAACTAACAAAATGATTATCTGTGTAATATGTCTTGCTCATGACTTAATACATGTTTGAATCATACTTTACTTCACTGTAGAACCATTATACACTCTGAGTCCTAGATTATTTTAAATAAATTTCTTCAGTCTACTAGTTGATACCCTCACTATGTAGGTTTCCACAATAGGATTAATGGTCATTTAAGTATTCTAGTTAAGAGTTAGGATAAAGTAAAATCTCACCTTCTGCCAGAACTTTCTGGTCTCCCTAAATGCTAGCACCTTATGAGATTACTTTCAATTTTTCTTCCATGTGTCTTGTTTGAACACAGTTGTTTGCATAATTATGAGCGCCTTGTGGAAAGGGACTATTTTTTTCCTTTCTTTCTATCCCTAGCATTATCCCAGGCACATGATAGGATTGAATAAATTTGATAAATGCTTCTTGATTTGACTTAATGCTGTTTCTTGATTACCATCTTCTTCCCTCACTCCCATCAATATTCTGTTTCTAATTGTTATTAACATTTCTCAGTTTCCCTCCCATAAATATGATTTATACACAATTGACAAAATACATTTAACAAAAATCCCTCTTCACTTAAAGTAGCCAAGGTTGTCATTCAGTAAATCATGTATGTGGATTTTTAAATTTAAAATAATTTAAAATGCAAACCTTGATCTCAAGCTTTTTGACAAGCAAAATTAAAGATTTCATGCAGTAGAGAGTTCATAGGAATAGATCATTCAGTGATAACTAAAAGGTGATGATAAAAGAATTGTCTGAAAAGTTAGAGAACATGAAAGGAGAAAGTGGAAGGTGAAACATTATACATGTGTATACATGTATACACACATAAATACACACACATATGATTAGAAAGACATTTAAATCCTGAAATAATTATCAGTATGCTTAGTGACAACAACCCCAGGATCCAGCCTTTACATCTCTGTTTTTACTTTCAAAAATTAAAGAAGCAGTGTTCATACAGGCTTGTTAGATTGTGATCAGAGTCGAAGTTCCCAAAAGTTCTAAAATATAATTTTCAACTGTTGAGTCATTGGCATTATTTTGCAATAACCAGACTCTTCTCCTTATTTTACAAAGAGTACAGCCTGACCATTTCTTAGTTTTGGCTGGGTGTATTTGGAAACTAGGTATAAAAAAAAAAAAAAGATGTCACTGAAAGAGGATAGTATCCCAAGTGGTAAAGCATTTTAAATGACCTAATCTTTTTCCTTTTTTTGTATGTGTTGAAGTGATTTTTCAGAAAATTCCAATGCATTTTTTAAAAATATCATGCCTAGCTAAATTATTTTTGACTTAATTTCACCTAACCTTCTCCTTCAATTGTTTAAAAAAAATTTTTTTTTAAAAAGCAGGTAGCATTGTAACACAGTTCTAACTGGTTTTTCATGTCAAAATCACTGTTGGGAAATACGAAGCATAATCCAGGCCAGAGTTACTTTGGAAGGTTGTAGCTCTCTATTTTGCTTGGCTATGGAGGTATTACTTTCAATAGGTTATGTTAAACCTTCAGGAAGAACTGGTTCTAAGGATTCCACTGGCAACCTGGAAAGTACATACCTGGAACCCAGGAGACAGAATCCATGGTTGACATTTAAGGATGGGGGGGAAGGGGAGGACAGCACATTAAATAATGAGTACATAAATTATTTAAAACTTTATGTATCAAAATCCAGGACCTTAAACCCAGAAGTAATTGGTTGCTCCTGTTTGAATATAGAACATTTAGCCAGCATTTTCCAAACAAGAAGTTTGTTCTACTGGTACTGCAAGTAATTAAATTATTAATACAGACAAATAGGGTCATGCTTCAGCTTTCCTTATTGGAGAATGTGTCTGCTGTCAAACCATAAATGACCTTTAGATGACTGAAAGCAAATCTACAGATCTTGACTCTAGATTTTTACAATCCTTCCAGTGTTAAAGCTCAGAGATGTACACTAAATTTTTTCAGCTAAGTTAAAGGATGATTAGATAAGTGGTTTGTTTGGGTGAAGGTTTGAAAATTGATTTTTCTATCAAGAAAAATATCAGAATGTGAAATTAGAAGATTGTTATTTCTTAAGTCAAACTGAAAAGAAATCTTGAATGTAGTGGGTATTTTTTGTCTTTGCCTTTTTTTTCTCATAGCTAAGAGGATTTAGATTTTGAGATATGTGTTTTAAGTCCTTTTTTGATAGCTTTAATTGCATAACCTCTATAAATTATACATAGAACTTTGAGATTTCTGTTAATAGAAAAATTCTATTTTTGCTTGAAGACAGCCATTGTACTTCGTCATTCATGACTGTCATGAAGTTAAGTAACACTATTGTGATATGCACCCTTATTTATATTTTGAAGCTCCATTTCTAAGTCTAATAATTAAACTGTTGAAAAAAGGAAGTCATTTTTTTCCCTTGTCCTTCAATCTCTATTCTCCCATGTCTTTTGATTGTCTCAATTCCCTTTTAGTTTAATAATTTCTTTAAGGAAATTTAAAAACACACACTACTTGAGTACATAAAGCTTTCATTATACGTTTTTAAAAGTTAGAACAGTGCAGTTATCAACACTTGATTCATGGTTTGTTGAGGTAACCTGCCAGAAAATTTTTCTACTAAACAATGAACCTTGTTCACTGGATAGGGTCTGACCTGTCAAAGGAAGTTTGACAACAGAAAATCTATGCAAGAACAATCCAGTAGATTAAATTTTCCTCTAGGATGCACTTATTCACTTTGGGATCTAAATATTTATCTGGAGAAGACACTTTTACATGACTGCCTGTTAAAAAAAAATTTTCATTTCCACTGATGTTGCCTGTCAGCATTTTCTCCTGTGTGATAGAGGATTAAGTTACATATCTAGGCCAACAAAATAAGAGAAATAAAACCTCTACCTCTTGGCTTCCTTGAAGTCACAGCTAAAAATCTCACCTTCTGCATGAAGGCTTTCCCTATCCCTCTTAATCCTAACACCTCCTCTCTGTTGATAAGTTCCTATTTATCCTGTCTATAGTTTGTTTGCATGTTGTCCCGCTTGTTAAGACTGTGAGTGCCTCCAGAGAAGGGACTGTCTTTTGCTTTTCTTTGTATCCCTCAGTGTTTAGTGTGGTGCTTGTCACATAGTAGGCACTTAATTAAATGTTTATTGAATGACTGACCTTGGAACACATACTGTAAAAGGAGAGTTGAGTAATTTAATAGACATTTCTTGTTTCAATAAAAATATTAATGAGAAAGTGCTGGTATCAGATCTATAAAATATCCCATATCTTGAAAGAAAACAAGAATATTATTGAACCATAAATTTATTTGTTGTGTAGGACAGTTTCTTTGAAAGGCTTTTGGGTATCAGAATTATGAAGTTGACTATTATTTACGGTTTTAGTGATATGGGAATTGTTTGTGGTTTTTAACAAGTAATATAGACCTTTTTCCCCCCGTCTGTTTATTCTTAATATATATTTGCTGAATAAATGACTAGATCCTTTACAAATGGAAAATCCAGTTTTGTAGTATCTATATGTATATTGTTGAACTTTTCTTCTAAAATACCTAGGGGGTGGAAAACATCATTCTGTAGATCCAAGTTAGTGTTGGCATACTCATGGCTCAGTGTTAACTCTTAACATATGTTAAAACAATGCCAAGTTTTCTTTAGCTATCAGCAATCCAACTGCTTACAATATGTGTATAATATCAATGCAGATGTATTTTTGGAAGCTGAGTTCTATAGACCCTCCCTTAAGCTATGGAACCTTTCTAAGTTTTCAGTATAAAGCCATATGCCTTTTCATAAGCCTATATAGTGAGAGCTAGAAAGCGCTTTAGAAGTTACCTATTACAACCTCCTCATTTTACAAATGAACCAAGGCCTCGAGAGGTTAAGTAATTTGCCCAAGGTTATACAGGTAGAGAAATCACAGAGCCAGGATTCAGTCCTAGACTCCTGTCAAATTCAGCCTTCTTCCTACAGTACCATCTCACCTCTAAGCAAAACTTACTTTTACATTTTTCATTCTAAATCTTCAGCTCAGTTGGTCTTGATCATGGAAAACATAGTTCAGTTCCCTTTTATGAGGAACAGATAAATATAACAGATAAATTTATAAAGCAATGAAAAGGCCAAAGTGGATCTCTCTTGGGAAAAAAAAAGGCAAGGATGTTGTGCTCTAGCAGATACAAAGTAAAAGGTGATTCATAAGAATTCATTTTTTCTTTAGCCCACTGCTACAGATAAAAATTTCTCTTAAATTGAGCCATTTAAAATCCTAACATTGAAACAGTGCTTCTAATATCTTTGATGTTCTTAATGTTCAACCTATAATAAATATTCTTTTGCAATAGCTATTACTTAGTAGTATTCCTCCTCATAGAATGACGGTGTAATATAGTGGTAAAAGACTGGCCTTGGAGTTAGGAAAACCTGGGTTTGTCTTGTCTCTGATGCACAATAACTGTGTCCTGGTGGACAAGTCACTTAATTTTTCAGTGGCCCAGGCAACGAACTTTTTAAGACTTAAAAATTACAGTTGTCCATCTTGGATAGGGGATTAAAATCCTAATTCCAAAACAAATAAAAGTAACAAAAACCTTATTATTTTTGCTATATGGAACAGAGAATGGATCTTTTTTTTAACCCCCTTCTTACATCTTTAGGTTTGCTGTAATAACTAGCAATCAGTCAACTTGTTCTTTACCTGACAAACTGCATAATATCTTTACTTTAGTTGCTGAGTGTGATGCCTACGCATCTGCAGAGAAGAGTTATGATACATTTAGGTGACATAGTGGAATGCATGTTGGGCCTGGAATCAGGAAAACTGAGTTCACAATCCAGCTTCAGGCATTTAACTAGCTGTGTGACCCTGGGCAAGTCATTTTACCTCTGACTCAGTTTCTGTCACCTAAAAAATGGGAATAATAATAGTAACTACCTCCCAGAATTGTTGTGAAGATAAAATAAGATATGTAAAGGACTTTGCAAACTCTAAAACGTTATCTAAATACTAGTTGTTGCTGCTGCTGGATAGTATGATTTTCTGACCCTTTGAAGGGGGTATTTAATAAGAGTTTAGTATAAAGAAACTTATTACCCTGCCAGAATCTGGATTCTCTGTAGGTTTAGTATCTATTTTGTCACTATTTTCACCTCTCCTCCCATGAACCCAGGAAAATAAAGGTTGGTTGTATTTGATTTCACCACAAGGCTGTCGAGTTGTAAGGCTGTTGGGTGTTTTATCATAGCATTTCCTCTCACTGCCTACCCTTGTCCCTAGGCATACTTCCCCAACTAGATATTTAACTACATTGACCTTTAAAATAAAATATTTTTTTAAAGTATTGTCTTTAAATAGTATAGTAGACTTCTTAGGGAGGGAACATGATATTTTCTGCTAAAATGTAGGAAACTATATTGTAACAGCCAGTGCAGCAGTGAAAAGTATCATTACACTAAACTTTAAGGCTTTTTTTTTCTGTGTGGCAAGGGAAAGAAGTTCTTTGCCATCTATCTTTTAGTCTTTTGGATGCAGAAAAAGGAAAAGACTAGCCAGTGATGATGATGGTTTGTATAGATTAAACCTCTTTTAAAATTATCATGTGAAATGCATACATCTACAATAGAGAAGGAATGTAATCACAAAATAGCAGGTTACATTCCTTTGTCATGAAAGTGAAATGGGGGCAGGGGGGAGAAAAAAATCAACAGATTGGCCGTGCCTCAAAATATAGAACTCATTCTGCTCTTAAGATTCACCTGCTCTTTACTGAGAAGAGGAAAACCTGCTGAATTCATGATTGGTTCTCAAACACCAAATTTCCATAGACAAAGTTTGGGAAACATTTGACCCAGTCTTAAGATGAATCAAGGACCACAAAGTTTGTTACTTTGTGTCACAGCAATAGCATTGGAATAGGTGGAAGTGTCCTAAATCAGTATGAAGTTGCTTCTCTGCATAAAATCATGGTAGCTGGAGGCAACCTAGAAACTTGCTGAATTGAAAGGGGAAGCCTGCTGGGAATTCTCAGCAAGACAGAACCAAATTATCCCAGAATTGGAAGGTGCTTCCTAATCGAACTCCTGCCTAAGCAAAAATTGCCTCTAAATCATCCTGAACAAATAGGAATTTAATGCCATTTGAAGACATGGAACTCCTTTCCACTTTTTGTGCAGTCACAGAAAGTTCATGCATTTTTTTCATACAAACAGTTGTCTAGCTTAGGGTCTAGATGGGTGGCACAGTGGATGGAGCTCTGGAGCTGGAGTCAAAAGAACATGAGTTCAAATCTGATCTGATCAGATCTGATCAAATCAAATCTCAGATACTTAACCAACTTTACTTGGGCAACTCACTTAACCCTGATTGCTTCAGTTTCCACATCTGTAAAATGAGCTGGAGAAGGAAATGACAAACCACTCTAGTTAATCTTTGCCAAGAAAATCCCAAATGGGGTCATGGAAAGTCAGACATCCTGAAACAACTCAACAACAAAATTGTCTAGCTTTGCCTCCTCTATCCTATACCTTTGCAGTTTTTAAAAATCCAAGTACAGAATCTAGTCTTACTCATTTTCACCTTATTTCAGTCTGTTATTCTAGCTAGACATCAATAAAAACAATTGAATAAATACATAACATGAGGGGCACTATTTTAACCCAAACTCCCTAATTTTTAACAAAACAATTCATAACACAAGCAAATGTTTTTTTGTCTTGTATCCTTTTGGCTCTGTCCAAAATTATATGACCTTTTGGCCTTGTTTTTCCTTTGCAGATTTTTATAAGTAAATGACATCTGTGCTTTCATCCAAGTTCTTAATACAAATACAAATATTTTAATACAAATATTGAACAGCCTGTTAAGGAGTTAAGTAAGGATAGATCTGTAGGACAGAGCACTAGAGAACTTCAAAGCTGAAATCAATCCAATTACTTTTTTAAATTACTTTTTAATTTTGAATGTAAACACCAAAAAAGGGTATTTCCACATACAGAACAAAAAGAATTGAATGTTAAACTTTGAATTTCCATTTTATACCAGTTAAGTATTTTTAAAAGCATGTAATAAATTCCACATATCGCTTTCAAAATTGTCTTGTGTGTCTTTGCTTCCTTCTGAACAATCCTCTGGTTCTCTGTGCATTTGAAAAAAATGTCTCAATGGAACCTGACTCCTCTCTTTTCTCCTAACCTATCCCCTATTGAAAACCCAAGAAAGGGGAGGGGAAAAAGCCCATTGTAACAAATAAGCATAGTCAAGTAAAACAAATCCACATAGTAGCCATCTGACACACACATCTCTGTGTGTCAGAAGGTGGGTAACGTGTTAGCCTGTAGTTCCTCTGGAGATAGTTATTCATTGCCTTGATGAAAGTTCATAACTGCAGTTGTTTTTCTTTGCAATGTTGTTATGCTTGCACAATCTCTTGCTTCTGCTCACTTCCCTTTGCATGGGTTCATACTCCCTATGATTCTCAGAAGTCATGTTTTTCATAGTTTCCTATGGCTCAATAGTATTCCATTGAATTCACATATCACAGTTTGTTCACATTCCCCAACTGATGAACAACCTTCACATTCTAGTTCTTTGCTTTTCTTCTGTTTTAATTTCTCCATCAGGATCAAAGCATTTTATTCTGCTCTTGACTTACGAAGAGAAAGTGGTAACTTTCCTGTTATCCAAATAATGAACTCTCTGAAAACTAGAATAGATTAAAGAGACTCTGAGACATAAATTCATACATTCTTCTTCCACTTCTTTGCTTTATAGCTTTCATTTCGTTTTTTTCTGTCAGTTCGTTTCTTGTAAGTACTTGTGTAGTTCTTATGAAACATGCATTTTTTTCCCCTTAGGTCTCTGCTTACAGTCATTGGAGAGTGACTTTCCTTTTGAAGGAGCTCTACATTTTTTTTATTGTATACTGGTCAGTGTCTTCTTTGATTTTTTTTCATCTCTCCGGCTTTATTTCCTACACTAGGGCTTCATGCCAGGAACAGGCTCTGCCTAGTGCGTTGCTCTTTGGGCGGGGTGGTCAGGCTGGCTTAGTAGTTTTGCCCTGTGTCACCTGAGTTCCTGGACTGAAGATCTCTTTCCTGGGTTAGGCTTGCCTACTCCTTCATCTTTGAGATTTAGAGCATTGACTCTTCAGGGCCTTCTGGGGTCTGTCAGGACAAGTGACAAGGGATCTCTCGGTTGTCCTGCCGAGAGTTATGTTCACTGTTGCCCTCCAGGGCTCCTAAGGGCCCCTTGGTAGGTTTACAGCCACCCTGGGACTTTCTGGGAAAGCCCTTCTCTCTTGCTTCCTCAAGACAGAAAGCCCTGCAGGCTGTGAATGTCTGTGGCCCTTCTCTGGTCAGCTGGGAAGCTGGAGCTTATATATCTGTGGCACTAGCTTTGCTGATGATACTTTCTGGATGGAAAAAGTCACCTACTGCTCTGTACTTTCTCATTGGTTTTCTTGGTCATTGTTCAGTCTAGTGAGAATTTCAGGGTTTTGCTGAAGTAAATAGGGAAGCTATGTAGCCCACCTCAGTTCGGGCAGCTGTCTTGGCCAGAAGTCTTCCAACCTATTATTTACTCATTTTTGGATCTCATCATTTCAACCAGTTCATTTTGATTTATTTTATTGCTGTATTTTGTACTTATAGCACTTTTGTTTACAAAATATATGCTTTCTTCCTTACCACTCCTAGAGAATTTTCCCTTATAAGAAGGAAAAGGAGTGGAGGAGCAGGGAACAGAACGGCTCGGCAAACCAATTAAAATACATCAGCCACGTCCGACAGTATTTACAGTGCACCAAGCTCTCAGTCCTCCACCTCTGCAAAGAAAGGAAGGAAGTGATTTTTCTCTTCTCTGGGTCAAACTTGATTATTATAATTAGGCAGTTCTCAAAAAAACCAAATATTTGTTAAGAGCCATGGATTTGTGATTTCACAGTTGTCAGTGGCCCCTCCAGGAGAGCAGATTCTTGTCAGTGTCATTCAGTCAATAAGCATTTGTGGAACACTTACTGTGTATCAGCACTGGGCTAAACGCTAGTGATGTAAAGGAAAGCTAACGATAACCCCTCCTTCCAAAGAGCTCATCATCTGGTAGGGGAGACATCATGGAAACAACTATGTACAAGCAAGGTGAACGTAATCAAGAAAAGCAAAGGACTAGCATTATCAGAGATTAGGAAAGGTTCCTTGTAAAAGGTAGGATTTTATCTGTGACTTGGTCAAAGCTAGACAGGAGAGGTGAGAAGGGAGAGAATTCCAATGAAAATGCTTGGAGTTGGGATATAGTGTCCTGGGCAAGGCACCTCTGGAGGCCCATGTTCTCCCAGAAGTTCACTACTGGTTCAGCCGCCATTCTGAGTGAGGCCTTCCTCTCTCTTGACCCCAAGAGGCTACCAGTAGAATAGAGGTGGTCCATCAGGTGTTCTTGCTCTTGCTGTATCAACCAGCCAATCATCTTTTTTGTTTATACATCTCTGTGGCAACACCCTTTACAAGACTTATTAATTTACAGTCCTTCATAATTCATCAGAGACCATTCAAATGCTCCATGTGCCTCTCCACTATCCCCTCAGCTCCTGTGACTTTAACTGTCATCTATCTCCATGCACATGACTCAGCTTCAGATACACGGCCCCTGTCTTTTCCCCGATCTTCAGCCCTGCATTACTGCTTACTTCTTGGACATATCAAACTGAATGTCCCAAAGACATTTTAACCTCAACATGTCCAAAACTGAACACCATAAGTTTTCCCCAAATCCCTCCATCTTTGCTATTTTGTTGAAAGGCACCGCCATCTTTCTAGTTTTTCAGGTTAGTAACTAGGTTCCTCATTCTCCTTCATCCCTCATATCCAATTAGTTGCCAAATCTGGCTGTTTCTAGCTCTTCCATGTCACCTATTCTGTCCACTCACACAGTTCCCACCTTAATTTAAGCCTGTACTACCTCTTACTAGGTTACTGCAATAGCCTCTGAATGAGTCTCGCTGCCTCAAGTCTCTCCCTACTCTAGTCCATCCTACATACTGCTGCCATGATGATTTTCCTTAAGCACAGATCTTTCCACATGACTACCCTACTCAAGTAAGCTCCATTGATTTCCTATTTCCTCTATGATCAAATAAAAATTCCCCTGTTTAGCTGTCAAAGCCCTGCATAATCCTGGTCCTTTGGCACTCTACTTTCCCAACTGCATTAGATAATACTTCTTCACCCTGACAGTGAAGGAGTCAAACTGGCCTGCCCTTCTGTTCTCAGTCCTAATGCTCTCATCTCTGACCTTTATCCTATGCCTCTCCCTCATAAAAGTCTTTCACTTGCTATAAGATATACTTTTAAGCACCATCTTCTACATGAAGCCTCTCCTAATTCCTCCTAACTGCCAGCACCCTCTCCAGCTGCCTTGTATGTATATATACCTTCTATTATATTGTTTATCTCTATATTTTGTAAATATACCTTGTGTATTTTATATGTATGTGTATATATGCTACATGCATTTTTATACATCCTTGTCTCTTTAAAATATAAGCTCTTTGTGTGTAGGGATTGTTTTAGTTTTTGTATTTGTATCCCCAGCACCTAGCACATTGCATGGGACATAGTAGGAATTTCATAAATGCTTGCTGTTTGATTAATGCTCATTTTCAGTTCTTTGGAGTTAGTTATATAGAAAGCTCTAATACTATAAAATATTTTGCATTTTGTATGAGGTGGAATGGATGGGGCTGGACCTATGATTGCACTAGAACTTCCACTGAGGAAATTCCCTCTGCCAGTTCAAATCAGCACCTTTGCCGTTTATAGCTTTTGAGAGTAGCCTGGGACTCAAAATTTAGTACTTGTGTCAGAGGTGTGACTTGAACCCAAGACTTCCTGACTCCAGAGGAGGCTTTCTGTGCTTCCCACTCCTACGCCCCAGCACTGTTGCCTACTCCTTCTGACTGTAAGAGGTTGAGGAACATTTATAACAAGTCCATAACATTTCATTTATCATGTAATTGGAACATTTGACAAAAGGAGTTTCCTTAGGTCTAATTTGCAATTCAGTTTCTTGTCTGACTTGTAGATAGATAGATATAAGACTTGTGTTTTTTTCCCTTATGCTAAATCCTGCAAAACTACTTTTACCTTTGAAAGTATTACTCGGTGCAGATATTTAGGTATAGTTTGACAGTTTAAATGCTTTGTTAATATTTAACTAATTTTCAGTGTAAATTTCCTCTGTAGTTTCATCATTTTGAAATATGCCATTTCCTTCTGGCCAATTAAATGTGCATAAAATTAATTTGTCTTTCTTTATCTTACGGCCACTACAGTTAAGTCATGTTTGTTTAGATTTAGCCTAGAAACCTAAAAATATTCTTAACCAGTAAGTTTACTATAATCGTGTTCATTCTTGAGACTTCACTAGTCTTAATATCTGTCCCTTCAGTATGGAGAGCTTTTAGATAATATAAAACATGCTATGAAGTGTTCTGCTTGTCTCTTCCTGTTGCATTTTTTATGGCATTCAAGAGCTGCAATGCAGGATTGTACATAGAGCCTGGAATTAGAATTTAAAACAGTATATTATTTGAGGCTATTTTAAGTCATTCTGCTTATAGATATATTCTGCTTGTTAGCTTTTTACTAAAGAACTTGTATTCTGGCATACTTGAATTTATATGCAAGGTTCCTTTATTAGTTGTGAGATTTTCAGTTTTTCAGTGAAAGAATGAGAATACAATCCCTTAGAAGTGTGTTCCATTACAGTGGGCCATTCCTTATCACTAGAATTACATTTAGTGACAGAGATGTGCTTCTTGGAGATTTCTTTTTTTCTATGTCAAAGTGTTTTAACTCCACAAGAGAAAAATTGTAATGATTATGTAAAAACTGTCTTTCTTTAGAATCAAAATACCAAAATGATGATGAAAAGGTTCTTTTCTCCATCTTTCTATTTCTGTACTGAACCATTCTGGAAAGATAACTGCCTTTTTACAAATTTCTAGGGAAAGCATTCTGTTGGCTCACAGTCCTAAAATTCATGTATTCAGCAACTATATTTTAAGCAGCTGCTGTGTTTTGAGGACAATATATTAGGTAGCCATAGAAATGGAAGACACAGTACCTGCCTTCTAGGAGCTTCCATTATCACTAGAGAGCCAAGTCACTCATTATGGAAGAACTTACAGAGCAGTAATAAGGAGCAGTGCTAATAGCTGACATTTGTATAGCACTTTAAGAGCTTTGGAAAACATTTAACAGGCATTATTTAATTCGATTCTCACAATCACCCTGTAAGTTAAGTACTCTAGGTATTTTACATATGAAGGAACTAAGGCTAAATAAGAGAAGTAAAATGATTTGTCAGGCAAATAACTAGTGAATGTTGAAAGCAGAGATTTCTAAGTCTTCTGATTCCAAGTCCTGGGTTTATTCCATTTCACCAATCTGTCTCTCTAGTGCTTAGCATAACATTATAGTTAAGTGTCTTGGAACTAGAAGCTAGGCAGTGATCAGCATGGGGTATGTATAATCTGGGAAGTTTTCTTAGATTCTTTCTTAGAATCAATCAAATATTGATTTGAGTTATGAGGGAATTGAGTGATCAAGCTGGACTGACCAAGAGGGCTCAGGAACTCTTCTGGCAAAGGGGAACAGCATGGGACAAAAGCAAAGGAAAACAAATCACTTCACCTTTGGGAGACTGTTTCATCTGTGAAATGAAGGGGTTGAGGTCTCTTCCAGTTCTAAAATAAATGATCCTGTGAACCCAGTTTTTCAATATAATCCTTCATTTTCCCTGCCCCCCTTTGTAATGTATAGGAGTTACCCTTCTTCATTACCAGAGCTTAGTGCAGGCCATCATCACCTTACACCAGGATCTCTGCAGCAGTAGTCCAAAATGATCAACAGTTTCTTCCAATATATAGTTTGTCTAGTTTTATCTTCTGAAAGCACCCCATTCGAGAAGTTGCCTATTGTCTGTTTCATTTAATTTAGATTCCCTTACCCAATTTTCAGAACTTTCTATAATTTTGCCTCCATTCTACCTATCAATTTATTTCCCTTTATTTCCCATTATTTCCAAATTCAGAATTGTTTCTTTCTGGTACACATCATACCCATCCTGTCCCCTGTGGTCATTATACTCATTCTTGACTTGATTTTGCTCATGCTATATCCCTCAGTTCCTTCTTCTTTCTTGTAGCCTGCCTTAGCGAGTCTGTCCTACTTGCTCTGTTCTCTCGTTTTTCAGAATCACTATTTGTATAACTGGTGCACAGCTTAATACCCCATTGTTCTATATCATAAACTGCTCAGGGCCAGGGAATCATGTCTTATATTTGTGTATCTCTCATAGTACTTGATATGGTGTTGAGTCTAAGTATTAATACATTATTGATTGATGTGGGGATTGAAGGAGAAATAAGGCCAAAAATAAGTCTGAAGTTGTGAGTCCATGAGACCAGGATGCTCATGGTTGTCCCTGGTAAAAATAGAGAAAGGGTTCCTCTTTTGATGGAGGGTGAGAGGGAAGAAAGTAAATTTTCAACATTTCATATAAGGAGAAATTAGAGTGTACTTCCAGAGATGTCTTTTAGGCATTTGGAGTCATAAGATGAGAGAGGGAAGAGAATCAGAATGGAGGTGCAGATTTGGGGGAAGTTATTTAAAGGTAGTAGCTAAAACTGTAAGAGTAATGAGCTTCCTGATGAAACAAATATAGAATGAGGAGAAGAGGACCAAGGAGAGGCGTTCTGAGATAACTACAATTAAGGACTGGAGAAAGAAGAAGAGGCAGAGGCAGAAGAAAAGCACATTAAGGGTGTGGGGTCAAATGCCAAGAAACAAGACAGGTTCAAAAAGAAAGTGTCAAGATTACCTAATAGCCACAACAGCAATAATCGCTAACATTTCTATAGGGCTCTGAGGTTTGCAAAGCACTCACATGTTACCTCATTTGATCCTTACAATAAGCTTGTGAGAGAAGTGCTATAATTATCATTCCCATTTTACAGATGAAGAAACTGAGGATGAGAAGGTAAGTGACTTGTCTAGGGTCAATCAGCTACTAAGCGTCTGAGGCAGAATTTTAACTCTGGTCTTCCTGACTTCCACATCCTACCACCCACGTAGCCAGCTCCCTGTGTGGATTAGGAGCAATAACCTTTCTACATGGAAGATTAAGAATATGAGAAGTGATGAGGTCATTGTGTGGCTTTAGAGAGCAGTTTGAATGGAATGGTGAAGTCCGAGGCAGGCAGGGATAGACCACCTCAGTTCTGGCAGTTTAACTGTGAAAGACAGCAGAAGAAATTGGATGAATGGATGGATAGATAAATGGATAACCTGCAGTTAATAGTTTTACACCCATAGCTCCAAAACCAACAAATGAATTTACCTGTTAAGAAGTTTGGTTTTTGTTGATAAGCCTACAAGTAGCAATTATGTTCATAATTTTATTTTCAACTTCAGACACTTAACTGTGTGACTCTGAGCAAGTCATTTACTCTTTTTGCCTCAGTTTCTTTGTATGTAAAGTAGGAATAATTATAACAACCTCCCAAGGTGGTTTAAGGACCAAATGAGACAGTAATTGCAAAGTGCTTAGCACAGTGACTGGCACAGAGTAAGCACTGTATAAATATGATTTATTATCATTATTATTATTATAGTACCTAGGCATGTAATATTATTCCGGAAAGCTTTATTTTTGTCCATTTTCATGAATTACAGATAGATGTTTCTCTTTAGTTGTTGTATAAAGATAATATCCCTTTGAATCAGGGGCTTCTAATTTACCTATATCTATTTAACTAACTGTCACTCCCATATTACTGATATTACAGTGTGAAGAAAATTTTTATAAACTGTAAATTTAAAAAAAAAACAAAGAGAAAGAACATAGAAGTGTTTGTGCATGCTTATATATTTTTATCTGTGCCATAACAAGAAATTGTATTCAGTATTCTTGTTATTCTACATTGAGTATGAGGTATAGATTCACTCCATGGGATAGATGTGTTCAATTCAACAAACCCAGATTGAGTACAACCAGCTTAGTGTTTGACAGTGTTTGTTGAGTGACTGAATACTCCTGGATTCTAAAACTCAATTTACAACCTAGATTGGGGGATGTGGGAAGGTACAAAAAAAGTGAAAGGAAAATAAATGTTTTTAAAACTAAAATTTTGGAAGATGCATTTATCTCCTCCCTGCCAAAAATGGTCCTAAGATAGATCATATTTAAAAATGAAACAAATCTTTTAAAGTTACATATTTAAAAGTAAAATTACTTTCTGACCAACTATTCAACTCAAATTACAAAGGACACAAACAAGTTTTATAATAAAACTGAAAATCTTATACCAGAAAATATATTCTTTTGGAGCTAGATTGTTGGGAAGAAATACACCTAAATACCCCATATACTAAGCTGGCCCTTGGTTTCATCTCTGGTAAAATGGAAAAGGAGGTGGTGGTACAGAGTCTTCACCAAATGTTCTGAAACATTTTAGTTACTTAATTTATACCAGCGAACTGCATTTCTGTATTTCTCTTTGGTTTCTCTTTTCCCCCCCCAGTCTTAAAATTTTTGAGAAACTGAGCAAGAATATATACTTTTACGGCATGTAATCAACAAATTCAGTCCGTATGGGGAGAACATTTAAAAATGGGAACTTTTTTAGGTTTTATAGTTCAAGCAACATTATATCTTTTATCATGTAACCTTAGTCTCATAATTCTGTTAAAAGTAAGATAATTATATTTTTTTTGTGAGACATAACCTCACCAAGTTTGCAAAGGATTTGAAGTTTTTAAGAGATTATTACTATGTTACTCTAACATAGGTTAAGCTAATTGATGTGGTTTTTTTGTCTTTTTTTTAAATAGAATTTAACTCCTTCCAGACCTTCAATTCAGTTTCAAGGACTCCAAGGGGTGAGTATTCTTTCTCTTTCATAATTTTTCAGGAAAGTGTCTTTTAAAAATTTTGCCTTTTATGTTCAAATTTCTAATCTGTTGTTTTCACCTGTTCCTCTTACAATCAGTGATAACTAAGGGTACTAGGTATCCTAAGCTCATGGTTTGGTTTGATAAGCACTTAGGCTGTTCGTCCTTTGTGAATTTGAAGTAAGAAAGTAGATATACGTAACTAAAGTGTAAATTACTAAAATAATTTTAATAGAGCAAGACATGAATTACTTTCACTATTTTTATAGACTGTATAACTGATCATATAATATTCTAGCTCCATTTGATGATACCCTAAGAAATTAACAATTATAAGGAAAACATAAATACCAATGTTTTTAAATGGAAAAAAAATCCAATTTATCAGAATTCAATATTGGAAGAACTTTTTAGTATTTGGAGATGCGTAAAATGGAATGAGTTTCCTTTTTAATTAGTGAGATCCCTGTCACTGGAATTATTCAAGCAACAGTTAGCTGACTGACCAACCAACCACTTTTCAGGAATGTTGTAGAAGGTACTCTTACAATTAGAAAGAGTTGGTCTATACTATGATACTGTGCTTTACTCTAAAGAATTAAAAACAAACAACCTATGGCTCTCTAATTGCCAGTATTGAGTGTAATATGGCAAAATTTCAAAATGTATTTAAAGTGTATAAGTATAATATGTGAATAGAAAATTAAGATTTTCTTATACATATAGTAGTAGCAGGTTTAAAGAATATAGCAGTTTTCTATGTTCAGTTTATTGCTTCACTTAGCTACATAAAAAATGACAGAAACTCCAGACATAGGATATTCATTACAGAGAAACCTGTAATTAAAATTGATGATATATATACATATAAATTAAAGAAATCAAATATAAGTAATATTAATTTTATAGAAAAGCAGATAGGTTCATTTTCTGTATATACCACACGAATACAAATCCCTTCCCTTATATGTCTGTCTTAAGCATTGATTATGTTATGTGTTTTTTTTTAAATACATACATTTCTGGAAGTTAGTTTTCTTGCCAAAGAGGAAAAGGAGTTGAAGAAAAAACTTTTGATTTGGTGATACTTATACATATTATTGTTTCTGTTGCCCCCCCCCCCCCTTTTAGCTATATAAAGGGAATGTGCTTTTGGTTTGGTTTTTTTTTTATTTTTAGTTTGAAAAATAAAGTTCTATACACCTTTTTATTATTTTAATAATTCCAGGGACCAAGAAATATCATGCTACCCATTCACATCAGTTCTTAAGAAATAAGTTATAGGAGCTCCCCCGCCCCTTTTCCCTTAAATCTGTGTTGTAACAGATTTTTATATTCTTCTTTAGTAAAAATCTTCACATCCGTTAGGGCTGAGCCATGTACATGGGAGCATTTCTCTAACGGACACCCCACAAATGAGATGTAAGATGAAGCAGTTTTCTAGGTTGGATTTTGCTCTGGAAGAGGCATTGTACTGCTCGGCCCCATTGCACAGTGATAATGGAGTCATTTTAAAAGTTTTACAATCGAGGAGTTTAGGGCTTGAAAAGGACCTTAGAGATATGGTGTAACTCCTTTCTTTGCAGATATGGAAACCAAAGAATTTGTGGAAGGTTGCACAAAGTAGTAAGCATGAGCAGAATTCAGACCTTGGTTCTTGGACCGAATCTGGGACTCTGATAACATTCATTGGTTTAGAAGAATTTCTTTTTGATATGTGAATCTTTACGGCATCCTTAACTCTTTCATAGGGATAAAATTCTAGACTTTCTGAGGATTTTCACCAGCACACTAGGGAGGAGGTGAGAAATGAGAGTCAGAGCCTACTCTACTTGCCCCTCCTTTGCAGACACATGACCATATCTCAGGCCTCTTTGTCCATTTTTCTTTTCCTCTCTCCTCCCAGTTGGGGAGGGGACACAATTGGTCAGAGGGATACCAAGTTAGAGTCAACCATACTGACCTGGGGGGAGGAAGGAAGGCTGAGGTTTGTAGCATTCCAAATTAGTCCTTATAGTTTAATTTAACCATTAGTAACTCAGGCATTGTGAAGGAGCTTGACTCTTTGTGAAACACTGGCTGCCTCCAAGCCCTGGGCAGAATTACAAAGTTTATCTTGGGAATCATTCCAACTGCCTTTCAGAACTTTTCTCCTTCATCCTGAGGATTGGAGAATTAAGGATAAAGAAGATCCGCAAGCAGGTGTATCTGACTTTTGGTCTTGCTTATTTGGAGCTCACACCTTCTTCCCCCTTCTACTCCCCCGTTACCTCCCCCTACCTCCACCCCTCCACTCACTTTAACTAGTTCAGCTGGTAACAATGTGAATTCAGATTTGTTTAGTAACATGTACCCACCCACCCCTTCCTCCCTTTAGTGGAGCTGTCTGTACTACTTGAGGGCTCAGTAAAAATAGATTCATTGCTGGGAAGATAGTTTTGGTTGACAAAACCCACAGCAAATTTGTGAAACAATAAATGTAAGTCTCCTGCGTTTCATTTTTATCTTAGAGACTCTGGTAATAAAATAAACTAGTATAAACCTTCCTGAAGGAATATCTGCTTATGAAGTTTTCATGTGTGATAAGTAGACCTTTTTTTGGTAGGGGAGGGGTACCCAAACCCCTCATTTCATCAGTATAGAAAATCTTCAGTTTGAAAATATTCTCCTCTAATGAAGAATTAGTTTGTTCGTCATAGTCTCAGCCTATGCCACTGAGTAGTTAAGGGACTTGCTCAAGGACACAGAGATATTATATATCGGGAACAAGAGTTGAACCCAGGTCGTCTTGACTACATGTATGACTATACTATACTATACCATATATGACTATACAATGCCATGCTATATAGATGAAACTTAAAAACTTGATGGTTTCTGTAAATTTATATTTGCACCCTGTGTTTTTTCCTCTGAAGGAAATTTTCAGAAGCTCTTTCAGTAAGGTGGTTGAGACATTTCTGAGATATTCATACCTCTTCCTTGAAGGGATTCAGCAGTATTATTTACAATGTTACATTCCTTAGGTGTTAGCATTGGTTTAAAATCTTCATTAATTGTCGTGCCTATTTAGTTTATAGGCCTATTCAAAAATGAATTGAAATGTTGTTAAAATTCCAGTGGCATCTTAAAGCTGAATGTTCACCTCTCTTCTGTTGTACCTGCTGAGACCTGTGCTGAATCCTTCATGGTACAGGTTTTTTCCCTCTTGCTCGTCATGCCATTGTTTTTTAGTAATATCTTTTGGAGATCAGCATTTTCCATTTTGTACAAATGAACCTTCAGTTTGGCTCTCAAGTGTATTTCACTTTTGTGTCTGAACATGTTCAAGTTTAGATTTTCCTCTGTGTGCAAACTGAAATGTCAAACAAGCTATAGATGATCTAATAATTCATTTTAATTAAAATGAGTGAAAATTCTGAATAACTTAATTCCCTTGTCTTCTATTCTATAGTTCCTGCAGATATATTCTAAAGGGTACAGTGTGAATAGGTTTTAATATTCTCTCTTTTTAAAAAGCTAACATAATTAGATTGTCCTATTTATAAAGCACTAAGTGCTACAAAAAGGAGAAACAGGGAAATGTTCCAGTGAGAATAGGGAATATTTTCTAAAACTGGTATGTGTCAGGACTCTTTATATACCTCTTGAAAAAATGCAGTATTCACATTCTGATTAATTAAACAGAACATCTTTGTACAAGTTCTCAAACCCATATCCAGAATGCTCATATGTAAAATTTTTATAGTGACTGTTAAGATTCTTTTTATAGGTAAATATTATTGAACAGTAAAGATGGTTATTTTTGCTAGAACTCTATTTGAGCTATTGTACTGGCATGCTAAAATTATTTAATTCAAAGGCGCGTATTAGTGATATGCTAAGCCTCTCGATTTTATTTCATTTCCTCATAAGATTGTTAAAGTGCAGAACACAATTCCTTTATATACCAAAAATGTATGTGACATGGGCAGTCCCAGCAATTTGTATTCTAGAGGCGTGTGGTTGTTGTTTTTTTAAAATAAATCTGATATTTTTCTGATCTTTGGATGTGAGTATTTATTAAGTGCCTATTGTATGGCAGGCATTGTGCTAGACTGTAAATACAAGGAATGAAACACTCACTACCTGCAGGGAGCTTGCCTTCTAATGGGCAAGACAAAAAAATACATAATGTAAATCTAAAAATATACACAGCATAAATATAAAGTTAGTAAATACGTATGTATGTCTGCATGTACATGTACAATGCAGAGTAGTTGGGAGAGGGAGCAGTTGCGTGGGGGGGGTCAGAAACGATTTCATGTAGAAAATGATATTTCATCTGTATCTTAAGGGAAGATAAGAGGCATTTGAGGCAGCCAGTACATCAGCATAGAGATGAGAGATGGAATATTTTGAGTGAAGAACAAAGAGAAGGCCCTGTTTGATTGGATCACAGTGTGAGAGGAGAAGTAATATCCATGAAGGCTAGAAATATAGATTGGAACCAGGTTGCATTGGGCTTAAAAAACTAAATAGAGGAATTTTTAATTTGATCGAGGAGGTGATAGGCAGCTGCTTAAGTTGATTTTTAGTAGGAAAGTCATATGGTCTGTGCATAAGGAAACTTAGGTAGCATTGTAGGATGGACTAAAATAGGGAGAGATTCAAGGCAGGGAGAGCAATTAGGCTAGTACAGTAATGTAAATGAGAGATGATCTGAGTTGTAGTTCTGTGAATAGAGTGATGGGGTCACATGTAAGAGCTGTCATAAAGGTAAGAAACAGCCATAATTGGCACTTGGTTAGATACATGGAATGAGGAAGAGTGAGAATAGTGCCAAAGTTATGAACCTGGAAGGATTGGGTGGTGCCTTCCACAGAAATAAGGAAGTCTAGAGGAGGGGGAAGGATTTGAGGGAGAGTTCACTGTCTATTTTGGACATGTTGAGTTTAAGATGTCTCTGGGACTTCCAATTTGAAATATCCAGTTGGTAAATGGTGACGTGGAACTAATGTTCAGGAAGGAAGCTAGGGCTAGGTACAAATGTAGGAGCCATTTGCATAGAGATATGGTAGCTAAACCTGTGGGAGCTAATGAAATTACCAAGAGAGAAGAATATAGAGGGAAAAGTGGAGAGGACCTAAGGACCTTGGGGACACACACAGTTAGGCAATGTGATAGACATGCTAAACCAGCAAAGAAGATCAAGATGGAGCGGTCTGCACTTCACTTCCACCTATTGGGGATGTGGTAGGGAGAGTGAGGCAGAAGAGAAGAGTCATGAAAAGCTAGGGGAGAGTATTCAACCATGTAGAACTGAGAAAAGAGGAGAATTGGTAAATCAATATAATTGGTAACTGGAGAGAACAACTTTATTTGAGTGATGAGGTCAAAAGCCAGATTACAAAGAGCTGAGGAATGAGTAAAGATGAGAAACTTGAGGGCAATGCGTGCAGACAACTTTTTCAAGGAGTTTGGCTGACCAAAGGAGGAGAAGTACTGTAATCACTGTAATACATTATCCCTGTCTAGTAAAGGATGTGGAGAATGTGAAGATGGAATGAACTTCTATCTGTTCCAGGGAGGAGGAACTGTTCATTAGTTAAGCCCATCCTTATACTTCTTTTCTCATTTTAACAATGTGTTTAAGTTCTCTCTAATTCATTATAGTCAGTATCATAGTATCATTTTACAGGAGTTAACCAGAGTTAATAATATTCTGAGATTTCATGCATGTGTGCATTTAATTTACTCTTGCATTTCTTAGCAGCAAATTCAATTCAGAAACTAAGAAAATGACTCACAGTTAAGTCACCATAATATAGAATAGAGATAATTTGCATACCAAAGGTATAAACAGACTTCTATGCAAGGTTTAAGGTTTAAATAAAGATGATTTCTGACTGGAAGAAAGATCAAAGAAGAAGGTATCATATCATTTGATATGAGTGGAAGAATTTTAACAAGCTTGGTTTAGGAGTAGAAATTGGAGGTGGAGGGAAAGGCAGGTATTCAAAAGAAAGGTGAATATCCTGAGCAAAGTCATGGAAGCAGGAAAGCATAGGATGTATATGAAGAGGGATAGTGAAGGCCAATTTGTCTAGAGCAGTGGTTCTCTTTTTGATCTCAGAACTCTTTTATACTCTTAAAAACTCTTTGGGGGTCCTTAATAAATTTTATGTGGATTACATCAATGATTGCCATATTAGAAAATATATCTTAGTATACTATTGTAGTATAGAACTTTTTCACAATAGTTACAAACAGGAGTCTAATTACACCAATGAATCTGGAATCTTATTAGTGTAGATATTCCCTCCAGTGATGCAGATAGCAACCCATCCATGCCTGTCCATACTTTACGTTTCTTATCTAAATCCTCCCATAAATTCATTGCTGCACAAGATCCACCCAGTGCTCTAGGGGCCTTCTTCATGTTCTCTTGATATTGTAGGGATACTGATGAAGCCCAAAGTCTTGTCAGTTAATCTCTCCTTTTCACCATTTGACTGGCCCCTCTTCTTTTTGAGTCACATACTGCTTTGGAGACACCCTTTATAATACTTTTCTTATCTTTTTGCGCAGGCTTATCATGGGTGCATTGTAACAGATAACCAAATAACAAATAACCAAATATCTCATGAAATTTTATGTCTTGTTGCCTTTGGCTACACAGAAAACCCATGTCTGCCAATTCCTTTATTTGCTTCTCTTAGAAGAACCTGTGTGTCATTATTTTATTTAACTGAAATTTCTATCTTATGGTTTCATTTATAGTAAGAAATACTATATAATAATAATGTGGTGATGTATCACCATACAAATTATATATACACAATTGTATATACATTATACATAATTATATAATAATAATATAGTGAGCCAAAATTTATAACAATTCTTTTTTTCTGTATAATTCCACATTTATAATGTGTTACAGCCTGATCAAGCCCATCATGGACCTCTCTGATGCCCTTTGGGCAGTGATCCTTAACTTCATTTTTGGAGGCTAGTATTCCATGTCCTGCAGTCATACTATGTTAGTAGAAGAATGTTGATATTAAAAATATAGGCCATTGTTTCAGAGAGAAACTTGGGAGCTTAAGAGCATTGCTGAGGCAATGTAACCTACTTCCCTGCTCCTATTCACTTCTGGGCCCAGTCCATTGTACATTTTTTAGTGTTTGTACAAGATGAATGGATGAACTCTGAGTTCTGTACAACTGCATGTATAATAGTTTGTACAATAGATTTTTCTTCCTCTACTTGTACTTTCCTTTGTGAATAGCTAGACAACAATTATTTTGAGTTATTGTGTATCTCATTTAGGAGACTGCCAGGTTCTAGCCACCAGAATGATAATATCTGTCCACAGAAATATCTGGTACACCTCATGGTCTGTGTGGGATACTCTACACAAGATTTATTCCAATGACCATGACAAACTCCCTTGACAAGCCAGCACTGTTCTCTTTTACACCTTGCCTGATTTAAATGATCAGGCATCTTAGCCTTAAAGGAATCTTGCATTATTTTACTTACATGAGTAAGTATATAGTCCATGTTGGTGGAAAAACCTCTAAGCTAGCATTTAGCTCTACTGAATCAAATTGTTTTCTCTCCCTTTTTAAATAATCATTAAGTACAGAGGAACTAGACATTTACTAGCTGTATGACCTAGGCCAGGTGACTCTGTTTTCCCCAGTCTCCTCAGCTTTAACATAGGTAAAATAATAGTACCTAGTGCCCAGAGTTGTGGTGAAGATCAAATGGTATAATAATTGTGAAGTGCTCAGCACAGTGCCTGGCACATAGGGCTATATAAAAAAATTCTAGCTATCCATAGTAGCAAACACCTCGCCCATCTTCTTCCATTTTTTTTTTTCAAAAAAAGTTATTTGTGACTTATTACCAAGAGGCTTCTGTGTAGTTTACAAGATTTTAGCCTATTACTTTTCCAGGGTGTTTTTTTGTCATTCTTTCCTGTTTTTATACATGCATTAGAGGCACCAAGTATCAGAGTATATTTTGATTTAATTTGGAAGGTCAGTACATTAGCCGCAGTTACTTACCTAGTAGTCTTTTGCATATGTTTATCTTCAAGGCTGTATAAGAGATGTGCAGATGTCCATGACTTTTACAACTTGTTATCTTTGGCTGCACAGTAAAATCACCATTGCCAATTACTTTATTTGCCTCTCTAAGAAGAACCTGTGCCCTATCTTTTCATTTAGCTGCAGTTTCTTTCTGTCTTCTAGTTTCATTTATAGCAAGAATGTCAATATTGATACAATTCATTATCTTTAGTATGTCCACTGGGTCATTGAATAAATAGTTCACATTTTAGAGTCACAGTCAGTCCAATCAGTTAGCATTTAGTAAATGCCTGGTAGCCTACTATGTGCCAGTCACTTTGCTAAGCTCTGGGGATACAAAGAAAGGCAAAAAAATAATGCCTGCTCTCAAGAAACTTGCAGTCTTGTGGGGAAAGACAGCATGTAAACAAGTATGTACAAACAGGAAATATACAAGATAAACTGGAACTGCTTTTAGAAGGAAGCCACGAAGACTAAGGAGGATTGGGAAAGGCTTCTCGTAAAAAGTGGGACTTTAGCTGAGACTGAAGGGGAGCCAGAGGAGGTAGGAGGTGGTTATGAGAACAGAAAGCATTGCAGGCATGAGGGGCAGCTGGTGAAAATGACCAGAATTGGGAAATGGAGTATTACTTGGGAGGAGCAGCAAGGAGGTCATTGTATCACTGAATATATGAAGGGGAGTAAGGTGTAAGAAGATTAGAAAGGTAGGAAGGGACCAAGTTATGAAAGGATTTAAATGCCAGACATTTCATAATTGGATACAGAAGTGATAGGGAACCACGGGAGTTTAATGAAAGAGGAGTAGCATGGTCAGACCTGCACTTTAGAAAGATCAGTTTGATGGTTAAGTGGAACATGAATTGTAGAAGAGAAAGACTTGAAGCAGAGGGACCAAAAGTCAAGCTTCTATTTGTGTTTGTCCTTCATTCTTGAAGAGGACCATGACGTCAAGATGATGACATGACTTGTATTTGACTTTGATTTGAGTGAGGGAGGGCTGTGCAAGGTCACCAGGCTCTCTTTCTCCTCTAGAGCCATCTGGGTCTAATGGGCAGATATTCATCAGGACGTCTAGAGAAGGCCCAGGATGCAATGCTTATATTTACAGATAGTCCAAAATCCATATGATTGTTAGCACCCTTCTGCCACCTCTTTCACATGAATATGGACCATTTTGTACTATTCTTTGTTTTTATGGGTTGCCATGGCCAAAGAATTCTTCACCAAGTGGTCAGCCTATAGGTGATAATGCTCTCTGTATTTAAGATAGATCTTAGGAAAATGGGCACATTCTGTTATGAGGACTGTACTCAGAATCTTTCCAGCATTGTGGAACCTGCCAGAGCTTGTGGTCCACTGGCATAGATTTGAAGAAAGAGTCCAGTATCACCTACATGCTATGATGATTCAGCATCAGCCTAGGACTTGGTGCAATCACCCTCCTTGTCATTCCTCTTTAACCCATCTACTCAAAAAGGAAAGAAAAATTTCATAATAGAGTATTTCCTTCCCAAACCCTAGCCCATTATTTCATTGTGGTATAGAGGCAACCCAGGGTTCCAGAATCCTTGAAGTATTGAAGTCTTATCTAAAACTGTCCACATAGGACTTGTATTGAACCATGACATGTGACTTGACTTCTCTTCCTTGGGGATTTTTGTTCAGACCTATGATTTAATTGGTATAGGGAATTCCAGGTGAGGAAAATCCTTCTACCACTGTAAATTAATAGAACTTATTCTACTTTTGTCTTAACAAGTTTTCTGAAGCACTGATAGGTTGAATCACTTACTCAAGGCCACATAACCAGTATATATCAGAGTTGGGACTTGAACTTGGGAATTTCCAGACTCCCAAGGCCATCTCCTTATCCATTGAGCTATACTATTACAGATGCATGTACTGTTATATGGGTGGATAAAATATCTTAGGGGATATTAAGAAATTTTTTAAACAGCTGACATGTCTCTGGTACATTTGTGTTTTAGATGAACTGTGAAACACTAAGATCTCCATCTGCAAGTAATGACTGATTATGCAGCCATGTGATATCCTAGGGTGGAATTGAATCCTAGGTGGAATGATTACACTGAATGACAGGATTATGAAGCAGTATTAATCTTGATGCTAAATACATTTAAAGTCCCAGTAGATTAACCCTGTATTTTTAAGGGAATAAGTTTACACTGCTTATATATGTTGTATATCATGGTTAATTGGTTTAAATTTGGGACAGAATGCTACAGTAACTACAGTAATGCAGTTAATCTAGTCCTGTAACCTTCTCCTTTCCCTTTTCCCATGCCCTATTGTTGGTGGTTGGTCTTTTTTTTATTTTTAAGAAAATTCACTTAAAAAGAAGGTTGAACTCAAGTAAGCAAATAAATATGACATACATATATGCAAAGATGCAGCCAGATTAACAAGTTTTAAATGTTTTGCCAAAGAGCTCAGTGATCTTTAAAGTATTAGATCTCAGGTCAAGCAGATGACTGTGAATATTAATAAAGCTGTGCTTCACGCAGCAGTCTAGCAAATCCATAAGAGTAAAAAAAAAAGTTTTTTACCATCAAAACTCTAGCAAAGCATTTAGAAATGCTTTGCTAATTATTCATTTCAAGTTATTTGGAGATGGGTAGATGTCTTGGTTTGAAAAACCAAATTATATAGTGTTCCCAATTAGCAGGCAATTTCAGCCCACTTGAAACCAGCACCTATGCCTTAGACCCTAAAAGTGCTTCCTGCCTACTGCCATTCCTGTGTTCGTTATGGACTTTAAAGGCATAATTAACTACAGGCCTGAATCAAGCAGTGGAGATAAAAATAAATCCTTAAGGCTTCCTTTCCTTTCTAGACGGTATCCCTTTGTCCTCTTGTTTTTTCCATCTTTGCTTTGAATAACCCATAAATTATCTCATTGATTTCTTTAGCACTGACAGTAGATGACATTTAGGTACTGCACATTTATATTACATTATCTATGTGTATGTCTATAACTATGTGTATAAGTGATTTGCTTAAAGTTGCACATGTAGTCAGTAACAGAGCCAGAAATTAAATTTTGGTCCTCTTATTCTCAATCCGGTATTCTTTCCACTGCATCTTCCTTAATGATGATAAGTAGGTTACCTTTATGTAGCACTTCCTGGATAGAAGGCAATTCCACATATTATATCCTATATTCTGCATGAAATGTTTCCTAGTTCCCCTTATGCTAGTGACTTCCCTCTAATATTATCTCCAGATTGTCTCAGCTATATTGTTTGTACATAGTTGTTTGCATTTGGTCTCCTCTCCCCTCCCCTTTTAATCTCCTTGAGATTAAAGCCTGTTTTGTGCTTTTCTTTGTATCCCCAGTGTTTAGTACAATGCCTAGCATACAGTAGGCATTTAATAAAAGCTTATTGACTTAACGAAGTTATAAACTTCTTGAGGGCAGGGACAGTTTTTACATTTTTTTTGTGACTCCACTAACATAATAGGTATTAAATAAATGTTTTTTGACTTGACATGCATTATATCATTTCATACAAAAATCTACCAGTGTAGATGGCACTAAGAATGTATACTGTCACTTCTCAGACTGGTGCAAAACACCAACCAGTTCAGAGAAGTAGGCTTAACTCTTCTTTTGAAGTGGGAAGGCATATATAATCATAGGTAAAAGATCTGAAGAGAGATAACTTCACATACTTACTGACTGCTTGCCAGTTCAAACTTTAGGCATCCTTAGAGTCCAGATTCTTTGGAATTATAAATTGTATGCATAAGTCAAATCTACAAGCACTTATTAAACACCTGTTGTATATCTGGCATTATGCTAAATGCTGAGGATACAAAGAAGGGCAAAAAGCTGCCCATGATCTCAAGGAACTCATCAGGTAATGTTGACAATCTACTGGTAACAGAAATCCTTAAAAGAAATAACTTAACTGGAGTTGAAAATAAGGCAGTATTATCCTTTCCACAACAATCTGTAATTATCTGTTAAGAATAGTAAAGAGAAAGTCTTAGAGTTATCTGGAATATTAAATTACTCCTAGTGTTAGTAAATTATGCATGAATACTAAGGGGCTACCAAGGTTTAATATAATTACTAAGCAGTTCACAATCTTTTCTTTTCCTTGGACACACTTTTTTTTTTGTCCCTAAACACATTCTAGTGCTTGGATCATTTACAAATAATAATACTAAATTTACAATTCTCCAAGAAAGATCATTAAATCTGGAAAAACATTCTCTATTAAGAATTGAAAACTGTTTTTTTTTCCTCCAGGATTCTATTTAAGTTCTAGAGACATTTATGCCAATGACATAAAAAAGTTCTCCATCCTGTTAATATGGAAATGTTCATTTTCTTCATCTCTCTGAGCAGCTGCTTTTGTAAAATTCTTATATGTTTTCCATTTGCATTTATACCAATTATTAGGAACTTTATCATTTTTCTGGGAACTACTTGAGAACCCAGAATTACAAATAGTATAGAAAATTGTTTATCTTCTATTGTGAGCTCCTTGAAGATAGGGACTTGTGTCACTTTTATTTTTGTATTCCCAGTATCTTATATATTATAGGTATTTAATAAATACTTGCCTAGTGAAATGTCACTTAATTCATTGACATTAACCAGAAAGATAAGCCTAAAAAAAATTACTCATCTTGACACATTCTAAAAACACTACCTTGCTTTTTTTTTTACTAGAGCATTCCCTGAATTTGAGCCACCAGTGTTATTGTAATAAAGATTCATATTTATTTTTAACAGATATCACTGCAAAAAATATCTCATTGTACACCAAGCATTGCCTATTTCAAGAAGCAGTTGATACCACAACATAAACAGTAAAGTAGAATAATTTAGATGATCCAGTAGAGTTTGGATAAGAATCTATTTTGTTTTATTTGTTTTATTTTGTTTGTCCTTGTGTGTGTTATATGTGTGATACACTTTTTTATCTAAAAAAATCATATATATCTAAATGTATCTGAATGTGTACTTAAAACACTTTGCAAACTCCAGTGTGCTGTGTAAATTATATTGTTATTACCTTTAACAACAAGAACTGACATTTGTTTAGCAACTTAAATATTGAAAAATACTTTATATATTTTTGCATTTGACTGTCATAAAAATTCTGAGAGGTAAATACTACAAACGATATTCCTGTTTTCCCATGATAAAAACTGCCTCTCATAGAGGCTTAAGGAAATGAGTATTAGAGGCTGGATTTTGACTGAGAGGTATCCTTGACTTCAAGTTGAATACCCCACCCAGTTTGCACACTTGCCGTTTTTGAAATCTTCTGCAAACTTATAGGAGCCATTCTTTTTATAATCATATGCAGAAATTTACAGGAAATAAAAACTTAATAAAGCACCCCTCAGTAAAACTCATGGCCTAAAATATCTATACACAAATATATAAATACATAACAATAGAGTTCCTAATTTAAGGAGACAAATTTGATGTCAGTAGTTATTACCAATATTTGATGAGACTAAATTCTGGCTCATATGCCTTATTCAGAAGAAAGAGGGTAAGGAGAGGAAAAATGTGGATGGAAGAAAGTAACATCATTTATTAAGGTGTATACTCAAGTGAGGAAAATAAGAATCAGGTTTTGGGGAAGAGGGAGAAGATTGGGGCCAAATGTGAATATTAACACAGAAAGTAAGTACAAGGCCATGTTGTCATGGGAGTACACTTCAGATCAGCAGTTCAGAAGGAGAAAATAGATGATGTATTTAGGAAACAAATCACAAGCCTGGCATGAGAACATAACATAAAGTGATGAGAGGCTTTAGTTATCAGTTATTAATTATACAACTATTCACACTCCCTGCTAAAAATAGAACTAATAATTTCTTATTTTGACATAAATTATTTTGTCCTTTAAGGAGTCATTGAAAGGAACTTTGCTTCTGTATCTGATAGTGACCAGCAAAGAGGAATTGATTATGGGAGGATAGGGCAGAAATGATAAGAGCATCGGGCAGAAGTTACCATTGCATCAAAGAAAAAGCTGGCATAATGTGACATATGCCTTAAATTTGGGGATATCAGATTTCAAAGTATTTGTAAAAGAAAAGATTGCTTCCCATTCTACAGAGGAAGTCAACCTCCAAGGTCTGAGATGCTCTCAATGAAATTGTAAAGACAGAGAGAGAATTACACTACAAAAGAAAAATGGGGTCTGACTAAAAAGAACCCAGATGCACAGGGAATTCATCAACCAATTTAGATTTTTTTTTTAAAGACACATATATTTGTCTGAAGGACTCTCTGAATATTTTGGCAACAGTCTTATTGACATGTATCCATTCAAAAAATGTAACAGAGTGAAGTTGAGAGTAGGTAACAGTGAATTAATATAAAAGCATGGTCTGGTCTTCTGTAGAACTGAGTCAGGAGCTGTAAAGCTCAGAATGAACTGAAGTTGGTAAAGAAAGCTAGAAATAATGTTTGGGGCTTTTTCTTTTTTTAAAGAGAAAAGGTGAAGAGAGGCAAAGCAGGGATCAGGTACTCACTAGTGAGAGAGAGGACAGTTAGCTGCTCGGATCTTATTTTGCTTCTGTTTTCTCCACCAAGGAGAATGATATTTGGAAAATACAAAGCCAGAATGGCTAACAAGTTGATGCCAAAGGTAATTAGGCAGATAGTATTGAAAACATTTAGTTTGCCTTGATTAGTTCAAGTCACCAGACTTAAATGAACTATGTACCGAGGTACTGAAAGAACTCGAGGTTATGATTGCAGAGCTCTACTATTATTGAACTTTGAAATACTTCAGAACAGGAGAGATGCAACTGGACCACTGAAGGGCAGATACTGACCCAGTTTTCCAAAATGAGACTAGAGTCTGTGAACCATAAGCCAGTGAATTCAGCTTTGATTTCTGGTAAAATTCTCTAGAACATACCATGTTGTCAAAGGATCGTAGGTTTTGAGCTGAAAGGAGCTTTAAGGGCCATCTCATCCAACCCCTTTATTTTACAGATGAGGAAGGTGGTACCCAGGGTATTGCCCAAGGTCCTGTATGGGTAGTAACAGAACCAGCTTTCAAACCATGAACCTCTGGCTCCTAATCCAGCTGTTTTTACTATACCACAGTAGCTGGGGAGTGAACTTATATTTTAAGACAGTGATGATCACAGGCAATATGACTTCATCAAAAACAGTTTATGCTAGTATTTTCATTTTTTTATAGGGTTACTAGACAGGTAATCCTATTACTAAATTGTTAGGCAAGTTCTGAACTTAAATCCCTCCTTCAGTACTTAGAGTTGTATGATATAGACAAATCATTTAATGTCACTGAGCCTCAGTTTCCTCATTTGTAAAGTGGGAATAATAATACCTGAAGTACCTTTTTCACAAGGATATTGTGAGGATCAAATCAATAATGTATGTAAATCACTTTTTAAACTTTAAAGTGTTAAGTAATAGTTATTAGTATTACTGTATCTGGGGAATATTATACATATTCTTTACTTAAATTTTAGCAAATCATCTGACAAAATCCCTTATGTTGTTCTAGTGAAAAAGAGGCAGAAGTAGTTAGATGGATGTTGGGTAATTAGGTGGATTCAAAGATGACTGAATTACCAGATCCAAAGAGTCAGTCATTAACGGTTCATTGTCAGCTTGGAAGAAGATCTCTTAAAGGAGGATTTGAGGAGTCCATGCTTGGACTTTGTAGGTTTAAGTTTTTTGTCTCAAATAAAGACATCGATGACATGGTTATCAAATTTGTACATGACTCAAAGCTATAAAAGGTGGCTCACACATTGGATGATAGCCAGAATTTGAAAAGATAGACCAGTAAAATGGTGGGCTAAATTGAATAATTTGAGATTTAATGAGGATAAATGTAGAGCTGTCCTTGGGTGGGTGTCCTCTTGGGACTAAACTGTGTTTGAGTTCCAAAAATCAATTGTTGTTTTTCAGTCAGAGAAACTTTGACTAGACAGAGGTGGATGGGGGGGTAGAGAAGACCTGGAGATTTTAATGGACTACCAGCTCAACGTAGGTTAATAGTGTTATACAGCAGCCGAAAAAGCTAATCTGATTTGGGAATATATTAAGGGAGGCATAGTTTGTAGGGGGAAAAGAACATCAATGAAACATTGTTTAAATTTACAAAGGTAAATAAAAAAGTACAGAAGGGGATGGACAAATAGAGCAGTTTTGTTACCTATTAAATTTTATATACGTGTGTATGCATCTATACACACATATCTTTAAAAAAATTGTACGTAACAGAAGTTCATATTCTTTTTTTGTACGATTGAAATATTTGTGTCAATTGAGAGTTGTTAATTTCACAGTAAAAGAAAAGAAAAAATAAGGAATTTGCAGTCTCACTATAATTTGCCCTGATCAAGCGGTATCTGGAATACTGTATTCAGCTCCTTTGGTAGATAGGTGCTTATTCAGAGATGGAATGGATTAATGGATTCTTGAGCCATGATTTCAATTAGAAACAGGTTGAGAGTACTAAATATAAATGTTATCAAAATTATCACTGTGTACCCAAATCCATGTTTTGGAACATGTTTTTGTTCTTTCAGGCTGGAATTTCTCAATTCCCTACAGCTAAGATCTTTTCAATAAATTTTGCTATATGCAGCATAAAATACCTACTTATTTTTCCTTATATTGCTTACTTATATCAACAAGACTTTTTAACTTTGTTACATATTGAGTCTTGCAATACAAACAATTTATACTTCCATAACTCAGAGAACTATAATTTCACTGGTATGAGTGTAATGTTTCCCCTACCCCTTAATAGATAGTATACAAGAGCCAAGACAGAAAAACGTCTTCAACTAGTGATCAACTGTCTCATAATGACACTCAGCTGGACAGCGGTGAATCTTAGGGGGAGACCTGGAGGTTTCAATAGACTACTAGCTCAATATGAGTCAACAGTAGTACACGGCAGCCAAAAAGTTAATTTGTTCTGGGTATGTGTTACACGAAGCATAGTTCTGAGGTGACCGACACGGTGTTTGTCTTCCACTGTACCTGAAGCCTTTCCTGCTTGGTGGGCCCTGTCAAGAGCTTTCCATTACTCTGCCTTGACCACTGAGAGCCTGGTTTATCTTTATGTGATGGTATGAGGCATCAGAATAGGACTTATTTATCCTCAGAGCACAATAAACATGTTGCAGGTCCCTGGAAATTATACCCAGCAAATCCAAGATTTGCTTTCTAGATATTAGTCAAAATTTATATATTTTAGTCTAATAGAGAAGAAAAAAATGAATGTGATTCTAGTGTAAGACTACTTTCTAAATATTATAGTCTAACTACTGGAAGTTTTTTTTTACTAGTGTTCAAGGAAGCTTAAAATTCCTTTTATTTGATTCTTTTGTTAAAAAAAACAAAACTAAACTAAACTAGAAAATGGTCCTACAGCTTACTTGAAGAATAAATCAGGTAAATATAGTTAGTATGGGAAATGAGTAACATTTATTAAGCACTTGTAATGTGTGTTGTATTAGTTTTAAAGATGATAATGAACCACAAGTTGAATATAAATCCGTAATGAAATGAGGTTTTACAGAGAAGTATGATAATAAACTCTATAATATGATGATCATCCTCTTATGATTTTAGTATTGGTTAGGCCCTTAATAATAATGAACTTGGAGGTCTCAAATTTAAGTGAAATGTAGAAAACTTAAAGGAAATCCTAAAGAAAAGCAATGGGAAATGACTAAAAGTTTGAAAAATAGTCTATGAGGAAAAGTTATTTGAGTGGGAAGGACTTGAAAAATTATCCAAAGCTAGCCAAATATCTCATGAGCCAACTATTTAAAATGTTGCTTTGTCACCTATTGGCTGAGTAGAAGAACTCAATCCCTACCCTCAGATCTCTGTTTGGAATGGGAAGCACAGGCAGGCTATGTCACTGGCTGTTATCAGGCGTGTGGGAGGAGAGGCTACTTTCCTACAAGTCAGCACTAACATTTCTGAGCACTTATATAGTGCAAAAGCCTGGTACAATGATAGAGAAGTGAAAGGGTGTCCCAGATAGCAAGACCCAGAGATTAGACAGATAAACAATTTGTGAGAATCAAAAGAAAAAAGACAGAGAGCCCTGCAGATCCTAGAACATGCTTTGGGATGAAGAGGTGCTTAAAAACTGGTTGGTTTCATTGTGAAATATTAACCCGGATAAATTAATAGAAAAAAACCCAAGAAAATAAAATTTAAGTAGAAAATAAATGACTGACATTACAACTCAAACAGCTTTAATTTGGAGTTCCTGAGGGATAGAAAGAAGAAAAAGATCCCTTATTCCCAGCATCAGATTTTGAGGCTACTTGTCATGGAGAGTCAGTGTTAGGGGAAGAAACTGCATTGGGTTACAGCAAAACCTACCCCCTCCTCTTTAGTCTCCCAACCCTTTTCCTTGTGGAGATTCTTGGCACATAATAATAGCTGATATTTGTGTAGGGCTTTAGGGTTTAAAAGTGCTTATGTAAATTGGTGATCAGATCACCAACTGTCTAGTTCACCTGCCATCTCTATGCTAGTGATTCCTAAATCTTCATACACAACTTTTATTTCTATTCTAAGCTTCATTCACGCATCTCCTATAGCCTGCTGCCTCTCTCCACCTGGATATCCTATAGGCAACTTGAACTCAACATCTCCGAAAAAGAATTCATGATCTTTCCCCCCTAGATCTGTCCTTCTTCCTCAATTTTCTATTTTGTCAAGGACACCACCATTCCTCCAGTCACTCAGGTTCACAACATACAAGTTATCCTCATACCCCCATATAAAATCAGTTGCCAAGTCAGATTGAGTCTACCTCCTCCATATGCCCTATAAATGTCTCCTTCTTTCCACTCACCTCACAACCACCCTAGGTTCATACCCTCCTTACTATTGCAGTTATCTCCTAATTTTCTCTCATTTTATCCACCATCTCCCATTCTCCACAGAGCTGCCAAGCTGATCTTCCTAACATCTTGGCCTGATGGTATCACTCCCCTGCCCAGTGGCTTCCCATTGCTTTGAGGATAAAACTCAAACTTGTTTTTGGTACTTAGAGCCCTTTATGGTCTGATGCCATTCTGTCTTTCCAGACTGATTATATAGTATTCCCTCTCATGTACTCCATTCTCCAACCAAACTGGCCTATTTGTTGTTGCCCATAAAGTGTCCTGCCTCTCAGATCTTCTGTCTTTGCACTGCTCTTCCCTGTTCCTGATATACTCTCCCTCCTTTCCTTCTACCACTTGGAACTCCTGGCTCCTCCCTTCAAGCATTTACCCTAGGGCTACTAACTTTAAGAGCGCTCAGTGCCCCACAAATAACTGTGAATTGATTTTCTATATATCTTGTATCTGCTGATTTGTGAACATGTCAGATTTCCTTCCAGTAGAATCCAGTTTCTTTGAGAGCAGGGACCAACTCACCTTTGTATTTGTATTACTAGCACCTAGTGCAATACCTAATACATAATAGGAGCTTTAATGAAATGCTTATTGTTTATCTTATTCAATATTCAGATTAATCCTATGAACAATTACAATAAATAATATCATTCCCAGTTCTAAAATGAGGAAATTGAGGTTCAGATAAATTAAATGCCTTGCCCAATATCACAGAAGTGGAAGAACTTATCCTGAACTCAGGTCTGATTATCAGGCCACTTTCAATATAATAGCTTATATTTATAAAGCATTTTGTAGTTGCAACATGCATTATTCCCTGTCTCTATTACTGCAGAGAAAAAATATTTTACTACTTTGGGATAATTGGATCAATCCCATGAGCACATGCTGTGAAGGGGTAGGGGGTATTTAGAGAAGGACCAGGCAGCAAGACCAATCTTGTTTTGTTTTGTCATTACAGCATGTAAGAGGTATATATTGGCAGTAAAGTGGCAAATCAATATGTTGACATCCATCCTGATTCAACAGCCCAATAAAGCTGGTCTTAGAAATCTATCAGAAAACCGTCTACAAAATGAAAATTAAAGAGCAAAAGTTTATTCAGTTCTAAACTGAAATTTTATCGTAAGCTTATTCTCACAATAGATGTGTCAGATCTCTAAGAACTAAGGCTCTGACTTCTTTGTTGCAGAATTAGAAAACAGAAAGTTATACAAAACTAATTGTAAACAACATGAGCTCTGTTTTTTAGCATGGGTTTACCCTCTGTCACTGGGGTATTGTGAAAATAGGTATTCATAAAGCCTCTTGAGAACCATGGATGAAGTAAATACAAAATTCTTTGCAACTTTTTACTGGCAATTTTTAGTATTGCATTTTCAGTGCTGATTATCTTTTTAATATATGAAAACAATACCAACCTAAAAACACTGGCAGCATTTACCAAGGTTTTAAGGTATCAACGTTGTCATTCCCATGAGAACTCTTAATTTTATTTCCTCTTGTCTTTGTTGTGCTGTAACTAGTTTGTGGGGCTCTCTGGGGCTCTTGAAAGACTGTATATTTTTTTCTGCATGGAGCACTTGGGAAGCAGTGTTTGCTAATCTCCTAGAGAAACAGCACTCATCTGTAGTTTTTCATCATTACCAGTATTTGTGTTGCAGTTGAATATTTATTGCACCTCTTTTACCCATAATTAAGTTTTATAATAATTACATGTACTGCTGTGATTTGTTGGTAAATTTTGTGAAAGAATATATTGAATTGCTTACTAAGAGTCCATCGCCACTAAAATCTAACCCTGAATCCATGATTCAGAGTTTCTAGCTGCTTAATTTCTGTAAACCTGGTTTGGGGGGTGGGTGGAAGAGAACTCTTCATTATCTACAGGAGATTTATTACCAGTCTTCCACCCATGGGAAAGAACTTTAAACACTTCATTACCTCCCATTCTCCTAAGAAAAGTATATGGATGACTTAAATAGAATTCTGAAAGAGAGCAGCCCCACTTAGGTTGATGCTTTACATCTGAAGAAACATCTAATTTTTAATGGCTTACCTTTTAAGCCACTTGAGGGAGGGCCTAAAAAAAGTCATTGGTTTTGTTTCTTTAGGATAAGAGGTACAAACAAAAGAAATGAACCACATTTTGTACCAAAACATCCCTACAATGGGGTGACTTCAGGGGAGAAATTGACCAAGGGTAGCAAATAGAAAATCTATCACTTTCCAGCTTTTCCTGAAGCAGACCTTCACATTAAACAAATATTGAAGAAAACTTCCATCTCCTCCTTATCTGTTAAAACATATGTACAGAAATGCATTCTAAGCTCAGCACTATTTTAAAGTGTAAGTTAGTGTACCTTTTAAAAGGTCTTGATGAAATAGGTATCTATGAGGGGCTCACCTTAGAAATTTACATGAACCTTCAAGTTGATTCAAAACTTCCAAACTTTGGAAGGTCAGAACTTGTAGCTCTTTTCAAGAAAGATGATGAGAATTTTTAAAAAGAAAAATGCAGAACATAAATCTGTGCCCTACAAACCCAGGAAATAATATAATCTAGGGAAATAAATGTAGCATAGCAGAAAGAGGCCAAAAACTCATTCTCATCCTTACTTTTTTAACTAAAAAGTTAGATGATTTCCATAAGACCAACATACTCACCCTTCCCTTTATTTTGTTTTGAGTTTCTTTCTCTTCTTTCCATAAACTCTTAAAAGCCTGCAATTCCCTGGAATTCAGTTTCATAACATGTTTGGCTTATGTTTTATCAAGCTTTCTCTGTCACTTGCCCCCAAATTTTGTTTTTGTGTAAAACACTGGTTTTATGGGATGTTTAGGCTTTTAAAGAGAGTGAGTCAATAAAAAATTAAATACAACTTTATTATGTTTGTCTTCTGGACATCATTTAGCTTTTTAGTTTTTCTTTATTGCATCATTAACAAGTGAATCAGTATCATCCATGACTGGTTTAACAAACTACAAATTTAAGCAAATACTAGAGATTCTCATTTATCCAAGGATTGATACCATAAAAGTTTGCTTAAATAAATTCACTTAAAACTGAAATAAATAATTGGGGGGCAAATTTTGATTGGAAATTTATCTTGAAAAATGAAAGCAAAAATAATGAAAATTGTTCTATTTGATATTTAACAAAATTTAGCTTAAAATTTTAACTGTGTGCTAATTCTTAGAATAAACAAGGGCTTAATCATGGTGATTTTTTGGCATAATTTTTTCTAACAAAATTAGATAAAAGTACAAAACAAAACCCTTCAGTTCACTCTAGGCTTTCTTCTTCAAGTTCCTATTAAGAGGCATCATTGTTGTAAAAATATCCTTGCATAATCCTTTGATATGCAGATCATTCTCTGAAACAACTACTTCCTGATAGACCTACTGGGGTGAAAATAGACACTAATGTTAAGCAGGAGGGGGATACTTGAGTGGGAACTAATTTCATACATGGCCAGTTCCATGGTGAAGACTTTCATATTATGAAAACTTGCTCCCCTATGCAATCTTTGAGGTAGCTTAAAAGAGACAGTAAAATCTTCAGGTTTTGCCTTATCACATGCTATCAAACCACTTAACCTCTTAGTGCCTCAGGCGCATCCCTGAAACTAAGTTGCAGAATATTTGCAGATTTGAGTTAGTAGAGTTTCTTAACTGAGTGTTCCCCATACCAATAAAATAAAAGGTACCAGAAAAAAAATACAACAAAAACAAAACCAAACATGTCACTAAGGGGACTGGAAAAATAAATATTCAGATAATGAGAACTTCTCTCTCTCTGTCTCTCCGTCTCTTCCCCTCCCTTTCTCCTCTCCCCCTCCCCCTTTCCCTCTCTTCCCCCAACTGCGATTTTGGTGTCCAGTGTAGTCTTGTACCATCCCTAATGCAACTTCCTTTTCTCTTCGTGTTCATCAGGCAGTACCTTCTCTTACTATTAAAATATCCCCAGGCCCATATAACTTTCTTTTTTCACTACCTAAAAACTGCCAACACCTTCTCTTCCTCCTACAGCAGGGATTCTTGCCTTTTTTTGTGTTGTGGTTCTTTTTGGCTATTTAGTGAAGTCTGTGGATCCCTTCTCATAGTAATATTTGCAAATATGTAGGATTACAGAGTAAAGTTATATTGAAAAACAATTGTCAAAATATTTTTAAAAAACAAGTTCATGGAGCCCTACCCTAGAGTACCCTCTTCAACCCTTACTTACCCTTATCTTCTGGCCAGCTATACCAAAATGTTTTCCAGCTGATTTTTAATAACCATTGTTGAGCAATACTAAAACCTGCTTTGGAAAATCCTAACTTAGCTGATGAAAACAAAATGAATTTAGTGTATTTAGCAATAAAGATAAATGCAGCCACGTTAAAACCATCTTGATCACTTCTCAGCACTATAATAAGAAAAGGGAAAATGACCTGAATTATTTCATTTTTCATTCCTGTGTATTTGAATTTGAAAGACTCTTCATTACTGCAGAATAAATCTTTTGTGTGTAATTTCTATTACAATTGCTTTTGAAATTTGACATTATTTTCTTTTTTAATAGTCATACCTTAAAAAGGATACACTGTTACCAGGACTTATTGATTTCCTTAATAAGATGCTGAATATAAATAGGAAGTGAGCTGTCAATGAATAGCTGCTTTTTAGCAAAACTGTTGAAGAAATTCTAAAAAAAAAAAATATGGAGAAGCTTTTCCTCTAACTCTTCATAAGTTTCTATTACTAGTACTTTCCTTCCTTTCTTAAATACATGTGTTTCTTAAAGCAGTAAGAACACCAGGAAAATACAGTTTCATTTTTTTTTACTGAAGGATTTAATGAAATTGACAGGCTAATTGCCAAGGTCTCATTTGTCAAACATCTCTTCATCATGCTCTCAGCACTCTGGTCATTTTCACCATTTCCCCTCCTTATACCCAAGAAACTGATTCTGATCCTGGTACTTCAGAAAGTTCTGATAGGTCAGCATTTGCCTGATCTTGCCCTGAACCAGTTTTTTGCACACCATTTCATGCCCTCTCTTCCAACATGCCACCAAGTAGGCAAGTTCTTTCCTCTACCATTTTCAGTTCACCTTTACATATTGTCTTTCTTATTAGAATATAAGCTCTTTGAGATAAGGAATTGTCTTGCTTGCATGTATTCCTTACCTTTACCACTTAGTATATAGTTCCTAGCATATAGTAACCAGGAAACCTTGGTTATTTCCTGTTGCTGAGAAGGTAAGGCATTTAATAAATGCTCTAATTTGTACTGACTTTCCTTTAATGGTTCTATCACGGTTGATAGGCATAGCATTCCTGTTGTCCCATGTGACTCATGAAGCAATTTTCAGATTTTTTTGTGTTTTTTTTTTGTCAGCAGTTATAATATTATACCTTGTTTTGTTTTCTCTTGTTCTCATAGATCTATACCTTGCCTGAGGTTATTTAACTCTCAGTCCCACCCCAAAACTCCTGGTTCTGCCACTAAGTCCTGTCAGAGTAGTCTAAGGAAATACATCTTCCTGGTAGAATTAAATTTTAAAAATTCTTTACAGTAAATCATAGAATTAGAGGGGACTTGAGAGGCCAGCTATGTCATCATTCACTAAATGCAAGGCTTTCATAGAAACATCTTCATTAAATCTTGCAGTCTTAAGCTTCCAAGAACCAGTAACCTCATTGCGGTAGAATATAAAAATAAAGCATACCTTATATATGTTAATAACAATGTGGCATAGTAGGTGAAGCACTACATCAACAACTCCGGAAACCTGGGCTCTTAAGTATTTGTAACCAGCACGTAAAAACTAAAGCAGATTACTTAATTTTCCTGGGTCTTTTTTCCTTTTCTATAGAAGCAAGGAACATAGTGGCATAATAGAAATGTAGCTAGATTTGGGAGCAAAAGGCTGTTGAGTGCTGATCTCAACTATACTCTCTAATTATGTATTCCCTTAATTGAGGTGACTCATTTCAAACCTTCCTGCCTCTGGTTCAGTTTCTTCTTTGATAAAATGAAGAAACTTGATTGGAAAATTTCTAAGGTCCCTCCAAACTGTCAAATTCTAGTGATCAGATGATCCCAATGAGGCTATCTCACTAATATGGACTTGTGAGATAATGAGAATTTGCCAATAATCCGAGTAAAAATGGTATTGGCTATTAGTCCTAATAGAGAGACAATTGGATATTTTAAGAAAATTTCCTAATACGAATGGAGCTGAAAATAGTGAATTTCTTTGACCAAAATGTTGGCAGTCTTCTACAGTAGAGGTACTAGTAATACTTTAAACCAATATTAAAACAGTTGTGGTAGTAACTTTGGTATGTCTTCTGTCTTCAACTTTACAGAAATGAGAGATGCAAAACTGGTGAAATGACAATTCGTATAGTATTCTATCCCATTGCCACATGCCTGAGCATGAAAGTGAAAATAATTAGAAGCTTCAACATATATATACCATGGTATACTGTGTTTATGTTAATTATAAATGTCTGAAAGTTCCCTGAAACTTTTTTATTCATAGCTTTTATCAGAGACAGACTGGAGTTTGGGATAAGGGTTGTGGATTGTGGTCCTTAACCTTTGATTTGCAGTCTCTCATTTTTGGAACAAAAATAAAAATTTGCTTTGCCAGTTTTTCCAGAATAGAATGGGATATTTTTATAGCATTCATCTTGATAAAAAAATTTACTTACAGTTATATTTCTTATTACTTTTGAAATATTATAAATTTTAAATCTAAATGGTGATTGAGTTCTGAAAGAAGTCCTCAAAAACCACTTGCATTATGAGTTAAATGGGCTTTTATTTAACCACTGTGACATAGGGACCATTCCGTACTTTGTGATAAGGGAATTTGCCACTACTGGCACTCTTCCTTTCTCCTCCCCCCACTAGGTCAGCAGCCTTCTAGCCCAGCTGCCATCTGAACCAACATACGAGAGGGGGGTCATCCAGATGTGACCTCTCCCCCCAATTGTTGCTTCTGTGCTGGGTGCCATGCATAGAGCAAAATGGGAATATAAAAAGTAGGCAGATACCTCAGGAGAACATTCACCAGTCGAGGAATGCTTTATTGCTGTCAAAACTGTTTTTCTGCCCTTCCTATCCTGCTGGTATTATCCACTGTTTCCTGATACTATCACATAAAATCATTGTCAGGGTTAGGAACAATATCTAGGTCTCTTTTCTAGGACAGACTTCAGCAAAATACAAGTCTAACAAGTTGCTGACCAACCTGTTCGTTGATCTGCCACCATTGTTGGCCAGGAGATGATACTAATCTAAACAACCCTTTTCATATAATAAATGCTATGTCTGAAAGTACTGGGTAATTTGAGATGAAACATGAACAATTAGCAACTTTGCCCTAAAAGATATACCATCAGCTAAGATTAGTTCTAGGATCTCAAAGCTAAGTCAGAAAGACCTACAGTGGTTAACAGACGTAATAAAGTCCTGCTCTGGACTCTGATAATTAACTGTCTCTGTGACACTAGTCTACAAAATGAGGGGTGGGGTATGTGATCAGTTGATTAAGAAATGGAAAGGTGGGTTTCACTCCATCTTCCCCAGAATAACTTATCTCCAACTCAATACCAGCCCCTTTTATCTATTATCACTCCATTCCCCACTCCCTTTTCCTTCTACTATTGGCCTCTGATGTCTTCAGGGTAGTTCACTAATGACCCAGGGTACCCACAGCAAATGAACATGAAAAGTCTCCCACCTTTTCTACCCTGCCTTTCACACCTACTCGTAGAAGTGGTAGGCACCTATCAGTGCTCACTCAGAAAACCAGCATTTATCAAGCTCTTATTGTTGTCAGTATTATGCTGTGTACTAGGAATACAGGCAGAAGGAAAAACAGCCCCTCCCTTGCAAGGGAGTTTTCATCCCAATCAAGAGGACCACACGTAAAAGAGAGCTGCCGGGGTGGGCGGGGGTGGGAAGCCAGAGGAGGAGGAAAGGCAAAGGTAACAGTGTTGGGGAGGAAGCATGGAATGAAAAGGTGGAGAGTCAGGTGGTTGACCTGAGCATTGGAATGTCTGGAAGGAACCAGCCAACCCGAGGGAAAGGGACCAGTGGAGCCAAGGGTACTTCCAGTGTGGGCATTCCTGGGTGGAGCGAGTTTCCAGTGTAAATAGATCTCTGTTAATGGTAAAGAAAGTCAGAGGAGCCAGAACTGTGATCTGGAAAGGAAGGAAGACCCCCGGTCCCCAAGCACGGAGCCTCTGGGTTGTCCTGGGCTCCTCGCTCTCCCTCAGTCACACAGCTAATCCACTGTCAGGTCTTGGCTTGTTTACCTTTACATCTCTCATCTCTTCCCCTTCTCTCCATACACTGCTTTATTTTAGCCCTTCTACTTATTGCCCGAGCTATTGAAATAACTTCCTAATGAGTCTCCTTGACACAAGTCTGTTCCTTCTTATCCCTCCTCCACACAGCTAAACATATTACTCCCTTACTCACCAAACTCCAGTGACTCCCTCTTGACTCTGAGATCAATTACTATTTCATCTTTTTTATGTTTTTGAAGGTGTATGTATAATGTACATGAATATATAATTTATAAATAAGAAAACATTGCACACATTGGTGTGTACTCTTTTTTTTTTTTAACTGCGGATGTTCATAATAATTATCACTGATCTGGAGCAGTTCTTGGTGGGTGAGTAGAATAGTTTCCAGATGTCCTTGAATATTCTGATGTGTGTATGTGTATGTATACATATGGAGGGTAGGTATTAGAGCTAGTTTCTCTCCCTTCCTAGAGTAGAACAAAAGAGTTCCAGGGAGTATGACTGTCTAAAGAAGGAGCTTCATTAACCCAGGAGGTCTCTGTGACCCTGCATGCTTAGAGTGACTACATATCAAAACCAACTTTTAAGATCCTTGTAGCCCTGTTGGCTCTGATCCAACTAAGCTATCAGGGAGTTTGACTGGGCAGCATCATCCCCCAGCCTAGAAGGATATGCTTAATGGTGCTTATGTGCCAGTCTGCTTTCCTGATTTTCTGCCTGGGTGCCAGAATAGATTGTCACTAGTTGCCCAATACAAAAAGGGGGAGAGGGGGCATTACGAAGACCATTTAAGACTGTCATGTTATATATCCACTTTATTCTTAGCTCAATATTTGAGTATTTGTTTTACTGTTTGCTGGAAATAAAAATATAACGTGTATACCATATAAATTTTGAGTATTAAAAAATTTTTTTAGGTAGAATTTCCCCCATGCACTTTGATCTTTTTATAGCTTAGAAGTCTCTGGTATAGCAAATAGATGGTGAAATATAGTCATAGCTGGATCGGCACCATATTCAGCTCAGATCAGAACCATAAATTGCCCTGGGCAAGTGGGACTTTGTTCCAAAGTGTCAACATCTGGAGGATTCACACTTCTTCCCCAGAAAGAGTTCTCTCTGTGACATCTTCTTCTGCTCCTTGTAGTGATATTGAATGTTAATGTTCAATGTTATTGAAATTCTAATAAAACATTCTAAATGTCTTTTTAAGAATATCCAGGTACCACTCTCACACACCCTGTTACGTATGCATTACTCCTGTGTAATAGTAATAATGTTGATTCACTTTAAGGTTTTAAATATGTGTACTAGTGCTGACACCTAAAATACGTGTTGTACAAATCCCAATATTTTACTTTAGGGCAGTCAAGTTATGTTCTTAATGTATGTCCTTTTAAAGAACTTTCATTAAATACAGAATCAGATCTTTGACTTTTAAGATATTATTTAAACCCTAAAGATGTTATTTAAACACTCAAAGTTCACATTTTTAGGGTAAGAAAGAAAAAATATCCAGGAAATTCTCAGCACTTCAGTAATACTCATTTTTTAAGTATTTTGTTCAGTCTAGTGATAAGATGTAGATTCAAATTCTACCTTTGCTACTTACTTTCTGTGTTATTGAGCAAATTAAATTAGTTCACCATTCTAAACATTAGTTTCCTCTTATGTAAGTTGAAAGAAGTTTAACTAAGTCACTAATGTGGCCCCTTCCAGCTCTAAATCTTTGACCCTCTGTGATCCTGTGATTTGGCAGCAATACATAGTTTTAGAACCTATTTGAACCTATTTCATTCCTCCAAAAAAACTCATCTTTTACGCCAGTATTCTCTCAGTGATGTTATGTGGATTGCCACGTCATAGAATGCTGTCATCTGTAAGCAAACCTGTATTAAGCACCTAGTATTTGCCAGATGCTATGTGTACTAGGTACAGGGGAAAGAAAGATCCTGGAGTTTACTGAGTTGAGGATAGTGCCTTAGTTGACTGTACTTTTGTTTTTCTAAATTTTGCACCACATCCATTTATTGAGCATGTACTGTCTGCACAGCACTGTGTTAGGTCCTGGCTGACCTCAAAAGTTTAGATGCTGTACTGCTTCACAATCTCTGCCCTCACATTCTTTAGTATCCAGTAAGAGGATAAGACTAAAACAGATAAGGGGAGAAAGCCGACCTGAGATGTAGGAAGATAAGTTCAAGTGCCACTTATGACACAAATACTGGCTGTGACCCTAGGCAAAAAAAGCATAATTTCCCTGTGCCCCAGGTAACCCTCAAGACTCTTAATGCAAATTAAAACAACTTTTAAATTTCAACCTTACAATTCATCATATTGGCAAAGATGACAAAAAAAGGGAAAACTGAGCATTTTTGGAGGGGCTGTGGGAAGGCAGGCAAACAAATAACACTATTAATGGAGCTATGAAGATATCCGGCTGTTCTAGAAAGAAATTTGGTACTGGCATGGCCTTTAACCCAGTGACACTGCTACTGGGCACATACCTGAAGGAGATCAAATAAAGAGAAAAAGAATTCCCTTATACCAAAATATTTAGAGCTATATTTTTTATTGTAGCAAAGAACTGGAAACTAAGGGAGTTTTCATTGATTAGGGAGTGACTGAACAAAATATAGTGTACAAATATAATGAAATATTATTGCACAATAATAAATAATGAAAGAGATTCAGAACAACAAACGTCTGTGAACTGAACCAGAAGAATATTGCATATAATCAGTACAACATTGTAAAGAAAAATAACTGAAAGATTTAAGAATTATGAGCAGTGAAAGGAGACTAGAACAATGAGTTATGCTTCTCACGCTTCCTGTCAGAGAGGTCATCAGTCGGAAATGCAGCACAAGACACATTTTCAAACGCGGCTGATGCATCTGACTATAGTCATTTGTTGGGTACTACGTGGTGCCGTAGATACAGCACCTCAGCTGGAGTTAGGAGGACCTGAGTTCAAGCATGGCCTCAGACACTTACTAGCTGTGTGACCCTGGGCAAGTCACTTTGCCCTGTTTGCCTCAGTTCCTCATCTGTAAAATGAGCTGGAGAAGCAAATGGCAAACCAATGTCTTTGCCAAGAAAACCCCAAATGGGGTCACAGAGAAAGACACAACCGAAAAACAAAGCAAGCAAAGAACAAGTAATTCACTTGTTATACAGGGGTGGGCTCTTTTTGGAGCAGGGGGAGTTGGTCAAGACAAAAAAGTTATGGTAGATAGGGACAGTGCTACTAAAATAAAAGAAAAAAAGAGTATCAATGAGTCATTAAAAATGAATGCTCCCCTTTCTTGCCTCTGACACTATCACTCTAGTAAAGGCCCTCATCACCTCATGCCTAGATTATTACAATAGCCTGCTAGTGTGTCAGCCTGCCTCAAGTCTCTCCCCACTCGCATTTTCCATTCAGCCACCAAAGCAATTTCCCTAAAGCACAGGTCCAACCATGTCTCTACCCTACTCAGTAAAGTCTAGTGGCTCCTGATCACCTCCAGGACCCAGTACAAAATGCTCTGCTTGATACTCAAAGACCTTCATAACCTCGCCCCTCCTTCCTTTCCAGTCATCTTACACCCCGCCATGTACTCTTCATTTCAGTGACACAGGCCTCCTGACTTTTCCAAAAGCAAGATACTCTATCTCTCAGCTCCAGGCATTCTCTTTGGCTGTCTCCCATGCTTGGAATGTTCTCCCTCCTCCATTTCAGTTACATACCTCCCTGGCTTCCTTCTAAGCCCCAACTAAAATCCCACCTCCTGGAGGAAGCCTTCCCTCCTTATTTCCTATTTATCCTTCTTATGCCTTGGTTTGTATGTTTGTTTGCATGTTGTCTCCTCCATTAAATAGTAAACTTTTTGAGGGCTGAGACTGTTTTTTGCCTCTTTTGTATTCCCAGTGCTCATCAGTACCATGCACATAGTAGGTGCTTAATAAATGTTAAAACCTTAATGTCCCAAAACCTTAAACCTACTGCACTCTGAAACTGGGACTCCATTGGGGACCTGCCTGAGGGCTCCTCTGGACCCTCCTAGATTGAGAGGGATTATCAATTGTAACTTTTGCTGTTTCCCACCCAGCCTGTTGTCCTTCTTTTCTTGACCTCATTAAAGGGGCCATGCCCTGGCTCCTTCTTAAACAGGCCTGTTCAATGAATGGGCATAGCCTCACCCTATGTGACTGCCTACAAAGACCTTGGCCTAAAGGGCCCAAGGTCTCCCACTGCATCCTGGATCATCTCCAGTCATCCTGAGGAATATCAGGTCTCTGGATTCAGATGGCTCTGGAGGAGAAGTGAGCTGGTGACCTGCACAGCCCTCCCTCACTTAGAACAAAGTCAAGTGCAAGTCATGTCATCATTTCTCTGATGCTGTGGTCTTCTTCAACGACGAAGGACAAAACACAATAAATGTTTACCAATTGATTGATTTGATCATAATTAGTAAAATAGAAAAAATTTCAGAAAGGAACCCTGCTCTTTATGTAAGATTATTTTGGAGAGAGGTGAGAGTAGAAGTGAAAAATAAAGCTGCTTAACACAGCCTCTGGCACATAGTAGGTGCTTAATTAAATGCTTGTTGACTTGTATAAAGCATATTGTTATAATCGAGACAGATGGCTTGTACTTGTGGGAATAGAGATATTTATCTTCACCATAATCTAAAAGAGAGGTGCTATTATTATCTTCATTTTACAGTTGAGGAAACTGAGGCAGAGAGAGTTTAAATGATTTGCCAAGTGTGACTTAAGTAATAAATGTCTCAAGGGCCAGATCTGAACTCAGTCTTCTTGACTTGGACTCTTATATCTTGTGTTTTATCTACTTTACCACCTAACTGCCTGATAAACTCTACTACATGATTGGCTGTCATCATCATCAGTCCTAATCCTTGGTGGGAGAGAATAGATTAATGCATAAATGTGGTATAAATTAGTATGTTAACATATCAGAGGGCACTAGAGTCATCAAAAAATGTCAGATCACCTGAAGAATAAGTTACTTCAAGGGGAGAGATATCTAAAGGCATATTATACGGAGAAGGCATCCTTTGAGCTGAGTCTTAATAGGTAAAACAGTAATAGACTGAGGTGGAGAAGCATTATGTGCATATTGAACCATGAGAGATGAGGTGCAGAGACAGGAAAACATGAGATATATTCAGGGACTGTCAAGTAAGCTAGCTTGGCTAGAGGGCAGAGCAGTAGTTCTCAAACTTTTTTTTTTTTTTTTTTTTTTGCTTACAGCACAGAATTCTTTGTTATGAGAAATTCTAGCACGCTGAACATTTATGTTGGCAAGACTCCAGGCAAGTCAGGAAACTCAGGCATGCACAGTTTATCTTCAATAATAGTAGCCATTTTTGTTGAGCTTTTTTCAAGTTGAGATAATTGGGTGTGTGTAATAGGCAAGGTTTGTTTATTTTTCAAACACTGTATTTGTATTACATTCACTGGAAAAGTAAAAGGTGTATTAAACAAAGTTATAAATTTTCTTTTTTTTTTCATAATTAACAAAAATTTCATGGCACATCACTGAGAATGACTGATGTAGAATTCATGAAAATTGTTAATGTGAGATAAAACTGGAAAGACTTAATAGGGTTGGGGCCAGGTTATGGACACTCTTGAAGCCAAGTTAAGGGAGGAGGTGTGTTTTATTTAGTGAGGAGCCATTTACAGTGTTTTGACATGATCATACCTATGTGTTGAGAGAACCAGCCTCCAGACATGTGTAGTGAAGATGCCTTCTTAAGTCATAAGTTTTCCATTGAGTTTATCATCATCATTGTAACCAACTTTTACAGAACACTAAATGTAAATTTGCATAGTGCTTTACATTCAGTACCTCATTTATGCTTTACAGTAATTCTGATTAAGTAGATTTGTGTGGTATTAATCTAGTTTTTCAGATGAATAAAGTGTGTCTCATATAGGTGAAGTGACTTGTCTAGGGCCACATAACTAGTGTTAGAGGCAGGATTTCGATACAGCTGGGTGGTGTAGTATATAGAGCACCTATGGATAAAGTGAAAAGGTGGTGCACCAGGAATCAGGAAGTCTGGAGTTCAAATCCTGCCTCAGACACTTAGTGACAGTTTGACCCTGGGTAAGTCATGTAACCACTGTTTGCCTCAGTTTCTGTTTCTGTAAAATGGGGATGATAATAGCACCTACTTCCCAGTGTCATTAGGATTAAGTGAGATATCTGTAAAGTCTTTTGTAAACCTGAAAGCACCATATAAATGCTCCCACCACCACCACCTATTCCTCTTCCTCCTCCTCCTTCTCCTAACCCTAGATCTAGTCCTCAGTCCATTAAGCCATGCTGCCTTTTCCAAAGTTAGACTTCAGGAATCCTGTGCCACTATCTTGTCCTAACCCTGAGGACCATAGGAATATAAATTTCTGGTGCTATGGAGATGAGAGGATAAGCGTAAGAAATGTCTCTCCTAGGAGTAAAGGAGACTTAAGGATAATGACTCCTACCAATCTAATATTGTTCACAGAGAAAGCTAAAGCAAGCAGAGAGAAACTATTACCCCAGTATGCAGGAATAGATTGGGCTTTCTTCTTCAGTCTCACTTTGATGTTGTCTTTGCCCATTCTCCTTCCTGTGTTTATAAAATCATGGAGGAGACAGATGAGTTAATGGTATATATAGTATGAAAACAGGTGGTTCACAAAATCTCAGAATCCTAGAACTAGGGAACATCCTGGAAACTTGAAAAGAGTAAATTGAGAAGAAATGTTTTAAAGTGTTAGTTTATACTGGTAGCAAAATTATGGAACTTGTTATTCCAAGAGGTAGTCGTCACTATGTATACAACTTTGGTGAATCATTGCACCTTTCAGAACCTCAGTTTTCTCATCTATAAAGGGCTAAACTAGAATATACTGCTATTCTGTTGTTCAGAAATAAGGGGTTGAGTTTAAATAAATTCAAAATGATGGTTTCATAATAAGTTATCTTAAATCTTAGCCTCTCTGGCTAAATTGTGAAGCAGCTATGGATAAAAAGCCATTGTCCGAGCTGTTTACCTTCATTCATTTAACATTCACTTTTCCTCGTCTTCCTCTTTTATTTTTTTATTTGCCCACATCCATTTTGTTTTCAGTTTGTCTGAAAGTGACCTGGAGGTTTTATTGGACTTCAAATTAAATATGAGTCAACAATGTGATATGTCAACCAAAACCACTAATATAAATTTAGATCATATCGAGAGAGACCTTAGTGTACAAGATGAGAGAAGGTGATAATCCTACTATATTGTACTCTGGCACCATGTTTTATGAAGGAGATTGATATGTTGGAGAGCATCTAAAGTAAGGAACTAGAGTGGTGAAAGGCCTCAAATTCATGATGTGAGGATCAGTGAACAAAATGGACACATTTAACTGAGGCAAGAAGATTTAGGCAGTGTTTTACCCCTTATGTATAAAGTGGAGCCTTTACAGTCATTGCCAGGAAAGCATTTTTGTATACTTTGAAATACAACACTTATTATTAACAAGTGCTATTGTTAATAGTGATTGGTTATTATCCTTCATTCTTGAAAAGAGCCAAAATGACATGTCATTGTTAATAGTAATAAGCCTTAGAAGCCCCCCTCCCCCAAATGAAAAGACTTAGAGGGAATGTGATAGCTATCTGCAAGTATTTGCAGAACTGTCATGTGAAAAAGGGATTTGACTTGTTCTTCTTGGCCCCAGAGGTCATAGCTGAGAACAATAAATAGAAATTATGGAGAGGCAAACCAGCAAATTTCTTACCAAAAAATGTAAGAAAAAAGCTTCCTAAAATTAAGAACTGTCCAAAAATAAAATAGGGGCTAATGGGTCCCCCTCACCAGAGGTCTTAAGCCAAAGTTAAATGACCACTCATTGAGTACAGGATGGTTTTGAGGGGATATTTGTTCAAAGTAGGTTTAACTCTGTGGTTCCTAAGGTCCCTTGTGCTGAGATCCTGTAATCCTGTACATGCCTCATATATCCCAAGTACTTTGCTAAGCATTAGCATAGGGTAGAACGATAACACAGTCTCCTCAAGGAACTGAGATCCTTCTGGGATACGGTATGTGTTAAGAAACAGCTGTGTCATGTCACAAAAAGAATTCTGGGTTTAGAGTTAAAGAACATTGGTTCAAATCTTAGCTCTGACACTTGGTACCTTTGAGATCTTTGGAAAATTGTTCATCCTTCTTGGACTTCAGTTTCTTCATTTGTAAAAAGAGTGGATTGGATAAAATGACCTCTAGAGTCCCTTTCAACTCTAAAGCTAGGAGCATATAATTCTGTGGTCCTAAATAAATATAAAATAATTTGATGAGTTAGAAAGCACTAGTATGGGGTGGGGATAGAATTGAATAAGACTTGGCAATTGATTGAATGTGGCATATAAGGAACATGGAAGAATCAAATATGAGTCAAAGGTTGGGATAAGGACAAACTGGGTAACTGAAGGATAATGGGGGGGGGGCTCCCAGCAGATATAGGAAAGTTTGGAGAGGGATGATTTGTCTGGCAGTGGATAATGGATGACTGAGTTTGTGATGCTGAGGACCATTCAGGTGGAGATGTCCAGAAGACCATTGGTAATGCAAGGATTCAAGAGAGATTAGGGTTAGAAATATAGATACAAGAGTCCTCTGAATAGGGATAATTTTACCTCCAGGATTAAAAGCAAACTTTCTCTTTGGCATGTAGCTGCATAAAATGGCTCCAACCTGTCTTTCTTGGTTTAGTAAATCCTACTCTCCACACCCTGTGATCCAAACTGGTCTGCTCTTTCTTGTACATAGTATCTCATCTCCCACCTCCAGGTGGTGATTGCACTGGCTCTTCCAGATGCCTGGAATGCATTCATTCCCCTGCCTCTAAGAATTCCTAGCTTCCTTCAGATTGCAGCTCAAGTGTCCCCTCCTCCATGGAACCTTTCCTGACCTTCCCTCCCCCCAGCTGCTAATGCCTCCCTGCAAATTCTCTTATATTTACTTTATATTGTGTTTTGCATTAACTTATATAGTATGTATTGTGTTCCCTCAATAGAATGTAAGCTCTTAGAAATGAGGAAAGGTTTAACATTTGGTTTTTGTATCCTCATTGCCCAGCATAATACCTGACTGATGTAGGGGTTTAATAAATGCTTTGTGATTCACTGCTTGAATAAGAATTAAATTGTTTAGAAATTAAAATCATTCGATCTTGGCTGCAATACACTGTGCCCTACCTCTTTGTAGAAGTGGGGGACCATGGATGGACGTTGATCACTTCCCTCCCAGGATTGTTATGAGGATTGAATTGAGTTCTTTTATATGTGTGAAGTGTTTTATAAACATAGCTATATAAATGCTGGCTACTGTTATTATTATGGCATCAGACTTTATTCTAAGGTTAGTCTGGGAGAGGGAAAAGGGGGTATGGGGGAAATGGAGGAAACAAAAAGATCTGTAAAAATATATTTTTTAAAAAATTAACGTGACTTCATTGGGAGGCAGTCACACCAAATTAACTTGATTTCTTTTTTTTAAATAAGCATGCAACAAGCATTAAGCCCGTATTATAAACTGGGCACCAAGAATACAAGACAAAAATGAAACTGCCTGTACCTTCAAAGAATTTAGAGTTTGCTAGGGTGGGGTACACAGATAAGGAATTAGAAAATACATACAAAATGATTTGGTAGGGGCCACATTGTCTTCTGGGAGGGAATCAGGGAAGTGCTAAGGAGTTGGCACTTGAGCTGAGCTTTGTAAGAAGTTAGGCATTCTAAGATGCCGAGGTGAAATGTCAGTATGGAAAGCCAGTTTTGCTGGAACTTAAAACTTTTGAAGAGAAGTCATGTGAAATGAAATCTGGAAAAATAAGTTGGAGTCAGATTGTGAAGGGCTTTAAATGCCAAAGGAGATCCTGGAGGCCATAGGGAATCAATGAGGCTTATCAAGCAGGGGAATGACATGATCAGACTTGTACTTGAGGAATATCACCTTAATAGCCATGTGGAGGATGGTTTTAGGAAAGGGGAAAGATTGGAAATAGAATAGATAGGTCTGGGTGAGAGGTGATGGGGACCCTGAACTAGAGTGGTAGTTCTCTGAGAAGAGGAAAAGGGTTCAGGTAAGAGATTTTATGGAGGTTGAATCCCAAAAACTTTGCAAACTGATTGAATATGGGAGATGAAAGAGACTAAAGGGGTGTGAAGTTGACTTGGAAGCTACAAACCTGGGTGACACTAAGGAAGATGGTGCCTTTAACAGACATAGGAAAGCCAGGGTGGAGAGCAAATTTGAGGGCAAAGATAATGAGTTCTGTGGATTTTGAGATACTTACTGGACATCCAGCAAAAATGGGGTTAGTATTTAGGAAGGTACATTGGATGTATAGATCTGGAGGCTCATCTGCATAAGAATTGATGAGTTCACTAAGAGAGTGTATAGAAAGAGAAGAAAAGAGGCCCAGAGGGTTCCTGAAACATACTAAGGGCTAAATAAAGGTTTGTTGATTTCTTGATTGTGACCTATGGTTGGGATATGGGTGGTCATCCAGACTGAGGAACAACAGACAAACCAGAGGAGACCCAGAAGAGGATTTTTAAGAGAGTTACTATAATATTGATTTCTTCTTTTTGGCTAATATGCAGTTAATCTACCAAACCTTATGAAAATAATTATACTTACAGAAAAGGGTGCAAGTAAGAATCTTGGAAGGATGTCAAAGGACTTATTTTCAAATGACAAATGCCTTGAACTTATTATCAATTTTGTGATTTATGAACATAGCTCTCAAGAGGGCTTCAACTTAGTATATTACTTAGGATGTAGCAAATTTTGTTATGAAGTCCTGTACTGAATGTATAATTTGAGCCATTTCTCTTCTTTTAGCTTGTCAAAATTCCCAAAAATGATCCTCCAAATGAAGTGCATAACTTTAACTTCTACTTGTCAAACGTTGGCAAAGACAACCCTCAGGGAAGCTTTGACTGCATCCAGCAAACTATCTCAAGGTAAGTACATTTTATGTCATGATAGAGAAAAATATTTGTATTTATGTCCGAGATTTTTTATTAAACTATAGAATAGTGGTTAGGATACTTTAATGCTAAATCAGACTTTTAAAAATTAACATTTTTAATATATATGTATTTATATTATTTAATATGTTGTTATAGATACCTTTGTGTGTATGTGTGTGTAGAATATCTTCTTTCAAAGCAAACAAATTAACTACTTATTTAATATTTCTTAATATTATATTTCTAATTGATGAGCTCCCTGGAGAATTTATACTTTTTCCTTATTCATAAAGTAGCTTTAGTGCTCCCTAAAGCTTGTGTGGCTTGACCTCAGTACATAGCCTCTGCCTTTTGCCCAGTTGTTCAGTTGTCCAGTCACATCCTTGATACTCATAAGGTATTTAATAAACATTCAGAATGTCTTACTTTTTGTGGGGAGAAAAACAGCATTAGGGATTGAAGATCAATGTAAAGAAATAATACACATAATTGAAATTTTACTTTAAACCATGAGAAGGAAGGTAAAAAAAGCAGGCATTTATTAAGCACTCATATGTGCTAAGCTCTCGGGAAACAGATAATAAGCAAAAAAGAAAGATGACACCTGCACCCATAGAATGTACATTCTTATTGGGGAAGGTAGTCCACAAAAGGGACGTGGAAAAGGGCAGAGAGGAGGGAGTGGTGGAAATAAAGGGACCCAGGGCAGGGACATAGTTGTGAACACCAGAGGAAGTAAGGATCAGGGCTGGGAAGAGAATGAAGGCTGGCCCTTACATGAAAGGCACTGACTAGTGGGAGAAAGTGGGGACAGGACTGCCACTGAGTGGCATTCCCTGATTGGTGGGTCATATATTCAGAACCAAAAGTGCTTTTTCATAGTAATCCAGAGCAACATCCTCATTTTTTTCAGATGAACTCAAACTTATAGACTTTGATTGACTTGTCCAAGGTCACACAGTTAATTAGTAGAAAATATCAGTGATCCAGAATTCACGTTTCCTGACTTCCAGTCCAAAATACCATATTCCTCATTCTCAGTTAATTTAACTGATTTCTTTTAGAAAATTGTTTGTTTTATTTTAATTTTATTAAAAGACTTAACACCATCTTATAAATAAGTGATATTATGCAATTAATTGCCTATCCGTTTCCACTTTTAAACCTTGGAGTGCTGTATAACAGTGTTAGCTATACCATTACTGTCATCATTGTTGTTACTGTTAAGTGTTCTTCACTGTAGTTAGGGCATATACTCATACTTACCAAGATGCTAAATATGAAGTTAATAGAAATTATGTCTTTCACCAGACCTCTAAAATATGGTCCATCTTATCTAATCAACCTAAATGTCTAATATACCCATCAGTGGGAACTGTGCAACATTTATCAACATGTTATCTATTCTGTGATTTACATATGATGATATACTAGGATTTTTATGATGATTTCTGATCTTTTTGTGTCTATAAAATTTATCTCATGAACAAGATTGTAAATTTGAAGGAGAGAGACTGTGCCTTATATTTACTCTGTCTCTCATAACCTGACCTCAGTAAATACTAGTTGACTGGATTCCTTTATTAACTTCTCTGACTGACTCTTCTTTCTTTTCAAGTTCCTCTATATTTCAAGTTCCTCCTATAAAGGGTGGTCATTCCATGGCTTTGAGCCAAAAGAAGCTATTTGGAGTTTCATTTTGTGTTTAAAGCGAGCACAAAGAAAAATGCCATTCTGAATTGTAATTACATACTTTGAAAGACCTAGAGTAATATTACTGAGAAGACCTTAGGGAATTCTGTCTCTAAGCAATCACTGATTAAGAAAAAAAAATTTTTTTGAGCGATGATTGTCATTTATTTATTGTGATCTTTCACTTATGCTAAATCTGACTCCCATCTTTTCTCCACATATGCTACCTTAACTTTCTAGTTGACATTTTCTCCCTTTGCAGCTGACATTTTATTATGTAAGTATGTGACAGTATTAGGCTAATCATTAATAGAAATTAGCCAATAGGTATATTTGGCCATTCCATGTAACAAATTAGTGTACTGAAAAAGGAACCTCCTTATTTCTTATATTTAAGTGTTTTTTACCTTTCTTTGACCATTTACTGAAATGTGTTAAAAAACCTATAAGTTGTCCTCATCCCCTCTTAAGCATTACGCTCTAATGTTCTTACTATTGATCCCAATAATTATGAACTATTGGCATTTATCTAAATATGTCACTTCACTAAAGTGACCAATATGAAAAGACTAGGCACATCCTTTTACCAGAAATTCGCAGGGACTAGCTAGTTTTTTGTATTGAGTTTCCTTGAAATAACTACTCTATCCACTGGGATTTAGAAGTATTGTTTGTTTGTTCTTTTACATAGGGATTTTTTTGTTTCTCTTAGTACCCGATGCCAAGAATGTTCTTCCTCCTCACTTTAGCCTCTAGGCTTTTGTGGTTTTTTTCTTGACTCAACTCAAATCTTACCTTCTCTAGGCTGACTTTATTCTTCCCCTAGCTGCTAGTGCCTTCACTCTGAGATTGCCGTCCAGTTACAGCGTATCTGTCTTGTGGGTACATTGTTAAGGACCTGTCTCCTGCATTAGAATGTGAACTTCTTGAGGGAGTTTGTTGCATTTTTTTTGTATCCCCCGAACTTGGCTTAGTGCCTGGCTTGCACTAAGTACTTAATAAATACTTGTTGATTGGCTGAGACTGATAGTTAATGATCAGTGTTGTATACTAATAACAGCTGGTTTATACTATCAGGCACTATATACTAACTGCTTTACAAATATCTCATTTGATCTTCGCAACAATCCTGGAAGGTGGGTGCTATTATTATCCCCATTTTATAGATGAAGAAACTGAGGCAAATAGAAGTTAAATGACTTGCCACAAAATATCAGTACCTTATATTCTTTTTAAAATAATTTTGTTTTTTCCCAATTACATGTAAAAACAATTTTTAACATTCTTTTTTTTTAAATCTTGAGTTCCAAATTCTTATCCCTCCCTTCCTCCCTGAGACAGCAAGCAATTTGATGTAAGTTATACATGTGTGTTCATGTTCCCTGTTAGTTATGATTTAGTCTGTATTCAGTACTTTCTCTACAGGTCAATAACATTTTTCATCTTGAGTCCTGTGGGATTGTCTTGGCTCATTGTATTGTTTAGGTTATCTAAGTCACTCACAATTCTTCACCATACAGTATTTGCTGTGTACAGTATTCTCTTGCGCACCATGTATTCTTAAAAATCCTCTACCCTTATTTTTACTAGAGCTGCCAAGGGTCACACAGCTAGTTATATTCTGAGGGCATATTTGAACTCAGGACTTCCTGACTTCCAGGCTCATCATTCTATCGACTACACCACCAAACTGTCAAACAAAATTTGACCCATAGAAATATTGCTTGAGAGAAGTATCTCTCCAGTTGTCACTCCATATCATGTTAGAGTTGAACATAGTGAACTAATTAAACACAAATCTCATTTGCCTTATTTCTAGCCCTGTATGTCACCTAATAAATGATACTAACACATTTTACCAATTTTTGCACTTGTGAGGCAGTTCATAAATGACTTCAAAAGTCAATTTCTAAATCTGTAAAACTGATTTTTTTTAATTTAACCCATAGTTATTTTTTCCCTTGAATTTATTAAGGAAGTTGTATCCATTGATAGCAAAAGTTACATAAAGAAAGTTAAAGAACCTGCAGCTAAGTTTAAGTTTTTTGGAATAAATTTGCTTTTTCTTAAAAAATATTGAATTGCTGCCACTTATTCATTCCCTGCAAGTGAGTTTTAAATGGAAAGGCTAATGTAAATTCTAATGTGTTTGAGGATCATAGGATAATAAAACAGGCTTTAGTACTTGCTAGAATTTTGTCACCAACTAGAATACTATTTGCAAATTAATATTTAAGACACATCTCACTACTCAGTTCAGTGCTAAAGATTTGTCCTGTAAAGAGAGAGTTTATTAAAATAGACTTCATTTCAGGTCTAGTAAGAATCAGGAGTAAAAGATTCTTAAGAATGCGTGGCACTCGTTGCGATAGACCTATATGGCTCTACCTATTCTGTTGGGGGTACAAAAGAAGAAAATGTTGGAAATTAGAGGAAGACACAAGAATTGAATAATTTGAAAACTCTAGCTTGCCTCTACCAACCAAAAATAAATTTAAAATAGTCATCTCTTACAAAGCTACTTTGTTATTCTGCAGTTCTGGTGCCTCACAGCTCAATTGCCTGGGATTTATACAAGATAAAATTACAGTATGTGCAACAAATGACTCCTATCAAATGACACGAGAACGAATGACCCAGGCAGAAGAGGAATCCCGTAACCGAAGTACAAAGGTTATAAAACCTGGTGGACCATTTGTAGGTGTGTATATGCTTCCTTTTTTTTTTTTAACCCCTCTCATAAAGAGCGATTGAAGTAGTTTAGGTTGCCATGTATACATTCCACGTCCATTAATTTTTACTTAATTGTTGAAAGTGATTTTTTTCATCACTTTATTTCCCAAACAATTCCCAATGGAGCTAGTCTGTACTGCTTTACAAAATGTCTCCTGATATCTCAGAAAGTGACACAGGAGGTTGGAATTGTTGGGCTCTTCCTTGCCTTCAGGAAATATAATTTTAATAATGAAAAACGTTGGATAGTTCTTGTTTTACAGTTTAATAATTATTTTTGAAATAAAATATTCCCTATTAGTTGATTTTGGTTTTTTTGTTGAATGACCCATCATTACAGACTTCTCCTTGCATTTTCAGTGGACACTTAGAAAGGAGGTTTTTTTTTTTTTTACCTCCAAGAGATACAAAGCCTCAGGGTACAGGCACTAAAGGAATGAAATTTAATTACTCTTTAGTACTTTAGGCTGTCCTCTAGTTTTCTAGTGCTTTTTCCATCTGTCAGGCAAGAGAATGGCTAAAAATTCAGGCTTTACTAATTCCACTCAACATAACCACTAGAACAATGAACTGCAAGAGTGGCAGAAAGGTGGATTGTTGGCCATGTCTCTTATTTTGTCTTGACATGGAGAAAGAAGTAGATGTTTTATCAGACCTAACTTGGTGTATTAATTTTTATGACTGTTAATACTATCAGGAATTAGATGAACCCTTTGTCAGTTTTAAACAGCACAAGCATACTTTTTTTAAAAAGTGAAGTATTATTAATTTCAAAACTTAAATTCTAGCAGTGACAGCCTCTCTGAGGACCAAGCCCCTTAATCTTTATCTTTCCATGGCTGAGTATAATTCTGCTTCTGTGTTTTTCCTTCTGTGTGTGAGCCAGCTACAATGCAATCAGTGTTTAGAAACTACACTTCTGTCATTAATAGGCACTTTTTTGGAATGAGGCCAATGCTCCTGGGAATGAGTGCTTAGCTTAGATACACTTAGTTTGGTTTAACAACAATTCACAACTTCCCCAGGTGTCTGTACACACAGGACCAAGTTCTCTCTGCAGCAGGCAGCCACCAAAGAGCATTTTTTCCCCTCTTCTAAGGAGTAAAATAACAACCTTTTATCACCTTTCTTCTTTATCCTCAAAATTGACTTAATTAAATTGATGTACCAATTGTCTAATACTGCTGTATTATTTTTAAGATTCCCAATGTAGTGTTTATTTCAAGTTATGTCCCATCTCCTTTTAATTTGATGGAGCAAGATTATTTAAAAGTATTAGAGATGGCATGTCCTAAAAGTTGTATCATTGAAGTTTGAATTTTGTAAGGAGATGGAAAAGGTGAGGTGTTGGGTCTCTGGAACAGGAATGGGAGCAGGGAGCAGGGACAGGGAAGCTAGAAGTAGAATAAAAATCAAATTAAAAATTTCTGCCTCTGGCAGAGTCAGTTGAAAATGCTTTGGAAAATATTTTGATTTATTATAAAACAGAAAACAATTGGGGCTAGAGGGGGGAGGGGGAGTGAGGAGAGACTGAAGGAATATCGTTTCTCATCAGAGATTGTTTTCTGATTAAACCCTTTGACTTCACATTGAAATGGTTTGGAGGTTTTAAATAGACTTCAGCTGCTAAAGATTTCTTGTTTGTCTAGCAGCACTTTGTGGTTAGCGTGCACAGGATTTGAAACACCTAGGTTCCTACAAACCACACAGTGTAAGTTCAATATACGTAATGATACTGAAAGGTAACCGAGTAACTTCAGCCTTTAAAAAAAAACGACACTGCAGCTTGGCGTCACTGGTGGCTGAGCTCCATTTTTCCAAGAGATAACTCAAGGACTTAAGAGATTTAAGGTTACTGAGTCTCCCTTTTTCACTGAAGATCAACGAACGTGTGTCAGCTATGTACAATGTACTATTTTTAGTTATGACTGCACCCAACCATTCCACACAGAGTTGTTGTCTACCTTGCTATTAAAAATTTCCCTTGGCAACATTTCCTAGGACCTCAGTTGGGTCATTCTTCTATTAGAGTTAAGAATTTGTAACATCTTCATGACATGTCTCAGATAAGCCTCCCTATCTCCTCCGACATGGCCACCACCCTGGTGCAGGCTCTTATCATTTCACACCAGACTATTGTGAGAGTCTGCTTGTTGTCTCGCCGCCCTCAACCTGTCCCCACTTCAGGCCATCCTTCACCCAGCTGTCATATTGGTCTGACCATGTCACCACCCTGTTCAGTAAACCCCAGTGGCTCCCTATCACTGCTAGTATCAAATGAAAAAGACTCTGTTTGGCATTCAAAGCTGGCCCCCTCCTAGCTATCCATTTTTCTTACACATCTCTCCTCCCCTCTCCACACGCTGCAGTCACATAACACTGGCATCCTTGCTTTTCCTCAAATAAGACCCTCCATCTCCCGGACTTTTTATGGGCTGTCCCCATGCTTGAAATGCTCTTCCGTCTTCTGAAAGTCCCAACTAAAATCTCACCTCCTTCAAGAAGATTTCCCTGATGCCCTTCAGTGCTAGTGCCTTCCCTCTGTTGGTCATCTTCTGTTTATCCTCTGCGTCTTGTTTATTCATACTTACTTTCCTATTGTCTCTCCTTGAGAGCCAGATTGTCTTTTTGTCTTTCTTTGTATTCCCTCCAGTGCCTGGCACATAAGAGGTGCCTAATAAATGCTTACAGACTGATTACTTTCCAAACTTTTCTCATCCTCATTGAACCAACTACTTACAATCACCCATCCAATATTCTTTCATGTGCTTAAATCCTGTTGTGACAGCTTTCTTCAGCTTCCCTTCTCCAGGCTAAAACCTGAAGTCCTTTCAGCCTTTCTTTGGATGGCTTGTCTGCCAACCTCTAATCATTTTCATTGCTCTCTTCTGAATCCTCTCTAGTTCTTCTTATCTCCAAGCTGAAAACAGGACAGACTGCTTTAATAAAGGTTTGATCTTTATTATAATGCTCTTTTAAGAGGTCCCTCTTGCTATCTCATTTATATTCAGTCCTTATGGCATCACATCTCTTTCAGTCATTTTTTTCTATTTATTTTTTCCCATCTTCCCATTTCAGCTAATTTGTCAAGGTTATTTTAGATTCTTTTCTCTTCTTAAATGCTAGCTAACCACCCAGATTTTATCATCAGCAAATAGCCCTTGACCCAGTTGTATAGTCTTCATAAAACAGTACCCCTTAACTGTTACACCATGGAAAGCCAAGGTCAGAGTCAATACAATGATGCCTCAAAAACCAAAGATATTTTTCACAGAAAATCCGTCAGGAAACAAAAGAATTAGAGAAAGTTCTGATCTCAGGTAAAAGCAACCCAGGAGTTCAGTCTCCAATAGAGTACTTTAAAAAGTGAACCAAGGCTTATAAGATAATCACACCTGGGAGCAGGGAAACCACTGTGCATTGTGGTCTTCTGCACTGCTTCCATATCAGCTTCCATATCACCAGTAGAGAGGCTCATCCCCCAGAGGCAAAAGTGACCTATGTAGATTGAGAGGCCTGGGAATCCACAGCTTGAATGGGAGAGAAGAATCCATATTCTTGTTCCTTCTATAATATTTCTAGTTTTAGTAGCAAAGTTTCCTGCAACAAGTGTGTCTTTATTATACGTATACTTTTTGTTAAGAGAAAATTGGTCATAGCTCCTTCTACCAGTCAAATTTCTTATTCCTTTAAGAGGAAACTAATCTGTTTTTTGTTTTTTACCCTATCCATGTGATCTGATTAATGCTTATAAGCATATAAGCATGTTTTCTAAATGTGCATGTTATTGACTATCAATTTTTCTAGATAAGTAAATATAACCAGTGTAATTTTCAAGAATATACCTTCCCCTTCCCTCCCTTAACATAAATGTCAGTAGTGTTTGTTAATATACTTGCATGTATTTCTGTTTATTTGTATGTGTTTGTTGCCTTTCAAAAATTAATATGCTCATTGAGCTATATAGTGTTAAAGTTTATAGCATCTCCCTACTACTTCGAGTCATTGTTTTTAAAGTCCAGTATTGGTCCTCTATTGTCAAAGTCATTGTTTTTTATTCCCCCCACTCCCTGGCCAGAGAATCAGTTTCAAAAAGTCAGTTGGGTATATCTATTCTCTTTCTGGGACATGGTATTTTGTCTCTTGTTTCAGCTTGCATATTTGGTAGTTGTTAAATATGGGAAATGAATCTCTTACACTCTCTTTGAGTGGAAGATCAGGAAGCTCTTGGATACATAGTATTAGGTATCCGTCTTAATATAGTGAAATATAGATTCAGATGAGCAGTCCCCAGGTCACACAACATAGTTAGATCCACTGCCACCAGTTATATGAAGAGCTCTAGGGATTGATTAGAAGCTGGATCTGGAAAGAGAATTAGGTTCTCCCACAGGTTTCATTATAGGGACTTTTCTGAGGTTAAAAAAAAATGTTTTCTCCACACCACCACCCCTTATACTTAATACGTCCTGCTTTATTTTTTGGCCTGTTATACAAGTTAATGTTTTCTTTCTTCCATATTGTTTTTCCTGAGTTGAATAGGAACTTTAGAGTGGGCAAAAGGATATACAATTCCTTGAATATAACTCATTCTTTCCACATGATAGGTTGTCATTTCAGATTAGAATGCTGGATCAAGGGAAGTGTAAAATTAGACCAAGGGGAAGGGTGCCAGGTTACCTGGCCAGCACTAGGCCCCTGCAGAGACCATTCTACTGTGTCACTACCCTGATAATCACTCCTGTGCCCTCCTAACCAAACCCAACTGCTTGTCCTCAGTGAAGATAGTGCCATGAAGAGAGGTAAAGCTAAACCAGGACCCTGGCCTCCGTGCTACCCTGAGCAAAAAGGAGCATATGTATTCAGAAGGGAAGAAGCTAACTGCCATGCAGTGAGAAAAATATTGCCACTTTTTGTGCTTGTTAACATTTATCTTCCTCTTGGCCAGGAAGCTGTACCTGTTTACTTTTGTAGAATGTGCTTAGCTCAGATTAAGGGTGGAAAGATTTGCTCTTGTCATTGTTAGAAATTTATTGTTTATTTCCAAACACTCCAATGATCTCTAAAATTAGGTGGGAAAGTAAAAAAAGAGATTTTTTAAAACTATAATACTTCCCTACGTCATCCCTCAGTGCAGACCTGCTTATTTCCTTAGACCTTACTACCTTTCTGTTGAGAGTCTTTGTTATGTACTTTAAGGAGTGGTTTTTGCCATTAATCAATCATGTCCAGATGCTAAAATAAAAAGTAATTATGGTAGGAAGAGATTCTTTGAGATCATTCAAGTTTAACTTTGGTCAGGATAATAAAAAATAAGTCATCTCTCCTTGCCAACTCTCCCTTCTCCTTACCTTTTATGCTCTGACCTCAGTTATAAACTGAGTTATAAAGTCAATTATAAACTGACAAGATCATTTAGAGCTTTCATTGAAGACTCCAGCATTTACTTTTCCTTCTGAAATATTTGAAGCCAATTAGTCTTATTTGTAACTCAGCGGTCCAGTATATTGGGCTGTCATTTTAATTATCCAAACGGCTAGTTAACTAAGGGGCATAGGCAACCTACCCTCCAAATAACCCAACAAGTTTTTAGGGAGAGGAATCAAAACTGGATGAGCCCCAGATACACCAAAATCACAATAAGAGGCTTTTTCCCAAAAAAAAAACTTGGTCAATAAATTGTGTGCTTTGGTACACAACGCCCATTTCAGCCAAGCTGTCTATATTTGGAAGAGATACTTCTTGAATAATCAGACATAAAGCAGAGTTTAGTGAGATTTAGATTCTTATGTAGATGTGATCCGCATGAAAATAGTGAGAAAGGCCTCCTTTTTCTCTTTGCAGAGGCATAACCTACTTACCATCCTTCCATGGCTGAGGGGTAGAGATCTGCTTATTTGGGCTTGCAAAATGTCCAGCTCTACCGCTGATAAGAACATATAATTAGTAGGTGCTAGCCCTACACTTTGTGCTTTCTGTGAAAAGGTTAATTTAACACATGTAACTGTCATTTAACTAGCCCATTCTCTGGATAGGCTCGAGCAAGTTTTAGTAATTTTACTATGTGATTTTTCTAGATTTATGTATAGCACAGAGAAAAACAAACTGTACATTACAGAAGTTGATATTTTCATATGCAGTCCTCTTTTTGTTCTGTATAGGAATATTCATCTTTGTTGATAATTATTAAGTTCATTTTTTTTTTAAAAAGAAAATATTGAACTGGGAGTGAGGCGTTTTGGGTGCCTGTAGTCCCTTTATCACTTTGGGCAAATCACTTTAATTCTCTGGACCCCAGGAATTGGACTAATTTTATCTCATTAGAGTTAATCTAATGAATGAGTGTAGCTGAACCAACAGTACTTTGAGTTACTGTTTGCCTCAGTAATATGTGTGTTACCTTCAGAACTCAAAAGTAAATCAACAAAATTAATCACAGAATGGTGCTCTCTCATATTCCAAGCGCTTCTTCACCCTTTTTAGGATTATCAGGCTCTAGATAAACATTGAACTGGTGGAACTAACTTTAGGACAACTAATTGGGAGGTGGAGGAGATAGACTTAGGGAAATTTCAAAGTATGAAATGTGAAGATAGCTACCTCAGAATACTGACAGATGCTCATCATAGCATGTAGACACTGACTGCTGTCTTTTCCACTGGACACAGGTAAAAGAGTGCAAATTCGGAAAGCACCTCAAGTTGTTCCCGATGCTGTACCCGAGAGGAAAAGATCAACTCCTATTAACCCTGCAAATACAATACGAAAGATCCATTTAAACAATAATGTTTCTCAGCGGCCCTATAGAGACAGGGTGATTCACCTCCTGGCACTGAAGACATACAAGAAACCGGAGCTACTTGCTCGATTACAGAAAGATGGTGTTAACCAAAAAGACAAGAACTCCCTTGGAGCAATCCTTCAACAGGTGAGACCAGTTTTATCTGTGGTTGTTACTTCATCTTCTAGAGAGAGATCCTCACCTTCAGTTAAGATGGCTTGCTCCTCTTTAAAACAGAGAACTGTCAGGCTCAGTTTAGTAAAAGGACAGTTTAGAAAATATAACTAACTCACTTATGCAAATTTGGACTACCTCAGGTAGCCATTTAATTCATAAATGACAGAGAAAACTTGAAGTTATAATCTGAACAGTCTAGACTAAAAGAATATGCACATTTCAGTGGCTACTGGAAACCCCAGGTCAGGGCATTTAGACTCCAATTCGAAATTGCAAGGTTGGAAGCAGTGCATTTAATCTGTAACCTCTGTATACCCCACAGATGAAGGAGTGCTAGAAGATCTGAGTTTGAGGCTCAGCCCTGCCATTTCCTAGCGAAGTCATCTAGGACAAGTCACTCACATTGGGCCACAGTTTCCTTATCCATAAAATGGGAGTGGCAAACCTAAATGGCCTCTAAGACCCCTTCTAAATATAAAATATTATCTAGAAAATGTAAACAAGAAAGAATATTTTGTACTTTTTAATCGAATTACTTGAATAATTGTCCCCGTTTCAGCTGAGTAGACACAAAATAGGGGTTTGACAAATTGTCTTTTTGTCTCATTTTTGCGTTTTGGCTAAAATGTATTTTTAAAATTACAAATCAGTTTAGAATATGGGTATCCTGATGATTTTCTATTGCTATTCTTGTCCCCCTTTCTATTAGCTACATGTGCTAGGCTTCATTTTCTGTAACTAAAACATATATTTAGGTTACAAATTTGGAGGGAACGTGAAGTGACCATAAGTGGTTCTTATAACATCATAAACCCAGCTTTGAGTCTCTTATTGGAATGTTAATCTTTAAGTTGACAGTCTTAGCCTCTCAATTTATGAAGCTGTTCAAGTTTGAAAAGCATGCAGACCTTTGATTATGGTTATGGGTATGGGACTTGTTATCCTTTGGTTTTTTCTAGAAACAGTTTCCCTTTGGGAGTAACTATTAAGTTTCACTAAAAGCTTCAACAGGTTTTAATCTATTATTCTGAAGACTAAAAACTTTTTATTCCCTCATTGAATGTCTAATTTGTTCATGGCATTATCTACTAAATGATATGCAGAATTAGAGAAGAAATACTGATTTGTCCCATCCTAGCATGTGTATAATCATTTCTTTAGGTGATTTAGTTGATTTAGATGATTTGAGTATTTTTTAAAACTGTCCAGGAAACAAAATCAGTTTAAGTTCATATGACAGAGAGCTCTTTGGGGGAAAGGTGTGTACTGCAGGCAGGTTACAAATCAAAATTATTTCCTTGGAGTGCAGAGTACAGAGGTGACACTGAATAGGAGTGACAGAATGGATAAGCTTGGTTGGTGTTGATAAGTCTCAAGTATGGCACATGTGCATATTTGTATACAGAGATATCTTAAAGCCTTGGGCTTACATTGATGAATGGAGCATTTGAGGGAGTTGTTTTGGGATTCCTGATATGGGGACCCCACACTATGTGATTCTTGACTATTCTGACTCCCTTGAAACCATGAGATGTAATAATATGAGGAGAGCCTAGGCAAAGCAGTGATAGAAGAAATTCATAGGAAATTAATTTCCTTTAAATTTGCCATGTAAGCCTCCCATCCTCTCTCTCCCTTCCCCCAACACACAGCAATATTAATTTTATCTTAGTACCTTTCCTAAGTAGAACAGAAGTTCCTTGAGGGCAGAGCCCCATTCAGTTTTGTCTTTTTGTCCCCAGTGCTTTCCATTGAATAGTCACTTAAATACTTAATAATGTCAAATTATATCTAATTGAATTATGTCTAGTATCTGTGCAGCTCATGAATATATTGGTTTAAATTTCACTGCCTTTCTTTTCTCTCTGAGTCCTTGGAAATGGATGGGAAGCTTGTCCCCAAGGACATGTAAAGACTAGAAAGAGAAAGATCAAGGGATTGTCCACAAACTGGTTAATCACCTCCTGAGTACTGAAGTTGAAAAGTTGCCTAAGCTAGTCCTGTTCCTCCTCCGCCAATAGGGATGTGTGCTGCATTGTTGCCCAACCGGACTATTACCAGTCATCCTTGGAAAGCTGTTATTAATTCAGTGCTTGATAGCTCCTCAAGCTAACCTGCCATTGAGGTGATTAGGCCTCAGTTTAAACTTAGCTTAGTATTTTTGAAAACTTGGATAACTTGTTCCTTATTCAAAAACATGTATGACTTTGTTCTTCGTTTTACCTTATCACTCTCCAGAGAACATTCTTGTGTTTCTGTTTTCCTGGCACAAGGAAGATCAGCTCAGATGTTAAGGCCAGCCTTACACTTCCAAAGGAAAGAACTGAAGCAGCTGTCTTATAGTTCAGCCTCAAAGCCATCGTTAGTAGACATGTAATCAAAGCAAAAAAAAATCATTGGGTTTTCCTACTCAAATCATCTGGGTGTTTGGATTAGCTGTCCATTTTGCTTGACTAGAATAAACTTAGATTTAACTTCTTTTTAACTTGGACTTGTGATTTTATAGATGTGGAAACTCCTTCTGCCCATGCATATCCATAGTTCTGTAGCTTACATTCTTGCCCAGGTTAATGAAAGGTTAAATAATTCATCAGCAGGGTCTTTGAAAGGCAGAACTTGAATCCAGGTCCTTTGACTGCCAAGGTCCACATTCTCTCCACTGTACCTTTATGATCAAATATTAACTGGTTTTGTTTTCAAAAGACAACGTCAATGATTATGATACTCATCAAACCAAATAAAGGGTTAAAAGCATCTAAACATAAAAAATAAATGTAAGAGATAATATTTTGACAATATCTTCTTTTCCTGTAAATGAAAATGAAATTTCTGCTATTAATAACCTGAGGTTTGTTGACCATTCAGTAGAGGCGTGACACTTCAGCTTATTAATCCTACGTCAGCTTCCATCGTGGCCTGAATGGTTTTGGTGCTGAATCACCCTGTGCCTGTCACAGTGAGTAGTCAGGATAGCCAGAGATGTGGCTACAGATGATTCAAGAGAGCAGGAGTCATAAATTTCATAAAGGACAGTGGGAAGCCTGGGGATTTCCTTATGGAAAACAGGAATTACATTGTGCAGATCTGGTGGCCTTGCAGAAAAATGTTGGGGATGTGATTTTCACTTAAAACTTTTCTGCCACAAAATTAATAGTTCACATTAGTTTCCATATCATCATAAAATACAGACGGCGTAATGAGGGCGTGAGCTGGACTTGGAGTTGGGAAGAAAATTTCTCTGACGGTAGTCAGAACAAGTCCGTGAACCTCAGCGTGCCTCAGTCATCTCCTTAAGTCTAATCTACCAAGTCGTAGACTGGTTGCAGTCTGATTGGAGGGAATTACTGCACCAGGAATTCTCCTCTGCATTACCAGTAACAAGTCCTTCAAGTATCCACTTCTTGTCATCAGTGTATAAACTGTATACATTTCAGCTGAATTGCAGTGATAAAACTGTTTAGTTAAGGATATCTGATAGGTGATTTGAAAGTCATGAAAGGAAATGACCATCTGTCCCCCCAAAAAAGTAGAGATTCCAGTGTAGAATGACACCTTTCATCTAATCTAGGAAAAAAAATAACTTCTGGTAATTTACCAGTTCTGGAAACCATGAATTTGTGTGGCTAATAGAATTTGTGAAGTTAATAGAATCAATGGATTGGTGAAAATAAGCGGTAGAGGTAAAATGTTAAAAAAATAAACTGATAAACTTGTTTTCACGTTACTTTTACCTGTTTATTATTATATTATACGTATAGTGCCCTTTTAATGTTCCATTAGGTCCTGGAAGGTAGGAGGTAGTTAGTTACTTCAAGTCTATTTAAACATCTATGGAAGCTTCAGTAGTACATAGAGCAAACAGGTTTGGTCAAATAAAAACATGAACAGTGTAATTTCATTGATTCTTCTGGGGTGAGGTTATTTCTGGACAGTGGCCAAAGGAATACTTCTTAACGTGAAAGGTTAATGAGTTTTAATTTAATTCAAATGTACAATTTGTTTTTGTCCTTAGAAGGTACGTGTGTGTTGGGAGCATAGATGATTTGAGAATTGACTCTCTTTGGAGATGAATACTGCTGTAACTAGTCACATGGAGAGATACTGATAAACAAAACTGTTGCCTATGGTTGGAAAAATGGAAATAAATTTATCCAAGAGATACTTTTTCTCATCTATCCTAATGATATTTTCCTACATATCTTTGCATATCATAGTAATATAAGAAATGTAATATATAATAAATAGTAATATAAGAAAGATGTTTCCTGAAGAAAACATTTAGATGCCCACAAAAGAAAAAAGCTAGAATTTCTAAAATAAAATAATGGGTGTTTAATGAAATCTGCCCTGTACCAAATTAGCCATCTTTTATATGCTAATTCATTCAGTAGTGATTTTTAAGTATAAATCTTAAAAGTTGCTGCTGGTTCTGTACTTTGTTGCTCAGTTGATTCTTTGTGATACCATTTGGGGTTTTCTTGGCAAAAATATGGGTGTGGTTTGCTGTTTTCCTTCTCCAACTCATTTTACAGATGAGGAACTAAGGCAAATTGGGTTAAGTGATTTGCTCAGGGTCACCTTTTCCTAAGTGTCTGAGGTCAGATGTGAACACCAGAGAATGAGTATTCCTGATTCCAGGTTCAGCATTCCATCTAGCTGCCCATGGTTCTGTACTAGCAAAAGTATTAAGTAGCTTATAGTGTGAGGCAACAAGCATTTACTGAGCACAGTGCCAGGCACTAGAGATAAAAAGAAAAGGCAAAAATACAAACCAGCAAAAAAGAAGCGGTTCCAGATCCCAGCGATTTCCCAATCTAATGAGGGAGACAACGTACAAATAACTAGGACATTGTTGTTTAATCAGTTAGTCCTGTCTGACTCTCCATGGGGGTTTTGTTGACAAAGAAACTGGAGAGGTTTGCCATTACCTGCTCCAGCTCATTTCAAAGATGAGGAAGCTGAGGCAAATAGGGTGAAGTGACTTGCCCAGAGTCATACAAGCTACTAAGTGTCTGAGACCAAATTTGAACTCAGGTCCTCTTGACTCCAGGTTAATACTCAATGCACTGCCTAGCTGCCCCCAGAAACATCCAGGTTTACCAAACATGATGTATATATAGGATAAACTTTGGACTTCGATTCCTAATAGAGGACTTTATCATTGATTCTGGAGATGGTAAAGAGCCAGTGCAGATTCTTTTACAAATTGGTCTAATATTGTATTCTTGTGTCCTATCCTATAGGTAGCCAACCTGAATCCTAAGGACCTCTCTTATACCTTAAAGGATTATGTATTTAAAGAGCTCCAGAAAGATTGGCCTGGATACAATGAGATAGACAGGCAGTCACTGGAGTTAGTGCTGTCTAGGTAAGTTGTTTTGTTGCTTTCTAAGGGGAAGAATAAAATTATGACACTCAACATTGGCAGTTAATGTTGTTTTGATTTGGGGAGCGGGAAGGCGAAATGGGAGGGGGGAATAAACTTTCTCTTTAAAGTCTTGATTAAACTTTAGTATAACCTAGAGCATGTGTGCCCTTTGCAGAAAATTAAATCCATCTCTTCAGAATGCTACCAGCACCAGCGGTTCAGAATCTCCTGTATGTTCTAGTAAGGATGCTGCATCTTCTCCTTCTCAGGTATTTCATAGAATCATAGAATGTTAAGAGCTTAAAAGGACCTTGGAGATCATCGAGTCTGACTCTGATTTGTAGAAAATGAAGAGACTGAGGCACACAGAGGGGAAGTGATTGCTGAAAGTCACACAGCGTGGAGAGGGGCCAGAGCCAGGACTAGAACTCAGGTCCCTTAGCTCCCAGTGCAGTGCTCTTTCCACTCCCAGTAGTGTCTCAACAGGAATGCTTCACTTTGACCCTCTGGTTCAACAGACACAACAGATTTTTGAGTGGTGATTCTAAAAGCTTAACTAGCATAACAGGATTTTCTTCTATTCCATTTGATAACTAACTAGATGACTCTCAAGTCTCTTCCAGCCCCATGATTCTGTGCTTTACTGTAGGAAATTCAAGAAATTTAATCTTAACTAGAAACGTGTATAACTTTAATTTTTGAAACATTTTTAGCAATTTTCTTAAAAGCCCTTACTGAAAGTTCATAAAGAAAAAGTGGCTAAAAGACAGCTAAATTAAGTAAATCTAGAAGGTGTCTATTCATGTTACAGAGTAATTATTTGTTTTGTAAAAGCATTCATCTTGGAACATTCTTTTTAAAAATTCTTTTTAAAACTTTTAAAAACTTCCCTTAACTTGAATATTTAAATGAAACTATACACTCCTTGAGTGTGAAGGGACCTGGTGAAAATTGCTGCCCCTTCACACCTCACCCTGATTGATTCTTAGCCATTTCTTTCTAATAAATACTCTTTAGATAATCCATTTAAACTGCCCGAGGCCTTCCTTAATACATTTAAAGCCTGATTCACTTTTTTAAGAGCTTTATTTTCACATCCTTTTTCAGGAAAGAAATATGTCAAGTAAGTTTGTTTTTAATATGCTTGTAGGTTCAAAGAAAACATTTTCCCATATATTCCAGGGGTGAGGGGGAAAAGTGTTACACCAGAATTACAAGACAATAAAAAAAATTGATGTGCTTTTTTAATTTTTTTTTTTTGTCTAAAAGCACAAGTAAGAAGATCATTGTTATTAGAAGTTTGTCACTGAATGGAAGGAAGCAAACAAACATTTGCCATGCCTTTCAGTTCCCAGAGGCCAGTCAGGTTGTAACCTCTCTGAGCTGGGGTATCCCAGAGGATCCCCTCTGACTTGGAATGACACCCCAGTGGATTAGGCCTAATCCAGAGGGAGATCAAAAGTAATTCTGGGTTAAACCGGAATCATTCTGCCTGAGGTTGAGCATAATGTGTTTCTGCCCAAGACTTAGGAAGCAGTCTCGAACAAATTTGATCGTTTATTCTTGGCAGTTGACCCAGATCCCTGGTGGTACTGGTGACCAGAATAGACCTCCCACTCTGGGCACACATGCCTGGGACTGGGAATAGAAGTGACCTGTGGTAAAGAGTAATGAAGCATGTCTTGGGTTTACTGGCAGCTGTTGATTCATCCTCATCATTATCCCTGTTGCATAACTTTTCCAGGCTTCTTGCTAACAAATTTACCTTCAGCTATTAGGAAGTGGTGGAGATGTGTTGTGAGGAGCACAGGAGAAAATAAAATTTTTGATTTGTGTCTTTCTTCTGATTTCTCAAAGCTTTGCCAACATAGCAAATAACTGTTACGACACTACTTGTACTCTGATCTAATTATATACTGAGAATTATTTGATACTTCATGATGGCAAATAAATGGTGTTAAATTCTGAGAGAGTAGATGAATGAATTGGGTATTCCTTATGTTGTTCTTATCACACATGAAGCCTCCAGTATTATATTACATTTAATTTTAAACCTATAACTTGTACTTTGAACTCCCTTGCTTCACTTTTTATTTAAATCCCATTTTTTCTATATATTGTAAAGGGAATTCTTAATCTTTTTTGTGTCATGAGGCAGTCTGGTAAATCCTGAAGATCCCTTCTCAAAAAGATGTTTTTAAGTACCTGAAGGAAGTACTAAATTTCTCTTGGAAGTTAATGAAAATAGAGATGTAATTTTCATCTCATCCAGCTTCACCAACCCTCTGAAATCTACCCATGAACTCCTTTGGGATCCATGGACTCTAGGTTAAGAACCCCTGGTATAGATGGATAACTTTGTGACAGTAGATAGTCTCCTGGTTGAGTCAAAATCATTCCCTATCATTTTTCTGATATCATTTAGATCTCTCCTATAACCTGAAAGCAGCCTTGTGGTGCCATGGATAGGTAGAACACACACTTAAGAGTCAGAAATACCTGAGTTCAGTATGTCCTTAGAGACTTATTAGATATGTGGGTACATCTTATCTATAAAATGAGGATGATAATAGCACCTATTTCCATGGCTTGTGAGAATAAAATGAGATCTAATATTTGTAAAGCACTTTGTAAACTTTGAAGCACTGTGCAAATGCTAGCTATTATTATATGTTATTATAATGTAGTGGCAGAATATTTGAGTAAAAAAGCAGTAGTGTTTCAGTAAAAATAGGTACTTAAATTACTAAAATTCCTGTTCCAAGACAGATGAAATAATGAATACAAGCCATAATAATTCATTCTAAAGCTGAAACATTTTCACACATTAGGAGAGACTAAAGTGTTGACCTATTGCCTTTTGCTAGGTCTCCTTAGTTCTCACAGGATGAAATGGTATAAATTGCTTCCTCCTCATACTGCCAAAAACTAGGTCAACTGTGACCGGCGGAGCTTGACTCCTCGCTTTATTTAGTGCTATTACTGCGTCCTAAGATCCCAGTGACGGAGGCATTGATAGAGAGGTGGAGATCTGATCAGATAGATCTGAATACCGTCTCTCAAGGAGAGTGTCCATGAGCCAGACAGTGATGTTCACATTTATTTTTTATTGTTGCTGACACTTGAGAAAAAGTTAAAGTTGCCCCCTTACCATTAAGGTGTGAGCAGTTACTCGACTGGCCGTGCATTAACCTGTCACTTAAATTTTGGGTTCCATCTTTGTGCCAACTAGCCTCTTTTGTTTTCCTTCCTGTTATTGTTTTTCAGAAACGCCTCTTGGATTCAGATTTCATAGATCCTTTAATGAATAAAAAAACTCGGATCTCTCACCTGACAAATAGAGTTCACCCAACATTAAATGGTCATTTGAATTCCACCCATGAAAAAATTGCTGTGGCTCCACCACCACCACCACCACCTCCTCCTCCTCCTCCACCACCACCTCCTCCTCCTGCAGCTGCCGCCACCCCAACTCCACCTCCTCTCCCTTCAACCTACCTTCCAGTTTCAAATCCTCCTCAGACTGTAAATTCTAACTCCAATTCCCCTAGCACTCCAGAAGGCCGGGGGACTCAAGACCTACCTGTTGACAGTTTTAGTCAAAATGGTAGCATCTTTGAGGACCAGCAGGACAAATATACCTCTAGGACTTCTTTGGAAATCCCACCACCTGATTCAATCCTGTTGAAGTGTCCAAAGTCCGTGGAAGAGAAACATTCAATGTCACATAAAAAATCTAAAAAAAAATCTAAAAAACATAAGGAAAAGGACCAAATTAAGAAACAGGACATTGAGGAAACGGAGAAAGACCTTAAGGCAGAAGATGAAATTGCCAAGCTAAATAACTCCAGTCTGGATTCAGATGAAGGTACTTGACATTTTTTAAAAGACTGCTGTTTTAAACGGTGTGGGCTTGTTAGTGGGACTTTGAGATGATTGGTCCCTAGTGGGAGAATGAGGTGGGGTCACTTGGGTTTTCCAGTGATTTCCAGTGTTTGAAGTTCTTATCTTGACCACGTTTTTCTTGTAACCTTTTCTTGCATTGTCTTTCTGTGGTTTCCTTTGAAAATACTCTCTTAAAAGATTTTTAAATATGATTTTACACATGCAACATTTGGTAATAAAGCAATAGGGTTCACTCTGTCAGTCCTCCCAAGAATGTTAGATCTCTTGTAGAAAGTAGGTCTTATGAAAGCTTTACAGGACTTTAGAACAGCTATAAATGCCATTTTTAAACTTATTTAACAATAAGGAATATTTACTAATTATTCCTCCCCCAAAAAAGACTATAGCTACTATAATTAGCATTAGAAGCAAGAAAATATTTTTTAAAAACCTTTGGAACTTGCAAATAAAATTAAATTTGAGGAACAGACTCTTGCCAATTTTCCGTAAGTTGCTATTTTATTAGTTTGATAAGTCTTGTGTAACTATTTTGTACTATAACAATAGTCTTGTATATCAATAAAGTAATACAATTAAGAAAATTCTGGATTTCTGTTAACCTGGTTGTTCGGGGTAACAGAAATACAAGGGATAATATGCATAGGTTTCTTTCATCCAAACCTAGAAGAAATGTCCTCTTTTCCCAAGAACCATAAACACAGAAAGTCTACGTGTTCTAGAGAAGCTTAATATTATAAGAAGGGGAAAAAAAAGAACAAGTATGTAGGCTAAGAAGCCCCATTTAAAGAAAACACGAAGCTAACGTGCTGTAATTCCCACAGCAGAGCACAATAGGGTGCTTTCTTGAAGTTGTTCCTTACGTTAAACTTAAAATCTGATAATGATACAATTCAGTTTTTTGCTTTTCAAAAAGAAATACTAGCCTTGTGGAGTACTTCTCCAGGAGCTGAGGTCAGGCTTACCAAAAAAAGGGAAGAATCCAAGCCCATCTTTCAATCTTGTAGCTAATTATAAATGCAGGACATGACTAAGGCAAAATTTCCGAGAAAAATTACTACTTTTGTCAAGTGTATGAATAAGGTTTTAAGGAGTGTCATGTTGTACTTTCTATATTTGCGTATGAAATTGAAATGGCTCAATTCTCTAATCTAACTTTTTTTTGCTATATGATGTTCTTAACGGTGAAAGTCATCTGCAGAAGTGGTACAGTAGACGCTAGTAAAATTTATTATTAAGGTGAACTTGAGTGTAAATAACATGTCAGTGAATATCCTTGGAAGTACATATAATATGGACTCTCAGCATGGTGAGTCTGAAGCAGGGCCGTCTCTCCCAAACCCACAATATTTAATTTAGGCAGATAAAAAGGAGGCATAATTCAGTAACCTCAGAAATGCAGGATTGAGAATTTATAGGTCAAATCTCTAAATATATGCTGTCTCCTAACCTCTCCCCTTGCCTGCAAGATAGAATTCTTTTTCTGACTTAATCTTGGTGTTGGGATCCAGAGCAGTTTAATACTTGGGGACACCCATTTCAATGCTTCTGAGATGGTCAGGTCAGCTCTTCACCAGTCTCAGTGGCTCCTCAGAAATTCAGGAGGAGTCAGACTCCTTTCCCTTGACAGAGTCAGTCTCAGGCTTCTTGGAGTTTTCAGTCAGAATTTGGAGCCTCCCAAAGCTAATCCTGGTTGAAGAAAAACAACAAGAAAATCTAGAGCCACATTCCCTGAACCTGGTTTGAAGTCAGGTTCCTTTTAATGACCAGGAAAAGGGACCAGATGACATGTACTCAGGTATCCACAAAGACGTCTTCTCCTTCGGCTCATACAGAGATGCAAGGGATAGGTTGTTTGTTTGTTTGTTTGTTTGTTTGTTTTTGTGGAGTTTGTTGTTTGTTTTTTTTATCCAGACCTTCCTCAGATATCCTTAAGAATCACAAACTTATAAATTCTGTGTGTTCTGGAAGGAGAGTTCTGCATTGTAAGGGGTGGGGGGAGCAATGGATATGAAATTGCAAAGTGTTCACTTTTATTATGCAAAGAAGACTTAAGTTTTGCCAGCAAGCAAGTGGTGGAATATTAGTTTATTAGCCTCACTTTACTTTGGATGGCACAAATTTACTCTAATTAAAAGAACAACTAAACATGCTCTCTGAAGATAGTTTACTCAAATGGAATACTGTGGGGATTTTACACACTTTCATAACAGTCCTCAGGGACTTACACATTATTTTTTTTAAAGCTGTGTTTAGCAATAGGGCCTTATTTTAAGTGTCTTAAAACTGATGGGAAAACTTCCGACACAATTCAGCCGACTTCATACTTCTCCTGTCCATCTCCCCCTAAAAGGGATGGCAGTAAAAATACAGTGACTAAAGCAGTCTGCTACCTCACATTATTGTCTTGTCTGTCTTGTTCAAATCCCATGAAAATCCGATGTTGATGTAAAACTTGTATCTCCAATTGTTTGACTGCATCTGCCACCGCAGTACTTGAATGCTGTGCAGATGCCACAATTTTTCTTGAAATAATAGAAGACTGACCTTGGGTTAAGATTGGATTCCTTTATTGTGCAGACGCTGCAGTAGCCAATGCACTTTCAACGCCTGGTATTGGCCATGGTAGAGCTGGTCATATGGCCTCTATTGTTCATGTTCAATTGTATTCCTTGCTCACTGTTGCTTATTGAGGTGGCAGAATAGAATTTCTAGGAAGAGTGTTCTGGGTGCTTCTGATCTGGATTAGAATTTGAGGTTTGTTATAACCGTGTTAGGTGATGAACATCCTAAAATTCTGTTTCTTCCTAGGAGTTAAAGAGGTTTGCACTGCCTCCACAGATCCTTCATCAACTATTGAACTACCAGATTACTTGATGTAAGTTGAAATGTCTGCCACCAGAAAATGACAGTGGCAGCAGGGGGGTGGGGGGAAGTGGTTTAAAAGCCTCCAAATTCTCTCTGCGTGACTTCCAAGTCAGAAAATTGAAGAAGGCTTAAAAAATAAAATACTTGGACAGTTTTTCCTCTCAAAAGACTCCTAAAAAACTGATATTTCTAAAATTAGTTCTGCCAACTAACTTTCCTGGTTAAGCTTGTAGTACCACCCCATCCTTCTTCTAGGCTCTTCTTCTGTTCAGTGGCCTTTAAGTGTACAAGAATCCTGTTCTTTGTTCCCATGGGTAGAGGAAGCATTTGAATATGGAAGAATTCAGCTCTCCAATACTTCAAAGCTGACAAGCTTGACTTAGTCAGGGGGCCAGTCATTTTCTAGCCTCCCAAAAGAAGGCTTAGTTGTTAGTAAATGTGGAATCACTGGGATTTACAGCATGCTTTTTAATTATAAAGGACAGCAATACATTGTTTTCTTCAAATATTGGAACAAACACTTAAAGGTCTGTTCTCCCTTTAAGATGGAGAAATATTGAAATTTGAACAATGCCTATATAGTCCTAATTCTTCCGTCTGTATGTGAGTATGTGAGTATGTACATGTGTATACATATATATTCATGATACCACCCACATATTAAAATGCTGAGTTGGGACTGTTATAAGCAGAAATTATGATTTGGGCACCTCCTGCTTTCTGTAGGATCATAGGTTTTGTTGGATTAGAAAATAAGAAGGAGGAGGATGGAGAAATTGAGTAAGGCAAACCATATTCCAAGTGCATTATGAACAAATGTACAACATTTATGAAACATGAAAAGCTAGTGTTTGAAAGGACCTTTGCCACTGTCAGATTCTCATATTAGATTAGGTCAGACTTTTATGCTATCCAAATTTTCCAAAAACACTCTTTCCAAAATATAATATATCCTTAGAGTACTTCAAAGTTCCTGTCAATGAAGTGATTACATTATTTTGAAAAACTAATTTAATTATGGATGATAATTCCCTTAAACATAGAGTAATAAATTTAGTCCTGAAAGGGAGTGCATAGGTCATCTCCAGAGGTAACAAACTCATGACCCACAATGCTCTTGAGTGTAGCTAGGATCAGATTAAAATGCAATTGGGAAATAGTTAACGAATAAATAAAAATACAATAAAACATACACAATGTTAATATGTGGTTTTCTAAGTCAGTATCCCACAGGGATCCTGTACAGTTTAGTGGTCTCCGTTTCTATTTGAATTTGATGCCCTGATCTAATCCAGCGCCCTTATTGTATAGATAAAGAAACTGAAGAAAGTAAGATAACTAGTAAGTAGCAAGTTGGGATTTGAATCTAGTTCCTTTAACTCCAGATCTAGCATGCTTTCCACACTAATTATTACTTGTACAGCTCAAAAGGCATGCAAGAAGGAGTGCTAAAGGATCCCTTTCATTTGAATTAGTGTGTGATTTTAGAGCTCTGTAGAGAAGCCTAAAAAAAAACAAAAAACAGCAGCCAGGACCAAACCAGCTACTTCACAGTGTCTGCTGAGCTGGCACTCAGTGCCTCTGACAGTCAGCAGTGCTGTCTAGTGAGACAGCACCTACTCCTTGGCTACAGAGGATGCTTTTTTGTAACTACAGAAATGGCTACAGAGGATGCTTTTTTGTAACTACAGAAATGGCACTGTTCTTTAGAAGTTGGCCACTCTCATATGATAAGTGACAGGACAGTATTGTATCTTAAGTCCTTTCCTTGTAGATGCTGGATTTACCATGATGGAATGGTAAAATGTACTTTGTCAAACGTTGACTCTTGGTGTGCGGAACCAACCCCTCCTCCCCCATCCACGTAACTAGCGATGACATCATCATAAAGGAATGTGGAAAGATACTATTTTTCTTCTCTTCAGCATCTAATGGAAATTTAAGGCCATTTGTAACTACATTTTTATTTTCAAAAGAAATCACAGTTTAAGTAGCTCTTTTATAGTCCTTTCTACATGTTTGTGTTGATGTTTATGATTAGCAAACTTACGCTGGTAACTTTCTACATATACATGCAAAATGAGTGTGAGGGCTGAATGAGAAACTTTGGCCATGTTCTTTGGGTTTATACACTTTTAAGAAGTTTGACACCCTAGTCAATGAACCAATATTTTTCACAGTATGAGTCAGTAAGCATTAATGAAGTACTTCCTATGTCCCAAGTATTGTACTAGGCACTGAGAAAAAAACCCAAAAGTGAGATAGTCTCCACCCTCGGGGAGTTTATGGTGGGAGTCAGGGGAAGGGAATACAGTGTGTTCACAGACAAGTTAATGAAAGATATTTACAAAATAGACACCAAGTGACACATGGGGTCAGGGGACACTACAAAGAGAGAATCAAGAAAAGCTTCTTGAAGGAGATGCTCTAGAGCAGAGGCTTGAAGGGAACTACAGGTCATCGGGTAATCAAGTCTAGAGCTGGCAAGTGAGAAGGGGAGAGTATTCAAGGCATGGGGACAGTGGAGAGAGGCTATTCATAGGTACAGAAGTGAGAACCATATAAAGAGAACAGGAAAGGTGGCCAGCTTGGCTAGAGAGTATAGAGTAAGTGAGGGAGAGTAATCAATCATCCTGGAAAAATAGATTGGAGCCAGGTTAGGAAAGGCTTTAATAGCAAGTAGAAAAGGTTGCATTTTATTATAGCAGACCGGGAGACATAGCGCTTCTGGAGCAGGGTAGTGGCATGGTCCAACCTGTGTTTTAGGAACATCAATGTAACAGCTTTGTGAAGGATGGAAAAACTAGACTGGAGAACAGGGAAGCCAGTTTGTCCAAATGACAGGTAATAAGGACCTAAATTATCACAGCTGGGGTATGAGAAAAATATTCAAGAAACAGAAGCAATAATCCCTGACAATAATGGCTTGGATATGGGGGAGAAGGAATAAGTGAGTGAAGAGTAGTGGCACCCTACACAGAACCAGAGATGTTAATTAGGAGAAGTCGGCATAGAGAAAGGGATGACTTTCTGTTTAAGAGATAGTGAATTTGAGGTATCTGTGGGACACCCAGTTAGTGGGAGGTGCCTGACTGGAGCTCAGGAGAAAGATGAGAATTGGACATGGAGATTGGAGAGTTGTCAGCATAGAAACGATTGGACTCCATGGGAGCTGATGAAATCACTGAGAATATAGTGAGAGAAGAGACTCAGGACAAAGTCTTCAAATAAAATGATACAGTGGGGATGGAACTGAGAGATAATTCATCCTACAAAGGAAATTCAGAAGGATCCATCCTGTAGGTGTAACTAGAACCAACACAGACCACTATCATGAGAAAAGAAAGTATTGTTTATAAGGATGTGAGGGTCAGCTGTGTCAGTGTCAGTTTTTCTTATCTCGAGTTTCCATGGACAAAGTTAGTGGACAAATAATTCCCCCATAATTCTAAACTTCATCCTAGCTAGTTTTGATCTAGCTAAACATGTTTATGAGGATGCTTAACTGTTAGCAAAGTGGATGTGAGTTAATTTGCCTTTCTTTTCTACTATCCCACTTCCCCAGTCTTGCTAACTTAAGGATAGCAAAGTATCTCAAACACTGATTGTGAAAGAAAAGAAGGCAAAATAAAAGTAAAGGACCCCAACTTGGTTAATCATCCCTTAAAAAGTGGGAGTTGGCCACAAGAAGAGTAATTCATTTTGCATGTCTCATTGCCATTTATCATCTGTTCTACTGCCACTTTAAGTGTCATTCTTTAACAAAAAGGTGAGCTATTTTTTTTAATTTTAAGGAAATTTTTTAAAATGTTTAAATAGAAGTTATAAAATACTGACAACATCCTAAACTACATAAACCACTAAATAAAATAACTTTAGCTGGAAAGCATGAATCTGGCAAGGGATAAATATCTTAAGTGATAAAACTAAACTTGATTTTCTGTGTAGCCGTTTTACCTATTTTTGATATTGCCAGCAAATTTTCTTTTTTTTTTTCTGGGCTCCCTCTGGTGTGCAGTCAAGGCAATCCACTTGCAGTAAAGATTAATTTGCCCCTCCTTGGCAGTTCTGGCCAGCAGGATAGCTTGAAATTGGCATGGCCATGCCATCTCAGTTACACTGAAATTAAACTTGCATACCAACTCTGCATGAATAAATATACTAAGTGGAGCATTAAATCACTGTTTCCTGTAGCATCTATAGTATATCCATTACTAGGAAATCAATAGGATCATGTAATAAATGGATTTGAATGTAAATCAAGAGATTTTCCTAGGAAAGCAAATTTAAAATAATCTTACATTAGGGGGAGTGCAATAACCTCATCTTAAAATGTATGGTACTAGATTCCAGGTGTCATCCATACAGTGTGACATATAAGTATTTTCAAAAAATTAAATTCTACAAAAACCTTCTCATTCTAATCCCTTGACGTCGTTATCTCTAAATCTATAGCAGGCATGATTATAATCCCTTGTCTTCTACCTCTCTGCCTAAGAGAGTAGACTTTGTTCTGTTTAAATGCTATGATTGTTAAATGAACTGTAACACTTGTTTTATATCCTATGGATATGTCCTGTGGATATGCTGTCATTAAGTTGCAAACTGGCACCTTATGAAATACTCCTAGGGCCAAATTCTTTTGTGAGAATCCTTAACTTTTTTTGTGTCATGGACCCTTTGGCATTCTGGTGAAGCCTATGGACTCCTTCTCCGAATAATGTTTTTAAATGCATAGAAATGCAAAGGATTAAAAAGACAACCAGTTACCCTGAGCTGCAGTTACAATTGTTTTAATTAGGTTAGGAGCCCCTGCTGTATTGTAAAATCTAATAATATTATTCTTCTGGTTATATACTAGCATTCAAATTCCTCATGACTTTTTAATCTCTAAATAAACTTTATTAACATTATCTGTTTCTTATATCATCATAGTTATATCCCAAGTATCCTTTTCTTTCCCTACACAGAAAACCATTCCCTATATCATATAGTATTTTTTGAGAAGGAAAAAAAATCAGCACAACTGATCAGTACATTGAAAAGTTTCAGAAACATACAATTTGTAACATCTGGAGACCTTTAAAGGGGGAATCTTTTCTCATATCTCCATGTCTCTTCAATCAAGTTCTGCTTGATTTTTATAATTTTGTTAGATTTACTTTTGATTTTTTGGTGTACAGTTGTTTTTTCTGTTTACATTGTTGTAGTTATCATGTATGTTGTTTTCTTGGGTCTGCTGATTTCACTCTGAATCAGTTCATATAAATTTTTACAAGCTTCTCTGTATTCATCACCCATCCCATTACATTCATGTACCACAATTTGCTTAGCCATTTTCCAGTCAATGGGCATCTGCTTTGTTTCTAATTCATCACAAAAGATGCTGTTATAAATATCTTGGTATTTTGGGGGACTCTCTTCTTATTGATGGCTTCATGGGGGCATAAGCTCAATACTATTCTCTGCTTCAAAGAGTATGGACATTTTAAATTACTTGATAACTCTAAATGGTTGTACCATTTCATAGCTCCACTTATAAGGAAATAGGTGCCGATCATTCCACGGCTCCTCCAACATTAACTGTTGCCTTTTTTGGTCTGGGCGTAAAGTGTAAAACCTTAGGGTTGTTTAGATTTGCATTTATCTCATTTAGAACCTTCCTTCCTGTGACTACGAGTACTTTGCAATTCTTCTTTATTCCTTATGTCTCAATGTGTCAGCTAGTTATCTGTGATTAGTGTCGTGGTAGCCTGCTTTTGGAAAGAAGTAGTTTTAATAGAATAAATCTTCCATAAATTATTCTTTTTTAGCCTGAAGACATTTTAATTCATTCTGTCACCTAGTTGTTGTTATTGATGTTGTTTTACATTTTCTCAAATTTTGTTTAAGACCTTAAGCTTTTGATAGCTTGTTTATGACAGCTCAGCAAAGAGAATATTTGTAGGCTTTTTCTTGCAGTTGGTAATAGAGGCATGAAAATGGAAACTACCAAAGATGTTATTTTCAAATATTTGAATAAAATCTTCGGTCAGAATGATGATACTTATATTTTTAGATGTTCTGCCTTGTCATCTTAACCTTCACATTTTTTTTATTAGAAAATATATTGCTATTGTCTCCCATGAGCAACGCCAGAATTATAAGGATGACTTCAATGCAGAGTATGATGAGTACAGAACTTTGCACGCCAGGATGGAGACTGTAGCTAGAAGGTTTATCAAACTCGATGCACAACGTAAGCGCCTTTCTCCAGGCTCCAAGGAGTATCAGGTAATAAATAGGTAGACTTGACCTCATGGCATGATGAAACTTTTCTGTCTCCAGCTTCTATTTCTAACCAAACAGTGCAAACCCACTATCAGAGAACCTTGGCTCTTTTACAGTGCCCAGAGAATGACCAATCATTCTGTTCCCAAGTACAGCTATGTGATGTTTGACCTTATATAAAATTAGAGAGGCAATACATAGTTCACAGAGCTCTTTAAATGGAAAAATTATTACTGATAGAGATGCTGAATATCATCGCATGCGTGGGAGGAGTGTGTCCTTTTTGGAGGTATAGTAACTCTTTTATGAACCCATAATTTTTAGGGCCATGAGAGAATACTACCTTGGCATGAATAAAAATGGGGACTTATCCTTTAGTTCATGCTTAGCATGGATGCTCTGTGCCCTGAGCCTGTGGTTCTTGAAGAAAACATTACCTATTAGGAATTCCGTTTTTTTGCACTTGTTACCCAAAAGAAATTTTTAAATCATTAAAACACTTACGAACACATATAGCAGTATTAAAACTTTGCCCCACTATGTCTGATTGAACCTTTCCTACATTCTAATTTAATTGCTCAGATATTCATTTGGGCTTTAATTCTTAATTTCTTCTCCTGCCGTCTGCTGAGGGCAATATCTGGGTAATGCCATGTCAAGTCTTTGCTCATGTGGTGAAAGTACATGTGCCAAATTGGTGTTGATGATACACTCGTGTCTACTGCTTATTTTCCTAGATAACTAGTGTTTTTCACCTGTGAGCTTATTACATAATTTTATTAAATATTCTTCCTCATTGTCTCGCTTTTTTTACCAGCCAGTTCTAGTAAAGTGGAAAATGGCTTTCTAACTGGCCTTCTTGACTCAAGTCTCTCCTCTATTCTTTTCATGAATCTTGACGCACTGATCAGACAATGTCATTAGTGTATTTTGTTTTTTAAAAAAAACAACTGTGACTAACAATTGCAGTATAAATGTCTTTACTTGGCACAATCTGTCACTAATCCACCTTTCCTACCTTTCATCTCAAGTTGTACTACCTCATTTTCATCCTGGTCTCTCCTGTCTTTTTGCCTTTATGCATGCCATTGCCCCATAGATAAAATGCGTCCACCATTCCCATTTTGCCCTTTTTGAAATAATTCCCTTACTTCATAATCCAAGTCACTCATCAATTATTAAGCCTTTCCTCCTCTCCCTATAACAGAAATTCCTAGATTTTTTGTAGTCTATATCTGGATCTCTTCCTTTACACTTACTTAATTCTTCCTTGTATCATATTTTGCATGTCTTATTCTCTCTCCCATTGTGTATGGTAAGCTCCTTGTTGGCAACTCCTGGCCATCTTCAATACCTGGTATATTACCTTGCACATCATAGACATTTAATAAACATTTCTTTACTAACTATTGAGACTCATGTATGTTAGCACTTAATCTATGTATTAATATCCTTACATAAATCTTATTATATTCTTAAATATATGTGGAATCACTTTACCCTTATTTCAGCCCATTAGGAATAAAAATTTAGTAAACACTCATGACAATATAATATAAACTGTGACTACAAGCAAATAACATAAATTTGGCAGTCCAACTTCAGGTTTAACCTTCCCAGCCCTTGTTCAAGCTACCCAAGTCACTGGGCTCTAACTTCCATTTCAAGTGGTAGCTGTTACTATTATCACACTTAGGAGACCTAGAACATAAGTACTTGAAGTGTTTCCCAACCCTCTGGCTGAGGGAATTGTTCCTAATTCACAAAAGAAGGATCAGGCTAGCTTACCTCATCCCTCCCTAAGTAAGGCAGGATGGCATTTGCTCTGTAATGTGGCCATAAAATGCATATAAAATCTTAACAAAATAGAATAGATGAGAATAGGTAGGGACCAGTATAAATCTGTCCTCCCCTTTGCCCCCGTGGAAGAACAACCTGAAGGCTCATGCCCTCGAGATTCATTACATGACAGATTTAACAGAGTTTAATCTTTTTGTATACATTTTATGGAGTTGCACCATTGTTATAGGATTACTCAGTGTGTTTAGGGTATAAGCAATGTAGATGGATTTAATTTTTAATTCCTTCTTCATTATTAGTTAATAACAAACTTCATAAGAAAATTCAGCTCCTACCAATGAGATCAATTTTTCATTCTTCCTAAAGAATCCTGCATTCCTTTCTCATTTCAAACTTTTTGTTTTGTAGACTATTCATGAAGAAGTCTTAGAAGAGTATAAGAAGATCAATCAGGTAGGGACAGTCAGTGTTTTGTTTTCTGTTCTGTAGTGAGAAAGTACAATATGTGTTTCTAAAACTCACTTTCTTTCCCTTCCACAGTCTAGTCCCAATTACCACGAAGAAAAATACAGATGTGAATATCTCCATAACAAGTTGGCTCACATCAAAAGACTAATAGGTGAATTCGACCAACAGCAAGCAGGGTCCTGGCACTAGACTCTGCTTAGACCAGAAGATGTGAATAAACTTAAGCTTATTTATTTCAATTCCAAATGAGTTGCTCTAAGATTCTAAAAAGTTGAAACTTTGTCAGTTGAAAGTTTCAGTATTAGCAAACTTTGAGTTACTTTTTTATTATTATTTTTATTTTATTTTGCTTCCCTGCATATTTGAAGCTGCTTTTTCTGGTCCCTTCATTCCCCCTCAAGACTTTAGTTTGTCCATGAGATCACTTTTAGATATTGGGGGTCCAGTGTCTATACTTAAAGGTTGTGCACATTTTCAAAGAAATAACAGTGTAGCAAGTTGAGATGCTTTTGGATAAATATAGGCCTGTTTTATTAATGCGAACTCTTTGCCTTAATTGGTAGAAGGTTTAGAAATTTGCACAAAATACAAAAAAAAAGTTAAAACATTGTGTGGGAGGGTTAAGAAATAGGAAGGTGTGTGTATATATATGTATAAATTATATACATTCTAACTTGATCTCGAACAGTAATTTATCCCTACAAGTTAACCCCCCAACCCCCATTGCAATGGTTGCCTTAAGGTGTTTGCTTGTTGTATACATGGTGTAGTTAATCATTAGCTACACTGCTTCCCATTTTATTACAGCAATGGAGAAGCACATTGTGGCCTACCAGCGTCTGTAAGAGTGTGCTTGTACTTACTGTATGTGTGCAGAGGTTGTGTGGATGTGAGCATGCATGAAGAAAAAAAGCTGCTACTCTTAGTAGGCCAAAACGCTCAGGTTCAAACAACTGACGAGTGTTACTGTAGGTTTTTTCCTATAAAATTGCTACTTTTATTGTGGAAGACAAAAGCATTTCCATTTCAACAGTTTGTCAGCTTTATTAATGTTGGGGAAAATCGATGTTATGAAAATGAAATTGATCTATAGTTTTGGGGCAAAATTATAAAATTAAACATGTAGGTGACCTATTTATATACTGCTATAAAGTATTTTTTTGAAGAGAGATATGCAAAGAAGCTATTGCCTACATGAAATGTATATTTAAAGATTTTTTTTTTCTCCTGGGTGACAGGACTATAACAAAGAACAGATATATTTAACTATAAAATACTGTGATTCATCAAACAGCACAAACTTTCATTTCATGCAGTTTATCTGTTTACTTTGATTTAAACTATCGCTTGTTTTATCATGTGGGAACATAAGTTATTTGGTCAAGCATGTAAGGATTTTGAACTAATGTTGGCTTAAATTGTGTTGTCTTACCGTATTGTCTTTTCAAAGTGCTGCCAATTGAAAAGGGAAGCATTATGTTTACAAATCTGATTTTTGGAATGTTTGCCAAAATTTTGGTAGTGTCTTTAATAAATGTCTCCAGCATCCAAAAAAAAAAACCAACCCAAAACCTAACCAAATTTGTTGTGTATCGCTGTAAACCAGAATATGTTTGGTGTCTAGGATACTTGAGGTACTATGTCATCATCCAGTAGTCTGGAATGGGAGGGGGAGCTTTCTTTCCAATGTCCTTCCAGGACATTTACCAAAAAGATTAGGTCGTGTGAGAGAAATGTGCAAAGGCCCAAGTTTGCCCTTGACTCCAGCTTCTTTTCACATTACTATAAACAATGGTCCTGTTACTATGGAGAGCAGAATTCATGGTATTTTACTACTCATAATTGAGACTTCTTGGTGCTCTTTCTCTTACCTCATAATTGATACAATCACTATTAGATGTTAATAGGATTCCAAATTTTTAAACAAAAAGATACAAACCAAGGGGAATTTATTAAGGAATAAGGCAGAATTATTTTATCAGTGTATCTCAAGTGCTTTATCTATAAGTAATGCAGTTGATCCCAAAGGGATTCACTGGTATAACTACTTGGATGATGATGAATTGGAAGGTTTAAAAAAAAGCTATTGGCTTTAAGACAAGAAATGTATGCTTCTAAAGGCTTGGGTACAACTCCAAATCTTCAACTCTGTAAGTCATAGTGTTTTAGAGCTGGAAGGGACCCTAGAGATCATCTTTCAATTAAAATGCAAGTTTAAATAATAGGAAAAGAGCAAAAAGGCTACCTTATGTGTCTGCCCATCATCACGTACAAGTCACTTCTCCTCCAGTTGTGATGCAAGAGCCCTTCTATAACTGTTTCCATGCCAATTCCTATTTAAATATATGTTTACAAACAAGACTCCCAAAATTTTGTCCTGCTTGAAACTACTACCACAAACATGTGAGCACATCTTCTGGTTTACAGGTTGGGTAATGACTTAAGCTGGAGATCACATGTATAGTCCAGCACTGCACATCCTTAGGCTTCACCACCTACTGTAAAAGCCTTAATGTAGATGGCATCCTTTGCATTGGGCATATCCCTGCAAAATGTATGTCCATCTATTGGTTGCAAGATGTAGTTCTTTAAATCTACATATCTGCTCTTACTCTAGTCTACATCTCTGTTGAATAAGTGTATGAACTTATCAAAGTGATATTTTTTAACAATATTAATCTCTCACTGCAAGATTTATAGATTCTCTCAAATGAAAGCCAAATGAAACTTTTCAGGTGATGGTGATGGTGCAGGTTCAGTACACTACTCTCTGTATAGAGTTTGATTCATTTGAGGGAAACAGTAATAGTAAAGTAGCATCCGTCAAGGTTGTCATATGTCTTTCACTGCAGTTAGTCTAAATCAGTTGGAATACTCATTAAGAGTTTTTCTTCTTTAATTAACTCTTATGAAATGGAATGAATAGTTGATTTAAATCAAACCAAAATGATACTAAACAGTTTTATAAAAGCAAAAATAAACCACAGATTTTTTTCCTCATTTTGTTGGTTTTCTGTTTCTCGAGTGATAAATTAGGAAGAGGGATCGACCTTTTGAGTAGACAGTCAATCCTGATTCTTGCAGAGTAGCTGGTTGAAACAAGTTTAGATCATTGCTGGCTTCTTTTATTTTTAAAAAATTCAGTGTTAATTTCTATGTATATTTAAGTCATCTTATAATCTTTCCAAGAATTTCCTTTTCCCTTAAAGTATTTTACTGTGTTATGTAACGCAAGGACAAATTCAAATGTTAAAAGCAAGGTCCTGAAATGAGATTTCAACAAAAATGATCCATCATTTGAGATACTGTAACTTGACAGTTCTACTCATTCCATCTTTATTTTTTAAACTTTACTAAGACATTTTAGCCAGTTCGTTGCTTTTCTGGCGGTGTTAACTCACCACATGTGTTTGGCATATGCCGTCGCTACTTTTGAAGTTGTTACAGCTAGCTCTCTGCCTAAGTGTTACTAAATCCTTTCCTTCCACATCCCTAATGGGAAAGAGTTAATATAGCCAGCACTGTGAAAGGAACATTTGGGGGGAAGAATATTGAACTGACACTACTAAAGGAAAACAACAGGGGATGTTTGCAAAGCATTTTGTAACGTGAAGACTAAATAAACAAGGCTGTGAGGCTCCTTTTTGAATTTTTTGAACTGTTTAAAAAACATATATACCCACATTATTTCTCAGTTCCACACAACCCATATTAGGACTCTCAAAGGTAAAATGCCACAGGGGCATTTTGTTAAGCTAAAGAACACTTGAGCCATTGTTGCCCCCACTGTTCTACACCAATTTTAGTTCAATAAAACAAATGTTAACTTTGCAGTCCTGTTGTTTTTCTTGTCTTATTTCAAAATATTTAACTTTTTAAAAAAAAAATCTTTGATAACTGTTATAAAGGCACACAGGGGCAGCTAGGAGGTGCAGTGGATAGAGCACCAGAGCAGAAGCCAGGAGGACCCGAGTTCAAATCTCACCTCAGACACTTGACACTCACTAGCTCTGTGACCTTGGGCAAGTCACTTAACCCCAATTGCCTCATCCCTGGGTCACCTTCAGTCATCCTGATGAATATCTGGTCACTGGATTCAGATGGCTCTGGAGGAGAAGTGAGGCTGGTGACCTGCACAGCCCTCCCTCACTCAAAACAAAGTCAAGTCCAAGTCATGTCATCATTTCTCTGATGCCATGTTCTTCGACAACAGAGGACAAACACACATACGTAAAGGCACACAAAGATATTCCTGGTAAGATACTTGGGCAATGTAAACTAGAATCGTTTACTCTAAACCCTTTTCATCCATACAAGCATGACATTCATTGAGGGGGTATTCCTCCAGCTAAGGTAAATTTGTGAATTGCTAAGCATGTAAAATTAGGTTCAGAAAAAGGCAGTCTCAATTTTAAAAAGGTAAAGGTGGAGGGTGGGTAGGATGGTGGACTTGAAGTCAAGAAGGCATGAATTCAAAATCCTGCCTAAGACATTCACTAGCTCGGGATGGGGAACTTGTGGCCTTGAAGCCACATGTGGCATTCTTGGTCTTCATGTGCGGCCCTTTTTACTGAATCCAAGCTTCATAGAACAAATCCACTTAATGAAAGGGGACTGTGAAGTTTGGGTTCACTCAAAAGTTTGTATGTGGGGACCGAGAGGGTCACATAGAATCTCTGGTTCCCCACCCCTGCACTAGCTGTATACTCCTGGGCACAATTTCCCTCACTGTCAAATAAGGGAGATTTGGACTCTAAGGGTCTTCCAGCTCTAACTCTCTGATTCTATGATCCTAAGTTGCTTAGGACATTTCTGAATCATTGGATCACTGTAGTGGTAAAGATGAGCCATAAAATGCTTAAATAAAAGATGAGTTATCAAGAAGATTTAGAATAATATGGGGATAGAGAATGAGAAACAGCAGAGGAGGATAGTCTTAATTGATGTTTTTATCAAAGGAGTCCTGAATATAAAGTTGAAAATAAGCAAAAAAGACTTGCTTCTTAAGCAAGTTCATAAATTCTAAAGCAAAATTTAACCTTTTTTGTGTCGTGGAACTCATCGGCAGTCTGGAAAAACCCATGGATGGATGCCTTCTCAGAATAATGTTTTTAAGTGGGTAAGTTAAAATACATAGGATTACAAAGGAAACCAATCATGTTGAAATACAGTTATCAAAATATCTTTTTTTAAAAGTTCATAGACCCAAGGTTAGGAACTTGTGGCTCTAAAAATGTTTCCATTTCTTAGGCATCCACTAGTTTCACAAATAAGAATATTAATACTGGAAAAGAAGTACATTTGGGAAAGCAATAGTTTGGAATAAGGAAAGTGAGTGGCCTCTTTAAAATTAATTTAAAAAATTATCTAAAGTTGCAAAGTGTGAGATCCAGTCGGCATGAGTGCCATTGTAATTTTCCTAAGTTCATAGTGAATAAATCCACCATGGATGATTTCTGGAAAGACATGAAAGAGAATCTTCAACATTCAGATATTTAGCAAGCGCCTCCTATATACCAGGTACTATGTTAGGTGCTAGGAATACATATACAAAAAAATGAACTCATCGCTACTCTCAAGGAGCTTGTATTTAAGGAGACTATAAAGATAGCAAATCCAAAGCAGCTAAGTATAAAGTGGTTTGGGAAGGAGGGTGCTGGTAGCTAAGGGATCAGGAAAGGCTTCACCTAGATAATCATGCTCAAGCTGTGTCATGAAGACAGAGATTCCATTTGGCAGAAATGAGAAGAGTTGGATTGCAGATATATGGGGAATGACTAGTGCTCAAAGGCAAAGAGATAGGCAGGAGATGAGGGTTTCATATGGAAGGAACAGGGAGAAGGTCAATTTGGCTGGATGGCAGAGTGTAGGAGGGAGAGTAATGTTCAATATGACTGGATAGGTAAGCTGAAGCCTGCTTGTGAAGGGCTTTAGAAACTAAACAAAGGGAGTTTGTTTTCCCCCTAGAGTCAGTAATAGAGAGCCATTGGAGTTTGAGTTGAAGTCCTGAACCAAGGTTGGTAGCTGTATAAATAGAGAAAAGGGATCAGGTCAAAGATGTGGAAGTAAAAATAGTAAGATTTGGAAATTGATTAGATATATGGGATGAAAGAATGAAGAGTTGAGGCTAGTGATGAGGTGACTAACCTAGGAGACTGATAGAGTGCTCATGCCTCTAGCAGAAATAAAATTTGGAGGGGGGGGAGGTTCAGGATGGGTGGAAAATGAATTCTGTTTTGAATATGTTGGTTTTGAAATGACCAGTAGGCAATGAGTGATATGGAATTGAAGTGCATAGATCTGCATTTTGAGATGATAATTAAATCCCTGGCAACTATAGGTGGTACAGTAGATTGATTTGTGTTCCTGGAGTCAGGAAAACCTGAGTTCAAATCCGGCCTCAGACACTAGCTTTGTGACCCTGGGTAGGACATTTAACCTCTCTGCTTCAGTTTCCTTAACTGTAAAATGGGGATATCAGTATCACCTACCTCCCAGGTATGAGATAATGTTTGTAAAGTACTTAGCTTAGGCTTTATACACCTTAGTAGATGCTTGTTTCTTCTCTCTCCATGGGAACTGATAAGGACTCCAAGAAAGAAAATAGGAGAACAGGATTCAGGACAGGCCCCTGGATAATACTCACAGTTAGGGGATATTATGATCAGGATGATGAGCCAACAAAGAAGATATAGAAGGTGAGGTTAGACAAAGAGAAAGAAAACCTGGAGAGAGTAGTGTGACAAAAGCTTTAAGAAGAGAGTATCCAAAATAAGAGGATGATCCATGGTGACAAATCCAGGAGATGGTTAATGAGATGCAATGAGTATCTATTATGTACCAAGTACTGTGGTTGAGGATGAGGGACTAAGATCATCAGATTTGATAATTAGGTCAGTTAATTATTAGATTTGTAATTCTGACAGCTGGGTGGCTCAGTGGATAGAGCACTGGTCCTGGAGCCAGGAGCACCTGAGTTCAAATCCAACCTCCCACCCTTAATAGCTGTGTGACCCTGGGGCAAGTCACTTAACCCTTATTGCCTCCCTCACAAAAAAATCATTGCTAGCTCTGGAAAGAGCACAACTATAGAGAATTAAGAAATGAGTATGAGAAGAAAGGACAAGGGCCAGCTACAGGACCATTTTCTAGGAGTTTGGCTGAGGAGAGGAGAAACACAATTTGAAGGACTAGTAAGGCCTATTGATGGTTATTTAATAATGGAAGAGATCTGTGTGTTTGCTACCTGGGAAGGTCCTAATAGATAAGGAAATGTTGAAGATTAGCCTGGGAGTGATTGAAGGATAAAAATCCAATCGCATCACAAGATGTAATCAAGGGCAAATGTGGGGTTGGCCTTGGCCGAGAGACAGACCACTTCATCAAAAGAGACTGGAAGTAGGGAGTGTGGGTGAGGGGATAGTGTCAAGGAGTTATGAGATGAATAAAAGGGGAGAAGATGGTGCTCATATTGAATAATCTCAATTTCTCAGTAAAGTAAGAGATAAGATCCTCTACTGGAGGGAAACATGAGAGAAGAGATTTAGAATGGTTTCTATAGAGAGTAAGATAAGGAGTCCACTAGACCAGGACAGTGTAAAAAGATTGCCTTGTTGCAGTGAGGGCCAATTTAAAGCTGGATAGCATGAATTTATAATGTGCCCAGTCAGCATGGTCGATGGGAAGAAGACTAATTAAACACGTAAACTGAATTGGTAAAGCATTTCTGTACTGTATTTATGTAATCTTTCAGGTGTGGAATGAGGCTGGCCATACAGAATTTCACTTCCAACCATAGAACTCTGTATCAGATGAAGCAGTCTCCTGGGAAGAGGGAGCTGTGGATTGGGGCTTCATCCATGGAATGCTTTGTAGCTCTGACAAATCTCTTTAACTTATCCCTCTTCTAAAAATAAAAATAATGCCTACCTCAGTGGACAATTGGAAGGACTAATTATTGTTTGGAAAGCACGTGCAGTTCAATGGATGAAAGGTATTTTAAGTACAAACCATGTGCATAGAGTGTTGAGTGCATAGAGTCTTAAAGATCTATTGGTCCATTAGTTTCAAGGTGAGGAAACCTGTGATGAATCAGTTTTAAATAAATACAAAGGAGACAAAGGTGGGGAGAGGCTTGATGTTTTGGGGTGGAGTGTCTGGGGGTTTGTTTTATTAAAGGTTGGGGCCTATACTTAACCTGTCCTACAGGTTAAGCTAACCAGGAAAGTCAAGAGGGAAGCAATGGTAAGTCAGTAGCCCTGACATGGGGTTATTGCTAAATGTATGTTTGGGGTCAAATATTTTTGTCATACGTGATTTAATGAATGGGGAGTGAGGACTGAGGCCATGAACATGAGCTATTTGCAGGTTTTGCCTCGATGATTCAGCTGGACTCCCATGTCTTGTGTGTTTGCTGTAGTTGAATCCTTAGTACACCGTTGGTTGGTTGGTTGGTTGGTTGGTGTCCTTTGTTCTCAAAGAGGACCAAAATGACATCACCATGATAAAGTCAAATTTTAATGTGTCTGACTGTGGCTGATCAGACCAATACAAGCTCGGAATGCTCTGCCACAGATTGGTAGCCATTTGTAGAAAGACAGTGAGCTATAGATATTGGTCTCTGAAATATAGAAGAGATTATTTGAATTTGCTAGCAGGACCTAGGACTTAGGACCCTTCATTTTGTTCTACATCAATAGGAAACCAAAAGGTTAGCAAGTCTTTAGTGCTACAAACCTGGTTCACATTCTTAACTGAAAGAGAGGAACAAAATAATGTAGAACCCTAGGAGATGCTGTAAATTCTACAGACAAACCTGGAGGAGTCTTGGGTGAAGTATACAGACCCTTCTCATAAGTAAAAATTAATATGACTAAAGTAAATAATATATTCAGTATGCAAAGTAGCAGCAAGTATTTAATGGAGTTTTACAGTCTTAAGATACCAAAGTACCTCCCATGTTTTTGCATTTAGCCTCCTAAAACCCAAGCATTCCTTCTGTTTGTTTCCCTAGCACCCAGCATAGAACTTGGCACATAGTACGCTCTTAATAAGTAGTTGTTGATTGATCCTATGCCTATTTTTAAATTTCTTATTTTTTACATTCATTTTGTTTTTGTTTTCAGTTCCAAATTCTCTAGCTTTCTACAGCTTGTCCCCCACCTATTAAGAAGGAAAGCAATGATCCTATACCTATTATGTTGAAGAAATGCCCTTGATAAAAGCACTTTCCCTCTCTTTACATGTTCTGAGACCTGAACTTTTGATGTAGGTAGCAACTTTCCTTGGCATCTTAACTCTATCTTGCATTGCCACTGGTTTTGTGAATGAAAATTACATTAAAGATGCATTACCATCTACTTAGTCTCTGCACCAGAAGCACCATGGGCCCTTTCCATCTTGACTTGCCGCTGAAACTTATTTTGCTATCTCCCCTTCACAGAATGTGATCTCCCTAAGAATAAGGACAGTCTTGCTTTTCTCTTTATATTCCTGGTACTTAGTTTACAATGCTTTGCATATAGTAAGATCTTAACCAAAGCTTTTTTTATTTATTATATATCACTATAACATACATATCACTTCTCAAACTTTTTGGTCTCACTACACCTTTATTCTCTTTAAAATTATTGAGGACCCCCAAAGAGCTTTGATTTATATGGTTTACATGTATTGCTTTTAACCATATTAGAAATTAAAACATCTTAGTATCATGAAAATTGTTTTGACCTCACAGATCCCCTAAAAGGTCCTCAGGGATCCCCAGAGGTCTCCAGACCATACTTTGAAAACCATTACTGTTATAACACATACTCCATGAGAATGAGCACTGTCATTTTTTTTAAGTCTTCAAATAGCCGTAGGACCTAGTACAATGCCTTGCGTATGAAAAAACCCTTAATAAAGGACTCTTTTCCTAAAGAATGTTATTTTAGTTGTCCATAACATTCAAGTTTATTTTGGGTATTCTTAGTAGAATGACCATTTTTCCACTCTTCCTGAGTTGTATCAGAATTTATTGAATTTCAACAGTGTATTACCGTGGGCAGCTAGGTGGTACAGTGGATAGAGGGTTGGGCCTGGAGTCAGGAAGACTTCTCTTTGTGAGTTCAAATTTGGCCGAAGAGGCTTCCTAGCTGTGTGACCCTGGGCAAGTCACTTAACCCTATTTGGCTTGGTTTCCTCATCTGTAAAATGAACTTGAGAAGGAAATGGCAAACCACTCCAGAATCTTTGCCAAGAAAACCCTAAATGGGATTACAAATAATCAGACGTGACTGAACAACATCATTGTGGTACCCCAACTTCTGATTGCATGTCCCTTTTTTTAATGCTGGTTTAGAGTCTCCCAGTGCACGCTAGAACAAGTTTTTGCCCCCTAATACTTACAAAACAATAAACAAATGCTTATTCGTAGGCACAAGGTACTCCATATAAAACTGGTCCTATGTTAAAAGATCTTGCAGTCTAATTCGGGGAGATAAGAATACACATAAAGATGTAACTAAAAATACAGGACAATAAATAAAAATCAATGAATAGGGCAGGTAGAAAAGGAGGGAGGCTCCCTGGAAAGACTTCTAGGAGGGGGTAGAATTAGATCTGTGCCTTCAAGGATAGCCTTTGATTAGGGAAGGGAGAGACCATTCTACACAGGGGAGGAAAGAAAAGTACAGGTTATTATTTCAAGGGAGAAGTGGTTAGACCAGTTTGGTTAGGGCTTATATAGAAGCATGGTTGTAGATAAGTCTGGAAAAGTCCATTTGCCTCTAGGTTTTGGAGAGGTCCCTAAATATAAATATGAAGCATTGGACATCTAGCCTGTAGACAGTGGGGAGCCATGGAAAATTTTTAACGGAAAATTGAGGTAATGTGAAAAAGATGTAAGAATTTAATGGGTTGCTGTGAAACTCTTTAAGATTCTGCTAGTGATGTTCTGTGGCTCCAAGTAATAAATAGAACATCATGGTTTCAGAAATATCAATGTTGCAAATTGAGAGTGGTAACAAAGTGATGGCAAACCTAAGTAGGCTGAAACATGCTACCGTGATTTGCGTTTGTGAAAAATAACTGTGTATGACTAGAAAAGGAACTCAGTGGGTCATGTAGTGAAAATTCTTTCTTGCTAAAGAAGTTCAGTACTAGGAAGAGGACATTCTCTGTCTCAATTCTTGTCAAGCATTAATCAAGCAGAGACTGATTAAAGACCTTAACTTGAAAAGGCCAAGGTACCCAACTGCATCCCGGACCATCTCCAATTGTCCTCATCTATATCTGGCCACTGGACCCAGAGGACTCTAGAGGAGAAAGTGAGGCTGGTGACTTTGTACAACCCTCCCTCACTTAAATCCAATTCACTTGCTTGTCCTGGTATCACCTCCCTGATATCATGGTCATACATCCAAATTGATACTATTTCCCCAATTCCCTGAAAGATTATTTTGTATTCATGTGGTGCATATTTTGTATTTACATATTTGTGTACATGTTGCTCCCTCCCAATAGGTTATCACCTTGAAAGCAGACAGCACAACGTAGCAATGACAACACAACATTTATATGGTGCTTTACAATGTTATCTTATTTGATCCTCACAAACTCTAACCCTGTGAGGGAGATGCTAGTATTGTCTCCATTTTACAGATGAAGAAACTGAGGCAGAGAGAGGCTAAGTAACTCTCCTGAAGTCCCATAGCTAATGACTGGGGGGGAGGGGGTAATCTGGTCTTCTGACTCTGCTACTGTCTACTTTACCACCTAGCCATAGGTACTTAATGAATGCTTGTTCAGTTGGATTGCTGAATGAGAGACAACAAATGGGCAGCCAGGGGCAGTACCAGTACCCCTGAGATATGAAAAGAATCACAGTAAGGCCTCTAGTGCACTGAATGGAGGATTTATGGACCACCAAGGAGAATTGCACAAGATGAAAAGGCTCAGAGATGGGGATATTGTGCCCTTAGTAAATGGAGTTTCCGTACCAGTGAAGTCACAGATCTTCCCAAGTGCTAACAGATAGTTTGGAGGCAGCCACTCATTGGAAGTAAAAAATGAGAGAGATGTTTATAAATGAAAGAGATTCCCACTCTTTAACTCTAGATGCTGAAGTTTCTGTAAATGGATTCCTAAGGAGGAATCTGGATCATTGCATGATCCAAGGTCTCCATATTCTTCCTCTTCTGTCCTCAATATCACTAATCCAATCATTTGGATTAGTCAGCTACAGAACCTCTATCAAGTTGGTGGACTTGAAGCTTCTTCTCTTTGTATAGCCTATCAGCCTCTCAGCCTACCCTTCTCTAGCACTGAATCTATTCCCTCCCGTGTGCAAGGATTTCAGTGTCTTCTCCAGTCATTTAACACAACTGGCAAAAAGGTTCCAAAATTCAGTTCAAAATATTAGCTATCTTGCATAATTTTTAAATAGTTTTTGCCTACTGATCAAGATCAAAGCATGATTAACCTGGCAATGAACTTCATCAACATGAAAAATAAAGCAGTGAAGTAGATTTTCTCTGTATTTGTTACAGGAACACTAGCTAACCGATTAATTTATTTTAATTCAACAAGTATTTGGCATCTAGTAAGATGTTTGACACAGATGTTTGGAAGAGATACAAAGGAAACATACCATTAACTTATAGACTGTTATAGCTGGAGATCCTAGAGTTCATCTAATCTGGGAATTCCTAATCTTTTTTTTTTGTGTCACAGACCCCTTTGACAGTCTGAAGTCTGTGGACACTGTCTCCTAACAGTGGTTTTAAATGCATAAAGTGAAATACATTGGATTACAAAGGAAACCAATGATATTGAAATACAGTTATCAAAACATCAAAAGTTCCAAGTTTGCGCACCCTCTGGAATTTATCCACAGTTAAGCATCCCTCTTTTCTAATCCAACTCATGAAGAGACAGAGTAGATTCCAGGTCATAAGACTTGTTTCTTCTTTTCAAAGAGCTTACAGTTTTATTATTGCAGATGCCATTTACATATGTGAAGCAATTCAAGACGAATGTCAGGCAGGAAATTATATAGTATTAAATGAATAAAACCAGTTGCTAAAACTAGATCTGTTTTCTCCCCAAGTCCTAAAGGAGGCGTGGGCAAACTGACCCAGCAAAGTGCATACCAACATAAAACCAGCCAACAAGTTGCATTATTATGGTTTGAATTAGATGTTTACACAAAAAATTGAATATAATCTATTTGAGACAACTGTGGTGTAGTAGGCAAGATCTGAGGCATACAGTAAATACTGACTCTGTCTTCTAAGAAATCACCTTTCAGTATTAATGTTTTCAAGACCTCAGCTGAGTCACAGAGCAGCAGGGAAGCGCTCCCTAATATTACAAAAAGCCTTGAGGTATTTGGATTGATTCATCTCTGAGTATCCTCTCTCCAGCTAAGTTTTACAGCTTCTGTATTTTAATTAAGTCTCAGTGGTCCTAAAGGGGTGGGGTTTTTGTAACAAAGGTATTCACACACCCAAGAAACCGGACACCTGGTTGCTTTCTGGGGTTGTGGGGTGGGGTGGGGGGGAAGTGTTTAATCATGGATCAAATGCTTCTAGACAGAGACTGCTGTGAAACAACTCCACCCAGGGCTCTGTAAACTTTCTTTGCCCTTCAAAGGGAAAGTATCCACTTAGTTCAATGTTCCTTTAAGTAGGGTCAAAGAAGTTCCAAGAGGGTCTCCAAGGAAGTCATGGCCACCTGAGCTACCAAAGCCCCAAGCTGGGAACAGCTGTGTGGTAGGGGCTGTTAGCTCAGCCTCCTGCTTCCCCCCTCAACCCTCCCTTTTGTTGACAAATCTTTACCGTCCTGTGGGGAGTGCAGTGGAAGCCAATTATCACCTCCCCACCTGCTCCTTCCTCAGATCCTTTCCTGTCCTAGGATAAGCAAAAGCAAGATGTGGTCATGACTGTCCCCTTCAGTCAGCATGGAAATCTGGCCCCCATTTTGTTTGGGGTTTAGGGGGGAAAAGTAATAATAGGGAGCTAGGGCCAGGTCAGAGAGAGTGCAATACTAGTATTTCCTTCACGTCGTTCAACATCAGCCTTCATCAAGCTTTGTTTTGTTGAGAATAAAGCAATATTTAGGCAATGTTGTGGTTTATGTTTTATATTAAGAACTCTCAGTGGGGAACAACTTCAGGACTGAAAAATGCCCCTTGATTATTCCATCTTTGAGACTTGACACAGGTCAGTTTGAAGCATTGACCCTAATGTTTTAGATTTTTGGGTTGGTTGGTCAGGCTATTTAATATATCCTACTGCTAAAATCAAAACAACCAGTCCTGAAATTTAGGCTCTTAATTCAGACATGTAAGAAATTATATATAAATATAGATATATCTATATCTATTGTGTGTGTATATTTTACATACATACATATGTGTGTATGTATATGTGTGTGTATATATACACACATATATACACATATATGTATGTACATACAACCTAAAATAAGGCAATAGTTTAAATCTTTGGAAGAAGTAATAACTGCCTTCCCCAAGAGCCCCAGAATGATCACTAATCCCTGAGGTTAAAGGTTGGTGTAATGAGTGCATAGGGAATTAAGATTCACAGGTAGAGTGAATTTAGAATGTCTCTCTGGGCTATACCAGGAAGTCTAGGCTAAGTCATAAGGGTCTGTTGTCCACAGGCAGTTTAGCAAAAAGGAAAACGACCTACTAGAATGGCAAGCTTACGTTGTGGGCATCCAGAAAACATTTCTAGCTCAGAGTCAGCATGATATAATAGAAAAGTCAGAATTTGGAGTCAGAAGACATGAGGTTTCAATCCCACCATTGTCACCCACTACCTGTGTGATCTTAGGCAAGTCACTTTAGAGAGACCTCAGTCTCCTCATCTATAAAACGAAGAGATTGAATTGCCTGATCCCACAATAGCCCTGACCAACTCAAAAACTACTATCCTAGTATAGAGGAATCTTTATTTCATCCTTGTGGGCACGTCCTCCTCTGATGCAAATGACAAGTTTTCTACCCCTACCCCCTTCTCAGAGAGTCTGTGTGAGCTGCAGTAGCCAATAAACAAATAAGAATTTAGGATCTAGTAACAATAAGTAAATATATAGGTAGATGGATGAATAGATAATTAATAAATTAACTTAATTAAAGAGCTAATAGCCAAACTACCAGACCCATATTTGAAAATTTCACCTTAGTAGGGCCTACAAGTAGCTAAGTTACCCAGTGGATAGAGCTCTAGCCCTAGAGTCAGGAAAGCTTGAATTCAAATCTTGTCTCCCTTACTATGTGACCTTGGGCAAGTCACTAAGAATCAGTTTCCCTCAGTTTCCTCATCTGTAAGCTAGGTATATTAATAGTACTTACCTCTCAGAGTTGTTATGAGGCTCAAATGAGATAATATTTATAAAGTGCTTTGCAAACCTTAAAGCACCATTATATATAATTGTGTCATTATTATTATGTATATTATTTTTATCTATCATAACTTGACTTTGACTGGCATATCCTATTTTTAAAAAAAACAAACAAACCCAGGGTTACTTCAAACAAGAGTAAGAAACCTGAATAGGATTTTGGTGAAGAAATGTAACAACTTATTTTAAGAGCAGAAGGCCAGTGATACAATGATATAAGCTTTAGATCTGGTGATGAAACAGGAAACAAAGTCTGCCTTGGTAGAGCCGTTCAAGGACTGACCTTAGAATCAGGAAGACCTGGATTCATATCTTGCCAGTGACTGGTACTAGTTGTCTGACTCAGCTTTTCAGTGCCCCAGGCAACTTTCTAAGACTTATGTTGCAGAACAAGTGCCAACCTGCAGTGGTAGGAGAAGTGTCCTCACTAGGAGTTTCTAATGCCAGTGAAATCCCGGGTCTAATTTTTTAAAAATGGCAAGATGAACAATAGAAAGGTTGAGCGAGTACTCTAAGAGATCCAGTAAAACTGAAAAGGGAAGACCCAGAGACATTTCTGGGCAATGATGGGCACAGAGGAGAATCAAAGTGAATTCTTAATATTACCTTGCATTTTATTTTGTTATTTTTATTTCATCATATATTTCCACAATTTCATATAAAAATTTTTAGCATTCATTTTTTAAAATTTTGAGTTCCTAATCCCCACCCTCCTTCACATCTCTGAGGAGATATTCAATTTGATATTGACTATCCATGTGAAACCATATAAGCCATGCTGTAAAAGAAAACACAAAGTAAAACAATAAAAATAAAGAAAATTTTTTAAAAACGTACTTCAATCTGCATTCAGAGTTCATCAGTTTTCTCTCTGGAGATGGATAGCATTTTTCATCATGAGAGGCCTTTGGAATTATCTTGGATCATTGTCTTGATCAGAGTAGCTAAGTCTTTCAGAGCTTATCATCAATATTGCTCTTACCGTGTACAGTGTTCCCCTTGTTGCGCTCACTTCACTCTATCAATTCATATAAGTTTTCCCAGGTTTTTCTGAAACCATCCTGTTCATCATTTCTATTATAGCACAATAGTATTCCATTACAATCATATACCACAACTTGTTCAGCCATTCCCACATTGATGGGTATCCCCCTGATTTCCAGTTCTTTACTATCACAAAAAGAACTGCAATAATAAATATTTTTCTACATATAGATTCTTTTTCCTTCTCTTTGATCTCTTTGGGGTACAAACCTAGTAGTGATACTGCTAGCAAAAAGTTTTAGAGTCCTTTGGGTATAGTTCCAAATTGTTCCCTAGAATAGTTGGACTAGTTCACAGCTCCACTAACAATCCATTAGTGTCTCAGCTTTTCCACATCCCTTTGAGCTTTTGTCTTTTTGCTTTTCTGTCACATTAGCCAATCTGATAGGTGGAAGGTGGTATCTTAAAAGTTGTTTCAAATAGCATTTCTTTCATTAGTAGTGATTTAGGGCATTTTTTTCAAGTGACTATAGATAACTCTTGATTTCTTCTTCTGAAAATTGTCTCTTTGTATCCTTTGACCATATACCAATTGGGGAATGCCTTTAATTTTTGCAAATTTGGTTCTGCCCCCCATTTAGTTGAGAAATAAGGCCTTTCATCAGAGAAATTTGCTATAAATTGTTTCCTAGTTTCCTGTTTTCCTTCCAATTTGCATGCATTTCTTTTGTTTGTATAACAGCTTTTTTAATTACATTTCATCAAAATTATCTATTTTACTTTCTGTAATCCTTTCTATCTCTTGTTTGGTCATAAACCCTTCCTTTATCTATAGATCTAATAGATACATTTTCCCATAGAGCCTTCCTTATGATAATGCCCTTTATGTCCGAATCACTTATCCATTTTGACATCTTGATACATGGTATGAGATGTTGGTCTATAGCTAGTTTCCAACAAATTGCTTTCCATTTTTCCCAGCAATTTTTGTCAAGTAGTGAGTTCTTAATCCCAAAAGCTCGAATCTTTTAGTTTATCAAACACTAGATTGCTATTGCCATTTACTAATGTGTATCCACCGCTCTATTTCTTAGCCAGTACTGAATTGTTTCAATAATTACCATTTTGTAATATAGTTCAAAATCTGGAACTCCTAGGCCATCTTCCTTTACATTTTTCATCGACTCCCTTGATATTCTTGACCTTTTGTTCTTCCAGATGAATTTTGTTACTGTTTTCTCTAACTTTATAAAATAATTCTTTGGTCATTTGATTGGTAAGACACTGAATAAGTAAAGTAAGCTGATCGAATTGTCATTTCTGTTATATTGTCTCAGCCTACCCATGAACAATTAATATTTCTCCAGTCATTTAAAACTGTCTTTATTTGTGTGAAAAGTGTTTTGTAATTATGTTCATATAAGCCCTTAGTTTGTCTTAGCAAGTAGGCTTTCAAGTATTTTGTATTGTATACAGCTATTTTAAATGGAATTCTTTTTATCTCTTGCTGCTGAACTTTCTTGGTAGTATATAAAAACGTTGGCGATTTATGTGGGTTTATTTTATATCCTGCAACTTTGGTGAAGTTGTTAATTGTTGCAACTAATTTTTCAGTTGATTCTCTAGGGTTTTCTAAATACACCATCGTATCATCTGCAAAGGGGAATAGATTTGTTTCCTCATTGTCTATTTTTATTCCTTCAGTTTCTTTTTCTTGTCAGTAATATAGCTAGCAATTCTACTACAATGGTGAATAGTAATGGTGATAATGGATGACCTTCCTTCATTTGTGATCTTATTGGAAAGGCTTCAAGTATAGCCCCACTACAGATTATTCTTGCTCTTAGTGCTAGGTAGATACTTATTATCTTTATTTAAAGGTTCCATTAACTATGCCCAAAGGGCTTTATAGGCCTGTACATCCCCTTTGGTCCAGCAATACCACTACTAGGTCTGTATCCCAAAGAGACTTTTTTTTTTAAAGGGGAAAAGAATCTATTTGTACAGAAACATTTATAGCAGCTCTTTTTGTAGTGACTAAGAAAGTGAAACTATATATATATATATATATATATATATATATATATATATATATATATATATATATGTGTATATGTATATATATATATATGTGTGTATATATATATATATATATATATATGTGTGTATATATATATATATATATATATATATAAAATATATAAGTGAAAATTGAGGGGATGCCCATCCATAGGGGAATCTGAATAATTTGCAGTATATAATTGTAATGGAATATTATTGTGCTATAAGAAATGATGAGCAGAATGATTTCAGAAAAACCTGGAAAGACTTATGTGAACTGATACAGAGGGAAGTGAGTAGAACCAAAAACATTGTACATAATGACAGCAACATTGTATCATAAACAACCGTGCATGACTTAGCTCTTCTCAACAATTACAGTGATGCAAGAAAATCCCAAAGGACCCATGATGAAAAGTGCTATCCAGCTCCAGAGAAAGAACTGATGCCATCTGTACAGAGCAAAACAAACTATTTTTCACTTTCTCTCTTTTTTTATTTTGTTCAATTTATCTTCCACAAAATGACTAATATGGAAATATTTTACATGATTGCACATATAAAACCTATAACAGATTGCTTACCACCTCAGGGATGGGAAAGGAAAAGAGAGGAGGAATGGAATTTGGAACTCAAAACTTAAAAAAAAAGAAACAAGGTTTAAAATTGTTTTTACATGTAATTGAGGGGGGAAATGAAATATTGAAAATAAAAAAAATAACAACCAAAGAAAGGCTCAATTGATTCCTATGCTTTCTAATGTTTTTTTTTATAGGAGTAGGTGTTATATGTAGTCAAAGTCTTTTTCCGAATCTATTGAGATAATTATATTATTTTTGTTATTAATACGGTCAATTATGCTGCTATTTTTCCTGATATCAAAGAAGCCCTGCATTCCTGATATAAATCCCACAATAGTGTATGAATTGTGTGACATATTGATGTAATCTCCTTTCTAGTGTTTTCTTTACAACTTTGCATCAGTATTCATTAAGGAAATTGCTCTATAGTTTTCTTTCTCTGTTTTTGCTCTCCCTGTTTTAGGTATCAATATCATTTGTATGATAAAAGGAATTTGGTAGAACTCTTTACCTATTTTTAAACGTAGCATACATAGTATTGGCATTAATTATTCCTTAAATGTTTGGGAAAATTCACTTTTAAATATATCTGGTTCTGTTTTTATTTTCCTTAGAGGGCACATTGATGGCTTTTCCATTTCTTTTTCTAAGATAGGGTTACTTAAGTATTCTATTTCCTCTCCTTTTAATCTAGGAAATTTATATTTTCTGTAAATATTCATCCATTTCACTTGGATGGTCAGTTTTACCAAGATATAACTGGGTATAATAATTGCTTTGATTTCATTTTTACTGGTGGTACATTTACCCATTTCATTTTTGACAGGAATAATTCGGTTTTCTTCTTCCTTCCTTCCTTCCTTCCTTCCTTCCTTTCTTTCCTTTCTTTCTTTCTCACTTCTTTCTTGCTTGTTTAGCCAAATTAACCAATGGTTTATCTATTTTATGGGGTTTTCCCCCATAAAACCAGTTCCTAGTTTTATTTACTACTTCAATAGTTTTCTTTCAGTTTTATTCATCTCTCCTTTGATTTTTCATGATTTTGATTTGGTATTTAATTGGAGATTTAAATTTTTTTTCTAGTTTTTTTTAGTTAACCTACCCAATCCATTAATCTGTTCTTTCTTTCTTTTATTGATATATATAGTAAGAGATATAATTTTTTTTCAAAGTATGGCTTTGACTGCATCCCATAGATATTGGAATGTTGTCTCATTGCTGTCATTCTCTTTAACAAAGTAATCAATTGTTTCTAAGATGTGTCCTTTGACCTACTCATTTCTTAGGATTAGATTATTTTGTTTCCAATTAACTTTTAATCTGTGCTTCCAAAAAAATCAAAAGCACTTTTATTTCTCCCTGAAAGCTATTTATGGACCAAAAACCTATGGTGCATCACAACTACTCTACTCAGTGCTGATTGAGCCACATTGATTATTGATAAGGACATGATCCTAGAGAGATGGGCTAAACACTTCAACAGACCATCATCAATCAATGCTGAGGCCATTGACTGTTTACCTCAGGTTGAAGTCAATCCTTCCTTAGCTGAACTTCCAACTGAAGAAGAGGTTTTGAGAGCCATTAGGCTCTTTCATTGGCAAAGCATCTGGTCCTGATTCTATTCCAGCTGAGATTTACAAGATAGAGGGACTGTTGCTCATACTCTGGGTTATCCCCCATGAGTTCAAGGATGTCTCAATTGTCCATCTCTATAAAGGTAAAGGAAATAGATTGTCCTGCGACAATCACAGGGAAGTCTCTCTCTTAGTCATTACTGGCAGGATTCTTGCTAGAGTCCTCCTTAGTAGGCTGATCTGATCCTTCACCTGGAAGATGGTCCTATACCTGAGAGCTAGTGTGGCTTCAGGAAGGGCTGAGGAATAGTCGATATGGTGTTTGCTGCCCAACAGCTCCAGGAGAAATGTCAGGAGCAGAACAGAGGTCTGTATACAACATTTGTAAATCTGACCAAGGCCTTTGATACTGTTAGTCATTTGGTCTTATGGAAAATTATGTCAAAATTTGTCTGCCCAGAGAAGTTCATCAGTATTGTACATCAATTTCATGATGGTATGTTTGCCTGGGTTTTGGATAGTGGGCAAAGCTGTCGTGCCTTCCCAGTCCCTAATGGAGTAAAACAGGGCTGTGTGCTTCCTCCCATGCTTTTTAGTATGATGTTTTCAGCCATGTTGTCAAATGCTTTCATTGAGGATGAACATGGCATCAAGGTCAACTACCATACTGATGGTAAGTTCTTCAATTTGAAAAGGCTACAAGCCAAGACCAAAGTGGAGGGAGTATTGCTGCATGATTTTCTGTTTGCAGATGATGGTGCACTCAATACAGCCTCTGAAGCTGAGATGCAACAAAGTATGGATCAATTCTCTGCTGCCTGTGCTAATCTTGGCCTAATAATTAACACCAAGAAAACACAGGTGCTCTATCAGCCACCACCACATGGAATCATTAAGTACACCAAATGGAGAAGTTTTAAATGCTGTGGATAAGTTCACTTACCTTTGTAGTGTCCTTTCCAGGGATGTACACATTGACAGTGAGGTTGATGTATGCATTGCCAGAGTTAGCTCAGTGTTTGGGAGACTCCCAAGAAAAGTTTGGGAGAGAAGAAACATTAGACTGACTATCAAACTGAAGGTCTACAGAGCCGTTGTGTTGACCTTGTTGTTGTATGCCTGTGAAACATGGACTGTCTACCAGCGCCATGCCAGGAAACTGAACTGCTTCTATTTGAACTATCTTAGGAAGACTCTGAGGATCATCTGGCAGGATAAGGTACCAGACACTGAAGTCCTTGCTCAAGCTGAACTGCCAAGCATTCAAACTATGCTTCAGAGAGTGCAACTCCAATGGGCTGGCCACGTTGTTTGAATGCAAAATATATGTTTGCCAAAAAGACTATTTTATGGAGAACTTGCATGTGGCAGGCGATCACATGGTAATCAGAAGAAGCAATAGAAGGACACTCAAGATCTCTCTCAAGAACTTTGGATTTGACTGTGCAACATGGGAGACACTGGCACAGGACCACTCAGCATGGCATGCCCACATCAGAAAGGGTGCTGTGCTCTATGAGTGAAGCAAAATTGAGACAACACAAAGTAAATGTAGAATGCGCAAATCTGGAGTATCCACCCCAAAAGTTCATACAGACTATCTGTGCCCAATCTGTGGTAGAGCATTCAGAGCTCATATTGGTCTGATCGGCCACAGCTGGACACAGTGAAACTTCACTTTATCATGGTGATGTCATTTTGGTCCTCTTCAAAAATGAAAGACAACAACCAACCAATCTGTGCTTCTATAACCATTTATTAAATGTAATTTTTTATTGCATTGTAGTCTCAAAAATTTGCATTTAACATTTCTTCTTTTCTACATTTGGTTGTGAAATGTTTATACCCTAAGATATGGTCAGTTTTTGTAAAGATGCCATGTGTAACTGATAAAAAAGTATCCTGTTTTATATTCCCATTCCATTTTTTTTTCAGAGATCTATCATATCTAATTTGTCTAAGCTTCTGTTCATCTTCTTGACTTCTTATTTATTTTGTGATTAGATTTATCTCATTTTGAAAGGGGAAAGTTGATGTCTCCAACTAGTATCATTTTATTGTATGTTTATTCCTGTAACTCATTTAACTTTAAGAATTTGGATGCTGTGCCATTTGGTGTGTATACCTTTTGTTGGGGATGGAAGCTCAATTCCATGTGGACAGTCTCGGGCGGGTAAAGGTGGGAACTTCTAAATCTTAGAGTTCTCATGAGGCCCCCCATGAAACACCAGGGAATCGAGGAGTGAGACCGAGCTATCTCGTGTATTTCCGCCTCTTCCCGTGAGAAACGTGATGGGAGGAGCATCCCCACCCTCGAGACTGTCCCGGATCTGGGCACACCTATTGTTATCTAACAGGCACAGTATTCAGGTGCAAACTACACAGCTGGAGAGCTTAATTAGGGTCAGGAAAGCCTGAAGGCGATCTTGGCGCGGAGGGGCCCTGACAGGACAGAAGGCTCCGTTTTTCCTCTCTTCGCTCTCCCCTCCCCCTCTCTCCCCACTTACACTTCTGCTTCCAATCTCTTACTGTAAGATCTTTGCCTCCTTGGGAGACTTCTCTCTCCCTCCTAAGGATGAGTTCCCCCTGCACATGTAACCAGGACCCTGAATAAAGCCTAACCCTTGTTCGACTCCGGAAAGTCTCTTCTCTCATACGTTTATCTGGTTTGGCCAACCGAAGACCTGGGACAGGTAAGGTAAGACTCGGGTAGCCCTCAGGCCTCTAGGCCTGGCAACCTTTGGTATTGATATTACTTGGTTTCTATGGTTTATGGTCTATGGTTTCTTTTAGCAAGCTATAGTTTCTCTGCATAATAGATTCTGCTCCATCCCCTTACTTTAACTCTGTGTGTGTCTCTGTTGCAAGTGTATTTCTTATAAACAATATGTAGTTACATTCTGGTTTCTAATCCATTAGGTTGTTTCTGTTTTATGGGTAAATTCCTTCCAATTCACATTCCCAATTATGATTGCTAACTGTGTATTTCCCTCCATTCTCTTTTCTTCTTTTTATCCTTCTCTCTCTCTTTCATCCTGTCCCTCTTCTAATGTCTGTTTTGCTTCTGACCATTGGCTTCTTTTATCTACCCTCCTTTTTATCACTTTCCCTTTCTGTTATCCCATTCTCTTCCTTCATTGCTGTTGGGCAGGATACATTTTTGTTATCAATTGAGTATATGTATATATGTGTGTGTGTGTCCTGCTTTGAACCAGTTTAGAAGTTAGTGAGGTTTAAACATTGCCTGCCTCCACCATCATTTTCCCCTCCATTATAATAGTGCCTCCTTGTGCATTTTATATCATCCCAACATAATCACCTCAATCCTGCACCTTCTTTTTATATAAAAATCCTTCTAACTGCCCTAATAATGGTAAAGTTCTTAGAAGACTCATGTATCATCTCATATAGAAAGATAAATGGTTTAACCTTATTGAGTCCCTTATGATTTCTCTTTCTTGTTTACCTTTCTTATGCTTCTCATGAATCTTCTCTTTGAAAGTCACATTTTGTATTTAGTGCAGACCTTTTCATCAGGAATGCTGAAAAGTCTTCTATTTAATTACTTAGCTATTTTTTTCTCTTCAAGGAGTATACTCAGTTCTGTGCAGTAGGCTATTCTTGGTTGTAATGCTAGCTCTTTTGCCTTCTAGAATATCATATTCCAAGTCCTCTGTTCCTTTAATGTGGTAGCTGCTAAATCCTGTGTGATCCTGTGGCTCCACAGTATTTGGCTTTTTGACTTTTTGGAAGCTTGAAGTATTTTCTCTTTGACTTTGGTAGTTTGGGAATTTCTCGATAATATTACTGGAAGTTTTCATTTTAGGATCTCTTTCAGATGATGATCAATGGAGTCCTTGAATTTCTATTAACTCTCTGGTTCAAGGATATCTGGGTCATTTCCTTTGACAGTTTCTTGAAATATGTGTCTAGCCTCTTTCTTTGATCTTGGTTTTCAGGTAATCCAATAATTCTTTGATTAATTCTCTTCTATCTATTTTCCAGGTCAGTTATTTTTCCATACTTCACATTTTCTTCTATCTTTTTTCATGCTTTTGACTTTGCTTTATTGTTTCTTGATGTCTCATGTAGTCCTTAGCTTCCAGTTGCCCAATTCTAATTTTTAAGGAATTATTTTCTTCTGTGAACTTTGTACCCCTTTTTCCATTTGGCCTATTCAGTTTTTTAAGGTTTTATTCTCTTCAGTAGTTTTTGTGCCTCTTTTACCAACCTGTTAATTGTCTTTCCATATTAGTCTTCCTTTGCTTTCATTTCTTTGCTTAATTTTTCCTCTACCACACTTCTTTGATTTTGAAAATCCTTTTTAGCTCTTCCATAAATTCTTGTTGGACTTATGTCCAATTCACATTTTTTTCTTTTGAGGCTTTTCTTGTAGCTGTTTTGACTTCATTTTATTCTTCTGAGTTTGTGTCTTGATCTTCTCTGTCACCATAATAGATTTTTATGGTCAGGTTATTTTAATGTTATTGTTTGCTCATTTTTTCCACCCTATTTCTTGATTTGGAATTTTATGTTGTGTTTGGACTCTGTTACTGCCATGGAGGAAGGAAGGGAGGTATCTCAAGCTTCAGGTTTTTTCATATTGCTATTTTCAGAGCTAGTTCTGGTAGTTTGAAAGTTTGAGGTGTTTCCAAAGTGGTATGATCTATGGAGAGTTATGGTCACTGCTCTCCTGTTCTGTATTCTGATCCTTATCTAGGACTGGGCCCAGGCCTTTTGCATTGCAATTAATAGTGCTCTTGAGGAGTGATATTGCCCTCAGAGCTTCTATTCCCTCTGAAAGTGTTTCCACCCTTGAACTATGACCCAGAAGTGAGTACACACAATGGAGTTGCTAAACAGATGTCCCTCAGGGCTTCCACTCCCTCTTGTCCAAAGTATTCCTCCCTGCCCTTGAACTATGACCCAGAACTACAGACAATGGAGTTGCTAATCAGTTGCCCCTTAGAACTTCCCCTTCCTCTTGACCAAAAGTGCTCCTCCCTGCCCTTGAACTATGAAGTGGATATAGGCAATGGAATTGTCAAAGGGTATCTGGTACTGTGTCTAGTGATAGCCCAGTGGACCCCTGTAGTCTCTTTCTGACCAGTTACCAGGCCCCCTTACCTCTGACTTGAGATCTCCCTAAGCTGCTGCTGCATCTGTCACCACCACCTAGTCTGACCACTGGTGTTTCATTCACATGGCCTCTGGACCAGCCTCCACCTCTATGTCACATATCTTTCCAAACTCCTAAATTGCCTTCGTCTCCCTCTGACTTTTTATTGCCTCTGCCACTCCAGAATTCAATTTAAGGCATTATTTTAAAGTTATTTGGAGGAGAATGTTAAGAGGACTAAGCTGAGCATTTCCTCTCCTCCATCATTTTGGCTGTACCCCTGGAAGTCCAGCTACCTTGGCATTTTATCACACTTTATTCAGCTTTCAAAACACTTCCAGATAAAATCAGCCAATCAAGTGGAACATTTATTAAGAACCTATATGTGCCAGACACTGTACAAAGTGCTAAGGATACAAAAAAAGAGGCAAAATTCTTGTTTAATCTTTTCCTCAACACTTAAAAATGGATCACTGAAGTAGATTGAGCACAAGTTTTGTGGACATGCCAGAGGTAAAGTGAGTTGCCTAAGGTCACACGTCAGAGCAGAGATCAAAATCTAACTTTTCTTACGTTTCACCTAGGGCTACTTCCCTCTTCAAATTTGAGTGCAATGCTGTCTCCATCCAAGGTCGGGTCACCATCTCTTCTCACTCAGTGCTACTTCCATTAGCCTGCTGCTTTCACTCTTCAAAGTGCTGTTCCTAACCTACTCTCAACCAATCAATCAATAATTATTAAGCAACCAATAAATCGCTAAACATTATTAAGTACCTATTTTGTGCCAGGCACTGTGCTAAGTACTAGAGATATGAAAGGAACTTAAACTCTAAAGAAAAGAGGAAGGCAAAGTGTAGAATACTAATTAAGGTTATCCAATCCCAGAGGCTGAGGTAAGTGAGATAAGAAAGTTCTCCCATGGGGAATACCTCCCTCTTTCTAAGAGTATTTCGTTGAACCTAGGGTTAAATAGGAATCTTCCTTTTCAGAATCAGCTCTTTCTCCCCTGGCATTGCTAGACATGGACTCAGTGCTGTTCTTTTACCTGATCAAAATTCCTTCTTCCCTCCATAGATACTGCTGTTTAAATAAATAGATGAGTGAATGAGTAAATAATGAATGACAAGGTATTTGTTAAGCATTGCTACGTGCAAAGCACTGGGCTCTGTACTGGGGATATAAATAGAAAAGTAAGACAGTCCCTGCCTATGGAGCTCACGTACTGTTGAGGGAGAAGACACATGTGGAAGCTTTCACCTGCAAGTCAAATAAAAAAGTCCACTAGCCCTTGATCTGCTAATCTGCAGAAAAGTTTTATTTCAATGCCTTTTCTTTACTGTCATTTCCCCTATAAAAGCATCAGTTTCTGATATTGAACCATTTGATAGGGTAAAAAACTTTGGTGGCAAGAACTTTCCTTTCTGGGTCTTGAGTAGCATGGTGGTAGCATCTGAAGGAGCCTTTGCCAGGCTGCATCTCCAGAGGGGTTGCTTCTGAAGATGGTGACATTCTGAAGATGGGTTGAAAACATTGCTATTTCCAAGGGTTCAGGGTCCTGATCTGTCTCCGTTAGGGTCTGAGGGGAAGTGGTGGTCATGATGATAGTGCTTGGCACATGCTTCCTCCTGGCTCCCCCTTAGAGTGCCTTTAGGTAGGCCTGTTTGTCTACTGGTGGCAGTTAGGATGTTAAATATCCATCTTAATGTTCATCTCTGAATTTTTTTTAATTTTCTTTTTTTTCCCCCTTGAAACTAAAGAAGCTAAGAAATGAATGTTTTGAGGCAGGTAAAGGTTTCAGACATGCAATATTGTCTCTTTTAGATTCAGCAACTTGTCATCTAGACATGTAGTCCCAAGGACACAAGTGATGTGATTTGTTTATCCTAACTCAACTGTATGTGTCAGTCTTTCCTGACTGCTAGGTCCACTGTCCATTATGTCATGCTGTCTCCCTAATTAATTGCTTTTCCATAGCTCCAGTCATAACCAACTCTTCATGACCTCATCTGAGAGTTTTCTTGGCAAAGATACTGGAGTGGTTTGCCATTTCCTTCTCCAGCTCATTTTACAGGTGAGGAAACTGAGGCAAAGTGACTTGCCTAGGATCACACAGGTAGGAAGTGTCTAAAGCCAGATTTGAACTCATGAAACAGCATTTTCCTGGCTGCAGGCTTAGCATTCTGTCCATTGCACCACCTAGCTACCCCAGCCCTCTCCCATCCCCATTAATACTAAAGTCATAGCATTTAAGAATTAGAAAGGATCACCCTATCTAGCCTCCTCATTTTACCTACAAGGAAACTTAAGTCCTGAGAGGGGAATAATAGTTCACTTTTACTTTGCTCTTTATGGTTACAAAGAGCTATCTATCTACATGATCCTTTTAGTAGTTTAAGGGATGTAAGTAATAGTCCTGTTTTACAGATGACAAAGCTGAGGCTCAGAGAGCTTAAATGACTAACCAGGAATATGAGGTTGTGAAAGGACTATTGAAAAATCTAGGTTCTAGTCCTGGATGTGCCACAAACTCTCTGTGTGTTCTTAGGCGAATCATTTCATGTTTCTAGTTTCTTAATCTGTAAAATGAAAGGCTTCTGTTACTGCTTTCCTCCTGCTTAGCAGAAAACCCAGCTAACTGCCCAGTGAGGGGAAGGGGAAAGGAAAGTAATAAGCATATTTTATAGCTTATGTGCCAGACACTATACTAAGTACGAATATCATCTCATTTAATCCTAACAGGTTGTTGTTGAATTTGTCCTTCATTCTTGAAGAGGACCATGAGATCAGGGAGATAATGACATGACTTGCAGTTGACTTTGATTTGAGGGAGGGAGGGCTGTGCAAGATCACCAGCCTCACTTTCTCCTCCAGAGCCATCTGGGTCCGGTAGCCAGATATTAATCAGGAAGACTAGAGATGGTCCAGGATACAGTGGGAGACCCTGGCCCTTTTAGGCTAAGGTCTTTTCAGGTTCTCACTTTGAGTGAAATAATGCCCATTCAGTGAATAGGCCTCTTTAAGTAGTTACTCAAGGGGTGGCCCTTTTAATTAAAAAAATAAAATAAAACTGGAAGGGGAGGCCCCTCAGGGTTGCTGGTCAAAAGAGGAACAGTTACTTTTGACTTTCAGTCTGAGCCAGGAGGACTCAGAAAATAGCCATTAAGTGGTACTTGGACAGGGACCTATTGTCGTCCAACCTATTGCACTTCAGTCTATGAGCTCCAGAGTGAATTGGGTTTAAGGTTTGGTCTTGGAGAAAGTAATCTGGGCAGTGAACCCCAAGTGAACCAGGAAGCTTTTGGCCATCAAAAGTTACCTTCCTTTGAACAAGACAGGGGAGAAGGAGAAGGTGAAGGAAACAGACAGAGAGGGAGAGGGAGAGGACAAACTGAGTTACCCAACTGGCTAGGTCCCCATTCAGGTAGCTCAGACTACTCACTGATCCTCGCAACAACCTTGTGAGGAAGGTCTTGTAACATTATTCCCATTTTATAGTTGAGGAAACTGAGGGGGACAAAATGGTTAAATGACTTGCCCTGAGTCTGGGGTCATATTTGAACTCAGGCCTTCTGACTCCAAACCCAGCACTCTATTCATTGTGCCACCTAGTTGCCATCTATAATAAATAATTAATAAATATCATTACTGGAATACAAAAAGAATGCTGGTATTATTGCCATTTCTTTTATATTAGTTCAGGGGCCACTCTCTCAGGGTCAGGTCTATCACCTCTCCCCCAAGGTACCCTGAGAGGTTGGAGGTGTCCCTTTTCTCCACTATCAGCTGAAGCCCCCATAGACTCTGTTGCTCCCATTTGCTAGGAAGCCAGTCACTAGCACTCCATTTCCATTTAACTATCAATGGGCAAGAAGTAAGTGTGACTCATTGCCTTTTAGGTCCTCAGTCACACTCTGGAGCTACTTTGTGGACCAGCGAATCTTTCCACTACTTGTTATGAAATGGCTTACCAATGGTTCACTATCTTGCATTCTTATTACACGCCTAGGATTCTTATGAACTCTGTCTTGTTTTGACAGTGAACTAGAGTGTCCTGCTATCACTTGTTTCTATTAGAACTTTTCTGAGCTGAGGCCATAAGTAGGTAGTAGACTACTTTCACCAATGAAGAGACTTCACCGGTTATGAGTCTTGGGACATTTCCATCTTCTGAGACTTCAAATACAAGTCATCTCGTGCTAAGGAATAGGAAGAAGAAAGCTACAGTAATAGAAACTTACAGGAAGAGCTCCTTCCAGGGACCACCCTCCATCTCAATTCTTTTTTCTAATTTCTTACTTTATTATATATGTCTGGAAGCAAACTTTTCTAGGCTTTTTAGGGAAAAGTTTATACCCAACTGAGACAAGCAAAAATTGCTTAACAGATTGATTTCCATCAGTATGTACTCCAGGGCTACCTCTAAACCTGAAGATTTGGAGTTTGGAAATGGGGTTATTAATGACAATTCTTTCAGCCAAATACAAAACACAAAAAGAGTTTTCAGTGTTCAGTTAGACCCCATAATTTTCTTAGAGGTCAAAGGGGAGGGAAGGGAGAAAGGAGCCTTGCATAAATCCAAACAATTGTCTTTCTGAGTTTGACAAAGAAGCAGAAGAGACTGAGAATGATTACAGGAAGAAAAATAAAGATTTGTGTAGGAGACATTTTTTATACATTTGAGCATAATGTCAACTATCATGAAAATCTGATGTAAAATATGTTAAAATTAGCATCTTGGAGTTTTTCAGTCAACAGCTTATCTAACAATAGCACTGAATCTCTAAATCCACATTGACAAAGGGTGGACCAAAGGGAGCCCAGTGCTTGGGACATGCACAGTATGTTCTGTCTGGTCTCATCCCATAGTGAAACTTGATAAGCCTGCAACACAAAAGTGTGGTAATGACTTATTGAAGGAACTTGCCCCTGATGTAGGACATATGCAAGTATTTTGACTGTTTTCTGCCAGCTTACTGTTTGACAATGAAAAAAAATCTTTTAATTGGCTGCTGAAACACAGCTGAGTATGCATACAAAAGACTTGAATAGACTAAATCCATTGAGACAAGAACTTTCTGTAACAGTAACAACTAACATTAACATAGCTTTTACCATATGCTGAGTACTGTGCTAAGTACTTTACAATTACTATATCATTTGATCCTCTCAACAACCCTTTAAGGTAGATTCCATTATTTTCATCCCCATTTTACAGATAAGGAAACTGAGGCAAACAGGTTAAGTGATTTGCCCAAATAAGCCTCGGTTTAGGGAGATAGGAGTATCATCTGTCTTATCTCCCCTCCTTGGCCCACCATGTGGTAGTGAAACTAAAGCATTTTCTGTTAATGTAGTGTCTATTTTCTGATCTTAGGTGAATAAATATCAGAGACAGGCAGACCAGCTTATGACTTTGTGAGCTTTGAAAGGCTGGAAGAGCCTATAGTCTATTTTTGTTTTGTTTTGTTTGGGGTTTTTTTTTTTCATAGCTTTATTTATTTATTTTTAGATTTTGACATTTATTTCCACAAAATTTTCAGTTCCAAATTTTCTCCCCATCTCTCCCCTCCCCACACCCCATAAGGCCTTGGATTCTGATTACCCCTTCCCTCAGTCTGCCCTCTCTTCTATCACACCCCTCCCTTCCCTTATCCCCATCTTCTCTCTTTTCTTGAAGGGCAAGATAGATTTCTGTACCCCATTACCTGTATTTGTTATTTCCCAGTTATATGCAATAACAATTCTCAACATTTGTTTCTAATACTTTGAATTCCAACTTCTCTCCCTCCTTCCCTCCCTCCCTCCCCACCCATTCCCACTGAGAAGACAAGCAATTCAATACAGACTATATATGTGTAGTTATGCAAAAGACTTCCATAATAGTCATGTTGTGGAAGACTAACTATATTTCCCTCCATTCTACAGTGTCGCCCCTTATTCTATTCTCTCATTTCACCTTGTCCCTCCCCAAAGTGTTTACTTCTAATTACTCCCTCCTCCCATTTGCCCTCCCTTCTATCATCCCCCTCACCCCAAGAGCCTACAGTCTTGCAATTAGACACCATGGAAGAGTCTGACATGGCCACAGCAGCTGGTCCAAATGAGGAGTCAATCCTAAGGAGAGAGCTGCTTGACCTCCAGTCTCCCTCTTAGCTGAAAATCTTGCCTCATATTTCATTGAAAAAATAGAGGCCTTTTGCCAAGAGCTCCCTTTTCTTTTCCCCTAATCTCACATCACCCAGATGACTTCTGCCACTATCTCCTTCTTCACCCCTGTCTTACATGAAGTGGCCTTTCTCCCTGCCAAAACAAACCCATATATGTGCACAAGGGATCTCATTCCATGCTCTCTTCTCCATCTAATTGCACTCTCTATCACCTGCATTCTCTCTCATCTTCAGTTTCTCCCTTTCTGCTGACTGCTTCCCAACTGCCTACAAACATGCCCATGTTTCTCCCATTTTCAAAACATTTGTGTTTTATCCATCTATCCCAACTAACTATCATCCCATATCTCTCCTCCCTTTTGTAGCTAAACTCCTTGAGAAGGCCATCCACAACCCATCCTTCTTCTTGATATTCTTGTCTCACTAGATTTCCATGACGCTACTCCGTCCTGGTTCTCCTATCATTCTGAGTGGTCCTATTCAGTCCCCTTTGCTGAATCTTCATCTAGGTCACATCTGCTAACTCTGGGTGTCCCACGAGGCTATCTTGGCTCCTTCTCCTCTTCTTCCTCTATACAGTTTCACTTGGTCATCTCACCAACTCCCATGGATTCGATTATCATTTCTGTGCTGAAAATTCTCAGCTCTACTTATCTAAACCTCTCTGCTGAGCTCTAGGCTCACATCTCTAACTACCTACTAGACATCTTGAATTAAATGTCATGTAGATATTTAAACTCTACATGTTCAAAACTGAGCTCATTTCTCTCCCAAACCCTCCCCACTTCTAAACCTCCCTATCATTACAATCCTTCCAATCACCTAGGCTTACAACCTATGTATCATCCTTAACACTCACTTTCTTACCCCCATATTCAATCCATTGCCAAGTCTTATCTATTTCGTCTTTGCAAAGATTAAAAAGAAATCAACCCACGTTTTACAAGGAGACTTACCCAATCTCTTTGATTATCTCCAATTTATCCTGTCTGTATTGTGTCTGTACATGTTTGCATGTAGTCTCCCCACTTAGACCATGAGCTCCTTAAGAGCAAGGACTATTTTTTGCCTTTCTTTGTATCCCCAGTACTACTAGTGCCTTGCACGTAGACTTAATAGATGCTTATCAACCCACCAGAAGAAATGTAGGTTAGGAGAGCATTTCAGGAGACTTCTGGGAGGCTCCCACTTCAGCCGAATATTTTCTCTGAAATCAGGGGCAAAATCTCTTGATTATGCCACATCATGGAGTGAGCTCCTCAAATGTGGATCGCTACTAGATAGAGTATACTGTGAATACTAAAATGACTGGGCTCCTACTGGCCAATCCCTATTATACACCTATGTTCATGAAAGCTAACAAGAAACCGTCCTGGACTTTAAAAATAATCCCTATTAACTTGTCACATTTTGAGCAGCATTATTTATGTGTATAAAAACATTACCCAGAGAAGAATCTGATCAGAAACCAAGTAAATATGGCAGAAATGACTTTTGTAGGCCAGAAATTTGACTCACACCAGTCCTCTGGATAAAGCACTGATTCAGTTGAGTTTCCAGTCTCGTTCATGCTACTTACTGTGCAGAATGAAATCTCAGGAAGATGTTAAGAGCCTTGATTATTTCGTATCAGGTGACCAGAAAGCTATGTCAGTAAACTGAACCTTAGTCCTTCTGAGTCAATCATAGTTTCAGTACCTTCTAAGGAAAAACTGGCCTAACTTCCATAGGAGTAGGGAGAAAGTGTTAAAAAATATTAGATATTGATTGTATTGATTGTACAACCAAACCTATGCAAATGCTTGTCTCAGAGGACAGTACTTCAGCTGTCAAGAGCACCCTGTTCGTGTTTAGTGATTTTCAGTTGTGGCCAACTCTTCATGACCTTTTGTGGAATTTTCTTGGCAAAGAAAATTTGGCTTTCCATTTTCTTCTCCAGTTCATTTTACAGAGGAGGAAACTGAGGCAAACAGGGTTAAGTGATTTGCCCAGAGTCACATAGCTAGTAAGTGTCCGAGGCCAAATTTGAACTCAGGTCTTCCTAACCTGAAGCCAGTGCTCTATCCACCACTTAGCTGCCATGAGTAAAGGTGACATTAAAACAAGCTCAGAATCTATCAACATACATTGACAGAACTGGCAATGTAAAGAGAGTTGTTAAAAATGGAAATACTATCAATTATGAATCTCCAGGAATCTAATTCTAGTCAGAAGTTAACAAATGTCTCATCATTGCACATTTACAACTAGAGTTTTCATCCCTAAGATTTAGAATAATATGGCATTTAGAGCAAGAAAATGGAGGAGGGGAAGAAAGACCTTAATGATCATAAATCCCGAGCCTCCCTTTGTACTCTCCTCCATTTTACACCTCCATTTTTTTTCTTTTAGCTGACGAAACTGGGAGGGAGGTGAGTACGAAGTCATACAGATAATTAAAAGCAAAACCAGGATCTGAATTCAGTTTCTCTGACTCCAAATTCAGACATCTTTGTCCTCTAGGAATTTTAAACTCTTCCTTAACAAAACTAAATCTGCCTTTTAGACTGTTCAACACATACAAGAATAAACATTTTAGAAGTGTTTTGCCTCATTGATTCTTCACTAATGCTGCTATTTATGTTTTTACCTTTAAAACAGAGCCCTATAATTGTACTACACTCTCCTTTAAAAGGAATCTCTTCCTTTTAGTGGAAGTCTTGGGGTTTGTCCTAATGTGTTTGTAGAGAGAATTCCACTAATGATTAAAAGAAGATTCTCTGAGGATATTTAGACTCTGACCTAGTGTTTGCTTGGGAAGCTGCCACTGTTTTCCTTAGAGCTGCAACACTATACATGTACAGAGAAAATAGGTCAGAATCTCCCATTTGTACTGCACACTTCCTCAACTAAAGGTCAATCTTAATCCTAACAGAGCTTCCAGAACTTCATGTACAGTTGCGCGTCTCTTAATGTTCCCTATCTGGAGCAAGACTGTGTGTGGAAGGACATGGATTTCAATGAAGTCAAGGAAGGCTAAGTTTCTTCCTTGTTAGGATAAGCCTTAAAGTTACCACTCCTCCTTTGGAAAAACTACAAGAAGTTCTAGGGAAACTTCATTGTGATGTTTCCAGAGGTTGAATTTTGGAATTCTAGTGCTGTATGGAATCGCAACTGGAAATTTCAAACATGAATACTGCATGCAGCATTTTTGAGTGTTGCCAATGTATTGATTTGGTTTTCTGGCTATACTTATTTCCTATAGGGATGGTTTCTACTGGACAGGGTTGTGGTGGGAATGTGAGTCAGTGAGAAATAACAGAAATGCAACAAAAAAAAGGAGAAGAAAATCAGTGAAACTTTTTTTTCTTTTTAATGCAGAGAAGAAAACAAACTGTTCAGAAGGGGACAGAACACATGGTAACTTTATTTCTACCTATAAGATTTAATATACACTTTTTAAAAACAGATCGTGTTATAGGATTTCAATTTCATAATTTCACAATACTTTGGTTTTTTTGTATATTGGAATATTTGTGTTCATTGATGATTAAATTTATAATAAGGAAGAAAATTGACAAAAACAAAATAAACCTGGCATGCATGGAATTGTAAAATGAGAGGACTCCACTTTTCTCTAAAAGGAAAACAGATGTTAAGGTGTAACATGTATAAGCCAGGCTCCAACCCACTCATTTTCTACCTACCTAAAAGTCAAAATGAGGCTCAGATATTCTGTAGCCAGAAGAAAGACAAAGTTGGAAAATGAAATATAATCAAATCACAGAATGCCTTAAGATGGACTGAGTTAACAAAAACCAGTTTTAAAGAATTCTTCCCAAAGTGGAAAATGCCAAGCTAGCCCCTCAGTGTGATAAACATTGCCAAGAACCAAAATGAAGCAGAGATTCAATATCTGAGTGATAAGCCTCGCGAGGCTGGCCCTTTCCAGGATAAATGATTACGTCACCAGCTCTACTCAAAGTCTTTCCAATTTTCATTTCTCCACCTTCAGTTACCCAGCTCCCAGGGAGAAGCTGGGAAAAGTTACATCAGTACAACTAAGCCCCATGTTCCTCTGTTCAAGTCCTCTTCCAAAGCTCCATCTTGGTGCAGAGGTGACCTTGGGTTCTCTAGTGGAATACAAACTTGATCCAGGATTGTTGTTGTTAAGTCGTTTCAGTTGTGTCCAACTCTGAGTTACCCTATTTGGGGTTTTCTTGGCAAAGAGACTGGCGTAGTTTACCATTTCCTTCTCCAACTCATTTTATAGATGAGGAAAGGAATCGAACAGGGTTAAGTGACTTGCCCAGGGTCACACAGCCAGTAAGTATCCAAATTTGAACTCAAGAAGATAAGTCTTCCTGTTCCAAGTCCAGTACTCTATACATTGCACCACCAACCTGGAAACACTTCAAGTGCAGTTCAAGCAGCAGACCCAGAGTCTGTTATCTGTTAAGCAATCTAGCAAAGTGCAGAAAAAGCCATCACCAGAAAACTAGTGATGCCACGGCATGAATCTTTTTAGCCATAGCCCGTCGTGAAATTCTATATGAAAACCTGGGGGTCTGGGGAGGGTTACATCAAAGCGAGGTGTGCATAACCATACCAATAAAAACAAGGCTTCAATGCTGAAGTCAACTACATGCCATTTACTCTTTGCAGTGAAGAAATTGTTTTCAAAGGCAAAAAGCAAATTTTATATTCTCCAAATAATGATCTTATGACAGCTTGAATTATTTTCTTTTCTATTCTTAATCATTTGGGATTCTGGCTGTGATCTTATACTTGTCACAGCCTGGCACAATCCAGCATTTAGCCCTTTTACCTTTGGCTATTGGTCTAACAAAAGTATGATATATGATTGTAAGTGTATGATATTTTAAAAGAGACTCAACAACAGAAAACTAAAAACAAGCACAATTTATCACTGCCTTATTTTCTTAATGTTCTCCAGTGTTTATCTGTTCAACAAAGAAACCAGGAGAAGGTCTAAATGCGTGTGCACACGTGTGTACAAACACACACACACAAACCACATAAATGACTGTTCTGTTCCTTTCTGGAGATATTATAGGCTTCTGGATGTTGGCCATAACATAAGTACACATACTCGCACAAATGTTTGTTGATTATTGCCTTAATAAATATTTATCGATGCCCCTATCTATCTTATCTGATCTCATTTACTAGAAAAGTTGTTTGCATTAGTGAAGATGTTATTGTAAGCACTTCCCCCACCAAAAGCTAGATTTATGCTAAAATAAGAGAGCATTGATATGAAAAGAGAAGCATCTTCTTCTTCTTGGTCAATTATGTCTGATTCTTTCTGACCCCATTCAGGGTTTTCTTGGCAGATACTGGAGTGATTTGCCATTTCCTTCTCCAGTTCAGTTTACAGATGAGGAAACTGAGACAAACAGGATTAGGTGACCTGTCCAGGGTCACAAAGCTAGTTAGTGTCTGAGATCAGGTTTGAACTCAGGAAGATGACTCCTGCATCCAGGTCTGACACTATGGTCACAACTTGATTAGAGCTATGCGCAGTGTCATTCAGTTGAACAGACCATTTATATGACACCAACCATTTACCAATTGATCACTCCCTTGAAAATGATAGGTACCAAATACTTTGTTTGTTGAATTGTTACTGAAGGTACATGCTTAGCTTAGCTTAGAGATTAAATAAAATACAGACTATGCCTTCAAGGAGTATATATTGATATGAATATATATGGAAATATATATGTGTATGGATATGTCTATGTAGAGAAATATATATATACATACACATACATATATGTGTGTGTGTTCGTCCTTTGTTGCCGAAGAACATGCCATCAGAGAAATAATGACATGACTTGCACTTGACTTTGTTTTGAGTGAGGGAGGGGTGTGCAGGTCACCACCAGCCTCACTTCTTCTCCAGAGCCATCTGAATCCAATGACCATTCATCAGGATGACTGGAGATGACCCAGGATGAGGCAATTGAGGTTAAGTGACTTGCCCAAGGTCACACAGCTAGTGAGTGTCAAGTGTCTGAGGTGAGATTTGAACTCAGGTCCTCCTGACCCCTGCACTGGTGCTCTATCCACTGCACCACCTAGCTGCCCAGTGTATGTGTGTATATATCTATCTATGTCTAACTATTTTTCTATCTATCTACCTATCTAATTATATGGAGGGGATAAACAAATCCCTAAGTAACAACAAGTAGAGGCAGATTTTTTTGTCTAACTTGAAAAAATCATTGCTAGATCAAGGAGCTGAAACACTCGCTCCTCCTTGATTTGAAACTAGGCATGTAGTTGGACCAGGTTCAGTCTCTGGGAGTCTGCCTGTAATGAGAGGGGTTAAGCTTCCTGTCTTCACATTCTTAAACTTGTTAATCCCTTCCCCCTACTCTCTACCCCAGCATCCCAAGGATACTTCTACTTAAATCTGAGTAGGTTATGGCTCATGTCTAGGGTTTCTCCCCCAAAACTGGGGGTAGGGTATAAAAAGGTACTTAAAGTACATATGGATCATGTATGAGAAATGTAGTCTATTCCTATGCACAAAAGGAAAATTCTAAACCTGAGAACCTCCTCAGTGTGCATTTGACAAAAACAACCTTAGACTTAACTTATAACTACTGTCATAATGTGCTAAGGATCTGCTACTTAATCTTCATCAGAACATGAAGCAGTTTGCAGCACTGCTAATTAACCACTCTTATTTCACCTTGGCATTTTGCTATCTAAACAATTCCCAGTATGTGTGTGATCGTAAAATAGACAGGCTTGAGCGAAGCCTGAGAAAACTCAGAGCAGCTGTTGTCTGGAGAAGAAGAACACTGGAGCAATTAATTGCTGAGGACTCTTTCCCTGCTGCCATTCAGCTCCATCTGGATGGGACCTCCAGACCTCTCCAATTCATAAGGTCACCTCTAAGGCTGGACACAACTGTCATGGTCTAGAGACTGGTTTAAACTCAGTCTTAGTCCTCCCTTGGTAGGACATGTGCTTTAGATGCCATGTGCTCCTGACCACATGGAGGTTGGGGTCAGTAGTAAAAACAAGTTACCTTTCTTCCCATACCTCTCTTCTGAAGGATCTAGAAAGAGTTCTGATATGATTTGCAGCCAGAAGGGAAGAGAGAGGTGAGTGGATAGGCTGTTCCCTTTCAAATTTCTACCAGGTCATCAGATGGTCTAGCCAATAAGGGGACTCATATCATTTCAAAATACAAGCACCTGTGTAACAAGTCATGCAAAAAGCCCTCCAGAACTTCCATGTGGTTGGCCAGAACTAGAAATGACAACTCTGAGCATGCTCCATGGGATTCCTACACACACACACACACACACACACACACACACACACACACACACACACACACACGGAAAAGTCAGGTAAACTGTGCTTAGAAAATTAGAATAGAGAGAGAACTTTCACACAGGGAAACTCAAGAGGGCTTCAAGAAGAGAATGCACCTTAGGCAGGTTTTGAAGGAAGAGAAGAATTTAACAGGGTAGAGACAAAGAAAGGGCATTTGTTCCAGTGCCTTTGGCCAGGCCCCTATGGGAAGAAATCCAAAAAATAAAGCCACCTCTGCCTGTGTTAACCCTTTTGTTGTTGTTCAGCTGTTTCAATCAAGTCTGACTCTTGGCAAAGAGACTGGAATGGTTTGCCATTTTCTTCTCCAGTGTCAGAGGTTAAGTGACTTGCCCAAGGTCACACAGCTAGGAAGCTTCTGAGGCTGGATTTCACCTCAGGTCTTCCTGACTCCAAACCCAGCACTCTATTCACTTCCCCACCTATTTGCCCCCGTTTAATGTTTTTGCCTGGGTTCAAACCACTTTTCCCTTCTCATCTAGTTTCCTGTCCCACTTCTTCTCTGTTCTCATCCTCTTCTCCCCTGCTCAGTATTTCTTCACCTTACTTGGTTCCAAGCTCAGCTTTCATAGGGGGATCCTAGACTTTGAGCTGGAAGGACTTTCTGTGAATGCCCTCCCTTAGGGGAAGTCATAGTCCCAGACCCAAACCAGGACTTTTCACTTCTCTCCTTGGATTGCACATACAGATTAAACCTGGATTCTGACTTCCCATGACATCAGTGGTCATCTCACCACAGCCATGAAGCAAAAGAATCAACCATAATTCCAGATGAATTCAAACTCCATTTCTTGTCATTCAATTTGGATTTTTTCCAAAGTATTTAGAATCCAGTGGGTGTGGTAACCTGAAAGTCAAAACTTATAAGTAGCTATAGCAAGGAAACACAAGTAAAGCTAACTTACTTAGCCTGTATGACTGTTGTGGGCTACTAGCCAAGAGGGTGCTAGAGGGTTAATAGGCAGACTTGAATGTCTGGTTTGCAAATATGCCAATTACACAGAAACATGACAGCTGATAATGACCTGGGCTTAAGGAATTTGCTTTTGACTTGAGCTTGTAGCAGGTGTTCAAGCCTTCCAGGTCAGGGAACTTCAATGAGAAGGTTCAAAGTATCCCTCGTCAGCAAGAACTTTCAAAAAGTAAGGTAAGGTATTGTTTTTAAACCGTAGGCTTGAATCATTCCATGTCTTCCTTTTTTCCACTTTTCAAACCTGCTGAGGTTATGATTTTTCATTTTTTCTAGGATAATTACAGGTCATTTGGGCCTTAGATTCAAAAGTGCCCTGTGTAGCCACTTCCATAAATACTTATGATTCTTATGAGCCACCATTTTCTGAGTTATTTGCTCTGTGAGCTATGTCTTGAAGTGGAGGTCATTTTAGATCTGCAGAAGACAAAAAAATTAATTAGTATCCTTTAGTAGGATAAGTACAATTTAGTACTTACTAAATTGTAAGATCCTTGTGGGCAGGAACCATGGCTTCCTTATCTTTGTATCTCCCTCTCCTCTTATATGGAGTTACTTGAGAGATGGTTCAGATAATCCCAGGATCAAAAGAGATTCCAAAGGCATTCTATTCCAACTTCTACCTGAGCAGAAATCACATCTACACCATCCCTGACAAGTGCTTATTCAACTTCTGCTTGAATATCTCCCAAAATGAGGAACTCACTACCTTAAATGCATTCTACATTTGTGTAGCTCTCTGGGATCAGACAGAACAACTCCAACCCTCTTGTAGGTGACAACCCTTCGAATGCTTAAAGACAGTTTGATGTCTCCTATAATTCTTCTCTTCCTGTGACCAAACTTTCCAGGTTCCTTCAGTCCAACCTTCTTTGGAGTGTCTCTGGTCTCTTTGCTCCTCCAGATGACCTCCTTTGGAAGAGGTGCAGTTTATGAACATGCTTTCCAAGATGTCATACCCACAACTAAACAGAGAATTGAATTGTAGGAGGTAATTCCATAGACTGAAGTCCCATAGACTTGTTACTTTCCAGTTTTATTTCGCACAAGTTTTACATTGGCCTGCAAGCACTGAGAAGATACTTTGAGTTTCAGCTGACTCATAATTTCATCTGCTGAGTCACTCATGAGTCAGTGGTGACAGAAGCATTTTAAACTTATAAAATTCAAATGCAAACCTTGACATAAATAGAAGGAAAAGAATATGTAAAATTGATTGGAATAGAAAGAAAGCATGTCAACTGAACATCTGTTAGCCTGTAGTAACTCAAATACAGACTGGGTTTTAAAAAAAAAAAATTTTATGTCTTCCAGCCTTTGCTTATGTTGTATCATTTGATCTTCACAAAAAATCCTGTGCTATTATTATCCCCATTTTACAGTTGAGGAGAACTGAGGCAAACAGAATGAAGTGACTTGTTCAGAGTCATACAGCTAGTAAGTGTCTGGGTTCAAATTTGAACTCAAGTCTTCCTGACTCTAGGGCAGCTAGGTGTCACAATGGATAGAGCACTGCTTAGAGTCAGTAGCTGAGTTGAAATCTTTGCAACTTGAAAAATGCTATATAAGATTGACCCATTAAAGAACTGGAAGATGAAATTCCCTCCAACCTGACACTTGGATGTTACAAACAAAAGAAAAAATTAATAGAAAGATAGGAAAAATGTACATTGGGATTAGGAATGAATCATCCAAAACTGGAGGTCAACACCATTTGAGAACAGAGCTTCTAAGCTACTGGTTTTCTTTCTTTCTTGCTTGCTTGCTTTCTGTCTTTCTGTCTTCCTTCCTTCCTTCCTTCCTTCCTTTCTTCCTTCCTTCCTTGCTTCCTTCCTTCCTTTCTTATCCTGCATGTGTGATTGGGACAGTATAAAAATTGTTTCTAAACTGTTCAAGTAACTTTGGGGTTCATAAAAGTAAAGGATTAGGAACTCTGGCTAACTTTAAGCCCTATACACACTGGAGCTCGCTGTACAAGTTTCTCAACCCTGATTTGAATCTCTGGGGCCAAAGCTGGGTGTGTTCCATGTGACCTTTGAAATTCCTTTGCCCTCCTGGTCTGATAAGACCCTAGATTGTTGACCTCTGGTGGTGGGAGGAGGGGAAAGGAGAGGGTTACAGGCATATCAGTTTGGTTGGACGTGCCCAAGCTCCTACTCTTAAGAGGCCCTGTAGTTGGTTGGGTTTCTGCTGCATGTGTCCCTCGTTAAGAGCTGTCTGTCTGCCTACGGGCTCACGGTCCGAAGGTCAATGCATGCAAATCTTAAACTAAATACATCCATTATCCAGGCCTTGAAAATGAATGTTTGGTACATTCTGAAGTCCACCCACTCCATAGTCCCTTTGGAGAGCCTTCAATACTGAGTATATAGCCCCACCTCTGCTTAGTAACTGGATGCAACAGGTGCTATATATATAGTCTCAGTTGCAATCTGGCCCCACTAGCACCATTGGGATCCAGAGGATCAGCCCTGGGCCCCATGCAGGTGGGAAGTCTACCATGAATTCAGCAGGATCACCTCAATATTTCTCCTTTGCCTAGCTCCCATGGAAAGACTCTTACATAATATCTGGCTATGTAAATTTTTATTTTCTTTTTGTTTTACCATCCAGCTCAATTCAACAAAAATCTATTAAGCTATGGTCTTCTTGAAAGAGATATGGTTCATTGGGTAAAAGGCTCAGGAAATTTGGCCTTTTCCCATCCCTGTTCTGCCTCTGATGTCCTTTGTGGCTACACACCACCTCAGTCTCCTGTTAAAGGGGATGGGGAATCTGGCCATTTGAGACTGAACTCTATGAAAGCAGATGGTATTATACTTCTGGAGCCAAATGAAGAATGCTTTGGGGGTTGGTGATTATTTTATATCTCTGTTGTTTTTGAGTGAATTGGTGAATGGCTATGTAAATGTGTCTGTTCCATCCATATGCATATTATACAAATGAAATTATTTGTTAGAGTTTCCCTTATACTTTATCTTCAAAGAACTTTACAATCATATGGCAATTAGTACTTAGGTGTTTGGCACATAGTAGGCACTTTATGAATGCTTTTTCATTCTTTCATTTAACATGATCCGAATCCTATAAAACTAAATGTGATGATGATTCCTTAAAGACATGAGATGTGATACCCCAGAGAATATTCAACACAAACGCAAGCTATTACTGCTTCTAGGGGATACTAGGGAAAGCAAAGGTCCACTATCCACTCTCACCTTTACCTCCTTCACAGAAGCTCAAGAAAATGCCTAGCAATGCAAGTGACAGACACTATACTGAATTGGAAGGAAATGGCAACTGTCTAAATCATTCTTCTCCAAGAGAATACCGTATCTTAGATGCCTAATGAAAATTAGCTGGTGATTTAGCAGCTGGATAGACTTCCAAGGGTCAGGGTCTCCCATCCAAAGCATAGAATTTCCCAAGATATAGAAGTGTGCCAAGCAAAGAGGACACTGAGCTTGGAGTGAGAAGACCTGGGTTCACATTCCAGCTTCACCCTTTAACTGCGAGCCAGCCCTTTAACTCTGAACGTCAGTTTTTTGTCTCTAAAATATGGATGATAAATATTGGGATCTACCTATATACCTCATGGGACTATTGTGTTTTTTATAAATATAACACAAACATTATTTTATAAATTACGAGGTGTGGTATAAATGAGAGTTGCTATTCTTATCATAAATATCAGGATATGTCAATTTATAGGAATCTGTTCTGCTTTCAAACATATGGACCTCCAGTTTTTGACTAATGCATACCTACCCTATTGTCCCTTTTTCCTATCTTACCATCATTTTCTTTTGCTTGTAACAACCATATGTCGGTTTGGAGGAGTTTCATCCTCTAGTCTTTAATGGGTCAATGTGAGGAAACTTTGAGGTCAATGAGGCCAGCTCCACCTTTTACAAATGAGGCCCAGAGAAGTTCAAAGACCTACTGAAACTCAGTAATTGGAAGAGATGGGATGCAGACCTGAGTCTTCTCACCACAAATTCAGTGCCTTTTCCATGACAACAATGCTCTATATTAAATTTTTACTCCTCCCCTTCCTCACTCTACAACTAAAGGGTATAAATCACATGGTTTATGATTGTTGTCATCATAAAACTCTTACCTAATACTCTGGAGGAGGGAAACCCTGAGATCTGATCAAGGAAGAAAATTTCCTGCAGATTTCCCCTCATCCAACTCAGCTCTACCCATATTATCTATTTGGTGGAGCCAGGGCTTTTAGAATTGTTCATCATATACAGATGGGGGCCAAGGGGAAAAACACTCTGTAGGAGATACTAGGATGTTGTCCCTACACATTTTACCATCAACGGATTGGAAGGGAAGGGTGGTGATGAACAGGGGCTTGCGGTTATGTGCTCAACAATCTTGTCTCCAAAAAGGCCAGCAAACTTTTAAATTTAATTTGCATTACTAACATTTTTTTCCATCACTTTCTTAAGTTCAGGCAATCAAAAAAATATTAAATCAAGCTCTGATTTGGATGGCCTTTTGCCAGATTGGCGAGGTATAAGTTCTCACACTAAAAAATCTAACAATAGCTTTTAAGAGCTTGTTGGAGCTGGCTCCTGTATACCTCTGGGATGTTAGAGCCTGTTAGAGCTCGAACTTGTCACCCACTGAAACCCTTGTTGCCTTAGGAGTTCAGACATGAGTTGCTCAATTCTGTGGTTTGAGATCACTCGTTAGTCATGGGATTGTTTAGCCTTACATGGGAATGCATGGCTGAGGTAGAAATAATAAACCTCACTGACCTCCTCCTCACAAAACAATCTCTTCCCCTTTGTATCCCTTTATGCAAAGCCCTGAAGAAGAAGGGGGAAAAAAATCAATCTCCCAACTGGGGTTAGTCCTTTTAAATCCATATTCTGCTGTAATCAGAAGTTGTCTTGCCACAGGCATCACATGGGTTGCTATCACAAAGTAAACATGGCCCAATCTGGATAGCAAGAAGGACAACATTGCCCTTTAAAAGCTTTTAAATGCTGTTATATTTTTAAAACCACTTACTGAAGAGGTGAGCTATTTTCTACTCCACCTTCCCCAGAAGCATAGCCATTAAGGTTACCTGGAAACCTGTTCAGGAAGCATGTGACAAATAGCAACCATGCAACAGAAGCATCCGGATGTGTCATCTAATAGGAGATTCTATCAGCAAAATCATTTTTGACTGGTGCTGCAACGGGTTATCTTAATTAATTAACTCAGTATCTGGAAGGCCTGGCTCCTTCACACATGTACTCCCTTAATTTCTTGTTCGCTCTCAGACTTGGGCTCAGAGGGCATTTGGTTCATATAGCTTGGAAGTGAATGACACAAGTAGTTGGAACGGATTAAAGAAAGTCAGCACTGATCACATATTTAAAGCCAGAAAGGACCTGAAAGTCCTGGTCCAGTACCTTCATTTTAAAACCATTTTTATTGAAAATTTTGAGTTCCAAATTCTATCCCTCCTTCCTTCTTCCCTTCCCCGCTCCCTGAGAGGATAAACAGCCAGATATAGGTTATACATGTGCAGTTATGTAAAACATTTTCATATTCGTCATTTTGTATACGACTGAAACAAAAGGAAAAAATGAAAGAAGTGAGAAATAGCAGTGCTTCAGTCTGTACTCAATCAATATGACTTCTTTCTCTGGAGGCAGAGAGTGTGATTCATTATTGATCCAAATACCCCCATGTCACAGATGGGGAAACTAAGGCAAACAAATTAAATGACATGTCCAGGGTTACACAGCTAATGAATTTCTGAGAAAAGGTTTGAACTCAGGTCTTCAGGACTCCAAATACAGTACTGTAGTTATGGAACCCAAACTGCCATATCAATCACTAGGCAAGGAGTAGAAAAGAAATAGAAAAGATTATAGGATGTGATCCATGCTCTTGGGGAGCTTACAATCTGTTTTGGGGGATGAAACAAACACAACTACAGTGAGCCTCTCAAAAACAACACCAACAGAATGTAGGCTGGTTCAGAACAATCTATCATGAATTTAAGAGATGAATGTTGAGGAAGGAAATGGTCAGGGAGGGGTCCAGGGTGACTTCTTAGAGGAGGTGGATTTGGAGTCAATTTCTCAAAGATACAATGGATAGGAAAGGGTTGGAAAGAGAGGAAAGAAGATATGTTTTGTGGGGAGGAATACCAGAAGTGTTTGTGAAATCTTTGTGGCAGAATTGTCCCCTACTATTTTAAGTAATTTAACAAATATTTTGTTTATTACACATATAATATATAAATCATGTTATTATTTATTAAAATATTATTAGACTAGGCTACTAGGAAGCTAGGTGATGTAGTCGATGGAGCATCTGGCCGAAGGTCAGGAAGACCTAAGTTCAAATCCAGCCTCAGATACTTCCTACCTGTGTAAACAAGGGCAGGTCATTTAACCTGTTTGCTTCAGTTTCCTCATCTGTAAAATGAAGAAAATAATAGCACCTACCTCCCAGAGTCACTGTGGTGATCAAATGTGATAAAAGTTGTGTAGCGTTTAGCACAGTGCCTGGCACATAGCAAGCACTATAGTACCGTAAGCTAGTCTTCTTCTCCTTTTTCTTATTATTATCTGTAAAATGGTGATGATAATAAAAGCATCTGCCTGCCAGGGTTGTTGTGAGGATCAAGTGAGATAATAATGGTACAGAGCTTAGCACGCTGCCTGGCATATAGTAAGTGTTATATAAAGGGTAGCCGCCATCATGATTATTAGTTGATGATTTAGTCTAATAAATCACTTGTTTATTTAAATCTACTAATTAATTTATAATGGGCAAGTTATTTTTATTAAGTTAATGGGAGTTTATTAAGTTAAGGGGAATTGCCAACTCTGCCCTTACAACTCTAACTACAGAATTTGGAGAAACACCCCAGCTTATGTATTTCATTAAACCTCATCAAAGCTGCTCCCAAATGTGTATTTCATATCCAAACACCACCCCACCTAATTCCAGATGAGATGATAATGTTTGTAATTGCAGCAAAGAAGCAGAGTCATGAGTCAGCTGTTTCACCGTGCCTTGGCCCCATTGCCTTCCTTGGCCATGGGTGCCTTGGCCACCGTGCCTGCAGAGCTGATGCTCTGAGTCAGAAATGCATATCAGTTTTAAGTCAGCAAGACAGCAGTGAGCCAAAGGCATAAGGACGTGCATTATGTGCTTCTCAGAGGTTTTCTCAGGAAGGTTTTTCTTCCTCCTTTATCTTTTCCCTCTTCCCCTTTTTTTTTCTCTTTTTTCCAGTTCATCCTTATGAATAGTTCCCTGATCCAGGCTTCTTTTCTCCAACTAGTCTACGAACAGAGTCATGAAAAGTCAGTGGAACCGAGGACAAAAAAAAAAAAATACATTGGATTTGCATAGCACCTTCCTGTTTATAACCCTCTTTTTCATTTTATCCTGACAACAACCCTGGGAGGTAGACCAGACAGCTATTTTATTGGATAGGCAGGAAAGACCACAGGAAGAAAAGCCAGAAAGGACTTCAGAGAGGTCCTCCATTTTTAAGAGAGTTGAAGTCCACAGAAATTAAGTGACTTGGCCAAAATCACACAGGTGATTAACATCAAAATCAGAATTTGAACTCAGGGTCTCAACCCAATGGCCTCTTTCCCCTGCACCATACTGCCCTCTAAGAGCTGTTTAGTTTAAGAGCAGCTAGTCATATAACCTTAGGGGAAGGGGGTGGGGGTGGGTGGAAAGCTGGGACTTGAGCTTAGGTCACCTGACTCCAAAGTTGCTTTCCTGCTTTGTATTCCATTCCACACTCCATGAATGTCTCTGGAATTTCCATTCTGATCTAATTCCACACACCAGTCATTACTACTATCCATGGCATCTGAAAAGCAGCATGAGTCAGTCTAACATGGATACAAATACTTTAGCAACCAGAATGAATTATGCACCAAAAATACAGACAGGAAGTTTCTCTTGTGCAAAAACACTTCAGGAACGGAAGATGAGGAATATTATGAAAGCCCAGATGATGTTGTAAACCTTGTTGTCTACTACTTTCCACACTTAAAATAGATAAAACTGGTACTGAACAGAAAATAGCGAGCTTCTTACAGGGAAAGAAACACATTGAAATGTGTCACTGTGTACTTTCTTACTCTTACTGCGCCATGGCTTCATTTCATCCCTCTTTCCTTCTTTTCCAAATCTAGTTTGCTATCAGTACTCTCTAAGAGAGTGAGTGTCTGGATTTCCTTATAATTGGCCACTGGAAACAAAACTTTCTACTGGGTAGAATAATATTGTTGTTTGGCATTTAGTTGTTTCAGTTATAACTGATTCTTCATGACTCCATTTTTTTTTGGCAAAGATACTGGAGTAGTTTGCCATTTCCTTCTCCAGCTCATTTTTATAGATGAAGAAACTGAGGCAAACAGGGTTAAGGATGAGCCTGTTAAGTGTCTGGGATCAGAGTTGAATTCAGGTTTTTCTGACTCCAAACCTAGTGCTCTGTCCACTATGCCACTTTGCTGCCCAGGTAGAATAGTAGGTGCATTGAAAAGCAGAAATGGGTGTTCTAGACTTAATATCCTTCTTTGACCTTGAATTAGTCACTGAACTTCAATCTTATCATAAACTAAAGGTATTTGTGTGGGGGGGAACATTAAAAACCCCAGTGAGCCTTTCCTCACTTCATTAATTATCATCAGGATAAAACATCTGATGTCTGGGAAACATTGCAAGATCTCTAAGGAGATTTTGTGTTGGGATAGGGAGAGCACAGAATTAGAGGTCATAAAATCCTAGCTCCAAATTATAATACTAACTTTAAGAAAGTAATTTAACTTGTTTATGTGTTTGCCCATCTGTAAAATAGGGATAAGAATTCTTACTCATCTACCACTTTTTTCTTTTCATAATTTTCTTTTCTTTTATAGAATTTGTTTTCTTTGTATCATATTCTGTAATATAAATTTTAAAATTTTTAAAATTCCAATCTGCAATTCATTATTGTAATTTATTTTATTTATTTACTTACTTACTTTTAGATTTCGACATTCATTTCCACAAAATTTTGAGTTCCAATTTTTCTCTCCATCTCTCCCCTCCCCCACCCCCAAATACCTTGCATTCTGATTACCCCTTCCTTCAATGTACCCGCCCTTCTATCACACCCCACCCTTCCTTATCCCCATCTTCTCTCTTATCTTGTAATGCCAGATAAATTTCTATACCCCATTACCCATATTTCTTATTTCCCAGTTATATGCAATAATAATTCTCAGCGTTCTGTCATTTATTTTAGTGGGTAGTTAGGTGGTACAAGATTAGAGTGCTGAGCCTGAAGTCAGGAAGACTCCTCCTCCTGAGTTTAAATCTAGCCTGAGACACTATATAGCTGTGTGACCCTGGGCATGTCACTTAATCCTGTTTGCCTGAGTTGCTCATCTGTAAAATGAGCTAGAGAAGGAAATGGCAAATCACTCCAGCATCTTTGCCAAGAAAAACCCAAAATGGGGTTACTGAGAGTTGTACATGACTGAAGAAAAATAATAATTTATTTTAGAGGGTTCTGAAACCTCTCATTTTATTTTCCCAAAAATAATTTCAGGGGACAAAAAGTTCCTGTGGAATTAAACTTAAGTCTGTTTTTAAAATGATACTGCCATGTAACACTTGGATAAAACTGGAATAACACAATTTCTCACCTGTTTAAGCACCAGGCATGTTTCCCTCCCAAGGAAAACCCTCTCCTGGAAACCAAGCTAGAGAAAGCACATCCCTGAGGCAGTTCATTCCTAATTTACAGATTCAAGAAGGTGGGGGAAAGAAGAAGCAGGTGTGGGCCTGTGATTTTTTTTTTATGTCATTCAAGAAGAAACTCCTATGAAAAGTCTCTCTATCTGTGTAGATCAGCAACTTTTCATATAATTTAAAGTCTTAGGGAGTTGCCTGAGGACAATGGAACTTGTCTATGGTCATTCAAGTAGCATGGGAAGAAACAGGACTTGAATTCAGGCCTTCTTGATACCAAGACCGGGCCCTCTAGCCACTACTTGCTACTACACTGGGGTGTGGGTTTTTTTTGAGGCAGGGTCACACAGCTAGTAAGTGTTTGAGGCTGGATTTGAATTCAGGTCCTCCTTACTCTAAGGCCAGTGCTCTATGCACTATGCCACCCAGCTGCCCCAAAAGTTCTTTCGAAAGTACATGGTATGACCAGTTAAGATGGCCATGTGAAATGTTACAAAGGAGTTCAGGGCTCTTCTGTAGGAGCCTAAAGCAGCATTCCCCTTAAGGTCAGTACCAGCCCACATGGTACACTATGTTAAACAATGACCACAGAATCCCAAGGAAAAGATCCAGTAAACTCTTCCAGTCAGCCCAGGTCTACACAAAAAGACAACCAAAGTTGTAGGTGCTAAAAGTAGAGGCTCTTGCCAGAAAAGTCATCAAGAACACAGGTAAACCAGGCTGACTAGCAAACTTTAAGAGGAGAAGGAAGACCTAACCAGGGAAGGTACAAGGGGATGGAAGCTTACAGTAGCACACTGATAGGGGAAATGCCAGACAGGAGAGAAGCTGGTGGTAGCACCCCAACTGGGAATGTCTTGGAAGGATGGAAGATATAGCATTCCAAGCAGGGACATCCCCGGATCCAGGAGGGCAAAAGATAGTGATGCCCCAATCAGAAACACTGAAGAAGCACAAGAAAAGCAGAAAACTCTGATCAAGGATGCTAAAATCTGTCAATACTCTGAGTACAGATATACCAGGAGAGGTGGAAGTCAGTGTCAGGAATCCAGGAAATAGCTATTATGAGCAAATTGGAACTTACTACCCCATTCAAGATTTTGGAAAAGAGTAGAATCCATCCTTGGCACAAAGTCCCAAATCAGGAACTGATTTAAGTAATCACAAAACCTTATGAAGAAATATGAGTTAAGTGATTCTGAAGAGATAAACCCAGAAAAAGAAAATAAGTCCATAAGAACTAAATGTAAAACCTCAGAGGGGGGAAATGGCTTGGTCATAATAACATAAAACTATTTAGAAAAAATAAAAGAAGAGAACTTAGGAGGAAAGAATTATGAGGGTAATAAGTATTTTATAATAAAAGGTAGGAAATTTTGCCAAAATAGAAAACTCTCTGAAAATTAGAATGGAGCAAAAAGAACTAATGACTTCATGAGGCAACAAGAGATATTAGAACAAACTCAAAAGACTGAGAAAAATTTCGTAAATATGAGGTATCTGCTATCAGAAACAACTCACCTAAAAAACAGGTCAAGGAAAGAAAATGTATTATTCATCTTGACATCTTTCTACAACCCCCCCTCCCCCAAAGAAGTATAGACACCAAATTTCAAGAATTCATAAATGGAAACTGTCAGGACCTATTAGAGTCTTACCGTAAAATGAATATAGAAAAAGTCTATCAGTAACCTCCAGGAAAAAAAGAATGAAAAATCCCAGAAATATGGCCAAAACTAAGAGCTTCCAGGTGAAAGAAATGCAAAGGACTCGGGGTTAGGAGGAGAACAGTTCAAGTAATAAAGAATTATTGTTAGTCACACAAGACCTGGAAGCTACAGTTATTAAGAAGAGAAAATCTGGAATATGATATTCTGAAGGCAAGTATATATTCTGAAATAGCCAAGTATAACTTAAGATGAAATATACTCCTACATGGGAAAAAAATAGATCTTTAAAGGAGTATAGAATATTCAAGTATTCTTGATGAAAAGACTAGACCAGAGTAGAAATTTCAAAAAGCAAACACAGGAGTCAAAAGAAATCTAGAAAGATTTGAGCAGTTAGAAGGTGCCAAATTATGATGAATTGAATAGGGACTGGAGGGAAAGAGAGAAAAGAGAAAAATTTATCTACATGATCCCAATGACTTCAAGGGTCACAGTAGAAATGAAACAAGAGAAATGGAGACAAAAGGCAATTTTTATTCTGTTTTGATGGTTTTAAGAGAGGAAAGAAAAAGGAAGGATGAAGAAGAATGTATTAGAGAAAAAATGAATAAGAAAGGCTGGAACTTACTATTTCTCATAACTCGGGAACATGAGAAGAAGAATATATAAAAATAAAGAAGAGGAGGAACAGTTATCAGATAACCTTATCTGAATTGAGAGGAAAAAGAGGCACCAAATATACTTGAGTTTTTTAAGACGTTAAGCCATGAAAGGAAAGAAAGAAATATGATAAGAATCAAGGATGAATGTATCAAGGGAAAGGGAAAGTATGGGAGCAAATAGAAACAAAACAAACTTCACCTTTGAAGCATGGATCATAAAGGGAGAATTAAAAAGGAATAAAGAGAGTGAAAGAATCTATGATCAGAGTCTAGGCAAGTGAAAGAGAGAAGGGGCAATAGAGTAGAATCAAATGTCTGCAATTGTAGATCACTAATATTAATCAAATTCCTTCTTTTCCCTTACTTTTTGAATAAAGAGATTTGTGGGAGGAAAAAAGAGAAAAAGTATTAAGAGGATATGATGGAGAGAAATGCACAATTAGCCACATTGGCCATAAATGTAAATGAATGGACTGGCCTATAACATAGGAGAGGATAGCAGACCTACTTAGAAAGCAGAATCTATCAATATGCTGCTTATAGGTTTATACTTGAAACAAAAAGAGTTAAGATAAGAGGCTGGAACAAGATTTGTTGTGCTTTGTGAAATCAAAAGAATGGGAAGATTTTTTTAAATTTCAGATAATGAAACAGCAAAAATAAAAAGATAAATAGAAAAACTATATTATGTTTAAAGATGACACAGACAACAAAATAACAGCAATTCTTGACATTTGTACATTCAATGGCATTGCTTCTAAGTATTTAAAGGAAAAATTTGATCAAATTATAGGGAAAATCTATACCAAAATTATAAAGTTGGGGAGCTCTTTTCATACCTACAAAAATTTAATTAAAAATAAATAAGAAAGAAATTTAAAAATGAATAGAATTTTAGAAAAGTTAGATTGATAGCTTTTTAGTGATTTTTTTCTTTAAGGGAACTAGAAAGAAATATAGGAATTCCTCAGGTTAGCATAGCACCATTATGAAAAGTGACAATGTGTTAGGACACAAAAACCATAATATTAATTACAGAAAAAAAAAAGAAATATGAAATAGAAAGAGTGAAAGTATTGTTTTTGACATTTGTACATTTAATGGCATAGCTTCTAAGTATTTAAAGGAAAAATTTAATCAAATTTTAGGGGATTTTGTAAGGTTTTTGTAAAATTGTAAGGTTGGGGAGTTATTTTCATGCCAACAAAAATTTAATTAAAAAGAAATTAAAAAGAAGTTAAAAACTGAATAGAATTCAAAACTTCTGGAAAAACTGGAATGTAGTCTTGAAGAAAGTAAGCAGAACCATCTCACACTGTTTACCAAGATAAGCTCCAAATAGGTACATGATTTAGACATAAAGATTTATATCGTAAGCAAATTATTGGTGTGTGTAAAAAATTATCTGTCAGATCTATGGACAGGGGAAGAGTTCATGACAAAAAAAGAAACAGAGAGGTTCATTGGAAATAAGATAGATAATTCTGATTACATAAAATTAAAAGATTTTGCAGAAACAAAACCAATGCAGCCAAAATTAGAAGAAAAGCAGGGAATGGGATGCAACAAGTTTCTCTGATAAAAGTCCAAATGCTCAAATATATAGGGAACTGAGCCAAATTTATAAGAATAAGATCCCTCATATAATTGGTAAATGATCAATGGATAAGAATAAGTAGAAATATTAACTGGCGTTCCTTGGAACTGATACGCATGTGGTGATTAAGAATTGGGATCTTATACCACACAAAACAGTCATCAAAAGCTTCAAAATGATGGAAATTTTGAAGGCATTAGATGGATCTGAAGATGATGCACTGTGGCAGAGCAATGGCAAAGTAAGCACATCTGATATTAGCGGCACTGAAGATTGCACATTAGATAACGAAACCAACGATAGTGATGCAGAATCTTTGGACACAGAAGATTAAATTTTGTTAAGTCTGTACTTCACAACACTATAGTAAATTTTCTCAAATGTCATATTTTGACTTTAATGCACAAATCAATAACAACTTTATAATAACTTTATTTTTCAGACCAGAAAAATGTTTACCAAGATGTGCATCTATTCAACTTTAATGTATATTCATGGGTATTCCATGCATCCTAATCTTGCACCAAAAACAGGTTAGTAATACATGATTTTTATGTAATAGAAGCACAATTTTTAAAAGCTTCGTATAATGATCACACCTCAATTTTGGCAAAAAAAATTGTTATAAAATCTGCGACAATTATGCTGTGAAATATAGTAAGTAGATTTTGATGGAATGATAAAAAAAATTATTAAAGGGTGAAAAAAGATTATATTGGGAGAGGAGGAAAGGGGAAATTAGAATGTGGTAAATTATACTACACAAAGAAGAGTGAAAGACCATTACAGTAGAGGGAAAGAAGGGAGGGAATGAGCATTGTTTGAGCCTTACTTCCTATTGAATGGGACTCAAAGAGGAAGTTACCTCTTCTCTTGGTTGGGTATAGAAATCTATATTACCCTACAGAGAAGTAAAAGGGGAAGGATAAAAGAAAAAGGGAAAGTAGTAGTAGAAAGGAGGATAGATTGAGGGAGGCAGTGGTCAGAAGCAAAACAAGTGAGGAGGGACAGGGTAAAAGGAGAAAGACAAAAAATTATAAATGAGGGGAATTAGGATGGAGGGAAATACACTGTTAGTAATCATAACTGTGAATGTGACTGGGGTGAACTCTCTCATAAAACAGAAGTGGATAGAAGAGTGGATTAAAAAAAAACCAGAATCCTAAAATATGTTGTTTACAAGAAACATATTTGAAGCAGAGAGACACACACAGAATAAGGGTAAAAGGCTGGAACAGAATATATTATGATTCATCTGAAGTAACAAAAGAAAAGAGCAGGAGTAGCAATCCTGATCTCAGACAAAGCAAAAGCAAAAATGGATCTAATTAAAAGAGACAAGGAAGGAAACTACATTTTGCTAAAAATTGGTACCACAGATGATGAAGCAATATCAATACTAGATATATATACACCTAGTGGTATACCATTTAAATTTTTAGAGAAGTTAAGGGAGTTACAGGAAGAAATAGCAAAAATATACTAGTGGGAGACTTCAACATCCCCCTCTCAGCACTAGATAAATCTAACCACAAATAAACAAGAAAGCAGTTAAGGAGGTGAAGAGAATTTTTTTAAAGTTAGATATGATAGACCTCTGGAGAAAACTGACTAGAGATAGAAAGGAGTATACCCTTTTCTCAGTGATATATGGCACCTACACAAAAAGCTGACCATGTATTAGGGCATAAAAATCTCACATTCAAATACAGACAGGCAGAAATATTAAATGCATCCTTTTCAGATCATGATGCAATAAAAATTATATGTAATAAAGGGTCATGGAAAGATAGATTAAAAATTAATTGGAAACTAAATAATCTTAAAGAAAGAGTGGGTCAAATAACAAATCATGGAAACAATCAATAATTTCATCAAAGAGAATGACAATCACACAACATACCAAAATTTATGGGATGCAGCCAAAGCAATACTTAGGGGAAATTTTGTATCTCTATATGCTAGAAATTCTGGAAATCAAAGGAGAGATTAATAAAATTCAAAGAAAACTATTGAGCTAATAAATAAAATGAAGAACTGGTTTTATGGGGAAAAAAACAATGAAAAGATGAACCTTTGGTTAATTTGATTTTTAAAAAGAAGAAAACCAAATGACTAGTATCAAAAATGAAAAGGGTGATTTCATCACCAATAGAGGAAATTAAAGCAATAATTAGAAGTTATTTTGTGTAACTGTATGCCAGTAAATCTGACAATATAAGTGAAATGGATAAAAATTTACAAATTGCCCAGATTAACAGAAGAGGAATTAAAATATTTAACTTCATTTTAGAAAAAGAAATTGAACAAACCATCAGTGAACTCCCTAAGAAAAATATCTCCAGGGCCAGATTGATTTACAAGTGAATTCTACTAAACATTTAAAAAATAATTAATCCTAATACTATATAAACTATTTGAAAAAATAGACAAAGAAGGAGCCCTGCCAAATTCTTTTTATGACACAAATATTGTACTGATACCTAAATCAGGAAGAGCCAAAACAGAGAAAGAAAATTATAGACCAATTTCCCTAATGAATATTGATACAAAATTTTTAAATAAAATATTAGCAAAGAGATTGCAGCAATTTTTCATCAAGATAATACACTGTGACCAGGTGGGATTTATACCAGGAATGCAGGGTTGGTTCAGTATTAGGAAAACTATTAGCATAACTGACCATATCAATAACAAAATCAACAGAAATCATATGATTATCTGAATAGATATAGGAAAAGCTTTTGGCAAAATACATCACCCATTCCTACTAAAAACTAAAGAATATAAATATATAAAAATCTATAAAAAATAGGGAACATAAGAATAAAGGGAACTTTCCTTAAAATGATAAGTATGATCTATCTAAAACCATCAGCAAGCATTATCTATAATAGGGATGAACTAGAAACCATCCCAGTAAGATCAGGGGTGAAACAAGGATGTCCATTATCACCACTAGTATTCAATATTATACTAGAAATGTTACCGTTAGCAATGAGAGAAGAAAAAGAAATTGAAGAAATTAGAATAGGCAAAGAAGGAACAAAGCTATCACTCTTTGCAGATGATATGATGGTATACTTAGAGAATCCTAGAGAATCAAATAAAAAGTTACTTGAAATAGTTAACAATTTTACAAAATCATAAGACGTAAAACAAACCCACGTAAATCATCAGCTTTTCTATATATTATCAACAAAACCCAGCAGCAAGATAGAAAGAGAAATTCTACTTAAAATAACTGTAGACAATATTAAATATTTGGGTGTCTACTTGCCAAGATGAACCCAGGACACAATTACAAAATATTTTTCGCTCAAATGAATTCAGATCTAAACAATCGGAAAAATATCATTTGTTCATGGATAGGTTGAGCTAATGTAATAAAAATGACAATTTTATCTAAATTAATTTACTTATTCAGTGCCATATCAATCAAACTACCAAAAATTATTTTATAGACCTAGAAAAAATAATAACAAAATTCATCTGGAAGAACAAAAGGTCAAGAATATCTAGGGAATTAATGGAAAAATGTAAAGGAATGTGGCCTGGCCCTACTAGATATAAAACTATATTATGAAGCAATAATCATCAAAACTATTTGGTGCTGGCTAACGAAACAGAGAATTGGATCAGTGGAATAGATTAGATACACAAGACATAGTAGTAAATGACAGAAGTAATCTTCTGTTTGATTAACCCAATAATTTCAACTTCTAGGTTAAGAACTTACTATTTGACAAAAACTGCTGGGAAAACTGGAAAATAGTATGGCAGAAACTAGACATAGACCAACATCTCACACCATATACCAAGAAAAGGTCAAAATGGGTACATGATTTAGATATAAAGGTGATACCACAAGGCAAATTAGGAGAGCAAGGAATAGTTTATCTGTTACATCTATGGAGAAGGAAAGTATTTATGACCAAATAAGAGATAGAGAACATTATGAAATACAAAATGGATAATTTTGATTACATTATATTTAAAAGATTTTGCACAAACAAAACCAATGCAACCAAGATTAGAATGAAAGCAAAAAGATGTAAACAATTTTTAGAGCAAGTGTTTCTGATAAAAATCTTATTTCACAAATATATACAGAACTTAGTCAAATTTATAAGAATATAAGTCACTCCCCAATTAATAAGTGGTCAAAGGATATGAACAGGTAGTTTTCAGATGAAAAAATCAAAGCTATCTATAGGTATATGAAAAAAATGTTCTAAATAACTATTGATTAAAGAAATGCAAATTAAAGCAACGCTGAGGTACTGCTGGGAAAACTGCTCACACCTATCAGATGACCAATGACAGAAAAGCAAAATGATAAATGTTGGAGAAGATGTGAGAAAAAGTCAGACACTAATGCACTGTTGGCATTAGTGAACAGAGCTAGCCATTTTAGAGAGCAATTTGGAACTATGTCCAAAAGGCAATCAAACTATACATACCCTTTGATCCAGCAATACCATTACTAGGAAGGTATCCCAAGGATATAAAAAAGGGAAAAGGACCTACATGTACAAAAATATTTATAACAGCTCTTTATGCAGTGGCAAAGAGCTGGAAATTGTGAATGTTTGAATAAGTCATGGTATGTGACTATAACGGAATACTATTGTGCTATAAGAAATGATGAGCAGGCAGATTTCAGACAAACCTGGAAAGACTTACAATAAATTTCAGGGGTGGGGGAACCTGCAGTCTCAGGGTCACATGTGGCCCTTTAGGCCCTCAAGTGTGACCCTTTGACTGAATCCAAACTGCAGAACGAATCTCCTTAATGAGAGGATTTTTGTGTTAAACTTGAACTCAGTCCAAAGGCTACACCCAAGGACCTAAAGGGCCACATGTGGCCTTCAGGTCGAAAGTTCCCCACTCCTGATACATGAACTGATGCTGAGTCAAGTGAGCAGAACTAGGAGAACATTGTACACAAGTAACAGCTAGGTTATTGGATGGTCAACTATGATTGCCTTAGCCCTTCTCAGCAAAACAATGATGCAAGACAATTCCAGAAGGCTCATGATGGAAAATGCTATCCACATCCAGAGAAAGAACTATGGAGTCTGAATGCAAATCAAAGCGTACTATTTTCACTTCTTTTTATTTTTGGTTTTGTGTGTGTGTGTGTCTTTTCCCTTTTATTCTGTTTCTTCTTTCACAACAGACTAATGTGAAAATATGTTTACATGATTGTACATGTATAACCTATATCACATTATTTGCTATCTTGGGGAAGGAGGATTGAAGGGAGAGAGAGAGGGAGAAAAAATTTAGAACTCAAAATTTTATAAAAGATGAATGTTGAATACTCTACATGTAATTGGAAAAAATAAAATATTATTTTTAAAGAAAAGAATAAAGAGCTTAGGGACCAAAAAAGAAGTACAGGTTGATATATGTAGATACAGATATAGATGTATACATATACATATATACATATCATATATATGTATATATATATTATTTTTTCCTCTTTTTTCTTATTTTTTTCTTTCTCTGGAACATGGTCAGTGGAGAAATATCATTTGTGTAATAGGTATTATGTTTTATTGCCTTGTCTCAATAAATGGGAGAGGGCTAGAGGAAGCGGAAAAATTTGGAAATGAACAAAAGGAATATTTGAAATATTTCAAAACAGTGATCTTTATAAAGGGATTGTGCTATCTTGAAAACATAAGAGAATACTAGAAATTTAGAATCCATTGCTGAAAGGTGGAGTCTTTTTAGCCATTTTCTGTGGATCGGGAAAAATCCAGCTGACAGACCTCACAGATGTGAAGAAGTTAGTATGCAAAAGTATTGTGAAAACTCCGGAATTTCTAAATGTCAGAAAACCTTTGAAACTGAAGTGCACAGCTTGTGAGACTGAATTGGGACGTAGGGGATCACTTAAAACAACAAGTTAACAAGGTTCTTTAAATCTTTTATAAGTATAAAGACAAACATTTCAGTTTTTGGAACACTAAGTGACAGGAAGTCTTGTACACTGGAACAAGTGAAATCTGAAGGGATCAACATAACTAAATTTGAAGCTTCAAGAAAATAGAATATTCACAAAGGTTAGCCCAAGGAGCAGTTGTATGCTTTGCTCACTATTGCTGTCTTTAAACTTTCCTATTTTCTTGCATTCTACATTACTTGATTATTATTAATATCGAACCTTTTGGGGGAAAAAGACAATAAGTAATGTAACCCAAAAGACTGAAAGAATAAGTCGTAGAAATTATAGACAGAAATGACAGCAATGAGACAATATGCCAAACTTGGGGGTTCAGCCAAAACAATCCGAAGAATATATTTATTTATGTAAATAATTTCACCAGCAAAAGAAGAAAGAACAGACAAATAAATTTGGATATGCAACAACAACAAAAATTAGGACTGTTAACATCCCAAAAACCTAATTGCAAAAATAAATACTGTGGAAATCAAATAAATAATAACAAAATTGAAAGCAAAAAGAGACTTATCTGATTGATAAATAAAACTAGGGGTGTTTTTATTGAAATATAAATATAAATTTATATATAAGTATGAATATTTATATTATGTATGTTATATATAAATATTTATATTATATATAAATTATATATACATATTTATATTCTACATAAATTATATATACAGATATAAATAAAACTAATAAAACATTAGTTAATCTGATATTTTAAAGAATAGTAAACAAAATTACTAATATGAAAAATGAAAAAGGAGAATTCTTATTAAATGAAAAGAAAAAAGGGAAATTATTAGAAATTATGTTGTACAACTAATGATTAGGAACTAATATTGCCAATTTTTTGTTGTCATATTATTGATACTATTTTATAACATACAGAATGGATGGATATTTACAAAAATATAAAAAATTTCCAGATTAGAAGCACGAAAAGATAATTTAAGTAATGAAATCTATAAAAAAGTAATTGAACAAATCATAAATAAACTCCCAAGGCAGAACAAATAGGATCAGATAGATTTACAGGTGAATGCTATCAAAAATTTCAAATAATAATTAAGTCTAGTAATATTTAAACTACAAAAACACAAAATTAAAGGATCCTACCAAATTCCTTCTATGAGACAAGTATATTCTTGATATCTAAACTAAGGACAGAAAAATCAAAGAAAGAAAAATATAGCTCAACATCTCTAATGAACATTGACAGAAAAATAATAAATAAAAATGTTAGCAAAGAGATTTTATGGCAGCATATTAAAAAGATTATACACTATAATCAAGTTGAATTTATACCAGGGATGAAGGATTTGGTCAGTATTGGGAAAACTATAAATGTAATAGACCACATTAATAAAAATGATGAAATGACATGATGATTAGTGAAGAAAAAGTCTCAACACTCATTTCTGTTTTTCTAAGATGTTAAAACATGAAAAGAAATGATCTTTTAAAAATGTGATCAACAGAATCTATGTAAAATCAAAAGCTAGTATTACATGTAATGGAGAAACCTTAGAGCCCTTTCCATTAAGATCAGGATAAGGACTAGTATATCCATAATTACTGCTTGTGCTTGATATCATTCTAGAAATACTCGTTCTAGCAATATGACAAAAGAAGTAAGTTGAGGGAGTAAGCACAGGCAAATAGGAAACGATAACTTTTTTGCAGGTGGTGTGATGGTCTGCTAAAGGGAGAGGTTCAACTAAATAATTGAAACAACTGATAACTTCAACAAGATATAAAATAAAGCTGTACATACATCATCAACCTTTCTGGTTCCAAAAAACCCCATAAGAAGAGAAATAACTACAGAATTTATAAACTATTTGAGAATCTGCCCAATCAAAACGCACACACAGGAATTGTATGAATACAGCAATGAAACACTGTTTACAGAAGTAAGGACAAATCTAAATAATTGGACAGATATTACTTGTGACTGGACCATGCCAATAATTTTTAAAATGGCAATGCTGTATAAATTAATTTACTTATTCAATTCTACAGCAAAGTATTAAAGTGTTATCTTGTATCACTAGAAAAAATAATAACAATATTAATCTAACAGAAGAAAAGAAAATCTGAAGGGAAATTTTTTTTAAGTGGGCAGTAAGGTGACTTAGCAATCACTTGTAATGTAGTATCATAAAAATTGGTTGGTATAATTTTTGACAAAGGATACACTACTAGACAAAATTTGCTGTAAAAACTGGAAACAGTCTGGCAGAAATCTGGTTTAGATCATTATTTCAAACTACATACCAGAATATTTTCCAAATAGATGTATAATCTGATACCATGTGCATATAGTATGTATGTATGTATAATATGCAAGATCATTTAATAAAAAATCAAAGAAGTAGGGAAGGACATCCCTTTTCTAATTGCAGATAGAACTCATGGCCAAACAAGGAATCAACCAACCAACAGTTATTTAGCACCTACTATGTTCCAGGCACCATGCTAGTGTCTAGGATACAGATAGAGTGAATAATCCTTTCTCACAAGGAGCATGTATTCTAATGGGTAGACAACAAATGCTTATATAACTATAGGCACTCCATTAGAATTTCGTTAGTATAGGAAACTCCCATGTGAGGAATCTCCTTCTACTACGTAGGTCAGCAGCTACTCTTTGACTTATAGCTTTAGAGTACTGCCTACAGCAGTGGTTCACAAACTTTTAGGGATTACTATTTACCCTTTATTCTCTTAAAAATTGAGGACCCCCCACAAAGAACTTCTGTTTGGGTTACTTATAGATTTTTGCTCTATTATAGATTAATTAAAGCATTTTAGTATTATTATAAAAATTACTTTGACCTATTTGACCAAAGAGTTTTAGCCTCCCAGAAAGGGTCTAAGGGACATTTAGGGTCCCCAGACCACACTTTGAGAACCTCTGTCCTACAGCACTGAGCACTTTTGTGACTTGCCCAGGGTCACGCAGCCAGTATGTATCAGGGGTGGAATTTGAACCCAAGTCTTCGTGGCCAGTGCAATCCTCTCTGCCATTTGGTTTTTCTCTTAATAAGTATAAAGAGAATAAGTATGAAATAGTTAACTACCAAACAGTTTGACAGGCACTGATAGAGATGCTCGCAGGACATAACTTTAGGACATTATTTTGATTACATAAAATTGAAAAGTTTTTGCACAAACAAAAACAATACAGTCAAAATTACAAGGGATGTAGTTAATTGCGAAGAAAACACATTTGCTGCAAACTTCTATAATAAGGCTCTTGTATCCAACATTGTGCCTATAGTGTTGTGCTTACACAATAAAAAAAAAACTTGGGACAGTTTAAAATGTCCAAGATCTTTAGGCTTTTAAAGGCTGGATTTCAGAGTGGCTTAAATTATAAGCTCTATTAATTCAATAGAGGAAAGAGACCAGGTGAACAGCCTAGATGTTCTAGATTAGGCAGGTGGTCTTTAGCTCCTGGAGCAGAAAGGGGGATCTGTGTTCAGAAGAGAAAGAAGGACTGAAGCTATTTTGCTGGCTTTCCTGAAATCTCTCAGTCAAAGAAACAAAGGACCGTCAATATCCTGACATTTTTGCCATCCTCTGTATAATATCAAGTCATTTTTGGTGGGAAGCAGAGTTCTCACAGGAAAGGGATTAAAAAGGGAAAGGCAGTCAAGGCTAGAAATAGGAGTCCAGGGATGGGTTTCTGAGAAGTCTTTCTCCTTTTCAGAAAGAAATGAATGGAGGAGGGGTCAGGGGTCAAAAACAGTAGGAAAGCTGCCTGGGAACAAGAATGAAGAGGGTTTAAGAATCACTTCTTATAGCCACAGGCATTGGAACTGCCCCCAAGCAAGTGACCTCTGACATAGTTAAAGAACTTGCCAGGTCTGAATTCTATTTCCTCTATTCAGACATCAATATTTCTCTGGCCTTTCTTGAATGGAACCTATACCTTGGAGTCAGGAAGACCTGAGCTTTAATCTTTAGTGAGACACTCCCTAGCTGAGTGACCCATCACTTAAGCATTCAATGCCTCAGTTTCCTCATCTATACAATAAAGATAGTAATAGTTACTTTCCAGGATTGTTGTGAGGCTAAAATGGGATGATCTTTGTAGAAGTCATTCACAGATCTTAGTGTTAACTATTTTTTTTCTTCAGTATTCTTTGACAGTTGCAAATTCAAGATAATCCCTATTTTTTTTTAACTCAAACTCTCAACAATCCAATTAGCTCCCCTGAATGCCTAAACTATCACTGTCTCACAAGTCTTCTCCCCAGTTTCAAAATTCCCCCATAATCTTTATGATAAGGCCACCATCAACCCATACATTCCTCCCAGGTGCAAAAGACAACTGAGGACAAACCTTAGCAACTCACTCCCACACCCAGTCACCTGCACTTCTCACTCTCACACCTCCTCTCTTTGTTATCCCGGATCATCAAACTTTCCTCCTACACGTAGTCCCTCTGAGCTTCCTCCTAAGGCAATATTTTCAAAGTTTCCCAGGTGCATCCCTATCATACACCTTTAAGCACCTGGCTACCTACCAATTCAGGGTGACAGAAATTGCAAATAGAATCCTCTGGTTGGAATTGTAAAATTCCTTTTAAAGAATTAAAGAGTTGAATTCCTTTCATTAACATAATAAAAATAGTGGCATAACATAAGAAGTTCTATCTGTAGGTAAGGGGAAGTGTAAGACTGATTTAAAGAAAGTGAATCTGAGTCACGGTAAGGTTCAGAAATGAATTCAACATGAGCTCTTGGTGCCCATAAAACCCAGGGAACTGGGTGACGGTGAGCTCCAGCTAGGCACACGCAAGCACTTTGTTTTCGACCTACATTGTCATCAAATGTTATCATTACCTACGATGTGTGTCGTCTTCCTCTGCGTTTGGCAGTAGCTACCTTTGGGCACTCACACCAACCTCATACAAGGTAACTCTTGCGATCCTTCAAAGGAATTTTACAGCCAGAATGGGGCCAGATGCTCTCAGGAGCAGACCATGGCTACCACCTGCTGGAGAATATAGATTATAGCAGTGGCCTGGAATTAAAACGAAGTTGCTGGGCATTACCCTGAAAGTCAGAACTGAAGCAGGGGAGGTAACGTCAGGGAAGTACCCATGCTCAGTAAAGTCAAATTATTTTTCTCATTATATTCACCAGACTCCGAGCTTCCTCCTGGTTGGGCCTCTGAAACACAGAATTAATTGCATTGTGATTTAGGATCAGCTAATCTATAAAAGGGATGATACCAGGAACCGGAGGGAAAATTTTAGAGAATTTTTCAGACTTCATCTATACCCCTTCACTGCTGAGATTGACAAGCGATCCTAATAAATGTCAGGATCAGGGTGATCCTGTAGAAAGAAAAAGCTGTTGTAGCTGGCATACCCTGATCCCAAAGGGCATGTAATCAGCCAATCAGATGATGGGAAGACTGATAGAATTCCCACCATCTTTAATGATAGCCAGTTGTGAGGCTTGTTGCAAATACAACCACATCTCCTCTTCTCCCATCACAGACTCTCATTCCACATCTTTCTTCTGAGCTGGATCTGAGCCTCTCAGGCAATTAGAACGAAACATTCCCCTATCCAGGCATCTAGAATAGCAGCTGTAGAAGTGTCATTGATAAACTTCCTGTCCCCAGCCTGCCCACCCTCTCCCCTTCAAATTTCCTGACTGAAACCAATATCCCTGGAGGACAAGCTTCCAGTACTGGGGCAATAGCAAATGAATAAGGACTTACCCTCTTTTAAATTTGGATGAAAGAGAGTATATCAGAAATTGAAGAGGAATGGATGGATTAGGATCCTTATTGTAAATCTCAATATACTGTCATCCCTTCCCTCAACCCATATCTCTTCCAAACTTGCCTACTCCTATCTATAGCATCACCATCCTTTTAGTCACCCTGGCTCAAAACTCTGGTACCATCTTCACTGTCATCTTGAACTCCATACTCTCCCTTACTCTATTTATATAAGTATAATAATCATAATGGTCATTTTTCAGTCATGACTGATTTTTTTCATGATCCCAGTTTAGGGTTTTCTTGGCAAAGATATTGGAATGGTTTGTCATTTCCCTCTCCAGCTCATTTTATAGATAAGGAAACTGAGTCAAACAGAGTTGCACAGCAACTATAGTTGAAGCTGGATTTGTAACTCAGGAATGAATCTTCCTGACTCCAGGCCCAGCAATTTCCCCACTGCACCACCTAGCTGCCCAATAAAATATAATATTACAATAAATGTTATTTCTTCTTCCACAACATCTCAACTTTATATCCCCTTCTCTCTATTCATGTAGCCACCACCCTAATTCAAGCTTTCGTCACCTTTCATCCTCCTAATTACTTTGCCTGGCTCAAATCTCTGTCCTCTCCAATCTTTCCTGTCAAAGTTATTTTCCAAAAGTAGAGATTGGAATGTATTATTTTCTGTTCAACAAACTCCAGTGGCCACCTATTGACTGAGATAAAATATGACATCATCTTTATCTCATCTTTTAAAAATTTGTATTTTTACATAAGTTTTGTAACATACAAAATTATTAATATTATCCTATATTACATTATAAATACTTAAATATATACTCTTTGGAGGTGGGTACTCAATTTTTTTTTACTGATAATGGTGTACAATAAAAAAAGTAGAGACTATTGTTCTAGATGTATGTTAACATTATAACTGTGAGAGGTAAACAACTTTATTGATATACTTGGGGACTGATTAAAAGCTAAAAGCATTTGTTGAAGCTGGAGAACTGTGAAGGACCAAGATATTTGACAAATATGTTGTACTAAGGCATCTTCAGAAAATGAATCTTGGGTTGGTTCAGCATAAAATCAATAACTGACCACTGAACCTCTTGCAATTCAAATCACTTTTCTGACTCCATCATCTTCCTGCAAGATGAATGTTTTGCAGACACAAAGAAATCTGATATTCAGCACCAAATTAAATTAATTAAATAGGTTTGGAAGCAGATAAGGGGAGAGTAAGTTAAATTCATTCTGTTCAGGAACAAAGTTACCTAATGGAAAATGCTTGTAACATTTGATGTAAGAAAAAGCCAATCCAGGGGGCAGAACCAAGGTGGCAGAGTAAAAGCAAGGACTTGCTTGAGCTCTCCCCCAAACCCCTCCACATACCTGTAACAAATTACTCTAAACAAATTCTAGAGCAACAGAACCCCAAAATGACAGAATGAAACAAATTTCCAGCCACAAACAACTTGGAAGGTTGACAGAAAAGGTCTGTTGCAACAGGCTGAGAGAGGAGCGCAATCCAGCACACAACATTCCAGCATAGACCAGGTCCCAGCAAACATGGAGCAAGTCTCAGAGCACTGACTCACTGGCAGCTGTGGCAGTTTTCAGACTTCTCAACCCATGAATGCCAAAGACAACTTAGAAGGTAAGTAGGAAAGGTCTGTTGGACCTGAGTGAGAGGGGAATGTGATCTAGCCCCAGCTCCACGCAGCAGTGGTGGTGGCAGCAGTTGCTTCCAGAACTCTTGTCCCACAGATGGTGGGGGAATCAAGCAGCTGATCAGAGAGAGATGGAGCAGATCTCTTTGCTGGTACTGAATCAGGATTCTCTTGCTTTGCCTGGGCTTGGATCTGGTTCATAATCCTGGGTGACAGTTCTGGGGCAAGGAGGAGCCCTGGTGTGGTGGACCTTGTAGCAGCAGTGAAGAGGAAATTCTCCTCACAGTTTAAAGGCAGAAAAGAGTGCTTGTGGTCACTCACAGACTAGAGCACAGGCCAGGAGAGAAGTAAACACCTCTTCTTTGATCATAGACCACTTTGGAAAAACTGAAAATGTACAGGTCCCTAGAAATCTCTCTGAAAATAGCTGCATAAAATCCTAAAACCTTGGGACAGTACACCCTCCATACTGGAAGCAGAGCCCTACCTTAACAAAGAGTTAAAAAGTCAAGTTATTGGCTGGGAAAATGAGCAAACAGCAGAAAAAACTCAGAGTATAGAATCTTATTTTGGTGACAAAGAAGATCAAAACATACAACCAAAAGAAGAAAACAAAGTCAAAGCCGCTTCATCCAAAGCCTCCAAGAAAAATATAAATTGATCTCAGGCCATGGAAGAATTCAAAAAGGATTGTGAAAATCAAGTAAGAGAAGTAGAGGAAGAAAGATAAATGAGAGTGATGCAAGAAAATCATGAAAAATGAGTCAACAGCTTCCTAAAGGAGACCCCAAAATAGTGAAGAAAATAGCACCTTAAAAAATAGACTAACCTACATGCAAAAGAGGTCCAAAAAGCCAATGAGGAGAAGAATGCCTTAAAAAGAAGAATTGGCCAAATGGAAAAGGAAGTACAAAATTCACTGAAAAAAATAATTCCTTAAAAATTGGAATGGAGCAAATGGAAGGTAATGACTTTAAGAGAAATCAAGAAGTTATAAAAAAAAAAACCAAAAGAATTAAAAAATGGAAGACAATAGAATATCTCTTGGAAAAACAACTGAACTGGAAAATAGATCCAGGAGAGAGAAATTTAAAATATTGGGCTACCTGAAAGCCATGATCAAAAAAAGAACCTGGACATCATCTTTCAAGAAATTATCAAGGAAAACTGTCCTGATATTCTAGAACCAGAGGGTAAAATAGAAACTGAAAGAATTCACCAATCACCTCCTGAAAGAGATCGAAAAAGGAAAACTCCTAGGAATATTATAGCCAAATTCCAGAGTTCCCAAATCAAGGAGAAAATATTGTAAGCAGCTGGAAAGAAACAATTCAAGTATTGTGAAAAAGCAATCAGGATAACACAAGATTTAGCAACTTCTACATTAAAGGATTCAGAGGGCTTGGAATATGTTATTCCAGAAGTCAAAGCAGCTGAGATTAAAACCAAGAATCACCTACCCAGAAAAACTGAGTATAATCCTTCAGGGGAAAAAAATGGGCATTCAGTGAAATAAAGGATTTTCAAGAATTCTTGATGAAAAGACCAGAGCTGAATAGAAAATTTGACTTTCAAATACAAGATTCAAGAAAAGCATGGAAAGGTAAACAGGAAAGAGAAATCATAAGGGACTTATTAAAGTTGAACTATTCACATTCCTACATGGAAAAATGATATTTGTAACTCAGGAGATCGTCATTATTAAGATATTTGGAGGGTATATGTAGATATATAGATAGATATAGATATAGATATATACAGAGAGAGAGAGAGAGAGAGAGAGAGAGAGAGAGAGAGAGAGAGAGAGAGAGATAGAGAGAGAGAGAGAGAGAGAGAGAGAGAGAGAGAGAGAAAGGGCATAGGATGAGTTGAATATGAAAGGATGATACCTAAAAAACAAAATTAAGGGATGAGAGAGGAATGTACTGGGAGAAGGAGAATGGGATAGGTAGAATGGGGTAAATTTTCTCACACAGAAAAGAAGAAGCTTTTACAATGGAGGGGAAGAGAGGAGAGGTGAAAGGGAATGAGTGAACCTTACTCTCATTGGAATTGGCTTAAGGAGACAATAACATACACCCTCAATTGGGTAGGGGAATCCATCTTAGCCTACAGGAAGGTAGGGGGGAAAGGAATAAGAGGGGGATGATACAGTGGAGGGTAGATTGAAGGGCAGCGTAATCAGAAGCAAACACTTTTGAGGAGGGACAGGATCAAAGGAGAGAATAGAATAAATGGGGGCAGGATAGAATGGAGAGAAATACAGTTAGTCTTTCACAACATGACTGTTATGGAAGTGTCATGTGTGATTACACATGTATAACCTATATCAAATTGCTTGCCTTCTTAATGAGAGTGGGTGGGGAGGAAGGAGGGAAGAAAATTTGGAACTCAAAGTTTTAAAAACTAATGTTAAAAATTGTTTTTACATGCAACTGGAAAATAAGATGTACAGACAATGGGGTTTTGAAATCTGTCTTGCCCTACAGGAAAATAGAAGGGGAAGGGGATAAAAGAAGGGGGGTGATAGAAGGGAGGGCATATTGGGGAAATGGATAATCAGAATGCCCACCCTCCTGGGTTGAGGGTAGGGGAGAGATGGGGAGAAAATTTGGAGCTCAAAATATTGTGGAAGTGAATGCTGAAAACTAAAAATTAATTAATTAATAAAAAAAAAAAAGTCAATCCATTCTGACAGAAATTCTCTAAGCATGATTTGGGAACCATTGGTTGTCAATAAAGGTCTTTCACATGGTGTAAAAGTTGGTCTATACTTTTGCCTATACCTTTGTTTTTAGATATACATCAAAATATGATAATTAGTACTAATAGTATAGCATCAAAACCATTAAATTCAGTGAAATATTTCTATATTCTCTTCCAGCCCTTTTTCTTTTTTTCTTTTCTTCCTTCCTTCCCTCTCTTTTTTCATTCTTCCTTCTTGTCTTCCTTCCTTCCTTCTCTCTATAGTGGGGACTGATACATGCAAAGAGGGCATCAATGCTCTTGGCAGATATAAATTCCCCATATGATAATGACTGAGGAACCTGCTTTGGGAATAGTATTGATGACTATAATGGAAGTGTCCTGGACAAATGGTGTGGCATCAATAGACATTCTGGTTACAGTTAGCCAACCATGTTGTGAATAAGAGGTTCTTTTATTGGCTCTAAGTCATTCGAAAAAGGTCTGAGTAAACCTCACCAGTTCTCTTTGACTGCTTTGCTCTTTGACTGCTTCACTGACAGTATTCGGAAAGAGACAACTTTATAAGGGAAGAGGTCTGGGCCCCCTCCCATTGAGGCTGACATTTGGTCTATGAATATAAACCTGATTCTTTGTCTGCCTGAGCATTTGTTCTTCCATTTTGGGTGGAAGAATGGAAGACTCCAACATTGTAAGTTTCTAAAGATCATGAGGCATCTGGCTTTCAAGAGTTCAGGTTTTGGAGCAAGCTGAATCCATGGCCTGATAATCAAAGAGTAAACTTCATGATTGATGTTCAGGACTCAGCCCAGTGGTAACTGAGACAAAGACTCATCTGGCAGTCATGCCATGTTCAGACATGAACTTGGTGAAACCAGTGCTAAGTAGGAACTGAATTAAGTCTGAGTTAATCCTCTCCAGAGAAATGGGATGAAGGGCAGAGTGCTTTGAAGGTTTAAGGAGAAATATTTGTACTTTTCTTCTCTTTTTGGAGTGGGGGAAGGCATGGCAATTGGGGTTAAGTGACTTGCCCAAGGTCACACAACTAGTAAGTGTGTCAAGTGTCTGAGGTTGGATTTGAACTCAGGTCCTCCTGAATCCAGGGTCAGTGCTCTACTCACTGCACCACTTAGTCACCCCTCTTTTGTTCCCCTCTCCCATTCCCCCAGAAGACTATGATAAAGTTTAGATATATTTCTCTATAGTTATAGATATATATATATATGTGCACATATACATATATAAATATATACATACTTGTAGACATATACTTTCCCAAACATGTACTACTCCTGATCTTTGTTTTTATTGTTTAAGCATATCTCTTGTTTCCTGTCCCTCTTGCCTCCTCTACTTAACTTCTACTCACTATCTTGCCCTCCTATTACATGCCTACCCCCCTCCAAGGATCCCTCTCCTATCCTCCCATTCCCATAAATGTAAACACCCCTCTATGCCCCCCTTTTACCTATTCCCTCTCCCTCCCCTCTAAAAATATCTCCTTTGTACTCTCCCCCTTCCCTATGCCCCTACCATTTTATTTCTTCTGAATTAAGAAGACTTTTATACTTTTCTAAATAGATATGTATTGTTCCCTCTTAAACCCCTTCCCAATGAAAGGAAGTTACCAGCCCTCCTCCCCATCTAATTCCTCTGAATCAATTCTTTCATTTGTACAAAATAATTACTATTTTTAGCTATTCCTAAATGGTTTTACTTTTTAAATTCATATCATACTCAGATTTCCCCCAATCTTACTTATGAGCTACCCAATTTTTTTTTATTTATTTAAGTTTTCAACATTCATTTCCACAAAATTTTGGGTTCCCAATTTTCTCCCCATTTCTCCCTCCCCCCACCCCAAAACGCTGAGCATTCTAATTACCCCTATCACCAATCTGTTCTCCTTTCTAACATCCCTCCCTTCCCTTATCCCCATCCTCTCTTTTGTCCTGTAGGGCAAGATAAATTTCTATAGTCCATTACCTGTATTTCTTATTTCCTAGTTGCAAGAACAATACTCAACACTTGTTCCTAAAACTTTGAGTTCCAACTTCTCTTCATCCCTCGCTCCCTCCCCATTCCTTTTGGGAAGGCAAGCAATTCAATATAGGCCATATCTGTGGTTTTGCAATTGACTTCCATGATAGTCATGTTGTGTAAGACTAACTATATTTCCCTCAATCCTATCCCGCCCCCCATTGCTTCTATTCTCTCTTTTGATCCTATCCTTCCCCAAGAGTGTTGACTTCTAATTGCTCCCTCTTCCCATTGCCCTCCCTTCTATCATCCCCCCCACCCTGCTTATCATTTTCTCCCCCACTTTCCTGTATTGTAAGATAGGTTTTCATACCAAAATGAGTGTGCATTTTATTCTTTCCTTTAGTCGAATGTGATGAGAGTAAGCTTCACGTTTTTTCTCTCACCTCCCCTCTTTTTCCCTCCACTGAAAAGTCTTTTGCTTGCCTCTTTTATGAGAGATAATTTGCCCCATTTCATTTCTCCCTTTCTCCTCCCAACATATTTCTCTCTCACCCCTTAATTTCAATATTTTAAGATATGATCCCATCCTATTCAGTTCTTGCTGTGCTCTCTGTCTCTCTCTCTATGTGTGTGTATGTGTATGTAATCCCACCAACTACTTAGATACTGAAAAAAGTTTCAAGAGTTACAAATATTGTCTTTCCATGTAGGAATGTAAATAGTTCAACTTTAGTAAGTCCCTTATGATTTCTGTTTACTGTTTACCTTTTCATGCTTCTCTTGATTGTTGTGTTTGAAAGTCAAATTTTCTTTTCAGCTCTGGTCTTTTCATCAAGAATGCTTGAAAGTCCTCTGTTTCATTGAAAGACTATTTTTTCCCCTGAAGTATTATACTCAGTTTTGCTGGATAGGTGATTCTTGGTTTTAGTCCTAGTTCCTTTGACTTCTGGAATATCCTATTCCATGCTCTTCGATCCCTTAATGTAGAAGCTGCTAGATCTTGTGTTATCCTGATTGTATTTCCACAATACTTGAATTGTTTCTTTCTAGCTGCTTGCAATATTTTCTCCTTGACCTGGGAACTCTGGAATTTGGCCAATGTTCCTAGGAATTTCTCTTTTTGGATCTCTTTCAGGAGGTAATCATTGGATCCTTTCAATATTTATTTTGCCCCCTGGTTCTAGAATATCAGGGCAGTTTTCCTTGGTAATTTCATGAAAGATGATGTCTAGGTTCTTTTTTTGATCATGGCTTTCAAGTAGTCCCATAATTTTTAAATTATCTCTCCTGGATCTATTTTCCAGGTCAGTTGTTTCTCCAATGAGTTATTTCACATTATCTTCTATTTTTTCATTCTTTTGGTTTGGTTTTGTAATTTCTTGGTTTCTCATGAAGTCATTAGCTTCCATCTGCTCCATTCTAATTTTTAAAGAACTATTTTCTTCAGTGAACTTTTGAACCCCCTTTTCCATTTAGCTAATTCTGCTTTTTAAAACATTCTTCTCCTTGCTGACTTTTTGGACCTATTTTGCCAATTTTAAAGGTGTCATTTTCTTCAGCATTTTGGGGGGTCTTCTTTAGCAAGCTGTTGACTTCCTTTATATGATTTTCTTGCATCACTCTCATTTCTCTTCCCAATTTTTCCTCCACCTCTCTTACTTGATTTTCTTTTTTTTTTTTCAGTTATTTGTTGTTTATTCAGTATTTAGGGTTAGTATGACACTTGAGGAATTGGTTGTGTTGTTGTACACATACAGATCTTTTTATATAATATGGAAATTTACAGCTATTGATATATATATAGGCAGACAAAATCAGGTCCTCTAGAAAGGTGATACATGGGGGCCATGCTGTAGTGCCCTAATGGAGGGGAGGCACAAAGGTAATCAATGCATCAATAAAGAATTACTACTGTATGGTGTTTTGTATCCAGGAGTGTTGTCTTCTGGACCTGAGGGAACTTGTAGCACCTACATACAAAGCAGGTAGTTTATATACCTGTGGGCCACTGGCTGTGCTTGACACCAACCACTGAGACTATACAGGTCATATTCAGTATCATATGCAAACTACAACAGGGTTCTATTCCCCATTTCTAACTTTAGGAAGAAACTAGAGTGTGTTCACAGGTTTTACACTTCTGGTGTTTAGTCGCTAATCAGAGGAAGGATTTGGTCTATCTGAGAAGCAGATCATACATAACCCCTCAACCCCTGTCCTGTTCTCTTTATGGCAGCACATTCAAAGGCTTTAAAATTGCAGCTCCTTCTGGATTCCCCAAAGAGTATCTGCACTCTTCTTTAAATGGCTCTCCTCCTCCAGATTCAGGTTGACCTTCACCACATCTGAAATGCCATTCTGCCCCAAGACACATGGGACACTAAGGAAGACATCCTCTTTAATGCCATATAGGCCCTTGATCATGGTGGAAATTGGATGCACTCTCCTAAGATTCTTCATAATGCTTTCTGCCAGATCTGCCACAGACAAACCAATGGCCCAGGAAGTGTAGCCCTTCAGTTTGATTACCTCATAAGCACTTTCAACCACCTGTTTATGAACATCTTTCCAATTTTCTGCATCAGAATCAGTTCCCAAAGAAGGATGAAGGTTCTTTAGAGACACACCAGCAAGATTCACACCGCTCCACACAGGAACACTGGAGTCTCCATGTTCCCCAAGGACCCATCCATGACAACTTAAAGAATGGACACCAAGTCTCTCCCCCATTAGGTAACGGAAACGGGCAGAATCCAGATTGCAACCACTTCCAATAACACGGTTTTTAGGAAAGCCACTTAGCTTCCAGGCCACATATGTCAAAATATCCACTGGATTGGAAACAATAAGCAGCTTGCAATTAGGGCTGTATTTAACAATATTAGGAATGATGAATTTAAAGATATTCACATTACGCTGGACCAAATTAAGACGACTTTCTTCCTCTTGTTGACGTGCCCCAGCCGTAACAATGACCAGCTTTGAGTTTGCAGTCACACTGTAGTCTTTGCCAGAAACAATCTTTGGCGTTTTGAGGAAAAGGCTGCCATGCTGGAGATCCATCATCTCTCCCTTTAGTTTGTCTTCTATTACATCAACTAGGGCAAGTTCATCAGCCAATTCCTTTGTTAAGACACTAATGGCACATGCCATGCCAACTGCACCAACCCCAACAACAGTGATCTTGTTCTGGGAAACCTGGTCCTCCTTTAGGACATTCAAGATAAGCTGATCCTTGACAGTTGATGCCACTTTGGAGGGTAGCTGGGGGGATAGCTGGTCAGGCTGTGAAAGTTCTAAGATAGATGAGAGGTTGCTGCTCCCAAGCTCGCCTCTTACTTGATTTTCAAAATCCTTTTTGACGTCTTCCATGGCCTGAGACAATTGCATATTTATTTTGGAGGTTTTGGGTGCAGAAGCATTGACTTTTAGGTCTTCCTCTGATGGTATGCATTGTTCTTCTGCATCTGAAAGTATGGAAGAAAATACCTGTTCACCAAGAAAGTAGCCTTCTATAGTTTTATTTTTTTCCCCCTTTTTTGGGCATTTTCCTAGTCAGTTACTTGACTTTTGACTCCTTTGTCAAGAAGAGGGTATACTCTGGGGATCTGTAAGTTCTCAGTTCCTCCAAGGTGGCACAATCAAGAGAGAGGAATTTACTTCTCTCTTGGCCTGTGCTCTGGTCTAGCAGCAACCACTAGCACTCTTCTGCCTAGGATCTCTGAGTAGGATTACCTTTCCAGAGCCTCCACCAGCTCTACTAGGCCAGCACTCCTCCTCATCCCAGGGGTGCCACACAGGACTGAGACTTAGATCAGCCACTCAATTCCCCCAGGGGCTTTAGGTCGAGGGCTCCAAAAATGGATGCTGCTGTTGCAGTGGTTGCTGCTGGCAGGTCCAGATTGTGTTCCCTTCTCACCCAGGTGATGGAGCTTTCTCACTGACCTTTGAAGTTGTCTTTGGCATTTGTGGGTTGAGCAATCTGGGAACTGTTGCTGCCAGTGGCACCCTGAAACCTGTTCTGATCCTGTCCCTGCTGCACCACACAGCCCATGCTGGACTGCGCTCTGCTCCAAACCTGGTGTGATGGACCCTTCCTGTCAGCTTTCCAGACTGTCTTGGGATAGAAATCTCTTTCACTCTGTTTTGTAGCTTCTGCTGCTCTACAATTTGTTTAGAGTCATCCTTTACAGGAATTTTATGGGGTATGGTAGGGAGGTTCTACTCCACCATCTTGGCTCCACCGCATCTTGTTCTAATGCTTTCGGATAATTTCCTTTAATTATTTCTTGTATTATTGTATCAAGATTCTTTTTTTGATCATAACTTTTAGTTAGTCCAATTATTTTTATCTTTTTCTTGATCTGTTCCCCAAATCTGTTGTTTTTCTTATAAGATGTTTCACTTTCTCTTCTATTTTTTCATTGTTCATATTTTGGTTAATTATTTCTTGATCTGTTATAATTTCACTGGCTTCACTTTGCCCAATTCTAATTTTCAAGGTGTCATTTTCTTCCTTAAGATTCTGAATTTCCTTTTCTAATTGGTTGACTTCTCTTTCCTAACCTTCTTGTTTTTCTTGGATTATCCTTATTTTTTTTTCATTTTTCCTCCATCCCAGTCATTGGGTTTTTGAATTCTTTCTAAAGATCTTTTAAGAATTCTTTTTGGGCAAGTAACCATCTGTCATTATTCTTGGGCATTTCATTATTTCAGTATCCTCCTCTGAAGATGAACCCTGGTCATCTCTATTCCCATAACAGCTTTCTATGGTTTGATTCTTTCTCCTTTACCAGTGCATTTTGTATGGTAATAGCTTAATTTTTGTAATCACCTCTAGCGTTGGGGCATGGGAAATGGTGACTCTTGCCCCAGATCTTCAGTTCTCCTCTCCTGCCTGGAACCAAAGCCAAATTTCCAACCTCCTATAAGTTCCCACAGCCAGAGGCTTTCTGTTGAGTGCATTTGCACTCAACCTGTGTTGGATCCTTCTCACCCCCACCACTATTCACAGCACTGCTGGGTCTGGAGTTCTTTATCCTTGAAGGTTCTCTCAATCTTCTCATACTCAAATGTCCAACTCCCCTCACTATCCCAGGGATGAAAATCTCTGTGGCTGGGGCCAAGGCTACTTCTCAAACCAACTAACCCCAAGGCTTGCCACTTGTTTAATTGGCTTGCTGCTTTTTGTTAAAATGGAAGCTAACCTGGAGGTGTTGACTCTTCACAGGACCAAACCTTGTCCTGGAATTTTTCTTCAGACCTTCTTGAATTGTCCCAGGAAGAACTGAGTTGTGCCCTTATCTTTATTTATCTTCACCCACACCTTGTTCTCCCTAAGATACTATTTTAACTCTTTTGTGGGGAGAAATCTTGAGAGCTTAGAATTTTCTGACCTCCTCCATCTTCCCGGAATCCTCCCATACTTTTCTTACTGATATATTTTCAAAGTAAATATCCCTTTGTAAAAGCACATTGATTTTAAACAGTTAAATAGATCTGAGGCACTAGCTACTGGTACATAACAGCAAGGAGAACAGCACCAGTGGGGGCCTGGGCCAACAATGCTAGAGAAGAGTATAGTCCCCTAGGGCAGAAGTATCAGGTATACACTCCCAAATGTACCCCAAACCAGATTAAAATGTAGTTCCTATCTGATTTGAATATATTATTATGCATTAATTATATATATTAACTAATGTACTAACAAAATAAAAATCTATAAACAGGTTTTATTTTCTAAGTTAATACGCAGCCCCCAGGAATCCTTATGTACAGCATAGTGACTCCCATTTCCATTCAAGCTTGACATCACTGTTCTAGAGTACTCCTGGAACCCTAAGAGAAGATATAGCTGCTTGACTCTGGGATGGGGGCCAGATTATATTGATACTTCCTCCCTTTTTCTTTTCTTTTTGCATTGGCAAATTCTGATAAGAGATACAGCCTTTTGGTCTTTTTCCTTGATGAAAACTTCCTCATTCTGAATCAAATTGAGTACCACCACATTATAAAAAAAAAAAAATGTGGTTTTTGCAAGTAATTTTCCTAAAAGAAAACCTAAGTTCACATGAATTAAAATCAGCATCATTGCCTGATAAAGGAGAGTCAGTCTCAGTCCCAAAGGTAACAGGTTCTCTGTTGCCACCAAGACTATCTTTAGCAGCCAGTAGATTAGGAAGGAAAAGGCAATGTGTGGAGAAACTCTCCACTATGGGAGAAGAAACTTCCCGTGCCAATACACTTCCTCCACACAGCTGGTCCTCCTCTGAAGGAAGCCCTACCCTCTCAGGAGAACTGGGCAGCCACAGAAGACTGACCTCACCCAGTCGGGCACAAGCTTCAAACATTCTGACAAAAGGCTTTTGTTTGAGAAAGCTATACATGGAGTTGTGCTTAGTCTCCCTTTTGGCTTCTGTTTCTGTTTATTGCTTAAATTCTTGAAGGTATTCAATTCTAATGTTTGAAAACTGGCTGTAAAGACTAGAGCAAATTCTCTGAGGGCAAGAACTGCAGCCCCTACTGTTTGATGCATGGTACCCTGACCACAGTACACATTTAATAAGCTTTACTAATAAATGTGGCTGCTGGGTGGCGCAGTCCATAGAGTGACAGGCCTGGGTGTGAAGAAGACTCATCTTCCTGAGTTCAAACCTGACCTCAAGACACTTAGCTGTGTGACCTTGACCAAGTCATTTAACCCTGTTTCCTCATGTGTAAAATGAACTGGAGAAGGAAATGGCAAATCACTCCAGGATCTTTGACAAGAAAACCCCAAAAAGGGTCACAAAATGTTGGACACGACTGAAAAACAGATGAACGACAACTAGCAAAATGTAAATACTTTCATATCTGTCAGACTTAAATTGCATAGGCCCATTAACCACAGAGCTTACATATCTATTTTCTCACAGAGGCTCAAATGGGGACTAAATTAATCTTTATTAAGACAAAGAAAACTTTATATGTGGCTAAGTGAATAAAATACTGGGCCTGGAGTCAGGAAGATCTAAGTTCAAACCCAGCTTCACATACTTACTAGTTGTGTGACCCTGGGCAAATCACTTAAACTGTTTGCCTCAGCTTCCTCATTTGTAAAATAGGGATAATAATAATACCTACCTCCCAGGGCTGTTGTGAGGATCAAATGAGATAATACTTGCAAAGTGCTTCTCATAGTACCTGACATATATAAATGCTATTAATGCTAGCTATTCATATTATTATTATTGGCATTATCACTGTGACATAGGTACAAAGGCGTTACTATATGGCTGTTTTGAACTACGGCATAGTGGTGACCTTTCCAAAGGACAAAAATGATGTGGAAACATTTAATAATAATTTCTGGTATTTGTATGGTGCTTGAAGGTTTGCAAAGTTCTTTACAAATATTATCTAATTCTGTCCACCCAGCAAACTTGGGACCAACATAACTAAACCAAGGAAAGGGCTTGCTATAGTAAACAAGCTAGGTCTTCTCTATGTCCTAAACTGACCTTTCCTTTAAATAGGTCAAACCTGCCCCAATGACGATCAAATCCCATATCAAATTAAAAGTGCAGCAGTTACAGTTTTAATTGAAACCCTTAGAGGGAGTTGGAGGATAAATTATAAAGATGCTAGCCAAAGGAAAACAGACTAGAAGAGGCAAAGAAGGGAGGTAAGTGTAGTGCATATAGCACTTAATTCTCTTTGTTTCCTCTTTACACTTAGTATGTTCTCTGATGCATAGAGCCAGGTAAAGCCGTCCAACTTCTCTCTTATTCTGTCTGCCTGGCTGCCTGGCAGGCTCTGTCTTGGTCTCTGTCTCTGTCTCTTTGAAACTTCTTGGGTTCATGTCAAGGTACAGCTAGGCCTAAGAAACAGATTGATTTGCAATGAAATTCCATCTTGTATACATAAAATCTTGTGAGTCTTTAGGACTGCCATTAAAAATGATAGCTAAAAAAAAAATGATATGTCCTCAAAATTTTAGAAGTGATTTTTGATGGATTTGCATATTTGTACCAGTTAGAAATTTCCCTGAAAGTCTATGTGTGTACAAATCCTTGGGAAACATGTCTCCTTTTTTCTTCAGCAAAGTAGTTTCTCTTTATGGAACGGAATGTAGTCTACTGCAGTATCCTCTTGTGTGTTCATCCTTCATTGCTGAAGAAGATCATGTCATCAGAGAAATAATGACACGACTTGCACTTGACTTTGCTTTGAGTAAGGGAGGGCTGTGCAGGTCACCAGCCTCACTTCTCCTCCAGAGCCATCTGAATCCAGTGACCAGATATTCATCAGGATGACTGGAGATGACCCAGGATGAGGCAACTGGGGTTAAGTGACTTGCCCAAGGTCACACAGCTAGTGAATGTCAAGTGTCTGAGGTGAGACTTGAACTCAGGTCCTCCTGACCCCTGCACTGGTGCTCTATCCACTGCACCACCTAGTTGCCTGCAATATCCTCTTAGGCATTTCATAAAGACCCCAAAAATGTTGCCTGGGAAGGGGAGTCCACTATACACCCAAATCCCTTCCAGGCGCCATGTTCCTAACAAGGATCAGTTGAGTGTGGGATCCTTATTTCACCTCATCTTCTCCACCTGTGTGCCCTTTCCTCTTCTTGTCTCTCTCTCTCCATCACTGTGGGTAGGATCCCAGAATCCCCACTCTATTTGATCCCTCAGATCCCCTCCCAGCTTCCCAGTTGTGGCGGGCAAGACACTTTCTCTCTGTGGTTGCAGAGAGAATGTGGCTGCTCTTACCACTTGGATCAGCCTAGGAGTCAACAGCTACAATTCTGATAAAATGGAGGATCACAGTGCTTTGCTATCTGCTCTGCTATCACATCCTGAGGCCCTCTGAACCTTACTATCTAAACTGCCACTATGCCCTCCAGGCCCCCAAGCACTGCCAATGAAGCCTAAAGAAATCTGGTCCCTGCCATCTATGCTGACAGTGTATGCCATGTCTCCCAGGCCTTTATATCTGTCCTGCAATTGAACTCTCTTATATGAGTTTCTTCCCCCAATTAGAATGTGAGCTCCTTAAGAGCAGCCAGTCAATCAAGTAACTAGGATTTATTAAGCTCTACTATGTGCCAGGCATTGTACTGGGCATTGGGGATACAAAAAAGGCCAAAAAAAATCCCTACTTTCAAGGAGTGAGCAAGACCTTACCTTTTCTCTTTTATCTACCACTACCACCCCCACTCAGTACAATGCTTGTAAGTGCTTAATAAATGCTTTTTTGTTCATTAATTCTATGGGAATTAATGCTCAGCAGATAACCCTGAGATATTATAATGCATTTAGGATATCCAAAAAAAAAATTTTCAAGAATCAGGAAAAATGAATTATATTACATTCTGTATATTTTATTGTAGCATAAGTTTTTGTAAACTGGTAATCCTCATATTCTTATATTTCCAACCAAACAAAACATATCCCCCTACCCCAATCATTCTGGATAAATGGGAGCTCATCAGTATCAGTATTGAACAGAGTGCTGGACATGGAGTCAGGAGATTAAAAGCCTGCTCAGCCACCTACTTGTTATGTGATTTTGGAAAAGTTATTTAATTTCTTTTGCCTCAGTTTTCTTATCTGTAAAATGGGGATAATAATATCACCTACCTCCCAAGGTTTTGTGAGAATCTAATGAGATCATATTTGTAAAGTGCTTATTATAGTAACTAGCCCATAGTAGATACTATACAAATGCTAACTGTTACTATGATTATTCTTATTTTCACTCTTGTTCATCCTTCACTCTCAAAGAGGACCAATGACATCAAGAGAGTAATGTCTTGACTTGCAGGTGAATTGGATTAAGTGAGGCAGAGCTGTGCAAAGTCATCAGCCTGACTCTTTCCTCCAGAGTTATTGGAGTCCAGTGGCAAAACATAGATCAAGACAACTGGCAATGCCCCAGGATGTAGTGGGAGACCTTGGCCTTTTTAGGCTAAGGTCTTTCCCAGGTCTCAGTTTGTCTGAGGCAACATCTATTCAGTGATTAAAGTCCAGGTGAAAACTGAGGCAAAAGATGACCTGGTTTGCCTTCACAAAAGAATCAGTTAAGGAGGGGAAGATCCCCAGAGTTTCTGGCTAGAACAGAAACAATTACTATTGACACTCACTTAGAGCCATTAAAACCCTGAGCAAGTAAGGCTTAGAGTAGGACCTATTATTGGAATAACAAGTGCCATCTTCCCTTATAGGAATGTAAACAGTATGCCCATATTGAATAACAAGGGTTTTTTTCCCCGTTTATCTTTTTATGCCTCTTTTGAGGCTTGTGTTTGAAGATTGATTTTCTATTGAGCTCTGGCCTTTTCATGAGGAAGATCTGGAATTCCCTTATTTCACTGAATGTCCATCTCCTTGCCTGAAATATTATGCTCAACTCTTCTGGGTAATTGATCCTTGGTTGTAGTCCCATCTCCTTTGCCTTACAGAATATCATATTCCAGTTCCTTTGATCTTCTAATGTAGAAGCTGCAAGATCTTGTGTGATCCTGACTGTAGTTCCTTGATATTTGAATAATTTCTTTCTGGCTGCCTGTAGTATTTTCTCCTTCATTTGATAGTTCTGAAATTTGGCAACACTGTTCCTTGGTGTTTTTGGTTTGGGATCCCTTTTGGGAAGTGAATGGTGGATTCTTTCGATGACTATTTTGCTCTCTGGATCTAGGACTTCTGGTTAGTTGTCCTTGATTTATTGAAAGATATGGCTTTCTGGTAGACCAATAATTCTTAGATTTTTCTCTCCTAGATTTATTTTCCAGGTCAGTTGTTTTTCCAATTAGATATTTTACATTTTCTTCTGTCTTTTCATTCTTTAGATTGTATTTGACTGATTCTTGATGTCTCGTAGAGTCATTAGCTTCTACTTGCCCAATTCTAATTTTTATCAAATTGTTTTCTCCAGTTAACTTTTGCATCACCTTTCCATCTGTCTAATTGATCCTTTTAAGGAGTTATTTTCTCCAGTTAATTTTTGTACTTCCTTTTCCATTTGTCCAATTTTCCTTTACAAGGAGCTGTTCTTTTCAGTGAATTCTTTTTTCATACTTTTAAAATCATTGGTCAGTTTTTCTTCTTTTTCTCTAATTTGGCTTTTAAAATCCTTCTTCAGCTCTTCTAAGAGTGCTCTTTGTATTTGCAATCAGTTCATAGTCCCTTCTGAAGTTTCAGATGGGAATACAGTCTCAATGCTGACCTCTTTGGTATTCGTGTTTTGGTCCTTGTCCCCATAGAAAGATTCTATTGAAGAGAACCTTGAGGGGTTTGAAAGAGCTCCTTATCAAGAGTTCCCCTCCTCCAAGGGAGAGTAGCTGACTTGAGAAGTTAAGTGATATATTATTCTCAGGTGCATATCCTTGAATTCGGGTGTTGAAGTTCCAGGAATCAGGGTTCCTGCTATACAGGATAACATTCTGATAAAGAGACCTTGAGGCCTCCCTTTCTACTTATCACAATCTGTTCTGTTTCATGCCTCAATTGCTACCCCTATGGTTTTTTACTATTTAAGCACCCCGACCCCCTAATTTATTGGCTCAGTATGTCCAGAATAAACTCAGCTTGTTCAAACTGCTGTGTCCCACCTGTCTTTTCATCCTTGCTCTGTGAGCCTGTAACCACCCCGAACCTGCTAGATGCACTGGCCACAGCATTCTATGGTCTTTTCTTTTTTGCTTTGCTTCTTACTCATGATGATGATGATCACTCTTTTCCTGACTTTTAAAGTAGATCTCTGCTTCTAGGGCACAAGGGACTCTGTCCCACAATTCTTGTGCCTTGAACTTGAGGCTTTGTGTGTTGTGGCCTCTGGTTCTTTCAGCTTGAAGCTAAAATGCTGCAGCTTACCTGGTGCTGAGGTGGCTGGTGTGAGAAAGCAGAGGCCAGGTGAAGTCTTTCTGGGTTTCCCTGGAGATGTCCTGGAGTTAGCTGTGTTAAGTGTGGGGGAGGAGTGGTCTGGCTACAGCAGGTCTTTTCTGCTGTGCTAGAGCATAGGCAAGCTCAGCAGTTGATGATCCCATCTGTGCTAGTGTCATCCTGATTCCCCTGGGGTGCTGAGGTATGCCTGGGGTCCTGGTGTTGGTGGTTGTGGGGTTCCACCCCCCTCCCCAGGGGCTCAGGATCTCCTCCCAGTTTGATGAGGTGGGGCTGTCTGGGACAGCTCTGGTCCTGCACTGGTCCCCTTCAGCCACAGCAGGAGGGACCCTCCTTAGCGATCTTCCTAGCCTCATGTGCTAAGAGACTGTTTGCCCCTTCTGCTGATTTCACTGTTCCAGGATTTTCCTGGGAAGATATTTTATGGATCTTTCAAGGTCAACAAGGGGAGAGGGAGAGCATTTACCAATCACTCCAATATCTTGGCTCCTGGAAGTTCAAGTAGGTGACACAGACATTTAATCTGAGAGCTGATAGTCTCAGGAGCAGCCACTACAGATACCTGGGGCTCCGCGACTCTCACTTGGTTCTGCTGGACTCCCATCCTGGGCTGATGCCAAGGTTCCACAGTGAGGCCACTGCCTCAGAGCTCCCAGGGCTTCCTGCTGGGCCCTGCACTGGCAGAGATGTGCTGGTACAGCCTGCACACTACGTGCTGTGTGCTGGGACCTATTATTGGTCAATCAGTGAAAGTCAGAGGGATTTAAGGTTAAAGGCATAGTCCAGAAGCTCCATTTGAATCCCAATGGGCTTTATCAAAGCCTGTTTTTCCAGAATTATATTTTAAGAAATCATAAATGAAAACTACATGAGACAAGAGTTAATTGTCCCATTTTTTAAAATGATAGAATAAATAAGTAGTGAAGATAAAATTTAGCTCCCAAACCCCAAGATAACTTGCAAAGTAGAAGTGATCAAAATTTATATTCCTTTGGTCAGAGCACCCACATGTAAGGGTATGACTCCCCACATGTACAGAGGAATCAGAGGAGGAGGCAGAGGTGGCGGTGGGGGAGAATTATCCTTATCATTACTTCAGCCTCAACAACCTCCAAGAAACAGGCATGCCCCGTATCTTTGCCACTAGGTGTTGCTATGGTGTACAACCGCAAAATCCAAGCACAGTCAGTATTCATAAAATAATGCCATGTCAGAGAAAGAAGGGACCTTGACAATCATCCACCTCCACCCTCTCATCTTACAAATGAACTTTATTTGAGGGTTTGAAAGATTTACTATGAAAGGTAGATATTCACAGTTTGCCAGTCTTGCTTAATTGGGTTGACAGTCCCCTTGCTCACAGATTAACCCTGGGTTTGCCATGAACAAGGGTAGATGTGACTTCCTCAGAGCCAGCTAGGTTGCTGGGAACCATATTCCTAACCCCCCTTAACTGATCAGATGCCTAGCAGCTGGGCCTGTATACAGGGGAAAGTTTCCACGATTAGTGGGCATGCTGCCCCCTCACCCTTGCTCCTTGTCCTCACAGGGGCTCTTGAAATGGAAAAATGTTCCCATTTAACCCCCTCTGACCTTCCTCCTGTTTTATTTAAGGCTTAATTTTGAACCTTTTGGAAGGACACAAGTAAAAAGAAAATCTATAAATTAATATTTTTTTAAAATTGTTTAAAAGTAAAATGGTATCAAGGCTAAAAAGAATAAGTCCTAATATCAGGAGGTGTGATTCCTCAGTTGTAAAATGAGGAGTTAGGTTATAATCCTATAATCCCATGACACAACCTCAGATACTGGCTATATGACTCTGGACAAGTCCCTTTATTGCTGTCTGTCTAGGTTTCTTCATCTGTAAAATAGGTATAACAATGGCACTTAATGTCCCAGGGTTGTTGTGAAGACAGAATGAGATATTCATAAGGGGCTTAGCACAGTGCCCTGCACATAGTAGGTGTTTAATAAATGCTTGTTTCCTCCCTCCTTTCATAGCTCTGAAACTATATGTGTGACCTTGGGTAAGTCATTTAACCTCCAAAAGCTTCAGTTTATTCATCTATAAAAATGGAGATAATAATGCTTGCCTGCCTCACAAGGTTGTTATGATGAAGGTGCTTAGTAAACCTTAAAACTCTCTATAAATGTGAGTTGTTTTTATTATAATGATAATCTAATGTTAGTATTCCTATAAAAAAGTTATATCCCGTAACTCCTAGAGTCCAGTTCACTACACTTGTTCCCTTTGCCAGAGGTTGTTACAAACATAGGCAGGGTCATCAGTCCCTCCCATTTTCAAGATTTGCTTTGCCATGTTCCACCCATGCCTGATAGTATAGACTTGCACCATGTACACACTTAGATACCCTGGGTTCTACATGTATTCTTGGTCTTTACAAGGACATATATTCTGTAGCCAGCCCTATTCTAGTGAAAGTAACATGTGACTGTCTTTGCTTACCCTACATCCCAGGAGCACCTACTCAAGTTCCCTAGGTGCCCCTCTCTGGACCCTATTCAGCCAATATCACCTCAAATGGAGAGCTATCTCCTGATTTTTTCCTGGCTGTCCCCAAAACCGAGAATGTTCTCCCTCCTCATGTCTGCCTCCTAGCTTCCCTGTGCTCCCTCACATCCATCTCCTTCTCTGCTCTTGTGTGGTCACCAGCCTACATCAGACCCTCATCCTTTTTAATCTGGACTTGAAGAGATTCCTCAACAGCCTCTGTTTGGTCTCCCTACCTACCACCTTCCCTTGTCTCTAATGCATCCTCCATTCAAACTGATATTTCTAAGACCCAGGTTTGACCATATCAAACAATTAGCAAGCATGTGAAAGAATGATCCAAATCAGCAATCCGGAGAGAAATCCAAATCAAAACAACTCTGAGGTTTCATTGTATGCTCATACAATTGACAAAGATATATATATATATATATATATATATATATATATATATATATATATATATATATATATATATATATATATAAATATATATTCAATTACAAGACACCTTCTCCTGATTCATTGAGTCCTTCTGGCTCTTTATCTAATGACAAGGCTTTTCATCAACATATAATACTAACCTTGAATCAACATGACCAAAACCAGGTTCCCAAATTCCACGTTAGGCTGTCAGTAGGCAGAGATCATCTGTGCATGCTCTTCATAACTCATCAGCAAAGACAAATACAAGTAGTCTCTAAGGATCTGCATATCATTGGCCAGTCATTTTGTTATACTCCCCTCTAATTCATTTTGGGAACAGTAGATGATGCAGTGGATGGAGTGCTAGGCTTGGAGTCGGGAAAACTCTTTGTGAGTTCAAATCCAGCCTCAGACACTTACTAGCTGTGTGACCCTGGGCAAGTGACTTAACCCTATTTGCCTTAGTTCTTAATCTGTAAAATGAGTTGGAGAAATAAATGGCAAACTACTCCAGTATCTTTGCCAAGAAAATCCCAAATAAGGTCATGGAGAATTGGACACAACTGAAAAATGACTTAACAACAGAAGTTTCTATCCCCTCCCTTTCTCTCACCTCACTCTCATTTTTTTTTAAAAATTGCTATCCTCTGTAAATTGGATAAGGAGCATTTTGAACTCATTGTTCATATCCTCAATTCAGAAAAGTTCTCTAAGGTCCAGAGGAAGTTTAAGCATTGTCCTTAATACTTTCTACAGTTTCTTATACTAAAGAGTAGCAGGAAAGTCTAAGTGCCATGACTCATATACTGATCCAAAATTACAGAGAGAAACCCTAGTCATCTCCAAATAAAGTTATGAAATTCAACAAGCAGCATTTTACAGGTTACTATCAACAGAGGTTACTGTTGGCTGAGTACAGAAAATCAAGCTTCCTATCTCAGAAGAAGAAGTTTGCCCCTACAGAATTCCCAGAAAATATTGGATTGTCCCTGAAAGGGTTAGGGATCTTGAGTCGCCTAGAAATCACTTCCTTCAGGTTGGAACTGTCCTGGTTGAAAACTGCCATGCTTGGAGATGCAAATGGAGATAGAGTCAGATAAGCTCTGACCCTGTTTGGAGGGTCCTATCTTTCCAGGTTATACCCTTGATTCTCCCAGATTTTCACTATCATGCCCAAGGAAACACTCCATCCTAGAAATTCCAACCTCAGAATTCACACATTGTAACTAGTCTCCTCCCCAGAGATTTTTCCTTGTGATTGAATGGTTCTTCCAGAGCCTACATTTCAAGGAGCAGGCTGGCTATGTCTCATTCCTTCTCTGACCTGCACTTCTGGTTTTCCTGGATTTTCTCCACCATGCTTCTGTGTTGGCCAAATTTATCTTCCCCCATCCCCTTTTTAGCTTCCTTTTATGCATTATCCTTGAGGGCTGGGACTATCTTTCTTTCTGTTTATACAATATTTGTATTCTTAGTGCTTAGTATGGCACCTGGAACATTGTAAGTGCCTAATAAATGCCTGTTGTCTAAATGGAGTTCACAAAAGAGATTAAACCCTTTGAAGTTTATTGCCATCAGTCCTTCAAAAATGAGATAAGATCTAGCAGTGTGTTGCATCCTAGGCTGACTGCTTCAGTGAATAAATCCAGAACCCAATGCAAAACAGCAAACTGAAACCATAAAAATGAGTAGGCTTGCAAAATAAAGAGTAAATATGCTCATAGAGCAACTAACAAAAAACTGGCCAAAGGTAAGCTGCTATAGCTACAATATTAATACCATTCATAATACCAATAAAAAGTAAACAAGCATAACTAGAAATGATAAAAACAGAAGTACACTCAAACGTACAGTGACCAGCCTAAGTACAATAAGACTATAGCAGATACTATATATATGCGGCAGGTTAACTGTGACCAAAATTCATTTACCACAATGCAGAAATTGTCAAGGTAAAAACTTAGGTTTTATTGTTACTCTGAGGCTTAGATTCGGGTCTCAGAGAGAACAGTAAATCCAAAGCATCGTTAGGATTATAGCAAGGACTTTTATAAACAAAATTACATCAGAGTGACAGAGAAATAATTTTTTTATATATTGCAATATTGTACTTTCCACTTAGGTCATAAAAGTTAAAGAAAAGCCAGACTCATAATAACATACTTTCTTCAATGTCATAAAAATTGAACAAACTTAAATAATCATAGTTTCATATATCCCCTAAGGAAACAAATCTTGCTAAACAAACTCTATAAGGAAACTAAGGTTATAAACTATATTGAGATCTCTCTGTCTGTCTCTCTCTCACTCACACACATACACACAAACACACACACACACACACACACACACACACACACACACTAAAAGAGGGAGAAGGGATTTACATGTTACCAAGGAAATGGGGCCAGTTGAAAATCTTCCTCTGGCTTCTTACCTAAGCAATACTGAAAGTCCCAAGTAAATTTTCACATCCCATAAGACAGATTTTGGTTTGGTGAGATCAATATATTAACAGAAGACAGGTTTCCAGTTAACCAAAAGTTGCACAAGGAATGAAAGGAAATAAAAAATTCCATTTATGTAAAGCATTCAAATGATCAAAGGTTTATGATGAGATTCAGATAGAGTGGTCAATGGGAAACCTCAAGTACCACTTAAAGTCACTGTTAGGAGGCTGAGATTCAAGTAGGCTGGACAATGAAATGTTGAAACTAATAGGTGCCCCTCTGCCCCAAGGTAAACAATGGAATAGATAATGCCAGAAACTCCCTGGTTACCTCATGGGCCCACCCTTTACTCTGTAAGAATCCCTAGCCTCTCCTGGCTAGTAGGAATCTTCCTTAAGTGGAAAGAATTTTCCTTAAGCTGGGGTCTCCCTTGATGGGAATCTTCCTTAAGGACCCATCTCCCTTAAGCGACTTTGGGGGGTGGGGTGCCAACCCCCTTAAGGTGGGGATCTCCCTTTACCTGCCTCTCCCTTAATGGATAAAGGAGTCTGCTTGGTGTATTGCCTTACACTGATAAATCCCTATACTTGATTTGGAGATAGCCTGAGAGAATTCTTTCAAGATGACCTTATTATACACCATCAGTTATAGAACTGAATCTTATCAGTTATAGAAAAGTTTGGTCCTGAAAGTCAATGTGTCTTAAAACTGACTGTTACAATCTAAAATAAGAGAGGAAAAAATGCTCATTTTCCTTTAGTAAAACTTGAAAATTAAGGTATCCCAAACTGAGAGTCCCTGATAGAAAATCTCTCCAGTTCATCCTTGTAAATTCAAAGAGCCTAAATTTAACCCAGATGAGCCCTATTCAGGCAAAAACAGGTAAATGTAATTTTGAGACAGCATGGTATAGTGAAAAGAACTTGGAATCAGGAAGACCTGAGTTCAAATTGTCTCAGACACATAAAGTCACTTAATCCCCCTCTGCCTTAGCTCTGGAGGATCTGGACTCAATGATCTCAGATCCCTTCCAATTTTAAATCTGTAGAAAGACCAATAACAAAACAATCAAAACTGAATGCTGTGAAATTAGAATGGCCAAGAAGCAAGACTAGAAGGCACCTCCCTCCCCTGTTTCTTTGCAAAGCTGGAGGACTATGTGGACAGAATACTGTTTATAATGTCAATTTTTCAATATATTGGTTAGTTTTGCTAAACTTTTTCTCCTTTAAAAATTTCTCTTAATCATTTATGACTTGGGGGGGAGTGGAAATACAAATGAAAAAAGGTCTTTTTTTTTAAAGCAGAAGTTTACAGTAAAAAATATTTTTTAAACTGTTCCATGTTGATAAAAAATTGAAAAGTTTAAATGTGGAAGATATTAAATAAGACCTATAAGCAATTGTACAGATTAGTATAGTGTTCAATAAACCCAAGAAGGTCAATTTCTGGGGTAAGGACTCTCCTTTTAACCCAAACTTTTGGAAATAATAATAGTAATAGTAAATGGCTAGCAATTTTTGTGCATAAAGGTCTGCAAACTGAATTGCAAATAGTAATCCATTTTATCTTCACAACTACTCTGTTAGGTAAGCACTATTATTATCCACATTTTACAGATAAGAAAACTGAGGCAGATAAAAGTTAAAAGACTTGCCTAAGGTTACACAGGTACACAATGTCTGAGCCTAAATTTAGACTCAGGTCAAGTAATCTGTCCCCTATGTTACCTACCTCTAAAATGGGTGAACTGGAAAATAATCTGGCAGAAATTAGATTTGATATCAATATAGAATAGTTTTTTAAAAATTTATTATTGTTATCTTTTGCTTTTTAAAAAAAAAAATTACCTCTTTTCCATTTGTATCCCTGATCCCCCCAAAGCTGTATATGATCAAAAGAAGTTTTTAAAGAACAAAAACAATTCAGCAAAATTAATCAATATATTGGAAAAAAATCTGCTTTACAACATACTTTAGGATCATAGATTTTGAGTTGGAAGGGACATTGGAGGCTATGAGTACAACCCTTTATTTTACAGATGAGGAAACTGAGGCTCATAGAAGTTAAACAACTAGATGATAATTACATAACCAGTAAGTATCAGAGGCATGATTTGAACCCAGGTCTCCCTGGCTTCAGCTTCAAAACTTTAACTACCATGTGACATTGCCTCTTGATAAATAGGAAAATAATATAAATACATAAGAACAAGAGTCATTTCCTAAGAGATAAGTGGTTAAAGGATACCAATAGGCATATTGTTTGTTTTTTCATTTTATTTTAAGTTTTAATTTATTTTTTTTGACATCACCATAATTTCCTTCAATTTCTCTCATCCTTCTCTACCATCCCATGAGACAAATAGTATTTTCAAAAGTTTTTTTAAAGAAAGAGAAGAGGAAGAGAGGGAAAAACTCAGAATAACTTATCAATTTTTTAAAAAGTATCTGAAAATAGATGCAATGTACCACATTTGTGGACCTCCCACATCTGCCAAGGAACAGAGCAGTGGCATCTTCTCATTTCTCTTGAACCATGCTTATTCTTTATACATTGAAATGTTCACTTTTGAGTTGGTGTGTATGATTTATTTTCTGTTTGTTTGTTGTAGTCAATGTGGATATTGTTTTCTTGACTCTGTTTACTTCACTCTATCAATTCAAGCCTCTCCATGCTTTTTTGTATTTATCACATGTATCATTTCTTACAGTACAGTAATATTCCACGAAAACTGTCCATAAATGTGAAAAAATGTTTGCAATCACTAATAATAACAGAAATTCAAATTAAAACAACTCTGAGGTTCCTTTTCATCATATTGGCAAAGAAGACATGGTTGGTGGGGCTGTAGGAGTATAATAAGAGCACTGACGCAGATAATCATCCCACCATTCTGGAAAATGATTTACAATCATACCCTAAAAGTCCCTAAATTGTGCATACCCTTGACCCAGAAATAATATATCCCAGAAAAGTCAGAAGATCAGCACTCTTTGTTGCAGCCAACAACTGGGAACACAGTGGGTACCCATCCACCGGGGAACAGTTGAACAAATTATAATACATAAATGTAATGAATATTATTACACTGGAATACGTGACAGAAGAGACAGATTTAGAGAAAGCTGGGAGCACACGTATAACATAATGCAAAATAAAGTGAATTGGACTAGGAGAACAAATTGTACAGTGACTACAAAAATGTATGGGAAAACGACTTTGAAAGGTTTAAGAACGCTGATCATTGAAGCGACCAATCCCAGCATCAGAAGAATAAGGACAAAGCACACCTCCTATCTCTTGGCACAGCAGAGTTGAACAGGAAGTACTAAATACTTCTTCAGACACTTGCAATGTGTGGGTTTTTTTGGCTGGATTATACTTATTCGTTACAAGAAGAGTTTCTTTGGGGAGGGAGAATGAATTGTGGTTGTAGGAGAGAGTTGGTAATTATTAATCAAAGAAAGAGGGGAAAGAAGAAAAAGAAAAGGTAAAGCAAAAAAAAGAAAGAGCAGAAGGAAGTTTAGAAAAGAAGGAAAGTTTTGTTACTATCATATTAAATTTAATAATCACTTTTGAAAAAAAATAAATGATTTGTATCAGATGTTCATAGTATCCATCCTCTGTTTCTCTTCTTTGTAAATTGAAATGATAATGTTTGTAAAATTCATAATAAAAGTGAAAATTACTCCCAAAATGTTGAAGTGTTAGAGGAGACCCACTGTGTTCACAAACAGCCATTCCATTTTGGAACAGCTCTAATTGTTAAGATCAAGAGTACATGTGATGGATTTCAGAAAAACCTAGAAAGAGTTACATGAACTGATAATGAAGTGAGCCAAACCAGGAGACCACTGTATACAATAATACCAACATTGTTCGATGACCAACTTTGATAGACAACTCTTCTCAGCTTCACAATGATCCAAGACAACTCCAAAAGACTAATGATGGAAAATGGCGTCCATATCCAGAGAAAGAACTATGGAGTCTGAGCGCAGATCGAAGCAGACTATTTTCTCTTTTTGGTTTGTTTGTTTTTTCTTTCTTGTGGCTTTTCCCTTTTGTTCTGATTCTTCTTTCACAACATGACTAATAAGGAAATATGTTTAAAATGATTGTACATGTATACCATATATCAGATTACCTGCCAACTTGGGAAAGGGGAGGATGGGGGGGAAATTTGGAACTCAAAATCTTATAAAAATGAATGCTGAAAATAAAAAATAAATAATTTTCTTTAAAAAAGAGTACATGTGTATGTTTAGCAGAGGAGGAGGAATCTTACCATGGAAAAAGGTCATGTCATTATCAGAGACTGGAATAAAAGAGAGTGAGGGATAATAGGATGAAGTTTTGAGAGGAAGAGAAAGTGAGAAGAGGGGTCATACACTGAATGGCCTCAGCTCTCCCTTGTCTGGGAAGGTTTTACTGGAAGAGGGAAGTATGGGAGATTTGAGAACAGAAGTTTGCAACAGCTTCTATTGGGAATTGGATGGAATCAATTAGTGAGGAAAAAAAGGATTACTACATGAGGGCTCAGGTGAGATTTGATTAGTTATGTACTACCCATTTTGTTATATGAGAAGCACATAGAGGACTACTAAAGAGGTTAAGTGGTTTGCTACAAATCTGCAGTGAGTTAAGAGCTGAGCCTGGATTGGGGCTGATGATTGAGGAGATGCAGTCACCTGCTTTGCCCTGAGAGTTAACCTTTCTCCTCTCTTAACTGGATTGTGGTTGTTCTGGGAGCAAGAAAAACAATGAGTCTAAAGATAGAAAGACCCATCTGGTGAATGGAGATGAATATTCTGATAGCTGGAACGCTACACTGGGCCAGAGCTTTAGACCCAGGAGCCCTTATATAAATATAAGCTCTACTGGGGGATGGGGGAGGAGAGGAAGGAGAGAGGAAGAGTTTCATTTTCTAAATAAAATCATCCTAAACCTTTTTTTGCCCCTAGTCTCTTTTCCGTTTGAATGTCCTATGTCATTTATGGAACATATCATTGTGATCATTTCATGTGCTGCCAAACTGATATTCTTAAACGAACAAATCAGACTTGTTGCTCTCTTGTTTGGGCAGTTTCAGTGGAGCTGGATTTGGTGGTACATGTGTATAAAGCCCCTGGAAGAATGTGGCTGGTGGATCACTTGCGAGTTCTGAACTATAGTGGATTAAGCTGATCAGTGTCTGCATTCAGTCCTGTACCAATACTGGTGAGAATTGGGATCAGAGGACAGTTCCCAGGCTGCCTGAGGATGGATGAATCAGCACAGGTTGGAAATGGAGCAGGTCAAAACTCTCCAGCTAATCAGTAGTGGGGTTGGGTTGGTGAATGGCCATTGTACTTCCAGCCTGAGTGAAACAGGAACCCCACAGACCTCCTCCCAAAAAAGTTTCAGTCACTTTCATCGCCTCTAGCATAAAATGCAGTCACCTTTATTTGGCATTTAAAGTCCTCCACAATATGGATCCCGACTACTACCTTTCCAGGCTGATTATCCCACAACCCCTCTGACACAGTCTAGCTCCACCTAGGCTAGCATTTACTTGGCACTGCAGGTACTTAATAAATGTTTGTGGACTGACTGATTGAGTGACTAGGTCAGGCTACTTTCTGGTCTCTATATACAACCCTTCATGTCTCACATCCATACCTTAGCACATGCTATGTCTGGAATGCCCTCAGCCCCTCTTTATTGTTAACCCCAATTCCCTTGAAGATTCAGCTCAAGCTTGGCCTCTTCCAAGACTCATTTCCCATTTGTTGGAGCCCCCCCCCCCCCATCTCTTTGTACTTACTACACAGGTCCCCTTTTTACTTATGGACAAACATGTTGTATCTTTATCACGTAGCCTACTTTTGTATTTGTTTCCCCAGCGACTAGCCCTGTGCCTGGCATTAACAAATACTTATCGATTTGATGTGTATATTTCATCTCCTCTGACAGTGACAAAGGTTAACTCCCTGCAGGATCTTATTGCAGTTGTGGAGGCAGGAAATACTTGAGAAAATGAATCAAGGTGAATGAACTGTTACTTTCTCCCAGATAAGAGGGAGCAAGGTCATTTGATTCATAAACTAGAAGAATTTGGTTCATTGCCCCCTTTATTTTCACCACCTGTACTAGTCTGGAAAGCTTTGCCACCAGGTCTGGATAGGTGCTGTATGGATTCCAAGTATCTACACCAGGAGACAATGATGCCAACTGAGAACTGAGGTCAACCACGTTCCATCTCTGCATACTGCCTTCTTTCGTCCTTCTGCACAATCCTAAAATATTACAGGCAGGCAACGGACCTGAGACAGTGTAACCAAAACAAGGGCTTGACTGAACCTGGGAGTTTGTCACTATGTTTTATTTGGATGGGGAGTTACAAACATATAAATCAGGGCCAGCCCCTGGAAAGGGCCTTGTCCATGATAATCAGTCTGAGAAAGGATCATAGAATATAGATTTAGAGCTGGAAAGGACCTTAGAAGCCATTGATGCTGACCTTTTCACTTTACAGATGAGGAAACTGAGGCATACAAAGGTTAAATGACTTGCCCAAGGTCCTGCAGCTAGTAAATGCAAAGGCAAAATGTGAACTCTAGTCTTTCTGACTCCAAGCTCAGTGTCTTATTCACTGTACCACCTAGCTGCCTAAGGAACACTGAGGTCTCTTTCATTACCACTGCCTAAGGACAAAAGCCTGCAGAGGAATGAGGAATTTCTTCTTCAGGCTTAACCAGTGCACGTAAGTGGTCAAAATGGGTCCAGGAAAGCTGTGCTTGGCTGAATCAAAGACATATCCTTTACATGCTATGTTTTAGCAAATCTCCTTTTGTTAATCATTGTTGTTATTCAGTTGTGGTGAATTCTTCATGACTGTATGGACTATAGCACCAGGCCTTTCTATCCTTCACTATCTCTTGAAGTCTGTCCAAGTTCATGTTCGTTGTTTCCATGACATTATCCATCACATCCTCTGCCATCCTCTTCTCCTTTTGCCTTCAATATTTCCTAACATCAGGGTCTTTTCCAATGAGTCCTGTCTTCTCATTATGTGACCAAAGTATTTAAGCTTCAGCATCTGTATCTGACATTCCAGTGAATAGTCCGTATTAATTTGTTTAACTATTGACTGATTTGATCTCCTTGCTGTCTAAGGGACTCTCAAAAGTTGTCTCCAGCCCTATTCAAAAGCATAGATTCTGCAGTGCTCAGCTTTCCTTATAGTTCAACTCTCACAACCATACATTGTTACTGGAAAAACCATAGCTTTGACCATATCGACCTTTGTCAGCAAGATGATGTCTCTGCTTTTTAGTATGCTGTCCAGATTTGTCATGGCTTTCCTTCCAAGGAGCAAGCATCTTTTGACTTGATGGCAGCAGTCGCCATTTGCAGTGATCTTTAAGCCCAAGAATGTAAAATCTGATACTGCTTCTATTTCTTCTCCCTCTATTTGCCAGGAAGTGATGGGATTGATTGCCAAGATCTTAGGGTTTATTTGATGATAAGCTTCAAGACAGCTTTTACACTCTTCTTTCTTTCACCCTCATCAAGAGGCTTCTCAATTCCTCTTCCCTTTCTGACATCAGAATTAGTCAATTTTGTTAATTTGTTCATTGCTGGTGCGACTCTGTGACCCCATTTGGGGTTTTCTTGGCAAGGATACTGGAGTGACTTGTCATTTCCTTCTCCAGTATGTCCCCATTTTACAGATGAGGAAAGTGAGGCAAACAGGGTTAAGTGATTTGCCAGGGTCACACAGCTAGTAAGTGTCTGAGGTCACATTTGAACCCGGTCTTCCTGACTCCAGGCCTGGTGCTCTATCCACTGAACCGCCTAGCTGCCCCTTGTTAACTGTTAAATGTAACTTAATCCTGCATCTGAACCACTGGATTGGCCTAATAAGCCTGTACTTTGAAGACACTTGCCACACACCACTTTCCTGTTCTGAAAGTCAGTCCTTCTGTCCCTTCTCCAGTTCCATGGAATATCTGCCATTCATCACAATCTTTCATAGATGAATAACATTTGAATATTCAGCGATCACAGTCACCAGTTCCTTTGGCTGTCTTCATCTAGACCCGACAACCGAAATCAAGAATAGCTAGGGATTCTTTTATTACCACTTCATTTATGCTGGATTTCTACTCCCTGTTAACTAGTCTTTCCCAATATGAAGCTCACTGGCTTTGGCAAGGTAGAAATAAAGAAGTAACAAGAACAATTATCTTTATGGTCTCTGGATGGGTAGATATCATACAGCTTCCTCCCTCTACTCTCCCTTTCAGATTCAAGCCCATTTCAATAGATTTGAACTACTCTAGGCACATTTTTTTTTTAAATCTACTCTTGTTTGGTGCTCTCCTACCCTGATGGAAAGTTCAATATTATTTTAAATTAATCCAGCGACCTTAGATTAGATCCAGACATCCAAATTCCATTCTCAGACACTAACATCTTAACTGGTTGTCTCGTTCCCAGTTCTTCCCCTGTTGTCTTCTAGAGCCCTTGCCCTCTATTGACAAGACTGATGAAGGTGTCCTCTGTTCCCCTAAATCTTCAGTTTCTTGTACAACCCTTCACAAACCTTAGCAATGTTTTTCTAGATTCCTTCTGGCAATACCATTTCTCCCCTACATGAATCAACACAAGTATTTAGTAGTCGTTAGGTGTCGTTTCCTACCACCTGCCACACACCTGCAGAAAGGAGGACGACTGTAGATCTCTTTGTCTTTAATGCAAGGTTGACAAATCGCTTCCTGAATAACACTCACCAGGGAGTCAGCATCATGTGTGACAGTGTCAAACTCAAATGAAATGAAGGACACTAAATCATACATAGGGATCCCGTGGGCAGCCAAATATTGACTTGGAAAACAACTCATTAACTTTATCTATGTTATGTTATAGTTTATTTATTTTGTCTAACTATCTCCTAATTCCATTTCAGGCTGGTGCTGGCCATACTGGGAAATGCTGCTGGACCCAAGCCAACCTCTTTTGTTGTTGTTGTTGTTGTGTTTGTCCTTCATTCTTGAAGAGGACCTTGACATCAAGATGATGACATGATTTGCAGTTGACTTTGATATGAGTGAGGGGGGGCCATGCAAGGTCACTAACCTCACTTTCTTCTCCTGAGCCATCTGGGTCCAGTGACCTGGATGACTGGAGATGGCCCAGGATGCAATGTGAGACCTTGGCCCTTTCAGTCTAAGGTCTTGTCATATTCTCACTTTGAGTGAGATACACCCATTCAATGAATAGACTTCTTTAAGTTACTCAAGGGATGACGCCTTTAATGAAAAAAAAATCAAATTGGGAGGGAAAGACCCTCAGGGTTCATGACTGAAAGAGAAACAATTAGTATTTAGTTATTGTGTTCACTCTGTGCTAGGTGGGTGCAGACTTGTCCAGTGTATGAACTCCAGAGTGAATTGGGTTTAAGGTTTGATCTTTGAGCAAGAAACGTAGCCAGTAAACCCAAAGGAAAAAAAAGCAGTTTTTGGCCATGGAGTGTACCTTCTCCTGAGTAGAACAGAGGGGAGGGGAGGGAAGGGAAGGGAGAGAGGGGAGGGGAGGGGAGGGGAGGGGAGGGGAGGGGTGGGGAGGGGAGGGAGGGGTGGGAAGGGGAGGGAGGGGTGGGAAGGGGAGGGGAGAGGAGAGACCCTGGTTCAAATCCCACCTCAGACATTTACCACCTCTGTGACCCTGCACCACTCTGTCCCAGCTTCTTCATCTGTAAAATGAACAGACAAAGACCTCGACTCCAAGGATCTTTCAGTTCTAAAATATTTGACCTTATGAGTCATCATCTTCCATAAGGCATGTGTTCTTACTCTGATTCTGACTTAATGACCATTCTCTTATCCATAGTGTCATATCTTAAAGGGCAAGTAGCTGCTTTCTCCTCAGATGATTTAATTCCATGTTCTATAGGAAGAGTCTAGCATCTGTCATTTGACTCCTCATATTAGTGGTCCTTCTTTCACTCTTTTTTAAAATATCATATTCTTCTTCTCTTCAACTTTCTGACATGGATCTGAATTATCCATATACTTCATATCCATTCTCTTTGTGTTTTCCCTGAGCACTAGACCTGGAGTCAGGAAGACCTGAGTTCAAATCCAGCTTCACACACTTTCGATATTTATTCCTTCTTAATGTACATGGTCCCCTGATGCCAGTGGTTCTCTGGAAGAGATGTGCAGTTGGGAAGGGTTCCCTTCAAGGAACCAAATCTGCATGTGTGACCAACTGGCCTATCGGGAAACTCTCTCTGTTCGCTAAAGGTGAAGACTAAGGTTGTTTAGCCCAGGCATATGAATTAGCCACAAATCCATCATCAATCAATCACCCATGTAATGGATGTAATTAATAGAGTAATACAGGACAAGGTAAAGAATTCACAGCTTTGTCAAGGAGACATACTTAATGTCTTCATCAAACTCCTCATCAATGAAGAAAATGAAATCAAATATACCTTAAATATGAAGATTTCATCAATGTCAGAAGAAAGACCATCCCAAGAATTGAAAATTGATGGGGAATACTCATCAATCGGGGGATGAACAAGTTGTGGTATATGAATATAATGGAATACTATTGTTCCGTAAGAAATGATGAGCAGGCAGATTTCAGAAAAAAATTGGAAAGACTTACATGAACTGATGCTGAGTGAAATGGACAGAATCAGAACATTGTACGTAGTAACAGCAATATTGATAGACTTAGCTCTTTCAGCAATGCAATGATCTCAGATAATTCCAAAATATTCATGGTGGAAAATGCTATCCACATCCAGAGAAAGAACTGTGGAGTCTGAATGCAAATGAACGCATATTATTTTCTCTCTTTTTTCTTTCTCGCGGTTTTTCCCCTTTTTACTAATTTTTCTTTGACAACATAACAAATGTGGAGATATGCTTAATACGATTGTATGTGTGTAAACTTTGTCCAATTGCATGCCATCTTGGGGAGGGAGAAAGGAAAGGAAAGAGAAAAAAATTTAGAACTCAAAATCTTATAAAAGTGAACACTGCAAATTATCTTTACATGTAATTGAAACAAATAAAATATTATTAAGTGAGGAAAAAAAGAAGAAAAGCCATCTCAATAGAACACACATCCCAGAACATTCCTGGGTTTCCCGTATACCTACATAGCCCTGTAATAAGGGAATACATCTGTCACTTCTTTGGTAGTTTGAAAAATAATTTAGCAATTAGGCTTTGTTCTTTATCAAGCTAAGGTACAAAATCAGCTGAGCAGCTGACTAATGTTCACATAAAACAAAGCACAAGAAAATCCTTCCTCTACTCCACCCTTCAACAGGTGACCAGTCTCATTTTCCAGATGAATTATGAAAAATGCAATTGAACAAAAGGAAATGAATTCACATAAGATGTATTTTCTGAGTATTCTTCTGTGCTTTTTATATTGACGTTAATGACTGACTCAGTTGATTTACCACTAAGAACATTTTTATTTTTAATGTGACCTTTCTCTTTATTGAGTAAGAATTTTTAAAGTATATGGCAGACACTCAACAAAGACAAGACTGAATATTTGGAAATATGAGGTGTATCAACAACAAGTAAAAAAACCTTCCATCCCATTGAGGGAGATAACACATAATGATTTAAGTACATTCCAAATAAATACGTAATTAATAAGTACAAGATAATTTTGGGTGTCAGATACTTGTAGTTGGGTGAATCAAAAATTGCTTTATGGTGACTTTTCATTGAACTTTGAAGGAAATTAAGAATTCTAAAAGATGGAAGGGAGGAACGAGTTCATTCCAGGCTTGAGGGACAACCTCTGAAAGGCACAGAGACATGTTGCAGATGAGGAAAAGAAAAAAAAAAGACAATTTGGCTGAGTGAATGAGTGGTAGAAGGGAAGAATGTATGATAAGCTGGAAATGTTAGCCTGGAACCAGTTCATGAAGGATTCTAATGCCAAACAAAAGAGTTCCTCAGAAAGTAATGACCATCTTCTCCTTGGTCCTTATCTTCCTAAGTGATGTTTTTCCATATTCTTTTATAATTCCTTCACAGGAGATCCATCCCCTGTGCTAGAACCTTAAAAGTTTGGGATATTTTGGAAAATGTCTTTGCTTTGCTTAACTGGGCCTATTCTTTTGTTAATAGGCTGTGTTTGCTCTCGACAGACTCTTTTCTCCTGCCTAGTATCCACCCTCTATCCTCATCCCCTTTCCTAGAACTATCCATATCTAGAATCATCCTTGATAGTGTTCCTCATGTCCCATACTCATTAGTCAATCCCAACATCTGCTAGTACCTGATTAATGAGAGATTCATCAACTAAGCCTGCCCTTCCCTATAAACTATGTAGTCCCTAGGTTTTTGTCCTGGCCAACTTGAGCTGCTCTAAATATGGGGGCTATCTTAGTATGCATGTGGAACCTAGCCCTCTCACTGTTTCTTGCTGCCCTAGTTTTTGAGGTATGGGTTTCTATTATGTATTAATAGAATACACACGCTCTGGGCAGAGAAGACAAGATGGCACCCGCACCCCCACACCCCAGCCATCTTCCATACCACTAAGAAAGAGCAACCAAGAGAACTGAAGTCAGGTACATCCATATCAGAGAGCAATCTTCATGCAGATCACTTTGGTTTTAACCTTTCATCATTGCCCCTGTGGTCCCCACACCATTCCCACTCTTTGATGTTCCCCTTAAGCTGCCCTTTGTATGAGTTCATATAAACCAAACAAAGACTTCTTGTTTTTAGTGTCTCTGGACAGTCTGTTTATTCATTAGGTACAGTGTATGCCTCTTCCTTCCTTCCTTCCTTCATTCTTTTCCTCCCTCTGTCCACATATGGAATCATACCCTTACCTGTGGGTACTCTGCCCAAAGGAATATAAATTTTGATTGCTGAAACCTAGCAAGATATATTGGGGTTTAGGGGCTAGATTTCTTTTTTATGGACCATGCCTTAAGCCCAAATCACTCTAGCTCTCATTGATTGGCCAACGATGGGTCCCAGCCCAAGCCTCACTTGGTCATTGTTTGGATTCTGATGGTTCAGAGTGTAAATGGCAATTGTTTCTCTTTTGGCCAGAAACTCTGAGAGCCTTCCCCTCCCAGATTGATTTTATTCATTCATTCATTCATCCGTTCATTCATTGGTATCTTGTCTTGCCAGGTGATCTTCAGAATCTTCCTATGACAATTCAAATGGAAGTGATTTAGTTTCCTGGCATGGTGCTGGTATTCTGTCCAGGTTTCAAAGACATACAGCAATGAGGTCAGCACAGTGGCTCTGTAGATCTTCAGCTGAGGTTCTTTCTGGAACTAAACTGCCAAACATTCAAACTCTGCTGCTGAGAGAACAACTCCAATGGGCTGGCCACATTTTTTGAATGCCAAACTTAAGCTTGCCTAAAAGACTGTTTTATGGAGAACTCACACAGGGCAAGCACTCATATGGTGGTCAGAGGAAGCGAAACAAGGATACTCTCAAGGTCTCTCTTAAGAATTTTAGAATTGATTGATTGTGAGACAGGGAAGACACTGGCACAGAACAGTTCAGCATGGCATGCCCTCATCAGAAAAGATGCTTGCTCTATGAAGAAAGCAGAATTGAAGTAGCTCAAGAGAAAGTCGGGATACATAAATTTGGAGAATTCACCCCAAATGTTCATATGGACTATTTGTGCCTGACCTGTGGTAGAATATTCTGATCTCATATTGGTCTGATCAGTCACAGCCAGAGGCATTGTAACTTGATTCTAACATAGTGATGTGATTTTGGTCCTCTTTGAGAACAAAGGACAACTACCAGCCAATTTTTTTTTGACTAGGTAAAAGAGGCCATTCTTTGCCTTATTTTTTACCTAGTCTTAATCACTGAATGGGCATTGCCTCAGACAAACTGAGACCTGGGAAAGACCTTAACTCAAAAAGACCAAGGCCTTCCACTTCCAGGGCCATCTCCAGTCCTCCTATATCTTGCCATGGGACCCAGATGGCTCTGGAGAAAAGACAGAAGCTGGTGACTTTGCATAGCCCTCCCTCACTTAAATCCAATTCACTTCCTAGTCATGACATCTCATTCCTGATGTCTTGGGCCTCTTCTAGAACAAAGGAGAAACCATAACAGTGTATGTTTCAGTAGCCTCTGTATCTTTTCCTCAATAAATTCAGCTGTCGTTTTTTCTCTGTGGCCTGATCTACCAAGGAAAAAAGGAAGGAAGAATGAGAACTAATCTGTCTAAAGTTTAAAGCCCAGTTTGGGAATGCAGAAAGACAAATAAAAAAGAAAGATCACTTAAAAGTCAGTGCTAAGTACCAAGGATACAAAGAGTCAAAAAGCAGTCTCTGCCTTCAAGGAGTTTTCAATCTAATGGGGGAGACAGCATGCAAACAAATATAGGCATAGTAAGGTATATATACAGGATAACTAGGAAATTGAATCTACCTTTGTGACTGAATTACAATCTGTTTAAGGTAAACTCTTAAATTATGATGGACGTATAGTTTGAATGTTTTTCATAAATGCCGAAATGTCCTAGAAGGTTTTGGTTTTGCTTTTAGCGTAGCTCCCTAGGTTTCCCAGAAGTTGAGACTTTCTGGAAATTTCATACAAACCCACACAGACCTCTCTCTCACTCTCTTCCTTCTCTGAAGAATGAAAGATTTTATTGTTAGGGGCAGAGGATGATTTCATCCATCCAAGAATGCTCAGTCCTAAGTAGAAATAAAGCCAGTTTAAAGGTGGGATTTTTTTCTTCCAGTGACTCCACAACCTGGGAAGAAAAAGGAAGTCAGTTTTTTGTAGTTTGAAGTCTCTTCAGGTACTTATAAACCTACTCACACAGCTACTGTTCTCAACTCATTTCTCCAGTTTGGAAAGAAAACAATCTTCAAAAAAATAATGATAATAATTTGGGGGAAAAAAACTCCCACAAAATTTCATTTTAAGAGGTTGGTTGATTTACTTAATCATAATGAGTATCTCTGACTAATTTGGCAGAATTTAATTTTCTAAATAAATTAGAAGCTATCACCTAAAAAATTAAATAGGCCATACACTTGTAAGTTCTTAAGAAACCAAATTGGAGATATTTTATCTGGTAAAGTGAGAAAATGCCTGCAAACCTCAGAGTTTCAGCCCTGATCACCAGAAATCAAAGTTTTGCCATTAGTTTGAGATGCACAAAAAATAGTATTAATTTGAAAAAGATACTCAATAGAATAAAAGGAAACTAGAGCTATAAACAATTTGAAAATGGGCTAAAAACAAAGTATGAAGTTAAGAAATGAACACTATTGTACATATTTGTAACAAGGGCTTGGTCTTGTCTCCATTGTCAAAAGAAGGTAAAGGAAGAGAAAGAATATGCCTCTGAAAATAAAATAGAATTTAAAAACAAAAATGTTAAAAGAAAAAAGAAATTAACAGCATCAGAAAGAAATTGAAATACTGAATCAATACAAAGAGAAATGCATTTCAGGAATTTGCAAGGCATATCTGGGTTAAGCTGAGTCCAAAAAGAGAAAATTAAAAGAAATTAACTCTCCTATATGTGTGTGTATATGTATATGTACTGTGTATGTGTGTGTGTGTGTGTGTGTGTGTGTGTGTGTGTGTGTGTGTGTGCTGGCAATATGTAGTTAAAAGTCAATTAAAAGACAAAGAGAAGTATAGTATATAAAGGTCCTCTTAAAAGTATAAAAAAATTTAAAATGCAACTCCGTTTTGATTTCCCCAAAGCAAGAAAATAGAACTTATGTTGTTGGGTTGTTTTTTTTTATCCAAACAGGGATGATATAAAGTCCTTATCTTTGCCAGCTCTCAGAACCTCTAGCCTGGGCTAAAAGAAAAGGCAAGGATTTCAAAAAGTTTAAGAAAGTTTCAGATCTAATTGAGGTAAGAGTCTAGATGTTCTAGTTTAAGAACCATGCTGGGAGTGGGAGTTGGAAATATACAAGCACGCTACTTTCTTAAGTCCAGACAATCAGCAAAAGCATAAAGCAAGCCCTGATTTGTACATTACTGAGGCATAAATGCTCACACAGAATATCCAACAATCTGCTCCCTAGTAGGTTCAAGCTACCTCCAGCAAACTCCTGAATAAGAGGAAAATAAGGAGATTGCTATGAATGGGTGGAACCATATCTTAAAATACCTTTTCGGTTTCTCTAGAAACATTAAGACATAATTTTTCTGCAGCCTAAAACCCTTTCCAGATTGTTCCCTTTAGGAAAGTTTGAACAACAAAAGCTAAGGCCTTCTTTTGAAAAAAAAAATAGGGATGATAAACAAACTTAACTCTTCTCTAAAGATCATAGCTTCCAGAGATTACAGCCAAGACCCACCTGAGATCAATGCCCTCTTTTTCATTCAAGGTTAAGACTTCTGTCAGGAGAAGGAACTCTTTTTAGTTCTTTGGGGAGCACTCTAAGAAGGAATTCAGTGGTAACTATTCTAGAATGTTACTGTATTTTAACATTTATGATCTTGTTCTAGTTCAAGAATGTTACCTCAAATGTTACCTCAAATTATCTTAAACCAGAGAATGCAGTTAGAAGACATGGAGAACTCCAGTTTGAATATCTCTCTTCTCTCTCAACTAGAAATGAGTTGGACATAGAGTAATGTTAACTTAGATAAGACCATTTCTGGTCAATGAGATTAAATGAAAAAGTTATTATTCAGCTGTTCAGTCATGTCTGACTCATCACGACCCCATGGAGTATTGCATGCCAAGCCCTTCTGTCGTCCAATATCTCCCAAAGTCTATCCAAGCTCATGTTTATTGCTTCCAGACACTATCTATCCATCTCATCCCTCCTGCCATTTCTTTCTTTTTTGCCTTCAATCTTTCCCATCACCACGAAGGTCTTTTCCAATGAGTCGTGTCTTCTCATTATGTGGCCAAAGTTTTTAAGCTTCAGTGTTTGACCTTCCAGTGAATAGCCTGAATTAATTTATCTAAGCATTGACTGATTTGGTCTCCTTGCTGTCTAAAATGTCAAAAGTCATCTCCAGCACCACATTTCAAAAGCATCTGCAGTTTTCAGTTTTCCTAATAGTCCAACTCTCACAGTCATACATTGCTAGTGGAAAAACCACAGCTCTGATTATATGGACCTTTGTCCACAAGGTGATGTCTCTGCTTTTTAGCTGTCCAGATTTGCCATAGCTTTCTTTCCAAGGAGCAAGCATCTTTTAATGTCATGGCTACAGTCACAGTCTATAGTGATCTTTGAGTCCAAGAATAAAATCTGGCACTGCTTTCATTTCTTCTCCCTGTTTGCCAGGAAGTAATGGAACCAGTTGCCATTATTTTAGGTTCTGAGTTGTTTTTTGTTTTGTTTTTTTTTTAATGTTAAGCTACAAGCTTATTTGTACTTAATTTGTAGCTGTGAAGGGAAAAATGGTGAATACTTCTCTGAAATGGTTTCTGAATGCAACTAGTACAAAAATTCAGAAGTGGTAGATAAGTGAAATGAACTTGTCTGGAGGGTTGACTTGTACAGATATACTCAACTGGATGGTGGTGCGGTAGATAGAGTGCTTGGCTTGGAGTCAGGAAGATCTGAGTTAAAATCTGGCCTTAGACTCTTATTAGCTGTGTGACCCTGGGCAAGACACTTAACTTCTATTTGCCTCAGTTCCTCATCTGTAAAATGGGGACACACTGGAGAAGGAAATGGCAAACCACTCTAGTATCTTTGCCAAGAAAATAGCATAATCCATTGGGTCGTGAAGAGTCAGACACAACTGAATGACTGAATAACATTAACAATGATAAGTATTAGCTCTTATTATTATGCTGGCAATTAACATTGTTTCATTATGTTGTAAATCCATAATTTGACTTTATGTTAGTGTTACGTTTCTAGGATTGTGATTTTTAGAAAATAATCATATTAAAGTGCTATTCGTTTGCGGCATGGTAGTGTTTGTCTCATTAGTCTGTTAGCTTTTCTTTTGATCTGAATGCTGTGCTTTTATAACTTTGAGCTTTTACTTAGATAACATTTGTAAAAAACACTTCGCAAAGTGTCTAGCACCTAATGGGTACTATATAAATGTTTATTCTCTCCCCCCTCTCCCTATTTATTAAAAAGGAAATAAGCATTTATTAAACACATACTGTTAGGCAGTATGCTGAGTGCCTTCACAAATATTATCTAAGTAATAGCTTAAAGTTATAAAATATTAGGACACTTTAGGAGTTTACTGATGGCTGTGAGCATGAGAAAACTGAAGCAGAAAAGTACTGTGACCTTTGATGTGCTTTCAGTTTTGGTCAAAATTCCTACTAACCTATAACCTGATCTACTTGATAGATTCAGTCCAAATTCTTCCTGACACCAGGTAGATCTGCCTACACTTTTTTCCTAGCTGAATAAAAGCAGAAAATGTTCAACTTATTATAACAAGCTTTGTGTTTGGTATAAGCATTTAGTTCATTCAATTATGGTGAGGGTGCCTACTATGTTTACTACCTGTTTGTTACAAAAAAAATGTGATTCAATAGAAAAAATACCACCTTAAGGGTTCCATTTCAACAAGTCATCTCTCATCCATCCACTAAAACCATTTGCTATTCCCTGAAAGATAAATAAATAGAGGTGACCCCATTCAATGTCTCTGCTTATACCATAAATGCCAGGTGAGGCATAACATGGAGCTAGAAATTCAACAAAGGCGTTAGCCAGTATGATGGAGGAGATCCAATACAGAAACCAAGTTGAAGAGGAAATACCTGGAGATGTTTGTTCACCAGACGGTCCTCTTTGCATATGGCATCCTACTGAATGTTGCAGAGCCTTCTGGAAGAAATCCATAACCTTACTACACAGAGGAAAAACCAAGGGTCTGAAGGATATATATTGTCCAGAATTAAATAAGAGGAGGAAAGCAGTCTGCATTGCCTTCAGAAACCTGCAGTTTCATCAATTACCCCTGAGCTCTCTCAGAAAAAAAGGCCCTACGTTTTTGATGCCAAGTTAGTGTGTGGTTACAAATCACAGGACACTACAGTCTCCCAAAACTTAAAATTAAGTATCACACAGAGCAACAGAGAAGAACAGAGTGGCTATAATTAGTTTGTAACATATAACAAATAAGAAACTTCAAAAAAGAGCTACAGTTACTCCCCGTGATCCTCAACTGCTGGCTGCCTGACAGTAAACCACCCTTGTTTCCAATGACTACTTCACATTGTCTCATTTTCATTCTCCTTAATCCTACCCACTCCATTCAGACCACTTCTTTCCACTGAGCCCTTGGGAATTCCTCGGTCATTACTAGCAAGTTCCCTTTCACTGTGACCCTCCAACTTCCCCTCTGGGATCAATGAAAAGTAGAATATGAGGGAAGATGTAGAGGGTGCTGGAGAAGAGAGCTAGGGAGGCAAGATCATGTTGGGAAAATAATTTCTATGAATTCTAGAAGACAGAAACCACTTGAGAAGAAGAAGCATATACATATATACACACACGTATGTGGATGTATACATATATATGTGCATATGTATGTACATGCATATATGCACATGTCTATATGGATGTATATGTGTTGCATGTATGTATATATACAGTATGTGTATATATGTAGCTATATAGAGAGATCTATAAAGATATACATGTAGAGAGATTTATAAAGATATATGTATATGTAGAGAGAGATCTATAAAGATAGCTATATATAAGCAAGGCAAATCCTTGCTTATACAAAGATACATATGTAGCCATCTATCACTATTTAGCTATATCTTTTATGTACATATGTTTGCATGTTGCCTCCCGAATTAGAATATAAGCCCCTCGAGGGCCTTGGTTTGTATAGCCAGTGATTAGCACAAAAGGAATTTTGACCCATAGCCCAGATGTCACCATCATCCACAACCATTCCACTTCCATGATCTCCAAACTCTAACATTCTTCTATCTAATCAAAACCTCCAAAGATTCCATCTCCTATATGAAGAAGAGTTCTACCAATATTAACCTCTCATGAACAGCTGCTAGGCAAGCCAGCCTAGCTGAAGCACTGAGGCACCCTGAGGGAAAGACAGAAAAGTGTCAGAAAAGTCAAACCATCCCCACCACCCCCTACCCATCAAAGGTGGCCCTGACAAGAGCAGCCACCCTAGACCAGCTGGTTCCAGGTGGCCAGGCAGCCATTATAGAAGGTAGAAGGTGAAGAATGGGGCTTACATTCCTGCCGCTACCAATACCAGTCACCAATCAACTGCTATTGATAAGCATGTAAGACCAAGAACCCTGGAAAATAGCAGTACCCTGAAGAGCACCAGCTATGCTTCCATAGCCCTCGAAGCCCCCACCTCCTAAAAAAAGTCACAGATAATAAAGATTAGGAAAAGGAAAGTTTTGCCACCAAAGTGCTTGGCACTTTTGAAAGATTCAAGATCAGAAACAGATTTTTCAATGTAATTGACACCAAAGAAGATGCATTACTACGTGCTTTGCTTCTAAATCCTAAGGATCCCTGGGTTTTTCCTTCTGAGATGCAGCTTCCTATATGCAACTGATACTTTTTATTCATATTATCTCCATTTTAGATTAAGAGCTCCTTGAGAGCAGGGACTGTCTTGTTTTTCTTTGTTTTTCTTGTTTGTATCCCAAACACTGAGCACAGTGTAAGTGCTTAGTAGATGACTTTTCATTTATTTATTCATTCCCTATGCTTTATCCCTCTTAAACCTCCTCTTCATCCTCATCATGACCTTTAATCCCTCTGTCCTGCAGTATTGTCTCAGGCCATCACTCCTGCTATGACCTAACATTCCTCCTTTCTTTTTCAAATGCATAATATTTTATTTTTTCTCAATTACATGTTAAAGCAATTTTTTAAACTTTTGCCTTTTTAAAATTTAGACCTCTCCCTGAAATGGTAAGAAGTCAGTATGTTTCCTCCTTTCTTAATTTCAACACTATCGTTAACCAGTTCACCTCTATGCTGACCTCTATTCTCGAATCCATAGCGCACCTGTTCTATCTTTGTTTACCCCTTGTTGATACCCAACCCTAATTTGCTCTCACCATCTGCAACCTGTCCTCCTACTCACGTGCTGCTTGACAGAGCTAGAGGAAATCAACTGAGCTAACTGGTTATTAGTGTTATCTAAACTCAACAGGGCCTTTGATGCAACAAGGCAATTTTTTTTACTCTAATTGATTCTCTATCCTACTCCCCACAGACTTTTTGAAACCTATTTTCTCTTCTCACACCTCCCACATTCCTCCACATAATCCTCTCAGTTAAGGACTTTGGCTCATATTCTATTATAAAAATTGAAACCATTAACTCCCTCTCCTCTCTTTTTCTCCATCTCAAACCCTGTTGACATCATTTCCCACTCTATCCTCTTTTAAAAAGTCTCTGATAATGAAATGACGCTTACATGTTCTCTCAATCCTATTCTCTTCATGTTCTCCAACAGATAGCCCCCATCATCATTCTCTCTCCCCTTTCTCTCATCTCCAGACTCTCCTTTTAAGTTCCTTTCCTACTGCCTACAAACATGCTTGAGCCTCCTCCATCCTTACAAAACCTTCCCTTGATCCTACCATATTCCCAAGCTGTCATTCTATATGTCTCATCCTTTTCTCCACCAAAATCCTAGGAAAAGCTGATTTGCCCTACTTCCTCTCCTCTCTCTTCACAACCCTTTTATAATCTGCCTTCCAACCTTAACACTCAAATTTCTTCAAAATTACCAAGGATTTCTCAAGTCTCATATCTGATGGTCTTTTCCTGCTCTTCATGCTACTTGACATTTCTGCTGCATTTGACACTACTGACCACCCTTGCCTACCAGATCCTTTCTCTTCTCTGGGTTTTCTTGTAAACACCCTCTTGGTTCCTTGGTTCTCTTCCAGTCTGTCTGACTTCTCTCAGTCTCCTTTGCTGGTTTTCCTACATATCCAATCCCTGACTGTGGGTGTATTTAAGGGGTCTGTCCTGGGCCCTCTTCTCTTTATATATTGTCTCACTGACTTCATCAGTTTCCATGAGTTTCATTATTATCTATGCAGATGACTTACAGATCTTTATACGTAGCCCTAGTCTCAGCCTCAGTCTCTGTCTTTGTCTCTCTCTCCCCCTCCATTCCTCCATCTCCCTCTCTCCATTACCCCCCTTTCTCTCTCCCTCCCTCTCACCACGCCCCCCCCATTACCCATTGGACATTTCAAACTGAAGGTACTAAAAATATCCCGAACTCAATACATCCAAAATAGAACTCATTATCTTTCTCCACATTCTTCCAGGCTCCTAGGTTTATAACCTGACTATTATCTTCAATTTTTTACCCTCCCACAAATCCAGTCAATACCAAATCTTACTTTATTTAACCTCTACAACATCTGTTGCATCTGTTCCCTGCTCAGTAATCACATGGCCACTATCTTTTATCCCTCAAATTAGCAAAGCTAACCCAAAAAAGGAAAATGACAAATGTTGGAGGGGCTGCAGGAAAAGGGACATCTTAATGTACTGTTAGTAGAACTGTGGATTGGTCCAAAAATTTTGGAAAGCAATTTGGAATTATGCTTCTGAAATTATTATTTTGGCTTAGTATTATTCTTATTAGGCCTATTAACCAAGGAGACCAAGAAAGGGAAAAGATTTCTATGAACAAAAATATTTATAGCATTTTTTTGTGGTTGTGAAGAGCTGTAAAGTAAGGGAAATGCCCACTAATTACAGAATGGCTAAACAAATCCTTGTATCTGGATGGTATAGAATACTGTTGTGCTATAAGAAATGATGAAGGAGATGGTTTCAGAGAAACCTGGGAAGACATATGAACTGATGCAGAGTGAAATGAACAGAACCAGAAAAATAACTTACACTATAACAATAACAATGTAAAGGCAAGCAACTTTTGAAAGGACTCCTTAAGAACTCTGATGAACTCTGATCAACCATGATTCTGGTGGAGTCATGATGAAGTATGCAACCTATCTCCTGCCAGAGAGGTGGTAGACTCAGGGTACAGATTGGAGACATATATTTTAGATCCTTCTCTGATACTGCTAACATTCTGGTTCAAGCCCTCATCACTTCATGCCTGGCCTATTGCAATAGCTTTCTGGTTGGTCTCCCTACCTCAAATTTCTCTTTTATCTAGTCTTTCTTTGATCGAGTTGCCAAAGTGTTTAAAGTATGGTTTTGACCATGTTACTTTCCTACTCAATAAACTCCAATGACTCTCTATTACCTCCACATCAAATCTAGACTCCTCTGTTTGGCTTTTAAGCTCTTTATTACTTGGTCCCATCCTACCTTTGCATTCTTCTTAGATCTTATTCCTCTTTCCCCTAACTCTATCAACGTCATACCTTGGGACACTGACCTCTTTTCTATTCCTTCTAAGGGACATTCTATCTCCACTCTGGGCATTTTCACTGTCCTGCATGCCTGGAACTCTCCTTCCTTATCTCTATTTATTTGTCTTCCTTCAAGTATCAACTAAAGTCCCACCTTTTATATGAAGTCTTAAATAGTCCTCCACAATCTTAGTGCTTTCTCTCTGAGATTAATTTATCCCGTATATAGTTTGTACATTTTTTTTGCATGTTGTCTCTCTCATTAGACTTTCAGTTCCTCTCTTTATATCTCCATTGCTTAGCATATTGTCTGGACATAGTAGGCACTTAAATGCTAGTTAACTCAACTTTGGGGCAGTGAGGTGTCATAGAATAAGAGTGCCAGAACTGAAATCAGGAAGACTCATCTTCCTAAGTTCAAATCAGGCCTCAGACACTTACTAGCTGTGTGACACTAGTAACTCTGCTTGCCTCCATTTCCTGGTCTGTAAAATGAGCTGGAGAAGGAAATGGCAAAAGGATACTCCAGTATCTTTGCCAAGAAAAGCACAAATGAGGTCACAAAGAGTCAGACACAAGTAAAACAACCAAATCAAAAAACTCAACTTGATTAGAGAATTTCCTCTTGATTAGAGAATTAAAGAATGTTAGAACTGACAAGAGTCATAGAGACCATTTAGTCTGATTCCCTCATTTTACAGGTATGGAAAGCAGACAGTGAAATGGACAGGTGATACCAAAGCCGCCTTTTTTGACTCCCCAGTGCAGTGCCTGTGGTCCAGGAATCAGAAATTGTGGCTTCTTATGAGTATGTGCATGGCTTATTAGCCTTACCTTTGCACAATTTGGGGTGTGTTTCAAGGTATTAATGTGCCTCATAACAATGACCCATCTAGTTGGAATTTTTTTGTCTTGCAGAACAAAGTATGAGATATGAACGTTTGCAAAGAAACTTTGAAATGCATAGGAAGAAACAGATCTGCTGTTTCATGCCATGAATCCCAATGGAGGGGGCAAGGACATTAGAAGCTGAGATCCAGTAGATTCCTTCATAGAGAAGTGTGTTGGAGGGGAGGGGTGATTTATGGTGTGGTTCAGCTCAACCTAGTCGAGAGTAAATATCTTAAGAGTAGAAACGTACAGACGTTACTGAAATTCTGACATTACTAGGATCATTTAAAGGACTTGGCATCTGTTACATTTGTTATTAACAATTTTTGTCATTATTTAATCATTTTTCATGTGTGTGTGTGTGTGTGTGTGTGTGTGTGTGTGTGTGTGTGTGTGTGTGTGTGTATTGTACTGGAGGGTGGACCAAGAGGGATGAAATCCAAGTCTAGGGCTGGAACTAATGATGGGGGAGAGGAGGATTAAAGGCATGGAGTGGATGGTATTAAAACCTGAGGTATTAAAAACTGGATCCCAGCAGGATCCAGTCCTCACTTGTAGAATCCCTGGAGCCTAAACTGGCCCTAGTAAAGGTATCCACCTATAGGGTGGGCCTCAGCTTCCTCAACTATGAATGAGGGGCTGGGATTTATGAACTCTGGCTCTAGATCTATGATCTTATGCAATGCCTCTGTCCTAAAATAACTTCACCAGGCCTGCCTGAATACCAGCCATTAAAGTCACTCCTTAGAGACCTTTTGCTTTGTAACTATGAGATAAAGGTAATGTGTCACCTGGGAGGGGTAATAGCAGCTAATTAGAATATATTAGTTTCCAAATTAACCTAATAACTTCTACTTGCCCTAACTGGGGTTGATCCTTAGGGAATGGAACACCTGGCAGACAAATGTTAATGGATGAAAGGAATAAGATTCAACAGTGGTAACCCTGGAGGGGGCTTATGTGAATAAGAGTAAAAGAGCTTGAGAAAAGAGAAAGGGGAAAGAGCCACTAGAAATATTGCTGAATTTGCAACTTTCCCTAGGTAGTCCCTACTCCGAGTAAATCTTGAGTTTGTGGAGAATTGTAAGCTGATTAAAAAAGCGGATTCCACCATCTTGATCCTTACACCACCCTTTTCTCAGTAGTATCTCTACCATGGTCACGGGTGCCTAAGAGTGAACTGGCATCTTGGCACTGTGTTCTCATCTTATGAGTTGAGTTTTAATTCAGGAATTTTGGTGGCAAAAGAAATCACAAAAAGAAGAACAAAAAGCCACTTCCTGGAATTAATTTCCTTGCTTTCCCAATTAAAATGTGCCAGAGGCAGCCGCTCTGCCTTGCCAGGGATTCTCTGGGCTCTGCAGCTCTCTAGATGTCTCTTTTCAAAGCAACATTTCCCAGCGAGAAGAAAACTTTACCTTGAACATATTTTCTTTTATTAATTGTATTGTTTATTTTGAAACAAGTTTTTATCGCCATCATCTTTTCCCGGCATTTCTTCTTCCTCTCCCTCCCTGAAACTATTCCATGTAACAAATCATATTTTTAAAAAGACAAAAGGAAAAGAGAAAAGGCAGTCTAACTGGTCAGATTGTACTGCTTATTTAATAAATCAATAGAATCTTAGAAATGTAAACCACCTCAGAGACTACTTAGTCCCTTCTACAGCCAAATTCCATTTGAAGCCTCAAGTTGAAGAAGTTTAGAGTTGGTAGAGCTGGTTCAGGTGTGAAAGAATTCACTTAGATGATCTTCTCCTAACTAAAAGGAGTTTTACTGAAGCACAAGCAGGGGGCTAGCCCTGGAAGAAGGTCTAGCAATTTACATGGGGACAGGGGTTTGTTTTTATAAGGATAAGGTTAGGAAGACAGGAAATTTTATGACCCAGTATGAAGGAGACAAGAAATTCTGTGGTCCAGGATAAGGAGGAAGTTTCATGGTATTTCAACATAAGGGGAAGAGACTATGGGGCAACCTTAGGCTCAGGAGGGTCCTCACAAGGTACTGACAAAGCAATCCTTAATATTAATCCTTATGGCACCATTTGTATCCATATCATAGTGATAAGGAACTTACTACCACCAGTTAAAGACAGTCACTCTATTTTGGGAGGTAGTTCTGATTATCCTGGAGTCTTTCCTTATGATGAATAAATATATATTTACTTAAATTGAATCCAATTGGAACGAGTAGAGGAAGCAGTAGGGTTAGGAACTGTGTGGGATGGCAAGACCCCTTCTCAAATTGACTACTCAGAGGCATCTCAAAGTACAAACAGAAAGTCCTTTATTTGGTTCTTGTAAGAACCGGACTTCACCCACTGAAGCAGATGCAAGATTATATATCAGAAAACCCCCAAACCCCCCTTACCCTTTTGGTCAAGATCCTGAGTGAACAGTCTTATTTTCAGAAATAAGGAAATGGGAGTCAGTGAAACTGGGGAGAGGGCTGACAGACAGTTTCAGAACTTCAAGTTTCCCCACATCATATGATTTTTGATAAATTGAAACTCAGGCATTATGTCTGCTTTACTTTTGGCTTAGGTCCCTGAGAAGTCTTCACTGACTTATCACATTCAGGAACTAAAACCAAAGATTTCAAGCACACATCCAACAAGCCTACTATGTGCCCTACATATGGCCCTGGTGGGAGGATGCACAAAGGATAGTGGAAAGGTTTAGACGCTGAATATAAGACTTGGGGCCAACCTAGAGCCAGAGCTATTGCAAAAAGTAACAATTCCCGGTCTTGGGTATTATGCAAATAGACCTAATTCAGTCCTTTACTCGTATGTTAGTCACTGTTTCGAGTCTTCTTTTGGCATGAGTCCACACATCATTTCACATTCTTTCTTTAAAGAGTCATCACCAAATTGATTCCGGAGGCTTTATGTTTGTGGAATAATGCCGCTAACAGGAGACCGGGACTGGATCATCTGGATTTCATTAGTATGTGGGGCATTCACAGATGAGGAAACTTCCCCCTACCAACCCTGGCAATCTCTAGTCTTAGAGACGTGCTAAGGACCCTGACAGGTTAAGGAACATTAGCAGTATGTGGCAGGGGTGGTAACTGAATCTACAGCATCCTGGTCCTGGACAGCTCCTGGTCCTCTCCACCACACTGTCTCTTTTAAGTGTCACTAACAGACACCAAAAGAGGCACTTACTCAAACAAGCAACAAGACAAGGCCACCTTGGACCTCTGTTGCCAGTTTGATGTGTTGTTCCTGCCCAGTCACCCCTATTTTTTCCTGGAAGGCATTTTATGATGACACCCATAGGATCAGACCCATGAAAGGTACCGCTGACACATGACAAAATTGTGCAAAGGATCACAATTATGCATCCATTTCCATCTGTAAAGAGTGAGTCATACAAGGATGTGTGTGAGATGGGAGTCCTACCTTGGGACACTGTCTCTTTAAAAAAAAAAAAAGACAAGACTTGGTCAATGCAAACTCCTCCTCCCAGGGTGGTTCCTTTTAAGAGCAGCAGGACAGTTAAATAAAGCCCCAAGCATTGCCCAGTTTAGATCTTTACTCTTTAGGAGATCACAAAGGTGCTAAAGATGGCTCAGCAGTTTGTGAACAGCAAGATCAAAGCTGATAGGGTGGTGGTCTTCATCAAGCCCACCTGCCCTTACTGCAGAAAGGCTATGGAGCTTCTCAAGCAACTGCCTATTAAACAGGAGTCCTTGGAATTTGTCGACATAACAGCCCACAAGGATACAAATGCGATCCAGGACTATTTGCAACAGCTAACAGGGGCCAGAACCGTGAGTATTTGTATTTGGGGAGTGTTGGAGGGACGTTGGTTTAGTGGGTGTGTTGGGGTTTTTCTCTTTACAGTCAGGGACGTTTTTGTTCCTTGTCTGTATACCAGGAAAAGGAAAAGGGGGAAAACAACTACATTAAAGCCTCAACTAACTCTGAAGGATAAACTGCTGGGACATCTTGATTCTGGGCTGTCTGTTTCTAAGGAAGGAGAGGAGTTACTCAGTCTCACTGTCCTGCTTGAATGGCTAACTTGGAATCCAGCTACCAGACCTCTCAAACCCGAGAGAAAAGAAAGGAGATAGGTGAAAAGGCATGGCATGCTGTCCTAGCCAGGCTCAAAGTAACTTGGGCAGTCACACTGCCTGCAGAGGTTTCTGTTGAGGGAAATTCAGAGGTTATTTTGAGTCATTTTTGCTAATGAACCATTGCTTCAGCTTATAATGCTTCTGGGTAGGGGGAGAATCCGGAAAAGAAGAGAGCAAGGAAATTGTAAAAGAGAGGCAAGTTTCTGCTCTTTCACTGGCGGTGTGTTCTTTCCTCTCTTCTCATTTACACTGATTGCCTAAAAAAGGTTCAGTTGTTTCGTTCTGGTTTGTAGTCAGCTCCCAGATGGAGAACACAACACTGAAAGGAAGAGACTGAGAGAGCTGTTGTGTGGCTGACATCTAGATAAGGACAGGTCACAGTGTGCAGGAAATGCCCAAAAAGGGATAGGGTAAAAACAAAACAAAACTTTATGGCACTTAGTGTGTGAAGATGACTTGGATCTGAGTCTTCCCCTTACCATGGGTGAAAGTGGGGGGAGGGGGGCTTGTGACAGCCATAATTTATGAAAAAATAATCACGAATCCAGTCACCAACACAGTGGGGGCACAGTAGCTGTCAATCTGTTTGTTGCTGTTGTTTTTAAAGGAAATCACATTTAGGAGAAATTTCAACATTCTGAACAGGAAGTGTACATTTAAAGAGGAGGTGTACTTGCTGCTGTGTAAGGCAGTGAGCTCCCCGTCACTGGTGATATTCACATAGAAGCTTGGGTTCCAACCCAAGCCTCCTGTTTCCAGAGCCCTTTCTGCAAGCCTGGATGAGAAGCCAAATAGTCAACCTGGCTTGCTTGGAATGGATTATGGGTTAAAGGTGAACGTTGTGGATTAAAGTAGCCTTTCTGCTTCCAGGATGTAATAAGTAACAGTTTCTGGCACACTTGACTTTGTTCCCACAAGCCCACTTCAGAAGTGGGTGCCAACTCTGTCCCAGAAACTACTTGGCTTGTTTTTTCAGTCAATGTCTGGAGGAAGCTTTTGCTGCATGCAACTGAAAGATATGACCAGCTTCCAAAGTCTGAGTTACAAAAAGATGTAGGGCTGCACAAGATAAAGAAAATTGCTTTCTTTGTGACAGGCTGCCTTGCTTAGGAGCTGACTCCAGATCTGCATATGTAATGAGTGACAAATGCTCTCAAGAGTTCCATGGATTTTGGAACCTGCAGCCTTGAGGCTACATATGGCCCTTTAGGTCCTCAAGTGCAGCCCTTAGAGTGAATCAGAGTTTGGACCTAGAGGGCCACATGTGGTCTTGAGGACATGGGTTCCCTACCCCTGGTAAAAGGCAAGTATAAGCCAAGCCTTTTTAGCAGTGTTACTCTGATAATGAGAGGCAGATAAAAGCCAGGAAAACCAATATTCAAACCCACTTTTGACATAATGAGTGTGTAACCCTGAGCAACTCCTTATAAATTACAGAGAAGCTGCCCACCTGTCTTGTACAGAAGGACTTTCCTCATCAGGGAGTTTCCAATATCAATGAAATTATGAATCTAGATAATTGTGTGAAGACAGGTGAGTTGTAGAATGAACAAATTGTCACTCTTTCCTTAGAAATGAGCAGATGCAATTTGATCATACACCGACAACAAAAAATATTATAGAATCACATTATGAACTTTGAGGGTTCTTCTCTACTCACTGCTGAAACTGAGAAGAACCAGATCTTTGGTGGGAGGTCAGGAAAAGTGTCCTGTAGGAAGTAGCTCTGATCTGGGTCAGGGAAAGACTATCCTAAGGTACTGGACTGAAGCCTGCAGAGGTGGGAGGAGAGAGAATGTCTTCTATGGGGAATCTAGAACAATGTGACTGGAATGTAGAGAGGGGGTGGAGGGAGTAATGTGAGGGCATTCCGGACTTATATTTTATACTAGAGACAATTTGAGAGCAGGAGAGTGACACAGTCAGACTGATCAGTTTTTAGGAATATCATTTAGCAGCTATGTGGAAGATGGATGAGAGAAGGGTTGGGATCAAAGGTAGGGAGAGCAATAAGGAAATCCCAGCAATAGTGAAGGGGAAATGTTGTGAGCACCCCAACTAAAGAGGCTGTATGTAGTATGAGTGGAGAGAAGGTGCTAGAACAGATAGAGGGATCCAAAGGATGGAATATCTAAAATAAGCCACTTTCTTTTTTCTTCTCACTTTTTGGGGGAAGTCAGCTTTTTGTTTTTAACATTGTCTTTTGTCCCATTTCTCTTTCTTCCTCTCTTTTCCCCTCCTCCTATCATCACCAGAGTTTTAATGAGAAAACAGACATTTAAGGCCCAAGATACTACAGAATCCCAGTCCCTGAGAGTTCACTCTCAAACCCTTGCTTCATCCTGCTCTCTCCTGAGTTACTAAGCCTCCAGAAGAATTCATTTTTCCACTTCCTCTTTGCTTTTGTCTCCTCGGTAGAAGGACCAGAATCTTAGAATACCTTAAAAACACCAAGCTGCATCAGTTGAAACAGTGCATCTGCTCCTATGAATAGATGAAAATTTTTATTTCAAAGTAAAATTATATCTGCTTGTAATGATTTGTATTTAAAGTACATTTACACTGAGAGGAGAAATTATAGTAAAATTCATTAAAATCCTAAGAAATTCTCATGTCAGTTGACACCAGTATTAAGGTGATTTCTTGGGAATATACATAGTGATTATAACAACGTAAATGAAAGGCAACTGATGAAGTCCAAATAATGTTAGTGACAAATGTGGATTCAAAAGAATACATCATTTTTCCTCTTCTCAGGAAGGCAGGGTGGGGTGAGCCACCTGTTGAGAGAGAGAGAAACAGTTGTGCAGTGCATAGGATGTCAACACCATCCCTTCTTTGGTAGGATTTTCATGAACTTTTTTCTTTTCTTACCAGGTAGGATTCTGGGGGGGTCATATATTGGGAAATTATTATAATATTTGAAAGAGAGTTTTCTTTAAAAAAAAAAAAAGCCAACCACAACAACCAAAACTTTGAGTTCTTTCAACTGTGGGATTGTGGGGCTAGTCTCCACTGTAGGAGCCATTACCCATACTGTGTTTCTTTCTTTCTTGCTTGTCAGTCTGCTTTGTATTTAACACCCTCCAATGGGAAGGTTACTACCACCTCCAGTTAGGAAGCTCCCATGTTCTTTCATTATTTAAAGAGCCATCTCTATTTAAAATGAAACTTATGACTGGGACTTGGCTCCGAGGCAGCCATGAAATCATCGATGTTCCCATTCATTACAGGTTTAGTGTTTGACTTGAGGCCTTATGTGTACTGTCTACCCACAGGTATTTATTAGGACTTTTATCCCTAATGTGTCTTTTTTTCTTTAATTGATCCTAATTACAGTTAATTGATTTTGTCCTGTAACCACCTAAGTTACAACTTTGTCTCTGAACTTAGTTCAGAAATTCAGCTGTCCTAAAATGAGTTAAGTTTAGAAATCTAGTTTTCCTGCTGATCACTACTATTCTTGCTTGAGGGAAATCTGTTAACCTCCAGGGATGAAGATGGACACCAGGGAGTCTGCTCTAGTATCTTTACACTTCAAGGATCTCTGGTTTGTTATGCAAAGAAATCTGGTCCATTACCTCTAGCCTTGCAGATGGACTCAAACAATTCTTACTCATAAGACAGAAGGATGGTGTTGTGGCTAGCCTCTCATCCCAACTTTCAATATTGTTTCCCATGCCTCAGCTCTGCAACCAATCATGTTGATTTTGGCATTCGTGATATTGAGCTCTTTTTAACCAATCATAACTTGTTTTCCAGCTACGAAGGCTCATTCTTTATTCTGTACTCCTCAAGATTATAAAAAAGAGCTGTCTGGCTCACTCAGGGGAAGCGGGTGAGTGGGTCTTAGCTTAGCTGGGGAAGCTGAGATTCTATTTATTGGTAAATTTGTGCTTTACAAATAAATTGATCATACTTGGAATTTTGTGCCTCAGTTTACCCTAATTTTATCTGTTACACTAGTTTTTACCATATAACATTCATTGGTTTAAATGGGAGACTAACGGGCACTTCTCAAGTGGAAGATGTTTTCTACTGATTGTGAGCAGTTTTCTGGTGCATATGTGCGTCTATCCAGACTACCTGGTATAGGAAGCAGAGTGCTAACCTGGAAGTGAGGAAGACCTCTGACACACATAAGATCACATAGGAAAATCTCTTAATCTCTCAGTTGGTTTAGTCAACACCTTAGGATTTATCTGCTAAGACATTATTATTTGCATCTAGCTTGGAAAAGGGAGTCTTCATACCAGAAGTTTCCTAGGCTGGCAGAATTACAGGCATGGCCCTTTGAGATAACTAGTTATGCTGTTTATCATTAACTTTGTTTTACTCCTGAGGAAATGGTTCTCAAATAGCTGTAAATATAAAATACGGAGTTTTCTGGAAGGATCTTTGTTGGAGAAGGGGGGGGGGGAAGGGTGTGTGTGTGTGTGTGTGTGTGTGTGTGTGTGTGTGTGTGTGTGTGTGTGTGTGTGTGTGTGTGTGTGTGTGTGTGTGTGTGGATTGGTTGAAAGAGAGGGACTTGCTCTCCCAGGGCTAGCTAGTTGTGGCCTTGAATTTTCCCTCTCCAAGTCCAGCCCCCTCCCAAAGCTAGAGAAGAACATGCTAAATTAATCATGTTTGCCTCAGACATCTAAGAATGAGAGATTACTAGAACGAAATTACTTTTTAATGTCTCTTCAGAGGGAAACTTCGTTGCTGTGGGTTTTGCATTTGTTGCTAAGCAACAGTAACAGGCTACTTGAAACATGGTAGACAAAAACCCTCATCGATACTTCTTTATATTCAGTACAATTTCATTAGCCTTTGATCATATCTAACACCTTTTCCTCCTTGCATGATACAGTCACTTTGAAAGATATATATATGTATATATATATATATATATATATATATATATATATATATATATATATACACACTGAAACAAACTTTAAACCAAAAATCCTCACGCTTGCAACATGCAGGAAGTTGCTCTTGCTACAGACTATAACTATTTCTCTACCTATAGACACACACACATGTGTATGCATATGCATGTACATATATAAGTATATGCCGCTGTGGTTCAGTTGTTTTTCAGTCTTATCCAATTCTTCATGGCCCTATTTGTGGTTTTTTTGACAAAGGTACTGGAGTGGTTTGCCATTTCTTTCTCCAGATCATTTTACAGATGAGAAAACTAAGGCAAGCAGGGTTAAATGATTTGCCCAGGGTTAACATAGCTATTAAGAAGCCAAGGCTAGATTTGAACTCTGGAAGATGTCTACCTGACTCCAGGCCCAGCACCCTATCCCCTTCCTCACCTACCTTTCTTTGTTTTGTTTCTGTGTGTGTGTGTGTGTGTGTGTGTGTGTGTGTGTGTGTGTGTGTACATACATACAGATGTTTGCTGTAATAAGAGTTCTTTGGTCATGGAGAAATAATAGGACTAATCAGAAAATATAATTTCTTTTAATCTACTCATTTAAGCCCTTCACATCTACTGTTTGTGCTTTTTATTTTTCTTTAGGTGCCTCGGGTATTTATTGGTAAGGACTGTATTGGTGGATACTCAGATCTCGCAGCCCTGGAACAGAATGGCCAGTTGCTACAAAAGCTTCGACAAATTGGAGTGTTACAGTAATTTCCAGTAAGTGCCAATCATCAGAGAAGTGATAAGGTTCTTGGAAAGCTTAAGAGAATAGGAATTCTTTGTCCTGTTTATTGTGCCTTGTGTAATCTTGCTGGTTAGGGGGGAAAGATGTTCAGCCGTCTCTGAGTGTAGTTTAGACATATGTATATGAAATATATTCAGGGATATTAGTCACCTGGAACTTTTCCATTTTACAAGGAGTGAGTCATCCTGGGACTGGCATCTTGCCTTACCCTTATTTACCTAGTAAATGGGGTTATATTTGTTACTCAGTTTTTTGGTGGTTGTTGTTCGCTCATGTCGAATTCTTCATGATCCCATTTGGGGTTTTCTATTTTCCTCTCCAGCTTATTTTGCAGATGAGGAAACTGGGGCAAACAGGGCTAAGTGTAGTAAGTATCTAAGGCCGGATTTGAACTTGGGAAGATAAGTCTTCCTGATTTCAGGCCTGGGACTCCATCCACTCTGCTTTCTAATTGCACTGTCCCCCATTCAGTTGACTCCAAGACCAGTGGTTTTTAAAGACCAGAGGGGAACTGTAAAAAGACACCTATCCACAAGGATCTCAGATACAGAAACTGGCTGAATGAATGAACTACTTGTGTGCCAAGAAATCTGACCTCAAGACACTTTCACTACCTGTGTGACCCTGGTCAAGTCACTTAAAGCCAAAGGTCTCAAAATTAAATAATTTTTAAAAAAGGAACTGACACCAATTAAGTCACTGATGACTAGATGAAACAAAACAAAGGCAATGCCAAGAATTCCTAAAGGGGACTGCAAAATACCATAAAATATTACTGAGTCAAAACATTAATAATACAAAGATTCATTTACTTAGCACTGCTAAGAGTAGAAAGAACCTTGGATTTGAGTCAGGGTGCTAGGTACAAATCCTACATATATCTGCTCCTACATGAACACCTGCAGCCTTGGACAAGTCACATGACAGAAAATTGTTAGTGTAATTAACATAATGACAGAAAATTGTTATTACCAAATGTAATATTAACTGTCACTACCTCTTAATGGTCCTAGCAATATTGGAATTCCAGTCATGTCCTTGCAGTCCTACCCTTAAGACAGGTGTGGTTCATCCTAACCTAGTGGACTCTAAGTCCCACCCTGGAATCTTACCCAGTAAACAAAGCCAGCTTTAGCTAGACCAGTTTCCAAAGTGCCCCCTTCTTTTGGGATTCATGGCATGAAGAGCAAAACAGCCAGAATGACATGGTTTTCCTTGCTTGGATTGCCAAGGGTGGGTGGCACCAGGATTTGCTACCTAACATGCCTTTTCCCTCCTTTTATCCTAAAAGTATAAGAGCCTTTTATGGTGAGACTGCTGGTGGGACATCCTCCAGGGTGGCAGGTTTGCTACCCTGTCATCTCAATGAATGACACTTTATTTCTCCACATATGATTTTGATTTATTTGAGGACTTGTCATACTTAACCTTGCTGTGCCTCAGTTTCCTCATCTGTAAAATGAGGCAGAGGCTGGAACAGAGGGTCTCTTAAGGGCCCTGTGAACTCTAGATCTAGGCTCCTAAGTGCTTTCCTCACAACACTAAAGGAAAGTATTTCAGAGACTATATTCCAACTCCCTTATTTTACAGCTGAAGTAACTGCAGGTTACTTTCCCAAGTTCTCACAGGTGGTCAGCATTAGAAGTAGAGTTTGGAGCCAGATTCTCTGACTTTGAAACCGCTGTTCCTCCTGCTGTCCCACAACCCCTTTCACCTCCCCCAGCCCCACCCCAGACTCTAGAGCAAGTTGTGGGGGGAGGGAAGATCTTTTAACCTTTATTGTGTCATAGATTCTGATAGTCTGATGAAGAAGCCTAAGGACCCCTTCTCTAATGTAAAACAAAACATCAGAAAAGTTTGTGGACCCCAGATGGGGAACCCCTACAGAGAGAAAATCTGAATTTCTTGAGGAGTCCCATGAACAGAGCCATGTCTCTGACTATTCAAACCTGTATTACTTGGTTTTTCTTTTCGCTCTTTCCATCTTCCTGTGTTAGGAAAGGCAACTAAGCACCCAGTCTGATTGAGAGTTTGTGTCTCTGTCTCCATGTCTCTTTCTCTTTTCCTATACACATGTAGACAATATGTATTGTCTCTATGCAGGGCAGGTAGGAGGCATAGGAGATGAAGCACCGGACCTAGATTCAGGAAGAACTCAGTTCAAATCCAGCCCCAGGGGAATGAACCCAACTGAACAACACTATCTATATATAGACTATATATTGCACACACACGTACCATAGGACATATATTGTTTCATCTATCTATATCTGTCTATCTGTGTATATACACACACACACACACACACACACACACACAGAGACATTTATGTCTGTATTGACGTAGATTCACAGGTATGTCTATAAATGTGTGTATGTACATACATATATAATACCTGTGTGTATACATTACATGCATATGTACATACATATATGCATGCATATACTGTATCCTCCCCATTTGGCTTTCTATACTTTCTGAGGCTATACAGTGTTCAGAGCTGGAAGGGACCACAGAGGTCATGGAGCTTTTGCTCACTTTGCAAATGAGAAAAGGGGACGAAAGAACTGATACTTTCCTCTCAGTTATCACATAGACAGTGCTTTGATAGCGTATTTTGGAGTTACTTCTGTGACAGATCATGTTTGAATCTCATGCATGAATATTCTGGAGAAGAGGGGAAAAGACAGGGGAGAAAAGTTACCTTTTCAAAAATAATCTTTTTTCTTTATTCTACTGCAGGGCACTTGGAAAATGGAATCTTCTGTGATGCTTTGCTGGAACACACACCAATTTTGCCTCTCTTTCAGCACCTCCTATCCTGCAAGAACGACTTTTTTTAGAAATTTCTAAAATGTTAAACCAGAAAGAATTTTTTCTTTTCCTTCTGAAGATGTTACTTTCACATTCCCAAACGAGCCAGTATCTTATAACTTCTTAGCCAGTTCAATATTAAAAATAATTAAAATAAAAATTTCAGCTTACCCCAAATCCCGTGGGAGAACTTCAGAGGACCTTACTCCAGTTCACTATTTTCTTCAGTCTCCATCTTGTGACCTCAGTGCATAGCCAGGCTTGATTTTATTCTGGTTTAATCTTCTAGCTTCTAAAAACTTTTACCAGGTTTTGATTTGGGATTGAATGAGTTTAAAATCGGAGATTTATAGTTTGGGATCTGGAAGAGGCCTCAGAGATTTAAATGACAGGTTGAAGGATATTCTTGAAAGTGCTTTGTCTTGTTCCTCACATATTTTTTTCCCATCTGCTAGCATTCCCAGGCTATGTTTACATAGGATCCTAGATTTAGGGTTGGAAGAAGGGATCTAAGAGGCCATCTGCTCTATCCCACTGGCTTCACAGAGTGTTGGGAGCAAATCAGTCTTGTAAATGAAATGGTCTGAAATTTTGACAACCTTATTTCAGTAACTACAGGTCTTTTTGGAAATTGAAAATCCTTCAACTTAAAATTTTGCTTTTGTTTTAACATTAGCAAGCACTGATACTAGTCACAATTCTCAGGAAGTGGTTTCATTTCCTAGAACTTTTTGTTCTAGAAGTGATCCCTTGCTAGGTTAAGTTCCTATCAGGTTCTTAAAGTCATGGCCATAATATAAAATATAGAAGGGTGAATGAAATGTATAATTTAGAATTATAAACAAATGAAGTCATGTATAATTTCGGTGGGTACAAACTAAAATAATGGCCTTGCGTTCTGTTTTTTCTTTAATAATCATGAAATAAAAGATATTAATTGAGAACATTGTCTTGGTTAAATACTATTGAATAATGCCTCTTAAAACGAGTACAACATGGAAGAGGAAAAAGAACTGTGGGTCAGAGAGAGTTTAGAAAACTCATCCGATAGTGGAGCAAGAATAAAAGTACAGAAATAAACAATCAAACCTCCAGTGAGCTCATAGTCTTAAGACAGAAATGAAAACCAGGGCACGAATAATTTTGTCATTATTCCTTTCAGTTAGTCTCTAGCAGCCACTTACCTCCTTCTCAAACCATCTACATGACAGCTTTTCCTCAGTACACAAAGTTGTCGGTAAGGAATATGCAACCACTAATAGTAGCCACCTTGAGATTAAGGGCCCTGCATCCTATTTGCATACGCAGCCGGAAATCTAGACCCCTAACATTGATTTTGGTTCACTTTGAGGCCTGGGAGTCTGGAACTTACTGAAAATCTCTAGCATTTACCTCACAATAGTTCGTAGTAGGTTGTATAATGTATTTTGACTAGTCTAGCTTATTAGGCATTTTTCAAGGCAATCATCTACATAATTCTAAAATGTGTTGTCTTTTCACAGCAAACATACCAAAAGAAGAAGGTACAGATTGTACTGGAGCCAAATCCCAGACCAACTAGTAAAACTCAAAAAAGTAAAATAAAATGCTGGCCAGCTAACAGCAGTTCTCTTTAAAACTATTTGATATTTCCTGGCTTTCAGTGACTCCTCTGGTGCTTTGGGCTGAGCTGAGGGGGTGGGGAGGAAAGACAGCAGAGGAAGACCAATGAAAATGCAAGTTTTATAAAGTCGCAGCTCACGCTGACATTTCATGCCAAGTGTTTCTTTGCATTTGGAAAGTCTGGAGGGGAAAAGCCTTTTTTTCACCCCCTCACTAGCTTTGCATTCTTCTGGTGTTTTTACAGCTTGGCTGTCTTTCTTGTCTAATGATGGTGTTTGGAATCCTTTGCATACTGGAATCTTTTTTCCCCCAGGTTTGTTTAATTTGGAAATAATAGCATTTTTCATTATTCACCTTAATCAAGTGGACATGGAGTGCTTGATATGGAGGGCTACAGCACAAAGGAGGCCCTGGGGACCAGCCCTTCCACTGTATTCCATGTATGTAGAGCATTTGTGCAGCTCTGCCTCACTTAAATCCAATTCACAGTTAAGACATCACCCTCATGTCACTGGTCCTCTTTGAGAAGAATGGATGAACAACAGTCTACGTGATGTTATGACTGATGTCATACTACATGGATATTAGAATATGCAGATCTATGCAAATGATGTGTAACTTAATGCTGATGATAAATTTTAACCAATGCAAAAGCTGTTGTCTAACTCTCCCTCTGTCAGAGAGATTCTTCATCTGTGTGTGTGTGTGTGTGTGATATGGACCCCTATCGCACTGTGGTATTATGGGAAAAATAACTCCCACTGAGTTCATGTGGTAGGTTCCTACTACTGAAGAAACCTATCCCAAGGCAGAAATTACAAAGGTAAAAACCTAAGGTTTATTATGACCAAGCACAGGTTCAGGAGGAAGAAAACCCCCAAAGAAAGATTAGGATTCTACAGGCTTTTATAGACAAAAATTATGTCAGAAAAATAATTTTTGACAAACAGCAATCTCATACATCCTGTTAAGTCATAAAAGTTAAAACAGTATCATAATCTCAAATAGCCCCTAAAGAGACAGTTAAATCTTATGTAGAGAAAGTTAAATAGGCTATAGGTAAACTAAGTCTGGTTACAAATTAAACTATATTTAAAGGGTTCACAGTGGGGTAGTTGAGAGGAAGGTCTACATGCTTCACGGAATCAGAGCCAATTGGAATCCTTCCTCAAGTAAGGCAAGTCCAATTACTTCAGGAAGCCTTGGTTCCCCTTTCGGCTTTTTATTTAAGGAATGTTTGAGGTCTTGAGTAAAGTTTCACATCCCATGAAAACAGATTTCAGCCAGTTCAATAACCTAAGAGAAATGGCCCTGATCTAATAAAAATGAATAAAAGGAAAGCATTACCCCGATGATGTCTATGGATTGCTTTAAAAAAAATACACAGGCTTACAAAGGAAACGTATTATAGAAATACAGTAATCAAATTATTTTTAAAAACAACTTGGTGAACTCCAGGTTAAGAACCCCTGCCACCAGGTCTTGCCTTGAACTTCTCCCTCTCTGTCTCTTTCCATCTCTCCCCCTCCTTCTCTCCTCTGTCTGTGTCTACACTGAAAGGAGAGAGGTGTAAAGATTAACTTGCTAATAAAGTCAATGCATGGTGAGATACTAATGACATACAGACTTAAGTTGAAATTGTATTATTTCCTGATATCTTTCCCTTTCCTAACCCCATACGTAGCCTAAGAGAAAACACTTGATTAAATAGTATTTTTATACCACAGCGTGAATTCAATTCAGCAAACATGTATTAAGTATTTAAGTGAAAGACACTGCTAAGAGCTTGTAATTAATTAATTAATGAAGAATGCCATAGACTCCTGCCTCAAGAAGTTTATTATCTAATGGAAGCTACAACAGAGTATGAAATAACATGTGGTGATGATGAAAGAGAGATCCGAATAGTGTTCTAAGAAAATGTGAGAAGCAATGATCACTTTCAGTTGGGGAAGGAGGGTGATTCAGGGAAAGGTTCTTGGAGGAAAAGGAACTTCAAAGGGCACATGGAAAGGAGGGCCTTCCAAGTATGGCCTGGGTAAATGCTGGAAGCTGGGGGAGGGGAGGGTAAAATCTGGGAAGAGCTAACAGTAGGTCATTTTCCTTTTATGTAGGTGCTGTCTTCCCCTCTATAATGGGAGCTCTTTGAGAATGGAATTCTTTCTCTTTTTCCCCTCATTTATTCAGCACTAGAACAGCGTTTGGTCCACAGCCTTGACCTCTGAAAATGTTTTTTTATCCATTCATTGAGAATACAAAAGGTATTTTTCAATGTCAGTTCTTGGCCACAAGGAGCTTCCAATCTATAGATAATATTACAAAAGTAAGTTGGATTTTATAAAATTTATCAAATTTTTCAACAATGGGACAACATACTAACTTGAGATGCAGCCAAAGCAGTTCTCAGGGAAAAATATTTTATTATTAAAAGGATCATCAACAAAAAGAAGAAAAAGATCAATGAATATAACTTTAAAAATTAAAAGTAACAGTAAAAAAACCCAAAGACAAAAATAGTATCTAATAGGTTTTTGTTTCAAGCAATATTATGAGTTAATTAAACTAGAAGACAATTATCTGAAAGAAAATGTGAGGAGGGGGGGAAATTAATGAAATACAAACCCTTAGCTAATTTGATTGTGAAAAGCCTTAAATGATTCTCCCAAGGAGTTTCTATTTTCTCTTAAAAGTTGGAATTTTTTGGGCAAAGGAATGACAGTCATTTACGTGCTTTAGGAAGTTTAATTTGATGAGTATGTGAAAAAGGACAGACTGGAGAAAGAAGAGACTAGAAACAGGAGAACTAGGTAGGAAGTGATTCCAATAGTACAGGGAAGAGGTAATGAGGGCCTGAAATTGGAAAGAGGAGGTGAGAGGGTGGCACAATAAAACTTGGTGATTGAATGTGGGTAGTGTGAAAGAGGGAAGAGTCAAGGGCAACTCACAGATTTCAGATATGGATGAAGGAAGAATTTGTGCCCTCCACAAAAAAGAAAAAAAAAGGAATTTGTGAGGAGGGGCAGGTTTTTAGGGTAACAGAGATAGTTTCTCTTTCCATGTGTTGAGTTTGAGATGCTGATGCGACACCAACGTGGGGATTTCCACTAGGTAATTAGAAATGAAGAACCAGAGCTCTAGCGAGAGGTTGGGACTAGTCACAAAAATTCATATGAAGTCAGAGAAGTAAATGAGAACGCTAAAGAGAAGGGCCCCAAATGAAGTACAGAATGTTCTTTCTAGAAGTTAAACAATGAAAGGCAGTCATGGTTCAGTAGCTTAAGAGGGTGGCAGGGAAAAAAGCATATTGGTTTTTTTGGGTTTTTAAGAATGGAAGAGACCTGAAAGTCTTTGTAGGAAGAGGGGAAAGAGCCTATAGAGAGAAAGAGGTTAAAAGTGAGATGAAGAAACTGATTGCTAAAGCAAGGTACAAGAGGAGACAAGAAGGAATTAGGTTAAGGGTCCAAGTGGACGGATTAGCCTTTCCAAAGAGGACCACCTCATCCTCTAAGTTTGAAAGGAAAGAGGGGAAGATGTACAAAAGCTTTGAGATGTGGCAGAAGCTCCAATCATGTGGCCTCTATCTTATCAAACAGGTTCTCTGCAGAAAGAGGAGATGATACAGAGAAGGAGCCTAAGAAGAAAAGAAAATGTTTGGACCTGCTGCTATGGAAAGTCTGAAAGGCAGTCAAGTGGAGATGAATGAAGGAATCACGGTGCGATGGTGAGGCTCCTTTTAAGGCTAAGAAGCATGCTTTTATAATTTGTCCAGTGGACTGGGCCAGTCTAGTCCAATAATTCAGAATTTGGGGGTGAAATACAATAAAACACCCATGGCCAAAACAAGATCAAGAAAAATAATGTTGCTTGTACAAAGAAAATGAAAAGAATACAATTACCCTCCACCTCTGCATTCACCATGGCAACAGCCCTGAATCAAAAAGATTTTCCATAGGCCAGTGGAAATCCTACTAATCCTTTGGTTCACCAGCTCCCTATAGACTGGTCTTTTTTTACCTTTGGCAATAAGAAAGAAATGGTCATGGGTCTGTCTCTAGTTTCTAAGACCAATCCCTTCCCCTGAATCATGTCCTTATCTCCTTCAAGGGAAACCGTCTCAGTTTATGTAAAGCAGATATTGCTCCTATCAGTGTTCTAAAAGACCTTGTCAGAGTAGCAGCAGATAGGTTAGGGTGGCGTTAGTATTAATCCAAGGTTGGAAATGAAGGATGAAAAAATAGAGGGATTTAAAAGGTTCTTGGAATGGTCAACACAGTTAAGACTGTTGTAAGAGATGGATTGAACTTATGTTTCCTCAGAAAATATATAATATTTGTAATACCAGTGATAATCATTTAATATCATTTTTGGACCTTAATAGGGGCCAAAGCCTGAACTAATCACCCAGGTCAGATGAGGTTAACAAGAGCATTCTTTATGAGATCCTTAACCTGGTACACTATCTTGAATAATGGGACTTTTTCTTAATATTTTATGGACACATACTATATTATGGTTTGTTAATGGTAAAGAAAATAGATATCTTGGGGTGTAATTTCAACTGACACTTTGTCAACTCTTATCTTATTGCATTTACCACCTATTCAATTAAGGTATCACTTAGCCTGTTTACCTTCTTAATCAAACTTTCAGGTCTACACCAGAAAGACTGTACATCAATTAAGGGAATTCCTTTAAAAAAGAATTTATATCATGTCATTCTATAAAGAAAATGAGGAATGTGGCCCATGTGGGCTGGGGTGAAAACCCTGGAATGCTAGCCAAAGGAGAACAAGGTGGGAAATTCAAATTGGGAATAGCGTAAAAAGGCTTGCATTAGTCTGAACAAATGTAGCAGTCCATTAGGAATGGTCCATTCACTCAGGAGGAATGAACATAAAAATTAATAAAAGCTTTCCTGATTTCACAACAATTGTTTAAAGTGAGTATATTTCTAACACTGTAAAGAGAGGCCAGGACACAGATGATGGAGTGGGTGAAAAGAAAGGAACTGGAGGACCAGAGATAAGGCTATAGATAGTTCTGAAGTTCAAGGTAGAGGGCCAGGTGGAAGAATAGGAGGGTACAGTAAGAGAAGGAAATTTCTGAGTTCAGAATTTTGAGAAAAAGTAGTTTCAGGTGATGGAGAGTTCTAAGATAAAATCAACCCTATCTGTGTTTAAGGTAAAGTAAATACAGAGGCCATGGAAGTGGGGGAGGGAAGTAACCTGGGTGGTAAGTATTATCACTATAAATACTGAAGTAGCTAAAGTGTGGAGTAGAAAACTGTTATCTGGTTATATTGAGGAAGATAAGAGAGGGTCCCATTGGTTGGTAGATGATATGCATAAAAATTTGGACAGGGTGATATAATGGTATGGTATTATTGAGTCTAGGGGTGCCGGGAACTGCGAAATTCAAAGGCAAAAGGCCTGGGTTCTTCCACAAAAGAATTCAACTCAAGCCTTCTTTCAGTCAGAAACAAGGTTTATTAAAACACCGGTTGGGGTGGGTGAGATTTTAAGAATCCATGCATTTGTGAGGCTTGTATGGACAAGCAGGGCGATTTTAAGAATCTGAGCAATTCATTGGGGGCAAGATAGACCAAAGACTGTGGGAAGATCTGGATGTGATTGAGGAGGGGCCAATAACCTGGAGTGATGTAGAGATCAGGACAATAAGAAGTTGATGTTGGCTAGCCATGGGGCAAGAGGAGTATCAAATGAGCAGAAGCTTGAATTACCTTGGACAAGCAACAACTCCATTGGGCTTCAGTTTCATCTTTAAATAAAGTACTTGGACAAGATACTGTCAAAAATCACTCAGGATTCTAAAGCTATGATCTTACTTCTTAATTCAAATGATAATGAAGTAGAGCTATTGACCATTCAACCTCCCACCCAGTTTTGATAAAATTGGAACAGGAAAAGGCTGGAGTGTTCCTCTTAAAAAAGACAGGTAGAACTTACTTGGGGCTAAGATACACATCCAATCCTAGAGTAAATTGAGATGACCACGCAAAGACCCAAAGAAATCATTTAATCCATGAACATGTATATCTTAAGAGCCTATTCCATTTAAGACACTATCACAAACACTCTAGGAGAAATACACCATCCAGCCTTCCCACATACATGGGGAGACATCCAGCATGAAAGCCTGTTATATCTCATGGGATTTGGGTTCTAGTACTGAGAATCAACCACAAGGCAATTAGGTGGTGCAGTAGATAGGGCACCAGCTTTGGAGTCAGGAAGACTAATCTTCCAGATACTTATTAGCTATGTGACCCTGGGCAAGTCACTTAACCTTATTTGTCTCAGTTCCTCATTTGTAATATGAATTGGAAAACAAAACTGCAAACCAGTCTAGTTTCTTTGCAAGAAAATCCCAAATGGGGTCTGAAGAGTCAGACGCAACTGAAATTGATGATACAGTGGTTTAAGATTTAAAAATAATATTAAGGATTGACTTTGTAAAGCCCCTAATTTATTCTGTAACCTGAAGATGCCCTAAAGTCCTTTCCTCCCTTATCTTGAACCTGTACGAAAAGAAATGCTTTTGTCTCCTTTATGCTGTGTTCCCCAGAGTTCTTTAATCTTTAACCTGTGTCCTCCTGCCCTGTCCTCAGATCCTTAAACCATAAAACTTCCCTTATTCTAGCCTTGTCTCCCCCCATCCTGGGTTACAAAATTTCCCCTGCCTCCCTTATCTTGTGTCTCCTATTCTGTCATCCATCTTCCTCTTCCTGTCCCTGATCTGTAACCTCTAAAACTACATTATCATTCTGAAACCTTTATACAAGCATTAACTCCCCCAAATATTTGAGTCTCACTTAGCTTTCTTGTTAGGAGACCTGTGATGTTTTTTCACGTAAAATAAAGCTCCCAATGGCTACAGAGAAGGTCTAAGTGAATTCTTTCATATCTGAACCTGCTCTCCCAACTTTGACCAACAAACTGAGAATGAATGGCAGTGTGGTGGAGCAAAGAGAGCCAGCCTTACTCAAGATTTATTCAAATCCTACCTCTGTCACACACTGGGTGTGTGACTCCTGGGCAAGTCACTCTCAGAATACAAATTCCAAAGAAGGTGTTGATCTGGGAGGGGAAATTCTGCACTAGAACTTGACTACTTGTAACAGTAAGCACCCTGACATACAGGGGCAACTTTTGAGAGGTCAACAATTACTTTAATCAAGCACATGTATCACTCAGTTAGTTCAGGGGAAAAAGTCAACAACCTGAATGAACTACAGAGAAATCAAAGATCAACAGACATGGCTTTTTCTATCTTACCATAATCAATACATACACCACAATTCAACAGACAGGTTCAACCGTCTGACCATAGGTATCAGAGAGGGAAGCACCAACATCTGGGTTTTCCAAGCTGGGAGGCTCCCAAGCGGCTTCCTAGAGTCCTCCTCTGGCCAAACAAACACTTCTGGCCACTAAGCTCCAAAGTAAAACCTGACCCTCAGAGTATTTATACACTTTTTCAGAGACAGAGAGCATGACCCCCCCCCCCCCCCACCCCGACCCAGTGCCTCAATAGAAAAAGCAAAAGGTACTTGGGACCCTCCTACAAAACAGCTCACTAATCAAGCTTCCCATCAATGTGTGGGGAAAATCTTTAATTACATCATTCAATCAGAGGCACTTTTAGTAAAACAAAAGCAGCACAAGATTCTACTTTTCTTGGCCCTACAGACTCCAATAAAATCACAGGTTCAGTCCAAAACAACAACAAAAGGAGAAAATGGAGAATGTCACTTCTGCATCAGATTATTCCAGTGAAATCTGAACGTGCAAAGGAAGACTCCAACCAACAACTATTTCCATCTTTATTTAATAATAATCTTAATGTAACACTTTCCGAGGACTAACTCCCAGTGCCAAGAACGAGCCCGATCAGAAGCAAGACTTAAACCCAGATCTTCCTGGTTTTAAGGTCAGTTTGCTATCCCTACCACTCTGCCTCTCATCACATAATACCATGTATTATAGTTCCCTGTGTATGTATCTCATCACTGTCTTAGATTACCACCAAGAGGGCAAGGACTTTCCTTGGATTTCTTTTTTTTGAGCCAAGATTCTATCCCCTATACTTTTTTTTTTTTTAGCATAATTGGGCGATCTAGGAGTGAAGTTATTATGGAGTTTAAAAACTGTTTATGTTATAGCTTTTAATGTGAAAGGAAAACAAAGTTCATCCTTCTCTTTTTTCATTAACCAGATAAAGTTGTGGAGCAGTTTTTTCTGATTTCTTTTTCTCAATTATTTGCAAGTCTCATTATTATTATAGAGTTTTATACTACATAGGCTTAAGTTGGCATAATACTACTCTGGTATTTGCACAAAACTAATTGAAAGTCTATATTTATCCATAGGAAATCAATTATATCATTTGCAATCCTGCCAAGAAAGCTCCTCTCTGCTAGGGGAGCATTGTACTTAATCCTTTCCTTCAGAACAATGCAATATTTCAGTAGTCCTTCACCTGCATTTCAAGGTGCAGTCTTTTAAGCGCCCTACTATAAAGCTGGTTGATTGGTTTACTTGGAGGCTTTTTTGTAATTCCATTTTAGTTCCAAGAGGAAAGCATTCTGAGTTTTTGTAGTAATGATTTGTTATTCAGTTGTGTCAGACTCTTCACTACCCCCTCTGGGGTTTTCTTTGGCAAAGATTGCCATTTCCTTCTCCGGTTTCATTTTATAGGTGAAGAAACCGAGACAAACAAGGTTAAGTGACTTGCCCAGGATCACATAGCTAGGAAATGTTTGAGGCTGGATTTGAACTTCCTGATTCCAGGACTGGTGCTCTGTTCAGTGCTCCACCTAGCTGCCAAAAATGATAATAGATAGTATTAATTATGGGATGCAGGCTCTGGGAGTCCCCTAAATTTTCCTGGAATCTTCCCACTTGATCTGGCTTTTCATACCCAAATCGGTTACCCTTAACCTAGCCTAGCCCTCCATTGTCTGTTATTTCCTGGTAGCTTTCAACTGCTTTCCACCCTTAATCCCATTCTCTTGGTTCCTTGACACTCCCATCTGGACTCTCCCTAAACTCCTGGTCTAGTCACCCCAGACTACTTGGCCATTCCTAGATCCCTCCCACAGTCTTTCTCTATATAAGATCCATCTTGCCTCCATGAAGGTGCTCAGATTCAGTCTGTCCCCAGGCTTTAGACATACAAATGCTCATATTCCTTAAGAGTCTGGCCAATACTGTGGATTTTTAATAAGCTTTGGTTTTTTTTGGCTGAAAGAAGGCTTGAATTCATTTGGGGAGGACTCAGTGTGTTGGTATTTTGGAATCCTAAGCACCCCTAAACTTCAACATTTATATAGGGCCTTGAGATTTGCAAAGCCCCTTTTGAGTGTATTATCTCATTTGTTTCTCACAACCACCCTTGAAGTTGGTTGCCTTTCATGAACTCTGGTCATCCTGACTCCAAGTCCAGCATTTTCATCCCTTGTGGCATCAAGGTCATGTACATTTGTGTGTGCACATGAATCTGCCCAATTCATACCAAAGAAAGTAGAGTTCACGTTATAGGGAAAAGATCTGGTTCTATTCAAATTTGTACTTTTATCAAAAATAAACATCAAGCCCAACTCAAAGGGGGAGTGGGAAGTCATTTTTCTATGAGTTTTGAAGTAATTTTGCTAATGACCAGAAAGGCAAAAGTTAAAAAAGGTACTGGTAGGAGTAGGGAACAGGAAGTCCAAGAAAATTTCTGAGCCTGGAGCAGCCAGGCAAATGAGAAAGTATTTACTAAGTAACTCTTCAATACATTTGAAAAAAATTCTAAAGACTTACAAAACTGGTTTAACCTAGCTTCATTCAATAGACCCTTTAACCTTAAAAGAACATGAAGACAGGACATAGTCATCTATGTAAAAGTGTTTGTGGAACCAAAGCACTGGATTAAATCCAATGCCCTTCCTGTTTCTTACAAAGTTGGGCCTTAATAAAGTGAAAAAAAGAATCAACATCAGAAGGAAGACTCCACTTTTTGGAAATTTCTTTCAAAACCTAGCAAACAATTAAAATGGTCTATTTTAACATATAAATGGCACTAGATCTCTTGTATAGGTGAGAATTTAGCCCAATTCATAGGTGTAAAAGGTAGTATATAGTTCTCTTCTAATTGTTTTATAGTATGATCTTTAACATCCAGTTCAAGGGTCAATTTTTAGTTTACTGTGGCACATGGTATAAGGTGCTCCTTTAGAATTATGGTTCCCAAATTCTTGGTCATTTCTAGCATGACTAAGCCAGGACAGAACACAGACAGGTACACAGCGATTTATTTATCCAGTCAGGAGTGTGACATAGCCCATCAGTAAATAGTGGGCATATACATCTCACATGTACATATGCATACATATGCATACACACATATACATAGTCTCTCCTCCAGAGCTCTGGGACCCCAAGAGAGTAACAGTGGCTTACAAAACATTTTTCTGTAAGATAAGGTAGGGCAAGAAAAGAGAATTCAAAGAATGCTTAAATTATTCTAATTGCTTTTAGCATAGCTATTTACACACCAATCCAAAAACAGGACCAGTATCTTCTTTTTCAATGAGTTAATTAGCATTTCTCTAGCTTCTACAGCAAGCCTTACCAGTGAGGATAATGAGAAGTGGGTGCGACTTCTCACCCACTATTCTGGGACTATTCAAAGTCCTAAGAGCTTTCCTTTATAATGTAAAGTGGTTGAAGAAAGGGAAATGCTGAGGGAGACATTTAGTAGCTGTCAAAGAGGCTTCACAGAGAAAAGGCAAGAAATATAATAACAAAAATAGGACAAAAAAATAGAGTCAGTTATTTCTCCCATAAATTTACTCTCAACAATACTAAGTCATTATTTGGGCTGCTAGATGGTGTAGTGGATAGAATGGATAGACTCAGCTTCCTGAGTTCTAATGTGGCCTCAGAGTAAGCATGGTCAGACCGCAAGCTGATCATAGGCAAGTGACTTTGTTTTCTCATCTATAGAACGAGCTGGAGAAGGAAATGGCAAATGACTTCAGTATCTTTGCCAAGAGAACCTCAACTGGGGTCACAAAGAGTGACACATGACTAACAACATTATTTGCTTATGATAATGTTTAATATAAAATTTTGGAATAATCTCTTTGTTCTCTCTGAAGTAAACTCAGAGAGTGCCTCTTCCTATGTCAGCAAAAGCCAGCCAAGGCCGACTCTACACTCCTTAAGGAGACCTTTAACCTAAGACACTATATCTTGAATAATAAGACTTTCCTTTGATGAATCTTATTATCTATAGACACATACTATGTTATGACTAATGGGACTTTCCTTTGATCTATAGACATATACTATGTTATGGCGTATTAATGATAAAGAAAATATAGACATCTTAGATCATAATTTCTATTGAACATTGTTTACCCTTTCCTATGTCAATTATCTGTTTAAGGGAGAAAGCCTGCCACTTACTAGTGGTGGGGTTTCTTTCCTTATCACCGAGACATATGCTTACCCAGCTTGGAATCTCAAGGCCTGACTAACATTGCTTTGTTAATTGTCCTGTCTTACTGAATTTATGATTTGCTTAATTAGGAGAGTTTCTTTCTCATGGCAAAATGTACTTAAGACAGATGATTTCTGTACTAGATAGTCAGAGTCACCTCTGACTCCATAGCGCTATGTAACTGTTTTCTTTATAGGGAATTGATCAATTAATTAATTAAATCATAAAATGTATGCATTTAGCCATGTTGCCTTTTCTCTAACCAAGTTTTCAGGTCAACACTTATTAAAATACTCTTCCTTGAATGCTGAGTGAAATGAGCAGAACCAGGAGAACATACACAATAACAGCCACAGTGTGCGAGGACTGTTTCTGATAGACTTAGCCTTTCACAGCAATTCAACGAACTAAAACATTCCCAAAGGACTTGAGGCAAAATGCCATCCACATCCAGAGAAAGAACCATGGAATTGGAATGCAGAACGAAGCAGACTATTTTTTCTTGTGTTATGTTTTGGTTTGGTTTGAGTTTTCTCATGGTTTCTCTCATTCTTTTTAATTCTTCTATGCAACATGACTAACGTGAAAATGTGTTTAATAAGAATGTAAATGTAGAAATCGTATAAGATTGCATGCCATCTTGGGGAGGGAGAGGGGAGGGAGAGGGAAGAGAGAAAATTTTAAATTAAGTGATTGCTGAAAACTGAAAACAAATAAATTAGTTAAATTTTTAAAAAGTCTTCCCTTTCCCAACTGCATCTGTGTGCTGACAGATTTTCTACATTTACTTTAATGAAACAATATATTGGAACAGACTGAAAAAAAAACAGGTAATGAGACTCCAGTTATTTTCTATTAAGCCAGAAATTAAAGAGATTTGCAAAATATGTAAAATAATTCCATACTTCTCACTTATTTTAGAAAATGGTTACTTTTTACAAAAATGTTATTTGTATTAACATGCAATACATTTTTTATCTTAAATGGATTAATAAACATTTTGAGATTTTTATCCATTATAATTTCTCACGTAGGTAAATATTTATTGATATATAAACAAAAGTTCTTAATCATTTTTAAGAGTAATAATTGTTGATTCAGTGACTCATTATACCAAGTCCTACTTTTCAGTTGGTACTGGGGGAGGCATCATCCTGATACTTATCAAGTAGCCAAGTCACTTTTCCCCCCCTTCTTGTACCCCTATCTTCAAATGGTCACATTCTTGCTAACCTTGGGAAGGCACCGGGGTGCTAGGGCTGACTTTGACCTATCCGAATTGTCTTAGTCACCTTTAAAAACTAGTCCTACTTTGAAGCCATTGCTGACATTCAGTGGTCAGCTCACTAACTAGATGCTACCTTGATGTGTTTAAAATAAACTCCTTTTCATTATCTTTGTCCTGAGTTTTGCCTCTTTAATCAGGATGAAAGCCCAAATGAATTATTTTCCTTGCAATAGTGTAACATTTTCAAAGTGAAAACTTTGAGAACTTCTGGTCTAGGCAGAAGATAAATGTCAAATACTTGTGCGTTTACATGTTGATTCCTTGTACTAGTCTGTGAGCTCCCTGAAGGCAGGAACCAGTGCATTCATCTGGTTTTTTTCTCTAGCACTTAGAAAGGAACCTGGCATTGAATATGTGTTTAATAAGTTGCTGGGTTGGGGATGAATAATAAATCAATCAAATTTGAAGGCAAAGAAATATTCACAGGAGACAGAGAGTCAATCATATTCCAGTTAAGAAAATACTTGCTGCTCCCCCTGACTTGAAACTTCAGCTCCATCTCTTGCCATATACCTTTGCACAGGTTTCCCCCTTTGCCTGGAATGGACCTTACCTCTGCCTCAGCTTTCTCCAAGACATCTCCCATACCATCTCCTGCGGTATTGTTGTGGTCTGTGAGTGCTAGGAATCCTGAAATGCAACTGTACAGGGCTGAGGTCTGTCTCAAAAGAATTTGACCACTCAAGCCTTCTTTCAGTCCAAGTAGTGATGATGAGGTTCAGACTCTGGGAGCCTCCTTGAGCTCCCCTTGAATCTTCCCACTTAATCTGGTCTTTCTTACTCAAATCTAATTTTCCCTTTTGTTCTGGCAGTCTCAGGAAGCCTAAGGGCTTTTCATTATCATTCTACTCAGGTGTCTGTTGCACCCCCCCACCTTTGATCCCATCAAAACCCTATTCCCCAGGCTGCCGACCACTCCCATCAAGATCTGTATCCATTCTCATACAGCCCCTATCAAGATCTCTGGATTGCCCCACCTGCTTCCCACCCGAACCCTCCATAGTTTGATATCTCCTGATAGCCTCCAGCTGTTTCCAGCCTTTGACCCTCCTTGGATTCCCTCCTTGGACTTCTCCTCAAGACCCTTCCTAAATCCCTCCTCCCATCACCCTGGACTACCAGACCACCACCCCCAGATCCCTCCTATACTCTTTCCTGTATTTAAGTTCCATCTTGTCTCCATGAAGGCACTCAGATTCAATCCAGCTCAGACTCTGTCTAGCTGGGATTCTATCTGGCCCGCTTGTGAATACGAGTGTTACAAATGCTTAGGTTCCTTAAGAGGCAACCCAATTTGGCGAATCTTTAATAAATTTTGTTTTCTTTGACTTTAAGAAGGCTTGAGTCGAATTCATTCGAGCACAATCCAGACTGTCGGTATTTTGGGGTCCACGAGCACCCCTCAACCTCGTCAGTGAGTCTATTGTAACACCAATAGAAGCAGGCCAGACTCCTCGTGGGTCTGTACTAGTTGTGATGCCAATACTAGGGGACCAGATTCTTAAGAAATCTGCACATTTGATGAGGATAAAATGGATACTTTTATACAGAAGACTGTGGGAAAATCTGGATGGGATCTACGAGTGGCAAGTAGCCTGGGGTGGGCAAGAGGTAATAGGGAAAGGGGTCTAGATGAGATTAAGGAGTGTCAAGTAAGCTAATTAAGTAATCAAGGTGGGCTGGCGTGGGCCAGATGCCTTGGGCAGAAGACTAGTGATCTGGGCTACTGAAATGTATAGGAAATTTCAGGCACTGGGTTGCTTTCAAAGAAATGGTATTTTCTTTTAGGGGTTCAGATCTCACCCCCATCAGTATCTCCTTTGTATTTGTTTTCTCCTCCTCAGATCAATCTTTCTCTCTTCCTTCCTCTCTCAGTTTTGCCTTTGTACCTCGGCATCTAGGACAGTTCCTTGAATATCACAAGCATTTAAGAAGTGCTTATTAGATTGCACAGCATTGAACTGCATGAAGAAATAGCCAAACCAAGAAATCTTACGGTGAAAACCAATAGTGACCGTGTTACTCAAAGTATTTTCCTTGTTAGGAGAAGCAATGAAATCTCTTTAATTTCCAAGTGAACTGCAACTGACCAGCAATGAAGGTGAGCCTGCTGCTGCCAAAGCAGAAACATGACAGACTTGATTCAGGCAGATAAGGGACTGGTCAATGAGCCCAGTCCTTATAAGCACGTTAGGCAAGCTCATATGGAGGAGATGAGGATGCTTACTTCTAGAAAGGTGTGATGACACGGAGTTGATGTGCTCCATAACTCAATTTACAGCGCACATATTCTGATTCCCTTCTGGCCATGAGGTGATGAAGAGACAGATGGGCTGTGTAACCAGAACTGGGTTTACTCAGATGACACTTACCAGTCAAAGTGAGGATGGTCTTCTGTATGTGTTCCTGTGAAAAGGCAAAAAAGTCTGAAAGACCTCAGTGGGGAGAGAAGTCTCAGTCCGTTAGCTTCCCAACAGGACCACTGCAATGTGGTCGGTTGAGTGCATGGTGCAGTCACTGCTCTGTCATATCTATTCTTTCCTGCTTTTAGGTGAAGGAGATTGGAGGTGACTATGACCTTGTAATGTCAAATGGTCAAGAGAGATGGAGCCATCAAAATTCTAGAATCTGGAGCTCCAGCTAGGACTCGTTAGAAGCCAGAAGGTGATGATGTCCTGAGCATCCAGCCCAGCAATAGAAGAGATTCAAACTCAGCCATCCATTGGCCATGCTGTTTTTGGAAGTGAAGCTGGTGAGGTCAGTACTATTTAGAAACCACATTAAATCTTAGTCTACTCTCCTCTGGGACTGAGGTGGTATAGTAGAGAGTATGCTTCCAAGTATTGGGAGGTGGGGGAAATATTTATACTTCCTGCTATATCTTCTCAGTAAAAGCTAATTGATGGTAATTGGCTAAATGGAAGTGGGACACTAATCACTTATGGACTAACATTAGGAGGAACATACCAGAATGGGGGTTCAAGCCAATAGCATCAGAGAATGACCTCTTCCCCTTCCCCCCATATATACATTCCCTCAAGGTTACCCTTAGAATAAATCAGAGTATCACTACATTGGCCAATGCTAAACTGTCCATAGCGTCACTCCCTGGGAAACTCTGGGACCCCTACCCTGTTCTGACCACCAATTTCTAATCATCCTTTACTCCCAAGGTAAACTGGGAATCTCTGCTATGGATAGCCATTTTTCACCACCCCTGTTCCTGGACAGAGATAGCTCCAAGGACACTTCTGAAACCCCTTCCTTCCTACAGTTTGGCTATTCAGATGGCCCTACAAGTGACCCCAGTTTGTGGTATGGTCAGCGACCTGCCTCTGTTGGCTAGAAGTGGCTTACGCCAATCCTGTGGTTTTCTAAGAAAGTACTAACACCCTGCAATAAATCACTTGTGAACAGCTGTTCCATCTAACGTCCTAGCCACCTTCCCTCCCCCACTTCTGCATGTATATAACCCGTGTTTGTAACTCACCTCACCAAACTTCCTGTCTGAGTAAGACATTGCGCTGTTCTGGATGGCAATTTCTTGACTCAGAATATCGCCTTCCTTGCCTTCACATTGTTGCATTCCATGCCCCAAATCTAATCACTCTTGCTAACATGTGGGGTGACTCCCTGGCTCACTCCTGTACTTTGAGCCTTAATGAGCCCATAGTATACTCAGTAGCTTATTCTACCTCTCAATTTCTTTTTCTCTCCAAAGAGCAGCTGTATTTGATCTTATCATCACTTTTCTCTTGAGAGACATAATGCTATACTGGAAGCCATAGTAGCCTTGGGGCCAACAACTTCTGAAATAGGCTAGCTGTGTGATCCTGGGCAAATCGCTTAACCTTTATTAGCCTCCATTTCCTCAAGTGTAAAATGAGGATAATAAGAGCACCTCCCTCCCAAGGATGTTGTGAGGATCAAGTGAGATAATATTTGCAAAAAGCATTTAAGCACAGGTGCTGGTACATAGCAGGCATTTAATATTTATTCTTCACCCCTATCATTTTGTCTCAAGACTTATTGCTTCCCATCTTCAGACCAGTCTCTTTATTTCCCCTAGTCTCCCACTCTTCTTTCTCCATTTTGGCCACCAGTGGTGAGGTCTTTTGTAGCCTGCAGTCATCTGTTTAAACTATCCTTAATTTCCACATTTTGCATAGAACTTCCCTTTCTTCTAACCAGTCTGACCCTTCCATGCATCTCAGCAGCATGGCGGTGGTGTTGTTTGTCCTTTGCTTTCAAAGGGGACCAATGACATCATGGGGTAATGTCTTGACTTGTGGGTGACCGGATTTAAGTGAGGCAGAGCTGCACAAAGTCATCAGCCTCACTCTCTCTCTTCCAGTCATCAAAGTCCAGTGACAAGACAAAAGTCAAGATGACTGGTGATGGTCTGGGTTGCAGTGGAAGACTTTGGTGTCTTCTATGTCCCACCAAGCTCTAAGCACTCAAACTGAGACTTGTTAGAAATCTTAGCTTGAAAAGACCAAGGTCCCCCATGGCATTCTGGACCATCTCTAGTTGTCCTGATCTATATCTGACCACTGGACCCAGATGGCTCCAGGGGAGAATATGAAGCTGGTGACTTTACACAGCTCTCCCTTCCTTAAATCACTTGTAAGTCATGGCATCATCTTCCTGATGTCATGGTCCTCTTCAAGAAACAAAGGACAAACCACAAGTACTCCACAACACCTACTTCATCTACTCATTCCATTGGGGGAAGTCTTCACATGCTTGGGGTAGACACTCCCCTAACTCATAAAGGGTTTGAAGCCCATCAGTTACCCTCGACCTAGTTTAGTCATCTGATGGTTTACTGGGATATGGCCACTGGGCATACTACAGTTTCTCAGAGCCACAGGGAGAGCTGGATGACAGATGGACACCAAAGGTGGATGAGCAGTCCTGAAATGGGATCAGCAGGTCCTCCCGCCAGAGGTGCTAGGCTTTCCTAAGTACCCCATTCATCCCAACAGCATGGTACCTTTTTCTGTTCTTACCACAGGGTAAAGCACAGCAGATGAAAGTCTGGGCCTGGTGAGTTTTCGGTGATGGCCTTAACTTACAGTTCATTTACAAGTTGCCGTAATTGTGCCATCAGAAGATAGTCCGGACACACAGCTTCTTACCTGTTTTCTGCTGTGACAGGGGTCAGTAGCAGTTTTGAAAGTATAAACAAAGAAATCAATCAGGCCACCAGAGTGTGATTGGCCAACCTTGACCAAGCTCTGAATTGTGAACTCCTTGTTCATTTACCTTAACGGTGTGTTGACAGCCTGCTGTTTTTCTTAGATATGAACATGGGAAACAGGCTAGTATATACTATCCTCAGAGGTCATCAATTATTTATTTCATGCTTAGAATATTTTGTCCTAGAGATGAAGAGACTCCTAGTAGACAAACATCTGGCACACTTCCTAAAACTTAATGTTCAATTTAGGGTACTTGACCTGTATTTCAAGTCAACAATCCAAGGAAATTCAACAAGTATGTGCTAAGTGGACATTCCAGGATGATGTCAAACGGATATGAAATAAACATGGAGAGAAGAGGGAGCTCTTCACTGAGGGCATGGATTTTAGGGGGTGCTGTGGGAGGCCTGAGGAGAGAGAAAAGGTTTTGAACAGTCAGTGGGGCGAATGGAATAGAGAATCAATGAGAGAGAAGAAGGATTACCCTGCAGTTATGAGGTTCCAATTGAGATCAGATAACATAAACTCATCGTGGATACAATCAGCATGGTTTCGGGACAGGTTTGCCAAGGAATTGAGCTTGGGAAAGGAGGGGAATATAGCCAGATAGCAGTAATGACCTGGTAAAGGACTGAAGGTTAAAGAAACTGGTATCTGGGGAGAACAAAGAAAAGGATGATGGGTCAAAAAGCATAAGGAAAGATGAAATAATACGAAATTACAATCAGATAATGGAATTCTGACATTCATAAACAAGAAATACTTGTGGGTGGTAGCAAGGTAAAGGGCATGGGCATCTCTGTGTATGGTTGAGCTAAAGTGGAGGAGTAGATCAAGGGAACTGAGTGGACTGAAGAACTGGGAAGTTAGAATACTTGAAGGAACATCAACATGTAAGTTGAGGTTCCCTAGGATGAGAGCAGGGGTTGGGGTGAATTCACTGACAACAGAAGGAGAGAAAGTTCCTCAAGATGGCAGAGGGAGCAGAAGTGTCCAGTTCTCTTGCAGCTATTCCAGCAAAGGTTAAAAAGGGCACTACATTAAAAAATGATTAAGAAAGTTAAGGAGAAAATACAGGAAGTATTTAGCCAGCCCAAGTGAGGGGAATGGGTTAGGGGGAAGAGGCAGAAGCCTGCAAGCACTAGGAAAGGGATCCAGCCAGAAAAGTGCAGTGGATACAGTAGCCTCACAGTTCCAACAAAGGGGGCAATTCAAAGAAGCCTAGAGCCTGAAGGTGTGTGTGTACCTGGGGCAGAAGAATCTGGTCAGGAATTCCTGGATCCTAAAGCTGTGTTACTCTGAGCCCTCAGTGTGGCTTGGGAGAGGTTACTGAGTGATGGTGATACAGGGAGATTCTGGAAGAAGTAGGGAGCAAAGAGTAGTGAGTAAGAGGATGAGAAAGAAAGTATAGACAGGAAGGATTGACAGGAAACAGTGTCAGGAGGGGACCAGGTCTCAGTGAGTGTCAGATGTAGGAGTGAGAAAAGATAAGGTTTAAGATGAAAGGAAGTTGGTTAACTATGCACCAAGCATTACAGAAGGCACAACAGAACGGTCTAGCAGATATGGGATGATGGTAGAGCCATCAAAGAAAGGAAGAAGAAAGGTGTGGAATCAAAAAAACCAGAAGAGGTGCTGGTTTTACTCAGAAGGGCCACTTTTCATTAGATCCTGGAACAAAGAAGAAGCTGCCAAGTTCATTTGAGGCTACTGGTCACAAACATAGGCTTATAATGTTAAAAACAAGAACACTAAACAAAAAAACATGCTTCTTCCAGCAAATACAAAACAGTAAACTAAATTCCTAAACCTTCTCCTAGATCTTTAAGAACCCCAAACCACCTCTCTTAGCAGATCTTGTCTCCTTTCTTACACTAAAAAAAAAATTCCATTTATTCGCAGAATGTAGCAGATCATGTTTGTGTGTGGGGATGTTTGTGTATTATGTTTTGATTTGGTATATGATTTCCTCCATTTATTTTAGTTCGTCTACATAGCATGACTATAGTGAAAATGTATTCAATAGGAAAGTATATGTAGAACCTATACAGAACTGTATGCCGTCTTGGGGAGGGAGGGAGGTAATGGGGGGTAGTTGTGGGGGGGTTAAAATCTTAATTTTATGGTAGTGATTGTAGAACATTAAAAAAAAAATTCCCATGTACTATGAATTTTCTCCTCTCTTGTTAACCCATGTATTATGAGTTTTCTCCTCTTTCCTTTTCTGTATCTCAAAACGTCTTTACTCCTCAACTTTCTTCCTTTGCCCCCATCTCAGAGGATGAGGTATGTGGTCCACTCTCTCTTGTTTGGGACACCACTCTCAACTGGTTCTCCCTCTGCCTATCTGACGATGCTTTCCCTGCCTCCTTTGCTGGATCTTCTTCCAGATCATGCCAACTTGTAGGGGTCCCACAGGGTTTTCTCCTGGGACCTCTTCTCTGTACATACTACTACAATTGGTGATCTCATTAGCTCCCACAAATTTAATAACTATCTCTATGCTAATTCTCAAATCTACCTATCCCATCCCAACCTCTCTTGTTCAGTCATTCAGTTGTTCAGTTGTGTCTGATTCTTCATGACCCTGTGGATCATACTCTTTGTGAGATTTTCTTGGCAAAGATACTGGACTGGTTTGTCACTTCCTTCTTCAGTGGATTAAGGTAAATGGAGGTTAAGTGACTTGACCAGGGTCACACAGCTAGTAAGTGTCTAAGGCCTGATTCGAAGTCAGGTCTTCCTGACTCCAGGTACAACACTATCCACTAAGCCACCTAGCTGCCACTCTGATAACCTCCAAGCTTGCATCTCCAGCTGCCTTTCAGATATCTCAAACTGGATGTCCAATAGATAGCTTTAAACATGTCCAAAAAGGAACTCATTATCTTGCTCCCTTAGCATTCCCCCCACTTTACTATTACTGTAGAAGGCAATGAAATCCTTCCCAACCTTCCAGACACATTAGCAGGGAGTCACCCTCTATTCACTATCTCACACACCACATTGCCAAGGCTTAACAATTTCACCTTTGTAACGTCTCTCAGATATACCCCATTCTCACCTGTGACACTGAAAGTTCTCTAATATAATAGGCTCTTTCTACCTCATGCCTGGAGTATTGCTATAGCCTGAAAGTGGTCCTTCCCTCCTCATGTCTCTGCCCAATCCAATTCAGCCTTCAGTCAATCACCAAAGTGGTTTTCCTAAAGCTCTGCTCCAACCATGACTCCTCCCTGCTCAATAAATCTCAGTGGCCCCTTGTCATCTTAAGGATAAAGTGAAAAAATGAGAAAAAAAAACAACCCTGCTTGGTATTCAAAGCCCTTCATAACCTAGTCCCTTCCTACTTTTCTAGCGTTCTTACACCTTACTCTCTACCTTGTGCTTTATGACCCGGTGACACCAGCGTCCTTGCTACTTCATCCCTTGTTTCTCAGTATTTTCTCCAGTTGTCTCTAATGCCTGGAATGTTCTTCAACTCTGCTGACTTCCCTGGCTTCCTTTAAGTCCCAACTAAAATCTCATCTTCTACAGAGAAGCCTGTCTCAACCCTTCTTAATTCTAGTAACTTCCCTCTATTATTTCCTATTTATCTTTTATGTGGCTTATTTGTATATATTTGCTCATTGTCTCCCCCATTAGATTGTGAGCTCCTTGAGGGCAGAGCCTGTTTTTTGCCTCTTTTTTTTTATCTTAGCACTTTGCAGAGTGCCTAGAACACGGTAGGTATTTAATGTTTGATTCACTGATTCTCTTTGTCCAGGCTACTTGTACCCTTAAGCCCATCAATTCCCATCTCCTCTAAGAACTTGACCTATCAATTACTCTTTCTCTTATGTTGAATATCTCCCTATATACTAGTTCCCTTCTACTTAAATATCTCTTTATATCTGTTATCCCCTTCCCACAAACAGGTTCATGCTTCTCCCATCCTTAAAAATCCTGAACTTGACCCTGCCATCCCCATCCAATATTTCTCTTCCCTTCCACAAACTCTAGTTTCCTCCACTGCCTTACCACTTTTTCACTCCTTAACCCTTCTAATCTGCTCTTCTGACCTCTCTTCTCTCAAAATGTACTGATTGTCTCAACTGCAAAGTCTGAGGACTTTATCCTCAACATTTCTGCTTTCTCAAGATTTCTCAACAATCTTAACAGTTCAACTTTGGACTAGTAGGTCCCTTCTGTATATTCTCTCCTTTGGTGGTTTCCATGACAACACTGGTTTTCTTTCTATTTCTCTGACCACAAATTCTCAGTCTCCTTTCTCCCCAAGGCTATATTCTCCCTTTCCTCTCTAGGTTCTTCCTTTCTCATTACCCTCTCTCTCTTCATGATCTTATAATCTTTATGGTTTAAATGATCACCTCAATGCAGATGAATCCCAAAGGTATACACCAGGGATGGGGAACCTGCAGCCTGAGGACACATGACTGAATCAAAATTTCACAATATTCAAAGACCCACACTTGAAGACCTAGAGGGTCACATGTAACCTTGAGGATTTGTTCCCCATCCATGGTATACACACATATATACATATGTACACACACACACATATATATATACACATACACAAACCCATACCCACACATACACTCCCCTGTTCTTTCTTCTGAATAACACTCCTGTACCTTCTATTACCTGATGGACAATGGAAAGAACTGGATTTGGAGTCAGATGATCTGGGTTCTGATTCTTTCTACAATACTTGGGACCAGTGTGATCTTAGACAAGTCCCTTAAGTTTTCTGGTCTCAACATCCTCATCTGTAAAATGAGGGAGATAACTTGGAAGCTCTTTAAGGTGCCTTCCAGCTACAAATCCATGACCCTACTGATGCTTCTAACTCATTATGTCCAAACCCCAGCTCACCATCTTCCCAGGTGGACTCACCCTTCCATCCAAACTTCTCTCTTTCTGTTGAGATCACCATTGTCACTCCAGTTTCCCTGATTAGTGGTTCTCAAGTCACCTTTGAATCTTCCCTTCCTCTTCTTCCTTGTCTCTCTATGTCCAATCGATTGCCAAATGCTATCAATTCCATCCTCACCTTTCTCCTCTACTGATGGTTGCTGTCTTAGCTTAAACCTTACTTTCCTCATGCTTCTACTGCAATATCCTGCCTGCCCCCTCACACAACAGCCAATAACTCACCACAACTAAGTACAGTCATGATAGCCAGGGTGGGTTTTTGGGGGGGGGGGGAGGGTGTTCCTGGAAATATGATCTTGTAGATATAGGGAATTCCCTGTAAGAAAGCCTCTCTCTACCAGTGTAGATCAGCAACTGTTCTGCAACTTAGCATCTTTGAGAGTAGCTTGGGGCATGGGGCTATTATGTGGATTACCATTCATGTGGCCCGTATGTGTCAGAAATGGGTCCAAATTTAGATCTACTTGACTTCAAGGTCCACTCTCTCTCCACTACACCACGTAGCTTCTCTAACCATGTCATTTTTCTACTCCAAAATATTTGGTGGTTCTCTATTGCCTCTAGGTTAAAATACAGACTTCTCTAACTTGACACTGAATACACACCACAATGTTACTTGAACCTGCTTTCCCAGACATCCCAAGTACCGGCCAAATTGTACCACCAGCTAGCTAGTCTCCCAACTTGATGTCTCATCTCCCATTTCTGTGCTTTAATGCAAACTGTTCCTCATGGCTAGAAAACACTCTTTGCTCATTTCCATTTCCTTATACATTTTTTTCAAAGCACAACATAATCTCCTCCAAAGCCTGTCCTAGTCCCTCACCCCTAACTCAGCTGTTAGTCCTCTCTCCTTCTTGGAATTTTCCCAAGGGCACTTAGTCTGAGCTTTCCTTTACAACTTTCATTATCCAATTGGTATTATACTTCTTCCATTCTAACTCTTCTAGCTATAAAGACCATGCTTCTATAGCCCTAAATCCTGTGCTTTTCTTTAAAAAAAAAAACAAAAACAAACCTACCTCAGTCCTGACTCTGGAAAGAAGTTCGTATTTGTGTCTGGTTTTAAAACAACAAAAATAAAAACAGAAAAACAAAAAACCCAACAACTGTGTAGCTCCACCTTTGATAAAGTTATTGTGATACTCACAGGGAATATCACAACTTCACAGCCACATTGCTAATACCACCACCATCATTCACCTTGTCTGCTGCTGTTCAGCATACACAGATGGTTCAGGCAACACAACTAAACTTTACTATGAGGGGTTTTTGAGTTATAAGAACTATCATATTTGACATATAAAAGTACACTTCATGCTACTTATTTAGTTTTGCACTGACTTAAACACTAAAGAATTACTTCCAGGTATTTCCAACCAGCCCTCTTTTTTGGACCAATTCAATTCAATTCCACACAACTAAACACCTCACCAAACAAGGCACAGAGTAGGAACTTTAAAGATGAAATAGAATGTTTAACACGGAGTTAAATAATCTTCAGACCTGTTGCCTGAAAGTCATCACCAGAAAGTCAAATGGGTCCAATATATATGCAAATAGGTGAGGAGACATTGGCATAAATGACTATCATATGAGCTATACAGAGGATGAGATGGTCTAAACTACGATTGTTGTTGCGTTTGTCCTTCATTTTTGAAGAGGACCATGGCATCAAGATGATGACATGACTTGCCGTTGACTTTGATTTGAGTGAGGGAGGGCCGTGCAAGGTCACCAACCTGACCTTCTCCTCCAGAGCCATCTGGATCCAGTGGCCTGATATTCATCAGGATGACTGGAGATGACCCAGGATGTACTGGGAGACCCTGGTCCTTTCAGGCTAAGGTCTTACAGCATTCTCACTTTGAGTGGGATACACCCATTCAATGAATAGGCTTCTTTAAGTAGTTGCTCAAAAATACTAAATAAAATGCTAAACTAGGATGCAAACAAGCAGCAATGAGAGGCGTTCCCATGTTTACCACTTGTATCTAAAATAAACGTCAGAACAACTCTGAAAGACTTAGACCTCTGATCAATGAAATGAACAGTGGTCTCATGAGAAAATGGGCTGTCCACCTCCTGTCAGAGAGATGAAAGACTCCAAATACAGACGAAGACATTTTTTTTAACATGATCAATGGGGGAATTTGTTTTTCTTGATATACATGTTTATAACAAGTTTTTTTTTCCCTCTCTTTTCTAACTTGGGAAAAGAAGGATGGGATGGAGAGAAAGCACATTGTCATTGACTGAAAAATTTAAAAATAACATAAAGGTCAGTAAGCATGAACACACTGTTCATCTCGGCTTCCAAACCACCAAGGTAAAATAACAGAGTATGTATAGCCAATTAATTTTTTTTTAAAAAAAGTTTATTTGTTACAAAATGTTAAATACTGAAGCTAAAAACATATAAATTCAATCCAGGCTATATTAAAAGACAAACATACCCTCCTGTTTGTGAAATTGTTAAAAGTTGAAATTCAATGCATGCCTTAATGAAATAAAAATAACTCTTTTAAAAAACATTTTAAGCTAATATACTATGAGTTCAGTGTGTATGTATTCAGCTACAACTGAAATATTAAATCTGACCTGGAAGGTAAAGTTACTGCATTCTTTGAACATCTTCCAATATGAATACAAAATCACCCTGCTGGTTAGGATCAAGTATCTTATGCTGATGTATTCAGATGCTATCACTAAAAATTCTGTATTTCAAGTTTAATCTCTTTACTGTATGAACACAATGTAGTTAGGAGTGCACAAAGAGTTAAACAGAATGGGCCTGGACCAGAAAGAAAAGACCTCGGTCTTACTGTATACAGTATTCTCTAATTAAAATGGTTGTTAAATATATCCTAAAAGAAGCAGAGATTAGCTCAAAGCACCTATTTAACTAGATAACTCTGTCATACACACAAACACATGCATACATGTACACAAACACACAAGCTAGAACTTACTTTGAATAACACTCATTTCCTTCAAGATATTTTACAGGCATTTTCAAATACATTTTCTTGTGCTTTATTCCCAACTTTTTAAGAACTTCCAAAATTTTCATCTGAAACAGTCCAAAGGGATTTGAAGCTTATAACTAATTAAAAACTGAACTGGTTACTGATATGATGGGCTCCAGAGCATATCACAGTTAGATTTGTGAATCATAGCCAAACAAGGGAGTGGTACAGCATTTTCATAATAAAACCCATGCTCAACACCAATAATTCACTTCCAAGTCCAACTTTCTGCTCAAGACCAAACACAAATTAAATAGATATTTCTGTTCAATTTAAATAATAAGATTTTCCAGGAACAATTTTATTTTGTCTATTAACTAACATACACAATTTTTATTGTCTTCAGTTTAAAGCCATTGACTTAGAATTTAAAATGAAGACATTTCTATGAGGGAGAAGGAAATGCTTACGAAGAATGAAATGTTGCTTTTGCCTAAAAACATCTATAATCTACATTTCTAAATTAATCCTTGCCAAACAGAATTTATCATTGGTGGATTAACTCATGGAATTTCAATGAAAAAATGACCCCAAAAGGAGTCCCCATCATTTCCCCAAGCCACCCAACTGAGATCCAGTTTGCTGGTTATCTAACTGGGTTATCTAACTATCTGCTGGGAAATTGTACATCCTAGGCATCCAAAGGATAGATTTTTGCCATTTTGCTAAATGTTATACTCAAATTTTCCTTGACAAGTGTTCAAAGGTCTCTTCTTGATTTATAGAGGAGAAAGTTAAAAGAAAGATTGTAGGAGATAGAAAAGAAATGTGCCCACCCATATAAAGCAATCGGGATCTTTTCAAACTTGTGAGTTTTACCAACACATCTATTGATACATTTAATGTAGAAGTGAAACAGCCCTTCCTCCCTTCTCCCTCCCTCCCTCCTACTGCTAGTTTCAGTGGATGTGGGTCCTAAGACTTTCCTGTGACTTGCATTCCTTTCTTGGAACTATTTGTTTTTTTCTGAATAGTCTTGTGAAAGAGTCTTACTAGTACTCTCCAGAGTCATTTCAAGTCAGCCCCACAATCTTGTCTAGGTTTTTTTTAAACAAGGATTCTAATCACCAGAGCCCTAGTGCTGATCTACACATAGATAAGGGCCCTGTCATATCTCAAGCTTAGAAAATTATTTACAATCTTTAAAAATCCCTTGAGTGTTTATAGTGAAAACATTAGGAAGTACCTTTGCCTGTAAATGTCTTTAACCCCTTTACCTTCCTAGTATCGTTCTGATCAATATCACACATGTGGCCATATAACATATTGTCATTTGCACACACAAAAAATTTGAAGTAAAACTTTGACAGGTCATTGTACTCTCATACTTACCTGTCAAAGGTAGGCCTGGACTGCTCTGGCAGAGCAGGACCCTGGAAGGTGGCACCTTACCAAAAGTCAAGTAATTCTCCTATCATGCAAACTTCCCTCCAGCATGCCCCCTTCCTTTCCTTTAGTATCACTGCAGTGATTCTTCAGACAAAGGGAATATTTGAGCAAAAGACAGTGCTACATTCCCTGCTCCATCAGGAATCTAGTTGGAAGCACCAGAGGCCCAAAGAGATGGTGAAGGGGTTGGAGAAAAGTTGGGTAGCTGAGAAGAAAATCCCAGAAGATCACTTCAAGGAGATCACTTGACACAAACGTAAATATAAGTGGCATTTTACTTCCAAAATCTCAGTATACGTGTACCCTCCTGGGGCAGCTCTTAGGGCAGCCCCAAATCTGGAAGGTGGCAGAGGTTCATGAAATTCACCACTATGGAGAGAGCCACAAAGATTTTCTCAACGTCCCCTACTTTAATATGACCATTAGATATAATGGAATTCATGTTTACTAATACTAGGCCATTGGTTTTACAAAAACTAAATTAAACATTTCTTACCCAGTTCACAATATTATGGAAGCAACAGAGCGTTTTAAAAGAAGTAGCTGCACAGCAGCTTTCTAGGCTGAGATAAAACCTTATTCTAGCCTACAGTGTATTTGGATCCCTTTTAAGATTACAGGAGTAGTTATCTCAAGAGAACTAGCAAGCTCACACTGTACCATATGGTTGTCTGCTGAACATATGGGTATTAATTTCTACCCACAGATCTTCTAGTCTTCACAGTCAAACAGAAATACAATCTTCGAGTTACATTACTATGCAACGACATTTCCGGGAGTGAACATACTTCCTGTATTCTGCAAGTTGTTTCAAATATAAGTTGGATGGCCATCTGTGCATCTCAACAAAACTGCGTTCTTCCGCTAAAATTTTTTGGGGAGGAAACAGTATTAGATATAAAATATTTTAACAAAAAAACCTACATGCAACCAAAGATTCCAAAAATTCCTTTCAAACATGTTTTAAATATTATTCCTTCAAGTCTGCCTTAGTTTGTACAAGTTCTAAGTCTATTGAAATTTTTATTTAATGCTGCTAACAGGCTACAATAAAGAGCAACTCTGCCATGCAATATTTTTCAGTTTATAAAGCTTTTTTCTACACAGCAAATCTATGAGTTATGCCATGTCAATATTACTGCACCATTTTACAACGGGGGCAATCATGAGGCTCTAAGACATTAAATGGATTGGCCAGCAAGTGGTACAGGTAAGATTCAAACCCAGAGCTTTTGATTGCAAGTCAAGCCTTCTAACACACACACACATATTATGTAACAAATACCCCAGTCATAAAGAATGCCCTTCTTGGAAAACACTTTCCAGATATAAAGAAGGAGGAATGGAGAAATTCTAGAATACCCTGGAGATAATAAAAACTGGGCAAGTGAAAATTGTTTCCTGGCTAACTCTGCACCACTAACAAGAAATTTCAAAAGAAAGAAATACAACAGTGCTTGGTAGGGGAGCTTAATCTTGCCTTTGGTTCTTTGTGCTCTTTTGTGGGCTTTTGGTGACATTTAATGTTGCTAGCCAGCCCTTAGGAAAAAAAAAAGGGGGAGAAAATGGCTGATGAGCCTCTCACTACAGAAAAGCGACCTGTGAAGGCTTTTTGACACTCAAAAGCATCTGGGACTAGAGAAGCAAGAGGAAGGAAGCCACGAAAGGGCAAATGGTAAAGTACAAAAGCCATTTATGCACAGCATAAAGACAGTGTAATAAGGTCATATAGAGTCCAAGGGAATCACCAAGGACTGCTGAGGGGTTCCTGTATTTCAAAGAACAGTGCTTTACCCTCAAGAATTGAATCTGTGTAATAATAACAGGTTTCTATTGGAAATGTAGATCCAGGGCGAGTTGTTAAAAGATTTTACCTTCTCTTATCTAACCTACTAAAACTGGAAACCTAGGTAAGAGAAGGCTGTCTTCATTTGGCCCCACTTAAGTTTGCCAAATTTTTCATGTGTTGAAACCTATTTAGTAGCAGCACGTAAGCTGAAGGAAGGGGAGAGTACACAAACACAATCTGAGCAAGACCCAACAGCAGTGACACCCTCCATGTGGACCACCTCTGCAAAGCCCCAGGAAATAGACCAAAAGGGACCCAAGTGGCTAGGCTGCACTTACAGAGTTAGTTCACAGGGAACTTTCTGGGATATTCCCTCACCCTCCACACCCACTTCCTGTATAGGACTTGGCAGAGCTAGGATTTAGAATTTAGGTCTCCCGATTTCTAGCCTAGAGCTCTTTATTCTAAAGGCAAATAAAATGGTAGGGGACAAGGAAGTCAACAAGTCTTTATTAAGTGCCTTCTATGTGCTGAGCACTGTGCTAAGGAAGAAGTAAAGGAACTAGTAGAACAAAGGTACGAAAAACATCTGAGAAAGGAATAGAGAAGTAACAAAAGGCAGGGGAGGGGGTAAATGGACTGCACTTCAGCTGTGGGTAACTTTTATCTGGATTTGAGAATTCTACTTAATCAGAATTTTAAAAGATGAATTTCACAGGCTCAAAGCTGTAGAGCCTTTGGGATCCAGAGGTCATCCAATCCAAGCCCTTCTTGGATCCATTTATAGGCAGTTAGGTGGCTCTGCCCAGTGGCTAGAGAGCTGGAGACAGGAAGACCAGAGTTCACACCACCTCAGGCAGTTACTTCTTGGAGGATTTTGGGTAAGCTACTTAACCTCTGTTTGCCCAAGTTTCCTCATCTGTAAATAATGGGTATAATAACAACAGCACCTATCTCTTGGGCTGTTTCTCTGAATCAAATGAATTATTTGTAAAGCACTTCGCAAACCATAAAGCACCATTCCAATTCTAACTATTATTTGACTTGATCAAAGGGAAGCCTAGGAAAATTTGGTAATATGCCCAAGGTCACACAGATAGAAAGCACCCAAGGCAGAAAAAATGTGAACTCTGGCTCCAGAACCTGTGCTCTTTCTGCAAGGGCAAAGACGAGGGGACTACATTAAATGAAAATGGGGGCAGGTGGATGATAGAAGAAGGGGCAATTCAGGTAGACTCAAGGGCCCCTGGAGAGAGGAGGTGGAAAGGTACCTAAGACAAACCTTTTCTGCTTTCAATTTGCCCTAGAGAATTAAAAGCAAAACACAACAAAACACGAAGCCTGACATTTCTAAAAGCAAAGCTATGCAGAGATGTCTATCAATCACAAGGACCTAAGATAAAGGACTTCAGGTTCCAGGTCCAAGTTCCATAAGACTAGTAGGTAAGAATTAATACTGACTTAAGTTTAATGGGGGGGTCTATTCAATCCCTAGGTACATACCTGGCTAAGAGGTACAAACTAACATTAAAAAACAGAACCAAACTCAAGGTCATTGGCATGTGCACCAAGGCTGGAGCTCAACTTTGTATTACAAATGCTGAAGCAACAGGAATGAAACAAAGCCTCTCCAGAGTTAGGAGATCTTAGCCATCACCTTAGGTCAACCTCCCATAGACAGTAGTCCTTCAGCAGTCATTCAACTGCTGCTTTAAGATACAAAACTCAGAAATTTATGCTGGAAATCATTCTTTATACCACTATTACATGAAGCAATTCTATGTCCACACTTCTTTGTTACAGCAATGAGTACTTCCTTCAGCTCGAGAAGGTTCCTTTTAGAAAGGTCAAAGTTGAATTTCCAATTTATGAATTAAGTATGCATAATTTAGGGGCTTAAAGTTTCATTCATAACAAATATTGAAGTATATACTGCTAATTTCTAAAATGGGCTAATTTTTATACCAACATGTCATCCAAATTTACGATGATCATATATAAATTGTTTTATGGTTTGGAAGGAGCGTCACATGTTTTCTCATTTTAGCCCCCCAACTCTGTGAAGTGCTATTATAATCCCCATTTTACAGATAGGGAAACTGAGGCTGAGAGAGTGTAAGTGACTTTCTCAGGTCACACAACTATCAAGTTTCCAAGGCAGTGTTCCCTCAAACTTAGGACTTCCTGACTTCAAGTCCTGAGATCTATCCCCTACTTGTACTTTCAATAGATAACTTGGTAATCTGCAGATACTTACAAGTTTTAGATACATACTACTTGCCCCCTTTTCCTTATCTAGATTACAACAGAAATCAGAGAGCTATGTAAGCTAAAAAACCATGCTATTTGCCTAGAAGGCAAATCCACAATTTTCTTCTGCTTGGGCACCAATAGCAATACAGTGATGACAATATTAAGGACTTTGATGTATGACAGATGATTAATTAGACTTCTATTTTATTCCAATCAGTATTAATCAGTCTGATATGATTTCACAGGGATAGTGATTGTAAGTTCTGTATATTAGGCCCCAGAGCTGTGAACTAGTAATTATAAAGTTCATTTGCCTAACTACAGGAATGCTGATGACCAAACTCAGTGTGGGTGGGATGCCCTAATGTGATATGGAAAGTCCTCCAACTTATTTTTGTACCTCTGGATCATCCTTTTTTGTCCAATATGAACAGGGGAGCATCTCATGACCACTCAGTAATAGGAGATGATCACTGCCTTGCCCATCCTGTGACCATTCATATTGATGCATGATGATGGTCTATCAACCAATGAGATTCTGTATTTTACCATGCCTCTTTTGCATATTTTGGATATTAAACCCCATAAAAGTAAGGCCTTGGGGAAAGGAGGTTATCTCTGATCATAAGGCAGATCTGAGATCTACTTCATTAAAGGGGGTCAGGGACCCTTTAATAGAGTGTTACTGGCTGGGATCTCTGCCTCAGTGATTTTTCTTGCAGATTGGACAATTTTGGACCTCACAGATTTCACTAGGGCAAGAATGTTCATCAATAATCCACAGTCTTAGAACAGAAGGCCACAAATTTAGAGGTAAAAGAGATTCTAAAGGCCATCTAGACCAAATCCCTTCATTTTACAGATAGGAAAACAGAGGATCAGAGATCTGTCTAAGGTTAAGTTAACAGAGATGACCAAGTTAGGATCTCAACCTGGATCCTTGCTCCAAAGCCAAGGCTGTGTACCATGACCTTTATCTGAAAGGTTATACAACATTCACTTGATCACAGAACTAGTAAGTGCCAGGGTCAAATTTGAATCTGGGTGGTCTGGATTTTATTGATATGTACTTTATTTTTATTTGTTTTGGAGATTACTGAAAATGTCAAAAAAAAATTTTAAAAGCTATCTTTTTAACATGCTCCAAGAAACTGACACTATTATATATCTGTTTATTTTTCCTTACTCCTATTTTTCACACTGATTCAGTGATTCCCTACTCTCCGGCTATCTCTTTCTTGCCAACCTCCCTGCCATCTTAGAGAAACTTCTGCCCTTAGAAAAATTTACCCCCTGCACCTCCAATTTGTATCCTTTGCAATTAGAGCAGTGCTTGACACACAGTAAGTATACAATAAATGTTTTTTTTTCATTTATTCAATTCACTAATTCACAATAACATGTCTTATTTCTGTGAGAAACATGGTCTAAGTCAATGGTATCAAATTCCTAGCCTGTTGGCCCAAACCAGATTAAAACTGAGAAATGATTAACAAAATAAATAAAAATACAACACAACGCAGATAATGTTAATTTGTGGTTTTCTAATATGCTGCCCACAAGGATGTTTCTATTTGAGTTTGACACCACTGGTCTAAGTAAATAACAAATCTACGAGAACTATGTCTTTAATTAAGCCAGAAGGAGATCAGTTTTGTGTCCCCTCCAAGATGACTGAAATCATAAAAGTATCTTGGGCTGGCCCCAAGGTGATCTCATTTGTAAGGCATGTGGAGTACAAGGAAAGAGCATGTGACAGGGAAAACAGGAAACCTGGGTTCAAACCATAGCTTACGTAGTTACTGGAAAACGGGCAGGCCACCTCCCTTGCTGTGACAACTGAGTTTCCTAAAAGGACAGGGTCATTGGCATGAATATTAATATGTATGTGCATGGATCCTAAGGCCACCATTAAATCAGATCCTGGTGGAGAACTCCAGGGAGAGTTCAAATACCACTAAACAGCGGTATTATCAGGAAGGACAGTGATGGGGGTCCTCTGCAGGCATACAGGTCATCAGCACCTCCTCTTTCACCATATTGGGTCATGCTTCTTACTAGGAACATATTCATACTCATACAATTACATATATTCAAATATATTAATCTATCTAATCAGCCACTATTGTTTCAGAGCGTTGCTTAGTGAGCAGTTTTACAATCACCAAGGCAATTCTTGGCTGGGGCTCAGGGTGAACAAAAGACAATGACTTATTCGACATAAAAATTCATAGAGCAAAGAGAGAGACTCTATCCTGGATCTTTCTTGGCAAATGAGTTAGCATCTTTGATTGGGGAGGCTGAGACAAGCTGAGGTTGGCATGGGAGTTTGGACCGTGGCCATTTCCCCTTCCTCTTGTTTTTGGGTTTTTGTTGTTTTTTTTTTTTTGCCAGGCTGCTTTGAAAGGAAAAAAGAAAATAGTTTTTCAGAGTAGAGAAGCTGAGGGAGGAAGGAGAAATTCATTATATACAAGGCTAAATAGAGAGATGATCAGCCCACCGCCATGACCGTCATTAGCCTAGCACTAGGAAGAAACTAAGCTTAAGTCCTTTAATAAATAATTTAAGTACTATATAAAAGGATCTATTTTTTCTTCTGAACATTTTGAACCACTGTAAATGGAAGATTTTAGGGCAACTATGTGACGCAGTGGGTAGAGCCCCAAGCCTTGAGTCAGGAAGACCTAAGTTCAAATCCAGCCTCAGACATTTACAGCTGTGTGACCCTGGGCAAGTTATTTAACCCTGTTCGACTCAGTTTCCTCATCTGTAAAATGAGCTGGAGAAGGAAATGGCAAACCACTCCGGTATCTTCGCCAAGAAAACTCCAAATGGGTCATGAAGGGTCATACATGACTAACTGATTAAACAATAATAAATGGAGGAATGAAGTGGAAGTGGCTTTTCTTTCTGTGGCAGAGTTATCAGTACTGAATATTATCTACATGTCAAGCTTTATTGTTCTCATCACAAGCACTGACCATGTGTGTTGGCAAGAAGAATATTCCACAGCCTCCAGAGCAAATATTCTGTGACTTGGCAACATGTGGAACAAATAAAAACAGAAGACACCCAGTGTATGAGCATAGCAAATAGATTGGATAATGAGGATCATAGAGAAGGAAAAAAACAAGAAGTACATGAGAAAGTCTGGTGATTATGTAGCTAGAAATGGGGTGCCCTACTTATCCAAAGCCTGGTTGGCCTTTTTCTTGCCTGTCTCCAGGGAGATTGTAAGGGCAAAGGCCCTTCTAATCCAAAGGCAACATGTAGCCCATGATGAGGGGCCCCTATCTTTGCTTCTTTGTATTTATTCTTTCTTGTTTGGGGTGAAAAAGATTGGTGATGACCTTGTATGCTTTCCAAGCTCAGGAAGAGTGGCCACCAGAGTGTAGAGCTGTAGTCTCTGCTGCAATTTGTTTGGAGCTTGGTGGTGAGGTGTGAGAGGCAGAGCCAACAGAAATAGAGATAAAGGATCCTCTACCCACTGGCCATGCCACATTTGTAAGTAAACTTGTGGAGAAGGAGGGAGGGACAGAGAAGGAGGGAGAGGAAGAGAGAGAGAGAGAGGAAGAGAGAGAGAGAGAGGAAGAGAGAGGGAGAGAGAGGAAGAGGGAGAGGAAGAGGGAGAGGGAGAGGGAGAGGGAGAGGGAGAGGGAGAGGGAGAGGGAGAGGGAGAGGGAGAGGGAGAGGGAGAGGGAGAGGGAGAGGGAGAGAGAGAGGGAGAGGGAGAGGGAGAGAGAGAGAGAGAGGGAGAGGGAGAGGGAGAGAGAGAGAGAAAGAAAGAGAGAGAGAGAGAGAGAGAGAGAGAGAGAGAGAGAGAGAGACAGCTCATATGTGTGTGTATATGAGGGGTAGGGGTGGAGGACTGAAGGGGTAGAGAATGCTATATATAGAAATGGTGTTAAGGCTGACCTCACTCTCCTCTCCCCAGAATAGAGCTGGTATAAGAGAGAGGGTTTTTTGTGGGGGAGGAGAAAATATCTGTACTTCTGTTCTTGCTTTATCTTCAAAATAAATATCTCTTTGTTAAAGCTAATTGATGTTAATTAGTTAAATGAAACTGGTGTGCTAATCAGTGTCTAGTAACAGTAGAGGGAACACACTGAAATGAGGGTTTGAACTGATAACATTTGCCACCCCTATTTTCCCAGTTTCTCCTAGAGCTCTTAAGGAGGGATGGCATAGCCAGTTTCATTCTGGGAGAGGTAGGTTGGAGCCACCACTACATGAACAGTTTCATAGTCTTGAAATCAGGGTCACTCACTGAACATGAAGGACTTTCAGGTTGTTTTCTTACATGTGAACTCTATTCTGGCATTTTGCACCTAGGTAGCTCAGAGGATAAAGGATTGGGCCTGGAGTCAGGAAGACTTCCCTCTGTGAGTTCAAATTTAGCTTCAGCTGTATGACCCTGGGCAAATCACTTAACCCTGTCTGCCTCAGTTTCCTTATCTATAAAATGAGCTAAAGAAGGAAATGGTAAACCACTCCAGTGTCTCTGGAAAACCCCCAAAGAAAAACCCCAAATGTGGTCCTGAAGAGTTGGACATGACTGAAATGATTCAAATACAGAAAGTTTGGCATGCAGGTACTGATAGCCCTGTGAAAAGAAGGAAAAACACAATATTGACAAAAAGTGAGGCAGGGGAGCATTTGTCAAATGCAAATTCCACTTTAATTATCTTTTCAATGGTTTAAAATGTTTGAAAGAAAAATGAAGATATCTTCTTATAGGACTTAAAATTGTTCCTTAGCAGTGTTTTTTCCCAACTCAATAAAAGATCTAATACAATAGTAAAGCTGATTAAATATATGAAGACAATATCCCCAAATAAGAAACGTGGCCAAATACAGCAGAAGAGGAAGGCCTGAGCAGTACAGGGTCGGATGGCCCGTGCCCCACACAGGTACCCTTCCATCACTGTTCTCTTTACAGAATTAGCAGTGCCACTCCCTGATATGTTACTGTTTGACTATATTTTTCAGCTGATTCTTTTGATTCCACATCACATGCTCTTTCCACTGGGCTCCACCTGTCTTACAAATGAGATCACCTTAGGGCCAGTCATCTTGGAGGGGACACAAAAGAGAACTCTTTGTGCCGTGTCCCACTTTCTCATGAATGGTGTAGAAATGCATGTATTCTGCACTTAAACCACATATCTCAGAGAAACAAAACATGTTATTATAAATTAGTGAACTGAATGGACGAAAAAGCATTTACTGCACACTTACTTCGTGCCAAGCATCACACTAATCACTGAGGGTATAAACTGGCAGCCTCAGAGCCGGAGGGGGAGAGGAGCCAGGGCGGAAGTTTCTCTGAGGCAGCAGGGAGACTGGCAAGGAAGAGATAGCTAGAGAGTAGGGAGTCAACGAATCAGTGTGTGAAAAACTGGAGTAAGGAAACACAAATACACACACACACACACACACACACACACACACACACACACACACACACGTAATTTTCCTAGGGTAAGTTCTAAAAATACAGCATTTACAATAAATATTCAATGTTTTCAGTGATCAATGTTTTTTTTTTTTTAAATAAATGTTTTGCAAAAAAGGAAACATAGGATTATGGAAAATGAAAAGCAAAAGTTAAGCTGAAGGGGTTCATGATAGCATAAGTGCAATAATCTTTTCAGATCTTTAAAGAGACATTAAAATCTCAACTAGCTAAACCTCCTCAGGGGAAATGGAATTTGAGTTTTCTCCCTTCTTCTGAGATAAGACAAAATTGTTCCTAACATCCTGCGATCAGGGTGCAAACCTTCTTACTGAGTTAGGGAAAATGCAAATATTCTGTGTTTGTATTTGGCCAAATTATAATACAGCATAGGAATAAAATTATAAAAAGGAAGAATTCCTCAAATGTAGAGGCAGCTAGGTGACACACTGGATAGAGTCCAGCGCTTGGAAAACATGAGTTCAAATCCAGCCTCTTGACACTTAGCAGTTTGTCCTAGGGTGAGTCACTTAACCTCAGCTTGCCTCAGTTTCCTCAAGGGGCATAATAACACCATATACATGTTAGCTATTGTTATTATTACACCTTCCAAGAATTGCAAAACCCTACGTAAATCATCTGTGTAAGGTTTTTATTTCTATTTTACAAATGAAGAATCAAAGACACTGAGGGATCAAGGGTGGCCCAGTCAGGGGCACAAGCTAAAGTAAGGGTGTTCTCTATGCTAATTAAGTGCTTCCTGTTTGCCTCGGGAAGACAGGCCACTTCCTTTTCACTCAGACAGCTAATGGAAGCATTCCTTACCTTTGGGAGGGACAGGTGTGAACTATATTTAAGTAGCCTTTTTTTTCTGCCCAGAAAAGGTTTTCAATAGATATTTGTTGATTTAAAAAAAAAATTTTCTTTTCTCAAGAAAAAAAATCTACATTGTGTTGAGAATTAATAATCACTTAACCAACACACATCAAACACCCACCGTGCTGCAGGTGCTATACTAGGTGCCAGGCATGCAAACCCGCCCTCCTCCAAAATGAAATAAGTAAGCACTACTCTCCAGAAACATACATTCCATTGGCAGAGACAACATGTATTTATATGAGTACAAACAAAAAAAATGACAAAATACATACAAGGTAGTTAAAGACAAGGAAGGAAGGTGCTAGAAGGCTTCATGCAGAAGGTGGTGCTTGAATTGTGCCTTGACAGAAGGCAGAGTATGTGGGGCTTCGTGGAGAAGGGGGCACATTGCAAGCATGGAGGATGATCAGGGCAAAGGCACAGACACCGGAAATGGAGGACCAGTTGGTGAGGAACAAAAAGGCCAGTTTGGCTAGACTCTAGAGTTCAGCAAGGAGAGTAATATATATATAATGAGGTTGTAAAGGTAGGTTGAGGCTAGGTTGTGAAGACTTTTAAAAGTCAAACAGAGGCTATATTTTATCCTAGGGAGATATTGGAGTTTATTGAATAGGTAGTGACCTGGTCAGATTTGAGATTTGGCAGCTGTGTGGGAAAGGATTGGGAGGGGGCAAGAATTGAGGCAGGCAGACCGCTGCAACTGTCTTACAGTCAGAGCGATGAGGGCCCCCACTAAGGTGTGAGTGGACATTAGGAGCTGGTTTCCAGAGATGTTATGGGGATAGGAAGGGCAAGATTTTGCAGATGATTAGGTATGTGGGGTGATGGAGAGTAAGCAGTCAAAGTTACAATCTGAAAGACTAGCAGAATAGACATCCAACAGAGAATTCTGGCAGAGGTCTGGCTGTGGCCAGAAAGACAGTGAGTTCTGTTTCAGACATGTTGAGTCATATGACCCATATATGTAAGAATAAGAACTATTAAACGTCAATAAATAGTCCGCTCTAATAGTTATCATATGTGCTTTCTGTTTCCGTTGTATCCAACTCTTTGTGAGCCCATTTGGGGTTTTCTTGGCAAAAATACTAGAGTGGTTTGCCATTCCTTCTGCAGCTCATTTTACAGATGAAGACACTGAGGCAAACGGGGTGAAGTGACTTGGCCAGGGTCATACAGCTAGGAAGTGTCTGAGGGCAGATTTGGACTCAGGTGTTCTGACTCCAAGCCCTTTAGGCACTCTATCAACTGAGCCACCTAGCTCCTACGTAGTTTCCCATTTTTATTTTTTTATATTTAAACTCTTTGTTTTGCTTTGACAGATCTCATGTACATAATTTTTGCTCCATACATCTTTTGGCTCAAAGCAGTAAAAGTCTAGTTTTTTTTTCCCTAAACTACTTGTTTTCTACATAATCACTTGTCTCTCTCTATTGAGAATATGTGAAAAGCAGTGAGGTGATAAAAACAGACGCACACAAACAAGGTCTCCCTGTCCTAAGGGGGAACATTTCTCCTTCCTTTTCACACACACCAAAGTAAGCTATTTCAGTGAAATCACCATGGAAATTGCTGTTTGTCTCAAATGCTTTGGGCAGGTTGGAAACCGGCTTACCTAGCACAGGCTGAACCATTTACCTTAATGCAACATGTTTAAAAGGAATTTTCACTGTTATTTTCACAAGAACAATTGTACATTTCTGTTAATTATACCTCAAATCTAAGTACTATGATCCCATTACAAAGTTTTCTTTCTTAAAACAGGAATTGGGAAACTACCTGAAAGATCTTGAAAATCTGGCTTTTGGCTGAAGATGAGGTAGTTAGTGGCAATAAAATGAAGGAGCCAGGTTGAAAGGCAATCAGAGTTGTGAAACTGCAAGAAAAAAGGGAATTAGAACAACACTGTAAGTGATGATCATCAATGTTATTAGGATGAGGGAAAGATACAGGAGAAAATAATGCAGTGTCCTATGAACAAATTTAACATGACTCAGGATATGGTGTTCTGGATGCATAGCCAAGGTGTGTGTGTCAGGGATCAGATTCAACTCAGTCTTGATATAGATGAAGCCTTAATGAGTCCATGTGTCAAACAACAGAAAACAGACCTGCCATAACAGCAAGCGTTGTTGTTTTTTTCCTGGAGGTAGAAGCACTCCCTGCGTTGATAACAAAACAATAACATCTCACGGACACACAGTCTTTAGCACCGTTAGCAGGATTCAACAGATCCTGAAGTCAAAAAAACTATTTCTAAAGACTCTGGGGGGTCCCACATACCACAAAATAGGCAAAACAATTCTTTACAAATTGAAATATATGCACCACCAGTGTGCATTCCAATATGAGAATCTGAATGTTGGATTCAAGGACTTCAGTCAGACTTAAAACTAAAAGTTGTAAACGTCAAAACCAAAAGGGAAAAAATGGAAAAACTAAGAAATGTAAAAAAAAAAAAAAAAGGTTCTTTGAATTCAAAAAATACTCAGCTTACAACTTACCTATTCTGCAGCCTACATTTATAAAATCCAATGCCATATGAAACAAACAAATAAAAAACAAATATTCTGCCTCATTTCCTGCTCCAGGACTTTCTTTTAAAATTGACAACGACAGATGCTTTAAACAAGTATGGTATCAGCACAATGAAGGCAGAAGCAGGGAGCCAAGACAGGATCATAACAAAATACCATCTTTTCCATGGCAAGCAAACAAAAGCAAGGGAGAAATGCACACTTGAATACAACAGCTGTGACAAGAGTATACAAAGGTGAGTGCAGGCAGAGCTCTGCGATGAGGCTCGCAAACATGCCCTGTGACAGCAGGGTGTTGGAGCAGCAGCCAGGGGCTGGGGGACCTAGCTTAGCCTTCTCATTTAAAGCTTTGCACCAAAGTCCAGGGAAATCATCAGGCATTCCAACACCTGTCCAGCAGAGGCAAAAGTGGAGGAGGAAAGTGGGGGAAGAAAACAACCCTGGTGGAACCTGGAGACAAGTAGAGGATTCCTATGAAAAATTAAAGAATATGAAAATAGAGAACTGGGGAGGGAAGAAGCAATGTGGTCGTGTCTCTGGAACAGCCACAAAATATCATAGGGAGGAATTAGCTACTACATAGAGTACAGACTTTGATTTTGAGAAATATCCCACCAACACACCTGCTTCTAAGTTAGAAGTGTGTTCTGTGATTTGAAAGTAGACTTCCAGAACAAACTCTCATTATTTTAGGAACAATTCATATGGGTTCTGACTGGAGGGAAGGAGACAGCACTTGGGATAACATGACAGAAATCATCATGGTGCTGCCAACAGTGACTTCAACAGTCTTTTCTTTCCCAGTTCATCCTAATCAACCAATTCAGAGCATAACAGTCCATTGGAGGACAGGAATTATTCTGTACATCTTCCAGGCTCATATCACTCAATGAATAATAAATCATCAGTGCCAAAGCATGAGACAAAATTAGGTCTGAGGAGCTCAAATCTTGAAGAAAAAAAACTCAAAAGAGCTTTTGAAAAAAAAGGTATAATTTGGAAGTAAGTACCTTATTATCAAATAAGTCATACTTCCTTCTTTTTTTTGGTCTTATGTAGAATTATAAAATGTTAGAGTTGGAAGCAATTTCAGAGATTATTTAGTCTAACTTCATTCTGCATTTTCTCCCAAGTCACTTACTCAAATGTGACAATTTATGAAAGTAGAGCCTGGCAAAACAGAAAGAATCAGCTCTACTCATGACTCCTATCTAATGAGCCCAGGGAACATAGCCAGTCAAGAACACTATTAACTCCTTACGTGAAGGACCAGACACCTAGCCTAGTAAGTATGCAAAATGATGTACGGTGTTGAGTGGTCATATATCCAGAATCAAACAGCTCCAGACTTTCTATTCTGTATAAATATTATTGAGACCTAGGTGCCAAAGAAAGATCAGCATTGCAGTCTACCAGAAAAGAGCCTACTCTAAGGAATACTTCACCTCTAAAAAGTGGCTATGTAAATGGAGCCTTTTAATGTATAAGTGTATATGCTAGATATAATAAAGCAAAACTACAAGGATCACAAAAGAATGTTGCAATAAAAGTTACTTCCACAACACCAGATATTAATCTCACCCTTACTGAGGCTGATTCTAATTTCTTTCCTAGAGAAAAGAAGTGTCAACAGAATAAAAGCAGTGTGGTTATCTGTACACCCAACTGACAAGTTAGGAAAACACAGGTGACCATTAAATTACCTTCGCTTTTTTCAGAAGGCCCACAACACTGAGGCTGGTTGTTGCCAATTCCCTACTGGGCATACTCTGCAGTTGCGTAATGATGTAAAGCTCACAGATGTGCTGAAGTCGAGATACTTGGTACATCTCAGCACAAATCAATAGAGACATAGCTTGCAGAATGCTGGCTGAAAAAAAAAAAGAAAGGGAAAAATAAAAAAGAAGCCAATAATATTATCTTACATACGCTTTTTAAAAAACTTTAAAGTATTTTATTTTTTCCAATTATATGTAGAGACAATTTTCAACATTCATTTTCTGAAAGATTTTGAGTTCCCAATTTTTCTCCCTCCCTCCCCAAGACGGTAAGCGATCTGATATTGGCTACACGTGTTAAATCACTTATGTGTGCTTTTCAAAATCATGTTGAGCAAATCATAAAGTCAGAAACTGTGAAGAACCTTCTCATACACATTTCCCTACCATTAGGCAAGAACAAGCTTAAAATAAAGGAGATATTCTGAGAAGATTCCTTCCTTGATCATCCTAACCTACTCCAACATCATTTTAATACACCTTCCTGTCAACTTATTCCTCTGCTAACTGACCTCAGCCCTTCACCATGTGGAAACCTATTTCATCCTCAGCTGAAATGGAAAAGATATGGTCACCATTCTATGGGTGCGAGGTCTTCTTATGCCGAAAATTGTCAACAATTCATACGTTAGTATTTTCTTTACCTGAATTTTCTCTCCAGTTTTTTTTTTTTTAAATAAATTATTGCTTGTTTGGTTTAAACTTTAAAAATCCTCATAGGATCTTAAAGTCTTTTAGTCATCTTTATGGTTCTCCTCGGAATCCTCTTTTAAGTTCTTCACATTCCTCTAGCCATGTGGGCTATGATATAAATAGCCAGAGTACTCTGAAAGGCATCTGACTAATGTTGAGCATAATGGGAAAATCATTACAGGTACTGCACGCAATGTCTGTCATGTCTGCATCCCAGCATGAAGCATGACTGGGTTATTTTCTCTGACTCAGAGCTTTTCCTTGCCCTGCTAGTAGTAATTGCTGGTATTTGTATAGAGCTTTAAAATTTGTAAAGCATTTTGCAAACATTACCTCATTTGAGTCTCAGAGCACTCAAAACAGGCATTATTCTATGAGGTCACATAATTAGCAAGAGTCATAGGTGGGATCTGAATCCAGATTTTCCTGAATCCAGGTCCAGTATTCCACCCATTACACCCATGCTCCATGGACTTGTACCAATCTTTAATGAGCTTCATTCTGTTTTGTTTTGTTTTTCTGACAATTTTTGTTACTTACAAGCTGCAGCTTAGTTACTAAGAAATCAAACTTCTCTATCACTTCAAATATCTGAACAAGTCTCATCTAAAAATTTGAATGGCTCTGCCTAAAATAACAAGATAACTGTAACATGTAGGACGGTGAATGTAGGTGTGCCATAGATCATCCAGTGTTAATAAAACTTTTGCTTTTCAAGAATTATAGCTCATATGATCAAAGATCTAGAGTGAGAGGGGTCATGGGGCCCCCTAGTTCAACCCTTCATTTTTCAGATGAGAAAACAACATCCCTAGGGCACAAGTTTGGGCCAGAGGGACCAGAACTAGAGAGGCCTTCAATCTGTTACTGACTTGTGGTTTTGGCTCCTAGCCCAGGAATGTCCTAAAGAGATCAGGACAAAGAAATTCTAGCACTCCCCTGGGCATCCTGAACGACTCTGGAAGTGTCTTATGAAAATTTAGTTTAAACTTGGCCTTTCAGGACCAATTTTTCTTTAGAATAATACCAAAACCCGAGGGAACGGAAGGTGTTGGATAGGACAGAATAATTTCTGATCCTTTAGGGATCTTCCAATCAAAAGTCAGCCCTAAATCAGAGGTTCTCTGTCCACTCACTCCTCCACTTCCCACTCTGGCTAGCTGAAGCTTCCCCATGATCAATACCTACAAATCTGGAGGAGTCCTAAACTCCCATTAGGCAGCTCCTGATCCCGGGGCCTGGGCCACTCCATCTCCACAGTGATTTTAAAGCTTCATAGGGTTTTAAATACTCCCCATAGGGGATGCCCACTCATTAGTCTTCAACTCAGACCATGCAAAGTGATTACACAAATTCAATATAGTCTAAAACTTCTCACAGTTGTATAGAAATTTCTGTAAATTCAACTTCTGACACATCTTAAAAGAAAACAGATTTTATTGAAAGTGAATTTTTGATCAAAATAGATGAAAAGAAGGAAAATAAGTAAAACCACGATCCAGCATCCCACAGACTGCAGACTCCATGACAGCAGGGATTGTTCATCTTTTATCTTGAGATCATAAGTGCTTAACACTACCTGGGGTACGTAGAAGATACTTAGTAAAACTTGCCAGACTGAGTTGAGTCGCATTGCTTACCTGGGCAGCAGGAGTCTGTATACAGGTACTCTAGAAAGGAAAGAAAAGTCTCTTTGGAAACACCATAAACTGGAACCAGCACACTATTGGCTTCAAGATAATTGCCATTAAACATAGCAGCCATAACCTTACAACGAGCAACCAGGACAGCTCTGTGGGCTGGCACAGTAGAGCCTAGGAAATTCAGAGAACAGGATTTGCAGTCAGACAAGCAAAGTAAAATATAAATTAAAACCTTAAGATGGCCTTTTATTAAACCAATATGTACTCTAGGTCATTCATTCAGCAGTTTGGGCTTAATCTTAGAAGACGATTTTATGGGTCATGTCCAGTATACTTCCTCATATTTCCTCATAAATAAGGATTTCCTCATATTTCCTTCAGTTGGAAAATAAAACTTCAGACTTCACTTTGAATACAATTTGTAAGTCAGCAACTAGATAATAATTTATAAATAGAAACACCAAATTTACGTATGAAACTTGACTTTATTTTGACATTTAGAAAATGGTTCTTCCTAATTAACCTGATGATAACCAACCAACTACCAACACCATGTATTTCCACAGGAAACGATACCACTCCTTCCTGGTTACTCCCCCTACATATTCTTGGCTAAATTTGGCTAATCTGAAGAAGTACTGTTGAGTGACTATGAAAAAAGGGTGAAAGATGTCTAGTCTCTGAGACAGGTCCGCCATGGGCCAGCAGCTTTTGCTGTGGGAGTCCTGGTTAATAGTCCTGACCCCACTGATAAAGTTCAGGGTTGTCGCCAACAGCAGTTGGTGGCACAGTGGATAGTTCTGGGCCTGGAGTCAGGATGACCTGAGTTCAAATTCAACCTCAAATGCTGACTGGCTATTTGGCCTGTCACTTAATGTCAGTCTGCCTTAGTTTCCTCAAATGCAAAATGAGAATAGTAAAAGTAGCCCACTGCCATGGATGTTGGAAGGATCAAAGGACATATCTCTTAGAGTCCAGGAAATAGTAAATTGCTTTGTAAATGCTTTCTCCCTCTTCTCATCCCCTTTTGGGGGTCAGCACTCCAGAAGGGCTACCATTTCCTCAATTTGTTTCTTCTCTGATGTACTACAGCTACTCCTGGGGAGAAATGATTGCTTTAAAAACTCAGCTCCTTTACACTTTGAAAGATCACAGCCTACGTTCCACCCTGAGCCCATTTAAAATACAGGGTATTCCAGTGGGTATCACACTGCCAGCCTTCCCAATAGATGAGGGAATGGCTCATGCGAGGGAGAAAACTTGGAACTCAAAAAAAATTAATGTTAAAAAAAAATAAACAATTTTTAAATAAAGTAAAATAAAACAAACTTTAGCAACTTAAAACTGCACTAAGACTTTTGGAATATCCTGTATAAAAGGATCTGAGAAACTAATCAAGTCTTGTCATCTTTCTGTAGGAGCCACCTGCAAGCTACTATGGAAAGAGAGCAAAGGACACTGGCCTCCAGGTTACACCACCACAAGAGGAGAGATCTCAATGGATGGATGATGGGAAATGTCCACTGCACCTTCCACTAGAGGAAGTGAAGAACCAAGCTATCAACCTTGAGGATTAGGGCTGGTGTGGGGAAATGAGTTCCCAGCATCAAAGACATGAAAGAACTCCATTAGCTGCTCCCTACAACTACTCCATATCCAGGAGTGTAGAATATTTACATACATTGGACTCTTTTCTGTGCAAATTTCTGAGGCAGCATGACGTAATGGATAGAGCACTATACTTAAGTTAAGAAGACTGAGTTCAAATCCTGCCTCGGACACTTACTACTTGTTTGACTCTGGGCAAGTCACTACACCTCTCTATACCCTAGATTGCTTATTTGTAAAATGGGGTTAATAATAGCAAGGATCAAATGAAACATTATACCACTCTGCAAACCTCAAGCACTTTCTACATATGACTCATCATCATCACCACATTCTCCTACAGAGCTTTAAATATTAAATTTTGTACCCAGTCAAGCAGTACAAATAGGCCAGGGGAAATACCCAGGAAAACACAGCTTCAGACACTATTGGGGAGGCTACCACACCATGGATAGGTTAGGCTGGAGCACAGAACACCTGGGGTATTTCATGAGTGGAGACAGCTGGTAGATCCCCATTTTAATAAATTATTTTAGTGCTACAGAGCTACAAGTCTAAATTTTGGTATCCTGGGACAAATCTCTGCTCACCCAGCCCCATTATGGTTCTACACTCTTAGGCCAAAAAGGGAGTCCCAGCTCAGCGTTCATGACTGTCTTTTTATCAAGTATAACTGTCCAGAAAGCACCACCCACTGGCTGAATATGCAATTTCTATACCAGCTCACAAAACTGTAAATATGAACTCTTTTTTCAGGGTAAGTTTAATCCCTGTTGTGATTTAATCATCATGCCTGTACCCAAATAGCATCATCTCCCCTTTCTTTTCCTTACTCTCTTTAGGATTGTGCAGCCAAGTTCAAATAAGTATTTTCTAGAAAAGCATTCTAGTTGTCTCAGCTTGTATGTCTGGTATTATTTGTACACAGAGTTGTCAAGTGTTGTCAAACACACAATGGCATTAGACATACAACCTTAGGACTTAAGGATTTAGCTGGAATACAACCAAAAAAATTAAATATATCCTTTTAAAAAAGTCCAAAGACCTACTGTTGTGGTATAAATAGTAAGAGTCCTATTGCACAAAGATATGGAGTGGGATGTGGGAGAGCAGGAATTCACTAAGCCGCCAGAGCAGGTTTAAACAGAGCTTTCAAGATTAACTGTTTTTATAAGGCTTTTGAAAAGTACTAACAACACTTCAATAAGCCAAACCATTAATTTTATTGAGAAATGAGTTTTGAAACAATTATTCTTCTACATTTGAAAAGTGAAACCCTGGGTGAAGGAAGGTGGTAATATTGTTTGGAAATACAATGGAATCAAAAATTTGGAGGTTTTTTCATGTCTATAAAAGCAATTCTTTCTCAGTCAAGATTAGACACCAAGCCTCAACTTCTGGTGAAATGAATGATTTTCCCACTACACCACATGGTCCCTTTTACCAGGTCTCCCCTGACACTGTGAGTGGCAGAGGTGGCCAGTTTCTATAAGGGAAAGAGAAATCAAGCTGCTGGTTCCTGCTCTCACTTCCTTTATTAGCTTCAAGATATTACAATGGAAAGAGGACTGAACTGAATATGAGGAGATTTGGGTTCTGGTCTTGGGGAGGGTGTGCCATTAATTAGCTGTCTAACCTCCTGCGGCCTCAGCGTCTTCATTAATAAAATGAGAATCATTTCTGATTCTTTGAGACTCCATTTGAGGTTTTCTTGGCAAAGACGCTGGAGTGCTTTGCCATTTCCTTTTCCAGCTCATTTTAAAGATGAGGAAACTGAGGTAAACAGGGTTAAGTAACTTTCCAGGGGTGACACAGCTAGTAAGTGTCCCATAGCATAATAAGTAACATATAATTACCTTGGAAAGGTAGATTAGACCCAGATTGTGAAAGGCTTTAAATGACTAAGAGAAGAGTTTGGCAATAGGGAGCTACTGGCGCTTCACAGGTCATATTTGAACTAAGCAGGAGGAGTCTTCTTGACTCCAGGCCAGGCCCTCTATCCACTGCACCACCTGACTGTATGGAGCTTACTAATTTATGGAATTAAACTGAATTGAATTTTGTGACCTGAATATTATATTTTAGCTTCATGTGTAGTGTTTCACTTTAAGGCTTTCTCAAGCAAGACTTATAAATAAAGATACATAAGATATTTGCCTGTCAGGACTTTTCCTAACTTAATCCCTTCCCTCTTCAAAATGTTTTAATCTCACAATAATAACTTACATAATTTGTGGAGAGGAGAAAAGAGGAGATTATATTCAAATTAATTAATTTCAGGAAATAGCATAAATGTAAGGATCAGGACAATAAAAAAAAAAGCTTTTAGAAAAAAATGACCCTTCTTCTCTAACTGCAAAGTAAACAGATCACTACCAGAGAGAAGTCTCTCTATTCATAGCACAAGCTGGATTATTACATCATCTTCTACTGGAATATAAATTTTCTGAAAATGACATGTAATCATAACATGGATATATATGGAATATAACTGATAATTTAATGAAAAACCTTAAATAAGCACAAGATACTGACTTAATCCCCAGAACAGCATGTGCATTGATTACTTGTAGCTATGAATAAGACTATTCCCCTCCCCCACCACACACACACAAACCCGCCCCCCTGCCCCTCTCTTTCTCTCTCTCATTCTCTCTCTCACTCAAAGCTCTGATTGCTTAAATATCAAGTCCCTGGGTTATTAGGATGAGACAAGCAAGAGATTCAACCTTCATTGTACAGGAGAGGTCTTCGTGCAGATTATTTAGTCCCTAATAATCAGAGTAGTTCCCATAAAGCACCACATTTGGGGAGAGCCAATTAAAAGCTTCCGTGAGTGAGGAAGGGCTGCTAGAGGTCAGTGTTCCATTTCCTGCTTTTCTGTAGGACTTATTACTTCAACGATGGTTTTACTGAATTATTTTTGGTATCATTTGGCCCACATTATATGGAGTAGTGCCCACAGCTTGGCAAGCTGCATTCTGGGAAGTTACCAAATCTTTCTTTATCTTGGCAAATAACAAAGCTTAAAGGTAAAATTAAAGTCTCTAGAGAGTGGCTCCCAAAATTAAAGGCTTATATTAATTACAATATATATACTTTTACATAAAATTTACATTGTGGTCTATCTTCATAAAAATACATTTGATTTGACCAGAATTTCAAAATTGAACTTAGGCACATAGTAATGAATACTTTTAATCTTGTTTACTGAATTTATCTGTTTTCTCAATCGTTCAATATAATTTTAATGATTATATTCCAATTTATGGAAAATTTCAAAGTTCTTCTCTATGTATGTATAGATGTATTAGACTAAAGAGTTACAGTTATAAAAATTAATCAGATAAAGGAAATGTTAACTCACCCAAGGAATAAGAAAAAACAATTTATTGTGTGATGTTTATTAGTACACAAATAACCTAGTCATGGATATTTATTTCAATGAAAAGGAAGAGAGTGGATTAAAATAAGCATCAAGTGAAATAAGTGAAATTTCAAATGGAAAAAAAAATTAATGAACATTGAACAAGAGACATTTTCCCTCAAGCTTGCTCCTCTTTCAAAGCTCTCTACTGAAGCTGAGGGTACACCTCCTCCTACTCATCCCAGTTCACAACTTGTAGTGTTCTACTACTCCATCTCCCTCACCCCATAAATCAGTTGCTAAGCGTCAGTATCACCTCTATACCTCCCACATCTGTCCCCTTCTCACCACTCATGTGGTGGCCATCTAGTTCTCATCATCTCTCTCAGACTACTGCAAATAGCTTTTCAACTGGTCTCTCTATCGTCTCTCCCCTCCCCAATTCATCCTCTACGTAGCTGCCAAACTAATATTCTGGAAGCACAGACCTGACCAGATTACTCACTCAGCTGACTAATTAATGAATACTTAAGAACCTGATATATGTTAAGCATTTAGGAATATAAAGATAAAATGAAAGTGATCCTACCTCAAGGAGCTTGAATTCTATGAGGGGAGAAAATATGGGCACACAGAAGTGCACAAAATGCATATACACATACTCAATGGAGTGCATTTTCTGCTCATCAACTCGAATGACTCAACATTTCCTACAGAATCAAATGCAAACTCTTTTGTCTAGCATTTAAAGTCCTTCACAATCTGGCTCTAACCGTATTATACATTACTCTGCTTCGCACTCTTCTCACCCTTGTCTCTAAGAATCTTTAGTTAACTGTTGTCCAGTTGTTTCACTGGTGTCCAACTCTTCATGACCCCATTTCGGGTCTTCTTGGCAAAGATACTAGAGAGGCTCACCATTTCCTTCTCCAGCTCATTTTACAGATGAAGAAACTGAGGCAAATGGAACTAAGTGACTTACCCAGGGTCATATAGCTAGTAGGTGTATGGGGCCAGTTTTGAACTCAGGTCTTCCTAATTCAAGATCTGGCACTCTATCTGCTGTGCTCCCTAGCTGCCCTAAGAATCCTTCGTTTCCTTCAAAGCTCAGATCCAAAGCCATTTTCTACATGAGGCCTTTTCTGATCCCCAGTCCCTCCAGCTGCTAATACCTCTCCCACTGCTCTGAAATAACTTTTATTTACTTCATATACATGTATAAATGTTGCTTCCATCAAGAGATGGTAAACTTCCTTGAGTCAATAAATTTTGATTAACTGGTGAAACACAGCAAACAAATCCTACTTGATTCCTAAGTTTTAAGAAAAGTGGTAGTAAGGAAGGTATCACTTGCTTTTATTATTTTAGTAAAATACATTTTTCCCTGCAAGTCTTTGTCACCTTTGATCATATATATCCCTAAAAATATCTAAATGAGGATACAGAGGCACGAGGAGCAAGAAATAAACTCATTTGGAGTCAGAAAACATACTGTACCTTGGATTTTGAAGATAACATCAGCAAGCATGGGTGTATTAAAGAAAAACCTGAGAGAAGTATTATAGAGCCAGAGGGGTTTTCTGGCCTGATAGGATCTGCAGTTCTTCAGGCAATTCATCTACAAGGCACAAGAAAAATAATGTTGAACAATAGCTTGATTATTTTGAACCACATGCATAATCACTATAAATTGTCCATTTCTCTTAAGAGCAGAGTCTTTTAGAATTGGACAAAAATTAGAATTATCTAACCCAGTGTTTTATAAACTGAGCTGCAAGGAATCCTGAAACAAACCAAGTCTATTTAAAAAAAAATAAGCCATATATTTGTTAAAAGACATAAAATACTGTCATTTTCAAGGATGTTACAAGGGATTGGTTCTACCATGCTGAAAAGTTTGAGTCACTAATCTAATTCATCTTCCTCATCTAAGAACCCATATTCTTATCTATTTGTAAGTTGCTGCTAATGTTCACATTTGCATTCATGTTTATATAGTAAGGTTGACTAAACAAAAAAAGGGAAAAAAGAAAGGATTCCGAATGAAATCCACCGTCCACCAAAGTGAAGGGTGAAGCAGGGACCATAAAGGGTGAAGTAATATGAATAAAATCAAACTGGATGACCCAATGTGAATTACAAGACAGGGTAAAAAGAATAATTGCTTTTGAGAGTGGAGTGGTGCTGATCGGGCCCTACCCTGCCATGTGCAGAACTGGTAGAAGTGTCCCAGAAAGGGAGCCAGAGTTAAGACTGGCCAACAGGCAAGTGCTGGATTCTCTAAGGCACACCCCCCAGCTTCCTGCATCCAGGATCATCATACATTCTAATGCAAGTGCAGCTGGGATTAGGGGGATGAGGGAGACAGAGGTAGAGGGTGGAAAGAGGACTTCAGCTGCTTGTCTCACAGAAGACAGAGAGTCTGGCTCCTGGTGACAGCTTGCTAATTTGCCCTTTAACTCAGGGCAATTCAGAAAGAGGGATGGAAAGTGTTTTTCTTCCTTCCACATGGGAAGAAAGTAAGTTGCCTGCTGCAGAGGGAAGAAAAGATAATTTAAGTAATATATAAGTATTTTCCATCAAGAGGCCTCAAAGGACTCTAAGGAGCTTTACTGCTGTGAAGCTAACAAATCATTAGCCTCCCTAAACAGTCACTTCAGTAACAGTATTTATTCAGTAGATCCGTTGAGTGCTCAAAATAAAAAACACTACCTTCCTTCTTCATCACACATACAGGGATTATGTTTCAATGTAACCAGTTGGCCTCCTGACACATATACTTCAAGTCAAACGACTGGGTTGGGGAAGAGAACACAGATAAATATCTCTGTAGATATCCATAAAAGCAACTTGTTCTCAAGGAGGGACTCTTAAGCTGGGATCTATTCATTTAAAAAACAGTTTTAATAACTATTTCAATATGACTGGTTTCCTTTGCAATCCAAAGTACTTTAGTTGATGCATGGAAAAACATTCAGAGAAGGAGTCCTAAGTCTTCACCAGCCTGCTGCAGGGGTCCATGACATACAAAAAAAGTATGAACCTTGACTCTAAAGAGGTAGAGGATCCTGAGAAATAGAAGATGATCTGTTCGAACCTTGCTACAAACTGCTTATCTAAATTGGATTTTGGCTAAAAGTTGCAGCTATACCATAGACGTATGCCCTGGACTTAGCCATTATCTGTAGCCAACAAAACAGGAGGGAAAAGGGCTTTTCTTCTATCCTACACTTCTTTGTTGGAGAAAGAGACAAATGCCCTTTGCTTCACTTGGGAAACAGATACATAAAATCTTAATTGAGTCCTCCTGCTGTTTCTAAATCTGTAAACTAACAACTTTGAAGGCTAAATAATAGGCTACAACCATAACAGAAACATTATACAAAATGTAATTAAAGGCAAAAAGCATATATATTTCATCTCGTGCAACTATGGGACAATGGAAAAAACTATAGTTTAAGAGCCTGAGAATCTGGGACAGAATCCTGCCTTACTTAGGTGCTAAGTACATGTATGACCCTGAGCAGTTTCCTCTTCTATAAAAATGTGGGGGTGCTGGACCATGACCTCTGGGGTCCTTTCCAGTTATGGATTTGTGAATTTATGACCTTTGCATGTCATAGAGACGATCTATCTTCTTGCCTAGTCTACCTATTTTTGTTTGTTGCAGAAATTAAAGGCTACACTAAGTACATAATGCAGCATACACATCAAAAAATTTAATAAATTTGCCCTTCAACGTTGTTCATAGAATGCTTCTCTAAGTGGGACCAAAGTTATTAAAATTTAAAATACACAAGAATTTTATGATGATCTGTACAAAAATGAATTATCTTTAACCTCTGAAACCACATTTATAACTATATTAACTTCTTAAAACTTGGAACAAATGCAAAAAACTGAAAAAAAATGAAAGACAATGTAAATTACCTACCATTTGTGGCATTTAAGTTGAAGAGATATTGTTTCTGGGTAACTTAATAATTTTATTAATAATGCCTGCATTTTAATAAAAGGATGGTCATTTGGCCATCTCTCTCTTAGACCAAAGACCCTAATGTTGTTGGGCTCACAATTTATGTGCCCTTGGAAGAGGAGGTGGCAATTAACTCTGACTGGTTAACAATTAGTGAGAAAACTATTATTAAATTATTATTATTACTAATAATACTATTATACAATAAGGGTCTTGGGGTACAGGACTTAGATCACCCAAACTTGGTCAAAGAGACTCATCAATTCCCATATCACCTGTCTGACAAAAGGGAGAATCAACATTTCCCCAGATCTTTCTGCCTAAGCACAAAGAACAGGAATGCACCCATTAGCCCAAACCTAGAACTTCTTTTTACTATCTTCGACTAGATCTCAGCCATCCTGCCTGGGTAAGTATTTTAGAAAGATTTCCCATACTGGTTGATTTCTGGATGAGGAAGTTGAAAAAGGGGGAAAAAACTGGTTCTGATTCAGTAATTAGTTATTAATATAAAAGAGAAATAATCATTTCTTGTATATCAAAAACAAAGGAACTAGGAAAAAGATCAAAGGGAAATAATTTAAGAATAATTAGATTCTTTGAAAACCATAACTAATCCCTTGATGCCTTATTTCATGAAGTCATCAACTAGAGGATAAAGTAAAAACTGAAGGAATTCACCTCCTAAAAGAAACCTTAAAATTAAAACTTCAGAAGCATTAATGTCAAAATCCAGACCCTACAATTAAAAAAAAAAAACTCCAAAGGATAATGAAAGAAAGATTTCAAGTTCTAATTAGACGAAATCTGAATCACATAAGATGCTGAAGTTAAAGGAAAGATAATCCTGGGATATGACATTTCAAAAGGTAAACAATGAGGCTTACAACAACAAGAAAAAATAACTTACTCTGTGAGAATTAGTGTAATTCTACAGCAGAAAAAAATGAATCTTTAATAGAAAGAAAGATTTCTAATTTAAACACTCTAGATTGGAAAGCCCACACTATGTAGAAACCCAGAAAAATAAATACACTTGAGCAAATAGACGGGGCTAAATAATGATGAAGTTTTACATTCTAATAAGAGGAGAGTTAAGGATTCCTTTAGAATCCTAAAAAATTCAAGCATCACAGAGGGAACTGAATAAGAATAACCTGGGATTGGGGGTGGTTTTCTTCCATACTGATGATCTTAAGAGAGGAAATAAAAAAGAAGGGAAAAGTAATACACTAGGGAAGAAATGAGGGCAAGGGTGTGGAACTTATTTCTCATTATTGGGGTATACAAAGTATATAAAAAATAAAGTGGAAGCAAATCTATTCAATTAAAGATCACAAATCTATCCAATTAAAGATCACAAATCTATCCAATTAAAGATCACAAATCTATCCAATTAAAGATCACAAATCTATTCAATTAAAGATCACAAATCTATTCAATTAAAGATCACAAATCTATTCAATTAAAGATCACAAATCTATTCAATTAAAGATCACTAATGTTGAACATACTCCTTTTTCACCACCTTCTTCTCTGGAAAAAGAGTTAGGCAAAGAGAGGAAAAAAACTCTAAAAGCATATGACAGAAGGAAATATACAATAGTCAAGAGTCAACAAACATTTATTAAGCAAGGACTCCCTACGTATCAGTCACTGTGTAGAGAAGAAAGCTAGCATTTACATATGGTGTCCCAAAGTCTTAATGCAGATTTAAGCTATAAATTTTTCAGGCTGCTAGCACAAATGGATGCTGGTATGGGAGGAAGAACTGCAGAAGAGCTTACGTTTGGACCATATTACAATAGGTATTTCTAGTGACCTCTTAAATAGCAAAGTGAGTAGATATTTGATTTGGAAAGGAGAAGAGTCCTTGGCTGGGAGAAGGGGAGAAATGGGGAAAAAATTTGAAATTCAAAACTTTGTGCAAGTGAATGCTGAAAACTGAAAAGAAATAAATTTAATAATTTTAATAAATAAATTTAATTAATTAGAAAGAAGTAGAAAGCTTGGACTTATGTCATATACTCATACAGGGAAACTGAGTCCAGAAACTCAAACTCCTATTGAATGAGAAATAAGAATATTTCTAAGGGACTCATGAATGAGCAAAAAACATCTTGAAGACACATGCAAAATAACTTAAGGATCTAACTGAAGTCTGACTTATAAGACTTTAGATGCCAAAAAAGTTCAAATTATTCTTGAACGCTAGAAACTGGAAATGAGGTGATAACTCTCCAAAGTAGTCTTAATTGGTTTTATTTGCAAGAATGTAAAGCAAGCAGTACAGTAGTCTCCTCATGCAAGGGGCTGGAATAGAATTTATTATATACTTCTGGTGAACTCAAAAAAGCAGGACATGATAAGCTCTTCAGAAAAAATAGATATGGTAGCACTCTGGTGATTCCTGAGTGGGAAAAGAAAGGAAAATACTATTTTTCAGTTGTGCTTATCATTTCTATAAAAACTGACCTTATAGTAGGGCATAAAAACTTCTTAAACAACTTCAAAAAAGCAGAAATATTACACATATGCTTTACTGACCACAATGCAACAAAAATTACAATCTAAATGCCTCTGAAGAAAAGATTCAAATTTAAATGAAGACTAAATAATTTAATTCTATAAAACAGGTAGGTCAAATTAGAAGCCATAGGAACATTAGATAATTTCATCAATGAAAATGACCACAAAAAAAAAGTAAAATTTTTGGAATGCCTCCAAAGCTATTCTGAAGGGAAAATGTATATATCTAAATATTTTCATCAACAAAAGAGAGAAAAAGCAGACGAATTACTTGACATACAATGGAAGAATCAGAAAAGCAATAAATCATAAAACTCTAAGCACAAAGATAGGAATTCTGAAAATCAAAGATTAAACAAAATAAAATTGAAACCCAAATGAAAGATGAATTGATAAAACTATAATACTGAAAATATTTCTGAAAATAATAAACACATAAATTATTAATTTGACTAAAAGAGATGAAAACAAAATTAACCACATAAAAAATCAAAAAAGAGAATTCTCAACAAGTGAAGAAGCAACAGGGAAGTCAATGGCAACTATTTTGCTAACTACATAACAACAAAATTGCTAACTTAAAGGAAATGATTAAATATTTACAAAAATACAAAAGACCCAGATTGAAAGTAAAAGAAAGAGGACTTTAAAAAATATAATCTAAGAAAAAGAAATTGAATAAGCCATAAATAAATTGAGGGGAAACCCCACAACCAAACGGATATATCAGTGAATCCTATCAAACATTCAAAGAATAATACTTCCAATATTATGCAAAACTATATGATAAAATAGAAGAAGAGATCCTATTAAACTCTTTTTATGATGCAAATATGATCATCATAGATAAATCAGGGAGAGACAAATTAGAGAGGAAAAGCTATAGACCAATATCCCAAATGAATTAATGATGAAAAATTGAATAAAATATTAGAAAAGAGATTACAACAACATATTTAAAAGATTTTACACTATAATCAGACTGGATTTATACCAGGAGAGCAGACCTGGTTTGAAATTTAAAAACAATAAACATAATAGACTATATTAAAAATAAAAATAATAAAAACATGCTATCAATAGATATAGAAAAAAACATTTTATAAAATACAACATATATTTGGTTTTTAAAAACTTTTAAAAACATAGGAATAAACTGGCTTCTACTTAATATGAGAAACAGTATATATGTAAAATCATCAGGTCACATTATATGTAATGGAGAAACACAAAAATGTCCTTGCTATAAAATCAGGGGTAAAGCCAGGTTATCAGTTATCGCTATTAGTATTTGATACAGTTTAAGAAATGCTTGCCTCATGGGTAGGCTGAGCTAATATAACAAAAATAACAATTTTACCTAAATTAATTTACTTATTCAGTGCCATACCAATCAAACTACCAAAAATTATTTTATGGAGCTAGAAAAAATAGTAACAAAATTCATCCGGAAGAACAAAAAGTCCAGAATATAATGGGAATTAATGAAAAGAAATTCAAGGGAAGGTGGTCTAGCCAAGCCAGATCTTAAATTATATTATAAAGCAGCAATCATCAAAACTACTTGGTACTGGGTAAGGAATAAAGTGGTGGATCAGTGGAATAGGTCAGGTATATAAGACACAATAGTCAATAACTATAATAATCTATTGTTTGATAAATCCAAAGACACCAGCTTCTGCACTATTTAACAAAAACTGCTGGGAAAACTGGAAAACAGTATGGCAGAAACTAGGCACAGACCAACATCTTACACCATATACCAGCATGAAGTCAAAATGGGTACATCATTTAGATATAAAGGCTGATACTATAAGCAAATCAGGAGAGCAAGGAATAGTTTACCTGTCAGATCTATGGAGAAAGGAAGAATTTATGACCAGATAAGAGATAGAGAACAGTACAAAATGCAAAATGGATGATTTATATTACATTAAATTGAAAAGTTTTTGCACAAATAAAGTCAATGCAACTAACATTAGAAAGGAAGAAGAAAGCTGAAAAATGCTTGCTACAGCAATAAGAAAAATAAGTTGACAGAATGAGCACAGGTAAAAAACAACAATATCCACTTTTTTTTTTTTTTTACAGATAATGATCATCACCTTAGGGAACTCTAAATAAAAATGAAAATAAATTTTTAAAAAATAACTTCAGTAGTGGGGTATAAAATAAATCCACAGAAACAAATAGCTTTCCTGTATATCACCAACAAGCCTAGCAGCAAGAGACAGAAAGAGAAATTCAATTCAAAGTAACTACAGAATGTATATTTGGCAGTCTTCCTATCAATACATATTCAAAAACTGTTTGATTATGACTACAAAATATTTTTATAGAAGTAAATACAAGCTTAAATAACCAAAGAAATATTAATTGTACATGTCTGTGCTGTGCTAACATAATAAAAATGATAATGCTATCTAATTTAGTTTACTTCTTCAGTGCCATACCACACCACAAAAGGGTTACTTTACAGAGTTAGCAAAAAAAATAACAAAATTTATGTGAAAGAATAAATGATCAAGAATCTTAAGGGAAATGATGAGAAGAAATGGAAAGGAAGGGGGGCCTAGCATCTCAGACCAGATCTCAAACTATATTACAAAGCAGCAATCATCAAAACTATTTGGTCTTGGTTAAAAAATAGAAAAGTTGATCAGTGGAAGATACCAGTTCAAAGAGATTCAGAAATAATTCAAAACAGTAGCACAGTGTTTGATAGACCCTAGAACTCCATATACTAGAATAATGACTCACTATTTGACAAAATCTGTTAGGGAAACTGGAAAACAGTTCAACAGAAATTAGATTTAAAACCAACATCTCATACTATATATGCTATAATAAGCTCCAAATAGATACATGAACTTTATTGTTTTTAAAAGTCACACAAACAAATTAGAGGGGATGGGAAGGAGATAGATACCTTTTGCAGCTATGGATAAGAGAAGAATTCTTGACCAAACAAAGGACAGAGATGACAGAAGATAAAATAGTTTCGATTATTTAAAATTCAAAAGATTTTCACAAACAAAATCAATGAAGTTAAAATTAAAGGGAAACAGTTGAAAAAATTTTGCAGCAAATTTTTGATTAACATTATATTCAAGATACAGTGAACTGATTCAAATAATAAAAATGAGAGTCATTCCCCAATAAAAAAGTGGCTAACAGATGGAAAAACACAATTTTCAAAAGAAGAAAGTCAAGATATGAATAATCATAAGCACAAATGTTTCAAGTCACTAATCAAAGAAATACAAATTAAAACAATTCTGAGGTTCTACTCACACGTAAGATTTGATCTGATGACAAAAAATAAAAATGGTAACGTCAATTGTTGGAGGGACTGTGGGAGAACAAGTATACTAATGCACCATTGGCAGAATTGAGCATTTGTACAGCCACTCCAATGCACAATACCACAAAAGTCACTAATCTCTGCACACCTTGTGCAATACTACAACTGGGACCCATATGTACAAAAACATTCATATCAGAACTTTTTGTGGTAGCCAAGAAGTAGAGGTGAAGGGTGTACCCATCAACTGAGGAATGGCTGAACAAATGATGATACATTAATGTATTGGAATATTACTGTGCCAAAAGAAATGAAGAGAGATAAGAGAATCTGAGGAGGGCTGATATGAACTAATTCAGATTTAAGTGAGTAGAATGAGGACAAGTTATCAATAGACAAGAATATTTTCAAGAAAATTCTGAAAGCCTTAAAAATGCCAATCAGTACAATGACCAGTTAAGAATGAAGAAGACAGCTGACCAGTACAAAAGGACTGATGATGAAGCATGCATCCCACTTCTTGACACAGAGGTGATGGAACAGAGGTGCAGAATGAATGACATGGCTAATGTGTAGGTTTCATGTTGTTGTTACTGTTTTGCTTGATACGGCTTATTTATTACAGGGAGGATTTTCTTTTCCTTTTGAGTAAGGGAGTGTTGGGGGAAGAGTAAAGAACTAGTAATTGTAATTCAGAACAAAAGAAAAGAATAAGAGTATCAATAAAGCAGTTCTTTAAATGTATCGGAGAAAAGAGAAGAAGGTTCAGAGGGAAACAGAAAAAGATGGAATTAACATACTAAATTTATTATGTATACAAAAAGTACTATACATAATAGAAATCAAATTTTCAAAACAATTCTATTTTATGTTCTCTGTATGTGAAATGCTTACATTTGTTAATTTTTGTCAAGTTCATAATAACAAAGCAATTTTTACAATTATTTTTTAAAATAGTGCTCTTGTGCATCCATAGGCATACATGCACACACGCACACACAGACACACACACATGCACACACTCTGAGCCAATAAAGTATTGTTGACCTGGTACTCTAGTGAGAAATCATCTCTCAAAATAAAGCTTAACCAACAACAGAAGCAACCTCTTACTAAAAGATTAGACTGAAAAAACCTGTTCTGTGAGCCTATGGAAATGTTCAGAAGGATAGAATACATAAGTAACCATTTTAAAAGGAAAAAGTCATTTAGATCTTCATACACAAATAAAGTAAAAAAATAAAGAGTGATGATTTTAACTTATTTTTAATAAAATACTGAAAAGATAAAAACATGATTTAAGAAAAAGACTCACATATCATTAGACTGTATCCTTGACTTAGTATTATATACCCCTTTCTGAAGACTTCCTACTATTCATGAAGGAGAGATCAGAAAAAAACTATAGTTAACTAATTTACCTTCCCTGGTGTTTTCAATATACATTTAACCTTCTCAATTACACCTAAAACATCACTAGGGTCTTTCAGCTTCTTCTTTACATCTTCTTCCAACTCTTCCCATTGAAAAGCACCTGTGAATGAATAAGAAAATAAGCAAAAAATGAGTTCATTCATATTTAGAAATTGGTCACCCAGAAAGAGGAGACTGAAAGAACCTTGCTGTCAAAATATAAAACTGTCACACTTTGCTCAATTACATCCTTCTTGCAAAGTAAAAAAGTTAGTAGCTCACACTTATTGCTTCACTCCCCTAGTGAGGGAACAATGATATGAAAACAAATTCAAGTAAACATGCTCTTGGACTTGGCCTGAAGGCATAGGAAAATGACCCTGTTTAAGGTCCAGTTAGATCTTACTAGCTGACTTTTACTGTTGGTCACAGAAAATGTAGTAAGTTAGAGCATTATCATGTGATCATCTAGGGGAGAACCAAAAATCCAATGGCCAAGTCTACAAAGACAAAATGTGTCAACACCTGGGCTATCGTAGAGTGAGTTCAGAATGTATTATGCACTCAGTTCAGACGAAGACCCCAAGTGAAGTCTGAGGGTCAAACTGGTGATGAGTAGTGTCTAAATTCTTTCACTGTGAAACATGGATATTAGGTTTACATTACTTAGATTCATGATGATAGTTTACATTTTATGTCATTCACCAAATATACAAGTTCAAAACACACTGTTGACTGTAAGATAAGGATTTTTCATATACTGCAACAAATATAATGCAAGAAACATTCATAAAACATCTACTGTGTGTAGAGCATCATTATAGGCACTGAAAGAGGTACCGAATTAAAATAAAATAAAATTTCTCCCCTTAAAGAGCTTACAATTTAGTAGGGAGATATATCAGATACCAGTAAAGATAATGCTCTCTCTCTCTCTCTCTCTCCCTCTCTCACTGTCTCTACACACATGCGTGTAAAATATAAGGCCAGAGGGGAAAGGGTCTTTTACCAATTAGGGGATCGAGGAAGGCTTCCTGAGAAAGTAGCATCTGAGGTAAGACTAAAAGACCAGAGGGAAGGTATTTTAGGCCTAGGCAAAAGGCATAGATCAAGAATAATAGGTTACAAGAAATAACTCTTGAAATATGGTTTACCTAGAGTTAAAATTAAAGACTGGAGCAGAATTTATAATGTATGAAGGTTTGATATACGGTCGGAGAGTAAAAGTACCCAGAAAGTAGATAACATGAATTAGGATAGTACTAGACTCCTGAGGGCACTCTCTTCCAGATAGAAGATTTGGAATTTTACTATGCAGGTGATAAAATTAAAGACTCTAAATTATGAGGGACCTCAAAACCATCTAATCCAAGCTACATTTGAATAAAAATCCCTTCTGAGACATCCCCAACAACTGATAATCCAGGATGTGCTTGGCCAGCTAAGATGAAGAGAAGCCAACGTCTCTTACTTTTGTCAGGAAGCCTCCTTCCCTTTCATGGAGCCAAAATCTGCTTTGTGGCAGCTCCTGCCCAACTGCACCCCATTCTGTCTTCTGCAGCCAAGAAGAGTAAGCCTAAACCCTCTTCCATCAAGTAATTAAAGATAGCTACCATTCCTCTAAGTCTTTTCTTCCCCAATTCCTTCAAGTAATTCATAAAGCACTAGCTTTACCTAGACACTTCCTAACTTGTCAATGTTCTTCCTAAAATGTGGTCCCTAGAACTGAACACGATATTCCGGGTGTGGTCTTACCAAAGCTATCACCTCACCCATTTCAGACACTGTGATTCTTTTTTTAATGCTACCTTAGACTAAATTACCTGCCATAAATTTTGACTCATATTAAATTTGTAGTTCAGTAAAACTATAAACCTTTTTTAGATGAGTGGTTGTTTGACCACACTACTACCATCTTGTACTTGTCCAATTTATTATTTGAATCCAAGTTCAGGACTCTACACTTTCAGAGTTATGAAAAGGATCTGTGATTCCCAGTATGGGCCCTTCCTCCATCAATTCCAATATCAACTGGTCTATAATTTTGAAAGTAATTCCTTAGGGAATTACCTAAGACATCGAAAGGTTAAATGACTTACCAAGGGTTACAAACTTGGTAAATAATAGAGGTACAACTCAAACCCAGGTTTTTCTGATTCCAAGGTCAGCATTCTCTTACACCATGCTTCTTTCCTTTCTATTTATCCCCATTAAATTTCATCACATTTTATTTGGCTCAAAGTTCTAGTCTGTTAAGATATTTTTGGATACTGATTGTCATTCCACTTGTTAGCTATCCCTGCTGGCTTTGTGTTATCTGTCAGTTTGATACGTATGTCATCTCTGTTTTCATTCACAGCACTAATATAAAAATATTAAACAACAGATGGCCAAGAATCAAACCCTGGGGCCCTCCATTTGAGATCAACCTCCAAATTAATAATGACTACTCTTTAATGTCCAGTCATTCAACTAATTCAGAATTGACTTGACCTTTCTACAGTCCATACATATCTCTCCATCTTGTGCCATCAAAATATCATGAGATACTTTGCCAAATGCTATGCTAAAATCTAAATAAACCATAAATGCAGCATAGTCTGGTTCTCAATTCTGGCAAAACCTATTCTTGATAGAGCCATGCTGTATCATTCTCTCTTTAAGAAGTAAAATTTTAAGATTTTGCCAGGAATTCTAGCTGTTTGTCCAATCATTAGCCTGTAGTTGTGGAATACCCTCCATTGTACTTTTTGAAAATCATGGCATTTGCCCTACTTTAGCACAGTGCTGTCTCTTTGGCTATCCATAGTCTATCAAGATCACCAAGAGTGGCTTATTAATCACATCTCATGGTTCTTTTGATTACCCAAGATGTAGTTTATCTGGGTCTGGTGATTTGAACTCATCGAATACAGCTAACCGTTCTTTTATTATCTACTTAATTCTCCTGTCTTTCAATTTTCTATTAGTTATTTTTTCCCTTTTCTTCTCATCTGAAGATTATTCTTGTCAGGACCACAGAATATCATGACAATAGTAATATGAAGGATGGGTTGTAGCAGCAAGAAAGTAAAAGCAGAAATAAGTAACTACCATGACCTGGCTACTGACTGCCAAGGGTACGAGAACTGAAAGGACTTCACTTACCCTAACCCAGCTAGAAGGGAGGGCTGGGGTGCACAGGGTTAGGGGAGGATAGGTCATTGGGAAGGGAGAAGAAAAGTTTTAAATGAAAACTGAAAGTGTGCTGATTACCCCCTGAGAACTACTGGCCGTCTCCAAGGGATAACTCTACCTCTTCTGTTTCCTTAGCCCCAAGGAGAAAGAAGCCACAGCAACGTAGAGTTCCAGCAGATGGCGGCAGCAGCTCAGCCACCAAGCGACAAATGGAGGCTTCCGAGGTGGAGTGGAGCAGCAGCACCTGGAAGCGGGGGGGCCTCTAGGAAATGTCCACTTTCCCAACAGCATGGGGGTCTGTGGGAGGTTGCCTGTTTTCATCACCACACCATTAAAAATAATTCTATTGTTTGAGTTTCTGGTAACGGAACTTTTGTTATTTCCAATTCAATGCTTTGCTATTTGATTTACGGTTCCTGCCTGGTCTGACTGATGACTGAAGCGCTGTTTCTATAACTATAGTAACCGACAAGGTCCTGCACTGATCCTGGAATGGCCAGGAGTGCCAAAGCTGTATAGGACCCATACCATGTTACCATACCAGTCTGTCACAAAACACAACAGAATGAAAGCATAATGACCCTGAGTCAGTGGCCCTGCTAGAAAGTCACTTGTTCCCTCTAGCATTTCTTTTTCTCATATGTAAAATGCAGATAATATTACTAGCACTGCCTATCCATAAGTAGTGAAGAACTTTCTGTATGAGCCTCCAAATGCTATATCGGTGTGGGCGGTTATTAACAGGGATACATTTATCTTCTCTACCCAGTTCCTTGGCACAAACTTACTCCTCAAAACCACAGATTTAATGCTTGAAGGGATTCCAGAGATTAGTCCAATACCCTCTTTACAGATAAGGAAATTAAAACTCAAATGAATTAAGTGTCTAGGATAAACTGAGCCAGATCAAAACCCAAGACGTCTGACTCTAAACCCTATGCTCTTTCCACTGTTGATCACAGGACTTAGAGTTAGAAAAAACTTCAAAGTAGTCTTATCTAACACCTTTCTCTCTTTTTTTTTTTTTTTTTACAAATGAAGAAACTGAGGCCCAGAAACTTCTCAAGGTCATTCAGATAGGAAGGAGGGCCAGCTTTTGACCTCAAGTCTTCTGATTCCAGATCCAATGTTCTTAATACTATGATATGCTGCTGACTTCTAGTCTTTAGTCCTATTGTGAGGAAATCACTTTGCAACACAAAAAATGGTTTTTTTAAAACATGCTGTAATAGCCGTAAAGTAGGATGTTCTGGATTGAGTTTTAGCCAATCAAAGACTCTTGATTGATTAAATCAAACACACCTGATTAGGATTATTAGTAGGACTTGTTTTGCTGTTACACATGCTTAATACAATGTATTTAATGGTTTAATATAAGTATAGTGAAAAGTGTATTGATTTTGAAGTCAAAAGACCCGAGTGTGAATCCTAGCTCTGCTACTTATGTGCCTTTAGGCAAGTCACTTCTCAAGTAGGTCTTATTTCCTCATCTGTAAAATGGAGGAGGGGGCAAGGTAAGGCTCTATGTTCTCTGGAGTCCTTTTCCACTCTAGACTTAAGAACTTATAATCCCTTGGCTTCCTGTTCTAGATCGAGGTACAATGGTCTAAAGATCCTAAGACTATGGCAAGAATCCAGATTTGTTAAGGAAAAAAAATCTTCTGAAAGTAGGCTACTTACTCAATCCTCTATCATCCTTTCCCTTCTCTTTCTGCAGGGAACCTCATTCCACAGTCACTGAAAAAGTAGAGGCCACTTTTGTAACCTTCCTCTCTGTTTCACATTTTGTCTCAACATCACAGCTCATTCTCATTCTCTCTCTTTCTCTCTTCCCCCCACTGGCCCTTTTGGCTAAAACCAGTCCCTCTATTTGGGGTCTGAATTCCCTCCCCTCCCATGTGCTCCAGGAGCTCATGCCTAATTTCTCCCTAATTTTCAACCTCTATACACTAGTTCCTCCTTTTTTGCTTTCAAACATGCCCTGATCTTTCTCATTCTTAAAAAATAAAATAAAATAAAACTCTTCATTTGACTCTACCATGCCCTCAGGTTAACTCCTTTATATACATGTCCTTCCTTTCAGACAAACTCAAAGTTGTCTACATTTGTTGCTTCTACTTCTTCATTTCCCATTCACTTCTCGACCTGTTGCAATCTGGCTTCTGCCCTCAATACTAAATTGAAACAATTCTTTCCAAGGTCACTAAATGAGCAACATGGCTAACCCAATGGCTGTTTCTCATTCGTGTAGTATGTGACACTGTTGAGCCCTCCCCTCCTGAATATTATCATCCCTTTGGATTTTTACAACACTCCTCTCCTGACCCACTTCCTACATGACTGACCCATTTTTCTCACTGCCTGTTGCAGGATGATCATCCATGTCCAACCCCCTATGCTTAGATGTGCAGAAGAACTTGGTCATAGGCCCTCTTCTCTTTTCTTTCTGCACTGGGGTTGAGAGGTCTTCATCTTTTTGTGTGGATGTGTCATGGACTCTTAACAATCCGGAGAAGCCTATAGACCCTTTCTCAGAATAATATTTTAAAGGCATAAAATAAAATACATAAAGTCATACAAGAAACCAATTATGTTGAAATAATTATCAATATATAAAAAAAGTCCATATACTCTGAGTTAAGAACCTCTGGATACTCTTTATGTTAGTGATCTCATCAGTTCCCATAGATCTGACTATGCTTTACACACATCTGTTCCACATCTCTCTCCTGAACTCCAGTCCCTTCCTTCTGTGCTCCTCACCCTGGATATCTCAGAGGGACCTCTAAAACCACTTCTCCTCTTAACTTCTTATTTTGTAAAGGGAACCACAATTCTTCCAGTCATTCAAGTTCACAACCTAGGAGTTACATTCAACTCTTCACCCTCAATTATCTCCCATTTCTAAGACTTTGCCAAGTATTGTCAACTCCAATTCCTCAAGGTCCCTGACATCTATCCCCTTTTCTCTACTCAAACCATTCTAATTCAAGTCCTTTACAACTCTCCCCTGGACTACTGCATTAGCCTCTTCAGTACTCTCTATATATCCAGTCTCTCTCATCCAAGGCATTCTCCACACAATAGTACAATTGATATTCATAAAGCATGGGTCTAATTCTGTCCCTCTCCTGCTCAAGAGGTTTCAGAGGATAAAATGGATTTAGAATAAAATGCAAACCACTTTATTTGGTGCCCAAAGTCCTTCAGAATCTAGCTGTAGCCTATCTTTCCAAACTGTATTTATGTGTGTTTGTCCTTCGTTCTTGAATATTTCCAGACAATAGCCTCCCGTCAAATAAGCTTTACTTCATCCATACTGGCAGACTTGGCCATTCTCTATATACAGGGCATTCCATCTTGCACCTCCATACCTTGATATAGGCTGTACTGTATCTCTGGAATGCTATTACTTCTCACCTTCACTTTTTGGAAGCCCTAACTCCCTCCAAGGCTAAGTTCAAATGCCACCTCCTAGAAAAGCTGTATCCTGATTCTCCCAGTTATTAATACCTACCCATCACTCCAATTTATGTTGTGTAAAACTTCAATTTATTCATCTATGAGCATGCTATATGTCCCCAGCACTACCACCACCCCACCCCACCCATCCCTCCGCCAAGGAATAAAAATGCCTTCAGGGGAGGGGCTGTCTCATTTGTGTAGTTGTTTTGCTGGGAATTAACCCATTGCCTGTCACATAGTTGGAACTTAAGAAGTCCATGTTGATAGATTAGAGAATAGTTGATGAGTAACTAACAGCTTTGAATAAGACGATATGTCAGAACACATGTGAACCCTTTTGTCAGCTGCAATGATAATTCTATTTACCTCTCAAATAGCTGCAGACACTACACTGCTTATACTTCTTATCAATGCAATAAGATCCAGTCTAGTTCCTCCCTTTATATAGCACCTCAATTCAAACACCCTTTATCTCAGCATGAGGTTCACATCCCTGTGTTCTGATTGCTAGTGCTACAATTAACTTTGCTACCTGATGCTTGAGGTAAGCTGCTGGCAGGGCTCCCTTCAGAGGTTGTACCCATTTCCCAGATAGCACAGCCCAGAGAACTGAACTGGTGCGATACCGATGCACTGTGGGAATAGCCCAGTATTTGAACATATCTGGCTGTGTTGGGGAATGATAAAAGGCAGCGTGGCGCAGTAGAAAGTAGGCCTCAAAATCAAGGATATGTGGTCAAGGCCCACAGTGGCTATGTGACCCAAGGCAAGACACTTAACCTCTCAGGGTCCCAGGTAACCCCTAAGATATTAAATTCTAATACAGCTGTTGATCTGCATTGATACAAGGAGGTTTCCTGACCTAGCATTCTCTAAGCCAACTTCACAGGTCCAGTACAATTAACAGAAAAAAATCTCCACAATTGGTTCTTTATCAGGAAACAATGCATTTCCTCTATATTATATGTATTAAGATCCAGAAGAAAGCTAAGGACATGACTCTTTTGGTCTCAAGGGGAGAACTGTGTCTAATGTATTAAATTATTTCATTATTATCTGTTCTGCATCTATTATATATTTATCTATAAATCTATATCTATCTATATATAAATAATACATATAGATGATTTATCTATTTACATTTATATAACTAATTATATCCAGTTTCTCCAATACATAAAGTGAGTCCCCTCTGGGACTAACGAAGGTTCTACTTTACAAGGCGCTGTTTTCATGCACTAGGTCACAGCAGTGACTTCAAAGCATGAAGCCATTTTGAGAAGTATGTATCGAACCTCTTATAAAACGACAGCACATGGTTGAATAATTCATATACTCCAATGAACCTGTGATTTCATCATTGTGGGTACTTTCCAATGGAGCCACAGCCCATCCGTGCCTCCTCATCCTAAGTAACACCCTTTGCCCATAACTGCTACCAGTGTGCTGGGGGGGTTATTTTAGATATTTTATGGGAGTACCAAAGAAGCATGTGAGCTAACCCTAATCCACCTGCTATCCTGTGCTCCTAATACATGACCAGCCCATCTCCTTTTCTCGTTGTATAACTCGTTAGCCATTTGTTCTGTGAAGTTTGGATTCAGTCAAAGGGCCACACTTGAAAACCCAAAGAGCCACAGGTTCCCCACCCTTGCTAAACTATCTTTTTCACAACTTATTCCTTACAATTCATCATTGGTAGTAAGTTTCAGTCTATTTATGCCTAACACATACCTTTGACCTTTAGGTCACAAGCAATTTTGTTTCTTTGGAGGTCAACGTATTCCATGATTTTCAGTCACATGGCATCACCAGAAGAATTCAATTTTATGTGGATTTCTGTTGCCCTTTTATAAAGGCAGCTGAGTAGAGAGCTAGTATTGGACTGGGGAAGACAAGTTCAAATCCAGCCTCAGACACGTACTAGTTATGTGACCCTGGGCAAGTCACTTGATCTCAGTTTGCCTCACTTTCCTCTACTGTAAAATGGGGATAATAATAGCACCTACCGCCCAGGGTTGTTGTGGGAAATCAAAGGAGTATAATTGGAGAACTCATTGGAGAACTGATTCTTTTTCTGCCACTCTGATACTGTATTTGGTAAAGGGGAAGTGGGCTGCACAAGACTAGGGGCTATTTCATACTATTCCTCATTTCATGCATTATACTGTGACCAACGAATTCAATGCCTAGCAGGCAATCAGCTCCTGGCAATGAGCCTCTCTGCACTCATTTGGAATGACTGTCAGCCAGCCGGCACAGTCAGTCACTGGAACGTGTCCTTCCTGCATGGCAGAACCTGCCAGAGCTTGTGCTGTGTTAGCAAGTCTTCAAAAAACCAGGATGACCTACATGCCATAATGAGGCACAGAGGTAAGACCTTCGTGATGCATGAATAATTCATACTGTTTCAATTAGTAAATAAAATCTAGTTCTATAATGCTACTGTAAAGGAGAAAAGCTAAGTTCTTCCTCAAAATTTTCTGTAAAAAATAGTTACACTAACTAAATTCCTACTCCATATCTCATTGTAGTGAGAGAGATGACCTTGGGTTCATAAAGGCGATTCCAGAGAGTCTGACAAATCCCACTGTACTAGGAAAGTTTGGAGCATGGGCCCAATAATGTATTGTCTGTTGTATGAGGGTCAGATTAGCTAAGTTTGGAGAAGTTCAACATCAGATTGACAGCAAAATGATGAATTTTTTGGCCACAGAAACTCTCAAAGATCATCTCCTAATTTATAGAAGGGTGCTGATTTGCATCAGTAAATGAAATCCCCACAAATCACTGAAATAATGAAGAAATAAAGTATTATATACTGTTTTTGATTTCTATTCACAATTTAAGGTTCTTTTCTTCCCAATTAAATTTTTCCTAAAAGAAATCTTGAACCCAAGCATTCAAAATCTGAAATATAATAATCCAGAATACTAAGCAAAGTCCTTAAGCAAGATGCATTAATTCACATCATATATCATATCTTCTAGAGCTATTCATTTAACAAATCTGTATTAAGCAGCTACTACATGGAAGTTGCTTCTTCACTCTAATAAAAGCATTTTTGCTTTTGTCTAACTAGAATTGATTGAGAGCACTTAGTTAATCACTCTCCATAACCCATTGTTACCTGGCCCCTTCCTTCCCTTTAAGTCTTCTTACACCTTACTCCCTTCCATTTACTCAATAATTCAGTGACTCGGGTTTCCCTGTTGTGCCTTGTACAACACACTCCATCTCTCCTCTATGTGTATTTTCACCGACTACTTCCCATACCTGGAATTCTCTCCCTCCTGACTTCTTTCAAGTCTTACCTAAAATCTTCCCCTGGTTTGCCTTCTTAATGCTAGTGCTTTCTTCCAGAGATAATCTCCAATTTATCCTGTATGTATCCTATTTGTACATAGTTTGCATGCTGTCTCCCTCCATTAAATTGTGAGCTCTTTGAGGGCAGAACCTGCTTTTGCCTTTCTTTGTATATTCTTAGCACAATGTCAGGGCACAAAGTAGATGCTTAATAAATGTTAGTTGACTTGACTTCACTCATTTCCATCCCAATAATTCTATAACTTCCTTGTTCCTTATAGATATATGTACTGCTGGGCAGCTAGGTGGTGCAACGGATAGAGCACCAGTGCAGGAGTCAGGAGGACCTAAGTTCAAATCTCACCTCAGACACTTGACTCTCACCAGCTGTGTGACCTTGGGCAAGTCACTTAACATTGCCTCATCCTGGGCCATCTCCAGTCATCCTGATGAATATCAGGTCTCTGGATTCAGATGGCTCTGGAGGAGAAGTGAGGCTGGTGACCTGCACAGCCCTCCCTCACTCAGAGCAAAGTCAAGTGCAAGTCATGTCATCATTTCTCTGATGGCATGGTCTTCTTTGGCAACAAAGGACGAACACACATACATGCTGTTATTATTCCTTTTTTAAAGAACCAATTTCAATGTTAGATTTTGTGAATATGCATGCATATATGTAGGTTATACACAAACAACAGAAGGAAGAAAAGGTGACCTAATTTCTAGCATCAACAGTTCTGGAACTGTTGCCTACACACAAACAATGATACTCTTTCCCCTAATGTATCCAAAATAAATTCACCATATGTTCCCAGTTAAAAATTCTGAAGTACAGAACCAGATCAAAAAAGCTTCCCACTGATTACTCTTAGGAACATGATTAGCTTCAGTCTGAAAGGAGAAAGAAAAGCATATTCTAGCTACATGAATGAGTAGAAAGTTAAAGGTATAAATAGTTTCCCTTGAATTAGAAAGCTAGTTTTACTATCATTTCAAATCTTAAACTTTTCATTTATACTAATTTAGATGTGTGATCTTACCATGCTATACCCTTGTTGGTAAAACAAATTAGGGAAAATTTCTACTTCTTTGGATTTTAGGAGCATCTAAGAGCTGAAAAGAAAGGGAGCCAAGGAAAAGGTGATGGAGTGCTAGTTTTAGTATATGAATTGAACTTGAATAAGGCAGTATGGAGGAAAGAGTATCAAAAATTAAGAAAATTAGTACCAGAATTAATCTAAGTTGTATTCTTGCCCAAATATAGGATAATTTTTTGAGGGAAGCAATTTGGGTTAAGTGACTTGCACAAGGTCACACAGTTAGTAAGTGTGTGAGGCTGGATTTGAACTCAGGTTCAGTGCCTCCTAGCTGGCCCTGGGCTAATTTTCAAAGTATGCTTGAAAATTCCTCAGTTACTTAGTAGAGTGACTAGCTAAGTGATGAGATGGCAAACTAGCAAGATACTTTGCATATACTTGGCAAATTTATATTTCTAAAGTGAAAAATGGAGAAGAGTTTTTTGTATTCTCTTATATTTTGTAAAGATCCCAACACATCAAGGATCTTTGATTTTATTGGTACAGGAACTCCCTCCAAAAGAGATCAGATTTCATAATTTAGTAAATAAGGCTTAGGCAACTGCATTAAGCTCAGAGAAATTAATTGGCAAAACTTGTGTCAGAGGTGGAACTAGAGCCCAGACACTTCTAACTCCTAGCAGAGTGTTCCATCTACCCAGGCACCCTTCTATTTTTCTTCCCCTTTACATCTCCTACTTAAAACCTTATAGGTCAGAGTTCTGAGGCCCTGCTTTCATGCTTGGCATTCACATTGAAATAAAAGGGGCAGTGAGCTCCCCTAATCTTTGTTAAATACTGCTGATCATATAATAAGTTCTGCCTGTTCAGAAGAAAACAGAATATTTTATTCACTGCTGTTGTTTCACCACCAGTGTGACTTTACAGTAAAAACCCAGGCAAATAAGTCTGTTTGGAATCAAGAAGCTGGCTTGGATTGAATGGATTTCTTTTTCCTTTGTGGCACAATGACCTGCTTTCTTTTTATAGAATCCACTTCAAATAATAAACCAGAAGTGGAAGAAAGGGAAGCATGTGAACTGTCAAAGTGAACAAGACTACTGGGAAGGGCAACATGCAGGTTTCACATTCAAAAGTTTTAAAAACACTGAGTAGCTGGAGCCGTTCTGAGAAGATACCTGAATAAATGAAGTGCAGAATGTCTGATAAGCAAGAACAGAAGAGAGAGTCTTTAACAATGACTCTTACTGGTGGGTTGCATGGTGGGCCTTGGGTAGTAACTGGAAATGTCGTTTCACTGTTCACAGCAAAGAGATCTTGGGCAGTACGTATCACAGTGGAGTCCTGAACATCTGCAGGACTCTTCACATTAAACAGCAGCATGAAGACATTGCTTACGGAACAAAGGACGATCTTATGGGCCTCTACAACTTCTTTTAGATCTTCAGTATAAAATACCACATCCACACACTGGCAGCAGAACAACAGGTTATGGAGGTCAGAGTTATAGTGTGATGCTTCACCCTTTAAAACAGGCATTTTTTCTATTTAAAAAAAAAGAGAATAAAGAATAACAATCCTTGTATAGCTCTATCAAAACTTCAGGTTCTTTTAATGGTTTTTTCGTTGGTTTTGTTTTGGGGATAAGATTTAGAGTAATAAGGGACCTTAGAAATAATCTCATTTAACTACCTTTCTTTATAATAGGGAAAACTAAGGCTCAGATAAGTCCTCTGAGTTGCTCAAGATCACACAGGAAAATAAGAACTAGAGCTGAGTTCCTGACCAAAGACCTCTGTTTCCAAATCTAGTGCTCCTTCCTTTAGAGATGTTCAACCATTTCATTACATTGTAAAGAACTACAGAATCTTATAACACATACATGAATGATTTTTCTTTTTATATATTTTAAAGTTTTATTTTTACTTTACAGAAAGGAAAATGCATATATGTAGAATAAAACCCGTATTATGGTTTTACAAAACCTAATTTCTTAAGCTCTTTATTTCAGAGGTTACTATTCTCTGCTTTGGGGCATATGGTCAGCACTTCTCCCGGTCCTCTCTGAAGTAGTTCTTTTGGGAAGAATAAAGTTGTGCATGTCTATATAAACTTGCAATAGTCTTCTGATAGCCTTCAAACCTTCAGCTAGAGAATTCATTAGGCTCAATCTTTTGAAAAGAAAAATAAGATTTTGCTTTATTTCTGAAAGGTTCCTAACAAAACTGTATAATTTGTAAATAGTTAATCTAGGAACTCTCAGCATTATAGAAACATTTATACCTGAATTTTAAATCAAAGTAAATGTATCTGAAGTTAAAGAACTGTAATTTAGGGAACTCCCACCTATCGTAAACATGAAAACAATTCTGAGCAAATGCTTATGATAGTTGATAGAGTAGCTTTAGAACCAAATTTTTAATGTACCTATTTATTAGCGAGTTTCAATGCTACCCCGCCCAATCCAATCAGTGACAACCACTCTTCTAGCCTTGACGAGCTATAAACATCACCTGGTTGTTCTAGCCGAGGTGGCCGAACACCACGACACTTGCTGTTTTTTCTTCTTTTCTTCATTTTTTCAGATGACTTTTGATTCAAAGTTTGAATCATAAAATACTCCAACTATATATAACATGAAAACAATAAGTAAAAGACAAAAGTCACTAAAATTACATATTTGGCATTAGCATGGACAGAGTGGCCTGTAATTCTACAGGCCTAGGTCTATAGTCATAACAATTTTAATAGTTTAAAAGAGCTGGTGAAATGTAATATAGAGGGCAATTTAATGGAGTCTTGGATCAACTTGATAAGGTTACAGATTGTGAGTCTTTGTCTGGGGTCAGGAAAACACCTCCCTAGAGAAGCACAGTGTCACTCTGTTTAGTGAGAAGACAGCTCCTAATTGATTTTCAGTAACTAAGGCTGTCTACAAGATGACTGACTGGCAGAGACTCAAGAGTATGGATTCTATTTGGAAGAATCACTACTCTCTGTAGTCTATAAAAATGAAGTTGCATGACCAGTTCAAACTTTTCATGATTTCCCTTTCATCTGTCCCTGTTTAGAAGACAGACCAGCCCACAGCAGAAAAGATTGGGATACTAGGGAAAGGACAGTTTGTGTACATTCGCAGTCTCCTTACAAATAACAGTAGATGCTGCTTTGGGAAAGAAGTTATATGTGGTTTTCTAAGCACAGATTAGACACCTGAGACCTGAGAATGGACCTACCCAGTCCAAGAGATGGTGCCTGACAGAAGTAGGTATGTGCTTACCCATTTGACCCTCAAAGCATTCCTGAGTAGTATCTTTCTTAAGAGAAAAGAGAATAGATCATATAATCTTCAGGGCTGGGAAGTGAAGGAGACCTGTCACTTGGGGAAGAAACCTTAATTCTTCCTTGATATTATAAGCAAGTTATTCAGACAATGCCATCCTGATGGTATGAAGATTATGTACCTAGCAAGCTCAATGTATGTTCCCTTTCTGGAGGTGTCCAAGCCGTCAGTGGGTTAACAGTGGGATTAAAGAGAGACTAACTGGAATGTTAGAGCTACTTTTGAGTACTGCATGTTTTTTCAGCACCTACTCCTTATAATCTTTTGAGTGCCTTATGTGTTTTATGTATCTGTGAATCCTTTACAACATGTGAATTTTCTGTGGGTTGAAAAACAGGTTGTCCTACCCAGTATCCATTTATTACCTTGAGTGATTGAGCAATGAGGACCCTGTTCCTAACAATTTGAAAAATAAACACAAACCATAACTAAATGTATACAGGGACATTTATTGGCATAGTGACATCATTTTTGGGCAAGCCTTTCTTCAGTAGGGTCAGGGCAAAGGGGAGATAGTGGAGGCTGATGGCTATATGTAACAAAGGCATATATGCCTGTCAATCCCCTGATCAATGACCTTTATAACAATAGCAATTATCTCTGGTCTTCAAGTATTATTAAATTTCATTATATATAAACTTTCTTTCTATTTATTTTATGAGAATAAAGAAACAATACTTGAAGATATAGTAGAGGGAAACTGATCAACATAATGCTGATAGACTGATTTTTGCACAGCTCAGGTGATACAATCATAGAAAATAAGGGGAGGAATAGGTAAGAGAGACTAGAAGGTGTTAACAATTTAAAGTACAAATTAAGGTTTTTTTGGAAACTTTGCTTCCCCTTTACAATGTGTAAAGAAATACTCATTTATGGAATTAAAAAGCAGCTTGCCATTGGCTAGATGAAGAGTCATCATACTCTTAATGGTCTTTAAAGAACAAGCTTCCTAGTTCTGGAGTAGTTAAAAAGGAGCTCTGCATAGTGTAACTCCTGCAAGTAAAGAAGAGTTAGTTCTAGCAGCCAGGAGTCAAATCAAGAGAGGGGCAGGTCCAGAAGGCCTAGATGAGCACCCCATCAAAAAGAGATGTATCCACAGTGGAGCAGCATGAGAAAACCACGAGAAGGGAAAAGACATGGGGACCTTTCAATGCCAGAGGAGTGAGCTGTCTTGGCTACATGTATTCCCTCTATGTGTATACATATATATTGGAGAGTACCCTCCATGTTTAAGGTGGTAATGTTTTATAGCTACTGAACCTTCTTTACCATCTCAGTAAAATGCCTTTGTTTTGGACTAATTATCCCAATAGGCTGACTATTAAAGGGTAGTGCACTGGTGGAAGCTCATGGTTCATCATTTTAACAGTACAGATCTACAGAATACCTTGAACCCAAGATAGTTACTCCACAGAGACCCAAACTGCAACTTGTGTGAGTACAAACTTGGGAGGGATACTCAAATATCTTTATAAAAGGAAAAAAATATAAGATGGTAACAGAATATGGATATAAGAATTAAGAGTAGCAAGTACTTTTCTCTAAAATGCATTTCAAGTGTAAATCACACAAAATAGACTATGGTTTGTCAAAACATAATTAAACAAATTACTCATACAAGAAAGAATTGTTTATTCTCTTGAACAGCCTATAAAGCTAAAACCTATAATTGTGTGACTAGTAATAATTTTCTCAGTATTCTAGTCACAGGAGGAAGTACTGTGGTAAGTCAGAAACTGATATAATTACCAGATGTCTGCAGATGGTCAAGACAATGATCTATTCCATAATAACTAACCATTTGCTAAGAATATGGCTTGTCACAATTCTGGAAGAAATTTCCAAAGCCAGTCATACGGCCTCTTCCTCATTCCTCCCCTTGGCATATACCTTTCAGGTTCTCAAATACCTTCAAGAGTTGATCATGCTGCCAAATTGTGTGCATATATGTGTTTCAACTTCTGAATTCTGGATTAGTGCTAAAACATTTTTTTAAATTTATCAATAGCTCTAAATTCTATCCCTTTCCAATCATTAAAATTTCAGTTCATGCTTCTATTTTTTTCCTATTAACCCACTATCAGAGATCTCATGATTTCTAACTCTTTTTTAGAGAGAAAGCTAAGAACTGCACCTCTAATTTCACTGGTATAAGGAATGGCTGGATGATCAATCTATCAATGCAGGCCAGCAACTTTCCTGCCATTTGTATTCTTAAACAACTGTCTAGAACTCATGGAGATTAAGAAACTTGTGCAGAGTCAAACAACCAGTATGTGTTGAAGGCAGAACTTGAACTTTGGTCTTTGTTGTTTCAAGGCTGGCACTTTATTCACTATACCATGCTGCCTCTTGTTCTTTTTTATTTTTTTTTATTTTTGGAGGCAATGGGGGTTAAGTGACTTACACAGAGTCACACAGCTAGTGTCTGAGGCTGGATTTGAACTTGAGTCTTCCTGACTTCAGGGCCAGTGTTCTATCTCCTGCGTCCCTCTTTTTAATTAAATTTTGCTTTATTTAAAAAAAAAAAAAAAAGATTAGCCTTCTCTTCCTCCTACCTCCCTCTCCCCCATGAGTTCCGTAACTTTTTCACCTGAGTTTAGGTCTGAACAAGAGTAGATTGCTGCTGGACCCTGCCACTATAAACAAGCGGAAAAAGTTCTGTGAGCACAGAACGGCAGAACTGTAGATTCTTTATTGGTCTGGGATCCCTGCCCTGGTTATTCCTCTGTACTCTGGGCTAGATGCAGGAAGTGAGACCATGCTTTTATGCCTGAGGTCTAAGCTACACTGCTATTTGCTTCTGAACTTCCTCCTTTCTCCATACATGGCCAAGGGCCTCCTTAACTTGAGAGTGGGTTTCTTTCTCATTCTGCCCAGAATGGAGTAGTGGGTGATAAATTTGCCAGTTGGCACCCGTCCCCATCACAATGCCCTGGTGTGGGTCTCAGACCTCCTCTTGTCCTGGTGCACAGGGCACTGAAGCGCTCCACACAGTGGAGCTCCTAGACTGACCCCATCTCCAGTGTCCACAGACATCCCTTTCTGTCTTCCTGTGCCAAGCTGGACTGGGCAAAGGACTCATTCTGACTCTTTCTGGATTTGCCCAACAGGATCTATAAGTATGATGCCATTTCATAAATCTGTTAAGAATTTTTGGAGAACTCAGAGTATTCCTTCCTATCCCTCTACCATCTTTTTGACCCGTTTAAAAAATCAAGTTTATTCTAAATGATGTTCTGTTGCTTTAACAACATTCAACATATATTTATTAAGTGCCATATACTATATGCAAATCAGTGAATGTAACAAATGAGATGCAGTTCCAAACTTCAAGAAGTTTATACTTTAGTAGGCAGATAAGATGCATACAGAAATAAATATATTGGAGTATGAAAACCATAAGTGGTCCAAAGGTCCACAAGAATTCACAGGACAGAGGACTCTATCCTTGGAAATGGGAGGAGCCTGAATAATCACATATGTTCACTTTTATTTTTAAGAATACTCTTGTCCTGACACTTGAGGAGACCCTTGGTCATAGGTTGCTTTGCATGGTTCTACCCTGGTTCTATCATGAGCTAATTCTGTTCCTACTTACATACCTTCCTACCTTGGAAGTGAACTGAGAAAGAAACTCAGTTTCTAAGGTTTTCATCAAACATGACCATGCTCTCCCCAACTCATTAACCCATATGGAAGCATATTAAGAACATCTTTCTAGTCTCTCTAAAAATATAGAGAAACAATATTTTCCAGCTTAAAACCCTTCCCAGATTTTTCCTGTAGGAAAGGGAACTTAACTCTTACCTACATAAAATCACTGCATCCTCACCAACCTGAGTGATTGGTGCCATGACTCACCTAAGGAGAGTGTACTCTTTGGCATTCAAAGTTAAGATATTGATCACAGAAGCAAACTCTTTTCAATCCTTCTGGGGAGAGGTCTAGGGAGGAACTGAATGGCAGCTATTCTAGAATTTTACCATATTTTAACATATTATAATCTTTTCCTTGTTCCAATTACCTTGGGATAGAGAGTCATGTTGGAAAGCATGGGGGTTATGCCAATTTGGACATTTCTCTTCCCAATTAGAAATGTCAGGGATATAGATTAATGTCAAGTTAAATGCAACTGTTTCTGGCAAATTTGAGCCTAAATCATAAAGTATAGTATTAGTATTATCTTTTTCTTTGACATTTCCAACCTCCTCAAAAGAGATAAAGCAAAGAGGTGACATGATGAGAAGTTTCTAAATCTGATTAGTGCGAGAAGATAAAGGGGGTCGAGGAACAGTGGAAACTGGTGCCAGCTTCAGCCTTCACTGGAGCTTTGACAGAAGCTGCTAATTATCAATCAAAGGCACTTTAACAAAGACAAGGCAGGAAGATCACCTGGGACATGAAAATGAAGAGGTGTGGCAAACACAGAAGTGAACCACAAGACTATCAAATAAGAAAAGCAGAAGAATAAGCACTTTCTTTCTAGAAAGTCAAGAGGATCAAAGGCAAAGGGGCATAGTGGACAAGAAGGCCTGGATTCAAATCCGGCCTCTGATACACAGTTGCTGGTGGACTCTGCAATTCCTTTCACCTCCCAGTACCCCAAGCAACTTTCTAAGACTATAAGTTACAGAAGAGATGCTCAGAGTTTGTCACACTGATGAAATCAGTCTCTTCCAAATAAAGAACTCAAAGAATCCTCCAAATAAAAGAAGACAAACAGAATTTTACAATGACTTGTATCAAGTACACGATGTTTGTGTTCCTGTTAATGCCAGATAACAGCTGTCTACGCACAAAGTGCAGGTTCTTCTTCCTCCCAGGGAAGACTGTAAAAGAGCAAGGAGAATCTTTTACTCTGAAGCTTATCAGGGAGAATGAAAGAAGTGTTTCACTGAAAACCCAAAAGCAGAACTTGGAGAAGAAAACAAAGATGAAAAAGGATCTGAAGAGATAGAAAAGGATAATAATTTGTGGCAAGAGGCTGGAGGGCAGAACAGTATGACACAGATGAGGAAGGGAAGAAGGACAACCAAATATCTGGAACTAAGTTAATAGATATGAAACTCTTCCCCTTGAAGGAGAAGCTAGATTATCTCAGGAAGATATAGCTTCCTGTGTTTCAAAGAGTGTTCCAAAGGGGGCAGGAAAGAGATTATGCAGTAGCAGAAAAGGAATCACCTGATGTATACAAAAGAGACGCAGTTTCTTCCCAAGACCTGTCAAACCTGACTACCACGAGGCACTCTGGATGATTCATGTGGGTGTAAAGGTTACTGGCAAAAGGAAGCTAAAACACTTTGTTAGGGATGATGAAACTCTGGACAAGAAACTGAAGATCCTTGGGGCATAGATGTTTTTTATCCCTGCAGCCTTCTGAAGGCAGGGGTTTCCACAGGGTAGGGCACAAATGGGAAGTCAACATCAAGTTAAGAAGGAATCTGAGAAGGAGATTTGGATTTCTGGGTCACAATTTAAAACAAACAAAAAAAAAAATGATGAACTCTTGGCCAGGAATGAATTATAAGTAACCAAGATTTTTTTTTAGGGCCAGTAAAAATATATTTGCCTTGAGTCATGATTGTAATCAGGGAGGCTTTTCTTTTCTAAAAAGGAAGAAAGGAGGAGAAAACTGACCATATGTACCAAGGTATCCCTGAAAGAACAACAACCAGAAGGGCAGTGGAGAGGACCAGGAATTTACAGGATGCGACATCTAAGAAGGAACCACAGATAAAGCTCATGGCTTTGGATGTCTGTACAAATGGTATCTATACAAAAATGTAGTTTCTCTGCTGGGCAGGTTGCTCAACTGGGCTCCAGGGTCTGCTGCCCTCTACAACTCCTCTCTCTACTGGCAAGGTTAGCATTCTCTTAAATACACAGCCCTCCCTCTTTGTTACTAACAGAAGCTGTATCACTTTAAAGCCATTTCTGGCCCCAAGGGACTGGCCCTGTATCCGGGTTGTTTTGTGGTGTATTTCCTCATCTGTGTCTCAAACCAACTCTACAGTTAGATAAATAGGGCTCTTCCTTCTAGGTGAGTAGTTTTACTGCTAGATGCCATGGCTGATGTGAGGAGACAGTACAGAGAAATCCCCTCTTTATTGCCCATCCAGGACTATTTCTTCTCAAGGGCTGGGTTCCCTCTCAACTACCAGATCCTACCTGAACTCTCTGGAATTCTCTGACTTCCATATGTCTCCAAAGCTTATCTATTTAAAGCCTCTAGAGGTATGGCCAGTTTTCATTCCAGACAATGGCTTTGACCTTTCAATTGGAATAAAGATATTCACACTTTGTCAAGGAATAGCAAGATGTTGACACCCTGTTAACACATTAATATCTCATCATCTGGGATTTGATCCTGTGATTCTATGACTGAGCTGGGAGGGGAACCAAATCTCCGACCTCCATCCCTCAACCCCTTACACTTGAAGTGGATGGCAAAATGATAATGCATGACAGACAAAAGGAAAAACTATACAACTGCTACTGCCTTATTTGCTAAGGAAAAATATAGTATTTATATTGAAAAGGAAAGAACAAAATTGGTTAACAAGGAGTTGAAATGTAAGATCAATGAAGAGATGGTAGGAGAGAAGCAGTCTGAATTGTTAACACTGAATTCAGGTCACTAAGGTCAGAATGACTACATCCCACAATACTCAAAGAACTCTTATAATATATTTAGTTAACAATAGAATGTAAGTTCCTTGAAGGTAAGAGTATTAGGGCTGGGTTGTTTGTTTTTGTCTCCATATACCCAGCACCTAGAGCAGTGCCTCATAAACCTCATTTGATCTTTAAAATGAAAACTGAGTCCTGTGGGAGGTTTTATGACCTGCCCAAGGTCACAAAGCTAAAGTCCAAGAAAGGATTTAAACTCAAGTCTTTCTGACTCCAAGTCCACTGCTCTTACCCCCTGTACCACCTAGCTGCTTTACACGTATGAAGGGCTTGCACATAATAGGAATTTCAGAAGATCTTTCTGTAATGAAATGAACATGATTACTGATCCACCGTCAGATTCACAGACCTCTGAAGGATTTTGGAAAGTTGGACAGTTGCTGCCAGCATGAAGCAGAGTAAACACTGTACCGATTTTCAAAACCGGGAAAACAGTAGAGGTTACAAATTACAAATCTGTAAGTCTGACTTTGACTTGTGACAAAAGTCTGAAACATATTATTAAAGAGATGGTTTGTAGGCATTTATATAGAGGAGTGATGGTTACTAAGAGTTATGGCTTCATCTGAAATAGGTCATTCCAGACTAAGAGTACTTTCTTTTATTTCCTCTAATTCTGTAATTCTAAAATACTATAACAAGTTTATTAGACAGTAGGTAAAGGGAATGTGGTAGATATATAGAATATCTGCATTTTAGCAAAGCCTTTGGCAAAGTCTCTCATGTCAATGAGATGGATAGATGTGGATGACAATCCAGTAGGCAGATTCAAAAATAGCTCACTATATTTATAGTAGCTCTTTTTGTGGTGGCTAAGAACTGGAAATTGAGAGGATGCCCATCAAATTGGGGAATGGCTGAACTAGTTGTAGTACATAATTATGATGAAATATTACTGTGCTATAAGAAATGACAAGCAGGATGATTTTAGAAAAATCTGGACTTACATGAACTGATACAAAGTGAAGTGAGCAGAACCAGGACATTGTACATAGTAACAGCAACACGGTTCAATGAAGAATTGTAAATGACTTACCTATTCTCAGCAAAACACTGATCCAAGACAATCCCAAAGGATTCATTATGAAGCATGTGCTATCTACCTCCAGAGAAAGAACTGATATTGCCCGAATACAGATTGAAGTATGCTATTTTCACTTTCTTTCTTTCATTTTTTTATTCCAGTCTTTTTGTACAAAATGACTAATATGGAAATGTTTTACATAACTGCACATTTATAATCTAGATCAGATTGCTTGCCATCTCAAGGAGGGGGGAGGGGAAGAATGGAGGGAAAGAGAGAATTTGAAACTCAAAACTTTAAATCATGCTAAAAATTGTTTTTAACGTATAATGGAGGTGGGAAATAAAATATTATTTAAAAAAACCAGCTTATCAGAAAAGAAATTAGCCATTCAATTCAAAAGTACCTACTATGTGTAAAGCATTGAGTTAAGTACTGTATATTCAAAGACAAAAATTAATCACTCCAAGAAGCTAAGGATGGGGGGACATGTGGGATACAACATATAAGCAAATAAGAAAACAAAAAATGTATGCAAAAGAAATATAAAAATCTTTGGGGGAAGAGAAAAAACACTAACAATTTGGAGCATCAGGAAAGGACAAGTATAGGAGGTACCTGAGTTAAACTTTGAAGAATGCTAATTTCTGAAAGAGGGTGAGACAGGTATGGGAGACAGCTTGTGCCAAGGTACAGGAGCCAAAGGTGAATGGTTTTATGGAAAAGAGCAAATGGACCAGTTTGGCAAGAACGTAGAGTGAATTTGGGAATAAAATGAAGTAAGTCCAAAAACATAGGCTGAAGTCCAATGGTGAAGTTTTAACTACCAAAGAAGAATTTGTATTTTATCCTAGAGGCAACAAAGAGTCACTGAAGCTGCTAAAACATGGAACTGACATGCTTGGACTTGTTTTTAGAAATAATGATTTGGCAGGTCTGCAGGGGATAGATGTGAGAGATGAGAAGCAGGGAGATAACTTAGGATGGTTGGATTTAGCCCTCCTTTCCTTTAATCAATGAGCCTAATTCTGCCCCCATTCTTTTAAGCACTACAAGCTGGGAATGCACACACAGCGTGTCTGCAGGTGTCTCATCTGTTCCAAAGACTTGGGAAGAAATGGGTACAACAGGGAGAATTGCTATTATCTCTCTGCATCTTATTTCTGACTATGGTTTGTGATAACAACAGGCTAAGTGTCTGAACTGATGGATACACCAAGGGAAGAGACTTGAGACAATGAAATATCTCTAAAATATGGGGACAGAAAAAAAAAAATAGCAGATTCTGAATATACTATTTGATAAATATGTCATCTTCTAGGCTAGATAAGAACATGAAAGCCAAGAGGAAAATGCCATGTGTAGTAAGATGGAGAATTAGAAAACTGCCCAAGCTTATTCAAGATGTCATTACTGCTAAGATATGACCAAAAATACCTGCATGACATAGTTATAACAGTTCAAGTAGACCATCATCTGGCAGCTTAGTGATTGCACTCTGAGATAATTTAAATCTTTAGCTAGATTTTCATCTATGTGACCACACATGCAAGATACTACCATTCCACAGATACTTATCTATACCCGTATTAGCTCTGTCTAACTCATTAAAGATAATGGAGAGTTAGGATAGCTGTTGCTGGAAAAGGGCAAATGTTGTACTGATTTTCAAAATAGAGAAAAGGGTAAAAATCCCCACATTTGTATGTCACATTGTTCAAGGAGAAAGGGGATGAGGATATGGACTAGCGAGGTGGCCACGTAAGTGGAATGACAGAGATGAATGCAAGAATATTTTGAAGGTAAAATCAGTAAGATTTTGCAATTGATTGGAAATGGGGGATGAGGTAGAGTAAAGAATCTAGTATGGTTCTCAGGTTGTGAACTTGAGTGACTGGAAGGTTAGTGGTAGCCTCAATAGAAAGAGGGGAGTTAGGAAGAATATAAGTAGACTGGGGGAGCTAGGTGGTGCAGTGTATAGAACATTGGGCTTGGAATCAGGAGGACTCGAGTTCAAATCCAGCCTGAGACACTTAATGTGTGATCCTGGGCAAGGCATTCAACCCTTATTTGTCTCAGTTCCTCACCTACAAAATGAGCTGGAGAAGGAAATGGCAAAACACTCTAGTATCTTTGTCAAGAAAACCCTGAATGGGGTCACAGAGTCAGACATAACTGAACAATGAGAATGTAATTTCCTTAAGGGCAGGGACTATTTCAAATTTGTCTTTGTAGCCTCACTGCCCAGCACATGATTTAAAAATGAGTTTCATACTGAATGTAATTGAATTGAGGGAGGTTGGTTTTAGGGAAAGAGGAGTTCTGTTTTGGACATCATTGGCTTGAATGGAGGGTGATCTCTTATGGCGTGGTGCAGAAATCTATTGGTTTTTCGTCTGTCCACACTTTATGACTAGATGAAGCAGAAATGGCCTCCTTATCGAATGTATAGATGCCACAAAGCTGGGAGGGTTTAGAGCAAGGTTTTAAAAAGATCTTGATAGAAAAGAATGATAGGCCAAATCAAAGAAGATGAAATGTAATAAGAATAAATGAGAAATCTTATTTTAAAAAAAATCAAGCTCAGAAGACAAAATGGAGGAAACATGATTTGACAACAGTTCATGTGAGAAAGACTCATAGTGGACTACAAGCACAATAAGGGTCAATAATATGACACAGTGGTCAAAAAAGCTAATATAATATTAGGTTGCATTAAGAGAGCATAGTGTTCAGAACAAGGGAGGTGGCAGTCCCACTGTACTCTGCCCTGACTAGACCATGTCTAAAATATCATATTCAGTTCTGGGAATCACACTGACAAGCTGACGTACATCCCAAGGAGACTCATCGGGATGGTAAGGAGACTGGAGATCATGCCCTAAGAGGATCCATAGAAGAAAATGAAGCTGTTTAACTTGTAGAAGAGAAGACTTGGAAAGAATATATAGTAATTGAAAGGCTGATAAGTGGAAAAGGGATTAAATTAATTCTGCCTGGTCCCAGGAGAAGGAATAGGAACAATGAATGGAACCTGTAGTGAGGTAGATTGAAACTTGATAAAATGCAGATAGAGTAGCGAGGTGGCACCATAGTGTACAGAGGGCTGGGCCTGCAGTCATAAAGATTCATCTTCCTGAGTTCAAATCCTCCTCCAATACTCACTAACTGTGTGACCCTGGGCATGTCACTTAACCCTATCTACCTCAGTGCTTCATCTCTAAAAATGAGCTCGAGAAGGAAATGGCAAACTGTTCCTGTTATCTCTGCTATGAAAACCCCAAATGGGGTCACGAAGAGTCAGACACAACCGAGCATCAAGACAAATACAGAAGATGTGACTAGTCCACAGGATAGATGGGCATTCTATATATCATCTTTTAGCAGAAAACAAATAGAATTTTATTTCAAGTAAGAAAGCATTTCCCCTCAAATTACAGTTCACCAACAGCACATCAGACTCCAGTACAAGGTTTTCATTAAGCATTTCATCATGAAAGTATTTGAGTATTTTCAATAAGTATCATCCATTCAACAAACCTTTGTCCACATAGCATACTACTTTCCTTGTTAAATGTTGACGATACTTTTTCATTACTGAGTTAGATTAGTATCCATTTTCAACAGATTTTTATTTGGCAATACACAGGTGCCTAGCTGGGATGCTAAGTAGGTTAGTTGCTTTTGTAGGGGTGGGGAACCTGCAGCCTTGAGGTCCTCTCAGCCCTGCATGTGGCGCTCTAGGGCCTCAAGTGTGGCCCTTTGACTGAATCTAAACTTCACAGAACAAATACCCTTAATAAAAGGATTTGTTCTAGAAAACTTGGACTCACTCAAAAGGCCACACCCAAAGGCCTAGAAGGCTACATGTGGCCTTGAGGCCGCAGGTTCACCACTCCTGATGTACAATGGTGTCAAACTGGAACAGAAATGCGGCCATTAAACATATATAAAGAACCCTGAGGGCTGCAAATTGACTTAGCAAACCACATATAAACATTGATCAACATTATCTATGTTTTTATGTATTTTCATTTATTTTGTAACTCCATCACATTTTCATCTGGTTTGGGCAGTAAGTTAAGAGTATTTGATACTTCTGCTCTGAAGTAAATAAGGCAGCTATAAACATTTTTAGAAAAAATTGGAAAGATTTATACATAAAGTAAGCACGTAAGAACCAGGAGAACAGCATACACAATGTCAATGACTATAAGAAAGGAGGAAAATATATTCACAAATTTAGAAATGGAAAAGCAAGCAGAGAATAGAAAGGGGATCCCGAAAAGATCCCTCAAAGAATTCAAGTAACCAGGTGCCTCATTTACAGTTTATTTAAGTAATCAACTCTCATGGATGCATTACAGTTTGAAATTCATTTACAGGGTAAATTATCACGTATATTTATTTAGTGGTGGTACTGTTTAATGTTACATATTAAATTTTTTAAATTGTGGAAACTTCCTTATCTAACTATAGCCAAAAATCAATAAAATATTTATTATGTCTAAATAACGCAAAGGATTTGATACATCTGACTATAACTTTCCGTGTTCCATCAGTTTAGCAGGCTCTTTTTAGTTTCCCACTGTTGTGAAAAATTGAGGCAGTCAGAATAATTGCTAATTGGATTAGGAGTCTAGAATCCTAACTCCCTAATCATCTGATAAAAGTAATCCAAACTGTTGGTCTGAATAGTGACGGGGCCACCAGGAGAGTGGGGTGGGTATTATGAAAGTACATCTCATTAGGGAAAACTGCTCTTTGAAAGTCAGATAACAATAAAACTTAGCTCTGGGCCCATCAACTGTCAAATATCAGATTGATAATAACTCAATTTGTATAAAAAAATTTTTTTTACATAATCGCTACTAATATATGTCTACTCAGATCTCATTAGTCAAAGTTTTTATTAAACATATGTTCATCTCAACATAAATATTAAGACAGTCGTTGACATTTAAGAAAATAGCTCATCTCCCAGAACTGTCTGACAACTTTAAAAAAACTATCATATCAGAGGAACTTCTACTTACCACGCCTCCAAAATATTTCCCAACATAGAAGTCATTGAGGCTGTGTAGTTCAAGGTAAGTGGCTCCTAGTTCTTTAGCAAGTTGAATCCCTTCAGAAGAAGTAACGCAGTTCCCTCTGTCTGAGGTACACAGTGGGCAAGTACAGGGTAATTCTTCTGAGGGAATAAATTTGAATCAGAGGACATTGGAATGAAGCAGAAGCATTAGTCTAAATGTCTAAAACGAATGAGTGGACTTCAGCATTAGCAATTAACTTATTATGACTTATACCTGCACCCTAGGATGTGCAGAGAAAGACACTAGATCTGCAATGTGACATTTTTAAAAAGGTAAAGAACAGAAGAGACCCCAGAACAAATCAATATAAAGAAAAACGATCTGAAGTTAAGAACACTAAAGAATTTTTTTATTAGGTGAATACTTATTTCCACTAATAACTGGGCCAGCAGCCCCCGAGTTATGAATTGTGGAACTCTACTTTTAGATATGATAGTCCCTGATATAATCTTGAGCAAGGGAATAACAGTTTAGGCTGGGTAATTAGTAATGAAATTTAGTTTCATTTATTTCATTATCAGCATTCTGACTAGTCAGATCAACAAGCATTTATTAATCAACTAATCAGCTACTGACTGTCAGGTGGGGCGTAGTGGGTAAAGTGACAGCAAGACCTGAGTTCAAGTCCAGTCACAGGCTTACTAGCTGGATGACCCTGGCCAAGTAATCTCACCCTATTTGCTTCAGTTCCTCAACTGTAAAATGAGCTGGGGATGGAAATGCCAAACCACTCCAGTACCTTTGCCAAGAACACCCCAAGTTGGGTCACAGAGTGTCTGACATGACTGAAACAACTCAACAAGGGCAAGATACGTATGAGGCATTGTGTGCTAAGTGCTGAGGATACAAGAAAAGGCAAAAGTCCCTGTTTTCAAGGAGCTCATAGTCTGTGGGAGAGAGCAGAGTCACTTAAGTGAAAAAAAGTTTTAGCTTCAATACATTATTTAAACTGCTTCACAAAGCTTTCATTGGGTTTTGTACCCTTGTATTAACAGAATTCTTAATGTTCAAAATTAACTGAAAAGACTAAATTCACTAATCCTCAAAAATTTCATTCTCCTTATAAATTTTACACAACCTATGTACCCATTAATCTAATTTTTTTATTCATTATGCTCTGTCCAGATTCAAAAGCATAAAGAAATGGTAATCATTCCTCAAAATTTCTTTACTTCTATTTTTATTAGAGCACATTTGCTACTGAGATAAGCACAATGGATCTGATGCCATTTCAGAAAGTTAACTTTATTCTGTTTCACAGATACAAACTGTCTCCCTAAACTGACCAAACTGTCTCAGGGAGAACGAGGAAGACAGGCAATAAAAAGCCAGAACAATTCTTATTACTGGAAAAAAGTCAAAAATTGTCCTAATGATCATCCTCAGCTCTTCACTCTGCCCCAACACACAAACACACACATTAACACCACCACTAACAGCTGCCAAGGCTTCTCAGTTGGTAATATCCCTCACATCCATAAGCTTCTCTCCATTCATTCATCCATCACCTTAGCTCAGATCTTCATCTCTCTCCTGGCAATAGTATCATGACTAATCTCTCTACTTGCAGTCTTTCCCTTTTCCAAACCACCATTCCCCCACTTCCCCCCCTCAAAAAAAAAAAAAACACTCCATTAGATCTGTGATCTGATTGATCTGGATTCTTACTCCATCCATGTAGATAGCAACCCATCCATGGTCACTCATCCTGTAAGAATCTTGTGCATGTCCTCCCTCCCATTAACTTGCGACAGTGAGGTCCACTCAATGTGTTGGGGACCGTCTTTGTTTTTTCCTGACATAGCAAAAGCAGCACCTGAAGAGTGAATCTATCCATTGCCCTCAATTGCTATGTGACTAGCATATCCTCTCCTTTAATCAATCATCTATGTCCTTGATGACACTTTTGACTTTAGTTCATCACTGAAGATAACTGAGTATGGGAATCATATGGTTAAGGAATTAAGGAAAATTACTTTGGCAGCAGCTATGTGAAGCAGCATCTGAGGCATGAAACCAATTTAGGAGACTATTGCAACCATCTAGGCAAGAGATGATGAGGGTCCGAATGAAAGTTTATTGTGAGTCTGGGAAAGGGGTTGATTGTCAGAGATGTGAGAAAGGCAGTAACAATAAAAATTCCAGGTAGTGTGAGAAACCCGGAATAATTCTGAGGCTGTGAACTTGGGAGACTTTTGCCTTTTTAGGAAAAATAGGAAAGTTTTGAAGAAGGGAGAGTTTGAGAGGAAAGATGAATTCAATTTTCAATGCTGAGTTTGAGATATCTCTTAGACATTCAGTCTAAAATGTTCAATAGGCAACTAGTTGGTGATAAAGAAGTGAGCTCTGGAGATACCTGAACTGGATCTGTGAGTCATTTTCTTAGAGGTGGGATAGGGTGGGGGAACAGAGATGAGAAAGGGAGAGATGGGGCAATAGAGATAGAAAGGGGAAAATAAGAATTTATATAACACCTACCATGTACATGCCAGCCACTGCACTAAATGCTTTGCATATGTTACCTCATTTGATCCTAACAATAAAAACAACCTGCAAGGTAGATTCTGTTGTTATCCCCATTTTACAGTTAAGGCAACTGAGGTGAACAAAAGCTAAGCAACTTGCCCAGTGTCACACAACTAGCCACTGAGGCCACATATGAGTGCAAATCTTGCTGACTCCAGGCCCAGCATTCTATCCACTGTGTCTCCCAGCTGCCTCAAAGACAGCTAAACCCATCAGAACTGAAGAGGTTACCAGTCCAAAGGCATCATCAAAACATAAAATCTTATCATTTTAGATATAAATCCTTTTACAATTAGGAAAATTGAGGCTAGAGGGATTAAATAACTTGTCCAAGGTCATCCAGTTAAAAGTGGAGATACAATAATGAACACGAAAAAAAGTGGTTTGAGCTGCCCAGTAATCAAATATTCCTTCAATAAGAAAGAAAAACATTTGGCATTCAAGGAAGATTTAAAGATATCCAGGATAAAGACAGCAAATAATGCTTGATTTCTCTGAGTTGTATCATACATAAAGCTTGATCTGAGTTTGCTTTTCTATGATCAGATTAGGTTTTGCGTTAAAGGAAAAAATTTTCATGAAGAACTTTGCCTATTATGATAAAACACTCTTGGTATTTTACATTCTTTACAAAGCCTCCATAAACAGGGCCTTTGATTTACTAAAGACAGAGGCCCCCTTATGTCTACAAAGCTCTCCTTATGTTGATGGAATGGGGGTGGGCAGATTGCCTTAATATGCCTTGATTCAAGGCAAAATGAATGAAGGTCAGCAATGCTTCCAATGCAAAAGTAAATAAACAGAATGAAAAATAATATTAAGTGTTTCTGACAAAAAAAGTACGTCTGAAAAAATTAAATTAGTTCATTTCAGTTTGATGACAATATACACAGTGTATAAAAGGAAACCTGGTTCAGTGGGGGAAAAAAGACCTAGATTAAAATCTAGACTCTTGCCTCTTACATTTAATTGTTGTATAACTGTGGGCAAATCACTTACACATTTATTAAACACCTACTATATGCCCAATACTGTGCTGGAAATACAAAGTCAAAAATTTAAATCTTTTCCCACAAGGAGCTGAGACCATATGTACACAGATACAGAAGAAATATGAAATAAACGTTAAGGTAGTTTTGAGAAACAGGTAACTAGCATCCAGAAAGATCATGAAAGGTTTCATGTAAAGGTGGTGCTTGAGTCAAATACTGAAGAAATTAAGAGATTCTAAGAGCGAGAGGGATTGCCTTCCAGACACAAAGATGGGCCAACGAAAAGACCTTGAGACAGGAGTTAGACTTGTCACATTTGAAGAACAGCAAGATGACCAGTTTGGCTAGACTCCCACATTACAGATTAAGGGGAGGGGAATAACATACGGTGAGTTTGGAAAGGTAAAATGGGACCAGCTTATGAAAGATTTTAAAAGCCAAACAAAGTGTTTATATTTTAAACTAGAGGCAACAGGAAACCAGTGAAATTTATTGAGTAGGATAATACGGTCAGATCTGCACTTATGGAAAAAATCCCTCTGGCAACTATGTGGAGGATGATTGGAGTAAGCAGAGGTTTGAGACAGGGAGACCCATATGAAGTCTATTGCAAAAGTCCAGGCAAAAGATGATGAGGTCCTGATCAAAGATGAAGGCTATTTGATCACCAACTACTGTCTTATGACTGACTATAACAGGTCTTTCATAATAGCTCTTTTAACTATCTTTACATTAGATTTTCTGGTAAGTCAGTGGATCTGTGATCCACACTCTTCATTTTACATCACTCTTCTTCATGTCCTCCCACAAATCTTCCACAGCATATACAGCCAACATGCTAAGGGGTCCTAGATTTCCTGACATTGCATGGATACCAATGAAGTACCTAGGTTGTCTACTTCTTGCTCCCTATACATTCCTAGCCCACCTCCTATGTTAGTCATTTCCCACCAGGCTTTATACTGCTTGTCCTGTGCAATTACGCATTGGTAATATGTTGTACATTTATTTTTTCCATTGCCCTTTGGGTGACTTGCAAATGGAACTATATATTCAAAAATTCAACTTCTTAAAAACTTTCGTCATGGGTACTTGTTCCTAAATAATTAATCTTGGTGATTCTGAATTCTCCACGTTCCTAATTTGATCCTAACATCACCCTATGAGGTAGGTAGTATAAGGATTCTTATTCCCATTTTACAGATAAGAAAAAGTAAGGCTTATAAAAAAGATAATCATCATAAAGACAAGTTATCATTCGACTTGCAAATGATCATATAATTAGTAGATGTCTGCAGTTGGACATGAAATCAAGCATTTTAACTCCAAATCTATTTTTATGTCATGGCAATAGTGTCACTTAATAGTACAAATTCATAATAGCTAACATTTGAACTAAAGTTACTTCATATATTTTAAAACTGCATATTTTATATTAAAATAAGAATCTATTTCAGAGTAATATGGTACTTTACATCCAATTACAATGAAAAAATAAAACACTTACCATTTTGTCTGATACCAACAGCAGAAATTATTACTGGGACTGAGCAATGATTTAATGTTCTTTTTATCACTGGAATATAACTGTCCTTTACTTCTTGAAATGAAGACTTGTCATTTACAGAGTATTTGATTACAATGATGTCGGCCCCAACAATAAGATTTCGAGAGGTATACCAATCACTGTCAAAAATACCCTAAATCAAAATGCAAAGAACAATCCTTTTACTCATAACAATCATAAAATAGATTACAAATTATGAGATTGGCTAATTTTAACTCCTGTTTTATTGTCGTGCATGGAAAAAGATAATAAAATCCTTTAAATAATCATTCCATTATCACTATACAAAAAACTACTTCCTTGCTTAGAAAACTGTGTGTTAATAGGAATAGTAGAGCCAGAGAGTTCCTAACAGCATGAAGATAGAAAACTAAATACTTAACATTTGTATTTTAAATTAAGCATACAAATATGTTTTCTCTTTGTAATTACTGAATGATTGCAAAAACCTATAGGAGCAGATGCAACAGCAGTGCCATAGTAATGTAAATACAGGAGAGCTGAAGGCTTTTTACGTGATTCTTCTAGTAAACTACTTGGGATTTTTGTTTTTATTTTACTATGTATTTTGGGGAACCTCCATTTCCAATCCCCATACTGGAGAATTGCCCTACTTTTCAGAACCATGTAGAACACAGAGGAAAATGTTCACAAACGATATTTTGTATGCAGAGTCAAAAGACCTGGATTCAAGTCTGGCTCTGCAGTGTAGTTTATAAGTCATTTAATTTCTAAGGGCCCCCAGCAACTTGCTAAAACCAATTGCTGTACAACAGTCACAAATCTACATTAGCAGAGAGAGTTTTCTCATCAGCTGCTCCCAGTACAGATGAAAATACAAGTCTGGAAAAAAAAAAACAATTTTTAAAAATCATCAATAAGGATTTCTTCATAATTCATGTTATTTTAATTCATGAATGGACCACATAAATGATAAATGTCAAATAATCCCCTTCCCTAGTTCTCAAATCTTAATTTAGGGACTATAGGTAATATATGCACATTTATAGTAGACATGAATATGCAAAATTGATATATAATACGCATGTGACTATAAATAAACACAAAATATACATACATGTGAATATATATATTTGTGAGTACACATGTACTTATTAAGGATGAGACTCAGAAATTAAGGAAACTGAAAAAATTCACTCTCACCTTTGTGATTCCAATTAATTAAAAATTCCTTTCCTTCTGGTATTTGTCAAAGATAATATAAAATGTACAAATACTTAAAATTTAATGTGTAAATACCATTACATAGAAAGTACAGTCTTAAGCATGAAAGTGCTGTGGTCTACTCTACAAATGCCAATAGTTTTATTCCAATAACTTCACTTTCTTTTTTACTGTGCTATAAAAGGCTTACTTGTTTTCATTTATATGGCCTTTTGTATACTTTTCTGAGTGGCAGAGTGACTCAAGACGGGGATGAATTTAGAAGATCAGTTTAAAACTGTTGCGTTATGGAAATCTGTGTTTTGAAATGTGAGTAGAGAACAGAGCTATTAGTGTCTTGCATCCATCAATCCAGGGCAATGCTGCAGGCCCCTTTTTCCTGTGTGGTAGAAAGCTGGTGAAGTTTCTTACTTAGCAATGTTTACAGAAAAGCTCTCAAAACTGCCAGCTCTATTTGGGTACTGTATGCTCCTGCAACTCACGCAAAGCCAAAGTACAGGATATGATGGAGTGTTCCCTCCCCTTAAGTACCAAGAAAACCCTCAGAAGTATGAGGAATCCAGAATGCTTTTCAGAAATGAGAACAACTTGGCAAAGAGAAATGTAGCTATTTGATGAAGTTAAAGGGAACCAAAGACAACCATGGAATGAAAACATGAAAAGTCAAGGAGTTTGATAAGGAAAAAAGGAGGAAGAGCAGCAAAGGGCAGGAGGGAGCCAGGAAAGTTTCCCAGCACAATCTGCCAATACTTCCTAATTCCTGCTCAAAACTCCTTCTAATTGCTTCCGTTCTAATTTTGTGCATATAGAGATATGAACAAAGTATTAGATAGGCAAAGTCAAAGGAAGAGAATGAAAAAGTTATGCAAATGTTAAATAAATACATGAAACGGAAAGAAATGTACAAGAAATGTACATCTAGGTGCAAGTAAAGAAGTGGTCTATGCAATTTCAAATCTGCACTATTCAAAATTATGATATAGAATATAGTCCCTGGTTCCAGTACAAAGTTAATATGTAGTGGGAATTTGAATAATGCACAATTCATTACTTGCACTAATTGGGACCCTGCTGTACCTAACAACACATAGGAAAGGATTTGTACATCACTTTTTCATTTTCTATACTTTTGTTAATAAAGAACTTGATATCAAATTTTAAAATATAAGCACAATCTGAGAAAATAGGAGCAAAGAATGTATTCTGTATGAAAAAATAAATAAATAAATTTATGAAACAATGAATCACACCTAAGATGAGGTTTCAGCAAAGCTAGTGATCTGCAGGAAGTGCTCTATCACAGTGTAATACTGTATCAATTAGCAGCCCAGTTGGCCCATTCCAGTTTTGTGGGCACCACACCACTCAAAAATGGGTGAAGGAGAAAACAATCTGTTTCTTTCCTTGAAGGGAAGAATCCAATATTCCTACTCTTTTGTACACTACACTTCCAAGGAATTCTCTACAGCATTATATGACCACAGCCTCAGACACAGGGTTTGGAGATCTGGATTTACTACTTTTTATCAGACGTTATAAAGTGAAATAATTATTCCATTTCCCAATGGTATTATGAATAAGACACATTTCAAGTGGCCATAATTTAGCTAATTTTTAAAAAAAATTACTATGCTTTTGAAAACAGTGACTGAAAAATGAGAGTAGATACAAATACTCAAATTATTCCAATTAATATTCCACTTAATATATTTCAATACATCTTTACTAATATGTGAGGCATAAAACTAGTGCCCTCTGGGGTATTAATTTTATCGCAATCCCTCCTAATTTTACTTCATGTGAAATTTAAAATGCTATTACTTTGCCTTCACAATAGGGACGTCAGACTATTGACTACGGTACAACTGGAACCAGAGAAATCATTATGGGGCACAGCAAATAAAGTAGGACTAGATTTTAGAGATCACATGATCCAATCCCCTCAATCTACAGGTAGGTAAACCAAGGCCCAGAAAAGTTAAAAGTGATTTGTTCAAGGTGACATGGACAGTAAATGGCATAATCAGTAATTAAAACCACAGAACTTAGAGCCAGAAGGGACCTTAAAGATTATTGAACACAATAATCTCATTTCACAGATGAGGAAACTGAGACCTACAAAGTTTAATTGACTCTCCCAGGGAGGGACATGCATGTAATAGGTCTTCAGTCTCCTAGTATAATACTCTTTCTTTTATATTACACAGCTTCTCTACAAAGTATTTGCTGCTTCCATGGAACCATTAGATTGGCAGTAGACACTACAGAATCACCAAACTGTTCTCTTGTATCTTTCAAGGCATCTCAAAACTAACTTCCGGCTAGGGCCTATAGGAGTGGGAAATCTGCCTCAGGTTCCCTATACCTGGCCTGCCCAATCCCCAATAGGTCAATGTACCCTGACACCTTAATACAATTTTGATTCTCTTTATAAATCAGATACTCTAGAAGGAATACTTTTCATAGGATCCTTTTATGGATGTGTATGGATAGGTGTGTGTGTGTGTGTGTGTGTGTGTGTATGTGTTTGTATCTTAAGACATTTAAAATTCTTCTTCTTAAGAAATAGTTTATTTTCCACATGGTGTGCCCTATTTAAAGCTGCATAATATAAATTTGGCTTTTTAAAAAAGGAACTTAAAAAATAATTAGCATTTAATATGCCATTACATTTATTTAGAAATATCATATTTATTTAAAAATATAAACTGAAAACTGCTAGATCATCAAGATCTTAAAATATACCTACCTCACAGCATAGGTTCAGATAACAAAATGAATATAAAGTGCCTGGCAAGTACTTTCCAAATGCCAGTCATTTTCATAAATAATAAAAAATAACAATAAAGAATAGTATGAAAGTATACTTTCTTGGTATTACCTACAAGTGGGTTCAGTATGAATCAAATAACAAGTAAGGAACATAATTGATGTTAATGTCCACGAAGGGCATTAGAACATAATGTCCTTAGAAGAAAAGCATTCTAAACAATTTTGTTATTCAGCTAGAACGGGTCATGGTGACCTAAAAAACTATAAAAGGTAACAAATCCAGGACCAGTCAATATCTGTACTAAAATGAACTATTAAACCATAAAAATTTCCAGGCATACTTTTTACACATGGCAAAACTCCTTTCAAAATTTTCAAGAAGGGATTTTTTTCCTCCTATAGACAAAATGAAAACTTTTAACTTATTTGGAAGATTCCAATTGCTAGAGCTAATAAATAAGCATTGTTTTAAAGTAAAAAACATTGAAGGGTCAAAGAAAAAGCATGGACACAGTTCAAACTGTGCTTTATTTTCCTCAAAAATACTTTATTTGCCCAAAGTTTCTTGAGTTGTTTGAATGTCTTTACTAACACTGTTGAACCAATTATCCATGAATTTAAGATTCAATAAGCCAAACTGGATAACAGTGTGGCGGAAATTAGGCATAGACCCATACCTGACACCGTACACAAGAATAAAGTCCAAATGGGTACATGATTTAGGTATAAAGATTGATACCATGAACAAACTGGAGAAGCAAGGAATAGTGTATTTATCAGATCTATGGAGAAGGGAAGAATTCTTTACTAAAGGAGAGATAGAATGCATTATGAAATGCAAAATGGATAACTTTGAGTACATTAAACTGAGAAGTTTTTGCACAACCAAACCCAATGCAACCAAAATCTGGAGGGATGTAGTAAATTGGGAAAAAATTTTTACAGCTAAGCTCGGGGATAAAGGCCTCATTTCTAGAATATATAGAGAACTGACCCAAATGTATAATCATACAAGTCATTCCCCAATTGATAAATGGTCAAAGGATATGAACAGGCAATTTTCAGAGGAAGAAATTAAAGCTATCTATAATCATATGAAAAAATGCTCTAAATCACTATTGGTTAGAGAGATGCAAATCAAAACAACTCTGAGGTACCACATCACACCTATAAGATTGGCAAACATGACAGAACAAGAAAATGATAAATGCTGGAGAGGATGTGGGAGAGTTGGAACACTAATTCATTGTTGGTGGAGCTGTGAGCGCATCCAACCATTCTGGAGAGCAATTTGGAACTATGCCCAAAGGGCTACAAAAATGTGCATACCCTTTGACCCAGCAATATCGCTACTAGGACTATATCCCCAAGAGATCATAAAAATGGCAAAGGGTCCCACATGTACAAAAATATTTATAGCAGCACTCTATGTAGTTGCCAAAAACTGGAAGTCAAGGGGATGTCCATCAATTGGGGAATGGCTGAATAAATTATGGTATATGAATGTAATGGAGTACTATTGTGCCATAAGAAATGATGAACAAGAAGACTTCAGAGAGGCCTGGAAGGACTTATATGACCTGATGCTGAGTGAAAGGAGCAGAACCAGGAGAACTTTATGCACAGCAACAACCACAGTGTGTGAGAGTTTTTTCTGGTAGACTTAGATTTTTGTAATAACACAAGAACTTCTGAAAAAAAAAAAAAAATCCCAATGGTGGACCTCAAGGCAAAATGCCTTCCACACTCAGAGAGAGAAATATGGAAGTCACTCACATAATGTAGCAGATCATGTTTGTGTATGTGTATCTGTTTGTGTATCATGTTCTGATTTGTTATACGGATTCTTTCATTTATCTTAGTCTGACTACATAGCATGACTATAGTGAAAATATACTCAATAGGAAAGTATATGTAGAATCTATACAGAATTGTATGCAGTCGTGGGGAGGGAGGGAGGTAGTGGGGGGTGGGTGGGGAGGGATAAAATCGCAATTGTATGGCAGTGATTGTTAAACATTAAAAAAATAAAAAAATTAATAAAAAAAAAAAAAAAAAGATTCAATAAGCCAAAGGGCACATAGGTGGCTCAGTGGATAAAGCACTGACTCCTGAGTCAGGAGGACCTGAGTTCAAATCTAGCCTCAGATATTTGACACTTGCTAGCTGTGTGACCCTGGGCAAGTCTCTTAACCCTCATTGCTTTGAGCAGTGCAATTAAACAAATCTGCTAAAAGGAAAGAAATAGTTTATTTAATTAATTGGCATAATCATCCCTCCTTCCTAGAAAACAGATAAGCACTTCACAAATATCATCATCAAGGATGAATTATCACTCTTGAATTGACATGGTTTAGATTTTAGACACCTAATAACTTTCCTTTAATTTGAAATTAACATCTGTAATAACTAAAATTAAATTAAAACATTTCTTTAAAGGACTACTAATTTCTTTTTATGCTGATTAAGTTTTTTAAAAATTCCAAGTGTCTGATAAAATTTCAAAGTATGATCTATACTTTTACAATCCTGACACTTAACTTTTAAGAACCTAAATCCAGTATTAATGTCTATGTTATTAAAGGATCAGATTAAATGGTCTGCCAAATAAAGACAAATTAACAATTTCAAAAGTTAGAGTTCTAGGATACTCAGAAAAAAATGCAGGTGTGCTGGTGAAATTCACTGATACATTTTCAGTAACCTCATAGGAGCAACGTTGGAAACTGATTAATGTTATTGCAATTTCATTATTTCTATTACAGAAAAACGTGTTGTATTCATTTTTAAAAATCATCATCCTATGCACTCATTACTCTGCCTTAAAGTTCTATAAAATCATGGAAGGCAACCAACAGGAATTACCTTCCTTAAAAAAAAAGAGAACACATCACGTAAACCTGGTTTTCGACGCTTAATCTTATGGTAGAAACAGACAATTTAAAATAATTTTTCAGCCACAAGTTTAAAAGAATTTAACCTAGTCTTCTTTCTAAACTGGTTTATTCAAAAAAGAGTTTTGACTATCAGCTTTCAGAGAGTTTTATTTTTAGAATGGCATTACTACATTATCAACACGTTAGGTAACTGGGAAAAACACATAGCTCTCTCTGGGTGCAACAATGTGACCCTGTCATTTTATTCAGCTGTCTTTGTAGCAAAGGATTTAATTAATAGTATCTGTGAAGCGTTTGTAGCAGTAGGTGCCCAACACGCAAGAGTTTTAGCTAATTTTTTTTTCCTCCAAGGAAGCAAATGACCAAAGGGAGATCAAAATTAATGATGCCTAAAATTCCTGGGGTAACGAGTTAAAAGAGGGGAAAAACTGCTTCCAGACTCTTTAGAAGTGGATAGAGCTGCTGCTTTCTCTTACCCAGACGGGACAATCATGTACCACCAGTCTGACATTTCCAAACACACAGGCTTGATATTCAGTAAATACAGGATATGCAATCGAGCTGGCATCAGAGTTCAGCAACAAGCTGCTTTCTGTGTCTGAAACGAGAGCACTTCTCCCTAGATAAGTCCAGATCAGACCCGACTGACGATTGTCCTCGGGAAGTCCATCTCCTTCATTTCCTAATGCAACAATGTGAATGGACCTATGAAAGAGAGAGAAAGAAAGAAAGAAAGAGGGGGCGGGGGGAGAAGAAACAATTTTGAGACCGATTTTTCCACTTTTATCAGAACAGGAAGTGAAGGAAAGCAAGGAAGGAGGCAAGGTCGAAAATAAGCTGCTTTCAACTAAGAAAGAAAAAAAATCTATTGAATTCTGCTATTTGAAATTACTCAACCAAAAAAAAAAAAAAAGGAGGCAAAAACTGGATTACATACATGATCTTAAATCCAAAGGCAGGGCAGCGAATGAGAAAAGAGCAGCTCCGCCAGCACTCTCATGATAAATATCCGGCTTGTTTACCCCGTGGATCTTCTCATTTCCATCTGTTTCCACCCAAACGCTCCTTCCTCTACTATCGTTGCGGCAAACGCAGGGCTTTCCCGTGGGCTTCCAGACCAATCAGGAGAAGCTCTGTACCATCCTATGGAGAGGTGCTGCTGCCCCTGCTGCTGCTGCTGCTGCTACCCCGGCTGTGCTACCCCGGCGGCTGCGGCGGCCGCGGCGCCTGGTCCCTGAATGTAAATGGGCGGCCGCATGTGACAGCCCAGGCACTCGCGTACAGAGTTAATCTTCAGCTAGGTGAATGTCAGCCTATTAAATCACCTCCTCCTCCCTGGCTGCGGCCAGTTAGCCCAGAGGCAGTCGCCTCCGCCCCCGGCCCTGGGAAGGAGGGAAGGAACAACCCTCGCCTACCCTAGCGCAGCACACGTGCAGCCGCGGAGGGGCGATTCTGCAGAACCCACGTAATGCGGGGCACGGCAGGCTCCCACCCCCTTCACTAGACAGGACCCCCTCCCCCTTTCCAAGGCCTAAGCCACGCCGGAGGCTAGAGGAGGGGGCTGGGGCGGTCTTGGAAGCTCAGGGAAATCAATTAAGAAAGAATACGTACTCGTGGGGAGAGCTGTCCGCCTCCCTACCCTGCAGCAAGTTTGGTGAATTGTAAAGGTCGGATCCAAACCAGCTGGAAGAAAGGGGGAGAGGTAGCAGCTCCCTCTGGGTATAGATTGTTGTTGGAAAGAGGGGAAGCCAGAGACCTAGATCTTGGGATTCCAACGGTTTTGCCCCTTTCATTTTCTCTCCCACCCCTTTTCCCTTTTTGGGGGTGGTTGGAGAAAATGTGGGGTTTTTAAAAATCATCTTTGTAGCTGTGTTACTGTGAACATGTTTAATAAATACATGTATTGGAGCTTTCTTTAAAATTATGCTTATTTGGAACTATGCCCGAAGGGCTATAAAAATGTGCATACCCTTTGATCCAGCAATACTGCTTCTAGAGATGGATCCTGAAGAGATCATAAAAATGGGGAAAAGACCCACATGTACAAAAATATTTATAGCAGCTCTCTTTGTGGTGGCCAAGAACTGGAAATTGAGGTGATGCCCATCAACTGGGAAATAGCTGAACAAGTTGTGGTATATGAATGTAATGCAATACTGTTGTGCTATAAGAAATGATGAACAAGCGGACTTCAGAAAAACTTGGATTTATATGAACTGATGCTGAGTGATGTCAGCAGAACCAGGAGAAAGAACATTGTACAAAGTAACAGCTACAGTCTGCCATGACTGATTTTGATAGCCTTAGCGCTTCTCAGCAATGCAAGGACCTAAAAAAAATTCCAAAGGACTCATGATGAAAAATGCCATCCACATCCAGAGAACCTGAGAAAGAACTATGGAGTCTGAATACAGAGTGAAGCAGAATACTTTCTTTTTTTGTTTTGTTTTGTTTTTTCTTTCTCACAGTTTCTCCCATTTGTTATAATTCTTCTATATAAGATGACTAATGTGAAAATGTTTAATAGGAATGCATATGTAAAGCCTATATCAGATTACAGGCCATCTTGGGGAGGGAGGGGGGAAAATTTAAAACTTATGGAAGTAAATGTTGAAAACTAAAAGTAAATTAATTTAATAAAAAATAAAATAAAAATCATGCTTAGAAGAAACTAGAAGCAGCATTCATGATGATACAGTTTGTCCAATAAAGAAATAACTGTCTAATGTATCTTTGGAGGCGATTGTGCTTCATTATAATTGACATCTTTTAATAACAGACAAACTAGTAAATACAAGAAGGACTCTAAAGCAATAGACTGTAAATGGAATTACTTTGAAAAAAGGCCCATATTTTACACATGACAAATGATTATAATGAACCTTTAATTTTTAAGGATTTTCACTGGGTAATCTAATTATATATTTGTAAAGACTAAAATAATAACTGATATAGCCCTTTGTACGTATTATCTCATTTGACCCTCACAACTCCCATGAAGTGCTGCTATTATTTGAACTGTACACAAAGGAGAAAACTAAGTTTAGAAAGATTAAATGGCTTGCCCATTTTGTTGTTGTTGTTCAGCCATTTTGTCCTTTGACCCTTTCTGGGGTTTTCTTAGCAAAGATATTGGAGTAGTTTGCCATTTCCTTTTCCCGTTCATTTTTCAGATGAAGAAACTGAGGCAAGTAGGGTTAAGTGACTTGCCCAGGGTCACATAGTCTCTGAAGCCAGATTTGAACTCAGGTCTTCCTGACTCTAGGCCCTTAGTCTATCGATAGTGCCAGCTCACTGCCCCAACGTGCTCATGGTTACATATAATAAATGTCTGAAGTGAGCCTGTCTCCAAATACAGCAACCCAGAAAGTAGCCATGCCACCACATACTGTAAAAGTGCTAAGTACCAAATGATCAGAATAATACCATAATGCTCCATAGGTTTTTATGGTTTTTCTAGGATACCACATGGAGACAATGGTTGAGGTAACCAAAAGACCTACTTAAGTCTTTGTACAAGTAAGTCCCTTTGTAACTCTATTGATATCAAGAACTGAGTGACATAGATTATCACCATCATAAGTGTCTATTATCTTGTCAAACCTCCTCATTTTACTGGTGAGGAAACTGAAACTCAAAAGAGGGGAAATGACTTTCCCTAAGTTTGAAAGAAGTAACAGTTTACTTTGGTTTTTAATTTTACACAGTTATTCATGCGCTTGCAATGCTGTCTAAGTAAAAATCAATAAAGCAAATCATGACGTCATCTGATTTTTAATAAGACTTTTTAGTCAGCTTTGTTTCAAGCACTATGCTGAGTGCTGAAGATAAAACAAAATAAAAAACAAAAAATAGTCCCAGCCCCGAAGGAGTTTATGCTCTAATAGAAGCTCATTCTAATAACTCTGTTTCTTTTTTGGACATAGACGTATTGTAGATGTGGCTAGTGTCAAGGATATTAAAGATCTGTCCAAAGATTTGCTGCAAGTCTTTATTGCTTATCTGAAAGCATTTTAATATTTTCCAGGTACAAGGATAAAGAATGAGATTCAGGTAGGGATGGTGCTATTTTTTATTATTTGTTTTTTATATTATTTTAATATTAAGTTAACCCAGCATACTTCTCCACAAAGTGATGTTCAGATACCTCATTATGATGTGGAGTTGAACTTGCGTTCTTAAAGGCTATGTCAAAAAAATGTGTCTTCTCAGAGGCAGCTGGTGGCTCAGTAGATAGAGCACTGAATCTGGAGTCAGGAAAACCTAAATTCAAATCCAGCTTCAGACATTTCCTAGCTTTGTGACCCTGGGCAAGTCACTTAACCTTTGACTACCTGAAAAAATGGACCCACTGGAGAAGGAGGCAGGAAACCACTCCATTATCTTTGCCAAGAAAACCCCAAATGGTGTTGCAAAGGGTCAGACATGACTGAACAACACGGCAAGTTCTACCATGCTGGAAGTCTGGTTCAAGCAAGAGACTATATCTGCTATCAAAGGACCAACCTGGCTAGCTACTTAGCAATGAATTCTTTGGCTATGGTAACCAATGAAATTAAAAAAAAATAATAATACAAATTGGCCCTCAGTCTTGTGAAGGACTTCAGACCCAATGCTTGCTAGTATAGTACCAGAAAGGAGGGAAGAAGATGCTAAGAATAACATGGCTTTTAAACAATACATATAAACTTTAGCTTTGTGGCTGGTATTCCAAATGTGAGATCTTCATACAGTGGCCAACAAGTGGATATATGATTCCAGGAACTACAGAGTATCTGTCTTGTCCTCATTATAGAAGAAGCCGGAAGATAAATGGAATGTGTAGCTAAAATGAAAGGATGGTTCACAGGTTGGAGATAAAAATAAAAGTAGATGGAGTTGTTTTCATTGTGTGTTCATAAGCAACATGAAACAATATTTCACAGCACATTTAGTCATCATATATTGCAGTGATCACAAGAAGCATTTGCAAAATTGTGACTATGAAAATGATCATAGCACATATGGTCGCATCTATTCTGGAAGATGAAGAGGTATTTGATAAGACACTCCAAATAAAACAAAAATATACTTTACTTCTCAGTGTTTTCAATGTATACATGGGCACAGGAGAAGATGACAAAAAAAATGTAAGAAAACATGGTAAAAGAGGAAGAAACAAGATTATTCAAAGGTCTGTAAAGTACACAGAAGAATCATTCCTCTCTATCACGAATAATTCCTTCAAGAAGAGATTCAGAAGATAAAATACTAAATAAGCAGCAAATCACAACACAGAAAGGTAAAACTGATTATATTTTAACAGACAGGAAATGACTGGTTAATGATGTCAGATCATTTCTCAACAAGTCAAAACATCAAAGAAAAGGGTAAAATCAACACCAAATTAGAAGATTCCAACCTGACATTTTTCTCTACCAATGCAAAAAAAAATAGGAAAAAGAAGAGACACTATTACTAATAATTATTTTAGCCAAAGTGAATCAATTGCCAAAATGGAGCAATAAAGAGACAAAGGAGCCAGAACAAAAGTGATCTTTTCAAGGCAGATTGCTATTGAGACCAAGGTTGACTAGCGTAATCTTATGGAACAGGTGGTGGAAGATTATGAAAATTACTTGTGTGTCACAAAACATTAAGAAACAATGGAGGAAAAAACAAATTTAAGGAAAGCTTAGTCAGAAACCCAATTGATCAGAATTGTCTGAGAATATTTAAGAATGAAATTCAAAGGAGGACAACAAAATGATGAAAAAATAGAAAATACAAAGGATTTTATTTTTTCTTAAACTTCTCCATCAATGTCATATGATTACCATATACATATACATATATATATATGTGTGTATATATATATATATATATACACTCTAACCTTATAGTCCTTGGTGTAAGCAAATATAAATGGAATTGAAGAAAACAGTTGGGAAGAACAACTAGACTAGAAAAACTACACAAAGAGGAGTCCTGTGCTGGAGACAACACAATTTTGGGGGTATTAATAAATTGACCACATCTTGATAACCACACAACTGACTTAAATAAATAGAAAATGCAAGATTTTACTGTCCTTATTTTTTTGCTGACTTTGATTCAATAGAGCGAAATGCTGCCTTAAAGGTTCTCCTCCAATAAAGTGTCTTCTATGCTCATTTTAAAATCATACAAGATTCTTTTAAAGATATAAAAACAAAGGCTAACTGTTCAAAGGCTCCTAATTATTATCATCAAGCAAAATTTGAAACAAGGAGACACATTTTTGTAACCTTAATGAACTATGCTCATCTCAGGGTCCAATTGGAAGAAGAATTCACTATACCTTGAGAGCTCTTTCAGATGCTCCTCTTTATAGATATGATTGTACCAGTCCCCTGAACAGTGTAGAACCTCCTAAATGAGATACATAATCACATCAAAGAGTTCAGGTTGCTCAAGAAAACTCAATTAAATGAAGAATACCTGCTGTCCAGATTATTATATGCAGTTGGATAGACTATCTTAAAAACTGGACCACCAGAATATAAAATATATATCATTGAAAGACATTTCAGATGAACTATATACAGAATTAAACAGGAAGAGGACAGCAGGCTTTGGAAAATTAAACAGCGCTTTTAAAAATGTGAAGTTTATCCTACAAACAAAAGCCCACCTCTTTAAAAATAATATTCTTCTGATTGTTACTATGAATTCTATAATACTCTAGTCTTCAAAGAATTAAAATTTAGTGTCACCCAAAGGACAATGGGAAGGTTCACAGTGACTGTGAATAGGTTACAATATGTTGTTTTTGTTTCAGTTGTTTTTAGTCATGGCCAACTCTTGGTGACCCCATTTGGGGTTTTCTTGGCAGAGACACTGGAGCAGTTTGCCATTTCCTACTCTGGCTCATTTTACAGATGAGGAAATTGAGGCAAGCAGGGTTAAATGACTTGCCCAGGTTCACACAGCTAGTAAGTTTGAAGCCAGATTTGAAGATGAGTCTTCCTGGTCCACTTTCCCTATACACTGCACCACCTAGCTGCCCACAACTCATTTACCCATGTAGAATTCAGCAAGATAAGTAAGACAGAACAACAGAAAGCCTATAAAGGATATAATGAGGGAAAGAGATACTTGACCCCAAGAGAAGATTGCTTCTTATGTGGTTAGAGCAAGGGACAACCAATGGATTGCCTGAATACTCTATTGGTAACCATATAATTACTAGCTGTGTAACCTGGCCAAGTAACTTAACCCTGTTTGCCTCAGTTTCCTCATCTGTAAATTGAACTGGAGAAGGAAATGGCAAACCATTCCAGTATCTCGGTCAAGAAAACCTCAAATGGGATCACAAAGTTAGACATAACTGAAATGGCTCAACAACAAAAAACCATAGTGCTAAAACATCTCAAGGCTGGCCGTAACACCACATGGACAGCTTCCTGGAACCCCTGAACAAGAGTTATGTGTGGCTGGATTGTCTTCTGGATCACTACAGGGAGGATCCACCACAGTGAGATCACAGATCAACGGAAATATCTTTCTTTGAGCTTTTCAGTCTAACCACTTAAACTTTATTTTAAGAGGTGCTAACGCCTCCTCTTCAATTAAAAAAAAAACATATTTCTTACTTAGTCTCTTCTTTGCTTTCATACATCCCACAATTTAAAAAGGGGGGGAAAAACCTGAAGCACAAAATCTGATTCTATAATGGTTGCTCCTGGTAATATCGGAAATTTCATTTTTTGTTCTTGCCATATGAACTATTTTTTTCAAAAGAGAAGCATTTAGAAATACAAATGTTTCAAGCCAATTTAACATTTTCATAAAATTCTAGAGTTGTCAGGTACTTTATGATCCCAGCTCCTCTCTCTAAACAAGTCTCTGCTTGAACAAGGAACTCATTACTTTACAAGGCAGCTGAGTCCCATTTTTTGGATAGCTTTAATTGTTATAAAGTTCTACCTTATGTCCAGCTAAAAAGCTGTTTCCCTGAACCTTTGTAACCATTCCTCTTAATTCTGTCACCTTCTTCAAGTTTGCAAATGTAGTTATAAGGTTCCTCTATGTGCCATATCCAAGCTAAATCCTCCCCCCCCATTTTTTCATTTATTCTTCACATCCAGGACCAAAGACCCCCCAAAGCTTCCCTCACCCTGAGAGACATAACCCACACAACACTGGAGTAGGCCTGGGGACGTGGCCACATAGAAAGTGAATACCTCCAACAAACCTCACCCTTCTATAACAGGCCAAGCCCCAGGGTGCCACTGATCATCAGGCAGGCCCAGGGACTCTCAACTATGACCCATATAAATACTCCTCCTTCTTTTCCCTCCTCTCTCCCCTCCTCTTTTTCTATCTCTTTTTCAGAGATTGATTAACTGATGTTATGTGCCACTGCTAATGGAAAGGGGTGACAATCCTATGGCTCCTTTCAGAATCCCTGTGATTCGGAATTGGAGACTGAGTAGGCTTCCTTCTATAGACACCTCTCTCCTCTCTTTAAGTGCATCTTAGAGTCATCCTTCCCATCCCTCCAGTCCTACCCTTTGACAGTACCTCCTGGAGACCTTTGGGCTTCCCTCAGAAATGACTGTGCACATTTGGGTCTTTCATTTTGGTCTTTGTACCCTCAGCATAAGTCCTGACACACAGAAGGAAATAACTAATGGAATTTACTAAATTGAATATGATTCTGAAATTCCTCATCTAGGCAGCTAGATGGGATGGAGCACCTGGGTCTGGAATCAGGAAGACCTGAGTTCAAATGTGACCTCAAACACGTGTTAGCTGTGAGACCTTGGGGAAGTCACTTAGGCAGTTTGTCTCAATTTCCTCATGTGTAAAACAAGGATTATTATAGCACCTGTCTCACAAGGTTGTTGAAAGGACCAAATCAGACAATTGTAAAGTGATTACCACAGTGCCTGACACATGTTAAGTGCTATACAGATGCTGTCTATTATTATCATCATTCATTCTGGTTACTTCAATTCATCCTGTTTACCTCTTAAAATGTGGTACTCACAAGTGAGCATCATGCTCCTGGTGCAGTCTAAGGAGGGAAGCAGAACACAGTGGGGTTAATCACCTCCCTGGTCCAGGCTGTCCTGCTATTAATGCAGCACAACAACACAGTAACCTTATCCCACTACTGACCCATACGGAACTTAAAATCACTTAAAACTTATCAGTCTTTTCCCTACAAAATTCTTTTAAACCATGTCACTCACAGCCTATTTGTGCAGCTGATTATTTTTTTTAAAGCTAGGTGGCACAGTGGATAGTGTCAGGCCTGGAATCAAGAAGGGCTGAGTTCAAATTCAGTCTCATACACTTGCTACCTATGTGACCCTGGGCATGTCTCTTAATGCCTCAGTTCCTCATCTGTAAAACGAATTGGAGAAGAAAATAGAAAACCACTTCAGTAATTTTGCTTAGAAAACCCCAAATGGGGTCATGAAGAGTCAGACATGACTGAACAACAACACTTCATATGGGCTTTTTGTTTGGGTTGGTTTTTGTTTGTTATTTCTGGGACCAAACCTATGATCTCTTTGGTATAAGAAGATAATGGTGAGAAAACTTCTCTGCAGAACAGCAAATGCTCTGCAATTTATAGTCCTAGAATCAGTGAGTCCGTCAGTCAACAAGAATTTATTAAGTACTTACTAAATGTGTTAAGCACTGGAGATGCAAATAAAGGAAAAATGTAGTCACTTCTCTCAATACATTCACATTCAAATGGATCAGACAACGTGCAGGAAGAATAGACAGAAAGTCATCTCAGAGAAGAGAACCTAGCAAGGGGGGCCAGCCACAAGAAGGTGGGATCTGATTTGAATCCTGAAAGACACCAGGGAAGGCAAGGAGACAGAGGTAAAGAGACATAGTATTCCAGGCATGAGGGAGAGTCGGTGAAAAGGCACAGAGTGGGTCATGTGTGCAAGGATTGCAAGAGGGTCAGTGGAGCTTGATTGTAGACTAGGTGGAAGGGAGTAAAATGTAATAAGTCTGGAAAGGTAGGAAGGACCCAGGTAATGAAGGGCTTTACATACTAAACAGAGCATTTAATTTGATCCTGGAGCCAATGAAGTGTATTGAGTAGGAGGTGACAGAGTTAGACCTGTATTTGAGGAAAGTCACTTTGCCAACAGAGAGAGAGAGAGAGAGAGAGAGAGAGAGAGAGAGAGAGAGAGAGAGAGAGAGAGAGAAACTTGAAGTAGGGAGACTGACCAAAATGCAGTTGAAATCAAAGGAAGGGCTACTTCTCTAAGGACTGAAGTGACAGATGGAGACAGTGTGAAAGCAATTACATACTAAAAAGCATCTGCCCCACTGAGTGCACTACAATATGGGGCATAATCAATGAATGAGTCCATGAACCCTGCTGCTTCTGGGCTGGGTCAAGTGGATCATCCTGTATTTTGGAAGAAGTCCTCAGCAACCAATCTAACATTCCTAGAGAAGATAACTCCTGACCAGAGGATGATTCCAATATGACCTGGCTTGTCAGAAAACATCTACTTGAGAGATGGAAGAGTAGGGTAGACTGTGATAGTGCAGAGCCAAGGTAAAATGTAAAATGCCTATTCAACAGTCCCAGCAAATGCTTTATGTTTCCATGGTTTTAACATTCCAACATAGTACAGCAGTAGAGTCTTTTGTGTATTGGAAATAAATGCGTATCTAATAATTGATTTAGACTGTACTACATACCTTTGGGGAGACCCTTAATCATGATCTAAGCTTTAAGCATTATTTCCCTGGAGTGCCAGTGTTGAGGTATAACGAACCAAAGAGCAGGAGAAAAGAAATCTGAGAAAAGGAATCTGACCTTTCTTCTAGATAGTCAGTCAGTCTCCCCCAGGTCTGAACCTTGTCCAATTACTGCCTGTATGGGTATAGCGCAAATGGGGCCCTTAGAACGGAGGGAGAGGGTGAAGTGATCTAACATACATACACTATTTTCCCAAAGACTTTATTTATGGAGCTGAAAATGTAAGAATATGGTTTGGTAGTTGCTTGTGATTTCTCAGTCAACTTTTTTGAAGTTAAGGTACTATCTGTAATCTTTACCATTCTTTTGGAATATTGCTCTCTTTGAAATATATCAAAGGATTAATTCACTAGTGTCTCTAAAACTATGTTGATTGCAAGATAGACCCTTCTGTATATCCTCGATCACGTACAGTCATCTGCCCTGACTTCCTCTTCTTCATTTATATGATCACTTATTGTGTGGTGAGATACAATCCAAATGCTACAGTTCTACTATTGTCATCACTGAAAATAGATTAAATAAAAATGGTAGCAGAACTGCTCCATTTTGTATGTTTCTCTCCTTCTACTTTCATCAAATTAATCTGGTTTAGCTGAGTCTCAAGCCAAACCCTCCACAGTATCTTTTTCTTTTCAATTGCCTTTTTCTATTTTGAGGCAATACTGTTGAGAGTGTTCAGTTATACTACTTAGTAATATTTTTTTCCAAATGAGCTTATACTCTGCTACTGTTTCTTTTGTTTGCCATGTCTTTCAACTTGGCTAAGAGATTTAATGTTTGATGGCTAAGATGTTTCCCTCTTTTTTTTAACTTCTTCATTGTGATGACCAATTAAAAACTTCCATAGGACATGATGGCAGTCAAATTAATCTTTCTACTTTTGTCATTTCCCATTTGACTCAAACAGGATAGTATGGATCAGTTCCAATTCTATACAGGGTCCTTTTCTCATCTTTATCCTTCTAATTTAACAATGACTTCAACCTTCACTTAGCTGACTGTACACAGATGGCTGATCCTGAAACAGCTGCTATATCTACAACCAGCCCTTTCCTGTCTTTTAGAATGCAGCAAATTTGGTTCTACTATTATGCTGTTCAATGTTTGCCTATTTCAGCACTTTCCAATTCTCTCTTGAAGAAAGGATTCGTAATGTATAGGCATGAGGATTCTGAGTAATCTCACTTTCACACTGATGTCACTAAATAACAAAGTGTGGGTTGAATGTACTTTGGAGTGAATAAATGACAAAGCCTGTATTAAGCATTTACCATGGGCTGAGCCTCTAAGATACAAATATAAGAAAGGAAAATAGTTCTTGTTCTCAAGGAACATACATTGTAATGGTGAAAGATGACACTTAGGAGGAGCTGGAAGGGGTGGGGGTGGAGGGTAAAGACTGGGATACGCTTGGCAGTATGATTTGGAAACAGTGGCTATAAAATGTCATAGAGAACTGATTCCAGGCACAGTTAAGTCAAAAGCTCACCTATCCACATCTGGGTGGTTCCAGGAGTGGAGTCCAAGGTTCCGGTGGGAAAGGGATGAGGATAATGGCACCACATGGAAGTCGCTGGGAAGTTTGGAGGATCTCATCTGATTTTTCTTAGCAGAGCCTCTGTAAATGGATGGCAGTGCCTAAACTGCAGTTATCTTCATGATGTTTACCTGTTTATGTGGTGTAGAGGAAACAACACTGGATTTGTTTTAAAACAAAACAAAACAACTGAGGACTGGCTCTGCAGCTTCCCAGTCATATGACTACAAGCAAATCGCTAGATTTCTCTGAGCCTCACCTAGAAAATGGGAACAATATTTACCCTCCTCACAGCATAGCAATTGTGAGGAAAGTACTATGTAAGTAATGGAAAATGTTATAAAAATTTAAACTCTCATTACTACCACACCCCATTATGCAAAGTAAGATGACCCAGTACCTGCTTAAAAGGATGTTTTTCGTTGCCTTTAGACCACAATGAAACCAAAATCTGCCAGTTACTTGATTTACCTCTCCAAGGAGAACATGCAAAGCACCTGTCCATTTAGCTGCAACTCCTTTATATCTTCTGGTTACCAAAGAATATCACTATAAATGTCATTTGTATCAACTGGTTTTTGTTTGGTTGTTTTTTTTTTAAAGATTGCATACTAAGTAAAAAAGGAACAAACATTTATTAAATATTATGTGCCAGACACTGTGCTAAGTAGTGGGGAAATAAAGACAAAAATGAAATCGTCCCTGCTTCATGGAGGTTACATATTATTGGGGGAAATAATATATACATCTGTAGGCATATACAAAATATATGTTGTTGTTCAGATATTTTCAGTTGTATCTGACTCTTTGTGACCTCATTCAGGGTTTTCTTGGCAAAAATACTGAAGTGGTTTGCCATTTCCTTTTCCAGCTCATTTTACAGATGAAGAAATTATGGCAAATGAGGTAAAATGACTTGCCCAGGGTCAAACAACTAGTGAATGTCTGAGGCCAGATTTGAACTCATGAAAATGAGTCTTCCTGGCACCAGTCCTGGCACTCTATCCACTGTGTCACCTAGCTGCCCCTAATATATAAAAACATATACAAGGTATATAATATTCATGGGGAGGCACTACTGGGTTGGGTGGGGGAGGCAAGGTGGTAGGAATCAGGAAAGGCCATGCAGCAATAACGTTTGTGCTGAGCTTTGAAAGAAAGTAGGAGTTTTAAGAGGCAAAAGTGAAAAGAGAGTACATTCCAAGTATGGGGGATAGTGTGAGAAACAGCCAGGTCCTCAGTTTGGCAGTACTATAAAATGTGTGAATTCAGAATTATGTCATTTTTAGCACCTATGGTCACTTTTCTGTAACTGCTAAAGTGGAAGGTCACCACAAGACAAAGGGTCATTTTGTATTTTTTTGCCCATTCCATGAATTTCCATGACCCTCTAAAATTCTGTTATTGGGCAGCAAACCCTTCATACTCAGCTAGATGAATTTATTCTCAGGCAACAAACACAGAGTCTATTAACAGGACCATCTTTGAATTCTGTACAACTCAATAGAGCCCATGACAGTTTGCACTTTTTGCACTCAGGGTCACCCCCATGAAGTATTAGAATACAACTTCAAACAAAGTGATAAAACGTAATACTGTAAATGTACTCAAAAATCATAAAATGCATTTGATTGCATGATGAACCCATACACATTTCATAGAAAGTAGGCTAAAGAAAGTCATGTGATCCTACAAGAATCAACGACCATTCATGACAGACAGAGGCAGCTACATGGTGCAGTGGACAGAATGCCAGGCCTGGAGTCAGGAAGACCTGAGTTCAAATCTGGCATCAGACACTTACTAGCTGTGTGACCCTGGGCAAGTCACTTAATCTCTGTTTGCTTCAGTTTCCTCATCTGTAACACAGAAATAATAACAGCACCTGCCTCCCAGGATTGTTATGAGGATCAGATGAGATAATAATTGTAAAACGCTTAACACAGTGCCTGGCACACTGAGCTACATTGGTATTATTATAATAATCAATAAATAATAATTATTTATTCTTAATAATTAATTATTAAATAATAAGTGAAAACAATTCTTTATTAATGATTATAATACATTATTAAATTATAAATAATAATGAATAATACATAATTATTATTTTACTTCTCTTATTATCTATACTGTTAACCCAGAGAAAAAATGAAATGTTTTTTAAAATGGGGGGGGGGGGCTAATGGATTTGTGTTATGCTATTTGCAAGGTGTTTAGAGGAGCCAAATTAAAAATCCTGAATACCAATTTACATGTAATTCATAAGTTTCACAAACTTTTCAGCAAAGGTCCATGTAGAAGCTTCCTTGCTTGAACTGATAGTTTACCGGGCAATGAGCCTTTACTTAGGACTTTTGAAAGCATCTCCCAGTGAAGGGTATGAACATGCCCAGTGCAACCCTGTTGAGAAAATTCCTCCAAGATGAACCATTTGGCCTCCACCACTACGAGTCTGCTTCACGACCTTGGCCTCCCTTTGTCCATTTCACCTTGCCTTTGAGATTAGGAGATAAGCAAAGTGAAAAGCTGACCTGAGTCACCCGGGATAGGGGGTTAGTGAGCCATTAAGAACTCCCTTGGAGCAAGGCACATGAGGGCTATGAGCACTTTTCCATGTGACTGGAGAATTCCTGGCTGCAGCTCTGGAGTCATAGTTGCATAATCTATTAAAAAATTACCATGTATAGGGAAACCACCTCATCTAAGTGGTGGAAATGCCTGGTCTCCAGCTTTCTTGAAGAGCCTTAAGAGTTCCTGAACCTCAGGATAGAGAAAGGAGTTTCGAGACAATGTCAAGTACCTGAACTCTGGCCTCCTGAATCCACTGTACAAGTGGAAAAGAAGAGATTTTCTGGGCAGTGCCAACCTGTTCAATTGCCTTTCTAACAACCTTAGCTGAGCCATCTCCAGTTGTTCTGATCTATATCTTGCCACTAGATCCAGATGGCTCTGGAGGAGAAAGTGAGTCTCATACCTTTGCATAGCCCTCCCTCACTTAAATCCAAATCACTTGCAAGTCATGGCATCATCTTCCAGATGTCATGGTCCTCTTCAAGAATGAAGGACAAAACCACAGTGACCTTAAGTGTAAGAGTTCTAAAATTCAGATTCTATCAGAGGACTGGGAGTTCCTGAGAATTCCTGAACAATCAATAGCTTTTTGAGAAGAAGAGGCTCATGTACATAATCCCCAAAGCAAAGGTGTGGCAAGGGACTACAGCCACAATATAGAAAATGAGTTACCTAAAGTTATTTGGACAGCATGGGTCTGAAGACAAGGAAATTGTCTCTTTAGTAATCCCAACTGGATTTCCCATTCAAGGGGGGGGGGGGGGGGGGACTATAAACAAGGCAGTGTTATGAGCCAGAAGATTATATAGGGCCGTTAGAAAATGAGACTTACTCGGATACTGGGAGGTTAGCTGCTAACCCCAAATGTGTTTCCATTATACAGTGGCACTATGAATGTGAAGGATTTTAATAATCTGAGGAAAGTGGGAATCACTGAAAAGAAAAGAAAATTGTTTTGACTGTTTATGGGCCACTGTGTGTCCTTTATATGTTTTTATAATTTTCTTTGGGGTAGAATAAAGGCTGTCCTGTACCTGAAATTAGCTTCAGTGCTTGTATAAGATCCAGAGACCCTTTAACATCCTCATCTATGGATATCTAGCCACAAGCTATATTCAAACTATTCCCCCAATGGGAACTCTGTATGGGGACTTTATGAGCATAAAAGTTATTGATCTGGGGGACAGCCCCCAAGACTGAACCTGATTTGTGTAAGTCTGGACATAGGCTACCCCTAAAATTTCATTTTCAACAAATTATCCTTTCTTGATGCATCTTTACTGTTTTCTTTATTATATGTAATAGTGCCTTTCAAGCAGCTTCATAGCTTTCCCGTTCAGCTGTTACTTGAGAAGTTAGAGGAGCAGATAGATATTTCCCTTTGAATTATGCCTGTCTATCATTAGCAGAATTTTTCAAGGAGTTAAACTTGAAATAAACATGGCTTGCAAGGCTTTGGCATGACGTCTGGGTACATTAGCTCCTGAGTTGCAAGAAGAATGGTTTAAATTTACAAAGCACCTCAGGGAACATACAAAAATAAATTTAAGTGATCGTTATCAAGCACCATTGGCTATGGCATTTATTATGCATAATGACATAATTTTATGAAGTATTCAATTTCAATATACATTTGGAAATATGGAAAATAAGATTTAAACAGATTACCTGCAGATAAAAATTCTTTCTTGAGTTCAATAAAGGAAATCATTTTGTGGAGTCTTAAAAATATTATTTCTTTTTACACAAAGGTCAGAATGGGTCTTTTATTCTCTTAACTTGTTTTTTAAAAAATAACCAGTAGGTATTTTAACACATGCCAGTATCATGTTATATGTACATTACAAATGAATATTTTAGTAATACATGAAATTAGGGATATTTAGGTAAGTCTGTGAGAAATCAATATTAACAACCAGTATCTTGGGGAGATTCAGGATTCCCCACCTTCTTCCAAAGTCCAGTTTTTCTTGAAGGATATCACTGATAATGAAATTGCATAGACTTTCCTTAGTCTTGGTCAGACCCCACTCAACCTTACAAGGAATTTAATCTACAGTGGAGAAGCCCCATGTGTTTTGCTCAGACTCGGGTGAGGTATGTATTCTTTGAAGTGATAACCAAATGCTATGGGTGGTCTGGTACAAAGATAATTTCCCAATCCAAGAAATACTGAGCCTCTCATTTTAATATAGACTACCTCCAATAACAATAACCAATTAGATTTGATTGCTGTTTGATGGTAGGTTGGTTGATCTTCCTCCTTGAAGGGGCCCAAAATAATCTCAGTAAACTAGAGTCGAGTTTCAATGTGCCCAACTGTGGCTGATCAGACCAATAAGAGCTCAGAATGCTCTACCACGGGTTGAGCACAAATAGTTCATGGGAACATTTGGGGTGGATTCTCTAAATTTGTACATCTTGCCTTTCTTTTGAGCTACTTCAATTCTTCTTTGCTTATAGAGCACAGCATCTTCACTGATAAGGGCATACCATGCTGGATGGCCTTGTGTCAGTGTCTCCCCTGTCACACAATCAATTCCAAAGTTCTTAAGAGAGACCTTAAGATTGTCCTTGTATCACTTCTTCTGACCATCATGTGAACATTTGTGCTATGTGACTTCTCCATAAAATAGTCTTTTGGGCAAACATATGTTTGGCATTTGAACCATGTGGCCAGCCCATCAGAGCTGTGCTCTCTGCAGTGGAGTTTGAATGCTTGGCAGTTTAGTTCAAGTTCTAGTTTAGTTTGATGGACCACTTACTGTGTTGGAGGGTATAAAAAACTGTGAGTCCACCCCCCATGATTGTCTTTGGTCTAAGAGGGCTAGCCAAATGACCACCCTTTTATTAATAATCTGCTGGCCTTGTTAATAAAATGATTAAATTACCCAGAAACTATGTCTCTCAAACCTTTTGAAATGTCACAATGTGCATATTTATAAAATGAATTTTTAACCAAAATACACTTCTCATCAGAATAAATACATTTTTAAAATACCCGGGCAATTCTACCAACTCAAAATTAAAATCTTTGATAGATTTCAGTAAAGTGCATAGTCTATATCTAGGACATCTGCCTTTCCCTTCCCCTTCCCAACCTTGCCTCTCCCCTCCACTGCCAGGCTAAGATTTTAAAAATTTTTTTTTTAAGATGTTATTATTTTGACATCTTTCTCATTGCACATCATCTTCAGCCAAGTTCTGTACATTTACAATTCCCTAGATAGTTATTGGTAGTTCAGGAAGAAGCATCTGGCACAGTGGTGACAAGAGTTTGTTATAAAATTTTAAGCAAATGCTGTAGCTGCCTGCAAGCAGCAAAGAGTGCTTGCCAAGTGGTCAAAACCTTTTTTGTATTCACCTTGAACTAGTTATTCTTCACCACACTATATCTCTTCAAAAAAGAACTTTACCACCAACATCTTTAGGTAGTAACTTGGAATGCTGAGCTCTCTTTCTGGTAAGATTTTCTTTCTTTCTTCACACTCAGAACATTTTCTGGAAGCTGGAATAGCTTTGTCACTTAAAGTCCAAGGAAACACAACAGCTGATGAAAAAAATCTTGCCCCAAGAACCCTACTCCAGCCTACCGTGGTTTTTGTTCTGCTCCAGATAGAGGAGGCAGTAGCACCACCTTCTCCAATTACCTCCACTTCAAAGCAGTAGGCTGACTCCTCTCCACTGGCAGGAAGAGTCAGTGAAACAAATATTATTATACTTTAGATATTCTTCTACTAATTATACACTAACTATTCCTGGGGTATTCCTATGTAAAAAAAAAAAAATCCTATAGTCACTTTTTTCTCTGCTGGGTTTCTGTTGTTGGCATTTATAGTCTATTCTGGTGTTTATAGAAGCATGAGATTTAGAGCCTGGGGTGTCCTGGAACCAGCTCCAACCTAGTTCATTGTTAAATTTTCAGTGTAAGCATTTACACCTCAGAAATCAGCAAAATCTACAAATCAGAGCTTGATTTATTATTTTATTGTCTTAAGAAAGAGATGGAGAAAAATTTATAACAAAGATTAAATTTTAAAAAGTGTGTCCTGAATACATTTACCAGCACATTGCTGACTAATCCATCCCCCTGCATCTTACAGCACAGGAAATCAAGATGCAGAAAGGTTAAATTACTTTGCATAGTTCACAGCAGCTATTTAGTGGAAGAACTGGGATTAAACATGAGTCTTTTGACTTCCAGACAATTGTGTTTCCACTTTATCATCCTGTTTTCCTAATCTTTATATAATCTAAGTTCACCTTTTTTTGTATTTATATAACTAGTCTAACATTGGTATAACCAAGGATTTAACAATGTTTATGTACTCAGATACTGTAAACTTGTAATCTTGAAAGTATAGTACCTTGCTATCAGTATTCCTATGAAAAAAATGCTCTAAATCAATAAAAAAGAAATGCAAATTTAAACAATTCTGAGGTACTACCTCATACCTATCAGACTAGCTAAAATGACAAAATGACAAAAGAAAAACTACAAAGCTAGATGGGCTATACAAAAACAGGTACACTAACATATTCTTGGTGGAGTTGTAAACAAGTTCAACCATTCTGGAATGCAATTTGGACCTATGTCTAAAAAAGCTATCAAATTGTACATGCCCTTGTCCCAACAATATTACCACTAGGTCTATATCCCAAGAAGATCAAAGAAAGAGAAAAAGGATCTATATGTATAAAAACAATTTTTTACAGTAGTATTTTTTGTGGTAGCAAAGAATTAGAAATTGAGGGGATGGCCAGAAATTGGGGAATGGCTAAATAAGTTACAGAATATGCATACTATGGAATATTAGTATGCTGTGAGAAACGATTAAGGAGAGGGTTTCAGAAAAAACTTCAGAAGACTAGTGTAAAGTTAAGTGAATAGAACCATGAGAACAATTTATAGGATAACAGCTATCCCGTAAAGACAATCAGTTTTGAAATATTCAGAAGCTGATCAATACTATGGTCCACCTTCAGGTGGAGAGCAGATAGACTCAGAGAACAAATTGAAGCATATTTTCTTTTTTTTTCTTTCTTTCTTGCTTTTTTGGACAAGACTAAAAATGCAGGAATTTCTTTTGCAACACTATTACATGGTTGGTTATTTTTTATTTTGTTACCAAATAAAGATCTACCTTCTTTCTTTCCCACCTCCCCATTCCTCCCTATTGGGAAAACAAGAAAAACAAAACTCCAATTACAAATACATATGGTCAAGCAAAACATAAAGGGGCATGCAAGAAAGAGTCTTGTTGTTCTTGCCTTTTCAGTGGGTAAGGAAGGGAGACAGAGAAAATTCAGAACTCAAAATTAAATTGAATTTCAAACAAAATTAAACCTTAAAAGAAAAGAAAGCTTAACTCCTATTCTTCCCAAGGGAGAGGAGATGGCTCATGAAAGACAATGTTTCAGAAAAAAGCATGTGCACACTAAGGGGTGGTCATGAGGAACTCTGGGAGTATACAACTTTAGCATCAGAAAGAGATTTAAGGAGGAAACGGAAAAGCCGAAACTTCACCACCTAAGCAACTTCAACCATGATGCCACATGATGTCACAGCTTCCACACCCAGCAACTTCCCCTCTGGGGGCCACTTGAGAGAGAAGAGAAGATGGGAGCCCCCAGCTGCTGATGCTACTGCACCAATGAGGGATGAGATGAAAACACTGTAACCAGGAGCTGATGCACAATGGTTGGGTAGCTGTCCCTGTTTTCTGAGAACAAGGATGGTGACAGTCCTTATCTTCCCTCTCTCCTCTCCTTCCCATGAGGGCATGCACCCATTTCAAGATTTTTCTCTGTTTTTTATAGTCTATTTTGCTCTTCTACTTACTCTCTAAAAGCCTGATTAAGATAAAACTGTGGTAAGCCTAATGCATCACTAATGTTTATTTAATTTATTCAAAAGGCAGTTGAAAGGGATGCTATAGGCAGGAGATCCTCTTGCCAAACCCTAGGGGTTCCTAACAGCTAGAGGCTCAAGACAAATCAAAGTTGGTGTGTGTGTGTGTATGTGTGTGCGCATGCACATGCATTCCTGATGGCATGCTATTAAACTCTACAAAAGCAAGGATCACAATAAATCCACACTTCCCTGCATTCCTCTGGGTACAACTGAGCCCATAGTATACTGGGAGGAAAAGGTCTGGTAAGCAGAAATAGGGAGGGAGTTTCCTTTAGAGGTAGTGGCCTTCAGTGTCCTACAAGTTGATATATTTAGAAGGTTAAAGAGTTTCATCCTTCCGCTTTGCCTTCAAGTGATGGACTGGAAAGCAATGAGAAAGAAAAGGAAAAGTTGCAGGTAGGAAAGAGTGGTCATGACCACAGGAGGCTCTTCAGTCAGACAACTTCATACATACCGCCACTGTTAGAATGGAAAATAAGTAGGAATATTTGGAAATGGAAAATAAGTAGGAACCACAGGGCTATGAAACATTCTCTTTGACCCAACAATATATTGGGTCAAAGGACCCCAAGGAGATCCAAGAAAAAGGAAAAGGATCCATATGTACAAAAATATTCATAGTAGCTCTCTTCATGGAAGCTAAGAATCAAAAACAGGGGATGCCCATCAATTGGAGAATGGTTGAATAAATTATGTCATATGATTGTGATGGAATAATACTATCTACTAGAAGAAATGGTGAAAAGGTTTCAGAAAAGCCCAGGAAGAATTGTGTAAACTGATGCAAAGTGAAGTGAACAGAAACAGAAGAACAATGCACATAGTAGGAACAATATCGTACAGATTGTATTATAAACTGTGAAAGTCTTTTTTTTTTAAGTTTATCTTTAGTTTTCAACATTCATTTCCACAAGATTTTGAGTTCTAAATTTTTCCCCATCTGACCCCTCCTCCCACCCCAAAACACTGTGCATTCTGATTACTCCTTCCCCCAATCTACCCTCCTTTCTATCACACCCTTCCCTTCCCTTATCCCCATCTTCTCTCTTTTCTTGTAGGGCAAGATAGATTTCTATACCCCATTACTTGTATTTTTTATTTCCCAGTTGCATGCAAAATCAATTCTCAATATTCATTACTAAACTTTGAGTTCCAACTTCTCTCCCTTCCTCCCTCCCCACCCATCCCCACTGATAAGGCAAGCAATTCAATTTTGCTAAAGACTTCCATAACAGTCATGTTGCGAAAGACTAACTATATTTCCCTCCATCCTATCCTGCCCTCCATTTATTCTATTCTCTCTTTAGACCTTTTCCCTCCCCTAAAGTGTTTAGTTCCAATTACTCCCTCCTCCCCTTTGCCCTGTCTTCTATCACCCCCCACCTCACTTATCCCCTTCTTCCCTACTTTCCCATAGTGTGAGATAGATTTTCATACCAAATTGAGTGTGCATGTTATTCCCTCCTTAAGCCACATGTGATGAGAGTAAGCTTCATTTTTTCCCTTTCACCTCCTCCTTTTTCCCCTTCATTGAAAAAGCTCTTCCTTGCCTCTTTTATGAGAGATAATTTGCCTCATTCCATTTCTCCCTTTCTCCTCCCAATATATTCCTTTCTCACCCCTTAATTTTATTTTTTTAGATATCATCCCTTCCCATTCAACTCACCCTGTGCTCTCTGTCTATATGTGTGTGTGTGTGTATATAAAATCCCTCCAACTCCCCAAATACTGAGAAAAGTTTCAAGAGTTACAAATATCATCTTTCCATGTAGGAATGTAAACAGTTCAACTTTAGTAAGTCCCTTATGATTTCTCTTTCCTGTTTACCTTTTCATGCTTCTCTTGATTCTTATGTTTGAAATTCAAATTTTCTATTCAGCTCTGGTTTTTTCATCAAGAATGCTTGAAAGTCCTCTATTTCACTGAATGACCATTTTTTCCTCCTGAAGTATTATACTCAGTTTTGCTGGTTAGGTGATTCTTGGTTTTAATCCCAGTTCCTTTGACTTCTGGAATATCATATTCCAAGCCCTTCAATCCCTTAATGTAGAAGCTGTTAGATCTTGTGTTATTCTGATTGTATTTCCACAATATTTGAATTGTTTCTTTCTGGCTGCTTGCAATATTTTCTCCTTGACCTGGGAACTCTGAAATTTGGCTACAATGTTCCTAGGAGTTTTTCTTTTGGGATCACTTTCAGGAGGTGATCAGTGGATTCTTTGAATATTTATTTTACCCTCTGATTCTAGAATATCAGGGCAATTTTCCTTGATAATTTTATGAAAGATGATGTCTAAGCTCTTTTTTGATCATGGCTTTCAGGTAGTCCCACAATTTTTAAACTGTCTCTCCTGGATCTGTTTTCCAGGTCAGTTGTTTTTCTAATGAGATATTTCACATTATCCTCCATTTCTTAAATCTTTTGGTTTTGTTTTGTAATTTCTTGGTTTCTCATAAAGCCATTAGCTTCCATCTGCTCCATTCCAGTTTTTAAAGAACTATTTTCTTCAGTGAGTTTTTGAACCTCCTTTTCCATTTGGCTAATTCTGCTTTTTAAAGCATTCTTCTCCTCACTGGCTTTTTGGGCCTCTTTTGCAATTTGACTTAGTTTATTTTTAAAGGTGTTATTTTCTTCAGCATTTTTGGGGGCTCCTTTAGCAAGCTGTTGACTCACTTTTCGTGATTTTCTTGCATTGCTCTCATTTCTCTTCTCAATTTTTCTCTACCTCTCTTACTTGATTTTCAAAATCCTTTTTGAGCTCTTCCATGGCCTGAGACCATTATATATTTATTTGGGAGGTTTTGGATGCAGGAAGACTTTGGTGTCTTCCTCTGATGGTATCCTTTGTTCTTCCTCATCCCAAAGGATGGAAGAAAATACCTTTTGACCAAGAAAGTAAACTCCTATAGTTTTATTTTTTCCCTCTTTTGGACATTTTCCCAGCCAGTTACTTGACTTTTGAGTCCTTTGTCAAGAGAAGGGTATACTCTGAGGACCTGTAAGTTCTCAGTTCCTCCAAGGTGGCATAATCAAGGGATAGCAGTTTACTCCTCTTCTGGCCTGCACTCTGATCTGGGAGCAACCACAGGCTTTTCTGATCAGGATCTGTGAGTAGGATTCCCTCTCCAGAGCCTTCACCAGCTCCACCAGCCAGTGCTCTTCCTCACCCCAGGACCGCCACTCAGGGCAGAGATCCAGATCAGCCCCTCAATTCCCCAAGGGTCTTTAGACCAAGGGCTCCAACAATGGATGCTGCAGCAGCCTGCAGCTGTGGCTAGACCGCTCCCTTCTCACCTAGGTGAAAGAGCTTTCTCACTGACCTTTGAAGCTGTTTTTGGGGATCTGGGAACTGCAGCTGCTATCTGTGACTTTGCACCCTGAAGTCTGCTTCAGTCCTATCTGAATCGTGCAGCATAGCCAAGGCTGGGCTGTACTCCATGGGCTGTGCATGTGACAGACCTTTCCTGTAGGCCTTCTAGGCTGTCTTGGGCTGGAAATCTCTTTCACTCTGTCGTTTTGTGGCTTCTGCTGCTCTACAATTTGTTTAGAGTCATTGTTTACAGGTATTTTTTGGGCTGTGTGGGGAGAGCTTCTACAGGTCTGTCCTTCTACTCTACCATTTTAGCCCTGCTTCCCCCGAAAATCTTAATAACTCTGATCAAAACAATGATCTGTGACAATTTCAAAGGACTCATGATATAAAATGTTAGCCACCTCCACATTAAGAATTGATAGACTCAGAGTACAAAATGAATCATATTTTTTCCCTTTCTTTATATTTCTTGCTTTCTCCCTCCCCCCCATAACATGGTTAATACAGAAACGTGTTCTGCGTGACTTCATAATTGGTATAGCATTTTTTGTCTTCTCAATAGGTGGGGAAGTAGTTTAGAGAGAGGAATAAAATTTGGAACTGAATATAAAAATAAAATTTAAAAATGAAAAAGAATAAATGAGAACTAGAGATCATGATGGCATAATGTTCCCAGTTTTGACAGTAAGATGGTTATTGGTGGCCTGTCACATTGACTTCATGTCATTTTCAGTGGAGATAGAAACATTTTTGGCATTTTTTTCTATGCCACTTGTACTGTTGACATGCAATATATCTTGTTCCAGCACCTGGCACTTTATTCAGCAGGTCTTCATATATTCTCTTCATCTATTCAAAGACCTTTTAATCAAGTCTCTTCTCCCGCCCTTCAAATAATGTTTTTGACCCGGTGTCTCCAGGCCTTTTCCTCTGCTTTTTATTCATATAAGGATGGGTTCCATTGATCAATTAATCAAATTACTCCACCCTACCTAAAGTAAGTAATATTATGCTGCAGTCCAGGTAGTTAACCAGGTCAATCAAAAGCATCCTAAGTAGGCGTGAAGAGGTCTTGGTATATTCAGATGTCTCTGAGACCCAACTGCAGTGACTTGCACAGGCAGAGCATCTGGATTGAATCTTCTATACAATAGAAAACTAGTGCAAAAATAAGAGATTGGGATTCCAGAAAAATGCAAATCAGGAGAGTTTTCTAGCTAAGCCACCTGAGAAGGAATCACTTGGGTGGTACAGGATGTCAGGATTCCCAAGCCAAGACCACCTTTCTCTTTTTACTCCTCTCTTCTTGCTTTTAGGAGACACCCTGTTTTTCAGAGCTAAGGCACAGCTAACAAGCTGTGCCTTGAACTTGGCATAAGAACAATCCTTTTTGTTCACCCTCTGGATGAACTCTGCTGCATCAAAATCCCAGAATTGTTTCACACCAGCCCCAGGTGGTCTCTGAGCTTGGACAAGCACTGGATTGTCCAGACCACTTTCCATTCATGAAGCCCTGCCATGAATCAAACTTGCCTCATTGTTGCTGTTTCCCCTCATTGTCACTGACACAGCTCAATACGTAGTCGCTAGGATGTGGATCAAGGCTCAGCCTCACTACAGTGGGTCCCCTCAGTATCAGAAAAGACCCTGGCATACGTGTCTAGTTTCCCTCTTTGAACCGAATAAAAAAATCCTTTTTGCTTATAACCATTGTTATCTCTTTGGTTTTATTTTAATTTTATTTTCCAGAGTTAACAGTTGGGATATTACCTCTGTGAACTCTTTGGTATTTTTCAGAGTTAACAGCAGTTGTGTAACCTCTATGACTGTTTGATCATTTATTTTCAGGCTTTGACAAGAGGAAACACTTCAACTTTGACCTGGTATTCCCCCCTCATCCATTGGTTGGAGGAGAACCATAAAGGGTTCAAAGGATTTTGGATTTCCTATCTTCCTAATGGCATCTTGACAGAGTATCCCTCCCCCACCCAGAAGAGAAACAGATGGCAACAGGAGCCAAGGAAAGACTGGAGAGATGCACAGCTCTACAAGAGACACTCAGAGAACTTGAGCCATGTCTACAGGGAACTTCTGGAGCACCCCACAAAGGAGAGAAAAGGTCTTTGAGCAGCCGGGAGGTTTGTGACCTGTTGGTCACTCACTCTCTTCATATCTTCCAAACTTCAGATTATTTTCCCCGGGACCCTGTATGTGTTTGTGAGAAAGTGTCACAGATGAGGGAAAATGCTTTAGACCAGCTGTTCCTATGATTTCTGCTGCTCAGTCATTTTTCATAGTGTCTGACTCTTCATGACTCCACTTGGGTTTTTCTTGGTGGAGAGGCTGAAGCAGCTTGCTATTTCCTTCTCCAGCTCATTTTACAGATGAGGAAACTGAGGCAGAGTTGAGTGATTTGCCTAGGATCACACAGCTAGTAAGTGTTTGATGCCAGATTTGAACTCACAAAGATGAATCTTTCTGACTCCAGGCCTAGAGCTCTATCCCCATCACCTAGCTAAATATTACTTTCTAAAAACTCACTGAAGCTGGATGGCTGAATGACATTCATTCATAATCATGGTGGGAAACATATCACCAGGGGCCCATGAGGTGTAGAACTAGAAAACACACCCCTCACATTCCTCAGAGTCCCTAGATCCCTGAAGGGATATAGTGGTCACAAATACTCTGGGGGTTATCCTAACTGATCAGTGGGAGTGAGATTTGAGATACAAGCCTCAGAATATGAGCTACATTAGTTTGAGTCTGAAAAGTTGCTCATTGTTTAGAACTCATATTTCGCAATTAAATATTTTACATTATAATAATAATAGTTAACATTTATAAAGTGCATCCTTTGTGTGAGACAGGCATTAAGCGCTTTACAAATATAACATCTATTTGAGTGAGACATGTATTAAGCACTTTACAAATATCATCTATTTGATACTCAAAACATCTCTGTGAGGTAAGTGCTATTATTATTTCCATTTTACAATTGAGGAAACTGAGGCAAACAAAGTTAAGTCATTTGCCCAGTGTTACAGAGCTAATAAATGTCTGAGGTCAGCTTGGTACTTGGGTCTTCTCAGTGCCCTATCCACTATATCACCAAGCTGTCAATTAGAATATAGGTAGAATTTTATAGTAATATAATAGCATTATAACAAAATATATGGAATAGTATCCAGAAACTTTAGGATACTTAAAGATATCCAGATGTAGCCCTGCATTAGCGGGATGTGCTGCTGGGAAGTATACTTTATCTTCATTATTGGCAGATTCCATATTTTCAAATTCCCCTAGTCTCTGAAGTTTATTTGTAACCTCCAAATCAATACTCACGGTGCTTTTGCACTCACTTGTGGACATACGCAGAGCAGTGAACATTTGAGCTGTGTGTGTTTCCAGCTGAAGCTGAACAAAGGGACCCTGCCTTCTTGTGCAGCTGTCATCTTACCAAAAAGTATCCTTTTGGCAGTCTGCTTAGTGCCACATTTTTTGCATTTTTGTGTTTTCTTGGTGATTTCACTATTTAAAATGGCCCCCACAAACAGTTGCTCAAATGTTGTCTAACGTCTCTAAGCACCAGACAGCTGTGATGTGCCTTATAGAGAAAATATGTGGTATTAAATAAACTTTGTTCAGACATGAGTTATAGTGCAGTTAGCCGTGAGTTTAGTGTGAATAAATGAACAATATGGTACATCCCGAGAAAGGAAGAGGAAATTCTCTGACCTTTGCATGAGGCCACTCCAGAAAATGCTGAAGTAAATGTTGTAATGAGAGGCCTGAATTTCCCCTAGGAGGAATGATTTGCCAATTCAGTGTTTTCAGTGACTTTACAGAACTTAACTATCACGAATGCTGAAAATCAACTGTATAGTTTACCTAGACTCAAAAAAGCTGAATGATCAGCATAGGCCAGAGCCAGGCAACACTGATGCATGTTTTGAGAAGGCAGTGTGCAGTACAGAGGAGTTCACTCAAGTGGTGGTCAGTAACCTCAAATGGAAGATATTTTCTACCCCAGACTGTATTTGCAGCTGGACCCTTTCTTCCGTCAGTGATCTCTTTGCAGAACGATCTGCTCATACAGAACTTGCCTGTGTCTACCAAATGGTACTTCTGGGACCTGGTAGATTTATCTACTCTGCTCTCACTCCCCAGCCTTATCACTGCCTGGCTAATAGCATTACTAACTTCAGGGAGTTTTTCCTGTTCTTTTAAGTCCTATTTACTTGCTCTTTGAACTCTGAAGATAAGTTTTATCTGGAGATAAAAATAAGCTAATTTTTTTTTTAATTGAATCATGTCTGTTAAAGAGGGTATGGATAAGGGTGGGGTGGTAAAATTTAGTGACTGAGATTTTGCAGAGAATACTATAGGGCCCTGGGGTTAATCTTTGTCCAATGCTTATGGAAAGAAAATAAATTTTTTCCCTGATCTGGGGGCTCTGAGCTTTACTGACTTTCATTAATAATCAGCACTAGCAGGCTGCCTGAAATAGCAGGAGAAAAAGACAATGTGAACCTGTAGTACCATTGTCATAGATATAAGGAAAAAACTGAGTTTATATTGAGGTCCTTAGAGATACCAGTGATTTCACATGTTAAAAACATTTGAAAGTTTTCACCTATACTTTTCTGATGTATTTTTTACACTAAGAGCTATCAGTGGCAAAGAGGGCAGAATGCTGGCCTTTGAATCAGGAAAACCAGGGTTCATTTTCTGCCTCTGACTGTGTGACCATGGGCAACTCACTTAACCCCTCAGGGACCTGTCAACTCCCTAAATCAATGTTACAGAACCACAGCCAGTTTTCCTTGGTAAAGAAAGTTATTTCACCAGGAACTTCCTATATAAATAAAATCACAGGTTCAGGAAAAAAAAGTTCATGCTGCTCCATTTGTCCAGATTGTTTTCATTCTTATCAACAATGAATATAAAGTCTTATACTTATTGTCAGAAGGACTTTTAGAGATCATCAAGTCCTGCCATTATACAGATGAGGAAACTGAGGCACAAATCTTCATGTTCCTTATTCATTAAAAAAAATTGTTTTTAAATGGGGAGCTCAGCTTCTTCTATGAAGTGCTTCTTTTCTTTCTTCCCTAAAAACTGCGCATGGATCTCTGCAGTTGCTATTTCCATTTCTGCTAAATCTATAAATATCCATTGTGAGACTACCGCACTCCAAAGTGTTTACTGTCACTACCTCTACAGGATCAGAACTATTTCTCCTAATTACTTCAACTCCAACAAATACCTCTTAAGCACCAACTATATTCTAGTTCCAGGACAGATCTAAAGATTGAATAAAACTGGATCCCTGTCTCAATGGAGCTCACAATCTAATCTAGAATAAACATACACACAAATAACTAATACTGTGTTTTCTCTTCCAACTGCCTTCCTCCCATGAGATCTAGCAACATTTAAAGTCTTTCCATTCAGGAAGTAGTACTGAGAGGTTGGTTAAATTACTTTAGAGGATATTGAGATATCTGTTCAGTGGCTTGTGAGACAGCACAGACTGTTTCAAAGGAATAAGGATGGATAGCCAAGCAGTGGTTCTTTTGGCTGACCTCAACTCTACTGCCCTGGGAACGTCTTATGGGACATCACTAGTTTCTGGAAGTTCTATATCTGAACTCATGAAAATACATCCAACGGGGACAGAGGTGATCCAACCATCATGAGGAAGAAAGGTCTTTTCTTTTGTTTGCTGCTTTTCCTTTGTTCTTAAAGAGGACAAAGTGGCAATGTCATGATATGGGTGTGAGTGAATTAGATTTAAGTGAGGGAGGGCTATGCAAAGTCACCAGCCTCACTTTCTCCTCTGTAGCCCACTGAGTCCAGTGGCCAGATATAGATCAGGAAAACTGGAGATGGCCCAGGATGCAGTGGGGAACGTTGGCCTTTACAAGCTAAGGTCTTTAGTAGGTCTCAGTTTGATTGAGGTTGCAAATGGCCTCTTTACCTAGTCTTCTGTGGTACCTGAAAAAGAGTTACACTTCACATAACTGGCTGGGGAAAAATTTAACTCCCAACTAACTTTTGATAAGTTAATAGGAATGATAGACATATGAATGGATATGCAATGATTGTTACGAGTATGTTTGACACGTTGAGGAAAATCACGTTTCTAACTTATTACTACACCTCATTAGCTTCAAGGTTATAGGTGAAAATCAACAATTCTACCAACAGACAAAATTAATGAGATGCCCAGGAAAGCAAATAAAAGTACCCGGAGGGTAACATATAAAAAGCACTGACGTGTAAATTAACATAACTCAAAGAAAGAACAAAGCAAAGTTTATTTTGTGTTGTGTTTTTACAAGTATGTTTTACTCACTGCATGTAACTTTGAAATGGAACAGTTTGTTTCTAGAGAGCAGTCCAAAAACAACAGCCATCCAGTGAGTGCCTTTCTAAGCAAAATTCCTTTAAACTTTAGAAGAATTTTTAGTCTGTCCATATTATTACCTTGGTATGATTTCTAATAAAGCAAACAATTTTCTTAAGATAATACTTCAATAATTTTTGGAGGAGGAAGTTCTAGAATATTTTCAAAATTGTTACATATAGTCAGAGTAAGATGAATATTAAAGTGGTCTGATAACCTACAAAAGTCTCTTCAAGCTATTCTGATTTAGCCTTGATGATGCATCACATACAAAAATCATCATAATCCAAGGTATTTATTAAGCAATTGTCAGAGAATGCTATAATGAAAAATCCTACAAGGGAGTTTATTTCTGCTTTCAAGGAGCATACATACATAAGACAACACAAACTCAACTTAGTGAACAAGTGAATAAGTATCACAGAAATACCTGAAAGTATTCACAATATGTGTAAATGGGAATATTTATGAGATTTTTTTTTTTGTTTAGACAAGATTGGTTCTGAAAGAAATTGTGATTCTTTCTTCCATGGTCAAGGAGACATTCCAAGAATGTTTAGGACTCCAAGATCTATTTCAATAATGGAAGAGAGATTAACTCAGTGATCTGTCGGAATCTGGGGATCATTTTAGAAGGTGATCTGGAAGATAAGTCAGATTTTGGAGCGAAAGGGACACAGTCAAATGGTCTGAAGAAAGGATGAGTAAGATGGTCTTGGGTCTCTGGAGAAGGATTTTGCAGTAGGGTATGAAGACTAATTTTTATCTTTGCATCTGTAAGGAAAAGGAAATTGCTAAGAAGTAAGGTGGCTCTAGTAGGATGGAAGAGCACTCTGGTAAAGAGAGTAAGGACTTCCTAAAGTTAACACCCAGAGAAGCAGAGGGAACAGTCCAGTTGAATGACCAAGACCTGGAAAAACTGTACAGATTAACAGTGTATTCAACAAGAGTTTATTAAACACCTCATATATGCAAGGCAACATGCTAGAAAGCAGAGAGAGATGAATGTAATAAGATTTTTAAAAAGTCTATACCTATCTTATGACAAAAAGCTCTGTGCTGCAAATTGACCTTGACTACAAAACCAAAAAGCTGAAATAACAAATGTAACTTACCTCTCAACCCCCTGAGAAGGGAGCTAAAAGTCTCTAGATCAGCAACAAAGAGGAGAAAGAGGAGACCAGATATCAGTTTTACCAGAGAGTGTTTCTGACTCCACTGAAGAGGAATGTAAGCACTGATCCTTCCAGAGGTTTAGAGAATTCAAATAAGTCTATCCTGACCCTAAGGTAACCTCTATTCATACATCTGGGGAAGATGAGACCCCAAAACAGCCATTGTTCCAGACTAATATTCCATCTGTGGAGACACTTGAGGACTAGAAGAAATCTACAGAGAGCCTGGAGATGGAAGTGAAGGTTTAGCAAGGACATGGATCAGACAATCAAGTCCTGATTGATTTGGTTCCCTAAGTAACAGAAATAAGAATATGTTAAGGTTTCACTGCTTTCAGAGTTTGAGTGTTTGCATGAGCAGATTGTAAAGTGAATGAAACTTTTGAGGGGCTCACCCTTTGAGTGATCTCACAAGGTATAACTACAAAACTGGGAGTGGCCCATTTCCTGCTTATAAAGCACTTATTGAGAAGTATATATATATATATATATATATATATATATAATTTTTCTCCTTTAGGAGATCTGAAGTTCCTCAATCAAACTTTAGGGAATTATAGGGACAACTGTCATTGGCTGACTGAATTATCAGTCACATCCCCTGGAGCCCTTTAAATTACAAGTGAGCCAGTTCAGTCACCTCTGGAAATTAGAGATGAGTCAGCGATGGAGAAGAATCCAGCTCTTGAGAAGAAAGAATGTCATAAACATATCATAGAAGTGACACATATTTGAATTCGGAAGTTCCTGACTCTCAGATGCACCTTTCTATGACAAAGGTCCATCCTCTTGTATATCACGCATCACCCTTTCTATGGACATCTCCATAGATTCAAATTCATATGGTCCATGAGATAGGGCAACTGCATCCACATTATATTCCCTGACCCACAGTGAAAAGCTGTCCTTGGAGGTGGCTCGAGCCTTGCCCCACACCTGTCAGAAAGTGTCCAAATTAGCACTGAACAAAATGTAATATAGCAAATTACTGAAATTATGTTCCGTACATATAGTCTCAGAACTGATTCTTTGTGAGTGCTAGCTTGCTTCAAAACCATATATATAGATAATGAATCTCACTGTCAAGTCCTTTCCTGGAAAGTCTTCCAAGTCTTATAGGTTTGAATCAGGGTGCAGCACTAATGATCTGCTTTGTTGCACCTGTGCATGGAAGAGGCAGCTGTACACATCCTTAGAAGCATGTTCACACTTCTCATCCCAACAATTTCTGGTGTTCAAGGGGTTTAGGGTTTCTCTTTCTTGCTCTTTTTCCTTTGTTTTTTCCCTAATCCCAAATTCACAAGTGAGATCTTTGTGAAGTTTAGCAGTGATAGACAAATCCTAGAAAAGTGTTTATTCATGTAGATTACTTGGATGTAGACATATGGTGAGACATATGTCTGTTCTCTTTGGATCAATGGTTCTGCTCTTGTTCTGTCTACATTTACTGGGGGGTAAAAAGTCTGGAATACAATAATCACATGAGATCCTCTTATGGTACAGCAGGGCATTCTAGACTTTCAGTCCTCATAATCAATTCTAGGTGAAGCAGTATGAGTCCAAGTGAAGAGATCTTATGAATAGTTATTGATGGAGCCAAGTTTAGGGTCTTCAGTCTGCAGTGACCTCTGTTCCTGACTTTTCCATTACTTCCGGACATGTGATCTGGTAGTCAGAAATTTCTATTGAACCCAGTCTGTATTCACCCATAAAGTACATCCACTATGACATTTACACCACACCTGTATCAGAAGATAGTTCCATTTCTTTAGCTGCGTTTGATGTCAGTGTTTCTGCATCAAGATGCTTCCACCTCTAGTTCACCAGTTGACTGTCCTGAATGTAAAAGCAGTCCTGTTCATTGCGCAATTTCTCAGTAAACTTTGCCTGAATTGCTAACTGCAGGTGTAGGCATCCAGAGGTGGTCTTTCACCTTGCTTTTGTATCCCATATGTATAAAGGTATTTAGGATAGCATTCTGTGAAGATCTTCCACTGAGAAGTCATCTTTTGTCTCAAATAATCATATTGTGTACAGTATCCCATAAAATGTTTTGCCCTTTCAGGTTCAAACAAGTGTTCTCATAGCACCATGTGCCTATTACCTGCCAGTCCATTCCTTACTTGGACAAATGTAATGTAAAGATCTTCCCCACCCATTAACAGGCCTCAGGTGGAACCCATTAAGTGAAGCTTGATTAGGGGAGACTTATTTTGTAGGAAGGCCCACACCTTTTGTTAACTGTTAATGAGGCACTGGGTCATAAGTGTTGTGCCCTCCAGCTCTGAAAAGTGTATATATACTCTGAGATGAGGTTTTACTTTGGGAGTTTACTCTTTGGAAAAAGGTTCATGTCCCAGGCAAGACTCTGGGTGCCATTAAGGAGACCCCTGGCTTTGAAAACCCAGATGTTGGTACTTCTCTCTCTGGTAACCATGTATGTATGTAATGGTCAGACACTGGATCTGTCTGTTGATCTGTAATGTACGTATTGCTTATGATCAGACAGTTAGAAGCCCTGTCAGTCTTTATTTCTCTGCTTGTATTTTCTCTGCTGGTATATGTGATTAAAGAAGATTGTGGATCCCTTAAAAGTTGCTTTCCTTTTAGAAAAGCAGATCTAAGAACTTGTGTTAACAGGCCGTCCTACATGTGTCAGGGTGCTTGCTATTACAACAACCTATACTGTCTGTGTTTTTTGGTTTCCCTTCCCCCTTAATCACTAACCTTTGAAGCAATGTCTCCAAGAACTTGGAGCGGATCTTCCTTGTCATACTAATATATATGCTGAAGAACTTAGTAAAAGCTTAGTGCGGTGAAAATATTAGTTTCTTTTATAGTAACAATAAATCTGGGAACAAAATAGATGCCCATGGATTGGGGAATGGTTAATAAATTGTGGTATATTAATGTAATGAAGTGGTACTTTGCTACAACAACAGATATGAAGAACTCAAGGAATCAAAAGAAAACCTATATGAACTGATGCAGAGAAATGCAAGCAGAACCGGAAAACACAAATGAAAAGGATGTCAAGAAAAAGTCAATAACCTAGATACTGTGTAATTATAAAGACCAAGTCCCAGAGAAGAGTTGAGAAAATGTACTTCTCTCCTTTCTAGAGTGAGGCTATAGGTGTGGAACGTTGTGTATACTGTCAGACACAGTCAATGTATTCATTTTGCTGAACTGCTCTTTCGCTTTCTTTTTCACTCTTTTTTACAAAGGATAGCTGTAGAGTGGGGGAGGAGAGGTATATTTGGAAACGTGATTTGTTTATCTTTTGTAAAACGAAAGACATCAATAATAATAAGATAATTTTTTTGAGCTTGCTATGGAGTCTCTACTACATCAAATCACTTCTCTAGTCTGCACGTGTTCTCATACTGTTACACCAGGTTCTTCCTATTTCTGATCACATGCTAGATCCAAAGCTGGTCCCTTGAGACCACGTTCAATAATCTCATCTGTATCTCTACTTCAGTCACCTGGCACAGATGCAGTGTTTCTGTACAGTATGTCCTACTTAGGAATCAAATGGTTTTTCACCAGGTAAAAATAGCAACTTTAACTGAAATGATTGCAATTTTTCATATTGAAAGCCTTGCTCTGTACCTACACATGTCAACTTTTTCTCATATACACATTAGATACTAACTTGAAACAGTGCTTTCCTTCGTAAGATGGTCTAGAATTTTATCTCCCTCTTCTTCAGTGATGGTTTAGTCATTAGTTATCAGGTATTCTCTCTGATTCTTAACTCTCAAGGGTTACCGCAAGGTACCCCTTACTCAAGTAGCTTACAGATGACAAAGAGGGCTCCCATGTTTACTAAGTGCTTCACATCTTCCCCCAATCATTCATCAGCCCATAAAAGGATGTAGCTTTGTCTTCAGGCCTGTTAGGTATTCCTAGTGATGGGGTGCTTGGGGGCATGTGCTTGGACCCCAATTCTAAAACCACATTTCTCTCTAAAAAAAATCACATTTCTCCCTAGCCTCAAAACACTATCCCAGGCAGTTTTCTCCCCAGCCTAAGGACACAGTCTGCTTTAGCAACAACCATTATCTCTTTTTTCTGATACAGTAGTCAGCTGCACCTATAGAATTTATTAGTCTGAACCAGCTGTGTACTGGCTGAGTTGGCTGTGCACTGGGTCATAACGACATTTACTACTTATGACCAATCATTTATCATCTAACAAAACATTGATGAGAGCAACGTGGTATTCCCTAGTCAGTCCTAAGCCTTAGTTGACTTACTGAGGTTTTACCTAAAAAAACCATACCTCCATGGAGCCCCACCTTGGGCTATTTCCTGATGAACTCTGGGTAAAATATCCGTACAGTAGCTACTAAAAGTACATGTTCCTTTAAGAACTAACCACTCCTTAACCACTCTGTAATCTTGCCCTGAATCACCTAATTAGCATATTTGGCACATGTTTTACTATACAATATCCTATATAAACTTTAACTGTACCCCTCTAAGGTTGCAGGTTCCCTAAGAACTCTTGTCCACTGAAAAGCATGATAAATCTTTACCATCTTAACTTCAACTATGCTTGAGTCCTTGAATTCATTCCAGGCAACCTGCTCCTGGTACTCAGGTCTCTGGGGAGAGGGGGTCTCACCCTCCCTTCCAACCCTCATCACTAGTGTGAAAAAGCTTTGGTGAGCCCTTACTTCAATGGCCTCATACCAATGTGGTCAAGTTCCACCATTTCTGTAGCTTAAATTGCAAATCAACAAATAACAATATTTAAGTAAACAATAACAGAGTTATATAGCTATATAATAAAATAAGAACATTATGTCTTAGTGTAAATTCAAGGTACCATGCCACTTTGTAAAATAAATGGCAAATTTCTTCTATTATAGCACACTAGTCTGTCAGAATAAATTCCAGATACACAGTTGTAAAACTAAACAGTAAACAGTGATGTAAAATTATTTATTGATGTAAAATTTATTTTAAAATGATTATAATTATAGTGTTCCTAAACTTAATGATTAATGAAAGAATAAATGATTTCTATATATAATTGGAGTAGTAGTATGTATAAATTATTTTAACCATTTTAAGAGTAACTTTTTATTTTAGTATAAACATGAATAATGATATGAAAGAAGGTTAGTACCAAATCCAAATTTATAAGAAATTGATAGTACAAGCTGGCTTCATCTATTCAATAACTTATTTAAGAAAGCAGTACTCTGGACTAATCATAAAAGTCCTATATTGCAGTCACTTGGATGAAAAACTGTAATCTCTCTCCCTAAATCAAAATATATCATTTGTGAATTATTTTTTATTAGTTAGTATTTTGATCCCAGGACACTATTTAACTTCTCTTTAGATTAGCATCTGATGTAACCATCTGTCTGTCACATGTCTCTATTCAGCCTAAAAATAGAAACAAAACAACACAGTGGATGGTTTAGCTAGTAAAACAAAAACTAAAAAAGGGGTCACTCAGAGTATTGGCTATCTTGCATCAATAGGAATTGCATATGAAACCAGTCCATATAACAATAAACCATCAGATTCATTATGGATGCTGCTTTAAAGATTTAAAATATAACAACATTTTTAAACACCTGGCCTGTCTTCGATGGAAATCAGAGAATAATGAAATTCTTCACAGTTAAAAACCAGCAGATTTCGCCAAACAGTATCAAATGTCCCAAGTGATTTCTAATAAAGTATTTGTTAACAGCCTTAAGGGGAGGTGGAGAAATCAAGGAGACATCTATCATAGAATAATAAAAGAAAAATGATTTATTAAAAATGATTTATTATGGAAAGGTAGAAACTGAAAAAATGAAGAAAGCATCAGGTCAAGTTAAGTGACTACAATTTTAAAACCTCATTTTAATTTTCCTTTACTACAAAGATGGGAGCAAGAGACTACATGGAATTCTTGAAAGTACAGGAAAGTTGAAACTAATCAAATGACAAACTCATCTGAATTAATTAAAAGTCCAAATTGTAGGATAAATTATGAATTAAATAAATGGAATACAGTACTGACAAATGGTTCTTAAGTAAAGTTTCTATGTCTGCTTCAATAGACACATAAAATTCATCTGTAAGAAACAAGATTTAAGGAGGAACAAATTAATGAATAGACCACTCCCTAACCCCAAATCAGTGGATTTCATGGATAGTTCTTTTTTTAAAAAATTAATTTTTAGTTTTAAACATTCCCTTCCATAAGATTTTGAGTTCTAAATTTTCTCTCTTTCCCCTTCCACCTCTTCCCCAAGATAACATGCAACCTGATACAGGCTATACATATACATTCATATTAATTTTCACATTAGTCATGTTGTAAAGAAGAATTAGAACCAATGGGAGAAACCAAGGACAGTTCTTTCTGTAAGCAAATATTCTCACTTTAGAACAGCAGAATTACCCACAGATGTGTTGCTTTATCATTGAGATAACACTTGCTTTCTTGTCATTGTCTTTGGGTCACTGTTTCACCAGATGCTGTTCATCAAATAATCTACTTAGAACTCTGGAGTGGCTAATTATACAAATTAGCACTGTCAACATGCTATACCAGTCTATGCCTCATCATTTTGTTTCTCCAATCCTAGTCATCCAGTATCACTAACTTAGCTGCAACCTATTTGCTTATACTGGGCAATTCCGTAGTGCACTGGGTACAGCACTGGGCTTGGAATCAGGAGGATTCATCTTTATGGGTTCAAATCTGGCCTCAAACACTTACTAGCTGTGTGATCCTGGGCAAGTCACTTAACCCTGTTGCCTCACTTCCCCATATGCAAAATGAGCTGGAGAAGGAAATGGAAAACCACTCCAGTATCTTTGGCAAGAAAACTCCAAAATATGTTCACAAAGAGTTGGACATGACTGAAATGACTCAACTACAATTGGTTTCTACAGCCTTCCTCCTCCTCCTCAGACCCACTCCAACCTGGTTCATTCTTCTTCTAGCCCATTGCCCATTCCCCCGTACCATTTTGAATACAACTCTCTATTCAACAAACTCCCCTTAACAACCTCAGATTTTTTTCCTCCAACATTCCATAATATGCTCAATATTGCAACTTTAGGAGTGGTCCATGCACATTATTTTAGCATTTAAGAAAAACAATTTTACAATGTAAATGTTTTTACCTAAAAATTATGTTTTCTTTAGGGCAGTTAGCTGACTTTTTCTATTCAATGATCAAATGAAATAATACATCCACATACATGTATTTTGTAAACTTTATAGCATTATATAAATATTAAATATTATCATTGCTGTGGTTATTATTATTTTCTACTCCTCAGGTTTAAAACCTTGATTTTAAAGTAGGTGTTTTACAAGCTGAATTATTTCAAGTCTGCAGTACTATATAATAAAGCATGTTTAAACAATAGGTTCCATAACAAGATGCTGAAAACTGACCCCAGAAATTAATGCATTTCCCATAGGCACTTGCTTTACAAGGGCATGACTAGTCATCATAAAATCACAGAAGTCTAGGGCTGGAGCAGACCTCAGCGATCATCTAGCACAATCCCCTCCTTTTTGCAAATGAAGAACCTGGGGTCAAAGGAGTTGAATGATTTGCCCCCAATCACATGAGCAGTGACTGAAAGTATTCTATACAATAGAAAGATACAAAATTCTTGTTTATTAAAACCATACTAAAACTTGAATAATCTTTGTTTTATTGAGTTTCTTCATCCCTAAGGAGAATTAGTAAGTTATAAGGAGGATGGCTCACTTCACGTAAGTAAATGGAGTGAGGACAAACAAAATTTTGAAAAACAAAAATTGAAGAAGTATACTTGAATAATATTTAACAACTAATTAGCTTTAATCACTGAATGGGCATTGCCTTAGTCCAACTGAGACCTGGGAAAGACTTCAGCTTAAAAAGCCACTGCCTCTGGGGGCATCCCCAATTGTCCTGATCTCTATTTTGCCACTGGACACAGATGGCTCAAGGAAAATATGAGGCTGGAGACTTTGTACAGCCCTCCCTCACTTCAATTCAATTCAACTGTAAGTCATGACATCACCTTCCTGATGTCATCATCGTCTTCAAGAACAAAGGACGAACAACCTGTGATCAGTAGGACCATCGTTATCATAATCTTCTTCTTCTTCTTCTTTTTTTTATTCTTCCCCTCTTCTTCCTCCTCCTCCTCCTCCTCTTTCTTCTCTTCCTCCTCTTCATGGGTGCTCTGCTCAAAGGAATGTAATCTGATCGATGAAACCTTGTTTAAGGGCTAGATTTCTTTCTTAAACCCATTCACTTTGACTCTCATAGATTGGCCAACAATAGGTCCCAGACCAAGCCCCACTTGGTGGTACTGGCCAGAAACTCTGAGGGTCTTCCCTACCCAGCTTGATTTTTTTTTTGACAAGGTAAAAGAGGCCATTCTTTGTCTCATTTTTTACCTGGTAAAGACCTTAGCTTAAAAAGGTCAAGGTCTCCCACTGCGTCTGGGGCCATCTCCAGTCCTGATCTATATCATGCCACTGGACCTAGATGACTCTGGGGGAGAAATTGAGGCTGGTGACTTTGCAGAGCCCTGTCTCACTTAAATCCAATTCCTTGCAAGTCATGGCATCACCTCCCTGATATCATGGTCCTTTTTGAGAGTGAAGGACAAACAATAACAACGATTACAAAACTTTGTTCCATCATTTTTATTTTATTGTAATGTTCTGAAGTATGTATTTGTAGTTAGTATTTAACATTATTACACTGTATTGTGCTGATTCTCTTCCCACGTCTCTGACTTCAATGATTTATCTTCCTTTTCTTATCTCTAAACTGTAGGCATTCTCCCAGACGCAGTCCTGTTTGGGGTTCTTTTCTTTAGATACACACTCTCCCATATATTTACATCTACGCTGATGGTTTGAAAATATATCTCCTGTCCCACCACAACCAGAATCGTTTAACCATCCAGCCCCTCTAGCCAATTTCCTTACTTCTATCAATAGCACATTCTCCCAGTTGTTGAGGTGAGAAATTCCTGGATCATCTTTGGCTCTTTCCTCTCCTTCATCCTCTATATAAATTTTTTTGTGCATTTAAAAAGTATACATCAAGTTCTTATGTATTTTTAAAAATTCAAAGTAACTTTCTTATCTATATCTTTCCATCTCTACCCCATTCCTGATCTTCTGGTCACATCTTGACTACATAGTTATTCGTTCAACAAGCATGTGTAATTAAGTACGTATTATTATTATTGTGTGCACACAAAATTCTCTGGTTTTGTTTTTTCTTTTCTCAAAAGAATTCAAGAGGAACTGTTCCTTGCCTCTGGTCTTTCTTTAACATCAGTTCATCCTGTACACTGATTCAAGATTAATATTTCTAAAATACCACATTCATAACCACTTTCATCTTGTTATGAATCAACTTTAAGGAACTATAATGGCTGCCCACTGTAATTGATTCAAATGAAAACTCCTCAGCCTGTCAAAGTCTTACTTTGCATCATTATTTCTCACTATTCTCTGGCATAAATCATCCTGCCAATAAATCTGGTGTCCACATGGCCTCTGACATCACTACATGTTCATTCTAGCCTTCCTGAATCTGTTCATGCCAGGCCTGCACAACCCGCCAAAGGATTTCTTCTACATACAAAGGATGTTCTCCTCTATGATTTTTGAGGGCTGCCTGAAATCCTTAGGCATGCTCATAAGCTGGCCGCAGGTTGTGCAGCCCTGGTTCATGCTGTCTTCCTCTTGTCCTGCCAATACACATCCTATACTTGCATGAAACTGTAGAATCTCAAGAGATGGAAGAGATCTCAGAGGCATACGATTCAGTCAATACTTCCCTAAAAGAACTGTAACTCAGCCAAGAAGTGATGAGAAGACTTTCGAGTAAGAGGGAAACCACTAATTCATGAGGTAATCCATGCTACTTGAGGATGATTTTAGTTGTAAGAAAATTTTCCTGTCATCAGGCCTTCATTCACCACTGCACCTTCCACCCGTCAATTATAGTTTCGTTGGCTTCCTCTGGGGCCATACAGAACAACAGCACGTTGTTCTTCCAAATAAAACTTATATATACATATATATGTATATATACGTATGCATAAAATAAACCATATAGCACTTCCATATAACAGCCCTTCAGTTACTTGAAGAAGGCTATCAAATCTTTATTTCCAGTGAAACTGAAAAACAACTTTCCCCCACAAGAATCATTTCTTTTTTCCCTTTATTATTAATGAGCTTAAGTCCTACTTTTTAATGAAATTTTATTTGAATAATCCCAGACCACAATTTGAGTTGTTTGAGTGCCTATGACAGTACATTCTGTACTAACATAACCTTTAATTATAGATTGCTGTCTATTGCTTTCCAGTTATTTCACATATTTAAGTCTTGTTTCCCCAATGGGATTGTAAATTTGTGGGCAGGACTAATATTTCCTATTTCTTTTTGTTCACAGTGATGGGCACATAAGAAGTGGGTGTTCAATAAATATTTACTGACTCTTTTGACTGGGGAGGAAGCTTTCTTCTGCTGACTACTAATGCCATTTATAGTCACACCAGGACTTCACATGATATCATCTTTCATCTTAGAAAAACAATGAAAATGCTTGAGTCATTAGTAAGACTATATTTGTGAATTTTAATTCTGTAGGTGTAAAACATTAACTACAGCAACGGTACCAATTAGTTCACAGGAATTACAAATTTGATAGAACAAATGCACCCATGTAAAGAGAAAGTTTATTTTGCATGAATCATATTAATATATCTGCATCAGATATTACTTTTTAAAAACTTAAGACTTAAAACAATTCATAAGTTATATCATAGCTTGTCTTTGCCTCTCTAAATCTGATTACAAATAAGGCTTAAAAATTATTTTGTCATTCATTTATTTGGACTGCAGTGGAATTTTATCTATAATATTGCAATAAGCACCCAAATTAACTCCGAAAACATTTTCATTTTTTTCACTTCTGTTGTTAGAATAACACTTCACAACTTGCTTTTTAAAAATTGAGGGAATCTACTCATTTTAAAAATATTTCTAATGGAAAGGCCCACTTATCTAAAATTTTCATCTTGTTATAGCAATTATTTGAAAATCCTGACTATAATCAACATCTTTTACAGTGGATTTGTCTATGATAAACAAAACTGTATTTTTTAGTGCTACCTCCCTTTGACTTTGCTCAACTGAGAACCTTGTTTCATACTTCACTGAAGAGAACCCAGAGTTCTCTATTTTTCCCTCCTCATCTCACATCACTCCATTGTCTTCTCTTCTTTCACCCATGCCTGTTTCACTCAAAAGAAGTGGCTCTTCTTTGTACCAAGGAAAACCCTTCTACATTCACAAGTGCTCCATTGCATCCTATCTGGGGCCAAGCTAAATAAGTCTTTATGCAACAGTTCTTCAAGTACTTGAAGAAAGCTATCAAGTCTTTATTTTTAGTGAGACTAAAAACCAACTCCCCCCCCCAAGAACTACTTTCCATCCTCCCCCTCCCTCCATCCAATCCCATTCCATCTTCTCCAACAGATTGCTTTCTCTCTTATACCCACTCTCGCACTAATCTGCAATCTCTCCTTGTCTACTGGCTGCTTCCCTGCTGCCTACAAATATACCCATGTCTTTCCTATCCTTTAAAAATCCTAACTTGATCCAACCATCCCCTCTAGCTATCTTTCTCATATCTCTCCTTCCTTTAGTGACTAAGCCACTTAAGAAGACTAACTACAAAAGTCTGGAAAGACTTACATGAACTGATGCAAAGTGAAGTAAACAGAACCAGGAGAACATTGTACACAGTAACAGCAATATTGTACAATGAAGAACTGTGAATGACTTAGCTATTCTTAGCAAAACAATGATCCAAGACAATCCCAAAGTACTAATGATGAAGCACACTATCCCCTTCCTGAGAAAGAACTGATATTGCCTGAATAAAGACTGAATTTCATTTTCTTTCTTTCATTTTTTTTTCAAGTCTTCTTATACAAAAATGGAAAGACATACACAGCTAAAATAAAGGGCTGGAGCAGAATCTATTAGGCTTTAGCTGAAGCAAAACAGGCAGAGGTAATAATCATGATCTCAGACAAAGCAAAACCAAGAATAGACTTAATTAAAGGAGATAATCAGGGAAATTACATTTTGCTAAAAGGTCCCATAGACAATGATGTAATAACAAAGTATTTTTTTTAACAGAATGTTTCTCTGATAAAGACCTCATTTTTTAGATATAGGGACCTGGGTCAAATTTATAAAACTAAGAGTTACTCCCCAATTGATAAATGGTCAAAGGATATAAACAGGCAGTTTTCAGAAGAAGAAATCAAAGCCAGTCATGTGAAAAAATATTCTAAATCACTGTTGATCAGAAGAATGTAAATTAAAACAACTCTGAGGTACCACTTTACAGAAACGACAAATGCTGGAGGGGATGAGGGAAAAACAGGTACACTAATTAACTGCGGGTGGAGTAGTGAACATTCTGAAGAATAATCTGGAACTATGCCCAAAGGGCTATAAAATTATGCATACCTTTTGACCCAACAATACCACTACTAAGTCTGTATCCCAGAGATCAATGGAAAGTTATCTATATGCACAAAAGTATTTATAGGACCTCTTTTTGTTGTGATAAAGAATTGGAAAGTGAGGGGATACTCATCAATTGCGTAATGGCTGAACAAGCCATGGCATGTGATTGTGATGGAATATTACTATGCTATATGAAATGATAAGGGGAATGGTTTCATAAAAATGTGGGAAGACCTATATGAAATGATGCAAAGTGAAATGAGAAGAACAGGGAGGTCATTGTGCACAGTAACATCAATATTGTAATGATGATCAACGGTGAAAGATTTGGCTACTCTGATCAACCCAATGATCCAAGACAATTTCAAAGGACTTATGATGAATAAATGCTATCCATCAGCAGGGAGAGAACTAAAGAACTGTGAACGAAAATTGAAGAATAACTTTCTAGCTTTCTTTTTTGTTGTAATTGTTGTTCTTGCTTTCTTGGGGGGAGGGGCAATGATTAATATGGAAATGTTTTGCATGATTTAATATGTATAATTGATATCACTCTGCTTGCCTTCTCAGGGGGTGGGAAAGGAGCAAAGGGAGGGAGAGAATTTGGTACACAAACTTTAAAAAGAAAAGAATGTTAAAATAAATAATAAATGTGTTTAAAAATAAATGAAACAAAATAAAAGTCATCTTGAGCTATTCCTAAGGTTATAGTTTCCCTAGGTCCTGTGCTTTAGAGTTTAGAGGTTGCTCTAAATTGGAGGCCACATAGCCAAGGAGGTATGTCTAGCTGATGTTAAAAATACCTTAGACAGTCTACCCATAATTGCCACCCCTCTTCTCAACCTAAGATTTAGTATTTAAAAGACTCTTGGGCATAATCTAGTTCAGAGGTTCTTAAACATTTTATGTCTGTCATGGACCCCTTTATTAGTCTGGTGAGGCCTGTGGAGCTCTTTCTTAGAATAATGATTTTCTTCATAACTGAAGAAAATCCTAAATTTTAAAGTAAAAATAAAGATATACTTTTCCCACTCAAGTTTAATAACCTCTAGAAATCTATGTTTGGATCCTAAGTTCTGAACACCTGATCTAATTAAACTTTATAATTCTGCAAATGAGAAAAGTGGGCCCCAGAGAAGTTAAATGATTTTCCCACTGTCATAGAAGCAGATAGAAATAGAGCCAAGACTGGTGCCCAAATCACTGACCCTAGATGCAGTGGTTTATTCTTGTTCTTTTTAGAAACCATTCTCTCTCTCATCAAGGCAAAGGGTTTGAATTGCCCTTCTTCACCTCCTCCCCCCCATACACCCCTCTAGTTTCCTTTTTTGTGCCTTTCCTCTCCAAGGCTGTCTTTGACTTCTTAGTATGATTTTATGTTTACAAATCTATATTAAAAATTGGGGGATATAAGGTAGTGAGCACAAAATGTGGCTAGTTGTTAGGGACGCTCATGAACCTCTCACTTTGGTAAAGGAGGAGCTGAGGTATGTTTCCTTCCTTAGATATTTAAGAAGATTTTAGTAGAGGTCAAAGGAATTCAACTTCTTAAAAATTTTTCCTATGAAAAACAGATAATATAAATACAAAGGTAATGACAATAACAACTTATGTTTGAGTAAAATTTAAGATTCATAAAGGAACAAGGGTAAGCCAGTTATTCTGTAAAGAAGATCTAGGAAGCAAAGAACTCCTGCGCCAAAACTGTAAAAACTAAGCCTTACTCAGGGTCTTCAATGAACTTACGAAAATGATTTTCACATTACAAAGAGCAAATGTGACTGAACAAACAGCCCTGAGCAGTGCAGATTTTTTTTTCCTTCTTGGCCTATATGTTTTTCTTGTCTTTCAAAGTATAAATTTCATTCTATGCATAGACATGTCTGATTAACACAGAAGTTTCTCAAATCCAGGGATTAGCTTTATTCCTATCCCTTTTTGGCTTAATACATACTGAGGGATCAACCAGATTCCATGTATCTGTTCTGGCTTGCATATTTGGAACTGAAATTCACTTCAGAAAGCAGCTAAAGCTTTACAGTTGGAGAGAATCAATAGGTAAGATGCTGGCAAATTATGGTAAATACAATTTTTATAGATGAAGAGATCACAGCAACAATAGTTTCATTAGAAGACGGGGAGAAATTCCTCTTTAGAGTTAACTTTGTATTTAGTCAAGAGATGAATAGGTGAGCTGAAGATTAGGAGGAGTAGTGACTGTGCATAGTAAAAACATTATAATATCTATGATTTTGTTTCTTTTCCAATAACTTTATTATAATATTGAGTGAAATACAAAAAATTCAAACTATATAAACAGTATGTGTATGGTACATACTTTATATGCACATGTGAGGATACAGTTGTATGTGAACTTACTTAAGTAAAATAGCTCATATTTTTAAAATCTTAAAGCATGTACATTCCTTACAACAAATTGTGAACCCTCTGGGGAAGGTAATTTAAGTACCTTGTGGGAGAGGTAACTTAAGTAGTATTACTCCCAGTTTTCAGATGAGGAAATTGAGACTCAGCAACAGCAGGTTACTTTCTTAGGGTAAAATATGTAGTAAGTGTTAGAGTCAGGACTTAAACCCAGTTCTGACACCAAGACAACTGGTCTTTTCAGTCATTTTTCAGTTGTGTTCCACTCTTCTTGACCCTATTTGGAATTTTCTTGGCAAAGATAGTCAAAGTCCAGTACCACAAATAAGTTTGCTTTTCATTTTACTTTATATGGGGAAAAGTTAAAAGTTTTTTGATTAATATTTTACTGTCATGCAGTTAAGCTGAAGCAAGATAAAAATGCAAAAATCCAGGTCTCCTACTTCCCCTATTTCCTTCCTTCCTTCCTCTTTTTAAAATCATAAAACCTTAAGACTGAAAGAGATCTTAAAACATTATTCGCGTTCAAATCCCACCTAAAGAGTGAAACCCTTTTACAACAACTTCAAAAAGTGATCATCCAATTTTCACTTGAAGAATGACAGTGACAGGGAAATCACAAGGCATTTCCTTCAAATTGTTGCTTCCTTTGTGCCCTATGGGCACAAGGAGAATAAACTGAATCTCTCTTTAACACGACCACTCTCAGACATGCAAACAGACCAGCTTGTCACTCCCTCAGCCTTTCTTGCTCCAGACTAAGACATCCTTAATTGCTGTTTCTGTCCTCCTCCTCCTCCTCCTCCTCCTCCTCCTCCTCCTCCTCCTCCTCCTCCTCCTCCTCCTCCTCCTCCTCCTCCTCCTTCTCCTCCTCCTTCTCCTCCTCCTCCTTTTCTTCCTTCTTCTCCTCCTTCTTCTTACCAGTTTTCACAAGATTTGGCTTCTCATTACCAGGGCTGCCCTCATCTGAACTTACTTCAACTTTTCAGTGTCTTTCATAAAATGAGGAACTCAGAACAGCACAGTTCTCTAGAAGTGGCTGGACCAAGGCAGAGATCTCTGCACATTCTGAGTGAAATAACAGTAACAATGAGGTTCTTTTGGTAGCAGGATCCTGTATGGAGGAAGAAGCTGCTTATGCTTTGAAGGATCATGTGGATACACAAGGAGCCCTGGAAAAATAAATCATTCAGTTGGGTCAAAGGAAGAAGAGAAAAGGAATGGTGGTTGATGCTTTCTTGTTGAGAAGTCCCAAGGCAGCTATTTGTTGACTACAAAGAGGTCTACTATCCTCCTGGGGCACACACAGAGGTCATGATGAATAACCTCCCAAGATTTGTCAAAGCTGATAACTACCCCTCATTTCTGATGATTGATTTTAGAACAAATGGTACTGCTGAAGAAACTAGGAAGGCATTACTAGGAATTATGATATCTTAGGTAAGAAATTAAAACTCAGGGGGCACGGATGATGTTTCCATTACTGCTACAGTGGAAGGCAGATGCTTTGGAAGAGAAAAAGAGATGTGGAAATGAGTAATTGGTTAAGAAGATTGTATCCGATGATGAAAATATACTTCTCTTAGCAGAGAGGTCACAGCCTACTGTCATAGAATGAGTTCTATGTTATTAGACATGGTCAAAATGGTAGTTTAGCTTAACTAAACTTCTTTGCTACAAGGAAGGGTTGAGTTGGGAGGGAAGGTACTCAGAAGTGACAGTGACATTTTAAAAAACAATTTTTTAAAAAAGATAATGGCTGAGAATAAGCTTTTCATTTCTAAACTTACTGTTAAAAAATATAGGAATGACAGGCTCATGGGCAGGAATATACTGAACTTAACAAGGGGTGATAAAAAAGAAATATGAAATTTAGATATATTTTCCTGGAGTCATGTAAATCTAATCAAGAATCTCCCCAACTACAAGAGGAAGAAAATGGGAAAAAAAGAAAAAAACTTCCTTCCTCTCCTTTTCTTTCCCAATTATCTCCCTCCCCTCCTCCCCCTCACTATATCCATATATATATATATACATATATATATGTATGTATGTATGTATATTCCAAGATAGATAACATAGAAAACAATAAAACCTATGTTTTCAATCCACTAAACAAAAGGTGGGTTAAAAGTTAAGATGAACTTAAGATCCTAAGACAAGGGGGCAAATTTGACTACATAGATATTACTGATATTTGGTAGGAAAGAACTAAATATGTAGATTCCTTGTTAGAAAGGAAAAAATAAGGGGAACAACATTAACTACTAAGACAATCTACTTATAAGAAGAATTTTTGGAACTAGAGCTCAAGTGAGAAAGAACTAAACTAATCGTGCTGCGGGAGTGTGCTGCAGATGATTTGAATAGGAGGAAACAAAGAATTTGGGAAACAGGTCAGAAACCTGCCATGATGATATAAAATAGTAGTAATGAAGTCAGATAAACTAATGTATTACTTCTATGGCATGCCAAGGAGTCTAGAAGTTCCTAACGAAAAACAATTTGTCCGAAAAAATTCCCAGTAGTGACAACATCTATGTTCCAGCATACAGGTCTCCAGTATTCTCTGTTTCCATTGTCTGGCTCAATGAATACATACAATGAAATGTGCTGTGTTGTTATTGCTGCAGTTTAGTCATTTTTTAGTTTTGTCCAACTTTTCAGGACTCCTGTTGGGGTATCCTTGGCAAGGATACTGGAGTAGTTTGCCATTTTCTTCTTCAACTCATCTTACAGATAAGAAACTGAGGCAAACAGGGTTAAATGCCTTGTCCAGGGTCACACAGCTAATCAGCGTCTGATGTCAGTTTTGAATTCACGAAGAGGAGTCTTCCTGACTTCGGCCCCATACTCTATTCACGGTGCCACCAAATTGTCCAAAGTTTGTTCTAGCCAGAGCTTATGGGAGAATGAGGTGAAATTATTCCCATTATACCTTTATACACTGTCAAACAAAAGAGTTTATATTTGGTCCAGTATACCAGAGCCTAGAGACATTTCCACTCTTCCCCTCCCTTCTCCTCTCCATCCAACTATCTTTCCTTGCTCTGCTTCTTCCAACTACCTCTCCTTGAACACTATTTCAGAAAAACTCAAGATCTGACTCACTTATCTTCCTACGCATTCTCTCAATTCATTTCTTCTCCTCTACCTTCTCTTACTTTCTTCCCTTTCTCCATCCTCATCCTTTCATCCTTTTTTCCTCTCCTCATTCTTTTCTCCCCTCTCCCCCACCTTAGAAGTTCTGGAACCAAGAATAAATCAACTCTACCATTGTTCCTACACTCACCATCCCAATGACTTTCTAAACCAGAAAGCTTTCCTTGGTCACCAGTCCCTTTGGTGTGTAGTCTCTCCCATTAGAATATAAGGTCCTTGAGCAGGGACTGTCTTGGCTTCTAGTATCTGTATGCCCACCTCTTGGCCTGACATTTAACAAATACTTTTTAAAATCATTCCTTCATAGAGAGCCACTGAGTATGTTGAGTAGGAGCAGTGGAACAATCAAACCTAGGCTTTTAGGAAATCAGTTTGGCAGCTGGAGATGATGGATGAAAGAGAGGAAAGTCTTGAGGCAAGAAGACAATAGAGGAGGCTAAGGCAGTACTCCCAGGGAGAGGTGATAAAGGCTTGATGTGGAGTAGTGACTGTTTGGGTAGAGGGAAGAGGAGGTACAAAAGAGGTATTATGTAGAGAAAAATAACAAGATTTGGCATCTGCTTAGATACATGTGGGGGAAGAGGGAGGGGAGTGAGAAATTGAAGATGACATTAAGGTTGTGAAACTGTGTGTCTAGAAAAATGGCGATGTTTTTGACAGGGGAAGGTTTGGGGGGTAACATAATGAGTTCAGCTTTAGAAATGTTCAGCTAGAGATGCCTCTGAGATATCCAGTATAAAAGGTCAAAGTGCCACTCCTAAACACTGGAGTTTTAGGAAAGAGTCTAGGACTGGATCTAATATGTCTGATGTATAGTTAAGAGACATCTGCAAAGAGATGATAATTGAACTTGTGAGAGTTGATGAGGTCACTAAGACAGGGGGTGTGTAGAGAAAAAAGAGAAGAGGATCCAAGAACCTTGAGATACACCTCTAGCAGGTGTGACATGGATGATGAAGCTGCAAAGGAGAGGAAGAAGGAACAGTTGTACAGATAAGAGGAGAACCAAGAGAAAAAGGTGCCCTAAAAGCACAGAGAGCAGAGTAGCCAGGAAGGAGTAGTCAATAGTGTCAAATGAAGGGCTGAGGAAACTTCAGCCTTGAGGACTTATTCTGTAAAATTTGGATTCAGTCAAAAGGCTGCACTTACAGATCTAGAAGGCCACATGCGGCCTCAAGGCCGCCAGTTCCCCACTCTGGTCAAATGCAACAAAGAGGTCAAAGAGGCTGAGGACTGAGGAAAGACCATTAAATCTGGCAATTAGAAGATTCTCAATAACTTTGGAGAGAGAAATGCTAGTTGGATAGTAAAGTCAGAAGCCAAACGCAGAGAATACGGGAGAGAGTGAGAGGAGCCAATCCAGTGTACATGGCTTTGGCAAGGAGTTTGGATTAGAAATAGAGGAGAGATATAAGATGATATCAGCGGAGGCAGCTAAGTGGTGCAGTGGATAGAGTGGTGGGCCTAAAGTGAGAAAGATTCATCTTCCCGATGAAAGTGACCAGCTGTGGGATCCGGCCAAGTCACTTAACCCTGTTTGCCTCAGTTTCCTTATCTGCAAAGTGAGCTGGAGAAGGAAATGTCATTGCCACAAAAACCCCAAAAGGGGTCACAAAGAGTTGGACACAACTGAAACAAATGAACAACATCAAGAAGGGATAGTGGGACCTAGACTTGGCAATAAATTTGGATGGAGTGAGTCTCAAAGGAGGAGAGATTGATGAGCAGTGGTGACAGAGGAAGAATCTGAAAGTGGCAATAGGAAGCAACTCCTTACCATGACCACTGAATCTATTATTAATATACTAAAGTTCTATAAATTTAAAGAAGCCAGCATATGAGCCAATTAGGGCTGCTTACGCCATTGCAGTGTTCCAAGTGTCTCATGGTGTGCATGCTCCAGAATCCACACACAGTTGAAAGTATTACATGTGTACACACACCCACTAGCATCCCATGGGAATTCAAATATCCAAATATCTGTTGGAATTCTCACTGTCTAAAGCAGGGCAAATAATAGATATTTGACCTGCTATAACAATTTCATTCTCCAAAATGTAGAGGAAGTCCCAAGAGGAACTGTTGTACTAGATCTGGTTCTGATTAACAAGGAGAAACTGATTAGTAAAGTAGAAATGACAGGACAATTGGGGGTTATGGAGTAGCTACAACCAACCCTAGGAGGTAGCAATTATTATTATCCCCATTTTACAGATGATAAAACTGAGGCTGAACGAGGTTAAGTGACTAGGTTGGGTCACAAAACTAGCAAGTTTGGGGTGGTATCTAGACTCAGGTATTCCTGATTCTGTCCATTATGCCTAGCTACTTACCTGCTCTGGATCAATGGGACATGATCACAGATCATAAAAATAAAGAATTACTCAACTCTTACATTACTTCTGTTTTTTTTCTACCAAGGAAATTAATCTTTGAAATGAAAAAGACAAAATAAAATCAATTAATAAACAACTGAAACCCAAGATGAGTAAGGAGGTAGTAAGAGAACACCTAACCTCCTTCAATGAATCAGTCACCAGTCCTGGACAAACACATCCTAGGGTGCTGAAATTGCTGTCAGATGAGACTGCTGAGCACAATGAGTTGGTGACATTTAAAAAATTTCCTGGGCAAATGGAAGAAGTACTATAGGATAAGTCTGGAGAAGGGTAAATGTTTTCTTGATTTTCAAAACAAGGGAAGAATGGAGAATTTTTCAATATATACTAATGAGTTTGATTTTGATTACTGGCAAAAATTTTGATTCTCATCAATAGTTGCTTGGGTGGAAATTGATGGAATCTTAATAAAGCTGCCCCCAGTCCCAATATTCTAATTTCCTCATAGGCCCCACTGAACAGAGAGCCCACTGCCACTATCTAGTCACTTATCTCTCCCAATATTCTAACTACTTCATATATTCCTCACTGCTCACTAGAATAACAGGTGTGTCCATGAACTCATATTTCTCACAGAACAGCAGGTGAGTCCATGTGATGGGATCCCAGCCGCTGCCTCTAGAATCCCAGCCATTGCTCCCAGAACCATTCCTCATATTACCAACAGAAAAAGCAGGTGTGTCCCTGCACTCAACCACAACCACATCCATCTATTCTCAGACAGGACCACAATACTCAACTAATCAGAAAGCAGCACCAGCAGGATACCCAAGCAGGATGTGACCCCCAAAACAATAGAAGGGACTTTCCCTAAGTAGGCACCTGTGATGTAATAGTAAAGAACTGACCAAGAGTAAACTTATGATGTAGAGAAGCTTATTAAATATCATTATCATACATACATACCCCTTCAAATGAGTTTTTCTGTATGCACTGTGCATAGCACGCACAATTCCACTGTGGCTGGCACCCCACCCCTATTACCTAATTAACAAACCCCTACTGTCTTTTTAAAACTCATAATTTCTGATATGTATTTGCATCTTTATCCTATAAAAATCCATCTTGCTTTTTCTGAAGTTGCTGGTTCCTCCTGGAACTCAGCCCAATTCATGAGAGGTGTTAATCTCAATAAATGCCTATATTTGGATTAGAGGTGATCTGACTGAATTCTTTGAGACAGTTCCACCATAACACATCATAAAACTGCAACAGTTTTTGGGGTCCCTGGGTGAGCCTAAACCGAAACAGAAATGATGGAAGGAAGTAATCACTCTCTCCTAGAATTTGTTATAGGGAAGGAAAAGAAAGACCTTAATTGTATGACATGTACCGAGAATGGGTAGGACTAAGATATTCCAAGGGAATTCAAGAGATTTGAGAGGCAATTCAGGATGAAAATGTGAAGGCGAAAAGAAACAGGAAAGTTATCTAAAAGAGATCAATGTGGATGAACAAAGAATTTACATACCTACTTATAATTATATTAGATAATCTCTTAAAGTCCCTTCCAGTTAAAATTTTTTTAATCCTAAAAAATTCTATGTCCTCAGTATTTAAAGGATTTCTAATTTGTTATGGATCCTGGAATCCTAGCTACTAGTTCCTTCCCCTTGAACCATAATTACCTTATACTGATTTTGCATATACTCATATATATAAATGTTTTCTCTCCCAGTAGAATGCAAACTAAGGGTCTTAGTATTCCAATACCCTAATTTTACAGCTGAGGAAACAGAAATCCAAAGAGAGGAAGGGGCTTAACTAAAGTCACACAAGTGCTATGTGGGCTGAGATCTGAACCTGGGTCCTGAGCTCCAATTCTAGCACTTTCTATCATGCTTACTATTAGTAATAAGGTAAGGTAAGACAAATGATTAGTAGCATGACAGGTCTCCACATCCAATTCAGTGCCTTTTTTTTTTCCAAACTGCCTCACTACCCTTTCTCTGTAATTTTCCAAAAACAATGCTGGTAAAAACATGACAGAATTCCAGATCTGATATTTGGGGGGAGGGAGGGGCAGAGAGAAATTGAACTGAAATTGATAAATTTGAGATTCTGGGCTAAGAAAAGTATACTTTCCATTTCTAATTAAAGTCCTAATATCCTATAGGCAGATCCCGGGAACTTATTCCTAATCTTTATTTTTTCTGTACAAGGCTGATTGGTCAGCATCCTGTCTGTCCCCTTAACAGATTTCACTATCCATAAAGCGGGGCACATGCTACATCCTTTGTTCCCTAGGACTGGCACATCCCACTTGGCCAGGATCTGAGGGCAAGAAGCAGAAAGCTAGCTGGTCTGTTACAGCGATGTCAGCACGGAGCAGGTCACACTTTAAATAGAATCCAAGTGTTCACACGTGGAGCTGCATCAGGACGCAAGTGTTTGAACCAAAGGGGGTGGGGGGAAGGAGAAAAGTCCTTCAAGATGCAGGTGGCAGCATCCGGTCTTGGAAATAATAGTAAGCTACGGACATATTGTAAAAGGAAAATATTTTTTAATACAGTTGCAACAATGTTTAGTTTGAAATAATATTTACAGGTAAGCTAAAATTCTAGGACTGTGGGCTAGAAGAAGGTGGGCTACACACACACACACACACACAACTCTCACCGGTTTCAGGTTCTAATTTGACTAAATTCATGGTATTTTTTCATGGTAAGTGCACGTCAGTTGTCGGAGTTTTTGAAAGGTCACCTGGACCCCACAAAGGTAAGTACCCCGCTGTGTATTCTGCCCCCCTCCCCCCATAGCCCGGAGCATCCCTAGGGTACACTGCCCCGCACACCCGCACACGCGCTATGAGCGGGCACATATTCGCACCGCACGCACAGAGGCAGACGCCCCCAGGCCCCCCCTTCACCCCGCGCTCCCTCTCCCCCCTCCCCTCCCCAACCCCTCTCCCTGCCCCCGCCCGTCCCCGGCGCGCCTGCGCGTCCCAAGCTAGCTCCGCGGAGCCCTCGCGGCCCCCCTACCGAGGAGAGGAGGGACTCGAGTCGTCCAACCGTTCGGGCCGCCTGCCGGGGGCCTGCGTCCATCTCCGGGCCCGCGGCCCGGCCCTTCCGCGGGGGGAGCCCCGGGCCGCCGCCGCCGCCGCCGCCGCGGGATGCTGCGTGTGAAAGGCCTGGGGGCGCGCTGCTGGCAGCCCCGGCGGCCCCCGAGGGGCTGGTGGAGGGTGCGGTCGCTGGCCCGGGCGGGGGCCGGGGCGGGCGCGGCGCGTGACTACTGGCGGTCCACGGATCACGGGCTCGTGGCGTCCACCTGGGACCTGGACCATCACTTCGTGCACCGCAGCGTCATCCCCACCCTGCACTTCCAGCGGAGCCTGCCCAGGTGAGGCCCCCGCCCGCCACGAGCGACTGGACGACGAGGTGGCGGACCCGAGAGACGCCCGGCCCGGCGGGGGGGCGGAGGAGCGTGCTAGGGTATTATGTGAGGGACGGGCCACCGCCCACAGAAAAGAATCGGGCCGGACCGAGGCGAGATAAGCGCAAGTGGAACACATGGAGTTAAGCGTAAAGGCCTCGAGTGCGGGGTCCGTGGGACAAGGTTTGCCCCCAAAGTGGCGCTGATGACTTAAAAATCAGCACTTCGGGAAGACTCGAAAGTAGCCCTAGGCACACGTTTATGTGCCTGTCCTGACAGAGCGATCGTATACATTATGTAAATAAATATATATTTATTCATACTCGTTTTCACAATCCGGGGAAGACACTAATGGGAAAGCACGCCCACAAAACACTGCAGACACTCTAGTGTGTCAAATGGAACCTTTGGCAGGTCTTAACTGAATTTTTTCAGCATCTCAGATGCTAGGGATCGTCATTCTCGTATTTCTCCTCCCGAAAAATGACTGCAAAAATCTTTTGAACTTTATCACATCATTTCTTACCAACATTATTCCTATCCTTTTTAATGAAACACTTCCCATTTCATTGTTCCATCTCAGTACAAACTGTAGTTTCTAATTGTTTGTTACTCCTGTGCTTTATCTCCCCCTGTGGCAATATTTGTAGATAAATTCTTGCTGACTGGTTGGATTCAAACACTTTCCCTAACCTCAGTGTTATATACATTGATAGGTAATAGTCTGATTTCAAGTAATGAAAATGTTTCCCTGTCACTATGTAAGAATTAGTTTCCTTACTGAACAGTTATATTTGACTTAATACTGTAGCAATACATAGCTGAACATGGAATGAAACATGTGAATTCTAAGGGGTTTTTCCCCAATTATGAACTTATAGACATAAATTTCTGTATAAATACCTAAACATACTTAATTTACTTTTCTTAAAAATCACGCAATTCCAGATTACCAATTCCAGAGTTGGAGGATTCCATCAAGCGATACATGGCTGCTCAGAAACCTCTGCTGGGAGATAGTGAATACAGGTTGGACCACTGAAATGTGATGGAAAAATTTTCCACTTTAATGACAAATTTACAAATTAGTCATAAGTTCTTCAAAGTCTAAAATCAAGCTTAAAGCAAATAAACCTAAGTCTTTTATATGGATAATTTTCTTGGTGTGGTGTAATGGAACCTTTACCCCCAAATCTGAGTTAAAGCATTCATCAAAGAAACTATTGTTCAGTAACAAAGCCTGACTCAGCTTCATATCTAGTTTTATTTAAATTCCTTTCCCATGTTCATTATGATAACCTTTGTTGACAATTTTCCAAGAGTAATCTAATTTTATTTCTGTCTACCCCGCCAATTTTTCTTCTTTCGAGTCTAAAGAATTTTCTTTCTAATGTCAGACACGTAGGGCTTGAAAAATTAGAATTGTGTGGCAAGATGCTAGAATTGACTCTCAAGGCAGGAGTTGGCCATCCTTTGCCCCCATCCCTTCCTTCTTCTCATTTCAGTCAGTAATTCCAAGATACCCTGCATGCCGGTTTTCTCCATCTTTTCCCACCCCTTTCATGGCTGTAAATGAAACATCATCTTCCACATCCCTTCTCTTTCAATGGAAGGTGGGATGTTATAGAACTGAAGTAATTATAATCCTCAATTCGTGGTTGTATGTCCTCTGGCTTTAACGTGCCATTCTAGACAGTAAGCAGATTCACACGATAGGAAGTTCTAACCTTGAGAAACCTGAATGGAGAAAGCAGCATTAACAATAAAAAGAAACAGGTCTCCAGTGGTGTTTTGGTGACCTTGAAATTTAGCCCTGCTAGACCTGAATATCTACTTAGGCTGCATAGAAAAAGAAATTTGCATTATGGACACTTGCTTCAAAAGAAAATTAACCCTAGCAAGTTTACTTATTCAAAAATAGTTAAGACAAAATAGGAGCTGAATATATTTGTGCCCTTGTGCCCTTTAACTTATCAGTAGAAATGCTCACATAATTTCAAGGTATCTTCCTCAAGCCACTGGCGCGGAATCACAACTTAGAGGTGGAAGAGACTGTCAAATGAAGCTGTCTTATTTTATGGATGACGAAGAGTTATTGCCAAACATTACATAGTTGATTAATGGCAGAAGTAGTATTTAGAACCTAGGTTTCTTGGCTACTAATATAGTGAATTTTTTTTTAAATTAATTTGTGAGGTGAGCTATTCCTGCACAGAATATAACAATTTAGGGGAACAAAATTGTTCAAAAATTAAATAAAACCTAACTCAGGGACAGCTGTAGGAACTAGATAAAATTATATGTGGTAGTGACAAAGAGGGTGTTATGCTAGAATTTAGTTTTAGCAGTTGGAGATATTTTAAGGCAATTGTTTTAACTATCCTTTCATATGACTTCTAGTAAGCTCTTAAAGTTATGATATTTTTATTTCCTTACCTTTCATCTGAGTCTTTAAGTCTGAGATTAATAAAATATATGTATATATATGTAAATCCTTGTGAGAATTTTTTTTAGATTTTCAATCAAAGGAGAGTTTAAAAAAATGGAAATTCTAAAAGTGCAAATGTAGATGTTGAGATTAATACATACTGAGTAGATGGAGATAATTTTTGTTGAAGTTTTTCCATGAAAGGTTAAATTATATTATGTGGTACTAAAATTTTTTTCTTTTACAAACTAGAAATACTGAAAAACTTGCATTGGCTTTTAAAAATGGAATTGGAAAAGAGTTACACAGAAATCTCATTGAGCTTGATAAAAAGAACTATCATACAAGCTACATAACAGGTTTGCTTGCTTATCCTTTTTTAAAAAAATATTAGACATTTTACTTTTAACATACTTTAATTTTTAAACTGTTATCTGTAGTAGCCATTTCACTTCCAGATACTTCTGGAAAACTGTATGTTAACTAGTTTATTGCTGGGAAGGAGAACTCAAAAAATGGAATGGAGTTTCCTTCCCCTCCCCCCACTTAGGTGATTTATTTTTTTGCTTCCTTAATTTGTTTCTGTTACAATTATGCATCATATTCTTTGTAATTGTTTATCTGGAAGATACATTTTTTAAATAAGATACATTGTGGTTTTTTTGGTTTTCTTCTTTCTATATCTACCTCCTTTTATCTATCCTAAAATGTAGACATTCCCCAAGTTCTGTCCTAGGTGCTCTTTTTTTCTTTACACTCCCTTAAGTTATATACATCTCTACTTGAGGAATTTATCTACTACTAGACGAATATTTGTAATACAGTTGATTTGGAAATAGATAAGTAATAACAGAAAGTTATTAAATGTAAGCTGAAGTGGAAACTTATTTTTAACCAGTCTTAAATAAATAAAAGTAAACTTTTGGAAGCACAGTTGAACTATTGATATAAGCTAATTCATTACTGAGGGAGAAAAAAATCAGTGTGATTATTTTTAGGTGCTGATTCTTGAAACTCACATTGGTTGAAATTAGGATTTTGTTATAGATTATGCAATTCATTATTCAATAATACAGTCATTTAAAAGTTTCATAGAACTTAGAATTGGAAGAGTTCTCCCATCTTTTCAACCATTTTGGTTTGCAACCTCCAAATCACTCTCAGCTCCTCCCTCTTCCTCTACTTTTATATTGAATCTGTTACCAAGTCTTCTTGATTCTGCCTCTACAACATCTTACCCATTCTTCCCCCTCCCTGCATTCACATTTTCTAGTTCAAGCCCTTATCTCCCCCTGGACCAGTACAGAAGACTCCTAATTGGTGTCCCTGCCTCAAGGCTCTCTTCCTCCCCTCTCTCCAATCTGTCCTTTCCACAGCTGCTAGTGTGACATTCCTAAAGTACAAATCTGATTCAGAAAAACTCCGGTGGCTTGCTATTGCCTCTTCGTTTCAATATATACTCCTTTGACATTTAAAGAAAGCCATTCACAACCTGTTTCCAGCCATTCTTTTCAAATTTATATGTAACTCCCATTCATGCCCTCTGGGGTCTGGCCTACCTGGCCTTCTTCCTTGCACATGAACTTTAGTCTCCTCATCATAAAGCACATACTGTACTCTAAACTTAAAATGCCTTTCCTCCTCACTTCTGCCCAAGAGTCCCTAGTTTCCTTCAAAGCTGAGTTTATATACTAATTCCTGATGAGGCCCTTCCTAATCTCCCCAGCTGCTAGAACCTTCTTAGCTAAAATTATTTTATATTTATTTTTGTGTATATTTTTGTAAATACTTAAATATGTACATGCTGTCTCCCCCAATTGTCTATGCCTAGCATGTGCCTGGCACATAATAGGCACTTAATAAATGTTTATTTGTTTGACCTTAGAAGTCATCTAGTCCAATAAATGTTTGTTGAATTAAACCTCAGTTTACAAATGAGGAAGTTGAGCCCAACAAAGACAAAAATGGTTTACCCACATTCGCAGAGAAAGTGCATGGAAGAGACAAGATTCAAACTCAGATCCTGTGAACATGAGGCTTGGTGGCATAGGGAAAAAAGTGATAGATTTGGAGCTATCAATTTTAGTCAGAATCTCAGCTCCTCTATTTACAGCTTGTATGACCTGAGCAAGTCACTTCACCAGTCTGGACCTAAGTTTCTCACAACGAAGGGGTTAGCAGTATCATACCAACATAGGTCTCTTGGAGCTGGAGGCCATTGCTTCTAACATTTTACAGAAGAGGAAACTAAGGCACAGAAAGACTAAGCATCTTGCTTAGGGTCATATAGGCAAGTGTCTAGAGAAGGGTTTGAACTTGGGTCTTACTGACTCCAGGTTCCGTGGTCTGTCAAGATCTAAGGTCCTTCCCAACTTGATATCTATGATCCCATAATGCCAAATTCAATGTCCTTTTTATTATATCAAATAATACTGGTTTTTTAAAAAATTGTTATAAATTAGCATAAATGTCACATATTTATGAAATGAGTTTCTACTTAGATTTTCTACCTAATATTCTGCTCACTTAGTGGATGCACAATAAATGTTTAATAGTGACATTTCATACTTCAAAAGAGTTATAATTTCATCAGTGAAAGGTCGTCCCTCCACTGACGCAGATTGTAACCTTATTGTGCCTTAGGAGACAGTCTTGATGAACCACTGTGACTTAAAAAATTAATATCCTGGTGGCCAACTTTTCTAGAGATGATCCTTCCCTCTGAATTTCATAGCCAGGATTTTTGTTTGCATGGCAAACAGCCCCAAGTTCCTAGATAAAAACAGTTTGGTATTAACCAGAACATATTCTCTGTTAATATTGCTTTGAGATCTCAGAGTCACCTCTGTGCCATGATGAGGGCTCAGAATAGGACTTTGGTAAAGGGTGATATTTTATGTTAATACTGTTTTCTGTAAGTATAAATGAGTTTGATCTTTACCTATGAGCTCTTTATTAAAAGAGCTCCAATCCTTCATCTAGATGTGGAAGTGATCTTGGATTTTCAAAGGCTGATTGTGTATGTAGAGGATAAGTTCTCAAAGGGCATATCACGCTAGAAAGACTTCATTTAGAGATTGTAGAATGAGACCTGTCTGTTGTCTGAGGTACAGCCTTGATTAGTCCAGAGAAGCTTATTGGCAGGCAGGCCTCAAGAAAATGAAAACAATGTTCATTCTCAAAGAGTGTCGATGGAGGGGAGTACTCATACCAGTGAAATTACATGTTTAGTTTAGAAATTACATAGATTAGTTTCACTTTGTATGTATTTAAGGCAATTTCAAATTCATGTAGATAATTAATTATAAAGGTCTCTAGATTTACATATCTAAATGGTACAAGTAAGTGTTTTTCACATCCCACAAATTCTAGCTTAACAGAAGCCAAAAACGTTTTTATTTATTTTTTTAGTTTTCAACATTCACTTCCACAAAATTTTGAGTTCCAAATTTTCTCCCCATTTCTCCCCTTCCCCCCATCCCAAGACAGTGTGCATTCTGATTAGCCCTTCTCCCAGTCTGTCCTCCCTTCTGTCACTTCTATCATGCTCTTTCCCTTCTGTTTTCCTGTAGAGCAAGTTAGATTTCCTTACCACATTGCCTGTACATCTTATTTCCCAGCTGCATGTAAAAACAATTTTTAATATTCATTTTTAAAACTTTGAGTTCCAATTCACTCCCTTCCTCCTTCCCCACCCATCCTCGAGAAGGCAAGCAATTCAATATAGGTTATACATGTGTAGTGATACAAAACACTTCCATAATAGTCATGTTGTGAAAGACTATATTTCCCTCCATCCTATCCTGCCCCCCCCCATTTATTCTGTTCTTTTGACTCTGTCCCTCCTCAAAGGTGTTTGCTTCTGATTACCCCCTCCCACAATCTGCCCTTTCTTCTGTTACTCTCCCCTCTCTTTTCCCCTTCCCCCTTGCTTTTATGTAGGGTAAGAAAGATTTCCATACCCAATTGAATGTATATGTTATTCCCACCTTAAGCCAAATCCAATGAGAGTAATATTCACTCATTCCCTCTCACCTTCCCTCTCTTTACCTCTACTGTAAAAGCTTTTCTTTCTACCTTTCCCTTTCTTCTTCTCCCAGTATATTCCTCTCTCATCCCTTAATTTTATTTTTTGGATATCATCCCTTCATATTCAAGTTACCCTTTGCCCTCTTTCTAGTCTATATCTCTATATCTATATCTTTCTGTCTGTCTATCTATTCCCTCCAACTATGCTAATACTGAGGAAGGTCTCATGAGTTACAAATATCATCTTTCCATGTAAGAATGTAAACAGTTCAACTTAAATAAGTCTCTTATGATTTCTCTTTCCTATTTACCTTTTCATGTTTCTCTTGAGTCTCATATTTGAAAGTCAGATTTTTTATTTAGCTCTGGTCTTTTCAACCAGAATGCTTGAAAGTCCTCTATTTCATTGAATGTCCATTTTCTCCCCTGAAGAATACTCTGTTTTGCTGGGTAGGTGATTTTTGGTTTTAATCCTAGCTCCTTTGACCTCTGGAATATCATATTCCAAGCCCTCTGATCCCTTAATGTAGAAGCTGCTAGATGTGTTAGCCTGACTGTGTTTCCACAATACTTTAATTGTTTCTTTCTGGCTACTTGAAATATTTTCTCCTTGACCTGGGAACTCTGAAATTTGGCTACAATATTCCTAGGAGTTTTCCTTTTGGGATCTCTTTTAGGAAGTGAACAGTGGACTTCCTCAATTTCTATTTTAACCTCTGGTTCTAAAATATCAAGGCAGTTTTCCCTGATAATTTCTTGAAAGATGATATCTAGGATCTTTTTTAATCATGGCTTTCAGGTAGTCCAATAATTTTTAAATTATCTCTCCTAGATCTATTTTCCAGTTCAGTTGTTTTTCCAGTGAGATATTTCACAGTCTTCTATTTTTTCATTCTTTTGATTTTGTTTTATAATTTCTTCATTTCTCATAGAGTCAATAGCTTTCATTTGCTCCATTCTGATTTTTAAGGAATTCTTTTCTTCAGTGAGCTTTTGGACCTCCTTTTCCATTTAGTCAAATCTGCTTTTTAAGGTATTCTTCTCCTCTTTGGCTTTTTGGATGTCTTTTGCCAATTGGATTAGTCTATTTTTAAGGTGTTATTTTCTTCAACATTTGGGGGGGGGGTCGCCTTTAGCAAGCTGTTGGCTCAATTTTCAGGATTTTCTTTCCTCAATCTCATTTCTTTTCATTTTTCCCCCTACTTCTCTTATTTGATTTTCAAAATCCTTTTTGAGCTCTTTCATGGCCTGATACCAGTTCACATTTTTCTTGGAGGCTTTGGATGTAGGAGCTTTGACTTTGTTGTCTTCTTCTGGTTATACGTTTTAATCTTCTTTGTCACCAAAGTAAGATTCTATAGTCTTAGTTTTTTCCACTTTTTGGTCATTTTTCCAGTCAATTACTTGACTATTTAACTTTTTGTCACTGTGGAGGGTGTACTATCCCAAGTTTCTGGGGTTTTGTGCAGCTGTTTTCAGAGTTAATTCTAGGGGCTTGTAATGTTTTAGTTCTTCCAAGGTGGTATGATCAAAGGAGAGTTGTTTACTCCTCTCCTGGCCTGTCCTTACTGTGTGTACTATGGTCTGCGAGCGCTTTTCTTTTTCCTTGGAACTGTGAGGAAGATTCCCTCTGCACTGCCACTACAAGTTCTGCTACACTAGTGCTCCTCCTTGCCCTGGGACCACCACCTGGGACTGTGACCTAGATTCTAGCATGGGCAAAGCAAGAAAATCCTGCTCCACACCAGCAGAAAGATCTTGTAATCCACCTCTAATCAGCCGCTTGATCCTGCCACTGTCTCTGGAAGAAGCTGCTGCTACTACTGCCACCATCACTTTGGGGATGGGGTCTGACCACCTCTGGAAGAAGCTGCTGCTACTACTGCCACCACCACTTTGGGGATGGGGTCTGACCACACTTCTCTCTCACCCAAGTCCTACAGACCTTTCCTACTGACCTTCTTAGTTGTCTTTGGCGTTTGTGGGTTGAGAAGTATGGAAACTAACACAACTACCAGTGATTCAGTCCCCTGAGACCTGCTCCAAGTTTTCTAGGGCCTGGTGTGTGCTGGTACAGCCCACGCTGGACTGCACTCCTCTTCCAGCAGGTACAACAGACCTTTTCTGTTGACCTTCCAAGTTGTCTTGGGCTAGAAATTTGTTTCATTTTGTGAGTTCTGCTGCTCTAGGATTTGTTTAGAGTCATTTTTATGGAGGAGTTTGGGGGAGAGCTCAGGCAAGTCCTTGCTTTTACTCTGCCATCATGACTCTGCCCCCAGAAGCCAAAAACTTTTACAGAAATTTCCTAATTCATTATTTAACTGCTACCAAGGATTTTATCAGAGTGGCTGGTAAATTAATAGGTTGTTTTCAAAATATTAATATTGATTGCTTGCTTTGACTACTTACTATCCTTCTTGCTTCCAGTGAGTGGGTGGAAATTCAATTTATTTCATAGGAAAGGCCTATTTATTTTATCCAAACATAATTTTAATAAAGTTGGTAATGTGAATTCCCAGCTGACAAAATTAGAAGCACATTAGAGGGAGTATGATAGACATTGTGATATAGAGAGTTGGCCTCAAAACCAGGAAGACCTGGCTTTAAGTCCCCTGCCATTATTAGTTCTATGACCTTTTGTCCCACTTTCCCTTTTGAGGTCTCATTTTCTTTATTTGTAAAATGGCAATATTTATACTACCTTCCTCAGAAATCTTTTGGAAAGCTCAAGTGAAGTAACATATACAAAGTATTTGCAAACTTTAAAACATTAAACACATTCTTTTTATTATTATTGGAGAATTCCTGCTTCCATATTAATGCATACAAATATGAGCTTACTGGAACTGAATTTCTCCTTGATGTAATAGTTGCTTTGTGCAAATATACCATATCTATAATAATTATGCCTTCTTATTAAAAAAAAAACTATTTCACTGACTTTTATTTGTCTGATTCTGTTCTTGGTTTTTACAGGTCCATGGCTTGATATGTATCTTTCTTCAAGAGTTCCTATTGTTTTAAACTTTAATCCTTTCATCACATTTAAACGAGATCCACAAGAATCGTATAATAATCAACTTGTGAGAGCAACAAATCTGACTGTATCAGCAATAAAATTTCTTAACTCTCTGAGGAGTCGTATCTTAGAGCCAGACATCTACTATGTCAACCCTGAATGGAGCAAGAGTAAAATCTTTAAAAGGTTTCTCAGCCTTCTCCCAACTTCAGTGTCTTGGTATGGAGCTTATTTTGCAGAAGCTTATCCTTTAGATATGTCACAGTATGTTCATCTCTTTAACAGTTCCAGAGTTCCTAAAGAAGGTAAAGACGAACTGTTTTCAGATCACAGTGCACGCCATTTGCTGGTGATGAGAAATGGACATTTTTATGTATTTGACATATTGGATCCTATTGGAAATATTCTGCATCCATATGAAATACAAGCACATTTAATTAATATTTTACAGGATGGGGAAACAGTAGCTGAGTATCCTCTGGGCTACCTAACCACTGAGAACAGAAATACCTGGGCAGCAGTAAGAGAACAACTTCTGCAAGCTGGGAACGAAGAAAGCATATACAAAATTGATAGCGCAATATTCTGCTTGTGTTTAGATAGTTTTAAAATACAAAACAGTTCCCACCTATCTCACTGTATGCTTCATGGATATGGTTATAACCGCTGGTTTGACAAATCTTTCAGTTTAATTGTCACTGTTGATGGGAGTGCAGGGATAAATTTTGAACATTCTTGGGGAGATGGAGTTTCAGTTCTCCGTTTTCTTAATGAAGTATATGCAGACAGCACAAAGCATCCTGCAGTTGTGCCAAGAAGTACTGCTGCTGTAGTATGTCCTACACATGTAGAAAAGCTGCAGTTTCATTTGAATGAATCAATTCAGTCAGCTGTGACTGTTGCACATCAAAAATTTGAGAATCTAAGACATAAAATGACAGTGAAACCATTTGAATTTAGAAAGTTTGGAAAACAATATGTAATTCAAGAAAGAATGAGTCCAGATGCTATATTTCAACTTGCATGTCAGGTGGCTGCTTATCGTCACTTTGGGAAAGTAGTTCCTACTTATGAAGCATGTAGTACTGCTGGCTTTAAACATGGTCGCACAGAAACTATTCGATCTGCAACAGTTTACACAAAACAATGTGCTCAGGCATTTATCAGAAACCGGAGAAAATACAGTGCGCAAGACCTGAGAAAGCTCATCGATAGCAGTTCAAAATACCACAAGTTTTTACAGATGGAAGCTGCACTAGGTTAGTTTTATGCCACTTTGTAATGTTCAAAATTAGAACAGATCTTGTTAATATTTTCAGTAGCCCAAAATTATCATTTATTAATTGTGTACTATGTTCATTAGAATTTTTTTTATGTTATTGGTTCAGGATGAAATTTTAATATATTGTTGTTCTAACAAAAAGAAACCTCCTAAAATTTATATAGGACTTAGTATTTGCACAGCACTTCATTTGTGGCAGTCCATTATGTAGATGGTGTAAGTATTATTATCTCCATTTTACAGATGAAGAAACCAAAGTTAGAAATCATGGGCACTTGCTCATGATTTCATGCCTTATAGATAGTAGCTTTCCTAATATGAAGCCTATTTGACTCTAGCTCAATAAGAAAAAGGTGCCAGGTCTTTCTCTTTGAAGTTCAGAGCACCAAATTTGGAAAATCTAGATGCCCAAAAGAGTTTGGGGTATTTATTCCCAAAGTGATAATATGCCAGAAATGAGGGATTCCTGATACAAAACAAATAGAGAAGATACAGGATTCTAGCCAGATCCATGGGGTAATATAGGAGGATTTTCCTGGTATTTTTAGGTGCATCTTCAAACTCTGTAGAAGTGGTAAGTCCATGCTACATGTTTTACTTTCTGAATGACCAGCTGAAACTCTTGGTCCATTTCACAATAGCTCTGTGACTATCACCAAGTTATTTAACTTCCATGTGATGTTTCCTTATCTGTAAAACAAGGGAAATAATATTTAAACTTTATACCTTGAGCATCTGAGAACTCAGGAAATTAAAGAATATGTAAGTATGCTTATTTAACCATCGTTTTAAGCATAGTTTTAAAAGTCAGTAACAATAAGATACTTAATTTTACCCAAAAAAGTCATTGAAAAAATGTAAACTACTTCCTTTACAAGGTTGATGTGAAGGAAATACATTATGAAACAAAGCACTATACAAATCTCTAAAAGTTTACAATCCTATTTATTTCTGGAGTTCAGACTTTTAAGACTGAATGCAATGAAGGATTTGGAGAAAGTTAAAAAAAAATTTATTTCAGGAGTACAATACGGAGGAAGGACATAAAGGTAGGTTTGAGAATCAGATTGTTTTGGGAAAGGAAGTAGGTGGGGGATTTTGTTCATTTGTTTTGAGGGGTTTGGTTGCTTTTTTGTAGTAGCTATTTTGAAAATTAACAGATTTTTCACAGTGCAGAAAATCTTTATCCTTGCTAGTCCCTAAAATGGTAATATATCATAAATGGAGGCTTCCCAAGACACAAAAAGCAGACAAGTTGCAGGATTCTAGTTAGATCCATGGGGTGATATGAACAGAGTGAGAAAGTTCCTGTTGATTTGGGGTACATGTTTAAGCTCTACGTGGATACTAAGTCAATGCTACATGTTTTGCTTCCTGTATGATCAGTTGAGACTCTTGAGCATGATAGCAATTTGACCCATTTCAGAAGTCTCAGTCACCAGTTTTAAGTAAAAATTATATGTACCTCTGAACTACATGTCGATTTTCGCTGCAGGGCGTGTTATGAGTGGGATAGGAGTAAAGAAGTAGTGGTGAAATAGTTATTTTTATATTAGCATTTAAATATTTAGAAAGAAATGGATTTGAGAAGACTAGGATAGATATATGGCCTCCGTCTTGTTTAGTTTGAGGGTGTACTATAACTTCAAATTTAAAGTATTTGCTAATAATACAGAAAGTCTTGTCATTGTCCTACTTCCATGATCAAAATCTCTGAAATTCCATCATCCAGTTATGGCATCCAATCACTCCTATCTTCCTGTGTCCCTCTCTTCCTAATCCTATTCTACATCCTCACTGTGACCTTCAGTTCATATATTCCTCAGTCTTTAACCTGGCATTGATCCTGCCTCTCACTTCAATTCCCAGACTTAATTCTAATTAAGTAATTAGACTCAACATGATCCTTTCCTCCTGAGTCACTTGTTCCCTTTTCCATATTATCCTTCATGCCTTTCCTATCACCAACTCTGGATTACTCCCACTACTCATCTTCTCTACTTCTTTTTTAGAAGGTGATAGGTAGATTCTTTCAATATCTATTTTATCCTCTAGATCCAAGATATTGGACCAGTTTCCTTTGATAATTTCTTGAAATATGGTATCCAGGCTCTTTTTGTTATCATGGCTTTTCAATAGCCCAAATTATTTCTCTTGGATCTCTTTTCCAGGTTATTTGGTTTTTCTTGTGAGATGTTTTACATTTTCTTTTTTTGTTCTTTTAAATTTGTTTTATTGTTTCTTGATGTCTCATGGAGTCCTTAGCTTCCAGTTGCCCAATTCTAATTTTTAAGGAATTATTTTTTTAAAAAAATATTTATTTTAGTTTCAGTTTCCAAATTTCACTTTTATAAGATTTTGAGTTTTAAATTTTCTCCTTCCTTTTCACCCTCCCCAGGATGGCATGCAGTCTGATACAGACTATACATGTACAATCATGCTAAACACATTTTCACATTAGTCATGTTGTAAAGAAAAATTGGAAACAAAGGAAAAACTCACAAGAAAGAAAAACAAAGGAAAAATAGTATGCTTCAATTTGCATTCAGACTCCATAGTTCTTTCTCTGGATGTAAATAGTATTTTCCATCATGAGTCTTTTGGAATTGTCCTAGGTCATTGCATTGCTAAGAAGAGCTAAGTCTCTCAAAGTTGGTCATTGAACAATGATGTTGTTACTATGTACAATGTTTTCTTGGTTCTGCTCATTTCACTCAGAAAATCTTTCCAGGTTTTTCTAAGTCCACCTGCTCATCCTTTCTTATGGAATAATAGTATTCCTTTACATTCATATACCACAACTTTTTCAGCCATCCCCCAATTGATGAGCATCCTCTCAGTTTCCAATTCTTGGTTACCACAAAAAGAGCTACTATAAATGTTTTTGTACATGTGGGTCCTTTTCCCATATTTATGATCTTTTTGGGATATAGACCTAGAAGTGTTATTGCTGGATCAAACGGTATGCACAGTTTCATAGCCCTTTGGGCATAGTTCCAAATTGCTCAAGGAATTATTTTCTTCAGTGAGATTTTGTACTTTCTTTTCTATTTTACCAATTCTGCTTTTTAAGAAGTTCTTCTCTTAGGTGAATTTTTGTGCCTCTTTTTACCTTTTGGTCAATTCTGTTATTTAAGGTGTTATTTCTTCAGTATTTTTTGTGTCTCTTTTACCAACCTGTTAATTCTCTTTTCCTGTATATTTTACATCAGTCTCATTTCTTTTCCCAATTGTTTCTTTTGCTACTCTTCTCTTTCTTTAAGTCTTCTAGAAATTCTTGTTGAGTTTGTGTCTAGTTAGCATTTTTCTTTGAGGCTTTTTGGGCTACCTGTTTTCACATTGTTGTTGTCTTCTGAGATTATGTCTTGTCTCTTCTCTGTCATTGTAGTAGCTCTCTATGGTCAATTTCTGTTTTTGCTATTCATTTTTTCCAGCTTATTTCTTGATTTTGAACTTTATGCTAAAGTTGAGGTCTGCTCACCTTGGGGTAAGTAGGCCCTGTCCCAGTCTTTAGGGTTTTTCCTGCTACTGTTTTCAGAGCTAATTTTGGGAGTTTGCAAGTTGTTGATGCTTCCAGGGTGGCAGGATCCTGGAAGAGGTATGGTTACTGCTATCCTGATCTGTTCTTTGATCTTTATCCAGGAAGGGCCCCTCGTGCTGTGCGCCTACAAGTGCTAGCATTCCTCTTTGCTTTGTAATTATTACCAGGGCCCCTGCTTCCTTGTGATTGACTACCAGTGCCCCTCTCTGCCCTGGAACTGTGACCCAGAACTGTGTATGGACAATAGAGTTGTCAGTCAGTGCCAGCTGTATCCAATGCCAGAAAAGGGTCCTTTTCTATCATCTCTTTCTGACTAGTCTGACTACCTTACCATCTCTGGCCTGAGAACTCCCAGAGTTGTTGCAGTAGCTGTTGCCATTGGTGTGGGTGTGGGTGTGTGGTTGGGTGTGTTCCAGACAGGTCTCCACCCTAGTGTCACAGACTTGTGCCAACTTCTTAAGTTTGCTTAGGCCAGAAAAATGTGTCACCCTGATCGTTCGTTGACTCTGCCCTTCCAAAATTGGATTTGAAGCAATATTTTAAACTTATTTGGAGGAGAATGCTGAGAGTTCAGCTGAATGGCTGCCCCAATCCACCATCTTGGCTCAGTCCCCTCTCATCTTTTAAAAACTATTGTTCTTTCCTCCCATTCTCATCCAAATTCCTTGTAAAAGCTTTCCAGTTCCATTGTACTTTCTCACTTCTCCACCCTTGGCAATCTGCTTTCTAACTTCTTCAAATGAGATATTTGTAAAGCACTTAGTACAGTACCTGCCTCATAGTAAATGCTCAGTAAATGCTTATTTCAGTCCCTTTCATCATTCAATAAAAGCAGGTTTCCAAAGTCACCAAGGATTTCTTAATTGCCATAACCAATGGACTTTTCTCAGTCCTTATCCTTTTTGTCCTCTGCAGCATTTGACGTTGTTGACCTTGTTCTTCTCTCTTGGTTTCCCTCCTATGTGTCTGGCCACTCCTTATTTACTGAGTCATCATCTATATCACAGCCCCTAATGATATATGTTCCCTGGAGCCCTATTCTGGGCCTTCTTCCTTCCATTTTCTTGATAATCTCATCAACTCACATGTGTTTAATTATGCCTCTAAGGATGAATCCAACATGTGGACATTCAGTTGTAGTCTGTTCAGCTGTACTCCCATATTACCATATTATTGAATACTTCATATGAAAAAGGGAAGCATTGCAAACTCATCATGAACAAAATTATACAAGCTCAGTATCATCCTCAACTCCTCACACTCATTTGTGCCTTTATAATATCTCTTGGATATAGCCTCTTCTCTCTACCCACATGGTCACCATTTTTATTCAGACCCTCCTTACCTCTTTCCTGGACTATTAGATTTTCTTCTAGTCTCTCCCATACCTGAATCCATCCTCCAAAAAGTTGCTGAAGTGATTTTCCTAAACTCAAATCTGTCCATTTCTTTCCTTTACTTCAACTCCAGTGGCTCTCTACTACTTCTTCTCTTCTTTAAAGCTCTTCATCACAATCTGTCCTTATCTTGTCTTTCCATTCATATAGATATAATGTTATACATTATGAACAGCCAAAATGGCTTTCTGACCATTCCTATATGTACATGCTATCTCTCCTGATAGAATGTAAGCTCCTCATAAGCAAGAATTTTCACTTTTCTATTTGTACCCTGCCATTTAGAATCCTTCATTTTCTTCATTGCTTTGTATTTATTTCATGTGTGTACAAATATATAAAATAGTCTGTTTTCTATGAGAGGATGTAAGTTCCTAAAGAGCAAAGACTTTCACTTTTGTATTTATATCCTTACTGCTTAGTATAGTATCTGGTACGCAGTGGATGTTTAATTCATGTTTATTGATTGATACAGTTTTACAAGGTTATTCTTATCTATGTTCTCCCATAGATTCTCTAGTGAGGATTCTAGAGGCCTTTCTCCCGGTCTTTTAATTTTCCATGGGAACCAGTGTAGGCTATGCATATGTGACCAAGGTACCTTCTATATTTATTGGATAATGTATTCATCTTTCATTCTTGTTGTACACTTCATTGTGTACAAATATACTATAACCTACTTCATCCACCAACTTTCAATTACCCTTTGGGCCACCTTCAACTTATTTGGAGATTGTGGCATTCTAAGATTCACAAGTATACAATATCACTAGTTCACTGGGAGAACAATGGTATTGAAAAAATGTGGTTCAGTAACTTATCATTAAGAGGACTGCACAGTTCAAAATAACACTCTAGCACCATCCCTTTTCCCTATTGAATTCTGGATTTATCTCCTTTTCTGTCTGCAGTGTCTATCATAGATAGATACTGATTCAGTGAATTAGCCATTCACCTGCATGTTACAGTCTGGACAGTAGACATTTTCATCCAGTTGTCTTTTCTCATCTGTATTTTTAGGTCACTCTTCTGAGTAATCAGAGATTTCATCTCAAAAGGCCTCATTCTTTTGGCTAATGTTAAAATACATGCAAGAGGAGAAGACTTTCTTTAATGTTTGCCTTTTATGAAGTATACAAAATTGATAAAATGATCAACTGGTATTGTAAGGAATGATGAAGAAAATAACCTATTATTATTTCATTGTAAAGAAAAATCAAAACTTAATGAATAATGTGTATCAAGAGATGAGAATAAAGGCTGATAAAAACAGAATTTTGGAGGTGCATATAAACATCAACCTTAGAGAGGGAGAAAACACAAACTTTTGCAGAAAATAGATCTGGAAAAATGCAGTGGAAGAATTAATTGTCAATATGATAGTTCAGAGTTTAGGTCACTATATTTATCTTTTTTTCCTCCATCAGAACATTTTTAAGCTCCATAGAGAGTTCATTTTGAGTGAATGGTGCTGCAGAGAAACCAAAAAAACCTGCCAGATTAAGCCACAAAGAATGAAAACAGTATAGAAAACCGTCTACACAGTGAAGCACTAATAAGATATTGGCAAGGATAAGACAGTCTTTAAAGAACAGTAAAACACAGAGGAAATATAAACTGAAGAAGGCTACTAAGAGGCCAATTTAGTGAAAATTTCAATGAATCATGTTGCAAAGCGAAGGCCCTTTCAATAATTCTGCTTTTGCTTACTGAACAAAATTGATTTTGGTTTTTAGGTTCCACCTTCTCAGTTAAACATTTCCAAACCCCTCAAGCTGTAGAGGAGCTCTGCCTCCTCACACTTGTTACAGTCCTTTGCCTCTGCCTTTGCACTAATTGCATTCTCTTCTTGGTTTGTAATCACTTGTATAATTGTTATGTGTCTCCTATTGGAATGAGATCCTGAGATCAGTGACTGTCATATTTGGCCAGATAGATTAGTTTTTTCTTAATCCCCATCTTCCTTGAGTTCTCTCCAGTTTTTGATGCTTGATTGCTCCTTCCACTTGATTCTCTTTGTTCCTACAGCCTCAGAGGGACTGCGTTGTTTCTTCCTTTTTTTGAATGACTCATCCATTGGTCTCATTTGCTAGATATTTATCTTCTTCTTGACCCTCGAATCTGATTCTTCCTTAATAACCCACGTTTGACTCTTTTCTGTCTCTACATCCTTTTCCTTAGCGTCTCATTTACTCCACTAACTTCAGCTACCATCTCTATCCAAATATCTCTCGAATCTATATCAAGCACTGACATCTCTTCTCAGCTCCAGAGCTTTTTATATTTGTCATGGGATATCTCTACCTGGATCCCACTGACATCTCAAATTCATATCCAAAATCAAGGATGGTATCTTTCCCCAAAAACTTATTTATGTTTGTGAATAAACTATTTCTACCTGTCCTGCTGTCATTTATCGTGTCTTTCTTCTTTCATCTCTCATATCTAATCAGCTTCAAAGCCCTGTCAGTTCCACAACTGCAGCATTTGTCATATCTATCGCCATCTTAATGTCGGCCCTTGTTACCACCACTACCTTTGTCTACTGTACTACTTCCTACGTTTCTAAAATGTCTTACTGAGAATGATTTTCTACCCTTCAGACTTTTGCAATAGTAATCTTTTACAAGATATGGTATTTAGAGCTGGAAGAATTTAGATATCCCCTAATCCAAACTGAGTCTTTTACTCACTGGTCGCATCGCTCTGTTCTTCAATAATGCTTAGTGGCTCCCAGTTGCTGACTAAATGAAGTTCAAACTCTTTGGCATTCAGGGTCATCTACAGTCTGGTACCATACTTTTCTAGCCTTACTCTTCAGTTTAACTGGACTCCTGTTTGTTTCCCAAATATTCTTTGCCTCAATGTTTTTTGTCATGTTGTTTCTTCTGCCTGGAGTACCCTCTTTTATTTCTCTTTACCTACTGAATTCCTACCCATCCTTCAGTTCAGACACTCAAGTACAATCTCCATGAAGCCTTTCTTGATCTCCTAGTTCTAACAGCCTTTTCTTTTTGACCTCAGATAGTTCTTAATTTTTCAACACTGAAGCACTCTTCATGTGATGCTGTGCATTATAGTTATTTGTTTGTATTTTATACCTCCCCCTTTCCATTAGATTATAATCTCTGTCAGAACAGGTGCCATGTCTTTCATAAATTTAATATTTCTTCTAGCAGTGTGCCTTGAACATAGTAAGTGCTTAAATGTTGAATGAATGTTGTTATTTATTATTTCACTTGTGGATGTTCAGTACCTAATAAGCTGTCTTGCAAATAAATGTTTGCTGATTGGAGAAACATGATTCAGTTACAGTTTTACTTCAGTTCAGGCTAATTTGATATATAAATATTAAGATTTACAGAAGAAAATTAATTAGAAGATTACTTTTAAGTGATGTCATTTCCTGTTAGAAATAAATGTTGGAGAGAAAAGTCACATTTCAGGTGGTTGGTGGGCTGTTGTCCTTAAATCTCAAAGACCCCAATGACATCACTATGTTGGGGTCAAGGTACAGTGTGTCTGACTGTGACTGATCAGACCAGTATGAGCTTGGAAGGCTCTACTACAGGTCAGACACAAACAGTACACATGAACATTTGGAAATTTGCACATCTCATGTTTCTTTTGAGTTACTGCTCAAAGCTACTCCTTTGCTTATAGAGCATAGGATCTTCTTTGATGTGAGCAAACCATGCTGGGGATTCCTTTGTCAGTATCTCCCATGTCACACAATCATTTCCAGAGTTCTTCAGAAAAATCTTGACAGTGTCCTTATATCACTTCTGATCTCCATGTGAGCATTAATCTTGTGTGGGTTGTCTACAAAATAGTCTTTTAGGCAAATATACATTTGGCATTTGAGCAACATGGTCAGCCCATTGAAGTTGCATTCCCTGCGGTAGAGTTTGAATACTTGGCAGTTTAACCCGAGAAAAGACTTCAGGGTCCAGTTACCTTATCCTGCCAGGTGATCTTCAGAACCTTCCTAAGACAATTCAGATGGAAGTGATTCAGTTTCCTGGCATGGCACTGGTATACTGTCCAAAGTTACACAGGCATACAACAATGAAGTCAGTACAGTGGCTCTATAGATCTTCAGTATGGTAGGCAGTCTAATGCCTTTTCTCTCCCGCACTTTTTTTTGGAACCTCTCAAACACTGACCTACCTCTGGCAATGGATGCATCAACTTTATCATCTGTATGTAAGTCCCTAGAAAGTGTACTGCCAAGGTTAGCAAACTTATCCACAGTACTCAGAATTGGCTGTAACCAAAATTTCTATGTATGGATGGTGTAGTGTTGGCTGGTGGAGAACCTGTGTTTTCTTGGTGTTAATTCTTAGGCCAAAATTTACACAAGTAGCAGACAATCCATATTTTGTTGCATCTCAGCTTCAGAGGCTGCATTGAGTATAAAATCATCTCTGAACAAAAATGTCATGCACCAATTCTCCCTCTGCTTTAGTCTTAGTTTGTAGCTTTTTCAAATTAAATAATTTACCATCAGTACAGTAGCCGGCCTTGATGCTATTTTTGTCCTTGTCAAAGGAGTCTAGTAACACTGCTGAAAACATGCTAAAAATTACCATAGGAGCAAATACACAGCCTGCTCTCCATTGGTGACTGGGAAAGTGTGAGAGCATGGTGTATTATCCAGAACCTGGGCAAGCATGCCATCATGAAAATGACATACAATACTGATTAACTTTTCCAGGCAATAAGATTTTGACATAATTTTCCACAAGCCTTCACGACTGACAGTATCAAAGGTCTTGGTCAGATCAGTGAATGCTGTGTACACAACTCTGTATATTCCTGGCATGTCTCCTAGAAGTGTTGGGCAACAAGCACCATATCAACCATCCTTGGTCCTTTCTGAAGCCCCACTGGCATGAATCTTGCCAGTAAAGACTAGGAGAAAGGCCTCCTCTTCCCACCCCCATGACTGTCACAAGACAATCTATTTCCTTTACCTTTATAGAAATGGACAGTGGAGGCATCCTTGTACTCCTGGGAGATATTCTCCTCTAAAAATTTCGGTCAGCTTTTATATGAACAGTGGACTCCCTGCCTTGTAAATCTCAACTGGAATAGATTCATTGCCAGGTGATCTGCCACATAAGAGCAGTCTACTGGCATTCAAAACCTTTTTCATTTGGAAATTATTTTAGAGAGGGATTGACTTCAACCTGATGTAAGCAGTCATTGACTTCAGCATTGATTGATGATGGTCTATTGAGAATACTATGGAAATGTTCAGACTATCTGTCTAGGATCACATCCCTATCATTAATCAATGTGGCTCCATCAGCACTGAGCAGTTGTGATGTATCATAGGTCTTTCACTCATAAATATCCTTCAGGGTGTCACAAAAAGCAGTTTGGGTTATTACTATCAGCATAAAGTCAAACTTCATCTACCTTCTTACTGAGCTAAGAATTCTACATCTCTCTGAGCTTCACTTGCACTTTACCTTTGATGGAGTTAAACATTGCTTTCTTAGAGATGGATGAAATATCCTGATGGTAAACCCTGTAGAGTTTTTCAGGTTTCTGAATTTCCCCATCATTTTTATCAGACCAGTCTTGATGTTTGTCGGTGTTCTGGTACAGATTAGTAGATATGATGCTGCATACCAAATGGCTGAAAGCTGCCCACTCCTTTTCTGCTCCACTGTTATTAATTGTGTGTTGGCTCAACTTTCCATCCAAGTTAGCAACAAATTATTCCCTCTCAGAGAAGTACTTCATTTAGTCTGTAGACATTGAGTCTTCTGGTAGTCATTTTCCCTTGGGGCCACCACTTTTGTTGAATGTGAATATTTAGCTTGGAAAGGATGTCTATGATCAGTCCAGCACTCTGAGTCACACATCACCTTTGTCATTCTCGCATCTAGTCTTGTCTCTTCTCCTTATAATGAGATAGTCTATTAAATGCCAATGTTTGCTGCAAGGATGCATCCATGAAGTTTTATTGCATTTAGGTAAATGGAAGACAATATTGGTGATGAAAAGATTATGAGATACATAAGTCTTCAGTAGTAAGTGACTGCTGCTGTTTTTGTTTCTAACTCCATTCCTCTCAAGGACTTCCTGCCATATCTGGTGCCTACTCTAGCACTGAAGTTACGTAGAATTATAAGCTTGTTCTCTTTCAGCACATTGCTGATGAGGGCTTTCCGGTCTTCATAAAATTTTTCTTTGACTTCATCAAGTTTCATCATGGTGGGAGCATGTGCACTCATGGCTTGGTGCTTTCTTGAATGTGGCAATCACATTGTCATGAGCCTGTCTTTTTGGTAGGCAAACAAGCTTATCAGCTAGATTAGTTTTGATTGCAAGACCTATGTCAGCTTCACAGCGCTTCCCCTTCATGGAGGCTACTCCAGAAAAAAACAAACATGTATCGAGCTCTGACAATGGTAAACTGGCCCTCGTTTGCTAGCCTTGTTCCACTTAGGGCTGCTATTTAAATGTGATACCTGCTAAGTTCTCTTGCAACAAGAGCTGTTCATCTTTCAGGTATACTGAATTTCATGTCATTCATAAGCATACATACATTTCAGGTACTGATGGTGAGTGAGATAATCTTTGCAAAAGTTTTTGTACATTTTTTTTTTTTTTGCATTTTGACCTAGGGTGGGATGCTTGCCAGCTGCAGTAAGTCAGAGTTGGGTGAGGCAGACAGTTTTAGGACACCTTTTCTACCCCCTTTTCACACCAGGAGAGGAGCAGTGTGGTTCTTTAAAAAGTATGCTCAAACATCCAGGGGGCTGTCAAATTCCACTATTGCTTCAGTCTAGTGCCTGGGCTGCCTGTGTACAAGGTTGGCTGCTACAGTTTCCAGGGTATCCTGCTGGACATCTGCTGCTTCATCCCTTGCCTGTTGCCACAAAACTTTTAGATAGGTAAAAATGGTAAAATGGTATGGATGATGTTTTCTGATTCAAACATAAATTGGATTTAAGTGAGGTAGAGCTGTGTAAAGTTGTTGGCTTCACTCTCTCTTCCAGAGTCATCCAAGTCCAGTAGCAAGTCAAAGTCAAAATAACTGGCAATAGCTCATGATGCAGTTGATGACCTCAGTGTCTTAGATGCCTAACCAAGCTCTAAGTGCTCCATGGGTCATTCTTCAGCTGCCTTCATGACCATTGGAATAGATTATTCTCATCTAACAGGAGAAGTCTTCATATGTTTGGCATAGACACCCCCCTATCTCACCAAAGGGTTTGAGATTCCTTAGTTACCCTCAACCTGGTTTAACCCATCTGCCAAAATGGTTTACCAGGGTGTGGTCACTGTGCATGCTACATCTTCTTGGAGCCACAGACAGGTGAGTGAATTAGGTGGATCCCAAAGGTGAAAAGCAGTCCTTACACCAGAGGTACTAGTCTTCCCTACACCCTACACCCAACACATTTCAGGTAGGATTGGACTAGATGACTCCTGAGATTAATTTTAACTTTAAAGATATGATTCTAAGTATAAGATAAGATTAGATAAGTGTAAGAATCTTATAAGATAAGATTCTACATTCCTTGCCATCATGGAATTTACAATTTAGGAGAGTGGATAATGATACAAATATGTAATATATAAGTATATAGTTAATAGTGCAGAGAAAACAATGTAGGATAGGTGTTGCATTATTTAAGGTCACAGGAAGAAATATGTCCAAGGGTGGATCAAGGAAGACTTTCTTGAGGGAATAGCATTTGAACTAGTTCTTGAATGGGCAGGATTTCAGAAGTCAGAGCTGGGGGAAGGGAAGAGCATTATAGGCATAATGATTGGCATGAGACCAAAGGCACAAAAATGAGAAAAATTTGAATGTGACAAAGGAGAAGCAAGTAAGACAGTTCAACAAGAGCAATAGTATCAAAACTTACTTGATCATGAACCCTATAAAATTTTTGAAATTTTGAGCACATACCCTCAATATGTATATATCATTTATATATGTATGAATGTACATAAATATATATGTATATGATTTTTTAATAACAAAGATCCACCTTCTCCCTCTCACTTCACCCCAACTCTTACCCCCAACTCAAAATGAAAAAAAGAAATCCCTGTTTCAGACATGTACAGTTAAGCAAAACTAATTTCTGTAATGGATATGTCAGATATGTGTGTTGTGTGTATGTATTGTGTGTGTATTGTATGTGCATGTGTGTATATTGTGTGTGCATGTGTGCATGTATGTTGTGTGTGTATTGTGTGTGTGTGTGTGTGTGTGCGTGACTCTGTACTCTGAGCCCTTTACCTCTTTTAGAAGGTGTGGAGCATGTCTTATTATCAGTCCTTTAGAATTGTGGTTAGTGATTACACTGATCAGAGTTCTTATTTCTTAAAAAGTTGTTTGTTTTTACAGTATAGTCATAAAAATTGTTCTGTTTGTTCACTGTGCATCAATCCATATATGTCTTCTCAGGTTTCTCTGAAAGTATTTTCTTCATCATTTCTTATAGCACAGTACTATTCCATCCCATTTACATACTTGTTCAGCTACTTCCCAGTTTATGGCTGCCCCCTCAGATTCTCATTCTTTGCCACCTCAAAAAAGAGCTACAAATAGTTTTGTACACCCTTAGTCCATTTTGCTTAAGACTTAATTTATTCTCCAATTCTCTTTTCTCTTCTTTCACTCCTATTACCCTATTGAGTAAAATATATTTCTGCATCCAATGTGTGTGTATTCTTCCCTCCTTTTTCCATTTTGATTCGGTGAAAGGTTCAAGCATCAGTTGTTGCCCTGCCCCTTGCCATCCTCCTTTTTGTTTATGTAGCTATCTACTTGTGCGTGCTGATTATCTGAAATAATTTTCCCTAACCTTTCTTTCTCTTCCTGCTTCCCCTCCTCACCCATCCCCATTTCCCTCTCTTTCCAGTGTTAAGGACTTCAAGATACTTCCAGGCTTTGTTTAATGAGATTCCCTTTTTGACCCCTAATGATGATAAAAGTTAAGAGGAGACATCTGTATCATCTCTCCATTTTTTAATGTAAGCAGTTAATCCTTGTTTATTCCATTATGGTTATTCCTTCATGTTTACCTTTTTATGTTTCTCTTTTGTGTTTGAACTTCAAAGTTTCTATTCAGGTCGGGTTTTCCCTCCAGAATGCTTGGAAGGCCTCTATTTCATTAAAGGTCCATGTCTCCCCTATAGAGTAGGCCAAGGTCTCCCAGTGCATCCTGGGTCATCTCCAGTCATCCTGATGAATATCTGGTCACTGAATTCAGATGGCTCTGGAGGAGAAGTGAGGCTGGTGACCTGCACAGCCCTCCCTCACTCAAAACAAAGTCAAGTGCAAGTCATGTCATCATTCCTCTGATGACAGGATCTTCATTGAAAACGAAGGGCAAACACAGACAGACACATTCAATTTGGCTGGATCAGTTATTCTTGTTTGGAAGGCTTTGCCTTTTAGAATACAGAATTCTGTGCTCTTCACTTCTTTATGGTGGTGGCTGCTCAATCAATGTGATTCTTATTGTGGCTCCTTGGAACTTGAATTCTTTCTTTCTAGCTGCTTGGCTAGAAGCAGCTTTTTTACTTTGACCTGTAAGCTCTAGATTGTGACTATGATGATTTTGACTATGAGTTTTTATTTTAGAGTTTCTTTTAGGAGATGACTAGTGGATTCTTCCTTTATTCACTTTCTCCACTGGTTCTAAGTAGAACCAGTTTTCTTTTAAAAGTTCTTTAAATACAACGTCTAGGTGCTTTTTTTTGGTCACAGCATTTAGATAATCCAATGATTATTAATCTTTTTCTCCTTAATCTGTTTTCCAGGTCAGTTGTTTTTGCTATGATGACATACCATACATTTTTCTTACATATTTTAAGTCTTTTGATTTTAATTTTTCTTGTTGTCTCATGGAATATTGGCTTCTACTTGGGCCATTACAATTTTCAGAGTTTATTGCTTAGACTAGATGTTGTCCTTCTTTTGCCAAGCTGTTAATTCCCTTTCCATTTCTTTCTTCCATAGCTCTCATTTCTTTTCCCATTCCTTTCCCTCAAGAACTTTCATCTCATTGGTTAAAAATAATTTTTAAAAAAACCTCTTGTCTCTTTCAGGAATTGTATTGGAGTTTGTGTCTGAGTTATGTTTTTCTTTGAGACTTTACTAGTAAATATTTTAGAGTCATCCTAGAGTTTGTCTTGAGCATACTTGTCACCATAATAATTGGAACTGAGATCCCACTCTGTTTCTGGGATCTGAGTCACTGCTACTTGCTACTGAATTTCCTCCTTTCTCTGTACACTGCCTAGGACCTGCAACAGCTCCTTGCCTCTCCTGAGTCCACTCCAAATCTGAGATCTAGAAATGGGTAGTAGGCAACAAAGCCACAAGTTGTCACCTCTTCTTGTTGCAATGCCCTGGCATGGGGCCGGACCTCTTCTTGCCCAGCTGGAGAGCCTCTATTAACTCCATCTCCATTTTACACAGACTTCTCTGTCAGTCTCTTAAAACCAGGCTCAGAAAATGGCTCACTGTGACTTTCTCTTGGATTTCCCCATCAGGATTCTAGCTAGTGCAGAACCTACTGCACTTCTCCCTGCTACTCTGCCATCTTGACTCTATCTCCAGGTGTACATCATTTAAAAATGATATGCATTTGCTATTCCGTAATGCATATTATAAAGCAGAAGCTAAAACAGGTTGAGATAAGGATAAAATAGCATTTGAGTTCCAGGTCAATAAGGAGCCACTGGGGTTTATTGAATAGGGAAGTGACCTGTGTTTTAGGATAATCACTTTGGCAATTATGGAGGATAGTTTGGAGAGGGGAAAGATTTCAGGCAGGTGGGCTTAGGAGACAGTAATCCAGGTGAAAGGGGATGGTGACTATGGGAGTGAAGAAAGGGCCTTAGATGGGATAAGTGTTATGGAGGCAGAAATAGCAAGATTCGCCAACTTAATGGGTATGTGGAGAGAGTGAAGAGTTGAGGTTGTAAACCTGGATGCCTGAGAAGATGGTAGATTCCGCAGCAGACAGGGGGTTTAGAATACAGGTTGGCTTGAAAGGCAAGATGAGTTCTCTATTCCACTTCCAAGCTGATAATTATTACTAAGTCAAGGACTATCTGTAGCTACCTTTTGTTTATATCCTTGTTTAAGTTGACTAAATAATTACTCATTTTTTTAAAGAATGATTTATCTTAATTGTGACATTGCTTATTTGAATGTGTTTTGTTTTTTGATTTAGGACAAGGATTTGATCGACATTTATTTGCATTGAGGTATCTTGCAAAATCCAGAGGTGACCCTGTGCCTGAGTTTTACCAGGACCCAGCCTACCAGTACATTAATTATAACATCCTTTCAACCAGTACATTAAATAGTCCTTCAGCTTTCCTTGGTGGGTTTGGACCAGTTGTACCAGATGGCTTTGGAATTGGATATAATATCTATGACCACTGGGTAGGGTGTAACATTACTTCATATACAGAAAGAGATTTGGATGAGTTTCTATTAGATCTTGAAAATAGTTTAAATGATTTTTTTGAAGTTTTTGAAGGGAGGTCACTTAAATAACAATGACTATTTAAAGGAACAGTTAGAGTACACTTTTAAAGTATTTTCCTGGTCCATAGAGATATAAAAGTAGCCAATATGGTATTTTTACCCTAGAGATATTTTACATAGTATATTCTCCCCTTCAGTTTATATAGCATTATCTAGTGTGAGAATATGGCCTTCCTCCAATGCTGATTCCTGAAAACATTCACTGTCTAGAAAGCCACAAGTAAAATAAAATTCTTGGAACCAAGAATTAATAATCCTATGTATAAGAAAAGGCTTGGAGACTTTTAATCAGTGAAATAAAATGTCAATAACATCTTGTCCTAGATTGTCCTCGTTCTATTAATTTTGTCATAATTTCATAGACATCTATAGTTCTTCTAAACAAACATTCCCTTGCTGAAATCTATTTTTAGTGTAGTTGTGGTTTTATTTTTAAATGCTCTATTTTACCTTCACATTACTTTTTCTCTAAGATATATTCTTTGAACATAGGACAGTTTTTAAAAATTAGATTAGAAAAGTGCTAATTGCTCTCTCTAAAATTAGTACACCATCATGGGTAAAAATAAATGCCTAAGAAATATTTTTTAAAATGATCTCACTTCTCAGTTTGGTTTAGCATGCTCAGTATGGATTTGATGGTATCCACATTTACTTTTATCACCTCTCAATTATCTATACCTTCATCTATTATTTCCTGTATCATTAGGAGTATAACAATTGAAAGAAATGAAGAAGGAAAGACAGAATATAATTTTATTTAGCTGCCTACTTGATTCTCATCAATCTCATAAGTTTTTCAAAATTCAAGTCATACACGTCAATGTTTGTTCTCGAATAGTCACATTTAGTGCATTACAAGTGAGAACTAGCTTGTTGCTACATGACAGAATTATATTTCACCCACATTGAAATGAAATATCCACCACAGACTTGTTTCTGCACAGTAACCATGGCATGTTAGTACGTCTGGGTTTAAGTTGTTTGTTTATGTGTATGTGTGTGTGTGTGTGTTTTTGCCTCAATTATTAATTTGCTTTTCCAGCTTTTTCTACTTCACCAGTTACATTACTGTCTTCAAACCCTTCCCTCTTCTTTTCTTCCCCATCCTTCCATCACTTCTCCACTCCCTTTCTCTCCTCTCTCTGCTTTAGCCCTTTGATTCATTCCCCTCTGCCTCCAATTTCCACCCCCCTTCCCTTCTCCCATGCCTTGCCTTCTCTTCCCTCTTTTCACCAATACTGTACTTCTCTCTGCTTCTTGTTCTGCAATTCTTACTCTAATTCCTTACCTCTTAAACATGCCCAGCTCTGTTTCTCACCTCCTAATTGTTCTTGCTAATCAGTAGCAAGATCAAAAATTACAGCAAGGTTGGGAAGGAGCAAAATAACTCTCCACAGTTTGTGTGTATCATTAATGAGCAAGATTGTATTTACTATCTGTCTAGCTCTGTCTATATAACTATATTCTGATGAATCAAGGGTGTTATTTCATCAGTGTAAGTATTTCTTCCATTGTTACAGATTTCAACATTTCTAATATCTTAGTAGACAGACTTCAAAAGTTACTGTGCCTGAAAAATTAATTTCCCTTTGGTCAATCTGGTGTTGGACCTCTTAAAGTTAATTACATATGTCTCAACAAGTGGACTGTCTGTCGCTGCACTCTAAGTGTTTCCAGTTTGTACTCATCATAAACCTTCAAAAGCCCAGGATGATCAATTAGGCTAGCAGGTTATTAATAAACAGATGGTCATTGGTCATCTCTCTTATATCAAAGACCCCTAATGGTGGTGGAGTCATAGTTTATATACCCTTTGAAGAGAAGTGTTCTTGAGAGATGTCTAATCAGCTCTGATTGGTTAATTTAATGAGAAGTGGGCTATTTTGGGGTATAGTGCTTAGGTCACTCAAATATTGGTCAAAGAGACATCAGTTTCTCTATCATCTGTCTTGATAATAAGGAGAATCAACATTTCTCCTCACCACCCCCCACCTCCACTCTCCCCACCCACTCCCCCGGCTGAATAAACACAATGAGCAGGAATATACCCATTAGCATAAATTTAGAATTTCTTTTACGGTCTGATTAGATCTAGGCCTGGTTAAATCTCTGAGATTTATCCAGAGAGGTTTCCCACACTGGTTGGTTTCTGGATGAGGAGGTAGAAAAAGGGGGAAAACCTAGTCCTGATACAAAATTAATTATTAAATATAAGAGAAAAATATTCATTTCTCACACCTGATTATGCCAATTATAGGGTGGCAGACCCTCTGAAAGAATGAGATAGGGAAGAAAGAGAGGCCCATGCCAACTTGATTATTAATAGGTTTTATTAGGGTTAATTGGTGGAGCTTACAAGGCACCTAGGTGGCACAGTGGATAGAGCTGCTGGGCCTGGAATCAGGAGGACCTGAGTTCAAATTCAGTCTCAGACAGTTACTAGCTATATGACCCTAAGTCACTTAATCCTGTTTGCTTTAGTTCCTCATCTATCAAATGAGCTAGAGAGGGAATTGGCAAGCCTCTCCAGTATCTTTGCCAAGAAAATCCCAAATAGGGTCACAGAGAGTTGGACGTGACTGAACAATGACTTAGTAACAAAAGAGGCCAGTCCTGAGAGGCAATAGGACAAAGTACAATGGTTACCTGCACCAGGTCAGGCCAGGTATTATAGAACAAAGACGGCACAATGCCGAGGATGGCCCAAGGGTCCTGGGCAAGTTCTCCTATTGGATACTTGCAGCTCCTTCTGCTGTTTACATGTTTTCAATGTAATTTACATTGTGAGACTGGAGATATTGTAGCTAGACTTGACCTCTCAACTAGAGAGAGGGCCATATGTCAGAGAAGTTTAAATGCCAGACAAAGGCAAACAATCCTGGTTCCTGGAAAGGTAAAATCCCCGAGTCTGTCCCAGTTGTATGTATGATCATTGATGATGATTGGAAAGGCAGCTTTACAAAAGTGAAGACTGTTTTCCTCCTTTAAAAAGGATAGCCACCCACCAGGTTAATCAGGCTCATCATGCAGCTCAGATAGAATGAAAACATTGAATGAAATGGCAAATCTTTTCTTCTAGAATGAAAAACTAGGTCCAGAAAAACACTGCAAGGTCAATTTTCTTTTATTTATTTTTTTTTAATTTTTCATTTTTAACACAGTTCATATCACATAACACAATTCCAACTTTTGATTAGGTGATATTCCTTTTAAATCATTTACAATATAGACCACAAAACAGATTTTTTTTTTTAACATTAACCAACTGAGACACAAATGATAACTACGTATGCTAACTTCATAAGCCCTTGTCCAAATTGTTTCCACACCATTACTAAGAATTAAAGGACCCTAAGTTATTGTTGTTGGTTTAAAGTCCTAAGCCTAATAGCTTAATTTCAGACGACCTCAGATATTCCCCTACCAGCAATCTATAATTTAATAGATCTGGTATTAAGCTCACAAATCTTTTGACTATAGGAAATTGCCACTAAGAGTAGGGACATTGCAGGGAAACAATATCTCCCCAAATTCATATCAGTTCCAGGCAGGAGTAGATTATTAACTTGCATTCAGTGAGGCTTAGAGTCTTCCAGGTGTCAGTGGAGAAATGAGTCAGGAGAATCCTACCTCAGCCCAGGCTGAATAGCAGCTCTCACAGGCTTACTGGCATCATGAATTGGAGGCTCAGACCAATTTCTTGCTATCCATACCTGGAGCTAGACTCAGAAGAACAGTCAGTTAATAGTCCCATAGCATCTTAAAATAGCAAGTTCCAATAACCAGGTTTCAGATATGACTATAATTTCACATTGGCTAAGGAACATCTTTTGGGGCAAGTGTTAAGTGACTTACATGCCTTTTCATACCTGTTCTAGTTCCTGCTTAAATAACAACCATAAAATCAAATTTACCATTAAAACCTTAACTTTTCCATCAATGCCAAATTTTACCCAAAGTTACCTGCCTCTAGGAGATTTAGACTAAAATTCATTTCCCCAAACTAAAGATGTCTCTGATTTAGTCTCAGTAATTAATTCAGTCAGTTGTTTTAATACTAAATGCTTTTACATCACTTTGTAACATGTCCAATTTTTCTTCCCATCTCTCCCCTCCCCTCACCCCCTAATACCTTGCATTCTAATTAACCCTTCCCTCAATGAGCCCTCCCTTCTATCACACCCCAACCTTCCCTTATCCCCATCTTCTCTCTTTTCTTGTAGGGTAAGATAAAATTCTATACCCCATTACCTGTGTTTCTTATTTCCCAGTTATGTGCAGTAATAATTCTCAGCATTCGTTTCTAATACTTTGAATTCCACCTTCTTTCCCTCCCTCCTTTACCCATCCACACTGAGAAGGCAAGCAGTTCAATACAGGCTATATATGTGTCATTTTGCAAAAGACTTCCATAATAATCATGTTGTGTAATACTAACTATATGGCCCTCTATCCTACTCTATCCCCCCTTATTTTTTTATTCCCTCATTTGACCTTGTCCCTTCCCAAAAGTGTTTATTTTTAGTTACTCCCTTCTCCCATTTGCCCTCCCTTTTATCATTCCCCTCACCCCACTTGTCACCTCCTCCTCTACTTTCCTGTAGTATAAGATAGATTTTCATACCAAATTTTGTGAGCATGTTATTCCCTCCTTAAGCCATATGAGGAGAGAGTAGCTTCACTTTCCCCCTCTCCCTTTCTCCCTTTTCTCCTTCATTGAACAAGATTTTTCTTTATCTCTTTTATGAGTTATAACCTGCCCCATTCCATTTCTCTCTTTTTCCTCCCAGTAGTTTCCTCCCTCACCCCTTAATTTTTATTTTATATCTTTTTTTTGTGGATATCATCTCTTCTGATTCAACACAGCCTGTACTCTCTGTCTGTGTGTGTGTGTGTGTGTGTGTGTATATGTACAATCCCTCCACCTACTCAAATACTGAGAAAATTCTCAAGAATTATAAATATTTTCCTTCCATGTAGGAATGTAAACAGTTCAGCTTTAGAAAGTCTTTTATGATTTCACTTTCCTGTTTACCTTTTCAAGCTTCTCTTGATTCTTGTGTTTGAAAGTCAAATTTTCTATACAGTTCTGGTCTTTTCAACATGAATGCTTGAAAGTCCTTTGTATCATTGAATGACCATTTATTCCCCTGAAGTATTATACTCAGTTTTGCTGGGTAGGTGATTCTTGGTCTTAATCCCAGTTCCTTTGACTTCCTTTGATCCCTTCATGTTGCAGCTGCTAGATTCTGTGTTATCCTGATTGTATTTCCACAATACTAGAATTGTTTCTTTCTAGCTGCTTGTAGTATTTTCTCCTTGACCTGGGAACTCTGAAATTTGACCACAATATTCCTAGGTGTTTCTCTTTTCAGATCTCTTTCAGGAGGTGATCAATGGATTCTTTCAATATTTATTTTGCCCTCTGGTTCTAAAATATCAGGACAGTTTTCCTTGATAATTTCATGGAAGATAATGTCTAGGCTCTTTTTTGATCATGGCTTTCAGGTAGTCCCAGAATTTTTAAATTGTGTCTTCTGGATCTATTTTCCAGGTCAGTTGTTTTTCCAACGTGATGTTTCACATTATCTTCTATTTTTTCAAACTTTTGGTTTTGTTTTCTAACTGCTTGGTTTATCTCATAGTCATTCATTTCCCTGAACTCAATTCTCTCTTTCAGAGAACTGTTTTGTTCAGTGAACTTTTGAACCTTCTCCTCCATTTGGCTAATTCTGCTTTTTAATGCCTCCTTCTCCTCATTGGCTTTTTGGACCTCTCTTTCCAATTGAGTTAGCCTCTTTTTAAAGGTGTTATTTTCCTAAGCATCTTTTTGGTTCTCCTTTAGCAAGCTGCTAATTCACTTTTCAAGCTCTTCTATTGCCTGGGCCTAGTTTAAGTTCACTTTGGAGGCCTAGGAGGCAGGGGTCTTAACTTCCTATGACAGTAAGCCTTGTTCTGAAAGGATGGGAAGAGATACCTGTTCACCAAGAAAGTAACCTTCTATGGTCTTATTTTTTTTCCCTTTTTTGGGCATTTTACCAGCCAGTTCCTTGACTTCTGAATCCTTTGTCAAGAGATTAGACTCAGCTGCTTGGTTCCCCTGGGCTTTGGGTGGGGGCAGGGCTGTCACTCAGGGCTGGGATTTAGATCAGCTCCTCCCTGCTGCAAGAGGCTTTAAGCTGAGCTGCCTGAACAATGGATCCAGGTTGTTTCCTGCCCTCTGTAGCTGCCTACAGTCTACTGGCATGGCCTCTACTGTCTTCTGGGGCTATTGCTGGAGAAATCCCATTCTCTCTTGCCCAGCTGGGAAAGCCTTCCCCCACTGACCTTTGGAGGTTTATTTGTCACTTGTGGGTTGAGGTATCTGGGACCTTCCCTGCTAGGAACTCTGCCTGGAGGTCTATTCAGGTCCTGTTCCTCCTAGTGCCACATGGCCAGGGCTGTGCTCCACTCCCCTCAGCATCCTGTGAGATAGACCTTTCCTGTTGGCCTTCTGGGTTATCTTTGGCTGGAAACCTCTCTCGCTCTGTTGTTCTGTGGCTTCTGCTGCTCTAGACTTTGAGAGTCCTTTTCATAGGTATTTTGTGGGCTGTGGGGGAAGCGCTAGAGTATATACATCTTTGTACTCCACCATCTTGGTTCCACCCCCCAGAGCCTGCAAGGTCAATTTTAAACTTCCAGACCAAAACTTGGCAGGACAAAATCTATAATAATTACTCAGAAGATTTTCCTCTCCCTTGCTTCCACAGATGATCCTTTAAGATATCTAATTGAAATCTTTTGTGCACCTCCCCAGATTGTATACGAATAAAAGGCACATTTAAATGATAGAACAAAGAACACTTCTATGTACCATTACTCAATGGAAGTGGAGAGTTCTTCTGTCTGTGTAACGGTGATGACCCCTGGGCTGCACTGCCTGGAGGCTGTGGGCTACCTTTCATCCTTCCCTTGAGGTTCTCTAGGAGAAACACTTTTTTATTCCATAACCAGCATTTATTATTAAGTGCCAGTTGCATGTCAGGCATGGTGCCAAGCAGAAAGTATGTAAAGAAAGGTCTCAAACAAAACAAAGAAAAACACTTGCCTTTGCCTTCTGGGATCCCACGATGCAATAGGAAAGACAACACAAAAACCACTATGGACAAATGAGCTAGAGAAAAGATAAATTGGACTTAATAATAGAGGAAAGGCACTAAAATTAAGAGAGGTGAGGAAAAACTTCTTGCACGAGGTGAAGTTTTGGTTGAGACTTGAAGGAAGCCAGGGAAAACAGGAACCAGAGAAGACTTTAAATGCCAAATAAAGTATTGTATATTTAGTCCTGCAGGTAATAGGGAATCACTGATGTTTATTGAGTAGGAAGGTGCCATGGTCAGACTTACACTAGGAAAACCACTTTGGCAGTTGAGCAAAAAGATAGGTTGGAATGGTTGGAATAGATAGGGTGAGAAAAGAATAGTGATGATGCCACCTGCCTCATGGCACACTGGGGGCTAGAAGGAGCCTTATCAACATTAAAGCATCAAGGAAATAGAAGTTATCATTGTTTTCATATACACTGTGGGGCAGAGACCCTCCTTCTGCCCTGGGAGGAAGGAATTGGGACTGGGGACAACACAGCCCTCCAATACTTCCCACAGCCTCTCCTCTGAGGCTGCTGCTAAGGAGGTTTGGGGTGTCTATTCTCTGCCTTTGTGCTCCTTACCAATAGAGTTCTCCCAGTTTTAGAGGTCCCCAACCCTAAATCTGTTTAACAAATTAACAGATTAGCTTTTACTAGGGAATAGATTTACTTCAAATACACAGCAAGAATAAACACAGAAACATCCCTCTAATACCTGGAGGCATAATCCCACCACTATATCACTCAGTTTCTGGGGAGTGGTATGGGATTAGGTTCATAGTTTAGCTCAGTTCTTATATAGCACAGTCCTGGTATGCTCCAAGTCCAAAGCCCCCATTGTGCTGACTTCTCAGGGTTCTTTCACTAGACCATTAGCAACATCTGGCTTACAATCCTGTCTTTGAGGTGACCATGGTCTAGTCCAGGGATTCCACTATCTATATCTAGACCTGAAAATGATAAGCAAGGCAGACCGAAAAGAAAGGTAAAAGAATGAACAAAAAAACCCCTAAGCTTTATTCTCTAGGCCACAGGGCCTAAAAGCAGGGGAGGAGGAAAAGGTATTTCTTCTGCCCCCTTCCTACCACCACCAGTTCAGTTTCTGGTGCCCTTGCTCTGGATGACCTTGAACCTTTACTTCTCTGGAACTGCCAGAAAAGGAAAGAAAATATCCCAGGTCTAGTCATGTATAAGCTACACAGAATATCTTCTCCTAGAAGCTGGTTTCTGGTATCTCCCATGTAGGTGCCTTCAAACTAGGTGATATGAGCATACACAAAGCCTGACTATGTATGCATTCTGCACTGTGAAAAAAATATATATGCTGAAGAACAGAGATTCAGACATTTTCTTATTTTTGCTTAACCCAAGCACCTCAAAACACTGGTCTGTTGGAAACCATCAGAAGATGTCAGACAGCTTTTCTGGATTAGTTCTCCCTGATGATACCAAATATTATAAGTAAATAATACAAGTAAAAACTACAAAATTCAGAAAAATCAGTGACAAGAAATGAAAGAACTTTGCCTAAGGTATTTCTTACAAACAAGCAAAAATGCCAGAGGGCTGATCGGACTAGTTTTGGATGCTTTCTCCATTGATTCTGCCTCTTCCTGATTCCACAGTCCTTTAATGGGACCAAGGGAATTGTGCATCCCTTTTGGTTGCTGTACTTTTAGGATCTGGATTTTGGAGTTAACTTGTTGACAATTTCATAGGGGCATTCATTCCACACTCTCAGGGCAGGTAGAAATCTGCCCTTCAGGGCCGTTCCTGCTCTCACTATATGTGATTCAGCACTAGATGGCCTCCAGATCAAGTGTGTATGCTACAATTTTAGGATTTTAAGTTTTGGCATCTAAGCCTATTGCAATGTTCTGGGAATGGGGGTGGTGTGGGGAGTGCAGGGTTAGGATGAGGGACACAATCCCATCATGGGGGGGAGTTGAAACCTGTGAATCAGATTATCCCTCAATCTTAAAAAAGGAAAGTGGGTAGCTATGGAGGAGTTTGGAGCCTAGGAAACAAACAAAAATATGTTGCTGACAAAAATTAATGCAACCTCAGAGGAAATAACCAAGTAGTGGGAATGAGTTATGGTATATAGGAAACTCAGCTGCCAAGATTTCTTAGAGCATTGTCAGCAGGGTCCAAGATGGCCCCTCTCCTGACTCCTTTGGGACTTCCCTCCACCTCCACCTCTTTTGTCCCACCCCTGTCTCTCCCCCATCCCCCCACCCCCGCAAGTCTAGTGACTGATGAAAATCATTTTGGAAACAGTAGTGGCGAGAAGAGTAGAACTGGTAAAAGAAAACAAATTGTACTACAGTGAGCACAGACTGCTACAGTATCTCTACTTACCAAACACCCCTTTATTTATCTAAGTCTTGATGTCTAATAGAACAGAGACCAGAAGCCCAGGGGCTGGGTTAGGACTGATGAGCTTTAGGGGTGCTGGGGACCCCAAAATACCAACAGTCCGGGTCATGCTGGAATGAATTCGACTCAAGCCTTCTTAAAGCCAAAGAAAACAAAGTTTATTAAAGATTCGCCTAATTGGGATGCCTTTTAAGGAACCTAAGTATTTGTAACACTTGTATTCACAAGCGGGCCAGGTAGAATCTCAGCTAGACAGAGTCTGAGCTGGATTGCATCTGAGCACCTTCATGGAGGCGAGATGGAACTATGGAACTAAATACAGTAAAGACTATAGAAGGTGGGGAAGGGAGGGCGGGGGCGTGGCAGGGTTCTGGCAGGGTTCTGGTAGTCCAGGGTGTCAGGAGGAGGGGTCTAGGAAGGGTGCAGAGGAGAAGTCCAAGGAGGGAATCCAAAGAGGGTCAAAGGCTGGAAACAGCTAGAGACTATCAGGAGACATGAGACAATGGAGCACCTTGATGGGAAGCAGGTGGGGTAAAAAAGAGGTAACAGACAATGGCCACAGATTTGAGTATGAAAAGCCAGGTTATGTGGGGAGATTCAAGGGGAGCTCAAAAGGGGCTCCCAGATTCTGAACCCCATCAGGACCACTGGACCTTCTGACAGGAAAGGATTTCCAATAATTAAACTTGCGTCAGTGGCATGATAGATAAATTAGCAGAGTGATGAAAATAGACAAAAACTAACTTGAGAAAAACATTCTAAGCAAACTCTGTCATAGCACAATTCCTGCCTGATGAAGGAACTTGAATCTAAAATCTCCTGAGGAGGGGAAAGATAGGACAATATACTATTCAGGGTTTCCTGAAAAGACAATGGAGCGATTCCAATAATCACCATAATAATTCAGAAGACCCATCAAAAAATTAATTGAAAACATAAAGGGAACAAAAACATTAATTAGATATAGCCCTCGGGGAAGAAGCAAAATGATCAACTTGTATCTATTAAGTGTCTACTCCGACAGAAGTTGCTGGGTTCTGGGAACAGAAGCACAGAGAATGAAACAATCCCTACTGACAAGGAGCTTGTATTTCAATAGTAAAGAAAAGTACATGTGAAAACATAAGTGTAATAAATACAAATATATACCAAGAAGTTACAAGGTAGCTTGGGAACGAGGACACTAGCAAGTAGAAGGAATCAGGGAAGACCTCATACAGATCGTGCCTCAGCTGAGCCCTAAAAAAAGACATGAGGACAGAGGTGAGGAGAGAGTACATTCCAGGCATGTGGGAAGGCCAATCTGGCTAGATCACAGAGGATGGGATGGGTAGAAATGCCCAATGAGGCTGAAAAGATAGTTTGGGGCCAGGTTGTGAAGGGCTTTGAAAACCAACAAGAGGAGTTTATATTTTCTCTGAGAGAAAATGAGAAACCACCGGGGCTGACTGAATAGAGGAGTTATATGATCAGATATATACTTAAGAAAAATTTCTTTGGCAGTCATGAATGGAATTGACTGAAGTAGGGAAAGACTTGAGGCAGAGACGTGAATTAGGAGACTGTTGGGATAATCTAGACAAAAGATGGTGAGGTCCTGAAGTAAGATGATAACTGTGTGAATAGACAGGAGTCAGAAATGATATTTGCTATGGAGGTAAGAAAAGCAAGAATTAGCAACTGACTAGACATGGGAGGAGGGAAAATGAGGACCCCAGGTTTGAAACCTTGGGGACTAGAAGGACAATAGTGCCTTCTACAAAAATGGGAAAGTTTGAAAGAGGGGAACGTTTGGAGAGAAAGATAATAAATTAAGTTTTGGACATGTTGACTTTAAGTTGTGAGATTAGGTACACTGATAGATGTAACTAAACATATCTGTCAACCATCTTCATAAAGATGATATTTAAATCCATGAGAGCTGATAAGTTGCTAAAGCAAAATAGTGTGGAGAGAGAAGAGGACATGGGACAGAACCTTGAGGAACACTTACAGTTAAAGTCTGTGAAATGGAAACTGAGAAGTGACACAAGTAGGAGGAGAATCAAGAGAAAGAAGACTGTCACCAAAACCCAGAGAAGAGAAAGTATCCAGGAGATTAGGATGGTCAACAATATTAAATTCTTCAAATAGGTTGAAAAGGATGAGAACTAAGAAAAGATCATCAGATTTAAAAATTAAGAGATCATTGCTAACTATGGTGAGAACAGTTTCAGACATCAGAGGTCAGAGTCCCAATTTCAAAGGATTGGTGAGTGAAAGGAACTGGGGGCAGTTATAATAGACAGCTTTTACAAGGTGTTTGGATGAGAAGGGAGGAGAGATATGGAACAATAGCTTGAAAGGATGATAGAGTTTAGGGAAGTTTGTTTTTTTAAGAATGGGAAGACAAGGATGTTTGAAGGCTATAGAAAAGAAATAAACTAATATGGAAACGTCAAGGATTCAAGAGAAAGGGGACATGATTGAAGATGAAATCTACTGGAGAAATGAGAGAAGGGATAAGTGCACATGTTGTATACATGCACAACAGGAATTGGCCTTGGCAAGGAGGAGGGTCCATTCAGAGGCTTCAGACTCTTCAGAGACTTGAAGGAAAAAAGAAGAGAGTGAGAGATGATATCAAAAGGTTTTGAGATGATGAGAATGGAAGAAGAGGAAACACATCAGATGGCCTCAGTTTTCTCAGTAAAATAAGAGACAGGATCTTCAGCTGAAGTGAGGCGGGGGAAGGGGGAAAGGAAAGGAGAGAGTGAGGCTTGAGGAGTGAGGAGATTTGGAATAATTTCAGTGGAGAGTGAGATAGGGAATCAATTAGAATAAAAGGGCTGTCTAGTTACACAGAGGGCCCACTTGAGGTTGGATAACATGAATTTGTAATGTGCTCAGTCAGAGTTTTTCCAGCTACATTAAGCAGCTGGTGAGTAGGAGCAGAGAAGCTAGATAGTGGGAGTAATCCAGAGCTGAAGTTTATGCCAAGAGAAGAGTGGCAAAGAACAATGTAGAGCTGAAGTGTCTAACTAAAGGGTTGAGAGTAAGAGAGAGGCAAGTACTGTCAGAGCAGGGGTAAATGGCCCAAGAAAGTACCAAGGAGGAGAGGGATGGAAGAATATGTTTAGGAGAGAAGAGGCACAGAGAGAGGTGGTCAGACAGGAAGATGTCAGAGTTTACCATTAGAAAATTGGGGAATTGTTGTATTATAGCCAGATGCCATCCTTACATCAAAGAACATATTTGCAGCAGCAAAGGGAAAAGCCTCTTCAGAGCCCAAAGAGGGAATATTCAGAACAGTATAAGATTAGTCCATAGTTACAAAAAAATTAGGAAAAATTGTAATATGATATTAGAAAGAGCAAATGAGATTGGTTCACACCCAAAACTAATATATCCTCCAAAACTGAATGTAAACAGAAAATGAAACAACTGGATTTCAGTAAAAGGGAAGGGCTTAAGTTATTTCTTTATGAAGCACATGTAAACTAACCAAATAGTAGAAAGCTAAATACTTTAATAATGAAAGGCTAAAAAGATGAAACTTTTCTTTTCATGTGTCCAGAGCTAGACATGGACATGAATGTGGAGTAAGAAAATATTTCTGCTTGTCGTTTCTTTTTTCTTTTTAAAAAAACTCCAATATTGAGTGACAATGAGAAAACAGTTACAGTTGATTAAAGAACCCAAGAGAAAAATGGGTACAAAACAATAATAACAACTAAAAAACTTAGAGGAGACTTTGTGGAGGAAAAACTGTCACCTTCCTGTCACCTTAATCAATTATAGAATTCACAGAATTTCAGAATTGGCAGTACCTGTGGAGGCCATGTAATCCAACCTTTCCCTGAATAAGAATCCCCTCTTCCTCATACTCAAAGTGTCATCCAACCTTTGCTTAAAGATCTCCAAGAGAGAAAACACATATCTCCTGAGAGAGTGCATTTCTCTTCCAAAAAACTTCCATTGTTGGGGGGCGGAGCCAAGATGGCGGAGTAGAAAGACGCACATACACATAGCTCTGAACCCACAACCCATAGAATGGCTACAGGGAAGTAACTCACGGCGAATTCCACACCCAGAGGCCACGGAACATTGGAGCGAGGGAGATTTCTGTTCCAGAGAGACCTGCAAACCTCTCGCGGGGGGTTCCTTCGCGCTGCGGACTGGGCGCCGGGACTGGGAGCTGAGTGCAGCCCTGCCGCGGCCGCGGCACCGAGAGGAAAGGATCCGAGCGGGCTTCACGGACGGGATCTCCAGCGGCCACGCGGGTCCCTCCACCCACAGAGGGATCTGCAAACCTCTCGCAAAAGGTCCATCGCGCTGCAGACACAAAGCCCAGCCCAGACCTGCTGCGGCCACTGCTGCGGCCACTGCTGCGGCACCGAGAGAAACAGATCCGAGCAGGCTTCAGGGACGGGATCTCCAGCGGCCGCACAAGTCCCTCCACCCACAGGTGACAGGGGTGGGTGAGAGAGTCTCTTTGGCGGGTCGAGAGGGGAGTGGGGTGCCCCCATAATTCAGGCCCCCCCCCGGGAGGTAGAAGCTGAGAGGTGGCTGCAGACAGGGGCTCCCCAAGCGGGCGGGAGCCTGAATCCATTGCGGAAGGTCTGTGCATAAACCCCCTGAGGGAACTGAGCCTGAGAGGTGGCCCTGCCCCAACCTCAGCACCAGAACATAATCTCATACTGAATAGCAGCCCTGCCCCCGCCAAAAGCCCTGAGGCTGGAAGCAGCATTTGAATCTCAGACCACAAACACGGGCTGGGAGGATCAGGAGGTGAGGTGGGTGTGAGGAAAATATTCAGAGGTCAAGTCACTGGCTGGGAAAATGCCCAGAAAAGGGAAAAGAAATAAGACTATAGAAGGTTACTTTCTTGGCGAACAGGCATTTCCTCCCTTCCTTTCTGATGAGGAAGAACAATGCTTACCATCAGGCAAAGACACAGAAATCAAGGCTTCTGTGTCCCAGCCCACCCAATGGGCTCAGGCCATGGAAGAGCTCAAAAAGAATTTTGAAAATCAAGTTAGAGAGGTGGAGGAAAAGCTGGGAAGAGAAATGAGAGACATGAAGTCAAAGCATGAACAGCAGATCAGCTCCCTGCTAAGGGAGACCCAAAAAAATGTTGAAGAAATTAACACCTTGAAAACTAGCCTAACTCAATTGGCAAAAGAGGTTCAAAAAGCCAATGAGGAGAAGAATGCTTTCAAAAGCAGAATTAGCCAAATGGAAAAGGAGATTCAAAAGCTCACTGAAGAAAATAGTTCTTTCAAAATTAGAATGGCACAGATGGAGGCTAATGACTTTATGCAAAACCAAGAAATCACAGAACAAAGAGAGAAGAATGGAAAAATGGAAGATAATGTGAAATATCTCATTGGAAAAACAACAGACCTGGAAAATAGATCCAGGAGAGACAATTTAAAAATTATGGGACTACCTGAAAGCCATGATCAAAAGAAGAGCCTAGACATCATCTTTCATGAAATTATCAAGGAAAACTGCCCTGAGATTCTAGAACCAGAGGGCAAAATAAATATTCAAGGAATCCGCAGAACACCGCCTGAAAGAGATCCAAAAAGAGAAACTCCTAGGAACATTGTGGCCAAATTCCAGAGTTCCCAGGTCAAGGAGAAAATACTGCAGGCAGCTAGAAAGAAACAATTCAAGTATTGTGGAAATACAATCAGGATAACACAAGATCTAGCAGCCTCTACTTTAAGGGATCGAAGGGCATGGAACAGTATATTCCAGAAGTCAAAGGAACTAGGACTAAGACCAAGAATCACCTACCCAGCAAAACTGACAATAATACTTCAGGGGAAAAAATGGTCTTTCAATGAAATAGAAGATTTTCAAGTATTCTTGATGAAAAGACCAGAGCTGAAAAGAAAATTTGACTTTCAAACACAAGAATGAAGAGAACCATGAAAAGGTGAACAGTAAAGTGAAGTCATAAGGGACTTACTAAAGCTGAACTATTTACATTCCTACATGGAAAGACAATATTTGTAACTCTTGAAACATTTCAGTATCTGGGTACTGGGTGGGATTACACATGCACACACGCTCACATACATAGAGACAGAGTGCACAGAGTGAATTGAATAGGATGGGATCATATCTTTAAAACAAAATGAAATCAAGCAGTGAGAGAGAAATATATTGGGAAGAGAAAGGGAGAAATTGAATGGGGCAAATTATCTCTCATAAAAGAGGCAATCAAAAGACTCATTGGTGGAGGGATAAAGAGGGGAGGTGAGAGAAAAACATGAAGTCTACTCTCATCACATTCCACTAAAGAAAAGAATAAAGTGCACACTCATTTTGGTAGGAAAACCTATCTCACAATACAGGAAAGTGGGGGATAAGGGGACAAGCAGGGTGGGGGGGATGATAGAAGGGAGGGCATGAGGAGGAGAGTGCAATTCGAGGTCGACACTCATGGGGAGGGATAGGATCAAAGGAGAATAGAAGTAATGGGGGACAGGATAGGATGGAGGGAAATATAGTTAGTCCTATACAACACAACTATTATGGAGGTCATTTGCAAAACTACACGGATATGGCCTATATTGAATTGCTTGCCTTCCAAGGGGAGGGGGTGGGGAGGGAGGGAGGAAGAGAAGTTGGAACTCAAAGTGTTAGGATCAACTGTCGAGTAATGTTCTTGCCACTAGGAAATGGGAAAGACAGGTAAAGGGGTATAGAAGGCTATCTGCCCCTACAGGACAGGGGAGAAGATGGAGACAAGGGCAGAGAGGGATGATAGAAGAGAGAGCAGATTGGTCATAGGGGCAATTAGAATGCTTGGTGTTTGGGGGGGGGAGGGGATAAAAGGGGAGAAAATTTGTAACCCAAAATTTTGTGAAAATGAATGTTAAAAGTTAAATAAATAAATTTAATAAAAAAAAAAAAAAACTTCCATTGTTGGTCAACAATTATTTATTTATTAAGCACCTGAAACAATACTGAGGGATAGAGGAAATGGTGGTCCCATTGAGGAGGAAGAATAGGTATAGAAGGAGAGGTAGAATGAGAGGAGGTTATGGTTGGATAGGAGAATGTCAGAATTTCTAATTAGGGATGTGGAACACAAGTAATGGCAAAATCTAGTCTGCAACCATCCCTAATTGTGGTTGAGATGGAGTGGAGAAGTAGGTCATAGGAAGGGGTTAAGGAAATGGGAGGTTAGAGAGTCTGAGGGAATATATATGTAGGTATTAAAGTATCCTACTGTGAGGGCAGAAGTTGATAAGGAGAGTAAGATGGTGAGTCAGATACTTGACTCCCTGAGAAAGGAAGGAGAATGACCTTGGAGTTAATGTAATACAGATACCATCATTGTTATTAGGTGGACTTCAAAAGGAAAAAGGTTACTGAGTGAAGGAAACAAAGAAAGAATCTAGAAGTGTTAACAGGAGTCAAGGAGTATTCCAAGTCACCATAAAGGACCAATGTGAGGGAGGAGGGGAAATGAGAGAAGGTACAGCCAGTGCTGGAAAGAGCAGCTGGGGATGCAGTGTTGTCAATGGGAAACGAAAACTGGGTGACGGCTAATAGATGGAAAGATTGTGAGAGAAGTCAAGCATGAAGAGGAGGTTATTAGCCATGGAGCATGAATTCCACAGGGCACAATGGAAGGGATGGACAGACTGGGATTAGAATATGGATAAGATTGGGTTGGGGATGATGGTGATGAGAAAATAATAGAAGGAAACAGAGGACAGTTCTATTCTAAGTAGACATTGATGAATTATTACAAGGATTAAACAGACATTGATGAATTATTACAAGGATAGGGAAAGAAATACAAGAAGCAATAGGAAGGGGTAATAGTAGGTGGCAGATGGGAAAGGAAACAGTTTCCAAGGAATACTGCACGTGGTTGTGCCAGGGCTGAGTCTGTTCCTTTGCCTGGGAAGATGGTGAAGGTAGGCACGGTGGGGTGGGGCAGGGGCACTCAGAAATTTTTCCTTATGTCTAATATTTGCCTCCTGCAACTACTTCCCTTGGTTGTCAATTCTGTCCTCTAGAGCCAAGCATAACAAATCTAATTTTTAATTCTACTAAAACATTTCAAATATTTTAAGATAGCTATTATAGTCCCCTCCAGTTCCTCTCAAGGGTATACATCCCAAGATATTTCAACTAATCTTTGTATTGTATCAAAATCTTTGACTCCTTCTCACTGTTTTCTAGCTTCCTGAATTGTGCTACCCAGAAAGGAACACAATATTCCATATATGAACTATCTCTCTAGTCCCAAACATTATACCTCTCAGTTTAGTTCATAATTACACAATGTTGATTCTCATTGACCTTGAAACTCACTAAATCCTCTCAGATCTTATCAGATGAACTGTTGTGTAGTTATGCCTCCTCTATCTTTTATTTGTGAGGTTAAGTTCTATCTCTATTGAAGAAATTTTTCCTTACTAAATTTTTTTCTTTTCTCGATAAATTCCTGGGGTCACAAACATTTTCTTCTTCCATACCTTCACCTTCAATTCACTTCTTATCCTTTTGCAATCTGTCTTCCAATTCTACTGGTCTCCTAATTTACCACTAATTTCTTATCAATATTTTAGGTGGCATCTCCCCCTGATTCTTTGCATAGGTGGGGAACTTTGAGTGTGGAATACTGCATGCACATAACATCAGAATTTTTTGATATTTTGGTCAGTTTTGCTTAATTCTCCACCCTTCCTTTATTGTTTCTCATTATAAAGAATAGTTCCTAATATTATAAGAAAACAAAGTGGGGAGAAATTTACATTGGGAAGTGTAAATGAAAATCAAAGTCTGTCAATAAAAATTAATTTTAAAATATATATACGGTAGGATTACATAGAAGAATGCAGCTCAGTTAGAAAGAAACAAAGAATGAGACAGGAGCTCAGATAATGACTGATCAGGAATTAAGGTAGATGAAAAGCTTTCAGTTTTTTCTTCTGCCTTCAGAGTGATGAGAAAGTAAGCACATTGTGGGGCACATAAAAGAACAGAGTGACTGTTTATAGCCAAAAGAAAGGGAAAGATTTGAAAACAGCATAACGTGACTCCACAAAAACAGTAATGCTGTGTGGGGGAGGTTTGCATACTTCAGGGGATCACATTCTACAAGAGTGGGTCATGTGTCTTGATACTAACTCCCATTAGGAAGGAGAAAGTGGTCAAGTATGTGGGAAGTAATGATTCAGTGAACAGAACAGGAATTCACAGATTCACAAGAAGGACAGCATGATATCATAAGGACTAAGCAATGAGGGTAAAGACAACAGGAGTTAACAGTTCATCCCCTAAATTGGGATTAAGAAACATTAATTTGCCCTGCTGCTTCATCAAAAATGAAAATATATTCTTGAAAATCTTAGAAGGGAAAAAGAGTTAGAAAGAAAATAACACTTTCTGGAAAGAATGGACACTGCAAATTAGAATCAAGAGAGAATAGACAAGGTGTGGGGAAATTAGTTAGGTAGCACATTTATCTAAGCTGGGAAATGGAAGAGTTAAGCAGAAGAGAAAATAATAAAAGTAAAATAAGTAGTTCAAGAGCTTGGGCAGGGTAATGGGAGAGCTGAGACATCATTCACATTCTCAGGTAGTCCACTTTATCTTATATTATCTCTCCTTGATCTGTTTTCCAGGCTATTCATTTTTCCTATAAGATATTTCACATCTTCTTCTATCTTTTCAGTCTTTTGACTTTGTTTCTTGATGTCTTATGGACTTAGTAGCTTCCATTTGGCCACTTCTAATTTTCAAGAAGTTACTTTCTTCAGGAAGGTTTTGACAGCTTTATCAAGCTGCAAATTCCTTTTTCATGTCTTTCTTCTATAACTCTCATTTGGTTTTTAAACATCATTTCTAGCACCTTTTGTTGTTTAACTCTCCCATTCTTGTTGGGCTTGTGCCCATTCTTCAATTTTTCTTTGAGGGTTTGCTTATAGAAATTTTTAAGTCATTGTCTTCTTCTGTGTTTGTATCTTGAGCTTCCCTGTCGCTGTAGTAGTTCTTTATGGTCAGCTTATTTTTTTGTTTGCTCATTCTTCCAGACTACTTCTTAACTTTGGACTTCATGTAGTTTCTAGGTTCTGCATGCTTCTGAGAGGGATGCCTCATTTAAATGTCTGTCCTTTCATGTTCTTCTTCTGCTTTCATAACTCATTCTGGAGGCTTCAAGTTTTTAGTGCTCCAAAATGAGTATGATCTGAAGAGAAAGGTCTGTTCATTGCCCTCCTGGTCCGACCTTTGCAAGTTCCTGACTGAGGTTTGGGTCTTTTGGCTTGTGTGTAGTCAGTAGACTGATGGTGGGCCTAAGGCACAGGAGACTGCAGATTTGTAGCAGCTAAACTACTGGCCCATCTTTGATCTAGGACTCTTTTCCTGGTTATTCCACTGAAGCCTTAAAAGCTGGACTAAATACTAAAACTGAGTCCCTTCTGGTCTTCTCCTGGGCTCAGTCACACAGCTATATTTCTAGAACTTGTTTCTTGCTTAGTACACAGTGGCCCTGTTCCTCTAACTCTTGGACCCATGACCTAGAGCTGGGTAGTGGGTGCCCAGATGGCATGGATTTCTATACCCAGCATTCAAGGATTTCCTGGGATCTCCTCTTCCATCAGTGATTCTTACCTTAGTGTTGTATCTTGATCCTCTTTCTTTCCTTTGGAGCTGGAATGCTCTCCATCACTGACATGCTCCTAGCCAATCCTCCATTCTTCAGCATCTACAGACCTCTCTGTCTGTCTCCCTAGTTCCCTGGCCTGGAGAAATGACTCATTCTGACTTTGGACTGGAGACTTTTCTAGATTGAAATGTGCTAAACCAACTAAACCAGCAGTTTGTGTGGGATATGACTGACCTTTCTAGTAAATTTGATTTGAATACAAATTGGTCACAGTGAATAATTTTCTGAATATTTATTAACATATTTCTTTAGACCACTTGCAAAGGTTTTATTAAATACTTTTCCCCTGAGAGATAGAATCAAATTGATGGAGTAAAAAGCATTTTTGCCAAAACCTTCCTGAAGAAAGTAACTCCTTGAAAGTTAAAAATGGCCAAATGGAAGCTAATAAGTCCACAAAACATCAAGAAACAAATTCAAAAGACTGAAAATATAGAAGAAGATGTGAAATATCTTATAGGAAAAATGAATAGCCTGGAAAACAGATTAAGGAGAGATAATGTGCTAGGTGAGGTTGGCAAAAATGCTTCTTACTCTCTCAATATGATTCTTCCTCTCAGGGCAAAAGTCTTTTAATAAAACCTTTGCAAGTAATCTAAAGAAATATATTAATAAATATTCGGAAAATTATTCACTATGACCAAATTGGATTCAAACCAAGTCTGCTGGAAAGTTTAGTCCTACCCCACACAAACTGCTGGGTTTTTTTCTTAAAATAATTTGAATAATTTCTTAAAATAAATTGAAACTATTCTTTAGACTTAACTGGCTCAGGGGACTAAGACTTATCCATAGTTATAGCCTCCTGGTGGCCTAAACACAAAAAGGCCAGCAGTATTCCCTCATGCTTCTGAGGCCCAGCTGAGTCAGTGCTAATATCTTTCTCCTGCTATAGCTAAGCAAATTTTCTTTTTTTTTTTTTTAATTATTTATTTTTAACACAGTTTATAACAGAAAAAGCAATTCCAACTTTTGGTCAGGTGATACTTCTTTTTAAAGCATTTACAATATGGACCACAAAAGAATTTTTTTTTTTAAACATTAACCAACTGAGACACAAAGAATATTTATGTTGCTAACTTCACAAGCTCTTGACCTAATTGTCTCCACAGTATTACTAAAAATTAAAGGACCCTAATTTATTGTTGTTGGTCTAAAGTCCTATGCCTAATAGCTTAATTTTAGACAACCTTGGATGTTCCCCTACCCATAATCTATAATTGAATAGATCTGGTATTAAGCTTACAAACCTTTTGACTATAGGAAATTGCCACCAAGAGTAGGGACACTGCAGAGATACAATATCTCCCCAATTTCATGTCAATTCCAGGCAGGATTAGATTATCCACTTGCCTTCAGTCAAGCTTAAAGTCTGCCAGGTGTCAGTGGGGAAATTGAGTCAGGAGAATCCCACCTCAGCCCATGCTGAACAGCCACTTTCCCACCCTTCCTTTGAGATCACCTTAAGCAGTTCATACCAGCATCTCATCAGCTTACTGGCATCATGGATTGGAGGCTCAGATCGCCTTTCTTGCTACCCATACCTGGACTTAGACTCAGAAGAACGTTCACTTAATAGTTCCATAGCATCTAAAAATGGCAAGTTCCAATAACCAGGTTTCAAATATGATTATAGTTTCACTTTGGCTAAGGAATATCTTTTGAGGCAAGTCTTAATTGGCTTACATGCCTTTCTATACCTGTTCTAGTTTCTGATTAAATGGCAATCATAAAATCAAATTTACCATTAAAACCTTGACTTTTCCATCAATGCCAAATTTTACCTGAGGTTACCTTCCTCTAGGAAATTTAGACTGAAATTCTTTTCTCCAAACTAAAGATGTCATTGATTTATTCTCAGTAATTAATTCAGTCTATTGTTTTGATACTAATTGCTTTTACCTCACTTTGTAACATGTCCAATTTTTCTCCCCATCACTCCCCTCCCCCTGCTTCCTAATACCTTGCATTCTGATTACTCCTTCCATCAATGTACCCTCCCCTCCATCACACCCCACCCCTCTCCTATCCCCATCTTCTCTCTTTTCTTGCAGGGCAAAATAAATTTCCATACCCCTATCCCTGTAGTTCTTATTTCCCGATTATATGCAATAAAAATTCTCAACGTTCGTTTCTAATACTTTGAATTCCAACTTCTCTCCCTCCCCCCTTTCCTCTCCAGCCCCACTGAGAAAGGAAGCAACTCAATACAGATTAAATATGTGTTCTTTTGCAAAAGACTTCCATAATAATTATGTTGTGTAATACTAATTATATTGCCCTCTGTCCTACCCTATCCCCCCTTGTTTTTCCCCCCTACAATTGACCTTGTCCCTTCTTGAAAGTGTTTATTTCTAGTGACTCCCTTCTCCCATTTGCTCTCCCTTCTAACATTCCCCTCACTCCACTTGTCACCTCCTCTCCTACTTTCCTGTGGTATGATATAAATTTTCATATCAAATTTAGTGAGCATGTTATTCCCTCTTTCAGCCACATATGGGGGGAGTAGCTTTATTTTTCCCCCCTCTTCCCTTCTCCCTTATCTCCTCCATGGAATAAGATTTTTCTTATCTCTTTTATGAGTTACAGCCTGCCCCATTCCATTACTCCCTTTCTCTTCCCGGAATTTTCCTTCTTCACCCCTTAATTTTTATTTTATTTTATTTTATTTTTGTGTGTGTGTGGATATCATCTCTTCTGTTATAACACACCCTGTACTCTCTATCTATCTATGTGTATGTGTGTGTGTGTGTGTGTGTATGTACAATCTCTCCAATTAACCAAATACTGAGAAAAGATTCAAGAGTTAAAAATATTTTCTTTCCATGTAGTAATGTAAACAGTTCAGCTTTAGAGAGTCTTTTATGATTTTTCTTTTCTTTTTACCTTTTCATGCTTCTCTTGATTTTTGCCTTGGGATGTCAGATTTTTAAATACAGATCTGGTCTTTTCCTCAACATGAATTCATGAAAGTCATCTATATCACTGAATGACCAATTTTTCCCTTGAAGTATTATATTCAGATTTGCTGGGTAGGTGATTCTTGGTTTCAATCCTAGTTCCTTTGACTTCTGAAATATCCCATTCCAAGCCCTTCAATCCCTTAATGTTAAAGCTGCCGGATCCTGTGTTACCCTGATTGTATTTCCGCAGTACTCAAATTGTTTCTTTCTAGCTGCTTGCAGTATTTTCTCCTTGATCTGGGAACTCTGAAATTTTGGCCACAATATTCCTAGGAGTTTCTCTGTTTGGGGTTTCTTTCAGGAGGTGATCAGTGAATTCTTTCAATATCCATTTTGCCCTCTGATTCTATAACATCAGGGCAGTTTTCCTTGATAATTTCATGGAAGATAATGTCTAGGCTCTTTTTTTGATCATGGCTTTCAGGTAGTCCAATAATTTTTAAATTATTTCTCCTGGATCTATTTTCCAGGTCAGTTGTTTTTCCAATGAGTTGTTTCACATTATCTTCTATTTTTTTAAATTTTTGGTTTTGTTTACTAACTTCTTGGTTTAACTCATAGTCATTCATTTCCCTGAACTCAATTCTCTCTTTCAATGAATTATTTTGTTCAGTGAGATTTTGAACCTTCTCCTCCATTTGGGTAATTCTGCTTTTTAAAACCTCCTTCTCCTCGTTGGCTTTTTGGACCTCTTTTTCCAATTGAGTTAGCCTCTTTTAAAAGCTGTTATTTTCCTCAGCATTTTTTTGGTTCTCCTTTAGTTAGCTGCTAACTTGTTTTTTTAAGGTCTTCTATTGCCTGAGCCCAGTTTAAGTTCCCTCTGGGCAGAGGCCTTGACTTCCTCTGACAGTATACCTTGTTCTTCCTCACCCGAAAGGATTGGGGGAGACACCTGTTCCCCAAGAAAGTAACCTTCTATGGTCTTATTTTTTTCCCTTTTTGGGGCATTTTCCCAACCATTTACCTGACTTCTGAGTTTCCTCTCCACAACCACCTGCCTCCAGTTCTGCCCAGACAGTGCTTGGGGGCTGAGATTCAAATGAGTTGCTCCCAAGCCTCAGGGGCTTTCATTGGGGGTGGGGCTGCTATTAAGTGTGAGATTAAGTTCAGCTGCTCAGGTGGGGGCAGGGCTTATTTCCTTTTACCCTTAACTTCATCGTCATATTTTAACACAATGAGATATTAAATACATTCTAATTTCTAACTGAACGTTAACAAAAATCAGTCAAAAATCCCTATATTGAGGGAAAAAACCACAACTGCCTTGAATTATACCATAAAAGAAAATCAGGGTTTGACAGACTCATTGGGGAAATTCAGGAAGAGATAAAAAGATGATGATCCTTCATAGAGTACCATAACTATCTTCAGTTATGTTTTGGATATGTTTTGCTTCTGAAGCTATCAGTGGACTGATGTAACTATTAATGCATCTTAAGTAAGACTCAAAAAGATTTTTTAACATTGGATCATACTCACCTTACTTAAAGGAATAAAAATAATGTAATGGAAAGTTAATAGTTACCCATTAAGGGCTCCCTTTTTCATAAGAACTGCTGAGATATTTTATGTTAAAGCCACTTACTGCAGCTGAGGACTTTGTGTGAATTCCTACATTTAGTTACAAAGGCCTATCAAAAAGAATAATTATTATTTGATAAAGTTGTTTAGTATTTCAAGTAGTTTTTTACTTGATATTCTAGGATTCTCTAAGTATACCATTATATCATCTGCAAAGAGTGATAGCCCAGTTTCTTCTTTGCCTCTTCTAATTCTGAAGTGGGAACTCTCAAAGCAAAGAAAATAAACTTCAGGCTTCACAATCTTGCCCAAGAAAAGCCATCTTTACCTTGATCTGGGTATAAACAAACAGGAATCATGTTTAGAGATATCTTTTTTGGTCATGCTATCTCATCTAGGAAATGGAAAAATGAATTACGACTTTAATTAGACTGCAGTCAACGACACACTAAAAATGGAGGTAAGCCAGTTATGTAGCAAATAACAAGTTAGACAACCTGTGCTTGTATTCTTATATATGAAAAGAATCAGAACAAGACCTCCATTGAGTTGGGTGGTTACTTTATGGAGGCTACACAGAAAGATACGGATAAACATGGGACATGATTGATAAGGTGTGGAAAGAATCCAATTGATAATGACAGAAAGAACACCAACACACACCACTAAGATCAATAGATACTTCTATTTCCCTTGGTTTATAAAGAAAGGTATTTTTTTAAAAGAGTACTGGCAAATTTCCTTATAAAGAAACTTTGTTACCCAAGGCTTCACTAATTCAGGCACCCCTATAGAGCACAGGACAGTTGTCTATAGGGCTCATCAGTGCTTGATGCTTTGTGCTCTCTTTACCAGCACCTCTACAATCCCTATCCTTACTATTGTGATTTCAGAAGATTCTGTAACAAGTTCACAAGAGGCCCATTGTTCCATAAAAAATGGTTCTGGTGGTCACCCGCAGGTTCTAGGCCTTCCCTGCTTTCTTAAATAGGAAGGCTACCTTCATCTCTGCCTATAGGCCGAGTTGGACAAGCATCACCTAGGGCTGTAAGAGAACTGAGAATTAGTAGTGCAAGCAGGGATTGATTCATCATGCCAATCAAACCCGTTGGCTGGATATGTGGCCAAGTAGTGAAGAACTTTTCTGGAAGAAGTATACACAATCTTGTTCAGATGGGAGGGAGTGGGGATGTGGGAAATGGATAGAAATTCCTCAAGACTTTCTTATTTTCTCAGTCTCCAAGGAATGGCCACCTACATATGCTGCATTCTTTGGGAATGTGTTGGGGAGTATATTTTTAGTTAAGATATTTCTCTGGCTTCTTTTCATCTCTCAGTTGAGGGATTACAGAAAGCAGTCATGGACCTTCTAGACGAGTATAAGGATGAATTTCCCACCGTGTTAAGATTATCACAATCAAACCAGGTAAGGTGACTTTCTAACTTTGAAAGGGGATCTTCTTTTCAAAAGACAAATGAATATTGTATTTTTCTTACCACTTGTTGGATACTTGATTGTGAGGCTAAATGCAGAAAGACACAAGAAAGATTGATAGCTCAAATATAAGGCAAAAATGTTGCAAATTTCAGCTCATAAAGACTCCCTAAATTTTAAACCACTATAAGGGTTCCAACCTAAGGAAAGAAGAGAAGGTCATGGACCCAGAAAAAATAACTTACAAATGTTAGGAATTTGATCCAAGAAAAATCAACCAAAGGTCAAGAAAAAAACGACTCCTATGATTCTGTTTATTATGGTTAACAGAAATCAACATGATATAGGTGACAATGTAAAACAAGATAGGAAATTTCACTATCCTCAAGACAAACAAGATACAGTTCACTTAAGATTTAATTAATGTAAAATAAAAATGCATCTATACATACTCCAAGTAAAGCTTAATTGAATTAAAGTAAATGTGATAGGAAAAATAATAATGGGAAAAGATAAAATGTGGTGGGCATACATTACCCCTTCAGTCAATAAATGTTTATTAGGTACCACTATGTGCTAAGCACTGGGAATACCAAAAAGGAAAAGAAAAGAAAAGAAAAAAGGCAAAAAAATGTGGATAAAAGGTGTTAAAAGACTTATGCTCAAGAGACATTAGTATGGAACCCTCTGAGTAAATGAAGGGATTTGGAAGAGAAATGTGGGCCAATGATTGTTTTACACTGGCCAGGAAGAAAGATAGCTTATTTATGAAAGGTGAATAATCTGGTTTGCCAGAAATGTTCATACTTTAGAGTGGAGAAGGCTTTACCATAGTTTGGGAGAAAATATTCTTCAAAAAGTATCCATTTACTTGATAATATCCCATTAGCAACCTTAACTAGCTGAAATAATGCCAAAATTCATGTTGAGACATTTAAAATAAACATTTCAGCATATTAGGCTACTAAATAAACTTACATAAAAATATCTATGTGATGCAGAGGTGTTTATTTGCACTGAATTTTTAAAAACTCAAATACTTAAAGTGTAGGGATAACAGCAAAAATTAATTGAGGAATGGCTCATTTTGTTTCACTGGTTAGAATAAAGTATAGCAATACTAAGTGATTTCTCAGGTTTAATTTTCTATTAGAAATTAAAGAATCATATCTTTAGAGTTGGTGAAGCATTTAGAAGCTATGGAGCCTGAGCCCCTCATTTTACAGATGAGGAAAAGTAATCATGACCTGTTCAGGGTCATACAGTCAATAATTGTAGGAGGCAGGATTTGAAGTCAAGTCATCCTCACTCCAAATCCAGTGAACTATTATTCACTAGGGCTGATGAGGTACCATTATAACTTATATCATGATATAACATGTTCTGGTGTTGCCAAAATGTTTCTGATTCAGGATATTCTTGTTTTATAATTTAGTTTGGAGTAGTAGATAGAGTCTGGGTTTGAAGTTACAAAGACCTGGGTTTAAATTCCAACCCCACCAACCCCATGACACTGGGCAAACCACTTAACCTCTTCATGTCCCAGATTAAGACTCATTTGCTAAGTCATAAAGGGTTTCTTGTTGGTAGAGGATGTTCCCAATCTACACTGGAAGATTCCATGAAATTCCATTGCAAATCCTTGAATCTTGTGGGATTTGTCATTTATCCCACAGATGTTATCATATACAGGAAATAATGGGGATACAAAGTTGTATGAGATTTTGTGTCGGCCCTCAAGGAGCTTTCTGATCATGTACCAGTTACTTTTCAAAGGTTTGTTTTTCAGAAAACAGATGTGGTCCCGAAAGCATCCAAAACAAGAATGGCTATCAATCTAGCTAAGATACATGCAGGATCAGTCCTCCAAGGGTTACATAAGATATCCAGATCATCAAAATCAGTTGCCAAACTTTTGCAGCCTCAACTTGCCCATAGGCTTTTAGAACTAAAGAACATATCACATCGTCTGCTGAGGGATGTTAACACCCCAAAGCAACCTCTGTATAAAGTTAAGGTAAGAGAAATGAACATTTAAATAGCAACAACCTTTTTTTTAATTGATTCTCTAAAATATTTGAAAAAATGAGTATGCATTTCATTTACATTCTTAGGTACAAAACTGATATTCTTTGGTAAGGACCTTTCATCCCATGCAATTTGTTCTCAAGTATTGTGAAGGGAGAGTAATGAATATAAGAGAAACAGATCTTGGATGCCTCCTTGAAACAATCATATAGAGAAGCACAAACCTAAAACCTAAAACCAGTAAGCAGGAAGGCTTTCAAAAAAAAGTTTTTCTCTCTTTTCTCTTATTTGTTTTTAAATTATACACAGTATCTGTGGAGGGAGTAAGGGAAGAATGTAAGAAAATGCTGACCATATTTTGCTGTGAGGATATGCTTAGGGTCTTTCATCCTAGCTGTTTAAAGAGAGTGGAGTGTCACATTTGGGGAAATGTAAAAAAGGCTGTCAGCTAGACACTGTCCAAAGCTAGCATACATCAGTAAGATGTGCCAAATGGCTCAGTATTAAACTAGCCCTCTGTGGAGTTAAATTTAATTTCTCATGCCTCCGAAATTAGTCTAGCCAAAAATCCCTTCTGCAATTGGCTTTAGTGTCCTAGGAATGTAGATGATGAGGTGTCTGTAAACTGTAAGCTGTGAACTGGGGACACTGTTATCATACTCTTTTTTTTTTTTGAAAGTACCAAAGAACTTACAAAAGAGGTCATGTCAATATGCAAGGTAAGGTTTTCCCCCCATCTCATTCATTTTTTTGTTTTGGGAATACATGGTATGTCATAAGACACCTAGAAGTGCTGGTTTGCTGGGACCCAGTATATATTGACTTCTAAAAGGTTCAATTTAATTTAGACAACCCAAGACCCCTTCTTACCATGTGAATCCCAGGATTTCAAATGTTGATCAGAGTACCACAACCAACTCATTCCTCCCTAAGGATTTAAAAAATCTGCCTTAGCTCCAAGGGAAAACTAAAGAATATCTAGTAAACCTTCAAACTACGTAAGAGTTATATGGTAAGCCATAGTGTATCCACAGCTTAAAAGTGGCTGCTTTGTAATATGTCTCCTATACTGACCAATTTTAGGGTCAACAGAGCTCTTGGGAACACAAGTACATCTATTCCTTAGCTGTATGATTCAGGCATGAACACTGGTGAATACGACTAGATAATGATATTTGGAGAGATAGATCTTTTTAAAAAGTCCAGTACATTTTTTCTAGACTATAGCCATGTAGATTTATTGAAAATCAAGTAATATACAGTATCTCTTCTTTGTCTTTCTGGTTTCTTTCAAATCTTACTTAATTTCCCTTTAACACTTCCTTCTTTTGGACATATGTTCTTTATTCTGCATCATGAAATCACAATTTTATCACATTGGACATTAAGTATATCTTTGATGAATGGTACTTTTTTCTAAGTCTAGCTTTGATAATAAGTCATATGTTTCCCCTTTAAAATTTTTTTAAATTTTAAACATTTTTACTAAAAGATCCTCCCACCACCCATCGAACACCAACAAAAAACCACAAAAGTTAAAAAAAAAACTAAATCTCTCAATGTATTTTTACATAGAGCAGTAAAATAAATTTCCATGTTAGTTATGTCAAAACATGTATCATTTTCTGCAACTTAAGGTTACCACTTCTCTGTCAGGAGGTAAGTGACATGTTTCATTTTTATTCTTTTGAACTAATGATTTATAATATTCTGAAGTTCTAAACACAGCTTTCAAAGTTGCTTTCTCAGTAATGCTGCTATTACTGTATCAGTTGTTTTCCTAGTTCAGCTTACTTCACTCTGCATCACTTCAAAAGCTCTTCCCAGTTTCGTGGGAAATTATTAATTTTGTTATTTCTTATGACACACTAATATTTCATTACATTCATATTTCACAACTTGTTTAGCTGTCCCCTAATAGGATAGCGTGGTTTCCAATTTTGTACTACCAAGAAAAGAGCTAGTATGAATAGTTTTGTACATATATATCCTTTTTCTCTTTTATTTCTTTATGCTTATGGGTTTAGTAGTAGGTTCAAAGTGTTTGTATAGTTTGATCACTTTCTGAGCATAGTTCCGAATTGTTTTCTAACATGGCTGGATCAATACAGCTCCACTAACAATGCATACATATACCTGTTTTCCCAAAGCCCCTCCAACAGTTGTCATTTTTCTCTTTTGGTATCCTTGCCACCTTGATAGCTAAGAAGTGGAACCTCAGAGTTGTTTTAATGTTCATTTCTCTAGTTATTAGTGATTTAGACCACTATTAGACCACATGATTGTTGATAACTTGGGTGTTTTTGTCTTTTGAAAACTGCTGTTCATATCTTTTTATCATTTATCAATTAGGGAAAGGATGTTAGTCTTATAAATTTGAATCACTTCCTCATCTATCTTGGAAATGAGACCTTTATCAGAGCCCTTGTTGCAAAGATTTTTTTCCCCCAATTATCTTCTAATTTTCACAATATTAGCTTTCTTCGTGCAAAATCTTTTAAACTTTATATAATCAAAATTTCCTGGTTTATCTTGTCTTATACTCTGTATCACTATTATTTTTAGCAATGAACTCCTCTTCAATCTTTAGATCCAAAAGATAATTTCTTCCTTGCTCCTCTGATTCACTTATAAATGTAACTCATATCTAAATCATAGATCCATTTGGAGAGTATGTTGATAAATTGTGTGAGGTGTTGATCTAAATCTCATTTCTGCCAAACTCTGTTCAGTGTTCCTAATTGTTTTTGTCAAATTGTTCATCCCTCAGTAGATGGAGTCTTTGGGTTAATCAGACACTATGCTATAATATTTATTTTGCTCAAGTCTGTCCCACTGAATGACCTTTGGCATTTCTTAAAAAACTGATGCCAAACTGTTTCAATGAGATTAAACAAAAACATTTGCATAAGTAATTTATTTTAAATATCTCTGGCTTTTTGTATTTATTGCATATTAAGTTGAAGCAGTAAAGATGGTTCCATGCTTTATTCAGTGAAAGCAGAAGAAACTCTGAACATAAAACGCACTCTTATTTGAGTTTTACATGCTTTTATGTAGCTTATGTAAGACACAGTGCTTGAGCTATTGAACTCACAACAACTGGTAGGCTGGAGTATTCAAGGGAACTTCAAAGGAGTACTTCTAGTTTTTATTTACTTCATTCTTTGGCGTAGCATGTTCTGGGAGAGAAACTTTTTTTGGTATTTTTAAAAATTGTATTTTTTTTTGAACAATGAAAATCCACCTTCTCTTCCTTCCACCTTCCCTCCAGCAAGAAGGAAAGAAAAAGAAAACCTTTGTTGCAAATGTGTACAGTCAGGCAAACCAAATTTCCCTTTGGCCATGTCAAAAATAAAAGATGTCTATTATGCACTTGGAGTCCTTCGCCTCTCTAGGAGGAAGGGGGTAGCATGTTTCATCATTTTTCTTGTAGAATGGTGAGTGATGACACAATAATCAGATTCCCAGTACTTTCAAAGTTGTATTTCTTTTTCATATTGTTCTCCTGGTTTGTTTCGCTTTGACTCAGTTTATACCAGATTTCATAACTCTCTGAAACCATCCTTTCCATCATTTCTTACCACACCATAGTATTCTATCACATTCATATACCATAGCTTGCTCAGCCATTCCCCAAAGGATAGGCACCTTCTCAGAATCTCATTCTTTTCCATCTCTCAAATAATTTTTCCCCCTTAGACTGTGATTTGCTTAGTACAAAAGAAAGAAAAAGAAAAAAAAGTTTTGTCTAGTTTTCTTCTTCCCTGTCCTGCTCATAGGTAGTTGTTGTTAAGTCATTCAGTTGTGTCTGACTCTTCATGACTCCATGAACACCAGGCCTTCCATCCTCAATGGTCTCCTGAAGTTTGTCCACACTCATGTTCACTGTTTCCATAAGACTATTTATCCATCTCATCCTTTGCCATCTGCCTTCAATCCTTCCCAACATCAGAGTCTTTTTCAATGAGCCCTGTCTTCTCATTATTTGGGCAAAGTATTTAAGCTTCAGTTTCAGTATTCGACCTTCCAGTGAAGAGTCTGAATTTATTTCTTCAACGTGCTGACTGATTTGATCTCTTTGCTGACAAAGGGACTCTCAAAAGTCATTTCCAGCACCACAAATCAAAAGCATTGATTCTGTGGTGCTCAGCTTTCCTAATAGTCCAACTCTCACACATTGCTACTGGAAAAAACATAGTTTTGACTATATATACACCTTTGTTGACAAGGTGATATGTCTGGTTTTTAGTATGCTGTTCAGATTTGCTATAGCTTTCCTTCCAGGGAGCAGGTGTCTTTTAATGCCATGGCTGCAGTCACCATGTGCAGTGATCTTTGAACTCAAGAATATAAAATCTTACACTGCTTCCGTTTTTTCTCCCTCTGCTTGCCAGGAAGTGATGGGAACAGTTACCAAGATCTTAGTTTTTTTATGTTAAAACTTCAAGCCACCTTTTATTCTCTCCTCTTTCACCATCATCAAGAGGATTCTTATTTCTTTTTCATTTTCTGCCATCTGAGTGGTATCATCTGCCTAGCTGAGATTGTTTTTTCTCCTGGAGACCTGACTTCTGGGTTTTGATTCATCCAGCCTGGCATTTTGCATGATGTACTCTGCATATAAGTTAAATAAGGTAACAATATAAAATCTTGTCATACTCCTTTTCCAGTCTTCAACCAATCAGTTGTTCCCTATTTGGTTCTAACTGTTACTTCTTGACCCCCATACAGGTTCCTCAAGAGACAAGTAAGTTGATCTGGCACTCTCATCTCTTTGAGGACTTGCTACATTTTGTAATGATCCATACAGTCAAAGGTTTTACTGTAGTCAATGCAGAAGTAAATGTTTTGCTGGAACTCCCTTGCTTTCCCTATAATCCAGCAAATGTTGGCAACTGAGTTTCTTGTTCCTCTGCTTCTTCAAAAAACAGTCTCTCTTCTGCTAATTCTTGGTTCACAAATTGCTGAAGCCTAGGTTGCAGAATCTTAAACAAAACTTTGCTGGCATATGAAATGAACACAATTGTTCATGAAGCATTGTCCTTCATTAGGATGAGGACTTAAGCTGATCTTTTCCAATCCAGTGACCGCTGTTGAATTTTCCAAATTTGCTAATGTATTGACTGCAGCACTTTAACAGCATCATCTTTTAGGATTTTAAACAGCTCAGCTGGAATTCCCTCACCTCCACTAGCCTTATAGTTAGCAATGGCTCTTCCTAAGGCTCACTTCACTTCATTCTCCAGGAGGTCTGGCTCTAGATCAGTAACCACACCATCACTGTTACAAGTGATGTTCAAATCTTTCTTCTGTGGTTCTGTGTATTCTTGCTACGTCTTCTTAATCTCTTCTACTTTTGCTAAGTCCCTATCATTTTTGTCTTTATCATGCCCATTTGTGTAGAAGATGCATCTCTAAGTTTCTTGAAAAGATCTCTTGCCTTTCCCATCCTATTGTTTTCTTCTATTTCTTTGCACTGTTCATTCCAGAAAACCTTATTTCTCCTTGCTATTCTCTGGAATTCTGCATGCAGATAAGTATATCTTTCTCTTTCTCCTTTACCTTTCACTCTCCTTTCCCAGCTATTTGTAAACCCTCATCAAATAGTCATTTTGCTTTCTTGTTCTTCTTTCTCTTTGGGATGTTTTTTGTTGCTGCCTCCTGTGAACCTCTGTTCAGTTCTTCAGGCATTCTATCTACCAGATCTAATCCCTTAAATTTATTTTCATCACTCTCACTTCATATTTATAAGGGATTTAATTGGGTCATACCTATACTTACTGATGGTTTTCCTATTTTATTCAATTTGAGTCTGACCTTTGCAATAAGAAGCTAATGATCTGGGCCATAGTCAGCTCCAGGTCATGTTTTAACTGACTATATAGAGCTCCTTCACCTTTGCTGCAAAGTATATAATCAATCAGATTTCAATATTGATCATCTAGTGGTGTCCATGTATAAAGTTGCTTTTTGGGCTGTCAAAAAAGAGTGTTTGCATGACCAGAGAGTTATCTTTACAAAACTCTATTATTCTCTGCTACGCTTCATATTGTACTCCAAGGAAAACTTTGCCTATTATTCCAATTATCTTTTGATTTCCTACTTTACCATTCCAGTCCCCTGTAATAAATGTGACATCTTTGTTTCTAGATGTTGTAAGTCTTCATAGAACTGATCAGCTTTGGCCTCTTCAACATCAGTGGAATCATTTGTCTTGGATTTCAGCAGATAACATTTTGTCATTTTTGAGATTCTACCCCAGTCCTGTTTTTTCACCCTGTCATTAATTATGAGAGCTACTCCATTTCTTCTACAGGATCCTTACCCACAGTAGTATATGTAGTGGTCACCTGAATTAAATTCAAGCATTCCTTTCCATTTAAGTTCATTGACCTCCAAGATGTCAGTGTTTAATCTCATAGCTATAATAGTAGCCAACAAAACAGAAGACATTCCAATAGTTAGTCTGAACCAGAAATATGATGTCAAAATAGAGACTGTTCCTGGAAACTAGAGACAACTTGTAGGCCTTTATTCTGGTGGCCTTCTCACTGTTGCTCTTTGCACCTTTTGTAGGTTCCACATAACTTGATGCCATCTACACTTAATGCTCTTGTCATTCTCAAATCCCTAATATACTAGAAATGCTATGATTATTAGTTGTTCAATTGAAATGTACATAATTCAGGTAAGGATGATAATATTAATTTGAAGAACGAAAAGTTTTTTCCAAGATGCAGAGTAGTACCACCAACAGGGCTTGATTAAAAAAAATTTTTAATGGAAAACAATACTTGGAGTTTCTAGACAACTTAAATGACCTTACTTTTCTAAAAGTCAGACTTTTGTCCACCTCGGCAGTCTAGAAAAAGTCATCACCTAGAAATATCTGAAGATATTTTCTTTTTTTAGCATAATATTTTTAATTTAGTATTTTCTTTTCCCTTAGTTACATTTAAAAACAATTTTCAGGTTCATTTTTAAAGTTTGAATTCCAAATTCTCTCCCTTCCCTCCTCCCCAACCTGCACACACACATACACATACACACACACACACACACACACACACACACACACACTGAAAAGGTAAACAATTTGATATAGGTTATAAGAGTACAGTCATACAAAACATATCCATAAGAGTCATGTTGTAAAAGAAAACAGACAAAAAAAACCCTCAAGAAAAATAAAGTAAAAAGTATGCTTCAATCTGTATTCAGACACCATCAGTTCTTTCTTTTCTCTGGGGATGGAGAGTATTTTTCATCATAAGTTCCTTCTGAGTTGTCTTAGATCATTGAAGTGCTGAGAGTAACTGAGTCATTCACAGTTGATCATCTTACAATACTATTACTTTGTACACAGTACATTTCATTTTGCATCAGCCCGTAGAAGTCTTTTCAGGTTTTTCTGAGAGCATGCTATTCATTGTTTCTTATAGTACAATTCTATTGCTTCATAATCACATACTACAACTTCTTCAGCCATTTCCCAATTGATGGGCATCCCCTCAATTTCTAGTTCTTTGCCCCTAGAAAAAAAAGCTGCTATAAATATTTTTGCACATATATATAATTTTCCCTTTTGTTTTTCATCTCTTTTGGATACAGACCTAGTAGTGGTATTGCTAGGTTAAATCATATGCATGGTTTTATAGCCCTTTGCGCATGGTACCAAATTGCTCTACAGAATGTTTGAATCAGTTCACAACTCCACCAATAATGCATTAATGTCTCATTTTTCCCACATCCCCTTCACCATTTGTCATTTTCCTTTTCTGTCCCATTAGCCAATCTAATAGGTATGAGGTCTTACCTCAGAATTGTCTTAATTTGCATTTCTCCAATCATTAGTGAGTTGTTTTTTCATATGACTATAGATAGCTTAGATCATTTCATCTGAAAAATTATCATATATTTTAATTGAAAAAGGAATTTTCACAGAATATAGCTGTCCCAAAGCTTAGGAGCTCCTAATATGGACAAAACTATTTTCAGGGCTTTCAGTTACATAATAGTGTGCAAAATGAGACAAAAGGTTAAGAGGAGGAAGCAGATAGAATTATAAAAGCTAAGATGTCTGGGGCCATTTAGTATACATGCTAAGAGTCCTGTGCAGCCCAACAATACCTGAGGGTATTACACACTTACTATTCATAAAGATGATACTGTCATCAAGAAAAGAGTAATAGTATCTTATGCTTAAGAAAGCCAGATTACATAATCTGTTTTCAAAAGATTTCCATGAAAAATTGTTAGAATATACAAAGTTTTGTCATTGAGAGAAGTAAGCTTTATTTTTCTAGAAAATTCACTGGTGTAGAATACCTCCCCATAAGAAAGAATAATGTGTTACTATAATGCCTAGTGTGCAAATAATTTCTCAATTAGAATTTATTAAATTTAAAATACAGTGAAATCCTATCTCACTTCCGTTTGTCAAATAATAGGTCTATTTGAAAAATGTATCAAAACCAATCAATCAATAGATAGTCTCCTATCGTAATATTTTATCTATTCCTCTCCTACTCATTCCTCTTCCCTCCCCTGAAAAAGAACACTTAAACTCCTTAGCTTACAAATAACCAATATATCAGCGAGCATGGTCCTCCATCCATGACCACTGTCTCCAGTGCTGTTGCCACAGCAGCCCGTTGTGAAAAATCACCAAGTTTTAGAGAATCTGTGAGTTCATAGAAGCATGGACTAAATAATTAGGACTAAAAGGGATTTCAGAGGTCATGTGATCAAACCCTCAAAGAAGGTGTCATTCAACTGGAGTCTTAAAAGAAGATCTGGGGAAAAGTGAGGAGGGAGAGCATTCTAGACATCAGGGTATTGCTTTGCGACCCTGGCACAGAGTTTGGAGACCAAGTAGGTCAGTCTGGCTGTATAAAGTGCCTGAGGAAGGGTAATGAGTAATCAGTCCCCCAAAGCAGGCTGGATCTAGATTATGAAAGGGAAGAAATGCCAAGAAGAAGAAATTTTAAACCTTAGAGACAAAGGGAACCATTGAATTATCTTGAGCAAGGTAGTAATGGCCTATCTAGGAATTTAGGCATTTAGGAATATAATTTTTGGCAATCTTATGGAGGATGAATAAAAGGAAAGGAAGAGACTGAATTCAAGAAGTTCAAGGAGGGTGTAATTGCCATCTAAGACTGACAAAAATGTTAACTTGGTCTGACTAGGTAGATCAGGGACAGTACTAGGGAAAGCACTCTTTTGGACACTTTTCTTCAGGTGGACATCAATCTGTTAATCATCACTTATTGACTGAAGGCATTCATTCATCTCTGGATTCTCACTGTACCTATGTAACATTGAGGCCATGCTTTTTTCTCTTTTCTGTAAGCATATTATAGAAAACTTTGTAAGTACCTTGTTAAAAAATCAGGCATACTGTGTCTACATAATTTTGTGGGACTACTGGAAAGTTCATCAATGAAAAACCATTTGAATTAACAAGAAACCTTTTTAAAATGCAAATATCTTTTGGAAGATTTTGGAGATTTGTCATTGTCCCATTAGTGGAATTTCATTCAATCTATGGCTTTTTCTGGACATGTAGATTAATCCCAGCGACCACTAACACAGAAGCATCCTAACCCCTTTGTTTTGAGGGAGGGGCAGAAATTTACTATTTGTTGCATATGATAGGTCTGAGTTATCTAAGGACCTGGAAAAGACACTAGAAGGGCATTAGATACGGTCATAAAAAAAAGGCATGAAGATTCCAAAGGCAACCTTTTTCTATTTCAAAATTTTGCCTAGACATGACCCTAGTAAAGAAGACAATTCTTTCTCTTCATCTCCTATACTGCATGCTATCCTTCCCACACTTCCAGGATCCAGAGCTCAGCCCAGTAATATTAACATAGCTGCATTATAGGTTAAAAGACCTTTTGTGGGCTAGCCTAAGACCTAACCATTATTTATAATGTTTCCAGAGGAAAGTGCCTTCTGAGTTTCAAACAATCAACTTAAAGTAATAATAGTAATTGACACATAAAGTACATAGAGTGCTTAAGACTTGTAAAGTTCTCTCTCTGTAGATATACATATACATACACACACAGAGATATATATAGACATATTTGTTCCCAGCTGAATGTCTTCTTTTGTGGTAGAATTCTTTGATAAAAGCCTCATTTTACACTTCACATAGGCTCAAGTTTTTTCAGTGTTAACTTTTTTAAAAGAAAAAAACTTAAATTTTTTCCCCTTTCTCCTGCAGGTCAGAAAGGGCTCTTTGTTAGATGTAATCTCCTTTCCAGCAAAAACTGCCTTTGCAAGCATGATGTATGCATCCTACGCAGCACTAATTTACTTGGTAGGCTAATAAAATATTTCTAAGTGCAACAGTTCTTTCATGTGATGGTGAAGTGATAAGGTGAATACCCGTCTTATTTTTTCATAAGGATCAAATGCTATGGTAAATTAGAATATGCATAGCATTTGGGTGAAATTTCAACCTTGATTAGCCTAATAAATGCCTTTTTGAGAATAAGGATTACATACCCAGGCATTCATCCAGTTGTCACACTGTAAGAAAGAATGGCCCTATTTTCATACCAACCTAATTATAATACAGTAGAGCTTCTGTTAGTCAAATTTAATTAACCAAACATCTATAGTATCTAAAGTATACTGAAAGAAAATAAGAATGTTGAAGTAATCTTATCAAAAGTTATTTTTAGAGACAGATCTAATATTATTTGTTTCCTCTAATGTTGAAATTGTACTATAGTAGTATCCCCAATAAAAATTCATAAAAGAAGCTGTCACTGTTTAATTAGTCAGAGTTCCTTCAATACTTTGGATAATGAAGATAACTCTAAAAGTTCTTTTATTTAAGGGATAGAAAGTGGAATTCAATATTTTATTAAAAGTTTTTGCATGTAAGATACAACCCTTAGGAGAGTAAGCTATCTACCCCTCTAATTTATAGCCTCATTAACCTTGACTTGTGAATCAATAGAAACATTGCATGACAGAGCTAGAAGTGGCTTTAGATATAATCTGGTGTAAGATTAGGAACTGAGGCCCAGAGAGATGAAATTACTTGCCCAAGGTCACACAATTCATCAATTGGCACAACTGCCAGGCTATCCGTTATGCCATTTGTTTTATAGGTTGAGGAATGGTGTTCCTTCTCTGCATCCAACCTAAAAATCCAAGAATTGTGGAAAACAAATCTGGAAAAGATATACTGGGCTATCCGTTCCAACCCCAAGTGGCAAAGGATGACATTCAGATGGGAATTAGAGGTCAGGAGACTTTGGCTCTAATACTGGTTTTGCCATCAATTAGTGTAACTTTGGGCAAACCATTTTACATCATTAGGCCTCAGTTTCTTCAAATACAAAATTGGGAGGAGATGTACTAAATGATCCCTAAAGCCTTTCTTGCTCTTGAAATCAATGGTTTCTATGGTCTATGAACAAACGAAAATAAACGCATCCTTTACTTAACCTGTGGCATTACCTAAATTCCCCATTTCCATCTAAGTCCCAATATTATCAATCAATGGAATGAGACCATATGCCTCTGCAAATGGCTACAAGTAGGCCTCTCACCTAACCCATAGTAAATATGTTGAATGGACCTAAGGTTTACTTAAAAATGTTTGCCTTTAACCCATAAACATTCTGAGGTAAAATGCCACAATTTTTAATCAAGTTGTCAAAGGATTACCCAGGTTAAAAAACAAACAATTAAATCTTTATATCTCATTTTCCTTCTAATGACCTATGACTAATTGTTCATTAGCTGCCTTACAAAAACTTTAATATGTTCATAGCATTTTCCTGCTTGTATTAGTTTGGGTCTTCCAGATTCTCATGGATTAGATCTTGCTATTTGCCATTTATTTATCTGTTTCATGCTGCTTCCCAGGAAGAATTTAAGCCCCTTGAGGGCAGGGACCATTCTTTATACCTTTATAGCCCCATGTGATAGATTAGTCCCTTCAAAGTTTAAGATGCTTAAGAAATACTTGTTGAATTGTTTATTTCCTTGAATATTTGCTGTCCTCCACAAGTATTTAGATTTCATTTGTACATTGCACTCTTCAGGATAAGTATAACATACCTATGTTTTGCAACATTTTTGAAATTGTTAAAACTCTAAAAATTTTTTATTTATCTAATACATATTTCCTGATAAAAGTGCCACATAGAATAAATGTATATGTGAGTGAGACTTCTGGGGTTGGAGGAGATGAACAGATTAAAATAATTTTAAAAGAATTTTAGTGATATTCTTTGAAATAATGAGTCTGGGGTACCACAAAAGTAGGGGCTAGAAATCACTGGTCTGTTGTCTTATTGAATTCTCCAAATGATCTATATTCTCTTCAAATTATGGTACTTTAAACTAAACAGTTATTACCTATGAGGAGAAAATTCAAAAGGTGTTATAAAGAATTCTACTTTATAATATTAGCTGAGAAGCTAATTCAATCAACTTAGAAAATATTTTCTTTAACGAATCATGAAAACAAATTCTGAAGTTGTTATTGGGATACATAGATTGCTTAACTTTTAAAGAAAATGTTGTTTAAAAATAAAATAGATTTTTTTTTTTTTTATTATATAGACAGTCTGTATTAATGCATTGCTGGAGAAGGCGAAGAATATTTTTCAAGAAGAAGAGTCCATAAGGCGAAACAAAAAGGATAATTTTGAAGTTAGAAAAGCCTTTTCTGAGCCTGTGTTTTCTGAATTTGAAATCGTAGCTAAGCCTTATCGATCTCTGCCAGAGAACACAGATGCTGTTCTCCTTTCTGATATTAAGCTTCCGGATATTAAGTTGAGTAACAAGATTCAAGTATTACATTCTGTATTTGACCAATCAACTGAAATGAATGAATAATATCAATATAAAAATCACTTTTTAAAAATGGAGCTTAAATGCTATCTGAAGGTACATTTAATCTGAAAATGGGGAAAATGTAGATATATTGAATATCCTACTTCTAGACAAAGCAATTGCTACAAAATGTCATTCTCTGTCATTCTTCTCTAGAAGAAAAATAAAATCAACTGTTTTACATATATACACACACACACACATATGTATATATATATACACACACACATATATATGTGTACACACACATATATACATGTGGTTTTCAGCTATAGATATATAAATCAGTGTAAATCCTCACTTTAACAGATCAGTATTACTTTGGTAGATCATGTGTTTTGGCACAGCCTAGAGTGTGGGTTCTTTTACAATAAATTTATATTTTTGAAATCTCTTTTGAGTATCTTTCTAATAACTGAAATTATTTAAAATTTTTAATGTTTTAAAAACTAACAAAATATTCCACAATCCTTTTTATAAAAACAGTAAGTATTCACCAGCTTCATAGCTCAAGACTATTTTGCCATGAATAATTTACTTTCTGCTTCACTTTATCTGAAAAATGTAGAAATAAACACTTGAGATTCTTGTGTGGTCATACTGTTTAATTATAAAACATTACATTTACAATTCAAGACAGATTTGTATGGATAAATGTATTTTATACACTTTATGGTAACTAGATGATATAGTGGATAGAGAGCTGGACCTATAGCCAGGAAAACCTGAGTTTAAATCCAGTCTTATACACATACTACCTATATGACCTTGGGCGAGTCACTTAACTTGTGAGTCTGTCTCAGTTTCTTCATGTGTAAAATTGGAATATTGGCACCTACCTCCTAGAGTTGTTGTGAAGATCAAAAAAATTATATCATACTTGTGAAGCACTTAGCATAGTACCTGGCCCGCAGTAGGTGCTATATAAATGTTAGCTATTATAATTATGAAGTTCAAATCTTACATGTAACAAAATATGTAAAGCTGATTAACTTTACAACTTTGAAAGAAAAAATGAAATAGATTAATGCTAACACTTAAAGGTGACTTCTGTCTCATATTCTTAAAGTGTATTTTCAAGACTTAAAATGTATTATTTAGAGGTTACAGAGAAATAGTTCAAACTTACGGTCACAAATCAGACTCATGCTGCTTATGATAGGAACATTTGAGCTCTTTGGGGAGAGGGACTGCTTCATTTTTTGTTTTTGTATCTCCAGCATCTAGCACGATGCCTGGCACTGTTAGTGCTTAATAAATACTATTGAATTGAATTGAGTAGAGTTGATTTACAGCTAGTCCCTAGACTCCACAGTCACTATCCTGCCAATGAGCTACTCTTGCTTTTAGGTTATATCTTCAACTTTGGGATCAACATAAATATATGAGTGCGATTACTAATTCCTTTTCTAGAAGGTCCTTGTTGTTCAGTTGTTTCAGTCGTGTCCAATTCTTTGTGACTCCATGGGGGGTTTTCTTGACAAAGATCCTAGTATAGTTTGCCATTTCCTTCTTTATCTCATTTTACAGATGAAGAAACTGAGGCAAACAGAATTAAGTGATTTGCCCAGGGTAATACAGCTGGTGAGTGTTTGAGGTCAGATTAGAACTCAGGTCTTCCTGACTCCAGGTTGGAGGCATATCCAATGTGCCATCTAACTGGCCTATAAGTTCCTTACCCTTCTTGAAGTTCCATACCCATTCTTTTAGTAATAAATTCTGGAAATCTGCCAGGAATTTGAGCCAAGTTCATCACTCTATGGTTTAGAGCTAGCATCTCTTCCTTTTTTTTTCTTAAAAACAAAACAAAAAACCAACCAGGACATTTGTTCTTCCCTTGTCCTGCTGCAAGTCTCACATTCCCTGTACTCTTTCAAAGAGCACTAACAATGGTTCAACAGTAACATCACAAGAATCTGGGATACATCCCAGATGTATCTGGGCCAAGTGACTTAACTCATCAGTTGTTCTCTCTTATTATCTTCTTACCTATCTTGGGTTTCAACTCCCTATCATACTTCTGTTCTATCTTTTCTCCAGTCCAAAGATCACTGTCCTTGGTAGAGAAAACAGACACAAGAACGGAACAATTCTGTCTTCCTTCTGCCATCTGTCATCATGGCCCCAACTCACTAGAACACTGCTATCTTTGAGCTTCCACTTCTCAATGTAGATTAAACAAAATATACTAGCCCCATTTTTTGTTATTTCTAGCATTCCTTTTCAGCCTCAGATCTTTCTGAGCTTCAGTTTTCCAAATTTAAAGAACCATGATATACTTTTGTATTGAAGCTCTGATAACTGCCCTTGCTTCCATTTTCTGTACATCTTTTATTTTACTTTTAATAACAGATATATTTTGTTCTTACAAGACCTTTTTTCTCAATATATCTTTTCCTCTCCTTTACCCAAAGAATCATATCATATTAAAAAAGAAAAAATGGGAAAAAAAGAAAAAGGTTTAGCAAAATCAATCAACATATGAATCAAACGTGACATTATTCAGATTTTGCACCTACAGTCTCCTGCCTCTGTAAAGAAAGAAAGGAGCGTCCTCATATCTCTCGTTTGGGTTGAAATTTGATCATTATAATTGCTCAGCATTTGGTTCAGATTTTTAGATGCTGTGGCTGAAGTTCTATTTCCATTGCTGTGATAATTGTGTATATTGTTTTCCTGGTTCTGCTTAAATCTGTTCAAATGTCTTTGTAAGCTTCTCTATAGTAATATTCATAATTTCTTACAGTGCAATAAAATTCCATTACATTAATTTCCATTTCAATCAGTTTTAGTTAAAAGGCATCTACTTTATTTCCAGTTTTCTGAGGTATGTCTTGGTTTTGTTTTTTGGCAAGATTATGTCAATGAGTATTCTGATATGGAAATAGATCTGATATGGATATAGATTTGGTTTCATATTACATTCCTGTTTATGCTTCTCTGAGTTATCATTTTGTTGTTTTTTAATGATATATTTATACCAGGTTAATTCTATTTATTGCCTTTTATATAGAATTTTCTAAAAATACTTTCCACATATATGAAAATATTTTTTCATTATTGTCATATATTTTTAAAATCAGGAACTCTCCTGAGAGTAGAAGGTCTCTGAATTACTTTAAACTGTCCAGTGGCATAGAAATCAGAATCACACTTAAAATCTGAAGCCTGAGAAAGAGTCACGTAAATATGCCCATTTTTCACAGTCACAGTATGGATCCTTTGCTTTACTCCTTTGGAACACCATTTGGGAACAGCTGATGGATCTTTAGGGTCTATAGATTGATACAGTCCTTCTCCTGTTGATAAAGTAATTTTGTATTTATGCCAGGGGCAAACAATGCATGCCCGTCCATCAAAATCCTAGGGAAGAAAATGATTAAACAGATTTAACATTTTGGAATCTCAAATTCTCACATTAAACATAAATATTTTTTAATGTAATTTTTATTTTATTTTACTTTTTTTCATTTAGCAGGCATCTGTTTTCTCTCCCTCAACCCCTAACTGAAAAAAAAAGGAAAAACAAAACTTTCATCAAATTGTAATAGGCAAGTAAAACAAAATCTCACATCAGTCATATCCACAAATGTGTATTTCAATCTGTGTCATGAGTCTTATCACCTCTCTGCCAGAAGATGGGGAGCAAGGCAACAAGACTTTTAAAATAAAAGCTATTTTAACTTGGATTTACTAAATGCCTCCCACCTGCCAGGCACTGTAGTAGATGTTGAAGGTACAACCACAACACAAGCCTCCAAGCAGCTGGAATTGTCTGGGTTTTTTGGAGAGACTTTATTTGCTTTAATCTGTGTTGAGTCCATCAGTTCTCTATCTGGAGGTGGACAGTACGCTTCCTCATGAGTACGTTAGAATTGTGGTACATCGTCGTGTTGATTAGAGTTACTAAGTCTTTCAAAGGTGATTATATTTATAATATTGTTCTCCCAGTTCTGCTCACTCCATTTTACACCAGTTCCTACAGTTCTTCCTAGGGTTTTCTGAAACCATCTAGTTCATTTCTTATAATGGTATCCTATGACATTCAAATATCATAATTTGTTCAGTCATTCTCCAATTAATAAGCACCCCCAGTTTCAGATCCCTGGCCATGAAAGTTATATATATGCTGTGTGTGTATATATATATAAAGTTATATATATGCTGTGTATATATATAGCTATAAATATTTTTGTAAATATGGGTCCTTTCCCTCTTTCTTTGATTTCTTTGGGGTATAGCCCTAAAAGCAGTACTGCTGCATCAAATGGTACATATAACTGAATAACCTTTTGGGCACAGTTTCAAATTGCTTTCCAGAGTAGTTAGACCAGCTCTACCAACACAGCATTAGTGTATCTATTTTCCCACATTTGTTATTTCCCTTTTTTGTCATCTTAGCCAATCTGAGGGAGGCGGGATGAGGGGGTATCTCAGAGTTGTTTTAATTTGTAATTCTCTATTAGTGATTTAGAGCATTTTTTAATATAGCTATTGATAGTCTATTCATATCCTCTGACTATCAGTTGGGGACCAGCTTATATTCTAATAGAGACAACTTATTAGTGTAGCTGTGTCGGTCCTGAAGTCATGGGAAATCTAGGTTTGAATCCTACCTCTAACACTTTACTAGCTTTGTTTCCAAGGGCAAGTCACTTATCCTCTCTGAATCTTGATTTCCTTATCTGTAAAATGAGGATAATAGTACCACATACCTCACCGGATCTTTGCTAGGACCGAATGACAGAATGTATATAAGTTTAAACTACTGTATAAAAGTTGGTTATTATTAATAATAAAACCACACAAAAAAGAATTACTATATTCAAATTATTTTTAAAAAAGCTCTTGCTAGTTGATCACCCATCCAAAACATGAATGCCAAAATGAATGAAACAAAGATTTTCTTTCTTATTACATGCCACCATCAAATACGGGCTAGAAGTGCCTGATCAATTTTCTCCTTGAAATAAGAGATTTTGCAAAGTGTTTTTACATTTAGTTAGTAAATCTTGATTTTAGGGCATAAGTACTAACCAAGTACCTGGGATCTAGGGTGTTTAACAGGTGTTCAATACATATTTACTGAATGAACTGAAGTGATTCAGCCGGGTAGTACAATGGATAGAATGTTAGTCCTAAAGTCAGGAAGACCTGAGTTCAAATCCAGCCTCAGATGTCAGATAGCTTAAGCTGGGTAACAAGTCATTTAACCTCTGCCTGCTTCAGTTTCCTCAACAGCAAAATGGGAATAATAATACCTCACAGGATTGTTGAGGACCAAATGAGATAACATTTGAAAAGCTCTTAGCACAATGCTTTACACAGAGTAAGTGCTTACTAAAGGCTTACTCCTTTTCTTTTTCCTCCTGATACTACAAAATTCAAAGTGAAATTCATAGATTTTTATTCCCACTTACATTACAAAACCAATGTGTAATACTGAGAAAGTAATTTAACCTGTTTTTATCCCAGGAGCTTGAAATCTATCTGTTCGAGATACTTTAAATGTACTTGTAAAGCATTATAAAGCGTTAAGTATTTATAAAGCAAAAGAATAAAGTCCTCAGATAATATAAAATGCGCCATTCCTTTTCAGCTTTAAGAGGTTACAAGAATGAAAACAACCTCCACTTGCTACTTGAATTATGACTCAATTTTCTAGTTCCATTGTGAGCTGAAGTAAGAAACAGAAAATGGAAGGACCAAGTAATAAAAGGAACCTGTAACTTTTAGGGCCCCTATAGGGCAACACTTAGAGGAGGAACGTTAACAACTGGAAGAGTGGGAGAAAACTATAATTTGAGCACAGTTCTATGTTTGAATGTGAACATGGACAACATTCTTAACATGAACATTAATTAGTTTGCCTTCCAAATTTTATCCACCTGGCCTAATAGCCATCATAAGCTATGGATTAAATTCTGAATGAAACTTTTGAATTTACCATCCTCCACAATGCCCTAATATCTAGCAATCTCTTAATAATTCTCAATTACTAAGTTCACATCTAGGTTATGTGTAAAACATATATAGGTACAAAGTTCAGGGAGATAAAGGACATCTAAGCTGAGGCTTAAACCTTGCATGAGGAAGGAAGGTAGTGATGCCCATTTTTAGTATGCAGTAGAGTGGAACAAGCAAGAGCTGAGAACAGGAGGGGCAGAAGAAGAAAGCTGAAGTTTTCAAACTCTTCTGAAGCTGAATATTTATAGTACGGCTTATTTATTTTGTAACATGAGTTTGGAATGTTACATTCCAAAGTAAAATATAACTTTTACGTTCCCTACTAGTTTTGAAAGCCAAAAGATTAATAAAATACTAAACAATGAAAATATTAAGAAATGAAACAGAAAAAAGCAATCAGTTGAAAATGGGTTTGTACATACCTCTATTTCTCCTAAATGTAAAGGTCCTCCTGAATCTGAAATATAAGTGAATACAACATCTGGTCCATAAAAGTTTCATAGTTAACTATATAACCAAAAAGAGAATGTATGTAAAAATCTTACGGTAACAGCGAATGTCCATAGCATGATATTCTCCTTTGTGATAGAAAATGACAACTTCTCTGTCATGGACCACAGCTGTCATTCTCTGAGTTTTCTTAATGTCTTCTTCTCTGCCAACATAGACAGGAGAATTATCTTTTATTGTCTCAGGATCTTGTGTAGAGCTTTGAGGATCCATGTCTGCTAAATAAAATAATGAAAAAATAATACTAAATAAGTAATAAGTATAGTCTTTCTTAGTTCAGGACCTTAACCAATACAGAGTTAATTATACTGTATAAAAAACAAAGATTTCTTCTAGATGTATAAGAGGCTTCCCTTGATCAATATAAAATTCTTATAGATACAGAATCCTCATTGGCTTTTACAAAGTAGATATTTTTTTCTAGGATAATCAATGACTAACAACATTAGGTATGCTGTCTTACCAAGAGTTTCCACATTCTTCCTCCTCCATTGGTGTAACATCTCTAGCAAAGCCACTATTCACAGAGAGGAATACTAGTATGTGGCAGGAGCCACATCTGGAGGTATTCCTGGTTTTCTTTTCTACTGTGGTGGTGGCAAATGGAACTTTCAGAAGGTGCAAAGAAATGTCCATAACCTTTTAAAAGCCTGTTGTGTTTTCTTTCGTAACTTTAAAATGTTAGGGGAAAAGGGTCTACTCCTCTAAGAAGCAAGGTTTTTGAAGGAGGGGTACCTAAAAAGAATAAGTAAGGTTCTTCAATGGAGAAATAATTTCCAGAATAGAGAGACTCTGAGTGAATTAGGGCTGAATTGTATATACAACTGTTACATGCCATTATTATATGAAAGGCAGTTCAGAATTATATAGAAGGCAGAAAGCATACAGGTACTCCGAGCTTTAGCACATTAGACCACCGGTTCTCAAAATATGATGACCCTTGAGGGTCTTCAAGGTCCTTAAAGGAAGTGTGTGATTTTATAATAATATTGAGATGTTACCTGCCTATTAAAATACTCTTCCCTTTTCCAACCTCATATCTGAGGCTGGATTTTCTTCATATACGTCAACCAAAACAATATATTGCAACAGATTGAATGCAGAAGCAGATATGAAAATCTATCTTCTATTAAGTCAGACAGTAAAGAGATTTGTAAAAATATGTAAAATAATCTACTCTCCTCACTATCTCTGTTTTGGAAAATAGTTATTCATAGAAAATATGTTATTAACATTAACATGTAATAGCTTTATTATCGTTATTTAAGATGAATAAATTAACATTTAAAAATGTTATCAATTTTAATTTTAAATACAGTAAATATTATAACCATATTAACAAAAGCTCTCTGGGATTCTTGATAACTTTTAAGGGGAAAAGGCTGCTCAGACCAAAAGGTTTGAGAACCACTACTCCAGACCATAGTCTTTGGCAGGGAGGACTTCAGGGCAGTTAGTGCTCACAAGTGTTATAGAAGCAATTAGCATGTTTTCCTTTAAATTAAGAATGAGCTAGAAGAGAAGGAGGAAAAGGAAGAAAACAGAAGCCTTGAATTCAAGATATAAAAGTAAACTGTGGAGTTTTAAAAGTAATTATAAAAATTACTTAGTTTGCATTTATTTGTAGTTTTTTTAACCAATATTTTTATTAGAACAATAAGTTACTTATAAGAAGAAAGTCTTTTACTGACTAGCTGTGTGATCTTGGGCAAATTAATCTCAGGGCCTCTTAGATTAGCTGGGAAAGTCCCAGCTGCTTTCTTTTGGACTTCGGCAGTGAAATGCTAGAGGATCAAGGACCTTCCACTGTCAGACTGGGCTCCTGCTCTAGAGGGTCAAGGAAATCTAAGGCAAAAGTCAATAAAAGTTGACATAGTGGAGTGTCTCACTTCTTCACTGTGAAAAGCCGTACAGAATTGTTTTATGAGCAAATGTCTAGGTGCTTAATAAGTGTTCACAGTATCTTGATCCTCAGCTCAAGTCTTTAGAAAGCATTTAGTCTAATCCTCCTCATTTTACAAATTTAAATTTACAGATTTAAAGAGGTTAAGATTACACAGGCAGAAAACAGCAAAGCCAAAATTTGAACTCAGCTCCTTTCCACATATTCAGATCTCATCATTCCACTATACCATGCTGTCTTGAATTGAATTGGCAGGGAGAGGAGGGAGAGAAGAGGGGTAGGTAGAAGTCAAATCTAGTTCCTAAATTTGGAATACCTTTTCTGGAGATTTAGGCTGTGTATTAATTTATGTGTAGACAGTGACCCTGTCTCAAGAGAAAAGTGGGGAAGGTGATAAAATACTTCATCTTCAAAGAATATTTTGTCTACAGCACTGATATGAAAGAAAACTTTAGAGTTCACCTAAAACTCACATATAATTCATTTTCCAGATTTTAAAAAAGTAGAAAACCCACCAGTGCCACAAAAACAATGAAATGCATAAAATGCGTAATAACATCAAAATTAGAGCAATTAAATCCAAAAGAAAGTAAAAACAAAACAGAATATTTTCTTAGTCATGGGAAATAACAAATTCACAGGAATCTACAACAGTTTCCTCTTCTTTCAAGGTTGTGAGAAAAGGCTAACGTGGACCTTTTTTTGGCAAGAGATGATAAGACCCGAACAAAAAAGCTGTCGGTAGAGTGATAAAGGTTTAAGGAACTTTATTTACTTCTTTTCACACTATGAAATACTTATCTTGCCATTTCATTATAACTGGGTTTTTTGTGTACAACATAAATGCCATTACTTATTATATTTAGTGACTTCATAATTAACTCCATTTCTTAATTAAAAGTTGTGACTACCCTTGCTCATTCAGACTGCTGTAAACAAGGTCAACCCAATTACTGTCATTTTAAATGTATTATTTATATTTCCCTACACATTTTTAATCTATCTTAATCCCACATTAAAACAACACAATCAACAGAAAAAAGTGACAAATTAATTCACCCAATTGCTAGTATTGAGAAGGAAAATACTTCACAACAGTAGACATTAGCTTCCTTAAAAATGTTTTTCTCCTTTCTTTAACTTTGAGCGACAATGCTATGCACAATAAATTAGATAATTCCAGGGAATACACTTAGGATGAATATAATTACAACACATTAAACTCAATTAAGTCTGTTAAACTCTACTGGACTTCCTAAGCATCTGTAAGTGAATATTTCCTACAGAAGAGACAGAGACAACACAATGAAAGCAGAAAACTAAAATTACTTACGGTGACTCCACAGTACACAGGACTAACAGGTTCAAACTGTAGGGACTCTGACAACACAAAGTTATCAGAACTTCTAAGATGACCACACCCTTGTCTTCAGCTTCAGAGTCAAGAAATTTTAGAAATGTTTTTTCTCTCCATGGTAGCTCAGTTATTTGTTAGTGATATCTCACAATTTATGATAAAAAAAAAAGTGCACACATTTCCCATACACCTTTTAAAACAAATTCTTAACACCAAATAAAATGAGCATTTCTGTCTACACTGTAAAAGGGAATTGCATACAAAGCTGCAAATCTTTATTGTGTAGAGCTTTTCAAGTATATAATAAATTCAATGTCACTTTAAAGGCCATCCTATTTATCTGACTTCTTCTTTACCAGAGACTCCTACCGTTACTGTTTGTCTACCTGTCCTTCATTCTCAAAGAGGATCATGACTTAGAAAAGGAGACATCATGACTTGTAAGTGAATTAGATTTAAGTGAGGCAGAGCTATGCAAAGTCACCAGCCCAGGAACCATCTTGGTCCAGAGGCAAGATATAGATGAAGAGGACTGGAGATGGCCCAGGATGTAGTGGAAGATCTCGGCCTTTTTAAGCTAAGGTCTTTCCCAGATCTCAGTTTGTCTGAGGCAATGCCCGTTCAGTGATGTATTTGATCAAATGTGGACTCCATCACACTCAAGACCAACCAGTACCTCACTAAGCCCCACTCTCTAGTGCTTTGGTGTCAGATACGCTTACTACCTATTTGATCTCATCTACAGAGCAAAGACGTTGGATTACATGACTACTAAGATCACTCAGAGCTCAGGAGAACAGAAGCTGAAGCCACGTTCAGTTCACAGCAATTTTCTAGTTCTCATTTCTGTATCTTCGCACATATCACTGCCTCTCCCCCACCAAGTCAGGTCTTTCACCTCTGGAACCTGCCTTAAAAGTCATTTCCTCTCAGAAACCTTCCATGATTAAATCCCACGACGACTCAATAGTTACACAATGTAAATACTATCTTAACTTACACTTACTAACATGTTACTCTATAATATGTATATCATGATATATATATAATGTCTTCAGTTCTTTCCTGTGTTCTGTTGTCTAAACTACACTCTAAATTCCTTTGCTGCAGGTACTGTAGTATCTTCTATTTCTTTCTATCCCCAGTGACAGTTGCTGCGTAGGGTTCAGTATATTATTGGATTAACTAGGGTGAAAGAAGACATTATAAATCCGTTAAGCAACAGAATGTGGAAAAATAGTTCCTGAAATTTCAAAGGTGAACAGAAGAGTGTTAAGGTTTAAAATTTCTGCAGATTAAAGTTCATCAAGGATATGCTTGCTTACTTGCAAAGTAACAAGATAGCTGAAAATCTGCTAAGGCTTGCAAATTGTAAAAATGTGTAACGTGCTACTGAAAATACCCTAAATATAAAAATTTTATACAACACAAAAAGGTAGGAGGCAAAAAGTTGTATTATTCTTCATCTTGAAAAAGACAGTGTGACAAATAAACAAGCACCTACAAAGAGCATACTGTGTGCCAGGTACTATGCTAAGCATTGTGAGTATAAGGAAAGGAAAAAGCATCCATACCCTCCAAAAGCTCAAAATCTAGTGGGGGAGACAACATATAAACAATTATGTGCAAACAAGCTATACACAGGATAAACTGAACATAATCACCAAAAGAAGGCACTAGTGTTAAGCATGTGGATATATTTATATATGACTTTTTAATATATGTGTGTATACATATATACACATGTGTATACATATATACACATGTGTATATATACAGTAGCTACATGAGTATAGAGTACCTGTATATATATATACATATATACACATAAGTATATGTAGTATCTATATTGATATGTAAGCATATTTTCCTCAAATCTGTGTTTTCCAAACTAGACACTAAATTCCTTTAATAGTTAGTATCTTCTATTTATATATGTTCACACACACACACACACACACACACGAGTCATCATAGTAGTTATTTCCAATATGCATGGGCTACCTTAGCAAATATAATAAAAGGGCCACATTGAAAGATACCTTCAAACATCCAGTGAACCTTTCATTTTACAAATGAAAAATCTGAAGGTCAAAGAATTTAGGGGTTATAAAGCAGGGGTGAGAAACCTGCAGCCTTGAGACAATGTGGTCTTCTAGGTCCTTTGGAGCAGCCTTTTGACTGAGTCCAAGATTTATAGAACAAATCCTTTTATTAAGGGGATTTGTTCTGTGAAGTTTGGGCTCAAAGGACTGCACTTGAGGACCTAGAGGTCAACATGTGGCCTTGAGGCTGCAGGTTCCCCACTCCTGCTCACACAGCTAGATAGTAGTAGCGGTATAATAAGAATCCAAGTCTCTTGGCCCCTAGTATGACTTTCTTCTCACTATTCTTTTATTTAAAGCAATCAGCATGTATTCATCAGAGCACAATCTCACTTCCTGTCAATCTAGATTCTCTGACTGAAGATGAATTCATGGTCATCAGACATGTAAAAAACACGGTATGTGTATATAAGCACCATGTGTAATTCTACAGAGCTAATTCTGCAAATATGACAGGGAGATGGTCCTCACTCACGTTCTGACTTGTCCACAAGAGGAATTGTTCAGACAAAAGGAAGCTCCACATTCACATTGAAAGAATGGGAAGGAATATGAGAGGTCATCTAATCCAACACAAGCAGCGTGGAAGTTATTTAAAAGGGAAAAGGTGGTTCTTCTGCACATGAAAGATCATGGAATCAAATGATTTTGAGTTGGAAAGTTCTTTAGAAGTCAGTAGGTCAGGGCTTTCCGTTTCCCCCTTCTGCTTTAGGGAAACAGAATGGGTAGAATCGTAGGCAGTCAGTGACAGAGCCTGGACTATAACTTGGGTCTCCTGATTCCCAACCTACTGTTCCTTCCATAACGTCATATCCCCCAATAACTCTGTGATACAGTATACACAAAACACTGAAGTTTATGTATGTAATCAATATCTAGGCTATATTTATATAAAAACAAATTGAGCATAAAATAAGCCGATTAAAGAAAATCTTGTGCCACATGGTTTAGCAGCATCCATGACAGAATCATACACTACATCTCTATACTAAATGTTATCTTTCAGTCTAAAATTCAACGCTAACAATAAGCTGTCTTCTGACTTCAACTTGTCTGGACCTTAATTCAAATTACTTAACCTCTCTGGTGTTCAGTTCATTTGTAAAACAATGAGGCTGGACTATAACGAATTCTTTAGGCCCTTAAATCTATGATAAGAATTACAGAAACACAGAATTTAAGAGTTGGAAAGGACTTCAGTGACCATCAGATCTAACCTTTACCCAGAAGTAGAGGGATACTCTAACGAGCTAGAACATGGCAATCTAGCTTCTGCTCCAAGACATCTTACAGATGGAAAACTGACCTCTCCAAGCAGTTCATTCCATTTTTTTGGACTCCCCTAATTGCTATGACTTTTTTTTTTACATTCAGTCTAAATTTGACTCTGCCACTTTCATCATCTATTATTCTTGGTTCCGACTCCCAAGGTTAAATCCAAGTCACATTACAACCTTTCAAATACCTGAAAAGCACTCTCATGTGTCTCCTGAGTCTTCTCTCTTCTATCCCTAATTCCTTCACTGGATCTCCACATGACATAGACCTAAAGCCCCTTCATCATCCTGGTTGCCTGCACTGTACCTGGGCCATCTCCAGTGGTCACTGAATGCAAATGAGGAGGGCTCCAAAGAAGAAGCTGGTGACTTTGCACAGACCTCCTCACTTAAATCCAATTCACCCGCATGTCATGGCATTACCTCCCTGATGTCATGGTTCTCTTGGACCATCAACCATGACCACAGTGACCCTACTCTGAACATTCTTCAGCTAAGTCCTAAACTATGCCTTCTTCCCTCCAAATGAACACTCTACTTCAGATGGCCCTTGGACAAAGACAAAGCGGAACATCACCCTCATTCCCTTTGTTTCTGGAATCTAAGCTCCCAGGGATGCCCAAGATCTCACTAGCTTTCTTGGGGGCCACATCACACGGATGATTCCTGTAGAGCTTTCAGTCCCTAGAACTTCTTCAGAACAACTGCTGTCCAACTAACCACGCTCCCTCCATCCTGTACCTGGGAAGTGGATTTAAAGACTTCACATTCACCCCTCCTGAACTTCATCTTGGAGGATCCCGCCTCATCCATGCGTTGGCCATCCTTCCCGGCGAATCTGAGGACCTGGCCTGGCTGTAGGAAACCGCACACTAGCTGACGGACATTGGCGCAAGATTTTCTTTTGTTTAAAACTGTGCTTTTTTTGGTAAATAAGCGATAGCCAATCCCCTAAATCAGTGTATATATACATAGAATGATTTACATGCAAAATTTTTATGTCATTAAGAAATTTTTGAGCTCCACCCTATCCCGCTTGTAGAGAGGGCAAACGATATCGATTATATAAAGGAAGTCACGTAAAACGCTGTTTTCTATTGGTCACGTTGCATACATATATATGATATACTATGCAATATATTCTATAATATATGCTATACTATATATACTATATGCGATACTATGTATTATATGATAGACGCTAGAGATTACGTAATACATAGTAGATGTACTACGTCATATAACATATTCCATATTCCATACACATACACATGCACACACGCACGCGCGCGCTTCTTTAGGGGACCGGCTCTGTGCACACTCACACCCACATACATAACACACACTGAACGTCCACGGAGCCCGGTCCGTGCCCTCCAAGGGCCGGGGCTGGCAGTGCCCGCCGCTCTCCGGGGCGGAGCCCGCCGCTCTCCGGGGCGGTGCCCGCCGCTCTCCGGGGCGGTGCCCGGGCTCAGAGCCCAGCTCTGCCGAGGTCTCACTGCAATAAGAAGCCTGAGTTTCCTCCTCGGGAAAACGAGGAGTCGAGCTTTCCCGGCCCCCAAACTAGACTCCAGACTCGAACAGGGTCAGAACCAGCCCGCGGGCTCGCGTCCCATGTGGGATCCCGGGCCCGCGGCACCTCCTGGGCCCCGCCCCCACCACGGAGGCGCGGCTTCCGCCTCGCTCCGACCTCTAAAGGCCGCCGCGGCCCTACTCGCAGGCCCTCCCCGCGCCACACCGCGCGCCCGCCGGAAGCAGGAGGCGGCCCCGCCTCCCGGAGCCCTGCCCCGCCTCCCGGAGCCCTGCCCCGCCTCCCGGAGCCCTGCCCCGCCTCCCGGAGCCCTGCCCCACCCCCCCACCCCCACGCCCGCCCGCCTGCTCGCGGGGACTCTTAGCTCCTCCCCCCCTTCCCCGCCCCCGAACCTCCGGGAAAGGAAAGCCGCTCCCCGCGGTGCGGCGGGCCCGAAAGTCCGGGGATCCACGTAGAATGAGGCCTTGGGGCCTTCCCCTTCTCCGCGGGGGCGGAGCGACATCATGCACGTGACTCAAATCGGAGCGTCCGGAGGCTGGGTAGTGCCGCCGGGTGGCGGGCTATTAATTTGTGAACTTCTCTTTCTTCCCCCCTCCCTCTTTCCGACGTCGCCCCCTCCCTCTGCCTTTTGCCCTGCTCTAGGTCACGTGGTGTGCCCAGTTTGGGGCCACCAGGTCGAATCCTACCTCAGACACTTAACTTGCATGTCGCTCAGCCTCAGTTTCCTGATCTGTAAAATGAGACGATAATAGCCCCTGCCTTCCTGCCGGTGTCGGGAGGACCAAATGAGATGACACTTCTGAACCGCTCTGAAAGCCTTTCAAGTGCTATGATTATTTTTAAATCATTATTGTTATTGTTATTCCGGCTCCTCGCTCTGGGTCAGCACTGACCCTGCGCTGAACCGGCTTGGTGTGTCCTCACATCCCCCTCCTACCAAGCCCTGCCCGGCTCAGCTCCAGCGCCTCCTTCAGGAAGCCTTTCCTGACTGCCCAGCCCCGCCCCTTGTATATTGCTCCTGCGTGTCTCCTCCTATTGGTGGCTCAGGAAAGAGTTTGATACATGCTTGTGGCTGATAGGCCAACCAGATTGGGACTCAAAAGTCCAGCCCTTTTGTTTATTACTTGTAGGACCCCGGCTGACTGCGGGACTCTGCCCAATTCCTAAAATGCCTCCTGGGGATTAGATACTACTGGTGTCTTCTACCTACTTTTCACATCAATCCAAGAAAAGTTACTGATTAAACTTTACATTTTATTACATTTTATTCACTGTATGATTACATTTTATTCACTTTTCATGTCAATCCAAGAAAAGCCAAATTTGTTCCTGGGTTCCCTGTGTTTTTCCCTGACTGGCAATGAAACCCGTTTTCACTGGAACAGTTTTAATGTGGAAAGTTAATTGGATTTTCAAATCAAGACTATTCATTATTATCAAGCTGTTATTGGATGAAAACAAAAAATGCCTAGGGCCTTGTGCTGAGGGTTGAGCCAGGTGCCAGGAGATTCAGGGAAGTATAGGAATTCAGGAAGTATAGCACCCTGTCTTCAGGATGTTTATAATCGAGTTGAAGGAACAGAACTATAAAGATAATTTAAATTCATTTAATATTTTTAAAAGCATATACTCAATCGTTATCACATTGCTGTAATCCTAGTAAGAAAATTATATTTTTAATAAATAAAAATAATGCATGACAAATGAAATTAGCCATTTTGAAGGCTTCATGGAGAAAGTCAAGACAGGATTAAGACCTGGCTAGGCAGCTTTTCACGTGAAAAGGACTTGATGGTCTTGTTGCAAACATAATATGAGTCATCAATGTTGTGGAGCAGCCCCTCCCCCCCTACCCCAGGCCATCTTAGGTTGCATTAATTTAAATAAAATGTCCAAAAATAGGAAGATTATAGTCCTGCTTTACTGGGTCTTGTCTAGTGTCACATCCAGCCAGGGGCATTGATAAGGCAAGGCATCTTCAGAGGAAGAATAGATAAGGACTCAGGGGTGGGGACAGAGGTGGGAGAACATAAGATCATGTTTCATAGATAATACACAGGAGGCACTGGAGGTTTTGGACTCCAGCCCCTAACAGGTTCACTCTTGATCTGGTCAGACAAGCAGATAGCTTCAGAAACCTTAATAATCAATCAGTTTTATTCTAGTCTAGTCTTCTCAAATGGTTGCTGGGAGAACCATCTCCTACAGCATTCCCTAATCACTCTTCTCACAGGGGCCAGCAAGAAGAGGAAGGGCAACTACCCCTATGTCTCAATGGGGTCAATCGAGACGGGCACATTTCTGCACTTCACTAAGTGTCCTCAAGCCTCAATGGGGGCCAGCTGAGGCACACACAAATTCGCCTATAGGTTCCCCATGGTTTCACACATTGGTCCTTTTTCTCACTGACCAGTGCCCTTCTGCTTTTATAGGGCAATCAGACAAAGAAGGCCAACATTAAGCTCACAGGTTAACTTTGGCAATATTGTCATTTTGTGCCAGCATAGTAAATATCAATTATGTCAATCCCATATCTCACAGCGCAGCCTCACTAGGGCTGTCTGTTACTATGATTCTAAGAACTACTATCTAGAATTCCTTGGAACTATTCTGGGAGTTATTATCAAACACCTGGAACCTAGACATACCCATGGCCATGGATCCTGAGAAACTATCTCTAAGAAGGATAACAAAATCCTCCTTACATACACATCACTGTCTTCAGATATTTGAAGTGAAGTCATATGGGAAGAAAGATTAGGTTTATTCTACTTAGCTCCCTGGTAGAAATTACAGAGAGCGAGATTTTAGTTCAGTATAAGGAGGACTTCCTAATAAACAACTACCCAAAATACTTGGTGATAGATTGATTAAGGATGCCCACTAGATGTAATTCAGTGAAGAAGCAGCATTTATGGCAATGGAAACTCAGGGTAGAAACAGTATGTTGCAGTAATGGTAGAGTGGAGAAACAGCCAGTGGCTATTGGCAGCTCTCTGGTACACAGCAGATGGCAGTCACAGTGCAGAAACAGGTAGCAGCTCAGCGAAGGCACATAAACAAATTCTTATCTCTTGGAGATGGAGGGAGGGGAGAAGCTGTGAGCAGCAGCATTGCAAGCTGGAACATCTCCGTGGGAGCATGAATTCAGTTTCAGTCAATAAGCATTTATTAAGAACCTCTTATGGACTAAGCATGGTGCTAAGCCCTGGGGATACAAAGAAAGAGCCTCTGCCTTCAAGGATCTTACAATGATGCAGGCTTCTTGAATGGGTGCCACAGACAGAAAGCTAGACTGGGAGTCAGGAAGACATTCAGATATTTATTAGCTGTGTGATCCTGGGCAAGTCACCTAACCCCCTCCATTTGCCGAACTTTACTCATCTGTAAAATGTGGATAATAATAGCATCTGCCTCCCAGGGTTGTTGTGAGGATTAAATGAGATAGTTGTGAATACCTGGCAATAATAAGTGCTATATACATTTATATTATTATTATTGTTATTATGGAGATGACACATAGAAAGAATCTGACTGGTAGGAGGAAGGGTACTCCATGAAGGGGAAAGATAAAGTCCTGCAGCTGGAATGGGAAGTGATTTGAGGAGGTGTGAGTAGATTTCATCTTTCATGATGATGAGTTTCTGGAAATCATGAAGTCCAGGTGGGAAATGAAACTGAGTTGGCTACACATTTCTTTTCCCACTTATCCATGAACTATGGGAATCTTTGGGACTTTGTGCTATTATGTGTTTCTGGGAAATTGTCTTTGTTTCTCAAAGAGCAGCTTGAGCCTTCATATAGTTTTCAGGGGACCATTCTGAGCTTGGCCTAAGGATACATATCCCCTCTCCACAGGGCTCTGCACATCATAGGAACTAAATATTTGTTGAATGGTGACAGAAAGTCAGAATAAAGAGCTTGGACTTTATTTGTCCATGTACACCACAGGAGGATTCCTTTGCAAGAACTGTGGGGACAGGGAAGGAAAAGAGAAGGTTGACAAATGACTTAGAGATTTCTAGCCAAGGGATTTGAGAAACTCATGGCATTATAGAAGGAGATAGAAAAAAATATAAATGGAGAAGGAAGAGCCTAGAAATGGCAGTGGAGAGCAGAGAGAGGAGTGTCCCAACTGTTTCATCAGAATCAGTGTGTCTGGGAGGTAAAGAAGGTATAGCCAGTGGTGGAGGGGAGGACTAGGAACACAGGGATGTTAATATTAGAGAAACAGTGAGGAGAAATCTTTTCTACACTCTAAACCCAGTTCTCTTCCCCCCTCACTGGGCCAAAGCCTTCTCTAGAAGGTATCTTTGAGGCACCACCCCACCTGACTTTTCTTGACCAGAAAGTTTGGTTAAAAGAGGAAAACAGGCTAGGTGATATATAAATTCATATTGTTTTATTCCCATAAAGCTAGCAGAATACATGCATGCACAGAGCCAGATAAAATCTAACTGTCTGATAAAAAGAATGAGAAGACAAATACATTCTAGAACAATCCCAACTCAGGATGTCTATGTCACTAAAATTTATGATCTCCATATATGTTTAACCATATTATGAGAAAGGAATTTTCTCAACTGAATAGGTGGTAAATACAATAAGATAAGAGAGTTGACAGTGTCAATAGAAATTATGATACAGGATATCTGTGTTTTCTTTACCATTAACATGACATAAAATAGTATATGTCCATAAAATATTAAGATAAGAAAAGTCCCATTATTCCAGGGAGGATCTCAGGTTAATGTCTTCATCCTTAGTGGCCATAAACAGAGGAAAGTGCTCTTAGTCAGCTCTCTCTGACCTTGTTGACACAGGAAGCAGCATTCTCTGAGTTTACTCAGAGGCCTAGGGGCTGCTTTTGGTTGATTAATTCAGGCTCTGGTCCTTATTAAGGTTCAAATGACTGTAAATGATTATCACTTTCCAACCCAGCTTCATGTTGAATCATTTATATTATGCCCCAGTCACTCCTCCATAGGCAGTTCTCTTTACTGTTAGAGGCCCCATCCCTCAAAATTGATTCCTCCCTTGAATGATTTTATATATATATATATATATCCATATTTATCTGGTTTTTTGCTTGTCTTTTTGGAAGCAATCCAGGTAAAGTGACTTGCCCAGGGTTATCTATATCTGTCTGGAAAGTGTGTCTCTGCTCTCTCAATTATTCTTCAAACTCTCTCAAACCAATGGACTCGCAAAATACTGTATGGAATATTTCCTGGGCAAATCACTGTTAGATACCATGACTGATGAGGATGGTGGTGAAAAAAGAAATCACCTTTTTCCTCCTTGAAGGGGTCTCCTTCATGATGTATTTCCAAGTTCTTATGCTCTTGAACTGAACTGCCATCTCTGGGTCTTGGCTGTTTAAAGTCCTGTGAACACGTCTAATTTTTGCTCAGTCAGTGTAGTAGCTCTTTTTAATTCTGTAAGAAAAAGATGTTCCTACATTTTTACAGTTAAACCCTTCATTGATACATTATGATTAGATTCTGGGCCTTCTGATTTGGGAGATTGGTCAAAGATCAACACTCTCCTAACAAACAAAGAGTGTATAGTTGATCCTAGAGTTAATTGTGAATCTCTAGAGTTTATGAAGTAGAAGTATGATGTATTCAGATCTTCATTTTGTGAAAATCACTTTGGTATTTGTTTTGGAATGGCGACAGGCTTAAAGGTAAGGGGATCCAATAGGAACCTATTCCAGTTGTCAAGATGAGAGACGATAAGGGCCTGAACAAGGGTGGCAACTCTGTGAGTGGAAAGAGACACATGTGATAAATGTTGTGAAGACAGGTACAACATGATTGGCAACTGTCTGGATATGTGGGATTAGTGAGAGTGAGGAGTTGAGGAAGACAGTGAGAGGCTAAGAACCAGGACAACTGGAAAGATACGGGTACGGGTACCCTTAGCAATAAAAGGAAAGTTTGGAAGAGGGGTAGATTTGGGAGGAATGATAATGAGGTCTGCTTTGTATATGTTGAGTTTGAGCTGCTTAGGAGACATTCGGTTTTAAATGTCCAGTAGTTGATTAGAGATTCAGGACTGGAGTTCAGGAAAGAGACTGGGGCTAGATATATAGATCTGAGAGTCTTCAACTATAGATGGCAAATGAGCTCATGGGACTTGGTGAAGTCATGAAGTGAGAATATAGAGGGAAAAGAGAAGAAGGCCAAGGACAGAATCTTAAGGTATGCCCATGATTAGCGGGCATGACATAAATGAAGCTCCAGCAAAGCAGGCTGAGAAGGAATAATCAGTTAGGTAAATGGAGGGCCAGGGGAGTGATGTCACAAAAATCCAGAGAGGAGACGTAGCTGGGATAAGGTGATCAACAGTGTCAAATACAGCAGAAAGGTTAAAAAGAATGAGAATTAAGAATAAACCATATAGCTTGGAGATTAAGAAATTTAGGAGAGAGCAGCGTCTGTTGAGCGGTGACATCATAAACCAGGTTTCAGAGAATTTGGAAAAGAGTGAAAGGAGAGGAAGTAAAGAAACCAATTTAAAGAAAAACTTTTTTAAATTATAAATTTAACCATATAAACAAAGAGAGTCTTTTTCCCCCAATAAAAGAGCAGAAAAAGAGGACTGCATATTAGGCCATGAATATCTACCAGGTTTAGTGGTTTTGTTTTCATATTTCAAATTAACTGTGATCATTTCAACCCCATTCTGAACTTTCTTCTAATGTCTTTTACATATTTTAAAAATGATCCATTGCTGTTCTTATCTTACTTTTCTTCCTTTTTTTGTGTCACTATCCTTCCTTTATAGTCTCTTTAAATCTCCTCCAAAACCAGCAGTCGTGACTGGACACTGCATTGATCAGCGTTCTTAAGTCTTTCAAAGTTGGTTTTCTTTTCATGTCATTATTTAAATTGTTCTCTTGCTTCCCCTCGCTTTGTCAGTTTATACAAGTTTTCCCAGTCTTCTCTGGATCTGTCCTTTTATTATTTTATATGGTGCAAATCTTTTTATACATATGGATCATTTCTCTCTTTGTCCTCCTAGGGATATATTCCAAATAGTGATGTCACTTGCCGGATCATAGGATAAGCACATTTTAGTACCTTTTTGAGTACAGTTCCAAATTGCTTTTCAGAATGTTTAGAGGACTCCACAGTGCATTTACTGACAATGCACTTAGTGTGCTTGTCCTTCCACAGCCCCTCTGACACTTGTCTCTAAACTAGTAATTTTTCCTCCAGTAGCTGTAGTACTTGGGTTTATTGAATGCCGTACTATTATGTTCAGTTTCTTCTGGGTCTCATGTTTATAATCTGTTCCATTGATCAAATCCAGATGGGAAAATCCAAGAAAAAATTGCAATGAGTTATTTTTGCAGCCCAAGTTGACATATGGAGACAGAGAGTTCTATGGACATTATGGATGGGATCTGGCCAGGAACATGCCAAGTAAAGCACTCCAGTATAGGGACAGGTTGTGCACCAGGACAAGTAGGGGTACAAGATCCTCCCTCCTTCCCTCCCTCCCTTCTTTCTTTCTTTCCTCCCTCCCTTCCTTTCTTTCCTTCCTTCCTTCCTTCCTTTCTTTCTTTCTTTCTTTCTTTCTTTCTTTCTTTCTTTCTTTCTTTCTTTCTTTCTTTCTTTCTTTCTTTCTTTCTTTCTTTCTTTCTCTCTCTCTCTCTCTCTCTTTCTTTCTTTCTTTCTTTCTTCCTTCCTTCCTTCCTTCCTTCCTTCCTTCCTTCCTTCCTTCCTTCCTTCCTTCTCTCTCTCTCTCTCTCTCTCTCTCTCTCTCTCTCTTTCTTTCTTTCCTTTCTTTCTTCCTTTTCTATTTCACTGTCAAGCTCATAGATTGGACCACAATAGGTCCAGGCTCAACCTCCTCTTAATGCTATATTTTAGGCCCTCCTGCCTCAGATTGAATGTCAATGGCAACTGTTTCTTTTTTGACTAGCAGTCCTTCTGCCTCTCCCACTTTGATATTTTCTTCTTTTTTCTAATTAAAGGGACCATCTTTGACTGACTTCTTAAAGAGGCCTATTCACTGAATGGGTGTTACCTCACTCAAAGTCAGAACCTCAAAAGATGCTTAGCCTAAAAGGGCCAGGGTCTCCCATTGTATCCTGGGCCATCTCCAGTCATCCTGATGAATATCAGGTCACTGGACCCAGATGGCTCTGGAGGAGAAAATGAGGCTGGTAACCTTGCACAGCCCTCCCGCACTTAAATCAAGGTCAACTGCAAGTCATGTCATCATCATTTTCCTGATGTCACAGTCCTCTTCAAAAACGAAGGAAAAATGCAAGACACAAACCCAGAAGAGAATTACTCCAACACATCCAAAAGCAAAGCCTCAAAGAAAAACACAGCTGAGGCACAAACTTAGCTGGACTTCCTGGAAGATATGAAGCAAGGGTTAAAAATGGTCATATCAATGAAATGAGAGTACTTGAGGAAAAAATTGGATAAGAAACGAGAGCTATGAAAATTTGAATGGACTACATGGATGTCAATAATTCCATGAGACAACAAGAAATATTAAAAACAAAGTCAAAAGACTGAAAAAAGTAGAATAAAATGTACGATAGCTTATAGCAGATACAACTGACCTAGAAAATGGATAGAAGAGAAAAAGTTAAGAATCTTTGGAGTACCTAAACACTATGACCAAAAGAAAAAAATCAATCGAGACATCATACTTCAAGAAATTTTAAAAGAAAACTGCTCAGATCTCAGAACCAGAGGGCAAAGTGGAAATAGTCTGCCTCTCATTTCCAGAAAGAAATGCCTTTCAGGACTGTAACCAAAATCCAGAAAGTTGAGGTCAAAGAAAAACTACAATGAGCAGCTACAAGGAAAGAATTAAAATACCCAGGAGCCTTAGTCAGGATCACACACAATTTAGCGGCCACTAGTAAAGCAACAGAGAGATTTAATATGATATTGTAAAAGGGAAAGGATATGGGCTTTCAGCCAAGAATCATTTACCAAGCAAGATGCAATATAATCATATAGAGGAATGCGGGTGAGGGAAATGGACCTTTAGTGAAACAAGATTTCCAAGCATTCCTGTTGAAAAGACTAGGGCTACAATAGAAACTTTGGAATTCCAACACAGAACTTAAGACAAAGAGAAGGAATAAGAGGAACACTGATAATGTATCATTGAAATTTATCCATAATCTTCTGCACTGCTTCTCTTTGCCTAGCCCTGGCCTTGTTGGTTGTTTTTTAAATTTTCTTTCTCTCCTTTTAATCCCTTCTTTACAATCCATCTTTGGAAGTTAAAAATTTATTTTGCTTATATTTCCCTTTCATTTTAGTTTCCAACCTGTTCATAGATAAACATTAGGTTAATTACTCTACCTTACTACTTATGATCCTTGAGTGGTTCAGTGAATAAAACCATCGCAGGAGGAAAGAATATTTTGAGAAGTCATTGTATTTTAATTTTGTTACTGCTGATGTCTCTGATTTCATTTGAATAGCTCTACCTTTCTGTTTTCATTTTTCTGCTCTAATTATTTTCATCCCCATTTCAATCAAGCTTGTCTTTTCAACCAAGGCACCCTTCAGTGAGAGGGTCCCCTGTACATGGCAGCTGAATTACATGTGTATATTTGTTTCTATTATATAATTGTCTGTCTCCTTTCTCTTATAGGTTAATAGTTAAAGAGAAGGCTCACATAAAAGTAGAGCTAGGAGGAGGAGGAGGAGACTGAGAAAAACAGAATGAGGAGGAAGAGGAAAAGAAACTAATCTGTTTGTCAGTCAGCCACTTGAAAACCATTTATTAAGCACAATATTCCAGTCACTTTGCTAAGCACTAGGGATACAAAGAAAGGCAAAAAACGAAAATAAAAATGTTCCTGCTCTCAAGAGGCTCACAATCTAATGGGGAGATTGAGTATATAAATAATTAGCTACATACAAGATATGTAAGAGAAAGAGCAATGGATAGAGTGCCAGGGCTGGAACAAGCAAGACCTGAGTTCCAATCTGGACTCTGATACTTACTAGCTGTACATCCCTGAGCCAGTCATTTAATCTCTGCCTGCCTTAGTTTCCTCATCTGCAAAATGGGGTACCTCTGAGGGTTGTTTTGAGGATCAAGTGAGATCATTGATTTTTTCAAATGAGATCATATTTGTAATGTGCTTTGCAAACTTTAAAATGCTATGTAATTGCTAGCCATTTTTCATAGCTATGGGAAGGAAATATATCCTTTACAAAAAAAGGACTAAATAAAAATGAAATAGATAATTCTGATTACATGAAATTTAAAGCTTTTACACATGCAAAAAAAATGAATGTCTCTAGGATAAAAAGGAAAGTAGTCCAAAGGGAAAAATACTTATGATTAGAGTTTGATATCTAAGATACAGAAATCCTTCTTTCAAAAACTTCTGAGAAGAGTTTATTATCTAAATATAGAGACAACTAATGGAAATAAAAACCATTTCCCCATGGGTAAGTAATCAAGAGAAATGAATAAATAGCTCTCAAAAGAAGAATTGAAAGAATATTAACAACTATATGAAAGAATGCTCCACATCACTAATGATAAAAATACAAATCAAAATAACCCTGAGGTTTCAACAGCTGTTTCAACGAGTTTTTTAGCTGATTCTCTAGGGTTTTTTAAGTACATCATCATATCATTTGCAAAGAGCTATAGTTGTGTTTTTCATTGCCAATTTGTATCACTTCAATTTCTTTTTCTTATTGATATAACTAGCATTTCTACTACAATATTGAGTAATAAGGGTGATAATGGACATTCTTGCTTATTAGGAAGGTCTCATATTTATCCCCATTATGGATCATGTTTACTCTTAGTTTTAGATAGATACTACTTATCATTTTAAGAAAAGCTGTATTGATTCATATGTTTTCTAGTGTTTTTTAATAGGAATGAATATTGAATTTTGTATCAGGCTCTTTCTGCATCTATTGATATAATCAAATGATTTTTTTTTGTTTTTGTTATTAATACGCTCCATTATGCTGATAATTTTCCTATTATTGAATTAGCCCTACATTTCTGGTGTAAGTTCTACCTAGTCATAGCGTAGGATCTTTGTGATATATTGCTGTGATCTCCTTGCTAGTATTTTATTTAAAGTTTTTGCATCAATATTAAGGAAATTGGTCTATAGCTTTCTTTCTGTTTTTACTCTCCCTGGTTTAAGAATCAAACCCATATTTGTGTTATGAAAGGAATTTGGTAGGACTATTTCTTTCTCTATTTTTTCAGACAGTTGTATAGGATTGAGATTAATTGTTCCTTACATGTTTGGTAGAATTCACTTGTGAAACCATCTGGCTCTGTTTTTTTCTCCTTTAGGCAGCTTGTTGATGTCTTGTTCAATTTTTTTTTTCTGAAATAGGGTTATTTAAGTATTTTATTTCCTCTTTTGTTAATGTAGGCAGCTTATATTATTGTAAATATTCATCTATTTCACTTAAACTGCCAGTGCTAATAGTTGCTTTAATTTCATCTTCATTGATATTGCATTCAACTTTTTCATTTTGGGTACTGGCAATTTTTTTTCCAAAAAATCAAATTAACTAATGGTTTATCTACTTTATCTTTTCATAAACTAGCTCCTAGTTTTATTTATTAGGTCAATATTTTAAACTTTCAGTTTTATTAATCTTTCCTTTAATTTTGAAGATTTCCATTTTAAGATTTAATTAGGGGTTTTTAATTTGTTCTATTTTTTTAGTTGCATGTCTAGTTTATTGATCGGCTCTTTCTTTATCTTATTGATATATGTTTAGAGATATACATTTTCCTCTAAATATCACTGGCTACATTCCAAAAGTTTTGGAATGTTGTCTCATTGCTATAATGATAGCAATGAATGAAAATTGAAAATTAATTAAATTAACTGATTGTTTCAATGACTCATTCTTTCTCCAATTTATTCTTTAGAATTAGAGTATTTAGTTTCCACTTAATTTTAATCTATGTTTCCACAGCCCTTTATTAAATGTAATTTTTATTGCATTATGGTTTGGAAAGGGTACATTTAATATTTCTGCTTTTTCCCATTTGGTTGTGAGGTTTTTATGCCCTAATACATGTTCAATTTTTGTGAAGGTGCCATGTACAGCTGAGAAAAAGATATCTTTCCTATTCCCATTCAGTTTTCTCCAGAGGTTCTAATCATCTCCTTGACTTCTTTCTTATTTTTTCATGATCATATTTATCTAACTCTGATAAGGGAAATTTGAGTCCCCCAACTAGAATGGTTTTACTATTTCTTCCTGTAATTCATTGAACTTTTCCTTTAAGAATTTGGATGCTATGTCATTGAATGCATATATGTTTAATACAGATATTATTTCATTATCTATGGTTTCATTTAGCAAGAGGTCATTTTCTTGCTTATTTTACTCCTTTAGTTAGGTCTATTTTTGCTTTTGCTTTGTCTGAGATCGTGATTGCTGTCCCTCCCTTTTTTTACTTCAGTTATGCATAACAGATTCTGCTCTAGCACTTTATTTTAACTCTGAATGTGTCTCTCTGTTTCCATATAAACAACATATTGTTGGATTCTAGTTTCTAATCTACTCTGCTATCCACTTCTGTTTTATGGGTGAGTTTATCCCATTCATATTTATAGTTATAATTAGTAACTATGCATTTCCCTCCAACCTGCTTTCCTCTATTTGTGCTTCTCTCCTTTTTATCCTGTCCCTCCTCTAAAGTCTTATTTTGCTTCTTACCACTGCTTTCTTTTATCTGCCTTCCTTTCTTTTTATCCACCTCCCCCTTTTCTTATCCCTTTTCACTCCTACTTTCCCATTGGGAAAGATAGTGTTCTATTACTAAGTGAGTATGTATGTATATACATATACATATACATACACATACACATACACATATACATATATATTTCCCTCTTTGGACTAATTTAGATGTGAGGGTGGTTCAAACGTTGCCTGCTCACCCTCCTTCACCATTTCCCCCTCCATTGTAGAAGCTCTTCCTTTTATATCTCTTTTATGTGAGGCAATTTTCTCCATTCTTTCTCTCTCTTACTCTTTCTCCCAGGGTATCCTTCTTCATCTCCTAACCATTTTTTTACATCATTCCAGCATAATTGATTCATTCCCATATCCTCTTCCTATGTAGATTCCTTCTAACTGCCCCAATAATGATAAAGTTTTTAAGATGTATGTATTATTTTCCCATATAGAAAGGTAAACAGTTTAACCTTATTGAATCTCTTATGATGTCTCTTTCATATTTACCTTTTTATCCTTCTCTTGAATCTTAGATTTGAAAGTCAAATTTTCTATCCAGCTTTGTTCTTTTCATCAGGAATGCTTGAAAGTCCTATATTTCATTAAATATCCATTTTTACCTTTGAATGATTTTTACTGTTTTGCTGGGTAGGTTATTCTTGGTTGTAATGCCAACTCTTTTGTCTTTTAGAACATCATATTCCAAGACTTCTACTTCTTTAATATGGTAGCTGCCAAATCTTCTGTGATCCTGACTATGGCTCCATGGTATTTGAGTGGTTTCTTTCTGGATATTTGAAGTATTTTTTCTTTGATATGGGAACTCTGGAATGTGGCTATAATATTCTCAGGAGTTTTCATTTTGAGATCTCTTTCAGGTGACTATCAATGGATTCTTTCAGTTTCCTTTTTACCCTCTGGGTCAAGAATATTGAGGCAGTTCTCCTTTATAATTTCTTGAAATATGATGTCTAGGTGCTTTCTTTGATCATGACTTTAAGGTAGTCCAATAATTCTTAAATTATCTCTCCTCAACCTATTTTTCAGGTCACTTGTTTTTCTAATGAGGTTTTTCATATTTTCTTCTAATTGTTTGCATCCTTCTGACTTTGTTTTATTGTTTCTTGAAGTCTCTTGGAATCATTAGCTTCTACTTTCCCAATTCTGATTTTTAAGGTGTTATTTTCATCTTTGAATTTTTGTACCTCTTTTACCATTTGGCCAATTCTGCCTTTTAAGGAGTCATTTTCTTCAATGAGCTTTTGTATCTCTTTTCTATTAGGCCAATTCTATTTTTGAGGTTATTTTCTTCAGTATTTTTTTGTACCTCTTTTACCAAACTATTAATTGTGTTTTCATAATTTTCTTCCTTTGCTTTCATTTCTTTACATATTTTTCCTCCACCATTCTTATTTGATTTTGAAAATTTTTTTTTAGCTTTTCTAAGAATTTTTATTGGTCTTGTATTCAATTCACATTTTTTTTCCTGGAAGCTTTGCTTATAACTATTCTGACTTCATTGTCTTCTGAGTTTGTGTCTTGATCTTCCCTCTCACCATATTTTATACATTTAAAGACCTTCTGAGGTATGTCAAAAGGTTTCATCAGACTGCCAAAGGAGTCCATGACACAAAAATGGTTAAGACTCTGGGGTTAGAAGAAAGTGGAAGCATACACTTGGAAATAAACTCCATGTAAAAGGAAATCAATACACACTTTTACAAACACTGTGGCTAGGTAAAAGGAAAATTAACTAGACTGTATAGATGGTGTTTAAAACCAAAAATGTGAGTTAATTGAGGTATTATGCTCTAATCAGACAAATTAAACTGATTATATTGCTAACTTTTTAATTTAATGTAGCCTACAAAAAAGAAAAGTCTTGGAAACAAAGGGCATGAGCTACCATTTAAAAATCAACACAATGGTATATATGGCTACAAATTTGGGAACATTATAAATTCCTAAGTATCAAAACTACTGGTTTCCCCAAGGGAAACAGGGATGCAAGATAGGTATAGTTCAGCTTCCTAAAGAGCTGCAGCATTGCTGCCTTGCACAAAACAGCCACAGAAGTTGTCATCCAGGAAATGCATGATCAGAAAAGGGGATGGGGCACCTAGTAGTGGTACTGTTGGGTCAAAGTGTATGTACACAGTGTGATTGCCCTTTGGATGTAGTTCCAAATTGCTTTCCAGAATGGTTTGGATGGGTTCACATCTCCCCCAAGAGTATATTAATGTCCCAATTTGCCTACATTCCTTCCAACATTTCTCATTTTCCTTTTCTGTAAAAAGATAACAGACAGCCTGCAGCACTGGTATCTGGAGGATATAGTCAAGAGGATGTATGGGTTTCATTTCAGTTGTGGAAGCAGAGTACCCACATGGAAGAGGTAACAGGTCAATTGCATAATAATAACTAAATTTTATATAGCACTTTAAGGTTGGGAAAATTTATACACTTTATCTTACGGTAGCAAAAGGAGAAAGTGGGACTTGATGTGTCTCTCTTTAGAAATGTTGAGTTAGTTCCTTTAGAACAGGGACTATCTTTTGTCTTTCTTTGTACCCCTAGTGCTTAGCACACTGTCTTGCATATAGTGGGTGTTTAATGAATGCTAGTTGACTAGGTTCTAAAGTTCTGTGATTCAAATGCTTATTGAAATTCATTTAAAAGTTAGCCTGAATATTAATTAAATTATCAAAGGTTAATGCTTAGAAAGTGTGAACCAGATATATAAAACAGTTGTTTCATTTACATTTCAGTCGTAAAATTATAAATACAAATTTCACAGGTTATCTATATATCCTGTTTTTCCATATACTTCTATGTAGGATACAGCAACCCTTACTCAAATTAAACTCAGAGGCTTCTCAAGGTAGAAGGCAAAAAGGAATTTATTACAGTCTCTTGAGAAGGGGCACTTCCTCCCAGATCATGGGCAGTATCAGCATGGGAGTGCACCTGAGCAGATCGTACAACATTCTATAGTCCCTAACGCGGAACTCCACTAGCCTCTCTTCCCATTGACTGGGAATCCAAGCGTATAGTCTAAGTGTGGGAATCTATCCCAGAGACGAAGAACACAGAAAGGATCGTTGCTCACCAATGAGGGTTTTTGTTACCAAATATGCTGATGTGGCATAAGGGGGTGGTGATGGGGAAGTGAAGAGGAGGTACACCAGGTTGGGTGACCGGAACTTTGGTTATTCTCCTCTATCCTGCAGCACTTTATTTGCCTAAAGGGGATACTTAGTTATTTTATCTTTGGACCGATGGGTGGGTTTTTTGGGGAATTCATACCTGAGGGGTCTTCACTTAACCTGATTTCACTCACCTAAAAAACCAAGAATTTAAGTTTGATAAATCTTCCCTTGTTAAGTATACTAAAAATCATGTTATTTGAATGATACAAGGTTTGTTAATATTTATTTTAAAAAGCAGGGGCAGCTAGGTAGTGCAGTGGATAGAGCACCAGTATAGGAGTCAGGAGGACCCGAGTTCAAATCTAACCTCAGACACTGGACACTCACTAGCTGTGTGACCTTGGGCAAGTCACTTAACCCCAATTGCCTCATCCTGGGTCATCTCCAGTCATCCTGATGAATATCTGGTCACTGGATTCAGATGGCTCTGGAGAAGTGAGTCTGATGACCTGCACAGCCCTCCCTCACCCAAAACAAAGTCAAGTGCAAGTCATGTCATTTTTTCTCTGATGGCATGATCTTCTTTGGCAAGGAAGGAGGAACACACTTGAAAAAGCAAACTGGAATTCTGTTCTTAGCCATAATGGGAGCTTCTGATGAGCAACTCATTCTGCTTATATAATCAGCACCTGCTTTGTACCATCTCCATGCTGATGATTGTCAAATCTACCTCTCTTGCCCTGAACTCTCTGTTGATCTCCAGTCTCACATCTCCAACTTTCAGACATCTCCAACTGGATATCCAGTAGACATCAAAAACTTAACATTCAAAAACTGAACTTAATATCTTTCCCTCTACACTCTCCCTACCTCCACTTTCCCTATTGTAGAGGACCATACTTTCCTCCCAGTACCTCAGGTTCACAATCACTCTGGAATCTTCACTATCTCCCCTCCCCTCATAGCCAATCCAATGCCAAGGTCTATTGATTTTCCCTTTGTAACATCACTTGTAAATGTCCCCTTCTCGCTTCTGACACTGCCACCTCTATCACCACAGGACCATTGCAATAGCCTAGTGGTGGTGTTGAGGTTTGGGGTTCTTGGGACCCCAAAATATTGATGCCCAGGGTCCTGCCGGAATGAATTCGACTTAAGCCTTCTTTTAGCCAAAGAAAAACAAAGTTTATTTAAGACTTATCACATTGGATTGATGCTTAAGAAGACTCATCATTTGTGATGCTTGTATTAACAAATGGGCCAGACAGAATCTGAACTAGGTTGAATCTGGGCAAGATTGAATCTGAGCACCTTCATGGAGGCAAGATGGAATTTATATACAGAAAGACTGTGGGATGGATCTAGAGGTGGCCAAGTAGTCTGGGATGATGGGAGGAAGGCTTTAGGGAGGGTCTTGAGGAAGAGTCTAAGGAGGATCTTGATGGGACTGGGGTGACTAGAGGTCAGAACTAAGAGAGTGGGATTTTGATGGGATAAAGGGTGGGAAGTAGCAGGCGGCAGTGGGGAGGTGACAGAATGAAGGGCTAGGCTTGGTTAAGGATAATGAAAGGCTTATGGCCTCAGATCAGATCAAATGGGAAGGAGAGTTCAAGGGGGGTCCCAGAGCCTATATCCCATCAGTGGGTCTGCCTGGCTCAAGTCTCTCCCCATTCGAAGCCACCTTCCATTCACCTGCTGGAGTGCTTTTTCTGAAGCGCAGGTTCACCCATGTCATCCCTCTACCCAATAAATTTCAGTGGCTCCCTATTGCCTCAAGGGTCAACTACAAACTGCTCCATTTGGCATTGGAAGTCTTCACAGCTCAGCCCCTTCCTACTTTTCCAATCTTCTTATACTTTATTCCCCACCATATACTCTTCAATTCAGTCACCCTGGTCTCTGCTGTTCCAGAAATAAGACACACCTTTTCTTAGCTCTAGCCATTTTCTTTATCTCTGCCTAGCGGCTTCCTTTAAGTACCAGCTAGAATCCTATTTTCTGTAGGAAGCTTTTCCCAACTCCTCTTTATTCTAGTGGCTTCTTTCTGTTTTTTGCTATTTATCCTGTATGTAGCTTGCTTTGTTTACATTTGTTTGCTCGTTTTCCCCCCTTACATCGTAAGCTTCTAGAGGGCAAGAACAGTCTTTTGCCCTTTTTGTATCCGCAGTGCATAGTCCCTGGCACAGGACAGGTACTTAACCAATATTTATCGTAATTTACAATTTTAGAAAGTTGCCTGGGGGCACTAGGAGGTTATGATCTGTATAAAGTCATACTACATTAAATATGTTCAGAGGGAAGGATTGAATTCTTGCTTTTCTTGACTTCTTATTTACCAGGCTGCATTTCTTCTATTAATTTTTGGTAGCTTAATTTATTATGACCCTGACCGATGTTTTAGCTGTAGTACTATCTTCCATACACTCCTTATTCAAGGCATGAAATTTCATTTATGTTTGCCTGTTTTAGCCACAATCTGTTTCAGTAGCATAATCCAAACCAAAAGTGAGTTTGCCTCTTTTCTGGAAGTAGACAATATTTTCTATTCATTTTTATTAGATCAGCATTGAGATGTGGTTGCTATTTCCTTCCCATCCTTTTCCCATGGAACCCAATTAGGTTGCAAACTAGTTGCAGGAATGCAAATTTGACCCATTCCTTAATTATTTGTAGATTAGGTAGTTTCAAGGTCAATTGATAGTTAAATTGTATTCTACAATGGGACAGGAGTATCCTTTCAGACTGCCCTAGAACATAAATAACCTCTTTATTTGGCTATAATAGTGGTTCTCAAAGTGTGGCCCAAGGACCCTTGGGAGACCTTAAGACTTTTTCAAGGAGTGGAGGGGGCTGGAAAAAACTTCTTTATAATAATACTAAGATGTTATTTGCTTATTAAAATACTCCTCCCTTTTTCAACTACATATCTATGTGAGGCTGGATTTTCTTCGTATACAATGAATGCAAAAGTAGATATGAGAATCTAGCTATAATCCATAAAGCTAGGCATTAAAATCATTTACAAAAACATATGAAGCAATATTACTCTTATTTTTTTTTTGCTTTTGAAAATATAGTTCTTTTTAATAAAAATATTATTTATGTTAACCTGTAATGGATTTATCATTTTGAAATGAAAAAAATACATATTTTAAAACTTATTAGCTTTAATTTCTAATATGATTAATATTGACAGACATATTCCATATCAGTTTAGAAGGGGTCTTGAAATGTCTTTACATTGTTTGAGAGCCATTAGGTTCTGAGAGTCTGTTTTGGTAAGATGACAGTTTTGGATTTGACTTCCAGGGGCCTTTTTGAAAAAGAGTGACTCTATTTTCCTTCCATCCCTCGCCTCAGTTAGGTTTGTAACAGCCCCCAGTGAGGCCAGGGCCCTCAATTTTATTTTCGGACTTGAAATTTAATGATGATTGTAATGTGAATTGGGCTTAATGACAATGTCAATGTAATCTATAGGGAGTTGAATTTAGTCAGATTTCACATGGGTTGCTGTCTTTCTTGATGGATTATCAATAGTAAATATAATAATATTTTAAAAATATTAACATATAATAAATAGTAGTAAATCGGGAGTTTGGGGTTAGGTTTCTGGTTCCATCACTTTGACCTTAGCCAAATCAATTTACCTTTATGTATTTATTTCTCCATTTAGAAAAGGACATGAAACCATCTTCCCCCAGTCCTCAGAGCTATGCACAAACACATAAATTGTCATCATTTTATCTCTCTTATGTAGTGAAGTGTTCACATACTCAGTCATGCCCTTTCTTAGACTCAAGGACATCTGGAGAGGAAGGCAGAGGGACCCCACTGTTATCTCCCTGTGTTTTGATTAATCCATCATTTTCAGCCTGGTAAACATGCCAGTATTATATAGGCTTTTTGAAAGGTTGCCACACAGCTCCCTAAGGATACATTTTTAGTCCTGGCTGCTTCTTCTCAGTGTGACTCTATCTCCCATATTAAAAAACTCCTCCAGGTGACAGCCAAGGTCTTTTCTCCCAACTAATCTTGGTGTCTGGAGGCTGAGATAGGGCTATAATGAAGAATCTGCAAGTCTCCTTCCCTCCAGTGAGAATTTTCTGATGTTATGTGGATTATCTCAAAAAGGTTAAGTTAGAGTATAATAACGATAGCTAATATTTACAGAGAGCTTTAACATTGGTGAAGCACGTTACATACATTATCTTACTCATACCTTCTTGGGAGTTAGGTTCCTGATGCCCTTAGAGGGCAGAAGCCAAATGAAAATGAAGGCACCTATTATTTTAAAAAGGAGAAGCTAATAATTCTTTGCAGAGTGGGCCACTTAATAAACACTTGTGGAATAAATGAGTGACATGTGAAAAATTACTATTTTTTAAAAAAAACCTTTTTATTTTTTACAAATACTCTATCACTAGTCAGTCACTACAATGTAACACAGCATGATTACAGTTCTAGCAGCATCTCAGCCACAGTAGCTAATCAATTTGTCCAACAGAAAGGATGTCTTTTTTTTTCCTCTCGTGGAAGGAAAGAGAAACACAGGACACATGGTATAAAAAATATAAGTAGGACTCAAACTAAATTAAGAATTGACAGCAAATACCCAAATCTTGGCACTTCAGTTAAAACACCAAGGCAGAATTCAAAACTCTACGTAAGTATTAAATAAATGTGAAAAGGGAGAGCTCTCAAAGATTTCTTAGTCTTCAGAACAAGTGGCTGCCTGATTTTTTTCCTTTCTTCTGTACACATTGGAGAATGGGATGAGAGTTCAAGAGAGAAATGAAAAAGTTAGGAAAGGAAGGAGGGAAAAGGGAAGGAAAGGGTGGCAGGAAGGGAAGAGAGAATGGAGAAATGAAACAAAGGGAAGGAGAGAAAAAAGGGAAGAGGCAGGGAAGGAGGAAGGATGGAAGCGAAGGAGGGGAAGGAGGAAAAAGAAGACAAGGAAAAGGAGGGAAGAAGAAAAAGAAAGAGGGTAAAGAAGGGAGCTTTAAAGCAAACCACCTGCTTTTCTTGATCATCAGTGATCTCTGGAGAGATGGGCTTCTCCCTGAAAGGCGCACAAGCGGAAAACTCAGGCCACTCCACTAACTAGAAGGCGCTTTCGCAGGAGCAGGGCAGCTGTTTGGGGGCAGGGGGTAGTGGTGGGTGAAGGGAGCCCTCCGACGTGGAGGCTCCCGGCTGCTCGCGACGACGGTGGTGATGATAGTGGTGGTGGGGCCAGCGGTGCCGGTGGAGTGGCTGGTGTGCCCGGGCCGCCTCGTCCTCTTCGTCTCCCTTCCTCGGGCAGTGGCCGCAGCAGCAGACCGTGCCCAGCCTCCTCCACAACCGCCGCAGCCGACTGTCACCAGCTTGGAAGAAGAGGTAGACGTAGGGATTGAGGGCGCTGTTGGTGACCACCACGACGCCCAGCGCAGAGGCCAAGCCCTCGCCCTGCCCTTCGCCCGGGGGCTCGGCTGACCAAGCAGCGGCCAGCTCCGCCGCGAAATAGGGCATCTCGCAGACCACGAAGAGCAGGGCCAGCACCAGGGTCATCTTCAGGCTCTGCACCTTGGCACGAGTGAGCGCGCTTCGAGCCTGGGCTCTGCAGTGGCCAGCCTGCCAGGCGCAGGGGGACCAGGCGGCAGGAGCTGGCGCCGGGGGTCGCCGCTGCCACAGTGTCCAGAGCAGGCGGCCGCAGGCTACGCTGAGGATGGCGAGAGGAGCCAGGAAGCCCGCCACTGTCCCATACACCGTGTAGACCTGCAGGTGCCAGCGAGGCAGGGCCCCGAAGATGCTACGGCACCGGCGCTCCCCGGACCATGCCCGAGCAGAAGCCGGCGGTCCCGGCGGGCTCTGCGAGGTGGCCAGGGAAGAGCCAGGCGTGGACGCAGCCGAGGGCAAGGCGGGAACCCCACTGTAGCCGTCGGGGAGGCCGGCGGCCTGCCCTCCACGGACCACGAAGGCCTGGGGCAGGGCCAGGAGCAGGGCCAGCAGCCAGCCCAGGGCGGCCAGGGCGCGGGTGGGCAGCGGCGGGCCCAGGGGCCGGCTCACCACCCGGTGTCGCTCCAGGCAGATGAGGGCGAGAATGTTGGAGGAGGCCAGGAGCGCCGACACCTGCAGCAGCTTCACGACCCGGCAGGCCAGGTCTCCCGCCACCAGGTGGGTGTCCCCCAGTAGCTCCCAAGCCAGCTGCGACAGCACGGTTCCGCCGCACACGTACAGGTCGGCCAGGGCCAGCTGCACCAGCAGAAAGTCCATCTTCCGACGCTTGGGGCCGGCCCAGGGTCCGCCGCCGCCGCCGCACAGCGTACAAAGCACGGTGGAGTTACCCACCACGGCCACCACCAAGATTATCCCGAGAGATACGAGCCGGACCTTGCGGCTGGTAAGCGTGGGAGGCGGGGGCAGCATCCCGGCCGCGGAGTCCCCCGCAGACGACAGGTTGGTACCCTGGCCGAGCGGGATGGAGACGGAGAGGTTAGGTACCGGCGGCAGAGGGCCGGGGCCAAAGGCATCCTCCATCTCCCAGCAAAGGCGGCTCCGCGGATGGAGGTGTGGGCACTGCAGGGGTGGGCGGGACCGGGTGCGGGAATTCGAGGGGAAGGTGAGGGCGCGCTCCAGCAGCCGGGCCGCCGGGTGAAGTTCCTTCTCGGAAAACAAACTTTCTTGAAAACGCACAAAGAGTGAGCAGTGCCGACACATTCGCTCTCCCTCTCTCTTTCTCTCTCCACTCCCCCCCACCTTTTTTTTAATAATCCGTCATTTGACACTGCGATGTGGGTTGTGCACCAAGCGAAGGCACGACTGCTTATTCGCCACCCCCCACCTCGAGCCGCCGCCGCTTCCCCTCCAACCAGGGCTGCCCGCCCCCTGTCTTCCCCGGAGCGCGGGGAATGGAGAGGATCAACCTTGAGAGAACAGGGCGCACGCAAGTGGCCTTGAGCCCAGGCAGAGCCCAGGCAGAAGGGGAAGAAAAGCGTTTGGACCCATAATGAAGGATTTGGCCGGAGCCTCGAAACCATCTCCGCTGGGAAAGCAGCTGCTGTCTGGGGCTTGAAACGGTCTTCTTTAAAGAAGGATGTATTTTCCTTAAACTCATGGATGGGAACAATTAACCTGATTTGAAGTGTGGCTCGGCGTAAGAAAGAAAGTAAAAGCAGAGAACCCAATTACAATGCATGAATAAAATCAAACCAGAAGAATCTCGGAGAAGCCTGGTACGTAAACCCGTCCAACAATCCGTGTGGATTTGGTTGCGGTGACTTCTCCCAGGAATGAAGTCAGACTTACAGCTGTGATTTTCTGATCACTAAAGGCACTCCTTTTTTCCATAGTAGCAAGCAGATTGCTACATTCTCTGTGATGTGAAATTGATTTCATTAGCCTAAAGACTGCACTAGTAAGTTTTATGCAAATAACTAATCCATTTATTGCTTTTCCCCTTATGTTTTGATCCAGGGACGGATGTATTTCTCATTATCTTGATTTCCCCTTCCACCAGATGGGAGGTTGCTAAGAGGAACTACGCCTCCATTAAACCTAAGAAAAGGTGACTAAGAAAACGTAAAAGCAGCCAATTTTTTAAATTTCCAAATTACTTGGAAATCCAAGGAATAGGAATTGGTTTAGATTAAATCCTTTCAACAGACCTCGCCTCCAGGGTCCCTCATAAACAAGATTTGATTTTTCCTGCTGGAGACATTAATTTGAACCTTTGCAACCCTTTCAATATATAGGTTAAGGATCCTTGCACCAGTCAGGTCCATGGTGAGGGTCAAAGGTAAATAATAAAATGCTGTGATTGAGAACTCTAGACTTGGGAAAGCTTTAAGACCTGAGTGCCAGAACCCCGTGGTATTTGCTTAGGTATCCCACTTGCCAAGCCTTTTCTTAAAAAAAAAAAATTTTTTTTTAACACATTCTTTTTAATAATGGCTCCACTGCTCATTCTCCCCACCCCGCTAAAGGAGTCAGAACACTGCACTGGGGTTAGGAGCTCTAATCCTACTCCTTGAAGACAGTTGTCTAACCCTGGAAAAGTCACTTTACCTCTCTTGGGACTGATTTTCTATAACTGTCAAATGAAAGGATTGTTCTAAGTCTTGCCCATCAGGCAGTTAGATGGTGAAGTGGATAGAGCTCGGAGCCAGGAGTCAGGAAGACTCATTTTCCCGAATTCAGGTCGAATCTGGCTCCAGACACTTAGCAGCTGGGTGATCCTGAGCAAGTTACTTAATCTTGTTTGCCTCAGTTTCCTCGTCTGTAAAATGAGCCAAAGAAGGAAACAGGAAACCACTCCAGTATCTTTGCCAAAAATCTGAGTTTCTCTTTTCAAGTCACTAAATGGCTGTAGAGTTCATAAAATTCAACCCAATAAGCATATTGTAAAGGTTTTAAAAAGTTTATTCAAACATATTATTGATAGTTTTTGTCTTTACATGACCGTAATTCCATGCCTTCCTTTCCCTCTTTGAAACCTCCTTTATGACAAAGAATATATCACTTCCATCCAATCCCTGAGGAAAAGTGCCTGGCTATTTGCCAGGCCCGGTGCTAAGTGTTAGGATTACAGAGAAAACCAAAGACAGCCCCTGCCCTCAAAGAGCTCACGATCAAAAGTGGCGTGGGGGTGGGAGAGAGAAGCAAACAACTACGTACAAAGGGAAATAATGATAACAACAGCTAACATTTACATGGTGTTTACTATACGCGGTGCACTGTGCCAAGTACTTTACAAATACCAGAGATAAGAGAGTTTAGGAAAAGCTACTAGTAGGTGGGATTTGGTCTGGGACTTGAAAGCCAGGAGGCAGAGATGAGGAGGAAGAACATTCCAGGAATGGGGGATATCCAGGGAGAAATGTCAGAACTCAGATGGAATATTTTATGTACAGAAGACAGAGGAGACCAGTGTCACTAGGTCAGGGTATGGGCATTAGGGGTGGAGGTGGTAGAAGACTAGCAAGGTAGTGGTTAAGTTACGAATGCTGAATATGAATAATATTGAATGACAAACAGAGGACTTCTATTAGATTCTGGAAGAGGGAGCCACTGAGTGGGTTGCGGTGGTGCGTATGAACTGCTTAGACCTGGACTTTAGGAAAATCACTTTGCAGGATGGATTGGAGGAGACACTTAAGGCATGAAGACCTACTAACTACATATTACGGTAGTACAGGTGTGAGGTGATGAGGGCCTGTACTACAGTGGTGGCAAAGTCAGAGGACAGAAGGGGGTGAGAGATATTGCAAAGTAAAATGAACAGGCCTTGGCAACAGATTGGATATGGAAGGGGAGACTGAGGAGTCAAGGAGCAGTCTTTGTGCAGGACTTTCAGACAAGTCACATTTAACTGAACAAATAAAATACTTTTGTAACTGGGACATTTATTAGCATAAACATAAAAGACATTCAAGAGAAGTCACAGAATGGCAGTAAACATGACTGAAGAACTGTTCAAATATGAAAAAATTAAAAGAATGGAATCCCACCTTATTCATTTGCAAAGCGTGCTTCAGTAGAACATTTTTTTCAAAGTAACTACAAGGATAACACAGCTAAGGCTGGGTCTAGGTGCTTGTTACTCTTGATAAATCCAATTCCCCAGGCTCAAACAAGCTTCAATCCAGGGCGCTAAAAGAATGGATGTACTGAAGGAATGAAGAGATTCACGGTCCAGTGAGTCTGCTACTCACTGCCTTGGTGATGTTGGATAAGTTACGTAACTTCAGTGGGTTTCACATTCTTCTACGTAATAAAGGCCCTGGACTGTTCATCTTCTAGCTCTAAATCCATGGTCTTACGGCTGTTCTTATTTGATATATAATAAATTTTAAAGGTTCAACTGGATGTTAAGACATTTCATACAGGTATTATCTTTGTAATAGAGTATTTGTAACTGTATAGTTGTTTTTTCACATTTTATTTAATCTGTTTAATGTCAGCACATGATGGCAGCTATATTAGAAAACATAATTCTATAAACCTCCAGCTTCTATTTTAAAATATAACAGCATTTAATAAAATTGCTTTGACTGCCAATGAACATTAAATTTCACTATCCCTTTAGTGATAAGGATTTTTGTAGTGGCATACATATTTATACTACTCATATAAAGATATAAAAGCATATACACATTTTTGTACAAACATTTTATAAATTAGCATTGCTTTTAAGCCATCGGTTAATTGCATGTTCATACTTCTTTGGTTCTTTCAGCCAGTCCTGGTGCCACCTAAGGTTTGCTATAACTTTTGTATAGTTTTGTCCTAAGCTGTCTTTCCAGCTGATAAACTGTTTCTTGTTGTATTGGTGGACAGAAGCAGAAACGACAGGGTAGTTTATAATGGAGCGAAGCTTTTGGTCCAGAGAATGAGTGATTTCTGGAAACTTTGTGGCTATATTTGTTAATTCATCTGGATCTGAAGAAAGATCTGAAAGAAAAAAATTTATATGGTTGAATAAGGTTATCTATTACTATTCAAAATTAAGTCACCTGCTGGAAAGATAGCGTTTTATGTTGAATTCAGAATGTAATTGAGAATGCCATTATTGTAATATTAGATTTGGTATTGTGTGAGAAACTGCTTCCTTCTTTTCAGTTAATGTGAAGGCTGTGCAGGAGGCATACCCTTGGAATGGTCCCATCTACCTGGCTGACCATGGCAATGCCCTACCACTATTTTTGGCTTTCCATCGTCCTTTCCTGTCCATTCTGTGGGGACAACTGAAGCAAAGTAGAGTACTCTAAGGTCAGGGCATTATCATTAGCAATGTAGTGTGAAACTTTTTAATGGGCTTGGTTGCCAAAGTACAAGTCCTGAGAGTACTTACAGTAAATTATGAGGATAAATTCCTTAAACATCCTAGAAAATAACACCTCGATCCATGGATTCTTGATATATCTAGGAGACAAATAACTTGTTCCTGAAACCTCCGTTAGATATAAGTTCTTTCATATTATCGTTTTCTACTAAGGCAAAAAATTCACTTCTTCACAAAGGGGATATATGGTTCTAGAATAAACAAGTTTCTGGTAGATATATTTAAGAAGTTAACATTCTTTTCATTTAAAATACACTAAGAATATTGAGGATGATGTATTATATTTAAAGTGTGATGATGCTAATTCCTCTAGGATTAAGCACAATTTTGTGCACAAAGTAGGTGCTTAATAAAAATTTGTCTAATCAAACTGAATTATTAGGAATCTATTTAAATAATTCATGCCAGAAATACACTGACTGATAAAAGTAAAGAACTTTATCCAAGTAAATTTTATTTATAAAGTACTTTCAGAATAAAAGTGACACATTCTTAATTTATTGCAACACCTAAGCACTGTAGAAATAAATTTGGGTAGAACTATTCCTCTTCCCTTCCTCTCAGGCTAAGTAGTGTGTGACTGTTCACCGAAAAGCTTTGGTATGCTGGAAACAATTTTATAAATACCTCATGCATGACTGTAATTCTTTATTTTCCTAAAAGTTCTGATTGCATTAGGGTTATCTATATCTATGACAACATTACTTATCTGGTCAAATTCTATTGAGTATATATAAAGTTGGAAAGGCATACTGGGGGCAAAATTCAATGCCTAGTTAAGAAATATGGATTTTTATTCAGTATGTTATGTGAAATGAAGTTTTTGAGTAATCTGATTAACTCAACTCAATTCAGTTCAACTAATACTAACTGAATGGAAAGGTAGGTTGGGGCCACATTGTGGAGAGACTTGAGGGCAAGGAATTTAAGTTTATTTGGTATATTTTTATTTTATTGGTAAGGCAGCTAGATGGCAAGAACACTGGGCCTGAGTCAGGAAGACCTGAGTTCAAATGTGGATTCAGATACTTACTAGCTATGTGATTCTGGACTGCCTCAGTTTTCTCAATTGTAAAACAGGGATAATAATAGAACCTACCTCTAAGAATTGTGAGGATGAAATGAGATAATATTTGTAAAGCACATGGCATTGTGCCTCGCACATATGGGGCATCTAATAAAGACTTGTTCCCTCTGCTTTCTCTGTGTAATGGGGAGCCTTTGAAATTTTTAAAGTAAGGGGATTAATTATGAAATAAACTTTAGGAAGATAAATCTGGCAGCAGTTCATAGGATGCTTCTGAAGAGGAAAAAAGACCGTAATCAGTAGGTTAATGAGGGGTAATGAGAGCCTGAACTAGGCAGATAGTAGTAGGACTAGAGTGAAAATTGGCAAAAAGAATATTTGAATGGATATGGTGGTAAGTAAGAGGGACAGGGAATGGTCAAAGATCTTCAAAATTGCAAATATGGATATTGGGAGGATGGTGGCACTTGATAATAATGAGATCTGAAGGAGAAGCAGTCTTTTGGGGGAAATGATATGTTCAGTTTTGAGGTGTTGTGGGGTATTTATATGGAAATATCTACTGTGATGTATTACTGAATGGATCATAGTAACATAAATCTGGTCATATTTCAAGTGATACCAATTAAAGATACTTACATAGATTATTCTTATGCTAATAATATACTCTCCACACAGTTCTTTATAGTAACAAATCCATTCAAGTATGACTCTAAAGACACAGCATGTGGTGCTTATAAGAGCCTCAGGTTACATTTATTAACACTGCTTAGGAAAAGAATGGCAGTGAAAGTTAAAAAAATTCAGCCACAGCTACGGCAATGTTAACTTTCAAATATGCAAATGTCCTTTTCTGTAAATAAAACATGAACAGTGGGGCTTAAGATGCAGATAGCCTCTGAGTAGATAATAGTTATTTACAGGTGATAAACCTGATGAATTCTTTTCTATTTCTTAATGAACTAAATATATGCTGACAACATAATTATCCTGAAAATGTAACTCGTTTTCTCTAAAGTACAACTACGATGCCTCATCATGGTATGGAGGTGGCTTTGGGTTCTTGAAGGCCATACCAGCAGCACAAGCTACTGTTCTCTGTCTCTCTCGTCCTATAAGGGAAGAAAGTCTGAATATGGCCCTGAAAATACGTCATTGTCTGAGGTCTACCTTACTGTATTGTTCATCTATTTTTAATGGAATGGGAAGATCTTTTCCATCCATTAATAGGGCTGTGTGACCTAACTAAGTCATGAATTCAAGTCACATGAAACCTGTGAGGGGAGGAGTTTGCTGAACGGGTGGAAGAGGAAGAGGTAGAGCTGGAACAGAGCTGAGAGGAAGTTGGTCAGACTAGTCAGAGCTGGAAAGGACAGAGAAAGCAGGCGGCCAGGATTGTGAGTGTTTGTTTGTGGGAAGGCCTGATAACATGTATAGACTTCTTGGATACTATGATGGATTTCTTTGTTGTGTTGACCTGAAAGTTTGATTAAAAAAGGCAAACAGGCTGAATATATATTGTTTATTCCCTTAAAGTTAGTCGTTACATGGTCATGGAGTCAGAAGGAAATCTCTGACTGTTACAGGAATGACCAGGCTTAAATCTGTTTTAGGACAATTCAAGGATGTCTGTGTCCCTCAGATTTATGGTCTCCATATGTGTTTAACTATACCATGAGAAAGGAATTTCTTAATTGGATAGGCTGTAAATACAATAAGATAAGAGAGGTGACAAAGTTACAGTTGAAATTACAACCCACGATATCTGTGTTTTCTTTACTATTAACACACCATAACATAGTATATGTCCACAAAATATTAAGATATGGAAAAAGTCCCATTATTCAAGATAGTATCTTGGGTTAAGGGTCTCATAAAGTATGCTAAGTCAGCCCCATCTGGCCTTGTGGACATAAGAAGAGGTATTCTCTGAGTTTCCTTCAGAGAACAACGAGACTATTAGGTCTAGGCTCGCCTTCCGATTGATTAAGTCAAACTTTTGCCCTTATTAAAGTCCAAAAATAATATTAAGTGTTATCAGTTGCTATGATGGATCTGGCTTTCTGGTGTTAGGATTTGGCTTTCTAGTGTCTTGGTGTTTTGGTACCTTGTTTTCTTTGGTGTGTTTTGGTTCTGTCTCCGATGTGGGGAGTTTGTTATATTGCGTGATTCAGAACTGTGCTAGCATATTCATGGCTGCCGTAGGCTCTGTGAATATTGCCTTGGTGATACACCTACCTATGTTTGCAGAGGCTCATTACCAAAAAGTGTCTATCAAGTGTGGGGCTTTTGGGTACACTCATGAAACTGTCTAATGTGGTGTAGATCAGAGGCATCAAAAGCACAGCTAGCAACCTACAATACTCCCCGGGGATCCTGGACCAGATTAAAATGTAATTGGGAAATATTTCACAAAATAAATAAAAACACAATAGAACACGTAGATAATGTTAATACATGCTTTTTCTAATTTGATATGTGGCCCACAGGGATCTTCATGTACAGCTTAATGCCTTCCATTTCTATTTGAGTCCGCTACCACTGACGTAGAGGGAATGCAATTGAAAACCTATGCTGATGAAAACATGGTTCTTCTGAAGCATGTCTAAGCAGTGTAGTTTACAAAGATAATTTAAAAGTAAGATTTTGAATATTATTAGGTTCTATTAGGTTCTTAAGTTTCCATTTGAACACTGTTATAAAAATCACCTTCCGTTACAACTGTGTATACTGTGTCCCGGAGCAGAGAAGAAAACCTCTTACTGACATGGCCTATGATTCTCTTTGTCATCTGAGCTTACTGGTTAATTGCCATCAGAAGTTTGCTTTTTAATACATGATGTTAGATGAGAGCTCTTTAGGGCAGGGAGATCGGTGAAAAAATACTGTAGAATTCTAAGTGAGACTACTCATTGGTTTCCTTTCCTGGCCTACCTTTGGTTCTTTTAGATATCTATCTCTGGGGGTATATAAGGAGGGCCATATATATATATATATGCATAAGCATCTAAGTAGCCCAAAGTCATCTGATGGTGGCATCCCGAACTCTGGTAATAGGGGAACTGGTCTTAGTAATAATAATGTTGAATATAGCGGCAACTAATATATTACTATAATACAATATGGTTATATTATTATATATAATAACTGACATTCACACGGTACTCTACATTTTCTAAGATGCTTTCTATACATGATTTCTTTTGAGCCTTGCAACCTGTGAGATAGTAACTGCAGGTATGATTCCCTGATGGTGAAAATGAGATTCGGAGGGTGTAAATGAACTGTCCGCTGTCACCCAGCCAGTAAGTGTCAAAGTGGGATTTGAATTCAGGTCTTCCTGAATCTGATGCTGCTTCTCTCTATCCTAAGCACACTCTCATTAAGAGTTACTTCGAAATAATAACTCTGATAGTTTAAGGAAAAACTGGCATTAACATGTGATTAAGAGGAATCAATAAGAAATTTTAAAAATCTAAAATGTTTATTTTAAGAAATAATGTAAAATACTATTATAATATTCCTGTTTGAATTGTTTCTTTGGCAACAGGATATAAATATTTTTAGAAATTTAAATACTTTAATATTCAACTTAATTCATTCAATATCAATGAAAAATTATATTCCCACTTTTACCAAAAAAAAAACAAAACAAACTATGAGGCAGGAGTAAATCCCTTCAATTTCTAAAGTTATATCTATTGCAAGAAACTGGTGCAATGTATATGCCTACCAGATTAAAGCTTGATTCATTCTACTTTTGTCTAGTGTACTATGAAAGAACAACTCTGTGAAGTTAATGAAATCTCACTTTGAAGATCTCCACTAGAATCAATTTTCTGCCTTTAAGAGACATTTTTTTCTCCCAACTTGTTAATCTTGCTAGTAAGGTACTCCTACTTTTGCCCTATTTGCTCCATTAATTAACTTTAAAAGTATATTGGGAGTTTCCATGGCAGAGCGGATCTGAGAGAGAGTGAGCCTTACATTCATCAAGAAGACATGCCATCAGGTTCTGCTTCTGACCCATCCTGGTTATGGGACCCTCAAATATATCACTTACTCTCTTAATGCCTTAGGCAACTCTTTAACACTATAAACCATTTACCAATAGTTTAAATAGAAGTTATCTACAACAATGAAATCACAGATCATTATTAAAAAACAGGATATAATAAAAATGAAATTTAAAACATGTCAACTGATTTACCAAAGAGTTGAGGAGGTGATGAGGTGCCATCAGAGTACGCTATGTATTTCCATTTGTCAATTCTCAGCATATAGGTGGAAGCATTCACGTTGCAGCCATGGAATTCACTCAGAATCCAGGGAGGGTGTGGCCTTGTGGACTTAGAATGATTACTGAATGCTTCTGATGATAATGGAATCAAAGAATATCCACTCAAGTTCTGAGGGAGAGGAACCCCAGCGATATCTAGAGGTAAAAAGTATAACAACAGTTTTTCAATAAAGCTAAAGGTACCTACAATACTATTTACATTTTTTCATGTATCAGGTCAAGGGATGGTTATCATATTCATTATGAGGAAAAATAAATCATGCTTTTGATACTGAGCCCAGAGGGGGCACAGTCATATGAAATAAGCATAACAAATTCTCAAGTTAATATTTTTAGCATGACAGAATAAGAAATCAATTTACAAATGGATTCAAATTGTATTAAAAAGGGGCAGAGCCAAGATGCGTAGCAGAAAGACACACATATGCTAGCTCTCCCCCCACAGCCCATAAAATACCTGTCAAGAAAGACTCTCAACAAATTCTAGAGCAGTAGAAGCCACAGAACAACAGAGTGGAGGAGATTTCCAGCCTAGGGTGACCTGAAAGGCCGATGGGAGACGTCTGTCGCACCCGACAAGGAGGAGCCTAGCTCAGCCCAGCCTTGGCCGCACAGCGCAGCCCGGCTCTGGGAGGAGGACTCGAGCCTGCCTGGGGGGGGGGGGGGGGGGGGGTTGGACTCCCCAGTCGCAGTAGCAGCAGTTTCCAGATCCCTCAACCCTCAGGCACCAAAGGTCAGTGACAGGGTTTTTTCAGCTGGCCAAGAAGGGCAAAGGGCCTCCCATAGCTCTGGACTGAGGCAGCGGCTGCAGAGGCTACATGGGGCAGGCAGCAGCAGTTCCCACAGCAGCCCTACAGCAGCTCGCATCCATTGTTGGAGTGTAAAAACCCTGGGGACACTGAGCAGCTGATTCTTACCTCAGCACTGTGTAGAGGCCCTGCAGCAGCTGATCTTTATCTCACACTGAAAGGCTGCCCTGCCCTCGCAGCTTATCTGAATCTCAGCCCCCAGGGCTGACCTGGTGGAACTGGAGGCCAAGTGGTTGTGAAGAGGAAACTCTGCTAAGCTTCTGGGCACAAAAATCTCTTCTTGCTCCCAGACCAGTGTACATGCTTGATTGTGCCACCTGGAGATCTTACAGACCCCCAGAGTATACCTTACTCTTGGCAAAGGACCCAAAAGTCAAGTAACTGGTTGGGAAAATGCCCAAAAAAGGGAAAAAAAATGACTATAGAAGGTTACTTTCTTGGTGAACAGATATCTTCTCCCATCCTTTCGGATGAGGAAGAACAATGCTTACCATTAGAGAAAGACATAAAAAAGTCAAGGCTTCTGCATCCCAAACATCCAAAATATTCAATGGTCTCAGGCCATGGAAGAGCTCAAAAAGGATTTTGAAAATCAAGTAAGAGAGGTGGAGGAAAAATTGGGAAGAGAAATGAGAGAGATGCAAGAAAATCATGAAAAGCAAATTGTATTAAAAAGTTTGGAACTTGCAATGCATTTTTTTCCCCAACAGAATAATGGGGTTAGGTTCCTAAGCCAGACCAAAAAAAGCCCAGGAACCCACAACACAAGAACTAATTTTCATTTGTAATGAGAAATAGAAAACAGCAACGTTCATAAAACTGCCTAAGTATTGGCTTCCCCATCTATAAAATGGGAATACTACTACTTGCATTTCATACCTCACAACGTTGTTGAGAAGATTAAGTTCATATATACTGCCCCAATCTCTCCTGAATTCCCAGATAGCTCCAAATGGATGCCTCATAGGCATCTCAAACTCAACATGTCTAAAACAGAACTCATTATCTTCCACAATTAAACCCAATCCTCATTATAACTTCCTTATTTTTTTTTAATTTATTTTTAACACAGTTTATAACAGATAAAGCAATTCAGACTTTTGGTCAGGTGATACATCTTTTTAAAGCATTTACAATATGGACCACAAAAGAATTTTTTTTTTTTAAAACATTAACCAACTGAGACAGAGATAATATTTACGTTGCTAACTTCACAAGCTCTTGACCTAATTATCTCCATATTACTAAGAATTAAAGGACCCTAACTTGTTGTTGTTGGTCTAAAGTCCTATGCCTAATAGCTTAATTTTAGACAACCTCGGATGTTCCCCTACCCATAATCTATAATTGAACAGATCTGGTATTGAGCTTACAAACCTTTTGACTATAGGAAATTGCCACCAAGAGTAGGGACACTGCAGGGAAACAATATCTCCCCAACTTCATGTCTATTCCAGGCAGGATTAGATTGTCCATTTGCATTCAGTCAGGCTTAAAATCTGCCAGGTGTCAGTGGGGAAATTGAGTCAGGAAAATCCCACCTCAGCCCATGCTTAACAGCCACTCTCCCACCCTTCCCTTGAGATCACCTTATGCAGTTCATACCAGCATCTCATCAGCTTATTGGCATCATGGATTGGAGGCTCTGATTGCCTTTCTTGCTACCCATACCTGCAGTTAGACTCAGAAGAACATTCACTTAATAGTTCCATAGCATCTAAAATTGGCAAGTTCCAATAACCAGGTTTCAAATGTGATTATAGTTTCACTTTGGCTAAGGAACATCTTTTAGGCAAGTCTTAAGTGGCTTACATGCCTTTCTATACATGTTCTAGTTCCTGATTAAATGGCAATCATAAAATCAAATTTACCATTAAAACCTTGACTTTTCCATCAATGCCAAATTTTACCTGAGGTTACCTTCCTCTAGGAAATTTAGACTGAAATTCTTTTCTCCAAACTAAAGATGTCATTGATTTATTCTCAGTAATTAATTCAGTCTATTGTTTTAATACTAATTGCTTTTACCTCACTTTGTAACATGTCCAATTTTTCTCCCCATCACTCCCCTCCCCCTGCTTCCTAATACCTTGCATTCTGATTACTCCTTCCCTCAATGTACCCTCCCCTCCATCACACTCCACCCCTCTCCTATCCCCATCTTCTCTCTTTTCTTGCAGGGTAAGATGAATTTCCATACCCCTATCCCTGTAGTTCTTATTTTCCGATTATAAGCAGTAAAAATTCTCAACATTCGTTTCTCATACCAACTTCCTTATTTTAGCTAAGGACATTCGTATTCTCGTTACGCAGGTGCACAACCATAGACTTGTAATAATAGCTAAGACTTATGTGGCACTTCAAGGTTTGCAAAGTGTTTTATACATATCACTACATGTGATTCCCACAACAACCCTCGGTGGCAGGTGTTACTATTATCATCCTCATTTATAGTAACCCCTTCCCTCATGCCCCAGGGCCATTTACCTGCCAAGACTGGTGGAATCTACCTTCAACCTCTATCTCACATCCACAGCTTTTTCTCCACTCACATAGCCTGATTAAGGAAACTCTTACATGTTGCTTCTGTACTGTTGTAATTGTTCCCAAATGGATGCTCACTTTTAGTGTCTCTCTCCCCGCTCCAAAATAACTTCCCCATACCTGCCAAAAACAATCTACCTGAAGCGTAAGTCTTTGTTTGTCATGATTCAGAATGTTTACTTTTGCTGACAACTCCCTTTGCCCCTGGTGCCTCTTTTAGCCATTGGTGAGTTTCTTTCAGAACCTCCATTTGGAGGAAGAACCCAGTTCAGTTAGCCTACCTCCTCTGGACCTCACCATCAGGCTTCTGCTGCCTTCTCTCTCTGCCCCAGGGATCTCTTCTCCCATTGATGGCTTCTCTTGGAAGCTCGTTTTGAGGAAAAGCCCAAACCAGTCATCCTTCATTTCCCTGGACTTTGACACTGCCCCATGAGGATAACATCTACCTCCCATTTTTAGTGCCTTTTTATGTGTTGGTTTCTGCCATTAGAATGTAAGCTCCTTGAAGACTGGATTGTTTTTCTTTTTTATTTGCATTTGTATTCTCAGTATTTGGCTTAGTGCCTGGCACATAGTAACCCCTTAAAAAGGCTTACTGATTTGACTTGCTAATAGAATTATGTGTATTAACTTTCTATATGTTATATATTGATTGCATTTTTGCATCCACTTGCATCCATGCATTGATTGCATCCATATTTCCTATGGATCTAATGCAAAATATGCTGATTATGACTTTTTAGGAGGGGAAGGCAGTTGTATGCTATATGGACACCTCCTACTATTCTAGCAATGTTTGTTATGGGGAAGATGTAACATGCTATCCTTTCATGTTCCTGAAAGAGGCAGGAAAAGAACATTTGTCTAAGGGACATTGAGGAAATCAGCTTGAGAAGAAACAGTCTCAATTAAAATTATGTAGAAAGGCATAGACTGTTCTGAGGACCTGAGAGAAAACTGCATCTCAGATCAATGTATTAAAGGCTTCGTCTGAAGGGTTACAGATGGTTGCAGGGCATTGCGGTCTATCAGATCATTTGTGTGCGATGGTCTTTAGAGTTGTGAAAGATACAATTGATAAACTATACATCAAATAACTGTTCTGGAATATGGGAATAGTATATAAGAAGTGGGTGGAAAGGTGAAATTTTTGAATTTTAGATTACAAATCTGAGATGGGTCACTGCTTATGAGTCCTGATTTTAGACATTAGAAACTAGAGATGATCAGGTGAAAAAAGAAGCAGGAGAATTAGGAAGGAGTTCAGGTGGAAGTCACAGGAGACAAGAAAAACTGTTCTCAGAAGACAAAACATAGAGTCTAATAGCATTTGACTGAAGCTGTGTTGCTGGGTGTCGTGCTGACTGGATGAGAGGTATTGTTCTTCCGAGAGCTGATTGGTCGGATAAAGACACAACTGTCCTTTAGTGCCATCTACAGTCTGAAGAAGGGAAGGTTCTGAGATTTGCCTGTATTGCCCCTTACTACCTTTGTAGTAGGAGAGGGAGAAATAAAGGGGGAAAGACAGCTTTTGCATCTGCTTTGCTGTGAGAAGAGATGTAACTTTGTTGAGAGCCTGCTAGGAGAAACATCCCTTGCCAATATAAGAGCTGGTTGGGGAAAGGCTGCATGACTCTCTGTCTATAGCTGGAGAGGGAGAAACCCCTCAGAGATCTGAGCAGATCTGAGGAGTCCGGAAGTTTTCTGGCTTGAGGGAAATGCAGGTTACTGAAAAAGCATAATGCTTTCTCAGAACCATTCCAAGGGCAGCTGTGTGCTCAAAGAGCTCATGCACTGATTCAGCAGCCTGAGTGAGAGTAGAAGAAAAGTAGCTTTGATAAGCAGAAGAGCTGTGAGGAGTAAAGCGGGAACTGAGAAGTGGTTCTGTCCAACAGGAGACACATGGTACAGACTGATGGCCTGCTGTCTAGGCGTGAGAGGTCTTAGACGAATAGACTGCATTTCTTTTATGTCTCCCTACTAGGTTCCTATGTGTGCTCATTAAACTCTATGACATTATGTCCATTAGTGGGAGAGTGCGACCCATGGTTATGAGTGGATTACTCCTGCTTTCACTTTCTACAGAGGAAATGCTCTGATTATTTTTGACTTGTCAGAAGAATGAACTCGGGAGCTCTAAGTAGTAAGGAGCAGAAATGCAACCCTCCAACGCTGGTATTACCCCCAGGACCCAGAGAGCACATTCGCTTTGTGGCCACATGTTCATGGCCAATGACCTCCCCCCACCCCCATCAGGGAAAACACCTTAGACCTGACAGAACGAGTTAAGGTTGTGGGGGGGATCCAGCTCTAGGGCAGGGGTACATGCAGCCAGTAGATAAATATTTATTAAGTACCGACTATGTGCCAGGCACGGTGCTAAGAGCTGGAGATCAAAAACTTCCCACTCCCAAGGAACTTACAATCTAAAGGGGGCAACAACATGCAAACAATCTACATATTTCTACAGCATTAAAGGTTACCTCTTTAGCATTATACTGTACTTTTAAGTGCTTTGTTTTTATGAAAATTAGTTTTTATATTCAATTTTTCTAGTAATTTTGCTATTGTACTCCATTCCATATTTTGCTATTACCAAGGAGAAAGCATTTACCTTAGTAGTAGGAAGATAACTGCATAACTGTTAACAATATCTAGTTTAAAATAGTGGGAAAAGTTTAAAATTATGACAACAGAAACGTAATGATGTTATTTTAAAAACAGGAAATATAGCTTCTTGACCTAGGTAAAATAATATAGGTAAAGGACTTCCTGGTTGTGGCCGTAAATTCATTTTACATGTTTCCTAAAGAGCATCTATAACTTTTATGCATCAGGGAAAGAGGCAACATGGTATAAGGACCAGCCTGGAAATTAGAGATTTGGATTCAAGTCCTCTCTCTTGTACATCACAACTGTGTGCCCTTTAGAAAGTTACTTAACCTCTCAGTGTTTCCAGGCTATTTTCTAATTTCTGTATAAATTACAGATAAGTTGATGATTGAGTGGAGGGAACTTTGATACCAGGATTTTCCCATACTGATGAACTCATGGCCCCAAATTTTTAAAAATTGTATGCATGAAAGACGATAGGTAATTTTGACTACCTTCTTATTCACCTTAGTAGTTCTACTTTAGATCATTAGTTTGGACTCCATAAAATTTAGGATATGGCATCTAACACTAGTCAAGGCCACAGACATTAGACAAAGAGAATTTAAAAATGCATATTACTTGTAACTGAGCACATTTTTATGACTAATTGCATTGTCATTGTAGAATCATACTTCCATAATGCAAAATCAGTTGGATTTCCTATGAAGGACCCATGAAGTGAATCAAGTTTCTAGGTTAAGGACTTGCTCAACAGTGCCAACTGCTGCGGAGAGGTTAAGGATGAGAACAGAGAAGAGGGAACTGGATTCAAGTAATCAAAAGATTACAGGTGGCCTTTCAGAGAGTCGATCAGTGACTTTAATCCAGACATTTAGAAAATTATTTTCTTCAACATCCATAACTACAGTGAGACTTGCACTGCAGGTTTCTATGTCTACTGTTTCATTTAAGGAGGTACAGATAGATGTACACATTACTCATGTCACTGCAACAGAATGTAGTATCGTTCTCTCCTTCTATTCTGTACTTTAAAGGAAGCCCACAGATATCTGGAGATTTCCTTAGGATTTTTACAGCTAGCTACAATGGAAAGTCTTTCTTCCTTTTTACCCAACTCCCTCTCTTTGTTCCCTAACACTTGAATCTTGTGGTCAAAGAAAAAGTCATTTGGAACTGTCCAAAAGTGGAACGAGTATGTTTGAGACACAGTGGTACTCTGCACTGGTTGTATTAACTCGTCATTTCTGTTCCAAATATGAGATTCTATGATTCTCACAGGATAAGAAATTGTGGAGTAGCTGCGATAGATGTCAATGGAGGGACTGAAGACTACAGTGAAATCGCAAAATGATTTATATAGTCCTCTGAAATCTTTGTAAAGGAAACCGACATATCATCATAGGTGGCCAAAGTTTATCTTATTATTTCCATATTTTTTGGTGAGAATAGTTTATATAATACATACTCTTGTTAACGGTGTCTAATGGTATTAGGAAAGGAAGGTATATACATGAGAATCTTCTCATTTAAAAAAAGAACTCAGTAAAAAATAAATTTAAAAACTGATCACATAAACTTCCCAAGGATAAAGATAAAAGCATATTTGATTGAAAAGTTGCTTAGAGATATCAGCAGAAAATGACTAGGAAGGGTTTTAAAATAAAGAAAAGTTTTAAAAATAAATAGGTTTTACCAATAAAAGAGCACTGGTCACTCTAAAAGACAGCAAGTCTTGGAACACCATATATCGAGGAGCAAAAGCACTGGGCCTCCAGCTGAAAACATCATACCCAGCAAAACTAAGCATAATTCTGAATGGAAAAGATGGACAGTTGATCAATTCTCAGACTTTTGGGACTCTTTTTAAAATAATCCTGAACTCAATAGAAGATTTGACATACAAGAGTCAAGAGAAATATAAGGTACATACCAATGACCAATGACAAGAGACTTAATAAGGATAGAATGTTGTATGGAAAATGTCAAACCTATGTCTAAGATTCTACTAGTAATTAGGTAGCTTATAAGAAAAATTGAGCATGACAGGACTTTAAAAAGTACAGCCACTCAAGAGCAGCTAAAAGAGCAATTATCTTATACAAATGAGGGGCAAGAGGAAGAAACCACACAGAGTAATTATACAGGGGAGGAGGGCTGTTAGTTCTGGAAACCTACTTTCTTTCATCGGGAATGGGTTTAAGAGGGGAAAATACATATACATTTAGAAGAGTATAAAAGTCTTCTAAATTTAAAAAAGAAATGAAACTCTAAGGGGACAGGGAGCAGGGAGAGGATAAAGGAAGGATCTTTAGATGTGAAGGTGAGGGAACAGGTTAAAAGGGAAGTATAGAAGGGTGTTTAGATTTAAGGGAATGGGAGGATAAAGGGAGAGATTGCTGGCGCGGGGGTACGTTAAGTAATAGGAGGGCAAGGTAGCAGGTAGAAGTAAAGTAGAGTAGTTAGAAAGACAGGAAAAAAGGAGATGTGTACAAACAAAAAAATAAGGTTAGGAACAGAATCTCTCAGGAAAAGCATATGTTTATATATGTATATATGTATGTATATGTGTTATATATTGATACCTACATATAAATATATCCATGCTCAATTGTGGCCTTGGGGTGGAAGGTAGGGGGAGGAAAGGGGAAAAAAGGACAAAGTAAAAAAATGTACAGCAGAGAACAAAAGAAAGCCTACAACGAAGTAAAGAAAAGATGGTCCGCTTTCCACTGAACACATAGGATTTAATATATAGGATTTCTGGAAATGATAAGTTATTGTTACGTATTCTAAATCCTCCATGTTCTGCTGTGCACATGATATTTTTCCTTTTCTTGTTTTATATTTAAGTTCATATTGTTTCTTTTTCTTTCCTTATTATGTATTTAAGTTTTAGTATTTGTCTAAAATAAAAAAATTTAAAAAAACAAAAGGAAGGACATACGTAAAAAGAATAAAATACCCAAAACATGATTTGAAAGCAGGACAAAATAAAGGGTAAGGATTAAAACATTTTAAAAAGACTAAAAACCACCAGAAAATTCAGAAGTTTTACAATGGATTCTATATTACTTGAGAACCTAATTCAGAAGGCAAAAGATGTATTTAAATTTTTTTAAAAAATCATCAAGTATTCATTGTTTACTATGAATCAGGGATTATGTTATATTAACAGTAAGTCTGGAAATATCATCTTCAGAAATGAGAGAGAATTTTGAAAGACAGCATGATGTGCATATGTTCCCAAAGTAGGTGATACTACCCTCTGAGGGGCTCTGAAACGATTCAGGGAGGACTGTAGTATTCTTGGATGCAATTGGGGGGGTGGGCATTGAGTAAAAAGAAGGGGGCAGTGGAAGCATAAGGAAAGAAGAGAATTTTGAAAAACTGTTCCTACATGTTTCATCTGTTGTGTAACAGAGTTAAAGCTGTAATGATTACATTATTTTCCAAATAAACATACAAAATGCAAATTATAACCATTCAGTAGTCAAGTCTGCTGATGGTCTTAACAAGTAAGTGTTGGCAGGTGAGTGTGTGGTGCCTTGTCGGGAAGTCCAGCATGCATCAGCAGGAATATGTGCATGTAATGACATTTACAATACCATACTACATAGTTACCTGATACAATAGTGTGTCAAAATTTCAATGCAGAAAAAAACCCATAAATTTGCAATAAATTATTAAATTTAAGGTGCATCATTTAAAAATATTTTTTTGAAAGGATGCAAATTTAAAAAAAAACCTGTTAAACAGTTAAAGAAAGTGTTTTCCAGGGGGATGCTGAGAAATTTTTTTTTTTGAAAAGTGGGCAGTAGGCCAAATAAGTTTGGAAACCTCTGGTGTAGTGGATAGAGAGCTAGCCAAGAAGATCTCAGCTCAACTCTAGTAAGTCACTTAACTTTTCAAAGCTCTGGGGAATTCTCTGAGACTATAAATTGCAGAGAAGATAGTAGAAGGAATTTCCTCATCTGGGAGTTCTGTATGCCAATGGAAAAAAAGGTACCACACCTATCCTTAAATTCCTAATTAATATCCTTTACATTCAAGGATGATGTATGTATACATTTTATTATTCTTACCTCCAAATGAGCAAATGCTCATTTTGGAATGTTGCTAGTCTAGATTCAGGAATATATTGCAAGGGTAGGAAGCCAATGCTGTAGCAAATTATGCAGAAGCATCTAAAGCAAAGATTCTTAACTTTTTTTGTGTTATGAACCTCTCTGACAGTTTGCTGACATCTAGGCACACTTCAGAATAATTTCTTAAATACATAAAGTATATTGGATTTAAAGGAAAAGCAATTAAACTGAAATCTAGTTCTCAAAATATTAAAAAAGCAAGTTCATGGACTCTAGATCAAGAATTCTTAAAGATGACAGTCTCCCTCAGTAGAATGTAATCTCCTGAAGTGCAGAGACTGTTTTGCTTTTGTATTTGCACCTCTAGTGCCTAGCATTGTGTATGACACATAGCAGCTGCTTAATAAAACTAATTGTTATCATTAGACTCATGACAGGAAAAAAAGACAACTAAAAAGCAGTATGACATGAAAGTGCAATGAGAGAGAAGGTGAAGCAGTTCGGAAAGATGATTACAGAGGAGGGCACGGTGACATTTGTGGGCTCTAGAAATTACTTTACATTTTATAATTTTATAATCCTCTCTCTCAGACCATTGTAATCATCTCCTGATCACCTCTTGGTCTCCCTGCCTTACACCTCTCCTCTCCAATCCATTTTCCACACAGCTGCCAGTGATATCACCAAGCACAGGGCTGACCATGTCACTACCCTAATCAAGAATCTCGAATCTCGAGCGGCTCCTTCTTGATGCCCTTATGGAAGCCTATAGAACTGAGGCCTTATAAAATAATAAGAATTAGAATATGTTATATAATGTAAGAATTAATATTTTAACAGTGTTCTGTTCTGATGTCCTTGGTCTTCTTTGAATGAACACCTGATCAGTCTCTGTTGAATGGAACACAGAATCAAAATAGAGAGTAGATATAATTCTCTAAAAAAGGCATATCTTCATGTAGATCATCAAACAGGGTTAATGGTAGATGGACTAAGAGTAACAATTTTTCTTATTGATCTAAGGAAAAGAGGTATCCTTTCTGTCTACCAGTGACCAGACTGAAGGAAGCAGTCTTTAGAGGGAATAGTTAGTTTCTGGAAATCTTTTCCATGGTTATGTGCTGACCTCCACACTAATATTTAGTAATTCTAAAAACTCTTAAATGAATGTTTTGCTATTGCCATACGATTCCATCTTTTCCACAATTACTATAAAATGTGAATTAGAAAGTGTGTGTGTGTGTGTGTGTATGTATGTGTGTGTGTGTGTGTGTGTGTGTGTGTGTGTGTGTGTTTTGACAGGGAGAGCAGGGAACTCTTTTCTTTTTAGCATGAAGAACTCTGCTGGTAAGAATCTCTTTCCAAGTAGATGCTTCACATTTAAAAAATAATGTGACTTTGTATGATTTGGTTAAAATGCAAGGGAATACTCCTCCCCACTTCAAAATCTAGCACTAGCCTACTTTCCAGGTTTATTATACAGTGCTCCCCTTCATGCATTATTCCAGACCAAACTGGATTTCCTGTTAGTCCTCACACACAAGAATCTGTATGCCATCTCCATGCCTACATACAGGTTATCTCTCAGGCTTGGAATGTACTCTCTTCTTACCTCTTCTAATAAATTCCTCGCTTTTTCCAAGTGCCACCTCTTATATAAAGTCTTTGCTGAATCCTTTCAGCAGTTACTCTCCTGCACCCCCGGTATCACCTTGTTTTACTTGGTATTTAGGTAACATCTACTTCTATGGGTATGTATTGATTGCCCCAGTGGAACATGAGCTCCTTGAAGGCAGAGACTTGCATTTTATCTTTGTATACCCAGAACCTAGGGGCACACAGGAGGTTACTAATAAATGCTTACTGACCATCTGATGGTTCTATGACTCATGGAATATTTTGAAGGAAAAGGAATTAATTTTAAGGAGTGAAGAGCAGAAGGATTCATTTTATTTTTCATAAAGTTGAGTCATAAACATTCAATCAAAGTTACTGACAAGCCAGCAAGAGCTGCTGTGGCACACATTCTTGTCCCATCATCTTCCTAAGCCACACAACAGTGATAAAAGTTCATACTTCAGACAGAATCACACAACTTACCTAGGAGAGTGGGGTGAATATCTACAAGAGAGACCACATCTGGGACGTGGAGGTTTGCTTTGATACCAGGCCCCATCATCAGAAGAGGAATGTGGGAACTTGCTTCATACATACTCATTTTATAGAACTGGCGATGGTCCATGGCCAGCTCACCATGGTCAGAGGTGAATATAACAGTAGTCTTTTGAAGAAGATTTAACTGGTGAAGAGTCAAAATAATTTCACCTATTGGAAAAGGAACAAGCTATTATAACCAAAAAAAGGGTGACTACATATGCATGTATATGTGTATATATGTGTGTGTATATATACACACACATATGTATACATACATACATACATACATATATGAAACGTATACACACACATATTCAAATGAATTTTTTACCTCTTTCACTTTGGACCTTTTGCTGAATGATACAGACAGCAACCCCTCCATGCCTGACAATCCTGTGCACCCCTTGCTTCTATCCAACCAGAAGTTCATCATAAGGGGTTCACCCAATGTGCTGGAGACATTTCTTGCTTTTTCTCTATGTCTACCCATCCTCTTTTACCTTTAACATGTCACTACCTCATTTTTTCTTCCTATAACATAATTCTTTGATGGTATCTTTTTCTTCAGTTCTACTTCAGAGTTTACTAAACCTCACTGGTTATATGTCATAGCCTGCTCACATCCATCGTATGTACTGTATTAAGTGCTGAAGATGCAAATGTGGAAGTGCAAGACAGTTGTTGCCCTCATGGAACTTTCTTCATTACTTAGTCTTTCTTATGTGGATGATCAGATCAAACTTTTTTGAGTGGTTACAGATCTAAGTACTAAGAATCCTATGGGCAAATATTATTTTCTCTATTCTTGCCTTGTATAGATTTGTGGAGAAGTAGTGAATATATTGATTTATGTTACAGCCAACCACTATAAAGCTGTGAGAGCTTACTGTAATATCACCTAGCACATACTTATAACATTATTCCTGTAAAATAAATGATATAATAATGTTTTGCCCAAAATGATAAAGGGTGTCAGGTAGAATATGCCTATACATAATTGACAGCAGCGCCACAGCTGAGAGATACCAGTCATGTTTACCACTGCCAATGCTAAAACTGCATATGGTAACACAGGCTGCATTAAAAAAAAAGGAGACGACTGCTTTGTCACAGCTGAGTGCTGTGTTGAAGGAAGGCTACTCTATTTTGCCATTATAAAGATCTTACTGAAATAATCCAAAGCATAATAAAGAGAATTCTGGACTTGTAGTCAAGAAGACCTGACTTTACTTTCCGTCTAAGATGCCTAACTGGTGTGTGACCTTTGGCCAGTCATTTCTCTTCGTCTGAGAGATGGTTTAGAGCTCTATCGGAAGAAGGATTTTCCAAAGCAATGAAATCACATGTCCTTACTGTGCTATCTTAATTTTATTAACATATTGCCCTCAAAATAATTCTCATTGTAAAATGCTAGTTTAACCATTAAATTCCAAGCTCCTAGATTTTATTAATATTCTACTACTGGCAAAAACTTCCTGCCCCTTCCTGTTACCTCCTTAAAAAGGATTAGAGTTCAGTCTTCGTAGCCTGAGAATGTGATAACCACAGACAGATTAATTCCAAACTGCAAAGCAAATACTTTCCTGATATGTTACCAATTGAAGATTACTTTATTTTTGAGCTGGCCTTGAACCAAGATGAATGTAAAAAATCTGTTCCAGCTATAGATTAGTCTTGGTTGCTAGAATACTAGGTAAATGGAACAGTTCTGGAGCCACCTGGATATTAAGAATTTGACAAAAGGCGGACCTAGGCTTTTAGGACTGATTCTATATCTTAGAACTGAGGCTGTCTTTGAAATGCCCTGTCATTTGCCTACCCACGTTTGGCTCATGCCCAAAAGTCGGCCTTCTCATCCAAAAAATTTGTCTTAAGCAGATGGTAGCCTTCTTTGATCTCTCCTTAATGTTTGAATAAACTGAATTATCTTCCAAGTTATTTTATCAACTGATAATTGAGATATGCAAAGGTTTATTCCACAACTAATCATATGTCTTCCAATCTTTCTGCGCATCAAGTATGCTGTCTCTAAGCAACTGCTGTATGAACATCCTTGAGTAATTTTCTACAAGTCACTAAAGCCAGCCTGAATCACAGCCAGTTAGAAAAACAACATTATTCTTCTTTTCTATGTAATTGCTTATTAATTATACCACCTACCAAGCATGGCATCTGTCTCAGCACACATAGCATAATAAAATGCTCTAATGTCTCTAATTTCTTTCTTTGTGAACTGCCCAGTACAGTTTTTAGTGTAGGAAGAATAATAATCTACAGGGTGCATTTCTGACAGAGAAGACCATTTTGGAATTTTGATAGCTTTATAAAAAACCTAAAAAATAGAGAGAAAATTCAGTTATATAAAGGTAAGAGTTATATGTTTTTACATATTATAAATGCCAACCTACAGTTTCTAATTAAGGATGGTGAGCAAAGATTTGCCACAAAGGACTTAAAACAAATATTTAACCAATTAAATATGGAAATTATGTACCAATTGATTTATCTGACATTTAAGTTACTGTACATTTGTACATGTAGAATGAGACATTTCTGAAAAATTACTTTAAAAGCTGTATAACCCAATTGAAATTCTCATAATTACATGCTAACAGAGAAACTCTAAGTGGTACAAAAAAAGAAAACCAACAGTTCAGTATGGTGGTAAGACTTAAAAATCAACGCTGGTGTAAGTCGGAGATATCAGCACGAGGAAGGAAATAATTTTATCTCAGCTCTTCTCCTTTCTCTTCCTGAAAGCTCAATGGCAGAAATTCACATAGTTCAGGGAGCTATCTAAATATTTATTTAAATAACAGTCATGGTTCACATTTCTACAGGGCTTTAAGTAAAGTTTGCAAAACATTTTCCTTGCAATGGTTTTGTGAGGTAGGGCGCGGGTATTATTGTTCTACTTCACATATACGGAAACTGAGGCTCTGAGGCATGTTAACTGACTTGCTCATGGTTATCCAACTGCCATCAGGTCTCTTGACTTTAAGTCCAGCACTCTTTTCCAACCCACTATGTTGCTTATAAACAAATAGCTTTTTATTTTTATGCTTCCAGGTTTAGCAGACATTTAATCACAGTAAAATACCTTTAACTGTGAAGATTGTATGAAATGATCTCTAGGATAGCACTTTGTAACTATGAAGCACCATATAAGTGTAAACTTATTCTTATCGAAATATATTGAAAAGTGACTTGTGAAGAAGTCTGGAGATATGCTTACTGATTTCTTATATTTACTTAACTCCTTTCATCAGATAACTTTCACTTTTTGCATGAAGGCCCTATTGTTTTCCTCACAGATAAGGCAGCATAGTATGGTAGAGAAAAAGTTGGTCTCAGAGGCAGGAAACCCTACTTCGATCCTGGTGCTATCATAGGACCCTGGGCAAGTGCCCTGACCTCCCTGTACTTTTAGGCACTGGCAGGGCTTCTTAAGCTTCTTCCATTCCTGACCCCTTTTCATGTTTCAGCAACTGTTTGTTCGCATTGCCTGGCCTGAGGGCATGTGCTGTGTAAAGTGCGCATGCTTTGTGTTCAGAACCAAGGCTGCAGTGAAACTGTAGGAAACAATGTGGGCAAGTGCTGACAGAAACACCTAGGATTCATTATGAGTTTGATTTTTAATTAATTTTTGGTTGCTGCACATTCAGAAACCTTCTACTGTTGCCAAAGGATCAAGACCCATAGTTTAAGAAGCATTGTGAGTCTAAGCTAGCATCTAAGACTAGAAGTTTCAGAGAAGGGGCTGTCCTGCACGGTATAGGGGGTTTCCTTTTCTGAAATTTCCTAAAACAATGAAATAACAGGCACAATCTATATTCCTACAGATAAAATGATCTTATGGTAATGCTTTACAATGGCTCACATTAATTTGTTTAAGCTTTACAAAATGTTTGCCTTCTAATAACCCTGTGAGTTATATTGTGCAAATATTATGATCCCTATTTCATAGATGAAGAAGTTTGCTCTAGGACAGTTATGTACCCAAGGTCACACAGAGAACTGGGTCTTGAAAGCAGGGTAAGGGAACCTACAGCCTCAAGGTCCAGGCCACAGGTGGCCTTGAGGCCACAGGTTGCCCACCCCTGCCTTAGGTCTTCTGACTCCCAAGACCAACAGTCTTTCTACAACTATCATGCTTCCTCTGCTTTAGCTGTGAGAACACATATACACAAGGCCATACAACTGAGTTTAATAGAAGAGTTACATTTATTATCGCGAAGCTGCCTCCTTAACTATTACATATTACATGTAATATATATAATATGTTATATATACAATATATATTACATATGAGCCTTTGAATTAGAATACTCATCTTTCATTCCTCTAACCTTGGATGCAAGGAAAAAGAGAATGGAATTCTCAATAAAACATGTGTAAATTAACTTCTGTTTCTGAAGGTATACTTACTTTTTCAAGCCAATAAGGAGATGTCTGGAATGTGGAGGATCCGAAATTTTCCCCTGTATATGGTGATGGATAAGGATGTGGTAAATTTAACCCCAAATAAAGAACAAATGGCTGAGTGAAGTTGATTGCCTCTTTTCTTAACCAGCTTGTTGCTTTGTCTGCATTCTGCCAGTCTTCTTCCATTATCCTTGCTTTGGTCTTATCAGGGATAAGATTAACCACTGGCCTGCCCTCCTGACGAAGCAAGAAATCAACGTCTCTTGTCCATGCTTCCACACGATTGCTGAGGAGAAAAAGCCAGCTTTTCTGTATTTTCCTTTAAAACTCTGCTACCATATATTCAATAAGGAATAATAATAACTATATGGAAAATTATATGTGAAACAAGTTTTGCATTCCATCTTGTTTCTTATGGGAAAATGTGAGATCATAAAAAGCTGTTATACAGCTTACTGCACTGTCAAACTGGAAATTAGGAAAATAGGAAGATCAAGAATTTTATAACATATTTTTCAGGATGACAATGCAATGTTGCTTTAGAGGTACTAATTGTTCCTGTTATTAGTCCAACATATTTATTCACATAAAAAGTGATTTGGAGTCAGTCACTGTTTTTCCTTATTCATTTTATCTGTATTTTGTACTTTTGTTAGAAAAATAAACCACAATATTTCTGATCAATGACACTATAATTTAATTATAACGTGATCCTTATATTTTAATTCTGTCTCATGTATATTCAAATACTTTTATCATTATCTTGATTTTTGATTCTACCTTTTCTGATTTCTAGGGCAATTACAACCCTCTAGTTACATCCTTCTATACCAGTACTGATTTAATTTTGTCCCTGATATTTTCCTACTTAAGCTTTAAAACTTAAGTGGATAAGTGAACTCGCTGAGGTTGTTCTTCCCCCTCCACTGGAACAGATTACAACTCATCTATGTGTTCCTGCCCCATGTGATTCTCATTCATGTTCATCACGTTGGAAACCTTTTTATGTTTTCATGTTACTGGTGTGACACACTGTCAATCTTGAAAGCACTGAGGAATCATTTTGTGATATATCTCAGACAAGGGAATATTACTGTGTTATAAGACATGATAAAAGAAACAGTTTTGGAGGAATCTGGGAAGACTTTAATGGGACCAATGCACAGAGAAGACAGCAGAACCAGGGAAACAATTTACCTATTAACAACAATACTGGGAAGAAAAACTCTGAAAGATGTCAGAGCTCTAATCCATGCAGTGATCAAACTCAATAATAGTAACTCTATAAGATAAGATGGACACAAGATAGAGAATAAGATATACATTTTTGGACATGGTCAATGAGAGAATTTCTTTTGCTTGATTGTACCTAGGCAAGGATTTTATTTTTATTTTTTCAATTTTTTTGGAAGGGCAGAATTAGAAAGGAGTGAGGGGATGCCTCTTTCCTCTGTCCCCTATCCCTCCTTCCAAAAGGATCCCCACTGGAATATTTTTTTTAATGTGCAGAAGAGAGGAGGAAGGCTAGAAGGAACCACAAACAAGCAAGATACTTTTGAAACTTACATGCTAAAAATATTAAATACTTAAAAAAAGAGAGGCAAGCTGTACATTATAGAGATTTGTAATTTCATATATAACCTTTTTTTTTTTTTTGCTCTACTATGTATAGGGAAATTGCTGTAGAGGTAATATTCTAACCCTTCTCTAGGCTAGTTGTTCTTTTAAAAGTACTGAGACCATCTCTGAGACTTTGTTGGCTCAAGGGACCAAGGGGAACTGCTGACTTCATTTCCTGAGTGACTTTGAGTGAAAAGAAGGCAAGAGGAGCTGAAGGGGTTCTCAGAGGTTTGACTGGGGGCTCTCAACGATGCTTCCTTAAGCTGAATCAACTCAAGGGGTTCTCAATGCTCATCCTGGTGGAATATCTTCCTCTTGCTATGGCTAAATACATTTCCTTTTCTGAACTCTTGAAATGATCTATGAATGCACATTTTGCTCCAGTATCAAACCTAAATTACCAAGGGACTAGCCTGGTCCAGAAGAGAAATGATAAATTTACTTATTTTTGCTAAGTTTTTGTTAATTTCTTTAAAGTTCAGAATTTTAAACAATTGTCCATCTTGTCTTCTTAATGATAATTTTATCCCTCAGAAAGGAGAAGAACCAGTGACGTGACTTCTTTGGACTTAGGAGTGGAAGTGATGAGAAACCTGAGGAAGTGACCATCCTGCCTCAGAATTTGTCACAAAACAGAGAAAAGTTGGGCATGATTCAACAGATACGAACCCTAGATATGGGGAAAGAAGATTTCAAAGGGCTTAGAGAAAGGATTGATAGATGGACTAAAATTCTATAAGGAGATGTCAGCTTTGGAAGAAGATCACAAAAATGAAATTCTAAAAACACATTTTAGATGAAGAGGAAAAGGATGAATTGCTTAGATACCAATATAGACACACAGCAACTCAACAAGTAAAGCTGTTTTTTATTTTCGTCTCTGTAGCCCCAGTACCTAGCACAGTGCCTGGAACACAGTAGATGTTCAAAAAAATGTTTGTTAGAATTTAAATGGATGACATCTAGGAATGAAGTCTCACTGCAATGACTCAGATACATGCTTGACCTTGTGCCAACATTTTTATCAGCGACTTGGATAAAGACACAGATGGTATGTATGCCTTTCAAATTTGCAGATCATACAAAAGCTGGGAAATACAGCAAAGAGGTAGCTAGGTGGCACAGTGGATAGACTGCAGGACCTGGAGACAAGAAAACCTGAATTCAAAGCTAGCCTCAGACAGTTAATATTTGACCCTGGGCAAGTCACTTAACCTTGACCTCAGTTTCCTCATCTGTAAAATGGGAATAAAACAGCATATACCTACCTCCCAGGATTGCTGTGAAGATAAAATTAGATAATATTTAAAATGCATTTAAAAAATCTTAAAGTACTATATGAATGCTGTTATTATCATTAATAAATAATAACTCCTTGAGATTATAAGATGGAGAGAGAGGTTCCACCTGTATTGGTGGAAAGGGTTTCCACACCTGAGAACTTCCTAGGCCAACAAAATTGCAGGTCTAATTCCTAATACTAGATAGCAATTAGCATCCAACAAATATTCAAAAAATCTAGATAGGCTAGATTACCATGTTAAATCTAACAAAGTGAAATTTAATGGATATGAATGTAAAACTTTACACTTGGGTTCAAGAAATCACTTATACCTACAAGATGAAGGCTATGGGGTTAATTAGGCAGCAGTTTGTCTAAAAAACATTAGTTGATGAGACTGAATATGAATCAATATTGAAAAACAGCATTCAAGATGCCTGCATTAAGACAGGCATGGTACCCAGGATACAGGTTACTGATGGTTCATTGTACTCTGTCCCAATCAGATCACATCTGACACAGTGTTTAGACTTGTTCTGCTCGACCCCAGTGGATAAAACTTGGAGCAATGGGTGGAAGCTGGAAAGGGATAAATTTAGGCTTGATTTAAGGAAATGATTTTCTAATAATTCGAAGTATCCCAAAGTTGAGCAGAGAGTGGGCTCCCCCTCACCGAAGATATTCAAGCAAAAACTTGACTATTTGTCATATGTTGTAGAACGTAGTCTTGCTTGGATATCACTTGGATTTAACGGTCTCTGAGGTGCCTTCCGAGATGGAAATTTCTTAGTTTTGTATGAGGCATAATTTATAGAGACAATTGCCAGTCAAAGGTGTTTGTCACTGTCATTATTTTATTTGTGGTACAAACAGAAGAATTTACATTCTCACCCATTTAAAAATTAAATAGTTTAACTGCTTCAGTTTGCTTGTTGTTAGTATGATTTTAATTTTAATATTTATAATATTATGGAAAAATAAAAAATAATAGAGAAATGGTGACATAAGCAGTGGCTGGCCTAATAAGCCAGCCCATCAGTCAGTCAATAAGCATTTATCAAGTGCTCACAACAAGTCAGGTACTGTATTAAGTGCTAGGGATACACAGAAAAACAAAAGCATGGTCTCTGCCTTCAAGGAGCTAACACTTAATGAAGGACACCACATGCAAATAACTGTATATATAATATATATACAGTGCCTATGGAAGACGCGAGAAACTGCATGCAGAATCCTGTTCCCACAAAAAGGTAAGTCAGCAAAGTTATTGGAACAGGACAGGGAGCGAGCTGTAAAACCACAAAGATCGTCAGAGTTAAAGTAATTAGATGAAGCAGAAACTGTTCAGAAACTAGCCCGATTGAAACTGGACTTGCGGTTAAATCACAATATTATAATAATAAATGAAGATGGAGAATAAGGAGAGGACATGGTTGTATAAAACTGACTGCTAAACTCTGCACAGGGTGTGGCTATCCATAGGCCACCCAACCTGCAAGTTCCTATTAAAGTTCCATCCTTTCCTGACTTCCACCATCAGTGGTGCTCTTTCTACAGCGAGCAAGTTTCTCCCAATGATAACTATAGAATGAAAGCACTAGTAGTGGTGGGAACCAGCACTCAGTGAAGGAGACACCATGCAGATAACTGTACATACAATATATATGCAGTGCATATGGAAGATAATCAAAGAAGGAAAGCTCTAGCAGTAGTGGACATAGGAGAAAATCTACAGAAGGCAGCATTTGAGCTGAGTCTTAAAGGAAGGCAGGGAAGCCGGGAGGCAGAGGTGAGGAGGGAATGCTGCTTTGGAACAAGGTCAGTGTCATTAGACTTCAGCGTGTGTCAAGGGGAATAAAGCGTCCTTTAAGGAAAATGGAAGGAGGAAGTGGCCTAATGCCAAATAGAGGATTTTATATCTGATCCTGGAGGTAACAGGGAGCCACTGAAGTTTACTGAATCAGAGGGTGAGAGGATCAGATTGACTCTTTAGGAAAATCACTTTGGCAGCTCAGTGAAGAATGGATGAAGTGGGAGGGGCTAGAGACAGGCAAACTCATCAGCAGGATATTACAACAGTGAAGGTATGAGGTAAGATGAGGGCATCTTTGAGAGATGAAGGTAGAGATGACAAGATATGACAACAGACTTAATATGTGTACACAAATGAAGAGTTACAGATGACATCTGGATTCCGGCTTGGGTGACTGGGATGGTGGTGGTGCCCTTGACAGAAGTTCAGAGAAGGAGATGTTCAGAAGAGGAGTTGCTTTTTGAGGAAAAGATAATGAGTTTTATTTTGGACACAATGAGTTGGAAATACCTATAGGATACCCAGCTTGAGATATCTAAAAGGCAGTTACAGATATAAAAATGGAAATCAGGAGAGATGACAGTTGGATATACAAAATCTGGGATCAGCTGCATATAGATGATAACTGAATCGATGGTGGTGGGGTTTGATAAGATCACCAATCAAGACAGTCTAGAGGAAAAAGAGGAGAGGGACCAGGAAAGAACCTTGGTAAACACCCATGTTAAGTGAGTCTGGATACTGGATATTCCAAAAGGCAAAAGATTAAAGCTTACAACCAAGAATAACTTATACAACAAAAATAAGTATAATCCAATAGAGGAAAAATGGACCTGAATGAAATAGAGGACTTTTAAGCATTCTTGAAGAAAAGATGAAGTAAAAATGCTAAAAAGTAAACACAGGTGTCAAGAAAAACATAAAAGGCAAATATGTTTGACCATCTATAAAGGAATACATGAACGTGAAATGTCAGAAACATTCTAATGGAGAAAAAACAAGTATCTCCTCTGAAACCTAATATCATCAAGGGTCGTAGAGGAAGGGGAGGGGAACTCATTAACTCATATAATCTAGTAGAAGACTGTATAGATCAGGAGGAAGAAATAGGGGAGCCAGCAATATCTTTTATCTTTGAAAACAATGTTTAACTTTATGAGGAAGCTAATTTAGGGGCAATGTTCTACCTCCTAATTTGGGGTATAACATTCTAGCAGCTTCTACCATTTCTCACTTTTGCAGAACAATTTTGTGTAATGTCATTTGATATTTAGATATTTTTCTTGGCTGCTTGTAAAATCAACTCCTTGTTATTATATTCTTGAAGTCTTACTAAATTTTCTCATTTGTGAAATTGGTGAGAGAATGGAGGTATGGAGACTGCTAAGGTCCCTCTTGGCTCTTAATCTATGGTCTTATTATGTAAAGTCAGTAAGGATTCTATGAATAAGAAATAACATGCATCAGTATTTTCTACTAAAGAAAAATTCTTCCAACAGAAGTTAGAGTTTCTTTCCTTGTGAAATTCGTCCTCGCAAAATCTCTTGGAGGTGTAGAATGGACACAGTGCATATTAGCCCTCTTGTCTTTACACCCAGCCAAAATAAGTTTCTGACTTGGATCACTCCTACCATTTGTCACCTTCTAGCCTACACACATGCTGCTGAATGAAGGTAGAGAAAATTCTGCTACCATTCTAACTGTGCCCACTACAAATTTATGTTATATAATCTCAACTGGGCCCTCACTGCTGCTAGGCAATCACTATCTCACTCTACATAGCCATTCTTCTCTCCTCAAAGATTCCATAGCTGTCCCTTCCCTGACTCTCTCAGTTGAGAACCTTGCTTCATATTTCACAGAAAAAATTGAGTCCATTCTCTCCTCTTCTTCATCTATTACTCAGATGACTTCTACCATGCTCTTCTCCTTCATCCCTGTCTCACATAATACAATGGTTTTACTCCTCTACTAAGGAATCCCTGTATTTGTTTGAGTCTGATCCAACAGGTTACTCCCTCTGTTGTTCCCCCTTTCTCACTTATTTTCCATCTCTCTCTCTCTCTCTCTCTCTCTCTCTCTCTCGGCTGATTTGCTACTGCCTACAAACATGCCCATCCCCTAGCCTGAAAAAACTCTTGTTTGATCCTTGTGTCCCTGCTAACTATGGTTCTATTTTTTTCCTGTCCTTTGTAGCTAAATTCTTCAAAAAGGCTGTCTACAATAGATGCCTCCATTTTCTTTCATCTCACTCTCTTTTTAACCTCTTACAATCTGACTTCTGAACTTATTATTCCTCCAAGGCACACACATGTTTCTATCCCAAACACTACATATGATAAAAGTTCAATTTCTTATACAGTTCTCTTCCCTATCATTCTTTGTCTCTTGAAATGTTTATTATTGCATTCACAATAAAAAAGAAAAAAAATTTAAAAACTGTCATGTCCACTAAAGTCTATTGCTTTTATTTCTTTTGACATGGCTAGATTACTGAAAAGTGTAGCACTTGTTCTTATTCACTCTCTCAGGTCTTCATCTGTAGGTTTGCAGGTGGAATCCCTAGAGGGAGATTATGTGAGATTTTAGGGGTTGCCCTATGAAAATGCATTACTAAAACTACAGCTCACAAGTCCTCAATGGTATGTTTCCTCTTAACAGGCAGTCAGTAGACACAGTTAGCTCTACGCAAAAATGGCATAGCAAACAGGTAGTGATAAAACTTCCCCCTCATAAAGATGGCGTGCATTCTTCCTCAAGTATAATTAGGATCCATGGGAAGAGGGGGCACAGACTTAAGAGTATAATGGTAGTGAAGTAGATATATAGGCAACATGTGTAGCTAAGATCACCCATACCTCCCGGACTGTAGGATCTCACGGTCCTTTCTCTCTCCTAGTTGTCCTCTTGCTGCTTCCCTTTAGGCAAATTCCCCCTGAGTGTATATTTCAGCTGGGCTCCTAGAATCTGTGCATCTTCACACCTGAACTCTCAATTTCTATGACTAGTTCTCCTTTGAGTACATGGTTGAACCTCTTCCTGGTTACCAGAGATTTCATTCCTTGAAGTGATTTCCTGTCTTGAACAACTATCTGTGTCTATAGGTATCCTCCTGGATTTGGTGTCTCCTGCTAATCAAGCAGCTCTGGGTCAAAGTGCTCTGGATGACATTTGGAAGTCAGAGAGGAATGAGGAAAGGGAATCCCATCTTTCCCTCCAAGAGTGATTTCCTCTCTGTGGCTGGGCTCTTCCTCAACTTAAGGCTCCTGCCTTAACTGTCTTTCAAGTATGGTAAGCTCCAGTGTCAAACCGACACAGGGCACAAATGTATCTTTATAATTATCTGTCCCTAATCTATGATTACAGCCTGGGCTTCCTGGACTGGAGAGATGGTCAGAGACCAATTCCCCTCACTAGCACTGCCTCCCAATTTTGTCTTCTTGGAATACTAATTCTGATGAGCAAATTCTGTGGTTTTCTTTCCGCCAAAACATCTTTGACCACATCCTCCATTCTTCCACTTTCTCAGATAAATAGTAACATTGGAAGAAGTAAAAAAGGGATGTCTTAAAATTTTAAAAAGCGAGGAGTACTTTTGAAAACAGCACTGTAAATGGGAGTCTAAGGTTCAAAATCAAATACAGGATATTTTGGAATTTCTAGAGAAAAATAAAGTAGACACTAAGATAAAAGGAAAAAATAGGAATGTCATGAGAAAATTCATATGCTAATGATATTTTGCCTTTTAAAATATTAAAAATATGAAATTACATATGTGTCAGAAATGTTTTTGAATGACACTGTTTCCAGGGAAATATGTTAACTTGCAACAGGCCAGTCTCTTTGCATCAAGTCTCTCCCCACTTTGGTTGATCCTTCTCTCAGTTACCAAAGTAATCTTCCTAAAGCACAGGTCAGACCATATCTCCTTTATTCAGTCATCTCTAGTGGTTCCCCATTACCTCTAGAATCAAATGTAAAATCCTCCGTTTGGCTTTTAAAGCCCTTAATAACCTTGCCCTTTCCTTCCACTGCAGTTTTCTTACACCTCACTTCTTTCCCCATACCCTACAATCCAGTGACCTTGGTCTCCTTGCAATTACTTGAACAAAAAATATCTCCCAACTTGGGGAATTTTTACTGGTTGTCCACCATGCTTGGAATTCTCTCTCTCCTTATTTTCAATTCCTGGCTCCCTAGGTTTTCTTTAATTCTCAGCTAAAATTTTACCTTTTATAAGAAGCCTTTCCTTGTTTCTCTAATGCTAGTATCTTCCCTCAGAGGTTATCTCCAATTTATCTTGAATACATATATATAAGATGTACATATTACATAATACATATTTATTTCCATTGAAAATATTCATAAACATTTTGGACATATATATAATTTCACATTTAGTAGTTTAGAAGGTAAAATATCACTAGCATATGAATTTTCTCATGAAACCCCTATTTACATCACCAAAATACATTTTGAGAAGCTCTCCCTATGCATATTCTTTCACTGTTCCCCTTTTCTTTTCCCCTTGCCTAGGAAAGGCTGATGTAGGATACCCAGCTAAGTCAAGGTAAATGCTAAAATAATATAACTAGGCTCTATCCCTATAGGGATACAGGCAGACAGTTTTTTTAAAAAAAATGTAGAGTGGTAACCTTATGAAATTCATTAGCATAAAAATATAAATGAATCAGGAAGTGATATGTATCATTTATAGATGACAGGTCTATACAGAGCCATAAAAACTGAGCCTGGGTTTTTACAGTGGCAAATCAATGAATTGAAATGTATTGTGTATCCCTTATTACAAAACATTGCATTAAATAATTTTTTCCTCAATAATTTGAAATGGCATACAGAAACCTCACGAGATGATTCAGCATATTCATATAATCTTTGTAGGACTGTGTTAATAACAGCAACCCTGACCCACTTATTGAGACAAATGACTGTGTGGGTACATAAAGGAGTCATGTAACTCATCTTCGCAGCTAACTTCTCTTCCTCCTAATTCCGGGTTGAAGATGAATAAATGAAAATATAATTACCTTATGCCAGAAAACCACCAAGACAAAAGTGGATCTTTTGTTTTATATTGCTATCACAAACCTCTTAAAAGTTTTTTTTCATTATGAACTTGACAAACACCAAATAAAATGGGCATTTCGAAATACAAAGTAGAACAGAAAAAAAGATTTATCTCAGAACCGCTAACATGCAAGTAACAAGTTCTGAAGTTGGCCACTATGAAATTAGAAATATATGTATGTATGTATATATGTGAATGAAATACTTCAATAGTTCAACGTAAATATATAGTACCAGGATAATGGCATCACACAGTCTTATGAAAAGAATACTAGATCTGGAATCAGAGGACCTAACATTTCAATCTTGACTCTGCTACTTTCTATATGTATTAATCTGGGCAATTCACCAAACCTATTTGGGCCTCAGTTTCTTAGTTTCTAAAATGAGGGAGGTTGAATGAAATTATCTCTAAAGCCTTGTCCGGCTCTTGATACTATGATATTCTAAACTGGTGGAATACAAGACTAAGATTATTCAGAGCAATTACTCTAGTTAGCTTATACCCTTTAAATCTTCACAAAAATCATTTATTTTCTATTAAAAATAGGGAGGGCGAATCCTTTCCTCAATTTGGATCCTTTCCAAGTTTATCGTACAATTGAAGAAAACTACAAAATGTCCATTTTTACAAAGTCTGGTTCAATAAGTTCTCTTATCCTTATAAAAATCAGGGCATATTTTAATTTGATTTGTACCTGGGCATCAACGTTACTATTATGACTTGCTCCTCTACCTGAGATCTAGCAACTTCAAAAGTTTTATTTTACTACTATTTTCCTTCCAGTGGGAAACCTCCTCCCCTCCCCCTTTTTAAAACTAAATAGTATGAAGAGGATATATCAAGGTCATACAATCACACTGACAGGTGAGGCCATTGTATTTTGACTCTTCCTATGGAGGGTTTGGCTGCCTTGATGACAGGACCTGTGTACTTATGAAGACATTCACAATTCACTAAGGATGAGTGTTTATGCCCTTAGTGGTCAGTAGATTATTTTACTGGCTCAAATTATTGTGGGCTAAAGCTATTCCTTACGGGGGCTATAAAAAGGAAAACGCACAGGTCCTTCCGAGGGCCCTGTCTTCCACCCACTCTCAGATTCAGACATCATAAAGTCTTAGGGTAGTTCAATGTTTAATAAGCTTTAATTTCTGAGGCTGAGAGAGGTCATCCCTGCTGCTCTCCAGCTCCAGCTGAGGACTCTTGTTCTTAATTCTTGGACTCTTATCTCTCAGCCTTTCAGGCTGAGGCTTTGCTACTGTCTCTCCACAGCCATCATTTCTAGGGCTGAGTGAGACTTGCATCAAGACTTTTGGGACACATTGTCTATACTCACACATCTAGGTGCGTGAAGCTGAAACCTGTGTTTTGGCACAGACCTCCAAGGATGTGGAACTCCCCCATCAGCTCCAGAGTGGCAAAGGTCCTGTTCCCCAGCCTTTTGAAAGACTGCCAAGACTATCTAGATGAAGGATTGAGGGCATGACCCTGGAGCTGGGGAAGCAACAAAGGGCAGTCATAATGAGGAAGAAAAAAAAAACTTGAACTTTGCCCTTTCTTACTAATGTGGGACAATGTGACATGGTTCCAGTGGGAAGGATTACCAAGCCACTCCTGAAAGAGAAAAACACTCAAGGTCTTGAGTAAATCAAGCAGTCTGTTTCCTGTGGACCTATAGCCAATAGTAATCCTGGATGAATCTCCCCAGATAGTAATCCATGTATTATTTTGGGAGAAAGGGTCTATCTTCATTCATGCCTTTCTAAAGCAATCAATCTAGATCCCTCAAAACAGACAGAATCCCACAATTTCTGAGTTGGATGGGATCTCTGGGGCCATCTAGCCCAATGTGTACACAACAGAAATTCTCACTATAACATACCTGACCAGTGATCATTCACCCTCTGCTTAAAGACCTACAGTGAGGGGGAACCCATCACCAACTGAGGCAGTCAGCCCACATGACTTTTGGACAGCTCTAATTGCTAGTTCCTTCTGACATCAAACTTAAGTTCAGCTTTGTAATGTTGATCAGTTGTACCTGAGAAGATATCTAATCCTTCCGTAGCACACTGGGGAGCTGTGTTGTTTTGGTGTGGGTGATGAGTGGGACAGTGCGGGGTCATCGAGGCACAAGGAGCAATTGGGTAGCTATACTCAAACCCCTGACGTGGAGCTCTGTCTTCTTCCTTTCCCTAGGTCCCCAACACTTCTGCCTTTCTACCTTTTCTATGGAAAATCTCACCCAGCATTCTGTGTCCTGGGGGCAGGGATGGGTGTGGGTCTAGCATCAGGTCCTTGTAGAGAGTTGGGAGCTGTTTGATTTTTTGCTCCTTAAAGAATAAGAAGCCAAGCCAGGAGGGAAATTGTGTCAGAGGTGACACCTGACCTCCACCTCCTTTTGGGTTTCCTGCCAGAGTTCCTGACCTGGTGACTGTAAGGTAGAGGAGAGTAGCATTTTATACCCTTTAAAAATACTAAAGTTGAGTCTTTTAATCCTTTAATTAGTGAAGTGATTTTTATTGCATTTTATGATCCACTAGTACCTCACTAAATAATAATCCTTAAACCTGAATCACTGGACTGGTCTAATATAGCTTTGGCCCAGAGCATCACAATTCTTCAACTACTTGGAAAAAGCTCTCATGCCACCCATGAGTCTTCTCTACCCTAGACCAAATTTTCCCAGTTCCTTCAACCAAACCTCCTACGACATTGACTCAAGGCCTTTTACTCTTCTGGCTGTCCTTTTTTGGATCCTCTCCAGATTATCACTATCTTTAAACCATTCTGATAGTAGAATATTATCTACCAGTCCTCTACCATACAGCCCAGCCAGGCCTGTTTTTCCTTTAGGCTCTGATCCTTTCAGGTTGGTTAGTTTTTCCTTACAAGGTACTGAAACTGTCATGACCAGCTCATGGAATGATGTTCAAGCCCCACTCTGGGATTCCCAGGTCTCATACAACATGTTGTCTTGATTTACTGATCACTTAAAGGAATAAAAAATTCCAGCTTCATGAAATCAGGGTTTTTCAAACTTGGTACCTGTCTCAAGGTCACCTTCCCCACTGACCAGACCACTTCTGTGACTAGAGGGCTGGACCTGGAGTCAGGAAGATCTGAGTTCAAATCTAGTCTCAGACATTGACCAGCTGTTCGACCTTGGCCAAGTCACTTAATCTTTACTTGCCTCAGTTTTCTAAGCGGTAAAATGGGGAGGAGATAGTTTCACCACACTCTACCTCTCTAGTGTTGTGATCAGGGCTGGACACCAGGGTTATTGCCCCAGGCTGGTCTCCGGGTGCTTTGCAAACCTGAAAGTGCTATATAAATATTAGCTACTATGAAATGTTTACATCTACTTGAAAGAAATGAGACACTTGTAGATCATTCAGTATTTAATCAATAAGGAAGCTTACTCATAGCATAGAAAAGACACTTCAGAAGAACACAGCACTTAGCTGTGTGATCCTTGGGTTTATATAGCACTTTCAGGTTTGCACAGCACTGTACAGATATCTAATTCTAACCTTACAATGACTATATACATCTATATAGGTATTGGTCATCCTCCCTATTAGGATGTAAGCTCCTTATACATGGGGAGAGTTTAATTTTTGTATTTGTATCCACAGCACAATTCCTGGCACATGGTAAGTGCTTAATAAATACTTGTTGATTAACTGGAGTTGGCTGACACCAAAATGGAGGAATTAGTTGCTGGGGGATCCTTGGGAGGAAAGATACCATTCCAACTTAGAATTTGTGATACAGGAGGAGGAAAGATGAGCATAATGTAACATGTACCCTATATTTTGGAACATATTTTGAACAGAGGGCTCAGAGGAAGATGAATTACGATCTCAGAGTCTACAATTCCATAGGGAAGCCAGCCTAGAAGGGAGCAAAAGCTGCCGAGTGGAATTCTGGAGCAAAGAAACAACTGCACTGAAAAGAAGAGCTGTTTGAAGAGACCAATATAGATGCACTGGGAATTTACCAAGGTGCACAGATGTTAGAAATGCATTCAGACAATGGAAGAAAGGGTAGGTGATAAGAGGACAGACATGAAAGCATGTCACTGTTCCTATAATCACAATGTTAGACCTTAGAATGAGCTGAGATTGCAGAGAAAAACCACGGAGAATAAAAAAAGGTTATTTTAAAAAAAGAATATACTGGGGAAGAAAGGATGTGTGAATGGACAAGGCAGCAAATCAGGACAATAACAACAAATTACAGAGAGAAGAGAGAGAAACCAAATTAATTATTTTTTCTACCAAGGAGAAAAATGCTCTGATGAGAAAGGACAGAATAAAAATGGTTAATATGGTATTGATATCAAAGATAAGAGAGAGAGAATAGGAAAAACAGAAGTGAATGATATCATCAATAAGGTGCGTGATGACAAAGAGAAATATTCATTCCATAAGACACACATACGGGACAAGGCTGGAGAATTTGAGGCCACTCCTCAGAACATGGGGTTGACTTCCTGTGGTGGATTTAAGGGAGGAGAGGAAGGCATGCAGAGTTTGTAATATGTAGTACTGATGGGAACATCCACATCAATGAAATTACACAAAAAAAGCTTCACAAGTGTAAGGTAGGGGACGCATAATAATATTAGCTAGCATTTACATAGTGCTATAAGGTTTTCAGGGTGCCTCATATATCTCTCATCTGGTTCTCATAACCACCCTGGGAGGTAGGTGCTATTGTCACCCCCACTGTAGAGATGAGGTAACTGAAGCTGAAAGAGATTCAGTGACTTGCCTGTGGTCATGTAGCTAGAAAGTGTCTGAGGGTGAATTTGAACTTGGGTCTTGCAAGCTACAAGGTAGAGCGTCCAGGGGACAGCAAATTGGAGGATGAAGAGCTGTGAGTTTATGTTCTATGAAGACAGACTGAAGGATATGAGGATATTAACTTGGAGAAGAGAAGACTCGGGGAATGTGACAAGAATTTGAAGGGATGTGATACAGACCAGGGATGAGACTGGTTCTGTTGGACCTCGAGGGTAGAATCCAAATAGGACTTTGATTTCTTTAAAGAAGGTACAAGTCATATCATCATCTCCCTGATGTCATGGTACTCTTTGAGAAAGAAGGACAAACACAGCCTGTGAGTGAGAAGCATCTCCTCCCCTCTCCCTCCTTACTCGGGGTACTTTGCTCAGAGGAAGGTACACTTTGATGGCCAAAGCTGCCTTTTTTCCTTTGCGTTTACTGGCTAGATCTCTTTCTTAAAGACCAAGTCTTAAGCCCAATTCACTCTGGAGGTCATAGTTCCCAGCCCTCCTAGCACAGAATGAATGTAAGTACCAAATAGTAACTGTTTCTCTTTCGGCCAGGAACCCTGAGCGTCTTCCCCTCCCAATTTCATTTTTTTTTTTTTATTAAAGGAGCCATTTCTTGAGTAACTGCTTAAAGGGGCCTATTCACTGAATAGGTGTTATCTCAAAGTGAGAACCTGAAAGGGTCTCCCACTGCATCCTAAGGCCATCTCCAGTCATCCTGATGAATATCTGGCCACTGAACTGAATGGCTCTGGAGGAGAAAGTGAGGTTGGTGATCTTGCACAGCCCTCCCTCACTTAAATCAAAGTCAACTGCAAGTCATGTCATCATCTCCCTGATGTCACAGCCCTCTTCAAGAACAAAGGACAAACACACAACAACCTATAATAAACACTGGCTGAGACGTACATGTCAAAAACAACAAATGGAACAGACCTTAGAATCATTTGGATTTATCTTTTAATGTTTTTGGAAAATCCTAAGTACATTAGTCATATTAGTTTAAGAAGATATCATTAAAATCTAAGTTAGATCCACAGAAACAAAAATTTAATAATATGTTTATAAAGATAGTCACGTTAACATATATATCCACATACATTCACACACACTATATCAGTAGGTATATGATTCATTGCTTACCTAATGGAGTGATGTCCTGAAGTATAGTCTAATTTTCCAAACTTTTGTGTATGGTAGCCAGATTTTTGCAAGACGTCCATCCATGTTGTGTAATTTTGATCCAGACCCTTAAAATTATTCCATGATTCAGTTAAATGAGTAAAGAGGCCACTCCACATTGCTGAAAGACACATAAAATAGGGATTATAAGAATTTAAAATAAACACAATACACACACATGTCTATAATATATATATGCTTATACATATGTATATATGTAAGTATGCATACATGCATATATAAATATACATATACATATATACACATACACATACACATACTTTGGCTCATTTAAAGGCTAGGGGAGTAATAAGTATAGGATATTTATTTATTTTAGGCATAAAATTATAAGCTCAGTCATACTCTTAACCTCCAGTTAAGATAATTACTAACATTTAGACAGTGGTTGGTCTTTGCCTAACTTTACATTTCTATCTATTTCTAGTTAACCCCTGACCTTTTTGTGGTTGAGGCAAAATTCAGTTTATTGGAAATGCTTGGGTAATGAAATAACAGATTATACTAATAACATCGGTGATTAGACAGGCACCAGGAGGGAAAACTGAGTTGAAAGAGATACCTGTAGAGCCAATGACTCATCTTGATATCTCCCATCTCTATCATAGCTCAGTAATGTCTTTGCTCCTCAGGGGTGTGCTGGAATGTCATACTTAATCCAATTTCCCTTCTGAACTCACTTGATAATTTATAGATGATCCCTGAGTCGTGACCAAGTTTTCTCAATCTATCCAAAAAATCAGAAGTCTTGTGTGAAGTTTCAAAAGGCTTTTTGAAACTAGTCTAAGGTTTACAGATGGACTGATTCTTTGGGTATCTTATTACTTTAAGTGGAGTGGGGTTGAGTAAATCAATCACCTCAACACTACATATATATTAGGGATAAAAATATATTGCTAACAGATCAATGAACATACTGTTTATTTCTATAACGATCAACAGGAAACATTTCCCAATTTCCTACTCCGATGCCTCAGTCCGGAGTTGTCCTGAGTTCTGGAAGGCTATGCCAGTGGAGCACAGATTACGGCCACATTATAAAGTTTCCCAAAACAGTCTTAACCACAGACTCTCTGCTCTGTAAGGACTAGCACAGTTCAGGATGAAAAGACGATTCCAAGTAGTGTGGTCCTTTGGAGATGACCTCTTTAGCCATGGGAAAAGGCTTCCTTTGTAGAAAAGGAAAATACGGCCTTCAGTATTATGTAGCTTTATGACTTTGAAGTGGCAGAAAAAGGGACACAGGATGCTAAAATTCACAAAGTTTCAAGATTATGAAGCTGAATTAGTTGTAGTCACTTAAAATCTGTGTTCAGTGAACTACTGAACAGACATGCTATAGGAGGAACTGATACCTGAGGGAGGCAAGGAAAGGAGTGGTAGTTTTACTGTGTGTCTAAGGTCAACAAGAAGTATTTCATAATGCACAGTTAGTGATCATAACTGCAAATGTTAATGGGACGAAATGACCCACAAAATGGAAGTGGATAGCAGAGTGGATTAGGAACCAGAATTGAACAATATGTAGTTTACAAGAAATACACTTGAAACAGAAACATACACAAAGTTAAAATACGGGGCTAATGAAGAATCTATTATCCTTCAGCTGATGTAAAAAAAGGCAGGAGTAGCAACCATGATCTCAGACAAAGCAAAAGCAAAAAGAGCCCTAATTAAAAAGGATAAGCAGGTAAACTACATCTTGCTAAAAGGAAGCACAGACAACAAAGTTATATCAATCCTAAACATCTAGGCACCAAATGGCATAGCATTCAAATTTTTAAAGGAAAAGTTCAATGAATTATAGGAAGAAATATACAGTAAGTCTATGCAAGTGGAGGACTTCAACTTTCCCCTCTCAGAAACAGATATATCTAACCATAAAATAAACAAGAAAGAAGCCCAGAAGATGAATACAATCTTAGAAAAGTTAGATATGATATCTATCAAGGGCAAACTGAATGGGAATGGAAAGGAGGTGATAGATTCCACCTAGCCAGAAATGCACGAGATAGCCCGGGTCTCACGCCTCAATTTCCAGCTGTTCCCTGGGGGGCCTCATGAGAACTCTGAGGTTTAGAAGTCCTCACTTTTACCTGCCCGAGACTGTCCACATGAAACTGAGCTTACACCCCCAACATCGAGGCTACCTTTTTCTGAGCTCTACATGAAACTTTCACAAAAACTGACCACATGTTAGGGCATTAAAACCTCACAACCAAAGAAAAGTAGAAATATTAAATGTACCTTTCCACACACAATGCAATAAAATTAGATTTTTAATAAAGGGCTGTAAAAGTATAGATTAAAAGATAATCGGAAATTAAATAATCTAATCCTAAGGAATGTATTGGTCAAAGAACAAGTCACAGAAACAATGAATAATTTCATTAAAGAGAATGGCGACAATGAGACAATATACCAAAATTTGTGGGACTCAGCCAAAGCAGTAATCGTATCTATAAATGTATAATATACCAGTAAAAGAAAGAGATCAATGAATTGAGCATATAACTAAAAAAAACAAACAAAAAAAAAACTAGAAAAAGAATAAACTAAAAAGCCTTTAAGTGAAATGAATGTTTATGAAAATAAAAACTGCCCAGATTAACAGAAGATGGAACAGAATACTTAAAATAACCCTATTTTATTTTTTTTTACTTTAAATTTATTTAACTTTTAACATTCATTTTCACAAAATTTTGGGTTCCAAATTTTCCCCTCATTTGTCCCTCCCCCCACCCCAAAACACCAAGCATTCTAATTGCCCCATCACCAATCTGCCCTCTCTTCTATTATCCCTCCCTTCCCTTGTCCCCATCTTCTCTTTTGTCCTGTAGGGCCAGATAACTTTCTATACCCCATTATCTGTATTTCTTATTTCCTAGTAGCAAGAACAGTACTCGACAGTTGTTCCTAAAACTTTGAGTTCCAACTTCTCTTCATCCCTCCCTCCCCACTCATTCCCTTTGGAAAGGCAAGCAATTCAATATAGGCCATATCTGTGTAGTTTTGCAAATGACTTCCATGATAGTCGTGTTGTGTAAGACTAACTATATTTCCCTCCATCCTATCCTGCCCCCCATTGCTTCTATTCTCTCTTTGGATCCTGTCCCTCCCCAAGTGTTGACTTCAAATTACTCCCTCCTCCCATTGCCCTCCCTTCCATCATCCCCCCCACCCTGCTTATCCCCTTCTCCCCCACTTGCCTGTATGTGTAAAATACACACCAAAATGAGTGTGTATTTTATTCCTTCCTTGAGTCAAGTGTGATGAGAGTAAACTTCATGTTTTTCTCTCACCTCCCCTCTTTTTCCCTCCACTAAAAAGTCTTTTGCTTGCCTCTTTTATGAGAGATAGTCTGCCCCATTCCATTTCTCCCTTTCTCCTCCCAATATATGTCTCTCTCACCGCTTAATTTCATTTTTTAAGATATGATCCCATCCTATTCAATTCACTCTGTGCTCTGTGTGTGTATGTGTGTGTGTGTGTGTGTGTGTGTGTGTGTGTGTGTGTATAATCCCACCAACTACCTAGATACTGAAAAGTTTCAAGAGTTACAAATATTGTCTTTCCATGTAGGAATGTAAACAAACTTTAGTAAATCCCTTATGACTTCTCTTTGCTATTTACCTTTTCATGCTTCTCTTCATTCTTGTGTTTGAAAGTCAAATTTTCTTTTCAGCTCTGGTCTTTTCATCAAGAATGCTTGAAAGTCCTCGATTTCATTGAAAGACCATTTTTTTCCCCTTAAGTATTATACTCCATTTTGCTGGGTAGGTGATTCTTGGTTTTAGTTCTAGTTCCCTTGACTTCTGGAATATCCTATTCCATGCCCTTCGATCCCTTAATGTAGAAGCTGCTAGATCTTGTGTTATCCTGATTGTATTTCCACAATACTTGAATTGTTTCTTTCTAGCTGCTTGCAATATTTTCTCCTTGACCAGGGAACTCTGGAATTTGGCCACAATGTTCCTAGGAGTTTCTCTTTTTGGATCTCTTTCAGGCGGTGATTGGTGGATTCCTTGAATACTTATTTTGCCCTCTGGTTCTAGAATCTCAGGGCAGTTTTCCTTGATAATTTCATGAAAGATGATATCTAGGCTCTTTTTTTGATCATGGCTTTCAGGTAGTCCCATAATTTTTAAATTGTCTCTTCTGGATCTATTTTCCAGGTCAGTTGTTTTTCCAATGAGATACTTCACATTATCTTCCATTTTTTCATTCTTTTGGTTTTGTTTTGTGATTTCTTGGTTTCTCATAAAGTCATCAGCCTCCATCTGTTCCATTCTAATTTTTACAGAACTATTTTCTTCAGTGAGCTTTTGGACCTCCTTTTCCATTTGGCTAATTCTGCTTTTGAAAGCACTCTTCTCCTCACTGGCTTTTTGAACCTCTTTTGCCAATTGAGTTAGCCTATTTTTCCAGGTGTTATTTTCTTCAGCATTTTTTTGGGTCTCCTTTAGCAAGGTGTTGACCTGCTTTTCATGCTTTTCTTGCACCTCTCTCATTTCTCTTTCCAGTTTTTCCTCCACCTCTCTAACTTGATTTTCAAAATTCTTTTTGAGCTCTTCCATGGCCTGAGCCCATTGAATATTTATTTTGGATGTTTGGGATACAGAAGCCTTGACTTCTATGTCTTTCCCTGATGATAAGCATTGTTCTTCCTCACCAGAAAGGATGGAGGGAGATATCTGTTCACCAAGAAAGTAACCTTCTATGGTCTTATTTTTTTTCCCTTTTCTGGGCATTTTCCCAGCCAGTTACTTGACTTCTGAGTTTCCTCTCCACACCCACCTCACCTTCAGATCTCCAGGTAGTGCTTGGGGGCTGAGATTCAAATGCTGCTTCCCAGCCTCAGGGCTTTCAGCGGGGGTGGGGCTGCTATTCAGTGTGAGATTAAGTTCAGGTGCTCAGGTGGGGGCAGGGCTGCCACACAAGGCTCAGTTCCCTCAGGGGGTTTATGGGCGACCTTCAACAAGGGATCCCAGCTCCTGCCTGCTTTGGGAGCCCTTGTCTGCTGCTGCCTCCACTGCTGTCTCCCGAGGGGGCCTGAGTCATGGGCATACCCCACTCCCCTCACAGCCAGATGAAAAGACTCTCTCACTGACCTTTGGCGGCTGTGGGTGGAGGGACCTGCGCAGCTGGTGGAGATTCTGTCCCTGGAGCCTGCTTGGATCTGTTCCCCTTGGTGTTGCGTGGCCAAGGCAGGGCTGGGCTCTGCTGCAGGCCTGGTGCGCGACAGACATTTGGTGTCGGTTTTTCAGGTCTCTCTGGAACAGAAATCTCCTCCACTCCATTGTTCTGTGGATTCTGCTGCTCCAGAATTTGTTGGGAGTTCTTCTTTACAGGTATTTTATGGGCTGTGGGTTAGGAGCTAGAATATGTGTATCTTTCTGCTCCGCCATCTTGGCTCCTCCCCCAAATAACCCTATTTTAGAAAAAAAATTGAAGAAGCTATTCATGGGCTGCCTAAGGAAAAAATCCCCAGGGTCAGATGGATTCACAAATGAATTCTACCAAACATGTAAGGAATAATTAATCCCAACACTATAAAAACTATCTGAAAAAGTAGGTAAAGAAGCATTCCTACCAAATTCCTTTTATTACACAAACATGGCTTTGAAAACTAAACCAAAGAGAACAAAAACAGAAAGAAAAAAGAACAGTCACATGAAAAAATGATCTAAATCATCATAGATAGGAGAAATGCAAATTAAAACAACTCTTTCACAACATCTCACACCTATCAAATTAGCCAGCATGACAGAAAAGCCAAAGGGTCCCAAAGGGCTATAAAACTGTGTATACCCTTTGATCCATCAATTCCACTACTAGGTCTGTATCCCAAAAAGATCAAATAAAAGGAAAAAGGACCTACTTGTGCAAAAATATTTATAGCAACTCTTTCTGTGGTATTAAAGAACTGGAAAGTGAGGAGATCCATTAACTGGGGAATGTCCAAACAAGCTGTGGCATATGATTGTGATGGCATGCTATTGTGCTATAAGAAATGTCAAGTAGGAGGATTAGAGAAAAACCTGGAAAGACTGGTATGAACTTAAGTAAAGTAAAGTGAAAAGAACAAGGAGAACATTGTACACAGTAACACAATATTGTAAAGACGATCAACTCAATGATTCAAGACAATTCTAACGGACCCACGGAAAAAAATACGATCAACCTTTAAAGAAAGAGAGAGAGAACTGATGAACTCTGAATGCAGAGTGAAACTAAGTTTTTTGAAACTTAATTTTTATAGCTTATTTTGATTATGTTTTCATTTGCAACATAGCTAATATGGAAATATGTTTTGCATGACCTCACATGCATAGTCAAAATCAAATTGCTTGCCTTCTCAAACAGGGAGAGGGACACGGAGGAAAGAAAGAACCAGGAACTGGAAATTTAAAAAAAAAAAACATTAAAATTTTTTACATGTAATTGGGAAATATTTAACAAAATAGATAAAAATAATTTAGAAAGAAATATTTCATAGGACATTTAGTCATCTCATATTGCTCATGGTAAATATTTGCAAGGAGACTCCCATAAAAATAAATGCAGCTTGTGTAATATATATAGTAGAGGATGGGGTGGAAATATTCTATGAAGAACTTGATAAAGCCCTTCAAATGAAATTAATATGCACTTTCAAACTCTGTGACCTCAAAGGTAATTATGGGAAGGACAGTAAAGCCAGGTGCTGAAAAAGATGACTGAGAAGCAAGAAAGAAGGACATTAAAGGCTCATGCCTTCTTGCCTACCATCATGAATATCTTCTTCAACAAGAAGATAACCTAAGCAGGTACCAAATAATGCCACAAAAATTAAATATGATTATATATTAATAGATAAGTAGTTACTAATGTAGGCGTTGTTTCTAAATCAGTTGGCTATCCACAATTATTCTGATTACCTACCCTGATTTATCAGAACAAAGATAAAAATCAATATCAAACTAGAAAATAAAAACGAGTGGCTATGATATGTCATTGATTTAATTCAATGACAACTGAATTCATGGTAGTTAATGAGATCCCAGAAATTAAAGGGAGAAGAACAGAGCTTTGTGGGTATGACAGCAACAATAAACAGTAAAAACAAAAACAGAGACAGAGGAAGGATAGCCAGAAAGGGAGCCGGAGAAGTGAGAGAGCAGTCAGCAAGTATTTGTTAAGTGCTGACTGTGTGCCAGGCACTGTTCTAGGGAAACAAATGGAAAAGACAGTGCATGCTCTACAATCTGATGGAGCAGTGTCACAAAAACCTATGGAAGAGAAACTATTCAGGAAGTGTCAAGTGTTACAGGATCAAGGAGGGAAAAACCAGAAAAAAAGCATGAGATGTGGTTATTAGGAGGTTATGGGTGATGAGTGATGAGGAGTCTTAGAAGTCAAAAACTGCCTAACATTTACAGCCCCTAATGTGCTACATGAGGAAGCATAAATGGCACTAAAGGAAAAAACTGGGAAAAGCGTCAAGACTCTGTTATCTATAGATAACGTAATTTGAGAATTGAGGGGGTGATTCTCAAAATATCTGGAAGACAGTATTTTAAAAGACAGAAAAAAATGGACCTTATTATAAGAGCAACAACAAAAAAGAAATGAGAGAATATTCATAATTACTGATCTATATGCATACTGTCTCATCTTTACAAAACTTGTTAATAGGACAGTGCACTGGTGCCCAGGTAAAGCTAAGATCCTTTATGAATGATTTATGGGAGGCCTTGGACAAGAGTTGCACAGGATACGAAAGTGTGGCTGGACTGCAATCTTTGCTTTTGGAAGGAGAATTCATATTGATGCGTTCACCAATCCATTGAAATATTGAAGCAAAAGATCCTTGTCTCCTACTTCAATGAAGAAGGTAAAAATATACAACATTTGAGGCAGCCTAGAATAATGGAAAGTCTTTCTCAAGGTTGAGAACTTCTAAGCTCAAGTCCCATTTCTGACACATTATGTGTGTGCAGTCTGTGTCCAAAGTCACACTCTAAGTTTATAAATTGCAGGGCAGCTGTTAATCTGCAATAATACAGGGAATTTCCTTGCTGGGAGTTCCCTATAATGGTGAAATTCCAAGGGTGGATTAGAAAATAAACTAAATCAAGTTCTGAAGCTACAGACTCCATAATATAAATTTCAAGTTTCCTCTTTTGTTGGAAACATATTCAATTGAAAACATAAGTATCTTTAACTTGGGGAAATTCCAAGAATAGTAAATATCTTAATAATTTAGAGAGATAAAAGCCAAACTACTAAGTGCTATACAAACTTCAAAACACAAAGGAGTTACAGAGAAGCCAAGAAAAACTGCTGTTTTGGAGAAAAGATAAAGGATTAAACTTTCAATTATATCAATTCATGCTTTGATATCCTATTCCTGAATTATACACTGCTTAATGCCAGTGGCATTTTGCCAGTATAACTATTTCTCTAGACTAAGCCAAACTATGGAGGTGCCCATAGTAATCTGAGAAATGAAAACTGCATGGCAACTAGTGAAGTCTGAATCTGGAAGCATTTACTATCATGATTAGTATGTTAGCAGATACTCAGATAAAGCTCTCTATATTCGGAAGGTTAAATATATTATGTTCTCTGAATTTTAACACTAATGACAACTTAAACTAAATTCCATATTGTATTATTTACTTCAACTAAAATATATAATAAGGACATCTGTACCTGCACGTGATGGGCAACAGATTGGAGAGTTTGTATATGCATTGAGAAAAATGGTACCATGTTTTTTCATGAAATTTATAAAAGGAAGTGCCACTGTCTGATTTCCTGGATGAAATGTGAGCCTTCCATCCTGTAATCAAAGAAACAATAGTTAATCACATTATACAAGAAGCATATTTTCCAATGATAATGCTAACATTTATAATTTGCAAAGGAATTTAAAATTATCTTCACAGTATTCAAAACAATGGTGTAAAACAAAAAATGTGCATTTTCATTCTACAGATAATTAAATTAGCACAGAAACATTAAGAAATCAGTTATTAAATGTATAGTACTACAATTAAATTCATATGAGTGGAATAAGTTTATCAATGTACATCACAGGGTTTTTATGACACTGCTCAACTCCTTTGTGAGATCAATATCACCATCCCTCAGACTCCGGAGACTAAAAGTCCCTTCCTGGCCACCTATTAGAATGTAAACTTATTAGAAGGTAAGCTACTTGAGGGCAAGGACTACTTCACTTTTGCATTTGTACTTTTAGCTCTTAGCCCAAGGTCTGGCACACAATAAAGGCTTAATTAGTGCCTCTTCATTCACTCATGGAAATCAAATATACCAAATATTCATCACCCAAGGCTCTGTTCTAGGTCCTCTTCTCCCTGTGATGTCATCAGCTTTCATGGATTCAATGATCATCTCTATGAAGATCATTTCCAGATTTATATAAACAGCTCTCAAACGTTAGTACTGTATCAACAACTGTAAACTGGACATTTCCAACTGGACGATCCCTAAGCTTATCAAACTTCATCTGCCCAAAAGAGAACTCCTTATCTTTCTTCTCATATCCCTCTCCTCATTTCCATTTCCTTATTTCTGTCAAGGGCCACCCCTCAAATCACTCAGGTTTATACCCTCAGAATTTTCCTTAGTTTTTCCCTCTCAACTCACTGCTAACATCTACATAGCTAAGTCTCATTGAGTCTACCTCCATAACATCTCTCACAGCCACCCCATTCTTTCCAAGGTCACCACCCTGGTCCAGGTTCTAATCACATCTTGCCTGGATTACTCTAATGGTCTTCTAATTGGTCTCTGCCTCAAGTGCTTGCTTCTCTAATTAATTTTTCACGTAGTGGTTAAATCCCTTATTCTTGATTGATAAATGATAAAAGGATATGAGTAGGCAGTTTCAAAAGAGGAAATCCAAGCTATCATGATATATGGAAAAATATCTTTCGAATCACTAATAACTGGATAAATGTAAATTGAAGCAACCTTAAGTTTCTATCCTGTGCTTCTCAGACTGGCAGAGATGACAAAAGAGGAAAATGACAAATGCTGGAGAGACTGTGAGAAAGAACAGGTAGAGAATTGTGCTGCTAGTGAACTGTGAGCTGGTCTAGCCATTTTTTGAAAGCAATTTGAAACGAAGCTAGGAAAGTTACCAAACTGTACACACTCTTAGCTACTAGGTCTCTACCTGAAAGAAATCAAAGAAAGAGAAACAGGGAAGGTGGAAAAGGGGATAAACATTTATGTAACACCTACTAAGTGCTGGGCATTGTACTAAGTACTTTACACACATTATCTCACTTGATCCTCACAACAATTCTGCAAAGTTGGTGCTATTATTATCTCCATTTCACAACTGAGGAAAATGAGGCAGTGAGAGGCTAAGTAGTTGAAGCCAGATTTGAACTCAGGTCTTCCTGACTCCAGGCCTAGGCTCTATCTAAGGCATCACCAAGCTGCCTACAGAAAAATGATTTATATGTGTAAAAAATTTATAGCAATTCTTTCGTGGTAGCAAAACGGTGAAAACTAAGGAAGTGTCCTTTTACAGGAGAAAGGCTAAACAATTTGTGGTACTGAATGTAAGGAATAGACAATTCAGAGGAAGACTTTTATGAACTGATGCAGAGAGAAGTAAGCAGAACTAGGAGAACAATTTATCCAATGATAACATTATAGAGTAAATAACTGAAAGATTTGAGAATTGTGATCAACACAATGATAAACCACGAGTCTGAAAGAAGGAAAATGAAATATGCCACTTATCCCCTAACAGTGAGGTGACGAACTTCAGAAAGAGACATATACCTTTGGACATGGCTAATGTACCATTTGTTTTGCTGGACTACGCAGATAGAGGAGTGTTTTTTGGCTTTGGGGAGAATATATGATGAAAATGTAGACAACTATGTACAATCAACTTATATAAGCCTATATGCAGGATAAATGGGAAATAATCAAGAGGGAAGAGACCAGAATTAAGAGGGATTGGGAAGAACTTCTAGTAGAAGGTAGGATTTTAGCTGGGATACAAAGGAAATCAGCGAAGACAGGAAGCCAGGATGAGGAGGGAGAGTATTCAAGGCATGAGGGCAGCCATAGAAAATGCCAAGAGTCAGGAGATGGAGTGTCTTTTGCGAGAAAAAGCAAGGAGACCAGTGTCACTAGATCAAAGTGGGAGGGGGGAGGTATAAGGCATAAGGTGTACGACAAGGGTGGGAGGAGGAGGCTGGGTTATGAAGAGCTTTGAGTATGAAAAGAGGATTTATATTTGATCTGTCACACAATGACTCCCCCACCCTCACCCTTCCTCCTATTCAGTAAACTCTAGTGGTTCCCTATTACCTCTAGGATCAAACATAAATCCTCTTTTTATCTTAAATTACGTTTAGAACATCTTATTCAATATAGCACTATTTAATATGATACTGCTTCACTTCTGTCTCTGTACCCTTAGCACTTCAAACAGTGTCTTGAATACAGCAGACATTTAATAAATACTTTTGTACTAATAAGTAGCAGAAAAGTGTGTAATACATCTTGTCCATAAAAACTGCTTTAAAGTGAAATTTAGATGAGGAAAGAATAATCTTCAGTTAATTGGAAAAGTAAATTCTGCAAAATATCTTACTTTCCAAAATGAAGTTCTGAAATAATGATAATAAAAATGATAATAGCTAGTATTTACATAATGCTTTTAAGATTTGTACTGGTGCTTTATCTAATCTCATTTGATCCTTAAAACAACCCTGTGTGATGTAGGAGTTTTTATTATCACTATTTTACAGATGGGGGAACTGAGGCTAAAAGACGTAAAGTAACTGACACAGCTAAAAGTTGTGAGGCAGAATTTGAACTTGGGTCCTCCTATATCCAAGTTCAATTTCCTATCTACTATATCACCTAGCTGACACCAACAAAAAGATCTACTGATAGTCAATGAATAGTTAATGAAAATATGAAATGATTATTACACATAAAGTATGGTTTTTACGTGCTTTGGAAGATATAATATGAAACATGGTTACTACTCTTAAGGAACTTATGCTCTAGTTATGAAACTATGAGAGATGGACAAATACATTACAACAGTAGCCATGATATGGCAAGAGCACTGGATCTGAAGTCAGGAGACACTGGTGTCATCTTAGCTGTGCTACTCATTTCACCTATGTGAATCTGGGCAATTTAATTAACCTGTCTGGGCTTCAGTTTCTTCATCTGCAAAATAAGGTTGGGCTAGTTGAACTAGATGGCCTCCTCAATTCTTTCGAGCTCTAGATTCACAATTATACTTTCTAAGGTCCATTCTAGCACAACTCCCGTGACCTGTGAAGTGAGATGAGAGGCAGCCTGAGGAGACTGCCTGAGTTAGGAAGACCAAATTATAAATTACTTAATCCCTGTGTAAATTACTTTCTCTCTCAGTGTCCCAGGCAATTTTCTAAGAAAAAAAATGCAGATTAGTTGCTTATTGGCACTACTGATCACAGATGCAGACCAAAAAACAACTCTCAATCAGTAAATATGAGAGACAACTATGGATTAGTTTTCTACTCGATTCACAGAATTTGTTCCCATTGCTTCACAGTCACGTCTAATAAATGCCAAATGAGGAGCATAAACACTAGGTATGTGTTATTTGTCCTGAATTCTTGAAGAGGACTATGACATCAGGGAAGTGATGCCATGACATGCAAGTGAATTGGATTTAAATGAGGGAAGGTTATTTAAAAAGGGAAAGTCACCAGCCTCACTTTCTCCTCCAGAGCCATCTGGGTCTGGTGGTTAGGAATTCAGAGGAAGGTATATCCCTTCAAGCTATGCTGGCAAAGTCAGACAAATAACTTTCAACTCTCTTAATGCACAGTAGATATTAACAAATGGCAGCCGAGCTGGGTGGTTTGCACTTTAATTATAACATGAAAAAAATCAGATGCTTCTTCTCTTGTATTTGAAAGCAAAAGAAGTGTTTATTACATTTGAGTTTGAGTGCAAAAGAATGAAGACTGAGGAAATGATAGCTAGAGTAGCTGAAGTAGAAAAGTTGAAATAGAAAATGGAATACGATTAGGCTAGGGAAAAAGGCCATTTCAGAATTGGCATAGAAAGAAGCATGCTATTGGAAGCTAAATTAAGACTGCTGCCAGATGGGATGCTGAGTGGGGAGAAGAGATAACACAGAGAAGAATCAACACACACTTAATTCTAAAGCATATGTATTGATTGTAAAGCTTATACACATGCCCATTTAGTTTCTAATTTTATAATTTATAACTAAAAATCTATCTAAGCAGTAGCCTTTTTAAAAGTGGGTAATGCCAATCAAGGTTCAATCAACATACATTTATTAAGCACTAACTTTGTGCCTGGCACCAAGCGAGGCATTGGGGATACACTTTAAAAAGTGAGACAGTCCTTGACATCAACAAACTTACATTTTTCTCTGGTGTGTATGTGAAGGAATATATGTTTACAGATAAATAAGTAAAGCATATATACAAGGAAAAGGGAGAAATGAACAATGGGACATGGCGGAGAGGAAAGGTCCTTGAAGACAGCAGCACTTGAGTTACTAGAAGCAGAAGTGAAGAGGGAATGAGGGCAGGGAGCCTGTGCAAAACCACAATGAGATGTTATGTATGGGAATCAGCAAGTGGGTGACTAGTTTGGTTATAGTGTGTCATGTGAATGGGAGTAACAAATCTGGAGGGGGAGAATGCAGCCATACTCTGAAGAGCTTTAGATATATATAAAAAAATTGTATTTTATATTGAAGATGGGGAGGCATTGAAACTTTTTGAGCAGTCAACTACTACGGTAAGACCTTGCTTCAAGAATAAATATTGGAGGTAGAATCAAGATGGCACAGTGAGAGGAACCATTAAGGTCTGTCTCACTTTTCAACAAAGATCTAGAGAATACACCAGACTGAATTCTCATTGGAAAAGTCAAAAGGAAGTCACAGTAAGTCATTTATCTAGTCCTAGGTGGCTTAGGGAGACTGACAGAGAGGTCTATAGACACTGGGTAGGGTATATGACTTGGAGTATACATAGCCTGGAGTATTTCAGCTCCCTGGAAAGGAGAAAAGACTGGTTCTGGGCACCAGAACAGGAAATTTCCTGGGACTTCTTTCTGTCCCTGAGTTTCTTCATTTCTCCTATTTTTTTCCCCAGAATTTTGACTATTACTTCTTGATGTCTAATGGAGTCATTAGCTTCCACTTCGACATTTCTAATTTTCAAGGAGTTATTTTCTTCAGTAAAGTTCTGTACCTTTTTTACCCACATTATTTTTTCATATATTTAGAATGTAATGATCTCTTTTCATATAGTTTTCCCCTAGCTCTTACCTCTTTTACCATTCTTTCTCCTCTATTCTCATTTAGTTTTCAAAATCATTTTTTTGCTACTTCTTTTACTCTTGCTTTAACTCTTTTAGGAATTCTTGTTGATCTTGTGTCCAAATTGCATTTTTCTTTAAGGCTTTGCTTACAGATTTTGAGGAGTCATTCTTTTCTTCTCTGTTTGTGTCTTGAACTTTCCTGTCATCTTTATCATCAGATTCTTTTTTTTGTTTGCTTCTTTCTTTGCTGTGAATTCACCTATTTCATTTTTGATGCTGATAATTTGGTTTTATTTTTTCTTTTAAAGAAAATCAAATCAGCAATGGTTTATCTATTTTATCATTTGTTTTTAGAAAAAAGCTCTTAATTTTATTTATTAGTTTAATGGTATTTTTACTTTCAATTTTGTTGATCTCTCCTTTGATTTTCAGGACTCCTATTTTGGTGTTTAGCTGGAATTTTTAAATTTGTAATTTTCTATTTTTTTAAGTTACATACCCAGTTCAACACAATGCCCAGTCACAACCCCGAAGGACTTATGATGGAACATGCTATCAATTCCCGGATAGAAAGTTGGCATAATCACGAATGTAGCCTGAAGCATATTTTTAGAGCAAAGTTGAAGCACATTTTCTTCTCTTTCTTTTTTTGAACATAGCTGATATGGGAATTTCTTTGCATGAGTTTATATACTTATAATGAGTTTTGTTTTTCTTGTCTTTTCAATTGGTGAGGGAGAAGGAACATGGAGGGAGAGAATTCTGTATTGAAAGTAAAATGAAATTGAATAAAAAAGTGAATTTTGACTTGGCAATTGTATGAAAGATAGGAGAGGAGACATAATAGAAGGAGGCAGGGTTATAAATTAGTTTACTGCATGATGAAGGTCTAAATTCGGATTTCTATGGTACAAGTAGAGAGAAGGCAACAGAAGCAATGCTTATTGAGATTGACTAATTATATAGTGCGATGGAGAGAGAATGAAAAGCTGAAGATACTTTATCAGTTTTGAACATAGGTGACGAGAAGAATGATGGCGTCCTTGACATAAAAAGGGAAGCTAGGAGGAGGTATGAGTTCTTCCTTTGTTGCCGAAGAAGACCATGCCATCAGAGAAATGATGACATGACTTGCACTTGACTTTGTTTTGAGTGAGGAAGAGCTGTGCAGGTCACCAGCCTTACTTCTCCTCCAGAGCCATCTGAATCCAGTGACCAGATATTCATCAGGATGACTGGAGATGACCCAGGAAGAGGCAATTGGGGTTGTGACTTGCCCAAGGTCACACAGCTAGTGAGTGTTAAGTGTCTGAGGTAACATTTGAATTCAGATCCTCCTGACTCCTGCACTGGTGTTCTATCCACTGCACCACCTAGCTGCCCCAGGAGGAGGTATGGGTTTAGGGGAAAGATAAAGATGATATCATGGCAGAAGTTTTTTGACTGAGAGATTGGGAAAAGCTTAAAAGAGTTACACGTAATACCTTTTTATATCCAACATTTGTTTTAAATCTTGCAGTTATCTAAAAAAGATCTTTGGAGTAATAGTTAAGTATTTATGTACTCAGGTACAATCTGTCAAGCTAAAAAAATATGGAATTAGCATTCTTTACTACTCATTTATTTCACCTATCTTTTGACAATATCACTATCCTAGTAGAAGCTCTCATCACCTGAGCCTTGACCATTGCAATAGCCTTGTGGTTGTCCTCCTTGCCTCAAGGCTCTCCATTCTATACCATCTTCCACTCAATTATCACAGTAGTCTTCCTAAAGAACAGGTCTGACCATGTCACTCCCCTAGTCAATAAAGTTCAATGGTTCCCGATTACCTCTAGGATCAAAAATAAAATTATTGATTTGGTTTTTAAAATCCTTCATAATCTGGCCCTTCCTATCTTTCCAATCTTTTTATACTTTACTTCTCTCCATGTATGCTCTGATCTAGTGTTAGTCTTCTTTGATTTTTTTTGAACAAGACACTCAGTCTTCTAACACTGGGCATTTTCATTGTCCACAAGCCTGGAATTCTGCCCCTTCTCACTCTAACTCTTGCCCTCCCTAGGTTCTTGCATGTCCCAGCTAACATCTCATCTTATGCTAGAAACCTTTCTGGATCTTCCTTAATCTCGGTGCCCTCCCTGTGAGTATCTCCAATTTATCCTGTATACATTATTTGTACCTAGCTGATCACGTGACCCCCCCCCCCCCCCCCGATTATGAGCTCGACAGCAGACACTTTGTATCTATCGCCTTCTTTGTATCCCAGACTTGGCACAGTGCCTGGCTTAAGAACTGCTTGTGGACGGGATCTTAGATTTACAAGCGGAATACCCCCGAGCCCCCGGCTTACAGAGGCCGAAATGAAGTGGCAGAACCGGGGGTCAGACCCAGGGTCCAAGAGCGCTGGAAGGTACTGAGGGCACTGGAGGGGGGGGGAGGGGTGGACGGGACCGGGCATACGAGGCTCTTCTTTATCATTTTCCTGGTTATCGTTTTTCAAACAGACCACCAGCATTAAAGCGAACAGGGAATTCACTTTCCAGTTTTATTCATCTGCGAAGTTAACACCCTAGGTGGGTGAGGGAGCAAAATGTCACTCGGGACCGCGGTCCGACAGTTCCCTTCCGCGGCGTGCACACGTCCTAATTTGCAGGAAGTGAGCTCACGAGTGGGGGTGGGGGTTCAGAGAGGCCCGCGGCGTCTCGGATCAGCGCCGTTGGGGCAGCTGGCTGGGTCCGGGCAGCCTCACCCGGTCTCTGGTACACTACGTGCCTCCCTAGCCCGCCCGCTCACAGGGGGGCGCCCTTCCGCCTGCAGCTGTGCAGGGGTGGGAGGAGGCGCGCCCTCTCTCCCCGTCCTGGTACTTACGAAAGAATCGCTCACCACCAGCACCACATTCGGTACCGAGGGATCCCGGGCTGTTACGCTCTGGACAGGGGGCCACCCTGGGCCCGCTTTTTCCTCCAGTCTACCTGCCCAGGGGGCTGGGGCGGCCGGAGCCGAACCCGCAGAAGTGACCACCAGCAGGACCACACCTACTGACCACCATTGCATCGCCCCACCGGGCCGTAGGGCTCACCCTACCCTTCTCAGTCCCAGGACACAGCCGGAAGTGCACCCCCCCGGCTGCAGGGCTTTGACCTTTTTCGGAGGAACAGTACCGCTAATTCAAGCCCGTTTCCTCTGAATGAGCCACTTCACGATGCGCAGAGGAGCAGAACTACAACTCCCAGCAGGCCCCAGGGACGCACAGGCGCCTGACGTAACTTGGTTGGGAACTTGTTCACTCTGTACCTCCCCCCAATCCCTCTGCTCCTAGTAGTTCTTTCTGCGGCTGGTTTGGGTCACGTGGGTCTGTCCTGAGAAATACGCATGCGCCCTGACCCTTGGGTAGAAGGCGGCTGGAGTAAGGTAGAGGTAGAAAAAAAATGAATCGGGGTCTTGTTGGAGGGGCTGGGTTAGGGACCCCTGGGGTGGGGAGGCAGCGCGTCTGCACTAGGAGGGCCCGGGGTCGCCCCTCCTGTGACCCCAGGAGTAGCGTGATCCGGCTGTGGGGGGGCCTCGCTGAGGTGGTTGTGGGCCGCCGGCCAGCCGCGTTGATTGGGGCAGGGGTTGGAGGGGCCTCCTTGCGGAGCTTGACTCCTCCCCGGCCTCGGACCCTGGGGGCGGCCCCCTCCCGGGGCTCCCCACTCCCCCCGGCCTCGGACCCTGCGGGCGGCCTCCTCCCGGGGCTCCCCACTCCCCTCCCGGCCTCGGACCCTGGGGGCGGCCCCCTCCCGGGGCTCCCCACTCCCCCCGGCCTCGGACCCTGCGGGCGGCCTCCTCCCGGGGCTCCCCACTCCCCTCCCGGCCTCGGACCCTGGGGGCGGCCTCCTCCCGGGGCTCCCCACTCCCCCCGGCCTCGGACCCTGCGGGCGGCCCCCTCCCGGGGCTCCCCACTCCCCTCCCGGCCCCGGCCCCTGGGGGCGGCCCCCTCCCGGGGCTCCCCACTCCCCCGGCCTCGGACCCTGCGGGCGGCCCCCTCCCGGGGCTCCCCACTCCCCCGGCCCCGGACCCTGGGGGCGGCCCCCTCCCGGGGCTCCCCACTCCCCTGGCCCCGGACCCTGCGGGCGGCCCCCTCCCGGGGCTCCCCACTCCCCTGGCCCCGGACCCTGCGGGCGGCCCCCTCCCAGGGCTCCCCACTCCCCCGGCCTCGGACCCTGCGGGCGGCCTCCTCCCAGGGCTCCCCACTTTCCCCAGGGCTCCCCACTCCCGGCCTCGGACCCTGCGGGCGGCCTCCTCCTCTGGGGGGGGTGATGGTGGGCTTCGGGGCACAACCTCCTCCTTCCAGGTGTAAGAATAAGAGGGACCGCGGGTGGCCCCGGGAGAGGACGCCCCCTCCCTCTCTCTGGGAGAGGGGTCTGATTGTGCGGCCTCGCCCCACTTCCCAGCTGCTGTGCCCACCAACGTGGGCTATTATGTGACGTTGCGTGTCTGACGCGGCTTCAGAAAGTCGTGCTTGTGTCGCTGCAGCTTCTCTCCTGAACTTTCCCTTGGAAGGGCCAGAAGGAAGCGCGGCTCCCACGCTTCTGACTCCTGTCCCAGTCTCAGGTAGGTAGCTGGCAAGCCGTGCCAGTTACCCGCAGTTTAGCACGTTCAGTGCGGCGGTGGTTCACATTCAAGTTTACTGAATATCGGGGAGTGGGAGTGTATTTATTTGGGGGGTGGGCAGCTTGGTGGATCGGACCTGGTTCCGATCTTGCCTCAGACACGTAGTGACTGGGTGAGGCTGGACGAGTCGCTGAACCTCCGTAGGCTTGAGATTCCTTATCTGGAAGATGAGGTCTCGTGATTTGACCTACTTCCCCTCCTCGATCTGGGATCTGTTGCATTGATGCAGAACTTCTTGGATGAGAAAACTCCCTTGACCCATGCCCTGCCAAGTGTTAGGACTTTGCCGTGTGTCCGAAGTGGGCTGTGACCCGTTCTGAATCAGCTCTCTGTCCACTGCAGGCTAATGCCCCTCTCTGAGTTGTCATCATTTTACAGACGAGTCAGTTAGTCTCAGAGAAATTAAATTGCTTTGCGCAAGGTCTCAAAAGGAAAAAAAAAAAGATTCTTTTAAACAGCTGTTTTTAAACCTAATGTTCCCGAATATCAGGGAGGCATAGTACAGTAGAAAACGCATTGACTCTGAATACAGAAAACTTGTGTTCAAATCCTGCTTTTGATAACTCCCTGGACCACCTGGTATCACCAAGTATCACTTTATACCTCTGATATTATTTGGTAATACTTAGTATTACACTACCTGAATCAGAAGACCTCGGTTGTCTAAATCTGTAAAAATTATGTGAAGGATACTAATTCTTAGAATGATCTGATGCTGAAAAGGAAATTAAGTATGAGACTGCCTAAGGGTTTGATACTATGATAGATAGAGCAGCACTACTTAATTCTGATTTTTCTACTCTTTTCTTTACTAAGATTAAGGTTCTTTGACTGAAAAAGACAAAAATGACTAACAGGCAGGGAAAGATAATTGAGAACATGGTAAAAGAGTACCTAGTTGCCCTTGAGTCCAAGTTACCAGACCCAGATGAAATGCATGTACTGTAAAAAAAAAAATTGTCAGACATGATTGTTGAGCTGGTATTAGTGATCTTTGAGAAATGGAGAACAGGAGAGGTACTATGGGACTCCAGAAGGGAAATCACCTCAATTTTCACAAAAGATGAGAGTAAAATCTACAAAGTGGTGGTCATTGAGCCAGACTCTAAATTTCTGACAGAACTTTGAAACAAATTATTCAGGTTATGGTTAGTGAATCTATTGAAAAGCAAACTATTCACCAAGAGTGAACATGCCTTCAAGAACAGATTGAGTAGGACCTGATATCAATATGTGATATCTTTGCTTAATTCTTTATCTTTTCTCAAGTCTGGTTCAGTCTGTCTGGTTCTGTCTGTCTGGAGTAAAGAATAGGAAATTAGTGTAATGTTCAGATAAAAGATATCAAAAACATTTTAATTAAAAGGCAAGAAACTAAAAATAAAACAGACTATGCTAGATTACTCTCATTTCCTTTTCCCTCCCACAGGGTTGTCAGGTTCTTAGATTTGGGAAATTCTGTAGATGTTATATTACTTACTATGTTACATATACTATATCATATTACTTAGATTTTAGCAAAATATTTGACAATTTCAAGCTGTTCTTATGGATAAGGTTGGGAAATGTGGGTTGAGCTAGACGGATTTAAAACTGGTTTAATGGTTAGTGTCAAAGAGTACTCCTTAATGTTTCAAGTCAACTTGGAAGGTCTCTAGGAAAGTAAGGTTGGCCCCGTGTTATTTTTATTAGTCTTCCAGTCATCAAGTATTTATTAGGTGCTTATTATGTAAGCACTAGGCATTTTGCTAAGCTCCACTTCCTTCCCTGAAGGATTTCGCCATCTAATGTTAAAGACAGTATGTAATTTTTTTCAATTTTTCACTTTATTTTTCATTTAACAATCATTTTCTATTCCCCTTTCCATTTAAAAGAAAAACAAACATCCTCCCTGTGTTAGTGTCTCTTCTCTTCCCTCTCAAGCAACTTTGTATATATCTTTATTTACTTTGTTTTCTTGACTCAAGGGCAGAAACTTGTTTTTGTTTTTATGGTTGCCATATAGCACAACGCCTGGCACATAGCAGATAGTAATAGGTACTTATTGAATTGGATTGAAATACAGTAGGAAAAGATCGATAATTTCTGGGTATATATGTGATCTTAGATTTTGAACTGTAGGAGACCTCGGTGGTCATCTAGTACTAACCCTCTCATTTTACACATGAGAAAATATAGACTAGCAAAGTGATTTGCCCAAGTTTACTCAGGTGATAAGTGGCAGAGCCAGGATTTTAATCTAGCTGGGAGTCCTCTGACTCTATATGCAGAAGTCTTTCCATTGCATCATGTTACCTAAGTATGAGTTAAGTAAGTAAGTCTTAGATTAAAAACAAAATAGGTATAAATTGGTCAGTTGTTTATATCATTTCCCACCTTATGGTTTGTTGACTAAGACTTTGGCATACTTTTTAAGTCAATGGCAAGCATTTATTAAGTGCTTACTATATTCTAGGTACATGCTTAGCCTTGGAGGGATAAGTACAAGCAAAAAACCCCCCAAAAAACTCCCTGCTTCCTCAGAGCAGGTCCCCACACAGGGGCATGGTGGTAAAATCCTGAGAATTAAAAGCAGAGCCTAGAGAGGAATGTTGTTTGGTTGGCTGGGAAGGAGCTCACCATGAGGAGAGGAGGCTGAAAGGCAAAGGAACGTTCTAGAGTGAGAAGGAGGCTGAGGCTTTAATGACAAGTCTGCAGTGAAGCCTGGCTGACTTTTGCACTTATGTCTCTTCTCTTCTAACATGTTTTAATTGTTCAGCTGCTCTAAATTAGGGAATCAGCTAATTTGATCTATTTTTAAGAAAATTTGAAATCTTAAAGTTTCAGGATCTTGAATTTCATATCTTATTTGTTACATTTAACTAGATGAAGGATGGATGAAATGCTGTCTGAAATTCTGTCCAGCAAGATAAAAGATAGAAGTGATGATAGTGGTCCAAAGGTAAGCATATAGACAACTAATGATGGTTCTATCTTCACATTTCAGCAAAGTTTAAAGATATGATGTTGTGTCTCTTTATAGACTCTAAGACCCCAAAGTGGAAGAACTTGTATTTTGATGGTGTGTCCCCAAGGCCCTCATTGTGCTGGCATAGAGTCTTCTTCCCCTTCATATAAATGTTGGTGTCAGTCTTGACTTCTCTTTCCCTCAAGCTCTATGTCTAATTGATTATTAATTCTGATTGATTCTGCTTTTATAGACCATTGGTGTAGAGGCTATTGTGTAGGACTAGGAATGACTTTGGTTTGAAACTGCCCCAAATACTTAATAACTGTGTGACCCTGGGGAAGTCATCTAACCTTGGTTTGCCTCAGTTTCCTCATTTGTAAAATGGATATAGTAATGGCACCTACCTCTCAGAGTTGCTGTGTGGATCAGATGAAATAAATGTAAAGTATTTAGTGTAGTTCCTGGTACATATAAGTGCTATATAAATGTTGGCTGTTATAGTTATTGTCATTATCCTCTTATCTGTACTTAATTGCCATTGCTGCAGTAGTCCAGGTAGTCACCTCTCATTCGGACTGTCGTGTTCTTTCCTGGTTAATCTCCCTGCTTCCAGTCTTCCCTGTCTCTACTCCTCCCTCTGCACTGCGGCCAGAGCTATTTTTCTAAGGCATGGGTATCACCATGTTATTCTCTGCTCAGAACATTCAGTGGTTCCCTGTTGCTTCTAGGAAAAAATGCTAACTTCTCAGCCTGTTATTTAAAGTCTGCCTTCATGTACCTTTCCAGAATTAATTCGTTACATCATTTGTTTAAGCATTCTCTCCTTTATTTACTGACACTTGGCTTTCTGTCTCCCATCTCTGTTTCTCTGTGGAGGCCGCTAACCCCCAAGGCTGTAGTGCTCTCCCTCCTTATTTCTGTTTCTTATAGTCATTGACTTCTTTTAAAACTCAGCCTAGCTTCTTCATGAAACTTTTTCTGATTCCCTAAGTTGTCAGTCTTCTCTCCTTCTTCACATTATCTTTTTTTTATTCACTCCCTACATGTTTTTTGTTTTTAGCACAATATAGGCTCTTTGACAGCAGGACTGTTTTGTTTTTGTCTGTGTATTCCCAGCAGCCAGCATAGTGCTTTGCAAATGGTAACTGCTTAATAAGTAGAAATTATTTGTAAAAGACCTACTGTTTTATTCTAATAAAAAGAGAAATGCAACTCTGAGGTTTCAACTTACACCCAACAAATTGGTGATGATGCTAAAGATGGGAAAGAAGCACAATAATCCCTACTGGGGGAGCTGTGAGTTGGTCTGATCATTCCAGAAAGCATTTTCAACTTATGCTAGGAAAGTGATTAATGTATCTCTAGTTTTTGATCTAGAAATTTCACTGTTAGGCATAGTCCCCACGAAGATCAAAGATAGAAATAAATAAAGCTCCTCTCTTTGCCAGGATATTTACAGCAGCATTTTTTGTAGTAGCAAAGAAGTGGGGAAAAGTGTTCGTCCAATGGTTGGGGAGAGGCTAAAGATACTTTGGGATAAGAATGTAATGGAAGAATAAACTAATACAAAATGAAATAACCAGAGGAGGGAACATATTATACTCAATGGTTATGACAATATAAATGGAAAGAACCAAAATTAAACCAAAATTGAAAGTTGTATAATTGTAATGCCCAAGCTTAACTCTAAAGAACGGGTGGAAAAAAATGCACATCTATTCCTTCTTTATAGAGATGAGGGACTTTGGATGTGGAACATTTTATATGTTGTCAGAAGTGGTTAATGTACTAGTTTTGCTGAATTGTTTTCCTTCTCTTTCATTTTTTCCCCTTAGGATTAGTTCTTTGGGATATATTTGGAAATGAAGATTATGTTAAAACAAAGGATAACCAATAAAATTTGAGAAACTTGAATAATAAAAAGATATTAATAGAAGGATTCTTACCCCCCCCCCCTTAAAAAAGAACCACTGATTTAAAAGTATGTCATAATCCTCCTAAGATAATTGAAGGAGGGAGGAAAGATAATTACTTATAAAGGAAGTTTTAGCAGCTAGTACCTTGGAGAATAAATTAAAAACAAGTATATTACACCAAACGGCACTTGGTGATGCATTGGATAAAGTGCCTGGCCTGACTCAGCTTGGGGTGCTTAATCAGCTCTTCATTCAGTGACCATTCATTAAATGCCAATATGTATGAAGCACAGAGCTAGAGGCACAAAGATTAAAGAAAGGCATAGCCCTTATCCTTAAATTTGTCACATCATATTTTACTTGGAGAAGGAGAATGTGAAGACCTACATATTGTACAGGTTAGGGGCAAAGGAGATTCCAGACAAAGAGCTCTAGGAGTTTTGGATGGGGAGACAATACTCTGGGCAACTATTGAGTTGAGAGCAAGAGACTGGCAGGTTGAATACTTTTTTGAATTAAATGAAAAAAAGATTAGGAAGAAAAGACCAGGAGGCTTAACTTAGAACATGAGACATTTAGTCTATAGACTAAGAAACTTCATTAATGTGAAAGGTTGCTAAATATTTTAGGTCATCAGTAAAGAAAACTTTTGGGGGCAGGGGTGCCCTTTAGAGGACTTTACATCTTACCTGTGTAAGAACTCCTGTGCTGTTTCACTGTTATGTATTACATGAAGTCCAAACTTTTGTTGTCTGACTTTTGAGACCCCCTGTAATTTGTCTCCATTTTCTTTATAATTAGGCTCTTTTTTTCACTGTCCTTTATATACTCCATACTCAATTGTTGCTTCTATTCATAATCATTTGCCCTGTGGACTGTTCTTCATCGTCCTCTGTGAAAAAATAAATGAACTTTTCTGGGCATAGTTGAGCTTTTTTCTCTCCATAAAGCCCCTTTATGTTTTTTTCTAGCCCATAGAGATCTCTTTCTTCTCTAAATACCACATAGTTTAATATTTTATTATTCTAAAATAGTTTTACATGTGTTTTATGTCTTTAGATAGGAAACTTCTTGGGTTCATGTCTTTTTGTATCACCTAACAGCAGTAATAATAAGTGACATATGGTGCCTACAGTACTTTACAGATACATTATCTTTCCTCACAACAACCTCACAACTTTCCTCACATTATTCATCCTCAACCCAGAGAGTACAAGCACTACAGTTATTATTATCTCCATTTTATGGTTGAGGAAACAGACACAGAGAGGTTAAGTCACTGAGAAAGAATTTGAACCTAGGCCCTTCTACATTGCCAGCCTAACAGTCTGTCCATTTTACAATGCTATCTTTAGAGCCCAGTAAAAACATGAAATTAGACATTCAGTAGTTATTGGTTGTTTCTTTTGTATCCTTTTAAAGATATGATTCTGTCTAAATATTGGGAAGTTCATTAAGCAAACAGTCATTGCTTGCCTATTCTGTGTACGTATTAGACTTAGTTGACAGTGAGAAAGATCATGCCTTTACTAGCATGTATCGTACTTCAAAGTCTGCAAACTTTTGCAGGTGTTTGCATTTGTCTCTCATAGTAACCTTTAAAAGTAGGTGTGTAATGTTATTTAAGGTGTCTTCCCCACCCATTAATGGGCCTGCCCATTAAGGGAAGCTTGATTCTGGGAGATTTGTTTTGTAGGAAGGCCCACACCTTTTGTTAATTTCTAATGAGGCACTGGTTCGCTAGGGTTGTCATGCCCTCTGGCTCTGAAAAGTGTATATGTACTCTGAGGTGGGATTTTGTTTTGGGGCTTACTCATTGGAAGTGTTTGGCCAGAGAGACTCTGGGTAGCCATTAAGGAGCCCCCTGGCTTGGAAAACCCAGATGTTGGTGCTTCTCTCTCAGGTAACTATGGATGTATGTAGAGGTCAGACAGTTGGATCTGTCTGTTGGATCTGTGTTGTATGAATTGCTTATGGTCAGAGAGTTGGAAGCCCTGTATGTTAATCTTTATTTCTCTGTTTGTGTTTTCTCTGAAGTTCAGGGTGCTGACTTTTTCCCTTGAACTAAGTGAATGATATATATGTGCTTGGTTAAAGTAGATTGTTGACCCCTCAAAAGTTGCTTTCCTTTTAGAAAAGCATACCTAAGATACCTGCACAGCAGGCCCTCCTGTGTATGCCGGGGTCCTTGCTGGTACAAGGTGCTATTATTTTGCCCGTTTTAGAATTGAGTAAACTGAGGCTGAAAACAGTTAAGTAACTTCCTTGGAGTCACATATTTGATGATTGAGGTGGAATTCAGACCCAGGTCTTCTTGCTCCCCAAGACTAAAAGTGAATAAAGTATCTTCACTGCCTTCAAGAAACTGTATGGCAGACAAGAGATAAACACAAATAACTGTATAATACAAAATGGAAATATAAGAAAGGAATAAGATTTAGAACTAGAAGGCAACTTAAGATATATCATCTAATCTGTCTTTATTTTAGAGATGAGGATCAAATGAGATAATTTTTGCAAATCTCATTGCAAACCTTAAAGCTCTGTGTAAATGTCAGCTTTTTGAGATGAGGCAGCTATGGGGCAAAGAGCTTAAGTGGGCTTCCCAAGGTCACATGGGTAGTAAGTAATAGAGCATTTGACTCCAAAAGTGTTGTTTCCCTGTACCACTCTGTCTCCTATGATACTTAAGAGAAGCATAAAGTATGACCTTTCAGAGAAGGATGGGTTATTTTTCTTTAGTGACATCAAAGAAAGTTAAGAGAAAGAATTTGAGTTTGTCTTTTAAGGGAAGGGGTAGGATTTCAGGAGTTGGAGTCAGTAGGACATTTCATGGAGATGGGGTGGTATGGAAGTAAGAAAGCACTTGGTAGCAAATGACAAGTTGGTCAACTTAGCTTGATTGTAGGAGATATGTACTATGTTTGCTGCAAGGTTGCAAAGGAAATTTAGAACTAGATTGTAGAAGACTTTTCTATATTGAGAAGTTTGTACATATTCCAAATAGGCAATAGGGAGCTATTGAAACTTTTTAGGAGGAGAGCAATCAAGACTCTGTATCTGTATATTAGTTTGACAGACTGGAGAAGGGAAGAGACCAAGTTCTTTCAGTGCATCAGGTAAGAAGTGATGAGTATCCAAACTAAGGTAGTGGGAGGAAAAATGGAAGGGAAAGAATGAATGCAAGAAACCTATCAGGGTAAGAATCAACAGAACTTGACTTTGGGGTTTGTTTGTTTATTTTAAAATTCTGAGTCTTTTAAAATGGCCCCTTTCATTTTACCATTTTTTTTTTCTATTTCCTTCCCATTTGCTGAACATTCAATACTATTTATCAGAAAAATCTAAACTAACAATGATTATTTTTCACAGTTTGCAGCTACTTTTACCAAAGGATTCTTCAACTTGAAGAAATTTTAATGTGAATTTAACATTAAAATTTATTGGCCTCTCCAATCAAGATTTATTATAATCCTTTAAAAAAAAGTATCTGATAACTGCACTTACAAATTTAAGTCAAGAAAATTGTCAGGTAAGATCATGATGTAAAAATGACCAAAGTCATATTTTTAAAAATTTTATGTCTGGTTGTAGCCATCAGGAAGTTTCATTCTTGCCTTATAAATAACATGAAATCCAGATTGCAGGTAAGTATTTTACATAGTAGCTACATTTTACTTCAACTTTTATGAGTACTTTATGTTAAGTGGAGAAATGCTTTCCTGGCCTTGGCTTTTCTACCTCTAGAGGTTCTCCTCAGTTGCTTTGACACCTCTTCTTGGTGTAAGAAGGTAAGAAAGACTTGGCCTAATAGTTTGATTTTTTTCCTTTATTAATACTGCTGCTCTTTTATTTCTGCTTAGCTCTTCTTCCAGCTCCATTGAGAGACCTGATTTTAAATGAATAGACCATGAAAAAATGATAAAATTTGTTTTTAATATTAAGCTTAAGTTTAATAGCACTTTATTTTCTGCGAGACAAATACGGTTTGTGATGATTAAAAAATTATTACAGTAGAATGATGAATTTAGATAGCTTATAGAATGTTAAAAGTTAAGACTTTTGATGTATTTTAAAATTAAATTTCCTAAGTTCCAAATTGAGTTTTCTTTTTTAGTGTTAAAATTACTGGAGAAACTTTTTGGAACTTTTAGCCTTATTTCCTTTTCATGTGTAAGCTTCCATTTTCTTTATCTGAAATGCTGGTAAAGGAAGTAAGTAAGTGACTTGCCTAAGATCACATAGCTAATAAGCATCTGAAGCTGAATTTGAACTCAGGTTTTCTTGTCTTTGGGCCCAACCCTCTAACCAGTGAGCCATCCCACTGCCTCCGTCTTACACATGTGCAAGATTTGGTGTGGCACAGCGTCCCAGTTCACCTACCAAGCATGTTTTAAAGATAAATAACTCAAATGTGTATGAAATGAAGGATAATCACTAGATAAATTCAAGACATTATTATTGGTAATAGATAATGAAGTTGATTTTATTAATGGGGGATAAAATGCTCATTTTTTGAAACAGATGAACTGTCCCATGTTTTGAATTCTTCAGAGAAAAGATATTTAAATCTCTTAAAATAAGATGATAGTGTGTGGCAGCATAGGACTTTAGTAGGTAAAATCCTGGCCCTAGATAGTCTAGGTTCTGAGTTTATTTACCTCTGTAAATTGGGAATTTTTGGAGGAAAGAGATGGAAGATTGGAACAAAATGGAAATATGTGCAATTTTTAAAAGTTATTATAGATCTAAAGTCTCTGTTTTGGTAACAAAAATGTATCAGAGAATCAAATAATTTCTAGAACTGGAAGAATCTTTTTTTAAAAATATAATTTATTTTTAGTTTTCAACATTCAGTTCTATAAGATTTTGAGTTTGAAAATTTCTTCTTCCCTCATTCCTCCTCCTCAAGATGGTGTGCAATTTCATATAGGCTCTACGTATACACTCATTTTTCACATTAGTCATGTTGTAAAGAAGAATTAGAACTAATGGGAGGAACTATGAGAAAGAAGAAACAAAACAAAACAACAAAAGAAAAGGAGAGCAAGCAGTGTGCTTCCATCTGCATTCAGACTCCAAAGTTCTTTTTCTGGATGTGGATGGCATTTTCTGTCATGAGTCTTTTGGAGCTGTTTTAGATCCCTGTATTGCTAAGAAGAGCTAAGTCTGTCAAAGTCAGGTCTTCCCACAAGGGGCCTGTTACTATGTACAATATTCTCCTGCTGTTCATTTCACCCACCATCAATTCCTATAAATCTTTCTAGGTTTTTCTGAAGTCCGTCTGCTCATCATTTCTTAAAGCAGAATAGTATTCCAGTACATTTGTAATTAGCACAACTTGTTCAGCTATTCCCCAATTGATGGACATCCCCTCAATTTCCAGTTCTTTGCCACCACAGAAAGAGCTACTATAATATTTTTGTACATGTGAATCCTTTTCCTGTTTTTATGATCTCTTTGGAATATAGACCTAGCAGTGGTATTGCTGGTCCAAAGGGTATGCACATTTTTATAGCCCTTTGGGCATAGTTCCAAATTGCTCTCCAGAGTGGTTGGATGAGCTCACGGCTCTGAGGTGGAAGAATCTTAAGAAGTCATCTCATCCAACATTAGCCTTTATCTAAAGTATGAATTTGATTTCCAAAATGTCTAGTAAATAGCTTTAAAGTCTTTCCTTTGAATTATAGAGAACTTTGTACTACAAAGTCAGCCTTTTCCATTTTTCAACAACTCTATTAAGAAGACAAAATTTGCAGCTCTTCAAAAATCTGCCTATTGTTTCATTTTGTCTTCTGGGCCAAGCACAACAAAGCTAATACCTCTTTCGCCTGACAGTTTAATATCTGAGCACAATTCTTTGGGCCCCGCCACCTCCTCTATGGTAACTGTTCTTAGCTTCTCCAGTGTAGTTTGTGACTCAGTGTCCTCCTGCTAGAAATCTTCCTCATGATACACTGGAACTTGTCAGTGGTCCTTTTACAGTACAATATTCAGAATTCAGTAATAACAATTCACAGTTAGATAAAAATTGTACCTTTCAGTTTATTAAGAACTTATTTCAGAGGTGGAGCCATGATGGCAGAGTAGAAAGGTGCACATACTCTAGCTCTTCCCCCACAGCCCATAGAATACCTGTAAAGAGTGATTCTCAACAAATTCTAGAGCAGCAGAAGCCACAGAATGACAGAATGGAGGCGACTTCCAGCCCAGGGTGACCTGGAAGGCCAATGGGAAAGGTCTGTTGTACCTGACGTGGAGTGGAGCAAGCCTAGCCTTGACCCACGCAGACACACATCTAGTGTTGGAGCCCTCTGCCTAAAGCCCCTGGGGAAATTGAGCAGCTGATCTGAACCTCAGCCCTGAGTACAGTCATGACAGAACTGCAGGTGAGGTAGGTGTGGAGAGGAAATTCTGCTACTCACAGAATCTGGGCATAAAAGTTTCTGGTTGCTTCCAGATCACTGTGCAGGCTTGATTATGCCACCTTGGAGGAACTCAGATCTTACAGGTCCCCAGAGTATACCCTTCTCTTGACAAAGAACCCAAAAGTCAAGTAACTGGTTGGGAAAATGCCCACAAAAGGGGAAAAAAATAAGACTATAGAAGGTTAGTTTCTTGGTGAACAAGTATCTTCTCCCATCCTTTCGGATGAGGAGGAACAATACTCATTACCAGAGAAAGACATAAAAGTCAAGGTTTCTGTATTCCAAACATCCAAAATAAATATTTAGTGATCTCAGGCCATGGAAGTGCTCAAAAAGGATTTTGAAAATCAAGTAAGAGAAGTGGAAGAAAAATTGGGAAGAGAAATGAGATGCAAGAAAATCATGAAAAGCGAGTCAATGGCTTGCTAAAGGAGACTCAAAAATAGGCTGAAGAAAATAAAACCTTGAAAAATAGGCTAACTCAATTGGCAAAGGAGGTTCCAAAAGCCAATGAGGAGAAGAATGCTTTCAAAAGCAGAATTAGCCAAATGGAAAAGGAGGTTCAAAAGCTCATTGAAGAAAATAGTTCTTTAAAAATTAGAATGGAGCAGATGGAGGCTAATGACTTTATGAGAAACCAAGAAATCACAAAACAAAACCAAAAGAATGAAAAAAAATGGAAGATAATGTGAAATGTCTCATTGGAAAAACAACTGACCTGGAAAATAGGTTCAGGAGAGACAGTTTAAAAATTATGGGACTACCTGAAAGCCATGATCAGAAAAAGAGTCTAGACATCATCTTTCATGAAATTATCAAGGAAAGCTGCTCTGATATTCTAGAACCAGAGGGCAAAATAAATATTGAGGGAATCCACTAATCACCTCCTGATGGAGATCCAGAAAGAGAAACTCCTAGGAACATTGTAGCCAAATTCCAGGTCAAGGAGAGAACATTGCAAGCAGGTAGAGAGAAACAATTGGAGTATTGTAGAAGTACAATCAGAATAACACAAGATCTAGCATTTATATTAGGGGATCGCGGATATTCTGGAGGTCAGAGGAACTAGGATTGAAGCCAAGAATCACCTACTCAGCAAAACTGAGTATAATATTTAAGGGGAAAAAAATGTACATTCGATGAAATAGAGGACTTTCAAGCATTCTTGATGAAAAGACCAGAGCTGAAAAGAAAATTTGACTTTCAAAAACAAGAATCAAGACAAGCATGAAAAGGTAAACAGGAAAGAGAAATCCTAAGGTAGTTACTTGAACTGTTTATATTCCTTCATGGAAAGATAATATTTGTAACTCTTGAAACTTTTCTCTGTATTTGGGTAGTTGGTGGGTTTACACAGACACACACATATGGTGAGTTGAATAGGAAGGGATAGTATCTAAAAAAATAAAATTAAGGGGTGAGAGGAATATATTGGGAGGGGAAAGGGAGAAATGGAGTGGGGCAAATTACCTCTCATAAAAGAGGCAAGAAAAAGCCTTTTCAAGTGGAGGGAAAAAGGGAGGAGGTGAGAAGGAAAAAGTGAAGCTTACTCTCATCACATTTGGCTCAAGGAAGGAATAACATGCACACTCAATTTGGTGTGAAAACCTATCTTACAATACAGGAAACTAGGGGAGAAGGGGATAAGCAGGATGGGGGGATGATTGGAAGGGAGAGCAATGGGAGGAGGGAGCAATTAGAAGTAAATACTCTTGAGGAGGAACAAGGTCAAAAGAGAATAGAAGAAATGGGCTGGATAGGATGGAGGGAAATAGTCAGTCTTTCACAACATGATTATCATGGAAGTCTTTTGCATAACTATACATGTATAGCCTATATTGAATTGCTTGTCTTCCCAGTGGGGATGGGTGAGGAGGGAGGAAGGAAGAGAAGTTGGAACTCAAAGTTTTAGGAACAAATATTGAGTATTCTTGCATACAACTGAGAAATAAGAAATGCAGGTAATGGGGTATAGAAATTTATCTTGCCCTACAGGACAAAAGAAAAGATGGGGATAAGGGAAAGGAGGGATGTTGGAAGAGAGGGCAGATTGGGGGAAGGGGTAATCAGAGTGCTTGGCATTTGGGGGTGGGGGAGGGGAGAGATGGGGAGAAAAGTTGGAACTCAAAGTTTTGTGGAAATGAATGTTGAAAACTTAAATAAATTAATAATTAAAAACTTATTTCAGAAAGCTATTCACTATAGTAGAAACAGAAGAAAAATTGGGGTCAAAGGATATGGGTTCGGATCTTGTGACTGCAGCTTACTGCATGCATGACCTTGAGAAAGTTACTTTGTGGACCTGTTTTCTCAACTGAACAAGTGACCTCTAACATCTCTGCTAGCCAGATCCTCTGGTCCCCATTTTACACATGAGAAAACTGAGGCTTGGAGAGGTTAAACTAGGATTTAAACCACATCTTCTGATCTTAGTGTTGATTTCTCTTTACCATATTTGTCTGATGGGATTTGGTTTGGTGAAATTCAATCTGAGTGCTGTCCGCTAATATTACATTAGCTTATTGGCCTATAATACCTCACTGCGGACTCACTTATCTTGATAGTCTATTAAAACTTCCAGATCTATGTGAAATGCTTTTTAGCCACATCTTTCCCCATGATATTGCCTTTAGGATAACAAGAACGTTGCTTTTGAAGTTTTTCACAGCTTAGTCTCAACCTAGCTTTCTAGTTTTTTTACACATCATTCCCCCTTTCCATTCTAGATTCTTCCTATTTTTCACATATGATACTCTCTTTCCTGTCTTTTGTGCCTTTGCATGCCTGAAATACTGCATTCTCTCTCTCTCTCTCTCTCTCTCTGCCTCTGCCTGGTATAATCCCTTCTTTCATGAATAAACTCAAATACTACTTTTTCATAAATCCAATCTCCTCAACTGCTAATGCCCTCCTTCCCCAGACAATCTTATAATTATTCTGAATAGAATTATGTGTATGTGTTGTCTCCCCTGATAGAATGTAATCTCTTTTTAGAATGGGGACCTGTTCGTTATTTTGTCTTTGATTCCCAGTGCTTAATGTCGTACTAAGTTTCGTTGTCAGTGCGTAATAAGTGCCTTTTGTCTGATTATTTACTTTCTATATGGTAACCAGTATAGATAGTAAACCTTGGTTTAGGCCTGTAAATTTGTCCCTGTTAAATTTCATCTTCGAATTTTAGCTTTGTTAAGATGTTGGGGCACCCATTCTGCTGTTCCATATATTAGTTATTCCCTCCACTCCTTAGTTTTTTCTTTGAAATTTTGATATGTATATCATCCATACTTTCATCCAACTGGTTGATAAAATATCAGCCAGAACCGGGCCAAAGACAGAGCTGTGTTTCAAGTGGTTTGAACTCAGCTTCATGATAAGGATGATGAATTGAAAAATAACAACACATGAATTCTGCTTTCTTTTTTGGCTTCAAGTTATTTCCCCAAATTACACTTCTCTCCTTCATATAAAGCTGTGAACTTCCTTGGGTGTAGTTGCTAAAATAGAAGTGCAAATCTCCAAGCTCAGTTATGACAAATTAAAATCTATTTCAGTTAATTTTGTAATATATCTTATGACTTAAATCTTAGTTATGTGGTAAGTTTTCTGAGTGTGTTTAATCCCATAGGAAAGTCACAACTTATTTCTGGCTTTGCTTTAATATTTTTCCCTGAGAAATTTATGCAGATGAGAGATTGGCAGTAATTTTTTAAGTATTAGAGCTTAAAAGTGTATTTGTTTGTGTGGGGAATTTTAGCTAAGAAGATACAGGATTTTGAGGAGGAATTTTCTCATTAGATGGAGTAACTCCTTACCTTTTTGATTCTCCATACTTATTTCCATACCAAAGGTTATGCCTTTTTAAAAATCTTAACCATTTTTGATGGGAATCTTTTAAAAATGTAATTCTTCTGGCCTATGGATAACTTTGTTTTAGGTAGAGTATAGTGAGGATTTCTTTTAGGTGTGGGTAGAAATAATTGACTGCTAAGTTCTTTTTCACTTTGGAAATTCTGTGATTTCAATCCTCTTTTCTCGCTTGGTAACTAAAAAAGAACAACAGTTTAATATGAGAAGAAGCAGTCTTGTGGCAGCTAGGTGATGCAGTGAACAGAGAACCAGCCCTGGAGTCAGGAGGACCTGAGTTCAAATGTATCCTCGACATTTGACACTTACTAGCTGTGTGACCTTGGACAAATCTCTTAACCCTGATTGCCTTGACAAAACAAACAAACAAAAAGAAAACAAGCAGTCCTTTACACACCTTGATAAACTGACAATATTTTTGCATAATTAATATTCATAATTATGACTAAATTTTCAAGAAAAGGCTCAACCATGTTTCATAATCTTTATTTTCGTAGAACAAGGGTGTATAAGATAAATTGCCTTTTACTTCTACATTGCTTCATATTTCTGGTTGCTGTACAGTATAACTGATAGAATTAATGGTTCCCTGGGGAAACCAAATAGCCAAGTTTGTTAAATTATTAACCTTAATTTCATTTATAACAATGTCAGAGTAGCAGTTTCATGTCTTTTTCACAGAACAAAGTTCTTGGATTTTTGCTTTTTTCCAATGTTCCTGAAAGCTACTTTCAAGTGACATACTGTGTTATATGAGTTAAAGTTGCTGGAAATCTATTTCCTGGATAAGTGAGATGTTACTATAATGTCATTTCTTTTTGTTAATAGGATGTCAAATAAGCAGGTGAAGACAGCATTGAAAAGTGCCAGAGATGCAATAAGAAACAAAGACTATAAGGAAGCTTTAAAACATTGTAAGGTAATAGAACTCTTCCAATTTTACTAAAATTAGTTACATTATCACCTCATTTATAGGCACTGGCTATGAGTGTGCATATGATCAGATATAGCCTAAGCACACAAAAAATATAGAATCATGAAGTTGATTAATTTTGATTGGAGATAAATAGTAGAATATGTGTGGCTGTTGCATTCAGTTTTTATTTCATATATTGTTTTTTTGGGAAGAGCCTTTCAGTCCATTAGCTAAAAAAAGATACCTTAGTCAGTTGTAGTAGCTTTCAATCCCCTCTTGTGGCACTTAAAGGTACCATACGTTTAAGTACTAAATGTGTAAAAAAAGGCAGAAAACAGTCCATGCTCCAAGGAGTGCATGGTCTAGTGATGGAGCTTATGGACTTTATAGATATGATAATTCTTAATATAATCATGTACATGTAAGATTTTGTTGTGTGCAATAACTTAATTCAGTTGATTGAACATATTGCTCTGTTACAGTTCCTGCAGTTAGGAATTTATATTACTTGTATACTGTAGATACTGAGTGTGACACTGCTTGCTTTTTACAATTGGAGTGGCTACATGGAACAGTAGATAGAATGTCAGACTTGGAGTCAGGAAGACCTGAGTTCTAATCATGTCTCAGATACTTTATATTAGTTTTCTGACCCCAGACAGGTGACTTAACCTCTCTCTACCTCAGTTTTCTCATCTGTAAAGTCAGGATAATAACAGCACCTATCTCCTGGGCTTGTCGTGAGACTCAAATGAGACAACATTTTTGTGATGCCATGCAGCTTCCATGTAGAGCCTTAGGTTTGGATACCAGGACAAGACATTTTTTAGTCTAGTGATGAAAGAGCAGGTAATAGGGAAGGAACGCTGTTGCATGGTGGTTCTTGCTTCCTTGGGCCCCTGATGATAATGAAAGGACTATGGCATTGTTTCAGTTACTGAGGGTAAGTTGTTGTGGTAGGTTCTTGGAAGAGAAGACCCAAATTGCTAAGGGTGTGTCCTACTCACAATTGGCTTCTTAAACTATCTTTGTGTTTGTGAAACAGTAGGTGATAGTAGTATGGTTTTAGCTTTGTGGGTTTTTCCAAATATCACAGGTTTTAGAAATCTTCATTTGCATAGAGCCTGTGCACTTGTCACATTAATGATTTTCACTGTAACTCTCCTACAAAGTTAATATGTTACTGACTCATTTACAGATACTTAGTACCTGAATATGAGGTGACCAGAAGTAGAAAACTTAGGGCCAGTCAGATACATGAAAATTATATGTTTTGACTCTAATCTGGATGAACATACTCCTGATAATTCCTGTGATAATAGTTAAAGCATCTACACATGAATAAACCAAATCTTCTTATCAAATAGCATCATAATAAAAATAGCTGTATAGCAACAAAAAGGACCGAGATAGTCTTTTAGAGTTAATTGTAGCAAGATTAAATTTATAGTTCTTTGACAAATCAAAATTTTCATGAAATAGTAAAAGAAATAGGTTTGCCTTGTTGCCTGTCTTCTCTGATACTGTCCTGGTCAAGACCTTACCTTTTGCCTAAATTATTATACTAGTTTCTTAACTGGTTTTACCTCCAGTTCCTCTTCTCTGAAATCCTTACACTGATCTATAATCGTGAGTGAATGAAACAGCATTTATTCAACACTTATGTGCAGAGTACTGGGGGGACATAGAGAAAACTGGCTAGTCTTTTCTCTCACGCCACTCCCATTCTGACAAGGAGAGACAACATACGTATAAGAGAGATGAGCTGCAAGTTCTTAGAGGGCAGTAGCAGAGCAGATGGTGAAACATCTTCTTCAGTACCATTTCCACCAATCAGTCCGTGCCCCTTTGATGGTGCTAAGGACTTTAGTGGCAAGCTGTGTGTGACTTCTGAGGAAGTTGCCAGTTCATAGCTCCACAAACGATGTTGCTCAGGATGATCTTTTCCGCTCATAAAAATTCAAATGGCTCCCTCTTGCTCACAGAATAAAGTATAGATTTGTTATTCTGGCATTCAAGGGCTTTCACATTTAGGTTCCACTCTACTTTTTGACCTAATGTCCTATTTTCCATTATATATTTTTGTGTTCCAGTCAGACTGGACTAGTCACCATTGTGCAGCTAGATGGTATAATGGATTCAGTGCCAGGCCTGAAGTCAGGAAGATCTATCTTCATAAATTCAAACCTGGCCTTGGACACTTACTAGCTGTGTGATCCTGGGCAAGTCACTTAACCCTGTTTGCCTCAGTTTTCTCATTTGTAAAATAAGCTAGAGAAGGAAATGGCAAACTTCTCCAGTATCTTTGCCAAGAACAACTCAAATTGTGTCACAAAGAGTTGCACACAACTGAAGCGAGTGAACATAAGCAAAAGTCACTGTCACTCATGCGCAGAATAGTCTCTCACCCATTTTCTGCTTTCAAGGGATATCTTAAGCATCACCGCTGTGAAGCATTTTCTGATCTTTTTTCCCCTCACTCTTACAGGAAATATCTCCTTATTTTACTGTTTTTTGTTTCTTTCCTTGGGTTTATCACATTCTTTTTGTAAGTTATCTGTCTGCGTATCTTTTCTGCTAGATTAATAATAGCTAATAATGATGATAACATCTGTATAGCATATACTATCAGCCAGCCACTGTACCAGAACAGTTTACAATTATGATGTCCTTCGAACCTCAGAACTACCTTGGGAGGTAGGTGCTATTGTTATCTCCATCTTACAAATGATGAAACTGGGCAAGCAGGTTACATGATTTGCCTAGGGTCACACAGGTAGTAAGTGTCTGAGACCAGATTCAGACTTAGGTCCTCTTGAGTCCAGGCCTAGCACTCTATCCTCTGCATCACCTAGCTGCCCAAGATTATAAACTCCTTAATAGGGGTAGGGGTGATGTCTTTTCATCTTTCTAACTCTACCACCCAGTTAGATATCTTGCAAAACCAGATATTGGAATTTAATATATTGGTCATTTGAATTTTACTAGAACATTTCCACCGAAGTCCTCATTGTGCCTTGGTGGTAATTCTTGATTTTGAAAGTCTGTGCCAGAAGTACTGGCATTCTAGGATATCAAACTAGAAAGTCTACAAGTATGGGTCTGGGAATGGATTTTGTTTTTTATCCATGAACCAGTCTAGCTTAGTTTTGCACAGCCTTCAAACCAGTCTGCTCTTAGGATGATCAAATTTTTGGCAGTTAGAACATTTAAAAACCATCTACCAAGTTGAAAGTGGATTGCAGTCTGTACTGGTGAAAGAATAAGATGAAACTCAGCTCCTTGAAATATATATGAAATTACATACTAATAGATGCTTTATTAATTTTACATTAATACATGCTAATAGATGTTTTATTAATTATTTACATTAGCATTATACTCTGTACTATTTAGAAAGATATTTACATAGCATCACCAAGTAGCCTGCAATTTAAAGGAGTTATATTCAGCTGAAGAAAAATCACAGACTGGAGAAGGTGTTTAATTTGAAAAGCCTATCCATCTTAGGTAGCATTGGGAATGCAGATCAGTCTGAAGCTATATGAATATCTAATGCTGAAATGACTTCACCATCACACATTTGCTGTGATTCTGTCGATCTCTATGGCACATATTTGTGTAATTTCTTACATCCTTGGTGTGGGTGTTTTTCAGTAGGTGGTACGATCCCTTCTTGATAGTAACTGAACTTGTTTAGTAGACTAGTGCCAGGGGCATATTGTTGCTAGAGATGTCTTATAGATGACAAAAATATGAACTATTCTAGCCAGTAAAAATTGTGGAATTGTATCATGTCCTCTGGATAACATAGTATCTGTAGTTAGTAATAGCTGACAGAAACAGAATATTAGAGTTAAGAGGGACCTTTGAGAACATTTAATTCACTGTCCTTCATTTTGCCAATGAGGGGACTAAGGCCTTACGACATTAAATAACTTGACTACAGTCACACAGTTAATAACTGGAAAACTGGCATTTGAACGCAGGTCTTCTTACTCTAAGACTAATGTTTTCTCCAACACACAATTTACTAGGCTGCTGAGATTTTTTTCCTCCCATGGATCAGCCTTACTTCTAGATGCTGTCATTTGTAAAAGCAGCAATCACTGCATTAAATTCTTCTGTGAGGTCACTGAAAAATACAGCTTCCTAGTAATGGTATTCACTACAGAATACTAATGCAACTGCACAAATATACCCCTTGAGGATTGTATAGACAAGTCTGAGATGATGGTAGATAGAAATAATAGTGGAATAGGTCAAAGGGAACTGTCAGAGGAGCTGAGTTTAACGGGTTGGAATGAGATGAGATCTGGAATTGAATAAATGTGAGGATGAAGATGAAGTTTCAGCTAACTCACCTTGTTTTAAATTTTCAGAGACTGGATTTTACCAAATCTAGTTTGTGGTATTTGGGGAATTTTCCATTCTGGAAAGAAATTGGTCCATTCTCCATGTCTTTTTTTCAGTTTACTTTCTACAGTGAATTTCATTTCCAGGCTAGTTTCTTCACAACCACCTTGAGGGAATGCAGAACAGTTTAAGTGTTAGTTCAGTTACAGACAAGAAGGCAAATAGAAGGCAGATGAAATTACATAAATGTATTTTAAAACCAAATACATAGTATGAAATAATTCAGGCTCTTAAGTTGGTCGATGTGTTTTGGGAGATGGGCGGTTTGGCGCGATTTAATGACTACTTGATGTCTGAGCAGACCGTACTGAAGCAGGAGAAGAACAACTACAATGCCTGGGTCTTTATCGGCGTGGCAGCCGCTGAGCTGGAGCAGCCCGACCAGGCCCAGGGGGCCTACAGGAAAGCTGCTGAGCTGGAACCTGGCCAGCTGCTGGCCTGGCAGGTATGTGGGGTGTTGGGTGGGTGGCTGTGCTGGCCAGTCCTAGGGCAGAGGATTAACTAGCTTATTACCAGTCTCAGCATAGAGGTAACAGGACATTTCAAAGATACGTTCAAACCTCAGAGTTTGAATGTAAAATATTCTGAGCTGAATGGCCTTTTAAATGACACAATTTTACATTCAGCTTGATTATATGATTAATAATTAGGTTTACAAACCTGTTAAGTTTGATTGTAAATTCACCAAAAGGTTCTTATACATAAATTTCTGGGTTTTTTCTTTTTTTTTTAGTATCCTTGCAGGAAATTGAATTAAAAATATTTATTGAAGAAAAATTTGTCAAATATTTTACTGATTGAACACATTTTAGTTGTGTTTTATATACTGATGGTTTTAATACTGCTTATGATATTCTCCAGATTTAATATTTAAGTGTCTTTCCTGGTGTAGCTTTTTTTTTTTAAACTAATATAGGTATAAATTATCCACATCCTGGTTTAGCATTTTCTGCAAAATAATATAGAATAAGAGACATGGACCCTAGGGAAAGGTCCAGTGACGTGCACAAACTCACACAGCTAATAAGTGGCAGAGATGAGATTTTTAGCTTAAGGGTCTTCTGATTCCAGAACATGTGTTCTTTTCATTATACCATACTGCTTTTCTAAGTAAAGAGACTTTTATATAACTACAGTTAGAATAGCTAATTGCTTTTATAATCTAATGACTGTTGAATAGTGAGGCAAAAAAATGTTGTTTTTCCTTGCTCATATGATAGAACACAGTATCATATAGGCTATGCTATTTTGGAATTTGGGGATTGTGTTTTAACCTTTATCATAGAAATGTTGCCAATGATCCATCAACTTTAAGCAGTGAGGTACATATTTAAAGAAATCTCACGTGTTGAATATTGTATATTTTTGGAAAATTGACTGACTTCATTGATTTAGGGGTTAGCAAGTTTATATGAGAAATCCAACTGTACAGATGCCAAAGATGACTTGATCACTGTCTACCAAAAGCTCTTGGATCTCTATGAAAGGTAATGAACATATGGTAAAAGACTATTTACTTGGTAAGCTCAAATTAGAATAAGCTGTTGATTTAAAACTTTACTTAAATGACAGACCTTGAGAGTCAGACACTTTTCTTTTAATGGAATGCCATAGAATCTCCATAGAGATTTTAGGTTTTTGGTGTGGGTACCTTCTCTGCTAGTGCAGATCACAACCTCTTCAATGCCTTCTCATTCTGTTTGGATTTCTTTGTCCATGTCTTTCTGTACATCTTCCCAAGATATTATAATCTTATAAAATATAAGCATAAATTAATTTTATAAATAAATATTACCACAAAATTATAAAATATTAATTCACAGCATTAAAAACAAAGCTCTAAATTGTGATCCTTTGTTTTGGGGATGGTTATTTAGGCTCACTTCGGTATGAATATTTTATTTATAATATAATAGCTCCCAGTAAATAGCAGTGAGTGTTGTTGTAAATTTTAGGGATTGCTTTTTCAACTACTTTAAGACATTTCTGTTTTTTCAAGTGTTGACAAGCAGAAGTGGTGTGATGTCTGTAAGAAGCTTGTGGATCTCTATCACCAAGAAAAGAAATACTTGGAGGTTGGTTAGTAATTTTCTGGGGGTTCTAGACTTGGTTTGCTATAAAGCCATTATTAAAGTTATTTTTGATTTAAATTTTAAAAGTCTTACCACAGTGTAATGAAATTGAATTTCCAGTTTTTGAAGTTTTCAGAGCCTATGCTGTATACCATTGAGAAGAAAAGGGAATAATTATACCTCTAGTATCTTTTCTATGTTTCTAAAATAAGGGCAGTATGGATTTGAATCCTTTAAAAAAAACCTATTCTGATTTATCATTGAAGTGCCTTGTATTCTTGAAGGCGTTGCCAGAGTAGTACATGCTGCTCTAGCAGGTTCCATAATGCTGGAAAAGCTTTGAGGAACATGACAAAAGTGAAATGGATTATATTTTAAAATAATAATAATAGTAGCTAAAATGTATGTGGAACTTCATGTGTGCCAGGAACTATGCTAAGCATTTGATCATCAGAGCAACCTTGGGAGGGAAGTGCTATTGTTATCACCATTTTATAGATAAGGAAGCTGAGGCAAATAGTGGTTGAATAACTTCTCTAGGGTCACCCTGCTAGCTGCCTCTAAAAAACCCTAGGAAATTACTGATTATATATTGATTACTATTACTGATATAGCATCATTCTTGAATTGGCTGTTTGTATATAGTCAGGTGACATAATTGTTATAATAAAGATCAAAATTAAAAAAACTGGAAAAAAAAGATTTGCATCACTCTAACCTGACCTATTTAAATAAATTGATAACAAAAGTTGGAATCTTGACTGAAGAAAGGATACAAAAATTGACTACAACTATAATTATGTCTACAAGTTTAACTGATGAAATTCAAAAGAACCCCAGAAGCACCTTTCTCAGTAAATGCGTAACTTCCTTGCAGGTAAAGAGATAAAGCATTCAAGGACAGCACCAGTTTAGAATATAAACACATTTGTAAAATCTTAGAGAAAAGATTGGTGAAAGATTGTATGTTTGTGTGTGTGTGTATGTGTGTGCACGTGTGTGTGTGTATGTGTGTGCACGTGTGCGTGTGTGTGTATCAGGATATATATATATACACATATATATGTGTGTATATATATGTACATATATACATATACATATACACACACATACACTGTTGCTTCATTGAAACAACAAAAGCTGTGGAGGGTATAACCAGTTTAATGATAGCTTTAATAAAATGAAACCAAGCAACCCAGTTAAGCAGAGATACTCAGAGCATTTATGGATGAAACCGGAAGGATGTCAACAAACAGCAGAAAGGTGGAAAAGATCTACAGACGTTAAAAAAAAAAATCTCTTTTTCAGCGCTAAGGAAAGTCTTTACATTTTTACATTTGGACTTCAGCATCACTTTTGCAGATACACTTATAAAGGAGATAAGGTTATATTAAAGAGAACAAAGATGGGAAAATTAGCTCGATTTTACCAAGTGTACTTAGAGAGTTCTGTAAGATGGGAGAGGGGGAGGGGACGTAGAGTATTTGAGAGTTTGTGACATTGTTCTCTTCTGGCTCTCCTCCAGACTCTGCTGCTTCTCAGTCTCCTCTGCTGGATCATCTTCCGCCTTTGTGGGTCCATCTCAGGGCTCTGTCCAGGGCCCTCTTCATTCTTGACCCTCTCCCTGCTAGTGATCTCATTAGTTCCATGGGTTCACTTACCTTATTTATGCAGACAGCTCCTAGATCTCTATATTCAGACCCAGTCTCATCTTGAAATCTAGTCCCATCTCATCAGCTACCTAGTGGGCATCAGTAATTTGGATGTCCTGTAGACATTGCAAACTCACCATGTCTAAAAACGGAACTTCCTTTCCCCTAAATTCTCCCCTCATTTTAAGTTGTTTATTTCTGTTGATAGCTTCACCATTCTTATTGTGACTGAGGTACATAACCTTGGAGTCCTCAATTCCTCTCCGGTACTGTAGTGGAAAGAACAGTCAGTGGCTCTGAAGTAAGAGGACCCGGCATCAGATGCTTCCTTGCGCAACTGACCTTTGGCAGCCTGTTTAATCTCCCTAAATCTTTGTTTCCTCATCTGTAAAATGGGGGGCGTGGAAGAGTTTTATGACCCAAAATTGATTTTCTTCTCCCACAGCTACCACACTAGTTCAGATCTTCATCATCTCTCCTATATCACTACAACATTCTCCCATCTGGTCTTTCTACATCCATTTCCCCTCCTTACCAATCCATTCTTTACACAGCTGCCAGATTAATATACCTAAAGCACAGGTCTGACCATATGATTTCCCTGGTCAAGAAACTCCAGTTCAAAATATACTGCTATTTGTATTTAAAAAAATAAAATATAAACTTGTATTTTAAAGCCTTTTAAAAGCTGACTTTAAGCTGCATTTCCAGGCTTTCCAGAGCAGTACTTCTCTTTCATGTATCACACATTCCAGTGAAGCTGGTGTGCTTGATGTATATGCTCATGCATTTCTTAGTTCTCTAATTCTGCACAGGCTGTCCCCTTATTCCTGTAATACTCTTTCTCTCCTCTGCCATATGGAATCCCTGCTTTTGTCAAGACTCAGTTTGGGAGCCACTAGGAGGTCTAGACCAGCTGTCTCTGTGACTGGTGCTCTTCCCCACAAGTTGCTTTGGATTTACTTTGTACATGTTCTTATTTAATTTTCCATGTGCATGTTGATTACCCCAATAAGCTGTAAACTCCTTGAAGACAGACTTGTATTTTTTTTTGATCTTTGTATTCCCAGCAACTAGAATAGTGCCTGGCACATAGTAGGTTCTTAATAAATATTTATTGAGTTTATTTGTTCATCTCAATTCACTGAAGGTTAGAATGCTGCTTCTAAATATCATTTTTAAAATCTATTTAGAATTAATTGATAAAAAATAAGAATAACTTGATAAAAATAAAGTTCAGTTTGTGACCAGGCTTTTCATTTTTTGGAATACTATTTCATTTCTCCTTTTGGACAGGTGGCTCAAACATGGCACAGACTGATCAAAACAAGAAAGGAAGATGGTGCAGAGAATCAAGAGGTTTACCAGCTGTGGATTAAGTTAACTCAGTTACTGGCTGAGAGTACTGAAGAAGAAAATGATGAAATTCAGCAATTGGTAATTTTATTTTACATATGTAGTGTATATGTATATGCATATATATTTACATAGTTCACAGAATTTCAGAGTATAAAGGTTCTTTGTTTTTGTTCAGTTAAGTACTTGCTATTGATCTCAGTAGCCATGTAGTTCAGCTCCTATCTTAAGTTAAATGCCTTCACAAACTCAATAAATAATCATTTGGCTTTTGATTGTAAACCTTAATGAGGGGAAACTCAATAACACCTGAGGCAGTCTATCCTACTTTTGGCTAGCTCTTCTGAGGAAGTTTTTCCTGAAATCAGCAACCTTTTTTCTTTTGAAGTCTGCTCTATCAGAAATTTCCAGCCATTCTGAATTATAGTAGTTGTGATATTTTCAACACTCAGGCATTCTCCCTTTTCTTGAGGAGTTCAGTACCTGGTTTGCCATCTTCCTTTCTTCTCCAACTCTTGCCTTATGCTGGGAGATTTTAATATCTACTTTAATATCTACTCCACACCATCTCTCACCTCTGTCTCCTCTTTACTGACACAGCTGCCACCTTATTGCATCTTGCCTAGGTCGTTGCAGCAGCCTCCAAATTGGGCTGCTGGCTTTAAGCCTTTCTTTATGCCCCTCTATTCCTTCCCCACTGCTAATGGAATTTTCCCCAAGTGAAGATCTGATTATGTGACTCTTCCTACTCAGTCAGCTCCAGTGGCTTTCTATTGCTTAGCGTATTTAATTGAAATTCCTTTCATTAGTTTTTGAAGTCTTTTGCACTGTGGCTTTAGCCTCTCTCTCTACTTTCATTGGATATTATTCTTCCTTCTGCACTCTGACCCACTGTTTTCACATGTGGCATTCTATTTCCATGTCATTGCACTGGATGTCCCATTACAAGAATGTGTTCTTTTAGACGTTGCTCAATCACCATTTTCTGCATGAAGCCCCCAACTACTAGTGCCCTCCTCCTTGTCAAAGTACCTTCTGTTTAACTACTTTTTATACATTTGTGTGTTTTAACCTTACATATATATACACACATATGTTGTATATTTCTTCACGCATAATTGTTGTTTATTAACATCATTCTTTGTACTTGTATCCCCAGGGCCTACCACATAGTAGGCACGTAATAAAAACTTGTTGATTGATTGGCAATGTGTTTCAACCTGTGATATCCACGTGTGGTTCTTGGGTGTTCTTTGGCCCTAAATTTTAATATCCAGAGGGCGTCTCATAAAGAATTTGTAGAAATGCAAGAAGTAAGCACTTGAGCCAGTAGGTGTCATTTTTTTTTTTTGTGGGGGCAGGGGGACAACAATAAAATAAGAGATGTTTTTCTAAACCTTTAGTGTCCTCCTTTCATTGAAAAAATGGTAAAAATTAATATTAGCAGAAAGTGTTTCATTGAACATTTTTACATAGTTTCATAGAAATTTCCATTTAGAATCTTGCAGTTGATAAAGTGAGTTCCCCGACTTGCTTAGATTTTGAGGGCCTTGTTTGTATGTGAACTCTTCCACTAAATCATCAGTATAGCTGTCAGGAGAAGGAAATGCCAAAGCCGTTTGAAACATAATTTCCATGACTTTTCTCAAAACAACACATCTAAAGTTGCATCTTATTTATGCTTAGAATTTAATGTCTTAGAGGCTATGAAATTTTATAATTGAATCAACTTATTTTAATGTTTTTCTTTTTTTTAATCTATTCTTTAACAATGCATACTTAAATGGAAAGGAATCAGTAAATGCTTTCTATTTTTTATTTCTCGATTATGCTTTCTGAGCTACGATTGGAGACTGTTTCTACCCATTATTTCTTAGTACTTTAAAGTTTTTAATGACCTTGCCCTGTTAGAAACCTACTGAAGGGAGTGTATTTGAAAAAGCACTTCATGAGGCGTTGGTGGTTCTTGGCTCTAGTGCAGGCTCTGCCCTCTGCTAGTGGTGTCACTTTCAGTGCATCATTTCACCTTTCTCAGCCTCAGTGTCCTTGTCTCTGAAATGAGAGCTTGCATTAGTTGATGTCGAATTCTCTTTGGCTCTGAATCCTGTTAACTGATAATCTCTGTAATCCGTGTCAACACTAAGATTTTATGACTATTGATTATGTTATTCAGTACTTCTATTTTACTTTTGAACAATTTGCAGTTGTCTTCTAAATGTTGACTTTTTTGTCCTTAATAACTTCAGTTCACTTCTTGATTTGGTGGTGAACGATTCATTTAGAATAGCAGCGTCAAACAGCTGACGCACAGCTCAAATGTGACCCAAACTGATCCAGATGTTATTGGGAAACATTTAACAATATGTAAAAATGCAGTAAAACATGAATAATATTTAATTACATTTTCCAACTAAGTCAGTATGTAGCCCACAGGGCCATTATGTATGGATTAGTTGGCCCCTTTTTCTATTTGGGTGTTACACTACTGAGTTAGGATAGGACAGTCATCTAGCACTGTCAGTTCTCTCTGGGGCAGATCATCTACCTTGCTGCTGCTTTCAGAAGGCAGTGTAATCAGAAACCAAAACACAACTAAACAGAAACAGTCTTTGTATGTCCCTTCCAGTTCTCAGATTCTAAGAGACGTGCACAATTGCGTTGCAGGCATATCAGTATGCAATTTTAGATTCCGTACTGTAACAGAAATAGAGCGGGTGAAGTTTCAGAGAGAGATAATGAAAAGAAATATGTAGGAGCTGTTGCATTGATGAGAATTTTTCAAAACAAAATTTTTGTTGTGGAAAAGCAAAAACTAAGAAATGGAATACTCAAAAACTCTGTTAAATCATGGAGGATAGTCTAAACATAGCTTTATTTGTTGAATACTGAAATTAAGAGGTACCATTTGAATCTTAAAGGAAGCACTTTGAGGTCAAATAAAAAATATTGCATTTGACTAGTTAGCCAAAGTCTCTTGCTTTGATTCTAGAAAGGCAATGGAATGAATTACCCTAAGGTGGCATTGAGCTAAAAATAGAAGTTATTTCAAGAAAAATTTAGATCCAGAGATTAATAGTGTGTTCTTTATAGAGGATTATATGAGCATTCAGGACTTCTTGGAGAAGAGTCTCTAACAATTCAGTGTTATCCTTGAGTCTTCATTCTCATTCTGCATATCTAATCAGTTGTCATGCTTTGTTGTTTCTCTGTACATGACCTCTTTCACACAGTCACCATCTTTAGATCAAACCTTTGTCACCTCTTGGTGATGGTGGCCTCCTCATTGCTCCCTTCACTTCAGGTCTCTCCACACTCCAGTTCATTTTGTGCACAGGTAATCTCAGGTCTGGCCATCTCCAACTCCCCTCTCTCCTTCCCAGTGTGAATGAACTCTACTGGCTTTGTATGTTTCCTTCTTGTCTCTTACAGGTCAGCAGGTCTTCATGACCATTGCTGTCCTCCAGCACTCTGGGCCTCAGAATGACTGCCCTTCTGGCTGGTTTTTATCCCTGATGTCCTGTTATTCATCACCATCCCTTTGCCTCAGTCTTCCCTCTTCCTTGTAATGCTCTCTTCCCCTCTGCCTCACGGAGTTCTTTTTTGGCTTTGATTTTCAGCTCAAGCACCACTTTCTGTATTAGGCCTTGCTTTGTCCTTCTACCTGCTGGTGCCCCTCCGCTCTGCCCCTGCTTGTTTTCTGTCTGTTTTGTATGTCTTCATTTGTTTATGTGCATAATAGAATGTAAACTTTTGGAGAATAGACTGTTTTACTCTTTTTCTGAAGAGCTATACTTGTTCATTGAATTGATTTGAAGTGATAGCATGGAGATCAAATAGTCTTTGTAATCAGAGACAGAATATTTGGTTTGGTGAGTCATTTAGCCAAAGGCATTTTGACATTTCTTATGTTCTGCTTTCTTATTTCTAAGTTCTTATTGAATTTACTACTTTAGTCAATACCTTAAGTATTCATTATTTCTATTTACTGTCACTCTTGTAGCCTATTTTGTCTCTCCTGATACATAATCAGCACTCAAGTACTTGTGATTTAAAGCTTCACTTCAACAGCAATAAATGACATCCCTGGTCTAGTGAAAGTATCAGCTAGAAAAGCAGCAAGTTTAGTAGAGAACAGGGCTGATGTTTTGTATTGGTTTGAAGGGTGATGTTGCCCATCTCCCACTATAGAGTGCACTTCAAAGAAGAGTTGAATTAGACAAACAGAATTGAGGAACTAAAGAACATGCTAGCTTCTCCTAAGTCATATTTCCCTGGTGTAACTTCATTGATTTGTCCAAGGCATTTTGAACTACCAGAATATCAAACAATGCATTTCTTTTTTTTTTACACATTGCATTTCAGTCATAAATGACTTTTTAATTGTAAGTGGCATTAAATTTTAGTCTGATACTTTAATTATATAGTACATATAATTTAAAATAAGAGCTTCGTTTTTGCATTTTGGGGATTTTGTTTTGAGAGACAATCAGGGTCACACAGCTAGTGTCAGAGGCCAGATTTGAACTCAGGTCCTCCTGACCACAGGGCTGGTGGTCTATCCACTTTGCCACCTATCTGCCCCTAAGAGCTTTGCATATAAAATCCTTAATAGTATGTATTGCTTAGAAAAGGGCAGCTAGATAGTACAGTAGATAGACTGTTGGGCCTGGAGTCAAATGTGTGTTCAAATCTGACCTTAGACACTTACTAGCTCTGTGTCCCTGGGCAAGTCACTCATCTGTAAAATGAAATAGAGAAGGAAGTGGCAAACTACTTCAGTGTCTTTTTTTTTATTATTTGCTTTCAGCGTTCTACAATCACTTCCATATATCTTAGATTTTTTTTTCCCCTCCTTCCCCCTTTCTCCCCTCTCCCTTTCCACTTTTTCCCTGAGACAGCATACAATCTTATATAGGTTCTACACATACATTTCTATTAAGTACATTTTCACCTTAGTCTTGTTTGCATAGAAAAATTAAAATGCTTGGGAGAAACCATAAAACAAAACAAAACATAATACAAAAGAAAATGGTCTGCTTCATTCTGTGATCCAATTGTAGTTCTTTCTCTGGATGTGCCTTAAAAGGATTTTGCCTTAAAAAATCATTGGGAATTTTTTAAGTCATTGCACTGCTATGAAGTACTAAGTCTACCAGAAAAATTCCTTGTACACTGTGGTTGCTGTTGTGTACAAAGTTATCCTAGTTCTGCTCCTTTCACTCAGCATCAGTTCATATAAGTCTTTCCAGGCCTCTCTGAAGTCTTCCTGTTCATCATTTCTTATAGCATAATAGTATTCCATTACATTCATGTACCACAACTTGTTCAGCCATTCCCCAATTGATGGGCATCCCTTTGATTTCCAGTTCTTGGCCACCACAAAGAGAGCCTCTATAAATATTTTTGCACATGCGGGACCCTTTCCCATTTCTGTGATCTCTTTGGGATACAATCCCAGAAGCAGTATTGCTGGGTCGAAGGGTATGCACATTTTTGTAGCCCTTTGGGCATGGTTCCATGGTGCTCTCCAGAATGGTTGGATCAGCTCACAGCTCTACCAACAATGAATTAGTGTTCCAACTCTCCTACATCTTCTCCAACAGAAGATGTTTTGTCATGTTAGCCTATCTGATAAGTGTGATGTGGTACCTCAGAGTTGTTTTGATTTGCATCTCTCTAGTCAATAGTGATTTGGAGCATTTTTTCATATGACTGTAGATGTCTTTAATTTCTTCCCCTGAAAACTGCCTGTTCATATCCTTTGACCATTTATCAATTGGGGAATGACTTGTATTCTTGTACATTTGACTCAGTTCTCTATATATTTTGGAAATGAGGCCTTTGTCACAGACACTAGTCGGAAAAATTCTTTTCCAATTTTCTGCTCTTTGGTTTCTTTTCAAAGAAAACTCAAAATGTGATCATGAAGCATTGGACATGTCTTGAAAAACTACTGAAGAACAAGTGAATTAATTAGAAAAAATTGTTTCAACTATGCTGACAGTGTCTCTGGATTCCTTTGTGTTCATAGTAAAATGAACACATAGTAAAGCCAGAGAGCCATTAGCAGTTTTCCTCTTTGATTTTTTTCCTTTCATTTTTCTGTTAGACTGTTTAAATTATAACAGGAATAGTTATCATTGCTTCTGTTACAAAGTGAGTGAGTTGTTTTGTTTTTTTGGAGGGACGTTAACTTCTCAGTCTGTGAGAGTTGCATGGGGAATGAGAAATTAAGTAACTTGCCCAGGGTCACATAGCAGTTGGTGTGAGATATGGAACTTAAACCCAGGATCCCCTGCTCTTTGGCAGGCACTCTTCTTCACTAGATTACTCTGCCTTTCTAAGACTATTAATTTGCAGAGCAGGTGCCCATAAGAGGAGTTTCCTTAATGGGAATTTCCCACACTCTGAAATATTGGAGATGCAGAGACAATAGTAAAACAATTTCTGTTTACATTCCAATGGAAGAAACAGCATTTATATAATACAGTGTATGTACAAAATGAACCTGAGGTGGTTTTGAGAGGAATGTCCAGATACTGATCTGGAGAGATCAGGACAAGGCCTCATGTGGTTTTGTGGTGCTGAGCTGCATCTTGAAGAGAATTAGGGTCAGGAAGGCAGTAGTAAGCAGGAAGTCCCTCCTTGGTACGCACAAAGGCCTGGAGGTGGGAGATGGAACATTGTCTGCACTTGAATGCTGTTCTTCCTAAAAAACTATTTCTTTTCATGGAAAGAATCACACTTGAACTCTACATATAATAAATGGGAAGATCTTTGGAACTAATAAACAGTGAGCACTGTACTTTTAAAACTTATAAAATCTCCATTTGTTATATTTATAATTTCAGTATGCTCTAATGTTGTCTATAACTTGTCTTTTTAGCTTTTCACTGCATTTGAAAATGCTTTGAGTTCCTCAGATAACATTCCTAGTGAAGAACATGAAACACTTTATAGACACTTCATTCAGTGTTTATCTAAAGTAAGATTTTCAAATATCTTTTTATAAAAATTCTTACATATATGCCCACAGTATAACTTTATTTAGAAACATATCTTACTAATACAAATATTTAGTTTTATTTTGTCTTTATATTTTTAAGTTTCCTCATGAGATTGCTAGGATGAAGAAAGCATGTGAAGGTATGATGAACATCTATCCTAGTGTATCTTATCCATTGGAAATGCTTTGCTTACATTTAATTCAGTCAGGTAAGTTGAAGTTTTTTGGTTTGTGTTTAGAATATTTGTTATTTTCATTATTGAATGTCTATTATGTTCAAGTAACATAACACCCCAGTTGTCTCATCGTGGGTCATCTCTAGTCATCCTGATGAATATCTGGTCACTGGCTTCAGATGGCTCTGGAGGAGAAGTGGGGCTGGTGACCTGCACAGCCCTCCCTCACTCAAAACAAAGTCAAGTGCAAGTCATGTCATCATTTCTCTGATGGCATGGTCTTCTTCAGCAACGAAGGACAAACCCACATGCATACCTTTATGGCTGAAGCCTACTAATTTTCTATACACGGTAGAGTTTGACTGAAAGATCATTTTCAGAAGCTCTTTATTGAACACCTACTATGGGTAAAGTATTGTTAGGTATTGGGCATGTAAAAATGTAGAACATGTTGGTTTTGCCCTCAAAAATATCACAGTCCAGTTAAGAGTAATTACTTATACATAGAGTGAAATAGCAGTGAACAAGTGGCACATACAGAACATGGTGTAATGTTGACAATAAGAACTATTAAAAATTCAGAGAAGAGGGAGGACCTGTGAGTTGGTACTGGAGAGTAGGATAGGCAGCTATTACTATAACTCATTTTGGTACCTGCGGAGAACATAATTGATAAATCAATCTTTGTATTTCCCTTAAAAATTAATTGTGTCACTTTGTCTTGTCATTTTTTTTTTACTAGCATACATATCAAAATAGTCATACTTTCATTTTCTTTGCATAGCAACTCTGCAGAACATTCGAGTTTTTAAAATTGGGGTGGGGGTTGTCCTTCAGTCTTTATATTGTCCACTGGCATTTCCTTTGCACAAGGGAGCTGCTGAGTCACTCTCTACATAAAAAGTATTTTTGCATTTAGTTTTAGATGCCTTTAGTATTGACTGAAATAGTAAAAACTTCCCAATTAACATTTTTCTTCCTGCATATTTCTTTATATTTTGATGTAAATCTTGTGAAAGAATATTTTGTTAAATATTTTATTTGGTGGAGAATCCAAATTTATACACAGATATTATTTCCATAATACGTTGTTTTGTTTTGTGCTGGCCGGTGATTTCATTGGTTAGAAGGCTTCTCCTGGGTAGGGAATTTCCCTCTGCCGATGCAGATTGGCAGCTTGTCTGCAATTTAGAGCTTCCTGGGGTACTTAGAGACTTGCCAATACAAGATGTAAACCAGCTTCTTCTAGCTCAGAGGTCATGTGTTCATAAACTTTGACCTGCCCCACTTCTCTGTCAAGTCTTTAGTGTTGTTTTTTGTCTTTAGATTTGTTTTTCATGTTTATCACTTCGTGTTGGAAGCTGTTTTTCTCTGAAGAGGTTTTATTTTTCACATTTTATTTTCTGTGTCTCCCCTCTACTCAGAGTAGTTGAGAGTAAACCCTTTTTTGTGTCTTAAGTATTTCTGGTATTGGAAGTGAAAGATAGTAAGGTTTGATTGAAGAAAATGAGAATATATTTGAGTTCATAATTATATAATCTAGATTACCATTTCTTTTTTTTGTTTCTCCCAAATTGATCATGAAATTAATTTTATGGACTTAATGTATAAAGTACTTTTATTGCATCAGTTGATAATTACTACATAGACTTAACATCTTGTAAAAGGGAGACTTAAAAGATTATAAAACATTTTTAACACAGTTGTTTATACTAAGAGTAGTAGTCCAATAAAGGAGCTTATTCAAAGGAAGAAAGATAAGAAAAACTGGTGGTAGAAAGATATTCCTGAAATCTTATAGCCAGTTTGTAACAATAGAGCACTGATCAAATTTCAGATTGTTGTTATTTAGTACTTAAAGAAAGTACTTAATTAAGAGCAAATTTTCTTTGAAAGTTTTGGCCATTATGACATCATTTAAGAATTCGGTTTCTAGGTAGGAAGGGAATGTGAATGTGCTTGATGTGATAAGAAAGCTTGTTTTGTTACTATGTTTTTCTACAATATTAAGGGCATATAATCTAGCTTTTAAAAATTAATATAGACCTGGCACTTAAAAACTTCTTGCATATGAATTAAATTATTTTTTTTCTTTATACTAGGAAGTTTCACTGATGAAACTCTGCAGTACTGTTACCAGCTGGTGGAGAAGAACTCAGAAAGTGGTCCTGGCCTCATTGGCTTAGGCATAAAAGCACTACAAGATAAAGAATTTGAAGATGCTGCCAAAAACTTAACAGAAGGTAAATACATAATGCATCAAGTAAAATAAGCAGTAGAAGTGTGATCTTAAAGTGATACTCACTCAGTTTTTAAGTACTTGGCCATTAAAGAACTTAAAATCTAGGTGTGTTCGTCCTCCGTTGCTGAAGAAGACCACGCCATCAGAGAAATAATGACATGACTTGCACTTGACTTTGTTTTGAGTGAGGGAGGGGTATGCAGGTCACCAGCCTCACTTCTCCTCCAGAGACCCAGGATGAGACATTTGGGGTTAAGTGACTTGCCCAAGGTCACACAGCTAGTAAGAGTCAGGTATCTGAAGTGAGAGTTGAACTCAGCTCCTCCTGACTCCTGCACTGGTGCTCTGTCCACTGCACCACCTACGTGCCCCTAACATCTAGGTGTAGAGAGAAAAGTCCATAAGAAACAATTAGACAGCCATTTCAAAGCATCTTAGCAGCAGGGTCGAGAGTGGAAGCCTCTCATAGAGGATGCTAAAAAGACTCTGACAGGCACAGGTGGGCAGTCTTGGGCAGTCATGTAATGTCTCTTTAGGTCATTCTCTGTGGTGCTTTTCATTGATGAATGCAACCACAGGTTCTGAATGTATTGATGCAAGAGCATTAATTGCTGTTCTGGGAAAATGAAAGGAGTGCCCACAAATTTAATTTAGTTTATTTTATATATGAATTTAAGTATATATTCAAGCTACTTTATTTCACAAATGAGCAAAAATATCGCCAGCTTTATATTCTAGAAACTGAGGTCTGCATATTCAGTAATACACTAGTTACAACTTATGAAGAATAAGAATTAATCAGGTTATTGACTTCCTTAAAAATAATTACATTGGAACCATCTGAAAACTAGATGCATGTAAAAACCTTTACAGTTTTGTGTAAGCCATCAATTTAAATTTATTCAAAATTAGCAATACTTTGAAAATTATTTTAGGCAAAGTCTAGTTTTTCTCCATTTTTGGATAAAAAGACCTTAAGAGTTTTCCCTCAATTTCTCATTTATTCCTTCATACATTTTTTAAAATTCTGGATAAGTTTTATTCATAGAACAAAATAAAAGAATGCAAAACGTTTTGGAAGTATTTTTAACATTCGAATTTTGTGGAATTTCTCTAATATGCTATTTCTTCTGTCAATCATACAGGCTTTCTACTGGACAGGTAATGAAGCTTATCCAATAGAATGTTACTTCCTTGGGGTCAGGGACTGTAGGGTTTTTGTCTTTGTATCCTCAGTATGGGCTTTACTCTGTCATAGAACCCAGTGCTGAACATGAACTTGAATTCTGCCTAACCCTTTATTTCTCCAGCTAGTTCTGATTCAGTTTTTATTCTGCATAGAGAAAAATGAAAGTTTATCATGTTGGAGAAATATTGTGTGTTGAGAGTCTAGAAGCTGCTGGAAGCCCTCAACATTCCTTCTTGCAGCGTGACTTAGCCTTTCCCATAGAGAGATCAGAGGAGGCGAGAAAGCCCCTGAGGACAACTCAGCAGGAGAAAATAGCAGAACAGTACTATAAATATTTTAGAATGAACTGTTGAGCGTGGTTACTGTTACCTCTTAAGGATTCAGCATTGTGCAATAGAAAAACAGTAGCTTTGGAGTCAGAGAACCTGGGTTAAGTTCTCACCTTTAACTCTTAGAACTTGTGTGGCCTCATGCAAGTCATTTAACTTCCCTGGGCTCAATTTTCTCATCTGTAAAATGGGAGCATTGGAATATTTACGCTTAGAAGTCCCTTCTACCTCTAGGTTTATGATCCTCTGATCTTTTGTATAATATGTGACACATACATGACTCTTCCAAGCTGAAAATACCCCAAAGGAAGCTAATTCTCTTTAACTTTTATAATACTGCTTGCTATTAATGACTCCCATATAGAAATATATAGATGTGCACATATATTCATACGCATACATGTGTATACCAGCAGACACATGCATACACACACACACACACATAGTGTGTGTGTGTGTGCCATTATTGTCCAGTGATTCAGATTGCTTTAAAATTAATAAGGGCTGTTGTCGTTGCTATAGGCTCAAGTTGCTTGCTTCATAATTCAGTCATCAGTAACCCTGAGTTTGTGATCGTTGTATTCTGTTAGGGTTAAAGCGAAGCAGTATCTGCACAGTAGGGTGGTGTCACCTGGCAGAGACCCAAGTGAAAGTGCACCGCTACAGAGAAGCTGTTGTTTCCTGCAATCAAGGTAACGGTGTCATTGAAATCTTACAGTTGAGATGTAGTGGTTGCTCGCTTAGTTTGTCTCAAGGGCATTACAGAAGGTAGTGTGGTGAAGTGGATACAGGCATAGACTTGGGAGTAGAATGACTCAGCTCTGAGCCCAACCTCTAGCACTCAGACGTGTAACCATGGACGGGTCCCTCTTTGGTCCTATTTTCTTATCAGTAAAATAGTAATAATAATTACAACAGCAGTAATAAGAGTAAGAGTAATGATATTGACAGCTAGCATTTTCATCGCACCCTAAGGTTTGCAAAGCACTTTATGTAACTCATTTGAGTTGGGGATAATATTACCTTTCACATATACTTCATGGGGCTGCCATGAGTGTCAGTTGAGATAATTATGTAAAACACTTTGCAAAATTGAAACTACTGTATACAGAAATGTCATCTTTTGTTTTAATTTTGAGAAATATAATTTCTGTGTTATGGCAGTGCTTTAGTATTTTTTTAGAATGTAGAATTACTTAAGATTTCTTAAGTGCTTCTGTTAGATAAATTAAATCTTTAGCCATCATCTAATAGTTTCCCAGGTACATAAACTGTCAGTAAAAATTAACAGGTTTCCCTGAAGAGTTCTTTGCATTCAGAATTTTGAGATTAGGATAGATAGACTTTAGGAGAATATGTTGCTGATTTTTAGGACTTTCTCAAAGGTTCCAAATTGCTCCCAAAGTACAAAGGAAAATCCTAGGGAGAACTGGAGCAGGTATGATTCTGGAAATAGCATCAGCTGAAATAAGGGAGGGATGGGGAACCTCGATGCTCTATGCTGTGCCTTTGGACCAGAATAGGTCCCTCAGTTCTATACTTGTCTGTTTTTCTTCTGCTAAGGAACTTATAAAATGCATACTGAATGTAATTTATAACCCAATTGTGACAAGTCATTTTGATATGGGGTGGCAGGGTAAGGCTTAGCTATCTAGTACATTATCTTTGTCAGTATTCTGAGATGCCTAGTTACTGATAGAGAGTATAACATCTTTTGGTATAGTTTTGTCATTATTTCAGGTATTTTCTTATTAGGCTCAGTGAGGATTTCATCTTTAGCTATACATTATGATAGGATTAGGGCTGTAAAAGAACTTAGAGAGTCTCTGATCCCATTTACATCCCATTTACAGGTGATCACAAAAGTTAATAATAGCTAGTATCTATATGGTTCTTTAAGGTTTGCAAAGTGTTTTACCTGGATAATTTCATTTGATCCTCTCAACAACTCTTTTGAGGAGTCAGCTGACTTGTACATGGTCATGCAGGTAGTTGGTACTAGAGCCAGATTCGGACCCAGTCTCCTGATCCCCAGCTCTCCCCCTGTGTTGTATTGGTGATTTGTACTTCTCTGGAAACGTGCACCTAAATTTATTAATAATTCTTTAAAAAGCCACCTTGGCGAAGAGTCAGATTTTAATTTTTACATTTTCTTAGCTCTGAAGACAATAGAAAACCTCAATGCACCTGGTAGAAGTCTTCATCAGAAGAACCTCTGCCTTCGTTTGAAAGCAGAGGCTTTGATAAGGCTTTCAGATCATGACTCTTCAGAAGAAGCAATTGCCACTCTAGAACAGGTATAAAGAGGTTTCCTCTCAACTTTCCTTATCAATCCTCTTTGCCTTGACAAGTATATATTCCCAGTACAGTACCAGATCTATAGGACTTACATTGCAATCCACTTTCTTCTGGTTTCCTCAAGTCATTTGCTTGACTTTTCATTCCAAAGACTGAAATATATTTTATTAGTAAATATGGACAGTGACTAAATCACACTCAGACAAATGTGCTCTGTCTAGTACAAGTTTTTGTTCTTTTTCCTGTTATTAGTACGTTTTAGAACAAGTTCGAGGTTTTGGATTTCTCGTACCTACTGAAAAGAATAACATGATAATACAAATGACTTTTTATTAATAATGATTCTCTGCAGACATATAACTTAATAGATTCATAGAAAAAAAGTTGAATTTAAGGAATTACACTAATTTCTTAGTGTTCTAGTTTGAAAGCATTCTTATCAGAAAACAACATAAAAATTTTGAGTAGTAAATACATTATCCTTAAAGATTGTTAGCAAAAGAGATCTTTAATATCGTGGAGTTTGTTTAAAAATTTTGTTGATGCTTAAATGTGATTGTATCATATCAAATTCTATCATAATTTAATATATATTCCATGTGATATGTTGATATAATATATATCATAAAATTCTATCCTAATTTCTTAAAATTTGAGAATAAATTAGTCAATAATTGCCTCAATTTTACCTTGGTACGAATGGATTTGTCTCCCTTTATGTGTATTGTATTTTTATAAGTATATTATTAGCTCCTTAGAAGAAAGAGCTATGAGTGTTGTGCCAACTTTGTTTTACTGCAGCTAATAGGATGCCTTTTATTCATACTAGCTTCTTAACAAATGTTTGTTGAATTGAACTTTTTGAATTTTGAAAAATTTCTTTGTGTAGTTCTGAAATATTTTACGTCATTCAAAAGATCTTGCTAGAAAACAGCATGAAACAAACTGAAAATTAACCAGTTGCCATTGGGCTGCTACACTATAATTTTGTGACTTTTATGTTTTACTATTGCTGTTCTTTAATTAAACAACAAATTGTGCTATTGTATGAAAAGAAAATAAATTCAGTAATAAATGATTGAACAACAATTTAAAATTACTTCCTAGGTCTCAGATGCAAATAATATTCCAGAGCTTTTAGTTCTCAAAGGCCTTGCTTATCTAAACAAAGGCTTAACTGATGAAACTTCAAAGGTAAATTTTTAATTAAAGTTGAATTTTTAAAAATTAAAAGCCTTAGAAGTAGTTATATGGAATTAATAGTTTATCTCTCTTTGTAGATCGTGGAAGAACTTCTTTCCTCTCATCCTGCCCTAGCTGCAGTCCATGCACTGGAGGCACTGATTCATTTTACCAGAAAGGACTACCCAGAGGCAGAGAAAGGGTATACACGGATGGCACACAGACCAGTTTAAACATTGGTGGATTTGTACAATATTCAAGCTTGTATAAATTGATTTCTTTCCAAAGTTCTCTGCTTTTTGGGGGGATAATTTTATTTCATATTTATCTAACATAATTAAAATACCACATTGTAGCTTTTTAGGGTCTAATCAAGTTATCATAACATGTTCAGTAAGTAAAGGTCGTGTGTATGTCTTTATTTTATTACCTAGTGCAGGTTGAGTGCCAAAGGATCTGTATGCTTTCAAAGCATTTTTTCCCTTTAAAAACATTATTTTGCTAGGCATAAATTAATGTCAAAAACAATGTATTGAGTTTATTTGGCACTCTAGAATTTATGCAAGCATCCCAGTGTCAGGAGGAATGTCCAAACGTACAGAGTCCAGCCCCTCACATTTTTCCTTTTTCTCAGATTCCAGAGAGCTCTTGATAGAGAAGCTGAGGTTGCTGATTATTATTACTATCTTGGATTAACATACTGGTTCATGAGTGAAGATACAAGAAAAGATAAAACAAAAGCTCTTACCCAGTTTTTGAAGGTGAAAAAAATACTTCTATCCACTTTATATGATACAAATATATGTTGCCTCTCTCACAAGGAGTTTTTACAAGTTGATGCCTTTTCTTTATATTTACTTAATTTTGAATATATTTCCTTCAATTCAGCCTTCTCCTATAACTGAGATTTAAAAGGAAAAAAAACACAGTAAAGCAAAGCCAAATAGCACAACAGTTGTTTCATTGTTTTTTTGATAATGCTTTGTTGTGACAGACTTTCAAGCAAATTTTAAGTATTTAGAAAAGAAAATGCTTTTCAAAAGACATTCAGTGAAGGAAACTGAGAATTAGCCATTCTCCCCCCTCACCCCCACCAAATGAGGCTTTTAGAATGTCTCTATAATACTATTGCTTTACTAGGCTGATTGACTTAGCAATGGAATTATAGCGCGAGAGGAGACCTTGGAGAGGGGATTTGTCTTCTCATTTTGGAGATGAGACGCTAAGGCCTTGAGAGATCTGAACTTGGTCTTGGTCACACACCTGATTTAGAGCCCAAGCTGAGATTCTGGGACTCCTCTCCTAATGAGCTTTCTGTTGTCCTATTTAACTCCTTAATTTTCTGAATTGAGACCAAACCCTTTCCTTGATTGCTTTTTAACTCTGAAATCTTGCATTCTTTTCTTGAAAGCAGAGTAGTTTTCATGATTTTATAATTTTTAAAAATCTTGTTAACTGTTGTATCTTATATATAGGAAAACAAATATTTTCTGGACTGCTTTTTCTTATCACCATGGAATAGCTGTCATACTTGCTTTAAATCAGTCCTTCATAAAAAGACAATTAGTTAACTGTTTTACATTGAAATATTAGATTACTACTGTCATCTCTTTTGCACATGTTTTTGAAAATGGCACTTCCAAATATACTTTACTGTTTATACTTTTTCTATGTGTTTTTTATTTAAAGGCTGCTAAATTGGACACGTACATGGGGAAGGTTTTCCGCTACTTAGGACATTACTATAGAGAAGTAGTTGGAGATAAGAGCAGAGCCCGGGGATGTTACAGAAAAGCTTTTGAACTGGAGGAAGCAGATGAGGAATCTGGAGCTGCTGCCGTTGACCTAAGTGTGGAGCTTGAGGATATGGTATCTCCTTCTCTGCCTTTTAGCCATTTTCCCCACAGTGCCTTTAGTGTAATTATATACACTAATTGGAACAGCTGTAGTGGTTTTCATTTTGCTCTAATTTCATCTCATCAGAATGTTTTTACTGTGACCTTGATGTAGCTATTTATTTTAATAACATATCAACATAAAATTTTTTAAAAGATGTGAAGAATCTGTTATTTAGTATAGGAATACATTTGAGAGTTGTACACATGTATTTTGCTTTTAAAAATGGTAACTTTGACTTTTTTTTTATTAGGACACTGCTTTGGTTATCTTAACAACAGTAACTGAAAAGGCAAGTGCTGGGACGGCAAAATGGGCCTGGCTTAGAAGAGGACTCTACTATTTGAAAGCTGGTCAGCATTCTCAAGCAGTGGCTGAGTACGTAGTCAGACCATTTAGTGAGATCATTTCTAAGTACTTAAGACTCTGTGTGGAATACTGGAGGGTGTGGCGGTAGCAGCAAGGTCCTAATGTCATGTGTGTGAAAAGCGCTCAGTAAGTTTTTGTTGTTTATGTTCATCATGTGAGGATTTTTCTTCTCTGTTGTTTGTGAGAACTTTGCTTAATTGGATCACAAGTTCATTTGTCATTTTGTTAAATCTGACCTGCAGAGTAATAGATTTTATTTGGAGATGAGTGATTATTGTTTTCTTCCATTATTTAAAATTCTAAACACTTGTGTAGAGAAATTGCTCATGAAAATATTGAAATATGATGAAATTAATACATTAAAATAATAGCCTGAAATATGGATATTAATCCTGTTGCAATGTTTTAGAATTCTATATATTGAAAGGTGAGGATTTGTAAAGCAAGGTAAATGAAACTAGATAAATCCTTCTAGTGAGAGGTCAGAAAGCTGAAGCATCATTTGATACAAAATTTCAGGCTCATGAAGAGGGATTTTGTGGAAAAGTTTTAGCATTGCTAACCTGGTCATTCTAAATTACAAGTAAAGTGTCTTTTCATGGTACATCACAAAATTTTAGAGTGTATGAATATATGTGATTTAGCCAAATTTATAATTTTAAAATTGATATGTTAATATTTTATATTTTCCTTTACTATTTCTTTTATTAGATTTTTTTCTTAAAATCTTTAGTTTACAGGCAGCATTAAGAGCAGACCCAAAGGACTTCAACTGCTGGGAGTCATTGGGAGAGGCCTACTTGAGTAGAGGTGGTTATACCACAGCTCTGAAATCCTTCACAAAAGCCAGTGAACTGAACCCAGAATCTATCTACAGTGTGTTTAAGGTTGCAGCAATACAGCAGGTTCTAGGCAAATATAAAGAGGCTGTAGCTCAGTATCAGCAGATCATAAAAAAGAAAGAAGATTATGTACCTGCCCTGAAAGGTAAACTTTGACATTTTAATTGCAACACTAAATTTTGTGTTACTAAGCAGTAAACTTTCATTTAGAAAGTTAGACATTGCTTATGTTCTAATCTGAAAAGGATTTCCATAATCAACATAGCATTTACTAGGCAGAAACAAATAATTATGTATAGTAAAATCCTATTCCAATATAGTTTTCCTAAACTGTATTACTTTTATACCCCAATCTCTGCTTTCTGGGGGAAACCACTTCACATACTGGAAGAATTAATGTTAAGGACTTTTGCGTCTTTATTCTGTTGAGTTAATGTAGCAAAAGCAGTTTTTCATGGTAGTACATTTAGACATAGAGAACTCTGTTTCTTATAATTCAAATAAAGTTTCCATCCAGGTAGTTTGTTAACATCTCGAAAGCAACATCTTCAAAGTTAAACTTGATACATATTATTTTTATAGTCATACCTCAGAAATTATAGGACTTGTAATAAGCTTCAGCAATAGCTTGTCCCTTTATTTTTAAGACCTCCAGAGGCATAGAATACAAATTCTTATCAATTTTGGACGGAAAATAAAGCAGACTGTGTATAATCTAGAATTTTTATTAATAGGATAAGGTTGGCTTTTTTTTTTTTTAAGTGAGTCCTCTTTATACTCCCTGTTCTTTTTCTCTTTGTTTCCCTGAATGGAAGACAACCAGATCAGAATTAACTTAGGCTTTGGCTTTCACATCAGTGTCATTTACTGTAATGCTGGAAAGGTCTGTTCCTTTATAATCTTTCAGATAAAGGTATATATATTAAAGGAAATATTAAATTTTATGTATCTGTGTATATATTGGTAGTTACTGATGCTACTGCATGCACTTACTCACATCTGACATTCTTTAGTAGGCTATGGGCTCCTGCAGGGGAAAAAAACCCAACTTTAAAAACTATAGTAAGCAGAAATCATAGAATTATCTTGAATTTTCTAGAAGGTATATTTAAGAAAAAAACTCCTGTGAATATGACCAGAGTAGTATTCAGAATTTCCATGAGTAGTCAGTGAAATTAATGCTACTGTTTTGTATGAAAACTTGCATTTAAAATCACACTTTATGCTTTCAGGTCTTGGTGAGTGTCACCTTATGATGGCAAAAGGAATGCTGACCGATTACCTTGATGGGAAAGCTGTGGACCACATTGAACAAGCCTTGGATTACTTTACTTGGTGAGTATTACAGATTCTAATGAGTTGATTGAGTTAATCTTGCTGTTTTTCTTTTTTTTTAAATTTCAATTAAACTTGAAGTTGAGAAAATAAATTTATGGTTTAAGATGAGAAAACAGAATTACTGTTTTAACTTGGAATAAAACAATAGTTCTTTGTTTAATCTCAGCATGAAATGAAAAGTACAGGAAAATACTTTGTTTAAAAACATTTAAAGAGATTTGAAACTTTCTATCTTGCCCTTAAAAAAACAGTGCAGCTTTTAGGGATTCATGTAGCATTTTATATTTTCCAAAACTGTGAAACATTTTCTTAATATTTTACTAAGATATTCTAAAGAGAAACTGTAAGAGAAGGAGCCTACTTTAGCTTAGTTCCTATTTTAAAAAAAGTCCAGTGACTTGCACAGAATAAGCACTTAGTAAATGTTTAAAAGGACCTCTTAAAAAAACAACTCCTTAGTAATCCAATTTAAATATGTATATTTTTGGTTTTAGAATCATCTGATAACTATAGTAATATATCAGTACATCAAGAATCTCTGATTTTGTCGGTGGAGAGTTCCCACATTGATGAAGATCTCGGCCCATCTATAACTTAGTAGATAAATCTTAGAGAGCTGCCTGAAGCTCAGAGAGGTGACTTGCCCATGGTCACACAGCTAGTAAGTGTCAGAAACATGATTCCAATTTAGTCTTCCTGACTCTTCATTGACTTTGCCGTGCTACCTCTCAGCTATGAAATGATATAATGCTTTTATTTGTCTGCAGTTTTACTGTGAAATGCTTTCATGTATATTCTCACTTGTATAACTCATTATGTAGTAAAGATAGGTTTGATTATGCTGAGTTTTAAATTTGTTAAATTATCTTTTATGCCAGAAGTAGTTGCATTTCACTTGATTTCTAGTGTAAAAAGTAATGACATGCAACCAGTCATTTTATGGGTAGCCTGTGAGATATGTTCACTAGTGTGCATATTTTCAATCTTACTTAATAAGCCTATTGTAGAATAAATCATATATGCTATGCATATTTCTTCACTAAAATTTTATTTTCCTCTCATGGTCTGCATAGTTGCATTATGGTGTAGAAGGAACCTAGGTTTCTTGAAGGATATACCAGTGGAACCCAAGCTCTGGCGAATCCTACTACATGGAAAAAGCCCTAAATTTGAAACTAGGGAAAGACTGCCTAGCTAAATTCAGAGTTTCCTTACTACAAGTTTGGCCACCAGATGATTAGTTTCTTTTAAACCTCAGTAACTCATGAAACCACCAGCCAAGATGTTTTAGAATCACAGCATCTAAGACGTGAGAGACCTCAGACCATGTTTCCTGAACAGTTCCCTCTACATCATATTTAACTGAAGTGTAACTTAGTACCTCCTGACATAGCCATTTCCATTTTTGGATAGCTCTAATTGTTAGAAAGTTTATTCTTACCTCATGCCTAGATTTTCTTTTTTGCTTCTTTCAGTCCTGATTCTGCCCCACATAGTCAAGCAAAAAAAATAAATTCTCTAGTTTGTGATAGACTATTTTTCATGTAATTGAAAACATTTTTGGGTTCCAGAGTTGTGATTGCTATTGTTAAAGGGAATACCAACCCGTATAATGTCATAGATCCTTGAAGGAGTTTGCATTTGGAAATTTTAAATCTCTTGTGGAAGTAGTGCAGCTTTTGGTACATTCATTAGTAGTGTCCATGCTGGTAGGGTAGCAGTTTTGGTGCTCACTGCATTCAGAACTCCTGAGCCACGTGGGGTAGCACACTATTCAGAAGTCTGTAGAATAGAAATATATCTCTAATAATGTAAATTATGCTTTAAATTCACTTTTGTTAATCTATTCTACCTATAGAAAGAGGAACTTTTTTTTTTTAATTATATAAGGCTTTAAATCATGAGGTGAAATTGGGTAGAAAAAAGATACTAAATTAGTGTCTGATAAGAGAAAGGGAATCTGAAAGATTTGGATTGTATTTGGCAGATAGAAATGTTTGATTCACTGGTTAGGATAGATTCAGAATTTTTTGTGGAAGACTTTTAAAAAGCCTACATTGAGAATATAAAAAACTTCAGAGGCATTTGTGGTTGTTCAGTCGTTTTCAGTTGTGTCCAATTCTTTGTAACCCCTTTTAGGTTTTTCTTGGCAAAGATACTGGAGTGGTTTGCCATTTCCTTCTCCAGCTCATTTTACAGATGAGGAAACTGAGGCAAACAGGGTTAAGTGACTTGCCCAGAGTCACACAGCTATTAAGTGTCTGAGGCTAGATTTGAATTCAGGAAGATGAGTCTTCATGACTCCATGCCTGGCATTCTATCCACTGTACTGCCCAACTGTCTTGAGGTATTAATGAGAAGCATTAGAGCTGCCTTTTGTAGATGTACATATGTATATATATATATGTATGTATATATGTACACACACACACACGTGTATGTAAAAACATTTATCTTTCCCTTTTTCTTATTTGCTTGCTTTCCCTCCCCTTGTTTTTATTTTTTGCCTCCTCTCCACTCTACTTTCGAATCACTTCTTTGAATAGAGCAACAGAGATACTGCATAAGAGGATAGGGAAAACTTCATCCAGACACTTGTCTAACTTGTTAATTATTGCTGTACCTGGAACAAAGGGAAAAATAGAATAGGAGGGAAGGCACAGCTTGGATGAAAGCTTACTGGTTATTTTGAGACTCCTTTAGCTATATTTCTATCTTTTTCATTGTAGCAGAGCAATTTTGCTGTGTATAGTATCTAGTATGATGCTACGACAGATAATGTGCTTAATAATTTTGTGGTGGTGGCGTGTTTCTATATTTAGTTTTAATCTCAGTTGTTTTTTTTCTGATAGCCTAAATTTTTTATTGTTAACATAACAGCTAAAGATGTGTTAGGCAAACATTACTTTATGTAATTCAGAAGGCATTATTTTCTGATTGGCTAAAAAAGGAAATAATAGTTCAGATTTTGTAGTACTTTATCATTAACAAAGCACTTTTACATATACATTATCTCATTTGAGCCTTAAAATAATCATGTAAATTAGACTGTGGAATTTTAAGTTCTTTATAGATGAAATTAAGGGTCAGAGAAATGGTTAAATTTTGTTTGAGTTTATGCAGGTAGGAAATAGAAGAGCTTGGATCCAAATTCAGGTCCTCTGACACCAAATCTAGTGCTTTAGAAGAGAAGTGAAGTTTGTGTCCCTGTGTACTGATAGCGAATCTATTAGGTCTCCAAAGAGGATAAGGTTGTTATTCCCTCTTTTTCTTTTGTTTCTCTTTGTTCTTTGATCTCTTTTTTGTTTTCAAGTTATCAATTTTAGAAACTTAGACAAAAGACCCTCCAGTCTTCTTTTCTGCCGATCTTCCCAGTAGATTTCCAGTCACGACAGCTATAGCTGGTCTTATTTCTCAGGAAATCAGTGAAAAATGTTGTTTGGCTAGACTCCATCAGCAGAAAAGGCTATGAAAAATGTTCCATCTGCTTGTCCATCTGCCAGTACCATAGCTGTTTGCAATAGCTCATTGCCTAAGCTCTTGTAGATTAAATTGCCTTGTTTTTATTCACAGACCAGCTTTTCTCAAGAACTGGGGGATTGACAATGGAGCTAATTGCTTGATTGAAAAGGACTAGTTTTTTTGTTTAGTATTTCTGTTTACTTTTGAATTCATTTACCTTTACTGGTAGAAATAACAGTAGGTAATCGGAGTCTCATAACAGAGATCCCTTGTTCCACTACATTCAGATGAATTTACACCTTTTCCATTCAGGAAAAGTTCTTCTATGTCATTTTGTGGCAATCAATGTATTTTAGTTCACAGTAAAAAAAATTAGAGGCAAAAATGTTGTTTAAGCTGTAATACAGCTTAGCATTAAGCTTGTTAACTAAGAACTTTTTAAGAAATCTAATATTAGAAGTAATTTATTTTGGAAAAATTCATTTTTTTGTGTCTATTAGGCAGATTTCCTGCCACTTTTACTGAAAGAATTATAGAGGGAATATATAGATATGATTTGGGGTAGCCCTTAATATAATGTACCCAGGAGGTAATTTACTCAAATAAAGAAGTAAACTCTTAATAAAGTGTTCACAGTACCTAATGGAAGAAATCACTGTTATATATGTGCTGCCTTTATAAGTGATGAGAGAGGGAAACTAGATATTTTGGGAAATATTTTAAAGTAATTGCATTTTTCCTTTTAGGGCTCTCCAGTATCGATCTGATGTGTCTTGTATTTGGAAGCTCATTGGAGATGCATGTACCAGTTTACATGTGGTTTCACCATCCAAAGTGAATGTGAATGTTCTAGGAGTCCTTCTGGGTCAGAAAGAAGGGAAACAAATATTGAAGAAACGTGAGCTTCTCCATCTAGGGGGAAGGTAATTAATTTTTGGACTAGACCTGTGGTTTTATTGATTTAGGGATCTGCTGAAGAGGAAATCTCCTCTAACTCTGGAGATTGGAACCTGCTTTACAATTTATATTGTGAGAGGGTTGAATGAGGAACTGAGGTTAATCTGTTATGTGTCAGAGGCAGGACTTCAATCTAAGTCTTCCTGACTTTAAGACCTTTCTTTCCACTGCTGCCCCAGATTTTTTCAGTATCTTAAAATATTTTACTTTTTATTGCCACACTTTGTTTTCATTACAACAAACACTTCCCAACAAATAACCCAAACAAATCCTTTCCTAAAGTACTTTTGAAAAACAGATAAGCCACACTGTAATAGTGTGATTGCAACTGATAAAAGCATTCCACTTTTCCTTTGTAGTTCCTATGTTGTTGAACAGAAAGTTGTTTTCAGTATATATGCTTAAAATTTGATAGCCTTAGAGGAAAGTAAATTTATCAGTAGTGTTGTCAGCAAACAACATACAGATTTAACTAAGCTGCTCTGTTGTTAAAATAAAATCACATTATATTTTTGTAGGTGCTATGGCCGAGCATTAAAACTGATGCCTACAGCTAATACATGGTGTGATCTTGGAATTAATTATTATCGTCAAGCACAGGATCTAGCAGAAACAGGAAGCTGTGTGAATGAGCTTAAAGAGTTACTGGAGAAATCTTTACATGTATGTTATTGAGACTCTTAAGAGTCAGCTTCCTATATTGAACAAGAATCTTGATTTTTGCAAATAAAAGACCATTAATCTTGACATTTTCAATGCAAGTAATTCCAAGAAGTAAAATATAAGTTTTTGTCTTTCTAGTGTCTGAAAAAGGCAGTGAGACTGGATAGTAATAACCATTTGTATTGGAATGCCCTTGGTGTGATTGCTTGTCACAGTGGTAAGAATTAAGTAATACTTAATCACATTGGAGAATTATTTGTTCACGTTCATAAAGCTCACTTAAACCAAAACCCATATTTTGCAGACATTGGAAACTATGCTCTTGCTCAGCACTGTTTCATCAAATCAATCCAAGCTGAACAAATTGTAAGTACAATCATCACTTGAGAGTATTCCAGAATTTTGCATTTTTGTTTTTCTGAGAAAACCATATAGCAAAGCTGCTTAATTTTCTTTTTTTACACAGAATGCTATTGCATGGACAAACTTGGGAGTTTTATATCTAGCAAATGAAAATATTGAGGTAAAATTTCCTTTATTCAGGGTCACCAAGGGGAGGTAAATGTTAAAGACCTAGAAGCATTTTCTGTTTCTTCATTGAATATCAATAATTACTTCATGATGTTTGCACCAGATTGGGTTTTGTTTTTTCAGTGGTAATTCACCTGTACAATATTATGTACAGCATGGTACAGAGGAGGAGTGGCCAAGAACAAGTCACTTAACCTCTTAGTGTCCCAGACAGTTTCTAAATTAAACATTTCTTAATCTGCAGGGGTGCTTTCTACAAAGATGAAATCATAGGTCTTGACAAAAACAAAACATGTACTTGGTAAGGTACTTGATAAAGATTAATTGATGAAGTGATACTTCAACACTTTATACTTGAAAAGACCTATGATTTCACTTGGTGCAGGTACATTCTCTTCGATGTGGGTGCCATCCTCGTCATAGAGTGAGGTGCTTGTCACCAAAATATTTATCATCCTTTGGTTAATGATAAGCCTTTATGAACTTGCTTCTCAGGCGACATAGAGTCTAGCACCAGGCCTGCACATAAAACTTCCAACTGGTAGAATTTAACCAGAGCTTATGCTTCACTAATGTGACCAGTAGGCCACCTTTATGTCATGAGGCATCAAAGTAGAGCAATTGTGAAGAATGAATTGAAGAAATCCTGTAATGTTGATGTAATGGTCAATTTTTGACACAATCTTGTTGTTCTGTAAATACATTAAAAGTGTTCTTTATTTTTCCTTTGCTGTTCCAGTGAGAAAAAAAGTCTGTCCCCTTGAAGTGTGTCTTTCATCTGGAACAGTAATTTTATAAAGTCCCATTCATATTGAAATGTAGGTGAGAGTAGACCTTCTGAGGTCTTGGTAGAAGGGCAGAATAGAATATTGGAAGAGTATTTTTTTAAATTCAGCCATCTTCTGTTTCAGCCAGCTTTACTTGGATTACTTAGCTCTTGACTTCAGTAGGTGTTAATCCCTCTACAAAGCCACTACTTGATTTGGCATGTTTAAGCTTTTACCCATGAGAAAATCATAGACTAAAATAGCTGGAGTGTTAATCGGTCATATTTGCAAGCTTTCACAAATCTCTAGATGGTATTGTGCATTCACAGGGTCTGCTCTAGCTTATAAACCAAATTGTTAACATTTGCCGTTCCAGTTAGGTTAAAAATAAAGGGTGTAGACTCATTTAATCCCTTTATTTAAAGTTTAAGGTGAGGAAGAAGTCAGTGGATGATGGAGAGGGCTAGGACTTTTATAGTTTGGTGCTCTGGGGAACTTAAATTTTCTCTTGTGAGTGAACCTGAGTCTTTGGTCCAGGAACCAGGGTGTCTGCATACTATACATAAAAGTCAGCTTTGTAGACAGTGAGAACTAGTTAAAGAATACAAAACAGTACTTGCTACTAGTAAACAAAGATGGTTCTGGACAAAGTTGGGTTTTTTCTCCCTAGTAATAGTGAATTTAATGACATGCTTTGCTTAACTTACTCCCTCATTTTAGCATTATGGTTATTACTATATTTAGTCCCTACAGGAAAGTGAAACATAATATTTAATGGTGTTTTTATGCACTTTTATAGCAAGCTCATGAAGCCTTCAAAATTGCTCAGTCCCTTGATCCGTCCTACTTAATGTGTTGGATTGGGCAGGTAAGAGATGAAAATTCCAATTATATCTTCATTCTCACTTAGAAAATAGGTTCATTTGTTTAAGAATCTTAATTTTCCTTCTGTAGGCTCTAATTGCAGAGACAGTTGGAAGTTACGACACAATGGATCTCTTTCGACATACTACTGAACTCAGTATGCATGTAAGAATTAGCATTTTTATTTTATATTCATTAGTGAAAAAAACCAAGTACTGTGCTTGTTAATAAGATAAGTAGTGGATTAGAAGTTTAATTTGACAAAATATTGGAGGTCGGGAGTGTTGATTAAAAATTTCATCCTCATAGGAACGTAGCCAATCCTCCTTAAATGAAAGTCTTCTCATTTTTGTCTCTAGCTGTTATTTAATAGTGATGTAATAGGTAGAATAGCAACTCTAATATTTTTGGAGATTCTCATAAAAAAGTGACAGTTATAAAGTCCAAAAGCCTTTTTCTTTCTCCCTGATTCTTTTTTTCTCCTTTTTGGGGGGATATTATGAGAGTGCACCTGGATTACACTAATTTAAATAAATTTTATGTTAATATTACTGTTGATAAGTAAGCTAATACTGTCATGCTGAACTATAGCTGCAGAGAAGAAAAGTCAGTCTTCTGGATGGGACACTGCTTTTTGTATATTCTTCATGACTGTGCATTCAAGATTAGAGAAAGAACTTTTAAGTAATTTGACCAATTATAATCTGTAAATTAGTATGTGTGTAGATGTTTTAGATAGCAATGAAACTTGATAACAAAATTCAGTTAAGTTTCATAGAGAACTGTTTTCTTCAAGATGTAGAAAATTTTCTGGAGTTAATTGAAGTACATTGTTTAGCATCATAGCTTTTAATTGCATGATTTTTAACACCATTTCCAGTTGAGTTGACACCTTTGTTTCTCCCCCCTTAAAGACAGAGGGAGCAATAGGCTATGCATATTGGGTCTGTACAACACTGCAAGATAGGACGAACAGAGAAACGGAGCTGTATCGCTATAATATCCTCCAGATGAATGCCATTCCAGCAGCACAAGTTGTTTTGAGCAAATATACAGGTATTATAAAAGTTTTAAGTTACCAGTTTAAGTATTATTTTCTTTTTTGTACTCAGATAGAAATGATCATGGGACAGTGTACAGTCTTGCTGTTCCTTTATTTTTATTGCCTAGTGAACTGTTACACAGTGTGGATAAAATAATTTTTGTAACTGAATGCAAAAATGGGGATGCAGGGTCATCTTCTGTAGATTCACTGAAAGCATCTTTGACACAACTTCAGAATCAGACAGGACAGTGGGAGCAATATGAACTTCTTCCTTTTCCAGCATGGTTTTGATTTTCTTTTTAGGTCTCTACATTTTGAAAACTTTTCATTCCAGGTGATTTGGAGATTGAATGTTGGATGTGGCAGCATCTATTAAAAATATCACCATCATCATTACTACTCATCATACAGTAGGGTATCTAGTGCATTTGTAATACATACAAATGTCTGTTAAGTAACTGGAGTATTCTTTAATTGTAACTTAATTTGTATTTTTTAAATATTTATTCTCTTTCAAGGATCTGAGTTATACCTGTTTGGCTTGGTAGGGAAGAGAAAATAAAGCATTTTACAGATATCTCATATCTTCACAACAACTTTTTAAGATAGATGCTGTGTCTCTATTTTACAGTTAAGGAAACTGAGGCAAACAGGTTAAGTGATTTGTGCAATGTCACACAGCTACTAAGAGTATGAGGCTGGATATGAATTCAGGTCTTCCTGACTGTAGGACTAGTGCTGTATTTACTTTGCTACCTAGTTGGTTTGATTATAACATAATATTAACCAGATGGTTTAGTTTTTATCTTATTTTTTCTGAAGAATGATGAAAGTCATATTTTTACCTAATGGAAAGTGATCTATACAGTTGTAGAATTGCAGTTAGAAAATATCTTGCAAGTCTTGTATTTAAGGAGGTTATTATCCTGCCCAAAATCATACTGCTCTGAAATGGACTTCTGTTCAGTGGTGTTACTTCTGTCCATCAGAGACAAGCAAGAGAATTTCATAGAAAAGTCCTTCAGATGTTTGAAGATAGCATTCATGTTACTTCTTAGGGATCTCTTTTCTAAGTTAACCATCCCTACCTAATTCTTCCAGCTTATCTTTATTATGATACGGTTTTGAGTGTTCCCAATCCTGGTCTTTCTTCAGGATGTGCTTCACTTTTCATTGTCCCTTCTAAAAGGTGGTGCCTGGAAGAAGACACTGTACTCCAAATGTGACCTGACCAGAGGAGAGTACAGTGGGATTATCACCTCCCATGCTTTGTGTATCAAACTTGTATTCAGTCATCCCAAGATGAAGTTAGCAGCTTGGTTTTTTTTTTTGGTTGCTGTTTTACCTGTTAATTCATTTTGAACTTACAACCACTTAGAACTTAAAGTTCTTTTTCAGAAAAATTGCTTTTTACTTTGTCTCACTCAACCTTTTACTTATACATTTGATTTTTTAAAAGTGTGAGAATGAACTTTATCCCTATTAAATTTACACTTTGAACGTTAAACTGCCTGTATTTTTTTGTATCCTGATTGTTTCATTCATTTTGTTAGCTATCCTTCTCTGCTTCATGTTTTCAAACTTGATAAAAGTGTCTTCTGGACCTTTATCCAAATGACTAACTAAAATATTGATTAAAATAGGCCCAGTGACACTCCACTCGGGGAAACTGGCATGGTTAAGATTACTTAATTAGTTGATACCCTGAGTTTAGTCACTCAGCCAATTCTGAACCAACTTGTCTTATCATTCAAAATGCATAGCTTGATGTTATCCACAAAAATATCATGCTATTAATTACCTTGTTAGACTCTAAATGTTTTATGTGTCTGTGATTTCTTTTGATATGTTATTCGTTTGGTAACCCTTTAAAAAAGGAACTAATATTACATAAAATTTTTTTATTAACAAAATACTAATTAAAGGTTGGGAAAATTAATGATTTTTAGAAATTACATTTGCCAACGGAGTAAAACAAGATTTTATATGTCACCTACCTGGAACAGAGGCAAGACCCAGCCAGTAAACAAACAAAAAAAGGTACCTGAGCAACTCTCCCCAAATTTATGTGGTCATTCCTTTTATTTTCAAGAGAGCTTCTTAGGTTCTCTTATACTTTCAAATGACAATATTGATTATCTGTCTATAGTGAATGAGAACTGGGGAGAGGTCCTGTGCTTCACTGATGGTGTGAATATTAATGACTGAAATAATAGTCCCCTGCTCTGCCTGTCGTGAATACTTAGAAATATTTGATGAATTGAATTGATAGTCTGATAACAAGGGAAGAAACAGAAAGGTGGAACTGAGAACTCAAAATAAAGGAATTTTAGAGGCACTTAGGATCATAGAGCCTTACATTTTAAGCTGGGAGAGACCTTAGAGGTCATATAGTCCACACTCATTTTATAGAAGAGGAAATTGAAGCCTGGAGAAGTCGAGGGAGTTGTTCAGGATCACTCAGGTACTAAGTGGCAGATAGAGATTTGAACTCAGAGCCTATGTCTGCAAAATGTACTTTTTCCTCTGTCTTCTCCTGCCTGCACACAGAAATGAAGTAGCTCCTGAGGCTGTCACCATGTTGTAAAAAATAAACTATTGATAATGATAACCTGAGATGTCCATAGCAGTTTTCATATGCTGTTTTAGAAGACAGGGAAGTACATCATCATCGTCACTATCAGACATTTATTAAGTACACACAGCGTGCCTAGCACCAGGGCTACAAATTTTAAAAGCATTTTAATGGGGGAGGCAGCATCCAAACAGCTTTGTGTATACAAGGTATGTATGGTCTAAATGGGGATAATCTCAGAGGGAAGACAGTAGCAGGGGAGGAGACAAGGAAAGGCCTTGTGCAGAAAGTGCCTGGAGCTGAGTTGAGGAAGCCATGAGAAGGAGCATCCTAGGTATGGCAGGGGCCAGCCAGTGACTAAGGAATTGGGAGATAGGAACGTGAGAACAAGAAGGCCAGCGTTGATGGAACTTGGAATATGTGGAGGAGTGTAAAATTTAAGATTGTAAAGATAGGAAGGGACCACTTTTTTTGTCTGAGAAGATTCCCTTACAAAATGGTGCAAAGCTTAAAGCAGTAAATCCTCAGCTATTAATGAAATGTGGATTCCAGAATAACTTGTTTCACAGAGGTCTAGGTACTTGAAATTTCTTCTTAGTTATGCATTATAAAGAGTTGTTAGACATGATTACATATTTCATCATCTACAATGACATACATTTCTGCTTCTTCATTGTACCTTAGTGCAATACTGCACAATAATGTCAATCTTTTGACCTTAGAAATTTAAGGTATAGCACAGATGAGTGCTTTAATTTTTGTTTGATTTCTGGCATACATCATTACTGTTAAATTTTTTTTCTTCTTCAGATGCATGTTGGAATAAAACTTCTGAGGGAAATTGTAACTTAATTTAATCATGAGAAGGTTAAAGTGATTTACCCAAAAACCAGAGCTTCCTTCCAAACAGGACAGATTTTAATAGATAGGTTTTAATGTGGGCTAGAGTTTCACATTGTTACATTTAGAAATAAAAATGCAGCAGTTTTAAACTGTAAAATCATGTAACTAAAGATTGTGATATATAATGGAGAAAGAGCCCTGACCCTTGGAGTCAGGTTACTTCTGGTTTTGAATTCATCCTTTGACATCACTAGCCAAGGCACATAATTGGGCAAATCCCACAGTATCTCTTGAGTTACTTCTTCTCTGTAAAATGTCAGTAATAGGTGTAGTACTTAAGTGACCGTTGTATCAAATCTGATAATTTTTATAGAGCATTTTTAGTTTCAGGTGCTATGTAGATATCCTTTATCGTACCATTACTTATTGTCCCATAAATTGAACATTGACTGGACATTTTATATTAAGAATAAAGTTAGGTTGGTATCTTGATGGTGTTTACAATTACATGGCACTGTAACTTTTGGATAAATTTGTTATGAATTCTGTTTCAGCTGAAGTGGCTCACTGGGATAACAACGTTTAAAATTAATACAAAAGAACTGTGGGTTGGAGTCTGTGCTGAAATCACCAAGAATTCATGAAGCACATATAAATTATAGACATTTGTCTTTTTCAGAAAGAATTCAGAATTATGCTCCAGCTTTTACAATGTTGGGTTATTTAAATGAATATCTGCAACTGAAGAAAAAGGCAGCTGATGCATACCAAAGGTAAAGTATATGTTTAACATTAATTGAGAAATAAAGATATTCTTCATTTCCTTATTGGAGTTAATGAACTGTCATCAGAGCACCTAGTACAATTGGAATGCCTGAACTAGATAAATAAATGTTTTGTAAAATTTTCATCATATGTCACCATATTTCTAAGTGTGGGAAAGATGGAAAGGTAGATTTTCATATGCATGTGTGGTCTTGATGATTTTAAACATTTTCTTTTTAGGGAAGTCTGTAGCTTCTGTATAGAAGGTGATAGTTCTCTCTAGCATGGTCTGCTTTGTAAAATGAATTTGTTCACTCAGGGAAGGTAGAAGGAGAACCAAAAAGTACCTTACAGATAACACTACAAAGAGACCAAAACTAACCTGCTAATCTTTGAGGAATATTACCTACATATTATGAAAGGAGTGTAATTTTTTGTTAAAAAGAATATCTGTAGATAGAGGCACTTTAGTAAAAGAAAGAAAAATCATTTTTACCATATCTTCATGATATGTATTATAATGTTCCCTTTGTTAGATGCATTTATTCCATCAGAGAAAAAAATTGCTTAGTTGTATCCTCTGAGAATGCCCTTGATGAGCAGCTAGCAGCAGTTTAAAGGTGTAATCTCTAGCTGGCTTAAGAGGCTATATAATACCAATTCTGGTTTATTGTTGTCTAGGTAACTGTAATGGAGATTGATGTTAAAGCCACAATCCAAGTACCTTTTTATGCTGCTTCCTACTTCTTTATAGCCTCTTTCCCAATTACCACAGATCTAGTGCTTATACAACCACAATTTAAAACTACAACTCACTGAGAAATCATACTGACTTAACTTTCCTAGCCTGAGTAAATGGATGTAGCTCACAGTGAAGATGAAAAGAATATTATTACATGTAGATTATTAAAAAAATTTTCTCTTTTGCCAAGGGCAATTTTATTACTACAGAATGAAGAAAAACAAGAGATCTATAACGTTACAGTAAGAAATTATGGCCGCTTGTTATGGTAAGCCCCTTACTTTCCATTAATTTTTATGAGGTCAGTTCTTATTTTTATCCCAAAAGCATTTTATGAAATTTTCAGTGAATTCATTATTTTAAATGGGGATGCTATAAGCATTTTTTAACTTAAAATTATTTTAAATATGCTATCCTATTTTTGAAATTTGGATTTGATCCCAATTTGCCAAAACTTTTAAATTTAATTAAACTTCATTTGGAATAGTTTACTTGCCAGTTGGCAGGTTGGGAACAGAATATGTCACTCCCTTACTACTCTTTGGAATGCTAAAGAAAAACAAAATTCTTTATGTAGTTATTCTCCAGATTATGAATATTTGACTCTCAGATTCTAACTTTGCACGTGACTCTTGTTTTCTGCACACCCTGAGGCTTCTCTGAGCAACAGCTGAGGTATTTAAGATTGATGGCAATGCCCAATAGCCCGTTTAGGAACTTTCAGACCTCCCCCAACCCTCAACAAGCAAATTCTCTTTCTTCTCTTTGAAGGAGATCATGGGTACGTCATGTTTATCCCTTCCATTTTCTTCTGGTTTTTACTGCTGATCAGGTAATTTCTTTTTCACACATACACAAGTGTCCTTGCTAATTCTCTTCTAATCTTATTTCTCTCCACTCTCTTCCAAATCTTTCTAAGCTACTTCAGGACAACCTCTTTGTGTGCCTCTCTGCTTTCTTCACTTCTGCCTGTTGATTTTTATCCCTTTTCTCTTTTTTCTAATTTTTCTAATTTTTTTTTTTTAATATGTGTTAGTAGCTAGTAGCTTTTGTTTGTGTAGTTCTTTAAGGCTCACAAAATGCTACATGTACGTTATCCCCTTTGATCCTTACAACAACTCTGTGAGGTAGGTGCGGTTATTTCATTTTATAAATGAGGGAACTGAGACTCAGCATTAAGTGACTTGCCAAAGGTCAAATAGCCGGTTATGAAGCAGAATTTACACCCATGTCTTCCTGACTCCAAGTCCAAAGCCTGTTAAAAGTCATGTCAGTAATGAACCTTACTTTAAAAAGAAAAAAAGCTGGAAATTTTGGAATAAAATTAGTCAAAATAATCCCTCCAACATCTAAATATTTTGAATAATCACTTCTGAAGCTCTATAGGTATTTTATTGGATTTAAACCTTATTCTTAAGTTAACCAGCAAATCAAAATAATTTTCTCAATAAAATATATTGCTTTTACATTTTTCATTATTAACATTGTATCCATTTTCATTGAACATAGAACTGGAAGAGACCTTACAGATCCTTCTTTCTAGCCTCTTCCTTTAATGGCGTAAGGAGGGCATTCTAGTGTAATGGAGAGATCACTGGTTTTAGAGGCAGGGACCTGGGTTCAGATTCCTGCTCTGCTAGTTAACTGTGTTACTTGCTTTAACAACAGCTCGGATTTATACAGTCCTTTAAGGATTGCAAAATGCTTTACAATTATTATCTCATTTGATGCTCACAACAATCTTGACAGGTAGGTGCTATTATTAGCCTCATTTTATAAATGAGAAAACTGAGGCACAAAAAAAGTTGAAGTAATTTGCCCAGGGTCATTCAGCTAGTGGCAGGATGTGAACTCTCAGGTCTTCTTGAATTTAAGCCCATTCCTCTTAAACCCTAGCTGGTGGTACAGTGATGGCAAGCCCTGGACTTAGAGTCAGGAAAACTTGAATTCAAATCCCACACTTCTGTGTGACTCTGGACAAGTCAACCACTGTCTGCCTCGGTTTTCTCATCTGTAAAATGGGGATAATAATTGTACCTACCTCCTGTGGTGGCTGTGAGGACCAAAGAAGGTAATATTTATAAAGCTCCTAGCACAGGGCCTGGCACTGCAGTAGGTACTCCATAAATGTATATTTCCTTTCTTTTTTACTGTACCATCTAGCTGACATTGGGCTTGTCACTTATCCTTCTTTAGGCTTGTTTCCTTATTATTTTTTTTAAAAAATTTATTTAAATTTGATTTATTTAAAAAGTATTTAATTTTATTTTTTAAAATTTAATTTTAAGTTTGAACTGTCTCCCTCTCTTTCACCAAACTGGAGAAGGTCACCTTTTGGCACAGATTTATAAATATATTTATAAAACTATCCTCTGTATATTTCTGTTTATCAGTTCTTTCTTGGGAGGTGAATGGGATCTTCCCTCATAAATCCTTTATAATTGATTTGAGTATTTATAGTACTCAGAATAACTTAGTTCACAAGTATTCTTCAGACAGTATTGCTGTTCCTGTATATAATGTCCTCTTGATTCTGTTCACTTCACTCTTCATTATTTCATGCACCTTTCCACATTTTTCTAAGATCCCCCAGCTCCTCATTTCTTACAGCACAGTAGCATTCCATCACCATTATGTACCCCAACTTGTTTAGCCGTTCCCCAGCTGATGGCCGTCTCAATTTCCAGGTCTTTGCTACCATAGAAATATTTTAAAACATACACGTTCTTTCCCTTTTTTCCTGATCACTTTGGGAAACAGACTTAATAGGAGTTGTTTCCTTATTAAATAAAGAGGTTGTACTAGATTGGGGTTTTTTAGCCTACTTTTATGTTTGATAAAGCCTGTAGAACCTATTTTAGAATTCTTAAAACACATAAAATAAAACATGTAGGATTACAAAAAAAACCAATTACATTGAAATCCATAGTTATCAAAATATTAAAAAATAAAACAAAAATTCTCAGAGCGCATATTAAGAACCCTTTGGTCACTAGAGAGTTTTTTGGGTCCCTTTCAGTACAAAAAATGATGAGCCTGTGAAATCGAGTTTAGTAATTTTTGACGCCACAAAGGTAGCATGTGGCAGTGAAAGGATTTGAACTCTGGTTTTTGGATTTTCAATACAGTGCTCTTTCCACAAATGCACTGTATTTTAGCTCAACCCTCCCTCACTCAAAACAAAGTCAAGTGTAAGTCATGTCATTGTTTCTCTGATGGCATGGTCTTCTTCGGCAATGAAGGACAAACACACATACACACGTATTTTAGCTGCATTGTGTTCTAGGACTTCCATAGACATCCTCATTGTTAGAACTTCATCATGGTGTGGAGATGTCATCCTTAGTCCTCAAAGACAATGGGTAATGGGAAAATTGCTTAATTTATTTATACTTTCGTTTCCTCCTCTATAAAACAAAGAAAACATTACTGTGACTTCCACTTCATAGGCCTGTTGTGAGGCCTGTATGAGATAACATATGTAAATGCACTTTACCAAAATCTTAGCATGCTATATATATGTAAATAAATGAATAAAATATTTATTAAGGATCTACGTGCAAAGTACTATGCTAAGTGCTATGGGTAAACATAGAAAAGTAAGACAGCCTCTGTTCTCAAGAAGCTCCCATTCTCATAGGTATCAGTGATTATCAGCTATGTCAGAAGAATGCAGCCTTTAGGAGATTCTGTCAAGCTGGAAAAGCTTTGAGCCCCAATAATAGACTGCTTACTAAAGAAAATATTCCCTAAAAATTAGAATTGAGCATGTGGAAGCAAATTGTCCCATGAGATGTTAAGAAACAATAGAACAAACTCAAATGGATGAAAAACTAGAAGAAAATGTTAAATACCCCTTCAGAAAAATAACTGACCTGGAAAAATAAATCTAGGAGAGGCAATTTATGAGTTGTTACTTTCCTGAAAGCCATGATTAAACCTAGACATCATATTTTAAGAAATTGTCAAGGAACACTGCTGAGATATTCTCAAACCAGGTGGTATAATAGAAGTTGAAATAATCTACCGATTACCACCTGAAAGCGATCTTAGAATGAAAACTAAGGAATATTATATCCAAATTCCAGAACTCTTAGCTCAAAGAAAAAACATTTCAGGCAGTCTGAAAGAAACCATTGAAATGTCAGAATTGCACAGAATTTAGTAGCTACCATATTAAAGTGAAGGGCTTGGAATTTAATATTCCGCAGGGCAAAAGAACTGGTATTACAGTCAAGAATAACCTCACCAATACTGAGAATAATCCTTCAAGGGAAAAACCATCTCCAAGGCAACTAGGTGGTGCAGTGGATAGATCACTGGTCCTGGAGTCAGGACCACTCATCTTTCTGAGTTAATATCTGGCCTCAGAAACTCGTAGCTATGTTACCTTGGGCAAGTCACTTAACCCTATTTGCTTCAGTTTCCTCATCTGTAAAATAAACTAGAGAAGGAAATGGCAGACTACTCCAGTATCTTCGCTAAGAAAACCCCAGATAGGGTCACAGAGTTGGACACGACTGAAAATGACTAAACAGGAATCTAGAACCTTGTAACTAGATTTTGCATACCAGTGAAGCTTCTCCCAGATAGGTGGCAATAATTAATAGGTTTATCCCTTTAAAAAATTTTGGAATTGACATGAGTTTCTCTCAAATTTAGCTTAAGATTTGAATTAAAAAATTTAATTGCTATTGACATGTTTGCAACAGATTATTGTAACGATAAACAAGAATGGCAGGAAGGGGAAGCTTTTGTTGGCTAAGTAGCTATTTTAAAATTGTACTTATATTTAGGTTATTAGGGAAAAAATAGTCCATTAACATGTAGTCAGCCTAATTTCTTTCCTGTTGTAATACATTGGTCATTTATGGGACCAAATGACTTCATAAAGCTAGTGAAAAATAATTGTACAATGACTAAATATTTTAAAATAAGTGTGTATCTTTCAAATTCTTTGGGATACAGACCTAGTATTGATGACTTTTGGGGCAAAGTTCAAAATTGTTTTCCAGAATGGCTGGACCAGGTCAAAGCTCTATCAGCTTTATCTCCATCACTTTACCTCTTTTCCCACAGCCCCTTCAGAATTTGTCATTGAACTTTTTTGTCAGTTTTGCCAGGTCTCTATTTGTGATTTAGAGCATTTTTTCATATGGCTATTCATAACTTGGATAAAAACATAATCAGTACCTGTTACATTGTCTTTTATATTTCATTCAGGTTTACCATCTTATAGATTTAAAGCCAGAGAGAGCCTTAAAGGTCATACAATCTGATCTCCTCATTTTAAAGTTTACAGTTGAGGAATCTGGGCCCCAGAGAGGCTAACTGAGGAATAAATTACATGCTCCTCAAAGTCTTACAGGTGGTAAACAATAGAACCAGGCTTCAAGTCAAAGAAATACTTCATTTTTCTGCCTTTTCTCTCCACATCTAGAAAACATTTTTCTTCAATGTGCAGCAGAACAAAATATGAATGTGCAAGAAAAAGTGTCTGTTTCATTCTATCAGAAGATTAACGTTTCAAAAGAAATTTATTTGCTTCGTTGTTAAACCTTAGAGTCTTATATCCTCACAAATAACTTTCAGCAAAATTAGGACTTGTATGACCAATAACATCTTATCCCAGAAACATCTTTTCCCCAGTCCCTGAATATTAATCCAAAAGATGTAAACTGCCTCTCTCTTTTATTAGTTTTTGAAAGAATTTTTGATTGACTTCTCCTGGATTTATTTCTAAAATCAACATGTGTGAATATTATTTTTCCTTATTTATTGAAATAGGAAAACTTCCAAGTTAATTTTATATGTGGATCTAAACACTTTCGTATTTGTTGCATCATGAAGTTATGTGCTTGTGTGGTTTTTAAAAAAAGAGTCATAGTTGTAACAAATTGTAAGCAGTATGATATATATAGAGCATGCTTATAAAAGTATTAGATTCAGAGTCAGAAGACTAATGTTCATATCTGTTATTGACCTTTGACAAACTATTAACCGTCTCTGAGCTAGGGTTTTCTCATCTGTAAAGTGAGAGAGTCAGGCCAGATGAGCTTTAAGGTTCCTTCAAATTTTAAATCCTATGATCTAAGTGTATCGCTGCTGATGGAATTCCACCTGCAGTTGTAGAATTTTTTTTTTGACTTTTAAAATAAATTTTTTAATGCTATCAATAACTTGGCAAAAAAAAAATACCAAATCATTCTTATGTCTTGTGTTCATTTGTTAACTATTAACCGTAGCATTCCATTTAATTGCATTAGGGATATCCATTTAGAAATGAATTTGTATGTTATTGAAATTTGTTGAGATTTCATTTTAACTTCAAAAATTGCCTTGTAAGTAATTAGCCTAATTAAAAGCAGCTTTTTTATAGTGGATAGAGTGCGTGCCAGACTGAGAGTCAAGAGAGAACTAAGTTCAGATTGTTCCTCACCGTATAATCATGGGCAAATCATTTAACTTTTCTGAACCTCCGTTTCCTTATCTGTAAAGTGGGGATAATAATCCAGTCAACAAGCATTTATTATGTGATGATGTTCCAGGCACCATGCTAAGTGCTGGAGGACTGGACAAACAAAATAGTCTGTGCATTCCAGCTCATATTCTATTAGGGAGGATGACATGTAAATATATATCCAGAAAGACTTCACACAGAAAGTAAGGTTTAAGCTGAGTGCTGAAGGTACACAAGGGATTCCAGGGGAGAAGATAAGAAGAGACTATATTCTAAGAATAGGGATAGCCAATGCAAAGATACTGAGACAGACAAGGGATTGTCATATATCAGGAAAAACAAAAATATATGAGGCGAGAAAAGTAAGTTGCATTCCATTTGTGAAGGGCTTTAAATGCTAAAGGACTTTATATTTGATTCTAGGGCTAATAGAGAACTTCTGAAGTTTATTGAGTAGAGAAGTGACATCATCAGACTTGGCTATTTCAGAGGGCTCTCTGATGGACCAATCAGTCAACAGATATTTATTAAGCAACTCATTTGGCTTTGCAAACTTTTTAAAGAACTATACTTATTCAGCTATTATTATTATAACATATAAATGTTCACATGTAATTTAAATGGAGCACAGTTTGGAGGCCATTACTATTTCTCGAATATCCTGTTTGAATTACGTTTATACTTTTAACTTCTTTCTAAATATTTAGTATTCCGTTTTATGGTACTTCAGTCTTGGTAGAATATTGAACCTCAACTATAAAAAAAAGGCAAATGTAAATGAATTTCTTACAGGAAAAGTTCCTAGTAAAATATAATTCTTGGGTTGTTATACACTTATATTTTTGATGATATAAATTATTTTCCTTTTCCCTTAGTGCTATTGGTGAATATGATAAAGCCATCCAGGTTTTTAAGTCAACCCCTCTGGAAGAATTAGATGACATCATAGGTCTTGCACTGGCTTTATTCAAGAAAGGACTTTTCCAAGAAAGCAACAAAGGTGAGTCTGTTGCTTGAGGCAAAAGAATATGTCTTCCCCAAGGTTGATTAGAATTTATCTTTGTATTTTAAATGCTCTGTTATAGTTATTAAGTTTGAATCTTCAATGTAAGTTGATAAGCTACTTTCTAATGGTGGATAAAAAGCAAAACATCAGCCTCTTGGGTTTTCCTTGGGTTTTCCTGGGACATGTTGAGATACTTGCTACCTTTGTTGGACCATTAGGCATTTCTGTAACTCAAAACTGTTCATAGCGTGACCCATTTATTGTGCCATGAGTCTAAACTTTTGAGTATCCCATGGCTGCTGAAGTGGAATTATGTTTGGCCTAGGCCCAGGAATTATGGGTGCCTCAAAACCTCTCTGGGAAGTCTGAGGGTAAGAGAATGGTTAGATGGTAGAAAAAGGAATCTTTACAAGGCAGCTTTTTTGGTCCAGATTCTCAGGGGTCATCATTGTAATAATTTAGTCAAATGAATCACTAATCTTTATCGTATTCCTTAAAAACAAGGTAACAATTAAGATGTACATTCTCTTTGCCTCTGTTTGAAAAATTCCGTAATAATTGGGATTACTTTTCATACCATTTCATTTTTGTTTCCAATTCACCTTAATTAACAGCCTATGAGAGAGCCTTGTCCATTGTTGAATCAGAGCAGGACAAAGCTCATATCCTGACGGCCCTGGCAATAACAGAATACAAACAAAATAAAATGGACATAGCCAAGACATTACTATTCAAATGGTATGTATAGTTGACATTAATGTTTAGTCATGTTTATATCAGGGGATGAGTAGGTTGAAATTTGTGTTGATGCAGCAGCAGAAGCTACATTGTTGGAAACAGCGGTTGGTAGCCCTTTGATTATGAACTATTGAACTGTCAGGCGGTGTTAGGGACATATATGCCTTTTTAGAAAATTATTTTCCTTATTATGGCAATATATACTTGAACTGTTTCTATACTTTTTGAGGGAAGTTAGGACAGTTAGGAAATAGCCCATCATCATTCTTTCTTGACTTATTAAAGTTTGTTTTCATCGATCACTAAGCTTTTGTTTACTGCCTACTATGTGCCAGGCACTGTGAATACAAAAAGATGTGTCATTCCTTGTGTTCAAAGAGCCCACATTTTAATGGGGGAGACAACAAGCAAACAAATATGTTCAAACAATCTATGTACAGGATAAATAGGAAATTACAAAGGGAAGGTGCTAGGGAAAGAGGAGTTAGGAAAGTCTTCCAATAGAAGATGGGATTTTAGTTGGACTTGAAGGAACCTAAGGAAACCAGAAGGCAGAGATGAGGAGGGAAAACATTCCAGCATGGGGCACAGCCAGAGAAAATGCTGAGAATCAAGTGATGGAGTGTCCTGTTTGAGGAACAGCAAGGAAGCCAATGTCATTTGATTGAACTTCATATGGCAGAGAGTAAAGTGTAAAAAAATCAACAAGGGAGGAGGGGGCTATGTTACAAAGGGCTTTGAATGCCAAACAGGATTTGGTGTTTGATCTTGAAGACAACAGGAAGACTACTGAGTAGGGGTTGGTATAGTTGGACTTAGCTTTAGAAGAATCAGTTAGGTGATGGAAAGGAGGATGTATGGAAGTGAGGAGAGACTTGAGGCAGGTAGATTCACCAGCAGGCTATTGCAGTAGTCCAAATGTGAGGTGATAAGGGCATTACCAAGGTGGTGGCAGTATCAGAGGAGAGAAAGGGGCATATTCAGGAGATGTTGCAAAGGTGAAATGAAATCAACAGGTGTTGGCAACAGATTGGATATAGGGAGTGACAGAGAGTGAGGAATCAAGATTGCTCCTAGATTGTGAGCGTGAGGAACTGGGAAGATGGTATTGCCTTGTACAGTAAAAGGGAAAGTAGGGAGGGGAGAGAGTTTAGGGGGAAAAATAATGATTTCTGATTTGGACATGTTGAGTTTAATATGTCTGCTGGGTATTCCTGAAAGTCAGTTGGAGATGTGACATTGGAGGTCATCAGAAAGGGACAAAAAAAAAAGTTGATTTGAGAATCATCAACATTGAGATGATAATTAAATCCTTAGGAGTTTTAGATGTGAAGGGTGATATCATAAGTAAATTAGAGGAGTGGAGAAAAAAATTACCAGTCAGATCTGTGGGAAAGGGAAGACTTAATGACCAAACGAGATAGAGAAGATCATAAGAGGTAAAATGAATTATTTGGATTACATGAAAAGAAAAAGGTTTTGCAGATATAAAACTACTGCAACCAAAATTGGGAGGAAAACAGGAAACTGGGGAAAATTTTTTTCAGCAAGTTTCTCTGCTAAAGGCCTCACCTCTCAAGTACATAGGGAACTGAATTACATTTACAAAAAAATCAGAGCCATTTCCCAATTGAGAAATGGTCAAAGGTTATGAAGACAGTTTTCACAAGAAGAAATCAAAGCTATCAATAGTCATGTGAAAAAAATGCTCTAAGATCATTAATAATTAGAGAAATGAAAATTAAAACAACTTTCAAGTATCATCTCACATTTATCAGATTGGCTAAAATGACAGATAGTGGAGGGAATGTGAAAAAATAGGTACACTAATGCACTGTCATGATCTGAATTGGTCCAGCTATTCTGGAGAACAATTTGGAACTGTGTCCAAAGGGCTATAAAACTGTCTTAACCTTTGACTCAACACTGACACTGCATCTGTATCCCAAAGAAATCAATGAAAAAAGGAAAGGACCGATATGTACAAAAAATATTTATGCAATTTTTTTTGATGGCAAAGCATTGGAAATAAAGAGGATGCCCCTCAGTTGTTGCGTAGGATTGTGAAGTCATACTCTTGTGCTGTATAAATGATGAAGGGGATGATTTCAGAAAAACCTGAACTGAAGCAGAGCAGAGTGAACAGAACAAGGAGGACACCGTACACAGTAATAGCAGTGTTTTATGATAATCCGCTGTGAATGACTTAGCTACTCTTATTGATGTAATTATCCATGATGATTCCCAAGGACTCCAGAGAGAGAGCTGATGAACACTTCTGTGAAACATATTTTTTCACTTTATTTTTCTTGCCTTTTTTTATTCACAACGTGGCTAATACAGAAATATGTTTTGCATGACTTCCTATGTATAATGACTATCATATTGCTTGCTTTCTCAATGGGAAGGGAAGTGCTGGATGTTAGAAGAGAATTTGGAACTAAAAAATGGTTTAGAAAAACAGGATTTTTAAATTTCACTTAGATTACTAAGTAAAAAAGTATAGTAGGAGAAGAAAAGTGGACCCAGGACAGAGCCTTTTAAGACACCTAGGTTTAGAGGGCATGATCTGGATGAGGATCTAGCAGTCTGTCCTGAAAAGCTAGAGAGGAGAGCTTCAGGGAGGAGAGAGTGATCAGCAGTGTCAGAGGCTGCCCTGAGGTCCTGAAGAATGATGATAGAGAAAAAGGCCATTGGATTTGGACAGTAAGAGATCAGCCAAGTGATGAGCTTGGAAGCCAGATTGTGAGGATTAAAGAAGATAGTGCAAGGAGAGAGAGCATAGGTATGTCCTGTAGATGTCCTTCCCAAGGAGTTTAGGTACAAAGGGCAGAAGTGAAAGGATTGAGGTTTTTTTGAGGATGGGAAAGACGTGGGCTTGTTTGTAGTTGGGAAGAAGCCACTAAAAATAGGGAGAGATTGAAGGTAAGTGATGGAGAGGGCACTCTGTTAGGGGAGACAGAATGAAATGGGATTGCTTGTGTGAGTGGTAAGAGTAAGGCTACCTCTGTGTGAAACAAGAATGAGGGAGAAGAATATCAGAAGGCATCTGAATGATATGAAATGAGGAAGAAGGAGCTCATGGTGAAGGGCTTCAATTTTTTCTGTGAAATGTGAGGCAGGATTCTCAGCTGAGAGGGGAGGGGAGGAGGAACCATGGGAGGCTTGAGGAGGGAATAAAAGGTTTGGAAGAGACTTGTGGAGAGCGGAATAGTGAGTTGATAATGGAGTATAGAAGATTGCCTGACAGCAGTGAGAGCCCAGTTGAAGTTGTATAGCCTAAATTTGAAATGAACCTTAGGCTTCGGTCAGAACAGTTGCTTGATTTGACTCACCTCTGTTCAGTTGTGTGTTTCTAGGAATGAAGGTGAAGTATGACAGGAGTCGCTGCAGGCTGGCTTGGTAGGGTGCAGTAGGCAACATGATTGGATTAAGAAGCAGCTTTGGTGAATTCTGATGGAGATTCTTATCTTCTCCTTTTTCTATATGATTAGGAATCTTTATTCCTATTGCATGCTGCTGGATTTAGGACCTAAATTTTTATCTAGTTGCTGTCTGTCTTATATTTTAGTTGGTCTTTTTTTTTTTTTCAAACATCCTCAAAGGTGGTTTCTTTCATCTTTTCTACCAAATTCAAGAATTCAAAAATAGTGCATTGTTGGTGGATGCCAGTCACTTTTGGATGTTTATTCTGTATTTGTGGTAGGTACTTTTGGATGGAGAGGAGTCAGCAGGGTAATAGGAGAGGTGGAACATAATCACATACAAATCTTCGAAGGTATTTATAAAGATATAAACAAGTAAATTAGAATTGTACACTCCTTGAGGGCAGGAATTTTGTTCTTGTATTCATCTTTGTAGCTTTAACATGTGATGCAAGAGTTTGTATTTTAGCATCTTATAGTAATACATCTTTGTTGAATAAATGGCATATGACTAGAATATCTAAATAGTGAGAGAGTTTCAGTTCATTAAATACTTGTTGCGTTTGGTGAGGTAGACTTCTGTAAATTGTAGATACTAAATCTTGTCTGCATAGAAGAGGATTTTTTTCCTTTTGAGTCAGTACCCAGAATGAGGTTTTCTTCTTTGTCATGAATTTAAGTTTGTATTGATGCATTCTTGTTCCTTCTGGTGTTACTTCTCTGATTGTTAGTGTTGTCTGTTACTATTACTGATTTATATTTTTGCTTGGGCTATATTTCTAAATACATCTAAACTCCAGGCATGCTTTCTTACTCTTGCTTGTTTCTGATAAGCTTGCTTCCCCAGAACATACTTATGTAAATGAGAACTTTAATGCTTATTTACTACTACTGAGAACTAAACATATTGCTCTGTGCCTCCAATAGCACAATATTGAGTCAACAAGTATGTTGTTTTGTGACATTATTCATTGATAATAATTGCTTTCATTTAATTCTTCTGAGTGCTTTTTGAAATACTTTTGGGAGTAATTACCAAGAATATTCCTAGGTTTTATTCTAAGTTTATAGATCAGAAGCATAGTATGATGGAAAGAGCACTGGCCCAGAATTTGGGAGTCCTGGGTTCTGAGCTTCATTCTTCCTCTATCTAGTTGGGAAAACTTGAGTAAGTTGCCTCACCTCTATAGGTCTGTTCCTTGATTGGTAAAATGAAGTGACTGGACTAATCCTCTCTCAGGTAAGAAATTCTCTAAGGCTGAGGTATTCTTTGTGTATATTAATAAGATTTCCTATCCATTTTTACTTTAGTCTCAAGAAAACTAAATCAGAATTTCACAGGAGATATTTATGTCCATTGACAAAATTCTCCTTAAACTTTACATTTCATTAAGTCCAAAAAAAAAAAAATTGACTGGAATTGTAATAGAGATGACTGAAATTTGTAGCTTACATACAGAGAGCTGGTTTCAGCAATATTGTGCTAATTGAATGGAAGCTTTTCTGGGGAGCCATGAGAAATCGGATAATTTTACATTGGGGAAATTATTTTCTTGTCCTTTGTCATGCATTTCAGGATGGTTATTGAAGGCAGACTTCTTTGCCAGAATTATTTCAGCAACTTTTCAAGAGTTTTACAGAACTTGACTCAGGGTTTTTAAGGACTTTAAATAATTGGGTCTGGGAAGAAAGGGTGAACTGGTGTCTTTTCCCTCATCCTCAAGACCAAGAATCAGTAAAACACATAGAGTTTTGTATATGCAATAGTAGGAGTTTCATCATGTAGGGAAATCAGAGGATTTGCTCTGGTGAGATGTTTTTAGTAAAAATGATTTTAGGTGAAGTTTTTATGACAGGTAATTGTCAAGTTCCTGGAAACTGTTCACAAGTGTCCTGTTTTGTTTTTTTTTTCTCTTTTCTGAATTTACAGTTCTATCCTAAAGGAACCAACCATCGAAAGTCTTCAGGCACTCTGTGCTCTGGGACTGGCAATGAAGGATGCCACTCTCTCAAAAGCAGCACTTAATGAATTATTAAAGCATATAAAACAGAAAGATGATAATTATCAGAAGTGCCTTATTACATCAGCTGTTTATGCACTACAAGGTCGAAATGTGTCAGTGCAGAGACAAGTGTCTAAAGCTGTCCATAGGTAAAAATCTATTTGAGAATTTTGAATTTTACTTAATATGGTTAGCTTTAGTATAAAGATCTTAGTGAGCAAGTTAAAATGAGGTAAGTCCATTATGAAATGTTAGTAGAAACCAGTTCCTTTTAAGTGAAGGGTTTTACAATGTTGACACAGCTTGCTTCTCACCTTCTGACAGAGAAGTCAGAGGTCCTAGTCTCAGGGTGCAGAATGAGACATATATTTCCAAAACACAGCAAATGTGGGAATTTATTTTGCTTGACTATTCATGTTTGTTTTAAGGGTTTTGTTGTTGGTTTTGTTTCATGAGAGGAGGCGGGGTGGGTTTTGTGGAGGAAAAGGGTCTGGCAGTATGACAACTAAAGCAAGTCAATGAACCTTGAGGTGCCCCAGACTTCTTAATAGCATCACATATTACAGATGAATTGTTAGTCTGAATTAGTGGAGGACCTACAATGATGAAATTACACATCTGAACACTTTCATCTACCCCGGTAAATACATAAACCCATTTGAGAAAATAATAGTCTACCCTCATATAAGCATTTTTACTTGATCAGTCCAGTAAATTGGAGTTAATGCAATTTCCTTTAGTAGTTTAGTTCTTTGCAGTCTCTTCTCACAGATAACCATTTTTCATGTAACTTAAATCTGACCTTCTTATATATGAAACTCCTTGTGATATTTAAGGCAAATAATTGCTCAGATATCCAGACCATATAGTACAGTGGATAGAGAAATAGTCTTGACTCAGGAAGATCTGAGTTCAATTCTTCCTCTTTTATAAGTTGACTGAGATAACAATGGACATGTCACTTTATGGGTAACTGTATAAGCCTATAAATTGTAGAAAAGCTGCTTCATTACATGGGTAGAGGGAGTTTCCTCACCTTTATCTGTCCTCTTTGATGATAGTCATATGGTATTTTCAGAGAGACGTTAAGTCTGTTAACACATGACCCTTGGGCTCTGAAAAGAACCTGGAATGAAAGAGTCTGATCAGAGATTATAAAAGCATTTTTTATTAGACAAGAGTTTGCTTAAGTGGAGCAGAGAGATAGATCATTGCTGCTCAAAAGGGAGTGGGGGAAAAAGGGTGGGATATTTATGATTTCTAGAGGTTTTCTGGCAGGGAGCGTTTTGAGTGGGGACTGGGGTTGTGTGTAGAGATATCTGTGAATACAGTAGGAGTAAGGTGTTTAGAAAGTCCCGAATTTGCAGCTGTTACTCAAGGCTGTTAAAGGGTGGTCCAGTCTCTGCAGACATCTCCAAGTTCAACTAGAGTTCACTTTGCAAAGGACCACTGATATGCCAAGCAGTTTTGGGCTTCAGAAGCCTTTCTGATTGGCTAGTTATTGTGTAACTCTGACAGGTTAGTGTAGTCATTCCAGACCCCAAGTTAACAAGCCATACAGGAGACAATAACTTATGTTTTTCTTGAAAACTAGGAACTTCATATTGAGTCAGGAACATATATCATGAATTAGTTTTATGCAACTAAAATATTTTTATACTTAAAGTTTTGGGGGAAATGGAAATTGAAATCATTTTGTTTTTTTATAGATAACTTCCTTTTAAACTTTGTTACTTTTGATTTCTTCTACAGTAACCCAGAAGACCCTGCCCTTTGGTCTCTTTTATCCCGAGTGGTACCTCAGTATAGTCCACAACATGCTCAAGTAAGTTATTTCCTGAAGTCTGCCAGAAATAGAAATAATATATTGTATTGTAAGTATTACAGTTTTTAAGTAAGTTTTACAGCTAGCACAGAATCTCAGCATTAGAAGGATCCTAAGTATTCCATCTAATTCAACCAATACTTGGCTAAGAATTTCTATTATAACATCATTATAATCATTAACATCATTATAACATCATTAATGTGTTTATCCAACCTACATTTGAAAACTTCTCAAGTGAAAACTACTTTCCAAAAACAACTCATTCTTCCTTTTTGTTGTTGTTCAGTCATTTTCAGTAATGTCCAACTCTTCGCGACTCCATTTGGGGTTTCCTTGGCAAAGATACTGGAATGGTTTGCTATTTCCTTCTCCAACTTATTTTACAGATGAGGAAAGTCAGGCAAATAGGGTCAAGTGACTTGCCAAGGTCACAAGGCTATAAAGTGTCTGAGGTCAAATTTGAACTCAGGTCCTGATTCCAGAGCCAGTACTCTATCCACTGTGCTACCTTTATGTCTCTAATTGTTCAGTAATTGTGAAAATGCTCCTTATATTGAACTAAAATAAATATCTCTTTTCAAATTCTATCCATTGCTCCTACTTGTGCTCTTTTGAGCCAAGAACAAGTCTAATTCTTCTTCCATGTGATAACTGATAAAATGCTTGAAGGCTTTTACTATGTCTAAGTCTTCTTTTATGGGTCAGATGTTCCCAGTACTTTCAGTTCATTCTTATATGGCCATAATCAGCTTATCATTTTGATTATTTTCCAGAGTTCTTCCTAAAATGTGATGCCCAAAACTGGATAGAGTTCTGCAAATGTTTGTCCAGGGATGAGTACAGTCAGTGGAACTATAGCCTTTCTCCTCTTGGGTACCATTACCTTTCTTAATTCAGTTGAGGATAATAACATTTTTTAGTTGCTGGGCCACATTTTCAATTCTCACTAAATATATAGTCCACTAAGACACCTGACTTTTTCATAAAACTTGTCCATCCGTATCACACCTGTGTTGTCCTTGTGAAGTTGATTTTGTGAACCCAAATGAAGGATTTTATGGTTAGAGTTCTAGATTTAAAGTCAGGAAGGTCTGAGTTGGAACCTTGCCTCAGATACTTCTTGCTCATATGACCGTTGGCAAGTCCCTTACCTACTCTCAGCCTCATTTTTCTCCTCTCTAAAATGAGGATAATAGTAGCACCTGCCTCACAATTGTTTTGAGGTTCAAATGAAAAAACATGGGTTAAATATTTTGCAAATCTCAAAACACTCTATAAATATAAAAGATGATAAGATGGTGCCTGTTAAATTTCAATTTGTTAAATCCTTGTCTTAGCCTTTTCAGATATTTTTTGGAGCTTGACTTTGTTATCCACTGGGTTAACTGTCCCTCTCAACTTCATTCCATTGGCACATTTGACAAATGTGCTGTCTGTGGATCCAGATCGTTGACAAAAGTGTTGAACAATGAATTAGGTTAGATTCTTGAGGCACTTCAATAGAAATCTCCTTTCACATTGTTACCGTTCCATTAATGATTACAGTATACTGTTGTCTAGGCCACATCTTTCCATTTTGTCTACAGATACTTATAATTCAAACAAATTAATTGGGTAATGGGGCAACTCATTTTAGAAGGGACACTGTTGAGCTATTGAGAGTATAGAGGGAGGACAACAGGATGGTCAAAGACCTTAAGATCTTGTTGTGGGAAGAAGAGTTGAAGGTGCTTAACCTGGAGAACAGGAGAACAGGACAGGCCCAGGGCATCGAAGGGCTATCTGTCAGTGGAAGAGGGCTTAGAGGAAATGGTGGAAGATGCAAACAAGCTTTTTAAGGCTTGATTTAACAAAGGAGTTCCTGACAGTTAAAGCTGGCCCCAGCTGGAATTAATGGCCTTAGTAATGTCCTCACTCAAGGCTTTCAAGAACAATCTGGAGCATCCCTTGTCAGGTATTTTGTAGAGAGAATGCTTATTCAGGAGTGAGTTAGGCTAGATGGTTGCTGAGATCCCTTCCAATTCAAATTCTTTGATTGATGTGTTTTATGTTTCATTCAATGAACAGATTCTTTTTCTCTATATGCCTATTATTAGTTGCATAGGACTTCCAGGGATGTTGGGATATGAGCATTGCCAATGATAATGGGATCTTATCCCTCTTTTAATGATGCAGTCTATACTTCTGATACTATAACTTTTGTTTAGAGATCTTAAGAAGGGTAATTAGTATCAAAGCACAGCTGATGTCTATATATGAGAAAAGAATAAAAATTCACAAATAATAGAAAAATAGTTACATGAAACTTTCTCTCCACACGTAGAATCTGTTTCCTAGGATCGTAGATTTGAAGCTGGAAATTTAAGCACACATTTTTCTGTTGTTTCTCAAGGAAGTACTACTCCTGCCACTTAAAATCAGTGTCTTACTATAGATTTCCTTCTGATCCAACTGAAAAACTTCTTTTGATCCATTAAAAACTGAATTGATTGATTTGATTGAAAAGACGTATAGTAGTACTTTGTTTGGATTCACAGTTGACCTAAGCTGTCTAGATTGAGTTAGTGATTGACATGGTATTGAAATGGTAAAAGAGCACTGGAGTGAATTTTACTAATATTTGAAGATTTTATAATTTTTCACAGAGCATTTTATGTGAATAGGGAGCAAGTTTTTTTTTTTTTATTCTCTTTAATTAGAAAATATCACATCAGGTCCACAGACATTCAGTAAGCACCTACTGTATGCTAGGCATTACTGAGTACTGGGAGTACTAAGAAAGGCAGAAGATAGTCCTTTCTTTCAGGGTACTCACAGTCTCCTAGGGGAGTCAAAATGCAAATAACCATGTACAAACAAGAAGTATACAGGATAAATTGTAGGGAGATAACATTAAGGGAGATCAGGAAAAGCTTCTTTTGTAAAAAGTGGGACTTTAGCTGGGACTTGAGGGAAGCCGGGGATACCAGGAGGCAGAGATGAGGCAGAGGTGGAGAGTTCCAGGCATTGGGGAATTAATCTCTTAGGTCCCTTGCAGTTGTAAATCTGTGATCCTGTGCTTTATGAGAGGACATGGGTAAAAATTGTATGGGATGAGAGAAGTTAGAGATGAGGAAGGAAAGAATAACACACATGAGTGACTGAGAGGATGGAAATGTACTTCATGGCAAGAGGAGGGCTTTGAGTTAAAGATGCTACATCCCATTCAAGCTATCCAATAGGCAGTTGGAGATGGGAATTTTCAGGATAATTACCCATGCTAGTTACTTTTAATTGATACCAAATTATTATGGCTTAAAAAAAAATCTGTTAGCATCATAGCAATTTAAATTATTGAGAAATATTATAGTCAGGTACTAACAATAATAATGAGTTGCTTTGAATCAATATAAACATTGGGGTTGGATGAGCAGAAAAAACCCTAATTTTTCAAATCAGTAATGAAAAGGTGTTGTTTTGTTTTTCTAGGACTTCACATATTTGTGACAAGGGAAGACTTCTCAGTGAGAAAGGGTATCAGGGAGTAGTAGGTTAGTAGGTAGTGGTAGAAAAGCCCCTCAAAAAGGTATAACAATAAAACATTTTTTTCCTAAAATGCACAGAAAAGAAAAAGTATGGAAGAGGACCTAAACAAATAGAGCACTTTTGTTAATGTCCTCATAAATTTTACATAGCTGTGTATTTAATATACATATATATTGTGTGTATTAGTTTCATATATGTGTCTTAAGTATCTTCTTTTTTGTAGAAATGTTTGTGTTTGATTAATTTCTTAGTAAATAAAAAATTTAAAAAACAATCAAAATGTAATTGTTCAATATTTTATATTTCAGGGTGGAGCTGTAGCAGGACATGTGGCTCATATACTTGACTCAAATCATGGAAAGGTTGGTTTTCCCCTTGTTGCAAAGAAATATACCACCTTGTTATAAATCACATTAGTATAAGAGAATTGAATGACTTTGAAATGTGATGTAGAGTTAATGTCACATCATTGTCATGTTGCCATGTAATTTTTGAGAGACATGTAATCATAAAAGTCGATTATTTACCGGTTCTTTTTTATTATACAGGCCTTACTGTATACTGCAGTCAATCAGTTGGCAATGGGAAGCAATTTAGCAGAAGATGAAAAAAATGACCCACTGAAGACCATTCAAAAGGCAGTCTTACTATCTCCAGGTGAAAACTATAAAAATCACATAATTAATGATATCATCTTTAATAATTCACATTCCAGAATTACAAGGGATTTTTATGAGATCTTTTCTTTAATATTTTAGCATATCATTTGTTTATATGCAAGTGGTACTGATAAATGAATATGGTTTTTGCCTCTTCATTAAAACAGACATAGTAGAACCTGTACTTAGAAATATACTTCGTTAGCAGTTATTGAAAAGTGAATTTTATTTTTAAGGTACAGCAGTTTTATTTGGAGTACATAGAATAAGTGTAAATAAAATGAGCTGTTTTCCCCATTCTATTCTAGTTTAAATTAATGAGATTTTATTATAAGTATTAAATTGTTTTCTGTGTGTGTTTTTAGTCATAACTGAGAGCATTGTGGTTTTGAAGGAAAAGATTATCATTTTGGTTTAAAAAAAAAAAGATTTACCAGGCATTTATTGTGCATACAATTCTGTTAGTGATGATGATGTAAAGGTCCAAGAGAGCTTATTGTTTGGGCCAGTGGGCACTTAGTCCTGACCAACAATCTGATCATAAATTTGTTAGAGGAATAGAATTTAGAGCTAGAAGGAATGTGAAGACTCTTCTAGTCCCACCTCCTTATTTTACAAGTGAGGAAACTAAGCCCCAGAGAGGTTAAATAAGGTCACTTAATCAGTCACTACATCATGTGGTTGTAAAAGAACACTAACACAAAGCTGCACCATTGTAATTATGATGGAAAATGGGAAAGCAGCAAGAATGTATTAAGTCCTCATTACATGCCAGGCACTGTCCTAAACGCTTTACAATTGTATCTCATTGGATCCTCATAATGATTCTGTGATGTAGGTACTATCTTCATTTTACAGTTGAGGAAACTGAGGCAGACAGACTTACCTAGAGTCATACAGCTAGTAAATGCCTAAGGTTGGATTTGAATGTGGGTCTTCATGACTTCAGGGTCAACATTCTATCCAGTGGGTCAACAGCTGCCTCTGATGACCAGTAATGACTAGTAATGAAGTTTGGCCCCTCCAGGAAAAGAGATGAGAAAAGCCACTGCCTTTTTTTTTTTTTTTTTTTGGAGACGTGGGGTGCTCTTGGTGCCACCACTGCTCATGCTTCCAGGTATGGTTGTGGCAGTGGGTTTGCTGAACTTGTTTTCTTTGTTACAAGGGAAGCTTTTCTGTCTGGAAATGATCAACTACCCCCAGACCTCAGGCCTGCCTTGTAGAACTGAAGTGCTGTATGCATGTTATCTTGGCAGGCCAGCATTCCTGACCCCATCAGTGAGAAGGCCTGCCCTCACTGTGGCCTGGAGGATGGGGCTCTTTCAGGTATCGGAACTAAGGGGTAAGAACCCCATGTGGGAGCTGTAGGGTATCTGAGGGGAAAGAGCCCTGGAAACCAAGAGCCTCTTGCTGTAGTCACAACAGACATGTGATACTTTTTAAGTGATACTTTTCCATCCTTCCTTCCCCTCCCTCCAACATAATTCACTTCCTTTTTCTCCAGAGCCCAGCGGTAGCCTACCTGCCTTTCTTTGTACTGCCATCACTGTTGATCCTGACCAGGATTTCTCTCCTCGGTCTTTTATACTATTATTTCTCCTTTGCTCTCAAGCCCAGTATGCAGCCTTTCTGAGATTTTCTCCTGTTTTTATCTTTGAGCACATGGCACTATCCCATTGAATTTGTTTTGCTTATAGCTGGTCCTTATCAATCCTACTTTCCTTCTTAAAACCGCTCCCTTTTTCATTGTCTCTGCTGCCACTTATTTCCATGTTGAATTTAGTTCTGTAGCAAAGTTTGTGTTCACCCCTCTTTTTATTCAGTTTAGATGAAAGTGAGGTTCCCATGATACCTATTTTCTTCCCCCTTTCTCCGTGTTTTTATATGCTTCTCATGGATGTCTGTAATGTGAGTTAACATATTCCCTTCCCTTTCTCTTCTCTTCTTCCCTATTCCTTTTCTTTCTTCTCTAAATACCCTCAAAACAGAACAAAAACACTCCCCAGGACCTCTGTCTTATTGAACTCCTTCTGTGATCCTTGCAGACATTAGAATTTGGAGGGGACAGTTGTTTTTCTTCATCTTATTGGAATATATTCACTTTATTGTTGTGTAGTCCTCTTCAAGTGCTTAGATGTAGTTATCTTTCTAGTATTGGCTTGATGTAGGAATCCAGAATGCTATGCTGCCTGGGTGCTGGTCTTGTCTTTCTTTCTTGTTTGGCTCAGGCACTGAGCTGGGTCTTGGTCGGGCTCTCTATCTTGCTTTGGGCCTGGGATGCTTTACATGCTATGTTTTCTTTCTGTCCTGGTTTTCCTCTGCTAAGAGCTTGTGCAGAGTTCTGGTAGTTTTCTTGTGTAAACCTGGACTGGATGGAGGAGCTTGTAGCTATTTTTGGTTTTGTCTTCTTTCTAGCTATTCGTTCTGGTGCACTTTTAGAGCTTTTGCTGGAGTGTTTAAGGGGTACTCTTGGCTCTTCTAGGTCCTAATATGCCCCCATGAGCTAGAAAATTACTCTACCACCAGAGTTCTGTCCCTCCAGAATAAATTACAGAGAATAAATTGAGTAAAGTTAGCATGCATAGAAGGGAGTCATTGGAGTTTATTAAGTAGGAGATTGACCTGGTCAAACCTTCATGTTAGGAAAATCACTTTGGCAGTGGAATGGAGGGTGGATTGATGAGAAAAAAGACTTGAGGAAGGGAGACCAATTAAGTGTTCATTGTGGCTGTTGTCAAAGGTGATGAATGCCTGGTTTAGGGCCGAGTCTGTGTGGAAACAGACAAGGGGCTGGATGCAAGAGTTAAATATCTACAAAGAAAGTATATATACAAGATATACCCTGGATTACTCCCACTGTCCATCTCCTCTGTTCCTACTCAGATGCTGCTGAATGGAGCTTGATGTTCCCAAACTGGCTTACTGGTACACTACAGTTGTTAGTTTACCTCAGCTGGGTCCTCACTGCAGCAAAGAGAGGGAAGGAGATAAACATTTATATGCCACCTACTATGTGCCAGCACTTTACAAATATCTCATTTGATCTTCATAGCAGCCTGGGGAGATAGGCACTGTGATTATTTTTGTTATTATCAGTTTTGTGGTTCAGGAAACAAAGGCAGGGGTCATATAACTAGTGTCAGATAACAAATTTAAGCTTAGGTCTTCCTGATTCTAGGCCCAAGTCTCTTTCCACTCTGCCACCTCGCTGCAATCCTTCTGTTCCTCCTCAATTGATTTCTTATCTCATTTATTGCAAGTATGATTCTAGGTGTTCTCCTTCCTCCTCAAAAGTTTCACGTCCTTTCGACTGAGGACTTTTTCTTTTATTTTCCACTTCTCATATCAAAACTTTTTGACATCATCTCTTCCTGCTCTTCAGTCTTTCCCTTTCTCTAATCTCTATTACTTAGGTGACTCTTTTCCTTGCCAAGTCCAGTCCTTCAGCGTATGCCTTTGATCCTTTCCCCTCCCAGTTTCTCCAGCAGATATCCCCTCAGGTATCCTCCCACCTCTTTCTCCAGTCTTTAATCTCTTACTATGTACCGGTTCCTTTTCTATTATATTCAAATGTGCCTAGTTCTTCCTATCCTTAAAAGGCCTTTACTGTACTCTACCTTCCTCTCAGCTATCATCATATAGCTATCCTCTATTTGTTAGCAAACCTCCTAGAAAAAACATTGCCCACACTTATTGCTTCCCCCATTCTTTCCTCTTCTTAACCCTTTGCAATCTGGCTTCTAACCTCATCACTTAATTGAAACTTCTTTGTCCAAAGTGATCACTGTGTCCAGTGATCTTTTAGTTGTCAAATTTCACAGTCTTTTCTCAGGCCTTAACCTTCTGGACCACTGGGCTGCATTTGAGCACCCTCTCCTAATTGCTGTCTTCTCTCTGGATTTTTGTGGTGCTCATCTCTCCAGGCTCGCCTTTCTCCTTGCCTCCCTCTACCTTTCCCTCAACTGCTCTTATAATTTCAGCCTTCTTTGCTGACTCATCGTGCCTCCTCACTGGATGTTTCCTCTGGTTCAGTCCTAGGCCCGCTTCTCTTTTCTCACTACACTTTTTTTCTGTCTTGGCAACCTCATTCACCTCCTGGCTGTGCTTCTGACTTACCAGACAAAGTCTGCCTTGTGACCTTTCTAGGCAGTGCTGCTGAAGGAAATTTCCTTAAGTTCAGATCTGACCATGACTCTCCTCAGTCAGCTCCTGGGACTTCCTCTTACTGTTAGGATAAAATATAATTTCTCAAGCTTTTAAAGCCTTACAAAATCTGGCCTCAACCTAGTTTTCAAGCCTTGTTGGATATCACTTCCTTCCAACACTGTGATCCCACAGAACTTAACACAAGATACTTCTCCTCTCTCTTTAATAGCACCTACCTCACAGGGTTGTTGTGAGATAATAATTTTAAGATTCTCAGGTAGGTTCTTGTTCCTTCCTCTGTGTTTGCACTGGCTGCTCCTCAGATTTGGAATGTAGTCCCTTTGCATCTTTACCATATAAAAGTGCTCTTCTCCTTCAAGATAATAGTTAAGGATGCCATGAAATTTTTTCCGATCCCCTAACTGCTAGTTTCCTCCCTCTCAAACTACCTAGTATTTAACTTTTTTGTGTTTTTTTTATTCTGAACATATACACAAGTTATTTGTTGTCTTTCTCATTAAACTCCATTATAGGGATTATTTCATTCTTTTTATTTGTTTACCTGCCTGTAGTACAATGCCTAGCATATAGTGGGTGCTTAATAAATGCTTGTGGATTGTTTCATTACTTGATTGATATAATATGAGTTATGTTTTAGAGTGTATGTATAATCTAAACTATAGGGGGTCACTCCCTAAAATGAGCCTTTGGTTGTTAACTTCCTCTTAGTTTTTCACTGCTACCTCCCCTCTCCTCCTTATCCTGATTTAATTGTAGGTATAGGTAGTTTTTTCCCCACTCTCCTATCTGCTGCCTTGCCACTTGAAATTGGCATATGACCCTCCCTTAGGTTTTTAAAGGATTTTTGCTTCTGTTACAGAAATGTATTATAGACATTTAAAATGAACATGGTGACAATTTACAGACATCTTGTGACCTGAAGAAAAAATGATGTTCAGAACTTAGAGACCAGTTCTTTTTAGCTTAATTTTATTTTATTTTAATAGTGTTTGGCATATTTGCAGTAATTTTTATGGTTCAAATGTTGTTATTTAGAATAGACTTAAATGAATTGTCTGAATTATTTAATAATACTGCAATTTGCATGTAGTCCATTTTTCTGCTAATAAGTGATCACCCTGTATGTGACTGACAGAATTTTTCCTTGCACTTGGCATTTCTTAGAACAAGAATTGACCTGCACAAAATTAATAGTTTACTTCCCATTGGCAACAACACTCAAGTACATATAGATGTCAGGTGTTTAATGAAAAGTAGTCATGTTGGATGAGCGTATACTGACTAGAAATACTTGACAAAAAGCTCTTGGCATCCAAAAGATTTTTTAAAAAAAAATTACTTTAAATTACTGCCCCTTAGTTTTGATTTTTAAGTTACTGGTATGACAAATTGTTTAGTATGACAGAAAATGTAGTACGACTGAAATTTATTTTGGTTGTTGAAGGCTTGAAATAAATTATGAAATGACAGATGTTTGCATCCATTTATTATTTATGCAATGAACTTCAGAGAACTCCCTGAATTCTTTGGTTGTACAGGAATTTGGTGGCCCATGTTGCTTGGCATTTGGAATTTCATTGCAATTGACATTTCTCAAAACAGGATTTCACCTGCACAAGATTAATTAGCAAAAACACTCCTGCTTATAGAAAAGTCAAGCAGATGTGGATCTCAGGCAGTTGAGGAGAGGTAGATACATAAGCTATTATTGTATAGACCCTTGTTTATAATACCATGGCAGCTCTCACATTCAGCCATTATAACCCAGAAGGAAGACTAAGGAATGGCCTTTGCCCTGGCAGTCTCCCATACCTGAAATATACTTCATTTTTACCTCTGCTTCTTATAATTCCTGCTTTCTTCAAGACTAAGCCCAAGTGGAAAGAGCACCTGGTTCACATCTTACCTCTGTCATTTGATAGTCACTAATAGTCAGTAAATCTCTGTTAAGTGCTCACTTTCTATCAGTAGGGATACAGAGAAGGCAAAAGACAGTCCCTGCCCTCAAGGAGCTCACAATCTAATGGGGGAAATCAATCAATCTTTGAAAAGAAGCTAAAAAAAGGTGTCAGATTAGGGGAAGTAGCAGGCATGGGAAGTGTGAAATCCTGCAGCAAGGTTGGAAATAAGAAACGGTTGCCCTAGGTACCCTCTTTCAATGGAAATGAGGGAGGAGCTCCCCAGCGTTCACCTTTTACCCTCTCCATAACCACACTAAAAGGGCATGAATTTCAGAGCTTCTCAGAATCATGTTTTCTGAGACCATGATGAAGTCCAGGAGAGCATTCAGGTGGGAATTGATGGGGAACTTGATACTTTTATGAACTTTGATATCCCCAGCACTTAGTACAATGCCTGGCACAAAGTAGGCATTTATTAATACTGGTTGACTGATTTAACCTCTTCTGGGTTTCATTTTCTTCAGCTGTAAAATTAAAGGATAGAACTGAATCATAGGATCCTAGATTTAGAACTGGAAAGGACCTTAGAGGCCATTGAGTTTAAAACCCTCATTTTTAGGCTGAGGCACAGAGAGGTTAAATGGCTTGCCCAGGGTCACACAGCTAAAAGTTTTTGAGTCTTATTTCAGCTCTGGTGACCTATCCATTATACTACACTTCCATAGTAGGATATTTCTCTTTATTACTGTCATTATATCCAGAACTTGACCTTGCACAGTGTCAGGGCTTATAGAAAGTAGTTAATAAATACTTGTTGAATTTAATCACTAATTCACATTTGTGGATATTGCTACTGAGTGAATATCATTAAGATTTGTGATTTATTTTCCCAGTGAAGGTGGTTAATTTTTGATGACCTATCCACGGTATTTTTTTTAATGACCTAGTTATTTAAGTATGGATCTGTATGACAGCTGGCTAGAATTAGGGGTGATAGTCAGGAAACAAATAAAAGCTACCTGACTCTTTTGATACCTTGATCTTGACTTTGACCTCATTAATATGGTACTTTAATCAAGTACCTATAAACAGACTACCTATAAATAGAGACTTACAGAAGGTGTTTACATTCTTTGTGTAGGAATGGATGAATAAATTACTAATAAATCTTGAGAGATAAGTGCTGTGATAAGCCTTCTTTTGGTTTTTGTCAATATTGTGACCTTGATTAGTCAAAATTCCCTTAAGTCACTGAACTCTTCACTCAGGATTTTTAGGAGCTAAAAATCATTTCCTTTGCTTACATATGTAGTACTTTTTACCTTTATAGTTCTATGAAGAACTCTTCATAGAGAATATTGGCATATTAATGAAGTTTATGCTTTATTATGGTTTGTATTTTTAGATGATCCTGCTGTCTGGGCAGGACTGATGGCAGCCTGTTATGCTGACAACACATTGGCTCTTTTAAATAACACACAGCCAAAGAGGACAGAGTTGGATATAGCATTGTTAACCACTGTTTCTGCTACAGGTAAGTGAAAAAACTTTTTTTTAACTTTTTTAGTTAAAAAACTTTTAGATTGAACTTAGTATTGAACTTTAAGTATTTAAATACAATGAAATAAATATTAATTTTGGATCATTTTATTATGTAAATGTGTTTCTTAAGGAATTTTAGTTGATAACCATTTGATGTTTGTCTTAAAACATTTTTAAAAAATCAACAGTTCTGCCTATTTTAGGAAACATAAAAATTTTAAATTTTATTCTATGCATATGACCAAAATAAGGATCTTACCAATTTGATAGGTCTTATTTTGGGTTGTGTAAATTAGCAAATTTATTGACAGTCATCAGAATAAGAAAAGAGAAACTTTGTCAGCTAAAAACAAGTGGAACCAGCCCAAACACCAGTTTTTTTGTTTTTACCATTTCTGGAGTTTTTATCTAGTTGATCTAAACAAGTGTAGTTAATAATAAGGGGCAGAAATAATCAAAATTCTTTTCCTTTTGTTTTGATATTTTAAATCCTTCAGCCCTTGATTTTGTTTTTTGTTTTTTATTTTAAAATCAGAACTAAATCTGGTTTTTAATTTGGCAGTAGTTTTCCTTTTATCCCTAAGTTGTCTATAATTTGTTGGTTGATGTCAACCTTGTTATTTCCTATTTCTTTTTTTTTAAATTTTATTTATTTTTAGTTTTCAACATTCATTTCCACAAGATTTTGAGTTTCAAATTTTCTCCCCATCACTCCCCACTCCCACCCCAAAACACCGAGCATTCTGATTACCCCTTCCCAATCTACGCTCCCTTCTATCACACGCCTCCCTTCCTTTATCCCCATCTTGTCTCTTTTCTTGTAGGGCAAGATAGATTTCTATACCCCATTACCTGTATTTCTTACTTCCCAGTTAAATGCAAAAATAATTCTCAAAATTCATTACTAAAACTTTGAGTTCTGACTTCTCTCCCTTCCTCCCTCCCCACCATCTCCACTGATAATGCAAGCAATTCAATATAGGCCATATATGCGTAGTTTTGCCTAAAGACTTTCATAATAGTTATGTTGTGAAAGACTAACTATATTTTCCTCCATCCTGTCCTGTTCCTCCCCCATTTATTCTATTCTCTCTTTTGACTTTATCTCTCCCCAAAAGTGTTTACTTCTAATTACCCCCTTCCTCTCATTTGCCCTCCCTTCTGTCATGCTCCCCACCGCACTTATCCCCTTCTCCCCTACTTTCCTGTAGTGTAAGATAGATTTTCATACGAAATTGAGTGTACATGTTATTCCCTCCTTAAGCCAAATGTGAGGAGAGTAAGCCTCACTTTTTCCCTTTCACCTCCCCCTTTTCCCCTCCATTGAAAAAGCTTTTTCTTGCCTTTTTTATGAGAGATAATTTGCCCCATTCCATTTCTCCCTTTCTCCTCCCATTATATTCCTCTCTCACACCTTAATTTTATTTTTTTACATATCATTCCTTCCTAATCAACTTACCATGTGTATAATCCCTCCAACTACCCAAATACTGAGAAAAGTCTTAAGAGTTACAAATATTATCTTTCCATGTGGGAATGTAAACAGTTCAGCTTTAGGAAGTCCTTTGTGATTTCTCTTTCCTGTTTACCTTTTCATGCTTCTCTTGATTCTTGGGTTTGAAAGTCGAATTTTCTCTTCAGTTCTGGTCTTTTCATCATGAATGCTTGAAAGTCCTCTATTTCGTTGAATGACCATTTTTTTCCTTGAAGTATTGTGCTCAGTTTTTCTGGGTAGATGATTCTTGGTTTTTAATCCTGGTTTCTTTGATTTCTGGAATATCCTATTCCAAGCCCTTCAATCCCTTAATGTAGAAGCTGCCAGATCCTGTGTTATCCTGATTGTATTTCCACAATATTTGAATTATTTCTTTCTGGCTGCTTGCAATATTTTCTCATTGACCTGGAAACTGGAATTTGGCTACAATATTTCTAGGAGTTTTTGTTTTCAGATCTCTTCAAGGAGGTGATCAGTGAATTCTTTTAATATTTTTTTACCCTCCGGTTCCAGAGTATCAGGGCAGTTTTCCTTGATAATTTCATGGAAGATGATGTCTAGGCTCTTTTTTGATCATGGCTTTCAGGTAGTCCCATAGTTTTTAACTTGTCTCTCCTGGATCTATTTTCCAGGTCAGTTGTTTTTCCAATGAGATGTTTCACATTATCTTCTATTTTTTTCTTTTGGTTTTGTTTTTTAACTTCTTGGTTTATCTCATAGTCATTAGCTTCCCTGAACTCCATTCTATCTTTTATTTTTTTCTTTCATTTTTTTATTAATTAATTTTATTTATTTTCAGTGTTCTACAATAACCACCATGTAACTTAGATTATTATTTTGCCTTCCCTCCCCCCTACCTCCACCCTCCCTCTCCGAGACGAAATACAATTTTGTATAGTTTCTACACATACATTTCCTTTTAAATACATTTTCACTATAGTCATGCTGTGTTGAAGAATTAAAATGAGTGGGAGAAATCATGACAAACCAGAATGCAATACACACGCATACACACACATATACACACATACACACACACACACACACACACACACACACACACACACACATACACAAATGATCTGCAACATTCTGCTATTGAATTCCACAGTTCTTTCTCTGGATGCAGGAGGCATTTTGCCTTAGAAAAGCATTGGGAATATTTTTTAAGTCCTTGCCTTGCAGTGAAGTTCCAAGTCTACCAGAAAAAACTCTTGTACACTGTAGTCGTTGCTGTGCACAAAGTTGTCCTGGTTCTGCTCCTTTCACGCAGCATCAGATCATATAAGTCTTTCCAGGCCTCTCTGAAGTCTTCCTGTTCATCATTTCTTACAGTGCAATAGTATTCCATTACATTCATGTACCATAATTTATTTAGCCATTCCCCAATTGATGGACATCCCCTTGATTGCCAGTTTTTGGCCACCAAAAAGAGTGCTGCTATAAACATTTTTGTACATGTCGGACCCTTTCCCATTTTTATGATCTCTTGGGGCTCACTCTCTCTTTTAAAGAACTGTTTTATTCAGGGAGCTTTTGAACCTCCTTTTCCATTTGGCTAATTCTGTTTTTTAAAACCTTCTTCTCCTCATTGACTTTTTGGACCTCTTTTTCCCATTGAGTTAGCCTATTTTTAAAGGTGTTATTTTCCTCAGCATTTTTTGGATTCTTCTTTAGCAAGCTGCTGACTCGCTTTTCAAGCTCTTCTGTGACTTGGGCCCATTTCATATTCATTTTGGAGGTACTGGCGGCAGAAGTCTTGACTTCCTCTGACTGTATGTCTTGTTCTTCCTCATCTGAAAGGATGGAAGGAGATACCTGTTCACCAAGAAAGTAACCTTATATAGTCTTACTTTTTTCCCCTTTTTTGGGCATTTCCCCAGCCAGTTACTTGACTTCTGAATCCTTTGTCAAGAGGAGGGTCCAAGTGCTCTCCTCCCCCCAGTACTGTGCTCAAGGCTGAGATTCAGATCAGCTGCTCAGTTCCCCCAGAAGCTTTAAGCTGAGCTGCCTGGACAATTGAACCAGGCTGCTTCCTTGGCCACTGTAGCTGCCAGCTGCTGCTGCTGCTGCCACCGCCGCCTCTGCTGCTGCCTGAGACCATTTCTGGGGGGACCCTGTTCCCCTCTCTCCCATCTGGGAAAGCCCTCCCACTCTGACCTTTGGAGCTTTCTTTGTCATTTGTAGGTTAAGGGATCTGGGATCCTCCCTGCTGGGAATTCTGCCCCAGAGGTCTGTTAAAGTCCTATTTCTCAGGGCTGGGCTCCACTCAGCATCCTGTGAGATAGACCTTTCCTGTTGGCCTTCTAGGTTACCTTTGGCTGGAAACCTCTTTCACTCTGTTGTTCTGTGGCTTCTGCTGCTCTAAAGTTTGTTGAGAGTCATTTTTCACAGGTATTTTGTGGACTGTGGGGGAAGCGCTAGAGTATGTGCATCTTTCTACTCTGCCATCTTGGCTCCGCCCTCTTTAAAGATACTTTAATGCAATTTGGTTGAACAGACATTTAAGTTCTTACTGTATTTTGGGCATTATGGTAGACCCTGGGGATTCAGACAAAAATGAAACAATCCCTTTCCTAAAGGAGCTTCCATTCTGCTGGGGCAGATTTATTATGGGTTCTGTAGCTTGTAGTATAATTAGGTAGAAGCTATGATGTAGTTTTATATAAAAGGCACAAATAGTATAGGGTTGATTTGAAACCATTATCTATCATGTAAATTTGTGTGTATGTATGAGACTTTGATATATCCCAGGCCTTTTTCAGACTTAGGGTAATTTAAATATATGATGTTACTTATACTACTCATTTTTTTCACAGGGGACCTCTCTGATAGTATTTATCATATATTTACCCTTTAGCTTTCTAGGGTGTTAGAAATTAGAGACCAAGATAAGAGCATACCATGAAATTTTATTTTTGGTTTGTCAGCAAGGGTGGCTGTAGAATGAGTCTAGACTTAGTCACTTGTACCGTCGTTTCCTGCATCAACTGTCCAAACAGAATGGCATCCATGTGTCTTAGGTGAGAATTACTAAGCTTGGCTTTGTATGTTAAGGACTGTATTAAACTTGTCCTCCAACCACATATAGCATCCCTGAGCCTTTGACACCCTTAGCTTTGACTGTGAGGGCTCTCATTCATGGGGCGGGAAATTTTCTTCCATATTATAGTTCCATAGTGATAATAGTGGACAAGTTTTAGCAGCTGATTAATTTTGTATAAGCATAAGTTAGAATTGAAAAGAAAAATAAACTTGTTTTTATTTGCAGTCAAAGAAAAAGACCTTCCTGAAAACTACGTTCAGACTATTGAAAAGTGGTCTCTTTGTCAAGCTCTCACTGGTTTAATAGAAAAAGGGAAAATTTCAGAAGCTGAGGCTCTCTGCACAAAGGTACTATGATAGGCTAAAATGAGATGACTTCTCAGTATCTGAATTACTTGGCGAAGAGCACACACTATAATTTATTGCTTCTACTTTTAGAATAAAACCTTATTGGAGTACATATGGTAAGAGTGGTAAGACCACTGCACTGGGGGGTCATGATACCGTTTGGAACAGATTTTGAAATCAGGTAAACTTTGCCATTAAGAAAGAAGGTCTCACTAGTATCTCCTTAGCACTGTGAACACAAGGCAATATTTTTACTTTTGATGTCTTCCCCAAACTATGCCACTTGCTGTGGTAAGGGATTTTTTTGTGATCTTAGCCCCTCTTTAGCTGAGGTAGCACCTAAAGACTTTCAGAAAATTGCTTAAGTTACTGGGAATGAAAAAAGAAGTCATTGCAGTGTTAGGTTCTGTTTGTAAAGACTTTAGCCTTTTTACTTTATGCCATTCCTGCTTCTGCCCAGTCCTAGATACTTAATTCTGATAGATGAGTTGAGTGATGTGGGAACTCCCATGCCCAACACAGATTGCAATTCTTCCTAATTATCAATCACTTCGGAATTTCTGTAGTCACAAAATGAATTCCTTGCTATCTAACCATCAATCAACTTTTCCACACTATCCAAAAAAGCTTGAGTCATAGATGCACAATACAACCAAGACCTTATGCAAAGAATTTCCAGGCTGGTAGAATTCTATCAGTGCTTTACTTTTACACCTCCAGTGATCTCTGATTTCATCAGCATAAGAACTCCCTCCACCAGTGCAGATTGAAGCCCATCTGTAACTTCATAAATAAGTTTTATAATTGATAGAGGTCCTCAAGGGTTAGAGAAGTTAGGTAATTTGCCCATGGTTAACACAGCTAGTGAATGGCAGAGTGGGATTTGAACCCAGGGGTTCACTCTTTTATCTATTATGTTACATTAGCTCTCATTTCCCCCTTTTCTTACACTATTTGTTTTTGATCTACCGTGAGACTTTGACTTTGAAGAAAAGATAATTGATGTGTTCTTGTTATTAGAATCTTAAAATCTCATATTAGAGCAAGAAGAAATAGTGGAAGAAGGGGAAGAAAATATATCATTTTTATATCTCTTGACACCCAAGGGATTATTGGTAAGTCTGAATCTCCCCTTTCATGGGAAGGGAAAAATCCCTGCTTATAGAAAAATAATTTGGTAATATTGTATGTTCCATTAGGGTATGGTAGAGTGTGGTGGTTTGGAGTTAACTCTTTCTTTTTATGGTTAGTTAGCTTAACTAAGCTATTTACCTCCTGACTAATTGTTTTTCTAGATCTTAACTGAGGTCATAAATCAGTGTCAGACTAAATCAGACTTAGTTGCATTATAAAAATGAAGAAACAGTACTTAATAGTCTTTAAATATAAAGTTTGAAAATTACAAAAATTTTTCGGGATTACCTGAAATTTTTATTTTTGTACGTTCTTCATTAAAAATGGGATAATTTTTTCTTCCTAACCAAAATTGTTCCTTAACTATTTTCATCTTTTAAGTTAAATTTTCATACTTTGATGTTAGGGTTAAAATAAAAACTAATGAGACCAGGATTATAGGTTTGAAATCTATATAAACTAATTAGCTTTACTCATTTAATGTGATCATCAGCTAGACTTGGTTAGCCTGATATACCAAAAGTTCACCTATTATTCTTCTATTGTTGGAACTTAGAACTTTTTTTCCTTATTATAAATGGTTGGTAGGTTCCCAAGTCTACCAAAGCTTACATACCTCCTAACACAGCTGAAGTATAGTAGTAACTATTGTTCATATTTATGGATGGTGTAGAGAAGAGGAAAGGAAAGACAAGGAATATATTGCACATTTCCTGGGTTGACCCAGACAAAATTTTGTTATTGGATAGTTTTTGTCTTTGATGCTGCCCCTTTCTTGTTTATTGACGTTCTATGCTGCCTTAAGATTTCTACTGCAGCATCCTATTCAGTTGATAATCTAGAATGATCCCCCTTTTACGCCCTCATGCCCAAAGTTATCTACCTACTCCTCCTCCTAAATGTAGTGGAAAGAACACTCATTGTAGGGGAGTCCTGGGTTTGAATTATGCCTCTGACCCTCACTAGGTGCCCAATAAGGGAGAAGTCACTTCAACTCCCTGAATACTAATTTGCTTATCTGTAAAATGGACTTAAGTAATGTAGTTCAACTTCACAAGGTTTTTATTTATGTCAAATCAAACATAATATATAAAAGCTTTGTAAACCCCAAAACACCACACAGATGCCAGCTGTTGTTATATTGTTATTATTATTCACTTACATAGGTCATGAAAAAGATCGCCATCTTTCTCCTGATATTTAAGTTCCTTCCTGAACTAATTCACACTGACCGGGGGCACCTTCTTATTCTCCTAGAAATGTTTGTATTATTTAAAATGACCCCATCAAATCTCTTTATTTTGGTGGGATTTCAGACAGTGGGACAAAAAAGACTTTAGGGCAGGAATGATTTGTGTAGGCCCCGCCCGGCTTGGGAGTCAGGTTAAGCAGTGTTTTGTTTTTCCTCTCACAATTTCTTTGCTTCCTACAGTTCTGAATGCAAAGATTTTCCAATACTCCAAGGCTTTTTTGTTTTTTGGGGTTTTTTCTCTACCTAATTTTTCTTTCTTTCTTTTTTTTTTTTTTAATTTTTATTTCTCCTTTCTTCCAGAGCTGGAAGAATGAGATGCAGGCTTTTTGAATACATAGACTTCATGTCAGGCATTTATAAACTGGAGGCTGTCCATATGTGCTTTTACAAGGAAAACTAAACAAGTCGATACAAATCCATTACCACTGTTGGTAATAAAGCTGATGTCTGTGTCATTTATGTCATCTTCATACGTGAAATGTGTAATTCAATATTTGAGGTTAAAATTTATATTTCAGGATGACTGATTAAAAAAAAGATTGATTTGACTAGCAAGTAGTGTTTATTCTGTATTATATCTGAAGTTTCCATATGAACCATACTGTAGCATAGTTAATGACTTGCTTTTAAAGAATGTGTATGCTTTCATTATTTTATTGACTAAACTATATTCTTTCAGAGTTTTTTTCCCCCATTTGGGAAAGTAGCTTAATGATTTTTTTGTATTTGGAATTTAAGTTCTTCAATGTCCTTCTGATTTTGTTTTGATTTGTTTATTTTTTCTTTTTTTAGCATTTAAAAAGTAGCCATGACCAACCAGCTGTCTTCCTGCTTTTAAGGCAAATTCAGTGTAAACCTCTCCTGCAGACACAGAAACATCTTCCAGATGCTGTTCTGGAAGAGCTGCAAAAAACAGTTGTGTCTAATTCAACATCTTTTTCAGCTTGGCAGGTAAATTATTTTCTCTTTTGGTTCTAATGAGGCACCTTAGAATACCTAAGTAAGTGGTAGAATTGAAGGGGTATTGCATTTCTTAATCAACTTTGTCTTGGCAAGTCCCTTAAACTCACTACATGGTCTAAATAGCTAAAATAAAGAAAAAAAATTGTAGTCAGAAGATTAGAGAAGTGGATTCCTATTCTAGCGCTGTCACTAACTGGCTGCATGACAACTGGACCTCTCTGGACCTCTATTTTTTTATTTTTCTGCATAATGAAAGGGTTAGATTAGGTGATGCTTGACATCCCCTTCTAAGTCAGGTGTTTTATATTCTATGACTCTAAAACTTAGCCATTTTTTAATGAGTGATTTCCCTGTAGAATACACTGCATATGTAGGTATATCTTCCCCATAGATAATGCAGTTCCACATGGTTTTTTACCTCTGTTATTGCTTTTGTATAAGCTATACCCCTTCAGAGGCCTGTAGGTTACAATAGCGATCTTCAGTTTCTAAAAGTCATAGAAACAGCTGACCAAGTAGAAGCATCTTAATTCTTAACTTCAGCCAAAAAAAAAAGTTTAAGGAAATCTGAGAGCAGGAGGAAAGAAAACAATGGTAGAAAACATTTGGGTGAACATCAGTAAAGTCAGAAATAGACACATTCTTGCCATTGGAGAGCTCATTATCTGTGGTACAGAACAGAAGAGGAACTACAGGAAGAGCTGTGGGAATGGGTTACTGGTCTGGCATGGAGGGATGAGCTCAGCTTATTCGCATGTCTATTGAAACTCTCTGCCAAAAGCAGAACTTCTTGACTTGACTTAAGGAAGATTTCATCCTTCAAAAGCCAGAGGAGTAAATAAGGGAGAATTTTTTTTTTTTTTTTACCAGCAGGGAGGAACTGATTGCTGGAATGATGGCAGTGATTGCTATTTAGGGGCAAGTGACCCATTTGTCTTAAAATTTGTGATAAAGAAAGTTAGGCATAACCTAATGTGAACACTAGATTTAGAGAAGAACACTTTTCAAAAGACAGAGAGAAATTTGAGGTAGGATCCAATGAACTAAAATTCTGCAGGGAAAGGTCAGCCCAAGAGAGACTCTGTCCTAACGTTATAAGATTACCAAAAGAGCATTTGGACTGTTTATCCACCTATTATCTCTCACCCTTGACACAAGATCTTCCTGTCTTCATTTTTAATCATGCTAATGACATCGTTTTATTTCATCTTCTTTGAACTTCATTATTCATGTATCGTACCTCTCTCTTGCCTTATGTGTGATACTCATTTTCATTTCTTTTTATTTCCTCTCTTTAGACCTCATATGTGTTACACCTCTTCATTACCTTATGTGTAATGTACATTTTCAGTGGAGCCTCTTATGTTCCATATATCAATGATATTAATAACACTAATAGAATGATGGCATTGAAAAGAAAGGTCTTTGTTTCTGGAAAACGTTTTGGGTTATTAAAGAACCTTTCAGGTTCTTGAAGGCAGTCCAGCCTGTTCTCTTCCTCTTAATTCTAGGCAAAACTCATAGTAAGAACTTTAGAAGTATTCAATTGTTAGTAGCAAAAGTACTCTTGACACCTTTTTTAGGGATGCTTTGGTCTCTTGCAGCAACCATATAAGTTGAGGTAGTTTACCTTCCTGGGTGATTAGTACCTTTAAAGGTATCTCCTAGGCTGATTGCCAGACCAGTTAAAGTTCTTATTTTCATTTTGAAATAATTGTTGTTGCCACACATGGAGAAGTGTATAATCATGCAGGATTGTTGTGCAGATCAGACATGTTTAAGGCATCTAGACTTTAAAGTGGTAGATGAACATCAGTTATTGTGCTATGCTCTTTTATAGTACGTTTCACACTATCACACTGTATATTCATTTTTACTTAAGACTAACCTGTATGTTCTTATTTGTCCTGTTTTTTCCTCAAACATCAGAAAAATTTAAGGGGAATTTTGATATAGATATTTATATTTATTTACAGGTGTTTTACAGTTTTTTTCCAGTCTTTAACCTGCTTGCTTTATAGTCATAATCACTGAAAAGTGTTAAACATTGTATTACTTAAAGTGAAGTTTAATAGGTTCTTTTTGATATAATCTTTGCTTGCAAAATGATGTGTGGTTTAGTTTACTTTAATTCTAGATTCAGAGTGTGATGCTCACAATAAGTTTTGTTAGTGCCTTGTAATTGAAGATTAGATGCTGCAGCAGATGAGCTCTCCTTGTTTTCTTTATAGCTGATTTAAAATTTCAGAAGACCCACCCTCCGAAGACTTCAGAATAAGGATGGTTCAAGTGGGATATGGATTTGCAGGATTGAGTAAATAATCTGTCACTCTCTAGGCCTCTGTTATGCTTTCAGTATCAACACAATCTAGAATTTAATAAAAACCTAGAGCAATTCCAAAGGTGTAATGAAATTATGGAAAGTGGGGAATCATGTTGCTTATTAAATTTAATACCAAACATGGTAACATAGTGATATTTGATGGGTATAAGTAACAAAAACCTCCTGGTCTCTCCCTTTCCTCTAGTGGTTAGCACAGGTATACCAGTCTCAGGGAATGATGGGTGCTGCAGAGATGTGCTACAGAAAGAGTCTCCAGGTGGCATCCCAGCAGAGTAATTGGAGTGGAAAACTCTCAAGTTTACTGAGATTGGCATTACTTGCCCTGGAAGTCTGCAGGGTAAGATCCTTTTGTAATTACAATGAACAATTGATTCCATTTCCCAGTAGTACACAAGCTTCTTGAAGGCAAAGGCGATTTTTCCATTTGTCTTATTTATTTTCTCTAGCAACGGAGCCTTTTACATAATATATGTTTATTATGTTGGATTGGATTGTTAAATTAAATTGATGATAGTCTTCCAGCATAGCTATTATATTCAGAAAGTTCTTATGTTATCCTGTTTCAATTTTGGTTTCCTTTTAAACGTCATGTTATTTTAGACTTGTTACCTGTGAGAGCAGAGAGTTCAGCAGGGAAGAGAAAGACCACAATTTTGTTTTACAACTGTTCGAATGAATTTTAGCAAAAAAAACAAAAACAAAAAACAAAAACCCAACAACTTATATTTTATGCTGATGGTGTATGTTAAGAAGTAATCAAGAACAGGTCATTAATACTGCAGATTGCCATTTTTGCCCAGAATGCATCAGTAATTTGTCACTCCCCCTACATTGTTAGTTCTCGTAGGGGACTTAAGGACCCTTACTCACCCCCTTCATTTTCTAGATAAGGACAGTGCAGTACAGGGGGTAAAATGAGGTGTCCAGGTTCACACAGCAAATCGAGTGTCAGAGCTAGGCAAGAACCATGTTTCTTGACTCCCAGTTAGGTGCTCTTTGTATTACACTATGCACCCTTCTCTTAGCTTTGTGTTGTCCTAAACATTTAATTCTATCAGTGCCAGTGGCTTGTTAGAAATATATTATCACCTGAATGACATTTCCATCTATGAAGGGGTCACCTTTACACTCTGAGACCTGAGGTCTTGGACATGAGCTTGGATTCTCAAAGATCATCAGAAAAATACATGTGTTTCTAATCCTGTACAGTCAAAAGGGCTTCAAGTATGGGCCTAATGATAACCTGTTTTTATTCAGTGAACAAAGTTCTCTGCTGTGCCAGGTGCTGTGCCAGGTACAGGAGAATTAAAAATTTAGGTAAAACACTTCCCTTTGCCTCCTAGATTTTTCAGTCTAGAATCAGAATAAGACACGAAGGCAGTAAGTGGCACGGTGAGTGGACCCCTGGACTTTGTGTCAGGAAGACATGGGTTCAATTCTGGCCTCAGACATTTAATAGCTGTGTGACCCTTGGTAAGCCACTTAACCTCTGTTTGCCTCAGTTTTCTCAGTTGCAAAATAAGATAAGTTACCTACACATAGATACACTGGCTGACTTTTCCCCTAGAAAATTAAAACTTGATTAATGCCTCTTGCTTAGTGATTTTCTTCTCAAGGAAAAACACTATAAACATCTGGGTACACAATTTGTTTATTAATAAATCACTTGGCATCACTTTTATGCTGAATATTTATAAAGCACTTAGCATAATGCCTGGTGTGTAGTAAATGTTTGAGAAATGCTTGTTTCTTTTCAAACACAGATAGCTATTATATTATACAGTATTACATAGGTATATTAGAAAATCACTAATTGAGAATTTATCCCCTCCCTTATTATTCTCACTTGCCCCCCTTCAAAAAAAATAGTACTGTGAGAAATCTTAGAGGAAAAATCCCTACTCTCTGGGCTTGGAGGGTAGGGAGCCTGGTGGTATTGAGCACTCAGGAAATCAGTGAAGCTTTCTATGGATGGTAGTTTTTGAATTCCAACCTTTCCTAAGAGGTGAAGAGGGGAGGGTATTCCAGGCATAGGGGGCAGTGAGCAAAGGCTCAGAGACTAAAGGAGTTAGAATACATTCAGGCAGACTGTGTTCCCGATTGGCTGGAGTGTAGGAAGTGAGTAAAATGTGGTAGAGTTGGAAATGTAGCGTGGTACCAGATGTGGAGAACATTGAGTACTAGACAGGTTGAAAAATTAAAAAAGAAATTAAAAGCAAAAACTTTCTTTCAGTAGAAGCTAGACTAAAAGTAATGATTTTTTGCTGTTTATAATCCCCATAAGAGTATTTTCCCTTTGGCTGAAAAGGTGCTAAACCTTTTGTGTCAACTGAAGGTACTTGATTAAATGGAATAATGTATATAAAATGCTATATAAGTAAATGTCCTGTATTATTATAACAATTAGTAGTTTCTTGGTAAAGTTTGTTCTTATTTTGTGAATTTTTATAGAATTTATACATATATTGCAGGCTGTCTTGTATGAGGCCAGTGTCCTATATAAATTCTTTTTGTCAGTATTACAAAAAAAAATTCTTTTTTGTTGATACTTTTTTAAAAAATAAGTTTTTACAAAATTCTTTAGATAGAATGATAATAGCTGACAATTGTAGAGCAGTTTTATAGTAGGAGTATGCTTTACATTCATTATCTTATTCAGACCTCACAATCCTTTGAGGTAAGGGGTTCAGATAATAATGTTCCCAATTTTACACACGAAATAACAGGCTTATAGAGACTAAATACCTGTACATAGTCATCCAGCTGATAGTCATCAGAAGTGAGGTTTGAACCGAGATCTTACTGGTCTAGCGCAGTGGCGTACAAAAATGCCAGAGCCCATTATAAATAGATATTTACTGTTAATCTCTTGGTGGTTAAAACAGGGTATTTGATTCTTGAAAGCTTCCCTGTTTAGTGTAACTTTAACATTATTAACCTAGTCTTGCTTTTTTGACTAGGCGTTTTGGAATATATCATTGACCCCATCTTTAGAGCAAACTCTCCAAGACTTCCCTTCATTTCCTATTTTCAGTTTAATTACATAGTTTCCTCTCCAAATTACTAATGGATGAACTATTTTTGGATTTTATTGGCTTAACTTCCATTTCAGTTTTGATTGCAACTTAATATTTGAAACCATTGTTATTTCTATTCCATTAAAATACTCAGAAATCAATGCTCTTAGAATCTTGACCAGTTTCAGGCATATTATGAACAATTTTCTGAGACTTAGAAAAAAAACTTATTTCAAGGGAATGGCCATCATGTTCTCTTTTATTGTTTCCATTTGGAATTGAATACTTTTTCCTGAGGCATTACATAATGTAGCAGCACTAAAGTATGCATCTTCTGATGAGATGTGCACAGACATAGGCACCTCTTCGTAGCTACACATATTGACTTTTCCCCTAGAAAACTAAGTCTTGATTAATGCCTCTTGCTTAGTGATTTTCTTCTAAAGGAAAAGCACTGTAAACATCTGGGTACACAGTTTCTTTATTAATCAATCACTTGGTATCACTTTCATACTGAGATGACTGGCTAAAAATGTAGTTTGTAACTCCATCCTTTTCTTTGACAACATCTACCAGTTGATACCTAGAAATGTACATATATCATAATGTAGTTTTGTTTTTTTCTTTGTAAATAGTATTTTATTTTTTCCAATTACATGTAAAGATGGTTATCAACATTCATTTTTTATAAGATTTGAGTTCCAAATTTTTCTCCTTCCCTCTTCTCACCCCTCCCTAAGACAGCATACAATCTGACATAGGTTATACATATGAATTCATGTTAAACATGATTCCACATCAGTCATGTTGTAAAAGAAGAAACAGAACAAAAGGGAAAAACCACACAAGAGAAAAAGTAAAAATAGTGTGCTTTGATCTGCACTCAGACTCCACAGTTCCTTCTCTGGCTGTGGATAGTATTTTCCATCATGAGTCTTGGAGTTGTCTTGGGTCATTGTGTGCTGAGAAGTTCATCGTTGTGCATTGTTCCCTTGGTTCTGCTCACTTCGCTCAACATTAGTTTCACACAGTGTAGTTTTAAAAACTAGTTAGACTAGTTAAGTTTTACATATTTAATTGAAGAAAGGTTATTCAAATTACAGATACTTGCTGAAATCCAAATGGAATAATGATGTATTTTCTTGTCTTGCTTGATTTTAGTGCACCTGATACACTTGAAATAAATTTCAAATTATACCTTTTCCTTTCTTTTACATTTTCATAGGCTGATATTTCAAATGATCACTGGCCATCTTTGGTTCAAGAAGCTACAGCTGAAGTGCTGAAACTTTGCTTTTGTCCATTGGCTCTTCTTTTGCAAGCTCTGTTACAATTTCACCGCAAAATGGGAGCAAGGTATGTCATCGAGTTATGCTCTACAGCTGCTTTTGCCATTTAACATTGTTCTATACCACCTTTCTAACCATCGTTCAAGAGGAAGATACATAAACATATATCTGGATTGTTTTCAGCTTGAAAAAGTGCCTCTAGTTATACTCCATAAGTCTCACTCTGTAGCCTTTCCTAGTTGATGTTTGTCGTTTGTTTAGATGAAAAGGCAAATTTGCCAAAATTTCAGAACATAGAATTCCACCTAATATATTAGATGAGAGAATCAAGAGTTCCAAAAGATCTTCACAAGTGGAGGTGGTGGGCCAAAACCGACAAAATCAATTAGGACAAATGTTAAGTGTTGATGTCCTGTGGGATGTACTGTGTGGGTTAGGGAGACCTGGTTTGACAGTTATTCATGTGGAAAGGAAGAAAAATCAAGGTGTTCTTAGTTGACTGCAGACAAATGGTATAATATAACTGTTTTAAAAAAATGCTAATGCTGAGTACTAGGAGGTAGGAGTGAAGGTCTAGACCTTTGATTTCTAAGATGTAGAATACTCCTATAGAAATTCTCCCTCAGTGCATATCAGCAATTTGTAATTTGTAGTCTTATATAGTTAACTGGGGCACTGAAAGATTAAATAATCTGCCCGTGTTCACAAAATTATATGTGTTAAGAGGCAGAACCCAAGTAATTCTGACTCCGAGGTCAGTTCTTGCTCTCTAATGCAACCTTAGGTGGTTAGACAATAGTAAAGAATTATTGTACCTAGATTAAGGAAGATTATAATTCTTATTTACTCTGCAGTAGTTAGACCACATTAGGAGTATTGTGTTCAATTCACAATCTCTTCTTTTAAGCAAAGTATTGTGATACTAACTTGTGGTCAAGAAATCATGAAGGAGAGAAAGAGTTGAAAGAATGGGACATGTCTAGCTTGGAAAAGGGAAGTCTTCAGGTGGGTATCATTGAAACATTTGAAGGGCTGTGTGTGAAAGATCAAACACATATCTCATGTTAAGTTTAATTTAATGAACATTTGCTGTGTGCCTGCGTTTTGCCATGTAGTGGTGTGCTATGCTGCTCTGAAGGCAGACTTAGAAGCAAGCAACAAAACTGAGAGGGAGATTTTGGCTCAATATAAGGAATTTTATTTTTTTCTAATAGAGCTTCCCCAACATAGAATAAATGCACTGAAAATTATTGAGCTTTCTCTCCCCGGAACTTTTCAAGCAGAGGCAGACTCTTTCAGGAATGATATAAAAGCGAATCTTGCCTTACCTGCAAGGTTGGATCAGAAAAGAGACTTCTGCTGAAGTTCAGAGAAATAGCAGTAGCACTCAGTGGATTTGGATGAGTGGAGGCTTTAAGAGACAGGATGACTAAACTTTTAAATCATCCCACTCTATTTTTAGACAAATAAATAGGAGTGCTGCCCACTCTAAGCATTTGACTGATTATTTAGAAATTAAATGAAGTTGTTATGATAGTAGCATGTTACTAGCTTGAATATTTTATTTGCACCCCCTCCCCCCTTGTAAAAACATATATATATATATATATATATATATATATACATAATATATGCATTTATTAAAAGCTCTTCCAAAGCTAGTTATTAGAGGATATCTAAAAACTAAATTACTGGATATTTAGTCTTCTTTTTTTCCTTGTAAACAAAAGAGGGGATATTTTATCCAGATTACAACAAAAAAAGTCTGTTTTCTTTTTCTGTTTTCAGTTATTAAAAAATAGACATACCTTGACGTGGCAATGATTTAGAGAGCCTAGGTATTAGAAACTAGTGAAAAGTTAAAAAAAAAGTCTTGGTTTTAACAGAGCTTATTACACAAAATCTGTTCAGATATTCCATGCGTTCTCCCCAGAAATACCAACATTGTATAGTATAATCAAATTATATAGATGTTTATTAAGCCCCTATTATCTGCAGAAAATTGTATTAGTGTCCAGAGGAGAAACAAAATTTAGATAGACCGATTAGAGCTGATAGTCTGGTAAGAAATTGGACCCTTCTTGTTAACCTCTCGTGCATCTTTTTCCCTTGACTCCATCGTATATCAAATTAAAGAGTGCAGGCTTTTTGGTTCAGAAGTGACCAGAATTAATACCCTGTTTTCTTCGTTTTGCAAGATTTGCATTAAAAATTCATCAAGTTCTATAGTACTATATCTGCAAAAGAAGACATCAGAGAATTAGGAATTTTATGGTGAGTAATGTATGGAGTGGTGCTGCTTAGGTTGCTATAACCGTCAACTCTCTTTTCCCAGGGAGACCCGGCGCCTATTGGAGAGAATAGTGTATAAGCCTGGCTATCCCAAATCCATCGTATCAGTTGCACGCTGGTACCTGCTGAGACATTTGCATGCCAAAGATGATTATGAACTAATTGATGTAAGTAATTGATTTATTTCAGGGCAGTTCATTTCTCACTTAATGATTTTAGCATTAAATTTTGTAATCCTCCTATTAAAAAAATATATACATGCAATACTGGCAAATAAACTACATCTACTGTGGAATGTCTAAAAGGTCCAGGAGTATTCATACACCAGTCACAAGTTAAACTTTTCAGTTGCCATCTTGCCATGAATCATGAGAAATTCCCATCTGACTAATAACGGAATAATGGGTTTGGTATTCGTTGAGCATAGTTCATTTCTGTTTATTTCTGCTATTAAGCGGTGATGACAGAGTGTGTATAAATACGTGTACGGTGGTGGGAGTTGGACAGGGGGTCTGTTGGTAAGTGAGCACAAGAATCAGGGAGAAAACGAAGAGCAAACGAGCCTGGACCCTTAAGACAGGGAAGTGGTGATAGACACTGACATTCCTTATAACGTTTGAGCCTCCACATTTGATTGAAGGGGAGAATAAATGTTTTATACTCTGCATTTAAAGGGAAGCCTTTCAAATGATATTGAATCTGATGTTTTCATTGGATATCACATTATTGGGAGAAAAATTGTTGTTTTACTTTTGCTTTATTTTGGGGAAGATGAAAAAGTCAGTAAGTTTTAAGCTTTTTTAAATCATCAGAGGTTACCATGTATGTGTTTTTATTGAGCTTTCGCACCACAATACAAAGCAAGATATGCTGTAATAAAGATAGCATGAGAGGGTTTTTTTAAAATATATACTAAAATGAAGCTGCCTTAGCTGTGTTTAAAAATAATTAAAAGAACATAGTAGTGCTAATATTTGAAATGAGCTATTGTGGGACAAACCACTTTAAAATTTTACCAGGCTTAATAGAAATAAGCTGTGTCAATTAATGGCAAACGCTAAGAATCTAGAGCCTGTAGCTAATGGAACTTGTAGTAAGAAAATCTTTTAGCTGCTCCAACTGATTTTGAAGCTGATTTAGAATTCTGTGTTAAAGAAGCTTGTTTTCTTCTGAAGGAAGCAATTTTAAAGTCTCCTTTCTGGTTTTCTATCTTTACAAAGTGGAGAGAAGGAATTTTTAAATGGGATGTGAAGTTTAATATGGTAATAGACAATTATTTTCAGTAGTAAACCAGGAGAAACAGGAAGGTAAATGAGTTGGTACTGTACCACTATTGATATCACCACTGTTACGTTGTCTCACCAGATACCTGTGTTGCCCATTATTGCAACATGCATATCATTTTTGCCTGTAGGGTCAAAGGCTCAGAAAAATGACCTAATAAAATGTGTTCAGTCTAGAATTAATATTGTTACTTGTTAATATAATGAAAGGAAAGGAAAATTATATAAAATTTGAAAAGATATATGAAAAAACTTAAAAGTGCAAAAACCGCTGAATTTTTTGAGGGTAACATGTAAGAAATGCTAGTTTTAAGAAAAAGACAGCATATTTTAGTGGGAAGTGTATCATGTTAAAAATGAAAACACCTAATAGTTTTCTGCTATTATGTTGTTATTCAGTCATTTTCAGTTGTGTCAGACTTTTCATGACCTCAGTTGGGATTTTCTTGGCAAAGATGCTGGAATAGTTTACCATTTCCTTCTCCTGCTCATTTTGCAGATGGGGATCTAAGGCAAACAGTGTTAAGGCCCAGAAGGCCAGATTTGAACTCAGGAAGATGTCTTCCTTACAGGCCCAGAGCTCTATGTTCTGTGGTGCCATCTAGCTGCCCCACTAGGATTATACCAGTAACTATTCTGGATGACCAAGCAAGCCACTTAATGGTTTTGTAGGATAGACTTAGAGAGGCTGTAATTTTTACTCTGCCTGCCTTATGGAGTGCCTGTGAAGAAATGAGATGTTTGTTAAAAGGGGGAACCAAATATTTACTTATTTTATACAAAAACTGGGGTTAAGTCCTGAGGGGAATTTTTTTTTTTTTAAGATGAACTCTTCCCACAAAGGGCTCAGTTTATTAGAGATTAATCATAGAATCTCAGTTGTAAGGAACTACAGAAGTTGTCTAATCAATTTCGTATCTAAGGAGGACATACAGTCCTAAGGAGGACTTCAAGCTTCTGCTTTAAGGATCTCCACTGGCTGGAAACTCACTATAAGTCAGTCCATTCCACTTTGAGGCAACTATAACGGGAATTTTATTTTGTCTTCTTTTGTCTAGCCAAAAGCTGCAATTGTTACAGCTCTACTGTTGCTCCTAGTTCTGCCTTCTGTAGCCGTATTGAAACAAATCTAATTCCTTTTCCATGTGACAGTCCTTCAAACACTTGAAAGCAGCATTTATATTCCCCCCACTTCAGTCTTTAAATATCTCCAGTTCCTTTGATTTTTTTCCCTTGTTTTGAACATTACATTTTGTATTAATGCAGCCTAAAATTGCACCAGCTCTTTTTTTGGCTTCAACCATCACACTGTCAACATTGAAGTTCACGAAAATAAAACTTTAAAATTTTTCATTTATTAAACTAGTATCTATTTAGCTATGTAATAATAATTTGGGGGGGTTACAATCCCTTCAGACCCCTCCCTGACCCACCTTTCCGAGTTCCATAAACTTTCTCCCTTTCACACAGAGGATTATAAAGTCTGCCTCTTTTTGTTCCTTGCATACAGTCTATGTATTCAGTGTATCACAAATGCCATACAGCAGAGCATAGACAGCCAATCTCTGTGCCTTGTGCCATGATCTTCTCCTTTCCCTCACAACGCCTTGAATGCATTCCTTCCTCACTCATGCTTCTTCGGCCTCTAGCTTCCATTAAAGCTTTGTTCAAATGCCCTCTTCTAAAGGAAGCCTTTCCTAATTCTCCTATCATTAGTAACTCCCCCTGAAGTGCTATCCCACTTACTTTGTTTATGGATCCTGGGGCAGCTATTCAAATCTCACCTCGGACACTTGACACTCACTAGCTGTGTGAGCTTGGGCAAGTCACTTAACCCCAATTACCTCATCCTGGGTCATCTCCAGTCATCCTGATGAATATCTGGTCACTGGATTCAGATGGCTCTGGAGGAGAAGTGAGGCTGGTGACCTGCACACCCCTCCCTCACTCAAAACAAAGTCATCTCTCTGATGGCATGGTCTTCTTTGGCAACGAAGGACAAACACACACACACACACACACACACACACACACACACACATTTATTTAGCACTGTGATAGGCGCTGGGAATACAAGTATGAGAAGGAAACAATCCCTGCTCACATGACACTTAACATAAAATGTGTTGAATTACATCTTCATCCTGTACTTGTGTAGCTGATCTTTTTGAATCAAAGTGTAGAACTGTATGTATATCTCTATTCTCTACTATTCTTATTAAGTTAAAAGACTAAGAAGGTGCAGATTCCATCATAGAGCATGCTAGGTGTTCTTTCAGCTTTGTTGTCCTCAAATTGGATAACATGGTGTCTGTGATAAACATTCGTCCAAGTATTTAACTTTAATGGATCTGTGACCTGTGAGGGTCATACATAGTCCAGCCGTGCTTTGAACTGTGTGCTTCTTATGCATCTCTTCTCAGAGATCCAGGGTGCTTGAGGCCTTCCTTTCTAGGTCCTTTAACATTCCATGGGTATTCCAGTGCAGTACTCAGGCTATGAATCTCTTCTCATTCACTGCTGGCTAACCTCCATTTCTTGGTTAACATATTTTTTTAATCACTTTTTAGATAACATTAGTTGCCTTAATATACTGCGGCATATTATCTGCCCTTTGTGTCTCTAGTGGCCTAGTACCAGTGGGTCATTGGCAGTTTTGATTCCTTAGAGATTCTGATGTTTCATGGCTCAATGCCATTTAGAATCACTGGAAACATATTGGTGTTTTTAAAAAAATAGTTTTTTGTTTCAGGAAGTATTTGGCATTGTTGACAAAAGCACTGCAGTTTTCCAAGTACAATCCAGGCCATTCTTTTCCTCCTAATCCTTTCTGGGCTTGGTTCATTGTCTGCTCTCTCTGCCCAAACTGATGCTGCTATACTGATGGACTAACTCACTCTATCCCGCTGCATATCATGGTCTGGCATCCTTCACTCATTTTATGTGTGGATTACTAGGCTAAACTCTTATTAAGAAGCTTCTGTCTGCATGTGTAATATTCTGGGATAATTATAGGATCATTGAATCATTCTGTGTTGTCTCTGTATTAGTCTTATGTCATCTTAACATTTGCATAGTGAAGCATATGTTGGAAGGAAGATCTTAAGGCTATGTAGACATGTCAAATGCTTTTTTAAAAAACTTGATGTATTTTGTTTTGATATAACAGGCATCCCAAGAAACCTACATTACTAAATGCATTCCCCAAAAACATTTAGGCAAAACAGCATGAATAAGGCTGATACTCCATACCACTCCCTTAAACTTCCCTGTTTCTGTTGAGGGCCACTGTCCTTTTAGTCACTCAGATTCTTTAGGCCTTGACTCTCCACTCCCTTCCCCAAATAGCCTGTTTTCAAGTCTCAGTGAATCTACCATAATTTTTTCTGGGCTTGGTTCATTGTCTGCTCTCTCCCCAAATTACGTGTACTGATGGATTAACTCAACAGTCTGTGCTGCTGCATCCTGGTCTGGCATCCTTCCCCCACTTTATGTGTGGATTCCTTAAAATCTGTCTACTTTTTTCTACTCCAGCACCCACCTCTATATTTTTGGATATGTGGTAGCCTCTTTGTTGGAATCTCTGCTTCCAATTTCTCCTCTTGATCTCTCTTTCCCACAAATCCTAAAATAATTTTCCTAAAGCAAAAGCCTAACCATATCCCTCTCCTGCTTGAAGACCTTCATTGTCTCCTCATTGTCTCTGGGGTGAAATGTCAGTGCCCTGGCTTGACATTTAAAGCCCTTCCCAGTCTGCATTTAGACTCGTTTTTTAGACTTATTCCACATTACCTCCTTTTACACACTCTATTTTCCAGCCAAACTGATTTGCTGTTCTCCAGATTTGCACTGTCTCCCACCTCCACACCTTTGCACAGACTGTTCTCTATTATTTTTGGTTCTTAGAGAAATACAGAATTAAAGTTTGGGTAGATTATCTGCCTTCAAAAACCTTAACTTTGGTGATAAACATGCAATTAATCTGTTCAGAGAAAAGCATGGAACTAACATAATTCAATAATTAGATTGAAGAATAGGTTGGGAATTCTGTATTTTGTGGAATATGTGGAAATATGGAGTACTTGCTAGAAAAGTCACAGACACTGAATTAATGATTTTTTTTATTAATATGACAGATTTTGGACTTCAAGAGCCAGATTGGCCACCAGCTAAGAAATGAAAAGAGGGAGGGAAATCCTAGTGTTAATTACAGAACTAACCAAGTAAAACTTTTTAGCTATACAGACAATTCTCATTTTATGTAAATTCATATTTCCTAAATTTGACTTGACATAAAGAATTCTGAAATTTGCATTCCAAAAAAACACATCAATAACTTTACTGTACAGTACTTTGCTTTCCTGCTCTCCTCCCTTGCCTTGGCTCAGCACTTCTGGCCTCGAACTCTCTTCTCCCCTTAAAAAAACCTTGCAAAACCCAGTCCCTCCATGTGAAAGCTATGAGACCACCACCTTAACCACCACCACAGGATTGGGAGCTTGGCTTGAGACCTCTGGCACCAAGAAAGAAGACCTTTGCCCCACTCTGCCTTCTGTGTCTGTGCTATGAGTCTGTCTTTGGCCCCTGAATGTCACTCATCCACCCCTGTCCTGTGTCTGTATCTGTCTGTGTCCACCCCCCTGTGTCTGCCCCATGCATCTTCTTCCTCTTGCTTCAGGAGCTTGGCTGGCTCTGGCCCCCACAGAGCTTTGAACCATGTACCAGCTCCTTCCCTTCACAGGTTCGTGGCTCCTTTCCTCCCTCCCTTCCCCATTGCTGCAGGCAGATTCACATCACATACTAGAGGTTTGTGAGATGAGGTCCACTTATGAAAAGGGAGAACTGTCTGTCTCTGAAAAGAACAAGTGGAGGCAGCTTCGTGGAATGAACATTTGACTCTAATGTGCTTCACTGTCTGGTGTTAGTACAGTTTAAAAATATCTCTCTTTGGCTGAACAGACCGACTCAACAGAATGACGACACTTTCCTATTGATTTTGTTCTTGTATAGCCTGATACTCTTCCTATCAGTGTCTAATGTTTACTAATTATGAAAATAGCGAACTTTGTCACTTTATAAGACCTTGTAACAGTCTCTCTGTGGTTTTTCATCCCAGATGCTTGTAGATAATGCCAAAGTCCATGGAGATATCAGAGCACTAGAACTGAATCAGAAGTTGTCGTCGTCATCGTCATCATCAAAATGACAGGGATTGGTTATATTCGTTGAATTAAAAGAAACCATCAGTGGAATTGAGGAACAAATCCAGTCTTTCTCCCAAAGCACCATTCGGAGGCCCTCCACCTCCCTCGCTATTCTACTTTTAATCCAGAACCATTTATATAAATATTCTCTCCCCATACCACCTTGAGGTGGAATCTCTCAGAAACCCCTTGCCTGTCTTTAATTTGGAAAATTCTCGTTCTTTCTATTCAAGAGAAAAGTTTGCAGTGAGAAGAAAATATACTTGCCTGTCTAGTTCTGCAGCAGCAGCTAAGAAGAATGCATGAATAATGTTTTTTTGTGTCTTCAGTGCTACAGAACACTTTTTGCAATAAAGCCTTAATAACCATCCTCTAAATGATATGCAAAGACATAAAGAAATTAGCACAATTCAGATGTTTTATTGTAACATGCTTCTATGTGATATGTCCTGACAATTGTAAGATAATTACTTTTATACGCAGTAGAATTCAGTACAACCCCAAGCAAAAGCTAAGTAATACAAGCATTTAAACTATTTTGTTACAAGTTCATATTGGATTCTGTGCAAGAAGCATAAGTGTAAAGGTGCAGATGCATCTTAAATTGCTACTATGTACGTATGTATACATATACATATGTATGTGTGTGTGTGTGTGTGTGCGTATGTATATATATTTAGTAATCCTTAGATCTGTGGCTGTTTTAAATTGTTCACTTGAAAGAATTTTTGAAGACTTTTTTTTTTTTTTTGGTGGGTCAGGGTTAGGGTGGGGTAGGAAGCATGACTGCTTACGAATATCTAATCATGACAATTTCTTGACTTTGTGAAGGCAAGTATTCTTCCTTAAATGAAATAAAACCATGGCCTGTTTTTAGCACCATGAGCCGATGATCTCAGAGTGTCATATTTAGAAATTTGAAATATTAGATGTTTCCATTATTTTCATTTGCTTAGGTTTTATACTTTTGTGGAAAGTATATTTGCATTTTTAAAGTATTTATTTTAAGCAATTCAGTTTCCTTATTCCTTTATATTCTTGCTTTTAAAAATGTTTTACCTATTTGCTGACATTTCATTTATTTTAGTTATCTATGTAATTCTACCAATCATGTACTAAATATGGCAGTACTATAGATGTAATTTTCCAAGTCAACAGGCTTACATTATTTTATGTGAAGTGCTATGAATTAATGTTGAATTTCTGAATTACAAATTGTACTTCAGTAAGAGCAACTTTTTATTGCGAATTTGTATACAGTGCTATATTACTAATAAAGACTGAAGGATAAAGTGGTAAAAATGATATCAATTATATTGCAAAAACTTTAGAGTCAACCCAAGAAATTCTGCTTTTGGCAGAAAAGTTTAATTCAGCACTCTCCTCTACTCAGGTTCCTTTCAGCCCTTTGACTTTAAGAACTTCTTCAGTAACGTCTTCGAAGGACATTGTGGATTCACTGTGCTGAGATCCCATAAATTCATGTTATAGTCTAAATGTTGGATAAATATCTATTAAAAATATAAACCATTACCCTCCACTGGAGTATAAAATATCCTCTTATTAAAAGGCATATTTAGAATGTACAAAACATGATTTGGAGGTGAAATTAAGCTTTAAACTAGTTCAATCCCCTCCTTTTATCAGAGGAAGAAACAGGCCCCAAAAGATGAAATGACCTGTCCCCAAGCCTATACCTATAGTAGAAAGCAGAAGCAAGATTTGGATCCAGGGCTTCTGACTTTGCAGAGTAGTGAGGGTTAGTATAGGATCATAGGTCTGAAGCTGGAAGAGACCTCAGAAATTATTTAACTCCCTTGTATTTTATGAATGAAGATGGCCAAGGAAGTTAAGTTGACTTGCCCGTAATCACACAATTGATTGGTTGTTGTCCTTTGTTCTCAGAGAAGACCAAAATGACATCACTGTGATAAAGTGAAGTTTCAGTGTGTCCAGCTGTGGTTGATCAGACCAATATGAACTTGGAATGCTGTACCACAGATTAGGTGCAGATTGTCTGTGTGAACATTTAAGGTGGATACTCCAAATCTGTGCATCCTACATTTCCTTTGTGCTGTCTTAATTCTGCTTCACTCATAGAGCACAGCACCCTTTTTGATGTGGGCACTCCATGCCAAGCAGTCCTGTGCCAGTGTTTCCCATGTTGGCACAATCAAATCCAAAGTTCTTGAGAGAGACCTTGAGAATGTCCTTGTATCGCTTCTGACCATCATGTGATTGCCTGCCCCATGTGAGTTCTCCATAAAATAGTCTTTTTAGCAAGTGTACCTTTTGCATGCAAGCAATGTGGCCAGCCCATCGGAGTTACACTCAAGCATAGTTTGAAAGCTTGGCAGTTTCGTTTGAGTAAGGACCATTCTATAAAGGTAAAGGAAATAGACTGTCCTGCGACAATCACAGGAGAGTCTCTCTGTTAGTCATTGCTGGTACGATTCTTGGTAGAGTCCTTAATAGGTTGATCCTTCACCTGGAAGGTGGTCATATACCTGACAGCCAGTGTGGCTTCAGAAAGGGCTGAGGAACAGTCGATAGGTGTTTGCTGCCCAACAAGTCCAGGAGAAATGACAGGAGCAGAACAGAGGTCTGTACACAATGCTTGTAGATCTGATCAAGGCCTTTGGCACTGTTAGTTGTGAGGGCTTATGGAAAATTATGTCAAAATTTGGTTGCCCCAAGAAGTTCATCAGTATTGTACGTCAATTTAATGATGGCATGTTTGCCCAGGTTCTGGATAATGGACAATGCTCTCGTGCTACACCCAGTCATCAATGGAGTGAAACAGGGCTGTGTGCTTGCTCCCATGCTTTTTAGCATGATGTTGTCAGCCATGTTGTCAAATGCTTTCCATGAGGATGAACATGGCATCAAAGTCAACTATCATACTGGTAGTAAATTCTTCAATTTGAAAAGGCTCCGAGCCAAGACCAAAGTGGAGGGAATTACACAGTAAGTGTCAAAGGTAGGATGTAAACCTAGGTCCTCTGACTTCAGCGATAGGTGTTTTTTCCACCCTACCATTTTTCCTTTACCACTGATAATTTGATTGTTGTTTTCTCTTTGTTCTGATTTTGAACTGAAAATGCATCTCTAGGAAGGCAGATGTATTTCTTATAAAACCTCAAGAGGAAGGAAGGAAAGCCATCTAATCCAACCAATACCTGAACAAGAATCCTTTTCGCAACATTTGAGAAGCTGTTACCTAGCCTTTGCATGGAAACATAAAGTGATGGGGAGCTCACTACTTTTTGAGACATTCTATTTTTGGATAGTTGATTGTCACAGTCTTCCACATACTGAGCTGAAATCTCCTTTCCTGTGACTTCTTTTGCTTTTAATTCTGCCTTCTGATGCCCACCTCTGTCTCTTTTTTCCTCTCCCTTTCCTTCTCCCTCTCCTCCTCTTCCTCTTTCCCTTTTGTGAGTCTTAGGGCTCACTAAAAGTGCTTCCTAGAAAGTTGATAGACTGAAATAAAGAAGGTCCAGTCCAAGGAAGGAAGAAAATACTCTAAAACTGGTTTGAGGACCCTTTCAAGGATGTGTTAATCATCTTGCAGTGTGGTAGGCGCTGGCGATATAAAAAGGCAAAGTCTCCTCAAGAAACATATGTTGTGGGAGAATGGAATCTCTTTATTATGACGATTACAAGATAAGTAAATGTGCAAAATCCAAAGCAAGCAGTGTTAGCCTTGGAATACTCAAGGTTCTGGTTTCATTTACCTTGGTAGAATACTAACTGTGGACTGGGCAGCACACAGTATTCCTTAAGACTGAAATTATTCCTGTAGCAGCCACTAGAGGGGGGAACAAGATTATGGATGTGAAGGTACTCTGTAAACTAAAGCACATCAGGTTGCACCACATTGACATTATTAAACCTAATGACATGTCCAGCTTCTCAGAGGTTCCAACCTCCCCTGCCCAAGATACATCTGCTGATAGTGGAAAGTTGATTGGAACAACTTAGGAATTTGAGACTTGGTTCAAATCCTACCTCAGGTACTGGTTTTGAGCATGAGTAATTAATCCCTCTGAGAACCGTTTCCTTAGCTTGAAAATTGAGATAATACTTTTGTCTGCAGAGGAATGTGCCATTGTAATTTTGCGCAGTGGCAAGAGTCTTAGCCCTGGAATCAAGACCTGACTTTAGATCTTTCCTCTGATCCTATCTGTATGAATTTGGGCAATTCACATCCTCTTTGGGTCTAGGTTTCATCTGTATAATGAGGGAATTGGGCTAGATGTCTCTGAGGCCCCTCCTGACTCAGGATCCATGATCCCAATGTAATATTCCTTTGAAAGTGTATCTTCCCTTCCTAAACTTGATGCTAATTAGACTTTCATAATTGTTTTTTTGACTTTACGGGAGCCCAGAGTAGTGAGAAAAAAAAATTAATGAGTTGACAGATTTTTACTATTAGGATTCCTCTGATAATTTGTAGTTTTATGTCTTTATAACAGTTTAAAAATATATATATTGAAGGATATAACTCCCCCTGCATTTTTTTTTAAACATCTTGTCACTTAAAACATAGTACATGACTCTTTTGTGAAATTGGTAGGAAGTAAGGTAGGCCAAGGGCAGTGTATGACAGTGGAAGAGCTCTGGATCTGGTCAAAGAACCTGGGTTTGAATCTTTACTTAATGTCCTGTGGGACCATACGCAAATCACTGAATCTCCCTGGGTCTTTGTTTTCTTATCTATAAAGGGAGAGGCATAGACTAAATGATTTGTAGTAGAGACCTCTTTCTACTTTAAATCCAGTTATCTTAAAGCTTCTGTTTTTGACAAAGGATGGAGGACAGAAAATGAGATTAAGATTGGTGTATGACCTTCAACGTGTATACACTACGATGTGTTTTAATATGTATACGCTATGATGGGCATGTCATGTTCTTCATTGTTTTGATCAGTAATCAAAGTTCATCCTGTCAGGATTCTTCCCCACATTTGATGTTAAACCAATTAAAGAACTGCTTTATGGCATAAATTCCATTATCTCTGACAGCACTCACAAAATTATTCTGAATTACCCCTAGAAATCATAATCAGTGAGAATACCAATCTTTCAGAAGCACTTTGTCATGGAGATGATGAAAGTATTCATTCTCTCGATGACTAGTCTAATATTCTTAGCCTACCACTTAGAGCATATTATCAGCACCACAGTTGAATAGGCACCTTGTTTAAAATTAACTCTCTTTAAAATCATACTATATTAAATATATCATAGAATTGACTACCCATTAAACCCAAAAGGGAGTCAGCAGGGGGACAGAAGGAAAGATACCATATGGACTCAAGCAGAATTAGAGTGCAAGTGGATCTACTTCAATAATATGCTGTCAAGGGAAGTACCTATTCTGCCCAATGAGCCCTCCATACTTATGTCTTCTAGTGGGATCCGTTTTGAATTTTGATTCCGCACTTAAGAATGCAATGGTATACCAAGCCCAGGTATTCAATATCTTGAGTAATCAGGATGGTAAAGAAATTTGAAACCATGCCATGTAAGGAGGGGTTGAAGGAACTGAGTGGAGATACTTAACCTCAAAAGGAACTTTGGGGGGAATATGATTGAAATAAGCTATAGTTAAGTTACACGTGAAGTTATGTGAAGAAAGATTAGATTTATCCTTCTTGGCCTCAAAACTAGGACCAATGTTAGGAAATTACATGGAGGCAGATCTGAGTTCTATATAAGGAAATACTTCTTAACTAAGGCTGTTCAGAAATAGAAGGGATTAAGCACTATCCACTCAAGTGTATAATGAGTTCCTGGTCACTGGAGGAAGGGTTATAATTTATCAGGGATGTTAGAGAAAGGAGTCAAGCTTCAGGTAAGAAGCCAGATGATATTAGAATCCCCTCTGATGCTAGGATCCTATGGGAATCTATCCAAAGAGCTAGAAACCTTGCTATAGATTTAAACTTTTTTTCATAAGCAACTAAGGCATAATTTGATATGTCCATTTGTTTTCCATTTCTCTTACTAGATGACTGATCTACTTCCTTTTCCAGTGATGTGTTTCCTAGATGATATCCTGGATGTCGCTTCTAAAATACAATTCATATCTGTGGGCTGCTTGGCCTCACCATACATCTGTCTAGTGCTTTTTGGGTCCCCTACAACTTTAACTTGGGAGATTACAGTGTTCCAAGATTTGTAACCATTTAGCATAACTGGAAGAACGTTGGTGTTAAAAATATGAGTTTGATTCAAAGAACAGTTAATTTCAATATTATATAAACTTCTTGCAAAAATAGGAAAATGTGGAGTTCTATAAAGTTATTTCTATGAAAAAAACATAATTTTGATGCCTAAACCAGGGAGAGCCAAAAAGATAAAGAAAATTAGAGAACACTATCTAATGAATATAGAGGCAAAACTTTTAAATAAAATATTAGCAAAGAGACCACAGCAACATACCACAATATATCACATTATGGTCATGTTGGATTTATTCCAGTAAGGTTGGGTTCAATCTTAGGAAAACTATCAACACAGTAAACCATTTTGATAATAATAACAACAAAAATTACATGATTACATCAATAGATACAGCAAAAGCTTTTGACAAAACTATCCATTTCTGGGTTTTTTTTTTAAAATCACAAGAATAAATGTACCTTTATTTAACTTGGCAAGTAGCATCTATCTAAAACCAAAAGCTAGCTTTATAGATAATGGAAGTTAACTATAGGGCCTTTCCAGTATTACTGCGGTAAAGTAAGGATATTACACTATCACCACTACTATTTCATTTAGTGCTAGAAGTGCTAGCAATAAGACCAAAAAAAAGAAAGAAAGAAAGAAATTGAGTCAGTAAGTATAGCCAAAGAGAAAGCAAGGATCTTTTTTAGATAATTTAGAGAACCTCAAAGATTATCAACTAAAATTGGCCAAAACAATAAATTTAGCAAAGTTGCAGTATATGAAGTAAATCAACATAAATCATCAGCATTGTTATGTAAAACCCAGCAAAGACATAAAGAGAAATTCTATTTAAGATAACTACAGAATGTTTAGATACTCAAAAGTTTGCCTGCCAAGACACACAAAGGAAAGGAACTATATGAATATAATTGTAAAACACTTTACACAAATACAGACCTAAATAACTAGAGAAATATTAATTGATCATGTGTAGGCTAAATCAACATGATAAAAATGACAAAACTACCTAAACTAATTTACTAATTTAGTGCCATGCCAGTTAAACTACCAAAGGATCACTTAGTAGAGCTAGAAAAAAAAATAGATACATCTTAAGGAAGAAAAAGTAAAAAATCTTCAGGGAAATTGCAAAGGAAAAAAGTAGGGAAATCTAGCAGCACTAGATCTTAATCTATACTAAAACTCAGTAATCATCAAGAGAATTTGGTACTGGGTAAGAAATTAAGAGGTTAATAGAACGGATTAAGTATACAACATAGAGAAGCAAATGAGCACAGTAGTCTAGTGTTCAATAATCCCCAGATCTCAGCTATTGGGACAAGATTTCACTATTCACCAAAAACTGTTGGGAAAATTGGAAAGCAGTCTGACAGAAACTAGATATAGAGCAACACCTCATACCACATATCAAGACCAGTCTTAAATGGGTACATTATGCAGACATAAAGGGTTATATCATAAATTAGAGGAGTAAGGAAGAAATTATCCTTCAGATATTTGAGTAGAGGAAGGGTTCATAACTGAATGAGGCATAGAGAGGATCATACAAGATAAAAAAGACAATTTTAATTACATTCAATTAAAAAGTTTCTATACAAATAAAACCAATGCAAGAGAAACAGTTAATCAGGAGAAAATCTTTGCAGTAAGTTTCTCTATTAAGGGTCCCATTTCCAAAATATGTATGGAACTGATTTGCATTTAAAATGAATCATTCTCCAGTTGATAAGTGATCAAAGAGATGTACAGGAAATTTTTAGAGGAAGAAATCCAAGCCTTCAATAGCCTTATGAAAAAACACTTCACATTACTAACAATTAGAGAAATACACATTAAAACAGCTCTCAGGTTCCACCTCACACCCATTAGATTGGCAAAGTTGCCAAAAAGGAAAATGACAAATGTTAGAGATGTTGTAGGAAAAAAATGCCTTGTTGGTGGAGCTGTGAATTAGCCTACCTATTTTGGAAAGCAATTTGGAATTATGTCCTCAAAGTTACAAAGTATGCATATGTTTTGACCCAAAAGAGATCAAAGAAAGAGGAAAGGAACCCATATGCAAAAACATTTATAGCAGCCCTTTTTGTAGTTGTAAAAAACTGGAAACTAAGGGAGTGCACATCAGTTAAGGAAGTACTGCACAAATTATGAATGTGTTGGAACACTATTGTGCTATAAGAAATGATGAAAAGGATGGTCCCTGAAAGTCGTGGGAAAACATGCAAACTGATGCATTGTGAAATAAATAGAACCAGGAGAATGACTTATGCAACAACATCATAAAAGATAATCAACTTTCAAAGACTCTGATCAATACTATGGCCAAAAATATGATTTTTGAAAACTAATGGTGAAGCTCCTAATAGAAAGGCAATGGAAAGAACTGGAGCCAAGATGGCAGAGTAAAGGCAGCTACTTGCCTGAGCTCTATCCCAAATCATCCAAATACCTTTAAATAATGACTCTAAACAAATTCTAGAGTGGCAGAACCCACACCTAGACAGAGGGCACATGGTGAGCTGAATATGAAGGGAGAATACCTAAAAAAAAAAAATTACTGTTGAATGAAAGGTACTAGGAGTAAGAGAAAAGGAGAGATAGAATGTACCAAATCATCTCACATACAAGAGGGAAGAAAGAGATTTTACAATGGAGACCAAGAGGGGAGAGATGAAAAGAAATAATTGAGCCTTACTGTCATGAGATTTGGCTTAAAGAGAGAATAGCACACACTCAGTTGGATATGGAAATCTATTTTACCCTGCAGGAAGGCAAGGGGGAAGGAGATAGGAGAGGGAAAATAAGAAAAGGCACAGCAAATTGGAGAAAGGGATAATCAAACACTATAAGGGGATAAAGCAAACACTATTGTGAGAGGACAGGTCAAAAAAGAGAATGGAATAAATGAAGGGCAAGATAGGACAGAGGGAAATATATCTTCTACAACATAAATATTATGGAAGTGTTTTGCATTGTTACACATGTGTGGCCTATATTGAATTGCTTGTTTTCTCAATGAGGGGAGGGAGGGAGGGAGAGAATATGGAACTCAAAGCTTTAAGAATGAATGGTAAAAATTGTTTTAAAATGCAACTGGAAATTAAGCTATACAGACAATGGAGTATAGAAATATATTTTGCCTTACAGGAAAATAGAGGGAAAAGGAGATGGAATAAGGGTGGGTAATAGAAGGGAGGACAGACTGGAGGAAGGGGTGGATGGAGTGCATGCTGTCCTGGGGTGAGGGTTGGGGAGAGATGGGGAGAAAATTTTGAATTAAAATTCCTGTGGAAGTGAATGTTAAGAACTGAAAATAAATAAATTATATATTTTTTTTAAAAAAGGAAAAGAAAAACATGACCTAGAAAATAGATCCAGGAGAGATAATTTGAAAATTATTGGACTACCTGAAAATTATGATAAAAAAAATAGGCTAAGACTTCATCTTTCAAGAAATTAGCAAGGAAGACTGTCCTGATATTCTAAAACCAGAGGGTAATATAGAAATGGAAAGAATTCACTAATCACCTCCTGAAAGACATCCCAAAATAAAATCCCCAAACTCCCAGGAATATTATAGCCAAATTTCAGAGCTCCAAGGTTAAGGGGAAAATATTGCAAGAAGTCAGAAAGAAACAATTCAATTATCATGGAGCCATAGTCAGGATAACACAAAATGTAGCAGCTTCTACATTAAAGGATCAGAGGGCTTGGAATATGATATTCTGGAAGGCAAAGGAGCTAGGATTACAAACAAGAATCACCTACCCAGCAAAACCAAGTATAATCCTTTGCAGCGGGGAGGGAAGTGGACATTCAATGAAATAGAGGATTTACAAGCATTCTTGATAAAAAACACCAGAGCTGCATAGAAAATTTGACTTTTAAATATAAAACTCAAGAGAAGCATAAAAAGGTAAACAGGAAAGAGAAATCATAAGGGACTTAATAAGGTTAAACTGTTTACATTTTTACATGAGAAGACAATACTTGTAACTCATGAGAACTTTCTCATTATTAGGGCAGTTAGAAGGAGTATATATTGACAGAGGGCACAGGTGTGAGCTGAATATGAAGAGATGATACCTTTAAAAATAAAATTAAGGGGTAAGAAAGGAATGTACTGGGAGAAAAGGAAAGGGAGAGGTTGAATGGGGTAAATCATCTCATATAAAAGAAGTAGAAAAAAGCCTTTACAGTGGAGGGGAAAATGGGGGAGGTGAAGGGGCTATGAGTGAACCTTATTCTCATCATAATTGGCTTAAAGAAAGAATAGCATACATACTCAAACAGATATAGAAATCTATCTTAGATTTCTAAATCTGTCTTAGAGGGAAAGGGGATAAGAGAAGGGGGTGGTGATAGAAGGGAGGGCAGATTGGGGAGGAGATAATCAAAAGCAAACATTTTTGAGGAGGAACAAGATGAAAGGGGAGAGAGAATAAACAGGGGTGAGGGGAATAGGATGGAAGGAAATATAATTAGCAATAATAACTGTGAAAAAAATTTTGAAGCAAGTTTCTCTGATAAAGACCTCATTTCTCAACATATAGAGAACTGAGTCAAAGAGTCATTCCTCAATTGATAAATGATCAAAGATATGAACAGTCTTCAGATGAAGCAATCAAAGCTGTTTATAGACATATAAAAATGCTCTAGCTCACTACTGATTGGAGAAATGCAAATTAAAACAATTCTGAGTTACTTCCTCATACCTATTAGATTGGCTAATAAGACAGAAAAGGAAAAATGACAAATGGTGGAGAAATGTGGGAAAAATGAGACATTAATGCCCTGTTGGTGGAGTTGTAAACTGATTCAACTATTCTGTAGAGCAATTTGGAGCTATGCCCAAAGGGCTGTAAAACCATACATACCTTTTGAACTAGCAATACCACTGCTAGGTCTGTATCCCAAAAGAGATAAGAGAAAAAAACAAAAAGGACCTATATGTACAAAAATATTCATAGCAGCTCTTTTCTTGTGGCAAAGAATAGGAAATTGACAGGATCCCCATCATTTGGGAAATGGTTGAACAAATTGTGGTATGTGATTAAGATGGAATACTATTGTGCTATAAGAAATGATGAGCAGGATGTTCTCAGAAAAACCAGAAAAGACTTACGTGAACTCCTTGTTCAAAGTAATAGTAATATTGTAAGATGATCAGTTGTGAATGAGTTAGCTATTCTTAGCAATACAATGATCCAAGACAACTCTGAAGGATTTATGATGAAAAATGCTATCCATCTTCAGAGAAAGAACTGGTGGTGTCTGAATACAGATTGAAGTATACTTTTTTAAACTTTATTTTTCTTGAGTTTTTTGGGGGGTTCAGTTTTCTTGCACAATGTGACTATTATGGAAATGTTTTGTACGACTACACATGTACAACCTATATCAAATTGCTTGCCTTCTCAATGGGGGTGGAGTGAGGAGGGAAGAAAGGAAAGAATTTGGAACTCATAGTTTTAAAAATGAATATTAAAAATTGTTTTTACATGTAACTGGGGAGAAATAAAATATTAAATAAATTGAAAAAAAAGAGATGGACTCAAGATACAGAATGAGATGCATATGTTTTACATGGCCAACGTGGGGAATTTGTTTTGCTTGACTGTGCATATTTGTTACAAGTGGTTTTTTCTTTTCCTTTTTCGATTGGAGGAGGATGAAAGGGAGAAAAAAAGTGTCAATAGAAGAAAGCTAAAACAACTATAGGTTTGTGTGTTTGGAAACAGCTTGAGATCATTAAAATGCTATACAATTTATTAAGCATAGTTCAACCTGCACTTTTCATCCTGTTCATTATCTATCTGTATATATGTACATATAATCAAAGCTTTTGACATCATTATCATTTCCCTATTACTCCTCTCACCTGTTTGCCTTTGCTTAAAACCACAACAAAAACAAACAAACAAAAAAGCACCTTTGAGGTACCACCTCACACCAATTAGATTGGCTAATATGACAGAAAAGGAAAATTCAGTTCAATTCAATCAACATTTATTAAACACTTACTATGTATCAGTCACTATGCTAAGCTCTAGGGACACAAAAAATAAAAACAAAGATTATCTCTGTTCTCAAGTGGTTACAATCCACCTGAGGAAGACAAGACAAAAAGAAAGCTAGAAGGAAGAGGGGAGAGAATCATCAGGGATATTTGGCTCAGGGATATCATGTTTCTTGGAGTCTAAACCAAACAGAGCTGCTGATGGAAAGTGGAGAGTGAGCAGGAAAGTTCAGATTCCAGCCCTTTTGAGCTCCACCCTTCAGTCTTTCAATCAGAGGGGAAAGGAGGTTGAGAAAATTGAGAAGGTATTGAGAGCGTCCAAAGCTGAGTTAATCAGCATGATGATGAGATTTCAGATGATCACTTATCCAGGGTGGGGCATCATGTTCCACAGAATCCAAACCAAGAACAGTTGCTGATGGAAATGACAAATACCAAAGGGTTTGTGGGAAAAGAGGTCTGTTGGTGGAGCTGTGAACTAATTCAGCCATACTGGAAAACAATTTGGACTTATGCTCAAAAAACTATTAAACTGTGCATACCCTTTGATGCAGTGATTCTGTTACTAGGTCTCTACCTCCAAAGACATCAAAGAAAGAGGAAAAGGACTTACAGGTAGACAAACTATGTGATGGCAAAGAATTGGAAATTGAGAAGATGCCTATCATTTGGGGATAGACTCCACAAGTTATAGTAAATGGTATATGATATAGACTGTTGTACTATCAGAAATAATGAAGGGATTAGTTCCAGAAAACCTTGGAAGACTTGTATGAACTAGGGGAAAATAAAGTGGCAGAACCAGGAGAACAATTTTTTTTAATTTGTATAGTAACAGCAATATTGTAAACATAATCAACTTTGAAAGACAGTAACTGATCGATAAAATGACCAACTACAATTCCAGGGACTCATAATGAAATATTGTATCCATCTCCACATAGAGAACTCAGAATACGGATTAAGGCAGCTGTTCTTGGGGGTGGGGGTACATCGTTAACATGAAAATATTTTTTGCATGACTATACATGTTTTTCACCTTCTCAGTGGTTAAGGGAGGGGAAAGGGGAAAGAATTTGGAGTGGAACGTTATCTATTTATGTGTGTGTGTGTGTATGCAGTTAAGCAAATTAAAAAATCAGTATATTAGCCATGTCTGGGAGGCATGATTTGCCATTAGTCCTTTAAAAGCATAATTAGTTGCTGCTCTGATCAGAAATGTGATGACTATAATAAATGTTGTTGTACATTGTGGCCATGGTGTATATAAGCATTTATATAAAGTATATAAATTTCAAACAGGAGTTTGTTACATAGTTTGCATAAATACGCATATATAATATATATATTTAAAATTTAACCAAGTAGTAACAAAATTGCCTTGAATCCCCTTATAAATTTCTTAGCATTTTCTTTGAATCATTTTAGAATGTTTTATTGATATTCTTTTTCTTTTTCCATATCTCTACTACTACTCAATACCTCCCCCAGTAAGTTCTACCCCCCAAATCATAGATCCCTTCCCTTGTAACAAATATAGTCTGGTGAAACAAATTTTCATTGGCTATACATGTCTAAACATGCTTGTCTCAATTCTGCACATCCAGTATATTACTTCTCTGCCAAGAGGAGGGTAGCATGTTTCATCAGTTTTCTGGACTTGTTATTGCATTGATCTAATTTCTGAAGTCTTTCAAAGTTGTTTTCCTTAAGTTATTTTGGTCACTGTGTAAATTTTTCTCCTGGTTCTACTCATTTCCCTTTACATCAGTTCATACAAGACTTTTCAACTCAATCCTTCATATTTGTCACTTTTTATGGCATAATAATGCATTACATGCATAAATAATGTATGCCATTCCTCAGTTGATGGGTGTCCCCTTTGTTTCTAGTTCTACGTTATAACAAACAATGCTGCTATAAATATTTGTGCCTTTTAAATTCTCCCCTCAGTCAGGATCTCGGTTCCAATGAAGAAGATTATTAGAACCAGTGGCTCTTAATTTTCATAAACAGCTTTTGTGGAAACTGTTTTGAAGGCAGCCACTGTAGAACCATTTTGAAATTACTCTGTCCTACATTTTATAAGGACTAAGAGGGGAAAAAAGCCTTCCTTAAAAAGATTTATAATGGGAAGGTGGAGCCAGGATGGCAGAGTAAAAAGCAGGTGCTCCCCTGAGCTCTCCCCCAAAGCCTTCCAAATAACTGTAAAAAATGACTCTAAAAAAATTCTACAGCTACAGAACCCACATAATGACACAGTGAAACAAATTCCCAGCCCAAGACAACCTGGAAAGTCAAGAGGAAGTGTCTTTCACACCAGGCAGAAAGAGGAATGCATTCTAGCATGGGCCATATTGGTATAGACAGGCTGGAGCAGGCCATAGGGGACTGAATCAATGGCAGCTATGGCAGTTTCCAGACTTCTCAACCTCCAAACCCCCAAAAAGTCAGTAGGAAACTCTATGGGATTTGGGTGAAAAAGGAATGCACAGTCTGGCTGGGTTTAGCCCTAGCCCCAGGGTGGTGGGGGTGGTAGTGGTGGTAAGTGGTGGCAGTGGTGGCAGCAGCAGTGGCAGAGGCTGTTTCTGGACCTGTGGGCCCATAGACAGTGGGGGAATAGAGCAGCTGTTACAAAATCCCGGAAGCCTGGGGCAGTACACACACTCCTACCCCCAACCCCACGGGAAGCAGAGTCCTACCTTGACAAAGAATTAAAAAGTCAAGTGTTTGACTGGGAAGATGAGTAAACATCATAAAAGAATTCAGACTATGGAATCTTACTTTGGTGGCAAGGAAGATCAGGGCACCAGAGGAGGAAAACAGAGTCAAAGTTCCTACAGCAAAAGCCTCCAAAAGGAACATGAGTTGGTCACAGGCCATGGAGGAGCTCAAAAAGGATTTTGAAAATCCTTTTGCAAGAGAAGTAGCAGAAAAATTAGGAAGAGAAATGAGAGTGATGCAAGAAAATTATGAAAATCAAGTCAACAGCTTGCTAAAGGAGACCCCAAAAATACTGAAGAAAATAACACTTTAAAAAGTAGACTAACCCAAACGGCAAAAGAAGTTCAAAAAACCAATGAGGAGAAGAAATCCTTAAAAAGCAGAATAGGTCAAATAGAAAAGGAGGTCCAAAAGCTCACTGAATGAAATAATTCCCTCAAAATTGGAATGGAGCAAATGGAAACTAATGACTTTATGACAAATCAAGAAATTATAAAATAGAATCAAAACAATGCAAAAATAGAAGACAATGTGATTTCTAATTCTCACTGGAAAAACCATTGACCTTGAAAATGGATCCAGGAGACATAATTTAAAAATTGTTGGATTACCTGAAAGCCATGATAAAAAAAAAATAGTCTAGATATCATCTTTCAAGAAATTATCAAGGAAAACTGCCCTGATATTCTAGAACCAGACAGTAAAATAGAAATTAAAAGTATCCACTGATTGCCCCTGGAAAGAGATCCCTAAAGGAAAGCTCCAAGGAATATTGTAGCCAAATTCTAGAGTTCCTAAGTCAAGGAGAAAATATCACAAGCAGCCAGAAAGAAACAATTTGAGTACTGTGGAAATACAATCAGGATAACACAAGATCTAGCACCTTCTACATTAAGGGATCAAAGGGCGTGGAATATGATATTTTTAAGGTCAGAGGAGCTAGGATTAAAACCCAGTATAATATACCCAGCAAAGTGAGTATAATCCTTCAGAGGAAAAATGGACATTCAGTGAAACAGAGGCATTTCAAGCTTTCTTAATTTTTTCATTCTTTTGGTTTTGTTTTGTAATTTCTTGGTTTCTCATATAGTCATTAGGTTCCATCTGCTCCATTCTAATTTTTAAAGAACTATTTTCTTCAGTGAGATTTTGAATCCCCTTTTCTATTTGACTAATTCTGCTTTTCAAAGCATTCTTCTCAATGGCTTTTTGGACCTCTTTTGCCATTTGAGTTAGTCTATTTTTAAAGATGTAATTTCCTCAGCATTTTTTTGGTTCTCCTTTAGCAAGCTGTTGACTTGCTTTTGATGATTTTCTTACAAAGCTCTCATTTCTCTTCCCAGTTTTTCCTCCACCTCTCTTACTTGATTTTCAAAATCCTTTTTGAGCTCTTCCATGGCCTGAGACCATTGCATATTTATTTTGGAGGTTTTGGATGCAGAAACCTTGATTTTTATGTCTTCCTCTGATGGTAAGCATTGTTCTTCCTCATCTAAAAGGATGGAAGAAAATACCTGTTCACTAAGAAAGTAACCTTCTGTAATCTTATTTTTCCCTCTTTTGGGGCATTTTCCCAGCAAGTTACTTGACTTTTGAGTCCTTTGTCAAGTGGAGGGTATACTCTAGGGACTTATAAGTTCTCAGTTCCTCCAGGGTGGCACAATCAAGGGACGGGAATTTACTCCTCTCCTGGCCTGCGTTCTGATCTGGAAGCAACCACAAGCTTTTCTGCCCAGGATCTGTGAGTAGAATTCCCTCTCCTGAGCCTCCACCAGCTCCACCATGCAGTGCTCCTTCTCACCCCAGGATCACCACTCAGGGCTGAGATCCAGATCAGTACCTCAATTCCCCCAGGGTCTTTAAGCCAAGGGCTCCTAAAATGGACGTTGCAGTTGCCTGGGGCTGCCTGAGCCTGGGGTTAGGGCAGGACCTCACCCAAGTGAATTAGTTTTCTCACTGACCTTTGACACTGTCTTTGACATTTGCGGGGATCCGGGAACCGCAGCTGCTGCCTGAGATTCCACATCCCAGCCTACTCTAGTCCTGTCCCTGCTGTGCTGCTTGGCCAAGGCTGTGTTGTGCTCTGTTCCAAGCCCAGTGCAATAGACTTTTCCTTTCAACCTTCCAGGATGCCTTGGGCTGGAAATCTCTATCATTCTGTCATTTTGTGGCTTCTGCTGTTCTAGAATTTGTTTAAAGTCATTTTTTATAGGTATCTTATGGATTGTGGGGAGAGAGCTTCCACAAGTTCTTTCTTCTACTCTGCCATTTTGGTTGCACCTCCCTTTCAAGAATTCTTGCTGAAAAGATCAGAGCTGAATAGAAAATTTAGCTTTCAAATACAAGAATTAAGAGAAGCATGAAAAGGTTAACAGGAAAGAGAAATCATAAGGGAATTGTTAAAGTTGAACTGTTTATATTCCTACGTGAAAAGATGATTTGTGTAACTCTTGAGACTTTTCTCAGTATTAGGGCAGTTGGAGGAAATAGATTAGATAGATAGATAGATAGATAGACAAACAGACAGACAGACAGACAGACAGATAGACAGACAGATAGATAAATGTGTGTGTTCATCCTTTGTTGCTGAAGAAGACCATGCCATCAGAGAAATAATGACATGACTTGCACTTGACTTTGTTTTGAGTGAGGGAGGGCTGTGCAAGTCACCAGCCTCACTTCTCCTCCAGAGCCATCTGAATCCAGTGACCAGATATTCATCAGGATGACTGGAGATGACCCATAATGAGGCAATTAGGGTTAAGTGACTTGCCCAAGGTCACACAGCTAGTGAGTGTCAAGTGTCTGAGGTGAGATTTGAACTCAGATCCTCCTGACTCCTGCACTGGTACCCTATCCACTGCACCACCTAGCTGCCCCTAGATAGATAAATGACACAGGGTGAGCTGAATATGAAGGGGTGATATCTAAAAAATAAAATTAAGGAGTGAGAGAGAATATATTGGGAGGAGAAAGTAAGAGATAGAATGGGGTAAATTATCTCACATAAAAGAGGCAATGGAGGGGAAGGGGGGGAGATGAGAAGGAATGAGTGAACCTTACTCTCATTGGATTTGACTTAAGGAGGGAATAACATACATACTCAATTGGATATCTTACCCTATAGGAAAGTGGGGGTGAAGGGGATAAGAGAGAGGAGATGACAGGAGGGAGGGCAGATTTGGGGAAGCAAACACTTTTGAAAAGGGACAGGGTCAAAGGAGAAAATGGAATAAGTGGGGGGTGGAATAGGATGGAGGGAAATGGTCTTTCACAATATGACTATAATGAAAATGTTTTGCATAACTACACATGTATAATCTATATTGAATTGCTTGCCTTCTCAATGAGGGTAGGTGGGGAGGGAAGAAGGGAGAGAATTTAGAACTCAAAGTTTAAAAAACAAATGTTAAAAAATTGTTTTTACATGCAACTGGGAAATAAGATATATAGGCAATGGGGTATAGAAATCTATCTTGCTCTTCAAGAAAGTAAAGGAGAAGGGGACAAAATGCGGGAATGATAAAAGAGAGGTCAGACTTGGGGAGGGGATAATCAGAATGCATACCATCTGGAGGTGGGGGAGGGCAAAGATGGGGAGAAAGTTTGGAATTCAAAATCTTGTGGAAATGAACGTTGAAAACTAAAAATAAATAAATTTAAATCTTAAAAAAAGATTAAAACAAATTTATAATGATTCAATATCATTTAAGAGTAAATACCTTTTTCTGTATTATCAGACAAATAATTCCTTTCATCAACAGTCCCCAAACACAATATTTTTCCTTTTTACACCTCTGAAGTATCCACCACTGTTGATTCCTTCTTCTTGAGGTCTTTCTTCTGATAACTTTTAAGTAGATAGAGGTCATAAAGATATCACCTTTCCAAGTTGCCTAAATACCATTCCAAAGGGATTGAGTTAGAGCTGGAACCATATATGAGCCTGGAATCTTTTGGTCCAAGTAATTTTGACTAACCTGGTTATTCCTCTGAGGTAGAACCAGAAACAAGATTAGACAGTGATTGAGAAGAGCAGAAGTTTAGTCAGAAAGGCATTAACAGGCTGAGACATGACAGTAACAGCAGTACCAGCAGCCTGCAGCGAGCTGGACAGCTGCTGGCAGGTACAGAGTTCAGTCAAACATAAGGATTATTAGGTACAACCCAAGGTGCACACAAACAATGCAGTCAAGACAAGATAAATAACAGACAAGAGAACATATGGAACATAGATCCCAGAAGCAAGAAAAAAGCCACTGGTAGATCTTCAAATATAGTCATGGGAATGAACCTTTATCCTGCTTGAGTCTTTTTTTTTTCTTCCTTAGGTCAATAATGTGTTAGAGAATGTAGAAAGAAATGCAAAGTCTCTTTTACCAATAGAGGGAGCTCAGAAGAGAACTGGAGGCAGGGAAGTGGAGCAGAGGGTATAGTAAGTGGCTCTGGAGTAAGGAAGACTTTTCTTCCTGAGTTCAAATATGGCCTCAGACATTTATTAGTTGTGTGACCTTGAGCAAGTCACTTAACCCTGTTTGCCTCGGTTTCCTCATCTGTAAAATGAGTTGGAGAAGGAAATGGCAAAGTACTCCAATATCTTTGCCAAGAAAACCCCATTGAGGTCACAAGCAGTTGGACATGACTGAAAACAACTGATTAACATTGTAAGAGAGTTCATGCACTAGTAGCATTACTATTTTGGAATGGAAATGTTACTATGCTGACTATACACCTGCGCAGTAGAAGTCCTCCAGCTAGAAATCCAGCAGAGGTGTTTATCCTTCCCTCCCCCTAGGGAGTTAGGTTTTGATGCCCAAACTGGAACATACTCAAAACCTCCAACTGAAGTAATGACTTTTACTCACAGAGCCCTACCTTCTCATTCGCACTTTTGTTTTTTTTTTTTTTGCAAAAGGGAAAGAAATTAAATCTGCAGGGCTTATGGGAGAAACAAAAACAAACCAAAACACCAGGCTTTTGTCTCCAGGTGCCTCGGGGCTCTGCCATCAGCTCTGCTTTGCTGAAAAAATAAATTTCTCACTCTTATAAAAGTCCTTTTATTCCTTCACTTTTATAAACTGCATGCAATAACCATCTAAAATCTGAATAAAAGGCCATGAGGATTTTTCTGATAACACAGTAAATGAAATAAGACATCTAGAGAAGTCTTTTCCTCTAGCTGCAATGGTTTGTCTGGTAGCTCTAGAGAATGAGGAGCAAATCAGAGGTACATTAGAGCTGGATCTTGCAGGCAGGAGAGCTGATTGTCAAATTTTCAGTGTGAGAATTTATGTCTTGGAAATCAGAAAACCTATAAATTCTATTTAAAAAATCAGAAAATCTATAAATAAATTGATTTATTATTTATTGTTGATTATCTTTAAAGGGAGGAACTAATAATGCCAATTAAACTTAAATGTTTCTCATGGGTTCTTTTTCTATTTTTTTGGAGAACCAGTTGTTAAACGTTTACCCACACTCCTGGAAAATAATAATTTACACACTTCTTAGTGGCTATGAGAGAATCTACTTCTTCCTGGGTAGAGAAAGGGTGGACTGAAGTCCCTCACCATTCCTAGCTGATACTTAATTGTTGATCTAGAATGATCTTCTCACCCTCTCCAAGTCAGTTTGAGCCTGTTCAAAATCAAGGTCACCTGGGTGACCTGGGTGAGATTTTCCAGAATTCCCTGGGTCAAAGGACCTTGGAATTGACCTGGGTGTTTTAGGTATTTTGTCCTATGTCAATTCCAAGGTCCTTAGATGCAGGGAATTCTGGGAAGTCTTCTTAACCAACGGGGATTCAATTTCTCAAGCCCTGAGTTTTAATGGCAATACCTGTGATCGTGGGAAATCCTTTAGCCTGGGTCTTATAGGTGGAAATAAGTGGGAAACTTGTCAGTCTGAAGAGGGGAATGAGGGATTGTGAGCAGGGGAGTGCTTAAGAAGTGATAAATTATTTGTAGGTCTCTAATGTAAACTCCAAATTGTATCTTTCCTTCAAAATGTTAAACATGTTAATTAGTGATAAAAAACAATCATGTCTCTTTGGGCTTTATATCATCTTCATTTTTTAACATATCTCTCCCCCATCCCCTACACAGCAAGGCATCTCTTGTAACAAAGAAATAGGCAGCTCAGCAAAACCATCATATTCCCACCTGATAGTAACATTGGATCTTGAAAAGAAAGGGAAGGAAGGGAATTTTTTCATCTCTTCTTTGGAGTCTACGCAAGGGGCGCTCTGAAAAAATAAAGCAGGACATACTTTTGAGTTTAATCTACATTAATAACATTTGTCCATCACTTTCTTAAGTTGAGACAATCAACAAAACAATAAATCAGCCCTGGTTTGTAGCATTTGCAGATTTCTGAGGTGTGCATTTCTACTCTGAAAAATCAAGAACCAGCTCCTGAGAGTGGTATGAGTTAGTTCCAGCAGATCTCTGAGCCAAGGTTGGTAATCAGAGACTTATTTGGACAGATAACCCTTCCTATTTTCATTCAAAGATCTATTTTTCTTGAAAGCATGAAGGAGTAGAAAAATTTGCTTAGTGAGATTCAATTTCACACACTGGAAATTAGTGTACTAGACAATCCTGCAGCTGTTTCCAGGTACTACCATCACCACCTGGTAGCATTCTCTAAACTGTAGAAACCATGCCCAATAGGAAATCAATCTTTTCCAGAGTGCTACCATTTCCATCTCACACCTTGAAAGAAAGAACAAAAATAAACGTTAATTGAATTTTTTAAATGTCAAGATAGGTATCACTTGGGTCCTGTGTGTATCTGAAGCTGTCTGACTTGACTATTTGTTTCAGAGAATTTTGTAGTTTCGTCAGGGGGAGCCCTTTGAAAAATTACAAATGACAGATTTTTTTTTTTTTAATCATCCATACCTGGTCCTATCTCCCATTAGCATCCCTTCTTCTTCCCTCCTCCCACAGGTTCTCACCCTCTAGCTCCAGTTGGATTCCTAAAGTTTCTCTCCCCCTAGGGCCAAATAATTCTTCTTAGGGTAAGAGATGATAAAGAACTAAAGTCTTAAGCCCCAGATATATTTGCATTTGAATAAAGGAAGGATCCTTATAATCCTCTAAGAATCTTGGAGAAAAGAAATAAATAGGTAGAATTGAGTATGTGACAGATTTTCAGCAAAGCGCTTTTGTTGGGGTTGAGAACCCATGGAACACTCCTCAGATTACATAATGAAAGTGACTGCTTATTCTATCTGCTAATTCTCACATAATTTCATATAGGCAAGAAGCTGTGAACAATGTGTTCTTCCCTGGGAAATAAACATTTGCTATCTAGATGCTAAGAGCATCTTTCAGAAGGGCTTTTTGGCTTGTTTTAATGGTCAAGGCTTATGGAGGAAATAACCCCAACTGGACATTAGCATCAGTTCCTCTCCCCTATATCAACGATCATATTTTTTCTAGCACCATTAGCTTTCCGCCCTTGGGCCAAGGGCAAAGGAGTTCATTTAAGCTAGTGAGTTGACAGTTTTCCCCCAGGAGGAATCTATTGTTTTTATCTTCATCCCTTCTGGTGCTTTTGTCTATTTCTGGGATTGTTTCAAGATGAAGTATTTATTTTTAGTGGTTTACTTTGGACCTCTTAGGACTCAGATATTTGCAAATCCTGCTTAGAATGAAAAGTGGAGGAACTGGAATATCTGAGAGGATGATTACCATTTCTACTATAGGGAGGGGAACAAAAGACCCAGTGTTTGCCAACAAAGATACCAGAGAGTTGTTCCTTCCTGTCCTGTTTCTAAACTGTCTACGATAGACCCTATGTTAGCCATGTGCCAATAGGACTTACTATACCACAATGCTATGGACCTAAGGCATAGGTATTGATTGGAGGCAAGGAAGAATTGTTGGAAGAAGGCATGAGAAATATGAAGAAAAGATAAAGCTGTTTCTTTGTTATGGTAACAAAAAGAAAAAATATCAGTTGTTAGAGGAGTGCAAAGGGTTCCTGAGTATAGTGACTGGGCTGTGGAAGCCTTCAGTGCTAATTGGAACACACAGATACAAGGACAGGTTGCTGAGAACAGATACAGATCAGGCATTAGGAGGGATAGCAAATACAAAGGAGATATCTGGACACTGCGTTAGGTGAAATTTCCAGCTCTGCTCATGCTATTGAGACTTTCCTTATTGGTGTTGTGAGCTCATTTAGATGCAGAAAAAGGTTGACTCAGAATGAAGGGAGGGGCTCTCCTTGTATCCATTTCTTTGCTAATTGGAATTTAGATGTTCTGGGGTGGTTCTGTGTGTTAAAGCTGCACAGTATCTTGTTCTGGTTACCCTGACCATCGCCCTCTCTCTTCTAGTCAGTATAGCAAGTTCATAAGTAGCCGGTATAAAGTAACAATAGTAGAAAGTAAGATTTCAAAGGGGAATCTAGAAATTATCTACAGACTGTCCCACAAGGAAGCATAAAAGGTTACCTGCAAACTGTCTCATAAGTTAGGGGAGCATAAGTGCCACTGGAAAATATCTCATAAATTAACTAAAGCCATATCCTGAGACTCTGGGCTGAATCAGGGGATGCCAACGAAGCTTTATGGTAACAGCCTCTCAGTTCTTCTGTCTATAACTAGTCTATAAGCCTCAGATAAGCTCCAGACATGAGCAGTAAGGCCAGCAGAACTCCAACAAATGTTGTGGTAATGAATTAATCCTAAGGAGTTGCTGATAACTTTGAGATGATGTGGATATGTTGACCCTCTGATGGCAAGGGTAATAATTTATCCATCCCTTCCCCCAAACCCTATAAAAAATAGCAGCCAAACTCCTGCCCCACCCCCAGCACTCTTTTATCTGCTGTGGGTCCATGTTGTCCAACTACTTCCCAACTCCAATCCTTGACTTTCTGTGCCTTTCACCCTCTCTATTCTCATCCCCATGCTCCCTGCCTCCCTTACCATCCTGTCCTCCTTCCCCATTCCATACTGAGATTAACCAATGCTTTGGGGAGATCTAGAGTTGCCCTCCTTTTCCTAAAGTCCTGATTTTAAAAATTCAGTCTCTTGAGGGACATTGCTGATAATGAGATTGGACTTTCTTGTTCAGATCCCACCCAGGTGGGGAAGCCACTCAGGTTTGGGGGGGATAAACACTTTGAATAGATTGCCCAACATTGGGGGTAACTTAGAAGGAAATGACATAATCAAAGTTCATTTGAATAGGTTCAGCCTTCATTGTAACATTTATTCTCTCTGTAACCAATTAGAGTTGATTGCCACCCTCTGGAACACCCCTCTTCCAATGTCTTTGGTCTAAGAGGCACATGACCAAATGGTCATTCTTTTATTAAAATACTGGTATTATTAATAAAATGATTAAATTACTCAGAAATTATGTCTCTCAAACTTTTTAAATGCCATAGTACCCTACCCTTTGTCCCTGTACTTTCTGTGCCTTATCAAAGTGTGATTGAAAGATTACTCCTCATTTGATGCTACTTTGGCCTTTTCTGGTGAGTATGCAAAGAATGAGCTGTGCTTAACCCTGAACTGACCCAGAGGGACCCTCTTTGTGGTTTCATTCCCTTAGCCACTGTAATTACATAAATTAATTAGCAATTTCATCTGGCTTAGGTCAGTACCCTGGTAATTTAGGTTCAATATTGAAATGAAAGGAGCAACTAGTAAATCATTAACAAGTAAATAGTTAACAAATAGAGATGTACTTAGCCACCATGGGAAGATATTCAACAGGAATAGAAGTGGACAATACCTTGAATTGATTCATCTGAGTGATGCTCCCTTGCTTAAGTCCACCATGATGCCCCAGCCAATCATCAGAGAATCTTGGGAGCTCCTCTTGGCTTCCTTGTACTCAGGTGGTAAGAAAGTGATGTCAATAGTCTGAGCCTACTGAGTTTTGAGGAAAATCTCTGATACTTTTTAAGGAAAAACTAGCCTAACTTACATGGTCGTGGGGGAATCCTGGGGGCACTGGGAGAACTTGGGGAGGGTGGTTAAAATATTCTTCTCCTACACATATTGTAGAGGCCAGGCTTAGTAGTGAAAGTTTTGAGATTAGAATGAAACGAGACACTCACTCATAGGCTAACAGCAAAAAGATTACTTAGCTTTGGCATGGAATGGGTATTTAGTAAGGCTACAACACTGATTCATATGGATATGACTGAGTAGTTTCAGTACCTTTGGAGGAAAAAGTAGCTTAGCCTGCTTGAGGTAGGACTGACTCTAAGATAGCCCCATATACATGAAGGATCCCAGGGAGTAATGTTGCTATGATGGATACAAGTTCCATTACTGTTTGTTCTTCACATCTTAGAACAAATATGCTTTATGTTCATTAGGAGCTGGTTGCATGCAGGTGAGCAGAATACTCCTAGGGTAGAGCTAGAAACAAGACAAATTCAAACACAAAGTCATAAAGAATATTAATTATTGAGAAACCTCCACCATTTAATTCTAGGCTATGTCAATCCAGAATTGCTTGCCTACAGTAATACGGGTCACAGGTTACCCTGGAGAATATTTCAAGGTTATGTAACATTTCCCTTATCAGTGAAAGGGGATGGGTCGAAGTGGTGGAACCTACAATTTCCAGAAAAGATGATGAGGTAAGGTGAATGGTGGAAGAGAAAGGCACCCTATGTAGGCTTATAATTTAAATGTGGTAAGATGCTGGTTTTGTCATCTCTTCAGGGACAGACTGACCACGTTGTGCTTTTATAAAATGATCAGTTTTACTGAGATAATTTTTGGATCTATGTATAAATAAATATTTAATTAATTAAGAAAGCCCCTCAGGAAGTTCACGTTGGAACAGAGTACTAGCGGTAGACCCCATCTATGCAGTTATGTATGGAGAAGCATAAATCCTGCCTCCCTACTTATGTATCCCAAATGCAAAAGGGTCTCTGTTATGTTGAAGTATCTTCTTCTGAGAATGCTTTTGAATCGAACCTACACTGTTCTCTAAACTGTTACAAAGCCCCCTGAAACACACCCAAAAGACAACACACCCTGAAAATCCGGCAAACTCTATCCATTGTCATCTTTTACCACTAGATCCATCTCTTGTCTTTAGAGCCATTCATTACATGAGGTCATGCTGTAGCTATACCATGATGTAGCCTCTGATGGGTACAAAACCTTAATGTAAACTCTGGTGTAGTCTGGTTTGCCACTGGTCAAAGTAAAGTACTTCCTCTAAGGTCTCCAAAGTGCATTTGACTGCCAAATATTAAGTTCTCCAACAGTAAGTTGAAAGCAATGGCCAACCAGATTCTTCATATAGCTAACACGTTTAATTGAATGGCACAAGAAATTATATTAATAAAAAAAGACAACTGAAAAAATGCATATATGGAAACAGTCTCAGAAATTTATTTTTATAAGAAACATAGAACTCAATCCAATTTTATTCTCTGCCCAGGGAGAAGACATCAGAAGTATTTCCTTTTTTGGTTTCCAGGACCAATAAAGGAAGGCATGGGGTATAAACTTCAACAGGGTCCTAGAAACTTGTTAATGAGCTCAGTGATTAGGAAATTAGGCAGATTTCATTACTTTCCTTGCTTCCTTCCAGGTGGTACAATTCTATTTTCTTGTTAATCTCAATGCTTGTGGAGAAGACACAATTAATCACTATGAAGAAGACCCCTGAATTTTATGTCTAAATAAAATAATGTTTCTAAACATTTTACATGATGAATTAACTTGGATTTTTTTCTGAGATGGAAGACAGAAGGAGGTTTAGGGAAATTAATCTTTCTCCAATGATTAATTGGAGAATTAATTAAACTATTTAATAAAAATTATTAATTAATATTAGTGCTAATATTAATTAACATTATTATAAATAACAAACAAGTTTATTATTTTGTTATTTAATATTCATTATCTATTATTTATTTACTTCTTTTCTTAAAAACTATTTATAATATAAATTATAAATAATAAAATATATTAATAATTAATATTAATAGTCATTAATATTAAGAATTTAATTAATAATGAAATTAAACTAGAGAACTAATTAAACCATTTAATAAAGAAAATACATTCATTCATCCTACATTTATTGAACACCAACTATATACAATATAGTAGGTTACAAACTGTCAAGGATACAAAAAAAAAGAAGGCCTGGTTGCTGCTCTCAAGGAGTTTACAGTCTAGTAAGGGTAGGAGGAGAGGAAGCAAGCATTTCTTCAGTGCCTACTTTGTGCCAAGCACTGTACTAAGCACTTTACAAATACTATCTTATTTGATTCTCCTAATAACCCTATGAGGTAGGTGCTATTATTATTCCCATTTTACAGTTGAGGAAACTGAGGCAAACAGAGGTTAAGTGACTTGCCCAGGATTCTGCAGTCAGTATTTGAGATTAAATTTCAGTTTAGGTCTTCTTCACTCCAGGCCTAGCAAGCCCCCTAGCCACTGCACTGACTATGCTGAAACATGGACATGAATAACTATAACACAGAGTTTAATATAAAAGTGCATTAAGAGAGGTACAAAGTGGTCAGCGGTTATACAGAGGCTTTTCAGTGGTGAGGAGCATGAAGGAGGTTGGTAACTGAGATGGCCTTTGCAAGATGGAGAGAAATTGGAAAGGTAGAGTTGGGGAGGAGAGAGTGAACATTCCAGAGGCAAACAATAGCATAAAAAACCAAAACATTTTTCCTGGGTAAATTCCCACTTCCATAGGCACATAGAGAGCACTGATTAATATTGGGAATAGGAATGTTTTAGGTTTCATGACCAAAAAAATCATTCAAAAAACCCTTTGCCTCTTGAAAAATGAAAATTTTCTGGGCTAATAAAAACGTAAGATGCCAACCCCTAATGATAGGAAGCAATATGGTGCAGTGGAAGGGGTGTTAGATTTAGAGGCAAGGGACCTGAATGTGAAACTGAACCTGGTCACCTCCTGCAGATGTGACTTTGAGCAAACCCTGACTCAGTTTCCTCATCTGTAGAATGAGCAGGTTGGATTAGATGATCTTCAAGGCTCCTTCTAACTCCAAAATCTAGGAGCCTGTGTATTTTTTCTTTAATAAATGAACAAAAACATTCACTTCTTTCTGCCTTGCTTTATTGGCTTTTATACCTCTTTAAAAGTGTAGGTTGAAATAGAAATGTAAACAGGAGGATTCAGATATTGCATTCCTGGCTGCAGCTCTTCAGCAAACCAATAAGCACCACGGATAGAAGACAAAGAAGACGTTGGCGCCAAGGCTTACATTTCTTGAAGTTCCACTATCTTGCGATTCAACTTGTTTAGGTCTTTCTGAAATTTATATTTCTCTAACTGGATCTTTGTCGTCTGTATTTGCTGGATGGATTCAAGAGACCCACGAATCGACTGAAATCCTGGTGTGAGAACAGGTATATTTAATTTAAACCATGCCTTGGAACAGTTTTCCTTTTCCCTTTCAAACAAAGTCTTCTAGTCAGCCATCCTGCTGATTTCATTCAAAGAATGTTCAATTCCGTTAAGGCCTATCTAAAAAGGTCTGGTAATCCGTCTTCTATTTCAAGGAGATGTTTTAAATCAACAGCGCTCCAACTTGTGTCTAACTAGAGTGTGGAAATTTAATTCAATTCTGTTCACCCAAATATTACTAAATGAAACAGCTGAGTATTTTAATAAGTCTGTTGTAAACACTACTTTTCCATCTGCCAATATTTGCTGGCCAACAAGAACAGGCAATTAGAACAAATGAGATTCAGCTAAGGGGTCAACGCAGTGGAAAGAGTGCTGGATATGGAGTCAGGGTAGGCTGGGTTAAAATTCTGGCTCTGCCTCTTACTATCTCAGACAACACGACACTCTCTGGGCCTCACTTTCCTTAGCAGTAAAATGAGGGGGCTAGACTACATGGCTTTTGTTATCCCATTCAGTTCAAAATCTAGAGTCTTATGAATTTTCTCTTGATTCTAGTACAAATTTGAAGATCTTAAATAAGAGATTTAAAGACTTCTCTCTAAGTAACCATTAGGAGAGAACCTGACATAGACCAAGTAAGACAACAGTAGGGAGCAGGCAGGGTTGGATTCTCTCTTTTTAGTATGCCACCTACAAAGAGAGGCAGAAAAACCAGACAGGTTGTTAAGTTTTACCCATGACTGCACTCTGGTGGGTAGAAAAATTCACTGCATTCAAGGGAAAGCCTAGGGGTTAAAGCAGATGAAAGAGGTGGCATAAAAGACATGTAATTTAAAGCCAGGGCGCTATTCCTGACCTAAAATTAACTACTTTGCTTGGCTTTGGGGGCAGGTGTTCCGGCAATAGTCTTTGGGCCAGAAACACCTAAAGGAAACAATTTTGACAGCAAGACTTTTCCTACCCCAGAAAAAGTGATGCCCATACCTGAGAGCATAAGCGATCTTTACCTAAGTGTATTTGTTACAAGGGTTTCCTTTTTTTTCCCTCCCAGCAGTGGTGGAGGGAGAGAAAATAAAAACTCATCAGTGAAATTTAATTTAAAGAAGATAGCCGGTGATAGAATTTAAACACGAATGAGTAAGTGGGAGGACAGGAAATGGGCTGTGAGGTTATTATTCTTTGATCTCTTAAAGGATTTAGACCAGTTGATAGAGATACTCTCCAAATCACAAGTTAGAGACAGATGGCTGCTGCTCAGCACTGATCTAACGCCCTTCCTTTGCTAAAGTTAGGCTTTCAAATTAATCCTCTTTGATGTTTTCCCAGCTTGACTCTGATACCATTAACCTTTTAGGCAGAAAAATCTGTCATCCCACTGGACTTCCTAGAGTTCACTTCTTTCCTCCCTCTCTCCACCCCTCTGTCCCCCCAAAATAAAAAGGTTTGGCTGGTAGTCTCATACCACAAGCCGACTTGTTACCTGCGGTTTAATAGGAATGAGATTAAACATCTCATTTTCCTGATGCACAAACGAAGCAAAGTTTGAAACTCTCTAAGGTCCCTTCCAGATTTAAAATTCTATGACCTTGGAGAATTTAGACCAACATTCCAGAGTACAGCCTTAATAATGTGACCAGCTGTGAATGGAGGAGGTTAATTCAGAAGCCTCATACACAGTGGCATGACAGGGTCACAGACTCATCGATTCTGAGCTTAGAGGCCTTATCCTTTTTGAAAGTATAAGGAATGAGGAAATCATTTTTCAGAAGGCAGTTAGCAGAAAATAGAGAGCATTTCTGTGATTGAAGTAGGCAAACCCAGGGATCCTGAGAGGGCCTCCAGGGGTGGGGAACTTGTGGTCTTGAGGCCACATGTGGCCTTAAGTGACAGGCCTTTGACTGAATCCAAACTTCACAGAATAAATCTCCTTAATAAATGGATTTGTTCTGTAAAACTTGGACTCAGTCAAGAGGTTGCACTCAAGGACCTAAAGGTCAGGTGTGGCCTCGAGGCTGCAAGTTCCTCATCCCTGGCTAGGTTCTAGGGCCACCCTAATGTCCTTTAAAAAATTGATATTTTGTGTTTCATTGTTTAAATTTGGATTTTTAAGTTTAGTTGCTAATTTAAAAAAAAGTTTAATGTTTTGGGAGTTTTTTTGTTTGATCTGTAAAAATAATGGCCTTAACAAAGTCAGTAATCGATAACCATACAGAAAACACCTTGAGCATCCCCCTTAAGGAACTGTGTTTCCCAAGTCTAGGTAGAGAGGGATTTTTCATTAATGCATAAGTAACGCTCACCTGATTGGTATTCATTCTGGATTCTGTTTAGCTCTTCCCAGATCTGCCTTTCCACTCGATTCATCTTTTTGTACAACTTGTTTTCTGCAGACTTCACTTTGTTCAGTTCTATTTCAAATCTCTGTGGGTTCAGTAATTGTTCCGTTTTCACTATTAGATCATGCACTTTTCCTTCCAATTTGGTTTTTGTTTCTTCCTGTTAGAAGACACAGTAAAAACAAACAAGCCAAAAAATAAAACCTCCTGTGAGAAACTGTATTTGAGTACAGACACTGCGGAAAATTTGGTCACCGTAGTCAGTTTTTTCCTGTAAGCATTAATTCCAACCAAATTATGATCATTAACAGTAATCATCACTAGGCATTTATATAACATGTTAAGATTTGCAAAGCACTTTACAAATATTATCTCATTTGAGTCTCACAACCACCCTGGAAGCCAAGTAGTATAGGGATAATGTGCGTGTGTGTGTACGTGTGTGTACGTGTGCGTGCGTGTGTGTGTGTGTTTACTATCTTCACTGAAAAAGAAGAGTGAAGGTACAATTGCTCTTTCCAGGAGCACCTGGGTTTTAGAGGCTGAATGAACCAGACTTTTTCTTAAAGTGGCTGCTAAGGCAATAGTGTGTGTCCATCCTTCGTTGCTGAAGAAGACCATGCCATCAGAGAAATAACGACATGTTGACTTTATTTTGAGTGAGGGAGGGCTGTGCAGGTCACCAGCCTCACTTCTCCTCCAGAGCCATCTGAATGCAGTGACCAAATATTCATCAGGATGACTGGAGATGACCCAGGATGAGGCAATTGGGATTAAGTGACTTGCCCAAGGTCACACAGCTAGTGAGTGTCACGTGTCTAAGGCAATGAAGACTTGTGTAAAGCACTTCTGCTATTGTCTTCTGGGTCTGTAGGGGGAGTTAAATCACAGGCAGGTAATTAGAGTCCCAGCTGTTTCTGCACCTAGCTACAAAGGACGTCCAGAGTCTGTTCAGATATTTCAAAGTTCATCCTGATGGGAGGAGAAAACAGTCAGTCTCCTCATCCTCTGTAGTTTGTTGGAAGGAAACAAGCTGCATCGTGTTCAGAAATAACAATGATGATAAGGGAAAGCATTAACAGAAATAATAATAATAGCTTGCATTTATATATCACTTACTATGTACTAAGCATTTACACTTATCATCTCATTTAATCCTCACAACCACCCTGGGAAGTAGGTGCTATTACTGTCACAATTTGAATAAACAGAGGCAAACAGAGGTTAAGCTGGTTACAAAACTAATAACGTCTGAGGCTCAATTTGAACTCAGATCTCTCCTGACTCCAGACCTGGTGCACTATCCGCTGCACTACTCAGCTGCCCAATAAAGAACAATTGCAAGACTTCGGTTCAAATTTTGGTTTGGCTTGTTGCTACCTGGGTGACCCTGAGGAAGTCACTTCAACTTTTGGCCTCGGTTTCTCATTTGTAAAATGAGAACAAAGATGACCTATAAGGGTTCTTTCCAACTCAAAATCATGTCACCCAAATAAGACTTGAGGTTCTTGATAATTAGAATAGCATGTGTTTTGTAGCAATAATAAAAGAAGTTTGAGACTATTCGGTGAGTCCTGAATTCTCTTAGTCCTTAAGATTTGGGCAATATGGTCTAAGTATTACCAACCTCGTCATTGCCCAGTAATACCACAGAATCTCTATGTTAGGAAGATATTATTTAAAAAAAAATAAAATGGCTTCAATTAGGTGCAGTTTGATACAGTGTTTTAAAATTGAGGTTATAACTATAATTAATACTGAGATAAGTGATCCTGTAGGCTCTTTGCGAGCTCTGTTCAATTAAGTTTTTCATTGTCACAGCGATTTAAAAATTTCAGTACTACAGAAAAACTGGAGACAAGGTAGATGCTCTGTGATTGCAGAACAGCTGAGTCTATGTATTGTACTGTAAGAAATGATGAATTAGTACATTGAGAAAATGACTCCAATAGCGTAGTGTAACATAACATAAAGCAGATGGACTCAGATTCATTCTGATGACTGATCTTGGCCCTGAGGAACAGATGATGCAACGTTTCCTCCCTCTTAGTAGAAAGGGAAGGGCTAGAGGTATGGAGCGTTGCATATGATGTTAGTCACGGCCATTTTGTTGGTAGGTTTTGCCTGTGTGTTTGTGTTCTTACAAGAGAGGGGCTTGTGAGAAGAAGAGGAACAATTGTGGTGTAAAAATCAAAAGGTATTCAAACTTAACAGGAGCAAATAAAAATTCAGTGTTGAACATCAAACACAGGGCAAAGGTTTGTGCCAGTCCAGCTCAGTATTATTTTCCTCTGTGATATCAAAAGTCCTGTTCTAGTTTCTTAACTTATATCACTCAGTCATTGAGGTCTCTCAAAATTAAAGTGACTGCCTAGGGAAAGAACAGAGGGCTTGTTTTTTTTAATCTAAAGGAATATCAAAATAAATCTTTTCCAAAATCCTTTTTTATTTAGATGAGTTTACCTTTAACCTTTCTAGTTTATCAAAGCTCACATTTTGGGACCCGGGAGCTAATTCGAATAATGCTTTGATCGGTACCAATACCAACAGGAGAATTTCTCAAAACCAGAAAAGCTTCAGATGCAACAAAATGATTTACAGTTGAGGACTGGACTGTATCCCACTAAAACTAATTTCAGGAGACAATGGAGAGTTTCCTTTTTGGAGGGAGAGAAGGGGAGAGTTGTGGAAATAGAGGATAATTAGCCCTTTTCCCAGGAGCAATAATTAGCTTGGTATCCTGAAGGAAAAGGAGGTTATCAGAGATGCATATTCCCTTAGACTAACATTTAAGATCAGTGAAATATACTCCGAAATACTTTTTCTACGATCGGTTGGTGGACTTTGGAGCACGGATGTCTAAGTGTCTCTAATCTCCATGAGATTCTAGTTTTTTCTGGTCTAACCTCTGGCTTCTTTGAGGGAGGAGAACTGCAGCATGTAGATTACAGACTATTTACAGGACATAAAAGTGAGTTCTCCTCTGGGGAAAAAAGGCAAGACCTGAATAGAAAAGAGAACTGTTATGTCTAGCTAAAGTTTACAGGATTGACAAATCTGAAGGGCAAGACAAGAGATCAGAAATATCCAAGATGGGGGTCAGATAAGCATGAAGAAATTCTGGCAAAGTCTTAACTAAGAAGTGAGAGCTTATAGTTGGTCTTAAAAATTTTGATATGTCTGAGACAGAATTCTTTTGGGTATCATTGTGGGCTCAGTCTTTTTAAATTGGCAAAACTTTTATTAAATGCTTATTATGCACAAGTCAATGTACTAGACACTGGAGATGCAAAGACAAAAATGCAAAAATCCCTGCCCTCAAGGAGCTCACATGGGGTGGGGACAGCAGATAACCAGAAAAAGACTCAAGTAGAAGGCAGTGTTTGAGCTTTTTTCTAATTTCCCAGGCCCTCTCCAGTCATCCTGATCTATATCTGGCTACAGAGGTGAGGCTGGTGACTTTGCACAGCCCTCCTCACTTAAATCCAATTCACTTGTAAGTTATGGCATCACCTTCCTGATGTCATGGTCCTCTTGGAGAACTAAAGACGAACCATAACTTTCCCCACACTCCAGTCTAGTTTTCCTCTCCCAGCCTCTTCCATTTAGTTACTGCCTCTCCCCTCCAAACACAGTGTGCAGTGGGCTAACAGCCAGCAGACACTTACATTTTTGTCCATTTTTTGTCCATTCATTCCAATGGGAGCTGGAATTTTTGTAGTTCCTTACTATATTTCTGTAGTTCCTTACTAAAATAAGTAGTTTTCTTTCTTTGAAAAGTGAATGTTGTCTAGGAAAGAATCCATATTTCTGGCCTGGCCAACGAGGGCACTGTTTTCAGGGGCAGAGGGCTGTCAGGGGCCATGGCACATGGAGCTTGGGGCATTTGTTTCTGGTATAAGACGGATAGGTCTTGCTCCCCAGTTCATGACATGAGATGGTCATCTTTGATTGTTTCCTGTTCATTTAATGAGTGGTGAAGAAAAGCCTTTTGACTGGTTGCTTGGCTAACTGGTCAAACTGAGCTCTCTCTTTCCTGGTAGAAGTCAGGTGGGTCATTGACCACAAGGTGACTAGTGATCATGCAACATTTTTTATTTTTCCTTTTTCTGTCATCATTGCTAATGAATTATTTTTAGCCTCTTTGTGACCCCATTTAGGGTCTGGAATAGTCATTTCTTTCTCCAGCTCATTTTACAGGTAAGGAAACTGAGACAAACAAAGTTAAGTGACTTGCCCAGGGTCACACAGTTAGTAAGTGTCTGAGGCCAGATTGGAACTCAGGAAGATAATGCATTTTCTTGTCTGCAGGCACTGCACCACCCACCTGTCCTACTTGGCATATAGTAGTCTCTTAATACATATTTATTGAATGATTGATTGATCTTAAGTGAATGAGTGGGCTATGAGTATAAAAGAGCCACTGGAGCCTGGAGCTCAGATCAGTTGGCCAGCAACTGATCTTGGTAAAGAATGAAACCATGAGTAGCAACTGGGGAAACTAGCCTATTGTTATGGTTCAGTCATTTTCAATCGTGTCTGACTCTTTGTGACCCCATTTGGGGTTTTCTTGGAAAAGATATTGGAGTGGTTTGGCATTTCCTTCTCCAGCTCATTTTACAGATGAGGAAACTGAGGTAAACAGGGTTAAGCAACTTGCTCAGGATCAAGGAACTTGCCCAGGGTTACACAGCTAGTAAGTGTCTGAGGCCAGATTGGAATTCAGGAAGATAACGATTCTTCCTGATTCTAAGCCCGTTGTGCCCCCCAGCTTGCCTATGTTGGATCACCCCAGTCGCTTGAGGAGAGTAGGCTCCAGCTGAAAGTGACCATCCCCAGTATCTGTCCCACCAAGTTACCTTTCTGGTATTGCACAGCTGCTGGATGACTCACTTTGCTGCATGATGTAATATCCTGGCTCCCCAGTTGATCTGCTGTTACACTGGATCTCTGGTGAGATCCCTTACTAGGCTTGGCTACAGGCAATCTTTCACACGGACTCCAGTCCCTGGACCTTTGGTGGATCTTCCAACTTTTTGAAGCTCACTAGGTCATAGCCTCTTGGCTCTGCCCTCTCTAGCACTGTTTCATCTATGAACAGAAAGGACTCTCCCAACTGATAAACTTACAATATATCTTCCTTTGATGTACACAAGGAAAGCAAGAGCTTAATTTGGCCAGCCAGTGCCTTTTGTAGGTACACTCAGTTCTGGCTCAGCAGCTAATCAAAAAACTTTTGTCACTCAATAAATGAACAGGAAGCAGTCATAGAATACCTGTACCTGCTCTGAATTAGGGAGGAGGGCCTGTCAATGAAACAGTCTTACGCAGTTCCAGAATTAGGTTCACCAAACACTTCAACATGGATTGGCAAGAGGCACAGTCCCCAGCTGCCTTCGGGGAGGTCCCTAGGCCAGTCCCCCAGTATATGAGATAAATAGTTTCATGATTCCATTAAAGAACAGAAGAGCTTGCCACTTTCCCAACAACTCCATAGTATGCTTTTGGGTTTTTTTGAATTTTGTTCTGTGACTTGTCTCATGCACAACTGCTTACCATTTTCTCCTTCATGGTATTGAGAAATTGGTTTATATGCAAGAGCTGTTCTTTCTCAGATTTCATAAGCTGATTTTCTGTCCACTTTTGTTGGTTCTGAACTTGTTCACGGAGCTCATTTTGAAGTGCATTTAATCTAAGGATAAGAAGGATATTGATTTTTTTTTTTGGTTAATGACATTGAAAAACAGGAAGCTCACAGAACTGAAGTTTTACTCTGTTGAAAAAGCCTGTTGCCATTTCAGCTTGGAGAACCTGCTAAAGGGTGGTCTTTAAATGACCATGATTGAGAAGACATTTTACTTACTCCAGTGGGGAGTTACAAAGGAAGGAGTGAACTTGTTCCTGTTTTCAAGTTGCTTATAGTTTAGTGGTTAGACAATTTTCTCCCCTCAAGCTGTTCCCTCACATTGACTCTAGTACATATAACTCAACAAATGTTAATAATAGCTGATTATTATAGAAGTAAAGAGCAAGAAGTACATTATAACAGACAGAAATAATTAAAGATTGCTGATGCTTATATTGGACTTAAAGGTTTGCAAACAGCCTTACATACATTGTCTCATTTCATCCTCACAGCAACCTGAGAAGGTATGTAGTATTATCCTTATTTTACACATAAGAAAGTCGAGACAGATTGAGTGTCAACATAATACCAGAAATTGATAAAAAAAAAGTTATCAATAGTTGTGAAGGGTAAAAGTATGGTAAAGAATATTTTAAAGTAACTGGGATAACTAGAATCCTATAAGGTTAATTTGGAAAGGTAAGTGGAAAAGATGAGAGGCCTGGGTGAAATTTTGAAGAGATAGAAGTGATATAACTTAGTAAGGAGAACCAGGATATCACACTAAAGTGGGAAAATGGTACACAGAATGGTTCAGAGGAGAGAAAGAGAAGGATACTGAATCATCTGTGGGGGTTGCCAAGTACAGCTTCTTAGACTGATCTATCACCAACTAGCTAACAACAAATAATTTTTAAAATTCTATTTTAGGGTAGAAAAATACAATTTTTGTTTTGTTACTGAAAATATTCTTACTATATTTTACAAAGTGCTAGGGTGGCTCTCAAAAGACTATGCCAAAGCAATTGTATAAAAGCTAAATTATAGGAAGTACAAAGGTCAAATTGTGAGCTTCAACTTTACAGAAATTGTTGTCTTGAATTGTTTAGGACATTCCCAGAATGCTTAGAAAATGCATTTTCACTTTTATTAATATTATTTATAATAGCTACTGTTTTTAAGTGTTTTAAGATTTGCAGAGTGATTTACTTATGTTATTTCATTTGATTATCACACACTTTACAGATAGGGAAACTGAGGTCCAGAGACAATTAAATGCCATGTCCATGCCCACAGACTCCTGCATCTCTTGACTCCAAGTGCAGCACTCCTTCCATCATGTATTTGGGGAGGAAGCCTGACTGTAGAGGCAGGGGACCCGGGTTCAAATGATGCCTCCAACACTAATTTGACCTTAGGCAAATGTATTAACTTCCTCAGGTCCCAGTTTCCTCATCTATAAAATTACTTCTCTGAGCATCAATTTCCACATCTGGAAAATGAGGAGGGTCAGGTTAATTGTCCTCTGAGGTCCCTTCCAGATCTAGGACTACGATTTATGAGTTAGGTGATTTCTGGGGTTACTAACCATAGCTAACCCATTTAGTTAGTTCTCACACTCTGATTCTACTTGGGAGCATTGAACAAATTATTTTCTGGAAAAAACAAAAATCACTTGTCAATTACTGAGATTCTGGAGTAAAAATGGAGCAATAAAAAAAGTTATCATTTTTATTTTTAACTGTAAAGTTTTGCCTAGGGCTGAAGACATTTTCTCTACAGCAAACAGAAGTCAGATAATATCAGATCATGTTGTACTATAAGAGCACAAATAGTCCATGGGAACCTTTGGGATGGATTCTCTAAATTTGTGCATCTTGAGTTACTCTTGAGCCACTTCGATTCTGTTTCTCACAGAGCACACCCCTTTCTCTGATGAGGGCATGCCATGCTGGGAAGTCTTGTGCTAGTATCTCCTGTCTCATGCAATCAATTCCAAAATTCTTCAGAGAGACCTTGAGAGTATTCCTGTATTACTTCTTTTGAACTCCACGTGAACACTGGCTTTGTTTGAGTTCTCTGTAAAATAGTACATTTGGCATTCAAACAATGTGGCCAGCCCACGGGAGTTGTGCTGTCCACAATAGAGTTCGAATGCTTGGCAGTTTAGTTCAAGTAAGGACTTCAATGTCTGGTCATTTATCCTGCCAGGTCATCTTCAGAATCTTCTTAAGACAATTCAGATGAAAGCGATTCAGTTTCCTGGCATGGCGCTGATATATTGTCCAGGTTTCACAGGCATTTAACAACGAGGTCAGCACAATAGCTCTGTAGACCTTCAGATTGGTGGTCAGTCTAATATGCTGCCTGTAAAAATGTCCAGATTGCTCCTATGTCTTTACAAACACACACACACACACACACACACACACACACACACACACACACACACAACGCACTAGCTTCTCCTCCCTTTCATATCCGAACTCCCCAAAGGTGCTACTTACAACCATTGCATTCACTTTTTTCCTCACTTCCCATTCACTTTTCAATCCTTTGCAATTTGCTTTTGACCCCTTCTTGGTCTGAAATTGCTTTCTCCAAGGATAAGAATGTTTCTTCACTGCTAAATCTGATGGTCATTTCTCAGGCTTCATTCTTCTCAATCTCTTGGTTGATCTTCCCCTCTTTCTGCACACTCTCTTCTCTCTCCATTTCCTGGATGTGCACTTTCTTGGACCTCCTACTTGTCTAACCATTCCTCAATCTCTCTTGTAGATCAGCATATGCCTCCTGCCCCCCAAAAGAAGATCTCCATATCCTCTTGGTGATACCACCAATTCTCACGGGTTCAATTACCATCTTTATGTAGATGACTCCTAAATACAAATTGTTGTTTCTTTAGTCGTTTTTCAGTCATGTCCAACTCTTCATGACCCCTTTTGGGGTTTTCTTGACAAAGATACTTAAGTGGTTTGCCATTTCCTTCTCCAGCTCATTTTACAGATGAGGAAAATGAGGCAGATAGGTTAAGTGACTTGCCTGGGTTCACATAGCTGGTAGGTGACTGAGGGCAGATTTGAACTCAGATCTTCCTGACTCCAGGTCTGGCATTCCATCTACTGTGCTACCTACCTCCCCCCTAAATACAAATATCCAGCCCTAATATCTCAGCCTAAATATCAGTCCAACTGCCTGTTGGTTCTTTCACCTAGACATATCTCAGACTCTATCTGATTATCTTCTCTCATCTTCCCCTTAACTTACTTAACTATCCATGTCTACTGGAGGCCACGCCATCCTTATGGTTATCCAGGCTTACAGGGTCTCTTCTCCCTCTTCCCTTACAATATCCAATCTGTTTCCAAGTCTTCATTCCCTCCTCACTTTGGCCTCTTAGAATCCTTAACTTATTTCAAGAATCAGCTGAGGCTTCAGCCCAAAGCTTCTCTAGCTAGGTGGCATAGTGGATAGAGCCCTGAGGTTGGAGTCAGGAAGACCTGAGTTCAAATCCAGTCTCAGAGACTTACTAATTGTGTGACCTTGGGCAAGTCACTTAACCCTGGTTGCCTCAGTTTTTCCAACTGTAAAATAGGGGCAACGACAGCACAGGGTTGTTGTGAGGACAAAATGAGGTATTTGTAAATTACCTGGTACACCATCTATATAAACGCTTATTTCCTTCCCCTTCAAAATATCTTGCATTTTCTTAACTGTTTACATTTGGCATTCTCCAATAGAATATAAGGTCTTTGGGAGGGGTGGAGGGGCAGAGAAAGCAAATTATTGTTTTTGATATGCTTCAGTCCTTGTTTATTTGGTGTCTAACACAATGCCTTCCATATCTCAGGAACTAAATGCCTCCTGAATTGAATTAGACTGACCATGTGGCCCTGATCCTACCCAGTCCAGCATGTTTATGCAGGTGAAAGGCACTCTTGTATCAGAAATAAGTGTGACGTGAATGCTAAAAAGTATTTATGGAAGGTAGAGAGAGAGAAGTTTTAATTAACTTGCGTTGATAATAACGGTAGGCTTTCTATGTTGTTTGAATGCCTATATCTCATTCATTTTTAGGACTAGCTGATTTTTTTTCCCCTGCTGGCTGCTGGTCTTAAGTCATTGTGCAGCACTTGTAGGGAGGGATGGGTGGGGGAGAAAGGGAGGGAAGCTGAAGTGCCTGGAACAATACATGGTGCTGGTTATGCTATGGGACTCCACTGGCAGAATGGGAGATGGTAACTACCATTTTATGTTTTTGATCATCTAGAAAAGCGAAGCAGTGAGGCCACTCAGAGTTAATCTGCCTTTATCAATAGCAGGTCAGAGATCCATATTTACAGCAGCCCTTTTTATAGTAACAAAGAACTGGAAACCATTTTAAAAGGCTTCAGAATTTTGGTTAGAGCAGTATACAATAATGACTTCAAAAGACTATAATGAAATCTATCTTCCTACCTTGACAGAGAGGTAATGGGGTAGAGATGCACAATGAAATATGCATTTTTAGATGCAGCCGATGTGTTGCTTTGTTTCTACTGGAATATACATATTTATTAGCAATAATAAATTTTCTGCTTTTTCTACTGGGGGTGTGGGTAGTAGGTAAATGAGTAGATGATGGCTGAAAGAATGAGCATCAATAAAATATATTAAAAGATACAGGAGAAAAAGGTGCAGAAAAAGTCATAAATGAAGTTGTTTAGTAACTATCTTGTTAAATTTCATTTATGTAGACAAACTAAGAGTTTATAGTTTCTTATACTATCTTTGTTAGATTATTTATGAATATTGAAATATTTGTTAAATTCCCAATAAATATTTAATTATATAAAAAAAAGAACAGATCAGGTTGGACCAACTTTCATTTCTTCTTTTTTAGATATGGCAAGTTAACGAGACTGACAGACATAACACCTAGATTCCATCTAAACATTATACAATGCATCTCATGTTTGCAAATAAGATGAAGAGATGGAGGTTAGAGGTAATAAATGGATTCAGGACTACGTGAAGGACTGGATCTCTGAAGTACAATTAATTTTGTTCAATGTCAACTTGCAATAACATGGTAGAGTTAATTGAGGAGCTGTTCTCAGTGGCATGCTCTTCCGTATTTTAATTAATGAGGAAGATGTGGAAGGCCTACTTGCCAGACACAAAGCTGAATGGAGTACGTTGTAGACAAGGTTAAGATCCAAAAAAGATTTCAATAGGAGAGAACTTTGGGCCAGATCTAATAAGATGAAATTTGACAGGGGAAAATACAAAGTCATAGCTTCATAGAGGATCATCCATCTAGAACAGGAAGGAACCTCCAACACCATCCAGTTCTCAATTTACTGAGGCTCAAGGAAGAGACTTGTGCCATGGTCACAAAGGTAGCCAGCATCTGAGGTGAAATTTGAAGCTAGGATTGTGTTTTATTTAAAAAAATCAGTTTCATAAGTACAAGATTGAGGAGATGGGAAAAATATTAGTTTCTCTGAAAACAAAGGCCTTGAGGCTTTAGTGGATTCACAAGTTTGATGAATCAACAGAGAGATATGGAGCCAAAAACACTGTTTTGAATTTAGGCTGCATTAAGAGAGGCATAGAATCTAGAACCTGGGAAGGGATAGTCCTGCTATATTCTACCCTTGGGCTGAACACATATAGAGTATTATTTTGAATTCTGGGTATCACATTTTAGGAAAGTCATTGATAAGTTAGAGAGGGTCTAGGTTAGGAAACTTGCAGCCTCAAGGCCACATGTGGCCTTCTAGGTCCTCAAGTGAGGCCCTTTGACTGAATCCAAACTTGAATTAAACCTGATATTCAGGATAGTAACTTGGATAGAGAAGGATCTTAAGATGATATTATATGAAGATTGGTTGAAAGAAATGGGAAAATTTAAGTCAGAGAAAGTAGAGGAGGAGACAAGTAATAGTTATACCTTCAAGTGTTTGAATATCTGTGACTTGGAAGAGGGATTAGACCTGTTCTACCTGGCCCAGAGATGTACTAAGATTCTTCGGTTCTGTGAAGTACTGTGATAAGTTCAGGAGTCAACTTCTAGGACTACCTTAGTAAGTTGGGGTACATTCAGAAGAGGGCAAAACTCAATGGGGAGAGAATGGAAGAGCATGTCATTTGATTGAAAGAAATGGAAATATTATGTCTGAAGAAGAACAGACTTACAGGGCACACGACACCTATCTTTTAACCATTTAAAGGTCTGTCATTTGCAAGAGGGATTAGCCTTGTGCTGAGGAGCCTCAGAAGGCAAAAGTAGAAATAAAGAATGGATGTTACAGGAAGGCAGATTTAGACATGACGTTAGGAGAAAACACCCAAGCATTTCCCAAGAATTAGAATAACCTAAGGTAAAATGGGTTTCAGGAGTTAAGTTTTCCCATAATTGAAAATCTTCAAGCAGGCTGGATTATAGTATTTGGGAAATTTTGAAAGGGATGGTTCATATTTTGGTTAAGGTCTAATCTTAAAGTTCTTCTAAAGGATCAGAAAATGGGATCAGTTAGAGATTCATTTAAGAAAAAATAATGGTCCTAATACAGATTGTTGTAGGAAGAAGTGGTTGGAAGTATGGCATCCTGACACAAATGACAGATTTCATTTTTCGGTATTTTATCTGAAAGACTGTTTGGTGCTGTTGTAGCAGACCAAGGGATTTTTCTTTCCTTGGAAACCTGAAGAGTTTAAGCCTCTAAGGGTTATTTCCAAAGAGACAAGTTCCAAGATGACTATTCTTACAAAGCATCAATTTATCTCTGAACTGTCCTCAAAATGGTTGTACCATTATATTTAGTGTTTCTAATTAGGAACATATTAAAAAGGTGTTTTCAGCTCCACTCTCCTAGGAAATTCTCTCCTTGCTCCTCTCTAAGTCATATCCATCTTTCAAAAATTATACTCTCTGTGTACTCAGTTTTTCTCTGGAATAACCAAGCACCTAATTCCCTGCTCCATGAACATCTGTGCTCAGAACCTAAATGACAGTCTCCCACCTATAGATTTATTCACAATACCAAGAAATTGCCCTTGTTTGGGGTGAGTCAAATATGGTCAAGTCAACAAACATTTGTTAAATACCTGCTGTGTGCCAGGCATATAATAAGTGCTTGGGGATACAAAGAAGGACAGGAGACAGATTTTGCCCTCCAGGAACTCATTCTAATAAGGAAGATAAAATTGAAACAACTATGTACCAGCAAGATATATATACAGGATAAATGAAGTATTCAAGAGAGGGTGAGGAAAGAAATGATATGTATATGTATATTCAACTATCAAAGAATTCTGCCCAACTTGGGCAAAATTGTAAATGGCTTTCATGTTAGGATGATACTTATCTTTGGTTCCACTGTCTACCTGGGTATCTGGTAAATGTCAGTTTTAGTATTTTAAAAATATAAATTCATGTTCTGGAAGTCTTTGAAAAACTTGTTCAGCAACATTATCTCCAGAGCCTTTGCTCATTGAGTGAGTTGTTTTCTTGAGAAATCACTGCTAACTTAAGAGCCTCAGCAGGAAAAGGCTCCGTGGGGAGGGAAAGGCAGATGCTGCCCAGCCAAGTCCCCCTAAAGATGGATGCCTCTCATCCTGACCAAGGTTTTTGCTTTACAAGCATCCTGCTGGTAAAGTCAGTACATTACTTTACTACGTCTCTGACTAAGGTCATTTTGTAAGGACTGCAAACACAATTTAAGACAAGAAGTCCAATGGGAGGGTTTTAACTGATAAAGTCTATGTATGGGGGATTTTTTTTGTCAAGTCTTGTGGTTAGTGTCAAAGTGTCAACTCACTAGAGAATGTCCAGATGATGCGGTTTTAGAAATCCAATATAAAGCATAACGCCCATTGGAACATTAAATCTTTGTCTTTAAAAAAAAAACACTTCTTGGGACTATTTTCTCCTGCGTTATGTTATGTTTTGTTTTCTCATGGTTTCTGCCATTTGTTTTAATTTCTTCTATGCAACATGACTAATGTGAAAATGTGTTTGATAACAATGTATGTGTAGAACCTGTATAAGATTGCATGCCATCTTGGGGAGGGAGGAGGAAAATTTAAAACATATGGAAGTGCTTGTTGAAAACTGAAAACAAATAAATTAAAACAATAATAAAAATAAAAAAAACTGGTTGTAAAAAACCTAAAATTTAAACTAGTCACTTACATCATTACAAAAATTTAGAGAGAAAACCATGTAATAATTTGAGGAGTTTCTTTTTTCTTTTAAAATAGAAATATATGACAAGTTGGCAGTTGCTTTGGTGAGCTGTATCTCAGTCTCCCTGGGTTATGTTATATGGTAAATTCATTGTTTTTTTGCACTTGCTGTCCAGATTCTTAAAGTGCTTTCATTTCTATGATTTTGTTCATGCAGGAGGAAGTCACCATTAAAAAAATATTTTTCCTTATTTCCTTACAAATAAAATCAAGGTTATTTAACAGGAGATCAAACTGGAAAGTGCACTAAAGCAGCATGAGAAGACCTAGATTTGAATTCTGGCTCTGCCACTTACTCTCTATGTGATACTAGGTAAATCACATCTTTGGGCCTCAGTTTCCTTATATGTAAGAAAAATTGTGAGTTATAGAAAGGACTGGATGAATGATCTCTGAGATTCTTCCCAGGTAAAAGTCCTATCTGTGTCCCCCGTCTCATCTCTTCTCACACCAAAACTGCTCCCATGTATTTCAAAGTTCTTCTTCCAATGTTCTAGTCCAGGGGTGGGGAACCTGCAGGTCATATGTTGCCTTCTAGGTTCTTGGGTGTAGTCTTTTGAATGAGTCCAAGGTTTACAGAACAAATCTTTTTATTAAGAGGATTCATTTTGTGAAATTTGGATTCAGTCAATGGGCAGCACTTGAGGACCTAGAGGGTCACATGTGGCCTCAAGGCTGCAGGGTCCTCACCCCTTGTAAGCTAGTCAAATGGGCATTGTCACTCTTTTCCTAGCTCTTTTCACCCTTTTGGGTCCCTTTTACTTTTATTCAAGTTATTCTTTATGATTAAAACATAGTCTTAGTCTCTCTCTCTCTCTCTCTCTCTCTCTCTCTCTCTCTCTCTCTCTCTCTCTCTCTCTCTCTCTCTCTCTCTCCCCCACCCCCACTTGTAGAAAGGCTTTCTATCCCTCAGAGCCTAGCTCAGATGCTAATTCCTCTCTGATCCTCACATTAGAAGTAGTTACTTCTTCCTTTGAGCCCTCAGAGCACAATGGAGCTACCATTCAATAATCTGTGTTATAATTGTTTCTGTATGTCATATTTCCCCCATTAGATATTTTTTTTTCTCTATGAGGGTAGGGATTCATTCATTTTTATATCCTCTCATGGTGACTAATATAATGTTTGGCTTAATGTTTGAATTAAGATTGGAAAGCATTTTTCTGAGCAGTCCTCAGATGAGGCACTAATAAAGCATGAACTCCAACCTGGCCTTCAGGGTCTTCCATATTTTGGTTCTTGCCGTGTTTCACTCTGTTCATACTCAGGCATTCTGTATTCTGACTAGATTGGACTATTTCATCAGTATTCTTTAAATGAATCCTGTATTTTTCCACCTTTATGTTATACTTGTTCTGTTCCCAAGGCCCATGTAACTGCTATCCTAGTCCATCGGTATGGGACTTTCTCCTTATTGGTGAAGATGAATGCCTTGCCTCGTGTGAACCTGAAGGCAGAGTTGGTGAGAGTGTTTCAGTTCTTGGCCAGTCTGCTTCAGGGGCTCAGTCCCCTTTCAAATCCCCTTTGAGTGTTGAAATGTTTTAGGGTGTTCCTGGCTTCCAACTTTGAGGGAGAAGATAGAAGAGGTCAAGCCTACTTCAGGTGCTGAAGGAAAAAGATTTTAGGAATCCATGAGAGAAGCAGGCAGTCTCCATTATGTCCCTGTTTCTATCTTTCTACTTTAGAGACTTTGGAAAGTTTCCCTGGATCTTTAGTGAGATCCAAGAGGCTGGATCATGTTGAAGTAAGTTATCTTGCTCCCAAATGGAGAGTTCTTTCATTCTGTGTTGTCTGGTATATGTTCTCGTGTGTATACTTTCTCTGATTTCTGTTTTGTTATAACTTAGATAAATGAACTTCTTTGTTATTTTCTATATGTATTCATTGTAGTATTGGTATCAGGTGAGGAAGGAGTCAAGCCTTGGCTGTAGAGCTTGGGGTCCCTCTCTCCTCCAAATGACAGAGTGATCAAAAGTCAGCTTGCATCCAATCATATCCCTTAGATGAACAAATAGATATACTTCTAGCATGGTAGCCTCTCTTTCTGAGGAAAGCAGAGTGGTGGAGCATCAGGTCCCAACCTCCTACTTTCCCTTCTGGCAGGCATGAAAATAAATAGGAGAGGTAAGGCGAAGTATAATATTGTCTGTTAGGGAGAGATACACTCATGTGAGGAAATACAGGAATATGTTGGGGTAAGTGATGAAGAGTGTTTGGGTGAAGATCATTGGAAGCAGAACAGAAGAGATATTTCAGTGGAGTGCATTGTAGATAGGATCTACTGGTAAATGTTTAATAATTTGCTCTCCAGAAACTGGTACAACATATTTTTAAGTTTAATCTGTATTATTAGCATTTTCTCCATCACTTTCTTAAATCTAGACAGTCAACAAAATAATAAATCAAGCTCTGATTTGTAGGGCTGGCTAGGGGTTGGGGAGTGGGAAAAGGAGAGAGAATAAGCATTTAAATGGTGCCAACTATGTGCCAGGCACTGTGCTAAGTCACTACTGGTTATACTCTCATGGGAAACTAGGTAGAAAATTACTGTTGTGATTCCCTGCTCAGAGTTTGTTCCAGAACAAGGATGGTATTAGACCAGAATCTGGATTCTCAAACAATTCCCTATTTTCCCTTCTCCCTTCCCCTTCCTAATCTAGAATGAAAATAGGAAGGAGAGGGAGAAGGGATGACATAGCACAATAGGATTTTTTTTTTCAAGTTGATGGAATGACATGTTTTATTTCTGAATGACTGATATATTACAGGTGGAATTTAGACTCACTTTGTTCCCTCTGTTCAGGAAACTGTTAGTATTTTAATTTAAGGGACTGTGGGGTCCATACTGGAGAAAAATCATATTACACATTAAGAAGTGAAAGTCATTAACTTAAACTCTGTGAAAGATGGAAGCCCACATCTGTTAATAAATCATAATGCAGATACAGAGTCATAACTTAGATACTGTGACTAGTACGTGACCAGTATCCAGCTTGAATGCCTGGGCATTTACCTAAGTGGGTAAGTACCTGGATGTCTGGGAATTAGGTTCAATACTAAGTATAAACTAAAATATTAGCCAAAAATTTAAGCAGAAAAACACAAAATATCTACCAGTCTGCAGTAAAGCACCCTATGGCTCCTCTTCCCTTTGTCTGATTTCTATAATCACCATGGGAATTTTGGGGAGTCTTTGCGGGGATCCACTGAATTTTCTGGCAGCCATTGCAGATTGCCCCTGTTTGTAAAGTATTTACAATGATCGATTAAACTCCTGTAATCAGTCTGGGGCCTCTTGGCCTCTTCCTTTGGTATCCAACTCACCCCATGCTTCTCCGGCCAGGGGAATTCTGGACCTTACAGGGATTCATTATTTTGTCAAAAAGTTCCCCAAAGCATAACACCTGGAATGTTATATTTTGTTCATACATAAAAACAAAACACCTGGAACTACATTCTCTGGAACACACCAGAAGTTTGAAGCCAAGGGGCAACTGAGTAAGAGTTTTAAATATGTAAACAACTGAATATAAAGGAAGATTTCTAGCTGCCTGTTATTTATTTCTTCCAAACAAAAGTAAATTGGTTGAAATTACATTAAGAAGGTTTTAGGATAGCCACAGGGACGACTGTCCAGACAGTAAGTGATCATCTGTACCAGAAGAGCTTGTTACAAGAAATTATGCAAATTCATTTGTCAGAGACTTTTTGAAAATAAGCTAGATAGGCTTCTGTCTGGGCTGTGCAAACTGTGGTCCCGCCTGAAGATGACTTCTGGGATACTACCAATAATAACAAAATCATAATAATTATCTTGTATTTATGTAGCACTTTAAAGGTTTCCAAAGCATTTTCCTCCCATGAGGTAGGGAGTGGAAGTATTATTACTCACATCGATGAGACTCGGAAATACTAAATGTCTTGTCCATCATCACACAGCTGGGAAGCACCTGAGGCAGGATTCAAACTCAGCCTACCAAACGTAGGTCACTGTATCTACTGATTGTTTAGGTTTTTGATGGCTTAGAATGAGTGTAAATAGCAAGTGTTTTCTGTTGCTGACAGAAGCGCTGAGGACCTCCCTACTCCCAGATTGATGTCTTTAGCCCTCAGACATTGAATGGGCTTGGCCTCAGACAAACTGAGGCCAGGGGAAGACCACACTTTACAAAGGTCAACATCATCCACTGCATCCCTGGGCCATTGCCAGTGGTCTCGACATGTGTCTTTGATGGCTCTGGAGGAGAGAGTGAGGCTGACGACTTTGTATATAGCTCTGCTTCACTGACACCCAATTCAGTTACAAGTCACAACTGGTTTATGTCGGAGGCTGAATTTGAATCCCAGTTTTTAAGAGTGGCTTTCTATCCACTGGCATGTTGCTTTTCAAGTTAAGGCAGATTGATTTCTTAATTTGCCATAATAATGATTTCATATTTCAAAAGGTGGAGGAACCAATGAGGGAAAATTCTTTTCTAAGTCTCATTCCTACAGTCAGAGAAGACTGGTAGTGAGGGTGGAAAGGATGTAAACTTTTGGGGAAAGTAACCACTCCATTTTAGAGTGAGGAAAGAAAAAAGAGAGAATAGCCAGTATACATATTTGGGGAGAAGAGATTTCAAAGAGAAAATGAATCCCATAGCTTAAAGTTCCATGGGGGAAGCCAGTCTAAGAAAAACGGAGAGGGTGCAGGAATGAAATTCTGAAGACACAAAGAGAAACTGTTCCAGTGAAGAAGATGATTTCCTAGGGAAGCTGCCTAAAGAAACTAACGTGGATACGCAGAGAACTCACCAATCAACCTGTTAGATAGAACAAGGGTCACATCATGAGAATGAATACAGAAATGTAACACAGTCCTTTAACAAATGGCAGGTATGCTAAAGCTCAGGATAAAGTGAGAGTAAAGGGAAAAGCTAAGAATAATAAAAAAATCCTTGATATTTTTTCTTTTCTAGGTAAACTGGAAAAAAGATCATTAAAGAAGGACGACTGCTTAGAGTGGATGGGATTATAATAACTAATGACAGACAGGAAGAATAACTTCTAAATTCTTATTTTGCTTGTTGTTTCTGGCAAAGAAAAAGGTCTTTGGGATGGAAATCACAGAACAAATATGGCTAAAAAGGATATTGATGAGTTCAGGTCACTTGGTCCAGATGAATTGCAACCTTGACTAATCAAAGTACTGGCAGATAGGATTTGCTGAGCCACTCTTAGTGACCGTTAGTGGAGGATGAGAAAAGTATCACAGGACAGAAGAAGAGCAAATGTCTTTTTAGAAAAAGAAAAAAAAGAGAACGTAGACAGAAAAGTATCAGCCTGAAACAGTTGCTCTTCAATTCCTGGCCAAAATTCTATGAGGTATTACTAAAGGAATGGTTAGGGAACACTTAGATTAGGAAATCTTGAAATGATTTATCAAGAGCAGGTTATGTCAAACTCAGATTATTTTCCTTTTTCACAGGGTTGCTAAACTGGTAGATCAATGAATGGTATAGATATAGTTACTTAAATTTTAGCAAACACTTGATAGTCTTTAATAGCTTTTCTTGGGACAGCTAAATGGTGCAGTGCATAGAACACTGGGCTTGAAGTCAGGAAGACTCACCTTCATGAGTTCAAATCTGGCCTCAGACACTTACTAGTTATGTGACCCTAGGCAGTGTCACAACCCTCTTTACCTCGGTTTCCTCTTCTGTAAAATGAGCTGGAGAAGGAAATGGCAAACCATTCCAGGATCTTTGCCAATGAACTCCAACTCTACAACAATAGCTACTTGTGGAAAAGTGGAAATAGATCAGGAATTGGCCAAATTCTGCGGCTTGCTTTTGTATGCTGTGAATTAAGAATGGTTTTTACATTAAAAAAATTTTTTTCCTGGAAAACTTTTTATTGTAGGTGGAGTGAGACAGCTGGACACAGTTTAGATGATTCCAATTTTGTGGACAACATCTAAATCATTATAGTCTAGAGCAAGTTGGATGGAGGCCTTTTTCTCTCCATGGGTCAGATCAGATCAGTGTATTGACCTTGGCCACACTGATGTCATACAGCTTCTTTACTGCCTGCTTGATCTGATACTTGTTGACTTTGACGTCCATAAGGAAGACTAGGGTGTTGTTGTCCTCAATCTTCTTCATAGCAGACTCAGTGATCAAGGGAAATTTAATGATGGCATAGTGATCAAGCTTGTTTCTCCAAGGGGCACTTTTCCAAGGGTATTTGGGCTGCCTCCAAAGTCTTAGTATCTTGGGTCACTGGAAAGTGAAGGATGATGGTATGGACACCCTTCAACACTGCCTTCTTGGGCTTCAAGGCCTTGGACTTGGCTTCTGTCTTGGGAGGGGACAAAGGCTTCCTTTTTTGCCTTTGGCACCATTTTGGGGGAAAGGGTCTTCTGCCTGATTTTTACGTTTTAAAGTAAAGTTTTGTTGTATTCTATTTGCCACAGATTGCCAGCCCTAGAGCTAGACAATGGTAAAATTATATGAATTTGGAATTGGATGCATGGTTGTACTCAAAAGCTAGTCAAGAATGGTTTGACGTCAACTTTGAAGGAGTTCTCCAGTGGGGTAGGGGGAGTGTCCAGAAATAAGTGCTTAACTCTGTGCTGTTTAACATTTTTAGCAATGACTTAGATAGAGGACGTTCACCAGTCTGTAGATGACATGAAGCTGGATGGGATAGCAAATCCATTGAATGATAGTCAGAGTTCAAAAAGATCTTGAAAAGCTCAAGAACACTTTGTTTTGTTTGGTCCTTAGGTACTGTCTGATTTTTTGTGACCCCATATAGTGTTTTCTTAGCAGCAATATAGGAATGGTTTGCCATTTTCCTTCTCATTTTACACAGATGAGGAAACTGAGGCAAACAGGATTAAGTGACCTGTTCTGTATTAAGCGTCTGAGGCCAGATTTGAACTCAGGAAGAGGAGCCTTCTTGATTCCAGGCCCAGCACTCTAGCCAGTGTGTCACCTAGCTGGAATACTAGGCCAAGTCAAACGAAATGAAATTTAATGGGAGTAAATGGAAAGTCTTACACTTAACTACCACCATCAAAAAAAAAAAAATTCCGAAACAAAACAAAAATGAAAAAACTGCTTAACCAGTACAGTAGAACCTTGATTTATTACTTTAATTCGTTCTGAGATTCTGTTCATCAGGCGATTTGTTTGTATTGCAAAGTGAATTTTCCCATAGGAAATAACGTAAAATCAGATTATTGGTACCACATCCCCAAAAATATTCATATAAAAATAATTATTTATAATTCTAAGTAAGTTTTTTGTCCCTAATGTGCCTAAAATGCAATAGCAATGATTAGTACACACTATAAACTGAAAATAAATTAACCTGGAGTTTACCTTTTATAATAGTTGTGGATGACATGGCTGGCCTGAGGGAAACAAGAGGAAGGAGGAGGAGGAAGGATTATTGGTTGGAAGGAGAATCTCCTTTGAGAACACTGGGGATTTCAGTGTCGGGAGTGTTTTATCTTATGCTACTTTCACTAAAAGTAAGACTAACGCTACAGCCTTCACTTATTTTTTGTTCTTTAGAATCACTTTCATGTTTTAACTTACAGATTTTTCTTTTCTTCTGTTTGTTTCTGACTAGGAATCTACCTAACCACACTTGTTTTTGACTTTTTTTCAGACTGTCATGGAAATGTGACATGCATTATCGTTAAAAATATGCATGGCTCTCATTGCTACAGCCTTATTTGGGTGATGTTTTTCAACAAAATTTTGATGTTCCTACTGCGAATTTTTGTTTGTGCTGACAGGCAAATTTTGCGAAAAATGTTTCCCTCGTCCAGTGAAGCATACATAAACCAGGTCACTCATAAATCAAGGTTCTACTGTACAAGATCAGGGAGGTCAGGGTAGAAATATTGTATTTGAAAAAGATTCAGGGTTTCAGTGAACTGCAAACTTTATAGGAGTCAAACAGTATTCAATTCAATTCAACAAGCATTTGTTAAGTACTTACTGTGTGCCAGACACTGGAGATAGGGACAAAAGTGAAACACAGCCCCTTTTCCCTCAAGGAGCTTACATCTCTAAGTGGGGAGAAATGTATACATAAAAAGTTAAAGTATACACAAAGTAATTCTCCACTTGCAACTGTGTGTGCGCGCGTGCTAACCCTCTTGTAGAATCTGGGGGTACTGAGCTTTTGAAAGAAGCTACAGATTCTATGAAATAATGATACATCTAGTTACAATCAGAGATGAGAGAAGAAAGAGCTTTCCCAGGGACCAGTGAATTTGGGTTCCACTCTGACAACTGACTTCCCTGTCTTCTTTTAAGTCCTAAATAATCCCACTCCTACAGGAAGTCTTCCTCAGTCATTCTAAATTCCAGAGTCTTTTCTCTCTTAATTTTTTTCCCTATTTATTTTTGCTTTCTATGTATTTATTTCTCCCATTAGATTGTAAGCTCTGTTGAGGGTAGGACTGTCTTTTGCCTTTTTTTTTTGTATCCTTTTAGCTTAGCACAAAAGTCTGGCACATGGTAGGTGCTTAACACATGTTTACTGATTGATTATAAGTAGTAAGCTCAGAAAACTAGTGCAATTTTAGGCTGTGTAAAAAGAGACAGCAATTCAGAATAAGGATTATACTCTGTCCTAGTTAGACCACATCTGCAGTACTATTTTCTTTTCTTTTTTTTGAATCTATTTTGTATTTTTATTTTAAGCAAAAAGAATTACATTTTGATCTGGTTTGGCTGCTCTCGAGTTTTGTGGCCAAAGTTTGACCCTTCAGGACTAAATGATGAAAAAATGATCACAGAGGACATGTGATAGCTATATTCTGGTATTTGAAGAGTTGTGATGTGGAAGACAGATTAGATTTGCTCTGTTTGCAGCACTGTTTTCAGTCCTAGGCATCACATTTTAGGAACATGCATTAGTAGCCCAGAGAGCATATCTAGAAGAGGATAACTGGGAAGGGGAAGAGTCTCAATATTTAGTCAGGAAAAGGAAAGATTTGGGATGAACAGGACAACTGGCTTTAAGTATTTGAGACTTAAATAGAAGCGGAAGGAAGGTAAGACCTGCTGTGCTTGACTCTAGAGGCCAGAACTAGGAGTGATGGGTGGTCAAGTGCAGGGAGGCGAATTTGAACCTGAAATAAGGAAAATATTTGAAACAATCAAAGCTCTCTAACAGCGGAATGGGCCACTTTGGAAGGTAGGGGGTTTACTCCCCAGTCCTCCCACTCCCAGTTCCTGCCTAGAGATCTTCACGAACTCATAAACAATTGTTGAAATATTAAACATATCCTTACAAATCATAATGCAATAAAATTATAATCAATAAGAAACAATTGAAGAAATGAATGAATCTACAATAGAGACTAAAGAACGAGCAGGTCAAATAAGAAATAGAAATAATAATTGTAATAAATATCAAAAATGAGAAAATTGAGAAAACATAGTAAAACATGAAATATAGTCCAAGATGTCCTTAGGCAAAAACGTATATCCCTACATACATCAATAAATGAAAAGGATCCATGAATCATGTGACTAGAAAAACAAATGATATAACCCCTGACTAAACACAAAAATAGAAACACTGAAAAACAAAGAAGATATGAACACAACCGAAAACAACCATAACAAAATATTTTTTAAAAAGCTGAGGCATTTGGTTTTTTTTTGAAAGATCAGTAAGACACGAGCCATTAGCTAATTTGATTTTTTTATGAGAGAGAAAACCCAAATTGCCAAAGTAAAAATGAGAAGGGAAATGCACAAGAGATGAAAGGAAATAAAGGAAAATATCTGAAACTACTATATTCAATTATATGTTAAGAAAATTGAAAACACAAATGAAATGGATAAATATTTATAAAAATATAAAGTGCCCACATTAATAGAATACTCTCAATATCCAAATTTCAGAAACAAAAATGGAACAAACCATAAAGCACCTACCAAAAACTCCACATCCAGACAGACTTAATTAAGGAATGCTATCAAATATTTAAAGAGTAATTAACCTGTACATTGCATAAATTGTAATAGATAGAAGGTACTTTACTAAATTCCTTCTATGAGATAAATATGGTTCTAAAAATAAAACTACAGAGAACTAGGCAGGGAAAGAAAGTCACAGACCAATATCAGAAATGAATACCTATGCAAAAATGTTGAATAAAATGTTAGCAAAGAGGTTGTAGCGATACATTCAACAATTATGCACTCTGACTAGGTTAGATTTATTTTAGGAATGCATGGATATTTCAAATTAAGACCAATTAAAAATAATAAATTAATATTTATTAATAAAATTATTAATAAAGAAAATAAAATCACATCCTTATATCAATAGAGGGGCAGCTAGGTGGCACAGTGGATAGAGCACTGGACTTGGCTCATTCTTTCCTCCAGAGTCATCTGAGTCCAGTGGCAAGACACTGGTCAGGATGACTGTTGCTGGTCTCCTGTCCAGCCTTAGCTGGGTCCTCACTGTTGCTCACCAATCCTTTTGCTCTATTCAACTTCTCTAAATGCAGGCATTCTTAACCTCTTGTGTCATGGTTCCCTTTGGCAGTCTAGTGAAAACTATGGACCACTTCTCAGAATGTTTGTTACCAACATTCATAATTAAAGGAAAGACTAACTTTCAATTAGAGGTTAATGAAAATAGACATTTTTTTCCCCATCCAACTTCTCCTTGACTCCTGCTCTAATGCGTTCTCCATAGTGGCTATTCCAAACCTCATCTGCTCTCCACTCTCCCTTGCCCCTCTCAGCAGAGAACCTTGCCTCATACTTTCCCCCAAAAACTGAGTTCCTTTGTAGTACGCTCCCTTTTATTTCCAATTGTATGTTTTTCTCCTGTGCTTCAATCTTAGAGTCTGAGTTGTTTTTCCTGACAATTCTTACCTCCCTGTACTTGTGCCTTCCATCTATCCTCCCTGGTCTCCTCTTGATATTTGACCTTTCCCCTGTCTCGTCTTAGTTTTCAACTTCTTTTTATTTGGTGGCTCCTCTGCTATCTACTTACATGTCCAGATCAATCCACCCTTAAAAAATAATCACTTGACTATCATTCCCTCAAACATTGTTCTATATCTTTTTTTCCTTTCACAGCCAAACTCTTTCAAAAATCCGTTTACACTCAATGCCTCTACTTGAAGTACTACATTGAATGCTGGCTTTCACTCAGGCTTCAAAGCTGTGTAATGACTTCAGTCTTTATCCCTGGATTGAAACACTGTCTTCAAGCTACCAATGGTCTCTTAAAGTGATTGGACATAACCATTTCCTCACTGCTCATTCTCTCTGCAACATTTGACATTGCTGACCACCCCTCCCTCTGGTTACTCTGCTCCTTGGGTTTTTGTGATACCTCTCTTTCATTCTTTTCCTACACATTGGACAGATCTTTCTCAGTCTTCTTTGCAAGACTGTCGTCTTGTCCTGACTCTTCTGTGAGGATATAGTTTCAAGACTGTCCTGCCTTCTCTTTTCTCTCTTCCCTCTCTTTCCTGGTGATATCAATAACCTCTATGGGTTCATTAGCAGGTTCATGATGTAGTAGTGTAAAGAACATTGGATTTGAAAGAAAAATGTTCCAATCCCAGCTCTGTTACTTACCACCTGTGTGATCCTGAATGAATTACTGAACCTCTCTGAACATAACTTTTCACATTTGAGAAAAATTAATATTCTGCTGTATCATTTAATAATCAGTATTCTTCTGTAATTCATCCTATTCCCCATTTTGTCAAACCCCATTACTCTACCTAGCTCACAAGACAGTCTTTTCCTATCAAATTAAAGGCATGGTTGAATAATGTGATCCTAGCCCCAGAGACATCTGCTTGCTACTAATCAGCCAAACCTGGGACCCTAGCTTCAAACAGCTTGTGCTGGTCCCTTCCCCAGGGGAGGATTCTCCTGTCCTTCACTCTCCTTATGAAGTTAGGGGTGATTTAATCTCCAAAGGGAAGGCTAAGGATGAGAGGATCCTGATAGATGTTTCTAATTTTCTGCGGCCCATAAAGCAACTGGCATTTCTTAATTGTCAGTGGTGTGATCAGCCACATCTGAAGGCTAATCTACTTTCCCAGTTGTAGCCACTTGTGATATTTCCCAACCATCCAGAACTCCTCCTTTTCTTGCCTCTCAATAAAGAGGGTTTTTTTTTCTATCCATTCCTGGTTGCTGGCTTTGTTGAGGTGATCAGTGACTCATTTTATTAACAGCTATATATGTCACTGTTAATGAATTGTAATCATCTTGGAGAAAAGAGTGCCTCAGTGTCATTTTTCTCACCACACATCTATAAAATTCAGAGGTTGGATTATATGATCCACAAGGTCCCTCCTTCTTGAACACATCTTATTCCACAATTGGCCCATAATATATGGATAAGGGTTGAATCTTACTTCAAGAATACCTGCCTCCCTTCCCCTTTCGACTTCATGGTCTTGTATGCAATCAACATAACCACAAAAAACTTATGCAGTCAGGACATAATTACTTTTATATTTGTGTTAGTAGTGACTAATGTAGAACACTAGAAATCCATATAGAAGAAAAACAACTAGTGGTTGTGAGTTCTCCATTAGACCTACTGAGTTCCCTGGTTTTCGTTAAGTCCCAACTAAAATCCCGTTTTTTTTTTTTTTTACTGGAAGCCTTCCCTCTCTTAATCATTTCCTATTAATCCCTATTGTACATATTTGTTTGCATGTTGTCTCCCCCACTAGACCCTGAGCTCCTCTAAGGGCAGGGACTGTCTTTTGCCCCGTTTTGTTTCCCATTGCTTAGTACCTGGCCCTGAGTAGGCCTTAATAACTGTTTCTTGATTGATTGGTTTCTGCTTGTAGACCTCTGATGAGACCCACTGCCTCTGGAGACAGTCCATTCCACTTTGAGATAGCTCTAAAGGTTAAGAATGATTCTTCCTTACCTTAAGCCCAAATTCATGTCTCTGCAATTTCCACTTATTTGCAGTGTGATAGTGGAAAAGGCATTTCATTCCTCTAGCCCTCAGTTTCCTCCTCTGTAAAATGGGGCTAATAAAACTTGTGCTATCTATTTTGGAGAAAGTGCCTTGTAAACCTCAAAGCACTACAGACATATGAATGTCTTAAGGAAGAATGTCTAAGAATGAATCTTAGAAAATTGCTTAACAGAGTCAAAATGATCATATAAATTCAGGGCATATTCAAGAATTAGGAAAACAAACAGGATGACATCATTTTAACAGCCATATTTCTTCCTCACTTGTCAGTATGACCGAGGGTTTGCTAGAGTGTATTTTGCATTAGAGAGCTTTCTGTTTCTTGGCTGCATTCAGATTCTCAAGATTGCTTCACTGCTATATGCCAATGTCTTTGATAAGCAAAATTCTTCAGAATGCATTTAACATAATTAAAAATCTTCCATTCACTTACTTGAAATTCAGAAGACTCAGTTCATGGTTATTATCCCCCTGGACTGCCTTTAAATTTGAGGTTTGCTCCACTCCATAAGTATCTATCCTTCCTAATAGCTGAGTTACCTATTGAAAGAAATACAATGGGGAATACCTGGGTGAGCCAACCCATCTGGCCTTACTCATTATTCTTACTGGGGCAGGACTTGCATTGAAGGCAAGTTTGCTTTTAAAAATGCTTTTCCAAATGAGTTTGACTCAGTAGTTCTAGAGGTTGCCTCAGGGAAAGGATATTATGAGATGCTTAATTCTGCTGTGATTATAATATTCATTTTGATATTTGTCTATCTGGTGACTTCAAAAGGTAGAACACAGCTTCTGCACCATAGGGAGGACTCACACTTATAGAGGGATGGGAAGAGTCATGGAGCACACAGGGTTAGTGGAGCTGGTGTGGATAGGGTCAGAGCCAGTGCTGGGGGGAGACAGAATTCACAGTGCCTTCGTAGGCCTTGGACAAAGTTTGGAAATATTGCTTCTCCCCCCTCTCTGGCCTATGCTACTTACTATCCACTGGAGGCTTTGAGTCTTTACTGGGATGTGTGACATTACAAAATAAATGTATAGTAATGCAGAAAGTGAATGTTTCTGGGACTGAACAAAATATATTAAATAAGATACTGAATAAGTAATAGTAAAAAAAAATCCTTCTTTATATCCTCAACTACTTTTTTTTTCTACCTTTGGGAAGGTCTGGACCAAGATCCTAAAGGGTGAGCATGCTCATTTCTCTGGGCCTTTAAATGATGAGCTTAGGCAGGTAGGATAGAAAGCACCAAGTCAGGAAGACCCAGGTCCAAATTGGGTCTCAGACACTTAGCTGTGTGACCCTGGGCAAGTCTGTTTGCCTCAGTTTCCTCATCTATAAAATGAACTGGAGAAAGAAATGGCAAACCACTCCAGGACTGGTCATGAAAAGGCAGACACAGTTGATCAGCAAGATCACTTTCAGCTTGAAAATTCGACTATCTGAAATGGATTTTAAAGAACTTCCTTAATTTATAAAGGCAGTATATTTATCTCGGTAGTAAGAGAACTCTTGGATGCCAAAGACTTGACTTTACTATCAGGTGGGCCAAGGTTTCAAGCAACATACTCGCCTTTAGGGTTGTGGGCCAGACCCTCCCCCAAGCAGAAGAAACAATAGCAGGAGAATTTGAGTGGAGGGAGGAGAGGAGCGTCAGGGAAGCAGGTCATTGGATCTTCAGATTACCCTCCTAACTACTCTCTTTTAGGATTCAGCATAACTGACTGCCACCATGGTTACATTTCTCTTATAGGATATAGGATTCCCTGCTGGAAAGAACCTTAGAGATACTGGAGTCCAACACTTTCTTTTTTTAGATGAAGTAACTGGACCCTGAGAGGCTCCATCTTACTCCTTACCCCGGAGCTCTGGCCCACCTGTGATCCAAGAACAAGGTTAGTCAAAACTGGGAGCACGTGTGCCTTTGAAATATCATTCAGTCTTGACAAGGCAGCTTGGGAAGTAGTGTTCTTGCCACCAGCAATTTACTCTATTATTCCTTTTGTATGTGCTTATAAAATGTATGTATTCTCTCTCTGAGAAAAAGCATGCTCCTTGAAGGCAAGGACTTTCATTTCTGTTCTTGTATCCTCTTAACAGTGTCTGATACTAAATAAATTCTTGTTGATTGATAATGAATCAACCAAGACGTGGTTTTCAGTGTTGACTCAACCACTTAACTTTCTGTATGACTATAGACAAATCTCTTAAGCTCCCTGAGCCTTAATTTTTTAAGTTGTCAAATTGGAGATTTAAACTAAATTAGGAATTCTTAATCTTTTTTTTTTTTTTGGTCATAGACCTCTTTGGCACTCTAGTGAAGTCTATGTTTCCTTTAACATAATTATGTTTTTAACTGCACAAAGTAAAATATTTAGGATTACATAAAAGAAAGCAATTATACTGAAATGTAGTTATCAAAATATTTTTTTAAAGAAGTTCTTGGATCATACATGTATATGAGTATGTATATATATAATATATATATACATACATACATATATATGTCAATATATCCACACTTAATTCTAGCCTGGGTGGGGAGAGAAAGGGAAACAAAAGAACAAAATAAAAAATGCACAGCAGAAAACAAAAGGAAACTTAAAAGGAAGCAAAGATGGACAGCTCTCAAGACAACACATAGTATTTATTACAAAGACTTCCTTGAAATGGAAATTTATTGCTATATATTTTGAATCCTCTCATGTTCTGCTGTATGCGTGACCTGTTTTTCTTTTCTTATTTTATATTAAAGTTTTAATATTTAAGTTTATAATGTTCCTTTTTCTTTTCTTATTGTGTATTTAAGTTTTAGTGAAAAAAAAATCCCAAAATACACAAGTAAATAAAAAGTTCTTGGAGCCCAGATTAAGAATCCCTATTCCTTCCGGATTTAAGAAGTCTATGATCCATAGTGTTTTCAACATATAGCCTATGTAAAGCTTATATAACATGTACTGGATTTATAATCCCTAAGAAATGTCATTTGATAATTCTTATATTATACTCTTTGGTTCCCTAGCACTTTGGGAGGTGGCATCCAATGATATACCTTCTGGTTGGAATAGGAAGCTTCTTGTCCAAACTGACATTTTGATGAGGAGACCATAGCAGGAATATGTAAAGGAAAAGCCTTCACCCCATTTCTTGCTGCTTACCCTCAAATCCACAGTCTTGGAAAAAGCTGCCAGAATAGACTTGAGTCCTTGAATGTCTTTGTCAACTTTCTGGTACTCATGCCTGATGACATTAATCTCTCCGGAGAGCTTTGCAAGGCTTGCATCACATCTGGTAGCAGAATGGAAACAGATGAAAGATAAATATTAAACTGTTCCTAGAAGGGGCCTAGGCCCTGAATATTAGAAGGGAATGGGGCTTATGGTGGTTTGGGTGGTGAATCTTTTCAATCCTGCACTGGCTCGGACTGAGAAAAAGGGGGATGAGGGAGTGAGGAGCATGTGTATCTATCTCCTGCTCCTTCCTTGTTCTGTCTTTTTTCTCCTCCCAGTGATGGATGAAGAAATGCTGTACAGAGTTAAATGGGCTGGATTGAATGAACTTGATTGAAGAGAATGGGCTGGATTGGTGAAAGCGGAGGTTTTCAGCTCTCCAAATTAGACCACGACCTCAATGTAGGCATGATTAGCAAGCAGCAGCAATTTTCAGTCAGATAGTCACTCACTACCAGCTCCCAGGACAAAATTGTAAAACAGGCAAGACTCATTTTTGTTGTCTTCACAATTCTTTCCTAAGCCCTTTTTTGACTCCTTCCTTCCTCCCCCTCCTCTCCCATTTTTCCTTCCTTCCCTCCGTCCCCCCATATCTCAGACACCCATGGTGTCCTTTGGCTACACAAATTCTGTCATCCCACCAAGGCCTGTCTATCTTCCTTACATTCTACCATGTCTTTTCCTTCCCAAACCAAATCAATATTCCTCCTTCCTGAGTGGTTTTAACTGGGCTTTCTTTAGCTGACCACCTGCACTTTCTAAAAGAACTTAGTTAATCCAAATGAATTTCTAATTGTTGGAATTCATGGGGAAATATTTGTGAACAGAAGGAAATGTCTTCCTGTGATTTGCTTTGCCTATTTTACTGTGAAGAAAAATTTTGGATTTGAAGTCAGAGGGCCTAGGTGCAAATCTACCTTGAACAAATAAAAAAAAAAAAATTTTATTTATTTAATTAAATATTTAATTTTATTATGAATGCAACAAAAATTAACAAATATGAGCATTTCAATATATAAGGAACAGAAAAAAGAAATCTATATATAAAACTGTGAGCTATAATATAGAGGTTTTTAAAAAAGTAATAATAATAATAGATCATATTTATGTAGAGTTTATTATTATCCCCACTTTACAGAGGAAGAAACTAAGGCTGAGAGAAGTAAAGTGACTAGAGTAGAGTCACACAGCTAGTGTGTATGTATACATATATGTATATGCATGTACGTATATACATACACATACACATGCGTGTATGTGTATGTATGTGTATCTGAGTCCAGATTTTAACTTGGTCCAACTGTGACTCCAAGTCTAGCTCTCTATCCACTATATTACCTAGCTGCAACAACCTTCTGAAGTGGGACCATCATTCCAATTTTACAGAAAAGTAAACTGAGGTTGTGGCTCTTGTGCAAACATTTTAAACTTTCTGGCCTCAGTTCCTTCCTCTGACCACTGAGGTTCCTTTCTAGTTTTATTCATGATTCTATGACTTCTTTCTACGTCCCTCCTCCTCAAACACCCCTTAAGCCACCTAGTCTGCTGGGAAATAAAAGTAACAGAATTTCCACTGCCACCAAGAACTTATCTGCTTCCCAGGCTCTCAGGTGAAGAAACAGATACGCACCTCCATGGGACTCAGTAAAGCTTTCTCTTGGATACAGAGTGTGAATTGTAATGTGTTATCTATCCATTTCAAAAGTTCTACTTCATATCATGGCATGAGGTAAACTTGTGTTCTCAAAGACTATACTAACTGAGTACAGAGCGTGGCATTTATTTACAAGGCTGCAAAGGTTTTGAGTTTGGGTCTGGGCACGGACTAAGCCTGTTCTTCCAGAGCCAGCCTAGTCACATACACAAAGGTGTATATGACAATCAATAGATTGGCCACTAGGCGATGAATTCTTTGACAACCCATGAAACAAGTGTGAATACAAAATGGTCCTTAGACCTGTTAGGTCCTCTTGTACTTTGAGAGTGATGGAGTCAGAGGGTTCTAGAAATGACACAGTTGTTAGATACTTCAATAGGCATTAATTTGCCTGTCAGTAACTCTAAATGGGAGACTGAGTGGTGGCCTGTTGGATTTGGAGTCAAAGGATGGTTTAAAATTCTAAGTCAGTCACTCGTGTATGACCTTGAACGAGTTACTTAGAAAGGACTACTCACAGTCAGTCAATACATATTTAGTAAGTGCCTCCTCCGTGCCCAGCCTGTGCTAAGTGCTGAGGATATAAATATGAAGAAACAAACAAAAAAGAGATAGTTCCTGCCCTCAAGGAGCTTGCCATTTAATAGGGGGTAGACAAAACACAAAAGGAAGCTGAGAAACTGGGAGTAGTGGAAAGGGACTCGATAGGGGAAATGGTAGAAAAGTTGGTCAGAGGACACATCCAGGTGAGAAATGAGATGTTTGAGGGGAGCTTTCTTTTTAAATGGAAGTTTGGAGTTCTTGGCCCCACCTTCCAATCAGAGTGGTAGAGGGAGGCAACAAGACAGAGTGCCAATGCAAGCTCTCCCATTAGTCACGAAGAGAGAAACTGAAGGAGATTCCTCCCAAGCACTGGTCTAAGGGAAATATAGTCTGCATTGTTAACATTTTTCCATCACTTGTAAAAGTCCAAATAATCAACAACACAGCAAATCAAGCCCTGATTTGTAGTGTGTATCAATTTCCAAGATGTAAATGCTCATGCTGAAAATTTACCAAGCTCCTATTTGCAAGCCAATATGAATTGACTCCAACGTGTCCCTGCTTCCAACACGGACTTAGTTTCATCATTCATGTAAGAGTAAAAAGAAAGGCTATTTCATGGGGCATTTGATTTTATTATGCCTTGAGGTGATCACAATGAGTGTTAAAATCAGAATATCAAAAATATAATTGTAGTATATATACCAACATTTGTTTCAGAGCTCAAAGAAATAGAGAAATTCTGAACCAAGTCAACGTATACCTCTATACCTAGTGACTTGGCATAGAGGAAAAATGACAAGAAATGTTGAAAAACATGGTGTCTAATTAAGGAATTAAAGGGGAGAAAAGTTTCTAGCGTAGTCACTTTTTATATCGAATACTTTTTGCAAGAATAGTCAGAAAGTGAGTACATTGTGAGTACTGAATAGTACGGTAAAATAATGAAAGATAACATCTTAAAAGATGTTAAGTGATTGGTTACACAGTCATTCCAGAACCAGCTATTTCTGTTTAGTAAGAACAATCACTAATTAGCAAAGGAAAAAAAGTGTCAAATTGGAAGAGAGGATGAAGATGAAAAGATGCTGTATGCACTTATAACAACTCCAACTTGACCTGTTCAAATAAGCTATTGAGGCTGAAGAAAGAAAACAGTAAAAGTGTAGACACTGACTATTTATTTCTTGCAGAAGCACCTGGAATCCCTTTAAGCAGTAAAGAGAACCCAGAAGCCACCTCAGCCAGCAAACATCTGATATTCTTGTCCACTGGAGAGACACAGCAACCAATGGCACCAGAGAATAAATCCATTTGTACTATGAAATCTACTCCATTTTGGAGAAAAATGGCTACAGATTACAAGTACTATTGCTTCCCTACAAAAGGACAGAAAAAGGAAAGTCTAAAAGAGGAAAATGGGGGAAAAATAAGCTTACAAAAACCTTGGGATTTGAAGTAACCAAGTCAAATATCTCTAAGAGCATTTATAGACAAAACTGGAAGAAATTTAACAGAGTGAAAATGGAGCAGATCTGGTAATGACCTGTTCTCATCAAACGATTGTGGAACCATCATATTTGGACTCGATATCCTCGGTACCCAATGTGTTCTATGAGAAATAGAAATGGAACTTAAGAAGATGAAATTGAAAAGAGCAGCTGAATATAGAAGATATTTGTATGTGAATGACACATAATGGGAAACACTGACGGAGTAATTTTCTTTTGTATGTGTGTTTTTGAGGAAAACAGTCAGGGTTAAATGACTTATCCAGGGTCACATAGCTGGCTAAATTTGATCTCGGATCCTCCTGACTCCAGGACCAGTGCTCTATTGACTGCACCACTTAGCTGCCCCAAAGAATGATTTTTCAAGACACTTATCTCAAAGAGAAGGAGATATCAAAACATTGGGAAATTTTTTTAGTTTTATTTTAAAGATGCAATTGAGAAGATATGAGCAACTATCTACCCACATTACTTTATCATCTCCATAAACTCTTTGAGAATGATCTACATATGTATTAAGGGTATCCTTGCCAAGTGCTTTAAATACATTATCTCATTTGTTTCTCACAACAGCCTTGTGAAGTAGGTACTATAGGGCTGTTATTCAACCTGTTTTCAGTTGTGTCTGACTCTTCATGGTACAATTTGAGGTTTGCTCAACAAAGATTCTGAAATATTTTGCCATTTCCTTCTCCAGCTCATTTTACAGATGAAGAAACTGAGGCAAACAGGGCTAAGTACCCAAGGTCACATGTGTGTGTGTGTGTGTGTGTGTGTGTGTGTGTGTGTGTGTGTCTGAGGCTGGATTTGAACTGGATTTGAACTCAAGAAGATAAGTCTTCCTGACTCCAGGCATCTTACTGTATCCACTGTACCACCTAGCTCCCCACTATAGTGTCAGCAACTATATCATATTACTCCCTGTGCTATACTGTATTATTCCATACTCTATCATAGTGTACTATACTACATTATATTATATCACACATATATTATTCCCATTTTACAGATGAGGAGACTGATCTGGGAGGATAAGTAATTTCTTGTCTTTGGCTGTGCAATTCCTAAATATTGCAGGAAGGACTTGCACTCAAGTATAGTTTGATGCTAAATCAAACATTCTTTTTATTAAATTTAAAATCATTATTGGTTCTCTCTTTTTTTCTTGGATTAAAAACTATTTAAATCCTTCACACTCTAGTCTACCTTTCCAGATATATTATTTCACATCTCTCCCCTTTATATGCTCTGTATTCTAGTTACATTGGTTTACTAGTTGTTCCCTTAAGTTCTTCTTACATCTCCTGTCTCTGTGTTTTCCCTCAGGCTCTACCCCTATTGCCTGTGAAGCCTGGTGCCTCTGCTTTTCCTGTCATCTTTCTGATTTGTTTTCTCTGAGCCTGAGGAGATGATTCATGGGAAAAGAAGCTGACAGAGTAGTTCTGATGATACTGGTACTAGGGAGTATTATCCCTCTCTTTTGCTTCTTTTGATGGGGACAGAAGTCACATCATGGGGTAAAACAATGCTATCTGTACATAGCCCATCCTCTCTTTTTGCTTGTCTTTTCCCTCCTCTACAACTGTATCCTTTCTAAAAATGGGGGTACCAGAAGCAGAGATAAAAGCTAGGGCTCCATGAGCGATAAAATGGCGAGTGGGAAGCTATCACAGTGTGGAGATGCTTCCAAATGGGGGCAGAGGATGAGCCATGGATGAGTTGGCATAGCACCAGGGAGGACTGTAGCTGTAATAGTTCCTAAGACTATTGTTACATGTTCCTAAACATGGATAAATTCATCATCCACACTTTCCTTTGAGCCTTGAACCTGAAATAGGGGCATGGAGGTATGTGTGTGAAAGCACTTTCCCATCTTCCTCCTTTACAGGCTATCAGTGTAGGTTGTTGGGCTCTCCCCTGTATATATACTCTCCAATCTAGAAGGGAACCAGAGGAAAAAGATGGTTGGTGGTGATTGTCTCCGTACAAGAGTGTTTTGTCTGTTTTTTCCCACATTTTTCTATGAACAATAAACTTTATGACCATAATGAAAGTCCTCTATATGTTTTCATAGATAGAGCTTAATATAAACTCTCTGTTAAGTCTTAGGACAATTGGTCTCATGGGCTCCCTTTTGTCCTTAAACCCTTCTGTGGTCTTTGCCTTTATAACAAATACTTACTCAGAATGCAATTTTAAAAAAAGCATCTTATCTTTATGTGGAAACTAAACCTATCTTAAAATTTCAAAGGAAAATCAACAAGGTTTGAGGGGAGCAGGAGGACAGTGGTAAGACAAGAGTTAGGAAAAACAGCAAAATTCTGTCCAAACAGATCACTCCTTAAGTGGTCAGTGAGTCAGACAAGGCTCAAACTGTTTATGATCACATTTAGTTGAAGAAGGCAGTGCCCTTCGCTTGCAATTGCCTCACTGCTAGTATAGGTCTATAGCCCCAGAGTCCCTATCTTTCTCCTCAGAGCTCAAAAGTTCCTGGGCTTCCCCTGTCCCATATGGCTCTGGCTTCATGAGATCCTTCAGTCTCAACTTCTAGGCAGGAAAAACTACACTTAGCATTAGCCCCCTTCCTGGTAAGGGGCTACATATTAGAGTAGTCTGAACATAGCTAAATCTCTGAAGGTATTAGGAAATGACTTAAGAGAGTAAAATATTTCATATGCTAGAGGCTCAGCCAGATATGATCAGATTTTACCGTTAAATATTTTGGGGCAATATTCCATTTCATCCCTTAGATTAATATTAGTGCATGTGAACATGCATGTATGTATATGTGTGTGTGAGAGAGAGATTGCAAAAGAATCCAATTTTATTGAAATATAGTTACTAAAATGTTATTTATTTATTTTTTAAAAACCAAGAACTCTAGGCTAAGAACCTCTGCTCTAGATGCAATTAGACTTTGGTAGTAGTCGCCATATTGACAGGGAGTTTAGAAGTTTGCAGGTTGAAGGCTGAGCAGTGGGGACATGGTAGCTTTGGACAATGGCTATTTCTTTTCATATGCCCAGAGAATATTTAATGAGGATCCATCTGGTAGTTCAAGTAGGGCACCATCTGGTGAGAAATTCAGATATTTCAGGTATTACACTCAGCTAATTAAATTTCCTGGCTAGATAATTAACACAGTGATATGCTGTCTCTCTATAGTTTTAAGGAAGGTAGTACTTTATGTAAAAAAAAAAAAAGTACCATGTCTGGAATTCACTACCTCCTCATCTCCTAATGCTGTGTAGGCACCAACTACAGACTATACCCACCATCTCAAAAGAATTAAAATTGCATGTGAACCAAAGGGCAATGGAAAGATACATGTGAGTATGCCTGTAGAATGTTACTAGATGTGAGCTCTCTATAAGATTTGGAAAAAGGGATATTATTTAGGAAAGATAAGATCAGAGGATGTGATAATAGATAGACAAACTGAGGGTTGTACTGCTATCCACAAAATGTTGAAAGGCATAGGGGGTAGACCCATAGACTGTTGGATGGACCCTCTAGGGAGGATTTCTGTGAAGATTTTGCCCAGGATTAAAACTCATTTAAACTGCTACAGGGAGTGACTCCTAATTCAACCTGGAGTCACCAGACAGGCTTGAATCACATCTCTGACATTAGCAGGTTCAACATGGGCGAGTCACTCCACCCATCTGAGTCTTGGTCTTCTAGTTCATGAAGCACACATAATACACCACCTCTCTGAGCAGGTGTAAGGAAAGTGCTTTGTAAACATTGAAGGACTATTTAAAAGTGATTATGTTGATGGTTTTGGCTGCCATGATTATCAAATACTTTTTTTGTGTGTACTGTATTTACATAATCTTGTGTTACATGCTCTTTTTTTTTAATCCATCCGACAGCCATGCATTTCCAAAGTGGTCTTTTTCATGGATTGTCTCATGATTTGTTACTCTCAGGTCTATGTACCATGAATGAGATGAGAGGGTAAACTTTACCTGGACAACTCCTTAGAAGGTGATGCTAGATGGCCATGGCAAGGAAACTGCTGACAAGGACAGCCAACATGACTGTGAGTTGAAGCTAAAGGTCACTAATCTCCCTGCCATGAACATTTTTTTCTCTGCCTCTGGTTAGTTGGAAGATCCATATTTAGCTTTATATTTTCATATGGTTAATACATACATGCCAAAGATAGCTTAAGGAACAGCTGCCTCAACTGTGATAATAGCCATCATACGTCTCTGTTGCTTGTGAAAGCTGTCATGATTTCCTAAATATTGTAACCATTTATCCCTTGACAGATAGCATCTGATACATGCTGATCTCACCATTCCTAAGTAATGAGTTACTGTATGGCCAACACACCTCTCCATATTCTAGAAGAAAAAGTAGGAATATTTTGAAGGTTATTGACCTCTGTGACATTCCACAGGATCCAGAGGGTCCTATAGCTAGTGCTGAAAGGGGCCTTAAAGGTTATCTAGTCTCTCATGTCACAAATCAGGAAAAAACTGAAGCCCAAAGAGGTTAAAGGATTTTCCAAAGATCGCAGTAAGGGCACAACACAGATTCTAGTTCAGGTCCAATGACTCCAAAGTTCAACACCCTCTCTGTCAACACCATTCTGCCTTCTTATATAGCACTTTCAATGGACATAATACCTTTAATTAATTTGTAAGGGTCATCTAGGGCATTGGCCCTAGAGTCAGGAGGATCTGAGTTCAAATTCAGCTTCAGACACTTACCAGCTATGTAACCCTGGGCAAGTCACTTAACCCCATTTGCCTCAGTTACTCATCTGTAAAATTAGATGGAGAAGGAAGTGGCCAAACCACCCCAATGTCTTTGCCAAGAACACCCCAAATGGGTTTACATAGAGTTGGACACGACTGAAACAATTTGACAAAATAATTTGTAATGGCTATTTTTTTCTTCATGCTTCATTTTAAGGACTATATGGAAATGAAAGACTTGTGTGTGCTTCTGGAGTCTTGGGTTCATCAGTCCTACTAGTTAATTTCAATCAGTTGCTAAGCATTTACTAAGTACCTATGATGTGCTGGGCGCTGTGCTAAGCTCTGGGAACACAAGAAAGGTAAAAGACAGTCCTTGCCCCCAAGGAGCTCATAGTCTAATGGGGGAAAGACTGCGTGTAAATGACCACACTATATACAGGATGACTAGGAAATGACCAACAGAGAGCAGACACTGGAGCTAAGAGGGATCAGGAAGGTGACATTTTAGCTGGAACTTGAAGAAGCTATGGAAACCAGCAGATGAAGATGTGGAGGGAGAATATTCTGGGCATGGTGGGGAAGAGTCAGAGAAATAGTCAGAACTGAGAGATACAGTGTAGTTTTTGTGGAACAGCCAGGAAGCCAGTGCCACTAGATTAAGGAGTATGTGGAGGTGGGAGGGGATGTGAAGTTTAAGAAGACTAGAAAGGTGGGAGGGGGACAGTAACGGAGGGATTAAATGCTAGAGGATTTTATTTTGGGTCCTGGAGATGATAAGGAGCCATGGCGATGACATGTCTGATCTGTGTCTGGGTCAGATCTGTGCTTTATGAAAAGTGTGTTGGTGGCTGAATGGAGAATGGACTAGAGGTGGGGGAGGATAGACTTGTGACAGCCAGACCAACCATTATTTTTATTGCAACAGTTCAGCTGTAAGGTGATTGAGGCCTGAACCAGTATGGGGGCAAAATGAGAGGAGAGAAGGGGGCATATCCAAGGGATATTGCATGGGTGAAATGGAAATCCTACTACCATATCGGATGTTGGGAGTGAGAGAGTGAAGAGTCAAGGATGTCACCTAGATTGCAAGACAGAGGGGTTAGGGCAGAGGTGGGGAATCTGTGGCCTTAAGGACACATGTGGCCCTCCAGGTCCTCAAGTGTAGATCTTTGATTGAATCCCAAATTCACAGTACAAATGCCCAATAAAAGGATTTGTTCTGTAAAACTTAGACTCAGTGAAAAGGTCACACCCAAGTACCACATGTGATCTTGAGGCCACAGGTTCTCCACCCCTTGGCTAGGAGGATAGTGGTCCCTTCAATAGTAATACGAAAGTTTGAAAGAAGGAAAAATTTTGGGAGGTTGTGTTTGTCCTTCATTTTTGAAGAGGACCATGACATCAGGGAAATGATGACATGACTTGCAGTTGACTTTGATTTGAATGAGGGAGGGCTGTGCCTCTCTTTCTCCTCCAGAGCCATCTGGTTCCAGTGGCCAGGTCTCCAGTCATCAGAATGACTGGAGATGGCCCAGGATGCAGTGGGAGACCCTGGCCATTTTAGGCTAAGGCCTTTTCAGGTTCTCACTTTGAGTGCAGTAAGGCCCATCATGTGAATAGGCCTCTTTAAGAAGTGAGTCAAGGAATGGTCCATTTAATTAGAAAAAAAGAAAAAAATCAAGCTGGGAGGGAAAGACCCTCAGGGTTGCTGTTCTAGAGAGAAAAAGTTACTATGGACATTCGCTCTAAGCCAGGAGGGCACAAACTACAGCCATCAAGTGGAGCTTGGGCAGCGACCTATTGTGGACAATCACTGAAAAAAACCTTAAACCCAGTTTGGGAGGTAAAGATAGAGGAATTAGTTATTATTTTTATGAGGAGGTTATAGATGATACTGCAATAATAAGAAAAATGTGCATTTACATGTTCACCTTTTCTTTCTCTACATATTGGAAAAACTAACCCATGGGAGTTAGGCAGTAGGCCTAGAGTCATTTAGACTTTTCTCATCAGCAATAGGAAGTGATAACTTCATTTCATCCCATTTTGCAGGCAGCATTCTATCTCTACTATTAAATATTGAGTCTGATAAAATAAAATCTTTTTTCTGGGAATTAGATAAAAATAACCAGCTTCATTTCATTGATACCAAAATGTTCATTGGCAATGAGTTCATGTGGGTAAAAATATATTAATTAAGCTGCCTGACAAGGTCCATTAGTTTGACAAAAATGTAGGAAGAACAGAAATGAGGAAGGGTGAAGTTTAGCCAAATGGTAACTAATTCAATTCTAACACAGAGGACTACTTTGTCAAGTTTTTAAAAAGCTTCAATTAAAGAAGAGAGAGCTTTTAAGGGAAAGTGAGTTCTGTCCTCCTTGACCCAAGGGCAACAACATTATTTGAGATGCTAGGTTAGGGTAAAAAAAATGGAAAAGATTGGAGGAAGAAAAGATTTTGAAATATTTGAAATGAAATAATTATATCCATTTCTTGGCACTTTTGAACTTTATTATCCTGTTTTAAACATAACATGATATTCAGAAGGAAAATAATAGGTTTGCATGTGTCCCTGTAGTTTGAGAGAGGAAATAGATCTTGTATATGTCCATGCAGTGCTGCTGAATTGAATAGAATCATAGGTTTTGATCATAAACAGATATTTGCTGTCAATCTGCATGGTAACAAATTATATCATGGTTGAGCTGCACTGTTGGAGATGAGGTCACAGCTTTACCAAAGCAATGAAGAACCATTGATGGATAATGACATGGGCAGTCTTATTTACATCCTTCACAGAATTTCTGAATCTCAGAATGGGAAAGAACTGCAGATTCCAGCTAGTTCAACCCTTCACCAACCAAGAATCCCCTTTACAGCATGTCTAGGAAGTGTTATTCTCTCGAGAAATCTTACCTTTTTGGTATATTTTTGGTAAGATCTAATTCTCATTTAGTCAATATTTATTTGTTGGTCAGTTGCATCTGATTCTTCATGATCCCACGTAGGTTTTTCTTGGCAAAAATACTAGAGTGGTTTGACATTTCCTTCTTCAGCTCGTTTTATAGATGAGGAAAATGAGGCCAATGGGGTTAAGTGACTTACCCAGGGTCACACAGCTAGGAAGTATCTGAGACCAGATTTAAACTCAGGAAGATAATGAGTCTTCCTGATTCCAAGCCTAGTGCCCTATCTACTGTGCCACCTAGCTGCCCCTGTACCACCTAGCTATCCTTAGTATGTCAATGTTCATTTGTTAAACATTTTCTATATGCTAGACACTGTATTAAATGCTGGGGACAAAAGACAAAAGAAAAAAGACAAAAACAAAGCACCTGTCCTTAAAGACTTGGCATTCCAATGAAGGAGACAACATGCGAATATCTATTTATATACAAGATGGTTGGTTGGTTCTTGTTCTTCGTTTTTGAAGAGGACCAAAATGACATCACCATGATAAAGTGATGTTTCAATGTATATGACTGTGGCTGATCAGACCAATATGAGCTCTGAATGCTCTATCACAGGTTGGGCACAGACAGTCCATGTGAATGTTTGGGGTGGTTACTCCAAATTTGTGCATCCTAGGTTTCCTTTGTGCTGTTTCAATTCTGCTTTGCTCATAGAGCACAGCACCTTTTCCAATGTGGGCACACCACGCTGAGTGGTCCTGTGCCAGTGTCTCCCATGTTGCACAATCAAATCCAAAGTTCTTGAGAGAGACTTTGAGAGTGTACTTGTATCACTTATTCTGACCACCACCTGCCCCATGCGAGCTCTCCATAAAATAGTCTTTTTGGCAAGCATATATTTTGCATTCAAACAACATGGCCAGCCCACTGGAGTTGCACTCTCTGAAGCATAGTTTGAATGCTTGGCAGTTCAGCTCGAGCAAGGACTTCAGTATCTGGTAACTTATCCTGCCAGGTGATCTTCAGAATCTTTCTAAGACAGTTCAAATGGAAGCGATTCAGTTTCCTGGCATAGTGTTGGTAGACTGTTTCTCAGGCATACAACAATGAGGTCAGCACAATGACTCTGTAGACCTTCAATTTGGTAGTTAGTCTAATACCTCTTCTCTTCTAAATTTTCTTCATAGTTTTCCAAACACTGAGCTAGCTCTGACAATGCATGTGTCAACCCCATTGTCAATGTGTACATCCCTGGAAAGTACACTACCAAGGTAAGTGAACTTATCCACAGCATTTAAAACTTCTCCATTTGTTGTAATCAATGATTCCAAGTATGGATGGTGTGGTGGTAGCTGATGGGGCACCTGTGTTTTCTTGGTGTTAATTATAAGGCCAAAATTAGCACAGGAAGCAGAGAATTGATCCACACTTTGTTGCATCTCAGCTTCAGAGGTTGCATTGAGTGCAACCAGAAGCAGATTTCTGCAAACAGAAAATCATACACCAACACTCTCTCCACTTTAGTCTTGGCTTGTAGCCTTTTCAGATTGAAGAATTTAACCTTAGTATAGTAATTGACCTTGATGCTGTGTTCATAAACAAGATATATACAGTGTAACTGTAGGAGATTATTAGACAGAATTGTGATGGGGGCCAGGGGAGGAGAATGGGAAAGACCTCTTGAAGAAGAAGGAATTTGAGTTTTGGAAGAGGCCAAGGAAGCCAGTAAGGAAGAGATGAAGAGGGAGGGCATTCCAGGCATGGAGTCTGTCCAAAGGCTTGGAGATGGGCCATGGATGAGGAGGAACAGAAAGCAGGTCAATGTAACTGGGTTGTAGAATGTGTAGAGGGGAGTTAAGTGTAAGAAGAGTGGAAAGGAAGGGAGAGGCCAGGCTGTGAGGGAATCTTTGTTTTTATGAATTCCCTCTTCCACCTACTGCTTCTAGTTGTCAGGCCAATTTTGGGGCCAAGCAGAGCAAATCTAATTCATAATGACAGCCCTCTTACTCTGTCCGATCTATTCACTGAGAATTGTCCAGGCTGTGGCCATGTAATGTGATATAAATACATTTTTCCTGGTGACAAATTCCCAATGTAAGATGACCATTGCCTAATCCTTAGTACTGCATTCAAGAGGGATGAAATCACCCTAGGATCCCAAATAGCTTTTATAATTTTCAGAAGAAGCTACTGGATCCAGTGCTGTTAAGCAGTGAATACAAATAATACTTACTTTATCTAGGTCAACTGAGGGTCCCTGATTGTTCCTGTTGGATCAGGACCCATTGAGGGAGAACTGTGAGTCTCTGTTTGAACTTTATCAGATCTGTATTTGGTCTGTATCTGATTTGGAAAACCTATGTCTCTACTGAGAGATTTTTAGTTCAATAAAGTGGGAGGAAAGGACTTGAAGTGCTTTAACATTAACTAGATGTGTGACCCAGGGCAGGTCACTTAGACTCTACACTTTTCTTTCTCCATCTGCAAAATCCTTCACTTTGCATTTGCTGCCTGGCCTAGTTTCAACTCCATGGAACAAGATGCCCCCAAGTCAGGTAGCCCCTTGTGTGCAGTCTCTGCCTTCTTTTGTGGGTTGTTCCCCCTTTAGACTGCAAGCTCCTTGAGGACAGGAACTGTCTTTCTTTTCATTCATTGTATCCTCAGTACTTAGCACATCATAGACACTTAATGGTGATTGGATTGGATTGTAAAATACCTATGATAACGCTCACACTGCATACCTCACAGGCTTACTGTGGGATTGTAAACTTTAAAGTGCGAGATGAATATAAAATAAATTTATATAAATAGAAAGTACTGTATATATTACATATATTTATAAATTATTACTATAATCCTGTGGCTTTATGCTTAAGTAAAGGGCTTGCTAGTCTCCCTGTGATCTGATAAAGGTGTTACTTTAAACATGGAAAGGAAACAAATACTAAAGGTTGGTCAAGTGAACACTTGGTATGCTGAGAGCAACTCTTTAGCTTCAATAACTGTTCAGCATAGATTGTAGAATTCCTAGTCATGATTAGGGCCACTCATTCCGAACATGAAGTGGCTTATAACTTCTGGTCATCCTGCATCTGGACAACAACGGCTCGACAAATGCAGCATGGCCCATCACTTTGCCACGGATCAGTCAGGCAACAGACAGAAGGAAAGAGAAAATTGGGTTAAATTGGAATGACTTCATCAGAAATCACTCTGAGAAAAGAAGATCTCATTGAATTTATGGGATTCTGAAATCAACTGCCCTACTGAATGTGGACTTTTCTAAATTAGTCCTATCATCCTTTCCTGGTCCCACCAGCTGTTCATCATTAAATATGCTGTCAGCTTAGATACAGTCCTTCCAAAGTTTCTCAATTAGCATATGCATTATTTATGAACAACTGCATAATTTGATGGAAGTTGTTGTTGTTGAGTCATTTTAGTCATGTCTGACTCTTTGTGACCCCATTCAGTTTCTTGGCAAGATACTGAAGTAGTTTGTCATTTTCTTTTCCAGCTCATTTTACAAATGAGGAAACTGAGGCAAATGCGATTAAGTGTCTTGCCCAGGGTGACACAGCTGCTATGTGCCTGAGGCCAAATTTGAACCCAGGTCTTCCTGACTCCAGGACCGGGGCTCTATCCACTGTACAACCCAGCTACCCTTTAATGGAATGTGACATATTAAAATCTTAGAGGGGCTGTCAGAATACTGGTAATTCAATAAAATGATTAAACATTTGTTAAATTATATGTAAGGGACTACTCTAGGCACTGAGAATTAAAAAGTGGATTGTAGGTCCTATAGTCTAATAGCAAAAAGACATATACACAAATAACAAAGACAAAGGGAAAATAGAATGAAGAGAAACCCTAACAATGTGCTATGAGAATTTTAAAGAGAGAGTAAACCCACTTGTCCGAAGCTTTGTTTCATGGAGAAGATGGTATCTGAGTTGGACCTAGAGAAAGATAAGTATTTTAACAAGAAGAGATCTCCATAGAAAGGTTTATTTTGAGCATTGAGAATAGCAGAAAAGCACAGGGATGAGGGAGGGTAAGGTAAGATTGGGCATGGAGAATATATCATAAGCTGGGACAGCAGTTTGTGGAAGTATGGAAGGGACCAGGGTCAAGGGAAGGGTTTGGTTTTGGCTTAAAATAGAGACATCCTAAGCATGTCTGTGGGCTGAGCCAGTAGACCTGGTTGCTGGAGTAAGCTCAAACAAGCTTGCAAATGGCAATTATTAAAATTTCAGTGTGAGTATCTACACCTCAGAAATTAGTAAACTCTATAAATGAAGGCTTGATATGATATCTATTGATCATTCAGACTGAAGAAAGTGATGGAAAAAACATTAATGCAGTTCTAACTCCAAAGTGTGATGGGGTAATCTCCTCCTCCTGCTACCCCAAGCTATTAAACATTTCTCAGCACACCCCCATTTTTGAAGGAACCTTAAAGGTTAGCTAGTTCGATCTCTTCATTTGATAGATAAGAGACTGAAACCCAAGAGATGAAATATCTTGCTCAAGGCCATCTGGCTAAATATGTATGGCTCTCCACTGTTCCACTAGCTGAAGGCAAGTGTTAGCCTTGGGAAATTGATGATGGGAATGGTTTTAATTCCTTGCTAGTTATCTTGAAGTCTGTTTAAAATGTTCTTTGTTTTACTATGACATCATATGCTTTAATCTGGCTTAGTTGGGGAGATTCAGTGGAAATGTGATTTTAAGAGCTATGGATTGAATGCCAGGCACCAGTTAAGTGGCAGATGGAGGGTGGGACTCAGGCAGAACATGGGAAATAGAGAAGATTGATTAAAGAGTGGAGTTGGTTGATGGAACAAGGAAGCTTGACCAGAGGCAATGAAATCTGGTGGAGGGGTGAACTTTAGAAAACAGAAGAGCCATCTCTTCCTGTGAAACTAGAAGAAGGAAGGACAAATGAGAGAGTTTGTACCTTGGCCTTGACTGAGGGGAAGGGCAAAAACCCAATAGAGTTAGGGGCTTGAGGAAAGAAGAAGAAATTTGGAACATCCCTCCTGGGCACTGCTACAGAGGTTAAAAAAGAAATGAAAAAAAAAAAAAGATTGCTGAGCAAGCACTAAGAGAACAGTGGAAGTGAGGCACTCTAAATCTGTGGTAGGCCCAGTCAGCACAATTCTGTTTTGTCTCCAGAATCATTAGGCAATTTAAGAGTAAGATTGTTGGAGGTGGATGGGAGATGGAAGATAGTTTTCTGGGTATTTGAATTTTGACTCAGCTCCACCAACGCAGTTGTACAAGGCAGATCAAAACATATCTCTGCAGATAAGAGAGACTTTGTAAGAAGGCCAGGACTTTGATCACAGGGGAATAAGCTCAGCTATTGATTGTGAGATCAGTTACAGGAAAAATAGAGGTGAATCCATGAGTTCAGAGTGGTACAAACATTGTATCTTAGATGCTTTGCTGGGTAAAAACCTTGGTCAGCAATTATTGTTGACTCAGAGTAGATGTGTACACAGGAGGTCAGGGTACTTTTGGTCTACGGAGGTTATTGGGAACTGGAGAAAATGGGACCATTTCTAGTTTAGCAGAGCTGGTGACTGGGATGAGAGATTGGCTACAATAGTCCAGGTTCCCAATGTCCTACTATTTTCCTATTGTTAGAGGAAACAGAGGTCCTAACCTTATTCATTAGCAGAAGAGGAAGAGGAAGGAAAAGGAAGCTTTTCAATGATTTTATAGTCTAATAGCAAAAAGACATATACACAAATAACAAAGACAAAGGGAAAATAGAATAAATGAAGAGAAACCCTAACAATGTGCCGAGGGAGATCAACTACAACAGGAATGGTTGTGATGCCTGTGCAGGGGAACAAGTTGCATCTATCTCATCACCATAACTCCAACTCAAAAAGCTTTTGCACTAACAGAATCAATGTTACAAAAATAAGAGAAACTAACAACTAGGGGGTTTTTTTTTTGCAACAAGTATCTTAAAGTGTATTAACCAACATATATAGAGAACTGAAACAAATATAGAAAATGAAGAGCCATTCCCCCAATAGATAAATGGATACAAGATATAACAAATTGTTTTCAAAAGAACTGTAAACCATCAACAACCATATGAAAAATTATTGAAAACACTAAGCTGTGAATTAAAATAAATTTGATGTTCTAATTCATTCTCATCATTACAAAACTTCCAGTCATTCAAGTTTGAAACATCAATTCCACAGTCAATAAGTTGTCAAAGCTTGTCATTTCATCTTTACGATATGTTTTGGATCCATCCCTACTCCTTGCTTTCCATTCAAATGCCCACCACCCTAGGTCAAACCTTTATTAACTTTTGTCTTAACTACCATACTTCACACAGCTGGCCAAAGTGTTATTTCTATACAGTAGGTTGTTTTTGTTTTCCTACCCAGGAAACTCTAAGGGCTCCCTATTGTTTCTAGAATCAAATGTAAGCTCCTCCGGCACTGGAAATCCTTTACAAGAGGTTCTGACCTACTTTTTCTAGCTTCATTTTATAGATTGAGTCTCCCAATGGAATGTAATCTACTTTATTTTTTGTCACTGTATCTCCAGGGCCAGTAGGTGCTTAATAAATACTTGTTAATTGATGGATTATAAACCTTTTACTTTGAATACATTTCATATCTCTTTATATGCAGCAATAGAAAGTATTCAAGGAAAAGAATTCTATGAGGGTGAGGACTGTATTTATTGTTCTTGTGTTTGTGTCCTTTGTATATATTTTTGTATTTATTAATTTATATTCATATTGTTTCCCTCCAGTAGAAAGTAGATTCCTTGAGAGCAGGGACTTTTCATTTTTATTTTTGTATCTGCAGTACCTCGCTCAGTCTAAAATGAATAGGAAAGATTTTTCTTTAACAAAATTATTTTAAACCAAGAGCTGGCACTTAGAATTTATTTAATAAATGCTTGTTGAATTGAATTAATTTCTTTGTTCTCATGAAAAAAGCAGAAAGTGAAATCAGGGGTATAATAGAAGGTATTCCCAAAGTCTTAGTGTACTTTAAAATCATTAAAGTTTGTTGTTGTTTGTTCAGCTTCTAAGAGATGTAAAGGAAAGCATACAAGCATGGGTGGGATGACCTGTATCAGGGATGGGGAGCCTTCGACCTTGAGGCCACATGTGGCCCTCTAGGTCCTCAAGTGCTGCCCTTGGACTGAATCCAAACTTCACTGAACAGATCCCTTTAATAAAAGGATTTGTTCTGTAAAACTTGGACTCAGTCAAAAGGCTGCACCCAAAGACCTGGAAGGCCACATGTGGCCTCGAGGCCTCAGGTTCTCTACCTCCGGTATGATGAAGAGTAAGACCAACATTTTGAACTTTAGGTAGTATTAAAGGGAATAAAGCGTAATCAAGTCGGATATAGAGTTTGGGGTAGTTTGTGATGAACTTTTGATGCCAAATAGAGGAATTTATATTTGATACTAGAGCTAAAAGGCAGAAACTGGAGTTTATTGAATAGGGAAGTGAAATGGCCTGTCTTGTGCTTTAGGAAAATCAATCTGGCAGTTGTGTAGACCATAAATTGGGAGTAGGGAGAGACCCCAGGCAAGGACAAGAGGAAGTTATAGTACTTATTCAGGTGAGAGGTGATAAGGACCTGCGCTACAATAAGAAATTCATGAAAACACATTATAATACTAATATATTCACAGAAACTCTTTGATAAACTTGCTAAAAAACTAAAGTGAGTAGGAATTAAAAGATTTTTCTTTAGCAAAATTATTTTTAAAAAAGAGCTAGCATTATATGTAATAGAAAAAGGTTGGATACCAAAGATATAAAGCAACTACTCTAAGACATAATTTTGGAAATATTTATTATATTAATAAGTAAGAAAAATGAAGGGAATAAACATTGGAATGTATGTTAGAATATCCCTATATGTACAGACCATGATTATAACTTTAGCAAATATAAGAAAAATAATAATTAATTGTCATAGTTGTACTTGTATTTACAGTGCCTACTGCATAGTAGGTTCACTTGATTGATGCCTTTAGTAAGATAGCATGCTATACATTGTCAGCATTTTTGTTGTTTTCTATTCTGACCTTAATGAATATCAAATACAACGAGGATTTCTATACCCAGAAAAGAACAACAAATTTCTATCCATTTAGCAAAAAAACAAAACAAAACCCCAAAACAAACAAAAAAATTAATTAAAATCGTCTTGCTTGTATTGGAATAACATTACTCTTAAAAGTGATATGTTTTTCTAAAATGTTGTGCTGATTTGGAACATCGAACAAATTACTAAGTTGTGTGCGTGAGTTTGTATGTACATGGATACCAGGTCTACACCCTTAAAGAAATAAAAGAGGAAAAGGACTCTCTCTATGGAAATATTTATAGTAGCTCTTTTTGCAGTAGCCAAAACTAAGAAATGAAGGAGATATCCTATTGGGGAATGGCTAAGCAAATTATAGGATGTGAATGTAACAGAATATTAGTATTCCCTAAGAAATAACAAAATGGATGACTTCATATGAATTGGGAAGACTTATATGGACCAAAGCAGAGCAGAACTAGGAGAGTAATTTATAAAATGATATCATAGAGAAAAACAAAGATTTCTGATCTCTGCCGCAATAAACCACAAATCCAAAAGAATAAAGAGGAAATGTGTCATTCACCTCCTGATAAAGAGGTGATGAATCTAAAATGGAGAAAGGCCTGCTTTTCTTGGACTTGGCCAATATGGCCATTTCTTTTGCCAGACCATGCACATTTATGCTGAAGTCTTAATCATTTTTGAAAAATTTGCTTAGGTTGGAGAGTGAGGGAGTCAACGGAAGGGAGAGAGTAATAAAAGAAAAAAACTCCACATGTCATGCTAGTGACATTTTAAATGTTTAAACAATGGTGTGTGTGTGTGTGTGTGTGTGTGTGTTTTCATGTAAATTTTGCTTCCTGGATTTTGATGGTGAGGAGAGTGCCTATAAAAGCTTTGGAGTGGAGCTAAGTTGTGAAATACTTTGTGCCCCTTAGTTGGGTTTTCAGATCTTTCCTAACTCTGTGTCTCTTGGATTTTCTTTTTTTTTGAAAGAAACAAGCATTTATTAAGCACTTACTATGTACCAGGCACAAAAACACGGGGAGGTAGGGGATGCTATTATTCTCATTTTACAGTTGAGGAAACTGAAGCCAACATTGGTTAAATGAGTCGCCCAGGATCACTCAACTAATAAGCATCTGAGAGCAGATTTGAATCCAGGTTAAGACTTGACAAAAAATTCTCTTGTTTATTTTGTTTTTGTGGCAATCTGTTGGGGACAGGGATGGGGGTGGGAGATAAATGTATCTTTCACAGGCAAAGGCTTAGAAGTTCTCTGTCTTTTTGAAGTCATGCAAAGCATTTTTCCATATTGACCATGTGACAAAAAAAAAAAAACAAGAAAAATAAAGTAAGTTTAAAACACAGTATTATAGATTTAGAACTGAAAGATGTCATATAATCCAACTTCCTTATTTTAGTGATGTGGAAACAGGGTACTACAAAAGTGAAATGATTTGCACAGACTCACATGGCTTGTAAGCAGGGTTCAAAACCAGATCTTCAGTCTTCAAACATAGAACTCTCCCCACTGCAACATGCTGGCTCCCACCAAACCTATCTTCAGTTTAGCTTACTTATACTAATTTGGTTACCTCAATATGAGGCTTATTTGTAGAAAAGAACTGAGGAAAAAAGAGATTGTGATGTCTAATTACTAACCAGGAATTTGGAGTGAACCTTCTTTCCGCTTACCTAGCCACTCTTCCACGGAGATCTCCCATTCCATGAAGCTGATTCTGGTTAAAACTCTGGGAAGCAAAATTATTTTCCATTGCTGCATTGTCACGGGCCCTTATTTGTTCTTCTAGAATCTGCAATTTTGAGTTAAAATCCTCATTAGTGTATAAATATATTTCATATCACAGGGAAAGCATTATTTGTCAGCTATGTTTTAGATTCTTGTTCAGGAATGTCATTATTTGTTTCAGTAGTGTCCAGTTCTTCATGACCCAGTTTGAGGCTTTCTTGGTAAAGATACTGGAGTGGTTTGCCATTTCTTTCTCTAGCTCATTTTACAGATGAGGAAACTGAGGCAATCAGGATTAAGTGACTTGCCCAGGGTCACACAGCTAGTAAGTGTCTGAGGCTGGATTTGAACTCTGATCTTCCTGACTTGAGGGCTACTGCCTTGTTCAGGTACAAGTTGGACTAAAACCGCTTCTAAGGTCCTTTCTGTTATCAGTTGAATGATCAATTTATACAGTTTTAAAGAAAAATCACCCCGATAAGGAGGATACAGGTTGCTCCCAATGGGCCTACGGTTGGTTAACTCCATCCTAAAATTTATCTACGTGTCCCATAATAACCAGAATGTTAATACAGAATAGCAAGATAGTGACTTATCCCAGGACAAACTGTAACAATAATTGACATTCATATAGTTTTAAAGTTTGCAAAGCACTTTAGACATATTATCTCATTTAATTCTCTCAACCAACATTGTGAGACTTGTTTTAAAGATGAGGAAACTGGGGCTCAGAGAGGTTAAGCCACTTGCCCAAGATCACACCGCTACTAAGTAATATCAGAGGTGGGGTTTGAGTCAGATCTAGGCAACTCGATTCCCAATATTATTTGTTCTTTTGCATGTCTGGCCCATCTTAAATCTATTATACATTCTAAATTTTGATTTCAAAATGGATTTAGAGCCAGAAGAAATGGGGGTTTGAATCCTGGGTCCAATATTTACCAACTGTGCAACCATGGGCAAGTCATCTAACCTTTCTGAAACTGTTTTCTCATCTATCAAACTTTCATTTTGCAGATAAGGATTCTGAGGCTCAGATAGCCTCCTTACCCTAGGTCACAGGGATGTTGTGGGGATCAATGAATGCATTTTGTAAACTTTTAATGTTTTAAAACTTCACTGAATCTGTGACATAATTAATGTAGACATAGATATATATTGAGCTAGGTACCTATTGGCACATATGCCTGCTCATCCTATTTAATTCCTGTCCATGTTCTCTCAAATACTCTCCCCAGAGTATCTACCCAACTTTTCTCTAGCTTGCTTTACTTCTATTGCACAGGCACTAGGGCTGTACTTAGGGTTACTATCTGTCATATCTGGCCTCAGACATTTAGTAGTGGTGTAAGTCTAGGCAAGTCATTTATACTGTATGTACCTCAGTTTCCTCAGTTGTAAACAGGGATCATAATAGCACCTACTTCATAGCGTTGTTGCATGGATCAAATCAGATAATATTTGCAAAGTGCTTAGCGCAATGCCTGGCACACTGTAGGCACTAAATTTTTGTTTGTTCTTTCCTCACCCCTTCAAGTGAAAAACTCATTTTTTGCATGCATGCCATTATCAGAAATACATTACAGCCACCATGTATCTTTTCCATTGCCCTTTGGGGTGATTGTTAGTTTTGAATGTTGAATGGAGCTTACTTCTTGGAGGGCAAGAAATGTTTCTTTGTTGACTTTCTATCTTTAACACTAGTCCAGTGCTTTTCACATAGTAGGTGATTAATAATTTGTTGAATTAATTTTTTTGGAGACTGTGGTACTCCAGTTAGATATTTCTCTGACAATGTCCTTTCTGCATAATTCCTTGTTTGTCATGTATCCCAGCCTGCTCTTTCCCATTATGTGCCCATCTATGGGCAAACTTCAATGAAACTTTTTCAGAGGAGATAGTATTCCATGACTCAAAGCTACATAACATCACTGGAAAAATGATGTTTTAAAAAATGGGCTTTTGTTTCCAGGAGAAGCTTGAGGTCATTAAAAGAATTGTTCAATTTCCTAAAAATAATCTGGTGTACTTTCCTCTCCTGTTCTATTATAAGCCTTAAATAGGCGCAGGGGGACAAGAATGAGAATGGTGGGCTGCTCTTGATCTTAAAATCTCTCTGGACACAAGGGAAGGAGGAGAGCTGAAAAGATGAAATTTACCCACATTCCAGGAACAGGACTGCATACACTTTCCCAGCTCTGACTCTTACTGATAAGTGTCTCAATGGGGCTCACCTCATTGTCACTCAGACTTTTCCAGCTTAGCTCTGACTGGGAAAAGAACCAGGACAAAAGGACCCAAGAAACAACACCCTAGAATCTTGACTGAAGCAGAGACCTAAAGGAGCTCCAGCACCAATCCAGCGAGGTCTGCCTTCAGAGCTTACCAGTGACCTCTAAGTGGCCAGGAGACCATTGGGAGAAGAAGTACCATGGCTCTACACACTGAGGGTAGGGACCACCTTGTTTTTCTCATCTTTCCTTATCATCTTTCTTCCCTTCTCTTTCATGACACTGTTTCTTCTGGTTGACTTATCTGGCCACTTCTCAGTCTCTCTTTATATCTCACCTCCTAATCAAGAGGATTTTTTCCAAGGTTCTTTCCTGGGTTCTTTTCTCTCTTTTCTCTTGATCATCTCACAAGTTCCCATGGATCAACTATTATCTCTATGCAGACAATTCCAGACCCATTTACTTAGTTCTCACGTGTCTCTTGAGATCTAGTATCTCATTGTTAATAGACTGGATATCTCAAACTACATGTCATCAAACTCAATATTTCTGAGATAGAACTCATTGTTTTCTCTCTACTTTCCCATCCAAATCCATCCCTAATACAATTCACCTGCATTCACAATCTCATTGCCTTTCTCAAGTTTTTCATTTCTCTCATCTGCCACATTCTATTAATTTCCAATTCTACTTCTACAATATCTCTCCCCTCCTTACCCTTCTTACTACTTACTGATCTATGACCTTCATGCCCTATCATCTCTCACCTGGACTACTGAAGTAGCTTTTAAATTTTACCTCTGGATTTGACCCCTCTCTTTTCTTTAAATCATCCTCTATAAAATAATCTTCCTGGAATACAAGTCTGACCATATTGTTCCCCTGCTCCTTGATCAAATCATTCCCCTGTTTAAGAATCTTAAATGGCCCCATATTTCCTCCAGGATAAAATACAAACTCAGCTTTGCATTTAAAAACATTTACAGAATGGCTTGTATCTCTCTTCTGGCTTATTTCATCTTCTTTCCTTCATACGCTGCTTCCAGACAACAGGCCTTTCTGCTGCTCCCCAAACATAACATACCATCCACTGCTTCCAGGTCTTTGTATAGGTTGACCCCCTTGCCTGGAATGTAGAATCCCTCACCAGAAAATATTCAAATCACATGCTCCTTCCTATATGAAGTTTTTCCTAATTCTCCATTTTTGTTAGTGCTCTATCCCTCATTAAATGGTATGGTATTGATTTATCTGTTGCAATGATGCATTCCCTAGTAAATATAAGCTTCTTGAAGGGTTAATTTTTATATTTCCAATATAGCACAGTTTTACATATGGTAGGCATTAATAAATACTTATAATTGCTTATTGGATTGGTTTGGGAGCTATCATTAGAATGTGAGCTCCTTGAAAGCATGGACCTCTCTTTTTGCTTTTTTTTTTGTATCACTAGAACTTAGCCTGGTGCCTGGAGTGTAGTATTTACTAAATGCTTGTTGACTGTCTGATTGACCAGCAGAAGATCCTTTGGAGTAGAGTATCTCCACTCACTCCCCACACCTTATGTGGTTTCTGTTCCCACCTATCTCCTCCCCTAACATGTTTTTGTCTTTCCCAAATGAATAGCTCTGCTCAATGTGCCATCTTCCAGAAGTATTTCCCTCAGCTTTAGCAGTGAAATCGTTTTAGCCTGAGGCAGTCTCTCATTTGGCTTAGGTGGGCCATATCTGAAATATCCTGAGCAAAATTATTCAAAATTCATCCCTGACTTTACTGGGTTCTTTCCTGGGTTCTTTCTACCTGGTCTAATAGACCTTATAAAATAGTAACACTATGGATTGAAAGTAGAAGTCAAAATGAAGGCAGTGAGCTTATATTTAAGCTTTTAATAGGTGCAAGGCATTGTGTTGTAAACACAAACATAAATGGAAAGATAAAAAGACAGTCCCTACTATATTAGACAGTAGATTGAATTACACAATTGTATTGCAATATTTATATGAAAGACACTTGCAGCTTATACCTGTGCAACCTCTGCGAATTAGATGAAGACTGTCCATCTTTAGGAGGGCTTGAAATTCCATGGACAAGTCATGTATGTCATTAAGCAGGTGTATGCTGTGGCTCTACTATGTTCAGACCCAGAAAATTTCCCTGGAGTGTCAGCATTTTGGGGGATCAATTATAATTTGTTTAAAGTGTTGAGTGACTATGTCAGGCAAATTGACTAGTGGGGCTCAAAGTCTGGCTGCCCTGACCATCCAGGCTTCCTGGGCTTGCAGGAAGATAGACACACGCTGGACCACAGCACTTTATACATGGACCAAGCACTTTACACTTGTTTATTGATTAGTTGATTGGTGGATAGAAGCTGGGGGTGATAGAGGGCATCAAAGAAGGTCTGAGCTTCTAGGAATAGATCCAGGAAAGCAATACATTACTGATTCTCCATCATCTGAGGAATACAATCAGAAACTGCATACTCTCATTGCCTGGAAAGAAACTCAGTGAGAGAACTGGTGCATTCTTAAGACATAAGGGGAATTTGGGGTGTGTCAAGGAGCAACACTAAATCTACATATTGAAACAGAGTTTTCACTGAAAAGGAGCTGGATTAGCTTAGTTCAGCACTTGGTGCCTAGTGGGCAATTAATAACTGTTTATTGACTGACTAGATGATAGATAGTAAACTGAGTCACCAGAGTATGGTAGTAAAAAAGACAATGTAATCAGGGGTTGCTGTAAGAGAAGCATGACTTCCAGGAAGACGTAGGTGAACATACTCCCCTATTCTGTCCTGGTCATATCACATCTGGGAGGGCGTTCCTTTCTGGGTACAACAGTTTAGGAAGGTCATTAATAAACTGGAGAGTTATCCAGAGGAAGACAACTAGGATGGTGAAAGGTCTTGAATTAATGTAATTTGAAGATAGTCTGAAAGAAGTTAGGATCTTTAGTCTGAAGAAAAAGAAAACTGGAGTGGGGTGAAGGTTGGAGGTTAAGGGTGGAATATGGCAGCCATATCCAAGTATTTGAATGGTTGTTATGTGGAAGAGGGAGTGTATTTATTCTATTTGGCCCCAGGAGGCAGAACCAGGATCAGTGGGTATAAGTCACAAGGGGTAGATTTAATCTTGATGCCAGGAAAAATTTCTTTTAAGTAGAGCTGTCCAAAACCAGATGAATGGAAGTGCCATTGGTGGTGGCAACTTCTCCATCACTGAAAATACTCAAGCAGAGGTTGTAAGACAACTTGTTGGGGATGTTAGGGATGGAGTTGGATAGATTAATGGCTGCTGAGGTTCCTTCTAACCCGAAAGTTCTCTGATTACGTCCTTTTTTATGTACCAAATCACACTATAAGTTATATTACTGTTATTTAAAGCCTTCTGCTTCTACAAAACATCAGACTCCTTTACAGGAGGTAGACCCCTTAAGGATGGAGAAAGTCATTCTTCTTTGTGTCCCTACTGCCTTTCATACAATAAATGCTTAAAAAAACAAATCTGGAAATATTTTAGAGAGAACTTAGTAATGTCCACCGAATTAAATTAAATTATATTTTCATTAAGACAGCACTGTCTAGAAATGGAATTGATTTCCTTAACGCTTTTACTGTAAGACACTACCAAGAAATCCTGTGATAATACTTGCTACTTCCCCTTGACCCCAACCCAGGTCAAATCACATTTATAGTAAATGTATAGATTTATCGGTGACTAAGTCTACCTCTACAACCTCAATCTTCTTTCCTCCATCTCCCAAAATTGCTGATGTCAATGCTAAGATATGATGATCCTGGGGAAAACTGCATATTCATGCAAACTCGAAATCTCAATGAAGTTGCAATGTGTGCTCTAGAGATAGCCTGGAAATCTTCATGACTATAAGGTTGAAAAGGACAGGGACCAGTGTTATCTAAACACTGTATCTCTCCAATTGCCCAGCTCTGCATTCTCTCTATTTGTTGAATCTGAATTGGAAATCATTGACAAGAAAGTTCTATAGTTCTTCGTAGGAATAACTCAGATTTCAGAGAAAGTGAGAGAAAAGAACTTAGCAAAGAAAAAAAAATTAATGTCTAGTAGAGTGCTTGGCCCATAGTACAGTATACTTTGTAAGTTCTTGTTTGATAGAATTGAACCAGTATTCAATATTTGGGGAATATGCCATTTTTAGCATCAGTTTGGGGTTTGGATCAGCATTGACTGTTCTTTGACTTCATTGATTTTTCTATATCACACAGTAGAATAATATTGCGTTAATTAGAACCCCATTCATTTGGAATTCATGATAATTTGACCATTACTAGACTGGAGTTTACTTTGACACTATCTGCATAAAAAAGGCTTGTTAAGCAAGTGGAAATGAAAATGCCAAAGATCCACATATGGAAATCTGTCCATTTACAAATTAACTGATGGAATCTGCCAGAAGAGCAAGAAAAGCTTGCCTAAGAGTTCAAAAAGCAACAAATTTCGTTTTACAACAAAGCTTTTTTCTACTAAGTTAAAAAAAGTCAGTCATTCCACTAACCTTTATTAAGCAACTACTATGTGCCAAGCACTGGGGATACAAAGAAAGATAAAAGACTGTCCCTGCCCTCAAGGAGCGCACAGTGTAATGGGGGAGACAACAGGCAAATAACTATAGACAGGATGAAATGTGGATATTCTCAGAGGGAAAGTACGAAGATTAAGGAGGCCTGGAAAAGGCTTTTTGCATAAAGTGGGACTTTGAGTAGGTAATAAATGAAGAATGATGAAATCTTGTAAAAAATATTTCATTTTTAATGAGTAAAATTGAGAGAATATCCAGTCATAGAATCATAGGATCACAAGATTTAGAGCAAGGAAAGACTAGAGACTGTCTAGTGTAGATTCTGCTTGCTTTTTCCCCTCTGGATTTTCAAGAAACTTCTCTCTTCTGATTCTCCTCCTACCTGTTTGACCACCCCCTCAGTTTATAGTGTGGCCCGACCCTCATCCATATTCCACCCCCTGGGATTTGTCTTAGGCTCTCTTTCCTCCCTTCACTCTTTTGCCTGGTGATCTCATCAGGTCCTATGTATTCAGTGATCACCTCTGTTGACATGACTTCCCAGTCCAGACACTCAGGTCTCATCTCTGTCCTGAGTTATAGTCCTACATTACTAGCTGCCTGTTGGCCATGCCTGCCTGTATATCTCATTGATGCCTCAAACTCAACATGTCTAAAACAGAAACCAAACCCATCTAGCTAATTTCCTTCTTTCTGTTGGGCATACCACCAACCTTCTAGTTATCTGCTTTAGAAACCTCAGGCATCCTTGACTCTTCCCTCTCCTTAACCCTTCATATTCAACCAGTTGCTAGGTCTTGTGGAATTTTACATCCACAACATCTGTCCCGTCTGTTTCCCTTTTCTCCAACCATGCTGCCGCCACCTAATTTCAGATCCTCATTCACTCTTTCCTTGACTACTGCTATAGGCTCCTAATAGGTCTCCCTGCCTCCAGCATCTACGCCCCTAATTTCCACTTCACCCTGCTGTTCCCAAGTCTGAGACTGTCATTTCCCTGCTTAGGAGAAAGAACTTCTATGGGTCTAAAGATAAAAAGACAAAACAAATTCTTCAGCTGAGTATGTAAAGCCCTTCATAATCTGACTCCAGCCTATCTTTGTAAATTTATTTTACTGGCCTTCCTCTAAAATGATGCTTTTCAGTCAAATTAGCCTATCAACCCTCCATGGCCCCCAAATCCCTTCTGTGTCTTTGTACATGCTGACCCCAAGTGCCTGGAATGTTCTTCCTCCCCACCTCAGCCCCTTGGAATCCTAGCTCTCTCCAAGATTCAGCTCTAACGCCATCTGCTACAGTAGGCTTTTCCTCATCCCATTAATGGTTAGAACTTTCTCTCCCATTACTTTATATTTACTTATCTGGGTTCCATACTGGTTCACCTCAGCAGAATTCAAGCTCTTTGGGGGTAGGGGTGATTTTGTTTTTGCCTTTGTATCCCCAGATAGATCTCGAGCCTCTCACATAGTAGGTACTTGAATAAATGTTGAAGTGTTTTAAATTTAGTCCCACTTTCTTTTAAAGTCTGAATGAAACTATGATTTTATAATCCTACCTGATACATATATTCTTGCTTAATTTCTGAATGTGGACCATAAAATACAGGCTACAGAAAATATTATACTACTTAGAGCAAGAAATTATTTTAAAGTATTTTAACAGTATCCATTTAACAGTATGCAATTAACTATTATTTTATAATATAATATGTAATATATTTCAACAGCATACAATTAGCTAACTAGCTACTATGTGGCAATTAACCACTGATGTTCAATAGGACCTTTATTTGGAAATAGTCATGTTTTAGCTTGACTGTATTTATTAATTTTTTTTAAAAGCTGTCTTGTAATTTAGATTTTCACTAATTCAGACTAATCTCCACCAACTGGTTTGAATTAGGAATTTACATAATATGAATCCCATACCCAGGTTTCCAAATACTTTTGAGATTTTATACTATTTATCTAGTGCGTTGGTTAATTTTGTTCTCAGAATGAAACCAAAAGAGCCAATCACTGGAAGAAAAGAATTCCTTATTCTAATAATTGGCAAAAGGAATGTAATGAAAATTTCAGGGAAAATGGTGATGGTTTTAAGAATTTCATTCTATTTTCAGTTTTCAAAGATTTGGATCCTCAAGGTAACTATTTTCGCTCTAATGTTAGGCTTCTAAATTCTTCTGGTCCACCAAAAATGCCACTCGTTCTGTGTCTGTCTTATGATTTTTGTTTGACTCATCTCCCAACACCAAGCCGCAAACACCTGCCTGGAATGCTCTCCTTCCTTATCTCTACCTCAAAACTTCCCTAGTTTCCTTCAAATCTCTGTACAAGCCCTACCTTCTGCAAGAAGCCTTTCCCAGTCTTCCTTAATCTTAGTGTTTTCTCTTAGAGACTACCCTTAATTTATGTGTGTGTGTGTGTATTTCTATCTTTCTATCTATCTATCTATCTATCTATCTATCTATCTATCTATCTATCTATCTATCTATCTATCTATTTGTGTCTGTCTGTCTGTCTATCTAATCTTGTTTGCCTGTTATTTCCCCATTAGACTGTGAATTCCTAGAGAACAGGGACTGTTTTTTGCCCTCTTTTTGTATCTCTAGTGCTTAGCACAACGCCTGGCACATAGGTCCTTAATAAATGCCAGCTGACTGACTCGCAGTGCTTATTTCGCTCATAGGGGTGCCTATTCATTAACTGCAAGTAATAATCCTTTACCTCTTTAATACTAACAAAGTACTCCTTTAAAATAAAGTCCAGTTTTAAAGCAGATGATTTTATTTAGGTATTTTCAGAGTGGATAGGGCACTGGACTTGGAGTCAGAAAGACTAGGGTTTACACTGAACTCCACAAACTTGCTGTGTGATCTTAGGCATCACTTAACCTCTCTGGGCTTCAGTTTTCTTGCTTATAAAATGAGAGGGTTGGATTCCATAGCCTCTCTGGATCTTCCAGTTCTAAAGTTATGGTTCTATGACACTCTTGCAAATGTTTTGTCAGAATAATCCTCATAGGTATAGAAAAATATGGATCTTCAAGGTTTCTTGACCTTAAATATAAGATGACAAGAGATGGCATATAGAGTCATACCTGTGATCTGTCCAGGCTAGTTTCTCTGTCTCTCTCTGTCTCTGTCTCTCTTTCTCTCTCCCTCCCTTCAGAGGGGGTATGTTGTAGGAGTGTGCAATTATCTTCTCTGGTGAAACTTTCAAAAGAGGTGAACTCCCAAATGGCTTGGTTTTCTTAACTTATTTTCAAGTTTATCAATGGATTTATCTAAACTAATTCCAAGGATTTTTGCATTTTTAGCTTGTACCAGTGATTTAATCTAAAAAACAATTACTTGGTAGATATAATCAAATAAAAAACTACCACTTTTCACAGCTCTTAGGGCGTCAACTGGGCTTTGGTGATGACATCCAGAGGTACATGGTGAAGAGGGGCATACTTTCTTCCTGGGTCAGTGAATGAGGAAGGAGGGAAGGGGGAGAGGCCAAGATAGTGGTAGCATGTAAGGCATGGAAGATTACCATGGCAGGGAGGAGAAGAACAACTTCACTTACCACTCTCCTGGGGAAAGAAGTGTACTGCCTCACCCTCGCTTTGCCCCTGCTCCAAGGTTTCTATTGTTATCCTGTCTCTTTCAGGGCCTTTACAGTCATACAAGTAAGCTGCATCTTATAGGGGCAGACCCCATCTACCACCTGGCCTGAGGATTCAGGCCACAGTGCACATGCTTGGAATCAGGTGTGGAATTAACAGAGATTGTGGCGCGTACTTTGAGTATACTAGGGTTTCTGTAAAGGCTCTTCCTCTTCCCCATGTTCCCCCAAAGCCCTCAATTGGATTTACTCTAGGAACTGGAATTTATAATTTTCCTTCATGTGATAACTTTAGCACTAACCAATTACCATAATGTCAAGGAGAACACATTTAAGTTATTTAAAAAATGGCACTGGTAAGTAGATATTCTTTGAAATAGTGATGCCTCCCAACGGGGGAAGAAAAGAAATCACCTGGATGTTTTGGTTGAGTTTTTTGACAATGCTGGTGATAGTCTGGATGTGGTTTTCCAGCAGCTGCCGGGCCAAGGACTCCTCCTTTTGGAATCCCTGGCTTCCTTGAAGACAAGATGAGATATCCTCCTTGATGCGAAAGGCCTGTTCGAGAAGAATAGCCATAGTTCTCTCCTGGCTAACTAGTTGTTCTTCTATGGAGTGCCTTGGATTCCCTGGAATGGCAGGAAGAAAAGGCTGATCCCTGGCCGGAGGAGAAAAAATAGAAATCAAGACTTTTATATTGATAAACCTGAGGAAGGAGAAACCAAATTGGAATTCTTGTTGCCTATTTCTTTCTCTTTTCCACCAGGATCTGTCAAATCATGAAATAAACAGACCTCTGTGAAACAAGGAGGATGAGGGAGGTTTTAAGAACCACTGTGGTCAGAATCTTGATCTTATGTTCCTTCTAAAAGGCAGGTCTATCTCACCACTGTCTTGACATCATGCCATACATATTTAATGTTTTTCCACATAAACAAATGGTATGTTACAATGTAGCAGTTTTGCTCTATAAGGTATAAGGAGGAAATCTGTTAGGGAAGAAATCAGTTATTCTTCTACATTGTTTTCCTCTAGTACACAGATCATCCAACTACAACCATGTTACTAAGTTTACGATGAAACCAGGGGTATGCTGGAGCCAGCTTGTAGCAGCTCTGAGAACCAACTGTCAAATTTTCAGCTTGTACATTTCCACCTTAGAAATAGACAAATGCTACAAACCAAGGCCTTCTTTATTGTTTTGTTGATTGTCTAGACTTAAAGTGATGGATAAAAGTGTTAACAATGCAGATTAAACCTAATAGTGTATTGTACATATCTTAGAAAGCCAGCTGTCAAATATTTGCCAGCATACCCCTATGTATACATACAATTAATATAAAAAATATCTTTTAATATAGAATGAGATATAGGAGTTTGGGAGTTAAGCGTGTCTATTTACAAATGTGGAGGTGGCTATTTGTGAAGTCTTAAAGTAATTCAAAATCAAATGAACAATCCCATGCAAAACATGAAGATCAAGAGAGAGCTGTACCTCCAACTGCTGTAGAGTTCTAGAATTACATCTTACATGTGTTTAAATCAATCAGCAAGCCTTTATTAAGTGCATACTATGTGCTAGGCACTGGAGGTGAAAAGACAAAATTAATTGATCCCTGCCCTCAAGGAGCTTAGGTTCTGTGGAGGGAAACAAGTATGCAGAGAAATACATACAAAATATTCCTAAAATCAATATGAGATAATGGGGAGGTGGGAGTGGAAGGGAGGAAGTAGAACCTAGGCAGAGTAGGAAAGACATCCTTCCCGTAGGAAATGATGTTTGAGTGGTGCTTTGAAGGAAATTAGCGTTTCTAAGAGGTTCAAGAAATTATATTAAAGGAATGGTTAGAAAGACACTTTGGCCATAGAGAAAAAAAGCTTATTTTGACTGTTGTCTGTCATAATTTATCAGTATACAATTGAGTCTTGTTTTCCCTTGTTCTCATCTTTCTTCTAGAAAATATAAAGTCCAAACAAACTTTGAAGATCGTGAGGTTTGTTAGCTAGAGATGACCATAGGAGTGGTCTAGTCCAAATCCCTTGATTTATAGATGAGGAAACATTTTTAAAAACTCCTTCCTGCTAGGACTAGGACTAGGACTCACATTTGTGCTTAAGTCCTGTAGATAATAATGACAAGCTTTTCCCATAGCATCACTGGAACAAAACTTTTAGAGTTTTTGGTTTCTTTTGGTTTTTTTGACACTGGCTCTCCTCATCTCTCCCAGGCTCAAACACCAGTGGCCCACAGGAGACTCATCTCACTGCTGTTCAACTTGGAAGCTTTGACTTGCTTCATTTCCAGCCTAGGCCAGTGTGCCCTCTGCAGTCAGAGCTCCCAGGGGCTCATCACATTAGTGCTGGACTTAATGCGGACAGCCAACTGGCTTTATAATGCTCTGTGCAGCCCAGAACTCTTTAACTTGAGGGTTCACTGTCTTCTTCCTCCTTTTCTCCCTTTTCAGCAGGGACTATGGTGTACACCAACCAATCCTGGCCAGTTATTTTTTTCTTTTAAAAACATTGGAGAGAATGCTTGAAGAGACCAATGAGGAGCTTCGAAAATTTAATTTTTTTCTGGTTTTTTACACCAGGAGGTACTCCTAGAAAATAGGTTCTTTGTTTCTTCCTGGCTTGATGCTTGTTTTCCTCTGTTTGTGATGTCTGTTGGCCTCAGGCGCAAGTCCCCCTTTGATCAGCAACCAATGTATCTTGGACTGGTTTAAGAAGCTTAGTAGAGGACTGTGATGAATGACTGCAGCCTTTGTTGGTCTTAGTGACAGTGGTTACTTACAACATTTATCCTAAATGAAAGATAAAGCTTTCACTGCACCATAAAGGTCATATTGCAAAATGCAGCCAGAAGAGAGAATGGCTCCCTATAAACATGTTGCCACAACTGATCTCAGGGGACAATGAGGAAAGAAGGTGTGTTGCTTTAATAAATTATCTCCATAGCGAGCCATATTTATATAGCACTTTAATAATCACACTTTCCTCATAAAATAAACAGAGTATTTTACAGATAAGGAAACTGAAACTCAGAGAGATTAAATGATAAGTCAGTTTTGTCCCTGGGCTGGAATCCAGGACTCCTACCTGACAAGAGGTCCAGGGCTCTTTGTATTAAATATACTTAGAGGTTCCCCCATACTACAGAAAGTCTCTAGCCCTTCTAAACAAAGCTAATTTTGCCCTAGGAATCATTTTGATCCTATCCCTCTGCAGGATAGCTGTCCAAGGGGTTTCAATGACTAAATTTTTTTTAACCAACATACCTTTGTGATAAATATCCACATAACACAAATCCTCAGCCCTTACCTCAGAAAAAGCAAATAGCTGAGCCTGGACTTCACGACCGTGATATTGATGTTTCCCTTTCTAGAACTGGTTAGGGACCCCTTATCAGAGCAGAGGGAAACCATCAAAGGCTTGAAGAATTAAATATAACTTCATCATGGAGAAGGTGGACCTTGAAGAAGTGTTGAGTGTTCATGGTAAAGGGGGCTGATGAAACCTCACATCCCCACCTAACTTCTAGATATTTCAAAACTAAAAACCTATAACATCTTAAACTCAGCAAGCTAGATGTTGTGAAATTGGAGGAGATATCAAATGAGACAACTGGTGCCAGATTGTATCTTAAAATTCAGGCAGGCATGGTTAGAGTTGATACAATAGGACATAGGGAGCCATAGATTTTTCAACATGGGATAGTATAAAATAAGGAACGTAGATTAACTATCTGTGATAGTTTCAATGGTCATTGATTCTAAGGAAAATGTGGTATTCAAGGAAAATTCATGTGGCAGCCACATATGGGCAGATTGTGTTGTAGGGTAAGATTAGGAAAGCCAGGGAGGAGTCTGTGGATGAGGGCAGAAGCATTGGAATGAGACAAAGGAAGGTTTATGATATTTTCCTACTTCTCCATTTCTGGCAGTATTACCACCACTTAATAGTTTATTTTCCACATTTGAAATCCTTGGGGTTCTTTCTGATTCTTTCCTCTCTATCCCTTCTCGTATCCAATCATTGCCCAAGACCTGTTGGTTCTGTCTTCAACATGGTTCTCACATCTTTTTTTATCCCTCTATTCCCTCTACCCTAACATGAATACAGGTGTTCATTATCACTTTCCAAGGCCATTACAATAGTTTCCTAACAGGCTTAACTGCTTCCACAGTCTCCCCTTTCCCATCTACCCTCCACAGCACTGTCAGATTATGCAAAGGTCTTTATGCTTACAGCTAGCCAGGGTCACTTCCTCGTCTCAAAATCCTTTGATGCTTCCATATTGAAAAAGGTAGGATCCCATGAATTGGAATTCTATAGGGGAAGCCAACCCAGAAGGATGTGAGTAAATTTTCTTTTTAGTTTTACTTTTGACTGTTGTCATTTATTGGTTTTTATTTTTAAAAACTCCTTGGCATGGATATAATTTGTTTTCACACCACCTAAGTTTCCTTTCCTATCTCTTTCCTTCCCAGAAAGTCATTGTTAATACCAAAGACTAAAAACAGTTCAGCAAAATGGACCAATAAAATGAAGATGCTTGACATAATATGAAGTTTTTTATACCCCTAGTTCCCTACATTTATAAAGATATGAGGAAAAGCATATGCTTACATCTCTTCTTTGGGATCAAATTTGGTTAATATAACTTGCATAGCATTCATTTTTTGTTATTGTGTGTCATTGTTCAGTCCATTTATATTGTTACAGTCCAAAGTCGCCAACGATCTCTAAATTACCAGATCTTACAGCCTTTTCTCAGTCTTCATCATTTGATAGTTTTCAGTCCCTAGAGGTGGTGCTTAATGAAAGTGTAAGATTTCCACTTCTTATAGGGATGACCTTGAAGCCATTTCATACTGTCCTGTCAGAGATGTCACTTAGTGATCCTGAACCAAGGAAGAGAAACAAGGTCCTATGAAAAATAAGGGGAATTCTCAGGGCTCCTGTAAGGAAAATGAACCAAGCAGGAAGCACACAGACACAGGTACACATATATACACATCCTAAACATGCTTTCCCCTTTGCTAATTCATTCTCTCTATTTCAGGTTTTTTGATATGACTCCTGAATATAGTCTAGAGACGAGAATCATAAAATCTGATAATTACATGGTTCTATAAGGTTTTCAAAGTACTTTAAATGCATTCTCTCATTTGAGTCATAGTATAACCTTGCAAAGTAAATGCTCGAACTACTGATCTTCCTACTTTACAGATGAGAAAAGTGACCCCCAAAGAGGTAAGTGCATTGCTCAAGGTTGTACAGTAAATGTCTGAGGTAGAAATTGACCCATCTTTCTCTTTGCTACACTAAGCCTCTAATTAAAATGACTCAATCAGTATATTGCATAAAGACCACTAGATGACCTGAGTTATCTCCAAACAATATGATAATTTATTTTTGTTTTATCTTCTGATATATCAAAATATTACTAGGCCAAGGATCATAAAATATCAGTCTTCACGATGCAGTGGCAGAAGTAATGTATCACTGAATAATAAAATGACTGCCATCACGCTAAAAAAATATCCCTGAAAACAATCCCTTTCAGACTCTGGAAGCCTTATTCCACTCATAAGAAGAAATAATAAATCATTTATCATTTTACCCATTTGACTTACTGAAACTTTTATGTGCACAGACTTTAAATATAAAGCATTAGCAGTCAGCCAGAGGGCCTTTGCCTCCCCAAATATTCTCCTGTGAGAATTATTGAAACATATATTGGCTGCAGTTCAGCCTAAAGGGATGCCAGTAGAAATCACTTCATTTCCATATCTCCTTTTCTTTTCTGGAAACTTAGAATAAGAGGTAGACCCACTATGAATAAGAGATTATATTCACCTTAATGTCCCATCTGCAAAGTTTTAAATCAAATTAAGGATCTTCAGAGTTACAACTCATAAGTCTCAGTGGAAAATAAATTTTCATAGATCATAAAATGTTAGAGCCAGAGGGCACCTTACAAATGATGTAGCCCAATCTCTTGGCAGCACGCAACTCTGAGACTTCTAATAATGTACAGAAGATGGGTTTGCTCTTCCCTCCATAGCATCATGTCAGCAACTCTCTCGTGGAAGCTGGAGTAGGGATATTCCATTAGGTAAGCTTGCACCTTAGCCCCTGGCCAACTTTTCTGTTTTAGGTTGCCTTTCCTGAGTGAATGACCAAGTATCACCCTTGCAATAGACATGTCCAGACTTTAAAGTGACCTGGTGAGTTTAAGAGGTCCAGAGGTCCTTTGAGTCCAGCTGACTGGAAGAAACTAGGAGTTGCTTCATTGAAAAAAGATGACTGGGAGTTATTTGGATAGTGCAGTGCCATGGTGAAATGTGTCCATGTCTATTCATTATTCTCATAAACTGCTTCAAATTTTGATCAGGTTTAATTGTTAACTTCCTGGGAGAGATTATAATACTAGTTATAATTTAAGTTGCAGAATCCTGGTTTAAGTTGTTCTGTCAATGGGCACTTGTAAGAGTTTTTTATATTTTAGTATTTCTTTTCTGTGTAGAAAATAAATAGTAGCTCCATGCCTGATTCATACAGGGGAGATCTAGGCATGAGCCAAGAAGTGATGCTTTAAATAATTTGTCACTGGAGTATTGAAGTGGGGGTGTAATGAATCAAAGAGTATAAAACAAGGGAACCTCATCCCAGTCCCTCTTTGTAGAGGCCAAGATCCCCCAGAACTGAACTCAGGTATATGTAGAGCAGAGGGACTCTTCAGGAAAGAAACGAAGTGCAATATCTTGGACCCATAGGCCTGGTACTGATTCCCAATATTACACAAGCATTCTGTATCCCCTTCTCCCCAAATTATTTTGAATATAATTGAATATTCTATAGAGATAGCATGCGGGAATGGGTAGAGTGATTGACTTGGAGTGCTGACTGGGCCCACTACAAATTTATGTTACAAAATCTCACCTGGACCTTCACTGTTCAAGGCAATTTTTTATTCCTCCTTAATTGACTCACCACAGTAGCTTTTCACCACTCCTTAAATCCCTCCCAATATCTTAGATGAAAACTTTGCCTCATATTTCACTGAAAAGTTCAGGCAATTCCCTGAGAGCTCCCTCCCTCACTCTCCTCCTTATCTCACATTAGTCAGTTACCTTCTGACACTATCGCCTCCTTCCTCCCATCTCTTCTTGCCTAGGCAAATTTCCTTATCTGCCTCTACTTCCTTTCCTCTCATTGTTCTTCACTCTCTCTAATCTGACTTCCTACCTTATCACTCAGTTGAAGTTACTCTCTTGAAAGTTATCAGTAATCTCTTCATCATCAAATCTCTTGGTCTTTTCTCAATGCTCCTCCTTGTTGACCCTTTTTGTAGCCTTTTGGACTGTTGATCACCCTCTTTTCCTTCATTTTTATTCTCTTTACGTTTTGTGATATTACTCTATCCTGCTTCTCTTACTTATCTGACCACCCCTTCTAAGTTTCCTTTGTTGGATCTTCAATTAGATCATTCCTGCTAATTGTGGTTGAACCCAGGGTTCTGTCCTGGGTCCAATTCTCATTTCCTTCCCTACTATTTCATTTGATGATCTCATCAGCTCCCATGGATTCAATGATCATTTTTACACTGAAGATTCTCAGATTGCATTCTGGGCTGATGGGCAAAATAGAGCAAGCAAAGCCACAAATCCAGGAAAGTACCTGGCATGCCTAGGGGAATGGTGAATAGACTAATCTTGGCAAATGGACAGATTTATAGGGAGATATAGAGGGAGAAAGAGCTGGAAAGGTATTGTGACTATCACACTGAATCTTTCTCTTCGTCTTAGTACTGAGAACTTTCTAGGAAATGTCACCTTTCCTTATACTTTTTTTTAGCTACACAAAGAAATAAAGCCAATTGACTGTCTCCAAGGATTTTTTAATCCTTTTTCATCTACAGACAATCATTAGATTTTAACCAAATACACTTGAAGAACTGATCCTTCTTCTTCCTTACAACAGGTTTCAAGTAAATTTAATAAACACTTATATAGTTCCTTAAAATGCCTCAGGCACAATAGTCTTTATTATATATATTATATTATATATTGTATTATATTATATATTATATTATATATTATATCATATATTATATATGATGATGAATAAAGTAGTGTTTGTCCATAAGGAAATGTTCCCTTACGAAGATGTGATATGCTTTTTATTTATTTTGTCCAGATTTGACTTTTTTCCTTCATAGTTTTTGAAGAGTTACATGTCACTCTAATATTGTTTTGCATGTTTGAATTCTCCCATTAAAAGAATAAGAGTTACAGAATGGATACAGGATCAAACTCTAGCTATTTATTGCTTATAGGAAAAAAAATTAATGAAAAAAAGAGTGCCTAGATTTAAATTGGGTCAGTTTAAAATATGTCACATTCAAGAAAGGCAGGAATGGCAGTACTAGTATGTGATAAAATACAACTCATGCTAGAAAACCTTAAAGGAAATACACAATGGTATTATGTAATGATGAAAGAAAAAACGATATAACAAATACATAATACTTTTTATTTTATATGTTAAACAATCCAATCACTAGTTAAATCTGTAAAATAAAGCTTAGGAGTAATCCAAGAAGAAAGACACAAAAAGTAATAATAACAGGGACCTTCAGCTCTCCTTTATCAGGACATGACCAATTAAAATATCATCAATAATAAAGAGATCATAGATCTGAACAGCTTATTAAATAAAATGAAATTAACATATGTATGGAGAGAACTGAGTAGAAGCAAAGAATATATATTCTTTTTAAAGAACACATAATGATGGTAATGATGGTGGTGGTGGCGCGTGCGCGCGCGCGTGTGTGTGTGTGTGTGTGTGTGTGTGTGTGTGTGTATGAATCCCTCCCCAGGGCAGTGATGGGGTAAGAGAAAAGAGATGTTTCAGTATGAGCTTTGGGAGATGCAGGTAGTAGCAGAAAGTTTTGCTGCATTGCAGAATGCTTAGCAAAAAATCATGTGGGGACCCTACTCCCTCCAGTTCTCATCTGACACTCCATGCTAATGAACGTTTTCAAAGCTTCATTTCAACACACATAATTACCTTCAAAAGGGTCTAAGTAAGAACATGAGTCAGGATCATTAACACTTTTTAGCCTACATCTATGGTTTGTTCATACCTTTAACGAGTTTCACTAAAGGTTATTAGTTATTATTATTTTGTAGACACATTTTGGATAAGATCCAGTTTTTTGAAAAAGCTGACCAAACTAGTAACATGAATAACAGAAAACAAATTTTTCTTATGATATTGACTACATATACTCCCCCTTCTTTGCCCCCCCCCACCAGCCCAGTTTCATTACAAAGGGTTATCAATTTATCTTGAAATTCATAGTTTCCTATATTTTATCTTCTGGAATTTTATTCATTTAATTTATAATAACAAAGAAGTTCATGAAGGTTCTCCTTGTAAAATTTGCTTCCTCTTGAGAGCTGAAAGAAAGAACTGGGATAGTTCAGTCTACATTGTTGGCAAAGGAATAGACTACTATGACCCCTCTTGTTTCTTGTAGACCTTTGAGTCTACAACTAGGCATTTCAACAGAAGAGTAAATAATTAGAACTATTGAAAGTATAGACTTACTTGGGAACATACTGAACTAGATCTGTGGAATTCTCAGTTGACATTCTGACTGAAGGAAATCTTACCTAAAACAAAAGTCACAAGTTTTTAAGATGTTGTTATCTGCTTTACAAACATTTGAATTTCAGACAGTAGATACCTTATGCATTATATCAGGGAAATTCATTTAATCTCTTCTGTGGCTTATTTATATTGCTAATAATGAAAAACAAAAGCCAAATTTACAAAGACACTGGTCAGTAGTGTGCCATACCTGTGATAACTATCACTCATTATGGGAAATTCCCTTTTATCCATCTTAATAGATTGCCCACATTATATACTCTAAAATCTTCAAACATTGCCAAACCTTCTCCTGTTGACTATTACACCAGAGTCTTTCAGCTAATGCTAATTCAATTTGTTTAAAAAATATGATTCTTCCCTTTTTCTAAAAGAGAAATATCTGTGGAAGCATTTACTAATTTTTTTTAAATGAGCAAAACTCACAGAAAGTCCTTAAATAATAAGATTTCAGAAGTCATAAATTAAAAGTTGATTATCTATGGAATGGTTCAGTTACTTTAAAGTAACTGATCACATAGTGAATTATTTCTGGCATATTGACTAAAAGTAAAAAAAAAATCTATCCAAGTATTTTTGTTCCAAGGAATTCTGAATGACAGATTATTGTACCCAGTGCATACTTTTCAGGTATACTCAACAACTCTTTTCCCATAAATTACTATTATTGAAAATAACTGGATATACAAAAATTGGAAAGACAACATGAAATGTAATGAAATGATATTATACTAGAATGTATGAGAAAATCATTATGGTACTGATAATGTGTTTACCCTCAAACGTATAATTTTAAAAATACTCTTATGAGGGAAGAGGCAGAATTGGAGAATGAATATGGGACTGTCCCTGGAATCAGAGAGACCTAGGTTCCTGTTCTGTTTCTGGTACCTTAGCTGTGAGACAATGGGCAAGCCACCTGACTACTCCATGACCTGAGGCTACGTTCTAAGACTATCTCAGAGACTAGTGCCAGTGTGCATCCTTGGATGGATTTCCCACATTTCAACTTTCCCTTACCAATGAAATCACAGGTTTAGATCAAAAAGAAAAAAGAAAGAAATCAAGTATAAATATTTTATATTGCCTTTGATATATATGTATGTTTATATATGTAAGAGTTATATATATATGTGTGTGCGTGTGTGCGTGTGTGCGTGTGTGTGTGTGTGTGTGTGTGGGCATACATATTTATACACACATGTGGGGGGTAGAGAGAGAAAGAATACAAATTCACCCTAATTTTAACTCAAAAATCACTGAATGATTTAAGTACTGGAAGTTTAGTAAGAGTGACATTCTATATCAATAGATTACAAACTGGTGTCCAGAAAGCACACACTATATTTAGCATCAGGCAACTTTGATTAATATAATTTCCACTAGAGAAGTAGTGTGACCTGATGGAAAGAGGCCGAGAGTTGGAATCTCAGAAAGCCTAAGTTGATTCCTGCCTTTGACATATACTGATTGTATGACTTTGGAAAAGTACCATGGCCCCTCCCTGCTCCAGGCAGTGCTCTAAGTCAGACTTTAGATTGGTGAGCAGGGAAGGTATCCATTCGCATCTGCCAAAGAATTTTCCACATCAGCATCCTCTTGTACTAATGAAATCTCCACAAACAAAACAAAACAGGAAAAAGTGACCCTGTGTAAATCTCTTAACTTTTTGCTTTATCTAAAAAATAGGGCTAATAATACTTATCTCATCAGGTGGTGTAAGGGAACAACATGTAATAAACCTTAATTCAGGTCATCAAGCAGCACTTATTAAGCACCTACTAATCCAATCCCATCAACATTTATTAAGTGCCTATTTTGTGTGAGGCACTGTGGGATACAATGAATTAAAAAAAAAAAGATAGCTTGTTCTCAAAGAATTTACAGTCTGAAGGGGGAATTAACACATAAAGAGAGGCAGGAAAGGGGGGCACCAGGAAATATCTGGCATGGGTTCAACTTGGTCTGTGGAAATGAATCTAGGCTGAGCAGTAGATGCAGAGTGGACTGATCAGAGTCTAGCTTCTGCTCTTTATAAAGGAAGGCATAGGATTCTTCAGCCCTCTAATCAGAGGGGAGAGGAGGCTTAGGGAGGCAGTGTCAGTCAAGGCTTGAATTAAGCAGCATGGTTAAGCTTATTCTGGGAGGGTTACCTTGGAGTTGAATAAACTCAAGGTCACCAATTATTGGGGTAAGGACTCATTATTCAACAGAAACTACTGGAAAACTAGAAAAAAGTCTGGCAGAAATTAGAATTAGACCAACATCTTACTTGATATGTGGTAATATGCTCCAAATAGATAGATGAACTAAATATAAATGGTCATATAGACATAGACATAGACATAGAAACTCTCCCTTTTGCAACCATGGTAAGGGTTCGAATTTTTAACTAAGCAAGGTTTAAAAGTGATAATAGAAGATAAAGTGGACAATTTTAATGACATAAAATCAGCAGTTTTGTGCTAAAAAATACAAATAGAATTAGAAGAGAAATTAATTATGAAATTTTTTTGGCAATTATCACTGATAAAAGTATCTGATATCTCAATATTTAGGGAAATGACTTAAACATACGTGAAAATAAGTGATCCAAGAATACGGACAGGTATTTTTCATATATAGTCATGCAAACTATCACCAACCAGAAAGCACCCTTAATAAGAGAAATACTAATGAAAGCAATTGAGCAGAAAGAAACAAAAGAACAAAAACAGAAAGGAAGAAAGGAAAGAAACAAAGAAAAGAAAGGTAACAGCATCAATAAAACAAATACACAGGAGGAGATAATATTACAAAGGGGACAGAAACTGAAGAATTTTATTACTATCTTGGTTAATTTAAAATACCTTCCCAATATATACATGTATGTATGCACATATGTAGCTATACACACATTATGTGCACACAAAAAGAAATATTACTTCCCTGACACAACATATACACTAGCTACATTTTTATAGATATGAATATCTATTTATACATACCTATGAATGTATACATGCATACAAATGAAAAATGAGAGAGGGTAAAGACTCATAGACTACTCAGAAGCTTCTTGTCAATAGATGAATAACTTGAGAAAAGAATCATATGACAAGCATCAAATAACATCAGGAAAATGAAATTGATTGTATTTTAACAGAAAAGAAGTGACATTACTGATGAGAGTCATTCCTGAATCACTTATCTTTGTATAATGAGACAACTAACTTTTTAGAGCAAAGATCAAAATTAGTACAAAGACAGAAGAACAAAATTAAACAAAAATCCAGGGTATTCAATTGACAGGTATCTTGGACATGTCAAACTGGATGTCTTGGAGACAGTTCAATCTCAACGTTTTCTAAACAGACTTAAGTATCTTTTCTCATAATCTCATTCCTCTTCCCAATTTTCCTATTTCTGTCAAAACATCATTCTTCCATTCTTCCAGGTTCATTATCTTTGACTCTTCCATCTTCTTCATTCCCTATGACCAATCAGTTGCCAAATATTGCCATTTCTACCATCAAACATCTTTTGCATCTACCATTTTCTCTCTAGACGTACAGCCACCATCTTGATATGGACCATCATAAACTTCTTGCTTGTATTGTTGTGACCTGCAGTGGCCTCCAAACTGATCTTCCTGTTTTACTGTTGGCAAAGTTATTTTTATTAAGTGCAGATCTGTCCCTGTCATTCCCCTACTTCATAAACTTTAGTGACTCTTATCATCTCCAGGATCAGATATGTACTTCTCCATCTGTCTTTTAAATATTGGTCCAAACCTATCTTTTATTTCCCTAGGTAGCATGATGGATAGAGTGCTGGGCCTGGAGTCAGAAAGACTTGTGTTAATTTCTAACCTCAGACAATACATGTGTGACCTTGGGACAAGTTATTTAACATCGGTTTGCCTCAGTTTCATCAACTATAAAATAGGGATCATAATAGGTTCATATGAGATAATATTTGTAAAATACTTAGCACAGTATTCAACTACATTTAATATGCATTACAAGTATTTAACAGATTTTTGTTTCCTTCTTTCTCTTTCCTCACTTTATAGTCTGATCAAACCAGAGTAAAGGATATCACCAGAAAGTGTCTCTGATAAGGCCTTATTTCTCAAATATTTAGAGAAATGCATCAAATTTATAAGAATATGAATTATTCCCCAATTGATAAATGGTCAAAGGATATGAACAGGCAGTTTTCAGAAGAAGAAATCAAAATTATCTATACTCATATAAAAAATGCTCTAAATCACTATTTATTAGAGAAATGCAAATTAAAACTCCTCTGAGATACCATCTCATACCTAACAGACTGGTTACTATAACAAAATATGAAAAATGACAGATGTTGAAGGAGGTATGGAAAACTTGAGACACTAATGCACTGTTGGTGGAGTTGTTAGCTGCTCCAACCATTCTGGAGAGCGATTTGGAACTAGGCCCAAAGGCTACAAAACTGTGTATACCCTTTGCTCCACCAATACCACCACAACGTCTGTATCCCAAAGAGATTAAAGAAAGGATAAAGACCTATATATATAAAAATATTTAAAGCAGGTCTTTTTGTGATGGCAAAGAGGGATAAAGGGAGAGAATTTGGAACTAAATTTTTTTAAATGTTAAAAAATAGTTTTTACATGTAATTGAAAAAATATTTAAAATTTTATATTTACCTGCAAATAATAGGTTAATTACAAAGGAGTTTATTCATTAAAAAAAGGATATCATCAAGGAAGTCTATAATTAAAAAAAAGATGAACTGGCTAGGCAAGAATGAAGGGTAACAACAGGTAGACAGATTGAGGGCTCTGCTAATTTCTTTGCAATGTTGAGAAAAACTGAGGGAAGCCTCCAGCATTTTGGGTACATCTTCTATGGTGAATTTGCACACACACACACATACACACACACATGCACGTATGAAACACTTGGGATGGACAAGCATTGCTGGACTAAAATCCACTTCACTGGAGAAAACATCCAAGTTGAAGAGATTGTAGAGCTATGCAATTGCCCAAGGACAGAGAACATTTCTATTCAATCCCTGTTTCTTCTATTAGTTTCCACTGTCTGACCACTGATGCCAATAAGTGTGTACATGTGCAAGGCTGTTGTGTAGCTAGTACTTCAGCCAAACATAGACTCAAAGTTTAATTCAGAATTTCAGTCATTTTCAGTTATGTCTGACTCCTTGTGACCCCATTTGGGATTTTCTTGACAAAGATACTGGAGTGGCTTGCCATTTCCTTCTCCAGCTCATTTTACAGATGAGGAAAGTGAGGCAAACAGGATGAAGTGACATGCCCAGGGTCACGTAGCTAGTAAGTGTCTGAGGCTGAATTAGAACTCAAGAAGATGAGTCTTCCTGGCTCCAGGTCTGGTACTCTGTGCATACTGTGCCACCTCACTTACTGGAGAAGAAATGCTTTCTAAGGTTTAAATAGACAAATGTCCTTTACAGCAAATACTATGAAAAGGAAGTTTTATATATTAAAAGGCTATTCCCGTGACTCGTGGGTGATCTGAGTTAACAGTGCCTTGTTGGCCAAGTTACGTACTACAACAAAAGTTTTGTTATTTCCCATGTCTGTGTGGCTTCCACACTTGTCTACTCCACCCAAAACTTGGGAATCTAGGTGAACACTTTGTACTTTCTTTTACGTGATTGTGCATAGTTTGCATTATAGGCAGGCAGCTGGAAAGGAAAACTGATCAGGCCTTATTAGGCTCCTAGATGCTTAGATTTAGAACTACAAGGATCCACATAAGCCCTTCCATCAAACTCCCTAATTTTACAGATGAGGAAAATGGGCCCTGAGAGTTCAAGTAGCTTGCTTTTGAACTCAGGTCTTCTGATTGTTTTCTTTGCTATTTCTGTTGTACCACAATGCTTCTCTACCCTTCAGTACCCATCAGCATATCATCCAGGCTTTCCTTGAATTACTTCTGCCAGAAAAATCACTGTACTGGTGCTGTGGTAGTTATTAAGGAGAGAACAGACATAACACCTACAAATGAGTTATTTGTAAAGTGGTTAGCACAGTGCTTGGGACACAGTAGTCACCGTATAAATATTATTATTAATTATTGTTATTTTTTTAAAGAAACTATTGAAGGGAGAAAAGAAAACTGCTATACCTATCTAGCCTCTTCCCCATACTGGTGATGAAGAACCTGGAAAGGGCAAGATTCTGTCAAGAAAAGTCAGTCAGAGAGATATTCTGGAGTAAGAGTTGGTCTTGGAGCCAAGAAGACCTGTATTCTAGTCCAATCTGATCCTTACTGCTTATGTGACCCTGGGCAAGTCACTGTCTGTCTCAGTACGTCAGACAATCTAGGTTGCAGAATAGGTACTAATTAGCATTTATTGGTGGAAGGAATTTCCTCTCCAGAAGTTCCCTATCCTGTAGAATGGAATTCACAGGTCTTGTGCAGTAGAATGAACCATCCTCCTCCTCTCTCTTCTAACCTCATTTTTTGAGCCCAGAAATACTGTTGTCAAGGGAACCAGACAGTCTTATACCTCAATCCAAAAAAATATTAAATTGGAGATTTTTTTTCCCTCATGACAAATGTGACAAATACAGAAGAATGGAAAACCTCTACCTAAGCTGAGGAAGGATGAAGTCAGCAGAGCCAAGAAAACAATATATATAATAACTCCAAGATTATAAACAGAAAGAATGAGCACACACATGCAAATTAACAAAAATGGATGTGGCCAAGTTACAAAAGTAAGCATGGCTATTTTATATGAAGAGATATGAGAAGTTCTCTGTCAGAACTTATCACTTCTACTGCCTATCTGGTTCTGATACCCATCTAACTATTCTCATAACCAACTTATTGGTTAGGCATCAGAAGCACCCCTAGCCCAACTCTTTGCAGAGGCAGGAAGTCCATGAGTGTGGTACGTTGTTCATATCTTCAGACTTCTGTGATATTTTGATCAATTCTGATTTTTCTCTACTTTTTGTGTCCTTTAAAAATACTACTTGTTATATGGCATCAGCCTCTGGGAGGAGTAAAGGGAAGGATCCTGGAGAAAATTTTGCTGATGTTAAAAAAAAACATCAATAAAAATTTATTTTAAAAAATGCCTTTTCCTTGTATAAAGACCAGTGTCTTATGTGGGATAAAAGACTTAAACTTGGGGATTTAAGTCCTTTGTCAGTATGTTTTGGACCCCTCTAAACAACATTCACATTATGGAAGATCTTAAAACTGAATGTTCTACCCCCAAATATCAAGACTCCATAATACTTGCTTTTTTGTGTGTGTCACCGGCAGCATCGCATAGGGAGCCATCAGTTCTGCAGGTCTCCTGGTTGGCTGTCTCAGAGGTTCTTTTGTTTACTTCAGTCTCTAGGTTACCAGAATGCTGAATCAGATAAAGGCTGGATAAGCAAGGGAGATTATTCTTATTTTTCTTCTTGGAGTGCTGTTTCTAAGAGCTATGCAAAGATTCTATGGGAAAAAGCAGCTCCTAATGTAGAGGGGATGTTTTTCCCCCGTCGTCTACTAACAAGCAGAATATGATAAATTTCTCATTATTCACAGGTGATTCTTTGTGATGCTTCCTGGGAACATACTTTAGGACAGTGTCACCTTTTAAGGTCAAAGAGACATGAGAAGAATTATGCACGATTTGTCATTGCATTTTGTCCCAGTCTTAAAGACTCTTTAGGTTTAAATTCTTTTATGCTTCTGCTAAGAAATATGAATGAGAGAAAAAAATGAGGCAGATACCTGAGTTCATGATGCTTGGATTCGTAGGTGTGTTAAAGCAAACAGAAGATGTACAGAGGTGTTCTTTTACAACTGGACTTTCAGTGGACGTCATCATGCTCCAAGTTTCTGGTTGTCCAAGGGAAATACCAGACATTGTGACTGCATTAGGGCTCTGTGATGTCAAAGGTTCATCTCTTGCTCATTAAAGAAACAGAATCTGGAAAATGCCAGAATCTTCCATTGTTTTTCCTTTACATCCCTTGTCAACAATGAAATGAGATCATTTATGTGCAGCCTCAAGTTCATAAGTCTAGGAAAGTTGTCATTGAGATTGCTGCTGAAAGTTCTTAAGACAACTGAATGGATTTTTACTTAGAGGTCACAGGAAACAGTAAAGTTTGAAGGTGGTATTGAGGACGCTGGGGTTAGAAATCATCTTCCTAAGCCATGGGCAATTATGGGTTGAATTAGCACATTAGAGGAGCTTTGCCCTGGCATGGGGTTCTTCTTTCACTTCATCTCTTGCATATTGGGACTCTTGTGAGTTGCTGCTGTGGAGGATGGAATTTGAAAACTGAGGAACAACGCATTCCATCTCATTAAAAGAAGACAGTTCTAGAGTGGGATGGTAAATATCACCCACATCCAATCGTTTTCCACTTCTCCTTCCTTGGTTGGGGAGTAACCCTCTGTTATCTACTAGAACTATCCACTTTCTGTCTCTTCTCTTTTCTGAGAATGGAAAGAATCATGTGGGAGAAGCCTATTCCCTTCTCAGACCTCAAGTCAAAAGTGATTCTTGCTCATGAGTTATTACCATGACTGAAATATATTCAGTTCTACTGTAAATCCAATTGTTTGATATAAAAATTAGAGAAATTTGATGGCCACAAATCTTGACTCCTGAGGTTAACGATGGCAGCCAGTGGTGTTCATCTTTCACTCTCAAAGAGGACCAGTGATGTCACATTGATGTCTTGACTCATTCTTGAATTGGATTTAAGTGAGCTAGAGTTGTACAGTCATCAGCCTGACTCTATCTTCCAGAGTCACAGAAGTTCAGCCCAAATTGCTTTCATCCTCTCAAGGCGAAGTCTTCATGTACTTGGGATAGATATTCCCCTAACTCGCTGATGGGTTTGAGGTCCACTGGATACCCTCTACCTGGTTTAGCCTATCTGCTGAAATAGTTTTTACCAGAGTATGACTGCTGCACATGCTACAGTTTCTTGGAGCCACAGGTGAGAGTTGAATGCCAGGTAGACACCAAAGGTATACCAGCAAGCAGCCCTAGAAAGAGTTTGATAAGCCTTCACACCAGAGGTGCTAGTTCTCCCTGAACAGCCCATACAGGGTAAGAGGATGGTAGAGGAAGGTCCCTTTGGTTCTTTGAGAGACAGTCATGGTTCCCTCTCAGAGGGAGTTGATGGGTGAGAGAAGGAGTCCCTTTATATTCCCAAGAGAGATATAGAAAATGAGCCAACTGACAAAGCACTGCTAAAATAGGATTTCTAATCTTTTCCCATGGCATGAACCTCTTTGGCAATCCGGTAATGCCTATGAACTCCTCAGAATAATGTTTTCAAACGAACAAACCAGAATATATAAAATACAAAGGAAGCAAGTTATATTGAAATAAAAATTTTAAAACTTTTTAAAAAACAAATTTAGGGAATTTAAGACCCCCTGCCCTAGGGGAAAAAACACATTGATAGGAGAATAAGCCTCGTTCAAGGTAAAGTCTGAGAAACTAATGTTGCAATGGCTAAAATGGAGATATATTTTGCATGACTTCACATTCATATTGCTTGCCTTATCAATGAGTGGGAGAAGGACTGGAGGGAGGGAGAGAGTTTGGAATTCAACATTTAAGAAAATGAATGTTAAAAACTACGAAACCAATGAACAGATAGACAAACAAACAGCTTTAAAAAAAGAAACTGATGTTTCAGCACCTGAGACCAGGTGCCATTAGAGGCTTTTCTATCACCTCAACCTCAACCAAAACAGACCCTGTCATTGGGTCTAGATAAACGTGTATTTCTATAAACTGGTTGCTTCATGCTACACTTAGGCGGCTCACTTTCTGTTATATTTGGGTACCCCACTCTAGGAGATGTTTTTCTCTTGTTCTTGAGTTAAGCACGTTTTTTATTTTCTTTTTGGTAAGATTATTATATTTTTCTCCTGTGTTTGAGGTTCTTTTTGATGAAATTATTTTGAGCTGCTTCCTAATCAACTTTTATTTATGTTAGTTGGAAGAAATTTTGTTTCATTTACCCTTCATGTAATTTTGTTTCACACATGTTTATTTACTGACATTTTTATTTGACATTAATTTTTGTCTTGGTTTTATATGTTGTCTTATCTTCCTTTTCTTCCCTCCTTAATTTTTTTTTGTCTTTTCTTTGAGTAGGCTATTAGTCTAGCTTTTTCTGAATGCATTTTCCATATTTGCTTTCATATTTCTGAAATTTTAAAGAAATTTACGGTAGTCCACAGTAATATTTTAAAGGCTTGCTTTTTCTAGTTTTATTTTCAATTTTGATTTGGGATAGTCTCATTGGGACAATTTTTCTTCCTATTTTCAGTTTGCTACTATTGTGAAAATACCATTCATGCAAATTGTTTTTCTTAACTCTATTAATTGCTTCATCGTGTTGTTGAAGCTACAAATATGAGCAAGTGTTTTGACTCTACTTTATGCTGTTCGCACAGTTATTTGCTATTTGTTGGAGCATAAAGAGTTATTGACCCTGTTTTACATTTTTATTTCTGTCAATCAATACCAACTTGCATATTATTTACATGCTATAAATTGCATGTAGTATTGTTTTCTGCTGATATTGTTGTACATCTTCATGTTTATAAAAATACTTTGTAAATTTAAAAATGCTATATGTATGTCAGCTGTTACAATACAAATCTATGGATCCTTTTGTCTAATTTGGTTGGATCTGGGGAAAGAGTGAAATTTGACAGTGATTTAATCAGGCATCTTCCATAGGAAATAGTAATAAGTTACATTTACTTGTTACTGAAAGGATTATAAAACAATTTAGACTCACTATCTCGCTTGCTCCTCACAATAGCTGTGTGAGTTGAATACTACAATTATTATAATCATCTTATAGATGAGGAAACTAAGGTTGAGGCTAATGATTTGCAGGCCAATTAGTAGAGCTGAGAACTGAGCTCCAGTCTTCTAATTCATCAATCAGGACAATTTCATTATACTGTTTTTCTCCATTGCCTGCTATTCGTTCATTTGTTTAGTCATTATTCAATAAACATTTATTAAGCATCTATGTGTAGAGGGGCTTATGTGAAAGCTATGTAAAGTACTTTTCAAATATGAAAATTTGATATAGATACCAATGATGATATGGAAAAGATATTACCCCTGACCTCATGGTGCTTACAGCCTAGTAGGGAGATAAGACACAACTATGAGTAACTATAACACAAAAAGATTACAGGTACACTATAGATCAGAATAACTAGCGAAGACATTACAGGCTTCATAGAGAAGTAGCCCCTGATTTATGTTCTAAAGGATGAGCAGAAATTCATGAGGAGAAATTTAAGAAAGGAGAGGATGGCAAAAGGGATGCTTGACCTAGTGGACCAGTTCTAAAACCATTTGTTTGAACCTTGGTAGGGAGGTATTCTAATTATGTAAGAAGCTCAGGATAGTTTGTCTTTGGTGGTTTTCTGTCCTCTGCTATCCACTGCTCTCCACTAGAGCTATTAGAAAGGTCTCTTTTCTCTTATCAAAACCCATTTATCACTTTATCCATTCTCTGGGTGCAGTAATCTCCGTCAGTCATTAAAAAAGGAACTCACTAGGAAGTATTTTACCTTTTACATGAGCATTTTAATTCAAACAGGGATAATGACCTAATCCAAATAAATTCAGATAAATAGCAACACTCTGGAGGAAATACTTTGTGGGGCAAGAAAGGCCTTCCTGGTTTTCATCAAATTGCTATATTGGCTTCTGTCCACTTCATCAATCCCAAATGCTAAACCTGATGGTTTCTTTCTGTCTCTCTCTCTCTTTCTCTATCTCTCTGTCTCTGTATCCCTATTACAAGTTCCACCGATACATGCCCAGACCAGTATTCATTTCCCACTGCTGTGATAATAATTCTCCTCTTTCAATACCACCTCTCTCCTCCATTTCCTAATTGTTAGCAGTACCTCTCCCAAAGCCACAGAACAAACAAACATCTCTTTCCTCAAGACCCTGGATACCCAGCCTGCCCTTAGGTTCTAATTAATAATTTGTATGAATTCCTTACCTTCTGTTTATCCCTGGCCATTCTTCCTCCTTCTTCCTTTTACTCTTTGTTTTCTGATACCCTAGTATCAAACCTAACTAAATCTTCTAACAAACAACTTCTATCCGGGCTCCTAATTATAAACAAATGCTATGGCGAATTCATATTGCATTCCCTGGGCTCCTGCTTCCTGCTCACAACTCCCAACCCTCCTCCTGACTTCTGCTAATATATAGTCACAGCAGCTGAATAAACTGAAGTCATTGAAGTGATCAATATTATGAATTTGAGTAATGTTTATTCTTTTCAATAATGTAAACTTTCAGGAAAAAAGAAACATGGGGAGCAGTAACACATTGTCATTCAACTTAAAACAGACTTTCTTAAACACGAAAAATGATTCACATGTGAAGAAATAGTATTCTAAATCCTACAAAGGTAAACATCACACACCAACACATGCTGGAGAAGTCGTGTGTTGTGGTATCAAAAACATTGTTCTTGGAAACAAGAGTGTTCAAATGCTGGACTTGATACTTTTCGCTGTGTGACCGTGGGCGAGTTCCTTAAGATCTCTGAACTTCAATTTCCTCATCTATGAAATGAGGATAACAATACTGATACTTATTACTTCACTGGGTTGTTCAGTAAATATTTAGTAACACGTGAGGCACTATGCTAGGCACTGGAAATACAAGACAAAACTAAACAGAATAATCCTTGCCCTGAAGGAGCTAACATCCTCCTCTGGGAAACAATATGTAAACAGACACATAAATACAAGATAATTTGAGGAAGAAGAGAGCTTTAATAGCTTGTGCTGCCACGTTAAGCCTGAAGAGAAGCTGAGGATTCTGAAAGCCCACATCACTGTGTAATCATTTTTCAAGATGTGGTCGTTGGCTCCTCACCAAGACCAGTAGCATCCATGAGACCCCTTACATGCAGACCTCAGGTGTGGGGTACCTTGTGGGTCAGCAGACACTCAAAGTCATAACTCATGACTTTCACATGATTTTCGCAGTCAGAGGACGTAGAAATTCAGAGCAAAGGGCTTTTAATCAAACTGAATAGTAAGTTAAGTGACAAGAAACACTTCCCACCAGGGGAGTAGTTTTCCATATGTTATTATGCCACCACTGGGGAAGAACATAAATACAGATATGTGCAAGGAAAGAACATATATAAAGAACGTGTCTGCTCAGGGAATCAGCATGAAGCAGTCAATCAGTCTAGGAGCATTCATTTATTATGTTCCTGGCACTGTGTTAAGCACTGCAGAGCACACATTTAGCTAGTGCACACATGTAGGGATACATGGGTCAAGATGCACCCATGGCCAGGTCAACTCATACTTCTGATATGGTGCAGTCACTGATGTCCTCAGGATAACATTGTACTACCCTCCATGGCTCTCCACTGAGTATCTCTGTGGTGCATCATCTGGGGCTTCTCTGTTGGCTTTGGGGTCACTGAACCAATCTTTATCTCTTCAGGGCCATCTGTTGCTCTCTCTGCTCCCATCTGCTAAAATGCAGCAGTTAATAAGCCTCTCTCCAGTAATAAAGTGCTACTTACTTCAGAGGGGTAAGCCTCCTACTCCTCCCTAGTTGATTCATTTTCCCATTCACCTCAGGGTTAGTTTTAAACCTCTTCTCTCATCAAGCCTCCAATGATATCTCTCCTCTGACCCTCCTTGCTGAGAACTTTGTTTCATATTTTGGAAAAAAAAGAGAAACCATTCACTGAGATATCTTTCCCCCTTTCCACATGTTACATCTCTCTGATGACCACTGTCTCCAATCTCCTTCAGTTTCTGATGAAGAAATGACCCTTCTTATATCTCTATGGGGGAAAGATCAAATGGCATAATGTCTGTAAAGCACGTAGTACCCCTTCTCTTCCTTTTTTTCTCCAGAAGATCATCCTCACTATCATCTGCTCTCTCTCTTCCTAATATTCAGTCCCTTCCTAACTACTGGTTTCTTCCCTACTGCCTATAATTGAGCCCCTGTCTCTTCCATCCTTAAAAGACCCTCACTAGAGCCTATCTTTCCCCTAAGACATAATCCTATATCTCTTCTCCCCTTCTCAACTAAACTCTTTGAAAAAGCCAACCACACTCCACTTCTTTTTCTCTTCTAAACCTTCTCCAATCTGGCTTTTGATTTCATCATTCAAGTGAAGCTACTTTGTTGAAAGTTACCAACGATCTCTTAACTGCTAAGTCTAATGACCTTTCCTCAATCATCATCCTTCTTGGTCCATCAGCTGTATTTTGTTCTGTTGATGGTCTCCTCCTGGAGACATTGCCCTCTCCTGGTTCTCTCATACCTGTCTGACTACTCTTGTCCTTTGCTGGATCTTTAGCCATGTCATGTCTATGCAAGCCTCTTCCCTGGGCCTTCAACTCTTTTCCCCTCCATACTATCTCATTTGGCAATCTCATCACAAGTTGATAATTCCTAGATCTTTATGTCTTCCCTTTACATCTTTGTACTAGCTGTCTCCAACACTGAATATTCTTGCTCCTAGAATCCCTGGCTTCCTTAAAGATACAGTTCAAACCGTTTCTTCAAGAGGTCTTCCAGTAGCTTTCCTTCAAAGATTACCTTCCATTTACTTTATGGATCATGTATGTACCTATTTATATACATGTTGTCTCCCCTATTAAAATGAAGCTCCTTGAGTTTGGGGCTGTTTTTATTTTTCTTTTTTATCTCCAGTGCTTAGGACTATGCTAACACATAACAACCACTTATTAACTGCATGTTTATTGATTGTTTTAGTTCATTACCTAAGGCTGTCAGCCAGAACACAGCAAGGAAACCAGCCAAAGTCCTGTGCTTTTGACCATCTGTTCAACAGCTGCCATTTGGAAATCTCCATTCTCCAAACAACGACCTGACTTGGGGTTAGGAAATTCCTTTGAATTCCTGTCAAAGGAGTTGTCAGTTGGTCGGTCTATAGCCCTTCAATCTTATTACTGTGGGGACTCTACTTTACAGAGAGGCTGTCTGGAACTGAGGTGAAAAGGGTCCTTCCAACCTTCTATTCTATAAATCTAGAAGCAAGTACAAAATGTTTAAGTGAAGCAGGTAATAAATACTGCCTTATTTTATATTTTGGCCTTTATTAATACACCTAATAGGAACAAAATTTTGGGCCATTCTTGAGTATTCTGGCCAGTATAATAGGGTTGGTTTTTATAGAGAGAGGTGGGGCTGACAATTTATGTTATGCATTTCTAATAGCAGGGAAGACAGTGCTGTATAATGAGTAGAGGGATGGCCTTGGAATCCAAGGTCCAAGTCCTAAGCTTGACTTATACTTTCTGTATGACTGTATGGAAAGATGACCGCAAAGGGGATGTGGTCAACCAGCAGGAGAGTGGGAAGACGCCTTCCCTGTCCCCAGCCATAAGTCAATTGTGGGTCTATATCTGACACAGCTACTCTCCCTCACTCTAACCTCCTCCTCACTTCTAGTCTGCCCTAGGCCTGGCTGGTATGGGCTTCTCAGAATGGTTATGCAGGCAAAATTCCCCACACTCTCAGATCCACTAGTATCCAAACTCCCTCCCACAAATTATTTTTCTGTCTGAATTCATTAAGGACATCGTATCTAATTTTACTTTCATTGTTCCATCTGGTATATTTTAGAATCACTATAATCATTCTCTTGCTAGTTCTGCAGAGGGAATATGATCCTTGTATCTTGGCTCTTACTTTCAAAACTTCTCTCCCCTTCTGGTGGCTCAGAAAAACTATGGACCTACCACCTGGCCTTACTTGTTTACTGTCTTAGGGAAGTGGTTAGGAATGGAGGAAAGAATTAAGAGAATTTGGAATTCAATATTTTAAAACATGAATGCTAAAATTGTTTTCACATGTAATATTATTATATTAACAAATAAGTTTTTATTATTTTTAATAAATAAAAAATATATATATTAATAAATAAACAGAATATTACTCAAAAATATTTCTTGTTGCCTCATGGAGTCATTGCTTTCTATTTAATCTACTCTAATTTTCAGAAAGTTTATTGCTTGGATGAAGTTTTGTACCCCTTGTGACACGCTGTTAATTCCCTTTCCAGTTCTTTCTTTTGTAACTCATTTCTTTTCCAGTTCTTTCCTTTAAGCACTCTCATTTCATTTATAAAAACTTTTTAACTCTTTAAAAAAAAAATCCTTTGCTTCATGTCTTCCAAGAATTCTAGGTGCCTTTTTGCTCAGGCTGTGTTTTTCTTTGAGGCTTTGCTGGTAGATGTTTTGGAGTCATTCTCTTCTGGGTTTGTGTCTTGAGTTTCTCTGTGATCATAATAGTTTTTTGTGGTGGAGGGTTTTCTGTTTGCTTGCTTGTTTGCTCCATCTTCCAGCCCCCTTTCTGACCTTGCACTTGATGTTAGGGTTGGCTTCTGTGGCCCTTCTGGAGGGAAGGTCTGGGCTGGTCCTGTTGCTTTCCTTCAGTACTGAGTATTGTTTTATTCCAGGATCTCAGGGACAGGCTGGAGATCTGCCAACTTCCTGTGCTTCTGGAGTGTTCTGATCCAGGACAGTCTGATTGCTGCTCCATTGGTCTAAGTTCTCCACATTTCTGACCTGAGTATGGTTCTGAGCAAGAGTAGGTTGCTGCTGCATTCAACCCCTATTAGCCAGTTGGAAAGCTTTGCTACTGTTGATTCAGTGACAGAACTGCAGGCTCCCCTTTGGTTTGGGATTTCGGCCCCAGTTATTTCTCTGAAGTCTGGGCTAGATTTGGAAAGTGAGACCCTGCTCTGTACTTGAGAAAGGGTCACATGGCTGATGATGCTGTTGCTGTTGGCTTTTGAACTTTTCCTCTTCTCAGTTTACAGTCCAAGGCCTCATTGTCTCACTAGCCTCTTCCCCTTTTCTCCTTTCCTCCATCAGATGGAGCTACCCTTTTCAGCTGCCCTGACTCTGTGACCTAAAACTAGGTAGTACACAATAAGCTGTCAGTTTGCATCTGTACTTGTTGCAATGCCTCAGTATGGGTTTGGTGGTATCCTGATATGGGTCTGGGGTCTCCTTTTGCCAGGTGCACAGTCTCTTCCTGTGTTCTGTAAGGTGTACTCTTGGATATACCTTGTCTCCAGTGTCCACATCCCTCGATGTCTGTTTCCCTGTGCCAAGCTGGCTAGGCAAGTGACTGTGACTTTTTCTGGTTTTCCCCATCAGGATTCAGTTTGTTGCATTTTCCAGATCTATTTAGAGGAGGGGAGGGGAGCTCTGTTATACTGGTTCTTACCACTATGTCTTTTTGACTCTGTCTTCTGTGCCTTATATATTTATGTAAATTGGCTTTCACCAAAGCCTAGGATATTTTGTGTGCTTCTGAATTTGTGAAATGTGACTCCTAATTGGTGGAGAGAATGTTGACTTAGTGCTTAAGGAGTGGAGTTGATGCAAGAGTTTTTGGGAAAAGAAACACTTCAAGGGGGGCACGTGTATTTCTAGACAGTCTTTGGGAAGGACTTTGGAGGACAAAGAAAGAAAAACCTTGGAAGCTTCAAACATGTACCTACTGTCACTGATTTCTGCTTTGTTTCCCTAGAGACTTCAGAGATAGAATTTTCCCTTGAGTGAGATTGGTGTCTGTCTGTCTCTTCCCAATTTTTGCTCTACTTCTCTTACTTGATTTTCAAAATCCATTTTGAGCTCCTCCATGGCCTGTGACCAATTCATATTTTTCTTGGAGGTTTTTGATGTAGGAGCTTTGACTTTGTTGTCTTTTTCTGGTTGTATGTTTTGATCTTTTTAGTCACCAAAGTAAGATTCTATAGCCTGAGGTGTTTTGGTTTTTTTTTTTACACAATGTTTACTCATCTTTCCAGCCAAATACTTGACTTTCTAACTCTTTGTTAAGGTAGGACTCTGCTTCCAGTGATGGTAGGGGTAGAGGTGGGTGTATTGTCCCAGGCTTCATGAATTTTGTATCAGTTTCTCCATCCCCCATTGTCTGTGGGCCCAGAACTCTGGAAGCAGCCTCTGCTACTGCTGCAGCTGCTGCTCCCACTGCCACCACCAGTGCCAGCCCCCCCACCCCACCCTTACCACTCCAGAGCTGAGGCTGGACCCCAGTCAGACCACTGTTCCTAGTTCCAGGTCCCACAGAGTTTTCCCACTTACCTTTTTGGTGTCTTTGGGTTGAAACTGCCACAGCTGCCAATGGATTCAGTCCCATGAGACCTGCTCTCCAGCCCTGTCTGTGCCAGTGTGGCCCATCCCTACACAATATACTCTTCCTGTTGACTTTCCAAATCGTCTTGGACTGGAGATTTGTTTCACTCTGTCATTTTGTGGGTTCTGTAGCTCTAGAATTTTTTAGAGTCATTTTTTACAGGTATTTGGAGGGCTTTTGGGGGAAAGCTCAAGCAAGTACCTGCTTTTACTCCACCATCTTAGCTCTGCCCCACCAATGTTCTTTTAACTACTGCTATATGCTGCCTCTCTTGGTGCTTAATAATTGTCCATTTAGTGAATGAATGAATCTCTGCTTCAGATGCTGAGGATCTCAGTGTTTGGGCATCCATCCAAATCTTCCCTTTGAAGATCTTGAGCTTCCCACTTTTGGTCTAACATAAAAACTGTGATCCCAAACCTCAGTTCTTACATCAAGACCAACACTTCAAGGTGAACGGAAATATCATATTGAAAAGCATATAAATAGATTTTGATCCAAAAATCAATAAGTGTATTTTTGGACCTAGACAGACATATAGAGCCAGTCATGTGACATTTCCTACTGCCTTATCTCTAGGATGGAATGCAGTGTTGTATTTCATTCAATCTCCTCCCCCAACAGAGGTGGACATTAGCAGCCATAAAACTGACCTTTTCATCTACAGGGTTAGAATCTTTTGGCATTTCTTAAGAAACTTCTAAGTTCATGGAACTCAATAATGTCATTGTGGGAGAATGAAATACTGAATGAAGAATCAGGGCAAATGGGTTCTAGCCCTGTTTCTATTAGTAACTCATAGATTAGATATGTTATTGATAAATAATCCAGTTTGTGACTTTGATCAAATGACCTCTTTGAGTTTCAATTTCTTCACCTGAAACTAAGTGATATATAAGGTACAGGGTTAACATTCTGTGGAACTAGGAAATGAATGCATAAAAGGTAGAAAAGCTCAGTTATCCAGGCCCTTTGTAAATCAAAGATCACAAGTTCTGCATTTGTTTTTGTTGGAAGAACTACTACAACAATGCATAATCATAGACGTGGAGTTAGAGGCAGGAAGGAACCTCTAAAGCCAGCCAGCCAGCCAGCCAGCCAGCCAGCCAGCCTTCCTTCCTTCCTTCCTTCCTTCCTTCCTTCCTTCCTTCCTTCCTTCCTTCCTTCCTTCCTTCCTCATCTTTCCTAAGACCTTAGACTCAGTGCACTCTGAAGCCCATAGACTGAACAACAATGGGTCCCTGCCCAAGCTCCACTCAGGGACTACTTTTTGGACCCTCTTAGCTTGCAGTGAATGTCAATAGTAACTGTTTCTCTTTGAAACAACAACCATGAGACTCCTGAGGCTCCTGTCCTCCCAGCTTTATTTATTTATTTATTTTTATTTTATTTTAAAGGGGCCGTTGCCTTACTGCTTCTTAAAGAGGTCTATTCACTCACTGAATGGGCATTACCTCACTCTAAGGGAGTACCTGAAGAGGCCTTAGCCTAAAAGGCCAAGGTCTCCCATTGCATCCTGGGCCATCTCCAGTCAACCTGATGAATATCTGGTCACTGGATCCAGATGGCTCAGGAGGAGAAAGTAAGGCTCGTGACCTGCACAGCCCTCCCTCACTCAGAACAAAGTCAGGTGCAATTCATGTCATCATTTCTCTGATGTCATGGTCTTCTTTGAAAATGAAGGACAAACACAATAAATATGCAAAGAGCACATATAATTAAACATAAATTCCCTCAATAAAAGTCTTGACAAATGATCATCCATCTTTTACTTGAAGATCTCCAGTGAAGGGGTATCCCAACTTTCACAAGCAGCCTATTCCATCTTTAGATAGCCCTAGTTTTTAGTAAGTTCCTTATTCTGTTGAACCAAAACCTACCTCTTTGCCACTTCCATCTATTGTCCTTGTTCTATCCTTTGAGGCCAAGTAAAAGTCTTGTTTCACATGATGGTCTTCCAGTTACTTGAAGAAAGCTTTCTTATTCCTCTTGAGTCTTATCCTCAATCAGCATCATTACCATAGTTAGCCTTTATATAGCACTTTAAGGCTGCCAAAGCATTTTACATATGTTAACTTATATGATCTTCTTCAGGCTAAACATCACCAGGGTCTTAAACGTATTCCAAAGTGACATATTTTTGAATCCCCTCACCATTCTAGCAGCCTTCCTTTGGATAGTCTCTAATTTGTCAATGTCCTTCCTAAAACAGGGCACCCATAATAGAATGTTATACTCCAAATATATTCTTTTATCATGGTTGTCACCTTTCTTATCTCTAAGATGGACTAGGAATGTATCATTTTGTTTTAGTCTCAAACCTGAAGTATCAGCCCAGTCTAAGCCAGGCCTGGATCATTATATAAATATAATTTCACTGATATCACTTTGGGTTAACAGTTAACTTCTGCTTAAAATGACTTCTCAGACCCATTCTTTGGGATTGATTCAAGGAAAGAAATGGTAGAGAGGGCAAAAGGAATGAGAAATGTGCCTTGGATCTTGTGTTCTGATTAGATTTCCATGGTAGGGGGCCTAACTATAAACTTTTCACCAAAACTGGTATTCCTTTTAAACAATGCTCCATTTACCATCTCTGTGCCCTTTCTTTTTAAAGATATTAATACATTTATTTTTAGTTTTCAACATTCACATCCATAAGATTTTGAGCTCCAAATTTTCTCCCCTTCCTCTCCTCCCCCTACCCCAAGATGGAATTCAATCGATATAGGCTCCACATATGCATTCATATTAAACATATTTTCACATGATTCATGTTGTAGGAAGAATTAGAACGAATGGGAGGAACCACGAGAAAGAAGAAACAAATGAACAAAAAAGAGAGCAAACAGTATACTTCTATCTGCATTCCTCTGTGCCTTTTCAATGGCAGTCCTTCATGTTTGGAAAGCTCTGCCTTCTCAGCTCTGCCTCTTGGAATCCCTGGTTTCCTTCAAGACTTAGCTCGGGTGCCACATGAAGCCTTTAACTGACCTTCTCAGCTGCTGGTACCCTCCCCCTTAAAACAACTTACATTTTGCATATATTTTGTACATATTTATTGATCTACCTATATATATACATATATATGTACATATATATTTATCTAGAATGAGAACCAGGGACTGTTCTACTTTTGTCTTTGCATCCTTAGCACTTAGCTTCTTGGCCCATAGGTGATTAATAAATGCTTGTTGTTCACTTATTAACTGATTTAAGATTTTCCTTTGAGGCAATGCTTAATAGATGTAGTGAAGTTTATGTGGGACTGCAAGTCTTAAAAAGAGAAGGGAATATAGATTTACATAGCACATACGTGCCAGGTACTGCCAAGTACTTTACAAATATTATCTTGTGTGATCCTCACAGCAATCCTGTGAGGTAGGTGTCACTTTGCCATTGAGAAAACTGAGGTAGACAATGATTGTGACTTGCCTGAGGTCACTCAACTACTAAGTGAGACTGGTTTAGAACTCAGGCTTTCTGAGTGCTCTGTCCACTGTACCACCTACTGCTAAGTCAGGAAGCCTGGGTTCTGATTTTTGCCCTATCACTGACTGATCGGGTGACTTTGTGTAAGTCACTTGTCCTGTCTGAGAGTCACCTTTCTCTTCACTACAGATATCAGTATGCTTATATTATGTATGAGAATATGATCTAAACATTTAGATTAAAAGAGATTAAGAGACTTGGCCATGGTCGCACAACTAACTAGTAAGTGTCAGAAGCAGACTTTGAATGTGTATCTTTCTGACCCAAAGTTCAGTGGTCTATCTGCTCTACCCATTAATTTAATCAAGGGCCTACATCCTAGAGAAGAAGTGTTAATATGTGATAATGTAGCCCCAAACCTCAGTTCTTATGCAAAATTCTAACATAATTTTTAAAAAGTCAAAAAGTAAGAATTTATTGACTGATGACAATGACAGATGAAGACTTTCAGCAAGCTTAGAGTAAATAAAAGTCTTAGCAAGACCCTAATTAATGTGATTAACTAATGGTGTTTTTGCTGAAGTGAGCCTTGATGAAGGGCTCTCCCCACCTGCTCCGAATGTAGGGAAAGGGTGAGCAAGATTTCTAAGTTGCTTGCAATGCTATTTCTGTGCATGCAAACTAATTTCCACTCCTCCCAGACCTGTTTTTCTTTTAGCGTCTAAAGCTGCTAATTACGTAACCTCAGCCATTTGGATCCATCAAACTCTTAAGAACTTTTGGGAACATTTGCTGTCATGAAGAAAATTCTCTAAAATAATTTCACACAATACAATTGCAGTTCAATTTGTGTCATTTTGATAATAATAACAAAAACACATCTGTTTCATTGCTCTCAATTATCACATGGTACTTAATTTTGCGTATTAAGCCTATCGGGCTCAATATTTCTTGGTCTCACCAGAAAGGAAATCATTAATGGTATCCAAAATTGATATCCATGGTGGCTTCATAGCCAAAGAGAAGGTCATAAGTACTTGAATAAAGACTCTAATTTGAATAAAAGGCTCAATTAGGGATTTAAGAACTTTTGATCAGGCAAAAATCTGGTTTATAATTAGTTCTTTCAGAGTTGCTCATCCATCCTCAAATGCCAGTGGATGCAACACTTTGGTTTTGAGGCATAGGCTCATAGTACCTTAAGATTTAATACTAGAAAGAAACGTAGAAAGTATTTAGGCCTCCACATTTTTACAGTTATGACCCCATTTCCACTCAACTAGTGTTTACCATTCCTAAGGAGATGGGAAATGAGGTTAGAAATCATAAGGGCCTCCTAACCACAGATTTTGTTGGCATATACAGCCTGAAAATATCTGATAATTCCTAAACACTTTCACAGGTTTTAGCAGACAGAGAAAGATGAGGTGGTTTTAGATCTTGAAATCTGATTCAGGTTTCTGACTTGCCCAGATCTATGACGCCATTAGAAAGCAGTAATGTAGAATGTTATTGCCTGATCTATTATTAATACATAGGAAAGAAAGCAGTGAAGCACTTTCAGAGGGGAATGTTCTGCTTTAGGCTGAGAAAGCACTTCTCACTCTAAATCTCAATTTCTATCTGTCAATAACTCATTTTTTTGGTGGGCATATATATGCACGTGTATAATATATATTAAAATATTTGAAAAAATAAGAAATGTGGCAAACAGGAATGGGTAAGGGTCTTTTGAATTTCAAAAGATTTCCATGAAATAAAAACTGATCCTCATCTCACTAATTTTTGGGTAAAGTCTACACTTTCAAATTTTAGTAAGGAATATTCCCTCAATCATCCACTCTCTAATCTTCAATCTCCCCATCTTTACTGGTCTTTTCCCTGCTGTGTACAGATATATAAGAGGCAGGTGGTATTATAATGATGATGGTGACGATGATGATGGTAACGTCAACAACAATAATAGATAGCACTACACAGTATAACCCAAAGAACAAGGTTCTATAATTATTCTGAATTTAAAGATAAGGAAAAAGATTTACAGATCTAGAGAAGGTAACATAGTATCCTTTTGGTGAACAAAACACTTGACAAAGTCTTTCATCCTTTGGATGAGATAGAGAAATTATGGATTAGATGATAGTAGATTTAGAATTGGTTGGTCTTTTAAACCTCAGCCCAGTCATAAATGGTTCATTGTCGACTTGGAAAGAGGTCTCTAATGAGCATCCTAGGGATCTGGCTTTGGCTTTAGGATGATCATCACTACTTTTAGTCAGTGGCTTTACTGAGATCATATACAGCGCGTAAATCACATTTACTGACGATCTAAAGCTGGGAGAGATAGCAGACAACTAGATAACGGAATAAAGACCCAAAAGATTTTGTAACATTAGAATGATGGGTCAGATCTAATAACATTTAATAAGACCAAATCCAAAGTTATACATCTGGGTTCAAAAGATTCACCTCATTACTACAGATATAAGCATATAAGTAACAGTTCACATCAAGCTAACAAGTATTTATTTATTAAGTGTTTATTATGCACCAGGCATTGTACTAAGTGCTGGGGAACCAAAGAAAGGCAAAAGATAGTCCCTGGTCTCAAGGAGCTCATGGTCTGATGAAGGAGACAACATACAAACAACTATGCAAAAATGATGCACTGCAGAATAAATTGGGCGTAGTCTCAGAGGGAAGGTGCTAAAGGAGAGACCTGGGAAACACTTCTTGCAGAAGGCAGGACTTCACTTTAGACTTCAAGAAAACCAGGAGGTGGAGATGGGGTGGGGGAGGGAGGGAGGCAAAGAGGGATGAGAGAGGTGAGAGAGAGAGAGAGGTGAGAGAGAGACAGAGACAGAGACAGAGACACAGAGAGAGACAGAGAGACAGAGAGACAGAGAGAGAGAGAGAGACAGAGACAGAGACAGAGAGACAGAGAGAGACAGAGACAGAGAGACAGAGACAGAAAGACAAGAGACAGAGAGCATGAGCTGGATCTCATTCAAGGGGAAATTCCCTGCTGAAGTCTTTAGCGTAGCAAACTGGGAGTAGGGATGTGATGGAGACTGGTAGCCCCTCTCATGTCCTCTCAGAGTTTTTTTTTCCTTAAGCAACATGAAGGGTCAGGAGTTGACCTCATCCCTCTTGAAGTAGGAAGCCAGGAGTGCCCAAAATGACTGAATCTTGAATTGTCCTACAACAGAATGAAGAAAACCAGACCGCTCCTATTCCTCTCACCCTTTGCACAAGACAGAGCATTTGTCTCCACCAAAAAGAAGAGAATGCTGTACTAATGGGCTTTGGGACAGGGGTTACACTGTATTATGCAGTATTAAGATAGGCATAATGTTTGAAATGAGGGAATTAATAGTTGCCTTGTTCCCTTCCCTGGTCAGAATACATCAGATGACATTGGAGAGTTGTCAGAGGAGGGCAAGAAAAGTGATGAGGGGACTGGAGAACAAGTCATATGAGGACTGGGTGAAAGAACTAGGAATGATCATTCTGGTAGAGAAAAATTAGGAGTGGGACATATTATAGAGGTTTGACCACATAAGTCTGACATAAGAAAGAGGGCCTCCACTTGTTCTGATTGGCCCCATAGGGCAGAAGCAAAACCAAAGTGCATAAAAGCAGATTTTGGCTATTTGTTAGAAAAAACTCCAAACAATCAGAAGTGTTCAAGAGAGAGGGATGGGCTCTTTCTTGCCAGGAGACTTCCAAGTGAGATCTGGTGGAATCTTGTCCTCATTTTGACGAAGTACTCTTGGTTTAGCATGGGTTGTACTGGATGGCCTCTGAGATCTTCCTTAGCTCTGAAATTTGGTGATTCTATGATGTCTCAAAAGAGGAAAATGGAAGGAGACACCTTTAGAGCAATCAACACTGCCCTCCCTTATGTTTTCACCCCTTTCTCTGCCCCCAAGTCTGCTATATACAATAGACTCCCAAGTATAATCAGTCTCAGATGATACCTAAAAGTTGTCTTTTTTTCCCTGTGGTCTGGTGGAAACAGATCCCAAATGTGACTATTACATGTCTGTACTATATACAGGAACCAATAGAGGAGAATAAATGATTTTCAAGCAATCTCAAGCATGTCAGTAATATCCATTTACATACACTTGATAAAATATTTATATGGTTCTTAAAAATTAATGTAACTAAATTCCCTAAGGATCACCATTAGCGAGCCATTTGTTAGCCTAGTCACTGTAGAAACCTGAAATTCTCTGTCTTTAAAAATATACTACATTTTTGTTTTTCGACTGGACTTATGATTTCACTAATGTATGGAATTCAGAAGAGGGAACTTCCTCTGCCAATACAGATGACCAAATGTTTGGCAGTTTTAAGCCTTAGAATGTTGATTGGGGCGCTGACAGGTAAAGGGACTTGCTCAGGGTCCTATAGCTCATATTTATCAAAGGTGAAGCTTTAACTCAGCTTTTTCTCACTTGGAAGTCAGATCTCTACACCACATTGCCTCTGCTTCTTTTAACATAAAGAGAGACAAATAATTGGAAGCATATTCACTTTTCATGATTAGGCTATGTCAATATAATAAACATTATAATAACAATGATAATTAATTTTGGTAAATTAATTTATGGATTCAGTACTATGTTAAGTTCCTGAGGATTTTTTTTTAGAATAAGATAAAATAATAACAAAATTCATTTGGAAAAACAAAAGGCCAATAATCTTAAGGGAAACAATGAGGAAAAATTGGCAAAGCTCTACCAGACCTAAAGCTATATTACAAAGCATTAGTTGTCAAAACTACTTAGTAAGAGTTAACACACACCCACACACACACCCCCACCCCCACCCCCCACAGACATACACACATTCATACTCACATATAAGTAGATCAGTAGATTAGACTAGATAAGCAAGACATGGAAGCAATCGGAAATAAAAGTTCACTGCTGGATAAATCCCAAACCACAAAATACTCAGGGAAGGATTCCTTTTTTGACAAAAACTACTGAGAAAATTGGAAAGCAGAAATTAGTGGAAATCATTTTAGATGACCACACCATTACCCCACCTGATAAGCTCCAAATGGATACATGACTATAAATAATAATTTTAAAAAAGAATGAGATCATGTATGTTTCTCAACTGGGGAACAAATTCTTATCCAACTAGGGGAAAGAGGAGATCATTAAAGATACAATAGATGATTTTGACTACCTAAAATGAAGTTTTTGCACAAATGAAGTCAATGAAGGTAAAATAAGAAGAAAAATGACAGAGTGGGATAATATTTAAAATAATGTTTCTAACAAAAATTTGATATCCAAAATATATAGGCAACTGACCCAAATATATAATAAAAAGTACCATTACCCAATAGATAGGTCATCAAAGGATATGAACAATTTTCAAAACAAAATGACAAACTACAAATGACCATGTGAAAACTTGCTCCAAATCCAAAAATATGCTTTTTTAACCTGTGCTTGCCTCAGTTAGCTCATCTGCAAAATGGGGACCTACCTCCCAGGGTTATGAACATAAAATGAAATAATATTTGTAACTGTGAATCCTAATGTACTAAATAAAAGCTAGCTATTATTATCATCAAAAGGAAAGAAGATAATTCTTCCAATAAGATACAATTTAATATTGTCTTCCAGAAATAGAATTTGTCTTATTTGGAACATGTGACATTGATGTCCACATCTGAGCACTTCATGATTTGATCTTTGACAATATTCTTCTTGGGAAGAAAGTAAAACCTGAAAAGATGATCAATCTGTCTGTGAGTATAAGAAAAGAGCTAACTTAGTAAATATGAGGCTAAAAGTGCCTATTTAAAAGTCTGGGCTTATTTCCCAATCAAAAACTCAAAGCACATGGCAGAAATTCTTTCCCAAGTGTAAGAGGAAGGGAGAAGGAAGATTCATATTATATAGTTTTACTTTTTAGTTACTGAATATCTTAAGAAAGGATTATGAATTTACTTTCTTATTTTAGAGTTTGCTTGACATATTTTTTAAAAAAACCAACCTACTCCTCTCATGAAAGGTTTGTTGAAAAGACAAAATGGCGGGGGAGAGGTTGGATTCAAAATATCCTTTATGAATATTTGATGACCATATTTTAGCTGTGTTGTCTAAATGTGCTCTTCTAGACTCTGAAATGATATTCATTTCCTCATTTAAATAAATAGTAATCTATCATTATCCGAAAATGGTGACTTTTTGGCTAGATTGTAAAAGCCAGGGGTTATTTTCTGAAGACAGAAAAGAGAAGATGTACTTAAAAACCTTTAATGGCTTCCCTCTGTCCAAGTAGCTAAAGTTCAACCTGCTCAGTCTGACATTAATGGCTCTCCACTTTGCCTACCTTTCCAGTCTTAGTTTATATTATTCTCCCTCAACTGCTTGTGACGAGGAATTGGACAGAGGATGTACAAAATTGCCTTTCCTGATTCTGGCCATAGGTGCGTACTAACTCAGTGCTTGGGTGCTTTGGGAATGATGAAGTTATCACCTTTTGGCCTCTGAATAGAAAGAACTGATGATTTATTGAAGTTTTAAAAAGGGAGCGGCTCCACCCCCTGGTTCTTTTTCTTCCCTAGACACTGCTTGTGGTAAGTAACTCTCTTGAGGGCATCTACTCTGTTCTGTCAACAGAGATGGTAAATTTCAGGGCACTTTTCAGCTAAAACACTTCAATGAGCTTCCCCATGAGGAGTGTGCTGCCTCAATGAGGTTGAGTGTGTGTTTGGGGTTCCCTTTTCTGTTTTTATGTTTTTGCCTTATCTTTCTTAGGTGACTGAGTATTAATCTTAAGCTGGCAGTGTATAGGCTTGAAGGTGTGTTGGGGAGGTCTGGAGGTGCTGAGTAGAGATGCTGATTAGCAGAAGTTTCGGCATCAAAGATGATCACTGATGAAGAGAAATCTAAGCTTTTGCTTGACTGGCTAATAGAAAGACTTTGCAGAAACAGAGCAAGGCCAAGGTGAAAGAACAATGCCTAGTTATGTTCTGAGTTTTAAATCTCAACCTCCTGGCAGTGTATAACAATAGTTAATACTGTCACTTGTTTTTTCCCTTCAACATGTGCTTGTATTTTATGTTAGACGTTTCTTTTTGTGTTTTTGTGTCCTACGCAGGAATCATATTGTACCTTCAGTATCTTTCTATGTCTCCTTTGGGGAGACCCTAGACATGAACCAAAATCTAAGCTCTAAGTAAATTAAGTAAGTTAATTGTCTCCAGGGCACTGAGATAGAGATGTAGTGAGACAAAAAAAAGTGACAAAAGTGAAACTAACTCTTTTCATTACAGATCTAAGCTCTCCTCTCCTGGACCATCATCAGCCCAGTCTTTGTGTTTCTTGTCTTGTCACTGAACTCCAGTGACTCTGGAGTACAGAATGAGACTGATGACTTTGCACAGCTCTGCCCCACTTCAATCCAATTCACTTGCAAGTCAAGACATCACCCTCACAATGTCATTGGTCCTCTTCAAGAACAAAGATGAACTACAAACTCTCCTCTTTCCAGGGTTGAATCCAGTTTAGAGTAGATGGGTCCCTCAGTGGAGAAGTAAGGAAACTGCGTGGACCCAGCAGTGTTTATTATTGTTAGATACTCTATGATCTAGTCAAACTGGATAATCATCCCTTGAATATATCATGGACTTATGGACAATAGGTTTAGAGATCTAGAGCGAGCAAGTCCAGAGCTCATTTAATTCAATCCCTTCTTATAAAATAAGTGAAGGAACTGAGAACCAGAGAAGTTGTGACTTGCTCAAGTTTACATAGGTAGAAAGTAGCCTTTCCAGGACTGGAAGTCAGGTCCCACCTGTGAGTCCAATTGTAGTTTCTTTTCACTGTATTCTTCCGACTTCATTCTTATGTACTTGCTCACTGTGTTTCCTTTGCCTAGGATTTCCATTTTCTACCTCTCTCTGCCTATATAATGAGCTGCCTCTTGAAATCAGACTGTCCCTCAAAGCTCAGCTCCCAGCCCAACTTCTTCCATGTAGTTTTCCTTGACCCTCCAGATAAAAGGGATCTCTTTCTCCTCAGAACTCAAACATTATTGTTCAGAGCTGGGATAAAAGGATAGGTAAGGTTGGCATCTACCTAGGGTACAACAGAAAGGGAGATACAGCAAAGGATGCTGTTTAATATTTCTTATGAAAAGTACAGTAGAAAGAGCAAATGACTCCAGAAGATTTGGGTTCAAATTCTGTTTCTGACCTTACTACCTGTCTGAGTTTTACCAAATCACTTAATCTCTCTGGGCCTTAGTTTCTTCATCTATAAAATGAGGATTGGACCATATCACCTCCAAGTTCCCTTCTAGCTCTATGAACATATTTTAATGACAGAAAATTCTGCCTTTCATGAAACATAATTTTTTTTGGACGGGAGGAGTAAAATTATTTATGTTATAGTGAAGGCTTAAAGCCTTGCAGTAAAAATCAAGGTGTGAAATTTACAAACCTTGTCTACACCACAAAAATATCTTGTCCTGAATCTGACACTCTGTTCTTACCTCTATGGTATACTCACTATATGCTTTTTTGGTAGCATAGCCATTTTATTTCTATTGTGGCAAGCATCTCCTTATGTTGTGATGTCCATGTATGATAAAGGCTGTCTCCTCATCTATAGCAAGTCTCATGTGACTCATAGAGAGGCAGAAAATACATCTCTAGCCTTTTTTCCCTCCCTTCTCTAAGCGAGACTTTTGTCCCTTCCAGGAGGGTAAGAAAGAGGTAGAAGGCAGAGGCTGGTCACTCTGCTCTCCTCAGAAAGAGGGGGTACCAGACTAGAATTATGTCTACCTGCTTTCTTAAATATTAGTAATCTAGGAGATACGATTGAGTTTGATTTACCTTCTGATTGTATCATTATTGGAGGGAAGCAAGACCTCAGGCTTTTTATCCAAGGGCTTAACCCCCTTTCCCACCAAATACCAATTCCGCAATGAACACACATATAGCAATTATCAAAGAAACTCCATTTATCCAAATCAATAGCAAAACAGAACCCAGAGAAGATATACATAGGAGAAGGTATCAGACAATGCAGAGTGGAGCTCTCCCACTAGAAGTGAGATAAAATCATTTAACCCTGTTTGCCTCAGTTTCCTTATCTATAAAATGGTTGAAGAAATGGCAAACCACTACAGTGATTCTGCTAAGAAAAACCCAAATAGGGTCATGAAGAATTAGACATGACTGAAATGACTAAAGAACAACAAAGACAGAGGGTCCTGATTTCACCCAAGGAGAAAATTCTTTGAAGTCTCTGCACACAGTTCCCAGCCAATAGCTTGTCTATTTACATGAAGGCTTCAGGGTTACTTTGTATAAATCCCATTTATCTGAGTTGTATAGACGTTTGCTGGGAGAATAAGGTTTAATTTTTTTTTAAATGCACATGCCTATGTAGAAAGAAGTAGGATAGCATTCCGATTTATCCTCCCCCACTGATTATGACCACCAGTCAATCTGAGGCAAGAGAGGTCATTCTAGATATAGACGAGTGCATCTACTAAAAGGCAGGTTGCCCCTTTGGGAAGCTGGTTCTGTGTGTTATGCTGTGACCTTGTCAGAAAAAGTCTAGTAGGATCACACAACGTCTAATGGTTATTAAATAGTTTATCTCTGGAAAGAATCATGGAAAATTAGAAAAATTAATTTGGTCGGGAATCCCCTTGATTCAAGTATACCTGATATTTTATTTTCTTATGGTTAGCTTGGTTTTCAACATGGAAAAAATTGGAGTTTTTAGTATATTTTCTTAATGCCTATTTATCATAAAAATAGTCATCAGAATTATTTCTCCTTTTCATGAGAGAAAGATGGAAGAAAGAACATAAAATATGTAGTCTGGAAAGCTAGATTCAAATCACTTCCATTTTATTTAGCACCTATTTCTATGAAGTTGGACAAACTTCTTAGTCTTTCTATGACTCAGTTTCCTTATGTGTGAAATGAAGGTCTTGGATTAAATAATAACTCACCTTTGTAATACTCACTCCTTATCTGTCTGCTTCTCCCCCATTGTGCATGAGGACTAGAGAAAGACAGCTATTGTAAATCAGAGGAAATAGAGTAAGGGACAAAATGACCATGGCAGCCCTTCTCCTTAGACTGATTCACGGTTTATTCAATTGATCATCTCTGTAATGACTTAGTTTTGACCATATATGATCAGAAGTTCCCCTGCCACCAATGATCAAACAACCTGCTCTCCTGAGAGACCATAATCCAGTACAAACTGGATTGTGTGTTCTTTCTCCTACCCCTTGCATCTAGAGTTAGCACCAACATTTGATGAAGTAGTCGTATGGAAAGTGATTTGGTCATCCTGAGGCAACTGTGACTGTACTCCTTTGCCAGATCAAGGGAGAACTCAGACTGTGTGCGTGTGTGTGTGTGTGTGTGTGTGTGTGTGTGTGTGTGTGAGTTTTCTAGCAGTCTTATCCCAGTGGCTATATGGGAGGGCTACTTCTTAGAACTAGAAGAGTGATGATCTAATAGAACCTTAGAAAATGTTTATGAGTCATTGTATTCAATCTTTTTATATACTATTGCACTTACTTAATAAATCCATACTGAGTGGAAATGCTGTCAATCGCATTCCCACCTGAAAAATAACTCCATTATGCAAAGATCACATGATTAGTGCTTTTTGAAATATCAAAGTTCAAAGGGAGGTGAGATTAGCCAGTGGGTAAGGACTTAGAGCTATTTTTGGGGGGGTGATTGTTTTGTAATTCTATATACCCCTAGACAAGCATCAGTGCCTGAGAGGGAAGGGTAGAGTTGATGGATAGTAAGTTGCTGACTTGCTGGTACCCTAAATATTATAGTAATGATTTAGCTCTTCTCAACAGGTCCTGGTACCAATAACCAGGATGAACATGAAACTCCGCAGTGAAGAGCTATCAATGCCATCTGGTAGTTAGATATTTAAATACATTGTGAGTTAAGGCTTACAAAGTGCTTTACTCACAACTGTTTTAGGGAAAGTATTAGTTACTTTTTTTTTTTTTTTTTTTACAAATAAGGAAATGTACGTCAGAGAGGTCAAGTGAATCTGAGCGGATCTTAATTCCAAATCTAGAATATTCCCATTATACCACATGATCTTAAATGAACTCCAAGCTCTCTTCCAGTTCTAAATTCTATGATCTCACATGACAAGGCAAATGTAATTTGAATGGAAATGGACTCAGTAAATATCTTTGCAAGTTAAGCTGCAATACAAGGCTTATCTTAGAGAGGATGGCCTGTCTTTAATTTCTGTTTTGTTTCAAAGCAATATGGTTAGCCTAGTGTCCTTTATGGCCTAAAAGCATCTGTCCAAAAATAGGAAGAAATCTTTCTGATCAAGTAATACACTGTCTCTATGACAAGATAGGATTCACAACATACAAAAGAATATGTGAACACTAGACTCAGGAGGAGCTGTCCAAATATTTGCTCTTTCTTCTCCATCTTTAGTAAGTGAACAGCTCCTCCAAAAACCTGATGCCTAATAAGTACTTTTAGTTGAGCCCAAAGCATTGCATAGTGCAAGGGGTTCTTAACCTGGGGTTCATGGACCCCTAGGAGGGTTCATATTTTCAGGAGGCCTATGATTTTTTTTCATATTTTGATAACTATTTCAATATAATTGGACTCCTTGGTAATTCTATGCATTTCTATTTTATGCATTTAAAAACATTATTCTGAGGAGTCTATAGACTTTACCAGACTGCCAAAGAGGTCTATGATACAAGAAGGTTAAGAACCCCTAGCATAATGGTAAGTTGTAGACTTAGGGTCAGGGAACTTAAGCCCAAATTCAGGTTTAGACACTCACTAACTGGGTTATGCTTGGCAAATCTTGGGCTTCTCAGTCTCAGTTTCTTGATCTCTAAAATGGGAACTTATAATATCTGCTTCCCACTGTTGTTATGAGGCATTTTGTTTTGGTATATTTATAGGTGCTACATAAATGTAAGTTGCCAAACCTCCCCTAGAGTGCTGTCTGGGTTTGAGAGGGTTTCTAACCTGGCATAAAGGTTATTGGTAGAGTAAGAGTCAGTAGGATTCTGAGATGTGAGCAGAGTAGACATGAATAGAGGCAGAATAGCTTAATAGAAAGAACAGCAGCCTGGGGAGCTAGATACTATGCAACAGGGTGCCCAACCTGAGTACTACTAATCACCAGGATCTTGGCACAGATACGGAGTTGGAAAGGAGATTATAGGCAAAGAGTACTCTTGGGGACGCAATATCTATTATTTCTTCTGTTTCCTTAATTACCATCTTACCATTAATACAGATGAAATGACCCCTTGGAAGGGGACAAACAGCCAAATATATATACACACAGAGTATGTCAAGGTATAGGTGTCACAACTCTCAGGGGGAGACCAACCGGGGAGGATATGTGAATCCACATACGAAGGACAAGCAGAGGAACTAGCTCCTGAGTCCATGCCACCCAGCCACACCCGGCCTCAGCTCTGGCACAATTCCCATACACCCCCCCCTACCCCCAACTCACCATCATGCACAGTCTAGTTTCGTCTCTTAAAATGCCAGCTTCATTCCATATCTTTTCCTTAAAAAATAGTTCCTTAATGTGTATACTCCCTCTACTGACATGAGTTACAATGACTAGTAGTAACTTTTCAGTAATGGACTCTCCAAACTTGGCTAGGCTGATCCTTGGATGACAATCCATTACCAGGCCAGATCTGAAGCCTTGTCAGTGACAACGAATATGTGCCATGTTAGCATAGAGTTTGACTACTCCGGGTCGCCTTTCAGACACAAAAAGTCACTGGAGTAAGATTCCAGTGGAAGTTCAGTTGTTTACCTCTTCTAAATACCCAGGATAGGAGAAGGTCCAGCTGGAAGTGATAATGCCATCAGCACACACTGTGCCCCAGCTGTTCCCCATAGCCTGAGGAAGGAAGAAAGCATCCCAGAGAAATCTTCAGAGGAAACAATGAGCAGCTCCCCTCTTGCACTTTCCCTCTAATCCTCCTCATCCCTCTTCTCCTTCTTTGACCTGCTTTTTTTCTGGTGCCAGCTATAGTCTTGGCCCTGTCATTTATTAGCTTTCTGACACAGCTAAGCTATCTCCAGACAGCTTGATGTGGAAAGCTAAAAGAGAGCTACAGCACAGTGTCATTCAATAAAGGTGAATGGCCATACCAGTAAGATGGACTAAGTGCAGTGAACAATGCTTATGGAACAAAATACAGAGCTGATGCTGGGGCAGCACCACTAATAATAACAACAACAAACAAACTGACAAAAAACAACCTCCTTTTTTTCTCCCAAAGTCTGATCCTTTGAAAAATGTGGTGAAATGAGGCTTCTTCAAATCACTGGCCTCTCGAGTGTTCAGTTCTGTCATCTATAAGAAGGAGGGCTTGGACTAGATTACCTCTAAGGTCCTTTCTATTTTTAAATCCTATGTATCTCATGAGAGGAAGCATGGTATGATGGAGAGAGCACTGGACCCAAAGCTAGAAAGACCTGGGTTCAAGTCTCATCTCTGACTCAGACTGAGCAAGTCTCTTAACCTCTCTCAGGGGTGGGGAACCTTTGGCCTTCTATTAGGGGGATTTGTTCTGTGAAGTTTGGATTCAGTCAAAGGGCTGCACTTGAGGATCTAGCAGGCCGTATATGGCCTCAAGGCCTCAGGTTCCCCACCCCTGCTCTAAGTGCACTAGGCAAATCCTCAAAACTCTAAGCTGCAGAGAAAGTGCTGACCTGTATTGGTAGAAGGAGTTCCTTCACCTGTGGGTTCCCTATAACAGGGAAATCATAGGTCTGGTCTCAGTCCCTCTGTCATTAGATTGTAAGCTCCTTGGGGGAAGGAGTGATCTTTTACTGCTTTTTTGTTTCCCCAGCACTTAGCACAGTGCCTGGAAACATAGTAGGTGTTTTATAAGTGTTTATTGATTGATTAATTGTTCCTATCCCTTTGTCTTTCATATACTTAAAACCTGATCATAATCAAGGCTCAGAAAGTTTACATACAGTTTACTAGAGAACAGATGATGTGTCAGATTGGACTTCTAACTCTAACCTCCTACGATATTTAAATTCTGAACAGCCAGCAATCCCTTAATCTCAACCTGATTGCATTTAATTTCATAAATTCTGCTGCTGAACTGTTGGGTTTCAGGAAGATCACTGAGAGTGGGGAGCTAAGGACTCTATGCAAAGATCTTCCTGAGGAGAGAGTGAGGCTTCCAAAGAAGGAATCAGTTGCTTATTTTCTAATGGATGTGGTTGTAGGTGTACTGGCTGCAACAGATGAGAGTTGTATCATCCAGTAAAGGGTCAAAGGAAGAAAGGGTCAGTAGTGGTAGCAGGTAATTCTCATTCACTGCTCAGGTGAACTAAGGCAACTACCCTTCTACACTGCAGTCATATGAAAGAGGTTTCTGATCTTTCTGTTATCATGGATCCAGGAACTGATGGAGATCTGGACACAAATTCCACTTCTGCTGTCTACCATCTGTGTGATCTTGATCAATTCCTTTAATGTCCGTTAGCCTAGTTCCTCTTTGTGAAATGAGGGGGTTGGACTAGTTGACCTCACAAAGGCCTTTTAATTTTATAGTTCTGATCATATGATGGCAGTTTTCCCTATCAGTACTCTTGCTTTGAGATAGAAATAGCATGATCATGTGAATTACATAGCTCTATCTCATGCTTGGTGATGTAGAAATCTGACAAGGGATTGGTGTTCTAGCTCTCAAGTCTTTTATGATCATCATGACTGGTCTTGAGAAATCAATGAACTTGTTAGATATCTGCTTAATCCATGCATATAGAGAGGATTGATACTTTGCAAAGTGATTTTAAGCATAAGATTTGATTAAAACAAAAAAAAGTTCTGTCCCTGTGTCATTTGTGTGTCTTGATGTTTCAGCTGAAATATGAAGCAATTATTCAGGATGCACATGAGGTCAGGCACACATGCTTTAAAAAGCTGTCATCAGATATCAGAATACTGTGACTCTCTCTCTCTCTCTCTCTCTCTCTCTCTCTCACACACACACACACACACACACACACATTTATACCTGGCAATAATTGGAGCACATTGAGTCCAATCTAGGAGAGTGAAGTAAGGTCACTGACATTCTACTACAGGTAGGATAGGGAGGGAGCTAATTAGAAGAAGTTTAAATTTGTTCTGGAACTAAAAGCCTTTAAAGAATTGTTCAGTAACTTTCCCAGAAAAGCTTCAATTGTTAGACATGAGAAATGAAACAGAGGAATAAGACAAGGAGAACATGGCCCAGCATGAGCTGGCGATACTTCTGATGAAACATTTCATGACCCTTTATTTAAACAATCCAGTTCCCTTCTAATTTTTTGAATGCTTTTATTATTACTGTAGGCACAGAGATTCTTAATCTTTTTTGTGTGTGTCATGGACCCCTCTATGAGGTCTAATGAAGTCTATGGCCAGTCTAGTGAAGCCTATGGACCCCTTCTCAGAATAATGTTTTTAAATGCGTAAAATAAAGTACACAGGATTACAAAGGAAATAAAATATATTGAAATAAATATGCAAAGTTTTCCCCATCCAAGTCCCCTCAATCTATCCGAGGACCTCAGGTTAAGAATTCTTGCTCTAGACAAACTACTTTAATCCTTGCCAAATGATTATATGCTGAGTTACGAAAGTTCTGAGAGATCCTGGACATTGATATTTATTGGATGAATAGATTTTAATGAAAGATGATAATTCTGTCACCCTATTTATGTTAACAGTATGGTTTAGTGAATAGAATATTGGATTAGGAGTCAAAAAGAGCTGGGTTCAAGTCTTAAGACACTTACTAGGTGGGTGCCTCATAACCAAATCATGTACCCTGTCTAAGAAACAGTTTCCTCATCTGTAAAATTGCCTCATTAGGTATTTGTGAGAATCAAATGATGTAATGAATTTAAAGATTTTATTCATTTTATTTATTTATTCATTTATGTCATTCAAGGATGACACTGAGGATGAGAGCATGGGTGACCTGGAGGATGGTGCTGTCTTTAACAATAATAAGAAAGTTTGGAAGGTGGGGATTTTTTGGGGGGAAGGATGGGTTCTCTTTTGGACATGTCAAATTTAGGATGCCTGAAAAACATCAAGATGTGCAATCCAGTGTTAGATATGGTATTCATCCAATGAGCTGATAGTAGAACCCACTGGGGATGTGAGATCACCCAGGGATATAACATAGTGCAAAAGGACACTAGTCCTCTAGGACAGAGCCTTGGGGCCTTAACTGTACTCGGTGGTCATGACATGGATGAAGATATGACATGAGCTGGGTAAATGGGAAGAGAACCAGGATAGAATTACAATACAAACATCCTCAGAAGACTGCAAATTCAGCAAGATAAGGTGATCAATAGGGGTCAGTGCTGTAGAGAAGTTAAGAAAGGTAAGGACTGAGGAAAGGTCATTAAATTTGACAATAAAGAGGTAATTAGTAAATTTGGAAAGGGCAATTTCAGCTGAATGGTGAAGTGAGAAGCCAGACTGAATAGTTTAAAAAATGAGTAAAAAGACAGGAAGTGGGGACACTTAGTTTTAATGGAATAATGGATTTCTCGAGGAGATTAGCCTTAAAGGACAGGTGAGATCTAGGATAAGAGCTAGTAGGGATGATAGGACCACGTGAGGGTTTTTGAAGGATGGAGGTAGGGGTGGGGTGGGGAGAAGAACTGTGCAGGAAGGAGCCAGTGTAAGAGAACAGGGATAATAGTGAGGTCAGTATGCTAGAGAAGATGGTAGAGGCAATGGAATCAAGAGTGCACGTGAAGGGGTTGACTATGTCAAGGAGGTTCTGACTCAGATTGGGGTGAAAGAGGATGTAGTAGGAGAAATACCTGATAAGGACGAGGAAAGTGGGGCTATAGGTAAATGACCTTACTTTTTTTTGCCATGATCTTAGTTTTTTAATGTCAAACTTCAAGCCTAAAGCATAGGTCTGTCTCTATCAGTGACTCTGTCTTATTGCTAGGATCAAATGTAACAACTCCTCTGTTTGGTACTGAAAGTGTTTCACAATCTGTTTTCTACCTTTTTAAAAATTATTTATTTTTAGTTTTCAATATTCACTTTTATAAGATTGTAAGTTCTAAAATTTCCCCCCTCCCTCCCTTCCCATCTCCCCAAGACAGCATGCAATCTGATATAGACTATACATGTACAATCACATTAAACGTATTTCCACATTAGTCATATTGTAAAAGAAGAATCAGAATGAAAAAGAAAGACTATGAGAAAGAAAAAACAACAAAAAAGAGAAACTAGTATGCTTTGATCTGCATTCAAACTCCATAGTTCTTTCTCTTGGTCTCATTTTTTTTTTTCAGTAAATTGTGAGACAAAGTCATCAGTTGAATGGATGGGGGAGAGAGAGCCACAGAAGGCCTGAGGAAAGATAAGAAGGTTTGAAACAGTCTCTATTGCAAGTCAATTGGAGAGGAAGAGAATGTTTGTCTTGGTGTAATGAGGGCACAGATGAGATTAGGGGACAAATTTGTAATGAACCGACTCTAAATGGTTTTGTGACTTCCTCCAGCTACATGCATCAGTACATGAAGAGTATTGAAAGATCAGATGTTGGCATTTATCCAGGGTTGGAATTTGCCTTGTCATAATTGGGAATAGGACAAAGGGACAAGTGATTCAAGAGTAGAGGACAGCTTTTTAGATAACCCCTCATTTCCTCTATAAAGTAGGGGAATTTGATGTCTCTTTCCCTCAGTTGATGTAGTCACTAGATATACTTATGGATGATGAGATTGTAATGTATTACTAATGTGGTAACATCCTGTTGTCTCTATGAAATATGAACTTCTCTCTTTCCTCAAGTCATATTGGACTTGACCCTTGGATGATCTTTGAAAAATAATTGATGTAGTTTTAAAAAAAAATCTCTCAAGGTGGGGAGCCATCAATAGAAGAACACATAGAGAGGGAATCACTCTGGGTATGGGTAGGGGGCAGAGGAGGGGATTTCTTCTCACTCCCCCACCCCCCACATTGGTAGGGTTACTCACCCATACATTCCATACAGCACTAGAGGAGTCAATTCAAAAGAATTCAAGGCAGAGTTGAGGGAGCAGAGATGGATACTCTCCATGTGGATACAGACACAGACTCATTCAATGCTAGAAACAGTTTTGCAGAGCAGAACTTCTGGCAACATAAACGAGAATTGGATATGAACTAAAGATAGAACTAGTCCTGGAAATCACATCATTCTGTGGAGAGGGAAAGGCCTGCTCATTAGAGAGCTGCTTCACTGAAAGAGGAGAAATATGGAAAGAGTTTGCAAGGGAGAGTGGATCAGGAGCCTTCAGTAACAGAGTTGTGAGTTGGCTTGTTCACATGAGTCATCTATATATGTGCCTCTGAACTCTTGGTTTATGCCCATTCTTCCCACTGATACTTGTCAGAGAGGATGCCCCAGGTTTTGCTGGTGAGGGTTTGAGTGTGTCCTTTTAACTACTGTTCTTATAGGGCTATTTTAGCAAACACTGTTGGTTTGAACTAATCACATGTATTAGTTGAGTCTTAATGGGTAGCACACTAGTAGGGGTTTCTGAGGTGATGTAGGGTAACTAGGTGGCACAGTGGCTAGAGCACTGGGCTTGGAGTCAGGAAAACTCATCTTCCTGAGTTCAAATCTGGCCTCACACACTTACCAGCTGTATGACCTTGGGCAAGTCACTTCACCCTGTTTGCCTTAGTTTCTTCATCTATAAAATGAGCTGGAGGAGGAAATGACAAACTACTACAGTATTTTTGCCAAGAAAATTCCAAAAGGGGTCAGGAAGAGTCAGATATAACTGAAAACTATTCAAGTAGTAAGATCTTAGATCTACAGAAAGGCTCCCTCTAGGGTCATCATCCTCTGGAGACCCAATCTGCAAGTGTCAGGAGGAGTCCAGGGGCAGCTCAGAGGTATGTTATACTTTCTCATAGGAATTTCTTTTTTTTGTATCTTCAGAATTTCATTCTTGAAAATAGTCTATCTATCCTGAGCTATATAATTTCAGTTTGTGGGATCTGACTTATCCTCCTTCTTAACCCTTTGAAACCTATTCTGCCCAAATCTAAGGTGAATGTCAGACTATTAATGACTTTCCTCTCTTTCTGTCACAAATTTTAAGGTGAAAAGTGATCATTTCCATCCCAGAAACCAATTTTTCCTTGGTGAAAATCAGATCCAAAGTAGTTTTCCTCTTTGTTGATTCCTCTAGTTTTTAAAAGAGGAAACGAACATCAAATCAAATTAAGAAATTATTGATTGCTCTACTTTTGGCATCTAGAGAGAGAAAGCTCCAAGAAATATTTAGACTACTGAAGTCCCCTGACACTATTATATCATACCTCTGTACTAGGCTAGTCATCTCTTTTCTGAATACTTCATCTATCTTTTCTGTTTGTGACAATGACCTACAGACGATTTCAATAACAATACTGTTTCTGTTTTGCCTGTGTTGATCTTCACCCAAATTCTAATGTAGTTCTTTATATATAGCGTGACCTTACTCCACCCCAGTTGTTTCACTTGTTCTGTTCTGTGGGTTTTTATTTTTTAAAGGCATACCCTTTGGGATTCATAATCTAGTCATAGGTAGGTTTCATCCCCCCAAGTCTCAGTGAATCTTATGAGGTCATACTTCTTTGTATTAGGATCTCTAGCTCATCTTTCTTGTTGTCCCCAAAAGATATTGCTCCAGATATTTTTAGCGGTTGACAGCTAGGCTGACAGAGTGTTGTAACTGGAGTTAGGAAGACCTGACTTCAAATCTAGGCTATGTTTATTAGCTGTGTGACCTTGGGCAATTCACTTAACCATTGCTGCCTCAGTTTCTTCATTTGTAAAATGAATGTAATAAAAGCATCTTCTTCCTAGGGATGTTTATCAAATGAGTTACTATTTGTAAAGTACTTTGCAAACCTTAAAGCACCATTTAAATGCTAATTTTTATTACCATTATCTTTAATATGCATAGGGAAACATGAAATTATTTCATATTCTTATGGTATTTTAGTCTTGGAGACCTTCTGGGGATTAAAAAAAGTCTCTGGACTATTAGCATCAGAAATTACAGAAGAATTTTAAACAGGACACATAGACAAGCAGAGTAAAACCTTGGGTGATACAGTTGTGATCCAAGCTCAAGGGTAGAAAGTTTAAGGGAGACAGGAAACTTAGGACAGAGAAGGGAAGAGAAAGGAAGCTTAAGTTGACCTGGAGAATGCTTGAGAGCTCAGACTGTGCCCCACATTGGGCACCAGAAATATGATGAGGGTTGGAAAAGAGGTGAGAAATTCTGGGACCTCCCCAAAGACCAGAGTATAGGGGTGGGCCATCTGGAATAAATTCACAGACTCAAGCATTCTTGAAGATAAAGTAAAGATTTATTGTTAAGCTTTTGTTCTTAGGGAACCTGCAACCTTAGAGGGTTACAGTTAAAGTTTATGTAGGATATTCTATAGTAAAACATGTCAAATATGCTAACTAGATGATTCAGGGTAGGATTAAGGAGTGGTTAAGGAATGATTAGTTCTTAGAGGAACATATACTTTTATTATGTACTAAAATTTTACCCAGAGTTCACTGGGAAATAGCCCAAGGTGGGGCTACAGGGAGGTGTGGTTTTAGTCTTGAAATGTCACTAAGTCAACTAACAGTCAGGGCTACCTGAGAAATACCCAGGCTGCCCTCCATCAATGTCCCCTTAGACAAGATAAAGGAGGGGAGTATACATACATCCAAATCTAGGACACATATGATAGTTTCAGGGAGTAGTAAATATCTTTATGACCCATTATAGCCAGTTCAACCAGTACACAGCTGGTTCAAATTAATAAATTCTATAGGTACAGCTGGCTACTGTATCAGGAAGAGAGATAAAGGTTTTGATAGGGCAGGCTGTCTTTGGGCTGGGGAGAAACTGCCACAGATAGTGTTTTGAAGCTAGGGAGAAATGTGATTTTTGGAGTTGGGGTCCAAGCACAGGCACCCAAGCGCCCCATCAATACCTTGGGACACTTTTTTATCACTTAGAAAAAAGATCTTCAAAAGTTTCAGTTCAGCCAGTGTTAAGTCCTTAATAAAACAATAATTGGAACCTATTAAGAGATATGGATGCATTAAAGTCTGAGGAAAGAAGGTAAGAAAAATTCACAATGGTTGATTTTTAATAGAATAAACTGGAATCTGACAGCTAGCCTTAGATGAAGTTATGAAGTAAGCATAATAATTTATAACTATTTAAGTGTCGTAACATTTACAAAGTGATTTCCCCAAAACAATCTGATGAATTAGGTGGTGCAAGTTTAGTTATTCCCATTTTTTAGATAAGGAAACTGAGGCCAAGAAAGAAAATGTTCATCCATGTTCATTCAGCTAGTAAATGTTAGTCAAGACTCCAACCCAGGTCCTGCCTGACTCTATTTTATTCGATTGGTCAGGTCTGTCTTTGGACTTCATTCCCAGTCCCATGCCCATCAACCCTACTCCACATGGTAAACCCACTTTATTGGAGTCAGAAGGTCAGTCTCCCTCCTCTCATCCTGACCTTTTCTTTCCCCACTCCCTCAACCAAAATGCAGGCTCTCAGGGAAGGATCTAACTAACTCAAAGGGGTATTTATATTTTAATAAGAATCAAAGTCTTGCCAAAAAAAGTAGGTCTAGTGGTAGAATTTCAGACATCAGTGAGGGCTAAGAAGGTATTTTAGGAGACAAAAGTTGTATTCAGCTCCTTGGAAATTATACTTGCCTGCACATAAGGCTAAACCCTATTTGCAATTTACCTTGGACTGCATGAGTAGGAGTGGGTTGTGTTAACACAGAATTTCTATTATCTCCTCCTCCAAGTACATTCACTTGATTTTAGAATGAAACAAGTTTAAGGAAGAGATTTTGCCTTTTTTGTGTTGTTTTACATTCCCCAACCCACCACACCCACATAAATACACACAATTGAATTTCTAAAAAGGAGAGAGACAACTTTTTAGTACCACGGAGTTTTCTCACTTAAGTTAGCTATTTGGTTCTCTGCCACTGGAAGAATACTGTCTTTGCCCAGCTCCCACAAACCACGTGTGCGTATTTTCTGCTCCATGAATCATTACAGTCAGCAGCTTCTGGAAGACTCTCTGGGGCCCATAATTAGAGACAAAATAGAAAGACTGCATTCTGAGGAAGCTTAATTTCAGCAGGTGTTAACTAAAAATTCTCTTAGTTTGGGCTGGATCCCCCTCAGTGGTGGCTGCAGGAAGGAGCCATGCTGGGCTTTCCTCAACTGCCACCAGTGTCTTTGCTCAGGATCATAACATAAAGCTAATGTCGCATACATCCTGGCTTGCCTTAGGAAGCTGATCCTGATGCTATAAATGTATCTAAGAATACCTTTCAAAAGGTACCTTAAAGGTAGCTTAAAAAGTACAAAGTCTCCCACTGCGTCTGGGACCATCTTCAGTTATCCTGATCTGCATCTTGCCACAGGGCCTAGATGGCCCCAGAAGAGAAAGTGAGGCTGGTGACTTTACACAGCCCTCCCTCACTTAAATCCAACTCACTTGCAAGTCATGGTATCACCTTCCTAATGTCATGACTTTCTTCAAGAACAAAGGCCAGGCAATAACAGCTAAGAATAGACCATGCTTTGGGTGAAAAGATCCAAGGAAGAAGCCCATGGGGATGATAACTACTTCTAAGCTTAGAGCATCTTATTTCCCTGGGGAATATGAAACTGTACAGGGAACTGAAATGGAGGTAATAAAACATTTCTTCTTGTAATACAAACCAATTTAGCTGGGCTAGGTGGTATGCACCTGTAACCCCAGCTATCTAGTACTGGAAGACTTGAACTTGCACTGAATTCAGCATTAATATGGTGAGCCTTCTGGAGTTGCCTAAGATGGAGGGGTCAACTACTCTGTCCAGGTCTGAAATGAGGCAGGCCAAAGCTCCCAAGCAGATCAAAATGGGACTGGGCCTAGAGTAGCCCCTGCACTGCCAGCCAAGGTGAGATTTGTTGTTATTCAGTCATGTTTGACTCTTCATGACCCCATTTGGAGTTTTCTTGGCAAAGATAGTGGAGTGGTTTGCCATTTCCTTTTCCAGCTCATTTTATAGATGGGGAAAGTGAAGTAAAGAGGACTTGCTCAGGGTAACACAGCTAGTAAGTGTCGGAGGCCAGATTTGAACTCAGGAAGATGAGTCTTCCTGACTCCAGGCCCAGCATTCTATCTACTATGCCACCTAGTTGCCCCTAGGCTAAGATACAGATACTAATCTTTAAAAAATAAAAACAATTTAAATCTGTCTTAAAAGACCTTCTTTACTTGGCTACTCTGCTCACTGGGTTGCATGGGGTGTTCAAAAGGACTAATACCTCTGGTGTGAGGACTTGCCATGCCTTTTTCAGTTCATCCATCCTTTGGTGTCTACCTTCGCTTAACTCTCACCTGTGGCTCCAAGAAGCTGTAGCATGCACAGTGGCCACATTGAGGTAAAACTGTCTTGGCAGATGGGCTAAACCATATTGAGGGAAATGGACAGACTTCAAACCTTCAGCAAGTTAGGGGGGGATGGCTACCCCTAGAGCATGTGAAGACTTCCCCTGGTGGAATGGGTAGATGAAAACAATTTATTCCAACAGCCATGAAGCAGGAGCTAGGAGCACTTTGAGATTGGTCAGACATTGGAGACACCAAGGTCATCCACTGCAGTCCAAGCCATCACCAGGCATCTTGCCTTTTGTCTTGCCACTGGATTTTAATGACTCTGGAAGAGAGAGTGAGACTGATGACTCTGCCTCACTTAAAGACAATTCAAGTACAAATCAAGACATCCCCTGTGATGTCCTTAGTCCTCTTCAGAAATGAAGGACAAGCAATGACTTCGATCAACACACATGACATTACAAAGGAATAATGATGAAAAATGCTATCCACCTCCCTGATGAACTCTGAATACAGATTGAAACATCCTTGCCCCCCCGCCCCGGTAATAAAACATTTACTCGAGCAAGCAAAAAGAAATGCACATCTGAAAGAAACCTTCACAAGTATCACAAAATCTGGTAGTTCTGGATATTTTTATAAGTAGGATGAAAACAAATCATTTCAGCAAAAAGGTTATTGTGGCAAAAGTAAAAAAAAATTAACATACAATGAAATCAGATTTTAAAAACTGTTTAGGTTGAAACATACTTTTAAAACTTTCTTTTTCTTGTATATTTTCTTGAGCAGCATGGCTAATATGAAAATATGCATGACTTCACATATACAATTGATATCATACCGCTTGCCTTCTCCAAGGGTGAAGGAAGAGAATTTGGAACTTAAAATTCTAAAAAATGAATGTTAAAATGTTTTTCAAATGTCATTGAGAAGTATTTAAGAAAATAAATTTTAAAATACTTTTTAAACAGTCCTCCTTTAAATTGTGTTTTTCTGTTTTGTGTAAAGGAAGTGGTCCTGTAAGAAATATACCAGTTACCCTATGCCACTTGCTTAATCTGGAGCTAGCGGGATGCTAGAAAAATCATCAAGTTTTGTGTGCAAATTATCATGCCTACACCCAGCTCAAGAAGTCAAAAATAGATGGGAGGGGTGCAGAGGCAAATTCATGGAGAAACCTTCAAATGGAGAGCCATTAATCATGGGGAACTGAGGGGGGGGGTGTGAGAACTGGTTGCTTTGTCTTTTTTTGTCAGCCACCCATGGAGAAAAGCGGAGGCTTTGAGAGAAAAGAGGTTTGAAGGGCAAACTAAAGCTTTCCCAGTGATCAGCTTGAATGACTTAGGCGGGAATTGGCAAGCTTCTGAGAGATAAGGAGTCCCATGAGTCTGGCTCTGAGCCAGGTCAAAGCCCAAAGACAAACCATTAGGATGGGGTTTTGGCTAAATTGAGATGAGGGCTGATTTGATAAAGGAAAAATTAAGAATTGGAGAGAAGCAGCAGATTGTCTATTTCCTTTAAAAATTGCTCTAAAATATGTTGTTTATTTTTGAAGTAAATCTATCTATACTAAATATCTTTTGAGCTGTTGTCTTCTGCTTTCATTTATAGTGAGAGGACCATCCTGATATGATCTCCAATAATATGACAGCTTGGTCATTGGATGATGATCTTGCTTTTGGAGTAGCAACACTTAAGTTAATGCTTATAGATAGTCTAAAAAAGTGTGGATTCTTAGCACCCTCTAATGCGATTGCATTCCACACACTTGGGAAAAGTTGTTGTCTATCCTTTCTTTTAGAAGAGGGCCAATGACATTATGGGGTGATGTCTTGACTCACAAGTGAATTGGATTTCAGTGAGGCACAGCTGCACCAAGTTGTCAGCCTCTTTCTATTCCAGAGTCATCTAAGTTCAGGGGGAGGGGCAGTTAGGTGGTACAGTGGATAGAGCACCAGTGCAGGAGTCAGGAGGACTTCAGACACTTGACACTCAATAGCTGTGTGACCTTGAGCAAGTCACTTAACCCCAATTGTCTCATCCTGGGTCATCTCCAGTCATCCTGATGAAAATCTGGTCACTGATTTCAGATGACTCTGGAGGAGAAGTGAGGCTGGTGACCTGCACAGCCCTCCCTCACTCAAAACAAAGTCAAGTGCAAGTCATGTCATTATTTCTCTGATGGCATGGTCTTCTTTGGCGACAAAGGACAAACACACAACACAAGTTCAGTGGGAAGACAAAGGCAAAATGACTGGTGATGGCCCATTATGTAGTGAATGACCTTGGCATTTTTAGTGTATTACCAAGCTCTAAGCTCTCCACAGTGCCTGCTTCACAGCCCTGGAACAGATTGCTCTCAACCATCCATTTCTCTGAAGAAAGTCTTCTCATGCTTGGGGTAGACATCCCTCTGACGCACGGATGGGTCTGAGGCCTGTTTGTTAATCTCAACCTGGTTTACCCCATCTACTAAGATGATTTTACCAGGATATGGCCACTGATCATGCTACAGTTTCTTGGACCCACAGGTAAAAGTTGCATAAAGGTGGACACCAAAGGTGAATGGGCAGCATTGAAAAGGCTTGACAAGCCTTCCTAACACCCCACCTGAGTTTGTGCTTTATTGGCATTACTTCTGAGAGTCCCATCATCTTGAGTCATCAAAGAGGACAGTCTATAGCATTGTTCGATGTTAGCTAAAATTAGAGAAAATGTGCTAACCTTCATTGGTAGAGGGACTTTTCTCACCCAAGGGTTCCTTTATTAAAAAAAAAGGCAACCCCCCCAACTCTAGTTCCCCTCCCTCTCTTTACATATATTCTGATTACACAGGTTGTCCCATAAGTTTCAGTGCAGTTTTGAGCTATTAAGTTTTGAATAGCTTATCATAACTGTAGATCTATTAAACTTAAAAACTGCACTAAGAGTTTTGGGCATGATGTATTGTTTTATTGAGAGCCAGGATCAAGAAAGCCTGGGGAACTTTTACTCCTAAATTAGTAGAAGGGCTTTCAGAGATGGTGGGGGTGGAGAGTAGAAATTTGCAGGTGTAGGCAGTGGAGGGAGGGAATCTTACTTACACTTTTATCCTGCGTAACATTCCTCCTTCATGGACTTTTAACGAGATAATAGGATGGGAGTGGTCAACCAAGACCTAGTGGGCTGGTAAATATTTAGCAAGTGGCTTTTCAGGGGGAAAAAAGGAGGCAGAACGCACTTTTAAGTTGCATTAGTAACATATTCCCCACTATTTTAAGCCTAGACAATAAAAATAATACAGTACCTTTATTTGTAGCAGTTGCTGATTTCCAAAGTGTGAATACTCACGCTAAAAATTCAATAATTGGCTTTTCTGAGCCTGTATGAGCTGCCTCACTCCACCTCTGCCTCTGTCTTCCAACAATCAGTGATAGATCCCAGTAGAGTAACCAAGCTAGCCTCTTGCCTGAGTAGTCAGAGCTTTCTGTCACTGACCAATCGAAGCTGCCATTCACCATAAACTACCCAATGTTTTCAATAGTCTTTATGGCAAAATGACAGGGGACCCATCCTAGGATCTTCTCCAGCTTTCATATTCCTTCAAATGCCCAGGTGTCTGTGTTCTGTGACCTCTGGCACAGACTCAACCAAGGAAATAGGGAAGATCTCAGAAGACCTGGTCACAGACGCAGTTCTTGCTGATCTGAAGACATAGCAACATTATTGACCAAGCCTTTTAGCTTTTGCTGTGCTTTTAGACTTCTAGTAGTTTGTAGAGTGAGTCATTTCATGAAACTCTCCCCAGGGATACACACAGTTCAGTGAGATGGAAACTTTATTATATTCTCTTGGCTAAGTGACTGAAACTTCTCCTTTCTTGGCATGATGAGTAAGCTACACGTCCTCCTTCAGTGCCAAGAGTTCAGTAGGAATGGCTCATGACTAGCTGGCATACTTATTCCCCTCCCTCAGGTATCACTCATTCATCAAGCATTTATTAAATGCCTATTGTGTGTCAGGCACCTTGCTGTCCATTGGGGTGTCAAAGACAAAAAAGAAGCATTTCCTGCCCTCAAGAAGCTAAGTTCTGCCAAAGGAGACAACACGCATCTAAATAAGCATGTGTAGACTATATGAAATGTAAATGCAAAGCAAAATTTTTTGAGGGGAAAGAGTTAGGAAAAGCTTCATGTAGAAGGTATTGCTTGATCAGAGTTTTGAAGGAGATAGATTCAAAGAACCAGAGTTGAGGTGGGAGTGAATTCCAGGCAGAAAGGACAACAAGAACAAAAATATGGACCTGGGAGATGGAGTGTAAGGAATATCCAAATTTATTTGGATGTTCAAGACAAAGAAGTTTGGAAAGGTATGTTGGGATCTAAGTTGCGAAGGCTTTAAAAGCAAAACAGAACTTTATATTTGATCCTACCAGCAGCAGGAAATCACCAGAGTTCATTGACTATGAGGGGACCTGCATTTTGGGAAAATCACTTTGATAGATGTGTTGAGAATGGATTTTAGAAGGAAAAGACTTGATGCATGGGGGCAGATTAGGAAATTATTGCAATAGTCTAGATGACAGCTTATGAGAGTTTCAACTAGGGAAGTGACTGTGTGATATTATTCATACAAGAAGATATTATGGAGGTGAATACTATAAGGTATGATGATTGATTGGATATGTGGGGAGAGAAAGAATGGGAATTAAGGATAATGCCAAGGCTGTAAACCTGGGTGATTAAAAGGATGGTGGCAATATTAACAGAAATTGGGCAGTTCTGAATGGAGAAAGGATTCAGAAAAAAAGATGAATAGGTTTAGTTTTGATCATGGTGAGTTGAATTTAACATATCTGCTAGACAGCTGGAGATGTGGGACTGAGGTTCAGGCAAAAGATCAGCACTGCATATATAGATCTGCTACCCTTCTGCATAAACATGTAAACTATTAAACTAATGAGGCAACAAAATGACAGAGTGCAGGCTCTACATTGTAGAGAAATTTGGATTACACCCAGTTAGAAGTCATGATATGTCAGATGGTCCAACAAAGGGGAATGAGTTATAGTGGACAGATGGGTAGAAGAATCAAGAGAACTACACCACATAAACTCAGAGAAGAAAGAATATGGGTTATTGGAATACATTAGCTCACTCACACAGGAGAAGTTCCCCTAAAGATTAGCCTCTTCAGAACTGCAGTAATGAAGCATCACCACCACCATCAACAGCAGTAGCAGCAGCAACAATGGAAGCAACAACAGTGATGACTTTTTGTCTTGAGAAGGTCTCATCTGATTCTCTTACATGTTATTCTGTAGTGCAAGATGCAGTTTATAAATACCAGCCCCAAAATATGGGCTAATTCTCTCAGAAGAAAAAAGGGATTATTGCCTTCTTAGCATAGCATAGACCTTTTCCTTTCAGCTCCCATTCTCATAAATGAGTCTCTAGTCCCCATAGCTTGGAAATATATCTCCTCCTTAGGATTCTGGGGGAACCTTAAGAGGTTGGGGTGGTTTTATCTAATGCCATTGGCTTGAGCCGCCCCAGTGTGATCTCCCTTCTGAGATTATCAGTTGAGAATCAAATTAGTCAGTGAACTTCAAGTAGTTTTTTAAGAAAGGAAGATTTACTAAGGAGTACTTAGAAAGGAGTCACATAAAACTAGTTGGTTGTAATGGCGAGCCAAGTAGGATCTTTTGCTGTTTTTGTTTTAGTATAATCAAGTACCTCTGATTGAATAATGCGATTGAAGATCTTTTCCACTCATTAATGGACCTGGGAAGATTTATAGGAAGGTCAACACATTTTGTTAACAAGGCACTGGCTCTCAAGGGTTGTGATGCCCTCTGCCTCTAAAAAATGTATAAATACTCTGAGTTGAGGTTTTATTGGCAAGATTTTTCTCTGTCAAAGGTCAATCAATCAATCAATCAATATTTATTAAGTGCCTACTATGTGCTAAATGCTGGGTTTAAAAAGGTCAAGGTCTCCCTACTGCATCCTGAGTCATCTCCAGTTGTTCTGATCTATATCTGGTCACTGGACCCAGATGGCTCCAGAGGAGAAAGTGAGGCTGGTGACTTTGCACAGCCTTCCCCAACTTAAATCCAATTCACTTCCAAGTCATGGCATCACCTTCCCAATGTCATGGTCCTCTTTGAGAATGAAGGACAAAAAGCAAGTTCTGGGGATACAGAAAAGAGACAAAAAGACAGTCCCTGCCTTAAAAAAACTCACAGGGAGACAACAGACAAACAAATATGTACAAACGAGTTTTATACAGGAAAAGAGGAAATAATCGAAAGAAGGAAGACTCTAGAAGTAAGAGGGCTTGGGAAATGTTTTCTGCAGAAGAATGGATTTTAGATGGAATTTGCAGGAAGCCTGGGAAGCCAACAGGTAGAGATGAGGAGGGAGAACATTCCAGGTATGGGATACAGCCTGGGAAAATACCAGAGAGATGGAGTTTCTTGTGTGAGGAACAACAAGGAGTTTGGTGTCACTAGATCAAATAGTATATGGCACAGAGTAAGGTATGAGACTAGAAAGACTGGAAAAGTGTATGTGACAAGGCAGGTTATAAAGGCTTTTTAATGCTAAAGAGAGGATTTTGTGTTTGATCTTGAAGGCAGTGGAGTGGAGGTAATAGAGGATTACGTGGTTGGACCTATGATTCAGTAAAGTCACTTAGATGGCTGAATGGAGGATGAGCTGGAGTGGGAAGAGACTTAAGGCACATAGCGTCTCTAGCAGGCTATAGCAATAGACCATTCATGAGCTAGGTGGCACAATGGATAGAGTGCCAGGTCTGGAGTCTGGAAGACCTGAGTTCAAATGTGACCTCAGAAACTAGCTGTGTGACCCTGGGCAAGTCACTTAACCCTTCAGTTTCCTCATCTACAAAATGAGCTGGAGAAGGAAATGGCAAGCCACTCCAATATCTTTGCCAAGAAAACCCCAAATAGGGTCCAATGAAAACTTGCACGTGACCAAAAACAACTAAAGAACCACAAGAACAAAATTCATGAGTTTATGAGGGCCTGCACCCTGGAGGGTGGTAGCAATACAGAGGAGAGAAGGGGGCATATATGAGAAATGCTGTGAAGGTGAAATCAATAGACCTTGGCAACAGATTGGATATGGGAGGTGAGAGATATTGGAAAGGCAAGAACGACACCTGGTTGTGAGCCTGAGACAACTGGACGATGGTGGTGCCTTGCACAGTAATAGGGATGATGACAATATGGACATTAGGAGGGAAGGAGAGAGGGTTTGAGGGAAAGATGCCTACAAGACATCCAGTTTGAAATGCTTAAAAGGCAGTTGGAGATATGGACGCTGGAAGAGTTTAGGGTAGGATAAGTGTATTTGAGAACTATGGCATAAAGGTGGTAATTAAATCAATGGAGCTGATGATGTTACCAAGAGAAGTAGTTTAGAGGGAGAAGAAAAGAAGGCCCAGCACAGAAACCTGTGGGACACTTCCATAAGAGAGTGCAACCTGGATGAAGACCCAGCAAACGAGACTGAAGAGGAATAGTCTGATAGGTAGGAAGAGAAATGGGGGAAAGATGCATGGAAAACCTAGAGGAGAAAAGGGTAATCAACATGTTAAACGTGGCAGAAAGTCAAGAAGAATCAGTATTGAGAAAAGGCCATTGTATTGGGCAATTAAAAGGTCATTGGTAACTTTGGAGAGAGCAGTTTCTATGGAATGGTGAGTTTGGAAACTAAATTGTAAGAGTTTTAGAAGTGAAAAAGAGGAAGGAAAGCAGGGCCATCTATTGTAGATTACCTTCAAAAAGGAGTTTGGCCACAAAGGGCAGACAAAATAAAGGATGAAAGTGGTGATGGCAGGCTCAAGTGAGGATTTTCGGTAGTTAACATGTTCATAGGAAGTAGAGAAGAAGCCCAGGGAGAGACTGAAGATAAGTGATAGAGTGGGGATGATAGAGGGGGCAATCTGTTGGAGGAGAAAGGATGGTACGAAATCGATTGTACAGAGGGAGGGGTGGGTCTTGGTAAGGAGCAAGGTCATCTCTTCACATGAGAGGAGGTGAAGGAGGAAATAGTGGTAGAAGGTGAGGAAGAAGGAGACCTGGGACCTTTCCCTCCCACACAAAACCCCTCTTACTTTCTATCCCTGAAGGCAGCTCCTTCCCAGGGGGTTCAGCTAAAATTCTGATCACTTTAATTTTTGAATTCCCTTTCCTGGCTAACTCAATGCTTTAATACTGGAGCCAGAGAGTGTAATGAATTCCCTCAACCAGCTGTATCATGCCTCTTGTGTAATCAGATGGTTTTCAAAGGTGTTTTTTTCCCCTACCCTTAAGATCTATGATTGATTGCAACAAATGTGTTATCACCTAGTTAGGGTATATAATGGTAATAATGATGACAATTGTAACATTTATATAGGCTTACAGCAAGTGCATAATAATTATTACCCCATTTGATTGATTGTCACAACCACCTGGGAGGAGGTTGTTATTATCTTCCCAATTTACAGATGAGTAAACTGAGGAAAACAGGTTAAGTGACTTGCCCAACGTCACACAGCTAGTCAGTATCTGAAGCTGGATTTGAACTTCCTGACTTCAGTCTCCTGAACATTATCTGCTGTGTCTCTTCACGGCTGTGGTTTTGATCCTATCCAACAACCACTATCACCTACTTGACAGATAAATTACACAACTTTCCTTATTTTGGTAACACAAAGCTTGCTAACTATACAATGTCAAAAAGGATTCTGAGTTGAGAACTAAAAATGAAGGGGAATGAATCCATCCAGTCTGTCAGCTCCCTGACAGAAAGGGGACGGTGCCATGTTTCTGTATGGCAGATGGGTTCTCTGCTTGAGCCTGGGTGTACTTTGCCTTGATACTGACTCTTGGAAAGTGGTTGCTTCAATTTAAAATAAAATTTGAATAGCATACCACCTTAACTACTACTTAAGAAAACAAAAACTGATTTTTAAGAAAGGCTGCAATAGGCATTTACAAAAAGTCATGAGGTAGAAGATGAAATACTGCTTCTGGAGCATCCTTCTGTATCTCCCCTCCCTGCTGAAATGTAGGGGCCTCAGAAAACTGCCCTGGATTCAAGGGGTACTCTTGGCCTATATCCATTTCAATCTGGATGTTGTGCTATCATCTCAAATCAGCATGCCCAAAACAGAACTTATCTTTCCTCACTGAAAGTCACCTCTCTTCTGAAACCCCCATCCCCCTCTTTGTCCAGGGTGGTGCCATCCTTCCAGCTACCCAGGTTCAAAACCTCCATGTCATTTTCACATCTGATTAGTTACCAAGTATTTTGGAACCTATTCTCACAACATCGATTTCTTTTTCTAGTCTTTCTATGGCTTTTCCAGTTTAAAGAATTTTTTTTAAATTCAATTTTATTTTATTCTCAGTTCTTAATTCTCTCTATCCCCCCTTCCTCCCTTACCTGCTGAGAAGGCAAGAAAAACAAAACCCATTACAATATGTATAGTCTTGCAAAACAAACTGTTGCTTTAGCAGGAAAGAAAAGAGAAAGAAAAGAAGGAAGGAAGGAAGGAAGGAAGGAAGGAAGGAAGGAAGGAAGGAAGGAAGGAAGGAAGGAAGAAAAGAAGGAAAAAAGAAAAGAAAATTGCACTGATTCCATCAGCTCTCTATCTGGAGGTGGATAGGAGGTTTCATCACGAGTCCTTTGGAACTGCACTCACATTGAATTAAAAACAAATCTCTTGTCTGATTGCCATCATCCCCCACCTTGGGGTGAGGAGGGGGTTGGGGTAGGATAGGGCTGACATTTGCTGGCAGGCATTTGGCAGAACCTCAAGATTCTCCCCCATTCTATGGAAAGAAGATAGGGACAAATAGTGAAGAGGGAGGACAACTAGGGACAATAATCCCAATGCTTTACTAGAACATGACACATTTAATAATACCTAATATTCATATAGCACTAACTCTACCCAATGCACTGCACTAAATGCTTTACGAATATTATCTCACTTGATATAGCAACCCTGTAAATCAGGTCCTCTTATTATCCTAATTTTACAGTTGAGGAGACTGAGGCAAACAGACGTTAAGTGATTTGCCCAGGATCTTATAGCAATAAGTGTCTGAGTCCGCATTTGAACTCAGGTCTTCCTGAATCTAGGCCCAGCACTCTGTGCAACATGGAGCCAACTAGCTGCCTGAATCCAAGGGATAGACAAGAATTATAACGAGGATCTGAAGACTGGGAGGTCGATACAGGGAAAACATTATAAAGGAGAATATTAGGCATGATGAAATGATGATTTGTCTTTTACCTGCCTCTGTATCCAGGATAGCTATTTTTATGGTGTCATTAACTAGCCATCTTCTTTTGCATCATCGTTGTCATGGACCCAAATATCTATAGGTAAAAGAGTGTTAACAAAAGTCTGGTCAGGCCCAAAACTGGGTAAAGAAACAGGATTCTCCAGAGTAGGTTACAATATAGCAACTAGGTAGTGCATTGGATAGAGTGGTGGGCCTGGAGTCAGGAAGACCTAAATTCAAATCTAACCTCATAGATTTACTTAGCAACCTTGGGTAAGTCATTTAACCTCAGTCTGCCTTTGGTTCTTTATCTATAAAATGGGGATAATAATACTACCTAGTTCCCAGTGTTGTTGTGAAGACCAAATAGGATATTTGTAAATCACTTAGCAGTCAGTGCTATATGAATATAGGTCAGTGCTATAGAAATATTAATTATTATTTTTATAAAGGAAGTTTCTCAGAAACTGCTAAGCAACTCAAAACCTTTCAATCCAGAGAGGACCTGCTTTCTCTCTGGAGACCTTTCTAGACTTGAGATTTTCACATTAAAAGTAACTATGATCAAGCATTAGGTTAAGAGCCGGTGTCCCCTTGCAGGGACCAGTTGCCTCTACCTGGAAGTCAAAGGAAGGGAGTTGTGAATCTTCTTCTCCCCAGCTCTAACCCATCAAGAGGTGGCAGGAAGACAGACTAACACCTCCTGGTGCTACTGAGGGGAGCCATGACACCTTCCCCTTGCCTAACCTACCCTCCATGCCCAATGCCCAATGCCCATCAGGTACCCCACCAGGTAGATTTCCATCCCATCTCCCCACATCCTTAACATTGCTGGAGTGTCTAAGAGCCTACTCCACTTTAACCTTTAACCTTTCTCTTGGTAGGGGACCATCTTTCTCTGAGGTCCCTGGGGCCTTGCCATCTACTCTGCTATGTTTCCCCCCTAAATACTTCCTGATGTTTTCATCTTCTGTGAGCTGAGCACGAATATGGACCCTCCTTTACACATGGTCTTATCCTGTTTGAGAGCAGAGACTGACTCCATTTTCTGTCCATAGCTCTAGAGCTCAAGATAGGGCTTCATAATTCATAAGCAATTTTAAAAAATGTTGTTCCATTCCATTCACTACTATACAAAGCTATTCGTTCTACATTTCCCCTGTTCTTTATACCTTTGCCACAAGGCCAAATAAAAGAGAGTTTCTGCCTCTGCCAGTTATTTCTCCCTGAAAAGTCACAATTATTGGTTGAGCTCCATATGTCCCAGGAGTACAAGGGCAGCACTGCTGAGGAGTTCTCTTGCAGAGGACTTTGTTGAAAAATAAATTAATTTTTTTAATTAACAAAAATTTATTCTTCCTCCTACCTCTCCCCCACACCATTAGAGAAAAAGAAAATCCATATAACAAACATACATCAAGCAAAACAAATGACCTCATTGACCATGTTCAAAAAATGTCTATCTCATTCTTTACCCTGAGTCTGTCACCTCTCTGAAAAGAGATAGGTAGCATGCTTTACCCGTCAGTCTTCTGGAATTATGTCTGGTTATTTTACTGAGGGACTGAATCATTTTATTGATTAGAGTTCTTAGGTCTTTAACCCAACCACCGCTTCCCATACCAACAAACTCTGATATCCTGAGTTGACTGAAAGGCATCCCGTAGAGTACTGACTGGTACTGATCCCATATTGGTATCCCATAGAGTACTGACTGATTTTTCATCAGCTTTTTTAATGTAGACAGAAACAACTCTGCATTTGAAGTCACAAGATCCAGCAGCCAGCAAAACATTTTTGGGATGCCAGTCCAAACTAAGGACAGTAGAACAAATTGACTTTTTTATGTGTTTGCTCACCCACTAGCCATTTTCAGACTCAAAGTAGCACATGGGAATCAGTCGAGCTCCACTACCTATGGCAAATATTTATTCTCCAAGGGAGACCATTTCACAAAGGTGGCTGCATGGTTAACACTCAGGATCACCAGGATTGGTTTCCGTAAGCCATCTTTCTAACTCCAAACATAGGCACTATAGTCTGCACCACAAGTTGCAATTTGATCACTCTTGGGAGCCCAGTCAATTACCTGTGATGTGTCCATTGTGTTCCTTCGGTTCATGAGCTTTCACTCATTGGTTCCCATTCTTCTTGCAAATGTGGACTTCACGATTATTAGGGCAAAGGGCAATTAGAGTACTGGCTCTGTTCTAAGCATGGCAGATAATTAACTCTAGTAAAAATTGATGTAAGGACATTATTCTTAGTGTTTTCAAAAGGGAAAAAGCTGGAGGGTACGGATAGGTCCCAGACTGGAGGATTTGTGGACTCTGGTCAGTTGTGGAGAATAAGCTCCAGTAGGCAGCAGGAGGAAGATGGAGGCCAAGCTGGTTTCCTTTTCTTTGATTCTACAAGAGTAGCTGCTATAAATATTTTTATATACATGAATCCCTTTTCTCTTTCCTTGTCTCTTTGAGGTATAGACCTAGAAGTGGTATTCCTGGGGAAAAGAATATACAAGTCTAGTAACTTTGGGGACATATCTCCAAATTGCTTTCTAAATCGGCTGGGGCAATTCACAATTCCACTAACAGCGTGCCTTAACATATCTATTTTCTTAAAGCCCTTCCAACATTGTTCGAAAGGAACAATGACTAATGTTCCTTTTTTATGAACTTTACCAATCTGATGGGCATGAGGTAAAATGTCAAAAACTGCTTAAATTTGCATTTCTCTAATTATTAATGACTTGGAAGCACCTTTTTAAATGTAATTATTAGTAACTTGGATTTCTTTCTTTAAGAGCTTTGACCATCTGTCAATTGGGGAACAGATTCTATCCTAATAATTTTGAGTCAGTTCCTTATATATCTTGGAAATGAGATAACTATCAGAGAAACAATGCAAATTTCTCCCCATCACTGGCTTCCTTTTCTAATTTTAGCTGCACTAATTTTGTTTATATAAAACTTTAAAAATTTTACATAATCAGAATTGTCCATTTTTATTTTCTAGGGTCATTGCAGAGGACTTTTTCAAGAGGCCTGTTTCAGCACCTAAGAAAAAGTAACAGAAGGCTGAAGGAATTATTGCACTAACAAGGGGGAAGGCTTACCAAGACGGGAGGAAAAGAAGAGATGTCAATATAGTAAAGGTAAAGGAGTTCTAAGAACTGAAGGCCAAAAAAGGTGCAAATGGAGGCACTCAGTGCATGGCAAACTGCCCCCAAGAAGTTTCTCCAGTATGCCATAGCTGCCCAAGTCTGAAAAATTAATTGCCACGGCTCTTCTGCCTGTGGGAACTCTCCTTTTCTGGTTTTTCCTGGCTTCCTTCAAGTCTCAGCTAAAGTCTTGCCTTCTAGTCTTAATACTTTTCTGGATTTCAGAAAAATACGCCAAGATCTACATGACCTGATGCAGAGTGAAGTGAGCAGAGCCAGGAAAACATTATACACAGTAACAGCAACGCTGTGCCGTGATCAGCTATGATAGACATTGTTCTTCTTGGCAATACAATATCTATAACAATGTCAAGACTCCTGATGGAAAAGGCTATCCAGTTCTAGAGAAAGAATTATGGAGCCTGACTGGAGACTGAAGCATACTATTTTCACTTTTTTTTATTATTTTTTTCTTTCTCATGATTTTCCCTTTTGTTCTGATTCTTCTTTTACAGCACGACTAATGTGGAAATATGTTTAACATGACCGTACTTGTAAAACCTATATCAGATTACTTGCTGCCTTTGGAAGCTCCAGAGTGAACTAGGTTTAAAGCTTGGTCTTTGAGCAAGAGATCTAGCCAGTAAACCCAAAGGAAAAAAAGGTTCTGGAGCTCATAGATTGGACAACAGAGTAAATGTACAGAGTGAAAATGCAAATTCTAAATAGTAACTGTTTCTCTTTTACCCAGGAACCCTGAGGATCGTCACTCCTAGTTTTGTTTTGTTTTTTATTAATTAAAAGGGGCCATCCCTTGAGTAACTACCTAAAAAGTCCTATTCATTGAACGGGTGTATCTCACCCAAAGTGAGAATGTGATAAGACCTTAACCTAAAATAGCAAGGGTCTCCCATTGTATCCTGGGCTATCTCCAGTCATCCTGATGAATATGAGGCCAATGGAGCCAGATGGCTCTGGAACAGAAAGTGAGGCTGGTGACCTTGCCCAGCCCTCCCTCACTCAAGTCAAAGTCAACTGCAAGTCATGTCATCATCTTGATGTCATGGTCCTCTTCAAGAATGAAGGACAAAGACAATAACCTTGGGAAGGGGAGAGGGGAGAGAGGGAGAAAAATTTGGAACTCAGAATCTTACTATTAAATGGATTAAATTTAATGCCTTTCCATTGAGATTATCTCCAATTTATCTCATATATGTGTAAACTTTTAGTACACAATTATTTTCATGTTGTCTCTTCCATCAGAGTGTGAGGTTGACCCTGGGCAAGTCACTTAACCCTGATTGCCTCAAAAAAAAAAAAAAAAAGGTGAGCTCCTGGACAATAGTGATAGTCTTTTGCTTTTCTTTGTATCTCTAGTGCCTGACACAGTGGGTCCTTAATAAATGCTTACTGATTGAATGACTGACTATAGCCTGAGAAAGTCTTCTCATATATATTTGGGGTTTTTTGGGGGGATGGGGAACAGCTATGATATTCTGAGAGGGGCAGAATGCCCAGTATAGGCTGTCAGCATCCTATAGAGACAAGTCCAGGGAAGCAGGGTCTGGCAGAAGGAGAGATTTTCTATCCAATGGAGGAGTCTACGATGGATCAGCTTCTGACAGAGATTACAGCTTTGGAACAGGCTCAGCAGGAGCAGGAAAATGACATCAGGGTCCTCAGCATCTCTGCAGCATCAAAGGCCTGAGTGGCCCCTCTACATGTGTGCCCTGGTCGCATGTGTTCCCTATGTGTATGCCACTCCAAGCATGTGCTCTGGCCAGCTGTTTCCTACCTATGCCCATTCTTTACAATGATGGTGTGTTTATTTGTGGGAGATGATGCCCTCATGTTTATTGGGAAAATATTTCATTGCTACTTTCTTACATATCATTTCATTTAATGCTTCTGCTTTGAGATGTTTATGTCTTCAAGTTGATTATTATTTTACACCAAAAAACTTCCACTTTTGTTGATATTTTTTGTTTTTCATCCATTTCATTTTCCAATATATCATTCACCCTTCCCAATCAGAAAATCGTTCCTTATAACAAAGATTTTTTTAAAAAATCAGTTTGGCAAAACTTGTTCTTCAGTTGTGTCTTACTCTTCAGTCTCCATTCAGGGTTTTCTTGGCAAAGATACTGGAGTGGTTTGCCATTTCCTTCTCTGGCTCATTTTGCAGATGAGGAAACTGAGGCAAAAAGGGTTAAGTGACTTGCCCAGGGTCACATAGCTAGTAAGTATCTGAGGCTGGGTTTGAACTCAGAAAGATAAGTCTTCCTGACTTCAGGATTGGCATTCTATCCACTATACCACGTAGTGGCTTTTGGCAAACTTAACCAATACTAAGCAAGTCTGACACTGTACGTATGTTCTATGGCCATAGCCCTACACCTCTGCAAAAAAAGTAGGGATATGCTTTCTCATATCTGTTCTTCAACTCCAAGCTTAGTTATTATAATTACATAGCATTCAAACTCAATTTTTTTGTTATTCTTCCCATTTACACTGTTATCTATGTCTCTTAATTGCCTCTGGCTTATGATTAAAGAGAAATACATGAATAAGAGTTTGTGAGCTATGATTTTAATGCATCTGGACCCACAAACTGCTTTGAACTACTTTGAGTAACCTTCTCTAGGAAAACCCCACTGTGAGTTGGCGGTGGGGTTCCACAAGGTGCTACACTGAGGAATTAATTAACGTAGTTAAACTGAGAACCAGTGGATCCTGGAGAGCTTTCTTTCCCCTTGAATCTTATTTAAATCATGTAATAAAATGTACATTTAAAGATTTCCCACCATCCATTTCCTGCTCCCTTACCTAACAATCTGTTATAGGCCATCTTTTCTTTTCTCTCTTAATCTTTCCTGGTCCTCTCAGCTCCCATGGCTTCAATGATTACCTCTCTGCAGATGATTCACAAGTCTATGTATCCTATGCATAATGAGTATTATTTGGCTTGCCTTCTCAATGGGTGGGGGAAGGCCGGGAAGGAAGAAGAGAAAATAAAACTCAAAATTTTAAAAATAAATGTTAAAAAATAAAACTTTCAAAAAGTAATCTTGACCAAAAGGAAAACCAAATCTATGTATTCAGCTCTAATTCTCTCTTCTAAATTCCTGTCCAGTGTTGCCATCTATCTGCTGTGAATCTCTACCTAGATATTCCATAGGCATCTCAAACTCAACATTTCTAAACTCATGCTCATTATATAATATAAACCCTTTCCCAAACTTTTACCATTTCTATTGAGTACAGCACCATTCTTCTAGTCATGAAGGTTCATTATCTCTGTCATTCTTATGTTTTATTTCCCCTAATTTCCAGTCCTCTCAATTCTACTTCCCCAGCATCTCCTCTTAACTCTCTTGGTTCCCACCATGGTTTAGGCCCCCATCACATTCTCACCTGAACTACCATAGTAGCTTCCTAGTTGTGTTGGGGTTTCAAGGTATGTTGCAGGGTCATCTCAAAAGAATTCACAGACTCAGATCATCTCCAAACTAAGCAAAGGCATTTATTGAGGATCACGCTCTTGGCAGACTAAGCTCCCTGAAGACACCAGCAACTTAGCAAAACAAGACAGGGATTTTTATAGAACAAATGATGCTATCAACATAAAAAAATATAAATATTAAAATATAAGATGGATTTGCTAATATAGGACATTGGGACTAGGGGCCGTGGCTAGAGTCCATCAGTTGATCTTGTGTATTTAATATTTCAAACAGTTGCCAACAAAATCTTCCTAAAGCACTGGTCTGACCCGTTACTTCTCAAGAAGCTTGAATAGCTCTGTGTTGTTTTTAGAACAATGCCCCAACTTGCATGAAAAATCACTCACACTCCAATCTACCCTCTTTCACATCTCTCCCTTCCAGCCAAACTGACTTGGGAGAGAAATAATAACTTCTCTCTTATATTAATAATCCAATTATTAATTGAGATGAAAGTTTTCTCTTTCTATTTTCTTATTCAGAAATAAGCCCCTGTAGGTTATTCAGCCAGTCTCTGAAGGACATTGCTAATAGATGAGATTGTCCAAATCCTTGGGGCACATGCTTTTTGATCTTGGATGGGACCCCACCCAGCTAGAAAATCCTACAAAGAGAATCTAATCTAGGTGGATTCCAGTCCATTGTGTTCTATTCAGGCAAACTTGGGTATAGGTAGACCTCTTTGCCTAGATTCCCCAAGGTAGAGATATGAGTAAGAGCTATATAATCAAGTCATGTCCCTAGCCCCTCATTAGAATAAGCCCACCTCTCATTATAATATTCATTCTCTCATTGTCAGCCAATCAGAGTTGATTCCACCTGTCAGGAACACCCATTCTTCCAGGGGTATGCAAGCATTAATCAGCTTCCACGGTTCATCTTTGGTTTACAAAAGAAAGCCAAATGCCATCATTTTATTAATTATCTATTAGCCATAATTAATAAAATTGATTATTAAATAGCCACATTCTGTCTCCCAGGCTTTTTAAATGTCACACTTACTTGCTATTCCCTTAAACTCATTATTTCATTTCCCATCTCCACCCCTTGCATAGGCTATTCCATATGACTACAATGCACTCCCTCCTCACATTTCCTTTTAGAATCCCCAGGTTCCCACAAGGCTTAGCTCATGTGCCACTTACTCAAAATCTCCTTCCTTATTCTCCCTCTTCACTTTTTTTTTTATTTACTAATCTGTTTACCTGTCTGTATCCTCCAGAATATAAGCTCCTTGAGGACAGGGATTATTTTTTCTTTTGATTTTGAATCCTCAGTGCCGAGCTCTCTGTAATGCACAAAACCACTTAACAGATTTTGATTTTAATTAAATATTACTACAAATGAGTGAACACAGTGACTCTAGGGAGGAACAAGAGAAGAGACTGAGTTTTGTCTCAGGAAATCATTCATTGTCATCCTCGTACTGTGGCGGGCCCAAAACAGAGATATAGACAAAAGGTCACCAAGACTTTTTGCAATTAGATGGCATCTGGTTTTCCACATGATCTTTTGTTTTTGTCAGATTGTACCCTTTTCCATTGTTTTTTAAATTAAAGTGTTTTTTAATTAGCAAAATCCATTTTTCCTCCTTTCCGTGCCTAAACCCACTGAAAAAAAGAGAAAAGAAAAAACAAATCTCTTATGACAAATATGCATAGCCAAACTAAACAAAATCCCTCATTGGCTGTATTAAAAAAAATCTGAACCCCAAATCCATCAACTCTCTGTCAGGAGAAGGAAACCATATTCATCATCAATCTTCTGGAATCCTAGATGGTCATTGCATCCATCATAGTTCTTAACAGCTTTCAAAATTTTAAATGTATGCCTTTCCTCTTATATCTGTGAGAGCATGAGAACATATGTTACAACAAACAGACCAGTGGCAATCTAATTTTTAGCTATCTGGTATTTATTTTGTATATCTTCTGCATATTCTTATATATGTACAAGTTGACTTCCCTGATAGAACATAAGTCCCTTGAGGGCAAGGATTAATTTATTTTTGTCTTTATATCTCGTACTCAGTAAAAATGCCTGACTTCATAAATGTTTCTTGATTGTGATCATAAATTTATATAGTTGCTGATTTGTTCGTGTTATTGTTTTGAAAATAATCTTCAAAGATGGCTACATTAAAAATAATTCCAAGAGCTCTTGATGGAAGGAAGCAGGCCTTGTGGGGGAGTTAGCTGTATCTCAAGGTCATGTTTCATGGATTGCCTCCAAAAGATACTGGTGCTGAGATGCTAAGCATAAGGCAGAAAGTGATGCTGCTCTTCACCCACAGACAGTTAGGACAGGAAGTCACTCAGTTAGTCAGCAAAGATTTATTAAGTTCCTACTACGTGCTAGAACTGTGCTAAATTCTGGGAATACACATAACAGCAGAAGACAATCACTTTCCTAAAGAAATTTGCATTCTCATGTGGAAAGATCACACAAAAAAGAGAGCTGGAAAGGTTGGGGTGGTGGTTGGGGAAGGCATTTGATTCAGGGGCATACGAGAAATAGCTTTGTAGATATTAATCAGATGTATAGCCTGGCCTGAGTCTCTTCCTTAAATAGAAGGTTCTAGGTAGAATCAGCCAATATCAGAAAATAAGGCCTCCAAGGGAAAAAATTCCAAATGTGAGTGGTCTAGGGGTGGAAGGACTTTCCACGATGAGGAGGTTTCTATAGCATGATGGATAAAGTCCCGAGGATATGAGTGTAGTATCTAAGGGGACAGGACCAGCGTAGACCTTTAAAGAAAGTCTTAGCTGAGCAATTCCTGGACTGGTTAGTGGGGTACCTTTCTTCAGATACATGTGCAGGTCATTTGTATATGCTTGATTGGCTAAATGATCACCTGGAAGCCTGGACAGGGATTAGAAAACAAGGAGAGTGGGGAAGAGTTGTACAAAGGAATCCTGAACTGGGGATCAACTATCTCAGCTGCCCTTTCAGTGATAGTAATGTTAGGCTTACCAAGGCCTGTGCTTCTGGTGCAATTCCCCAAATATATGACTTGGCAGACCAGGGGCTTTGGAGGGGACGATAGAAAGGAGTTTCAAGGAAGCCAGGGAGAACTTGGACTTGAGCTGTAAGGGTGAAGTGGAGATCTTAGTTCCTAGAGTACTATACTAAGCCCATTAGGCCCCGTGCATTTAGTGTGATATGACCAGGGAATCTGCTCAGTGATGGAAGGTTGCCAGCCCTTACCTTGCTGAAGAATGGATCAGTGTGGTCCACACTCTCCTCCCCATCACACACACATGCACGCACCCGCACGCGCACACGCACACGCACACACACACACACACACACACACACACACACACACACACACACAACCAGGTTGAGTTTATAGATCTGCCACTTGCCTCAAGATTTCACCATGACAATAAAAGCCAATGTCAGGGTCACGTAATCTATTAGAGGCTTCAAGTTGGCAAGACCTAGACTGGGGTTGGCTGAGAGATGATCACTTTCTTCCTTCCTTCCCTGGTGGTCTCTTCTCTAAACTAAGCATTCCCATCTCCTTCAAGATGCAGCAAGGTAATGCAGTGGAGCCCTGGGCTTAGAATCAGGAAGACCTGAATCTAATCTCTACTTACTAGATGTGTGACTCTGGGTAAGTCATTTCTCCTCCGTCTGCCTCAGTTTAACTCAATTGGAAAATGGGGCTGATAACAACACCTATCTCCCAGGGTTGTTGTGAGGATCAGATGGGATAATATTTGTAAGGCGCTTAGCACAGTGCCTGGCATAGAGTTCGCTCCCTTCCTTCAACCAATTCTCAGACTGCACATCCTTCAATCACCTCACAATTCTGGTCACACTGCTGTGCTACCAATGTAAGGAAAGACTTCCTGACATGTAGGGCTGCCAGCAAAACTGCAATGGGCTGCTCCAGGAGCATGGTGTTCCCCTTTAGGAGTCCTTCAAGGACAAAAGGGATGGCCATCTGTCAGGGATATGGAGAGGAGTTCCTACTGAGGTAGTCTGGGATAAGCAGCTAAATGGTGCAGAATAAGCAGTGACATTCAGGGAGGGTGGGGGGAAAGAAGCATTTATATAGTACCTACTATGTGCCAGTCACTGTCCTGAGCACCATATGCAGAGCGCTGAGTGGGGCACCCATAGCCACTGCTCTTTTTGCCAGCTATTTCTTGCCAGTATTTCCTCCCTAGCAGTGGGAGACATTGATGCTTCTCTTAGGGGACTCTAGGCTTTTTGAGCTCTAACAAGGCCTTGTAGCAAAGGGAATAATACACAAAATTGAGGCAGCTCCATCCTGGGGACCAGTTTGCTTAGGCAAGACACATATTCCCAGCTTATAGCCATGAGTTAGGTCACTTCCCAAACTGACCTTCTGAATAGCTCAGAGGGTCTTTATGTTTCAAAGTTGGAAGGAGAAGAGATGGCAAAGGAAGGAGTGGGTGACTCCTTTAGTCTATCCTTGGACTCCTGGCTCAGCAATCAGTCATGGAGACTCAACTCTGCCATAAATCATACATGGTCAGAAGCTGTTCCCTTTCTCCATGTGGCCACCAGGGACATGAGCATCCTCGAAAAAGAGATTAGGATTGGGAGGAAAGTGCTTAAAGGCGTCCACCACGCTTTGATACGTGGTGACGTCAATGCAGAAGTGAAGCTAGGCAAGGAGGGAAAAGAAAGGGCTTGCAAAATATGGCTCAGAAGTCAGAAAATAGGCCAAACACTTGTCAAACTTATAGTTTGCAGTCTGAAAACTTACAAAAAGACCTTCCTATACTATGTTTATTCTTTTACAATCTATCTTTTCACTGGCTACCCTCCATGCCTGGAATTAGCTACCTCTTCCTCATAGAGTCCTTTTCTCCTTTTTAAAATTTTTTTGCCCGTTTTTCTTTTATTAGTGAGTGTGCATGAGCCTGGCCCAGCCAAGGCCCCACTGTCCTAGTGCAGGATCAGCGAGGGGCATTGCCCAGCTATTCTGAGAAGGCCTGAGTGGCCAGGGATGGGAGTGACTTCAGCCAGGACATAGGACATGTGGCTGGGTCATCTCCAGAGTCTCTGGTGGCTCTTCTGGGCTCAAGGTAGGAAATGCAGGGAAATGGGGGGTTGGGGTGGGCTCAGCTTTAGAAGGGGAAGCCACCCAGATGAAAAGGGAGGCACTGGGGTTGGGGGGTATCTTTCAGTGTCTCTGGATCCCTCCCCCCATAACCCAGGAGGGGTTCAGGGCTTGACTGAAGCTGCTTCCACCTAGGCAAGTCCACAGGACAGAGACATCATTGGTCCCACATCCTGAAGCCACATCCAAGGTCTCCTCTTACATCCTGCTGCTACATAGGAACATCGAGTTCTGGACCACCAGGAATGTGGAGGCATCATTCAGGCCTGTGACCAGGTGCTGATCCAGGTCTACATGCATGGCATCCAGCTGACTGGGACTCAAGTTGGCCTCAAAGTCCTTCACAAAGTCTTACATGATGATGGGCAGGCTGTCAAAGCCAGGCCGCCAGATGAACTCATACACAGAGGGCCGGTTCTCTCTGTAATCCTGAAACACCTAAGACTTATCCTCTTTCGTGGCACAGCGGAACAGCTACTCCATGCCCCACAGTACGGACAGGTTTCTGCTCAGTGCTGAAGTGCTCTAAGATCCTGGCCAAGTACCCACTGTTGGCAAGGTCAGTCAGTACCCCAACACAGTTGAGGATGAGAAGGGCATGGTACCTGGTACCATCGATGGACTCTAGCTTGGCAAGGCTGGTGCAGGGCTTCATGTGGAAGTCCTGGATTAAGTGCCTGTTGTTCTCATTCATGCCCACAAAGTCAATGGCCTTCCCCCTGGTGTGGCCACTTGCAGGCTGAAGACAGTACTGCCCATGGTGAAGCAGTGGAGGAATGAGTGAACTGACCTACCATAGGCAGCTGGTGGCACTGGCCATGATGAGGCAGGTGGGTTGACTGATGAGCCACTCTGACATCATGGCCCCAGCCTCCCTTTTCTTCTTTTAAGAAGCATTTTAAGTATCATCTTCCACATGAAGCCTTTCTTGCTCCTTCCTCCCGTGGTTGCCCTCCCTCCAAATAATCTACCTTGCATTAAACTACTTTTTGTGTATTTATCAGTTTTCTATTTATGCTAAACATGTTGCATATAAGCACATGTATTTATGTATAAATATGTACTGTACATGTATACATACATACAATGCATATATTTTATATAGACCACTCTGGCTTCAACCACTTGACGGCCAAGTAGATTATATTCCACTCTTTTCCTCCACTCCTCCAGGGTTCTCTTGGGGCCTTTGTGGGGTTTAAGATGTCTAGACTCTCCACCACTGCCTCCAGGCCCTGCCCATGATGTTCCTTCAATTTAAGGGGGTGGTCCCTTGAACCCCAGTTCCATTTAACTACTGATAGTTGGATTGGCTTTTACACAGAAATATTTACTTCAAAATATAATCATAAACATACAAAGTTATTCTCCAAACACTTGGGAGACATAACTCCCTTCCTCCTCCCCACCCCCTCCTGTCTCAGGAGGGAAAGGGGATTAGATTCTTAGTTTAGCACAACTCCTACAGAGTACAGTCCCTATTCCAAGTCCAGTTCCCATCTCAGGTCCTAGATACTCTAGCTTCCCTGTTAGCCTAGCTGGCCCCACTACCCAGCCTACAGTCCTGGCTCTAAAGTTGCCATCACTGGAATTCCCAGTTTCATGAGGATCATCTCCTGTTTCTGAAACTGAGGAGAACAAATGACACAGAGAAGGACAAAAACACCCCCAGGAACATTTCTTAGAGCTGAGGTAGAATAGAGGGAGTGGGGAAGGAGAGTTTTTCTCCTCCCACCTGTTGAGTTCATGATATTCCTGTTGGGTACAGCTTTAGACTTAGGCAGCCAATCAAAGCAGGCTACTTCCATCCACATGGTGAGGTGTGAAGAGGCCTCCATTTCAGTCAATCTGGACATGCTGCAAAATAGGAATCGTTTCACTCTTTCTACTTGTATCCTCAATGCCTCAGTCACCTCTTGTGCAAGCAAGACAGTCCCTGCCCTACACACACACATATGTATGTATGTGCGTTTGTATATTTGTAGATATGCAAGAAAAACAACCTCTGCCCTAAAGGAATGTACATTATAATAGGAGAAGACATCCATTAAGAGGAAATGGGATGAAGTAAGCTGCATTGCATGGGACTGGCTGGGAAGCCTGTGGTAGGCTAGTGACTTGATCAGCTAAGGTGAAAAGTCAATCAGAGCCCAGGTCTACAAGGATGAGAATCCAAGCTTCTATGGGAGAAGGTCAGAATCACAAGAAATTAAACTGATTATATTTTAACAAGAAATTACTTGTTACTTACGTAAAGTCAGCTCTTTATAGTCATACTATTGATGTGTTAGAGGAAATAAGGACAAATAGGAAAAGAAAAGAATGACTAGAAAGAAAAAAAAGACAAGATGACAAGCATAATGAAAATAGTTTTAATGTGACATTTTTCCAGATGTTGGTTCCAGAAAATTGGAAATGGAAGGAAGAAAGGATATCAGTACCAATTATAACAGTTTTATTTGAAGCCTTACCAACATAAATGAATTGCCCTAATGAGACCTTGTTTGCTGACTCATCAGTTAAATAAACATTTGATCTATTTCCTAAGCAGTCATCTGTCTGTCTGTCTAACAAGGGAACAAAGCTGATTGACAGGATGCAAGGACTTTACATGTAACAGTAGCCTGATGGTCACTGAAGACTGCTGTTTCCTCATTATTCCTCAGCCTTACTTCTCAAGAACTTCATTATTTAGGGCAATGTTTGGAGCCGGGTCTGACACTGGTGATCATCATTAGACTAGCCTGGTAAAATAATGATATTATTTTCCAGCAGAGAATTTATGACTCAGGAGGTTGCACAAGGGTCATAGATTTGGGGGAATTCCTTCACTGGAAGTAGTCTTGGAGACCCACATTCCTCCATCAAGTCCATTATACAAAATAAGTGGAAGTAACTTCCCAGAATTTCCTGCTGTAAGATTTGTGTGTCAGTGTTGGGAGGAACAGGGACTCTAACAGTGAAACTTGTTCTGTCTCATCTGGTCACAGCTGCAATATGACCCAGATTTCTTAGGGCACAGAGAGAACCATGATTTGAAGCACTCTTGATTTCTGCTACCCAGCATCCACTGTAAAACAAGAGGTAGTGTCCAGTCTGGAAGGCAGGCACCAATAGGCCAGCCATGATGAAAGTGGATCAAAAGCCTGAGATGAAAAACAGGAATAAATAAGTCATTTGTTCATTGAAAAGCACTTAAGCGGTTTTATATTTATCCTGAATGACAAATCTTCAGGCGGGAGGGAGAGATGTGCCCATGTGTCATATTCAATGGGCTGAGATTTCACAGAGAATCAGTATAATAAAAATAATAAAATATTTCCTAAACTTCCACAGCACTTTAAGATTTGCAAAAAGCTTTACATACATAATTTTATTTTTACATATATGATTTCCTCACAACAACCTTTTCAGGGAGATGCTGTTACTACCCTCATTTTACAGACGAGGCAATTTGGGATAGAGACTGATGTTAAGTGACTTGCCCACAGAAGCACAACTATTAAGCATCCAAGACAGGATTTGAGCCAGTCTTCCTGACTCCAAATTTGTCACCCTAGCCACTTTGCCATTTTGCTGCCTGCAAGATTTGCATCTTCAAGGTAGCTAGGCATTAGTAAGCATAGCCAAGTTATGTGATTTGCTAATAAGAGGGAACAGTGAGAAATAGATTTGCTGTTATTGTCATTTCAGTCATGTATGATTCCTCATGACCCCATTTGGGGGTTTCTTGGAAGAGATATGGGAGTGGTTTGCCATTTCCTTCTCCAGCTCATTTTTCAGATGTAGAACTGAGGGTTAAGTGACTTCCCCAGGGTCACACAGCTAGTCAATGTCTGAGGCTGAATTTGAACTCAGAAAGATGAGTCTTCTTGACTTCAGGCTCACCTCTATCCAGTGCATCACTTATCTGCCCTGGGAAATAGAGGCATCTCCAAAAGGGCTAGCATTTAATTTTGCAGTTGGTTACTTCTCGCTGATCTTATTAATGTGCGTAGTTGCTTGAATGAGGCTAATTGCGCTCCATCTGTGTTTGCTCATTCTCTATGACTCTGATCCATGTCCTTCCATAAACTTATTACAGGAGGTCCACCCAACATGCCAGGGTTCTTCCCTCCTGTGGTTTTCTTAACATATGCTTGGATGTCATGGAGTACTAGGGCTGTCCCTTAGTTATCCTTTGTTCTCACTAAATGATCATTTTTTTCTAGTGTTCCATTTCCCTGATGTTGCCTGTATGTTATTTCTCTTTCACAACTCTGCATGGTAATATGTTGTATGTTCTTCACACCCACCATGAGCCTGGGTGACCTTCAGCTTTTAATCTTCAGAGGTTGTAGAATTATATGACTAATAATCATCCAGCATCATGAGAACAATGTTGTTGTTAAAAATACACTTTTATTTTTGACAGAAGTTTTTGTTTTTAAGTACTGTACAAATTCTCAAAAGAAGGGAGCTCAGAGGCTAGTCCACGTTGTCCTTTCCCCTCTACAGTAACCCAACAAATGGTCATCTCTCATGTGTGTGAATACGCCCACCTCGGTCTCCTGAGGCCACTCCGGAGAGCTCTAATTGTAGAGATATTTCTCCTTATGTGGAACCTACCTATGCCCTTTTTTGTACCTTTTGCCCTTTACTCCTAGATGCACCTGTAAAAGCAAGAAAGGAGTCTAGCATACAAGGAAGGCCTGCCATCATAGATTCTTAGATCTGCATTTCTAAAAGGAAAGCAACTTTCGAAGGGTTAACAATCACTTTAATCAAGTACGTGTATCATTCACTTACTTCAGGGGAAAAAGTCAGTATTCTGAATTTCAGAGGAGATACAAAGAAATAATTACCAACAGACATGGCTTCCAGCTGTCTGACATAAGCAATACATACATCTTACATCAAGAGACAGATTTAACTGTCTGACCATACATACATATATAGCTGTTGTCGTAGTGTTCATCCTTTGTTGCCAAAGAAGACCATGCCATCAGAGAAATGATGACATGACTTGCACTTGACTTTGTTTTGTGCAAGGGAGACCTGTGTAGGTTACCAGCCTTACTTCTCCTCCAGAGCCATCTGAATCCAGTGACCAGATATTCATCAGGATGACTGGAGATGGCCCAAGATGCAAGGGGAGACCTTGGCCCCTTTAGGCCAAGGCTGATTCGGCACTCACTTAGGTAAAGCCCATTCAGTGAATAGACCTGTTTAAGAAGTAGTCATGAGTAACCAGAGCACCAACGTCTGGGTTTTCAAAATGGGGAGAGGTTCTTTAGCAGCTGCCCAGAATCTCATCTGGCATACAAAGCTTCTTCCAAAAACTAAGACCCAAAACAAAACTTCACCTCAGAGTACTTATATTTATACACTTATACACTGAGGGCATCACAACCCTCGAGAACCAGTGCTTCATTAACAAAACATGTGGGCCTTCCAACAAAATCTTCCCTAATGAAAATCCCCTTAATCGGCAGACCCATTAATGGATGCTGAAGATCTTCCCATTAAGAAGCAAAATTATATTAACAATAAGCAAAAATGCATTATCAATACAGCACCTAGTGGGGTTAAGCAGAACAAACTAATTTCCATTCAGCTATTTAAAGGCCTCCATTCCTGTATTTGAAGACACCTTATGAGGCAACCCCATCTCAACTCATTCATGTGAGCTCCGTTAGGGATCCCAAGGCCCTTCACCAGTCTCATTGTCCTCCTGAGAGAGGTAGGTTCCTGTTTGCCCTAAGGCCTATACTAACTTATGACCTCTTTGGTCAATCAAACAATCAGCCAATCAGTAAGCATTTGTTAAGCACCTACTACGTGTCAGATACTGTGCTAAATGCTGGGGATACAAGAAGAGGGATAAGAGAGTCCCTGCCCTCAAGAAGCTTACAATCTAATCAGGGAGACAACATGAACACAAATATATACAAATCACATTATACACAAGATAAATAGGAAATAGTTGAGAGAGGGAAGGCATTGGAATTAAGAGGGGTTAGGGAAAGCTTTCGGTAAAATATAGGATTCAATGAAGCATAATCCATGAGCGTAGTTCATAGTCACTTTAAGTGAACATGAGAGGACCCCGTCTAGCCAGTTGCCAGAAAAATGGAGTACAATAGGCATGCGGCAGTCAAGATATTTCCCATCTCATCAAGTCTATTTATGGCTGGGCCAGAGATGACAGGAGGCAGATGGAGAACGCAGTGCTCAGACCCTGCTGGGCACAAAGGAAAGACGAGGTAGTCAAACTCTATCAGTCTTTGTCTAATAGCGTTTTGATTTTGGTAGCTTCAAATACGATAGAAAATACCAAGACGCCACAAGCAAAGCATTTCACAGCACAATTCAATGATTGAGACATTTTTAAAAATAGATTGGTTGTATTATATATTTTAAATGTTGGCAAGTTCTACAAAATTGAATTTCATTTTAAATACCAGATGGGTACAAATATTCAGCCAGATTCTCTCAGGGTGAAAATGATTCCTTGGCAGTAAATTGTACATTTGTGGAGGCACATTAACTCTTGCTGGAGAAGATGGTATTTGGGGCTACCCTGAGGTTATAATTAACAATGGGTCTTTCAGCCCTCAAAGAAATAATTGAAAGTGCATTAGGTTACACTCAAGATTATTTAGCAGGGTAAGAAAAAACAAACAATATGGAATTTCATGTGGAATTTCACTGGGAAAAGTAGACTGTGGGATGTTAGCTGCTTGGGATTTCTAGCTGGAAGGTGGGATCTTAGCTGAGACTTGACGGACACCAGGGAACAAGGAGGCGAGATGTAGAGGGCAGAATTGCAGATATGAAAGATAGCTAGTGAAAAGGCCAAAGTTCTTAACCCTTTTTGTGGTGTGGATCCCTCTGGTAATCTAGAGAAGTCTATGTTTACTTTCTCATAAGAATGCTTTTAAAATAAAATAAACAAATGTTAAATTTCAGTTAGAGGTTAGTGAAAATATGCCTTTTTTCCCATCCAACCTCATAAATCTCCTAGGAGTCTGTAGACCCCTGGTTAAGGACCCCTGCTTTAGAAAAAATAGCTAATTGTTACCTTTGATTTTGCCTTCTTCCTCCCCTGAATAATTGTATGTAATTATTTGCAAAAACAAAAAGGACAAAGATCCAGCTTATCCATAGCATGTGGTGAATTTGGAATAGCAAGCTAACAAATAAAGCTGTTAACTGCATTTTATGTTAGGGGATGAGATTACAGTATTTTATCGATGGCTGATGACAGACATCCTTGAAGTAATAAAGATGAGACCTGCTCTTCATGTTAGCTCTGGAGAGATGACCCAGTGGCAGAAATGATAAAAAAATGTAATATATTTCTTTATAGAGAACTCATATTTGTGTGCTCTTGACTGGCAAAACAAAATTAATGTGAACAGGACCATAAGAGAAAAATGCTCTGACAAAAACTCAGAAAATGAAAAATAATGTCTTAGTGTTAGTGGGATTGGGTTTAAAAAGTCTTTTCTTATCCAATTACTTCTGGAGTATATATTCTGGGTCACATTTGATGAGACTTGTTGGAAATAGGAAAATATGGTGTCCTTGGCATAATTAGGATAAAAGAGACCCAAATGATGGCACGTATTTTTCAGAGACACAAAAATGCTAAATCATTTAAGGCTTGGAATGAAACACTGAAGGATGCCCAACAAAATCTAGTTAATCAGAATTGCACTAATCTAGGCAAATTAAAAAGCACATAGAGTTAAATGGAGAATTTATCCAAGTTAGAAAAAGAACACATAGCCAACTTTGAGGAGGAAGAAATATCTGTGATATTGCATTGACAATATGAAATGCTAGAAGTTTCTATTTTGAGTCATTTCCCACAGATGGAATCATACTAACAGCATGTAAAAATATTTTGATGGATGAAGGAATAAAGTTTTTTATTATCCCAAATTTCTTTTCATTCATTCTCATATTCATATTAAAAAAGCAAAACACACCTATAGTTTTTTTTAAACAATCAAAGCCGATTGACCCTAAGTTTAGCATCCGAATATATCTTCATACGGATGAGAGTGCAGATTTCATTTTTAAAATGTTGTCTGTTTGTTTCATTAAAATTCACTTTTCTCTCTAACCTTTGCTACACTCCCCCTTGCAAATTAATCCACCACCCACGTAGTGTATTAGATGCCAATGAAAAGCCGAGCAGGTTTTTAGCTAAAAAAAAAAAAAACAAACCAGAATTATGGTGCACAAATGTGAATATATCAAGGGGAGGATGCGTTGTTCTACAAACAACTTCAAGGTAAACTGCTAACTGAACTTTCCCTCGTTGCCTTCTTCCTTTCCATATCCCTTTCCTCTTGCATAGAATAACGTCTTAATTTGTCTCTGCCCATCCCCATTCTAAGTCCCCCCCCCATCAAGTCCCAACCCAATGCTATCTGTCTTCTGAAGAGAAACTTCTCTGCCCACTGAGTGGCATAGCAATACTCCTACTGGGCCATTAATCACATTCTGCCTCTTGACATTTGTGCTTTGTTTTGTTCCATTTAAATCTTCATTGTTATTTTCCGTATTGGTCTGAATATGAGAGCTAAAACAATATTTTGTTGAAAGGAAAATATCTGTATGTACACATACATACATAGATATATACATGTGTGTAGCCACTGATAATCACATAAAATAATTGCATGAAGTATATATTTCATATATGTAAATTTTAGCATATATTATATTTGTAAGGTTTCTTATACACACACACAGACACACACTCATATAAAGTTTGTATAGTTAGGTTTGTAAGAGGAGGGAGTTGTATGGGCAGACTAGAGCTGACTCAAATGTAACCAAAAGGAGGAATCCTGGGTAGCTACACTTTCCATATGCAGAGTCACTTTTGGCAAATTTAAAGACCTGAATTTTGGAAGAGGAAAAAAAAAGATTTGGGGAACCATATTCCAATCCTATTCACTTCTTCACCTTTTTTTCTGATAGAGGTTAGAGACAAGGTGGAAAAGAATTTATTAGAACACAGTGATTAACCACACAGATTTTGTATGGGTCAGATTTGGATGTGTATGGGTGACTACCATTTTTTCATATCTTTGCTTTGCTTTGTCTTCCCAACTGGATTATAAAGGCAAAGACTAAATTGTAAAGACTAAATCCAACCACAATATTAAGTCCAGGGCCTTGGTACATAGAAGGTACTTAATAAATACTTGTCGGTTTTCTACTTTTCATGTTGATGTCAAAGTTTAGTGAATCTTTGGGCTCACTTACCTCATCCTCCAACAGCAGGTTGTGTCTCTCGAGTGCAGAGGACGACTTCTCCCCTCAGGGTGTTCTAGCTCTATTGTTTACGGCATTCCCCGCCACACACACACTTCTTGATATCAATTAAACAGTTATGTTCCAAATATCAATTAACGAATTAAGATCAATTAGGTTTTTCAAAGGGATAAATATCTGGGCAAGGACCAAAGTAAAACAAAAACCTCCTCAAAAATCTAGGACAAAATCTCTGCAAGGTACATAGGTGTTCGAGGAAAAGTAGGTTCAGACTTAGGAAATCCACATGGAAGAGGAGTAACTTAGCTGCTCTTGACTGTACGGAAGTTCTTCCTTCCTAGAACTCTCACAAAGAGAAAGAACTGACAAATAAAAGTTTGTATAGAAAAATTTTACATACACACACACACACACACACACACCTATTTGTGTCTAATGGGAGCCATCTCTTTTGCTGGGGTGGGGAGAGGGAAGAAAAAATAGAAATTGTTCATAATAAAGTTGTAGTTTCACATTATATTTTTATAATTGTTTTCATAAACGATATGAAACTGTATACTAAATTATATATGTATACCTATATAAATACTGTACATAGATCGATCGATAGATACCTTCTCTTCTCCTCTCCTCCCCTCCCCCTCCTTCCTCTCGTGCTCTCGTCAGAGGAAGGTACACTTCCATAGTTAAAAGCTGCCTTTTTTCCTTTGGGTTTATGGGTTAGCTTTCTTGCTCAAAGACCAAGCCTTAAACCCAATTCACTCTGGAGCTCATAGAGTGGACAACAGGTCCCCACCCACCTAGCACAAAGTGGATGTAAAAACTAAATAGTAACTGTTTCTCTTTTACCCAGTAGCCTTTCCCCTCTTCCCCTCCAAGTTTGATTTTTTTTTTAATTAAAAGGGGCCATCCTTAATGAAGCCTATTCATTGAATGGTTGCATCTCACTCAAAGTGAGAAAGTGATAAGACCTTAGCCTAAAATGGCCAGGGTCTCCCATTGCATTCTGGGCCATCTCCAGTCATCCTGATGAATATGAGGCCAATGGAGCCAGATGGCTCTGGAACAGAAAGTGAGGCTGGTGACCTTGCCCAGCCCTCCCTCACTCAAATCCAAGTCAACTTCAAGTCATGTCATCATCTTGATGTCATGGTTCTCTTTGAGAATGAAGGACAAACACAACAACAACACAACAACTATATATTATAGTTTTAATTATACTATGTTGGTAATATTTGCTTTATTCCATAAATTAAAAATAAAAAACAAAGTTCCCCAAGGTGCGGGTTTCTGTGGGGCTCCTAGTAGGTTCTTGAGGTATCCTGAAGCTGCCTTTCCTCAGAGCATCTAGTTTGTCTTCAGTATGTCCCTCATTTGTTATCAGTCACTGCTTCTCTGGGGACACAGGATGCTAATGGGAAGCCCAAATCTTCCAACCTTTAAAAGTTCACAAAGTCATCCTTTGGATGACTTTGGATGAGGTAGAGAATACAAAGTTCTCTCTTCTCCTCCAAGGGATTCCCTCTTAGGGACTTAGCTCAAGCTGCTGCACCACGGGCCTTCCCCTGGAACGTGTTTGTCTAAGCCCCACTAGGCTTGACTGATTCTCTTTCAGTCAACAATGAGATACTTCCTGTGTGGTGTCACTGGCTTTCCTTTTATGTCTTGAAAGCATTTTTCTCCTCCTTTAATTGTCTGTTCAAACTTAGTTTATACCTCTGACTGATTTAATGATTCAGTAGACATGTCGAAATCTGGTCCTGAAATTCTTCCTTCCCAGCTGAACCTCCTTTTCTTCAAGCTATCCAGCATCCTCATGTTCACCAAACCTGTCATTTCCCCTTTCCCACAACTTTTAATCTCTAAACATTTCCACGTTTTTCCCAGTCCATCATTCAAATGGTTTAACTTTCTCTAACAGCTGAGACCCCATCATGAGACATTTCATCAGTTTGCTAATAGCGCTCTAGGCTTCTTTATTCCCTTGTCTTTCTATGTCTGTCTTGGCAATTCTCATTCCTGGATAACCTTCAACATCTAATTTCACTTCTGCTGCTACTATGCTAAGCATTTCTAGAGAAAGACATGAAAGCATAATGATTAAGTTCACTAAAATTCATGCAATTCAACCTTCCCTGGTCCCTTCTGCTCAGCAGTTCTTATATTCTTTTCCTAAGAACTCCCTGTTGCATTCTCAAGTGAAACCTTTTCCTTTCTTCTCAGATCCACCCCAATCTAATCCTCACCACCCTCTCTCTTAGAATATTAATGATATTTTATCCTCTCTTTAAGGAAGCTTAACCACTTCATGTACTTCTGTGCCTATGACTCTAAATTTAAAAAAAATTAAATTTATTTTTAATTTATGGAATATTTTTATTTTTTAAAATTTTATTTTTTTGTTTTGTTTTAAATGTAGAATATATGACTTTTAAAATGTTCATAATACATGTATATATGTATCATACATGAATAATATATGACTTTCAAAAATGTATATTTTTACCCCTTTCCTCCCTTTTAAGGTATAGTCCTACATTTTCAACTGCCTCCTAAACATTTTCACCTAGATATTCCACTGACACCTCAAATTCAAATATCCCAAACTTAGTTCTTCATCTTCCTCTGTAACGAAAACAGACTCCTCCTCCTAAACCCTTTTATTTCTGGTTTCACAAATATCTAGATTTCCAGGTGTAAAACCTACTGCTCTTTCCTCCTTTTCACCCTCCAGATGCAAAAAGCTGCTGAGACCTATAAATTCACCTCCAAAAAGATTTCTGGTATCCATTTCCTTCTTTCCACTTCCCTGGTTACCACCTCTTATCTGAGCTATTAAAAAGTCTCCTAATTTGATCTCCTTGCCTTTGTCTCTCCATCTCTGATTCATCCTTACAACATTTTGTTAAATCTTTACAACAGAGTGCTAATTATTATCCCCATTTTACATGTGAAGAAACTAAGAAAAATGGAGGTTGAATGACTTCCCCAGGATCACATATCTAGTAAGTATCTAAGGCAGGATTTGAATCTGGTCTTCTCGACTTCAGTTCTAGGGCTATCCACTATACCTCCCATCTGCCTGAAAGTAGCTTTTCTAATGTACAGGTTTCTTGCTCTCCCTTGTTCAAAAAGGATAGATTAGAGGATACTAAAGAAACCAGGGGTGCATAATCTACACTATTATAAATAAGACAGACCAGAAAAAAAGGCTGAAGAAATTTGAGTGAGATAAAGTATCCAATAGGGTGAACTGTGTTTCATTGTCTTAAAGGTCCAAGAATTAGAAGACTTGGCAGATATTGGACTGAAGAGTTAAAGGAGGTTGCTTTGGTCACATGGAAAAGTTTCAAAGAAGAATGGGAATGAAATGATTTAGCACTATTATAAATTCACCATTTTCCTCATGCATGTATTCTACACGAATCTTGCGCCTTCTTCCTCTTTGATCATTTTCTCTCTCATTAGCACTTTAAACATCTTTTCTCCTTTTTGTGACTCATGGTTGACTGAAGATCAGGTGGGCAAATAGCTTGAAATCACAAAGATTAAAAGTGAAAGCAAGTTTTGAATTCAATAGATTTTAATTTTATTTCCTCTTTACTTCCAAACAATTCAATTTGATCAAATATAAAAGCAAGCCAAAAATTCTCAATATCACTAAATAAAATCAGAATTTGGCAAGCGATCTAGCATTGAACTTGGTATTATATAATTCTCTTGACTCCCAAAAGGACTGCAATTTTTTGGCATCAAATTTTGAGCTCACCCAACATTTAGCAAATATTTATTAAATGATCACCAAGCTCTATACACTGTGCCAGGTGCTAGGGATACAAAGACAAAATCAAAACCGTTCCTGCCCTCAAAGTGCTTACATTTTAACCATTTAAACATTTTTGTTTATTCTGAACATTAAATCGTATCTCTGTGAATTTTTTCCATACTCAAATCTTGATAGTTATAAGAAAAATTCTATTTTAAATTTTAGACACCATCAGATAGTGTTTCAATGAATATTTAACGTCACCAAATGGAAGAGCTGGGAGAGCCTTAGAACTCAGGATGCAGAAGAACACGGTTCATTCTTAGAGGGACTTATTTTTAGTGTGGAAGCATATTAAAAAATCTCTATTTTAGTTTTTTGAGAAATGTTAAGAAGTATTATTTCTTCAGCCTAAATCCCTTTCCACATTTTTCCCTGTAGGAAAACAGGAAGAACAAAAGCCTTCCTTTGAAATGGACTAAGAGAGATAACCAAATGTGATACTTGCTTAGTCAAGATCATGGGAGCAGTTAGATGGCACAGTGCTATCTAATTAGACTGCTAGACCTTGAGCCAGGAAAACACATCCTCCTGAGTTCAAATTTGGTCTCAGACATTTACTAGCTGTATGACCCTGGGCAAGTCACTTAACGCTGTTGCCCCTATAAAATAAACTGGAGAAGGAAACAGCAAACCACTCTAGTATCTTTGCCAAGAAAACCCTAAATGGATTAATAACGAGTCAGTCATGACTGCAACAACAGAAAAAAAAAAAAACAATAGTCAAGAAAATTGCCTCTGCTTTCCTCTCCTCTGTTCTCCCCCATCCCAGATGATAGGTGTCAGGAACCTCCTAAGAATAAAGTCTTCTCTTTTGAAATTTGATACAACAATGATCATAGAAAGAAACCCTTAAGGGGAGTGGTGCACTATTTTGAATCTCTCTCTCTCTTTCTCTCTCTCCTCTCTCTCTCTTTCTCTCTCTCTCTGTTTCTCTCTCCCTCTCTCTCTTTCTCTCTCTCTCTGTGTCTCTCTGTCTCTGTCTCTCTCTCTCCCCCCCTTTCTCTTTCTATCTCTCTGTTTCTCCCTCTCTCTCTCTCTCTCTCTCTCTCTCTCCCTCTCTCTCTCTCTATTTCTCTGTTTCTCTCTCTGTCTGTCTCTGTCTTTCTCTCTCTCTCTGTCTCTCTCTCTCTCATCATATTAGATCAAACTGGTTCTAGCAGAATTCAATCTAAATGGCAGAGTATATTATTGGTATTACCATTTTTTGTTCAACAATAGTGTTTGCTTACATATGGCATTGTTTCCTTTATTGCTCAAAAAGAAATCATATAATTTCTGATCAATGTAAAGTGAGAGGTTTTACCTTGAGCCAGACTCTTCACATACTCCTCAAAAAAATCTCCAAATATTTGGGACACTAAAGAGAAGACAAATCCCTCACACACACACACACACACACACACACACAAAATTTAAAATATAGGAAATGGGCAAAGTGAAGAAAAGTGCTGACACAAATAGAATAGTAGCTATGCAGCAGCACAGCAGAAATGCTAAAAGTCATGGAGAGCCTTAGGGATATCCTCACATGGATAAAGGGCACATTTAAAAAGAAATTAAATAAAAGCTAGCAATGTTAATAAAAACATGCAGCTAAATGAAGTAAGACTTTGTGGAATGCAAAAAAAAAATCAGAGGAGAAACTCAAGCTGGAATTAAAAAGTGCTAAAATATATTGGGACAAAGTTATAGAGAAAATAACCAAGTGGAGGATATAACAGAAAACCTCAGAATTCCATAGATTCAACTAATAATAGACTTAGCAAAAAACAAAACAAAACAAGGGAATTACTGCTAATGCAGATTAACTAGAAGAAATACAAACAGAGAAGAATCATCGCAATATCCAAAGAACTGGAAAACGCACAGAATAAATAATGGACCTAAATACGAGGTCAAGACTCAACAATAGGGTTACTGACACCCTAGAAAACTTAGAAAAGAGCCTGAAAATATTACTTTCTAAGAAAACATTAAAGAAAGCTTCTCAAAATCATGTTTGCATTCATTCAATAAATATTGGCATTGAGAATACAAAGAGAAAAATGAAACAGCTCTTGTTCCAAAGGAGCTTTCATTCACTGAAGAGATGAGAACATATGTGGATAGGAAAATTTAAAATACATATTATAGTGCCCATGTGATATTCACACAGCCTACAGCAACCATGAATATCCTAGTGCAACTCTGAATCACGAAATACAACAGACTCTCCACATGGAAGAAAGAACCAAAACATTTATTCAGACCCCAGAGAGCCAAATCCATCATAGTTACAAAAATCTATACACAACAACAATGCAGAAAACACCAGCCCCACACCTTCCCTTTGCTAGGCTTCCCACAAACTAGCTCCCTTAAACAAAATCACAAACAAGCTCTCTCACTCAGGCTAGCCAGCTGCCTACTTTCTCTCTCTCCCTCAGTTCTGACTGCTTTGACCACTTTTCTCTCAGCTCTGCTCTAGCTCTGCCTCTTCTTATTCCACCTTTCTTGCTCCACCTGTTCAGCAAACTCCCAGCCCCGCACGCTCCATGTGACCCAGGCAGGTCACGTGGGCCTATTAATGAATGGGAAAGATCTTCCCTTCAGTAAAAATACACTAACCCATCATGCAAAAATATATTAACCGTACACATATGTAACTTCCTCCTTATTCTGCTCCACTAGTCATGCAAAGGAATATATTGTCCTAAAAGCCAGATTTTAGAGATAAGAAAATATGGAAAGAACTGAAGAACCTGAGGATAGAGATCAGCTGGCCCATGTGATTTTCATGAATATGAAAGAAAAAGAATAGGAGAAGAAAAGTAATAATGACTGTAGACTGTAGGTACCTGTGCATTTACTCATGTAGCTATTTGGAAAGGAAGGAAGGAAGGAAGAAAATGATGATTTATTAAAAGCCCTACTATATTTCAAGCTTTGTGCTAAGTCCTTTGCAAATATTATCTAATTTCATCTTCATGGCAGCCCTTTAAGGGAGGTGCTATTATCATCTTCATTTTACAGTTGAGGAAACTGAGGCAGATAGTAGTTAAATGAATTGCCCAGGGTCACAGAGGTAGTAAGTGAGGTTGGATTTGAACTTATGTCTTCCTCATTGCTCAGTTCTCCATTGCATTACCTTGTTGCTTAGGATAGAAATCTACTTAGGTCAGTTGTGCTTTATGGAGATTTCAATGTGTCCAAGAATTTGCTAGTACGGAGGAGAGTAGAGATGACCTGTATTCCTTCCATTTGTCAGCATTAGAATAGTGATCAAGAGGATGATAGTCAGGAGCTAGATAGGATAGTCCCATACCTAAGATGGGATTTACCTGGAAATTCTAGCACTTAGTCATTTGGTCTCTATGAACGACTGATCAGAGAGAAGGATCCCTCTGCTCTCTTTGCATTGGGATCAGAAACATGGGGGTAGTGGTTTGAGTGTTATGAATAGGAGCATCAAACTATTTTTCTTGAACTTTAGAGTTTTTGTGTTTGTCCTGTGTGAATTTGAGAGGAGCCACAGACAGGTAGATGATACTCGTGTTGATTGTTTAATATATTTGTTATTATTTTTCTTCTTATGAGTAAGGAACTATACAGAGGTAAGTAAGCCATTCTTGTATAAGTGTAACTCCATTGAAAGGCATTTGAAGAAAAGAATGGATTGAGTTTTTCTAGTGGGTAAGAACACTGTGAGCCATTGGATAAATCAGTATACTAACCCCTTGGACTAATGACACTCATGAAAAGGATAGGGTAAGGAGAAAGATCACCATAAAAAATATGTATTTAATCTTAGAGGCACAGGGAACTACCAAAACTTCAGGAGTACAGAAGTGACATATCAATTTGGTATCTGTGGGGAGAATGTATTGAAGAAGGGAGAAGATAGCTGAGGTGAGTCTGGATGCAGGGTAACAAATTAGGAAACTCTAGCAATAGCCTAGGGGAGATAAGGGCCTCAACTAGGGTAGTGACCATATAAGGCGAGAGATGGAGAAAGATGTGAGAGAGATGATCTGGATGTAGAATTAACAAAATAGCCACTGACTGAAATTAGAAAAAAAACCAATATAATAATGGGGAAAAATCCACAAAACCCTAGCAAGAAACAATTTAAGATTGAATTGTTTTAGACATTATATACTTAAATTCTAACATTTAAACAATAAGGAAAAACATTCTAACCTATCAGTAGAAAGAAAAAGGGTACCTAAGAAACACTGGGCAAGATCACATTGGACTTTTCAAGGAAGACAAAAATGGAAAAATTAGAATATAACGTATGTAGAATTAAAACGTATGGGTCATAAAAACAGAACTGACCAACTGAAAAACAAAGCATCCTGTTTTCTAGGCAAGGAAATGATACATATTGGAAATGCATTTTGAGTTTGAAAATGTTTGCAGAGAAGCATGTGAATTGCAAAGAGGTCTTTGAACAACAATCAAGACTTCAATTCAATTCAAGACTTCAAGTCCTGAAAACAGTTCATATACCTCAAATCAAAATAATTCACTTGCTAACAAGATGTGAGAGCTCCTCAATATATTGTGCTAGGTAAATCAAGGGCATCAAAGTCAAAATCAAAACGCATCCCTCTAGTAACTTAGAAAAACCATAAAGCTTGGAGAGAAATCAGACATGACTGACCTGTGTGTCCTTCTTACATGGAGATTCTGGGAGGAGATATATAATCTGAGGGAGAGGCTAAAGGGGTAAGAGGACACTTCCCATGTGTGAATTTCAGATCTAGAGTTATACCATGATAAAGAAGTTTCTGGGGTCAAGGGGGAGAAAGTCTGAAAAAAATGAATTTTTAATGATTTTTTTTCCATCCTCAAACTTCTGGACCTCTCTTCAACCTTTGGTGCTTTGATTACTTGATTCCTTCTTCTCCCTTGGTTTCCCTGACATTACTCTAGCCTGGTTCTCTCCCTACCAGTCTAACATACCTCAGTTTCAATTGCTAGTCTAGATCAAACCCACTGACCATCCATAGACCATTACCTAGGACTCTGTCCTGGACTCTCTTCTCCTTCTATTTTGTTTCACTTGGTGATCTCATCAGTTACTATGAATTAAATGATCACCTCTATGCTGACATTTTCAAATCTATTTATCTAGCCCTTAATCACATCTTTCCTAACTTCCAGTCTCACATCTCCAAATACTTACTAGACCTCACAAATTGTATTTCTTGTAGATATCTTAAACTCATCATGTCCAAAACTGAACTCATTATCTCTTTCTCCACACCTCATCCACTTCTGCTAATGGTACCACCATCCTCTCAGTGATCCAGGCTCACCTAGGTGGGTGTCTTTCTTAACTCTTCACTCTCTCATTTCCCTTATCCAATCTGCTATCAATGTCTGTCATTCTACCTTCATAACCTCTCTTATTTATGCTCCTTTTTCTCCTCCAATAAGTCACCACCCTGGTGGAGGCTTGCATCAGCTCTTGCTTGGTTTGCAACAGCCTGCTAGTTGGTCTCCCTGCCACAAACTATGCTCTCCTCCAGTTGTTCATCCTCCCCACTCAACTGTCTAAGAAATCTTTCTGAAGTGAAAAACTTGACCCATGTCACTCTCTGACCACTCATTCCATAAACTTCAGTGGATCCCTCCAGGATCAGATAAGAAAATCTTTTGTTTGGTATTCTAAGCCCTTTATCACCTGTCCTTCTCCTTACCTTATAGTCTTCTTACTCCTTACTCGCCCCCCTCCCTGTTCTGTGAGCCAGTGACATAGGCCTCCTTGCTGTTCCTTCTACATAACAATGAACTCCAAACTCTGGAGTTTTTCCTGGCTGTCCCCTCTGCCTGGGATACTCTCCCTTCTCATTTCTCTCTCCTGGCTTCCTTCAAGTCCCAACTGAAACCCATCTTCTATGAGAAACCTTTCCTGATCCTCCTTAACGCTAGAGATTTTGTTTTAATGCTATAGCTTTTGCTCTATTGATTATCTCCAATATATACTGTATATAATATATATAATATGTAATTGTTAGCATGTTGTCTCCCCATTAAGTTGGCAGGACCTTGAGGGAAGATATTGTCTACTGCCTTTCTTTGCATCCCCAGTGATTTTCACAGTGTCTGACACATAGAAAGTGCTTAATAAGTGCTAATTGATTGAGTTACTAAGTTTATAGCAAAGGAATCTTAAAAAAATTGACATATCCCCAGGGTCAGGGGAGGGCAGTGTCATGATGGTTAGAGAACTGGAAACAGTCCAATTTTGGAAACCACAAGGAAGATCTGATCTGTATCATTCCACATGCCCTGTAAACCCAGAGGGGATGTGGCACACCACTGTTCCATTTTTTATTTAATCCTCCTAGAGATGGTTTTACTCTATGTATTGCTATAATTATATTTGGAAGATGATTGTGCAGAGGGAAATTAAGCTCACGCCCTTCTCTCATCATTTCTACTGGAGCCAGGAAGCAAAAGTTGAACTTTGAGCAGAGGTCATGTGATGGATAATTGCTGAAGGAGAGATTGTAGGTAGTTTAGTTTTTAACACAAAGTTATGAGCTTCAGAATAATAATAGGAGAGTTGGAGTTCATACGTCATACTTCTACAGATAATTATCCCCCTTTTTCAATTTTCTAGGCTTTAGTCAGTTTGTGGTTCCAGTCAAATTCTCATAATCCCCTTTTATCCCATTTATTTCCCTTTCTCTGTAATTTTCTTAATGTCATCGGATTAGTGTTTTCTTTTTGCTGCTAATAAATAAATTAATTTATTGAGGTGACTCCATGTGTTGCACATCTAGGGACAATATATGTAATAGTCACTAGTCCGTAAACCAGGTGCTCAGTAGGCAGGAAGATTGATCAGTGGAATAAGGCCATGAAAGCGCTCAACTAGTGTATAGGAAGCTTAAGAGCCATCCCCAAGTGAATGTAAATCAATTCTCCGCAACAGAAGTCCTTAACCTGGAACCTCAGGGGTTCTGTGAACTTGAATGGGAAAAAAAGTTCATCTTATTTTCAGTAATTTCCCATCGAAATTTCTCATTTCCTTTCATTATGAATGTAGGCCACAAATCTCCTAAAAAGTGGTCCCTAAGATTCATCCATCTTCCAAAGGAGCCCACGACATGAAAAAGGTTAAGAACCCTAGATCTGTAATGCTAGACTCAAGACTAATCCCCTCTAGCTTCTAGCTCTTGTCTCTGACCACTGGGCCACTTATTACTAGGATTAGGGCCCAGAAAGCATGGGCATACCACCATATGTTCTGGTGCTACCCTTACTAACCTCTTCAGATTGGCATTATAAGGTAATAAATTGAAATACCATTTCTAGGAGTGATGATACCGCCAATGATAAATATTTCCTAAGCAAGATGTTGAAAGAGGGAGAGGTTAACAAGAGCAGAATAGTAAGATGCTTAGGTGAAGTTTCCTTCCCTGGCTACCATTGTTCGTTGCCGTAAGCCTTCCACATTAGCCCCAGACTCCTATGGTGGTGTATGTGTAATCTGGAGGACTAGCACCTTTGCCGTGAGGGCTTCCAAGCCCTTTTCAGAGCTGCTCCTCCACCTTTGGTGTCTCACTCAACTCTCATCTGTGGCTTTAAGAAACTGTGCATGTACAGAGGCCACACTTCGTAAACCATCTCAGTAGATGACCTATACCAGGTTGAGGGTAACCAATGGACTATAGACCTTTTTAAATCTCTCCCCCCCTTTTTTGCATTTCAGAGTTCTTACTTAGCTATGACTTTTTCATCAGAAATGCTTGAAAGTCCTTTGTTCTATTAAAGGTCACCTCCACCTCCATAGGTTTATATTCAGCTTCACAGGGTAAGTATTCTTGGTCATAAGCCAATATTTTTTGTCTCTTGAAATGTTATATTCCAAGATCCTCTTATTTTTAGTAGAAGCTACTGGGGCCTATCTGATTTCTTGATTCTTGAAATACTTCTTTCTCATAGCTCCTCACTTTATTCTATTAGTTCATACAAGTCTTCCCAGATTTCTTTGAAACTATCCCTTTCATCACTTCTTACAGTACTATTATATTCCATTACATTCATATCACATAGTTTATTTAGGAAGTTGAAGATCTTCAGGTTTATCTGTTCTGCTTTAAGGGGTTTATTAGCTTAGTATCACTTCAATGATGAACTATGAGTTCAGAGTACTGAAGATGAAATATGCCACTCACCTCCTGTTAATGAGGTAACAAACATAATTCAGAATGAGACTTTCATTTTTGGAAATGGACAATGTAGGAATTTGTTTCCTACTAGGCTATGTATATTTATTATGAGAGTATTTTTGATCTTTTTAAATTTTTTTTATTTTTATTTATTTATTTAACTTTTAACATTTATTTTCATAACATTTTGGGTTACAAATTTTCTCCCCTTTTATCCCCTCCCCCCCCCAGACCCAAGCATTCTAATTGCCCCTGTGATCAATCTGCTCTCTCTTCTATCATCCCTCTCTGCCCTTGTCTCCGTCTTCTCTTTTGTCCTGTAGGGCCAGATAGCTTTCTTTACCCCTTAACCTGTATTTCTTATTTCCCAGTGGTAAGAACATTACAGTTGATCCTAACACTTTGAGTTCCAACTTCTTTAGCTCCCTCCCTCTCCACCCCTTCCCTTTGGAAAGCAAGCAATTCAATATAGGCCAAATCTGTGTAGTTTTGCAAATGATTTCTATAATAGTTGTGTTGTATAGGACTAACTATATTTCCCTCCATCCTATCCTGTCCCCCATTACTTCTATTCTCTTATGATCCTTTCCCTCCCCATGAGTGTCGACCTCGGATTGCATTCTCCTCCCCATGCCCTCCCCTCTATCCTCCCCCCCACCCTGCTTGTGCCCTTGTCCCCCACTCTCCTGTATTGTGAGATAGGTTTTCCTATCAAAATGAGTGTGCATTTTATTCTTTCCTTTAGTGGGATGTGATGAGAGTAGACCTCATGTTTTTCTCTTGCCTCCCCTCTTTATCCCTCCACTAATGAGTCTTTTGCTTGCCTCTTTTATGAGAGATAATTTGCCCCATTCACTTTCTCCCTTTCTCCTCCCAATATTTCTCTCTCACTGCTTGATTTCATTTTTTTTTTAAGATATGATCCCATCCTCTTCAATTCACTCTGTGCACTCTGTCTCTATGTGTGTGTGCATGTGCGTGTGCATGTGTGTGTGTGTACTCCCACCCAGTACCCAGATACTGAAATGTTTCAAGAGTTACAAATATTGTCTTTCCACGTAGGAATGTAAACAGTTCAACTTTAGTAAGTCCCTTATGACTTCTCTTTGCTGTTCACCTTTTCATGCTTCTCTTCATTCTTGTGTTTGAAAGTCAAATTTTCTTTTCAGCTCTGGTCTTTTCATCAAGAAAATTTGAAAATCCTCTATTTCGTTGAAAGACCATTTTTTCTCCTGAAGTATTATACTCAGTTTTGCTGGGTAGGTGATTCTTGGTTTTAGTCCTAGTTCCTTTGACTTCTGGAATATCCTATTCCATGCCATTCGATCCCTTAATGTAGAGGCTGCTAGATCTTGTGTTATCCTGATTGTATTTCCACAATACTTGAATTGTTTCTTTCTAGCTGCTTGCAATATTTTCTCCTTCACCTGGGAATTATGGAATTTGGCCACAGTGTTCCTAGGAGTTTCTCTTTTTGGATCTCTTTCATGTGGTGTTCTGTGGATTCCTTGAATATTTATTTTGCCCTCAGGTTCTAGAATCTCAGGGCAGTTTTCCTTGATAATTTCATGGAAGATGATGTCTAGGCTCTTCTTTTGATCATGGTTTTCAGGTAGTCCCAAAATTTTTACATTGTCTCTCCTGACTCTATTTTCCAGGTCAGTTGTTTTTCCAATGAGATATTTCACATTATCTTCCATTTATCCAATCTTCTCACTATGTTCTGTGATATCTTGCTTTCTCACAAAGTTCTTAGCATCCATCTGTGCCATTCTAGTTTTGAAAGAACTATTTTCTTCAGTGAGCTTTTGAATCTCCTTTTCCATTTGGCTAATTCTGCTTTTGAAAGCATTCTTCTCCTCATTGGCTTTTTGAACCTCTTTTGCCAATTGAGTTAGGCTAGTTTTCAAGGTGTTAATTTCTTCAACATTTTTTTGGTTCTCCTTTAGCAGGGAGCTGATCTGCTTTTCATGCTTTTCTTTCATCTCTCTCATTTCTCTTCCCAGTTTTTCCTCCACCTCTCTAACTTGATTTTCAAAATTCTTTTTGAGCTCTTCCATGGCCTGAGCCCATTGGGTGGGCTGGGACACAGAAGCCTTGATTTCTGTGTCTTTGCCTGATGGTAAGCATTGTTCTTCCTCATCAGAAAGGAAGGGAGGAAATGTCTGTTCTCCAAGAAAGTAGCCTTCAATAGTCTTATTTCTTTTCCCTTTTCTGGCATTTTCCCCAGCCAGTGACTTGACCTCTGAATATTCTCCTCACACCCACCTCGCCTCCTGGTCCTCCCAGCCAGCGTTTGGGGACTGAGATTCAAATGCTGCTTCCCGCCTTAGGGCTTTTGGCGGGGGCAGGGCTGCTATTCAGTATGAGATTATGTTCAGGTGGTCAGGTTGGGGCAGGGCCGCCTCTCAGGCTCAATTCCCTCAGGGGGTTTATGCACAGACCTTCCACAATGGATCCAGGCTCCCACCGGCTTGGGCAGCCCCTGTCTGCAGCCGCCTCTCAGCTTCTACCTCCTGGGGGGGCCTGAGTCATGGGGGCACCCCACTCCCCTCTCAACCCGCCAAAGAGACTCTCTCACTGACCCCCATCACCTGTGGGCGGAGGGACTTGTGTGGCCACTGGAGATCCCGTCCCTGAAGCCTGCTCGGGTCTGTTTGTCTTGGTGCTGTGGCCGCAGCAGGTCTGGGCTGGGCTGGGCTCCACGTCTGCAGCGCGACGGACCTTTTGCGAGAGGTTTGCAGGTCCCTCTGTGGGTGGAGGGACCCGCGTGGCCGCTGGAGATCCCGTCCCCGAAGCCTGCTCAGATCTTTTCCTCTCGGTGCCGTGGCTGCTGCAGGGCTGCCCTCTGCTCCCAGTCCCGGTACCCAGTCCACAGCGCGAAGGACCCCCCGTGAGAGGTTTGCAGATCTCTCTGGAACAGAAATCTCCCTTGCTCCAATATTCCGTGGCCTCTGGGTGCAGAATTCACCGTGAGTTGCTCCCCTGTAGCTGATCTGTGGGTTGTGGGTTCGGAGCTATGTGTATGTGCGTCTTTCTACTCCGCCATCTTGGCTCCACCCCCTTCATTTTTGATCTTAAAAAAGCATTCATTGGAGGGAGCAATGGGATAGAGAGGTAATAAAAGCTCATAAAAATTAATCAATTAATTAAAAATGAAGGACCCATCATCCCCTGGTCTTGGGCACATCTTATCTTCACTACCCCTCCATCAGGTGTAGATTGCACTCAAGAATCACAACACACACACACACACACACACACACACACACACACACACCAGACATGCCAAATTACCATCCAATCTTTTCCAAAGCAAGGGCAAAAGGAAGTGAATATAAAACATCCATTATATTTGATGACATTACTAGGGGCCCCAATTGCTGGGTCTCGGTTGCTCAGTCACACCCACAAGTCACCTGGCTCCTCCTTTGCTTTTTTCTCTCATTCAAGCCCCTGTCCAAGGTACTGAAACCACAGCTGATCTCCCAAGAATAGATATCTTCCTTCTTTGCTTCCCTTAAGCAGGTTCTTTAATTATATCCCTGAGCAACAGCACAGAGGCAATTAGCTGACACCTCACTACAGCTGTTCTTTGCAGCTTCAGAATGGCAGAAGCATGACTAGGGTATTCCCAGTGCAGGCTGTCCTGAACAACCCCACCTGTATTCTCTTACACCTCTGTCCCTGCTGTAATTCATCTTGCTCACTGTACTGACAAATGCAGAGAACAGTATTTTATTCAAACAAATTAATCTCTAATGTTGGGATTTCAGTCATTTCAACACTTACATGGAGGTAGATACTTTGTACAAGGTGGAACATCCTGTCACTAAAGCAGCAGCACAACTACTTTTGTGTAAGACTTGTCCTCTGTGTTCCCCAAAACAACCTGGAAGTATTACTGCTATTTAACTTGGGGAGATAAATATCAATCTGTTTCTTATAAAATGTTTATTAGGCTTAGCATTTTTTATTATTGTTGTGTAGACTTGAAAAAATTATAATATTACTAACATGAAACTAAGAAGATGTTTTTTGCCAGTTATTAGAAAAAACAGTAATATAGGTAAGTGCATTGGATTTGGATTTATAACTCTGAAATATTATGGACTTTATTGGTGATTTTCTTGGAGTTTTACATAGCAAACTCTATCCCATTCTTTTTTGGGGAATTATCCTTTATTTGGAAAAGCAGTACTTCTCAGATTTGAATAAGGAAGAATGGATAAGTTATAAACTCCCTTACTGTGTCACCAAGTCCTTACAATATTGCAAGCTCAATACTAGATTATAAACTCTTTGAGAACCATTTTTTATTTATCTCTGTACCCCCACAGACCTAGTACAGTACCTTACACATAGTAGGCACTCAAAAAATTTTTTGATGAATGAATGAGGAAGCTTCTGTCATTGTATCTGATATTCAAAAGGTAGTATAATTCAATAAACTTAAACTGCTAAAGTGTAGAGTACTTTTCATATTATTTCTTTTGCATTAGAACATTTCTTCTGAATACAGGAATGATATAAGATTTTTTATATATGTCTGAAGCTGAAATTATTGTAAATTTCACATGGAACATCAGCCCTAATGGTAAGAGGAAATTTCACTTTTGGTTGTAATCATACTTTCATATTTATATTCCCAGGAGAGAAAAGGTATTTTTGCAATATCAGACAAAATCAGGGCTGTGGTGGCTTAAAGGATAGCTATAGTTTAAATGAAGGAGGTATTGTGTTGGCCACATTCTACCCAGACAATCTAGCTGATGGGAAAGAGACGCACATGTGTTGGGCTTTTCAGTAAGAGAAATCCAGAATACAAAACCAGCAGAATAGGGCCAAAGAGTCAAGGTACAGAAAAATCAATCAGTCAACTAACACTTTAAAAGTATCTATGATGTGCCAGGCACCATGTTAAACAATGAAGATTCAAAGAAAGGAAAAAAAATAGTTCCTATTCTCAAGGCGTTCACACTCTAATAGGGGAAACAACATACTACGTATGGGCAACATCTAAAGAGGATCAATTGGAAGCAGACTCAGAGAGACTGCACTAAGTTTAAGGAGGACTGAGAAAGGCTTCTTGCAGAAGGTGGAAATTGAACTGGGACTTAAGGAATCCAGGAAGTAGAAATGAGGAAGGAGAGTATTTCAGGGTTATAGGACAGCTAGGGAGAACTCTTGGAGCTGGGAGATAGATTGCTGTGTGTGAGGAATTGCAAGGAAGATAATGATGTTGGACTGCAAAATTTGGGTAGTGGTGGTGGGGGTGTAAAGTATAAGAAGACTGGAAAAATAGGAAGAGGGCAGATTATAATGGGTTTTAAAAGTCAAGTAAAGGGGTTTATGTTTAATTCTGGAGGTCGTAAGAAGCCACTGGAATTTTTTGAAAGAGAGCAAGGCTGATATGGTCAGATGTTTTAGGAAGATCAACTTGACTGTTGAATACAGAATGGATGGGAGTGGAGAGATACTGAAGTCAGGAACTAGTGGGCTATTACAGTAATTCAGGTATGAGGTGATGTGGGCCTACTACAGTGAAAAGTAGAGTACAGGACTTAGCCTATGAGGAGGTGAATCTGCATGACTAGGCTTTGTCTTTTTCTTGGCATTTTTAATGGGCATGTAACATCCAACCTGTTATGAATCTCCTACCCTATGCTGACAGAAGGGCACAGAGAGAAATGCAACCACATTCCATTTCATTGCTTAATATCTTTCTAGATGACTGTCAGGTTTGTGGGCTTGGAATTTATGATCATTGCTTGTTTAACCAATAGTGTCTGCTGATAGCTCTTGGTCCAGTGCCTCCATCACTCTCATTCCTTTGCCTAGCACTCTGCAGAACAGAGACAAGGGCAGACTTTCAGAGATGGATGCTATGTGTGTATACTCTCTCTCTAGGCATAGTTTGTATACTATAAGCATGTTGACAGTCTCTCTATGGGCAGCATCTAGTACATTGTGCCTGTGCCTTGCTTTGTCAGTTCCTTTTCATGTCATTTTTCTCTCAGTGAGTCTATGTGGAATAATGATACCATGTTCTTGTGGTAACACAGGTGACCCAGATGGCTATAGAGAGATGTATGATAGATTTAAGTGGGCTTCAGCATGTGGTCAATGATTCATGGAATAAAAGGGTTTAAGTGACTGGAAATGGAGCTAGGCTGGTTATATATCATGACAGAAACTAGAGGAGTGGTCTGAGTGCTTTTCTAAGCAACTCAAGATATCAAAGGAAGGTCTCCAGTATGCTGTGTGGATATACCATGAAGAACTTAAAGAGTGTCAAGAATAACATAGGATGTGAAGGTAGGGAGTTGCGATTTGCTTGGGTGGAAGGAATATCCATATCTAGGAGGTCACATTTACATTTAATTATCTAAGAATATAAATCCAAATTGGAAACAAAATAATCCAGGAACTATAAGCCTGCTTCATTTAAATATTTCTCCCCCTGACCCCATCCAGTGCAGTGGATAGAGTGTTGGGTCTGGAGTCAGGGAGACCCAAGTTCAAATTAGCCTTAGACACTTACTATGTGACCCTGGGCAAGTCACTTAATCTCTGTTTGTCTCAGTTTCTTCATCTGTAAAATGAAGCGATAATAATAGCACCTATCCCTCAGGGATCGAATGAAACGATATTTATAAGAGCACTTAGCCCAGTACCTAGAACTGTAGGTGCTATATCAATACTTATTCTCATCCCTTCCCCTTCTTTATTTGTATGTTTCCTAAAGACTCTATGAAATCACTTTTCAGATCAAGCCAAGCCAGTTGGTTTGCTCTTGAGAGACACATAGCCCTTTGTAAATACAATATAAATGTTAGTTATTTTTGTTATAGTAATAGTCGTAGTAGTAGTGGTTGTAGTAGTTGGTATTATTATTAATAGCATTACAGAGCATGAAATAGAAAAGAGAGAATGCTGATTTAACAAGTAATTCTAACAAATATTTATTTATATCACTCTTCTTAATTTGCAAAATACTTCTCTTATAACAACTCTGTTAAGTATTCAGTAAAAATATTATTTCCATATACAGATGAAGAAACTGAGGTTCAGAAAAGGTCATTGAGTTTCCCAAAGTCAGAGAGAGGGTAAATAGAAGAGCCATGTCCTCAGCCCAGAGCTTCTGATCCCAAATCCGGGTCTTTCCATTATACCGTGCTTCCTCTCAACCAACCACCTACTTACAATGCCACCATTAGGTAGACACTGTACACTACAAAAGAAGTAATAATGTAATTTGATCTTCATTCACCCACTGGTTCACCATCAGGTAAGGCACATGCACAAAGTGATTAGTGAGTAATACAACACATGAAGTAGGACTACACGCTGTTGTATTGAAGGAAAACACTGGATTGTTCTGACCTAGTCTTTCTCTATTGAATAGACTATCTAGTCACTAGCTATGCCTCATCCCCCATCTGGTACTCTATCCTCACTTACCTTTGTCTTTTCTGGACTTTCCCTTTTGTCCAAATCTGGAAATCTCTTCACTTGGAACAATCCAGGGCTTTCACTTTCCTATGTGATTGTGTCCTCACAGGTAGAAAATCAATCAGATGCAACATCCCTAGACTGCTCTAGAAACACTTAGCAGCTCTAATCAGGAAGGTACCTAATCTCTCTGATTTAAACAAGCAGGAACCCTCAGACATGGATCCAGGGATCCAATATACTTGTGAACTCTCTTTTCCTACTGTAGCCTAAAGACCTCTGGTGCCTGAGATTCCTTGACATCATTTCTAGTTACAACCCTTCTCTGGTTCCTTCCTATCCTACTTTAGAGGTGTTAAGTCCTGGCATCAGTATGAGGAATTCATGAGACTGCCCTTATTGTCACTGAATCGTACACTTTGGAGTTACTCCAGTTAAGCTGTATGGCCTTCAGTTTGGGGCCTTCTCTTTAACACGCAAAATCAAAGGTTCTATGTTTTTGGAACTGTCTGGTTCATTTTATTTTCTGGAAAGCTCCATTACAGTCCCCACAGCAATTAGCATAGTGCTTTGCACAGGGTAGGCCCTTCATAAATGTTTGAATAATACTGAAAACCATGACAGAATCCTAGGAAAGCAACAATTCATTCAAAAGGGGATGTAGCAGAGAGTGCTACACAGTGCAGTCAACATGCTGGTCTCAACTCCAGGGAGTCCTGAGTTCAAGTCATCTTGCTTCTGACATATAGTGGCTGTGTGATTGTTCAAGGCACTTATCCTCTCAGTGTGTCAGACAATTCTCTAAGATGATAAGTTACAGAGAATGTACCAATCCATATTGGTAGAGATAGTTCTTTACTTGGAACTCTCCTACCAAGAGAAGAACTCTCTCTACAAAAAAATCTGAAGTCTAGTTCCTGTTCTTAGTCTCTGACATGGTCTTTGACTCATACTGACATGGAGGAGGAAAATTACAAACCACTCTAGTACCTTTACTAAGAAAACCTCAGTGGGTTCATTAAGAGTCAGACACAACTGACATTGCTTCTTCAAACTCTTTCTGAATATTTCTTGAAGCTACCATACAGCAGAATTGTGGCCGTTTTCTGGTCTAATAAAAGAATCTGGAAAGATAAGGTTACTTTTCCTTCAGTCTGCAAGGGTACAGCATTAGTACCATAGAGGAGAACCAAGTTTTATTTTTACAGGACATTTGACTCCATTTAATATGATATTCTTATCAAAATGCTAGGAAAAGATGCCCTAACTTCTATATTATATCAGTGTACAACAGACTGGAGAGCTGCAAATCAACCTAGGCAAACCTATGAATGGAGGTAGTGGCTGAACAAACCCATTATTTAACATTTTTAACATTATTTAAAATAATTTAACATTATTTAACAATTTAACATTGTCACTGTTAAAATCTTTGTGATTCTCTCTCAGTTGTTCTTGTGCCTCGGATGACTTTTAATAGATCACTTCTTTCTGTTGACTGGAGCAGTTTGCTTCAGTGATTACAAGGCAGCCAAGAGTACAAAGACATGTGACTTTAGAGGAACAATTTCTCAATTTCCTCCTCTGGAAAAGGAGGGAGTTGGGCTAAATAGCTTATATGGATCCTAGCTATAAAATCCTAAAAATATTATCATCTCACATCTTTGAATTTGATCAGAATAAGTGGAAGTATAATATTTACTGTCTATGCTATTCATTGGACACATATTATTGCCTTATATTCTAAATTAGCTTTACATATGTACGTATCTTCCTTCTTCACCTGTATTGAACTCTTTGAGGATAAGCAGTGTCTTGTTTATCCCTGTATTCCCCTAACCCACCCCCATAGCCACTATCCCAGTGCTTTGCACAGGGTGAGTCTTTCATAAATGTTTCATTACTATAGGGATCCATGAGATGATTTCAGTCACTACAATCTATTGAAAGGAGGATATTGCTCCTACATGTAGAAGGCCATTTCCTCCCAAAGGGAAAACATCTGAAAGAGGGTATTAAGTAGAATTTTAAAAAGATTTGAAAGTTCTAGTATAGCTTATTTCTCTGGGGCAAGAGTCTGATCTTGAAAGCTTTCCCTTGTAATCCAGTGCCTAGCACAGAGCTTTGTATATAGAAAGTACTTATTAATTCTAGTTTCATTGCTGAATACTCATTGGGATCACAAATAGGGTGACTTGAAGAATACCATAAGATCCCAGAATCTCTGAGGCAGAAGGGACCTTAAGTGTCAGATACAACCTCCAACCAAAGCACAAGTTCCCTCTATTACATCTTTGATGAGTGAAGAGTCTTCTAGTCTCTTCTTTTTAAAATGTTTATTTTATTTTTAATTTATGGAATAAAACAAGCATTTCAATAACATAGTATAATAAAAATGCACATGAAATTGCAAATCTGTTATGTACAACTTGCTATTTATTTTAAACATATAATAAAGTCATCACGTAAATTTATTATTTTTCCCTTTTTTTCTTCCTTCACACCCACTCTAGAAATGGCTACTTTTAGATATAAATAGGTATTATATATATGTATATATACATATATATGTAAAATCATTTTATACATACTTCTATTTATTAGTTCTTTCTTTGGATGCTGAGAGTCCTTTAGTTAACGTGGGTATTTGTAATAATCCAAATGACTCCTTAAAACAATATTGCTGTTACTACGTGCTCATGTAGCTCTTCTTTTTTTCATGCAAGTCTGTCCATGTTTTTCTAAGATTTTCAAACTCATTTCTAATATCACAGTAGTATTCTATCACAACCCCATACCCCAACTTGTTTGGTCATCCCCCAATAATTAGGCATCCCCATTAGTGCATTTCAAAAATTTGGAAGACATCTAACAATGTCCCATCCCCAAGTCCTCCCTTTCCCAAGTCAACTTTTTCCAGGTTCTTCATCTGATCTCCAATGGTTCTGGCCTCTTGTCCCTTCACCGTTGCCTTCTCTGGGTACCTTCCATTTTATCTATGTCCTCCCCTAGATGCACTCAGAAATAAACAGAATTGTATATCTTCCTCCAGAAATCCTTTCTTGATTTATCCTCTCCAAGTCATCCTTACTTCAGGGGGCTTTTAATATGCAGGATATTTAACTGTTCTTAGCTAAAGTAGCAAGGAGCTCTGAGGGAGAGAAAGGAGACTATACATGCTAAGGGGGTCATACCACCACCACCACCACATACCCTCATACCCTCAGAGACATCTTGGAACTCTGCCCCTAGGAATCCCAGAAACCCCAGACCACTGACCTTGCTTGTAGACCAGCCCCTGAAGCCATCATCCAAGGAGCAACTATTATGGAGAAATGACCCACCACCATCCTCAGGACCATAAACATCAAATTACTGATCAATTGCCATCAATAAGCAGGTAGGCCTAGGAGCCAAGGGAATAACAGTGGTCTCTATCTTTTTCCCTCCCACCAAGACACTGGCCCTGCTTCTTTCTCATCTCTCACATCATTGTCCGGAAAAGCAAATCTTGTGGAGATGTAACCTGGTAATTTTCTCTACTGGTGCTCCAGTCTCCATGTCATCAACAGTCACAACTACTGAAGACTGGGAACAGAAAGTTCTTGATGCCAACATACTCAACACTGTCAAATGCTTCAATGTCAGAAATAGATGTGGTTTTATTAAAGGAAAGGATACTAAAGATGTGTTGTCATCTGCTTACCATTGTATCCTAAGAACCATTAAACAGTTGTATTGAACTTGCAGCTGAAAATTCATATACATACTCTCTCCACTTCTTAGACTATGAGCTTCCTGACAGTAGGTATTTTCTTACTTTACTATTTGCATTCCTAGCACAGTGCTTTGCATATTGGTAAGTGGTTAACACTTTTCTTTCATCTTCTGAGGGAGGATTTTGGGAGTGTTTACATACACCCACATACAATTATGGGTAGTATAGCCAATGATGTGATAGATTAAATTCAACTTCCTTAAGGATATTCAGTCCACTAGTTGGTGCAGTCAATAGTGTGCTGGATCTGAAGTCAGGAAGACTCCCTGAGTTCAAATCTGGCCTTAGACACTTATCAGCTATGGTTCCCTGGTGAGGTCACTTAACACTGTTTGCCTTAGTTTCCTCATCTGTAAGATGAACTGGAAAAGGAAAATGGAAAACCACTCTAGTATCTGCCAAGAAAACCCCAAATGGGGTCACAAAGAGTCAGACATGGCTGAAATGACTAAACCCTAACAATAAGGAGATGCTTAACAGAAGCACTAAGTGGGTCTCCAAAGCAAGCTCAGTGGGCTGAGAATAAGAAGACCTGAGTTCTAGTTCCAGCTTTACAATTTGCTAGCTCTGTGACCCTATACAAATCATTTAACTCTTCAAAATCTCAATTTCCTTGTCTATTAAATTGGGATAATAATACATACACCATATAGGAATAGAATGGAGATCTAATGAAACAATGAATTCTAAAGTGTTTTAAGGCATTATGAAAATAACAAATATTATTATGACCCACAAATTTGAAATTTTCATAATTTTGACTCACTATTTGGTTAGACCATCAAGGGAGAAGTAATATCTCCAGAGACTCCTAAATAAAATGCCTATATGGTACTCATTAGCAGCTTTCTGCTAATAATCTTACTTTAATGCTTTAGTGATGTGCAGTTTCTTCAGTGAGAACACTCTCTGCCCTCACATTAGGACACAACTCTTCAAAGACTTAGCAGAAGGTCTTTTGGGGTTTCTTTGTCTGAAAAAGTGCATCCAGACAACAAATCTCTCTGAGCTTGGCTAGGCAAGGTCTTTTCCAGATTGGTAGGAGCTGTCAGAACTTCCACTGCATTGGCACAGCCTTCAAGAACACAGGTCCCTGATGAGGCATCATAGTAGCAGCATAGGTTTCAATAAGCCATTAATACAGAGTAATCAGAATAATGTAAAGTGCCATTAAAGTTTTTGCGTTGGGGAGTGACATAGTCATGCCTGTTTTCAGGAATATTAATTTGACACCTGTGAGGAAAATGTATTGGAGGAAGAAACAAGAATCAGAGAGACCGATACTCTGCTTCAACAGTCCATGATGGGATATGGACATGCATTAGAGTAGTGACCATGAGTGAAGAAAATGCAAGAAGAGTGGATACAAACAATGAGAACAGAAAATGAATTGGATATGTAGGGTCAGGGGTGAGTCAAGAGTCAAGGTCAGAATGACTCCATGAAAGTGAACTTAGGTATTCAGAAAGATATAGCAACTACCAGCAACAGACATAGGAAAGTCTGGAGTAGGGACAACATAGAGATAACCAGTTCTTCATTGCATATGGTGGCTTGCATAGAGTTGATTTGCACTGAAATGTAAATAGGACATCTACGTGGAGATGTCCAGCAGGCAGTCAATGATATAGGTCTAAATATCCATATCTATTTCTCTATCTTCATCTATATATTTATCTATGTCATCTATCTTCAGCTCCCATTTCTCTCCTGAATATATTTACATGCATATGCATGTTCATATTTATACACACATACATTAATTGAGCACTTAGGAGCTTATGAGATCATCAAGAGATAATATGTTGAGAGTGTCAGTTATTGTATCTTTCTTATGTGATTTCTTATGCTGAAATAAAGCTTTCATGTAGAGAAAAAAAGATGAAATTAATTTGTGGAAGGCAGAGAGTATTGTTCCAGTTTAGTCCCTGAAAGGGGCAGAAAATTTTGTGTATAAAAACTTGCCAAAATTCTTGTGTGAAAAATATAGTTTTCCCATTTCCCGTAGATTGTTTAGGAACACTGGAAAGAAAAACTCAACCTCAGATGCATGGGATAAACTATGGTTGCTGTTCTTCGTTCCCGAAGAGGACCAAAATGACATCACCATGATAAAGTGAAGTTTCAATGTATAAAGCTGTGGCTGATCAGACCATCTCCGAATGCTCTATGACAGCTTGGACACAGATAGTCTGTGCGAACATTTGGGGTGGTTACTTTTCAAATTCGCACATCTAAAAAACCTGTTTGAAAGAAGTGAGATAAAACCTGGAAAGACTTGAATGAACTGATGCTGAGGGAAGTGAGCAGAAGCAGGGGAACATTGTACACAGTAACAGCCACAACGTCCGATGACTATCTTTGATAGACTTATCTCTTCTTAGCAATACAAGGATCCAAGACAATTCCAAAGGATTCATGATGGAAAATGCTGTTGACATCCAGAAAAAGAACTATGGAGTTTGAATGCAGATTGAAGCATAGTATTTTCTCTTTTTTTGTTTATTTGTTTCTTCTTTCTCGTGGTTTTTCCCATTGGTTCTAATTCTTCTTTACAACATGACTAATGTGAAAACTGGTTCAATATAAATGTAGATGTAGAGCCTATATCAATTTACATGTCATCTTGGGGTGGGGGAGGGGAGAGATGGGGAGAAAATTTGGAACTCAAAATCTTATGGAAGTGAGTGTTTGAAACTAAAAATAAATATACAAATATATTTAAAAAGTAGAGAGATGATTGAAACTTCAGGACATTGTAGTTTTTTGACTCATTTGCATGACTTTTATGGTGTGAGGTTAAAATTGGCAAAGTGGTAAATTAAATAACAATTTGGAAATCATACAAAGATTAAATAAGGATTATTAGCCTCACAATTGATAGGAAATTGCATTTGGTGAGTTTTGCCCTACTAGAGAAAGACTAGTCACTGATCATCAAGGAGTTCTGATTAGGGAAGGAGCAAGAACATTCAGCTGAGAAGAAACTGGGAATTTGTCAGTTGGAAGAAAAGTGATTTCTGTAGGATGTGAATTATTGCCCTCTTGTGCTAGCTAAGTGTCGGTCTGAAGAGGAAAAATGTGAGAAAGTTATTGAATTTTTCGAGGCAACAAAGTGTTTCAGTGGATAGAGCACTGGATCAGGAATTAAGAAGACCTGACTTCAAATGTGGCCTCAGATACTTACAACTGGGAGGTGGGTTCTGTTGTTATCCCTATTTTATAGTTGCAGAAATTGAGGCAAACAGAGATTAAGTGATTTTGCCAGGGTCACGCTGTTAGTAAATGTCTGAGGCTAGATTTGAATTCAGATCCTCCTAACTCCAGATCTAACACTCTATTCATTGTACCACTTAGCTGTGGGTAGTGGTAGAGATGCAAAAAAACCAAGCATCAGCAAAATACAGAATAAAAAAATTGAGAAGGAGACACGTAGGTCAAGTTTGTTGCTAGCTTGTAAATTTCTATTTATGTAATTGTCCTTTTTTAGTTCTTGTATGTTGAAATACTTGCATGGATAATTGCTAAGTTCATAATAAAAAGAAAACATTTAAAGCCTAAAAAAAAAGAGATAGAGCAAGGGGTGATAGTAGAGGAAAGGAACTTCCCTTTAGAAGATGGCTGACTCAGTGATTATTGAGTCCCTGCCTATAGTTATATCATGAGGAGACCCAGCCATACTACTCCCTCTCCAGTTTATCCTACAACCTGTACTACCTCCATGATGGTTGCCAGACCCTCCCTCCTCAAATACAGATGTTCTTCCCTACCCCTTTCAGCTCCCTTTTAATGTTCTCTATTCTCCTATCATAATATAAGTTTATTGAAAGAAGGGTTATTTTACTTTCTTATTTTTTTTATGCCCAGAGCTTAGCATAGCATCTGTCACATAATAGTTGTTGTTGAATTGTTTTAGTCATGTCTGACTCTCTGTGACCCCATTTGGGATTTTCTTGGCAAAGATACTGGAGTTATTTGCCATTTCCTTCTTCTCATTTTACAGATGTGGAACTGAGGCAAATAGTGTGAAGTGATTCATCCAGGGTCATGCAGCTAGTAAGTATCTGAGACTGGATTTGAAGTCAGGTCCTCCTGATTCCAGGCCTGGTGATCTATGCATTGTGCCACCTAGTTACATGATAAGCATTTAATAAATGCTCTGTCTGTAAGAGGTATATGCTATGTTCTGCCCATATTGGTCATGTCCACAGTCTCCTTTGCCCACCCTTCTCTATGAAAGATTTTGATTCTTTCCAGGATGGCGTAGCAGGACATTGAGGCTGGAGGATGACCACTCTATTCTCAGAGAAAGTGTCTGCCCTACTAAATATTGTCTGTCTACAGAAGATAATTTTAAAAATTATTTTATTTTTTTTCAGTGTTCTACAATCACTTCCATATATCTTAGATATTTTCCCCTCGCCTCCTCCTGTGCCCCTCTCCCCACTCCCTCCCTGAGACGGCATGCAATCTTATATAGGTTCTACAATACATTTTCACCTTAGTCACGTTGAATAGAAGAATTAAAATGAATGGGAGAAACCATAAAACAAAACAAAACATAATGCAAATGAAAATGGTCTGCTTCATTCTGCAATCCAGTTCTGTAGCTCTTTCTCTGGAAAGTCCATTGAGAATTTTTTAGGTCCTTGCATTGCTATGAAGGACAAAGTCTACTAGAAAAATTCCTTGCACACTGTGGTTGTTGCTGTGTACAAATTTCTCTAAAGGAGATAATTTTTAAGTTTAAGCTGAGTTCCTGATCACTCCAAGTTACATATCCAAAGATTGAGCCCATTCCCACTCAATCTTAGTTTCACAATGAACACATTTAACAAATAGCAAATAAACCCATTTATCTAAGCTAATAGCAAATCAAAATCAGCCAAAACATACTGATAAGAATATATAGAGTAAATACATTCTTCCACTAAGTATGATGTCTCATCTTAACTGAGGCAATAGCAGATTTCACCCAAATGGAAATTTCCTGGATTCCCTAGGGTAGCAATCTGGGTAGCTCTTCTACATGTCACATCCTTCCTAGAGTCTCCCTCTCTCTCAAAACTGGAAGTCACAAGACCAGAAGCTCTCTTCTTTCAAGGTCTTAGTATTTCTGCTCCTCATATAGACGTGGAGAGTTGAGTAATCAGTCTTCACCAATGAGAGCTTTATATATAAATGAATTTTGATTCTCAGGTTACTTATCTATCTATTAATCTATCTATCATCTATCTTCATCATTACCATCACCACCATCATCTATCTATTGTGACTGAATAAAAGAAATTAGGAGGAGAGGTGGTATGGAATGCAGCAATTGACTGGGACTGCTATCCTCTAAGGTCCTATAATGATGAAAAAGCTATATCATACAGTCCTTTCTCAAACAACAGGAAGGAACAGATTGAGCCAATAACATGATTAGGTCAGGCTTCTCAAGTGATAAATATCTGGCAAAAATGGCCGCAGGAATCTGCCTGAACTCATTCTCGACATCAGTTTCTTTATCTCCTGCTAAGATAGAGACAGATGAAACATACTTGGAAATTGAACACGGAACAGGCATTAGATTCCTGATCGGGTATAATGTCAGAGGCTTTGGCTCTAGATGAAGTCCTGGTAATCTGAATATATGATCCTAAACAGGATCCTGGGATGTGAGAGAATTACAGTCTGTGCTCAATGTCTATAGAGAATTGAGTGAGCACTGCTATTTATCTTAGATAGTTCAGTGACCCAGGGTGGAGGAGACAATGCTTCTTGTAGAAGCATTATTTCCTAGTCTGAAAAGCATTTCCAATTTAGTTCCCAAGAAAGAGCCAAGCTGGCGCCCTGGTCTCCTGTGTGTTGACGAAGAAAGGGAAAAAAGAAGATTGGGGGGAGAATTCTGGGTATCAGAAGTAGCCCCTTCTTACTTGGGCACCTGATAGTGGAAGAGGGCCAATTAGGTAGAGAAGGGACATGTTATCCTGTGCCTAAGCCTCCCTCCTAACATGAAAGACCCAGGCACATTTTGGTGTTTTTCTCATTTCTATGAGTCATTGTTCCCACTCAGACAATCTTGGAACTTCAGTATCCATCACCCCCACCTTCTACTGACTCTTCTTATAAGCACATAGGCTCAGAAGGCTCAAAGAATGAGGGAAACAAATATATCAGAGCCCACAGACAATAATAATATCCAACAATGAGCAATTCTCTACAGTCTTAGTCAGTTCTAGAGTAACTCTGGATAGGGCGCCAGCAGGAAGTACCCAAGAGTTATTCCCTTCCACCGCCCTGGGGATCTCTTCCAGGGGTCTTTATAGTTTTGCTTTTCCTGAAGCTCATAGCTCCAGCAGTTCCTCGCAGATGCCACTGCTCACTACACCCCACCAGTTCCCTTCCTGTCTGCAACCCATGATTCCTACAGTTCTCAGCTTCCAGCAGATAACAGGCAGATTTTATTTCCCAGGGGGCCAATTTACCTTTTCCAGAATTGGTGGCAGTCTGCATCACAGGTCATAAAAATTCAACTCTACCTCTAGAGTCTTTCTTATTATATAGCACTTCCACAAGCCTTGGTCTCTCACACAAGAGATTTCCCAGGGTATTAATGGAACCAAATTCTTCATGTATCTCACAAGCAAGTCTTTCTCCTTAATTTTGTTGGCTTAGGGAAACATTTTACAATTTAATGACCTTTCTCTCCCATCATAGAGTTGGTATACTTCTTTCCAACTCAGTATTCTTCTGTTGGTCTAGAGGCTTAGAGAATTTCTCAGTTCACTGGAAATAAGTGGGGATACTTAAAATTTATTCTCTTTTTTGGAAACGTAGACAAGTAGTAAGTTATATACTCCCTTGGAACTAATTCAGGACAGGGACAGAAAAGGTTTGGAATCTCTGATTTACAGATTTTAACATAGCATGTATGGGCATTTGTGCTTCCTTTGAGGAATCATTTGGACAATGATTCTGGGCTAAATAGAGTGCTATGAATCAAAAATATTGTGGACCCATTATGGACTTAGAAGCAAAATGTTCTGATTCGATAGAATAGAAAATACCTTCATACATTCTAATTTTTTGTTGTTCAGTTGTTTTAGTCATGTCCAACTCTTTGTGACCCCATTTGGGGTCTTTTTAGCAGATACCCGAGTGGTTTGCCATTTCCTTCTTCAGCAGATTTTACAGACAAGGAATTGGGGCAAGTAGGGTTAAGTGATCTGCCCAGGGTCACACAGTTAGTCAGTGTCTAAGGCCAAATTTGAACTCAGGAAGAGGAATCTTTCTGATTTCTGGCCCGGCACTCTATCCCTTGTACCACCCAGCTGCCCTCTATTCTACTTAGGACAGTATTATTCCCAAATATTCCCAAATTGGGGCAGGATTAGAGAACAGAACTTTCTAAAAGATTGTTTCAGATGATTATCTTCAGAGAATACTATAGAAACCAAATACTGTAGTGGGACAGTCGGCAATTATCTTGAGCACCAGAGATCCTTTTATCCATATATGCAATGTTTGGTGCCCAATAAATGTAAAATAAAACTGAAAATAATGAGCTTTCTCCCATTTGGACTACTATAAAAATGAGACCAAGTATTTTCTCTGTTCATTTTGATACTAATGGAAACATATGAAAAATATGACTATGTTGTTTATCCTGCATGGTTCAAGAATTTTTTCATGAATGTAAAATGACCTGAAATGTGAAAGGTTCATTATTTTGATTTATATCTTCTGAATCTGTGCTCAGTTAACGTTCATTTTTGGTTTTTATTCTTTCAATCTTTAGTACCATGCCTGTTTTGCCTGTTTCATTTCCTTCTACCCAACTCAATCTGGTCTGCCTCACCTACTCCATCAGTTGTTGGGTACTCAAGAAATGCAAATAATTTCAATGCTATCTTATGAAAAACTTAATTACAAAGGTTACATTTCCCATTCCAATTTAAATATAAATGCTTTTCAAATTATCTGTGGTTTTGAATGGGCCTTTCAACTAGGGGATTGCTGCCTGTATTAATTTTAATTCCTTCAGGCCATTTAAAGTCTACTCTTCTATGGAAAGGAACTTTTTTTAACCTCATGAATTAGATTAGTGAATCACCATTTATCATGGTGTCCCAAGGCTGAGGTTACAGGGACTGGAGAACTTCATCTGTTCTTGTCTTTTCCTTACCTAGAAAGTTTGGCCCTGGATACATTGCTCTGGGATTGCCTGTCTCCTTCATAATGGTGCTAGGCTCCTAGGGCTTCAATCCTGCTCCCACCTCAGATTCCTGGAGAACAGTTCTATTTTTGACTCTACTCTAAGGGATCCCATCCAGGATGGGGCAGGAAATTAAAAGGTATGCAGAGGCCTGAGGGGCAGGTTAGCTCCCTTAAGCATATCCTTGGAATTCTACTGAAACGTATCATCATGGTTAATAGGAACCAGTTAGATTATATGCCTCTGCTGTGAAGCTGATAGACAGTGGAGTGGGGAAGGGCCCTTCCATCACATATCCCCAAAAGGTTGCTAGAACATAATCTCATCTGGAAGTTTAGAAGTTATCTAGTCCAACTTAATTCCGAATTCAAGAATCCCTTTCAGAGAGTTACTAAAAGATGTCTGTCTAGACTTTGTTTAAATAATCTCAGGGACAAGGAGCACACAGTATGGTCCTTTGTTGGGAGCACTAATGGTTTGTATTCAGCTGAAATTATCCCCTGGGACTTCCAAACTTCCATCCTAATTCTACCATCTGGGCCATGTTAAATAAATCTCTCTCTTACACCAGAGCCCTTCATTATTTGAAACAACTAATAAATCTCCCTGTCCCTTTCTCTTTTCCAGGGGAAATACTACCAGTTCCTTTAATCATTTCTCATGTGACAGTTTTTAGACCCCTCTCCATTCTGGATAACATTCTGGATACACTTTAATTTGTCAATATCCCACCTAAAATGCAGCACCCAGAACTAAACAGAACCCAGAAGTTCTTCTAGTATGGTCTGATTAGCCCCAAAGTATGGTGACCATTACCTCCCTTGGTCTTGACAGAGTACTTTTTTTTAATGTAACCTAATATTACATTAGCTATTTTGGCAGTCATGCCACTCTGTTGACTCACAATGAATTTGAAATCACCTAAAACCTTTCCCAAATGTACTGTAATTGAGCTCCTTCCCAAACTTGGACTCTTCCATCTGTATTATGAAAAATGCTGCCTTGGGAATTTAACCTATTGGATGAGGGACTCTTAATCTTTTTTGTTTCTTAATCATGGGCCCTTTTAGTGAAGTTCATTGGACTTTGAGGAATAATGTTTTCAAATGTAGTAAGTAAAAATGTAGGATTACAAAGGAAACAATTATATTAAAATATGGCTATAAAATTTTATTAAAAAACTTCACATACACCAGGTTAAGAACCTTGTATAACTCTACTTCATCATAAATATTAATGCTATTTTTTTTCCTGAGCGAGTGGGAATTTTGCAAGTTTCCAGGGAGTCAAGTAAATGAGGATTAGTGACAGCATAAGTTTGAGAAGCACCCTGACTGCTCTGAATCATGGGGACAGGGTCAAGGTAGACCAAAATTGGCTATGAACCATTTATGGAGATCTGGATTTAGACTAGGAGAAGTCAAAGAGATTTATCCCACTCTACATATGCTCTACATATACATATATGAGGACATGCTCAGGGTAGAGTTGGAAGGTTAAATCATATAAGTTAAATCATTGGTTGGTTGGTTGTTCTTTTTTCTTAAAGAGGATCAAAAGGACCTCTCTATGTTAAATTCAAGTCACAGTGCTTCCAACTATGGTTTATCAGACCAATACAAGCTCAGAATGCTTTACCACACATTGTATACAAATAGTTCTTGTGAATGTTTAGGGTGGAATCTCTAAATTTGTGCATTTCATGTTTCTTTTGAGCTACTTAAATTCTGCTTTGCTCACACAGCACAGTACCTTCTTTGATGAGGGCATGTCATGCTGGGTGGTCCGAATCCAGAGTCTCCCATGTCACAAATCATTTCCAAAGTTCTTAAGAGAGACCTTGGGAGGGTCCTTGTATCACTTTTTCTGAACACCATGTGAGGTGCCCTATGTGAGTTCTTCATAAAATAGTCTTTTTGGCAAGCATACGTTTAGCATTTGAAAAATGTGGCCAGCCCATTGGCATTGCGCACTCTGCAGTGAAAGATAGGTAAAAATAGTAAAATAGAATGAGTGATGTGTTTTCATTCTTGTATTAATTGGATTTAAGTGAGGCAGAGTTGCATGAAGTCATTGACCTTATTTCTCTTCCAGAGTTATTGCAGTCCAGTGATGGGACAGAGTCAAGATGACTGTTGATGCCTGGAGATGCAGCGGATGACCTTGGTGTCTTCAATGTCTAAACAAGTTCTTAACTCTCCACAGTGTCTGTTTCAGCTGCCTGCATTACTCCTGGAACAAACTGTTCTCATCTGCCCAGTCTACCAGAGGAAGTCGTCACATGCTTGGGGTAGACATCCCCCTAACTCAATGTTTGAGACCTCTCATACCTCTCAATCTGTTTTTAACACATCTGAGGAAATGGTTTAGTAGGGTGTGGTCACCGTGTTTGCTACAGCTTCTTGAAGTCCATAGGTGAGAGTTAGGTGGATCAGGTGGGCAACAAAGGTGAAAAGCAGTCCTGAAAGGCGCTCGGGAGCCTTCACACCAGAGGTACTAGTCTTCCCTGAACATTCTACACCAGAGAACTGAATGGTAAATCTAGCAGTTCTTCCATATTTCAGTGCATGCCCAGCATGTAGGCTGTTGTGTCCCCCAGGTGAACTCGGATCTTGAAGACATGCTAAATCCTACACAGACACAGAACATCTGCTGCCTTGAGAACCTAGGCAGTTCTCCATGGACAACATTGCCTGTGTACTCCATCGCAAGGTTCGGCTACCCTCTTAATGAACAATGTATGAGATAGTAGGCAATTAGCCTTTTTGTTGGCAGTCAGCCATCTTTGTTTGGAAGGGTTTATTAGGTCTCTGTTCTGAGAAGAACTTTGGAATTTCACCCATGGAGAGGATGCTATGCCTGGGACCCCTTGCTCCCAATTCAGACCCTGAAAACTGTATCCCAGGATTCCCCAGCTGAAAAATTCAGGAGTTGGTGCTTCCCTGGATTGGTGATATTTTCTATTACCTCATATCTATATTAGTATTAGGATTTATTAGTTATTGTTGCTGTTGCCATAAACTGTCTAAATTGTGCATTTGCCTTTTCTGTAAATCAATAAAATATTCAGCTTCTTCTTCTTAAGTGTGTCTTATTGTAGGTGCGAATCTGAACCATAAATTTCCTTAATCGCACAAGAACACACTCTGAGTTGATTGTGTCTCAGGAACCATCCATTTCAAATCTAGATTCCTAATGGTAGAGAACTGGCAGCTTCTGAACTCCCTGCTCCAAATATATGTGTAACCAGGCATATCAATGATCTGTCTGGGACTATAATTCTTAGAATTCATGATTACGTTTCAGGGCCTTCACTGCCTGAAGGGAAATCATCAAAAAACATGGTTGTATATACACAGCAGGTTATGAGTGGAGAAGGAGGCCTCTAAGGTCCCTAAGTTGAATGACATCTCAAGTATAATGGCCAACTCTACCTTGGGGAAGTGTGGGAAAATGATAACAGAAGTTCTCATACAGCTGAGGAGAGGGAATCTTTTGATTATATCTAGAATTCAAGTTAATTCTGGACTGATTTGGGTGCACTTAGAGACAGGAAAGAAAATCCCTGATTCACATTCCCTCCTTGTATTGGCTACAAAGTTGGCTTACATGCATACACACACATGCACACATACACACACATACATGCACATGCATACACACATATATATATGGAAAGATTTTCATTGATGTTAGTTGATCTGCCAGTTTGAGTGATTTGGAGAGCTTCCATTAATTGCCTTTATCTTATCGGGAAATCAAAACCCTTGCAAAACAGTGATGGCAGTTAATTCTAACTGATATATTATAGCAAGCAAAGGGCTACAGAAGAGGATTGCACATGGTTAGGCACCAATCCAATTCAATCAATCCCTTGAGAAAAGCAGAGAGCGTAAGCAAGCCAGCAAAGCATATCTTTTGTAGTCAGTAGAAAAGGTTCTTGATTTTCAAAATCCTTTTTGAGTCTTCCATGGCCTGAGCCCATTGAATATTTATTTTGGATGTTTGGGATACAGAAGCCTTGATTTTTTATGTCTTTCCCTGATGGTAAGCATTGTTCTTCCTCATCTGAAAGGATGGGAGGAGACACCTGTTCACCAAGAAAGTAACTTTCTATGGTCTTATTTTTTTTCCCTTTTCTGGGCATTTTCCCAGCCAGTTACTTGACTTCTGAGTTTCCTTTCCACACCCACCTCACCTCCAGATCCACCCAGCCAGCCAGGCTTGGGGGTCTGAGATTCAAATGCTGCTCCCCAGCCTCAGGGCTTTGGGCGGGGCGGGACTGCTATTCAGTGTGAGATTAAGTTCAGGTGCTCAGGTGCGGGCAGGGCCACCACACAGAGCTCAGTTCCCTCAGGGGGTTTATGTGGAGACCTTCAACAATGGATCCAAGCTCCTGCCTGCTATGGGAGCCCTTGTGCACTGCTGCCTCTGCTGCTGCCTCCCGAGGGGGCCTGAGTTATGGGGACACCCTGCTCCCCTCTCGGCCAGCCAAAGAGACTCTCTCACTGACCTTTGGTGCCTGTATTGGAGGGACCTGTGGGGCTGCTGGAGATTCCATCCCTGAAGCCTGCTCAGATCTGCTCCCCTCACTGCTGCTGTGGCCAAGGCAGGGCTGGGCTCTGCTCCAGGTCCAGGGTGCGACGGACCTTTTGTGTCAGTTTTTCAGGGATCTCTGGAACAGAAATCTCCTCTGCTCCGTTGTTGTGTGGCTTCTGCTGCTCCAGAATTTGTTGGAAGTTCTTCTTTACAGGTATTTTATGGGCTGTGGGTTCGGAGCTATCATATGTGTATCTTTCTACTCCACCATCTTGGCTCCTCCCCCAGAAAAGGTTCTTAAGGACTGTCCAAAATACTTTGACCAAAGAGGAAAGAACCAGGAGCAATGCATGAAAATTGTGAAAAGCTGCAAAAAAATTGAGGTTTGATAAAAGGGAACTTCCTAACAATTAGAGCCAAAGTAGGATAGGCTGCCTCAGGAGATGGTGGGTTCCCCTTCACTAGAGGTCTTTAAGTAAAGGGTAAATCATCACTTGGGCATTTTGTGATGGATATTCTTTATGGTAAATGAGTTGGAATTGATGGCAACTGGAGCCCCTTCTAATTCTGAAATTCTGTGAAATGTGAATTTCTGCTAATTGCAAATAACATATATTGTGAGATTTCAAAAGAGCAATTGTCAGGGAACATTGGAATGTGGCAGTCAGGAACTTCCTGCAGAGATATATTAGTACCAATTCATTCTTTCTGATACAGTAGCTTCCTGAAGGAGACAAAAATGATTTGCCCCCATTCCCTTAGCTTTTGGTACACTTGCTACCAACAGAAGTGGGAGCATTTCATACAGATCTGTACATAGACTACCTGTTTCTCTGGGGTATCATCACCTTCACTCCACAAACCTTTAGCATGACACAGCATTATGGAAATATTGTCAATGATCAAGTTACACTCTCAGGGGACAGCTGCCTCTATCCAATGGAGAAAAAGAGAAACTGGAGCTAAGATGTTTGGAGAGTTATATTGCATATTATATGTCAATTTACAAATTTTACAACAATAAAGTATCTATTATATGCACATATATAGATATTTCTTATAATCTATTATCTATTACAATCAACTACAGTTATCATTTTGCAAAGGTTTTGACTTTCAAATGTGATAAAAGATGTTAATGAGATTTGGGTGGGCAGTTAATAGAAATTCTATAAATCATTCAAGCTGGCAGATCAGCCAACAGCAATGATGAATCCTCTTTCTCTCTGTAAGCCAATTTTGTGACCAATACTATGAAAGCTACATCAGTCATGATTTTTTCCTTTTTTTTCTTTTGCAGCTTAAAGGTTTTTATAATTCAATTTTATTTTTGACTTCTCCTTTTCCTCCCCTCTTCCATCCTTTAAAAAGGCAAGAAAAGTAGAAGACCTAACAAACAGGTAGTCATGAAAAGCAAATTTCATGTTCCCCTCCCCCCCCCCAAAAAGAGCAAGAAAAAGAAATAGAAGAAAATATGTTACAGTCTGGATCCATCATTTCTCTTTCTAGAATTGGGTAGCATGTTTCATCATGAGTCCTTGGAACTACATTTGCTCATGAATAATTTAAGTCTTTCAAAGTTGATTATACTTATTGCTTTTGTTATATAAATTGCTCTCCTGGTTCTGCTCACTTCATTTTGCATCAGTTCATATAAGTCTTCCCAGGTTTTCCTGAAACCATCCCCTTCATCATTTTTTGCAGCACAATAGAATTCCATCAAATTCATACACCATAACTCGTTAAGCCATTCCCCATTGATGGGCATTCCCTCAACCTCCAATTCTTTACCACCACAAATAGAGCTACTATAAATATTTTTGTACATATGGTCCTTTTTCTCTTTTCTTTGATCTCTTTGGGCTATAGATCTATTATGTGACCCAGTGATATCACTGGATCAAAGGACATATGCAGTTTAATAACTTTTTAGGCATAATTTCACATTGTTTTCTAAAGTTCATACCTGCACCAATGTATATTAGTATGTATTTTCTTGCATCCACTCTAGAATCTGCCATTTTCCTTATTTTCCATCTTAGCTAGTTTTACAGGTATGAGGTATTGTAGCTGTTGTTAAGTCATTTCAGTTATGCCTGACTCTCTATGACCCCATTTGAGGTTCTCTTGGCAAAGATACTGGAGTAGTTTTCCATTTCCTTCTTCAGTCCATTTTACAGATGAAGAACTGAGGCAAACAGTGTTAAATGACCTGCCCAAAGTCACACAGCTAGTAAGTGTCTGAGACTGGATTTTAATTCATATCTTCCTGACTTTTAGGTCAACGCTCTCTATCCACTGCACCATTTAGCTGCCTGAGAGAGGTAGTATGTCAGAGTTGTTTTAATTTGCATTTTCTCTCAGTTAGTGACTTAAAGCTTTTTTTTAAAATATAGTTATTGGCAATGTTGATTTCCTCTGAAAACTATCAGCTCATATCCTTTGACTATTTATCAAATAGGGAATGGCTCTTATTCTTGTAATTTTAACTGTTTCCTATATATTTTAGAAGTAAGACCTTTATCAGAGAAATTTGCTACAAAGATTCCCCCCCCACCCCAATTTTCTGTTTTCCTTCTAATTTTAACTACACTGGTTTCTTTGTGCAAAAACTGTCAGAGATTTTTTCACTTTTTCGATAGCTGATTTGACTCCCTGAGATCTTTCAGAAAATGGATTCCCTCTCCTGGCTTTGACTACACCTATCAGTAATTGCATCGTTCTTTTTCCAAATTATAATCCAAAGAGTACAAAATTACATCTACTTCCCTTCCTCTTTATTTCTTCCTTTCTCTTACTTCAGTTCCTTCTTTCTCTATTTCTTCCTTTCTTTCCTTTCTTTTTCTTTCATGTGTGTATATACACACATATGAGTATCCCATATATATGCATATATATGAGTGTGTGTATACATATATATATGTTGTATCTATATATAGATTATCTATGACACATAGGAGTATGGGGAAGATATTCTCTGTATTCTACAACAATCCAACAAGCAGAGAACCTGGGGAATTGTTTCTGTCCATGAATGACTCAGCAGTTTGTATTGTGTAATAATGAAAAAATCTAAGTGTCTTCAGAGCTAGAAAAACTGATGACTCAGGAGTGGTTAAGAAGAATTGAGTGCAAGCAAGAGGTGCCCATGCATGTCTCATTCTCTTTTCTTTCATGACTAGAAGGATGGAGCTCGGAATCACTTTTTAGAGTGGTGTCCCTCAGTTTGGCTAGATGCCCTTTTATAAGATCCTGAGCCATCTTGTCTTTCTGAAACAAAATGATTTTTATTCCACAGAGAATAGAAATAAAAATAAACAGTGGCAACACCAAAAGGAAGATACCTCTCTCCTACTCCTTGGAGAGGTGGGAGGCTATCAAAGCCAAATGTTGTATATGCTGTCCAGCATGATCAGTGGACCAGTTGGTTTTGAAGAACAATTTCTCTCTGCTTTTTTTTTTTTTGTTAGGAGGGAAGTTTTTCTGGGCGTGAGAGAGCAGAGAGAGAGGATATACATAAAAAAGGATTATTATGTAAAAATAAAGGGCATAATATGTCTTTTAAAAAAGTTTATGAGGCAATAATAAGATTTTAATGAATATCTGAGGCCATTTTTGTAGGTTCCATGTGGCAATGTAAATCACTACTCTTTCATTCTATGAGATCCCTGTCTCCCATTTTTACCCATAGACCCTTGGTAAAGAAACAATGCACTGAACTTCTACAAGATTTTCGGACATTCTGTCATGATGAATTTGGGTTGACCACCTATTCATCCCTCCTCAGTTTCCTTCTCATAGGAAACTCATTTTTGGGACTCGATGCCTATTTAAACTTACTGTATCTCTCCAAGGTCCTCAAATTGTCTCCCGCAATTTTGACAGGCTCCTATTAGGAAACAATTTTTAAAAATTCCATTCCCAAGAATCAAAATTGGGAGAATTTTGCTTAAAAATCACTTTCTAATAGGAACTCAGAGGGCTAAGACATTTTTAAAAATGTGATGCTATGAAAAGAGTTCTGGATTAGAAGTTTGGAAGACTTAAGTCCTAATTCTGGCTCCACCACTAATTAACCATGTGACCTTGGGCAATAAGTCATTTAATATCTGTGAGCCTCATTCTTTTGATCTGAGAATAAGGCAAAAAACAAGAACAGTTATATCTTCCTTGAAATCTTACGGGGTTAGTGTAAAGCTCAAAAAAGACATGAAGATGTACATGAAAATAAAGTATTTAATGTGTATGAAAACATTTTGCAAACTGCAAAATGCTATAAAATTGTAAGGTCTTATCATGTATTCTCTCAGTGAAACATTATAGCAATAACACAGGTCTTTCTCTTTTTCTTCTTTAAATGTAGACATGATATTTATATCTATTGGTTTCCCAAATGATTGTCTTCCCAAATGATTATCTCATGGTAATACCTCACTTATGGAGTATTTAGATTTTCAGTAAATCCAAGTATCCAGAACAGAGCTGAGAGCTAGGAATTAAGCAAAGAAAAATCTGAGCTGTCAAATATGTATGTAACAAAGCCCATTCACTAAAGCTCAAACACTTTTCTCATTACTGAGTCTCTCAAATCTTCAGAGTCTATTTTGTTTTCAGACAAAATTCTAATGAGCATAGTTATCCACTTTCCCAGCCAACAGTCGATGAGATATATACATTAGGAGAAGGTGGTTGCTAAATACTGGCACACACGTAGTAGTAAGAAGTGGCAAAAAGGAAGAAAACAAGACTGTATAGTTTTCCCTTCTACATTGTGACTTTCCCCATCACAGTTTCAATATATCGTGGGTTGGCACAAGAAATTAAATGGAAATTTTGGGGGAATTTTGTGGAAGTCTCAGATGACACATGAAGGCCAGCAGATGATGCAGAAAAAGTTTACAAACTCAGAAATGCATAAAATGTAAGTATAATATTACAGAATATCAACATATTTTATCTTTTAATACCATAATAATTCAGACTTCTCTGATTTAAAAAGAGGGCCAAAAATTTTTGCATGGATTTTCCAAATCATGGGAATGCCAGGCCCCTAATCTCTGCAATGTGGAAGAGATAAGTGTATATAGTAAAATAGTGAGATGACTGACAGCTTTTCAAGCTTAATATAATTTAATCTTATGGTCTAACCTATATACTACACCAAGAGCCAAGAAATTGGGAGCTGTATAGGCATAATGAGACTAAATTTGGGTTCAAAATTCCCTGGTGTTATTGGTATAAAGTGACCACTGATTAGTAAACCATATATACCTCAATTAATGAAATTCTCATTTAAAATATCAATCTTTATATTCATTTTTTCTTGAAAATAAAAAGAATGAGTTGTACCACCACTGAATTTTGTCTTTTATTTGGTTAAATATAAATTCCTGTGACCTATTAGATTCATTCTTAGGCTATCATGGCTTCACAGTCCCAAAAGAACAAGCCCATTTGGGCCATCAGCTTAAAAAACAATGAAATCAGTTATTTTGGTAAATTAAATAGAAATCATTTAGTCTAATGCTTTCATTTTACCCTTTTGCACTCTCTTGCCATTTGCCAACCATGACAGAACTTTGAGCCTTTCTTTTGGACTTCCCATGGGATAGGAAGCACAGGGGACCAAAGAGTGATCATGAGAGATGAACTTTTTCAGTAAGTTGGCTACTCTGAGAGTTCTTAGATTCCTTATTCCCAGCTCTTGGAATAACCTTAGGCACAGATTCATTAAAAGGATTGGTATGAGACCTTTAGCTAATTGGTAGCAGAGACAGTAAGATCACAGAAATAGATTTAGATGGCATCTGTGAAAATGTACAGAACTGAGCTTCAGATGCTCTAGGTTCTAGCTTTGGTTCTGCCAAGAACTAGTTATACAACCTTGTAACCACCGCTGTTCCTTATGACACACATGCCTAGAGCTAAACCTCCCCTACTGATATATATTCTCTAAGACATTTCGGTTAACAAATGTGCCCTGGCTCTTTGATGAAAAGACATGCCCAGTTTGTCCCCATGTGCATCACTCCCACTCTCAGCCAGTAATAGGGGAATGTAAAAAGGAGGACTGGTCACTGATTCAGGAGGGAAGACACACTCAATAGACTTTAAAATAAATAATTGCACCCTTTTATGGTCCCTTGCTTGCCCTCTGCTATATTGGTCAGTACTCTGAGCCTTTCCCTTGGACTTCCCATGAGATAGGGAGCATAGAGTACCAAAGAATAATCATGAGAAATGGCCTTTATTATTGGGTTAGCTACTTTGGGAGTTCCTGGATTCCTTAGTTACCACTCCTTGAAGATGACTGCTTTCCAGAAGATAAAGGTCTTGGGTAAAGTTGCTAAGACAACGGATCTAAGGTGAGAGTAAAATGCCTGCTGATATTTTATATACTATCTGATACATGCTTATGTGTCTTTTGTATTTTACATATTTCTTTTGTGGTAAATAAATAGATATCCTGTACTTGACCTACTTTGTACATTGAGTTCCTTTCTGGGAGATCCCTGTTAATTCAATTTTGGGAAGACTCTAGATATGTTTCAAGCCTGTGCTTGGTTTGAGATATTTCCTCAGAATGGGGGTGGGGAGAGATGCAATGAGTAAAAAAAAATTCAAGAAATATCCAAGTCCACTCACTGGGGTCAGGCATTACCAAGGATTGAATCTGATCTTCATGTACTGGGACCCCATAGTGGTGCATCCCATGTCCACCAGCCTATGGTCTTTACATTGTTTCATCATCTGTAAATTTGGAGAAACTGAATGAATTATGTTAAATTATATTCCTTCCCTAAAAATCTATGTTTCTTTGCAATTTAGTATAACAACCTCCTCATCTCATGGGAAGTCCAAGGGACAGGCTCAGAGTGCTGACCAGTAAGACAGAGGACAAGCAAGAGAGCATAAAAGGGTGCAATTACTTGTTTTAGTCATTTGAGTTACAAGGTTACTCTTAGGTGACCCTCTGGTAGAACAACGAAATGGACATTTTTCACAGAAATGACCAAACTGACCAGTGGTATTCACATTGTGTAGTGAGTCAATAAATACTTATTAAGTGCTTAACTATGTGTCAGACACTGTGTTAAGGGATGGAAAAACAAAGATAATACCTGCTCTGAAAGAGCTCACCGTCTATTGGAAGAGACAACATGTAAAGTTACAAAAATAACTTATGTGCAAAAAACCTATAAATTAAAAATAATCAACGGCGGGAGGGTACTAGGATTAAGAAGGATAGACAAGGGTTTCCTGTAGAAGGTAAGATCTTATCTGGTACTTAATGGAAACCAGGGAAACCAAGAGGTGGAAATGAGAAGAGAGAGAACTCCAGCATGGGAGAAAGCCAATTAAAATGCTCTGAGTTGTGAGATGGAGTGTTTTATTGGAGGAACTGCAAGGAAATCGATGCCACTAAGTCACAGAATATATGGGGGGAGAAGTCTGGAAAGGTGTGGGGGGGGGCGGTAAGCAGGTTATAAAGGGATTTCAATGCCAGAGCATTTTACATTTGATTTTGAAAATGATAGGGAGCCAGTGGAATTTAGTGAGCAGGGAGGGAGGGTCATCATGGTAAAAACTATAATTTAAGAAGATCGCTTGGTAGCTGAGCGGACTAGAAGGAGAGAGACTTGTAGCAGAGGCTCCTGCAATAATCTAGGCACGAGCTGATAAAGACCTGCACCAGGGTGGTGATACTGTCAGAGGAGAGAAAGAGAAATATATGAGACAAATTACAAAGCAAAATTGACAGGCCTTAGAAACAGATTGGCTATGAAGGGTGAGTCATAAGACTGTATTTTATTATCCATAATCACGTATTTCAATCTTTTCTTTATATCAATACTTTTTCTAACACTGCTATCTCTGAAAACCCATCAAAACAACTGTTTGTTTTAGTGATTGACAAAAGAGTGACCTTAAAGTATGAAAGAAAAAGACAAAAGTGATACAACCACAATTCCACAGGTTAATAATTATATATTATTTATTTATAATATATATTTTAGATAATATACAACATTATTTAATATATTATACATAATTAATATTAGTTGCCAATGATATGAATACTGCTATATAATTTTACTATTATAGCTCATCAATTTAGACCTGAATGGAATCTTGGAAGGAAACCTACTCCACCTTCTTTATTTTAGAGATAAGGAAATTGTATCCCAGAGAGGGCATAAGATTTGTCCATGTCTTATAAATAGGAAGTGCTAGAACCTATATTGGAACCTAAGTTTGATGATTCCAACTCTTGCATTTCACACATTGCAAAGTCATCGATTAGCAAATACTAAGGGCTTATTTTGTGTTAGTTAGCTAGGTGGCACAGTGGATAGAGCACTAAGCCTGGAGTTAGGAAAACATGAATTCAGATCTGATCTCAGACACTCACTAGCTGTGTGATGCTGGGCAAGTCCCTTAACCTCTGTTTGCCTTAACACACTGGAGAAGGAAATGGCAAACCACTCCAACGTCTTTGCCAAGAAAACCTCATGGACAAGATGAACATGCTGTGGTCCGTGTGGTCATGAAGAGTTGGACACAACTGAATGACAGGCCAAAAATAAAACTGAAAACCAACCAAAGAAAAAGCAATCTCTGCTCTCAAGGAGTCCACAGTCTAATAGGGGTAATAATATTAATCATGTGAAGTCATGGTATTTAATTTAGATGTTATTTGTCTAGTTAGAAGCCCCCTTTTCCCTAAATTTTTATTATCAGCATTATTTGATCAGCGTAAACTGAAAAACATCAATTCATTTGATCATAAGGAGCTCCTTGACAAAGGACTCCTGCTATTTGACGTAAAATTCAGCAAAATTATATGTGAAAAAAATTTTAACCATCATCTTAGTAAAAGGGACCCCTTAGTAAAGAAGGAGCCACAGGTATATCTCACAGCTGTATCTATCAATAATAATAATATTAGAATGCATTGATTATCTTATCAAGAGCATCCAGTTTGATAGATGTAGAAGAAAAATAAACTATTGTACTCCGTGTGGCTCCAAATGACAAAGTCACAAAGGAAATGAAAAAGAAGCTTATGATCATAGAACAATCTTGAGAATTCAGTTCAGGGTAATGTGAGCCACAGAAAAAGAAAGCTTATTGAAAAAATCATGTACATTGTCTTTATTTAGTATAGTAGAGAAATCATGCACATGTTAAGATATTGTTTTACTTCTTGTTCATTAGTCTCTGCTAGTGGAGAAGGCTCTAAATGTTAAGAAAATACCCACTCAAAAGAGCTTACAAAAGTCTAATGATTAAAGTACAGAAAAAATGTAAAAGTAAAAGAAAAGTGCATGCAAAGATTTAAATTGTCTATGGTTGAAAAAATTCTAAACATCAATATTTCAAGGAGAAAAATGTAATCTTTAAAGGATAGATGACATTAAAGTAGAAGAAATGGAAACTATTTGATGCAAAGCTAAGTAGACATTGGATTAATATTATGATCATAAATATTATTCATCACATAGAACTAGGTAGAAGTATAAAAGTAGCGGAGAAAAGTTTAAAAGTTAGTAGAGAAGGGCAGTCAAGAGTTCTAGAATATAAACAAGTGTGGAATTATGTAGTTTCATGGAAAGAAACACAAATAAAATATGTGTGTAATGCACCTGTGTAGGAGAAAATATAATGAGTAATAATATATCATTTTGAAAAACCTGAATATATTTGAAATGTGGATGCATACATAGTTTGATTCTTGTATCTTGAGCCATGTCAAGTTGAGAGTTTTAGAATTATAAAGGTTAAGAGTATTTCACCTGAGACATAAAGTAGCAAGCAGTGCATAGAAACCAAGTTGTAGGTCCTTCAGTGAGGTTTATCCTACTAGAAATATTATAGAATACAAAGTTTCTAATTTCCTAAGAAGTCAAGGTATCAGCTGGATAGTTTAAACCTGATGGCTGATGGTCAGTGTGTGTGTGTGTGTGTGTGTGTGTGTGTGTGTGTGTGTGTGTGTGTGTGTGTGTGTGTGTGTGTGTGTGTGTGTGTGTCCTTCATGCCATCAGAGAAATGATGCTCTGATGATACGACTTGCACTTGACTTTGTTTTGAGTGAGGGAGGGTTGTGCAGGTCACCAGCCTCACTTCTCCTCCAGAGTCATCTGAATCCAGTGACCAGATATTCCTCAGGATGACTGGAGATGACCCAGGATGAGGCAATTGGGGTTAAGTGACTTGTCCAAGGTCACACAGCTAGTGAGTGTCAAGTGTCTGAGGTGAGATTTGAACTCAGGGCCTCCTGACTCCTGCACTGGTGCTCTATCCACTGCACCACCTAGCTGCCTGGATGTTCAGTGTAAACAATAGGAAGACACCGTCCATATTTTGATGCGAGACTCCTTGGAACATCAAATATTTCATCAAGCTGCCCACTAGTATCAATCTCTCCAGCATGGAAATTCTCATTGAATCCTGCCTTTCTTCAATGATCTTGTTATACCCTAAATCAGAGGTGGGGAACCTGCGCCTTGCCACCTGTGGCCTTCTAGGTCCTTGGGTGTGGTCTTTTGAGTGAGTTCAAGTTTCACAGAACAAATCTTTCTATTAAGGGTATTTGTTCTGTGAAGTTGCAATTCAGTCAAAGGGCAGCACTTGAGGACCTAGAGGGTCACAGGTGGCCTTGAGATCACAAGTTCCCCACCCCCGCTCTAAATCATATAGTTATTCGTGTACATGTATTTATTAGATTTAAACTCTTCAGAACAGGAACTATATCTTATCCATGTTTGTGTCCTTCACAATGACTGTCAGTGTCATGCACAGAGTAGGTATTTAATAAATGTTTGTTGAATAGATTTGTCTAAACTTTATAGAAATATGTGGACTAAAGGTAATTTTGATAGGTTAGGAACAAAAGTGTATTGGAGGATAAGGTGGGTGATCCATCACACATATGCTAAAGAATGGGAAATGAGGTCATTTGGTTGATCCTACCAGTCTCTGATTTCCATCTTTCTGATGCCGCCCCTCTAGGATCACAAAAATTAGGACTGGAAGGTTTCTTAGGTCACACAGTGCCCTCATTTACTTGGACAAAGAAGGTCTGAGTTCGAATACTGACATACATACTACTAGTTGCATGATCCCAAGAAAGACACTTCAGCTCTCTCAGCCTCATTTTCCTTTTCTATGAAATGATGATAACAATATTGTTTTGAGGATCAAATGAGTTAATAAATATACGTAAAACACTTTACAAACTTCAAAGATTTATATAAATGTTAGTTACCATTTATATCCTTACTTATTATTGTTGTACCTTACCTAGCTCCAAAAAATCCAGTTCAAGAACAATTGAATAAACACTTAATTTAGCAAATATTATGTTTAGGCCATTTAGAAGAAAAAGACAGAAAGAAAAACCCAGTTCCTTCCTTCAAGAAACTTATACTCTGATGGAAGGAGGAGGGGAGATAGCAGGTGCACAGGTAAGTAAATACACAGTCTATACGAACTAATTGAGAGAGAGAGAGAGAGAGAGAGAGAGAGAGAGAGAGAGAGAGAGAGAGGGGGGGAGGGAGAGAGAGAAAGAGAGAGAGAGAGAGATAGATAAAGAGAGAGAGAGAGAGAGATAGATAAAGAGAGAGAGAGAGAGAGAGAGAGAGAGAGAGAGAGAGAGAGAGAGAGAGAGAGAGAGAGAGAGAGAGAGAGAGAGAGAGCGCTAACAGTTGAGGAGGGAGAGGTTAGGAAAGGTCTAGTTTCAGGGTCGGAGTCTAAGCTGTGCTTTGAAAGAAGCTTTGGATCTTATAAAGTAGAGGAGAGGAAGGTGTGCATTGCAAGCAGCAGGGACAGTTTATGCAAAATTACATAGATAAGAGACGGAATGTCAACTGTGAGGAACAACAGAAAGGACGGCCCAGCTCCATGACAGAGTAGATAAAGTAAAGAATATACAATAAGTTTGAAAAGGTAGGTTGAGTTCAGGTCATCAGGGACTTTAAATGTCAAGCAGAGAAGTTTGAATTTGACCATAAAAATAATAGATCAAATGAGATAATATACAGAAAATGTTTTTCAAATATAGAAGAGCTATAAAATGTTAGCTACTGTTATTTTTAACTTTTATTATTAATAATAAAGAGCCATCGTAGTTTAATAACATGATCGGGTTTGTACTTTAGAATAGTATCTTGGCAGTTGTGTGGAGGATGGTGAGGAAGAGGATGCTTGAGACATGGAGTTAGGAGAGTGATGAGTTCCTGAACTTGGGTGGTGGCTATGTGAGTAGAGAGAAGAGGACAAATGTGACAGATGTCAAGATCATAATTGCAACATTTGACAGCCAATCAGATATGGGCAATGCCATGTTAAGGATGATTCCAAGACTTCAAACCTAGATTATTGGAAGGATGGTGAGGGTGCCTTTGAAATAAATACAAAAATTGAGAGAAGACAAGATTGAGGGAGTAAGATGGAAAATATGGGAAGGACTGGGATCAAGAGCAAAGGTGGAGGGCTTGTCTTTGGCAAAGAGAAGGGACAAAAAGCCTTCATCAGAGAATACATCAAGGGAAAAAGTGTATGATAAAGAGAAGCAGAGAGAAAGAGGGAATTTAAAGCAATGGTCTCTATTTCCTCATCAAAGTAGGAGGTTCAATCTTCTGCTGAGAGGAAGGGGTGTAGCAAGAAAATTGAGTAGAGAGGAAAGTTTGTAAGAGTCACTGTGGAAACTGGGGAAATAAATCAGGGATGAATTTAGAAAAAATGTCTTAGAGAAGAAGGGAATTCAAAAGGATTTTGTGAGAGTTTATAAAATTATACTCGCATGAACCTGGGCAATTAAAGAGAATAAAACTAAGGGACAGAGAAATAAATGTTACCAGAAACCTGAAATTGAGTTAGTCTCTTCCCAGGATACTGAATTTATCTCTGAGCTTTTTGACAATGGGCAAAAAGGGAAACCGGCTCGATTGTACAACTCTAGGAAGCATACAAATTAATCTAGAGAAGCAAACATTTTTCTTAGCACTACACAGAAAAAGAATTGTGTTCTTATATAAAAAGTGTTAATTAGGTAACACAATAAAAGTGTTAACTGTAGTTTTGCAAAAGATGAAGAAATGTCTTTCAAATGAATGTCTTTTTTATCTCCAAAAAAGCTGAAAGTATAACATTATATATTTTCTCAGTGAAAAGTTCCTGAGAAAAACTAAAATAATATAATTTAGATAGTTTGCTTTCTGATTTCCTAATCTAATATGGAGATAAAGCTTAAAGGACTTAAGAGAAGGGGAAAATAAGAATGTCTTAGGGTTTCTTACTGAAATATCAGAAGCTTCAAGCAAAGTTTAGGTGAATCCTAAATCACAGTACATTCATGACTGAAGTCCATGAAGATCTGATCTTCTGTGTCATTCACTTCAGATATGGAGAAAGGAGAATGGATCATGGTTTTCAATCTTTTTGGTCTCAGGACCTTTTTATACTCTCAAAAACTAGCGAGGTCTCCTTTGCTTTTCTTAAAATTATTTAGGACAACAGAAAATTTTTGTTTGTATGAGTTGTATTCATTGACTTTTAGCACATTAGAAATGAAAAGATAAGATTTAACAACACATCCATCTAAAATAACATACTACATATGAATACAAATGACATTTTAATGAAAAAAATTATTTTATAAAAAATTAATGAAAAGTTTTACATATTGTTGCAAATTTAATATCTGAATTAATTAACAGCTGGAATCTCATACCTGCTTCTGCATTTAATCTGTTGTGATATATTGTTGCAGTTCAAGCATATGAAGAAAATCTGGCCTGACGTAGACATGCAATTGGAAAGGAGAGTGTTTTAATAGGTAAATAATATCTTAGAATTATGATGAAAATAATTTTGATATTGTGGACCTCCTGAAAAGGCTTCAGGGCCCCCCAGGGGTCTGAGGATCATACTTTGAGAACCTCTGGATTAGATGGAAGTGCTAGCTCATTTTTGCATGAAGGTGAGTTCAGAGTGCTCTTGGGTAGAGAATATTTTCCCCAAAAGAGCTTATATTCTACTAAGATACAAGTGATGTTGGCAGCTAGGTGGCACAGTGGATAGAGTGTCAGGCCTGGAGTCAGGAAGATTCTTCTTCCTGAGTTCAAACCCAGCCTCAGACACTTACTAGCTATGTGACCCTGGGCAAGTCACTTAACCCTATTTGCCTCAGTTTCCTTAAATGTAAATTGAGCTGGAAAAGGAAATGGCAAGCCACTCTAATATCTTTACCAAGAAAAACCCAAATTAAGAGTTGGACATGACTGAAATAATCGAACAATACCACAAGTCAAGAAATTTAGGCTCTGCAACATAATGTATGGAAGATACATGTGATGTTAAATTGAAAAATGTTAAGGGCTAGCATTAATAACTGGCCTTCTTCACCACAAAAGAATTTCAGTTTAACCTCTATAAAGTGCCTAATTATGAGTAGGTCTTCATTGTGAATGGTCCTCTTGAATGAATTAGTGTCAAAATAGGGTCCTAAGGAACAGAAAACTTTAGATCAGTGTGAAAAAAAGACATATCATTTTTTTTTGTTTTTGTTTTTGGCTGGAAGACACATATCCAAATTAATCTGAAGTGGCTACAGTAAAATTTTCTACTTCATAGAATGCAGAGATCATAGTGGAATTTGGGGTGCTGCCCATGGTCCCCTCCCCTTTGAGTATTGCAGGAAGAAAGTACTGGGTAATTTGAATGCTCCAATCAATGGAGTATTGATAGTCATTGGACATTCTGGAACTAATTTGGCCGGGGGAACAGTTGAGGTTTCTGCCAAGTGTCTAGAAACATGGGAGGACAAATTCAGGTGTAGGCATGCCATCTAGGTGCAAGAGGAGACAAAACATCAAAAAATTCATTCTGATCCAACCTGGTATTGGGGAGGGAACTATTTGGAATAAGAGAAGCAGGGAATTTCCGGATCACTAGATGGGATTCTATTGGAGCTAAGCAGGTGGTATTATATAAAGGGAAAGCTAATAGAGGAGTTATGTGTTAGGCATGAATGAGGAGAGACCAGTCATTTAAAGGTAAGAAAAAGAAGCTCTGAAATGTAGTCATTTCTTCCCTCCAGGTCTAGGATGGGTCATAGAGTGAGACTTAACTTGAAGAACTTGACTTGTGACATGATACACTTGTGGATCTTTGTAGAAAAGAACAATAATTTGCTGGTAGGGGTGGAGACAGACATCTTCCTTGAGACCTGCAGAAGAGGATCCTTATATTCCTGCTGCTGGAGAGCTGCAGACAGTGTGATGGTGTATAGGATAGTGGAGGAACTACAACAAGAAACATTTATGAGGAAAGGTGATCCTAGGCTTTACAAAGACTGTGAAGAACCTCAGTAGGAGAAATATATGGGGAGCGAAACTGAAGAAGCCTGAACTGATCAATCAATCAATCAATGAACAATTAAGCATCTATGCCAGGCCTAGAGGCCTGTGGGCTACCCGAGTCTGCTTACCTCAGCTCCCGAGGTCTTCAGTTGGCCAAACCGGATGCTCGTATGAGAGAAAGGACGTTCCAGAGTCGAACAAGGGTTGAGCTTTATTTCAGGGTCTAGTTACAAGTGCAGGGGAATTCTTCCTTAGGAGGGAAAGAGAAAGATCTCCCAAGGAGGCAAAGATCTTACAATAAGAGATTGGAAGTAGAAGTACAAGCGGGGAGAGAGGGGGAGGGGAGAGAGGAGAGAGGAAAATGGGGAGCCTAGTAAGCTCACACGTGGCCCTCCGCCCAAGAGGCTTTTTCGGGCTTTCCTGGACCTACTTAAGCCCTCTGTCGCGTAGTTTACATATCAATATCGAGCCTGTTAGGAGACAACAGGTGTGTCCAATCCGGGACAGCCTCAAGAGCAGGGAGGCTCCACCCATCACGTATCTCCCGGGAAGAGGCGGAAATACCCAAGCTAGCCGAGCTAGCTCGGTCTGACCTTCTCGATTCCCTGCTGTTTTCCTGGGGGGCCTCGTAAGAACTCTAAGATTTAGAAGCTCCCACCTTTACCCGCCCGAGACCGTCCACACGGAATTGAACTTCCAACCTTCACACATCTACTTTGTGCTAGACACAGTGCTAAGTTCTAAAGATATAAATACAAAGAACAAAATAATTCAAATTCACAAGTTTGCATTCTAAAGGGGGAATGGTAAGGTTACATGGAAGTACATGCTGAATAAATATACATGTATTACCAGATAGTTAAGAAGGGAGAACACTAGCAGTTGAGGAGGTCTAGGAAGACTTTATTTTAAATATTAAATTTATTTTAGAAAAACATGGAAAGGTTTGCATGAAAATATGGAGAGTGAAATGAGCGGAACCAAGATGATATTGTATACAGTGATAACAATATTGTTTTAAGAACAACTTTAAGAAACTAAGTCATTTTGTCTATTGTAAATACCCAAATTAAATACAAAGGAGTCATGAAGAAGGACACTATCTGCATCCAGAAAAAGAACTGATATATAAAAGTATATATATAGAATGATTTTACATATGCATGCATGTATGTGTAGGTGTGTAAGTATATGTATATGTATATATGTATGTATATTTGCGTTTAATGGTAGCCATCCCTGTGACAATTGGGGGGGAGAAAAAAAGGAAAAAAAAAGAAATTTACATAACTTTATTGTTGTGGTTGTTTATCCTTCATTTAGGACCATCACATCAGGGAGGTGATGCCACAACATGCAAGTGAATTGGGTTTAAGTGAGGCAGGGCTATGCAAAGTCAGCAGCCTCACTTTCTCCTCTGGAGCCATCTGGGTCCAGTGGCCAGATATAGATCAGGACAGCTGGAGATGGCTCATGATGCAGTGGGGGACCTTGGCCTTTTCAAGCTAAGGTCTTTAACAGGTCTCAGTTTGATCAAGGCAACACCCCATTCAGTGATTAAGGCTTAATAAGAAATGAAGCAGAGAATGACCTCTTTACCTATCAAAAAAATTATATATTTAAAAGGAATAGAAAGTTGTACATAATTTACAATTTCATGTACAATCTTTTTTTCTACTGTGTTACGGAGATACTTGTTTTATTTCATAAATTAGAACTAAATTAAATTTTAAAAGATTCTCTCTAGGGAGCATCCACCAGCTGCCTGTCTTGTCAATTCTTGTCCCTCCAAATAGCTAGGCTAGAAGGAAGCCTGACTTGGGTCAAGATCGACCTAAGGGTAACATGACATAAATGTGACTTGTGATTACTATTAAAATATGGAAATCACTCTGGTTCTTCCACCCCTGCATGTCTAGGAAATTTCCTGTTCTTTCTCAACCAGTCACCACATCCGTAAGACTCAGACCAATGAAATCAAAGACCAGGCTCCTAACGAGAGGAAGAAGAGGATGCCCTCAGTATCTCTCATCAATGACTCTTTTAAAATCACCAGTATCTTCATAGTGGCTCAATAAAAAAGCAATACCATTCAAAAAGAAAGGAGAAAAATTGGTGGGCACTGGTTATACTAACATACACATTTCAAGAATAAAGTGAAACAGCAAAGAGCTTATCATTAAATAATAAAGAACACTGTCCCATTGGTTAGAGATATAAAGGGAAATTTACTTTAGATTTAGACTATATTTTGCCACATGGAATTATTAAATTGTGACCAAAAAGGGAGTTTGACCAGATGTTTTCTTCTTTGATTTAGGCCTAGAAAATGGCCCATTGGGAATCAATCTTCCCAATCCATATTTCCCATGGATGACTCTTTGGCTCTGTCAAGACTGAAAATCTCTTGAAAGTATTATATCAGCTAATGGATACTTAGAAAGTATAAAGTTCAGAAGGCTGTCACATTTGTTCCAGACGTCTGAAGATCGGTATGTACATTAGCAGGGGAAATCTATAGACTGGGCCATAGCAGGTCAGTCTTGTTTGGGAAGATGGATCAGGACCAGGAGGAAAAAAGTTCTATTTTGAATCAAGTTATTGAGAAACTAATGCTAGGACGTGAGTGACTACTCCACTTTTTATTTGATCAAAATGACTGTCAGCAGGCTGAATAAGAAAGAGTTAAGTGGTACAATGGATAGAACACTGGGTCTCAAGTCAGGAGGAACTGAGTCTGAATCTATCCTCGGATACTTGCTAGTTTTCTGACCCAGGACAAATCACTTACCCTCCGTTTGCTTAATTTTCCTCATCTGTAAAATGAGATTTTAATAAGATTCCAGGGTTATTGTGAGGATAAAATGAAACGATATTTGTGAAGTGCTTTGCCAGCCTTAAAACACTAAAGAAATGCTAACTGGAATAAAAACACCCTCAAAGGAATGCGGATGTATGATGGTTATTGGATCCATGCCCACAGGTAGAGTAAAATTCTCAGTTGGAAGATGAGCAGGTAGAGGGATTTATTGGGGAGTTTGGTTGGTGAAAATATTGTCAGATGATATTCTGAGTGGGGAGAAATTGGTGTTGGAAGGTTTGTAATAAAATGCCTCAAGCCTACCTATGATAACCTATCTTTAGGGAGGTATTTTAAATTTATTTAATTAATATTTAAAAAGCAAAAATCCAACCATCACCACATCATGATTTCAATCAGAAATTTCCTTCTGAATAAATAACTAAATAATACTAATAACACATGATAAATAACACAAACATAGAATCTATGTACCTATATAAAGCCACTATCTTTTGATATAAAAATAAGAGCAATATTTACAATGATTTTATAAAACAACAGCCACAGTCATTGGCTTCTTAGTTAAACTGCTAGAGTTTAAAAGATTCTAGAATTAGAGAATTAGGAAGGGATGGCAGATGTCATTCAGTTCTGTTTCCCATAAATTTAAACTTAACTCTATTTGACTCAGTTTCCTCATATGTAAAGTGAGCTGGAAAAGGAAATGGCAATCTGCTCCACTATTTTTACCAAGAAAACCCCAAATAGGGTCACCAAGAGTTGGACACAGCTGAATGACTGAATATCACCACCGCCACAACCACTGCTATTGTTACTTTTACTGTTATTATCACTATTATTACTATACCCATTACTGTTATGACTATTACCACTACTATTACTGCTACTACTACTATTACTATTACTATGACAGCTATTATTACTGCTACTTCTACTGCCGCTACTACTCCTATTACTATTGCTACTCTTATTACTACAGTGTCACCTGGCTTTCTCTGACTGAACAAGTCAAAGCCCTCTTTCCTATGATATAGCCCTTCATATACTTGAATATGGAGATCATACTCTCTCCTAAAACTTCCCTTCTTCAGCCTAAACATCTCTATCTCTTCATATGACATGATCTCTAGTTCCTTCACCATTCTGGTCCAGCTTCTTTGGATGCTGTCAAAGTAGTCATTTTTTTTTTCCCAAAAAGCATGGCATTCAGCACTAAATGAATGTAGTTGATAAGAACAAAGATAGCAGTACGTCACCTCTCTCATTCCAAAAACTGACTCAACACTAGCTAGGCTGATCACGTTGAGCTTCTAGTCTACTAAAATCCCTATGTCTTCTCCATAAGAACAGTGGCCTAACTCTGTCTCCATCAGTCTGTCCTTGTGAAGTTCATTTCTAAACCTAACTATAAAGTTTTACATTTATCCCTATTATATTTTACCTTATTAGATTTGGACCATATCTAGCTTGTCAAATTCTTTCTATAACTTAACTTTGTGATTTAACATTAGATATGCCTTCCAGGTTTATATCACCCACAAACATACATATATTTTCTGTGTTTTCAAGAAAAGAAGGAAGGAAGAGAGGGAGGGAAAGAGTGAGAAGAAGAATATTTAAAAAAAAAATATTCTGTTAAGTAAAGGATCACTTAGAGCCAAGCAAGACTGGGAGCCAAGAGTAGAGACCCTTAGACTGTCACCTTCTCTGCTTTAAGGCCAAAAGCTACCATCAAGCAAACTAAGGCTACCTGTTCATTCAGTCTGGTGCATGCAAGCCAAGAACAGATTTTACATCAACAGAGAGAACTGAGAGGTGGAAGGGACCTCTGAGGTCCTATAGATGCAATCATACTTGAACAAACCGATAGCCCTATACTCAGCTCCCTGTTCACTATTCATATCATCCAGTTTCTGTTGAGGGCTAATAAAACTTTTCCCCATTTGCCCTTTCTTGATAGCAGAAGCCCATTTCAGGGCAGGGTCACCCAAACTTGGCAGCCTCAAATCTACCTTTCATATCTCCTTGCTCTCTTCTCCTTAGATTGATATAAGAGTAAAACAAAACAAAACACTTCAATCCTGTTTTAAAGGTTAAAAAAGCCAATGTTTCAAAGGAGAGAACCTAAAGAAATTCTGTGACCTGGTCTTCCTTAAATTCACTGGGATCTTTTGGTATAATTTGTCCATGTCTTAATTCTCCTAAAATCTAATTACTGTGGAATAAATACTAAGCCTGGGATAAGAAACATTTTAATCTCACTTCTCTAGAAATTTTTCATCAGGCTAAAATAATTTACCAGATCACTAAGAATTCAAGGACTTAAAAGCTAGAAACTTTTCTTTCCATCAGGCACTTTAGATTATTCAGATAACCATAGCACTTAGTTTCACTTTCTTTAGGCAATTATAAGTTTATCTCACAAAGCATCCTTTTATAAGAATTATACAGTACTATAGCAAACAGGAGAGAATGATTTAAAGTGTGAGACAAACATTAATCTTTCTTAAGTACACCTGTGTGCAAGTAAATCTACTAAGTGCATCTATGTACTTCCATGTACTAATTGGATATTTCTACCTCTATGTACTACAGTCATCATAAACTCAATGTGTTCAAAACTGAACTTATTATTTCCACCCTCCCCAACCCTCCCCTCCTCCTGTTGCTGTTGAGGGCACCATCATCCTCCCAGTCACCCAGGCTTGCAACCTAGGTGAGATCCTAGACCTCTCATTCTCATCCTCCTCTATATACAAGCTATTGCCAAATCCTATTCATTTTCCTTTTGTAACATCTCTGGTATACACTTCCTTCTCCCCTCTGATACTGCCACCACTCTGATCCAAGCTGTCATCACCCATGAGCTTCTTGAGAAGAGGGTCTTTTTCCCCCTTTCTTTTTAATTCTGGTGCCTACCACAGTACATGGCACATAGTCATTTCATAAATGCTTGTTGACTGACTCGAGTAGGAAATGAGGAGCACATCTAGCACAGCAACCTTTTTCATAGTAGCTTATTAATAAATATCTGTTAATTTAATTTGATCTGATTTTAATAAAAGGAAATGGAAACAGCCCCTAATTTTTTTTCTTGGCCTATGATCAGACTAGGGTCCATGATTTTCTCAAATCCAACATGACATGTAAACACACTTACAGACCTGTTGCTTACCTGTGTAACTGTAATCCTTGTGTCAAAATATCTGTGATGATACAAAGCAACTGACTATAATCTGGGGGACTTCTGACTTCTTTGGTTTGTTATCCCCATTTGTAATCCTGGATATTTTACTAAAGACCCCAAGAAGGAATTCCTGTATTTCCTTTCTCCCCTTGAGCTCCTTCAAGGAATCCTCAGTTCTTTTCCTCTAGGCATGAGGAAATGTTGTTTACCTTTCCTTGTGTTTAATCTTCACCTTTAAAAAGTGTTCAACATCAATATCTGCTGGTTGGGGTATACTTATTTTGAATATAATTAGAAGAAGGAGGAAGAAAAAGAGGCAGAAGCAGTGACTTTCAAGTTTTACCAATAACTTTGAGATGATCTGGATATGTTAATGAACTAATCCTGGGGTAATACAGATAGGAGGTGGTCTGTTGCCCCCCCCCCCCCACAAAAACCTAGAAAAATGAGATATCAAATACCTTTCTGCCACCCCAGTCATCCTCCATCTCCATTGGGTCCATGCCACCTTGGGCTCCCAAGTCTAATTCACAGTTATGTGAGTGATATTCTCTGCCTCTCCCTCTTCCCATCCTCTTCCTCATACTCTCTTCCTTCCCTTCCCCCATTCCCCTATCCACAAGCTGAGACATTTGCCATTGTAGCCCTCTCTATTTTTTTTTGCCACTTGTCTCTGTGCCTTATTAAAGCATAATTGCCACTCTGTTTTCCGCTGCCAACTGTGGTCTTTCCTGGCAAGTACCCAAAGAATCAGCTGCACCTGCCTCCACTTCACAATTTCATAAATTATCTTCATCCCTATCCCTTCCTGTCTCATATAATTCTAATTTTTTTTACAGTTCATAACCTTTATTCTCCAGAGTAGAATGCTGGCTCTTCTCTTGAGGGAAAAGACCTTCATTTATGTCTTTGCACTTAACACCTTGTATTGTACATGGGGTGGGGTGGTTGAGAGGAGGAGGTGGGGAAGATGTCTAAATTTGTGATTGGTGTAGAGAATCTGGTGTGGAAATTTCCTATCAATGCAGATGAATAGCTGTTGTGTAACTTACAATCTTAAAGAGTTGTTTGAGGGCATTGAGAAGTTAAATGATTTGCCTCAGATCTCACAACCAGTATGTATGAGACAACCAAGTCTTCTTAACTCCAAGGCCAGTTTTCTATGGTAACACCATGTTGCTTTGCACACAGTATGTGTGTAATGTTTGTTTAAGTACTCATTTAATGTATTTAGTTGAATTTGTACGCATGTCTAAAGCATTCTGTGATAGAGTAAGTTTGGAAAGTTCTGAATAAGGGAAATTACAATTTTGGAATAGCACCTCAGAAGGTATTGGGAGGCAGAGTTTCTAAGATGAATTGACTTAGAAGGCAGCATACTAACTCTCTGACAGTTTATCACTCAGTTCATTGCCTTTGCGATGACTCTGTGTGTCATGTGATACAAAATATGTATTATCTTGTGGCAAGAAGTTGAAGAAAGAAGTGCTGGCAGAATAAGTCTCTTTTTAGAAGTGTTAAGATTGTATTTTTTCTAAAGAGTGGTTTTGCAAAGAAGATAGAGACCAGAGAATGAGGAAAAGAAGCATCTTCCTTCTCACCTCCATCTCGCCAAGCAGGCTTCCTCCATCTCTCACACTTTGAAAGCTATACAAAATGGTTTAAGTTACAGGAAGACCAAAAGGGTCCTGTTAAAAAAGGGTTGGAAATGAAAGTAGATTTGGGAGAGAAATAGATACAAGTTCTCAAAAACACATCTTAGGGCGATGGTGATTCTCATATTAGAATTAATATTGAATAAGTAGCATCAATAATTATATTGGGAATTATGGATATAGGTAAAGGATGAAGTGGATGGTTTGATAAAGCACAACTCCACAGCTCAGATAAATAGTCTAGGTGGCAGATGAGTCTGGGTGTTTTTGGAGGCACGTGGGGTTAATGACTTTGCCCAAGGTCACATGGCCAATAAACGTTTGAGTCTGCGTTTGAACTCAGAACTGACTCCAGGGTTGGTGCTCTATCCTTTGTACCACTTAGTTGCTCCAGTGGCAGATTAGTCTTGAGATAGCTACAGTGCATGAAGTGTTGGCCTTGGAGTCAGGAAGACTTGAGTTTAAATTCTGCCTCAGACACTTTTTAGTGACTCCGGGCAAGTGACTTAATCTCTCAGTCTTAGTTTTCTCATTTATAAAATGGGGATAAGACTAGTACTTACCTAACTGAGGATCAAATGATATTAAAAATTTTAAGTGCTTGGCAAACCTTAAAAGAGCTATTTAAATGGGAGTTATTGTCTGATACAGGGGTTAATTCCGTAATAGTAAAGCATGAGAGAATTCTAAAGAATGCTTTTTGCCTTATGCTATCTCACAAGTAGCAAATATGGTTTTTAATTACTGTAATTAATAACTGTAATAATTCTGCTGCATAGGGTTTGTGGAAATGTTCAGTCTGGAATATTGAGATGAATGTAAAGGATTCTGCCAGATCCTTCCAGTGAGTACACTATTCAGTGAAAATGTTACTCACTTTTGTAAACTACATTAAGTCTTAGGCAGCTACATGACACAAGGGATAGGAATCTGGTTCTGGATTCTGAAAGACGAGTTCCAATCTGGCCTTAGACACTTGCTCATCATGTGACCTTTGGTTAAATTACCGTTAGGTCGCTATCTCAGGTTCTGTTTGTCCCAGTTTCCTCATTTGTAAAATTGGAGTAATCAAAACACCAATACTAGGATTGTTGTGAAGATCAAGTGAAATATAAAGTACTCTGTAAACCCAACACATTATATAAATGCTAGCTATCATGGTTCCTATTGCACTGGGCATGTCTTTTATACCAATAAATGACTTCCTTGCATTAAATAGTGTCTGTATGATTCAAAGGAGTGGAGTGCACCTCCAAAAGTTCACTAGAATAATTCTGAAAGTTAACTATTAAGTCATCAGAATGCCACAACAACCTTTGGGAAAGGTCATCTAAATTATAGAAGCTCCTAGAAGGGGGAGACACAAGGGGCATCTAAGGCAAATGCATTACAGGAGAGAGTTATTTTAGAAGATGTTTTCCTATAAAAAGAAAGAAGCAAATTAGAGCAATCTGTCCAAAAAAATGTTTGCAAGAGAAGAAAATCAAAAACCAACGATGAAAATCATTACTTCTAAAGTAGCAAGTAGCTAGTCTGGAACCAAATGGACACATTAGGTTTTTTTTTATGGAAATTTAGGAAATATTCCTTTGACAAGCACAAATAAAAATAAAATGGTTATGTGTGCAACATTAGAGGACTATAAACAGGGGCATGAAATGAAAGTCCTAATACTACAGATTAAATAAGGAAGCAAAGGGACAAATGTTCAAACAATGCTGCTATTTCTTAAAGGAAAACGTTATCAGTTTTGAAAAAACTGAACTGGTGGACCCAAAGGTCAGAATTAAAATGTATAGAATTTATACATCTCTTGGGAACAAAAAAAATGACATTTCCTTCCTTTGAAATAAACAGTAAGTCATTTGGCAATCTATGGCAAATAGACTCAAAATTTTTGGAGGGGGAAATATTTTGGTTTTTGTTATTGTTTATTCATTTGTTGTTTTTACCTTTGAGAAATATTTCTATGTTAGAGAGTAAAGATGCAATTTTCAGCTCCATGTGTGGTCTTCTCAGGAATTTTTTCACCTTCACTTCTCTTTTACTGTATAGAAATAGCACCCAGTTCCTGCCTCTCCCTCCCTGTAAAAGAGGGAAAAGTACTCTCTTACATATAAAAATGATATGCCTCTGTGGCAGTGAGGTGGCTTTTGCAAAGTGAAAATTACCTGTATTTGCTGTTAAGTGTCATTTGTTTAAAATCAGTCATAAGTGGGATGGGGTGGTTCACTTTGAGCCAAGATGATAGGTAGCTTATGAAACAAAGAAGCAAGTCTTGGAGAGAATAGCTGCCCAGGAGAAAGATGTCCGTGTAATCATTAATTCAGATAATATTGTTAAAATTAATAATATTGTATGATCAACAAGGATTATGGTAAATAAGTCTGATTGGTCAGAAATACCCAAGTCAGTAGTTTCCTTCTGAATATTAAAACAACCATTCTAAACAAGAGCTTATAAATTTATGGTCTTGAGCTTCAAGTTTTCTTACTGAACTCCAGCTGCTAGAAACAAATTGAAGATTCATAAATCCTAAAAATTTATTGAATTATCTATGTGGAATATATCTCTGCATTAAGTCCACACTTATGGGGAAATGATCATGATTAATGTCAGAGAGAGACAATGATCTGGTGAAAGGCTGTCATTTTTTTTGTTACGCAGCTTTCTTGTCTTGGATCCCTTCTGCTTTCCTCAGGTAATGTGATCTATTGCGATTAAATAGTTGATCAGTTAGGACCTTCTCTTATATTTTGCCAGAAGAAAGATACTAGAGGTCCTCTGAAGGTAAAATGATTGTGTTACAAGTTTCAAGGACACATGAATGTGTCCTTGAACACAAGGACCACTCAACAAGGAGTTTGTAGATAAAACTGTTTCCAGTTTAAACCTACTCTCTTGACTTTTAGCAAGACATCTGAGCACTATATATGCCAGGGAAGTCACATCTTACCAAATGACTTTGCCCATTATGCAAAACTAACCCTTCCCCTTCCCACAAAGATCAAGGCAGAATGAAGCAAAAAAAAAAAAAGTAACATGAAAAGGAAAATTGAGAGAACCACCTGGAGACTGGGAAAGATTTTTTTTATAGTTTTTTAATTTTTTTATATCTTTTTATAGATTTTTTTATATCTATGGATTCAGGAGGCTCAGAAGCTCTAAAGTCGGAAGTTTCAACTGACCTAGACCTGGTATATTGCCCCACTTTGCATCTATGTACATCTCCTCCCTATTTCTCTGTCTGATTGCATTAGGGAGACAGGGGTTGCTTAGGTACTTTTCCATATCCTTCCCTTGACATGGCCAAGAAGTTGTACCTGGGGAATGTTTCCCTGACATTGGCACACAGTGCCCACCCTGAGCCAAGTCCCCAATATCCCTTTTGTGAATGGGTTGCCAGTCTGATCCAGGATCAGAAGAATTGTCTTTCGTCTCTAAGAGCATCAAGGTCTGAGGGAAGGGGTGTTTCTACCTTCATTTGCCTGGAACTGACAGAAGACTAGGGAAATCCTGATCCACCATAACCCAGCTTAACTGAGGGAAGGGGAGACATTCAACTTTCAGTCCCCACTATCTAAAATGAGTGCATCCTCAGTCTATCACAATGCTTAAAAGGGCATGTATCAGAGTTTTAGGCCTAACCAGAAATCTAGTTCCCCTAGACTGGAAATGAGTCTGGACCCCTAAAGTGGGATGTCAGTATGGTCTCTCCCATATAGTCTGAAAAACTTCCAGCTCCCCCAAAAGCTGAGAAGATTCTCTATCTTTCCCACTCCCTCCTCCAACCAGACCATAGAGACCTTGTAATCCCTCGACTATTTCTGCCCAAAACCAAAGATGTTCTACCCAGTATAATAATCCCAACTTATATCTTGGGTACTGCTACTACTCCCATCCCTGAACAGAACAACATGCAGCAAATTACAACTAAAAACCTTGCTACACAATAAAGAACATCTTTCACATAATAGACTTAATGTATTGTTGTTATTGTGGATCATCATTTGTTTTCAAAAAGGACCAGTGACTTCATGGGGTGATGTCTTGACTCTCAAATGAATTGTATTTAAGTGAGGCAGGATTGCACAAAGTCATCAGTTTCATTCTCTCTTCCAGAGTCATTGAAGTACAGTGCCAAGACAAAAGTCAAGATGACTAGTGATGGCCTGCGATCCAGTGTTTTAGATATCTGACCGGCCATTGGAACAAATTGTTCTCATCTATCCATTCCACCAGGAATGAGCTTCATCTACGTGGGACAGACATTCTCCTAACTCACGAACAGGATTCAGGTCCATCAATTACTCTCAACCTGGTTTAACCCATCTGCTGAGACAGTTTTGCCTGGATGTGACTGCTGTGCATGTTATAGCTTCTTGGAGCCACAAGTGAAAGTGGAATAAAGGGTGAAACCAAAGGGGAATGAGCAGTCCTGAAAAGGGCTTAGCAAGCCCTCATACCAGAGGTACTAGTCTTCTCTGAGCACCCCATGCACTCCATCTAATATATAAACATCTTCCAAATATCCAAGTTGAAATATCAGTAGATGGGATGAAGCACAAAAGGAAAAATTAAAACAGGTAATAGATATTGTCCAGCCTAATTGCAGTGGGCTGCCCGGGTCATCTTACCTATATCAGGTCTTTGGTGGCCAGCCAGATAAACGAACGAGAGAAGAGAACTCCAGAGTCAAACAGAAGTTGTAGGCTTTATTCCAGATCTTAGCTATGTATCAGTATGCAGGACGAGTTCTTCCCGAGGAGAAAGGAACCACACCCCTCTCAGTATGCAGGGCTAGTGCTCCCCGCAGGAGCCTCCTGTGGGAGCCCCCTTCTCCCTCCTGAGGAGCAAGGAAAAAGGAACCCTCAGGCTTTCCTGTCCCCATTTAAGCTCTCCCAGCTGCATAGTTTGCTCATGGACACTGTGCATGCTCTCAGCCCCTTAGCCAATTAACAACAGGTGTGCTCAGACCACAGACCAATCTCAAGGGTGGGATGCTCTCCCCAGCAAGTTTCCACTGAGAAGAGGTGGAACAATGAGATAGCTTGTGTATCACTCCTCAATTCCCAGCTGTTCCCTGGAGGGCCTCGTGAGAGCTCAGCGGTTTCAACAGCCCTCACCTTTACCTGACCTGAGACCTTTCACGTGAGACCGAGCTTACCTTAACAAGCTATATCAAAAGAATTAAAGAAGAACTCTAATGTACACAAGATAAAGCAACAACTACTAGGAGCACTACAAATTGACATCCAAAGTTTAAAACATTAATGGAAGCAACAAATAACAGAATTAATGAAATTATGGGGAAAGCAATACATAATGAAAATTAAATTGAAGAATAAACCAAGGAAATGAAAACTGGATATGTAAAATGAAATAATAGATATCTTTAGGAGGCAAAATTGGGAGTGACCTCGAATGCAAAAGTTGAATGGCTAAGTGATGATCAAGATGACATTTCTCTGAAATAATGGGAACAATGTAGTTTGAAAAAAGTATCTCATTCAGTACCCATAATAGAAGCAATATAAATGGTAGCTAATTCTCTTATCCCTCTCTCTGTCTCCTGCAACCAGGTTATATTTTTTTTATTACTATGTTCTTTAAAATGCCAACAAATATGATGATTTACTAATATAAGTAATAAAGAGAATTGCATGTGACGCTGAGAATTTCTATTATGTGCAACTTTTTTAGAAAAAGTATATATTCAAAGAAACAGTAATTCTAACAATGATCTGATTATCCTTGTACCCTTCTGAACTTTTTTCTGATCTCATGTATGTTTTTAAAATTTATTTTTATTTATTTCATTAAATATTTCCAAATTACATGTACAATTTTTTGACAGTAATTTACAAATTTTGATTCTCAAATATTCTCCCTCTGGCCCCTCACCCCTCCTTGAGAAGGCAAGTAATTTGATTTTGATTATATATGTGAGGACATGTTCCAAAAAAAAAGCCATGTTGCAAAAGAAAATACTAATTTAAACAATAAAAATAAAGAAGGGAAAAACTATGCTTCAATCTATATTCAGAGTTCATCAGTTCTCTCTCTAGAGATAGCATTTTTCATCATGAGCACTTTGGAATTGTCTTAAGTCACTGTATTGATCAAAGTAGCTAAGTCTTTCGCAGTTGATCATCCTTACAATGTTACTATTACTGTGTACAATGTTCTCCTGGTTCTGCTCACTTCACTTTGCATCAGTTTATATATTTTTCTATTTTTTTTGGAAACCATCCTGTTTATTATTTCATGTAATACAATAGTATTCCATCACAAATATATACCATAACTTGTTCAGCTATTCTCCAATTGATGGGCATCCCCTCAATTTTCAGTTCTCTGACACTGTAAAAAGTGCTGCTATAAATAATTTTTATACAAATAGGCCCTTTCTCTTTATTTTTTATCTCTTTAGGATTTAGACCTAGTAATTATATAGCTGAATCAAAGAGTATGCACAATTTATAGCCCTTTGGACATTGTTACAAACTGTTCTTCAGAAGGGTTGGACCTGTTCACAAAGTTTTTCCACACTGCCTCCAGTATTTATCATTTTCTTTTTCTGTCATGTTGGCCAATCTGATAGGTGTGAGGTGGTACTTCAGAGTTGTTTTAATTTACATTTCTCTAATTGATTTAGAACATTTTTATATGACTATATATAGCTTTGATGACTTCTCTTTGACCATTTGTGAATTGGGGAATGGCTCATTTTTTTTTATAAATTTGGTTAAATTTGCTATATATTTGAGAAATGAGACCTTTGCCAGAGAAACTTCCTGCAAACCCCTCCCCCTCCTCCAATTTCTTATTTTCTCTCTAATTTTGGCTGCAAAATTTTGCTTGTGCAAAAAGGTTTCTAATTTATATAACCAAATTTATGTATTTTATTTTGGAGAAAATGTGGGAAAATTGAGACACTAATGCATTGTTGTTGGAGTTGTAAAGTGATCCAACCATTCTGGAGAACAATTTGAAACTGCCCCAAGGGCAAGCAAACTGTACATACCCTCTGGTTCAGCAATGCCACTAAGTCTGTATCCTAAAGAGATCATAAAAAAGAGAAAAGGACCTATATGTACAAAAATATTTATAGCAGCTCTTTTTGTGTTGGCAAAGAATAGGAAATTTGGGGAATGTTCACCAACTGAGGAATGGCTGAAGAAGTTGTGGTATATAAATATAATGGAATTCTATTATGCTATAATACATGATGAGCATGCAGATTTCAGAAAAATCTGGAAAAACTTTCGGATGCAAAGTGAAACAAGCAGAACTAGGAGAACATTGTACACAGTAACTACAACATTGTGTGATGATCAACTATGCATGACTTAACTCTTCTTAGCAATACAATGAGCCAAGATAATTCCAAAGGACTCATGATGGAAATGTTATCCACATCCAGAGAAAGAACTCATGGAATCTGAATGCAGATGAAAGAATACTATTTTAACTTTTTTTCATGGTTTTTTCCTTTTGATCTGTTTCTTCTTTTACAATATGACTAATATGGAAATATACTTTATATGATTGCACATATAAAACCTATATCAAATTGTTTGCCATTTCAGGGTGGGGGGAGAAAATTTAGAACTTAAAATATTTTAAAATAAATGTTAAAAATTGTCTTTGCATGTAATTGGAAAAAATAAAATACTATTTTCTAAAAGAATTATCTGTTTTACTACCTGTAATCCCCTCTAACTCCTATTTGGTCATAAACTCTTTCCTTGTCTAAAGTTCTAACAGGTACATTTTCCCACATTCCTCCCCCCCCCCAATTTTCTTATAGTATCCCCATTTATGCCTAAATCATTTATCTATTTTGACCTTATCTTGGTGTGAGATCTTGGCCTATGCCTAGTTTCTGACAAACTGCTTTCTAGTTTTTTCCAGCTATCTTTGTCAAATGATGAGTTCTTACCCCAAAAGGTTGGATCTTTAGGTTTATCAAACACTAGATTACTATGGTCTTTTACAACTATGTATTGTGTACCTAACCTATTCCATTGATTCACCACTGCATTTCTTAAACATTATCAGCTTGTTTTGATGATATTACTACTTTGTCATATAGTTTGAAATCTGGAACTACTAGTCTGCTTTCCTTACTCTCTTGATTATCTTGACTTTTTGATCTTCTGGATGAATTTTGCTACAATGTTTTTTGCTCTATCAAATAATTCTTTGGTAGTTTGATTGGTATGGCATTAAATAAATGAATTAACTTATTTATGAAAGAGTAGATATGAAAAAGTAAATTAACTTTATTATATTGTTTTGACCTACCCATAAGTGATGAATATTTTTCCAATTGTCTATATCTGTCTTTATCTGTATGAGAAGTATTTTGTAATTGTCTTCATATAATCTCTAGGTCTCTCTTGGCAGGTAGACTCCCAAGTATTTTATATTGTCTATCAATATTTTAAATAGAATTTCTCTTTCTATTTCTTCCTGCTGAGTTTTGTTGGTTTATTTAGTACTTTGTAAGTTTATTGAATTTGTTAATTGTTTCAATGAGTTTTTTAAGTTGGCTCTCTAGGGTTCTCTAGATATAACATTATATCATCTGCAAAGAGTAATAGTTTTGTTTTCTCACTGCCTACTTTTATTCCTTTGATTTCTTTTTCTTGTCTTGTTGCCCTAGCTTATATTTCTAGTACAATATAGTGTGTGTGTGTGTTCATCCTTCATTGCCTAAGAAGACCATGCCATCAGAGAAATAATGACATGACTTACACTTGACTTTGTTTTGAGTGAGGGAAGGCTTGAGTACAATATTAAGTGTTGAGTACAACCCTGGAGATAATGGGCATCCTTTCTTCACTCCAGATCTTATTGAGGTTGTTATAGCTTGCATTTCTAGCACAATATTGAACAACAGTGGTGATAATGGAATCCTTGCTTCTGCTCTTGCTTTCGGATAGATACTATTAAACATTTTAAGAAAGACTCCATTGATTCCTATGCTTTCTAGTGTATTTAATAGGAATGGGTGCTGTATTTTGTTAAAGGCTTTTTCTGCATTTCTTGATATAATCATATGATTTTTCTTGTAAATATACATCCATTTGACTTAGATTGTCAGTTTTACTGGCATATAATTAAGCAAAATAGATCCTAAAAATTCTTTTAATTTTCTCTTCACATAAAATGAATCTACTCAATGGATATAGATACAAAAATGTATGTATCTTTTTGCACTTTGATGAAGTGGGTAACATCTTTTATTACTTCATGATGTTCCTACTTCCCAGGATGTTTTGAAATTGTCTTTTTCATAATTTTTAAGCAATAATATTTAATTATAATCATATATCACAATTTGTTCAGCCATTCCATAAAAGATAGATATTCCATTAGTTTCTAGTTCTTTCCTTTTCTTACCTTAATACTAACCTTTATCCTTATTTTCTTCCCTCTCAAAAGTTGTTTCCCATCCCCATTTGTTTCTCTGTGGAATCTGATGTATTGTAACACCAAACTCTGTGTGGGTACATGTGTGTTTGGGATTCCTTTGTCCTGTTTGGAAAAAAGTGCCATCTCTGCTGATCATCTGATGCAAATTCCCCCTCCCCTTCCTTCCAGGTTTGTATATCCTTCTTTTCATAATCCCCAATGATGAGAAGTAGTAAGTTATATACCTCCCTCCTCCTTTCTATACTAAATTATTCCTTCTACCTGCTTTTTCTTTTCCCTCTTAAAACCTTGAGAACAGAACAATGTTCAGGTTGAAGACCTTCAAGCTCTGAAGGGATTCTTGTTTTGTCTTATCATATTAAAATGTTAGCTTTTCATCATCATAGTAGACCCTTCCAAAAGCTTGAATAATGGCTTTTCTAGGTTTTCCTTAAGTTTTGTACTTATATTTCTTTTTTCATTTTTAACTTATGGAATAAAATAAGCATTTCCATAACATAGTACAAAGAAAAAGATGATTGTACAAGAAATTGCAAACTACTATGCATAACCTGCTGTTCCTTTCAAATATAAAACAAAAGTATTATGTAAATTTCCTTTTTCTTCCCTTTCCCACACTACTCTAGGGATGGCCACTATGAGATACAAATAGGTATATATTTGTAAAATTATTCTCTATATACCTCTATCACATCTTTCTCTGAATGAAGGTAGCATCTTCTTTCATATGTCATTTATAGTTAATCTGGGTATTTATAATAAACAAAATAATTTATTTGCTCAAAGTCCTTCTTAAAACAATATTGCTGTTCCTGTATATAATGTTCTCTTGGTTGTGCTAATTTTGCTCTTCATTATTTTATGCAAATCTTTTCATGTTTTTCTAAAATCATCGAGGGCATCATTTCTTATAGCACAGCAGTATTCCATCATAATCATATACCATAACTTGTTCAGTCATTCCCCAATTGATGGGTATACCTGTAATTTCCACTTCTTTGCTACCACAAAGAGAGCTGCCATAAACACTTTAGAACATGTAGGTTCTTTTCCTTTTTCCTTTTTCCTTTTCCTTTTCCTTTTAGACCAAGTAGCAATATTACTGGGTGAAAGGGTATAGGTAGCTTAATAACTCTTTGGGCAAAATTCCTCTTTATTCTCCAAAATGATTCCGTTGTTACACAATTCTACCAACAATGAGTGTGTCCCAATTTTTCCATATCCTCTTCAATATTTGTCACTTTCCCCTTCTCTTATCTTAACCAATCTGGTAGATGCAAAATGATACCTCAATGTTGTTTTAATCTGTATTTTTCTAATCAATAATAATATAGAGCATTTTATACTACTGTAAATTGTTTTGGTTTCTTCATTGGAAAACTGTACATATCCTTTCACCATTTATCAATTGGAAAATGACCCATCTTCTTGTATATTTGACAAAGTTCAAATATATTGAACTTTTATATATTTTAGATATGAGATCTTTATCTGATAAAGTATCTATAAAATTCCCCACCCACATTTTCTGCTTTCCTTCTAATCTTGGCCATATTTGTTTTATTTGTACAAAACTTTTTAAATTTAATGTAATTGAAGTCAGACATTTTATATTAAATTTTGTTTTCTACTTCTTTATATGTAAATTGTTCATTTATCTGTAAATCTAATAAGAAATATATTTCATGTTCTTGTAATTTTCTTGTAAAGTCTCTCTTTAGATATAGGTCATGTATGTATATTTTGACCTTATCTTGGTAAATGGTATGAGAAATTAGTCTATGCCCAGTTTCTGCAATACTGCTTTCCAGTTTTCCCAACAATTTTTTACCAAATAACAAGTTCTTATTCCAAAATCTTAAGTCTTTACACTTCTCCAAATGTGCTAATGTTTCAAAGTTTCTATTCAGTTCTAGTCTTTTCATCAGGAAAGCTTGAGAGTCTTTTATTCCATCAAGGACCCATCCTTCTCCCAGTCCATTTCCTCAGGTTTTGGGGGTAAATTGTCCTCAGTTTTATATCTATGTATTTTTTCCTTTTAGAATATTGTATTCAAAGAACTCTCATTTGTAGGAGATGCTCCCAAGTCTTGCATGATATTGACTGTCATTTTTTTGGCTAATTGAACTCTTTTTTGGATGCCTAGAGTATCTTTCCCTTTAATGTGGAAGCATTGATTATGACATTACTGGGAATTTTCCTTTTAGGATTTTTTTTAGGAGGTGATAAGTGAGTTCTTTTTATCTGTACATTGTCCTATGGTTCTAATAGATGTGGGCAGTTTTCTTTTGTGATTTCTTGAAATATAATTTCTAGGATTTGACTTTTAAGAAAATAATTGTTTCCATGAAATCCAATGATTCTTAAATTATTTTTACTTGATCTATTTTCCAGGTCCATTGTTTTTGATGTCAAATATCTTACATTTTCTTCTATTTTTCAAATAATCAGATTTTGTTCTAATATTCTTTGTGGTTTCATGGAGTTGACTGATTTTTGTCTGTTCTTTTATTTATTCTCCTTCCGCTTCTTTCTTTCAGAACTTTCATTTATTTATTCATTCATACACTCATTCATTTATTTTCTCTGGTTTCATTTCCTTAAGATATAAATGTAGTTTTTTACAGTAAATTTTTCTTCCATTGAGTATTTTCTTGAAGTGGTTAAGGAGTTAGGCTTTCCTTTTAGGTTAGATTTTTTTTAGTACTTCTGCATCCATTATAATTCTTTATCATGACATTTCTTTCTGCATGCCTATTTGGGGCTTTGTATCAAGGCCAGGCTTTGTCCCCTGCTGAACTTTTCAGTGGAATTGGTCAGCCTTGCTTGGTCACCTGTATTTTTGTGTTGACCTCCACTTCTGGGGGTTTGGCCTCCATGAATTTCTAAGGTTCAGAGTGTTCAGGGCTCTCTATGACATATTGGGACAGCATGTTAAGGTCTTCAGAACCCCTGCACCTGGGATGCCTTGATCTGAGAGCTCTTGTACCATATTTCTATCTTACCATGTCCATATAACTTCCTTCACATTCATTTCATAATTTCATGAATTAATTATTAATTCAGGAGCCCTATACTTGACCATAACCTATTTACCCTATGATTGGATCAGTAGGTTATTCTGTCTTCTCTTTAAGAGTTGAGATGGCTGAGTCTTCCTTCACTTAGGTTTAGCTCAGGATTTCACATCTCTAATTAACATTGCAGTCTGACCTAGATCTAGCCTGCATGGATCTAGGTGGTCAAGGCATTGTTAAAGTGTGAAGGGCTATTTTTGTGAATTAATAATTTTTGAAATTATGAAATGGGAGCAGGCAATCAGGTTCTTTGGGTATTTGCAGGGAAAGACCAATATTGGCAGTGAGAAATGTGGAGGCAATCGTATTTTAAGTAAACACAGAGGGTATGGGCACAAAAAGTCCATAAAGGGAGAGGTAAGCAGTGAAAGAGGGACAAAGGCAGACAGCATGGGAACAGGGGATGGGATGGTGCAGGCAGGCAGGCAGAATGGGGAAGCAGTTGAAAAAGGGGAGAAGTAGACAGTATCACTCAAATAACCACAGATTAGAGTTGCAAGTACTAGGCCACATGAACCCAGAGGACATAGAAGAATGCTTGGGGGACAGGAATTTGGGGTCTTGTTGTAGTTATTTTTTGGGGAAAACAGGCCAACCCCATTTGGTGCCACCTTAAGGTTAGTTCATTAACATATCCAAATCATCTCAAAGTTATAAAATTTCAAAGTAATCATCTCAAAGTTTTCAGCATTATTTTTTATGTTCTGCTGGTCTGGAGATGTAGAGGTCTGGAATTTGTCTGGAATTTACATACCACAGAACCAGAACCCTGACAGCAGTGTCTAAGATGACTTTTGCTGACTCAGCATATACTGAATTTTGGTCAATATATGATAAAATTTGTAAATTATACTCCATTTATCTTTGGGACAATTTGCACATGACTTCCAGGTTCACCTTTGCTGACTGCTTATAAACTTACTATACTGGCTAGAAGAAGGGAGAAGAGGTAGGAGGATGAGAACAAGATATGACTTTAACATACTTTGGCAGGTAGATTTCCTTCTTTTGCTCAAAAATATTTGCTTTTTGAATCCTCTCTCATGTTCTGCTGTGCACATGGCAGTGCTTTTCTTTTCTTATTTTTAATATGTTTTTGAAAAATAAAATAAAATGTTATCCAGTAAAAAAAAAAATCTGTTTTTATTTTCTGTCTTAAAAACCAACACTTTTTTTTAACTTCTATCAAGTTCTGATTGGATTCAATGGATGGTTTCACACCTGTTTTGATCCAATTGCTGTCTCCATCCCTTATCTATGCTTTCAAGTTACTGACACATTTGTTAGTTGACTTCCACTGCCTTCTCTGGGGCTCCTGTCTCCTGAAGGGAACAGTTCTTTCCTAGAATTCTACAACTTTATTTTGTATATACTTCATGTTTAATGTATTTACTTGAAATATATAATACATGTAATAGTACTATACAATAAATTTATATATTTACAGTGTATGTATAATTATGAAATATATAATTAATTTAATATCAAAAATATATTTGAAGTATAGAATATATTTACTATTCATATTGCCTATAATTTACACATAAAGCAATACTACAGAAAATTTCCAATCATTGTAAGAGAAAAGTCGTGTTATCTTACCCTCCAACACTGAGGAATCCTATTTGCTGGTGATGAATGACTTTTTTTTTTGGTAAGCTTATTTATGCTCGCAATTCTGCTGGGCTGACTGAAAAGTGTTTGCCAACCAAGTCCTCAGGCAAAATTATGAAGCACTGAGGCCCCAGCATCTGAGTCTGTTACTTGTCCCAAGCCAAGGACATACAGTTCCAGATCCATTGCTGTAGTTTATATCCTTGAAGTTCAAATTCATGTTTGATATAAAGCATTCTAACTCATCCAAAATATTGGGGCATTTAAGCTGCAGCTTGATCAGTTCTTTGGAGGTGTATGATTAAGGAAATTTATGGTTCGGATTCGCACCTACAATAAGACACACTTGAGAAAAAGAAGCTGGATATTTTATTGATTTACAGAAAAGGCAAATACGCAGGTTAGAGCAATAGCAGCAATAATTAATATATCCTAATGCTAATATAAGTAATATAGATATAAGAGGAAATAGAAAAATACCATCAATCCAGGGAGGCACCAACTCCTGAAGTTTCTCAGCTGGGGAATCCCGAGATACAGCTTTCAGGATCTGAATTGGGAGCAAGGGGTTGCAGGCAGAGTGTCCTCTCTATGGGTGAGATTTCAAAGTTCTCCTTGGAACAGAGACCTAATAAACCTTTCCAAACTACTTTGTCCATCGAGAGGGTAGCCAAACCTCATGATGGAGTATATATGCAATGTTCGTCATTGGAGAACTGGCTAGGTTCTCAAGGCAGCAGATGTTCCATGTTTGTGTAGGATTTATCATGTCTCCAAGGTCCGAGTTCACTTGAGAGACACAACAGCCTACATGCCAGGCCTGCACTGAAATATGGAAGAACTTCTAAGTCCATTAACCATTCAGGAGGGTATGGAAAAAATAAGAAACTTATTCATAGAAAACAGAGTAATAAAGGTCCTAATCTAATCGTCACTCCAGTATGCTACTTGGTATAATCACTTTATTGGACTAAGTCAGAGAAGCCTGGTTCTAGCTTGACTTATTCCACTAGTTAACTACTGTGTGATCTAAGGCAAGTCATTTCACTTCTCAATAGATTATGCTAGTCTATATGTATCATTTCATAATTTCAAAAATTATTAATTCACAAGATAGGCTGCCATATGTGTAAGTAAAATCACACTTTCCTTCATTAGTATTTAGAGATTAAGCTGAGATAGAACTTAAAGATATAGGGACATTACACTTTTAAACTACAAAGAGCATCAAGAAAAACAATTTTCAGAATCTTATAATTTATAAGTTAGGAAGGAAATCAAGAGACCATCTTGTTCAACTTGTATAATTCGTTTCTCTAATGAGAAACCCCTCCACGCTGTGGCTCTCAAGTCGTCATGAAGTCTCTGCTTGACAACCTCCAGTGAGGAGGAGGAGGACATCCCCGCCAGAGGCAATCCCCTCCACTTTTGCATAACTCTAATTGATAGGAAAGTATTCCCTCCATCAAGCCCAAATCTGTCTCTCTGAAATTCTTATCCTTTGCTCGTAGTTCTGCTTTCTGAGGTCAAACAAATCTAGTTTCTCTTTCATATAACTTGAAGGTAGCTGTTGTACTTCACCATAAGTCAATTCTTCACCAGACCTAAAATCATCTAATTCTTTCAATAGATTCCTATATGACACAATCTCCAAACACCTCATCATCTTGGTGCCTCTCCTGGAAATGATACAACTTGTCAGTTCTTCCTCCCTACTTCCTTACCCCCTTTCTCAACTTCTGCAAGGGCTAGTGGGGTTTTGACTTGGTAATCAAAAGAAGTAATGAGAAGTATTGTAGGGGAGGGAATGCTGCACAAAGGGTCAAGAACATATGCCAAGGCACAATTGCTGTGGCAAGCACCTCTTTCCCAGGTCCTGTCATTGAATCAGTCCACTCATCCTGTTCAGTGATGAGCTACTCCAGAAGATATGAGATGAGGTTGGGAATCCCTATCAATGATCAAAGAGTGTCAGAGTCATTATCTTAAAATGTGGTACAATGGATCACTCAGAGCCACAGGGTTTAAACCAACAGTACTTTTGCTAAAATAATATTCCAGGCAGAAGCATGCAGGTAGAATATTCTCAGGTAGAAGCAATTCTTAAGTTGGTTCTAAAAGAAGTCTGGGAGATATCAGCAAATAAAAGCCACGAGCAGGAAGGTTAAAAAAAAAGTCAGCAAGAATGTTCGCTGGGATCTCCTACTTAGAAAGCTCCCCTACTTAAGTCTCAAAGACTATTTTTACATTCACCTTGTCCAAAGGACAAGCTGGGTGTTAAATCAATACACCTAGGTGCAAAGTTAACCTCAACTGCCCCACATCCATACTACACTTCCTGGTTTGCAACAGTGCCATCTAGTCTTCTGGGAGTATGAAAAGTTAATTTTTCCCTCCCTAATTCCATGGATATCCTGACCCACCATATCCTGAGACTTGATTTCCGTGTTCTGATCCTGAATCTATCCCTGGTGATGTGAATCCCATATTCAGATTTCTTAAGTTATAGTGTTGGCACCTAATGACCAGTCCTACTTCAAGGGTGAGTTGAACAAATTGTGGGAAGTGTGTTGTTACACTCTTTGCTAAATCAAGGGAAGACTGTCTTAGAGTGTCCTAGAACTCCTGTTTTCAATTTGATTTTGTTTCGGGGACTTCTGGAGTCTGAGAGTGGTAGATTCAGAGCTGATTGGTAGGAGTTTTATTAGTCTTTATTTTTCAATAGTGTGGTATTTTTACTATTCCACTTATTGGTTTGCATTGAATAAACAGTACCACCACCATCACAACTTGTAGAGTATCCAAATATGTTTGTATGCTTCTGTTAGAATTGATTCAATTTTGCTGGTCACATGACAAATGTTTATTAACATGTAGGTAGTTCAAAGATAGAGGTTGGGGTTTCATCAGTTGGTGGGGGTTTAGAGCTAATTTTGTTTGAGTAAATCCTGCAATTCACACATAGTTAGTCTGTACTACCCTGTAGAGAGAGAATATTGGCCATCAAAGGTTGCTGATCTGAGAACCATAGTAAACATGGTCCTTACTCAGCAAGTGTGCCTTCAGAGTGTGAGTAAAACTCTGTGTGCATGTGTGTGTGTGTGTGTACGTGTGTGTGTGTGAAGGACTGCTTAGTGAATGACCACAAGTTTCCCCAAATACTTCCTCCTGTCTCCAGTCTTGTGAGGGGAAGAATATATTCATTCCAGCTCCTCTCAGCGACACACTGGCATGACAAGCTGGATGTTAGGCCAGTCTCTACAATACTGGCATTTAATTCCGTGTGTTTCTCATCATGGAAACTCTAGGCGACAATCTTTGTCATCATCAGTGAGGTTTAAATGGAATGATAGAAACCCCGGCCCCCCACTTTGGAGTGTGATGTTCTTTGGGAACCTGTTCTGTGAAATGTTCAATGTTCAAATCAGTGCTTTCTCCATCTACTGGCACCAGTCATTGGCATCATTTCTCTTCTCTGTCTCTCCTTATAGGTCTCTGACATTTTCATTCTGACATTTCTTCTCTTCAGCCCACCTGTGTTCATTCAACTTGTAAGAGTTCCTCCCTATCATTTCTAAACTTTCTGTTCTAAGGGTGCTTATGACCAAGTATCTAGTGACTGCTCACCTTGCTGAATCTGATATACCAACAGAGCCAATCTTTAGCACTGAAGTGTTGCCTGAGTGTAAATGAAGCATTTAGGGGAGAGTCATGAACTCTTATCAGGGAAGCAGATCATTTTAAGGGAAAGGATAGGAAAAGGAAAATAGGTCACATCACCTGCTATCTTCATTAACTCTCAAAATGTCCTACTTACTAAGACTGGGAGGGTGGGAAGAAATTGGGATGAATTTGGCTTAAATTTCGCCTTTACTCTTCCCTAGAAAATGTGGCAAGACACTGTGGAAACTACCCAAATGCTCATTTAATTCTGTAGAGAGACATTTTCTTCCTTCTTGGGGAGTAATATTAAATTGAGTACCTCATAACCTGGGTAATAAAATCCTTTTGTATAACTGCACATTGAGGGAAAACACTTTTCTTTGTTCAATATAGTCAAATTTTGGGAACATGACCATTTATAGACTGGAAAAAGCTCTATGGGTCTTGCCTAACTTTGGAAAAAAAATTTTAGGACCCTTCAAATATGATGACCAGTTAGTTCTCAGTAAAAAAAGAATAATAAACAAATTAGAAGGTACTGATGAGTTTAAAAAGCATTTAAACTTTGTTGATATAACTTTAAAGGAAGAGAAAAGAGATTGAATTCACTTTATCTTAGGCAGAAGTTTGTTCTATTTAGCTTGAATCAGACCTAAGCTAATATTAATGTTTTGTCTCAGTATGCTTTCAAATGGACACTTTTGGTTGATTTTGAATAGTTGTAAATGTTTCTTTGAACTCTCTACCACCTGGCTTTCTTCAAGTCAAAGTCCCACCTTCTACAAGCTTTTTTTGACCCACCCCACCTCAGTCCTAGTGCTTTCTTTCTATTATCTTAAACTTATCATTTATATATCTTGTTTGTACATAATTGTTTGCATGTTGTCTCTTGCATTAGACAATGAGATGAGCTCTTTGAGGGCAGGCGCTTTCCCACCCTTTCTTTGCCTCTCTCCAGCACTTTGCACATTTTCTTGCCCTTAAGTAAGCATTTTGAAATGCTTGTTGATTTGAGTTGACTTATTTTAAGCTATTTAATTTCATTTAATTCATAAGTTGAATGGTATTTTTCTCATTTATATATATTTATAGATGTATATTTATATAATTTATTATAAATATAATATGTACTGGAGGATTAATTTCTTTATACAATATTTACACATAGATGGTCATACCAGGATTACCAATAAGTATCCCATTTCCATGTTCATGAACTCTGAAATTCCTTTATCATAATTTTTTTTTAACATTTCATCATTCCATTTGTCTTACAATCCCATGATCCTATCCTTCATCCTCAAAATAACCCCTACTCCTTCCATCCCTTTGCCCTGGCTATACTCTTCCCTTAACCATCTTGATCCCTTGATGAACCAATTCAACTCTACTTTCCCATTTACTCTTGAGTCCCTTGCCAACTTCCTATCACCAATCTTGTTCCACCAAACTCCAGCCTTAGATCATTCCTATTATCATCTGCCATCACTCCTCTTCATGAGCTAACTAAAAAAATCACAAAACCATGTTGACCGAGTTTATTACAAATTTAAGTTACATAATATCAGTCAAGTCCTCACTGTATCAAGTCAGTCCTTTGCACCTCTGTAATTGATTCACTATTCCATTCACCACAACTGTTTTTCCAAACCTTTTTATCCCACCTCAAACCATCCAAGGTGTCCTCTCTCCTCACTTCCTCAGCTGAGAACTTTTTCTCATACTTAACTGAAAAAATTAAGGTCATTCACTGAGATCTCCCTTTTCTCTCTTTCTCATCTCACATCACCCAGATGCCTTCCCGTACTATGTGCTTTTACTCCTGTGTTGGGTGAAGAGATGGTCCTTTGTCTTGCCACATCAAACCTCTCTATGTGTACAATTAATTTAACTCCTTCCAGTATTCTCCAGATTTCTCCCTTTATCATCCCTATTCTTTCACAAATCTTCAGTATTTCCTTTTCTATTGGCTGATTTCCTATTGTCCACAAACATGACCATGTCTGCTTCATCTTTATCTTCAAAAATCCCTTTACTTGACCTGTCCATCCCTGATAGCTATTGTCTTATATATTTCCTCCCTTTTGTGGCCAAACTCCTTGAGAAGGGGTCTATCTAAGGGGTACAGTCTCTCTCTTTCCCTTTCACTCTCTTCTTAATTCTCTGTAGTCTGGCTTCTGATCCCATCATTCAACTGAAACTGCTTTCTCCAAAGTTACCAGTGATCTCTTAATCACTAAATCTAATGACCTTTTCTCAGTCTTCATTTTTCTTCACCTCTCTGAAGTCTTTGATATTTTCTATCATTTTTTTCTTAGATACTCTGTTTTCTGTATATACCCCATTCCCTCCTCTGAGACTGCCATCACCCTGGTGCACCTCACACTTGAACTAATGCAATAGTTTCATTTGCTTCCTTGCGTTAGGGTCTCTCTCCATTGGTCAGTCCTGACCTCAGCTGTCAAACTGATCTTCCTAAAAGATCTAAATATATCACCTCCCTACCTGACAAACTCCAGTGGCTCTCTATTGTTTGTCCTACAGAATTAAATTTTAAAATTCTGTTTAGTTTTTAAAGCTCTTTATAATCTGACCCCTTCTACCTTTCCAGTTTTCTTACATCTTATTCCTTTCCATATACATGAACCAGTGACTCTGGACTCATTATTCTATAAATAACATTCATAAGATCTCCTGACTAGAGGCATTTTCATTAACTGTCCTCCATATCTGGATTTCTCTCCCTCCTCACCTCTACCTCTTGGCTTCCCTCTCTCAGTCCTAGTGCTTGCCCTGTATTATCTCAAATCTTTCCTGTGTATATCTTGCTTGTACACAATTGTTTACATGTTGTCTCTTCCATTAGACTATGATCTCTTTGTGGGCAGGTCCTTTTCTCCCCATTTCTTTGCCTTTGCCCATAGTAGGCATTTGAAAATGCTTGTTGACTTATTTTAAGCCATTTAAATTCATTTGGTATTCAGTTCTTTCTAGCAATACAGAGAGGATAGAACTTTGTCTATCCTTGAAAGCTGTCTATGATTTTTTAGTTGATTATGAAATTCCAAAAGGAAAAAATAGTGTCTGATTATCCAAATTTATAGGATTAGCCCAGCATCTATAAATTTTATATTTAATAAATATTTGAATTACATTTTATGATTTGAGCTTTGAAGGATTCATCAATGCAGATATAAACACATACATACATGTATACGTATGTATGCATCTATATGTAGATACATATGTACATATAAATGTGTGTGTATATATATATATATATATATATATGTACATATCTATTCATTTCATGAGTTGCTATGGCCAAAAGAAACCAAGTTTGTCATCCATGACAGATACAGTCCATCGTTTGGCTATATTTGAAGCTTTTCCATTTTGGTAGAATCTGACCAAACTTCAACTTTGCTGGAGATGTGCTGGTATATGCTTTGAGAACCCAGACAGCTCCACATTGAACTTGAGGTACCTGAGCAGGATTTCATCCATAAGTATGACTGAATTTTATAATTTGTCAATATTAAAAATGCCTTATTAAAATGCAAATACCTCTGGGAAGTGTCACATTTTAAAATCATTATAAGCTAATTATTAACTAATTATCATTAGCTAACAGTTTAATTGTTAGTCTGTTTCTAAGAGATTGGGATAAAAATGAGATGCTCAAGGACTAGGAGTTGGACAATATAAAGGAACCTCTTCTAAGAAGCCATTGCTGATAGCTATTCCTCTTTACTCTGATATGTTGATACTAGTGCCACTTCTTTCGCTAGATTCCAGCTCTGCTTTGAACTTCTTACGTCAACATAGTGTGTGTTCGTCCTTCGTTGCTGAAGAAGACCATGCCATCAGAGAAATGATGACATGACTTGCACTTGACTTTGTTTTGAGTGAGAGAGGGCTGTGCAGGTCACCAGCCTCACTTCTCCTCCAGAGTCATCTGAATCCAGTGACCAGATATTCATCAGGATGGCTGGAGATGACCCAGAATTAGGCAATTGGGGTTAAGTGACTTGCCCAAGGTCACACAGCTAGTGAGGGTCAAGTATCTAAGGGGAGATTTGAACTCAGGTCCTCCTGACTCCTGCTGTATCTACTGCACCACTTAGCTGCTCCTCTGTCAACATTGGAGGCATGCCAGAAGCCCATGCAGGAAGGTGGCATAAGGTACTGAAAAAAGGGATGAATTTCAAGTCAAAGAATGAGAGTTTAGATTCTGGTTTAGTTTCTCAATCTGTATGACCTTGATCAAAGTAATTTTATTTCTCTGGGCCTGAGTTTCCTTGCTATCAGTAAAAGCAGAGAAAGGAAAGGTACAGAGTGTTGGATTTGGAATGAGGAAGACTGGGTTCAAATCCTTTCTACCTAGGCAAGTCAGCTTAACCTCAGAGCTCTCTTAACCAGGGGTGGGGAACTTGCCTCCTCGATGACACATGTGGACTATTAGGTCCTCAAGTGCGGCCCTTTGACTGAATCCAAACTTCACACAACATATCCCCTTAATAAAAGGATTTGCTCTGTAAAACTTGGACTCAGTCAAAAGGCCACACTTGAGGACCTAGAGGATCACATGTGGCCTTGAGGTTGAAGGTTCCCCACCCCTGCTGTCTTCACGCTCTAAGGATGGGTTTTCTCAATCTATCAATGGGATTATAAAAGTACTACTGATAATAGTAATACCAGTAGTAATATCTTATAGGGTTGCTGTGAGAGAATGTAAAAAAAACTTTTGCAGACTTTCAAGTATTATGCAAATATGAGTCATTACTATTATTTAATAATAACTGGAGAATTGGATTAGGTGAGTTCTAAGATTCCTTTCAGAGGTTTTAAAAGTTTTGATCCTATTAAGTTTGGACGTTTTTCATTCATCTGCTGAGTCTGTTCCTGCTTGACTAAAGGTATAAGTCCTGGTGGGGGGTAGGGTGGGTCGGAATTTAAATCGATGAATAGTTGTCGTAGATGATGATGTCGACCAGCATTTACATAGCCCTTTAAGATTTACAAAGCATTTTACAGATGTCTTATTCGAGCCTAACAACCACCCTGGGAGGTAGGTGCACTTATTATCTCATATTAAAGATGAGGAAACTGAGACTTAGTGTCTGAGGCCAGATCTTAACGATAATAACAGCTAATATTTACAAAGCCCTGTGCCAGGCAGTGTGCTAATTATTACCTCATTTGGTCATGCAAGTGCTATCATCACCCCCATTTTACAGATGATGAAACAGGCTAACAGAACTCAAGTGACTTGCCCAGGGTCACAGTGCTAATAAAAGTATATGAGGCTGGAATTTAATTTAGGTCTTACTAACTCCAGGACCAGCTGTCTACCAGATCCAAACGGATAAGACAGAGAGGTAAGGACTTGAGAAACTCAAATGTAGTACCAGAAAAAAAAATGGGGGGGAGCTGCAGGAAATTTTTCTTAACAACCTCCTGTTTCATTTACCCATTTGTATCTTCATTCAAGGGGTGTAACACTTTTAAATACTTAAACTCTATTTTGGTAATGTAATGCCTTAGAAATAAGCTGGGGGATGGGGGAGGGGAATGACAATGGGGAAAGGAGTGCTAACAGCCACAAGGGAATGACCCCTAGGAAAGCAAGAAAATCTTAGATATGTAGGCTCCAGAAGAAGCATTCACCAAAGCCCTTCCCACTAGTTTTACAATGAAGCAAATCAAATGTCCCCACGTAAACAAATCCAAGAGAAACCCACTAGGATCCTTAGGGGGGAAATAATGTAAAGTAGTTCACTTTTCAGATGCAGAAACTTAAGTTCACAGAAAGAGTACCATGCCTATTCACAGCTGGCATGTACATGTAGGTTTGAGGACTAGAATCCAGGTGTCTAAATTCGAATCAGCCTCTAAATTCAGGGTTTTCCCCCTTCTTTACACCATTCTGTTTCTTATAGGATCTTCCCAAAGAGGCTGCGAGCTCCCGAAGAATTTTCAGCATCAACACTAAATAACGCTAAGCATCACAAACCGAAGGGCCCAGATACTACAACTTGTGGTCCGTCCTTATGCAAATACACACGCAGGGCGGGGTGGATGAGAGTCAAGTCAAGACGCAACAGAAACAAAATTCTGGCCTTTGGCTCCGGGTGGGCATCCCGGAGAGGCAGCCGCGTCCTTCCCGAATCACAGCCAGTCTGGCTCATTACTGTGGATTAACACACGGGAGCACTCAGAAGCGGCGTCCTCTTCTTCCTTTCTCCTTTTCCAGGGATCTCGAGGGCCGTCATTTGACCAGCGTGAACTGCGTGGACATCGGCCGCTGGAGCCCCAAGGAGGTATCTTACTCCCACCCTTTTGCAAGGTGACATCCTAGCTGCTGCCCGCCCACCAGGAGAACCATGTCCCTGAGTGCCGCAAGGGAGCCGGTGGTGGCTCGAAGCCTCTCCTAACTTTGGCTCCCTGATGCGCGAGCCCTGTGCTCCCAGGGTTTGGAGGCAGCACCTGCCGCCGCCGGTCGCGCTTGCTCCCCCTGTTGCCCCCTGCCGCGCCTGACCCCGACGCCGGAACCCGACGGAGCGGTCCCGAGAGCGTCCAGACCGGCCGGCCAGGCTGTGCTTTGCTGCCCCAGCCCAGAGCCAGCCAGAAGGAGGAGGAGGAGGAGGAGGGGGAGGAGGACGGACAGCGACTGGGCCTGGGTGGCTCAAACGTCTGGGCACGTCCGAGCCGGGCACCAGAAACTTTGAGCCGCCCAGCGCCCGGATCCCGCCGCAGCTCCGGCCAGCCGGGGGAGGAGGGGCAGGCGGCAGCCCAGTCCAGGGCAGGAGCCCCGGCGCGGCCGGCCCCGAGCCCTCCGCGGCGGCTGTGCTGAAGCGTCTGGGGGCTGCCGGGCTCTGCGGGTGCTGCTGTGGGTGCCGCGGTCCCCCCCGCCGCCGCCGAGGGGCTCTGGGGGGAGGCGCAGACGGAGTCGGCGGCGGAGGAGGAGAAGGAGGAGAAGGAGGAGGGGAGCAAGGGGAGAGGGGGAGGAGAATGGAGCCCCGGGCGGCGGCGGAGCCCGAGCCCCCGCCCGCCTCCTCCGCCGCCTCCTCCTTCCAGGCCCGGCTCTGGAAGAACCTGCAGCTGGGGGGCAGCAAGAGCAAGGGCGGCGGGGGCGGGCGAGCGGGGCCGGGCCCCGGGCCCGAGAGCCGCACTGCGGGGACCCCGTCGCCCTCCCCGCCTCCGCCGGGGGGCAAGCGCGACGGGCTGGGAGGCAGCAGGTGGAGCGGCTTCAAGAAGCGGAAGCAGGTGCTGGACAGAGTCTTCTCCTCCTCCCAGCCCAACCTCTGCTGCTCCTCGGCCGAGCCCCTGGAACCGGGCGGCGGCGGCGGCGGCGGCGCGGAGCAAGGGTCCGCCCTGCGCCGCCGGATCCGGGAGCACCTGCTCCCGGCTGGGAAGGGGCCGGCGGCCGCGGCCGGAGCCACGCCGCCTGGCGGCCGCTCCCCGGACTCGGCGCCCTCCTCCTCCGCCTCCTCCCTGTCCTCCTCGCCTCAGCCGCCCCCTCGGGGGGAGCGGGCCGGCGATGAGGGCGCCAAGCGGCCGGGCCCCAGAGCCCACCTGTCCCACCAGAAGAGCTCCTCCCTGCCCGGCACCGCCTGCCTGCAGCAGCTTCTGGAGCCGCCGCCGCCCCCTTCTCAGCCCTCGGCCCCCGAGCAGGAGCCCGCCCCGTCCGAGACCGGGACCCCCGAGAAAGGCGAGGAACCGCGGGGCAGCGGCCAGGTGAGTCGGGCACGCCCACGGCCCGGTGGGGCTGGGCATCAGTATTCTTCTGGGACTGAAGGAGCGAGGGGTCCCGGAGTTAAGCTTGCTGAGACACTAGTGAGGAGACAGATACAAAGTTACCTCTGCCCTGATCGGGGTCCAACAAGTGATGGAGACGAGGAGAGCGGTGCCCCCTCCGTGCGTTCGCTGGGGATCTGTCCGTCCTGAACTGCCTTCAATGGCACGGATGACACTTGCCTCCCTAAATCATTTGATTGGCGAAAGTGGGGCTCTAGAAAAAGGGAATGTTACTCTGGGAAATGGGTCTTAAAGGCGGTGTCGGTGGGGTGCGGTGCGTTTTGAGGTTTTCTTAGAGGCGCAGTTTTCATTTGAAGCAGCTACCAAAAGAAAGGGGCTAGGAAGGGAGAGTTAGAGAATGTTATGAATGTGGTTAAAGTGCTGTCAAACGACTTGCAGTTTTGTATTTTAGCCATTTATTTCTTTTGCCTTCCCCCCCCCAAAAACCTCAGGTGTTACCTAACAGGTGCGACGTTAGCTTACTTTTGTTAAGCTTACTTTATCCAAGTTTCTGCAGTAACGTGTAGGGTTTTCCTATTTAAGCTTGTTCTTTTTTGTTTTTGTTTTTGTTTTTTTAAAGAATACATCACATTTGAAAACGAACCAAATACAACTTTCAGACTATTGGTCAGATACAGAAGACACTTTTTTTTTTTTTTTGACGAGAAGTGCACTTTTACCTTTGGGGGTATGATTTTGGTAGGCAGTCTTTCCAGTATTTCTTGGACGGTTCTTAATGTGAAAAAAGGTTAAATAGTTGAAAGTTTCCAGTGTTTTAGATACTTTTAGACAGTTTAATTCATTTGAGCTTTATAGTTACTGAAAAGTTAATGATAAAATAGATCAAGACAATAATTACACTGATTTGGATCATGTTTTACTAGGTGGGGCATCAGAGGAAGTTTTAATGTTGAAAAGTTTTTTTCTTCATTAGGTGAGCTGTTGGATTTTGTGGAGAGGAAATAAATCCCTGTCCTTTTTTCTATTGCTTGGAAAACACTTAAATATTCAGTAAACAAAGAGCTGCAAGGTTTATGTGGAGTTTTTTCCTTCTTTGAACCCAGAAGTCTTTTGGAAAGTATCTTTAAGTATTATTTTCTGAACTCTTCATTTTAGGTGAGAAAGAAGGGATAGAATTTGTGAACCAGTCATTTGGATGGATGTTAGATGCTTTAAAATCAGAGGATCCTATGACATAGAAACACATAAAAGAAAGGGGTGTGTGTGTGTGTGTGTGTGTGTGTGTGTGTGTGTGTGTAAAAAACATTTGTAATAAAGCTAATTTTTAAAGAGGGATTTTGAGGATAGGGCAGGGGAAAAATTCTAACTTTAGGAATTTTGACAATGAATTATTGGATATCAACATTGGAAGAGTGTAACTAATGAATTATTAAATGTCAAATTAGAGGAGTGTAAGTCATTTTAAAAATTTACTTAATTCTGTGTAAAAATGTGTTAAATAGTCATGATTATCATTCTAGGGGTGATCCATAGATGTTTGAAATTTTAAATCCATAGGTCCTTATTAAAGCTTTTAAAAATTCTTCATGGTGGAAATTAGAAAGTCTTAGTTTTAAAAGTATTGCAAAACTATTTTGAACCAAAGTTAAATATATAATTCACTATGGGATAGTGTCAAATATTATTATAAGGCTGCAATCTTGAGGGCAATCACAAATCTGGTATATAATAGTTTTACAGTAATACTCAAACTGTCCTAATGGATTTTTGATTTCTTGTATAGGAATTTTTATTTCTATCTCTCTGTTTTTCTAAAGTTATAATATCAGATCAACTGCTAGATGATACATTGTTTTCTTTATCGATATGTTATTGTAACTATTAACTGCTAAACCTTATTACTGATCTTAGATCAAGATAAACTTTCAAAAGCAAGCTACTATCATTAAGAAAAGTGAAAAAAACCCATATTGATTTTCCTGTTTATTATTAGCATATAGGCTTAAATTAATATCCACCCAGTAATCCAATAGAATTATAGATATAAATGTGAACATTTCATGGAGAAGAGCTGCAGGTTCATTGGAAATGGAAAATTTTGCTCTTACCTGAGAAAGAGTCTTCAAAATTACTAGTTAATACAACTGTTCTATCATAAAATGCACCTAGGAAATAATTTGTTTGCCCATAGGAACCAGCTTATTTTGGAAAGATTTTTATAATTTTTACTATGTTTGCATATTTTATTACTATAGATCATAACTGTATTTCCCCACTGACCTCAGTTAATCCTATTTCCTATATTTAAAAGCAACCCTCCAAATGTTTACTGCAAAAATTATTATTAGGAAGTGTTCTTTTTCTCTTCTTCCTAGTGTCCCTTCTCCCCAACCTTTAGTGCCCATGGAATGGAAGAAACCGACCAGAATTACCTTAACAGAGATAGAAAGCTCCTGTGGTCAGTTCCCTATACACTAGGATATTCATCTTGATTCCATGTTTTATCTTACAAAGTCACACCTATACCACATTTGCTCTCCATCCTTAACTTTTTTTAATGAGATGAATCTTTATGACTTCTTGAAAAAGGTGCTTCACAAAATCTGAGCCTCATCGACTATCTTTTTCCAACCCCAAGTATGAACTTGGTAAATTCCATCTTTTTCCATCTAGGTACTTGGTGCAGCCATAGTCATTTCTCACCACTAATCTGTCACTCTAGATGAATTCATATTCCATAGTTGGGAAAATGGGGAGAAGTTGGGGGCATGGTAAGGGTAAGTCTTAGGACCTTAAAAGGTTGGGAAGGGTACAAGTATCTGGGAAGCTTCCCCAGTTTTTTCCTCCCCATTCCTGGGGAGGACAGATCTCATTTACATTGTATTTAAAAATCATAATGTAATAATGTGTATTAAATTAATAATGTGTGTTAAAGATTTGCGAAATAGAGTATATATGTATGCATGCATATGTATATACACACACGTATATATGCATATATATGTATATCCACTAATATTGTTAAATATATCTTAGAAACATACAAACCAGGAAAAATAAAAACTAGGCTTTATGAAGGTAACCATGATAGTCAACAATTAAATTCTCCAGAGACAGAAAATGTGTGCAAAAACATTGCAATTTTGTTTTATTCTTCTCTTATTCTTGGGTTAGATTAGACATTAACAATCGCTCTGCCCCAACACATACTGTTCCTATGATGCTGGATGAAGATATTTGTGGAAAAAATCAGTTTTGGATTGCCAGGGAAAGATATTTGGGAGAGATCCATGTACAAATGAATTAGAATAAAGTGGCTAGCTTCCATGAATGTCTTTCTCAGTGTCTGCATTTCAGAAGTTTGCATTAGCCAAAAGTAACTTTTAAAATATGTAGACATTGCCTTTACCATACTGGGTTCCAAGTTGGTGAGGCATATTCATAGTTTAAGATGCCCTGCTTTTAAAAAAATGAAGTATCTTTTCCCTCCATTGAATTCATTTCACATGTCAAGGCCATATTGTCACACCAGATGCATTTTTCCCCTTCTCAACTATGTTGGGAAGGATCAAGTTTTCAACTTATGTTGCCTATTAAATGTCAATTTTATGCATATTCTCTTATAGATGGTTACTAACATATATTCTATTAGAATATGAAAATTCAGTGGTCTAAGATTGGGTTATTCCATGAAGCATGTTTTCTATTTAGCACAGTATCCAAGGCTTAAAACATTTGAGCATAATTAGGGGTTTATTATTTCTTTTTTAAAAAAATAGCTATTGTTAAAATGCTTTTCACAAAAGAAGAATAAGTAGGCTATAGGAAAGGACAAGTTAATTATTTGACCTATACTATGAAAGTCTTAATGCTTATTTAAAAGGAATGAAATTCCTTGTATGTTGGAATGAAATGAAAAGAGTACATATCTCTTAATACTCAGTGATGAATGAACATCTTATCTTAGATTATGTTTTTTTAATATTTCCACTTTATTTGCTACTTGACATTTCAAAGAAAATTTGAAAATAGAGCATATTTATATTAATAAAAACTCGCATCATTGTTTTGGATTAGTTATTGTCACAAGGGTTTTCCCCCAGCTTTTTTATATAACTTATTTCAGTGTAGGAGATTTCCCAAAACCTGGACAGTTATATAGTCCATAACTCCTGGGTCAAATAATCATTCCTATATATAAATAACTGAAACAACAACAAAATAAAATCAAGAAAAAAGTAAGGCCTTCTGAATGAAAACCCAGCCTTGCATAATTAGAAACAGTAGCTTTCAGTGTCAGTGAGTGGGGATGGATCTTAAAATATTATAGAACGCAGCAAACAATAAAGAGCTCAGGAAATAGGCTCAACCAATTCTGAAAAAAATGTAAATCTTCTTAAAATCAGAACGTTTTTCTTCAGTTTTAAGCACTTTATAGTTCCTTGCTGTATTTATACTGATGGCAGAACAAATGGTAAAATGCCATGAACTTTGCATTAAATTGTGGTGCCCACCATAAAGTACTTTATGCTAGTTTTGCAATAATGCCATTATCACTGTTGTAAACTTCTTTGGCTTGGTATTCAAGGCCTCTACAATCTTATGCCACTTTACCTTTGTAGCTTATTTTATATGGCCCTGAATATGCCTTTATATTTTCAAGACTCCCTTTATCCCCCATCCTTAGTTCTGTCTTTAAATTCCTATCTGTTATTCAACTCAACCCAAATATAACTAATGCCCATGAAGGAAATTTCCTGATTTCACTTGTAGGCAATGTTGCTGCTTTGTGTAGCACTCTGTACCTGTTTTAATGCAGTATCTTATACTATTTTTTTTTTTACTATAGTTATTTGTTTCTGAGTTGTATCACCTTTACTGATTTGTAAACTTCAGGGATGTTATCTTATTGATATTTTAAAGTTTCCCTGTGCCAACCAGTGCTCAGAACATATTGTTATGCAGTTGTATCTGAGTCTTTGTAATTCTGTTTGGGGTTTTCTTGGTAAAGATACTGGAGTGGTTTATCATTTCCTTCTCCAGCTCACTTTTACAGATGAAGAAAGTGAAGCAAACATGGATGGTAACTTCCCCAGGATTACACAGCTAGTAAGGGTCTGAGGTTGGGTTTAAATGCAGGTATTTCTAACTCCAGGTCCAGCGCTCTATACATTGTACCGCCTAGCCTCAGAACAGAGTCAATATTTAACACATAAGAATCAAAATGAATATAGGTGGTAAACATTTGTTAAAGACCTTGCTAATATTTTTTCATCTAAGACTTATGTTGTTATTGTATTAATAATGACAGCTCACCTCTAATAGGTGATATAAGTATTATCCTACTCATATTATAGAATAGAAATGGAGGTTCACAGAAGTCAAGTAATTTGCCATAAAGCTAGTAAGGAAGCGATCTAAGATGTAAGTCCAGGTTTTATGTCTCCACATCCAATGCTCTTTTCATTATACCACACTATCTTTCAGCAGTGAGGTAGTGTTTCAAAGGGCAAAATTAGTCCAGCCATTATTGATAGCATCACAATCATGTTAAAATCTGAGAACTTTTTAATCGTTTTCAGCTAATATCTCTCTGTCTCTCTCTATATGAATTATCAGGGAATTATATAAAATCTTTATAGAGATCTTAAACCAATATTAGATTTATGATGCATATAACAAACTTTATTTTGATCCTTTAATAGATCAAGGATTTCCAGTGTGAGTACTCCCTTTGCTGACACAGATAGCAGCCCCTCTATACCTTGTCATCCTGCGTGATTCTTGAAAGACAAGCCTCCTCATTCTTTAATACTAAGTGATAACCAGCGTAGCAATCAGGTTGTCCTTCTGTTAATATGTCTTTGGTGGTACTTTTTGTCTTTAAAGTGTCAAAATGGTAAAGTCCAATTTGGTCAACAGTGAGAATAGATTGCTATAAGACGTCAGCATATCTGTTGTTCACATTCTGGTTTTATCTGTGTTTGTTCATGAGATGATTTTTAGTTTTTGTCAATGTCATGTGGATCAATTATCTTCAGGTTCTTTTTTTCTCTTCCACTGCTTTTCATTGTTTTGTTTTTCCTCTTCCATTGTCCCCCTTGATAATTAGTGCTTTAGGAGTAAGTTTACATATTGATCTGAGGTTGCCCTTGTTCACCTTTGCTTGGAATATATTAAAGGACAGAGATAGGCACCTGTCTTTAGTTTCATTGATACAGGGAACTCCTAGGTGAAGATTCCTTTACCAATGCGGGTTAGCACCTTTGCTGCAACTTATTGTCTTAGATAGTGTTTAACAGATAACACACAGGAGCCACTGGAGGTTTCAGTCTCCAGCCTCTAACAGGTTCACTCTTGATTTGATCAGACAGGCAGACACCTTCGGAGGGGTTAATAATCAGCTTTATTCTAGTCTAGTTTTCTCAGAAAGATTGCTGATAATGGAAGCATTAATTCCTACAGTATTCCCCCAACAAGGGGTGGGACAATTACCCCTATATTTCAATGGAGTCAATTGAGACAGGCACAACTTGTGCACTCCCCTAAATCCCCTCAAACCTCAATGGGAGCTGGTTGACAGAGGTACATGCATTACTCTATGGATTACCCATGGTTTCCCCACTCACTGATCAGTGTCAATTTGCTTTATAGGATAACAGACAAGGAAGGCATATTGCCAACAATGGCCTCACAGGTTAACTTTAGCAATATCGTCATTTGGCGCAAGCATAATAAAATATCACATTATGTCAGCCCATATCTCACAGAGCAGCCTCAGTAGGACTGCCTATCAATATGATTCTAGGAATTATGATCTAGTTTCCTTGAGGCTGTTCTGGGAGTTATTAGCTAACACCTGGAAACTAGACGTTCCCATGGCCATGGATCCCAAGAAACTAAAAGGAAACAAAATCCCCCTTACATACAGATAGTTGCTTAGAACATTGAAAAATTAAGTGACTTCCTCAGTGTTACACGACCATTATGTGTCATGGGCAAGGTTTGAACCCACCAATTTCTGGTTCTGAAGCCATTTCTCTGTTACTCTTTAAGCAATATAGCATTATAGTTATGGAGTTAAAAAGGTCTTTGGATATTACCTGGTTCAGCCACCACATTTTATAGATAAGGAAACTGGCCCAGACAGGTTAAATCACTTATTCAATACCACACAAATAGTAAGTAGGAGTAGTGAGATTTGATCTCCTCTAAGAAAAAGTAATCGTATGAGCCAGCGTTGTTATTTTGTCCATTTTTGATTTGTCAGAGAGTTCGCTGCTTCTTTAAGTGGGTTAGAGCTTCTGTTGCTTACATGCAGATCAGTCGATGATCAAATTGTACACAAACTAAAATAGCTGCTACATCTGGAGTCTTCTCCTGTCTGTCCGCACGCAGTTGATGTCCTTTTTTTTGGATGTTCTTTAGTTGTTGCCATAATGAATGCCTTCTGCTTCCCTTCTCAAAGGAATTATGATGTACAAGAGTGAGGTGTCTGGGGACTCTGTAAACCTTTTGCCTGTTTCATTTCTTGACCCTAAGCCTTACTTTGCAATATATTATTTTGTTGGCCTGCCCTGTGCTCCTCTTTGTGTTGCGATCACAAAGTATTGATATAATTCCAAGGATTTTGTCAAGTTCTTTAATAGCAGTAGCAAATATTGATTCTTGTCTTTTGAGTCATTGAATGAGAACAAGGTGTCAAGCTTCGTGAAGTTAAAGGTTAATGCCATGTATTTGATACAATCAATTTTCTTCAGTACAAATATCAATGTGAACTTCTGAACTAGTGACGATTTTCAAATTACTTTTTTGGCAGGGACTAGAGTGTGATTTCATCCGTGTGAGGGAACTCCTGGCATGAAGACTCTTTCCACTGATGCAAATCAGTAATTCACCTGTAACTTAAGTCTTAATGAGTTGCCTCTGGCACAGCGGTGACGTGACTTGCTTTTTATCACATAGCCAATATTTTTGTCAAAGGCAAGACCTGAACTCTGATTTTCTTTATCTACTCCTAAATAACTTATATTTGTTTAAAGGAAAGCAACGTAAGTGCAGGTAAATTTGTAATGAGGTTTGTAGGTTTACAAGATTGCTTGGTTAATTAACAAAACAATATCATGTTTCTTTTATGTCTACAGTTATTTAAAGGAACACCTCTGGTATCTGTAATGGTTGGGAAGATGGGTAACTCAAGGTTAATTTTTAAGAAGGAAAATGTTTCCTTAAAATGATTTTAAATAGAAATCTTGATTAGAAAGTGTTACTTTATCTTAGTGTGATGAATTTATATGCCTGAGTACAACCTTTCTTGATGACTTAAGGTCATCTCTGTTTACATTAATAATTATGATGTCCTTATATAAGTAAATTGAGATATAGATGGCATAGTGTACTGACCCTCAGAGTTGTCTTGGTACTTTTTTAAAAGAAAGTCTCATTTCACAATGATTTTTAAAAATCATTCTATAAAATCTTTAAAATTAAAATTTTAATTGTTAATGATCAATTCTCTTAATTTAAGATTCTTTAAGATCATTCTATACGTACTAAAATCATCTATACTATAAATCATATAGATGTATGTATATGATCTTCTATATAAGCACATGCAATTTACTCTAAAATGAATTATCGCCTCTAAGGTTGAAGCATTCCCCACACCACCTTCCTCCTATACACCATCTCTTAGTTTCTTTTTTGTCAACAGCATGAACATTTTATGATTTTTGCCTCATTCATGCTATTTGCATTATAAGGAGGGCCCTCGGCCCATGAAACTTCATCGACCATGACCTTTCACTGTGTATCTTTATCCACCCCTCCTCCCTTTTCAGCTTCTTTTTATATATTGTCTTCCTCTACTGGAATAGCAAGCTCTTTAGGGTCTTAGGTTCTCTTTCTTTCTACCTGTAATTGTATTCTCAGCACTTAGTAGAATGCCTAGCACTTAGTGAGTTCTTAATAAATGCTTATTGACTGACTGATGAAGCTCTAGGTAAACAGTAAATCCTAATTGTCTTTGCCTGCTCTTGTCTGTATATTAGGAAGTTTAATCTTACAGTATTTATTTTCTTTGCAAAGGAATTTGACCTTTGTGGTTGGGTTAGAGACAAAGAGGACAAATGATCAGGGATGACATTTCATTGTTACTATATGGGTCCTTATAAGGCTAAACCTTGGTCTTCTCCCTCAGTAGATTGTACTCCAAGTGTTAAAGAAAGCTGGATCTAATGCTTACATTGTGAAATGTCCAAATTGCTCTGTCTGGAAGATCCTGTCTATGAAAGTTGGGGCCAGTAAGAGCTAACAGCAGAGCTGGGGTCTGAACCCAGACCCTGTGATTTTAAATTCACTGCTGTTTACGGTGATAGTTTATTAGTTCCCCTTCTTGTTCGACAAATCTTTCATGTTGTTATGTTATTAGGAACCAGATAACATTATAATTAGATAGATTCAGGACTTACTGAACAGTTGGATTCAAATAATAGTCACTACTGACTGGAGTGCCTGAGAATTTTATGGTTGGGCCTCCGCTCACTTAACATTTTTTAGCGAAGTGTGGAGTATAGTATAGATGCCATCCTTATCAAATCCACAGATTGACACAAAGCTTGGAGGGAAAGTTAATGCACTAGATGACAGATTCAGGATCTGACAGGCTAAGATATGAGGCCAAATATGATGAATAAAATGAAATTTAATAAGGAAAAATGTCAAGTCTCAGATGGGTTAAAAAATAAACTTCACAAGTACAAGATGGAGGCAAACTAGGGGGCTGTTCCTTTGAAAAAGGATAACAAACTCAACAAAAGTAGGCAGAGTGAGGTCAGGTAGCCAATTTAATGCAATCTTTCATTGCTTTAAGAGATCCATAATGTTCAGAATGAGAGAGGATACAACCCATTTTTACTCTGCCATGGTTAGACTGAAGATTGGATTGTTGTATTTCATTCTAGCAGTGTTTAGTAAGAATGCTTTAGCAACCAGGTTGGTGAAGGGACTTGAAAAAAATGGGAATGTTTAGCCTGGAGAAGAAGGAAGGATTTAGGAAGGGACTTGATAGTTTTATTTGAAGGGTTATTGTATAGAAGAGGGACTAGTCCTGTTTGACCTTAGACAACAGAACCCACAAAGCAGGTGAAAGTTGCAGCAAGATAGATTTTTGGCTCAACTTAAAGAAAAACTCTCCAACAGAATAATTCAAATGGGGCATGGATTACATTAAGAAAACGTGGGTATCTCCTCTAAGGATGGCTAAGGTGAAAGGTCAGATGACTGCTTGTTGCACCGAGAATTCCTGGTCAGCTACAAGTTGGATTAGATGGCCTTTGAGTCCCCCCAGAACTTAGATCTTTTGATCAAAAATATAATGACAGGTCACAGTTTCCTTTATGTTTTAAATTTTTTGGGGGGGAATAAAATTCTAGACATAATTAGCATTGAAAAGTATATGTTATATTTGAAATTGAAAATTATATTCTTACATGAGGCCCAAAGTCTTTTACTTGCCTCAATGTCTTCGCTGAGGAAAAATAGACATATATTAATTTGAAAATTACATTTTCATATGAGGCCAAAATGTGCCTCAATTTCTTCAAATGAGGGTGATAATAACAGTCATAGCATCCACCTCACAGGATCGTTGAGAGGATCCAATGGGTAGTATTTTTAAACCACTGTGCAAACCTTAAAGGGTTATTTAAATGCAAGGTATTATTGCTTATGTTGGAACATCTTTTGCATGGAAACCTCGTATATGAAAATATTTTGCACCTCCCTTGTACTCTAGCTAATTCAAGTAAACAAATATTTACTACAGAATATGCTGTTATAAAAACATCATGCTTGGCATTAGAAATACAAAAAAATAAAATACAAGAAAGATAAAGTACTGCTCTCATGGAAAACGAAACACGTATATGAATACCTGTGGTGCTAGGGAGAGTGTGGTAAAAACTACAAGAATGAGGTATAGGTAAAGTGCTATGAGAAATTTAAGCTGGCAGAGGTGACTTTCATCTAGGGGACCAAGTATTAAGAAAGGCTTCATATTCAATGGAGAAGAGTGTGCGATAAGCCTGAAAAGCCCACTGTGGGTTGAGTGGGGTGGGGTTGGTTCTTGATGCCAGGATTAGGAGTTGCTACTTTATTTATGAGCAGTAGGAAACCCTTGAAATTTTCTGACTTTTATCTGAGTAGTGCATTAGGAAGAGTACTCAGTCTAGGTCCAGGATGGGCTGCCTTGTCCCTCTGCTCCCCCTGTCTCTCTTCTTCCTTTGGCAAGTTCCTTTTAGAACTTCCATTTTGATTCAGAGCTTAGACCAACCATGCTTCACACCTTGTACTTTACCACTATGTACCATGAACTTTTAATCTCCCCTTTTTTGTGTTATATCCCACCATTAGGATATAAATGCCTTGAAGGTGATAACTAGCTTTCTTTTTGTTTGTATTTGTGGCCTTAGCGCTTAGCACAGTGCCTGGCACATAGTAAGCCCATAGTAAATGCTTGTTGACTCGCCTTGCCTTGGAGAGAGGATATAGGAGCCTAATACAGTATTTTAAGTGAGAAGAGACTCGGACCCAACTTACTGGTGTGGCTGCAGTGGAAATGGGAAGGAGGGGATGAAGGTAAGAGATACTTTGGAGGTAAAGTTGTTAGGACATAGGATTATATGTTGGGAGCTGTGGTGAGGTAGAAATGAATCGAAGATGTCTCCAAGGTGTTCAGTACGGTATGCTAACTAGTGTACATCTAGTGTGAAGGAAACCCTAATGAGAGTTACCCTTCTGAATGCATGCAACCAAACTTTATCAATCAAAGCACTGAAACAATATCCTCTAAAAAAACAAACACCACTCTGTTACTTTAGTAGTTTGGATAAGCTGCTTCTCAGACTATATAAAATTTCTTCTCTTCCCATCCAGAGGCTATGTATCTCCCTCTGGTGGTCTTCTGGCAAGGCTCCAGAATTTCAATCAATCATCACTACTCAGTCTCAGGAGTGAAGAAAACAGGAGCCTGCTCTAATCCCATGTAGGGACAGTTTCATGTGGATTTCATACCTTTTGCTAAAATTATTTATCATATAATTTAATTGGTAGTTTACTTCCAAATAACTGATAAAGTTGTTGATCATATTTTTTCATTAATTGTCTATTTTATCAGAGAAACTATATAATATGTAGATATATATTTATCAGTTGTTTAAGATACAGACATATTTATGACTTCATACTATACAAGTGCTAATCTAATGGAAAAATAACTTAAAACAGCTCTACCGAAGGGCCACTGAGAACAGTTTGATCACAAAGTAGAAGCTCAAAATAAAATGGCTTCAGTTCTTATTAAGGTAACAAAATTTATTCTCATTATACAAGGTTACTAGGAGAATGGTGGTCCCATAAGAAAATCATAAAGGATTTGGGTGGGTAGTGATAATGGCTTTAGTTCTGGACTTGTTTAATTGGAGGAACTAATAGGATATTCATACAGAGCAAGGTTCTTTCATTGTTTGTATCATATACTTGTTTGGCAGTCTGCTGAAGCCCCTTCTTAGAATAATATTTTTAAATACATAAAGTAAAATACAATGGATCATAAAGAAATAAATTATATTGAAATGCTGTTATCAAAATATAAAAAAGCCCCAATACCATGAATCCCAGGGTAAGAATCCCTGAGTCACTAAGACATTTATCAGACATTGGAAAATATGGGACTCGAGGTTTGGGGAAAGGTTAGATATAGAAACATAGACTTGGGAGTCATCTGCATCTAAACAATGAGAATAGATGAGATCACCAAAAGAAGAAGTGTAGAGAGAGTGGAGAAGTGAGTCAAGTACAGAAGGTTGGGACACACATACGTAAGCTCTACATATATAGGCTCTGGAACACAGGAAGTGCTTAATAAATGTTTGCTGATTGATTGAAGAGGATGAGCCACTTTTGGAACTAGAAAGAACAGTAAGAGAAGTAGAAGGAGATCATGAAAGTATAGTGTAATAGAGCATAAGGGAAGAGAGGGCATCTACAAATAATCTTTCAAGGACTGTAAAGTATACTTTGTAATATTTCACAACTGTCAAATTGTAATCCATTATTTGGTTTTTAGGTTTTCACAATTTTGTACATGTGTCTCGCAGGTGGCAGGAAGTTGTCAGGGATACGAACATACTGGATAACAGAATAAAACAATCCTCAGCAGCCTGGAACATTGGGCTAAATTCAATAGATGAAATTTAATAGGGATAAATATAAAGTCTGACACTTGGTCTAAAAAATAAAACAGGCTTCCCAAGTACGAGAGGGGGAGGCATAACTAGACCACAGATTTTCTGAAAAAGATCCAGAGGTTTTAGTTGATGGCAGGCTCAATATGAGTCAACAGTGTGATATGGTGACCCAGAAAGGAAATATAATTTTATACTCCATTAATTTCTGCTGTATATTGTGCTTGTCAGACCACATGTGGAGTGTTATGTTGTCTTCTGTTCTCCACATTTGACATATGGATCTTGAGTCCAGAAGCAGGAACTATCAGTAATGACTGGAATTCTCAAAAAGGAAAATTTAGGCTTAATGTAAAGGAAACTTCCTAACAGTTACAGAACCATTCTAAAATGGTATGGACTGCTTCCTGAGGCGGGTTCTCTCTGGAGATTTTCAGGCAATGACAGGATGACTATTGGTTTGCTTTAGTTCCCTCAGCTATAAAATGTGGATGACAATAATTACACCTACCTCATAGAGTTATTTTGAAGATCAACTGAGATAGTATTTGCAAGAGCTCTTAGCGTAGTGCTTGACACATAGTAGGTACTATATAAATTTTAACCCCTTCTCTTTCCTCTTACACTTGCTCCTTTTCATTTTTCTCTAGGCGAATTTTAATATGGCTCTGTTTCAACACTTACGTTATGTCAATAATGTATTATGGCTCATCTTACCTTTGTACTGATTGTGACGTGAAGAATCATAGCACATCAACATAACACTTTGGCTTACAAAATATTTTCCCCACAATAACTGTGAGGTGGGTTAGTGCGAGAAGTATTGTCCTCTTTTTGAAGGCTCGAAAAAGTTACCTGTGTAGTGTTATGGGAGAAATACCTTCTTTTTGAGTTCACATGGTAGGTCATTGTAGCCCAAATCGTGCTAAAATAGTTCTACCATAGCATAGAAATTATAGAGGGAAAAACTTAGGTTTTGTTTTGTATATGCACAGGTTCTGGTTTTGGGGGACAAAATAACCCCAAACAGAGATTAGGATTTTATGACAAGCTTTTGTACAGAAAATTATGTCAAAGACATAGAAAACTAATTCTTTTAGACTACATATATGTATATATATATAAATATGTTCATAATTCCATGCTTTCTTCAATGTCATAAAAGCTGAAAAAAACTTAGTTAAGCAGAGTCATGATCTCATATATACTGTAAGGAAATACACGTAATTGAACAGACTTTATAGGTTAACTAAGTCAAGTTATAGATTAAACATGGAATTCGCAAAATCTTACACTTAACAGAACCAAATGGCTACATTTTAAAGAAATCACAATGGGACAATTGTTAGGAAGGGATTTGCAGATCATGAAGATTTGCCTTCAGGAGTTAACATTGACCTCCAAGACTATACTATGATAACTAAGGATTATGAACACTAGTACTGCCCACGCTAAAAAAACTACTGAAGCTAAAGCAAACAAAAGAGCAAGAGAAGCCTAGGGAAATTCAGGTCAGGTCAGGTCTTCCCACAAATAAATTATTTGGGCAGGTTTTAAAGCTGTATTCCCTTCTTCTTATTTGGTTTCTTATCTCCAGAATGTCCAGTGTCTTCCCATAACACATTATTCCATGAATCAGATTCGGGTAAGGTGAGATTATATTAACAAAAGACAGGCTTTTAGTTAACCATAAGTTACAGGAGGAATGGCTCTGTGCTTTGAATAATAAAAATTAATAAAAAGAAATTTTAAAATTCCCATAACAGTAGGAAATGTCATCTACCAGCTAAAGACCTATACTGTTTGGCACATTTCATATGATACTCTCTCCACTAAACAGTCTGTCAGAAGATGGGATTCACTGATTTCTCTTGTAAATTCTGCTCCCTCCCCCTTTTTTCTGTTCATACATTCTGTTTCTTCTGGATGATTCCCCTTCTTTTGCTTCTGTTCTCTTCCCATCTGTCACAGATGTTATTTCTCATTTTCTCTCTATTACTCCTTCTGCTCATCACTGACTTCTGGCTTCTTTTTGCCACAAGCCTACTCCTCAGGCTTCTCTTGCTCTTTTTTTTTTTGCTTTAGTTTCAGTAGTTTTTTAGTGTGGGTAGTACTAGTGTTCATAATCCTTAGTTATCATCTATTATCCTAGAGGTGACCCTAGTGAAGGCCATGCCAGTAGAGTTAAAAGCATTGGCAGTTTTTATCAAACTGGAAAGGATTCCAGTAGAGGGGCACAAATCTGTTGTTTAAGGACTATCTCACTTAAATTTGAGAAGAATACAACCAGACCATGAGTCTGGGGGCTATTATAATTCACAAGAGCCAGCTAGGTGGTGCAGTGGATAGAGTACTAGGTCTAAAGTCAGGAAAATCTGAGTTCAAATATGGCCTCAGACATTTACTAGCTGTATAACCCTCGGTAAGTCATTTAATCCTATTTACCTCAGTTTCTCATCTGTAAAATGAGCTGGAGAAGGAAATGGCAAACCACCCCAATATCTTAGCCAAACAAATCCCAAATAGGGTCATGAAGAGTCAGATATGACATGAGTGAAAAAAAACTGAACAACTTAATTTGCAAAGGCCATTCATATCAAAGGTTCTTAACCTGTGGTCTATGAATAGAATTCAAAGGGTCTGTGAACATGGGTGGGGAAAAAATTCTATCATTTTTGCTAATCTCTAACTGGCATTTAACATTTCCTTCTGTTAGGAAGGAAACCATTTTTTTATGGTAGCACACCGTTATTCAGAGAAGAGGTCAGTAGTCTTCACCAGATTGCCAAAGGGGTTTATAACACAAAAAAGTAATTTATACTAAGATGTAGAGAGATTGTGCTCTGTATTGATAAAGAGATTACCCACAATAATATGTATTTATTACATATTACATACTCAAAGTATTAAAGTGTATCTCCAAAGAATAAATGACTTCTCCACCCTACATCTGGTGAACCAACTAATTATAGTTTCTTATTTTGACTTTTTGTCAGTTCAATCTTGTTAGCTCTTTTTCACCCGTACTGATGTTTGGAAGCTTGAGTTTAGGTTTCTAGGTTTACTGCAGTGGAACAAGAAGTGGAAGGAGCTAGAATTCAGAATGCTTCATAATCAAGGTGTTAATAATCTTACATAATCTATAGTTGTGGGGTGTAACCCCCACCCCTTTTTCTATACTTTTCTTTCAGGCATTAGATACTAACTAAAACGAGTATAATGGAGCAAAAGATGTGGCAAAGCATATGTTTGTGTTAATTCCATTAAGAACCAGGCAAAACAAAACAAATTTCCATGGTGTATTTCTATAAGACTTCATGATATTTACGTTGAAAAAAATGGAAATCAAGGGATATGGGTTGGAATTTTCAATCTTCATCAGGGCGCATCTGTACATGGCAATTGATCAACTTTTGGAAGTTGCACGAATGTGTTTTCTATAAGTAGAAAATGTGTTTTCCCCATCCTTAAGACAAATCTGTCTCTCCATCTTTTTTTTCAGATGGGAAATAGCATGATAAAATATTCAAAGTACTTGTGGTATTTTGTCTATACACAAGAGATGCTCTTAGATAAAATTTTAACTCTTTCATTACAAGTCTAAATATTTTTTAAGAAAACCTTACAAGTCCAAATATTTTTCAAGAGTAGCTTTTGAGCCTTGAAGAAATAATGTTTTAAAGTTCATAATGTACTTCACATGCAGTTATTAATCTGATCCTCATACTACTCTTCCCAATTTGAAGATGGGGAAGCAGTGTATCCGAGTAGATAGGTATCTACCCTTGGAGTCAAGAAACCTTTTCAAATTCTTCCTCTCACATTTACCAGCTGAGTGACTGTGGGCAAATCACTTAATTTTTCAGTGTTACAGTGACATCTATGAGTAGAAATGACAAATATTGCTAAGGAAAATTGGAGGGAATTTCCATGAATGGCATTCCCTGTACTGAGGAAATCAAGGCTCCCATCCCCAACCAAATCATCAAACAAAACAGATAAGAAAACTGATGAACTTCAGTGTCCTCAAATTACTTGCCCTGTGATTAGATATCTACTAAGTGTCAGAGGTGGAATGTGAATCTAAATCTTGATTGATTCTGAGCTCTACTGATTCCACACACAGCAGCACTCTGTGGGAGGCCATGCCGCTTCTCTGGAAAAAAAGTAATACCAAGCCAGTACAAAGTTTTTTGGAAGTCTGAAATTTCTAAGAGGTTGAAATAGCCTTAAGCAATATGTGATTCACTCTTTGATTTGCTGAGTTATTGACAATACCGGCCTCATCCTTATTTGCCCCAGGTGAGTCAGCTTAACTTATTCTCCAGTGAGAGACTGAGATATGTCTCAAGGTGTGTTTTCAGTTCCATCCCTTCCTCTTTGGTTTTACACCTGTGCTGATTAAAGCCTTAGGATTTCTCTGCTCTTTCTGACCTGCTCTTATTTGGACCTGCTTAGTGGTCCATTCATTAACCTCGGGTTGTAACCCTAACATTTGAGAGAGAATGACATCCCATACAATATACAGCAAGAAGAATGAGACCTTCATTTGCTGGAAAAGCCAGAAGAGTGATAATCCATCTTATATCTTGCCCTCCTCAAGGAAGAAAGACAACATCTTAAAAAAAATTAGTGTGTTCATATGTGTGTTTATATATGTGTATACATGTATTCAATATGTATATATATATATATATTCAGTGTCATCTTTTTCTTTTGAGTTTTTACCAGAAAAAAGGCATACATATGTCAACTTTCATCTCTCAAATATATTTTCTATTATCACTAATTTCAGTTATCATTCAAGAAAATCTGTTTAGTGGATTATCTAGGTCTTGCCATATAGCAATCTTCTGTCTATTTCCCTTCACATTATTATTTGAATTAGACAGTAGACAGGGACAATTAAAAAAAAGAAATCAAGATTGCTTGTCTGCTTGTTGGCAGTCTTTAGAGTCATTTTTTTCAGGAGGAAGTTTGAATTATGGTTCAGAGTTTTGGAATTTTCCTATTTGATGAGAATTCATAGCACAAAGAAATACCCACACAAATGTATGATATTTTCAAAGATGATAACTTTCTAAAAGAAACTGATGAAAAAAACATAAACTTACAGTTTAGAAGCATAGAATCACAGAATCTCACCATTGTATTGGACCTCAGAGGTCAGTTGATCCAGCCCATACATGAGCAGGAATCCCCTTTACAATATTTCTAATAAATTATGCCCACCTTCTTTTTGCTCCTAACTCCTTGAGGGTTAACCCATTATGCCTCATTCAGGGGCATCCTGAAATACTAAATACTTTGAAACTCTGTTCTGGAGTAGACCTTTTTTGTTTGGTGAGTGAGGAAAAACTCACTTAATCCATTTTATCTAGCCTACTCCAGACCATGTTTTTCATCCTCTTCAATCCTGTATCCCATGTAACTTGTTTACTCTGCTACAATACATATATTGCCTGTGACAAAGCTTTTCACATCTTGCTCTGGGAATGGTAATCAGATAAATAGTACTATTGCTTCTGGAAAAAGCATAACAATCAATTGTCTTACGGCTCTGCTCAGTATCCCTGTGACTTCCCAGACCTGAATCCCCATCCTTGGCCACCACTCTCTTATAATGTTGTTTTGTCCATTAAAATTTAAGTGTCTTGAGGTAAAGGATCATCTCACTTTTATATTTATATTACCAGCATCCAGCACAGAGCCTTCCTGGCACACAGTAGAGTAGATATTTTCCATCAATTAATTAACTTGTTAATTAATTAAATAATTTTAGTGATGGAGAACTCACTGTCTTCCAAGGCAACTCATTGTACTTTGGGATAGCTCCAGTTGTCAGGAAGCTTTTCTTTATTATAGCTGAAATTTGCTATTCTATAACACCTATCAATCATTGGTTTTAGTTTTGCCTTCAGGGACCGTACAAAATGGATGTAATCTTCTTACATGTGCCAGCACTTTAAATATGTGAAAAAGAGATATTATGTCTTTTGTTAAACTTCATTGTTTCAGGCTCAATATCCCCAATTTCTTGACCTGAGTCTCCTATAGCTTGCCATTCTAGTTGCTAATGCTTTCCCTAAAATACTCTTAGAACTAAACACAATATTCTAGGTGCCTCATCTGGGAAGAGTATAGTGAGATTATCTTTTCTCTTATTTTGAATACTGTGTAACTATTAATAAACCAAATAGCACATACTTTTTTTGGTTGTCATGTCACAGCGATAGATAATTCATTTAATCTAATAAAATGACAAATCTTTTGCATGAGTTTCTGACTCCAGGTCTGGTACTCTATCCCTTGTGCCACCTAGTTTCACATTTAAACTTGATAAGTATGTAATATATCTTTATTCACGTCAATAAAAATTTTGAAGAGAATAGAGCCAAGGATAGAACTCTGTGGCATTCTTGTCTCATGCTGACATTGACTCATTAATGACTATAATCCACTTAGCTACCATAATACGACACATATCTCTTCATTTTTCCCACAAGGATATAATGAGGAACATCAGAAGATGGCATACTAACATTCAAATATGCTACTACTTTTGTGGCATTCTCCTGATCTAGTTTGGTATCCCTGCCAAAAAGGGAAGTAAGGTTAGTACGGCATGGTTTTTTCTTGAGTAATTCATGCAGGCTTGTAGTGATCACTGATTCACTTTCCAGGTGCTCACAAGCCATCTCTTTAATGATACATTTCACATCTTTGCTCTACCAGATTCCTTTTGTGAGACAAATAAATTACTAAACCAAGGAAGAGAAATTATACATCAGTGTCACTAATAAATATCAGTTCAAAGTTTTTTAGTGAAATTCATCTAAGAAGCTCTTCCATTTCTGTTGGCTAGAAAATAGGCATCTGAAGCCACATCACCTGTGAGGCAGGTTTGAAAATCCTTACTGAAATCTATCGTGTGTGAGTGTATGTGTTATGTTGTAATGATTTGAATGAATCCCAGCAGTGAGGGATTCTAAGAAAAAATTATACAATTAATTTACAGGATAAGTTAATTTAGGAAAAGTATGTATGTTTTATGTAGCATTTTTAAAAAGGCAGCACAGCTATTCTCAAAAGTAAAATGCATTTTAAGGATGTATTGGTTTCCTTAAAATTTAGTTCCTCAGCTCTCTAGTGCTGCATGTTGGGTTGCTCTCATCTTACTGCCTCTTCCATGATATTTTCAAGATATTAAAGGAGATTATGGAATTCTCGTTGTCACCCCCTCAGGATGGTGTTGATAATATGATGTGAATTTTTTGACTGATGTTGCTTCTCAATGATATTCTGATAATGTTGTAATTCTTCATATGTGGAGCCATAGTGCTCTTCAGAGTTATTTGAAACACTGGATTGCTTTTCTATATGATAATAACTATCACTCAAATAGCATTCTGAAGTTTACAAAGTACTTTACATGTGTTGTTTCAGTTCATCCTACGAAAATCCTGTAAGGTAGACACTGTTGTTTTCCCCACTTTGCCGATGAGGAAATTGAGGCTTAGAGAGGTTGTGACTTGACCAGCATTGTTGTTAAAATCTTGTTGTCTTTTTAGTTGTGTCTGATTCTTTGTGACCCTTTTGGAGTTTTCTTGGCAAAGATACTGGAGTGGTTTGCCATTTTCTTCTCCAGCTCATTTTACAGATGAGGAAACTGAGGATAATAGGGTTGTGACTGACTCAGGGTCACATGACTTGTACATATCTGAGGCAGAATTTGAATTCAGGTTTCCCTGACTCCAAGTCTAGCACCCAATCTATTAAGTCATTTTGTACCTTACTACATGTAATATTTGGCAGTCAGCAAATATTTATTATTTTAATTTGTTTGCTGTGATCCGTGTACTTATTTGTATGTATTATAAGAAGCTCAATGTTGAAGGCAGAATTGGAATCCATGCCCTTTTACTACAGATCCAATAAGTTCTTTTTCATTCCACAGTCTTTCTGTGTGTAACTCCAGTAATTCATCCAAGTCAAATTAAGTCAAGAAACATTTATTAAGTGTTTACTATGTGACATGCAGTATGTTCAATTCTGAAGTTACAAAAAAAGTCTCTCCTCAACCTGCCCCCAAAAAACAACTCAAAACAGTCTCTGCCCTCAGATGGTCAGAGCCCAATGGGGAGAGAGCATGCAAACATTTGTCTTTGTATCCTCAACAAGATGCTTGGTGCTTTGTTATTTAATTAATGCTTATCACTTGATTAGTGTCATATATGAGTATTATGTAATTTACATATAATGTATACAATTACATTTAATATGTTAGGCTAACCACTTTTATGAAATATTGTCACATTTTACCTAGATTTATAAATTATTACTCTATTTAACTGAAGTAGCTAGGTGATAAAATGAACAAAGCTCTGGATCTCGAGTCAGGAAGTCCTGTGTTCAAATGTGGCCTCAGACATTTACTACTTGTGTGACCCTGGGCAAGACACTTAGCCCATTTTGCCTTAGTTTCTTCATTTGTAAAATGAACTAGAGAAGGAAATGACAAACCATTACATTATCTTTGCCAAGGAAACCCTAAATGGGGTCACGATGAGACAATGACAAACTCCATTTTACTGAGTTATCATTAATGAACATTCCTACACATGCAGTGGGTATCTGGCCACTCTGGGGCATAACAGTAGTTGCTAGGAGTTTATTCACATTGGGCTAAACTTTCTCCTTTCAAAGAAATATCAGTCCTCTAAATGGGAGTCAATTTATTTTCCCTAAGGTAATGTATTTTCTATTTTCCACTCTGGAGTATGAGAGAAGTGTTGGAAGCCTGTTAAGTAAAGAGTAATACACTACATTAGCACAATCTTTTTTGGAAAGAAATAGGTCTCTGATTTTATAATGGTTGCATTTTGAGATTGAAAGTATACACACACACACACACACACACACACACACACACACACACACACACACCTCAGTGAAGAAAAACTATTTTGGAATACATAGTAAATGAAAAAACTTTATAAGTGTTATAAGTTTTTGAAGCAGAAGATCTGTTTTATGATAATAGCATCGGCCTTTATGTATGTGTATGTATTCACGTAGTTTAATTTCAACTTGGTGTTGCAATATGTAATAACTAGCTCTGTCAAAGGAGAAAAAAACAAATGGAAACAAGAAAATGATTTTCCTTAGTACCTGTTTTAGCTAAATAACAGGGTAAGCCTATATTGAATCAAACTTTTATGATTGATCAGGAATGTCTCCATTTTTTCGTTAGTACTAATGATTTGTCTCACATAAGTATCCATTGTAATTATAACCACAGTGGAATGTAGTTTACTCAATTAGTCCCTTAATCCTTTTAAGTTTAGGTGTCACATTAACTGTTATCTACACTTAATATTTATAAACTTGGTTTTTCCCTACAAAAGTTTTCATTGAAATTATAAATTATGCAAATGGAAGACAGAGAATTTACAAAGAAAATAGGAAGAGTTGCTCTGTTCACACATTTCATGAATGATTAGGGGAGATGACACATTTAGAGTGACAAGAACACAATTTGAAATGGAGGGAAAATGTTTTTTTGGAATAAACACAGAAAGAGGGTGAACAAATGATTGAATGAGGAATGAATGAATTTTGGCCAAAATAACCTTCTGTTTGACTATGAAAGTACAGAATTAGTTTGTTAAGAATTTAGGCTGTGTCTGATATTTTCTTTCTCAAAAATTATCTGTCTTGCTCTTTCTCTCTCTGCTATGAAATTACAGTTTCAGCAGCTTCTCTACTGGACTTACTTATGGACATTTTGTATTTGTAGATGTTTTGTTCCTAGGTCAAAACATGTCACTGGAAACATCAAAGAGTTGACTAAATTCATTTGTTTGTTGATCCTGGAAATTTATTGTAGCAAATGTTACCTTTAAATAAAGAGTATTAGCCTATACTAGCCTTGGGGACAAGAGACCTGGATTCCAGATTTGTCATTGATTTTATTATTTGTAACAAATCATTTCTCTTGGGATTTTGAGCTGATATAAAACAGAACCAATCAATCAACCAACCAACAGGCATTAAGTGTTTACTATGAACTGTAATAGGTACTGTACTGTTTGCTAGGATTACAAAGACAAAAATGCAAGTCTCTGCCTTAAAGGACTTTATATATTCTATTAGGGAAGGGGAAAGGAACAAGCATTGATTAAGAGCCTATATGCTGGGCATATTATGCATATACTAATGAAGTTAAAATTTTTGATTTGGAGGAAAGGAGGAAAAAAGAAACCTGTTGAAGCTAGTATTTCTATAAGCAGGAACTAACGGATTTTTAGGTGGCATTGTGGATAGCATACCAGGCTTGGAGCCAGAAAGAGGTGAGCTCAAATTCAGCCTCAGATACTTACTAGCTGTGTGACCCTGGGCAAGTCATTTGCCTCTGTTTACCTCACTATCCTCATCTGTAAAATGAGCTGGAGAAGGAAATGGCAAACCTCTTCTGTATCTTTGCCAAGAAAACCTCAGGTGGGGTCATGAAGAGTTGGACATGACTGAAATGATTGAATAGCAACAACAAATAGATTTACATTTTTTTTCAAAAATCATTTTACTAATGTAATATGGGACCCAAGCAACTGTACTTTACAAACATGCCATTTGATCATGACAACAGCCCTGGGTGGCAGGCGCTATTGTTATAATTCTCGTTTTATAGTTGTGGGAACTGAGGAAGAGAGAAGTTAAGTTACTTGCCCAGGATCACACAACTGGTAAGTGTCTGAGACCAAGACCAAGGACCCAGGTCTTTCTGAGTACTCTATCCAATTTATCCAATCTATCTAATTTCATCTAGGTATTTGCTCTGTTGGGCCAAATACATATACATAGAAGTAGATTAAAAAATAGATATTAAGCAATATAAGGTAATTTTTTGATAGGGCGTGGGAAGATGCTAATGGGAGGGAAGACAGTCAAGGAGAAGACATTGAAAAACCATATAGAGAAGGTAGTGCTCGAGTTGAAATCTGATCATGCTTGTCTCCTTTAGCCATGTTCATCTTGTTTCTAAGTTAGGCACATTCAGTTTCTCATCACTGGACACACTCCACCTCATTATTGTCCCTTCTAAAGTGTGTTTCAGAGAAGGATAAACAATATTCTAGACCTGTTTTTGATGTACTTTTGAGGAGTTCAGGGACCCCTCAAGGACTGGAGTGCAGGATAGGGTTGTCTGGAAATAATTCATGGACTCAAGCATTCTTTAAGTCAAGCTGGCAAAGGTTTATTTTTATGCTTTTCAGCAGGCAAAAGTTCTTAAGGAACCTGCAAGCTTAGAAGGATAAAGTTGAAATAAATATTTTATATATTTAATATATAAAATATATTTACATATTTTATATAATATATAAAAATATATTTATATTTACTTCAACTATTTATTATTTCAATATATTATATATTAGCATCATACTATATATAGTATTATATAACATTGGTAATATATAATTATATAATATCATTAATAATATATATTTATTATTTATTAACTTTACATACATTTCTATGAATAAAAAATGTAATAAATAGATAAAGTTTATATAGAATAAACTATCGTAAAATATGTGCCTGGTATGCTAATTAGGTAATTCAGGGTGGGGTTAGGGTGTGGTTAAGGAGTGGTCAGTTCTAAAAGGAACTTGTACTTTTTGTAACTAGTGGTCAGGGCCAACTGAGGACGGTCCGGTCTGCCACTTATCGATGTCTTGTTTGACAAGATAGATGTAGGGAGTATACGTATGTCTAAAGTCTAGGATACACATAATGAGGAGTCCAGGATGCATATAATGAGGTAGGGAGTTGGTATAGATAGTCCAGTGAGTATAGAATATCTTTATGAGTCAGTACAAAGCCAGTTCAAGCTAATAATTCCTACAGGTGCAGTTTGTTACTGTACCAGGGAGAGAGATAAGTATTTTGCTGGGGTCCACTCATGAGTAATTGCTAGGTATAGTGTCCTTGGGCTGGGAAGAAATTGCAGAGATAGCCTTTTGAAGCTAGGGAGAAATATGGTCTTGGAATTGGGGTTCCAGCCCAGGCACCAAAGCACCCCATCACTTTGATCAGATTTGAGGAGGGATACTCAAGGGACACTCCCTTGTTCTGGACACTCCACATATACTAATGCAACTTAATTTTTTTTACTAGTGTTTTTGTATTTTATACTAGGATTTACTAGTATTTTGCCATATCACACAGATACATGTCAAATTTAGAATTCACTAGAATCCTTTTCATGATTTAGCCAGTTGAGTTTTTGAACCCAAGAACAGGACTTTACATTTACCTAAAATAGGAAATCAATAAACATTAATTAAGCTCCAGTTACGTACCAGGCATTAAGCTAAATGCTGAGGATATAAAAAGAACCAAGTCAGTAGCTGCCCTTAAGGAGTTCACAATCTAATGGAAGAGATAGCATGCAAACAAATACAGACAAAGCAAGCCACATAAAGGATAAATAATTAACAGAGGGGAGGCACTAAACTGAGAGAGCCTGGGAAAGGCTTCCAGTAAGGATGGAATTTTAGTTAGGACTTCAAGGAAGCCTGGGAGGTCAGTAGGTACAGTGGAGGGAAGGAGAGTGTTCCAGACATGGGGGACAGTCAGAGAAAATGGCTGGACCTGAAAGATAAAAGTGTTCTGTTTTGTTTTTGTTTTGGGGTATTTTTGTTTGTTTTTGTGGAACAGCCTGGAGGCTTGTGTCACTGCTGGGAAGAGTACTTGTTGGGGAGAAAGGTGTAGGAAGAGTAGGAGGGGGGCCAGATTATGAAAGGCCTTGAAGGCCACACAGCATTTTGCATTTAATCCCGGAGGTGACAGGTAGACACTGGAATTTGAATAGGGGTCTGGGTGGGGAGTGTGACATGATCAGGCCTATACTTTAGGAGGATAGATGGGGGAGAGATTTCATCCTATTTTCTACCTTTCATATGTAGTAGACTGTTGGGATTTTTTAGTGTTAGATCTCAGTTTTTGTCATCCAAGATTTCAAATAAGATTTTGTTTTTAATGACAGTGTTTCCCAACTGTTAGTTTACAGTGTATTTTGTATATGCTGCAAAATTTGACTCGTAAAGGCCTTTCTAAAACCCTGAGAATTTTAAAGTAAACAAACTTCATCCTCCTTTTCCTTCTGCCTCTTGTTCCCCCTATCCTTGACTGGTTTTCACACTCAGCCATCAAAAACAGTTTTTGCTTTCCCACTCCATTTCATTTGGCTTAACACTGTGACCATTATAAACATAGACAGAATGCACTTAAATTCTCTACCAAGATGTGGTTTTCTTAGAATGTCTCTAAGAAATATGAATGACTCTGTGAGATGAGGGAAAATCTTTCCTCTCTGGAAAAACAAGTCAGTTCTTTTTTTCCCTATTACTTTTTATTGAGCACTATTGGAAAGTAAATGGCGGTAGAAAATGCAGCCCAATCTCCCATTGGCATGTGCTCAGGGGAGAGATTCTCCAAGGGCTGTGAATTTTAGAACACAGTCATGGATTGAAAATGCTAAAGCTTACTGCTCCAAGTACTATAGTTTGAAATATGTGAAAAGCTCTTCTTTCTTTTGTTTCTTTTCCCCCCATGAGCTCTCAACATATAAATTAGAAGAAAGGAAGAAAAACAAACTTTTTGAAGTTAGAGTTTCTACAGGCAGAAATTGATGGGTTTACAGGTATTTTTTTCAAAAATCGTTTTGCTAATGTAACATAGAAAAAACCCAAACACTTGATGTTGAACGAACTAGCCCACAGAATAAATCTTGAAGGGCCATGGACTATAAACTACTTGAAGGTTCAGACCATGGAAGAGACAAACATATAAATTGAGGTCTTTAGATGATCCACTTGAAACATTAAGATAAATTAAAGGGTTTTGCTTAATTGCTTCTATTTTATGAAAGCTGACTTTCTGTCCTCTCCAATAAATCTGGACATAAACAATAGTCTTTGATCTGTATTCTGCCAAGAGACAGTATTTCTTTTTCAGAAAACGTAATACCATAAGTAGAAGCACTAATTAATTTATCAACCTCAGCATCAAACCCAGCATCAAACATTTATTCATTTTGTACCGTATCCTCCATTTCAGTCTTATTCTGGTGCCTCCTCATGGCATCAAGGTGACCTGAGGCTTTTTTAGGCCATGTCTTCAGCAGGCTCTGGTTGGCCCTAATGAGGAGGAATGGCTTTGAGTCTGGGCCGAGAGGTTGACTATGATTCTGATGGCTGAGCTCCAACCTACCTACGTTGGAAGAAATTTATCACTCTAAGGTTGGTCAGCAGCTAACAGATTTTTTTGGCCACAGTGGGATCTGGACTCCTGGTTAGTGGGCCCATTTTCTAAGATGACAAATCTTAAATGTTATAAATTTATTACCATGAACACTCTCTATTTTAGACTGTAATTGTCATTAGTAGTAGGAATAAACATAGACCTTTTAAAGTTATAACACAGGTGTTATTTAGAGAAATAACCTGGGATAGTGGGTAGAGGGCTACCCTTGGAGTCGAAAGTCCTGCCTTTGACACATTGCTTTGGGACCACAGATATATCTCTAATTTCCCATATCCCTCACCAACTAAGGCAGACTGGCATAACATGGCAGTAGGTAGGAACCAAAATCAAAACAGGCTAAACTTCTTTGGGCTGCAGATAGGTTTTTAAGTGGCTCACTTTCCTAGTAAAGGTATAATTAATGATTAAACGATTTTGCAAATAAACCAAAATTTAACAAAAGGGAAAATGTCAATTGATGTCAGTTAATTACACTTTTGTACGATTTTTATTTATCATGAAATTGCTGCTCTCAGACTAGAGACAGATTAACAATGGTTGGTCGCTGAGATTGTGACAAACACAAAAGAACGTACAGTGTCAGCCCACCTGCCGAGTTACATGACCGGTACAATAGTGACTTTTTCTTTTACATCCTCTAAATTTTTTGCTGGCCACCCAAAATCCAGTTCAGGTCCCTAATTCCTCCAGATTTGATGGGTGCTTTCTTTATGTGTTGGATATATAAAGACAAAGACAAAACACACGATCTTGTCTCTTTGAGGACTTCATCTTAAATTCTGTTCTAGGGTGGGTACAAAGAGTATACAAAATCATGTGGAGGTCATAGCTTGGAGATGACGAGCATAAACAAGAGGAAATTAGGCAGAGGCTTTGTGTATCAGGCAGTAAATACCTGAGCTAAAACTTGACAGGAGCTAGGGTTACCAAGAGGTAGAGGTGAGGGAGAACATGGCAGGAGCTTTCCAAAGGATAGAAAGGCAAGCAGTAGACAAACATTTATTAAGCACACTAAACACACTATGACTTTGTCGTGTAGTCATTTTTCAGTCTTATCTGACTCTTTGTGACCCCATTTGGGGCTTTCTTGGCAAAAATACTGGAGTGGTTTGCCATTTCCTTCTCCAGCTCATTTTACAGTTGGGAAACTGAGGTCAATAGGGTTTGTGACTGAGGCAAACAGTGTTAACTGACTCCTTGATCCAGCATTCTATCCACTGAGTCAGCTAGCTGCCCCACTATGTCACTTAGCTGCTTCTAGTTCTGTTCCTTAACTTTTTTTGTGTCATGTGGTGAAGCCTGTGAATATTTAAGAATAATATTTTAAGATAATTGAAAGAAATGCTGAATTTCAGTAAGATTACTGAAAATGAAGATGTAATTTTTTTCCTTAATTCAAGTACATGGATTCTCTGAAATCTGTCTCAGAAATGGGGCCTGTGTACCCCACTTTGAGAATCCCTTCTCTAAGGTAACTTCCATCTTTAAATACTATAAACTTATAATCTTTCATTTCTTAGAATGAACTTCCTGGAGCCAAGATGGTGGAATTATCTGTAAATGCTACCCCCCTGCCCTTGTTGACTCTGAAAAGTAATTTGATAAGTGGCTGCACAAAAAAAGAATTAATCGTTTAATGACTGCCATTCTGGTGATAAGCTCCTGTGGACTTAGGTAGGCTAGTTCTTGGATCACAGATAAACAGTTCATCTCTGGTCTTGTACAAGAACCTTTTTTAGCTTGCTGAAACCAGCCAAAGTTTTTTTGACTGTTGAAAGGAAATGCTTAGAGCACTTCTGTGGCTAGATTCTTCCTTTGTCTTGAGGTCCCCAAGCATAAGAAATGGTTACTTTTATTTCTTTTTGCTAATAATTACCTGCAAATTGAAGGAAAAAAACCTTTGTCTATATGTAAGGTACTTTAAAGTTTTAAAATTTCTTTCCATGCAAGGTAAGGTGACACATACCTCTAATCCCTGCTGACCAAGAGCCTGAGGCTGGTGGATTCCTTGAACTCAGGCATTCTGAGCTGCAGTAAATTGATTAGGAGTCCGAATCAAATCTGGCATCAGTGCAGGTTAGCCCCCAGGAATAGGCGACCTTTAATTTGTCTAGAGGGGCAAACTGGTCCAAGTCAGAAACCAAACAGCTCAAGGATCCCACTGCTCATCAGTAGAGGCATTGAACCCATGAGTAGCCACCGTGCTTCCATTCTAGGTCAGATAGGGAAAACCAACCAGTCTTTTAAAAAAAGAAAAAGAGAATTACTTTTCTTACAGTGATAGCCTCATAAGAGAAGCAGAAGAAAAACCCCAGTGTTATCCCTATTTTGTGGATAAGGGAACTGGAGCTTTGAGTGACCTTTCAAACTGCTTCCCTTGCCCATGATCATATAGCTTGTAACTCTTGGAAGCAGTTTAAAGCCCACATCTCCAAACTCCAGGTTTAATGTTCTATCCATTACAAGCAACTGCTTGTCTTCCTTGTGTTGAAATTTTAGGAAAATTCTTATATTTTAGGGTTGAAATGCAGTGGCTAGAATTCCTAGAGTCAGGAAGACTCATCTTCCTGAGATCAAATCCAACCTCAGACACTTACTAGCTGTGTGACCATGGACAAATCACTTCACTCTGTTTGCCTCAGTTTCCCCATCTATAAAATGATCTGGAGAAGGAAATAGAAAACCACTCCAGTATCTCTGCCAAACCTCAAGTGAGGTCATGAAGAGTTGGATATGACTGAAACAGCTTAACAACAAAAACAACAAATAAGGCATACATATATATGTATTCATTTTTCCTTCAAGTTTTATTCTGGAAATTTGACCATCTTTGTTTCAGCATTTTGCCTTTCAGTTTTTATTTTTGTTTCTCATATTTTATTACCTCTTAGGACATTTCACAAAAACAAGCATAATGCTTGCATATAAAGAAGACTTTCACATTTTTTACATTCTCAAACTCTTTTACACCCATATTATGTTTTCTGTCAGATGCCTCATTCATATGTTTCTAATTGCATCTGTTGAGTTATGTTTGTTTTTTTTTAAAGTCACCAAATTTGTTGGGTAGCTGGGTGTTGCAGTGAATGGAGTACTGCGCCTGGAGTCAGGAAGACTCTTCTTCGGGAGTTCAAATCTAGCCTCAGACACTTACTACCTGTGTAACCCTGGGCAAGTCACTTCACCCTATTTGCCTCAGTTTTCTCATCTCATCCAACTCATCCATGAGTTGGAGAAAGAAATGACAAACCACTTTAGTATCTTTGCCAAGAAAACCCTAGATGGGATCATGAGGAATCAGACATGACAAATTGGCCAAACTACAACAACAACTGATTTTGTTAGTTTAGGATTGTTTTTGTATGGATAAATGAGCAGGTTGATGAAAGAAGTTAACATTTTTTAAAAGAAATAACTTTAAAAACAAAAATGAAATAGTAACAGCCAGCACTTTAAGATTTGCAAAGCACTTTACAAATGTTTGACCATCACAACAACCATGGGAGACAGGTGCTATTATTATTGCATTTTACAGATGAGGAAACTGAGGCAGATAGAGATTAAGTGACTTGCTCTGATTTATAGCACTAGTATATGTCTGAAGCTGGATTTGAACTTGTTTCCAATGCTCTATCCACCGAGCTGCCTAATGTCCATGCTGTAATATGACATTTCTCCTTCCTTCGTTCCTTCGTTCCTTCGTTCCTTCGTTCCTTCGTTCCTTCCTTCCTTCCTTCCTTCCTCCCTTCCTCCCTTCCTTCCTTCCTTCCTTCCTTCCTTCCTTCCTCCCTCCCTCCCTCCCTCCCTCCCTCCCTTCCTTCCTTCCTTCCTTCCTTCCTTCCTTCCTTCCTTCCTTCCTTCCTTCCTTCCTTCTTTCCTTCCTTCCTTCCTCTCTTAATTAGCAATCAAGGCTAAATGACTTGCCCAGGGTCACACAGCTAGTAAGTGTCTGAGGCTGGATTTGAACTTAGACCTTCCTGACCCCAGGGCTGGCACTCTATCCACTATACCACCTAGCTGTCCCTGTAATATAAAATTTTTCAAAAAGAGATTGTGAAACTTCAGCTCTAGTGACCATAGATGAATTTACAAAATGGAAAGTTGGGGCAGTTAGATGTGGAGGTGACATTACTGTACAGTAGAGTAGAAATAAGACAGGATTTAGACCGAAGAGGACCTGAGTTCAAATCCAGCTTTTGTTACTAGCCAAGTGGCCGTAGGTAAACCACATATCCCTCTCTGAACCTCAGTTTCTAGAACTGTAAAGTACAAGTAACAATAACAGCCACATGTCTCACAGTGTTGATAATCAAATGATGATATTCAGAGAATGAGAAAATGGAGGTAGATACAGGTCAGGTGGATTTGCCCATGTTCATAAAACTAGTGAGTATCTAAGGCAGAATTTGAATTCATGTCTGCTGATGTCCTTCTAAGATGACAAGCAAACTTTACAAACTCAGGTCATGTTTGTAAAGCACTTTGCAAGTATGAGAATAGAATATAAACATTAGCTTTCATTATTTTTGTTGTTATTAGATATGTATTCCATCATATGATGGTTAGAAGATTAGAAAATAAAAAAATATATAGAAAAGAAAGAAAAGAACAGTAGTTGAGCACCAGAGGGCAGTGCTGTTAAACTGAGATGGTAAATGTTACAGAATATGATTTTTTACAAGAAAAAATTCTAAGCCTTTTCATCAGATTCTAAATCTTGTATGACTTTTATTATCCCCGAATGCTGTGGTGGGAATTACTTCTTTGGCTATAGAAACATATTTTGGCTTCAAATTTCAGACACAAGCCTGTAGAGAAATGGGCAGAAAAGTATCTTTCTCTTGGTATTTGTATATTACCTCCTGCTGAGGATTGCAAGTGAAGCATTAGTTATGTCCACCAACCCCCAGCAAGGTTGTAAGACTAAGGGTGACCCACCATGGTTCTCCCTTTCAGAGTGAGGAACTAGGGTTCACAGGGTGTGAGTGATTTGCTCAAGGGCTCACCCCTATGTTAAGGTTAGCATTTTAATCTAGATTTCCTGAGGTTTCTTACTTCTTACTTACATTATCTTAAATATTACTTAACTTCTTATGTTATCTTAAAAGATGGAATATTTGTCAAGAAAACAAAACAAAATTATATTCACTTAAATGGGACTGCTGATTTGGGGGATTATTACTTCCAGGATCAAATATAAAATCCTCCTCCAGTTTTTGCTTTTTAATTTCAAGGCAATCAGTGTTAAGCCACTTGCCCATCGTGATACCACTAGTCAGTATCTGAGGTTAGAACTCAGGGCCCTCCTGACTCCAGGGCCAGTGCTCTGTCCACTACACCACCTAACAACTCTTTTTAGTTAGGCTTTGAAGCCCTTTGCAACCTTGCCCCTTCCCTGTCCAGTTTTCTTTTATTTTACTCCCCTCCATTTTGTGATACAGGGGCACTGGCTTCCTGGCTGTTACTTGAACTGATATACCATCTCATTATTCCATACCTTTTCAATGGCTGTTCATCAGATTATTAATCATACCATCTTGGTCTGATTTTTTTTGGTAGTTATTTGACTTTTTACATGCTTTATGTTTAGGTGGTGATAATATTTAATATAAATTTTGGACTTTAATAAGGGCCAAAGCTTGAATTAAGAAGAGTCTGGACCTAATAGTCTTCTTTGTTATCTTTAGCAAGCTCAAGAGAATGCCTTTTGGTGTCAGCAAGTAAATGGGACTTTCTTACCAGACCCTTCTCCTGGCATCTTAGTGATAAGGAAAAATACAGATGTTCTGGGTTGTAATTCCAACTGTCAGCTCTGTTAAAGATACCCTTTCTTGTGTCCACAACTTCAAGGGCCTGTTTAGAACAGGATGTCTGTCACCAGAGTAATGGGATTTTATCCTTATCTTATGTCATAGAGACATGCTACAGAAAGGAGATTCACACAGCTTGGGATCATAAAACTCAATTGACATTACTTTGTTAATTGTCTTGTCTTACTAAATTTATGATTTGTTCAACTAAGAGAGTTCCTTTCTCATGGCAAAACGTATAAAAACCAGAAGATTTCTGTACCAGACAACCAGATTTGATCCTGGCTCCGTAGGGCTATGTAACCGTTGTCTTCGTGGGGATTTGTTTAATTAATTAAATGAGAAAATGTATGCATTTAGCCTGTTGCCTTTTCTCTAACAGTTTTCAGGTCCACAGTGGTAAACTCCTTGAAGGCAGCTGCTGGCTCTTCTACTTCTTCATGTCCCTCACAGTAGCCCTGTACTCATGGGAGGTGTGTTAAAAATGGTGTTAACTTGATTTGAGATAATTAAACCAGTGCTTCACTACTGTTTCCTGATTATAAAATATAATTCTGACTAGATAGTGAGTTACGTTGACTGAATAATTTTCTGATGAAGTTTAAAAAAAGGAATCATAAATGATAAGTCCAGAACTTTAGAAATAGAGTTGCTAAGAATTTAACTGGAAAGGGGAAGAGTTTGAAGTCGATGAGTTTTGTGATGGTTCTGCTGGCTCAGATCTCTCCCCACTCTCCCCACTCCATTCAGCAACTCCAAAGATTTTCCTAAAACAAAGCTCCTTTTGTAAGGGGTCTTTGTAATACCTCCTAATCAGTAATTCCAGTGGCTTTCTGTTGCCTCCAGGAGTAAATACAAAATGCTCTGTTTGACATTCATAACCTAGCCCCCTCCTACTTTTTCAGTTTTATCAAACTCCTAGACCCAGTCTTCCATCTTGTGACAACGGTATCCAGGCTAGCTGTCCCACGATCCCAGCTCTCAGCTCCTAGCATTTTTTTCTGTTCCTCCTCTCCCTTCTCCACCATAACTACTGATTTTCTGACTTCTTTAATTCCCAGCTAAAATCTCACTGTTGACAGAAAGCTTTCCACAACCCTTCTTCATTTAATGGCCCTTTGTTAATTGTTTTCTCTTTATCCTGTATAAAGCTTTCTTTGCATGTTGTCTCCTCCACTAGATTATAAGCGCCTTGAGGACAGGGAAGTGTACTTTGCTTTTTTTGTATCCTCTGGTTTAGCCCAGTTCCTGGTACAAAGTAGGTGCTTAGTAAATATTTATTGATTGATCAATTATCAGCATGTGGTGGCTCCTTGGAACTAAGGGATTGGTGTATTTTTTTGTTGACTGAATATTTTGTAGTGGATCATTTTTCTCAGTTGAGATTTTAAAAATCATTGGACATTATTAGTGGTTAAATGCCAGTAGTTATAAGAAGATTATGATTACAATGATTCTCAGAGCAGCATGTGATTTAAGTAACTGGGAAAATTGGAAACTGAGTAGTCTGCTCTTATTAGAATCCTAGGTTCCTCTTTTTTTTATTTTTATTTATTTTTATTTTTTAATGTTTAACAATCACTGCCATACAATTGTGATTTTATCCCCCCCACCTACCCCCCACTCCCCCCCTCCCTCCCCACGACTGCATACAATTCTGTATAGATTCTACATATACTTTCCCTAGGTTCCTCTTAAGAACGATTAAGCAGGCTTGTATCATTTCATGTGTGTTGTACTTCAGTCCATTCTTTGTCTTTTAGATTTTCATAGTTCTTGAGGTAGCTAGGTGATGCGGTGGATAGAGTGCCTGGCCTGGAATCAGGAAGACCTGACTTCAAATCTAGTCACAGACATTACTACCTGTATGATCCTGAGCAAGTTACTTAACTGCTTGCTTCAGTTTCCTCATCTATAAAATGGGGATAAGATAGCACCTGTGTCCCATGGTTGTTATGAGGATCAAGTGGGATAATAATGGTAAAGTGCTGAGCATAGTACCTGGAGCATGTAGGTACTATGTAAATGTTAGCTATTATCATTATTGTGAGACACAGAGCTAGGAAGGATAGTTAGCACAGTAGATGACAGTCAAGATTCAAAAATACCTTCATAGGGTACAACATTTGAATAAGGTTAAATTTAGCTGATTGCTTTGGTATAGGGAACAAACGATCAGGTGAGGAGTCTCCCTTTGCTAATTCAAATTGTTACCTTCTCTACAGCTTATAGTCTTAGAGTTGCATTGAGCATTGAGAGGTTAAGTGATTTGCCCAGTCACAGAACTAGGATGTGTCAAAGGTGAAACCTGAATCCCTGGTCGTTCTCCCTCTTAGGTCATTATATTCCACTGGCTCTCAAGAGGAAATTAACTAGGAGAAAATGTAAAGTGTTAGATGGGTTAAAAAGATCAGCTCCCCAAGTACAAGATGGGAGACACAGAGAAGTTCATCTGCAAAAGATAAGTGGTTTTAGTTGACTGTAAGCTGAACAGGTGTCAACAATGTAATGTGGTGGCCAAGAAAGGTAATATAATTTTAGTATCCATTAAGAGTTGAATGGATAGTGCCCAGAAATAACCTCATCTAGAGTGTGGTATCTACTTGTGGGCACTACATTTTAAGAAGTACATTTTTAAGCTGGAAGAAGTTCAAAGGAGGACAACTAAGATGGAAGGGGGCCTTGAGGTCATGTCATCTCAGAATCTATCACAGGACTTTGGAATGTTTAGCTTGGAGAAGGGAAATTTCAAGTGGAGCACAGTAGCTTCCCCCTTACCCCCTGCCATTTGGTTGAAGGCTTTTAATATGTCATAAAAATTAGATTTATTTTTCTTGGATCCAGAAGGTCTCAGTAAGTGGAAGTTACCAAAAGGAAAAAAAAAGATGGCTTTCATGGCTGGGAAAACGTTCTAATAATTAGAGCTATGCAAAAGTATAACAGGCTAATTTTGGAGGTAGTGGGTCCTTTCTCACTGAGGATCTTTGAGCAGATACCAGATGATCATTGGTTTGATATGCTATGGAGATGATTCTTATTCTAAAAGTATATGTTTGACTAGAAGGCCACTTAAGGTCCCTTCTAACTCTGATATAATGAGATTTTCTTTTTTGTAAACTGCAAAGTCCTAAGCAAAGCAAATTGTTGTTACCATTATTACTTAGAAAATATTGTATCTGCTGGTCCTGGTATAATAGGTTAGCTTGTATTTGGACATTTTTGATGTGGAGCGTCCCAAAAATCTTGGTGTGGTTCTAAGCTATAATAGTTTGCCATATCTTTTATTTTATTCAGATTCTTTCCCTTGTATCTGAAACTGATGTAAAATGTTATCACTCATCTCTTTTATGAATTATCTTTAGCATGAAATCTCATTTTGTTGTAGTTGAAATATAAATTGAGGCATGAGATCAGTAATTTAGTGACAGGACCAGTACTTGAATCCAGCTCTATATTTTCAGATTATTATTTAATTGAGCCATAGTCTTTTTATTAAGCCATTATATATTTTAAAATAAAAACACTTTTTCTTAATTTATGTGAAATTATTAAACTTTCCCTATACTAAGCAAAATTGTGTGAAGCAAGCAGTTTTCTTTGCGTTCTCTTAGTTGATTTTCTTGCCACCAAGGACCTTCATGTTACCATGTACCTGGGATCCTTTTCTTGACTTTCCACATTCATAACCACACCATCCCCACTCAGTTTTGTTTTCTATGGCTCAGAACTCTGTCTTCCCTAGTTAACAATGGCTAGTGATTTTCTAAAGTAATTCCTGGTAATTTGTATCATACTTTCCAGATAGCTTACTTCATTTAATGACATGTCTCCAGAAGGAGGCCTTTAAAGAATGACATGAATAATGGGAATTTCAGACAAGCAGATGGGAGAGAAATTTGGGAGAAAGTCAAGCAACAAAAATTAGTTGTCTTGTCTGCTGACTTTGCCAGTAGTTCTAATGGGATGTATGAAGAATTAAACATTTTACAAGTCTGATTCACTTTTTTTTCTTAGTAGTTAGAAAAGGTTTAATGGAAATGAGGTAAAACTTGAGGGTTAGGGGAGAATTGAGACAGAATAATAGTATAGGAAAAGATATAGATGAAGGAATCCATAAGTCTGTTCTTTTGTGGAAACTGAAATGTGATTTGGTTAACAAGGCTTAAGAGGGACTGATCATGAAGATATCCCTTTATTAAATACTTGTATCTGCTTTCTTTAGTTAAGTTCATTGGGAAAAAGTTTTATTCCAAATTTTTGCTTCATAAACAACAGTAACTTACTAATTACCTTCCCTTATAACAAAAATAGTTGGTCAAAACCAACGAATACAAGAACTCTTTATGACAAAGTATGCACTCATAATTCTCCACTCCTCTGTTGAGAGGATGGAAACCCATTAAGTCAGCAGTGCTCTGTAACCGAGATGGGTTATTATATTAAATTTGATTTCTTATGTCTTAGTGTTTTCATTTGTATTATTGTAGTCATTGTAGATATTTTTCTCCTAGCTCTGCTTTCATTGCCTTCTGTGAGTTTCACTATAACTTATCATCAAGTCTTCCCATGTTTTTCTAAATTTCTCAATTTCATTGTTTCTCATGGACCGATAATATTCCCTTAATATTCTACCATATTCACACACCAAAATTTATTCAGCCATTGCCCAATGAGTGACTCAACTTATTTAAAGGTTTTTTTTGCTATAATTAAAAGTGTTTCTGTGAATACAAATGTGCTTACATATGTGTATGTACATACATTTATACAAATTATACATACTTTTTTAAAAGTCTTTGACCTCTTCGGTTATACACTTAGTAGGAGGATCATTGGATCAAGGAATACTAATAATAATATACAATAATAATCACTATTACATAGTGCTTTAATGTTTGTGAAGTGCTACATAAGTATTTCATTTTATCCTCATGACAACAGTAGGAAGTAGGTGCTGTTATTAGTCCCGTTTTACAGACGAGGAAACTGAAGCAGATAGGAGATAAGTGATTTGTCCAGGGTCACACAGCTAACAACAACAATAACAATAGCTAACATTTCTACAGTACATACTACATGCCAGGCACTGTACTATGTGCCAGGCACTGTGCTAAGTGCCTTCCAAATGTCATCTCATTAGATCATCACATCAATCTTGGGAGACATGAAAGTAGTACGTAAGAACACTTGGTAGAAAACCCCATCCTTCCCCAAGGTCTGTGACAATTTCCTAGTATTATATACATAGTCCAGGAGAAACTGATTTCAGTCTCAGAGAGCACATGGTACAAAGGGGCAAATCACAACTCCTGGAAGTCCTTTTTTTGCTCAAGATGTTTCCCTTAGGAAGGGGGCAGCTTTTCTGGTGGACTTTTTAATAGAGCTTTGAATCTACCTTTCTTCATCATATCCTGTCTGTGCCTGGCTCCCCATGGAGATACTACTGAGGACCATTCTTCTTCAGTGAAAAAGTCTACTTTTTCTAAACCTCAAAAACTCAGAAGGTCCTCCTGGCCAAGTAGGTGAAACTAAGATGCCCTCCTCCTCTCCCTAAGTGATTCCTTCTCAGAGGGCTTAGCAGGAAGGCTTCCACTACTTCAGCTAAAATCTCCAGGCCTGAAACTTGCTTGATGTTTTATAGAAGATCCACAGGATATGACTAATTAGAATATACTTCCTCTCACCTAGTTGAAATGTCTTTGATTTGATTTTACTGAGATGTAATCTGACCTGTGATCAGCCTTTTATCACTTAAAGTATGATGAAATAATTGGATATCAACTCAGAGATCCCCATGCTAAAAAAAAAAGCTTGTCTAGTATTTTATTTGTGCAAAATTAGACTGGTATAAACATTTTAGAAAGCAATATGGTAATATACAGTGTCACCAAATCAATCATGCTTTTCATTCATTGATTCCTTTCTAAGAAAGTATTCTTAAAATGTCGAAGAAAGGACCTGTCTTGTTTATACGGATATATTTATAGCTGGTCAGTTTGTAATAGCAAAAAACAAAAGCAAAATCTTGGAAACAAGGTTTGTGTGGAGTAATTAAAAAGCACAATATGTTATATTGATATGGAAAATTATAATCTCACAAAATGACAAATATGAAGTATATAAGGAAATTTGAGAGACATATACAAAATGATGCAAGGTGAGATCCACAGAGCAATGTTGTTGATCACAACAATATTAAGAAGAGGACGCTGAGAGAATAGAATAAATTGGGGGGCAGAGATATGGAGGGAAATATAGTTAGTCTTTTACAACATGACTGTTACGGAAGTGTTTTGCATGATTACACATGTATAACTGGTATCAAATTGCTTGCATTTTCAATGGGAGGGAGGAAGGGAGAGAATGTGAAACTCAAAGTTTTAAAAATGAATGTTTACATGCAACTGGGAAATAAGATATACAGACAATAGGGCATAGAAATCTATCTGGCCCTACAGGAAAATGGAAGGGAAGGGTATAAGAGAAGGGTGAGAGGAGTGATAGAAGGGAGGACAGACTGGGGGAAGGGGTAATCAGAATTCATACTTTCTTGGGATGGGGGAGGGGTGAGATGGGGAGAAAATTTGGAACTCAAAATCTTGTGGAAGTGAATGTTGAAAACTAAAAATAAATAAATTAATAGAAGAAAAGAGAAAAAAGCAGGCACTAAACCATCTCACATTATAAGGTTTAGTTCACCTAAGATTCCCTTGGAGTCTTAGCTTTCAGGGACTCAAATAGAAAGTTGAGTACATATACCACATGCACACTGTCTCCTAGGTGTGCCTCATTCATTCAGCAAGCATCTATTAAACACCTACTATGTACCAAGTACTGTTCTAAAACAGTGGGGATACAAAATCCGAAATGAAACTATCCCTACTCTCCAGGAAAGAAACTAGATACATGAAAGTTTCAATACAAAGTATGTACATGTGGTTTTAGAGAGGAGGACCCTGGTAACTGAGGGGGATCAAGACAGGTTTCCTGTAAGAGATGATACTTAAGTTTTATTGGAAACTAGGAATTCTAAGGGATGAAGGAATGCATTTCAGGTATGGGAGACAGAATCTGCAAAGGCATGGGCATCTTTGAAGACTGTGAAATGGGTGAGGAGCATGAGTTAAGTTTAGCCACAAGGGATATATCATTGTCTTATTCTTTCTCCACCAGTGGCCAAAGTAGTGAAACTATTAGATATTCTGGTCCTTTGGGAATTAAAGATAATGAGACGGTGAATCCTGTCATTATTTGCCCTAACCCATTCAGCTCTTGCCAAAACCCAGTGCTGAGTTACCTCCCAAATCTGTCTTCATTCCTAGCCAGTTTCTTGAATGCTCCTGAAGCAATTCATGTTAACCATGCTGACTAGGTTCATTACAAATTTTTATCTAATCCTAATTTTGTCTTCACTGTTATGTGACAATTCTCTTTTATTCTCTAATGATTTGACTTTTCACTGCACTCTCTACAAACCTTCTATTCTACCTCATTCCCTTTCCTCTAAGCTGAGAGCTAAGCCTCCTACTTTACAGAAAAAAAGAGGAGTTATCTGACTTGACCTCCCTTCTCATTCACTCATATGTTAAAAATCCATCTTCATTACTCCCTATTCCTTCATACAGACATTCCAAATATGGAGTTGTCCTTGATTCCGTTCAGTACAAATCCCTCTGTCTAAGGAGTCACTGATTATCTCCACTAGTTCTCTTGCATCTTTCTGCCCTTCTCTGTACTCACACAGCTTCTACATTGATGCAGGTCTTCATCACCAATCCTTTGGATTAATATCATTGCCTCTTAATTGGTCTCCCTGACACCAGTGTTTCCATTCTCCTTACAACTGTGATATTTATATTTTAAAAATGCATATTTGACCACGACCACAGTCAGTCTTCTATTCAGAAAAAAGCATCAGTGACTCATTCCCTTGAGGATTAAATAAAAAGAAAATTCCTCTCTTTGGCACAATAAAGCCTTCAACAATCTAACTTTCAGCTACTTTTTTAGGCTTAAGTCTTGTTACCTCTCCTTTAATATTCTTTTTTTTTGCCTCCATATCCAAGTAGTCCCCTATGACTGGAATGAGCTCACTCTCCACCCCACCTTGCAGAACCCTAAATTCTTTAAAAATAGAGCTACATTTTGTCCTTCCAGTTTCCCCTAGTAATTAGAACTTTCTCCCTCTTGAAATTAATTTCTATTATTTAATGATTATTTTCTCGTTTACATGCCTTATATTTCCTTAAGGAAAGGGACTATTTTGTTTTTTGTTTTCCTAAGACAGACCCAGAACAGAGCTTTCTTAGGGGCTTAGAAAATGTTTGTTGAATTGAAGAAAAAAGTAAAACTAAGCCAAATGTAGTTGGTTATATGGACTTAGAAAGACATGAGCAGCCTCGTTTGTTTGTCTGTTGTCTGTTAATTATTTGATTCTACTTTGGTAAATGCAAAGGGTTTTATGTAAGGTCTTAGTTTTTTATTCCACATCTTTATTTAGTCATTTATCTTTTTTATGGTTATTAAATTTATAACAATAATAACATTTAAAGTATGTAAAAAGGCTATTTTCCTGCTATTGGAATAATAGCTTTTTTACCTTTTTTTGTCTCCCCAAAGGTGGCATTTTTATATTAATATTCTAATTTCCTGAACTCAAGACTGCTCAGATCTGCAAAGATCATAATGAAATTCAGACACATTTCTTTCTTTGATGACTAAAAAAAAAAGCTGCTTACCTTCCTCCTTCTGGTTTCAAGTGAACATTTTCAGGCTTGTAAAAGTGGAATAAAAGCTAAAATAGCAGAAAAATGAAGTGGAAAGTGACAAATTACCCCAATTTCACCAATGATTATGTATGTTTAATAAACCCTGGCAGATAAACAGCCTTCTGTGAAATGAGCCAAATGGGCACCGAGTATATAATAAAAGAGGAAGCACAATCCTGGATCACAGCAGAAAACCCTCCTCTAAGCTGTGGTAGTTCATTTTTCATGGAATTGACAGATTTTTAAGTTGTCAGCTGTCCTTCATTTATGGGACTAGGGTGTACCCAGTGTAGGATTTTTCCCTTAAGAATTGTTGGTTGTTTCTTTTATGGATTATGTTGGTAAAATAGTGGAGGTATTAAGAGTTCCATGTATATCCCTCCATATATTTGAAAGAATTCTGGAATTCCAAAATGCAGCATGGCATAGTGAATAGAGGACTGGTTCTTAGAGGTAGAAATATGAATCACTTCCTACCCCCAACATATTATTAGCTCTGTGAACCTGATGAATCATTTAACCTCTGATTTCTTCAGACCACTCAGTAAGACAACTATTTGCGTCAGTGGAGGGGTTTCCTACACCAGGGAGTTACTTTATTATATTTGCATGTGGAATTCTTTAGAAAAGCTCAAAATACTTTTTGAAATGGGAGGTTATTAGCTTTTTTATTTAACTCATTCCTCTTTAAACCACAAAATTTCCTAGAAGAAGTCCTAAACAAATTGAACAGTCATTCATTTGGATGTGTACCAGCAAGGCATGAACTCTCAGTACAATTCTTATAGGCCGTTATTATAGAGGTACCTATGTGACAGTTAATAGACTGCTGGTCTGGGAGTCAGGAAGGCCTGAGTTAAAATATGAACTTAGATAATTCCCACCTATGTGACCTTGGGGAAGTCACTTAACCTCTCTTTGCTTCAATTTTCTCATCTGTAATAGCACCTCCCTCCCAGGGTTGTTGTAAAGGTAAAATGAGGTACTTGTCAAGTGTTTTATAAACTTGAAGTTATATAATTGCTAGCTGTTATCATTACTATTGTTAATAATAATGTGAAAAGTATGGTGGTACTCTTCCCTGGAATTAAAAAAAACAATGACACACATGAAAATACTGTGCCTTAAAGTGACAGTGCCTACTTTTGGCTGCTAAAATATGCAGATGATAGCTTATGGTCAGTCTTTGTTCATTCTTATTGAGAGCTTGGTGTATTCTAGGCACTGAGGTAAAATTAAAAAAAATGAATAACTGGATTTGATGTCATACAGAGCCCATAGTGGGGCATCTAGGTGGTACAACAGATAGACTGCTGGGCCTGGAGTCAGAAAGATTTGAGTTCCTGAGTTCAAATTTGGCCTCGGACATTTACTCACTGTGTGATCCTAGACAGGTCACTTAACTATGTTTGTCTCAGTTTCCTCATCTTATATGAGCTGGAAGTGGGAAACCACTACAGTATCTCTTCCAAGAAAACCTCAAATGAGGTCATTAAAAGTGGGATGTTAGTGAAAAATAATTGAAAAGCTACTGAATAACACCCAGAATAACAAAAGAACCTATTGTTAACTAGAGGAGTTGAGATGTGCACAGATAACTTTAGTGTACTTTAAGCACTGTTAAGTACTTTAAGTACTGTTAAGAGAGGTATTACTGAGAGGTTAGAGGAGATAATCTCAGAGATGGATGAATTTTAAATTATACTGAATTTAAAAATTGCTATTGTGAAAGAAATGCTGAAGTAAATTATGGAGCTGAGATAAAAGAAACAATTAATGGAACGCTACTGTACCCTATTTCTTCTACAAACAAAACAGAAAAAAATATTTGGTTATGTGCCTTTCATCCCCCTAAGATGATTGGGATGGTAGCTTATAGGGAGAAGATGCCAAGCCTAGATCCCATTCTTCAAGTTTTTCAGTGACAAACTGGGATCCAAATTCTAGTCTTTCTCACACTTGTTTTAATCTAACCAAAGCTTTAGGTTCAGTGTGAATTATCCTGGAAGGTCCAGGATTGTGAAGGATGAAATCCTTCCCTTTTGACAAAAACAAGGTATCTCGGAAACTCGCTTTCTGCCTGTCATATAGACAATAGTGATGTGGGAAACATTATCTGTAATCTCAGAATCCTAGGAACTCCAAGTTGAAAAGGACCTCAGTTACCTGTATTTGGACAGGAATATCCTCTGTGATCCTGAAGAACAGTCATCCAGCTGCCACTGGAAAACTTAAGAGAGGAGGAACCCTACTATTTTTTGAGGCAGCCTATTTTTTACTTATTGGGATAGCACCAGTTATTAGGAAATTCCACCCACCCCCCCAATCAAGCTTTTTTTGTTACTCATATGTTGTTCAGTTGTGTCGGACTCTTTGTGACCCCCTTTGGGGTTTTCTCCCCTTTCCTTCTCCAACCTGTTTTACAGATGGGAAAACTGAGGTAAACAGGGTTAAATGACTTGTCCAAGATGATACAGCTTATATATGTACTTGCTTTTCTAAGAGAATGTAATATCCTTACAGTGAGGGATTGTTTAGTTTTTGTTTTAGGTATCTCTAGAATCTAGCACAGTTCCTGGAGCACACTTAGAAAAATGTGTTTATTCTGCATCCCCCATCCTCTTGTCAGTCTAATATAGATGTCTTTAGGAATCTAGATTGGCTCATAAAAACATTAATTTTCATTCTCTGTCTTTTTTATCCAAATCTGCATGCTCTCCCATCCTATTGGAGGCTATTGTTTGGATTCAGTCAAAGGGCTGCACTGAGGATCTAGAGAACTACTGTGTCCTCCAGGCTGCAGGTTCCTCACCCCTGTTCTTGCCTATGCCATATTCCTCTACAACTGTAGTTAAGGAGGTAGTGAATTTCCTGGGGATTTCCATTTCTGTAGTTGGAGAGCTGACCTCAATGGAAATCACCACTCAGAAAGGAGTAGTACAGAAGATGATGCCAAGAACCTTGTCTGTGAGGTGACCGTGATTGAATAAATTTGTTGTTAACATTTCTCTGGAAAAGCCAGCAATTGTAGTTTCAGAAAGTGAAGCAAATGCCAGTTTTATCCATAAGAGCTGGAGATGCTTCTCCCAGGCACCTCCTTAACTAGCCATAAAATTCCCGAGTTTTAGAACAAACTCATTTTAAAAATTAAATCTATTTATTTTTCTCTTTCAACATTCACTTCCATAGGATTTTGAGTGCCAGATTTTCTCCTCATCTCTCTCCCCTCTCCTCACCCAAAGAGAACAAACCCATTTTAATAGTACTGCTCAAATAAGTGAGAATTTTTGTGCAAATGGGGTTTTCTACTTGGGAATCACTTAAATTTTTGTGGCATATAGAATAATAAATTTAAGAATGGAAGTATTTCTAACCCTCTCATATTGTAGATGAGGAAATTGGTTTAGAAATGGCAGGCTGATTTTTTAAAAAAAGTCATTTATATTGGTAGATGGAGGGAATTTTACTTTTTGGTGGTTAGTTTCTTTTAAATTTAGACATTTTTTGTACTGGTTTAATTGTATTTGTCCTGTGTTGCCCAAGAAGACCATGCCATCAGAAAAATGATGACATGACTTGCACTTGACTTTGTTTTGAGTGAGGGAGGGCTGTGCAAGGACACCAGCCTCACTTCTCCTCCAGAGCCATCTGAATCCAGTGACCAGATATTCATCAGGATGACTGGAGATGACCCAGGATGCACTGGGAGGCCTTGGCCCCTTTAGGTATTTCTGGGTCAAAGGATAGAGGTAGTTTAATAACTCTTTTGGTATAATTACAGATTGCTTTCCAAAATAGTTGGGTCAGTTCACAATTCCACCAACAATGAATTAGTATCCCAATTTTTCCATGTCCCCTCAAACATTAGTCACTTTCTTTCCCCCTCAATCGTTTTAGCCAAGCCAATGTGGTAGGTATAAAATGATATATCAGAGTTGTTTTAATTTTACAGTGCCAGGCCTGGAGTCAAAAAATATTATTTTCCTGAGCTCAAATCTAGCCTCAGACACTTTACTAGCTATGTGATTCTAAGCAAGTCACTTCACCCTGTTTGCCTCAGTTTCCTCATCTGTAAAATGAGCTGGAGAAGGAAATGACAAACCACTCCAGTATCTTTGCCAAGAAAACTCCAAAATGAGGTCACAAAGAGTCAGAAAGGATTGAAAATCGACCAAACAATATCAACTTTCCCCTTTCACTCTCAAAAACTCTAGGATGGAGTGGTTACTTTATCCTAATATTATTTAACAACATTTGCTCAACCATTTCTTGGCAATATTTTAATAATTAGCTAATAATTCTTTCCTAGCTATTTAGGGTGTAATGAGGGGCAATGGGGTGTAATGAGTCACCCCTCTCCTACGACTACAATCAGAATAGTGGGCCCCAGTGAGTCATATTACTGTTAAGGAGGCACCTTTTGTTAATTGGGTAGAACTCCCTTGACTCAAAACTTACTCATTCATCAGAAAGGAGTGGGATGGTTGACAGGAACACCGGTGCTTAGATGCAGTCTAAAGCATGGAATACAGAAGATAGGATATTTCTTTGAAGCCAGAGGAGATGAGGTGAGCAGTCATGTGGCTTTTCCAGTGTGACTGGCTAGAAGACCAGTAGCATAGGAGAGGCTAGAAGACAACAAGAATGGGGGGAGTCTTTAAGGCCTCACATCAAGAGAGGCCCAGGAGAATAATTTCCTTTTTAATCACACTTTTGTGTTTCATATCTTTTCATTTCTGCTAAGAATCATAGTAAAAATTTATAGAAGTGATTTTTTTTGCAAAACACCAAATCTGTATTGACATCCACATATAATAACATACCTTGACTAAACTGAAGTATAGTATAAATTACACTAGAAATGTCTACTCCTTAACAAACTTAATTTTAACCATTAAAACAAATCAAACTGGAATGATATGAATATTAACAAAATTCCAACAAATTGTAACTCTATATAAATGCACTATTATCTTAACAAAAAAATACAAAATCAGTAGTTTCCTAATAGTTAATACTGATGCCTTTTTTAGTACTTTGAAGCATAGGACTTGGAATTATTGGCATTTGTTATGCTCTTAAAAATCTGAAAACCCTTGAAAATTGGAGCATAACATGAATTGATCATTTTCAAACAGATTTGGTAATTTTTCTTTTACAAGTTTAAATTTCAGCCCTCTGTCACACTTCTTAAATTTGAATATTCTTATGGCATGCATTCTGTAAGACTCAGCAAATCAGGCAAATATTAGGCCAACTGCCTTCCAGATGTGTACATTTTTAAAAATAGTCTATAAAAAGTGTAAGACTATGAAAACAAAATCTAGATTATGCACATATAGCTCAGCTTATGAACAGGAAAAAAGGTAAATAGTGTACAGTTTCCTGGTACACAGCACTTCATTACAGTGCCAATGGACAGGTCTCAGTTAGGTCTCCTTTAACATAGGAGTTAAGACATGTATCAAGAATGTCTTATGTTGCATAATAAAAACAAAAATATTTCTAGGTTTTGCTGCTGTTGGATATTTGCACTTTCTATGTGGAAGAGAAAGATAGAGTGAAAAAAAAACCCTAACAGTGCAAAGATATTTGAAACAATTTCTTACTAAAATACAATATCAGCTGAAGTAATAAACCTTCAGCTGTAGACTACAAGTAGAGGTAACTATGAGCAAAAGTTAAAATATCCCATAAATCAGTTCTGGTGGCTGGTGGTTGCCTTTCCTTTTAAAACCCAAGTTGAATGAGCATGGGAAAAAAGCCTTTTTTCAAAACAAAGAAACAGATACACACAAAGACGGTAGTAGGGTTGTGATGGAGGAAGGAAAATGACAGGTAATCCATTCTCCAAGCCCTGTGCCTAATGGGAGTTTCTTATTCAGAGTCAATGTGTCTACAATTAACTTCAACCTGTCTTCAGTTAACTGTACAGAGGTTCTCTTATTGAAGTGTAAACTTCCCTGATTACCTATGGGTTGAATACTTCTCATTAAATATATCTGCCTTAAAATTTTCACCTTTATTCAGTGACTAACTGGTCTCCTGTCCATTGCTAAAAAAAATCTTTAGGCAGAAAGGATGCCAACCCTAACAATTCTCAGAAAAAAAGCAAGTGGTTTGTTTTAAACAAGTTTGTCATTTCTACTTAGGTATTTTAGTAATTCCTTGATCAGAATCGAGCCTAGAGTAGTATTTACTCTTTTTTTTTTTTACTGAATGAAATTTTCATGAAAGTAACCATGACCTTTATTAGTGGCTTTTGTTTTTGACAGAAAGAGAGCTCCAGCAGATGTCTGATGGATTGAAGTATTGCTATCACATCACACTTTTGTGCCACATTCACAACTTACTTCCTGAACTCCTTATGTATTTCCTCCCTCTGTCCAGGTGGTTTGTAGCATCTTTCCATGAGAATATCATTTCTGTTTCATTCTTAGTTGATCTTCATCCTAATATTTGCCATTATACTTCTCCCCTCTAGCTGCTGGATTTCTTAACCTAAGCGTATATTATATGTAGCAAATGACTTCTATCCCACTCCCCCCTTTCCAGTTCTTACTGAATAAGATATTCCCCTACAAAGCCATAGTCTAATCATGAGTTTCACTTTTACTAAGTCTCAGAAATAACTTATTTGGTTAAATTTGTCTCCTTGAGTTAGGATTTCTAGTATATTTTAATTTTTATCCTAGCTTTGTGCATTTACGTGTAATTATCTTTGCCTCTTGTGAATTATTGTTTTTCTCTACCAGGAGTATACTGATAAATGTTTAACCATAAGCTCTCTGGGGAAAAAAAGTATGTTCAAGCCACATTTAAGTTTAATCTTTATTATTGATGTTTTCTCAATTACTTTCTTAAGTTTAGATAATCATCAAAACAATAAATCAAGTTTTTATTTGCAGCACTTGATGATTAAAGAGATGTAAATGCTCACATTGAAATTTATTAGTGGATTGTCACCATTCAAGCTAGTTCTAGTACACCCTTGACTGACTCCTCACCGCCCCCCCCATGTTTTATCTATTATACCTTGTATATATTATACCTAGATTATTTTTATTGCCTAGCTTGGCAGATAAAAAAGAATGTTTTCTCCATTTCTCATTTTTTTCTATTTTCAAAGCTCTTTTGAGAAAATGTACAAGATTCTATATGAATTTTTTAAATTTATTTTTTTTTACTGAATAAAGAAATATATTTTAGTTGCACTCTATTCCTAATAAAGAGTGAATTATTCCTATGTTTTATGCAGTAGTCCAGAAATACAAATAAATCCTGTTTTTAGAAACTATCTTTATCAAATGTTTCTATTCCAAATCTGTCTTCCCCCTCTGAAGCCCCTGCCTTCCATGAGCAGTAGTGATGAAAATAGACTTAATTGATTTTTCTTTCCTAGTACTTTATCATTTTTAATGATTTCTAGGTTCTCTTAGCCAATATAATTTGCTTCTTCCTTCATCGCTTTGAATGACCCTACAATGATCATTAGTAATTAAGTTTGAAATTTCTTGGGAGTCTCTCTATCACATCTTATATGCACTCCCTGACAAGATAGGTTACTTTTTGCAGAATTCCAGAGACATTAGAGACAACTCAGTCCAGCCAGCACTTATAGAAGATTCCTTGAAGGATGTCCATTTTTTTCAACTTTCTTACAGTTGTGAGGGAAATAATATGTATTTATATGTATATATGTGTACATATGTTTAAATATAGATATCATGTATTTATCTGTACACACACACACATACATATATATTTACTAGCAATATTCATTGCAATGGAAAATGTCAAGTGAAGATTGCATATGGAAAGAAAGTTACATATAGATGGTGATGTCCTTCAGATATCCCTGAATATTATAAAGCTCTTAAATGAGATCTATAATCACTCAAAAGAGTTACACAGGAAAAAAAATATGGATGAAGGATGCCTGTTATCCAGATGTGCAGTTGAATGGATAGCCCATAGAACTAGTCCATCAGTACCACACATGCACACACACACACACACACACACACACACATACACACATACACATTGGAAAGACTGGTGTATATTAAATGGACTCAGATTTGAATAGAAGGCTGAACTGTTTAACTAGAAAAAGCCCAGAGATTTTAAAGGTCCTGAGTTTTCCCTTGAAACTGTGTTATCATTTTAATACTAATATTTTTCTAGTTGTAGGATCATGGATTTAGAGCTAGAAGAGACATTATAGATTATTTTACAGTTGAGGAAACTGAGACACAGACTAAATGACTTACCTTGGATCACATAACTACTTTGTGTCTGAGGGAGGATTTGCACTCCTGTCTTTTTTACTACAAATCCAATGTTTTATCCACTGTACTTCCTAGCTTTGTGAGTGCACATCATGGAATACCATGATCTTTGTCAATTTAAATCTGAAAGTCACCTGAAGAACAATGGCAAGATGTATAGTAGGTATAAATAGGATATAGCATATTACCAATATGTAATTTTATATCAGAAATAGTATGAAAACATCACAAAAGAGAGGGAAAGGCCATATTCTCCTCTGGCATTCATTTAATTCTAAATAATGTAACACCCGGTATATTGGTTAGACCCTGTCTCAGGAGCATTTGTAGGAAGACATGGGCAAGAGGTGTACAGCTTGGGCTGTGGATAGGTGGAGACCTGCAATATTGGAGGGAATACCTACTTCAGTGGGCCCACAGATCCATCATTGTACTGAAGTATCATGTTGGTACCTCTTACTGAATCCACTAAGATCTTTCTTAGAACAGCTCTTATCTAGCCATACTTCCCTGTCTTCTACCTGTGGAGGTGATTATTTTGAACAAAAAGAATGGGAAGATTTTTAACTTTATTCTCATCAACATTTCCACATTCAACTCTTCCCCCAACAATTAAGTCAGACAAGGTCTTTTTGAATCCTGACTGTGTAAACTATTCTTCCTAACTTTGTGTCATCAACAGATGTGTAAGCATGTATGCAGGTCACCTGTGATATTATCCAAGTCTTTAATAAAAATATTAAAAATCACAAGGAAAGATCCCTAGGGCATGCCATTCCAGGAGATGATTAAAAACATAAAATATTAATGCTACTCTATGTCTAGGTATTCAGCCATTTCTAAATCCACTGAATTCTAATGTCATCTAGTCCACATCTCTCCATCTTGTCCATAAGAAGATTATGATAGAATTTGTAAATTTTCAAAATCTAAATCAAATATAATTGTAAGATTTTCCTTTTTGAGTTAAAATTTGCAAGTTTTCTATACTACTATTCTAAAGTCCTTAATGAAATTTTAGGGATTCCACAGTATAAAAATGTTTTAAGTAAATGTTATCGTATCTATACCTAAAATTGATGTTTTTGTATCTATACCTAAATATATATATTTATTTATATGTTAAATATATATTTTAATGTATTTTTATTTATATATTTATAAAATATTTATTTATTAAATATATAAATATAATCTATACTTAAAATTTTCCCTGAATATATTCTCTGCCCATCCCAGAGAGATGTCTTATGACAAAAAAGAAAAAAACTCAAAAGAAAAAAGGATGAATAAAAAACATCAGCAAGACTGATGAATGGACCAAAAGAAACCCTGAAAACCTGACAGTATGTGCAGGACTCCAGATCTGCAGACATCTTACCTCTCTACAATGATAAAATTGAGAACTAATTAATTTCCTTATTTCTGTATATTACAACAGCAAAAAGACCGCACAGAGCTGTAGGCTTGTGTTTAACTTCATAGTATATAGGGAATTTTTAAATACTCAGCAGTGCTTTTCATGCACTTTAATTAGATTATACCTTAAGCTCAGGAAAGTTCTTGCAATATACTAGCCATGAGAAGGCCATTCAATTCATTCATTCATTTTATTCATGACTTGCACTTGACTTTGTTTTGAGTGAGGGAGGGCTGTGCAGGTCACCAACCTCACTTCTCCTCCAGAGCCATCTGAATCCAGTGACCAGATATTCATTAGGATGAACTGGAGAGGCAATTGGGATTAAGTGACTTGCCCAAGGTCACACAGCTAGTGAGTGTCAAGTGTCTGAGGTGAGACTTGAACTCAGGTTCTCCTGACTCCTGCACTGGAGCTGTATCCACTGCACCACCTAGATGCCCCAGACATATGTGTTAGGCAAGGAGAAGGAGAAGGGACACCTCAGCCTCAGAGAATAGAGCAAGGGAGGAGAAGGTAGGTGAAGACATGAAGAAATTTTGAGGTGGGAGGGAAGGGATGTCTCTTGCTGGCTTCATTTCTCCTAGGTGCATGGCATGGTCTTCTTTGGCAGTGAAGGATGAACACAACTCTGTGAGTAGAAGGCAGCTGGCTGAATGCTAGCTGGGTAACTCACCTCCTCCTCTCCTGTCTGCCCCCCCCTCCCCTTCCTTCTCCTCTCCAAAAGAAGGTAAACTTGGATGGTCAAAAGATGCCCAGTTGACTTGGGTTTTACTGGCTCCTCTCCTATTTCCTCTCCTCTCTTCTTCCTGTCCTGTCCTCTCCCAAAACCTTAATTAAACCTACTGCACTCTGAAACTGGGACTCCACTGGGGCCCTGCCTGAGGGCTCCTCTGACCCTCCTAGCTTGACAGTGATTATCAATGGTAACTGTGTCTGTTTCCCACCCAGCCTGATGTCTTTCTTTTTCTTGACCTCATTAAAGGGGCCATGCCCTGGCTACTTCTTAAACAGGCCTATTCAATGAATGGGCGTTGCCTCACCCTAAGTGAGTGCCTGCAAAGACCTTGGCCTAAAGGGCCCAAGGTCTCCCAGTGCATCCTGGGCCATCTCCAGTCATCCTGAGGAATATCAGGTCTCTGGATTCAGATGGCTCTGGTGGAGACGTGAGACTGGTGACCTGCACAGCCCATGTCATCATTTCTCTGATGGCGTGGTCTTCTTCAGCAATGAAGGACGAACACACAATTATTTTTTTCAACAAGTAGGTAAAATATATTCATGGTTCTGCATAAATCCATTCCTACTACTAGAAAAATAACTCAAAGTGGATGCATGTCCTTTTGACAACAGTTTCTTAGTATTATCTTTCTATTCAAAATATATTAAGTTCATTTAAAGTTCTCTCTCAAAACACAGAGTTATTAGCATCTATGAAAATTTAAATTTGAATCTGAGTTCCTTAGGAAAATAAAAGCCTTTGAATTTTAATGGTTATAAAACTCTGCTTGCATTGATCTTTGGTCTATTTCTACCTGGCAGCAATATTCATCTAAACACCTACATGCAACTCTCTATATAAATGAGTCATTTCCTCTCTTGGATGAGATAAAAAGCACAGTTCTTGAGGACTGAAATATTCTGAGAAATCAGCCAGATATATGCTTGCCAAAAAAGGTAATACTTTAAGCCATTGGATTCTATTAAAAAAACAAGAAAAAAAGCAAGAAAAATATTTAAAAATCTATACAATGTTTGATGAAGGGCTGTACATTTTATGAATCAAAACCCCCATGCTTAGTAACAAGAAACATTCTCAGAGAAAGGAGGATTTTCACCTGATTTAAACTCTAACTTTTATTCACTGAAACTCTTGAGCCCTGTGGCATCCTTCCCCTAACTAATGAACAGATTCATCTTCAAGTTCTCAAAAGTGAAATTTGCCTAAGTTGTCACATTATTTTCCACTTTCATGTTCCTTTCTTCATTTGCTCAATTATTTTCAGTGAGGTATTGCTGAAAAATGAAAATTAAAACCCAAAGGGAAATATACTAACTCAAGCAATTGCACATATGATCAAGAAGCTGTAAATTGTACAAATCCTAGTTATCAGAATTAGAAACTAATTGGATCCCTATCATTTGGTAAATAGCCAAAGAAATTATAGTTTATGAGGCTGGTAGAATACTATTTTGCTCTAAGAATGATGAAAAATATGAGGAACTGGAAAGTGAAGGGAATAAATACCTGCTATGTGCCAGGCACTATGGAAAGTGCTTTTCAAATATCTCATTTTATCCAGACAACAATGAGGGAGATTTGTTTACCTCCATTTTACAACTGAGGAAACTGAGGCGGATAGAAGTGAAGTGACTCTCCCAGGATCACACATCTAGTAAGTATTTGAGGCTGTACTTGAACTCAGGTCTTCCTGGCTCCAGAATCAGAATTTATTCTATTCACCATTCTACCTAGCTAAGTAGTTTTCTGTGAGATAGTGTAGAATGAAATGTGCAGATCTAAGAAAAGAATTTATATAACAATAACAACATCATAAAGACAAAGATCTTTGAAAGACTTGGGATCTCTGATCAAAGCAATAAGTCATAATTTTAGAGGGCTAATGATGCTACCATCTCCCGATAGAGTGGTAGGCAAATACAGTGTTCAGAATGAGATGCATTTTTGCACATGGACAACACAGGAATTTGTTTTGCATAACACTAATTATTTGTTAGATGGGTTTTCACAAAAAAAACCCTTTAACTAGAGGGAGTTGGGAGGGGGAGAAATAAATGCTTGTTAATTGAAAAATAAAATAGAATAAAAGAATTCCTAGTTATTTTTTTCAGTAAGAATTCATGCATTGCTCCATATCATGAGAATGAGAAGTCTACCATAGACAGCAGTAGTCAATTTTAAATTCTTTTTTTTTTTTAGAGTTAGAAGGGACCTTGTAGGTTGCTTAGTACGACCCCCTTCACTTTTTCTTATTTATTTTCAGTGTTCTACAATCACTTCCATATAACTTAGATTTTTTTCCCTTCCCTCCCCCTTCTTCCCCCCCTCTCCTCCTCCTACCTCTCCCCTTCCTCCCTGAAACAGCATACAATTTTATATAGGTTCTACATATACGTTCCTATTAAATACATTTTGACCATAGTCATGTTGCATAGAAGAATTAAAATGAATGAGAGAAATCATAAAACAAACCAAAACATAATACAGAAGAAAGTGATCTTCTACATTCTGAGATTAAATTCCATAGTTCTTTCTCTGGATGTGGATGGCATTTTGCCTTAAAGACCATTGGGAATTTTTTTAAGTCCTTGCATTGCAGTGAAGGTCTGAGTATACCAGAAAAAATCCTCAAACACTGTGGTTGTTGCTCTGTACAAAATTCTCCTGTTTCTGCTCCTTTTGCTCAGCATCAGATCATATAAGTCTTTCCAGGCCTCTCTGAAGTCTTCCTGTTCATCATTGTTTATAGCACAATAGTATTCCATTACATTCACATACCACAATTTATTCAGCCATTCCACAATTGATGGGCGTCCCCTTGATTTCCAGTTTTTGGCCACCACAAAGAGAACTGCTATAAAAATTTTTGTCTATGTGGGACCCTTTCCCATTCTTATGATCTCTTGGGGATATAGTCCTGGAAGCAGTATTGCTGGGTCAAAGGGTATGCACATTTTTGTAGCCCTTTGGGCATAGTTCCAAATTGCTCTCCAGAATGGTTGGATGCGCTCGCAGCTCCACCAACAATGAATTAGTGTTCCAACTCTCCCACATCCTCTCCAGTATTTATCATTTTCTTGTTCTGTCATGTTTGCCAATCTTATAGGTGTGATGTGGTACCTCAGAGTTGTTTTGATTTGCATCTCTCTAATCAAGAGTGATTTAGACCATTTTTTCATATGACTATAGATATTTTTAATTTCTTCCTCTGAAAACTGCCTGTTCATATCCTTTGACCATTTATCAGTTGGGGAATGGCTTGTATTCTTGTACATTTGACTCAGTTCTCTATATATTTTAGAAATGAGGCCTTTGTCACAGACACTAGTTGCAAAAATTCTAACCCAGTTTTCTTCTTCCCTCCTAATTTTGGTTGCGTTGGGTTTGGTTGTGCAAAAACTTTTCAGTTTAATGTAATCAAAATTATCCATTTTGTACTTCATAATGCTTTCTATCTCTTGTTTAGTCAAAAATTCTTCCCTTCTCCATAAATCTTATAAATACACTATTCCTTACTCCACTAATTTGTTTATAGTTTCAATCTTTATACCTAGATCATGTAACCATTTGGACTTCATTCTTGTGTACGGTGTCAGGCATTGGTCTATGCTTAGTTTCCACCACACTGTTAATCCAGTTTTCCCAGCAATTTTTGTGGAACAGTGAGTTCCCAGAAGCTGGGGTCCTTGGGTTTATCAAACAGCAGATTGCTATATTCATTGACAACTGTGTCTTGAGTACCCAGCGTATTCCACGGTCTACCCTTCTGTTTCTTGGCCAGTAGCAAGTGGTTTTGATAATTGCTGCTTTATAATTTGAGATCTGGTAGAGCTAGGCCACCTTCCCTAGCATTTCTTTTCATTAGTTCCCTTGATATTCTGGACCTTTTGCTCTTCCTGATGAATTTTGATGTTATCTTTTCCAGCTCTAGAAAATAATTATCTGATAGTTTGATTGGTATGGCACTAAATAAGTAAGTTAATTTAGGTAGGTTTGTCATTTTTATTATATTGGCTTGGCTTACCTACGAGCAACTGATGTTTTTCCACTTACTTAGATCTGACTATATTTGTGGGAAATGTATTTTGTAATTGTGTTCGTATAGTCCCTGGGTTTATTTTGGCAGGTAGACTCCCAAATATTTTATAGTGTCTACCCTAGTTTTATGTAGAAATGCAGAAGATTTATGTGTGTTTATTTGTGACCTACAACTTTGCCAGAGTTGTTTATTATTTCAAGTAGTTTTTACTTGAATCTCTGGGATTCTCTAAGTATATCATCATATCATCTGCAAAGAGTGATAACTTAGTTTCTTCTTTGTCTATTCTAATTCCTTCAGTTTCTCTTTCTTCTCTTATTGCTACAGCTAACATTTATTTCTAGTACCAAGGGACTGTTATTTATGTTTTTGAGTTTAGGCTGCTTTCTTTCCTGGAGTAAAAGGGACTAGAAGTGGACTAGTGTGAACTCTCCATACTTCAGGTTCTTGAGAGTCAATAACGAGCCAATGAATCGATTCAGCACCTACAGATGGACAAGGAAAATAGAAAATGATTAACAGAGAGAAGGCACAAGAATTAAGAGGGGTTGAAAAAGGCTTTCTGTAGAAGTAGGGATGTTTGTTGGGACTTGAAGAAAGCTTGGAAAACCAATAGATAGAGATGAGGAAGGAGAGCATTCTAGGCATGAGAGAAAATACCCAAAGCTAAGTGATGGAGTATCCTTCTTGGGGAACAACAAGGAGGCTGTTATCAATGTACTGAAGAGTATGTGTCTAGAAGTAAGGTGTAAGAAGACTAGAAATTAGGATGTGGATCTAGGTTATTTTTTTTTACAATTAATTTATTTAACTTGTAACATTCATTTTCACAAAATTTTGGGTTCCAAATTTTCTCCCCATTTGTCCTCTCCTCCCACCCCAAAACACCGAGCATTCTAATTGCCCCTATCACCAATTTGCCCTCTCTTCTATCATCCCTCCCTTCCCTTGTCCCCATCTTCTCTTTTGTCCTGTAGGGCCAGATAACTTTCTATACCCCTTTACCTGTGTTTCTTATTTCCTAGTAGCAAGAACAGTACTCAACAGTTGTTCCTAAAACTTTGAGTTCCAACTTCTCTTCATCCCTCACTCCCCACCCATTCCCTTTGGAAGGCAAGCAATTCACTATAGGCCATATCTGTGTAGTTTTGCAAATGACTTTCATAATAGTCGTGTTGTGTAAGACTAACTATATTTCCCTCCATCCTATCCTGCCCCCCATTGCTTCTATTCTCTTTTGATCCTGTCCCTCCTCAAGAGTGTTGACTTCAAATTGCTCCCTCCTACCATTGCCCTCCCTTCCATCCTCTCCCCCACCCTGCTTATCCCCTTCTCCACCACTTTCCTGTATTATAAGATAGGTTTTCATACCAAAATGGGTGTGTGATGAGAGTAAACTTCATGCTCACCTCCCTTCTTTTTCCCTCCACTAAAAAGTCTTTTGCTTGCCTCTTTTATGAGAGATAATTTGCCCCATTCCATTTCTCCCTTTCTCCTCCCAATATATTTCTCTCTCACTGCTTAATTTCATTTTTTTAAGATATGATCCCATCCTATTCAATTCACTCTGTGCTCTCTGTCTCTGTGTGTGTGTGCACGTGTGTATGTGTGTAATCCCACCCACTACCCAGATACTGAAATGTTTCAAGAGTTACAAATATTGTCTTTCCATGTAGGAATGTAAACAGTTCAACTTTAGCAAGTCCCTTATGACTTCTCTTTGCTGTTTATCTTATCATGCTTCTCTTCATTCTTGTGTTTGAAAGTCAAATTTTCTTTTCAGCTCTGGTCTTTTCATCAAGAATGCTTGAAAGTCCCCAATTTCATTGAAAGACCATTTTTTCCCCTGAAGATAACTCAGTTTTGCTGGGTAGGTGATTCTTGGTTTTAGTCCTAGTTCCTTTGACTTCTGGAATATCCTATTCCACACCTTTCAATCCCTTAATGTAGAAGCTGCTAGATCTTGTGTTATCCTGATTGTATTTCCACAATACTTGAATTGTTTCTTTCTAGCTGCGTGCAATATTTTCTCCTTGACCAGGGAACTCTGGAATTTGGCCACAATGTTCCTGGGAATTTCTCTTTTTGGATCTCTTTCAGGCAGTGATCAGTGGATTCCTTAAACACTTATTTTGCCCTCTGGTTTTAGAATCTCAGGGCAGTTTTCCTTGATAATCTCATGAAAGATGATGTCTAGACTCTTTTTTTGATCATGGCTTTCAGGTAGTCCCATAATTTTTAAATTGTCTCTCCTGGATCTATTTTCCAGGTCAGTTGTTTTTCCAATGAGATATTTCACATTATCTTCCATTTTTTCATTCTTTTGGTTTTGTTTTGTGATTTCTTGGTTTCTCATAAAGTCATTAGCCTCCATCTGTTCCATTCTAATTTTGAAAGAACTATTTTCTTCAGTAAGCTTTTGAATCTCCTTTTCCATTTGGTTAATTCTGCTTTTTAAAGTATTCTTCTCCTCATTGGCTTTTTGAACCTCTTTTGCCAGTTGAGTTAGCCTATTTTTTCAAGGTGTTATTTTCTTCAGCATTATTTTGGGTCTCCTTTAGCAAGGTATTGACCTGCTTTTCATGCTTTTCTTTCATCTCTCTCATTTCTCTTCCCAGTTTTTCCTCCACCTCTCTAACTTGATTTTCAAAATCCTTTTTGAGCTCTTCCATGGCCTGAGCCCATGGTATATTTATTTTGGATGTGTGGGATACAGAAGCCTTGACTTCTGTGTCTTTCCCTGATGGTAAGCATTGTTCTTCCTCATCTGAAAGGAAGGGAGCAATTATCTGTTCACCAAGAAAGTAACCTTCTATAGTCTTATTTTTTTTCCCTTTTCTGAGCATTTTCCCAGCCAGTGACTTGACTTCTGAGTCTTCTTTCCACACCCACCACACCTCCAGATCGCACAGCAGCGCTTGGGGTCTGAGATTGAAATGCTGCTTCCCAGACTTAGGGCTTTGGGTGGGGTGGGGCTGCTGTTCAGTGTGAGATTAAGTTCAGGTGCTCAGGTGGGGGCAGGGCCGCCACACAGGGCTCACTTCCCTTGGGGTGTTTTTGCAGAAACCTTCACCAATGGATCTGGGATCCTGCCTGCTTGGGGAGCCCCTGTCCGCCACCCTGCTGCTGCCTCCCGAGGGGGCCTGAGTTATGGGGACACCCCACTCCCCTCTCGACCAGCCAAAGAGACCCTCTTACCGACCGTTGTCACCTGTGGGTGGAGGGACCTGCGCGGCTGCTGGAGATTCTGTCCTTGAAGCCCACTTGGATCTGCTCCTCTTGGTGCTGCATGGCCAAGGCAGGGCTGGGCTCTGCTCTGGGTCTGGTGCGCGACGGACCTTTAGAGTCAGGTTTTCAGGTCTCTCTGGAACAGAAATTTCATCCGCTCCATTGTTCTGTGGCTTCTGGTGCTCCAGAATTTGTTGGGAGTTCTTCTTTACAGATATTTTATGGGCTGTGGGTTTGGAGCTAGCATATGTGTGTCTTTCTACTCCGCCATCTTGCCTCCTCCCCCCAGGTCTAGGTTATAAGGGGCTTTGAATGCTAGATGGAGGATTTTGTATTTGATCCTGGAGGCAATAGGGAGTCATTGGAGTTTATTGAGTAGAATGGTGACATGGTTGAACTTGTGCTTTAGGAAAATCACTTTGGTAGCTGAATGGTGTATGGATTGGGAATGGTGAAAGTATTGTAGGAGAGGAGATGGTATTTGAAAAATGTTGCAGAAGTGAAATCAATAGGCTTTGGCAAAAGATTAGACATGGTGAATGAGAAATATAGAGGAATTAAGGATGACGTGTGGGTAGGGGACATGAGACACTGAGATGATGGTGTTACCTTCAACCAAAATAAGGAAGTTAAGAGGTGGGGGAGGGTTTAGGGAGAAAGAGAATGAGTTCAGTTTTGAACATGCTGAATTTAAGATGTCTACTGGACAGTTTGATATGTCTGAAATACAGTAGGAAATATGAGATTGGAGGTCAACAGAGAGGTTAAAATAGTATAGGTCCATTTGAGAATCGTCCACATAGAGACTTAATTTGCCCTTGAATGAAATTCTCTCTTAGACTGCAGAGCTTTTGTTAAAAAAACCCATAATTTTCAAGCAGTGATTCTACAGATACATAGAGCTATTTTTTCCCTTATGCTCCATACAGTTCTCTCCTCCTTGTTTTCCTCCTTCTTGAGGTTACTGTTAGACTATATAGAGTAGGAGTATTTAGTCACTTTGAAGTTTTTACTTCTCTCTACTTCAGTCTCCAGAAGGGTATTGCTTTATTTTTTAAAAATTAGTTTGTTTCATTAAATGTTTCCCAACTCCATGTTAAACATTTTAAACATTTAAATTCTTTAAAATTTTTGAAATCCAAATCCTCTCCTTCCCTCACACCCCTCTCTTCCCCCTAGAGAAAGTAAGCAATGTGATATTGATTATACACATGAAGTTATGCAAAACATTTTCCATATTAGTCATGAGTGTACTTTTACTGAATTGCTAGTGTGTTTCAGCGATAGCCTCAGGGGCTACGAAGGGCCATAGGGTATTTTGCTCCTTAGCAGAAGAGCTATTCCGGGGGGTTGTTTTTTCCCCCTTTCTCTTCATATCAAGGTCTCTTCTCTACATCACTTTTTACCTTTGCCTGTCAGCGTTTGTACTTTACTACCCACATCTCAGATTAATTTCTACTTCTCTTTTTGTTGGATGCCACCTCTGCTGTTTGCCAGTCTTTTTTCTCTGTTCTTTTCCTTTTTCTCTCTTTTTTCCCCCTTTCCCTACCACTTCTGTTTCTAAAATTTCAAATAAGTTGATCTTAGCTTTTATAATTGCTGCTGAGGAATGACAGTGTCCCTGTCCCAGCTCACCATTCACTTTGTATTATATGTATTTTGTTTGTTTGTTTTAGCAAGGTAATTGGGGTTAAATGACTTGCCCAAGATCACACAGTTAGTGAGTGTCAAGTGTCTGAGGCTGGATTTGAATTCAAGTCCTCCTAACTCCAGGGCTGGTGCTCTATCCCCTGCCCCACTTAGCTGCCCCTGTTATATGTAATCTTATGATTACTTAATACTCAGAAGTTTGTCCTTTTTATAGAGATTTCCAGTTTCAGTGCTGTTTGAAGTGACTGAGGCTATCGAAGATTGACCTTTGGATAAGTAAAGTGTTATTCTATTTAAAAATACTTTCATTAACATAATTGAAATAAAGATTTTTTTGATCAATCATCAGTTAATTTGGAAACTTATTAAACTAGAACACAATATTCCCCAAATAACTAATTAATAGAGGAATAGAGGTGGGTACATTTAGCTCTTGATAGTCTGTGGTAACGGGAGACCATAACAGCAATGAAGAATGGGAGCCACTGTAACACTTTAATTTATGATCTCAACCTTCTCCCAACCTCTCTCCCAGTCCAATAAACATTTTTTTCAGACCTGCTATCAAAGAGCCAAATTGTCTGGTTTTAAATTAATCTCTTTTTCCCCTTGCTTTGTTTTTGGTAAAGGTGCTAAAGAGACTCGAAATGTCCTTAACTTAGACAACTGGAAGAAAGGAGATGAAATGAGGGACCTGGATAATTTCTCAAATAGAAAAAATCACATACAGAGTGGTCAGGAATTAACTGCAGTAGGGATATATACTTTTAATTTTGTGCCATTTTTGTAACTCTCTTTTTTTTCCTCTAAACACTTTGCTTCTTTCTTCACCCTGCATTTTCTTAGATTAAGCTAATAGTAGAAGTATCACTTTTTATTAATATACAATTAAGCCCTCTTAAGAGGTCAGCTGGGTAGCCCAGTGAAATAGAGTACAGGGCCTGAAGTCAGGAAGACTCAACTTCCTGAGTTCAAATCTGACCTCAGACACTTACTAGTTGTGTGACCCTGGGCAAGTCACTTAACCCTGTTTGCCTCAATTTCCTCATTTGTAAAATGAACTGGAGAAGGAAATGGCAAACCCACTCTGGTACCTTTGCAAAGAAAATCCCACATGGGGTCTTGAAGAGTCAGATATGATACAACAACCCTCTTAAAATCACAGTTTAATAAGTTTGTGCAAAATCAGTCACTAATGTAGAGTCATTCTCAAGTGACTCTACGTTTTAAGCTTGCTTGACTTTGCTCCTGCAGGAGAAGGTGGGTCCCTTACATGCAAATCATATCTCCTTAGAAGGAATCCCACTTCTTCCTAATGAGCACCCCATTTCCTTGTTGGGTCAATCAAAATACTTAGGGAGGAGCTGAGGTGGCACTTATCCCACCTCCTTATGATTTCCTGATATAATCAAAATATCTTTGCCATTATGTGGAGTAAATATTTAAACCCAGTATTTTTAAAAAATCTGGTACCTCAAAAACATATCCTAAGAATATTTTATATTATGTATATCCTACTAAAAAATAAAATAAAGGAAAATTATAAATCAATTGTTATTTTTGGTGTTCAGATAAAGAAAATCACTTTTCTGAATATAGCTGGTTTAAAGAACATTATAATTGCTACATGGTAATGAAAAGATTAATTACCTAAGTAATCCTAAAATCATCCTGTAGTCTTTGGGTAGTTTCTTTAAGACATATAGCTGTTATATAGGATTTCAAAAAATTGGAACTTCAGGGTAATCATAAGGCAGTGAGAAACAGTATTTAAGTGTAATAATAGTAAGGATACAGAGTCCACAGGAAGATCAGTCAGACCTTCATATTTGAAGGATAGGAAATAAGCATTATTGAAAGGAAAATTCTTCACTTTTTTTTTTTCATCCTGAAGCAAATCAGGATGAAGGGAATTAAAGGGAGCTTTATTATAAGTAAGGCAGCAACGTTTGGAAGGACTGGTCACTGGAGATCATCCAAGTCTTCAGGATGGGTCCAGTTTTTATAGGGATCTTTAAGACATTTCAGGTAGGTCCACCTCAGCAAAAGAGGTTGAGTCCTTCCATCTCAGTTTCTTCCCAAGGCAGCAAGAAGATGACAATTTATGGGTGGGGTACAAAGGTCACAGGTAGGGAATTCATGATAAACTGCAAGTAATGTGAAAAACTGTAGACTTGGTGTCACCTTTCTCTACACTGATTGACAAGCAGGGCTAGGACAATGGGTCCTTGAGTCAACATATCTCAATAACATTCTAAATGAAATGGTTTTCTTTCTTTAGCTGCTTGTGGGCCTTTCTTTAACCCCTCCATTTATAGTCCTATAATGTTAGAGCCAGAAGGAACTTCCACAAGGAGATTGTGTCATGCAACTCTTTACTAATAAGGATTCTGAGACCTATTGTGATATCAAGTTGGCTAGGAATCAAGATACCTCAGATTTTAATTAGGGTTCTACATGTTCTTAAGCAAGTTACTTAATATTACAACAAATTCTTTCTCCTTCTACCTTTCCCCCTTCCATTGAAAAGGTAACGTATTAATTATGCATGTGAAGTCATGTACATTTCCATGTTAGCCACAGTTGTTCATTGTTACAATATTGCCATTAATTGTGTGTAATGATCTTCTGGTTCTGCTTACTTTACTTTGTATTAGTTTATATGTCTTCTCAGATTTTTCCAAGACCATCCATATTTGCGTTTCTTATAGCACAGTAATATTTCATCACAACCATATACCTCAACTTGTTCAGCCATTTCCCAGCTGATGGGTATCCCCTCAATTTCCAGTTATTTGCCATCACAAAAGACCTGCTATTAATATTTTTATACACATAGGTCCTTTTCCTTTTTCTCTCATCTCTTTGGGATGTAGACCAGTATCACTGGCTCAAGTGGTTTTATAGCCCTTTGAGCCTAGTTCCAAATTGTTCTCCAGAATGATTGGACCATTATGTTTGGACCAATGTACCAACCATGCATTAATGTTCCCATTTTTCCACATCTTGATCCTGATGGCTCAAGAGGGGAAAGTGAGGCTAGTGACCTTGCACAGTCCTCACTCACTCAAAACAAAGTTTTTGTCATGTCATCAAGTCATGTCATCATTTCTCTGATGGCATGGTCTTCCTCAAAAATGAAGTATGAACACAGTCCATGTCATTTACCAGCAGGTCAGGTAAGACCAAGACCCTCTGCAGAGGGAAGAAAAGATGTCAGGGTGGTGATGTTTGGTAGGAGTAGATGTTTGATTCTTCCTTTCTTCTCATTAATTGCGCCATAGACCTAAACCTGAATGGAAAGGAAATCCCAAATATAAATACCTCTTTTCTTCAACTAGATGGTTTTAAAAAGACTATGTGGCAACCTTGGGGTCTGGAAGACCTGATTTAAGTTGTACTTCTGACACACATTTGCAATATGGTCTTGGGCAATTTAATTGACTTCTTAATAAGCAGCTTTCTAAGACTATAATACCAATGCTAAAGAAATAATAGATCCAATTCCTATATATATATGTATATGTATTTGATGTTTTTAAAAACTTAATAAAAATTAGTGCAATCAATGAAACTTCATAACAATTTACATTGAAATTAATCCTGTTTTTTAAAAATATTTAATTTCATTTTATATTCAGTTCCAAATTCTCTCCTTCCCCCTTTACCTCTTCCAAAAAGGCAAGAAAAACAAAACCCATTACAAATATGTATAGTCATGCAAAACAAATTTCTATATTAACCATGTCATGCTCCCCTTCCTCCCAAAAGAAAGATAAATAAGGAGATGAAAATATGATTAAATCTGTGTTCTGAATCTGTGCCTTCTCTTTCTGGAGGCGTTTTATCATATTTTGTTATGAGTTCTTTGGAATTGTGGTTGATTGTGTTGATCAACATCTTTCAAAGCTTATTACCTTTACAATATTGCTCTTATTATATAAATTATTCTACGGGTTATGCTCGTTTAACTTTGCATCAGTTCATACAAGTCTTCTCAGTTTTTTCTGAAACCATTTCCTTCATCATTTCTTGTAGAACAATAGTATTCCATTTAATTGATCTACCATAATTTGCTCAGCCATTCTTCAATTCAATTCCCTCAGTTTCCAATTCTTTGCCACCACAAAAAGAACTGCTATAAACAATTTTGTATATATAGAGTCTTTTCCATTTTGATCTCTTTGGGGTATAGAACTAGTAATGGTATCAATGGGTCAAAGGGTATGCAAAGTTTAATAGTTTTGGGGGCATAATTACAAATTATTTTCCAGAATGGTTAGATTTGTTCATAACTCTACCAGTAGTGTATTAGTATGCCTATTTTCCCTCATTCCTTCCAGCATTTGTCATTTTCCTTTTTTATCTTCTTAGCTAATCTGATAGGTGTGAGGTAGTACCTGAGAGTTGTTTCAATTTGCATATTTCTAATTATTAGCATTTTATATGAATTTTTCATATGGCTATTAATAGCTTGGATGTCTTCCTCTGAAACCTGTTTATTTATATCCCTTGACCATTTATCAAATGGGGAATGGTTTTTATTCTTGTAAATTTGTCTCAGTTTCCTCAGGTCTCATTTAGAAATAAGACCTTTATCAGAGAAATTTACTGCAAAAAATTTCCCCCAGTTTCTCACTTTTGTCTTATTTTTTTATCTCATTGGTTTTGTTTGCACAAGAGCTTTTTAATTTTATATAATCAAAATTATCCATTTTATGTTATGTGATCTCTTCTTTAATCTTGAAATCTTTTCTTATCCATAGGTCTGAGCAGTAATTTCTTCCATTCTCCATTAGTTTGCTTATTATAACTCCCTTCATGTCTAAATCATGAACTCTTTTTGAACTTATCTTGGTATATTGGTATACGATGTGAGATACTGGTCTCTGCCTAATTTCTGCCAGACTATTTCTAGTTTTCCCAACAGTTTTTGTCAAATAGTGAATTCTTGCTCCAGTAGTTGTGATCTTTGGGTATATCACATACTAGTTTCTTCTGTTCATTTCCTTCAGCATATTGTATAACTAATCTGTTCTACACATTAACCTATTTTTTATGCAATATCAAATTGCTTTGACAATTACAGCTTTGTAGTATAGTTTGAGAAGTGGCCTCCTTCCCATTTTTTATTGATTCCTTTGACTTGACCTTTTGTTCCGCCAGATGAATTTTATTATTACTATTTATAGTTCTATAAAGTAATTTTTGGTAGTTTGGCATGGTCCTGAAAAAGGTAAATTAATTTAGATATCACTTAAATGTCATTTTTATTGAGGGTATAGTCATACCCTTTTTTCCTCCTTCCTAATACTGTAAAGGACAATCAGTCCCTCAGGCTCACAATAGGCTTGCTTGCAATCCTGGCTTTTATGGGAAGCCTTTCTCTCTGCTATTTCCTATTTAATGTTTACCAGGTAATTGATTTTCATTGTATTGACTCAGTCTACCTATGAGCACTAATATTCCTCCAGTTATTTAGATCTGTCTTTATTTGATGGATTTTCTCTATTTCTTCCTGCTGAGTTTTGTTGGTGGTATATAGAAATGCTTATGGTTTTGTGGGCGTATTTTATATCCTGCAGTTTAGTAGAAACTGATATTTGTTTTGAGTAGTTTTATAGATTACCCTCTAAAGCCAGCTTAGTCTCTTAGTAAACTGTCATATCATCTCCAAAAATGAATTTTATTTCCTTATTGCCTATTTTTATTCCCTCAATTTCTTTTTTATGTCTTATTGCTATAACTAGCATTTCTAATACAATGACCAGTACTGGTGATAATGAACTTCCTTGTTTCACCCCTGATCATATTGGAAAGGTCTCTAACTTATCTCAATTAAAGATAATGTTTGTTTCTTGGTTTTTAGATACCATTTATAATTTTTAGAAAAGTTCCATTTATTCCAGTGCTTTTTAGTGGTCCCTCTTGCCTTCTCTCTCTCTCTCTCTCTCTCTCTCTCTCTCTCTCTCTCTTTTTCTTTCTCTCTCTCTCTCTCTTTATCTGAAAAACAGAATTGGTATTATATTTTATCTAAAGCCTTTACTACGTATATTGAAATAATCATATGATTTTTGTTGTTTTTGTTATTAATATGGTCAATATTTCCTTACAGTTTTCCTGATATTGAACCGACGTTGTGATATAAGCTCAACTAGGATACAGTCTGTGATTTTTGTAATACATTGATACCCTCTTGATAGCATTTTATTTAAATTTTTTCATCAATATTCATTAGGGAGATTGATCTATAGCTTTCCATTTTGACTCTCCCTAGTTTAGATGTCAAGACCACATTTATATCATAGAAGGAATTTGGTAGAACTCCTTGTTTAGCTATTTCTTTCCAAACAGTTTATGTAATATTGGCATTGTCAGACCATGTGGTCCTGAGGATTTTGTTGTAGGGAGCTCATTTATGACTTGTTATATTTCTTTTTCTAAGATAGGGTTACTTAAGTATTCTATTTCTTGTTTTGTTAATTTGGGCAATTTATGTTTTTGCCCATACGAAAAGAAATATTCATCTATTTTATTTAGATTGTTAGTTCTGTTGGCATATAATTGGGCAAAATAGCTACTAACAGTTACTTTTATTTCCTCTTCATCAATGGTGAATTCACCTTTTTTCATTTTTGATAGTGGTAATTTCATTTTCTTTTTTAAAATAAATCAAATTCACAAATTTAAAAAATCAATTTTATGGTTTTTAATTTAAGAAAACCTAGTTCCTAGTTTTATTTATTAATTCATTTAAAAAAATTTTAATGTTATGAAATGCTCCTTTGATTTTCATGATTTCTATTTAGGTGTTTAATTTTTTTAATTTGTTGTTTTTCAGTGTTGTGTACCCACTTCATTGATCTGTTCTTTCTCCCATTTGTTGATGTAAACATTTAGAAATATAAATTTTCCCATAAGTACTGCTTTGGCGGCATCCCACAGTTTTTTAAGCATGTTATCTCATTGTCCTCTTTAATGAATTATGTATTGCTTCTATTATTTGTTCTTTGACCCATTAATTCTTTAGAATTAGGTTATTAAATTTCCAGTGATTTTTAAAACTCTACTCTAGCCCTTTACTAAATGTAATTCTTATTAAATTATGGTCTGAAGAGGAGACACTGCATTTGTTTGTGAAGTTTTTATGCCATAATACATGGTCAATTTTTTTTGAAGTTGCCATGAACAGTTGAGAAAGAGGCATACTCTTTTCTCTTTCTATTCAGTGCCCTCCCATTCTATCATATTTAGCTTTTCTATATTCTATTCATTGAAAATATTTCTTGTTTATTTTATTATTAAATTTATCTACTGTCTATTTTCTCCTGTAACATTTAAATTTTTCATATGTTCAATATTGGTATTTATTCATTGTCTATGGTTTTTTTTAGCAAAATGTAATTTCCCTGTATTTCTCTTTTAATTAGGGTTAATTTTACTTTTGATTTGTACATCATATTTGCTAACCCTACTTCTATTACTTTAGCTGAAGCATAATAGATTTTGCTCCAGTGCCTTATTTTAACTCTGTATCTTTCAGTTTCAAATATATCTCTTGTAAATAACATATTGTTGGCTTTTTTCTAATTCATTCTGCTACCTTACTCCATTTTATGAGTCAGTTCATCCCATTCACATTCACAGTTATGATTGCTAACTATACATTTCCCTCCATTCTGTTCATTTCTATTTATCCTCTTTCCTTCCCTGTTCCCTCTTCAAAAGGCTGTTTTATTTCTGATCATTGCTTACTTTAATCTATGCTCCTTCTTATCATCTCATCCCTTACATTTCTCTTAGCCTATACTCTCCTACTTTGCTGTTGAGTAAGAAAAATTTCTATACCAAACTGTGTATGTGTATGTATGTATGCATATCTCTGTCTGTCTGTCTGTCTAGCTATCTGTCATCTTCTTCCTTCCTTGAACCAGTTCATATGAGAGTTAAGGTTTAAGCATTGCCTCCCTCCCCCCCTCACTATTTCCCCTCCATTATAAAAATTCATTCTTGCACACTTCTTTTATGTGAGGATAATTTTCCCTGCTCTTCCTCTCTCTTCCCCTATCTCCCAGTGTATCCTTTTTTTCACCCCTCCATTCTTCTTTTCAGATCATCCCAACATAATAGACTCACATCCATGCCCTCTGAGTTTACTCCTTCTAACTACTCTAATAATGATCATGTTACCTGTATCATTTTTTCATATGAGAACATAACTATTTTAATCTTGTTAAATTCTTATGGTTACTCACTCATGTTTACCTTTTTATGCTTTTCTTGGATCTTTGAATTTCAAATTTTTCTATTAACCTCTTGCTTCCTTGAAAGTCATCTGTTTCATTAAATGTCTATTTTTTAAAACCTTGTGGGATCCTACTCAGTTTTGCTGGGTAGATTATTCTTGGTTATAATCCTAGTTTCTGTGCCTTCTAGAAAAAGCTCTTCACTTCTTTATAATGGTAGTTGTTAAATTTTATGTGACAGTGGCTTAGCATTATTTGGATGGTTTCTCCTTGACCTGGGAGCTCTGGCTTTTGACTATAATACTCCTGGAACCTTTCATATGGGGATTTCTTTTAGGAGGTGACGTGGTTTTTACTTTTCCCTTTGATTCTAAGCCAGGAATGGGGAACCTGAGGTCTAGAGGCCACATGTGACCTTCTAGGTCCTTGGGTATGGCCTTTTTACTGAGTCCAAGTTTTACAGAACAAGTCCTTTTATTAAGGGGATTTGTTCTGTGAAGTTTGGATTCAGTCAGAGGGCCATACATGAGGACTTAGAGGGCCACATGTGACCTTAAGACCTCAGGTTCCCTACCCCTGTTAAGATATCTGTGTAGTTTTCCTTTGTACTTTCTTTTCTAGTCTCTCTTTTCATTGTGGCCTTCAAATAGTCCAATACTTCTTAAATTGTCTCTGCTTGATCTATTTTCAAGTCAGTTTTTCCAGTGAGATATTTTTATTTTCTTCTATTTTTTTGGTTTTTTAAAATTTGATTTCACTATTTCTTGATGCCTTGTAGAGTCATTAGCTTCCACAATTACAATTTTTAAGGAATTGTTTTCATCAGTAAGGTTTTGTAACTTATTTATTTGGCCAATTCTGATTTTTAAGGAATTGTTTTCTTCAGTAATTTTATGCATCTCTTACCAAATTGCTAATTCTGTTTTCATAATTTTGTTGCAGAGCTCTCATTTCTTTCTGTTTTGTTGTTAGCTTTAACTATATAATTTACTTATTTTTCAGTTCTCAACATTCTCTTGCACAAGAATTTGAATTCAAAATTTTCTCCCCATCCATGCCTTCCTCCAGTCTGTCCTCCCTTCTATTACCTCCATTCTTCCATCCCACTCCCTTCTATTTTTCTGTAGGGAAAAATAGATTTCTATATCCTATTGCCTGTACATCTTATTTTCCAAATGCATGCTAAAACATTTTAAACATTCATTATTAAAGCTTTGAGTCCCATATTCTCTTCCTCCCCTCATTGAGAGCTTTCATTTCTTTAACAGTTTTTCTCCTGTACTACTTGTATTTAATTTTTAAAATATGTTTTTTCTCTTTCAGGAATTCTTGTTGGGCTTGTGTTCAATCTGCATTTTTTCCTATGAAGCTTTGCTTGAAGATGTTTTCAGGTCATTGTCTTCTTCTGAGTTTATTTTTTAAGCTTTCCTGCCACCACAGTAAATTTTTATGATCAGGTTCTTTTTTGTTGTTGTTAGCTCATTTTTCCAGCCTCTCCTTTGACTTAGGGCTTAATATATTAGAGTTGGGCACTACTCACCTCTGGGAGGCAGAAGGTGGGATGACTGGTTTGAGTTCTGTCTATTTATGTCCTTCTACTTTCACAGCTTGATATGGGAGAGGGCAGGTCAGTAGGTTTTTGTTGCCTTCCAAGTGTGTGATCTGGAGAGAGGTCTAGTCACTGTCCTTTTGGTCTATGCTCTGCTCCTTGCCCAGGGAGGGACCTTGCTCCCATGTGACTGACTGCTACTCCCCATCCTGAAACTCCAACTCAGAACTGGGTAATGAGCAACAGAAGTACCAAGTGACACCCAGTCCTCTCTCCGGTGCTATGACAGGCATTCCTTGGATTCTCCCTGTCCAGGTATTCAGTTCTCTTGCCCTTTCTGGGTGCTGATGCCAAACTCGTGAACAACCTCTATCCCATTGTCTGCAGACCTTCCTTTCTCTCTTCCTAAATTGCCCTGGACTGGAAAAATTACTCAATTTGACTTTTTCCTGAGTTTTCCACCCAGAATTTGATTTGGTGTTTTCTGTATTTGTTTTGTAAGGAGAAATTTTGTGAAATCTCACCCTGTCATATTGACTATACCTTATTATATTTTGGTTTTGACAGTGCTTTCACAGTATAATCATGACAATGAAATTATGGTCAAAGAGTATGATTGTTTTTGTGTTTTTCCTGAATATTGCCAGGTTATTCTACAAAAAATTTCTTTAAGTTTGCAGTTCTACAGCCTCACCAGAATTGAGTTTTATTGCTTTTAGTTATTTTTCATCAATGTGATATGCATGGTGATACCTCAAAATCATTTTAGTTTGTATCTCTTATTAGCAAAACTGAAAATTATTTCAAGCACTTTGTTTTTTGAAAAATATTTTTTGACCATTTATTCATCTTGTGCTTGTACTGAACAAATACCCTGACTCAGAAAAACAAACAATTCTTACCTAGAAATCCTGCCCTTCAAATAGAATTCTTCTTCAAAAGCTTTCGTGGCTCCCCATCACCTCTTTGAAAAAAAAAGTTTAGTCAAATTTAGGACTAAATTCTTTTGTCCAAACTTATGGCCTTCATATCTGGCTACCACTTAACTTTATAGACTTATTTTACATTACTTCCATTTATACATTCTAAGTTCAAGCCAAAGATGTTAATCATCCAAATTCATCATTACTGCATGCATTTGGCAAAAGCTGCTCCCATGTCTCTCCTTATTTCAGCTTTTCTGAATCTTTATCTTCCTTGAAGGCTCAGATCAAGTGTCACCAGGCTTTCCTCTCTACCATAGTTTGTTAGTGTTATCTCCTTTCTCAAATTATTTAGCATTTACTTCTCTATGCACAGACTGTAAACCCCTCTGATGTCTGGGAAAATGTTAACTCCTTAGCAGCAGGGAACCTGGCACTTTTATCTTTTTAACCAAAGTACCTACAGTACATACTTAGCAACTGTTTTTTGACTCAAAATAATTATAAATCCAATAACTTTACAAATTACCATGCTCCAGATATTTCTTCATGATTTAGTTTTTTGTTTGTTTGGTTTTAGCAATAATAACCCATTGCTGAGCCCAGGAGGACTGGGTTGCTGTTTCCTCTCACTTTCCATCAAGGGAGTCTTCTCACTTGGCCCTTGCATGTGCAGTTTGGACTAGATTAATTCCTGGGGGATCCTGGACTCAAATCCACGGCTTTTCTAATTTTCTTTGGCTCCTAGCCACTCCCCTGCTCCAATCCTGACACTCCCTGGGACAATTTCCTTAAAACTTAGGTTTAGGCTGGTATCTTGGGTATCCCTAAAGAGAGGAATAGAAATGTTTTCATTATACAAGAGGATCTGGTTATGGGACAGATTCTTGTTTCCTACACATGAAATCCTCATAAGCAGGGATTTGGTAATTTGACCTATAATTGGTATTATTCTTTCCCTAGGGATAGATGCTTGAACTTCAATAAAACATAAAATAGCTTGTGGGACTGTTGAACAGGCATTGCTAAATTTCACTTCAACCCTCCACCGTCTCCTCAAAGTCTCTATCTCCTTGCTATACAACTCAAACCAGACGTCCTTGGACCTCTTACACTTTTCTAGGTTGCCTTCAAGCATGGACATGTTTATGTTGAAGATAATGACTAGTCTTCTATACTCAGAAAGCCATCCTCCACTCACCACCCTTCCACCCCATACACCAGAAGCAGTGCCAGGGCTTTGAGACTGAGTCTCATTCTCAGTCTCAGGGTCTAGGAAGTTAGCTACTAATTGTTTATAGTCATGTGGCAGCTGGGGAAGGGAAAAGGGCAAACTTTTCATTCCATAACTGGTAGGAAGGAAGAAAGGAAGGAAAGAAAGAGGAAAAGAAGGAAGGGTAGAAGGAAAAAGGGAGGGTGGAAGGAAGAGAGGAAGGAAATGCAAGAATTTATTAATCATCTGTGTGCCAGGCACTGTGCTAAGTTCTTTCCAAATGCTATCTGATTTGACCTTCACTACAATTCTGAGAGGCAGGTACTCATTTTTAGTCCCCATTTTATCATTAGATGAAATTGTGGAAAACAAAGGTTAGGGGACTTCTGACTGCAGGCTCAGCACTGTACCCACTGTATCACCTAGCTAACTCAAATTGGGTCCCAGAGTTGTAGGATGCTACTTGGGTCAAAACAAGTAAGGGAGCAGGGTCACTCCCTTTTTAAAGGTTCACTGAGTCATCAACTTTTATTCTTCAGTGGCCAAAGAGGGAAGTAATAATATAATCATCTCCAAAATTTCCAGGTGCTGAGTCACCTGAGCAAGAAGGACCAGCCAAAGGCTTCATCATACCCAGGTATCCAAGTGCTGAACTAGCACCCATTTGGTTTACTAGAAGCTGATTAAGAAGTTCTGCACATTTGCTGTGCAACTACTGATTACACCAGGGGTGGGGAACCTACAGCCTTGAGGCCACATGTGACTCTCTAGGTCCTCAAGTGTGGCCCTTTGACTGTTTTGCGAAGTTTGGATTCTGCAAAGGACTGTACTTGAGAACCTAGAGGGCTTCATGTAGCCTCAAGGCTGCAGGTTCCCTACCCCTGGGTTACACTCTCATGTGGAGAATGAATACGATTCCTTGCTCAAAGTCTGTTCTTCTAGAACAGGGATGGCATTATACAAGAATCTAGATTCTCATGCAATTCCTCTTTCTCTCCTCTCCCTCCCACTTCCTAGTCTAGAGTGAAAATAGGGAAGAGAGGGATAAGGAATGACATAGAACAACATGATTTGTTTTTGTTTTTCAAGTTGATGGAATGGCATATTTTATTTCTGAATGACTAGTATATTAGAGATGGAATTTTGACTCCCTTGTTTTTTCTGTTCAGCAAACTGTTAGTATCTTAATTTAAGAGACCCATTACTTGTGAGAGAGTTCCCAAAAACACAATACCAAACTTGTGGAATTCGCCAGAAGTCTGAGGCCAAGGGAAAGCTTAGCAAGTTTTAAATATATAAGGAACTGAACATAAAGGAAGCTTTCCAGCTGTTTGTTATCTATCTCTCCCAAACAAAAGGAACTCGGTTGAGTTTTCTTTAGGAAGGTTTTAGGATAGCCACAAGGAAGACTGTCCAGACAGTAAGTGGTGGTTTATACTAGAATAGCTTGTTACAAGAAATTATGGGAATTCATTTATCAGAGGCCTTTTGAGAATAGGATAAATATTTTTCTGTCTGGGCTGTGCAAACTGTGATCCTGCCTGAAGATGACTTCTGCAATACCAACAGCATGATGATTACCGCCATTAACAATAAAGTCATACTAATGATCTGATCTTAACATAGCACTTTTAAGTTTGCAAATCATTTTGCTCATAACAGCTCTTTGAAATAGGTAGTGGAAGTATTACTATCCTCATTGATGAGGCTCAGAAAGGTTAAGTGACTTCCCCATCTTCATAAAGCTAAGAAGCCTCCGAGGCAGGATTCAAACTCTGCCTCCCAACCTTAGGTCACTGTACCTACTCTGCCTTTCCTGTAGGGAATCATCTGTGAAGCAGTTTTTATATGAGACTTTCCATGCTTTGTTTTGCTTTATTTGCATGATTAGAGATCATCCCTGATTTTGAGAGGTTTGTAAGTTACTTACTTCCATGCTTCTGGACTTTACCAGCAGTGATATTTACCAGAAGATAAAGTGATACCAGCAGGTATAGCAGTGCTATAAGAGTCTGTGGTTATTGGAGTGAAGCTTTTTAATTAAAAATACTTATTTTAAATACTAATTTAAAAAGTGGGTCCTGAAGTAAGACAGAGCACATAAAAATTAATTAAACTGTCAGAATGGCTTAATTTTAAAAACAAATTTCTGTTGAAGTTTGAGTGATAGAAGGTCAAATGTTCTTCCTAGTCAATCAGTTTGAAGGGCATTAGGTTAGATTTAGTGGTAATATTTTGCCTTAAATTCTAAAACTGCTTTATGGAACACATAAATTGTAGGAAAAATGTCTTTTCATCTACCTCATTGGTGGTGACTAGAAAGGTATTGAGATGTTATAGATTATGTTTAAAATCAAGATGTACTTTAGGTTTGTAACAAAGTCTTACAAAGGTGCTTCTGGGTTCCAGGAAGGTAAATGGGTACAAAGAGGAGGTATTCAAGAAGCAATAGATATTGTTATTAGATATTGGTTATATATTAGATATTATGTTAATAGATAATATAACAATAGATATCCATTGAAGAGAAGAGATTGGTAGCAAGAAATGACTTGTTAATTCATTCAGTCATACCCAACTCTTTGAGAATCCGTGGATCATAGCACAGCAGGCCCTTCACTGTTTCCTGAAGTCTGTCCAAGCTCATGTTTGTTGCTTCCGTGACACTATCTATGCATCTCATCCTCTGCTGTCCCCATCTCCTTTTGCCTTCAATCTTTCCCAACATCAGGCTCTTTTGCAGTGAGTCCTCTCTTGTCATTATGTAGACAGAGTATTTAAGTTTCAGGTTCAGTATTTGTCCTTCCAATGAGTAGCCTGAATAAATGCCCTTAGGTGTTTAGTGATTTGATTTCCTTGCTGTCCAAGGGACTCTCAAAAGCCTTCTCCAGCATTACAATTCAAAAATGTCTTTTCTGTGGCACTCAGCTTTCCTTTTAGTCCAACTCTCACAGTCATACTTGATTACTGGAAAAACCATAGCTTTGACTATACAGACCTTTGTTGGCAAGGTGATGTCTCCTCTTTTTAGTATGCTGTCAGATTTGCCATAGCTGTCTTCTTAAGGAACATGTGTCTTTTAATTTCATGGTTGCAATTACCATCTGCAGTTACCATCTGCAGTGATGTTTGAGCCCAAGAATATCAAATCTGACAATGCTTCCATCTATTCTTTCTCTGTTTGCCAGGAAGTGATGGGACCAGTTGCCATGAACTTAGTTTTTTTAATGCTAAACTCCAAGCCAGCTTTTATACTCTCCTCTTTCACCCTTATCAAGGGGCTTCTTAACTCTTCTTTCACTTTCTGCCATCAGAATGTTATCATCTGTATATCTGAGATTGTTGATATTTCTCCCAGCAAACTCAATCTTGGCTTTTGATTTGTTCAGCCTGGCATTTCACATGATGTATTCTGTGTAACAGTTAAATAAATAAGGTGACTATACACAGCCTTGTCGTACTTCTTTCTCAATCTTAAACCACTCAGTTCTTCCAAGTTAAGTTGTAATTGTTGCTTCTGGTCCCGCATACAGGTTTCTTAGGAGATGAGTAAGATGATCTGGTATTCTATCTCTTTGAAGACTAGCCACATTTTGTTGTAATCCACACAGTCAAAGACTTTAGTGTAGTCAGTGAGCAGAAGTGGATGTTCTTCTGGAATCCCTTGTTTTCTCCATAATCCAGCAAATGTTGGCAATTTGGTCTCTAGTTCCTCTGCCTCTTCAAAAACCACCCTGAACTTCTGGTAATTCTCAGTTTATATATCACTGAAGCCTAGCTTGCACAATCTTATGCTTAACCTTGCTGGTGTATGAATGAACACAATTGTTTGGTAATCTGAACATTCTTTGGCTTTATCCTTCTTTAGGTTTGGGATGTAAACTGATCTTTTTTAATCCAGTGGTCAATGTTGAGTTTTCCAAATTTGCTTGCATGTGGAGTACAGCATTAACAGCATCATCTTTTAGGATTTTAAATAGCTCAGCTGGAATTCCCTAACCTCCTCTAACCTTATTGTTAGCAATGCTTCTTCCTAAGACCTACTTGACTTGTTTTTCAGTATGTTTAGTTCTTGATCAGTACCTACACAATCATGGTTATTGGTGATGTTAAGCTCTTTCTTGTATAGTTCTGCATATTCTTGCCATCTCTTCCTAATTTCTTATACTTCTGTTAAGTCCCTACCATTTTTGTCTTTTATCATGCCAACCTATTTTTGCATAAAATATTCCCTTGATATCTTTAATTTTCTTGAAAAGATCTCTTGTCTTTCTCATTCTATTATTTTCTTCTATTTCTTTGCATTGCTTATTTAAGAAAACATTATCTGTCCTTGCTATTCTCTGGAATTCTGCCTTCAGTTGGATATCTTTCCCTTTCTCCTTTCCCTTTCCTTCTGTCATCAGCTATTTGTAAAGCCTCCTCAGATGGCCATTTTGCTTTCTTGCCCTTCTTTTTTTTGGAGTGTTTTCTGCTGCTGTCTCCTTTACAATATTGTGACTTCTGTTCATAGTTCTTCAGGCACTCAATCTACCAGATCTAATACCTTAAATCTATTTATTACTTCTATTTCATATGCATATAGGATTCTATTTGGGTCATACTATACAGTCTGATGGTTTTCCCTACTTTCTTCACTTGAAGTCTGAATTTTGCAATAAGAAACTCATGATCTGAGCCATAGTCCACTCCAGGTCTTGTTTTAACTGACTCTATAGAGCTTCCCCACCTTTGGCTGCAAAGTATATAATCAATTTGATTTTGATATTGGCCATCTGGCTGTAGAGTTGCCTTTTGGGTTATTGAAAAAGAGTGCTTGCTATGACCAGAGAGTTATCTAGATAGAATTCTACTAGTCTCTGCCTTGCTCCATTTTATATTCCAGGGCTAAATTTACCTATTATTCCATTATCTTTTGATCTCCTACTTTAGTATTCTCATCTCCTATGATGAATGTGACATTTGGGTTTTTTTTGGGGGGGGGGTTAAAATTTTATTTTTAATTTATGGAATAAAACAAGCATTTCCATAACACAGTACAATAAAGAGATGGTTGCACATTGAACTACAAATATACTATGAACAATTTGCTATTCCTTTGAAATATATAATAAAATTATCATGTAAATTTCTTTTTTCCTTCCCTCCTCCTTACCCCTCCTACAGATCAGTACTATTGGACACAAATAGGTGTGTGCTTACACGCTAACATGTGTATATATAGTTGCACACACTTATACACATGCATATATGTGTGTGTGTGTATATATATATACATATATGTAAAACTGTTCTATACACACTTCTATTTATCAGTTCTTTCTATGGATACATATATTGTCTTTCTTCATATGTCCTTTATACCTAATTTGGGGATGTATAGTATTCAAAATAACTTATTTGCTCAAAGTTATTCTTAAAACAATATTTCTGTTGCTGTATATGAAGTTATCTTGGTTCACTCATTTTGTTCATTATTCTGTGCAAGTCTTTCCATGTTTTTTATAAAATCAGTGAGCTCATGATTTCTTATAGCACTGTAGTATTCCTTCACAATCACATATCTCAATATGTTCAGACATTCCCTGATTAATGGGCATCCCATCAATTTCCAGTTCTTTGCTGCCACAAAGAGAGCTGCTATAAATTAGAACATATATATTCTGTTCCATTACCCTAATAATTTTTGAAAACAGATCAAGCATCATAGGCATCAGCAGTTTAATAAATCTTTGCGCATAATTCCAGATTGCTCTCTGAAATGATTGTATCGGCATACAATTCCACCAAGAATGAATTGAAGTCCCAATTTTTCCACATTCTCTCTAGCAGTGACATTTGTTTTTGGTGTTACTTCTAGAAGATCTTGTAGGTCTTCATAAAAATGATTAACTTTGGGCTCTTTGGCATCAGTGGTTGGAGCATAGACTTATATTAAATTACTATGACATTTAATGATTTCCCTGGATTTGAACAGATATCATTCTGTCCTTTTTTAGATTATATCCCAGTACTACTTTTCTTATCTTGTTATTGATGATGAGAGCTACTCCATTCCTTCTAAGGGATTCTTGCCCACAATAATGTGTGTGTGTGTGTGTGTGTGTGTGTGTGTGTGTGTAAATGATCACCTGAATTAAATTCACATATTGTTATCCACTTAAGTTCACTGATACCCAAGAGGTCAATGTTTGATCAGTGGACAAGGACGAAATCAGAACTAACCCAAGAATCAAAAACAGGATAAATGTGAGTATATTTAAGTTGCTAACTGCATCACACTCTGTCACTCACACACACACACACACACACACACACACCTACTCATATGTTATAAATGTGTACATCTGTGTGTATTTTACAGCCAGATTGCTTTTTTTCATAGTACGGTAGGTTTGTTAACAACCTTTATTAGAGTGTGGACATCTGGATTTCATGGACCCAAGGGAAAGAGGCAATGAAAAGTTGGGGAAAACCCTTGGCAGGAAGAAGGCTCCAAGAAAAGGGACAACGAGCAAATGATCTGGTGCAGTGAGAATGAAGAACGCTTCTGACTCTCATTTTATTTCATTTGTTCCACAAGAAGGCATCAAAGGATGATAATTCCAAAAACCAAGAGCAAGGAGAAAGGCATAAAACTTCCTCATGATAATGATTGATGTATGAAGTTAAGTAGGATACATTGTTTTTCTAGGTTTAGTCAGAGAGAGGAATTTCATAGCTCTGTATCATGGAAGTTGGATAATCATGTGTGATAGTGAGATCATTCTTTTTACTGTGACTGAAGTCAAATGAAATTGTTGGCCGTGGGAGCATGGGAGTTGAGGAACTTGACTAACAGTAAGTCCAAGATATTTCAGAGGATATCATCTTTTATACTGAAGTTTTAAAATAGGAGGGCAGGGTTTAAGGAGGAGAGAGGAAAACTGCAAAGTAGGTACCTAGTTCCTTGAAAAAGGAGGGAGATTGATCTGGGGACCAGTAGATGACAGCAAACAGAATCCCATCAGAGAATATAGATAGATGTAGTGAATATCAAATAGGGAAAGGTTGCTTAGTAGTGGTGGTGGAGGGAAAATCTGGAAGTTGTACTGAGAACTAGATTTCCTCTTGGTTCAGGGAGTGAGGAGTCTGAAAGAAGATGGGAACAGGCTTGTTTCCACATACTGACTTGGAAAATCACAAATTAACGTTATCTATGTTGTATTTTTATTTATCTTGTAACACATTTTCCAATTGCATATTCATATGGTTGACTCTGTTGTAGATTATTTTACGGTACATCAAAGGAATATACAAAGTTCCAAATACAAAGAATGCTTATAGGTTTTTCTATTTGAGAAGTAGAAAATATTAAAATTCTTCATATATGATACTGAGTTATAGTGTTTTATAATAAATCCTCAGGAAGGTAAACTCAGTATTTCTGTAAAAAACTAATAAAATATCACCCAAAGTCATCCTAAGACAATCTGACCCAAAACACTGTCACTTCAGAGGACCTTATATCTCTATCAGCTCCAAACACCTAAGGTATTCCTTCATCTAACTCTTTCTTCTACAGTACTCATTTTTTGCCCTCTCTGCATACCAAGGTAAACATAGCCCTTGCTGATTGTTCATAGTTTTGTTTCATATAATCATTTTTTGTCTTATGTGCTGTAGAAATACACCTTTACCCAAGTGGGAGTTGATGGAATAGTATATGATTTAGACTGGGCAATTCAATTGGGTCTTGTCAATTTTACCTCCACAGCATTTCTCAGACCTGCTCCCTTCTCTCTATTTATAGACACTGTCCTTTTTCTCTTCACACCTGATCTATTGGCAATAGAATCTGTTATGAGAATTAAAGATCTTACCCACCTATTAATAGGCTTCAGGTGGAGCCCATTAAGGGAAGTTTGATTGGGGAGGTTTGTTTTGTAGGCAGTTCCACACCTTTTGTTAATTTATAATCAGGGTCTTGAGGCCCTCTAGCTCTCAAAAAGTGTATATAGACATATTCTGAGGTGAGGTTTTGCTTTGGGGCTTACTCTTTGGAAGAAGATTCATGTGTCAGATAAGACTCTGGGTAGCTGTTAATAGCCCCCTTCCCCCTCTTTGAAAACTCAGATGTTGATGTTTTTATCTCTGGTAACTAGGTGTGTACATAATGGTCAGACAGTTGGATCTCTTTGTTGATCTGTGATGTATGTATTGTTTATGGTCAGTCAGTTGGAAGCCCTGTCTGCTGGTCTTTATTTCCCTGCTTATATTTTCTCTGTTGGTAATGTAATTAAAGTAGATTGTACCCCCTTTTAAGTTATTTTCCTTAGAAAAGCAGATCTAAAAACCTGTTCCAGCAGGTCATCCTGGATGTGTGTCAGAGTGCTTGCTGTTACAGGCTCCTAATTAGATTCCCTGTTTCCAGTCTCTCTAGTCCCTCCCTATTTTTCACACAGCTCCCGAAGTCATCTGAATGCACAGATTTCAACGTGCTACTCCTCAAGGACTTTAAGGGGCTCCTTGTTACCCTTGCAGACTCCCCAGCTTGGCATTTAAAGCCCTTCACAGTCACACCCTAACCTATCTTTCCACTCCCTTTCATCTACTCTATATTTCAAAGTGAAGCTATTGCCTAAACTGAGCATTCGATCTCTCATTTCTGTACCTGCAAAGCTATTCTCAAAGCTATTCTACAGGATTCATCTGTAATTCACTCGGTCCTCACCCCTGCCTTGTAGAATCATTAGCTTCTTTCACAGCCCAGCTCATGCGCCCCTACTACAGGAACTGTTTCCTCATTCCCCTCCTTGTTAGTGCCTTTTCACTCCTCACAAAATTGTTTATGTCTCCTTTTGTTTACATGTTGTATCCCATCTCTCCCTCTCTTCCAAGTAGAATGGAGAAGTAGAACAGTACAATGGAAACACAGGGGTCCTGAGACTGAATCTCAGCTTTGCCCCTTCCTATTCCTGTGATCTTGGACAAGTTACTCATGCACACCCTGGCTTACTTTCCCAGAGGAAGGCCCCTATGTCTGCCCTGTAGAATTCTAGAATATGCTGAGGGACTTGGCGGGGAGGGTTGGTGTCTCCCTTCTCAGATTTTGTTGGTTCAAACCCTCATGTGTTATGTTCTTTCCTCTGTTAGATACCAGGGGTCTCAGTTAGTGAAGCATTAGTGTCCCAGTTCCATTGAAGCACTTACCATTAGTTAGCTTTGTTGTTCAATCATTTCAGTCGTGTCCAACTCTTCGTGACCTATTTGGGGGTTTTTTTTGGCAAAGATACTTGAGTGGTTTGCCATTTCCTTCTGCAGCTCATCTGAGGAAACCGAGATAAAAACGGTTAAGTGTTTTCCCCAGGGTCACACAGCTAGTAATGTCTGAAGCTGAATTTGAACTCAAGTCTTCCTGACTCTAGGGCTGGGACTCTAACCACTGCCCCACCTGACTTTAACAAAGGAACATTTACTTCTAAGATAGCAACAAACATTTAAGATATGTTAAGTTGTTACAGAGATATAGTAACAAACATAGATACATGCATTTCTTCTAAAATACAGTGAGAACAAAGTACAAACATTTCTTCCAAGATGTAATAACAAAATACAAACATGTCCATCCAAACATCTCAGTCAGTGTCAATACTCTTCCTTCTGTTACCTTGACTTCTTGGTGAAGTCGGCTCAAACTAAAAACATTAGTCCTACTAATTTCACATCCAAAGGCAGACTCACTGCTGGATAAGTCCGTATTTCAGTTTCCAAGGGACTGGAGTCACACCTGTAGTACACTTATTTTGCTCTGGGTAAAACCTGGACTCTGGAATGATTGAATGTCAGAGCTCCCTCTGACATTATGAAAGTCACACGTGTGGAATCTCCAATCCTTCTCCCTAAAATGGAAGGGAATAGTGCAAGGCCTCACAGCATCCCCCTTTACAGCATTGTCTCTCACCAGACACCAGGAATGAAGGGGTCATCAAGCATCCCTTACTAGCGTGGCTCAAGAAAATGAGGTGAAAAGGCTGGGCCAAAGCAGACTCAGCCTTTTGGAAGATGTTCTCAGTTCTGGTTGTGCAGTCAATAAAAAAAAAAAAAAAAGACTCCTCCAACCCAGGGTTTCTCCAAGGCATTTCTATTACACATCATAATGGCTCTTCTGAGGCATTCTATGCATGTGTCAGTTCTGTTACATTATTTTCTTTCTTCTTCAGTTCCCTCCATGAGATTAGACTGGAAACCTCACCTAGACTAGATTAGACAATGTTCTCCATGTTCTTGGGACTGTAATTTCCATAAAGACTGTCATTGTTTATCAGTTCATCTTGTACCCTCAGTGCCTAGTATACTGAAGGTGTTTCATAGAAGTTTGTTGAACCCAAGCCTTATAAGGACAGCACGGGGAAATTGTTTTACTCTAATCCTAGGCACCTCTGACTAGCATAGTGCACCATAGTTTCACCTTCACATTTCAGGAAACTGTTTATGAATTTATAAATTTAAATTTCTAAATCTAATTTCCTAACATAAATCTAAATTCCTTTCACTAAATTTTGGCACAGGAAGCATCTTGATTACTAAGAGGTTTTGGTGTTGACCTATATTCTTACTTAATAACTTAACTAACTAAATATCTATCCTTCTTTCACTCCAGCAATGATGATAAGAACCATTAGTTGACCACTAATATGTTCCCTATTGCTCAGACAGCAAAATAATCCAGCTAAACACTTAGTTTACTTCCCCCACCCCCGCAAAGTGCACAGAATACAGTCATTTTCATTAGAAAAGTAAAATGACATATAAACAAGCACACAGGGTGGAATGATACACTTAAGAAAGAAAAAAATAATATCCAGAGACACACAGAGAAGACATCTATACAGAACAGAGAAGCCTGAGACTGAATTAGGTGAATATGTTAGAGACAGATGTCTCATTCGTCTGGGCTGTGTGCATCACAGTAATTTATTGCACTTGTACTCCCTTCTGGGATTCTCATTAGTTCTCATTTAGAATAGTTCAGCAACAAACATGGAAAACAATTCATCTGCTTTCACTCTCAAACTTTAGTGTTTACTTTGGATTAATTTTCCCAAAGAACATAAGTTTTGTTTGTTTGTACTGAGTTTTTAGAAATTGGCTTTGGAGCCTCAGAGGTCTTTGTATAAGTTTTCCTATTTTATTCTGAGAAAGAGGGAGGGAGGGGAAGGGAGAAAAGGGGGAAGGAGAGAGGGAGGAGAAGGGGGATCTGCCTCATTTTAGAGAGTAAATGGGTATAGGAAAATTAATCACAGAGTGTAGAACTTAGAGCCATGGGATTTGGAATCTGATTTTGGCCACTTACCATATGTTTGGCCTGAGATTCTCTGGGTCTCTGTTCTCTCATTTGCAAAATAAGATTTGACTACTAGGCATATATCCAAGAGGTCCAAATGGAAGGAAAGGACCCATGTGTATATAAAAATATTTCTGGCAGGACTTTTTTTTGGTGCAGCAAAGAATTAGAAAAAAGTGGTTATCCATCATTTGGGGAATGACTGAACAAACTGTAGTGTATCAATGTAATGGAATATTGTTAGGCTGTAAGAAATGACAAATGTGACAGCTTCAGTGAAATTTGAGTTATGAATTGGTGCAGAATGAAATGAGCAGCTTGCTCACACCCACCTATGTACCTCTCCTTTGTCCTCTTTTTTCACAGCCATATAATACTGTTAGAATATTAACATTAAAAATATGGGCCTTTGTTTCAGAGAGAAGTTTTGATATCACTTTTTTAAAATGGCATTTTCCCAAAACAATTCAGTATACACATCCTATATGGTTTAATTCTGAGCCCAACTCATCATCTACTTGCTATGTCTATCTAAGCTTGATAAAAGCCTTCTAGGCAGTCCATCTAGCTATATATCATAATCTGTTCAATATGCTTCCTTCATCTACTTGGTTTATTTCCTTTATATTTGATTAGGTTGACTCTTTTTGACTAGCTGTGGGTCTCCTCTCTGAATGATCTCTTGATTACCAAATCTGATGGACTTTCCTCAGTTCTCACACTGTTGGACATCTCTGCTTTATGTGACGCTCATGGCTACCACATTCTCCTCCTGGATCTCTCACCTCTCTGGATTTTCATGACACTGCTCCCTCCTGGTTGTCCTCTTACCTGTCTAATGTTCAGTGTCCTTTGCTGACTGATCATTTCTATAATGTCCCTAACTGTAAATGTTCTCTGAGACTTTGACCTTTCCCTTCTCTTCTCCTCCAGTACTTTCTCTCCTAGTAACCTCCTATGGGTTTAATGATTATCTCCTTGCCAATGACTCCCTAGATCCATATACTCAGCTTGAGTATGTCTCAAATTCAATGTCCTGAACAATTTATCTTTTCCCACAAACTCACTCATCTCTCAAACACCTCCTCCTATCTACTTCCAGTCTCCTGGGGTCATAACTTTGACTGTTATCTTCTCCTGTTGACTTTCTCTCTCCTCACATATCTAACCAGTGATCACTCTTGACATTTCCATCTTTTCAGTGTTTATTGCTTCCTACCTCTTCTGTCTACTTAGCCATCTACCTCCTTAGTTTAGTCACCCTTTCACTTAGAATATTATAATACCTTCTTAATTTTTCTCACTGTCTCAGTTCTTTCTTCCTTCCAGTTCTTTTTCCATAGAGCCACCAAAGTGATTTTCCTTAACTACAAATCTGACCATATCACATCCCTACTTGGTCAATCCCATTGGCTTCCTATGACTTCTAGGGTAAAATATTATCTATTCTGTTTAGCTTTTAAAAATTTCTTCACAACATGACCACAACCTCGATTTCCAGCTTCATTGTATATTAATCCTCCTTCCATTTCACTCTATGATCTAAACAAGCTGGCCTTATCTCTGTTCATGTAAGGTATTCCATCTCCCATCTCTGTACCTTTGTACTGGCTGGCTCCCATACTTGGAATGCATTCCCCCTTCTATTTTAGGGAAGCTCCAGTCCAATGTGGTCCTGTAACATAAGAATATAACCTGCACATCTGCAAATAGATATATTTGGATAAGTTGAATTACATGAAGGCCCTTTTAAACTTGGAATGTGCAGTGAATATCTTCCTTAGGAATTGGCAAACATTTTGTCCGGGCATATGTTTGCCTATTTTTTGCCTTGCCTTATATTAATGGTCAGAAAGTCATAAAACAAGATTTTTTTGTTATTTTGTCTCTCAAAGACAGAACTATCCCAACCAAATATTCATAGCAGTAACAAAGAACTAGAAGCAAAGTTCATTGCTTGGAGAATAACTTTTTAAAAAATAGCATGTGAATGTAACAGAATATTATTGTGTCATAAGAAGTGACAAATATGAAAGATATACAATAAAAAAGAAATACATGCATCATCTGACTTCCAGACCAGTGCTCTTTCAGTTATTCTACCCTGCTGAATTCCACTTTGGAAGTGCTGTTTGATGTGTTAACTGGACATCAAAGTAGAAATCTCTGGTTGGAAATTGAAAAGTTCTTATTCCTTTGATAAGTTGAATTCCAGTTCTGGGTTCAAAGTCAGTCTTTTTTCAGTCATTTAGATATTTAGACAAATTTTTAGAAGGCTAAATAGTAGGAGTAAAAAATTATGCATTTAAAAAAAATTCTGCTCATATCTCATTCTGAGTTCCTCAGGACCAAGGGATGTCTTTTGCCTCTTTTTGTATCTATTGACTCTATGGAGACCTCTAATACATTATTTGATATGCTATATAGTCTAATGCATTTTTTAAAAAAATTCCTTGATTCCCTTGAGAATAATCATAATTCTCTAATCCTCATAGAACCTATGTTACCTCTACTCTCAAAGTAAAAAGGCCAAAGGTGTGCATTCTATATAACCTCTAAGCTCTAAAAAAGACTACCAGTAACACATGCTTAGAGCAGCAATGATAAGACTTCAAAGGTGTTTGTATTTGTGGGTTGGTTTGCTTTGTCCGTTTGTATTTCAAATGAGCTCAGATATCAGCTACCTCATTTACCCATACAAAATCCCTATAGTTTTTCCAGTTTATTCAAAAAAGAAAAAAAATGAGTTTTTTTTGCTTTTATTGGTATCTTTTATTTTTTAATATGACCCACATTTGCCAGTGTATATTCTCTTCTTCCCTTGATTAAAGAGGAATCTTATAACAAAAATTTAAAAATAAAAATAAAACAGTTGAGCAAAATTCACTTAATACATCCCCAAAGTTTGGTATTATATGAAGTCTTCCACATCTGCAATGCACCACAGCTACAAAGATGTAAGAGGAGGTACCTTCTCATATCTCTTTTTTGGGGGGTGGGGTGGAGTGGGGCAGCAAATCTTGGTCACAATGTTGCAGCATTCAGTTTTGATTGTCATTATTTTCAGGAAATATAATTAATCAAAAATAGATCTGATGGAATATGCCACACTTTAAAACATTAATATCACCTTCTTTCTTCCAATGATTTCCTGGTTGCAAAGCAGCAGATTAAAGTTTTATCACTAGAGAAAAATAAATGGTAGATTTAGACAAAGATGACTTGAAAGCTGAAAATACCTTAATTACTTATTATGTGACTAGGATAATTAATACTCAAGCGGATACATAATCTCTTTGATGTGGGTGGGTTTTCCAACAGTTATAGATTATAGCTTTTCAAGGAAAATGTCAGTTATTTATTGGACCTATAATTTCAATTTGATTTTTAAAAAGAATGTTAAAAGACCAATCAGTTGGGTACTTAAATCAAGCACCCAAGTGAACATGTCAACTCTGACTTCAATTTGGTTGTTCTTGGAGTGTTCTTGGGTGACCATACCCCATGTGGTTGTCTAAGTCTTTGCTGAAGGCCTGTCTCAGAGGAAAAAGGACATATGTTTGTTATCAGGGATTGTTTGAAAATGGCCTTTCTCCTTGGAGATTCAGAATCTTCTGTCTTCCTGCCGCTATAGTCTTTGAGCAACATTTAAGCAAATGAAGGTGTCAGGAAGAGACTCTACAAAGATAAGAATTAAGAACATATTTTATAATGATGAATAGCTGAACTGCTATTCTTTAGTTACAAAGTACAGATTGCCAAGCTTGCCATGGGGGCTTTTCAATATACTTTTAAGAATCTATTTGCATAAATAGGTAGATATGTTTCTTATCAGTATAAACTAGCTTTACGAATTAGTACATTTTGTTTGTATATGCCATTTTTCCTAGGAATCCTAAAGAATAAAATATCTCTAACATTACCTTTTCCCTGCATCTTACCACCGTTGGTGTAGTAGGATGCCTGAGGTTCTAACGTGATGTTTTATAGATGTTCCATCCATTAAGTAATAGGAGAAAGTGCCATTTGGTTCATTCTTTCCCTTTCTAAAAAGTGATGCCTGAGGTTTAGTTTAGCCTTCCTGATGATGGTTTATTCAATACAGGCACACTCTGCAGTTAGTTTACTCTCTTGTGTTCCCTTATTCCCCTGATGGTCTTTGAAATACTAGGAAATGGACTGTGCAAATGGACTGATTCATCTTCAAGAGCAGTCCATGGGTATCTTTTTTATTTGCTAAGAGAAAAAGGTCAAACATTTTCCCACAAAAGCTAAGAAAGTAAATTTCAGAAATTCATGTTTTGTCAAGTGTGCTCCAGAGAGCACACAGTGAAATAATGAAGCAAATCGCTATGCTGTCTGGTGACATTAAGTTCCTTCATCATATATAGACCTGGTGCCCCTGTGGGAGGATTCACCTAAACTTTACTCCCAAAGAGTAATTCTGTTGTATTCATCATTAAGCAGCAGGGTTTAAATTCTTTGCCACTTTACATGTTGCTTTGTTTAGGTATTTTTCTCAAACCCATTATGTTTCCTGTGTAATTAATGTTCTGTTCCCACAATTTATATTATTTCTCAACATTTGTAATGAATTTCCTGTTATTTACACTATTTTCTTAGAATAATTCTCAAGTACTGACATTGTTGTATGTGAAACCAACACCAAAGGAAGGGCGTAGAATCTTACTTAAGCTGATATGTTCTTAGGACTCCTGGATCAGTAATTCTTTAGGGTTCTTATATAAACTCACATGTGTAAACTTAAGTGTGAAACACTTATTTCCTTAGGTAATAGCTTCCGGACTTACCTTTAAAGGAATATTATATAGGAAACTGGACAATTCAGATGAGGAATCCTCATGCTGGCTTTCAACATTTTATATTATGTCTATAAAAGTTTTAAAAACAGTCTCTCAGATAAATCTCATGACATAAACTTTCTCTTATTTGCAACAATTCTAATTCCCACAAAAGTGGGCAGGAAGCATTTTGTTATATCATTAATGATATATTGATATATTTAATGATATATTTAAGTAACTCTGTAACAGCCATTTAAATAATAATAACAGCATTGACTATAAAAATGTTGAATAGCAGTTAAATACACAGAGTGAACCAGTTCTTACAATAGGATTTGAGACATAGTCAGTCATAAGTGAGATTAATATCCAAAGGGTAAGTGGTGATATTGACATATGCCAAGACTAAAATGGGATAGCATTAGATTTTAAGCTCTTTGAGGGCAGGGGCCATATTTTTACCTTTCTTTATATCCCCCAGCCCTTAGTATTATACCCAACACATAATAGGTACTTAATGCTTGTTGTGTATATATAGAACTATCCAAAGCTATGATGTATGGTATGCCTTCTTAGCCCATTTATTATGCATTCCAACTGTTTAATGTATTATTTCTTGCTTTAAATTTTCCTAATCAGTCCAAATGGAAAGATGTTAAGCTTCAGTTTTCATAGTAGATAAAATATTTCTGATTAATCCTTATTTTTTGAGTAAGAAGCGAGAAAATCTAAAATCTTAACATGTCACTTTATAAACTTCTATCTTATTCTGTGTTTTCTGTCAGTGGAAATTTGTCAGTTATAGACTCTTAAGAGTTGGAAGAGCATGGGAAGTCATCCAGCATAATGCTCTGATAACATGAATCATCTCTTCAGCAGCTCCTGTCACTGATCATCCAGGCTCTACCTATGGATTTCAAGAGACCACCAAGTGATGAGGACCTTGTTACCAGCCTGTTGCGTCTTTTATGCCTCTGGCTATTAGAAAGTTGTTTCTTGTAGGACATAAGGGAAACTTAATGTCAAGCAGTGATGAATACAAGAAATCCAGAACAGAATGGGAAAACATGAATAAAACAGAGATGAATTGCAGAGATAAGACTTGGTCTTAGGAGGAAAATAGTAAAGATACTTCCTTCCTTTTGGTAAAAAATAAAAGCAGACTAGAGTAGCTGAAGGTTGAATACACGTCAATTTAATTAAAGACATATTTACAGAGTACCTACTATATATACAAGGCACCTTGGGCTACAAAGCCAACCACAAAGATTGCCCTCAAGGACACTTATATTTTTTAATTTTTATTTATATCTTTTGTTTTTCTGTCATCTTCATTTATGAAATACATAGCACTTCTTCTCTCTCAGAAGTGTTCTAACAAAGCATAAAATATAAAGAGAAAACAAAGGTTCAGCAAAACTACTATGTCACTTGAATCTGGTGGTAAAAGCAATGTTTCACACCCATTGTCCCCCACCTCTCTGAACAGAGTAGGGAGATACATTTTCTTATCTATTCTCTGCTGTCAAATTTGGCAATTAAAATTCTCAGTGCTCAGACTTGTTTTCTTTCTCTTCTTTCCACGTACATTATTGTATTAGTTATCTTTCCCCAGCCTGAGAGGAGCTAAGATTCTACTGGGGAGATTCACGGGCCTTGGATAACAACTGAACTATCAAGATATTCTGAATAGACATTATTAGTCATCACTGAGGCCATGTGCTAAGAGAAAGTGAGGGAGAGGGTGATGTGAGATCCTTGAGGAGAAAAGAGAAGGCTTGGAGCAGCTCATATGGGGAACTGAGTCAATTTGGGACAAGTACTTAACTTTGTAAGTGTCTCTTCCCCTTTAAATTTCTCATAGGACTTTGTCTGGCCCCTTATTTCTACTTATTTTCCTCTCACTCTGTGATTCATAAATCATACATTGAGAACCAAATGGTTCTTAGGGTTCTTAGGGCTAAGCTAATGTAATTCCCTCTTTTTATAGGTAAGGAAAGTAATGATCACAGAGTTAAGTATCTTGCCCAAAGCAATTAGTGATGGAGGGTAGCATTAAAACTCAGGTCCTCTGACTATTAAGTCCAACTTGAAGTCCTTCCTTCCTTCCTTCCTTCCTTCCTTCCTTCCTTCCTTCCTTCCTTCCTTCCTTCATTTCTTCCTCCCTCCCTCCCTCCCTCTTTCCCTCCCTTCCTTCCTTCCTTCCTTCCTTCCTTCCTTCCTTCCTTCCTTCCTTCCTTCCTTCCTTCCTTCCTTCCTTCCTTCTTGACTAATTCTCAGTGCATACACTCAACATACCAATACCATGATCTTGAATCATATATTTATGCAAGTGGGCTAGGGAAAGAGAACACATGATAGGGAATAATGAAATAATTTTGGAAAGGTAGACAGGAGCTGGATTGCAAAATGCTTTAGATGACAAATAGAGGGGCTTGTATTTTACTGTAGAGGAAATGAGGAGCCAATGAAAATTCCTGAGCAGGAGAGTAATTTGGTCAAATCTGTGCTTTAGAAGAAGCTATTAGGCAACTATGTAAAAGATGAATTAGACAGTCAAGAAGTTGCAGTCAAACAGACCAAATAAGAGGCTTTCATTATATTATCAACAAAAGGTGATGAGAACCATGAAAGGATGGTCATGATTGGTTGGTTGGTTGTCCTTCATCTTCGAAGAGGATCAGAATAACATCACCATTGTAAAGTGAAATTTCAGTGTGTCCGACTGGCTGATCAGATCAATATGAGCTTGGAATGCTCTACCACAGGTTGGGCGCAGATAATCTGAATGAATATTTGGGGTGGATATCCCAAATTTGCATATCCTGCGTTTACTTTGTGCTGTCTCAGTTCTGCTTTGCTCAAAGAGCACAGAACACTTTCTGATGTGGGCACCCCATGCTGAGCAGTCCTGTGCCAGTGTCTCCGATGTTGCACAGTCAAATCCAAAGTTCTTGAGAGAGACCGTGAGAGTGTCCTTTTATTGTTTCTTCTGCCCACCATGTGATTGCCGGCCCCATGCAAGTTCTCCATAAAATGGTCTTTTTGGCAAGCGTACATTTGGCAGTCAAACAACGTGGCCAGCCCATCAGAGTTGCACTCTCTGAAGCATGGTTTGAATACTTGGCAGTTCAGCTCGAGCAAGGACTTCAGTGTTTGGTACCTTATCCTGCTAGGTGATCCTCAGAATCTTCCTAAGACACTTCAAATGGAAGCGATTCAGTTTCCTGGCATGGCCCTGGTAGACTGTCCATGTTTCACAGGCATACAACAATGAGGTCAGCACAACGGCTCTCCAGACCTTCAGTTTGGTAGTCAGTCTACTCTTCTCTTAAACCTTTCTTGGGAGCCTCCCAAACACTGAGCTAGCTCTGGCAATGCATGCATCAACCTCATCGTCAATTGAGTCACTTTTCAGTTGTGTCTGACTCTTTATGACCCTTCTTGGAGTTTTCTTGGCAAAGGTACTGGAGTGGATTGCCATTTCCTTCTGCAGCTCATTTTAGATGAGGAAACCAAGGCAAACAGGATTAACTAACTTGTTCAGGGACATGAAGCTAATATGTGTCTGAGGCTGGATTTGAACTCAGGCCTTCCTGACTCTAGGCCCAGCACTCTATCCCCTGCATGGCCTAGCATGGAGACCATAGGGAGAATTAAAAAGGGAAGAATAAAGGTTATTGTATCGCAATGAAAGCCCAGTTGAGATTGGATAACATAAATTTGGTCTCAGTACGGTAGTGACTTCTTCCATGTGGATGTTTAGCAAAATGTCAGCCGAAGAAAGGGAAAATCATGGAAGGAATATAGAATGGGGCTTGGAAAGGGATGAATTGAATAATATCATGGTACAGGAATTCAGTCTTCCATGACAGTGTAAGTTGGACTGATTTATAAAAGGGTCAAGATTTTGATAGAAGGAAAATGAATCTAGAGCAGGATGATGACCTGGGGGAAGAAAGAATGGAAGTTATTATGGAAATGAAGAATAACTTTACCAGGGATAAGACACAGGGAGAGCTAGGAGGACTAAATGTTATGGTCAAATAGAGGAATTTGGATTGTGGAAGTAAAACATTGGTGAGGGATGAGGAGACATCATCCCTACGTGGAGCTGAAGTGGAATGACGATGCACATCATAGGAGGTAATGTTGTTGAGCTGTGAAGTGAAGGGTATTGCAAGTGGTGTAAAATGAAGTTCCTAAGTAAAAGAGTAGGTTTGGGGATGGAGAGGAAACTGTGAGTTAGTTACTGAACTCCTTGAGAACAGAGGAGTGCTATAAAGCATGTCTTCAGAAAAATGTATGATTAGAAAAAATGATGGGCCTGTCAAACAGAAAGGATGAAGGATCAACAGCCTTCATACTCCACTGCTTGTGCTCCAATGTACTTTGGAGCACTATGGAACCAGCCCCAGTAGAGAGTAAGCTGCTTGAGACCTGGGACTGTTTCCTTTTGGTCTTTGTATCTCCAATGCCTGTCATTTTTTTTTGTTGTTGCTGTTCAGTTGTTTCAGTTGTGTCTGACTCTTTATGACCCATTTTGGGGTTTTCTTGGCAAAGATACTGGAGTGGATTGCCACTTACTTCTCCAGCTCATTTTCCAGATGAGGAAACTGAGGCAAACAGCGTGAAGTGACTTGCCCAGAGACACAGCACTAGTGTCTGAAGCCAGATTTGAACTTAGCAAAGGGAGTCTTCTTGACTCCAGGCGTGGCATGTTATCTACTTCTGCCTGACCTTATTCCTCACATGTAATAGTTGCTTAATAAATTCTTGTTGACTTGAATGGAACTCTAGCATTCCTTATCCTCTTTTCTGAGGAGAACTTATGGAACAATCCTACTTTTAGCTAAGATTCTTTATACCTTTGGTTTTTGTGAGCATATAAATAGAGATTTGGTTCAGTTTGTCCAGTAGCGATTCATCCCATTGGTTTTGGAGCAAGAATTTTCATTTAGAGTACCAGCTGTTAAATCAATATTTGTTGATGGTCTAAAAACGGTAACGATTCTCAGTATCCTCAGTCTCCTTTTCTTCCATTTTTCTACCATCATGGAAGTACTGGGAAAGAACAGGCTAGGAGGAAGTGACATTTTAAATATTTCTTTGTTTCTCATGTTGTCATAACCCAGTGATTTTTCATGTGGTGGTCAATCTGTTTGTAATCTGTGTTCCTCTATTTAATTAGTCTGGTCCTCAGACCCCAGGACAATTTGTCCCTGAATCCATACTCATAGAACCTTCTAGATCAAGTGCTCAGCAGGTATTCTAATAACTTCTGACAGCCCAAGGTCATGTCATCTACATGCTATAATAAATAATGCATTGAAATTGGACCTTTGTGGAGAGTTTGCCATGTACATTTAGAAAAATTAAATTGATTTCTTCTAAGTAATTAAAATACATTTCAGAATTTCCTGGTCACATTTTATGGGTGTTTTTGCATAATTTTCCTTCCTTTACTGATGTTTACAACACTTTTCCAGCATAGTACCATCTGTGAATCCATCATAGTGCTATTTTACTTTGCCTTTTTGATCATTAAGGGAGCTGTTGTGGCAATAATACTCTGCATTTATATAGCACTTTTCAAGAAAGCTCTATGTTTACCAATATTTTTAAACCAATGTTTTTTTAAACTTCATAACACTGTGGGAAATAGGGATTTCATACTCCCATTTTACAGATGGGGAAAATACTAACATTTGTAAGTGGAAAAAAAGATTTTAGAGGATCTGCAGTAGAAAATATCATTTCCCCAAGCAGTTGGGGAATAAACTCTGTGATGGATTGAACATCGTCTGACCTAATTGTGTGTTACTAATTGGAGTTTCTTCAGTGCTATTATAGCAGTACTTAGTAGGATTTTAATCTTTTCCCTTATCTTCCCTGAAGATATTCTGAGCCTGCAGGACAAAGTCAAATCCTGATTATCTCAAGAAACAATTCAACTTTTAGTCTTGTTCAAGTGCACGCCTTGAAGGACAGATGTCATTACTTAGGCTATAGAATATCAAAGATCCACATATATATATATATATATGTATGTATGTATGTAAGTATATGTATAAACATGTATTTCTAGAAACCCATAGGCCATGGATAATTTTAAAATAGAAAAAAAGAAAAATCAGCAATCACCCTATTTACGACTATACATATTGATTTTTTTGTCAGGTAAGGTTGTTTATAAATATCCTACTCTTATACTCTAACAGATCTATGATTTCATTAATGTGTACAATCTCTTTAATGATACAGATTGCACCTCATTCATGCCTGACCATCCCATGTAACTCTTCTCTGTGTCCTCTTCTAGGAGATTCACTGTCAGCATTCTACCCCACGTGCCCACAGTGTTTCCCACATTGTTTTGATATTATGTAAATATGAATTAGATAGGGAAGCTGTCCATTGATCTCGTTGTCTTTCCCATTAAATTATGAGCTCCTTGAGGCTGGTTTCAGTGGCAACAGAAGACTCCAAGTGACCAAACTTTACTGATAGAAATTAGCAATTATTTTTATAATTTATAGTCTTAGAAGATTGAGTAAGAGTTTAAGGGGTAGGTAGGTGCAGTGGATAGAATGCAGATCCTGGAGTCAGGAAGACTTCTCTTCCTGAGTTCAAATCTGGCCTCAAACACTAACTGTGTGCCTGGGCAAGTCACTTAACCCTGTTTACCTGTTTCCTGAACTATAAAATGAACCAGAGAAGGAAATGGCAAACCACTATAGTATCTTTGCCAAGAAAACTACAAATGGGGTCATGAAAAGTGAGACACAATAAAATGATTAAACAACAGCAAAATAAGAGGTTAAGGGAAAGAACAATAGAAGATGTGGATCTCAGGAACTGAGTTCAAATCCTTATCACTTTCCTAGCATTTGACCCTGGGCTAGTCACCTAATTTCCCTGGACCTCATATGTAAAATGAGGAAGTTTGATCAGATGGGTCTTATAAGATCCCTTTTAGCTCTGAGTCACACAACAAAGATGTTGAGAATCAGATATTGAACATGGTTCTTCATGAAGAAATACCTGAATAACTTAATGATTAACTATGCTAGTAGAAAACCAAAAGCCTTTCAGCATGTAGGAGGCATCCTCATTGAATGATTTTTACCTTGGGATGTTAGAAACAGGAATTTGAGTTCATTTTAGGTTGGTGAATACCAAATTAGCCTGAGTATGAACCACCTTCTGTGGTTTCATCCAAGTATTTTACAAAAGGGATGAAAAGCACAGGGTTAAGCAATCTCTAATCTATTCTGTTAGAGAACTGTCTCTGTCTTATATTTAACATTGACTTACTAATGTCTCCTCTTGTCATTCAAAGAGTTTCCAGTTCACCTAAGTATATTATCATTTTTTTCACAACTCTTCATCTTGTCCATAAGCATGTAATAAAAGACTTTCTCAAGTAGTTTATTGAAGGCATATTTACAGCAGTCAACTTTTCCATCATTTAATTTTAATGTTAAAAATGGGAATTATGAAACCACATTCTTTGTGATCATTGCTTCCATTTCTAAATGCTACCATTGTTGTTTCATCATTTTTCAGTGATGGCTGACTCTTTGTGACTCTGTTTGCAGTTTTCTGGTCAGAGATATTGAAATGGTTTGCCATTTTCTTTTCCAGCTCATTTTGCAGATGAGGAAACTGAGGCAGAAGGGTTGAGTGACTTGCCTAGGGTCATATAGCTAGGAAAACCCTGAGGCCAGATTTGAACTCAAGACTTCCTGACTCCACACTCTGTGCTCTATCCCTTCACCACCTAACAGCCCTAAATGCTACTAAAATATCCTTTTATTAATAATATATTCCAGAGAGGATGAAGAAACACAGACAGGTAATATACCATCACTGGAGCTACAGATTGCTCTAACCATTCTGGAAATCAATTTGGAATTATACTGAGAAGTGACTAAAATGCACATACTCGACTCAAAGGTCCCCTCATCAAACATTTGCCCCAAGGAAGTCAGAGTCAAAAAGAAAATCTCATGTACATCAAAGTTTCCAAAGCAATACTTACAGTAATAGCAAATAACTAGAAACAAAAGCAAATGCCTATCAATTGAGGAATGGCTAAGCAAAAAGTGGTATGTGAATGTAATAGAATATTACTATCCTATAAGGAAGAACAAATAAGAATTTATGACAGTATGGGAAGACATATGAATTGATTCAGAGAGGGGTATATAGAACTGGGAAGACAGTCTGTGCAATAACTATGGCAATATAAATGAAATGAAAAATTTCCTGTTTTTTTCCAGTGGAACAGAAAATCAAAACTGAAGAATAAGAGATATAATGGACTATTTGACTTTTTTAATGTTTTCTCTATTTCTTAAGTTGAATCATAGAGCTCTAAGCATCATATGTTATTTATTTGGTATAGAAATAAACAACTATCTCATGTTCAGTACCCATACTGTGTACTTATTATCTTTGTGAGGAGGGATCCTGTTACATACAATTAGGAAGATCCTAGAATCTAGGGCGTAAATATTCACCATATCTAAGCTTTGTTTTAGAGATTTCTCTACAGTTTTACTCTAGGGTGGAAGCAGAGTCAGAGAGAAAAACAGAACCTCCAGGGCAGAATTCCCAGCAGGGAGGGTCCCAGATCCCTCAACCCACAAGCAACAAAGAAAGCTCCAAAGGTCAGTGTGGGAGAGCTTTACCAGCTGGGAGAGAGGAGAACAGGGTTCCCCCAGCACAGGCCCTAGCTGGCAGCAGCAGCAGGTAGCAGGTGGTTATGGTGACCACAGAAGTAGCCTGGGTCATTGTCTGAGCAGCTCAGCTCTTCTGAGTTTAATAGGCCTCTGGGGGAATTGAGAAAGGGATCTGAACCTCAGCCCTCAGTGGTGGCCCCACCCCTACCCAAAGCCCCTGGGGGAGTTGAGCTGCTGTCTTGAGCACAGTACTGGGGAGAGGAGGAGCACCAGGACCCTCCTCTTGACAAAGGATTCAGAAGTCAAGTAACTGGCTAGGAAAATGCCCAAAAAATGGAAAAAAAATAAGACCATGGAAGGTTACTTTCTTGGTGAACAAGTGTCTCCTTCCATCCTTTCAGATGAGGAAGAACAAGGCATACTGTCAGAGGAAGTCAAGGCTTCTGCCACCAGTACTTCCAAAATGAATATGAAATGGGTTCAGGTCATAGAAGAGCTTGAAAAGCATGTCATCAGCCTGCTAAAGGAGAACCAAAAAAATGCTGAGGAAAATAACACCTTCAAAAAGATGCTAACTCAATTGGAAAAAGAGGTCCAAAAAGTCAGTGAGGAGAAGGAGGCTTTAAAAAGCAGAATTAGCTAAATGGAAAATAAGGTTCAAAAGCTCACTGAACAAAATAGTTCTTTAAAAGAGAGAATCGAGTTCAGGGAAGCTAATGACTATGAGATAAACCAAGAAGTTAGAAAACAAAACCCAAAGTTTGAAAAAATAGAAGATGACATGAAACATCTCATTGGAAAAACAACTGACCTGGAAAATAGATCCAGGAGAGACAATTTTAAAATTATGGGACTACCTGAAAGCCATGATCAAAAAAAGAGCCTAGACATTATCTTCCATGCAATTATCAAGGAAAACTTCTCTGATATTCTAGATTTTTAGAACCAGAGGGCAAAATAAATATTGAAAGAATCCACTGATCACCTCCTGAAAGAGACCTAAAAAGAGAAACTTCTAGGAATATTGTGGCCAAATTTCAGAGTTCCTAGGTGAAGGAGAAAATATTGCAAGCAGCTGGAAAGAAACAATTTGAGTATTGTGGAAATTCAATCAGAATAACACAAGATCTGGCAGCTTCTTCATTAAGGGATCAAAGGGCTTGGAATAGGATATTCCAGAAGTCAAAGGAACTGGGATTAAAACCAAGAATCACCTACCCAGCAAAACTGAGTATAATACTTCATTGGTCATTCAGTGATATAGAGGACTTTCAAGCATTCATAATGAAAAGACCAGAACTGAATAGAAAATTTGACTTTCAAACGCAAGAATCAAGAGAAGCATGAAAAGGTAAACAGGAAAGAGAAAACATAAAAGACTTTCTAAAATTGAACTGTTTACATTCCTACATGGAAAGAGAATATTTGTAACTCTTGAGATTTTTCTCAGTATTTGGCTAGGTGGAGGGATTATACACACACACACACACACACACACACACACATATAGACAGAGAGTACATGTTGAATTGAATCACAAGAGATGATATCCATAAAAAAATAAAATAAAAATTAAGGGGTGAGGGAGGAAAATACTGGGAGGAGAAAGGGAGAAATGGAAGAGGGCAGGCTATAACCTATAAATAAAATAAGAAAAATCTTGTTCAGTGGAGGAGAAAAGGGAGAAGGTGAGAGGGGAAATGGGAAGCTTACCCTCTTAACATATGGTTTAAGGAAGGAATAACATGATCACCAAATTTGGTATGAAAATCTATCTTACACTACAGGAAAGTAAGGGAGGAGGGGACAAGTGGGGTGAAGGGGATGATAGAAGGGAGGGCAGATAGGAGAAGGGAGTAACTAGAAGTAAACACTTTTGGGAAGGGACAAGATCAAATGAGAGAGTAAAAAAATGGGGGGACAGGGTAGGATAGAGGGCAATATAGTTAGTCTTACACAGCATGATTATTATGGAAGTCTTTTGCAAAACGACACATATATAGCTTTTTTTGTTTTTTTAAATCTGATTTAGGGTTTAAAAAAAGAATGAAGAAGGATCATCAAGGGAATCTAAAAGACTAAAATATAAGGGGAATCCAGTGAATCAGGAGAAGAGAGAAAGAACTTAATTAATGTGCAATGAATACACAGTATAACCAGCAGCTCTGGGAGGCATGAGAGTTACATTCTAGCATCTGAAGGAAAGTCATGGAGAAGGGTGACTGGGCTTATTCTGCTTGACTGTAGATTGCACAACTGGAAGAAGTAGTTAGAAATTATAAAAAGCAGGTTTTGGCTCCATATGAACATTGTGAAAACAATTAGAACTGTTCAAAAATGGAAGATGTGTCCTCTGGAGATAATGTTTTCCCCTTCATTGGGAGCTATCAGACAAGTGGCTCGATAACCACCTGTTGAGTATGTGATGAAGGTGATTCTTAGTCAGGAAGGGGTCAGACTCTTAGGGCCTTTCCAGCTCTATGGTTCTGTAATTTTTGTTCTAGGCAAAAATAATTGGAAATAATTGGAGAGAGAAGAACAAAAGAAATATGTATACTTGAAGACCATATATACATTTTTTGACATTTAGATGCTTTTAAAATGTTCTTCCTTTTTATGTCTCAAGAAAACGGATAGATGAGCAAATAAAAAGTGAATACTAATGGAAGTACCCAAGCTTTAATCTTGTAATGGAAAGTCATTTTGGAAGTGCTTCTATATAAATTAAAATGGAAAATCACCAGAGATAATAAGAGAATTATTAATGGGCTCTTATGGCAATCCAATGAACATTGCTTTGCTTCACAAATGCCATAATTTTGTGTATATCAGGATGTTCTGTCCATTGCTTTGCTTAGATATCAAAAGCACATAGTGGATATTCTCAATTTATTTAGTAGTCACGCTCTGAGACATTCATTCACAGCAGATAATTCCTCCTTTCTTTATCTTAAAAAAAAGCTTTTACAGTAAGAGAAAGAAAATGAATCATCAGATAGGGGCAATGCATTTTGGATTGGCTGATGCCAAGGTGCAAGTGCTATTGAAGCTGGGCATATGTAATCTACTCTTGATGTTTTTATTAAACAGTATTTAAAAGTTCCTAGTTTTTCCCTTGTCCTTGAGAAATCACTTAAGGCTATCTCCAGTGATCCTGATCTTTGTCTTGCTACTGCATCCAGATGGCTCCAGAGGAGAAAGCTAGGCTGGTGACTTTGCATAGCCCTCCCTCATGTAAATCCAATTCACTTGCAAATCACCTTCCTGATAATCCTGGTCCACTTCCAGAAAGGAAGACAACCACAAATCATTGTGATTTCTTTTTTAGGGACAGGGCACACAGCTAATTTTTGTACTATACGCTTGATATCTCTTGGAGACGCTTAAGAATGTCCTGGCCTTGCTTCTGTTCTTTCTGGCGCCTGTGGAAAAGAAACTAAAAATGAATTCTGGAGTTGTGGGTCAACTTTTGAGGCAGAAACCATGATGAACAGATCAGTACAAATGCTCTAAGAGTATTGACTGTCCTAGCAGAATGTTCTTTCTTCACAGTCAGAATCACTGAGGAAAATAATGCTTTTTTATGAAGCTGTGCTTATTATCCTTTGTATCCAGGAGGTATTTTTTTGAGAATGGGTGGGATCCATGGGCCATTTATGATCAGGAAGCTGGGTAGCATGGATGTGTGTTCTCTCAGACAGTTTTACAGTTTTTGGAAGTATGATATTCTTTTTTTTTTTCTAGTTAAGTGGCATAATTTGAGGGGATATTTAAGAACTTATCTTCATAGCAGGTAACTATAAATTCTTTGCTATTTCTATTGAGTCCTTAATATGTCTAATATATACATGTTCCTTCTCAAAAAGTATCTGTGGTCTTCTAGATTGGAAAAGTCTTTCATAGTGGATATAAGTATGCTGTTGTTTGTATATTCATTCAACAAACATTTATTGCATGTCTACTGGATGTAAAGCACTGTGATTGCTTCTCTGATTTGGGAAGATACAAAGATGAAAAGCACACAGTTCCAGGAACTATGATGTTTAAAAAGTTCAAGAGACAATTTCTGGATAATGTAATCATTTTACTAATAATGTCAGCGTTTTTATAAGAAGAGATCTGTAGCCCCCTCAAATGCCAAGCAGAATCATGGCAGCAGGCTCACAGCTTATATGCCCTTTGGAAGAGAAGTATTCCTGGGGGGGTAGGGAGGGAGGCTAAGCAGTCAACTCAGATTGGTTAACAATTAATGAGAGGTAGACTTTACAAAGAGAAGTGAGCTCACTCCAAGGAGGGGCTGAGAGTGACATGATGTCACTCTCAGAACAAGAGAAACTATCCCTATACTCAGACCACCTCCAACTTTGGGCAGTCTAGACAAAGAGTCTCTATCCCCTGGCTAAGTCTGAGCTAGCTGGTTGGAGTAGCAATACTGAGAATGAGGAGAATGTTACTTCTATCTGCCATCATCCCTGTCTTTAAGAGACTGGACAAGGAAATAGCACAGAGGAAAAAAGCTTGGGTCTCCCCAATTTTAATATGTGGCTATTAATATGAGAGAAATAATGATTTCTCTCAGAGCTCACATAGGGGAGATATCTATAAGTCAACATGATAAAGATGAAAATATAAATATCCAATTTTATGGGACAAAATATAGGAAAAACTGTCAAATGCTGGTTTTGTTCCTTTTGGAAATATTCAATAAAGGTGATGATTTGATTCAATTTATAGAGGCATTCTGTACTTGGTCCTGGTCTAGGAACCCTGTGAAATAACAAAGAAGTTTTAATATATGGATTCTGCTATCCAGTATTCACAGCTTCGTTGGAGATACGAGACACAGAAAGACAAGTACAGGAGATGATGAAGTACTCAAATATATGTTACAAATGTTAAGCCTTGAAGGACACAGAGAAACGTCAGGGAAGGCTTTATCAAACTGAGACTTGACCGGGGTTTTGAAAGATGAGTATGATTTGCAGAACACATTGGAGGGTATTTTTAGGAAGAGGGAAATGGGATTCAGGCATGGTTTATGTTGGTAACCTGGAGTTGGTGGTAGAAAGTTTCGGGGACTTAGACAGTGAGGAGGTTACCTTTACTTCAGCTGATATAAGCGTTTCTCTGTGATTGAACTTTTTAAGTATGGAGGAATTTTAGGGCTATCAATGAAATGTAAGCAGGCTTACTTTCTATTCCAATTTGAAGGATACACACATAAAAGGAGATACTATTGTCATCTGATCCCCAGAATCATCAGACATGAAGTGATTTGCAGTTTCCTTTTACAGCTCTTTTTACAGATACGGAAACAGGGGTAAATGACATTTTACAGATAAGGAAACAGGTAAGTGTTTCACCCAGAATCACACAGTTAGTAAGTGTCTGAGGTCAGTTTTGATCTCTGGCAGATGAGTCAGCACCTAGAAACTCCGTAAGGTAGCCTCTAGTCCAGAAATGCTCACCTTTCAGGATCTTTGCAGAGTCCCCTATGCTTAGGGAAAGAAGCCCAAAAGAGAAAGGGGAGGCAGTAACCTGAGATCCATCCAGCTTCAGGCCCACCTAAACCATGTTCTCATTTCCAGGTGCTTGTAGCTATTCTAACTCCTGCTGAGGAGGGTCAGTCTAAGGAATAACTCATTTGTTGTGTCTCAATGAAGAAGTCACAGGGAAAGAGAACTTTCCTTGTTCCTTATAGCCCACAAAGAGGATGACTTTTTCCTGGCTCATTTGCCAGTCTTTTTCCTTGCCAATCTTTTTCCTTGCCGTTCTTCTTTCTCCACTATACTCTCTCAGGAACCCCCAAGGACCAAAGAACCAACCATACCCTTTAGCAAGGGACCAGAGTCTGTGCCTCCCTCCCCATGGAGCTTAGTTTCATGGCAGGTGCCCTTGTCTAACTCTGTCCAGTTGATTTAACCATTTTACTAATATTGGACATTTAGTTTTCTTACAGTTGTTTTTTCTTATTAATCTTGGCTATAAAATCTTTGAACATTTAGCTCTTTTGTTGTTGTTGTTGTTGGTAACACTTTTAGGGCATACTTCCAGCTTTTCTATTCAGTAGGAAATCTAGTGGATTTCTTAGAAAAGCTACTTGAGAACTAAAATGTCTCTCCTTCCTCAAACTTTTCTAGAGCTTTGTAGTTCTTGTTTGTCCTTATTACTCTAGAAGAATGTAATCTCCTTTAGGAGAGGGATATTTTTGTTTTTATATGTGAATTCCCCAAGGAGCTTAGTGCCTTGTTTATGCATTCAAACCCCCCTTACCCTCTGCAGGCTCTCTCTCCCTTCCCTAACTTCTGATTTCTCCAATTTTGGAAACTCCTTACACCTTTGCAGACTGCTTGTGGGACTGAAAGATTAAGTGACCTGCCTATGGTCACACAGCTAGAGCTTTTTAGAGGGAAGACTTGGACCAAATTTCTCTGACTTTAAGGACAGCCTTCTATCCTCTGTATACAGTAGGAGCTTACTAAGTATCTGCATTGAATTGAACTTAATTATCATCTGATTTCATCCTGGAAACATCCCTGGGAGATAAGTAGTATTATCCCTATTTTATAGATGAGGAAACTCAAGCAGGCAGCAGTTAGGTGACTTGCCCAGGATAATACAACTAGGGCAGGATTTGAATTCAGGTTTTCCTGATTCCAGGCCCAGCACTCCACCCACTGTGTCACCTAGCACCCTGGTTAATTCCATAGCAGAAGCCAGTCTTTGTGAATGGAATTTTGAATGAAATGAGAAGTAGGGGGTGTTCTTACTTAAGAACAGTATATTTCTTTTTTAATAAATTGTGTCATCTTTAACTGAGCACTGTGTTCTGTAAAATGGTGCTTACTAAATGTTGTTTAATTTAATTGGAAGAAGAGGGAGAGAGCCAAAAACTTTTTTTTTTTGAGCCAAAATAGATTAGCTCCTTCCTGCTCTTTGATTTGACTCAGATTTTCTAAAGATTTTCCTGTAGCCCTTTAAACTGTCTCACCCCACCTCTTTGAATGTGCTATGCCCTACTTGAGGAATAGCTAGGTGGCACAGCAGATAGAGTGCTGGACCTGAAGTCAGGAAAACACAACTTTCTGAATTCAAATCTGTCCTCCAACACTTACTTGCTGTGTGACTCTAAGCAAATCAGTTAACCCTGTTTGCCTCAGTGTGTTCATCTGTAAAATGAGCTGGAGAAGGAAATGGCAAACCACTTTAGTATTCCGTGACTGAGAGTGGGTTTGGTTTATCTTCATGAAGGAAGCCTACCATATTCCAATGATGGTAGCCTACAAATTTTCTAGAAGTGATAATTGACTGCTATCATTAAAAAAAATTGTGATATCCCAGAGGCCACTGGTTACCTTCTCTAGGGCAGTCTAACTATGGATTGAAGATAAGGATAGGAAGTTAAATCCAAGATGAAACCCAATGAAATGTTTATTTCAAAGTTGTTACATTTTGAAAGCACCTGGAATTATATTTTTCACATCAAATTACTTTACAAAGTGTAAATGAAACTTGGTATCTAAAATACATTCTTAGGATTATGATTCCTGTGTGGAATCAAGACAAAGATAATGAGATGAGTGTTAAACTGATTGAGTAGGCATCAATTTTCTAAATCATGCAGTAAGTTTCAATTGAAAATATAACAGAACCTCATTGTTCAATATTGAACTTCACAAGTTCAATAACATTCTTGAAAAACAACTTAAAACCAGCCATATTTGTTAGAATACTTCATGATGAATGCTTTTTTAACACGACCTTGACAAGTTTTGATGCATTGAAAACATGCAGGTTCTCCAAAGCAGTTTTGCTGTACACAGTTATTGCTTATGTTACAACATTGAATGGTCTAAGAAAAGAAAAATTGTTAGGCTAACTATGAGACCAGAGCTGGGTGAATATCAGTAATTACAATTATATTAACTATCCTATCTCCTGATATGAGCAAACTCCCACTTTCGTTATGGATGGTATTTACTATAGAATAAAGATTTTTGAGGGATTATTTAGTTTCTTCCTTTGCCCTGATCAGATGAGAATCTTTGCTACTTTTTAAGGTCTCTAAAAAAGAAAATTAATTAGGTTCCAGTTGTAGCTTCTTTTTGAGGGTGGAATATAAGTCTACCTGGTCTGAAAGAACTTTCTAATTCTTGACTGTCATTAGTTTTGAATTCCAGGCACATGGGTCTACCCTAAAATCTAGATGAATAGATTCTTGAGTGTAGGTAAAGGACCAGAGAAAGAGTTTTATGGAATTATCTTACTTTTGAGTCACTTGGAAAACAGGGATTTAGAGGCTTTCATGACCTGGCCTGTAGATTCTTGAACTAATGATATTTTTTTTTACCTTTGTAGTAAAAACCAGTTAAAAAGTAGTAGGCTTCTGGTGGGTTATTCTCAGGAGTGTTTGACTACTGGATACTAGCTAATCATCAAGTTTTAGAATTTTATAGGAATTGTCAATTCCGTCTTACACCAGGCTCCTACATGCTTCTTCTGACACCCTCTTGTGTTAAAGCTAGCTATAAATAGTTTTATGCCATAGGGATTCGAACCTTGCTGTCATTACATTGGATGCTGTATTTTTTTAGGCTGTATAATGGCATAATTTAATTTTTATCAGTTCCACATTTCTCCTGAGTTCTTTATTAAAAAAATATGGTAATCCTTACTCTTGAAGAAATCCATGTTTCTTTGTATTTTTGAAATACATTTATTTTGGTAAATTATGTTATCTATTTTATATCGTGTTTTTAGAAGTCAGAGAGGCTTTGAGGGAGAACTGCAAAGTGTGATATGTTTAAATTCACTCCAAGTTAATAAGGATCTCATTGTGCATTTCCTCATTTTCACTGTCTTTGTATATTAGATTTTCATCTTCCTCCAAAGAAAAATGGCAAAATGAAAAACCTGAACTTTTTACCTAAACTCTATTTGATAGCTATTATTAACCTTTTAAGTTTTATTCTGTACTTCAAGGTGCTAAATGGTGCCAAAAATGAATTTTGAGCTTCCTCATACATTTAAGACCAGAGAGTTTATTAAGAAGAAAATCTGTTTTTGCATGAGGTTATTGAATTAGCATTGAGGATGATTTATGAATATTATTTTTTGTATTTAGAATATTTTTCTGAGAATAGAATAAGATTAGCCTTTCATATGAAACTTTGATGATGACAAATGGGCATAAATTACCTCTACTAGATTTTACTACACTAGGTGGTACAGTAATAGAGTGTTGGACCTTGAGTCAGGAAGTTCTGATTTCAAATCTATCCTGAAATACATTCTAGGTGTGTGACTGTGGGCAAGTCACCTAGATCTCCCTATGATGCAGTTTCCTCATCTATAAAATAAGTATAATAATAGCATCCACTTCCTAAGACTGTTGTGAAGATAAAATGAAAGTAAATTAAATAATTAAATATTAGGTTAAATAATATTTTAAAGTACTTTTCAAATATTAAAGTGTTACATATATGCATATTATTATTTTGCACAGTAGGAAAATACTTTGAAAAATATGCTCAGTCTCACTATATGAATCATAAGAAGAGGTTGAAAAGGTCCTGTTGCTAGAATAACAAATAGTTTCATTGATAAGAAAAATAAAAAATGTTCTCCTCTCTCGTTGCACAAAAAAGCAACACACTCCACTCTAATAACATGCTGCATTTTTTTGCTAAAAAATCTCTAATATGAATTATTTCATAGCAATCGTTGTTTCCTTTGTTTCCTTTCCATTTTTCCTTCCAAAATTTCCATTTTTTCATAAAATGAAATAGTCATTGTTGTTCATTCATGTCCTACTCTTTGTGACCCCAGTTGGGGTTTTCTTGACAAAGATACCAGAATGGTTTGCCGTTTCCTTCTCCAGATCATTTTCCAGTTGAGAAAAGTGAGGCAAGCAGGGTGAAGTGACTTGCCCAGCTAGTAAGTGTCTGAGGCCAAATTTGAACTCAGGAAGAAGATGAGTCTTCTTGACTGCAGACCCAATATGCTGCACGACCTAGCTGCCCCTAAATAGCCTTTCGGTCTTAAGTGACTTAACGTTATTGACAGAGAAGACAAATCCTGGATGGCAGCTCCCAAGTATCCACTTGTTTTGGAAGGAAATCTACAAATGCCACATTTTTTATACTAATATTCTATTTCACCAGAATACTTGAGTCCACAGATATGGTTATTGTTTGTAGTTAGCTTAATTTTTGAATGCAGAACAAAAATACAGTTGTTTATGTTTAAAACAAAGCCTTACTACAAGTTCAACAGGATATTCCTGTTTAATGCTTGTTTTACTCTCAATCTCTTGTCCTTGTGGCAATGTTTCTTTGTGTCCTTTTGGAGACGCCAAAAGTCCATTTTGACAGACCTTTTTCTTCTTCCTACCTTTACTTCTATTTTTGCTTTTAGTCCTTGGTTTTTTACAAAATTAAAGTGTCAAAAATACAATCATGATAATTAATAATAAAAGGTAACATTTATGTAGTCCTTACTATGTGCCAGGCACCGTCCTAAGCATTTTACAGTTATTATCTCATTTGATTTGCACAATAATGATGGGGGGTAGGTGCTATTATCCCCATTTTATGGATGAGGAAACTGAGGCAAATGGAAGTTAAGTGACTTGCCAAGGGCCAGCCACACAGGCGGTAAGTGGGTGAGATTGAATTTGAATTCGGATCTTCCCGAGTTCAGGCCCAGTGCTTTGTCTACTTTACTGCCTCACTGCTCCTAAATGAAACTCATACTTGCAGGCTCCTGTCAGTCTAGCAAGCTGGCTACCCTATGTGAACTACTTGGGAGTAGTTGGGAGATGAAGCTGAAGGACTTGGGTTTTAAAAACATACCATTTTCTGTATCTGATCCAAGCATGTTTGGAAGGAAGAGTCATTTAATGTCAAGGACATTTGACTGTAGAGTCTGAAGCCCTGGTTTCAGCACGTCATTTATGGTGTGACTGAATGACCTTGGGCAAATCACTTCCCCTCTCTCAGCTTCCATCTCCTCATCTATAAAATAGGAGCAATAATATGTAAGTGACTTACCTCACAGAGTTACTGTAGAGGTCAAATGTTACAATGTATGTAAAATATATAAACCCTGAGTTCCTTAACTTATTTGCCTTAAAATAAAATAGGGCATTACCTTTAAGAGTCATACATTTCTAGGATTTACACTAGGGTCATATTTGCATTTAGAGTTTTAATTAGAGGGGAGCATCACTCCGTTTTACTTACTCTGGAATGCAGAGAAAAGGCTTCCTTGCCTTCCTCCAAGTGTGAGGTAGTTTTCCTTACCCCATCACTATTCCGGGAGTGTACATTTCCTGCATATAGCCCTGCCTCCAGTTGCACAGAATGAGACTAGGCAAGAAACAAATTCAGTTTCTTAAGGAATATTTGGATTGAGAAGTAGAAGGAACCTGAGATATCGCATAGAAATATAGATACCTTAGAAGGGGAAAGGGACTTTAGAGATTATCTAGTGGAATCCCTTATTTTACAGATGAAGAAAGTGAACCCCTGGAAAAAGAAGTGATGGTCAATGAGAGCTTTAATATTTCATCCAAATTTTTCTGTTTCTAGATACAGTAATTCTTCTATTCCATTAGGTCAAGTTATATGTGTGAACTTGGCAAAGTATATAGAAAACAGATATATAATCCATACTCTGATGACTTACCGATATGAGTACTAGGATTACAGATTGTAGTCAAATTCCTCTATGGTAGAGGAATGCAAGTTCAGAAAAGTTCTATGAGAGACAATAAGGGACAGCAAAAAGAATGTAAAACTTAGAGTCAGGAAATCTAAGTTCAAATTTCAGTTCTGCTACTTATCTCCTAGGCAGCTAGGTGATGCAGTGGATAGAGTGCCAGACCCAGAGTCAGGAAGACTTATCTTCCTGAGTTCAAATCTGGCCTCAGAGACATCCTTACTTATCCTTAAGTCACTTAACCCTGTTTGCCTCAATTTCCTCATCACTATAATGAGCTGGAAAAGGAAATGGCAAACTATTCCAGTATCTTTGCTAAGAAAAACCCAAATGGGGTCATGCAGAGTCAGACACAACTGAAATATGACTGAACAACCACACACGGCAACACCAATAACACTCATTGCTTTTTTTCACACTTAAGTTGTCCAGGCCTTAGTTGTCCCTGTTTGGGAAGAGGTGATCTCTTCTGTCCCTTCCAGCTCTTTCTGTTTAGTTTTTTTATGTACTTATATGTGTATATTTTATCTCATCGTTTATAACAAGGACTGTGATTTCTTTTTATCCATAGCACCTAGCTTGTCCTGTAAGAGGAGGTTAATAAGCATATGTTGACTGGTCAGTAAAAATTGTGGCATAATAGCACAGGACAGAATTGTACCTAAATACTTAAAAGAATAGTTAATTGACTTAGTGAGAAATAGTAAAATAGGAGAGGGAGCTAGTAAAAATATTTTAACAGTGGAGGACCTCAAAGTATCCCTCTTCTATCTAGAGAAATCTAACACAAAGGCAAGCAAGAAAGAAGCTGAGGATCTGACCTGAACTTAAGAAAAATCTGGAAGTAATAGCTTTTTGGTGACTATTGAAGGGGAACAAAAAGGAGTTCAATAGACCCCTAGCTGTCCTTGGCATCTTTAAAAATGGATATTAAAACCTCACAAAAAAGCAAAGTATAAATACTAAACATATCCTTTATTGATCACAAATCAAGAAAAATTATATCTATTAAAAAACGTTTATTTAGGGAGAGGCAGTAAAAATTGGGCCTCCAGTTTTTGTGTAGGTTTTATGTAGGAAATGACATTTGAGATAAATGTTAAAGGAAGCTAGATATTTGAGACAGCAACTCAAAGTTACCTAGATGATAGATGAATATGTGGAACATAAATCCAATTTATTCAAATCATAGAATTTAGGAAAGGGAATATCATGTAAGACTGGACAGGTGATTTGGGGCTAGTTTGTGAATTTTCCAACATGGGAGTTCTTTGATCCTGTAGGGAAAAAGGAACAACTTGAGTTTGAGTAGGACAATGCCTTGGTCAAAACTTTGCTTTAGGGATTTCACTTTGACAGCTGTGTGGACAATAGATTAGAGAAGGGAGTGACTACATTTAAGGAGATCTTTTCCTTCCACAAAGCCTCCAAAGTGTGATCACTCAGGGTATTGGTGGACGTCCTTTAGCTTTTTTGACCTTGCAAGAATATCAGTAGAACATGCAGTTTACCTATGTGTTATTTTTTTTGCTGCATGACATACCTACCTTTCCTTCTCCATTATACTTCTCCTTGATTGCAAACTTTATATCACTTCTGCAGAATTTTAAGTTGATAATATGTCGAGGTCTACTCATGTCTCCCATTTATCTCTCCATTGCCCTTTGATTCTTTTAAGACGGTTGTCATACCATGATTCACAGGCATACATCATTTTTAGAGGAGTATTTCTTTTAAATGGAAAGGTCTTTATATGAAATAAAAACCTCACATATTTAAAAGGATTGTGCAATTTCCCGAAGGTAATCTGACTTATCTTCTTTTTTCAGTTCAGATCTGCATCCGGCTTATCATTCATGTGCAGTGTCTGTCCAAAGTATATCCACTGATGGATCAGCTCTGTGGGTTGTCCACTCAATTGTTGATTATGGTTTGGACGATAGAAATTTTTCGTCATTTTTTTTTCTATGTAAATAGACCAAATTCTTTTTAGTGTTTGTTAATTTCATTTAGGTGGCTCTGCTGTGTTCTGGGGCTTAATGCACTCAGCGTACTTTTATAGTCTTGAAGGAGCTTATCATCTCTCAGGAATCTCAGTTTCATTTGAACTCTGCTCTGAATGTCTTCTATCATTGTGGCCAATACTTCTGAATATATATCTCCCCAGTATATAAGTGAGGTATATCATACCTGATTTCATATTGTTAATCAGAGGGTATAATAAACACAATCAATTTAACATAATACAAATTATATTTATTATGATTGTCTGTTGTAGCATTTAGGAAAGAAAACTTGATATATTTCTAGTAAAATGTTCTTTTTATTTCCTCTGTCATTAGTGAAATTAGAAATTTTATTTAGTCATACAGGTTATAATATACATCTCTTTGGAACTTAACCTGATTTTAAATAAGCTCATTTACTAAACATAAAAGCAATGTTTTGCAATTATAGGTTTTAGGAAAATTAGGATTATATTGGCAACACATTGTATTTCAGATCTTGATTAATTTTGTAATAACTGTTGATTTCTATATTTGAGAAACCAAAACTTCCCTTTTTTCTTACCTGATTTTCAAGTGTAAACTCAAACCATAGTGTATTTGCATAGCTCCAGTTCAGGCACATCCTTTTGCATCTGTGAATTTGAATTGACCATGAAAATGTTGCTATAACATTCAAGACATAAAACAGTATATTGAACATAATGGAGAGTGAGCACTTGATGCTGCAGAATTATCCAATCTAGTGCTATGAATTTTGCTTTAAGATTATATTTCAAGGGATGGTGAATGATCACATTACTTGAAAATAAATTACTTGAAAATAAAGACATTCCATTGTATCACTGTTCCTTTCAAACAGTGAAGACATTCTATTCTAGCTATATTGAGAAAGCACTTAGTTGAATAGTTTTGGTGCATTTAATGGCTTCTGTTTCCAAATACTGCCATATCCTTCCATTCAGCAAACATTTATTAAGCTCTTACTGTGCACTAGCATTGTGAAAGATACAAACGCGAACAAGACAATCTCTCTCTCCTAAAGATTATCTACTAGCAGGATATATAAGACCTCTACTGGCACACTAATTTGGCAATTGGTTCTATGAAAATATGATCAGAGACTCATAGATATAGAGCTGGAAGGGACCTAAGAGACTGTCAAGTCAAACACTCTTATTTTGCCAGTAAGAAAACTGAACCCCAGGGAGATTAAATGATTTCCCAAGGTTATACATATAGGCAGGATTTGAATCAAGGTCGCTTGCCTTTTTCCATTGTACTAGATGTCAAAGAAAAAAATTATTGTCATTATTATTGAAAACAATGATGACGATAATGGTAATAATATTTGCTTGCCACTTAAACCATTTTTCCAAGGCCTTAATTTTTGTTCTGTATCTTTTACCTACTTTGCTGAAGGGAAATGTCTAGAAAGGACATTGAATTGGAGATTGGAGAATCTATTGGACCCTAGCGTGAAGGAATATTTATTTCTTACCTCTCTATCATCCATCCATCTGTCCGTCTGTCCATCTGTCTATCTCTACCTATCCATCTCAGTTGAACTAAAAAAGGTGTTTTTTTTTAACATACTTCCAGAGAGGTTAGATGAAACAGTGATATAGGAGACTGCATAATACAATAAAAAAAAAAAATAGAATGCTGTGGAAGATGTGTTGTGAGGTAGCCAAAATTTAAATGATAAAATCTTAAAAGAAGAAAGGGTAGAAATAGAATTGGAGAGATCAGATTCTACCAAGCTAGAAAACATTGTCTTCTTTTTCTTTCCTTCTCTCTGTCCAGTTTTCCAAGGATCCTATTTTCTGATTGGCCACGCTTGCTGCTGTCAATCAATCAGAAGGGCAGTAAGAGGAAGACTGCCAAAAGTCTGAAGATTTGGTCACAGTGGCTTAACAACACTACCTAAATGATGTTTTGCATCTGCTTGTACATGGGTAACAGGAGATCATAGTATGAGATGAGTCAGAGTGGTGTAAAAAAAGTACCTGAGAATTTAAAAGGAGAAATCTCTACTGGTTGGAATAATCAGAAAAGGCTTCTTGAGAAGATGGGAACTGTGATGGATTGAGTTGTATTTTAGTAGATAGAAAGTTTTGTTATATGTTTTAAAATTTCAAGGGCAGTTTGATTTATTTATTATCATTTTTATTATACATTGTTAATAAATTATTTGTGGGGTTCTTTTTGCAACTCATTATGTCAACTGCTTGACCAAATTATATTTGACATATGACTGTTTTAATCAAATAATACATCCATGTCTAACAAAAGGGCCTAAATTGAAAGAATAGATGAAGTTTTTGATAAATGAGGATTTACATTTTATGACTCTTTGGGTATATTAAAGTGTCCTCTGATATTATTAATATTAATTTTTTTGTGGGTTGAGTTTTCTAAAAGTTAATTCTTTTGCCTGCTTATATATTTTATTGTTAAAAGATTACTTTACAAGCACCATCAATGTCATCATATACTGGATTTTAGCCCACTGTCTTTGGGAAATGGAAATTTTACTCTTTTACGTTCTAGTTTTTCTCTGCAGGAATAAATAATAGGACTATTGATAATTATAAGAAGAAATAACCTAGTAGAGTGAAGCATTCCATTTAAAATAAAGGTTGAATAATAGCCCTGCTCCTTGGGCAAGTGCTTTTATCTCTCTAGCCTCCCTCATTTTTCTCATTTGTATCGTCAGCTCTTTTCTAGCTCTAAATCCTATACTCTAAAAGAAGTAATAATTTTAATTTCCTTTGGAATTCCAGTGTTGTTCTACAGTGTTCTCATTATCACATAAGCAAGAGAGAGAAACGTGGTCTGGGCTAGTTAATTGCATGGTCACACTTATGGTGCTATAGGGAAAATATAGACTCGGGGACATGTAAACTTCAGAGTATGTGGTGAGAGATGTTTCCAGGCGTCATGTTTAGCATTGGTTTTTTTTGGTGATGAAATGAAGAGCAGGATAATTAAAGCTGTGATTGATCCTAAAATAATTACAGTGTGGTTACCTTTTGGAATGAATAGAATCCCCAAATAACAATCGCAGTTGAGATCAAACCTGCACCAACAGCCGGTTTTTGCAGTGAAGTTGAGGGTTCTGTCACTTGCTACTGAACGTGTGATTTCACCTTGCTAGGTTTCCACTTTTGTGGAAGGAAAAGGTTGACGTAGATGATATCAAAGGTCTCTTCTAACCTTAAATCTATGACATTGTCATTGTGTGTATAAGATCAAACATTAAGTTCAAAGCATGTAAACAAACAGAAAAACCATATTGAGATGGAGGAGAGGATAGCAAAAATTTAAAAAAAATACTCTCTAGCTTCTTTTGCAAACAGCTAATTCTGTCTATGATCCCTCTTCCCATTTTGTCATGTTCCAGCAGAAGTACCCATGAGGAAGGGGCCATGGGATTTCAAGATAGACCTAGAAAGCTCAATAAAAGTTTTGTTTATGAGTCAGTATCATCAAGAAAGGACAGCTAGGTGGCACAGGGGATAGAGTCAGGAAGACTTATCTTCCTAAGTTCAGTTCTGGCCTCAAACACTAGCTGTGTGACCTGGGCCAGTCCCTTAACTCTTTTCTTAAGTTCCTCATCTTTAAAATGACCTGGAGGAGGAAATGGAAAACCACTCCAGTGTCTTTGCCAAGAAAACATTAAATAGGGTCATGAAGAATGTGGCACGACTGAAGCACCTGAGTGACAAACAACAACAATACCAACCACAATAATACAGCTGAGTTCTGAAGATCACTGCCAGGTCAGTCCTTTGACATTTGGGCAGTGGATATTGTGATCTTTTTGCTGGTGTAAAAATACCCAGAGTAATCTTTTCTTTGGCATCAGGAGAGGATGTGTGTTTGTCCTTTGCTACCGAAGAAGACCGTGCCATCAGAGAAATGATGACATGGCTTGCACTTGACTTTGTTTGGAGTGAGGGAGGGCTGTGCAGGTCACCAGCCTCACTTCTCCTCCAGAGTCATCTGAATCCAGTGACCAGAATCAGGATGACTGGACATGACCCAGGATGAGGCAGTTGGGGTTAAGTGACTTGCCCAAGGTCACACAGCTAGTGAGTGTCAAGTGTCTGAGGTGAGATTTGAACTCAGGTCCTCCTGACTCCTGCACTGGTAATCTATCCACTGCACCACTTAGCTGCCTCATCAGGAGAGGATATGAAAAGGAACGAGGTAGATTTTTTCAGAATGAATGTGTCAGGTGACTTTGTCCTTTTTTGGAGGATATGTACTTAATTTAAAAAAATTAAAGCCAGGAATGCTGTGTGTATGACACATAGAAAATTATCCTGCCATTGGCATGACACTGCAGCTTAAAGGCACAGATATGAACCTTCTTTTGATTTTCTGACATGGCACATTCATCAGAGATTCTGTGAACTCATGATGTCCAGACACATTATTAGTGTGACATTCAGAGCCCAAACTGTTCTTGGGATGTGTGTGGCAAATGACCTAATCTTTATTGACCTTAATAATTCCATTAACATGCATTGAGAATTCTTTGAGTCCTGTACTGAACCAATCCTGGAGAATCTCCTTTCGCTAGGACTCTAAAAGCCAATTGTTTTTACCCTGTTTCACCTCACTAGTGCTAAAGAGCTTTCCTTTCTCCTCTCAAACCTTACACTATTGCTGTTCCCTTTGATCCCCCCTCACTTGTGACTGAAACGAAATATTATCCTGCTCTTCTTGAAGGAGAAGAGTATGTTGCTTTCACAGTTTCATAGTTTATGTGGGTGACAAAAGATATACTGTATATATCATGTAAGTTTCATTCCCCAGTTGAGGAACTTCCTATAAGAAGGTGTCCAAAATCCATTAGAGAAATCCCACCAAGACTTTGATTCCATTTAGCCGGTGTGTCTCAATCCCTTTCTGTGTGCCTGGTATTGTGCTGGGTGCCAGAGATAGATAAAGACAACAGAAGACCCTGTCCCCAAGCAGTTGTAATCTTCAGGGGGAAAACCATTTATATAAATAAGCATAATAAAAAGATGAACACAATAGGAGCTAAGTGTGGAGGGAAAGAAAGTGTGGAGAGGGATCAGGGAATGTTTCACAGAAGTGACACCTTGAAGAAAGAAATGAATTTTTAAGATACTCATTTGGCAGGCAGCAGTGTATAGGATAGATTGGAACGGGGAGACACTTGAGGATACCACACTAGCTTCCTAGTTGGTTTAAACAATCAGTTGGTTTAAACATCCTAATCAAGGGACGATAAGAGCCTAAACTGGGTCGTTGTCGGTGGAAGTGACAGAGAGAAAAGAAAATAGATATAAGATGTTGTGGAGAAAGAATAAATAGAACTGAATAGAATAAGTAAATTGCTCCCCCTAATTCAATTTGGGGGAGCAATAGGACAAAGAGGGGAGAGTAAATTATGACTGAGATTGAGCTTGAATGACTAGGAGAATGGTGACCTCTAGATACAAGGAGTTTGTAAGGAGAGACTCCTTTAAGCAAGAAGATGGTGATTCGTGTTTTCTTGTGTAGGTTTGAGGGCTGAATGGGATATCCAGACAGAAATATCCAGCATTCAATCAGCAGTGGCTGACTAGAAATCAGTGGAGAAATTATATGAACAGATTTGCAAGTCACCGTCAAAGGTCATAAAGCTTTATCAGAAGATGAAATTACCAGAAGAAAGATTCTATATAGAGAGGAATCCCTCTTTTTTATTATTCTGAACCCATTGGGTCATATCAGAACAATCTGTAGAGTAGCAGGTGACCATGGCCTCTGTTTCATACGTGTAGCATTTTTCTGCAGCAGCTGGTGTAGTGATATTGGAAAGATACCAGTGGCTACATGGGCTGTCCATCAGTCACTCCGTGACTAGTTTTCTTTTTTCCTTTTCTTTTGTTCCTCCCCCAGTTTTCTGGTAAGATCATTTATTCTGCTGAAAATTCTTCATCTAAAATGTCATATAGCCAGCTCATTCCTACCATGTCTCCACTGTTCTCGGTGATCCTCAATTTCAGTTCTTAAAAGACTTTGAGGTTCCATAACTTGTGGACGTGCAGTGGTGCTGGAAGAATGGTAACTTTTTTTAATGTTTGGTTTTTTTTTTGTTATTGTTGTTTTGGAACAAGTTTAGGGTCAGTAAAAGAACGTTGCAGTTTCTCAGAGGCAACATAGGTCTCTGTTCTTTTGTTCAATTCTGTTGATTTTCCATTGTCTGTCCAAGATATATCTACTGATCGATGAGCTCAGTAGGTTGTCTAAACAACTGCTTATCATAATCTGAAAAGTTGACGTTCTTTATCCTCTTGGTTTTTCCTTTTTAGTTAGGGAAATTCTTTAGAGAAATTATGGAGGCTCTACAGTATCCCAAAGATTGATTCAGTCAACACAATGTCTTTGGCAAACAGAAGCTTCTGTAGGATCTTACCATCCAAAAGAGTCCCTTTTGGATTTGCATTCTACACCAGATCTCCTCCATGGTAGCTATAAATGCTTTGGTGAGCATCCATCTCTGTTTTCTTCCTCACCTTAGATCTTCCTCACCATAGGGTCTTTGAATAAGGATAGTTTTGTTGTCATTATCCTCCAAGAAATGTTGTGTGGTTCTGATATATTCACAGGACATATGTTTTTGGAGGAGAACCTTTAAGGTGGCATTCTGTTATACTAAAGCAAATGTTTTTGAAAATAGTTTATCAGTAGTAAATAGAGTGGGATTATGTATTCTCTACTTCTTTTAGTTAATTGAAGGCAGCTTGGTAGTGCTGTAGATGGAGCACCAGGCAGGAAGTTGACAAGACCTGATTTCAAATCCGGTCTCAGACATGCATTAGCTATATCACCCTGGGAAGTCAGCCCTTATTTGCTTCAATTTCCTTATTTGTAAAATGAATTAGGGAAGGAAATGGCAAGCCACTTCAGTATCTTTGCCAAGGAATTCTCAAATGGGGTCATGAAGGACATTACTGAAATGACTGAGCAACATCAATTTAATTAATTGGGATACTAAAGGTATAATTTATAGGGTCACTGGGTGGCATAGTGAACAGAGTACTGGACCTGGAGGCAGGTAGACCTGAGTTCAGATATGGCCTTAGATACCAGCCATGTGACCCTGTACTAGTCATGTACCTCTGTCTACCTTAGCTTCCTCATCTGTAAAATAATGCCCCCTACCTCCCAGGGTTGTGAAGATAAAATGAGATAATATTTGTAAAGTGCTTTGTATACCATAGAGTGCTGTATAAATATTAGCTATTATTATTAATATGATATATTTATTGCATAGTATTGCTAACATAATATAGTATAGTATTATTATAGTATAATTCAGTTACTCTTTAACTTTTATATGGTCTCATAAAACAGAATTCTTCTGTGGGTATTTAAAAATATATGAGGCATAAGGAAATGAAATTAATTTGTTGGCAGTCTCTTGTACATCATACTTTCTCATACATACTTGTTATAACTTTTCATTGCTGTTTGAGGTTATCAAAATCCAAGATAGATAGATAGATAGTATTGTAGTCTCTCTGTTAATCTGGTTTAAAATCAGAGTAATGCAATTACTTTCTCTTAGCCCAGAGTCCTTTTCATGCTCTTAATTAAAATGTAACATTCCATAAAATAGCTTGATCACATGCTTACACAATGAGATGGAGACGAAGTGGTGGTATGGCTAATTTAACACATCAGACAACGAATGTGTGGATTATTCTCGCTCGAATTTTATTCAGGTAGGAAAATAGATCTATGGTGTTCTGGATTGGACCTACATTAGGCTAGCCTCATAGGAGTTTGTTTTCAAAACTGGAACATAATGAGACACTCATGGGTCATTCAACAGCAAAAGGAGATTGACTTAGCCCTAAAAGGAGAATAGTATTCCAATAGGATTTTCGTTGGTAACACACTGCATCAATTTGTTTCTTTTGCCTGCATTGACCACTCTGGTCCACAACCAAGCATCAGAGAGGTTCTGGAACTTCTCATGGTTGTTTGGTACTCAGATCACCAGGAAACAATTTCAGTGGCCTGAACCTTCAGTCCCCCGAGCCAACCAAATGTCAAGGATAGTTTCACAATACTCAACAAAACAAAATAGCCTAACTTGCCTGGGGGCAGGGGTTAGGTCCTAACCCTTGGGACATTGTTCCCATGTCTTCTTGGTACCTATTTTGAGTAATGCCAGTCTGAGTCTCTCCCCCCTCAATGTATTTGATCATCTTCCCTTCTTTCAAATACCTTGAGATCCTGAAGTCCTTAAATTTTTTTGTTGTTGTTCAGACATTTTTCAGTCTGACTCTTCATAACCCCATTTGGAGTTTTCTTGGCAAAGACACTGGAGTGGTTCGCCATTTCCTTATCCAGATCATTTTACAAATGAGGAAACTGGAGCAAACAGGGTCAAGTGACTTGCACAAGGTCACACAACTAGTAAGTATCTGAGGCCAGATTTGAACTCGGAATGATGAGTCATCCTGACTCCAGGCCTGGCACCTTATTGTTTAAAAAAAATCTACATGATAAATAAAGTATTTTATTTGCTATGGCATGGTGACATTGAACTTACCAAATCAATAAACCTTTATTAGGTACCTTCTATGTGCCCTGCACTATGCTAAGCTCTTAGGATACAAAGAAAGGCTAGAAGAGTTACTATCTTCTAGTTCACTCTTAAATAGAGAAGGGGAAGAGAAAAACACAAGCATTTATATAGCAATCAATCTGTTAATCAATAAACATTTGTTAAATACTTACTATGTACTAGGTACTGTTCTAACTACTTTACAAATATTATTTCATTTGATCCTGTCAAGTGAATTTTTTGTTTCCTCTTTTTAGTTTTAATTATTAATTCTTTATATTCTTTTATCAGTCTTCATCATTTGAGGTTCAGGACCACCTCTCCTATTTAGGACATCCCTTGACTAGCTAAAACCTTGCCCCAGGGATGTTAAAGTTAACAAAAGGCTCGCAGGCATTCCTGAGATAAGGAGCCAAAAGGGAGAAAAAAAGAATAGGATCCCAACAGCTCTGACTCTGTTTTTATCTTTTGGGGCAGGTAAATCACCCATCTTAATGAGCCCATTGCAAATATAGCCTTGTAAGCGTAAATCTTACAAACTTAGCTTTAATAATGCAGCTCACATTAGTTCTAATACAGAAGCCAAAACTATTTGTTGCATGTCTGTGGGCTTGGGGGATGCACAGGAGATGGCCTCCTCTTAGACATGTCTGTATGATCAAAAATTATTACTCTTTCCCAGACATAATTGAAAACTCTGTAAACTTTCTTAGAAACCTAGTTAGGGATCAGAGTTATTTTTCTGAGTTCTGAATTTGTGCTTAAGCATATCTAACTTCTGTAATCTGTTTGGTTACAGTGTTATTCAGTTGCAAATGACCTATTCTCAGTGGGAATATTTTTCTCAGATCAATCATTACAACAATCCTGTGAGGTAGGTGCTGCCATCCCTATTTTACAGTTGAAGAAACTGAGGCAGAGGTTAAGTGACTTTCCTAGGGTCACATTATCTCATGTAATCTCACAACAATCCTGTGGGATATGTGTTCTTGTTTTTCCCAGTTTATATTTGAGGAAACTGAGAAAAACAGAGATTAAGTGACTTGCCTAGGGTTGGATTTGAATTCATCCTTTCCTGACTCCAGGTCAGAGCTTTATCTGCTGTGCTCCTGACAACCTAAAAGGAGAGGTAACAAGCCTATGACTATAAACAAGATAGAGACAGGTTAGATTGGAGATTGTGTTAGAAGGAAGGAATTGAATAAATGAGGGCAGCTAGGTGGCACCATAGTGCATAGAGTGTCGGACCTGGAGCCAAGGAAGACTCTTCCTGAGTTCAAATCCAGGCTCAGACATTTACTAGCTCTGGCCAAGTCACCTCACCCTGTTTGCCTCAGTTTTCTCATCTGTAAAATAAGCTGGAAAAGGAAATAGCAAATCACTCCAGTGTCTTTGCCAAGAAAACCCCAAATGGGGTCACAAAGTGTCCAACGTGACTGAAAAACGACTGAATAATTGAATACATGTAAGGCATTTTTGATCGGTACAGATTAACTATTGTAAAATGATGAAGAAAAAACAACCTACCTATTTTAAACTAAGTAACTATTGTCAGAGCTAATATACAACTTGTGACATTAAGTAAAAACCCCCTCATTCTGTAGGTGGAAGGTGATGGGAGCTTTACATTGGATAAAGCATCTGGTTCTACTTCCTCATCTGGCAACCAGCCAAGCTCCTGGGCTTCCCTCTGCTGTCAGGAAACAATCTTACAGGTAAATGAGAGCTGCTGCTTGCATAGGAAAATGGGAAGCAAATGTTACCAAGATTCTGACACAAGTTTCACGAATTATTGCTTCTCTATGGACATATTTGATTATTGCGTGAAGTGAATTGTGTTCTATCCTTCCTTTGAATCCCTCTATTGGAATTTATACATAGATAAAACTAAAATGAAATGAAATTCATTTGTGAGCAGCTTCTTGTACCACCTGTTTTCTCCTATGCACCTGTTCTAACTTTCCATTCCTGTGTGAGGTTATGGGAACCTGTGTAACCTCTCTTTGTCAGCTTCTGTTGGTCTGGATGGGAAACAGTGCTACAGCTACTTTCCTGTACCCCCATATCCTCTGCATTGTCTCAGTTGTAATGTGGCATTCCTTATCTATCTTAATCTCATGTTCCTACAGTACCAGTACAGAAACTTTTCTAGTTTCACTATTAAAAACTCATGAGGCAGCTAGATGGTGCAGTGGATAGAGCACCAGTACAGGAGTCAGGAGGACCTGAGTTCAAATCTCACCTCAGACACTTGATACTCACTAGCTGTGTGATCTTGGGCAAGTCACTTAACCCCAGTTGCCTCATCCTAGGTCATCTCTAGTCATCCTGATGAATATCTGGTCACTGGATTCGGATGGCTCTGGAGGAGAAGTGAGGCTGGTGACCTGCACAGCCCTCCCTCACTCAAAACAAAGTCAAGTGCAAATCATGTCATTATTTCTCTTATGGCATGGTCTTCTTCAGCAGTGAAGGACAAACACACACTCTATTAAAAACTCAAATGAAAAAACAGAAACATACTTACCTATAAAATGTATTTGCATATTTGTCTATAGTAGAAAGTACTTTGTAAATGGTAAAGTACTGTATTGTGAACTATTAATAGAACATTTTTAAAAAAGTTGAGATAATTAAATCTTACAGATACACCACTGTGCATGACTTATTCTTGTAAGTATGGCTGACACAATTCACCCCCCCCTCCAAGATTACCATGTTGCATAATATAATACCTGACTTAAAAGATAACCTTCAACAATCTTTCCTAACTTCTGGAATTTACTCTGACAGTGAAGTCTTAGGATAAAACATGTGTAAGTTTTATTTTTTATTTCATTATGCTGTCAGTGAAAAAAAAAGAGCAATTTAAGTCTCTTTTCTTCCAGAAGGAAAAGTAATTTAGTTGTAGTTAGGTCAAGAATGTTCGAAAATCCTGTAACTTGATGACAACATGACAACCACAGAGTGAGTCCTGGGACTCTGAAAGTCCCAGGGTCCCTAAACTTTTGCTAAGACGTTGTGTTATGCTTTAAAGCCTTCCTTTCTTGCTTTGGGCATTCCTGTAGCTCAAGGGGCTATTTCCACTTTGAAGTGACCACTGATTCTTATCTTTGTTTTTCTTGGCAGTAGGAACACGAATTGATGATATACTAGGCTCTTTGCCATATACATAAATGCTGGTTTCTATCAGCCCATACATCCTTTTACCCATGTTCTCCTGAGACTCATTTCTATGTTGTTCCTAGGGGAACCCTCCCATTTTATAATCATTCCCCTTTCCATTTATCATTGTAGTGAAGAAGCAATTTAGCAGAGATGAAGAAGAAATCGGAGATTTCGGAATCTTCTTTTATCAACTATGTCAGCATTTCAACCTCTGCCACCAACTTCGCAGAGTTATTGTGAGGATCAGATGACATAATGTATAAAGCGTTTTGCAAACTTTTGAGTGCTATCTAAATGTTAGCTTATTATTGTTGTTGTCTGTAATAGTAATAAGTATATAATAATTACTCTGCTTTACGGTCCTCTTGATCAGGGCCTGCTGGAGTGGTAACTATTAATTCTAGTGACATGATCATGTTTTGTAATTGTTACTGGACCAGTAAGAGAGGAAAGTTATCCAAATATTCTGTATCTACATACCTTTCTTTTCTTTACATGGAACAGCAAAATAGTGAAGTGGATAGACTGCAGGGCCTGCAATCAGGAGGACCTGAGTTCAAATATGGCCCTGGATGCTTACTGGCTACATGGACCTGGGCAGGTCAGCACCTTACTCAGCCACATGCTCTCTGTTCTAGTCAAACTTGACTGTTCTCTGTCTGACTCCTGTCTCTTACCTCGGTGTCTGTACAGGCTTGCCCACATGCTTGGACTCTTCTCTTTTCTAACCTCTGCTGCTTGGAGTCCTTAGCTCCCTCCAAAGCTTAGGTCATATGTCAGTTCCTGGAAGGATCTTTTGAGGATTCCTCCATTGTTGATGACCTACCCATAAATTAATGTGTTTTTTATATATAATTTTGTATCTACTTATCTTTGAAAACGTTGTATCATCTCCGTAGAATATGTGTATTGAAGGCAGGTGCTCTCTCATTTTTGTATCTGGATCTCCAGTGTCTAGAATAGTTTTGGGGATATGATAGGTGCATTAAGAGAGATACTCTGTTCAAAGCTATCCCTCTTGTGATCAGTCCCCCTCCCTGAAAAAACAAAAATCAAAACCAGTGGATCTGACAGTGATAAATCATGTCTGGGCAGAATATGCATTTTAAAAGCTCAAGGCATTGCTGCTAAGAACTTGTACTCAGAATTGATGACGGAACTCCAACAGGACAGCAAGATTTTAATTTACTCCTTTAATCACAATTATCAGTAGAATAAGATTAATACTACCTTTTCCCACTGCTCTTGATGAGCTAGCCTTCACTGAAACTTATTTCACTTTCCTGAGGAAAGCAATTAATTATCCAAAGGGCAGTCTAGGTGATCAATAAACTAACAAAACAGAGACAAATAGTGATGGTTAGGGTTGGCTAGTAATATATGTGTGTTGCCGCTGCCTAAAAAAGTATGCATTTTATGTACTTTTAGCAAATTCCCATAATTAGAATAAGTCTCTGAACTGTTTATCATTGGTGCTTTTAATTTAATTTTAATTTAATGTTTATCATTGGTGCTTTTTAATTAATTGTAGTGGATTTTCACGGAAACAATGAGCCGCCAAAGCTAATTGAAAGTTTCTTGTATTGGCTGTCATGCTGTTAGCAAAAAAGAAAAAAATCATTTTCATCTTTAGCTGAGCATTTTAGTGTTTGGATTAAGGATTTCTTCTTCCTTTATCTTTCTTCTCTCCCATGTTGCTCTCATTCTCTCTCCCTCCTGTTTGGCTTTTGCCATTATCTTCTACCCTCCTTTCCTCAACTGTTTGCCAGTCCCATCAGATTGGGAACATGACAGGGAAAAATTAAAAAGTGAGCATATAATTCTAAATGTTTGCAAATCATTTGACTTTACTAGTTGTTTAAAATACCTGAGATTTGGAATTATGTTTCATGTGCACTACTGTCTGGGACTCTAGACATACAGATGTATACCAAAAACAGTCACTGAAGGGAAATCACTCACTTTAAAAAATCTTGTTCTTTTGGTACTTTTACTTTTTTCCCTAAACATTTTCCAACTTTCTAAATTACAGCTTAGCTGTCATTAATCATTTTTTAATGCAGTCATGTAGGCCAAAAATAAATTACTTACACCTCTGCTAGTTCTGTTACTTATCTGTGCAAGTACTTCTTGAATGAGAAGTAAGACCAGTGATCATCAAAGAAAGAAGGCACTCTGAAGCTATATAAGGATCACCCTTTGGTCACCTGAAAACAGTGGAGTAGGAAAAGTAGCAGAGTATACACTCTTGGCCTAAAGAAGTGATGTTTTTGGTCCCTGAGGGTGGGCTGGTCTGTTTTGTTGTGGAATTGACAGATTTTCCTTTGAGAGTTCAGGAGACCTGAAGGCTCTGATCAGATACTTTCATCTGATGCTTTCTTTATGTACTTTAAAATTGATGTTAATAATGAGAATAGCTTTTATATAGTGCTTTAAGGTGTTTTACAAAAATTTCATTTCATCCTCACAACAATCTCAGGAAGTTATCCCCTTTATGCAGATGAGAAAACTGAGGCAGACAGGGTCACTAACAGCTATTGTGTCCAAGACTGAATTTGAGCTCAGGTGTTCCTGATTTTAGGTCCAGGGCTCTGAGGTCATTGATAATAGACCAAAACGCCAGTGAAATTGGAGGCCATGCAATAAAACACTTAGAAGTTGGCATTCTTGAATTCAGATTGGTATAGTGTTTATTGGTAGGGATGTTAATTGGGAGATTGAAAGTCGACATCTGTTTGTGTTATTGTAGACAGTAAATATGGTAATGGGCTAAGTGGTAGCTTTAATAGATTAGCATCTGTTGAGATCCTTTAGAGAAAGCTGCAAAGATTGAATAAACACATATTTGCTTCTGAAGGATATAGGCTAGTGATTTCTCAAAATTACTTGTTCAAAAAAGTTTTTCTGGTGGCATTTCTAGCCTTGTAATAAATGAGCCATTGTGCTGTTGGAATCAATTTTGCCCTAGCTCAAAAGGGGTTCCTGTTTTCTCCTCTTTAAAATGATGATGTTGGACTAGATAATTTCTAAGGTTTATTCTGGAATTAATATTCAGTGGGTCTATGAATCTATAAAAGCCTTCATCAATTAAACTAGGTCCATCAGTCACCATGAACTACTTACTATTCCTTGTTGTTTCCAACCAGCCCTTATATTGCTAACAGTTAGAACCTCTGCTGGGGCCAGTGGTTTATGGTACTGAATCCCTTCTCTCCTTATTAAGGCGTGCCTCTGCTTCAGACCCGTACATGTCATGGCCAGACTTAGAGGGGTTTAGACTCTAATGAGATGAGTTAAATTTCCTTTTCTCATCTTTGACTGTTGCATCCCATCCCCATTCCTGAAAATATGATTTACTTAAAAGCTTAGATATAGACTCATATTTAGGGTCTCCCCAAAGCAAGGAATAGAAAGGTACTCAAGGGACAGTATAAATCAGTTATGGGACAGGAATTTATTTCGTGCAATAATGAGGAACTACTCAATGAAAGCCCAGTTCTTTTGAATATGTGCAGCATGCTTAGCTGTATGCAATCTGCCACAAGGACTTTGGCGCAAGAGCAAGTATTCTGTGACCTTTTCTGTCTCCTTACTACATGATGGTGGGAAAAAGGAGTTTCTGGCTGCTGAGCTGGAACTGAGCATGTAAAAAAAAGACTCACATAAGATTAGCTAGGTGTCTTTCCTTTCCTAGGGGTGAGTGAGGAGAATGAGCTACTGTGGCCCTTTAGGGTGTGGGAAGTCACTCACCCTCTCTCACGCAGAGCCCACATTATGCTAAAAGCACATGTTCCTGCTCTTCTCAAGAGAATTAGTGTCAGCACTAGTGGCCTACTCACCCCATTCAGGTTGACATAAAGTCGGGAGCACATGTGTTGCTTCTGGTGCTATTATGTCAGATCTTTCCTGCCTTGGGTGAAGGAGTTAGAACAGAGTGGAGTGCAAACTTGTAAGCTTTGAAAAATGGGAAAATGAGCTGCCAGAGGTCTAGGGAATTGGGGTCCATGCCAAAGTCTTTGAGCAGCCAAGTCTAGCGAGAACTGGTCTGCAGTCCCTAGACCGGCAGTGAATTAGACCCAACAGTTGTGCCATATTTACAAATAAACACAGTAGGGTGAACACTTTCAAGCATCCACTTTAAATATGAGCCTACTCTCCCCAAGGACAAAGGTAATATGGGGGGGAGTGTGCTTCTGTGTGGGGCTATGGAATGAGAGAGGAAGCATGAATTTGTAACTTTGGTTCTTGCTTAGTATAAATTAGCTTTGTAAAAGCTAATTGGTTAATTTATATTGGGGCATTAATCAGTGGTATTGATGATATTGAGAAAATATTATAAGTAGTAGCTGATATTGAGGAGAATTGTAGCTTGAGCCAATAGCAGTAAAAATATACCTCTCTGCCCCTCAGGGGCACCCCTAGGAGTGATGTGGAAGAGTGACCAAGAACTGCAACCCGCTGGCATAGGGGGAACTTGAGGCTCCATATTTATGGACGCATTGACCCTTGAGCATCTTGCATTTAGCACAAGAGTCAGCAAACATTTATTAAGTGACTACTGTTTTCAGGGTGAAAGGCAATGTAGAGTCATGGATAGAATATTGTCCATGGAGTAAAAAAGGCCTGAGTCCAAGTCCCATCCTTACACTGGAGGTGACAAACTTATGGGTACAATTAGCCCAGATCTGGACCCAAACCAGATTGAAATTTAATTTAAAGGCACCTAAAATTAAATACAGATAAAATACGACATAGATAATATTAATTTGTGGTTTGGTTTTCTAAGTCATCGCTCTCCACAGGGATGGCTCTCTATTTGAGTTTGACACCATTGTAAGACAGTCTGGCTGGGTAACCTTGGGCAAGTCATTTAATTTTTAAGGGACCCTGAGGATTCTCTAAGAATGAGTTTCAGAACAAGTGCTAATCTGTATTTGTTGAAGGAATTTGTTTATCAGATGTTCCTTATACCAGTGAAATCATAGATCGAGGTCCAAAAAACCAGACTACTTGTCTGGACATTGAGGATGAACATCAAAGATGAAAAAGTATCTTTCCCTAAGGAGCTCACATTTTAGCATATACTTAAATTCTTAGGGATGTCTCTGTGTCTTCATATGGGGATAAACTTCTTAAAGGCAGGGACCATATTTAACTAATCACATTACCAAATATTGGACCATATTTAACTAATCACATTACCAAATATTGGACTAAATTGATTTTTGATGAATGATAGATTCATTCTCTTTGCTAAATGAAAGTGAAATATGACAGGAATATCTGTCTCTTAGGTGCTTTTTATGAAGGAAAAACTGTACTTCTATTTTGAACACACTGCTGTTAGCTAGGAATCTGTTGATATGAAGAGCTACCTATATATACTAGGTGAGCCTGCTTAGAACCTCTGTAGCTCTTTAAAAACAGAATGTCTCTTTTCTTAGAAGAGTGTGGATGATAGAAAAACAAAGAGGCTTAGCTTAAAAAGTAAACCCAAACAACTCGAGAGTCGGCCCTTGAATGTTCATTGCAATCTGTACTGACTCCATGTAAGAATGAAGGTACATGATAGTTTATTGAAAAGAATTTTCTAACAGTCTCTTCAAACCAACCCCCAAATCAGCTTCTCAGGAAACCTGGCTTTAGTTCAATTCAATTCAATTAAGCAGTCAGTAAGCATATATTAACTGCCTACTATGTGCCTACTATGTGCCAGGTGTAGTGCTAAACACTGAGGAGGCAAAGAAAGGCAGTCTCAGTTTTCATTGATTCAACCCCTGGTCCTTGTAAGGGACTTCAAGCCATATCAGGTTCTGAGAGCATAGAGACAGAAAAATGACACAGTTGTTTTCTTTTTCTGTCCCTGTTAGGGAAGAAAAGAATTTTCATTTAATAAAGAGTCAGTGCATTATATTCAGTCAGACATCTAGACAACAGATGGAAAATATTAATGTAGATTACTCTGTCTAGAATTTAAGCTTCTGGGCAGAGATGATATCTTTTTTCTTTTTTATCTCAGACACTGGCACCCAGAAGGGACTTAGTTGATAAGTATTGAATCAAAATTATTGAATCAAAAAAATTTACAAAATAATTCAACTGATTTTTCTACGGGTCATGTAAATGTTGCACCCGGACATAACTGGCTGAGCAATTACATTTGTTTGTTCATTTTAATGTCTACACTTAGGTTTATGTAGGTATGTTATCATTCTTTAATAACAGGAAGGATAGTTGAGACATTAAAATCTACCATGACATAGAAACAATTGAATGAGGAAGGGAGTCAAATACAAATTCATTTTTAATCATTCAGATATTTGGATGAAACTTTGCTAGGTTCTTTCAGACCTTCTTTCCATATCTAGGTGACTTCACCTTATCTTCTTTTTTTCTCTTGTTGTGGAGGGAATGCTAGATTTGAAACGCAGTTCTGGATTTGAATCCCAACTCTCCCACTGACCTAGGGCAAGTCATTGAACCAATGTGGGACTCAGTTTTCTCATATTTAAATGATGGGAATTGGATTTCATCAGTGGGCTCCAAACTTCCAAATATTTTTGGTGTGTTCCTCCAGTATCCATGTAGTTGTGAATTATATCAATTATTACAGTCTTAAACTGTTAGGCATATTTCTGGTGGCAAAGCATTGGAAATTGAGAGGCTGCCCATATAGTGGGAAATGACTAAGTTGTGGCATATGTATATGATGGAATATTATTGTCCTATAAGGAATGATAAGGAGAACTGTTTGAGAAAAAAACCTGAGAAAGCTTATATGAACTGATGCAAAGTAATGTGAAGAGAACCAGGAAATCACTGGATATAGTACCAGTAAAATTTTAACAGTGATCAACTGTGAAAGATTGGCTGTTCTACCAGTGCTTCTTAAACTGTGGGTCATGACCTCATATGGGGCCTTAACCCAAAGTTTAAGAAGGGCTAAAAGGATCTCTAGTAGAAAAAGTTTAAGAAGCCCTGCTCTTAATCAACCTGATGATCCAAGACAATTTCAAAGACCAATGATGAAAAATGCTATTAACTTCCAGAGAGATAACTGATGAACTGAATGTAGATTGAAGCATATTTTTTCACTATTTTTCTTGCTATTTTTTGCAACATAGCTAATATGTTGTATGACTTCACATGCATAATTGATTTGGTATTCCTTGCCTTCTAGATGGGGGAGGAGCAGGATGTGATAAGGTGCTTGGATGCCTGCGTTTGGACTACAATTCTAAAATTACATTTCTCTCTAAAAATCACATTTCTCTCTAGCCTCAAAACACTGTCCCTGACAGTTGCTCCCCAGCCTAAGGATGATCTGCCCTAGATCTCTCTTCCTGATACAGTAGCCAGCTGTACTTATAGAATTTATTAGTTTGAACCAGTTGTGTACTAGCTGAACTGGCAGTGTACTGGGTCATAAAAATATTTACTATTCATTCACCAGTCATGTGTATCCTAGACTTAGATGGACGTATACTCCCTGTAGCAGCAAGCACCCTGACACATCCAGGATGGCCTGCTAGCACATGTTTTTCTAAAAGGAAAGCAAGTTATGAGTGGTCAACAATGTTCTTTAATTACATATACCAACAGAAAAAAATACAAGCAGAGAAATAAAAGACCAACAGGCAGTGCTTCTAATTGTCTGACCATAGGCAATACATACATTATAGATCAGCAGACAGATCCAACTGTCTGATCATTGCATACATACATAGTTACCAGAGAAGCATCAACATCTGAGTTTTCAAAGCCAGGGGGGCTCCTTAACAGCTACCCAGAGTTTCATCTGGCACATGAACCTTCTTCCAAAGAGTAAGTCCCCAAAGTAAAACCTCACCTCAGAGCATATGTACACTTTTCAGAGCTGGAGCACATCAGACCCTCTTGATCCAGTGCCTCATTAGCAATTAACAAAAGATGTGGGCCTTCCTACAAAACAAGCCTCCTCTAATCAAGCTTCCCTTAATGGGCTGCACTTGAGGCCCATTAATGGGCAGGGAAGATCTTTTAATTCCCATTAACATAAATCTCATTAACATTACACTCTCTTAGATTTATCTTGTCTAATAAGACATTGATGGGGGCAGCCTGGATATTTCTCAGTTAGTCCTGACCATTAGTCGACTTAGTGACATTTCAGGCCTAAAACCACACCTCCATGTGGTTTTGGGCTATTTCCAGATGAACTCTGTGTAAAATAACTGGACAGTAGATACTAAACGTATGTGTTCTTTTAAGAACTCACCACTCTTTAACCATTCCCTAATCTTGCCCTGAATCACCTACTAATCAAATTTGGCACATGTTTTACTATAGAGTAACCTATATAAATTTTACCTGTACCCTTCTAAGGTTACAGGCTCTCTAACAACTCTTACCTGCTGAAAAGCTTAATAAAACTTTACCACCTTGACTTCAAGAATGCTTGAGTCTGTGAATTCTTTCCAGACAGCTCCACACTCCAGTTTTTTGGGGGTTCCCAGAATTTCCCCCTGCCCTTTTCCAACCCTCATCAGAGGGAGGAAGAGAATTTAGAACTCAACATTTTAAAAAACTAATATCAAAAATAAATAAATAATAATTTTAAAAAAAGTTAGTTATATCACAAAACATATCCAAAATGGAAATGAAAAAGGATGAGATAAATAATATCTAAAATGATGTTTATTAAGTGTATGGGAAAAAAACCTTTGTTTAACAAGAGAAAATTCTGGCTAGGTGACCAGTCCATTTCCTTTTCAGGTCTGTTTAATGGAGACATAGAAATCTTACACCTTTGTTTTGTTTCATGCTTTCCCATCTCTTATTCCCAAGGCAGAACTTGTCAGTGTTGTCTCCATACACTGCCAATTTCAAAGCAATAAAAGAATTTAATGCAGGAAAACAGGTTCCTTTCTGTAGAATGAAGCTTGACTTTCTAAGGTGACTTTTAGAGTGAGAAAATAAACATTGAATATCCATTATGAATAATACTCCTTTATCACTTCACAATAAGCACCAGCCCTACAATATATAATCCCTATCAATGAGCAAAAATTATAAATGTTTATGCTCTTTCCTGGTATCACACAGCTGGTTGAGTAAGGTTCAAATGCAGGTCTTAGGATTTGTGACCTAGAATTCTTTATTACCTTACTCCCTATGCAGTGAAAAATGACAAAGCAAACATAAATAAGAAAAAATAAGAACAATGAGTATAATATTTTGTGAAGAACTTTCAGGCTATATTAAAAAACAAAACTTTAAGAGCAGTTCTGAGAGGATAAAATGATTTTTTTATGAAGTCAAGGAGAACTCAAGTTTAGCAGTTGCCAGGTATACCATTGCTAATTAATTAAAGTTCTTATAAGCAGAATCCTTTGGTTCTCCCTAACTGTGAAACCCTAGAAACAAAAACCTTGCAAAGAGATAGCACTAAAGAAGAGATTAACAGTGGATGTAGGATATAGTTTATTGAATATTTGTTGATTTTTCTACCATGGAGTGGAATACTAGACTTGTCTGGTGACATTACATCAACTTTGGGATGTATCTCTTTTTCAGGAAAATAATTTTTATTTACTTAAGAGAGCTTCTTTATTGCAAGTTACTCCCCCCTCCCCTTTCTTTATATGATACCTATCACATGATACTAGCACCAGCAAAGCAATAAATACACTATTGTTCTATGTCTGGCACGATAGTATTTTTAACTTTCTAATGAAAACCTTCCCACCTATATTTCCTTGAGGGCAGGAACAGGTTTATTTTTGTCATTGTATCTGCACAGCTTGGCACAGTACCTACTACAAAGTAGGTGCTTAATAAATGCTGGTTGAGTAGTGATTAATGAATAATAGAGTTTACTCTGTAATTTGGGAAGCAACTTAGATTTCTTATTATTTTTGAAAAATTAAATTAATGCTAACCGAGCAAACTGAGAAACATGGACTTTTTGGTGCTTTTTAGGCTATGTCTTTTTTAAAAAAATTTTATTTTAAATTATTTTATTTGTTTTCAGTTTTCTACAATCATTTCCATATAGTTTAGATTTTTCTCCTTCCTTCCCCTTCCCCCCCCCCCACTCTCTCCCAGAGGCAGCATGTAATCTTATATAGGTTCTACACATACATTCCTATTAAATACATTTTCACTTTAGTTATGTTGTATAGAAGAATTAAAATAAATGGGAGAAGCCATATAACAAAACAAAACATTACATAAGAGAAAATGGTCTGTTTCATTCTGCTATCCAGTTCCATAGTTCTTTCTCTGGATGTGGAAGGTGTTTTGCCTCAAGAGTCTATTGGGAATTTTTTAGGTCCTTGCATTGCAATGAAGTACTAAGTCTACCAGAAAAATTCCTTGCACTCTGTGGTTGTTGCTGTGTACAAAGTTCTCCTAGTTCTGTTCCTTTCACTCAGCATCAGTTCATATAAGTCCTTCCAGACCTCTCTGAAGTCTTCCTGTTGATCATTTCTTGTAGCACAATATTATTCCATTACATTCATAAGTTGTTCAGTCATTCCTCAATTGATGGGCATCCTCTTGATTTCCAGTTTTTGGCCACCACAAAGAGAGCTGCTACAAATATTTTTGTACATGTGTGACCCTTTCCCATTTTTATGATCTCTTTGGGATACAGTCCTAGAAGCGATATTGCTGGGTCAAAGATGATGCACATTTTTGTAGCTCTTTGGGCATAGTTCCAAATTATTCTCCAGAATGGTTGGATCAGGTCACAGCTCCACCAACAATGAATTAGTGTTCCAACTGTACCACATCTTCTCTAACATTTATCATCTTCCTGTTTTGTCAAATTAATCTGATAGGTGTGATGTTTTGATTTGCATCTCTCTAATCAATAGTGATTTGGAGCATATTTTCTTATGATTATAGATAGCTTTAATTTCTTCCTCTGAAAACTGCCTATTCATATCCTTTGATCATTTGTCGACTGGAGAATGACTTGAATTCTTGTAAATTTGACTCAATTCTCTATGTATTTTAGAAATGAGACCTTTATCACAGACACTAGTTGAAAAATTCTTTCCCAGTTTTCTGCTTCTCTTCTAATCTTGGTTGCATTGAGTTTGTTTGTGCAAAACCTTTTAATTTAATGTAATCAAAATTATCCCTTTTGAACTTCATAATGTTGTCTATCTCTTGTTTAGTCAAAAGTTTCTCCACTCTCCAGAAATCAAAAAAATACATTATTCCTTGCTCCCCTAATTTGTTTATAGTATCAATCTTTATACCTAAATCATGTATCCATTTGGACTTTATTCTTATGTACGATATCAAGCATTGGTCTGTGTCCAGTTTCTGTCACACTGTTATCCAGTTTTCTCAGCAATTTTTGTCAAACAGTGAGTTCTTATTCCAGAAACTGGGGTCCTTGGGTTTATCAAACAGTAGATTGCTATATTCATTGACTTCTGTGTCTTGCGCACCTAACATATTCCACTGGTCTACCCTTCTGTTTCTTAGCCAGTACCAATTGTTTTTGATTGCTGCTTTATAATACAATTTGAGATCTGGTAGGAGTACAGCACCTTCCCTAGCATTTCTTTTCATTAGTTCCCTTGATATTCTGGACCTCTTTTCTTCCAGATTAATTTTGATATTATTTTTTCTAGCTCTGCAAAATAATTACGATAATTTGATTGGTATGGCACTGAATAAGTCAATTAATTTAGGTAGAATTGTCATTTTTATTATATTGGCTTGGCCCACCAACGAGCAACTGATGTTTTTCCACTTACATATATCTGACTTGAATTGTGTGAAAAGTGTCTTGTAATTGTGGTCATATAGTCCCTGGATTTATAGACATTCAAAGATATAAAACTTCCCCTAAGCACTGCTTTTGTGATATCCTATAGGATTTGGTAGGTTGTCTCATTATTGTTATTCTCTTGAATGAAGTTGTTGATTGGTTCTATGATTTGTTTAATTCACTCATTCTTTAGGATTAGATTATGTAGCTTCCAATTAATTTTTGGTTTACCTTTCCATGTCCTTTTATTACATATAATTTTTATTGCATTATGATCTAAGAAGGATGCATTGACTATCTCTGCCTTTCTGGCCTGTAGTGTGTGGTTTTTATGCCATAGTGCATGGTCAATTTTTGTATATATGCCATGTGCTGCTGAGAAAAAGGTATATTCCTTTCTCTCCTCATTCAGTTTTCTCCAGAGAGCTATCATATCTACTGTATCCAGAGTTTTATTCACCTCCTTAACTTCTTTCTTATTTATTTTGAGGTTAGATTTATCAAGTTCAGAGAGGGGGAGGTTGAGGTCCCCCACTAGTATAGTTTTGCTGTCTGCTTCTTCCTGTTACTCCCTCTAAGAATCTGGATGCTATACCACTTGGAGCATATATGTTTAGCTCTATGGTGCCTTTCAGCAGGATATAGTTTCCTTCCTTATCTCTTTTAATTAGATCTGTTTCTGCTTTTGCTTTGTCTGAGATTAGGATTGCTACCCCTGCTTTGTTTACATCAGCTGAAGCACAATATATTCTGCTCCAACCTTTTACCTTTGCCTTGTATGTATCCCCCCATTTCAAATGTGTTTTTTGTAAACAACATATTGTTGGATTATGATTTTTAATCCATTCTGCTGTCTCCATTTTATGGGAGAATTCATCCCATTCATATTCACAGTTATGATTACCATCTGCATCTTTCCCTCCATCCTCTTTCTTCCCATTTATCCTTTTAGTTCTCCCTTCTCCCTTCCCCTCCACAATAGAGTTTTAATTTTTGACCATCACCTCCCTCAGTATTCCCTCCCTTCTTTTAGCCCCCTCCTTTTTACTCCTCTTTTCTCTTACTAATTCTTCCCTTCCTTTTAGCCTCCCCTCCCTTTTCTTTTCCCTTCCCCCTCCTACTGCCTATAGAGCTAGTTAGATTTTTATACCTAACTGAGTTTGTTATTCCATCTTTGACCCAAATCAGATTACAGTAAATCTCAAACAATGCACATCTCCCTCCCCTCTTTCCCTCTACTGTAATATATTTTTGTGCCTCTTCCTCTGATGTAATTTACCTTTTTCTGCCTCCTCCTTTTCACATCTCCCATTAAGATCCTTTTGCACCCTTAAATCACTTTTATCATCACATCATTTACTTTATACCCACTCCCTCTATCTGTGTATATCTCTTTTATATATCATAATAAATATACAGTTCTCAAGATTAAGATGTATCATCTTCCTTTATAGTATTGTAAACAGTTTGCTCATATTGAATAATAAGTTATTTTTTTCCTTTTACCTTTTAATGCCTCTCTTGAGACTTGTGTTTGAAAATTGAATTTTCTATTGAGCTCCAGCCTTTTCATCAGGAAGGTCTGGAAATCCCTTATTTCATTCAGTGTCCATCTCCTTGCCTGAAATATTATGCCCAGTTTTGCTGGGTAATTGATCCTGTGTTGTAGTCCCAGCTCCTTTGCCTTATAGGAAATTTATCTTTTTCACTTCTTCTCACCATGCAAGATACCGATTCTCCCATCCTTTGGGTGAACTGACTCAAAATATTTGTGACCTCCAGTTGAGTAAAGTCCTCAGTTACTTCCCCAAACACTGTATGGCCCCCTTGATACTTCTGCCTGAGAAGCCACCCATGTATCCTTTCTCTTGTTACTTTTTTTGCTTCTTTTTGTGAGCTAAACTAACAACTACTTTTTCTTCTACCACCTGAGACCCTACAGCTTGCTCATCAAAAGGAGAGTTTGAATGCTGCAGCATGAAAAACCTCTCATGAATATATATATATATATAGATATATAGATATATATAGTTCAATAGCTTGTTAGCAAGGCTCAGTCTATGAATCCACTATCATTGCCTCATTCACAGTAGAATATATGAGTTAAAGGTACAATTTGGTCATTAATTTCTCCTGAATAATCACCAGTTACAGTATTATCTTTCCCATGTGCTGTAATTTCTGCAGTCTTTGGAACATCGTCTGGCTCCCATTTTACCCATATTTTAGCTCCCAAGTTTATTCAGTCAGTAGAACCCAACACTCCAGTTGCTCTGCCAATTATTTCAGAAGGAGCATTGGTTTTCACTAGGGATACTGTTTCACTAAGAATAATATTCACTTGAACTATTCTGTCATTTTTTGAAAACTGTATAGGTTCTTCAAAATTTTGGAATGTCACAGTAATTTCTCCTTAATAATTAGAATCTATTACTCCAGCCAATGCATGTGTTTCTCAAACTGCTAATCTTGAATTGTGTAATATCCATCCAAAATTTTTAGGGATTCTCATATATATTCCAGTAGAGATTTTTCATATTTCCTTTCTATCCAATCAAAAGTCCTCCAAACAATGTAAATCTTATCCTGCTGAACCTGGTGTCCCTGGATATGGTGCCGGGATATGTGGCCTCATAGTCTAATACTCAATATTTGGAAACTTATGTGTTTGTTTTCTAATTTGTGGATTTGGGGTCATTATTTTGGCTAGAGGTATACTTCTTGGTCTGTTATTCCAATTATGTAAAACAGTGAACAAATTAAATTTCCAGTGTTGAGAAGAATTTTTAGAACTTAACTTCCTTAACTGTTCTTTCAGTAATCCATTCATTCTTTCAATTAGCCCAGAAGCTTGTGGATAATATGAAATATGATATATCCAATTCTATATTGTTCAGTACATAATATCTCTTCATTTTATTGCCTTTGAAATGTGACCCATTGTCACTTTGAATTTGCATTGGGGTTCCATAATATAAACTTATGATATGTAGAGTTGTACAGGTGTTTTTCTGGGTTGCATTCTTATAGGGACAAGTATAGAAGTACATATAAATTTGCATCCTTTATCTTGGTGTAGGGGTCCAATATAATCTATTTGCCAAATTTAGGATGGTACTTTTCCCCTTTCTATTTCTCCAGTTACTGCCCAAGGAACAGTTCATTCCTTTTCCAATTGACATATATAACATTCTTTTGCTACCTGTTTTAACAATGAATGAGAGATATTAATAACTCAGTCTTGTGGCCACTGGTATGGGGCTGGACCCTTTAATGGCCAGCCACTTCATGGACCCATTTTACTAGTACCGGATCATCAGTTGGTGTCAGAGTAGGTACAATATGTTGAGTGGCAATCTTTGAATGTTCATTGTACTCACTTTCTGGTGAGGGCCAAATGTGCATCTACATGAAAATCTGACAAATTAGTAACCAAAGACATGTCCCAAATATCTTCCCATAATTCTTTGCCCCAGACTTGTTTGCCATGAATTTCCTAATTTTGATTTTTCCACATGGACATCCATGTAGCTAACCCATTAACTACTGTCTATCAATCATGACACTGTCCTCCTTGTTCTGTTTTGATAGCTTGATGTACTGCCATAAGTTCAGCATATTGATTACTTCCACCTATCCCAGGACTTTCCAAAGTCTGTCTACCACATGGGTTATAGGCTATTGCTTTCCAATGTCTTTTGTGGCCCAAATATTTTGCTGACTCATCAGCAAACCATGCATGTCTCTTTTCTTCTTCAGTTAACCCATCATATCCCTCTGTACCAACTATTGCTTTGGTTCAGGGGGTGTATCATTTCCTTCAGTATCTATGTTTGCTATAGATTCATGTAAAGCAGAAACTCCACTTTTGCCTGTTATTGATCTATTTTGAGTATAACATTTCCATTTAATTATGATAGCCTCTTGGGCATGTCCGATTCTGTAAGAAGCTGGAGTACTCATTACCCAGGTCATAATCAGAATTCCAGATCTTAATATTACCTTATGGCCCAAAGTCAGTTGTTCAGTCTCTACCAAAATCCAATATGCAGTTGACAACTGCTTTTTAAAAGGCATATATTGAATTTCAGATGAAGGGAGTTTCCCAGACCAAAATCCTAAGGGTATATTTTGGCTTTGTCTTTTTTGCCGTAAACTCCAGTTTGCATATTCATCTTCTACAGTCACTTATAATTCCACCAGGTCACTTTTCATAGGCTGTAAATCTAGGGCCAATTATATAGTAGCCTTTGCTTCTTCAAAAACTTTACTCTGCTCAACTCCCTAATCAAATTCATATTTTTTCCTATTAATTTTATATAAGGGTTTCAAAATTTGTCCTCATTGCAGTATGTGATGTCGACAATATCCAAATAATCCTGTAAACTTTGGAGTGTCTTTCCTATTGTTGGGGATAGGAAAATCCTGAATATTTTGTCAGGCTTGTGGGAGAATCTCTCATAGCCCCTTATTTCATTGTATACCTCAAAATTTTATGGTTTGATCTGGCCCATGAATCCCTGCAGCATTAATTTCCCACCCTTTGCTTTTCATATGCTCAATTAAAAGTGTCAAACTCTTCTCTACTTCTTTTACATTTTTTCCCTGTATCATAATATCAGCTATGTAGTGGGTAAGCTGTACACCAGGTAGCTCTAATTCATCTAACCCTAAATTCAACCACAATCCTATGACAAATAGTGGGGCTATACAGAATTCCTTGTGGCAAGAGTGTAAAGATACATTGTTGTCCCTGCCAAGTGAAAGTAAATTGGTTCCATTGTTCAGAAAGTATTGGGATAGTAAAGAAAGTATTGCCTAAATCAATAACTGCTTACCAAGTCCTGTCGTATTTCTGGATTCTTTCTATTAAAGTAGCAGTATCTAGAACAGCAGCATACAAGGAAGGAGTCACCTTATTCAATTCTCTGTAATCCACTATCATCTCCATGCCATCATCTGACTTTCATACTGGCCAGACAGGATTATTCCATCAGGTAGTTGTGCAGACTAACACTCCTGCCTCAACATGTTCCTTTATAGTATTGGTAATTTTATCTTGACCACTTTGTACACTATACTGCTTTAAAGTACTTACTTCAGAAGGTTCAGATAAAGTGATGTGGTCCATTTTTTATTTTACCCACTAAAATTGTATTAATTCCTATCTTCCTTACTGCAAATTGGTATCTCCCCTCATATATGACTATATGAGTCATATATACTCATATATGACTATATGAGTCATATATACTCATAAAGTATATATGACTTTATTTATGACTCTAAGTTTAGAGTCATACTTCTCAATATATTTATTCCAATGATGCATTCAGGAATAGGTACAATTCCCGTGGTATATTCTTTCTTAGGTAATTGTCCAATTTTCATCATTAGTTTCACTTGTCTGGATAATATTTCAGTCTCTCCTAATCCTGTGATGGTGATAGGAGTTCCATATTTAAACTTATCAGGGCCATGTATAAGGGAGGCCTCTGCACAAGTATCTATTAATGTCCTAGTTATTTCATCCATTTTTCCAATATATGGTCAAATTGATTTGGGGTCTATAATCCTATCTGTATATTTCTTTAATCTGAGCTGGAGTTCCACCAATTTCCTGTTCTCCCTGAAGGTTTTGATAAACTTGGATGCATGGGTTCAGGGACAGTTCTTACTTCTCTATTTCATCGAATGTCAAACCCCTTTTCTCGGTGCATTTTGTGTAGTTCATTAGTTGGAATATCATCTATGCTTCCAAAATCTACCTCTGCTCTCAAGAGGGGGGTTAACAATTCTTTTCTTATCAGTCTATTCTCACTTTGAATCCACTGGCTATCTACTCTTCTCTCTTAAGGAAATTAACCTTTTCCCCAGTCCCCTGAGTCACTTAACTGTGAAATCTTGTCCAGAACCTTTGAAAGAGGGTTCCTTATTTCCCTAATTATTAGAGTCAAAACTAGGTACTTGTAAGCAAGAGGAGCCATCTTCCCTATTATATTGCTGTGGAAAACTGCTAAGGGGGTATCATAGTATGCAACTGCATTTCAGATCATTATCATAATCTTCATTAGCTCCTCCTTTAACTTTTTTTTTTACAGTCCCTGAGTAAATACCAGGGTCTTTCTCCACTAGACCATGTAGAATCAGTTGGATACTGCTTACTGCATCCTTCTGCAGCCAAAGCTAAAAGATTGGTCATATTGTTACCTCCTAATCTCTGAAAGCTTGCTGTATGAAAGAATTCTGACTAATACCTAAAAGTTTCAAGCAATCCACACCATCTATTGATACTCCTCTGGCCCCTTCATCACTGATTTTCATCATCCAAAATATTAACAATTCTCCCATCCTTTGAGTGAACTGACTCAAAATATCTATGACCTGGTGAGTAAAATCCTCAGTCATCTCCCTAAACACTGTGTACTCCCTTGGCTCTCTTGTTTTCACCTTAGTATGGGGCATGTTTCTGCTTGAGAAATCTCCTCCTATAACATTGTTTCATTTTCCTCCCTCACACTCTCCTGGCAGTTGTCGCCATGGAAACTCGGCTGGATCTGTACAAAGGTTGTATACACACTTTTTTTTTGCCAGGCTTTCCCTTCTTCTGAGCTAAATGAACATCCTTTTCTTCCACCTGAGACTCCCCAGCTTGCTCATTTAAAGGAGAGCCTGAATGCTGAAAATCCCATGCAAATTGGTTAACTCTTTTTCCATCTGTTTTTCCTTCAGCAGCTCATCTCTACTTTTACACATAATACAGTAACCTGTTAATAAAATCCAGCCTCTCCTACACATTCCTGCCAGTTCTTTCCCAGTTTTATTAGTATCCCTTGAAAATACCTTTCCAAAACTCTAAGTTCCCCCTCCTGTAACCTCTGTTCCCAGTTTTCACAAGGTCCAGTGTTTTTAGCCCATTCCCTTGCTAGGGAGAAATAAGGTAAATCTGCCCATCCTGGGATATCTGTTTCTTTCTCTGCCTTCTGCCTTTCTGCCTTCAAATAGGGATTTTATACCCTGTATTCTGTTCATGACATCAAATGTATCACCAGGGTAATATTCACAGTGCCAACAGTGACTATGAATATGCTAGGGTAGTTCTGAATTGCAAAGTATAACATTCTCTCCATATAGAAGATAGAAGAAAAACATTTATTCAGACACCAGAAAACTAAATCTGTCTTAGTAACCAAAAAGTCAATACCCATTGACACTGCAGGAGACAAAGTCCCAAGCCTTGGCCCCGACCCGGGGCCTTCCCACAAGCAGACAGTCACAAGACTAGCTGTGCCTGCCTGCCTGGATCCTCTCCTCCCTCCATTCTAACCTCTCTCACCAACTTCTTACCAGTTGCATTCCACCCTTCCTGTTAAACTTGTTCAGCAAGCGCCTCCTACCACATGTGACGTAGGCTTCCATGTAAGCAGGTCACATGGGCCTATTAATGAATGAGAAAGATCTTCCCATTTAAATTACCAGTATAGTTGGACCTGGAGTCAGGAAGATCTGAGTTCAAATCCAACCACAGACACTAACTAGCTGTGCTATCCTGGGAAAATCATTTAACCTCTGTTGGCCTCAGTTTCCTTAGCTGTAAAATGGATATACTAATAGTACCTACCTTCCAGGGCTGTTGTGAGGATCAGATGAGATATTTGTAAAGTGCTTAGCACACTGCCTGGCACTAAGTGGTGGTAGCATAAAATGCTTTCTTTCCTTCTCATTCTTTTTCACCACACTTTATAATTCCTTGTAGGCCAGATACTTGTTTGCAGTAATTAAATTTTAGACCAAACAATTTCATACAATTTGGAAACGTGTCTTCCCCAGATTTACCACCGAAAAAGTTAAGATAGATTGTAATTTATTTTTTCTGCCATAAAGTGATAGATATTCTGGAAAAAAGAAGCATTTCATTCAATAAGAATATTCAAGTACAGATTAGTTGAAAGCTCTCGCTCAAAGACAATGCCAGTTCTTCATCCTGTTTGGATTTGGTATATAATTCTTTCTCCTTTTGGGATTTCATTTCTGCTGAGTAGAGCCAGCTAGTGGTATCAATGATCATTGTCAGTTTTGTGAATAAACCCATGAGGAACAGCAAAAAGTTAAGTACTTTTCAGATCTGATGGATTAATGGCATGAAGAACATAATATATTTATTGATAGAGACTAAAGTTAGTTATATTGAAGAAATGAAATGAGCTAGAATTTTATTTGCTACTAAACTTTGATAGTGTGTAGTTTATCCACATTCCTATTGATTTCGTGACATTCTATTAATATTTGGATTACAGTACATCATTTTCTGGCAGTATAATCAATGTTTTTTCTTATATACTTTTAAAAAGTTGTGGTTGGTCTTAAATTTTGTGATAATACATTTGAGAATTTCACCAAAAGGGCTGTGGTTTGAATGACTGATTCAAGTAAAGAATCTCAAAGGGAGATGCTTTTTTGAGCCTTGGAGCGTTTTAGAAGCTCCAAAATGAAATCAGTATTCACTCTTAGGAGTTTAGGATAGCTATCAGCCTGGGGAAAACAAAGTGGATAAAGAGGCCTTATCGATTAGGACTATTATAATGTAGTTGTGTTGGCAATCTTGCCAAGTCAGTAGATATGCCTTGGAGATACACTGCATATAGACAAGTTGGACCTAGAATAGAAAAGAACAGCAGGCTAGATCTCTAGCCTTTGGGAGATTTCCAAGTTCTTTTAATGATCCCAAGTTTGTCCCTGAAAGAAAGACTCATCTTTCTAATACCAGTATTTTTCTTGTTCAGTAAGACTGAATCATGATACCACTGCTACAGTCTCCAAACGGTGGAATCAAGGAATACTGAAAATGGGATGGCAAAGTACATGATGGGCATGAGCAAGCTGAAACATTGTTTTTTTCATTTTTATCGATAGTTTGTTTTTATATCACTTTCATTTCCCAATATGTCTCTTCCTAATTTCTTTCTATACCTTGCACCAATAACAACAAATTAGGAAAAAAAAAAGAGGCACTTCAACAAAACTAACACAACTCGTTTTGACAGTATATGCCATATTCTATACTCATGCCACCTCTCGTCTGCAAAGAAGAGAAGGAGGTACATTGTCTCGTTTCTTAAGAGCCAAGCTTAATCGTTGCAGTTTCATTTCATTTGGTTTTGTTGCTGTCATCTTTTCCAATTACGTGGTTATGGGCATTTGTATATATTGCTTCCTTGGTTTTCCTTCTTTTAGTTTGTATCAATTCATTTATTTATTTTTTTTACCATGCTTCTCTGTGTTTTTCAAATTCATCTTTTTCCGTGTGTGTGTGTGTGTGTGTGTGTGTGTGTGTGTATTTTACCACAATCACCTTAGTCATTAGCCAATAGGTTGGCTATTATAAAAATTTGCTACTATAAAAAGTACTGCACTAAATATTTTGGTGTATATGGTTATTTTCATCCTGTCTTTAAAATCTTTTGGGGGCATGTATGTAGCAGTGGGATACCTGGGCCAAAGTTTATGGATGCTTTAGTTACTTGCTTAGCATAATACCAGATTTTCTCAAATTCAGAGATCCCTCACTAGTTTGATGATGTGCCTGTTTTCCTCCAAATCTTACAATACTGGTTTTCCTATCGTTTTGCTATTTCTGCCAGTTTACTGAAGATGAGTTGAAACCTCAGACTTGCTTTGATTTGTAATCTCTTATTACTAGTGATTTGGAGCAGTTTTTCATGTGGTTGTCTATGGTTTACTGATCCACTTTTTAGTATTACTTGCATATATTTGTCTTTGTGTTTATTTTGCATATTTTTATTTACTTATGTGTATATGTGTTGTTCCCCCAATAGAATATGAGCTCCTTAGTGAAGTTACGTAAGTCTTCATGGTGAAGACCTGTTTATGTTAAAGTATCTCTCCATTGGTTACCACAATATTCACAAAATAAATATAACTTGATATACAAATAATAATTATTTTATTTATTTGGTATTATTAGTTAGTTTCTTTTGACCACTGATGCACTAGAAGGTAAAACATTGTCAACAAGGAATATTGATGAATTGAAGTAAAGTATGTCACGACAGAAATGTATGAGTGAAAAAGGAGACAAGTTAGCCACGTTTTGAGAGTGGGAGAATAACTGATAGACAACCCACATGCCCCACTGGTATCCTTGTGTAGTCAAAAGAATTGTAAAAGATACACATCACGTTTTATAGGAGAATGTAGGCAAGAGTCATATAGGAGTGGCGGGAATGCATGAATGTTAGCTGCATCCTTGGAGAGGAATACCTAAAATCAACGAGAAAACAAATTTATCTGAGTATTGTGTACTGTAGTGTGTGAGGAAGCAAACAAAAATTTAAAGTGTGTTCAGATCTTGACATAAATTCAGCTTTTCTCTAATGGCAACCTAATTATGTGTATGCTCTTGAACAAATCATTTAAGGTACTTTGCTCATCATCTTAAAAGTGCCTTGAAAGGGGAACCTGTGAGGAATACTGATTAGGATTATTTATAAGTGCCCTGAATATCAACTGCTGTGGAAATAATCCATGTGAATAAGCCTGGACAATTTGAGATGAGATGAATGGGGACCTGGAGCTGACCTGGAACGTATAGTTTCATTATTGCTAACTCTCAGTTATAAATGCTGTTGGGGAATGGGAAAAAGTCTGAATCAGCAAAACTCCCTACATGACCCCTTTTCCCCTAACTGAATTTGAACCCATATTTTCAACATTTTCTCTCATGAAACTTACCCATGAGAGCAATTAAACAGTAAAGTTGATCTTTTATATGTTAATTCTTTTTCTTTCCATCCACTTATGATTATTTCCTCCATTGATACAGGTAATGACCCATCCTTGCCCACCCCACCTATATAACTCTTGCCTATATTCTTCAGTAAGATGTGCTGGGGAACTTCTACAAATTCTCTTAACTACACAAGGATACCAGTGGGGTATATGGGCTGTTCATCAGTGGATGCCAGTGGGAAAGCATGGTGTGATAGTTTTGGAGTCAAAAGGATGTGGATTCAAATCTTGTAATTTTGCTATTTGATAGTTGAGTTGTTGTTTTTTTTCTGGAACCTCTCTGGACCTTAGTTTCATCCTCCATAAAATGTAGGGTTGAACTAGATGATCTTCTCTGTCATATCTAAAATTAGGGGAACCCAGATGTGGGGACTAGGAGCCAGGAGACCTCAGTTGCAATCATGATTCAGACGCTAACTAGGTGAGCCTCATATGTAAAGTGGGGAAAAATACATGCAATATTTACCTTGATATTAGAAAAACACTTTGAAAGCTTTTATTTGAAATGAACAACCACTGACTGCAAAGCAATGAGTATCAGAAGGGATAAAGATTTTCATTCCAGCTCTGCTGCTAACAAGCTATGTGGTTGGGTCAGTCACTTTTTGTGGACTTGAGGGTTTCCACTCCTGAAATTGGGTGTAGACCTTGAACGAATGTCCCTTCCATCTCTGATCTTTCTATCTTATGATATTTTTCCCAAGTGAATAATCGGGCTACATGACGAAGAACTATTAATAATAATAGCTAGCACTTATGTACTACTTTGGTGTTTACAAATATCATCTCATGTGAGCCTCATAGCAACTCTATGAAGTTGGCACTATAGATATTATACAATTAAAATTTGATCTGATTGATTTTTTTAATAAAAATATTAAAAAAGTGTTAAGATTATTTTGATCTCTTGTTGAGTAGTTTGAGTGATTCATTCAGTTAGTCAACCAGCTTAAATTTATTTTGTAAATTTTGTGGTAGGTCTTTGAGAGATACTTAACATAAGCATGTCTTCATTCATTGTCTATGAAGACATATGACTTCACTAAGATGCTTATATTCAATTGGGAGAACAATATATACACATAAGTAAATAAAAACATGCAGAATAAATACAAAGAAATTTTGGGGTAGCACTAGCAAGAACTGAAATCAGGAAAGGTTTGACCAAATGTTCCTATGTGTGCTGGTATGTCTAATAACATAAGTTAAAATACAGAAGAAATTTGGAAATTGGCTTGAACTGTTGAAGAGAGACTCTAGTAAGTTTCCTCTTCTCATTGTTTAATATTAGGGTTTGATTTTGGACTGTAAAAGTGCCCTTGGTCAGCCAAGCATTGCTTTCCTATAATTAGAGTCTCTTTTTTCTAGAATTAAGGCCTGAGCAGTTTCAAGAGGTCCAGCCATTTTGATTTTCAATGACTTTCATGGGATATGATAAAAACTTTCCATTGGTTCCATCCTTTTGTTTTCGGCTTTGTTCTTTGTGACAAACATTGCTACCAGATAGACAACAGTGGCAATGCTTTTCAAGCAAGATCTGAAGTTAACTTCTTTTTTGTTTTCATTTTTTTCAGAACCCTAAGTATCAAAATTCTCTGAATGTGACAACTCCCACTTTAAGCAATATCCCTTGTTATTATTAACAATAACAAAGCAAACTAATCTCAAAGAGTCCAGCAGTATTCCAATAATTAGTTAGTGTCTGCTGGGATTTCTCATTGTAAAGGACTGTTTAAGCAAATGTTCCAGTATTCTTGCCAATAATTTTGCAGGTCTGTATTCACAGATCACATCATTATGGATTCTAACCCCACTCTCAATATAATGTTAGCTTCTGTGACTTCCTTAAATTTGATGCACTTAAATCCCCTCTAAGATGTTCATACTTCCTATTCCTTAAGAACATTTTGTTATTATTTTGATTTTTGAAAATTTGTGATTTTGTCAGTATACAAGATAATCCTAATATGACAGATTTCCCTACAAGTGCAGACTGCAGCTAGTTTAGGTTTTAAGGCTGTTGCTTTAGACATAGGTTAAGTTAGAAGCTAACATAGCTGTTATCAGAAGTGGTAAACTTTACAATTTTTTTTTAATGTTTATTGTTTTATTTTTAGGTTAGAACATTCATTTCTACAAAATTTTGAGTTCCAAATTTTCTCTTCATCCCTCCCCTCGCCCCATCCCAAAATGCCATGCATTCTGCTTACCCCTTCCCCCAATCTGCCCTCCATTCTATCACACCACTCCCTTTCCTTATCCTCATCTTCTCTCTTTTCTTGTAGGGCAAGATAGATTTCTGTACTCCATCACTAGTATTTCTTATTTTCCAGTTGCATGCAAAAGCAACTCTCAACATTTGTTCTTAAAACTTTGAGTTCCAACTTGTCTCCTTTCCTCTCTCCCCACCCATCCCCACTGAGAAGGCAAACAATTCAATATAGGCTATATGTGTGTAGTTTTGCAAAAGACTTCCATAATAGTCATGTTGTGTAAGACTAACTGTATTTCCCTCCATCCTATCCTGCCCCCCATTTATTCTATTCTCTCTTTTGACCTTGTCTATCCCCAAAAGTGTTTACTTCTAGTTACTCCCTCCTCCCATATGCCCTGCCTTCTATCATCCTTTCACCCCACTTATCCACTTCTCCCCTACTTTCCTTTAATGTAAAATAGATTTCATACCAAATTAAGTGTGCATATTATTCTCTCCTTAAGCCAGATGTGATAAGAGTAGCTTCACTTTTTCTCTCTCATCTTCCCCCTTTTCCCCTCCATTGAAAAAGTTTTTTCTTCCCTCTTTTGTGAGAGATAATTTGCCTCACTCCATTTCTCTGTTTCTCCTCCCAATGTATTCTTCTCTTACTACTTAATTTTATTTTTTTAGATATCATCCCTTCCTATTCAACTCACTTTGTGCTCTCTGTCTATATATGTGTGTGTGTATAATCCCTCCAACTACCCAAATACTGAGAAAAATTTCAAGAGTTACAAATATTATCTTTCCATGTAGGAATGTCAGTAGTTCAACTTTAGCAAGTCCTTTATGATTTCTCTTTCCTGTTTACCTTTTCATGCTTGTCTTGATTCTTCTGTTTGAAAGTCAGATTTTTTTATTCAGCTGTGGTCTTTTCATCAAGAATGCTTGAAAGTTCTCTATTTCATTGAATGACTATTTTTTGCCCTGAAGTATTGTACTTAGTAATTGCTGAGTATGTAATTCTTGATTTTAATCCTAGTTCCTTTGACTTCCGGAATATCATATTCCAAGCCCTTTGATCCCTTAATGTAGAAGCTGCTAGGTCTTGTGTTATCCTGATTATATTTCCACAATACTGAAATTGTTTCTTTCTGGCTGCTTGCAATATTTTCTCCTTGACCTGGGAACTCTGGAATTTGGCTACAATATTCCTAGGAGTTTCTCTTTTAGAATTTCTTTCAGGAGGTGATCAGTAGATTCTTTCAATATTTATTTTATCCTCTGGTTCTAAAATATCAGGGTAATTTTCCTTGATAATTTCATGAAAGATGATGTCTAGGCTCTCTTTTTGATCATGGCTTTCAGGTAGTCCCCTAATTTTTAAATTGTCTCTCCTGGATCTATTTTTGGGGTTAGTTGTTTTTCCAGTGAGATATTTCACATTGTCTTCTATTTTTTCATTCTTTTGGTTTTGTTTTATAATTTCTTGGTTTCTCATAAAGTCATTAGCTTCCATATGCTCCATCCTCATCTTTAAAGAACTGTTTTCTTCAATGAGCTTTTAAACCTCCTTTTCCATTTGGCTAATTCTGTTTTTAAAGCATTCTTCTCCTCATTGGCTTTTTGGACCTCTTTTGCCCATTGAGTTAGCCTATTTTTAAAGGTGTTCCTTTATTCAGCATTTTTTTGGGTCTCCTTTAGCAAGCTGTTGACTCTCTTTTCATGATTTTCTTCCATCACTCTTATTTCTCTTCACAATTTTTCCTCCACCTCTCTTACTTGATTTTCAAAATCCTTTTTGGGGGTCTTCCATGGCCTGAGATCATTACATATTTATTTTGGAGGTTTTGGATGCAGAAGCCTTGACTTTTAGGTCTTCCTCTAATGGAATGCATTGTTCTTCCTCATCCAAAAGGATGGAAGAAAATACCTGTTCACAAAGAAAGTAGCCTTCTGTAGACTTATTTTTCCCCTTTTTTGGGCATTTTCCCAGACAGTTACATGACTTTTGAGTTCTTTGTCAAGAAGAGGGTATACCCTGGGGACCTGTCAGTTGTCAGTTCCTCCAAGGTGGCAAAATCAAGGGAAAGGAGTTTACTCCTCTCCTGGCCTGTGCTCTTCTCTGTGAGCAACCACAAGCACTCTGTTCTGCCCAGGATCTGTCAGCTGGGTTCCCTCTCCAGAGCCTCCACTAGCTCCACCAGACCAGCCAGTACCCCTCCTCACCCCAGGGTTGCCACTCGGGGCTGAGATTTGGATTAGCCATGTGATCCCCCCAGGGGCTTAAACTGAGGGCTCCTAAAATGAACCCTGTGCCACAGCACCCGCTGCTGTCCGGGACCCACAGGGGCCACATTGTGTTCCCTTCTCATGCAGGTGAAAGTGCTTTCTCACTGACATTTCAAGCTGCCTTTGGCATTTGTGGGTTCTGGCATTTGGAATCTGCAGCTGCTGCCAGGGATTCCACATGTCCTGAGGCCTGCTTCAGTCCTGTCCCTGGCCTGTGGCCAAGGCTGGACTACACTCCCCACCTGGTGCAATAGACCTTTGCTGTCAGCCTTCCAGGCTGCCTTGCTCTAGAAATCTCTTTCACTCTGTCATTTTGTAGCTTCTGCTGCTCTGGAATTTGTTTAGTCATTTTTTTCAGGTATTTTATGGGCTATGGGGAGGAGCTTCTACAGGTCCATCCTTCTGCTCTATGATCTTGGCTTCACCGCCCCAGAAGTGGTAAACTTCTTGACAGGTTTTCTGAGCCCAGTGCTCTATCCACTATGCCTTGTCTCCTCAATAGATTCTTTTCATTAGACTAGCAATGGTCAGCAAGGTAAAGATGAGAAAAGCACTGGATATGGAGTCAGAAGACTACAAATAATTACTAAGTTCTGTTTTCTTTATGAATGACCCATGCCAAGTCATTCTCCTCCCTTTTAACCTCAATTTCCTGTAAGATGTAAAATGTGGAGATTGGAATGGATGATTTCTAAGGTCTTTTTCCAACTTGGAATTCTATGCAATGCAAATTAAGCTCTGTGGAACCACTACATAGTTTTATGAAGGTAACATAAAAAAGAAACACTTCATTTTATGAATAATTATGTGTGAATAGATATTCACATGGATAATTATAGTTTTATGTTTCATTTTTCACTTTCATTCGACAAAGTAGTCATGAATATCCAAATGCCTGGTAGTTCTAATGATTAATAGATCATAGGAAAGCAAGCACATTAATTATTATGACCAGATCTCCTCTTTAGGAAAATGCAATCCATATTTAGTCTTAAATGACCAATTTCTTCTTCACCTAGGTTAGAGTGAAAATTTTCCTAAATGAGGCATTAAGCAATGAATGTTCAATGGATGCAAGGGAAAGATAAAGTTAACAAACTAGTTATCTATTCATACCGTTGTTCTTTTGTATTCTGCATGTGCTCAAATTTGGGTAACAAATACAGTTGTCTTTTCTGAGGTTGACTTGCTAGTTGCTCTGGATCCATTGAACATTGTTAGTTATATTGGGGTGGCCCTCTAGGTTTTCAGATGTGGCCTCTTTATTAAAGGGATTTCTTCTGTGAAGTTAGGATTTAGTCAAAGGGACATACTTTGTGGCCTTAAGCCTATAGGTTCCCCACCCCTGGGTTATATCACTTATTTTCAGAATAATTTTACCCTGGAGTTCTGTACGTTATCTAAAATCTCCAGTTATATTTTTGAGCTTTAGGGCCCAGCATTATGCTCATTTTGGGGAGACTTGGCTTATCTGAAATGGACAGGATTAGTCCCCTTTTGTGATAAATTTCTGTACAGTAGCAAAAATGAAAACAATTTTTTAAAAAAAATCCTACAATATTATGCTGTGTCCAAGGCTTTAACTCATTTGATTAACTTGATGCTACTGAGTTAAAGGGAAACTAGTTGGTTCTACCCTGGGAGTTTTTGTTATATAAATTTACTGTTGGATTTTATGGCTTATGAGTTTTTTCAGTTTTAACTTTGTGTGCCTATAAACACAGACTACAGCCTCAAACATATTAGCTGTCTCTGAAATGTCCAGCCTTGAGCGTAGAGACTAATTGAAGGAATGTGAATGGATTACCTCAAATACAGAAACAACTCAAAAAACAAATACAGAAAACAATTCAGACTTGACTATCCTATTGATAATGGGGTCATGATTTTCTGAATTGTTTTAAAGAATTTGTGGATCCTCAAAAAAATTTAGTAATTGCTTTTATGTTATAGTATCAATAGGTAAGTCAATAATTTCTTAAAAGGCAGTTTTTTCCTCTTAACTTATAGGGATTATTTAGCATTTTACTTGAGTTCAATGTTAGTTTTTTTTTTCAGTCAAAAAAGAGTATAGTTAGGAAAATGGATATCTGATTCATGGGCCTGTGTTTATTCCAGATTTTTCTGTGAGAAGGTGCTTAAAAACAGAGATAGCCTCTAATGAAATGTTAGGATCAAAGAAGGATGTTGCTGGCAGTTAAGAGATTCATTTCCTTTTCATCAGAAGCTTTTTAGCTCTCCACAGTTTATCTCTCTCCTTATTGAAAGAAAAAAAAAGACAGAAGCATATTTTTTATTTCTTTGTACTTGGGCTCATCTGTTGCCTTTGCTTTTCGGCTTTGAATTCTTTGGTAGAATTCTGTCTCACTTGGGTCATCCTCAGGCATATTTATATGTATTTAGTACCAAAGGGTAAGGGAAGGAGTAAGAGTAGGGGAAGCAATAAGTTTTCTCTTGGTTTCTTATAACTTCCTCAAATTTCTTTCTCTTTTTTAAAACTGATCTTTGCATTGTAAGTAAAAATAACAGATCTGTGTTTTTATTATTTTCAAAAAAATGGTGGATTCTGGGTGGGGTTCCTTTTTATTGGTCTATTCACAGCGTGAATGATTCACATCATCAAGTGATTTATGCCTGGTTTTAGAACTTTAAGGAGTAGATAATAGTTTGGGAAAAAAATGATTAATAATTATGACAGAAATATGGGAAGTCACCGGACTTGGACTCTAAGAACAGTCAAAGTTATAGAAATGGAAAGAGGAGAAAGCTTTTCTGGATATTGTCAGGGTGAGGAAGTAAAAAATAAGTCTGTATCCCACCTCCTGAAAACCCAACTCCATACAAAACGTAAGTTACCTTTTAGAAAGAAAACTCAAAATGTTCGTTGAAGGGTTCACTGAGTAAAGAAGATGGGTTTGCTCTTGATTCCTAGAGCCTTTCCTTTCCTTGCAAAGTCAGGAGGAGATAAGAGATAGGCTGTTAATGGATGTTTGAAGGACTTCTAGAAAACTGTCCTATAAGGGATCTTAGGAAGCATCATCTAAGGTTTTGGAATATTTTTTTGGTATTTATTTAGTATTTTATTTTCCCCCAGTTACAGGTAAAATCAGTGTTTAACATTTGTTTTTAAAAATTTGAGTTCCAAATTCTATTCTTTTCTCCCTTCCCAAACCTCCCCTCCCCATCACTGAGAAGGCAAGTAATTCAATATAGATTATGTATGTATAGTCATGCAAAACAGATCCATAATACTCATGTTGTGAAAGAAAACAGACAAAACTCAAAAAAAATAAGTATGCTTCAACCTGTATTCAGATACCATCAATTCTTTCTCTAGGGATGGATTTCATTTTTCATTATAAGTCCTTCAGAGTTGTCTTGGATCATTGTATTGCTGAAAATAGCTAAGTCATTCACAACTTATCTTAAAATATTGCTATTGGTTTGTGTGCAGTACATTTTACTTTGTATCAGTCCATGAAAATCTTTCCAGGTTTTTCTGGGAGCATTGGGCTCATCATTTCTTACAATACAATAGTATTCATCATAATCACATACCACAACTTGTTCAGACATTCCCCCAATTGATGGCATCCCCTCAATTTCTAATTTTTTAGCCTCAGAAAAGAACAGCTGTAAATATTTTTATATGTATAGGTTGCTTTTATTTTTGTTGTTATCTCTTTTGGGATAGGTAAAAGAGTATGCATGGTTTTATAGCCCTTTGGGCATAGTTGCAAATTGCTTTACAGAATAGTTGAATCAGGTCACAACTCCACCAACAGTGCATTAATGTTTCTTTTTTCTTGGGGATACATTTTGATTGTGTGCAGTAACAATGAACTCTACATATTCTCTTTCACCCACTTAACTATCCATCTTGCTGCCTCATTTACCATTTCCAACGACTCATTTCACACATGCAGTTTCCCACATAGCTTCTCTCTAAAGCATCAGCTACTCTTACATCTGTCTGTGTTGTGAAGTGTGATGCATATATACAGTGTCAATAAAGTTATGAATGGTAGATGGTAATTCTACTGATTATTAGATATCCTGAAGAACCTTAAGGATATTTTGTTCAAAGATTGAAGTTTCCCACAGGCATCAATTAATTTAATTAACTCCATTTCTTTTTCTTGAAACATTAAGGTTTGTTTTAGATTTTTGGAAAATGATGCTGACATGGCTCATCACAATAGAAGAAGAGAATAAACTTATTTTGTAAGTACTAAGGTACTTACAAACATAAAACATATAAGTACTAAAATTAATTTCTTAAAGTATTTATATCCTTTTTGCCAACTAAATTGATTGCTTTTCATTTCCTGTCATACTTAAAGTTAAGGGATTGTTTTGTCAAAGCTATTATATTGAATTTGGCTTTGTAAACACTTCAGAATGTCAAGGAAGTCCTTTCCGTCAACACAGATGTATTTGGGAAATTTACACGAAAGGTAGAATTTCCTGGAATTAGAAATATTCCCCAGTGATGTCAGGTTTTTCTCTGTGTGATCATGAAGGCGAGTTCACTGTCCTGCTCTGATTTCTTATTTTCTTGTCAGATGCAGGTTAGTCTGAATAGAAAGGGCTCACTTAAAAGTATTTAATACAATAAGTAGTCTAAACCAACCTTAAAGGACCACTGTGACAGAAGGAAACTAGCTAGAAATCATCCGACTTAAGCAGGGCTTAGGGGACTTGAAATAGTATTGAATTTTGCCACTGGCCTTATTCAACCCTATTTGAGTTGATGGTGGTGACTGCGGGATCTCCAAATGAGAGGAGAAGAAAGGAGATATTTCCTTTATCCTTTATTGCAGTAGGGGGACACGACCAACAACACTAAATGAGAATATTGTATATCAGTAAGTGTTACAGTAAAAACTTTTTAAAATTTTAAAACTTTAGAAATATTAACATATCCCTATATAAAATTAGCTCTAAATTTGACTGGATTAAAGAAATAAATAATAAGAAATAAATATAGAATATAATGCTATTACAATATATGATCAAACTATATTTCATCAACTCTGGAGAGTTATGGTAATCCATGGATAATTGACAATTGTAGATTTGATGTTCCTATTAAAGTTATTAGTTTTTTCTAGTACCAGAAGCAACTCATTACTCAACAAAAGCAAAAAATATCACTAAGCATGAACTTCTTATAGTAGCTAAAATTTCACAACTTTAATTTTTTTACTTTACTTATCTATTACAAATTTGACAAACATTGGCACTGTACAAGGAGCAGAAAAACGATGTTAAGTGAAACAACTTTTAGCACCTTTTTTTGCAAAAGACTTTCTTTGGGTATAACTACTTAGAATTATCTACAGTTGGCTTAGCAATCTCAAGTAAAAGACTTCTAAGTTAACACATTAGAGTGAGTGTAAAATCATTCAACTTTTATAAGAGACTTCAGTATAGATGTATTTTTACTAAATCTTCCTCTTCATCAAAGCTGTGATCTTACATAAACACCAATTTATGGGGCTCATTGTATCAAATGGGTTTGGAATCCTTCTGATCATCAGGATCTCTTTTTAATACCTGAATATCTCTTCAGTTATATTAGTAATCTGATGAGCTTTGAGGTTGTTTTAGTTTTTTTAATGGCTCCCAATTTAATCAGTTTTTCTTAACTCTGAACAAAAGGAAGGTTAGTATTGCTAAATATTGATGGCTATGTAAAAAAACAAACAAGCATTCAAGAAGAGGAAATGTAAAAATTAACATCAGAAGAATATTTGCATTAATTACAAAAAAACATAGTCCTTCCAGTGAGGGAGTGTAGTTGGTCCTAGTAATATTACGTCCTAAATATTTTGTTTATTTCTGGGCACCACATTTTAGAAAGAACGTTGACAAATTAGAGGCATCTAGAGCAGGAGGACCAGGATTCTGAAGAAACTAGAAGCCAAAACATATGAGGATTGGTTGAAAGAACTAGTGGTATTTATCCTAGAACAAAGAGATTAAGACGAGGGGTATTGAGGAGCGGGTAGATTAACAATGATTCAGGGAAACAATAGTATTGAGTTTATGAAGGGTTCTTGGGTGTTAGAAAGATTAGGTCTAATTTGCTCCAGAGGGCATCTCTAGAAGCTGTGAGTTGTGGTGAGGTGAATTTTGCTTTGATGTAAGGAGAAGCTTCCTAATAGGACAATCTATTACAAAGTGTCATGCTCTCCCTCATAAAGTGTTTCCCTTCACTCTGTGTCCTTGAGAAAAGATCAGATGATTTCTTAGCAGAGATCTTAAAGAAAGAATTTCCATTTAGGGGCAGTTTGAAGTAGACACCTTTTGAAATCCCTTCCAGCTCTGAGATTCTTCATTTCTGTGATTCTATGAAAAGAAAAAGGTCCTGCCAGAAATCAACAAATCTTTATGAAAGGTGTATTGTAAGTGTTGTGTTAGGCACTAGAGATATACAAAGAAAAATTAAACCTTGTCCAAAAGAGAACTTATTACATAGAGGCAGCTAGGCACTCGGTAGATAGAGGCTGGGTCTAGAGTCAGGAAGACCTGAGTTCAAATCCAGCCTCAGGCACCTACTAGCCGTGTGATCCTGAGAAAGTCATTTAACCCCATTTGCCCCAGTTTCCTCATCTGTAAAATGAACCGGAGAAGGAAATGGTAAACCACTTCACTGTCTTTGTCAGAAACACCCCAAATGGGGTCACAAAAGAGTTGGACACTGCTGAACAACAAAAAGTGGGTTGTATTGAATAGAGAGCTAACTTTGGAGTCAAGAAGGCCTGGTTTTAAGTTCTGCCACTGACATCTATCAGCTTCATGCACTGAAGCTTCTTATTTTTGGCTTCTTAGTGCCCCAAGCCACTCTTAAGACTAGAAATTATTAGAAATTGATGATCTGTGTTGGTAAGAGGTTTCACACCAGGTGTTCCTCACACTAAATAATTTATACGATTATTCCCCTGGGCATAACACCATCACCTTCTGTAGTTCTGAGCATAGTCTCAAACTCAGAAGTATCCTACAAATAGTTGTCACAGAAGCTTTGCCTTAAAACCATGCATTTTCCTTGTAAGTTCCTCAAGTTGGTTCTTGTTTAGGATACATTTCTTAACAAGCATGATGGTCTAGTTTGCTGCACAGCAGCAGATTAGAAGCAGCAAAGTAGAAGAGGAGGATAATGGTTGGAGGCTGTTGGAGGTTGGGAGCTGACAGCTGGAAAGCCAGCAAACCTATACTACTCCCTAGCAATGAGAGGTTTATAATCATAGAATCATGGAAATATAGAATTGGAAGAAGTCTCAGAGGTCATAGAATAGTGGACTTAATGATGGAAGGTGTCTTGGAGGTCATCTTGTCCATTTCCTTCCTTTTACAGATGAGGAAACTGAGGCTGAGTGAAAATGCCCAGGGTTGGCAAATGGAGTGCCTTGTGCTAGGAAGGGCAAGGAGGGTAGTCTCATTGGATTGTAGAGTACATAGAAAGAAATAAAGTGTAATTTGGACCTGAGTTCAAATCCTATCTCAGATGCTTATACTTGCTTTGTGGCTCTCAGCAGGTTACTTAATCTCACTTTGAGTTTACTCATCTATAAAATGGTTATGCTAACATAACCTACCTGAAGGGTTGTCAGGAGGATCAAATTAAAGCTCTTGGTAAACCTTAAAATGCTATATTAATACTAGTATTATCCTTATGAAATTTTATTTTTGGTTGCTAGTTCTGTTGCCTAATTCACTAACTTTTCCTTTGAGTCATTTGCTGTTTGATGAGGATGACCAATTTTTCCCTTTCTTTAAGGCATTAAAAAAAATGTTGAACATGGTCAAAACAAGAGCCTTAGCAGCATTTCTACTTAACATCAGTCCACTTATCAATACTTTTGATCTTTGATCAGCCAAAATCTTGAACCCAACTGACTCTACCGTTGTCTAAGCTATATTCCTCTATTTTTTCCATAAAGACATCATGAGACACATTGTGGTGACTTTGAGTTACCCACACACACAAAGCTGTGTTCAGCAACTTTTGTTTCAAAAAAGGTGTAAATGTACTCTATATTTGAAATATATGTCTACCAAAACTGATTAAAAATTAAATAAAACTTTTGAAGTTATCTGAAAAATTAATTTATGTGAGATTAGAGTTCTCAGCAACCTATGATTAATGAGATGTTTATTTTATTTTTAGTAAAGATACATGTTTAAATGGCAACTTAATTATGGAAAAGTTTTTCTTTTGCCAGTCAGTTGACTACAACAGAATTGGAATTTCAGTAATTTTTGCCATTTCTCATATCACTTATCTTAATTTTATCATTAATTTACTTTTAAATATTTCACTTTCCAAAAATGATGTGACTTTATTTTTATAACATTTACTCTTTGTGACCATATTAAAAATTTCCATAAGATTTATTGAGATGTAAATTCTTTCCTGGAATTGAAAACTATATAACATTTTAATTATCATCTTTGTAAGGAAATGTGTCTTGGGAGTGGGACTGTGGAATAAATACGCCAATTTGAAAAGGAATTTCCGAGCATGCTTGAGAATTTTTCTTTGTGTTTAAATCCCTTGACTGATTCCTGATTATAAGTACAGCTCCATTGTCACAAGTTGTGATACTTCCTGTTAAGCAGTTCTGTATCTTGGCAGATAGCACAGATTAGTAACCACAGTGGAAGCACATGAGAAGCTCTCTAAGGGGTTGACAATTAGGGGAATCATGTAGTATCTTTATGGAGACATTGATGGGCTCCAAGGTGTTGGGGAATACCTCACTGTACAGACTTATGAACAGTGTATCTTTCTAAATATTAGGCTTCCTCCTGAGATTGACTGTTAGACGTTTAGATGAGGAAAAAATAAGGGTATAGGCAACCATCACTAAATTGTAACTAAGCATGGGAGAGGCCAGTCAGAATTATAGAATAGACTATATTTCACAATATTAAAGAATTAATGTTTTAGTTAGTCTACACAAGACAAAATGAGTTTATATTTGTAAAGTGATAGTACGGTGCTTGAAGCATTGTAGGCCTTTTCATATAGGAACTTCTAAATATTCATATTTAGATTATAGATCTAAAGCTGGAAGAAAAATTACAGGCCTTCTAATCATGGGGCAGCTATCCAGCACAGTGGATAGAGTGGTGGGCCTTGAATCAGGATGACTCAACCTCCTGAGTTCAAATCCAGATTCAGACACTTATTAACTGTGACTCTGGGCAAGTCACTAAGCTCTTTTTGCCTCAGTTGCCTCATCATTAAAATGATCTGGGGAAGGAAATAGCAAACCACTCCAGTATCTTTGCCAGGAAAACCCCAGATGGATTATGAAGAGTTGGTCATGGCTGAAATGACTAAACAATAACAACAAAAATTGAGGCTTCTAGAGTTAAATGATTTGTGTAGGACAGTCATAAGCTAGTTAGTGTCAAGAGGGAAAATTTGAATCCAGATCTTTCTTGGTGCAAGTGAAGCATTTTAGTTTTTTACCTAATAGAAATGATAATGTTAATTTAGCATATCAATTGTATGTAATGAGAAGCTTTTAAATATTTTAAAGCAACGTGTTGTTCCAAGTGGGCTAAATATTTCCTTTTCAACTTCTCACTTGTTTAGCAAGCCCTTTTTATTAGAGATACTGTTAAAATAAACTAAAATAAGCTCAGGTCTGCCTGATACATTTCAAACTAGTAGGGTATGAATTAATGGTGTTTCATTGTAACAAAGTCCTCAGCTTTCGTGAATGAGTAACAGAAGCATTTTTAAGAACTTACTACGGGCAAAGTTTTGATTATTCAAATAGAAAATAAGGTAGTCACTGCTCTCAAGGACCTCACAGAGGTCTTTCCCTTGAGAGGAGAGACAACACAAGGGAAGATTTCAGCTGCAAGTCAAATGGAAAAAACCTTGTGGTCCTTAGGGTGGTTCCTCAAGGAGGTGGTTCCTCAAGGTGTAGTAGCAAAGTAGATGGTTATCCTCTTTTTTAATGTCATTTCCACTGATAAAAATCATATTAGTTTCTGATGAACCATTGGATGATGCCAAAGACTTTAGTGGAACTTTCTTTTCTAGGCTTAATGGATGTAACTGTAGTACCTGCAAGAGCAGTGGCCAGGTTTTGTATCCACAGGGCCTGCTTCCCAGGATGATGAGTGAGGGCACTGGAGTGGAAGTATTATTATCTTCCAGAGGATTTTGCATACAGGGTTTAAGAACAGGGGAAATGATTGTTAGTGGTGAAGGTGGTGGTTTCACTTTTTAAATGTTTTTTCTTTAACACAAATTTTAACAAAAGTTTTTTTCTTTGATGAAGTTCTCAATTCTCAAATATATAGGGAACTGAGTAACAGTTATAAAAATAAGAGCCATTCCCCATTTGACAAGTGGTTAGAGGATATCAATAGGCAGTTTTCAGAAGAAATCAAAACTATCTATAGTCATATAAAAATGCTCTAAATCACTACTGCTTAAAGAAATGCAAATTACAACTCTTGGATAGTATCTCACACCTATCAGAAATTAGAAATGCTGGAGGACCTGAGAAAAAATGTATACACTAATAACCAGAAATACACCAATATACACTAATAACGAGAAACCAGTCCAATTATTCCAGAAAGCAATTTAGAACTATATCCAAAGGCTATCAAACTGTGTATACACTTTGACCAAGTAATACCACTATTATATATGTACGCCTAAGAGATCAAAGGAAAAGGAAAAGAATTATATGATTGGCATATGATTGGAATGGGGTGCTATCGTGCTATAAGAAATAACAAGGGATGTTTCAGAAAGAAAGAAAAAACATGAGAAAATCTATATGAACTGATGCAAAATGAAGTGAGAGGAACCAGGTTATCATTGTACCCAGTAACAGCAATATTGTAATGTTGATCAACTGTGAAAGACTTGGCTGACTTTGGTCAAGACAATTTATCCAGGACAATTCCAAAAGACTCAAAATGAAAAAAAAAATTCCATCCATCTCTACAGAGAGAACTGATGAACTCTGCGGGTAAATTTAAGTATAACTTTCTAGCTTTCCTTATTTTTTGGTTGCTTTTTTGTGTGATATGGCTAATATAAAAATGCATTACATTATTTCACATGTATAATTTTGCTTCCCTTGCCTGCTTGCTTCTCAGTGGGTAGGGGAAGGGTGGGAAGGAGAAAATTTGAAACAACATTTAAAAAGAAAAGAATGTTCAAAATAAGTAATAAATTTATTTTTTTAAATATTCATTAGTAATATTACTCTATAGTTTTCTTTGTATTGTTGTATCTCCTGAGTTTAGGTATCAGAACTATATTTGTCTCATAAAAGGAGTTTGGTAGGATGCTCTTTTTCTCAGATTTTCCAAATAATGTAACATTGGAGTTACTTTTTCTTTGAATACTGGATAGAATTCATTTGAGTTTCCTTTCTTAAAAATTCTCTTTTGATGACTTGTAAGTCCATCTGGTCTTGGGGATTTTATTTCCAGAGGTCATTTATGGCATGTTCAACTTCTTTTTTTGTGGTAAGGTTTTTATTTTTTTTTTGTTTAAATAGTATTTTATTTTTCCTCAATTACATATTAAGAAAATTTTATAGCATTCAGTTTTCTAAGATTTTTAGTTCCAAATTTTTCTCCTTCCATTCCCTCCCCTCTTCTGAAAATGGTAGGCAGTTTGATATAGTTCATGCATGTGCTATCATGTAAAGCATATTTCCGTATTAATCAAAGTTGTGGAAGAAAGAAATAAAAAGACATGATAAAGAATAAAGTAAATGCAAAAATATGCTTCACTCTGCATTCAGAATCCATCAGTTCTTTATCTGGATATGGACAGCATTTTGTTTCATGAGTTTTTTTTGCTTGTCTTGTATCATGTTTTTGAGAAGAGAAGAGTCATTCATAGTTGGTTATCACACAGTGTTGCTGATACTGTGTACAATCTTTTCCTGGTTCTGCTCATTTCATTTTTGGATCAGTTTGTGCAAGTCTTACCATGTTTTTTCTGCAATCTGCCTGTTCATTTCTTTTTAAAAAATTTAATTAACTTATTTGTTTTCAGTTTTCAACAGTCACTTCTATAAGGCTTAAATTTTCTCCCTCTCTTTCTCCCCTCTCTCCCTTCTCCCTCCCTCCCTGAGATGGCATGCAATCTTATACGGGTTCTACACATATATTCTTATTAAATACATTTTCACATTAGTCATGTTTCATAGAAGAATTAAAACAAATGGGAGAAACCATGAGTAAAAAGCAAAACAAGGAAAAAACATAACACAAGAGAAAAGAATCTGCTTTATTCAGCATTCCAATTGCATAGTTCTTTCTCTGGTTGGGGATGGCATTTTGCCTCTAGAATCCTTTGGGGTTGTTTTAGGTCCTTGTATTGTTGCAAAGGGCTTAGTCTACCAGAAACAGTCCTCATATACTGTGGCTGTTACTGTGTATAATGTTCTCTTGGTTCTACTCATTTCACTCAGCATCAGTTCATATAAGTCCTTCCAAGTTTTTCTGGAGTCCAAATGTTCATCATTTCTTATAGCACAATAGTATTCCATTACATCCATATACCACAACTGTTCAGCCATTCCCCAATTGATCAACATTCCCTCAATGTCCAGTTCTTGGCCACCACAAAAAGAGCACTATACTTAGTTTTGTATATGTGGGACCTTTTCCCATTTTTATGATCTCTTTGGGATAGAGCTCTAGAAGTAATATTGCTAGGTCAAAGGGTATGCACATTTTTTTGACATTTTATTTTTTTACATTTATTTTCAAGGTTCTACAATCACTACCATATTAGTTAGATTGTTTTCCTCTCGCTCTCTCCTCCCTCCCTGAGATGGCATACAGTTTTATATAGGTTCTACACAGACTTTCCTATTAAATACATTTTCACCATTGTCATGTTGTATATAAGAATTAAAATGAATGGGAGACATCATATAACAAACCAAAACATAACACAAAAGAAAATGATCTGCTACATTCTACAACTGAATTCCATAGTTCTTTCTCTGGATGTGGAAGGCATTTTACCTTAAAAGACCATTGGGAAGTTTTCAAGTCCTTGCACTGCAATGAAGTTAGAAGTCTACTAGAAAAAAACTCTCACCCAATGTGGTCATTGCTGTGCACAAAGTTCTCCTGGTTCTGCTCCTTTCCCTCAGTATCAGATCATGTAACTCTTTCTGAGCCTCCCTGAAGTCTTCCTGTTCATCATTTCTTATAGCACAATAGTGTTTCATTATATTCATATACCATAATTTGTTCAGCCATTCCCCAATTGATGGGCATACCCTTGATTTCCAGTTTTGGACCACCACAAAGAGTGCTCCTATACATATTTTTGTACATATGGGACCCTTTCCCATTTTTATGATCTCTTGGGGATATAGTTCTAGACGTGGTATTGCTGGGTCAAAGGGTATGCACATTTTTGTAGCCATTTGGGCATAGTTCTGAATTGCTCTCTAGACTGGTTGGATCAGCTCACACCTCCACCAACAGTGAATTAGTGTTCAACTCTCCCACATCTTTTCCAACATTCACCATTTTCCTGTTTTATTATGTTAGCCAATCTGACAGATGTGATATGGTACCTCAGAGTTGTTTTGATTTGTATTTCTCTAATCAATGGTAATTTAGAGCATGTTTTTCATATGACTATAGTTAACTTTAATTTCTTCCTCTGAAAACTGCCTGTTCATATCCTTTGACCATTTATCAATTGGGGAATGACTTGTATTCTTGTAAATTTGACTCAGTTCTCTATATATTTTAGAAATGAGGCCTTTATCACAGACACTAGTTGTAAAAATTCTTTCTCAGTTTTCTGCTTCCCTCCTAATCTTGGTTGTATTGGCTTTGTTTGTGCAAAACCTTTTCAATTTAATCTAATCAAAGTTATCCATCTTGCACTTCATAATATTCTCTATCTCTTGGTTAGTCATAAATTTCTCCATTCTCTATAAATCTAACAAATACACTATTTCTTGTTCCCCTAATTTGTTTATAGTATCAGCCTTTATACCTAGTTCATGTGTCTATTGGGACTTTATTCTTGTGTACGGTGTCAAGCATTGGTCTATGCCCATGGACTTCTTTGTTCTTAAATTGAATTACTTACATTCCTTGTTTTTGGTTTTGTTAATCAGAGGATTATGTGTTTTTTAAGTACTCATCCATTTTCTATCTTATTTTGTGCATATGAATAGGAAAATAGTTTCTGATAATTTTCTTTATTTCCTCATCTGTTGTGAATTACTTTTCATTTTTGAGCATAATTTCATTTTCCTTTTTAAAATAAAATCAACTGATTTTCTATTTTATTAACTCCTCCATGAAAAACTAGCTCTTAGTTTTATTTATCACCTAAGTGTTTGTTTTTAATTTTGTTAACTTTTCTTTGATTTTCATAACTTTTATTTTTGTGTTTAGTGAAGTGGAAATCATGATCTCTAATGAGGAAACAATGAAAATAGGTGCAGTTATAGGAGGTAAGCAGGGAAACTCCATTTTGCTTAAAGGTGCCATAGATAATGAAATAATGCCAATAAATTCTCTCTCCCTCCCCCCCCCCCTCTCATATCAGAATGTTAATTTGGAACATCAGCAATACTTCCACAGGAAAAGAAACCATCCTATCTCCAGTCCATGGCTCTTTTGGCCTGGGGCAGAGGCTTTAACCAGCTAGGCATATAGGACCTCTTAAATATCAGTGGGTAAAGACATAAGGAGGATCAGTGTTTTCTTCTAAAATATTCAGACATGGAGGGCAGAGCCAAGATGGTGGAGTAGAAAGATAAATCTGCTTTAGCTCTTCCCCCATTGCCCATAAAATACCTGTAAAAAATGACTGTAAACAAATTCTAGAGCAGCAGAAGCCACAAAATGACAGAGGGAAACAGATTTCTAACCCAAGAAAGCCTGAAAGCCAGACAGGAAAGGTCTGTCAGGCCAGGCTCAGAGTGGAGCACAGTCCAGCATGGGCTCTGGCAGCATGGACAAGACTGGAGCAGGCTTCAAGATGTGGAATAACAGGCAGCTGCTGTGCTTCCCAGAATTCTTAACCCACACATGCCAAAGACAGCTTCAAAGGTCAGTAAGAAAACTTTTTCACCTGGATGAGAGAGGAGTGAGGTCTGGCTCCAGCCTTGGCCTCAGGGCAGCGGCAGCCACTATAGCAGCAGCTTTCACTTTTGGATCCCTCAGCCTAAAGACCCTGGTGGAAATCTAGCCACTGATCTGGATCTCAGTCTTGAGTGGTGGTCCTGGGGTGAGGAGGAGCACTGGCATGGTGGAAGTGGTGACACCCGTGGAGAGGGAATCCTACTCCCAATTCCAGGACAGAAAAGAATGCTTTTGGTTGCTCACAGACAAGAGTGCAGGCAGGAGAGAAGTAAGCTCCTCTCCTTTAATTGTGCCACCTTGGAGGAACTGAGCATTTACGGGTCCCTGGAGATATCTCAGAGAATAGCTACATAAAACCTCTGAAGTTGAGGGTGCTATACCCTGCACTTGACAAAGGACTCAAAAGTCAGGTAACAGGCTAGGAAAATACCCCAAAATGGGGGAAAATAAGACTATAGAAGGTTACTTGGTGAAATGGTATTTTCTTCCATCCTTTTGGATGAGGAAGAGCAAAGCATACCATCAGAGGAAGACAGCAAGATCAAGGCTTCTATATCCAAAGGCTCCAAAAAATATATACTATTGTCTCAGGTCATGGAAGAGCTCAAAAAGGATTTTGAAATTCAAGTAAGAGAGGTGGAGGAAAAATTGGGAAGGGAATTGAGAACAATGTAAGAAAATCATGAAAAGAGAGTCAAATGCTGAAGAAAGTAACACCTTTAAAAATAGACTAACCCAAATGGCAAAAGAGGTCCAAAAAGCCAATGGGGAGAGGAATGCTTTAAAAAGCAGAATTAGCCAAATGGGAAAGGAGGTTCAAAAGATCACTGAAGAAAATAATTCTTTAACAATTAGAATGGAGCAGATAGAAGCTTATGGCTTTATGAGAAACCAAGAAATTATAAAACAAAACCAAAAGAATGAAACAATAGAAGACAATGTGAAATATCTCATTGGAAAAACAACTGACCTCGAGAATAGATCCAGGAGAGATAATTTAATAATTATTGGTCTACCTGAAGAGCATGATCAAGAAAAGAGCCTAGACATCATCTTCCAAGAAATTATCGAGGAAAATTGCTCTGATATTCTAGAACCAGAGGGTGAAATAGAAATGGAAATAATTTACCAATGACCTCCTGAAAGAGACCCCAAAAGGAAAACTCCTAGGAATATTGTAACCAAATTCCAGAGTTCCCAGGTCAAGGAGAAAATGTTCCAAGTAGCCTGAAACAATTCAAGTATTGTGGAATTACAATCAGGATAACAGGATTTAGCAACTTCTCCATTAAGAGATCAAAGGTTTTAGAATATGATATTCCAGAAGTCAAAGGAGATAGGATTAAAACCAAGAATCACCCACCCAGTAAAACTGAGTATAATACTTTAGGGGGAAAATGGAATTTCAATGAAATAGAGAACTTCCAAGCATTCTTGTTGAAAAGACCAGAGCTGAATAGAAAATTTGACTTTCAAACATAAGAATCAAGAGAAACATGGAAAGGTAAACAGAAAAGAGAAGTCTTAAGGAACTCATTAAAGTTGAACTGTTTATATTCCTACGTGGAAAGATGTTATTTGTAACTCATGAGACTTTTTTCAGTATTAAGATGGTTAGAGGGAATATATCTATATCTATATGTGTGTGTGTGTGTGTGTGTGGGTGGTATATGTGTATGTGTATATTATATGCATAGGTATGTATATGTACATGGGTGTATGTGTATATATATACATATGTGTGTATGTACATATATACATACACACAGATAGAGGGCACAGGATAAGCTGAATATGAAGGGAGAATACCTAAACAAATAAAATTGAGTGGAATGTACTAGGAGTAAGAGAAAGGGAGAGGTAGAATGTAGCAAATCATCTTACATAAAAGAGGCAAGAAAGAGCTTTTATAATGGAGGGGAAGAGGGTGGAGATGAAAGAAATCATTGAGCCTTACTCTCATGGAATTTGGCTTAAGGAGGCAATAATACACATTCAGTTGGATATGGAAATCTTTTTTACCCTGCAGGAAGGCACGGAGGAAGGGAATAGCAGAGGAAAGATAATAGAAGGGACAGGAAATTGGGGAAAGGGATAATCAGAAGCAAACATTATTGTGGGAGGACAGATCAAGGGAGAAAATGGAATAAATGGAGGACAGGATAGGACAGAGGGAAATGTGGTTAGTCTTTCACAACATAACTATTATGGAAGTGTTTTGCATTGGTACACATGTATGACCTATATTGAATTGCTTGTTTTTCTCAATGATGATGGGTGGGGAGGGAGGAAGAGAGAGAATATGGAACTCAAAGCTTTAATAATGAATGTTAAAAATTGTTTTAGCATGCAACTGGAAAATAAGATATACAAGCAATGGGTATAGAAATCTATTTTTTCCTAAGAAAAATAGAGGGGAAAGGGATAGAAGAATGGGGATAATAGAAGGGAGGACAGACTAGAGGAAGGGGTGGATGGGGTACATGCTGTCCTGGGGTGGGGAGTGGGGAGAGATAGGGAGAAAATTTTGAATTCAAATTCTTGTGGAAGTGAATGTTGAGAACTTACAAACACATACATTATATAATTTTTTAAAAAATTAAAAAATAAAATACTCAGACAGTTCTTGACCTCTCTTCATCTTTCTTCCTTCCTTCCTTCCTTCTTTCCTTCCTTCCTTCCTTCCTTCCTTCCTTCCTTCCTTCCTTCCTTCCTTCCTTCCTTCCTTCCTTCCTTCCTTCCTTCCTACCTCAGTAACACTTCTTTTACCATTATTATAAATGATTCCCTCTAGACTTTCTCACCTTTCTTGATCCACTGTGGAAATCAAATACAATTTCATAGCCTCTTTCCCATGCTGCATCTTCCTCTTCCTCTCCCTCCTCCCCTTCATCCTGCTCCCCTTCCTCTTCCTCCTCTTTCTTCTTCTTTCTCCTCCTCCTTCTCCATCAATAATTGTAGCAATATGAAATAATTAACAGAAAAAACTTTGTAAGGCAAAACATTTTATAAATATCAACTACTATATATGTTTATCACATTTTTATCATCGCATCTACTCTATAAGGTTCATGGGACTATGATTCTTACCTGATATAGAACTTAAAAAACTTTCTTTAGTTATTTTTTTAGAATAAATTTCTGTTGATATCAAATAAGTCACAGAAATTTCTTGGTTTCCATGTTCGTAAGACTAAGAGCAAGTAGCTTTTCTTTTGTAGTTCATAACTCATTCTTGATATTTTTCAGTTGTGAACATGACCTGTTATCACAGCAGTTTATGATTTATAGTATTGTTTCTCTAGTAGGAAATTTTATTTTGGATGGCAACTTGTTATAGTTCCATTGGTGGGGAAATGATTAATTTGAGTAATTTTCTTGACATAAGGAAGTCCTTTCTTGTTCCCTGGCAGTTATCATCAACATGGTAAATGTGCTATATAGTCTCCCATTAAGACCTTTATCATATGAAACAATCCACTTCCTGGGGTCCTGGAACTGACCCCCAAATTAAACAATGCACATATAATGGCTCATTTCTTCAAACTAGATTCAAGTGCAACTGTCAGAAAATTAAATATTTCTCAGATATCATGGAGAAATTCTTTCTTATATCAATATCATGAACCTTATTTTATCCCTTTTGATTATGGTCTACATTTGTTGTCTACAAAGAGTGTTGTAGTTGTTGATTTGACCTGTTTCAAAAGCTGTCACTCCTGAAAAGAAACCTGAGAAACACTGATGTGCTGAGTGTTGCGCATGGAGAGACATCTGAGGGCCTTTGTAATTATGTGGAATTCAGTCAAGAAATGTTTCTAGAGTTCTCGTATTAACTCACTTAGGCAAGGTAAGAAGTTGGAATGGGTGGTCAGTCATGGAGATCTCCCAGGGAGTAGCCAATGGGCCAGGGTGGAAAAAGGAAAGCCAAAGTTGAAAAGTAATTTTCTTGGACAATGACTACTTCCAGGTGACTATTTATAGTTGTTTTATGTAAGTCAAGCATTGCCCATCTTTTAATAGCCTGTTTACAAAATACTGTAAGATTTTTCCTTCCAAACTGGAAAATAGGAGTAAAATTTCATTAATATAATGAATTTCAAAAACTTTATTCTTCTTGTTAAGGAGAAATAACATGAAGAACTTGCCCTCTCAAATGAGAAGATCACTATCAATAATGCCTGTTTCCACAATACTATTTTGGAAATCCTTTGTCCTCAAACACCTTCAAGGACTCTAGATTCATTGGTATGGATACCTCCTGTGTTTGATGCACATCACAGTTTATTTGCAAATTGGTAGATGATCTTTGAAAGTTGCTATGGACAAAAAATTCATTATCTACCTGATAATAGCCCTTGGATAACAGACATACTATGATGCTTAATATATGCTAATTGACTGACTGACAGTTCTCTACTAGCTTCAAATTTGAAATCTTCCTAGCTTATATCTCTAGCTAGAGCATTTGTTCCTTGTTAGCGTAACCTTCAAGACCTCAGCATCACTTACAAACCACAGTGAGTCATCAGAAGAGAAATTAAGTGAATTTCTTAAATAGATACTTCTTTTCCCCCCTTATAATTTCATAGATACTATTCTAGCCTCCAATGAGGCAACTGGCAACCTATTCATATCTACTTATCCCATGTGGTTCTTGTCCATTGTGCTCCCATAAATCCTCCACTGAGGTTAGACTGAACTCCTTCCTCTGTCTCTTGATTTTGGATACCAGTGGAATCCAAAGGTTGTCCAATGCTTATTCTCCACTCTTGCTGAATTCCTGCCCCTTTCCTTCTCAGGCATTTCATCTCCCTAATGATGCTCTTTGTGCTGTTATCTTTTTCATAATTCTCTATTGATAATATGTGGTGCTCTATTCAAACCCACCCTGAGCCTCTTCAGCCCTTTTGGTAACTGGTGACTAAATCTTCAGACTGTTATTTCCTGATTGGTAGCCACACAGTATCTGTGGAAGAAAATTGTTTTTGTTCTTAAAAAATGGATCTTTGTTTCAGAGAGAAGTTTAGGGTCATTAAAAGCATTATGTAAGTTCCCAAAGGCCTTCCAATTTCTCTCCTCTTCCTGTTTAACTCCGGGCCCAGCTCATAGTCCCATTTCACTAATTTTATTAGGGCTTAGAAAAATATTGCCCTGACAATAAACTAGAATCAGTTATGATCACTGATCCTCAGACAAGCATGTTAGAGAAGTTCCCAGTTTATCTTGCCTCTATCCAATATAGACCCCTTAAGTTACAGGGACCATAGTGCTTCAGATGACTATGGCATAACTAAATGCAGAATCTAAGGTATAATATTTATTTCAGGTCACCTAAGACCTGCGAAATATTTTGTACTATTAAAAATATTGCTTGGTAAAAAGTTTCCTAATTTCTTAAGACTTTTTCTATGTAAATCACTTCTGTGAAAACTATAACACCATTAAGATTCACAAATAGCTATGAAAACTACTTTATCACTGATCCAGCAAGGTTATTTGTCCCCCATATTCCCATCTGCTATCTTCAGAAAAAAGCTTTCATCTTTGCAACATGTTTTAAAAGAGTGGGTGAAATTAAGCTTTTTAAAACAAATCTCAAAGCACACTACTTATCTAATTATGTCAATAATAGGCAGATATTCATAAAGTTAATTTGAATTTTCAAGAATACCTAATTCTAAGGGAAAATGCTGGAAAATACAATGAATTTGAGTATAGTTTAGTTTAAGAGAGACATGGAATTTTCACAGTATGTAAGTATTAGGTATAATTTCTCTCCCTAATTTATTCCATGACTTTTAGTAGGACACCAAGGAATTAGGAAATAAAATTAACTGGAATTGAGGTTGGTGACTGTTTTGTGGCTATTGTGTGCTCATGAGCACACTCAAAACAAATGCAAACTGTTTTCTTTGCCAGAAAGAGATATAGATATAGATGATAGATAGGTAGGTAGGTAGATAGATAAATAGAGATAGAGTGTATGAGTGTTCATGTATGATATATTTGTCTACATGGGTTGTCTAAATGTACTCATATGAGCTGAATTTGGTGACTGAGAAAGAAATTTACTGACCCTCTCCAAGGCAGACTGCAATTGCTGCCTTGAGGAGAATAGGATAAGGAGATACAAGGCAGGCCTTCCAGTTCTCCATTCCCAGAGTGGGGATGCCAGACTGGAATTGTATGCTTGTCTCTCCAAGTAGGTTCAGAACAAAGCTTTTTTCCTTTTCTGTGATCCGTTAAAGAGGGGGAGGATACACCAAGCTTATGTCCCCTGGGCTTGAGCCTTTGCTGCCACATACTGCTTACACCAAAAACCATCCCAAATATCAAATGGAAAGTAAACTCATTTATGAAAAGAAAACAACAAAGAGCAGTTGAAGGGGTTATATAATTTAGAAGGTACCAGAAAATACACAGAGTGAATAAGCTGTTTAGGTTGGAACAAAATGAAATCTGACCTTAATCACAAGATATACCCTACCTGTCTTTCTTGAAGAAGAAAAAGAAAAATGCTTTTTTTTCTCCGAAGCTCTGGGAACTTGCCCAGTTATGTATTACATTAAATTTAGCATTCTGTCCATCAGTGAGGAGTCATGTCTATGCAGCATGCAAAATGCCCAAGCTTGGCTTGAAATCTGGGTTACATATATGTATCAACATCTGACCTAGGAAAGGACCACAGGCATGAAATTATGACACTGACCTGGGAAAAAACTTTAGTTGATAATAGTAGCTGACCTTTTTTTTTGGCACTTTAGTATTTATAGCATACGTAGGAAATCTCATTTGATCTCCACTTTGTCAGGTATGTAGTATAGATGTTATTATTTTCATTTTTTAAGTGAAGGAATTGAGGCTTTAAGGGCTAAGATGACTTTCTCAGTGTCATACATTTACTAAGTGGCCAAGGTGGAATTCAAACCCAAGTTTTCTGGATCCATAGCCAATACTTCTCTATGTGAATTGTTAGGTTATCTTGCCAAGAGGGAACATTCCCTTCTTCTATATAACTAGAAATTCTTCTTACAATGGGCATTATTTCTTCTAACTTTCCCTTCCCACAGGACACTAAATCTTCCTTCCACTCCAGACCCTCTCTGTTTTGGTGGTGGGGAGAAAGGAGGGGTTCATTCTTGCCTCACTCCAGTCATTTTCTTGGCAACCTGACCAGGTCTATCACCTTCTGGATTCTCTCTCTGCCTTTTGGTTCTTCCAGTTTTTTAGCGTATTTTTGCCCCACCTCCCCTTCTATCCTGCAAGTTCTAATCGGTCTTCATAGATTTGGATCCAACACACCCCAGGATCATTCTCATTTTCAGCAGGTTGAAATTTCTGCCCTTGTTCTTTGGTCTTTGAAGACTTTGCTATCGTTGTTTGTCTGTGTTCACAACCTCTATAAAGAAGCTGAAACAGGCGTTGTGCCTAGCACAAGTTACCAGAATCAGTGGGAACTTGACGATCTTATGCAAGAAGCTCTGTGTGCCACTCTTTTCTCTGCCTTGGGTTGGTTGGACTGTGGAAATTCTCAAGTAATTTTGGCCATTGCTTCCCAAACCCTGTCCTCTTGGAGGGCCTTTTCTTTTACCTCATCAGGTACACTTCACAGTTTGAGGAATTTTCATAGAGAAAGAAAGGCTACAAGACTATGTAGTAATTCAGATATGGGCTGTTGAAGCTTAAACACATTCCTCAGAGAACTGATCAAAAGAAACCATGATGGACCAGACAACATATATTTTCTGTGTTCTGAAATCTTCTAAATGGATTTCTGTTTAAAAAATAATCTTTACAGAGACTCATTTAGAATGTCATAGAAGCATGAATTATTATGTTTTAACGTTATGATTTTCTTTGTGACCAAAGGCCTTTTCATTTCGGCTTTTTCACAGTTTATGGAGAAATAATAGAGGAACTAGTTGTGTTAAGTATAAATAGTAAATATATTAGTATATTGCTGACAGACTTTTTATGATTCAGTAAACATTTATCATGCTCCTTTGTGAAATGTTACTATGGTACCATCCTTATCCTCAAATAGTTTATAATCTAAATAAAGCACTATAGGTTTACAAAGCCAATCAGTAATTTACTTAAACAACTTCATGTTGTTTTGCATATGGTAGAACCCATGGGAATCTTAGGGTACCTAAAAGTGAGACTAAGTGTCCTACCATAGTGCTGTTGTTGGGGACCTTGATTCTCATTGTGAAATCAGAATCAGTGCGAGGGGATGAAGTAAAGGGAAGTCACCTGATTCTGGAGGTAACTTCATGCAGTGCTATCTGAACACTAGCACTTTTCTGCCCCCCTTTTCTGTACTCCTGGCATAGACTTGATATAGTTAAACCCACTAGTGGTTCCCTTTCCCCTTAATTGTTGGCCATTACCTTTGCTCTGACTTCACTTTCTTCTCTCTCCATTATCAACACAACTGTGGGCCATTTCACCTCTACACCATCTTGAAATCCTATCAAACTTGGGCCTGTTTCCTCTACTCCTACTCATGAATCCCTGAATGCAACTGGAGGAAGTCTCAAAGCTGAGCTACCTGGGTGCATGAAAAATTCATATTATCCAACCTCAGCTGAGCTTTCATCACAGTCCTTTTACTACTCCCTAATTGATTCCCTATCTCATTCCCCACAGAAGCTATTCCAAAAATTCTCTTCCTTCCTTAAGCTTTACCACCCCACCTTATCCAGGAAACTTCACTCATATTATTGAGAAAATTGAGGCCATTCAACTCGAGCTTCCTCCCCTCTCATTCTCTTCATCTCAAAATCCTTTGACATCGTCTCACAGTCTGTCCTTTCCCTAGCTCTCTAACAAGTAGGTGGCCTTTCCTATTGATATTTCCAATTCTATGTTTGAGAGCCATTTCCAATTCAGCATGTTAAAAACTGAAGTAATATTCTTTTTTGCCAAACCTTCCTCTATTACATACTTCCTTTTTTCCCCATCAGAGGTACTACCATTTTTCCAGTCTCTCAGGTTTGTAACTTCAGCATTCTTCTTGGCTCTTCCTCATGTATCCAATCACTTGCCAAATCTTGCAATTTCTACCTCCACAATATCTCTCACATCCAACCCAGTCTTTCTGTTCCTGTAGCTACCACCTTAGTTCAGAACCTCATCATCTCTTACCCTAGATTATTGCAACAGTCCCTCAACTGGTCTCCTGATCTCAGTTTTCTTCCCTACTCCTATAAATTCTACATATTGCTACCAAAGTAATTTTCCTTAAGCTAAGAGCTGGTCATGTGCCTTTCCTGCTCAGTAACCTCTAATGGCTTCCTTTTTCTTTTAGGATAAAATATAAACTCCTATCCTTAATTTTAAAAGCCCTGGCCCCAATCTATCTTTGTAGCCTCTTTGGGCATTATGCACTTTGGCAGATTGGGATCTATCCAGAATAATTTTCCCTTTGTTCCACACACAGTTCTAGTCCCCCTTTCTGAGCTCTTTCACTGACTTTCCCCCTCATGCCTGGAGGATACTTTTCTGCAGTTCAAGAACCATTTTGTGCATGAAGCCTTTAATGATCCCTCCACCTTCTAGTGCATGCCCACCCAAGCTACCTTGTACCTAACCACTTTGGACTTATTTGTATTTATTAATATTTAGGATGTGGGTACTTGTTGGCCTTTCCTTTTAGGGTGTCAGATCCTTGTTCTTTTTTAAAGTTTTACTTTCATAGAATAAAAGAAGCATAGTACAATAAAAATATGATTGTACGTGAAACTACAAATCTACTATGTACACCTTGCTATTCCTTTAAATATGCAAAAATTTATCATGTAAATTTCTTTTTTTCTTCTCCCCCCCCCCCCCGTTTGACTAGGATTGACACATATACATACATATATATATACATATATATAATTATCCTATATATACTTCTGTTTATTGGTTCTTTCTCTAGATGATGTTTACATTTTCCTCAATAGGTCCTTTGTAGTTAATTTGGGTATTTGTAATAGTGAGAATGACTTGGTTGCTGAAAGTTGTTCTTAAAACAATATTGGTGTTATTGTATAGAAGGTTTTCTTGGCTCTGTTCATTTCATTCTTCATTATTTCATGCAAGTCTTTCCATGTTTTTCTAAAATCATTGATCTCATCATTTCTTATAGCACAGTAGTATTCCATCACAATCGTATACCACAACTTGTTCGGTCATTCCCCAATTGATGGGCATCCCTGCAATTTCCAGTTCTTTGCCACCACAAAAAGAGTTGCTATAAACATTTTATAAATCTGTAAGAATATAAGTCATTCCCCAGAAGACAAATGATCAAAGGTTATGAAGAAACAGTATTCCAATGAAGAAACCAAAACAATTTAAAGTCATATGAAAAAATGCTCCTAATCATTATTGATTTATAGAAATGAAAGGTAAAACAACCTTGAGATATCAGTTTATCCCTACCAGATTGGTTTTAGATAGATAATAGATAGAAGGGGAAACTGACAAATGTTGGAGAGGATGTGGAAAAATGGTGATACTTATTCATTGTTGATGAAATTGTAAAATGACCCAACCATTTTGGAGGGCAATCTGGAATTATTCCCTGAGGTATTAAACTACCTATACCCTTTGAACCAGAAATATCACTACTTCATCTGTTTCCAAAGTTGATTAGGAAAATAGGAAAAGAACCTATATGTTCTAAAATGTAGCTGTTCTCTTTGTGATGGCAAAGAACTGAAATGTCAGCTCCTTGTGACCAGGGATTATTTTGTTCCTTGTACTTGTATCTCCAAAGCAAGTATAGCACCTGGTACAGGACTAACGAATGCATGCTGTTGATTGACTTTATAAGTAATCAGACTACTTTAAAAATCAAGTTGTTTTTCATTCAGTTCAATTTTGCTCAATTCTTCATGACCCCATTTAGAGTTTTCTTGGCAAGGATGCTGGAGTGGTTTGCCATTTCCTTTTCCAGCTCATTTTTACAGATGAGGAAACTGAGGTAAACAGAGTTAAGTGACTTGCCCAGGGTCACAAAGCTAGTATGTCTTAAGGTGGATTAGAACTCTGTTCTTCCTGACTCCAGGCTCTGCACTCTATCCATGTGCCATCTAGCTGCCCATTAAAATCAGGGATCTGTTTTTTAAATGATCTTAGAACTTTCTAGAAGTCATTACTATATTTTTCTTTCTTAATTGTACATCCCTTCTCCCTTACCTCTGCCATAAGTGCTACCTATGTTTCAGGTGTATCTATTTTTATAATTTTTTACATGAAAGTTCTGGGGGAAATGGGATTAATTAGATGAAATTCAGTTTTCCCTAGCTACTAGATATTGAAATAGGCAAATATGGTTTCCACTTGTACTTATTTTTATTTGACATGTTGCTATTTTTAGACCTTTTTTCCCTTATGATTTACATTTGCCAGAAACAAAACCATGCAAATATTTGTAAATTGTCTAGCCCAGTTTCCTAGTGATAGGTTTATTTTACTAAGGCATTTTAGACTTCAAACATTAAGAAGGGTATATGGTAGTTTGATTTTTATTTTTCATAAAGAGCAAATATTTCTAGATATTAGCATTTATCCTGTTAATTCTTCAATTCCCAAATTCAAATCCGAGGCTTTGATATTTAGTTTTAACAGTCTTATGGAGTCAGATCTCTGAAATGAGACAATTTGGGTTAAACTACTGTGTTATATCTTAATGAAGGCTAAGCTAACCCTAAAGATGTGAAGTGGCAATTTCTAGTTATGAAAAAGTCAATTTTAGCATGAAGTCCATATAGACTTGGAGCTTTACAACAATCATTAAAAATGAATAATGAGGAATAAAAATAGAACCTAAGCAAAGGAGCCCTTTTGTGGAAAAGGATAGAAATGAGAGAATTCATTTCTGCCTCTGAAACTGACTAATAATTAACTAAGGAAAAATGGAATACTGCTTTGTCTAGACTTGGACTCATTATTTGTAAACTGAACTTTTAAAACATGTAGTGGGTTTTTAGCTCCACTTTTGTTTCAGAAAAATAAACAAAATTTAGTAAACTGCAAATCTTTTTTTTAACCCCATGTTTGTGGAGACCAAAGAGTGTTTTACTACTTAGCTTTTAAAATGCATAGCCCCATCGATTGTGGGTGTAATAAGGGCAACCACGGTGTCGTCATTACCTTATATCTTCCTTAGCATGAGTGAGCTCAAGTTAACCTATTCGGTCCACTAAAGTCCTGCTTGGTGAGGGGTTGCCCATGGTGGCAACCAACAGGAACCTGTCTTGATGAGAGATTGGGGTTGTAAATTTTTGATGTCTATACAAGCTCCCACCTCTGGCACTCTGGACTTCTGATTGGTGAGCATTCACTTTATCTTGCTTAGACTCCAAACCATCACACCTTTTCCCAGTCTTCTCAGTGTGATGCTGCCTAGTACACACCTTCTTCTCCCCTTCTTCCAACTTTAACTCTGAAGATAGTAAATAAAGTTAACACATTGTAAGCATTTAACAAATTTCTTTTGCTACATATGGTTTAGAATCAGAGTTCTGTGCTACCCAGACAAGATGAAGTATTATAAGAACTGTTTTAAAGTTATGAAGGTACCAAGATGACTAAAAATATTATAGGATATTTCTTTTAAGTCTAATAGACTGTTACAAAGTTTTAAGTTCATTCATCATACCATATATTATATTCAGTATAGTCAAGTCAACAAACATTTATTAAGCCCCTGCTATGGGCATAATTTGCATGCTTTTCTTTCTTTGTTACTCTTTTGTGGAAAATATGAATGTCTTGTGCACTATGCGCTGTCACTTTGCTAAGTACAGAGGATAAAAAGAAAGACATAACAAAGACTTGAAGGAAGCCAGGAGGCAGAGATGAAGAGGGACAGAATTCTAGACATGGGGGATAATCAGTGAAAATACCTTGAATTGACAGATGGAGTGTTGTGTGCAAAGAACAGTAAGGAAGTCAGTGTTATAAGATCATAGAGTATGAGCAAGTGAATAAAGTGTTGGTTGTTGTCCTCTGTTCTCGAAGAGGACCCAAATGACATCACTATGCTAGAGTCAAGTTTCAATGTGTCTGATTGTAGGTAATCAGACCAATACAAGCTCAGAATGCTCTGCCACTGGTCAGGTAAGAATAGTCTGTGCTAACATTTGGGGTGGATACTCTAAATTTGTGCTTCCTGCATTTCTTTTGAGCTGTTTCAATTCTGCTTTGCTCATAGAGCACAGCACCTTCTCTGATGTGGGCATGCCATGCTGAGCAGTCCTGTGCCAGTGTCTCCCATGTCATACAATCAATTCCAAAGTTCTTAAGAGAGACTTTAATGTTCTTGTATTGCTTTTTCTGACCACCATGTGAATGCTTGCCCTGTGTGAGTTCTCCATAAAATAATCTTTTTGGCAAGTGTATTTGCCATTTGAAAAACGTGTCCAGCCTATTGAAGCTGTGCTCTCTGAAGCAAAGTTTGACAGTTTAGTTTGAGTAAGGACCTCAGTGTTTTGTACCTTACCCTGCCAGGTGATCCTCAAATGGATAATTTAAAGATAAGATAATTTAAATGGAAGCGATTCAGTTTTTTGGCACAGCACTGGTAGACTGTCCAGGTTTCATAGGCATTCAACAGAGAGATCAACACAACAATTCTGTAGACCTTTAGTTTGGTAGTTAATCTAATACCTCTTTTCTCCCATACTTCAGAGTCTCCCAAACACTCCTCTGGCAATGTGGGCATCAACCTCATTATTAATGTGTGCATGCCTGGAAAGTACGCTACCAAGTTAAGTGAACTTATCCACAGCATTCAAAACTTCTCCATTTGTTGTAACCAATGGTTCCACATATGGATGGTGTGATGGTGGCTCATGGAGCACCTGTTTTCTTGGTATTGTTAGGCTAAAATTAGCATAAACAACAAAAAAATCAATCCGTACTTTGTTGTATCTCAGCTTCAGAGGCTGCACTGAGTGCATGATCATCCGCAAACAGAAAACCGTGCACCAACATTCCCTCCACTTTGACCTTTTCAAGTTGAAGAATTTACTATCACTGCAGTAACTTACCTTGATGCTGTGTTCATCCTCATTGAAAACATTTGACAACATGGCTGAAAACATCATGCTAAAAAAAGCATGGGAGCAAGCACAAAGCCTTGCTTCACTTCACTGGTGACTGGGAAGGAATGAGAGCATTATCCATTATCTAGAACCAGGACAAGCATGCTTTCATGAAACTGACATATTATGCTGATGAATTTCTTCAGGCAACCAAATTTTGATATAATTTTCCATAAGCCCTCACAATTAACAGCATCAAAGGCCTTGGTCAAATCTATAACCATTGTGTACAGATTTCTGACATTTCTCCTGGAGTTGTTGAGCAGCAAACACTGTATTGATTGTTCCTTGGCCTTTTCTGAAGTCACACTGGCTCTCAGGTAGATGATCATCTTCCAGATGAAGGATCACCCTATTAAGGAGGACTCTGGCAAGAATCTTGCCAGCAGTGACTAAGAGAGAGATACCCCTGTGATTGTCACAGGACAATCTATTTCCTTTATGTTTATAGAGATGGACAAGGGAAGCATCCTTGATCTCCAGGGGGATAAACTCCTCTTGCCATATAACCTGGAAAATTTCAGTCAGCTTTTGTATGAGCAATGTACTCTCTACCTTGTAAATCTCAGCTGGAATGGAATCAACACCAGGTGCTTTGCCACATGAAAGAAACCCAATGGCCCTCAAAACCTCTTCTTCAGTTGGAGCTTCAGCTAGGGAGGGATTGACTTCAACCTGAGGTAAACAGTCAGCAGCCTCAGCATTGATTGATGATGGTGTGTTGAGAACACTATGGAAGTGTTCAACCCATCTCTCTAGGATCATATCCTTATCATTAATCAATGTGACTCCATCAGCACTGAGTAGTTGAGATGCAGGATAGGTCTTTGGCCCATAAATAGCCTTCAGGACGTCATAAAAATGCTTTGGATTGTTACTATCAGCAAACTGAATTTCACCTGCCTTCTTACTGAGCCAAGAATCCTGCATCTCTCTAAGCTTTGCTTGTACTTTACTTTTGATGTAATTAAATGCTGCCTTTTTACAGATGCATGAACTATCCTGCTGGTAAATCCTTTGAAGTTCTCATTTTTCATTTAGCAGCTCCTGAATTTCCCCATCATTTTCATCAAGCCAGTCTTGGTGTTTGTGAGTGTTCTGACTCAGATGAGCAAATATAGCTATACACAAAGTCTATGAAAGCTGCCCACTCCTTTTTTGCTCCACTGTTGCCAACTTTCCTTCCAAGTTAGCAACAAACTGTCCCCTCTCAGAGAAGAGCTCTAATTTGTTGACATTAATTCTTCTGGTAGTCATTTTGCTTTCAGGGTGGCACTTTTGATGAATTCGAATATTTAGCTTGGAATGGATAAGTCTATAATCAGTCCAGCACTCTGCACCAACATTACCTTTGTCACTCTCCCATCCTGTCTGTCTCTTTTCCTTACAATCGCATAGTCTATGCATGAAGTTTTATTACGTTTAGGTAAACAAAAGACAGTGTTGGTGATGAGAAGGTCATGAGATGCACAAGTCTTCAGCAGTAAGTGACCATTGCTGTTGGTGTTTCCAATTCCATTCCTCCCTAGGACTCTCTGCTAAGTCTTATAGTCTAAGCCTACTCTAAGCATTTAAGCCACCCAGAATAATAAGCTTGTCTTCTTTTGGCACATTGATGATAAGGTCTTCAAATTTTTCTAGACCTCATTAGGGTTCATCATGGTGGGAGCCTAGGTACTGATGTTGGTGGCATGATGTTTTCCTGCAAGTGGCAATCTCATTGTCATGAGCCTTTCATTCACTTCTTTTGGCAGGCATACAAGCTTGTTGACTAAATTACTTTTGATTGCAAAACCTACTCCAGCTTCACAGCACTCCCCTTCACTGAGGCCACTCCAGAAAAATGTGTATCCAGCTCCAACTTCAGTAAGCTGGCCTTAATTTGCCAACCTTATTTCACTCAGGGTTGCTATTTGAATTCACTATCTACTGAGTTCTCTTGCAACAAGAGCTGTTTGTCTTTTAGGTCTACTGAATTTTGTGTTGTCCATAAGTGTGCGCATATTCCATGTGCCAGTGGTGAGTGGAATCCTCTTTGCAGATGTTTTTGTACATTTTTTTTAAGTGTGTTTTGACCACAGATTACTTCTGCCACAGTAATCAAGCCAGGCACTCTTTTCTAGCCCCTTTCTCACACCACAGGTGAGCAGTGCGATCCTTAAAAGGCTACTCAGACACCCAGGAAGCTACCAAATCCCAAAACTCCTTTCAGTGAGAAGATGACCCTATGGCCTGAGCCACCTGTGTGCAGGATTGTGACTACAGTTTCCAGTGTACCCACACCTGCTTCTTCATCACTTGCCTATCACCACAGGACTTTGAGATAGGTATAATGGTAAAATGGTGATGTCTTTTGATTCATGCATAAAGTAGGTTTAAGTGAGGCAGAGTTGCACAAAGTTGTCAGCCTCATTGTCTCCTCTAAAGCCATCACAATCCAGTGGGAGGACAGACTAATGATGGTTCAAGATGCAGTGGATGACCTTGGTGTCTTTGATGTCTAACCAAGCTCTAAGCACTCCACAGCACCTGCTTCAGCTGCCTTCATGGCCGTTGGAACAAATTGTTTTGATCTGCTCATTCTTCCAGGGATGTCTTTACATGCTTGGGATAAACATCCCCCTAACTCACCAGGGGATTTGAGACCCCTTGGTTACCCTCAGCCTGTTTTAGCCTTTCTTCTTAAACAGTTTACCAGGGTGTGGCCACTGCACATGCTACAGCTTCTTGGAGCCATAGGTGAGAGTTGGGTGGAACAGGTGGACACCAGGTGGAAAGCAGCCCTGAAAAGGGCTCAGCAGCCAATCAGACCAGAGGTAGTAATCTTCTCTGAACACATCTTACACTGATTAAGGTGTAAGAAGACTGCAAAGGTAGGAAGAGGCCAGGTTATAAAAGGATCTGCAAGCCAAACAGAATATTTTATATTTGGTACTAGAGGTAACAGGAAGCAACTAGAACATATTGAAAAGGAGAGAAGGGGATGTTCCATGATCAGACTTGCACTTTAGGAAGATCACATTGGCAGCTGAGTAGGGGAATGGGAAGAGATTTGAGGCAGGCTATGCTGGTAGTACACGTGTGAGTTATGACAGCCTGCACCCTATGGTAGTGGCAATGTCAGAGGAGAAAAATGTTACATATATATTTTTATATATATGTATGTACACACACATATATATGTATGTGTATATACTATGCATACTATGCAGTTACAAAGATAGAATAAGATTTGGCAACTAATAAATGGAGAGAGGGAGGGAGAAAAGTAGAGGAGATGAGGGGGTCAGAGAGTAATAAATACAGGATGATATGTAGCTTTCAAGCCTGGGTGGCTGGGAAAATGCTGAGACCCTCAACAGTAAGAGGAAAATTATGATAAGGAAATGACTTAGTGGAAGTGATAACTAGTTCAGTTTTGAACATGCTAAGTTTTAAATGGGATGTCAAATTCAGCATGTTCTTTGGCATTTGGAAATGCAAGACAAGGTAGGTGCCATGGAAATTTGGGGGAGGATTGAAATGCTTTGGAAAAGCTTTTCCAAGTGAGTGGGATAATGAATCAATTAGGGAGGTGTAAAAATGGCCTTGCAGTAGTGAAGACTCAGGTGAGATTATGGAACATGATTTTGTAGTGGATCCAGTAAGCATGGTCTCAAAATTTTCTCCAGTCCCATTCAACCCCATGTAAGGAGGAACAAATATAGTGAATGGTCAGAAAAAAACAAAGCAGTCTTTGATGTGAAGTTTATGATCTAGCAAGAAGTTAGGGGACATACACAGGTTAGAAAACACAGGTTAGAAAATAATTAAAAGTGTAAGAGAGGTTGATCAAAAGCAGAGAAACATTAATACTATGCATGTTGGAAATAAAATTTTGAAGTTTTATGGAAGTCTTTTTTGTGTACACTGTTTAGTTTTTATTTTTTAAATAAAGAAATGATATCCTGTGGATAAGCACTTTACTTATAACTAAGTCAATATTAAGTTCACTTTTTTACTTTTTTTAAATTAACTAACATCTGTTTTCTCATGCTCCTACTTCTCAGACTCCCTATTGAAAATGAAAAAAGAAAAACAAAAGTTTTGTTACAAATATGCATAGTCAAGCAAAACGGATTCCTGTAATTGGCCATGCCCAAAAACGTATGTCTTATGTTGCATTTGATCTGAGTCTCTCACCTCTCTTAAATTCATTTTTAAGAAAGGCCTAAGTATAACAAGGAATCAGCAAAAATTAAGAGAGGCAGTTATTTAACAGTAATTTGGTATTGTTGTAAAGAAAGACAAAAGAAGAAAAAAATTTAATTGTACATTAAATTTAATGGGCTAGAATGTAGATTTCAGTGAAAATGTTTCTGAATGAATGTATGTATTAAGTTCAAATTATTTATTTATAAATCCTTAAATTCCCTGTCTTTATTTTTTCTTTAAATAGATTTTTTGAAATCTACTATAGTATTTACATGTGTTTATTTTCTTACATGTCTTACCATCCCATGATCATCTTTGTAGGATCATATCCTGCCCCTTAACTGTTTGTATCATCCAAGGCCCTGGACCCAATATCCAAAGGTTCTGGACATTTTTCTTCTCTCTGTATACTCTCTCACTTGGCAACTTCATCAGTTCTCACACATTTAATTATCATCTCTATATGCAGCTGAACCCTAGGTATGTAAATGAATGAATTATATATACATATATAAATATAATACTATTGAATTATAATTAAATTAATAAATTCAAATAAATAAATGAAATTATATAAAATTAAATATATGAATTATTAAATAAAATTAAATATATGAATTATTAAATATTATTAAATATATTTAATAATTATTAAATAAATGAATTATAATATATTACATACACACACATATATATATACACATATATGCACATAAACTAAGACTGCAGTCTCAGTTATCTTTGACCTTGCTCTCTTCATTCCATATATCTAATAAATTGCCAAATCTTATTTCTGTCCCCACATCTCTTGACTCCATACAGTAACCATTCTAGTTCACGTTGTCTTCACCTCTAGCTTGAACTATTTCAGTCACTTGCCAATAGGTCTCCCTGCCTCAAGTCTCCCCCTTTTCTAATTGATCTCCCACACAGTTACCAAAAAGTGCAGGTCTGATAGTGCCACCCACTACCCAGTAAACCACAGTGACTCTCTTTTGACTTTAGGTTCTACTATAATTTCATCTTTGCCTTTTACTTTTTAATTTCTAGTTTATTGACATTTCTTTTAACACATATAATTATGTAATTTTTAGAAATAAGAATGCATGTATTGAAAGTCCATGTTTACAAAACCTTTTCACTGATAAGGGTGTAGGATCAGTAATATTTTATTGAGAATACTTCACTAAGCCATGCTTCTTCTAAGTACCTTTCATGGTTAAAAATTGTAAAATAGATAGTTCTTGGCTATTGAATTTAATTCAAAGACATCCATTGAGCATCTTCTCTGGGGACTGGGATAAAATAATGGTGGAGATACAAAGATAAAAAACAACAGTTCCTTATAGTTGGGGAAGGGGTTATAACATATGCAGAAATAAAAAATGTTGATTAATTTTGAGAGGGAAAAGGTCTTATAATTGTTTTAAAAATCCAATGAAATGATTCAAACTGACATTTTTTGCTTGAATTATTGAACTGATATAGAATAAGAACATTATTCTTTGAAGTCAATTGATATTTCATTTTGTTAGACTCTGCTTATTTTACACACACACACACACACATACACCCATATATATGCATATGTATGTGTGTATATACATACATATGTGTATACATAAAACTTTGAAACCTAGACTTCAGAAGAGAAAGTATGCTATTTTCTCTGAAGCCTTAAATTTGTCATTCTAGTGTGTAATGTTTAGTATAAATGACCTTTGGCTGAAAAAGTTAAGAAGATGGATTTATTCTGTTCTCTACTCTTATTTCTCATGTTCCTCACCAATATAGTCTCTCTCTTCAAATGTATTCCCCAATCTGATTTTTTTCTTCCATTTTATTTCTCTTTCCTAGTATTGAAACTGCTTGAGCTCAGGAAATATTGATTTTCCCAGCCTTCAGTTAATATTGCACTCTGAGTCTCATCTCTTTTGTTTTCTTTTCTGACTTTTGGAGGAAAAAGTAAATAATTTTGTCACCTGGATGTAAAAGTGGACCAGTTTTATAGAGAGAAATTGGTAACATAGAGTCTTTAATAAACTAAGACTGCTAATAAGACTGCAAAGATTGTTGTTGTTGTGTTTGTCCTGCATTCTGGAAGAGGACCATGACATCAAGATGATGACATAAATTGCACTTGACTTTGATTTGAGCGAGGGAGGCTGTGCAAGGTCACCAACCTCACTTTCTTCTCCTGAGCCATGTGGGTCCAGTGGCCTGATATTCATCAGGATGACTGGAGATGACTCAGGATGCAATGGAAGACCTTAGCTCTTCCAGGGTAAGGTCTTATCACGTTCTCACTTTTGAGTGACACATGCCAATTCAAAGAATGGGCTTCTTTAAGTTACTCAAGGCATGGCCCCTTTAATCCAAAAATAAATAAACGGGAAGGGGAAAACCCTCTGGGTTCCTAGGTAAAAGAGAAACAAGTACTAATAGCCAAAGATAATAGCCCTGATAATAACTTGAAAAGGTAAAAGGGAATTTATTTTAATTATCTTATCATACTCTTGACTTGAGAAGTATGTATTTCGTTTACCCCACTTGTAATATAATACTTTAGAGAGTCAGCTTAGCAGAGGGAATAGAGAGCTGGCCTCTAAAATCAGGAATCGAGTCTTATTTCTGGCTGACTGTGTGACCCTGGGCAAGTGTCTTTATCCTCTCAGTGCCCTAGGCATCTCTCTGACTAGAAGCCACACCTTCACTGGTGAAATTGCAGGTCTAGTGAAAAAAACCAGCAGCAACAATAAAAACCCCAATAATTTGGAAGGAACACATTCCAAGTGGAGAATATATATATTAATCATTAACTCCAAACCCTTTGTGAACAAGTTTTCTGTGAGGATCAAATGATTTATTTGTAAAGTATTTAACATGATGCCCCGCACACAGTAGGTGCTTAACAAATGCTTATTCAGTTTCATTCCATCAGTTGGATAGGGGTCAATGTACTGGCTGTCCCAAAATTCTTGGTGCAGTTGTAGTTAATAATTTCAGAATTACAAGTGCTACAAATGTATGACTTTACTTAATTTCACACTTATTTGATGTTTGACACCTGTGTTGCTAGCCTGGTTGACTAGGAGGATGGTCTTACTCTCTTCTGTGTATTCTACGATCCAGCCATACTTGCTCTCCCTTACAAGCTGCCATTTATCTACAGTTTCTGTTCTTTGAACTGAATGGTCCCCATCTCTAAAATGGCCCCCATTCTTAGCTTTACCTCTTGGGGTCCCTACCTTCCTTTAAGACTCAGCACAAACCCAGTCTTCTGCAGGAGGACTTTCCTATCCTCCTTGGTTGCCAGTCTTGCTCCCTAAAGTGACCTTCCTGTTTGTTTATGCACATGCTGTCTGCTTCATTAGGCTCCTTGATGGCAGGGTTTTCTTCTACTTCTGCGTTTTGCAGAAGTGCTTTTGCACCATGCCTGGTACATGAAAGACACTCAATGGATGCTTACTAGTTGAAAAAAATTGTGTAATTACTTATGAGGGCACAAGGAATATTTTTTACTCTCTCTTGCTCTTAAGAAGAAGGAGAGAGAAGGAAAAGCCTCCATTGGAAAGGGTTTCTAGGAATGTGGGGAAAACCAGGTTTCTGCTTAGACAAGGAAATGCCAAGAGTATTCAGGGAGTTGGAGGAAGTGGGGGGATTTGCTTAAAATATAATGGTGCTTCAATAGGGCCCAGTGGAAAGGCAGGGCCACTGGGGCTATGACCAAGGATACCAAAGTCTAGATGTCACTGGTGCACACGTGCTTAGACTTCTTTAGCAGTGCAGAAGCAATTGAGTGTGGCATCTTGTCAGCAAGAGTCATTGGTTAAAATAGTAAGCTTTTAGGTAGTGTGATTCCTTCTCCACCTACTACCTATCAGTCATACACTGCTTGAACTTAACAACCTGGTTCTGACCTACTTTCTGTACTCTCTCTGTTATATCTTGGAGTTTCCCCCTCCCTCAATTTGATGTGCCTTAAAAAATTGATTTTAGTTAATATTTTGTTCTGCTTACTCTGGGTTCCAGGTATATTATGACTCTGATGGGGAAGAGGATAATCACTTATAAAGCACCTACTGTGTGTCAGGCACTGTGCTAGGGACTTTTTACAGATACCTCAAAACAACTCTGCAAGGAAGATGCAATTATTATTGCCATTTTATACTTAAGGAAACTAAGTCACAAAAAGGTTAAGTGACTTGCCTCAGACCATGCAGCTTGTAAGTGTTGAGGCTGAATTTGATTTCAGGTCTCTCTGATGCCAAGCTTGGCACTCTATCTACAGCTCCACCAGCTACCTGATGGGAAGATTTGCCAAAGAAAGGACCAGAATGGCAGTCAGAGCTTGCTGAATGAAATGACATTTGTATTTGAGGACACAGTAATTATTAGAAGATAACGAACATACTTAAAACTCTTAGCTTTGAGATGATGCTTTTTCAAAATGTTTTTCTAGGAAAATGATTTTTTTAACCTTCTGGCCCTTTCTAAATTGTTGGAAGCTGTGAATTGTTTACTCAAGAATTTTATCTTTGTTTTACTTTTTTATTCTGGGAGTGAAACTTCCCAAAATTGGCAGTATGCAGAGTTGAACAAAACTTAGTAGTGATATTACAGTAATATGTGAATTTATTTTGGATTGGAAATCAAGCCTTCCATCATAAGGTTATATGAGATGACGTGTGTTGTGTATGTGTGTAGTCATTTTCAGTTGTCTGAATCTTTGTGCCCCATTTGGGGTTTTTTTGGCAATGACACTGGAGTGGTTTGCCATTTCCTTCTCCAGCTCATTTTACAGATGAGAAAACTGAGGTACACAGGGTTAAGTGACTTGCCTAGGGTCACACAGCTAGTAAGTGTTGTCGCCTAGCTGCCCACATCATGAGATGATAGCTGTCTTCAAATATTTGAAGGGTGATTTTGTGGAAGAGAGACAGAATTTCTCTTGTTTAGCCACAGAGGGATGGACCAGAAATACCTGGTAGAAGTTGCAGAGAGGTCAATTTAAGCTTGATGTCGAATCAAGAAGAAACTTCCTAACAATTAGGGCATCCAGAAGTGGAATGACCCTCCTCAGAATGTGATGGGCAAGAGTCATCTGCTGGATAGACTACAGTGAAGATTTATGTTGCATATCAGTTGAACTAAATGGATATTGTGATCCCTTACAACTCTCAAAGCCTATGATTCTGTGATCATGATCTGATGTCTCTGAGGACCCACTTTTGCCCTAATATAATCGTGGCTTGCATATTAGACTTTCTGCAACTGTGTGCTTCCAGATTTGTTCTTTCTGCCACACACCTCTCCCCCTCTCACTGACATAAGTCAGAATGCTAGTTCAGGGCTATCTTACCTCCTTACTACTATATCACCTGTCTCTGTCTCTTTTCTCTCCTTCTTCCCATCCCCCCATATGTTCTGTCACCAAACTGATTTCCTTAAAGCACGTCTGTTCATCTCATCCTCATGCAACAAAACCTGAAGTGACTCCTCCTTACTTACTGAATAAAGTCAACTTCCTTAATCTAGCATTGGAGACCCCTGATGATTTGGCCCAAACTTGGATTTCTAGCTATGTCTCCTTTACCTTTTTAAAACAGAGGAAAAATCAGTTTTATTCTTTAAAACAAAGGTCAATTCAAAAATTATTTTTACAGTATTGCGTATATATGTGCCTGGTGTTTTAAGCTTTCATTATTAATACTGAAAAGTCTCAGTGAAAAGCCAACAAATCTTGTAATCTTTCTTTGTATACAACATTCAAGCAGCAACCCTATGGAGTGTATTGTAATGATCTTTGACAGAAGATTGCCCAGCATTGTTTCCAGTTGTGCATGGTATCTAGAGAAGCCCAGATATACCTTTAATTAAATAAGCAAGAAATGGAAAAACACAGAGGTACGGAACAAAGATCATGGGAAACATCTTTATCTTCCAAGGACTTCTTCAGATGTCAGAGTTCTAAGTGATATAAAAAGGCTAAAAGCTTACATTCCACATCTATCCATCCTAGGCTGGTATTGTTGGAGTGGTACAACGTTACTTGGATTAAGGAATTCCGAAGTTCTCTTGATCTGCTTTGCTATTTTACCAATAGAACAAACATTTATTTTTGAGAAGTTTTCCTGAATAATGTAGGTTTGTGGGTCACAGCTGAGTGAGAGGGGAACTTCTTCCTAGGGAGATATTATCTATGACAGTATATTGTTCACTGATACCTTATGTTTCTTCCTGTGGGTTGCTTTCCCGACCTTACTCTATACTTCCCATTTCACGACTTTCCCTAACTCTCTAGAAGTTACTTCTATGAACTAACTGTTTGTGACTTTGACCTCTGGTGTTCTGTTTCAGGTTCAATCTTCCTTTTCTTGATCTGATTCTTTTTACTGCCCTCTTCCTCCAGTCCCCCTGCTCCCCACATTTTTGGGTCCTGTTGATTCTTCCTGACCACTGAAATATGTTCATCTTCATTTAAGGCAAAAAGTAAATCTGTGTTCTTTTAAGTCACCTAAAATAAAAGCTTTTGATAAATGTAGAACTAAGAGTTTGCTTGTAGCCCATGGAGCATGCATGGAGATGTGCCTGGACCTTAGTCACTTCTGATGAAAGGTGCTTTGGCAGTTTGATAAAGGAAGTGCAAATCTACAAGTGGTCCCTGTGTGTTCCCTCCACCCCTGTAGCTGGGGGATATGTTGAACAGAAGACTGAATGAGTAGAGACTCTCACTCAGTGGATATTAGCACATTGCCTAGAGCATAGTAGGTGCTTAAAAATGATTATTGATTGAAAGAGGGGACAAGCCTCTGAGAGATTACTCTTGGATTTCCTGGGGGAGGGAAGGAGAAGAGAGAAATTCTTCCTCCTCAACCCTAGCAGCTATGATATCTGCTCATGTGAAGTGATGATCATGAGATTTGTGGGAGAAGTAGACAAAATGACCCTCCCCAGGTGAAACCCCAGAGGCTGACTTCAACAAGCTTTCAGTGAGTCTCCTCTTCTCCCTTGCCTTAATGTACGTCCCTTAATAAACCTCCTGATGTTGCACCATGAACTTCCCTGACATTTTTGTTTGATTAGATCTTTCTCTCCTTAGTAGCAACCCTACCTCAAGGGATGTTGGTTCCATATTATTCTGTATCAGCCATTCAGGACCAGCTGCTGCTGCCAGTGCTCTTCAGTGTCTCCTTTTGCCCCATAGTAGTACAAAAAGACTTAACTGCTGAAGGTGGAAGATTCCAGAATACTGGGAAATTTCTCTTCTCTGTCCGGTCCAATTTACCAAGACTAGCTCTGCTCAGTCAATAACTCCTTTTTCTGTCTCTTGTAACTAATATACAATTTTCTTCAACAAGAAATCAATTCTCTTTGTTTAACCACCTGTGTTTTATGAATAGTCTTCTTTTGTTTCATACAATATTATTTTGCATAATGTTTAGCTTATGAATGCTTTCCTAAAAATATGTATGTGTATAACCTTGTACAGCAAGCTCATTGTAGATGCCATCCATCTTGGTATCTACTCCACCTAGTTGGAATAAAATGGCTATTTGCTTCACTCTTAATTGACTCCTTTACTACTATTATCTGACCCCAAACTAAAAAACTCAGACTGATAAGTACTGCCCTCTTGGGTCCCCTCCAAATTCCATAGATGGGACTTTGAGTCTTTGGCTCTTTCGGTTTTTGACCCTAGCTGGCCAAATAGCAATCCTGAGGTAGTCTTAACATTGGTGACCACTTGGAGAGACCTGGGAGCATGAAGTGACTTCTCAAACAGCTTCTCAGAGGAGAAGATAGGCATTTCCAAGATGTCAAGGCCAAGCCATGCCCAGGTTTATCAGAAGATGGTGACTTTAAGTAAGTTACTGTGATGGTACAGAGCTGAGTTGAAGGTGAAAATCCTGTCCACTGTGTGTTTCATGTTTTGATATCATCCTTGTGGAGAATAATAGGGGCTATAGGCTTCTGTGAATGCCTTTGAGTGCCTCCTGTTTTCTGCATCTGTTTATAGGTTCCTGTGATTATTTTGGGATGGATTAGTTTGTTTTAAGTAATTGTCAGTGCATGCTAATTAGTCTTTTGTGCTTTGCACATTTACTTTATGATGGAAGAAATAAATAGCTGTCAAATACCAGATTTACTTTGTACATTCAGTACTTTTACAAATGGAACCCTATTAATCTCTTTTGCAGAGGCCCTGAAATGAGCGAAACCTAAACTCTAAGAATTTTTTCCCAGAGTTCCCAGGTAGAGGCATAATAAGCCAGATAGTATAAGAAGAACCTGATTCTCTTTGAGGGTAAAGCTTTTTTGGGAACTGATTATCATCTACCTGAGCCCCTAGCTGGAACACTTTAGTGGGAGAGGGCATACCATACTCCCTGACCAAAAAATTATTTTAAACAAATCTATGATGTAACATGAGTCATCAAGCTGGGAAATAACATTTCCCTCCTCAAAACCAAGGTATGACCACAAATAAATTAGATCAGTTTAAATATGGTTGCTAACAATAGGTTCTTTATATTTGTGTAACCTGGCTCCCACCCAAGATGGAGGACGTTCTAATTCTGTGTGCTGTGAGTGAAAGGAGATGTGACTCTTAATTGTTAGACAGAACACTGAGCTAGATTTTGTGTGTGTGTGGTATAAGGCTATGATGGGCAAACTCAAATAGAAATGGATCCTTGTGGGCAGTGAGTTTAATATCTCTGGTATCATGGATTTCTAGAGTAGAAACTAGAGAGAAACCTGATTCTAGAGACACTCTTGAAAAGGGAAGCTATAGACATGTAGGGAAGCTGGCTTCATAAACACACTCCTAATTTCAAGCTTTCCTTCCTAGAGACTTTTTGAGAGAGAACTTTCCCAGGGGTGAGATCAGGTTCTCTCTTGATTTGATCTGAGGTCTTATTGTGTTTCCATCTGAAGAGCTCATTCATTCTCAACATTCTCTGGTATATTCTAATTTGCATAAGTTCTCTGGTTTCTGATTCAACATTTCCATGGATAAATGGATTTATTTGAGATTTGCCCTTTGTATGACCTTTTGTCTTTGTTGGGAAGGAGCCAAACTGGTGAATGCTAAGGGCTACCATCCCTCTTAAGAGTGATCAAGGAAAATCTTCTTTTGTCTTGAATTTAGATCCCTAGATTAGTCAGATATTTGAGGTGTGGCGGATGTAGTTCTACCTCAGTACTCCACTTAGAGATGGGAGTAAGAGAACCTAGCTTCAGCCACCTTCCCTTGATCTGGTGGAATGTTGGGTGGTACAAGCTTCTGGTATTCCTCTATACTTAGACAATCCATGTGGACATACCTAGCTAACATTTGTAAATCTCATTAAGGCTTAAAGACATTTTTCATGTTAAGGTGAGAGACATCTCTTCTGAACCGCTCATCAACCTGACTCAGTATTGTTATCTCCATAAAAACTGAAGGTCAGAGATGTAGAATCACTTATTCAGGGTCATGCAGCTAGTAAGCTGGCTGTTTCTAAACTCAACATGTCATCTCTGCCTTACAGAATCTTTCTCTTTCTCTTAGGTTTGACTCCAGAGACTTCTGCCTCTCTTCTACCCTTCTGCTTCTGATCTCTCCTTTGACCTTTTCACTCCCTACTTTGTATTAGATTTGCCACTAATTCTCTTGTAACCTGCCTTGCCAGTAGAATGTAAATTCTTTGAAGGCAGAGAACATCTAACACAATGCTTTCCACATAGTATATGTTGAAGTGAGGCGCAGAGCTTAGATTTAAGCTAATTTTTCTAATTCCAAAGTGGAGTGCTCTGTGTAGTACCTCATACTGGCTCATAAATTGGTCATGGAAGCAGTTAAGAGATGTTTTGAACTGTGGTAGCTTTGTTGGAATAAGTGATTAACCACTTAGGAGGACTATTTGGAAGGATGATTTATTTTGATGTATCTGTTGCATTTCTATTTCAAAATGCTGTTACTCATAATCAGACTTAATATAATGAAATTTACATGGACATGAATAAAATAAAGGTCCTAAAAACTTGTTGGTACCAACCTTTAGGGCCTAAAATACCTAAAAGTCTTATATATTGTAAGGTAATGTTTACTATTCTGCTTTCTTTTTAATCATAAAAAAGCATGACACTATGTTAAATATGGTTAGGATAATTATATAGATTCTAAGTATCATACAATATAAGACCTACAAAGAACCTCAAAAGTCATCTAACTCAGTAGTTTTTAGCCAGGGAACTATAAGTGTGTTCTAAAAAATTAGTTGGATCATTGTATTTCGATATAATTTATTTCCTTTATAAACCTATGTATTTTATTTTATGCATTTAACAGTATTGTTCTGAGAAGAGGTCCCAGATTGCCAAAGAGTCCATGACACAAAAATTAAGAATCTCTGAAATCTGCCCCTTCATTTTTCCGATGAAGAAACTAAAGTCTTAGGAAGCTTGGTGACTTGGTTACTGTCATGCCACAAGGGAGTGGCAGAGTCTGAAAAGTAAGTTTTCTGGCTCTAATTTTAGCATTTGTTCCATTATAACACAATGTCCCTGTCTTTGGTCTCTGCCTTTTATCTGTCTTCATAGTCACAATCCTAGCTAGGATCATATTACTTTAGATCCTAAATCAAATCTGGGCACTCTCATTTTTTTTTCTTGTGATTTTGACTAAGGGTTTACACCTGGCTAATTGAACAGTCTCTTAATCTTCAGAAGTCAAGGCCAGTCATCCTAAGCATGTGTGCAAAAGCCTATTTTACTTATTTGATCATTCTTTTCTCATATCCTTAATCTTGGTCGCTATTTGCTTTTTGTACTTGCTGGTTTAAGAACTTGGGTCTTGGGAGTTACGCAGAAATGATGCCTAGTGGGCAGGGTTTCCTTCCTGTTTTCCCTGTTCTAACCCTTTGCCAGCATTAAGGTCTGTAGAGAACAGCTGTAAGATGGTCCTTCTCCATTCCAGAACAGCTTAATAGAACATTCAGAAGTGAAGTAAATATACTATTCAGTAAAGATTTATTTGCTACCAGTCATTTTTACAGTGGCTTTAATGTACTGGATTTGTAGTCAGAGGACTTGTGTTCTAATACCATTTACTGCCTTATAATACATATGTTGCTTTGTCAAGTTACTTCACTTCCCTGGGCCTCAATTTTCTCACCTAGAAAAGAGGAACTTGGAATACACAGCCTCTAAGACTCCCTTCTAGCTCTAAGTGTACTGTCTTATAATCCTATAGTCTTCCAAAACTTTTAATGCAGTTTTAAGCTATTAAAACTTAATGTTATATTTAAAAGTGCACCAAGACTTTGGGGAAATCCTACATAGAATAAACCACAGTTACTAGGCATTATTATAATAACCTGGATAAAAAACTAAGATGTATAAGAACAGATACAGTTGTTTTTTAAACTCATAGGAGACATGATTTAAATGGAGAAAGTGAATGGTTTTTGCTCCTCTTAAGAGTTTTTATTAATATCTTTTTTTCTTATCACATTTCCCCACTGCTGAACCCTCCCTTGTAAAAAAAGAAAAACAGTTAAACCAAACCAGCTAAGAAAATGACCCAATTAGTCAGTGTCTGTAGCATTTTGTCCTATAATCGCTCCCCTGGCAAGAGGAAGGAAATGTATTTGTTTCCTCATCTGTTGTAGTGGACTATGAGTGGTCACTAAAATTAATCTGATGCCTTTTAGTATTGTTCTTGTATTATAGTTATCATCTGTGTTGTTTTCCTGGTCTTCCCATTTAGCTCTGCTATCAGTTCATAAAAATATTTCCTTGTGTCTCTAAATTCTCTGTGTGTATTGGTTTTTTATGGTACAATAATATTCCATTATATCCATATAGTTCTATACTCCAATTTGTTAAGCCAGTCCCTGAAAAATTAGTATTCATTTTTTTTTGGCCATCACAAAAAAAAGGCATATTAGGCATATTTTTAAACATATTGGACTATCTTTGGCTACTCTTATGCTCCTTAGCCTATTAATATCTTAGCCCTTAAATTTTAGTTCTTTGTCCCAGACTAAGCACCTGCTACAAGAACCTAGTCAGCAAGTTGTATATTTTAATGCTTCTTCTAGTAACCATAGTATTGAGAAGCACACAGAAGTAACATAATTTGGTTATGACCCGTTGGTCCTGTGACTAGACTGATTTTCATAGCATTATTCACTTTTCATGTAGCATAACAAACTCTTGGATGACACTGGCTTCCAATGACTAACACTATGGTTTTCTGTTATCATTATCTATAGTATATAAAGTGCCAGTTAGAAAAATGGCTTCTTGATGATAACTAAGTTGACTGTAGGCATCACTTTGCTAACAAAGGTCTGTATAGTCAAAGCTGTGTTTTTTTTCCCCAGTACCAATATATGGGCTGTGAGAGTTGGATTATAAGGAAAGCTGAGTGATGCTTTTGAATTGTGGTGTGGGAGAAGACTTTTGAGAGTCCTTTGGATGTCAAGGAGATCAAATCAGTCAATACTTAAAGAAATTAATTCAGGCTATCTACTGGAAGGTCAAATACTGAAGCTGCTTAAATATTTTTGGCTACATAATGAAAAGATGAAACTCATTGGAAGAGAACTTAATGTTGGGGAATATTGAAGGAAAGGAAAAGGGAATAGCAGAGGATGAAATGGATTGATAGGGTCATGAAAACAGTGACCATGAACTTGGACAAACTTTGAGAGAGAGTGGAGGATAAGAGTGCCTGGCCTTCTATGGTCCATGGGGTCACAAAGAGTTGGACATGACCAAACAACAACAAAAGTTAATTTTTATCTAAAGTATGATTTCATAACTAATAAAATATTTAGTCTGGGAAGGACCTTATTTCTTAGTCTCTTTTGATTTCATACAGTCCAGAAGTTTAAAATACTTGGTCTTGAAACTATCCAGTAGTGCTACAAGTTATTTTTACTTGACTTGCCCCTGCTCTAAGATTCTCTCTGCTTTTGAGCAGGAAGGAGAGAACACTTTACTCTGGGACTTGACACAGAACCTTGATTCCATAGATACACTTTCTTCTCTATTTTTTGGATTCCCCAATTCCAGATGAGTGGAAACATGGAGGGGACTTTGTTAGAGATAGCTTAGATGAACAGTGAGGCCAAAGAAGTAGTTGGGGAAAAGAACTCTTCACAATCTTTGCTGTGAAACCCAGCTAAGATAAATCATCTCTAGAGCACAGGTCAAAATTAGAGACAGAACTGGAAGGAGGACAGCCATCAGATATGGAATAGAACATATCTGTCAGTGTTTCTATAATGCCACTGTGCCATTGGTTATATTGACCCCACATTTGTGCTCATAACACATCAGTACCCAACTTGCCATATGAGGAACTGGAAAGGGAGGTCAGGAAGAGAGACCAGATCTTGTCAAACAGACAATTCACTTTTTGCGGGGCCCGAATGTCATTGTTAATTGAGAGGGTTGGATGAAGTGATCTTTAAAGTCCCTTCTGATTCTAACGCTCTTATGACCCTTTGATTTACTGAGAGGATCCTTTGATTAGGTGACACAGTTTTAATGCCTCTGCAGGAGTAGATTTTCCTTTTTAAAATATGTTATTTTATTGAAGACTTTTGTTTTAAATCAGTCATTTCTGATTATGCTTTTTTCCCCTTCTCTCTATCCCACTCACTTCATCCACACACATTCAATAAGGCCTGGCTTCCCCTTTAAGAAAGTTGCAGTGACTGTATCCAACAGTGTATGCCATTGTTTTTTTCATTCAGCATGCCCCACTTCTCCAAGGAAATGGAGGTATATTTTTTTTTCTCTTTTCAGGGTCAAAGGGTAGTCATTGCATTAATACAGTATTCAGCTTCACTGTAGTTTTTTTTTTGGTTTGTGCTATTGTAGTATATATTATTATATATAGTGGTTACAATAAATGGAGAAGTTTTGAATTTTGTGGATAAGTTCACTTACCTTGGTAGTGTACTTTCCAGAGATGTACACATTGACAGTGAGGTTGACACACACGTTGCCAGAGCTAGCTCCCTGTTTGGAAGGCTCTGAAGAAAAGTATGGGAGAGAAGAGATATTAGACTGACTACCAAACTGAAGGTCTATAGTGCCATTGTGCTGACCTCATTGTTGTATACTTGTGAAATATGGACAGTCTACCAACAACATGCCCGAAAACTGAATCGTTTCCATTTGAACTGTCTTAAGAAGATTCTGAAGATCACCTGACAGGATAAGGTACCAGACACTGAGGTCATTACTTGAACTAAACTGTCAAGCGTTCAAACTATGCTTCAGAGAGCACAACTCCGATGAGCTGGACATGGTGTTTGAATGCAAAATGTATGTTTACCAAAAAGGCTATTTTAATGAGAACTTGCATGGGGCAGGCAATCACATGGTGGTCAGAAGAAACGATACAGGGACACTCTCAAAGTCTCTCTCAAGAACTTTGGATCTGATTATGCAACATGGGAGACAATGGCATAGGACTGCTCAATATGGCATGCCCACATTAGAAGAGTGGTGTGCTCTATGAGCAAAGTAGAATTGAGACAGCACAAAGGAAGCATAGGATGTACAAATTTAGAGTATTCACCCCAAATGTTCACATGAACTATCTGTGCCCATTCTGTGGTGGACCGTTCCAAGCTCATATTGGTCTGATCAGCCACAGTCAGACACATTGAAACTTGAGTTTATCGTGGTGATGTCATTTTGTTCCTCTTTGAGAATGAAGGACAACAACCAGTGTTCTTTTGGTTTGTGTCATTGTAGTATATGTTGTTTCCTTGGTTCTTATTTTGTGTTGTACTAGTTCATAGTAGTCTTCCTATATTTCTCTAAATTCTGCACTCATTATTTCTTGTGATATAGTAATATTATACTGCAGTCGAATACCACAGTCAATTGACAGTTTGTTTCCAGTTTATTGCAATCCAAAAGATGTGTTGCAACAAATATTTCAGTGTTTGAAGCATCTTACTGTCTTCATTGTCCTTGGTATATATACTGAAGAGACGCATAAGTGAGTCCAAGAGTGACAGTAGATTAGTAACATTCACCACATAATTCCAAATGTTTTTTTTTTTCAGATTGATTGTTCCGTTCAGAATTCCACCAAAAGTATAATAGTGTAATTAGTTTTCCTAGCTGGTTTAACATAAACAATTCCATCCTTTGTTATGCTTGACAATTTTCTGGGTAAAACCTGAAAAAAATATTTTAGTTATTATTTCTCTTATTGGTGATTTGGAGAGTGATTGTATTTTCACTGATAACTTGCATTTATTTTTAAATTTTTATGTTTTATTTCTTCCAATAATATGTAAAAATTACAATTTTTAACAGTAATTTTTTTTAAATATTGAATTCCAAATTCTTTTCCTCCCTTTCTTCCCCTTGCTATGAAGTCAAACAATTTGGTATAGATTATACATGTGAAGTAATGCATAACATACATCCATATTATCCATGTTTCAAAAGAAAACACAGAGCACAAAAAAGAAGAAAAAATTTTAAAAGTATGCTTGATCTGCATTCAGACTCCATCAGTTCTTTCTGTGGAGGTGGATAGCATTTTTCATCATAAGTCCTTCAGTTACATTTCTTCTTTAGAAAACTATTTATATCATTTAGTCAGTGATCTACCAGGGAATAGCTTTTGGTATCACATATTTGTCTTTGTTCTCTATATATCATGGATATCAGATTTTAATCAGTGATATTCAATGGAAGAATTTTCCCCGTTTAGAAATTTCCCTTATCTTAGCAGCATTGATTTTGTTTGTGCAAAACTTTGTAACTATTTTCAAAATTATCTTCCCCCCTTTTGGAGATTTGCCTTGTAATATTTCCTCTATCCTTTCTTTATTTAAAAATTCACCTCCTGGTCACATACATCCTTCCGTTCTCTTTTCATTTTTAAACTTGATGTGGTCTTTTATATTTAGGTTATATATCTATTTGGAACTTACTGGGCTGTATGGTATAAAATAGAATGTTTTCCCAAAGTACTTATGTCCTCAGGCTCATTGAACACTGGACCATTGAGATATTGATTATTTCTAGTTCTTTCTTTTCTGGTCTTCTCCACTGACCTGCTTTTCTATATTTTAACCAGTAGCAAATAATTTGGATTATTACTGTTTTAAAATTTGATTCAAAGTCTAAAAGCCTGATTAGCACAATGCCTGGCACATCATAGGTTCTTAATAAATATTTATCGACTGAACGACTCAAAGTTCTGTTCCCTCTTCATTCCTACTTTCCCCCCCATATTTCTCTCAAGGGAAATTTTAGATATTTTGCCAAATGAATGTTATTATTACCCCATCCACATTCTGTAGTACAATAAAGTGACCCAAATAGGTAAATTAAATTAGGTAGTATTTTTGGTATCCTGGTGTGACCCAACCATGAACAATGAATCCAGGAACAGATCTTTGTACTTTCACAAAGAGTAGAAAATGCTAAAAGAATGGAAAAGATTACTAATGGTATAGTTATCAATAAAATAAATAGCAGTTATTGTCCTTTTGACCTACTTTCTTACTTCTATAAAATCTTTATGAAAATAATCCAGATATGTATAACATGTATGCTCTGGCTCACTCTCCCATAGTCAGGGAGCTACATCTCTCCAGGGTTCCAAGGTTACCTTGAGAGGAATTTATTGGGTGTAGGGGAGGAAACTTTTTTCTTTACCGTCATACCCTCAAGTTCCCACTGGCTCTTTCTCCCTGACCAGGGACTGATGACTAACATTCCAGTTTCCTTTAACCATTTAACATGAACTGACTCTAATAAAGCAATATTTACTTCAAATATATTGCAAGAACAAATGTAGAAACATTACCTTTAACACTCCCCTCCCCTTTCCTTTGGAGTTTATTCTCCTCTATATTATCTCAGTTTCTGAAGGATTACAGTCCAAAACAAACTTAGTTCCTGTATAGCACTGGTCTCATCACGCTTGTGTCCAGAAGCAGTTACAAATGTTTACATTTTTTCCATGTTCCCTCCAAGGCACTTCCCATATGTGTCATCATGATTCTCCTGCAAATGAACTTTTTAGCTGCCCCACGTGGACAGGTTGAATTGAATGACCAAGCTGATGGGATGTGTACATGTGCCATATTCATGTTAAATATACATCCAGAGTCTCTTTAATAAAAATAGGTTCAAGGAGCATATAGACTTTCAAAGATGCTTATCTCCAGCAGACCACATCATCAGAGTCATCTAGTTGACTCGCTAAGGCTCGGTAAACATAAGATTCCGCTGGGTTTATTATAGATTACAAAAAGCATTTGATTTGGCAAGTGGCTTTATGGGCTCTTTTCTAGCAAGGTGACTTTCCGTGCACTAATGAGCCCCTTATTCGAGTATATCTCTGTTTTCCATTTTGCTTTATATTAATTATCAGAACTTCAACTTAACAAACACCTGCTATATGGAAAACATTTTATTAGTTACTGGAATTACACAAATAATTGTAATGTTGTGTTGTCAGTTTCAAGTGAAATACAAATCAGGGGGACATAAGCTCAAGAAATGTGTGCTGTTGTCTTTGAAGAGGTCTTATTTAACCTCCAAATGGAAGGATTATTTATGGGAGGTATGATTCTTAAGACTGTTTTCTTTGTTAATGCTTCATTTGGCCTTGAAAGGCTCAGGTTATAGCAAAAACCTGGGTTCAGGATTTCCAGAAAATTGGTGGCTCAGAGAAATTACACAGTCTTGAGCTTTATTGTTAGGTAATTCAGCAAGCAGGCAAGTATACCATGGAAGGATAAACTCATACAGTTTTGTCCTCACATTCAAAAAATTCATCCCAGCAGAAGGCTGCGGGAAAGGTACTGGGGAGGGAAGCCCCTCAGAGTTGGCTTTCAAATGGGAAGATTGTATTCTCTAAAATGGGCTTGATTGGTTGAGGACAGGTAGTTGGTGCCAAGTATTGCTAGTCAGACTCATATCCGATAAAAAGTTCTTGGAGTTCCTTATCCGTACCCAGGCTGAGCTTGGGTGGAAATGGAATTTCTTTATCCAGAAGACAAACTGGTGAGAGCCTCTAGCATTAAGTAAGGTAACAGAAGGAGAATGACTGCAGGGCCTTGTAGTAAGTCAAGAGTTCATCCAGTCAGAAACTGCAAGCCTTATCGAACTGACACAGAGTTTAACACTGGAAAAGTACATCTGCCTGTTTTGCCTATATGCTTACATGAACATTGAAACTACTTAGTCTAAGCGACTCCAGATTAGTCTTATCATTATAATGTGACCATCAAATCATAATCAAACCATAAAATCAAGTACCATAAAATTTATAATTATTAGAATTAGTAAACAAGATACTTTCATACAGCTCTGTAACCTGCCTCCAGGGCCTATCCCGTCAGGTTCTTAGTTGCTCAAATCCACAAAGGCAAAACAGGTCAATAAAGAATTCATGTTGCCCTGATCATGACCCTCCATTATATGTGCAGCTCATTTTGCATGTATATCATGAAAAGACATGGCAAATGCACAGAAAATTGGGCCTGGAATGAAATTGGGAGTCAGAAAACATGGTAGACCACAGCTGGGAAATTGTGCAGTATTTTCAGTTCTATTCTTAATTTTTCTTTCAGTGATACTTTATGATTGGAAATTATGGCATATTTAAAAACTTTAAAACTTGTGGAATGAATGAAAATGGAAAGGGTCCATAATTGTAATTTAAAGAAATGTCATAAGCATAAAGCTGTTACATTTAACCAGCAATGATTTGCACACCAGAAGTGACAACGCAGACATGTATGGGCTGAGTAAGGGATGACAAGTAAGGGGATTTGTACCAAATATTATATTATAATCTGTACAATACCGAAAAATCTGGAGAAGTTTTCTATTATGTTGAATAGAGCAAGGTGGATTTATAAAAGAACATGAGCAAGAGACTTTTTGAGGATAGGGAGAAATGAATTGGCTTTGGTCCCTACTGATAGCAGTTCCCATGCAGATGAGATTATGAATTTGTCATAATATCTTGAGGCAAATGTCCAGCAACTACTTCATAATGTTTATAAATATTAGCAAGCAATATAGGTAGCTACTTTTTTATTTCAGTCAAGTGATCTGTTTCAATTAGAAAGTCATAGCAATATACTCCTAGTAGTTGGTGCAATGGATGGAGCACTTGGCCTGGAGATGTGAAGACTTGAGGTCATCTCTGGCCTCTGACATTTACTAGCTGTATGACCCTAAGCAAATCACTTAACTTAAACCACCTAACTTAAGACACTTAAATCTATCTAACCTCAACTGTAAAATGAGGATGATGACAACCACTCCCTCCCAGGGTTATTGTGAGGATCGAATGAGATGATACACAGAAAGTGCTGTGCAAACCTTAGCCTGCTATATAAATGCTAGCTATTATTTTTATTGTTATTGTCAGAGTTGATGGATGTATTATGTGAATGTGGGTGTTGAACTACTTTTCCTCCTCATTTTTATCTGTTAGAAGAGATGACATGCTGAAAAGAACAAGGGAGTAGGATAGATTTAGAAGTGAAGGAAATATAAAAACCAAGGAAGAAGGTTTGATATAATATTAACTTCAGTCCGATTATGTGGTGTTTTTTTTAAAGAAACATCATAGGAAAAAAGAAACCACATGGCAATAGAACATGGCTTAAAGTCAAAAGAACTGAGTTAAAATTCTGCTGCTGCTTCTTAGTTTGTGTGAGGCCTGGGATAAATTTCTTATCTTCTCTGTTTTCTTAATTTGTAAAAAGAAGATTGGACTAGAATTCTCGACTCGCTTCCCACTCTAAAATATTAAGATCCTATGATCCAATTTAAAAATGTTTATTAAAAACCAATAATCAGCTGTGAGTGAAAGATACACTCTCTTTACTGAAGTTGGTAAATGTATTTGGAAATCAGCTGGAAGTTAAGGATGTCTTTAACTATCAGCTAAATCCTAAGAATGAGAACAGAAATTAGTTTTGACTTAATAATGTACTGAATGTTGATGTCCATTATCTGTTTCTCTCCTTAAAAGAATATGATTATACTAATTCTTAGACTACATTTTTTTTTTTTAGAACAAAAACAAATCTTTAACCCAATGATTCAGAGTAGGCTTTCATTCTTAAACGTCAGGCGCTACAGATGAATATTGAGGCTAAAATGAAAGAAAGGTCTGTCAGGTTAACTGTAACCTTGTAAAACCTATACCAGCTCTGATGTTCAGATGAATTCACAAAACAAATAAAAGCTATACTGATGATAAAGAAGAGAGGCTGCCAAAGAGGGACCTGGGGCAGCGTTTACATTTCTGAGGTATTTGTCTGTTTTTCTGTAATCTTTCAAACATTTTGGGTTAAGTTATTGGATTGTAGAGTACATTATCCTGTTTATATTTTGCATTATAGATTGAAAATTTCATGTGTACAGGAAAACATGATTTATGCCTCTATGCAGAGTCTAGTAGAGTGTTTGGCATGTAATAGTATATGTAACTGCTATTGGAAGGCGGATAAGTGCTAAGACCTGGAGTCAAGAAGACCTAAGTTTGAATCTCACCTCAGACACTTGCTAAGCTTTACGAACCTAGAAAATCGCTTAAACTCTTAGCCTGAGTTTGATAATCTATAAAAGGGGGATGATATAAAACAGGGTTGTAACAAAGCAGGTAACAAGTAAAGCACTTTGCAAACCTTAGAGTGCTATCTAAATTCTGGATATCATCACCATCATCATGATCATTATCATATGCTTATTTTAGAATCAAATCTCCTTGTTTATGTAGTGACCAGTAATTCGTTATATCACCTTGTTCAAGTTAGGTTTTTGGTGCTTTCTGCGCTTCATTTCTCTATTTTGGCCATTTTCTCTGAGTGTCCTCCATGCCTGGAATGCTCCCCCTCTTCATCTCCTCCTGCTGATCTCATTGACTTCTAAGTCTCAACTAAAATCCCATCTTTTACAGGCAGCCTTTCCCAAACCCTCTTAATTCTAGTACTTTCCTACTCTTAATTATTTCCTATTTTTCCTATGTATAGCTTGTTTGTTCATTTTTCTTTTCTTATTATCTCCCATGTTAGACTGTAATCTTCTTGAGGACAGAGAATGTCTTTTGCTATTTTTTTGTATTCCCAGTGCTTAGCACAGTGCCTAACACATAGTGAGTGCTAAATATGTTTATTGATTATTGACTTCACTTTTCTTATCTTGAAAATGAAGCTGTTGGGCTCAGTGATTTCTAGATTTTCTGACAATTCCTTACATTTTATGATCCTATTATTAAGTGACATTAATTTGTTTTTATTAATAATTTTAATGAACATCAGTAGCACTTCCATTTAATGGGAAAGGTGGCGATTGTTCCTCATATTTTTTTTAATTTTCCATGGAAGCAACAGAAACTAAATAAGAACCTCTAAAGGCTGCAAGTCTTATTGACAGGGAAGATAATAAGAACTATATCTTGTAATCTGTAATACATGTAGAATTGTTAGGGCACTGGGTTTGCTTCCAATTCTGGAGCCCAGGAGTTGAATGTCATTGACTGTTCAGGCAAAACAACACAGGCATGATTCTCTTTATACACAGAGTTGAATGGAGCATCTAATCTAAGAATTCAGTTTTGTGGGGAGGGAGAGGGGCAACCAAGTGGGACAGTGGAATTTGATCACAGACACTTTCTAACTTGTGACCCTGGGCAAGTCTTTTAACGTTATTTGCGTTGGTTCTCATCTGTGAAATGAGCTGGAGAAGAAAATGGCAAACCACTCCAGTATCTTTGCCAAGAAAACTCCAAATGGGGTCATGAAGGGTTGGACATGATTGAAATGACTGAACAAGAATAATAAAAGTGTGTGTGTCTGTGTGTCTGTGTGTGTGTCTGTGTGTGTATGTGTGTGTGTGTGAGAGAGAGAGAGAGAGAGAGAGAGAGAGAGAGAGAGAGAGAGAGAGAAAGAGAGAGAGAGATAGCAAAAAGCGTATTCATCCTTCTGAGGTTGCCATGAAAAAAAAATCTGTCTTCAATAACTGATTCATTGCAAAATCCTGGAACATGATTATGAACAGAGAATTAACAGAACATGTTTTCTTAAAATAATATTTTATTCCCCCCCCAATTACATGTAAAAACAGTGTTAACATTCTTTTTTTTATAGTCTAAGTTCCAAACTCTATCCCTCCCTCTGTCCTTTCCCTAAGATGGTAAGCAATCTGACATACGTTGTGATTAGGAATCATGCGAAACATTTCTATGTTAGTCATTTTGTGGAAGAAAATTCAAAAGGAAGGTAGGAAGGAAGAAAGAGAGAGAGAAAGGGAAAGAAAGTAAGTTTTGGTCTATATTCAGACACCATCAGTTATTTCTCTGGAGGTGGATGGCATTTTTCATCATGAATCCTTTGGGATTATCTAGAGTTGTATCATTGAGAATAGTGAGTCATTCACAATTGTTCATCATAAAATATCTCTGTTACTGTGTACAGTGTTCTCCTGGTTCTGCTCAGTTTTCTCTGTAGCAGTTCATGTTCGTTCTTTCCACATTTTTCTGAAATCTTCCTGCAGAGCATTTTGAAGAAAAAAATTATAATTCATTACAATAAGTAGTTATTTAACACCTGTTATGTTCTAGGCTCTGTGCTAGAACTTGAAGAAAACTCATTATTTAGAATTATTTAAATATCATTGATTATCATGTAGAACTCTGTGCAATACTCCCCCCTCCCCCAGTCTAAAAAGCAGTAGTAACCTTTTCGAAACTAATTTTTGAGTATTACAAATCAAGGTAAAGCAGATGGATGGCTCTGAAAGGTCTAGGTGATGTCTTGGTCTTACAGTTCTTTCTGATTTCCTCAGTCCTGGTCTGCCGTTCCTACTTTTTGTTGTAGTTGGAAAGCTTCTGAAGCAGAGACCATTAGCTGTACTGTTAAGTAGGTTGCCAGCCTGTCATTTCAGAAGAAGGAATTTATCTTTAGGCATTTTCCCCTACCTCATTCTTTTTAGTTAAAAGCCCTTAGATTAGATCTCTAAGTGACCTGGTAATCCAAATGCCAGACCAGACACCATCTTCTTAGCTTCCTGTTTATTTCCTCAGATTAATTTTTATGTTCTCTTTTCCTTCACTAAAATGGGCAACAGTGAAGAAAATGCTGCTCCTGTGGTCTTTAGTTATTTATATATATAATAAATATGTATTTATCATACATATAATATGCATGATAAATATATATTTATATGTAACATAAATATATAATAGATATAAACACACATATACATATATACATATAAATATTTATAATCATACTCATCAGCAATTCATTTTAAGTTCCCTCTGACAAGTTCCCTTGTGCCCACTTGTATCACCAGAAGCAGTTATCCATTTTGATAAATCTTGAGAAGTCCTCTGTTATGTCTGAAATATATGCCTCAGGAAGACAACAAAACACCTTGTTGTGGTTATCAGGTTCACAAATAGCTACCTAAGTACTACAAAGCAAAGGAATCAACAAACATTGTCTTTGGTCTTGTATTCTTATCACTTAATATTGTGCTTGCTACGTAGCACTTACTATTTCCTTTGTTTTTTCATTAATTCATTCATTTGGCAACTCTTCTCTTCTTAAATCAGATACTACAGAGCATAGGTACAGTAAAGTCAATACACAGGAGATAAAATCCAAGAAAGGGAATAGTGGTAATACTCATAACCTCAAACATTTGTGCACAAATGCTAAAAGTTTAGATAGCAAGCAAGAAGAATTAGAGATCCAAAACTCAAAGACACAAATTTTACCTGATACATATCACTGAAACCTAGTGGGATAAAACCTATACCTAATAATAATACTAATGATGATGATAATAATAAATTAATGTCTATAACACCTACTACGTGTCAGACACTGTGCTAAGCATTTTTAAAAATATGTCATTTGACCCTCAAAACCACCCTGGGAAGTAGGTGCTATTATTATCTACCCTTTACAGATAAGAAAACGGAGTCAAACTGAAGTTCATTGATTTGCCCAGGGTCACACACTATCTGAGGCCAAATTTAAACTCAGGTCTTCCTGACATCAGGCCCAGAGCTCTATTTACTGTGCCAGTTAGCTTTTTATAGGTGTGGATATCTATACCTTATTCAAAAGAAACGTGATAGAAAAAGGGGGAATGCGCAACATCATTTGTTCACAAAGGTATGCTCACATAAAGAAATCTAGGACCAGAGGGGAGAAACGTGATGGAAGTACTTAAGTGAGAGTAAGTAGAGGGAGAAACAAATGATTTTGCCATTGGAGTATAGACCACCTGGACAGAAAATGGAAACAGATGAGGAGTTTGTGGCAAACAGATCAGAAACATGGAATAAAGAAAGGTTCTGTGATAGAGTAGTGATATGGGACTTGGGTTAACTAGACATCTGCCAGAGCTGGGTTTTTGTGTCAAAAGCATAGCAGCTATCAGCTTCTTCACTTGTCTTAGTGATAATTTCCTTCAGAAGATGGGAGGAACTAAGGAGGGGACATTTAATTCTTCTTTCCATTTTCTGATAACAGAGAAGAGCTGATTGCTGGGGTGGAAATGATGAAAACCCTTAGAGTGGGGTGGGGAGCATCAATCACTACCCAGAATTTGTGTTGGAGGAGAGAAAAATTAGGCATATTCTGACATGGACCCAAGATTTTGAGAAAGTAGATTTCAAAGGGTTCAGAGGAAAACTGGATGTCATCTCTTGGACTAAAATGCTTCAGGAGAAGTCACCCTAGGAGGGATAGGAGATGCTGAAAAATCAAGTTCTGAAGACACAAAAGAAAATGATTCTAATGAAGTAAACTTTTTAAAAATAAAGATGTACAGAAGATGGAAGCGAGGCCAGATAGTAGGTCATGTAAGTATGGTACAGACTTGTAAAAATAGTATCAAAAATAGGAAAACTCAGAAGGAACTAAGACTGTTGAGGAAAACTAAGTATAGTAAAGAGGAAGATTGCTGTCACTTGGTCTACTGTGTATTTGAAAAGAAGGAAGTACTTAGCTGAAGTGGTGATGCCTTTTTTAGCATCCTTATAGTGTAATCATTAGGATCCAGACCAGCTAACCACATTAAGCTGAATCCTTATGATAATGAGTTGCATTGAAGTATTTGCCAAAGAGATATACTACACTTTTCTCACTATGCTTTCTCAACGGAGAGTTTTCCCTCACCCAAGTTGGAAGGAACATGAGACAGTGGGTTAGCTGGGAAATCCCCTCAGTCATTCCTTTGTTGTCAAATTGGAGAAGGAATGAATTAGAGTGCTTTCTTTAAATATATATCTGTATTTCTCTTTCTCTCTCTCTATACATATAGATGCATGTATCTATATATCTATATGTGTATATATATGTGTATCATATTAGTGGCCTCCTATGGGACCAAAAAGGATATGAAATATGCTTTGTTCTATATCATAGTAGCAAAGTATCATATGGGAAGATTCCAGCACAATTTCAACTTAATACATATTCTTTGGACGATTTTTGTTGTTTTATTTTGAGTAAATTCACATAAGCAATGTACTGTCATATTTCACACATGATTTTGTTAACTTATTTGAAAATACTGCTTTTTGTCTTGTAGCATTTACTTTTGGCCAGTTTTGGTGGCAGAACCTCATGAAAACTACGTCAATCAATAAACATCTATTAAACACTTGCTCAGTTCCAGGCACTGTGCTAAGGTCGGAGGGATACAAAGAATGTAGTCAGTCTGTACTATACACTCCAATACAAATAGAAAGAAAGATAATCCCTACCCTCAGGGAGTTTACATCTTAATGGGGAAGATAATACAGAATTTGGCCTTGGTACCTCATTAAGTATAAGTTCTGGGAGGAGCCAACCAGCCAGAGGGAGGGACAGAAGAGGAAGAGGGTACTTCCAAGGTGTGAATTCCAGTGCTAGAGTAATTTTCCAGTTTGAAATGAAAAGGTTTTTGGAATTTGTCAGAAATGTTCAGGGGGAATCTTTTAGGAATAATGAAACTCACTAATTACACTAACTAGGGTCAACTACAGTGAGAAAAATGAGATGTTCTACTGGGCTGTAAGTAAAGTGAATTTTAGTGTAAGGTGGATTTTAGCATGTGTAAAGTCAGTTTTTGTTATTATTTCTTAGAATTCCATTTCCAGGATCCATAGCCATAACAATTTCCTGTTCCCAGGTAATAGACATAAATTCCCACATTTATGTTTCAAAACGTCTCCACCACACTAGTGCAGTTATATAATGATGAATAATATAAACATTCATTGTGGCCGCACAGTGAGATACAGGGATGAGGTGATGTAGACTTGTGAGATTATTGCTGGCAATAGGCCCTCGTTGTCTTTTGCCCTATAAAGCAGATGGGCACTGGTCAGCGAGTGGGGAGCCTTAGGATTGAGTGCACAAGCTGGAATGCTGTGTAAGCCTTGATCAGTCCCCATCAAGGCTTGGGGGGAATCTATGTTTGTTTCAACTGGCCCCCATTGAGGCTTGAGAGGATTTAGGGAAAGCACAATTGAGAGGTAGGGGTTGTTGCCCCCCCTCTTCTCACCAGCCCCTGTGAGAAGGGTGATTAGGGAATGGTGTAGGAGTTTGTGCTCTCATCATCAGCAATGCTCTCCTGAGAAAACTAGACCAGGATAACGTAAGATTGTTAACCCCTTCTTAGTGTCTTTCCTGTCTGACCAGATTGAGTGAAACTGTGCTAGCAGCCCACCGGTGTGCTGTATTTATCTGTCTTACATGATCCTTTTCATTTAAATCAAAATGAAGGTAGGCTTCTATATACACTTGACATATGCAGTAAACTCTGTTACCCAGAATAAATAGGAAATAGGATGGTCTAGTTAAAAGAGAGTGACTTCAACTAGCTGTATCTACATCAACTTCTCTCTGTCTCTAAACTCTAATATATTGTGTGAATTTGAAGAGTTCATATTTTTTTTTATACAGGTAAGAGGGAGACTCTAAAGCATCCTGAGCTGGGGAGAGACACGGTCAGAAATGTGCTTTAGGAATGTCTCTTTGGCATCTGCATGGAGGATGAATTAGAGAGGGGGAGAGAACTGAGTCAAGATCAATGCCATTGCAGTAGTCCAGCCAATTATTGTAATAATATCATTAGACCATTTATAAATGAAGAAACTGAGACTCTGAGAAGTGACACAGAGCTTGTACGTTCCTGAACTAAGCTTAAACCCAGAACTCCTTGTCTGCTGTTCCATGCTGTGTACTCTGGTGATGTTTTTATTCTGGATTTTGATCATCAGGATTCACTTCTATTTTGTCAAAGATTCCACTAGAATTGATTAGGTGATCACAATACATTTTCTAATATTTCATTCTAATATTTGGGGAATCAGTATGTGTGGAGGTGAAGGTGAAGTTCAAAATAATCACTTCAGGTTTCGGATTAAGAATGATTTTATCCCACTGGGCTGACACAGCTGTCTGGATGCCTGGTCTTACCCTGAGCCTTCAGGGTTGCGGATGAGCTAAATCTAAATATAGGATAGGAATGCAGTGATTCTGCAGGGGTCCCTGGGTTCCCTGGGGTCATAAATATTATTAACTTCTCATCACCAGTTGGTAGACAGCTAGTGAAAAGGAGTCTTTCTGGATGCAGTCATGGGTAGAGAATGATGGGACAGGGACTCTGTAGTAGAATATGGAAGAAATGGGCACAGAGAGATGAGCGTGGAGAAGAAAGAAATACATGTTTTATTTATTCCAATAGCTTTTATTCATTACTTATTGATCCAATTAGTGTTTAACTTCTAATTTTCCTAAAAGGTATTTATTTACTTTTTAAAGTATACTAGTTCATCCAATGTCTTGGAATTTCCAAAGAGTATGATCTGATAATAGGTTATCAAAAACATTGAATTGGTTTCTTCTGCTAATGCTACCAAATAGAGGGTGATTTAACAGAGCACTTATGACATCCTACGCTATAAGCCATAAGCAATTGCATTTAGACCATTTTATTTTTTCTCCCTGGTGAACTTAGAGTTAATAACTTTCAATCAGTGGTAAGATTTTTTATACATACATACATACATTTTACAAATGTGTGTATATATATATATATATGCTTGTATTTTTACTTTGTTATAAAGACATTTATTGTACATAGGTTAATAGGAGTCACCTAGGGAATAATGATAATGATAATGATAATAGCTAGCAATGCACTTTATTCTCACAGAAGTTAAGTGATTTGCCCAGGATTATACAGTTAGTATCTCAGGTAGAATTTGAACTCAGGTCTTCTGGATTCTAGGTTCCACACTTCCAGGATAAAACACGAACTCTGTTCTTTAACATTTAAAGCCCTACATAGTCTGATTTTGATTGACTTTTCTAGCTTAATTTCACATTACTCCCTATCAAACATTCTAGATTCTAGCCAAATTAGTATACTTATTGTCTTCCATTGTGTTTGTTCTTCATTGCCAAGAAGACCATGCCACCAGAGAAATGATGACATGACTTGCACTTGACTTTGTTTTGAGTGAGGGAGGGCTGTGCAGGTCACCAGCCTCACTTCTCCTCCAGAGCCATCTGAATCCAGTGACCAGATATTCCTCAGGATGACTGGAGATGGCCTAGGATGCACTGGGAGACCTTGGGCCCTTTAGGCCATAAAGGCCACTGTATGTCATATCTTTGTGCATTGGCAAAAAGTGTTCCCCACGCTTGGTATGTACACCCTTCCCACCTCCATCTCCACTTAGCTTCATGGCTCATATCAAGTGCCATCTTCTCTGTGAGCCCTTTTTATTTCATTGTTTATGTTGTCTGTATTTGTATTTGCTAAACTATACATGAGTGAATAGAGTGCCAGGCCTGGATTCAGGAGAACTCATCTTCCTGAGTTCAAATCTGACCTCAGATACTTACTAGCTGTGTGAGCCTGGTCAAGTCACTTAAGCCTGTTTGTCTCAGTTTTCTCATCTGTAAAATAAACTGGAGAAGGGAATGGTGAACCACTCCAGTATCTTTGCCAAGAAAACCCCAAATGGGATCTCAAAGAGTTGGACATGACTGAAATAATTCAACAACAACAGATTATCTTCACGAAGTCACTGAAAGGATGTTTAAGTACCTGGAAGAAACTGCCTCCTAGTTTTATATAGTGATGCCAAAGGAAAGGAAAATCTTCAGAGATCTTATACCACTGAGCAAGGATGGGATGTCAAGCTATTTAATGATTTTAGGCTATCATAGGTATCAACACATTCAGGCACAGACTTCTCTGTGATAATTTTACACTTAATGTATTTTGCTTGGAGAAGACTAATGGATTTGTCCTTTTTGCCTTTGTCCATTGGTCAGTTGTGACTTCTGAATTGAAGCTTGAGGCTTTTAGTCTCTGTCTTTCTTTGGCTTTCAATAAGAATTTTATACTTATTGAATCTAAATAATATTTTGATGTTGTTGGAGAAAAATTCCACTAGACGAAAGAGCTAATTAATGTGGTTTCTGATGGAGCTTTACAATTTAATGTAATCTATGTACAGGAAATGATTTAATAAGATATTTTTGGTCAACCTTCTTTAAAAGTCACACATAGTTCTTTTAGGAGAGAGTATAATGTATTTAAGGCTAGGACAGAGCCATAATGGAATCAAACTGCCCTCCTGAGAAATGTCATGTTTTATATTAATTGTTCCTTACCTAATTTTATTGGTGAAATAATTTAAATAGAAATTTGTCTTACAGGTTGGCATCAAATGCTTAGTATTCTCATTATGCTTGGGTCTGTATATGAGTGGATGTGGAGCTATGTTAAAGGCTTTAAGATAATCAAGAAATATTAATGTTACAATATTTTGGGATAACTTGTGCAATAATTGCTAAATCTGTAATAAGTGTGTCTTTACATTTCTGGGACATTTTGGCAACCGCTTGTTCTCTTCAACTGGTATATTTTATTCATGTAAGTACTAAAAAGATTTTTTTTATGACATAAGCTGTGAATATATTGGATAAAACACATAATGTGTAATTGATCCGTATTTGGGGGAGTCACTTGTGTTTTCTTCTTTTGGTGTGCTGGCTTTAGAGTGAGCAAGTCGTTGTGTAGTCACTTTTCAGCTGTGTATGACTTTTTATGACCTCTTTTTTCAGGTTTTCTTGGCAAAGAAACTGGAGTGGTTTACTATTTCCTATTCTAACTCATTTTACAGATGAAGAAACCTAGGCAAAGTTAAATGACTTACCCAGGATTACACAGTTGTAAGTGTCTAAAGCTGGTTTTGAACTTAGTTCTTCCTGACCCCAGGCCCATCACTCTATCTATTTACTATACCATCTAGCTGACCCAGAGTCAGAAGGTCTTGGCTTCAACCTGCACCTTGTATCTGTCTGACCTTGAGCAAATCAGTTCTCTTTCTGGTTCTCTGTTGACCTAGATGGCCTCTGATATTTCTTCTAAACCTTGATCTATGATATAGTACCATGATCCTACCTTTTTTTTGCAGAGTATGGCATCAGATTTGTGGCTGAAAGGAAGCTGGTAAGTTGTTCTGCATTAATTCATGTGCTACTATGAAGCAGTTGAGCCAACAAATATAGATCTTAGCTGACTCCCCACCTCCACCTCTTCTTTTCAGTTTTACCGAGAAGCTAGTGATTGTCACCTCTGCTGATATAATAACTTTTCTGTTGTTTATCATGTTAATGCCACTAGGGCAGCAGATTCCTGATTTTTGTTTACTCCAACTTTCATTTTCATTGTGCTGAACTTCCTACGACCATAGAGACAGTAAGAAAATTTCCACATTTTCTTAAAAGGTTTCAAGGACTCTCTTTTTTTACTCTAATTTTCTTTGCTTCCTAAATCCCTGTAGTTAAGTTTTTGGAATAGCTCGTTAAATTCTTTACATGCCTTTGACTCTAAATAATGCATTAACCTTTCCACTTTGTTTTCCATTGCTGATAAATCTAGAAATTTTAATTTGGCTAGGTGGCGCAGTGGACTGAGTCTTGGGCCTGGAGTTAGGAAGGCCTTAGTTAAAATTCAGCCTTAGACACTTGCTAGCTGTGTGACCCTACACAAGTCATTTAAGTCTGCCTTAGTTTCCCCAATTGGAAAATCGAGTAATAATATCATCTACTTACCATTGTTGTTGAGAGAATTGAATAGATAGTATTTGTAAAGTGATTAGAACAGTGCCTGGCTCATAATAAATGCTTATATAGACACACACACACACACACACACACACACACTGTTGTGTTTGTTTCATTTCTTTTAATTGGGCAGTATGGTTCAAATTTTCTGCTATGTATTACGACTAGAAATTGTAATTTTCCAATGCATTTTGTCAGTTTTGATTGAAAAATCTTAATTGAGTCTTGTAAGTATATCTTAATCAAATGTCCTAGTATATTTGGTTTTCTTGTATTATAGAGGTCTTCTTTCAGGGGAGCTTGCAACAACACCATTATTGATTGAGTTCAGCTTTTTTCCTTCTCTAAAAACCTGTTCTCCAAAACATTTCCCTTTCAAATGAATTTCTGTCTTTTCTAATAAAGTGTGTTTACAAACCTTCAGAGTCTTTGGCCTTCGTTCCTCAAACTACGATCCCATTTATGTCATGTAGCTTAGTATAAAGCTAAAAGCTTTTGGCGATTCATCTTACCAGGAACTTCCCTGCCTTTTTCATATGTGGGACGTCTAGAGCACAGTCTCCGTGCCTACATACATAACACAACTAACTTTCTTTCTTGCTGCCCCTTTCTCACCTTCAGTTCTTCTTTCTTACTTTCTCTACTGTTTTTGGTTTTTGCTTCTCTCTTTGCATTTTCTTTTCCTTTCCCTTTTTCTTTTCTTCCCCTTTTATTCTTTTCTCCTTCCCTCCCCCTTCCCTCTCTTCCCTTCACCTCTCCATCTCTCTCTCTTTTCTCACTTTCTTCTCACTTTCCTTCATCTTTTCTCTCTCCTCTTCTTGTTTCTTTTTGCCCTCTCGTCCTTTCTCTTTCTCCTTGCCCCTCCTCTTATATACTTCTTTTAAGGTAGTCAGGCAACAGAAATACAATAGCCAATGAACATTTCTTTTGGTCAGTCATTCAACGCACATCTAAGCACACAGTAAATGACAGGCACTGTGCTAATAAGCATGAGGATACAATGAAAGCAAAATCCATTCATACATCCAATGAGCTCACATTCTATTGGGGATAATGTCTATGCAACTAGGTACATTTAAGACATATGCAGAATAGATGGGAGGTCATTTGAGAGGAAAGGGAGCTGAGGTCAGTCTTAATGGAAGCTAGGAAAACTTAGAAGGAGAATAAGGGGGCAGAATGTTTCAGTCATGGGAGATAGCCAGTACAAAGGAATTTGAAAATAGACTTCTGTATGCAAGGAATTGCAGATAGTCCTTTGTATCTGGAAGAGGGCAGATAGGAAGGACTTTAATGTCGTACTGAGGAGTTTATATTTGATAGAGAATAACAGAGAGCCTTTGGAGCTCATTGAACACGGAAGTGACATGGTCAGACCTACACTTCATAAAAATCATCTTGGTAGCCAAGGGGAGAATAGATTGCAGTGAGCAGAGCCTTGAGGTAGGGAGGCTGATTCACAGGCTAACACAATAGCTTGGGTAAACCAGGGTGGTGACTGTGGGAATGGAAAGAAAGAGATGTAGACTAGAGATGTTGTGAAAGGAGAAATGATGAGGTTTGATGACAGATTGGATATGTGAAGTAAGAGGTAAAGGATGATGCTGAGGTTGGGAGCCTGGCTGCCTGGGATCTCATAGTGTTCTTGACCTTATCAGCAAAGTTCAAAATGGGAGTGAGTTTATGAGGAAAGATGACAAGTTCTGCTTTGGACATGTTGATATCAAGATGCCTGGAGAACATCCAATTCAAGATGTCCAAAAATTAATTGAGGATATGGGATGGTGGTTAGGAGAGAGATTAGGGATGGCTATATAGACTCTTCATAGAGATGATTATTTAACCCACAGGAACTGATGTGATCATCAAGTGAAATGGTATTAGAGGTGGCCTTGAAGCCACACTTTCTTAGTTCAGCTGTCATTAGGTAAATTAATCTACCTAAAGTCACATCTGGGTCCTTCCTAGATTTCCAGTCTTCTTATACATTACTCATCCCCACATATTCTTTGATCCAGTGACACTGGGTCCCCTTGCTGCTCCTGGAACAAGACACTTCATGTCCTGACTGAATTTTCACTCACTGTCCTTCTTGCCTGGAATTCTCTCCATCTCCATTTCTGCCTTCTGACTACCCTGGCTGCTTTCAAGTCTCAACTAAATTCCCACCTTCTAAAAGAGACCTTGCCTAATCTTCCTTCATGCTACTCCTTTTCCTCTATTGATTATCCCCAGTTTATTTTCATATATATATATATATATACACACACACACACATATATGTACTTATATATGTATATATATATATAATTTGTTCATAGCTTTTTTATGCTATATCCTCTTTTAGACTATGAGCTCTCTGAGACAGGGGTTGTCTTTTGCTTTTCTTTGTATCCTTAGCACTCAGCACAGTGCCTGGCACCTATTAGATAAATAGTGAAACTATGTCATGCTTAAAGGCACCATTAAACAATACCATTATTAGATATAGATGTATCAAATGGCATAGCACCTAAATCAGTAAGTCATAGATAGGTTAGATGTCAGAGTGAAGTCCTGCACAAATGAAATAACAGGTCCTTGACATATCTTAATTAAATTATCAAAGGTGTATTGTAGTGGGTAGGGCAATATAGTCATTTATTGCTATACCACAACATAGACATTCCCCAAAAGCACTGAACTGTGCGAAAACAGTAATAAGTAGTTAGCAATTATTTAGTGCTTACTCTGTGCCAGGCACTGTGCTAAAAATTTTACAAATACCATCTCATTTAATCCTCCCAACAACCCCAAGAAGTAGATGAAGAAACTGAGGTAAGCAGAGGTTAAGTAACCTGCTCCAAGTCACATAGTTGGAATCTAAGGTGGGATTTGAACACGTCTTCCTGCCTCCAGGCCTGACACTCCATCTGTTGAACCATCTATCTGCCTAATCACGAAATGAAAACCACAGAGATTATGGGGGGAAATGGGGTTTAGGGACACAATGCTCACCAACTTTGTCAGTGACACATAAAAGGAAAAGGAAGCTAATAAAAATGGTAGAACTGTTTTACACATGATGAATGATTATTACGATAAATAGTGACTATATCCACTCTCTCAGGCTGCTACTTTTAATTTATGGACGAAAACAAACATTTCCATAACGTAATATTTTTTAAAAAGTGATTGCATGTGAAATGGAAAATTTGTTATGTCCAACTTGCTGTTTCTTTTAAATATATAATAAAGAAACAATATTCATTTCTCTTTTATTTTTTACCTTTTTTCTCCCCCCACCCTAGAGATGGCTACCATTAAACACAAATATATATATACATACATACATAGATACCCACAACACACACATACATACTAATCTTCTGTTTATCAGTTCCTTCTCTGGTTACATTTCCTTTGTCATTAATTTGTATATGTTTGTGTGTATACACACATATATGATAGTCAAAATGCTCAAAGCTGTCCTTAAAACAACATCATTGTTCCTGCAATATTCTCCTAGTTCTGCTCATTTCACTCTTCATTATTTCATGCAAGTCTAATCCATGTTTTTCCTCAGACCATCGAGCTCACCATTTCGTATAGCACAGTAGTATTTCATTCTTGATATAAACATTCTTCCTTTTGTATTCAGTAGAAACTTTTGAACTGGTTCTATGACATATTCTCCTTGTCAGTGTTATGGTATCTGAGAAGAAATGGTAATGGAATCAATCCTGGACAAAGAAGAGTCTGAAGGTAGAGTAGGAAGAAACAGAAAGAGGACCCTTCCAGGTACTGGACTTAGGCTGAGGCTTCAGCAGCTGGGGAAAGTGAAAGTGAGGCAATGGATGCCGCACACCACCGCAAATATAGCGCCATACTTCAACCTTAGTATGCATTGTAGAAGACCTGTAGAAAACGAAAACCGTGGAAATAAAATTCCTAGTGCCCCCCAAAATGAATTCTTAGATACTCAGAATATTAGTCATGTAATGGTTTTCATATGTATGCATGCCATTCCAGTGCCCCATGATGTAATAAGATGTTAGGTACAGTAGGGTCTAGTCACTGCAGACATTCTAAAATATAATCACCCCCACAGTGTCACACTTTGAGCCTCACACTTCTCACTTAGGTCTGTGAGACACCCCGCTGCTCTCTGTGGACTGCTCCTCCAACCTGTTCTCAGACTAATAAATGTAAGTTCCAAGATCGGGACCACCACCACATAGTTAAATTGAAATTTCAAACCCTCTCAAAGTCCTAGGGGTGGTAACCCTACTGAGGGGAAATATACCTCCCTTATTCACCACTGGCTTCTGAGCCCTCATCCAATGTGTTTTCTATCTAAACATCCAGGATTTGCAATGATTTTTGGATATTAAACATAATCATTTATTTAATAAGAGAAAGGAAATAATAATGTAATAGATACTAATATATTAAAGCAAATACCTAAATAATAAATACATCCCAATACATACATACACCTATGCCACAGTCATCCACCCATCCGTGCTCTAGCTATGTGGTATATGTGATGGGCATACACTTACAGGAACCTAGTAGGGAAGACACATAAAGGAGAAAGACTCATGCTTAGTTTAAGGTGTTCTCTTTTGTGATGTTGTGTCCATTGCATATATTATCTTGGTTCTTCTTATTTGCTTTCAGTTCATGAACAAAGTTTTCCTAATTTTTAATCAATAAGAACGGGAAATAGGAGCATGTTTCTTACTGGTCTGTCTTCCTCCCCTGCACCCCAAATACATGTAGGGAGGAAAAAACTATTCCTATTAGGAAAATAAAACAAAATAAAACTGCCCCAAACAGATTTTCATGTACAAGTCTCCCTTCTTTGTCTTTGTATATTGAAATATTTGTATTTATTGTTGTAAAAAGACCCCTGGATGATACCCGGGATGGTGATTCTGGTAGTTAAAAAACCAGGTGTCCCTGGGATTGATTTTTTTTTTGATACTTATGTCTCCTTTAGACAGGTGGAGACCCAGATAAATCATCCAATAAATGTGAGCGTTGAATTTCCCTGAGGGGGTTCTATTACATCTTGGGGTCCATTGTAGTAGCACTTAAGACTTTGAAAAACTGGCATCACTTAGTGGTTATTTTATCCCTATACTTATTTTCAGGAACCCTCAAAATATTTCAAAATATAATATTAAGAAAGAAAAAAATAAAGTATACTCCTCCAGAGCTCTATTTCAGTCATGGATTACACCAAGTCTCAGTGATACCTATGATCTCAGCTTTGACTCCTGAGTATCCTATAAGACATCTATTTCCTCTTACTTATTTACTAAAATTTCAGTGGTTGTGTGTAGACATTTGGACTTTGGGTTTTGCTGCTAATACTTTTCTTGCATTTTGTCTCTTTTGGGTGTCTCAGCTACTATTTTCTTCCTTAATCATAGTTGATCTCTATAGTCTGTAGTTTGATGGATATGCATAGACAGTTTTCTCCCTCCCCTAATCTTTTTATGTTAAAAGCTTAATTTGATTACATTTGTAAGATACAAGTCAAATACAGTCCTATTAGCTTTTTTGTTAGATGTACTCCATCCCTGGTCAGGAATTTGTCATACCTATATTTTAAACTGTCATGTAGAAGTCTAAAAGTTAATATCAAAAGAGAAATTTGGGGAATGAGACTGTTACTTAGATGAAGGGAAATCTTATAGGCACATATATTTTAACAACCGTGAAACAAGTTAGCCTTTCCATTGATTTTGTCCTTAATTCTTGTCATTCAGGGCTCAGACAGAAGATTCAGAAATCCAGCCTGTCATTTTCACCTTTTCTTTGTAGAAACTATTAAAAAGGAGAAGTAGAAACTATAAATTGCAACTTCTGTCAAAGATAGGCTGGAAATTTTCAGTGCCTTGACCTTCTAAAAGTCTAATACTTTAACGAGGGTGTTTCTCTTCCTGAGAGTTTTTTCCGGTATTTTCAAAATGTTGTCTCTTTGCCATGTAGACACTAATGCTGAGACACCTTTTAAAGGCAGAGTGGTCATAAATAATTGTTGTTTAGCTGTTTCAGTTATGCTCAACTCTCATGACCCCATTTGGGGTTTTCTTGGCAAAGATACTGGAGTGGTTTGCCATTTCCTTCTCCAGTTCATTTTATAGATGAGAAACTGAGGCAGACAGGTTAAGTGCCTGCCTGGGGTCACACAGTTAGTGTCTGAAGCCAAATTAGAAGTCACAATGATGTCTTCCTGATTTCAGGCTTGGCACGCTATCTACTGCCTCACCTAGCTGCCCAATGATGCTAGATATGGTAATAAATCATGTAAGTGAGCATGCTTCTGTGGGCATAGGATATGAAAGAGAAAGTTTGTTGGATAAGTGAGAATTTGGATTTATATTAGTAGTAAAAAGAAGGCATTATACTTCCTCAGATTCATGATACCCATTCTAAGACTTGATGAATCATTCTGAAACTGCTAAGTATAATAGAAAAAAGAAAACTTTTGGTCTCATGGGGTTTGCTTTTAGCCTCCTCCCATCTCCCTCACCTTCCTCCCACCCCTTCATGGCTCATTTTGTTTTGCTAGAAGGAACTCTGCTCTTCTGAAGTAGGGTAGGGGCGGGGAAAGGTTGACTGAAATATTTCCATACACACATAAAATCCTTATTCCATTTTGCTTAGGAAAGGAAGGGGAAGAGGAAAAGAAGCAGGAGTAGGCAAATAGGGGAGTAGATAAGAAAAACAGAAGCAAAGGTGAGAGGCATGTTCTTATTTGCTCTGTGTCCATTACCAAGTGGTGGAAGCAGCATGAAAACCGTTCTTTTCCATTTCTTCCACATTATCCTCAGATTCCATTCCAGCCCTAAAGTCCTTAAAGTAAGAGACTTTAATTCAAAAGAAAAACAAAACCCCAAAGTTCTAGTTTGGATTTTTTCTTTTTCTTCAATTTTATTTGAAGTTGGACTGTCCATCTTTTATTTGGATATTTAAAATGACTTTAGCAGCCACTTCACAATAATGTCATATAATACTTCAGAAAAGGACTTCATGCAGTTTATCATGGAAGCTGTATTATAAGATAAATTTTAAGATCTGTGACAGCCGTGAAAATGTCTGATCTCACCAGTAAACCCATAGCTTCTATTAAGTGTCACAGCTGTAGTGAAAGCTCAGTAAATTATGTGTGACAATGATAAAACTTCACTAATTCTAGCCCCATAACCTCCCAATCTCCCTGAATGAAGCTATTTCATATATTTTACAGGAAGAAGTTTGATTCTATCTCATTTAATAAGAGTAGTAACTGGCATCTATGTAACACTTTAAGGTTTGTTAAATGTTTAACATTTATTCTCATTTGAACCTCATAACTACCCTATATTACATAGGTATTATTATTTTCTCCACGTTATAGTTGAGGACTTAAATCTGAGACCATTTAAGTGAATTTCCCAGTCACACAGCTAGCGTCAGAGCCAAAATTTGACCTCAGATCTTTCCCACTCCATGTCCAGCACTCCATCTACTGTGTCACCTAGGAAGAAGACTCAGAGAAGGACCCTGAATTTGCCAGTGGGGCAGTCACTAAAGATTTCTGGGAGGTTGCTGCAGATTTGAGGAGTGAGATGAGGAAGCAGAATCTGTGAGTTTAGACTATCCTTTCTGGAAATCTTATAGTAAAAGGAAAATGAGAGAGGAGGAAAGCTTAAGGGGGCAGGAGGATTTAAGTGTTCTATAAATAAAAATTCTGTTATCAGGCTAAAAGTCAGAAGACCCATATTTCTTGCTTTATTTTCTCATAAAGGGTCTTTTTGCTCTAAGTTTTAAGTAGCACTTAGGATGAAACTCTTTTGAGTTATGATGGCTCATCTCTCTAATCATAGGCTTTTTTAGATGGAAGGGGTATTAGAGGTTATCTCATCCAACCCTCTCATTTAGCAGATGAAGAACTAAGACCTGAAGGGGTTTTATGACTTTCCCATTATCACCCAAGTAGTGTGTTCAATCCCCCTTGTTTTGCAGATGAGAAAACTAGATCTAGAGTGGTCAAGTGACTTACTCAAAGTTATTCAATGGAAAGAACACTGGAGTAATTGTCAGGAGATCTGAGTTGTTGGCCTGGATCTTGTACAAACAAACAGTGTGATCTTGGGCAATTGACTTGACATCTGAGCCTCAGTTTTCTCATCTGTAAAGTGGAAAGTTTGTATTAGATAATTGATAAGGTCCCATTCAACTTGAAGATTCTATGACTCCATGACTTTAGAGAGATATTCTGCTTGCAAGTATACCTGACATAATTTGCAGGGAACAATGCTACAAACATATTGATAGGTTTTATTTTTCAACTAATTAGGAAAATATTTGCTAGGCCTAGTTCACACAGTGGAATTTCAGAAATGTTGTGAAATTATCCCAGTTCCTAGGGAATTGGTAGCAGGTTAAAGTGTGATAATATTTTAGTTTATATGATAGAATTGTGTTCATTACAGTTTGGCTATTTGATGACTGAATAGATCTAATATAACTAATCAATCATGTAACAAGTGAAAAGCCTAAAAATAAGTGAATGCATGTAAAGTTTTAACTTTACAGTGCCAATTATAAAGAGGTATATTAGAGATTTCTACAGTGCTTGCTTTTGCAACTGATAAAGAATAACTACTGGATTTCCTCCATTTCATAAGCCAGAGTGTCAAGGAAGGAAGAAACAAGACTCAAGTATATTTTAAGTGATTCTGATATATGAAAATATGGACTTACAAAATAACTAAATTGGGGAGTAATTGTACATTTAATAGAGTTTCACTTCAAAGGTCTTAACATGGAACTTTTCCTCCCTCCCTCCTTCCCTCCTTCCCTCCCTCCCTCCTTCCCTCCTTCCCTCCCTCCCTTCCTTCCTTCCTTCCTTCCTTCCTTCCTTCCTTCCTTCCTTCCTTCCTTCCTTCCTTCCTTCCTTCCTTCCTTCCTTCCTTTCTTCCCTCCTTCTTTCCTACCTGCCTGCCTGCCTTTCCTTGTTTATTTTTAATATTTATTTTTAAAAAACATTTGAGTTCCTAATTCTCTCACTCCCGTCTCCCCCCACCCATCAAGCAAGTAATATGATATCATTTATACATGTGAAGTCATGCAAAACATATTTCCATATTAGCCATGCTGAAAAAAAAGCTAGAAACATAAAGAAGTGGAAGTAAAAAAAGAGGCTTCAATCTGCTGTCAGAGTTAATCAGTTCTCTAATGTGGATAGAATTTTTTATCATGGGTCATTTGGAATTTTCTTGGATCATTGTATTGATCAGAGTAGCCAGATTTTTCACAGTTGATCATCGTTAAAATAATGTGTTACTATGTGTAATATTCTCCTTGTTCTGTTCGCTTCACTTTGCATCAGTTTGTGTTAATATTCCCAGGTTGTTTGTTTTTTTAAACCATCCTGTTCATTGCTTCTTATAGCACAACAGTATTCCATCACAATCATATACTACAACTTGTTTAGCCATTCCCCATTGATGGGCATCCCCTCAATTTGTAGATCTTTGTCACCACAAAAAGAGTTGCTATAAATATTTTTTTGTATAGATAGGTCTTTTTCCCTTTTCTTTGATCTCTTTGGGACACAGACCTAGTAACGATATTGCTGGATCAGAGGATATATACAGTTTTACAGCCCTTTGGATATAGTTTCAAATTGTTCTCCATAATGGTTGGAGCAGTTCATAACTCCACCCCCAGAGATTTAGCGTATCTATTTTTCATACCCCTTCAAAAATTTATTGTTTTCTTTTTCTATCATGTTAACCAACTTGATAGGTGTGAGGTAGTACTTCATGATTATTTTAATTTGTGTTTCTCTTATCAGTGGTGATTTAGAGCATTTTTTCATATGACTATTGATAGCTTTGATTTCTTCTTCTGAAAACTGCTTGTTCATATTCTTGGATCATTTATCAATTGTGGAATGGTTTTTATTGTCATAAATTTTTTAAGGTCTCTATATATTTGAGAAATAAGACCAAAATCCTGTAAATTTTTTCCCACTTTCCTTCTAATTTTGCCTGCTTTGGTTTTGTTTGCACAAAAATCTCTCAATTTCATGTAACCAAAATTATCCATTTTATTTCTCTTAATCCTTCGTGTCTCTTGTTTGGTCATAAACTCTTATTCATAGATGTGACAAGTAAATTTTTCCAGGCTCCCCTAATTTACATAGGATATCACTCTTTATTTCTAAATTATGTACCCATTTTGACCCTATCTTGGAATACAGTATGAGATACTGGTCTCTGCCTAGTTTCTGCCAAACCATTTCCCAGTTTTCCCAGCAATTTGTGTCAAATGGTGATTTCTTACTTCGAAATCTGGAATCTTTGAGTTTATCAGACACTAGATGTCTAAGATCATTTACTATTGTGTATTGTGTACTTAATATATTACACTGATCCACTACCCTGTTTCTTAGCCAGTACCAGATTGTTTGATGATTACTACTTTGTAATATAGTTTGAAATCTGGTGCTGCTTTTCATTAATTCCTGTGGCATTTTTGACCTTTTGTTCTTCCAGATGAATTCTGTTACTGTTTTTTCCAGTATACTCTAACCTTACTTCCTTCTCTTTGAATTAGAAGTTCCCTTCAAAGCTCAGATTAATATCATCTCCTAGATCAGATTCCTCACCTCTGTTTAAGATAAATTCTTTTTTGATGTCCCCAGTGCTGTCACATGTCTCAAAAAAAAAAAGAAAATCCTGATAGTCATGTATGTATCCTGGCTCCCCTATTAGGATGGAAACTCTGTGAGGGCTGCAACTATTTCTTTAAGTCATTGTATCTCCAGCTTAATATATGTTTGTTAATTGATTGATCCTAGCTCCACAGAGCAACTTGACAAAAAAAAAAAATTTGTCTCTCATAGGTGGTGATCTGAAGTCATATGTTTTACCCACTGTTTTTTCCTCATTTTTTACAAACTTAATTTCTTTTTTAATAGTATTTTTCCAATTACATATAAAGATGATTTTTGACATTCTTTTTTTTAATGAAATTTTGAGTTCTAGATTTTCCTCGCTTCTTCCCTCCTCCCTCCCTTAGATGGAAAGCAATGTGATATAGATTATGTATGTACAATCTTATAAAACATATTTCCACATTAGTCATCACAAACTTAATTTCTACAGGAATTGAAATTAAAGACATGCAAGTGCACATAACATTGTAACATTTAAATGTCTATAATCTGATTTGGAAGTAAAGAATGGTATTAATTGGGTGTGACTAATTCCCTGGGGAAATTGTTTTGCCATATGAACAAGGTGATAGGAAGTATTTTCAGAGCAATTTAGTACCTTCTAGATCAAACAGCCTTACTTGAAATGTTTACCTTCCATCTTGTGCCCATCTGGACACAAATATCCCCTTGTCATTTGCAGAAATTTTGTCTAATTCTTGAAATTATGGCCATGATCTCCTTGAGTCTCTTGCACTCTGGTACTGCTGTAGTGGGTTAATAGCATACATTCTTCTCTAGCTACCTAGCTACATGAACATTTATCTCCTTGTATCTTAATGTAACAATACTGCATTCAATATGTGATCAAGCTTAAAATAGTTTCGGTGTTAAGGTAAAAAAAAAAAGCATTGAAGATGTCACATCTACCCCTCGTCATGTCATTAATCAGGCTCCTTTAGAAATGTTCACAAAGTAGAGAGAGTTCTAAGTGGAGAGGTGGGCACAGCCAGCCAGCCAGTCACCATCATGAGATGATGACAAGGTAGGACAGGATTGCTGTAGGGAAAAACAAGAAATGATCAAAGTCTGTGAACATTGTGCAGTCAGTGAAGGATCTCTGCCACTTCCTATTCTTTTAAGTACTGTTCTTTTATAATCTTATTCAGTGACATGAAAGTTTAGTGCCTTCAATTTGTTCCTCTCTTAGTCATGTTGGTGAATCGACATTGTGTGGTGTAGAAACATTAAAAACATAGCCTCCAGTGAGCAGGCAGACAGACCTGTGTGGTGGTGTGATTCTCATTTGCACATTTGTGCTGTGAGCTAGGGGAAGAGATTTAAAAAAAAAAGCTGTTTGTCTTCATAGGTAAAAATGTCATGATTTGGTTTATAGCCATTATAAGACAAATAATTTGTCTAGAATGTAATCTATATTAGCAGTTGAGAAAAAGAATATATTCTGCTCTCCCTGGTTTGAAGGGTTGAGTCATATCCTGTGAATCCGTGAAGCCATGGGATTCAAACATCACGCTTTGCTCTTACTTTCATTCTGAGGAGCCAGCAGTTCAGAGCAGCAAGTGATATCTGTGAAGGGGCTGGTGCTTGATCAGTTGGAAAGGAACAGTCGCACTTGTGAGTAGACAGAGAGAGAGGAAGGCTAAGTTTGGAAGTGCTCCTCTTTCATTGCAGCAAAATATGTTTTGCTCATTTCTCTTTCACTATGCTAGATAGCTGTAAGTTGAAAAGTACAAGCAGTTTACCATTTACTTACAGTAAGGTAAGAACCTCATTTTTCCTTTCAATCATTATATTCTGAAAATCTTGAATGCATTGTTTTTGCTTTGTCTGTGCCTCAAAAATGTTTTTTTTCCCTTTTGTCACAAGAGTAATCAGAATATTGTTATTCTGAATTCTAAAATAGAAGTCATTTTAAGTGAGAGTTTAAGTATTTTGTAAGATTCTTAGTTTAATAGAATGATGCTGTTTTAATATTTCTTGTGATAAGATGGAACTCAAGAAAATCAAATGTTGTAGAAATATATATGTATATATCCATATATGCGTATGTATGCAGAAATATATGCATGTGTATTATATATATGTATATATATGTATGTATATATGTATATGTTCAGATCTTTTAAAAGTTACTATTGGGAAGGAAATAGGATCAGCTACTTTAAATTATAAATTGGCTTTTACTTCTAACCCAAGATCTTGAATAAGGAAGATGTGTGCATGCTTTTCCCCTGTCTGTGCATCTCCTTATTTTTGTAAATATGCCTTGCTTCTAGGCATAGAAGGAGAAAGAAGTATTGAGCAATATGAGGTTTGCAGTGGAAAAATAGTGAAAGCCCACTCTCCCTTTTCATTTCTGGTTTTCTATTCAAGGGAAAAGCTGATTTATTTATAAACCATTGATTGATCTGTTTGTTTTAAAATGTATTTAAGACTTTTTCACCAGCCCACTTCTTCACTTGCTGTTGAGCATATTTGTATACAAATTCCGTGAGGAAAATTGGGTAAACTATCTTCATTATTTCTTGTCTGAGTTCTTACAATTCCTGTTTTATTTTAACTCTCAGTACCATTCCTGTGAATTGGAAAAATAATATTTAAGTAGTATCTTAATGCAGAATAGTGAGAAAAGTATATATTGTCATGTGATTATAAATGCTTGTAAAAATGTGCATGCTTTTTGAGTCTTTAAATTCCCCTGGGAATGGTTGACTTGTTTCAGACTAGAGCTCATTGAAATAACACCTAGAAGCATGATGATGAATTCCTAAAGCATTAATATATTTGAAGATTTTTCTAAATGCTGATGACTATTTGAGATGCTATTTTTTCAGTTCCTAATTGATTCACAGTCAGGTTTAGGGGCTGTATCATTTTTATCCAAAATTATACTCATTACACAATTACTAGGTTCTAATTACAGCATAGGAATGACATCAAATTAGATATATTTTATTATGGAAACAATGTTTTTTGCAGTAGGGTGCCCTACAGATGTAATAGGAGACATGTAGTTAGATTTTCTTTTTTTTGTGTTGGGGAGTAAAAGAAACTCAAACCCTAAATAGATGCCCCTAGAGGTAATCTTTCATAGGGAATGATTTCTACTTAAATAACTGTTTTAACACTTTGAGATCTAAGCAGTCTTATGCTCTTGATAGAAAAAAGGGGACAATTTTCTTGACTCATGTAATCTATGCCCCTAAAGATTTGATTATAACTCATCCATTGGGGTGTTATGATTAGGAACATAGCATGATGCTAGATTAGCTGAATCTGCTCGAGGGTTTAGTCAGAAGATGGAATATTCTGGTTGATCAACATACTTTTATGAATGACCAATTTTCAAAGCATTTTCCAATTCTTTTTTGTATTCAAATAACACAATTCTAACAACAAAATGTACTTAACACTAGAATTAACACAAAGCATATGATCCACAGCGGTAATTAGCCTGAGACCTTTCAGTTCCTCAGGGCATTTGCTAGGAACATCAGTTTTCATTGTGCCAGCGTTGGCTGACCGTGGTGGAAAATCTAGATTGTCTTCAACATACTCTTTCTTCCCATATCGTTGGATTATTTCCAGCCGGCCTTCCAGGGCACTGCAAGCCCTGTGATCCTTCAGTTACTCAGGCTATGACTGGATTACCCAGGAAACCTGTGCACCTTCCTTCTGCCAGGCTTTTGGGCTGCTTCATTGATTTAGCACTTCCACTGGAGGATGGGTGGGAGCTGAAGAAAGGAGAGGAATCTCAGATTTTATAATTGATATCATTTTGTGGTGGCTCTCATAAAGGTGGTTTTTGTTTTGTTTTGTTTGTTTGGAGGGAGGTCAAAATTAATGGTTTGCATGAAGCTGAAGGGACTGACTACCTGCTAATTTCAGATATGGAACCTAATATCCCTAAGAATAGGGATAACTAAAAATATATTTTGACAGCTTTTATGGGAACTGGCAGGAAGATTTATGGATTTTACTATTTTTTATTTCTTGATCTTAATCAAAATGTTGACAAACTTAATTTTAAAAATAATTTCTATAACAATAATTTTGGTTGGCAAGTTCTTATTTTTCCCCATATTCCAAACACTCTTAATTTCTGCAGTATAGAAAGAAGTCAAAAGAGGTAGGTTCCAGTTTAGTTCTCCCTCTTACTCTGTGGCCTTGGGCAAATAATTTCACTTTTTTGGACTCATTCTCAACTGTAAAATCAACAAATTATTGTATTCATTGCATTGCATCCAGTTCAAAATGTATGAGTCTCAGCAATTTTGTAATGAAAATATTGTTAGGAAAAGTGTGGAGAAATGTTTGTTTTCATTTAAGCAAGTATCAGTATTTTATACTTCCTGAGACAGCCAACATTTTGGAAAATGTCTTGACTGTCAATTTTCCTAAAGAAATGCTACTTAATAATATAGGCTTTGACTTGACTCTAGCAGCTTGACCCTCCAGCCAACCCTCCCAAAAGAATATCTTTGGTGTCAGTGGAGGCTTATCCTATATAATGGATGGGGAGAATTATAGCTGCTAGATTCTCAACTTTGTCTTTCATTCCCTAACTAGTACTGAAAGCAGAAAGAGCATATTTGTAAAAAGTTGACCTCGGTGATAGTTCTGGATCCTTCCTTTTCTATGTTGTGGCCTTGATCAAGTCACTTTTCGTCAGTTTTTTCTTTAAAATGAGGGTAGTAGTATTTGCCCTTCATCCCTCACAGGATGACTGTGGAGAGTAAATTGAGGTCATGTCATGAAATGTGGTACAAAATGCCAAATGATAATGATGGTATCCAGGTCCTGGATGCCCGAAGGAGTTGACAAGGTGTCAAAAGATTAACTTCTGTTTTCCTTTATTTCTTTTTAATCATGTGGTTCTTGTATTTTGCTTCACTGTGCGCTGTTTTGCATGTTAAATATTATTCTTGTTTCATTTTTTATGTTTCCCGTTTTATCGATACTATTTGATTTGCATGGCAGTCATTTTCAGATGTGTCTGTTTCTGATTCATCCCCACTGAGACTTTGGTAACAGAAAGAGTTGAGCAAAACTGACAGCTACAGCCACAGTGCCTGATGGTATATGCACCTCTCCTCACCCATCATCCCCCACCATTCCAAGGAAAAGTGAATGGTGCATTTCCTCGTAGCTTGTTTAGATTCAGGATTGGGTATTATAATTATACAGGATTTGACTGTTTTTTACAGGGTTTTTCTGTTTACGTTATACTGGACAAACAAAAAATCCTGTGGTTTTTTTTTTCTGATAAGTCCATAAAAATAGATGTGCTTTCTATTATTTTGTATGCCGATTTCAAATAACACTTTAGGTTTTGTCTATTATCCACAACTTTCATGGGAACAATAGTTTTTTTATCTTTGAAAATATAATTTTTACTTCAAACAATTTTACTCTCAAACAATTTGCTTCCTCTCAGTTGCAGATGCTGCTGATTTGCTGTTGTTATTTTGTCTGTGAAACACCCCTGCTCAGTATTTAACAGTGATCAGTCAGGGTGCTTAGACTTGTCTTAGTTTTGCTTTTCTATTGTGGAAATTTCTTGATGGAATTATTCCCCATATTTATCACCTAAGTTTTCTGAGAAAAAAATCTAACCACAAATACAAGAAATGGATCTCAGGTGAAATGTTATATCCCTGGACTTTAATAACACATTGATAATTTCTTAATAATTTCCTGCCTTCTGCTTTCCCTGAAAGTTTTTGGTTACTTTCTACATAGATTTCTATTCATCTTCTTCGACTTAAAAGTATTTGTCTTTCATCACCTTAAAAACCCACAGATATCCCCTTTGATTTTAGCCTCTCTTATACTTGGAAATTTATTTTTCATAGAAAGAATCCTACACCATTCCAATCCATCACCTTGACAGAATTTTTCATTAAAACAAGTTTAACATGCAGCAGTGGGAAGAACACATTGTCAGGACTTACTAGTGGTAGGGTTACCACATTTTTATTTGCTATAATCAGCAACTCTCTTGAAGGCCATTGTTTTTGTTTTAATGTAGTAACTCTCTCTGTTCTGTCTCTCTCTGTGTTCTCTCTCTCTCTCTCTCCTTCTCTCTCTCTCTCCCTCCCTCCTTCTCTCTCTCTCTCTCTCTCTCTCTCCCTCCCTCTCTCTCCCTCTCTCTCTCCCTCTCTCTCCCCCTCTCTCCCCCTCTCCCTCTCCCTCTCCTTCCCTCTTTCTCCCTTGTCTCTCCTCTCCCTCCTTCTTTATCTCTCCCCTCTTTTGTATTTTCCTCCCTTCCTCCTCTCCCTCTCTTCTGCTGTTTACAAATAAAGCAGCAGTATTTGGCATATACAAGTTGTATAATCTTGATTTAAAAAAAGAACAATCACTTTCAGATAGGCAGAAAAATCCTTTGCATACTTCTTTAGAGAAACTTCATGTTCTGAGCCTTTTTGGGGAGCCTTCTTGCATAAGGTGTCAGTCTTTTAGTCTGGAACCTAACAGTCAAGCTTCAGTTTCAGATAAGTTAAGGGCAAAAAGTCATTTAGGTATGCTTTTATTGAGTGTCTGTCTAAGGAAAGATTATTTTAAATAGGGGGATCACCACTTTGGTGTTCTTACTTTGAGCTCAGCCTCATCATTCCATCCTGAATCATGAGATACATCTTCATCCAAATTCCGAGTTTCTGGTGGTTTTAAAACAGGTTGTTGGGCACTATGTAAAAGTTCTTAGAGCTGATGTTAAAATGAGATATTGTACCGTAGGTTTAGAGTTGGAACTAATCCCTGGTATATTTGCTAAGCAAAAATAGCAATCTGATAAATGGCTTTTTTTGTTCTCTCCAAATCATAGAAACCTCAGACAGCATGTAACAAGACCCATGTATCCAACCAGTTAGTAATCTAGCACAAGTGATACAGCCACAGAGACGGGCTTAAACTGGGTCCTGATCAACTGCTCTCCTCACCAAAATAGCATTCACGTTTTCTTAACTAAAAGGATTAAGTTTCATCTCTGGGATTTGTTAGCTTGCTGCATACCTAAAAAATTCTGATAATGGACACATTTACAAGGTATGCTGTGACTGTAAGTAATGGATAGCAACATCTAAAAAGCACAAATCACTTGACAAAACAGAATTAGAAACAACAATCACCTTTACCAAGGTGATTTGCCACACGACTGCCTGACCTGTCTGCTGTATGCTGGAAGTTTCAGTGCACAACTGAGTATACATGTACATATCTCAGCCTGTCCTGCTACACAGCACATAAACTTTTCCCAGCATACAAAGAACAAGCCAACTTCTCTCACATTATTCATCTCCTTATCCAACCCACACTTTGTTAATGCCTCATATAGCCACTCAGTAAGAGAAAATGATCTAGAAAAAAACTTCAAAAAAACCCTTCCATGTGACAGAAGTATTATTTTAGCTATCTGTGTATATTGGTTGCCTCTTTTTGGCTTACTTTGATGTCTATGAGTTCATGTAAATCTTACCATGTTTCTCTGATTTTCTCATTCATTCATTCTTAAAGTGCAACAACATTCTGAGATTATAGTTTGTTCCGGTGTTTTCTATTTGGCTGGTGCCTACTTGGTTTTTAATCTGCTGCAAGAAGTACTATTATCAATATTTTCAAAATTTGAGATATTTCTGGAATTGGGCAGTATGCAAAGCAGTGGGATCTCTGGATCAAAGGATATGAATGGACTAGATATTTTTCCTCACATAATTTCAAATTGTTTTCCATAAGTGTTAGACCAATTCATAGCTCCATCAATCTCATCACAGTATCCAAATAAAGAACTTATTAGTATGCCTTCTCACAGGACCCCCAACGTGGACAGTATCTCTCTTTTGTCATCTTTGCCAGTGTACTAGCAGTGAGGAGAAACCTTAGAGCTATTTCAATGTGTATTTGTATCTTTCATATGGTCTTTAATAGTATCATTTTCTTTTAAAACCATTTATTTAAATCTGACCATTTATTCAAGAACAGCTCTTTGTAAGAACAAATGACATAGCATATGTAAAACGCTTCACAAACCAAGAAGCATAAAAATTCTAGATATTATTATTAACTCTTAATGTATTGTCTATCACAACTTTATCAGAACAATTTCATGCAAAGGTGTTCTCTTTTTGCCAAGTCACAATTTCTCTTCTTATCCTATTTCATTGATTTGATTTGGAGGAAAAGCTTTTTATTTTTATGCAATCAAAAATTCATTTTACCTTTTATAATCACTTCTGTCCCATTTTAGTTAAGAATGCTCCTCCTAGGAGTAGTTGTGAAAAGTGTTTTATAACATTCTTCAATTTTTTTTAAACTGTGACCTTTTATAATTATGTCCTATTACCATTTGGAAGTAATTGTGGCACACGGTATAACATGCTGGTCTAAACCTATTTTTTGCTAAACTGCTTTCTATTTCCCAGTAGTTCATGTCAAATAGAGTCCTTCCCCAAACAACTTGTTGTTGGATTTTTCAAACTGTGTCCAGTTCTTGCTTACTTAGTCTGTTCTATTGATATATATTTTAACTAGTAGCTAATAGTTTTAATAACTGATTTATAATATAATGTGAAGTCTGAAAGTCCTATTCCCCTCTTGATTCCTTTTTTTCATTATTTCCTTCTATATGTCGATCTTTTTTCCCCCTCCAAATGAATTTAGTATTTATTTTGATTGGTTCTGTAAAGTATCTTTCCCCTTTGCAGTTTGATTAGTATAGCACTAAAGTTATACACTAATTTAAGTAGTGTTATTTTTATTATTTTGGTTTGTCCCAAACATCAGTGATTAAAAGTTGATCTCTCCAATTATTTGTTTTCTTTTATTTCTCATTTGAAAATTAATTTGTTTTCAGTTTTCTACAATCGCTTCCATAAGTCTTAGCTTTTCTCCTCCTCATTCCCATCTCCCTCCCTGAGACAGCATGCAATCTTATATTGGTTCTACATATATGTTCTTATTAGCCACGTTTTTACATTAGTCATGTTGCATAGAAGAATTAAAATGAATGCAAAAAAGCATGAGAAAAAAAATCAAACCAAACCAGAACATAATAACACAAGAGAAAATAGTCGACTTAATTCTGCATTCAAATTCCATAGTTCTTTCTCTGGATATAGATGGCATTTTGCCTCGAGTCTTTTGGGAATGTTTTAGGGTCTTGTATTGCTATGAAGGGCTAGGTCTACCAGAAACAATCCTTGCACCCTGTGGTGGTTACTGTGTACAAAGTTCTCCTGTTTCTGCTCATTTCACTCAGCATCAGTTCATGTAAGTTCTTCCAGGTCTCTCTGAAGTCTTCCTGGTCATCATTTCTTATAGCACAATAGTATTCCATTATGTTCATATACCCATTCCCCAATTGATGGGCATCCCCTTGATTTCCAGTTCTTCACCACCACAAAGAGAACTGCTATAAATATTTTTGTGCATGTGGGACCCTTTCCCATTTCTATGATCTCTTGGGGATACAGTCCTAGAAGTGATATTGCTAGGTTCAAGGGTATGCACATTTTTGTAGCCCTTTGGGCATAGTTCCAAGTTGTTCTCCAGAATAGTTGGATCAGCTCACAGCTCCACCAACAATGAATTAGTATTCCAACTGTTCCACATCTTCTCCAACATTTATCATCTTCCTATTTTGTCATGTTAGCCAATCTAATATGTGTGATGTACCTCAGAGTTGTTTTGATTTGCATCTCTCTAATCAATAGTGATTTAGAGTGTTTTTTCATATGACTATAGATAGCTTTAATTTCTTCCTCTGAACACTGTCTGTTCATATCCGTCGACTATTTATCATTTGGGGAATGACTTGTATTCTTGTAAATTTGACTCAGTTCTCTATATATTTTAGAAATGAGGCCTTTATCACAGACACTAGTTACAAAAATTCTTTCCCAGTTTTCTGCTTCCTTCCTAATTTTGGTTGCTTTGGGTTTGTTTGGGCAAAAACTTTTCAATTTAATGTAATCAAAATTATCCATTTTGCACTTCATAATGTTCTCTATCTCTTGTTTGGTCATAAATTGCTCCATTCTCCGTAAATCTGACAGATACACTACTGCTTGGTCCCCTAATTTGTTTATAGTATCAGCCTTTGTACCTACGTTGTGTACCCATTTGAACCTTACTCTTGGGTACAGTGTCAGGCATTGACCTATGCCCAGTTTCTGCCACACTGTTATCCAGTTTTCCCAGCAGTCTTTGTCAAACACTGAGTTCTTATCCCAGAATCTGGCGTCCTTGGGTTTATCAAACAGTTGACTGCTATATTCATTGACTACTGTGTCTTGAGTGTCTAACCTATTCCACTGGTCTACCCCTCTGTTTCTTAGTCAGTACCAAGTGGTTTTGATGATTGAGGCTTTACAGTACCATTTGAGATATGTTAGTGCTAGGCCAACTTCTCTAGCATTTCTTTTCATTAATTCCCATGATATTTTGGACGTTTTGTAATTTCAGATGAATTTTGATATTATTTTTTTCTAGATCTAGAAAATAATTTTCTGGTATTGATTGGTATGGCGCTGAAAAAAGTAAATTAATTTTGATAGAATTGTCATTTTTATTATATTAGCTTGGCCTACCCATGAGCAACTCCTGTTTTTCCATTTACTTAGATCTGACTTTATTTCTGCAAAAAATGTTTTGTAATTGTGTTCATATTTTTCCCAGGTTTGTTTTGGCAGGTAGACTCCCAGATATTTTAAAGTGTCTACTGTAGCTTTAAATGGGACTTTGCTTTCTATCTCTTGCTGTTGGACTTTGTTAGTAATATATAGAAATGCAGATGATTTATGTGGGTTCATTTTATAACCTGAAACCTTGCCAGAATTGTAAGCCATTTCCCCATAAAAGTGGAGTACAACTTCCCACAATTATACACAGCAACATGAAGAGTACCTTGGTGGAGGCACACAAGTAAAGAACACATGTGATCAAGGTTCTAATACTCATGGCTGTAAGCCTCAATCTTCACACCTGTAGCACTGAAAGGTCATGCTGACCTTTCTCTTTCTGTAGGATTCTGATGCTAGTCTCCCTGAATGCAGCAGGTCCCTCATCTGGCCTCCCTAGGCCTCTTCCTCCACACACCTTGGCTACTTGCTGATAGGGCTAACTTTCTCTTGAATGTATAGCTGTCTCTTTCCCCCATACTGGAGATCATATTTCCTTAAAGCTGCCAATTTTTTTTGCTTCTTGATCAAGGAAGTAATCTTCTAATGGGTGAATAACTGCTGCAAAGTACCATGGTGAGTTAGAAGGCTGAAGGGAAAGAAATTCCCTCCTTCCTTCTCCTTTCTCCTCTCCCCACCCCTGTTGCTCTCTGGTTGAGGTGGAAAGGGGAAAGGCCATGGGGAATCTGTCAAAGACAACTTTTTTCTCTACCTCTGATGGGGTGTTTGGGTGACTTGGCAAGGGTTTATTGTAATGCCAATATGGCCCCCAGAGTTCCTTAGGGAACTTGCAACTTAACAGGAATGAGGTTAAACTTATGCAGGAAAAGTAGTGGATTATTTGGCAGATAATGTTAATTGGGTGATAACATACAGCTTGGTCACAGGCGTCATTCACTACTGGAAACTGGGGCGCAGATTCCTAAGGGGTGTATTTTTGGTGTGTTATTTCTCTAGCAAGAAACTTTGAGAATTGATGTCTATAGCTTGACCTCTGGATTGTATATGATAACTGGGAATCAATACGTGGTGCTTCTGTTACAAGATAGTCCTATTCATACAAGGGAAGTTCTTGTAACAGGGAGAGATAGTTTACCTCACTGGGGCCCACTCATGAGTTATTACTGGCCAAGTGTCCTTGGGCTGGGGAGAAAACTGTCACAGATAGTGTTGTGAGGCTAGGGAGAAACATGATCTTGGAAGTGGGGTCCAAGCAAAAGCACCCAAGCACCCCATCACCTCTGCTTATCACACTCTTCAGAGTTCTCTTGGTTTGCCTGACAACTGACTAGAGAAAGGATATCCTTCTTTTGAAAAGGTCACTAATGGCATGACTGAAGCTTGGACTCACTGCTCTTTAATTCCATCAGGGAGAATTTCCTTGCACCTTGCAAAGGGTTAACCAGTTTGTACTTCATGCAAAGCATCTGCATTTTTTATCTGTTCCCTGTGCTTTCTGTTATTTCTTCAAGGGGAGGGTATCAACTGACTAGGAGTATCCTCATCGATTCCTCCCCATTCTACTTTTTAAGACCACACAGAACAAAATGTACAAGAGTCTACAGCTCTATTAATGGTAACATGGACATATGTAATATGTATAAAATCTATACACATCTCAGTTTTGCTACTTTAAGTTTCCTTTTCTGTACAACAAGTTGGACTATATGACCCCTAAGGTCTCTTACAGTTCCAAGTCTGTTATCCCATCATGCAATGTTTGGAATCAGAACTGTATTCAAGTCCTGACTCAGATATATTTAATCTCTGTGAATCTGGGCAATTTCATGAATGTCTCTGTGTGTGTTTCAGTTTCCTCTTCTGTAATATGAAGGTATAACACATGCATTACTTTACTTCACAAGGTTGTTGGGAATAAGGTACATTGTAAACGGTAACGTCTCAGTTTAAATAGCTTTCACACGTGTTCAAGACAAGGTCAGAGGTGATCAAGGCAGCTCACACCTAGCCCTGGTGTCCTTTCTTCTGTCATGTCCTGAATGTTGTATTTAAATCATAGCAACGTTTACTGAATGTATTTACATTTCTTTTGTAACTAATTAGGTCCGTCCTGGAAGTCGAGATAGTTTATTTATTTATTTTTAGCAATTTTTTGAATTTTAGTGTTGGGATTTCTTTTTAAGAAAAAGTCATAAAGAGAAATTTCTGTGGAAATACTTGGGGGAATTCTATATTCTTTGTTGACATCCTTGAAAAAATACACGTTCTTACCATTTAAAATTTTTTCTCACAGTTTTGAATTCTGTTCCATCTGGACTTGAAGTGCTTTAGCGCTTGGGAGACAAAGATTATCTAACCACAACGTTGAGATTTCAGGAACCTTTTACCTGTTGGAACAGAACAAGTGGCCACGTCGTTACCGTGGGGAAGTTGCTGTGAAGGTGAACCATTTGGGTTTTGCGGCTTTTAAATAGCAAGCAGAAATGTTAGTCAGATGACTTCTGATCTGCTTTCCGAAAGTGGATAGCGGAAATTGATTCTCAAAAGGTTGGTTTTAATGGAGAGAGGTATAGAATTCAAGACAACACAGCTCACTCCCTGTTTGTTGGAAACTCTTTGGGTATGGAGGAAGAATATCACATTATTATCATTATTAATAAATAACTACATGGGAGTTCAAAGAATGATAGGAATATTGTTTGATTACTGAAAATTGTGACTGTATTCAGAAAGCATGGCTTGGCCTCACTGATTGCTGTCAGTAGCGATGAAATGACAACTTTCTGCTATGTTGTTTACTTTGTGTGACATACTCCCAAGTGTTCTGAATTGGGGTGCAGTTTCTCTTTATAAAAGGTATATCATACACAGTCGCTGTCTCTCCCCGTAGAATATAAGAGCCTTTAAGACAGGAGTATTTGATCTTTGTTTTTTGTTTCCCTAGCACCTATGGGCACCTGGCACATAGTAGGCACTTAATAAATCATTTTTGACTGATTGACAGTTATGCTGTCAATTTTGCAGTTAGTAAGGATTGCCGTCTGTTCAGTTTTTCCATATATGAAGTTGGGGAATTATTATAATACTGGACACTTGCTGTATTTACTCCAGGTCCATGAATCCTGCATTAATATCATGAAATATTAAAAAATCACCAGTAGCATTAAAATTAATGATTTTTATTCATTAGTCATTATATATAATAAATATATACTGTAGCAAATAAAAATAATTAAATTTATTATACAAAATTAATATTAAATTTTTAATATTAGCACTATCACATTACTAAAATATCATATGAAAGTTCTAATGCTGTCGCCTTTCTCAGAGTGATGTCCTGAGGAGTCATGTTAGTAAGGCACAATGAACTCAGCTGAAATTACTGTAGGCAGTTGGATTATGTTACTAAAGTGTTAGTATCTGTACAGACTGTTCTTATGAGGGAAGTGTGAATACCTACAGACATTGCAGAAAACTGAGAATTGGATAAGGAAAAGTCTAATCCTATATTAAATTGTTAGTGAAGACATGGGATAATTTGAAGTGTCACTCTGCTCTGGTTTTTCTATGAGTAAAATGACATTTACATACTTTCTCATCATACTGAATGTGAAGGACCCTTCTCTCCTCACAAAACTTGAGAACAACAGATGTTCATATTGGGAGAGTTTCCTGAAAATCCTGTCTTTGGTGTGGTGTGTAGGACAAACAACATAAAGGGACCCTTTTTGGTAAAAAAGGAAATTGAATAATGCCAGACCTAGAGGCCTGTGTGGGCTACCCGAGTCTTCTTACTCACCTCCGAGGTCTTTGGCTGGCCACGCCGGATGCACATATGAGAGAAAGGACGTTCCAGAGTCGAACAAGGGTTGAGCTTTATTTCAGGGTCTAGTTACAAGTGCAGGGGGGTCTTCCTTAGGAGGAAGAGGGGGAGATTTCCTAAGGAGGCTAAGATCTTAAGGGATTGGAAGTAGAAGTACAAGCGGGGAGAGAGGGGGAGGGGAGAGAGGAAAGAAGAGAAGCGGAGCCTACTGTCCTCTTGGCTCCTCACGTGCTAAGAGCGCTTTCAGGCTTCCTCAATCCTACTTAACCTTCAGCCGCATAGTTTGCATCTGAATACCGTGCTATTAGATAACAATAGTGTGCCCAGATCCGGGACAATCTCGAGGGCAGGGAGACTCCACCCATCACGTATCTCCCGGGGAGAGGCGGAAATACCCGAGCTAGCCGAGCTAGCTCAGTCTGACCTTCTCGAATCCCCGCTGTTCATGGAGGGCCTCGTAAGACTCTAAGATTTAGAAGTCCCACTTTTACCCGCCCGAGACCGTCCACATGGAATTGAGCTTCCAATCCCAACAGAATAAGATGGTTATGGTTCCCACTTTCTAGTTCATGCTGGACCGACTGCTGGCAGAAGAGTCAGCATTAAGGGTAGAGACGTAGCCTAGATGTACAAAGCCCAGCTGCCAAAGAGAGCCATTTCAAACAACCAACCTTGCTGTGATCACATCCAGTGTATACTAAGATGCCATTGAGTCCAACACCAACATTTCCTGATAGCTCAGAGACACTGTCATATTCAAACATCAGTAGTTCAGCATCTGTCCACAGGACTCATTCTTACATCCTTTCTAGTACCTTGCAGAGCTGAGAAACAGAATGGGGAAACAGATCTAAGATACACCCCAGCCTCCTCAGAAGAGTGGTTTGGGAAAGGTGTATTCTGGAAAGTAAGAAGAATGCCCACCTGAGTTCTTTTTAACCGCTCATTTACTTTGCCTTTCCAGTTTAATTTTTGCATTAAACTGTGTTTTTAAATATTTTGATCAATTGTTTTTCCTCATCACTATGCTGTGATACCATGTTACTGAAATGTGATTGGTAGTAAAATGACTTGGTATGTTCAGAAATTCAAAAGGGCATTGTTAGGAACTCAGAAGAAAAGGAGCCGACTGAGCCCAACGCAACCTTTAAAAGCTCAGAAAACGAAGGAGCAGTATTTATACAGAATTCTCAGAATGACAAAACTAGAACAAGATTAAGGCTTAATTATGTAGGTAGTTTCCTAAGGCGCAGTGTACAAAGGAATGCAATAAAGACGTTGAAAATATTTTTATAAACACATATTTTAGTACCAGAAAATTAGTATATTTAGTACTCTCTGTAACAGATGAGTATTTTCTGTGATTAATTTGAGATTCATCTGTTTTAATGTGGGCTAAAAGCCTCCAGTGGATATATTGGAGATGTCACAATTAAATGAAGGGGAAGATTTTGCAATTTTTAAATCTTTCCTAGAGTGTATAACTGCCTTATATAACCTGTGCCCATAATTGTGGCTTCCTCTGAAATAAACCATTTTTTGAGAGAAGGATTGAGAGGAAAGCAGGTGAGCTGCTAGCACATGGCTCAGTAACTGCAGGTCTGAGGTCCAGAATTTTAGAAGAAGAATCCTCACCAACTCTCCTATAATTTCTTTGACCCCCATAAGAAATATTCCCAGTGAGATGGAAAACAACTTCTTTAGCGGAACCCATGGCTCTACATAATATTCCCTTCAGTTCCCATGTCTGTTGCTATGGCTGGAGATTGGCAGCTTTTTTTCATTTAATTCACCCAAGGTATGGTTAGAGATGAAGAGTTTTATGAATGAATTAAAAGAAAAAGCTAAAAAACAAAAACAAAAAACCCTTAAGCAGATGTAGTTCCATCCCTGACTTAGGTAAAGGACAAAGATTGAACCAAACTATTTTAGAGAATTCCTGATTTACTAATTCAAATAATTCAAATCCTGTTTCCACAAAATTGACTGGTTGTTAACTAGCTTTGTGCAGTGGTTAGTGCCCAGGACTTGGAATCAGGAAGACTTGACTTCAGATCCTGCCTGAGACATACCCTAGCTTTGGGACCCTGGGCAAATCACTTAACCTTTCTGCACTCAGTTTTCTTGCTTGTAAAATGGGGATAATAATAGCACCTACCTCACAGGGTTATTGTGAGGGTCAAATGAGTTGACATGTAAAATGCTTTGCAAGCCTTAAAGTTCTATATGAATATCAATATTAAAAACCTGGGGAAGGGTATTTAACCTCTCTGATTCTGTTTCCTTATCTGAAAGGAGATAATAAAATTATCTACCCCAAAAGGTTGTTAATGAAATACTACACATAGATACTTTGTAAATATCAAGCACTATAAATATAGGAGGTGTTTATTATTGTTCTACATTGCCCAGTCATGTTCACCTCCTCATAAACCTGTGGACCATATTGTCCTTGGGGTGTCCTTGGCAAAAATATTGGAGTGGTTTTCCATTTTCTTCTCCAGTGGATTAAAGCAAACAGAAGCTAAATGACTTGCCCAGAGTCACACAGCTAGTAAGTGTCTGAGGTCAAATTTGAACTCAGGTCTTCCTTATTCCAGGACCAGCATTCTAGCCTCTAAGTTATCTAACTTCCTGAGTCATCGAAGCTGTTGTCATGGGCAGCTAGATGGTTCAGTGGATAGAGCACCAGTGCAGGAGTCAGGAGGACCTGAGTTCAAATGTCACCTCAGACACTTGACACTCACTAGCTGTGTGACCTTGGGCAAGTCACTTAGCCCCAGTTGCCTCATCCTGGGTCATCTCTAGTCATCCTGATGAATATCTGGTCACTGGATCCAGATGGCTCTGGAGGAGAAGTGAGGCTGGTGACCTGCACAGCCCTCCCTCATTCAAAACAAAGTCAAGTGCAAGTCATGTCATCTCATCTCTGATGGCATGGTCTTCTTCGGCAATGAAGGACAAACACACACAAGCTGTTGTCATATTATTAGGGAGTTAATGGAAATGTATGTGTTTTTAAAAGAAGTAGAATTAATATTGGTTACCTCCGGCATTCTGGGCCCTTAGATATGTTTTGCTTGATTTCATATTTTTCAGGAGTGACTCAGATTCAATCCAATTTGATAAACAAACTTAAAATGTTTGTTGTGTGCTAGCATTGTGCTTTAGTCTATGAAGCTACAGAGATGAAATTAAAAAGTCAGTGCTTTAATATTAAAGCTTCCTCTGAAAATTTAAGTATCAATTAAAGTTTAATATTAAGTTAAATAAGTTAAATAAAATAAAATAAAGCTAAAAATTAACAATTAAAATAACACTAAAGATTAATTCAAACTTGATGTTAAAGCCTGAAACTGCACTAAGACTTTGAGGAAAGACTGTATTGTAAACAATGATCCTATAACCTCAAAGGGCGCAAAGTAATAAAGACTGACATATGTCTTTTGCTTTATATTTTTTTAAAAAAAACTTTAATAAGGTCTCATTGATCTTTACAGCAATCCTGTGTAGTGAGCATGCAGGTGTTGTTTATTACCATTTTGTAGATGAAAAGACTGAAAATCAGAAAAGTTAAATAATTTGTCTGAGGTTACACAGATGGTAAGCAGCAACAAAGGAGTTAGAGGCTATGACATGTCTCCATATAGGGTATGTAAGACTTTAGTTGTCCCTATAACAATCTCATAGAATCACAGAATTTCTAATTTGAAAGGGACCTCGGTAGCCTTCTAGCTCAACCAATTCTTGAAAAAGAATAACTTTCTAGCATATCTGTACCTTTCTTTACAGGTACAGGTGGTGCAGTGCATAGAACATCAGACTTGGAGTCTGGAAGACCTGAGTTCAGATCTTGCCTCTGGCACTAACTATGTGGTCCTAGCAAGTCCTTAACTGTTTGCCTCAGTTTCCTCATCTGCAAAGTGGGGATAATAATAGCACCTATTTCCCAGGGCGTTGTGAGGATCAAAAGATGTAATAATTGTAAAGCTGATTTTGAAGATCTCCAGTAAGTGGAATTCCACTACTTTCTGATCCAGCTACCACCTCTACTTTTAGACAGCTCAAATTGGTAAGAACTTTGCCCCTGAATCAAGTTTATCTGTGCTTTGCAACTTCCACTAAATGCTCTTAATTCAGCCTTCTTTGGGCAACTAGAAAATGCAGCTCCTCTTCCAAGGATTAAACTTCTCTGGAAATGTTCCCCCACTTTAAGACATGTTCCTCCAACTGGCCATATAACAGTATCTTTAGGTCCTTTACCATGCTGTTTGCCCTCTTCTGGAAGCTACCTAGAAATTTTGCAGTGACCTCTCAAAAATGTAGAATCCATATATAAAGTCAATGCTCCATTTGTGGATAGATTAGGATAGAGTATAGTGAGACTGGAGGCAGCCAGGAGGTCCAGCGGATAGAGCATCAGACCTGGAGTCAGGAGGACTTGTTCAAATATGACCTCAGACACGTATGAGCAGTGTAACCCTGGGTAAGTCACTTAACCCCATCTGCCTCAGAGAGAGAGACAGACAGACACAGAGGGACAGAGAGAATGAATGGTGAGACTATTAGCTCCTTTTTCCTGTAAGCTATGACTTTCCTAAAATATCCTAAGAATTCATTATAGGATCATCGATCCAGAGCTGGGAGATAAATTAAAGGTTATCTAATCCATCCCCTTCATTTTACACATGAGAAAACTGAGGTCTGAGGAAACTAAGTCACTTGTTATGGTTATATAAGTAGTCAGTGTCAGAGGTAGAATTGAACTCAGTCACATAATTTTAGAAATAAAGGGCAATTGAAGGAGATACTTTTTACAACTATAACTATAAGGAAAAATAGAGATAATTATAAAAGATAAAATAGACAACTTTAATTACATGAAACTACAAAGCTTTTGCACAAATAAAATCAATGCAGCTAGATTAAGAAAATCATCTCCCATTTGTGAATAGAAAAAGATTTGTAGCAAATTTATCTGGTGTCTGGTATACAAAATATATGAGGAGTCAACCTGTATTTATTAAGTGTCTGTTGTGTGTCAGTCACTATTCTAGTTACTGGAGATGCAAATACAAAGAGTGAAACAATTCCTATTTGAAATGAGTTTACATTGTACTGGAGGAGACAAGTACATATAAAATATGTATAGCATAAATGTAAAATTCATAAATACACATATATGCATATATGTGCACATAAAGGGATGTACAGAGATACATGAAGCAATTAAAGGCAAGTTAATTTGAGAAGGGGACTAGAGTTTAGGGGATGAAGAAAGGCTTTAGTAGAAGATGGAGCATGAGTTGCATCTTATAGGGAAAGAAAGACTTTTGTAAGTAGATGTCCAGAGGAAGTACATTATAGGAATGGGGACAACCAGTATAAGGGCATGGATGTGAAAGATGGAATGTCATAAATGAAGAGCGATGAGACCAATTTGGCTGGATTGTATAATGCCCACTGAAGCTAGAAAGATAGGTTGGGACCAGATTGTGTAGGGCTTTAAACCTAAATGAGGAGAAAAGAATATTTTATCCTTCCTATCAATAGAAAGCCACTGGATTTTGTCAAGGGGGACACTTATGTGATGTTTGGAACTTAAGGAAAATTACTTTGGCAGCAGTGTGTAGGATGGACTGGAGCAGTGAAATATGGAGTGAGGTATGGAGACCAACTGTGAGAATGTTGTCAGTAATCTAGGCAACAAATGATGAGTACCTGAATGAAAATGGTAGCCATGAATGGAAAAGTGGGGTTGTGTACTAGAGATGTGAAGTTAGAAATGGTAATCAATTGGATATATGTGGTGAGGTAGAGGAAGGAGTTGAGGATAATACCAAGATTATGAACCTGAGACTCTAGAAGGGCAGAAACAGGGAAGTCTGGAAAAGGAGGGTTAAGGGGAAAAGATAAAGAGTTAATTTTTAGACAAGTTGAATTTAAGATGTCTCTGGGAAATCCAGTATGAAATGTCTGTAATAGGACAAGGATCTTGGACTGAGACTCAAGAGACTGCCACTCACTGTTTAAACCCATCATATCATCTTCAAATTATAGTTCAACTCATGAGAAATGATGAGGTAACTAAGAGAGAAGTTATAAATCAAGGGTTCTTAACTTGGGGTCCTCGTGAATCTATGGAAAGATATCAGAGAATCTGAAATTACATCTTTATTTTCACTAACCTACAACTGAAATTTAGCATTTTCTTCAATTATTTAACATATTTTTCTGAAAAAGGACTTCATAGACTTCATCAGGCAGTCAAAAATGTCTGGGGCACACATACACAAATGTTAACAACATGTATATGTATATATTATAGTTTTAATGCTTAGAAAGCATTTTGTAGTCTCCCCCCTCTATAATCACAGAGAATTCAAACTAAGTTTTGGGGCCAAAATGTATTGAGTTCAATTTTGTTAACGTGTAAGAGTTTTCCAAAGTGAATGTGGTGACTAAGTGTTTTCAGTTAGGAAATCCTGCAGACTCCAAGAATAGGAATCATTACAGTAAGATTATGCTTTCATCTCTTCCAAGAAAACAAAAAGCAAAGACTTTTCTACAGAACTGCTCTAACTAATGTAGTTGAATAAACTCAGAAATGAATCTCAATTTGAAAACAAAGGAAACTCCTCACATGAATTTCAGTAATTGGACATTTGGCATTGACTCAAATGCACACATACCCATAAATAATTTTGAAAAATTCCAAAATATAGTGGATTTCCTCTAGAGTGTTGTTGCAGACTAAAGATAAAATAACAGGAGGGTGGCATTGAGGAGACATCTGGTGTGCTGTGTTGGAGGGTCCTATGGTAACTAAAATGCATTAACATAATAATGACTCAATTTTTCTGTAAATGGGACCATTATTCATTGCAAGTAGCTTAACCAATTCTGATTTATTGAACTGCTTGAGAGTTGACTTCTAATATCTTTTAGCTATTGTTTAGTAGGACTTTAATTCTGATTACTTACAGATCTGCTACCTAGAAGCAAAGAGGTACTGGGCCATTTTGCTTACAATAGCGCCTAGGTTGAGATTTTGCTTAAGACTACTGAGAATCCATTAATGCCTAACATAAGAAGTAATGTCTCAGTAAATAAAAGCAGCCACATTCTCCTGAAATTCATGGTGTATACATATTTCTAACATATATGTACATGTATATCTCTGTGTGTATTTGTGTGTGATGCATGTATGTGTGATGCAATGCCCAGCTGTAAAGGAAAAAACCTTTGGTACCAACATTATCTAAGGTGATTGATGAGTTTAGTAAATTAAAGAATGTTAATTTTTCATATCTTAAAAGACAGGATAAACTATTTCAAACTTCCTACCATTTTCAGAAGAGGGGAGGGGAGGGAGGGAGAGAAAATTGAAACTCAAAATCTTATCAAAATGAATAATACTAAAAATTTTCTTGATGTGTAACTGCGTAAAATACTATTAAAAATAAAAACATTTACATATAATTGAGAATATTTAATAAAATAAATACCATATTAAAATATTCTTTAAAAAAGACAGAAAAGGCAGTGTGGCATAGTGGATGGTAGGTCTTGGAAACAGGAAAATTTGGGTTCAAATCCCCCTTTTTATTCATAATGACTGTATGATCCTCTAAAAGTCACTCTCAGCGTCCTAGGCAACACTCTACAGTGTTAAGTTGCAAAGGAGTTGCACAGCTGCATTTGTAGAGTGAGTTTCCTCATCAGAAAGATCTGTAAACCAGTGAAATTACAGGTCCAGTCTCCATCCTCTATCCCCAAAATTCATACTGACGCTTGCAAAGCTGCCTAGATAAATTTTCAGGGAGAATAAAATCTGGCCCCTTGTGGTAATTTTTCACAAAAAAAGTTTCTAAATAGTAGATTTCTCAAAGAACAGATTTATATTTCTTCATTTCATTTTTCAGACATCCACTAATCAGAATTGCCTATTATTTTCATTTTGACTTTTCCCTTTATGTAAACAAACATGTGATTTCTTAAATACGTGTTTTATTTGTTCTATCCTTCTTAATTCCCTTTTCTACTTGTTTAATCATGAAACCACTTGGTTGTTTTTTTTTTAGAAAGAACCCTGAAATTAGAAGCTATAGATCTGCAACCATAGCAGAAGCCAGTAGGAAAGGAGGAACATGATATGGTAGAAGGCTCTGAATTCAGAAGCTGGAAAGCTAGGCCTTTATCCCAGCTCTGCTACTCGTTAATCATGTGATTTTGAGCAAGTCACCTTACTTTGCCTGTTTTGTAAAAAGTAGTTCATAATTCTTACACTCCCCATATTATAGTTTTGTTTAGGGGCAAGGGAGATGAGATATATATATATATATATACACACATAATGCTTTGTTAATGTGAAATACCACCCAAAATAGAAGCTACTATTACTTTGAAAAGATTTCAACAGAAATTTATTTTAGTACTCCTTTTAATTCAAATTTTTATCAAAAATAGTATTAAAGATAAAACCAGTAATGAAAAAATTCACAAAATATATTTTACAGTACCAAAAATTGATAGTAGGAAAACAATAGCCAAAAAGAGATTTATTAAATAGCTTTCCAGCCAGCAAAATTTTCACTGTCATTTTCTCCTCACTAGTGGTATAGGATGTATGTGGGAGAATCAGAATGCTAGAGCTGCGAGAACCTCCGTTTGAGATGACTTACTTCATCAACCTTATTTTATAACTATGAAACTAATGCCAAGAGAAAGGAGGTGATTTGACTGAACTCACCCACCTACTTAGTTATGGAGCTAGGATTGGAATCCTGGTCTCCTAACCCAGTCCAGGTGCCTAGGGTCTTTCTTGTACATAAATGCTTAGCCTAGTCCCTTGCCCATAGATATTCTATTAAATGTCTTTGAATGAATGAACGATAAATGAAAGAAATCACTAGACTTAACCCAGTATTCTGGCCTCTCAAGATACTTTGTGGAATGACTCCCATCATCTCACTGTGTTAGCTATCTGTGCATCTTACATTTGTGTCATCTATAGATTCAACAAGCATGTTATCTGTGCCATTATTGAACCTACTGGCAAATATGTTGAACAGCACAGAACCAAACATGCTTTCCCCAAGGTGCTCCACTTGAGGTTTCCTGCCAAGGTGACACTGAACCATCTATGTCAGTTTTTTGAGTACAGTTATTCAGTCACTTCTATAGCCTCCTAATTGTACTATTCTGTAGCCCACATCTTTCCATCTTTTCCATAAGAATGGCAAGAGATACTTTATCAAGGTTTTGTCAAAGTCTAGATAAAATGTATCTATAATATTTCCTGGACATACTTGCTTAGCAACACTATCAAAAAGGAAATTAATTAAATTAACATGACATGACTTCTTCTTGATGAAGCCACGCTGGAGGCTCTTTGTGTTTATATGTATCCATTTTTATATAATCAAATAAACTGGTGAACAAATACCTGATCCTGTAACTTCTGTCAAGTTTTAATCATAGAATCACAGAAATGCAGATTTAAAATGGAACTTGGACGTCTTCTAGTCCAACCACCTATCCAAAGTAGGGATATTTTTATGTAGCACACCTGAGGTGACAGCCTCTTCTCTGAGGCCAAGATTGGTCATTGAAGTAATTCAGCATTTGGTTTAATTTTAGCCCTCTTTTCACTTTTCATTGCGGTAATCATTGTTTTCCTGGTTCTCCTTACCCCAGTGCACCAGCTTCCCACATTTCTCATGATTCCTCATATAATTCCCATTTTTTTAACCTGATCATCTTACTGCTAGTCAATAGAGGTTTTTCTTAGAACAAACGAAGAAAGTTGGAATTTGCAAAGTGAGGGAAAACATAAAAATAAATGTAACAGCTAATTCAATCATCTTTTTGGCGGCAGCATCCTTTGTAGCCTTCAGCCATTTGCTGACCTCCTAACATAATAGTAGAACCCTTGTAATTGCTTTATGCTAGACCTCCCATAATTTTTTCTTGAGATCTTCATGTTGGTTGATGAGTTGAAAAATAGGACTCATTTAAAAGAAAATAAGTGTCTGTAAAAAGCAAAAGAAAATTTCTCTGATTGTCAAAATCAGCTAAGAAATTAAGAAATAAGGAACATCTGCCTCTCGCATGTATGCAGCACACATTGTTCTATTATTTAACACGTACTGCCTGAGAAAGGATACCTGCTGCTCACCCAGGACAGAGACTTAATTTGCTTTGTGGCAATTAAGAGGTAGCTACTGACTTCAAGCAATGTTTTAAGTGGTTTAGGAAAAATATGTATTTTTTCATGATTGCTTATTATAAATCTTAAGTACTGATACCAATGAGAGGAGACCAAATTCTAGATGTGAATGGTAATCCATTGCACAAACCACATGCTACATATTGTTACATATTGATATTATACACTTATAACAACAGCAAAAGTGATGGCGATTCTAACTGATACTAAGAAAATTTTAGACCAGAAAAGGAAATGCTAATGCATAACAAAAGGACTGGATCCTTGACATGCCTAAATTAAAACACTGAATTATTTAATAATCATTCATCATCTGTGATGTGCTAGACATTCTTTAGAAAGAAGAATGCTAAAAGCTGGAAAGATACATAAGGTTCACAATTTTTCTTTCCCTTTGCTTTAAAATCATTCAGATCACGTTTTTCTATTCTGTTTTTTTAATCACATTTTAAATTCTCGTTCTTAATTTCCCATAGAGTTATTAAGAGGGAGTTTTTTACCCACTGATTATTATTAAAAAAGGAGGAGAGATGCTTAATTATCTTGTGCAGCTAGGTGGCTCAGTGGATAGAGTGCTGAGCCTGGAGTCAGGAAGACTCCTGTAGTTCAAATCTGGCCTGAGACACTAACTGTGACCCTGGGCAAGTCACTTAACCTTGTTTGCCTCAGTTTCTTCATCTGGAAAATGATCTGGAAAAGGAAATGGCAAACTACTCCAGTATCTTTGCCAAGAAAATCCCAAATGAGGTCAGGAAGAGCCAGAGGAAAGTGAAAAATGGCTGAAAAGCAATAAGCAACAACTAAGTCTTCCACCATGTCTTGCCAGGACTGTCATATTCCAAGTCCTCAAAATCTCCTTTACACTGGGCAATAGAATGCTAAGAAACTGAATTCCCCTTATAAAAGATGCAATTTTGTCTAAGAGAATGATGTTTAATAAATATAATCAAGCACATAGACTCAGTAGTGAACATTCATACCCAATATATATTAAAATTTGTCACTCCAACACATGAACCAAAGAGATGCCTAAAAATACTTATTGATTTATTGACCATTGGGGAACCCGTAACTTAGAACAAATACAGATATGCAAAAAACTTATCCCTATCTAATAAGAATTCTAAAAAATGGCACAATTATTTCTGAAAAGGGAAATAGCCTATCAATGAATAACTGTCCTCTGACCAATGGGTCTTGCCATGCCCCTTGGCAGGAGCCAAGAGAAGTAACAGCACAGAAAGAGTGCTCTGCCTCTCTGGCTATCTGGAAGGGAAAGGAGGTAGAATAAAGAGAACCAAGCCAAAGAGTATCTTTTGTTTTGGCTGTCAGTCAGAGGTGAGGGGAGAGCACAAAAATGGAGCCAAAAGTCTGGCTCTTCCTTACCTCCTACATTCAGGTCCTGCCCTTCGCACATTTTAGCATACCACAGGCAAATACCTTAGCTTCTCAGTGCCCTTGGAAACTCGTGAAGGCTGCAAGTGACCGATGAGATGCCAGTCACAGGCAGCAGGATCAGTGGAGGAAATCTCAGTCTCATTTCACCTCTCTAAAATTCAGTTTCCTCATTTTTAATGAAAAAATTGAACAGATACTATATCTATGTTTACACGTATGTGATTTACTAAGTACCTACTGCGTGCAGTTGACTAGGATGGACTCTCAAAGAGATAGAAAAGTTAGACAAACTACGTGTCCCACCTTTATATAAGTGCTTCTCCCTCCTCCTCACACTTATATTTCAGCCCTTCAAAGCTTTGTGATTTCGTGGGTACAGGGAGTCCCTCACAGATTACAATTTCTCTGTTATTAGTAGGTTGTTTCTCATAGTTGATGTTGTTGAAAAGTACATCACCATGCAGCCAATAGGATTAGGAGTCATCTCTGAAGTTATATAAAGTTATCAGATGACATTCACATAAGGCTTCACCAGACCTGTGCTCCATCAACCAGTCAACATTAATTAAGTGCCCACTATGTGCTAGGCATTGTGCTAAGCCTTGGAGTGACAAAAGAGAAGTCCTGCCCTCAAGGAGCTCACGATCTAAATAAATATATTCAAACAAGATATACATGCAAAGCTTTTATAGTTTGGCAAGACTAATCCCAAGCTATGGTTAAATAAATACAATTACTTAACCAAAAGCTTTGAGAGCCCAGAAACATCTCCAAGACATGATGGGACATTAGAGTAGGAGTTTATTGTAGATTTTCTTCAAATGTCTTCAAATCCATTTTAAGCGTCTTATCTCAATAGCATAGCTGAATACATTAATATGAATAAATTTCAATTTTTTATGTATAGAGAACATTTTTAAAAGACACTTCTGATCTCTTTGGTGTATTACAGTGAAATGAGAGAATGGGAATTATTTTTTCCCACATAGTTCTTTTGTATGTAATATTCTACTGGAATACATTCCAATTTTTTCCTTAGAGCCACGCAGAACTCCTTTAAATATTCTGCATTAAGTAAGAAGTTTTTAGGAAAAGGGGAAGAAGTTTAAACTTCAGCTAATTTATTCTTTTGCAATCTAGATTGTAAATATTAGATTGTGAAAATTTGCTTGGTTAAATTGCTTTGGGGCTAATCACTGATTTTTCTTTGAGGCATTTTATTTTATTACTTGTTTTGTCTTTGTGTGATTAAAACAGACTTGCTTCATAGAACTAGTGTAACAAATAAGCCTCAGTGAGATGGAAGAATTCCCTTAAATTAAAGATACAAAATTTATTTTCTATAACCATATTGACTATATTGTTCCGAAAGTGATTCACTAGTTTTTGGATTCGCTGCTGACCTCTGGTGCTCACCCTTTTCCCTTTGGTGTATTTTAATTTTTTATTGTTTCCATCTGAGACTGAGCAGGAAAATTTCTGAGAGATGGAACTCAGGCCACATTTTCACTGTGTTAATTGCTCCCATCAAAGGTTTAATAAAGTTAGGTTAAATCTAGAAAGACTGAAAGCTATTGAGTAAAATAAGGTTTGACATAATGGTCAGTTTTATGTATTTAAGCATTTTCTTCTCTACTTTGACTCAGACAATCAGGAGTTAATCTGAGAAAGGACAAGTATTGTTTGCCTTATGATAGATAGAACTCCTGACAAAATAATTTTCCAGTATCTTTGTCATTGTTTTGTTACTTTCGTATATATCAGCTGAATAATCTCATGATTCTGAAAATTGTCTTTAGTTTGATTTACAATATTTTCATGAATTCCTAGATAGTTTCAGATTTATAAAATGTTAGTTGCTAAAAGTAAACTGCACTTATCCTGTCTGATTCTAAAATAATGTATCTATTGAGTTGCGATGAATAAATCTGACCCTGTAATAATAAGAAAAATGAAGCAGATAGATTCTTTCTCATCTAATAAAGTCTTTCAGATTTATTATGTTCACAAAAAGATTTTTGCTTTGAAATTCTAGAGCTTGATTCATAGGAAAGTTAAATTTTAATATGCACCTGACTTTAATTTGTGAACTATTTGACTTTTAATAATGCTGTCACAATCATCTGTTCATAACAACATTAATTAGCAGTGTTATTATCTTGATTATCTATCTGTATAGGGCAAGTAAAAGAGGTGACATTTCTGTCAAACTAAGGGTCTAGATACCTAAATAAGAGAATATCTCTGGAGAATAAGTAGACCTGCAGAGTGTAAGGATCCCATGATAAGGCAAGCAGTCTAGGTCTATTTAAACCCAAAGAGAAAAATATGAACATTTATCTCTGAGGCACTGGCATGTTAACAATACAAAGTCCATACTTCTCATATAAGCTTCAGTATAGGATTTAGAAATACAGAAAGTGTCAGTACTTAAATCAAATAAACAAATGCAAAAGTCTAGTTCCCCCTAAAAAAAATCTCAAAATGAATCTAATTTATAAGGGAAACAAATCAGAAAACTGACTGTACAAATTACAACTAAAAGCAAGAGAGAATATTTTTGCCATTTTTCCAGTCAATCCCCAAAACTAGAGTATCTAGAAATAAAAATTCTAAGTGGAGAATATCTGAAGAATCTCCACCATTGCAAAAAGCCCAACTTTTCTTCCAGAAGAGGTCCCATACGCTATAAGACTCTGGACTTGCTCTTCCGTGAAAGCTAGCAGGTCGTTTCCCAGAGCTCAGCTAGCTGTGTATCCTCAGATCATATCACTGAAGATTCTGGTGATTTTCTCCAATCTCAAACCCTCATGCCTCTGACCCCCTCCCCCATACCAAGAGCTAGTGATTAGTATCCCAGTATCATTTAAGCAACTGACATCAACTTTTATGAAGAGATACTGAGAATACATAGATAGAAGTACAAACATATCCCCTCAACACCTGGGGAACACACTTCTTACCTTAATTCCTGGGGAGAGTGGACTTAAACCTAAAGTGGTTGCTACAAGGTATTTGCCCCCCCCTCCCCCCAAATCCAATGGATGAACCGTCTTTCCAGGCTATTGCTGGTCTTAGATTAAACTGATCAAGCTCTTCAGCACTTCCGCTGCAACTCCACCAAGTTTAGGCTCCATGAAATCCTGTTATGGATGCTGGCTCCCACCTAGAAATCACTCTTCCAATTTTTTGAAGATTAGGAGGTTGTACCTCTCCAGTACTCCTTCACCTTAAAGCAGGAAAAACAAAAAACAGACCCATATTAGTGGGCCCCATCTCGGCCCCAGATGGGGAGGGCCAGAGAAACTCCCCAACCAGAGGCTTATAGCAGGTCTTTCTTACTCAAACTCAACTAGTCTGAAAAGAGCTACAGGCTCACTTTGGCTACCTAGTGTCTTTTAAATGCACCCCAATTCTGTTTCAGAAGCCAGTCAGAAATGTTTTTTTTCACCAAGGGGTTAGCAGACCTAAACCAGTTATAAAATGTCTGCACATGCTCCAAAGTCCATGTGGGATTTCAAGCAAGCAAGCAATATTTATCAAGCACCTACTGTATGCCAGGCACTGTTCTAAGCTTTAGCCATGGTCATATGGACTGAGCTCCTTGGTAAATACCTCAATTACATATTATTCCAGAGATATATTCTGTCTTCTTGGTAGAATGTAAGCTATATAAGGACAGAGAATGGATCATTTTTGTTTTTATATCCCAGGATAACACAGGATTTTACGTATAGTAGATATTTAAGAAATACTTGTTACTTCCTTATTTTGTCCAGATTTTTCAGGGTCAGAAATGGAAGGCACTAGTTTGTACTTTTTGATGGGGGAGAAGGAAGGAGAGGATTTTTTTTAGTTTTTCTTTCCTCTATCAGACCACCAACAACGACAATAATAAAAATCCTGAAACATTGATTTTAAAATCCTAGGTAGGAGATGTTGTAAGTTCCCATTTAGTTTAATCCTTATCAGCATTCAAATCAGAGAATTTTGGGGTCATATCAACAAAGGACACAAATTCTAAGATAAATGAAATCCAATTATAAAGAACCTGAGTATTTCAATTTCTTATGGAAAAATAATTGGAAAGCCCTTATTGGTTATGTAAAATTGAGATTTTTGTCCCAGGAAATATATGCTTTTACAAATACATAAAATAGTGATGGGCAGGCATTGACGAAAAAAAATTTGATAGCTCTTGAATAAGTCATGGTTAACACTGGGGACATGGATTAAAATATTTTATAGGAAATCATTCTCTTTATTTTCCTGATACAGGTTTGGACTGTGTTTTTTTTCTAAAACAGAAGCTTCATTGTTATTACATAATCTATCATAGAAATAAATCTTGTTGGAAGAAATAATTGACTTAAGTTCAAATTAAACTTTCTCACTTTACATTTCTTAATTCAAAAGAATCTAAGTTCCTTGAGGACAAAAACTATTTCACTTTTGTGTTTGTATCCTGAGTGACCAATACAGTGATATGCATATATAAATGTACATATGTGTGTGTGTATATATACATATACACACACACATAGACATATTGCATGCACACATACACATACATAGTAGGAACTTAATAAATCCTTGTTGATTAATTAATTCTCAGTTTAATGCAGAAAACATAATGAGTCATATAGATTTGCATTTAAATTTATATTAAATAAAATATAAATTAAATATACATTAAAATAATAAGGAAACACAATTAAAAAGTATATCAGAACATCTAGATAGGGGAAATGAGTGAAGACTTTGGAAAACAGATCATAAGCCTGTCCCAGAAGCATAATCCAGTGATGGAAAATTTCAGCTGTTCACGTTTGTTGGAGATCTCCAACTGCCAAAAAGGGAAAAGAGCAAATAATTGCTTTTCTTGCATTAATAATCATTTGAAATTTCATCAAAAATTTAAGAATTTCAAATTAAAGCATTTAAATGAATTTCATGTTCAGGGCTCTGTGCGCTTTATTAACATTTTAATATGGCTTCAATAAAGGAATAATGGGCAAAGATTAGGAAGGACATTGATAATCTGAAGAGTCTAAAAAGGGGCAAAAAAAGATGGTGATGAGACTTTGAAATCATGTTATATGGTGACTGGTGGAAGAAACTGAGGATGTTTAGTCTGGAGAGAAGACTTATAAGAAATGTAATACTTGAAACAGAGGCTGTATAGTCACTTTGAATGGTAGTTTCAGGTTGGACCAGCTGGCCCCTGAGATTACAATTCTGAGATTAGTGCTGTAGCTTAAAAAACAAAAGATTTCCAGAAAAGTGAAAGTCCATCAATGCTATTTTTACTTCCAAAAAGGTGACCCAGATGACATTTAGCAACTACTCATTCATATAACTACTCATCATTAAAAGATGTTTGTGAAAATAATCTGCATATTCTTTTAGAACATTCCCAATAGAAACTCAGGAAATGAAGAGGTAAGATTTTGTGGGGCTTTTTTTACAATAAGAAAAAGCTCAGGTTTAGAGAGTATAATATTCTACCATTTTAAGTTGTTAATATTAAGAAGTCATTTACAGTGTGTGATGACTGACTTTGATGGACTTAGCCCTTCTCAGCAAGGCAAGGATCTAACATAATTCCAAAGGACTCATGATTGAAAATGCCATCCACGTCCAGAGAAAGAGCTATAGAATCTGAATGTAGAGCAAAGCAGATTATTTTCTTTTTTTGTTTTTGTTCTGGTTTTTTTTTCTTTCTATGGGTTCCCCCCATTTGTTCTAATTCTTCTAGTGGCAACATGACTAATGTGAAAATATGTTTAATAGGAATATATGTGTAGAGACTATATCAGATTGCATGCCATCTTGGGGAGGGAGAAGGGGAGGAAGGGGGAGGAATTTTAAAACTTATAGAAGTGAATGTTGAAAACTAAAAATAAATTAATTAAAAAAGAAATCATTTGCTTCAGACATAGGTATTTTTCTCTAGTTAAATTTGAAGAATGTGCTTTTCTTGAGAGCAGAGACTGACTCACTTTTATTTGTATTCCTAGTACCCAGTTTAGAGTAGGTATTTAAATGCTTGATTGATTGACTATCACTCATCTCTCTAGTGATACACTGAATGCTGGAATCACAACAGGGTATATTCACTTAAGATAATTTGTCAGTTTGATAGCAATACTTTCAGTATTGACATTGAAGTATTCTGTATTGATCATGAGGTTTTCTAAATGTTTCAATGCAGAGTTGACATTATAGTCATTATACTGAAATTCATTACATGAGACTGCTTTAAACATCTACTTTGGAAAAACAAAGTGGATGAAAGTGCGTGTGGGTAGCCCATGAAATTAGTCTATCAGCTTATTTCCAGAATGAGCCCTGAAAATGTTTTTAAGTCGGAGGAGATTGGATTTGTCTGCTGCCACAATATATGCCTAGCAAAATGTCTTGGACCCCAGGGAACTGTGTATTTACATTAATGAAAATCAGGGCCAGTCTCATACCTGGACATAAAAACATGCATTTTCTCAAAAGCACTGAGTAATCAAAATATTGTTGAATTCTGTGGGAAAGCCAAAATAGCCCTATTCTTCAAACATAGATTTTCAAGCTTATGTGTTCCATCCTTTCCTTCTCATTTCATAGATGAGGGAAATTAGTCCCCAAAAGTTCAGATGACTTGCCCAAGTTCTAATAGGTAGCAAGTAGCAAAACTAATATATGAAACTCCATCATCTAATTCTAAATCCCATGTTCTTTGTGCAGCACCTCACTTCTGTATTCATCTTGAGCAAATGATTTAGACAAGAGCTTCGTTGTACCTAATTTAGAACACATAAAATATAACTTTTAATTCTTATTTCACTGAGAGATTTACTTATGAAAAACTTTGTCAAGAAATCTCTGAAATAGAATTATAAAATTACTGATTTGATTTGCCCTTAGCGGCTTTCTGCTGAACGTACTTCTGCACACACTGTGAAATTTTGCCAAAAAATGCCTGTAAAGTGAGAGTCTTGAAGAAACATTTATCATTTTTTTAATACAAGTATTTGAAAGTGGGTGTTATAATGGTGGTAATAATTCCCTTGAAATTAAAGGTTATAATACAAAGTCGGGCTGAACAAAACAGAACTCATAAAAACCATTGCATTCAAAATGTAGTACAGGTGTTCCTATTTAACTGCTAAGGCATGTAAAATTTATTCCCGATTTGGGGGTGAAGCAGATGTGTTACTGACCTTTATAGTAGAGTCCATGTAAAATAATACTATAAAATGCATCCTTATGCAACCTGTGAGTTAAGGTTCATTAAGAAGAAGTCCTTACTTCAACAGTTTTAATTTCATATAATTCACTTTTCATTAGTAGTCAGTATATGTAACACAATTACAAAGTAATGATCATCTATAGTTTTATCATGGAATATTCATTAAATGCTGGATAAGTTATCATCAGTTATAATATTAGGAGTATAGAAATTTGCTTTAACCTTCTCACTTAGTTTAAGCAAGGTTACTTGACTTTCAGATATTCAGCTAGCTACATGAAGGATTCAAATTGAGTAAAATTACATATATATACACATACATACACATATATACATACATATACACATACACATATGCACATAAAATATATGTGTGTATATTTTATCCTACATTTGCTCAGTTCTAATTAATCATATAGGGTAGGCAGGCAGTGCAGTGGATAGAGCACTGGACCTGGAGTTAGGAAGACCTGAATTCAAATCCTGCTTTAGACACTTACCAACTATGTGACCCTTTTTAAGTCACTTAACCCTTTTTGTCTCAGTTTCCTCATCTGTAAAAATGAACAAGAGAAGGAAATAGCAAATCACTCCAGTGTTTTTGTCAAGAAAAGTTGAAGACAACTGAGATGACTCAACAACAATAACTAATCAAATAGATCCGTGATCTCATCAGTTTAGATGTTCCCTTCAGTGATGTGGATTGCATCCCATCCATGCCTGCCCATCCTGTTTAATTTTTGTTCATGATGAACATTCATTTGCTATAAGGAATGTACCAAATATACTGGCGACATTCTTTTTAACATCACAAGGATTGTAGCGTAGCATGCAGAGAGTACATCAGTTTTACTTCATTCTCGTCACGTCTAGCACACATTCCTTTTCCTTTTTTAAAAACTTCTTAATTTGTGGAATAAAACAAACATTTCTATAACATAGTATAGTTAAAAAAAGATTGCACATGAAACTGAAAATCTATTATGTATCACCTGCTATTCCTTTTACTGTATAATAAAGTTATCATGTAAATTTCTTTTTTTCTTCCCTCCCACCTGCCCTAGTGATGGCTGGCATTAGACACAAATATATATGTATATTTATATGTATATGTGTGTAAAATCATTCTATGCATACTTCTATTTATTAGTTCTTTCTCTGGATACAGATAGTATCTTCTGTCACAGGTCCTTTGTAGTTAATTTGGGCATTTATAATAGTCAAAATAAGTTATTCAATGAAAATCATTCTTAAAATGATATTGCTGTTACTATATGCAACATTCTCTATTCATTTCATATTTCATTATTTTATGCAAGTCTATCCATGTTTTTCTAAGATCATCAAGATCATCATTTCTTATAGTACTGCACCACTCTCATATACCACAGCTTGTTCAGTCATTCCTCAATTGATGGGCATCCCTGTAATTTCCAGTTCTTTGTTACCACAAAGAGAGCTGCTATAAACATTTTAGAATGTAGAGGTTCTTTTCCTTTTCCCCTAATCATCTTTGGAAATAGATCTAGTAGTGGTATTGCTGAGTCAAAGGGTATAGGTAGTTTAATAATCTTTTGGATAATTTTAATAACTCCTTTTTCAATTATGCATTTCTGTGATAACATCTTTTACTTCAGTTATTCTTCGTAGATCCTTATTTGCTGTTTCTTCTAGTCTGCTGGCACCAACCACATGCCCCTGCATTACCCTCCATGTAAAGTTTAATTTTTTTTTTATTTTTTATTTTTTATTTTTTTTATTTTTTTAATGTTTAACAATCACTGCCATACAATTGCGATTTTATCCCTCCCCACCCACCCCCCACTACCTCCCTCCCTCCCCACGACTGCATACAATTCTGTATAGATTCTACATATACTTTCCTATTGAGTATATTTTCACTATAGTCATGCTATGTAGTCAGACTAAGATAAATGAAAGAATCCGTATAACAAATCAGAACATGATACACAAACAGATACACATACACAAACATGATCTGCTACATTATGTGAGTGACTTCTATATTTCTCTCTCTGAGTGTGGAAGGCATTTTGCCTTGAGGTCCACCATTGGGATTTTTTTTTTTTTCAGAAGTTCTTGTGTTATTACAAAAATCTAAGTCTACCAGAAAAAACTCTCACACACTGTGGTTGTTGCTGTGCATAAAGTTCTCCTGGTTCTGCTCCTTTCACTCAGCATCAGGTCATATAAGTCCTTCCAGGCCTCTCTGAAGTCTTCTTGTTCATCATTTCTTATGGCACAATAGTACTCCATTACATTCATATACCATAATTTATTCAGCCATTCCCCAATTGATGGACATCCCCTTGACTTCCAGTTTTTGGCAACTACATAGAGTGCTGCTATAAATATTTTTGTACATGTGGGACCCTTTCCCATTTTTATGATCTCTTGGGGATATAGTCCTAGTAGCGATATTGCTGGGTCAACGGGTATGCACATTTTTGCAGCCCTTTGGGCATAGTTCCAAATTGCTCTCCAGAATGGTTGGATGCGCTCACAGCTCCACCAACAATGAATTAGTGTTCCAACTCTCCCACATCCTCTCCAGCATTTATCATTTTCTTGTTCTGTCATGTTTGCCAATCTTATAGGTGTGATGTGGTACCTCAGAGTTGTTTTGATTTGCATCTCTCTAACCAATAGTGATTTAGAGCATTTTTTCATATGATTATAGATAGCTTTAATTTCTTCCTCTGAAAATTGCCTGTTCATATTAAAGTTTAATTTTTTTAAGAGATTTTAATGTTCCATGATTCATAACCACACAATACTGGAAAATATTGGCATTTTAAAAATTGAAGAAGTTTCAGGAAAAAGTTTTGGGTTGTTTAAGATGCATAACATTTTACAGTTTCCTTAAGGCAATCCAGCTCACACTCCTGTTTCTGTTCGATTCTGTGCACACCTCGTTCAACTGCATGTCATCTGAACAACAGGCATTCTTCATCAACTTGGTTTTTTCTGTAAAGATGGTTTAGGCCAAACACTTTTGAGTGTTTATATATACATCTCATTTAATAGATGTTGTCATTTTCTGGGACTCGAAAACATTCAACAAAATACTATACACAAACAAGAGAATTTGGGGGGAAAATCCTACCAACTACAAGGAATCTGTATCTCTTCTGTGACAATGGCAGACATCTTTGGTGGGGATATGTCACCCTCTGTGTGGAATAGGGTTATTTTGCTTATTATATCTTCAAAGCAATCTTACATCATTTTGACATCTGCATGAAAGACTTCTTTTTGGAAGACAGACTTTAACTCAGCAAACAAAAACAGGGGGAAACGTGTATTTTCCACATCTGTTAGTTTAGCATGTGATGATAAAACGCTTGCCTATTGGGGAACATCTCTTGGAAAAGCCTGAATATTCTCTATTAATTCCCTTATCAAAGATTCTTTGTTGTATGAGTAGACTATTCTCATAAAAATTGGATAGAAATGCGGAAGTAAACTATGTCAGTAATTGTTCATGTTCTCTCAACCACTTTTTTGTTATTAACGAGGTTGAATATCTTTTTCCATGCTTTTGGTATCTTTCCCTTCTTTCCAAACCTTGTGAATAAATCCATTCCTTCACGGTTTCTCATCTCCAAAGCGATTCTGCTCTATGTATATCTGGTCTATTGTTTTTACTGTCCTTATTCTTTTTAGTGTCATTTCTGCCTCTTCCATAAGCATGTCTAAGACTGTACATTAAATTTGGGTTGCTCTTTCATTGATTGTGAGAAAAGCTTGTTACAAAAAGTTTTGAAGATCTTTTCTATTTTCCTCTGGTTTATTTTCTTCCATTTTCATCTCGGGATGGTTTTGGTTAGTTGCATGTTTCCCCAAGCTTTCTTTAAACCAGTTTTATTCCCCCACAGTTTTTTTCCCCTGATTTATAAGGCAACACTGCTCCTAATCTTTTGTCATTCATTTTTTGTAAGATTTTGCAGATAGCTTTATAGACTAAACCAGCACGGCCCTTGTCTGCCCTATCTCCCTCATCTACAGGCTTCTTCTCACCCTAAACTGCCTTGTGTTCATCTTGTATGTATTCTTCACATACTTACACATATATATATTATCTCCTCGGTTATAATATAAGCTTCTTAAGGATATTTTGTCATTGTATTCCCAGTGCTTAGCACAATGCTTCATACAAAATAGAAGCTTAATAAATGCTTGAGGTGGCAAGTAATTTGTAGATTAAAGTATTCTTTAGGCTTTTTTTGGTTTTCTCAGTATGGTAATTTATTTGCATCAATTACACTTCTGTATTAAATTATGTACCTACCATTGAAACTGCAGGTCCAAATACCGCCCAATATTTTTCTCAGTAGTAGTCTTTCTTTGAGCTTTGAAATAATTTTGATTTTTTGCTCTAATAAATTGATAATTCAGTTATATACAAACAGCTAATTCAGAAATGATTTCCACATCAGCAGCAAATTTCCTACATATTCTGATAATTTATTTGATATTGGCGATTTACAGCTACTACTGTTTTTTTTAGATCTTAACTTTGTTCATTTTTTAATATTATTATTTTTTTAGATTTTTAATTCTGGATTCTCTCCCTGCTTGGAACTCCTCATCCATCAATTGAAAAGGCGATCAATATCATACCCATTACGTGCTGCTGATTCTTTATTGAATGTATTCTTGACATTTAGGCGTAAGGCTTCTGTGAGCTCTACAAATCTTTGTCCTTTCTGATTCTTTATTCACAAGCTATCTTTTCCAGCAGATTTGCTGTCTTTTCTCGTTCTTACCCTTGTGTTGAAGTAATCTAGTATTATGTTGATCAAGCTCCTCCTTGTTCTTGTAGAATTTCTCTACATTTTCATCCTTGGGAAGAAATGTTGGCACATATTGCTATAATGTGCCCTTTTCTTCATGCGCTTATAAGCATTGCAATATGAGATGACCAACTGTTCTATGAAATTATATTTCTTGTTATCTTTGGACACATCACAAATCCATTTTTTTTGCCTTTCCAAGGAAAGCCTGAGTCATCCTTGCATTTAACTTCAGCTTCTTTCTGTCTTCTAGTTTAAATCAAGAATGTCACCACTTAAACAATTGAACTTCTATAGGGCTATGTCCCCGATCAAGAGACAAGGATCACCATTGAACCGAGTGCTAATTTGTAAAAAGGTACGATGCCCAAATTATCATCTAGAGATGGTGATTCTTACAACTCTCTGACCCTCTTTTCTCTCCCTCTGCCATTATAATTCCAGAAAAAGAAGGACCAAGTACCATTTTGCATTTTTCTATGTGTGATGGATTCCCCCAGCTGAGGAATTCATTACCAAGTGGTTGCCCATTCTGGATGAGTAGCTAGGCTCGTCTTTGGCTAGTAGACTCAGACAGTTGCCTGTACGTGATTCAACATCTTTCTAGAATGATGAAACTTGCCAGAGATTGTGTTTTTCTAGCATAGCCTTCAAGAATCCAGATTTGCCTCTACATCATGACGAAGCATTAAAGTAGGTGCTGCAAAACTGTTTTTCTGCAGCTTCCACTAATTGTTCCGAGATCTGATCTCTGGAGTTCCTGTCATGACTGATCTTGCTTCCTCATGAAGGGTCATATCTCCCCTACATTAGGGGGTTTTATCTTTTTTTGAAAACCCTTTGGCAATCTGATGATACCATGGATCCCTTTTGAGATAAACATTTTTTTGGTGCATACAATCAAATAAATACAACTACAGTGGAAACCAATTATATTAAAATACAGTTATCAAAGTATTTTTCTTAAAAGCAAATTCATGGACTCCAAGTTAAGAAGCCCTGCACAGATCTTTTCTTCTCTAATGGATTAATGATTGACAAGAATGATTTTTCCCTCCTGTAATGAAATTAACTGACCCCTTCCCACAAAAGTTTACTGTCAAAACCATCTTTAAGTGCCTGTTGACACAGCAATGCTGTGCTAAGTGGAACACAAAGTAAATCAAAGAATCCCTATGAGATCCTAGATTAATCAGTGTGCGTGCTACTTGATGACTCAAGGAGAGAATAACATGCACACTCAATTTGTTATGAAAACCTGTCTTACGCTACTGGAAAGTAGGGGAGAAGGAGATAAGCAGGGTGGGAGGGATGATGGAAGGGAGAGCAAATAGGAAGAGGGAACAATCAGAAGTAAACATTCTTGGGGAGGAACAAGGTCAAAAGAGAGAATAGAAGAAATGGGGGGGCAGGATAGGATGGATGAAAATATAGTTAGTCTTACACAACATGATTATTATAGAAGTCATTTGCAAAAGTGCACATATATAGCCTACATTGAATTGCTTGCCTTCTCAGTGGGGATGGATGGGAAGGGAGGAAGGAAGAGAAGTTGGAACTCAAAGTTTTAGGAACAAATGTTGAGAATTGTTTTTGCATACAACTGGGAAATAAGAAATACAGGTAATGGAGTATAGAAATTGATCTTACTCTACAAGACAAGAGAGAAGATGGGAATAAGGGAAGGGAGGGGGCTTGGAAGGGAGGGCAGATTGGTGGAAGGGGGTAATCAGAATTCTTAGCATTTTGGGGTGGGGAGAGGGGAGAGATAGGGAGAAAATTTGGAACTCAAAATTTTGTGGAAATGTTGAAAACTAAAAATAAATAAATAAATATTAAACAGAAGAGAGAGAGAGACACAAAAAACTAAAAGTTAATACCAAGCTAAAACAAAATGTGCTATTTGATGTTCAAGTGAAATGTTTCCACAGGATATCTCCAGGTTCAGGTAACATGACAGCTTTTTCCACTGCATTTTTCTCTTAAAAGGACCATCTTGCAGTCTGCAAGCAAAGCTACTATGACAATAAAAATAACATTTTTATGTAGTGCCTTGTTTAAAGGTAAAAGCTTCATAGAGCCAAGAATTGGTCTATACCTATGATCTGTTGGTTTCCGAGTAAAATACTGGAAGTGACGTAGTGGATACATCACCAGACATCAAACATAGAAGATTAAAGTTCACATATGACCTTGGTCACAGTTATGTGACCCTGGATAAATCATTATCCTCTGTTTGCCTCAGTTTTATTTACTAGCTGTGTGACTCTGAACAAGTCATCCACTTCTCTGCCTCACTTTCCTTATATGTAAAATGCAGATTATGATAGCAACCTACCTGCCAGGGCTGTTGGGAAGATTAAATAAGGATATTTGCTAAATGTTTTGCAAACCTTAAAGTGCCGTGTCAATGCCAGTTATTATTATTTGGAGGGCAGACAATGCTTTGCCACTTAATAGTGGTTTTTTTTTTTATTTTAAAGGTAAAGGTTTTTAAAGTAGAGAGTGAATGACCAAAATAATAGTTATAATTCTTGGTTTTATCGTATTTTAAGATTTACAAAACATGTTCTTAACAATATCACTGTTAGGTTATTCAAATAAGTATTGTTCCCATTTAATAGATGAGAACACTAAGGCATAAAGAGGTCAAGTTCCTGTCTGTAGTCACAGAGATAGAATGTGTTAGAGATGGGATATAAATCCAAATCTGATTCCAAGTCAAGTGTTCCATATCACCATATTATCTCAGGGAAAACTGGAGAGTATTCCTTGGTTTAGGGGGTGGGGTGGAGGGCTAGTTTGAGCTAGGTGATCTCTAAGGCCCTTTCACTTTTAGGTGAGGAAAGAAAAGCCAAAATTTCTCCTTACATAGGAAAAGGAAGGCAATTGGAGAAGGGAAAAGGGAACTTCAAAAAAGCAATGACAAATCATTTGTTTCTAAGCACAAAATTTGCCCAAATTAACAAATATAGGTATGTCATGATTGTTTTTCTTTGTCAAGGAAACTAATCAAAGATTCTTAGCTTTTTGAGTCATGGACCCTTTAGGAAGTCTAGTAAAGTCAATGGATCCCTTCTTAGAATAATATTCTTGAATACATAAAGGAAATAAATTATATTGAGCTATAGTTAAATGACGTTAAACAAACAAGTTCATATTCTCTAGGTTAAGAACATCTGCTTTATTTTTTGGTAGTTTCTATTTTATTTTTTTCAAATTACATGTAAGAAAAATTTTTAACTTTTTTTTTTTAAGGTTTTGAGTTCGAAATTCTCTCTTTTCCTCCCCCCCTCTCTCATTAATAAGGCAAGGAATTTGAGATAGGTTATACATGTGCAGTTATGCAAAATATATTTACATATTAGTCATGTAAAAAATGCAGGTAAAAACAAACCCCCAAAATCAAGTGAAAAACAAAGTATGCTTCAGTCTGCATTCAGACTCCATCAGTTCTTTCTCTGGATAGCATTTTTATCAAAAGTCCTTTGGAATTGTCTTAGATTGCTGTATTGATGAGAATAACTAAGACATTCGCAGTTGATCATTAAACAATGCTGCTGTTACTATGTACAATGTTCTCCTGGTTCAGTTCACTATGTATCATTTCATGTAAATCTTTCTGGGTTTTTCAGAAGGCATTCTGCTTATAACTTTTTATAGCATAATAGTATTCCCTCACAATTGTATACTAGAACTTGTTCAGCCATTTCCCAATTGATGAGCATCCCCTCAATTTCCAAATCTTTGCTACCACAAAAGGCTGCTATAAATATTTTTGTACATATAAGTTCTTTTCCTTTTTTTTTAAATCTCTGGATACTGACATAATAATATTTTGGCATCAAAAGGTATACACAATTTTATAGCCCTTGGGGAATATAGGTCCAAATTATTCTCTACAATGGTTGGAGTGGTTCACATCTCCACCAACAGTGTTTTAGCGTCCCAATTTTCCCACATCCACTCCATTTGTCATTTTCCTTTTCAGTCATATCAGCCAATCTGATAGGTGTGAGGTGGTACCTCAGAGTCGTTTTAATTTGCATTTTTCTAATCAATAGTGATTTGGAGAATTTACAATATTTATTTTTAGTTTTCAGCATTCTCTGTTACAAGATTTTGAGTTCCAAATTTTTTCTCCCTCCCTCCCTACCCCCCTTGCCAAGATGGCAAGCGATCTGGTGTATATCCATGTACAATCATATTAAACATATTTCTACCACAGTTTTGTTGTGAAAGAAGAATCATAATAAAAGAGGGAACCAAGAGAAAGAAAAAACAAAGTGAAAATAGTATGCTTCAATCTGCATCCAGACTGCATAGTTTGTTCTCTGGATGTAAATAACATTTTCCATCATGAGTCTTTTGGAATTGTCTTAGATCATTGTATTGCTGAGAAGAGCTAAGTCTATCAAAGTTGATCATCATACAATGTTGCTGTTTCTGTGTACAGTGTTCTGGTTCTACTCCCTTGACTCAGCATCAGTTCATATAAGTCTTCCCAGGATTTTCTGAAATCTGCCTGTTAATCATTTTTTATTGAACGATAGTATTCTATTACATTCATATACCACAGCTTGCTCAGTCATTCCACAGTTGATGAACATTCCCTCAAATTCCAGTTCTTTGCCACCACAAAGAGAGTTTCTGTAAATATTTTTGTATATGTAGGTACTTTCCCATTTTTAATGATCTCTTTTAGGATACAGATCTGTATATATCATATACAGATGATACATCAATCATATAATTATTGATAACTTTGATTTCTTCTTCTGAAAACTGCCTGTTCATATTCTTTGACCATTTTTCACTTAGGGCATAACTTGTATTCTTATAAATTTGACGCACTTCTCTATTCCAAGCTTCAGGTTTTTTGTGTAACTGTTTTCAGACTTAATTGTGCAAGTCTGTGAGTTTTCAGATCTTCTGAGATGGTATGATTTAAGGAGAGATGTGGTCACTGCTCTCTTGGTCTATGCTCTGGTCTGTGAGTGACCACAAGGACTCTTTTCTATCCTGCAACTGTGCCAAGGGCCCTCACTTCTACTAGTGCCCTTTCTCACCGTGGGACTGCAGCCCAGAACTGAACATGGGCAATACAACAGAGTCTTTGTCTTAGTACCAGCAAAGGGTCCTTGTAATTGCCTTCTGACCAGTTTTCTGATCCCTCCGCTATGTGTTGACTGATAGCTCCAGAAGTCACTCCACTTCAGATTCTGTTTTCCCCAAAGTCTGCTGCTGGCTTCCTGGGGTATTGCCTGCTCTGGCCTGTGTTCCATTCTCCCCCCAGTGAGACAGACCTTTCCTGCAAACTTTCTAAGTTTTCTTGGGCTGGAAAATTCTTTCACTTCATCTTTTTCTCTATTCTGTCACTCCAGAATTAATTTTGAGATGTTATTTTAATCTTGTTTGGAGGGGAATTTCAGAGAGCTCAGGCAGGTCCCAGCCTTTACTCTACCATCTTGGCTCTGCCCTCTCAGAATCTTTGCTATAGATGAAGAGTTTTGAATATTATTGAGGAAGTTTCCTCAAAATAGCCAAAATCATTTAATTTCTTTTTCTGTTTCATGTTCCAATTATCGTAGTATTTTCAAACTATGTTTTTTAATCTTGCAATCTTTGCCTGGTGAAAGACAGCTAAGAATACTCCCCTGTCAGTCAAAAGAGGATATAAGAGCATGGCCAGTTTTGTGATACATTACTGAATTAATAAACATTTAATAAGTGCCTACTATGTGCCAGCTAGGTGGCTCAGTGGGTAGAACATTGGGCCTAGGCTCAGGAAAACTTGAGTTCAAATCCAGTCTCAGACATTAACTAGCTGTGTGACCCTGGGCAAGTCACTTAATCTCTGTTTGCCTCAATATGCTGGAGAAAGAAATGGCAAAGCACTACAGGATCTTTGCCAAGAAAACCCAATGGACAGTATTGGCATGTTGTGGTCCACAGGGTCACAAAATGTTGGTCAAGCTGAATGAGTGAATGGTGAAAACAGCATGCCAGGCATTTTGCTAAGTGTCGGTGATACAAAAAGAGGTAAAAACAATCCCTGCCTGCAGGGAGACAGCATGCAACCAAATACACACAAAAGAAGCTCTATTAAGGTTAGCTAGGAAATAATTAGTGCAGGGATGACACTAGAATTAAGAGGGGTTAAGTCTACCCATTCTCTTCTACTTTTTTCACCCACTTTGTCACTGAGACATAGTTGCTAGTTCTCCGTAGTATACTTCATGCAAATATCCTCTTGTGCATCCTCTCCACAATGCACCAGTTGTTCTTCTGTCTGTATTGGTCTTTGCTGTGAATATGATACCCATATATAGGTATGGTTAAGTCAACAGTTTGGCATTGGGGTAGAAAGTGCAAAGGAAGTCTAGAGTCAGGAAAGGTAGCAGTGGTAGATGATTATCATTTATGAAATAATGATATTGAAATATATCTGTACATAAAAGTATGTTTATATACATATATATATATATACATAAAATACACATATACACACACTCATATAATTCTCTACCAGCATATATAAACTAAGTTGAGTCCACTTATGGTTCTTGAAAGGTCTGTGAATATTTTTGCTTCTTATTTTTTACTATTCTGAGGATAGGGTTGAGATAGTTTATTCAAATAAGACAAATGATACTAACCTTATTTAAAGAAATAAGATCAATATCACAAAGCACCCAGTATCCTCTCTTTTCAATTGAGTTGATTGATTCCTTAAGAAATAATTAATACAAATAATTAATAATTGATAATAATAAAATAATTAATATTTAATATCTGTCATAATTTGTATCAGTGGGGCATATGTCAGTACTTTCCCACTTCATTTAGTCCTGTAAGCACTTAAGAATAGCAAGGAAACCTCATAGATGATTTATAAGAAGGAAAAGAACTACCGGAAGTGGAAATATTCCTACCATTATCAGGACTTCCCCTATGTGACATCATGGAACAGAATGCTACTCCCTGTTTTTCCAGAAAGGTTGTGTTAAGATCATTGAGATTCTTGGAAAGTTAAGGGAGAGTTCAACACAAATATATGAACTACCATTTGGAAGTATATTAATTGCCAAGTTGTGCAGATCTGCTTATGTATTTTACCAGAATCAGGAAGGAAATATTGTGCATGTTCTATCTTAACTTGAAGCTGTGGTAAGGATTTTACCCTCCTTAGCTAGTCCCACTATTACAGTTACAAGTTGCTTTTTGTTTATAATGATGGAGGTGCTACTGGTCAGTGAAAAGTATATTTGAAGTTTTTTAGTACTGCTAATAAATTTGAACTGCTATACCTACTCCAACTAAAACAATTCAGAAGTGATCTATTTAAATAAGTTGATAATAAAAAATGTGATTTAGACTGAAGAAATGACAGATATACATTAAAATAATTTCAGAAATGTCTGCCATTGTAACCCCCCCCCCCAAAAAAATAAAAACAGTATTTCCATAATCAGACTAAGAAGATCTTTAAAAGTCCCTTTTAGCCAGCAAACTCAAGACTTTTTTGCCAGCTGGACACAAGTGGTAGCCAAATGCAGTTCTGTCTAGAAGATAAAATTGTTTGTAAAAGCTAATGGAGGATAGAAGATTATGAGTAGTATTGCCTCATAAAACAGAGAGAAGCAGCGGATGGTAAAGCCATTTTAAACACAGCTTGGCAAAGTGACCCAACTGTGCAAAGTAATCTTCAGGTCCTTTCAGGATAAACCTTGTAGGAAAACAAAAAACAGAATATGGCAAAGATTTTTATAAGAAACTTTTCCCTTTCAAAGAAAATAGAGCTGCAGCATTTGGTCTGTGATATAACAGACCAAGATGTGTTTTAGAGGAGCTAGAAATGGTTCAAAAAAATTAAGACCTGTGAGAGATTGCAAGAAATCAGATATTTAGTTTTCCAGTTACTCTGCTTTGTAGAAAGAGTTGTTCTTTCAAAATTTTTATAGAATTATGGCTTTCAAAAATATGTCCCAAAGGGGATTCTACAGCCTTCCTAAATAATGTGCTTTAGTACTTTCTATATTCCTAAACACACATATTTTTCTTATTTTTAAACTTCCAACCAAATATAATCATCATCACAGTAATTTAGATTATGCATAGACGTTGTGTGTATATAGGAACTACAATTCATCACTACAGCCTGTAAACATCTAACTCCTAGGGAATACCTCTCAAGACTTGACATGGTGGCTGTAATTATATGCCAAAAGCTCACAAATGTTCAGGGACTGACAGACAATAAATCCCCATACTTCGTAATAGACCTTAAAATATTTTGGAGAACTCTACCATGACACTATGTCCTGACACTATGTCCACAGGCCACATTGTTTCCCACGACTGCTCAGACATAATTGATCCCCAAAAAATTAAAAATAAAAATAAAGTTTTTAATAGATTTGCCATAACAGCTACTTATAATCACTGAACTTTGTGGAATAATAAAAAAAAACTTTCAAAGTGTAGCAAAGAAAAAAAAACCCAAATGAAACAATAAAAAAAGCATAGCAGAGGAAATCAAAATTGTGTGGGAGGACGAGATGCATATTCCTCTTGTCTGGTTGATTATTGGAGTGGTACCCAGGATGTTTTTAGTGAGGCTTCATCACATGAGCTCAAAATATGATACTTTTATTCAACCATCAAAAGCAGTTATTTTCTCCACTTCTGCAGTAGTTCATAGAATTTCAAATATAACAGAATTACAGAAAGATGGTGACTTGTCTCAGGGCCATTTTTATTTGAAGTCAATTTAAAAAGTGAATGAAGCAACATGAATGATGCTAGATTCTGGGAATCAGTTGACCTTGGCACTGTTCTTGGTCTTCACCTTCTTGGCTATTTATCCTTAACTTCCCTATACTGCAATCCAGTCACCTCATCTATAAGCCAGGGAAGGGATAAACTGCAGTACTCAGAAGTCAGTCAGTTGAAACTGACATATTAGCACCCATAGTACCAGGCATTGTGCTAAATGCTGAGGATGCAAGAAAAGGCACAAAGTAGCCTCTGTTCTCAAATATCTCCCAGTGATTTTCTTGCCCCATCACACTGGTCCGGTTGCCAATGATACAAGCTACAGGAGGAAAACATGGGGATAGAGGAACTGGCAGGTGCGCTCTTGATAGCCAGGTCCAGAAATCAGTGACATTCAAGGATTTGGCTATAGAGTTTACCTTGAAAGAATGCAAGCAGCTCGACTATGCTCAGAAGAACCCGTATAGGGATGTGAAATTAGAAAACTATAGAAATTTGATCTCATTAGGTAAGCCTGTGAGATTTGGACTGGATCCAAGAAGTCAACTCCAATCAAAGGAAATTTATAAAGTCTGAAAATGGGACAGATAATTAGAGAGACCTCAGTAAAATCAGGAACATTTGAGGCAAATGACAGTCACCCACAAGAAACCTTGCCCGAGGAAAAATTCTATGAAAGTATTGAATTTGGAAGAAGTGTAAGCCTCAGGTCAATTCTTATTTTACAACCAAGAGTTTCTACTCATAAATGGGATACCTTCAGAAAGAACTTCCAGCAAACAAAAAACCTAATTAAATATCAGATAATCTGCCCAGTGGAAAACCTTTATCGGTATAATGAATATGAGAAAGCATCATCCTTTATTCCACATCAAAGAATTTATACTAGATAAAATAAAGCACTTTGAATGTAGAGAATGTTAGGAAATCTTCATTCATACTGTATCTCTCAGCATCAAAAAAATTTATAATAAAGAGAGACCCTATAAATGTAATGAGTGTGGGAAAGACTTTAATTGGAAGATACATCTTACACAACATCAAAGAATTCACGCAGGATAAAAACCATATGAATGTAATGAATGTGAAAGAGCCTTGAGTGAATGATCAGTCCTTATTCAACATCAGAGGATGCATACTGGATAGAGCACCCTGTGAATGTAATACATGTGGGAAAGCTTTCAAATGAAGTGCTGTACTAACTGAACATCGGAGAATTCATACTGGAAAGAAATCATTCTAAAATAATGAATGTGGGAAAACTTTTAGCAGGAGACCAAACCTTGGTCAACATTAGAGGATTTGTATAGGAGGGAAACCTATTCCTTGTAATGAATGTAGGAAAGACTTTAGCAAGAGATTAAGCCTTTACTAACACCAGAGAATGCATACTGAAGAGGAACCATAAATATGAGTACCTACCAAATATTTAGAATTTTCCTAATATCTAGAATTTGATGTGGTCACCTGATGGATCTGCTAAAAAAAATGTAAAACAATCTTTACATCAAATTCCAAATCTTAGAGCATAAGTAAATGCTCCTTCTGAAAGGTTTTATTTTCTCATGTATTTCCCCTTTGGACCCAGGTAGGGGCAACTCTGGCATCCTTAATGACAGAAAGGAGAGAAACTTCTAATTTTTCCCTAATTGGAAGAATAATTCTTCCTATGGCAGGAAGGCACTCTGTCTCTGGGGGCACCAGAAAAAAGAATAGGATTGGAATGTGTTAGTATACTCTCTTCCAGCCAGAAAGGTTAGGCTATTGGCTCCTGTTTCTAGTCCTACTGCTCCTTGGAAGTCCCTAAAACTAACCCAAATCTTGGAAAAACTGTGGATGGACTCCAGTAAAAGTGTGATAGTGTCCTTCCTTACTTAAGTTGTATAAATATACTCTTAGGAGCATTACCCATTCCACTGGTCCAGAATAAAATAAATGTACATGAGACTGAAAAAACAAATCAAAACAAAGAGCTGTACAGCTCCAAAGTAATGATAGTCCACATCATTTCAGCTGTTGTTTTGTTTTCTTATTCATTTTCACATATTAATGGCAGAGGTAGATGTATTCATAATATGTAAATTGAATAAACTTTTCCCCAAATCAGCATATTTTTTTCCTTATAACATTGGATGAAAGTTGAGCTCCCAAGACAGTGAACCTTGAGCTGACAACCCTGAAGGCAGCATTTTGTCTTTCATTATGGGTGTGAAAAACAGATGGTTACCATCCATTTTATATTTTCAACTAAAAAAAGGGTTGGGTTTTTTTGGCACAGCACATTGTTATAGTGGTGCAGTCTTTCAGTCATATCTGACTCTGTGACACTGTTGACCATAACATGCCAATATTTCCATGGGGTTTTCTTGGCAAAGATACAGGAGTGGTTGGCCATGTCCTTCATTGAGGCAAACAGAGGTTAAGTGACTTACCCAGGGTCACTCAAGTCTTCCTGACTCCAGGCCCAATGCTCTATCCACTGAGCCATAAATACCGAAAATAAATGCTTGTCAACTGACTTCATAGCAAATAACACAATAATATTAGGTCTTTAACCTTCCTTCTGAAACTTTAACAACTTCTCATCATTTTGTGATGTGCTAGGTGGTCCAGTGGATAGAGTTCTGGGCCTGAAGTCAGGAAAACTAATCTTTTCAAGTTCAAATCTGGTTTCAGGCACTTACTAGCTGTGTGATCCAGGAGAAGTCACTTATTTCTCTTTGCCTCAGTTTCTTCATCTGTAAAATGAGCTGGAGAAGGAAATGGCAAACCACTCCAGTATCTCTGCCAAGGAAACCCCAAATAGGGTCACAAGCAGTCAGACATGACTGAAAACTACTCAACATCATTTTGTGACTTCGGACATCTCTAAGTTTTCCTTGTATTAGATCCCTATACAGTCATGGTCTGAGATGATTCTATTTCCTCTAGGCTGTTGGTCACAAGAACTGAATATAGATGGCTCAACTCAGCCCCATTGTTCATGCTGAGAAAGTAATGGAAAAGCACATGGCTTGTTGACAAAAGGTTGATGATGAAAGATGACATTGTCCTTAAGGTTTTCGGTGTAGGTTTCATGATATCACAGTGTCTTAGGAGCTCAACTCTCATCCCCTTGTTGTAAGGGGAAAAATATGCTGAATTAAATTTAGGAAAAAGTTTATCTAATCTACATATAATAAATACACCTAGCCCCCGGAATTAATATGTGAAAATAAATTTTCAAAATAGCTTTTTTGCCAGCATTTTTATGAATTGTGCTTTAAAGTGCCCTGATTTACATGTGAAAATTCAGGAACACTCATGAATAGACTATATTGTGTCTAATAATAGATCTATTATTTTCTGAAAATCAGTGGACTCTCTGAATTGCTGAATATACTTTTACCATATTTTATATTTGTTATACTTTTCTAAGGTGAACAAAGTCTGTGAAACATTTTTTTCATGTGGATGTATTATTTTTTATGATTGTGTCTTATAAAAAATGAAATTTGTTGTGCATAGGTGATTTCTTTATAGACACACAAGACTGAATTTGGAGAAATGCCCAGGATTTTCTCCAGTTACTATATTTAGTGTTCTATTGAATAGATTATAGGGTTTCTTACAGGAAATAAGGATAACGGTAGAAATTAGACCTAGAATTTCACTGGTATAGGGAACTCTTGAGTGGGAAATTTCTCTCTCTCAGAGTAGATTGGCACCTTCTGTGCAACTGACTGAGTTGCCTAGACTTGACCAGGGTCAGCTAGTATTTCCCAGAAGTGGGACTTGAACCCAAGGTTCTTTCTGTCTCTGAGTCCACTCTGTCTACTGTATCATGCTGTACATTCAAAATACTGGAGTTTACAATTCCAGCACTTAACCTCATTAATTTAGTTACTGAACTTCTGTGCAAAGTCTTCAGAATTGTGTTTATTCATCAATTACTATCCTCCATTGGAGAGACGGCCTTCCTATCACTCCTTCATTACCTTCTCCCACCCTCTACCTTTAAATCTTGTACTATGGTTGAAGTCAACCATGAAGTCATGCCAGAGAGAGAGCATTTGAAATCTGGAGAGATAAATAGAAGTTTCTATTATGATTGTTCTGGACATTGGAGGGGAGTGAAAGTGGCTTGGAGAATATAAATAATGAGGGGAAAAATTTTACTTAAATACATTATGTAAAATGTGAAAAGGGAGGAAGACATATCTTTTGGAGTCTTAGCTAGCCATTAAGAAATTTTAATTGTATGGATTTAGAGAATTGGTCCAGGCTAGGCTGGAGATGAGACCATGCCTCTTTTTCTTGTTAGGTTGTAATTGAAACTCCCTTCCTAAAATTTCATGCCTAAGGTTAATATTGTTTTTCAGGGAATTAATGGTCTCTACTCTTTTTAAAAAACATTTATGTAGTTTGTACAGCTTCCATTGTTCTTCTTCAAAATGCTCAGAAGCATGGGATTTAATAAGCCAACAAGCACATAATAAGCACCTGTTTTGTCCCAGTCATCATGCTTTGTATTAGGCATACAAAGACAAAAATGCCTTCAAAGAGTTTGGAATCTATGGGGGGAGACAATATGTGTGTGAGTAATTAAATAGAAAATATTCTAGTAAGTATCTGAGGCTGAATTTGAACTCATGTCTTCCTGACTCCAGGTCTAGTGTGCTGTCCACTGATCCATAAGTACTTAAATGCTTGTCAAATGACTTCCTAGCAAATAACACAATAGTATTAAGTCTTTAACCTTCCTTTTGGGATGTTAATAACTTTTCATCATTTTATGATGCATCAGGTGGTGCATTGGATAGAGTGCTGGGCCTAGTGTCAGGAAGACAAATCTTCTCAAGTTCAACCTGGTTTTAGATACTTACTAGCTGTGTGGCCCTAGGGAAGTCATTTAATCCTGTTTGCCTCATCTGTAAAATGAGCTGGAGAAGGAAATGGCAAACCACTCCAGTATCTCTGCCAAGAAAACCCCAAATGGGGTCATGAAGAGTCAGACATGACTAAAAAATGAATAATTTGAGGGCAGTCAGGCAGCTTGAGAGGATCACAAAAAACCTTATTATATAAGAAGTGGCATTTGAAATGGGCTTTAAGGAATTTAGGAGCTAAAGGTGAGGAGGGGCGATAGAGAGCCCATGCAGAAGCATAGAAATGAGAGAGAATGCCATGTGTAAGGATCTGCAGGAAAAGCATTTGGTCTGGAACAAAATGTACGTGATGGTAGAATAATGTATACAAAAGTTTATATTCCTGAAGACAATAGAGAGCTACCTATTGGGCAGAGGAATGACATGGTTAGATCAGTACTTTAAGGCTATCACTAGGCCAGTTGTGTGCACGATATGCTGCAGAGGGAAGAGAAGGTCTAGCCTCCAATTAGGAGGCTTTGGCATTAGTGTAGTGAAGAGGTGAGCAGTGTGAGAACTAGGTGTGGTGGGATGTGTGAGTGAAGGAAAGGAGACAGATGCAGTGGAGATTATGGAAGTATAATTGACAAGACTTAGAATATGACTGGAGAAGGGAGTGGGAAGTCGATGGTTCTTCAGGTTGTAAGCCAAAAATACTGGAAGGATTCTGTCAAAGTTCCTTTGACAGAAGTGGGAAAATCCAGATGAGAGTAAGTTTGGGGGTAGAGAATAATGAGTTTTCTTTTGAACATATTGAGATTGAGATGACTATGGGGCATCCAATTTGAAATGTCCAGCTGGCATTTGGTGATGTAGGAGTGAACGATAGTAGAGAGAAAAAAGCTAGTGAGAAAGATCTAAGACTGATCTGTATAAAGATGATCTTGAACACTGGGGTTAAATATCTAGGACAGATTCATAGATGGGTGAATCATTCCCCTAGCAGAGGGAACCGAGCCTCCTGAGAAGAAAGTAACAGAGTGGGTTTCCAAGACCTATCACATCTATTTACGGCTGGTATTTTTAGAGAGATCATACAAGTTAGGGTCAGAGGGAACAGATGAGTGGTGGGCAGTTTTGTATCATAAGATCAGGGACATGGTAAGGCTCAAAATAATTAATGGATATAATATATATATAAATATAAAACATATGTATAAATATATTATATATATACATTACATATATAGCAAACCTTAAAGTGCTATGCAAATGCTAGCTGTTATTGCTATTATTCCCTTTTCATTTTAGTCTACATCGCCAGGCTTCTTGTTTGGTAAAGATCTCATTCCCTGAGACTTTTACAGAACTTTTGCTGAGCTCAAGTAATGTTTATAGACTAACACAGGAGTGTGCTGGTAAATGGCTATAATATGAATAATACTTTTAGATTTAATTTTCATTATTAACTTTCTTAAGTCTAGACAATCAACAAAATAATAAATAAAGAAAAGTTTAGAGCTGCCTCCAGCACAAGATCATAGAGTTAATGCTGGAAGGGACCTGGGAGATCATTTTGTCTAAACATCTCATGTCATATCAGTCAATGAGTATTTATTAAGCACATACTATGTGAGGAGTCAAAATTCTATTGCAATTGATAAAACTGTGGAGTGAATATCACCACAGCTTGGAGTGGTTGATGAAGAATGCTAAGGAAACCAAATAGGGAATTTTGGAATAATTAACTGATAACTATGGATAAAGTAATGATAATTGACAAAATGAAAAAGAAAAAACTAATAATCATTTAATTTGCATTTTCCCTGATGAGAATAACCTTTGAACTAGAAAATATGAAACAAAAATTATTACAGTGGTATTGGATGCCCAGGTGAGGAGTGCTTTGTGAGTACCAGAGTACAGAATCTACTTGACCTAAATGATTTCAGTTCACCTGATCTAGAACTCCATCCCAGAATTCTGATCCTCTGTCTATGACCTCTGGGTTGGCATTGTCATTGGAGAAGTCAGGGTCACCTCTAAATCCTGGATGCAACATGAGGGCAGGATTTTCAAACGAGACACTCCATCTCCTTGTTCTGGACATTTTCACTCTGTCCCACACTAGGAAAGTTTTCCCTCTTCATCGCTGCCTCCTGGCTTCCTTCAAATCCCAGCTATAATCCCACTTTATTCAGGGAGCCTTTCCTGATCCCTCTCAGTGCTTGTTTTCTCTCTAAGACTATCTCCAATTTATCCCATGGGTCTATATATAGCTGTTTACATTTTGTCTCCCTCATTAAATTGTGTGCACTTTGACTTACCACGATGCCTGGCACATTGTAGGCGCTTGATAGATACTTGTTGACTTAGCTTGACTAATCAGAACTGGAAATCTCTTTCTTCTGAATTCCCAGATGTATTTTTAAAAATTTTTTTTTCAGTTCAGGGAAGAAAACAAGCATTTCCGTAACATAGAATGATAAAAGATGATTGCCCATGAAATGGCAAATCTATGTACAACTTGATATTCCCTTCAAATATACAACAAAGTAATCATGTAAATTTATTTTTTTCCCTTTTTTTCTTCCCTCCCCCAATGGTAGAGATAGCTACCATTAGACACAAATAAGTTGTGCGTCTGTGTATGTGTGTATATGTGTGTATAGATAGATATAGATATGTACATACACATGCATATATATGTGTGTGTATGTATCTATGTAAAACTATTCAACTCATATATCTATTTATCATTTCTTTCTCTGGATGCAGATACATCTTTCTTCATATGCATCTGTCTTCATATGTCCTTTTTTATTCATGTATTTATAATAGTCAAAATGACCGAGTTGCTCAAAGTTATTCTTAAAACAATATTGTTATTACTATTTGCATACTATTTCTAGTTGTATTTTTTAAAATTTTACTCTTGCTTTTGAGGATAATGAAAATGTAGGGACATTGCATAGTGCCAGTTGGTGCCTGTCTAAAGAGAATTTATTCATTCTAATTAATACTATTAATATTAATACTAATTAATTCTAATGAATACTTTCTGCCAGGTGAGGATATAGAGGGACAATGCAAAGAAGCATCCTTGGCCTGATAGTACAGGCTTTTAAAGATTGCAGGTTACAGCATCATGTTGTTCTTGCTGGGCTCTTCCCATTGGTTTGTGTGGTTTGCAAACTCTTCTGGACATGTAGAGTCTAGCAGTCATGTTGTCTCTTCCAAACATTGTTTCCTAGTCCTGTGCTTTCTCTTGGTTGATGATAGGTTCAGCTCTATTAGGCACAAAGTCAAAGAGCTCCTTCTGTTTTCCTGCTTCTGGATTCAGTCAGAGCCCTCACGTGAGATGCTACATGCTCTGTATAGGAAGTGCAATAGAAGCCTATGCCACTACATTCTTTTGACTTAAAACCCTGGATTGTTGTTGTTATTTTCTGTAGGTCTTTTACAAAAGTAGAAACCTTGCATATCATACATGAGACTAGAGAAAAACACTCAAACGGTTTTCTCACAGTGATGAGGCAGAGATGGTGGGGGAGAGGAGGAGAGAGTATCTGTGTTCCCTGAGCCTGCTGACTGCATGGAGGTTTGCCAGAAGCCAACTCTTCATTTCAGGCACCAGACCTTGAAACACAGAGCACAGCAGCCCAAGCTTCGCTAGTACCTTGGAGCGATCAATCAACAAGTCTTTACTCTGTTTTGTGGCTTCTCATTTTCTGGCACACAAAGCCAGGACCTTTGTCAGAGGCTTCTGTCTGCCTCAGCCCCTCAAAGTGTATTGGAACTCCATGCTTAATTTCTCTTGAGAGGGTCCGTGCCCCTACACGCATTTCAATAGGGCTCTGACAAAACAAGCAAACCACAGAGCATGCATGTTCTCCAGAAGTTGTGATGTATTTTCTGTCCTTTTGTCAATGAATTTGAAGGAACATACAAGCTAAGTCAGGTGTGACAGATAGCTTGTCTTTTCCTGCTTCACAGAAAGATCTGCTGGTCTTTCCTATTTATATTTGGCCAATACGATGCTTTTCTTACGCTTAAAAGGACTAGGAGAGGCTTGGGCAGCTAGGTGGCCCAATAGATAGAGTTGGCCTTGGAATCTGAAAGGCCTCAGATATGTACTAGCTATGTGACCCTAGGCAAGTCATTTAACCCTCATCTGTAAAATGAGCTGGAGAAGGAAATGACAAACCAGTCCAGTACCTTTGCCAAGAAAACCCTAAACATGGTCATGAAGAGTTGAATATGATGACCAACAACAAATTGAGGGAAGAGCTAATCCCTGAGCTGAGATATGAAAACAATTAGGAACTCTAAGAAGAGGAGCTAGGTCTGGGAGGCATCTTGTTCAAAGGCACAGTTAGAGGTCCAAGATCATAGAACTGCAAAAGGCCAGTTGGAAGGTGAGAATGGGAGGAATGTACAGTAATGCTGAAGAAGTGGGCTAGAGCTAGATATTAAGGACTTTAAATGCCAGGATGAGAAGTTCATATTGCCCCTGTTTTAGGGGCATTAGGGAGCCATTGAAGTTTCTTGCTTATAGGAATGACATGATCAGATTTGTGATTGGGAAGATTGCTTTGGCTACTGTTGGGTGTATGATTAAAGAGAGAGATTGGAAGTCAGATGTCCAATTAAGAGGTTTTTGGAATTGCCTAGGAATGATGAGAGCCTAAACCAGAATGGTGGCTATGTAAGTGCAGGGAAAGGACAAATGTGAGGCTGACTTTGGGGTTGTTAAACCGGGTACAACTTGAAGAAATGGGAGCAATTATTGACTCTGAGCCATACCACTTTTATGTATTTCGTCCCTTGGATCTTCCTGGTGCCATATGATTTGGGGGGATGTAGGCTCTATGGCCTTTTAAAGCTTAGTGACTTGTTGAGTTTGAAAACTATTTATGTTTGTAATTATGACATTTTATATTCTCATAATTTTCTTTTGGGAAATATTTGTTGTTGAGTCATTTTTGCAGTTGTGTCTAACTTTTTGTAACGCTATTTGGGGTTTTCTTGGCAAAGAAACTGAAGTGGCTTGCCATTTCCTTCTCTGGCTCATTTAACAAATGAGGAACTGAGGTAAACAGGGTTAAGTGACTTGCCCAAGGTCATACAGCTAGTAAGTATCTGAGGCCAGATTTGAAATTGGGCAGAGGAGTCTTCCTGACTCCAGGCCCAGTACTCAAACTACTTGTAGCATCAATACCCACAGCAGCCATTATGGATGTGCAGGAATATTTCCAGGATAAATTCGCAAAATATAAACTTTTCCTCAAAGATGAAACCAAAGTATTTATTTATTCAGATACCAGAAAGCCAGTTCCACCATGGTAGCGACAAAGATTGTACACATTAACAATAAAGGGATCATGGCTATCCCCAAGCCTTCCCTCTGACAGGCCTCTCCACAAAGAAGCTCCCTTAGGCAAAATCACTCCCTCTCTCACTCACTCTAGCTGCTGTGTTCTGTTCTGTCTGTGCTCTGTCTCTGTCTCTCTGTCTCTCTCTGTTTGTCTCTCTCTCTGTCTCTCTCTCTCTCTCTGTCTCTCTCTCTCTCTCTCTCTCTCTGTCTCTCTCTCTCTCTCTCTTCGTGCTGCAGTCTTTCTGCTCTACCCATTCAGCAAGCTCCCTCCAGCATCAGCTTCATGTGACTCAAGCTGTGGGCTAGGCCAAACCTCAAAGCAGGTCACTTGGGCGTATTAAAGGACAGGGAAGATCTTCAAATTCCCTTACCATTACACCACTGTGCCACCTAGCTGTCCCATTGGGAAATATTAATGATCTACAAATTGTCTTAAATTCTGCAATGGGTGGCAGGGTTCATTTTTTTCCTGGGAATATCTTTGAGAATAAATAGATTACTGGGACCTATTTTATTCTCAAAGATATTCCCACTAAAAATGAACCCTCTCACCCATATAAATAGATTCTTAAATTGCCAGGATGGGCAGCTGGGTGGCACAGTGGGTAGGGCACCAAGCCATGAGTTCAAATCCAGCCTCAGACACTTACTAGCTGTGTGATCCTAGGCAAGTCACTTCACCCTGTTGACCACAGTTTTCTCATCTGCAAAATGAGCTGGAGAGGGAAATGACAAATCACTTTAGTATCTTTGCCAAGAAAACTCCAAATGGGGTCATAATTGAATAACAACAAAACTTTCTGGTATTCATTGTTTTCTTCTATATGGAACCAAGTGGACAGACATTATAACTTTTCAAAGTTCTATATTTCTATTAATTTTTTCCCTTTTCGTTTTATTTCATAAAGTTGAGCATTGCCTTTTTTTCTTTCTCTTTTTATATTTTTATTTCTGACTACTGTTCAATAACCTGTAATGTACTTTATCATATTCTAATACCTTGTGCTTGTTTGGCAGCTCCTGGAGGGCAGGGTGCATGTCATTTCTCTTATTTCTTTGTATGCCCAGAACCTAGCAGGATGTCTTATGCATAGTGGGCATATAATAAATAATTGAAGAATTGAATTGAACTTTGAAGAATGACTACAATAATTCATTAGTTTTTAGACTATACACCAAATATGTTTAATTTGTTGTGCTAGAAATCCTGTGCTTCAACAAATTGATTGCTTATTTGTAACCAATAATTCAATGACGGATTGCCAAACACTTTTTCTAAGGTACAGTACCAAACTCTCAAATGGTTTTCCCTTAATGGGGATCTTATTCTTTTGTAAATTGCTGTGTTGCTTAATGGGGAAAAGCCAAACTCAGAAATGCTTTGTTGGCATCGTTAGTATTGCAAGAAAATAATGGTTAGGCTCAAAAGAGTGAGGAATTTATACCACAGTCTGCAGAGGTAAACTAAGGGTTGAGGTGAAACATTACTAAATTCTTGTTATCTTACAAACTTTGAGAATCCACTAATAGCATCGGAATGGGTGCTCATGTGGTGTCCATGGAAGACTTGGCATCTTTACCTCTTAGATGTAAAGTTATACCATTACACGAGTTTTCCTTTTGTTAAACTTCTAGACCATGTTGGGTACTCTTCCTCAATACTAACCACAATGTAGGCAAATCACCTCTTCCCTCAATTATCTTTCCAGTGGGTGACATGATTCTATTAACTACTTCCTAGCTCATTTGGCTCTAGATTCTCTATCCCTGACTTCATTCTGTAGTTAGTAACTGTGAAAGTTTTCTCATGGGGTAGTTCCTGATACCAATGGAATCACAAACCTAGATTCCTCTCTCCAAAAAGCAAAAGCAAAACAAACCAAAAAAACCTAACAAAAAGTGTGATAAATTATCTTTAAAGCTCATAAAACTCCTGATAATGTTTAATATAAAATTTTGGAATAATCTCTTTGTTCTCTCTGAAGCAAACTCAGAGGGTGCCTCTTCCTATGTCAACAAAGCCAGCCAAGGCTGACTCTAAATTCCTTAGGAGACCTTTAACCTAAGACACTATCTTGAATAATGGGACTTTCCTTTACATATACTATGTTATGGCATATTAGTGGTAAAGAAAATATAGACATCTTAGGTCGTAATTTCTGTTGAACTTTGTTTACCCTTTCCTATGTCAGTCATCTGTTTAGGGCAGGAAGCCTGCCACTCACTAGTGGTGGGATTTCCTTCCTTGTCACCGAGACATATGTTTACCGAGCCTGGAATCGCAAGGCCTGACCAACATTACTTTGTTAATTGTCTTCTCTTACTGAATTTATGATTTGTTCAACTAAGAGAGTTCCTTTCTAACAGCAAAATGTATATAAGCCAGAAGATTTCTGCACTGGGTAGCCAGAACATTCTGGCTCCATAATGCATTATGTTACCATTGTCTTTAATAGGGAATTGATTAATTAATTAAATCATAAAATGTATGCATTTAGCCTGTTGCCTTTTCTTTAATTAAGTTTTCAGGTCAACACTCCAAACTGGAACTTGTACACACTGAATAAATATTCCCTGAACTCCAACTATGTTTTGGCACTAGGCAAGGAACCAAAGCACCAGGGCTTTCTTATTCATGAATTTCTTCATCATGTCTTTAGTGGTAGATAATTACTACATGCTTCAGGGCAACAAACTCTTACTCTGGAAAATGACTTACCTGCTTTTGTAGTTACCTACCCTACCTCAGGAGAAAAGAAGGAACATTTTGACTTAAGAATCATAGCATTGCAATATTAAAAATTATGTCCTTATTAAATTGTTTCAGTGGTAAGAGTATTGATATTTTATATTCTAAGTAGATCAAATAGTGGTAAAAATGTGTATATATGTGCATATAAAGAAAAAATATATCTTTATGTGTGTATACCTATGTATATATGCACACAAATATATGAACATGCACATGTACATATGTAAAAATCAATGAGTCAGTGCAGTCATCTCATCTGTCCATAAAATTTGGCCTTTATGTTCTTTCAGATGAAACTATAAAGTTTGCTTTCCATTTGCTACAACAACTAATGCCAGATGAGATGACGATGCATCAGTAAAGCACTTCCCAACTAAAGTAGCATATTTTAAAAATAATGTAGTATAAATTAAATTTCATTTTATGTTCTCCCTTTAGACTCCTTCCAAAACAGCAATTATGCTCAATTTATGTTAATTGCTTTGTATTCTTCAAGCAGATAATGTAGGCATCCGAAGCTCACTACATTTTAAATACAACCACCTTCAGAAGGCAGCCTGTGAATCTCATTTAATTTAAATCTTCCATTTGATTTTTATTACAATGCTTGCAGCCCCCTCCACTAAAGTCCTTGTATCAAGTACTTTGGGGGTTATTCAAAACAATAGGTAATTCAAAGTCACTTATTCTCTGCTTCCAATAAAGTCAATCAGTTAATAAACTTTATTAAGCGTTGACTGCGTATAAGGTGCTGTGCTAAGTACTGGGGATACAAAGAAAGGCAAAAGATAGTCGCTGCCATCAAAGAGCTCAAAGTCTAATGGGGGAGACAACTTGCTACCAACTATGAACAGGATAAATTAGAGATAAGCAGCAAGGAGACACTAGAATGAGGAGATATTGGGAACATTTTCCTGTAGAAAGAGGGGTTTAACCTGAGACTCGAAGGAATCCAGGGAGACCAGGAGGCAGAGTTGAGGGGGAAGAACATTCCAAGCATGGGGACAGCCAGTGAAAGTACTCAAAATCAGGACATGGAGTGTGTTGTCCACAGTCCTACCCTGGCATTTCATTCAAGGCTGAGAGGAGACCCTGAGATCTCCATGGAAATGCCAGCTTAGTGTAAGGCTGGAAGGATCTGTCAAGATGGAAAGGTTTTGACTAGAAGCCTGGCCTCAACTACGGCCATTCTGTGAGCCTCATTCAACTGAGAAAGATTCGTCCTGAGAAAGAAGAGGAGCAGCAGGTGATGAACTTTTTGGTCATAGAAAGTTTTGAGACCACCGGCAAAGGCCTAGAACTGCCCAACATCAAATATTTTGAAGTGTTGAAGGGTCCAACGTCTGAACTCAAACAAGGTCATGTTTTCTAAGGTCATTATTAGTGTATTGATTAGAACACAGAAATAATTTGCCTAAAGAAACAATTTTGAAAATCCATTCAATATCATTAAAGATGGAAGAAATAAAGAGTATTTATTATCTATGAAAATCAAGATATGAGAAAAGAGTCTTATAGTTTGCAAGTACAGGTGAAGTATGTTTGGCACAGGTGCTACAGTGCAGGTAGACCAGGGTGGGAACAGTTCATTTGTCTTGACACTTCAGATATTAAGGCTACAAACACTGTACTGCATGGATTCACTTTTAAAAGCCTGTGTCGTCGTGGCAGCAATACAAAATTGACTGACTTCAGGTCATGATTACAGGTTCAGAAAATAGGGTCGCCCCAACCATAGTATAGAAGGAGGAACCCCTGAAATTGGAGAGTACACTCAGGAGAATGGCGCTAGGAATGGACTCCCTGCCTCCATCAACTCCTCCTTTGGGTTACACAGATGGCCATTTCTCAGTCTTCATCTTTCATCACCTCTTTGTAGCATTTGATATTGTTGACTAAAGGTCTCCTTCTGGATATTACCTTCTCTCTGAGTTGTGACACTTTTGGTTCTCCTCTCACTTTCCTTCAGTGGATCATTAATTAAGAAAGTGAGGCTGGTGACTTGCACATCCTCCCCTCACTCAAAGTCAAGAGCATGTCATATCATCTCTCTGATGTTATGGTCTTCTTCAAAAATGAAGGATGAACACAAAAACAAATTATATAGCCACCAGTGGGGTGTATGGGGTGTATCCCTGGGCTCTCTATGTGCCCTCTTTATGTAGTCTCTCAGTGCCCTAATAGCTCCTACGGATTCAGTTTTCATCTCTGCACAGATAACTTGTAGTTCTCTATATATCCAACCCTATGAGCCACCTGAATACCAACTGCCTAATTGTATGTTTCAAACTGGATGGCCCGTAGACATCTCAAAATCAGCTTGTCCAAGCCAAAATTCATGATCTTTTCTCTTCTCTGTCCCTCTTTCTATCAAGGGCATCATCCTTCTCCTACTCATCCACGTTCATAACCTTGGAGTCTCCCTCAATATTAGCTCTGTGTGTCATAAAAAGGTCTGTCCTGTTCACTCTCCTGTTCTAGTTCCTCTGGAGTGAAGGCTTGCTAAGCCCTTTTCAGGACTAATCACCTACCATTCATGTCCACCTTTCACCCAGCTCTTGCTTGTGGTAGCATGTGTAGTGACCACACCCTGGTAAAACCATCTTGACAGATGGGTTAAACCAAGAGAGAGGGTAATTGATAGGCCTAAACCCACTGGTGATTCTGGAGTGTCTACCCTAAGCACATGAAGACTTCCCCTGGTGGAATGAGTGACTGAGAACAATGTGTTCCAAAAGCTATGAAGGAGGCAGAAGCGGGCATTGTGAAGTGCTTAGAGCATGATCAGACATCAAAGACACAAAAGGTCATCCAGTGCATCCCAGGCCATCACTAGTCATCCTGACTTTCTTGCCACTAGACTTCTATGACTGTGAAAGAGAGAGTGAGGCTGATGGCTCTGTACAACTCTCCCTCACTTAAATCCAGTTCACACACAAATCAAGACATAACCCCATGATATCATTGGTCCTCTTTGAAAGTGAAGGACAAACAACTTGATGACACCTACAGCAACTATGTTGTCCTACCTCAGGGCCTAAGGTCTCAAACAAATAATCCATTTAAATGAAATGTATTCAAATAAGCAATTCCCAAAAGCAGTTGAGGAAGCTAAATATAGATAAAAGCTAGCAGCAAGAAGATTGAAAATATTTGACAAGGTCCTTCTCTGCTTGGTCAAGAGCTTCCTGCCAAAGTCTTAAAATTGCTTTTATATTCTTCCTCCCCAAGGGGAAGGAGGGGTGGACTGGGTTCTAGACTGATCCTCCTGGAAGCAAAGTTTACCTCAGCTGTCCTAGGTCGACATCCCTGTTTTCAACAGTCCTTGGTTCAGTTTGGGGAGGGGGATAGGGGTTAACCCTTGCTTCCCCAGTTCCACTGGAGTTCTGGTCACTAAAATGTGTTCATTTATAGTCTCTATGTAGATGTATAGTTTCTATGTCTATTTTTACCAGTCCTGGCCTCTATCCTGAGTTTTAGTCCTGTATCATGTCATTTGGACATTTCAACTAGGATGTCCTGTAGGCAAATTAACCTCAACAGGTTTAAAACAGGACTATCTTTTCTCTTAAACCTTCCCCCAAGGTTTGACCTGTTATTGTCAAAGGTACCGCCCTCCTCCAAGTCACTGAGCTCAAAACCTCCCTGTAATTCTTTTGACTTCTCATTTTCACTCAGCCCACATATCTAAACCACTTGCAAATCTTATCAATTTTACTTTTACAGTATGTCTTTTATGTTTTCTTCCATCTATTCACATGGCCAGTACCACAGTTCTGGCTCTCATCAGCTCTTAAGGAGCTGTTTCAAAAGTCTTCTAATTGAAAGTTTTTGCACAAACAAAACCAATGAAGCCAAAACTTAAAGGAAAGCATGAAACTGGGGTGGGGAGGAATGTATTGCAAGTTTCTCTGACAAAGGCCTCATTTCTTAAATGTATAGAGATCTGAGCTGAATTTATAAAAAGAAGAGCCATTCCCCAGTTGATAAATGATCAAAGGTGAAAAATGGAGTTTTCAGAAGAAGAAATCAAAGCTATCAATAATTATATGAAAACATGTTTTAAATCACTATTGATTAGAGAAATGCAAATTAAGACAACTCTGAGGTATCATACACCTTCCATTTATCATATTTAACATGACAGAAAAAGAAAATGACAAATGTTGGTGGAAATATGGAAAAATAGGTACACTAATACATTGTTGGTGAAGTTGTGAACTGGTCCAACCACTCTGGAGAACAATTTAAAATTATGCCCAAAGGGCTATAAAACTGTGCTTATTCTTTGACCCAGTAATATCACTACTAGGTGTGTGTCTAGTCTTCTTATACTTTACTCCCCTCCACAAACTCTATGATCCAGCTATACAGAGTATGTCTAAACACACATTTGTGTATGTGTTTACAGATATATTACAGCACAACTATATATGTGTGTATTCACATATGTGTATATGTGTGAGTCCATCGTTTCTTTGCTGATATATGTACATGGATTCTCCCTGAACTGGATTAAAAACCCTTTAGGGACAGAGACTGTTTAGGTTTTTTTTTCCTTTTGTATTCCTCTATGCCAAGCATAGTTCCTGGCATGCTGCATGTTTAATAAACACTTGTACATCAGTTAGCTAATTGATTGAATTGTTAGAGATGAGTATCAAAGACAAATATTGATAGCTCTGTACACGGGTACATGTGGGAACAATTCTCCTCTGCCATTCACCATCATCACCCAAACTCCTTTCCACATAATAAATTCTGTTCTTGTGTGTGTGTGTGTGTGCACGTGCGTGTGTGCACACCTTTATTTTGTGTGTGTACTTGAGATAATTGAGTTCAGTGTATGTTCTTTCCAGTTATTAAGAGGATTATCTTTTCAGGGAAGATGATATGTGGTGCTGTTAACTCTCAACACTTGTTGCTTGAAATCCAAGAGAACAGTCGACTTTTGCCTGACCCCACACATATGTGTCTCACTGTATTCCTGGAATAAGATGTCATTTATATATTTGTCAGTATTTTGTTGTGTAAAATGTTTTGACTCTGCATAGCTGAAACATTTTGCATAGCAAACTCATTACTTAGAAGCTATGTGAATTGGATATTTAAACACTCCTTCTTAATGGCATAAGACTAACAGGTTTCTTTGGCTACAAGAGTGTGTGTGTGTGTGCGCGTGCGTGCCTGTACGTGTGTGGATAGAATTCCAGTTCTAATTATTTATAATAAAGGTCTTTAAACATAAAGTTGTATCAACTATATAATCCACTGAGCTAACGAAAACAACTGCTCTGACATCTCAGGGGATTTGACAGTGGGATCTGAAATCTAGAACATGAGCTCCTGGCGGAACTCAGGCTTCTGTAAATTGAGCTGGGAGTTCTGTAGGAGGTGAAGGGCTCAGTGCACAGGTAGAGATCACTCTCTTTTCAGAGGCACAGCTGGTGGCAGGATGCAGACATTGATGAAAAGTGTGAGGGTGGAAAGGAACTGTAAAGAAGACCAAAAACTTTGTTTTAAAATGAAAAGATTCGTGGAAATCATGAGATTTAGAACCCTGTTTCAAATTAAAGAACATTGTTTATTCTGTTTCTCTCAGGGGTAGACTTTATTATGCCTTTGGGGATGGGAAATAAAATGTGTTTTCCCCTCAAATGACACAAATTGAAATAATATAATAACAATGAGTTTTTAATTACATTTACTAGGTAGAAAAGTTTTGTATCTAAATTGTGGTGGGTTTTAGCTTGAAAATAAGCAATATCTTCTAGAGAATTTTCTAGTTCATGACATCGTAGAGATTTGACTGGAACCAAAAATGCTCTGCCAATTATTTGAGTTAAATAGTAGATGAACAAGAAAAAGAAGGGAATTTTTCCCATAATGAGAAAGATTCTGAATCTAGTATTTTAAAATCATGAATTTTATCATTTTCAAAAGCATTTTCTTCACTTTTTTTGACAGCAATGACAAACCGCTAACTCAAATTATGTAATTAAGTTCTGACAAGTGAAAATTTCCCCATAGTTTCAGTTTTAGACATTTCATTTCTGAATTGCTGTGAGGTTTTGTTTTTTTTTTGCTGTGTGTTGTTATAGGGCATTTCCGCTTTGTGAAAATACAATGGAAAGAAAACTGGGCAGAGTGGGAACTGGAAACCTGGCCACTCCAAGAGATCATTTTTCTATTAGACCAAAAATACCTATGTAGCAATTATAAAGTGAAAGTGTGTGTAGATAAATTGATGTTAAACCTTTGTCCATTTTGAAGCACCATTATGATGGTTTCCAGTGAGTAGATTTTTTTTATGAGAACTGATAGCTGGTAAGTGAAGAGCCTTCTGGGGAGGTAGAATTCGGTCTTCTGCACTGAAGATAATCTTCCTGCCTTGGAGGTGCTGCTACATCGTGGGCTCTCATACTCTCAAAGTGCTTACTTTACTTTAGAGACACATAGAGAATGTAGGAGAGACTTAAGTAAATTGAAGAATTTAAGGGAAACATTTCTTTTTGTACTTCAGGAGAACTTGCCTTGCTATTTTATTTCTTTGAATTTTTTCCTCCAAATCCAAGACAGTGACTTACATAGGACTGGAGAAGTAATTTCTGAGGTCTGACTTTGAAAAAGGAAAAGATGACCCTTGACCTTCTCTGGGATGATAGTCAGTCAGTAAGCATTTGTTAAACTCCTATTACGTGCCAGGCACTGTGCTAAGAAAGGGAAAAGAGATTTTTTTTGTCTATATGCTGACTGAGTTCCAGTTTCTTCTAGGAGAAGAAATTCTAGGAGAAAATAAATTAATCAAATATTAAAATATAAAATCTACTATTATATATGACTTCAGCGAGAGGTAAGCTAGATGGTTTAGTAGATAGAATACCTTCCCTCCTCTCAGGAAGCTCACAATATAATAGGGGAGACAACATAAAAATAACTATGTAAAGGATAAATTAGAAGTAATCAGTAGATAGAAGGCCCTAGAATTAAGGTGCATCAGGAAAGGTTTCCTGTAAAAAGTTGGATTTTAGTTGAGACTTGAAGGAAGCCAGTAGGTTGACATGATGAGAAAGAGCATTCTAGGTATGGAGGACAGCCAAAGAAAATGCATGGAGTTGAAAGAGGAGGTGTCTGTGAGACAGCAGCAAAGAGGCAGAGTATATGAGGGTGTACGGGGTGTAAGAATACTAACAAGGTAGAAGAAAGCTGTGTCGTAGAGGGCTTTGAATACCAAAGAGAGGATTTTTGATCCTGGAGGTAATAGGGAGTTTATTGAATGGGAAGGTGACATTGTCAGATCTGTACTTTAGGGAAATCAATTTGTCAGCAGATTATAGAATGGACAATGGTGGGGAAAGACTTGAGACAGGCAGATGAACCAGCAGACTATTTCAGTAGTTCACTTATGAGGCAATGAGGCCCTATACTGTGATAGATAGAAAGAAAGAGCACTTATTGCTTATATACCAAACACTAGGTGATATCTATATGTGACTTGAAAGTTTGCAATGTATTTCATATATATTTATCCTATTTGATCCTCACAACAACTTCCTTAGGTAGATACTATCCTTATCACCATTTTATTGATGACGCAACTGAGAACAACAGATGGAAAGTGACATGTTGAGGAAGTACCTGAGGAAGGATTTGAATTCAGGTCTTTTTGACTCCAAGTCTACTATTGTATCTACTAGTTTACCACAATCTAGCTGAAATTTCAGTCATAAGTCAAATATGATAGTAGATTTCATATTTTAATATTTGATCAATTTATTTTATCTCCTAGAAAAAATTGGAACCCAGTCAGCAAATAGATTTTTTAAAAAAATCTAAAACCATTTGTGAAAAAATGTCACCATTTTGTGGGGTTGAAGACCATGTTTCCCTTCTTTCTTTAATCCTAAATTCTTGCTCTGTCTCTAGACTTAATAAAAAAGTGAATAACAAAGACACATGGGTGACAAACTTATGATCACATGCACATAACATGTATGTAACCATCTAGTGGTTAACTCTGAACCTTGAACTAATTTTAACTCCTTTTAGTAGAACACAGTCCCATAGCAGACATGTCTATGGACATGTCATATTTTCATTTATATATATTTGTCACATAGAATCAATTGCTAGTCATCTGTGGAAATTCTAATTCCTCTATAGCCTGTTAAATCATTGACATAACTGACTTACAGAGTGCATTGCATATTTGGTCCTACTGCCTATTTATAGAGAGTCCCAGAATTTAAGACCTAGAAGGGAGATTTTAGAGCTCATTTATTCCCACAATCCAAATGTAGGGGTGTGGAAACTGAGACCCAGAGACTTGAAGTGACTTGTTCATGGTCACATAGCTAGTTTAGGGGCAGAAATCAGACTAGATTCCAGTTATCCAAATTCCAGGGCATTTCACCCAAATGTAACAGCCTCTCCTGCACCTCTAATTGTAATATGATGTTGTTGTTGTCCTCCAACATCAGTGATACATTGGATTTCCACTTTGTTTTGTTGACGTCTCACCATCATTAATTTTCTTTGAAGAGAAAAAAGCCCTCTGAAATATACACGCTTTGCCATTTCCCGTATTCCAACAGAGGTCTGTGACGGAGTACACACGGCTGCATGTCTTCCCACCACGAATGGCTAGCACAGTGTTTTATTTAGAGAAAATTACCAAAATATTATATATTCCCATGGTCATTAGTCAACACCACCAGCAGCAATTAAGAACACCTGCTTTATATTACTGTTGTTTTATGCACTTTTACTTTGGAACAGCTCACACACAGAAACTAGACCAATCTGGATCCTTCCTTTTCACAATTTTATTTTACAATGTAGTAATATTGCCTTATAGTTATAGGATGATTTATTCACCCATTTCTCCTGCTCCATTTTCTGGTCTTTGCTGTAACAAAAATTGCTACTATGAATATTATTGAACATATGAATTATTTTCCTTTGTCTTTGACCTCTTTTTGGTATATGCCGTGGTTAAAAAGTAAACATGACTTAGATAGGCAGTTCCAAATATTGAATAGTTTTGGGTACAGTTCCAGATTGTTTTCCAGAACTGTTGAATCATTTTTATAGCTCCAGCAGTAGTCCATTAATGTGCACCAACCCCCCCCCCCACATTTGTTTCCCTTTGCACAGCAGCCATGTGCTTCAGATTGTGTGTTCATCTCCCACTCCCTCCTCAAAGCTTCATTCCCACATTAAGAATTCTGAAACTCTGAATATTCTGCAATTTCCCTGGCTTCTGTCATCTGTTGGACAGAGAAGCTATCATCCCCAGAACTGAACAGGGGAAGGATGAACAATTGGCTCCCAGGGAATGGCGACAGTACACCATGTGACGTCCTTCCCATAGGACCAAAGTGCACTCTTAGGTGTTTGAATAGTGGTCAGAAAAAAGGTCTAAGTCTATGATGCCGGCTCCTCTTTATAATCCAGCATACAGAGGTGGCACCAATCTGTAGCGGCTGAGCTGGACAAATCAGAATCACTGGAACCCTTTGTCCAAGAGGCATCCGAGAACATATCTATACCAGCATCTAATCAAACAAAGGTTCACCACTTGATCAGCTCGTCAAGAGAACTTTCACAGTGAACCTAGGATACTGGATGAACAACAATCTCCTGATCTGCTTGTTTAGTAATCTTATCAGAAAGGAAATTAGAGTAATCTGGCATATCCCATTCTTGATTAAATCTACACTAGCTCTTAGTGATCCCTATTCCTCATACATCTCCCTTTAATAATAGACTCCAGAATTTGTCAGTAATCTGAATTAGATTTATTGGTCTATGGTTTCCAGACAAGGTCTATCCTCATTTCTGAAAACTGAAATAGATATTGACCAACTGTAATTGTATAGCATATCTCCCATATGCTACAATTTTTCAAAGATCATTGACAGGAACACAGCAATCGTATGATTGAATTCTTTCAGTACAGTACTCATCATTCCATACCATTACTCTTTGACTTCTTTATTTTTTAAATCAAAATATCTATCTCTTAATTTACAGTTTCTCCATCATCATCATTTTAATAGAGATTTTTTTTGAAGTGGAGCATACAAGAGTTTGTTAATGACAATCTACCTTCAAATTTAACTCAGCTCTCTCTCTCTCATTTTTATATCATTTTCTGTAATCCTTTCCTTCTTTATCACAGTCTATCTTGCAACATACTGATTTCTGTTCATGTATTATTTCCCTTCTTATACATTCCTTGAGTATAGAGATTATATAATTTTTCATCTTTGAATTCTCAATACCTCGCATATTATCTTTTACATATTGAGACCTTAATAAATGTTTGTTAAAATGAATGAGGGGGAAATAAAAAGTCTATCAGAATTTCAAGGGAAAGAGGAAACATACACACAGTTTTTAATGTTGTGAAGGTCAGTAAATACCAGCTTAGCAAGCCAATCACCCAATTATTTCAAAGGTGTCATGGTGTGTAGAGTGCTAGACAATCAGGCAGAATTATTCAGATCCAAAGTGTTACACTTATTGTTCTGCAAACATTTATTAAATATGTACTATCTGCCAGGAATTGTAAGTTCTGGGGACACGAGACAAGGAAAAAATAGTCCTCTTGACCTTAAGTTCACATTCTAATTTGAGAGACTACATACAAGTAAATATGCACATATAAAGTATACATGGGAAAAAATGAAAGGGAATCTCAGAGGAAAAGTATTGGGGCTATGGGGGATGGGAAACATCTCTTGCAGAAGATAGCTGGCATTTGAGTAGTTCAGGCATGGAGGTCAGTCCGTACAAAGGTACTGATTTGGGAGATGGAGTGTGATGTTCAAGGAATAAATAAGCCAAGATAGAAGGCATGGATGAGGAGTGAGTATAAGAAGACTGGAAAGGTAGGAAAGGACCAGACAATGAAGGACTTTAAATGCCATACAGAGGACTTTATATCAGCTCCTGGACATAATAGGAATGCAGGTTTATTAAATAGGGAGAAGGAAGGGGGCCATGGTTAGATCTGCACTTTGGGAAATTACTTTGGCAACTGAATGCAGAAGAGGTTATAGATGGGGAGACACCAATTAGAGAATTACTGCAATGATCCAGAGGAGGGGCCATGAGGACCTGAATTAGGATTGTGGCTCTGTGAGTAGAGATATTGCGAAGCTAGAAATGACACGATTTGACAATGGCTTAGCTATATACAGGAGGTACAAGTGAGGAGGAAAGGAAGACCAAGAGATTATGAACATGGGTGACAGGGAGGATAGTGTCAGAAAAAAAACTGTGCTCTTTGTAAGCACAAGGCTGTCATAAACATTTTTAATATAATATTTTTATTGTAGATCTAAACATTTTCCTACTTGAAATAGAAAAGTCCTGACCAAAAACCCTCAAACCCTTGGGCATTTCTCCCACAAGTCATTTTGAAGCCCCAATTTATTGGGTTTTGGTCAAGGAATCTTTCACAGTTAAAAATGAACAGGGGCCCCGACAATAGCTCAATTAACAGTTTGCTTTATTTAAGAGATGAATGGACACTTAAATTTTGGCTCACCAATGAAGAATCAATTTCCTTAAACCATGTAATCAAGCCCTCATTGACCATTCTCTCCTAGGATTCTCCTTTCTAGCTGGAGTGGATAGAGCTTTGGACCTGGAGTCAGAAAGACCTGAGTTCAAATCCATCTTCACATACATCCTAGCTGAAGACCCTGGGCAAGTCACTTTATCTTTGCCTGCCTGTTTTCTCAATGGCAAAATGAGGAGAGTTATAGCACCTACCTCTCAGGACTCTTGTGAGGATCAAATGAGATGATATTTGTAGAGCTTAGAAGAGTCCCTGGTAATTAGCAGGGTTTAATAAATACTTGTTCCCTTTTCTCCCATCCCGAGCTGGATTGGAAGTAATAATCAAAGACACCTAATCATTACCCTAATCCTTTCAAGGTTTGTAGAAAGGCTACTGTTCTTAGAGGATTCTTTTCTCATTTTTCATCTCAGTGACCTCTCGGTGACATCGTTTCATCTAAATGACCTCTTTTCTCATTTTTTATTCGCCATCCTAATTACATCAAGGGAGAAATTCTTAGACGTATCAAAGAGGGGAGCAGGAAACTGTTTTAGGATTGACAATTAAAGACTGAAAATGGTTTCTCCTTGAGTCAAGGGTAATCATAAGAGTCTAAATATTAATAAAACAAGGAATAAGCTGAAAAGAGAGATATTGGGGTGATACATAATGAATTTTGCTTCAAATACAATAAGTATGAGATGCTTACAGGATATCTAATTTTAGATAACCAAAAGACAATAGTGGTGTGGGAATGAAGCTCAGAAGAGAGTTTAGGGATGAATTTATAGATCTGGGAATCATCTGCCTAAGAATGATAATTAAACCTATTGGAGCAGATGGGAGCATCAAGAGACTCAGGACAGACTTGTAGTGACTGTCACAAATAGTGAGTGTGTCCTGGATGAAAGTCATGCAAAGGAAAATGAGAAGCAGTGGTCAGACAGGTAGTAGGAAAGAAAACAATGTCATGAAGAGAGAAGTATCTAAGAGGAAATGGTGACCACTGTCAAAGGCATTGAGAAAAGGTCAGTAGATGTGAAAATCAGGACATGATTGGTAAATCTGGAGAGAGTGCTTTCAGTTGAACAATAAAGTGAAAAGCCAGATTACAAAGGTTCTAGAAGAGAATGAGAGCAGAGAAAATAGGCCCTCCTAGCTTTCTCAAGAAGTTAGGCCAAGAAGGAGAGTAGAAATATCAAATAATAGCTAGCAGGGATGGTTGGACCAAGCAAGTATTATTTAAGGATGAGGGAGTCAAGTGTATTTGTAGGCAGCTGAGCAGCTGGCAGATGGGGAGACACTGAAGATTTGAGAGAGTGGGTATGACAGTGGGAAAATCTGCTGGGGAGGAGAGAAGGTGACAGCATCAAGGGTACATGTTGAAGGGGATGCCTTTGCAAGGAAAAGAGCTGCCTTTTCACATGAGACATGAAAGAGCAGATAGTGGAGGAAGACATATATGAGATGGGATATAGGCAGAGAGAGGGAGAGAGAGAAACAGACATAGAGAGAGACAGAGAGAGAGACAGGCAGAGACAGAGAGAGAGACAGAGAGAGAGAGGTGAGTTGAATAGTGATTTGGTTAGCAATCAATGCAGTGAGGGCCCAGTTGATATTATTGAACATAAATTTGTAGCAGACCAATAAAGGTGGTTTCATGATTTTTCCAGCTCCAATCAGTGGCACATGAATAGTGAAGCAGATGGATGGTGGGACGAATTCAGGGTTGATGTTTGCAGAGGTGTGATGAGTGAAAGGACATAGGGGTAAGAGATTTGAGTGTAGAGTTGAACTGGTTCACCAAAGGGTCAAGAGAGGGAAGGGAAGAGACTTCAGCCAGTATAAGGTGATTGCCTCCAAAAAGAACTTTAGGATAAGAAGGATGGGGGGTCATAGTGATAATGAAGACCAAGACTAAGGGTCATAAGTCAAGAGAAAAATATGAAATTGTGATCAATAAAAAAATCTGATCAGATTAAGGAATTCCATGTAGCATGGAAACAGAACAGTTACAGGTGACAGATCAAGAATATAACTATCTGTGTATAACAAGAAGTGGGAAATGAATAAAGTAAGGAACTGGGAAATTAAGATATTTTGGAGAACCTAATATGTGTGTTGAATTTTCCGTTGTATGAGTCAGTCACTGAACTCACACAAGAAGGATTCCCAAGGCTGTCCCAAGGAATTAATAGGTAACCAGGATCTAAATTGGGTGATAAATTTATGCAGCACAAATCTCAAAGGAGAAGGTGTTGTTGAATAGTGGCTTTAAGTGGCTTTGGAGAGCAAGGAGTATTCCAACTCTCCCCCCAGCTTTTGACCGGTAAACTGAAGAAAATGAGTAATGGTGTCACCAGTCCTGGAGGGGGTGGCAAGCGTGTTATATTTTCAGGAAATTACTCAAGTTATGAGGCATGAAATTGATGATGAATCATTAAAGATGATCTTGACTAAGTTGTGATTTGCCAATGTCACACTGAAAAAAGTTATTTTTGGTCTGTGGTTCTGTGAACCTCATATTCTTTCAGGAATATCACTTCTCAAATTTCACTTTTGACTCCTATTAAAAAATATCAATTGCATACTTTAGTTTCCTGTTAATTGGGGGGTTATTATGATCAATTTTAAAATCTTGAAGTGATGGGAATCACTAGAGAGATAACTAAATAACTTATAACATAAGAAATAATTTTAATATATTATTTTAAGTTTAATATTCTTTTGTAAAATGAACTTGGATGACAGATTGAAAGTTGGAAATGTAGTGGCATTCACAAAAATCTTGCTGTGTGAACACTAGTATATGCATGAGTATGCACATACACATGGAAAACCTTTATCAATCAATAATTCTGAAGATGATTATCATGAATTATTTAATATCCCAGAAATTGCTTATGTATTAACAAAACTGTCTTCTTCCATTATAATATATTTCCTTCCATGAAGGACTGAAAGTTTCAGTTTTGTGACATAATTGTTGCCATGGCTATTTCATTCTTCTAATCTTTTTTTTATGGGTTTTAGAGAAAACAAGTCACTTTATATTTAGACATATTTTGTGATGTAGGGAGTGACTAGAGTGTGCAACTTGGATTCAGGAAGACCTTGGATTCAGATCAGCCCACAGACATTCACCATCTGGGTGACCCTGGGCAAGCCACGTAATCCCTGGCTGCCTCAATTTCCTCATCCATAAAATGGGAATAATAGCACCTATTTCCCTGGGTTATTGTGAGAATAAAATAAGATAAATGTAGAGCACTTTGCAAACCTTAAAGCACATTGTAAATGCTCACTATGGTTAATATTATCATTTGTTTTTGTAAACTATTATGCAAGTAGATAAAAATGTTACTTTTTGTAATGAAGAGCATTGTGATTTAAATTTTTCATCTGTAGAATCACTAGAATAGCATTTGAGGCAACTCTAGTAGCAGACAGGGCGACAAGGATGATTCATTCACCTTATCTTGTTCCTACATGGGTTTAGTTTTTTTCCGGTAAGTCTCTTTATCATGAAAACTCTTTATGGCGTGTAGTTTGAAAGTTTCTGTTGTTGTTCAGTCATGTGTGACTCTTTGTGACACCATGGACTTAGCACGCCAAGACTTTCTCTCCTTCACTGTCTCTCAAAGTCTGTCTAAGTTCATGTTTGTTGTTTCCATAACACCATAAATCTCAACCTCTGTTAGCCTCCGTTTTTATTTTTATTCATCTTTTAAAGTTTAATAGTATTTTTCCCCAGTTACAAGACAAGAAATTTCTTAGCATTCATTTTTACAAGACTTATGATTTGAGATTTTTCTGCAATTTTTCAAGGAATCATGGCCAACTGTCTCATAGCAAAGAGTGGCAAACTTCATTGGATTCTAGAACTGATATTTTTTTCCTGCCTTCAAGAATTCATTTCATTGTTTAAAGTGAAAGACTGTAGAGAGCAGTAGTAGAGTCAGGTGATCTGTAAGTAAGCAGAAGGTGGTGTTTACATGTAGCATCTCTTGCCTTTCCAGTTTCTGACTCAAGGTTTAAGAACCATTTTTTCCAAGGAAAGGAAATAAAAAGTGGACAATTTATATATTCTAGTATATCCCTTCCCCCAGTTGAAAGTATATTGTCAAAAGAGCAAAAAGGAAAAAGGAAGGCGTTTATTCTGAGGTCAGTGTGGTGTGAGAAGCATTTTGGAAGGGGAGAAAAGACTGAGTATCGGTTAGTTCTTTGACCCATCCTCATTAATGGTAAACTTCTGATTATTCCTCTAATTTGCTCTCTGCCCTGAGTATTTGAATAAAGTACTCAAGACCTAGTACCATATCCCATATGTAGTCTTATTAGGGCAGGATACAGTGGGATGATCACCTCCTTACTCCTGTGTGTTATGCCATAGTGTAGCTGAAGAGTGTATTAACTTTATTTCAGTATTTGTAGTTGAGTAAAACCCTCCCCCACCCCCCACATCTTTTTCATATAAACTGCTTTCTTATAAGTAGAAGGGCACAAAATCCTTTTATAATTGATTTTTGAGCCTTAGTGTGCAACCTTCTCTTTATCGCTCTAAAGTTTCATCTTGTTAACTTTAGTCCCGTGGTCTAGCCTGTCAAGATGTTTTTAGATCCTGACAGTTATCCCTTCCCATTCTGTCAGCTTCAGATCTGATAAGCATGCCAGCTTGGCTTTTATCCAAGTCACTGATAAAAATCTTAGCATGGAGTCAAGCTCAGTTTTTGTGGGCACTCAAATGGAGACCTTCTTCCTCCCAGACAATATCAGATCATTAACGATTATTTATTAAGTCCATTCATTCAACCATTTCTGAATTTATCTAATTGTAAAACCCCATACCTCTCCACAAGCATGAGATACTTTATCAAATGCTTTACTACAATTTCTGAAAAGTATATCCAGAGTATTTTCCTGATTTACTAGTCTAGTAACACTGTCCAAAAAGGAAATATCACACCAGTAGTCATCCTTGCAGCTCATATAGTGGGTCACCCAGGCAAGACTACCCCAGGTTCAAGGTGCTCTATGACTGAATCAGCTCAAAGCCATGGTTTATGCCCTCCCACCAATGTAGTTACCTTTCATAGTCTGCCCAAGAGCCAAATTAGTTAAAGCAAAGTCTTTTAATGAATAGGCATAGCAAAAAAGCTGCAATAGAACAATTTCCCCATTAACTTGGGACATACTCTCTTACAAATGCGTGTACAAGAAGTGAAGAGTGAGCACAGGTAGAGAATAAATGTATTGAGATATACATGGAGACAACATTCTCTCCTTGCTGGAATTGTTTCTCTTTTTTTGTCACTTTAGGCTATATCTTCTAAGACTTTCTTATTCCTTCTACATTGACTTTCCCTAAATAGACTCTTACTCTATCAGATCCTTGTCTACCTTTCCTGTGACATTTGATCTGCTAAAATCCAGGCTTCATTCAGACCATAACTGGTCTTTCTCTGCTTCTCTATCACTAATTCTAAGATAGAACAATAATCACTGTTCCTTGCTTCAGCCTTCCATTCCAAATAGCAAACAGCTCTTCTCTGTGGCTAAGAACAGAGAATAGAATTTCCCTTTGTTAATTTCTGTATCTTGTGAAGGGAAGTCGTGAAATCATTAGCTGTTCTGCTTTTGGCAGAAATAGAGTTCCAGGTGACTGAATATTTGAAGTCCCCTTTGATTGTTATATCATGCCACTGTGCCAGACCTGTGATCTGTACCTTGAATGTCTCTTTTATTTCTTTTCTCTCCTGGGAATGGCGATCTGTGGTTTGCTCAAATCACAATACTGCTTATTTTTCCACTTTTGTTTATCTCCATTCAAAATATTCTCTTTTAGGATTCCCTCCTCTGATTCCTGAATTTCCACATGTTTCCATCATCATCATCGTCATCATTGTCATCATCTTCTCATCATCATCATTCTTATTATTCTTATTTGGTATAGATCTGTGATTTCTTTGGTATAGGCAACTCCTGCTGCGGAAACTACTGATGCGTATTGGCAGTGGCTGGGAAATTGAAAGTTGCTCAGAGAAAGGAGAGGTTAAATGTTTTAACTCAGAGTCATCTTGATCTCTCTGATTTGAAGGCCCACTTTCTGTCCACTACATCATACTATCTCTCAAGCATGAGAATATATCTTTTTAACGTACAGTAAAATAAATCCCACTTCTAACAATGTGACCGTGGGCAAGTCACAACCACCATGAGTTTTAATCATATCTATTAAATGTAGGGATTGAACCAGATGGCTTTTAGGGTCCTTCTTAGCTCTACATCTGTGATCTCATGCCTCCACTACGTTTTTTACCCAACCTTTTTCCTTTGAATAAGGAAGTCCTTTTATAGTACTTTTTTTTTTTAGTCCTAGGTCCCATCAGACAAACTGTGCTACCTTTAAAGTCTTTTTTCTGTTGCTCAGTCATTCAGTCCTATCTGACTCTCTGTGACCACAACATGTCAGGCCCTTCTCTCCTTCTCCCAATGCCTGTCCAAGCTTATGTTCATTGTTTTCTTGACACTATCTATTTCATCCTCTGCTATCCCTTTCTCCTTTTGCCTTCAATTGTTCCCAACATCAGGGTCTTTTCCAGTGAGTCCTATCTTCTCATTATGTGTCCAAAGTATTTAAGCTTCAGCTTCTTGACTTCTTAGTTAATGTTGATTAGATACTTTCCCTCAAAGGCTATTTATTTGTCATATTTTTTGTGTAGCATTGAACCAGGAAATGGGAAAAATGGATTCAGGTCCCATTTCTGCCACTAAGTCATGTGATCCAGAAAAAAATCACTTAACTTCTCTGACCTGGAAAAGAAAAAACCATTTGAAATGTTTAAAATAAAAATATATTAAAATATTCAAGATAAAAATAAATTAAAACTTTAAAATGAGAGTATTGGACTAGATAGTCTCTAAAACCTTTTCCAGATCTAAAATCCTATGATTCTATGCCATTTAAAAATTGCTATAATGTGCAAAGAAAAAAACCCTAGTTTTGCTTGCCTCCCAAAACCTTTGCTTTGGACTCAGGTTGGCATGACAGTAAAATGTTGAGATACTGAGAAGGACTTATTTCTTTTGGTCTTGACTTCTTCATTTTAGTTATAAGCAGTGAGATCATTAAATGCCAAAGTGCTTAGACACTGTTTTATTGCATTAATTAATTTTTGATGCTCAGAATAAATGGGAACACTTTTGCAAAGCTACATTCTCTTGAATAAGACAGGGAAAATGATGTGTAGAATATAAAGTGAAAAGTTAGGAAAGCAACTTCAGTGGATACTGATGAAATATAACTAGCTTTGGTTTTTTCTGTTTGTAGAAAGATGGCACTTTACATTATTTACCTTCTACCTTCACAGACTTAGAAAGGTTCAGTATATCAAAGACCTAGTATAAGGAAATAAAGATTTCCAACAAAAGACAGTAAAGTAAAAAAAGACCTCTTTTTTGAGGGGATATACCCACAAAATGAAGGGAAGTCGGGGGGCTGATGGAGTATCAGTTCTGTTGGACCCAAAGAAGGAATTGGTATGCGTTAAGGACCCAAAATGGGATGTAGTCTCCCAAATCTGTAAAGTCTGGTAGGATTTTATCAGTTTCTTACCTGGGTAAGAAACCTGGCATTGGAAGAGAGGAGCTGAGAGGCTTCTGTCTCGAGGAAGGTGCTGATTCATACTACTGAAGAGAGAGGGAAGGCTCCTAAGGGATAGGATGCTAGGTGATACTCGAAATCCCCAAGGTGGGGAGGGAGAAGGGCCTTGGGCTGTTACTGTTGGTGTGATTCTGGCAGAGTCACTCTCAGGGGTTTTCAGGCTTTCCTGAGCTTTTTCATTTAGGAGGATGAGGAGGCTATTACCGGAGACATCATTGCTGTTATCCATTTGTTTCATTCGTGACCGATTCTTCATGACCCCATTTGGGGTTTTCTTGGAAAAGACACTTGAGTGTTTGCCATTTCCTTCTCCAGCTCATTTTACAGATGAGGAAACTGAGGCAGACAGGATCAAGTGACTTTCCCAGGGTCACACAGCTAGTAAATGTCTGAGGCCAAATTTGAAGAGAAGTCTTCCTAATTCTAGATCCAGTGCTTTATCTACTCTGCTGCCCCTGGTTCTTACATCTTCCTTATTAATAAAATGTACAACAATCCATTATCTGGGCATTCCATAGTAGAAACTGATTTTCCTGTGTTCCCCCTTCACGTTATTATTGAAGCTTAAATAATGTAAAAAAATTACTTTTAAAACTGAAACTTTAAAAAGAAAGAGGAGTAACTAGAGGAAAAGACAGGAGAGGGAAGGTAGGAAACTAAACTGTGATTCATCATATTTCTATATTTAGCTGCCTAGACTTTCTTCATACCTTTGTGTATCTGGAGTATAAATTAAGAGATGCCAAGAAAGTCTGCTCCAACATAAATGCCTTTTCTTACTTCCACGGCTTTCCTCCATCCTGCTTTCCATCCATTACTCTCTCACTGAGTAGGGAAGATGAGCTTAAGGTCTATGTAGACCCATTGTTTGCTTCTTTCTTCAGTGACACTTTAATGGTTGATACTGTGGTACACTGCTTTTTTCATGTACTCTTTTTGCATTATTTTAATACTTTGTTCAATACATTGTAGTTTCAGATTTTTTTCTAACAAAAAATTTTTACAAAATTTACAAAAATCTTTATATTTTTGTAGCTTACTTGAAGAATGGAACAGGAAGCGCCTTCTTAATTTTTTTTCACATTTTACCTTGCCCATGACTGTTACCCCTAAGAAAATTATTTATTTTTGCATTGTCAAGATAATTTACTGGAAAAGTTTAGCATTAACATACTTAAAATTTTTGTCATTTCCTGGATTTTTTTAATAGTTGTATCCAAAATGATAAAAATGTAAGATGTGAAATATACAGTTTTATTGGGTTGCTTTAATATGTTGATTTCAAATGACTCATCTTTTAAAAAATAGTGCTTGGGAGAGTTGCCAAAGTAATTCCAAAGATTTTTTTTTTCTACCAGAGGCAATCTTTTAAAAAGTCTTTAGATTTAGGAGTATGCTTTAATTTCATAGGACATCAGGATTAAATGTTTAGGCCTCAATGAAAACTTACTGCCTATAAATGCTATAAAAAATGCTAGGTGGATTTATTTTTGTGTAATTATATTATGTTTTATGTTTGGGTAGAAATTGCAGTGTGCAGTCCATCAACATGCAAATTATTTTCATAGATCAATGAGTCAACAAAGTTATGTCAGTATATCATTTTCATATGCATGCCTACTTGTATGAGATGTCAACCTCCCTTATTCATCTTAGTTCTCCATTCACCATTGCTTGTTGTCTTAAAACTCATATATATCATCATATTTTGCTATGGAATTGTATGGGACTTCCCTTAAGGAGTATTTCTTGTACGCCAGTTTATATTCATCATCATGGCTAGGTTGGAAAATTATCTGTTCTTGATCCACATCTCTGCTTGGCACCTAAAGAATTTTATGAATCCCGTAAGTGCAAAGAAGTACCTTTTTTTTTTCTTTTGGAGGCAGGCAGGGCGATTGCACTTGGTCACACAGCTAGTAAGTATTGGAGGTCTGATTTGAACTCAGGTCTTCCTGACTCCAAGGCCAGTGCTCTATCCACTGTACCACTTAGCCCTAGCTGTCCCTAAAGGACTAGCTTTGTGTGAAACTCAATACAACAATCTTTGCTTTACTATTTTATGCTGGTTTGGGTTTAACTATATATGTTGTCAAAGGGCAGAAAGAAATATGTGGAAAAGCATGCTTAAAATTTTGTGTTATCTGTTTTGCTTTTCAGAGATTAAACACTATTGGAACTAGTAATGCCGATCTCCCTTTGGTTGATCCCGGAATGTACCAGTTGGATATTACATTAAGAAGGGGTCAGAATTTAGCTGCCCGTGATCGTGGAGGTAAGGACATGAACCTATGCCCTTAATACAGCTGACTTTATTTACCCTTTAGCTTAAAACAAATCAGTTTGCTGTTATGATAAAAAAAATGTTAGAAATTTGGTTCAAAGGTGAATATAATTTAGGCACTGAATGAATGATTGATTTCCTTCAGTCTTTCTTCCTGTTCCTGAGAAGGTACTTAGGCAAAATGAGATGAGAAGGCTGGAATGGGACTCTTAAAAGTGTTCATGTCCCAAACTGCTGGCTTCAATATTTGGGAGAAGCTTAAGAGATGAGAGTGTTGGGTTACCGGGAAGGTCATACAGCATCAACTATGTGGGAGTGAATTATAGACAGAAAAGTAATGCTATTTAATCTTTTATGAGGGCATCAAATGGTTGTTAAATAAGTGCTTTTTTGAATGACTTCATTTAAAATCATTTCATTTCCATCTGTGCGGAAAATCCATTCATTGGACCGTAAGCTCAAACTCCTTAGTTAACTTGAGGGGGTTTCTGGATAACTCTCATTATACTTTTTTTTTACTTGAGAACCAGATGATTTTTAAATATATGAAAGTCATGACATAATTGAATGGGAGAAAGTATTTAAGTTTGTAGTGTTTATAGAAAAGGCAACCAAACATATAGGAAATCTTCTCTTATAGATCAGAGTAACATGTTTGTCAGTCTATTCTTTTTGCAAGGCAGACATGAAGGAGACCTGGATTCCAGCATTGGCCCTGCCACTTACTTTTTGTGATCATGGCAAGTCAATTTAACTCCTCTAAATCTCAATATCCTCATCTGGAAAATGGGAATAATAATGATTAGATTGCTGTGATAAGAATACATTGAAAAGTAAAAAACCTTGTAGATATGTGAGTTAATGTTCTTATTCTCTGTTAAATTCACTAAAAACCATTTGATTTGAGAGCTATAATCAGGTAAAGAGTATGAGTAGTCTTGGGAGTGGAGAAAAAAAGAAGCAAAAGATTTTATATTTGTAGAATTCAGAAGATCAAACAATTGATTGGATATGAGTATGATTAACAGGGAAAAGGAAGAGTCAAGGATGACTCCAAGGCTCCTACTAACTTCAACAGAAATGGGAAAGGTCAAAGGGAGGGGTAGGTTTAGGAGAGAAGATAGTAAGGAGTTCCAACTTGAACCTATTCCCAGGTCCAGGTGGAATACAGATGGAAATGTCCATCAGGGACTTGGTGATATAGACGTATAGAGCTTGAGCTCTGTAGGGAGATAAGGGTTAAGTATGCAGATTTGAGTGTCATTCATAGAAATGATAATTGAACCCACTGCAATTAATGAGCTCTACAAGGAGAGAGTATAGAGAGAGCATTGTCCAGGACAGATCCTTGAGATATACTCACACACGTGGTTGGAAAACGAAATGATCTAAGCAAAAGAGAATGAGAAAGAGCTTTCAGAAGGGCAGGAAGAAAATCAGCAGAGTAGTGTCATGAAAATCCTAAATACAGAGTATTTAGGAAAGAGGAGGTGGTCAGTACTGTTAAAAACTGCCAAACAGTCAAAGAAAATAAGAACTGAGTAAAAGTTCATTGGATTTAGTAATTAAAGGAGCATTGATCTTGAAGAAAACAGTTTCACCAAAACAGTTTCACTTCATTGAGAAGTGAATTGAGCATGGGGAAATAGATGCCACACAAGAAGACTTCTTTTTCTAGGAGTTTTTGGCTGAGAAAATAGCTTGGGAGAGAAAGGGTGGGAAGAGAAGAGGGCAGCAGGGTCAGTTGAAGACCTTTTTATTGACTGGTGAGATTTTATTGTGTTTGTAAGCAATTAAGAAGGACCCAGAAGACAAAGAGAAGTTGAAATAAAGTTTAGTTCTCATATGTAGCCATCAAAATTACTCATTTGTGCTTAAAATTGAGATTTAATTTAAAGAATTTAACACATTTTAATGAGATTCTCTAAAAATGCATCAATTCTGTGCACCCCATTACCTCTTTATATATTTATGAGATTAATATACATAAATCCTTTATTAGATTAAAGGGTACCTAGTTTCATTCTATTAGAATTTTTCACTTTATTCTTAAGGATAGGGATAAAATTAATGGGGAAGAATTATTATTACAATGCATTATTATTGCCCTAGGTTGAATAGGTAGATGTTATAATGAGGCAGAGGGGAGTGGACAACTTGCTTCCTTATAGCTCAGGAACAGAATATCACAATTCCCTCTGTGTAGGAAATCAAGAAAAGAGGGGGTTCTCCCCATAGGATTATAATAATATGTATCTTACATTAGAGGGTGAAATTCACATCTAATGTTTCCTTATGGCATAGTAACCAGATTAAAGAAGCATTGCCTTCTTTCCTCTTCCCTTTTAGGTTAAAGTTGTATTACACTAGCTCACCAGCTTTGGTAATGCCATGTAATGACATGATTTGATTGATCTCATGACAGTCATCCCACTTCTTTAAACCAGACTTTACTTTAAAAAAAACTTTAAACTGTTAGATATAATTATTAACTACTTCAAAAATTTTAATCTTAGATATAATTATTAAATACTTCAAAATCATGTTGTATTAAATTTTATTTTATTAATTACTCGGTACCACTTGAGTTGGTATGAAATATCCTATGATTTTTGCAAAGCCAAACCGAAGAACTATAGTCTTACTAGAGTGTCACTTGGCCTGCATATATTTTTATAAAACAGTCAAGATCCCTCCTTACTCCTCTAAGACCTTATTCCAGCATTCATCCTCTGCCTCTTTCTTGGGTCTCCCTTTCCACTGATTTTAATCTATCTACCATTAGATTTGGTCTCCCATTTTTCCACTATCTCTTCATATGTTAGTATGAGTAATGCATGGAAATTCCTTATCAACTTAAAAGATGCCTAGTTTTATCTCATTTCAGTTGTTAAATTTACTTTTAGGGATGTGGATGTAGAGAAAACTAATAGAGAATATTTACTCCTGCAATTATTAGCAAATAAACCAATGTATATAAAACATTTTATAAACCATATAAAATATATAATAGAAACTCAAACCATGATACTGAGGTTTCATGACACAAAGAAGACATAGTTTTCTGTAAATTCTAATACAAGCTTTTCACTGAGCCTTTTACCCCATCTAACTACTGTCTGTTCCATCTCTTTCCTCCTCTTTATTGTTATACTTCTTGAAAATTCCGTACTGCATGACTCTACTTCTTTATATCCTTCTCTCTTCTCTATATCTTGGAATCAAAATTGCAGAATTTCTTCTTACACTTTTCATAACATTGCGAAGTGATTCTTTCTCTTCCATACATCTGAACATGTCACTTCTATGCTCAAAAAATCTTCCATGACTCCCTGTTACCTACTGAATAACGTTCAGAGTCAGACCCCAATATTTAGAGTCCTTTAAATTCTAGCACTGTGGTTATGATGAGCCACCTGCTGCCCTCCCAAATACTTCCTACCATTTTTCCATTTCCATTTCTTTGTGCTGTTCTTAATGCATAGAGTGTCCCTCTAACCATCCTTTCATTCCCAATTCAAATGTCACCTCCTCCTTCAAGCTTTTCCTTACCTTCCATGCAAATAATGACCTTTCCCTTGAACTTGAATTAACACTTTGTTTTGCATTTCTCCAGTGAACTTACCATGTATTTTATATGCATTATAGTTTTCTGTGTATGTGTCTTATCCCTCTCCTACACTATAAGTATCATGAAATCAGGAACTTATATAAATTGTGTATGTATTTCAGTACTTGGTATATTACTGTACATGTTGTATGTACTTCATAAATGTTAATTGGATTGGATATCTCCATCAACCTGAGGACTTATATGATGAGAATAAAGCAGCTGATCAGATCATGAAGTGAGAATGAGAGATAAACAGAGTACAATGCCAGAGTTACTTTGGAATTCTACCTGCCCTTAAGACATTATAAGAATGAGAGCAAAGCCTTTTTCATTTTGGATGACTCTACTGTGGAGGAATTTTGGAAATATTATTGACAAGAATTGCACAGGGGAAAAAAGTATGGAGAGAGTAGCCACATTAATGAAACCATGGATTCACCAGTTTATGTATTTCTTAAAAGCAGAAAAGCTATGTTTCTCCACAGTCTTCTCCCCATTAATTATACAGTTATTATAATTGAGGAATTCAGAATTCAAGATTGCATTCTGAGGTATGAATGGAACAACACAGAAATAAACTCATAAAAAGAAATTCTTTTCACATTTTAGGTCTCAACATGGCAGTCATAAAGACATCGAAAGAAAACTTAGGGAATCACAGATTCTCCAAATGTTTAAGTAGGAAGTAACCTATAAACCATCAAGTCCAAGCCTCTCATTTTATAGATGTGAAAACTGAGGCCCAAAGAAAGTAAAGGACTTTTCCAAAGGCGCACAACAGAGTTATGTTAGCAAATAACAGAGTCTGTGCAAGAACTGATGCCTACTTCAATTTTCTTTCCATTGTATATATAACTCATTACATTTAGGTACACTAGAGGCAGCTACGTAGTGCAGTGGATAGAGCACTCGACTTGGAATCAGAAAAATCTGAGGTCAAATCCAAACATCTACACTTACTAGCAGTGCTACCTTAGATGGTTCACTTAATCTCATCCACCCCAGCTTCATTATATGTACAATGGGAATAATAATGCTATCTACCTCACAGCGTTGTTGAGAGGGTCAAGTGAATTTGTAAAGCACTTTGGAAACTTTAAAGTGCCATACAAATGCAACCTATAAATAATATTATTTCCTCTCTAAACATATAATGTATTCATATGTTATATAACTCTCAAAACTTATTTAACTAAGAAAAATTGGAACTATACTACATTAATGCTTTCTGATTTCTGTTTTATTATTGTCATTTTGATTCAGTAATGCAGGGAAATAAGATTTAATGCGTATAAATAATGAATGATGTCAATGCTGTCCCAAAGCAAAGGGAAATGAATGGAATGCAAAGGTTGTGCACTATTTCAAATAGTAAATAATTTTCTCATGGATGTGTCAGCAAAAGGAATCAGTAATACAGAAAACTAAATTAGGGTAACATTGTTTTGTTTCTTAACATAAAAAAGTATAGTTAAAATTTCATTTGTTAAGAGCATAGTTTACAAAAGTTACTATTTTTACTAGTTTAGCAGCACTAACATTCAGAGGAATATTTGTCCTCTCCTAGGCATTTTGAGTTCATTTAGGGTTAGCTGCCACCATGTAGATAGGTAGTACTGTTTTATGATCACAGCATTCAGCATAATTAATTGAGAACGTGACATGCTTTTTTCAATCATTAATGTTTTCTACATGTTAAAATAGAACAAACATGGTAGCCAATTTAGTGGAAAGACTAAAAAATATAGATAGTTAGATCATCTTGAAATTTATCTGTTGTCTTAGGGTTTCTAAGCACCTGTTTGCAAAGTCCTTACAGATGTTTTTTTCAGTTGTCACGGGCTTTTTTCCAACATAGAATCCAGACTTAGAGTGGGGGAGCTATTCCACATGAGCACTAAACACAGTGAGCTGAATTGGAGCAAGGAACTGAAAACTGAGCCCATAAAGAGCTCTCAGACCTATAGGACAGGCAATTAATTCACTCAAATAAGTAATTTATAAACAGGCAGAGCTCTGCAGATCATGAAGTATATATGTAATCCAAGGAAAAAGTAAGGAAGGCAAGGACCTGTAGATTGGAGCTCAAAATTAAAATTACGCATTGTACTTTGGCTAGCTAGCACTGAGAATGAGGGACTGTTTGAAGTATCGATTCTGGAGAAAAAGTGTTAGCAATGTACTTGCCCTTATCTCTTGATGTAGGCGTTGAGTAATATGATATGTTAGCCTCTTCCAGGAAAGACTGCTATAGATCTCTCTTTCATCTTTTGTATTGTAGGTGGCATTTTCATTGTGCCTGAAGGAAAAGTCAACCAATCTATCAACAAGTATTTATTAAACTCATAGTGTCTGCCAAACATTGTGCTACACACTGGAAATACAAAGACAAAAAAAAAAAAAAAATGGAAAATCCCTGTTGGAAAAGGAGCTTAAGTATCTGTATAACTGAGTCTATCAATAAGCATTTATTAAGCACCTACTATGTGCCAGGAACTGTGCTAAGCACTGGGACGTAAACAAGGACAAAAATCAGACCCTGCCCTGAAGTCTAATGGGGTCAATGACCTGCAAGCAGATATGTACAAGCTATGTAGAGGATAAATAAGGAGTAATTCTTGGGAAAGCTTTCCTGTAGAAGGTGGAATTGTAACTGGGACTTGAAGGAAGCCAGGAGTCAGAGATGAGATGGAAGAGCATTCCAGGGATGGGGATAGCCTGTGAACTTGCCCAGAGCTGAAAGATGGACTGTCTTGTTCAATGAATAGGAAAAAAACTAGTGTTGCTGGATCAAAAAGTACTTGTTAGGTGGGGTGTAGGATCTAAGAATACTGAAAAGGTAGGAGTTTGGAGGATAGGTTGTAAAGGACTTTGAATGCCAGGAGGTGTGTGTGTGTATGTGTGTGTGTGTGTGTGTGTGTGTGTGTGTGTGTAACATTATGTATTATATACATACATACAGATATTACACATATACACATAGGTATATATATATATATGTATGTATGTGCATGTGTATACTTTTTTTTCATGAAAACTTCACTTCTATAAATCCGATAGTAAAAAACTGTAATGGATCTTAATGATTTACTTCAAACAAAAAGTTAATATATCACCAGGATACTACAGAAAGGATGAAGATTTGAAGCTTACATCAAACTATTTATCTACATAATTCTAGATATTAATGTGAGCCACAGGGATTCATTAGTTTCTATTCCTTTTACAAGCATGAAGCACTAATACTCTATTTCTTTTTCAAGTTTTTCTATTTTTTAGTTTTCAACCTTCACTTCCATAAGTTTTAAATTTCCTCCCCCTCTCTTTCCTTCACCCTCCCCAAGAAGCATGCAATCTGATACAGGCTTTGCATATACATTCCTATTAAACATATTTTGACAATAGTTATGTGGTATAAAAGAATTAGAACGAATGGGAGAAACCATAAGAAAAAACACAACAAAAGAAAATAGTCTGCTTTGCTCTATTTAGACTCCATAGTTCTTTCTCTGGATGTGGATGGCATTTTCCATCATGAGTCCTTTGGAAATGTTTTAGATCCTTCCATTGCTAAGAAGGGCTAAGTCCATCAAAATCATCCTCACATACTGTGGCTGTTACTGTGTATAATGTTCTCCTGATTCTGCTCATTTAATTCATCATCAGTATATATAAGTCTTTCTAGGTTTTTTATGAAATCTGCCTGTTTGTCATTTCTTATAGCACAATAGTATTCCATTACATCCATATACCACAGCTTGTTCTGCCATTCCCCAATTGATGGGCATCCCCTGAATTTCCAGTTCTTGGCCACCACAAGAAGACCTGCTATAAATATCTTAGTATATGTGAGTTCTTTTCCTATTTTTATAACCACTTTGGGATACAGCCCTAGAAGTGGTGTTGCTGGGTCAAAGGGTGGTTGGATCAGTTCACAACTCCACCAATAAGGAGTTAGTGTTCCAGTTGTCCCATATCTTCTCCAACATTTATCATTTTCATGTTTTGTCATTTTAACCAATCTGATAAATGTGATATGGTACCTCAGAGTTGTTTTGATTTGCATTTTTCTAACCAATAGCGATTTTGAGTATTTTTTTAAATGACTATAGATAGCTTTAATTTCTTCCTCTGAAAAACTACCTGTTCATATCCTTTGACCTATCAATTAGGGAATGATTTGTATTCTTATAAATTTGACTCAGTTCTCTGTATCTTTTAGAAATGAGGCCTTTATCAGAGACACTGTTTGTAAAAATTCTTTCCGAGTTTTCTGCTCGCCTCCTAATCTTGGTTGCATTGGCTATGTTTGTGCAAAACTTTTTCAATTTAATGTAATCAAAATCAACAGTTTTGCATTTCATCATGTTCTCAATCTCTTGTTTGTTCATAAATTCCTCCTTTCTCCATAGATCTCACATATAAAATATTCTGTGCTCCCCTAATTTGCTTAAAATATTAACCTTTATATCTAAATCATGTACCCAACATAGGCGCTGGTCCATGCCCAGTTTCTGCCATACTCTTTTCTAGTTTTTCTAGCAGTTTTTTCAGATAGTGAGTTCTTATCCCAGAAACTGGGATCTTTGGGTTTATCAAACACTAGATTACTATAATCATTGACTACTGTGTCTTGTGTACCTAACCTAGTCCACTGATCTACCCCTCTTTTTTTTAATTTTTAATTTTTAACACAATTCATATCACATAAAACAATTCCAATTTTTGGTCAAGTGATACTTCTTTTAAAGCATTTACAATATAGACCACAATCGAATTTTTTTTAACATTAACCAGCTGAGACACACATAATAATTATGTATGCTAACTTCACAAGCCCTTGACCTAATTGTCTCCACACTATTACTAAGAATTAAAGGACCCTTACTTATTGTTGTTGGTCTAAAGTCCTAAGCCTAATAGTTTAATTTTAGACTTAACCTTGAATGTTCCCCTACCAATAATCTATAATTTAATAGATCTGATATTAAGATTACAAACCTTTTGACTATAGGAAATTGCCACCAAGAATAGGGACATTGCAGGGAAACAATACCTCCTCAACTTCACGTCATTTCCAGGCAGGAGTAGATTGTCAACTTGAATTCGGTCAGGCTTAAAGTCTGCCAGGTGTCAGTGGGGAAATTGAGTCAGGAAAATCTTACCTCAGCCCAGGCAGAACAACTGCTCTCCTACCCTTCCCATGAGATCATCTTTTTCAGTTCATACCAGCATCTTACAGGCTTACTGGCATCATGGATTAGAGGCTCAGACTGCCTTTCTTGCTATCCATACCTGGAGAAGATTCAGAAGAAGAGTCAGTTAATAGTCCATAGCATCTTAAAATAGCAAGTTACAATAACCAGGTTTCAGATATGACTGTAATTTCACATTGACTAAGGAACATCTTTTGAGGGAAGTCTTAAGTGGCTTACATGCCTTTCTATACATGTTCTAGTTTCTGATTAAATAGCCATCATAAAATCAAATTTACCATTAAAACCTTAACTTTTCCATCAATGCCAAATTTTACCTGAGGTTACCTGCCTCTAGGAAATTTAGACTAAAATTCTTTTTCCCAAACAAAAGATGTCTCTGATTTAGTCTCAGTAATTAATTGAGTCAATTGTGTTAATACTAATTGCTTTTACATCACTTTGTAGCATGTCCAATTTTTCTCCCCATCTCTCCCCTCCCACTACCCCCTAATATCTTGCATTCTGATTACTCCTTTCCTCAATGTACCCTCCCTTCTATCACACCCCACCCTTCCCTTATGCCCATCTTCTCTCGTTTCTTGTAGGGACAGACAGATTTCTGTACCCCATTACCTGTGTTTCTTATTTCCCAGTTATATGCAACAATAATTCTCTACATTCGTTTCTAATACTTTGAATTCCAGCTTCTCTCCCTCCCTCCCTCCCTACCCATTCCCACTGAGAAGACAAGCAATTCAATACAGACTAAATACATGTCATTTTGCAAAAGACTTCCATAATAATCATGTTGTGTAATGCTCCATCCTATTCTATCCCCTCCTTATTTTTTTATTCCCTCATTTGGCCTTGTCCCTTCCCAAAAGTGTTTATTTCTAGTTACTTCCTTCTCCCATTTGCCTTCCCTTCTCTCATTCCCCTCACCTCATTCGTTGCCTCTTTCCCTACTTTCCTGTAGTGTAAGATAGATTTTCATACCAAATTTAGTGAGCATGTTATTCCCTCCTTAAGCCGTATGTGTAGAGAGTAGTTTCACTTTTCTCCTCTCCCTTTATCCTTTTTCTCCTCCATTGAACAAGATTTTTCTTATCTCTTCTACAAGTTATAGCCTGCCCCATTTCATTTCTCCCTTTCTTTTCCCAGTATTTTCCTCCCTCACCCCTTAATTTTTATTTTATTTTATTTTACTATTTTTGTGGATATCATTTCTTCTGATTTAACACAGCCTGTACCCTCTGTCTATATGTGTGTGTGTGTGTGTGTGTGTGTGTGTGTGTACGTGTGTACAATCCCACCATCTGCCAAATACTGAGAAAAGTCTCAAGAGTTACAAATATTTTCTTTCCATGTGGGAACATAAACAGTTCAGCTTTAGAAAGTCTTTTATGATCTCTCTTTCCTGTTTACCTTTTCATGTTTCTCTTGATTCTTGTATTTGAAAGTCAGATTTTCTATTCAGTTGTGGTCTTTTCATCATGAATGTTTGAACATCCTCTATATCATTGAAGGACCATTTATTCCCTCGAAGTATTATACTCAGTTTTGCTGGATAGGTGATTCTTGGTTTTAATCCCAGTTCATTTGACTTCTGGAATATCCTATTCCAAGCCCTTCGATCCCTTAATGTAGAAGCTGCCAGATTCTGTATTATCCTGATTGTATTTCCACAGTACTTGAATTGTTTCTTTCTAGCTGCTTGCAGTATTTTCTCCTTGACCTGGGAACTCTGAAATTTGGCCACAATATCCCTAGAAGTTTTTGTCTTTGGGTCTTTTTCAGGAAGTGAGCTATGGATTGTTTCAATATTTACTTTGCCCTCTGGGTCTAGAATATCAGGACAGTTTTCCTTGATAATTTCATGGAAGATAACACCTAAGCTCTTTTTTTGATCATGACTTTCAGGTAGTCCCATAATTTTTAAATTGTCTCTCCTCGATCTATTTTCCAGATCAGTTGTTTTTCCAACGAGATGTTTCACATTATCTTCTATTTTTTCAAGCTTTTGGTTTTATTTTTTAACTGCTTGGTTTATCTCCTAGTCATTCATTTCTGTGAACTCAGTTCTCTCTTTCAAAGAACTATTTTGTTCAGTGAGCTTTTGAAACTTCTCCTCCATTGGGCTAATTCTGCTTTTTAAACCCCCCTTCTCCTCACTGACTTTTTGGACCTCTTTTTCCAATTGACTTAGCCTCTTTTTGAAGGTGTTATTTTCCTTTGAATTGTTTTGGTTCTCCTTTAGCAAGCTGCTAACTCGCTTTTCAAGCTCTGCCATGGCCTGAGCCCAGTTTAAGTTTCCTTTGGAGGCACTGGAGGCAGAGGCCTTGACTTCCTGTGACAGTATGCTTTTTTCTTCCTTATCTGAGAGGATAGGAGGAGACACCTGTTCACCAAGAAAATAACCTTCTATGGTCTCCCCCCCCCCTTTTTTTGGGCATTTTCCCAGCCAGTTACTTGACTTCTGAATCCTTTGTCAAGAAGATGGTCCTATTGTCCTTCCTTTCCCCAGTGCCATGTTCAAGGCTGAGATTGGACTCAGCTGCTAGATTTCCATAGGGTGGGGGCAGGACTGTCACTCAGGGCTGAGATTTAGATCAGTTGCTCCCTACTGCCAGAGTCTTTAAGCTGAGCTGCTTGGACAATGGACCCAGGTTGCTTCCCAACCACCACTGTAGCTGCCTGCAGTCTGTTGCTGCAGCCTCTGCCATGGCCTGGGGCTATTGCTGGAGGAACCCCATTCCCTCTCACCCAGCTGGGAAAGCCCTTCCACACTGATTTTTGGGACTTTCTTTATTGCTTGTGGGTTGAGGGATCTGGGACCCTCCCTGCTGGGAATTCTGCCCCAGAGGTCTGTTCAGGTCCTCCCAGTGCCATGTGGCCAGGGCTGGATTCTGCTCCGCTCAGTGTCCCCTGTGATAGATCTTTCCTGTCAGCCTTCTATGTTACCTTTCACTGGTAACCTCTTTCTCTCTGTTGTTCTGTGGCTTCTGCTGCTCCAAAATTTGTTGAGAGTCAATTTTTACAGGTATTTGTGGGCTGTGGAGGAAGTGCTAGAGTATATGCATCTTTCTACTCCACCATTTTGGCTCCTCCTTACCCCTCTATTTCTTAGCCAGTATCAAGTAATGAGGATGATTGCTGCTTTATATTATATTATGTACATATACTCATATATACATATAGAATATGTGTTATATATATTTACAATATAATATAGTAGTATGTAAGAAATACAATAATTTAAGATCTGTTATAGCTAGGCCACCTTCCCTAGCATTTCTTTTCATCAATTTCCTTCATATTCTGGACCTGTTGTTCTTCCTTGTGAATTGTGTTATTGTTTTTTCTAGCTCTATAAAATAAGTTTGGTAATTTGATTTGTATGCCACTGAATAAGTAAATTAATTGAGGAAGAATTGTTGTTTTTATTATATTAACACAGCCTACTCACAAGCAAATGATGTTTTTCCAATTATTTAGATCTGACTTTATGTGTGTGAAAAATGTTTTATAATTGTGTTCGTATAGTTCCTCAGTTTGTTTTGGCAGGTAGACTCCTAAATATTTTTTAATGTTTTTAGTAACTGTAAATGGAATTTCTTTTTCTATCTCTTGCTGTTGGGCTTTGTTAGTAATATGTAGAAATGCTGATGATTTATGTGAGTTTATTTTATATCCTGCAACTTTGCTAAAGTGTTTATTATTTCATGTAGTTTTTTTTACTTGGTTCTCCAGAATCCTCTAAGTATATCATCGTTATCATCTGCAAAGAATGATAGCTTAGTTTCTTCTTTGCCTATTCTAATTCCTTCTATTCCTTTTTCTTCTCTTATTGCTAAAGCTAATATATCTAGTACCACATTGAATAACTATGTTGATAAGGGATATCCTTATTTCACTCCAGATCTTATTGGAAATGCATCTAGCTTATTCCCATTACATGTAATGCTTGCTGACAGTTGTAGGTAGATGCTATTTATCATTTTAAGGAAGGCTCCATTTATTCCTATGTTCTCTAGTGTTTTTAATAGGAATGGGTGTTGTGTTTTGTCAAAAGCATTTTCTGCATCTTTTGATGATAATCATATGAGATTTGAGATAATCGTATGATTTCTGTTAGTTTTGTTGTTAATATGATCAATTATGCTGATAATTTTCTTAATATTGAACCAAACTTTCATTCCTGGCATAAATCCTACTTGATCAAAGTGTATTATTCTAGTGATAAGCTGCTGTAATTTTTTTGGTAATGTCTCATTTACCATTTTTGCATTTACATTCATTAGGGAAATTCATCTATAATTTTCTTTCTCTATTTTTACTCTTCATAGTTTAGGTATCAGCACCATATTTGTAATATAAAAAGAATTCAGTAGGATTCCTTCTTTACCAATTTTTCCAAATAGCCTATATAGCATTGGAATTAATTGTTCTTTAGATGTTTGATGGAATTTGCTTATATATCCATCTGCCCTGGAAATTTTTTCCTAGGGAGTTCATTTTCTTTTTTCTGAGATGGGGTTATTTAAGCATTTTACTTCCTCTTCTGTTAAACTGGGCAATTTATATTTTTGTAAATATCCATCCATTTCACTAAGATGATGACATTTATTGGAATGCAATTGTGCAAAATAGTTTCTAAGTGTTGTTTTAATTTATTTTTCATTATTAGCGAATTCACCCTTTTCATTTTTGATACTGGTAATTTGGTTTTCTTCTTTCTTTTTGTAAATCAAATTGACCAAAGGTTTATCAGTTTTATTGGGTTTTTTTTCATAAAACCAGCTCTTAAGTTTATCTGTTAGTTCAATATTTGTCATAACTTCAATTTTATTAATCTCTCCTTTGGTTTTTAGTATTTCTAATTTGGTATTTAATTGAAGGTTTTTAATTTGTTCTTTTTCTAGCTTTTTCAATTGCATGCCCAATTCATTGATCTTCTCCTTCTCTATTTTATTCATGTAAGCATTCAGAGATATAAAACTTCCCCTAATAACTGCTTTTGCTGCATCTTATAAGTTTTGGTATGTTGTATCATTATTGCCATTCTCTTGAATGAAGTTCCTGGTTGTTTCTATGATTTATTGTTTGATCCACTCATTCTTTAGGATTAGATTATTTAGTTTACAATTAAGTTTTGTTCTGTCTTTCCATGGCTCTTTATTACATATAATTTTATTGCATCATGATCTGAAAAAGATGCATTTAATATTTCTGCCTTTCTGCACTGTATTGTGAAGTTTTTATGCCCTGCTACATGGTCAGGTTTTGTGTAGATGTCATATGCCATTGAGAAAAAGATATATTCCTTTCTATCCCCATTCAGTTTTCTCCAGAGGTCTACCATATCTACCTTTTCAAAGATGCAGTTCACCTTTTTAACTTCTTTCTTGTTTATTTTGAGGTAGATTTATCAAGTTCAGAGAGGGGGAGATTGAAGTCCCCCACTAGTATAGTTTTCCTGTCTATTTCTTCCTGTAACTCCCTTCACTTAAGAATTTGGATTCTATACCACTTGGTGCATATCTGTTTAATAATGATATTACTTCATTGTTTATGGTGCCGTTTAGCAAGATATAATTTTCTTTATTATCAGTTTTGATTAGATCTATTTTTGCTTTTGCATTGTCTGAGGTTAGGATTGCTAACTAACCTCTTTTCACTTCAGCTAAAACATAATATATTCTGTTCCAGCCTTTTACCTTTACCCTGTGTGTATCTCCCTGTTTCAAATGTTTCTCATAAACAGCATGTTGTAGGATTGTGTTTTTTAATCCATTCTGCTATCTGCTTCCATTTTATGAGAGAGTTCATCCCATTCACATTCACAGTTATGATTACTATCTTTGTCTTTTTCTCCATCCTATTCCCCCCTCCCCCATTTATGCTTTTATTTTTCCTTTCCCCTCCTCAAAATAGTTTTACTTTTGATCACAACCTCCTTCAGTCTTCCCTCCCTTCTATCAGTCCCCCCTTTCTTTCCCTTTTCCTTTACTACTTCTTCCTTCTCTTCTCACCACACTCTCCTTTTTATTTCCCCTTTCCCCTCCTGTTGCCTGTAGTGCAAGTTAGATTTCTATACCTGAGTACGTTATTCCCTCCTTGAACAAAATCCAATGAGAGTAAAGTTCAAACAATTCTCATCTCCCTCCCTTCTTTTTCTCTACCATAATATGTTTTTGTGCCTCTTTGCATGATGTAATTCACCCTTTTCTTCCTCCTTTCCTCTTCTCCCATTACAATCCCTTTTCACTCCTTAATTAGTTTTTTCATCATCACATCAGTTAATTTACACCCACACCATTTGTCTATGTATATCCCTTTAATTGTAATTATAAAGATACAATTCTCAAGATTTACAAGTAGAATTGTAAACAGTTTTCTCTTATTGAACAACATGTTTTCTTTTAATTTCATATTTACCTTTTTATACCTCTCTTGAGTTTTGTATTTAAAGATCAGATTTTCCATTGTGCTCTGGTCTTTTCATCAGGAAAGTCTGGGATTCTCCTATTTCATTGAATGTTCATCTCCTTGCCTGAAAGATTATGCTCAATTTTGCTGAGTAGTTTGTCTTTGGTTGTAATCCAAGCTCCTTTGCTTTATGGAGTAAAATATTCCAAGTCCTCCAATCTTTTAATGTAGAAACTGCAAGGTCTTGTGTGATTCTGAGTATAGTTCCATGATATTTGAATTGTTTCTTTCTGGCTTCTTCCAGTATTTTCTCCTTGACCTAATAATTCTGGAATTTGGCTGCAATGTTCTTTGATGTTTTCAATTTGGGATCTTTTTCAGGAGATGATTGGTAGATTCTTTTGATGACTATTTTGCCCTCTGGTTCTATTACCTTAGTGCAGTTTTCCTTGATGATTTGTTGGAAGATACTGCCCAGGTTCTTTTTTCATCTTGGCCTTCCAGTAAACCTGTAATTCACAAATTATCTCTCCTGGATCTGTTTTCTTGGTCAGTTGTTTTTCCAATAGGATATTTTAGATTTTCTTCTAGTGTTTCATTCTTTTGATTTTGCTTGACTGATTCTTTTTGCCTCATAGAGTCATTGCTTCTACTTGCCCAATTCTAATTTTTAACAAAGTGTTTGCTTTAGTTAGTTTTTCTGCCTCCTTTTCCATTTGGCCAATTTTACCTTTTAAGGAGTTGTTTTCTTCATTGAATTTTTTTTCCATGTTGTTAATTATATTTTTAAAGGAATTATTCAATTTTTCTTCTACCTCTCTAATTTCACTTTTAAAAGTCTTCATGAGCTCTTTCAAAAAGGTTTTTTGGGCTTGAGAATAGTTCATATTTTCCTTTGAGGCTTCAGATGTGGATATAATAACAATGCTGTCCTCTTCTGAATTTGTATTTTATCTTCCCTCTCCCCATCATAAGAATCTATGGCCTTTACTTTTCTTAGTTGCTTTTTGCTCATTGTGTTTGCCTTTTTCCTGGCTTTTAAAGTGGATCTCTGCTTATGGGGCACAGGGGGCTCTGTCTCATACTTCTTGTGCTGAGAACTAGGGGCCTGGTTGCTGACTTTGTGTGCTATGGCTTCTGGTTCTGGCAGCTGGAAGCTATACAGTGCTATAACTTAACTGGTGCTGTGCTACAACTGGCTGTTGTGGTGAAGCCAGGTCATAAAGTTTTAGAGCTGAAAAAGGATCCTCCAGTGCATGGGTTTTTAACTTGCAACCTGAAAAGTGTTCATTTCTTAATATTTTGGTAACTTCATTTCAATATAATTAGTTTCTTAACCTCTTAGGGCCTATATATTTTATTTTATAAATATTTTTATTTATATCCTATATATTTTATTTTATGCATTTAAAAACTTTATTCTAAGAAGGGTCCATAGATTTTACCAGACTTCCAAAGAGGTCCATGACACCCAGGATGTGGTACAAGCCTTTTATTTTACATATAAGAGAACTGAAGCCCAGGAAGACCAAGTGATAAGGTCATGTAGTTGTTAAGTGGTTGAACCAAGACTCAAAGTGAGATCGTCTGGTTCCTAAGTCAGTGCTCTTTTTGTCCTCACCAAGAGGACCAAGAAAGTAAGAGTCTTCTTTAAAGAAAAATAGATGGGTTGATCAGGTAACTTGAGTGAAAATCATCTGTTCTATCTGTGTGTAGCAATAACTGAATACTTCTGCTGGATTGGTCTTTGTTGTGTGCATCCACTTTCCTTTATGGTTTTCTTGAATCGTTGCCTTGACTCATCAAAAATAGGCTTCTTAACAAGCATTTATTAAGTAATTACTATGTCTAAAGTGTTGTGCTAGGAAAAGATGAAAGGAAAAAATTAATAGCCTTGCCCTCAGGGAGCTTAAATGGTAGGTGTTGTGCCTGAGGTCTCATCATTAGGGACAGAAGTAGGACTAGAAGCTTGACCAGGACTTACCCCCATTGGATGAACCTACCACCCAAAAAGAAAGAACAGGTGTATATTCAAGTAAGTTTTTCTCTCCCCTTCCCTTCCCTTTCCTTCCCTTCCCTTCCCTTCTCTTCCCTTCCCTTCCCTTCTCTTCCCTTCCCTTCCCTTCCATTCCTTTCCCTTCCCTTCCCTTCTCATCCCTTCACAAAAGAATGACTGATGGGACAATCTAAATGGAAAGAGAATGAAAGTTTCAGTCTCATATGGTATGTTTTCTCAAGCAGAGGAAAAACTGAATCTACCAGGAGTGGGAGATTTAAGTGATTGTCACAGTAAAGATCATATTTTAGCTCAATTATTAGCAGCCTTGAAATACATTAATGTCATTTATGGATCATTTAATTATCCACTTAACTGGTCTGTGTTTTTATAAGGAAAGATGAGCTATTCCTGAATCTTCAAAGAAGGTACTGCAGATGAATATGGTTATGTTGAGGAATATTATTCTACATTTATTAATGTGAGTGGGGGCTATGTATGTGCCCTCATCATATGTAAGATATCATTTTTGTTCTTTCTAATTGATTGAAAATTACCATTTTTGTAAGTAGCTATGATTAAAAGCAATTATTGAAAGGGTTCCTGCATTGTAAAAAGCCCTATATGAAATGATGGGAGAAATGAAGAGTGGTTATAAGTAGTGATTGAAGCTGTCACCAAGAAATTTTAATGAAATATTTCTTTCTGACATTAGCATTAATTCTCTGAGTGGTACTTATAGTAAAACTTAATCAGAGCATTTGCATCTACTTTAAAGTATACTTTTAGTGGAATGAAAGAGTAATGGACCTGTCAATTTTCTCATAACACCCACACAGTAGATATTTTAAGGGCAATTGCATCATATCATAGATATTAATAATTAATAGATATAGATGTTAGATAATCTACAGATAATCTTGATGTTAAATAATTGTGTCTGAAAAGCACCTCAGAGATCAGTTAATTGAACCATCTTAATTTACAAAGTAGGCAACTAAGGCTCAAAAAAGTTTTGATGACTTGGCCAAGGTCACACAGTTACTTAGTGAGAGACCTAGAACTTGTGTCTCCTGAACCTCAGTCCAGAGCTCTATACAACTCATCACTTTGCACGGTGTACTCTGTTTTCTTAAATGGCCTTGATAAAATCTCCATTAAGATTTTATCTGTGTACAGAAACTAATATCCAGCTTTTATCTATTTGTTTAATGAATATTTCTGTTTAAAGCAAAATCAAGTATTTGAGCTTCAGATCCCAACCATTGAACTGGGTCATCAGGCCGAGGCTGTGCTGCATCTTGCCAGTTGCCCTATTGCCCGTTCCTGTCTTAACTAGAAACAGTGACCATCTAAATCTCCAAAGATCTTGCCCCTGCCATAGGGGAGTAAACATGCTCACACTCTGACACTTACTGTGGGACAGAGCAGCCCTAGCTGTGGATGCAAAGGTAAATGAACGAAAACTTACCTCAATATTCTATCTAGATGGCCCCAAATCTAAACTTCATCTTTCCTTGGCATCCTACCAGGACACTACAGACTAGATAGCAGGGATATCTTGTCAGCTCTCCTTCTAATCCCTTCTAACATGTTATTTTCCACCTGTTGCTCAGGAAATATAAATCAAATACACATTAACATTGTGACTGGAAATAGCATGATCACCTGTTGTCCTATTGCTTCCCTCAGAATGCCTGTGATTTTGAGTGTTTACATTACCTAGACTAGGTTTTTTTATTATTATTATCATCATCATCATTATAATTAACATTATTATTATTTAATATTATTATATGGTCTGGAGTTAGGAAGAGTTGAATTCAAATATGATCTCATACAGTTACAGGCTATGTTACCCTGGGCAAGTCACTTAACCTCTATTTGACTCAGTTTTCTTATCTGTAAAATGGAGATAATAGCACCTCCCTCCCAGGATTATTGGGAGGATCAAATGAGACGATACCTGTAAAGTATTTAGCACAGTACTCGGCAAATAATAGTTGCTGTGTAAATGCTAGCTATTATTGTTGTGGTTATTTTAAAGAAAACCTATCATATTGAAACCCTTTAAATTCACTGATCCTAGGTTAAGAAACCCTGGCCTTAGGAGGTGTAGCTCCAACACAATATTCACAATGCCTACGGTGGCCATGAATATCCCAGTGCAATTCTGAATCATGAAATACAACACACTCTCCACATGGAGGACAGAACCAAAACTTATTCAGACACCAGAAAGCCAGATCCCTGATAGTAACAAAGAAATCTATACACTGTAACAATGCAGAGAGAACACCATCCCCATGCCTTCCCTCTGTTAGGCTTCCCACAAACCAGCTTTCTTAAACAAATCACAGAAAGGCTCCCTCACTCAGGCTAGCCACCTGCCTGCTTTTCTTTCTCTCCTTCAGTTCTGACTGCTCTTACCAAACTTCCTCTTGGTTCTGCTCTAGTTCTGTCTCTTCTACCTGTTCAGCAAGCTCTTCCCACCACATATGACTTAGGTTTCCATGTAACCCAAGATCTTCCCATTTAAATTACCATTATAGGAGGCCAAGAGAGGCATATGGATATCATATGTCTATGCAAACCCATTTCCATAAAAAAGAAAAAGAAAAAAAATTAAAGCCTTCATCAATCACCACCATTTCTATTCCCAGGTCCTTCATGCCTACCCATGGCAGCCTTATTTATCACTGTTAGGTCCCCTACTCCTCTACCCTCGCCTTCCATTAGGTCAACCTTTCATTCCAGACCACTATTCCCCTTATGCACACTCTGAGCTCCACCCAAACTATCTGACTTTTTGTATTATGTACTTAATATTGTGTCTCCTTCCCTGCATGGCCATTCACGGGCTGGGAATGTTCTCCCTCCTCACCTTCAGTTTTTGGAATTGAGATCTCCTCAGGCCTAGGCTCAAATACTGCCTCTGTCGGGAAACCCTTCTGGATTCCCCAGATGGCCAGCATTTCTAGTCAGTGAACATTTCTTTGTTCTATAGCCTTTATTAATCTTTGAACTTTTTCCCCCAAAATGAATAAATGAATGAAAGAAACCAAGAAAGAAAGAACAAAAGAAAGAAAAAAACCATCTATTAAGCATTTATGTTCAAGTACTATGATTTGTAGTAGATACAAATAGAAAACTCAAGGTCAAGTTCAAAAGGAGCTAAAACTAATTGAGAGAGTCAGTAATAAAAGTAAGTCTAGCTTCAGTGCACATGAAAGGACCCACTGGTGCTGAGGGTGCTGCAGTGATATGGCTGACAAGGCCCAAAAGGGCTTAAATTAGTAGGTCAGTGGCAGGGGACAGGACACAGGACCTGGCAGGTGTTAAGGTCCTGGAGGAGGCAGATAGAAAGGCCCAGTTGTCTTCAGTCTCATCAGAAAGAAGGGAATTATTGCCTCCTCCAATCCCTGTTAACAGTCAAACAACCCAAACAGAGGGAAGACAGGAGAAGAGGGTGCCCATGATGATGGCTGGTCTGTTGAGTGATCTCTGGTGTGTTCTAGAAAAACCCAGGGCAAGGAGGGGAAAGGAGAGAGGTGGTGGCAGGTCTTCCTTACTGTAGAATGCAAATTCTCAGAGGGCAGAGATTACCTCACTTTTGTATCTATCCCTAGCACCTAGCACAGTGCTTGGCAGGTAAGAAGTGCTTAAGACTGACCACTTAAATTTACTTGTATTTTATGCTATGATAATTTAGAGAATTTTAGGTAAATTATAATACACTGGTAATATATTAATGAATATTTCAATGGACTTGGAGTCAGACCTGTGTTCAAATCCTACTTCTGCTGCTTACTATGAGCATCTCACTGAACCTCTATGAGCCTCAAGCAATTCCCTCAGACTTCTCTACTAGGATATTAATGGGCTGGAATTGTGCTGGAAAGAATTCCTGCACTGACAAAAATCACTGGTCCTTGAAGTATTCCTGTACTGAAAAAAAAAAGATTAGCATGAAATTAGAGCTCAGAAAACTTAGATGGCTTTTAGTCCAATTTTCTCATTTTACAGAGAAGTAAACTGAGACCCAGAGAGTTCCAGTTACTTGCCCATAGTCACAAAAGGATAGTGGTTCACAAAACTTGAACTCAGGTTCTCTGACTCTTCTAAAGTTCTACCCATTACAAAAATTATAGTAGTCACAAATGTGTGCAATATTTTTTCATTTTCTTTAATATTTATATTTTAATATATAATAATATATAAATATCTAAATAGTCAATTATGTCTTCTTTGAAATGAGAAAGTCTTCACAAATGCAGATATGGCTTATGCATATGTTCAACCCAAGTACTTATATGTCATAGTTAACTAGATAATGAAAGCTCTAATATTTTGAGTTCATTTCCTTCATGTAACTCAAAGCTCTCAATATACATTTTATTTAATTTTCAAATGTTTTATATGTTTAAAAATTCTTTGTATATATGAATTAGAAACAAAGCATATCCTTGCCACTTAGAAAATGACCAAGCAAATCATGATAGATGTATGAAATAGAGGCTTATTACGCTATCGTTTAAAAATATGAAAAGTTGTAACAGTAGTACAGTAAATAAAACCGTATGCAATTAATGCACATATAATGCATGTCACTTACATAAACAACAAGTCAGTTAATAGCAATTCAAAACAGAAATTCTCAAAGTGTGATCAACAGACCCCTTAAGGGTCCCCAAGACCCTTTCAGGGGGGTCCTCCAGGTAAAAATTGTTTTCATAATAATATTATTTGCCTATTAAAATACTCCTCCTTTTTTCAGCTACATATCTATTTGAGACCAGATTGCCTTTCTGTACTTCAACCAAAACAACATATTGTAGATTGCATACAGAAACAGATATGAGAAAAAAATAAAAAAGAAATCCAGATGTCTTCTATTGTCTATGTCTACCAGGCATTAAAGCTATTTGTGAAAGGATGTACAACAGTATTATTCTCATTATTTTTTGTTTTGAAAATTTTCATTGTTTTGCATAAACAATATTGATGTGTAATAGGTTATTTTTAATGTATGAATAAATATTTTTAAAGGCATCATCTTTTGTTACTATTACATAAATAACAATAGACATAATTCACATAAACAAAAGTTCTTTGGGGTCTTCAGTAATTTTTAATAGTGTAAAGGAGCCCTGAGAATCACTGACTCAGTGGAAATAAGTTCAAGATCATGTTATTTTTTCATGTACTAACACGCAGGAAATAATAATGAAACTGTAGCTGTGAATAAAAATGTGTTTATAGCTACCTACCCCTAAAACTCATCAATACAATGCATCAATTTATAGCATCAATAAGCATTTTGTGTAAAGTGTTTTTATGCTAGGAACACATAGATTATGGTTTTTAAAAATCTGTTCTTATGGGGGTGGTAAGAACACCCAACAAAATGGAAAATTAAAAACAAAAACTGAACAATGAATGCAAAAGGAGCTGAAGTATTAAGCTGCTCATTATAGAGAAGAAAAACAAGATAAAACAAAATTTCCTGAGTGGAGAGGTGAAAATCCCAGAGGAAGAAAATCAATATGGACACTAAACAAGACAAAAACAAATTGAAACAATTTAAAATGCCACACTGGAAAAAAATATTAGTGAACACATACACACGTCAGTATTTAAAATGAAACAAGTGAGATATGTAAGTACTAGAAATGTGAATGAGACTAAATTCCTCCCAGCTAGCTTGAATGAAATCAGAATAAGGGATTAACTCATATCAAAACCATTACTAAAATCTCAAAGACAGGATTTAAATAGCCTTTCAAAAATAATGAAGCACAAATTCCAGTAACATAAGAAAGCAATAGGAAAAAATGAAAAATAAACTTTCAGAGATTATTTTCCAAAGACAATGTTCCCACATGTAACAAATCAGGACCATGAATAAGGTTTGTAAGAATTTGATTGTTTACCATTTGTAGGGTTTTAGTTCTATTGTAGCAGGTTCAAGGGATAAGTGGCCCAGCCGAAGTCTAATTTCTCCTTTGGGAGCTGGTTTGTGTGTGTGTGTGTATGTGTGCGTGTGATAGAGACAGAGAGGGAGAGACAAAGAAAGAGTTGGTTGTGTGTGTCTGCATTATGATCTTTGCTTACAGGATCACCTATTTATGGAAACTTAAGGTTGTCTAGGCCTATGATGCCCTTATGCCTCCTTTCTGGAGGATGGAAAATAAGTTTTTCTTTTTTCCTCTTCCCTCTTTCATTAGGCATGCTGAATCTGGGCTGTACATTCCATCTCTCTAAAGAGATCAAAATCTCTTCCTGGGTCTCTAAGTCACCATTGATTGTATAAACAAGGTTTAGCAGCTGCCAAATTTCTTATTTTATCAGGAGGAAGAAAGTGATAGTAATTAAAGCATGGTAAACAATGTTGGGGGAGAGGCAATTCTTTTAGTTAGGATAAAGGCAGCAGATTGTGGTCTTGGCTAAGTAGTATCAGCTTCTCTTCATTTTAATTCTTCGGGCTTAGTCAGAAAGGAGGAAAGACAGAACATTAATGAATTTGGTAGGTAATAGGGAATTGCTTCCTGGCTTGGAAAGAAGTTGGGGGAAAAGGAGGTGTCCAGAATCAGTGTCTGCATTTTCTGGCTAATTATCATTCTCAATTGTCTGCAATCTCACAGATGCCCAACAAGTCCTTGTGCATAAAGGGCTGCAGGGCATGGGAAAATGCACCCTATGATAGTACCTGCCCCTCTAACACCCCAGCCCAGCCCTGTACTGCTTCCACAGGGCTCTCAAAAACACAGAGTGAAAGAACATGGACAGTTGCATCCAACCAATGGGGAACAAGGCAGGGAATTTGAATTGGGAACAGGAAATAAATAGCCTTGTGTCAGCCTTAGCAAGTATGCTCCTTTAGGGAGTTACCCAATCACAAAAAAGTAAAATAAAATAAGAGCTTTCCTGGCTTCAACAAGCATTGTTCTTTCTAGAGCCAGTACACTTCTCTCACCCCTAAACCCTCTTCCATCTCTATGTAGGTCCATGTTGATGAGTGTTCCCAACTCTAATCCATGGTTATACAAGTTATTCTGTGGCTATCCTTTGTTGCCTCCCTCTCCCACCTCATCCTTGGCCCCATGCTGTCTGCCTCTGTACCTCCCCCCTCTTTGCACTGTTTGTCTCTGTACTTTCTGTGCACTTTGCCCCAACATCCTCTGTGTTTTATTAAAGTGTGATTAAAGCATTAAAAAAAGACAGAGGGTAAAACCCCTACTTCTAGCTTTTCTCTCCAGTTACCTCCCATTGATCTCAAAAAGTCAAATTTAAAAATGTCACCCAACTGGTGAATTCTGGGAAAGCATCTCTGTGGGTGTTCTGTTTCCATAACAATCCTCTGAACACAGGTGCTGCATAAGAAATAATGACTGGGAGAAATATGTGAAGAATGAGAAAACAATGGGAAGATATATAAAATAGATCAAGTGGCAGAAATATCATACGCATAATTACAACAATGTAATTTTTAAAAAAATTGAAACCATATGCTGTATATTTATAATGACCAAGCTTGGACCCAGAAAAGGAGTTGAATAAATATACGTCCCTCCTTTCTTTATAGCAGTGAGAGTCCTGTAGTACTACTTCTGTAGGACTTAGGTGATGTTGGTTGTTTTTGCTGAATTGTTTTTTCCATTTTTATTAAATTTTTTGTTATAAGGGATAGTTGACTGGGAAGAGATAATGTTATAAAATTAGAATGATGTAAAAATTGAAGATATCAATATGAAAAAACCCTTTTTCTAAATGACCTTGTGTAGGTGTCTTTTATCTTCCATATATTGCTAGAAAATAGTCAGATTCTCTATGTCCCTTTTACAGAGTAAGTCAGTGGTTAAATCAGTTTCTCAAGATTGTACTGGTAGTGGGAGCAGCTGGGTCACACGGTGGATAGAGCATCATCCCTGGAATCAGGAGGACCTGAATTCAAACCTAGCATCACCCACTTACTAGCTATGTAATTTTGGGCAATTGCCTCAAAAAAATTATATTCGTAGTCATCCAACTTAATCGATATCTTTAATCAAAGACTACACATTTGATAGGTTTTTTATTTGAAAAATTGGTAAACTAGACTGGCAAGTAATTTTTCAAAACTCAAAACCATATGGCCATAGTCAAGTCACAATCTCTTTGGTCCTCACTTTATTTTAGAAAAGAGAGGTTGAACTAGTAATCTCTAAGGTCTCTTCATATTATAACTTTTTGTTCTTATGTTTGTAAATATTAGCCAGTTCCTCTAGCATTTTTCCAACCTTCCTCTATGGAAAATAGTTTAGGGCAGCTATGTAGCACAGTGGATAGAGCACCTGGCCTGGAGTGAAGGAAAACTCCTCTTAATGAATTCAAATCCGGCCTCAGAAACTTATTAGCTGTGTGAACCTGGGCAAGTCACTTAACCCTGTTTGCCTGAGTTTCCTCATCTGTAAAATGAGCTGGAGAAGGTAATGGCAAATCACGCCAGTATCTTGCCCAAGAAAACCAAATAGGCTCATGAACAGTCAAACACAACTGAAAAACGACTGGACTACTGCAAAAACATTTAGAGGCAAGGGAATCTCTGAAAGGAGAGGGAGGGGGATTCTTCAGTTTAGAAGATTTGAAGGAAACCTATGACAGAGGTAAAATTCTGGAAGTGAGAATATTATGAAGTGTTACCTAAAAATCCTTAATGCTATCAACACCCATATGCTACTAAAACTAGCCAACATTACAAATCCACTCTCATCCAATATTTTCAAATTGGGATCTCTTTCTTCATCATGGTGTGGAAGTGCTATGGAGTCTTTCATTTATTTCTTGTTGGAGATCTCTATTAAAGGGTTGTCTAGGTTCTCTCTGTTTTTTAGTCAGTTTGAATAGTTTATATTTTTTGTATTTTAAATAAACTAGGCATTGTGATACAAAATGGGAAAACTCCCAGAAATGGATAGAACTCTACTCAATATTTCCAGTTTGGTATCCCATAAGAATTTTCAACTTGACATGTTCCAAATAGAATTCGATAGAATTCTTTTCCCCCAAACCCTTTCCTCTTCCTAATATAGTTATTTCCACTTAGGGCCCCACCATTCTTCCAATCCCCCCACTTTGACACTTTGGAGTTTCTTTGACTCTCAGGCATCTAGCACTATAAACATTTGCTAAGATAGTTATCTCTACCTCCACAAAGCTTCTTGTTTCCATTGCCTCCTCTCCAATCCACACAGCTACTGCCCTGATTTAGGCCCTTATGACCTCTCTTATGGATTATTGTAATAACTTTTTAATTGATCTTCCTTCAACTGGTCTTTCCTCTTCAATCCAATCTACATGCAATTGAAAAAAAAATTGGAATTCTTATCATTCTTCCACTCAAGAAGCCCCAGCAGTTCCTTGATGCTTTTAGGATAAAATAAAAACTTCTCTGACATTTAAAGCCTTTCATATTATGCCTCTAAACTATCTTTCCAAACTCATTGCACATCACTATTCTTTGTATGCTCTGTGTTCAAGCCAAACTGGCCTATTTGCTGTCTTCCATACATGACATTCCACCTCTACCTTTTGACAAGCTATTTGTCTTCCCATTCCCCCCAGGCCCATGTCCTCCCCAGCCTCGTGCCTAGAATTCATTCTCTTCTTACCTGTGCTCTGTGAATTTTTAACTTCCTTTGAGACTCTGCTCAACTCTAGCCTTCTACATGAGGCATATTAAGATCCTTTCCATAGCTAGTCCCTGCTGCCCTCTCACCCCAGAAATTACTATGTATTTATTTTCTCTGACTTATATTGCTTTCAGAATACTTATTATCATGAGGAGCACTTCATAGATACCGAACAAATAAGGGGTTCTTAATCATTTTTTTGTCATATTTTGTCATAGACCCCTTTGACATTCTGGTGAAGCCAATGGAACTCTTCTGAGAGTAGTGTTTTTGAATGAATTTAAAAATCCACATAGTATTGCAAAGGAAAATAATTATATTGAAATATAGTAATTGATATATAGTATCTATATATTGATCATATAATTATTACATAGGTAAAACTTGTTATATATATATACACATATATGTATGTATATATATATATATATACACATATATGTATGTGTATATATATATATATATATATATATATATATATATATATATATATATAAAACACTCAAGTTTATATCAATATAGATTGTGTGTTCATCCTTCATTGCCAAAGAAGACCACGCCATCAGAGAAATAATGCAATGACTTGCACTTGACTTTGTTTTGAGTGAGGGAGGGCTTTCCAGGTCACCAGCCTCACTTCTCCTCCAGAGCCATCTGAATCCAGTGACCAGATATTCATCAGGATGACTGGAGATGACCCAGGGTGAGGCAATTGGGGTTAAGTGACTTGCCCAAGGTCACACAGCTAGTGAATGTCAAGTGTGTGAGGTGAGGTTTGAACTCAGGTCCTCCTGACTCCTGCACTGGTGCTCTATCCACGGCACCACCTACCTGCCCTATAGTTATATAGATATCTATTGCTAGATATAGATATCGATATTACAAATACACATACTAAGGACTCAGTCTAAGGACTCTGAAATAAATGTTTCTTGTTTTGACTTGTCGGTTTAGCCTTCAGTTATATTTACTTAATTACAAGTGTGTCATAAATTTCTATTTTATATTCATTGACTAATATTAAAACAAACAGGTAGTTGATACAGAGTTAAACCCTTACAGACTTTCTTACCATTTGCTATCATCTTCCATGTCTTTACATTAAAATTCCATAGAAAATGCTATAGAGGCCTTCCTCAATTCAAATAAAAAAGTTGTGGTTACCAGAGTGTCACTCACTATTCATATCTTATATCCTGCCCTTATTCTGTATAATGAATGAACTATCTTTTTTGGACATTCATGTCATTAGTGGTATCTTTCATGCCAAACCTAGTGACATGATATAGCAGCATTACACTCAACCTCAGCCTGTTTCTCTTTCAATTGCCCTTTGCCTCACCTATGATTTTCTTATGAATCTTCTGAGATTGTGATAAAATTTATAGATAATATAAAGCTGGGAGTCACAGCTAGTACACTGGATGATGAGAGCTGAGATTCAAAGACATCTTGACAGCCCAGAATACTGGGCCAAATCATTAGATTTGATAGATGGATTTTAATATTCAGTATAGGCTGGACTAGAGGGCAGTTGAGGTCTCTTGGCTCAGAAATTCTGTGATTCTGAGGTATCTCATGATTCATAGCTACATAATATCAATAGGAGATATTGGAGTTAAAACTAAAGGCAATATAACAAAATTAATTTTCATCTTTTATGCATTAACCTTTATGTTCATTTCATATCAACTGTTCAACCCACATAGGCTTTAATTTAGAAGTCATTTTTATTGTATTCTGAAGATATTTATGGTATTAATGAAGGAGACCAAATAAAGGGTATGTAGAATGCATGGATCTGTTTCAATTTTACAGCCCTAATTTTTAAAATAGGAATTTTAAGATGAAAGATACAGTTTGATAGAAACAAGAGAATTAAAGCCACGGTTACAAATTTGGGAGTGAAGAAAACTTTCATTTTATTTTTCATTTGCCAGTACAGGTCAATCACTTTTTCACACGATGCCAAAGAGTGAAGGGGACAGTGAGTTGAACATTGGGGCAAGGAAGATAAAACACCTACTACCACATTATAGCTGCTGCCTGTGCTTCTATCAGTGACGACATGTTTTAGCAGGATAATTGCAAGTTTTGAAGTCACTTGTCACATTAAACTCTTATTAACTGTTTTTAGCATAAGAAGAGAAGGCTTTTTCATTGTTTCTCAAGTATTTTAGTTACATTGTAGGTGGTAACATTTGACTTCACATGTATCTTTTAACTTGCTTATAAGTCTTATATAACCATAGTTATTTAATATAGCAAATAATCTGATACATACAATATAGTCTTCAATTAAGTATAGTAATATTTTATAATATAAAGTGAACTATAATGGTTTTCCTCTGTAAAATGCCAACTTAAAAAATAGCTTTCCTCTTTTTTTGTAATTTATGCATTTTCCTATAACTTGACCGTTTATCTGTTCTATTAGATCTGTTTTTAAAAAAAGAACTGGAAAATGGTGGACAGTTGTGTTAACGAAAAAGTATTTAGTGGTTTTCACTTATTTCAGGGGCTGTTATGTAGCAATAGAATTATACCATTTTTGTCCAGAGGTACAGATCTCAGATAAATGGATGAAAGTATTATAGGAAACAAAGGTATGGATTCAATGTAAGGAAGAACATTCTACCAATGAGAATAGTCATAAAATGTATGGGACTGTCTTACACACAGCAGCTAGGTGGCATGGTGGATAGAGAGCCAGGCCTGGAGTCAAAAGACTCATTTTTCTGAGTTCAAATCTGGCCTCGGACAAATTTGATTCATAGCTATATGACTCTGGGCAAGTTTCTTACTCCTGTTTACCTTAGTTTCCTCATCTGTCAAATGAGCTGAAAAAGGAAATGGCAAACCACTCCAGCATCTCTGCCAAAAAAAAAACCTCAAATAGGTCATGAAGAATTAAATGTGATTGCAACAACTGCACACCAACAACACCTTTCACAAAGCAATAAATATTTGTTGAACCCAACAGAGAGAGATAGTGAGTTCCCTGATCCCACAAGTATTCAAGCGAAGTATATATGTCAACCAGCAAGTATGTTTTAGGAAGGGTTCCTGTACTGAGGAGGCCAGATCACCTCTCCTTAAAGTTCCTTCCAGTTTTATGATTCTGTGATTCTATATATCTGTGAAATTTATTTTTTAGCATGTAGGCATAAAGAGAAAATTCAGTTGACTATGATAACAAATGAGCATGGAATATCTGGTATTAATTGATATGCTCTTTTTGATATAGTTTAAGTACCTACTATCCTGACTTTTAATTATTTCTGCCTCTTAAGTTCATTGTGAGGTGTTATTTTAACTAGTTTAGGGCAAACTTGGGAGAACCAGGTAATTTCCTACCTCATTCCACCATCTTCCAAGAATCCTCTTATGCATACTCCAAATCTGAAATTTTCTCCCAGAAAATACATTGATTCATCTGTAAAAGTGTTGTGAGATTTGGTCTGTGTTGCTTCAATCTTGCTCCTCCACCTTTAGTTCTATCTCTTTAAATTCTGCCTCCTTTTTCTCTGTGTTTATTTTGTAAAAATACAACCCATTTTAACGATCCCTTGGTTTCTTTTTGGTTTTGCCTCAATCCTTTTGTTGATTTTTCTTTGTTTCTTAAAAGAATTCTCTTGAGAAGGAATAATTTATTTCATTTTCTTAGTATTTGTATGTCATTTATCTTCTGTATTTCTGTTGCTTGGAATATTTTGCAAGTCATCCTGCTTGTCTTTTTTTTTCAGAAATTCTTCCAGTGCCTCTGTTTTATTGAATGTTCATTTTTTTCCATTGATTGTTAGGATCAAGTTTGTAGGATATATCATTTTGACTGATTCTTGTTGCCTCATTGAGTCATTAGTTTCTACTTGCCCAATTCTAATCTTGATCGTATTGTTTTCTTCAGTTAGCTTTCGCATCTCCTTTTCCATCTGGCCAATTTTTCCCTTTAAGGAGCTATTTTCTCCATTTAATTTTTGTACTTCTTTTTCCATTCGACCAATTTTCCCAGTTAGGTTTTGGGTTTCCTTTTCCATCTGATCAATTTTCCCTATTAGGTTTTGAGTTTCCTTTTCCGTTTGATTAACTCTTCCTTTTAGGGAATTATTCTCTCCAGTTAATTTTTGAACTTCCTTTTCCATTTCTTCAATTTTCTTTTTCAAATTGATGTTCTCATCAGTGAATTCTTTTTTTATGGTTTTAAAATCATTGGCCAGTTTTTCTTTTATATCCTTCTTCAGACGTTCCAGGTAATCTAGTTGTGCTTGCGAGAAATTCATAGTCCCTTCTGAGGTTTCAGATGGAAGTACAGTCTCAGCTCTGACCTCTTTGGTGTTTGTGTTTTGGTCCTTATCCCCATAGAAAGATTCTATGGTTTTTTCACTTTTCGTCTGCTTTTTCCGATTCATGATGTTGGCTGAGTGTTGTAGCTTTTGGTTCTTTCAGTCAGAAGGTACAGATCTTTTAAGTTGAGTTGATGTTTGTCTAGGCTAAAAGCAGGCTTTTTTTGTTGTTGTTGTTGTTGTTGTTGTTGTTGTTGTTGTTGTTGTTGTTGTTTCCCAGATCAACCCTGGGTTTAGCTTGATAGGTGTGTGGGAGGGGTGGTCTGGTCTCAGGATATCTCCTCAGCTGGCCTGAGGCAAAGGCAAGGTCCGGGGGATGGTGATCCCAGCTTCCCTATTGTCTTCCCTTTCCCCTGGAGGGCTGGGGCACGCCTAGAGGCTAATGCGTGTTCCCGCCCCTCCTGGGGCTCGTCTCCCGGGCTGAGGCTTGCTTGGGTCTCAGTGCGAATTTTTCTCTGCCCTGGGTCGTCTGTCCCTCCAGATAGCCTCCACCACGGTAGAAAGAATCCCCCTTTGCCACCTCTCCAGCCTCTGGTGTTATGAGACCACCCGCCCCCTTCTGCTGCTCCCACTGATCCAGGATCAATCTGGGGAAGAATTTTATGGTTCCCTCACGGTCATGGGGGGGAGGGGAGAGCACTTACTGATCACTCCGGCATCCCAGCTTCTGGATGTTCAAGTAGTGACCCACTGAAGTCCCGTCTTTAGGCTGAAGATTTCAAAGGCTGTTGCGCTGATATCGTTGGCTCGGCCTGGCTTATCTCCTGCTCCGCTGGTCTCGCCCGCCACTCTCGGGCCCCTCGGGTCGCCTCCGCCCTGCCGCGCTGACCACGCTGCGCTGTGCGCCGGGGTCTTACCCCCGCGGAACAGATCCCTCCCGTGGACCTTCCAGTCCAGCCTGGGCTCCGAATCTGTCAAAGTCCGTCTCCCACTGGATTCTACACCTCCAAAGTCTGGTCAGACTCTCCCCCCAGAGATATCCAAAGGAGTTTTTCCAGGAGCTTAGGTGAGTCGTTGCTTTCACTCCGCCATCTTGGCTCCCAGGATATATCATTTTGGATTACACTTTGAACTCGTTTGCTTTTGAGAATATATTATTCTTCTACCTTCTAACCTTTCTAGTGGATCTAGAATGGTCTTGTTTTATTTGAATTTTCTTTGTACTTAAGAATTTAAGGGTTTCTCTCCTGGTTTCTTGCAGAATTTATTGTTTGTCATTACAATTATTATATTTAAATGCTAGTTATATTAGAATTTTAAGCATAGGAAATTTTTTCTGGAGGCAATTTGCGAATTCTTGTGAATGATCTTTTTTTTTATAGTCAGAAGTTTTCAGCAGTGTTTTTCTTTTTATTTTTTTCCAGCACTGCATGAGTCTCTCAGATCAAATAAAATTCTTATTTATTACCTCTCCCCCCCTTTTACTGATAAATTTTCTCCTCGTCACAAAACCCTAAGCCAGACCCATCAGATATTTGTTAGCATAAATAAATTCCTTTCAACTATCATCATATCATAGGGATCTAGTACTCGAGCCAAGAAAATTGTTTCAAAACTTCACTTAGCAAATCTTGAAGGATGGGAGTGCAGTTAGAAGGCTCTGCCATGTATCCCTGATGTTCCAATCTCCTTACAACTCTATTGGGAAACTGAGGCACATAATAGAGAGTGAAGTTTTGCATATTATATGGGCACTAGAATGTGACATGGACAACTGAAGATGCAGTACCTTTTAAGGTGTTGTACTTTAGCTCAACTAAACACTCTCGCGCACTACTCTTTCCCATATTTTTGAACTCAGATCATTAGTGCAGACTCAGTTTTTGGCCCTCCTTTACCATGTCAATCAATCCCTCAGCAGTTATTAAGTACCTACTAGGTGCCAGGGACTATGCTAGGCATCAGAGATACAAGAAAGAAATTAATAGTCCCTGCCCTCAAGAAGCTTGCATTCTATCAGGGGAGACAACAGGTAGATGTGTATCTTTTTATAAAGCACATACAAAGTAACATTGATACAATATCAAATAAGTGATCCGCCTTGACAGAAATGGGCAGTATAATCAGTGATATTCACATTCAGTTCCATCAATAATTATTATGGTGAGAGCCCAGAACCATAGAATATTAAAATTGCTAATAATTGTATTCACTGTTTCCACTTCTCTCCAAATAACTTGGTTTATTTCGCTGAGTCTGGTGTCCTGCTAGAGTGACTGTGCGTGATCCTGGGAAACTTAGACACTAAATCAGGTGATCCATTTGTAGGTTATTCTTGTTATATTCAGTGCCTCTTTACCTGATAAACTGCCTCTAGTACGTGTGCCACCCCTGACTGTCCATGAAGTTCTTTGTCTGGTGCCCACATGGGGAGTCTGTGCACTGCAGCTTTTTCACTGATCACAGAGGGAACACACTCTTTTACTCCTTACTCTTTTCTTGACAGCCCTGTTGAGCTGAACACTTCTCTGATTTTCATAGATTCCTCAGTCCTGTTCAGTGCTGAACGGTTGGAAATGAAAGTGACCTAGGCTGCTTTGCATCTTCTACTTCAGTGGTTCTCAAACTTTTTGATCTCAGGAACTGTTTGCACTCCTAAAAATGATTGAGGACCCCTCCCCAAGAACTTTTGTTTGTGTGGGCTATATCTGTTTATATTTAGCATATTAGAATTTAAACCAGTGCTTAGTACAGTGCCTGACACGTGGCAGGAGTTTAATAAATGTCTATTCACTATTTACACGTTACTATAAAAATAGTTTTGGCCTGCGGGTCTTCTGAAAGGGTTTCGGGGACCCCCAGAGGTCCCTTGATTGCACCTTGAGAACTGTACTCATCCATTCCTCATTCATATCATCACCTTGTTTCCAGGTGCCTTGCCCTGAGACATATGCATTGCATATTCACTTAATTTTATCATTATAGACATGCAGAAAGTTCATTGATAAAAATTAATCAATTGAACAATTGGAAAAAAAAGCTGATTAATAAAAATTGTTTTATCTACCAAAAAATATGTTTCTCTGCTACCGATATTAACGCTAATAATTTAATAAACAAATAACAATCAATAGCTTTGTTGTTCATCATTATTTGTGATTGTTCTGGAAGCTTAGGTGTTATAGAGTATAAAGTGCTGGATCTGGAGTCAGGAAGATATAGGTTCAAATCCAACCTCAGACACCAACCTAGGGCAAGTCATTTAGCCTCTGTTTGCTTCAGTTTCCTCATCTGTAAAATGGGAATTATAATGGTAACTACTTCCTAGGGCTGTTATGAGCATCAAATAAGATAATTATAAAGCACTTAGGACAATAGCCAACACATAGTAAGAGCTACGTAAATATTAGTTATCAATGTTAATACAATAGAGTAGAATAAGTATACTCTCTCTGTGCTCTCCAAAGAAAGTTTATAAATGACTTGGAAAAAATCGTTACTTGATGTAGCCCAGTATGTTTTTGCCCTTTAGTATGAAGCTTAATTTTTTTAAATTGCATACAATATGGCAAAATTTGCATTTATATTACAACACTTTAGAACAGAATAAGAAAGAAAAATTAATTTACTAAATACAGAAGTTCCTTGCAAATTCTATTTTAAGGAGCCATGTTAGGAAATGTTATCATTTTTTGTTGGATGTAGGAAGGATTTTCATATCCTGCTACAATAACCATGAGTCACAGAAGCCTCTCTTATTCTAGACAGCAGCATGCACGCTCTAGCTTTTATCTACCTTGCATTAGGAAGTCTGTTTAAAACAAGGGAAAGCATTCCTTATCCTGAAATTAGCAATCATACCTTTTTGTTTTAATGCTATTACCTGGACCTACCTGCTCCTTCAAGATTGGGAGTCACTCTTCTCAGACCCCTATTCTTTGGCTACTTTTTTCATTCTCAACTTAAATACTGAACTCAAACTAGGCCAGTATACTTGAACTCTAGTCCTACCTACTGTGTGTGTGTGTGTGTGTGTGTGTGTGTGTGTGTGTGTGTGTGTGTGTATGCCTGGACTTCACCTTTTTATTTAAAGTAACCACTCCTGCCAGATGCCTGCTTCCTATGTGAAGTGAAAGTAATCCCTACCTTCCAAAAACTCGCATTCAACTATTAGAATACAACTTATGCACAGACAAGTAATTATAAAATTTATACAACGTATGTAGGTGGCTCAGTGGATACAGTACTAAGCCTGGAGTCAGGAAGACCTGAGTTCAGATCCTCCTTTACACACCTACTAGCTATATAACCTTTTTCAAATCACTTATTTTCTCTCAACCTTAGTTTCCTCATATATAAAATGGGGATAATAATAGCACCTACCTCACAGAGTTGTTTTGAGGATAAATTAAGTTAACATATGTAATGCATTTTGCAAACCTAAAAGCACTATGTAAGTGCTACCAAATAGACTAGCATGTCTGGAATATACAGATCGTGAGGGAGAATAATGTGGGATTGGTATGGAAAGGTAGGTTGGAGCCAGATTGTGAAAAGCTTTAAATGACAGAGGAGTTTGTATTTTAATTTCAAAGTAATAGAAAACCACTGAACTGTCTGAACAAATTAGGTGATATGGTAGGAATGGGACCTTAGGAACATCTACTTCACAGCTGGATTAGAGAAAGAAGAAATTCATAGCAGAGAGCATGTGCCTTCAGTTAGGATGTCATTATCAATAGTCTAATAAAGGTAGTGAGGTAGATTCTGAAGGATTTATCTTTTCAGAAGCAAATAACAGGAAACATTACTGTAGAAGGAAATAATTCCACTCTATGGCACTTGACTGAATTGTATTGGTGAATTCTACTCATATAGGTAGCTAGGTGATGCAGTGGATAGGGTCAGTAAGGCTCATCTTCCTGAGTTCAAATCTGGCCTCAGACACTAATTAGCTACGTGACCTTGGGCAAGTCGCTGTGCCCTTTTTTTTTGTGCACAGTTTTCTCATCTGTAAAATCCAGTCCAGTATCTCTGCCAAGAAAACCCTGAATAAGGTCACAGAGTCATATACAACCAAACAACTACAAAGAAATGATTATTTCTTGGCTTACTAGATTGAAATGAAAATATTTTCTTTTCATTCTCAAAATGCTGAAGGATCCATTATTCAAACACCATTTTCATTTAGGTATGAATTCTAACCAGATTTTGTAATCATAACTCCTGGTATTTGTTCCAGATTACAAAGAAATTTGTTCATCAAATCCTACAGAATCATTTGCATTATTATTACAAGCAGTTTTAGCTGATGAAGAAGATTGTTTGTATCAGATTAGCCTTGTTCTCCTGAATATTGACCTATTTATGTCTATCCATGCAGTATTTTTATTTTAGTGTAGATTCTTTTTCTTCAACATTTATTTGAGCCAAATCAAATGATTTAAGAATTTATTTCAGTAAACTCATTTAAGACCAGCAAAAGCTCAAATAAATTTAAAATAATGGGTCTCTTAGAACTGAAGACCGGAGCTTTGGGCAGTGGAGGAGGTATTAGTGCTGACCGTCTGCCTTGCCCAAGGCTTTTTCAGGATGGAAATGAGCATTGCTATTCATGAATCTGAGGGCTCCCTCCAAGGCAGAATGCCATGTGACCTAAGAACAGAGGCTAAAAAGTAACTTTGGTTTTAAAAAAATTGCCAACAACTTTTTGCAAAAATAAATGTCCAGGAACTAACTGCCCTATTCCTGCAGGTGGACTCCTACATTTAGAGTGTGTGCTGCTGGTATAGGTTATATATGTTCAGGTATGTTATCTAAATATAGTTCATGGGGAGACACTGGGCATTATCTCTGGAACCTTGCCCACTCTTCTGCAGGGGACACTGATTCCTACGTGTAGAGCAGAAGGGGCCACTAAGCCGCCATTGTGTTCTCCTCCAAAATAAAGGCGATGAGAGATTAGACTAGAATTACAGCAGTCTGCCTCCTGTCATCGGATATTGTCTTTTGTTTTTAGGTTCAAACATATTTTTCCTGTTTGTGATCCCTTTCTGCAAATGCTCGTTACATGAAAAACCATCATAAATAATAAATAGCAAGTAAATCCATTTATCCAAGCTCATAGCAAATATAATTTGGAGAAATCCTACAAGTTAGAGCATACTAGGAGATATACACAGTACATATAAGCTCTCCCATTGGGAATGAAATGAGAGGGAGAGGAGAGAAGAAGAGATCTATGGGGAAATTCCCTAAATTCTCTAGGGAAGCAAATTGGAAAGCAGACATGATCATAGCTGTCCCTTAATCCAGCTTCCAAGGTCTAGTTTATCTTTTTCTCAAAGCAGGAATGAAAAAAAAAAATCTCCTCTCCAAAGCTGTGGTGCCAGCTCCACTCTCACGCAAGAGTGTTATTCTCTCTACCAAATGTGGAATCGTAAATAAGCAGCAGCTCACAAAACTCCTCAGGCTTGAAACTCAGGTGACAATAACGGAAGGAAGGAAGGAAGGAAGGAAGGAAGGAAGGAAGGAAGGAAGGAAGGAAGGAAGGAAGGAAGGAAGGAAAGAAGGAAGGAAGGGAGGGAGGAAGGGAGGGAGGGACGGAGGGAAAGAGGGAGGAAGGAAGGGAAGGAAGGAGGAAGGAGGCAGGGAGGGAGGGAGAAAGTTTTAAACATGTCACTCCTCTCCTCCAGAAGCATCAATGACTCCCCATTGCTTTTAGGATAAAATACATAATCTTTTTAAAGAGCTTCACAGTCTAGTTCCAGCCTATCATTCCAGGTTTAATGTACGTTCAATCCCTTAAGCTTTTGACACTGCAGCCAAACTGGCTTACTTACTATTTCCCTTATATGTAATCCTGTCTCTTCCACGTGTTTTCACAGACTGCCCTTCATAGCTGGAATACTCTGTCTCTTCACCTCTACCTCTTGGAAACAGCTCTCTTTAAGGTTCAGCTTCTCTCTTGGTTGTTAACTGACCTATCCCACCCTAGTCACCATGTATTTGTTTTGTATAGATTCTCTAGCTACTTATCTTTGTAGATTTTTTTCTTTTAGTACAAGTTCCTTGAGGACAGAGACTGTTTAATTTTTTGTATTTTCATCTCCAGCCCCTATCACAGTGCCTTCTTATAAAGTAAGAAACAAAAGGCATTTTAAAAAGTTATTAAAATACAAGAGGTGAGCCATCAGGCAGTGGATCATGTTGGAAAGACAGCCTTAGAATCAGGAAGACCTAGTTTCATGTCCTGCTTCTCACAATGTGCTGATCTCAGGCACATCACTCAATAATTATAATAGTCAGCATTTATTTAGCATTTTTAAGGTTTGCAAAGTGTTTTTACAAAAATCATATTTTTATCCTTAGCACAACTCTGGGAGGTAGGTACTATTATTATCCTCATTTTACAGATGAGGAAACTGAGGCAGAGGTTGTGACTTGTCTAGGGTCAAACAATCACTATCAGTATGGCCCACAACACAGGTGACATTCCTTTTGAACTGCTGAGCAAAGCCAATGCAGCTGCTGAACCTGGCAGGCCATTGGCATTAAAGATGGAGAAAGGACTCTCAAAGATTCGAGGAAGAGGAAGCAGGAAGGCTTCCACATGCTCACCGTGCCAGTTAAAATGAAATTTTATATGACAGAATCCTTGCCAATCCCTGATCTAATGCTTTTGTGCCCTTCAATCCCTGGAGCCCCTTCCCACAAAGGAATTTGATAGACAGAGTGAGGCTGACCCTAAAGATGGAAGTTAAGCTTTTCTCTTTCTCTTTGTTTCTGCCTCCACCCTGTAAGACAAAGCTGAAGTATTATTCATGCTTAAGGTTTCCTGAAAACGTGGTTAACACGGTACCTTCTAGAAAAAAGATGCAGTCAATGTGAGTATCATACGTAGGACTTTTAATTATTTCTTCCACAACAATAACAAAAAATGCTTAGGATATCAAAGCACAAATGAACAAAATGTTTTTGAAAGTGAAATATCTCAAGTAGTCCATCATAAGAAAGTAAACACAGTTTTGTGAAACTGCTGAAACGTATTATACCTTTGACGTGCTGCCATCTGTACAGGGTTTTCTCATATCTTTCAGTTGAAGGATTCTAGAGAAAATCTAGTGACTTTCTCTTCCTGGAAGTGTGTTGTCGTGGATGACCACTTACTGCTGGACAGTTAGCCCCAAATTTAAGAACTCTGGAAAGTCCTGAACTCACAAGGAAATTGCCAGGGCTGGAAATGTCCATTTCTCAGGGTAATCCTTGTGTGTTTGTCCTTCCTTGTCAAAGAGGACCATGACATCCAGATGATGACATAACTTGCAGTTGACTTTGATTTAAGTGAGGGAGGGCTGTGCAGGTCACCAGCCTCACTTTCTTCTTCTGAGCCATCTGGATCCAGTGACCAGATATTCATCAGCATGGCTGGAGATGGCCCAGGATCCAATGTGAGACCCTGGCCCTTTTTGGCTAAGGTCTTACCATATTCTCACTTTGAGTGAGATACACCCATTCAATGAATAGGCTTCTTTAAGTTACTCAAGGGATGGCCCCTTTAATAAAAAAAAAAAATCACACTGGGAGGAGAAGACCCCTAGGGTTCCTGGGTAAAAGAAAAATAATTACTATTTAGTATTTAAATCCACTCTGTGCTAGGTGGGTGGGGACTTGTTGTCCAGTCTATGAGCTCCAGAGTGAAAGGAGTTTGAGGTCTGATCTTTGAGCAAGAAATGTAGCCAGTAAATGCAGAGGAAAAAGTGGGGAGGAGAAGGAGAAGGAGGAGGAGGAGGAGAGCTGCCATTCACTCACAGGTTGTGTTTATCCTCCCTTCTCAAAGAGGACCATGACGTATTCAGTGAAAGAAACGGAAGGCAGAAGGGATTTAGGCTCATCTAGGCAAATATATAGGCTCACTCCCATGTGCTTGTATTGTAAGCAGCCATTATTTCTGGGGGATAGAGGATAAGCTAACAAGAGGATGTGGACCTACAACTCCATTGGTATCCAGGATTTCAGGTGAAGAAACTCCCTCTATCAATATAGTTCATTACCTGGAGGCAGCTGGGTGGCACAATGGAGAGTGCTGTAGTTAGGAAGACATGAGTTTAAATCCTGTCTCAGAGACTTACCAGCTGTGTGACCCTGGGCAAGTCAACTATAAAATGGGAGAAATAATAATAACAACCTCCCAGTTGAGATATTTGTAAAGGATTTAACGCAGTACCTGCCATATTTTTTTTTGTTTTTCAGTTGTTTCAATCATGTCCAACTCTTCATGACCCCATTTAGGATTTTCTTGACAAAGATACTGGAGTGATTTGCCATTTCCTTCTCCAGTTCATTTTACAGATGGAGAAACTGAGGCAAACAGGGTGAAGTGACATGCCCAGGGTCACACAGGTAGTAAATGTTTGAGGTCAGATTTGAATTCAGGAAGATGTGTCTTCCTGACTCCAGGCCTGGATCTCTACCTGTCTACCTTCTGATGAGACAGATGAGACAGCTGGGTGGCACTTAGATAGACTGCCAGGCCTGGAGTCAGGAAGACCTGAGTTCAAATCTGTTCTCAGACATTGACTAGCTGTATGATCCTGGGCAAATCACTTAACCTCTGTTTGCCTCAGTTTCCCCAACTGTAAAAACCTTCTGTAGTTGCTGTGAGGATCAAATGAAATGATAACTGTAAAGCATTTGGCATAGTGCCTGGCACATGGTGGGTACAATGTGATGTTACGGATGATGCTATATATTGTTCTCTTTGCTTTAAATGGCAAAATGAACATTTTAATTATTCAGACATAATATTTCATTTGTAGAAAGGAAATGTGGTATAGTACAAAGGATCCTGAAGTTGGAATTGGGAGACCTGTGATCCTTAAGATTCTGGCTTCAAACATGTATTAAGTGTGTGACAGAAATGCAGTATCTGTGAGCATTAGTTTCCTCATCTGTTAAATGGGTTTGATAATACTTGTACTTGACCTTCTGTCATGTCTTCAGTGCTTAATATGGAGCCTGGTCCATAGCAGGCATTTAATAAATGAATATGGTGGATGCTTTTCTAAAAGGGGGTGACTTAAGTATGGGAGAAAATAGATTGTATGGGTAAACATCTTTAAAAATGCTCTATAGTTTGTAATGAATATGTTCTAATATATTGGGTCAAAAGTACAGAAACCAGAGAAAGAAGTTCAATACATCACTTTTCAAATTGTCGTCATAATTCTCAGTGTGGGAATTTACGGCAGTTCCTTGTCTGTCTGTTACTTATAGTCTAGGAAGGCATCTTCAATGTGAGAACTAAGAAACTGTGGCCTGATGCTAAGGGGTATGTGATCTGCCATGGTTGGGAAGGTGAGACATATCCCACCTCTCTATGATAAACAGCCTTGGTGCAGTCTCCAGTCCAGCCACACCTATCTTTATTTTTCACACTTCACCACAGAACCCCTATTTGTAGCCATGAAATTCCCAGATTCTCTTGTTCTGAAGGTCAGTCCCTCTAACTATTACCTGGGTAGCCACTATACCAGTTCCAAAGGTGACACTGGGTAAATTCCTCAACTCTCCCTGACTCCTTCTCATGTTAGCTTCTCTACACCTGGTGACATCTATTTGAGGATGGAGTATATGTTCCAGTAGCAAGAGAATAAGAAGGTATTTTTCTTTCCTTTTGACTTTGGATGGAGTAGAGTGAGTCTCACAGGATGAGCAGGCATGAATGATCTCTGATCTATGGCTATGTCCTAATTAGTTCAAACAATGAATCTGGTCTAGTGGTCAAATTATGCATTTTCACACTATTTGAAGTTATAATTATTTGTAATATGGCAGTTAGTTCCAGCCCAGTGGAAATGTGCAATGCAGTTTTTAAAAATAAGTTATTGTTTGTGTTTTTTAACAGCAAAGGATGAAAAAAATTTTTATTACAAAGTAATACTTATAGAAAGCAAATTTTGAAAAATTTAAATATTATTGTGTACCACACCTAAAAATAAGTCATATTGACAATGTAATGAAAATGCCATTATTGTTACTTAACATATTTTAGCCCTGTAGTCTAAAATGTCTTCTCTTTCTTTAAATCTTCATACATACTTGTTACAGAGCGCCTTATCTACTGTCTCGGAGAATTTGCATGCTCACATTTTCATACAGTGAAACACATGTAGTTGGATGACCGGGGGCATTATCTAAAATCAATAAGACTTTAAACATATGTTGTTGCCCTTGCAGTATTTCAACAAATGAGCCAAAATAACTCGAAAACCAGTCTTCAAAAACAGCTTTAATCACCCAGGCTTTCTTATTTGACAATGAAAGAATTGGAAACTGTCAATGATTGTAGCCTGACAAAGCACAACTGAAGACAAACATATATTGGCTTTAGTTTAAAATCCCCTTTCGAATCACCTCCCAATAAAAGCATTAGACAATCTTAGACACTTTCTTTTTCCTTTTTTAAATTTTATTTTAAATTTATATAGAAGTCATTTCTGTAACAGTGAAATAGAAAAGATGTGCTATGCACAACTTACTTATTCATTTTAAGTGTACAATTATCATGTAAATTTCTTTTTTTCTCTTTTATTATTTCCACTGACCAAGCTGTGATATATGATAGTGATGGAATATTACTGTGCTATAAAAAATTATGAGTTCAATGATTTTAGAAAAACATGGAAAACTTGCATGGAATAATGAGAACCAAAATGAGCAGAATAGAGAACACTGTATACAGTAACAGCAATGTCATTTTAAGATTGACTTTGAACAAATAAGTTGTTTTGTCTATTAGAAATACCCAAATTGACTATAAAGAACATATGAAGAAAGACACTATCTGTATTCAGAGAAAGAACTGATAAATAGAAGTATGTGTAGAATAATTTTACATACACACACACACACACACACACACACACACACACACACCCTCCTATTTGTGTGTAATGGTAATCTTAGATACTTTAAATCCTGATTGAAATGTAAGTTCTAAAAGGCATCCTTTCCAAAATACAATTATTTCATCGCATTAACACTTTTTTTGATCCATATATCTAGCTTCTATTATTTCCTTCATCTAGCTGCCACATTTTCATCTGTGCTGTCCATCTCTCCAATAATTTTGACATTATGCAATTAAACTTGATTCTTATGGGAAATGAACTAACCAACATTTTCAGCTATTCATTTCCATTTGCTTTCACTGCCTTAACTCAACCTGAAGTTTTTTGTTTTGTTTGTTTTCTGAATGGCTGCTTGGATAAAAGGATGTTTTTGGTTACAGTTTTCAATCCATGCAGCTAAAAGAACTCTTATTCCAATACAGGACCTAAACTATCAGGGCACTGGCCCAAGTCAGGCCCAGACCAGCCCAGTAGGTTTGCATAGTCAAACAAGTCTAGAGACTAAGAAGTTGCCTAAGTCTTGAAGAGGTTAATTGACTCAGGGACATCAGTTGAACCAGAGGAATCCACATCTTTTTAACTCCAAGTGTAGACAATCACAGATTTGGGACTGCCTTTGATTCCTACATATGGCCCTGAATTCCTCCCCAGCCTGCACTTCGAACTGATCTTAAGGCAAGTAGGGCTTGCCGCGGACAGAGTGCCAGACCTGGAGTTAGGAAGACCTGAATTCACATCTGGACTCAAACAATTCCTCTCTGTGTGACCCAGGAGAAGTCACTTAATCTGTGCCTAGATTTCCCTAACTGTAAAATGGGGATAATAATAGCACCTCCCTCCCAGGGTTGTTGTGAAAATCAAATGAGATATTAATGGTAAAGTTCTTAGCATAGCCTGGTGTATAATAAGTACTATGTAACTGTTAGGTATTATTACTATCTCCATAAGACTTTCTCTACCATGCCATGGACATAGCTTGTGTAGAGTGAAGCTCTTCCTCTAGATGACTTCTCACGTTGGAGGTAGGTCCCCGTCATCCCTTTGTCCCTGCAGCCTCTTTCTCTGGTGGGCTTTTCCCAGGCCCGTCATGTTAAGGACCAGGCTCACACCAAACATGTCTCTATTTCCTTTCCAGGCTCTAGTTTGGACTACAGACTTTATCTAGTACGTCTTCAGACTTGGCACTTTTATTGTCATTCTGAACCCCTTTATTCCGTTAGAATTTGAGGGTAGGGACAAAGTTTCTTTCTGCTTGCATTTGCATTTCTAGAGCTTAGCAAAATGGCCCGGTACCTCATAGGTGCATAATAAATGCTTGATGCCTAGATTTGATGTCAACATGAAGAAGCTAGGCCAAGCAGTGATAAACTTCAGGAATAGTCCTAACTCTTATAAAGTAGCCAAATGTCATATCATCTAATTAATGAGGAAAATGAAGAGATGAAGGAGATTCCCACTCTACTTATCTAGTCTATCAAAACCCCAACTAGGGTAACTAGGCTATCAGAATTAGTGAGTAAAGCAGACCCTGATGAGCTGAAATCTACTCTGGCACAGTGAAAAGGTGTGAGAGGCCTTGGAACATCCCTGACCTTTGAGGCAGCCTGTATTTGAACTGATTTTTGGTATCAAGGGACCTTTTGCCCTTCTGCTCCATGGGAAGATAATGTCTAACCTGAGCTTGCCTTCAGACTGCATTTGACAGATTACTGAATATCAAATTTTAAAATAATTAATTTACTTTTAAATTATTTATTATTTATTGCCTGGAGAGTAAGTAGAATTCTTCCCGCCCACACATACCATAATAACAATTAAAAATGACAAACTAGTATTTGGATTAAGGAACTATTATATTTTCACAAAGCTTTTTAGTGTGCATATTCATATGTATCTGTATACACGCATGTGTATGTATATGTGTGCATGTGTACATATACATACATATGTGTGCATTATGTGTATATGTGTGTATACATGTACATATAAAATTACCATACCCCCTTAAACCTACAGCTTCTGTTTATGCGATCTCCATTGTATTTCAAATGGAGAGCAGAAGACATGCATGGGAACTGGAAGGGAATCCTTCACACCATTTAGTTTATTTTATTTTATGTAATATTACTATAGACAGATAGATAGATAGATAGATAGATGGATAGATAGACTAAACCCTTTCCTCCGAGGGAGGAGAGAGTCCCCATAAACAAAGTTATGTGTAATTAATGATTCCTTAAGTGCATTCTCTATAAATACCCAAGGAAACTGACAAGTCTCTGGGGATCCAGCTTACTCATGGTTATTGTAGTCAAAGCTGCCTGGGGTCTGCTTAACACAGATTAGAACATTTTTAAAGGACTGGTTCCCTTTGTCCTCTGGAGTATGAAACAAGGCCAGCCCTCATCCCCATGCGCCTCACTCAGACAAGCTAGTTTCCCAGGGCCCTTATGGGTTTTGCTCCATTTCTCTGTACTAGAACCAACATTAAGACCCAGCTGGTGGTGGAGCCAATTAGTACATGTCTCCTCCTATCCTTTTCATATGCATGTGTACAAACACAAACTTTGTGGCCTGTACACTATCCACAATAAATTGCATTTAGGACTCTTCCTAAAAATCTGGCACTGTCAAATATGAGAAAAGCAACATTTCATGTTACAAATAAGAAACTTTTAAAAATTGGCCTTAATTGTTTTATGATCTTCCTCTGATTTTTAATTTGGCAAATGCTGTGTGTGCCCATTGACCAACTGGCATCTAAAATTCTAACATTCATTTTTTTCACGGATAGAATATGTTGTCATAGTTGGTTAGTTGGTATAGACAGCAACAGGAAGGTTTTTCTTTATGAGCATATGCTGAATAAAAATTCACAGGTAAGATTTTTTTAAAAACACAGAGAGAGAAATAGAAATGTGTGTATACAAAGAATGAACAGACTTGGGGAACATCTGTTAAGAAAAATATATGCCAGGTGGAAAGCAAGCCCTCCTGCTGGTCTTTTCCTTCCTCTCCTTGCCTGCAACTCAGTCCACATTTTCAGAGCTTTATCCCAAGAAGTGGTGCTTTTTCCTTTCAAGGTTTTGACCCCAAGCTCTATTTATGTTTTATTAAGCCCGAAGGAGGCTGATTGGCTAAAACTCCTGTTTTGTACTGAGTCAGAAGTCTAAGATAGAAAAACCCTTTTGGAGTCAGTCCATCAACAATTTTTTTAAAAATTCCTACTATGTGCCAGACATTGCTTTCAGTGCTAGGAATACAAAGAAAGGCAAAAAACAATTCATTGCTTTCAAGGAGCTCATGGTCTATAAACCCTTTCTCAGTGTACTGTTTTTAAATAAATAAAATAAGACACATAGAATTACAAAGGAAACCAATTATAATGAGATATAGGTACCAAATTTTTTTTTTAAAAAAACAAGTTAACAGACCCCAGATTAAGAATCCACATGCTAATCCATCCCAAATATTTCTCTTTATGTTTCAGCTTCAGGTTTTACTTTGCATGGTCTTAACCATTCTGTGTTCTATTAAGCCATCCTGAATGATATTGCCCTAAATCTACATTTAGATTACGGTGGTGTTTCTTTGCACTTAGTGTATTCTTACTTTCAGACCCGCTGGTCTAAAAGGGAGCATGTTGTATATAGTTTGCAGAACTATGCAGCATGGGAGCCTGATGTATATAGATTGATGTTTTCCTTCTCCTTTCACCTTTTTGCTTGTTAGTTTACCTTCTTGTGGCTCACTCATTTTAGTCATATCTGACTCTGTGACCCCATTTGGGGTTTTCTTGGTAAGCATACTGGAGTGGTTTGCCATTTCCTTTTTCAGCTCACTTGATAAGGAATTGAAGCAAACGTGGCTAAGTGACTTGCCTAGGGTCATGTGGCTAATAAGTATCTAAGGCCAGGTTTGAACTCAGGAACATGAGTCTTCCTGACTCCTGGTCTGGTGCTCCATCCACTGTACCACCTAGCTGCCCATATGAGTAGAATTTGCCAACCCAATGCAATGGAGTGGTATTCTTTCCTTCTATAGTAATGTTTCCTCTAATTTCAAGGTGATGCTTCTGTGCTTCTGAAAATATATGTCCTTCAGAATAGAGCTATGAACTCACAAATAAGGTTAAAAGAACGAGGAGAGGCAATGTGTCAGAGTAGATAGAGTTGGCCTTAGAATCAGAAAGATATTGGTTCATATCTTGCCTCTGACACTTGCCCTAGCCCAAGTGACCCTGAGCAAGTCATTTGAACCACTTTGGGCCTCAGTTTCTTGTCAGTCAAATGAGGAGGTTAGACTGGCTGGCATCTCTAGTCCCTTCCAGTTCTAACTCTGTGATCCCATCTTCTGCTTTTAATAAGACAGCTTTTAATGGAGCAGTTAGGTGGTGCAGTGGATAGAGCACCAACCCTGGAGCCCAGGAGGACCTGAGTCCTGGGAGGACCCTGGGCAAGTCACTTAACTCCTATTGCCTCAACAAAAAAGAACTGTGAATGACAGCTAGGTACCCAAAAGCTCATGGACTTTGCCCTTAGGTCAGACAATTGTGTGTAAATTAGAAATACTATATTCTACAAATGAAAATACAGTTAGAAACTGGTTATCTATCAACAGACAGAATGGTGGCTGATAGAGTAACTAAGAGTAGAAGAAAGAGACAGAACCACTAATATGAGTGAGTAGTCTGAGACCTTTTAGCAGAACCTTCAAAGGGCCTCTGAGGACATCATTTTATTTCAGTGTTAGCTCCTTGACAAAGCACAGTGGAATGCAAAGACTGGGAGAAGAGCTGAAAGATCTTCATGTTAGTCTGTGCTGATCTGCTAATTCCTCCTAAGGTCTTGGGAGACTAGTCCTCCCTGAACTTAAAACATTCATCACTCTGAGCTTTGTATGGTTGCCATAGCCCAGTGGGGGAGTGGTCATTGTGCCTCAGTGTGGCACTGCTGCCTGTTAGCTTTTCGATGAACCCCTTATTTCTGTCTGTGTGGATGAATCAAAAAGAGACATTTGCAACTCCAGGTAAAAATCAATGGTTAGTTCTTCATACTTGAGCAGTGTGGGTAGTGTAGTGGGACATTTTTTCTTCCAGCTTGCCCAGGACAAATAGATCTAGTGACAAATCTCACTAGTTTCAGGAAGATTTTTGTATTAGCGTTGGTTTTGTTAACTACATTAACTTACATAAATTTTGAAGAGGTAACATGGATGACATTAAAAAAAAAAAAAAAAACGACCTATCTAGAGTGATTTGGCCATTTTCAAGGCAGTTTGCTAGAATGTGAAGCACATTAGACCTGGTCAGCTAAGACTCTGAATCCTATCCCCAGCACTTACTAGCTGTGTGACCATGGGCAATCCATCTAAGTGCTGTGAGCCTCAACTTCCTTTTGTGTGAAATGGTACCTCTAACTCCTTCCTCTAAGAATTGTGAAATTCATTTGGGGTAGTGGATGTAAAGTGCTTTGTAAATCCTAAAAGTGCCAAGTTAGTCACAGTAATTATTATGTCCCCCAAGCACAGTTTGTTAAAGGATTTAAGTTGTCATTTGCTTTTTTAGAACGTTGTCACATTTTTAATTCTTTTATTTTTAATTTTTATTTATTTTATCCTTTTAAATTTTATACTTATTACATAATTATAATTTAAATAATTTGATTATTTGTTTTTATTGATTATAGATATTGTTATTTACTTATGAATTATTATTCTTTAATTCTTTCCTTTTATCTTTTTATTTTACTTGGAATGTGAGTCGTAAGGCAAACTTCAAAAACTTTTAAATATATAATAATAATGTAATTCATAGTAATTAATATTATAATAATAGCTCCAAAAGTCTTAGTTTTTTTAAGCTTAACTATTTAAGCATAAAACTGCCCTAAGACTTTTGTGACACCCCTTTAATGTGCTGTCAGGTTCTACAAAGTGCTTTGCTTTTAATTTAATTAAATTAATTTAATTCCATTTAATCCTCAAAAAAGCCCTGTGAGGTAAGTACTACTATAGTCCCTATTTTACAGGTAATAAACTGAAGCAGAGAGGTTAAGTAACCTGCTAAAGCCACACAACTGATATGGTTGGAGGAAGTGTTTGAATTCAGGTCTTCCTGACTCCAGTTCACAGAACTTTGTCCACTCCTCTACCTAATGGCCTGTATTACCCATATTATATGTATGTGACCATATCCCCTGCTCATGTTTTTAACCATCCTAGGTTTTTTTTCCCAGAAGGTGACTATCTGGATTTTATTCACAGTAACAGGTGTCACTGTGGAGCTTTGGTGTCTGCTACTTCTGATATACTGTTGTGTCTTAATTTATTCAGAGCAGTGATCATTTTAATTAGCCCATGGTTTTTTAATCAAATTTATAATTATTTTTGCATGTTTAAGTATTTCACACATACCAACACAAACAGGAATATTTGTTTCTAATGTAGAAAATTACAACATAGGTTGAGAATAAATATTAGATTAATACAATTTTTATCACTCTACTGGATTTTGCTTTCCCAACTCTGTTACTATTTCTCTTATAAGATCTACCACAGACACATATGTAATCTAGAGAAAAACAATATATAATTGTGTATCTACATTTTGTAATGTACTAAGCAGAAACTCTTTTATGTTCTAAAATTCAAAGCTCTATACAATATTTTAATAATCAATACTTTTTAAAAAATCAATCTATGCACTAGTTTGATAGTGGTGGTCATTTTGACCAAGGTGAAAATAACTAACTTAACACTCCTGCTTCCACATTTTAATTCACATAAGCTTCCAGTAGCTAATTGGAAAATATATTCGAATTGTCATACCATATGTGCTTGAGTATGGAATAAATGGCATTTATCCAGACTCTAACAGAAATTCTTACCCTTTACACATTCTGTACTCAGCTTCTATGAAGATAAAAATAGCTACAGAACAAGCTGACATTGAGATTTTTTTCTTTAGCTACGACTCCCCAAGATGTTTTATAGCATTGGTGTAGATCTCAATCCTCTTCGAATTTCCATATAATTCAAAATTGTTTAGAAAGCAACTCTGAAGCATTGCTTGAGTCTAGAGTGCATCCTGACTCATGAAAGTATATATGTATACTTATATATATGTATTCACTCTTCGAAAATATGTCATATATGCTAACTCCCAGTTAACATGAAGAGTAAATCTAATTCTCCCATTCCATTAATGTTCTGTAGGAAAGCAAGTTTCATATAAATTCACAGACTATTTTTTGAAAAATTATGTTATGCCTTATATGGCAGCTAGGTGCCACAATGCCAGACCTGGAGTCAGGAAGACTCATCTTCCTGGGTTCAAATTTGGCCTCTGACACTTAACTAGCTCTGTGACCCTGGACAAGTCACTTAACCCATTTGCCTCAGTTTCCTCATCCGCAAAATGAGCTGGAGATATCTCTGCCAAGAAAACTCAAAATGAATTCATGAAGAGTTAGACATGACTGAACAATGACAAAAAAGCTGTATATCCATCACTGATTCTAGGTATTCCCTTCATGACAATGGTCTTCAGAGTTTCTGTGTTCAAGAAATTCATCACCCCGCAGCCCAACTGGTGATGCCTCCTTGAGCTGAGTTAGGCTTGTTCTCCAACAGTAGGCATTCTCCAGCACTAAAATCATACTCACAGCCTTTTCAGCTTGGCAAAATCTGCTAGAACTGGCCGCTTCCATGGCATGGCATTTACAGCTACACAGAGACGTTGTGGCATTAACGGAGCATTTCAGCAGAGGCTTTACATGTTAGTATTATTATGTCCTTCAGCCTATGTTTTAATGAGTTGTACAGTTTGAAAGGGTAAGGGAAGGGAGCAGGGGAGAGACAGAGAGAGACTAGGAGAGATATGGAGAGAGAAGGAGGTAGGGTGGGAGGGAGAGAGAGAAAGAGAGAGAGACAGAGATAGAGAGAATGAGCGAGGGAGGGAGAGAGAAAGAGAAAGGGGGAGGGAGGGAGAAAGGGGGAGGGAGGGACGAAGAGAGAGAGAGAGAGAGAGAGAGAGAGAGAGAGAGAGAGAGAGAGCAGTGACACAAAAACCTAGGGAGGGAAGAATGTTTTACACAAGGGCTTTCCTTGCTCCCCCTGATCCTGTACTGTTGCTCTACCTGGTATATACGTATCTTCTGTGTACCTCACCATTTGCACGTTGCCTCCTCTGCTACCATGTCAGCTCCTTCAGGGCAAAGACTGCTTTTGCCTTTTTTGGTATCCCCAGCACTTACCTGAGGACCTTGCTTATAATATGCACATAAATAAGAATAATAATATAACAGATGTCTCCTCATTCCTCACCTGACTGCACTATCCGGAGACTTCTCTGACTCACTTGTCCAGCATGTTCCAGGAAACTCATTATTGGGTAACCTCCTTATTCTGTAAGATTTCCTTAATCAGCCTCATTGCTACCCTTTGTCACTCTGAAGGGCACAGCCATGAATTCCAAACTCATCTAAGGAGATAGTTCAGCTCCGGCGTCTCCTCATTTCTCATCTGACTGTGCTACCATGGGGCCTCTCGCTGGCTCCTGCCTCATGACACCCTGCCTTGGCCCCTGATTTTCACCTGCTTTTGTGTTTGCCTTCCACATTAGATTACAAGCTCCTCGGAGGGAGGGGCTCTCTCTCTTTCTTCCTTTTTGTCTCCCCAAGCTCCAGTCATGTGCTTAATAAATAACGATTGAAATGTTAGTTGGCTTAATATTTGTTGGCTAACTGTCGTTAGTCTGATCACATGGACAGAAGATAGAGTGATCACATGGCAAGCTCAAGGGATAACGGTGGTAACCCTGAATGGTCCCCTGACATCCTTGCCTTGAAAGGAGAAATTAAGGAAGCTCCTCCCACACACTTGGTGAGTGGATCCTTGTAATGAGTGCCATGTTAGGCATAGACAAGAGTTGCACAAGATGGACAGACATGGATGGGCTGCACTCTATATAATTGGAGGAAATTCTCATGTTAATGAGACCACATAACCATTTGAGCATTCCCGTTTGCACAGAATAACTCTCCAGTTTCAGCAAGCTTCTTCTGAATTTGTCTCCCCTTATGTAAAAAGCAACAACTATGGTTTGCAAAAATATGTGTTTGTATACATTTGTTACAAACAGATACATATAAACAACTAGGAAAATTGCAGAATTCAATGAAAAGTTGTATTCGGAAAGATAGTCTGATTGTATACTCTTGTATTATTGACAGAGGTTTAATATCCTTGTGGTGATATTCTTTGGAACCAAATGCATTGTATTATGAGACATAGGGCTTTAAAAAAAAAAAAACATCACTCTACAAGTTATTCTCTTGGCTTCATTAGGATTGGAGATCAGCATATGTATGTGAATAGGAAGCTTTTATACTTATCTCGAGCATCACTCACTGCTTTGAGTATCCATTTCTTTGTTTTAATACATCATGTTCTGATTGAAGATGATTCAATTTTGACAAAGAGTAGACTCATTTAACTTGAAGCGATATCTCCAAATGGAGATGGCTACTTCTGTTCTTTAGCCAACGCAAGCTCTGTTTGATCATACGCTGCTGTTCCTGTGAGAAGGGAGGCTGCCATCTTGTGTATACAATGTTTATTGCTCCCTCAAAAGCATCAACCTGCTTGAGGAAAAGTTTACTTCTGAAAATTGAAATAAATTACATGAAAACTAAGGGATTGTATAAGGTTTAAATAAATTTACAAATAGCTTGCCTTCAGGAAAAACAATGTGTTTGCATATTGTGCTTTCTGATATGATCATAAAAACATCTAGTGGATTTATTATTTGTTACTTTTGGTAACAAATTTGGGTTCAGGACAAAATAAAAATAAAAAACGGAACTAACTTTTCTATTTAGGGTAGTCCAGGTAACATGACTTATAGCAAAACTCTGGGGTTTTTAAATTTAGTCTTTAATTAATTAACTTACTTATTTTCAGTTTTCTACAATCACTTCCATAAGTTTTAATTTTCTCCCCCTCCTTCATAAGTTTTAATTTTCTCCCCCTCCTTCTCCAGGATGGCATGCAATCTTATATGGATTCTATGCACACAGTCTTTTTGAACACATTTCCACATTAGTCATGTTGCATAGAAGAATTAAAACAAATGGAAGAAACCATGAGAAAAACCAAAACAAAACATAACACAAGAGAAAATAGTCTGTTGTTTCATTCTGTGTTCCAATTCCATAGTTCTTTCTCTGGATGTGGATGGCATTTTGCATCGAGTCTTTTGGAAATGTTTTAGATTCTTGCATGGCTGAGAAAGGCAAGGTCCATCAAAATCAGTTCTCTCACACTGTGGCTGCTACTGTGTATAATGTTCTCCTGGTTCTGCTCATTTCACTCAGCATCAGTTCATATAAGTCTTTCCAGGTTTTTCTGAAGTCCAACTGTTTGTCATTTCCTATAGCACAATAGTATTCCATTACATTCATGTACAACTTGTTCAGCCATTTCCCAGTTGATGGACATGCCCTCAATTTGCAGTTCTTAGCCACCACAAAAAGAGTTGCTATAAATATTTTTGTACATGTGGGTCCTTTTCCCATTTTTATGATATCTTTTGGGATACAGTCCTAGAAGCAGTATTGCTGGGTCAAAGGGTATGCACATTTTTATAGCCCTTTGGGCATAAAAACTCTGTAGTTTTTGAAGGAGGTTTAGAATCAGGATGTCCCACAGTATCTCAAACTCAACATGTCCAAATAAGATTCTTTATCTTTTTCCATAACTGTTCCCTCTTTCAAATCTCTCTTTCTTTTTTGCAGTCACTGCCACCCTTCTAGTCAATGGGTTCATATCCTCAGTGTCATTTTTGACCCTTCACTCTAACCCACTCCCAAATAGCCAGGCAGTTGCTTGTCATTTTTACCTACAGAGCATTTTTTTCCATACAACCTCGTTTCCACCTATACAGCCACCACACCCCCTCACAAACCTCTTGAGCATCATTTCTTACCTAAATTATTGCAGTGACCTCCCTGCTTCGAGCCTCTCCCCTCTCCAATGCATCCTCCACACAACTTCCAAAGTGATTTTCCTGAAACTCAAATCTGATCATGTCGCTCCCCTTCTCATTAAACTCCTTCAAAACTTGGTTTTATTACTCCTTTCCAGAATGAATATGCACTACTCTTTTTTCCATTTTCTTTCTCTATACTCTTGTATTAACTGCCTGTCATGCCTGCTCTCTACTTCTCAAGTCTACTTCTTTGAGTATTTAATGTCCTTGGAGAATCAGTTCAGGCATCACTTTCTTTGGCATGAGGCCTTTTCTTATTTCCCCATATGCTTGTGTCCCCTTTCCCAAATCCCACATTGTATCACCTATACATGTACATGCACTCTTCCCTGTTAAAACATAGGCTCTTTGGGGTCGAGAACTGTGTTTTTTGTTTTTGTTTTTTTGCCTTTAACCCTAGTACTTGGTACAGAGCAGATACTTAGAGCACCCAATTGTAAAACTTAGGCAAGGTTGAAAGCATTTTGAAAGAAATTCTGAGGTAAAAATCGAGATAAAATGAGAGAGTAAAATTTGCATTCAAAGTTTGTGCCAATTAAATAAAAGATTTCTTTTGCTGGTATTTCTACTTCATAGCACAGACAGTTTTTGTCTGTAATTCTCATATTTTCTTAATATGAGAATTTTCTTAATATTTTCTTAATATTCATCATAATGAATGATTTTTATTTTGATGAAGATAATGGTGCAACAAACAACACAGATAATTAAAATGCACATCAATAAAAAAAATTTTAGACCTACAGAGAATCCTTCAGGGTAGAAACTTTGGTTTGGAGCCAGAGTATGCCTTAAAATAATTTGACAAGTGTTAGCTCCATCTTGTGGTGAAATCAAATATTGCATCTGAGAAGGCCTTGATGGCCAGGGCTACTGATGTCTGCGTAGAGAAACCCCAAAGCAAAGGAGAGTGGTTGTTTCTTCCTTTTTTTTTTTGTTTTTGTTTTTTTTGTAAAATATAAGTTGTTCATATTTTTTCGCCATTTTAAATTCAGTAGTATGCCTATCACAAACAGCTCTACCATTTGATGTTAGCCATACTTCTTAATGGGCATCTAAGATCTAATATAGTATTGGACTAGAAGCCAAAAGCCTTTTTCTAGGCCAGTTATTTAGTCTCCATATGCCTCTGGTTTGACATCTGTACAGTGTGGAGGTTAAACTGTATCATCTCTGACTTTCCTTCTAAATCTAATTATCTTTAACTGCATTAATAATAATAAATTAATAAATAGCTAATAATAATTAATTAATGACCAAGAAATAATTAATTAATAAATACTAAATAATTTATAATAGTAAATCTGCGGTTTAATATTATGCTTCACAGTTTGCAGAGAACTTTACGTCTGATATCTCATTTGATCCTCACCACAACCCTTTGAAATGGTGCTGTTATTTTCCTTATTTTTCGGAGAAGAAAACTGAAGCTCACAAATTTTAACCAATCTACCCCAGGTTCATACAACTACTGGCAGGATTTGAACTGAGGTCCTCCTTTCTCCAAATCTAGCACTCTAATTATTGTGTGAAGTATTTCTAAAACTAGAAAGTAATATAAACATTTTAGTCATTAATCTTAGAAATAATGAAAGACTAGGGTGATAATGGGAAAACCATGGCCCACAGATGTAAATTGACATGTCTTAGCTGATGTCTTCTGATTGCAAATTCAGTGCTTTTTCTATATTACATTCTTTTAAAAACCATTAGGTCTTGCATTCTTTAATCAACTTAAATCAGTTGAACAGTTGTTATTAGAAGTATGGGTCCCTGAGGCAAGCAACAGAAAAATGCAACCTACAGGCAAGTATGATTTATGAGAGAAAAATAATACAAGGTAATTAAGACACGTTGTCTCCTCTGACATTGCCACCACAGTGGTGCAAGCTTTCATTCCCTCATGCCAGGATTATTTCAGTAGTTTTGTGCTTGGTCTCCCTGGCTCAAGTCTCTCCCCAGTGCCATCCATCATCTGCTCAGCTGTCAAATTGATCTTCCTCAAATATGTCACCATCACTCTTTTATTCAGCAAATTTTGGTTGTTCTCTGTTGCCTCCAGGATTAAATATCAAATCCTACTTTTAGTATTCAAAGCCTTTCATAACCTTGCCCTCTCCTACCTTTGCAGTCTTCTTACACCTTATTTTCCATCGTGTATTCTGCAAGCCAGTGACACTGGCCTCCTTGCTGTTAGGTAGACAAGATGCTCCATCTCTTGAATGCTTTTTCACTGGGGATCCCTTATTCCTTGAATTCTCTTTCCATCACCTCCATCTCCTGGCTTCATGTCCCAACTAAAATCCCATCTTCTACAAGAACCCTTTCCTGATATTCCGTAATGCTAGAGCCTTCCCTATGTTCATTATTTCCCATTTATCCTGGATATATCTTGTTTGCACGAAGCTGTTTGTATTATATTTCTTCCAATAGACCATGAATTCTTTGAGAGCATGGGCTATCTTTTGCCTGGCACATAGGAGGTGCTTAATAAATTCTTGTTGACTGACTGATGGGGTAGGGGTTGGGGATGGTCTTTATTGTATTGGCAATTGTGTTTTATTCATGAGGCCTGGTAAGTTTCCTGTTTTAACTAATTAATCTTACTAAGTCACTGCGAGTAGAAACACTTTGGTCTGGTGGATAAAAAATCAACCTCAAAGTCTGGATGACTTGGACTGCAGCCCTGCCACTTCCTAGAAGGATAAGCAAGGGCAAATCACTTTGACCTAGTCCCCCCCCCGGAACTTCCTAAGACCATAAATTGCAAAAAAAAAAAAAAGTGCATAACTGCTTTGCAAGAGGTTTGGGGAGTTCCACTCATCAGACAAATCACAGGTATAGACTAAAAAAAAATCCTCAAAAAGCTAGACAGATTCCTCATTGCTCCACCCTCTTTCCAGTTCTCTATATAGAAAACAAAGAGACTGGATATTTCAACAGAAAACCCCTTAAATGATAAAGGATCCAAACCAGTCCAGGTTGTCAGGTTGAGAGCTTGAAGGGGGACTTAAAATAAGGTAGGCTTTGTTCAAGTAAACATTTAATAAAAATTAAAAATAGAACACAGAAATCTGTTACAGGTAGTGCTTTAGAAAGAGGAATTTATCAAATTCCTTTCTACAGAATTAAATAAGGAAGTGATGATGATAAATTGACATGAATGACCCACATGAGTAGAGCGTGCACTTTGAGGTGATTTTCCACTAGCTTTTATGGAATTGTACTGAGCCAACTGCAGTCTCTCTAAGCCAGTTCCTTTTGTGGTTCAGTGAAATTTATCTGGGAGATAGCTGGCCAAGGTTTTTAATTGAATCTGTCATTTGGTCTCATTAGCACTAAGCTCCAGTCAAGTGAACCACAAATTCTATCAATTTGCACCTGTGTGGCACTTTTTGGTGTTTCCAAGGTTTTGTTTTATTTTTTTCATCTGTGCGTGTTCATCTCCCTAAATTGAAAAAAATCCACATTTATTAAAAATCTTCTATGCTAGGTGCCACAATGGATAGAATGCTGGATCTGGAGTCAGGAAGACTCATCTTTGTGAATTTGAATTCGGCCTTGGACCCTTATTAGCTGTGTGACCCTGGGCAAATCACTTAACCCTGTTTGCTTCCGTTTTCTCCTCTGTAAAATGAGCTGGAGAAGGAAATAGCAAATCATTCTAATATCTTTGCCAAGAAATGGAGTCACAAAGATTTAGACATGACTGAAAAACAACCCAAGAACATATAAAATGCATTCCATTAGGCACTGATGATATAAAGACCTCCTCAAATAAACAAACCAGTGCATGCCCACAAGGAGATCACATTCTGCTAGGGGGATAAAACACAAGCACAAATAAACAAGTTGTACTACAAAGTAATTCAGGAAGCAGAAGACATTTATGGTGGGGAAGAGAGGGAGAAACGTGCCAGGAAAGCCCTTGTTTAGGAGATTGATCCTGAGCAGTGAAGGAAGTGAGGGATTCTAAGATTTTGAGGAAAGGGAACCAGTACAGGCTGAATATGGGAGACAAGTATCCTGAGCAAAGAAATGAAGGTAAAAAATGAAATACTGGGTACAGGCAGCAACTCCTAAATGTGTTGGATGGAAATATCCTGTGCATGAAGGGGGGATGGTATCAAATAAGGAGGAAAGTCATTAGGAATCAGATTGTAAGGCTTTTATTGCTAGGCTAAAGATTATTCTAGAGGTAATAGGGAGCCATTGAAGGGTAAGGGCTACACTATGTAGATCTGTGTTTTGCCATATCAACTTGGTAGTGATACAGTAGATGGATTGGAAGGAGGAAAAGCTTAGAAATAGAGAGCCCAGCTATAGAGGGCTCTTGCAACACCTTTAGACAAGATATGATCAGGGCTTGAACTAAGTTAGCAGTCACATAAGGGTAGAGAAGAGGGCATAAATATAGATGAGATAGAAGTAGAATTGATAAGACTTTATGACAGATCTGATAATGGGAGCCATGTTTCCATAGGATCAGTGATGGCAGTGCTAGGGGTGTTCTCTTTGGAGTAATAGAGAGGTTTGGGGAAAGAGGTGGATTTTGTGTGAAATATAATGAGTTCTGTTTTGGACGGTGAGTTTGAGTTGCCTGAGACTTCTAGGTAAATATGTCCAATGCTCCAGTAGTCCTATGTTAATGAAGGAATAGAGGTGAGGAGGGAAATTAGGGCTGTCTATATAGACTTGGGAATTACCTGGATAGGGCTGATAATTGAGCCTTGAGGAGCTAGTAAGATCATCCACAGAGAGAATGTAGACAGAAGAGAGCCCAAGACAAAGCCTTGAGGCCATTCCCATGCTTAATGGATAGGATCAGGAATCAGTAATCTAGTAAAGGAGACAGAGATGGGATGGTCAGAAATAAAGGAGGAGGATGAAAGAGAAAGCAATGCCTTGTAAACCAAGGGAGGAGAAAATATCCAGAAGGGAATCATTCATGTTATGTAAAGCTGCAGAAGAGTTTAAGTAGAAATGAAGACTGAGGAAAAGTCAATGGATTTAGCAGTTGTGATGGTTGTTAACTTCAGAGAGAGCATCTTCAGCTGAATGGTGAGTCTGGAAGCCACCTTATGAGGAGTGGGGATGTGAATGAGAGGTGCTCCTTCTGCACGACACAAGGAATAAGGATATGATTTCCTTAGGGCAGGAACTTAAATTGATTTTATCTCTCCCCCAGAAATCTAATGTAATACATTGTGCCCAGCTAATAATGTGGTTACCTTGCTATTTGACAGTTAAACCAAGTGAGTATAGCCTGGAAGGGGTGCCAAGACCCTGTTTTGTTTGGTAAAGTAAATTTGGAGCCTTTCACCCATCAGCTTAACCCATGCTAAGGCTTTTAGACTAACTTATTAGATGGCCTTCAGGAGCTGCTGTGGCATACAAGTTCATCATCTTGTGGACTTCCTAATAAGGAGCTTCTCCCATCTTAAGCTAGTTCTCAGACAGCAGATATGGTCAACCACAAGCCCAAATTTGATATTTTTCATCTTTGTAGGTGCTTCCAGAGCTCACATTCTGCTCCTGTGGTCTTTGAGTCCATGGTTCACCAGAGACCCTGATGCAACACTGGGCTAGTGATTCAGTAGAAGGCAGGGCAAGTGTCTCATCCTGAATTCAGGGAGAACAGTTGGAACAAGAGATCAGGATCCCTGGTAAGAAGACTCTGCAACAGGGACAGGATACTTACCAGGAGCAAGGCCCCAGATATTGAACCTACTTTTCTGCCTCATTCTTACAGCTTTACATGGTTCTGTGGAATCAAATGATTCTTTATGTGCTTCTTCCTACCTCCTCCTACCTTGTGGAGGTAGGAGCAAGCTAAGCATCGGTAATTAGGAGTGTATAACTGAGAAGTGGGCAGAAAATTGCAGGGACCTCTCACTGGCAAATTATGATGTATTACTTCTCAAGGCAAGCTTTTCAGTGTAGCAGAATCTGTACTACCTTTGCATTAAACGTGAAGCTATAATAAAAAAAAGAGGCATCATCCATTAAAATGCCTTCACTTTTTTCATTTGTCAAGTGAAGCTTTTTTTAATGCCAGCATTGTCAACTTATATATATAACATGAATATTGCTTTTTTGGCCATATTAGTTTTTCAAATAAATTGCCTTTATAGAAACAATTACTTAGCATTAAAAAACAACACCACCTTGGGTCAAAAACTAGGAATGTCTGGATCATACTGTAGGGATTATAGATCTTTAAAACTAGAAATAGAAGTGAATTTAGGTTGGAGCCAAGATGGCGGAGTAGAAAGACGCACATACACATAGCTCCGAACCCACAACCCACAGAACGGCTAGAGGCTATGGAATATTGGAGCGAGGGAGATTTCTGTTCCGGAGAGACCTGCAAACCTCTTGCGGGGGGTCCTTTGTGCTGCGGACTGGGCGCCGGGACTGGGAGCTGAGTGCAGCCCTGCAGCGGCCGCGACACCGTGAGGAAAAGATCCGAGCGGGCTACGGGGATGGGATCTCCAACGGCCACGCGGGTCCCTCCACCCACAGAAGGACCTGCAAACCTCTCACAAAAGGTCCGTCATGCTGCAGACGCGGAGCCCAGCCCGGACCTGCGGCGGCCGCAGCTCCAAGAGGTACAGATCCGAGCAGGCTTCAGGGACGGGATCTCCAGCGGCGGCACAAGCCCCTCCACCCACAGGTGACGGGGGTTGGTGAGAGAGTCTCTTTGACGGGTCGAGAGGGGAGTGGGGTGCCCCCATGGCTCGGGCCCCCCCCCGGGAGATAGAAGCTGAGAGGCGGTTGCAGACAGGGGCTCCCCAAGCGGGCAGGAGCCTGGATCCATTGTGGAAGGTCTGTACATAAACCCCCTGAGGGAACTGAGCCTGAGAGGCGGCCCTGCCCCGACCTGACCATCTGAACTTAATTCTCACACTGAATAGCAGCCCTGCCCCCGCCAAAAGCCCTAAAGCGGGAAGCAGCATTTGAATCCCAGTCCCCAAACGCTGGCTGGGAGGACCAGGAGGCGAGGTGGGTGTGAGGAGAATATTCAGAGGTCAAGTCACTGGCTGGGGAGAATGCCCAGAAAAGGGAAAAGAAATAAAACTATTGATGGCTACTTTCTTGGAGAACAGACATTTCCTCCCTTCCTTTCTAATGAGGAAGAACAATGCTTACCATCAGACAAAGACACAGAAATCAAGGATTCTGTGTCCCAGCCCACCCAATGGGCTCAGGCCATGGAAGAGCTCAAAAAGAATTTTGAAAATCAAGTTAGAGAGGTGGAGGAAAAACTGGGAAGAGAAATGAGAGGGATGAAAGAGAAGCATGAAAAGCAGATCAGCTCCCTGCTAAAGGAGAACCAAAAAAATGTTGAAGAAATTAACACCTTGAAAACTAGCCTAACTCAATTGGCAAAAGAGGTTCAAAAAGCCAATGAGGAGAAGAATGCTTTCAAAAGCAGAATTAGCCAAATGGAAAAGGAGATTCAAAAGCTCACTGAAGAAAATAGTTCTTTCAAAACTAGAATGGCACAGATGGACGCTAAGGACTTTATGAGAAAGACAGATATCACGGAACATAGTGAGAAGATTGGAAAAATGGAAGATAATGTGAAATATCTTATTGGAAAAACAACTGACCTGGAAAATAGATTCAGGAGAGACAATGTAAAAATTCTGGGACTACCTGAAAACCATGATCAAAAGAAGAGCCTAGACATCATCTTCCATGAAATTATCAAGGAAAACTGCCCTCAGATTCTAGAACCAGAGGGCAAAATAAATATTCAAGGAATCCACAGAACACCGCATGAAAGAGATCCAAAAAGAGAAACTCCTAGGAACATTGTGGCCAAATTCCAGAATTCCCAGGTGAAAGAGAAAATATTGCAAGCAGCTAGAAAGAAACAATTCAAGTATTGTGGAAATACAATCAGGATAACACAAGATCTAGCACCCCTCTACATTAAGGGATCGAAGGGAATGGAATAGGATATTCCAGAAGTCAAAGGAACTAGGACTAAAACCAAGAATCACCTACCCAGCAAAACTGAGTATAATACTTCAGGAGAAAAAATGGTCTTTCAATGAAATGGAGGATTTTCACATTTTCTTGATGAAAAGACCAGAGCTGAAAAGAAAATTTGACTTTCAAACACAAGAATGAAGAGAACCATGAAAAGGTGAACAGCAAAGAGAAGTCATAAGGGACTTACTAAAGTTGAACTGTTTACATTCCTAGATGGAAAGACAATATTTGTAACTCTTGAAACATTTCAGTATCTGGGTACTGGGTGGGAGTACATACACACGCATGCACACACGCACACATACATAGAGACAGAGTGCACAGAGTGAATTGAAGAGGATGGGATCATATCTTAAAAAAAAAAATGAAATCAAGCAGTGAGAGAGAAATATTGGGAGGAGAAAGGGAGAAATTGAATGGGGCAAATTATCTCTCATAAAAGAGGCAAGCAAAAGACTTATTAGTGGAGGGATAAAGAGGGGAGGCGAGAGAAAATCATGAGGTCTACTCTCATCACATTCCACTAAAGGAAAGAACAAAACGCACACTCATTTTGATAGGAAAACCTATCTCACAATACAAGAGAGTGGGGGACAAGGGCACAAGCAGGGTGGGGGGGAGGATAGAGGAGAGGGCATGGGGAGGAGAATGCAATCCGAGGTCGACACTCATGGGGAGGGAAAGGATCATAAGAGAATAGAAGTAGTGGGGGACAGGATAGGATGGAGGGAAATATAGTTAGTCCTATACAACACAACTATTATGGAAATCATTTGCAAAACTACACAGATTTGGCCTATATTGAATTGCTTGTCCTCCAAAGGGAAGGGGTGAAGAGGGAGGGAGCTAAAGAAGTTGGAACTCAAAGTGTTAGGATCAACTGTAATGTTCTTACCACTAGGAAATAAGAAATATAGGTTAAGGGGTAAAGAAAGCTATCTGGCCCTACAGGACAAAAGAGAAGACGGAGACAAGGGCAGAGAGGGATGATAGAAGAGAGAGCAGATTGATCACAGGGGCAATTAGAATGCTTGGGTTTGGGGGGGGAGGGGGGAAAAGGGGAGAAAATTTGTAACCCAAAACTTTGTGAAAATAAATGTTAAAAGTTAAATAAAAAAAATAAAAAAGAAGTGAATTTAGAGGTAATTTATGAATTACCTCTAAGGAATTAATTCTAAGCCCTTCATTTTACAAATGAAGAAACTGAGACCAGAGAGGACACTTGAATTGCCCAAGGTCATACAAGTGGAATAGCTGTATTCTAAGTCAGGTTCTTTTACTATAAATCTGGCATGATTTCCAGCGTATCATGCAGGGAAGAATGTTGATTTCCTGCAAAAGACAAAAACACAGTAAAATTAAAGGCGTAGCAGCAGAAAGGGGAAAAAAGGTCATGCCTAAAATTATCTAGTTTTCTAGATTTTAAAAAAATATTTATATTGATAGGTTTTTGAAAAAGAAATATTGCTATCATATCCCAGTGGTTCTTCCCTTCTGCAAAAAACTCTCCTTTGAAACAAATAAATTGTCAATGAAAAGAAGTTAACATTGGGCATGTATGAAAAAGCATGCCTCATTCCTCACCTGTAGTCTCCCATCTCTCCACCAGGAGATGTCTTTTGAAGGCTTTGACTCCAGTGTACCAGGTCCAGGAAGCTAACGATTCTCTAATCAAAGAGTTTATAAAAGCAGTTTCTACGTTATAGTAAAACCTCTGTCAACAGCATTGTTGGGCAATAAGCAGTTTCATTTAAGCATTGAGTTTAAAAAAAACATAAATGAACCATTTTTTAGAAATCTTCCTGAAAGAATAATAACAGGTAATAAGAACAGGAGGCAGAGGAAGAGGAGGAGGAAGGAGAAGGAGGAAGGAGGAACAAGAGGAGAAGGAAGAAGGAGGAGAAGGGGGAGGAGGAAAAGGAGAAGGAGCAGAAGAATTTATTTAGAGCTTTAAATGAAACAAAGCTCTTTACACTTAACCATCTCATTCAATTCTCGTGATAACCCTGGGACCTACTGTTATTATCCCCATTTTACAGATAAAGCAGCTGAAAAAGAGTGAGGTTGTGTTCCCAGAGTCGTGCGTTTAGTAAGTGTCTGAGCATGCGTTTGAATTCAGGTTTTCCTGACTCCAGACCCAGTACTCTTTCTATGGCTCCACCTAACTGCCAAAATTAACTCCTTCTCTCCAGAGAACATATATTAACTTTTTTCTTGTTGATGCAAAGTCATTATTATATACCACACATTTTACAGTGAGATCCTCAAAGATTACGTAAGCTGTTTGTCCCCCAAATTGCCACACTTTTAAAGTCTTTGGGCTTCCTGTGAAATGTTTGCTATCTTACCACCAAACAGTGCTACTATAAATATTTTAGCATATGGGAATGGAAAGGGAATAAGCAATGATTAATTGCTAATCTACTATGTGCTAAGCACTGGGCATTTTACAAGGTTTATCTCACTCGATCCTCACAGCAGTGCCGGTGGTAGGTGTATTATTCTCCTCATTTTATAGCTAAGATAACTGCAGCAGAGACAGAGATAACAGAGACAAAGGAGATGAAGATATAGATGCGTGTCTGTTCGTCTCTAAACCTGCATAAACAACCAGTTGTTGGATGGCTCCGCATGGATGCCCTCTTGTATATGTACATACGTATGTATATGTCTATCATATACAGTCATATAGATATACATATACATTCTCTGTGAAGGCTCACCAACAGGGTCACATGGCTGGAAAGTATCTGAGGCTGTATTTGAACTCAGGTCTCCCTGACTCCAGGCTTAGTATTCTATTTACTGTGTTACTTAGTTTTCTTCCTTTGATTTCCTTGGAAGCTCATACTGGGTAGTGGTTAAAAGAAAGGTTTTAAGATTCTAAGTCAAAAGAAGGGAATACATTCCAGGTATCGCGACAGACTGCCACGGCACAGAGGCTGGAGTTTAAATAGTGAATTCAGGGTAAAGCAAATAGGCCAGTTTGACTAGGATGTAGAGTATATAAAGGAGAATTACATTAAGTATGAAAAGGTCAAAATCATAGCTTGGAAGACTTTCAGCGCCATGAGCAAGAGACTATATTTTATGGCAGAGACAATAAGGAGCCACTAAAGGTTCTTGAACCAAAGGATAGCATGTTCAGACGTGTGCTTTAAGACAATTAATTTGGCAGCTGGATGAATGGTAGGGCAGAGGGGAAAGTCAATGGAGTCTGGGAAACCAATTAAGAGACTATTAGAATATTCTAGTTGATAATTGATGACAGCTTAATGAAGAGACTGGCAGGTAGGCAGGAAATGTGAAGGTATGATCAATACACTTGGCAATTGATTGGATGTAGGTGGTGTGAGAAAAAAGAATCAATCAATATTTTTTATATACCTGTTATATGGCCGACACTGTACTAAGCACTGGGAATTTAAAAAAACAAAACAAAACAAAAGATAGTCTCTGCCCTCAAAGAAGTTCACAATCTAATGGAAGGGTCAGCTAGGTGTTATACCTAGTGGATAGAGCACTGGGCCCAGAGTAAGGGAGACCTGAGTTCCAATCCAGACTTAGACACATACTACCTGTGTCATCTTAGACTTTAAGCTCTGTTTGCCTTAGTTTCCTTGTCTATAAAATGGAGATAAATAGCACCTACCTCCTAGGGTTGAAAAAAGATCCAACGAGGCAATAATTGTAAAGAACAGTGCCTGGCACACAGTAAGTGCAATATAATCGTTAACTAGTATCAGCAGTTTTTAAGAAGGAAGAGTTAAAAATGGCTCCAAGGCTGTGAACTGGTGACTGAGTATGGTGGTGCTTTCACCAAAATCGAGAAGTGTGAAAGAGAGGAAGAAGGGAAGAGACAAAGGGAAGGAAGAGGAGGAGAGGGAGGAGGGAGGGAGGGAGGGAAGGAGGGAGAGAGAGAGAGAGAGGCAGACTAATGAGAATAATGACGAGGGAGATCTATATCCTAAGACAGAAGTTAATAGAGAAAAGAAGAGAAGAGGGTTCATGGCAAAGAACTGGTATACTCATGTTCAGGGAGCATCAGTGATGCTTCAGCAAAGGGAACTGGACAGAAGCCAGAACAGGGCATGGCAGGTGTTGTTTCTCTTTCACCCTTGCATCCCAGAAGCTAGCCTGCTGTCTTAATGAGGCAAAGAGTGGAATGACCTACTATTGCCATTGTAAATTCCCATACTTCATTAGTGCCACATTACAGTATTATCTTCATTTTATGGCTGAACATCTCAAGAGGAAAGTAGAGAAATTTGAGAAAGATACAGTGATCAAAAAAACTAGATATTTGGTTTGGGGTTTGGAATTTGTTTTTGAAACCTGGGGGGAAAAGATTGATGGGGGGACTTTGTAGCCTCCTGAGTATACAGAGGCTAGCACCCATCACTTTGCTGTGTTCAGAACTAAAATTAACCTAAACTTCATGAGGGGTTTTGAGTTTAGGGAGGTTAGTTTCTGATAGTGTGGGTTGTTTTCATGGGAATGACTTACTAAGAATTCTTGAACATCCTTCTCTTGAAATTTTTAAAATCATTCTGAGTGTACAGGGATGGCCTCACAGAATCACAGATTCATACTTGAATACATTCTTCAGGATCACGCCGCCAAACACCCTGATTTTTATAAATGAGCAAACTGAGATGTAGAAAGATTAAGGGACATACCTAAGGTCACACAGCTACCCAGAAATAAAGCAGAGACTAAACTCCAGATTGCCTGACAATTAAATAGAATGTTTTGGGAGCTGTTCTTTGCTCTTTAGTCTGGATTAGTCTACCCCAGATAGGGTTAGGGAATAGATTAGGAAAAATTGACTTAATTCAGAGGGATTTTTAGCCTTATGTTTGTTTTTGAAAATCCCATGATCTCTGTTCCCTTCCTGATATTCTAACCTTTAAAAAAATCTTAGGAGAGAAGATAGTAGTCTCATGACTCACGATGGAGTTGAGAATCAATTTGGGATTCATTTTCCCTAGATGCACTTAAAAAGTGTAAAGTTTTAGCCACAAATATAATACTACTAAAATCAATGAATAAATTGTATTCAACTAGAAGATAGTGGCATCTGAGTGGCCTAGTGGATAGAGTGCCGGACTCAGGAAAACTTGAATTTGAATCCCACCTCAGACAGTTAATAGTGGGGTGAACCTAGGCAAGTGACAGCCTCTCAGCCTTAGTTTTCTCATCATTAAAATGAAGGTAATAATAGCACCTAGCTCTCAGGGCTGTTGGGAGGATCCTATCAAATGAGATGTTATCTGTAAAGTGCTTTACAAATCTCAAAGTAATATATGTGTGTATTAACTTCTATTATTATTGTTAGCACTTGAATTAAATGTCTCAGTGTAGAAACTCTTGTTGCTATTGTGGTATAATTATTCATGCTAGAACCCAGTTTCCCTACTTGTCCAGATGACTGATTTTTCCTCTTGTAGGGAAAGCAAGACAAAAGATCCTTAAGTCTTATTTTTAATATAATGTTCTTCATGATCTTCTGTTAAATATTTTCAAATTGAAGCCACCATTCCTGTTTGCATGATGACATAATTAACATGGATCAATGTGCCTCTCTCTAAACAGGGACAAGTGATCCATATGTGAAGTTTAAAATTGGAGGAAAAGAAGTTTTTAGAAGTAAAATAATACACAAGAATCTCAATCCTGTATGGGAGGAAAAAGCTTGCATTCTTATTGATCACCCTAGAGAGCCTCTGTATATAAAGGTGAGCTACTTTTTTCTTTCATCATAATGGAAGCTGACCTAGAGATGTTTGCTTATTAAAGCTGTCTTCTCTGGCTAAAGTGAGTTTTCACTAGAGAAAGTTCTCTGTACCATGAGTACCTTCTTGCCTACTGTTTTTTGTTGTTCATCCTTCATTTGTAAAGAAAATCAGTGACATCATGAAGATGATGCCTTGGCTTGCCCATTTATTGGATTCAAGTGAGGCAGAGCTCATAAAGTCATTCATCTCACTGTCTTCTCCAGTCATCGGTCATCAGTAGTGAGACAAAAAATACCTGGTGATAACCCAGGTGATCTTGGCCTTTCTAAATTATGGTTTTTCCCAGGTCTCAGTTTGTCTGAGGCTATGCCCATTCAATGACAAGGGTTAGGTGAGAATTGAGACAAAAGATGGCCCAATCTACTTTCACAAAAATATCATTCTGGGATGGGATGGCCCTTATCTGCCCAGAGCAGAAAACAATTGCTATTTACACTCGCTCCAAACAATCAAAAGCTAGACAATGAGCCACAGAGGCTTAGACTGGGGATATTATTGACTTGCCTACTGTTTATGAGTTTTTGAAAGAATGTGGAAGGGTAGAAGAATTTTGGTACATTCTTATCCAAAAATTGAAATCAATTAGAGAGGGTAAGATTGGATTGGATTGAATTGGATTATTCTGTGGTCAAGTCCTCCAGTCATACAGGACTGTGCGCTATATCAATTGAACAAATGTTTATTACATGTTCAAGGCAGAAGATGCAAAAATTAAAAACAATACAGTCTCTGTCATCAGAATGCTTACAATCTCAGGGGGGTTGGGGAAGAAGGAGAATCATAGAGAAGGAACTCTGATACACTTAGAATATTATAGAGGCAGAGAGTAACGGGTAGCAGGAGGAAGAACCCCTTTGGGGCTTCTTTTCTCCTTTTTCTCTATATGGAGGACAGACCAGAATGCAGAAGGGATCTGGGTCTTAGTCCCACATGAGAGTGGTTCTCCAGGGAAGTGAATGTAATCTTATGCCCACTAGTCCCAAATCTAGAAAGAGGAGAGAGAGAGAAGCCCATTCCCTCTTAGACTGATAGAAGCTGTGAAGTGGAAAACCAGGTGGACAAGTGGTTTATTAGTGCTTGTCCCTCATTCTCCAAGAAAATCAGTGACATCAGAAAGATGATGCTTCGACTTGCACATTAATTGGATTTAAGTGAGGCAGGGTTGCACAAAGACACCAGCCTCACTCTCTCCTCCAGAGTTATTGGAGTGCATTAGTAAGACGTAGGTCAAGACAACTAGAGATGGCCCCCAGTCGAGTGGTAAAAATTTAGCAACACTAGCTTCCTTGGTAGAAAGAGGCATTTTTTCAGTAGTATGATCAGAGATATGGTCTTCTAGGATTAGCAGGAGAATATTCTGGGTAGCACCATCTTTGAGAGTTGGCTGTTTAATGACTCCAAATTCAAGAGTTCAGGGAAATAGCCTTTTACCTAGCAAAAAAGAATTCCTGTGCAATGTCAGCCTCTTAGGGGAGAGAAGATTATTATGTGCATGACTCTTGAAGGTGAAAGAGTAAAAGGAAGTCCAAGATTTAATAGAGAAGAGCAAATGACTTGAATTTCACCCTCTTCTTTAACCTGCCTAAAAATCTGGAACTTATACTGAGTGTTTGCTTACTGAGTGTCTGGACTTTGATGCCTGTAGGCTGAAAGTCAGCTTAAGACTTTCCTTGCTCACAAATGTGCCAAAGCCTTTGTCCAGAGTTCAACTCTGCCAGCAGACTTCTAACAACGAATCAGCTTGATGTAGACATCAAGTCACTTAGTGTGACCAGGTGCAGATGAAGGGAAAGCAAAGAATACTCAATAGTACACAGAATCTATTTTCAAGATCTCTAATTAGAAACAGACTATATTTTTGGATCCATAAATCACCTACAGGTTTCTAAGTAGAATCATTGTTGACCATTACTGCTGATGGAAAATCCAGGAGCCGTTTATGATCCAGTGTTTTTAGTTGACATTTGCCCATCTGTGGGACTGTGGGCTTTGACAGTAAGAACACATTTCTGCTGCCCCATTCTTTTATATACTTCAGTCAAAAGTACTACATCAATGCAAGAAGAGGAAGGGAAAAGGGATACTAGCTATGAGATTGTGGTTAATTATCAGTTAAAAGAATGTTGAAGTATAACATTATTGAAATTGAAGCATAATGTTATTGAATTATGAAAAAGACATTTAGTTTATGAAGATTTCCTCCTCCCCACCCTTTCTGATGAATCAACAGTCCCTTACCCTCCCCACTTACATCTAATTACATAGCTAAATGGAACAGCTATTTGCAGAGGAACTCATGACATCGTTTGAGCCAAAAAAGAGAGAGTTGCTTTTTTCTTCCAATAGATGTAAAGGGTTATAACTTCCACCATCCTTTTTCTTTGTATCCTTTCATTATACTTTTATTAGAGTTATTTTATTTATATAAATGTGAGATGCACAAATTTAGAGATATCTTTACTAAATGTTCATATGCCCCTGACATATGGTCAAACTCATATTGGTCTGATCAGCCACAGTCGGACACACTGTACCTTGACTCCAACGTAGTGATGTCCTTTTGGTCCCCTTCCAGAAAAAAAGGACAGCAACCACACAAGCAACTATTAGAATTATTTGATTACCAAATAACGTATTTTATATACATGCCCCTTATAATTTGCAAACTTCATGAGATCAAGGAACCATACCCTATTTTTCAGTCAGATTTCTCTTAATTCCTAGGCACAGAACCCTAAACATAAACAGATATTGGATAAATGAAATTGCTTTTTTCTGTTCCTGCAGTAGAGGGGAAAAGCAGAAGCAAAGCCTCCAGCTGGAATGCCCTTATTTTGGTTTCATGTCTCAAGCACTTTCATCGTTACCCTTTTTGTTCATATCATCAGATCCTATTTTGGTTTTTCTTCTGTGTCATGAATATTCACTCACTGCCAAGTCCTGCTGGTATTTCTACCATAACACCTCATGACTCCATCCCTTCCTCTCACCACCACAGCCAGATTTAAGGACTCATTTTACATAATAATCCAATCTCCAGTCTAGGTCTTTGGCATTTTTTCCTTTCTATCTGCCTTCTCTACTGCCACTAGTAGCTTACTAAATATTCTTATGACTACACCACTCCCCTCCTCAGAACCTTGCAGCGGTTTTCCATTTCTCAATATTCTCAATCAAAAAAATCATTGTTCAGTCACTTTCATCAGTCTGAAACCACCTCCTGCATATTGCCTGCCACCATTCTGCAGACGTTTTTCACTTTAGATCAATAAACCTTTCTTTTCTTCATCTCTGTTTCCCTCCTCCTGACTTCTGGACTCTGTGCAACCAAGACTACATACCTAAAAAGCAACCTATTTCCTAGACCTGCATCGATTTAATTTTTGTCTATGATTTTCTGGCTAGATTTAATTGTATAGCCAAAGAGAAAGTCAAATTATATTTTAATAGTTCTTTTGATATATATTAAGTGTAATTATTACAGCACAGTTGTTCTCCCTCCCTGAAGAGATCAGAAATGAATTCATAGTCTTAAAGCACAGCAGGGAAGATCTAAAGTCTTCTAAGTTCACAGAAATTCACAATATTTACTTGTAGAATCTTAGAGTCGAAAGGGCCCTCAGACATCATCAGGTCTATTTTCTCTCTGGGTTATGAATGTTGCCTGAAATGTAAGAGATCATGAAATCAATTCTGAAGACCTTTAGGAAGACTATGAATACCTATTTCTGGAGTGCTTTAAGCAGGTATGGGCTGGAGAAGAGCAGTGAAGCATAATTGGGAAGTTTCCATCAAATTCTTAGATTTCATTAGGAATTGATTATTCTGTTGGCATTATGTTATATTACATGATATCTTCTGGCTATATATTAACTCCTTATATATTAAAATGCACAATTCCAATAGAAAATAACATTTAGAGAGCATTTTTAAGTATTTTAAAGGACAGCTGTCACAAGCCCTGCAAGAGTGAGCATTAGCAGAAAGCTTACTCCAAGGAGCCCAAGTACAACTTGGCTGCCCACCAGCAAACACCAAGGTCAGCCCTCATCAGTCACACAATGTCAGTCTCAGGTGACAAAAAGTAGTATCAGGAACTGAGGCTAGATGTGGGCAACTTCTTCAGGGGCTCCAAGGGTTGTACCCAAAAAACTAGTATTATTGATCTAATCTATGATGAATCCATCCATACGCATGTCCAGAACCAAGAGACTGCTGTAGGACTACATCGTACTCATTGCTAGAATTCCACTCCATCAGCAGTAGCAGTTTCATTCTGCCCTGCTCTATCTCTGGGCAGGGAGAAAGGAGCAAAACAGACTCTTTGGAGGAAAAATTTTGCATAAGAAAGAAGATCCAGAAGAAATCCAGAAGACAAGTGGAAAAATGGCAAGATGAGCCATTCTTCTGGAAGAGTGCTTTCAGCAAGGCAGACCACTCCTGTGTATTTCCTCATGGCCAGGCCATTGTGGCTGAACAGATGGCTACATCCTGGAGACAGAGGAACTGTAGTTCTACTTTTAAAAGATTAAAGCCTAAAAGGGCAAATAAATCCTGACTCTGAGATCCACTCATGGAATAAATTCCAAAATGGGAAGAAAGAAAAAAGTGGCCAAAATACCTTTTCTGGAATCTCTCATCCACTGCACCACCTCGCTGCCACTATTGTCAGACAATAAACAGTTTCATTTGAGCATTGAGTTTTGAAAAAAAAACCAAAACAACAAATTAACCATTCTGCAGAAGTCTTCCTAAAATGAAAGTAGCAATAATAATAATGGTAATAAGAATAAGAAGTTGCATTTCTATAGTACTTTAAGATTTACAAAGCTCTTTCCAAATATTATCTCATTTGATCCTCATAACAGCCCTTGAAAGTCAGTGTTATCATTATCCTTGGGTTCAGGAAACTGAAGCAAATGTAATGTTAATGTTGGAGTTTGGATTTGAACTGTGCTACCTAGCTGCCACACACACACACACACACACACACACACACACACACACACACGTGTGTGTTTGTATTTGTTGTTTTCATATTAGAACCTTTGTTTCACATAGCAAAGAAGATATAAGATATTTTCCCCTATTCCATATTATTATTACCATTAATATCAATAGTAATGATGATATACATACAGCTCTTTGCAGTTTACAAAATGTTTTCCCCCCAGTAATGCTGAGTTAAGCAAAAGTTAGTTTCCATTTTATAGAAGAAGAATCTGAGACAAATAATGCAATGGCTTCTTACATTTTATTTTGAATTCTGAAAAGAAAATAAGGTTTTAGCCGATAAGCTAGTTGCATTAACTTCATTTTTTAAATACTTAAGTGGTGAATGAAATAAATTTAAGCTTTTAGAAGATAGAAAAATTAATATTTTCTTATATTCTTTATGGTATTCTATATTTTCCAAAATTCTTGCCTAGTTTTTATTTGATATTCACAGTATTTCCCTGAGTTTAGTAAGGTGTGTGTTTTGGATGCAATCTCTGGCTTTAATTGGGGGGGAGAGAGTTCCCTAAGTGTGTATGCTAACTTTTATTTTTCTGTGTCTAAGCATAGAAAGGCACAATCTAAATATGATCCATTGGTGACTGTGACACTTTCAAATACTAGAATTACCTGAAAATTGAAGCGTTTTCATTTTCTTTCCCTATTCTCAATGGAATGCTTGATTTTGATGTCTTGCACATGTTTTCTATGATAGGAAGCTAATCTTGCCTGGAAAATATCTTAGTAAGTATTGGAGCCTGTAGTGACAGGTGATATGAAAATGTGCCAGTGGCTCGAAATGTGTGACTCTAAAGAATGCCCTTCACACCTATAGTTAAAGGAAATTGAGGTCCATATCTACTTATACCACGATCTCTAAAGCATCAAGGGAAAACAAAATCCAGTTTTGAACCAAGGTTATAAAATCACATGAAAGTCTACAAAGCTATAATACTTCCAGTTTAAAAAAAATCGATAGTTCATTTAAAAAAAAAAAGCTGGAGCTGTCATTTCTATGTACTGTGCACATAATAAATATTTATGTTCAATTTAATTAGTTTGAAACAACATAACTTTGAATTTTGCATGTGTTAGTTGAAAAGGGCATTGTTCCTATTTCTGTGGCTTGCTTTTTCCTGTGGGGTTGTAGGCAGGGCAGAGTAGGAAACAGAGACTGGAAGAGGAATTGTAATAAGGTTGCAATAGATGTAGTGGGTTACAATGTAACACTTAAGATGAGACAAGAGCCTTGGAACCCTCTTTGAATCTATGATGCTGCTCTGGCTCGATGCTTAAATAATGTGTTGTGTTCAGCTCTGATAAAGAAGAACATCAATTTCAGACGCTGTTGAAATGAATCGAAATTCTAAATTGGCCCTTCATTGCCATTATCATTCAAAGGTCCCAAATCAGCACCCAGAGTCACAGTGGAAGAGGAAAAAGTGGTATGGGGGTAGGGAGGAATGGGCATATAGTTATATACACCCCTGCTTTTTGGGAGCCAGTTCTCTGTCAAGAATTAGAGATCCACCAGCTTTTAAATTAAAATAGAGGGTGCTCACAGAACGCCTCTCTACCTAGGGCCTTCCCATTGTTAGCAAACTTGTTGTTTTAACACACTTGGAAAATTCTTTGACACAGGGTAATAATACCTTGAGTTTGAAACTGTACCAGGTTATAATCAAAAGCGCAAAAGATTGATTTATTTTATTTGTGTTTTGTTAAATGGTCCCGTATTGTTCCCTGTCTCAATGATAATATCTAAGCAGACTCTCCTCAAAAGAATGTTTTAGATCAATAACTAGAAGCAGATCTCTAGTGCCAGTAGAAACGTGGTTATAATAACAAAGCCTCTTGAGCAGAAGTTCTTTTAAACCACAGGTATTTTTTGCATTCACTGTGCATTTTGCATTCTTCTGTTTCTACCATCCATCACACATGACTCTGAAGCAGTCAAGCATCTCAGCTGTTTGTCCCTGTGTTGTTAAAAGGCGAAAACTCTGTTTCTCCACTTGTTTTTCATTTATTCCTGATTTTCTGGGGACAGTTGGGAATTCGCCATCAGTGACTACTTAAACCATGAATTGTAACTAACTTCACATGTTTTTAATTTGTTCTGTGCCATTCCTTGAGCCTCAAACCAATAATGAGTATGAATAAGTATTCAAATTTTTTGTATGCTGACATATTATATGAGCTTAATTTGTTTCTCCATATTTGATGGACTGAGTCCTTCACAAAATGTATTTAATTTGATTTTTAAAATTATCATAAAATTGATGTAAAAGCAGTTTACCATCATTCTTTTGAAATTCAGTACACCCCCTATGATATCTATAGGAACTGGAAAATGGAATGATACAAATAAATTGCTTGACTCCATTACACTGACTTCCACATAGCGATTTTATCCTTGATTCCCTGTGGGGTCCTTAATTTTATTGAATGAACTCAGTATCTATTATAGAGACACATCCTGAGTTTTGTCCCTGTCGTCAGACTTCTTGATAGGATGTTCAGTCATTCTGGGGCTCATAAACTCTGCTAGTTTAAGGTGTTAACATGTTCAAATGCAAATGTGGATGCACCGGACTAGGTTCCTTCTATCAACTCCACAAGGTTGTATGGAAATGAGGTGTTGGTATTATTAATTAAAAATAAAAATGAGATGAGGCTCACATTTCTCAGTGTTTGGTACTTGTTGCCTTGAGAATTGAAGTAACTACTTAAAAAATTTATTTAGCTTTATGATATATTCCAGAGGATTTTCTTTTGCTTATGTTCCCTGGAGTGGAGTAAGGAGTTGCTGAGCCCCTAGGGGTCTTCTAAATTTCTGAAACAGGAATTTAGGAAACAGTGGGACTTTGATTTCCGATTTCTTCCCCCATTTTATCTGTTTATTGTCCTGGGGATTTCACTTATAGCTGCCTGCCCCTCTGGCTCATAATGTCTAGGTATTGAAATGAGCAAATACGTACCTTAATGAGTGATGTTAGCTTTTGGTGTTATTCTCCCCTGTAGTTTTCTCTTTATTCATGGATTCTTAAACTGGCTCTGTGAACTTTTTAAAAAAGTAATTGATAACTATATTTCAGTATAATGGGTTTTCTTTTTAATCCAAAATATTTATGCATTTAAACATTTATGCATTTAAAAGTGTTATTCTGAGAAAGGGTCCATATAAGCTTTATCATACTGCCAAAGGAGTATATAATACTAAAAAGTTTAAGAACCCCTAATATAAGTGGAGAGAAAAGAAAAAAACCTTTGAGAATGATGAAAAAGAATGATCTAGAGTTTAGAATTATTTGGGTTGACCCCATGAAGACTTCCTCCAAAATTTATTCCCTATCTTGTTACTTTTTGCCAGTGCATTAGCTTTGGCAGCTTTCTATGACACTGGAAGGCTTTTGTATATCCCTAGTGTTCTCACTGTGTTTCAATTTATAATCTTAGAAGATGTAGAAGTCTTGGTGTAAATTGATAGGTGTGGACTGAATGGTGGAATTTGTTGTATTTTCAGCATACTTTTATCTTGTAAAATTCAATGCTAAATTTGATATACTAAAATATGTATTTGTTTTATCAGATGTATCACAGGTTCTTGCAATGCATATCCAAGGCATGTTTATGTCAGTGGCTAGGAACAAATGATCAATAAGTTTTGCTTTGCTTTTTTTTTTCTTTTTTAATTATATGTGAGAAAACTAGATGGCTCTGTGGAATCATCTGGAATTAGGAAGATTAAGGTCCAGATATTACCTCAGATACTTACCAATTTTGTGACCCTGGGCAGGTCACTTGACTCAAGTGTCTGACTTGAGTTTGACTCAAGTTTCCTTATCTGTAAAATGGGAATACTAATAACATCTACTTCCCAGGGTTGTTGTGCTAATGAGATAACATTTGTAAAGTGCTTTGTAAACCTTAAAGCACTATATAAGATGTTATTATTATTATCCTTATTATTGCCTAACTTTACACAGTATAGAAATGATTGAAAAATTTGTGCTTAAATAAAATGCTTTAAACCTTTTTTAATTTAAAAAAAATCAGTCATTTCAAATGCACTAGTGAAACTTGTGATCTTCCTGCATTTCTAACCATTCCACCTCTCTCCTCTTTACTGGTTGGTTGACTTCTTTCCAATTTCTTAATATGAGTGTTACTCTCCAAAGGTCCAGCCTCTTTTTTTCTCTCTTTTAGCTTCTCTCTTGGTAATCTTATCCACTCCCATGATTTCAACTACCTTCTCTATGCAAATGATTTCCAGACCCATATTTCCAGCCGTGATCTCTCTTTTCCAAACTCAAGACTCACATATCCAACTGCCTAGAGAACATCATCATCTAGGTGTTCCACCGTCCATCTTTCCCTCTAAACTCTCTTATTCTTCTGTGTTTTCTCTTTACATCTTTACATCTGTGGCACAATTTCTCTTTATGTCTGTGGCACAATTAGTTAATTCATCTCTCATATTTTCACCTTCATCATCTTCAACTCTTGGAAATTTTTTTTACTCTTTCCTTTTACTTAAATTTTCTTTAATATTCAACGATATATTATTTTGATACTGTATCTGCTTTCATTACTAGCATAGATCACAACCATTTACCAGATTCTGCCACTATAATCTCAGTTGTTGTTGGCATTGTTTAGTTGTTTCAGTCACGTCCAACTCTTCGGGAGTTTGGGTTTTTCTTGGCAAAGATACTGGAGTGGTTTGCCATTTTCTTCTCCTATGGATTAAGGCAAATGGAGGTTAAGCTGCTTGCCCACACAGCTAGTAATTTTCTGAGGTTGGATTTGAACTCAGATCATCCTGACTCTACACCCTGTGCTCTATCCACTGAACCATCTAGTTGCCTTTTGATGCATTTGCTGTTCAGTCACTTCAGTCATGTCTGACTTTTTGTGATCCTATTTGGTGTTTTCTTGGCAAAGATGCTAGAGTGGTTGGCCATTTTCTTCTCCCACTCATTTTATAGATGAGAAACTGAGGCAAACAAGGTTAAGTAACTTGCTCAGGGTCACACAGGTAGTTAGTGTCTGAGGCCATATTTGAATTCAAGAAGATGAGTCTTCCTGACTCCAGAGCTTGTACTTTGTGTATCCCTTAGCTGTCCACTGACACATAGTAGGTACTTTATAAATGTTTATTGACTGAATGATTTGTTCGACTATTTTCTCCTCCACATATCACCACATTTCCATCCTACCACCACTGGTAGAAATAGACTGCAAATTCCCTGAGGGCGTAGATTGTATGCTTGGAGACTAATATGCAGAGACTAGTATAATGTTCTTCAGGGGCCATCATATTTAATGTTCTATTGTTTTAATGTGTGTCATCCTCTTTTAGGTTTTCTAAATTAAAAATCTCCATTATACTATAGAACAAATAGCAATTTCCTATCAAACTATAATAATTAGTACCTATATTGAGTTGCTTTTTCTGGTAATGCTGAGAGATTTGTATGGATCTCCTCATACACATCCCAACCTGTAGTAACATTGTGCATTGGTAAGATAAGTTGCTAAAATAAGGGCATTTCTTCCCTTATTCCCAAATCACTCTCTTAATGTCTGCTTTTTAGTTGCAGATAGTAAAGAAGATTTTTTAGAACTTTGTTAAAATGTGTTTTTATTTATTGGTTGTTCCGAACATTCAGAAGAATTTAGTTCATCTAAGAAATCGGGCAATAAAATAAAAGAAACGCATTCTTCTGTAGGTAAGAGACTACTTGATTAAATTTGAAACAGCAAGGGAAATAAATATTTAAAAAGTTTTATGTTCCATTCTAACTGGAAGCACATAGCTGAGGGGAGGGGAGGTAGAGAAGGGAGTGAGCCTTTATATAGCACCTACTATGTGCCAGGCACTATATAGAAAGCTAATGTTTTGCTAATATATTAGCAAAATGCTAATATCATTACTAATGTTATTTCCCTTGATCTCCATAACCACTGTGCAAGATGCTATGATTATCCCTATAATGTCTTCATTTTCCCTCAGTCGCTCTGCTTGGTTTTAACTCCATCAGACCACCCTACCAGGTACCCAAAGTTCCCCCATTTTCAGCTTCCTGTTGTGTATTGTGTTCCCTCATTATATTGCAGGTTCCTTGAGAGTAAAGATGTGTTTTTCTTGTTCTTATTAGTAGTTCCAATATATAGCACAGTGCCTGGTTCATAGTAGTTGCTTAGCACGTTTGTTGACAATTGATTGTCCCCATTTCACAGTTGAGGGAACTGAAGCAAACAGAAGTTAAATTATTTGCTTGAGATCACAAAACTATCAACTGTCTGAGACTGAATTTTAACTCAAGTCTTTCTGATTCTACATCCTGCACTATATCCACAGTGCCTCAGTTGTCTCAAGGTTCCTTGAAGAAGAGACAGGAGACAACCTGTGCCAGCCAAATCAAACCACTACTACCGTCTTTACCACCATTTTCCCATAGACCCTTATGGAGACAGCCCAGAGGCTTGGAAATAGCAATTTTTGCAGCCCACCACCCATAGCCTTCATCCTGGGAAGCAATCCCCTATGAAGATACAGACTCACAGTTGCTCCTATAGGTGTTACACAAAAAGAAAGTTGTTGCCGCAGAAGTCATTGTCTTTGTCAAATGGTTCAGTGTGAGAACCAGAAATAGTTCGACCTCATTGCCAATGGTTTTAAGAAGAGGTATCTTCATTACTGCCACACCCTAGAGACCAATAGGACTCTTCTATCTGACTTGCAGCTAATATCTTCCGTATGTTTTGTCTCGCCCATTAGAACCTGAACTTCTTGAGAGCAAAGATTTTCTTACTTTTTGATTTGCCCAGCATCTAGCACAGTGGTTGGCACTTACTGAGTTCTTAATAAATGTTTTATTCATTTACTCATATATATTGTTGCCTTAATAAATAATTTTGCCTAACAGTATAGGAAACCTTTGTTAACATGTCAAATACTACCTCTTTTTTCAGTTTTTAATGCCCACCATCTAGCCTTCATTACCCTAATTAGGTACCACTGATCACCTGTAGACACTAACAAATGGTACATAACACTAGAGAGGAATTAAAAACTTCTACCTGACACTTAATTCTTTTTTTTTTCGAAAGAACAGAATCATCACATAAATAAATTAGCAACTTTTGTCATTTACTTCCTTCACCATCACAGGATATGTTATGAAAAGTGAGCCAAAGACATAGATATAAGAACTTCTGAATTCTACTCCTGTCTTTAACACGTTGGGACTTACTGAATGATTAAAATCTATGTTAAAGTAACATAGTAGGGCTTGAGAAAGCAGTGTCTGTGAAGTGATGTGTAATTGTATTTTGAGCAAATATTTTTAACAGAAGCATTTCTGTAGCAAGGAGAAAAACAGAGGTATGTCCATGTAGCAAACCCACAGTTTCTTTTATTTTTATTTACGTTTTATTATTGTTTACCACAATCTCGAATTTTTATTCTGCCTGAAAAAAGTGCCCTCACATATAATAGTTCCATTTTCTCATATTTGTGTGTGTTTACCTCACCTTTGTCCCTGTCAGCTTAATGGATGGAACCTAAATGCACTTTAAAATATGGGAAAATTGAACTCATCTCATTTTATCCTGACATGAGCCCTATGTAGAGGGACAGCTTGCTGAATTTCATACCAGCATATTGATACATAATTATATTTTCCCATCCCCAACATCTCTACTTAAATAGAGAAGATCCATTGGAGGAAACACCATAGGAGTGTCCAGTAGAGACCAATGTTCTTCATCTTTTCGTTGCAGTGATACATTATCATTGCTTAACTGAGGAAAACTACTCATCAGAGTGTTGTACAATGTACATTTCTTTAAATGAAAGGAAAGGATTTTCTTTTGAGAATTTTGTGGCACCCTTCAAAATTACTAAATATACCTCAGATTATTTCAGAACCAGACCTATTGTGAGAGATACAGGTTACTTGCTCCTTTTTTTTTCCTAATTAGGGAGTTTTCAGCCAAAGTTTCTGCTTTGCTTCTGGAATAACATATAACAATGCATTGTGTTGCATTTTGTATTGCAGGTCTTTGATTATGACTTCGGACTCCAGGATGATTTTATGGGTTCAGCTTTTTTGGATCTCACGTTATTGGAGTTAAAAAGGTACGGTTCTGTTGCAGTCATCTCTATCACTAAAAAACTGTTAAATGGCAAAATTGTGTTTCCCCATTACACTGGTGGTTAAGAAAATGAAGCTTCTTGCTACCAACCTTTTGACAGAGAAATGACGGACACAAGATACAGAATAAGACATATTTTCATACACAGCAAATGTGGGCTCGTATGAAACTGCTTTTGCTTGACTGTGTCTATTTTTTTTACAAGGGCTTTGTTCTTTTCTTTCCATTTTTTTCCCCGCAGTGGAGGGCAAGGGGAGATTTTGATGAAGTAACAAAAAAAGAAAGAAAGAAAGGTAGATATCAGAGTGATTTTTTTTAAGTGGAGAGAAAAGAAAGCAAAAATGGATAAGCAGGATAGTCTCAGAAGCTAAAATTTGATCTCATTATATCCATAAAAGAAAAATATATGCATACACACATATGTATATATTATAGAGGCCTGTATTTTGTAAACAAGTCTCATTTTTTTTATTGTTTGGCTATGTAAATACAAATACCCAATCTAGTGATATTTAAGTTAAGAATAAAAATAAGTTTTATAAAAAGAAGTGAAACTTGGGATTTTTGCTTCAAAAGCTCATTCTTTCTACTGCTTGAGCAAAGTCCATGAAATTTTAACGTGGAAATCATTACCAGCTTCTTTTTAAAGGGTTATTATACAAGGAGTATCAGTATTTACATCTGTAAAGTACGTTGTACCTTTCAAAGTGCTTTGGACGCTTAGGACAGTCCTGGGGTTAGCAGGCATTGAAGCAGACCAGACCAGGGACCTAGGGGTTAGACAGACCCTCTGAGACAGAAGCGGGAAAGGAAGGGAAGCTGGAAAGGCTCAGCACTGAATGCAAGGGAGAAAGTCAGAGGAAGATGTGAGTAGAATGACAAGAGAATGGCAGCAAATGGTTCATTAAGAACCACTGGGTTTGGAGTCAGGAGAGTTGGGTTCAAAACCTGGTTCTGTCACTTACGACACATGGACTTATAAATCATAACTTCTCTGGGCCTCAGTTTCCTCCTCTGTAAAATGAGCAGGTTGAATTAAATGGTCTTTAAGGTTCAAGGAAGCCAGTAGTAAAGAGCAGAGTGGAATAACATGCAGGTTGTATGGCGATAGATAATAGTCAGAAGTCAGTGCGGGCAAGGTGTTGGAATGAGAGCATTTTCTCAATTGAGAATGAGCCACACAAGCTTCATTCCCAAGAGTATTAGCAAGAACAGAGCCAAATCCTGGAAGAACTGGACACCAAGACATTATAGGGTCCAGGGCTCTAAATCTAAGAACAAGGCAAGAATCTATATTATCCTTATGTAGGAGCCAGATTGGTTCCAGAGAATGGGGGAATGGCTCTACAGATGTGTTAAATGGTTCCAACCAGAGAAATGAATGTACAAAGTGATAAGCTGATCATTAATTAAGTATAGTACAATGGAAAGAATGACTGGATTGGGAGTCAGAAGGTCTGAATTAAAATCTTGGCTCTGTCACTTGTCTATATGACTTTGTAGGAATCATTTAACTTTTCTGGATCTCAGTTTCCTCATTTGTATAAAGTAGGGATTGATCTAGATAACTTCTGAGGTTTCTCTCAGATGTGAATCCTACAGAAGAACTGCCCTTCTATTAAAAAAAAAGGTTAGATAGACACAGACTTCCTGACTGTGAGGTGAACAAGACTTGAATGTGCTACCAAGAGTGATAGGATAGCACAGTCTTCTTGGGTTGGTCAACAACTATTGTTAAGCACTAACTTTCCGGGTATTCTTACAAAGACAAGGAAAATCTATGTATGAAATTCTTCAAGGCCAGAATCAGAGACCTGTTATAACCCTGTCTGTCTGGAATGGCACAATTTTGAGAGACCCATTGAAGTTCTCAGTTCATAATTTTCATCTGCAAAAAAGTGAACAGACAGTTCATGATATACCATGACCAGATCTATCATATGTAGCAAATGGCGTTTGGTATTGCTTTTATATACTTAGGTTTATCGTATACTGGAATTGTCTTCCATTCATCCACTGCCCTCATTAGATTGTCGCTTCCACAAGAGCAAGAAACACCATTTCTTTTTATTTAAAATCAAGTGTTCCATTTCATTGACATAGAACTCTTTATTACATTTTGATCAGAAAGATCAATTATCTATCTATAGAAATTAAATCTATATTAAATCATAGCTAAAAAATTCTTTCCACAGTCAAGGCTTGTGGAAATCATTGCTATCAAATGTATGACTGCTAGTGACTAATCGGTAATCTTAATTTTATTCGAAAGAAACTTTGAAACTATTTTCCAGTCTTCAAAAGAACCATACAGAAATGGTGATGATAGATGGATAGACAGACAGACAGATAGCTGGCTATCTGGAGGAAACATTTATTAAGCACTTACTACATGCCAGTCATTGTGCTAAGTACAAATACGAAAAGAAACATAGTCCCTGGCTTGGCCCAGGATCCATTCTGATGGGGAAGACAGTACACAAAAGGGTGAGAGGTACCCACTCAGGGGCAAAGTGAAGACAGCTGGAGAGCCAGAATCATAACCCTGATGCTGAAGGTAAGAAGAGTGACAAAGTAAGGATTTGGGGGTGTGGTGTGTAATTAATCACACCCTGGACCTTAGGTTTTGGTGAACTCCATCAACTTCTTAACGCATCAATTCCATTTTAGACCAGGATCAGAGGCCCTTCATCTTTGACCTCAGGAATTTCTCCCATACTCATTTCTCAATCCTCTTCTAATTCCAAAACAAGACTTGAGTCACTGATTCCCCTAGCCTCCATGTTCCTTGAATTTTCCCTTCTTCCTGTTTTCTGTAAGAATGGCCTCATCCATCCCCAGGATATATATATCCATCACCATGCCACATCTGTGAATCATTTATGTGGGAGATTCTTAACCTGGGGTCCAAAAAGTTTTTTAAAAAATTTTTTGATAACTTTTTTTCAATGTAATTGGTTTTCTTTGTCATCTTATGTATTTTGTTTTATGTGCTTGAAAACATTATTCTGAAAAAGAGTCTGTAGGCTTCACCAGATTCCCAAAGGGATCCATTACACAGATAAGAATCCTGCTCTATGTGGATTAGTCACATATAGCCCAAATCACTACCTAATTCTCTCCATCCCTCTTTCCTCAACCAAAGTAATATAGTTAAAAACAATTTTCCTCTCAAAAAATAAAAAAAAATACCAAGCTGACACAGAGGTAACTCCACAGAAAACTGCAGTTAAAAAAAACTTTGTAAACCTCCCCATCATCTCCACCATCCAGTCTTTTGTACAGTGTTCAAATATTTGTTGAATATTTTGCATTGAATCAATGCTAGGTCCAAGATAAGTATTCAGTAAATCATTATTGGTGATTGAGAATTTTCCTCTCTCTGTAAAAAAGAAAATGAGCCTTCAGTTTGGTCTTCCTATCTCCTCTATGTTATTTTCCCCTAAAGTAAATCATGTGCGCAAATTGTCATGTGACATCTGGCAGCATGTATAATTGCTGGCTTCTACTGACTGCCCTTTGAATCATTCTTGGTTTATTTATTTAAAATTTTGGGGTTTTTCCCCAATTACATGTAAAAACCATTTTCAACGTTCATTTTGTTAAATTTCGAGTTCCAAATTCTCTCCTTCTCTTCCTCCCCCCTCATTGAAAAGGCAAGCAATTTGATATAGGTTATACATGTGCTGACCTTTGCATCATCCTTAAATCAGCAGAAAGTATTTTCATAGAGGACACTGGCATCTACACTCTGCTCCTGGGAGAATACCTGGGAGTATGCAGAGACTTTTAGAGAAACTGGGGAGAACCTAACTATTGTCTCTCGCTGGGATCAGAAGATGTAACTTCAAATTCTCACACAAAGAGGTGGCCTTACTCCTTGCCAAGACAAAACCTGTACAACCAATCCTATTGCATCCCATCACTCCATCACTTACCTTTAATGTCTCCCCTTCCTTAGTGCCTGCAAACATGCCCATGTCTCTCCTAGCCTCAAAAACCCCACACTTGATGCTCCCCCACACACACACACTCCATATCATGCTGTGTCTTCTGCCCTTTCTAGCTAAACTCCTTGAGGGCTCATCTACCTTAGGTGCCTCCACTTTTTTTCCTCATCCTTTCTCTTCTTAACTCCTTACCATCCTGCTTCTAGCCTCATGCTTCCAGTGAAGTGGCCTTTCCAAGTTCCGTCATTGAGAAATCCAGTGGCCTCTTGTCAATCCTTGACCTCCGTGCAGCCTTTGAAACCGTTCATCACTTTCTTGCTATTTTCTTCTTTCTGGGTTTTCAGGACTCCACTCACTTCTGCTTCTCTTTTCCCTATCCAACTGTTCCTTCTCTGAGTCTTTGGCTGGATTCTCACCCAAATCATTCCCTCTTACCATTGGTGTCCTTCAGAGTTCTGTCCTGGGTCCCCTTCTCTTCTCTTTCTATACTACCTTGCCTGATCTCATCAGCTCCCATTGGTTTAATGATCATTTCTATGCTGACTATTCTCAGATTTACCTAACCAGCCCTAATCTCTTTGCTGGCCTTTAATCTTGCATCTCATATTGGATGTCCAGAAGATATCTTAAACTCAGTGCATCCAAAAGTTAACTCTTTTTCTTTCTTTCCTCTATCCTTCCCACCTCCAAACTTCCTCATTACTGTCAAGGGTATCACCATTCTCCCAAAAGCCAAGGCTTACAATTTAGGTGTCACCCTCAGCTCCTCATTATCTCTCACCCACCGTACCTAATCTATGGCCAAGAAAGACCATTTGACTTGCAGCCTCTCTCAAATATTCCCCTTTCTCTGATTCTACCACCACTGTAGTGCAGGCCTTCACCACTGGACTATTGCAAATAGCCTGTTGGTGGAGCGGCCTGCCTCAAGTCTCTCAGTTCAATTCAGTAAACACCTACTATGTGCCAGGCATTGTGCTAAATGTGAGGGACATGAAAAGAAGCTTACGACAGTTACTGTCCTCAAGGAGCTTATGATCTAATGGAGGAGACAACCTACAAATAAAGGCAAAACAAGGTATATATACAAAATAAAAAAGGAAATAATTGACAGAGGGAAAGCACTGGAATTCAGAGGGATTCAGAAAGACTTCCCATAGAAGTTGGGACTTAAAAGAAGCCAGGGAGGTCAGTAGAAAGAATTGAGAACATTCTAGGTATGGGGGACAGCTGGAGAAAATACCCAGAACTAAGAAATGGAATATCTTTTTTGTGTAACAGCCAGGAGCCCAATATCACTGGACTGAAGAGTACATGATAGGGAGCAAGGTGTAAGAAGAAGGAAAAGATAGGAGGAGAGTAGGTTGTAAAGGATTTTGAGTGCCAAACAAAGCATTTTATATTTGTTCTTGGAGCTAATAGGAGTCCTCCCCCAACTCCAATCCACCCCTCAGAGTGATTTTCCCTATTACCTCCAGGAACAAACACAAAATCCTCTTCTTGGTGTTCAAAGCCCTTCATAACCCTCCTACTTTCTAGTCTTTTGTCACATCACTCCCTACCCTACCTTCTGTCTAGTGATATTGGTCTCTTTGCTATTCCATGAACAAGGTACTCCATCTCTAGTGTCCTGGCATTTTCTCTGGTTGTTCCACCATGCCTGGAATGCTCTCTCTTCTTATCTCTGCCTTGGCTTCCCTGGCTTCCTCTAAGTCATAACTAAAGCCCCATCTTCTACAGGAAGTCTTTCCCACCCCCTATTCATCCTGTATAATAAACTGTGAACTCCTTGAGGGCAAAGAATATCTTTTGTCTTTTTTTATATCCTCAGCCTTAGCACAGTGTGTGGTACACAGTAGGTACTTAATAAATGCTTATTGCCTGACTGAATCCTTCTTTTGCACTTGAAACATAGATCAACTCAGGCAAGTCACTTAACTCCTTTGGGCCTTAGTAAAAGGATAGGTGTTAGTCTCCAAGTTCTCTAAGCTCCCTACTCTCTCTATAGCTATGATCCTGTTGTCATACCAGGTCCATCATAGGACCCCAGAACTGTAGGCTGGAAAGTCATCTTGTTCAAGCCCTTCATTGAAGAGATGAGGGAATCCATAGTACGGAGAAGTTAACTTCTTGCCCAGATGGTCACATGAGGACGAAGCAGCAGATCCGGTTCCTCTTACTCCAAATTCAGGGCTTTTCCTACCATAGTTTCTCATTAATGGCTTGATGGATCAAAATCTCGAGCATAGTGCCCTTGCTCGGACCCTGTAACATGCATCAGTGACATATAGAAGTATACATGGTATGCTTATCAAATGTGAAGGTAACACTAAGTTAGGAAGCTCTTACATTGGGTGTCAGAACCAAGATCCCACAAGATCTGTCAAGCTAGAACATTGAGTAGAACTGAATAAAATGACTTTTAATAAGGATAAAGGCAAAGACATTGAGATTCAGAAAATATAAATGCACAAATAGAAATATTCACAAGTGGAGGGGAGGAGATCTTACTTATGTAAACTTTCTGAAGACTTCCCTCTGTAGTTTTCTGTGTCCCATGTGTGCGTCAAGACCAGAAATACATGTGCATGATGAATAGTGCAAATATGAGCTCAAAGAATATGGCAAAATGTACTCAGCTGTTTGCATCCATAAAAAGGAATCTTCGTGACGTTTTCCCTAATATGTAGCTCAGATGTATGTAGTGCATGGTCATGATGATTGAATGTAAAAGGAGCTAGAATTTCAGGCAGTTTCAAACCATTCTTTTCTCTACAGAATATTCAGTCATTTGGTCTCATACCAAAGCATAAATATCTTTTCTACTCCCTAATACCTAAACAATTGAAAAAAAATCTCTAGAGGGAAATTGTAAGTGGAGAAAGAGAAAAAGAAACTATTAATTGTTTAAAGGTTTTGATTTTCTTACTTTATTTCCTTCATTCATTTATTAAGCTTCTACTATATTCTAGTCAACGTGTTAGTTATTAGAGATACAAAGACAAAAAAGAAACATTTCCCACCTTCAAGCAACTTGCATCCTAATCCTGAGGAGATAGCATGTGCTCATAGAAGTGAATACAAAAATAGGTAATATAAATACAATATAATTTTGGTGGAGGCAAGTCTTTAGTAACTTGGGGAATGAATCAGGCTTGGCCTGCTAGAGGGGGTGACTTTAGTTGAGCCTGGACTAGAGGTAGAGATTCCAAGAGATAGAAGAATGGATGGAGATCATTTCAGGGCTTAGGAATGTGCGATGAGGGGTGGAGGGAAGTGGGCCTGACCATATGTGCAAAAACACAGAGGAAGAAGATACATTGTCAGGGACAGCCAAGGTGTCAAGCACAAAGTCCACCACATTCCCAGGTATAGTCTAAACCAAGTTAAAATGTCACTGGGAGCTATTTAATAAAATAAGTAAAAATGGAACACTGATAAGATTAATATGTAGTTTTCTAAGTCAATATATCACCCTAAGGGAGCCTTATATGTAGGGTTTATTGGCCTCTGTTAACGTTTGAGTTTGATATCATTTATGTATAGCATATAGCAGATAGGCCACTTTGGCCAAAACAAAGGATGTATGAAGGGGAGTGATGGGTAATCAAACTGGAAAGGTGGGCAGTAGTGAGATTTTCAAGGGCTTTAAATGCCAAACGGAGGATTTTGTATTTGATCCTAGAAGCAATAAAGAGCCCCTGGAGCATCTTGAACAAGATAGCCAAATCTGCATTTTAGGAATACTGATTTGGGCAGCTACCTGTACAGGTGTAAGATGGTTTAGAGAGTTTGGAAGAGACTTGTGATTCAGTTAGTGGGTTATTTCCATAGAAGTGCTAGGGGTCAGTATGAACTAGCATGACGACCATGTGAGTAGAAGATAGGGACAGATGTGAAAGTTTTTATAGATGTGAAATCAATGGAACTGGGCAAATGATTAAATACAACTAAGGGTCATTTCTTCATTACAATGTCAGCTTCTTTGAACTATTATCAGTGCCTAGCATGGTATCTTCCACAGAATAGACTCATTTCAACGATGTTGTTGAGATGAATTGAGTGACTTTCCCCAGGATTAAGCTGGGAATCAGTGTCAGTACCTGGAACCTCTTGGGCTATTTGCTGAGCTGCAGTGAAAGAAGTGGGTATTGTTTGTATCTATTCGGAACAACTTAGTATTTTCCATCATTTCTAGGACCTGAACCTCAGGTACATCCTCCTCTCAGGCTACTGTTGATTTTTCCTTTGTACCTTTCATAAAAGAGAGAGCCAGTCCCCAGGATGTGGTTTCATTTTTTGCCCTCCTCTTGTCAAGGCCAGATGATTGATTCCTTCTGTGCCTTTTCTTCTCTTTGCCTTCCCATTAGCCTTTGCTGGTATACCGAGATGTACAAGGGAAGCAGTGGCAATAAAATCCCAGGAAGAGCTTTCTATGTCATGTGCTTCTTTAGTGCTCTGGACTCCATCCTGCTTCCCAAAACCTCATCATCCTATTAAATCACATCAACCCTGAAGGGTACACCCCCTCAGTAACCTCTGCCCTGGGACCCTCCATCTTAAGCAGGTAGAAGATAGACAGTGGAGAGCTCCTCCCAGGTCCTCCATTTTTAAAAAATTCTTTTTTCCCCAAATTTATTAATTTATTTGTTTTCAATTTTTCAACGTTCACTTCTATAAGTTTTAAATTTTCTCTTCCTCCCTCCCCAAGAAGACATGCAATCTTATGTGGTCTCTACACATACATTCCTATTAAATACATTTACACTCTAGTCATGTTGCATGGAGGAATTATAGTGAATGGGAGAAATCATGAGAAAAACAAAACACAATGGAACATAACAAAAAAGAAAATAGTCTCCTTCATTCTGCATTTTGATTCCATAGTTCTTTTTCTGGATGTGGATGGCATTTTGCATCATGAGTCCTATGGAAATGTTTTAGGTCCTTACATTACTGAGAAGGACTAAGTCTATCAAAGTGTTGACTCTAAAAAAAGTGAGGACTTATGTCCTCATACATTGTGGCTGTTGCTGTGTATACAAATCCTCCATTTAAAGAGGGCACCCAGGGCAGCCACCTCATCCTTTCCTACCCATCTATATTCCTCTGGTCTTCATACCTTCCCTCCCCGCCCACTCCCATCTGAGCTTCTTTTAATGTGTTATTTTCTCCCATTAGATTATAAACTCCTTGAGGGGAGGGACTATCTTTTGCCCTTCTTCATATCTCTAGCACTTAACACAGTACCAAGTAGTAGGTACTTAATAGATGTTTATTAATTAACTGACAACTTTTCTAAAGTGTAAAAATTCCTTAAGGTTCAGTTTCTTAGCAAAAGAGACTGTGTAGGACTAGGTGCCAGGAGATCTAACATCTGGATTTTACTTTGTAGTCTGATCTTGGATTAGTTACTTTTCTAGAACTCAGTTTCTCCATAAGAAAGAACCTACATCTTACACGTTTTACAGATAATGAGGACATATGAGAAAATTAATAAAGGCTCATAGATTAGGAGCTGGAAATCACGTCAGAGATTATCTAGTCCAGCTCATTCATTTTAAAGATGAGGAAACTGAGGCACAAAGTGATCATGTGACTTGCTCAAGGTCATGCAGATGGTGTGAAACAGAGCCAGTGTACTCTTACTTCACTCTAGCCCTTTTTCCATTGTACTACTTAGAAGAAAATTTCAGAACTCAAAGTGATGAAATTCTTTGGAAATTTGTCTTAAATTCCATTCCATTTCCAAAATTTAAAAAAAATTGAAAGAAGACTGGATCTAGGAGATAAATTAGCTTCCATGTGACTTTGAGTTTATCATCTAATCTCTGCAAGCCTTGGTTTGCCAGTCTTTAAAATAATAGTTGATGCTTGCCTTACCTACTTTGTAATCTTATTGTAAGGAAAATGCACTATATAAGCATAACCTCTTAATATCAGCTCCTTTTGAGGGAATAATTAGTGATTCAAATGGAATGGTGCCTATGTTTTTCTACCTATCCCTATGAAGTAGGAAAACCTGGTCAAAGGATTATTCAGTACCTTATTAGTGGGGGAAAAGATAAACGGAGGCAGGAGCTCACTGTGCACGCAGGGACTTCTTTGCTCTTTGTTTTTGTATTCTCAGTGCCTAGCACGGTACCCAGCACGTGGGTTGTGTTTCATAAATGTTCTTAGAAGTCAGGTCAGGTAGAGTCAAGAGTGAAGTCAGTCCATTGTCATCTCAGTTACCAGGCAATGGAACAATACCTCTTAAGATGAAAGACAACGACTTGTTATTTTACCCCAGAGGAAAAATTACTGGCTGCAAAATCAAATTTGTGTTTTCTTTCTTTTCACTCTAAGATAAATATCTGCCTCTACACTGGCTAACTTGTCCTGAGTGTGAGCCAAACTGGGTTCAAAGTTGGCCAGCATGGTGCATGGTCTTATTGAAATAAGCAGGTGGCTACAAGACTGTAATTAAATCCTCCCTACACTCGGGGCACCATCCTTGTTCCACTGAGGGAAGCAATGATAATAAATCACTTAGATTTGTATTGTGGCACACATAATTATAAAGCACTTTAGAAATACCTCACAACAGTTCTTTCATATAGGTAGTACCAGTACAGTATTATCATCATCATTTTACAAGTGAGCAAATTGACCACTCGAAAATTTTGCCCAGAGTTAGAAAATTATATTATCATTGCCTGCTGCTTTTCTGTCCTTTTTAGTTGTCAAGGTTCCCGAGAGTTAGCCCAAGGACCGAGAATGGAATTCCCTTCAGGGTTTCAAGCTTTTGGGGCTTGTGAAAAGGTCACCAAGGTGGGTCATCCTTAAAGGTGACCGCTGCTGAGATGACAGAAATATTTGGAGTTGAAAAATGAATACCCAGGAGTACGTCAGAGTCCCAGAAATGCCAAAATGATTTAGCTACATTTGCTCAGAGAGAAGTGAGTTTCTGGAAGGTTTAACAGGGTGGGGCAATTGGGACTGTCCTCAAGTGAAGAGTCTAGAGAAACTCTTTTAATTAATGCCTGTGTTCATAGGTCAAGGCACTTCAGTGTCATCAGCTTTCATCCATGAGTAACTTAGATAAGTTTTAGAGAGTTTGAAAGAGCACTAGATCTCAGAGACAAATCAGTACCCGTGTGACTTTGAGTTTATCATCTAATCTTTATAACCTCACTTTGCTAATCTTTAAAATAATAGTTGGTACTTGAGACTTGGAGAGCCAGTAAGGACTTGCCCATGGTCATGAGCTGGTACATTTCAGGGACTGAGTCCAGGCTTTCCAGATTGCAAGTGCACTGCTCTGTCTTTCTCTTTGGAGTTTGATTCAAAATGGAAATAATAGAGTATCAATTTCTTTGTAATAAGAATGATTTTAAAGCTAAGAAATTGATGCTCCTACTCTGTATGAGGGGGCAGTGACATTGAATGCCCCAGAGCTATGGAGAGAACCCTCCTCTGGGAGGTCTAAGGTAAAGTCATTTCTTTGCCACTAAGTAGCTACTCATCCTTGAGCACACATGACTTGATCTCTAAATTCCCTTCCAGGTCAGAGATTCTGTGACACTGTCTCTTGTGTCTTTCTCTACTGTCTGGAACAGTGCTTTGAACACAGTAGTTATTTGAAAATTGTTTGTTGTAATTATCATATTGAGTTCTCCTTTTCAATTTACCTTTAGTGGTAGATTGAAAAGGAGAATGGAAAGGAGCATTTGATTAGGAGTCCAAGGACTTGTGTTCAAGTCTCAGCTCCACCATATACTGCCTTTGACACCTCAGCAAGTAATTTAATTATTGTGGCCTTAGTTTCCTCATCTGTAAAATGTAAGATGACTTTGAGGTCCCTTCTGGCTCTAGAGTTATGATCCCAGGAGAGGGAGGAGTTGAGGACAAACAAGGATATGTTAAAGGAACTGGAAGACAGTGGAGGACAGTGGGAAAGGCAAGATTTGGAATGAGGGATCTAGGTCTGAATCCACTCCAAGGTTGTAAATGTGTCTGGCTAGGAGCATGATGGTACCTTCTACAGTAATTAGTACTTTAGGAAGAAGAGAAGGTTGTGCATGTAAAACATGTTATTTTCTTTAAAAAAAAAACACAACAGTTTCTTAATACACACTATTAAATTCTATGTAGAAATCAATCATCTGAATCTGTATAACATTGTTCACATATTTATATGAGTGCTGGGCTTGAAGTCAAGAAAACATGAATACAACTCAAATACACATTTGAGCTTTGTGACCCTGGAAAAGTTACTCAATTTTTATGAACCTCAGGCAACTCCCTAGGACTTATCTACTAAGTAAAAGATGGTTGCAATCTGTATCACTGAAGGGAGTTCCCCCACTAAGAATTCATCACACTGTCTAAAGAAAGCCACAGATCTTTCCAGTATTTTCATGTAAGATAATCTTGACTATAAACATTGAGTTGAGGTACAGTCAATTCAACTGAACAAACACTTATTGAAGCACTAGTACAGGAGAGGTTTGGTTTAATTCAGTAAGCATTTATTAAGCACTTGGCACACTGAAGGTGTGCGTTCTATGGTCCAGGACCATATGCAGGCTCTATGCAGGACTGTTTATGTATAAGTTGGTAGCAGAGGGTGACATGTGTCCTAGGCACAACAAGTAAGCCGGTTTGATGGGAACAGAGAGTGTGTAGAGAGAAGTAATATGAAATAAAACTAGAAAGATAGGTGGGAGCCAGACTGTGCATGGTTTTAAATACCAGACTGAGGATCTCGTATTTATCTTAAATACATAGGAAATCATTGAAGATATTTGAGTACTGGGCTAACATGGTCATGTATGTGATTTAGGAATTTCAATTGACTACTTTGGGGAGAGTAGATTAGATAAGGAAGAGAGCAGAGGCAGGCCAATTAGGAGGATATTGCAATAGTCCAAATGAGAGCATTTGTAGAAAGAACTGTGTGTAGATTGTCTTGATCTCTGTGATTTTATGATGGAGAAAGCTATGCTTCTGAACAGTTAGCTTCATAATCTATGTCCTAGTACAGTGACATAAAACTCAAATAGAAATGAATTCCTGCTGCCACATAGTGAATTAGAAAACCACAAGTTAATATTACCTATGTTGTATTGTATTTTTATTTTGTTAAATACTTCCCAATCACATTTCATTCTGGTTTGAGAGTCTTAGTTTCAATAGCTCTGATTTAAGACTTTTGGACATCCCCAGTTGTTTGAGAGGCTGAAAAAGGAGGTTAATTCAGCTATTGTTTAATTTTACGCAATAGCAGATATGGGAGCCTTACATACACAAGCAACTTTGCAAGATGGGTTTCTAGTACACTGAGATCTTTTTAAATTTCAGAAATATAAGAATCAAGCAAAAATATCAATGTTTTCTTTAGTAATATACAAATATTTGTCTTGAGTTCTCTTGTGCTTCTTGAGTTAAAATTTACATATGATTAAAATTCATAATTCACTCAAGTCGCCCATCTGGGCTATAATTTTCCCCCTCCCCCACCAACATACCCCTCTTCGAGGAGGTAGGCAGCATAGATCATCAGTGAGCCTCTGGAATCATGGCTGGTAATTGAACATAGATCTTAAGTCTTTCTCATTTGTTTGTCTTTACAATGTTGTTTTGGTATTTAAAAATGTTTTCCTGATTTTTTTCCTGCTTCTTTTCAGTTTACTTAGTTCATTCTTATCTTCTCAGGTTTCTCTGACCTAGCCATTTTCATCTTTCTTATGGCACAATAGTATTCCATTACATTCATATTCCTTATTTAACCTAGCCTTTATCCATTTGTGGGCATCCCCTTAGCTTCTATTCTTTGCCACTACAAAACGATCTGATATATATATTTTTGTACATCTGGGTCATTTTCCCTTTCTTTGATCTTTTTTGGGTGTAGAGTCCTATTTCTGGCACAAAGTCTGGACCAATTCGCAGATCTACTAATACTGCGTTTGGATGCACTGTGTTTTTCCATAGTCTCTTCAACATTTGTCATTTTCTTCCCTTCTTCCTTCCTTTCTTCCTTCCTTCCTTCCTTTTCTCCCTTCCTTCTTTTCTCCCTTCCTTCCTCCCTTCCTTCCTTCCTTTCTCCCTTCCTTCTTCCCTTCCTTCCTTCTTTCTTTCCTTTCTTTCCTTCTATCAGCTTTGCCTATCTGATAGGTGTAAGGTGTAACCTTAAAGTTGTTTAAATTTGCATTCTCCTTAGACTATAAGATTAGATTTAAAGCAGTAATGAGATTGCCTGTTTTCTTGAAACACATTCACATAATTTCTCTTTCCATGGGGGAAAAATAGTTTTCCTAGACCATTTGTGATTTTGTTATAATTAAGGAAAAAATGTACCAAGTTTCAGAAGAGAAAAGATCATGGCATTATGGATTAGCATAGGAAGGAATCATTAAAGTCACCTAGTTCAACTTCTTCAATGAGGGGTTGAGGAAACTGAATCCTGGAGAGGTCAAACAACATGTCCAAGACCATGGGTAATTATAGGAACAGATCCTGGGTTCAAATCTAGGGCCTCTGTGCTCTCAGTTATCCTCCTGAACATCAATATCTAATATAGGTCTACCACTGTAAAAGAAACAAGTAATCTCCACATCTATCTTTTCTAAAAGTACAGCATGTTAGAGTTTGAAAGACTCTTAGGGGCCCCTCCTTTAATATTTATGTAGGTCTTGAGTTTCTTTGGAGCTCTCTGGGCATATTCCCATTAATTATGTGAAAATACTTATCATGTCCCCTTTAAATTTTCTCTAGGCTACACATAGGGTTTTAGCATCATAATTTTAAGAGGAAGAGACCTAATTTGTCATCTTGTCTAACCCTATTTTACAAATGCGGAAACCAAGACCTAGGCAGATAAAATAACTTGCCTTGGCCCAGCAAGCAGTAAGAGGCAGAGAGAGATTCAAACCCAGGTCCTCTGAGTCCAAATCCCTTGCCCTTTCCAGTGTTTCACACTTGCTTTCCAGGTCTTTCAACAAATTCTTATTGGTCTTTACCATCTGATCATTTTTCTCCAGATATATTTCATCTTATCAATAACCTTTCTGAGATGTGATTCGCAGTTATGGATACAATAGACTAGATGTAATTCTGATAAGAAGGAGTATAGTGGGGTTAATTCCTCCCTTTTCCTCAGCATTATACTTCTGCCAGTACAGCCTAATATCACATTAGGTTTCTAGTTGCAGTGTTACAAGGTTGATTTAAATTGAGCTTACAGGCCCCCAAAATCCCTGGGTCTTTTTCACATTACCTACTTTCCACTCATGCCTCTCCCCTCCTGTTTTATATAGTGAGTTTTTGAAACCCAAGTATATAACCTTGCATTTTTCTAAGTTTAATCTAGGTAACTTCAACCTACAATTCCAACCTAACAGTACCCCTTTAGGGTGCTAATTCTGTTACTTAACAGACTGATTATCTTTTTCAACTAAAACCAATGATAAATCAATAAATTTTTTATTGAGTGTCTGCTATGTTCCAGGCACTGTGCTAAGAGATGGAGACACACAAAAAAAGCAAAAAACAACTAACCTTGTGCCTTTCAGATATATTCTCAGTGGGCCTCAGTAGTCACCTAAAATACCTTGCCACTGAGATGAATTGAATTAGATACATCCTACTATGGGTAAATATATTCTTACACTTGGGTTCAAAAAAGTAATTTCACAAGTATAAGTTTTTCCAGGTGGGGAGAAAGTTTACATTAAAATTTTTTACCAAAATAGAGCTAAAGACAGAGCTCTGGGGTCCTCTACTGCACACATTTTCTTTTTGAAAGTTAAATATTTTGTTGGAATTCTTCAGCTAGACTGACAGTCCTTTCAAAAGAATAAATAAATTTGACTTGTCCCTGATAAATGCATTCTTGTTCAAATTAATCACATTTTCATTTTGTAAAACTTCACAAAATTCTCTAGGATTTTAACCAAAATATTAGCCTATACCTCCTTTCTCTGTCATCTGCTTCCATCTTCCTACCCACCCCAAACAGTGGTGGTTTTCTTACTTCTTCTCTTCTAAATAGCCCTTCTTTATTGCCATTAGTATTTTTCACAGACTTCAGTTTATTGGACTTCAGTTCTCCTGATACCATTCTACCACTCCATAGCTACCTTCCTTCACATACCTCATCCAGGTTGATCCACCAATTCCTTTTCCTTTACCCCTTCTCCTGATCTGAATCACCTAAGATGTCAGCCAGATTAAAGGAAGACCTGCCATGACCAAGGATACTATCTTCCTTTGCTCCTCCTTTACCTCCAGTCTGGCATTTGGTCAGCCTAGTCACAATAGGGTCCCCATCCACGCTCATCTGGGCTGATCATCCTTCCCTTCCCCTAGTGGCCTGGGTGGCCAGGCTGCTTAGCTGCTCATACTACTTGGGTGAAATGGAAATCACCAACTCTATTCCTTCCAGTCAGATGGAGGATTGACCATCAGGCTTTGCCGTCTGTCCTGCTACTAAATGCCTTTGTCGTACAAGCACTGCCATTTGCCCTATCTCTTCCCTCCAAACCCCCAGGTGCTATCATCTGATCTCTGATGCACTCTAAGAGGCTTTGCCAACAGCCCTTCCATAGCACTTTTAAGAACATCCCTACCTTTCCATCCTTCCTACTTCTGAACTTTTTTATTTGCCATGTTTACCATTTTATTTTTTAATTTACCATTTTCATTTTCTAATGAAAATTATATTTTACTGTGGCTTTCTTTTTAGAGAGAATAACTTTCATTTCTACATGCTTGGAGTTTTACAAAGCATTTTCTATATGTCATCTAATGTTTCTCATTCAGTTAACATTTATTTACTTATATATATATATATATATATATATATATATATATATATATATATATATATATATATATATATATATATATATATAAAATGTTGTTTACTCCAATTAAAGCATGATCTCCTTGAGATCAGTGAGTCTCCCTGCAGTGCTTATCCCAGTTTTTGTCATGTAAATGCTTTTTACATTCATCCCTTCATTCATTTATTCACTTCTACCTCTTCTTATACATGTCCCCTTAAAATCTGAATTCTTTAATGAGCATTTCACGTAGCCATTTCAGTTCCTTTTTTGTATATCTTTCTTTTCCATTCTCACACACATATGAATTACTGCTGTCACCAAAATTTCATTCTAGAGAGTCTCTCACCCCACTTCACACAAATTCTCTTTTTGAATATCAAGCCATGGGATCTGGCCTCTATCATATCTGAACTCTAAAAGAAGTTCTCTATTAAAGTCTAGGGAACATGTCTGACTGTGCCTAGTAGTTCTTTCCTTGACCATCATGTAATGAGAAGTCACTATGGTTACTACCTCCCAAAATTACTTATTGCTTTAAAAAATATTTTGCTATAAGTTTAACTTGAGCATTAATGCAACCAGCTAAGCTTGATAACTATGTTAATTAATTTTAGTATTGTAAAGTTTTTTCCATTTTTCCTCTGTCTTCATCAAAATTATTTGTTCATTCATTTGTCATTTACTTTAATCTTGTGTAGTCATTCTTATGAGTATTCTTTTCTTCAAATTTCTTTTTATGCCTCATACTTGTTTATATTAATCATACGGTATGTGGTGCTATTCTGCTTTTCCATTAGTATATTCTAGTTGTAAATTTTATTTCATCAAACCTCACTGATACATACATAAAAATAGTATTTTTGCTTTTATTTTTTTAATGAATAGACAATTTTTTGCTTAGTATTATTATTTACTTAGTATTACATTACCTTTCTGCACCATCTTGTAACTCACCATTCCCCTAGTGTTAGACACTTAAGATTTTTTACCCCTTTTTTGCAATTACATGTCTTGCTGCTAAAAAAAAATTGTAGATAGTTCTTTTGCTACTGATTTTTGATAATACTTTTCAACAGTAGAACTCTTAGACTCTGGAATATAGTTATTTGCATCACTTTTACTACGTACTGACCGATTGCTGTCCAAAAATATTCTACAACTTAGCAATTCTGCTAGCAATGGAAGAGTGTGCCTGTTTCTCCATGATCTTATAAGGTTACGTTTGTTATTTCATTTATGTTTGTGTGTTTAGCAGATTTAAGGTTACTACCTTACCACATGAAAATTATTTTAATTTGTAGCTGTTTGATTAATATTAAGGTTGAGCATTTTTTCAAGTGATTATTATCATTTTGTTTTCTCTTTTCAAAATTATCTATTCATTAAACTATTTAGGAAATAGATCCTTATCTGATAAGAACTACTGAGAAAACTGAAAATCAGTATGGCAGCCATTAGGCTTAGAACAAAATCTTGCATCATATTTTTATAATAAATTCCAAATGTATAAATAACCTGAAAATTAAAGATTATTTTAAAAATTAGAAAATAAGTAGATCATATACTCAAATAAGGGATAGAGGCAATTATAAAATATGTACTGTATGACTTGGATTACATGCATCTGAAAGACTTGTGCACAAAGGTAATGTTTCTAGGGTAAGAAACAGTGAAATAGTAAAAATAAATTTTTTATCAAATTTCTCATATAAGGATTTAGAACCCAAGATATATGAACCACTTTTCCTATGTAATCTTTTCCTTTTGAATAAGACTTTGTTTTTCCATTGGCATATTCTAGTCATGAATTTTATTTCACCAAACTTCAGTGATATATACGTGGGAGGTTACTTTTCGTTAGTAGTCATAGCTACCAAAAGCCCAGAAAAGAACATTCTAGTCACCAAAGTCTTTGGCACTGTCAAAAGATTATCAGAAGCAGATTTGGTTTTATCAAGGGAAGTGACCCTATGGAATAACATCACCATCTTCCTTGATACCACAGCCTACAGACCCCTGCTGAATATCCCTGTGGCTGAATATCATTATGTGTACTGCCTCCATATGTTAGAATATGAGTTCTCTAAGAACAAGGACATTCTATCTTCCTTTCATATCCTAGATGTATTTCGGTTTATATCCCCATTGCTTAACATAATGCTTTACACATAAGTACTTTATAAATGCTTTTTCATTAGTTAATTCATTCATCATATTAATATCTCTAGCTCATTTGTTTATTACCCATACCCTATAAATTGATGCATATATTATTTGAGCCCTTTAGCATCCTTTGTGTTCCTCTTCCCTATCTCCCATGAATCACAGAACCCCTTTAATATTGGTCTTCAGCTATCTGGTTCTGAGCAATTTTTTTACATCTCCATTCTTTTTCAGCTTAAACTTTCTTAACCTAAGTCAGGCTCTAGGCAAATACATTATTTCTCACCTGTACTCAACTATTCTACCTATGGTTGTGAATTCATCATTTTTTTTTCTTATATCATGGTTCAGAAAGCGAAATTTCGTTCACAAACACCACTTTCTTAATCAGTTATTCACTTTCTCTTTGTTTTCACTTCTAAGGGACTTACCTTTAGTCAGGAGCTATGGTGGAAACATCACCAGATCTCACAAGCCTTTCAATTTCTTTATAACCTCTAAAGATTGATTCTGAGTTCCAAAGGTCAACTTTCATATCAACTTTCATATCACACAGCTTTTCCTTGGGAAGAAATACCCCCTTTCCCTTGATGATGTGTATTAATTTGACTTTTTTTTTTTATCTTTCACAACCCCCCACAAGGCATCGGCTACTCCCCTCATGTGTCCCTTTTTGATATCAGTACCAAATATTTATAGCATTGGTGAATGCCAGCTATCTTTCTGTGGAATGAAGGAGTGGTTTTTTTCTCCTAAAAAGTTCCATATTTAGTCATCGGAACCTCAGACAGGTTGAATGATTTAGCCAAGTTCACTCACTTGATAGGCAAAGGTATGAGGACTGGATTTTGGCTCCTCTTGTACCTAGTGTACCGATTTTTCAACTATAGTATTCTGTAGGCTATGGTTATAACAGAAATCTTGAAAAATATCAGAGAGACATAGGTCATAAAAGTGATAGCTAATGTTCAATATTAATCTGGGGAGGGGCTCAATTTCCATTTTACAAAAAAAAAGCAGAAAACACTGTAAGGTTTGTGTCATTTTTCTGCTTGATTTTGTTCGTTAAATATTGAGCATCTTGACAGCAGGGACTGTTTTTTGCCCTTGTATCAGCAGTACTTAGCATAGTAAATGTCAAATGCTAGTTGATTGAATTAAACTGTAAATTTAGGGAAGGGGTAAATAAAGCCATGATAATAGAAAGAACTTTATGAGTCATCTAGTTCAAACTCCCTGACATACTTTCTTATATTTTATATATTCTTATTCTATTATATATTATATATGTCCTTATATTTTAGTTTCCTATATTTCCTCTTGCTAAGGCACATGAATTATGGAAAGAAAGAGAAAATAAAATATTTCTGCCAGCCTATTCAGCAACCAGCACATTCACTTCCAAAATATTTCTCCATAAAATAAATGTATTTTACTTTATTAAAACAAAAAGGAGAAGGGCTACAGTCATTGAAACCCTTATTTGGTTGCTGACAAGGTAAGAAAACCCTCTTGATGTGGTCTCATTCTCATAAAGAATATCCAAGACTTCAGGAGACGCCCGACTCTGATGCCTCTTAGCTTAGAGGTGACCCTATGGTCTTTAGGTCAAACCATACTGGGAAGACTTTGCGTATAGGCCAGGTGATGAACAAATGGACCTGCCATTTGAAGATCAGTTTAGCTAAGTTTGGACAGGCTCATCAGCAGGGGGGGCTCCAGGGTCATTAATTGTTTTGTTCACAACAATTCCCAGATTACCAACTGTGGTTTGGAAGAGTTACAATCTATATAGATTGAGGAAATAATTGTGGTGACTAAATCACAGATTCACTTCAGCATGCACTGATTAAGTGCTTCCTATTGCAGTGCCCTTAGCACAAATTTGAATTATTAAAGTTGAATAGAAAATATCCCTTAAAATTTCATGTATTCCATCAAATAAGTTTTATGATCTGCAGGTTTTTGGCTTAGAGAGTTTCATATAAGCACCAACATGCTGGATTTGGGATCATGGAGTCCCAGGCTCAAGTCCTAACTAATGATACTTAGTGGCTCTGTGACCACGGGCAAGTCACTAATCTTTTTTGAGACTCAGTTTCTCCATCTGTAAAATGAAGAAAATTAGATCTCTACTCTCTTCTTCACATGATTATTGTGAGGTTCAATGAAACAATATATGTAAAGTGCTTCACAGACTCTAAAGCATGTAAATATCAGTTGTTATTATTATCTCCTAGACCAACAGATGTGACTCTAACTCTGAAAGACCCACATTATCCTGATCATGATCTGGGAACCATTTTGCTGTCTGTAATTCTTACTCCAAAAGAAGGAGAACAGAGGGATGTGGTAAGTTTACCAGGTCTAGCCAGTAGATACTCCTTGATCTTTCTTGTTTGAAGTGCATTGTGTGCATTCTTTGGACTAGGGGTTGATAATTAAGAGAGTCTACATATAAAATTCAGTTTTGTTCACTGTTTCTGTGAATGCTGTGGGCATTGTTGTATTTATTGTACCTTTTCAACTCTTTTTTTCCCCATTTCATCCCACCAGATCAGAACCTCTTGTTGTAAACAAGTCAAAGATTTGTATGCATTATAATTTCAGGTCTGTTTTATAACTATTAAATTCCAGGTGAGCTAATAATTAGTAACAGTTTCAAGAGTATATTCATTAATCAATTAAATTTTTAGAATTTCCTTCTGGAGTGTCCAAACACTGGAATTTGTATTGGACTGTTGACCAATTGTATCACCACACACACACAAAAAGGTGAATTTATAACAGAGTTTCTGCTTTCTGGTTTTTGTTTGCTGAATAGTAAAGTATGTTTCAGTCACTGGATGTTATCCATTTTTCAGCACTTGCCATCTGGACGTCATGTTGCTGCAGTGTGAAATTGACAAGGGATAGAAAGAAGCAGACTATTTGGGCAGTAGGAGAAATAGTGTCATTAATTAAGCACCTAGAGTGTGCCAAGCATTGTGCTAAAATTCAATTTTGACCCAATCAGTAGGTGTCTCCCGTTGTTTTCTCCGACTTGATTTACCAGATATTATCCACCAGAATGAAAGAACTTTGGCGGAATTTAGTGGGAGATACATAAAGAAATGTTGCTGTAATTCTGTTTTTCAGAACTAGAGCTCATTTTTAAAGTAGCTTTAGTTTTGGATCCTTCAGAAGTGTGTGTGTGTGTGTGTGTGTGTGTGTGTGTGTGTGTGTGTTCATGTTTGTATATATCTCTGTGTGTTTTTTAAAGAAATGCTTGCTGAAAATATATCTTCAGCATATGTCATTAATGTCTAATTAGTTTAGGAAATCTTTTTTTTTTCTGGAAGGCAAGTGAAATGTTTAACTCAAGATATGAATTTGTGAGAATTATTGTTTCAGCTTATCTTTCTTTTAATCTCCTTTAATAAAAAATTAATAATTATTAATTAAATCTATTCTTTTGCATTTGCTAAATATATTCCTAATATCCACATTTAACTCTTTGGCCAAGTGATTTCTCCCCTTTTAGCATATTCTGTCAAAAAAAGATATGTGGTAAGAGTTAAAGGGAGTATCTTTCTGAATGTGTACAGAGATAGATGGAATACTTTATGAATAATTAGGACTGAAAATCATTAATATAAACTCACATTTTAATATTCAGTTTATCAGCAAGAATTTATTCTCACTATGGTGAGTTCTGGGGATACAAAGAAAAGCAAAAAGTAGTTCCTACCCTGAAGGAGTTCAGTTCACGTTCTGATGGAGACAATATGTAAACAACTATGATCATAAGTGGGGAGGGTTATTTCAGAGGGAAGCAATGGAAGTAGAGGTGAGGAGGAGGAGACTAAAAGGGAATGTTAGGTCTTGAGTTAAGACTTGAAGGCAGCCAGGAAGCTAAGAAGTAGAGGTAAGGAGGAAGAGTCATTAGAGTAAATCCTTCAAATAAAACTCATTTCCCTTGGCACAGGCCCAGAACAGTATGGGCATTACCATGATCATCATGATCTATCCAAGAATGGGTAGATTCTTGGATCCTTTTGGATTAACATGTGTGTGATTTAAGTCACAGTGTATAGACAGCACAGGAATTTTAATAAGCCGTATAATTTTTGTTACCCCAAAACATTACAGTTATATTCATGCTATTTTTATTGAAGCTGGACCTCTTTCCAGTACAAGTTAATTTTGCTCATACAGTGATCATAATGAATATTCCCCTACTCGTTTATGTTGAAGTAGACTCCTCACAAAGCCATATAGGTTCAAACAGCTTCTCCTAAAAGAAAGAAAAATTAGCATATGAAACATCTAACTTTGAGGTGATCTCAAATAAATAATCTCAAATAAATGAACTCAGAGAGTCCATTTATGTTGCATATCTAATCAATTTCCATTGTATTTTTGTGAAGGAATATTTATTAAAACATTTATCCCCTTCACTGAAGCATTATTCTTGTAGAAAAGAAAATTGAAAAAAAAGACATGATATAAAAATTGATATTTATGGTTTCCAGCTGAATAGAAAGTTAGCACTATTAACTATTAGATAATAAACTCAAGAAGTTTACTTTCAAAATTTTAGGAATTTGGAGTATTTCATATTGGTAAATTTTTTCTTCCCCTAATTGCATTTGGGGCATTCAGTAAATATAAGTTAATGTTATCAAGGTTTATTTTATATTAATGAACTTAGTTTTTAGAGATTTTAAAAATAAGGGGTTTTATCATTTCTACAACTTGCCCTTGAATTATCAAGAGCATAAGTTTTCTTTGTGTTCAACATTACTATCTCTAATTAAAATTATCTTTTGCTTATGAATATTGTCTGGTTTCCTGTATTTCATATCTACCTTTATATTGGAATGAGCATAAGAATATTTTTCAAGATATCCAATTAATTATATTCAGTGTGAAAATTTGATCTTCTAGCACCTATTTTAAAAAGGGAAGATTTGTATTTAAAGTTACAAAATCAGTCATTGTTATAATGTTTCCAAGCCTGGGCCTTGAAGGTGAAAATAATTAATCGTTCTAAATGGGGTAGTAGTAGCTAGTTGCTGGTTAATGAAGCACCAAGCCATGGGACAGTGATTCTCAACACTGTTTTAGCTCAAGTCATTTTCACACAATCCCTAAAATTGCAACATCTGCCCTTATTTAAAATAAAAACAACAAAACTTTAATACAATAATAATAATATAGTGTCTGGGAACTGATCATCTGGAAGTAACTTGGTAGGCTGCTGAGTGGAACTGACTAGAGAAGAGAAATTGAGGTTTCAGAAAATATACTGATTCTCATGGACTGTTTCTTCTGAGTCCCAGCTTGCCCCTTGGCACCATGGTGACCTTGGGCAAGTCACTTAACATTTCTAGGTCTCAGTTACCTCATTTGCAAAATCATCTCTTCCTGCCCTAGATTTATGAACTCTGAACTCTCTTCTCTTTTGATGTTTCCCTTTTCTCTTCTTCCTTTTCCTTTCATCTTCTTTGCTCATTCTCATGTGCCGTGAATACATTTGCCTTAGGTTGGAGAAGATTCCTGGAAGGATCTTCCCTTTTCCTATTCACTTCCTGACTATCTCCTCCAAGACCCTAAGAGAGTAGAATTGCTAGTTACTAGCTTTTCTGAAATATTGTCTTACTTTAAATTTCACTTTGGTTCCCACCCTGCTTCAATAGAGAGATAGATATTCCCTTGTAGCATATTCTGTCAAAAAAGATATGTGGTAAGAGTTAAGAGATAGATAGATGATAGATAGATGGATAGATAGATAAATAGATAGAGAAAGAGATAGATAATCCTGATAATCACAAGAAAAGGAAGAGGCTTGCCTGACAGCCAAGATGCATGGAGAATTTTTTCAATTCAATAATTCAATTCAATTAACGTTTGTTTAGGGCCTAAACAAATTTGGCAGGCACTGTGCTAAGTGATAACGGATGCAAATAAGAAAAAAAGACAGCCAGCTCTCATGGAGCCTATAATCTACTGAGGGAACATAAAAGATAGTGAAAAGTTTTTGGGACAGGAGCATACCAGGCCATCTTGCTCCTTGAAGTTCAGACCAAGCAGAGCAGTAGATGGAGAGTACAGTGAGCTGGAAAGTCCAAGTGCTGCCTTCTAGAAGGGATGTTTGCTAGTGGTTCCAACTTTTGTTTCTGAATGGTGATCATTCTGACCATTTTATTTCAATTCCTTATGATATCTAACCTGGACTAGTTCATAAAGTAAAGACTATAAACAAAAGCAGAAGTTTTGGGAATTGGAGAATAGAAGATGGAAGAAAAGGGTGGAAATGCTTATTGATCTTTGCCTTAAACAAAGCACCAGGCTGATAGGGAAACACTAGAAGAAGCTACCACACTAGGGCAGTCATTGTGCTGGGAGCCTTCCTTTAGATTTCTTACATCTTATAGATACAAGTGGAGCATACATGCTGCAGGCATCACTCTTCATTCATGCTCATAGTCTACCTCCCTTTCTGGTTATACAGCTCCCTCAGGGATTTTCTTTATCAAGTTTCTCATATAAAATTCTTTTTAGTAATCTGTTTGCCAACTTGCTGATGCACACCATGGACCTTTTCATTGTCTCCAAGGAAAACAATTGTATTGGTGGGCAGATTTTATGGGTTGACCATCCAACTGTATATCATGATATGGGTAGTAAGCATTCTTCATCTATGGGTCTTCTCATTAAGAGGTTCTGCAAGATTCCGGGGCTTGATGAATTCACCACATTTGTTATATGCAAATAGAGAATCTATCTCTAAATTGGTACTCTGGCTGTGTATCTTCCATGAAAATAGTGGAAACCTTTGATAAGCACATGATTTCCTGTCTTTTGCCTAATTTGACATTAATAGCCAGAGGGTCATTAACGAAAGTTAACTCTATTATATCTTTCAAAGAATCTTTTATGATTTTGATATGAATGAGGGTCTTTAGGCTGACATTTTGCTCTGCTGAATCAATTTTTTTAATGCACTCAATAAACAATACACACATTAGGATCTTGTCTTTAAATTTTTCAATAGTTTTGTCATTGTAAAGATATGGTCTGCTATATAACACAGTTTTAATAAGCCTGACAATTTTTTCTTCTCATTTTCTTGATGTATAGATCTCTGTCATGAAATTATGTACAAATGGGAAATTTGCAATTAGTCAATCTTGATTTTAGGCATGTGGATTAATAATGATTATTAATGGTCTCTCAGTTATATGCTTCTATTCTAAATGGAGGTTACTCCAGCTACCATGTATCTCCATTTCAAAAAGAATGAGTATTTCTTGGTTGAGGCAGTTTCTAGGTATTCCATTGTGTAAATGGCAATGGTTTGTGTTAAATAAAATCTGTTCTTATATTCCTTTCATTTTTCAGTGTCAACCACTAATTTAAATAAGTTTAGTGGAAATTGCCTCAATAGCAGCATTTTCTTCCTAGTGCAATTCTTTTTCTAGTTTGGTATTAATTTTGCTTTTTACTCTAATATATTAGTGGTCTGAACAGATGGCTGATGTAGAAATGCCATATCAGTAGTCAGTTATTCTTTCTCTGCGTAAAATATCATTTTCTCTTTTGTTATGTTTTTAGTGTCTAGTACATCCCCACCTATTCTCTTGAAGAGGGTACTTATAATATGTAGGCATAAAAGTTTCCATATATCCTATAATCCTTTAAATACTCTCATACCTTACTCCTGATGTGTATGTATATATATATATATATATACATATACTTATGTATATATATATATATATTCCAGCTTTTTTTAAAGCATCATTCCATCATGCCATCTCCTGAAGTCTTCAGAAACTAAAGTGTATTTTGATTTATTATGAAGCTTTTGTCAAGTTATTGATAGAATTTCTCTGTCTTCTCAATTTCTGACACTCATGCTACAGTTATTTTCATGGGAGTCTTTCTAGAAATGTTGAGCGTGAATACTGACTCACACATACACACATATATAATATATACATACGTGCATACATATGCACACATGTGTGTACATTTACTTCTTTACCTATGTTTAAATCTTTCTTATTTTACATGTATTAAAATAGAGGGAGAGACACCATGACATTGTGCATGGTGTTTTTTTACTTTCCTGGGATCCAACACGAGGCATTTCAGCACGAGTAAGTCACTTAATCTATCTGAGCCTCACAGAGCTCTGTCCTCTAAATTATAAAGGAATTGCACAATGGTTTGCACAATGATATCATAGATATTTGATATATAGAGATATTAAAAATAGAGAAGATAAATGATAAATATGAAGGACTTTTAACCAGTAATTAAATATTTTATTCAGCACTTCAATTAAGGAAAATTGTGGATGAAAAGAAGAAAAACTAGGAGAAAAGATGGTAATAAAGCAATAAAATGTCTAAAATTCTTACGAGTTTCAGTGATACAGTTAGTTGAACTCATCATGTATTTATGTGAAAAATGCTGTTTGGATGTTTTCTCCTTGTGTGAACTGACATTTGGAGAAATCATTAAAAATGAAGGATTTCAAAAGTCTAACAGCATATTAAATACATTTTTAAAGATTTCAAAATACAATTTTCAATAAACAACATGAAATTTAGTGTCAATAAAAACAAAAATGTTACATAGATTTTGGGTTTAAAACATTGAGTTTAAAACAGTTGAGTCTTTAAAAGAAAAAGGAGTAGATAAATAAAATTATCTTGATTGTTTTTTCCTTTTCTCTGCTGTGTCTATGAGTTAAAATTTGTCTAGAGCATGCTAACAAGTTGCATGGCATGTATCTTGTTTCTCTTCTCATTGCATGAAGCTTTTTTTAGAAGTATAGTCTGTGTTCTATATAAAAATATGTCCTATTCTTTTATGGTTTTGTCTTATTGTGCATGCATGAGTTCTTTCTGACTCTTTTTCTAACAGATTCCAATGCACAGATTTCATCATTGGAGTCTTTATGAAGTTAAAGTGAGTTCATTTGTGTTGCATGCCTTCTTAGATACCCTAGAAATACAAAAGTGGTTAGCTGACTTTAAAAGATGCAGAATCCTGGAAATATATGAATTGATCCTTGGCATACTCATTAAGTAAATTTTGATATGGTTTATTTTCAACGTGCTGCTCCCAATGTTCCTGTATTCAGCATTTCAAAAAATATCCCACTCAAAAATTTGATATGTAAATACTTTGTAAAATATGTATTCTTTCTTCAGTAGTAGCTCTGTGATGTTTAACATAATCTGTGATAGTTACGTAATTGCCTAAAGGCAAATAAAGATTGAAAGTGAAGAATGGATTTGGGTTGTGAAATCTTTTACAAATGTAATCATTCCTCACAGCTCATCTATCACAGACCATATTTTATACTGTTTATTTCCTTTTATTTTTTTGAAGAAATTTGAGCTACTGATCATTAGTGTGAGGAATTTCAATTTATATTACAGCAGCTTTTGATGCTAACAGTACATGCCAAGGTGCATTCACGTATTTTTACAGCTGAAGTAAAGTTCATTGTGTAAAAATGGTGGGGACACTCTTAAGATGTAGGTCTCATTTAGCTTTGAGAGCACCTAAAGGATCTGCCTTTCTTGCCACCCCTGAACACTGCTCATGGACAGACAAAAAGGACAGATACACAATTTACCCAAACTCATGTGGAAACACAAGCTACGTCTTAATTCTCCTTTACTGAGGACTATTCCTGCAGAAATTGGAACTCTCTGCCTTTGGAAGTGAGCTAATATCATTCTGTGACACATTTTGATAATGATAAATTATGAAAATAGCTTTCTTCACAACTGATAATACATGGAAAATGTGTAATATATGTATGTACATTGTACATGTCTATCAGTCAGTTGGTAAGCATTTATTAAATACCTATTATATGCCAGGGACTGTACTAGAAACCAAAAATATACAGACAAAAAAAATGAAGCAGTCTCTACTCTCAAGTAGCATTGGATTGTTGGAAAAAATAAGTTTATATCTAGATAGATACAGACTATATACAGAACCAATATAAGGTAATTAGGGAAAAAAGAGTACCAATAATCTAAAGGAATCATAAAAGGCTTCATAAAGAAGCTGGCTTTTTCACTGTATCTTGAGAAATTCTGTGAGGCAGAAGTAAGGAAGGATTGCATTCCAGGCATTGAGGATGGACAGTACAAAAGTCAGAAAAAAAAGAGATAGAATGTAGTATGTAAGGAAGAGCGAGAAGGCCAGTTTGTTGAAACCATAGAAACTGAGAATATAGGTTGGGGTCAACTTGTAAAGGTATTTAAACACCAGAGAAGCTTGTTTCAGCCTAGTAACAAGAGGGAGTTACTGGAGTTTATTGAATTGGGTTCATTGTTAAAATTGATTATCTGAAATAAAAAGGAAACTGAGGACAAAGTTAGTGAGCCATCTGTGATTTAATCTACAAAGCTAGCTTTTACATGTCAAACCAGATCACCTGACTCAGCAGAGGTCAGAGGCCAGGAGTGATTCACAGAGATGGTATTTATAATAAAAAAGATGAATGTGATAAATTACAGAAACTTTAACATAAATCTGTTGGACAATAGTTTCTCCCAGACTTTTTAAATCATACGTCAGGAGCCCTTTCCTGCAGGTGATACCTTTTGTAACCAGAAAGTGTACTGGGAAAGAGGAACTTGTGGTCAGTGGTTAGCAGTCACACCCCCCTCCCCATCTTTCTTAGAATACTTTTTCATTAGTCAACTTAGACTTTAGCTTAAGAAAAAAAAGAGAAGTTCATCCACTAACATTAGAACAAGTAACTTAACCTCTAGCTAACACTTCTCCAGCTGCCAGACAGGAGAATTTGGCCTCTGGTCAGACCCCCTTCCTGTTAGAAAAGGAAATTTAGCCTTTTGAAAAACCTTAGAATCTTATGATTATTTTATTATCTGCTACTAAATGTAAAGTCTTCTCTATTACTAAATCTATAGATAACCTAGACTTGAGAGACTATGCTGTTCTGGCTGATTTGGGGCTAACTTTTCCTAAAGAGGGAAGCTTAATCTTATAAATCAAACTAAAAATGAATAAAAGTAATCAAAAATAGCTGATTTCGTTTTCAAGGTGATACAGTCAACTGTGCACTTAAAGAAAATCACTTTGGCAGCTGTGTGGATATGAACTGAAGTGAGGAGAAACTTGAGGCGGAGACACTAATTGGGAAAGCCTTTGCAGAAATTCAGGAGATGAGTGCTGACAGCCTGAACAAAGATGATGGTTGTACAAGGAGAGACAAGAGTTTGATTGAAAGATATTGTGCAGGCCAAAGTAACAAACAAGACTGTGAAGGAGTTATCAGAGAGTAGAAGAAAAATCGAGAGTCATCAAAACTCATAGAAAAAAGATAATAGTATTCATTTCAGGAGGAAGGGGTAGTCAGTGGGGTCAGATGCAGCAGAAGTTGAGAAATATGGGGGCTGAGAAAAGACCATCAGATTTAGAAATTTGGCACATTGTCCATTTGGTTCATTGATAACTTTGGAGGTGGTAGTTCCATTTGAGTCAGAAGCCATATTTCAAAGAGAAGAAGTATAGATACAAGGAGTATAGATAGCTTTTTCTAGGAATTTGGTTGAGAAAAAGAGGATAGATTTGGAATGAGAGTTTGAAGCAATGGTAGGTTCTAGTCTTTTAAGGATAGGGGAGGTCAAGGCATATTTGAATACAGTAGGAAAGGAACCAATAAATAAGGATCTATAATATAGCATGTATATGTAATAGCAGCTGATATTTTTATGCCTTAAGTTTTGCAATGTACTTTACATATTATCTAATTTGTTATCACAATCATCCTGTGAGAAGGTGAATGAAAAAGATTAGGGCAGCAATGGAACAACAGAATGTCTGAAGTAGATGGATATGAAGAACGATCTGGAATGTTCAGCTAGTGTTAGCTGAATTTATACTCATTGACCAATCAAGACAACTCATTTCCTAGGAATGAGTGCCAAAGTTGAATTAATTTCTTCAGTGTCTCTAGGGAGTACCATTCTAGGTGGGGAAAAGGGGACAGAGAAGGCAGATGGCAAGAAGTGTAGATATTGTCATCTCCATTTTACAGATGAGAAAACTGAGGGCAAGAGATTTGTGAGTGACTTACCCAGAATTATATAAGTAGTAAGTATCTGAGATGGAATTCCACTATGAGTCTTTCTGATTTTAAGACCACATACATACATATAATATATAAAAATCATATGTATAATGTATCATGTAATGAAGCATATATAAAATATACGCATGTATATAGACACATACATGCACATATATGCATACATTTTATGTGTATGTACATTTTGGAGGGAATTGTGTGTGTGTGTGTGTGTGTGTGTGTGTGTGTGTAAGTTGTTCAAGTCCATTTCAAAATATTTTGCAACATTTTATATACCTTTAGTAAACATATTTTTTCTGAGTTTTGGTATGATAATAATGGCATTAATAATATGCCTAATTACTGCCTAGGGATACAAAACATCTAACCAATTTCACTAAACGTTTAAGATTATTAATTTATTGAAACTTTTGCATTGGCCCACCTAAGAGCAAAAGTCCGTTTGGTACTTTTGTAATTAAACCCTTGTTTATTTGCATCGAAATAGACCAGCTCTTTATTGTGTTCGATATACCAAATGGTTCTCCATCTAGGTTCTATTTCCTTGATTCTTACCTGTCACCTGGATATGGTAAACATGTCCAATAGTACTATATTATTTTTCTTCCAATATTTACTTCCTTTGTGTAACTTGTCTATGCACATTAAAAGACATTAAAGAGGACATTAAAAATAAGATAGGATATGGAAGGTTCATTGCTTAAAGATTAAACCCTTCCGTTTACCACTAATGCTTTTCTGAAATTCATTAGAAGAGCAAAATCCTTGTCTTTGGCCTTTGTCATTTACAACTGGTTAACAGAAAGATAATTTTGAGATATACATAAGAATTGTACAAAGCCAGAGCCATCTTGATGACAGACTTTTTGATTAGAAATCTCTTCCCCTCAAGCTTCAAGCACTGTTTTGAAACAAAAGTTTTGATGAAGCAGTTGGGTGGTAGTAGTAGTAGTAGTAGTAGTAGTAGTAGTAGTAGTAGTAGTAGTAGTAGTAGTAGTAGTAGTGGTAGAGGTAGTAGTAGTAGCAGCAGCAGGAGTAGTAGGTGTAACAAAAACCATAATATAGTTAAAATTAATAGATATCCCTAGAAACCTGCCCATGGTCTATCATTTGAATAAATTTTTACTGGCATGTAGGTAAAGGTTAACTACAGTTGGGTTGGGTTTGAGGGTGAAGCAGTGGAGGGGAAGCCTGCAGTTTCAAAGACCTGAAGAAATCTATGCTAAACCCACTTTTATAGAGACACTGTCGCATGTGAATATTCATGTTACCTCCATTAGTAGAAAAAAATTTTAAAAATTAATTTTTAGTCAAAATTATTTCAGAGAAATGAGACCTGCTGTCTTATTTCCAATAGTCTGGAATTCTTTCAATAAAAGAATAGCCAACCCAAGCTCTTATCAGGTAGACTGCTTGAGTGTGAAAGATGCTTCTAGTTGTATTCTGTTGTCATTTTCCTTTTTGTCTCGTATAGTTGTTGTTGTTGGCAAGTATTGTTAGAGAGCTTAGAAAAAAGGTGGAGGGTCCTTTAAGACAGTTGGCTGCCCTATTGTGTATCTGAGTGGAAAGGTAATTAAATTGCTTTATTTCATTTACAGACCATGCTAATGAGGAAGAGTTGGAAAAGATCAAGTAAGGTAATTCTTAGCATGTGGTCTTTCAGCATTTCTTTCTGAAAAGAACTGTCAGCTCTGTTACTAAATCTTTCTCATAACCCTGCAAACTCTACCGTAGAATTTCATCACTATCAGTATAATAATCACCAAAAATCCCAACCTTTTCCCCACCTCTCATACATTTTAATCCAACCATATGAAGCATTTTAAAAGAGAAACCACTCTAGTGAGTGAACCCCACCAATATCTCGGAGGGGGATCTGCTTTGCCTTCACTAACTTCTCCACATCATCCTGAGCATTTGGTTTCTGTCACACAACAGGGTCTAGAAAATCTCCTTGTCACTGCAACTGATTAGAAACCAAGTGATGGTCCCATTGGACAGTGCCAATAAGGAAAGGATTTTTTTCCTTTGTTCAATTTTATTGCATTTCTACTTTGGAAAATAAGAGTGGAGTGCTCCAAACTGGGCCTTGCAGCCCTCCCATCTTTGTAGTATATGAGCACATTCTCTTACAGTGAGTAAAATGTTCCAGGCACTTCCTCTTCTCTCTTCAGAAAAAAAAAACCATAGCTATTTTACTCTTGACTTCTTATTTGAAGGCTTACCTAAGTAATTAATATTCCAGTGGTAGTGACACTATTTGACTGGCAGGTTCTTTTGTTCTATGTGGATGAATATCCTGAAGAACCTCAACTATAATGGAAATTGATCATGAAACACAAAGCAAAGGGATTTTGGTTTTTTAACAATATTGTTTGCTCGTATTTATTCTAAAAAGCCAATACTCATTTTAAAAGATCATGGCAACTTTTTTTAGACCCTGGTACATGGCTGGCTTTTTTTTTCCTTTCTAATTCAATCACATTTTCTTCTTTTTATGTTTTTTGTTTCAGTATGTAACTTTTTTTAAATGATGAAAAAAGAAAATATGTGTAAGGTTTATTGTTCTTTTAAGGTTCATGACATGCATATAAGTCTTTCCCTAAGTATCTTTTCTTTGTAAGACAAATCCTAAAGTAATTTGTTGTACAAAAGGATTATAGGTAACTTTAAAATCAGATTTGTCTTTTTTAATAGATGCATGTAACTTCTGCACATTTCATGACGAATATTTGGAAAGGAATACCAGTGCTGGTATTTGATTATACTTAAGAATTTATACTTTCTACATGTTTCTGATTAGATTTTATTAACTCTGATTTGTGGTGTCAGTTTTTTAGTTCATATAGGTAAAACTGAATGACTCTTCAGGGAGATGAAAAGTTCTTATAAATATCAGGTTCCTCTCTATAGTTAAACTTTAATATTATATAGTGAAACTGTTTTCATTTTGTAGCCACTCGTTTTTTAAAACTACATATGAGCAGGCGTTTTTCTTCTCTGTAGATAGCATAGGGTATCCCAAAAGTCTCGTTGCCATTTTAAGCAGCTTAAAACACAACATTAAGACTTTGGGGATACCCTGCATTATAACAGACCTTAGTAAAAATATGGCATTCTCATATGTAGAACTCTGCTTTTTCCAAACAATCCAGATGTGGCATTATATAGCAGGATATTTCACTCTGCTTGCAACAATGAAATTTTCATTATGAGTACTTTCTTTTGGTACATTTCCCCCCACCCCCAAAATAACAGAGAAATGACACTTTTTTATTAGTATATTGTGTACAATTATTTTACCATTTTTTATAAATCAAATTAGAGTATATAAGAAAATATGTGCTTGTTTTCATCAAAAATAGTTAACATCTACCTTACATGTAAATTGTTCAAGATATTTTTCATATGGATAACATATTTGTATATTCTGTCAGGTATTTTTCTCTACTTTGCCACTAAAGGTATAGGATCTGGTATGTGCAATTAAATATATATTTAGATTCTTGTATATAGTACTCCAAATTTTTGAATTCTTGGTCCAAAATGCCTTTTTTCTTTACTATATTTAATGGGAAAATTGAGTGGTGAGAGGAAAAAAATAGTTCATTTTTATTTCCAAAATGAAACATAAATTAATATGTTCAAAGAAATGCAAACTAATGCAACAAGAACGTCTTGACAATTCTATCATGTCTCAGGTATTTAGGTGAGAGTAATCTCACCTCTAAAACTGAACAAGCTAGGGATTCTCTGAAGCTGTGGTAAGGAAGGAGAACATTATAAATGTGAGAGAAAGCCTGGATAAAGGAACGGAAGTGGGAAATAGGTCATGTTTAGTTGAAATATAAAATGTGTGAGGCAGAGGAATGTGAAATTCCTTTGGAAAGATAGGTTGAAACTTGATCGTAAAAGGGCTTAAAATGCCAAAGGGAGGGTGGCCTGATTTTTCTTAATGAATGGTTCTTGGGTTCCATGACCTCATTTAAAAATATTTATTTTGATAACGGTATTTCAATATAATTGGTTTCCTTTATGCGTTTAAACATATTATTCTGATGTGGACTATGTAAGCTTTACCAGGCTGCTGATGGGGTTCATTGCACACATATACAGACACATACACACACTCACTCACACATATACAGGCTAAAAGCATGTATTCTGGAGTATCTCTTTCAGAAAAGCTTCTTCTCCATAGAAAGTAGAAACAATAGGTCTTTCAATACGCTGGCAAGGAAACTTTTAACAATATTTACATAATTACATTGCTATCTAATCAGACAGAACAGATATTCATAATTTTCCTGAAAGGCTATCAGGTGCCATACAGAGAGAGTGTCCTTGTGGTTTAACAGAGACTCAGACTGGAAGAGGCATGCCTCTAGCACAGATTTTGTAGCAAGCTAGATTGAAGGCTCTCTATTGCATGTAGTTATTGGTAATTGGTCTGAATAGGAAATAGAAGATGAGTACAGGAGCATTAGGAGAGATTTCAAAATTAGTGAAAGTCTCATGGGAACCGATTTAATAAACATTGTCATCAGACACAAGAAAAGAAAATTACTTTTGGAGATGTATTTTAGATTTTTAAAATAAGTGGGGTCAGCATAATTTGGATATTTTCCAAATAAGGACTATCCAAATGTTTAGAAACAATCTTATTTTTAAATTATTCTTCAAATCCCTGTTTCAGGCCTTGTCACGTCTTACCTGGAGTGTTATAGTAGCCTCCTAAATGGTCTCTCTGCTTCCAGTCTTTCCTTCTTTTTGATCATTTGTTCTTTGTCCTTTGTTCCATGACATCAGGAAGGTGATGCCATCACAAGCAAGTGAACTGGATTTAAGTGAGGCAGGACTGGGCAAAGTTGCCACTCTCTCTTTCTCCTCCTGAGCTATCTGGGTCCAGTGGCATGATATTCATCAGGATGACTGGAGATGGCCCAGGATGCAATGGGAAACCTTGGCCTTTTTAAATTAAAGTCTTTCCCAGATCTCAGTTTGCAGTGTCAATGCAACATTCACAGTGCCTACAGTGGCCATGAATATCCTGGTGCAATTCTAAATCACAAAATACAACAGACTCTCCATGTGGAAGACAGAGCCAAAACATTTATTCAGACACCAGAAAGCCAAATCTATCATAGTAACAAATAAATCTATACACAGTAACAATGCAGGGATAACTACCACAGTAGTAACACAGGAGTAACAAAGTAACAACTACCATCCCCAAGTCTTCTCTCTTAGGCTTCCCACAAACACGCTGCCTTAAACAAATCACAAACAGGCTCTCTCACTCATCCTAGCCAGATGCCTTTCCCAACTCTGATTACTCTCTGACTAATTTCCTCTCAGTTCTGCTGTAGCTCCACCTCTTCCTGCTCTACCCCTTCCTATTCCATGAGACTTGACTCATGTGACTCAGGCTTTCATGTGACCCAGGAAAATCACATGGGCCTTTTAATGAATGGGAAAGATCTTCTCACTTAAATTACCATTACACAGTTTGACTGAGGCAATGCCCATTCAGTGATGAAGGTTAGGTAAGAAATGAGGCAAAGAGTGACTTCTTTTACCTAGTCAAAAAAAAGAGACACCAAAAAACCCCAAAACAAACAAACAAAATCAATCTGGAAGGGTAAGACCCTCTTGTCAGAACAGAAATAACTACTATTTACACTCACTCTGAGCAATCCGATCCCAAACAATGACCCAGTGTGGCTTGTGACCTATTGTTGGTCCAACAGTGAGAGGCAGAGTGATTTAGGTTTAAGGCATGGTCCTTAAAAAAGAAATCTAGCCCATATACCCCAAGATATCTTTCAAGGATTTAGCATCAAAGATGAGAATTTATATTCCTTTGGGCAGAACACCCGCTTTTACCCATTCTCCAAACAGCTTCAAAATTGATTTTCTTAAGGCATAGATCTGATTGACCCTTATCATTGCCTTGCTGAAGAAGCTTGTTGGTTCCTTCTCCATCTCTAGAAGAAAACACACAACCCTCTTTTTGCCTTTTAAAGGCCTTTTATGATGACTTCAGCTTATTATTTTCTCAATTCCTCTGCCTCACTCTACATTCCATTCTACATTCCAGCTAATGTGTCCCTCTTCCATGCCTTTATCCAGGCTATCTCTCATGTTTTGATGTTCTCTCTCCTCACCATAGCTTCAGAGAATCCCTAGTTTCTTTAAAAAACACACTTCCCATAGGAGCCCTTTCTTGGAGGGCCTAGTTGTTGGTGATATTCCTCCAGCCCCTTGGAATTTCTTTCTGTAGATGGAATCATAGATGTGGGGTGTGTGTGTGTGTGTGTGTGTGTGTGTGTGTGTGTGTGTACGCGCATGTGTGTACATACACGTGAGTGTCTGTATATGTTGCTTCATCTTTGCCACAATCAGTGTTATGATCTTAAATCTGCACTAACATTTTTGGAACAACTCATAGCTGCTTAGGACATGATAGAAATCTCTGAGGCAGTTTTTTTTTCTTTTGCATTAGATTTCTTTGGTTAACATATTGCATAACAATTTGAAAATAAGAATGAACTATTTTTACTTTGTTCTCATTATTGAATATTACTGCTAAAGATTTAATAGATGAATTAATCTGTAATTTCATTGCTGTAAAGAACTCTCAGTATTATAGCAAATATGTATCAGAGGCAGTACTTGAACTCAGGATTTCATGATTCTAAAATCAGCTTTTTAGCCATAGCACCACAGCTACACCCCCCTCCCCAAATAGATATTTTAATAGACTTCCTTTTTTTACATGTTGATTTCCACAAGTAGAATATAGAAATTTAGAGAAAATTCCTAAAGGACAGAGATCATTTCATTTTTGACTTTGAATTCCCCAGGGTAAGCATGGTGCCCTGAACATGGTGGATATTCACTGTTTGTTGAAATCAATTAAAATATTACTCTTCTGGACCAAATAGTGTATACTTGGCTTAGGCCCAAAGAACATGCCCATCTTGGGCTGAAGAAAATGACTGAGAGAATCTGTTTCTAAATAGTAGCAATGATACCACACCATACCACACCCCTAATCAGCAAGAAATAGAGAATCATCATAGCACAAGGAAAGGAACACTGACTCTGGATTCAGAGAATAAGGTCAAGTGCAGTATCTAACTTTGCTACCTTGGGCAATTAACTTACCTCCCTGGGATTCAGTTTACTCCCCTATAAAGTGAGGGGAAGTGTGTAGAATTAATGGTTTCTGAGGCCCTTTCCAGCTCTATGTTCCTATAAAATCTTTTCTACTAAAGGTGAACCCCATGCAACAAAGGCTTGATTTACTTAAAGGTTAATTTCATGTTTGCTGCTGTCTCTGCCTATCCAAACCAGATATGTCTGGTTCAGGCAGGATTTATATTAAAATGATGAGTGTGATTCAGTGAAGAAGTTAAGGGATGGTTGTGGTGGGTGTAAGTCCCAAATGGTAAAATATGTATGTGCATGTGAGTATATATACACGTGTGTGTATATATATATATATATAATAAGTGTATATGTGCATATAAATATATAAGTGATATATAAACGTATTTATATAAATATGTTATACATAAATATTTATATAAATTCATAAGAATTTATATAATAAATTTATAATTTACATGATATAATTTATAATACATTTATATATAAAAATATAAAATATACCATATATTCAAATGGGGATTAACATGCACATACATACCAATGCCTCTGCCTGCGTATAAGTACGTGAGAGAAAGAGAGAGAGATACACACACACTAGCTTCCATATCCTGAACAATGGTTTATTTGAAAGTTAGTTTGATGAAATGGAAATTAAATAAAGTCACTAGGCGAATGTCAAGATCCAAGTGAAGAAAAATATGTGCTAACTGTAATGTGGTTGCAAGTGAGCATTGAGGTTGTCTTTCTAGTAAAAATGTAAGCTTTGAAGTATAATTTCACTCCAGGGAGAAGGATCTGAGATGTGGAAGTATATTATTTTAGGATCAGCATCTGCTGCAGTGTACAGGAATGTTATATTTACTGGAAAGAAATAAAACATTGTATTGGGAGAGGAATATGTCACTTGTAACTAAATAATTTTCCTTTTAAATGATGTTCATTCAGTACTTATGATACACGTGAGATCCCAGCATGTCTTTTTCCATGTTACCTCCAAATATCCTTAAGAGCATACCCAAACAACCTTCTCACCAATCCACAAAAATGTTCTTAGCATCATCTTAGTATAAATTAATTCCAGTGCCCACCTCCCTATTATTTAGACTGCATGTAAACTTATAAAACAGTACTGAAGAGTTTACCATTTATTCTAAAAATACTAATAGCAGAAAATATACACCGAGAGATACAGTAATAGCAATTTATGACACCCATCTTAATGCAGGCAGGAAGGGCCTCTACCTTCAAATGACCAAGTGTATGTTGTTGTCATTCAGTTGTTTCAGTGTGTCCAATCCTTTTTGACCCTGTATGAGGTTTTCTTGGCAAAGATACTGGAGTGCTTTGCCATTTCCTTCTCCAGTTCATTTCATAGATGAGGAAATTCACACAGCTATTAGGTATCTGAGACTGAATTTGAACTCAGGTCTTCCTGACTCCAGGTCCTATTCTCTGTACTGCACCACCTAGCTACCCATGGCATATGTTACCTAAACTCAGTCATCCAAAATTATCCAGGCTACCTTAAGAAAAGCAGAAGAAATAAAACCATGCCCATGTAAGAGCTAATTTTCTTATCTTTTTCTGACTTTCAAAGTCATTTGAATAAACTTCCTAGAGCCATGATGTCTTAAAAACTCTTTTAAGCTTATCACAAGACTGAGGATAAGTTGTGACCTGCACTGTTAATTGTTTACTTTTGAGGGACACATAATTTCAGTGGATTTGAAATGGCTCCAGTTAATTCTCTGAAGCTGGCCAGGGTTGATTTTTGTCAAGTAGAAGACTGAATTTTCTCTTAGAATTAACTAGGAATTTGGTGCCATAAAGTTCCAATGTGCTATGTCAAATTTGACAGACACAACACTACTAAGACTCTTTCTACCTTTCCTCTTGCAAGCAATGTCTCATTCAAATTCGTCTTCCTCAACTCATAACCCACAATTGAGATTTCTTGCTTAACCTTCTCTTCACTGACAATCTATTTATATGGGAAAGAATATGGTAAAACAAAGCAACAAATGTGTGTGGTTTCCCTTTCATCCTATATAGGAGTTCTTAACAAAGAGACTGAAGAAGTTTCATTTGCAGCCATCGATGTGAAAAAATCCATCTTTCAATAACTGATGTGATTTGTCCTCATTTGTTAATATTTTTAAGGCATCAAGAAGGCTTGTGTTCAAATCTGAACTCAGAGACTTATTCATCCTTCATACTTGTCCAGTACAGTGTGTTTGACCGTGACTGGTTAGTCCAATATGAGCTTGGAAGGTTCTGCCACAGCTCAGGCACAAATAGTTTGTTGGAACATTTGGATGGAGATGTCTCTAAATTTGGGCATCTCAGATTTCCTTTGTGCTACTGTGATTCTGTTTTGCTCATAAAGCCCACAACTTCTCTGATGAGGGCACATCATTCTGGATGGTCCCCTGCCAGCATCTCCAATGTCTCATAATCAGTACTAAAACTAGCTGTGTGAACTTAAGAAATTCACTTAAGCTCTGTCTGCCACAGTTTCCTCATCTGTAAAAATGGGCATGATTACAGCACTTACTCCTAGGCTGTTGTGAGGATAAAATGAACAACGTTGCTTGAACACCTTAAAGTTCTGTTCAGCGCTTCTTAAACTGTGGGTTGCAACCCCATATGGGTTTGCAAAAAATTTGACAACAGTGAAAGGTTTCATTAATTAATTGAAAATTAATTTTAAAATTAATAAATTAATTAAAAATCAAATGCATAATGAATCCAAGGTGTTTCTGGCAGTGCTTTCTCGTGTTGTACCATGCAACTTCACTGCAGCCTTGATTCTGAACACAAAGCATGCATCCTTTGCATTTAGCGTGCATTTGGGCCACATAGTGCTGCCAGACTACAAAACTGCTGAACTACAAGTGGAAAAAGTTTAAGAAGCCTGCCCTATATAATGCTAATTGTTATTATCATTATAGCCTCTGCTATTTATGGCATGCTTACTCCCATTATATATACATACTATATTCATCTATATTTCACGGATAGTATTTTGAATTCTGGTACTATGTGTTTATTTTAGCCATGTTCTAAAGTCAGAGTTGACTTTCTAGTAAAAGTACACATCAAATTACTTCTTTTTAGAATCTTGTTTTAGACAAGATAGGATTCTTCCATTTTTCTGCCAGTATTTGGCATATAGCCAGTTGTTGAACTGTTTCCTGTGAATGCAACGTCTTATTGCAAGCCTTCAACTTTGCTGAAAAGATTTAAATATAGTCATATAATGATGTTATATGTTTTCTCTGGTATAAAAATCACATTTCCTTTACTCAATTCCTTTCAAAAGTGATATACCCTCACAAGGAAAAGCTAAATAGGCGTTGTTATTTTTTTTAATGTACCTGTCTCCCCTCTATATGGTATGAATCATTTCATGGCATTTCCCATTACTTAACTACCTGCTCGTCATTTTCATCATCTTGACTTTCAGTGATGAGATTTCTTTCCTTATTTTTGTTTCAGCTGTACTGACAATAATAGGTTCTCTCAATTGAAATTTTATTACTTGTGGCACTCACATAATGTGAGGTCGTATTTACTGTTGAAATCAAAAGGATAAATAGCTAGCTTGTGGACAGTGAAATAGTAATTGCAGTTCAAGATTGATTTATATGTTATTTGAAGCAAATGTGTTATCTAACTGAAACCAAACATCATCCAACCTTAAGGGGAAGCAAGAAGAAAAATATGCATGAACCTAAATGTCTCTGAAAAGCAAAAATATCTGATTCAAAATATTTGTGGTATTTTATTGATCATTATGAATTGCATTTGGGCTATTTCTGGAGAAGGACATTTCCTTTTAACTCCTTAAAATAGTGATTAAAGGTGAGCATAAAAATCTTCATTCTCACATTCTAACATCAAATTTCCTGTTGTGAAGCCTTGGAATCTCACTCACTTTCAGTTGTTATAAGACAAAAAAAAAACTACCATTTTCACAAAAATGAGAAACACTGGATTCATTATGCTGGCCAGAGTCATGATAATGAGACAAGGATTAATTTGGGTTGATAAATAACAATACTTTAATTTTTTTGAGATATTTTATTCTTAAAGGTATTTTTTCTTATTATTAAGTGCAATTATTTAATGTAAAATGCTAACAAGACCAAAAGAGAACAATATAGGTATTGTGCAAATAAATTACGTGGAGAGAAAAATGAAAGTAGAAAAATATTTTATAAAATAATTGGCTATATTAAGGTGTCAGAGATAATGGCTTTGCTTTACAAAAGGTTGGATGTTGTTTAAGAGATAATGGGATAACAAACTAATCTGAATTCAATCAGATGAAATGTTGCACTTCAGTAAGGTTAACTTGTCCACCTTGTGGTTCCTAGTACTATACTAACATTTCGTTTTGACTCTTTTCTTTAAGAACATTCATTCTTTGCAGATTATAACATAGACCAGTGTGAATATATCTAATTGCTATATTCTGTTACCTGATGGCTTATATCTTTTTTAAAGTAATATATCTCTATTATAAGGATTTTATTATAATCACTTAGCATCATTTAATGAACTATAACACCACTTTTTTAGTCTTTAACTGAATGAAGCAATTTTTAATAAAGCTTTTGGCAAGGATATTGTTAATTTTAACCAAAGTGCACTTTCAGTTCTAAGTCTGCAGGGCATAGTTAAACCTGACACACTGGATGACACATTAAAAATGCATCGGTAAAACCTCAAAGTGCTTTAATTTAAGGAAAGGTGGAGGAACAAATTAACACATTTTTAAGTGTCTCACATATTCACTCAGACATAATGAAGAAAAAAATTGTCATTATTTAACAATTATCAACTGCTCTCTTACGAGACCTTGTATTCTGGGAGTAAATAGGTGATTTGAAAAATGTCAAAAAAAAAAAAAAAAAGAAATCCAGCTTGTTCATTGCATCCTTAACTAGTGACACAGAATTACTTATCTTTGGTCTTTTGTGATCAGAGAGGAAAAAGCTCAAATGTATTCAGATTTTAAAGAAGTTTAAAATTCTAAATAAAAATTATTTTGGCACCTCATTTGTAACCTGAAATCCAAGATAACAGGAAAAGCTATAGGGATGAGCCACAACTAAGACTCCAGATAATATAAATTGTATGAACGTTGTTTTAATTGACAATTTGTAAAATGCCACTGAATGTATTAGATTTCTACCATAAATAGACGAAGTTTGATAATGGTTTCTCAAACTACAATAAAGTAGAAAATTTATTTAAAATATGTTATTTATGTTTAATGTTGAAGGTACTTAATTCTTCCCACATAAAACACTCTGATTAAAATTTGTATTTATTATTTTTCATTTTGATCTAAATAATATTTCCCATAGTACAAAACATCACACATTTTTGTCTATTAGGAGTTATAACGGAGGGAGGGGCAAGTTTTTCCATAAAAATCGCTATTCTTATTTCACTGTTTTTGCTGAATTTTTTAAATGTTGTAGACTCTTGTGGGAACAGATCTGGATGACTTTGCACAAAGTGAAAGGACAAAAGTATCGTCTTCAGCAGTGGCTGGATTACATGGTGTCTTTGTGCCCAGTTAAAGATGTTTAATTGTGTGGTCGCTGATTTGCCTTTCGCAAGGTCGTCATGCATTATTCTGCATGCTGGCCTTATTAACATTGAGGAGGAGGCCTCTCCAACATAACAAGAGGCAACCTAGACTGACTTAAAAAAGAAAAAAGAAGTCGTGCCATCTACCAGAGTAAGGGAGGCAAACATGAATTCTGTTTCATAGGTTGCATTGTCCTCTCATTCAAAAATGAGTGATTGTGAAGTTGCAGTGAGTGCATTTGCAGGGAGGAGAGGTGATGGTGAGAGTAGGTTAAATTCTCTGGAATGAAAAAATTCTTGCTTTCATAGACTATCCACTTCTCATTGTCTCATCAGCAATAAAAAATGAAAATGACTTAAGGTGAATTTGGTAGAAAAATAAAAGGTCAACCAAGTAGTGCTGAGGATAACTGCATGCTGGCTCCTCTGGGGAATGAAGACTGTCCCTTTTCAGTAATATTTAAAAGGATAAGTCAGGCTTTTGGAGGGGGTAATTTTTGCATTAAGTGTATGAAAAGGTAAATCATATTCAAGAAACTGGAAGAATTTGAAGTGGATAGATTTTTATTATTCATCTCAGTTATCTCTGTTTAAGTAGATGGTACCTTCATCTAACGTGGGAGAAGTCATTAAGGGCTAGAACTGAAGAAGTGAACTCCAGCAAATTCAAGCTGACTATACATATTTTTGGCCAGTTCCTTTATCTTATCTTGTGTTGATAGAGGGCATTTGTGCTTCTGAAAAAGACACTCCCGCAGACATGAATTGTTTCTTATATTTCAACAGTATTGAAAAGATAGGAATTTCAAATGCCACTTGGAATAGGGTTAGAAATTTAGCCCATGGACTGGGCTAAATATTTTAATGTGCTCAAGATGTTAGAATTGTATTTAAATAGTTATAAAAAATATTTTTTCAAGAATCTGAATCCTACTCCAATTTGTTCCTAATACAAATATAATGACTAGTTTATTTACAACATATGTATGCTGATTATGATTTTATGTGTTTTGTACACAGAAAACAGCTTTAAGTTCATAAACACTTAGAAATAATAGCCTTTGCTCATATTTTTCTACTGCTGATAAATTTATATAATTAAGGGAATTATACTAATAATTATTGGTGACTTTTTTAAAAGTATCTTATGATTGTCAGAGTGCTATATATATACATATATGCTTATTCATTTGTTTGAAATACTTTTGTTGCTTATTGGGTTCATAGAAAGGTAGGAGAGAAGTAGGGAAGATGTAATTACATAAGGATCCTCAGGACCCTTTTTGATCTTTGAAAAATAATTATTGCTAATTAGCTTGTTGTGCTTCATTTTGAGAGTTTATTTGGTTTGAGATGAGGTTTGGGTTGTAGAGGCTAGAAGGAATCAAATGGATTTTTAAAAATAGATATCATTACATTTTGAGAATTAACATAAAAAAGACCAGAGAAAAAGTACTGGCATCCTCATCCCATCAGCTTCAGTAAGTGTATTCATCAGGTGTTGGCATGGGGAGATTTTGTTTGCTTTGTCTTTCTGCTATTTTTACTTTTCAATTTTAGCATAGACATGCTTAAACTAGTGTTTTCAATAAAAAACTTTTTTTCTTGATTGGACTTTAAAAGTAACTTTTAAAATCCACATTTATGATTTTAAAAGACATTACCCTGAAATGCATAGGTAGATGATTCTGTTTTCCTCTATTTTGTAATGAAATCAATAGTTAAAAGTATTATCATGATGCCAGGTGTTTGGGGGACATCTTGAGAAAAACTAAATAAAAGAAACCTTTGACAGCCCCACTATGAATTTTACACTTATACAGGGCAAGGCATGCCATAGCATTTCACAGGGAAAAGTAGTTTTATTTGAAGAAAAGACATAAATTTATGTGAGAACGTCAGCTACAAAATGACACAAGAATTGTAGCTAATGAAGAAAGATAGAAATAATTAAACACACCAGGTAAATTATGGCCTAAGGACTTAGTAGGTCTAAACATGGCTGAATTTTTTCTTGCCTTTAGACCTAACCAAATTCAAATATTAAATTTTAAGCATTAAAGAAAAATCTCTAGGATTCTCATTTTATCTGCTCTATTTTGTACCTCCTAGAAGCAGGGAGGGAAATGTAATTATGCAGATATCCTCTGAATTAATATGAGAAATTAGATGATTTGTCTTTAGAATTGAGGGAGAGAGAGAAGAAATTCATTCTTGAACAGTTGCCACTTACTTATATTTAACCTGCAAGGAAATTTGACAGATTTTAAGTCTTTTTTTAAAAAAAAAGCTGACTTAATTACTATCTTGAATCACTACTTTAAATGGAAATTATAAGCCCAAGATCCTCTCTTGTCTTGTCTTAACAAATTCATTATCAAAAGAAACATTGATTCTTGGAAATTTACCATTTTTATCATGGAGCTTCATTTGAATTTTTTAACAAAGATTTAAATTTTCAAAACATAATTTGCACATAGTATATTTTAAAACATTTTTATTGTGACTTGAATACCAAATAATATGAGTTCAAATACAAAGCAGAACAGAAAAAGATTGCCTATGAAGTTGTACATCTATATTCAAAAGTTTGCTTTTCTTTTTAAGTTTATAAGCTTTAATAGTTTGAAACTACACTAAGACTTTTGGAGGACACCCTATATAATAAAAGCATCATGTTATTTTCAACGCTGCCTTACTTGTCTGTTTTCCTTGATGTATATTTTTGTCCTCTTCTATATATTTCTAATGCTTCAATGATCCTCATGGCTTTATCTGTTCTTTATTCTTTTTAGATTTTTATTTATTTTTAATTTATGGAATAAAATAAGCATTTCCATAATACTGTACAACATAATATAACAAAAATATAATTAAACAGTGCATCTATTACGTACTACTTGCTGTTCCTTTTAAATATATAATGAAATTATGTAAATTTCTCTATTTTCTTTTTTCCCCTTCCCCTGACCTAGAGATGGCTACCATTAAATCCAAATATGTGTGTGTGTGTGTGTGTGTGTGTGTGTATAATACATACGTAAAATCATTCTCTACATGTTTCTGTTGATCAGTTCTTTCTCAATCTTTATTTCCTTTCCTTAAAGCATACCCCCAAAATAAAAGAAAAATAAACCTCATTGTATCATATCTGCATAGTCAAACAAAGCAGATCTCCAGTTGGTCTTATCTAAGAATATATGACTCATTTTTCACCTTCAATTCATCACCTCTTAGTCAAGAGGTAGGTAGTATATTTCACCATCAATCCTTTGGAATCATGGTTGATCATTCCATTCATCAGAGTTAAGTTTTCCAAAATTCTTTTTCTTTACATTTATTTACCTTAGTTTATTCAACCATACCCGATTAATGGGTAACCCCTTCTTAGTTTCCAAATCTTTGCCATTGCAAAAGGAGGTGCTATAAATACTTTCATACATACTGATCTTTTTATCTCTCTTTGGTATCTTTGGGGTATAGGCCTAGCAGTGGCATTGCCGGATCTAAAGGTATGAAGAATTTAGTGACTTTTTGGAGTACAGTTCCAAACTCCTTTTCAAAATAACTAGATGAATTCTAAACTGCATATATAGTATGTTAATTTGTGCTGTTTCTTTATCATGTTTCTTTTGTGTGTGTGATTTTTGCCAATTTAATGGATGTGAGGTGAAACTTTGGAATTCTTTAATGTGCATTTCTCTAATTTAATTACTAATGATTTGGAGCACTTTTCATAGGGCTGTTAATGCTTTAGATTTCTCTTCAGAACACACCATTCATATCTTTTCCCCATTTATCTATTAGGCAATAGCTCTTGTTCATATATTTGAATTGGTTCCTTATTTATCTTGGATAGTGTACATTTATCAACACTTTATATATTTTAATAAAGAAATGGAGAATAGAAATATTAATAATGCACACTAAAATAAAAGGATATATGGTGTATTTTTTTAACTAAAAATTCCAATGAGAACCATTAGAATTTACTTTCAGTAGTCTGTCACAAGAAGGTAGTATTCTTTAAGTCAGAAAACACACCTTAGTGTGTTACCATTTAAGGAGAAATAGGAAGCTGTATTGTGGTTCTAAGATGAGGGCAACCTTTAGGAATAAAGATTTTCCAAATAAACTCAACAGTATTCACATTCAAATTATCAACAATGTTCAAATTCGAAAGTGTTTCGTTAAACAAGTTTTTTCAAAAGCTCCACTTTACCTCTCTAACGGAAGACTGCTGAGTACTATCAAAGAAATGAGTTACATCATACTTACTCAGAATTTCAAATGATCTGAGATTTCATTTGGGCTGGTACTCTGCACCTGCACAAAAGGAATCCGCCCATGGCTTGGTAGCACATAGTGCAGATTCTCTGGCCAAAGTATCCACCAATAAGTCGTACCCCTTCTGGTGATAAGTGTCTTCATACTCTAGTCAAGAAGACAGACATCCCTGAGCCTATCCCTACTTGAAGACCTATCAATTTGGTAAGGCCTGTTAGAATTTATACTTTTACTTGCACTCTGCAGAGATGTCAAATGCACCACCTGCGAAACTCTTGAGTGAGTGTCCCACAGGGATCCATTTCTATTTGAGCTTGACGCTACTGGCATAGACTTGAAGAACTTAGCCATTTTAGTATTATGAAGAACTACTGAAGTTCGACTCAAGTACAAGGGATGACTTAGATAACTAACTATGCATCAAGCAATAAGCATTTTAAGTGCTTTTTATGAGCCTCGTATTTTGCTTAATTCTGGGGATACAAAGATACAAAAGAGCAAAAAAAAAAAAAACACTACTCTCAAAGAGCGTACATTCTAAGAGGTATTTTCTGAAAATGAAGTCTTCTTCTCTGGGGAAGTATGGCAATGGGCATTCCACTTTACTGAACACTATGTCAGTAAATTAAATAAAAAATCTATTGGATCAGTTTTACATGCACACACACACACACACACACACACATACATACATGCACTTACCTTTTTAATGTTGTTGGCATTTCCTGACCTGATTTTTGATGGGACATTCAGATTTTTAACTTTCATCTTAAGAATGATAACCATAATCACAGACTCTTGCACCAGCCTATGACTCATTATCACCATCCTATGTCTAATTCCTTACAATAAGGTTGTAATTAATTAAATGTTTCCTTTAGCACTGAGAGAAAGCCCTTATATGAGAGAATATGAGAGATGATTTGGAGAGTAATATTTAAATTCTATAAATTACTGAATTTTTCTGACATCTGAGCTTACTTTAGAACAGTAAAGAATTTTTTCAATGTTTCTTTTAATGAATTGTTTCCAGTGTCAGACTTAATATGACTGCATTAGTTTGACCACAAATGGTCTCTCCTGGGCATCAGTTTTAACACTGTAGTGGGATAGGTCTGAATGTTAACAAGGAGGCAAGCCCTATTTTACTTCCACAATATCAGCATATTTTCTTGATGAAACCATACAAACTTCTGAATACTATCTCCTCAGTGAAAAAAAAAGAAAAATTTTATCACTTTAAAAGTTTATGGAAGTGTTGCAGAAGGGTAAGACGCCATATGTTATATGCTCTGGAGGCCTATAATTTTGAATCTTTTTTTTTTTAAAAAAAAGGAGTTTTATTGTACCTGAAAAACAAATTGTTTTGAATGTTATTAATAATTCAACTATTTATAATGCAAGTGATAGAGATTAAGAGATTTATTGAAGAGTCCCCAAGAATGAAATGGTAAATGGATGATATCCAAGTAAGTTTTTTAAAAAAAACTCATCTCTGAACCTCAGTGTCACTGACGAGAAAAACTTAGTCTGTTTCAGGAGAGATGCAAAGAGCATTCAGAACACTTGCAGAAAGCATAGGTTTTTTTGGTTTGGGTTTTGGTTTTTTGGGTTTTTTTTGTTAACATATTCCTGAAACATACTCAGAGTTTAGCTAAATATTTGTTTGTTTCTAGGAACTCTCAGAAAATGAAGTGCTTGGATCGTATTTCTCAGTGAAGTCTTTCTGGTGGAGGGTAATGTTTGAATGTTATATCGCTGCTCTTGATTCTTTGTTTTGGCCTAGAAAACTTGACTGTTTCAACACAAACTGGCAAAGATGCTGTTTCATGTTCTTGATTGACCCTCATTTTGAATACTAAGTCATTTATGGCACCTAAATTTAATGCCCTTTTAATTTCCTCATTCCTAAAGACTAAAACACTATATTACTTCTAAAACTCATTGCCTTGAACTGAATTCTTTGAAGAAGGAATATTGTCACAAATTCAGAACTGATGAAGGATTTTGGTTCCTTCTGGTAACCTATTCCATTACATCTAGTTTAATATGAGATCTTTGGACAGTAATAACATGATCTGATATAGAGGGGCCATTACGGTTCCATCTTTCTGCTGCTCAAAAAATGGGCTTTGGGTGCATTTTTACTGCCATGACATGGATATTTTACTTAAAGTTTTAGAGCTCACCCTTATTTGAAAATGTCTTTACTTAGTCCACAGAAATTTTAGGCCAGTTATGCATTATTTGAAACATTTTGCACAGTCCATATTTCTTTATTTTAAAAATGTCTCATTAAATTAAAAAAAAACCTATAGCATGCTTTGTATTTAAGGAAAGAAAAGAAAAATGAGACCTCTATGCATGAATTTTTCAAAATAAGAGATTTCACTTCAACACTATTTACTTTTTTCTGAGCCCCATCATCCAACTTTCCTCACTATAATTCTACATTTTGCTCTGTCCTGATTACTAATTTCCTCCCTCTACGAGCTTTCTTCTTTCTTTGAAATTTACATATGGGACACCATTTCATAGTGTTAGAAATCGTGGTGGAAATACTGATATTTTCTTGGGGTTTTTTGGTCCTCAAAGAGCATTCAGATCCTTTAAATTGTAATTCTGTACTATAAAAACTGTGTTGGACCTAATCTCTTTAGAGTTTCTAAATTATAGAGGGATTATAGATTTAGATTTGAAAGGAACTTTAAAGGCCAAATTCTAAATTCTAAAGAGATTAGGCCCAACACAGCTCTTGTACTATAGAATGTCAGTGATCTGGCAGAGCTGTGAGCTGACTGGTATAAAAGTGAAGGTCCCTCCTCCTCAGAAGTAAATGAGACTATGGGATTTGTTCCCCTTCCTGGCTGAACTCTTGTTTAGACTTTCAGTGACCATAGATAACTTGAGGATTAGGATCTTATTTTTTTCATCATTTCATTGAAGGTTTCTTGATAAGTGACCTCTGGTATTTAGTTATTCCACTTACTTTCTTGAAGTAAATGAAGTGACCAGTTTGTTTATTCATTTTCTTAAATTGTCCAGATAATTTCATCTGAGAATAATTTTAGATGTGGGCCCCCCATCTTTTGAATTATTCAACATCCTTAACATTATTGAAAGGCTTTGATAAAATTGTCATTTCTGCTTTATTTTGCTAGTTATTCAAAATGAATAATACTCTTAACCGCATTATCTAAGATATCAGGCCAGACTATTCTTTCCTTCTATTCCCCCACCTCTCTCATACACGTACACACATATACACACATATACGTGCACACACAATAGATACATGCACACATGTATGTATATATGTGTATATGTATATATGCATATCTGTATACACACACTAACATAATATATGTGCAAAAGTCAAAAATGAATGAAAATTCTGTTTGATTTTACTAATGATATACTATTAAATATTATTCCTCTTCTACAGGCTGCTCTGAATGATGGGGTGGGTTTCCCCATTTATTACCTATCAAATGCCAATTTTTTACCACCCCCCTTCCAACTTTCAGTATTTCTAATGGATTCTAATCTTCCAGTGTTGTCCGTTGACATTTCCTAACACTCTTAACTGGCTAATGTTTTCTGTACCAAACATAATTAAAAGCAATAACTTCGATTGATCATTGAGGTTTAATAGAATGTCTTTCTGAACACCTGGTGTGGGTTTTCCTCAGAGATCGTAAAATGTTAGACTTTGAAGGAACTGTAGAGATAACCTAGTCCAACTTTATTTTATAGATAAAGAAGCTGAAGTACAGAGAGGATGCCCAACATCATATAACTATTTAATGTGAGAGCAGGAATTATAGATTTAGATTTGGAAGGGACTTTAAAGGCCAAGCTCAACCTCCTCTGTTTATAAATGAGAAAACTGAGGCTAAGAGGTTAAATTATTTGCCCAGAGTCACACGGCTAATAAGCGTCTGAAAAACAGCATTTGAACTCAAGACTTCTTGACTTCTCACCCCACACTCAGGTCATGTGCAACCTAGTTTCCTGAGGACTGTCATCCACATCATACTTTGCTCTAGATGTTCTTTAAATATTTAAATGAGTAGGTAGGGTAGCAGTCCATGTAAGCTAATTATGAAACGTAGAAACTATGCCTGTATCGAAGTGTGGTTTTGTGGTTTCCCTGTTAAATGCCTCCCACATTGTGTGGCATTTTTCTAGTATTTCCTTAAGTCCGTGATGTATGAATGCTTTGGAAGACACAATGAAGTTCTCATGTTCAGCATATTGATTTCCTTATTCAGAAAATCAGTAGTTCAAGATTCTTCTTTAAAAATGGCAAGTATGGAGCATGTATATACGTGATCAGGAGTCAGTGTGATCATTAATATCACTTCTCTTTTATCAAGTGATACTTTGGTCCTTTCTTTTTTGTTTTGCTACAAACGTATAGAAATATGGAAGTATTCAGAAGGCCAAAAGTCTTAAATATTGTAGGCAATCTTGAATCAGGAATGTGCTTTCTCACATGAAAGGAAGAAAATACCTAGGAAAAAAGAACCTAGAATAAAAGCTGAAATATATTTAACTAAGGAATAAGTTGGGTTTAGAGTGTCCATCAGTTGATTTAAGAAAATACTAAATCCTGGTGAAATGTTTTTTTTTTTGTTTAGCCTGTCAGGGAGATAACTTTTTTTAAGGACTAAAAATAAAAATGGTCCATATAAACCCTAACATCTTAAAACCAGCACATGTTTGAAAAGCAGTTTTACAGTATTGTGTTTTTTAAATAAAACTCAAAAAATAAAGAATTGAAGTAGAGTTTTGATGGATCTACAAGGCTTATAATTTTGGAGAAAAAAAGTTAAAATAAAGTGAGATTTGGGTTTAGATTAATCTGAGCCTCACCAAGGGATTGTGATTTTCCAGATAATTTTTCATTGTAATTTTATCAGTCACTCATTATCCTAAACTATCTGTCTCAAATGCCTTTAAGACATAATGCTAACCAAAGATGACTTTTTTTTAAAAAAAAGTAGTTTACATATAACATTGTAGGAAATAAACAGGACACATTGACCAAGAAAAAGACCATTACAGGAAATTAAGCAATTCAATGTTTGGTTCACAGAGGTATCAAGTGTATTAATGGGAAAGATAAGCAGCCTGTCAGAAGATAGTATTTCCCTTTTTACAGTTATTAAAACTGAGGTTTATTTAAAAAAAAGATATGTGACTTTTAGAGAACATCTCAATTCATTATGGAAGTAGTTGACAGTAAAATTACAAATACTATGGTCCCCTTTCAGACCTTGGACAAAACATTTTGTACCTTGCTAATATACTTACACATTATTTTAATTTTTGGTTACATCTTCGTGTACCATATCAACCACTAGACTGGTTCTCATTTAAAGTTTGTTTCCTCTGCAAGCACTTGGCAGTGTTCTGATGCCACCAAGATTTAATAATTGTTTTGTTAAATTAGATAGAAGTAAATATTATAAGGAAAATTTCAGAATACAAATAAAGGAAATGGCTCCATTGAGGATCACTGTATTGGAGAATAGTCTTCCAAGGAAAATAAAAGATCAAATATTTTTCATAAGACTAGGGTTCTAAAAGTAAATTGGACAAAGTACTAAAGAGGTTTGTTGTAAAAGGCTGCCCTGCATTGAAAGATGGATGAACTGCCAATCCACTTGTTGGAGCGCATCATCGGGGTGCAATTCACTGGAATGAGCTTAGTAGGAAAAGGGAAAGACAGAAAGCTTCTGTGATTGGGATGGAGCTGATAATTGCCCCATGCTTTGATAAGTATGGGTGTTCATAGCACAAAACAGTCACACTAAAGCTGTCATTATCTCTTCTTTGGAAAGTGTCTCATGGGTCACTTGATTAAATAAAGGCACATGTAGCCCTGTGCTGAAAATAGAGGGAAAACGGGCTCTTAACAGGCATACTGCCTCATTGTAAACACCCAAGCAATATCTTTCCCACTAATTTTATAATGTCTAGGTGATTATATAAAAGGGCTAGACAGACATAAGAATGAATCAAAGGTAACAAAAGCAAAGGATTATTAGAAAATAAAGATGTTGTAGGAAGAATATCACTGACTTTCCCTCTTGCCATATAATAAAGCTAAATAGATTGGTTTATTTTCTTGACCTGCATTCAGAATCAGGAAATAATTGGCCTATTGGGTAAGGCTTATTTGGTAAAATATTTTTTTAATAATAATAATATGCCAGTAAATTAAGAGGCAGCATTGAAGGGGATTGAGAGAATGGTGGACCTAGTGTCAGGATGAACTAGGCTCAAATCCCATATCTAACTTGGGACCATGGGGAAGTGAACTGCCTGCTGTGTGCTAGATACCGTGCTAAACATTTAACAAATATTATTTTATTCAATCCCATTTGATCATCACAGTAATCCTGAGGGAGGTATTAATATTATCCTCATTCCACAGTGAGGAAGCTATTACTATCCTCATCCTGCAGTGAGGAAACTGAGCAAACAGGAGGTCCATCTGTGTCTGAGTTTGAACTTGAGTCTTCTTGATACCAGGTCAGTGCTCTGTGCACTGTGGCGCCACCTAGCTACCTCATGGGTATGTCCCAGAACCTCTCTGAGCCTCGGACAGCTCTTTAAGATTTGATGTACTAATACCACTGTAAAGATCATGGTCTTAGTTGATAAAGAAAGTGCCTACACCAACTAAATCACAGATTTGTAAATATACTGACATTTTATCAGATTGTTAATAGCCCAAATTCTAAAATTTCTCTACTCTGAAAATACATAAGAATGTATCAAGCTCTGGAAGTCTGTGCTAAGAAACCAATTCTCAGTTCACTTCCTACCGGCATAATATACTTTGTCCAATCTAATCAATCAATTAACCAATAACCGAGCATTTTATTTTTCTTCTTCAGTCTGATTCTTTGTGACCCCATTTGGGGTTTTCATGGCAGAGATACTGGAGTGGTTTGCCATTTCCTTCTCAAGCTCATTTTACAGATGAGTAAACTGAGGCAAACAGGGTTCAATCACCTGCCCAGGGTCATACAGCTAGTAAGTGTCTGAGCTCAGATTTGAACTCATGTCTTCCTGACTCCAGGCCTGATGCTCTATCCCACATCTAGCTGCCCCAAGCACTTACTCCATTCCAGATACTGTACTAGGGTCCAGTAATATCACAAGGTAAATAAATAAAACAGAGTCCTTGGCCTTATCTTACCCTCTTGAAGGGAAAACAGCATGCATACAAATGAGTAAATAGAAAACATGCCAGGCCTAGAGGCCTGAGGGCTACCCGAGTCTTACCTTACCTGTCCCAGGTCTTCGGCTGGCCAAACCAGATAAACGTATGAGAGAAGAGACTTTCCGGAGTTGAACAAGGGTTAGGCTTTATTCAGGGTCTCGGTTACATGTGCAGGGGGAATTCTTCCTTAGGAGAGAGAGAGAAATCTCCCAAGGAGGCAAAGATCTTACAGTGAGAGATTGGAAGCAGAAGTGGAAGTGGGGAGAGAGGGGGAGGGGAGAGCGAAGAGAGGAAAAGGGAAGAGGCGCCTTCTGTCCTGTAAGGGCCCCTCCCACGCTAAGAGCACCTTCAGGCTTTCCTGACCCTAATTAAGCTCTCTGGCCACGTAGTTTGCACCTGAATACCGTGCCTGTTAGATAACAATAGGTGTGCCCAGATCCAGGTCAGTCTCGAGGGCGGGGATGCTCCTCCCATCACGTTTCTCATGGGAAGAGGCGGAAATACACGAGATAGCTCGGTCTCACTCCTCGATTCCCTGCTGTTTTCTGGGGGGCCTCATGAGAACTCTAAGATTTAGAAGTTCCCACCTTTACCCGCCCGAGACTGTCCACATGGAATTGAGCTTCCATCCCCAACAAAAACACATACAAAGGCTTTCATAGCATATTCATCCAAATCTCTCCCATTTAATTCCTCTCATGACTTTGGGCAAGTCACTTAATCCTTTGTGCCTTAGTTTTCTCATCTGTAAAATGTGATGGAGAAGGAAATGGCAAACAACTCCAGCATCTTTGCCAAGAAACCCCAAATAGGGTCACAAAGAGTTGGATATGAATAAAATGACTTCTAGATCTACAGAGTTGGCTTTCTGGAACAATGACTTTGTTGAGGATATTATAACTTAGTCTACCTTCCAAAATAGCCTAGAGGGTGATTTTGGACCACTTTATTCCTCCCTATCCATATCACTAAATCTGATGACGCCATCTGCATCTTTCTTTTCAGGAGATTTCTGTATCCTGAATCTAAATGTCTGCTCATATCATCTTTTAACTACCATCTCTGATTACACTAGGCAATTAAATCGTTCCCTCTGCAATATCCTTTGCTCCTCCCTATCTTTCTTGCTTGGGTCCACTCTAAGTTTCTTTATATTATTATTAGACCAGATATTTTACTGCTTTCATTTGAGGTTAGGAGTGCTATTTTTTTGTTGTTGTTGTTACTTTGTTTATGTCTCTTTAAGTCAAACATACTTACTCTCAGCCTGCATCTATTTGGAATGCACTGTTTGTGTGATTGTGTAATGTCTCCTCATGGTATAACCCAGTAGCAAACAATCATGTTGGAGTCCTCACCCTTGTGTAGGTTTTCGTTCATGTAATTTTACATAAGATACAAAATAGGCTTTTAAAAAAAAATAATGTTTGAGATTAAAGAAATTGTTCTCTACACCATTGCACTCTCAAATCTCTCCTTGCCATTTTGGTTTGTTTTGGAATGAAACCTAAATTTTATTCCCTTGGTCATTGCATCTTTTATCTGTAAACCCCACAAGTCCTTGACCATCGATTATTCTTATTTTAATACTTCAGGAATCTGTTATTTACTCAGGCAATATAGGACCTACCTAGTAGGAAATGGGGAACCCTCTTCTCATGAAGATAGTTCCCCCTTCCAGTTAGTTAATGGTTTTAGGAGCCACTCTAATCACATACCTCATCATCTCAGTAATGAGCCTCTCCAGACTGGTCCATTGGCAGCAGTCAGTTGGCAACAGTCCATTTGGCAAAAAGTGGACGTACTGTACATTAGTAGGACTATACTTGAAACCTAGCCAGCTTTGTAGGACTTCAGTAGGAGCTGACCAAGTCCCATTATCACAATGGAAGATTAGTATCCCAGTTCCACTGAATCATCCTACCAAAGGAAAACAGTAACCATCGTGTATCTATTTTGCTTATGCTTATCTTTTCTGTCCTACAAGAAGTTTTCTGTTACCTTAGAAAGCAGTGCTACAGTATTTTTGAAAATTGTTTTATGAAGATGATTCAAGCACTTATGGAGATTCGGGATGGATAGGCATACTGTTCACATCCTCATATAGTTCTGACCATCCATTTCAATCCAGACCTACAGAACCCCTGCATTTCCAGCCTTGGGCTTCTTCAGAGATCCACCGAATCCTTGTTGCCAAAATATACAAGTAAGTCGTACCATTCCATTTCCCCTTTCTAAGCTCATATGAGCAGCACACTGACTGTAGATGACCTTGCTAAAAATTTATCTCCTTCTCCATATTGTTTTTATAGCATGATGAAAGGCAATAATTTATTAACACTCATTTAAATTGAACTAATTCACTGATCTGCTCTGAAATCCTGCTGGTTGAAATTGCAAGACATGTCAATGTCTATTTCATCTGAATTTCTGAAACTATATTGTTACCTGGCATCATGATTCAGTAAACCAGTGCAAAAATAATTGGCTTTTTTGGTGGTGGTTAGTTTTTCTTTTGTTTTTTGCTCTTGCATTTTTTGCTTGTTTTTGTTTTTAAAGGGCAGAGAGGGAGGGGTGGAAGGAAGAAAGGAAAGGGGAAAAGAGGAGAGGAGAGAACAGGAGAGGAGAAGAGGAAGGAGTGGTATTTGTGACCTGTTTATTGAATAATGTCTTATATTTGCTTAATATTCTAGTAGGCACACTGTAGGTACTCAGCAAATAATTTTTATTGATAATATTTAAATCAGCATACCTCACCTAGGAGCAGAAATGTATATTTTATGTTAATTGAGGTATTTGATTTTTTTAACAAATTACCACTTAGAAAATTTTTTTAAAAAGTATTTCTCCATTGGCCAGATGAATCCTGTTTCTCTCTTAAGGTGTTCAAAATGTACAAGCCAAACTATTGTCCCAATAGCTATACTTTAAAATGGATAATATTGTTTTTAGAAATATAAGCTAGGGGCAGCTAGGTGGTACAGTGAGTAGAGTACTGGCCCTGGAGTCAGGAGGGCTTGAGTTCAAATCTCAGACACTTACTAGCTGTGTGACCCTGGACAAGTCCCTTAACCCCCATTGCCTCCCAAAAAACAAAAACAAACAAAAGACAAATATAAGCAATAAAAGTGATTAATGGGATAATATTGCATTAGGTAACCTTAGTTAAACAGAAAAGAGAGAATCACTGAGAAGGTAAAATGTACACCCAATAAGTTGTAACATGGGTTGAGTACTTTCAAGTTAATTTCCAAAGAGGTTCAAGAATTTGAATGCAGGTGGTTGGTTATTCAAAGTGTTCTTATCCTTCACCTTTCTTGTCTGTTGTCATATACTCCTCTGTTGTTTGTAATCTACATTCCATTCATCGTTACCTTTACGTAATAGCTTTGCTTCAGGCTCATTAGTTCTTCCTAGCACCTAGACTATGTGTTGTCATGACTGCAAACATTTTATAACAAAAGTAAAACTGCTACATTGATAAATGCCTCTGTTGAAAGGCATAATTCTTTTTTTTTTAAAAGAGAGGAGGGGAAAAGGTGTTTTTTTTTTAATAGAGTAACATTTCTCTGTATTACTATTTTATCATTTTAAAAAATCTTTTAGCCAGGCCACCACAGTTCGAAGTCCTCCATTGCTGAACTTTTTGCAGTGGGGAAGTATTTCCCCCACACTGAATTTCATACTTTCCCCCATCCACATCACCAGTGTTCCCTTTATCTATTCCATTATCCAGCTCATTTTAGAAATGTCCCTGCCAGGTTGTAGGAAAGCATTTCATAACAACTGATGGTGACACTACAACCTCCATCAAGTTCATTTTATTTCCCCATGAGCATTTAGTATTTCATGTGCCTTTTCTGATCTGTAGGTCAAGTTCTTTGCCCCCCTGTGAGAAGAATAGCCTTCCAAAAATTGATATTTATTTATTACTTTCATAAGATTTTGGGGGGGAAATATATCCTTGATTGGCGACACATTAACTTTAGGGACCCTAATGGTATCTTTATAGCTACTCTAACTTCCAGAGACATAACAATTAGGTATACCTAACAAAAATGATCAAAATTTATAGATATAAACAGATACATATAATTTTTTAAAGATATCATACATTAATTTTGTGAGAGGATCTTGTAGAAAGAGTCATTTCAAGGTACAGTGATACTTATACTAATGGATTAATGTTACCTGAAGAGAAGCAGGAATAACCTTGGCATGGGCATGAGCACATGAACATTTTTCAAAGCTGTTCCGAAGCCCCTGTGCTAGCCTAACGAACTTTACTCCTTGGACCCTCACTTAGAGCCCTGCTGACTTTTGTGTAATGTGAAATGCTTAAGCTTAACTCCATAGGTGTCCTATCCACAATAAATTAAAAACAATAAACCAGAAGGGAAAAGGAGAATGCATTGATATTAGAAGCACTATGACAACAGCACTGAAAGAAACAATCTGACATTACAGGAAGTAAAAAGAAAAAACTAAAAAGCAGATATAAAATTCTGTTACCACATAGTGGCCTCATGGATCCTAAAATCAAAGAATTTCAGCATTGGAAGAAAACCTAAAGCTTATCTAATCAAGTCTGTTCAGTTCCCAGAAGAAAAACCAGAGATCCCAGCAAACGAAATGACTTTCTCCAGTCATTTACTCATACTGACACCCCAGGGGAAAAAGTCTAGTATTCCTAGTGTTCCAGTAAGAAACTCAAGAACAAGAAAGTCAAACTTACTTTTTATAAAGAAATATTTCTATCAGAAATGGATAGAAAGTTAGATAGAATGTTTACTGAATATTTATCATGTGCTGATCACTGTGTTAAGCATTGGGGATACAAAGAAGAGATGATAGATGATAGGTAGATAGACAGATAGATAGATAGATAGATAGATAGATAGATAGATAGATAGATAGATAGATAGATGATAGACAGATAGATAGATAGATAGATAATTTAATTTTGACCCCCAAAGGAATAAGCTTCAATTGTGTGGGAAACTTCATTTTCCAGAGATATTAGCTAAATTACTGTCAGGTGAAAGAAACTGGGTTCCAAGATGATGGAGTTACATGAAGCAGACCATGATTATGCAATTAAGGCAAAAGAAATAAGGTAAAATGCAGGTTAAACAACAATTCAGGAACACTTAGAATTTGAGATGAGTCTTTGAATTCCTTTTGAAATGAACGCAAACAATGAGAACTGTGAATGGGATCATAAAAAGAAACAGTCACTTTGGTAACATGTACAGACAACTCCAGTAAGACAATAAATTGCAGAGAAGGTACAAGCTGGCGTTGTTAGGGGAACGCTTAACTGGGAGCTTCTTACACTGATAAAATCTAGTCAAAAATTATTTTGCATGAAAGCCAGAGTAAGCAGTGTCAAGATTATAGACTGAATTCTTAGTTCATTTTGTATACCAAGTAAATCTCCTATTAGACTACCTGTAATACTGATATAGATAGCATTACTACCTTCTGTGCGGTTCTGATTTCATTCAAGTTTAATATTGTAATTTAGAAATGAGTATAACTGATGAAATTCAATAAAGAAAAAGTATTCAAATGTCTAAAGAAGAAATAAAATCAGGAACATACATTCATCTCATAGGGCATGCATTTATAGTTTTTAAAGTATAACTTTTCTCCCCTCTGGGAAAGCAGGCTTCAGGTTTAAATGCCAATGTAATTCTATCATGGTCAACAGTAAACTACAACTCTAAGCCTTTTGAACACCATCTTCTTCGACGGATAGAATCTCAGTGGATCTTTCTGTGTGCCAAGAGAGAGGCCCTAGTGGTATTTTGCTTCCAGAATCTTATTCAGTAATCCTACAGAGAAGAATGAATTGTAACAATAAAGCCAGAACTTGAAAGAAAATAGATCATCTAAAGCGAAAGTCGGTAAGCTACAAATTGCCATGATTTGGCTGTACTAAGTATCATAAATTGCTTTCATAAATTATTTGCAGGAGGTACTTATTATTCATCGGCATTTGCAGAAATTCCGGATCTTCTTGAAGTTCCTACAAATCATTGGGATTTGAATAGTTCAGACTTTTGACTGTGTTACAGGATCAATGTGCATTTTGATGACTTTTCATTCACTAAACTCTTTGAAAACATCTTGAAAACTGCCACAAGGTTATCTTTAACATGTACGATGCATATTTTAAAATCTTCAAACAGGTTGTAAAATTTGATTCTCTCTTTTTGAGTAGCAGAATAAAAAAACTTAAGTATCAAATAAATATTTTTATTTTTTAAAAAAAAACTATCTTCTTTACCCAAAGTTTCAGACCCAAAGTTTACGTCTCTCAGACCTGCACAGAAAATCCCACCTATGGAGAGGAATTGTCAGCATCACTTTGATAGAGGGGCGAGACCTCAAGGCCATGGATTCAAATGGATTTAGTGATCCCTATGTGAAATTCCGACTTGGTCATCAGAAGTACAAGAGCAAGGTACTTTGCCTTTATAGTGTTTCTGCTCAGTGTTTGTAAAGTTTGGTTCCATTAATGACTATACTTTTAAAACTGAAGAAACTACTTTTTGATAAATGCAACAGAACCCTTTCATAGGGGTTCTACCAGAAGTGAGAACTGATGCATGCTGTGTTTTCGAGGACTTTTACTTTATGTAATTGCAAAGTTTCAAGGACACAATGTGATGTGCATTATATCTGAACTGAGAGGCATCTTATGAAGTGAATAGAGAAGCAAATTTTCCTTACGGTCTTGCCTCTGATAAGACATGTGGCGAGACAAACCTCTGACATATACAGGCTGTATGCTACTGGGCGAGTCATTTCAATTTTTACCATCTCACTGTGGTAGTCAAGTTGCTGACCTGCATCAGTGTGGGGGGAAAGTTTCTGTACTGAGAGTTCCTTTCACTGATGTAATCACAACCCCATCTTCCACCTACCTCACCCCCTAAAAACAAAACTCTCCGTTTATTTACGATCTTGTTTAATACTCTGCTTTTTGCTGCTGATACTAACTAATGATTTGGGGTAATCTATCACATCCATCTCAGGCAACTGACCACCTACTACCATGACTGAAATTCGTTCCTTGTGGCGCCATTATACATATCAATTGTTTTTATGAATGCCTCTGCAAAATGTTCAGCTATGCTTGGGTTTCATAGTGATGTTTCTTCAGTGGTTAAATGAACTATAATTAGAAATTTAAGACATTTTATCCATTTTATCTATCAAATGGATGTTTGTTGAGCACTGACTACTATATGTTGTTCACTATGGTTGACCTGGATCACCACTCTGTAAAACATAGTTCCTGCCCCCAAAAAGGCTAGTTGGGGAAAATGAGGCATAAAAACATTAAAAGACAATAATAGAAGGCAATATTAGCTCATCTTTTCTTTTGTACTTTACGAAACACTTTTCTTACAACAAACTTGTGTGGTATGTGGTGTATATGATTGTTTTACTTATATCCAAAATAAGGAAACGGGGGGTCAGATGTCATGTTCATATAATTTTGCTAAGAAATAGTGAAATTGAGATTCAAATCCAGTTTTTCAGACTATAAGTCTAATGTCCTTTTTACTGTCCCCAGCAGTGATACAGATAAAAAATACTATTGGAGCTTATAGAAGAGAGAGACATGTCTTATTTTTATATTAAAAATTCATATTTGCCCACACCCCTATTTTTGTTCATCTGAGTTGAATTTGATGACAATGAACTTGTTTTAATTTAATGCACTTGGGGGATATTTGAATAACTGCATTACGCACCCATATTTGTCTCCCAGCAAGTGTTCAATGATGTGTTGGAGAGAATTACACAAATATATGCCAGTGACGTTAATTGCTTTTTATCTTTTACTTTGCCATGTAACTTTCCATTTCTTTGCTCCTTAATTGAGGTGTCAAACTCAAGGCCCAGGAAGACTCTGAATGGGGACTGAGCCATATTAAAACATAATTGGGAAATTTTAACAAAATGAATAAAAATAAAACACAACATGGATAATATTGATTTGTGGTTTTCTGAGTAAAGTTATGGCTTACTTTAATATCTCTGCTGCTCTATGAGGTTTAAACCTGTATTACACTTCGAATCTTAGGGCCTGAAATATGAAATCTAGCACTGAGCGCTTGTCTTTGTTCTTTCTCTCTCATGCTTTGACTAATTAAATTTCGGTTATGAGCTTTTAAATTATGGTTCATTTGGTTCCATAATTATACTGTAGTTTGCCTTTTTTAACTTCTCTACTCCTAAAGATTTTTGTTCTAATGCTAAGGTGGAAGATAACCTTGTGCCTCTCTGCGCAAAGGAAAGAAATCCACCTAGATTATTCTGTTGGCTGATGCAACTGAAGGCCTTGTATCAGTTAACCTGAAGTTTCTAAGGATGAAAACTAAAAACCCGAAATCGTAGAGTTATAGACTTAAGTCTCTAAAAGATCTCATAGATCATCTGGTAGAATCCTGCCTTTTGACAGATAAAGAATTGAGGCCCAGAAAGAGAAAGTCATTTGCCTGTGGCTGCATGGTAAGTATCAGAGCCAGAAGGAAAATCCAGGCCTTTTGACTTGAAATTTGGTTTTCTTCGCATTATTTCATACTACTTCTCCTCTGTATAACCTATGTGAGAAATGCAGCATTCATTTGAAATATATACATTTATTGAATAACAATGTAAAGATGGGTACTGTGAGAGTGACGGTTTTTTTAAAATTCTTAATTAGTCGTATCTTTATTATGAAACATGGAATGGATTCTTCTGTCCCTTCTTTTTTTTTCAGATTTCAGTTAGGATATCAAGTTATTTGACCTTCTCTTTTCTTACCCTCTTCTGTCTTCTCCTTGCCTTTTCACAAATAAATCTTCTCAACTCTTCTCTTTTTCTCATCTAGCATAAATGAGTTTTTCTCCTTTTCCTCTCCACTATGGCCATCATTCCTTTATAAAAAAAAAAAAATACCTCTCCCTTATTCAAGAATTTAAAATGCACAAGTTTCATTTTAAAAGCAGCTCTCACTGATTTGGCATTGTATGCTAATTTTAAAAAATATTTATTTTATTTTTTATTTATGGAATAAAACAAGCATTTGCATGACATAGTATTATTTTTTAAAAGATTATTTCACATTAAACTGCAAATCTATTATGTAAAACATGCTGCTCCCTTTAAACATATAACAGTCATCATGTTAATTTATTTTTTTCTTTTTTTTCCATTTTTTCTTCCTTCCCCCCCCAGCCCTAGCTACCATTAGACACAAATGTGTATGTATTTAATGTATGTATGTATGTATGTAAAACCATTGTATACATACATGTACTTCTCCGTGGTGATTAGAGAGGAATGACTTTTAAAATTATTTAAGAATCAGTCTTCTGGATTTCCAGTATTTGAAAACAACCTTGTTCTTCTTTTTGTACCTTACAGCCTCATACCTTTCAGATTTCATGCCTCCAAATGTGAAACATAAAAAAAAATTAAACCTAATAGAATATGGAAATATAGAGAAATGGGAAGTTATCTGATAGTAAATATTTGTTCAACTGATAGGAACTAAATATTAATATTCTTGAGAATTTCAGTAACTTTTACCTAGACTTCTGAATTTTTGAGACAAAATTCAATGTCACAAATAAAATTCAGGATAGCATAGCAAAAATCAAACTTGTGCCCTTGTACTGGGGAGGTTCAGTGGGCACGTTGGTACTCTCTCACTGGGGAGGGAGGTTCAGCGGGCACGTTGGTACTCTCTCACTGGGGAGGTTCAGCGGGCACGTTGGTACTCTCTCACTGGGAAGGTTCAGCGGGCACGTTGGTACTCTCTCACTGGGAAGGTTCAGCGGGCACGTTGGTACTCTCTCACTGGGGAGGTTCAGCGGGCACGTTGGTACTCTCTCACTGGGGAGGTTCAGCGGGCACGTTGGTACTCTCTCACTGGGGAGGTTCAGCGGGCACGTTGGTACTCTCTCACTGGGGAGGTTCAGCGGGCACGTTGGTACTCTCTCACTGGGGAGGTTCAGCGGGCACGTTGGTACTCTCTCACTGGGGAGGTTCAGCGGGCACGTTGGTACTCTCTCACTGGGGAGGTTCAGCGGGCACGTTGGTACTCTCTCACTGGGGAGGTTCAGCGGGCACGTTGGTACTCTCTCACTGGGGAGGGAGGTTCAGCGGGCACGTTGGTACTCTCTCACTGGGGAGGTTCAGCGGGCACGTTGGTACTCTCTCACTGGGGAGGTTCAGCGGGCACGTTGGTACTCTCTCACTGGGGAGGTTCAGCGGGCACGTTGGTACTCTCTCACTGGGGAGGTTCAGTGGGTACGTTGGTACTCTCTCAAACAGCTCACTTCCTAGTTCCTCAGTGTACTCAGTCATGACCTACTCCTCTATCCCAAATCTGTTCAAATAGCCTCTTCCACAGAAGACCTTTCCGTCTTTCAGCCCTCTGTTGATGCTGTCCCTCTGAGGGGGACTCTCATTAATTACTCTCCATTAATTTGGAGTATTTCTTCTGCGTGTGTGGTTGTTTCCATGTTGTCTCTCTCATTAGAATGTGAGCTCCTTTACAGACTATATTTTTGCCTTTCTTTGTTTCCACAGCACCTATCATGGGTTCCTGGCACATAGTAGTAAGTGCTTCCGCATCATTGACTGACTAACTTGATGGTTTAACTGACAATGTTCTACCACTCCATAATAGCTTGATTTTAATACACTTTTTTGAGCTTTCTTATATAGACTTCTGTGGAGAGACCTTCTCAGAATAAAGTACCTTTGGTACTTCAGTAAATAAACCTCCTTGTATGGTCTCCAGCATGCGTGATTCTTCTACTAAGTTCTTCTCCGTAGCCTATAATACCTATTAACTTTAGTGCCTTAAATATATTCCATAGATTTTTGTGGATTTGATTTCATTTCAATTGTGAAAGAATTTTTGTGCTTCCGTCATTTTTCAGTCATGTCCAACTCTTGATGTCTCCATATGGGGTTTTATTGGCAGAGATACTGGAGTGGTTGGCCATTTCCTTCTCCAGCTCATTTTACACATGAGGAAACTGAGGCAAACAGGGTTGAGTGACTTGCCCAGGGTCACACAGCTAGTAAGTGTCTAAGGCTAGATTTGAACTCATGACGATGAGTCTACCTAACTCCAGGCCTGGCATTTTATCCCCGTGCCACCTAGCTGCCCCTGTGTTAGAATGAGGTTACTTTACAATTGCAATAAACCTCAAAAATTAGCAGAAAATTATTTCTTTGTAACTTTAATAAACACTTATAGAATGATCATTTTGCTAATAGAAGGAACTCAGTACCCCTGTGTGCCACACCAAAACTTAATATGAAGTTATCATAGCAGCTGTTTAGTGTCTGTATGGTTCAGCACAGTTCTCCAAACTGTAGGGGTAGCCAGCAGACAGAAACAAAAATTTCTGGAAATTCTAATGCTCTTCTTTGCACCATGATAATTCTTCTCATTGACTGCTATTATAAAGAATCACCCATATTGTCTAATTGAGGTTTTCAGCCCGTTTCCTTTCCTAAGTTAGGAATATTTCCGTCTGACTCTCCAATTTTTATCTAGCTTTGTCTCCTGTCCAACACTCAGGATGGCTGACGGTGAGATTCCCCCCTCAAGAGAAACATGGTTCGTTTTTCAGGACAAACCATCGTTCAGGGTCTGTTTTTTGGTGGGAACACTAAGCATGGTAATTGTGCCCTATTATCCATGGTTCCTGGGATTTTTTTTAATAAAACCTCTGACAAATTCATATGATTTCCTGGTAGTATCTAAAATTTAATTTTGTGTCACAAGCAAGAGGAGCTTCAGTTATAAAGCAATAATTACTTTCTTGTTCCTTTTTTTCTAGATTATGCCAAAAACATTGAATCCTCAGTGGAGGGAACAGTTTGACTTTCATCTCTATGAAGAGCGAGGAGGAATTATTGATATTACTGCATGGGACAAAGATGCTGGGAAGAGGGATGATTTTATTGGCAGGTTGGTGCTAGTCAGTCTTTTTATTTCGCTTTGGAGGGAAGTAGATTTTCAAAAATGGTCTTTGTTTTAAATTTAATTCTCGTATCCAAGCCTTATCATTATGAAAGAAATGTAGGACTTTACCAGAGGACACATTTATTTCACATGGCAGAGGACTGAAAGGCAGATCTCAGTATTGACCAGTAGGTGGCAGTTTTGACCAGTTGATGGACAAAAACTATCCTAAATGGGAAATATCTGTAAAAAGGATCCATAGGCAAGTGGTTTCTTTCCTCCAGCAGAGCTCTCTTGTTTGGTAGCATTGGAACTAGGGATAAGGAACTCTTGAACTTTTTAGAAAAATACAGTTGTTAATCCCTTTTCATAGATAGGAAACTTTTTATAAAACTTTTTGTTATGACCATAAAATGCTGTTTTTGCAAGGTACAACAAAGGATGGAATCTTTAGAATCTCTTTAAAGATTCATGGGATTGTGGAGACTCATCATATTTTCAGTATAGGAAAAATGGTAATTAAGAAAATATGTATTAATTTAATAATGGAGTAAAGATCTATATAAATATATAATGTATATAAATTGTGTAATATGTAAATATGTAAATTTTAATTTATATTGAATAGCTGTTTGCATAGGATCATGAGACATAAAACTGGAAAGGACCTTAGAGATCATCTAGTTCAAGCCCCCTAATTTAACAGACAAGGAAACTGAAAACCAAAGAGATTAAGAAATGTGCTGCCACCTTAAGGCCTTTATTACATTTTATCTTCTATTGTGTTAGCTTCCTAAATAGTCTACCTGTTTCTAGTTTCTTCCCTCTTAAATTCTTCCTTTACATAGCTGTCAGAATAATTTTCCCAAGGTACATATGGGTTAGACTGCACTACTCCCTCACTCAGGAATCTTCAATGACTCCCAAATGCATTTAGGATAAAATGCAAGCTCTTCACCTACCAACTTAAACCCTCCATAATCTGATTCCAATCTAGCTCTCCAGATGTATTTTTTATCACTCCTGTTCTTGCACCCAAAATTCAGCCAAATTGTCCTGTTTATTGTATGTCAAATGTAGCAGTCCATGTGCCATTTCTGTGTGTTCTCACAGGCTACCCCCTACCAGTTACTCCCACTCTTTTCTTATGACTACTTCCTAACATCTTTAAGTTCCTTTGAGGGTCAGCTCAAGTGATCAAGCTTCAGATCTAATGAACAAGTTATTCTGGGAGAAGCCAGCTATAAGAAGCATGGGCATAAAGGCAAAAACTGTAAGAAGGTGGTCTTAATGAAAGTGACTTTATGAAGCATTGAATCTGCTTCTGTGAGAAATTGAGCAGCTTCTCATCAGATCAGAGCATTCAGATCTCTTGGATAAGGCTGAGGGTGTAGAATAAGCTCTCCCACCATGGTCAGGGAGGAAATGGTTCCTGAGACCTCTGTGATGGGAGAAGGGGTATGCAGGTAAATGTTTAACAACTGAGAGGGGTAGGGAATATACATACAACACACTTGTAAGTTTAATCTGCATTGTTAACATTTTCTCCATCTCTTTCTTAATCAACAAAACAGTATATCATGCCCTGATTTATAGCATTTGTCTCTTTCCAAAGTGTAAATACTCAGACTGAACATTTAACAATTGGCTCCAGTTCAGAATTGCTCCAGCACATCCCTGTATTGGAATATGCATGAGAAAAGTTGCAGGCTAGGTCCCATTTTGAGAACTGGAAAAGCAGATTCAGAGGACTATGAATGAATAACATCCAACTGGAGCTAGAATGAAGCTAATATTAAGAACCAAACTAAGGAAAAGAAAGACAAGAGGAAAACAAGGAGAGCAAGTGAACGTTCTAAGGACTTTTTCATATAAGACTAAGTACTGTTATCTTTTCCATCAGTTGTTATATATACCTTCAATTGTATTATCCTTAGGGTAATAATAATAATAGCTAGCTTTTTCATATTTTGTTAATGTTTGTAAAGTACTTCACCTATATTATCGTATTTGATCCACACAACACTCCTGGGAGATAAGTATGTTATTGTCCCCATTTTACCGATGAGGAAACTATTTAAGTGACTTTCATGTTTACATAGCTAGTAAGTGTCAGAGGCTGGATTCAAATAGAGGTCTTCCTATGTCCAAGTCCAACATTTTATTCTCTGTAGCACCTAGCTGTTGCACTTCCTCCTAAACTCCCTTTTAAATATCTTAAGAGTTGGTTGTGTTCTTAATGCTGAGGAATTACTGGAGGAAAGATATCCCTAGAGTCTGCTGCTTGTAGTGCGTGTGGTGTACAGAGAATCTTCTAAAAGCAAGTAGCATGAATAGCACCTTGAAACCTGAAGGGGATAGCAGTGAACTGAAGTGTGGGCTTCCTGGGAATAATAACAGCAGGTTAATAGAATGTTTTGGGTTTGCAAAGCACTTTTCTCACAACTCTCTGATATAAGGAATTCTTATAGGCTTACCGTCATTAAAAATGGGCTAGGAAAGGGAAAGTTACAGGGTTTAAGAGGCAGCATTAGTTGGATTTCCTTCTCCCTGGTATCTACTCCCTACTAGCTTACGAGGTCATAGTAGTAATTTCAGAGAAAATATTTCAGTGTAATATCAAGAGCTGTTCAGTTCTAGAACTACTTGAAAAAAGAATAAGCTGGGGGCAGAGCCAAGATGGAAAAGTAAGAACAATAACCCATCCAAATTATTCCAACATTCCCCTCCAAACAACTTCAAAATAACACCTCAGAATGAATTCTGAAGTGGCAGAATCAACAAAAAGTCAAGACATTTTTCCAGCCAAATCAACTTAAGAGGTTGGCAGAAGGGGTCTGTGACACCAAGATGGGGTCCAGATAGGGCACAGACAGCAGCAGAACCATTGCTTTGACAGCAATTTTGGGAATTCTCAGCCTAGAAACAGTAAGGGTTTCAAACAACTGATCAGATAGAGATTACAGGGGACTTTGAGTTGATATCAGGCACAGAACTGGGTGGTGTTTGGAAATTCTACTGCCCATGTGCAGTTCTGAGTCACAGTTTCAGTGTCAAGAGGAGCACAGTTGCTTGCTGAGGAAGAACACTTTCTGGGTAAACACCAGAGCACAGACTAAGAAAGTAGTGATCACACCTCTCCCTGGATCATACCACCTTGGAAGAACTGAGAACCTGAAGACCCCAGAACTAGCTCTGAAATAGCAGCACAAAAAAAAAAAAAAAAAAGACTAAAGCTTAGGACAGTGCCTCCTTACCCCAAGTTGACCAGAGCCCAATATTAGCATAAAGTTCAAAGTCAAGAAATAAGCTTTAAAAATTAGTAAAAATAATAATGAAAATAAAAGGAACCTGGATATAAAATTCTATGATAGTGGCAGGGAAGCTCAAGACATAAATGCAGAAGGAGGCAACAGTGTGGTACAACAGTTATAGGCAAAGTGTCAAAGAAAATTGCAAGCTGGACATACACCCAATATAAATTCCTGTAAGAGTTAAAGGAAGAATCATCTTTCTAAGTTCAGATCCAGCCTCAGAGACCTACTCTGAAAGAGATCCCAAAATAAAAACTCACAGGAATATTATAGACAAATTTCAACACTCCCAGGTCAAGGAAAAAATATTGCAAGCAGCCACAAATAAACTGTTCAAATTTAATGGAGACACAGTTAGGATCACACAAAATTTAGCAACTTCTACCTTAAAGTTGTAGAAGGCTTAGAATATGGTATCCTGAAAGGCAAAGAAGCTTGGATCACAACTCAGCAAAACTGAGTTCAGTCCTTCAGGGGAAAAGTGGATATTTAATGGAATAGAGGTTTCAAGCATTCCTGATGAAAAGAACAGAACTGAATAGAAAATCTGACATTTAAACACAAGACTCAGAAGAAGCGTAAAAAGGATACATGAAAAGAAATCATGAGGGACTCAAGGTTAAACTGTTTATAAACTTATATGGAAAGATGATACATGTGCCTCCTCAGAACTTTATCATTAGCAGTTAGAAGGAGTCTACATAGACAGAAGACATGCATGTAAATCAATTATGTTAGGATGTTCTCAAAAAAAATGAAGCAGTGAGAAAGAGAGATTCACTGAGAGAACTGAATTCCTCTACATTTGTAGAGGAAGATTGGGGGAAATTATCTCACATAAAAAGGGCATGCAAGGAAGGTCTTTTACAGTGGGGGGGGAATTAGAGGTAGCAGGCAGTGCTGGAATCTCATTTTTGTCAAAATTGGTTCAAAGAGGGAAGGAAATAAATATATATATGTGTGTGTATATACATGTATATATACACCCACATATTTATCACACATGTATACATATACACACATATATGAGAATATATGTGTAAGTAAACACACAATTCGATGTAGAAATCTGTCTTACCCAACAGGGAAGTAGGAGAGGAAGGAGATAAAGGAAAGAAGGTGATGAGAAAAAGGTCAGATCAAGGGATGCTCAGAAGCAAAAAAGACTTTTTAGGAAGGGCATGGTAAAAAAAAAAAAGAGAAAGAGAAAATGATAAAGAGAAGAAAACGGGATGGAAAGAAATATACAGTAGTCATAACTGAATATGAATCATATAAGCTTACCCATAAAACAGTAGCATATAAGAAAATAGATTAGAAACAAATTCAACAAGCTATTGTTTATTAGACACACTTGAAACAGAAAGACACATGCAGAGATAAATAAAATAAGGGACTGGAATAGAATCTCTTAGGTTCAGCTGATGTGAAAAAGGTAGGGGAGACAATCATGATCTCAAACAAACCAAAAGCAAAAATAAACCTAATTAAAAGAGACAATCAGGGAAACTACGGTTTGCTAAACTGTCTCCATAGACCTTGAAGTAATATTAAAATTTGCTGTAGCAAGTTTCTTTGATAAAGGGGTCAATTCTCAAATATATGAAACTGAGCCAGATTTCTAAAAATAAGAGCTATTTCCCAGTTGATAAATGTCAAAGGATGATGACAATTTAGTGAAGGAGAAATCAAAGCTATCAATAGCCACATCAAAAAATTTTTTTGAATCACTAGTAATTAGAAAAATGCAAATTAAAACAACCCTGAGGAACCATCTTTCACTTATCAGATTGACTAATATGACAGAAAAGGAAAATGACAAATGCTATAAAAATTGGGACACTAATGCATGGCTGGTGAAGTTATGAACTAGTCCAATCATTCCAGAGAACAATTTGGAACTACGCCCAGTTGGCTGTATAACATGCAAACCCTTTGATCCAGCAATACCATTACTAAGTCTATCCTAAAGAGATCAGAAGAAATGGGAAAGGACCTATGTGTACAAAAAATATTGATACTAGCTTCTTTTCTGATGACAAAGAATTGGAAAATGAGGAGATGCGCATCAATTGGGGAATGGCTGAAAATGTTGTGATATATGATTGTGATGGAATACTCTTGCACTATAAGAAATAACAAGAGGGATGATTTCAGAAAAACCTGAGAAGACCTGAATGAACTGATGTCAAATGAAGTAAGCAGAACCAGGAGATCATTGTATACAGCAATAGCAATTATCAATTTTGAAAGATTTAGCTACTCTTACCAATACAATGCTCCATGACAATGTTGAAGGACTCATGATGGAAAATGCCATTTAACCTACAAAGAGAAAACTGATAAACTCCAAGGGTGAATTGAAGTATAATTTTTTTCACTTGATTTTTCCTGCTTTTTTGCAATATGGCTAATATGGAAATGTGTTTTACATTATCTCACGTGTTTAATTGATAGATCGCTTGCCCCTTCAATGACTTGGGGAAGAACTTGAGGGAGGGAAAGAATTTAGAATCCCCCCAAAATTTTAAGGAATGTAAAAATAAATAATAACAAAAATTTTTAAATGTTAAAAGAAAAAAGAATGAACTGCTTTGAGGAAGGAGAGAGTGACCTGACATTGGAGGAATCCCTAGCCAGAGATGTTGTGGGGGGATTTATACTTCAGGAAGGGATTAGGTTAAATGGTATGTGAAGTTGATTCCTTCTAACCTTGAGATTTCCCTGAGCCTTTCATTCTAAGATACTTGATTATTCTTCAGTTTGTTTGGGTGTAATGTTTCAACTCACCTCAGAATCTACTGTGCCTCTGAGAGATAATTGGGGGTCCCTTCCTGAATGTTAATCTCTCAAGCCAGCTGGTGGAAAACTCTTTTTAGGACAAACTGCTATTGAACTTCACCTCTGTTTGCCTGATTTAATGATGATTTTTTTTTAACCTAGGTGTAATATTTTACCTTAAATCAACTCTTCATTCTCATGCCCTATCCCCCCATGTCCAGTCAGTTTCCAGGTTATCCATTCTGTCCCCTCAACATCACTTGCATTTGCCTTCTTCTCTCCCCTCATATAACAACCACCCTCTTTTGGGCACTAATTGCCTCTCATATAAGCTACTGCAGTTGTTTTCCTGCATTCCTGAGTCTCTCTTCTCCAATCAATCCTCCACTCTGTTACCAAGTTGGCATTCCTAAAACACAGGTCCGACCATGTCACTTCTCTGTTTAAAGAGCTTTGTTGGCTCCTTGTTTCCTTGAGGATAAAATATAAACTTCTATGTTTAGCATTTAAAGCCCTTCTCAATGACTTTACAACCTATCTTTACAGGCTGATTACATATTATGCATACTGCGTTCTCAACCAAATTAACCAACTTACTGTTCCCCATATAGTTATCTCCCAAATCCATCCCTTTTCACAGGTTGCCCTGAATCCTCTCTCCCCATATCTCTATCTTTTGGAGACCCTAGGTCACTTCAAGGCCCAACTTAAGTGCTCACCTCCTTCTAGAGGGCTCTCCTAATTCCCCCACTCACTCCAGAAATCACATTGTATTTACTATGTATGTATCCTGTTTTTACGTATCTGTGGACATGTATCTTCCCAGAAGACTGTAAACACCTTGAAGTCAGAATATTTTTTTCATCTTTGTCATGATCACTTATGTGACTTGTACGTGGAAACTCTTAAATAAATGCTTTATGAATGAATGTAGGAATAAATGGCAAGGAGGTTGGAATGGGAAATGTACAACAGGAGCTCCATTCCTGTTCCACAACCTACAATGCTTAGGATGAAGCCATGGGCAACACAGTGAGATCTAGCAGAAAACACATGGGATGTGCTCTGATATTTACTTCCTGTATGACCTTGGACAAGTTCCAGGGCCTCAATTCTCTCTTCTGTAGAAAAGAATTTTGACTCCAAAACCTATAACTTTAATTTCATCTACAAGTCTGTGCCCCTATCTAGAAATCTCCAGTATATCAGTGTGAAATTTTAAAAAATGTTTACCGAACAACAGAAAATAAAAGACATTTATTATGCTGTAATGATGTAATGAGGATGCCATAAGCCATGTAGACACCTGTCCAAAGTGAGGGAACCAGATACCTTTCCAACTCACCTGAGCTAATGAATGAGACTTCGTAGCACTTTTCCTCCTGTTACATTTCCAACTTTGTTCATAGGGCACAGAAATTATTACTTCTACTACTTAACAGAGTAGATAAGAGTTTTGGGGGAAAAAAGTGATCCAAGTGAGAAACAATATAGAACAATCCAAGAATAAAATGGCGCATATATGTGGGAAAAACAAACAAGACAGCAATCGTGTTGAGTAAAGAAGTAAAAAATAATTCTGTATATGTTTGTACAGCTTAGAATTTGACTCAGTTCAAATGAATATGACCTTTTTCTGCTATAATGGCTTTTAAAATGGCAGCTGCATGAAACAAAAATAAAAATTTGTTCAGACACAAAAGATCAGAGTAACCAGTGAAACAACACGTAAATATTTATTAAGACCCTGTCATGGACAGAAATTGAGCCCCACCCTACGCTAAGTACCAGGTTTGGGTCCTGCCAAGGATTAAGAAAGTTTTTTGGTATGTGTAAAAACATGAAGGAATTTAAAAATGGTTCCCAGAAATTAATAAATGGCATTGCTTAGTTACTTGCCTGTCTGAAACTGTACCTGTGAACGTTTTGAATAAAGGTCATTTGACTCACCAGATACTTAGGTGCACATCACCCTGATTAGAGTTTATTTAAGACAAAGCCAATGTGGGTGAATCCTTAGAGTATCCAACAAGTACTTTGTGTGGCCAACAAGCATTCACTAAGCATAGTGCTACCTGTAAATTGACTCAAGTGATGTATACCACATAGTAAACTTAAACAACAATTAACTATTACTAAGTTACAAATTCTAAGGGAGAGCCATATTATTTTAATCCCCATATAATTATTTCACTTATTTTGCCTGCATTTTGGAAGGAGAGTTGACTGCCACCTTTATGATAATCAGCTAATAAATCCCCATGATTGTTACACCTTTATGCATAGCCATAATGTGAACAAATTGGCTGCAGACAGCTGTAGTAAATTGCCAAGAATGAGGGCTGTCACAGAACAAGTTGTTTTTATGAACATACAGGATAAGTAAATCCCATGTCATGTGATTTTATTCAGCGGGAGTTGTTTGCAATCCAGTACAGTGAGATTTATAGCATTATTTATTAGTGCAAAAAATTCTTGTTTATTTTTAAAATGTCATTGATTTAGGAGCATATTTTTTAGGGTGCTGGATTACCCTTAACACCATCTGTCTCATTGTTATCAGTGACCATGAGTTGGCACTGCCCGTTATAATCAAGGATTGAAAATGCAAACCTGAATAGTTGCAGCTATCTTTTCATTAATGATATATGGTTTATCAGAGTTGTAAGGAAAATGTACTCCAAATTGGCAAGTTGTGGGTGAGGAACAATGTCTTTAAACTATATGAGTGTGTATATGTCTACATATAAGCACTATGGCAAGCAAAGATCTTAAAACGTATTTCTTTAACTTCATTAACATTTCAAAACCAAAGGTAAATATATTAGAAGTGACCAAATTAATTTGAGGGTTTGATACCTGCTGAGTCCTAACTGTAGACATTTTTTTATTTGCTGCACCAACACTACAAAGATTTTTTTTACACCCAACATAAATAAGAGTAGAATGAGCCAGACAACGCTGCATTATTCATCTAAAGGCACAATGGCATATACTAGTCAGGAAATCTTAAACTGGAGGGTGATTTTTTTATTATGAAATATTTATATTTCTCCACTTCTTTTCTAAGCAAGGGTTAAATAAAACATTTCATTAAAAGAAACTGAATATTATTTAAATGAAGAATGAAATCCTGCCACTGACTCTTCTTGCCATGCTTTGGGTTGAGCTGAACATGAACCACATCTATTAACGGCTTCAATCCGTCTTTTCCTTTTGTTAGTTTGTTTTACTTTACGTATATCTTCAGGAGATATTCTCCAAAACTTTATGCTGGCAGTGGATATCTCTTATGGGATGGGCCAGTTTCCCTTCATGAACATATTTTGTGCAAGAAGTTGGGCAGTTACAGCAGTTTACCTTTATAGTCATTGAATGGGGAATTTAACAACTTTGCAGAATTATGCTGAAATATAAGTATTTCCCCGGAGTCAAATGAATAATGAAAACATCAGACAACAGCTGGAGAAATAGCAGCATTTATCATTTTGTTACATCTTGTGATATTTTGAAAGCTTGATCGTGAAATTTAGCAAATTTTGTATTAGTAGCTTAGAGTATTCTTTAAATTTATTGCCTAGTAAATTATATATCATATAATTTATATATATAATCATATATGACAAAATATATATCATATAAAATATATCATAAATGTGATACATTATTTGCGAATAGATTTACCTCAGTAGTTCAAGGTTTCTTTGTTGTTGTTGTTGTTGTGTCTACTACATCCACCAATGCAGCTGGGCATGCCTCCACTCCAAAGTAGATAATTTTCATGAGTTGCTGTACACCCCCCAAAATGATCCCTTAGTGACTCATATAGTAGAGTGTCCAAAGGTCGGGCAACTAGGAGGGTACAGGTCCTCAAGCTAATGAATATAAAGATGAGTTGAAGTCACTAAGAATATTTACCCTGAAGAAATGGAGATGTTAAGGGGGCTGAAGGTGAGATAGTAATAGGTACCTTTGAATAAATTAAGGACTATGATGTGAAGAGAAATTGGGCTTATTCTGACTGGTCTCAGAGATCTGAACAAGAAATAGAGACTATAAAAAATTTGTAGAGAAACAGATTTAGACTCAACTTCCTAGCAATTAACACTATCACAAAATGAAATAGGCTGCCCTGGAACATGATGAGTTCCCCCTTATTGAAGGTTTGGGGGGAAAGATCAGATGACCACTCATCAGGTATTACATAGCCAATCTTCTTGTTCCAGCACAAGTTGGTTAGATGACTCTGGAGGTGCCTTGGAACACTGACGTGATTGTGTGATTCTAATGCTTTAGTCTCTGCAAAATTAGCTGGGTTGATCCTAAGTAACAGTTATGCCACTTCTCATAGGGTCAGAGAGACTCAGTTTTCCCAACTTGATTAGAGTTTTGCCAAATAGCTTTCAAAGAGCCAGAGTTGTCTCCATAGCATAATGACTCATTTGAGTGGAATTATAATGAAAACTATACATGAACAAAGGGAAATGCTTCCACTTGATCATTGTTAGCCTTGAGTTACCTTGAGAATTAGAATACTGAAAGGGGAAAAAATTATATCGATCTAATAAGAAAAATCTAAACTGTACTCATTTATTTCTTAAAACCCAAAGGGTCATATAGCACACACACACATTTAAAAAAAACACTTCCATTGTATCACAGAGATGATGTTACCAGAAAAACATTCATTAGAATTACTAGAGTAAGAAGGAGAAAAAGAATATGAGAGCCCAGAGTGCTTTTGGGAAAAGATACATGTAAATAAATGCAAAGTGAATATTAATTAATATTTGTTTGCTGTTCATATTCCATATATTTAAATATATAATTCTGACAAAGAACTTAAAAGATCTTCCATATTAAGTCAAAATATATGTAAATAACCTATAAATATTGAGTAATTTAATACTGAGTTGAGCACTGAGGACAAAAAAAGTTGGAAATTATGGTTCAGAGTAAAAAAAAACAGTCCAAAGGTTCACAGACTTTGCAAAAGTATCATACTTATAATAATTGAGTATTTGCTTAATTTAAAGATTAAAATATCACATGATATGGAGAATACCAACTAGCATCATAACAAGAGAAATCAACTCTACAGCAATAGGAAATGACCAACTGCAATGGTGGAAGTCATTTTGGTATCAGTTGTTAGATCATCAACTTTTTAAAATAAAGGTCAGCAGCCATATCAATGACTGGAAGAAAGGAAAAAAAGATGAAACAATGATATGTAATTCAGTTGCAATAGCTAACTTGACATATGTATGTATATGTATATATATGGATATGGATATGTGTATGCATGGATATGTATATATAAATATAAGGTATATTGGCATTGAAAATTGGCAAAAGGGTAGGAACATTGAAACAGACTATCACCATTGTCTATAGAACTTTAACTATTATAATGAATATCCACAATGAGAAGGCTAAAGGAATTTGGAAACTTTCAAAGCTAGCAAACACTTGATCCTATTTCAAACTGATGAGACATGGAAGTCAATGGCAATACTAGTTTCTAATGTAAAAAGAGGGGCCTATCTGAACCTGTGTCATTGTAAGCTTAGTGCAGCCTGAAGTCCTAATGAGAAGATTGGTTTAATCCCGCCTCCATCTCAGCAAAACAAAACAGCTATAAAGGTATCAAATAAAAAGGGAAGTGAGGGTAAAAACAGCTAAAGAGAAAAAAAGGAGAACTTCAGCAAGATGACTGAGTGAAAAATTGCAACTAAATTCAACTCCCTTTATAATTTTTAAAATAGCAAGAGATGAGAAAAATAGAATAGCAGGAAAAAGCAAAAAGGGTGTAGGAAAGAATTTACTATGAGAAAAACTTACAGGGGTGGCGGAGCCAAGATGGCGGAGTAGAAAGACGCACATACACATAGCTCTGAACCCACAACCCACAAAACGGCTACAGGGGAGTAACTCACAGCGAGTTCTGCACCCAGAGGCCGCGGAGTGTTGGGGCAGGGGAGATTTCTGTTCCGGAGGGACCTGCGGGCCTCTCGCGGGGGGTCCTTCGCGCTGCGGACTGGGTGCCCGGACTGGGAGCTGGGGGCGGCCCTGCAGCAGCCGCGCCTCCGAGAGGGGGGGGTCTGGGCGGGCTTCGGGAACGGGATCTCCGGCGGCCGCGCGGGTCCCTCCACCCACTGAGGGACCTGCAGGCCTCTCTCAGCGGGGTCTGTCGTGCTGCAGGCACGGAGCCCAGCCCGGCCCAGACCTGCTGCAGCCGCGGCACCGGGAGGGGCAGACCCAGGCGGGCTTCGGGGACGGGATCTCCACCGGCCGCACGGGTTCCTCCGCCCACGGGTGGCGGGGGTCGGTGGGGGGGTCTCTTTGGCGGGGGGGGGGGGGAGTGGGCTGCCCCCTGTGGTTCGGGCCCCCCCCCCGGGAGGTGGAGGCTGAGAGGCGGCTGCAGACCGGGGCTCCCCAAGTGGGCGGGAGCCTGGATCCATTGTGGAAGTTCTGTGCATAAACCCCCTGAGGGAACTGAGCCTGAGAGGCGGCCCTGCCCCGACCTGACCACCTGAACTTAATTCTCACGCTGAATAGCCGCCCTGCCCCCGCCAAAAGCCCTAAGGCGGGAAGCAGCATTTGAATCTCAGACCCCAAACACTGGCTGGGAGGACCAGGAGGCGGGGTGGGTGTGAGGAGAATATTCAGAGGTCAAGTCACTGGCTGGAAAAATGCCCAGAAAAGGGAAAAGAAATAAGACTATTGAAGGCTACTTTCTTGGAGAACAGGCATTTCCTCCCTTCCTTTCTGATGAGGAAGAACAATGCTTACCATCAGGCAAAGGCACAGAAATCAAGGCTTCTGTGTCCCAGCCCACCCAATGGGCTCAGGCCATGGAAGAGCTCAAAAAGGATTTTGAAAATCAAGTTAGAGAGGTGGAGGAAAAACTGGGAAGAGAAATGAGAGAGAGGAAAGAAAAGCATGAAAAGCAGATCAGCTCCCTGCTAAAGGAGAACCCAAAAAATGTTGAAGAAATTAGCACCTTGAAAACTAGCCTAACTCAATTGGCAAAAGAGGTTCAAAAAGCCAATGAGGAGAAGCATGCTTTCATTTCTTTTTCCATTTTTCTTCTACCTCTCTTATTTGATTTCAGCTCTTTCAGGATGAATTTTTGTGCTTGAGATCAATTCATATTTCTCTTTGAAGCTTCACAAATAGATATTTTGACATTGTTGTTCTTTTTGAGTTTGTGTTTTTGCTCTACCCTATAGAGCTTTCTGTGGTCAGGGATTTTTTTGTTTTGCTCATTTTCCAGACTATTTTATTACTTTAAAGTTGAACTCTGTTCCTAGGGCACAAAGAGCCCTATTCCCAGTCTTCTTGCCCCATGAACCAGGGTCCTGGTCACTGACTTGTTATACATGGGCCTCCAGGCCTAGTGGCTCACATGCTGTGCTAGGGCTGGAGACCTCCCAGCTAGTCTGTTGTGCTGCTGGCTTGCTGAACCAGGGCCGCAGGGCCTTGGTTGCTCATCTGTGTTGGGGATAGGTTCTGAGCTGAGGAATTTGCCTCATACTTTGCAAGAAAAAATTGAGGCCATTTGCCTTGAGATCCTTTTTCTCCCATCTTCCTCATTTTATATCCCTCAGATATCCCTCACCACTGTCTCCTCCTAGACTTATAGGAAGAGATGTCCTTACTCTTTATCACAGCTAACCCCTCTACCTGCCCAAGTAATCCCATTACCTCCCAGTTTCTCCAATAGATTGACTGTTCTTTCATTCCCACCCTATCACTTTTCTTCATTTTTTCCCTGTCAACTGCTCTTTTCCTACTGTCTATTAATATGTTTTTCTCCTCCATCCTGAAAAGAACTTCACATGATCCTTTCATCCCCAGTATCATCCCATTTGTCTTTTGCCCTTTGTTGTTAAACTCTTTGCAAAGGCCATCTATGATAAATGTCTCCACTTTCCTTTCACTCTTCTCCTTTACAGTCTGGTTCTAACCTCATCATTCCATCAAATCTGTTCTCTCTAGTTACCAATGATCTCTTAATCACCAAATCCAATAGCCTCTTCTTAATCCTTATTCTCCTGGACTTCTCTGCAGCCTTTGACACTGTCACTGTTGATCATTCTCTCTTCTCCTTGATACTTTCTTTGGTTTAGGTTTTCAGGATACCACTGTCTCCTGATTCTCCTCCTACCTGTTAGACAGCTCCTTCTCAGTCTTCTTTGCTGGATACTCAGGATTTCATCAGCTCCTATGGATTTAATTACCATCTCTAAGTTGATGATTCTCAGATCTACTTATCTTGCCCTAAACAGTGCATACCTCCATTAGCCAAATGCCTCTCAGACATTTTGAACTGGATGTTCAGTAGACATCTTAAATTCAGCATGTCCAAAACAGAACTTGTTTTTTCCCTATATCCTCTCCATTACTATTTTCCTTGTTACTGACAAAAGCAATGAATGCATCTTCCGAATCTCTCAGGCTCACAACCTAGGCATCATCCTGGATTCTACACTAACTCTTACACATACACACACACACACACACACACACACACACACACACACACACCATAGCTAATCTATCACCAAGTTGATTTCACTTTTGGAACATTTCTCAAATTTTCTCGCCTGACGCTGCCACTATCTTGGTTCAGGCTCACATTACCTCACACCTGGGCTATTGCTATCACCTGCTGGTGGGTCTTCATGCCTCAGGTCTCTCCCCACTCTGGTTCATCCTCCATTTAGCCACTAAAGTGATTTTCTTAAAGTACAGGTCCTACCTTTTCATCACCCCCACTCCCCCATTCAAGAAGCTCCATTGGCTTGCTGTCACCTCCAGGATCAAATATAAAATCTTCTACTTGGTGTTCAAAGCCCTTCATAACCTATCCCCCTCCTACCTTTCTGGGCTTCTGACATTTTACTCCCTGTTACATTCCCTACAGTCTCCTGACACTAGAATCCTTGCTATTCCATGAACAAGATACTCCATCTCTTGGTTCTGGGCATTTTTTCTGGCTATCCCCCATACCTGGAATGTTCTCCCTCTTCAACTCTGCCTACTGGCTTCTTTTAAGTCCCAACTAAAATTCTACCTTCTACAGGAAACCTTCCCTAGCCCCTCTTAATTCCAGTGCCTTCCCTCTAATAATTATTTCCTTTTCATCCTGTGTGTAAATTGCTATGTTTGTCTTTGCTTTTTATCTCCCCCAGCTAGGAGAACTGAATTCAAAACAGATATTTACTGTGCGACCCTGGGTAAGTCATCTTAATCTTATTTGCCTCAGTTTCCTCATCTAGAAAAAGATCTGGAGAAGGAAATGGCAAAACCACTCCAGTATCTTTGCCAAGAAATCCACAAATAGGATCACTAAGAGTTGGATATGATTGAAACAACTAAACAGCAGCAACCTCCCCCATGAGGTTGTGAGCTCTTTGACAGCAGGAACTATGTTTTTCCTCTCTTTGTATCCCTGGTGTTTAGCACAGTGCCTGAACATAGTAGGTTCTTAATAAATGTTTGACTATTGACTGAAATATTTTTTAAAAATTAATTTTAAAGCAATTTATCTAGAACAAAGAGCTATTGTTTGATGGTTTTCCTGGAACATAGTAGGTACTTAATAAATGTCTAACTATTGACTGCAATATATAAATTTCAAAAAAAATTTTTAAAGCAATTTATCTAGAACAAAGAGCTGTTAGTTTTTTTCAATAATAATGTAACTGATATGGCAATATGAAGAGACCTGACCTTGGAATCTGGAAAACCTGGTTCAAGTACCATCTCTGGCATGTACTACCTCTGTGATCATGGCCAAATCACTTAACCCTCTCAACCCAGGTAACTTTCTAAGATTTGAAGTTGCAGAACAAGAGCCTATCTGCATTGGTAGAGGCAGTTTCTTCATCTGTCTTCTTCATCATACTAATGAAATCACAGGTCTTAGCACATAATAAAATTGATAAAGCATTTTCTCACTTGATAAAAAAAGGAAAATAAAGTTGCAAAATCTAAAATAATTAGTTCATAAAGACTAAATAAGAAATCAAGAATTACCAGAAACCACTATGCACAATATGTTAGAAAATTGCAGATTTAAATGAAATTGACAATCTGAAAAAATATGCTAAAATGTAATTTTATCAATATGAATATTCTTTCCAGTGATGCATGGTATAAGCCATTCATTCTTGCCCATCCTTAACTATTATTTCTGTTCTCTACTAAGTTCACCAAAGAGGATCTATGCTAAAAGTCTTCCCCACTTTCTTTTGGCATTGCAAAGATAACAATGGAACATGTGAGTTATCCATTTCTTATTTCTCATTCTTTTCACAACTAGTCCATCTTCTTTTTTCTCTCATATATCCTTGTTACATGCTTTTATTCTTTTTTGTGATTCCCTCCTTATAATGTATAGTAGCCTCATATCCATGATGAATTTTTCCATTGCTCTTTGGACGATATTCATTTTCAGTCCTTCAGAGACTGCAGTGTCCCTATTTTCAAAACCATATAATAATAGCAAGAAAATATTATTGTTTTAAAAAAGCATGGCCCTGATTTCAAGAAGAATTTTGAGGTCATAAACAATTTTCATAATTCCTCAAAGGTAATCCAGTTCACTCCCCCACTCCCCTTACTTCTTAGCCCAACTCAATGACCATTTGTATCAACTCTTCTCTCTCCCTCTCCCTCTCCCTGTCTCTCTCTCTCTCTCTCTCTCTCTCTCCCTCTTGTCTCTCTCTCTCTCTCTCTCTCTCCCTCTTGTCTCTCTCTCTCTCTCTCTCTCTCTCTTTCTCTCTCTCTCTCTCTCTCCCTCTTGTCTCTCTCTCTCTCTCTCTCTCTCTCTCTCTCTCTCTCTCTCTCTCTCTCTCTCTCCCCCGCCATAGGTATAATGTATGTATACACAAGTGTATATGTTCTCTCTACATGTGTATGTATTTGTATATAGATGTAATTTGTATATACACATATATGGGGAAAGAGAGGAGGGAAGGGAGAAACTATAAATATGCTATCCAACTCTGTATCCCTAAAAGGTCATCCTGTCCACCTACTTTATTTTACAGATAAGAAAACTCATTTTACAGGCAAGTCCTGGAGAAGTTGTTTGAGTTACCCAAAATCCCACAAGTAGTAAATGGCAGATCTAGAATTTGAATCCAGGTCTTTCAGCTCCAAAACCAGTGCTCCTGTATCATTTACTTAATTTAGCCTTTTTTGAATCTTTGTGGATCTCATCTTGGAAGTGTAGTTTGGTTGTACTCTGTATCATTACAGTGATCTGGTGGATTGTTAGTCTAAAGTTTTGATGTATATTTCATATAAAAATATATCATACATTTGTCATTTAGATTTATAGTGATTTTTTTAGTATGTTTGACTGAAGAAATCTACATATTTTCTTTGAGGTTGGCAAAATCATGATAGTAGTAGAAGCAAGTTATTTTAATCATCAGTAAATTAAATGGATTAATTCTTTGATTCTTTACTTTTTGTTCTTTTTTCTTTCCTATGTCAATATAAACTTCTTTGATTCCTAAGGAAAGTCAATATGGCTATTTATATTAAAAATCATTATGTTTCTTTGTCTTAAAGTAGAGCCCGACTTGTACAATAGTTGTGTTTCTGAAATATTTTAACCATGATTTGCAAGATTTTTCCTTTAAAAGATGAAAACCTGGAAAACTTTTGGGTTTTTTTTTTTTTTGTGGGCATGTCAGGTGGTCAACATTTATTTAGCACCTCCTATGTTGCACATACTCTGCCAAGTGCTAAGAGTACAAAGAAAGGCAAAAATGAACACTGCTCTCAAGGTTCTCCCATGACAGTGAGGAAGGCACCTTGTAAATAACTCAGTACATACAAGACACATGCAGAATAAATGGAAGGTAATCTGAGAGGGGAAGGCACTAGTAACTGGGAGAGGTGAAGAAAGTAGGATTTGAGCTTTGTCTTGAAGGACACCAGAAATACTAACAGGTAAAGGTAAGGGAGAAGGCCATGCCACAGATGAGAGACAACCAACCCAAAGGTCGAGAGGTCCTGTGTAATGCAGATCTAGTGTTCCAGTATAGAGTGCACTGCATTGGAGTAAAGTATAAGAAGACTGGAAGAGTTGGAAGGGGGCAAGTTGTGAAGATCTTTAAATGATGAACAAAGGACTTTATGTTTTCTCCAGGTTATAATAGGAAGTCTTTAGAGTTTATTTGGTGGGAGAGAGATGACCTGATCAGACCGGGACCTTAGTAAAATCACTATGGCAGCTGAGTGGAGAATGGATTGGAGTTCGGAGAGACTTGAGGTGAAACACCAGTTAGGAAGCTGTAGTCAAAGGGCCAATGTAGGAATTTGTTTTGTTTGACTGTTTGTTACAAGAGTTAGATCTTCTTTTTTGAGTGGGGGGTGGGAGGAAACAGGGAGAAAAGCAAACGATAATTGTGGGAAATAATTTGATAATTGGGGAAATTTTTAATTAAAATAAAAAGAAAGCTATTATCCAGGTAAGAGGTGATGAGTGAATGAGTAGCTGAATACAAATAACTGGAGACCCTTTAATGGAATGCCCCAGATTTCTATGCTTGGTTCTCTGCTTCTTAACATTTCCCAGTGACTGAATTTCTGTTCCCTGAAGTTCTCTAAGCAGACATCTGATAACCACATCTTGGTATGATGTAGAGAGGATCATTGTCCATGTATAGGTTGGACTGTATCATCTCTGAAGTATCTTCCAGAGCTGAGATTTTGGAATTCTATGAACCTAAAGGAAATGAACTTTTCTGATTTAGACCACTTTCATTAGAACATGTAGGGTAAGCACAAATTTAAGTTCATTTCCTGGAAATAATTTCGGTTGTAAAATACCTTTCACTTAAAAATACCCAAACACCTACCCAGCATTCTCCAGTTCCATCTAAGATAGAAGCAATATTTATTTAAATTTAGGGTAAAATCAAACATATGTCAGATAACCAAAATTCTCCAGAAAATTTCTAAAAATCATTCTGTAATCTTTTTTAGAACTATATTTAAATAAGGGGTCTGATACTTAGTGTGCAGGAGTCATGGTAATAAGAATATAACCATTTATCCAAGACCAAAAAGAAATGAAAGAAATCTAAATTTAAATTTGATATCCTTTCTATTCAAGTCCTTTGTAGACTGGAAATAAATGTATTAGGGAACTTAGTATTTTCACTATTTTCAAATACATAGTATCATAATCTAGTGATACTGAAATAGAGAAAGAAAAAATGTGATATTAGTAGCTATGAATGTGACCATAGCTGTTTTTGAAGAATTAATGATTTGCATGTTTTCAAATGGCTAGCAATTTTAAAGCATAAAAGAGGCTTCAAATTATCTAGCCCAAAGATCTCCTTTTAAGAGATATAAAAAGGCATTATGGGAGTGGAGTTTTAATGCAATACTATGATGAGAGTGCCTCATGTTCCCTCAAGGACAAAAAACAAACACACTTTTCACCCTTCAGTTTGCTGTAGGTTCATCATGTAAATTTTTTGACATCAGATTACTGCTTGATATTCTCATTAAGTATCAAAATTATAGAATTTTTTTTAACAGGATCAGCCAACATGCCAAAGTAACCTTAGAAAAGTCTGAAGTCTCTTCATGTATGGACTGACTTCCTCCCTCTCTTAATTTCAAACCCTGAATCTTAGACAAAATCACTATTGCTGAACAATTTTTTAAAACCAGAATTGAGTAATAAAGAAACACTGAAAAACATTTAAATAAGGTGTAGTCTGCAATTAGTCTGTCAGTTTTTTGTATTGACAAAGTAAGAAAAATAATTTCTAGTTATTCTTTTCTTTCACTAGTTGTCAAAATCAAAATCATGTTTCAGAGGAATGTTCCTCATTGACTTTTGAGCATTGTTCTGACCTCTTTGGCCAAAAGGAGGGAATGAGAAAGGAATTTATAATTTTCATATTAATTTATATGATATATGTAATGAATATAATTTAGTTTTCTCAAGAACCACCTCTCTGGGTTAGGAGTCAGAGCTTGCAATGTAGCTTGAACTGATTAATCAAAATTGACAATGCTCACAATTGTTGTACTTTTAAGTGAACTGAATCAAAGAGAAAAGCAACGAGATAGTTACCCATAAGAATATTTAAGGCTAAACTTGAAGAAGCATAACAAAGAAGCAAAAAAAGGGAAAAGATCTGCATAAGTTTTCATAACAGATTCTTTTCACCATCAAGGATAGTGACAACATTTGAATCCTAACATTACCACCACTCCCCATTTGCTAAATGAAGAAGTGGAAATAGCATTGAAAAAAATTGAAGCAGCATCATTGTACCCAAGTATACACAAAGGAGATCTATGCTGCGGGTGCCACAACTTTGAGATCATGAAAACTGTCAATTATACAAGGTTTTGCTAAAGAGGAAGATGCCAAAGGATTGGGGAAAAATTGTTGAGGGAACCGCATTTTCTAAGGCAACTGTGAGAATAGCAGTAACCACTGACCCATATGTGTCATTTCTCATCTTTATGCCATTTTTAGGATGCTAATAAACATGTAGTTTGAGGGGATCCTTGATGAAGAAGATATTAAAAGGGATCAGGAAAATTTTACAAATGATATTCCAAAGTAGTTAGGATACAATTGACAGAAAAGTGTTAAGAATGCAGGTTTCTGGAAAGACTTAGTGAACCGATACAAAGTGAGGTAAGCAGGACCAGAAAAACATTGCACACAGTTACAACAATATTGTATAATGATCAGCTGTGAGTGACTTGGCTATTCCCAACAATACAATGAACCAAGACAATTCTGAAGGACTTATGATTTTTAAAATGGTATTTATCTCCAGAGAAAGAATTGATGGAGATTGAATTCAGATCAAAGCATACTTTTTAAAAACTCTATTTTCTTGGGGGAGGGGGTTTGCAGGGAGGTTGGTATTTTCTTTCACAACTTGACTGATATGGAAATATATATTTCATGACAGTTTATGTACAATGTATATCAAATTGTTTATCCTCTTAATGAGGAGAAAAGTGAGTAAGGAAGATTTGGAACTCAGTTTTTAAAAATGAATAATAAAAATTGTTTTTGCATGTAACTGGAAAAATATTTTTTTAAAAAATAAAGTTCCCATTTATGCATATTACTCATGGTACCTGATTTGGAATGTAGGGAATGACATAAATAGGACACTAATATCCCAAAGATCTGAGCTATCTATGACATATGGAGTATTAAGAATCCCAAAACCTCAGAGGTGATTTCTTTTGTCCCCCCTCACCCATTTCACAAATAAGGAGACTGAAGTCAGAGGTTCGATACACTTGAGTGTTTCAGTGACTATCAGAGAGAAGATTCAAACCTAGGCTCTCTGATTAAACCTAGGAGCCTCTGAAGTCTGCCTTGGCATAACATGATCTGGTCACAGCCCTCTCCTGGACAGTTCTCTCTCATGTTAGACATGGTCCTACTATTATTCCTGAAATGAGTTTTTAATGATTAAAACTCTTCAGAGAAGTATCCATATTGGGAAAGTCCCACTTCATGAGAAGATAGAGGTAGTGTGGTTTGGCCTGTTGATATTTTGACATGCATGTGATTTCTACTGATGACAGTACTCAGTGCATTAAGCAGAACCCAGAGACAAAACAAAAACAAAAGAAAACTGAGGATATTGTCAACGTCTACCAGGTGGTTGTGAATGGAATTCAAAAAAGAGACAATATGTGAATATGTGCCATTTATTTGAAATGATAGTAATTCAGTATGACATTTCAGTTTCAGGTATATCCTTAATATAAAGATAGTTCTAGGTTCTTGTCATCTTAAACATGAGACTCCAGTGTATATAGATATCCCTGTCATTGACCATCACTTTTATTCTTCTAGTCCCATCTGTGCCATGTCCCTTCTGTCCCACTTGTTACTTAATATACAGAATATAAGTCAAGTGTCAAACTTAGATGACTGTGAAATTGCTGAAGCAAATACCTGAGAATCATCAGGAACATTGCAACCCTATTCACAGTTTTATTTTAACAGCTCAACAATAGAGAATAGGGAGGGATGGAGTGGGGGAGGATGAAGAGGGGAGGAAAGAATTTAATCTGTTCCTGATAGCCTAACACTCAGTTTATGGGACCATATTTATTCTTGTAATTGGCTATTTCCTGTCTTTAAATGCCTATTTATTCATGTCTGCCACCTTCCTCTCACTTTATTGGCCTTGCGGTCACCACATTATCTTTCTCTTCAAAATCAATTGACATTTTTATGAAAAGAGTTTGCAAGGTGATCGTGGCATCTAGAACAGAGGTAGGGGGGACTGTTGCTGTTGCGGAATGTAGCTGCTGGGAAACAAGTGTTGTGCATAATCGCATCCTACCATTTGCATATGTTTTAGTTGATTTGTATTTAGATTCACATGGGTTACTTTGAATATATTGACATTTTAAAATTTTAAGCACTTTCCGTAATGATAATGTAGATTCCAATCCACTGCTCAACGAATTTTTGGGGAAGGATAACAGTAGGGAGATGGGCATTTTCTAACTGTATTTTGCTAACCCCTCTTTAGTTTGTGCCTATGGGTTTGTTCCCCTAGGCTTCTTACTGCAGTTTCAGTTCTACAGTCTTTCTCTAGGTCAAATCCCACAAGCATAAGATTCATTTCTGTCATTGTAAGCTTTGAGACTGGGGATCCTAAAAATTGGGAAGTAATTAAGCCAGAATACATAGCTCACCCTTTCTCTTTCAGGAAAAACTCAAAGATAATAGGGTATTATGATGAGTGAGTGCTAGAAAGAGATATTGCTTAGTGGAAAGATAAATCCTTTGAATGGCCAGGAAAAAAATATTTGCGCTGATTTTTTTTTTCCCATAGCTCTGAGCATATTAGCCTGCACTGGTGCCATTTGATCTCAGGAAGAAAGCCACTTGCTGATTCAAAATGTTTATTTCTAGGTGCCAGATCGACCTGTCATCCCTCAGTAGAGAGCAGACTCACAAGCTGGAGTTACAGCTGGAAGAGGGTGAAGGACATCTGGTGCTGCTGGTCACCCTGACAGCCTCCGCTACTGTCAGTATATCTGACCTCTCTGTAAATTCCTTGGAGGACCAGAAGGAACGAGAAGCAATATTAAAGAGATATGTATGTATCCACCTCATGTGTGTAACACTCATTCTTCTAGGTTCATACATGACTAGAAGAAAATGTAAATAATTTCCCTGCAGTGTCAGAAACATTGCTGAGAAAACTTCCTTTCTTAGGGAGATAGAGACACACAAAGCTCTGAGAATTCAAAAACTTCTGTCTGAACCAGCATTTAGATCATTATTATGCTGGCTGTCTCTCAGCTCCAATTCTACAATTTTTGTTCTGGGATTTTACTAGATTCCCATGAACATGAAGGAATGAATTTTATTTTTAAAATGAATTTACTCTTTATAATTGCAAATAACTTTTTTTTCTTCCCAAATGAATGTAGTTTAATGCCACTTAGGATCATTGGTAGGTCTTGGAAACTTAGTACACAGGATTAGATTTCATTTTCACCTAACTGGAAAAAAAACCCTCTCTTTTGCTCAGTGGTAAAGCATGGTTCATTGGAAATGAAGAGTTCGCACATTTTGATTGCTTGCAAAAGAATGAATTTGTGTAGCAAATCCCCCCAAAATGGTGATGGGAATCGGATTTTCCCAGTTCCAGATATTTTGAACCAAATTGCTGTATTTCCCAGCATCCTCACAGTGTAGAGCAGCTATTATGTAGTTTTATTGAAGCAACAGAGAGGGGAGCTCTTACTCCACCATTTATTGTTAATGAAAGCACTAAAAAGTAAATGTCTCACTACCCTTGAAGGATGGGGGTGGTGGGGTGCTTTTCCACTTAAAATTACAAAGCTTTTATTGTACAATGCTGCCAGGTGTTTAGGAGGCTTCTCTAGACACTCAACCATTAAACCAAGCTCTGACTAACAAAGAACTGCTTAATTTTTTTTAGATTTTAAAATATTCCTATTCGCTGACTGACATCCTTTCAATAACTGAATTTAATAAAGATGTACCTTATCAGGCCGTGCAGATAACATGAAGTGCTGGTACTAATGCTCTACAATATTCTTCAAACAGATTAGCAGGATGTGCGCTTCAGCAAATTTATTCTGGATATCTCCACTGAATCAGCTGTCTGTTAATGCTTGTACAACTCACACACCAATAGTGTTATCATAAACACAGTTTAATAGAGGTGACTTAGCAAGGCAAAACATCATATTTTTAAAAAAACCAACTCAGAGCTAAAATATTGTGCACCATCTTTTGAAAATGTGATTAGAATTATTAGAATTATTTCAAATTTTGGGTACTACCAAGACAGATTCTCCTTTTCCCATGGAAAGATCTTCAGAAATAGTCAAATGGATTTTTAATAGGATTTTTGACTAAGTGTAAGCAATGCTTGATGAATTTGTATTTTAGTAGTATTCTATACATCAAATCTTGGAGCTAGCTTAGAAATGTAGGCATAAATGCAGTAATTGTTGCTGCTTTTTTTCCCTTTGAATAGGCTTTATTAAAGGGGTCACTTTCCTTTCGCCATGTGAATGCTTTCCATAATTTCTGGTACTATATAAATGATCAAATATTTTCTTTCTCACATTAAATATAAAACATATGAAAACATAAGATGAGTAAGTGTTACTCAGAATGCACATTTTAGCTCATGTTAATAATATGCTTTCATAAAAGTACTGCAAGTTTGCATGTTTTCTGAGAAATTTAAAATGGGCTGTTCAAGAAACTTTCTTCTAGGAGAAGTAAGTCTTATTGATGCCTTGAATGCAATCATCTATGTATATTAGGGGGCTACAAGCAATTTTATCTCTAAACTTGTAATCATTGTGAAATGGAAAACTCTGCTGTACCTGAGGATGTGCTTTTATAATTGAGGTGATTATCTTAGGAAGCTTAATCAGTTAGCTAAATATTTTTTCATATTATAATAATAAGATTCTGGGTTAACTTTTTCTCACCTGTTGTGCCCAGGAGAGTAAATGACATCACTCTCACATCAAACAGTCCTGAAGTATGACTCCATTAAAGTTATTTAATCATTTTTAGATGAATACTCAAACCCTACAAATTAAATAGACATTATGATGCAAAATATTATTTGAGCACCACAGTCTGAAAAAAAGACTCTTAATTCTTTTCCCCACATTTTTTCCCTTTTTTCTTTTCTCCTTTTTTTTGTGGGAAGCAGTTAAGGGGAGAGTAGTACTGGGTAGTAGACCAAGAGAGATTGTATGACCTTTTCAGAACGGGTGTGCTGAACCCTTGCTCCCCCTTGTCACCATTTAAAAACCAGAGAAGCTAGTTTAGAGAAGAAGTTGTTAGCATTCCATTTTTATTATGACATTTCAGAGTCATCCGATTTAATGTCCCTTGACCGGATTGTCCACCGTGAGACGATGGGCTTGAAATGTTATTTAGAGCATTGATAAAAGGTGAGCGGTTCGAAGATGACAGCGAGTCATAAGGCGGGTGGTGTGACATTAATTTTCTCCATAACAGAGATGGAATAAGACGTCACGGTGACAAGCTGTCAATCAGCCCTGGCCCCTCAGTGGATCTCGATGCCATAGGATGGGGTATTGCTTCTCCCATAATAGAGCTGAACTGAGATGCTCTTCCTGACAGCTGCTGCAGCCATACAGAAAATATATTATACAGCCTTTCATTAAAAAAATAAAGAGGCCTCATCTCCAGAGCATTTCAATCTTTTCCCATCTATTGAGGGCTGAAAGGATTCACAGCAAATCATAGATTCCTCTGCTATGGAAATTTCAGGCTTCAGAAGCCATCCAGGTTTTGAATCCTTCAACAATAATCATAAGTAACAAGACAGGAATATCTTCTGATAAATCATTACTTAAAGTTCTATGTTTAAGCTCACATATTTAAGTTATTTGCTCTTTAGAGCTCCTACTCTAACATCATATGTCCTGGGACTAAGCTGTCGAAATTTGCAATAAATTACTTAAAATCAGCTGATTTGAGGAAATGAAAACTTCAAACCATAATTACCCTGGCAATACAGGAAGACGAGTATCAAGGCTGAAGCATCAGAATGCAATCTGTCTGTGGAATGAGCTACCCACACTGAAAATGATTCTAAGACTTCAGGACTAGGCCTGTTTTAGCCACAATGAAAACTAGGTTTAAATAGCTCCTATAACCTTTTGGTAAAACCATTCTTCCCTCTAGCCTCTCTGCTTAAGATCTGTTTTATAACACTGTGCACCGGTAAGGTACAGTTTCTGTAATTGGCACCACCAACTTTCGACTTGCAAGCATGTAAACAGAGGGTGAAATGTATTTTCATTGAGCTCTGTCATGTGTAGATTAAACAGATTTCTGATGATAAACTAATGCTTTTAAAAGGGATTAAAAGTTAATCCTTATGATAAACACTTTTTTTTTTTAAAGTAAGGTTATGAGATTACATGTAACTGTATTTTCTCATCTCCCTCTACCAAGGTCATAGCTTCACTGTAAACAATGACTAGTCAGATGGGACTTATAAAGTTAATATCAGAGTGGGCTTTGTCTGTCACTGTTCTCACAATATTAATAAAAAGATGGCAATGCTCTTTTCATTGGTAACATTTTAAAAGATAACTTTATCATGAAAAAATATATTACTTTCCTGGGTCATAAAATATTTTGAAGATTTGATAAAGATGCCTATTTGATTTGTTGAGTGAAAATCACTAAGTTTTTCAGAGGAAAGCTATCATGTAATTCAAATAAGTAAATAAATGCATATTTGAAGTTTATATTTGAGGAATTTATTGCTTTAGCATTTGTGCCCATCAATAAGATTCCTAAATCTTTGAATGAGTATTCTTCTTATAATTAAGGATGGCAGTTAATTTTTCAAATCTTCAGAATTTTTTGCTATTTGTAACAAATGATAGATTAGAACAGTTTGCTAGTAACTTTTCTAGGAGTGTGAATTTCTTGCCTTTTCATTGTCTGAATTACAGATTTAAAATCAAAAAGATTTTCAGAGATTTCCTATTGTTGATATTTTGGGTACAAATGAAATTTGTTATTTTATTAAATGACAGAAGATGTATTTTAGATCATATTCCCACAGATGTCTCTTGAATTAATTATTAGTTTTTAACAAGATCATTTTACTAATTTCTTATGAAAAAAAGCTAAATTTGTTGTTATGTAATACGTCCTATTTTTTATTTCTCACCAAAAAAGAGAATGGTAAAGGCACTCATTTGGTATTGGTGTTTTTCCTTTGATCCACAAAGCTGAAAGATCTATATGAATTATCAGCGAAAGCCCAATATCAAGTATTATTTACCTCAAAACTGTAGCTCCTTTTGAAAAAAGAAAAAGCTGTTAGGGATTGTATTGGAAGGTGAGGGGGAAAAAAAAGAATGCTCAGAAGGGAAATGTTTTACTGTTTTGTTTATTTATTATATTAATCTTAATTTTTATTCTAATTTTACAAATATTCACTGCATACATTTTCCCCCTTTTATTAGGGTAGAAGATTGGTATGTTTTGAAATATCACAAATGTTATTCTCAATCATTTCAGTTATTTTCAAAGTCCATTAAAGTTTGCAAGCTCTTATCAGTAGAGTCCCCTTCTGGATCTTTTTATCTGATAATAACGATAGTGATGACGATGATGGCAATGGCAATAACAACACGATGTTGTCTTTCAGAGTCCAATGCGGATGTTTCACAATGTAAAGGATGTAGGATTTCTCCAGGTGAAAGTCATCAGAGCAGAAGGGCTGATGGCAGCTGATGTCACAGGCAAGAAATTATGCCACTTCTTTAACAACACAAAAGGTCCTTGGCTTTAAGTAGCTTTAAAATTTGCATTATGTTGGACTATAGCCTCTAACAAAATGTCTAAATGAAACAAAGAATTAAATCTTAATAGTCACAAAGGAAAAAAAGATACACACACACACACCAGGAACATAGCTCTTTATATTATGACTGGATATTTGAAACAAGTGGGATATTCTCCCCATATACCACACCCAAATTTTACTGGGAGAACCCTATAAAGGACAAAAGTAGACATGTTTTCCCGAATTACCTGACAATAGCTAGTGTTATTCCAGCATATGAAAGGTATTCCAAACACCTTGGTCCATCTTACTATGTGAGCCAATTTGAGGGACATTAAGTTCACCTTCATTTAGGCAGTGCAAAAAGAGAATCCCACCTCTTGGGAATTTTCTTTTGGAATTATGTGGATCTTTCCTGGGCATCTGGTGTTGTTACAGATCCGTCCAAGCAAAGATCTTAGGGACATCTAGGATCAGTGGGGTTTCATGAGCTGCGTGCTAAGAATATTCTTTCTGTATGTGTGCCTGGCTATTAGATGTAAGAATAGATCTGGTGGTTGTTATTTCTACATTTTCCAAAATTTAAAATTATAAAGTGGGATTTATGACTGTGTACCTTTTCCCTGAAAATATTTGTTGTTTCATTTTCCAGGGAATTTGGAGGTGTTTTCATTATTAATTAAAAGAGCCACTCTCAGAATGTTCAGTAAACAAGACTATCTTGATGTGTTGCCTAACCAAAGTAGTCTTTGGTATTTATGGAAACACGCCTGCCATTTACACATAAGCAAAACTATCCTTGAAAAGAATGGTTTTGAAAAGAGCTACACCTTTCCTACCATTAGAGGGCCTGCAAAGATTTCATGAATAGTAGACACCATTCATTACTCCAGTGTAAAAGAGAAACCAGAGAAACCAGAGCTGATTAAAAAACAACTTGTTAATATCTCACAAGTGAAAGTATACCAGGTGTTAGATCCTATTCTCAGGATTTACTTCTGCATCTTATCAATTGCCTACTTACTGTTATGAAAGGAAGGGATAAAATGAAAATAATTAGGAGTTGATGAGGAAAGTAGTAGTAGTAGCAGCTGTTGGTCATTGTACAAAAACTATTTCATAAATTCAGATATGTGTCTCCTTTAAGATCTTATTGGGGCAGCTAGCCAGACATGGAATTAGGATGACCCGAATTCAAATATGGCCTCGGAGAGTTGCTAGCTACATGATCATGGGCAAGTCCCTTAACTTCTTTTTGCCTCAATTTCTTCAACTGTAAAATGTGGATATTAATAGCACCTATCTCTCAGGGTTATTATAAGGATCAAATGAGATAATCCTTATAAAACATAGGACATAGTACACACTATATACATGTCAGAGATGACGATGATGATGATTACATATGCTGATTTATATTCTTCTATTAAGTGATTCCTATCAAGACTCTTTTCCAAATAATCTGTTTCTTTTCTGTTGAAATTTTATTTTCTGGCTTAGTTCAAGGCAATTTTGTTTTGCACAATTATTTTGATAAGTTAATACTAGCACCACATGTTCGAAGGCTCAGATATCTGCCCATAGTGAGGTTGAATACAATAACATGAGATTGTCTTCTCTCAGAGAGAAGCTGTCATGACTGTTAAAACTTCATGAATATGCAAACTCTGTTAACCTGGTTGGCCTGTGTGCCACTATGGAAGTTAAGGAACATGTTCTTTCACAGGTGGAAGAATATAGATATTCCTTTCCTAATGGTACTATGGAAATTAACACGAATAACAATGAAATCTTTCCCAAGATCCAACTAGACACAATTTTATTTTTATTACACAGATTTTTCTCCCCTTTTTTATGTTTTGGAGAAATAAATCTGATGGTTCCTCACTCAGTTTTGACCTTAAAATCTAATGTAGTCTGAATTGAAAAAGAGAGAAGATTGAGCTTTCCAGGGGCAAAGGGGTAATTTAGTCTTTGACCTTATTCCCTCCTGGACCTTTTGTGGTCATCATGACATTTGTGCTGATTGCAAAAATTGGGGGACATATATTTAACTCAGAGATGACCAGGTGTACTACAAACCTTTCAAATACCCCTGCTCTTCTTGGTCCTAAATGCTTTAGCTCAGAAAAAAGATGAACTTTCTGAAGATTTATCTGTGATATGTACAAAAGAGTGCTTTTAAAACAATTATATGGGTCACAATGGATTATGAGATCCATATTGGACCAAAATATTACCACTCATCATTTTTTTTCAGTTAGTATGCCATATTTATTATGTGTTTAAAAAAGAAGTGATATGAAACAGGGATTAAAGGTTTAGTAGTAAAGGAAGGTATTTGGTAAACATTTATGTTTTATATCCTAAAAATTAGTGTACCTGGGGTGGGGTGAGTGGCATTGCATAGGATGTCTTAATGGAAGCAATGTTTTCCCTGAGTAAAGTATACTTCTGCATTTGATTGGTTACAAATGTTGTTGTTTTGGGATAATATTCTTGGTCAGCATTAGCTAATTGTTTTCTATAAATCTAGATATTTTTAACTAATATGAAACCCACCCTTATCCAACTTTGCTCCACTTTCTTCATGTTCATATGTTCATGTCATGTCAACATATAACCCATATAAAACTGTAAGTTGAAATTCCTTAGTTGAAACCAAATACTTGAAAAAAGTACATCATTAGGCATGAGTACAAGAGGAAAAGATTTTGTAATCTTTTAAGTAGCCATCAATCTCACTGTAGTTACAAAGAATTTTTCCTTTTCAAAATGTAAAATTTTTCTTTTGTTACTACACATTCATTGAGAAACATTGTGATACTGTATTAACTCTGTGTGAATAAAGAGCAATTGAGGCTCCCTTTGAATGAGTGAGTATAAAGCACAAATTACTTTTTAATGAAACCCTCAATTCTTTCCCTTTGCACAAAAAAGCCTATAGCCTTGTTCAGCTGAATACTACTACAGTAGGTCACTTCAGTTAAGCCCCTAATAAACTGTTGATAGTTCGGGTAGTTTTTTCTTCAGTCTCAATAGCCCAGTGTTGGACAGTGCACTTCAAATCATTAAGGTTAATACTGACTTGAAAAAAAGAGAGAGAGATTAACTGTGGTGGTTAAGGCCTCAATTTACAACTCCCACGCATACACATGCATTGAACAAGGCACAAGAATGGATTGAAATTTCTGTCAAATGGTGAGCAGCCTGAGAAAGTGGTACTCCAGTTTTTAAAATTGGGCTGTGAAATTTTTCTTTAGGAAAACTTCAGAGATACTGAGAAGTACTGCTCAGTACAACTCATTTACCAGTGAAAAGGTTAACGTTTTATCTGTGCATCAAACCAAAACCATTAGACCAAATGACCCCACTATAACTTGGGAATTACATGGAACTGGTCACCACATCCTTGGGTCAAATGCTCTTTAACATGGAACATTTGTGAGGACTTGTGTTCAAAAAGGTAAAGAGCCTGTGATGAGAATGTCTTGAATGGGTGAGAATTCTTCTTAGAACTTATTATTATAACTTCTAATGGTTCCTTTTCTGTGGGAGGGTTGAAAATCATCTTTCAACAGACAGATTAATACTCATCAGTATTGAGATGAACCTTCTTTGCAGAATATTTAGTCCTGGGTTATTGATTCTTTCAAGAGCTAAGTGAAGAAAGAAAAAGGCTTCTTTTCTTCAACTCCTCCCCGTCGTTTTCTCCTGGGTTTGTTTGAGCCTCCCATGGAAGGGGTCATCTTTTCCCCAGGGATGCCAGCCACACAATTTCAGAAACTGAGATATGGGAGAAAAGACTGAAGCCCTTTCAAATGATGGCCTATCTTTCACAAGACTAAAAGGTATACTAATATAAAACTCCTTCTCTGAAGGTGAATTGATCTCAAAGTAATGCACTGTTTCTTTCACAAAACTAGAGAAAGAGAGAGAGAGAGAGAGAGCCTTTTACAATGAATACTGTCATTGGAATGGTCTTATTAAATAAAGCACATTTTTCTAAAACAAGACCATGTATAAAGACTTGTAATCCCCCAGCCCTTAAAGTCTGAAAACCTACTAGTTAATAAGAGGGATGTTTACTACCCCTTTATTAGCATAGATTTTTCCCAAGCTTTTCTTTAGGAAAACTGTCTACATTGTTGGAAAATATTTAAGTAACAAAACAGCCAAAAAAGACATGCTACAGTTTTTTATCAGCTTCTGTGTGAGTCTTATTATCTTAAGAAATAACAGTTAGCAGCTCAGATTCATTAGCAGAGCTAAATTTAAGCTCCATTTGACAGGCTGCCTAGAAAACATTTTGTTTTGCTGTCTGTGAGCTTTAATTAAGATGTGTTCAATTTCAGTCCTCCTCTGTCCTCCCTCTCCCCCCCCCCCCCCCCAACTTGCTGTGTCACAGACCGGCGATCAGACACTTTTAGATGGTCCAGCCCATGACTTTGACCTTCTGCGCAGTCCAGCGTTCCCTGGGGAACCGTTCAGCTCATGAGGTCTGATTTCACACTTCCAGGATGCCTCGGCTCTCTTAACAATGACAGGGAGACAAAGCCCTTTAGAGCAGGCCGCATGGGGACTTGTTTAAATTGGAAACTAGAGAGGAGTCAAGGAACAAGGTTATGGGCTACAGAATAGTGCTTTTAATAAAGAGCTCACAGCTCTGGTTCAGCTCAAAGAGGTCTACCTCTGTACAATTAATTGAGCCATTTATCTGGAGCATCTTAGGCCTCTACTTTCTCACAGAATTACGTGATAAATATCAGCTAAGAAGCAAATGAGATATGCATGAAATGAATTTTTAACACTTTGATTACTGTGCCTCCGGTCTTCATTAAAAGTAAATTTATTTGTATTTCTGACCTCATTATCAGTAGGCTGTCTGCATTTTATTGGCTTTCTGTGATTTCCAGCTTGAGATTGTCATAAAGGTATATTTTGTATAGAGATTTACACAATTTGGATTTATTATTCTTGGTACCTTCATCCTGTGCATCACAGGATTCTTCAGAAAATGAATCGAAAATGCAGCTGTAGAGAAAAGGGCGAGCGCTACTCTTTGAGAGTATTATATATGATTGGAGAAATACCAAGTACGTATACTGCACATAGACAAGATACAATCTTTAAAAAAAAATCCATTAACTTTTGTGTCCTGTGCAGTGAGTTACTCCAGTCTAAGTCTGGCGTATGTAAATGTTTCTTAGAGTGCCCTACAAAGTTCAGTTCACATCATTTGGTGAAAAAAAAAATGATTTGAGATTGTTCCTGGTGTATAATTGTAGCCATTTCAAATCTAAATGTGTGTGACACAAAATTGCAACTACATTCAGTTTCATTGACGATATCTACTAAAAATAGTCCTTTCCTCTATGGTCATAGATTTGTAGTTTTCATTTATTTCACTGATGTGAAGAAAAAATGAGAAAGATAAATCCCACTTTTAACTATGCAGCTGAACAGAAAGTATATCAAATGTAGCAGAACTTCAATGGTACAAGTTTCTAGATAATCTAAGGAGGCAATCGTGAAAAAAATAAAAGAAATGGATTGAACACAATATTTTTCACATTTGAAATGCTAGTGTGTTAATAACATCTTTGCATTATAGCACCTTAAACAATATTCCTAGTTCCAATAAACAGAGTGTATTAGTGTTGTTCTATAAAAAGGAAACCTGACTATTATTGTTTTATACAGTGTTACTGTTATACAGCTTAACCTTGCCTCACTTCTTTCAATTACTGGGGAATAGTAGTTGAAATTTTACCCCATTTTGATAGTAGACCATCAGATCTGGGGTTCACTTGGTATCACAAGAGTATTCACCTATTTGAATATGTGGAATAGCACTACGTAAATCTGGTCCTGAAAGATTCATATCTGCATTTTCCAAAGCATTGTAAGGAAGGAAAATAAGTCAGTCCTCTGCTCCTCATAGTAACAGGTAGCCATGGACTCCAAATCATACTGGAAAAGAAAAAAAAATGTTCCTTTCTCTTTCCTTTCTCCTACTGCCACTAAAAAAGCTAAAGCCATTTCTTGTTATTGATGTGAGTAGCTGTTCTTCCCAAACCAAACAGATAATACCAAATATTTGAGATAATACAGAGGGATAGCCTAGCAAAAATGGTAGAGAGATTTGAGTTTAGATTTATTCTTCCTAGGAAACTGTTGAGATCTTATATGATTCATATGGCATCCATATGGTCAAAAGATGCTACTTAGGAAATACAGGTGGAAATCAGAGACTGTGGTAGAATTACAAAAGAGTTTAATATAGTAATTTGGGTTGATCTACTCATGAGGAGAAGGATGAATGTGGTGTGCAGTTATTTGAGAAAAAAGAGCATTTGTTTTGTGATACATCAGTGGAACTATATACTTAACAGTGTGGTTACTACTAGCTCCAGTGATGCAGATTCCAAACTATCCATGCCCTTTCATTCTGTGTGATTCTCAGATATTCTACCTGATAAAATCCTTCATGAGGAGTCTACCTAATGTGCTTCGAGTGTCTCTCTATCTTCATTATGTTGCAAGGATACCCATGGAGCACAGAAGCTGTCCATTAGTTACCATTCACTTTCAATACATGGTCTACCTTCTCTCCTTTTAATCTGTATCTTTGATGTCCTTTCTGGTGACATCATTTATAGAGTTCATTAGTGACATTATATTGAAGTCTATGAATACCCATCATGTACCCTTCCATTGGCATTTGGATAACACTCAACTTTAAGTCTTTGTAGACTGTGGTATGCCATGACTTGTAGCCATACAGAGTCACTGGAAAAATATTGTTAAAAAAAAAAAACTTGGATCATTTAAACACATCACACAGCAATCTCCAAAGTAATCAGCCAGTTCTCCATCTGTTCTATTTTGAGCCCTCCTTATTTTCTATTTGTTTTGTTTCTCCAAAATATTTGTACCAATAGTCCAACCTGTGAGTTGTCATCCAACTATGTATCATAGGCATTCTGTATCCACTTGGTTTTTCCAGTTGTAATGTTAATTATTTAATGACAGTTAAAGATCTGCCCAATCCATCAGTGGGCCTGCCCATTAAGGGAAGTTTGATTAGGGGAGATTTGTTTTGGAAGAAGGTCTACACCTTTTGTTATGTTCTAATGAGGCACTGGTTCTCAAGGATCATGATGCCCTCCAGCTCTGAAAAGTATATATATGCTCTGAGGTGAGGTTTTGTTTTGCAGCTTGTTCATTGGAAGTGTTTGGCCATAGGAGACTCTGGGTATCCACTAAGGAGCCCCCCAACTTTGAAAACCCAGATGTTGGTGCTTCTCTCTCTGGTAACTATGTATGTATATAATGGACAGTTGGATCTGTCTGTTGATCTGTGATGTATGTATTGCCTATGATCAGACAGGTGGAAGCTCTTTCTGGTGGTCTTTATTTCTCTGTTTGAATTTTTTCTGAAGTTCAGGGTGCTAACTTTTTCTCCCGAACTCAGTGCATGATATATGAGCTTGATTGAAGTGATTGCTGACACCTCAAAAGTGGCTTTCATTTTAGAAAAGCAAGTCTAAGAACCTGTACAGCAGTCCTTCCTGTGTATTTTGGGGTTCTAACTACTGTTACACCAGTGTGGAATCCTTTTGAATAAATATGGATCTTTATAAAACTCTGTAATGTTCCAGGTCTTAATACATTATACACTAAGTCATCTGATAGCAGGAGCATCTGGAGAACCTGATCAACTCTAGGAAACCCCTCCTCTTTAAGGACCATGTACTAGTCTCTTTCCATGATAACTCATGAACTTATATGAGCAGATCTTGTTATTTTATGCCTTACTTGAAATTATAATTTGAGGATCATCCAAAGCAGTTATTTTTGCTGCTCTATCTTTCAAAGAATCTTCTATGAGTTTGACATGTGCTTGGGAGACATTTTGGTACAGAAGAATCTAAGTTAGGATTCTTTTACCAAATCAATTGCATTATTATACTTTAAATATAAGCACACTGGGATTGTGTATCATCTGTTCTCCTCAGGTCAATTGATTGTAAAGATGCTATACAATAACATGTTCAACAGCTTGTCTGTTCTCTTCCCATATCTTCATCAAAGACACTCTATATTTATTTATGTGTATGTATATAAAAATTCTTAGGAGATTGTTGTAGGTATGACATTCAGGAGTTGTTGGTATTTCTTTCATTCATTTTTTTTAGGTAACATCTGGGTGTTTTTTAAACAAACAAAATTATCCTCCTCTCTTTCATGGACCTTGTCCCTCAACATCCTCCAAATTGTGCTGCCACCAAAATGGACGTTTTCTGTGAAATGAATCATCTAATCCAAATGCTCTTCCCATCTTTGTTTACTTTATTGTCATTTTTGTTTTCTTCGGAAGCACATTGGGGATAATATTATAGTCCAAAATCATCTTCACTCACTTCCGTGGCATAAATTTCCTATAAAAATCTTGAATAATCTTTCCTATCTGAGGTTTCTATGTTGCCATTGTTTCATGCTCAAGTGCCCTCAGGATGACGTTATTTAGTTCACTCTTTCATGAAGCTTCCTGGAAAATTGTTTTAACCTCCATTCGTTTTCACTGTTTTGTGAGAGAGTATTGCTTATAATCTTCCTCCATTGCCCTCTGTAAGATTTTACATTTATATTCTAAACTGATGTTGTCCTTAGTTGCCATACTTCTGCCCAGCAAGTAAATCTGATTCACATGGTGTCTAGGCTTTTTGGTGACTAATTTACATGGGTCAGTCTTCCTTAGAAAATGGAAATAATCTGCATGATAACTATTCTTTTTTTCCATTCCCATTTTTTTTGGTACCAATCATTTTGTTTAAATAGGTCAAGTTGAAGTTCCCTCAATTGTATGACAAATCTTCATATTCCCCTTTTCTTCTACTTTGACATCAATTTTTATCTTTGCTCTAAGAATTTGGTGATCTGACTATATACAAAAAACTGCTTCAGTAATGACTCCCAATCAGTAACCCAGTCATTTTTCTCTGTATCAGAGGCTTCTTCTTCTTCTTGTTCTTCTTCTTCTCCTTCTTCTATATGATGTTATTTAGCTGATGCCATGTCCTAAAGATCCCAACTTTCTCCTTGGAAAAAGTAGTATTCATATTATATAGGTATGAAGTTTGGGTGTGATCTATGGACTCTCTCATTCATTATTCCTTTCAATATTTTTTTTGCCCTCTGGTTCTAGAATATTAGGGCAGTTTTTCTTGATAATTTCATGAAAGATGATGTCTAAGCTCTTTTTTTGATCATGGCTTTCAGGTAGTCCCATAATTTTTAAATTGTCTCTCCTGGATCTATTTTCCAGGTCAGTTGTTTTTCCAATGAGATATTTCACATTCTCTTCCATTTTTTCATTCTTTTGGTTTTGTTTTGTGATTTCTTGGTTTCTCATAAAGTCATTAGCCTCCATCTGTTCCATTCTAATTTTTAAAGAACTATTTTCTTTAGTGAGCTTTTGGACTTCCTTTTCCATTTGGCTAATTCTGCTTCTTAAAGCATTCTTCTCCTCATTGGCTTTTTGAACCTCTTTTGCCAATTGAGTTAGCCTATTTTTCAAGGTGTTATTTTTTTCAGCATTTTTTTGGGTCTCCTTTAGCAAGGTGTTGACCTGCTTTTCTTGCATCTCTCTCATTTCTCTTCCCAGTTTTTATTCCACCTCTCTAACTTGATTTTCAAAATCCTTTTTGAGCTCTTCCATGGCCTCAGCCTATTGAATATTTATTCTGGATGTTTGGGATACAGAAGCCTTGACTTCTATGTCTTTCCCTGATGGTAAGCATTGTTCTTCCTCATCTGAAAGGATAGGAGGAGATATCTGTTCACCAAGAAAGTAACCTTCTATAGTCTTATTTTTTTTTTCCCTTTTTTGGCCATTTTCCCAACCAGTTACTTGACTTTTGGGTCTTTTGTCAAGAGTAGGGTATACTCTGGGAATCTGTGAGATCTCAGTTCCTCCAAGGTGGCACAATCAAGCATGTACTGGTCTGGATTCAGAGAGGGATTTTTATGCCCAGAATTTTAGCAGTTACCTCTCCACAGTCACCTGGCCTCCAGTTCCCAAGTCAGCACTGGGGGCTGATTTTCAGATAAGCTGGATGGGCAGGGCCACCATTCAGTTTGAGACAAGGACCAGTTCACCCAGGGCCTCCACCCAGGGCTGAGGTAAGACTCAGCTCTTCAGTGCCACCAGGGGTTTTTACACTCCAACAATGGAGCTTCTGTATGGGCTGCTGTGCAGGCTCTGTGGCTGCGGCCTGCTGTGGGAGCTATGGGAGGGTCCTTCTCCCTTCCTGGCCAGCTGATAAAACCTTGTTACTGACCTTTGGCTCCTGTGGGCCAAGGCATCTGAGGACCTGCTACTGTGACTGGAGATTCCGCCCCCAAGGTGTCCTCCTCCCAGAGTCTTGTCACTCCACTCCACTTGGCCAAGGCTGAGCTGGGCTCCGTGCTCGGCTCCGCATCTGGCGCAACTGACATTTCCGTGGGCCTTTCAGGTCACTGTGGGCTGGAAATCTCCTCCACTCTGTTGTTCTCCACTTCTGCTGCTCCAAAATTTGCTGAGAGTCCCTCTCTACAGGTATTTTATGGGCTGTGGGGAGGACCCTGCATAAGTGTGTCTTTCTAGTCTGCCATCTTGGCTCCGCCTCTTCATTCCTTATTCCTATACCATGTTTTCCACATATATTCTTCATTGCTATTCTCCCTTATATTCACCTTTGCAGTAAAGTAATTAAACATTAAAGCTTATGTTGATTTAAAATTTGAAAGATCTTACTGACTTATTTGCAGAAAATTTCTATATTCTGATTCTCTTCAACAAGTGTTGGCTCATAAGATACAGCTATTTTCATGGTGGTCTTTCAAATGTATATCATGAATCCATAATATGACATGGCAAAATTACCAAAAGGCATTTCCAGTTGCAAATGAGAGAGAAGAAACTTATACATAAAGTAAGGTATCCCTGAGATTTTACTAAATGCTTCAAAAAACATTTTCAGGTGATAAAAGCGAACAGTTTGAAGATGGATAGTAACTTGACTTAGATCATTGTCTTCTGATGTTAACATTTACTTAAATTGGCTGTAAATTTGGGATAGCTTGCAATAATACTGAAATGTGCATGGTCTGGCATTTAGTCCAGTGCCTGGCACATAGTACATCCTTAATAAATGTTGATTGATGTAAAATTGGAATCTGATAAATGAAGACGTTTCTTAGAAATAGCATAATAGAGGTCCAAATGCAAATATCCTAAAGAAAAAATACTTGAACAGTTATACTTAACAAATTGTTATTGCCCATTTCAAGAATAAGAACTAGGAGAGTTTTTGTTCTATGATGGCCAAATTTCTTTACTAATTATCAAAATAATATTATTTGAAATCACATGCTCCACTCCACTGGCCAATCAAATAAACATTTAACTTATACCTTAATGTATACAACAGTGTTAAAATATATCAAAGAAAAATTGAATATGAAATAATTTATCACTTATTCCAATTAATATGCACAGTAATATCAACAATATTCAATTCTACACAAACCTGAAAATTCCCATCACCTTCTTATTTCTGAAAACTTCCTCCCATTTTGAAGTAAAGGGTCAGGCTGATCCTTATACTTAAGTTCCATACATTTCCATAATGGAATTTTGTATCTGGGACAGGATTTTCCAAAGTAATTTCATTTTTTAAAATGAGTCTAAAATCATATATTGATGGCATCCATAAATTCTGGTCCATGAAGTCTGGGGATGTGGAAGAAACCTGCAAAAAATGAACAACCATAGTATAGAAGTGGAACGGACCTCTGTGGTCATCTAGGAAAACTCTCTCATCTTATAGATCGGGGAAATGAAGCGAGGTAGAAGTATTTGCCCAGTGTCACGCAGGTAGTAGAGGCTGATATGGAACCCAGATCTTCTGACTGCAAATTCCTTGGTCATTTCAGTGCATCATAGGGATGAAGGGAAAAATTTTGTAGGAAAAAATTAAGTTTTGTGGTGAACAACTTAAGGCTATGTTTATTTGTTTAAAAAAAAAGGATGCTTTCCTTACTAAAGAATATTATTGATAATTTCATATTTAATATTTCAAGTGAATTTATCCTCAAAACTTTCTTACGGAACCCTAATTTGTGCCTCATTGAACACATTTTGGAAATATTGCTCTAAGATTTCACTTTAACACCATGTGGTGAACATTGAAAAAGCCTTATTATTATGCCCTAGAATGAGATTTAGTGGGAAGCTATGGAAGAGTCCTGGTTAATTTAATTCTACCAATCAGATGTTTAAAATATGTTTAGGTCAACCAGTGAATAGGACAAAGGTTAAATCTCAATCTCTAGTGATAATACACTGGCTGGAAGATGTCTCTGACATACGTTGCTTTTTGTTCTGATGTACCCAATGGAATTCTTTCAACTAAAACATTGTTATATGTTGTGATTAGAAATTCCAGATAGGAGAAAGGACAGATGGCAACCTTGATTATAATGAAAAGAGATTAAAGTATAGTCATTTCAAACTGTGGCAACTGAGGAAATTAAACCAAAGAGCTTAATTTTGTGGAAGGTAGGTCCAATAAAAGGCCCCCATGAGCCCGAATTGCTTTTTCCATGCTGTTGAATGTCCCCTCTGTTTTCAGAGACGAGACAACAAAAGAGCGGTCACTTTCTCCCCACCACCACTTTTTATGGCATATCACATGTAGAAAACTGAGTGACTTGGCAGCATTAGAATGACCCTGGACAAAGCCTACCTCCAGTGGATCAGGATTAACTCTTCTAGTGTGCAGCAAAAATATCGCTCAGTATCTTTCAGTAACTTTAATGCCCAGGTCAAGGATTTGCACAAACTGGGGTCACCTACTTGCCCACAAAACAGGTACAAACTAAGCAGCATAAGTACAAAGTTTCCCACAGTTTCAAATCTACGTGTAGCTACCCTGTCTTCAAAAAGCATCCTTTATAGACAGAATAATTCAGTCATGGCACTCAGTCTTTAGTGCCTTGTTAAAAACTACCAGAAGGGAGAGACCTTGTTGTATGTAAAATTATCTACCTAAAGAAGAATTAAGGAATATATTTTATGAATGCAACACATTCTAATAGTAAATGATGACTTTTGGTCTGATATGGATTTCTGTCCTCAATAACCTCCTTAGATTATCTATAAAGAATATTGATTTTGAAATATTTAATTGGAGGATGAAGAAACATACCAATCTCAATCCATCACCAGGATAATGTGGAAAGTGGGCAGGAATCAGTAGCATTGCCTATAATAAGGATAAAGTCCTATATGTGGAGCAGATAAAAAAGCTGTACAAGTATAGAATGAAAAAGCAGCTTACTCAAGAGAAAAGGACTTGGTTAGTAGACTTCATGGTCAGTAAAAAAAAAAACCAAAAAACTCTTTTATGCAGCACCAAGAGTACTTGGGTTGCATTAATATGGTCACACAGACCATATTATATTCGTGTGGAATAACAGGTCTATTTCTAAAGAGCGCCATATTTTAAGAAGAATATTTACAAAGTAGGGTTTGTCCAAAGAAGGATGCCTAATATGTTGATTGGGGTTCCTACTAATTTTCTAGGAGAATTAGTAAATTAAAGGAATTGGTGTTGGTTAGCCAATTAAGAGAGAACAATGGATGGATGAGATGACAGATTTGATTGCGGATTTCAAATACTTTAAGAGTTGTCATCTGAAATAATAATTACAACTGATATGGCACTTCAAGGTATATAAAGCACTTTACCTGTGTTATCTCACTTGATCCTCACAGGGGTCCTCAAGACCTCTGAAAATTAGGTTCAATTATTCTCATTTGACAGAGGAAGAAACTTAAGACTGGAAGAGATTAAGTGACTTGTTGGGGATCACGCATCTGGTAAATATCTGAGGTAGGATTTGAATTCAGATCTTCTTGACTCTGAGACCAAAACTATCACTACACCACTTACCTGTGAAAGAAAAATTTGACCTTTTTTTTCCCTTGACCACAGCAGGAAAATGTAAGATTTACAGGTAGAAATTAGAGCAAGCCAAATTTTGGTTTAAGATAAAGTCAATCTCCTAGGTATTCAAAAATTAAACAGGTCACCAGGCAAAGTAGTGAATCCCACATCAGTCAGTCAACAAGCATTTATCAGGTACTTATTATGTGCTAGGCATTCTGCTAATTGCTGGATTTACAGAAGGAGGTAAAAGACAGTTGCTGCTTTCAAGGAGCTAACAATCTAATAGGAAAGATAACATAGAAACAGCAGGGTGATCTCCATGGACCCTTAACTCTAAATCCGTGATCCTGTATTACTACATTTTAAAACAATGAATGTTTCGAAACAACATTCCTGTATCAATCTATATCAGAGGTGCTTGACTTTCCTTGCATGTATCATGAACTGCTGTGGCAGTTCTGTGAAGCCTATGGACCCCTTCTCAGAGTAGGGTTTTTAAGTGTATAAAATAAAATACAATAGATTACAAAGGAAACCAATTATATTGAAATTGAGTTATCATAATACTAAAAATAAATAAATTCATGGACTCTAGCTCAAGGACCCCTAATCAACAAAATGAACCCATGTACTTTATTCCTTGGGGAGCCAAGATGAGCTCTGACTAATCGTGTAAATCCTTCTTTCTTTTTAATTATGAATTCAACAGTCACTGATATCTTAAGAACAAGGCAGAAGACTGCACAGGAAATAGTGAACTACCATATAGAATATGGATTTTAGTGCATAATGTTAATATGTAGATAATATTAACTATTACTATGTATACTCTATACATTAGCTGTATAGTGTGTATGTATGTGAATGTATGTATATATATATGTGTGTGTGTATACTTTGTGTATACACACACTTAGCTAAGTAGTTTATTTGTAAAGAAATATCTGTAACTTACTTATTCCTAGATATTCTCACTTCTGGTCTGGGGTGGTAGATGGAATTAATTGTACTGATATATATTATATATGTATATATGTGTGTGTGTCATTCTAATATATACCATTCTAATATATGTGTATACTTATATATGCACATGTGTGTATACTTATATACATATACACATATTTATGCTTAACTAGGTAGTTAATTGATCTAAACATTGTAAAGAAACATCTGTCATTTGCTTATCTCTAGATATGCATCTGTAGTCTTCAGTGATGGATAGAACACCATAACGTATCATTTCTATTTTATCTGCCCATGTTTTATATACACACATACATATATGTATGTACAAATAAAAATATATTTGTATATATACATGCATATGTATGTATGTATGTGTGTGAGTATATCGATAGCCTCCCTCATTAGTAATTCCATCCTTGAAGGAAAGGACTTTTCTTTTGCTTCTTTTTGGCATCGTTAGCTCTTAGCACACACTAACAGTAAGTGCTTAATAAATGCTTGCTGATTGACTGCGAGATTACATGACTTACCTAGTTCATACAGCCACTAAATGCCAGAGCCAGATCTTGTCCCTGGGTCCACCTGACTCCCAACCCTACGGTCTTTCCACCCCATCACAAAGCCTTTCTCTGCTGAGCCTGTTTTGCTGGAGGCCAAGGGACTGTTAGACAGAGCTCAGCTGCTATGCTAATAAGCCTTTAGATGAGCTCACTGATGAAAAGATTAGGGAGTCTGAGTTTTCTCCTTCATTTTGGCACTTTATGTGTTCTGTAATAAACTTGTTATCTTTCTCTATGCTCCCGTCATGCCATATACACATTTCTAGCAGTCGCGTAGGGCAGCCATTGCAAATAAGAAGAGAGAGCCAAGGGCTGAAAACAAGAGCTCTCTGGAGTTTTGGTCCATGGAAGGCCAAGTTACAAATGTCCTTCTTTCTGGTACTGCTGCAGCACATACAATTCCTCAGATATTTTAAATGGGCAGAGTAGCATATCACAAAGTGACTAGAGCATTGAAAGGATAAAGGAAGGAGTAATTAAAGAGATAATTGATGGTTAGGACCATCTCTAGTGTCTCTGCAATTGTTTTTGTTTGTTTAAATGGCAGCTAATCAAGGCAACTGAAATTTAGGGACTGACAGTGCCGTCTTTTAAAGCACCGTTTAGCAAACTAGATGCGCTGTCCATTAATTGTGGGTAAGCAGCTCCTTAAAATAAGGCCACGATGTGAAGCTATTTGGTGGCAGAGTTAAGGGAGGGCTTAGACCGTACATTTGCTATTGTTTTATTGTGACAACTGCCTTTCCATGTTTATCGCCTGAGCAGTATGGTGGAACAGGACATTTTCTAAATATTGTTGGAGAGGGACATTGTGAACGAAAGAGGAAATTTGAAAGCAGGACATGAATATAGGCTAGATGTTCAAATTAAATTATTATAGGTAAGCAAGAGGACACCCTTGCTCATTTCCCCCCAAGGCTGCCCACCTTTTATTTCTCTCTTTGACAGACTGCAGGACCTTTGCAGGCTGAACACCTTCCCAAATGCTTCGTGACCTTTGAGGGGAAAGAAAGGGCTGATTTGGTTAATCTTTATGAATTGGTTCTCCTTTCCAGGGAATAATGGCATGATACATTTAAATCTTTCAACACGAATATCTGCAGCAGAAATACACCGATACCCCATCATCTACCAGGCTATGCCTTGAATATTGTTCAGTGTCTATTGAATCACATTGCAAATGGCACATATTTTTTAAAACAAAATTTCAAAATAATGAAATAAATTTCAAAAACCATAGATTTAGACTTTAAATTGATTTGAAGGACCTAACCTAGGATAGTGAATTGAAGACATATTGAAGGAAATAATCTTGGAAGTAGGGACTAGTGTTGATTCCATAGGAACAATGACATAGTATTTGATTTCATAATCAAGCAAGTGACTGAGCAATATTGCATTGGGCTTTGGTTACATTTTATTGGGGGGGGGGGGGTAAGGAAAAGTAATAAGCATAGTTATGTATATAGATGTATATGTGTGCATAGTAAGCATTTTATGTTATCTTATTTAATTGTTCCTCATAAGCAATCCTATGTAGTTATCCCCATTTTACAGTTGAGGAAACTAAGGCAAAAAGAGGTTAAGTGACATACCCAGGGTCACACAGCCATTAAGTGTCTGAGTCCAGATTTGAACTCAGATCTTCCTGACTCGAAGCCAAGTACTCTATCCACTGTACCACCTCTGCCTATAATGCCTTATTGAGATTACATTTGTTGGGATAACATTAAGCAAGGTTTTCCTGTATTTGCTTTTATTTTCTCTCTATAAAGGGCATTGCCATGCTACTTCTAGATGTGCCATTGATAACTTTAGTATGATGATATATGTTCCTATTAGCTTGGAACGATGTAAGTCTTAACAGTTTGCTGTCCAAACTCTACACCTATTGCAAAGACATTTAAAAAAAATTTTTTTCAAAACTTCTAACCTGAAATCCAAAAGACTTTGCCAGCAGATTGCAGGCAGGTCTACAAGATGAAAGGGCTTCTTTTCAGAGGCTACACCTTGCTGTAGGCTGATTTTCTGTCTTGTAAGGACCATCCTAGATAAGTTTGGAAAAGTCAGAGAAATGGCTACAGAATGATGGATTTTTTTCAACTCTGACAATTCAGTAAGACATCAGTTGACCCTGACCCACATGGAGGAAATCATAGGTGCTTATAATACTAAAGTATAACCTATTTCCAAAAAATAAATAAAGCTTTTCAAGAATCCCAAGAATTTCCTCTGGATACTAGATAGATAATTAGAGTGGTGTCATGTATTTAAGTATCTAAATATCTGTTTGAATAAAGTACTTTCCTGAAAATTACATTTTAAACAAGGCTGCAATCAGAAAAACCATTATAGCCATATATATATATACACATATATACACACACACATATATATGTACATATACATATATATAGCATATATATAGATATATAGATAGAAAAACTCACATTTTCTATTAAGCAAATTTATGAGATTGATGTAATACAAATCTGGCAACCTGTTAAAGCACTTTAGATAAAGCTCTAGGTCCCTAATTCAGTGGGCTCCAAAGAGGAAGCAAGGCATGATCCCAAGGGCTATGTGATTCACCATTACCCTTCTGATGATAGTCAATCTTGGGGCTTTTCTACAGTAATCACACCTATCCTTTCTTTTCTTGTGCCTAACACTCCCTTGACTTGGCCCCTCCCTGTGCTATGCAAGATCCTACCTGCCCATTCCAACTTGAGCCTTGTGGTCCCCTAATAAGAATTAAAATCTAACCTCTAGTCAGACACAACAACAGCTGTGTAGGTGCCAGTGGGAAGATCCTCACCCTCATCTCAAAATTACTTTGTGACTGTGTCAAGAACCACTTACAGGGTAGACTTTGTGTGCTGGGGCACTAATGGTGTCTAAAAACGTTGATACCACCCCACCACTACACATACATTTTCATTATGGGTGGGCCAGAATGAGTTGTCCAGGATGAACAAGCACAGATGAGTTATGGTCTGCATCTTCAGTCCCTTCGTATGACCTTTCCCCAAAAAACTCAACTCTCTTCTAAACTGCCCTATTACTATCAAGGGTACCACTATTCTAGTTGCCCATTTTTGTAACCTCAGTATCATATTCCACTCCTCATTTTCTTTCACTTTCACATTATTGTGTTCATAACTTACCAATTAGTTGTCATTTTCAACTCAACATGTTTCTACAATGTGGCTTTCGCTCTACTTCAGGTCTTCATCACCTCTCTTGGACTATTGTAACAGCCTCCTAATTGGTCTCCCTATAGTCCCCTTCTACCTCCAACCCATACTCCCCACAGCTGCCCAAGTGATATTTCCTGAAGTGTAAATTTGACCACATCACTCCCTCCTCAACAAACTCCACTGGGTCCCTAATTACTCTAAGAGCAAAAATCATTTATTTTTCCCCTCTTTTTAAAATTTCTATTTTTTATAACGTTTATAGTGTATTTAATGATTGGTACAGCAGTGAATTACATAATTTATTTTAAAATATACTGATTGGAGAGGGAGCATGCCCAAAAAGTTTATACTGATAGGGGTACACAATTTAAACAGTTTGGAGACCACTATTAGCTTTGATTCAGTTGGAATTTGGCTTTTCCTGTTTCTTGTTATTTGACTTTTTTTTAAACTCTTACCTGGCCTTGCTACCTGATTGGCTAATGGCTAGAGCTGACTGAGAGGTGTGAAAATGCAAATGCAAGGAAAGCAAAAACAAACAGAATATATTTCTATACAAGTGAAATACTCCTCCTGAGTATAAAATTTCAGTGAACCACAGGCCATCCCCAAGACTGATATAATGCAGGGTCATTTTCATTGAATGTGTATACCTCTCCTCAAAAAAATTCATTTGCACATGAATACATTTTGCCCTTATGTAAATTCATTCACTAAAAGTCTTTCATGTGAGGTATTTGGTTCAGTGGTCCTACACAGTCACAGCTAAAGACACTGGTGAGAATACTGCCTAAAGCTAAGGATTAATGTAACTGTACAAGAATAATAAGTGTCTAAAGTTTAAGGATTAAGTGATTTATGTCACTGTTCAGAATTGAGTTCTTCAGGAAAAGGCACTGGGATTGTGATTTCATCAGGATAGGGCACTCCTGGGGAAGAAAATTCTCTTTACAAATGCAGGTTGACACCTTCCCGGCAATTCGTCATCTTAAAAGACTTTTCATTTTTTCCTATTTCTTTTTAATTAGTTTCTGTTTATCCTGTATAGAGCATTGTTTGTATATATGTGTTTGCTTACCATTTCTCCTATTAGATTACGAGCTCCTTGAAGGGAGGGTCTGTCTTCTTTGCATCTCCAGCATATAAGCATAGTGCCTCAGTGTTGTGGGTGTTTTGTGAATGCTTATTGACTGACTGTTGAACTATTTGGAGCACTGTGATGTTAAATTATTTACCCTAAGTTATACTGCCTATACTGTCAGAGGTGAGACCTGAACTTGGGTTCTTCTGACTTTAAGACCACTTTTGTTCCTTTGTACCATGCTGCCCGTCTTCAAGGATGCCGTTAGCAAGAGGTGCCAAACATGGAGCTCATTGTGGTTCACAACATTCCTGGGTGCAACCAAACCAAATGAAAATGTAACTTTGAAAGTATTTAACAAAATGAATAGAAATGCTACAAAGAGTAGGTAATGTTAACATGTGCTTTTCTATGTCAATATGTAATCCACAGGGATCCTTAATGTACTGTTTATGAAGCCCAGTTTCTATTTGAGTTGGCACTACTGCTATAAACAATCATAATAAAATAACCCAATTTCACAACGCTTTGTAGTTTACAGAATGCTTTCTTCACAAGAACCTTGTGAAGTAGATAGTATAAGCAATCATTATTACAGTTTTACAGATGAGAAAACTGAGGCCCAGGGAAATTATCAAAAACCTAGCTAGTATCAGAGACATGATTAAAACTCACGCCTTTTTATTTCAAGTCTAATGCTTTTTTCGATTGTTCCGTATTACTGATTAAAAGGAAAATTAGAAATTTTAGATTGGAAAAAATGAGCAAACAACAAGCAGCACTGGGGACAGATAGTTCAGAATGATTCATATCCTTTTCCTTTTGAATCTAAACACTTAGGGAAAAAAAGAAACTTCTTTTTATTTCCTACTATAGCTAACACGTTTTGAGCTTGAAGAATGATGGTGCTGACTAGTAGGAAGGAAAATGTTTTCTATTGGGTGCTTATGATATGACAAGCACTCTCTTTGGGATTCCTCTTATGCATCAGGAATGTTGAATTGTAGTGTCATTGACTAAGGAAAATGGATAGGAAGTAGTTCTAGAGGGTGCTTAAGCGACTGCGTGGGAGTGTGTTTTTTTTAACAGTTTAATATTTTCATAACTATTGAAAGGAGTGATTTGTTAAGTGATTTATTAATGTGCCATGACTGTTGCTGAGGCATTATTAGCTAAATAACACCCCCCCATCAAAACAAAAGTGCAGTCTATCTTCTGCAAGATCTGTGTGAAGTTGGACGACTTTATTGAAATCTTTATGGGTTAAGTTCTGCAAAGCAATAACAAATAGAAAAAGGTTGGTATTCTAAGGGAGAATTCTTATAATAAAAATGTTTTAGGCAACAGCAAAATACAAAGAACCTAGACATTCTAGTGCTGTGAACTAATCAGAGTAATTAATGAAAGTAGTAAATTTTGGGAAGTTCCACTGAACAGGGGAGAGCTCAGTTTAAGGAATTAAATGCAAATAAAACTAGGTTCATAGAGTCATAGATTTGGTTCTAAAAAGGACTTTAGAGGTCATCCATCTAGTTCATTCCCTCATTTTATGGATGAGTAAACTGAGTCACAGAGGAGTGACTTGCTTAAGGTCATATAAGAAGTAAGTAGCAAAACCAAGATTTGAGCCCATGTCCTCCACTGCCAATTCCAGCGTTCTTTCCACTGCAAGCATTCAACTTAAAGTATTAATCACTTGTATTTAGGAACTCATGTAGATTTTATTTCTGCATTGATTTCTCATTACTGTTTTGTTTCCAAGCTTCATGAAATAAATACAGAGGAGCAAAGGAAAGTCAGTAGCAAAGACTTGCTCATGTTATGCCTTTTTCCTAAGTAGATCTGCACTTGATGTTTCTCTGGGGACGCTACAATCGCTTTGGCTTTGAAGTTTGTCACTTCAGTTGTTCTAGGTCAAGTTACATATTTCAATCCCTACAGTTGTATGATGAACTACTGGAGAGCAAGGACTAGGTTTTTCACTTCTTTTGTGTATTCCAAAGGGCTCTATCAATCAGTCAATCAGTGAACATTTATTTAAGTACCTGCTATGAGCTAGGTACTGTGCTAAGCTGTGAAGATACAAAAAGAGGCAAAAAGCAGTCCTTGTCCTCAAGGAGCTTACAATCTAATGAGGGAGATAGCATGCAAACAAATTTATATAAAGTGAACTGTATATAGGCTGTTGTTATTATTCAGTCATTTTCAGTCTTGTCCAACTCTTCTTGACCCTTCGGGGTTTTCTTTGCAAAGATACTGCAGTGGTGTGCCATTGCCTTCTCTAGCTTTAGATAAGGAAACAGACAAACAGGGTTTAAGTGACTTGCCCAGGATCACACAGCAAGTAAGTGTCAGAGGCCAGATTTGAACTTGGGGATATGAACTTGGTACTCTATCCACTGCACCAGTTCGCTACTCTAATATGCTAGACTGGAAGGAAATAATTAAGAGAGGGAAGGCATTACAATTAATATGATTTGAGGAAGACTTCCAGTAAAAGATGGGATTTTAGTTGGGATTTAAATGAAGCCAGCAAGGTCAAGAGTAAAGCAGAGAAGGCAGAGTCAAGAGATAAAGTGTTAGTTCACACAATGGCCAGGAGGCCAGTGTCAGTGGATCAGAGTATATGTTGAGAAGTACGGTGCAAGGAAATGAAAAGATAAGAGAGTGCCAGATTATGAAGGGCTCTAGATATTCTGTTCAACAATTGTTTCCTAAGTTCTTATGATAAGTGAAACTTGGTCATGTGAAAGGAGGATGGAAAGAAGGAAGGAGGGAAGGAAGAAAGCAAGGAAGGAAAAAGGGAAGGAGGGAGGGAAGGAGAGAGGGGAGAAAGAAAGAATGAAGAGAGGGAGGGAGGGAGAAAGGGGGTAGGGAAGCAGAGAGGAAAGGATGGAAGAAAGGAGGGAGGAAGGAAGGAAAGAAGGAAGGAGGAAAGAAACAGAAACAAAAGAAGGAGAAAAATAATACTGTCTTTAAGCAGCATCTCTTCTGCATTTAACACAGAGAAGATGCTCCCTAAGTACTTAATGAATGTTCAGTCTTTGGGAAATGGAACTGGCTTGAGAAATGCATTCACTCATCCAACAAAAGTTTAAGTGTGTATTATATAATAGTAAAACACCCTGCTAAGACTTGGAAGAACTAAAAAGATAGATAAGATGATCTCTACCCTCAAGGAGTTTACTGTTTGGGAGGAGAGCTAAGACGTGCATCAATAGCTATAATCTGAAACAGAATGTGGTAAATGCATAACAGATGGGTGAATAGGTTTTACATGGGTTCATAGTAGGGAAGAGATCACTTCCTGGTAAGCATTTGGGATAGAAATCAAGAAAAGCTTCATGGAGTGGATAGCATTGGAGCTAAACCTTGAAACGTAAATAGACTTTCAATTCCAAGTTTGGGGGTGGGGGGTGTAGGGAGAGAGAGGCATTCCAAGGATAAAGAATTATGTGAGCAAAGGCCAGAAAATGGGCCAACTGGGGACATACGTTGGGAGTCAGAAGTACATTGTCCAACTTTCCTGGAACATAGAACACGTGAGGGAGAATACTGCACAGTTGGGCTGAAAAGGGAGGTTGGAGTTAAAAGTCTAAGCTTTTGAGCTTCAGGTTTTGTTTTCATGATCTGGGCACCTGAATTTCATGGGAAATAATTGAAATAGGTAGCGTAAGCCATTATGCTGGTATTCTTTATTTGACGAATGCACCATTACCTTTTTTTTAAACATTATCTCCCATTGTATGACTTCCAATAACATACTGAGGCATGACAGGCCCTCCTCATTTTCTAGTTTCTTCTGATGACATCCTTTATGCCACTTTTCCAAAGCAAATTTTATTTGGTGATCTGTTGCAATCTACTTGTACCCACCTTGTGTCTCTCTCCATTGGGTTTTGCAATATTGCCTGCCACGTTTAGTATTTTGGAGACATTTGTCCTTACCAGAAGGATGATGATTTTTTTTTTTGAAAGAGCAAAAACAAAAACATGGGCCTCTGTTTCAAGGAGAAGGTTGGGAGTGGGGAGGGGTCATTAAAGGGCTAAGTCAACTTAAGTCAAGAACAAGCCTTTAGGGTCACTCAGTTCAACTTCCTCTTTTTACAGATGAAGAAACTGAGACTCAGAGAAATGAATGACCTGCCTAAGGTTCCCTATGGTGATCTCGGTGACCCTAGTCAGGTCATTAACTTCTGAGTGGCAAAGCCATGATCTGAACGCAAATCTTCTGACTTCAGATCAACAAGCATTCTTTCCACTGCTACTGCTTTGTGCCTCACTTGTTATTAACACGTATTTCTGCAGTTACCTCTTCCAGGAAAACTTGTATGATTTCAGTATATACACGACAGATACCTTGTTAGTGGAACAAGCTTTTAAAGTGTGTTTTGTTTTGCCAAACCAAATGCCTTGTTATAGTCAATAGACAATAAACACAGCGGGACTTTTTTATTGTATATACTTTTCAGTCAATTGTGTGACTGTAAAGATTTTATTTGCTGTAGAATATCATCTGCAAAAGCCTACTTATTCCCTTCTCATTTCTTCATCAAAGATGCCCTTGGTATGCATGTGTGAATTATTCTCATAAAACATTGCAGAAATGGGAAAGTAGGCCTTAAAGACACAAAGCATAATCCTTAATAAATCACTTTTCTTAGAGTATATGGAGACCATCGAACTAGCAAACATCTTTTCTATATATCAAAATGAGAAAATAAATGAAAGTGGGGTATAAGTTATACAGCTTTGAAGAGTTGTCTCATGGAAGGTGAACATAGCTTTGCGCTGCCATGCGTTGCCTTTCAGGAATAATGAATTCATTCCTATTAAAATTTAATTGAAAAGCTTTGATGGTATTTAAGCTTTCACAGAAATGTAAACTACTGTGACTACAATTCACAATGCATTTAAAACAATTATTCTTTATCATTAAAGTTAATAATATGCACATTAACCTCTTATGTAGTCTAAATCAATATTGTAGTTTAGAAGATATGACCTCTGCACAGCTTTGTCTAAACATTGATTTCATTGTCATTTGTATAAGGTATCAAACAAATTACATGCCGTACTAATATCATTAATGCTGCCCCATGGAGCCTTTGAATTTGTGGGTTCTTCTAATACATGACATTACATTACAAAAATATTGAGGACATCACGGAATATAATTGCTGAGTGAGCTAGATTCCAGCCTGGCAGAGTCACTATAGGCAGGCCAGAACTCTCAAACCCTTTGCCCCGGGTAGACAACAAGTTTGCTGCTCTTTAACATGCAGATGAGTTTCTGTCCATGCTTCAGTTCATGTGGCAGAATTTCTCTTCTTTGCAGGGTCTGGTTTACTATCCTGTAGCATTAGAAATACAATAAGAGAACACAGTTAAAGCAGTCCTTGGACAAGTTTCCCTCACTCCTTCTCTCTCTTTTTCTCTCCTTCTCCCCCATATATGTGTTTGTATTTATAATCTAGAAACACACACATAAAATCAGCATGTAGCACTGTAGTTTTCTCCTCGTAAATTTGTTTAGGAATTTCTACTTCATTACTAATTGATCAAATGAATTAAAACCTATATACAAGAGAGCAGAGTACTTTTCAAATGGTTATTATAGAAATAATAAATAGAGTTTTAGCAGTGGACAAAGAATCTCCTCTTCCCTCTGTATTGGCATCTGTGTAATTTTTAACGCAGATTTTATTTTTAAAAACATCTATATTAAAAGGCTAATTATATAATCTGCTCTCTATTAGTGCTCAGTTTCTAAATTTCCAATAAATCAGAATAATTATTCTGACCATGCAACTATTTCTGAATAACAAAATAAAAATAATGCTGACTTTTTGGTCCTTAAAAACTCTTTCCTTGGGAGAGAAGCAATAACTATAGATCTTCACTATGGCAGCGGAGGTCAGTTTCACACTAATACTTTTCATCTGAAATCCCAATCTCTCCTTGCAGGTAAAAGTGACCCATTTTGTGTAGTAGAACTGAACAATGACAGATTACTGACACACACAGTCTACAAAAATCTCAACCCTGAGTGGAACAAAGTCTTTACATTGTAAGTTTTCCTATTCCTTTAAATAATTGAGAATATTTGAGAGAATATGGTTTAAAATGTGGCATTTTCCCTGGAAGTCTCTTTTCATTGGGTCTTCCATTTTGCTAAATGAACTTCCAAAGATAGTATCCAGTATGAAGTCTGTTCCTTCCTCATATGGAAATAGGACCATTTTTCAGCACATGTTGGTGATTGCAGATGATTTTTAAAAAATAAACATCAACCGAGGGGTCCCTCCCCTTAAATGAATCTCTATATCGCTACTTTCTTTTATCCTTGCTATTGAAATTCTCTCCAGTTACATGGACACCAAGGCAGACAAAGCTCTATTTATTCTATTGAGAAAGTGAGCAAACAACCCAATCAAGAATCCAGCGCTGTTTTTATAGTGTTTCTTTTTAGCATAGTAAGAATATTAAGTATTGTCCTTAGTCCCCAAACATCCTTTGAGTTAATTTCCCTCTTGTTTTAGAACGTTAAAATTTTTAGAATCAAACCCAGGACACTGGATATTCTGTAGCATCTTACAGCTCTACCCTTTTTTTTATTGGGGTCTGACTAATGAAGTCTAAACAAAAGAAAACTCCCTCAACAGTTGTCCTGTCCATGAGGTTTGTGTCATGGCTTCAGTCTGTGTTGATGAAGAAACATGCCAAATTCTTCATTAATTTGTTTTCTTGTATCTCCTCAGAGCTTGTAACTAAAGCTTCAGCTAGCTGAATGATTGTCTTTAAAGAATTCCACATTTTTATGAGACCAAAGGCTAGCCTGGAAAGCAGCACTTTTAAGATGGTTGTGGAGAGCGTTTGTCTCTGGCATGCATAATTGTATGAATTGGTTTGATTATTATCAGATCCATTAATTGATTGTGCCCTGATAAAGCCTCTTCTCACATGTGGTTGTGATTTTTCTCTAATGAATATATTCATTTTTGTTTTCCCTTAATTCATGTTTTCTTGGTAAGCAGTTTGATCAAAGAATAAGTGCTGTCAACAATTTGGTTTTATTTTTCCAAAAACAAAAATATGAGGAGCTCACACAGTCTCTTACAACATATGTCATCTGCAGAGCATAATGGAACAGTACTTAGTTTCTAAATCCCAGGACAGCATCATAGCTGTACAGACTCTCTTTTGTGCTTCCTGCTTTTGTGGGATGCGTTTCCTGTTTTATGCTGAATTTAAGTTTCTGGTTGAAAAAAGATGTTTAGCCGTAAAGGAGAATGAGGTATTAAGAGCAATCTTTCTATCACTTAAGTATACTGTAAAATTTACAGGCGTTCTATTAGTTGTACAAGTAAATTTGTTTTATGACATATCAAACTTAGTGGGGTTTGTGCCCCAAAAGTTGAGTGTAGGAGAAAGGAATACAAACAAGCAGAGGAAGAAATGAGATGTAGAAGATGGGGAAGTGATCTTTCCTATGTATCTGTGTCATTTAATGATGATTTCTTAAAAAATAGCTTACTGTGATCATAGATCAGATGGATAACTTAAGAAATAATTCTGTGTTGAATTCTTAAAGATGGCAAAATTCCCCTGGTTAGAGACTCACAAATTGTAGTCTATTCGGATGCATGATGGGAGATTCTGATTTACACTGTGTCTTCTGTCCCTCTTGCTCTGTATACACACCAACATATAAAACCAGTGGGGGACAGCTGACTTTTCAGAACCCCTCTTTGTCCTTGTTAACCACTAACGAAGGCATTTTTTTTGCATATGTTTATTTTCAATGTAGCAATATTAAAGATATCCATTCAGTCCTTGAAGTGACGGTTTACGATGAAGATCGGGACCGAAGTGCTGACTTCCTGGGCAAAGTTGCAATACCGTTGCTGACTGTAAGTCTCATCTACCTGACACCCTGCTCTCTGATTCCTTTTGCTTAAGGAAAAAAAAACCCTCAGCCCCTGTGTCTGTCATGTCTCAAGCAAGGTCTGTAATAAGAACACTAAAAATTTTAACATACTCAGTTCACGGCCATGTTGAATCCCATGATAGTTAATTTTTCCTGACAGACTTGATCCTGGTAATGAACAGGTACTTGTCAGAATTGCCACAGTTGTTTTGGGTTCTCTGTCAGTTTCAGCAGCTGGGGGTCAAAGGTCACTGAGGGAGTGTATTCAGTGGAGACCTCGAGACAGACGGCTGTCATGTCCTTTTCCCGCAGATTCAAAATGGTGAACAGAAAGCCTACGTCTTGAAAAACAAGCAGCTGACAGGGCCAACAAAGGGGGTCATCTATCTTGAAATAGATGTGATTTTTAATGCTGTAAGTCTTAACTTTGGCTTTTTTGTACTGCTAAAGAGTTCAGTTTCATGAAAGCTTTTGTTCCTGATTTGTAGAGAATTTCTGTCATTCTTCATTTTCTCTAAACCTTGATGTATACTGGAGAATACTTCTCTGCCTCTGCCTGGCACACCCACTCTTCCTATTACTATGCAGCAGTGGTGGCTGCTGCTGCTGCTGCTGCTGCTGCTGCTACTGCTGCTGCTACAGTTACTGCTGCAGCAGCAGCAGCCCTGGATACTGCTTATGTAAGAAATTCAAGCTCATGCATGGGGAACTTTAGACATTGATATTTTATGAGCATGGCGTCCAGGACTTTGAAACTTGGGGAATTATGGCAAACTGAACTATGTTAAACTAGCAAACTTTAGTAACAGAGAAATCCATAACATAGATACATATTTTGATACATAGGTGAAAGCCAGCATCCGAACATTAATTCCCAAAGAGCAGAAGTACATTGAAGAGGAAAACAGACTCTCTAAACAGGTAAAAACAAAACAAAAAATAAAGCAATAATAAACCCTCTGGGAAAACCTGATCTGATCAGAGAAACCTTTACATAACTATTTCAAATAAACTTTGGAATAGGGGGGAAATATATTTAGATCATCGGCTTATGTGAAAATGTTGTGAGTCCTTCAGAAATATCCAAGGGAAAACCACTGAGAGGGGAAATGGGGGAGAGGTAATATAGATCCTGATATATGTTCAGATGTTGTAGGGGGAAAAATGATCATTTTCACATAAAACGCATTTTTTGGTTTCCATGAAATATGTAAATGAATATATCCCATATTGAGTTCATATGTATGTACAGTCTGTCCACAGGTGCAAGGCAGGTGTATATAAAGTGCACCTAGTAAAAGTTTTTTTTTCTTTTTAAACCTGATGAGTAATGACTCCGTCTTTTAATGAGCACGAAGGTTGTCATCTTCCTGTTAATCAGGTTTTCACTGTGATGTCACTTTCAAAGCAAATACATTAGAATCTTTAGCTAAGGCCACTGAATATAACAAATCTGATTTTTCATATGATGAAGAAAATGCTTGTCATTTAAAATTAGATCTTTTACCAAATTAAGATGAAGAAAAATGTGCAATTATATTCCATTTGAAAAATGTTTGCATCCAAATGAATTCTTTTTAGTTTGACTAAAATTTTGCTAGGTCTATTTTTTTTTGTTTTGTTATAATGCTAATTTTAAAAAATGTTTCTATGCTTTTCAACATTTTCAAACCTTTTGGATGCCAGGAATCCAAGCAGTTTGAGTGATAATAAAGCCCTATAGTCTTTGATATGATTTGAAGCATAAAAATAATGGATTAATTATAAATTCAGTGTCTTATTTCATTTTAGAACCTGTATGCTACATTTCTCCACAGTTATAGTAAAACCAGTGTTTAGAGGTTCTATCAATAGGGACAGGCAAAAAAAAAATAGCCCCAGTGCTCTATTTAATCTAGGCTATGAGCTCCTTTTCAAAAACTGTTAATACACAAACTGAAATACACACACACACACACACACACACACACATAAAGACAGAGAGAGAGAGAGAGAGAGAGAGAGAGAGAGAGAGAGAGAGAGAGACAGATCTGTTTGTAAATGGTGATCACAGTAAATTTTACCCAGCTACTTCTAGTCTTAAACATATCAGACTGACATTAGAATATACTTTAATTTAGCAGTAAAAAGGCACTTAAAAATTAACCTGCAGAACTAAACTGAATGATTGATGTGGTTCTGTCATTACAAATATTGCCAATGATTCAGCAAGCCGTACTTCTCACAATTGTGTTTTATGACAGAATTAAAATCAAACTGAAAGGAGATGATTCATTCCCCTCTATAGTGGTTTGGGGGAGGAGATATTCTTTTAGATGAGAATATCTCTTTCCCTAATTTTTCAACTCATAGTGAGCAAATTACCTTACAATTTATACTAGTTAGGTTTATAGTGACCAGAAGGGTAATTCAGAGGATATCTGGAGAAATATGGTAATAAAGAGAAAAAAACGATTCAAATATAGAGATGCAAAATTGTAGAGAGATATGCTGCAGTCATAATTTGCAAATTATTGCAGTAGGTCCTCAAAAAGAAATCTCAAAAATTGCATTTCACTGTGAAATTCTTTAATAATTACGCAGAAATTTTAAAACTTATTTAATAGTTTTAAATTATGTGTTTCTTTTTTTAATATCAAATAGTGCTTTAGTAGAGAATTTTACTTCTGGAAGATTATTTGGCCCTTTTCATTTTCTAACATTCAAACAGGAATTTTAAGAATATTTGATTATTGTTAGAATTCTATGTAACAATTTTTTTAAGAAAGCAAACTTGTTTTTTGCATCTTTTCTTTTGACATGTAGGCTGCAGTGCTTGACATGGTCTTGTAAGTTCATTCACTTATCCCAGTCATATTTTTAAGCAAAATGAGCTGCAAGGAGATTAGGTTGAAGCCTGGTTAATTCTGACACTGTTTCCATCTTCTTCACAGCTTCTGCTCAGAAACTTTATCCGGATGAAGCGCTGTGTCATGGTTCTGGTAAACGCTGCCTACTACATTAACAGTTGCTTCGACTGGGATTCACCCCCAAGGAGTCTCGCTGCTTTTGTGGTATGATCACACTGGACTGTTTTCCATGGTTATTCACTGCATTCAGTAATAATAGCTACATGGTCCTGTGACCATACTTACAGTCATGTCAGTGATGCCATTTTAAAATGCCTATCTTTAAGACTTAGCTAGGATATTTGCTCTGGGCCAAAACCTGGTGGTTGGTGTAATATCTGAGGACAGGAATGCTTGTCTTACCTCTATCCCCAACTCAAAAATCCAGAAATAAGACATCTTAGCAACTTTTTCATTATCTGAGTGACAAATAAAGTTTAAAAAAAAAGGATAACCTATCTATATTGTATAGTTCCAGTTTGCCATAGCATAGCTAAGAGAAGCCCTTGGTACTAAGATTTTTAATAAACCTGACAATCTATGCTTTGATTTTATTTCTTTCTATTATTTGTCTTTGAAAAAAGAGTATAACACCACTGGGAATGCTATTTTTATGATTTGAAAAAAAATGTGAATCAATGGGAAATTGATGTGACCTATTTAAGAGAAATGTTATTATTTCTGAAGTGTCAGGTTGTTATTTTTTTAAACAGCAAGGGAGAATGTAATAGATCAGAATAGCTCCCCCAAAAGTGTCCATCCTGTAGCCTTTTACTTCAATTACTTAAAAAGAGCTGATGAAAACTGTCACAGAGCCAGAGAATCCCAGATCCAGGACGCCTGCCCCCTGCCTCAAGTGGGACTTAGGAGGAATGTTCTTTGTGTTTATTCACCATTTTGTGAGTGAGGCAGATTCTGAAGATTAAATGTATCGCTCCTTTTTAAAATCCTTAAATTATATTTTAATGTTGGTGATGATAATACTGAAAGTACATCCGTGTTCTCGAGTCCTTGACTTGGTAGGCTATAGTGTTATTAGGGTTGTCTTCAAAAATTTCTCTAATTGTAGTAACAAATGGACATTTTAGTATTGCCATTCAAATTAATGTGAGCACATCTTTTTAGTACTTTGTAATCTGTTCCCCCGTCTTTGAATGGAACTTTCATTAATGTCTATGCCCTTGGAACAAAGGGTATCTCTCTTTGTGTTGCAAGTTACCAGAAAGTGAAATTGCCTGTTTCCCATTGACATATTTCTGCCGCCATAAGGAAAGCTACTGCTGTCACCATGAAGTTTTAACATAGCAGATTCTGTGGGAGCTAAAATAGTTTAATCTAAGAAACAAGCATGGTGTTTCTGCAGAGGCTTTTCCATCATAGATTGCACTCTCCAAGTTGGTGAGAATTGGAGAAGAAATACTTTGCCTCTTTGCTAGGTGGGGTGGGTGGTAATTTGAGAAATAGAGAATGAGTTTCTTTTTGTTTATTATTTGCCATCATCACCCATGGTTCTTCTGGAGGCCTGTAACACATGAGCAAAAAATCAGGTTGCAAGATTGTGGCTTCCATCTTTGATTCACTCCTTGGGAGAGAGAGCCACAGACTGCTTATGAACTAGGAAAACATAAACATCTACAACTAAGCCATTTGTTTAGCAATAAATTAGGTAGTTCTGAATACTGTGACAAGTGAGCTTTATATGGCTTCATACATAAGCTTTGCAACTGGCGCCCAGAGTTCTCTCAGATAATGTGAGTTCAAAATAGCAGCCAGAATTCTAAACTCTCATTAAGACCCTGCATGCAGAATTATGTAAGGGACTCCCAGGAGACTGTTAAGACACCCTGAAGGTGTTGTTTTTTCAACTGATCTCATTGGAAGATAATCAGATCTCACTTTTTTTATAAGTATAACAAGAACACATTTCTGAGTCTTTTTCATGCAAACTCAAACCTTAGAACACAGCCCCATATTCTGAAGCAGGTGAAAGTAAAATCATCAGGGTATTGTGGAAAGGATGCTGAATTTGGAATCAAAGGATGTGGGTTCAAATCCTGACTTTACTGCTTTTGTGGCCTTGGGCAAGTCACTTAAATTTTCAAGGCCTCAGTTCCTTTTTTATTGAATGAGAAAGGAAGGGATTGAGGTCCCTTCCAACTCAAAATTTATGATCTTATGGAAATTTGTATCTTAGTGCCCAAATAATTATCACAAAGACCCTTCTCTAAAGTCAAGAATTTAGACCCTTATTCATGCAGTAATTTATTGAATCCTATTTATGGCGCAGTTCTTAAGACATTTGGTCATCTGGCTTCCCAGAGAAGCTCAGATTCCAGCAACAAATAAGAGGAAGACAGAGTGAGGTCAGCATGATGACAATGGGAAAATTGAAAGCTGGCAATGAAGGAGGGAACAGAAAAAAAACAAAAATAAGAAACAGACTGATCATAATGACGATTTTGAGTAATTAAGAAAGATTAAATTATGTTCAATATCATCTGTTTTTAAAAGGTGGCAGAATGTCTTACATTTTAGAAAGATTTTCACAAAAATAGATGTTGATGTCCATCTAGAGATATTGTTTGATGATAAGCCTGCAGTTTATTATCAAACAATTAATACATCCTAACTTATAACTTGATGTTTCCCTTCAAAATGATGTTTTCAATGGCCTGTCAATCAGATATTTTTAAGACCATCAGGTTGAAATCTGACAACACAAGCTGTTGTTGGACTCAGGAATCAGGTTTTTTTCCTTCTTAAAATAATTGTTTTATATTATAAATTCTGTAACAATTCAGCAAAAGAAACTAGCCCTTCCAGAACATTTAAAAAAATAATCTTGTTATTAGCAAGTAATGTGAATAAGTAAAAATGAACATTTTAAACCTTGGTAACCATGGCCTTTAAAAAAAGCAAAAAAAATATTTAACCCTGAACAGAGGCTGCTTTCCATTAAAAGTATATGAGTAGTATACCATTTTTAAAAGGACACATTATTCCCATCATTTCCTTTAGTTGCATTGTAAATCTACTATAGTGGTGCTGATTCCACTTGGGCCACTTTTTCAGAAGTATTGCTGTTGCCTCTCAGAGCACATTTATACTATTATAGTCACTGGTTTGGGGCCCAAAGATCAATGAGTTTCCCTGAGAAATGTATTCAACTTCCATATACTTTTAATTTTCCCTTTCTAAATGAAAACAAAATGGAAAAGTGCTGTCACGTGCCCCAATAGGATTAAGTAAAAATATGAAGAAATGTAAGATTAGGGAAATTGCAGTTTCTTTGGTACTACCTGTACTGTAGAGAAGGATCAGTGGGAGCTAATAGCTTCTATGTTACAGGTTGGACAGGATGAGATGCAACGAGTAAAATACAGCACAAGCCTTTTTTGTTATAGGCTGTGGATCAGGGTTTTGTACCATTTTGAGATTTTTTAAAAAATATGTTAATATTGTTCTTAATCATCAAAAATCATACCCCCAAATTATTACAATGAGAGAGCGAGAGAGAGAGAGGCAGAGAGACAGAGAGAGAGAGAGGGAGGGAGGGAAGGAGAACGAGCACTCTTCTTTTGGACTAGCTTATTGTAGCTGTTGAAACATCTCCTAAATTGGGCTTAATTTTCATCAGGCACTTGACCAGACGTTTGTGTTCTTGTGGATGTCAGTGGGTGCAACATGGAAAAAAAATACATAGTCTCTCTCTTTCCAGGACTGTCATCTCTCACTGTAATGAGCACAGAAATAATTGGACAACTGAGCTATCAGTAAAAGGACACACTTCAGTGTGCGTCAAAGAATTATTTTACAGGACAAACTTTAATCTTTAAATGTGATTGTAGATAATTTGTGGTACCATCTGTCCGTTTGGAATTGTTTTAGCCTTTTCCGTCGTTATACAGTAAGTGCCGCTGTGTTTAACATTAACGTTTGATATTTTACACATTTATCTGTTCTGCTGTGTGGTCCTTGGGGAACAGAGCTCTAGTGCTACACGAGAGAGACAAAGTATTGATCAGTTAACATTTCAGCTACATTTATGTATGTCGCAAAATTAATGAAAATGCCAGACAAAAATGTCAGAGTGCACAAAAAGGTAGAATTTAAATTTGGTAGTTTAATGAAAAGTTTAAGCTGTGCATGATCAAAAATGTCCTTTTGCCTTTAAAGTATCATTCGTGAGAGAATAACTAAAGGGAGACACATATTTTACTTAGAGGAACAATGAACTTGAATTATGAAGGAATGCCTATTCTTCGAGTATCTTGTGTTCCAAAAGTGCCTTTATAAAGCACCCTAATTGCCTGATGGGTATTTAACTGTTACTCATAAAATAAATTTGTTTTCTTTTTCATTTGGAGGACAGTTGCTATCAACTCTCTTTTCCCAGAGAGCCTCAGAGAGGTTTTGTGAGCCAACATGTCTCCCTTTCCCTGTTCTTTTCCTGCTGTCCACATGCGTCTTTTGTGTAGAAAGACAGACTTGTTTTTTTCTTTTAGCTATGATTAAAAGAGTTAGACCACTGTGTTTCATCAGCCTCTTCCCTCCAGGTTTTATTAATGGTCCATCTTGCCTTCGGTTTCATGCCACTTTCATTCATTCCATGTTTTCAAGAAAGCAAATGCATGCTAACACAATGGATCCTGTGAGGGGATGGCTACTCACAGAAGAATTCCATTAGCCAACAACAGGAAGATGGAAAATGAGGTGTGCAGATGACATGATATGGTTTAATATGGGCAAATAGCAGTTATTGGAGAGAATGGAAGGCAGAAGATGATGTTAAGTTTTAGTGATGGATAGCTATTCATACAGTGTTCTGCACACAGTAGGCAAATAGTGATTTCTGAATAAATAAATTAATAATGAGGAATTAGAAGAAGTCTCAGGTGTCATTCTGTAGGCATCATCACAGGATTTTAGGATTTTTGAATAGCGCTTACGTTCAAGGTCTGATTTGAGGAGTGTAACTTTAGAAGGAGTATAAATGTAGAAAACACGTGCGTGTCTATGTAATATGTCTTTATCCCTTGGCTTTCTTATTGAGGAAGAATGAGTAAGATGTGGGTATGGTCTGAAGAAATTGAAGGTCAGTTTGAGTTTTCATTGTAAATTTCTATTTTTTACATTAAGGGACCTATCAATAGCTTTAAATCACACCAGCAAAAAAATATAGTTCACACTTGTGGCAGCTTGTAAGCAGCTTTCTGGTTTTTATAAAAAGTGTTATTTTAGTTATTATTTTTATTTTATGGTTCTGGCAGAAAAGGTGAAAATGTTCAAAATTATATTTTCTCACTTTTTTATACAAATGCTGATAAAGAAGGACACCAAGAACCATATGCCCAACCAATGTTAACGCAGAGCTGCATTGAATTTTCCTCCCTTTATGTCTTGGGCTTTTTTCCTATCATCATCCCTCTCACTAAAAGAGAAAAAAAGCTTATTAATTTCCTCTCTACTATAATATAATTTCTCCTCTACCAAATCATAGTCTTCTCCGGAGTAAATTTTTAGTTTACTTAAAAACAAAACCAATCATTATTTTCTTAAAAGCAATACCATTTCAATTCAACTTCCAAGTTGCCAATGTACATGGAATTATTTATTTACAAATGTGTTAGGATGATAATGATGGTGATGATGAGGATGATAAGGTTTGCAAAGCATTTTATACATATTATCTCATTTGATCCTGGACAACAACCCTAAGAAGGTTGCTGTTATTATGCCTTTTTTATATTTCAGGAAACTGAGGCTGAGAGCAGTTAGGTGACTTGATTAGCTAGTAAATATCTGATACTGGCTTTGAACTCAGACCTTCCTGACTCCAAATCATGTGTTCTAGGTGCTGCACCACAGTATTTGGTTATGAAGGCACATCCCACCTAACAACATTAGATCATAGATCTAGAGATGACAGAGATCTCTTTGACATAATCTAATAAAATCCCTTCATTTTAAAAATGAATAAACAAATCAAGAGAGGTTAAATGACTTACATAATGTCACCCAAGGTAGTAAGTGACTGAGGTGAGATTTTAACCTAAGGTTTCTGACTTCAGCCCTAATCTGCTTCCCATTGTTCCACTCTCCTTTAATATAATTAATTGATATTTTGAAAGACCCATGATGTCTGATGCTGATTGTAAAAAAGTGATTTATGAGTAACCATAACTAAAAACTTAATCAGCTGGTAGCCAGTCTTCTGTTGATGAGCCATTTTATATGTATTTAGGCTGATCTTGGGGTGACAGATACTGTACATCACTGAGATAGCGAAGCCTTTCCAGCTTGATGGAACCTGCCCACATGAGCCTTCAAGAACTCAAGGTCATCTCTATGTCATGATGAGGCATTGAAGGAGAAAACTCAAGTGTCTAATTGGTTCAAGTAAAAAACAATGCAAGGGAAAACAACTTACTATGGGAAGTTAGTTCCATAAAAACAAGTTATAAATATTATGAATGAGTAGTTAGTTAGGCAGTTTTTAAATAGGGTTTTGTGGTTTTAACACAAGATTTAGTTAAGATGTGTTAACTGTTTGACATTTAAAAGATTTCTGTTTCCCCAATGAGGCATGTTAGCAACTCATATGCCACTTTAAGACTTAGAAAATTTTCTGTTCATGGTTACATAGGATGTCTTCTGCGTCTAGGGTCATCCATCCACTACACTGGGCTGAGTCTCCTTAATAGGTGACTGGTATAAAATTTACTAGGTTTTGAATTCAGGTTTTAATTGTTTTAAAATTATAAATAACAACAGTTTCTTGTAGCACTTATGTGTTTGAAATAGATCTATGAAGGGCTGTCAGATCCCTGGCATGGGTGGGGGGCAGGGAGAAGCCAGTAAAATGATCTCAAAAGCTCAGCTAGTCAAAGATTGTCTACGAATGGGTCACGTTCTCTTCTGCATGTGTACTCCCTTGGCAGGACAGTGAGGGCTGAAGCCTCATAATCTGTCAAGTCTTCAAGTTAAGAGATGATAGATAAAGATCAGCTGCTCCTTTCCCTCAAAATCTTGGCTTTCTAGCCAATACAAGGACAGGTCACATTGCCATATGCCAGTGCCTGAGCTTCTTACCCAGAGGAGAAACAGAAATTCACATAGAGGGCCATGTGAAGAATCCCAGCCTTTGGTGGTAGAACTTCTCATAAGGAAGTTATTCTTACATGTGTATGCTACTTACAGAATCACACAGTGCAAAAAGGTGGTGCAGTAGATAGAGCACCAGGACAGAGGTCAAGAAGACATGAGTTCAGATCCAACCTTAGACGCTTGCTACCTGTGTGACCTTGGGCAAGTCTCTTAGCCCCTGTTTGCCTCAGTTTCCTCAACTGCAAAATGGGGATAACAATAGCACCTACTTCCCAGGGTTGTTATGGGTATCAAATGAGATAATATTTTTAAAGTGCTTAGCACAGTAATAGGTACTGCGTACATGCTAGCTGTCATCATCATCATCGCCACCATCATCATCATCGTACTGTTGTTGTTAGGTTTTCCTCTGCAATAACATTTACTAGAAACCTAGAAAAGGGGGAACCAGTAAGGTTATCAGCCACACTACCTTCCCTGACACCAGTTCACAAACACCTGAGACTAATTTTTGGCACAAGAGGTACTTAACAAGAAGCATAGGTCTGTCTATACCACATGAAAATTTGCTTCCAACCTTTCAAGTGACTGACCCTGATTCCCTGGAACCTCTCCGCTCCAGTAGCTAGAAAAGAAGCTCATTGCTGTTTGGTGGATGGGCTCTCCTTGAGCCTACACTGAGCTGCCTCGATTGTCATTTCTGCAGACCTCCAATTACTGGTACCCTGTTCCCATTCATTCAATGAAAATTGAATTTTTGGTCTAATTTCTGTAGCACTTCACATTTATTAAAACTATTCTGTTTCTTCCTTATGATATGTTTTTCTACATGCAGAAGAATAGGATTTTGCAAACCTGTGGAAAGCTACTTCAATGGGTTTATACACAATGTGGACAAAGTAGACTATATCTTTTTGTCCAGGGGTGGAGTGCTGCTAAGCTCTAGTCCCCCATGTATAAATCTCCTTAAATAAGCCCCCAGGAGGTTTTGCTGGCATTGGGGTAAATGTCAGACTCCAATGGTGCTTCAGGGCATTCTCTTGCTTGTGATACAACTGGACCTGGATGACCCAAGCTCTCTTTCTCTGCTTGTAACTGTGGTCACAATTGCCAGAAATGAGCAGGAGGAAAAAATTGGGTCTATGGTTATTATCCCCTTTTTGAAGGGTAGACAAAGTCAGAGTAAGTCCTACTAAGGAATGTACAGACTTTTGGAGCTTCTCTATTCTCTTCTGCCTTCCTGTGTGCACTTAAAGCTCCCTCCTTATTTGCCAGAGTGGTAACTGGGACACGCTTTATCTCCATTTAAAGACAGTGACATCTGGGTGGCACAGTGGATAAAGCACTGGGCCTACAGTCAGAAAGACCTGAGTTCAAATCCAGCCTTAGACACTCACTAGCTGTGTGACCCTAGGCAAGTCTCTCTGTTTGCCTCAGTTTTCTCAACTGCAAAATGGGAATAATCACAGCACCTACCTTGCAGGGTTGTTGTGAAAATTGAATAAGATAATATGTGTAAAGCACTTAATACAGTGCCTGGCACATAGTAGGCATTATATGATTACTTATTCCCTTCCCCTCCATCTAAACCACAACTTAAATGCTGTTAACTATTTTAAATGTCATTAAAAGAAAATATGAAGCAAATGAAATAATCATACATTTGGAGACTTGTGTGGTAAAAATAAGGATAAAGTAGTCGTGATTGTATTTCATGTGATAAGTCAACTTCCAAAAGATTTTTTATCTTCTCCAAAGCAAAAGTAAAAGGAGACTGAGATAACTTTAGCTAATTCACCCTAAATATTGATCTTAAAGAACAGATACATGAAATGATGTATGAAAGTTATCCATTGTGGTTCTACATGGAAAGCTAATCAGGACATTTGTTATAGAAGATGAGAGCCCCAGATGATCAAGAATTGGGTACAGAGATGGCTAGTCTTCCCCCAAGGCAAATCTGTAAATACTGACTACATGTCATATCTGTAACTTTCCTCTGATAGCAGAATACTAACACTCAGAAAATGAAGTATCCTTAAGTCAGCAACAAAAGTAAAAATGGAAAACTTAAAGAGTGGCCACTTTTCACATTTAAACCAAGAGAGGGCAGACTGAAAGGGGAAGAAGAAGGGTAAATAATAAAAAAAATGAGAGAGAAAGAGAGAGTCAGGGAAAGGCAGAAAGTATACCAGGATGTCAAGAGAAACTTGGACCCAAATGAAGTATGGCAGACTCAAAGGCAGAAAGCAGGCTTCTGAGTTTGAAAGACCTGAATTCAATACCCACCTCTGGGTGGCCCTTCTATTGGCAATATATGGATGTGTGTATATACATGTACACATGTAGATATATACACAATAAATGTATGTTTATATATGTGTGTATGGTTTGTGTGTGTATATGAATAATCACATGCACATATATATACATAAACATTAAGTATATGTGTGTATGTGTGTAGCGTGTGATCACGGGATGGTGGCCTAGCAACTCCCTACGACTACAAGTTGCAGAGCTGTTGCTGGTCTGTACTGGCAGAGGGAGTTTTCTCTCTGGATACACCCCATACCAATGGATTCCCAGGTCCAGTCCATTTAGTGCATATTAAGAAAAGAAGGATGGCTTTCTTAAAGATTTCATTCTTTAATTGAGTTTTTGGCTTGACCCTTGGTGTGCTTTAATTTTAAGTTGCCTACATATGCTTCCATGTTGTCACATATGTTCTTAATGATGAAGTCTGGTTTTATTTTTCTCTATTTTGCATACAATGCAAATTAAAGCCATAAGTAATCAGACTGAATAATGATCTAATATCGCCTTATCCAAAATAATCAAGTACATATTGAGCCCAGTTCTTCAACAGGAAAAAAAAGACCTCTGAGGATTTTAAAGGGAGTGGGAGTGAACAATGAATGCTTTCTCCTTATGGGTGTGTTCCAAGTGTGTGTTGTTGTGCCCTGATGAAGTGAAAGAATTGGGCTAGATGTTTTCCCGTGCCTCTTTCATATAGCCATCGTCATAAAGGGTCTAATAGAATTTCTCCTTATAAAGTGATGCACTTGAAAACAAACAGATAATCTTTACATTCGTTAAGTGAATGCTTTCATGTCAGAAACGCACACACATACTTCATTAAGCTTTGCTCTCCTTTCAGTCTTAGTTGGAAGATAAAAGGATCTTGAGGTGTTTTGAGGTCAGTAGAGGAAGAAGAATCCATTTTAAAGGATGAAAACAATTTCATAGTTACTGAAATACCAGAAGCCTGTTTTTCTCCCTTTCATTTCACCTTCAAGATTATGAAAGAAGATACTCATGACCATCACCACTATAATTTACCAAGACTGTAACAGATACATAAAAATGTAACATATTACACAACAGTTATCCAGTCCATATCATGGGAATTAGTGGCATGGTGCTCCCATTTCTGGAAAATCCACGTAAATTTTTTGGCTCTCCCTTTGTAGCAAAGAGGAAATCTGAATTATTATGGTTTTAAAAGATAAAATATGTTGTTAGTATCCCATACTATATATATTTTTTATGCATTTCTGAGCTTCTAAACTTATTCTGTGTCATAAACTGCCAATGACATACAAGTAGCAGCCTTGCACCTGACCATAGCCTGTTTCCCTCGTAGGTTCCTATTTATAATTTCATTGTCTTATGGTCTAAATAAGGTAGTGATTCGTATATCTCACGGCAAGTATCTTTTCATGTATTTTCTGGTAGTAAGTTTGGAGACTAAATAATATCAAAAATCAGTGATACCCACAGCAATTTAAGAGAAATTATTTTGATTTTAATTAAAGATGATAGATCACCTTGGTAAATAACCTCTTAGTAATACATAAATGACTCCAGTGAAAACATATTCTAATTGGTCTGTAGTGTTAGGCAACAGCTAGTAAAGTTACTTCAAAAGTTCAAGAAGGAACTCTTCATTTAATTCATTACAAGGTCTGGTTTCACTTTTTTATCAAGTTGAAAGAAAAGCCAAAGCTCCGTAGAATCAATGTGAGGCTCGTATTTTTTTCCTGTCCTTATAATATAAACGAAGGCTCTTTGATTACAAAAGCCCTTATTCTACATCCCTTTCAAAGTAGAACTGCACATCTTCATTCATGAGAACCTTGACTCAAACTGTCTGGTTTGCCTGTTTTCTCTTTCTTTCATTTTCAGTTTCTCTGGGTCTTCTAGGTCTTAGCCTGAGAATTTAGCTACAATGCTAAGTGACAAAACTTTTTTAAGTGCATAAAAATCTAAGAAACAAACTGCAGCTTAAAAGCAGGTTGTCTTCCAAAAATTTCTTGGAATCCAAAATGCATTTTGTCGTGGAACCTGTGTTGTCCTGGCCTGCAAAACCCCATATGTTTATGGGAAGGGGAATTTGTGGAATGGGGGAAAGATGAAGACAATTTTCTAGCAAAGAAGCTTCTGTAGCTGTGGTCACTAAAGCTTAATTAGAGGCAAAGAGACTTCAGAAGTGGGGAAGGATGAGGTCTTGCATAAAAGCAATGATCTAGCAGCAGAGGAGATGGTTGTCAATATCTTCGAAGTTGGATTATTCACAAGTCCAAACTATTTGTACTCCAATCCTATGATGTTAAGAGGCAAGTCAGTGGTTTGATAATGTCCTATAGGCATCTTACATGAGTCATTTCCCAATATTTGTTGACCAAAGTACCTATAATAAAGGAGTACAGTGAGAGAGCTGAAATTGCTTAGTAGACATAATAAATTCATGTTCATTTTGGCACCAGGAATTTAAGTAGCTATGTACTTGGTTTTTTGTCACCTTTTTTTGTTAGGTGAGAGGGAGACACTGCTTTTCTTAAGATACAAGGTGCAAAAAATAAGTCATTTGTTTTAACAAATAATAAAGGAGTGTAGACTATCTCACAGTGAAGTATATTTAAGAAAAGAGAAAAAAAATCTTTTTGACATCAGAGTAGCACTTTTGGTTTTTCCACACATACACAAAAATGAAGAATCTTTAAGAATACGTCTAAATTTCCTGTGTGCCTGATTTCAAAACCATATTTTCACTGAGCTTATGAAATAATGTGAATCGGCCGTATTGATCCATATTGATTTAATGACAACTGTAGCAAACCTATATACCCCCCAAATCTCCAAAGTGTGAATAAAGCCCAGTGTTTAGAGAAACTAGGTAACAGGGCTTCACTATTTATTACTACTCGTTCTTACTTTTAAAATCATATAGATAAAGACAATTGTTCCATAAATTTGAAGAACACCACAATAAAATTATTGTACCTTTTCTCAAATTAGCAAAGAATTTGATTATGAGTTGAGCTACCATTGGAATATGAAAATGTTATTCTTCATTGCATGAACTGTCATAAGAGGTACAGTTTAAAATGAAACTGATAGAATGACAGTACAATCTATTAAATAGATTGATCTTTACAAAATCATCTCTATAAAATGCTTTGAAATCCTCAAGTAGATGGATATGCAAATAATTTAAGCTTTTATTAACAATGAATAAGCAAAAAGACAATAATGAAGAAACAGCTATATGCTTCTTACTGCTAGACAATATTTCAAAATTCAGTCAATATTGCAAAATCGATATAAAATTAATAAAATTATTTGGCAGTTTTCATAATGGATACAATGACATAGCATAAGCCACAAATCTACTTTTAATCAGTTCATGTTGGTTTATGGTTATTCTCCATAATAATCTAGGAAATGTGATTTTTATAATGCCTAGGTTCCATTTCCAATTGACTTGAGTGTTTGACTCCAGTTTAAAGAACTCTAGGAAATAAATTATAAACTGAATAAAATAGCTATCTTTATTTGTCTGCATTTAAATCTATGATTAGAACTGATGACAGAGAATAAATTCAGGCTATCTTGATTGAAATGTGTTTTACTTGCCATTAACAGATCTTCCTCCCCCGTTATCATCCACACTCAATAAACCTACATCGACTGACTGGCTATGATGACTCCAGAGGTAAAACTGGAAGTTAAAACTGTAATATTGTAACCAAAAAAACCACCATACTATCAGATACAGCTGACAATAATTGCAGTATTATCAGGTACAATAAAAGGTTGAATGGGGGATACATGTATGCCCTCTTCTATGAGGAGATTCACACTCATTATTTTCATCATCTTAATGAGATCAGTATGGGAACATTTCTCTCCCTCTTGGCTGACGGGAAGGAGGTACTATATCACTTTTCCTTCTACTCTTTTAAAGAAAATATTTTCGTTATTATTGAGTTAGTCTTATTCCTAGAAACTTTAACTGGTTACTGTGAACAATCCCAGAGTATTGCTTAGAAAGGTTTGGGAATAAGATATACAGGCAATGGGGTATAGAAATCTATCTTGCTCTACAGGAAAATAAAGGAGAGGGAGACAGGAGAAGGGGGGGTGATAGAAGAGAGGGAAGATTGGGAGAAGGCGGTGGTTGAGGTGCATGGTGTCCTGGGGTGGGGAGGGGAGAGATGGGGAGAAAATTGGGAATTCAAAATCTTGTGAAAGTGAACATTGAAAACTGAAAATAAATAAATTATGTAGCAGAAAGGTTTGGGGTCTTTGAATTAGAGGCAGGATCATTTATCCTTTTTTCTTCATCCCCCTTTTCTCCCCTCTACCACCCCCCCCCACACACCCACCTTGTGACTTATATTCTGTGGTATTACAGAAGGAGTTTCCTCGGAGAAGGGGGTACAGAGATCTTCTCCATATGAGAGAGGGGGTTACCTGTAACTACTATCTTTCTTCCCATTGGGTCCATTTCCTAATTATTTCAGCACTCAAGTCTGCCTAAGCCCAGTCAGAGGGAACTGAATGCCAATCAATGCATGTCTCCCAGCCAGCCATAGACAGGGCCTTGAACAGAGGTGGGGTGAGCAAGGGACTAACTCCTGATACATCTTATCCACAGACGTCAAGCCCCCTATTCAGATCTGTCAAGTAGCAGACACCATTTCTAATTAAGTTGCTAGGAGAGATATTTTTATCATGTTTTAAAACAGACTAATTCCCTTAACAGCTACTGTGGACATTGAAACAAAAAATTATGGTAGTGCTATTTAAACAGCCTTAGAACTATTAATTATTAATTTATATTTTGGACATCACAAATATACATATGTATACATACATATATAATAAAATGCACTAATGCTAACCAATGTACACACACATATATAATATATATATGAACACTTTCCCCTTAAACTCTCGTGCTAAAAGATTTCCCTTTAATGTGATTGAAGAATTTAAAGAAAGGCATTTTTAATATTTGCTGCCCCCTTAATTATTACTTGCTTAATACACCACTGTTAGCACAGGGATTATGAGTTAATAAAAATGTCATAGTAGTAGTGCATGAAACACAATATAATTTTCCCCAGATAATGATTAACAGCATAAGGCTATATTAACGACACTCTTCGTGCTCAATCCCTAAATGCCTTTGATTTTCATCTTTTGGAAAGTAAATTTGTATCAGAAATCTAAGGTGATAGAATATTGAAAGGACTTAGCTTAAAAAATTAATGAATGCAACTTTGTTAGGTTTTTTAAGTGTTATGTTACTGTATAAAACACTATTCTATTTTCACATCAATCTGAAAGTATTTGTAAAGGGTGATTATTAATATTCACCCAAGAAACTTCATTGAGACTCCTAAAGAGCTTATTTGTGTCATTGTAGTGTATTTGTCAGAGCAGTTGGAAAATAAAATTAATAAGCCATTAGATCATTATTACGTAACTGCTTTGTTCCACAGAAAAAGGGTTTCTTTTTCTTTCTTTCTCTTTTTTAAAAAAATAACGTCTCTGGCTTTGTTCTGTAGAGGCAGCGGGCTGTTAGTATGTATCTTTATACCATCAGAATGAATGAGATATATCTGTATAAATTATTGATTTACTTGAGCCTCCTTCAGTAACTCAGAGCTGAAAACTCTGGTAGCTTATCTAATAGAAGGATATAACTAGCAGACTGAAGTTACCTACCACAGCAACAATTGCCTGCTGGGGGGTCAAATGCCCTCTTGCCTTTCTACCTGAACACCTGCAAATTGAGCTGTAGCCCATTCAGAATTTTAAGAACAGGCTCATTGTCACAGGAAGTAGAGTTTGTTTCTTGGAGAAAATTATGCCAGTTCTAGTTCTGAATGAAAGACAAGGCTTTTATTACTCCAGGGATATTAGGCCTGACTGCCTTTTTGAGAAAACAAATTTGCTGTAACTTTATCTGTAATTTAGCCCTGAATGGATACAAATAGACTCCACATTGTATGGAAGGGAAAGGAGAAAATAGGGGTTTGTTAAACCCATCTGAGGGATGTGTAATCATTATATTTCCGAGAGAGGTCTTATCAGAGTTGCAGGTTATAAGGGGAAATATTTGGGTTACAACCTTAGCATCAAACACCTGTTTTGAATTTTAGCTTAAAGTGGCCTTAGGAAAGAAGGTTTTTGTTTAAAACGGTGGATAATGGAATCACACATCCCCACAAAGCTGGTATTTGGATTTGGCTTTGACTTCGCGCCTGGCCAACCAGAAACTCCAGAACTAAAACTTTATTGGGATCTTCCCTCACGAGACTTGTGTCTGGCTACCCGTATTTTGTTTGTTTCTTTCATTATAGAAGGAAATGAGGTCCATGGGTTTCTTCTTCTATCTTTTCCACACATGGGGGTTGGGGGAGGACATCTAATAAAGCCTTCCCTTATGGATCTGACTCATGTTTTGCAACATTTCGAGTGTGGGATGGAGGTTTGGGTGGATAGCCAAGTGATATGATACTTAAACTGATAGACTGCCTCCTCACACAATTACATTTCTTGGGACTAATGGATATCCAAACAATACAAATGAAAGTCATCATGCAAGTTGGTTGCCCCTCAGTCAGCACAGTATTTACTAAAGCAAAACACTATTTCACAATCATGTAGCTGATTGGTGCTGGGGATCTACTCTAGGTAATCAAAAATCCTAACCATATGCTGTCTCTGAGCTCCAACCTAGTCAATTAGCACATTTTCTATTAAAAAAAAAAACTTAGTTATAACAGGTCTTCATCAGCTAGCAGTTGACATAATTGAGGAATATATAGTTAGTCCTGCCCATCCCCCAACCTCATTTTCACATTTCAGAGCCAAGCAGGAATACATCCAAGAACTCTCACGGCCCACACCATGGGCAAGCTGTCGGAAGCTGACCCTAAGGTTTAGTACAGAATCTTTTTTTCTTTTGAAATATACATCACTAGGCATTGTGCAGGCCCTTTTCCTGTTTATTTCAAAATTCTCAGTGTTTCTTCTATGAGGCGCTTAATCCGTTGAGCTATGGAGTAGGGAGGGAGAGAAACTCATAGGATCATAGGATTTAGAACTGGAAGTGACCTCAGAGATCATCTAGCCCACCCCCTCATTTTACAGATAAGGAAGCAGGCCCAAAGAGATGGAGTCATTTGCCCAAGGTCACACGGATGCAAGGAGTAAAGGAAACGGGCAGATTTGTGCAATAGGTAGAGCTTGTCTTCAAGACATTCTCCTCCCCCTTCATCCTTAGAGCCATTTTCCTTTCAAACTCTTCTGTCATCTCCCAGACACCCAGCTTGGGCAGCGCACTATCTGCGGTTTACCATCAAGTAGGTTCTTTATCCCCAGTCACCTGGTACTTAGGCTTGCCTTAATTTCTTCCACTGACATTTTTCTAGCTTTTACCTTATTCTATGAATGACAAGGGAACAGCTAGACAGCTTAGTAAATTAATATATGCGTATATGTTAATGGGAGATAATAATAGGGACATGGGGAAATTTTACATATATGTGTGTATACATATACATACATACATACTTATACATACATTGTATATATACATACAGACAGATACATATATGTGTGTTTATATATTCTCCTTCCCACAAAACATGCCCACTAGGAGCATACACAATACAAGAATGTGCTCGTAGGTCAACTTTATAAGACAAATTATGGTGTGGGAGATTTGATGGAGAGGTGTACTACCATAATGGAGAGACAGAGGGGACACTAGCATCCCTTGACCTGAGACCTGAAGTATTCCCTTTGCTGAGAGGCTAGGGGAAGAATAGAAGGTGGGAATGGCCTGGCAGAAGCTCACTAGAGGTGTGGTCACAGAGGCAGGAAATGTGTCACCTGCCAGCTTCCTATTTTTAACTAATTAGTTAAGGATAATTATCCTTGCTAATTAGGTGCTAAGCTCATTTTTTTTCCTAACTGTTAAGTTAGCAAAGTTCTGAGAACCCTCTAAATTTCTGTGCCCTAAGACAAAATCCTGACTACTCCATCTGAGTTATGGCCTTGGTTTCCAGAGATGAAAGACTCTAATGGTTAGACTTTCAGCCCAGGTGTTGGGGACAGTAGACTATTTGGGGGCAGGCAGAATACAGTATTGAAGAGTCCCTCAAATGATACCTCATGAGCAGCTGAATGACTCATTGACCCAGTCTCTAAGTATGTATTGTGCCACTTCCTCTGTCACGTGTCCTAAATATGAAACAAGCAACAGCAGTGAGATTTTTTCCATGCTCATTTGCCTCACTGTGCTCTTATGAGTATAAAATATAGTAACAAAAAAAGGAAGACCCTCATCTCAAAACAGAACAAGTCAAATTTGACTTTAAAATTTAGGATTAGTCTTCCTTACATAATTAGAAATCATGACTTCAAATTGTGATCTGTCTAAATTGTACATGACAAGGTGCCATGGGGCCATGATAGAATTAACACTTTTACACCGTTTTTTCCCAATAGTGTCTTCCTTCAGATGTTCCCAGCTCTTGCTGTGTGTCCTTGAGGTTTAGACTTATAGGTTAAGTTGAATATAAAAATATAAATTGTTTCAAGAATGACAGATTATATCTGGCTTTTCCCCCTGAATGTTCACCTTTATGACAATTAGGTTGTGTTTTTTTAAGTAATGTGGTTTAAAAATCATTTTTGTTTCCTAACATGAATGACCAAATCAAAGATTGGATTCACAAACAATAGCATTATTGGTTTCTGACAGGTAATCCATCTTTTTACATTAAAGCAGCTTTCTGAACCAGATTATTTTTCATAATTGATAATTTGTGAGTCATATATTTGTTATCTATTCTGTTATGGTTTTGAAAATAGTGGATGATGCCAAAGATCACAGAGCTATCATAAAGAAAATGATGTGATTTGATTTTTGGTTTTTGGCTGGCATTTTGTGAAAGTAGGTTAACAATAAGTTTTCCTGAAAATGTAGCAAAGATAAGAGAAATATAGTACATCCCTTAGTCAGATAAAAAAAACGTATGGGCATAAGATTTATCGCCATATGAAAGGGAAGTTAGATTTTCAGATTGAGTGCACATTTAGTAACAGAATAGTGGTAATACAAAAATAGCATCCAAATGTAAGTATGCAGCACACTAAGTCAAAGAAAAATATACTTTACAGCTTAGAATGATCAATTTCTTCATATATTCCAAGGTTGCTCACACTTAAAAACTGGTTAGTTAACTTGGGATGCATTTTGCCATGATCTATACAAAGAAAAGACGTACAATTTCTTACAAATAAATGGATTTCATGTTGATGGATACACCCAAGGTGTATCCATAATATAATTTTTGTTTAATCATTTTTCTATTTCACTCCGGAAAACTTAGCCCAAAAATCTGATAAGAAAAATCTCAATCCCTTAATATAGTTTGTAATTATGTTAGGGTCTTTACTAGAACACCACAAATAAGTTAATTCACCCCCAGGCAAGTCATTAATAATAAGGCTTAGGCAAGTGGGTTTAAATCTAGTTTGCCCAATCAGGCAGCCAATAAAAACTTTTTTCTCTTCATTAATGTTTCTCTTATACATTACGAACATTTTCACTAATTCTAGTCACATTTAAGAGTTTGTGCTGAATAGAAAAAATATGGATCATGTCAATCAGAAGAAAAAGTAACAGCATATTTTGCCAAAAACTACATAGGTAGCAAAATATTTTTAGACCAGTAAAATATTAATATCAGAGAACATTCACTATAAATTTGCTTTGAGATCATGTGGTTTTCTCTTCAACATTCATTTTAAAATATCTCCTGAAAAATTGACAGTAATAATAAAAATAAAAAAATAGATGAGAATCATGTGGGTATAGGATGAGGTGCTACTTATGATCTCCTTCCACTGTTACTAGACTTGTACTGAGAATGCTTTAGTGAGCCTGCAGAAGATGAGATCCATCCTAATACTTTTGTTTAACTACAAAAAGCTATTATTTTATTTATTCCCCACTGTAATAGTCCATAGATTATTAAATGTGGTAGCAAGATTGGTGATTTGCTCCAGGATTGTTTCTATTTGAAGCCCACTAAAAAAGATGAAAATTATTTAGTAACAATAACAATAGTAAATATTAGAATAAGATAAGTAAGTTCTGAATGATAGATTTGCTATATTTAATTAAGTGTAATTTAACTCCATTCATTAATATATTATATAGAATGATAGGTATCTAATACATCTAAATGTTTCATCATAAAACAATTGTTCTTGACAGATTTTTAAAATATTTAGTTAAAAGTATTCATGTTATGGCTACTAAACAGATTGTTCTTAGCCTTTTAATTTCGCAAAATTGAATAAAGCTACTTTGCAAAATAATTTTGTATAAGTTGCTTGTTAACAGTGGCTAGAAATCGAAATATAAATGCCGTTGCTGGTATCTCATTTACTTGGATGCCTGTTACGGTCTTTTCAGTTGTCTGTTTATGAGACTGCTCTGTTTTTTGTAACAGTAACACAGGATAATTTCCCCCAAACCACAGTTGCAACGAAAGATAAATTTTAACACAACACATAATCTCCTACTCCCTCTTTTGCAACAATGGAGAGAGGTCCATGAGTATGGAATCTTTCAAATAACTATTTTTAACATATCAGTTGGTTTTGTTGAATTATTTTTCTCTTTTTTTCTTTAAAAAATATTATAAGGAATGACTTTTTTGGAGAGGAGAATACAGAGGGAAATTTAGACAATCTAAAAACAAAAGATATCAATAAAAATCAATTTAAAACAGAAAGGAAGATAAATATCACTCATTATTGCTATATAATTACGCAAAATGGTGTACCTTCCCAAGGTTAATAAATATATTTAAAATTTTGTTTAAAAGCAAGGAGTGCCTGGTTATTGAAAAGTAAACAAAAGATTTATAGTTTCATTTTCATAACCAAAGAAATTAACATTCTAAAACCAAGTATGTTTTGAAGTACATATTTTACTGGACTTTATGGGGAGTATAAATTTTTCTAAACATGTTTCTCTAGTAGGATAAAGAAAAATCGAGGAAGTAGGCGAGAACAAAGCTTAGTTTCAGGGCAAAATCACTTGTTAGTAAATACGTTAAGATCTTGCAGAATACGTCCAACTTTTGTGATTCGTCTAATCTACATCCCAGTTTTAAAGAAAATCATTAAACTTCCTTATCAATAGTCAGAGGTGTCTATTTGAAGGATGCTTTTCTGAGAGAGAACTTTATTTCTCTTTAAAAAAAAAAAAAGATTGCATTTTTCAGAAGGTAAATCAAAAGCTATCCCTAAAAGGAAAAAGGATAAGATGATTTAAAAGCTCCAAATTTAGGCATAACACATATCCCTAGAAGTACAAGGTATGTAACAGAGTTTTTAAAAATCTTCCACTCTGCTCTGCCACTTACCTTCCCTTAAGCAGGCTACACATTCTTAGTACAAAATGTTTGTCTCAGCTTTTTCTCATCGTAAATGTCATTCCACAGTGTGGCCTGTAGGTAGCAACCTTGCACCACAAAAACCTCTTCATTTACCCAGAGACTCAATTATTTATTTAGGTCGGAAAGTCTTTACCAGCACAGACCTGTTCAATGGAAGCAATGCTATTTGCATAATTTCCAGACTTTGATGATGATCTGTGTTCTTAAAACAGTGCCCTAAACATTATGTATTTAGATGTTTGGCCTTGTGGTTCACTGTTTCCCTCCCAGAAGAATGCCCTTTCCTGAGCGACCTGATGTAGGTTGGGCACCACAGAGCAGCTGGGCTGATCACTTGAAATCCTGAAAATGGTCAGGCCCTTGTCTGAAAAGCACTTATTTGTTTTACTTGTTGGCCCTTCAGATAAAATAAGCCTGACTTTCTTATGTAGCCAAGTATACAATTCCCACCATATTTTGTCATAGCTTACCATGCGATGGGCATATGCTATTTGCTCAGTCTTAACCTGCTTTGCTTCAGCCTCATTCAGCAATGTTAATATTGGGGTGAGTGAGAATTGGCAGCGTAGTGGGGCCCCCATCTTTTCACTGGTATTTTTCAGCAATCAAAGAGCTGTCATCATTTTCCATCCCATAGCTTTGTCCCAAAGGTGGATCTCTTTTGTCTAGCATTCATGAATACCGTGCCACAGTGCCTCTTTAGTGAGTCCCAAGCTTCCATTTCACAGGACTATGGACAGTGGCACAGGCTGCTTATATTAAAATCAGATTTTCAGTCCTTTCAGAAATGTAATTCGTAGACCTTAACATCATAAAGATCTTAATCCCATTTTGGTACCGATTAATGTGTACTCCTAAAAAACATTTGACTATCATTGAAAATGATCATCCTGGCTTCCAGAGTAAAACATTTGGACTTTTATTCTATTTTATTATTACTAGTAAAATACTAATTAATTAAGTGCTTGTGAAAAAACTCTCTTAAAGTTTTATTGTAGTCATATCTTGCCAGTAGGGAAAAATGGCTTTTTATGTTTATATTACAGTCTCATCAATGGTTCTCAGTTTGGGGATTAATGGATCACATTTGTGGATGCCTAATTCTTTGAAAATCTTGTTGAACTGAAAAATAGAGTTCACAGACTTTTCAGAGTTGCTATTAATGTGCATTTTATTCCTCTGTCACCAAGCTATGGCATGGAATTTCTTAGCTAAGAATTTTCCACATTTCACTGAACCTATAGACAAATCCCTTCCTATTCATATTACTAGTATAATATGCTTCTTAAGGTATGAAGTTAGTTTTATGTGGAAGAAAAGTCACCTATTATTCTTACCTAATACCAAATCTTTTATCTTGTCAATATTCCAGTTTGCAGTTTAAAAAATCTAATCAGATTTCAATGTCTTCCATTCATGAGAAAGTTACAGAAATATCCTCATCTCCTCTATGTTTCATAGCGCTGATTCATTTTGAGTAAAATATCGGCACCACTATGCAGAGTTTGAAATTAACCCATACAGAAGAGGAAAGCATTGGATAAGAATTCAATTTTGATATCTTAACACCATTGTGTAGTGAATAGAGAGTTGGCCTCATAATCCAGAGGGCCTGGCTTCAAGTTCGACCTTGGGCACACAATAACAGAGTGACTCTGGGAAGGTCATAACTTTTTGGCACCCCGACCAACTTATTCAGACTATAAACTGAAGAATAGGTACCAATCTGCATTACTAGAAGTTCCTGCCCAAGAGCTCATCATACCAATGAAAACACAACTGTTGTAAAACCAATAATAAACAGAAACATTTTTCAGGCAATTAGGTGGCACAGTGCACAGAGTGCCAAGTCAGGAACATCTGAATTCAAATTTAACCTCAGACATGCACTGGCTTTGTGACCCTAGGCATGTCATTTGATCTATACCTCAATTTCTCCATCAATAAAATAGGTAGAGTTCTTGTAATAATAAAATAGCATGATGGTAAAGCCCTTTGTAAACCTTAAAACACTATATAAATGATAGCTCTCGTTACTACTACTACTACTACTACTACTACTACTACTACTACTACTACTACTACTACTACTACTATTACTACTACTAGTTAGATAGGGAAGTCGTTGCCTCCCAAGGGAGCTCCCAGGGCAATTGTTACTGTTGAGTAGTTTTGCTTTTCTTGGCAGAAATACTGGAGTGGTTTGTCATTTCCTTCTCCAGCTCATTTTACAGATGAGGAACAGAGACAAACAGGGTTAAGTGACTTGCCCAGGGTCACACAGCTACTAAGTGTCTCAGGCCAGATTTGAACTCAGGAAGATGAGTCTTCCTAACTCCAGACCCAGCACTCTGTGCATTATGATGCTGCCTAGCAGGTAGAAAGAAACCCAAATGTAAGTATTGTGGGTGACTGAAGAGTTATGAAAAGGCACATGAACTATGATGAGAGTAAATTGTGATATAGACAGGGACATTGTCTTTTCTCAATATAGTACATTTGGGTGTTTTTTTTTCTCGTACCTTCCCACCTTTGATTCCTTCGATTAAGATAATCGATTGCTTTATTCTGTGTGTTGCTTTAAGTGTTCGTTTTATAAATAGCCCTTAATTCTCCTTTTATCTCCTTTTATCCTTATACAATATAATTGGGAATCATTATTTTTATGTTAACTTTTTGCCCTTGTTCCTTATAATCTGTAACCTTCACATGTCTTCTCAATTCTCCTTCCTTCTGTACCCTGCTCAAACCATTAAAAAAAAAAAAAAAGCTTTAGACTTTTGTCTTAGGATATAGGTTTCCTGGATTCTAAAGAAGTGGGCTGTTTGGGTCTAAGGGAACTAGAAGATAAATAGAAGATGGGGGAAAAACAGGTAGTTCTCATATTTTTAGAATGATCATTGAAAGTAAACAGAACTCTGTTACAAAGAACCCCAAGGCAGAATCTTACTCTAGACAGCAGTGATAAGCTTTGCCTATGGGATAACGAGAGGGAAAAGGAAAGGCACTGACCTCTGTCACGAAGATAGTATAATCATCTTTTTTTTTCTTTTCATTATCTTTCTTCACCTTGCTCATCTGTTTCCTCATCTCTCTCTCTCTCTCTCTCTCTCTCTCTCTCTCTCTCTTTCTCTGTATTTCTGTCTCTTATCTCTTATCTATCTCTTTCTATTCCCTGTCTAGAGATATGGTCTGTTTTCTGGATTAAAAGAGAAATAGACAGGAAGGGCTCTCAAAGCAAAGAGTCAGTGATTTTGGATGGTACTTATATTCCTCTGCTGTAAGGAACTCTGCATGAGAAAACTCCCACTGCTAATGGAGATCAGCATTCTATATTGTAACTAAGAGAATTGCCTGGAACACAGCAAGCTTGAGTGACTTACCTAGGGTCATATCTTCCTGATTCTGGGGTAAACTCTTCATATACCATGATACTCTGCTTCTGGCCATCATACATCTAAAAACTAAAATAGAGATTAGTAATTATACTTCTCTTTTTATATGTATTCCAGAGATCTTGTAGCTTAAAACAGTAGCCCAACAAGGACCTGGGTTGGGTTTTTTTTTAAGTTTACCAGATAAGGAGTGGCTGAATGGTGCCCCTCATTTGTGCAAAGAGATACCCTACTTTCTTTGATGACTGGCCAGTAGTGTACTTGACCAGAACATGTGTAGAACAATGTCACAGAACTGCCCACATCTTTCAGTAGTGGACCACATGCTCAGGAATCTGTATGGTGTAGGTCATATAAATTTTTTAAAATATATTCAATTGTCTTCAGATTCAAGTACGTTTATTCATTGATTCAAGCCTATCTGTAGTCACTTGCTCAATGAGCAGGTGTTCAACTCTTAATGACCTCCTTGTTCATGTATGTGAGTTAATTGGATTTTTAAAATGGAGTTAAAAATCTCAGGTGGGCTACTCACCTGATTCATTGGTCAGAGGACCATGTATTGGAATCCTGGGTTCTAACATTTCAAAGGGAAAATATACCTGAGAAAGGAAAAGATCAGAATGGGGTAGTAGGGAGAGAAAGTGACTTCATCAGACTGGTAAAAATCAAAAGTAGAGGGGAGATTAGCTAGGGCAGAGGGAGGAAGGAAGGAGGAGGGATAAACCACTGTTCTTTGGATCAATATAAAAGTAAGATTTTTGAATGAGAAAGGTTTAGATGTGTTTCTGGATCTGGCAGTCGGGGGCTGTTGAGAATGACATTTCTAGCCTGACATCCTGACACTCTAGCCTCCCCCTCAATCCATCTTCTTCCCTGAGTGTACCTGCTTGTACATCTCTGTCACCGTAGGCACAAAAGTGAAAATACAGTCTTAAAGTGACACACACAGTAATTCAATTACTTTGAGTGTTAATGAGTGCAGTGGTGAAGGTCAGTTCATTGATTGAATAAAATTGAAGCTTGCACACATCTGTTGAGCTGCACATAGGACATGAAACAAGTGTTTTCCCTATTTAAAAGAACTACCTCCCTCAGAAAAAAAAATGAGGAGAATAAAGTCATGTCAGTTCCCAATTTTCTTATTTTATCTGTGGCAGATGGGAATTTTAATGCAAAGAAAAGACAAAAAAGTAGAACATAGTTAAAATACAGAAGGAGTTCTTTGGTTGGCCAAAAACCATTCTTTGATACATGTAGCCTCTTCTTTTCAGATAGGACTAGGTACTTATTCCTGCTAATCACATCTAGCAAATATTTGTTGAGGTAGTAAATAGTCCAGACCTTTCTATGAGGCTGAAAAGTCCTAACACTTTCATTTGGCTCATAGTCCCCAGTTAGATTTGGAGGAAACCTGATGATCATTTCTAACGCAACAGTAATGTACTGATCATTCACCTAAATATAAAACAGCCCCTCCCAGAGTTTGTAAAGCACTTGGAGTCTTTCTATCTTCACCTGAAAAGTTTGTATTATATTTGATGTGTAGTTTCTTGTTCTTTGTATAACTCTAATTTCTACAAAGCCAGTGTAAAGGACATTTTTTTTTTTGTCATTCAGTTGTGTCCAACTCTTCATGACCCCTATTTGGGATTTTCTTGGCAAAGATACTGGAGTGATTTGCCATTTCCTTCTCTAGCTTATTTTACAGGTGAGAAAACTGAAGCAAACAGGATTGAGGGACTTACCCAGGGTCATACAGCTAGTAAGTGTCTGAAGCCAGATTTGAACTCAGATCTTCCTGACTGCAGGCCCAGTGCTCAATCCACTGAGCCATCTTGCTGCCCTGTAGTGGGCAAATAAATAAAACCCAGTTGGTCCCCTATGTCACAAGAGTTTTGCAATTATTGTAATCCCAATTCATTATGGGGAATGCCAGACTGAATTGGTGCTGTCTGAATTAAGGAATATTAATTTGAAAACATTTTAAAATGAAAAACACCCTGGTGTAATGGATAGTGACTTTGCTTCTGGGTCAGGAAAACCTGAAGTTGTGCCACAGTCTGACTCTGTGATCTTGGGTAAGTCACTTAATTTCTTAGTGCTCCAGAACCATCTTTCAGACTAGAAGTTGCAGAGCAGTTACCAATTGACATTGACTATGGGAGTTCCCTTTTAGTCAATTAACTAACCCACAAGCATATAGTAAATCCTTAGCCAGGTACCTTGCCAAACTCTGAAGGTACAAAACAAGGCAAAACCACAAAAAGTCTCTGCCCTCAAAGAGTATAGGTACAGGTTCGGTCCTAAAATAACCTATTTTAATGCCAATTTTTATATCATTAAATACATTTTAAAATGACTATCAAAGTGTTAGGTAGTAAAGGTTTTAATTTCTAACTAGCAAATTATTTTTACAAGCAAATGGCTGCTTCAGTGTGGTTAAATATAGTTATCATATGCAGAGCAATCTTACTTGCATTATTAATTTGCTTAGACAACCCTTTCTTTTGCCAATACAGTAAAGGGAAATCTCAGCCCTATGCACAATCAGAATTATCTCAGATTCCAAATTGATGGTCTATATTAAAAAATGTTTCACTGTAGGGGCTTATGAAATTTCTTAATATCCATCTGTATGGTTTGTTTTTAATCTGTTGTCTGTGGCAGTAGATAAACTGTATTACTGGAGATGTTGCAGGTTAAGAAACCCTCTAAGATTCATTTTAAAGGATGATATTTTGAAGCAGGTGGCTTCTTTGCATTCTTTTTTTACATTGCAAAGAGGGTTTATTATGAGAATTTATTACATAGGTTCATAGATTAAGAGTTCAAAGGGACCTTGGTACAACTCCCTCTTTCTGTAGGTGAAGAGTGGAGTGAGGAGGAGAGAGTTAAATGACCTGACTCAGGGTCACAAGGTTCTTTGTCTAGTACTGGTTACTTGCAATACTGAGTTATGTGATGTTAAAAATCTAAAGAAAGCAAAAGGAGAAAAATGACTGAAACATGGGAAGAATGTTTTTTTTTTCAGAATGTTAAATGATATGGCTGAAATAGTTCATCTGTTTATTCCAGATGTTAACATTTTGCAAAGAACTTGTTTTCTCATGAAGTAATAACATACCACTTTAAATTTAGTTGAATTCTTTTGGCCCTGAATATATGTGCATGGATCCACTAGGATTTATGTGCATGTGGATATGCAAAATACACACATATATGCATCTGCACATTATCTTTGATGTTTTAGAGAATTAATTAAATTGACCACGAAATGTCCCTTTTAAAAGACTAATAGTTTCATTGATGGTTCCTGCCTTCAGTATTTTTTTAAACCATTCCTATCTTTTGAATTTTGTTTTTATACTGCCCTTTGTTATATCTTCTCTTTCCTCCCACATTTTTGCGGTGCCTTCTCTCTCCAAGTCTCTTTTAAGCAATGCAACAACTAAATCAATCCTAAGTGGCAACCACTTCTAACAATGTTGTGTATGGCTGTGTGTTAATTAGCTGAAATAGATTATCCCCTGGTGTGTGGCATAGTGTTGGTGGTAACTTTTAGTGTGCAGAGAGTGCTGAGGACCTCTTGTTTATTTTCATGTATTGAGGCAAATTCTCAGTATGTCTTCAAATTATCTCCTTGGGGGTGTTTTTCCTGAGCTAATCCTGACAGAATCTTTCTGTCAGATATGCCCATCATCAAGAACAGTAGAACACGGCACATACAGGAACCTCTGTGCTTGGGGCTGTATGCAAATTTAATGCCCAGCTCATTTCGGTTTCTCTTACATGGATGACAGACATTTTAACAATGTGTTCCACATTCCCCTCTGGGAATCCAGTTGGATTGCTATATGTATATGAGTGCATATGTACATTTGTTTTGTATGTATGTTTGAATATAATATTGGAAACATATATGCATACAAATATGCTTTATATACATGTATATACAAACACATTATCAGTGAAGTATATGTTAAAATGCATGTGTGAAGGAAAAAAAAAAGTTGAATAGCTCTTTATCAGGGATGAGTTCAGATCCCAAGGAGACTAATCAGTTACTAAAAAAACAGATAGGGGAGAAGAAATAATAAACAAATCTACCCTGAATAAAATTCTACAACATTTGGGGTGGGAATTTTGCCTTCATAAAATGGTGAGTAAGGACAGCATAGTAAATTATTTGGGTTTTCTGATATTCAAAACAGATAATAGTGGGGAGGGAGAAATATGTTCTTATATTCTCTAAAAGAATTCTGTTGGGCTCAGCATAGATTCTCAGAATTGACCTCAGATTTGTGTCTTATTATTACATTTAAATTTTGCCATTATTATTGGTAGGCAAAATTTAAGTAATTGCTTCACAAAACAGATATTTTATTTTAAGTGGCAGCTCTCTGTACAGGCGGGCTTTGCCATACATTTCTATCACTGTAGCATTCAGTGAGAATTATACTATGTCAAAAGAAGGTAAGGACCAAGTAGAGATCTTCATCATGCTTTGGGTCCCAACAGGTGACCATTACTATGATCCATCTATGACTCTAAGTTCAGATCCAAGAGTTGAGTCTTCTCTCTCTTCCCTTATGTGGTGAGGCTCAGGTAAAACTTTGGCCCTGGGTGGAGTCTTCATAGCCAAGGGCTGTGAAAAACACTGGTCCTCTTGAACTTACCGAGGATAATTAAATAGCAGAAATCAATTACAGAGAGATAAGTTAAGGCATGCAGTTTGTGAAATCATTTTTTCCTTTCAAGACTCTTTAGTAGATTGCCAATCAATGTCCAAAGAAGAATTTAAGAGGAGTGATGTGAAGCTAGGTTCCCTCATATAACAATACTAAGTAAAAGATGCCACATGGTTAACCATATTGAATTCTAGGGAAGATAGGGCCAATCCCCACAGGATACCACTCCAAGAGAAAGTCAAGATTAATATCTAACACTAATTCTGGGATATAACAGGCAAACATAATCTTCAACACTTTACCATCCTGCTTATATGCCTGTTCCCTTTCTGACCACCTCCACCACCACCTTTCTGTACCACTCCCAGCTCCCTTCCAATAAAATGGACTTATCTTATCATCTACTGTTTGTGTCCTGATGTTACTTCAGATGATCATGTCCATGACTCAAGGCCTTTCACCATTCTGGTTGCTTTTGAACTTAACAGTTTCTTTCTTAACCATCAAAGTCACCCAGTATTTTTTGCTCCTGTGGACCCTCATACCTACCATTCAATTCAACAAAGATTATTAAATATTTTCTATGAACATCAGGGAATCAAAAGAAACACATCATACACCCTGCTTTCAAGGAATTTACAATTTGATGTGGGGGAGGACATATATAAATCAGGATAACAGGGAGAATGAATAGATACAAGGGAGCAGCCTCAGCAAAGTCCAATGAGACATTTGATGAGTGATTACTTAGGGAGAAGGGAAGATAAAGGAAAGAATATGGGTCAAAGAAGGATTTATAGAGGGAGTAAAATGGAATGAAGTCCACTCCAGGCTTGAGTAAAGGCAAATAGATAGGAGACGGCAAGAGGAGAGTAGGGGAAAGAAAGTAATCTAGTTTAGCTGTAATGGAGGGGGCATACGGGAGAATACTGAAGGATAAGGCTGGACAGTAGAATGATGACTTCCTTTCTAGGTTTTATGCATATACATCTATATATCTATATATAGATATATATCCCATGACTTCATGATCTCAATGTTCCAAACAAAATGGCCTTTGTACATTGCACATGATACATGATATTCCACCTGCCATCTTTGGGACTTTGCCTGGGTCTGTCCCCCATGTCTTGAATGTGCTCTCTCCTCCACCTCTTGGAAACACTTCCTTTTGAGATTCTTCCAACTGCTACCACATTAACCCAGAATTTGTGTGTGCTTTGGGTCAATTTTGTATTTAATTATGCGTGTCCTTGTTGCTTCCTCAAATAGAAAATAAGATTCTTAAAGACAAGGGCTGTTTTGCATTTTTTTCTGTGACTTCCCAGGGTCTAGCACAGTAAGTTCTTAATAAATGCTTGCTGATTGATTCAAGGAATCACAAAATTTGAGCCACTGGAAGGATCTGAGGGGCCATCTTATGTAATCTTTACAAGAAAGAAATCTTCGTTATAACATACCTGAGAAGTCATCATTCAACCTCTGCTTAAAGATTTCCAAGGAGGTAAACCCTGCCACCTCTTAAAGAAGGCTATTCTACTATGTGGACAGTAATAAGTGCAAAAAAGTTTTATTTTTTTTCCCCTGACAGAAAGCCTAAAATTGTTTCTCTGCTATTTTTATCCATTGGTCCCATTTTCACCCTCAGGTGTCAAACAGAACAAGTCTAGTCCCTTTTCCACACAACAGACCAATATTATATTATATTATTATTGTAATATATTATATTATAGATATATTATATTTTTGAGGGTACCTCTGCTATCTCTCCTGAATCTTTTCTTGTCCAGAATAAGCATCCCCCGAATCCTTCAGATTCTCTTCATGTCAATAACACAAGTCCCTCCACCATCCTGGTTGCCTTTGGACCCGTTCCAAGTTATCAAATTCCTTCTTAAACTGTGGTGCCAAGAATTGAACACAGGAACTAGATGAGGTCTGATGAGAGCAGAGTACAATAGGATTATCCTCTCCCTACTCATGGAAGCCGTATCCCTTTTAATGTAGAATAAGATCTAATCAGGTTTGATTTTGGGGGGGGAGAGGGGTTTTCATATCATACAACTGACTCATACTGAACTTGCAGTCCACTAACATCCTCAGATCTCTTTTCAGAACAGCTGCTATCTATCTGTGGCTCCTTCATCATGTAATTTTGAAGTTGATTCTTATGCCCATGTACTAGATTACATGTATCCCTATCAAATTTCATCTCATTAGATTCAGCCCAATGTTCTAGCCTATAAAAATTCTTTTGGATTTGATTCACTTGCCCACCCTGTTAAGCATGACCAAAAAAAAAAAAAGACATGATCTATTCATCATTCATCAAACCTGTTAATCTGGTGTGATTTATTCTCAGTTATTTCAGGCTGGCTCTTTATGATCACTGCTTCACTCTCTCAGTGTTCACCAACTATCTATTAATGAGCCTTTCAAGAATGTTCCCAGAAATTGAAGTCAAACTCAGTGGACTATAGTTGGCAGACTATTCTGATCTTTTTGTTTAATAATTAGTACATTTGCCCTTCTCCAATGTCATCATAACCTCTCCATGAGCTTTCAAGTATCACTGAGTGGGGTAGGCATCACATGACTTGGTTCTTTCAGGAACCAAGAAGGCAATTTGTCTGCATCAGGTGACTTTGATTCATTAAGGGCAACCAAGTCTCTCTTACTATTTATTCTACAACCTTATTTATGTGGAGTATCTACTTTCTATTAGTCATTTTTGTTTCCATATCCAGTGTAAAAGATGTTCTTCACAGAGAAAACAAATAAAATGAAAATTAGGGGAATTCAGTAGCTCTCTGTCGTCAATTATCACAGTCTCATCGACTCCAAGCAAAGGTCCCATTCTTTCTTTGAGCCTCTTTTTTTCTCTCAATATAGCTTAAAATAAGCATATTTTTGTTCTTAACTTTTGATGACATATTCTGTACATTGTGAACTTTAGTATTTCTGACCATTTTTGCACATTCCTATAGTCATCCTTTATTACTTGGTCTTTGCTTCAATTTTCCATATATTGTTTAAAACTAATTTGGTTGGTGAGGCCCCTTTACAACCACATCATTTTCTCTGTCCTATTTTCCCCTCCTCATTGGAATTGTTTCTCTTCTTGTCATCAGAATTTCATTCATGAGCACCTCCCATTTCTCTGACTTTTGCTGAAGCATTTTACTCTATGGGATCCTACGTACTAGACCATAGATCTTACTGAAATTTGCTTTCCCTGGATCTTGGTGCATGTAAGATTCTCTCAACTGTAGGGCAGAGTGCTCATTTCCTACCCAGAAATGAATCCTTCCCAGTTAGTGAAAATCAGATCCAAAATGGAATGTCTTCTTATTGATTCTTCGTTCTTTTAAAGGATGATATTATTAACTAAGAAGTTGCGAGGTGCTCTTGTTTTGGTTAGAGAGAGTTCCAGAAGATGCCTGGATAATTGAAGTCCCCTGAACTAATATATCATGTCTGTGTGCCAGACTTGTGATGTTCCACAAATCTCTTCTCTTTATTCTTTCTGTCTAAATAGTCTACAACAGAGATGTCAAACCAGTAGCCAGCAAAACTCCTGAGTGCGACCAAAAATGTAATTGGGAAATGTTTAACAAAATAAAAATACAATAAAATGTAGATAATGCTCATTTGTGGTTTTCAAAACCAATATGCAACAGGTAAGGATCTATTTCTATTTGAGTTTGATGCTGTTGATCTATAGTATAACCTAAAGATAACATTCTCTCAGTTTCTCCATTCTGTACCCCTCATTTAAATACTCTCCATCAGGTCCCACCCCCACTCTATCTGATTCCTGTGTCTCTTCACATGAATATACCTTCTTTATATATAATGCTACTGTTCTCTCTCCTACTTTTTGGTTGATTGATATGGAAAGTTACACATGCCAGCACCAGGAGTTTTTATTCTATGAAGTTGAAAGGGAACCATCGAGGACTTTTTCAGTAGAAGATTAATGTGTTATATTAGGAATATTGGTATGGTATGAATATACTCAGTAGATTAGAAAGGACAAGATCAGTAATGAAGCTATTATATAAGTTGGACAGAGGAGAAGAAATGAGGACCTGAACTTGCTTAGTTACATTGTGAATAGGAGTAAGACAGACATTATTTGACTGTGGAGAGGAAGAGTGAAAAGTCAAAAATATATGCAGAGTTTGAAGTGATACCATCCACAAGTAGAGCTGTCCTACCTACCTTTCTTTCCTTCAGGACCAAGTCCAGGCCAAGTTTTATATAAAAAACTTTATAGATTAGCAGATCCTTAAGGTCAGGGGACTGCATCTTAATTTCTCTGTGCCCAACATTCAGTCGTGAGTCCTTCATATAGCAGACACTTAATAAATTATTATTTTAATTCAATCAAACAAATTTAAAGGTCATAACTGGCCAGAAAAAGATTGAGACTGGCTAGTTCAATCCAGGGGTAGGAAACCTGCAGCCTTGAGGCCACATGTGACCTTGTAGATCTTTGGGTACAACCTTTTGACAGAGTCCAAGTTTTACAGAACAAATCCTTTTATTAAGTGGATTCGTTCTGTGAAGTTTGGATTCTATCAAAGAGCTGCACTTGGAGACCTAGAGCACCAAATGTGACCTCAAGACCACAGGTTTCCCGCCACTGGATTCTATTGTACTAAATTTTTATAAGGGCATTTTAACAAGGACTTTGTTTTCTTTCTCAGAGCAGGGCCTTATTCTAATGATGGAGCTTTCAGGCCAAATGAAAGTAGACAGTGATAATGTGACAGGTTAGTGAACCAAGTAGATATGATATGATTCTTTAATATCAGCTCTATGGAATATCCAGCAATATAGCAACCCAAATCCATTTAATAAATATCAGGTCCAAGCGCCCAGAAGTTACCGGGATTCTGCAAAGTCATGCAAATGATAATTATCCAAGTCAGGCTTCAGACCTATTCCTTTTGATTCTTTTCCTCCCTTTTCCACTAGACTGCTCCTATGTGTCCGTGCTCACAGATGCACAATTAACCTAGTCCAGGCCTAACAAGCTTTAATTCTACCTTTTAGAGGACTGAGTTCTAGTCCCAGTTCTACCACTGATTACCTCTGTAACTGACTCCAATCTATCTTCCATCCAACTGCCAAGTAATTTCTTAAAGCTCAGACGGATCATATCATTCTCTACCCAATAAACTCCAGTGGTTCCCTATTACCTCCAGGATCAAATTTTTTAAAATCCCCTTTTTAAGCCTTCCTATGTTTCCGGTCATCTTGCATTTTATTTCCCTCTACACACTTTATGATGCAGCTATGGAGACCTATTACTGTTCCTTGAACAAGACACAGTCTCGTGAAGGCTGGCTTTAGCAATGTGAAAATAAGTTCAATTCTCAGGATTTATTAATTTTTACTATTGTGAAAACAAGGCAAAACAGATTATAAATTGAAAAGTCAAATATGCATCAGTAAGCTTTAGTTTCATGGCTAAGTAACAGAATTCTGTCTCTTTCCTTTAAGGGAGTCTCCTGATTCCATATGTATTTATCCTGCTACAGTGAACCTAAACACCTCCTGATATCAGTTTCATCTGTGAAATGAGGGGAATGAATAAGATGTCCCATAAGGTCCCTTCCAACTAAAAATCCAACCAAAGGAAGTATCCTAATCAACCCCTCTATTCCCCTTGGGTACAGGCTGCAATAATTACTTTGTTTAACTTATTTTTGTCCTTGTTCAAGGAACTCAAAGTTTGTCTAAACAGCAAATGGCAAATTATAGTGGTGGGGGTAAACAGAATGGTTGACCTCTAATATCCCTAATATAGAAAACTCCCTCTTTCAATGCATATTTGGGATTAATATATAGTGTTAGTGTCACTGGGGCCTTGAGCAGCTAAGTGACTTCCCTAGGGTTACATAGCTAGAATGTATCAAAGGCAAGATCAGAAGTCTTCCTGACTTAGAGGTCAGTTCTTTATCTACTCCCCCAGGTTGCTCCTACTTATTCTGATTCCATGTATATTTTTAAAAATATTCTAATATAATTATTGCTTAGGAAACCTCTGAGCTATCAGGTGGGCATATGCAATTATATTTAAAAAACAGAAGATTCAGACTGTGAAATCTTGAAATCACCCGAGAAAATCAAGTTTGTAGCCGTTCAACATGAAATTTCACCTTTTTTAAAAAAAAGAACCTCAGTTAATTTTAGCCAACATGGTAACCAAAAAATGGGTCCCTTATTCCCTGAAGAAGAATGAAGGAAAATATTGATAAATGACCCCATGGTACTTTGTCATTCATTTTGGCATATAATCATATCTTGATCTACTGCTGTATGTACATGTTTCATATCTGTATGCTGTATGTCCTTAAAGAGAGTGTTATTTCCTCATGGACTCAGCAGCATTCTTTATAGTTCCTCACGCTCTGCAAGCACAGGACACCTGGGGCAGTTTTCCAAACAGATTCCCCTCTTCCATGGACTTAGATGACACCATATTTTTAGTTCGTTCCCATTACCATGGGACTTAAAATTCCATTTTTTATTTATTCATTCATTTCCATCCCTTACTTCTCTTTTAAGTCTTTCTCTCTGCCTCCCCCTCTTCCCCACCAGAGGTCTACTTGTAGGGACTTGTGGTCTGTTTGTTAGTTGGAGCAGAAGTTGTTCACCATTTCCTAACCTGTTTACCATATCTGCCAGTGAAATTATATATAGCAGTCTGGGTTAGACTGTTGGTGGAAGAACAGAGAAGAACTGGAGGGGTTAATCAGTAAAGCACCTTTTGAAACTTTAGGAACTAGAATGTCAGCTGATCCACTGGGCAAATCCAGGTTTCCTATTATGGGGGAGGGGGAAAACCGCTTTCAAAATATTTCTTGCCACTCCCCACATTCTCACCTCACCACCTGTCCCATCCAAGTGCAGAGGGTCACAAGCTCTAGAATAGATAAGCAGCCTTCAATGTATGCAGCGTTACTCTCCCTTCTCCCAGACATCTAACACTTCTCATTGTTGTTGCTTACTAATTCCTGTTTTGTAAATTAATTCATCACAGTTTTCAGAATTCATAAATAAAAGTTTAAAATTTTCCCAGCAGGCTGAGGGAGTTGCAAGGGGTATTATAAATAAGATTGTCAGGGATGGTAGGTGGGACTGGTTTCTTCCTAGTTTAGTACAGTGAGGGGGAGACATAGCCAACAGCCACCGACATGCTGCGCCTTTGTTACAAATAGACCAGCAACCAGGAGGAAACAGTTGCACAGTTCGTGTTTGAAAATTCAAGTAGGACGGAAGAGTTTTCAGCAGGAGGATAAAACATTTAATGTCTTTGTTACCACAGAAAATGATTCAGTTTGTATTTCTTAAGTTTCCTCTGTGGTGGCTGGCCAGGTGTAATAATATCCCAGCTATGAAAATATACTTTTCGTTTTCTTTTGGAAGTGGTGAAATTTCACTTACCTGCTATTCTCACCCTTGCAAACTTGACCCCAACTTGCACCATAATGTCCGATCCTATGCTAATGAATGTGCAAAGCAGAAATCAGCGTTTCTGCACAGCTTTAATGATGACATCAGTGGTGAGAAAAGGATTATGCGGGCACATGTACAGATCCAGCTGGCACACGGGCATACATAACAGTTGGATGACAGCAGAAAAGGATTGATGCCTTTCAAATTTGAAGCCTTTCCCTGAAGAAATTTGTTGGAGACAGTTATTTGCTGGGTTGGATTTAGGATCATTCTTTTTCTTTCTCCCCGATAAATCATTTTTCCCCTTGCTTTTCTAACTTATTATGCATTTGTAGGTTGCCTCTTGAAAAATCATCCTTGTTATCACCAACAATGATTCTCCTAATCTAAGGAATTTTTCCATCTTTGCTTGGGGATCTTAATAGACAGTGGGCTATTAGCAAAGTACTACAGAGTGAGAACAAAACAACTGCAGCAAGTAGCAGTGCTCTAGGGATAAAGTTTCAATGGCTAACGCAGAACAGTATTAATGAGGAAAATGATGGTAATTTAAGAATATGAATGTATTATTATTTAGCTAATTTAAGAGCTAATTATCTTTGTTTTCATTCTTAAAAACAAATCTGTTTTTTCCATTAAATATCAAAATGGCTCCACCTTCCAGCCACCCCTTCATTAAAATTGTGCAAATAATTAAAACAAAGAGGTTGCCACATAATTGAGGCATATTAGGAATAATTCGATATACCAACCTAGTCAGTCCTTATGAGATCGCTTATTTGTCTAACTAATTTCCGTGGTAGGTTAGTACTGAACGATGATGAGGAGCTATCGAAGATGAAAGAAACTGTGATTAGTTGATGAGGTTTTGACATTACCCTTATTTTAGGTTGATTCCATCATAACATTGGAATAAATCTCCATGCAATTAAGATCAAATCTATTACCCCCAAACCCCCAGCACTTATTTGTCCGATTCATCCTGCATGTACCTCGAGGCTTGCCTCTTTTCTATTTGTTCATCACTCTTCCTTCCTTTTTGTTTTTCGGGTGTGTTTTCTTTGACAATTTTTTCCACCTTCTGAAAGAGATTTCTAGCACTCCAGGGTGCACCATCCTACTGAGATAACTGTGTGTCTTGGATGGTTGAAGACAGAGACGAACAACTCACTTGAGGTGTGTGGTTATCTCATTATCTCTACGCACCCCCTTGTAGGGTATTGCTTGAGCTGCACTGAACTGTTTGCCCTGCTGGCAAACAAGCTCCTCGTGGCTTATGACACGTGTTTTAACCATTATTTAGGCTTGCTCTTCTGCTGTGAGCCTGAATATGCCCTTAGGCTCCCAATGAAAAGGGAGCTTAATGATGTGTCAAAAATTGCACTACAAGGGCCCACAATAAATTCAGACTTTGTAAGTACAGGAGCCAACAGGGCAGCTGGAATAGGAGGTAGTACTCAGAACAAGACCACTTGTCAGGAAGTCATTCTGAAGGTGATTTTTCTTGTGGGGGTAGTGTGTGTTTGTGTGTGTGTGTGTGTGTGTGTGTGTGTGTGTGTGTGTGTGTGTGTGTGTGCGCGTGCGCAGTGAGCCCAGGGCTACAGAAAACAGACAGTGTCAGAGGAATTGAAGGGAGAATCAGAAGGGTAGCCCATGGACTGAAAATCAAAATAGCATTTTTATAGGCATATATTGTGTTTTGATAGATGATAGACAAATGATGAGAGAGGGAGAAACAGAGAGACAGAGATGCATATGTATGGTGCAACAACAATTTACAACATCTACCCCAGGACCTCACTTTTCTCTCCTCAAAAATGAGATGGGTTGGCCAAGGTGGCTTTTGAGGTCTCTTTTAGCTTTAGGTGGAAGATCCTATGAAATCTGAATTATTTCCTTTTGCAAAAGGATTTTCACAGAAATGAAATTTTGAGAGTTTTTTTGCACTTCAAAATAGATATGAGATGGAGACTCCAATGGACATCACAGAGTCACTTTGGAAAGTTTATCAACTTTTATTTTTGGTCTCCTGGGAATATTAGGTAGGGAATACATGCATTAGAAAACAATTTCCTGGAGTAAATTTTCTTGATTGTGCAAAAGCAAATGTTTCAGGCAGGAAGGGTTTCTACTCTTAAACAATGCCTTCCAAATATTTCTCAGAATTGACAAGTGATTTGTCTTTTTTTCTGTATATAGGAGAGAAAGAGAGAGAGAGAGAGCTCTATGTATTTATGTCTATCTATGCCCTTATCTACACACACACATACACACCTAGTGTGCTCTGGATTTTAGGCACAAATCTGCCAGAAACAACTTTACTTAATTTACCATTAATCCACCATATAAACAGTTTCTGGCTTAGAATGAGATATCCAGATTAGCCTAGCTCCCCTATGTCCTCCAGCACACCTCTACCACATGACAATATTTACAGGACTCTTGACCAAGAAAAATATTCTAATATGTTAAAACACAGTTTGGCATTAAATTCCAAAACAATTGTGTCTTCCTAATTCTCTAGTTGACCATTCCCTTCTAGTGTGCACCTGGAGTATGTAAACAAAGAGACCTCTTCCCAGCCATCAATTATGGAAAATTATTTCTCCACGGAGAAAAGTGGCCTCCTAGCCCCAGACTCTTCTGATGGCGGACCAAGTAGAGACTGCTCTTAGATGAGTCAATAGAACTTGTTTATTTCAGAGGTGGAGAAGGCTCCTTAAGAAAATGAGAGGTACTTTTTGTTTCAAGTTTTGTGACTTTCCTTAAGCTGTTTCATTAAGGAAAAAGGCCTTCTATTCTCTAACCCAATGGCTGTCAAATTCAAAAAGAAATGAGGCCACTGTTCTGTACATAAGGATCCCTTAAATCACTTATTGACTTAGTTTGATATTTTTTATTATTTCTCTTTTATTTTATTTATTGATTTATTTTTGTTAAATATTGCCCAATTACCTTTTAATCTGGTTCAGACCTCCCTGGAGAGGCCTGTGGGCCTTGTACTTGACATTTCTGTCCTAACCCACCTTTAAACAGGAAAGTCTGAGAAGATTTTTATTTTGTTTTAGTCCAGAGAAATAATATTTTCAGTTTCACTAAAAAAAGAGGCTTTAAGGCTCTTCCATGGTAAGAGGGGTGGAGAAAGAGAAAGGGAGAGAGACAGAGACAGAGACAGAAGGAAGAGAGAATGTTTTTATTAGAAATTTGATGTCAGTGGAAACTACTAAACTTTATCATAGGTCCATAGATATAAATGGAAAGAGAACACAAAACTCTTCCAGTCCAGAGGTGTCAGAAACTCCACCTGCAGCCTGCAAGTGTAAAACGACACCCAAGTATAGTCTGAACCAAATTACGATGTCATTTGGAAATATTTATCAAAAATAAAAATACATCACAGATAAGGTTCATTTGTGGTTTTCTATATCGATAAGTAATCTGTAGAGGTTCATTTCTGTTTGAATTTGACACCACTATAAAATCTGGTTCAACCTCCTCTCATTTTGCAGATAAGGTGGTGCTACAGCAGATAGAGCTCTGGGCCTGGAGTGAGGAAGACTCATCTTCCTGAGTTCTAATCTGGCCTCAGACTCTTACTTGCTGTGTGACCCTGGGCAAGTCATTTAATCCTGTTTGACTCTGTTTCCTCATCTGTAAAGTGAGCTGGAGAAGAAAATGGCAAACTACTTCAGTTTCTTTGCCCAGAATACCCCAAGTGACGTCACAAAGAGTAGGACACAACTGAAATAATTGGACAACAGTAAACTAAGGCCTGGTAGGTTAGAAAACTTTCCCAAGCTTATATAAATAGGAAGCAGCAGCAGCAGAATTAGAACTCAGGTCCTCTGACTCCTGAGCCAGAGCTCTTTCCATTATACCATGTTACTTAATAACTACTTACATTTAAATTCATCTCAACACTATTCGAGTCACTCCCTCTAAGACACCTATGAGTATTCTTTGTCCATTCTCATTTTTTCCTACTTATTGTGTACTCCATTCTTCTAATTCTGCCTTTTTTGCTTTGTACTGTTTTATAAAGGTCTTTATAGATTTTTTTCATATTCCTCATCCCTGTCGGTTTTAATTGTGTTATCATCTTCCATTGTTGTTTTCGTTCAGTCGTTTTTCTGTTGCGTCTGACTCTGTGAGCCTATTTCGGGTTTTCTCGGCAAAGATGCCAGAGTAGTTTGCCGTTTCCTTCTCTGGCTCATTTTACAGATGAGGCTTACCGAGTTCAGTGACTTGCTCAGGATCACACAACTGAGGCTGGATTGGAGCTCAGGAAGATGAGTCTTCCTGACTCTAGGCACCTCGATGCCCGTAATAACATTAGCTAACATTTACACAATACTTACTATGTGACAAGCACTATGCTAAGTGCTTTACAATTATTATCTCTTTTGATCCTTACAACAACCCTGGGAAGTAGGTATTCTTATTATCTTTTTAGAGTTGAGGAAACTGAGGCAAACAGAGATTAAGTGACTTGTTGAACAACACATAACTAGTAAAGGTCTGAGGCTGGATTTGAAATCAAGTCTTCCTTATTCTAGGACCACTGCACCACCTAGTAACCTTGCCGTTTTATTGGGAGCTTTAATATATATGTTGATGTCCCCTAAATAGCCTGGCTCCTCCATTCATCACCTTCCTCATTTCCCATGTCCTTTGTGTTCCTTTCATGACAGCCACATATGGTTACATCTTTGAGGTCATCTCCAGCCATAATTGTTATGTCTTCTTTATCCAGAAATCTAAAATTTCTTTATTTAGCATAGATGAAAAACCCAGCAAAGGGGACCGAGAAGGAGCAATAAGGTAGACAGGAGGGGAAATGGGAGAGAGCAGTGTCACTAAAACCTAAACAGGAGAGTATCTAGGCAGAAAGCATAATTTTTTTTTTAAAGTCAAAGCAAAATTCAAAAAGGTGATGATTAAGAAAAGGTTCATTAGAAATAGTAATTAAGAGATCATTGGTAACTTTGCAGATTATTGTGTCCAACAGAGACAATTATTGAACACATGGGAGCTGATGAGATCATCAAGACAGAGGTGAGAAAGTATTCAGAAGAGATCCTTGGGAGACACCTAGGCTTCAGTTGGCAGGAGTAGACTGTGCATGAGTCACGAAAGAAGAATGAAAATGAATGGTCAGGAAGGAGAAATGAAAACCAGAGAAGAGCAATACTAGAAAAGGCAAGCAAAGATTGAGTACCTAGGAGGAGGGGGTGGTTGACAGCATCAAAAACTACACAGAGGCCAAGTGGAATGGGAAATGTGAAAAGGCTGTCAACTTTAGCAATTAAGAAATTGTTGGTAACCTTGGAGAGAATAGTTTCAGACAAATGGTGGGGTTGAAAGCCAGATTGTAAAGGGCTGAGAAGTGAGTAGGAGGTGATGAAGTGAAATAAAGACAAATTTATCTATAAGTTTGGCTGTGAAATAGAGGAGAGATATAGGACAATAGCATGAGGGGATGGAAGGGTCAGATGAAGGGTTGAGAAGACTTTGGCATGTTTGTAGGCAGATGGAAAGAAACTGAAGATAGATAAAAAAGATGAACTTTAATCAAATTCATGTTGGAACTTTATAGGTGTCGACAAATTTATGAAATAACATCTGAAAATTCCTTTGACATTCAAAACCTGTCAGATTCACATCTTTTTTGAGGCATTGGAGCTGTCTCATTATACATTGCCTAATGGTTACATTTGAAATGAGCATTTCATTGTTCTGAGACCCCTTCTCTCTCAACTCTTCCCCACATTGTAATACAGGTTTTCGGTCTAGTTGGATCTTTGTGGGAGAAGTGACATCTTGGATGGCCAGCTATTGCTGGTGGTGCATTACATGGTTTGGGGCAAGAGCACCGTACTTGGAGTCAGAGAACCTGGATCTGAGTTTCAAGTGTAGCACCTAATTCTGGGGGTTTGAATCTATGCTTTCATTAGTGTAAAGAACTGCTAGTGAAGAAACTTCTACCAATGTGAGTCAGTACCTGCTCTGCAACTGAATTTCTTAGAGTTGGAGTTGGAGTAACTGAGAAGGGAAGTGACTTGCCCAGGATCATATAGTCAGAATGTATCAGAGCAGCAACTTAAACTCAGAATCTCCTGTCTCTGGGGCTCACTATACCATCAATTGTGCCCTCTTACCCTGAATTTTCTCTTTAAAAAAATTACTTATTTTATTCAGAACTTAAGATATAAAATAAACATTTCCATAACATAGCAAAATAGGATAAAAAGATGATTGCACATGGAACTGCAAATCTATTATGTACAACTTGCTATTCCTTGTAAGTATATAAAAAATTTATCATGTGCCTTTTTTTCTTCCCCCTATCCTAGAGATAGTTACCATTAGACACAAATAAGCGTGTGTATACACATACATACACACACATATATGTATATAGATAGATAAAATTATCATATATATTTACATATATATTTCCATACATACCCCTATTATGAGTTTTTTCTGCAGACGCAGCTGGCATCTTCCTTCATGTCTTTTGTAGTTAATTTAAGTATTTATAATCTTCAAAATGACTGAGCCCCTCAGAGTTGTTCTTAAAACAATATTAGCCATTATTGTATACAATGTCATCTTGCTTGTGCTCATTTCACTGTTATTTCACATTATTTTGTGCAAGTCTATCCATGTTTTTCTAAAATCATCAAGCTCATCTTTTCTTAGAGCATAGACGTAGTCTCTCATAATCATATACCACAACCTGAATTTTCTCCTAAAGCATTAAGCCAGTGCTTGCAAGATATCAGTGATGATGAATGCTAATTGAATGTAAATCACTTAATGGAACTTCATTTTCCTTATTTGCAAAATGGGGTTAATAACATTTGCACTACCTGCCTCAGATGGTGGGAATAAGTAAAGCCTTCTATAAACTGTAATGCTGAGAAGTCACTTACCTTACCCATGTCTCAAGCAATTCCATAGGATTTAGCTAAGTCATAGACTGTCTGTGATAGGCCTCAATAGAATTAATTCCTCACACAGACAAAGTCATAGGCCTTTATGTATTCAGGTATGATGTGCTTATTAATACCAGGAAGGCAGGGTGGTATGGTGGTTAGATTACCAGGTCTGGACTAAGGAGACTTGGCTTCTTACATGATGTCCTCTTCTACTTCTGTGTTTGAATTACTTCCCCATGTTGAGCTTCAGAGTGAACTGGGTTTAAGATTTTGAGAAAGAGAGAGGGGGGGGGGGAGGGAGAGAGAAAGAGAGAGAGGAGAGAGAGAGAGAGAGAGAGAGAGAGAGAGAGAGGGAGGGAGAGGGAGAGGGAGAGGGAGAGAGGGAGAGGGAGAGAGGGAGAGGGAGAGAGAGGGAGAGGGAGAGAGGGAGAGGGAGAGAGAGAGAGAGAGGGAGAGGGAGAGGGAGAGAGAGGGAGAGGGAGAGAGAGGGAGAGGGAGAGGGAGAGGGAGAGATAGGGAGAGGGAGAGGGAGAGGGAGAGATAGGGAGAGGGAGAGGGAGAGGGAGAGAGAGAGAAGGAGGGAGGGAGAGAGATGGAAAGAAAGAAAGGAAGGAAGGAAGGAAGGAAGAAAGAAAGAAAGAAAGAAAGAAAGAAAGAAAGAAAGAAAGAAAGAAAGAAAGAAAGAAAGAAAGATCTACCCAGTAAACCCCAAGCTAATTAGGCAGTTTCTGGCCATCAAAATTTACCTTCCTTTGGAGAGGAGGAGGAGAGGAAGAGGGAGAAGGAGAGGACGAGCTGAGTTACCCAACTAGCTGGGTTCCCATTCAGGCAGCTTGGTCAATTGACAGGTTGTATTTGTCCTTTGTTTTCAAAGAGACCATGACATCAGGTAAATGATAACATGACTTGCAGTTGAATTTGATTTGAGTGAGGGAGGGCTGTGCAGGTCACCAGCCTCACTTCTCCTCAGAGCCATCTGGATACAGTGACCAGATATTCATCAGGATGACTGGAGATGGCCCAGGATGCAGTGGGAAACCCTTGCCCTTTTAGAATAAGGCATTTTCAGGTGCTCACTTAAAGTGAGGTAATGCCCATTGAGTGAATAGGCCTTCCCTCTTAAAGAAGTGAGTCAAGGGATGGTCCCTTTATTTTTTATATATCAATTTAATTATTTTCAGTTTTCAACATTTATTTCCACAAAATTTTGAATTTCAAATTTTCTCTTCATCTCCCCCCTAACCCCACCCCAGGAGAGCATGTATTCTCATTGCCCTTTCCTCTAATCTGCCCTCCTTTCTACCCCTCACCCCCACCCCCATCCCCTTCCCTTCTATTTTCCTGTAGGGTAAGATAGATTTCTATAGCCCATTGCTTATATATCTTATCTCCTAGTTGCGTGTAAAAACAGCCTCTAACATTCATTTTTAAAGCTTTCAGCTCCACACTCTCTCCCTTCCCCACCCATCCTAATTGAGAAGGCAAGCAATTCTATAAAGGTTATACATGTGTGGTCATGCAAAACATCTCCATAACAGTGATGTTCTGAAAGACTATATTTCCCTCTATCCTGTCCTTCCCTCCATTTATTCAATTCTCTCCTTTGAACTGTCCTACTACCAAAGTGTTTGCTTCCAATTACCCCTTCCCCCAACTCTGCCAACGCTTCTATTGTCCCCTTACCCCCTGGTTTCCTGTAGGGTAGGATAAACTTTTGTACCCAATCAAGTGTGTATGTTTTTCCCTCTTGAAGCCAAATCTGATGAAAGGAAGGCTCACATATTCACTTTCACCTTCCCCTTCTTCTTCTCCTCCCCTGTAAAAGCTTTTTCTTGCCTCTTCTATGTGAGATGATTTACTGCATTCTACCTCTCCCTTTCTCTTTCTCCTAGTACATTCTTCTCAACCCTTAATTTTCTCTTTTAGATATCATCCCTTCATATTCATCTCACCCTGTGTCCTCTGTCTCTGTCTCTCTGTGTCTCTGTGTCTCTGTCCCTGTCTCTCTGTTTTTGTCTCTCTCTCTTGATCTATCTATCTGTATATATGTATGTATATAGTATGTGTGTGTGTGTACACACACATATGCATACACATACACAAATACATATATATGTATACATACATATATGAGTGTTTGTGTATATATGTATGTGTGTATATGTATATATGTATATGTGTGTGTGTGTGTATATATATATAGATATATATAGATATATTCCCTCCAAGTATCCTAATACTGAGAAAAGTCTTATAAATTACAAATATCATCTTTCCATGTAGGAATGTAAACAGTTCAACTTTAATAAATCCCTTATGGTTTCTCCCTCATGTTTACCTTTTCATGCTTCTTTTGATTCTTGTATTTGAAAGTCAGATTTTCTGTTCAGTTCTGGTCCTTTCAAGAAGAATGCTTAGAAATCTTCTATTTCACTGAAATTCCACTTTTTCCCCTGAAGTATTATAATTATAATTATATTATATCATATAAGTTTTCCTTGATAATTTATTGAAAGATGATGTCTAGGCTCTTTTTTTTATCATGGCTTTCAGGTAGTTCAGTAATTTTTAAATTTTTCTCTCCTGAATCCATTTTCCAGGTCAGTTGTTTTTCCAATGAGACACTTCACATTTCCTCTATTTTTTTCATTCTTTTTGTTTTACTTTATCATTTCTTGATTTCTCATAAAGTCATTAGCTTTCATTTGCTCCATTCTAATTTTTAAAGAATTATTTTCTTCAGTGAGTTTTTGGACTTCTTTTGCCATTTGAGTTAGTCTAATTTTAAAGGTGTTATTTTCTTCAGCATTTTTGGAGGTTTCCTTTAGCAAGCAGTTGACTCATTTTTCATGATTTTCTTGCAACACTCTCATTTCTCTTCCCAATTTTTCCTCTACTTCTCTTACTTGATTTTCAAAATCTTTTTGGAGCTCTTCCATGACCTGAGACCAACTCATATATTCCTTAGGAGCTTTGGATGCAGGCACTTTGGCTTTATCTTCTTCTGGCTGTACATTTTGATCTTGCTTGTCACCAGTGATGTAACAAAATGCCTCTTCACCAAGAAAGTAAAAATCTATAGTCTTTTTCTTTTCCCACATTTGCTCACTTTCCTAGCCAATTACTTGACTTTTGAGCTTTGTTAAGTGGAGGGCTCCAGAAGCAGCCTCTGCTTCAGCAGTGGCTGCAGCTGTACTGGGGCTTGGGTTGACCATGCTCCCATCTCAGCCAGAAGAGATACCTTTACCACTGACCTTTGAAGCTGTTTTTAGCATTTGTGGGTTGAGAAATCTGGAATTCAAAGCTGCCACCAGTAATTCAGTTCCAGAAGGCCTATTCCCACTCAGTCCTTGCCAATCTGGCCCAACCTGGTCTATTGACCTTTCCTGTTGACCTTCCAGATGGTCTTGGGCTGGAAATTTGCTTCCATCTGTCATTTTGTGGCTTCTGCTGCTCTAGAATTTGTTTAGAGTCAGTTTTACAGGTTTTTTGAGAGGTTTGTGGGGAGAGCTGTAGCAGGTCCCTGCTTCTACTCTGCTATCTTAGCTTGGCCCCCTGGGATGGTCCCTTTAATTAGAAGGGGAAAAAAAATCAAGTTGTAAGAGGAAGACCCTCAGAGTTGCTGTTCCAAATCTAGTTACCACTGACATTCACTCTAAGCCAGGAGGGCCCAACATGCAGCCATTAAGTGGAGCATAGGCAGGGACCTGTTATTGAGATTCAGAGTGAACTGGGTTTAAGCCCTGCCCAAGCTGGCTGTATTTTGGGCCCTCCTGGCTTTGAGTGAATTTAGAGTGAATATCAAGTGCTAACTGTTTATCTTTGGAACAGCAACCCTGAGGGCCTTCCCCTCCCAGCTTAATTTTTTTTTTCTAATTAAATGGGCTATCCGCTGACTCACTTCTTAAAGAGGCCTATTCATTGAATGGGTATTACCTCACTTTAAGTGAGTACCTGAAAAGATCTTTGCCTAAAAGGGCAAAGGTCCCCCAATGCATCCTGGGCCATTTCCAGTCATCCTGATGAATATCTGGTCACTGGATCCAGATGGCTCTGGAGGAGAAAGTGAGGCTGCTGACCTTGCACAGCCCTCCCTCACTCAAATCAAAGTCAACTGCTAGTTAAGTCATCAGCTCCCAGATGTCATGATCCTCTTTGAAAAGGAAGGACAAACACAAGTTTCCCATGATTAACTTATCTCCAGCTGTCCAATCAGGGTGTTGGATCAGATGATTTCTGAGGTACCTTCTGGCTACACACTCTTAGATTTTATTAAATACCTATAACTGTGCAAATCAAAACATATTTGCCAACAATGTGAAACTTAACTTTTCCACTTTAAAAATCTGTAGGCATGATAGAAATATTATTGCAAATGGCACTAAAAGGCACTTGAATTTGTTTATTCCTCAAGGTTGATAGGTACTTTGATTCTGTTAGCCACAGGACACAAATTATTTTGTTTTCAATAATAACAATAATAATGCTTTACATTTAAATATTACTTTATTTGCTTGGTTTTCCTAACAACCCTGAGGGATAGAAATTTATTGTTATTCTTGTTTTTGTTTTGTTCCAGACCTTTTATCTCATTGATGAAATCCTAGAAGTAAGGAAATTCCCCTACCAATAAAGATGTTAGTCAATGAACATTTATTAAGCACCTACTATACCAGGCAGCTAGGTGGTGCAGTGGATAAGAGCACCAATGCAGGAGTTAGGAGGACCTGAGTTCAAATCTCACCTCAGACACTAGACACTCACTAGCTGTAGCTGTGTGACCTTGGGTTGGTCACTTAATCCCAGTTGCCTCATCCTGGGTCATCTCCAGTCATCCTGATGAATATCTGGTCATTGTATTCAAATGGCTCTGGAGAAGTGAGGTTGGTGACCTGCACAGCCCTCCCTCACTCAAAACAAAGTCAAGTGCAAGTCATGTCATTGTTTCTCTGATGGCGTGGTCTTCTTCGGCAACAAAGGAGGAACACACACACTATGTGCCAGGATGCTGTGCTAAACACTGGGGATACAAAAAAAGGAGAAAGAAAGTTCCTCCTCTCAAGGAGATCCAATCTAATGAGGGGCTGGGGATGGAGGGATAACATGAAACAGTTAAGTCCAACAAGCCATATGCAGAAGAAATTGGAGATAGTCAACAAAAGGAATGAATTAGAATTAAGGGGATTAAGAAAGGCTTCCTTGTAGAAAGTGAGATTTTAACTGGTACTTGAAGGAAGCCATGGAAGCCAGGAGGTGGTGCTGAGGATGATTTTCTAGGCATAAGGGACAGTCCATGAAAAAAACAGTAACTGGGAGGTGGAGTGTCTTGTACTTTTGTAAGGAGGCCAATATCATCGGGTTCCAGAATATGTGATGGAGATTAAAACTATAAGAAGACTAGAAGAAGAAATGGGAGTGGGGGGGAGAGAGATACATTAGGAAAGGCTATTCAGTATTTAATCCTGGAGATTCTATGGAATTACTAGAGTGTCTGACAGGTGGGTGGATGAGTGGATGAGGGGGTGATGTGGTTGGACCTAAGCTTGAGGAAGATACAGCATGGAGGATGGACTGGAGTGAGGAGAGACTTGTGGCAGGAAGACCTACAGAGTTGTGTGCTGCACTGAAAGGTCAGCAAACTTGTGCCTTCTAGTCACATGGCTAATACGTGTCAGAAGAGGGACTTGAACCCATTTGTCTTGTCTCTGAGATTGGCCTCTCTCCTCTATGCCATGCTGTAGCCCTATTTTATTTTTATTATCCTTATTTTTTGGAATAGAAAACTCAGACTTAGAGAAGTTGACAGGTTTGCCCAACATCACACAAACAGTAAGTGTCAAGAACTAAGACAAGAACTAGGTCTCCCCATTATCTAGAGTTCATTATGCGTCATAGCACAGCATCTCAAGTAGCCATCATTCATTTGCCACGGGATCATCAGATCATAGATTTAAAACTGAGAGCGATCTTTTATTCCAATATCCTTGATTTTATATATCAAGAAATGGAGTCACAGAGAGGTTAAGTGAATTGAGGTCACAGGTATAGTAAGCAGCAGAGTAGAAATTCACCCTAAGTCCTTTTATTTCAATTAATCAGTAAACATTTATTAAGTACCTCTACCAGGCATTATGCTAAGCCCTGGGGATACAAAGAGGCAAAAGGCAGTTTCTGCCCTCAAGAAGCTTACTATCTAAAAGTTTTGAAATGGAGTACTCTTTCCATTATATCAACAGCTGAATATATATCTTTCTAAATGGACTTTCCTGAACTTTAACGAACTCTTTTTAAATACTACTTTCTGAATGTTTCATAGTTCATTCTTATAAACTAAGTTACTGAACATTAAAAGTATACAAAGTTTTTATGAAAACTCTAAATTTTAGAATTTTTATTCTAAGTTCTTACATTAGAAGACCCAGAGAATTCTTCAACCTTTAAAAAGAGATTGATTAAATCTGTTTAGATTAAGGTAGCCAAACTTGATGTAGTGGCATCTTTATTTTTTCTGGTAGCAAAGTATATTAACATTCAATTTTCTCAAAGAGCAGTGAAAAGATTGAGTAGAAATAAAGCAAAAATAATACATGAAATCATTATATTTTTCTCCTTTATGCCCTATTCTAGTTAACAACTTATTGGCTGTTCCTTGCATATATAACATTCCATCACCCACTTCTATGACTTTGAAAAAGTGGTCCTCCTCTCTGGATTTCATTTACTCCATACCTCTGTCTCCCAGAGCCCTTACCTTCCTACAAAGAACCCCACATTTTATATGTTACCTGTCCTGATCCCCTTTAATTCTCTAGTTATTAGCACTTTCTTCCTCTTGAAATCATTTGTATTATTTACATATAAAGGTGTTTATGCATATTATATGCCCTCAGTACAATGCACACTAGAGGACAGTACTCCCTCATCCCATTCACCTCCTCAAAGCTATCATGGTCTTTTGCAGATGCTTCATATATTGTTGTTGAATTGAGTAAGTAATTAAGGCCTCCCAAGAGGGTCAGCAATGGAGGAGGGAGAAGAATCTTATGGGTGACATGTTTTGTCTAACAGGCCCCCTTCCTAATCCTATAGGGATGCCAAGAGTGTTTTGCCAATGCTTTACTGTCGACTTGATTATGATCTTTAAAGGCTCTGGGAAAAACCATGGCAGTCTTATAGTTTGTTTCTGCAGCTATTCCAACAAATCTTAGTTTACACTTTTTATTATATTTTTCAACAATTGCTTCAGAAGATAAAAGATCAGGCATATTGATAGATAATAACGACATCTAAAATATATAAGGAACTGTTTAAAAGTCACCATGTTAACTTCCAGTCTACAATGGATTAATGATCAAAGAATGTGAACGGATAATTTCCAAAAGAAGAAATACAGATCATTAAAATAACTGAAAAATGTTAACTGACTAATAATTAAACAGTTGTGCATTAAAACAAGTTTGAGATGTCACCTTACATCCATCATAATTGTAAAAATAATTAAAACTCAACGTTTTTGAGTTTGTGCAGAAACAGGAACATTCCTTCTCTCATACATTTGTGATGGAACTGCAAACAGTGAAGTAAAAAGAATAATTATAGCTTTTGATTCAGTCATTTCATATTTGTAATATGCCCTAAACATATATTTTAAAGCAATAAAAAAGAGAGACACTTAGTCTAAAGTTTTTATCACAGCATTAAATGTAACTACAAAAAAATGAAGCAACCTAAATGCCCAATGTTAAGGTAACAGTTAAATAAAATCCATTACACTTATGTAATGAAATACAACAGGCAGCTGGGTGATGCATTGGATGCTAGAGTATAGGTGCTGGAGGCAGAACGACTCTTCTTCATGAGTTCCAATCCAGCCTCAAATACTTAGTAGTTGTGTGACCCCGAGCAAGTCACTTCACCCTGTTTGCCTCAGTTTCCTCATCTATAACATGAGTTGGAGAAGGAAATGGCAAACCGCTCCAGTATTTTTGCCAAGAAAACCCCACATGGGGTCACAAAGAGTCAAACATGACTGAAAATGACTGAATAACAACAATAAAATATCACTGCTTATTAGAAAGTAACACTGGGAGCCAAATACTGAAATCCTTGAATAAGGAAAAAGAATGATCCAGAGACTGGTAAATACTACTAAGAACACATTAGTTTTGTTTACTGATGGAAGTAGGGTATGGCAGTGAGATTTAATCGAACTGAACATGATAATGAGAAGCAAGGAGGAAAGCTGATCCTCTGCCAGTCCAGCGTATGCAAAAGCGTGAGAGAATGTGTATCCAGGCCTGGAAGGTTTGTCCAGAGATACAATGTCTTTTCTTGGGAGTGAGATTTTCATATTTGGAAGAAGATAGAAGGAGTAGGAGAGGAAGAGATTTATTTAAAAGTAGCAGTTTGTTAACAGTAGCGTAGGTATTTCAGAGGGTAGAGCAAATTGAGGGTTGGGGTAGTACTCAAGTGAACCTTGCAAACTTTAAAGAAGTCTATTTATTGTCAGTTACAATTACTGTTAATAATAAGATCCTTGAGGATAGATATTGCCATTTATTTTGTCACTTACGCTAAAATGCCTTGCATATGGCAAGTGGTTCATGAATCCATATTCAACTGAACTGGCTTGGTGTTATTTGGTCTTTGTGTTAGGCTATTCATTATACCTATCTCTTTCCTTATGTACGTAGTTCCAGACTTTTGTGTGTATTCCATTTTCTTTCATATGAATCATGATATGCCATATATTCACCCAAAAACTAGTAAGCATCTATTATGAACCTTATCTCCCAAAAAGTTTGACACGGTCTGATATTAGAGTGAATATTCACAAAGTTCTCAGCATCACCTTAAAGACGACAGGTCTTGGCTGGTAAGAGTGTCCTCTTTCTGGCTGTCTTTGCGACATTGTCAATAACATTTCAAATAGATTTGTTCCCTAGGATATCGACATTGAGATGTCTAACATGCTCTGTTTAACATTTTAGAGTGTATATATTTTCATCTAACATCTGTCCTTGTTCAGCCAACTAAAAGCTTATACATTTGTTGACGTTTCTTTTGTCAACTTAATAAATAAATAAATTTATTTAACTGTCTTCATTAAAATCTCTGCAGTCAGAAGTATATAAAAAATTCCAATATCTGTTGCTGGAGACAGATAAATACAGGCTTAATTTATCACTTTGCCAGACTCAATAAATGCCATTTAGCTGTGCTAACCAATCCATAATAAACATGATAATCAATTATTTAAAGAAATTATAAGGTTGAAAACAGACATGCCTATAACAATTTACTTGTTCTTGATGAATGGTTATGTATGAATAGATTATGTATGTCATAGGTTAGTACAACTTCATGAGTTTGGAACTTGGAAATTAAGCAATTAATTTAAAGTTGAAAAGAATGACTATCCCAAAATGGGTGCTTAATTTTTTTTAGGTAACTAAAGCATCGCGTGGTTGAGGCCTTGGTCATTCCTGAAAGACCTAGTGCTATTGGCACTGAAAGTTTTTGACTATTTCCTCAAAGAAGGTCAGGCATATTTATTCAGTGCGAGAATACTAGGTGAGGCTTTTGGGTGTGAGAGGATAAGAACTTTTCAACAGGGTATAGGTTTTCCTGTTACAGGATTTCTCTAGGTCTTTATCTTTAACGTCTCTGATCCCCAGCATTGTCTACAAAAATGGGTCCAGAGAGAAGAGGGTGGATGGAAGAGATTAATAATATGTAATCCTCTATACAAAAAGATGATGCTAGAATACTGTTTAACCAACAAAAAGGGCAGCGCCAACTGACCCATAAAATCCAGATCTCATGGAAGGTAAAATGAGTACTTCATTCATTTCAGACACACTGGCATTCTTTTCTCATCTGGACTGCTTAACCCTGATTGTCTGTGATCTGCCTATCCTGTTTCTCCAACCCCTAATGAGTGACTGTACCTAGTACCAGTCACCAATCCAATTCTCTGTGCCCTTTCTGTTCTCCTCCCCCATCACAGTGATTAGATCTCCCAGTTCTGCAATCCATATTGTGTGGCCCAAAAGTCACTTTTGCTCTAGTTCCAAATTTTATTTGTCCTGATTTCTCCTGCTGCCACCAGGTCTTTTCCAGAAATATATCTCTTAGATGCCTCTTCAAAGGAAAGGCAACCAGATTTAGTGGAAAAAGTAAGTAAGCTTTAAGTCAGAAAACCTGGCCTCAGATCCCACCTCTTGTATTTATGGACCACTTGATCTTTAATAAGTTGCTTTACCTCCTTTAGCTTCAACTTCCTTATTTATATAGAATGAGAGAGTTGGGTTAGATGACTTCCATAGTCACTTTCACCTCTTAAAACACCATGATTGTATAATTTCAAGTTGGCTGCCATCTTACTTTCCAGGGCTGTGTCTCCCAGTTACTTTTCTATGAGAGGGACTGGCAACTGGCAACCATGTTGTCCCAGTGGACAAGTGGGCATGAGTAATAGAGTTGAGACAGGTTAAGGCAATGAGTATTTGTTAAGTACTTTTTATGCTCCAGGCACTGTGCTAAGCACTACGGATACAAATGCAGTATGAGAAAAAAGAAAACCAATCTCTGCCATTAAGGGGCTTATATTCTTCTCCATCTTCTTCTCCTCCTCTTTCTTCCAATATATTTTTTTAAAATAAGGTTTTTTTGGTGTATTTTGTTTTTTAATATCACCAAAGTAATTTAATTAAGAACAATTAATAATTAAATAATAATTTGATATTGAAGTGTCCTTTCCCTTCCCCCTTCTCAGAGAATCATCCCATATAACAAATAATAATTTAAAAACCAAAAGAAAAAAGAGAAAAAAATTAATATAATTCTGTGAGTCAATAAATATTTATTAAGCACAAATTATATACCAGGCATTGTGTTAAGTGCTAAGGATACAAAGAAAGGCTAGTTCATGCCTGCCCACAAGGAGCTCACCATCTATTGAGGGAGGCAACATGCAAATAGTTGTGTATAAACAAACTATGTAAAGGAAAAATCAGAAATAATAGTCTGAGGGAAGGCACTAGAAAAGAGGACTTAGGAAAGGCTTCCTATAGGAAGCAGGGATTTAGCTGAGACTTGAAAGAAGCCAGGGAATCCACGGAGGCAATAATGAGGAAGGAGATAATTCTGTTCATGAGGGACAGCCCCTGGAAGCTCAGGGAGTCAGGAGACAGAATGAATGTATTGATGTATATATGTGTACATATACCTATTACATGACCAAAAGCAGAGAGAGAAAAGTGGAAGGGGGAGAGAGAGAGAGATACAGAGAAACAGAGACACAGAGAGACAGAGAGACAGAGACAGAGAGAGAGGGAGAGAGAGAGAGAGGAGGGAGAGAAGTAAGCTTTAGGTAAGAAAGCCTGGGTTCAGATCTCAGCCGTTCCATTTACTGATTATCTTTACTAAGTGGCTTCATTTCCCTTAGCTTCAACTAAGGAATCTTCAACATATACTTGTATGTATTGTGGCTTATGGTCACATATACACAGACATGCATATATCTATGTATATGTATAGATATATGGATACAGTCATGATATGTATGGGTACATATGTATGTGTGTTTATTTATGCATATGCATGTTTATATAAGTAAAAGCCATTCCACCAATAGATGATATATAAAAATACCTATTATGTGTAAATATATTACATATAAATTGTAATCTATATGTTTATATGTGTATATGTATGTATGTATATTTTGGTTGCCAAAGTCTTTTCAGAGAAATTTGATCGAGGTGCTTACATTCTAAAGGGGGAAGACAACTCACAAAAGGCAACTAAAAAGGTTGAGGAAGGCGGTACCCACAAAGACCATGGTGATGCTATCCAGAGAAGAAGGACTGCTGGAAAGGTGGAGGCAGGAGGAGGGATGAGAGAGAATTGTGCCCACAGAGGGGCAGGAGGAGTGGAAAATGGTGTTAAACTCCAGAAGCACAGCCATTAGGTGATGAAAGGTTGCCTGGCCTAGGCCTGTTCCCAAAACGGAAGTTCTGGAGAATTCACCAGTGAATGAAGGGGGGGGGTCTAGCATGGAGGCAGGTTCCACTGTGACAGGTGGCAGGTACGGTTAGATGGTATAGGGTAAGGAGGCCCTAGTTGCTAGTGGTTCTAGGGTCAGACTGCTGCTGAGGCTGTGGGTTCAAGTCTGGAAAGGCTGAAGCACTTCCAGGAGGTGACTATGAAACAGAACACAACATAAGCTCTTCTGGTCAGTAACTCAGCGTGCTTGAGCTTTTCACGTGCTGCATTTTGCAGTCTGAAACATAGAAGGAACAATAATTAAAAGCTTTATGAAAAAAATAGTAAAGTGGTTGCCAAATGCCATAGATATGTTTAGTGCATGAGGTAATTACCATTGTAGCAAATGGTGTTTTTTAATTTAATTGCAACCCTTTTCATATAAACTTCTTATCGGATGTGTTCATATATACACCTGCTTTGTGACTAGATTGAAACTATTCTATCTTCATATAAGAAACTAACTTATTTAAGTTGGTTTGCAGTGTTTTTGTAGGTGAATTTTCCTGGTTGGGCAAGAATAGTAGATTAGTCAGAGAAGTTTAATTGTTTTCCATCAGTAATCTAGTTCTAGACAGATTTTTACTTTTTACTAAAATGTTCTTTTTTCCATTATGGATGGTTTGGCATTGCAGGTAGAGTACTGGACTTGGAATTGGGAAAACCTGTGTTTAGATGCCACCTCTGATACCTACTAGCAGTGTGATCCTAGACAGATCACTTAACCTCTCGGAGACTCAGTTTCCTTACCTGTCAAATGAGGGTAACAGTACTTATACTGCCTACCTCACAGGGTTGTTTCCAGACGGTAATCAGATAATGAATGTAAAACATGTAGACTTGAAAGTGCTATATAAATGTCAGTTAATACTCTTAAACAAAAGAAGCAGAGAATTTAAACAAATTACCTAGCTACTGATGCTTCAGGCTCACGTTTTCGCATTCATTATTCACTTTGCTTTTCCCAGGCCATATAGCCTGTATAGAAGAAGAAAATTCCACAATGTCTATCTATTCCTGCATTTCCCAGATTAAGCTAACACCAGCAATTTTCAAAAGCAGTGTTACCTTTTCATCTATATGGACAATCATTAAGGTTTCTTTTGCAAAGAGATCTCAAATGCACACCTAGTTCTGGGCTTCCCAAAAGCAGCTCAAAGGAACAGCTCTCAGGGGCAGTGCCACCTTTCCATGGCAGGAACAAACACCAAAGTTGGAGTTGGCACTTAAGCTAGTGTCTTTACTAGAGCAAGAAATACCATGAACATTTCTGTGCTGAAGTGTGTGTGGTTAAATATGCCTGAATGGCAAAGGCCAGACTGAATGGAGGGTAGTGTTGCTCACACAGTGAACTCCTGAAAGGTGAGCCTCATCCCCCTGAATGCCATGCACTGAGAGGACAAAGCCACACCTGTCTCCTTGTAAGCTAGAACTTGCCTAGTGAACTCAGGCTGCAAAAAATGCAGCCAGCTTGGATTGCACCAATTGATAGATGGAGAAAATGGTTGGAGAAGACAATGGGAAATCTGCCAGGGCACACCTGTCTTTTCCATGCTTGATATAATTTAGTTTACTTACAAACACATTTAATAAGCTTTATTATGAAAGAAAAAGAAAAAAAAAACCCTGAAAGGGCAAGATCACTTTGTAGTCATAGGAAGAGATAAGATTACCCTGCAGTACCTTAGAAGCGCTTGAGCTATAACAGTGGGAAGTAGTTTTCCGATTTCTTTCACCCTTCCTGCTGTTCAGCAGTTTGTACCTCTGTTTCCTTGATGTAATACACTGAGAAAAACAAACCCAGGCAACCAAAGGGAGTCACAGACTTACTGACCAGCATTTTCCAGCAAAAATATCACAAATCCTCAAGTGTTTTCCTGCTGTCTTTACAGGTTAAAGGGTGAGGACTTTTATTTCCTAGTAGGTGGTACTGGAGAAAAGCAGGCAGTAGGGAACCCCGAGAATTCAAATGAAAACAGAAGATTCTGTGCCCAAATTAAGAGAGTTACCCAGCATGGTTGCAATGGGAAAACAGTGTTGTATTTATCAAATGACGCTTTCATCTATGCAGGGAGTGTGCCCTTTCTACCCTTTTTCAGTTCTCCAGAGTGCCATGTTGGTTTTTTGCTAGCCTCATGACTACTTTGTGCCTTAGTATTACCATGCTCTGAAGCTGTCCATGCCCCATTTCAGGTTTGTTTGTTCCTACAGTCTCACCTTACAGTTATCCTTGACATCATTTTTTTTTCTTTTCTGTTCCTTTCTATTCAACTTTACTATATAGAGGCTTGAAGAAAGCCAAACTTTATAGGACCTGAGTTCTAATCCTGCCTCTTACCACTTGTATGACTTTGGTAATGTTATTTTTCCTTTGAGGGCTTAAATTTCCTCATCTGTACCATGTGGAGGTTGAATTAGATGGGCTCTAAGATTGTTTCCAGGTCCTGTGATCCTACGTGATGTTTTCGGATTAGGTGTCTCAGTGTTATTTGAGTATCTGTCTTCCTCTTCTTTGGTTTTTTAGTCCTAAGCAGCAATTACTAAAAGTTCTTAATGGCAGTTATTTTTAATTCTTCTCTGTCCTAATGATCCTTAGGTCTGAAATCTTTTGGATGATTCGAGAATTGTTGCTCTAAAATTAATAGCAATAACTCATATTCCTATAGCGTGTTTACAATGTTGGCTCAAGTGGAAATTAAAAACACCACCTACTTTTCATCATGGGAAAATGGTTTCTTTGTTTCTGACTCTCTGACAAGAGCCAAAGAAAATGCACATATCTGTTTTAGTGCCAGTTTTTGACCTTTGATTCCCTTTATTTAAGTTAGACCTAGGCTTTGCTAGCCCCCCTCAGCCCCAAGGCTTGTCCTTAATTAAAACAAAACAAAGCTTTTTTTTTTTTTAATTACCTGATTTGGACTGCAGCTAGAGAGAGTTAGTATGGAGAAAACATTTCAGAATTATATTAGAGCTGGCCTACAAGGAAACTAAAAATACCTGCTTGTCTCAGCGGTCTTGGCCCAAGGCCGTTCATTTTACTATAGCATTCAGGCTGTTTGAACAGTTGGAGCTTGACTTTCTTCTGTCTAAACTAGAATTCTCTGATGACTCCTGTTATTGGTGAGTCTCCAGCCCTATTCAGTGAAGATGGTGTTTAGAGCTGTGGTAAATAGCCAAGAGAAATACAGACCCCGTATATATACACACAGGACTCCATATAGCAGCTAGGTCATGTAGATCAGTCAAGAGAGAGAAGAAACGCTTTCTTCAGTAAACCTCATACAGCAAGTGTAAAACATGGAACCAACTAAAGGAGGCTGTTAAAATCAGCCTAAGATGAACATTTGAATTGCAAAGAGAAACTTTCAGACATAGCTAGAGTTGCTAAACATAACTTTGAAGTTTTTCCAGAATTGAAGGGGGGGTTGGGGGGAATGACTTGAGACCAGTGAAGGAGAAAATTAGAAAATTACAAGACAGAAAGGGAGATGAAGTTACAGAAACTGTTAAGATAGCTGAATATTATATTATTATTCTTTAAATGTATTTACAAGAGAGAACATTAAAAGTATGCTGCCTGACGCTGCCTGAATGGTTTTAAGATTGAAGGAAAGTAATAGGTCAGGATGAAGAAACACCCACAGTTGAGTATCCTCCAGCAGCAGTTCTCAAAGTGTGGTCTGGGGGCCCCTGGGAGCCCCTGAGACCGTTTTATGGCATTCCCAAGCTCAGAACTACTTTCATAATGATACCTAAGACGTTTTTGTTTCCAATATGGTAAGCATCAATAGATATAATCTGCAGAGGCAAAAACTCTTGGGAAAAGGGGGTGGGAGTGGTCCTTGAAAACTTATAAGAGTAATAAGAGGATCCTGAGACCCAAAAGTTTGAGAAGCACGGTCCTAGAGAATTAAAGAAGACAAAGGCAGGAACGAGAAAGCCAGTGAAGATCTTCATGATGGATTTGATAAATCTGAGTGAAACACTTGGAGGATGAAAATAAGCAAGCATGGTACCAAATGTTCTAAAACAGGGCACAATGCCTGCAGCCAGCATGAGCTACTGAGTAACAAAAAGCGAAATCACTGTTTGATTTAGAAGAGTATTCTCTTTTAAAAGACCTTCTCGTATGGTGGCCTGAATTGAAGAAAGGGAAGAAGACCCTAAGATTTATCTTTCAAGTATCTAGTTTTATAGTTTGTTAGATTGGCAGGGATAATATTTGCTGGCACAACATACACAACAGAGGGAATTTCCCCCATGAGGAAATCCAGGGCCCTAAATGTTCTAACGATTCATGATGCTAACAGGATTGAAGCCAGATTTCAAGCATAGGAAAATATACGTTTTGTATATCACTGAACTCTGGTATCCTATTTGTGTGTATATATGTGCAGCAGATACACACACACACACACACACACACACACACTTACAAAACAGTTCAGGAATATTCTTGAAATAGTCATGGCAGTATATTCCTCTCTTGCAAAAATTGCTGATAACAATGTAAAATGGACTTTTTGCAAAGATTTGTTGATGTATCCAGAGCACCAGAAAATTTACTCTATAGAAAATTTGATGATTTTTGAATTGATATTTTATATAAAATGGCAGATATAGTTCTCTGGAAACTATGGAAATATATTTTACATGATGCACATGTGTGGCCTATAATAAATTGCTTAGTCTTAGAGAGGGGGGAAGAAAGGGAGGAAAAGAATTGGAAACTCAAATTTTTTTCAAATTGTTAAAAATAGTTTTTTTACATGTAATTAGAAAAAATATTTTTTAAATTAAGAAAGTTACAGAAATAGGAAGAACTGGGTTATCTAAAACCCACAAGGGATGGAGCCGTCTGAGTAAGTTTTTTAAAAAATGCCGTTCTACACTGTGAAATAGTACTTCATGATCAGAGGTAGGGGTGTGCTGGTAAATGTTTCACTACTGGCTTTGGGGCTTTCATGCACGCGTGACACACTTTAAATTTAATCTGCCTTATTAATATTTTCTTAATCATTTTCTTAAGTTTAGACAATCAACAAAACATTAAATCACTTTCTAATTTGGAGCATTTGCCATTCCCACACTGTAAATGCTCACACTGAAAATTTAACAATTGGTTCTCATAAGCCAGTTTGAGCTGGCTTCAATACACCCCTGATCAGAAGGTAAATAAAAATAAAATTAAAATCGAGACAAAACGAAAACTGAAACAAAATGAGAACTGGCATTAAACCACCACTTTCCTCTTTCTACGTAGAAAATGATGTCTTCACCTGCTATTAATGATACTGAGATAAATCATAGATGATTCTAGAAATAATTGTTCTAGCTCTATTGACGGAAAAGAAGTACTAAAAAAAGGGCAAAGCTTCATTGAATCTCATAGCCTTTACTCATTCTAAAACATTTCTTTGAACTAGTCATTAAAGTATTTTTAGAATGGTCGTTACTTGACCCCAGTGAATTTCTCTTTGGCAAAATAATAGCAGTTCATCTTAATTGTCTGTGTTTCATAACATAAAATAACAAACGTGTTGCGCTGCCACCCAGAAAAGTGGTTGTCTTTGTATATGGTCAGATTTTAAATGAGCCAGACAGACATCAGTTGATAGATAAAGAAAGAGTTTCTTAATCTTAACCACATTAAAATGCAGTGAGCCCCCATCTGTGCATGGCACTAAGCTGGGCATCGTAAACTCCTGAGCAAAGGAGGAGTTGCTAAGTAATAAAGAAAATAACCACAGAGAATCAACAGTTTTGCAAACACTTTCAGGCATCTTTATGAATTTGCCATTTTCATTCCCCACCAACTTTTACTAATATAAAAGTCACACCATGGCAGGAATTTCACATCAGTTATTCATGCGCCGTTAATGTGATGCTCAAGTTGAACAGACTCTGGGCTTCACTTTTGGAGTTGTCAGTGTTCTCAAAGCGAAGCCAGAGTACTTTCATCTCTGACTTCTATAAAATGATGTGAAATGTCAGTACAAGTTGTAAGCAAAAAAGAAAAAATATATAAATAAAAACCCCTTCCCAAGCCTTGTGGCTGGCAGGTTTTATTGGTACTGACAAACCCATCAAGACACAGGTAGCTTGCGTTCCGCTCTGACTGGGTGATAGCATCGTCTTTGAGGTTGTTCTGGTGAGATGTCCATTTTGCTATGAAGATACTTCAGAAGAAGTTTGGGTGGGTTGTAATGCATCCGCTGAGTCATATCTAATTGTCCTATTTGCTTCTGTGATAGTCGAAGTCAAACTGTGCTTTGATGGAAGAGCTCAGGTATACTAAAATTGTGGACTTTCAATATCAGATATCAACATGCGAAAACCAGGGCGGAATTTTCCCTTAGAAATCAAGAATAGGAACTTTTTGATGACCTTTTTTTCTAAGTAAACTTGAATCAATCACATGTTAGTGTTAACACCTTCAAGTAGATAGGTGAGCCAAGTCACAGAACATAAAAGCAATTCAAACCTTTGTTCAGAATGCAAACCAATTTTTCTTTTTTTCCTCACTGCCATGTACCCCATCTCTTTCACACTAGGACATAGGGCCAACATTGGAATAAATTATTCTCTTGGCATTTTTGACCCAGCTAGAATCATGGAACATTTGGTAGATTGTTTAGAGGAAAAAAAAAATCCAAATACACAGACATGTACACACACATGCCTGTCATTTTGGTGTTTGGTTGAAACTAGTCAAAAAGAAAGCAACAGAAGGAATCATTTCATTTCTCTTTCTAGCTTAGAGCTCAGTGATTACTCTGAAAGTAAGAGAAGTCATTCTACCCTATGTTTGTATCTATAGGACCTGATTCATTCTCTCTATCACTTTGTGTTTTAGGTAATAACAAGTAACGTAGTGTGAGAGACATAACGGTGCTAAGGCTCTCACTGGTTGTTCCCTAGCTCTGTGTATTTTAAGAAACTCCTCAAACAAAGAAAAACCTCTTTGAAAAAGAACATTATCTCAGTCCCCAAGGCCAACTTGTAAAGGCTACTCCTACTACTGGAAATCATTGTGCATCATTCAGGATCCCTTTGCATGGTCACCTTTTCCTCTGTGAAATGAGTTATGCAGTGCATGAAGCCTCAGTGGGACCAACCAGAACTTATGGAACTTATAACAGGTGGTTGTGCCATCTGGTCCTTCAAATCCAGACAAAACAACCAGCCCAGAACACCGGGTTCTAAAAAATCCAACTATGCAGTATGAAACCAAAAAATTCAGAAGGAATCTGGATACAGTGGGCTGACCTCAAGAACATCACGTTACCTCTCCGGGTCCCTGTTTCCTCATCTATCAAATGAAGACACTACATGAAATTCTTTCTAAGGGCTTTTCAAGTTGTAAATTTTATGAAGTCTCTGGCTATAACATCCTATATCTCCTTCAAGTATTTGCTGGAGAAATATTAGCAATTTGCCGATGAGAATTCTATGTGATTTTTTTTTTTGGCTCACTCCAAATAAGTACATTGTTCAATCATCCCCTAATCAGAGAAATACGCACCGTCCTGATCTGTGTTTCTTCATTCCTTTATTTGCTATTGTGTGAGTAACGTCATCATTTAGTGGGGCTACAGTGAAACAGTGTCTACAGCGTCACTTCTCATCATGCTCACCATTCATGTTTTCAGCTGAAGAGTTCTAGTGTCATGCCATTGACCACAGTGACATGTCCTTTTCCAGGCAGGAAATTCATGTACTTTGTAACTCAAACTGTCCATTTCCAAGTAGCCTCCTTTTAAATAAGTCTTGGCCTTCCTGTTGAGGAAGATACCATTTCATTTGGAGACTGCTCATTAGTACCAGTTAACATTTGCTGATCCGCCACAGTGTGCTGAACAGTACTAAACTCAATAAATATATGGCTCTTGTCCCTAAAACATTTGGCCTCTCTCTCTCCCCTTTCAGCCCCCTTTTTTGGACCTCTTTCATTGACCAAAGGGAGCATTTTTGATACAGATCCCCAAAGCTGTCTTCTTTAGAGCAAGATAAGATTCTTCTGGGTTGATTTTGATGAGGGTACATTCATTTTTGTTTCAAATTCATTTCCTGGTGGTGCAATAGCTGAAATTCATTTAATCATGGGCAGAACAGGGAAACATCAGGAGGGGAAGGTTAGGTGAAAAATGGGTTAATGCTGTGAAGGCCTGGGTGCAAATGTGTGTTAAGTTAAAAATGAATTGAAATTAGAGAGGAAAAAAAAGATGAAAAGGACCATGAAATAATTAATTGTTCTGTAGGAGATGGCCTTTCTGTATGGGCAGAATTTTTTTCTTCACTTCTTTCTGAAGAGACAGTCAAATACAGAATCTCATCTCTTAATTAGAAAGAAAAATACTCATCAAACACATCTCATCACTGGAGAGCTAATGATCCACAGCTGCTAGTCTGAAAGGGCAGGCTTTTTTCCTGAACAGTAGGAAGTGTTAATCATTCTGGATGAGATTTCTTTTTAAAATATACTGTAGTTTGCAAAAGAATAGGATATTCAATATTCCAACTTAAATGATTTTTTTTTGAAGTGTGCTACATGAGGGATACTGTCATGTGTCTCACTGAATGATCATTTAATGCAGGCATCTTTCACTGCACTTCAATGAGAGTATCAATTGATGGGATGATGTAAATGGCCCAGTCGTGCTTGTGAGTCTTAAAACCCAAGGTTCAGAGAATAAAAATCTTGCATGTATTATACCTCGTAAGATGTGGTGATGATATGAAATCTTAATATTTTGAAACACTCACTCTTCTTGAAATAATTTGCCTTGCTTAAATATCGGTGGAGATCTCATTCGCTTAAATTCAGAGAACAGATTTTTATTTCATTTTCATTTATATAAATGAAGGAAAAAAAGAGTCTTTTTTAAAGATGTAATTGTCTCATTCATTTCCTAAACTTTATCCTATAGCCACCTCTCTAGCCTTTGCTGTTTCCAAATATTTTGGATAGAAGGAAACCCTCAATCATGAGAACAGATTAAATGAAACCACAGAAAGAGGGACAGAATGGATAAATGAACTTGGCAGATGGTCCCTATACCTCGTTTTAACCACTGTTTTCAACCCCTGTGTCACACCAAACTCTTATGAACTCTTCACTAGCATCCCTTGACAATTTTCAATTTGGCTCCTCTCCTTTCATTTCTTTTGCACTGATGGAAACACTAGTGAGGGAGATGCATAGATAATCCACAGACTGGATAATCAGCCCTGAAATAATCATGGGTCAGAAATTCAGTATCTACACCTGCATATTCATTCATCAACTTTCTATAGGTTTTTTGACCAATAAACAGTTCATTTTGTTCACATTTTCCCTATAACTAATGATTAGACTTTAGCTGATGGTTAGCTCTGCCTTTCAGAGAGATGTACGGATGTTGCCAAGCTTTTATTTACCATTAGTAAATAAAATATCCCCCTTCTGAGGCCTCACAGGCCAGTTCCTAGAGTACAGGTGACACTATTCCTCTTAGGACTAACTCAACCAGTAGGAATCAATTAAGGCAGCTAGCTGATACAGTGGATAGAATGCTGGGTCTGAAGTCAGGAAGACTCATCTTCCTGAGTTCAAATCTGGTCTCATACATATATGAACTGTGTGACCCTGGGAAAGTCAGTTAACTCTTTTGCCTCAGTTTCCTCATCTGTAAAATGAGCTAGAGAAGGAAATGGCAAACCACTCCAGTATGTCTGCCCAGAAAACCCCAAAAGGGGTCATGAAGAGTTGGACATGACTGAAATGACTGAATATCAGACATTAGGAATCAATTAACATTTAGTAAAGAGGAATTTGCTGGGAAGTAAAAGTAAAAAGAGTTTTAAAACATCCACTTAGTCGCAGGGGCACCACTCCTCCACTGCATGCACAAAGTCCCTTGGGAGAGTGGGCTCAGCCTGAAAGTACAGATGCAGGGATGCATGCATGTAGAGAATGCCTGTGGCCAAGGAGGGCCTTCTGGTAGGCCCTAGTAGTTCTTTTCTTCCTTTGTAAAATCCTTGTAAAGTTTCCCTGGGCTCTGAAGATCAGTGCCTTTTAGAAGCTATAGCTGGCACTTCTTTTTATCATTAATAGTCATTATCTCACTTAGTCACTTACAGGTCATCAGCCTTCAGGTTCCTCAGCCAACCAGAAGATTCTTAGTCACCACAGAATACTTGTCGCTCCATCACTCATGGCCAAAGGGAGATTCATTCACCAGGCCTCCGCACCACACGTTATTGGTTTGGAAGCAGACAGAGAATATTGGGACCATTCTAAGGACTAAAGTCAAGGAGGGAATGTTCGTGCCAGCTTCACAGACATTCTTCACTGGCTAGTCCGCCATTATATTCATAAATCTATTCTGTTCTTAAGCAGGATGGGGGGAGAAAGAAACTTGTTTAATGATGGTTGTCATTTTACCTTTGGCAAAACGCAGGGAAGAAATGGTATACGATTGTCTCACATCTTCAATTGTTGAAACCAATTATTATTGAAATTCAATAGACCTCATTGATGGCTCCAGAGAGTAACACAATTCTCTTTTTTTGACTTCCCTGGAATTGATACAATTTCTTTTTAAAAAATCAAATCTCTTTTGAATGGAAACTCTTAATTTTTTTTTATGTAGGCCAATAACAATAGTAAAAGTATATCTTGCTAAGAATAAGATGATAAATTCAAGGGAAAATACTGCCCTGCCAATGGCAGGATGTAATGGTTTTTTATTCACTTCAATCAGTTATTTAAAAAAAATTTTTAAGAGTCATTTAGGAAACTCCATATTCAAATGTAATTTGGCTTTAAAGCCCTAGTCCTAAAGGAGATAGACCTCAGACTTTGTGGGGGCTTTTGTTTGTTTGTTGTTTTGTTTTGATTGAAGAAGATTTTGGTGTTAATGCCATACAGATTGATAAAATTTATTTCAATTAAATTTTATTTAATTTTCTTGTCTGAATTATGTCTCTCCCAGTGCCTCTCCTTGCCATAAAAAAGAGAAAAAGCCAAAAGCTGTCACAAACACATATCAAGCAAAACAAATTCATTATTACTATTGAGTTCTCTGTCTTTGACGTACTGAGTTTGAGATGCCTATGAGACATCTAGTTGTTGTTCAGCCACGTCCAACTCTCTGTGACCGCATTTGGGGTTTCCTTGTGAAAGATACTGCAATATTATCCTGAAAAATGTATAGATCTAACTGAAACAAGGACAACAAATAGAAAACAAACAGGTCTGCCCGGAATTTTAGGGTGATCTAGTCTCATCATCAGTAATGGTGGAAATGGGATGATCAGATTATGCCACACTTTTTTTAATGTTCCATAGGAGATGTGCAATGGATGCTTGAGAAGATGAAGCTAGGAACGGTTGATGAATGTGACCAAGCAGAGGAAAAAAATAGTATAGAAAGTGACATAATTTTAAAGACATGCATAAATCCTTTCTAAAAATATAAAAAAAGAGATTCTAAAAGAATGGAAAAAATCAGAATTGTAGATTTTGAGCTGAAAAGAACTCTGACACTTACTAGCTGTGTGACCTTGCCTCAGTTTCTTCATCTGTAAAATGAGTTAGAAAAGGAAATGGCAAGCCACCTCAGTTTCTTTGCCCCAAAATAATCCAAATGGGATCACAAAGAGTCGGGTACAACTAAAAATGACTAAACTGAACAGATCTTTACAGTAATGCTAATGAATGGAAAGTTTTAAAATATAAAATGTCACCATGTTTATTGTATATTTACTTGCTGTATGGGGCAGTGAATAGAGTGCCAGACCTGGCGTCAAGATCATGTGAGTTCAAATCTGCCTTCAGACACATACTAGATGTGTAACCCTGAACAATGCACTTAGCTATTGTTTGACTCAGTTTCCTCATCTGTAAAATGGGAGTAATCAATAGTAACCTCTACCTCCCAGGGTTATTGTGAGGATCAAATGAGATAATAACAGTCAAAGTGTTTAGCACAGTGCCTGGCACATAATAAATGCTATATAAATACTAGCTATTATTAATATTATTATTATTAAAGAAAACTTTTGATGCCAAGTAGCTTACAAAGTATACCTCACGTGCACATCAAAGTTGTTTAAGATGCCATGACAGAACAACTGTAGAAAAGACAGAAAATGCATTTGAGAAAGTCTTATGGGCAAGATCAAAAGATGTGGAATAGGCACTTAATTTGGAATTAGCTGAATGAAAAGTCATTAATAGGTCAATATCAGCTTATTCTAGTCAGAGATTTGTGTATGGGAGGGACCTTAAAAACCATTTTGTGCAAATTTCTTATTCTATGGATGAGGAAATGGAGGCCCAGAAAGGATGACTAACTTACCCATAAAACTTGAAAATTGGTCTCTGATAGGAAATCTTTGCACCTGTGATCACTGAATGAAAGCCTAAATAGTGTGTTTGTCAATTGTGCAGATGATATATACCTTGTAGGGATAGCTTAACACAGTGGATGGATCTAAAGAAATCTCAGCGAGTTTAGAACGATGGGTCCCATCATAATATGCACCAAAAAACTACCATCATTTACATCCCAATAAAGTGACTTGGTACTGATGAAAAAAACAACAGCATTGCAGTGGACCTGTGGAAGGGGCTTCTTTTATAGCATTGACCCACCATCAACAATATTACAGGATGACTATCTGAGCCCCAGGGCAGCAGGTGGTCTTGAAATGCCAGCGTGGACATCTTTACCAAGAAAGGCATAACTAGACCTCTGTAGAAAATGTGACAAAGATGGACCTTGTCACTGGCTAGGTTTCAAAGGTGCAATTTGATAGAGTTAAATATAAAGTTCTTCCTTTGGGTTCAAGAACTAAACTTTGGAAGTAAAAAATGGGGGAGATCTAGATAGAGCATAATTCTTATGGAAGAGAACTGAGATTTTTTGTGGCAAATGAGCCTCCTATGAATCAGCAGTATGATATGGCAGTCAAGAAATGAGGTTGCATTGACTGGCACAGTGATGGAGGTGAGGACATCATAATATCTGGCTATGGTCAGGGTACATATGGAGTATGGTATTCAGTACTAGACACATTTAAGGAGCTCAGAAGATATCCAGTCCTATTTTATTCTTCCAAAACATCCTTTCTTTGAAATGATCACTGATAATATGGACTCTTTTAGCAAAACAAAATAAAATTGTTTGGAAATACCAAATAATCGAATGTAAATGCATGCGTATTCCCTGTCATACTTTGGAAGTGGGAAGAGTGATGGACTTGATATAAGGTTCAAATCCCAATGGTAACACTAGTCCTGTGACTTTGGAGCCTGCTTGTTACACCTCAGTTCCCTCATTTGTCAAGTGAGAATAGCAATAACTTAAACCTTACGGGACAGAGATGGGGGGGGGGGGCAGCCCTTTGGATTTACATGGAGCTTCTTTGTGATACACTGAATGAACTATTTTTGTGAGCGTTTCATATGTATGAGGAATGTGTTTTCCTTATTCCTCTCATTTTCTTCTATATTTTCAACTTACTGAGGAAGTAGTTCAGATCTGTGACTTTTTATTGCTATCCTTTTTATTTGATTTCTAACATTCTCCTAATAGAGAGTTGAGGTTCACTATTGATATTCTCCTTTTATTTCTTTTCTTGTCACTAATAATCCTTCTTTTATGAACTTAACTATTGAATTAGTTTGATCCATATAAATTGAGTTTGGTTACAAATTTGTGATGTTTATTTCTATTTTTTTCTATTTTCTATTTTTCTATTTCTATTTTTCTATTTATTTCTATCATTATGTAATTCCCATGTTTGTGTATTTCCATTTTTTTTAAATTGATGTTCCATTTTTTCATGTACCATTAATACCAACTCTGTTTTGTCTGTATTTTTATTTACTTGCAATTTCATGAGCTCTTTAAACTCAACCTGTTGTTTTAATCTAGCTATATAATTTTGTGTTAGATGTGTTTCCCATAAACAACACATGAAAGGTTTTGTTCTTAGATCCATTCTGAACTCTTTTTCTTTGATTACAAGAATTAATCTCTATTGTTATAAGTCATAAACTGGGTTTCTCTTTCTATTGTATACTTACTGTTCTTGGTGATATCAAGAGAGTAGAGACTATCTTAAATTTCTACTAATATTTCAGCTAGTAACTAGTAAATAAACCAGTTGTGTTTCTATTTTTTAAACCATTAGTTGTAATACTCTCTTTTTAGCGTAAAGAAAGGGCTTTACCTTGGGAGTTATCAACTCCTTTCTTTTAAATGACTTTTTTGTTACTGTTATTGTTTTTTATCTATGTTAAGTGTCTTTTTAATGGTAAGATGATTTCTAGTATTCTAAATGGATGTTTAATGTTTAGTAAAAATGATGTCACATGGGTATAATATGGATTTTTAATACTTTTTTGTGTTAATTATTATAACACATATTTTATCCCAGACTTGCTATATCTATTACAATTAGAAAAGATTAAATACCTAATTTATATTTATTTATATTAAATTTTAGCTAGTTGTACTAATCTTAACTAGTTATAACATTAAGATTAAATTATGTTGTGATTTTTTCGTTATTCACTTGTTTAGTCAGTTTGGATTTCTTTTTCCTTTTGCTTTTTTAGTTGTTCACTCATTTCAGTCATACCCAACTCTGCATGACCCTGTTTGAGTTTTTTTGGCAAAGATACTGGAATGACTTGCCATTTCCTTCCCCAGCTCATTTTACAGATGAGGAAATTGAGGCAAACAAGGTTAAGTGACTTTCCTAGGATCACACAGCTAATAAGTGTCTGAGGCCAGATTTGAACCTAGGAAGATAAGTCTTCCTGATTTTAGGAGCAACACTGTATCCTAGCTAACCTTTCCTTTGCTTTTAGGGATCTTTACTGCTGCAGATTTTCGTTGATACATTATTTCAAACTTTATTTAACTTTAAAGTGAACTGCTCTTTTCAAACAATATGGCTGTGTTTGTAGGATATGTTTTTGGGGGATCTAATCCTATTTTTTTAAGATTTTTACATATTTTTATCCTACTTACATATTTCTCCTTGCTGTTTTTTATCTTAATTCTAATTGGCATTTCCTGAAATATGATGTTTCTTTCTTTATATTTGGAGAATTTTTCCAGTTTTGCAGTTGTTTGATTTAGTAAGTCAAAGAACTATATTTTTTTTTTTTTTTGGTGTGCTAGGTAGTCTCTCAATTTGTAAAGTATCACCTGATCTAGGTCATTATAAATTTTTTTCCTCCTTATATCCTCAAGTTTTGTGTCTAGCTCCTTTTTCTTTTTAAAGATATTTTTTCTGGGCTCAGAATCATTTTAATGTTTGAACTTTTTACTTTGTCTTCCATCCCTGAGTTGCTTTTAAATGGCTTTCCTTGTTTTTTCCTTAAATATTATTATTCTTATTATTCTACACTGATCTTTCAAAGATTCATTGATTCTGTTATTTTCTGGTTCCATGGATGTTTTTAGACCTTTGATATAATGTAGCTTCCTCCCTGGTTGTTTCTTCATCCCTCATTGTGCTTCTGTTATTTGTTCTTACATATTATTGTTGTTTTATATTGATCCTTCTTGAATTCATTGATTCTGTTTTTAGACCTTGGATGTTAAATCGCAGTTTCCTTAGTTGTCTCTTCATCCCTTCTTGTTCTTTTTAACTGCTTTTAAACCCTGCTTTAATTTCTTTACTCTACTTATTCATCAATTTCATTTTTCTGTTTGTATTTATGGGAGAATTTTATATCTTTAGCCTTTTAGGTTGCATAAGTGATTTAGTCATAGTGTTTCTGTTTTGTAAATGTACCGTGCATTTTTCTGCTATTGCTTTAAGCTGCAGTTGCTATGCCAATGAAACTTTGAACTGGGATCAGGAATGGGGAAGAAAGTGTACATTCTTCCTAGTGATCAGCCTAGTGGAGGAAGTGGAAAAGTCTCTTAACCTTTGGGGGAACAGAGAAAAGCAAGGACATTTCACAGAGGGTGGGAAGAGAAAGGCTGGACTAGGCACCTAGTAAGAGTGTTTTATCCCTATTCCAGCTTTCTGCAGTACAAGGTTGGGCTGTGTTCTAGTCTTCAGACCTACATGCCCACATTATCTAGTTTAGGGCAGGACTACACTATGAGAAAATTCCATTTTCTGTCTTTGGTTGAGACTGCATGGAACTTAGCAGTTCAGGAAGTAAATCTTCATAACTTTTAGCCTCTGCTAAATTGGGAGAGGGAGTGCATAATATTTTCCTGGACTTTGGTTAGCATGGAGCTACCTTTCCCTCTATTCAGGCCAGGTTGTGATACCTTGATGAGAATCTTGAACCCTGAAAAGTGAGAGAGGGAGGACCAAACACTCAGACTGAATGCTGGATAAGTAAGCTAGATTCTCCATCTTATTGTCTGTGTCAGTCTATTGGTAGGTAAATAGTACTTCTGGACCTTAAGGGGAAAAAGAAGAGAAAGCAAAGAAATTCTTGCTACATAATGAGGAGGGAGTGCCCACAGGGGATCATGCCATTGATTCCCAGTGTCTTCTTCATGTCTGCTTCCCACCCTAACTCTGGGCTCCCTCCTAGTCCCACTATCAAAGTCCTTTAGCAACCACTTTACCAGTTGGATGCCTCTGCCTTTCAAAAGTGAAAGTTCAAGAGTTAAGTACCCAAAGGGGAAAAAGACAATTAAATAGGAGGGACGTTGAGAAATAAGCAAGAAAGAAAAGCTCTTAATACACTTAAATGCCATAGAATGAGAGACTTCCAGGATAAAACATCAGAAGAAAATAATTTTATATTAACTGAAATGGGCCCTCAGAAAAGAAAATGTTTTGACCAAAAGAAATCCCAGAGTAAATTTAACCCCTAGATTTATCTGTAGGGAATTATCATGAAAGAAAAACAAAAATTGTAAGATCTTGAGTTTTAGATCTAGTCTGGGAAAAAAGGTATAAGGAAAGGGGTGGTAAGCAGACTGTTCAAGCAGTATAAACTGCAAATGCTTAATGTTGATTTCTGGAGGATTTTATTCTTTCCTTTTTTTTTTTTACTTAATGAAGAGAAGTGATATATGATAGGACTTGATGGAGGGTAAAACAAACTTAACACTCAGAACCATGAATGTGAATGAGATGAATTCTCCCATAAAATAGAGGAGAGTAGCAGAACAAATTAGAAAATAAAACCCAACATTTACTGTATAAAAGAAATACTTAAAATTTAAAAATTCCCACAAAATTAAAATGAGGGATTGGAGTAGAATTTATTGTGCCTCAGCTGACACAAAAAAAGCCAGAGTAGCAATCATGATCTCACAAAAGGCAATGGTAAAAATAGATATTGTTAAAAGAGAAAAGCAGGGAAACAATATAATATATTCAAAGGCACCACAGATAATAAGACAATGTCAATAATGAATGTGTTTGCATCAATTGGCATCATATTGACATAATGTTAAATGAAAAACTAATTCAATTACAGGAAGACCTTGACAGAAAGATAATTGTTGAGGATTTCAATGACCATTTTGCAGATTCAAACTAACCTAAAAGGAAAAATTGCATGCAATATAAATGAAGGACCTAAACAGATTTTTGAGGAGAAAATTGATATGATAGAATTTTGTTCATCATTGAAGGTGAATCTTAAATAGTACTCTTCTTCAGCATCAAGTGGAAAATTTATAAAAATTGAAAATGTGTTGAGACTTCCAGGGGTGGAGTCAAGATGGTAGAGTAGAAAAGGCACTCAACTGAGCTCTCCCAACATTTCCCTCCAAACAACTTTAAAATAACTGCTCCAATTGAATTCTAGAGTGGCAGAGCCAACAAAAGGTCAGAGTAAGAAATTCTTCCAGCCCAAGACAACTTGGGAGGTTGGCAAGAGAGCTGTCATGTAGGGGAGGAGGCTGACCTGGAGCCCATATGGATGAAGCAACAGTGGTGATAGTGACAGAAGTCTGCAGCAGCTTTGGGAATTTTCAACACAGAAATGGTAAAGGAATCGAGAAAATGATCAGAAAGAGATTTCAGGAGATGCTTTTTGGCAATGCCATTGCTTTTACCTACTTTACCTAGAGGAAGTGGGATCCCTGAGGGGCAGGGACCTTGAGGAACATTATAGTTTCTTGTCCCAAAGGAAGAAGGGCCATGAGCAGAATCAATTGCCAAAGTATCAGGGGACTTTCCTGGGTAAAGACCAGAGTACAGATGATGAGAGCAGTGACCACACCTCTTCCCGGATCACACTATTTTCAAAACACCAAAAACCTCCAAACTCCCAGAACGAGCACTGAAAACAGCAGTGCAAAAAAGCCTAAAGCTTGAGACAAACCGCCCCACTCCTTTTCTATCCCCTACAAACAGAGCTGAACGTTAATATAAAGTTCCAAATGAAGAAATTAGGAAATGATCCTCCCTTGTTCTCCAGCTAGATGGCACAGTGGATAGAAAGCTTTACCTAGTGTTAGAAAGTTCTGAGTTTAAATCCAGGCTCAGATACTTACTAGCAGTGTGACCCTGAGCAAGTTACTTAATCTCTGTTTGCCTCAGTTTCTTCTGCTGTAAAATGAGGCTGAGTTTTTGTGAAAATCAAATAAGATAACGTTTGTAAAATGCCCAACACATAGGCACATAATAAGCACATTTCCTTTCTCTCTCATTTTAACCTATATATTACAAAATAATGTTGTCACTATTTTATAGGCTAGAGTCCTTGGTTCCACCCAAATAGAAAATCTTAGCAATACTTAATCAATGTCCTAGTTTAAAATCTTTTTTAACATCCTTTCCAAAGTCTAACCCATCCTTAAAACCAGTTCAGCATTCAACAAGGAACTCTTCTTTGCCAGAAGACAGAGTGAACCAACAAGGATAAGGAAGCACTTAATCCACTTTACAGCAATGCCCTCTTTGCTAAGGCCTTGACTAGATTCAGGTAAGAATAAGAGTAAAAAAAAAAAAAAAAGATGTCTTTGATTAATTCAATTAATAGAAGTATCCCTTGAAGTCAGTCTCAAGGGATCAAGGGCCCTTCCTGGGCAAGAACCAAAGCATAGACCAGAAGAGCAGTGATCAACACCCTCCTTAGAAGGATGAAAACTTCTAACCCCCAAGAACTAGCTCTGAAAACAGCAGTGAGAAAAACTCTAATGCTTGGGACAGTGCCCCTCCCTCATCACACGCCATAAACAGAGACCAATTTTAACATAAAGTTCAAATTCAAGAAATAGACTGGAAAATGAGCAAACGACAAAAAGAGACTTGATCACAAAAAGCTACTGTGGTGAGAGAGATCAAGATACAAACTCAGAAGAAAACAATGAAGTAAAAATAGCTACAAGCAAAGTTCCAAGAAACACGAATTGGACACAAGTCCAGCAGGAGTTCCTCAAAGGTGTAACAAATTATCTTCAAATCAAGTAAGAGATGATTGTGGAAAAATTAGGTGAAGAAATTAAAGCAAAGGAAGAAAATTTTGAAAAGACAATTGAAAGCTTGGTAAAAGAGGCAAAAAAGTGTCAAAGCATATAACACCTTAAAAAACAGAAGAGGCCAAATGGAAAAATAAGTACAAAAATTCACTGATGAAAATAACTGCTTAAATAGCAGAATTGGCAAAAATGGGAAAAGAGCTACAAAAAACTCACCAAAGAAACTAATTACTTAAAAATCAGTTTGGCATGCGGAAGCTAATGTCTCCATGAGACAACAAGAAATAATAAATAAAGTCAAAAGAATACAGAAATAGAAGAAAATATGAAATATCTTATTGGAAAAACAGTAAGCTATAAAATAGATACAGGAGAGAGAATTTAAGAATTATGGGATTACCTGAAAACTATGATCAAAGAAAGAGCCTAGTCATCATGCTTCAAGAAATTGTCAAGGAAAACTGCTCTGATATTCTCAAACCAGAGGATAAAATAGAAACTAAAAGAAACAGCCTGTCACCACCTGAAAGAGATTCCAGATTAAAACTCCCAGGAATATTATAGTCACATCCTAGAGTTTCCAAGTCAAGGAAAAAATACTTCAAGCATCAAGAAAGAAATTATTCAACTCCACAGAACCACAGTCACACCAGATTTAGCAGCTGCCACACTAAAGAAGGAGAGAGTTTGGAATATGATATTCTGGAAAGCAAAAGAACTAGAATTCAACCAACAACAATCTATGTAGCAAAACTGAGTATAGTCTTTCAAGGGAAAAAGGTGGATATTTAATGAAATGAAGGACTTTCAAACATTCCTGATGAAAAGACCAGAGCAGAATAGAAAAATCTGAATTTCAAATACAAGACTCAAGAGAAACCTAAAAAGGTAAACACTAAGTAAAAATCCCTAGGACCAGAAGAATTTATAAATGAAACCTACCAAACATTTAAGGAACATTTAATTCCAATGTAATATTAACTAAATAGGCAACATTATATTAACTAAATAGATAAAGAATGAGCCCTACCAAATTCCTTTTGTGAGAAAAATATGGTTTTGATTACCTAAACCAGGGAGAGCAAAAACAGAGAAAGAAAATTGTAGACTAACTTTCTTAATGCATATCAATGCCCAAACTTTTAATGAAATACAAGCAAAGAAATTACAGCAATGTAGTACAAAAATTATACATGATTTATACAAAAAATGCAAGACCCTTTTAATATTGGGAAAACTATCAGCATAATTTACCATAACAATAACAAATAACAAAAATCATATGATTATATCAACCGATGCAGACAAAAATCTTTGCCAATTTCTATTAAAAACACTAGGAAGCTTAGGAATCGATGGAACCTTTCTTAAAATTATAAGCAGTATCTATCTAAAATTTGAAGGCTTCCTAGTAAGATTGTGAAGCAAGGATGTTTTGTTATTCAAAATGGTAACAGAAATGCCAGATATAGCAAGAAGACAAGAAGAAGAAATTGAAGGAATAAAAATAGGAAATAAAGAAATTAAGCTATCACTCTTTGCAGATAATATGATGGTATATTTAAAGAACTCTAGAGAATGAACTAAAAACCTTGTTGAAATAATTAACAACCTCACCAAAGTTGCAGGATAAATAAATACTCACACAAATCATCACCACTTCTATAGACTACCAACAAAACCCAGCAGCAAGAGATAGAAAAAGAAATCTCATTTAAAATAACTTCAAACAATATAAACTACTTGGGAGTCTACGTACCATGATAAACACAGGGACTACGTGAAGATAATTAAAAACATTTTTTCATACAAATAAAGACAGATCTGAACAAGTGGAGAAATATTAGTTGCTCATGGGTAGGCTGAGCCAGTAAAAATGATAACTCTACATAAGTTAATTTGCTCCTTCAATGCTATACTAATCAGACTTCCAAAAATTATTTTATAGAACTATAAAAATAATAAAACTCATCTGGAAGAACAAATGACCAAGAATATGAAGAGAATGAAAAAATGTTAAGGAAGGCAACCTAGAAGTTCCAAATTTCAAACTACATTACAAAGTGGTAATCATCCAAACAATCTGGTACTGATTGAAAAATAGAGTGGTAGATCAGTGAAATAGATTGTTATAGAACATACAGTAGCGTAGGGGCAGCTAAGTGGTGCACTGTATATAGTGCCAGGCCTGGAGTCAAGAAGACTCATCTTCCTCAGTTCGAATACAGCCTCAGACACTTAATAACCAAGTGATCCTGGGCAAGTCACTTGAATGTGTTTGCCTGAATACCTCATCTGTAAAAATAAGTTGGAGAAGGAAATGGCAAACCATTCCAGTATCTTTTGCCAGGAAAATCCCAAAAGGGATAACAAAGAATCAGACGTGACTAAAAAAACAACCAAACAGCAAGAATGACTATAGTACTCCAGCATTTTATAAACCCCAGAATCCAAGATTTGAGGGTAATAATTTAACATTTGACAAAAATTGCTGAGAAACCTGGAAAAGTTTGGCAAAAACTAGACATAGGCCAACATCTCACATCATATATCAAAGCGAGGTTAAAATAGATAAATGATTTAGACATAAAGGGTGATATCATAATTAGGTGAGCGTGTAAAAATGTACCTGTCTGATCTATGAATAAGGAAAGAGTTTATAACCAAACAAGAGATAGAGGAGATTACGAAAAAGAAATAATTTTGAATGTAACATTACAAGGCTTTTGCGCGTGCACACACACACACACACACACACACACAAAACTGATGGAACCAAAATTAGAAGGAATACAGGGAACTGGGGGAAAAATTATAGCATATATATATATATATGTATATATATATATACATATATATATATCTGAAAATATATATGTATTTGAAAAAGCCTCATTTCTCAAATCCATAGGGAACTGAGCCAATTTTCTAAAATATATTAGCCATTCTCCTATTGATAAATGGTCAGAGGATATGAACAGTTTTCAGAAGAAGAAACCAAAACTATCAATAGTTACATTTTTAAAATGCTCTAAATCACTATTGATTAAAAAAATGTAAATTAAAATAACTTTGAAGTACCGTCTTTTAACTGTCAGATTGGTTAACATGACAGGAAAGAAAAATAATAAGTGCTGGAGGGAATGTGGAAAAACTGGGACATTCATGTACTATTGATGGAGTTGTGAACTAGTCCCACCTTTTTGGAGAACTATTTGAAACTATGCCCAAAGGGCTATAAAGTGATGCATATCCTTTGACTTAGCAATATCACTTCTAGATCTGTATTCCAAAGAGATTAAACAAATTGAGAAAGGACCTATTTGTGTGTGTGTGTGTGTGTGTGGTTAGTTATCTATTTATAGCAACTCTTTTTGTGGTGGCAAGGAATCATAATTGAAGGGATGCCCATCAGCTGGGGAACGACTGAACAAATTGTGATATATGATTGTGATGGAGTACTATTGTACTAGAAGAAATAATGCGCAGGACAGTTTCAGAAAAAAAACTTGGGAAGATATATATGAAAAGTGAAGTGAGCAAAACCTGGAGAATATTGTACATAGTAACACTATTACAAGGAAGACCACTGTGAAAGACTTAGGTACTGTGATCAGGACAATGACATAAGACAATCAAATTTCTTTAAAGGATCCATGACAAAAATGCTATTTACATCTAGAAAGAGAATTGATTGTCTCCAAATGCAGATTGAAGCATACTTTTTAAAACTTTATTTTTCTTGTTTTATTTTGTTTCTGTTGTTGTTTTGTTGTTTTTTTTTTTTTAGCAACAGGGCTAATGTGGAAATGTTTTGCATGACCCCACATGTATAATCAAAATCAAATTTCTTGCCTTCTCAAGGAGGGGAGAAGGAGAAGGTAGGGAGAAAATTTGAAACTCAATTTTTTAAAATGATTGCTTAAAAACATTGTACATGTGTTGGGGTCCCCTAGACCATTTACGGGAACCCCTGACCCCGACCCAAGGCTCTTGTCCGGCAGGAGGCCTTGATCTTGTGAGTAATGAAATGGGGCGGGAGACAAAGGTGGTGAAGACTCCGTTTTATTCATCTAAATCACATGCATAAATAGTCTAACCTACGTACAACATTCCTAAGCCCTACGTAGGACCTATCACCTATCACCTTTCACATTGAACCTATCATCTATCACCTTTCCTTATATGGGTGTCTTCTCCACTGGACATCTGGAGCCAGGACAAAGAACTGCCACGTTGCAAACAAGGACAAGACCCTTCCTCCTGAATCCATCTAGTTCCACCCCTACTGACAAGCCCCTAGGTTATCTAGGCAGGCCCTCAGTGTGGCGTCCTGAAATGGATAGGGGTCGGCTCTAACTCGTCCCGTTACATACATGGAATTAAATAATAATAATTTTAAAAAATAAGATATGCTACAATCTAAAAAACTAATAATAGACAGAAATATTGAACACATTGTCTTATATTTAACACACATTTGATAAACCATAGGATAAAATGTAATCAAATGGTAATATAAACAAAGAAGTTAAAGTAAAAACTATTTTTAAAGTACCAAGTAACTCTAATAACAAATCATATATAAGAAATATTCATATTAAAAATAATAAAACAGTGAGATGTCATGCCAAAATTTATGCCGTACATTTAAAGTATTATAGTACTTAAGCAAAAATGCATATTTCAACACACGTTAACAAAAGATATGAGATCAGTGAATTGAATGTTAAAATTAAAGACCTAAAAAATGAGCAAGTGAATAAATCCAAAGCAATGGAGAGATAAAATAAAATTGAAAACAAAAATATTCTGATCAATAAGATTTATTTATAAATAAATAAGATGAAGATAAGATAAGATTAAGAATTGTGTTAAGATAAAATAGATAAAACATTAGCTAGTTTGATCAAAAAAGGGAGGAAAATGAAATTGTCAAACAGAAAATTATTAGGAACAACACACAGTCAAGAGAGAAGAAATTTTAAAACTATAGCAACAAAGATTAAATGAAACAAATATTTGCAAGTACAAAAAAAATCAATTTAGCAAAACAGAAAATAGGTAATACAAACACATTGTCTTTATTAAGAGAATAAAGTCTCATTAAGAGAAACTGAGGGAGCCATAAGTAACTGCTTGAAGGAAGAAAAAGATCACAGGACCTGATAAACTTACAAATGAATTCTGTCAAATATTCTGTCAAAGGGTAATAATCCCTAAATTATGTAAACTGTTTGATTAGGTGCCTTTCTGGTCAGTTTTTACAATCTCTTTTTTTCACATAAAGATGACCTTGAAGAGTTAGTGAAGAGAAGAAAAATAGTAAGCCACTATGTTTTTTAAAATAATCAAGTATAAAAATACTCAAACGCATCTGTGATTTCATCCATGTGGATATTCTTTCCAATGATGCAGATTCCTTCCATGACTGCTTATCTTCTGTAACTCTCATCTTTGTATTCCCATAGGTTTCCCACAAAGCCCCTAATATGCTAGTATCTTTCCTCCTGTTCTTTTAATATTTTGAAGATATCTGTGTACCATGTGGACTATGTATTAGTTATCCCTTGCTGTCATCATGTGACTATTATTTTTTTCTTTTTTAAAATTTATTTTTAGTTTTGTTTTCAACATTCATTTCCTCAAGATTTTGAGTTCCAAATTTTCTCCTCATCTCTCCCCTCCTCCCCACCCTGAGATGGCATGCATTCTGATAGTCCCTTCCCCTAGTCTGCCCTCCCTTCTATCAACCCCTTTCTCGTCTTCCCTTTTCCTTTCTTGGAGGGCAAGATAGATGTCTATACCTCAGTGTCTGTATATCTTATTTCCCAGTTGCATGTAAAAAGAATTTTAAGCATTTGTTTTTAAAACTTTGAGTTCCAAATTCTCTCCCTTATTCCCTCCCCACCCACCCTCACTGAGAAGACAAGCAATTCAATATAGGTTACACATGTGTAGTTATGCAAAATACTTCCATAATATTCATGTTGTGAAAGACTACTTCCCTCCATCCTATGCCATCCCCCACTTATTCTATTTTCTCCTTTGACCCTGTCCCTTCTCACAAGTGTGTGCTTTTGAGGACCCCCTCCCCCAGTCAGCCTTCCCTTCTATCATCCCCCCTCCTGTCCCCTTCTCCTTTACTTTCCTGTAGGGTAAGATACCCAGTTGAGTGTGTATGTATTCCTTCCTTAAGCTAAATCCAGTGAGAGTAAGGTTCACTCATTCTCTCTTACCTCCCCCCTTTTTCCCCTCCATTGTGAAACCTTTTCTTTTCCTCTTTTATGTGAGATAATTTACCCCATTTTATCTCTCCCTTTCTCCTTTTCCCAACATATTTCTCTCTCACCCCTTAATTTTATTTTTTGGATATTATCCCTTCATATTCAACTCACCCTGTGCCATCTATCTCTCTATCTATCTATCTGTCTGTCTGTCTGTCTGTCTGTCTGTCTGTCTGTCTTTCCTCCAACTACCCTAACACTGAGAAAGGCCTCATGAGTTACAAATATCGTCTTTCCATGTAGGAATGTAAACAGTTCAACTTTAATAAGTCCTTTATGATTTCTCTTTCCTGTTTACCTTTTTATGCTTCTCTTGATTCTTGTATTTGAAAGTCAAATTTTCTATTCAGCTCTGGTCTTTTCAAGAATGCTCAAAAGTCTTCTATTTCATTGAATGCCCATTTTTTCCCCTGAAATATTATACTCAATTTTGGTGGGCAGGTGATTCTTGCTTTTAATCCCAGCTCCTCTTATCTCTGGAATGTCATATTCCAAGCCCTTTGATCCCTTAATGTAGAAGCTATTAAATCTTTCTTGTTTCTTTCTGGCTCCTTGTGATATTTTCTTCTTGACCTGGGAACTCTAGAATTTGGCTATAATATTCCTAGGAATTTTCCTTTTGGGATCTCTTTCAAGGCAATCAAGGGATTTTTTCAATGTCTATTTTACCCTCTGGTTCTTGAATATCAAGGTGGTTTTCCTTGATAATTTCTTGAAAGATGATATCTAGGCCTCGTTTTTGACCATGACTTTCAGGTAGTCCAATAATTCTTAAATTATCTCTCCTGGATCTATTTTCCAGGTCAGTGTTTTTTCTAGTGAGATATTTTGTATTGTCTTCTATTTTTTCATTCTTTTGATTCTGTTTTATAATTTCTTGATTTCCCATAAAGTCATTAGCTTCCATTTGCGCCTTCCAATTTTTAAGGAATTATTTCCTTCAGTGAGGTTTTTGACCTCCTTTTCCATTTGATCAATTCTGCTTTTTAAGGCATTCTTCTCCTCATTGGCTCTTTGGACCTCTTTTGTCATTTGGGTTAGTCTATTTTCTAAGGTGCTATTTTCTTCAGTATTTTTTGGGTCTCTTTTAGCAAGCCCTTGACTCGTTTTTCATGATTTTCTTGCATCACTCTCATTTCTCTTCCCAGTTTTTCCTCTACTTCTATTATTTGATTTTCAAAATCTTTTTTGAGCTTTTCCATGGCCTGAAACCAAGTCATATTTTTCTTGGAGGCTTTTGATGTAGGAGCTTTGACTTTGTGGTTTTCTTCTGGTTGTATATATTGATCCTCCTTGTCACCAAAGTAAGATTCTATAGTTTGAGTAATTTTACACTGTTTGCTCATGTTCCCAGCCAAATACTCGACTTTCTAATGCTTCGTCAAGGTAAGTCTCTGCTTTCATTGGGGGGTGAGCGTGGGTGTCTTGTTCCAGGCTTCAGGGGTTTTGTATCAGCTGCTCAAACCCCCATTGTCTGTGGACCCAGAGCTCCAGAAGCAGCCATTGCCACTACTGCTACTGTGGCTGCCACTGCTGCCACCACCACCACTACCACTTCTGATTCCCTAGCAGCTGAACCCCAGCCAAACCATACCTCTCTCCAACTCAGGCTTGACAGAGTTTTCTATGAGAATTTTCAGACCTTCTATGCTGTCTTTGACATTTGTAGGTTGAGAAATCTGGAAACTGCCACAGCTGCTAGTGATTCAGTCCCCTGAGGCTAGCTTCAGCCCCGTCTGTGCCAGGGTCACAGATGCCAGACTATGCTCCACTCCCAGCCTGGTGTTGGACATATGTTTCACTCTTTCATTTTGTGGGTTCTGTAGCTCTGGAACTTGTTTAGAGTTATTTTTTACCAGTATTTGGAAGGATTTGGGGGAGAACTTAAACAAGTCCGTGCTTTTACCCTGCCTTCTTGGCTTTGCCCCTCTGTATTTTCTTTTTCATTCATAAGTTTCTTTGATGACATCATCATCACCACTCTTTCTAATTCCCGGTTTGTAGTATTTTGTGCTATACTGACACCCAGAATCACCTTTTGGTTGGTAGCTACTATTAATTCTTTGGAGACTATAGTGTTCCATAGCATGTAGCTGTATAATATCAGCAATAAAATGCTAGTATTTTAAAAATGGGTCCTTGTTTCAATGAGAAGCTAGGTTTCATTTTAAAAACCCACCCATACTTGGAAATATAAAAATGTAGTATAAAAAGGAGAAATTGATTTCCAATTCTTTGTCCATTTGTAAATAAGCATTTATATAACACCTAATATGTTCCAGGCAACATGTTAAATGCTATAAAAATTTTATCTCATTTGATCTTCACAACAACCTGCAAGATTGGTGCTGTTATTATCCCTATTCTACAGTTGAGAATACTGAGACAAAGAAACCTCAACTTGTCCAAGGTCACAGAGCTAGTAAATGTCTGAAGGAACGTTGAATTTGAATGTCTTCCTGATTTCAGACCCAGCTTTCTGTACCACCTAGCTGCCTGTATTTATAGTATTTATCCAAGTATTTATAGAATCTAAGATGTATTTATTGAATAGATAAGCTCTAACAGTTGTCCATAAAATTTTAAGAAATTATTTTGTAAAACTACTACAAATAATAAGAAAATTCACTTGAAGAAACTAAAGGTAAGAATTTCAAGGGAAGTAATAAAACAAAAAAAATGACAGAAAGGAATATAGATTTCAAACTATGTTATAAAACAATGATCATAAAAACTATCTGTTTTTAACAATTAAAAAAGTAGGACAGTGGAGTACACCAAGCATAGACAAAAAAAAATTGGAAGTCAACAAAATCTCCTAGTTACGAACCACAAAGTACTGAGGGACTGAGAGGGATAAGGGGAGGAGATCAAACGGGAAAGACAGAGGAAGAGGCAGAAAGAGAGACTGCCAACTTGCAGACACATGGACATAGTGTTATCACCCCCTAGCATAGATGCTAGTATAGACCCCTATCATTTTAAGCCTACACTATCCAATAGCTCACTGATTGGTCTCTGTCACAGGTCTTTTCCCACTATAGTGCATCTTCTACTCAGTTCTCAAAGTAATCTTAAAGCACAGATCTTATCATTTTACCCCATCCCCAATAAAATCCAGCAATTCCCTATCACCTCCACAAACAGATATAAAATCATTGATTATTAAAATATTTAAAGGCTTTTTCACAGCTTGTCTCCCTCTCCCCACTGCCTATCTTTCCAGTCTTTTCATATCTTACATCCCATCACATATTCTGCAGTGCACTGATGTAGGCCTTTTTACTGTACAATTTCTTGTACCAGAAATTCTGGGAGCCATCTTTGGTTGTTCTGATCTGTATCTTGCCACTGGACCCAGATGGCTACAGAGGAGAAAATGAGGCTGGTGACTTTTTGTAGCCCTCCCTCACTTAAATATAATTCACTTCCAAGTCATGGCATCACCTTCTTGATGTTACGGTCTTCTTTGAGAATGAAGGATAAACAACACCACAAGAAATTCCATCTCATCTTCCAACTTGGGAACTTTCACTGGCTGGTTCCCGTACCTGGAATGTTCTCCTGTCTTATCTTTGCCTTCTGCCTTCCCTGGCTTCCTTCAAGCTATAGGAAGCTTTTGCCAATTCTCCTAAATTCTAGTACCTTCCTTCTATTGATTATCTTCAACTTGTCCTGTGGATATCCTATTTGTACATAGTTGCTTACATGTTGTCTACCCCATTAAATTATGAGCTCTTTGAGAGTAGGCGCTGTCTTTTGCCTTCTTTTGTATCTCTAGCTCTTAGCATATAACCTGGCACATAGTAGGTGCTTAGTAAATATTTATTGCCTGAATGACTCACAGAGATCAGAATGTGAGTGTTTCTACCTCAACTCCAGCAGTTATTCCTTTGAGATCAGTGAAGGGAAAAAAGATGGCTTATACCTAAACCTTCAAACCATGCCAGAGAGCACTATTTGCTGATTACATAAAGTCACAAATAAATAATCCAGTTAAGGAGTTAATGCTGACAGATTTTTTTTTGTTTCATATGACTTTTATATCTAATTTTGATTTTTTTCCCTACAACACAAATACTTTGTTAGTATTATCATCCTAACAAGAAATAAGGAACTATCAGATATAATTAACATGGTCTTAACTCTTCAAATCCTTCAAAGCCCAAAGAGAAGTTTTTGCTACTTCCTCAAGTTTTCTTCTTTCTTCTCAGTGAAAGTAGGACACATTTAACTAACCAGTTAATTAGATTCTTTGCCTACACTAGAGAGAGTGATACTGGTATTTATTATATTAAAATACTTAAATTTCTTCACTTAGGACATTGTAGTATTGTTCTGTCCTTGAATTTATTCCTTTAGACGAGCTTATGTTGGCTCATTTCCTTCTTTGTGAAAGATTTCAAATTATTCAGTAATATCTGTACTGAATGGAAGATTCAATTCAAACGCTTTTTTAAAAGATGGAGGTTCACAGAAATGTTGGTTGTGTTTTCATCTTACTTTCCATTAGGCAGTAAGGTTCCTATGGAATTGAAGAGACAAAAATTCACTATTGCTAATCCCTTTGAGCAATAAACTGCAAAACTGTAAAGGTTCAAATACAGGTAATGTAGAAGTGCTAGAATCTGAGGAAAAACATATACGCAACTAAAAAATTAATCCTAGATAAAATTAGTTAATTAAAAAATTAGTCAATCCTTAAGGTAATGTTGGAAAGTCAGTCATCAAAAATTGTCTTTATTTTAGGATGTAACTGAGTTTGACAAAGATGTTGAATTTCACACCCAATATTGTCATGAAAAAATAGTAATAATTAGCATTTGTATAGTACATTAATGGTTTCCAAAGTGTTTTTCTTATATCATCTCATTTGATCCTCACAATAACCTTGTGAGTTAGGTGTTATCTTTATCCTTATTAAAGATGAAGAAGCTAAGGCTGACAGTGCTTAAGCTCTAATAAATGTATGAAACAGGATTCAAACTGAGGTCTTTCTGACTTGAAATCCAGTGCTCTAACTATTGCCACCTATTTGTTTCATTTTACTAATTGAGAATCAGTTTAGAATCCTGGCCACCCTCCAAATGATATAATATCAAGTCAGTTTATTTCCAACAGTTGCCTTCCAGGGATACACAAAGTCCAGAAATATGTGTGATTATTTTAAAAAAGAATTATTTTAAAACATTCTAATAAAACTTTTCTCACTTTTATCATCCAATTACTTTCATTTTGATTTATGGCTGACTGTTTTATATCAATGTTATGTTAATGAAGGTCTTATTTTACTTTTGAGAAGCATCTCTAGCATTTCTTATGTTCTGAGAGGTGAACTCTTCAATATTCTTGTGTAGGCTTCATAATTCCATCCACATCTTGTGCTTGTTACATTATGTTATCTGAGTAAGATAAAAGTCCCTAAGAATAAATGGTGATTCATTCTTATCATTAAGGAAAGTAGAGCTATTTTTGACCACATAGCAAAACTCATTTTGATGCTCTTTTCATTTTTAACTTTATTTTGTCCAACTTAATGATACCTTTATTAGAAAAAACAAATTAAAATTACCTCCTTTGACAATGTAATGATATTCCTTTTTTTTCCTTTAGTGAAATTAAACCAAGTAAAAACCAATGCAGCCTCCTAACAATGGCTTTCCAGGGTTCTGTTCTGCTTTCAAAAAAATGCTTAAGAAGTCCTCAGGATTTTGTTTTCAAGATAAATCCTCCCATTCTAAAACTTTTGAGTTTGTGTTTTTGAAGTGGAGCGTGAATAAGAGAATCCATTTAATATATTCAGAATTGACTCATCTCTCTTTCTCCCTCCTGTCTCTTCTAGCTCTTCCTCATTGTGGTTTGGAACTTTGAGCTCTACATGATACCTCTGGTTTTGTTGTTGTTACTGACGTGGAACTACTTCTTGATAAAATCAGGGAAAGATAACCGGCAACGTGACACGGTACGTCTATACTTCCACCCTTGTGTTCCTGTTCTTCACTATGATGAGATCAGAAATGAGTTTGGTTTTTTTAAAACAGAATTTTTGTCTGTAAAGTCTCAAGTCAGGGCAAAAATTTCGTCAGATCTTCCTTCTGTCCACAATGAGAAGTTTGCATGTATTCCATTACTTTCTCTGTTTGGTTGAAACTAAAATGGAAAACACATACTGGAGAATGCATTTGGTCCTGGTTTTTATTTATAAGGAGCTGGTTTTCATTTTAAATGAATACAGGAAAGGGAATATTTCTCTTCCCCTCTTAATATTTTCTATGTCTTATTGAATGCTAACACAAAAGTGCATATAATTCTAGGAGCTGAGTGGACAGCAGGGAAAACATTTAATTTCTCCCAAATGATTCATGGAAATATAAACTAGATCCATTTTTCTCATCACAGTTCTTTTTGATTCTGTCCTAGAAAAAAATGAATCATTGATATAGGCTTAGGAGATTCCACAAAGCACCTTGGAAGTCACATTATACTCTCCCAAGTTCTCAGTAGATTAAAATCTAGTTATGTTAATGGTTTAAGGATATAACTTGAAATAATTTGACCCCAGGGAAAGCTGAGCCAAATCTCATATCTTCTCCTCTCCACTTATCTTTTTGAAAACTGCACTCGCCTTTCCCATCTCTGTGCCTTTGTACAGATCATTCCCTAAGCCTGACATGGCCTCAAGGCTCAAGCATCAACTCCTTCAAGAGACCTTTCTTGATTCTTCCAGTTATTACTATTCCCTCTCCAAAATTTTTCATATATTATGTACATATTTTGTGTTTACTTACATATGCACCTGATGTTAACTCCCAATAAAAGGTAAGGTCCCTGAAGTTATTTCATAGTTTTGTTTTTGTGTCCCTAGTGCCAAGTCCCAAGTAGGCACTTGATAAATGCTCATTTTCTTGAACTTATTATTAAGGAGGTTTTAGTCACAAAAGCAAATGACCTCTCACTCTGTAAATCTTGTACAGGGTTCTTTCTGCAGACATCAGCCCATTCTTCTTGGTTTGGCTGGTGTTTCACTCCACAGAATTACCTTGAAAATCTCTATCCTCAAAAAATAAAATATTCCCAAAACTTCAACATAGATAGGGCCCTCTTCTAAAGAGAAAATATGTTCATTTATTAACTAAGCAGGTAGAATAGTGCTGCTGTGAGGAATCTAAGCATCTCTGCAACAAAGGAATCCATTTTGGAGCTCATCAAACTCTAGAGAGATGCCTTTCCCATCAAGAGTAACCATCTGATTTGAAGTTAACATTTTCATAAACTTCCATGACCCACAAGTGCATGAGGGAGTAGTTCAAAAAAGCTTTAATTTTTCTTAGAGTGCAAGAATAGAAATATAGCATACAAGGTGAAACACAGGAGGGATCTACTATATTCCATTCTGGTCCACTCCAAGGTAACTCAAATAGCATCTGAAACACTGTGATCAGTTCTGCATTCCATGTTTTGGGAAGGACAGTGACAAATTAGAGGAGGGTGATGAGGAAAAAGGAGGGATTTGTGGATATCTTTGTGTGGAAGAGTTATTAGACTTATTCTGTCTACTTAGTCCCAAAGAAGATAGCTAGGACTAAGGGGTGAAATTATTAGCAGGTAGATTTCATCTCAATATCAGGAAAAAAGAAAAAGAACTCACTATGAAGAAATCTGGCCTCAAACACCTTAATGGCAAGACGAAATGGATAACTGAAGACTGTTTTAATCTGAAGACACTATGTGGTATAATGGGAATGGCCCTAAAGCTTATTTGTACTTAGTTATTTTTCATTATCTAGTATAAACCCCATATTTTTACAGGAAAATAAGGTTAGTTGCCCAAAGACTAGAGAAACTTTATTGAATTTCCCCACCTCTGATATTTAATTGGTGTTTAATTAGGGACGCTGTATCTCTTTTGGGACGAAGCAGAGTAAGTCTGCCTTTTCTCTTCCTATTCACTGACTGCTGAATACTGCTGGACAGAGTTTCAACCATTGGTTCAATACAAATTTGTATTATCTAATTTCAGCGCAGTCCTGACTTTATTATTTATTTTCCCTTTATTATTTATTCTCCAATTGACTCTTATCCTTAGTTTAAACTCTCTCCTCTCTCTTTAGACCTCTTACATGTTTCCTCTCTTTTCTCTCTCAACTAAAGAACTTGCCTCTTACTTTACTAAGAAAATAGATATGAGATCCATTTTCTCTCCAACAATACATTTCAAAACTCCTTGTTATCCCTATTCTCTACTCATTTGTTCTAGTCTCCAATGAGTTAGGAGGTGTTCTCCCACCTTAATCATTCTTTAATCTTTAATATCTCCTTTGTTGTCATTCAGTTGTTTTGCAATCATGTCCCACTCTTTGTATTCCCTTTTGGACTTTTCTTGGCAAAGATACTAGAGTGATTTGCCATTTCCTTCTTCAGCTTATTTTATAGATGAGGAAACTGAGACAAGTAGAGTTAAGTGACTTGCCCAGGGTCATACAACTAGTAAGTGTCTGAAACCTTGAATTAAATTCATCTGGGCCTGGCACTCTATCCACTGCACCACCTAGCTATACGTAACATAGGGACCTCAAACTCACCATGTCTAAAACAGAATTTATCATATTTCCTTAAATGCCCAGTCCTTCAAATCTTGCCCTTTTTAGTTGATGACACCACTATCCTTAATTAACCAAGGTCTGCAATCTTAGAATTAGCATATTAAATGCTTATTCATAGACTGACTGATCCTTAACTCTTCCCTTTCTATACCATATAGACTCACAGAATCAAAATGGTAGACCTTCAAAATCCTTAGCAATCATCCAGTACAAATCCTCTCATTTTAAAAGTGTTGAAACATGGGCATAGAAAGATGAAGTGATTTATCCAAAGTCAAGCCATTTAGTTGATGTCATCAGAACCAGGACAACCCAATTTTTTGGATTCCCAAACCAGCATATTTTCTCAGTCCTTACAAGATTTGGAGTTATTTTCAAATAAGAAAACATAATTTTTGTCATTTAATTTGAGCTTTTTTATCCCAGGAGAAGTCTTCCTTATAGAAATGAACAATTGTTTTAAGTGCTTCAAATGAGAAACCCTGGTAGTACAGGTTTTTCTAGCTAGCCATCTCCTCCAAAAGGCACTCAGCCTTGGCTTCTCTTCTAGAGTAATTCATTGTATATCCTCCATACAGTCCCATAAAATCCTAAGGCTTCCTCCTAAGCCTATTGATAGGTTCAAATTAATATGAATTATGAGACTGCCACATTGTTTTGTGTAAAATACAGCAACAAAGCAGGATTTCCTAAATCTTTTCCTGCTAACACATTTGTTCTGACAGGCTCCCTCTTTTCCAAAGTGCCATGGACATTATTTTATTCCACTGCACAGCCCTCTGGGTAGGACTCTGCAGTCTAACTCTCATGGAATGCCAACTACACTCCATAACTCCTAGTAATTGCCTCTTACTTGCCCAAAACACACATATCCATTTCTCTGCTTTCCAGACACTCAGCGCTGCAGTCACAAAGTTTCATTCAGTTTCTCAGACACTGGCACAGCTGAGACCTTATGTAACTCTTAAATCCTATTTATCTAATTATATGTTTTCTGGCAAACCCAATTGTGCATTTGAACTTGTTGCTTACAAAGGCAGTCCTGCAGTAATTCCAGGTATCCCTCAAAATACACAAAATTTAGAAGCCAGATTTTTTGTTCTGCACCATGGTGTTGGTTTCCATTTTTCATTCAACGCTGATCAGCCATGTTACCCAGGAGGCATACCGTGGATGTAGGCAGCCATACAATGGAGAAAAGATATCCCTGCATAGCAAATCACAAGCTTATGTCTGACCTGCAGATCCTTAACAGTGTCCCCCAAAACACTGTTAAGCCCTGTCAGTTGCCACATGTGTAGGAGATAAAATTTGAGATACAGGAAGCAGTTATTTGATCTAAATCCAAGGGCCTTTATCTACAGACATCTATTAGAGAAATTTTTACTAGAGAAGTTAACATCTATTTTTTTCATGAAAAATAAAGTCTTCTATCACAGTGGCTAAAAATATGATTCTTAAGATACTGAGGTAGTTGGATGAATAATATAAGATTGTTGAGAGGAGGTAGGAGAGGAACAATTCAAATGCCCTTTAACTTTATTTCTGTGAGAGACAAGAGGGAACATAACATTGCTATAATACAAAAAGGAAAGAAGTAGGAGGAAGAAATTCCTGTAAGAGATGAGAAATATATAGATGGGTAAGTGTTCTGCTGTTACCGTGTTAGTTCTTAGATTATGATATCCAATAGAATGAGTCATTTAGCATTATGATCATTTACAAGATGAGGCTATAGAATCTCCTTTCTGGTAGATCTTTCAAATCAAGATAGATTTTTAAAATGGACTGCTTTTCCATCATCATTTCTTTCAGCAGCAACCTAATTAGAGAAATGCCTTATAATGGTTATTGAATCCATCTTCTCTTGTGGTGCCTACCTGAACTCACTGGGGACAATACAGGAGAAACATTCATTTCTAAAGACACAAGCAGTAGTAGGCAAGACAGATGCATATTCAAGATTTGAGTACTAAAAACTTTCTTTTTCTAGTTTGTGGGGTTTTTTTAAACACTCCTATACCAGAATCCACAATTTGGTGAATGACAATTAGTCCTTGATTATTTCATTGAAATGTCAGGAGTGAAACTGAATGATCTTTTGTTTTAGTCAATATTGCATAGATAACTCTTGAGTCAAGAGATGTTTTCAGGATAAAGGACTGTATAAAGATCTCATATTTCTGTAGGTAAGAGTCCTCACTGAAAAACCTGGGGAATCTCTTCACTAGCTAGTCAGTATTTGGTATTTGCTCCCTCTCATTCATGAAGATTGGTCTGATGTATCAGAAGAGAGTTTTATTAATTAAAAAAAGAAAAGTCACGAATTCTATAGCAGCCAAATCACAGTTTGCCAAAGTTCTGTGAGTGGGAGTTCTGTCATGCTGTGGCTGGTCATCCATCAGTGTGAGCTGTGCTCAATAAGTCAGCTATACTTCCTTCTCCTAACTTGAAGTTCCTGTTACGATGGTACGCATATCATCACTCACTGTTCTTTTGTTATAGTTCCTTGGTGTTGTCTACTCTGCACGTTTCATTGTCCTCTGCTTACTGGGCTCCTTCTAGGTGTAGCATTTTCAGCACATAGAGTTTGTTTTGAGCCTTAAGATATTAGTCAACAAATTTCCAGAGAGCCAAGGAATGATCTGTATAATAATTAGAGTTCTTTCAGTAATAATGTGCTAAATCAGGAAGGGGCAGCTAGGTGGTGCAGTGAATAAGAGCACCAGTGCAGGAGTCAGGAGGACCTGAGTTCAAATCTCACCTCAGACACTTGACACTCACTAGCTGTAGCTGTGTGACCTTGGCCAAGTCACTTAACCCCAATTGCCTCATCCTGGGTCATCTCCAGTCATCCTGATGAATATCTGGTCACTGGATTCAGATGGCTCTGGAGGAGAAGTGAGACTGGTGATCTGCACAGCCCTCTCTCACTCAAAAGAAAATCAAGTGCAAGTCATGTCATTATTTCTCTGATGGCACAGTTTCCTTCGGCAACAAAGGACACACACCAAATCAGGAACTCCCTCCTCTTCAGGCTTGTCTCTTTGTTTTATAGTTCTCCTGTCTCTGCATACACAAATCTTCAATCAGGTATTGGGGTCACCCTATCTCTTTCCAGGATAGAACACCTCATTCTCCCATTTGAAATACAGGTTGAACCCTGGTCTATAGAAGAGCAAACAACACTGTCTCTATTAAAAGACAAAATGACTGAATGATAACTCCCTACCCTGGTGTTCAGCCTACCTTATGTACTCATAATAGACTTATGGAAATTACCTTTAAAGAATATGCAATTTAACAGATAAGGAAACTGAGACCCTGAGATTTGTTCATAGTCATACAGAAAGACAATGGCAGAAAAGAGACTCTAGATGCCAACTCTTTTGAGCCCTAATCCAGTGCTCTTTCCCCAGGAGAAAAAAATTAGTCCCCAGTATGTGTTAGAGGGTGGTATCATCAATATGAGAGGTAGCTGGCTGGAGGGCCAACCTCCCAATCAAGAATGCTGGGGCTCTAAGTACCACCTCTAACACATACTGGCTATTTGTAACTAGTAACTGGGCAAGCCACTTCAATTGTCAATGCCCCAGGCAATTCTCTAAGACTAAAATGTGAGCAGTTACTCATCTGTACTGGTGGAGGGAGATTCATCATTGTTCCCTATGTCAATGAAATCACTTATCCAGATGAAAAAAACAATTAAATCCTCAACATAATACTTCCAATTTATCCAAAAGCTAAAAAGACAACCCCAGTTGTCCCTTGATTTACCCTCATAAGGCACTGGGTAGCAACTAGTGTTGTCACTGGCAAGTACAGGTCACCACTTCCCAAAGGTAAGTGAAGCTGTGGTCAAAAATATCAATGTATGTTCTAGAGAGCTTCCTGCAATTCATCTAAGTCAACAAGGATGAGGAAGATGGAAGACCTCAGAATCCCTGTTCTAGCTAAACAGGGCAGAGCTACATACATTAGCAAAGAAGCATTTTTTTCAGATTTCTCTGACATGTGAAAACTGTTCAAATTCATTGGCTAACACATACATGTACATGCCTACCTACCACACCCACTCCTTGAAAAGTCTGCTCCTTATCTTTCTTTGCTTGATGCTATTCTGGCTATATAACAATCTTAATTGCCCAATCAATTGACTGAACTCTAACATGGATCAATGAAATCATTCTCTGACTCACCATCTTACTACAACAGATGATGAATCAAGCTATATCCACCCTTGTTAAAATACCTTAGAAAAGAAATATTTGCCTGCTACTCAAGGATATTGGAACCCTTCACTGCCCCCTTTGAACAATGCTAAAAGTTGTTCCTTTCTTGTCAGTAAATCCATTCACCACAGTCTAGCAGTCATCTCCAGGTTGACAGTGCCCCAAGCATTGGTAACTGAAGAATCTTGTGATCATAAACTTGGTTGATTAGCAGTAATTTGGATTGATAATCCAAGTCACTGACCACGTTCCAATAACTATACATGTGACTGGTTTGACCGCTGTGTATGCCATGATGGACAAAATCAACAGGATTTTGGAACTCTGACTTTGAATGTTTCTGGTAACAAATGGAGCTGTCTCTCAAGTCCTGAGCTTTTTGCAGCTTTGCTGTGACACCTTGCTTTTGTAGCCATGGCCTCCACTTGCAAATCACTTGGGAAAATGCTGCTGGTTGATGTTCTTTTTTTATATGTATCTATCATTACCCACTAGCCAGTCACATCCCACACTCCATCCTTAAGAAGAAGCCTTATGTTATAACAAATATGTATAGTCCAAGCAAAACAAATCTCCATATTGGTCATGCCAGAGGATGTATATAAAATCCTGCATCTCTGATTCATTAACTCTTTTGGGCTTTTTGCTTAAAATTGTATTTTGGAAAAGTAAAGAAGATTGCTTGATAATGACTGTCAGGTTCACAAGAAAAGAGGGGGAAAATGCTGCTAGTCCCTCCCAAAATCAATCAGAGATTTTTAATACTTGAAAGTAGCAAGGATTGTAAACCTCCTACGTACATGGTTCAAGGTCAGAAAATTCCAGATAGAAGCACTGAGCTGTGCAAATTCATCTAAAAAGGAACATCTCCTCTTTCCTCAAAGAGAAACAGTGTAGTATAATGCAAACATCAGTGGAATTGAGGCAGAAATCCTGGGTTCATTTCCTGCTTTCAAATTCCCTTACTTTGGGATCTTTCATTTCTTTAGGGTTCAGTTTTCTCATTTGTTGTTGTTTGTCCTTTGGGCTCCAAGATCAAAATGACAACTGGCTCTCAAATATATTGAATTTAAATGAGGCAGAATTCCTTGAAGTTGTCATCTGAGCCCAGGAACAGGAAACATAGAGATAATGATGTCGTGTCATTTATATCACAGGGTTGTGGGATTTTATAAACCTTGTGAACTGTAATGTTGTTGGTCAGCCACGTCTGACTCTTCATGTCTCTTCATGACCCTGTTTGGAGTTTTCTTGGCAGAGGTACTGAAATGCCGTTTTCTTCTCCAGCTCATTTTACAGATGAGGAAACTGAGGCAAACAGGGTTAAGTGACTTGCCTGGTGTCACACAGCTAGTAAGTGTCAGGCTGAATTTGAACTCAAGAAAAGGAATCTTCCTGATTCCAAGCCCAGCAGTCTTTTCACTGCCCCATCTAGCTGCCCTTATAAACTGTAAAATATCATATACTTACTGGCTGCTGTTATTTCCTTCTTCAAGTCTGGCTCACAAGCAATCTTCTTTACTTTTCCAAAACACAATTTAAGCAAGAAGGCCCACCCCTTTCCAAAAAGAGACAGATTTAGGGATTTCCAGCATGATCATTAACCTAACCACAAGAAACCAATATTCAGAACCAGCAGAAGCAAGTGAGCACTTACATTATATTTCATTTCTTTCTACCTTCTCTCTAAAAAGCTTTTTATGTAATTCTAGTCCATGGGGATGATATGGACCTGGTCATTCAGCAAAGTTATCAAAACAAGGGACAGTACACTATATTGGAAAGAGTTTGAGATTTGGAAGACAGAGAATCCGTGGGTCCTCAGACCAGTTACTAATTTATTTGGACCTCAATTTCCCTACATGTAAAATAAGGGGTTTTTGAAATAAATGACTTCAAAGGCCCATTCTGATGTTAGATCCTAGGTAACATTGAATCATTTGTTATCTGAAGATGAACATTTTTAAAGAGGAAAATAAAGTTTCAGAAAGACATTTATGATCTCACATAGATATATTTTTTCCTTGCTTATCTCCTACTGAAGGATTCATCGTGCATGTTCCTTCCCTAGGGACAGTCCTTCCTTCTTATGAATGGTTTTTACCGTGTTTTCTTTATTTTTTTATTACCAGTATGTTGGAGATATACATACATATATGTATAAAATTTTACCCATTCAATCCAGTCTTCCTTTCTTATCCATATTTGTTTCATACATTTTTATAAGCAGAAAAAAAGCAAAAAATTGTCATATATGTGTGTGTGCATGAGCACGCATGTGTATAGGGAAAGAAAAAGGAGTTGACCATTAATGCGTTTCCACATGTTTCAATGAAGCTTGTACATACTTCAGTTTGCACCTGAAAGTGCACATTGGTCTTTGAGAGTCCTCATGATTGTAGAGCATGGGTTCCTAACTATTTGAGATCATTGACTTCTTTGGCAATCTGCTGAAGATATGAATCCCTTCTCAGAATGATGTTTTTTAATACATGAAAAAAATAGAACTACTAAGGAAACCACTTATTCTAAAGTAAAGATGTAATTTTTCTCCCCACCCAAGTTTATAGACCACCAGAAATCTATCCTTAGAGCCAGCCTATTCAAGTTCTGCCCCTGACCATGTAAGCCTAAACAACTCTTCCTAACCTCTTAACTCTCTTGATATTTCTGTAAGACTAGAAGTTGTAGAGAAGACACCAGCCCGTATTAGCAGGTGGAATTTCTTCATCTGGGAGTTCCTTATACTCATGAAAGTTAGTTAATGTTCAAAAGCCTAATAAACCCTCTCTTTGCCCTAATCCTTAACAGAATCTCTGCTAGTAATTTTTAAAATTAAGGTTCTAGCATAATAGAAGAAAACTGATATGCAGTCACCCCTTCCACATTGCAACTTACCCCATTGCGGTTTCAATATATCGCAGGTTTGCATAAGAAATTAAATGGGATTTGAGGGGGAGTTTTGCAGAAGTCATAGATGACACAGAAAAATACTGAGCCTGAATTCTACAATAAGGTACTGTAAACAACCCATAAAAGAAAAGGAAAAAATTCAGACTTCTTCTCTGGTACAAAGTAAGGGCCAAAAACTTTTACACAGGTTTTCCAGATGTAAGGAGCACCATGCCCCTTAACCACCGCAATGTGGAGGGGATAACTGTCCATGAATCGTGTCACTTTTTAACAGAAAAAAAAGCATAAGGAGTAAAAGTTCTTTTAAAAGCTCGTATATTAATCCTCTCAAAGAGACAATTTGCTTTAGCCAAGTAATCATTCAAAGGAGAGATTTTGTACTATAAGGCACAGCTACAAATGCTACTTCTAGCTGACTCATGGCCTCATGACTAGTCTACATTACCAATGTGGGCACAGAGCTTTGTGCAGTGGGTGGTAATGGCAAAGGTTTTCATAAGATCTTTGTGGAAACTTATTGTCCCTGCTTTGGAAAGGTGACAAGAAATTAGAAAGCCTCAATTAAAAGAGCAGAAGTGGAAACCAAATGATAGGACTTTCTCATCCCAGGGAAGTATCCTTAAGTGAGGACTATTATTAGGAATCCAATAACTTCAAGGGTTTTGTAATGAGAATGCATGAGGTGTGTTTTTTTTTATAGGAACTATTTCCCAATTTTCAGCTCTTTAACCCCCCTACACATGCATGGCATTTGTTTGTCACTTAGCAAACCAAGCCACATCTGTAACTATCCAGTCTGTTAATTGTTTCTGCATTCATCCCAAAATAAAGAGGCAGAGATCACTGCTGCCCCATATTAGGCATTTTCCCTTGTAACATTGTCAGCCATTCTCAAAGTATGATCCATTGCCCTCTGGGGGACCACCCTTTCTAATGGTCTTTGAGGTCAAAACTATTTTCATATTCACACGAAGATGTTATCTGCCTATTGAAATATTCACTTCAACTAAAACAACATATCACAACAGACTGAATACAGAAATAGATATGAGAATCCAGGTGTCTTCTATTAAGCCAGCCATTAATGAGATTTTCAAAAATATGTAAAAGAATGCCCCTCTTCGCACTAATTTTTTCAGAAAAAAATGTAGCTACTTTTCATAAATAATACATTATTTATGCTAATATGTAATAAATTTGTTATTGTTATTTTAAATCAATTCATAAATACTCTGAAACTCTCTATTTTGGTTTCTAATATAGTAAATACTAATAGATTTATCCCATCTAAAAAAAATTCTTTGAGTCCTTCATGATTTTTAAAGATGTAAAGGGGTCCTGAGACCAAAAAGTTTGAGAACTGCTGTTATAAATGAAGTCAAGTTTCCCTTTGCAAGCCTCTACCATTGCTTCATTAGTCAAGTCATTAATGGTAGAGAATTTATAAGTAATACTGTCATATACTCTAGAAAGTCTTCAAAAAGAGTCTTGCCACCATCTCATGCTTTTTGATAATTTTTTCCATTCCCAGTTATGTTCCTTTGTAGGATATAGAGTCATGAACCTATACTATAATCAATCTTGCCATCTGAAAGAGGCTTTTCCCAGTTTTTTCCCATTTCCAGCCCTCACTGAAAATGGAAAATTACCTCCCACTTACAGTATAGATACCTTGTATACACATAGTTGTGTTCATGTTGTCTGCCCCCTTAGACTCTGAGCTTGAGATTAAGGACTGTTTTTGGCTTTTCTTCTCTCTCCAATGATTGGTACAGTGCCTGGCACATGGTAGATAAAGGCTTGTTGACTGATTGACTGGATGGTGTTATTTCCATTCAATTCAATAAACATTTATTAAGCACCTACTAAGTGTCCGGTGACTATGCTAAACAGTGGGTATACAAATAAGAAAAAGAAAGGCATTTCCTGCCTTCAAGGAACTTACAACTGAATGGGGAAACATCTACTAAATAGAAGTAGGCATGTAAGTTTTGTTACCTAGTTTCCTGTTTTGCTGGGTAAACTTACAAAGGTTTAATCTTGGCTAAGAAGATCATCATTGTCAGTGTGTTAAAATTTAAATAATAACGTAAAGGAAAAACAATAGTGAAAAACTTCAGAACTCTGATTGGTGAAATGACCAGTCATTCAGTCAGCAAGCTATTAAGTACCTATTATTTACCTATCCAGGTAATATTACCTATTAAGTACCTATTTATTTACTAGTCCTAGGTTCCTGTGATACAAAACCAAAAGAAATATAGTCCCTCTCACTCTACCAGAGAAATACAACATGTTCATAGATAACTCCATGATCCTGGACAGGTCATGTAACTTTTCTCTGTTTCAGTTTCCTCATTTGCAAAATGGGATTAAAAATAGCACCTACTTCACAATGCAGTTGTCATAATAAGACCCTTTGGCAAAGCACTTTGCAAATGTCAAGGTTCTCTACAAATGCTAGCTATTGTTATATAAGTAAATATAGACCATATACCTCCCAAAAATACAGTGATGAGAAGGACACTAACAATTGGGACCTTTTGAATTGAACCTTCCCCAGGGATTCTAAGAGACTGAGGTAAAGAAGGAGAAGTTCCAGATATAGGGAACAGTATGTGCAAAGATGAAAAAGTGGAGTATGTTCTGTCTTATACAGGGAACATGAGTAAACCATTTGGGTTGGAAGAGCAAGTGAATGAAGAGTGATGTGCAATGTAAATAAAATAGGTGGGCATGAAAGATGGGTACAGCGGGGTTGATATGAATGAGTATGTGAGAGTGTGGAGTAATGACCAGGTAAGAGAGCTTTTATTTAAGGAAATGGAACAAGTCTAGGGATTATGAGCTGGGCAGTCAATTGTCACATCCTTCCCAGTAGTAATGGTAATGTTGATTGGATTTCACCCCAGAGAAAGGGATAAAAGCTAGAATGGTACACATAAACCCTCAGAGCAATTGGCAAGATGCCCATGGTAGATTGACTCTAGTGTCCTGGTTGTGGGATGAGGTTTGCTTCTTCAGGCATCACCTCCATTTTGCTTACTTTATATGTTTTAAGGGAGAGTCCATTAGACTCTAAGTTTCCTGTGAGCAGGGACCACATTTTTTCTTTGTTTTGTATACCCAGTGCTTACCACAGTCCCTGGCACATACAGTAGGTACTTAATAAATGCTTGCTGATTTGACTTGTCTATGGTGGGGGAGGAGAAAAGTCATTGAAGAGTAACAATGATGTAAAAAAAAAATATCATTAAGACATTTCAAAAGAATATAAAGGTGAGTAATGTTTTCATTGGTTTATATGTGACCATAATCCTCTCTCTGAGTCTCATTGGGACCTAGAACTAATAATAAAAAAGTAGTTTTGCTTTTATTTTAAGTCAATTCAGAAAACATTAAGTGTGTGCTATGTTCAAGGCACACTGCTGTGCCTTAAGGATCATTCTTCCCCCCCTAAAAAAACAACAAAGTGTATCAGTAAGCACCCCAACATACACAGAGGAACCTGCTATCAGAGGTTCTTAGATCTGCATTTATAAAAGGTAAGGTAACTTTTGAGGGGTTAACAGTCTCCTTTAATCAAGCACACGTATCCTTCACCTAGTTCAGGGGAAAAAGTCAGCACTCTGAAGTTCAGAGAAAATACAGAGAAATCAAAGATCAACAGATATGGTTTCCAACTCCATAATCAATACGTATATCACAAATCAACAGACAGGTCCAACTGTCTAACCATAGTTACCAGAGAGGAAAGCACCAACATCTGGGTTTTCAAAGCCAGAGGGAGTGGAGGGGGCTCATTAGCAGCTTCCCAGAGTCTAGTCTGGGCAAGCACTTCCAGTCAGTAAGTCCCAAAGTAAAACCCCACCCTCAGAGCATTTATACATTTTTAGAGCCAGAGGGCATCACAGCACTTGAGAACAGTGCCTCATTGACAAAAGGTGCGGGCCTTCCTACAAATCTTCCCTAATCAAACTCCCCTTAATGGACAAGCCTGTTCATGGGTAGGGAAGATCTTTATTCACATTAAATTAATTAACAATACAAATATAAAAACTGTTTCTAGTTAAAGAAACTCTTGTTTCTATACTTTACTCCTAGTGAAGACTGGTTGATAAAGGTAAGATTCAATCTGAGGCACTTGATGATACTAAAACAAAAACAGCAAAAGATCCTACTTTGCTTGCCATCACAGAAAGATCTGTGGTCAAGGACTTTAACATCTGATGTGGAATGAAAGGGGACTCAAAAGTCAGAGGCATGACTGTGATAGGAAGGAAAATGATGGAAATTCAAAGAAAATGTCCTAGAAAAGAGTTTCAAAATAGCTGAGGGAGGAAAGACCAATTCTTTTAACTGGAAGAGACATTAGGAACTTTTTCCTAGAGGAGGTAGCCTCTCAGTTAAACCTTAAAAGAAAAGGAGATACCTCAGTAGAAATAGATGGAAATTCTTCTCAAAACTTGGAGGAGAGCATCAATAAATAGATAGAGATGAGAGAAAACAAGATGAGAAAAGAGGAAGGAGAATGTCTGCTATGGCTGGAATGTAGATGACATAAAATATGCCATGAGATGGTGTTGGAAAAGTTAGTTGAAACCAGATCTGAGTGCATCAAATGCCAATATTGAGAGTTTATATTTTATTCAGTAGGCAATGGGAAGTTACTGAAGTTTTTTATTTTCACTTTTGTAGATTTACATGATGGGAACAGTCCTATGGGAAAACATCTGGCAGTAGTAAAAGGGACGCGTTGGAGTAGAGATATGATGGAAGTCATCATCCTAGTTCAATGGTTTTTGCATAGTGGAAGGGAAAAGAGATGAGAGCTTGAAGTAAAATGGTTGCAGTGGAAATGATTGGGAGGAGACAGATTCAGTCAGCAAAGTATATAAAGATTCTCTTACAAAAGTAGTCTTCTCCCACAGTTTAAAGCTTCTTGGCTTTTGAGTTTTGCAGAAATATGATAAATACATTCTGTCTTGCAGCTCATGCTCACAGCCATAAGTGACTGGAAAGGGAAACCTTTCTAGACATGTTATAATCAAACCTTCATTTTGGGCTTTGTGAGAACACGAAAAACAGATGCAACAAGAACTTAAGGATAAAATATTCTACTGAAAACCACCATTTTCCAGAAGCTATGAGCTTATTCTTAACCTATTTTATTCAAGATCTGGCATATGAGAGAGGGAAAGGTAAACTCCCATCACTGTGCCAGACCAGGAGAGAGGGACTAATTTTAATAAATCAGGATGAAACATGAAAATGTCAACTTAATCAAGCATTTAAATTTTATTAATCAAGCCTAATTTTTATGAGTGCAAATAATCACTGAAGCTGGACAAATTTGTTCTAGATTGCATCAGAAACATAATTTTAATATTTAATGGGCTGATGAATTTAAATGGAGAATTATCTTTATGAAACATGTTCTTCATAATTTGCCATTAAATGAGAAATAAAAAATATCAACATAAATCTTACATAAAGGTTATTTAACTAAATGTTGGTACTATAAATATTATAAATGCATTATGCCCTAATTTAGCGCAGTACACTACATAAAGAAGAAATGTTAAGTTGGCTAGCTGATCTTTTCCTAGACTGGAGAGGACTGCTTTCTATTAGGGGAAAACTCATGACAACTGTTAAGCAGGTTTTGCCTGATGTTTCATTATAACCATTTACATTCTAGCTATAAAAGCTGAGGTCCAACACAGAAATTCACTCTAGTTGTGGTGGGGCATTGTGGATCTGAACCCAGCAGTATCATCCTTTGGGGCTTAGACATTTTTTTTTTTTTACGAAGAAAATCATAATCTTTTTCATTTATTATTACTAGGAATAAGGGCTTAAGGGAAGAACAGAAGTCTTCTGGTTGCATAATTTTTTGACATTCAAAACATACTCCATTTTTAAAGTTAAAATTTTTACAAAATGTTCTCATGATGCCTCAAAATATTCTAGGCAAAAGAAAAAAATCATTGTCAGAAAATTTTCTCACTGCAATTTTTTTCCCCTTCGCAAATCTCTTAAAGATTGGGCTTTTTTTGTTTGTTTGTTTCAAGAATTTTTATAGTCCTTAATGCAGCCCAGCGAACTGATGTGGTCCTGTAAATGCAACATTAATTTCTCAACAAAGATAAATGATCTATTGTTTTCAGATCAACTCTCAGAAGGTCTAAACTATACAAAAAAAGAGTATGGTGTTTTCAAAAATCCTTTCCATCTAACGCGTGAGCACATTGATACAATTTTTCCTAGAAAGAACTTCTTGCTTAAAAAGTTTCCAATAGTTAGAAATATTTCTGTTCTGATCATAACAAAATATATAAAGAAATACATATACTTCAGAGGATGGACACACATTTTAGAGAAGGCTTATGTCCAAGTGCTTATCATGCCTGTCTGAAAGGTTTTTGATACAAGTAAGTAGTCACTGGCATAATTTAGAAATTAAGTAGTTTTTAAGGCTGTAAGTTTTAAGCCATATAAAATGGTGCCCTTTCTGCCAGAAAATCTCAATCGGTGAATGAAATTCTCATCTTTGCTTAAAATACCTTACCTTGAAATAGTTGTTTTCAGTTTTATTTAAATGAAAAATACTATGAATTTAGTAAAAATATTTTATCAGCAAAAAATATTAAACTTGGTTGAATAAAAGAGGTCAATGGTTGATATAATCATCTTTGTATTCTATTAGAAAACCCTAAGTTTTAACTTTTCTGGTTGACAAAGTAATATCGGAAAACATTATTCCTATAAAAGCTTATTATAGGTGTGGCTTGAGTGTAATTCTTTTGCTTTTTTTCCTTCTAAACTAAATAAAAAATACTGTATCTTAAAGGCGATGACAACAGAATTTTGCCTGGAAGCAAAAATATACAATACAGTATCGTGCCTTTAGATGGAGACATAGTTCAAATAAACGCTTGTATCCTGTTCACAGAGCTTTGTGTAAATACAAGGAAGATTATTTAGTAGCAATGACGATAGAATATGAAAAGAAATACACTTGAGATGCTTATACTTCTTATATAATTTTTATTAGTTATTATTTAGCCTATCTTTAACTGCTGAGGTGTTTGGTTTTTCTGTATTAAGGTGGCACTTAAAGAAAAAGGTTCCGTGCTGTTGGCCAATAAAGTAAATTTACTGTCCTGGCACCTTTCAGCAAAGCATATTATTCTGTGTATAAGAATTCTGGTGTTGATGATTCAGAGTACAAGGCTGCATGTAATCAGTGGCCTGCATCAAAAGGCATCTGATAGCCACATTACAGCCACATTTCCTATTAAGAATCAGACTAAATTACAACATGAGCACTTCCCAGAATGAGCCAAGGAAATGCATTCTGCAAGAAGAAATAATTGTATTTGAGTGTCTCTGTAAAAATCAGGAAGTCTTTTAGCAGTCAAGTACTAATGCTTTCCTTTTTTTTCATCTCCCTTCTTTTGTACTGCAATATATTCCGTGTTACTGGCAAGCCTATCACACTAATTATTATTACATCTAGCGGTTCAGTTATCTTGATGACTACTGTAGCTGAAATGCTCCAAGGTCAAATCCTTAATAGTGTGAATCAAACTAAGCGGCCATCATCCATGCAGTTGTTTTGGAGAGATACCAGATGAGAACTTACATTGCAGACCTGTTTATAATTCTTACTTTTATTGCAAATGCGGTATGAATTTCGTGCACAATTTAATTGAACTATTCATTTCATTAGAGTTCCTCCTCAAAAATCTGGCAAGAAGCAGGTATCCTGATGAGAAAATGACCAAATAAACACAGTTATAACAGACTTATTGACTAGGAAAGTCTTCAACTTGACCCCAGGTACTTTCAAGTGACCCGAAATAGTCTGAATGGCTTAATGCATCCTCTCAATCCATACACATTCAATAATTTTATATTACATTTACACACAAGTATAGTAAATCCATTGACACACAAATGCATGTTGTGGTTAAGCTATGTGCAGACAGAGGGACCTAAATGAACTCCAGGTTACGCTGAAGATTATCACTCTCACAAAATTCCTTCATGTCTGAACAGTGAGCATATTCATTTAGCTATAACTTTTCCAAATTTTACATCCATATATATTTGATGGTCTATATTTACCACATATAAAATCTCTTTCTTGTGAAACAACTTTTTGATTTAAAAAAAAAGAACATGAGTTAAACACATCTGGAAAATGGTTTCTTCTTTCATGCAGATGTTGTTTCTTCATATCCTGTCCTAGAATAAAACAATTTGAATTGTGAATGTATTCACTAAGAATATTGATTTAATACACAGATTATTTTTGCTGGGAAAAGTGAGACAGACAGCAAGACAGAGAGACAAGAGAGACTCATAGTTTCCACTCCCACCGGCCCCACCCACTCACTCCACCTTCCATGTTTGTGATCCAGTGGTTGAACTAGATATCCTGAGATATCCAAAATGGAATGATCTTAAGAAGAGATTTGCTTTGACACTTTTCACTTAAAGAATGCAAATTTAGGAGATGACTTTCTCCCTAAGAAAAATCATAACAGAAGGAGTAGTAAAAATTATTCACAGATCTTATAACTCCATTTTGTCTCTTAGTTTTAATTTTTTTTAATACAGTTCTAAAGTGATATTAAGGAGCTGGTATTGGAGTCTCTTGCTTTGGTCATGAGGGTTACTTTTTTCCACCTCCTTCAGCTTTTTCCTCAGTCTCATCTTTCTCACAGCTTTTCCCTTCACGAATATCTTTTTATTTTCCTTGTGGAACACTACTGAAGAGACTGTCAAATTTTTTATTTGAGTTGTCAACTACATTTCTTAGGCTTTCCATTAAAATTAAGTTTTATTCCTTTGAAATGGGAGGCATTGGCTAAACTGGAATACCACAAAAATGACTGCGAACAAGGGATGCTACGGTACAGGTCATAGACTATTTCTGGAGGCATACGGATTTAATTTTAAGGAACCTTTTCCTTTGTTCATTGAAGTTCTGCTATAGACATTTTGTTTTGGACAAGCACCTATTTTTATACAGATTTTAAGAACAAGAGAAGAAATATTTTGCTTTAATTTTAAATGTTCTCTGACTACTGTTTGGCCATAATATAGCTGCCATACCACATTTGAGGCCTTCTGTGTGTGTTTTTTAAAATGTCATCTGTATTAGTATTACATTCAAGAAATAGTACCAAGAATCAGTTTCTTTCAAGACCTTCTTCCACTGTGTGGCATATAAGTCTGTGACAAGTGACATTACAGAAGGTCATGTCACTTTTAACTGCTTGCATTAGATCTTTCTGATTTCCCTAGTGCCCTTCCTTTGTTTGATTAATGCTACTTGATTTCCAGCAAGGTATCGGGAAGCATAATTTGGAGAGAAAATTCGAGAGAGGTTCTAAGATTTTTTTCCCCCTGAAAACTTGTATGTGTATATCTATATCTGTATCTATCTATCTATCTATAGATATAGATATATACATATCTATACATATATGTAGATACACATATATACACGTACACACACACACCTTATTTAATACAATGTATCGTTCCTTTTTCATTTCATTGTTATTGGGAAATAGCATTCCTCCTTCCAAGAAATGCAACATTTCTGTAGTATCATTGCTGACAAAGGTTTGGTCAGTTTCTCAAATATTTCTAAAAACCAGACTAGGTAGATAACGATTACTTCAGGTTTCCTTAAAGAGGAAAAGCCTGGAATCTGAGAATGACAGTCCTTGTTTTACTTAGCAAAGTATTTTACTTAAGTACTCTATTTGTAAATAGCATTTGCTATTTGAATTCTCAGGACTAGGTCACAGTTTTGTCCAGTCATTAAATATAGTGGTTATTCTCCGGTGGTTTTTCTGTGGTCTGTTTGGAAGATCTCAGCTTGCCAATTCTATAGTCACCTAGTTTGGGCTTAGACCAGGTTTGGGAGTACAAAGAGAAGTTTAGGAAAAAGCCTCTGAGTCACTTGTTTCAGCATACCAGAAAAGCCTAAGGATTCATTATTAATAAGTCTCTAGATTACTGAAATTTTGGACCAACAGCCCTTGTGCCTTTTAGAAATTTGAATGCTCTGCTCAGAAATGGGGTGGGGAGAAGGGGCGGGATTAGTATTGTGGTTAATTGTAAAACCCTAATTGAGTCTTCTTTCAAGGTACTCCAAACTTTACCTGTGCTAGAATGACTCCCCAGGAGAATTTTTATACCTCCACTTGGGATTTGAAAAAGCACCTTTGTGCCCTGGGGGCATGCAGATCAAATGGGATGGTGATATCCATTGTGAGGCTATTGTGAAGATATCAGCAGGGTGTCATCTGCATTAAAAATCCCTATTTTTCGGGGTTTATAACTTGGCATTAAAAACTCTTTGGAGAGCTGAAACTCCACACAAAGCCAGTCTCCCTAAGACAACACTTTTCTGCCAAATTTAAAAATAAATTGTTGTGTTGGGTGGTTCTGGCTGCCCATTTGTGGAGCAATTGTGCGTATCCAATTACACGTTGGTGCAGTGTGGGAACAGTTTGAGTTTTGCAAATGAAGAGGCCCATTCTCTAGGCCTGCTTTGTGCAGTTCTAGCACATCAGGCTCACAGCTGGTTTGCAGAAAGTGTGAGGTAGACTGCTTGTTGCTTTTACGGACTAATAGTGCTTTGGCATTTTGAAAATTAAATTGGCACAAGCAGAGACGACAAACTCTTAAGATAGTGGTTCAGTAATTGTGTTTTAGATTTTCTGACAAACATTTGAAAGCTTCTTGAAGATTTGCCTTACTTTATCTCTACTTTGTAATAGGTTTAAATCTCCCCATTTGAGTCATTTTGGTCCTGTTAGGTGACTGATGTGAACCTTACCAATTTTTAATGATGGGTTAAATAGGTGGATGTACATCCATTTAAGTTATTATTTTATTAATAGTTTGTGAATACGGCACCTTCATTTATCACATTAGTAAATAGCATAGTGTTCATTTTGGTCAGCTTGGTTTTTCTGATCTCTTGTTTTGGTTTTTCTCATAGTCAGTGTTTTCGATGAGATATTTACTGGTTTTGAAGGGAAAATGAAGGCATTATATACCCCAAGATCTGCAGAGGGTATTTTATTTTCCAAGGGAGTGGTGGAAGAGAAGGAACTACACCTTGGAGAATCATAAGAGTTTAATTCATATGTGCTGCTGATCTTGGCATGGAGCACTATACTTTCTTTTCAGACTTTTTTAGTGGTTTTTACCCTTACTCTAGCCTGGTTTGGGAGGCATCTAGTACACCCACCCGTTACAAATGATTAGTGTGATTTTTCATATATATGTTTATATCTATTTGCAAATTTAGAAAGATCAAAAGCTACTGTGAAAGGTAATCTTAGCTTTGACACGTTGTTTTCTTATTAAAATTCTACTAGAAGAAGGTGTACCTGTGTGTATATCTCACAGCAAAGTTATCAAACATATGGCCTCCAGGCAGCGTGTGGACCACACCCCTTCCTTGTGGGCTTAAACCAAATTAAAATGTTATTGAGAAATATTTAACAAAAGAAATAAAAATACTAAAAACCATAGATAGTATTACATTTTAAAACCAAGTCAATATGCAGTCCACAGGGAGCCTTATGTAATATTTAATAGCCCCAGTTTATATCTCAGCACCTAGCATAGCACCTTTCACATAGTAGGTGACCCACAAATGCTTATTGAATGAAGAGATAGAATCATAGATAATGTAGTTAGAGGGGTGTTCAAAGATGCTTCCTTCTTTATAACCTGTGACTCAGAGTCACTTCTCTTGGCTTATTTGGACTAGATTAATATGGAGAATTTATCTAAAATATCAATATCTCTACCCTGAATTTCTTGAGGAAATCTTTGAATATATTTTATGCTTAAGTTTCCACAAATGTAAGAGTCCCCAGCTCCTATCTAAGCACTAAAGGTAACAGAGGTATCAGGTATAGGACAGCCTTTGTTTCACTATACAGAAAAAGCAAAAAACACAAAGAGATGTCAAGAGACCATAAGCTAATCCAGAAAACATGTAAGTAGACCATAAACAGTCAATACAGTTCTTCTTACTCTCTGAATGGTAGAATTTTCCCACTAGATCAATTTCTTTCACATTCATAGTACCATCTTGTGATTTATAGTCCCCTCAGAAGAAAAATGAACATGGGGGTTGCTAGTAAAGCACTCCTCATTTTTTTTTCTTTTGCTCATTAAAGGGGCCATGCCCTGACTGCTTCTTAAAGGGGTCTGTTCACTGAATGGGTGTCACCTCACCCTAAGTGAGTTCCTGAATAGGCCTTAGGAGAAAAAGGCCAAGGTCTCCCATTACATCCTGGGCCATCTCCAGTCATCCTGATGCATATCTGGTCACTGGATCCAGATGACTCTGGAGGAGAAGTGAGGCTGCTGACCTGCACAGCCCTCCCTCACTCAAAACAAAGTCCAGTGCAAGTCATGTCATCATTTTTCTGATGTCATGGTCTTCTTGGCAAACAAAGGATGAACACGACAGCAACAACTCCTTTCCCCAACATTCCAGGAAACATTCCTCTTTCCCACTAGGCTTTTGGTCTATCTGTAATGACTCTAGAATACTAATATTCCTTTCTTGTAAATCTCTATCCCTAACAGAAGCTTGAGCTTCCTTATCTATAAAATGAAGAGGGTTGGACTAGATGAATTCTCTGCTCCTTGTCCCCTCTAGCTCTTAGATCTTATGAATGTTAAAAGTGTGGTCTGTGTTCATGTAGCTTGGAAACATGTCCTGCAAAAAACTGGTTAAATCTTTGTGTAAAACGTCTGACTGAGGAGTTGTGTGATGTCATTGCAATTTAATAGCTCACACTGATACCGTGCTTTAAAGTTTGTAAAGAGTTTTATATTTTTGTTATTGTTCATTTGTTTCAATCTCTTTGTGATCCCACTTGGGGTTTCCTTGGCAAAGGAAAAGGCACTGAAGTGATTTGCCATTTCCTTCTCCAACTCATTTTACAGATGAGAAAACTGGATTGAGTGACATGCCCAGGGTCATACAGCTAGTAAAGGTCAGAGTCCAGATTTGAACGCAGGAAGATGAGTCTTCCTGATTCCAGGTCCTCTACTCTATCTACTGTGCTGCCTGACTGCTCAGAGAGTTTTACATACATACACAGTAACTCTATGAAATAGGCATTATTGATACTTTTTATACAGATGATAAAACTAAGACAAGTTAACTGCATTGTCTTGGTCAGTCATGGCTAGTAAGAAGACTTAAACTCAAGTCCTCCTTACTCCCAATTCCCAGGTGGAACTGAGCCTGGAGAAGAGATAGACTGGGAAAGATCCAGGAATGATTTAGAAATGGGAAACAGGAAGAATGGAAGGAGCTGGGAGAGATGATGCCTGCTTTCCTTGTAAAGAAGGAGCAATTTGAGAAGCATTCTAAGCTTTGTCTTTGTATGAGTGTTTGGACTAGATTCGCTTTAGTTGTTTTTATGGGATAGCTAGTGTTAGGGAGGCTAGGAGCCACTGATGATACTGTGAACTCACTAAGATTATAACAGTGTGCTGGTAAAGATTGAACATTTTTATATATATGCATGACGTACTTTTAAGTTTAATCTGCACTAATAATATTTTCTCCATCACTTTTTAAAGTCTAAACACTCAACAAAAGGATCAATCAAGCCCTGATTTGTAATATCCAATTTCCACGGTATAGATGCTTACACTAAAAATTTAACAGTGGCTGTTCTGAACCAATCAGAGCTAACTCTAGCACATCTCTGAACCAATTAGAGCAAACTCTAGCACATCTCTGGTCAAGAAAAAAGGCTAGTAGTACAACTATGCCTCAGAATAGTTAGAGTGATGTTGTATGCAGTTGAAGTTCATACCTAGTACCTGTAATCTACAACAATGGAATCTTAGAGTTGGAAGAGACTAGAAATGATCTGGTACATACCCACCTTTACTTATATATATATATATATATATATATATATATATATATATATATATATATATATATATGTGTGTGTGTGTGTGTGTGTGTGTGTGTGTGTGTGTGTGTGTGTGTGTGTGTGTGTGTGTGTATGTAAATGGATGTGTTAGAAGCATTTTTGAATAGTTTGTATGTTCTACAATACATTCCAATGCACTGAAGAATGTTTTAAAATATATTTATTTATTATCATATTTATAGGAGAGTCAAAAGCTCACTTCTTTTAGTGTATGGGATTTGTACATGTTATAAAAATGCATTACCTAGCATTTTATGTGGCTGCTAATTCAAATAACTGCACTAACAACTATTAAGTTAGGTATCTTTCTCTCTTGACCATTGCTAGAAATTACATATCCCCATAGGAACTATGAAGCAAATAATATCAAGTATACTTGTATGTTTTAAAGGTGGCAGGAATCTTTTGGAGGAAGATTTTAAGGTACTCCATAACCACATCCTGTCTAATAATTTGTCATAGAAGAAGAAGCAGTGTTCTTAATGGTCTCTGAGTCAAGACAACCCAGGATTCAGGTTGAACCTCTGACATGCTGGCTATGTGACCCTGAACAAAACATTTAATCTCTCAGGATCTAGGCAACTCACTAAGAACCTAAATTCCAGAGTAGTTATCAATTTGTACTTGTAGAGAGATTTTCCTTACCTACATATCTGAAATCACAAATCTGTATCACAAATAAAAAGATAGACAAATAATTACAAAATTAAGGATTGTGTATTAAGTGGTTGGATTATAGCATCTTAAGGTTTACAAAGCACTTTATAAATATCTCACTTAATCCTCACAATAAATCTGAGAGATAGATGGTATTATTCATCTTATTTTACAAATGAGGAAACTGAGGCAGAATGGTTAAGTGACTTGCCCAGAGTCCTACAGCTAGTAATTGTCTGAGGCAAGATCTGAACTCAGGTCTTCCTGAGTCCAGACCCCTCACTCTATCCACTGCATCATCTAGTACATTAATCAAGTATGGTTAACTCTTGATTATGGGCAATGATGTGTAAGGGGAAATGATATAACTACCAAATAGAAAATTAAAAAAAAAATCATTAAAGTTGATTTCAAAATAAATTAAATTATCTTTATTCAGAAAATTTGACTTCATAACTTTTTAAATTTATTTATGTCCTCATATCATTCACCAACCAACAAGAGAAAGAAGTCTCCAAATGTGCTAAGTGACAAGAAGAAACTAGCTTGGAGCTAAAACCTTGTCCCAGATAATCCACAAAGCAAATGATCCATGTACATAGACAATCAAGAATCAACTGTTGTAGCCTGAAACTTGACTTCACACACCCTCTTTGAATTGAATGCTATCCAACATCACCCCAAAGTAAACTAGCATCATTTTTCCCCTAGCCTAGGGGATCTTAGCATAGGAGATAGCTATAATAATAATAGCAAACATTTCTGTAATGCCTACTCTGTGCCAGAGGCACTGTTCTAAGTGCTTTACAACTATTATCTCATTTGATTCTCATAACAACCCTGTGAAGTAAGCATTATTAGCCCCATTTCACAGGTGAAGAAATTGAGGAAGAGAGAGGTTAAGTGACTTGCTCAGGGTCACACAGCTAATAAGTACCTGAAGCTGGACTTGAACCCAGGTCTTCCTGGTACCACCTAATTTTGGAATCAAGAGATCATCTGACCAGCCTCATTTTACAGATGAGGAATCTTAGTCTTATGGAAGTAAAGTGACATGGCAAGTCATACGCTTCACTAACGGCAGAACAATATCAGTGCTGGTGTTTCCTTTCTCCTGGCACAGTACTCTTTCCCTTAAACCAACACTTTTGATGAGTAAGAAATGTAGACCTGGCAGAGTCATTTGAATGTTTAGTAAGTCTTCCTGAACCTAAAGTGCTTGAACAGTATACACAACAAGAGAGCTGGAAAAAAAAATTCTTAGTCTAGCATTCCTTCAAATAGAATACAGATATAAGTAATATAGATTATATGCATATAAGCATATATGTATGTGTGTATATATATGTAACATATATATATATGTACACTGTCCCAAAAGTTTAAGTGTATGTATGTGTGTGTGTGTATGTATGTAAATAATCTGAGTTAAGACTTTTGGGATACTCTGTATATCAGCCTTGTCACAAGATGCTTCATGTAGATACACACACACACACAAAATGTGTGTGTGTATATTTATAGTTTTTCTACTACTTTTAGATGGCGTAGATCAATTAAAGATAGAGCATCATCCAAATCTCAATCTCTAGATTGAATATTTTATTTCTCAGCATGTTTCAAATGTTAATAAAGTTTTCATCCCTAAAAAGCTCCCAATTGACAGAACAAAATTCTCTTCATGAAAATCATGACAACGACGTCTGTTTCTGTCTGCAGGTAGTGGAGGACATGCTAGAGGACGAGGAGGAAGAGGATGACAGAGATGACAAGGTAATTATCTTCCCCAGCACTCAGGTACCTGGGGATGGGGGAATTTAGACATGATACTGTTTTTACAGACAGTTAAAAAAGGAGTTGAAGTGTTTTAGTCCAGAAAATTGGACAGTGCTGTTTATCATCCTAACAATGCCACTGGATGTTGCCGGAAGGATAGAGGACTATAAATCCTCTTCTTTTTTGTCCAGAGCTGGGTCAAATATTTTTCTGCCAGGAACAAAAATAATTCAGCTTGTCTGGAACTTGATAGCTCTTCTGAAGATAACGGCAGTGACAACTGTTTTTGAAGGACAAAAATTTGTCCTGTCTTGAGTATTACAAATAGGACTATACTTTAGGGAGAAAAAAAGAAGTAAAAATAGCGGCCCCACATCAATTGAAGATGGGATCCTGTCATCTGTAATTTTCAATGAATTGCCTGGTTAAAAGAATGGCCCATGTATGAGTGGCACTCTGTAAGGCATTTTAATAATCACAATTCTTGCCAGTGTCCACTTGCTTTGGAATAGGTTCTGTGGCCCTATAGGTGCCATGACCTGCTCTTTGTCATTTTTACATATTTCTCTTCCTGAGTGGCTGGTCCCCATATAGGATTTTGACCACAGTAAATAACAGCTAGTTTCTACATCTTATTGAACCAAGTGATGGGACAACTTGTATTGGTTGTTACCCCTGGGAGAGGGAAAAACCAGGGGGAGGAAATTAGAATGACCTTGTACCACTGCTTCAATGGCAGGTGTTTGTGGGATGGTTCTGTTGTGGAGAAAAGGGCTGTGGATCAACCTTTGGCTTGCATCGGGGTATTTCCAAACCCTCCCCCCCCCAAAAAAGGTGGAAAACAAGGAAGAGAGAAAATAACTGGTTTAAAAAAATTGCTCTGCATAGAAAACCAAATTTTGACCTTCACCAGTATTCATCTGACTTCTGTTGTAGTCAAGCAATGAAATTTTTTGAAGAGAGCAGAAAAACAGTATATCTTAATTTATGCCTTTGACCTTTGTTTCTAGTAGAGATGTACAGTTATATACCAGTGTAAGAATTTGTGTGCTGGCAGCAAGCATTAGAAATGTCAAAAAAAATCGCAGTGATTAGTTCATCCCCTGAATGACTTTTTTTTCCCAGATAGCTAACATCCAATGCTTTAAAGAGTATGGAACACACACACACACACACACACACACACAAACACACACATACACACACACACACACACTCTTACAGTGGTTCTTTCTTTTGCTGGTTGAAACATTTTAAAACTGAGAGAGCTGTTCTGTGAAATCCTACTGTACGTTATTTAGTCATTAGCTACCTCATTTTAGTATCATCAAACACTGAGCTAACAAAACCTCCTTCTGTAAAAACACATATGTGCTAGTTTTTAATGTTAAATAATGTGAGCATCCACTTCTGGCAATAAAAGATATGATTTATTGCAAAGGTCAGCCGGGTAGCTGTAGAGAGCTTGTATTTTAACTCAACATGCTAGCTCTGAATCATCATTTCTCTTCTGATAAACACTAAGCTGCCATCCATTTATGGCCATTTTCCCTTGCTTGTAGCAGCTTTATTATTAAAGCTACTGTAAGGGATCCATCCAAGCAGCATGTGTATTCCCAGAAATTTTAATAACTGTGGGCCCATAGTGTCATTTGCTGTTTTAATGCTTCTGCTTGAAATCATTCTATTTCCTTAGCACCGCCTTGATTCCCAGGCTTCTAAAAATCTCCCTTCCTTTCTTTGGGGGGTGGGGGGGGGGGATGCAGTAGAGTAGGGGGGGTAAATGAAGAAAGAGGAAGAGGTAGAAGAGGAAGAGCAGGAAATGGAAGCATAAAAGAAAAAAGGAAGATTGGGGAGAGGAAGAGAGAGGGGAGAGCCAAGGAGTCGCATTTGAACCAGTTCACTGAAATGTAGTTGTAATGCAAAAACCTACCAGGTTAGGGAAAGCATAGTAAATCCCTAGAACTGTGTCCATCCTAATCTAGTGTTCATCCTGATCCTAATCTAGCCTCAAAGTCAGCCCCTTGATTCTGATACACTTTCTGATCTACTTATTAAAGTTGTTTGAAAAGGACCGCTTAAATTACTGTGTAAATTCAACTATATTTTTATAGGAGGCGGAAGAAGAGTATATTTTCCATATGAAATTAATGTCATTTGATTTTCATAAATCCCAGCCCTTTTTTCATTAATATGAAAGGTTTTTTTGAGCTCTTATAATGCAATTTGTAGCATAAAAATCCTATCCTGCACAAAAAAGAAAATGACAAAGCTGATCATTTACAATAGATTTTTAAGTGCTTGCACAATAAGAGATAAAATCTTTTGCATGGACTTTTTAAACTATGGGGTTTGTTTGTTTTTTTTATAAAAATTGGAAATATGGAAAGGGTCCTTCAAGTTCGCATTTACCAGCTTCCGTCTCTTGGCCAGATTACACACCACTAAATGCTGCAAGGTTTAGATGTCAGTGTGGACCAGTAGTGGCAGGGCAATTTCCTACTTTAAAACATTCATTGGTTCTTCAGTTTAAAGTTTGCGTGTAAAGTCAGGTATAATGGAATTTTGTGTGTGTGTGCAAACAAATGTGTCTTTGCTACACCAGCAGGTACTGACCTTCAGTTCTCATTATTCCTGTTTTCTCATATGGTATAATAGTAAGGTCAGGTCAGTGGGTTCTCTTATAGGATAAAAGTAAAAAAGATTAATAAATGTGCCAAAGCCTCACTTTAATTGAACCTGAAGCATATGTTGCAAGTATGTAAAATATGTCCCAGATGTTTCACCATAGCTAGTGTCTTAGCTTTCCTTGATTACCACAAGGCAGCTATTAGTCCTGTAACCTTTGGACTTGGGGGTAAATGGGGTATTACATGGCACGAAACTAGAGCACCTGTTTTCCATTCAGCAAAGACCCCTGGCAGGCTTTGCCTAAGCCCATCCATATGTTTTCACTTAGCAGATTGTTGGGCGATTATGAAAAGTGTCTTTCTTTAAAACCAGCATAGATATTAGTCACTTATTCACAATGAAAGCGCAAGTCACTGGCTACTTGACAAGGTCGGCATGGTCATAAGTTGAAGTCGTTTCTTTGAATTAGGCTTGGAGTGCTTTCCCTTACTGTCCCCTCTATAAATGACAGTTATTTCTATAAGGGAGTCAAGATCATAATTAGCTAAAATAATGACATTGTAACATCTTTGCAATCAACACTGACTTGGGTACCTCGGAAGGCTTTGGTCAAGGTGGGTGAAGTGGAGCCTTCTCTGGTGTTAGCCCTGACCCTCAGATCTTTCCCCAGATTGTCCTATTTTGACAATTCTCTTTAAACCTGCTTTTCATTAAAGCTGCTGATCACTATTCAGGTAAGGTTCTACATCGTCAGGATGGTCATGACATGTGTCTTTTGCTGCTTTTTTTGTTTTTCTATTTACTCAAATCTGACATCGGGTCTCTTCTTCTCCATGGATCCAGCTCTGAAGTCTCCATAAAGGCAAAAGTCAGGGCTTAAAATGGCAGTTCTCGGGTTTACTGTTGTTAAGCCATTAGAAATGATTATTCAATAATGAACCATGAAGTTGATAATATTTTCACTTATCAGTGTTCTGCAGTATTACTATATTAAGCTCTGTTGTAGATGGCATTTGTCGTGTATTAAATGTTACAAAGAGATAAGGCTGTGTTCTCAAAGCTGCATGTTCTAGACCATCCTCTGAATGTACAGCGTCCTTCACCAATCACAGATTCACAGTTTGATCTGATTTTTGACCTGGCTCCTAACCTTACCTCTGTGGTTAGTGAAATATCTTAGCAAATAAGGCTTAGCTAAATTACCTAGAGCAAAGCTAGCAACAAACCATAAAATGACCTTTTTCACAGTGTTATATAATAACACAGTGGTCAATCTATATAATCTATACATCTAATTAATGAAGATCAATTTTCTTTTTGTAGCTTTAAAGGTTTAGGCACGCTTTCCATGGAGCTTCTTACTTGGCCTGTAATAAGATCCAGCTGTGATTTCAGGAAACCAAAGATAGAATTCAGGCTCTCCTTAGGAAAAAAGCATCCATTCAAAGCCATGATATTTTAAGCATGTTTGTTGAGAAATGATATTAAAGTACTCTGGGTTTTATGCTCCTGGTGCCTCCACATTTTCTTTGGCCATTATGTCAAGGTTGCTGTGCTTCAAGATAAGTAGATATTGTCGTGGAATGTATCTGAGTTGCCTAAAAAAAACCTGTGTGTATATATAGTAAATATATACAGGTCTTTCTTATGCTTTAATTCTTGAAGTCTGTGTTTACTGATTAAGTTCTCAATCCCCAAACATGTTCATAATGGTGTATCTAACATGCCCTAGATGCATACGTCTGTGCATTTCAAGTAGACCATGAGTGCATGGAAATAGATAATTAAAATATGCGATAGGAAAGATTGTAATCTGACAAAGTAGCATTTTCCAGCTATGTTAAATAAAACAGTCTCGCTGTAGTTAAAGAGATGAAGAATTAGAGGAGAAGAGTTATGGAAAAGGATAAAGAAAGGAAATTCTTTAAAATAAAAATTCTAAAAACCTAAGGTATATCTAAAAGGATTTGGATCTCAGGCCAATTCATGCACTCCATCTGTTGAGATCTGTTGATCAATCAATCAGTGTGCTTTTATCAGCTGCTTACTATGTGCCAGGCACTGTGCTCAGCACTGGAGATACAAAAAGAAGCAAAAAATGATCTCTTCCCTCAAGGAGCTTCCAGTCTAATGGGGAGATAACTTGTAAATAAAACTGTGCACAAGATAGATAGGAAATAATTAATAGAGGGAAGGCTCTAGAATTTAGAGGGGTTGAGGAAGGCTTCCTGTAGAAGGTGGGATACTAGTTAGAACTTAAAAGAAGCTATGAACTATGTCACTGTTATCCCTAAGATACCTTCTACCTCTAAATCTTTGATCCATTATGGAAAAAAAATTAGGTAAGCCTGGTTGTCCATGTGTTTCTACCAGTAACATTAAGACTCCTCTCTTCCCTCCCCCCCATCCCCTGAAAATAAAGGCAGATGAGAACAGCTTTTTCCATTGGCCATAAAGGTGACTGAAGCAAGCACTGTGGAGCACTTAGTCAGATATCAAAGGTGCCAAGGTCATCCACTACATCCACAGCCATTTCTAGCCATCTTGACTTTCATCTTGCCACTGGACTTTGATGACTCTGGAAAAGGGATTGAGGTTGACACTTTGTGCATCTCTGCCTCACTTAAATCCAATTCACACACAAGTTAAAACATCACCTTGTGCTTCAAAATGAAGGACCAGCAACAGCAATGACATGACAACCAGTAGCATGTCTCATCCACAGTCACATGACAGCATAAAGTTTTACCTTTTTCTTCTACGTGATTTAAGTATGGGCTAGAGCAAGGTTTTCATATCCATGGTTTGTCAGTGGATTTGAGGAGAAAACACTAACATAGAAGTAGCTATGAGGAAGGGGGAAAAAGGCAGTTACATTCTCAGGTGGTACATACTCTTAAACTTTCTGAAATGAAAAATACCTAATTAGAAGCCTTTTAAGATGCATAGTGAGTAGAAAACTTTCTAACACTGCCTATACATATATATATACACATATATATACACATATGTGCATATGCATGTATGTATGTACAACTTTCACATCATTTTTAGACTTATGATTTCACTGATACAGTGGACTCTTGGTAAGGAAACCTTCTCTATTAATGTGGATACAATCATCACCTGTTCTACAATTTAAAGTCTTAGAGCTTGAAATAAGTTAAATGACTTGCCTAGATTCATAAAACTTGTCTGTGTCAAGGGGTAAGAGTTGAACTTCAAAATTCAAATTCAAAATCCACAAGAAAGAAGAAATCGTAAGCATAATCTTTAAGTGAATGAGAAGTCCAGCAATGGTGCCCACTCAATCCAGTGGCATTTAGTACTAGGGAGGAGTATTTTTAAAGGTCCCAAATCTTTATTTTTCTCTGATGACTTCACTTTTTGCTATCAGGCTAGCAGAACATTGTACCGTCTAAAGTTACCAGAATACTATATTGGACCTCCCTTCATTTACTTAACCTTAACTCTTTACAGAAGGAGGTCTTTTTTTGTTTGTTTATCAGATTGACAAAATTCTTTAATCAAAATTGGTTAAGAATACATTGACGCTTTGAGTTGACTGCAATAAATCTGATTTTTAAAAAAACAATAAATTTGGAGCAAACGTCCAATTCTGCTAGCATACTGGGACATACAGCAGTATTCCAGCAAAGCAATATAATAGGTGATGGTCTCACCTTTTTGCCTCTTGAAAGTCCTTTATAGGTCTTCTTAGTCTATACAAGTGAATCAGTTTCATCAAGCTCCAAATTGTGGAAATAGCTACAAAAAAATTTGACATGCTCTCTAAAGTAATTGAGAAATCTTGAAATATACATAGTCAAAAATGTATGATCTAAAATATTGTTTCTGCCAATATTGCTATTGCTTCAACTAGTGAACTAAAATCCTGCTTCATCCTTTACCAGGAATTCCTCCTCCTTCACACTTGGACAACATGAAGTACCTTTTCCTAAATTTGGGGGCATATTTACATGTTAACTGATCCACTAAGTTTATATAGTAAAATTTTTTTTCAAAATTGCTATTATTTCTTTCAATATGAAGCACCTCATATTAGGGAGGTCTTTCAATTGATGAGTTTAAGCTTCTTGGTTGGCTTTCATGGAATTGGTTTCCATTCTGCCATTGCTCTCTATAAACAATGTTGGGGGTCATGGGGAGAATAATGTTTTAGCCTCTTAAAAAGGGTCATAGATATGATTTCCGTAGACCTGTCTTTGTTATATAATGTGAAATATGAGTCTTGATATTAAAAAGGGATTTTTTTTTGGCCCTACCTTTTAATGCCTCCAGATTTCCCTCTAGAAAGGGAAAAATGTGTATGTCTTGATATTCAGTACTATCCTGGGGCATAACAGGTTCCCATTATCTAAGATTTGTTAGCCTCTATAATAGGGGTGCTGCAATAATTTGAGCCACTGGGGAAGTGAGTACCAGTTTTCTCCTGAAAATCCCCCAAGGCAGTATATCCTTATCTTCTGCCAGTTAGAGTGACACACTTTGGGGCAGATCTGAGAATACCAGTGGATCTGAGAATACCAGTGTTCAGTATCTGGGAGCGAGAAGGAACAGTGCTAGATAACATGGAGCTGAGACTGGAAGAGAAGAAGCTGGCTGAGGACACATGTCCTTAAAGGGATAAAGGGACGTGAAGATAATGGAATCACAGGTATTTGTTAAAACCCAACCTTAGAGATAATCTAAGTCAAACTCTCTCCTTTTAAGCATTGAAAACATTAGGATGGTAAGGATTTGTCTTTATAGGTGGTCCTGAATTTTTTATGTCAACAAAGATGATGATGAAAATAGCACATTTATGTACATGTATGATCGATACTACATTTGTGTGGTGCTTTAAGGTTTGGAATGCAATTTACCATTTGACCTTCACAATAACCTTGACAGATAGGTACTGTTATTATTCCTATTTTACAGATGAGGAGACTGAGGCAAGCAGAAGTTAAATGACTTACCCAGGGTTATACAGCTAGTAAGTTTCTGAAGTTGGATTTGAATTCAGGTCTTCCTGACTCCAGTTCTAGCACTCTATCCACTGCACTACCATAATGCACCCCTGTAATGACTGCAAAATGGAATTCTGAAACAAATTGTATTTTTAAAAAATTTCAAATGGGGGCTTCATAAGAGAATATGAATTTAATTCACTTCAGCAAACATTTTTTAAGTACCTTGTATATGCCAGGCTCCTGTGCAAAACAATGGGAATAGAAAGAAAAAAGATAAATAATCCTTATTCTCAAAGAGCTGACTTCTGTTTTGGGGGCAGAGGGTGGGAGAGGAGTTTGAGAAAACAACACCTAGGCAGCTCAACAAGGGAGTCTGAGGAGGGATAGAGTACTGTTAGTATAGGGACAGGGAAAGACTTCAGTTTGAAAGAAGATAAACTAGAAGCAAATCAATAATTTGTCAGGAAATCAATAAAAGTCAGGAAGACCTTAGTTCAGATCCATGCTCAAACATTTCTTAGCTATGTGACCCTGGACAAGTCATTTAACAACGATAAAGTACATATAATAACAGCACCTGCCTCCCAGTGTTGTTGTGAGAATCAAATGAGATCATAATTGTAGCGTGTTTAGCACAATGCCTAAATAAATACTTATTTCCTTCCCTCTTTTCCTTCTTCCTTCCTTCCTTTTCTCCCTCTCTCCTTCCTTCCTTCCCCCCATCCTCCATTCCTTTCTTCTGTCTTTCCTCCTTTCCTCTTTCCTTCCCTCCCCCTTCCTCCCTTCCCAGCCACCATCCTTCCTTCTTCCATCCTTCCTTTCTTACTTTCTTCCCTCCTCTCCACTCCTTTCCTTCTTTCTCTTCTTTTTTTCCTTCCTTCTCTCTTCTCTTCCTTCCCTTCCTCCTTTCTCCATTCCTCCCCACCTTATTTTCCTTCTTTACCATCTTCAACTCCTCCTTCCTTCCCTCTGTTCTTCCCTCCCTCCCTTCCTTCCTTTTTTCCTTCCTCTTAAGAGACAGAGGGAAGGAAAGAGTGACTCTTGGGCAGGGAAGGACGTCTTGTAGGAAGACAGCACCAAGGAGTTGACTCTTATTTTCATTTGTTTATTCCTTGTTTGTCCAAGCACTATGACATCAGGAAGGTGATGTCATGATTCACAAGTGAATCATGACATCAGGAAGGTGATGTCATGATTCACAAGTGAATTAGGTTTGTGAAGCAATGCTGTGCAAAGTCACCAGCCTACCTTTCTCCTCCAAAGCCATCTGGATCCAGTGGCCAGATATAGATCAGGATGACTAGATATGGCCCCAGAAGCAGTAGGAGACCTTAACCTTTTTAAGCTAAAGTCTTTCCTAGGTCTTACTGTGGCTGAGGCATCACCCATTCAGTGATGTAGTAAGAAATGAGGCAACTAATGGCTTCTTTTGTCTAGTCAAAAAACAAACTCAATCTGGGAAGGGAAGATCCTCAGAGTTTCTGACCGAATCAGAAACAAGTGATATTTATACTCTTTCTGAGCCATCTGGGCTCAAACAATAACCAAGTAAGGCTTGGGCTGGGACCTTTCACTGGCCAGTAAACAAGAGCTTGCCAGCAGCATCCTTCCCAAGCTTAAATTTTGGAGCTGAAGTAGTTCTATTTCTTACCTTCAGCTGAACCCTCTTTTGGAGAAAACCCCCTTAGAATTTCAGCAACCTTCAGCAATTGCCTTCCATTTCCAACTCTTGGGCATGCAATTAACATGTTGCACCCCTGGTTCACACATGTGTTAATCAAACAAAGATGCCTGTATTGTGCCTCTTAAGGTTCCCTGCACCCGAAATAGAAGCCTTCCTATGCTGGCTGTCAGCAAAGAAAGGCCAAATGGTGGAAATGGAACCCTCAGGTAAGTGGAATGCAAAAGCTTTTAGAACATTTCTGTGTTGGTTGTGATGTGTCATATTGTTCAATAGCATTAAAGACCCTAGCTTAAATCATATTTTTTATCACTTAAAAAAAGTAAACTTGGAATATCAAACAGTTCAGTTCTGCCTTTTTCCTAGTGTTCAGGTTAGCAAACTGAAATTCAGAAGATCGCTAACGTCTCTAAAAATCACGGTTTGGGAACTGTGGCTTGGCAAAGGGGGCCTTTCTAGATTTCCTTTCAATCCCTCCTGCTTTACTGCAGAGAAGCCGCATTTGACTCGACTTTGGACTTTGAAATGGCAGCTGGCAGTGTTGTACAGAAAAGTATAGTTTCTTGGTAATTGTACATAAGCAATGTATTTTAATTGAGTGTATTTGGAGAATGGAGGTGATATCTTTATGATTTTTGTGATCACTCCTGAATGCAAGCTTGAACATTTGGGGGACAGAAAAGGCAATATGATAAACTAACATACAGCTGTAGCTGGCTGATAATGTAATGTTTTATTGATTGTCTAACTGAGGAGCTACGGTGGATATTAGGTTTGCTTGTCACAGCGTTTAGTGCCTGGGGTAGTTGAACAAGTTACTTTTCCATCCAGCTGACCTCTGAGTCCCTCCCTTTTTGAATCAGGGTCCTCAGATTTCATACTTTGCCAATTTCTTTCCCTTTCTAATGGGCTGTATTAGAGAAAATGTGTCACCTTTTGCACCATGTAATACCAAATCAGATCAGAATTCATGCACAATTATGTCAGTAGAAATCTAATATTATAGGCCTGCTTATCTCTAGATAGCACATGGAAAAATAAACTTGCACAACTGACAGATTTACTTGATTTTACAGATAAGTTATTTGTAAGTAATCGAGCTAAAGAATGTAACTGGATTATTTTCATACTTTAAAAAATCACAACAGTAAAATCCTTGCTAAGTAGTCAGGCCTCATCACTCATTTTTTCTCTTTCTTTTTGGACAAGTCAAAACACTTGAAGGAAGAACAAAAAATATATTTTGCATTAGCTCTATTTATTTGAAGAATAACATGTAAAAATAATGTAGCTATTAGTTAATGACATTTAAATAATTAACAAGCATTTAACAAGCATCTGCCATATGGCAGGTACTGTACTACATGGGATTCAGAGAAAAAAAATTAAATAGTCCCTGCCCTCAAGTAACTTACATTCTGTCAAGAGAAACAACACACACACACACACACACACACACACACACACACACACACACACATCTAGAGACTGGATCTGTGATTTCATTGGTTTGAGGAACTCCCAAATGAGAAAAGAAAGAAGCAAGACTCCAACTCTGTATCCAAAGCTTGGATCTCTCCCCACCAAATACCAATTCCAGAATGAATATCCCCAATGAATAGCAAAGAAACACGTTTATGTAAATCATAACAAAACAGAAATCAAAGAAAGTATACATAGGAGACTATCTACCAGACAATACACAATGAAGGAACTCTTCCTTTGGGAGCTACATAACACAACTCAACCAAGAGAAAGAGTTGTAGATCTCACCTGAGGGGAAATTCCCTGAAGTTGCTAAGGTAGCAAACTGGGGATAGGGACATGATGGAGAGTGCTGGCTCCTCTCATCTTCCCAGTCTTTCCTTCAACAACCTAAAGTGTGGTTAGCCTCTTCCTTCTTCCCTCTCAAAGCTGAAGTCCAGAAACACCTAAAAAGAATCAAAGAGGCCTGAAAAAGGCCAGAGCCCTCCTGATCTCACTGACTGCCCTACCCCTCCCATAAGGCAGAACAAACCCACCAATAAGGAAAGAGTCCCATATCAATGGACTTTGGGACTGGGATTACCAATTCTTATTAATTCAAGTAATTTTTACTTGAATCTCTGGGATTCTCTAGGTAAATCATCATATCATCTTCAAAGAGTGATAACTTAGTTTCTTCTTTGGCTATTCTTATTCCTTGAATATCTTTATCTTGTCTAATTGCTACAGCTAACATTTCTAGTACCATATTGAATAATAGTGGTGATAATGGACAACCTTGTTTCACCCCTGATCTTATTGGGAATGCATCTAGCTTATCCCCATTGCATATAATGCTTGTTGAAGGTTTTAGATAGATACTGCTTATTATTTTATGGAAAGTTCCCTTTATTCCTACATTCTCCAGTGTTTTTAGTAGGAATGGGTGTTGTATTTTGTCAAAAGCTTTTTCTGCATCTATTGAGATAATCATGTGGTTTTTGTTAGCTTTGTTGTTGATGTGATCGATAATGCTAATAGTTTTCCTAATATTGAACCAGCCCTGTAATCCTGGTATGAATCCTACCTGATCATAATGTATTAATCTCGTGATAAGATGCTGGGATTACCAATTCTTAAGCAAAATAAAAATTGATTTTGAAATATAAAAGTAGGTCTTAGGTACAAAAACAGTCTGCAGCTTGGGTTTGGCCTGGAGGCCTGGTATAGAGCAGCGAGGTTAAATGACTTACTGTCCTAGGCTCACTCAGCCAATCATGAATCAGGATTTGAACACAAGTCTTCCTGGTTTTAAGGTAGGCCAAGCTGCTTCTCTGTACAAATTTCATACCAACTAAATAATAGGTAATTTGGGGTATGAGATAATCTCCTTTGGAGCTGATGTGATGGCAGGATAAGGATAAAGACTGGACCTGTAATGTCTTTGGTGTAGAAAACTCCCTATCTCAGTAGAGGTCATCATCATCATCATTGTTATTATTGCTAGCACTCCTGCCTCTCCCGGTGTGATTTACCTACTTATTATTTTTCTTTTCTATTAAAGGGGCCATCCCCCTGACTACTTTTTTAAAGAGGCCTATTCACTGAATGAGTGCTACCTCCCTCAAGGTGAGAACCTGAAAAGGCCCTAGCCTAAAAGGTCAAGGTCTCCCATTGCCTCCTGGGCCATCTCCAGTCATCCTGATGAATATCTGGCCACTGGACCCAAATGGCTCAGGAAGAGAAAGTGAGGCTGGTGACCTTGCACAGCCCTCCTTCACTCAAAACAAAGTCCAGGGCAAGTCATGTCATCGTTTCTGTGTTGGCATGGTCTTCTTCAAAAGTGAAGGATGAACACAAGCACTCCTATAGAGCTTTATAAGTATTATCTCATTTGATACTTCTAACAACCCTGGGAGTTAGGTCTTACTATCCTTAGTTCATAGTTGAGCAAAGTGAGGCAGACAGAGATTAAGTGACTTGCCCAGGGTCACATACATACCTGATAAGTATCTTGCCCAGGGTCACATACATACCTGATAAGTATCTGAGGCTGGATTTGTACTCAGGTCTTCCTGACAGCATACTGTCTAGCATTCTGTTCATTCAGGTCTAGCCCCACCTAGCTACCTCAGAGATCAGCAACTTCTCTGCAATTTCTACCTATCGAGTGCCATGGCTCTCATATAGTCCTAGGTCAGAAAACCCATACATGTCAGAAGCAGAACCTGAACCCATGTCTTCCTGGCTTTGAGTCTTGCTCTCTGTCCATTGTGCCAAGCAGCTTCTAATAAAATGTTCATCTTTTGTTTCTCTCTTATAATCAGTAAAAGTCAGAACCTCATCACTTAATCTGAAGTCTTTTCGAAACCAATTAAAATATTTTAAGATAAGTTGTGCTGCAGATATGCTTTTAAAAATGTTTTAGACATAGGATGTCTTAGGAATGTTAAAACCCCTTTTAATGTGACTATTTATATCGACCATATGTATGGTATTACACCTTTAATGCACTGTATTAGCTGTCACTAGAAATTAAATTCAGGAATGTTCTTTTTTGGCCTTCAAGTACTCCACAAGTAAAAGTTTATATAGTGATAACAGCACTTAAGGCATAGGTAGGAACAACACTGAAACTCTTTCCTGAATCTACTGGGGCAAGAATTTTAATATATGAAAAAAATCATAAAGTTGAAATATTTAATTCTGATGCCCCTTATCTTACCCCTCAGAGATATTCCTGCTGTGCCACCTCAGTGAGTAAAAGCAATTAATGACTTAACTATGGGAAGCTTTTTATATGTATTGATCTGCAAGTATTTGTCAGGCACTCACTATGGACCAGTTGCTGGCAATGTACATGCAATTCTTGCCCACAAGGAGCTTACGTTCAACTATTCTAGATGGATATGCCTTGCCAATGGGTAGCTAGTGATACTTGCATCAGCATTTGTCCCAAGAAGAACGTACATTTGTCAGTTAATAAAACTTTGTGATTTCCCTCACAGCTCTGTTCATGTCAATATCTTAATTGGAAGCTCAAGCTTTTAATAGTTAATAATATGTTTTGAAAACAAAACATCTGAAACTGGCTTTTTCTACTCATCAGTGACCTTTTTAAGCAAAGTACAATGATATGAATCTTTTCCTGATCTCTATGTTTCAACTGTGTTAGAAAAAGTAAAGAAAGGTTAGAATTTAAGTGATATTTGTTTCAGCTTCTACATTTCAAGAATTACTTTTTATGTGAGATTGAATTATAGTAATACAATGAATATAATCACCTCCATAAAGATGACATTGTGACTTTCTGAATATATGCTCCGATGAGCTGTTTTGTTTCTGAAATAAAAAAAAAATTAAAATGGCAACATGGTGCCTTGGAAAGTGGATTGGTCTTTGGGTCAGGAAGATCTGGGCTCCAGTCCCTCCTCTTTCACATTCTCTTTCTGGCTCTATTACCCTAGGAAAGTCATTTAACTTCTCAGTGCCCCAGACAACTCTCTAAGAATCCAAATCACAGCGCATATTTGTTCCCTGGAAGCTCCCTACAACATTGACATCATAGGTTCAGAATAAATAAATAAATTTTATTTAAAAAGCCTTTTATGCAAATAAAGCTAATGGCAATGGTACTAATGTAATCATGTTAGACTAACGTGAGCTATTGGGTCAGTAGTCAGTAAGTTCACAAAGACATCAGCCCCTGAAAATAAGCTGTGATTGTGTTTGCATTCTCAAATTCACTTTTTAAAATTTTTGAACAATTAGGTAACTTCTTAAACAATCAATATGTCCAGATATACAAATAATTTTTAAGTCATGCCATAATAAGTGTTATTGATACATAAGATTTCCAGCCAATAACAGAAATCATTCATGGGAACTGTGCAGGAGTTATTACTATGTTGATTTACATATTACAATTAATTAAATGCATCTATAGCCAAATGAATGCAAAATTAATATAAAATAGCTAATCTCCAAACTCTGAACTGTTATTGATGTTATTTTTATTAAGTATTTACTGTAGCGTGTAAGTGATTATGATTGATTTACTGCTTAGATTTTATCGATGTGAAAGCACTCCTACTATCAACGTAGATTACAGTTATTTCCTATCCTTGAACAGATAATTGATATATAATTTCCATATGGAAGGTCTGTATAACAGGATTAAGTCCTTCCTCCAGGAATTTTCACCCATAAAACATTTGGTCATCTATTATCCTCACTACATGATTGTCCCTTTTCTAGTCAATACATATACTTGATGATGTATTTGCATCGTTACGTGCACAAGTTATCATTCATAATATTCTGTAGCTTACTAAAATTTGTGCATTGTCCTTTGGGCCACTTATAATTTTGATTCTTTGGAGATAATACTCTTCTATGATTCATAGCCATATAGCATCATCAGGTGAATAATGACTTTGGAAAGGTTGACTTTAGTGTCACATAGCAGCTTTGAATTACCAAATGCAAGTCAGCCTGATCTACCCCCATTGATCTCTCACCTGCATCACTGGGGAATTGAGATATACAGCTGCCATCTTCTACATTTCATTATCAGTTCTCCATGATCAAAATTCGTCATTGAAATTCATCAGAGTTTAATTGCCTTTTAATGTTGTTATCCTTTATGTAGTCATTGTGAATGTCATTCTCCTGGTTCTGCTTACTTTGCACTACTTCATACAGTTCTTCCTATATTTCTCTAAATTTCTCATATTTGTGATTTATTATGGTGCAAATCCTAACAATTATATTCATATACTAAAATTTATATAGCCACTCCCCATTCAAAGAGTGCCAGTGTTGTTTCCAGTTTTTTTGATACTACAAAAAATGATGCTGTGCCCTATTTATGAATGACTTGGAGGAAAGCATAGATGACGTACTTATTTAATCTGCAGATAACAAGAAGCTAGAAAGTATAAGATACTGGATGACAAATTTGGAGTTCAAATCTGAGAAGATTAAGTTAATAGAAATAAAGTCCTCCATTCAAGCTAGAAAAACAAAGAAACATAGGAATAAATAAAGAAAAAATAGACAGTAGTTTTGAGTAGAAGAGGTGTTTTAGCTGACTTCAAGTCCAATGGGTCAACAGTAAAACATGGAAGCTAAAAAAGTTGACCTCATCTCAAACTCCATTAAAAGAGGTATAATATCCAGAATAAGGGAAATTCTATTTTCATTATTCTCTGTCCAAGTCACACCATAGCTAGTTCAGTCCTAAGTGCCTCACTTAAGGAAAGATATTGGATGGAGGGGGAAATTAGGAATAATTGGTCAAAATAGGAGACAGATAGTGAGAGAGATAGAGAGAGACAGTGCACAGCAGAGAAATAGAGACAAAGATAGAGATAGAGAGAGACAGAGAAAGAAAGATACAGAGAGACATATAGTCAGAGACAGAGACAGAGAGACAGAAAAAGAAATGGAGAGAGAAGGCGAGAGAGAAACATTTTGACTCTATGAGGAAAAAATTTCCTAACAATTAAAGCTGTCTATAAGTAGAATGGTCTGCTTCATGGGACAGCAGCCTCATTAAAGTTAATTACAATAATAATAATTTGTACAGCACTTTAAAATTTGTAAAGTACTCTGAAAATACCCCATCTTATCTTCACAACAACCCTGAAAGGTAGATTCTATTATTTCCCCCATTTTACAGTTGAGGAAACTGAGGCAGAAAGAAGTTAAACAATTTGCATAGGATTACATATGTAGTAAGTATCTGAGGCCAGATCTGAAATAAGGTCTTCTCACTCTGTGCCACCTGCCTGCTTCAACAAGAGTCTAGGGATGTTGTAGAGATATTTGGTCAAGCTATAGGTTGACTCTAACAACCTCTGGGGTCCTTTTCAATGAAGAATTTGTGTGATTCAGTAAGTTATGAGACAAAATGAACTGTGGAATTAGAGGTCAGAGTGCAAGTAAAAGATAAGAGTGTTGTAGGAAATAAATCTATTTCTCATCAGAGTGATTAATTTTATTATTTATGTATAGTGGCCACCCTATCTTCTTATGTGGACACTATAGGCAACTAAAAGACTGACCAAAATTTAAAACAAGATGTTATCCCCCTACTTGTTTTCCAGATCATTTTTGGTGATTTACTCATCAGTTTATTCATTAAGTATTAAGTTAATTTAAAATAAGTGCCTACTCTATGGTTGAACTATTTACAAAAATTTCAGGAAGAAGCGGTCAACTATTTTCTTCAAAATTCACCTCATTCACCTCAAAATGTCTGAAACATGTGAACATACTTGCTACCTCCAATTTCTTTCCACCTATTGACCCTCTTAATGCTTTACATTAAATTTCTGTAATGCTCTTTAAAAAAATTTTTATTCTGTTTATTTATTTAATTATTTTTTGAGGCAAGCGGGGTTAATTGACTTGCCCAGGGTCACACAGCTAGTAAGTGTCTGAGGCCATTTTTGAACTCAGGCCCTTCTAACTCCAGGGCTGGTGCTCTCTCCATTGTACCACCTAGCTCACCCAAATGCACTTTTAAAATTGCAACGTTAAAAATCTCTTATGCTTTCCTAATTACTAAATCAGATGGTAATTCCCCATTCTTTCACCTCTGCAACTTTCACTATCTGCAACACTCTCTCAATGCTATAAACTATCCCTACCTTATTGAAAAAAATCTTTCCTTCCCTGGCCTTCCTGAGACCACACTACCTTAATTTTTCTCGTATCTCTCTGTTCCTTCTTTTTTAATGGCCCCACTTTTCCTCTTATCGACTAATTGGGTGCTCAGAAGGATTCAGCTTCCTTCTTTTTATGTTTCCTCTTTATATTTTCCCTTGGAGAACTCATCCTTGCTCTTTTACCTCAACATTATCCATATCTTCCTACCTTCCATCAATAAAAATTAACATTAATTGAATACTTGCTTTGTGTCATAACATTCCTGTAAATTTTGTCTTTATAGCATCTCTTACATTCACCTCTTCCTGGTCACTACTCCACTCCAGTCCCTCACCATCTTTTTATTCCTTTTTATCCCACCTATTTGTAATGCCCTACCCACCTCCTTTCTGTTCATGCAAATCTGATGCAACCTTCTAGGTTTGTCTCAACTTCTATTTCATTGAAGAAATTTTCTTTAATTACTCTTTCTTCTGAACACATAGTATCTATTGCATGTGCCACTCAGCTGTTAATCAAATATAGTCTTATGCCTACCCATGATTTTTCTCCATGTATATGAGTGTAGTTAATTGTTGATATCTGTATCTTGTCTCTCCAACCAGATTATGAACATTTTGAAAGCAGTAATTTTGTGTCTCTTGTAATACAACAGCTCATGGTGAAAACCGTTTTGCATTTGATCTATGAAGCATTTTCCTCAGGTTTATTATATATAGTAAGCAAGTATCATTATTCCCATTTTACAGAGAAGGATACTGAGGTTTAGAGAATTTAAGTAATTTGCCAAAGGTTACATGTGTAGTCAGGATTGTAGTCAAGACTCCAAACCAGGTTTTTTGGCTCCAAATTCAATTCCCCTTTCCTCTATAGCTATCACTGTCCAGATAATTCATTTGTTGACCAAATTGAAGCAAGATCCTTTATCCTAAACTACCCTTTTCCATACTGCATGTCTAATAATGGTTACTCCTTTTACCATTCCACATGCATTGTCCCCCAAACACCAGTCCCACTTCCAAATGGGACTAAGGCCAAAACACATGAGGACTGAAGACACAGTTGTTCCATTTTATTTGCCAAAGTCTTCCTGCTGTGGAGAAATGGGAGAGATGTTTCAGATGGAAATATTCTGTACAGGCAGAAGGGGAGAAGTATAGGGCAGAAATATGGTATGAGTGAACACAGATCAATGACTGGGTATACATGTCTTGGAGCTAGAAAGGGCCAGAAGCAGTAGCAGATATAAAGCAGGGGCTGAGATAAAAACCAGGATCATAACCAAGTTCAAGATCACTTGGAAATAAGTTCAAAGAGTCAGTACCAAAACAGCAACTAGATATTCTTCAGCTCTCCCTCATTTCCACTCAGCTAGAAAGCTACCTCCGCTGCTACCCACCTCATTATTTAGCTCCTCCTTAAGAAACCCCAAACTATTCCTTCCCAAACATTCGGCTAGTTTTTCAAAGAAAATAAACTGTGGTAAGTAAAGAATCATCCTCAAAACTAATGTTTAAATGGTCTGCCTTAAGGAAAAGCTCATTGTTCCAGGACTATTTTTGATGGATTATGTTTAAAGTTGGGCATTCTTCCTGGATAATGAAAGGAATAGATTTTAAAAGTTTAAGTGTAGCTGAGCAATCCTGAAATTGCCATTTCTCTACAAGTGAGACAGAATGTTGTTTCTCTGTCTTCTTTAACATTTCACCCATGGCTAGTGATTATACCTACATTAAAAGAGAAAAAGAGAAAAAATTTTGAAAGAGTTGTAAATTACAGCATGACATCTATCGTGCGTTTAATTTCCGTCAGTTTCACTAATGTTGTTTAGCAACTTCATTTTGATTTAAAAAAAAAAAAGAGTAAAATGGAATAGTTATTGAGGGTTAAAATCTGTGGCTACAGAGTATATTTTTTAAAATAAGGATTTTTACTATGCATAGCCAATTATAGTCCACTGAGAAAACGATGCATTTTTTCAATACATTTCTAATATATACTTAACTGATGGACCTTTCCAGCATCTTCAAAGACATTTCAGTCCATCAGGCACTCTACATGATATGTTTCTTAAGAATCTACTTAAATTTATATTTACCTATGAGGCCAGATTGGTTCCAGAGGACACAGTCCTTTTTTTTTTTCTGGAGTAAATTATAGGCATTTTAGAAAACTATTTAAAAACATATTTACCTCATATGGAATTCTGGTCTCTGGGGTAATTAAGATCAGTTTTTTTTTTTTAAATCTACCCAATATGCTCTAAAATCTCCCAGGTAAATAAGATATTTCATAATCATCCAAGAATATTTTCTCTCTTCCCCTCTCTCCTTTAACTACTTTTACGCAGATATTTAGCCATTATTTCAATGTTTCCTAAAATACAGCTTTTCTCTTGGGGTCCCATGCACTGATTATTCTCCTCTCCAGTTTTATGCACTGGGAACTTCTTCTGAACATGGAAAGAGGCTTAGTCTATTTGTGTCGATCCTATATATAATTTCTATAGGGAGAGGAGATACTTTACGAATAGCCAGATTCTACTGAATATACATTTTCTTTAAGCTTCACATTTTAAAAAGGTGCTCTTACTTTTGGGAGTTTTCCCATGGAGCTAAGAGTAGAGCCCTGTTTGATTAGAGATGCCTACTTGAAAGAAGACTATACTTTAAACTTATTAAAAATTAAAACTCTAAAATAGAAATATGTTACTGTAATCCTTATACCAGACATACCTGTAGCACAACAGACTCAGACTGACTTCAGGGAAAGCGAGGTGATTACCATATTTCTCTTAGCTCAGAACTACCTCCCTCCTTGAAGCCTAAGAAATAGACCATACTGGAAAAACTAGTATTCTCCACTTATACTTTCAGCTTATACTACCACAGGCCTTTTAAATGAAACCTGAGGCCCAAAGTCCATTAGGACTTTCTCCTCTTTCATCAATTCGCTAGGTGGAACAGACACAGGTTCCCTTCTAGTTAGGGAAGCTAAAGCTAATATATCACTGGAGTTCAGGGGTTCTGAATTACTACAGCATTTAAGTTGATCCAGTGTCTACACTAGATCAGGCAATAACATGGGGAGCCCCAGTGGCAGAGGGCTAGTGTCCTTAAGAAGAGACAAATCAGCCCAGTACAAAAAAGCAAGAATGAGTGAAAACTTCTGTACTGATCAGCATTGGAATGAGGTCCATGTGTGACTATTGTACTTCCAGACCTATCACCTCTTTCACCTCTCCAAAAAAAAAAAAAAATGACCCTATATCAGTGTCTGTGGCCTTACTTGATGCAGTCCATTTAGTGCCTCCCCACTCTAAGATGACATTCTTACCACCATGACCGCAATCTGTGACCCAATTTAGTAACTTTCCTCAATACATTGGTCATTCACTCTAGATCTGTTGTATTTCAACCATTCTCCAAAGAAATTGGGGCATCATTGCCTCCCATTCCTCAAGTGTTCTTAGACCCTTTTCATTCTTAGTTCCAAGAATTATAGAATCTGAGTTAGTAGGGATCATCAGAGGTCATCTAGGCCAACCATTTACTAATCAGAATTTGCCTCTATAACATCTCCAACAAAAATTACTAGCTTTTTTGGAAGATCTATAGTGATGGAGAATCAACAATATGCATTATGTCTATGGGATTCCCTTGCTTTGTTTTCCTTTACTCCAGCGAGCAGAATAAAGGATGGAAAAGCATATTGAGGTTCAAAGTAAGGAATTATTCATAGTTAAAAGTGTTTAAAAGTGAGATGGGTACTTTGGAAGGTTGTGTGTTCCCTCTTACTGGAGCTCTTCAAGAGAAGGAACCACTTGTTGGAGGGAGCTTATGTACAGATAGGGGTTGGACTAAGTAGTCTCTAAGGTCCCTTCTATACCTTGAAGATCCTGTCATTCCATCTGCTCTACCAAAAAAGAGAAATTGACATCAGTCTGGCATGTGCTGTTCCTGATGTACTCAGGCTGACTCTTTATGATTCCTGCTTCCCATTATAAAAGATGAACAGATTATCCCTTTGACAATACGTTTGAGACTTTTTTTTCAGGAACTGAAGTTGAGCCCACCAGTTGATAGTTTGTAGACTTGACCTACTCCCTCCTAGGTATGTCTCCTACTAGACAAGTGACTTCACAGCAAGACATGGCGGATGGGGAAAAGAAGGGAGAAAAGTCCTCTCTCACCTTGCCTAACAGAAAAGAAATTATTTCTTCTCAAGAGTTGGACTTTTCTCTCATAAATGGCTTTCTTCTTGATTGCTGAAGTTCACATCATTTATAGCTATCTTCTGATACAACTGATTCCTTAGAAAATGTTTCTTACTTTTTAAACATATTATATACATTATTTATTTTAATGTCCTTTTAAAGATTTTTGAATTTCATATCTTTTTCTTCCTTCTAGCCCTTCCCCTACCCATTGAGATGGCAAGCAATGTGATATAAATTACACATGTAAAATCATACAAAATATTTCCATATCAGCCATCTCACCAAAAATTTAAAAAGCAAGAAAAATAGAGAAAGTGAAAAAATATACTTCAATATGTATTCAGATTTCATCAGTTCCCTCTCTGGAGGTGAATAGAACTTTTCATCATGAGTCCCTTCAAAACTATCTTGGATCATTGTATTGATCAGAGTAGCTAAGTCTTTCACAGTTGATCATCATTACAATGTTATTGTTACTATGTATCTCCTGGTTCAGCTCACTTCAGTCTGTGTCAGTTCATATAAATCTTCCCAGGTTTTTCTGAAACTATCTCATTTATCATTTTTTATAGCACAATAATATTCCATCACAATCATATACAACTTATTCAGTCATTCCACAATTGATGGACATCCCCTTAATTTCCAATTCTTTGCAACCACCAAAAGAACTGTGATAAATATTGTTTGCACAAATAGATCCTTTTCCTTTGATTTCTTTGAGATACAGACCTAGTAGTGGTATTGCTGGTTCAAAAGGTATGCATAGTTTTTTGGCCCTTTAGCCATAGTTCCAAATTCTTCTCAAGAACGGTTGTACCAGTTCACAATTCCACCAACAGTATGTTAGTGTCCCTATTTTTCCACATCCCCTTCAACATTTCTCGTTTCCTCTTTTTGAAGATATGAGGTTTTTGGTACCTTAGAGCTGTTTTATTTTGCATTTCCCTAATAGTTATTTAGAGCATTTTTCAAATGACAATAGATAGCTTTGATTTCTTCTTCTGAAAACTATCTGTTCATATCCCTCAACCATTTATCAATCAGAGAATAGCTCTTATGTTTATAAATTTGACTCAGTACACTCCATATTTGAGAAATGAGAGCTTTATCATAGAAAACATAAATTTTTTGATACTACTTCATTGTTTATGTTACTTTTTAGCAAAATGTAGTTTTTCTGATTATTTCTTTTAATTAGATCTATCTTTGCTTTTGTTTTGTTTTAAATCATAATTGCTACCCTTGCCTTTTTTTTAACCTCAATTAAAGCATAGTAGATTTTGCTACAGCCCCTTATTTTAACTCTGTGTGTCTTTCTGTTTCAAGTGTGTTTCTTGTAAACAACATGTTGTTGGATTCTGTAATCCTATTCTGCTATTTGGTTCCATTTTACAGGCAAGTTCATACTTTTCACATTCAGAGTTAAGATAACTATGTATTTCCCTGTAAACTACTATTTTTTTCTTCTTTTTCTCTCTCTCTCTCTCTCTCTCTCTCTCTCTCTCTCTCTCTCTCTCTCTCCTATCCCTCTTCAAAACTCTATTTTACTTCTGGCCACTGCTTCCCTTGATTCTCCCTCCCTTTTTTTCACCCCTGGTCTTTCTCTTCTCCTCCTAGTTGTTTGATGGGTGAGATAAATGTCTATACCTAATTATGTGTGTATTCCTGCTTTGAACCAATTCATATGGAACTGAGGTTCAAGTAAAAAGTTCTTCCTTTTGTGTAAGATAATTTTCCCTATTCTTCCTTACTCTCCCCCTTCCCTCAGTCCATTCCTCCTGCTTTCTTGCCCATTTATCTTTTTGGAGATCATCCCAACACAATGAACTCACTTCCATGCCTTCTGTCTATGTAGAATCCTTCTAACATTCCTAATAATGGTAAAGTTCTTAGGATTTACATGTATCACCTTCCCATATAGGAATATAAACAGTTTAACATAACCCTTTATGATTTCTCTTTCATATTTAGCTTTTTATGCTTCTCTTGACTCATATGTTTGAATATCAAATTTTCTATTCAGCTCTGGTCATTTCATCATGAATGTTTGAAAGTCCTCTGTTCCATTAAGTTTCCATTTCCCCCCCCCCGCCCCCCAAAAGATTGCTATATACTTAGTTTTATTGTGCAGACTATTCTTGGTTGTAGTCCTAACTCCTTTGCCTTCTGCAATATCATATTCTAAGCCTTCATGTGGAAACTGCTAAATCTTGCACAATCCTGAATGCAACTCCACAATATTTGGTTTCTTTCTGACTATTTGCCATGTTTTCTCTTTGATCTGGGAACTCTGGAATTTGGCTAACATGTTCTCAGAAATTTTCATTTTAGAATCTCTTTCAGAAGGTCATCAGTATATTCATTCAATTTCTACTTTACTCTCTGCATCTAAGTTATTGGTGCAGTTTTCCTTGATAATTACTTGAATTATGATGGCGAGGGTCTTTTTTGATCATGGCTTTCAGATACTCAAGTATATTTAAATTATCTCTCCTTGATCCATTTCCCAGATAATTCACATCTTCTTTGATTGTTTTCATTGTTTAATTTAATTTTATTGTTTCTTGATGTCTCATGGAGTCATTAGCTTCCACTTGCTCAGTTCTAATTTTTAAGAAATTATTTTCTTCAGTGAGTTTTTGTGCCTCTTTTCCCATTTAGCCAATTATGATTTTTAAGGAGTTCTTTTCTTTAATGAATTTTGTGCCTTGTTTTTTAAAACCATTTTAGCCGATCTATTTTTAAGATATTATTTTTTTCAATACTTTTTTGTGTATCTCCTTTGCAAAGCTGCTAATTCTCTTTTTATAGTTTTCTTGTATCATTCTCATTTCTTTTCCCAGTTTTCCCTCTATCATTCTCATCTCTTTCTTGGTGGGCTTATATTCAGTTTGTGTTTTTCTTTGAGGCTTTTTTCACTTTATGGGTTTGTCTGAGCTTATGTCTTGATCTTCCTTGCCACATAGTAGCTTTTTAAAGTCAGTTTCTTTTATTATTTACTTATTTTTCCAGCCTATTTTTGATTTTGTACTATGTTAAAGTTGAACTCTGCTCACCTGGGGCTGCGGGTGTTCTCCCAAGCTTCAGGCTCTTTCACTCTGCTGTTTTCAGAGCTGGTTCTGGGGATCTGCAAGTTTTCTATGTTTCCAAGATGGTATGATACAGGGGGTGTTGTGATCAGTGATCGCTCTCCTGGTCTGCACTCTGGTCTTTACTCAGGAAAGGTCCTTGCTCCCCTATAGCCACAAGCACTAGTACTGAGGTCCCTGCTCCTGACCAACCACAAGTACTTCTCTCTGCCTGGGATCTGTGATGCAGAATTGTGTATGGGCAGTAGAGTTGCCAAACAGCACTCAGTCCTGCAGCCAGTGTCACTACAGAGACCTCTTTAATCTCTTTCTGATGAGTTGTCCAATCTCTTACCATCTCCGCAGTGCTATTGCAGCCACCTCCACTGCTACTGCTTGAGTTGCTGCCACTTGTACAGCAGACTAGTTCCTACCCTGGGGTTACAGATATCACTTACCAACCTCTTAAGTTGTCTTAGGCTGGGAGAGTGTCTTACCCCAACCTCTTGTTGACTGTGCCACTCCAGAATTCAGATTGACCCATTATTTTAAAGTTGTCTAGAAGAGAATGTTATGAGAGAGAGTTTGGCTGGGTAACTGCCTCTACTCCACCATCTTTGTCTTATACTTTTGAGGACATGACTGATCCTTAGGGCAACTTGTGACTGGGCATCTTATAATTCCATCAAATTTGACTGGAAAATATCTTCATATCTTCTTAAGGAGTAGCAAAGTATAAATATGAATTAACATTTCCTTTAAGGCATGACCTTTATACTTTGTTTTCTCTGCCTCTTTCATCTTGTAATTAAGTAGATTGGGGAAAGAACAATTATAAGAGGTTTCCTTATCAATCTCTCATTGAATATACACATACTTTTAAACTGAGGTTGCTCAGTTCATTTTCTGTATATATTCATATTGGTCTTTTAAAAATAATTTTCCCTTTTCCTCCACTTCAGAATTGTATCTGTTTACATCTCAAGAATTCCATTCCTGAGAACTTGCTATACCTTTTGTACTTGATTCCATTGTAGAATTTTAGGATAAGGATTCCATTTATTCTTTTTCTGGACCTTTTAGAGAGTGTTCTTCCAAAATCTAGAGCACATCTCAGAAAATGCCCAATTTTCCTTTCTTTCTCTGTTGGAAATTCTCAGGTGCAATTATTACTTCACCAAAAGTTTTCTCATAATTTTTAATTGAGCAACCAGTTAACAGAATCATGGTTTTTGAGCTACATTTCTTTTTATTCTTTTTTGTCTTTGTCATAATCAGGTCCAGAATAGTAATTCCTTTTGTAATCCCTTTACTTTTTTAAGAAATAAATTAATATTAAAACAAATCAAGAATATATTACCTTCCCCCTGCTATTTGGAGAAAGGTGGGGGGAAGGAAGGAGAAAAACACAGAGAAAAGACTCCAAAAGATATTGGGTTACTACTATATCATGGCCTGTCCATAGTTTGTCATCTCCTTCCTGAATTCCTTATCTCTTTCCCCCTTCTGCCTCAGTGGTCTATAGCAGTTGTGTCAGACTGAAATAAGAACCCAATCAGGCCACATATTGACTTAGAAAACCACAAACTAACATTATTTATGTTATATTGAATTTTAATTTATTTTGTTAAAAATTTACCAATTAAATTTAATCTGTTTGGACAGTACTTGAGGGTTTTGTGGGCTGCCTACAGTGAGTTTGACACCTCTGATCTATAGTATATGTCCCCAAGAATATCGTTTTTGTTTATCTACCTTCTCCCAAATGTTTGTCACTATAATTCTGCACCCAATGAATGTATCCTTTTAATATATAATGCTGCTTCCCCCACTTTATCTATTCTTTGCTTTATGAATAAGAAATCAATCATATTCAGCTTATAGATCCTATGCTAGCAGATCTTGGTAATACCTGTGATATCAAACTGAACTCCTTGCATTAAACTTCCTGATTCACTGTTTCTTTCCCATAGATTGTGCAGGTAGGTGTCAACATCTGAGGCCAAGGAATTTATTGTTGGTTTCTTCCTTAGATTTTATCCCCTGTGAATTATTAGACCTCTCCACTGCTATTTCTCTAGTGTTGTAGGTGCCACCCTCTATCTGGTTTTGTAGATATACATACACAGCCCTTGTCCTTCATTTTCAGCTTAAACTTCTCTTGATTAGATGTAAAAATCTCCAAGCAAATAAGTTTTTGCCAGCTTTCATCACTGGCCATGACTCTATCACTCTTACATTTTTAAGCCTGATTCAAAAATCCAAACCCTGTTCTCACAAACCATCTTTTAAAATACCTGTTCACTTGCCAAATCTGTTTTTTCTCTTCAACGAGTCACAATAATACTTAGGACTCCAAAGTCTTCAGTTCCTTGTCTCGGCCTCAATGGTGCTTGATGATGCCTTATAATGTTCATTAATAACCCTTCATAATGTCTCTTCTGGTGATAGATATCATTACCAGGATCATCAGAAGTTGCTATGTTCATCAGGTTTAGCAAATCTTATTTCTTAGAAATTTTATTTTTTAGTTTGAACATGACAAACACCAAATTTTGTATACACACCCCCACACAAACATACGTCCATACATATGAATGTATGTATATACATATATATGTATTTATACATCAGAACAGAAAAGGACACATTTACATGAAACTGCAAATTAATCATGTACAGTTATGTACAGTTTTCTTTTAAAAATATGTAACTTTCAAAGTTGCCCTACTTCTCTGGGATTCTTTCTGGCCTTCCCTCTGTTCTGTCCTGTGCATTTAAAAAAAAATTCTTTGGTGACCCTCTTTTTTTTATAGCTACTTTATTTCAAGTTCCTTATCATTCCTACCCAAAATTGAAAAGCAAAACAAAACTTGTCATAAATATACAGTCAATCAAAACAGATTCCCTCTTTGTGGTTGAAAATACATGTTTTATTCTACATCCATCATATCTCTGTGGCATGCTTCATCATCATTTTTTTGGAATCATGGTTGTATTGATCAGAGGCCTCAAGTCTTTTGAAATTATTTTTCTTTACATTATTATTAATGTGTAAATAGTTTTCCTGGTTCTGTCACTTTGCATCAGTTCATACAAATCTTCCCAGATTCCTCCAAAATTGTTCCCTTCATAATTTCTTATAGTACAGTTATATTCCATTATATTCATATACCATAATTTAGCCACTCCCCACCTGATGGGCATCCCATTTGTTTCCCTTTGCTACCACAAAAAGAGCTGATATAAATATATTTTAATGTGTGGGTCCTCTTCCTAATTCTTTCATCTCTTTCATTTCTTTCTTGATATCCCTAGTTACTTTTCAGACATGGTTCCAAATTTGTTTGCTGAATGGCCAGACTAAATTTGTAGCTCCTCATCAACCCAACAATTGTCACTTTCCTTCCTGCCAGCTTTGTCTATGTGATGGGTGTGAGGCGGAGCCTCAGAATTACTTTAATTTGCATTTCTGTAATTATTGCAGTTTTGGAACATTTTTTACATATAGTTGCTGATAGATTTCTTCTTTTGTCCATTACATTTCTTTTTTTTGAAAACCACTTGTTCATATTTCTTTGGCCTATTCAGGAATGGCTATTATTTTTATATGTTGGACTTGGTCTCATATATCTTTTATATGAGGTCTTTATCAGAGAAATTTATGAAAAAAATTTTCCCTTTTAATTTTAACTGCATTGGTTTGTAATTAAAATTATTTATTTTATTTTCTATATTTCTATCATTGGTTGATGATCAACTCTTCCCCTAGCCATTATTTCAAAAGAAAAATTTATTTTTTGCTCTCTAATCTGTTTATGATATGAATGTTTATGTCTGTCATGTATCCAAATGGAGTTTTATCTTTGATAAATGGTGTGAGATGTTAGAATGTGGCTAATTTCTGCCATAACAGTTTCTAATTTTCAAATATAGTCATTCTTCACTCCAGTAGTTGAGATCTTTGCATTTATCAAACACCAGAATGCTGAATATTGTGAACTTATTCTGTTTCATTTATTAAATTCTTTATTTTGACAAAGACCAAATAATTTTATGATTATTAGTTTATAGTATAGTTTGAGAGCTGATATTTCTAAATCCTTTTCCTTCCCACTTTTTTTCATTGTTTCCTTTGAATTTCTCAACCTATTGTTCCTTGAGATGAATTTTAAAAAAAAATTTTAGTGCTATAAAGTAATCCATTAGCAGTTGGTATGACATGGAATTAGTAAACTAATTTAGGTAGTATTGTCATATTTATTATATTGCCACAACTTGCCAGAAGCATTTATTCAATATTTCTCTAATTATTTAGGTTTGTCTTTATTTTTATAAAGAATTTTTTCCAGTTGTAGTCATCTTGTTCCCATGTATGTCTTGATACATAGACTCCCAAATTTTTATATATTTGGAATTTATCTATCTCTTCCTATTAGAGTTTTCAGGATAACACATAGAAACACTAATGATTTGTGTTGTTTATTTTATACACTACAACTTGACTAAAGTTGTTTCAATTCACTTTTTATTAAAGTAAATTTTATTTTATTTTCAAACAAAGATTTGTCTTCTCTCCCTCCTATCTCTCCTCCTTCATTTCCACTTGTACTCCCTCCTCTACCCAGTGAAAAAGTAAGGAAAACAAAATCCCTGTTACAAATTCAGATAATCAAAACAAATTCCTACACTGGTCATGTCCACAAAACTATCTCAGTCTGCAATCTTTATTATAGAGAGTTTCGTAGTGTATTTCAAGCATGGCACAGTGGATAGAGCCCCAGGCTGACCTCAAACACTAGCTCTGTGACCCTGGGCAAGTCACTTAATCCTGTCTGCCTTAGTTTCCTCATCTGTAAAATGAACTGGAGAAGGAAATGGCAAACCACTTCAGTATTTTTTGCCAAGAAAACTCCAAATGAGGGGTCAAAAGAGTCAGATACAATAAAATGACAAAAATTGCATCTTTCATCATAAGTCCTCAGGAATTGTGGTTTATCAGTTTTCCCAGGTTTCTCTGAAACCAACCCTTTCATTATTTCTAACAGCACAATAATACTCATTTCTATACCCTGGATCTTGAGGACAACTCAGGCTTGAGCCTTATTAGTTGTCAGCACTCCCAAAGTGGTTTGATCTACGGTAAAATCTGATTGCTCCCTCGCTGGTCTGAGCTCTGCAAATTAATGATCTGGGTTTGGTTTTTTTTTTTTTTTTCCAAAAGACTGCTATTGAACTCACTCACCCAGCTGAGAAATTCATATGGTCTTGAGTTACAGAACTTCAGACTGGGCTGGAAACTAGGGGAGCCCCACTGCTTGTGCTTGCCTCTTAACTTGTTCCCCAGGCTCCCTCAATATACCACTAAGAGACCACTTGGGGAAGGGAAATGCAAGAACAAATCAATCTGCCTTGGATCTGTGACCAAGAACTGTGCAGTGGGCATCAGTGCTGTCAGTCAGCACCTGTCCCTGTCACAGTGCCCCAGTGTGGGTCTGCAACCTCTTCTGTCCTGGTTCATAGCCTTTCCTTAAGCACTGATGTGCTCCATGTGTGGTGTTTTTCACCCAAGACCTGGGCCCCTGTGTCTGCAGACCTCCTTCTCTGTCTCTCTTTGCCAACCTGTGGGGGAAAAATGACTCACTGTGACTCTTAGCTTTCCCATCAGGATTCAGTCTAGTACATTTTCTAGATGAGTTTGGAGGAGTTTAGAATGGACAAGGCTTTCTGATACTCCACCATCTTGACTGTACCTCCATTTCAATTAATTTTTGAGTTTTCTAATTTTGGATTCTCTACCTAGATCATCTTATAATTTGTAAAACATAACTATTTCCTTTCCTCTTTTCCTGTGCTTATTCTTTCAATTTCTTTTTTTCTTTTCTTATTGAATAATTAGCATTCCTAGAACTATATCATATAATAGTAGTGATACTGGACACCTTATTTTTTACCCTGGATCTTATTCAAAAGGCCTCTAGTATTTTCCATTACAGTAATTCTGGTGTTAGATTTTAGAAACATGCTACTTACCATTTCAAGGAAAGGTCTATCTATGCTTTCTAGTCTTTTTAACAACGATTTGTGTTAGATTTTGTCAAAAAACATTTTCAAGTATCTATTGATATCATCATGTAATATTTTCTTATTAACATAATCTATTTGGTTTATAGTTTTCCTTATATTGAACCAACTCTTCATTCATGGTACAAATTCAACTTGGTTGTTGTGCACAATCTTTGTAATATGTTGCTCTAGCTGCTGATAACTTTTTTATTTTATAATTATTGTTTTGTCTTGTCCTTCCCTGTTTTAGGTATCAAGGCCAAATTTATGTTATAGAAATATTGTGAATAAGAACATATTTGTGTCCTCGAAAGATTGTGGAAGAATCTATTATTTTGGAGTATTTTTTGGTGTTTTTGCAGTTACATAATATTAGAAATAATTATTCTCTGGATGTTTAATAGAATATTAATACATCCTCTAATGGAGGTTTTCCTTTGAAAACTTATTTATGGTTCAGTCATTTTCCCCCTGATATTGGGATATTCAAATAATCTAGTTATTATTCTGTTAACAAAGATATTTAATATTTTTTAAAATAATCATCCATTTCATCTAAGTTATTAGTTTGTTGGGAATTGGAAGAAATAGTTTTAGATTGTTTTCTAATTGAATTCTTTCCCCTTTTTTCATTGTTGATATAAACAATTTGATTTTTCTTTTTAACATCAGACTAGTTAACAATTCATCTTTTAAAATTTTTTTTAAACCAGTTCCTACTTTTGTTTATCAGTTCACTGGGCTAAAGGGATTTTTTGCTTTCAATTTTGTTAATCTCTTTGATTTTCAGAATTTCTGATTTGGTGCTTAATTGGGGTTTTTTTATTTGTTTCTTTGCTAGGATTTTTTTTTTAAATTGCATGACCAATACATTAATATTTTTCCTTTTTGTTGGTGAAAGCATTTTAACATATAAATTTTTCTTTAAGGACTATTTTGACTGCATCCTGTACATTTTGCTATGTTGTCTGTCATTTTCTTTGACAAAATTTTCTATTACTTCTATGATTTGTTATTTGACTCACTAATTCTTTAGGGTTAAATGTTTAAACTCCAATTAATTTTAATCATTTCTTCAAAGGTCCTTTATTGTGGTCAGCAAAGAACATGTACAATATTTCTGCTTTTTTACATTTGTTTGTATAGATCATAGTCAGTTTAGGAATATGTAAATTCCTGTATTTTTCCATTCAGTAATCACCAGAGATCTGTTGTATCTAACTTTTCTAAAGTTCTATTTAGATCCTTCTTTCTTGTTTACCTCTGTTACTGTATGTCTGAAAGGAGATACATTAAGGATCCCCCACCCCATATTATAGTTTCATTATTTCTCTGTTCAATTAAATTAATTTTTCCTCTAAGCATTTTAGATGCGATTCTCTTAGGTGCAGATCTATTAATTATTGACACTGATATTTTATATATGCCCATAAACATAATGTGGCTTCCCTGAATATGTTTTTTATTGTCTTTATTTTTACTGTTGCCTTGCTTCAAATCAAGATTCCTACTCCTGCTTTTTTTAGTTCGTGATACATCACAAATTTTGTTGCAGAACTTTATTTTAACTCTGTGAATATTTACAACTTGATGTGTCAATGCATGTCCTTGTTAAATATCTTTCTCATGATATGATTCACTAAATCTCCTTTTGTTAATTGTTAAATGACCTATATATAAGTATCTCTCCCCTCCCCCCAATTTAGAATATAAGCTTTCAGAAAGCTGGCCTTAGTCAGGCCTAGCCAAGAGCAGAACCCATATCTTACATATACATACATATACATACTCACAATATGCACGTAATAATTGCTTGTTGGCTTAGCTTGACCCATTTATCACCAAGTCCTCTTCCCCTTTCTTCTCTGTGTCACATCCTTCTTTTCTCAACCTCAGCTCAATTCCCCTATGCCTCTTCGAGTCCTTTTCTTTGTTTTTATGTTGAAGGAATTTTTCCATTTTTTTTTTTTCAAGAAACACTTCATTCTCCCTGGTAGCCTTTCAGAGTAGAGATTTGTGTTTCTGGCCCTTTCACCTTTTACTGTAGAAGCACAGGCCTTCCTGAGTAAAATGCTTATTTTGAGAGCATTTATAAGAATAATCTATGAAGTTTTTCTGGGAGAGAAATGCTGCTTTTTTTTCTTTTTTGATACTGTATTGTCTCCCATGGAAAATATTCTTAAATGGAAAACTAAACTAAATGCCTGGAATCCATTTACAAGTAAATCACCTAAAGTTGGTGAAGTGACTTCAGACTATTTATTGGCATCTTTAGGCTAATAACAAATTTTCAAGCTGACCTTTAATGTCTCTGTGATTCCTTTTGGACTATCCAAGGAGGTAAAATCACAATGTGGTACAGGAGAAAGGGCCTTGGCTTTGGAGTCAGAGGACTTGGGTTTGAAACCTGCCTCTGTCACTCCCTCTGTGACTTGGACAAGTCTCTGGGCCTTAGTCTCCTTATCTATAAAATGAGTGGGTGGGTTAGATGATTTTTAATGACCCTTCTAGCTCTAAATCTGTGATTCTATGAACAGTGATGACTGCACCAGTCTTCCCTTGATCCTACCAGCCTGCCTCAAGCTGCCATTGTATCGTTCTCTTCCCTCTAATAACCAAACACTTAGGAAAAGTTGTCTGCACTCATTATTCCCACTTTCTCCCACACTGTTCTCTGCTTAGCCCTCTTCAGTTTGGGTTCCAATCTTGTCACTCAATCAGACTGTTCTCTAAAGTTACCATGAAACTCTTAATTGATGAATCCAGTGGCCTTAGGAGAGCAGAGGAGGAGGGAGGAGAGGACAGGAGAGGAGAAAGGATGGGAGGGAAGGAGCTGAGTTGCCCAACTGGAACTGGTCAACTGGGTCACCATTCAGGCAACTCTGACTACTCACAGATTGTGGTTTGTCCTTCTTTCTGGAAGAGGACCATGACATCAGGGAGATAGTGAGGTGATTTGCAAGGGACTTTGATTTGAGTGAGGGAGGGCCTTGCAAAGCCTCCTAAGCCCTCTGGGTCCAGTGGCCAGATGTGGATCAGGAAGCCTGGAAACTACCCAGGGTGCAGTGGGAGACCCTGGCCCTTTTAGGCCAGGTTCTCATCTAGAGTGAGGTAATACCCATTCAATGTGTAGGACTCTTTAAGAAGTGTGTCAAGGGATGGCCCCTTTAATAAAAAAAAATCCAACTGGGAGCGGAATGCCCTCAGGGTTACTGGCCAAAGGAGAAACAGGTCCTATTTACGTTCACTCTGAGCCAGGAGGGCCCTGGACTTAGGCACTTTTGTGTATCTATAAATTAGTATTGTGAAACTTGCCTTTCTCGTCATACTTGCTAAAGTGAGAGCCTCCATCTTCTGTCATTTTTGTTAGTTAGAGGTAGCAGCTGACAAAGTCGATGGAGTACAGAGCCTGGAATCAGAAAGACCTGAGTTCAAATCTGGTCTCAGACATTTACCAGCTCTGTGACCCTAGGCAAGTCACTTAACCCTGTTTGCCTCAGTTTCCTTATCTGTAAAATGGGCTAGAGAAGGAAGTGGCAAACCACACCAGTGTCTTTGCCAAGTAAACCCTACATGGTTTCATGAAGAACTGGACAAGACTGAAATGATTTAATTGTTCCTATTCCTACCCCTTCCGTTCTCTCTAAAGTGATCACATTTTAGAACATGAACCTGATTTACCAGGATACGTCATGCACATCAGGCGTGTGCACAAGAAACACAAGCCCTTCAACAACCGTTATGAATTACACTATCAAATGATTGCATTGATTTGGTATCAAATCCCAATGAAAACCTAAGCTGTGAAAGAAGTCTCCTAGGGATAAATGGCTTTACCATCTGGACATTCTGCACTTTTAAAGCAACATTGACTTGATGATTCTGTTGTAACCAGTCCTTTCTCTTTATATTCTGCAAGACTCATTTTTTTCACAGAAATAAAGCTTTGAAAGGAGATTTTGTGTTGAAAGATTTAGAGGGGTCAAGGTTTGTGTACTGATAAAAATAGAAGAGCGAACAGAGAGAAAAGTTACTTCTAAGAGATTGCTACTATACTACTACTACTACTACTACTCCTACTCCTACTACTCTACTACTACTACTACTACTACTACTACTACTACTTCTACTACTACTATTACTACCACCACTACTACTACTACTACATGTTAACTCAATTGGTCTGGGATCTAGGTGCTACTATTGTTCTCATTTTACAGATGAGGAAACTGAAGCAGACAGAGTTCATGATTTGCCAGAGTTCATGACTTGCCAAAATTCATAAACTAGCAAGGGTCTTTCGCTGGATTTGAATTCCGATCTTCCTGACTCCAGGCCCAATTCTCTATCCACTGTGCTACCCTGGATCTCTACCTTGTTGATAGTAACAATAAACCATAAACAGCAATGACAACACATTACTTATATAGGATTTTAAGGTTTGCAATTCACTTTATAAACATAATCTCGTTTTACCCTCATAACAATCCTGAAAAAAATAGGTATTATTATCCCATTTTGCAGATAAGGAAACTGAGGCATATAATGGTTGTGATTTCTTCCAGACACTATTAAGTGTCTCAGACAGTTAGAATATGGCTTGTTACCAGGAATGAAATTCATAGTCTGTAACAGTCCTATAGGACTGTTCTGCCGAACATGTAGACACAGCTTCATGCAGGTGGATTAAACGCTTTGCAGAAATGACGTTAGTATTGATGGGCCAGTTTGTTTCTTGAAGAATAATCCTAGAACAAGAGACAAATCATGAAGTCATTTTTGCTCACAGTATTCTTCCTCTCTTTGATTCCCTTGCTCTGCACCATGTGCCATCAAGGACCTATGTCATTCAGGTAGAGAGCCCTGGCATTGACACCTTCAAAGTCATCATTCCCTTCTGCCGCTGTCAGTCCTCTACACCCCTTGTGCATTCCTTCTGGACGTGAGATACCTACGTTCTCTCTATCTGAAGAAATATATACCAAACCTTAGCAAAAAGAAACTTTTTCTCAAGAAAATTAAACCTCGCATATGTTAATAAAGCACAGTTTACATTTCTACAGGTCATTTTTTATTAGTCTGTTTTTGAATGGTCTTTTTAAAATCCTTTTTCTCTCTTTTAATTTCATTCTCTTTCCCCGTTGCCCTCTGAGACACTATATTTTCCTGGCTTTACTCTTCAGGAAGAAATTAGAACTACGATTTGCTATGCTAAATTACCTACGTGAAAATCATAATTTGCAATATTAAGTCATCACTGTCACAGATTTCCATTTCTCTCTCTTTAAACTATCTAACGACACAGTTCTTTATTATTATTGCGGTTATTACTACTACTAAAAAGAGAGAGATAGGAGAAAAGCCTTTGGTTGCTACATGACTTACCAAATCTGACAGGAGAGGCAAAACAAAACGTATTATGTCTTACTCAGAATTCCAAACAATTCATTCTACTTTTATATAGAAATTACATATTGACTTTGAGATGCGAGTTAAGTAGGAGGCCACGTCAGAGGGAAAATGTGTTGATTTTTTTATTTTCTCAATGTTTCGAGTGGGTTCGTAGGATTGACAATTCCATGCAGCTTCCATATAGGGTGAAATCCTGAGTAAGTTGAGATTCTAAATGACTAGTGTGTTTCCTTTATCATGTTGCATTTTCTCTGGGGTTCCTATGTTTTGCCCTTTAGCATGAAAGAATGGGCCCTCCACATTAAGAAGACTAACTTCCTTTTTCTGAGATATCCTTTGTCATGCTACTTGCTGGAAAAGCTCCATGGACAATTTCATTAGGAGCCTGTTGGAACAGTGACTCCAAAAAATAGAAACATAGAAACTTTGAAAAAAAAATGTTTTAATCTGTGTACCCAGAGGGAACACAGATAAACAGGATAGTTTTGAAAGTTATGTGTGGAAATATATAGAGAGAGAGATATTTAGTATATATTATATCCTCGTGTGTGTGTGTATATACATACATACATCAATACATATATATAGATATAGATATCTATATATCTATATCTATATAGATTCTATATCTATATAGAGATATAGATATATAGATATCTATATCTATATAGATATACTCTTAAAGGATTTGTTCTATGAAGTTTGGATTCAGTCAAAGGGCCACACTTGAGAACCTAGAGGGCCGCATGTGTCCTCAAAGCATTAGGTTTTCCACCCCTGAATTTAAATTTTCCAACATCATGTAGTGCTCTTACTACTACTCCACTCTGTCCTAGACTGAATCACCCAGTGTGATCATCAGCTTGAGGTGAGATTGCAACTGGGTCACTATAGAAGAAAGAGAGGCTTACGGTAAAACAGTGTTGCTTGTAAGATGTTTGAGGAGAACAGAGAGCTTCTTAGATTGTCACTCTTTAGACAGGGAGTAACCAGAATCCTGGCATGAAGAAGAATTGCTGTGAAACAGATTATTGTCCAGCTTTGATCTATGCAACAAAAATATTAAACAATGCGATCTAAGCAGAAAGTAACTTGCTTTTTAAAAATTGTATTGTTATCCATTGTCTTCCTGTCACTTATAGTTCCCCCTTTTCTGTACTCTCAGATAAGAATCATTAAGGTTTATTCTAAACGTTATAATTGTTGTTATTAACGTTAGGTGTATTAGATACACCTAGTTTCAGGTATATCTAATTCTTTGTGACCCCTTAGGGGTTTTCTTGGCAAAGAAAAGTGGTTTGCTATTTCCTTCTTTGGCTCATTTTTTTTTTTACAGGTGAGGAAACAACTGAAGGTCACACAATTAGTAAGTTCTGAGGCCACATTTGAATTCAGGTCATCCTGACTTCAAGCCCAGCACGCTGTGTCATCTAGCTGCTCTTTTTTCTGAACTAACTGGTACTAAAGTAGGAAGAAAGGGAGAACAAAATACTGCAAATCTGAATTTAAAAGAAAAACATCTGATTGTTATTTGTTATAATCACATTCGTGGTCTCCCATGTTTGCAAAGGAGGTATCTTTTCCTTTGTCTTCTTTGGCACCACGTTTGGTTAGTAGAATTTCCCAGCATTTACTCTGAATTGTTTTGCTGTGTATGTTGTTGTCCCGGATTCACTTATTTCACTTTGTGTTTCTCTGTATTTATCCTGTTCAACCATTTTTTTAGTAATATTCTATTACCTTCATGCATCACAATTTGTTTCTTTAGTCCCTAGTTAATGGAGAAATATCTATTTGGTTTTCAGTTCTTTGAAACCACAAAATTCTGCTTTAAATATTTTGGTACCTATAAGGCCTTTATCTTTGTCATCGACCTCCTAAGGGGTATATGTTGTAGTAGTGGAATATCTCAGTCAAAGAGTTGGGGCAGTTTAGTCACTTATTCTACATAATTCCAGACTGCTTTTCAGAATGATTGTGCCAATTCACAATTCCACCAACAATGCATTCATGTGTCTATCTTTCCATAGCCCTTCCAACGTTAACTATTCCCATCTTTTGTTATCTCTGCCAATCTTCTGAGAGGGAGATGAAACTTCGAGGTTATTTGATTCGCATTTATCTTACTATCAGTCATCTGAATTCTTTCTTATGTTTGTTAATAATTTGCAATTTTTGGAGAAATGTGTGTACCTATTCGTTTGCTAACTTACCTTTGTAAAAGACTTTTGGTCACACATTTCTATAGGCTGTCTATGTATCTTGGAAATCAGAATCCTCAGAAATACTTGATTTTTTTTTTCCATTTGACTGTTTTCTTTATTTCTTTATTCTAAATGCACTATTTTTGTTCATGCGAAAACTTCTCAAATTCATGTAATCACAACTATATAGTTCATCTCTTGTAATTTTCCTAGATGCCTTGTTTGATTCAGAATTCGTTCACTAATTCAGAGAAGACGGATGTATGATCTGCTCTTTTAACATCATACAATTAAAAAGTAGTTTACCTACTAACCTAATGTGTAAGAATCAGAGACAAAAGTTCATTTTTAGTAATGTGCAGCTTCTGAAGGAACAGATATGTAGCTAACAGGCTTCATAAACAGCAGTGGTGACTGCAGAACACAACAAAATATTTAAATGTACACAAATCCATGTTGACACACTGGACTTGTCAGGCTTAACAGTATAACTAGATAACAGTGGTCTGGGACTCTAAATGGTTTCCATCTATAAATGTGTTTAAGTTTCATCCTGGCTACCATTGATATCAGCTGATTAATGTTGGAGTGGCTTGGAGTAGAAGTAAGCTTTCACTGCCCCAAACACCACTCTGGTCAGCCCAAAGTCAGCAATAAAGGAAGGACAGTATTGTCCTTTGCCTTCCTTTACTATTCATCCAACTGAAAGTCTGGGAATTTCTATTTAGATTACTATTTGAGGTGCCACTGTTCAATAGTAAACCAATAAATGGCTAAGAACTGAAATGATTTGTGAAAAAAAATTCCTTCCCCAATCTAATCCAAAATTTAACTCAACCCACTGTTCCCACAATGGATTGTAGTCTTAATATTTCAGTAAATATGGTTAATGTCAAGATTAATCTACTGATGTCACCTGTCTTAGTTGTAGCAGTTCTAACTTTAGCCGAGCATGCAGCATGAATAGTCAAATTGTGGTATTTATTAGAACAACAACTGCCTTGTGAGTTGCTCTGTGGCTTTGTGTCTGTCATGGTCAGACAATATGTTAACATGCAAGAAGCCTGAAACAGGGTCTTTTTCTAATTCTTTTTACTTCTAGTCTCAAAGGTCCAGAAGTATTTCAGAAGTGAAACTGATTCTAAGCAACCAGTGACTTTCTGTGGCATTTCTCCTGTCCTTTGGGGGCAAGAACAATGTCCATCTACTCCTAGAGCTTTTTCTTTATTGAATATCTTCCAGAGCAACTGAAAAACCTCCAGTCTTTTAAATTTGTGAGTACATATATCATTTAATGAATCAGTAAATCATTCATAAGCAGATCTATGAAATGGAGCCTGGATACCAAGCCCTCCATCAATGTGGAACTTGGATCATTTTCTCAGTTCTTCTACTAATTAACTGGGTCACCTTGTACAAATCACATCACTATTCCAAAAGTTAGTTGCCTCATAAATTCCCAAAACGTTTATTAAGCACCTGCTGTGTATAAGCTCTGGAGGAGAAGTGAGGCTGGTGACCTGCGCAGCCCTCTTTCACTCAAAACAAAGTCAAGTGCAAGTCTTGTCAACATTTCTCTGATGGCATGGTCTTCTTTGGCAATGAAGGATGAACACAACAACAAGGAATAAAGAGACCAGTATAGAACTATGGAGAGACAATTCCCATGAGATCAGATGAGATCACTAAGCCCAATAATAGAAAGAAGTGGCCTAGTATAGAGCCTTCGGGGACACATATATTTGGGTGTGGCAGATAGATGACGATTCCACAAAGTAGAAGGAGAAGTATTCAGTTGAGTTGGAGTATTGAAGAATACTTTCACAGAATCCAAGAGAAAAGAGAGTATCCAGGAGGAGAGGATGATCAAACAGTGTCAATAACTTCAGAGAGCCAAAGACAATAAAGATTGGGAAAAGGGCGTTGGATTTAGTGTTCAGGAACTCACTGGTAACTTTTAGGAGATGAAACTAGAAACCTGAGGATGTATATGAATTTAATAGAGATAAATTAAAGGATTTGTGTATAGCAACAATGGCCTATTTGAAGTTAGCAAGAATCTATAACAGGCGCATTCTGCACAGAAGCTTTAGGCAGCTTAGGAGTGGGTATTCTCCCACTTCTATTCTGAAGGCCAATTGTGGGACTGACTCAAAATTAAAGATGGTCAGAACATGAACAGCAGAAAAACTCAGGAGAAAGAGGTTCAAGGCTGTGCTTTGTTGAAGTAGCTTAGTATAAGGTCAAGACTACAAAAGAAAAAAGAATGTTGAATGGAGGGGTGGATTGGGAGAACAAGGAGAGAAGGGATCAGAAATCATGGTAAGAATGATTTAAAAGATGTGATTTAGTGGGAGATAAGTGGAGGGCAGAAAACTGTGATTAAGGGGAATTCAGTGTTTTACGATAATGAAAATTGAAATTTGGGTGATTGGGACATGTAAAGACATCTACACTCTGAATGGCTAAGATAGAGTGGAGATGGAGAACAGGGGAGTTGAGGAGAAGGATGAATTGTAAGGCCAGAATGTTTGAAAGGTTAGTGTTGAATTCACTAAAGATGAGAGTATGGGGTTGGGCTAAGGAGAAAGATTATGAACTAGATACTTAACCCACTGAGAATGAATGAATGATTCAAAGCAGACATTAATGGGGTTCAATAGCCCATGATTACATTTACCTTTTTGAAGCAAACAGTAAACAACTCAGAAGCATTAGTGAGGTTCAGCTCCAGTTGTTAGTAATTATAATTTTTTGGCTAAGAAGTATATCCTGTTCTTTCCATTTATCTAGTATAAAAAGACAAATCAGTAGAAATATTTAAAATTGAGGAAAGGTTATTATTTTTAAATTTCCTCAGTTTATACCTCAGTTATAGATGTCAGTATATAGTAAGTTAGCTCTTTGAAGTCAGAAAATGTTTATTTATCCCCAACACAGAGTAGGCATTTGGTTGGTTGTTAGCTTTCATTCTTGAAAAGGTCTAAAATGACATCAATAGAGTCAAGATATGGTGTGTCCAACTGTCACTGATCAGACCAAATGAACTCAAAAGGCTGTACCTCAGGTAATGCACAAATAGCACACATGACCAGCTGGAGTGGAGATGTCTCTAAATTTGCGCATCTCACATTTCTTTTGAGTTGTTGCAGTTCTGCTTTCTTCAATGCAAGCACACTTCACTGGGTGGTTCTTTGGCAGCATTTCCCATGTCACACAATTGATTCCAAAGTGCTTCAGAGAGACCTTGAGAGTGTCCTTGTATCACTTCTTCTGACTACCATGTGATCACCTGACTTGTGTGATTTCTTCATAAAGTAGGCTTTTAAGTGTGTGTGTGTGTGTGTGTGTGTGTATATATATATATATATATATATATTTGGCATTTGAACAATATGACCAGCCCATCAAAGTTGTGCTCTCTGTAGTTGAGTTTGAATGCTTGGAAGTTTAGCTCAAGAAAGAACCTCGGTGTCTAATACCTTATCCTGTCAGGTGATCTTCAGAATCTTCCTAAGAGTTCAAACAGAAGCAGTCCAGTTTCCTGGCATGGTGCTGGTAGACTGTTCAGGTTTCACAGGCATACAACAATGAGGTCAGAACCACAGCTCTATACACCCTGATTGATCAGTAGTAAGCTTCATCCGTGCTTTTTGATTTGTTTTTCCATATAGTGCAACAAAGACTTCTACTTCCACTTGATTGCCCACACTCTTGACTCATGTGTTTATGAAATAGAAAGACAATGTGTTTCTTATTCTGTAATAATAAGGTAAGGGTCACCCACCTACCTTGCCTGTGCTCATGATATCCACCACCTTCTCTCTACTACTCTTTTCATCTTCTCCCAAACCATGTTTTAAAAAATGAGTCTCTTTCCAAAAGCTTTCTTTGATTAATACTGTCTGACTTAATCGTTCACCAATTGCCCACTCAAGCTTTATAAGTAATGGTTTTACATCAGCTAAGTTTCTTTAAAATTTTATGTAAAATGTCTTTTGTTTATTTACATAACCATAGTTTCCTCCAGTATTCCTCCCCTTCTCCCTGCCAGAGCACCACCTCATATAACAAATAGTGTTTCTTTAAAGAAAAAGAGGGGGAAAATCAGCATAAGTGATCAGTACATCAAAAATGTCTGAAAATATGTGCAATGTGCAACACTTGCAGAAGACCTCCCTCCCACCTCTGCAAAGGTGTGGGATAGGAGTCTTCTCACATCTCTTCTTTTAAGCCATACTTATTCTTTATAAGTTTACAACATTTTCTTTAGACTTTTTTTGTGGTGGTTGGTTATTTCCATTTCCATCCCCATACCTGTTGTGCATGTTGTTTTTCTTGGCTCTTCTTCCTTCATTGTGCAGCAGTTAATATGGATCTTTCCATGTATTAATGATTTATAAATGTCCTTAATTGTGTTCATCCCTTTTAGTTTTCTTCAACCAATGCTGACAGAAGTGAGAATATTATCTGTGTGTAGGTAATATGCAAAAAAAAAAAAGGCTAAAGAAGGAAGCAAGAGCTGAATTTAGCTTCATTCATCTTAGAAGCACAGCTAAAAGCTGATGGCAGCCACAAAGCCAATACAGCATCCCAAAGGACCTAGTTCAGTCTCCAGTAGTAACTTATTTGCTCCCTGGAAAATTTTGACTCAAAAGGTTCAAGTTGTTCCATTGAGTCACTTAACTTTTGCATTTCCTCATTCTGTGGGCTAAACATTTAAAAAAAACAAGTGCTTACATTTTATTCTACCTAGTGTGTTTTCCTGTTGCCAATTGAATCATACTCCTTATCAGGGACACTGAGTCTGAGTCTAATAATTCATATCTGACAGTCAAATTCAACAAAGATAAGTAAAGGCAAGCAAACAGATTTTTCAACTTTCCTCATCAAATAATCTGTAGATACACAAACTCAAATCCTTAGTCAATCATATTTTCTGTGACTGGAAACAAATGAACATTTGTAGATGAGATTATTTAAAGCATATTAAACATAATATGCATGTATGCATGTAGATAGTGTGTGTCTGTGTGTTTTTGAAGAGAGAAAATATTGTCTTTGGCTAGTAATTATCGTAACATTTTGTCTGATGGAAAGTTATGAGCTTTGCACAAATATGCTTAAATTTACATTAAATGATATTCCAAAAACTGTTATAAAACATTAAATCCATATTGTATCTTTAGAGGTATAGGGTAAAAATCAAGATCTCAGATCCCTATGGGCTATGTGAATGGCTCCTGGGATTATTCTTTTTTTGAAAAACTAAAAAGCCTATTCCAATTAGAAACAACATGCTATTGAGAGCACATGTGGGAAAGCTCAATTCCTCTTGTTATTCAAGGATATATTTCAATTAATGTTAGACTAGAAAATTTCCCTCAGATCCACCAGGTGTTGGTGCTGTCTCTTAATAAGAAACAGTGGGATGTTCAGTGTTTTAGGTGATGTCATGGGAATGAATGTTGATTTGATGACTTCTACTCCCTGTTGATCACATTGCATTCTTGTCTAATGTTCTTATGAGCAAAAAAACCCAGAAGATCTGTTTCATACTGAAGGAAGGAGGTTGCCCACCAAAGACTCGTGTATTTGGAAGACAAACCACAGTGAATTTTGAGAGATCTATGAATCACGTATACCCTTTACCATACATACAAAGTGAAGGGGAGAATGGAGGCGGTGTTGGGATAATTCAAACCTCAAAAACATATATGTGTTTTAAGCATTCAGATGAAAAAGCTGTTTGTTTGTCTTGAGTTATCAGAAAAATTGCCTTAGTTTTTGATTTCCATTTATATACAGATTATATTTACAAGTAACCTTAATATATGGAGTTAGAGCATCAAGATAAGCTTGTAGAGTTAATACTGAAGGACAGCAGAACACTAAGAAATGATATCCAGTACTCATCTGTCATTTAAAGAACCAAAATATGAAACATGATTGAGGATTTACAAACTCAGTCATAGGATCAATCAGTCAAACATGCATTCATTGTTAACAACAATAACATATTTTCAGATTTTTAAAGCATTTTCCTTACAGAAATCTTATGAAGTTAATGGTACAAGTCATTTTATAACCCAAAACAAAGTCATTGAGGCTCAGGAGATTTAAGAGACTTAGCCACAGTTATACATCTAGTGATGAAGTAACGGAGGAACAGAAAGGTGAAAAGGTTTTCCTTCCATCATGTAATCAGTATCAGTATCAGATTCCACATCTAATATTTTACTTTTCGCACAACACTGTTGGCAATGTGATAAGCCTTATGCTAGATGTTTGGAAAGATACAAAAGTAGCTGAAGACGTAGTTCTTATTCTCAAGAAACTTACAGTGTCATAAGTAACTGGCAACATGAAACAAGGAGAGAATGATCAAAAAAATAATCTATGAATGCTAAAATAGGACTTGAGTTGTCTAAGTAGGAATCATGATCTGAGAAGCGGAACCTGAACCAGAGACTGTGGAAGATAAGTAGAAGCTGAATAGGAGGAAGAATGGAAGCCATGTCAGATTTTATATTCTTGGGTTCAAAGATCACAGGGGATGGTGACTGAAGCCATGAAATCAAGATGCTTGCTCCTTGGAAGGAAAGCTATGGCAAATCTGGACAGCGTACTACACAGTAGTGAAATCACCTTGCTGACAAAGGTCCATATAGTCAAAGCTAAAATTTTTCTGGGAGCAGTGTGTGGCTGTGGACTATAAGGAAAGCTGAGCTCTACAGAAACTATGCTTTTGTACTGTGGTGCTAGAGAAGACTTTTGAGAGTCCCTTGAACAGCAAGGAAATCAAGTCAGTCAATACTTAAATTCATTCAGGGTCTTCACTGGAAGGTCAAATACTGAAGCTGAAGCTTAAATACTTTCTCCACATAATGAGAAGACATGACGTGTTGGAAAAGTCCCTGATGTTGGAAAAGATCAAAGGCAAAAGGGGAAGGGGATAGCAGAGGATCTGATGGATAGAGAGTGTCATGGAAACAACAAGCATGAGTCTGGACAGAAATCAGGAGACAGAAAGGTGCCATGGTCCATGGGACACAACTGAACAGCTGAATGACTGAACAAGGAGAAGAAGAAGAAAGGGTGATGGCAATAAAAGGAGAGGAAGCAACCGGAGAAATCTGTTTGGATCGGAGGGAACAATTAGAGTAATGGAAAATATAATTGGATAGTTTGGACAGAGTGAGGTTATGGAGATCCTTAAATTTAAGCAGAAAAGTTTCAATTTGCTTTAGTCAGAAGCCATTAGAGAGACAAGGTCGTGTTTGTGGCATGAAATCAGGAATATCCGGGTTCAGATCCTATCTCAAATACTTCTTGAGCAACTTAACCACTTTGAACCTCAGATCTCAACTGTAAAATGGGGATAAAAATCCTACCTCATATAGTTGTTTTGAGGCTCAAATGGGTAAAGAGCTTCACATACTTTAAAGCATTATGTTGATATGAGTTATAATTCTTGAGATGAGAAGTAAAAAATATGTAACTAGTGCTGAAGTTATCATCTAAGGGAAAGGAATTAGCATTTATATAATACTGTGCTTTACAAATAGTATCTCATTTGATCCTTATAACAACCCTGAGAGATAGGGGTTGTTAATATCCCCATTTTTCAGTTGAGAAAACTGAGGCAAACAGTTTAAGCAACTTGCCCAGGGTCATACAACTAGTAACTGTGTGAGTCTGGATTTGAACTCAGGTCTTCCTGATTCCAGGTCCAGCACTCTATGCCCTGTACCTCCTGGATACCTTCAAAGGGCTTGTGACATTTTTTGTCACTCAGTTTGAGTTCTATGATTATTTTTTCTTCTCTGAACTGATCTAAGTCATATGCCTGCTGTTTGCTTTAGCCACCAGTAGTTAACATGTTGCTTCTGGTGTAGTTTTTGGCCTGTATTGTATTGGAAAGAAGACTAAACCTGCAGCACCCAAGGCATGTGACCTTGGGCAAGTCAATTAGCCCAATTCAATTAGCCAATTCACTTCTTCTGTCTCTGTAAATGAAAGAGCCTGCTGATTTCCCCGGGAGATCAGAAGGTTGGAGAATGCTTTGTAAACTCTGAAGTGCCAAATAATTTGAGTAGTCTTGTCTACAGCAGAGTAGAATGACTATCTCTTGTTTTCTGATGTCAGAGATTTCATCCACCATTAGATTATCTCTTTATTGGTAAAATGTAATTTCATTATTTAAATAACTAGCTCTTAATTGATACCAGAAATGAAAATAACTTGGGAAATGTTTTTCCAATATAAGGATCAGCGCTCAGAATGGGAACAATTAGCCAACTAACTAAACCTCTTGCCTCCACCCTACCTTATTTAAAATCTTGCCCATTCTTTCCCATGATATCCTAAGTCAAGCAAGCATTGTGCTCTAAGGTTTATGACAGTCCCAATACATTAGCAGTTTTAGAGCTGGACTTTGAAAAATGTCGGAAGTGTTCTGAGGTGAAGAGGGCTCTCAGCTGCCATTCGTTGTGAATTACACCTGACAATAAGTAAGCATTAGGACTTTCTTCTGATGCTAGTAACTGATGGACTAGGAGCGTTGAGGCTGGTTCCTGAAGGGCTGGGACAAAGTGTAAGGGGCGTTTGAGTTGGGAAGAGACCACAGTGACTTCAAGGATACAAAGAAAGTAAGTGGTTAATGCTGAGTGTTAGTGATTAAGAGTCTGTGTGTCCTGATGAGGATCTCTGAACAATTTAAGAGTGTTTCAAAACTCCAAATAGGAACAAAACTGGGAAGAATTGTTAAATTTCTTGGATGGCAGAGTCAGAATCCAGAAAGATAGTGAAAGGCTAGAATATTGGACCAGATCTTAGAAGATAAAATTTAATAGATATAAAGAAAAAATATTATCCTAGCATTAAAAAAAAAATTTTCACAAAGAAACATGAAGTTTTACATAGTAGATTCACAGTTTCATGTGCAATATTCTTTTTTATTATAGTATGTTATGAAAATGCTTGCTTTATTCCATAAATTAAAAATAAAATAAATTTTAAAAAATTAAAAACAATACAAATATTATTCTCGTAATGAATGAAAATACTTTTATTAATTGATTACTAAGTGCCAAGCACTGTGCTAATCATTGGGGATACTAAAAAAGAGGGGCTGGCAAAACAGCCTCTCCTCTCAAAGAACCCACAGTCTAATGGGGGAGAGAACATGCAAACAACGATGTACAAACAAAATATGTGCAGATTAAATTGGAGCTTAATCAGCAGAGGGAAAGCAGTAGGATTGAGGAGGACAGGGGAAGGTTTCCTTTAGAAGATGAGACTTCACCTGAGACCTGAAGGAAGCCAGGGAAGCCAGAAGGAAATGAGGAGGGAGAAACTTTGAAACATAGAGAACAGCCAATAAAAACACTTGGAGTCGGATGTCACATGTGAGAAACAGCAAACTAGTTTTGCACTAGATGGTTGAGTATATAAAGTTGAAGAAGACTGGAAAAGTAGGAAGGCAACAGGTTATGAGGGGCTTTAAAAGGCTACTATACTTGATCCTGAAAGTAACAGAGAAGCACAGAATTTATTGAATGGCTTGGGAGTGATTTGACCTGTTCTGTGCTTAAAAAAGATCACGATAAGAGCTGAACAGAGGACCGACTGCACTGGGGAGAGGCTTGGAAAGGAGATCTCTTGGGCAAGAAACTGAAGACTTTAGGACTTAGATAGATAGCATTTTGTGGATACCTTTTGCTTTTTAAAAAATATCCCTCATTTCCCATTATTCCTTCTCCCTCTCATTAAACCATAAAGAGAAGCCTTTAACAAAGGCCACTGACAAAACAATTGTCTGATTGTATAGCACATTCCATGCCGGTGGTCTGGACCCCTGCTACTAAGAGAAGGAAAATGTTTTCTTCACCTGTTCTCTGGAAGCAAAATATTACCATCAGTTCAGCGGCCTTTTAGCATTGCTTTCACAGGCATTGTATATGTTATTCTTCTGGTCCTGCCTCCTTTGATTTATATTGGTGTATACATATATTCCCATGTTTCTCTGGATTTCTTGTATTTTTGTACTTCTTAGAACACAATAATATTCCATTCAATTTCCTCTACCTTTTTACAGTCCAACCGGGAAACAAACTCAATTTGTTATCAGTTTTTGTACCACATAAAGTACTACCGTGCATATTTTGGGATATAAACAGCCTTTAGGTTCGCTCTCTCAGCCCCCACTTACACTGGCAGATTAGGTAACTGGAGATCAATTAATTTCTCTCTTCAGGATTCCAGGAGTAATTCTGAGAGGCTTTGATTTCTAGCACTGTTGCTCATATACTCTCATCTGGTGTGCTCCCCAATATCAATCATCAAGTTGACATTAATTAGCCTTTACAAGAGTGTATTCACTAAAAAGTATAGCAAGGCCAGAAACCAGCATCCCCATTTCCTAAACAGGGAGTATATTCTTCCTTATGCATATACTTAGTCCCTAGGGAAAGCAGATTCAAACTTTAAGTATATATGTAGGGAATATGTGGGGCTAAGGTATACCGCACAACTCCTGATTCTGGGAATACTTCTTTGTGAAGTCCCCTGTAAGTTTAATTCAAGGCATAATGTCATGATGGATGAGTTGTTCCTTTGTTCAGCTGGACTGGCTCCTTTTAGAACATGATAGGTTGATGGGGTAGGCAGCTATTAGACTGAACCCAGCAGGTTGGTCAGGTGTGCCAGCCCCTCACCGGATCTGGCTACTCTATGCTACTGATTCTGGTTGCTTAGGAGACTTCTGCTGACTATGTCAGTCAAGTTTATGAGATTGTAATCTGATCAGTTCTGTCTCTGGACATTCATTCACCTAAGATCAGGAATGAATAAACATAAAAGAAATAGACATCATATATCAGAGAAATATGGCAGACAGTTGTGGGGACAGGATGGCCAGCTACTCTGCCCCCACAAAGGGGGTTTACAGAAGTGTTCCTCACTTGGAAACTTTGAGAGTATGTGAGATTGTCTGACTAAATCTTTTCCATGTACACTGTACTCTAGTGTCTCCATCATCAGTTCTTCTTAACAAACCAAAAGACTTTTTTGTAATCACATAGTACTAACCATGAGTCATCATGGTCAAAATCAGCTTCCAAAATTCTACATATTAGATTGGCCATAGGAAGAGAGTATTGTTCCCACCGAGAAAGGTGAATCTACTCTAAAAACTAGGCCCTTGTTGAGCAGTCCCATTATTACAGACATTAAGAGACTATTGTTTCTGTCTTTGACCTCTCAGTAGAAACCTAATGGTGAGATCCAGGGAGAGTGACTTTTCTTGCACTATTCCAAATATCTTTTCAGAATGGTTGGACCAATTCACAGATTGACCAACAATGTATTGAGATATCTGCCTTCCCACAGGCCCTCCATAGTTTAATATTTCCATCTTTTGTCATCTTTTTATGATTTTCTGGGTGTGAGGTAGAACTCCAAAGTAATTTGATTTGCATTTCTCTCACTGACAATTGTGGCTTATTATTCTTCTTTGGAAAGGTCTCCCTTGACCATTTACGCACCAGGGAATGTATCTTGACTTTATGTGTATGTCAATTTCCTACGTATTTTGAATATCAATTTTTATAGGAGATATTTGAGGCAAAGCTTTTTCCTACTTGACAGCTTCTCTTTTAATTTTAGCTGCATTGATTTTTTTAAGCAGGAGCTTTTCAATTTTCACAATTAAAAGAGTCCATTTTATTTTTCATGATCACCTCTATCCCTCATTTCCTTAAGAATTCTCCCTAGCCATAGTTTTGAAAGGTATTTCCTTCTATGCTCCTCTTTTTTGTGATGTGACATTTTATATTTAGGTCATGTATCCATTTGGAGCTTATAGTGTTATATCACAGGTGGTATTTTCATCACTGGGGCAAAGACTTCAGAACAGAAAGGCAGATTTGGGAAGTGAACAGCTGGTTAAAAAGATGGTATCTGAGAATGGGTTTTGGATTTCTGGACTGCAGCTTAAAATATAGGAATAATGGGCTCTTGGCCAGCAATGGATTGCCTCCAAAAGGACTGAGAAAAATGCCTTTGCTTAGAGTCTTGCAAATCTAATCAAAAGGGCTTCAAGCTGAAAAGGAAGGAGAGAAAACTGCCTACACACATATACAGGCATACTTAAATGCATATCAAACTCTATGCCATGATGAATAGCAATATAAAAAAAGAAATGACAATAGAGGCCTTCAGGAATTCACAGAAGATAAACTTTTAAAAAGAGCCTGCAATAAAACCTTGTCCTGTCCTCAGATATCTAAATATAAGTGCACAAAGTATGAGTAATAGGCGAGGAGATTCAAACTAGATTCACAGGGAAGAAGGAAAATTTGACTTCATAGGCATCCCTGAGCTTTGATGCAATAGTACTTATGATGGAAAGTACCTTTGAATAGTGTAGGTTAAGTGTGTTGTGCATACCTAAATGTATGTTTGTGTGTCGACATGCAGTAGCATAGTGTGATGAGAAAAAACACTCATGTGACAAAATTGGCAAACTAAAAAGAGGAAGAATGGTGAATATTTGATTGAAGATAATAGAGGCAGAGAGAGGTGCAATAATACCCTAGTAGACCACAGACCACCTTGACAGAAGGAAGAAATAGGTGAGTTTGGGAAATAGATGACAGATCTGTCATGGAGACTTAATAAAGAAAAAGACAATAAAGACATTCACTCAAGTTCTCTCTGCCCAGAGCAAAGCAACTATGATTTATTGATATTTTAATGTTAATTTCAAAGGAGGCATGACAAAAAATAAAGGAAAGTAGACAAAAGAGAGGTATAATTCTGAACCTGCTTTTGACTATCAGCAAGAATCTGTTTACCGAAGTAGAAATAATGTGTTTCTTGTGAAGAAGGGATAACTCTATCTTAGAATTTTTGATGGAGGAGAGAAAAATTAAAAATAGCATCATGTGTCCTAGATCTTGATAGACGAGTTTCTGAGTTTCAGAGAAAGGAGAGAAAGGATGCTATAGCCAAAAATTCACAGAAGTCACTCAAGGAAGGTTAACACACTCACAAGAATGAATAGTGCAAGAGAAACAATTCCAACAAGTAGGAAAAGGGACATTATCTTAAAAGAACATGGTATACAGAAAAAGAAAGGAAGAAAAGATTTCACAGAGAACGAGAGAGGTGTCACAGGAATGCAGAAGAGCAAATGTGGTTCCAAATTCCAAAAAGGAATAGTGTGGACACAAAAAAATCATAAGCTTGACTTCAATTCCTGACAATTCTAAAATGAATTAAAGGAAGGGTTAGTGAACATCTAGAAAAGGAAGCAGCAATGGATTAGAAACAGATTTGTCATGCCAATGGGACCTTGTTTCTTTCTTCCTTTTTGATGTAGTAATTAGCTTGGTAGAATTTTGGATTGATGTAAATACACTTTATCTGGATATAAATAGAGGATTTGGCAAAGTTTCTTGTGTTCTTCTTGTGTACAAGATGGAATCAATGTGGACTAAGCAACAATACAGTTTAATAATACTGTGCAGGCAGAACCAGTTGAATGACTAGACCCAAAAAGTAGAAATAAGGTACATAAAAATTCATCTTGGAGTGATGGATGTCTTTAGTGGGGTTTCCCAAGGATCTGTTTACTATTTTCCTATTAGGCACTTAATGAATGCTTATTGAATTGAATAACTTTGATAAAATACAGACGGCATATTTACCAAATTTTCAGGGTATGCAAATCTAGGGAAAAGAGGTAACGTTTGATGAAAGAGTTGAGAGTTGAGATCTCAAAAATCCCCACAGCCTAGAATATTGGAATACATTTAATAAAGTGAAATTCACTAAGGATAAGTGTAGTGTTAGCAGCTAAGATAGAGCAGTAAAGATATAGTAGCTAAGAAAGCTAATGGAATCTTGGGCTATATTCAGAATTGCATAGATCACAGGGTTATGTTCAGACAATGTCTAGAATATGATGTGCAGTCCTGGCTACAGCATTTTAGGAGAGAAGAGGGAAATGTACCTGGTCCATGTTGCTGTTGAGTCGCTTTTCAGTCATGTGCAAGTCTTTGTAACCCCATTTGGGGTTTTCTTGGAAAAGTGTTGGAGTGGTTTGCCATTTCCTTCTCCAGCTCATTTTACAGATGAGGAAACTGAGGCAAACAAGGTTAAGTGGCTTACCCAAGGTTACATAGCTGAGTGTCTCAGTGTCTGAGGTCAGATTTGAACTCATAGATGTGAGTCTTCCTGACTCCAGGTATAGCACTCTTTGTACTATGGTGCCATCCAGCTGCTACCTGGCCCATAGTAGACTCTTAAATGCTATTTATTTAGGGCAGCCAGGATTATGAAGACCCTGACATATGAGGATCACATGAAGAAACTCAAACTGTTTAACTCTGAAATAAAAAAAAAACTTACTGTCCTCAAGAATTTAAAGGTCTGTCACGTGAAAAAGAGATTAAATGCATTTTTCTTGACCTGAAAGGTTAAAGCTAGACAGTCAACTAGCATTTGTTCAGTATCTACTATATGTCAGGCATTGTGCTAAATACTGGAGAAGGAAAAAAAAAGGGCAGAAAACAAATCAAACCTACCCTCGTGGAATTTACAGAATAATAGGGGAGACAACATTAAACAGTTACATTCAAATAAAATTCAAGATGCAATAGGTAGTCTCAGAATGATTTAGGACACTGGGAAAGGTGAGACTTGCTGAGACCTGGAGGAGGCCATGGAAGCAAAGAGGTGGAGATGAGGAGAGCATCCCAGAGAGGAAGATAGCCAGTGTAAACATTTGGAGTCAAGAGATGAAGCATCGTGTGCAAGGAGCAGCAAGGAGACCAGGGTCACTGCAGAGAGAATTTAGGCGTGATGTCAGGGAAAACTGGGCAGCTCAGAGGCACAGTAGATAGAGCGTTGAGTTTGGAAACAGGAAGACAAATCTTGTTCAAATATAACCTTAGACACTCTACTAGCTGTATGACCCTGGGTAAGTCACTTAACCCTGTTTGCCTCAGTTTCCTCATCTGTAAAATGATCTGAAAAAAGAAATGGCAAACTATTCCAGTATCTCTGCCAAGAAAACCCCAAATGGGGTCATGAACATGACTGAAACCAACTGAATAGGGAAAACTTCCTGACAGAGCTGTCCCAAAGAAGAATGGACATTTATGGGAATTATTAACAATGAAAACTCACATTTTTAGAGCACTTAAAGATTTATGAAACACTTTTCTTGCAACAATGCTATGAGACAGGTAATGCAAGTGTTTACTCCATTTTATATACGTGAAAACTGAGTCCCAGAGAGGTTTTCTTACATCACTAGAGATATTCAGTTAAAGGCAGGCTTACTACTTGCCTTAAAGTAAAATTTTCTTTATGTAAGGGGCTGAAATAGATAGCCTCTGTGGTCCCTTCCAACTTTGAGAGTCTGTAATTCTACTGACAAAAAGAAATGGCTAGACACTTTAATGATGAAAGGATGAACTATGAATTGATGCATTTAATATCAATGCTCAGTATATGTTTTTGAAAAAGCAAATGTACTAATATGTCAGTGGCTACCACTCTATGCAAGAGGTGCTGGGTGGGTAATATGAAGGTTTAATACTAAATCTCTGCATTCTATAGTTGTGTTACTCATAGAGATCTCACCCAAGTAATTTCATTAAATAGCGTCCTAAAGCCCTGAATGTCTTTTGAACATTGGATACAATACTTAAAACATTTTGGATCTTTTACATGTACTGTAACATTCTTATTGTGATGACATCCACCAATTACTTATTGTTTTGTAAAACATCGAAATGGGTACTCTGATATCAAAAATTTCCATTGATTACCTGGTAAAAGATCACCAGACTTGGACTCAAAAGACCTGATCTCTACAAATAACTTCCTAGTCATGTATGATTTTGCCATATGCATGGGCGTTAACTTGTGGAAGGAGAACCTGTGAGGTGGCATTTTGCTCACCTGAATCAGACTTCTTTTATTTTTACACTTAATAGATAATAAGCACACTAAAATCATTTACAAAAATCTGCCTCTTCCTTTCTCTTACCTTTATTAAAAAATACCTCCAATATACTTGTAGATTAGTCTGCGTCATCTGCAGTCATCCTGATGAATATCTGGTCACTGGATTCAGATGACTGGAGGAGAAGTGAGGCTGGTGACCTGCACAGCCTTCCCTCACTTAAAGCAAAGTCAAGTGCAAGTCGTGTCATTATTTCTCTGATGGCATGGTCTTCTTCGGCAACGAAGGAAGAACACATACACACACACACACACACACACACACACACACAGAGATTTTTCTGACAAGTTTTGTAGAAGTAAGAAAGTAATTATATGGGTTGGTAGTTATAATAGGGTCTGAGGTTTTTTTCCCCATATCTTTGGTATCATATATCTTTTAGATATTTTGATAACTTATCCCTCAGTATCTCTTTAAAAAATACGTTACAACAAGCTTGGCCCTCCTCTTGATTTTCCCATATTTTTTTCTTCAGTGTTATTTTCACTTTCTCATGCATGCAGCATATCAAAGACTGAGATTCTAGAATGATTTCATTATTAATATGGGCAAAAAAGTTCTTTATAGATCTTTTCCATGGTTCATCTTTTCATTGTTCTCCTTTTACATCCTTAAATGTGCCTGGAATGATTTTGCCTTACTGACTTTGCTGCCAAGCTTTCTGTAGACTTTTTTTCTACAATGTTTCTCACTGCTTAGTGAAGAAATATTATTTATAATCTTCCTACACTCTTCTCCCACAAGATTTTACAAATGAGTATATCGTCTAAAGAGGTAACACCTTGACTTTTCTATGTATGTCTTCATTTGGCCGAAGCTGTTTCTTGGGATTTTAGCTCTTCTCGTTGTGAAAAAAAAGTGACACATAAGGAAAAGTTCCTTAGGAAATTGAGGACCTGGGTCAATGTCTGTTCTTTTAGCCACATACCATTTTTTTTGCTTCAATACCTTGTTTAAATAGGTTGTTGCCTCAACCAACTACCAAGTGTTCTCATTTTTATTTTCTTTTCTGGTTTGTTTTTGATGTTGATCTTTTGCCTATCGGGTTGATGATCTGAAGATACATAGATGCCTTATCACTAACCAGTTATTTACAGTCTATTAAAATATAATTAGTTTTATTTTTATAATATTATTTGGTACTTACCATGGTACAGCACATTACAACTCTTTTTTTCAAAGAAAGTGTTCATGCTGTATAGATGTGAGGCTTGTATGTAGTTTAATAAGCCTTGGGTTTTTGTGATTTCTTACTCCTGAACCAAAATTTCCAGCATAGGTCTTGTCTTCCTACCCAATACCCACTGTGCACTGAAGTCACCAAGTATTAAAGCATATATGTATATATACGCACATATGTTTGTACATATAGTACATGAGTCTGTATATAGGTATATATACACATATAAATATCATGTGTATATGTATGTATAAATGTGTTTATGTATATTATATATGTGTATAGTGGAGACTTACTAAGTTTTTCACATAATTCTCCTTTCTTATTCTCTGCAACAGATTGGTACATGAGTTGCAATTATTTCATGGTGGCTTTTAGGTTTTATTTTATTTTGCTTTGCAGATGCTTATCATGAGTATGGTATGGCCAAATGCTTCATGTAATTGTTGTCTTTGGATACACAATAAAAAAGCTCCTTTTTCAGCTGTCTAGTGATAGCCCATGACTCATCTTTCCCCGTAACTGTAATGTTATTCTTAATAGTTAGCAGTCACAATGATACCTAAGGCACCATTTCTCTAAAGCTTCATAAAAACATATAAAAGCTGTCCTGTGACCTCGACTCTCTTAAATACCAAAAAGAGAACTTTGAAACACTTCTCTCTTGATCTTCAAGTGCCAGAGAAGGCTGGAGGCTTCTGGTAAGACTCTTGGATGTTGTCCTAAAACCACAAGCTTTTTGAAGCCCTACCTTCCAGTTCTGAGAAATTCCTCATTCCTCCTGGGTCTCCAGGAATATAATGGGAATCTTAATGGGAAATTCTTTGTTCTTTGGTCTCCGGTTGGCCAAAAAAGTGAGAACCAGCATAAAACCTTTAATTTAGGACTTATTTTCCAAAATGCTTTCCCACTCATGTTTTCAACACAATACTAGAATAATAGTTTATTAAAACTTAGAAAGGACTCTATAAATTATTGTGCAAAAATTTAAAATGTTTCAGTACTTGAATTTTTGGCAAAAGTCAGTTGTACTATTTTATCACTCAAAGTTTCATCTGAATGATTTACCTAATTTTTTTTCAAACAACTAAAACATCTACTAACTCTCATATTGGAAATAACAGAACTAGGAACAAGTACACAACCCTTAAAAAATATGAGCTTCCAATCCCAGTAGGATAAAATCAGAGCAATCGGTGATGTTAAAGAACATTGCCTGCCGAAGAATCCCTTTATGGCGTAGTATCATATTACTTTAGAATATTGCTTCAAACCATGTTTCTTAAATATTATCACTAACAGCTAATATTGGAAGTTGAAGCCCTCTAACTTTTCCCTTGTGCAATTGAAGCTGAGAGGAATTTCTGCCACTAGATGGCTCTTTAATAAAATGACCTTTCACATTTCTTTCCAGTATCATTCATTGGTTTTACTTGTTTATGCTGTGTGTAGTCTACTTCTACAGGGTTAAAAAGATCAATACTCGGTTGTTCATAACATTGTTAAGAATGTTTTCCCATAACAATGTGAAATGAGAAAAGAGGAATACGACAAAGAAATGTACGTAAGAATTACAGCATTTAGAACCACTAAAGTGAATAAAAGTTGCCATTATTCATCATATATTTTTAAACTACTTCAGTATTAAGTTCTTCCCTCTTTTCTCTTTTTTTCCAGTTTCTTTTCCTTTTTTTCTTTCTTTTCCTCTCTTTTTAAAAATTTTTGAGAGTTGTTCTCATTATCTTGTTCATGCTGAAAGAACACACCTATTTGTGGGCCCATCACACTGTGTTTAACAAAGGGGTTTTCATTTACTCTGTTTCTGATCTGGGCTGATTTGTTCCTCCATAGGCAGCCTCCCCCCCCCCCCCCCCCGGCCCCCCTCCCCCCCCCCCCCACCCCGCTCTTTGGGATTCACCATACTCGTGCTGGCCTTAGTGGAAACACTCTGTCAACTCAACCTTCTTGAGCTTAAAGGATCCACCGTGCTCCACCTCTTCAGAAACTGTAATTATAGGTGTCAGCCAGCATACCTGGCTCCCTTCTTTCTTCTTTCTGTTTTTTTTCCCAGCAGCAGTCTGACTCACAGAAGACAGCTCATTTACCATCCTGACACAGAAGCCAAGGAGTCACACGAACCAGAAGGTTTAAAATAATTTTGATCAACTCTGCACAGCATGTTTGAGGAGCAGCGTATTGTGTGACATTCTTACTTACAATCATCGTGCACCCATAAATGTTGAGCTTTAAATATTTTCTTTGTATTTGCTTTATGAGAGGACCATCCAAGGCAGAGGTAGAGGGAATCAATATCCATCATTTTATCCATCTCTAGGCAGTTTGGGATTTACTCCTCTAAGTTTAAAATCAGAATTTCTTGCTATCTGTAGTGCTGTTTTAAACACTTAATGGAGAATAAAAAAAATTTCCTGTCCTCCAAGAACTTATGCTCCAAGAAAAGGAACTGAATTATACTTGCTCTCTCTCCATTTGTGCTTTATTTCTGGCTTACTTTTTATTTCAGTTTTTCATTTTAAGTTTTCAAATAACAATATTCCTGCTCTGTAGTGGTTTTGTTGATTTGTTATGCTTTCTTTATGTAAAATTATCATTAATGAAACAATAATCACAGGGTAGAGAAAAAGACATAGGACTTACAGTCAAAAAGTGCTGGACTCAAATTCTGCTACTGATACTTACTAGGTGTGTAATTGCAAGAATACCTTCAGACACTTGTTACCCTGGGTAAGTCACTTCACCTTGTTTACCTCAATTACCTCATCTGTAAAATGAGTAGGAGAAGGAAATGGCAAACCACTCCAGTATTTCTGCCAAGAAAACCTCAAATGGGGTCATGGAGAGTCAGACAAGACTGAAAAACAACTCAACACACCTGCAAGAAAGTCAGTTCTTCATTGGTCTAATCTATAGGAGGGGTTAGGGAAGGGAATAAGCGTTTATACAGAGCCTACTATGCACAGGTACTGTGCTTTACAAATATTATCTCATTTGCTTCTCACAACAGCCTTTCAGGCAATGTCCTTTTTTTATCCAGTTGAGGAAACTGAGGCAAAAAGATGCTAAGTGACTTGCCCATGGTCCCATTGGTCCCATAGATGGCAAGTGTGTAAGGCCAGCAGAATTCATGTCCTTTCCAATTCCAGGCCCAGTCCACTTTGCCACCTATTTGTCTCTATAAGATTTTATAGCCTAATAAGACTGTAATACCCATTGCATAGGGCTCTTGTAAGGATCAAATAAGCTGCTGCTTGTGAAATGTTCTGCAAACCTCAAAGCACCATATAAAGTCGATTATTATCATTACCTTGTGTTGTAGAACAAGTTGCTCTCCCTTATTATTTATCTAACATCTTTTGGACAGTTTTGCAGATGGATAAAGTGACTTTTTGTAATTGAATGTAAATACTGAGATGAAATCTTGTTTTCTATAGGGTCCTCAGAAGTATCTTTGATACAATTACAGTAGCAGATCGAAAGATAGGGATGGTGTGTACTCCATCTTGTTCCCACATAGTTGTGAGTTCTTTGGGTAGATCTCTATATTCTGAAAACTTTTTTTCCCTTGTAGTTTGCAAATTGAATGAAGAGTGAAATAAGCAGAACCGAGAAAACATTGTATACAGTAACAGCAATATTGTTTGAAGAATGACTTTGAGTGAATAAGTTATTTTGAATAATAAATACACAAATTAACTAGAAAAGGCATATGAAAAAAGATGCTATCTGCATTCAGAGAAAGAACTGATAAATAAAAGTTTGTATAGAATAATTTTCTGTGTGTGTGTATGTATTTATAGGTTTAATGGTAGTCATTTCTAGGGTAAATGGAGGAAGGGAAGAAAAAAATAATTATGATAATTTTGTTGTATATTTGAAAGGAATAGCAAATTATACATAGTAGATTTGCACTTTCATGTGCAATCATCTTGGTTTTTTATTTTACTGTGTTATGGAAATACTTGTTTTATTCCATAAATTAAAAATAAAATTAAAAAAAGTAGGAAATACAAAAAAATACAATGTGGCAACATTTATATAAAATGTTGTTATTAAATTTGTGTGGATCAATGTATGTCCAGGTAATTGTGGACAATAGTTTTACAGATTTGTATTTGATATTCTAGTTATAGTAGAGTTTATTTGCTGAATTCACATGAGTTTTTTGAGATCCCTTTTCATAATGAAAATGTCTGTTGGCTGTTAGTTTATGAAAGATTGTGAGTCATAAGTCTGGCCTCCTGATCGTGTCTTTTTTAGTTATTCAGCTGATGCTAAGTTAGTTTTCTCATTTGTAAAGCTCCTTTTTTGATTTTACTTTTGGACCTTAGCTATTTCATAGGCTCTATAAAACAACCTATTTATCATGTATTCATAAAAGATCTACCCATCTTATTCCTCCTTTTTGAGGAGAAGCTTTAATCTTTCTATAGATGTCTTAGATGTGATGAATCCTATGTTTCATTGATATTATATGGATTTTGTTTGAACAGCTTACAGATCCACAGTCCATTTGACTATACCAAGAATATACATAAAGAATGTAAATGTGTACTTGTTGATTACTCTAAATAGGTGCCTACTACTAAACTTTGACTTCAGGACTCTGAACATGCGTGGCCCCAAACTGTATCTTTGATCCAAGTCTTATACTTGGATGGTCTTACCTGAAGAGGAACCTGAAGTATCACTCATTTGCAAATATCATTTATTGGTTCAATTGGACTCCTAGATTCAAGCTAAAAGCCTTTATTTTCTATTCTTTACTGGTGTACATTAAGAATTTTACATATATCCAATTCAAATAAAATCCTGATATTGGTGAAGCAAGTTTCCAGAATATGAAGTTTATGTTTAATATATTTCTGATCAGTGGAGCTATAGAACAATGATATCTATGTATAGGAAGTGCTTCGTATGATATTTTAAATGACATCCTCTTTGATTTGAAAGCCACACTCAGTTCTTTTTTGGGAGTGGTGATAGTAGATTTAAGACAAGATAGAACCATAGCAGTATTTAACTGTTATTGACATCATTGTGTTGGTGGTAAGTTTTAAATAGAAAACTGTTTTCCACATGTACAAGAAATACTCTTTAACATTTTCTCTATATTTGAATTGCATGACTAATCCATGAGTGTGGAACTGAGTCAAGGGCTTTACAATGATAATCAATAAATGCAGTATAAATGTTTTCATATTTTGGGGTGGCTTGTTCGATAATCACTGAATTTTAATGGGTCTGTATTTATAGAAGTCATTTTTATTCTAACCTTTTAAAAAATACATATGTGAAACTTTCTGGTAAGAAAGATTGGATTGGGTTTTTATCAGAGAAGTTGGCAAAATGCTAATAATTCACTTGTTACTGTAAAGCATTTGTGCCAATAATTACGGAGGAAATAGAGTTCTAATCACCTCTCCTGATATAAACAACTTGCCATTCATGTTAATAGCATGCAAGTTTTCTGTTTTGCATTTAATTCAGCTTGCATTTCCATTGGCTTGGACTTCTTTACCATTTAGTTGAGCAGAAATTTCCCAAACGGTTCTTATTTGGGCATTCTCTTCTCCTCCAATTGTGTTCCTTCTCAAACATATATAGTACAGTTTTTGATCGATGTTGAATTGTTTATTTGGTTCTTTGTGTTGTTTCGATTGCTAGCATAGTGTTCGTCTTTTGGATTTTACTTTCAATCGTTGATTAAGTGTATCAAGGTTTTCTGATACGCTTTTGTTTTTCAGATTCCATTCTGCATGGTTCTTTTTTGACGCCTTTAATCAGATATTATGGTGTTCAGATTTTGCTGCCATATGTATTGGCTAGTTACTTTCGTTATCAATACCACTGCCATCTTATACTTTTCAGTAGAGTTCAGATAGAAACAAGTCACTATCCTTTTATAGTGTTCTGCAGACTCTTGGACAGGTGGATTAAAAAAATGCTTTTTACAGTGGAATAAAAGTAGGAGGGTGTAAACTCATCCTCTGTAGGCTCATTTAGAGTTATTCCAGTAGCATACAGGATAACTGAGATGATGATGTATCCTATCCTGTTCCCATAACATTTTGCTATCCTCTTCTAGGACTCTGTATTTTGAAAGTTTTTTGTTACATGTAGCTTATAACAACAATATTTACTTTTAAGGTTCACAAAGCAATATAGATAGGTAATCTCACTTGATCCTCACAGCAACTCTAGGAGGTAGGTGTTTTTATTATACCCATTTTACAAATGAGGAAATTAAAAGTGAGAATGGTTAGGTGACTTGATCAGGGTAACATAACTAGTAAGGGTCTCAAATAGGACTTGAACTTGAGTCTTCTTGAGTCTGAGGCTAGCATTCTATCAAATGCATCGCCCACCTGCCTCACGGATAAGCATTTCCCTGAAACTGGGGAATTGCCAGCTCCTCAGTTCCGCAGAGAGCAGGAAATTCTGCATTGTTCAGTCAGCTCCATATTTCTTCTTACAGTGAGGCAGAGCTTACAGACAATTGATACAAATCCTGACTTTCCCCTTTTGTTTCTCTGTTTCCATGGAGGACAATACAAGGACCCTTGAGAGGTTTTCCTTTTTTCAGAATTCTTTCAGCCAGGGCCCCTAAAGGAGGCTCAAGATTGAGGCCACCTCTGAGACGTAGTGTTGAAGTCCAGAAAGTCAGGAGCATAGGCAAGAGGGAATGATTGCCTTTTTTCAGCAGCCAAACTGTTCATGTACAAAAGGGGCAGTAATCTTACTGCTGTAAGTAATCTTACTCCCAGATTTAAAGGTACCTTTGAGGCTCTATAGAACAATATTTTCATAGTATAGATCACAAGTTTAGAGAAGGGTCCCAAGGTCAGACAAATGGTAAGTGACAGGCAAGTTTTGGACTTAGGTTTTCTGATTCCAAATCCAGTGCCCTATTCACTATGCCACATTGGTTCCTCACTGTTGTAACAAACTGTTGTAGAATAGACTTTAGTATGGTATGGTTTGGACTAAGTTGGGAGTCATCAAGGCAGTCAGATCTGGCCCACTATCTAGTTTTTGGGGGACCCCAAAAGTTAAGAATTTTTTTTTTACATTTTTAAAAGAAAGCTTTATTATATTTAAAAGCCATTCATAGCTCATGGGCCATAAAAAAATAGTCAGTGGGTCAGATGTGGGCCTTGGCAACCCTTGAGCTAGATGATCCAGAAGTTGTTTCTAGCTCTGAGATTCTACACTTCCCTTTTAAGTCTGACTTTGAGATTCCATTAGCCCAATAAAATAATCCATATAGGTAAGCAAATTATAGGACATGAGGTATGGTTGGCCTAAACTGAAGACAGAGAAAAGAAAGCAAAACTAATTATGTGGCAGGTCTTTAGGGCAGCTGGGTGGTAAAATGGATAGAGTTCTGGATCTGGAGTCAGGAAGATTCATGTTCGTGAGTTCAAATCTGGCCTTAGACACTTAGTAGCTATGTTACCCTGGGCAAGTCACTTAACCCTGTTTACCTCAGCTTCCTCATTTGTAAAGTGTGCTAGATAAGGAAATAGCAAACCACTCTGGTATCTTTGCCTAGCAAAATCCAAATGGGTTCGCAAAGAGTCAAACACAACTGAAACAACAGAACAACATCAGGCAAGTGTTTAGCACTCTAGAAAATGGCAAGGAGAATACAACCAAAGGGAGTGAGAGGGACAGGGAAAGAGAGAAGGAAAGGGATGGAGGGAAGGAGAAAGGGGGAAAGAGGAAGAGAGAGAAAAGGGGAGAATAAAGGAAAATGATGGACAATGGGATAGAAAAAGAATGTTACACCATTTTGGAGATAATATTCTGAGCCTTAAAATGACCCCAGTGTAAGTGCCTCTTATCATAGAATTATAGAATTTAGAGCTGAAAAGGACCTTGGAGGTCATCTAATCCAACCCCTTCGTTTCCACCCCCCAAAACAAACCAAAAAACCTGAGGATCCGTGAAGTTTTATCCTCTCCCACTAAATTATAATCATCTTTAGGCCAGGGGCCATGCCTTCAGTGACTTCTGCAGTTAGGCGCAAACTCCTAGTTTGATGATTCAGTACAAGAGTGTCCCTAAAAGCTTTATTACCATTTCAAGGTATTAGATCTCAAGCTATTAAAACTGAAAATTGCATTTATACTTTTGAGACACCCTGAACTTATTTTATTTGTGGGGTATAATGAAAAGAGCATCACCTCTGGTGTCAGATCTAGATTCAGGTTACCCCTCTAAAACAGCTGTCTGTCTCTAATTTATATCCAAAATATGACTGAATATTTTGCCTGACTAAAGGCCTTCCTCTGTGCTAGAACCCATATTAAGAAGTATTTTGACAAACCATGTTTATCATTAACAGCATAGGGATTGAAATGCTTTGAATTCAGTATGTCAAATAAAATTATTTGTGCAAAGTTGCAAAGGACCTAAGAGACCACCTAGTCTATGTCCTTCTTTTTAAAAAAAACTTTCAGAATTTTACTTCTTAAAAAATTTGAATTCTATAAAATGTGCAGACACGTAGTAAAATCACTCAGAACTTATGCAAACATCGTATTCTTTTTAGAAAAGAGGATGAACTTGATTTTACTTACATTTTCATTATATATTGTTTTCTTTAACATTTTAATTTAAAGTTTTGAGTTCCAAATTCTATTCCTTCCTCCTTTCCTCCCTCCTCTCACCCCTTCCTGAGATAGTAAACAATTGGATATAGGTTATACATGTGCAGTTATGTGACATATTTCCATATTAGTCATTTTGTGCAAGAAAACTCAAATAAAAGAAAAAATAAGAAAAAGAAACTGAAAAATAGCATGCTTCAGTCTGTATTCAGTCCTTGCCAGTTCTTTCTCTAGAGGTAGATAATATACTTCATCATTAGTCCTTGGGAATTGTCTTGGATCATTGTATTGCTGAGAATAACCAAATCATTTACAATTCTTCATCAAACAATATTGCTGTTACTGTGTAATATTTTGATTAGTGTTATCTAGTTCTGAGAGGGAGAAGTTGAAGTACCCCACTAGTATAGTTTTATTATCTATTTCTTTCTGTAACTCATTCAACTTCTTCAAAAATTTGGATGCTAGCCATTTAGTGCATGTATGCTTAGTATTGATATGACTTTATTATCAATAGTACCTTTTGTAGTGCCAATGTGATACTTATATCAGTTGCTATGGATATGCAGGCATATTTCCAGGGTAAATTCACAAAATATAAACTCTCTTCCTCAAAGACAAAACCAAAATATTTATTCAGATAACAGAAAGCCAGTTCTACTCTGGTAACAAGGAAATTTGTATACATTGCCAACAGAGGGAATGACTGCCATCCCCAAGCCTTCCCTCCATCATGCCTCCCCACAAACAAGCTCCCCTAGGCAAAACCACTCCCTCTCTCACTCATACTAGCTGCTCTGCTCAATTTTGCCTCTCTTCTTGCTTCACTCATTCAGCAAGCTCCTTCCACCATGGGCTCCATGTGACTCAAGCTGTGGGCTGGCCAAAGCTCAATTAAGGGGCAGGGAAGATCTTCAAATTCCCTTACCATTACACCTTTCAGCAAGATATAGTTTCCTATTTCATCTCTTTTAATTAAACCTATTTTTGCTTTTGCTTTGTCTGAGATCATAATTGCTACCCTTGCTTTCTTTGCTTTAGCTGAAGCATAATAGATTCTGCTCTAGCCCCTTATCTTGTATGTACCTGTATGTACCTCTCTGTTTCAAATGTGTTTCTTGTAAACAATGTATTATAGGATTCCAATTTTTAATCTGTTCTGCTATCCACTGCCATTTTATGGGTGAGTTCATCCCATCCACACTTGTAACTATAACTATTATCATAGTAAAAAAAATAAAAATGCTATTTTCAGTTATTATCCTGTTCTCTCTCTTCCCCCCACACCTTTTTCCTCCTCACAAGTGTTTTACTTCTGATCACTGTCTTTCTCAATATACTCTCCTTGTTATTAGTCTCCCCCCTTCTATTATCCTTATCCCTTCTTATTTCCTAATAGGGTAAGCGAAATTTCTATATCCAACTGAGTGTGTATGTTATTTCCTCTTTCAACCAATTTTGATGAGAGTATGTTTAAGTTGTGCCTACCCTTCCCCACCCCATCTTCCCTTCTATTAAAATAGCTCTTTCATGCCTCTTTTATGTGGGATAATTTACCCCATTCAATCTCCCCCCTCCTTCCAGTGTAATTTTCTTTCTTGCCTTTATTTTGTTTTTTTGGGGTATCATTCCATTAAAATCATCTTATATCCATACCCTAAGTCTACATACTCCTAATTCTTCTTATACCAATAAAGTTGTTAAGAGTTAGAAATATTATCTTGTCATGTAGAAATATGAACAGTTTAACCTTATTGAAATTATGTGTTCTTTTCCTTGTTTCTTTTTTACCTTTTGAGGTTTCCCTTGAGTCTTATATTTGGGGGTCACATTTTTTATTCAGCTCTGGTCTTTTAATTAGAAATGCTTGAAAGCCCTCTGTTTTGTTGAATGTTCATTTTTTCACCCTTAAAGATTATATTCAGTTTTGCTGAGTAGTTGATTCTTGATAGCAATCCTAACTCTTTTGCCTTGTGGTATATCATGGTATATCATATTCAAAGTCTTCTTTAATATGGAAGCTGCCAAATCCTGGGTAATCTTTACGATAGTTCCATGATATTTCAATTGTTTCTTTTGGACTTTTTCCAATACTTTCTCTTCAGTCTGTGAGTTCTAGAATTTGACTATGATGTTTGACTATGAGTTATCATTTTGGTATCTTTCAAGTGGTGATTGTGGATTCTTTTAATTTCTATTTTGCTCTTTGGTTCTGATATATCAGGGCAGTTTTCTTTCACAATTTTCTGAAAAATATTGTCAAGGTTTATTATTATTATGGCTTTCAGGTAGTTTAATAATTCTCATATTAGCTTTCCTGAATCTATTTCCTAGGTCAGTTGTGTTTCCAAAGAGAAATTTCACATTTTCTTCTTTTTTTTAACACTTTGTTTTATCATATTTTGATATTTAATAGAGCCAATAGTTTCCACTTGCTCAATTCTAATTGTTAAGGCATTATTTTCTTCAGAGACTTTTTATACTTCTTTTTCCATTTGACCAATTATATTTTGTAGGGATTTATTTTTCTTGGTAAATTTTTGTATATCTTTTCCCATCCTCTTGGCTCTTTTTTCATTATTTTCTTGCATTACTCTCATTTCTTTTTCCAGTTTTTCTTCTATATTTCTAATTTGCTTTTTAAAATCATTTTTAAGCTCTTCCAGGAATTCTTTTTTGTTTTTTTTTTTATTTTTTTATTTTATTTTTTTATTTTTCATTTTTAACACAGTTCATATCACATAAAACAATTCCAACTTTTGGTCAGGTGATAACTTCTTTTAAAACATTTACAATACAGACCACAAACAATTTTTTTTTTTTAACATTAACCAACTGAGGCACAAATAACAACTGTGTATGCTAACTTCACAAGCCCTTGACCTAATTGTCTCCACGCTATTACTAAGAATTAAAGGACCCTAACTTATTGTTGTTGGTCTAAAGTCCTAAGCCTAATAGCTTAATTTTAGATTTAACCTCAGATGTTCCTCTACCAACAATCTTTAATTTAATAGATCTGGTACTAAGTTTAGTAACCTTTTGACTATAGGAAATTGCCACTAAGAGTAGGGACATTGCAGGGAAACAACACCTCCCCAAATTCATGTCAATTCTAGGCAGGAATAGATTGTCAACTTGCATTCAGTCAGGCTTAAAGTCTGCCAGGTGTCAGTGGGGAGATTAAGTCAGGAGAATCCTACCCCAGCCCAGGCTGAACAGCTGCTCTCCCACCCTTCCCATGAGATCACCTTTTGCAGTTCATACCAGCATCTCACAGGCTTATTGGCATCATGGATTGGAAGTTCACACCACCTTTCTTGCTATCTATACCTGGAGCTAGACTCAGAAGAACAGTCACTTAATAGTCCCATAGCATCTTAATATAGGAAGTTTTCAGTTATGACTATAATTTCACATTGGCTAAGGAACATCTTTTGAGGCAAGTCTTAAGTGGCTTACATGCCTTTCTATACCTGTTCTAGTTTCTGATTAAATGGCAATCATAAAATCAAATTTACCATTAAAACCTTAACTTTTCCATCAATGCCAAATTTTACCCAAGGTTACCTGCCGCTAGGAAACTTAGACTAAAATTCTTTTCCCCAAACTAAAGATGTCTCTGATTTAGTATCAATAATTAATTGAGTCAATTGTTTTAATACTAATTGCTTTTACATCACTTTGTAATATGTCCAATTTTTCTCCCCATCTCTCTTCTCCCCCCACCCCCTAATACCTTGCATTTTGATTACCCCTTCCCTCAACGTACCCTCCTTTCTATCATACTCCATCCATCCCTTATCCCCCTCTTCTCTCTTTTCTTGTAGAGCAAGATAAATTTCTATACACCATTACCTATGTTTCTTATTTCCCAGTTAAACACAATAATAATTCTCAACATTCAGTTCTAATACTTTGAATACCAACTTCTCTCCCCACCCCACCCCCCATCCCCACTGAGAAGGCAAGCAATTCAATACAGGTCATATATGTGTCATTTTGCAAAAGACTTCTATAATAGTCATGTTGTGTAAGACTATATTATCCTCCATCCTACCCTACCCCCCCCCTTTTTCTATTCTCTCATTTGGCCTTGTCCCTTCCTAAAAGTGTTTACTTCTAGTTACTCCCTTCTCTCATTTGCCCTCCCTTCTATCATCCCCCTCACCCCACTTGTCCCCTTCTTCCCTACTTTCCTGTAGTGTGAGATAGATTTTCATATCAAATTTAGTGAGCATGTTATTCCTTCCTTAAGCCATATGTGGAGAGAGCAGCTTCACTTTTCCCCTCTCCCCTTCTCCTTTTTCTCCTCCATTGAACAAGATTTTTCTTTTCTCTTTTATGAGTTATAGCCTGCCCCATTCCATTTCTCCCTTTCTCCTCCCAGTATTTTCCGCCTTCATCCCTTAATTTTTATTTTACTTATCTTTTTTTGTGGATATCATCTCTTCTGATTCAATACAAACTGTACTCTCTGTCTATGTGTGTGTGTGTGTGTGTGTGTGTGTGTGTGTGTGTGTGTGCACGCGTATGTACTGTTCTTCTACCTACCCAAATACTGAGAAAAGTCTCAAGAGTTATAAATATTTTCCTTCCATGTAGGAATGTAAACAGATCAGCTTCAGAAAGTCTTTTATGATTTTTCTTTCCTGTTTATCTTTTCATGCTTCTCTTGATTCTTGTGTTTGAAAGTCACATTTTATCTTCAGTTCTGGTCTTTTCATCATGAATGCTTGAAAGTCCTCTGTATCATTGAATGACCATTTATTCCCTTGAAATATTATACTCAGTTTTGCTGGATAGGTAATTCTTGGTTTTAATCCCAGTTCCTTTGACTTCTGGAATATCCTATTCCAAGCCCTTTGATCCCTTAATGTTGAAGTTGCCAGATCCTATGTTATCCTGACTATATTTCCACAATACTTGAACTGTTTCTTTCTAGCTGCTTGCAGTATTTTCTTCTTGACCTGGGAACTCTGAAATTTGGCCACAATATTCCTAGGAGTTTCTCTCTTTGGGTCTCTTTCAGGAGGTGATTGGTGGATTCTTTCAATATTTATTTTGCCCTCTGGTTCTAGAATATCAGGACAGTTTTCCTTGATAATGACATGGAAGGTAATGTCTAGGCTCTTTTTTTGATCATGGCTTCCAGGTAGTCCCATAATTTTTAAATTGTCTCTCCTGTATCTATTTTCCAGGTCAGTTGTTTTTCCAGTGAGATGTTTCACATTATCTTCTATTTTTCCAAACTTCTGGTTTTATTTTTTAACTTCTTGGTTTAACTCATAGTCATTCTTTTCCCTGGACTCAATTCTCTCTTTCAATGAATTATTTTGTTCAGTGAGGTTTTGAACCTTCTCCTCCATTTGGCTAATTCTGCTTTTTAAAGCCTCCTTCTCCTCATTGGCCTTTTGGACCTCTTTTTCTAACACAGTTAGCCTCTTTTTAAAGGTGCTATTTTCCTCAGCATTTTTTTTGGTTCTCCTTTAGCAAACTGCTAACTTGCTTTTCAAGCTTTTCTATTGCCTCAGCCTATTTTAAGTTCACTTTGGAGTCACTGAAGGCAGGGGCCTTGACTTCCTGTGACAGTAAGCCTTGTTCTTCCTCATCTGAAAAGATGGGAGGAGACACCTGTTCACCAAGAAAGTAACCTTCTATGGTCTTATTTTTTTTCCCTTTTTTGGGCATTTTCCTAGGCAGTTACTTGACTTCTGAATCTTTTTTCAAGAGGATGGTCCTATTGCCCCTCTTCTCCCCAGTAATGTGTTCAAGGCTGAGATGCAACTCAGCTGCTTTGGGTGGGGGCAGGGCCATCACTCAGGGCTGAGTTGAGCTGCTTAGACAATGGACCCAGTTTGCTTCCTGGCCACCACTGTAGCTGCCTGCAGTCTGCTGCCACTGCCTCTGCCATCACCTGGGGCTATTGCTGGAGGAACCCCATTCCCCTTTCGCCCAGCTGGGAAAGCCCTCCTACACTGACCTTTGGAGCTTTCTTTGTCACTTGTGGGTTGAGATATCTGGGACCCTCCCTTCTGGAACTTCTGCCCTGGAGGTCTGTTCAGGTCCTGTTCCTCCTAGTGCCATGTGGCCAGGGCTGAGTTCGGCTCTGCTCAGCGTCCCATGAGATAGACCTTTCCTGTCGGCCTTCCAGGTTAGCTTTGGCTGGAAACCTCTTTTCTCTGTTGTTCTGTGGCTTCTACTGCTCTAGAATTTGTTGAGAGTTATTTTTACGGGTATTTTGTGGGTTGTGGGGGAAGAGTTAGAGTATATGCGTCTTTCTAATCTGCCATCTTGGCTCCACCCCCACCCTAGGAATTCTTTTTTGGTCTAAGACCAAATGACATCTTTCTTTACACATGTAGCCATGTTGACATTAACGTCCTCTTCTAAGTTTGTGCCTTGGTCCTCTCTAAGACCATAATAACCTCCTATAGTCAGACTTTTTTTGTTTTTCTACTCATTTTTCTGCCTGTTTGTGAGAATTGCGCTCTGGTTTTGCACTGTCCCTAGCTTTTTTATGCTGTGGCTCTGGTTCTTACTGCTGGATTTCATTGTGCTTTAGGGCTTAGCTGTTTGCTTTCTCTGGAGGGTAGGCTTCCCTTCAGGGTTCTATTGGAGGGTGGGACCTCCTTCCCTGGGTATGTGGTTTATCTGCTGGCCTGCTTCAGGGGTAGGGTCTTACTGCTGGGTTGCTATGGTAACAGAATCTTTATGGTGGCTGGCCCTGGAGGAAGGATCTTGTTGCTGATTTGCCCAAGGGGCGGGGCCCTGCTGCTATGGAAACAGGGTCAAGGTCTTGCTGGTAGATTGCCCCAGGTTTGGAACCTTGCTGTAGGTTCCCTGCTGTGAGCAGACTAGTGCTGCTTCCTGCAGCTGGTAAGATGCTTACCTGCTCCTAGATCAATTGTGAGGTGATTTTCTAGTTGTTTGGAGGGGAATTTGGGAGGGAGTCAGTGGATTCCTTCCTCACTCCATCATCTTAGCCCTAGATGTCTGACCCTTCTTTTGACTGAAGAGAAAAATTGAGACTCGAGATTTAATTCAGCAAATGATTTGCCCAAGATCTCACAGGGACCAAGGATCAGAGGCCTGAATTCAAATTCTGGTCTTGTGACCCCAGAGCCAGTGGTCCTACCTTTGTACCATGTTGCCTTTTGTAAAAATCTTCATCACTTTTATAAATATCTTCATCACCACTTCTACCTTAATACTCTTCCTTAGCAAAGTACAAATACACTAAAATCAGTCTTGCCCAGAGCAACAAATCATGTGCTGCTCCTTTCAGCTAGCTAAATGACGAAACCATTGTAATCTTTATTGCACTTAATAACTGTGGAACCCTCAGCAAGTCACTTCGCCTGTTTGTCTCCGTTTCCTCAAGTACAAAAAAAAATGGGGCAGATAAATATAAGACCTACTTCCCAGAGTAGTCGTAAGGATCAAATAAAATCATATTTGTCAATCCTTTCGCCCAGTGCCAGGTACTTGGTAGAGGCCTAGTAAAGGTTTGTTTCCTTCTTTCCTCATTAGGTATTAGCTTCTAATTTCTCTTCCCAGTTGGCCTCAGAATCAGCCCAGTGTAGGGGAAATAGTCCTAGCTCAGGAATCAGGAGTCCCAGGTTGTACCCTTGCCTCTGACGCCTGGCTTCATGATCTTGGGCTAATCACTCAATGTCCACATTCTGTTTCCTCACCTGGAAAATAAAAAGGTTCAATGGTCTCTGATACTTTTAAACTCCATCATTCTATGTTTCTGTGATAATATGAGGGGCTTTGTTTTAAATAATCCTTTGATCTGTGGGTAAATCATTTTAGCAAATATTTATTAGTTCCTACTATATGTACTGTGCAGATACCAGTAACTAGGACCTGGCTGACTGAGTCAGTTTGTAGGTCATCAGTACTGACATCTAAGCTGCTTATTAAAGAGTAAAGAAATACCCTTGACCACAGAAACCACGAAATGATGCTACTTTGCACCAGTCTCATTTTGTCTGACTTCAGTGAATATCTTGAATTCTTGCTTGTTGGAAAGTTATCAGGTACAATCCGTTAACTTTACCATGGAGATAACCAAGACTAAGAAAAGTCAAGAAAAATACCCAAGGCCTTACCATTAGTAAGCAGCAGAGTAATAGGTCAAGTTTTTAATCTTTTCCTGATTCCATGTGTTATGCCAAGGTCTCCAAAGAGTGGGTGATATTAGGGGATTTATGCTGAAATGGGATGGGAGGTGGGGGGAGAGTACAAAGCAATAGGCAAGACAGATAGTTTTCTCCCAAAACACCAGATTCCTTTGCTCTAATAGATATAAGACAAGCCATTAACATGACTTTGACATAATCTTTTTTTGTGTGTGGTTTGTTCTTAAGGCTCCTCTCCACCCCCAAACATCTTGCTCTCAGAATACAGAATCCTGACTGCAAACAAACAAATCATGGAAATTAAATAGCAATAAAACTGTTGTTGGCTTCATGTAATAAATTTTATTCAGTATTTAAATGACGATTATTTCCAGAAACTTGGCAATTGTAGCCATACGAATGATGAAACTGATTCCAGTCACAGTCCATCTTTGTTTGGAAAGGAAATACCAGTAGTGTTTGAGAAATGGATTATTAAAGACCTTGGTTTGCTGAAGGTGCCTCATATGTTCTATTTGCTAACACAGCATCTTGCTGAAGAAGAAAAAAAACATAAGTGAAGCTTTTCCCCTGCTCAGATTATTTTCACTACAAATCTTTAGAGCAGGAAATAAAAAACAGCTAATGGTTCACAGGGCATGTGGAATGAGTTTAAGCAAAACCGAACCATGATCCTGTTGACCGCCTCCTCTTTCCTGTGCTGTTTCGTCTAGGCCTGACTCAGAATATGTCAACAAATTTCCTTTAAGCTCAAATGGGGAAGAGAGATGGTGATTCTCTCTCTCTTTTTGTAAAGGGGTAATTCACAACAGATGGGCTTTTAAGAGCCGTACAAGTTTGTCTTGTAAAATATTTGTAAAGAAAAATAGCCTCCGGATATCATAAAGTAATCCCTGTTTGGTTCTGGAGATGTCACAAAGGGCATTGTTTCTGTAGTATCGATAGGATTCTTTTCTCACACAATTTGATTATAAATCAAGGTTGTTTTGTGCTGAGGGTAGTGTTTGCCAATCCCGAATGAAACACTGTAAAAGACAGTACATGATTCAAGCAACTGCCCTGTGTGAAAGCCACATGTTTGTTTCCTAATCCTTTTAAAAGCAAAATCGTTTTATGGCACTGTTTCTGTGGAGGCGAAATTTTATGTAAATCAGTGAAGGAGAACTTTCATTTAAAAGCTGTACTATTAGGACCAGTCAAGAAAGAGGGGTTCAGACTGGTTACACTCAGTGATTTTAATGGGTACTTTACCTGCTTTAATACTCCAGATGAACACCACTGGATACAAAAGCAGACCAATCTCTTGTGTACTTTCTACTCACCCATACTGTTTTCTCCCCTGAAAGCCACTTGACCAAAGTCTATACTAAGTTAAACTGTGTGTCATGTATTTTGGTGATATTTGTTTCATGATTATTTCTAGTGTTTTTATTAATAATAATGATGATAGTAACTCAATTATATACCATTTTAGTTTTCATAAAGTTTATTTTTTTCTTTATAACAACTCCTCCAATGAGTCAATGAGTTATGGTGGAAAGAGCCCAACTCTACAATAGAGGTCAGAATTCGAGTCCTGGAATGTGTGACTGTGGACGAGTTACTTAACCTGTCTAATCATATTCATCCGTAAAGTAGGAATGATAATATTTGTCCTTTCTATTTTTTTTTCAGGGGGAAAAGAAGAGGGAATAAATTTTTTTATATAATGCCTTCTATATGTCAGACACTGTGCTAAGCACTTTACAAAAATTATCTCATTTGATCCTCACAACAACCCTTCAAGTTAGGGGCTGTTACAGTTGAGAAAACTGAGACAAGCAGAGGTTAAGTGACATGCCCACAAGCCAGTAAATATCAAATGTCAGATTTGAACCCAGGATTTCCTTCCCACTGTTCTGTCCACTGTACCACTTACCTGACTCTTTCAGTCTAAGAGCCAGTGATAAATTATTCCCATTTAACAACAGTCAACTTCAGAGCTCTCAAACAATTTACTAAATAGCCCTGGGGAAGATTTGGCCCAATAGTCAAGTCTTGAGATATTGTGAGCTTGGTTAGTTCATCAGTTAGGTTAGTGGTCATGATAATAACTAATCATTGTAATGATAACAATGGTATTAATAGTACTTTGAGGCTTGCAAAGCACTTTACAGAAACTTTTAAGGTAATTCCTATAATTATCCTCATTTTATAGGAGAAACTGAGGCAAAGGTGAAGTGATTTGCCCAGGGTCACACAGCTAGTAAGTGATTGAGCTGGGATTTGCTTCTCCTTATCTTCAAAAACATAATATTTTGAAAACAATAACTTTGGAAGAAACTTTTAAAAATGAAATTTATTATGAACTGGTTTGAAGTAGCATTTGATAAAGACTTTTGTGATAACCTCCTGGGCAGGATCAAATGTTAGCTAGACGACAGTTCAGTCGTCAGCTTTGGATCTGGAACGCTAACAAATAAAGGACTGATAATGTCTGAGGCTTAATTTGGACTTAGAGTTTCCTAAGTCTAGGGTCAGCTCTCTACCTGCTGTACCATTTGACCGTTTCTAGATAGAGTGTTACACCTGGACTTAGGAAGCCCTGAATTCCAATCCAGCCTTGACCCTGGGCAATTCATTTAACCCTTTGCCTCAGTTTCCTCAACTGTAAAATGGGAATCATAATAGCCTCTATCTTAAAAGGTTGTTTTCAGAATCAAATGAGATAATGTTTTTGTCAAGCCCTTACTGCCTGGCACAGAATAATCTTAATAATAAATAATAATTTAATATATAATACTAATAATTAACAATAAATGCTTGTTCTCCTCCAACGCATGTTCCCCATATAAGCCTAGTGATCTCTGCTCTGGTCAAATTTCATCTTGAGTATTGTGTTCTGCCCTGGGACCATATATTATGGACAATGATAGGTTGGAATGTGTCCAGAGAAAGGTGAACAGGATGTTAAGGGGACTGGAAACCATATCATACAAAGACTGGCTAAAAGAATTAGGAATGTTTAGCCCAAAAAAAGAGAAGGCTTAGAGGGGAACTCTTTTTAAGTATGTGTTTGGGAGATTTTTGTGTTAGATGAATTGGACTTTCTCTCCTTGGCCCCAGAAGGCTGGAGTAGTTGCAGTGGATGCAAAGTACAAAGCCAGATTTCAGCTAGACATAGGGAGAAAAACTTAACAATTAGAACTGACATGTGCTTTGGGAACTGTGGTTGCAGAATGTGGCATGCATTGTCAGACCTACTCCCTTTCTGTGTTGGTTGATTTTGCTTAATTGTTACAAGGGAAGATTCAATGCATATGTTGGGGTAGGGGAGTGTATCTGCAAATGACTGCAATATTTTTTTTAAAGGCATTAATTTAAAGCAAACTAAGGTTAAAGTAAATTAAAAGTTCACATTTATGTGGTAATGCAATATTTACAAAGCACTTTCCTTATAATAACCTTATAATAGGATAGAAAAGTATTTAATCTCATTTCTAGATAGAGTAAAGGAGACCCAGAACATTAAGTGACTTGCTCAGGGTCGTATAGCAATAGAACTGGGAAATGAATGCCTTTCTTCTGACTGGCTCCATCACTCTCTCCACTATTCTGTGCTGCCTATATTTTGCCAAATACTTAAAGACTTATAATCATGATCCTCCAGGTAGTCTCTATGCCAGGTCAAACATCCCTAGTTCCTTTCCTGGATCCTCGTGTAACTTGGTGTTGGGTTTCCTTGCCATCTTGTTTGACTTTCTTTTATATTCTAAGAATACTTCTATACTTTGGGAAATGCCCTTCCTAAAATATGCCATCCAAGGCTCAGCATAGTACTGCCTTTGCTCTGGACACTGATTTGGTTAATATTTAAGATTTTTTGGCTGCCATTTCATAGTGTTGACTCATTAAATGTATAATTCACCAAACCTAACTCTCAAACACCATGGTATTTGGGTTGGGCAAATTTGTATTTTACAGGGGAAAAACCCTGAAGTATAAGAAATATTCAATGATTTGCCCAGTTCTTGCACCAGAAATAGATTCCTAGCTTCCTGATCCTTAATCATATGTGCTTTCCATTACACCATCATCTATCTCCCTCTGATGAGGGGATTATTGTGAAGTCTCATCTAAGGTGTAGCTCAGCAGCACTGTGGATACAGGAAGATGAGTCTTTCTGAGTTCAAATCTGTCTTCAGAAGCTTATTAGCTTTTTGACCCTGGGTAAGTCACTTAACCCTGTTTGGCTCAGTTTCTTCATTTGTAAAATGAACTGGAGAAGGAAATGGCAAATCACTCCAATATCTTTGCCAAGAAAACCTTAAATGCGGTCACAAAGAGTTGGAGATGGCTGCAAAATGGCTAAACAACAACATCAGCTAAGGTGCTACTTAGTTGTCAACTTTTTTATTGTCTATCAGATTCCTCAATTGATTTTGGGAAATATATTACCATGAGGAGATGTGTGGATGTGTGTGTGTGTGTGTGTGTGTGTGTGTGTGTGTGTGTAGTTACTTAAATTGGCCTGTACCCCACGGAACATGTATAGTGATAGGCCATCCCATAGAGCATGAGATGAGCTCCCCTGAATATTTCTGGGGACAACAGTTCATCAGTAAAGGATGTGTAATTTGGGGATGATGCAGCAGACCCTGGGGACCCAGAGTGAGTGCACCACTTCTCTAAAGGGTCCCCTGGCTGTGGATCTGTCCTGGAAGAGCAGAATCAGTCCCAAATGGCCTGGCCCCTAAAGAGAATTTGTGTCAAATTCTATGAATATTTATGCCCCCACCTCACAGCCCTGGAGGAAATCACTTAAGACTTGTCTTATGTCTAGGGTCTCCCTGAAGAGGCAGTATAGAAATCAGGCATAGAACAGCCATTTTGTCCTTCACAACAAAGAAATGCTTACAATACAAAAGACTCCTAAGTACGAATTGGTGAAGACTTCAGTACATAGCAGTAACTTATCACTACTGGCACATCCTTCCAGGGATTGACACTTAAAGAAACATGAGGCAGTTTGCAGGACTGCTGAACTGGCATTTTTTCCCTGCCTTGCCACTGTTATCGTCAGGGAAGGTCCCTGACTTCTGGCAAGCCAGGAAAAGGTTTCTGAGTTCTCTTCCTATCCATGGTCACCTTAACCAAGAAGGTTGTTGTTACAGGACTCTTACTGATAGCCAGCTCAGTTTGAGAGACCTAGAAATGTCTAAACTCTTGGGGATAGCCATTTCCTAAAAGTCCATCTTGCAAATTGCTACTTAGGATTTACTTTATATCCTGCTACTTTGCTAAAATTATTAATCATTTCAACTAACTTTTTAGCTGAGTCTTTGAGATTTTCCAGGTATGTCATACCATCTGTAAAAAGCGATCTGATTTTCTATTTCTTTTTCTTCTCTTATTGTTATTGGTTGGAATTCTAATACAATATTGTATAATATTCGTGACAACGGATATCTTTGTTTCACCTTCTATCTTACTGGAAAGACTTCTAGCATATCCCCATTACAAATAATTCTTGTTGGTGGCTTTAAGTAAATACTTTTTATCAGTTTAAGGAAAAATCCATTTATACCTGTACTTTCAACTGTATTTAATAGAAATGCATGTTGCACTTTGTCAAAAGCTTTTTCTGCATCTATTGATATAATCATGTGATTTTTTTATGCTTTTATTATTGATATAATCAATTATGTTAATAGTTTTCCTTTTGTTTAACCATCCTTGCATTCCTGGTATAAATCTTCCTTGGTCATAATGTATAATCTTTATGATATATCGTTGCAATCTTTTATCCAGTATTTTATGTAGGATTTTTGCTTCTAAATTCATTAAAGAAATTGGTGTATAATTTTATTTATCTGTTTTTACTTTTCCTGGTTTAGGTGTCTATATCATATTTGTTTCATAAAAGGAATTTGGTAGAACCCTTTCTTTGCCTATTATTCCGAATAATTTATTTAATATTGGAATTAGTTGGTCTAAATGTTTGGTAGAATTCACTTGTAAATCTGTCTGGTGCTGGTGCTTTTTTTTTAGGAAGCTTATTTATGTTCAATTACTTTTTCTAAAACAGGTCTAATTAGATATTACATTCCCTCTTCTGCTAATCTAGGCAATTTATATTTCTGTAAATATTCTTCTATTTCACTTGCATTGTTAAATTCATTGGCATATAAACTGATAAAAAGAAGTACGTATAGAATGATTTTACGTATATACACATTTGTCTTTGATGGTAGCCATCTCTAGGGCCAGGGGGTGGGGAAAAAAGGAAAACAAGAAAGTTACATAATAACTTTATTATGTATGTTTACAAGCAATAGCAAGTTGTACATAATAGATTTCTGGTGTCACGTGAATTCATTTTTTTCCTATTGGACTATGTTATAGAAATGTTTTTTTTTAATTCCTTAGGTTCAGAATAAAATAAAATAAAAATGGCAAGATGTGAGGCAAATAGATTTTTCTCTTGTAACTGAGATTTTATTGGTTATTTGGTGACCAGTACACAGACACTATGAACAAATTATATACGTTTTAAATTATGTTTACAAGTTTATATTGTATAGTATATATGCATATGTTTTAAAGTATGTTTATGTTAAAGCATATATGTGTGTGTGTGTGTGTGTGTGTATGTTTTAAATATATTTAAAAGATCTAAAAACTTTAAAAAAAGATTGTTACTTAAGAACCCAAGCTCAGGAAAGAAATACAAGAGGTAGCCCTAGCACTTTGAGATCTATCCTCAAACTTACCTTAGCCATCCTGGGTGAGTAAGGCACCATTTCCAGCCCTCACAGGAAAGCCCAGAGGGAGAAATAAAGAAAAAGCTCTTTTTGCCACAAATTCCAGAGAAAGAGAAATTAAGAGAGCCAGAGTCCCCCCTTTTAAAATCTACTACTGGTCTTTTTGATGCAGCTTTGAAAGGAATGGGAAAAAACAGGGATATGAGCAAGGGCCTATCTAGGTAGTGCTGTGTTTTCTCAAGGAGACCCATGCCTTTCAGCATTGAGCCTCACTTATCCCAGGAAGTTGTGAGGAGAGTTTAGAGTATATTCCACGGGTGTTCTCCAATCCAGTCACTATATACATAATATCTGATGAATGCTGCAAAATCCAGAACAAGTATTGGTCTGATCATACTTTTGGCCTGTTCTGGTGATTTGGATAGCTTTCCAATGGCTCCATGGAAAAGAATGCTGAATTTGGAAGGAAATGACCTGGGTTTGAATCTAAGTTCTTCCATTTTACTCCTTGTGTGACCTTGAACAAGTTACTTGGTCTCCATTTCCTCATCTGTAAAATGAGATTTGATGTCTCTAAGGTTCTCTCCAGCTTTTGTCATAACAGATTTTTAAATTTTCATTTTATTTATTCAATCATCAAGCACTTATTTTTTCTTTTCCCCAACCCCTAAGGGGGAGAAAATCTGTGGCGACAAATATCCATAGTTAAGCAAAACGAATGCCTTTCCTGGACATATTAATAAAAAGTCTGGCTTGTTCTTCATGTAAGTCCATCCCCTCTCTGCATTCATCACCAGTCCTTTGGAATCCTGGCTAATCATTGCATTGATTAGAATTTGAAAGTCTTTCAGAAGTGCTCACTTTTACAACATTATTGTTATAGTATAACTTGCTCTCTTGGTTCTGCCCGCTTCATTCTGCATGCAATATTTTCCACATTTCCCTGAAACCGTCTCTTTCATAATTTCTTAAAGCACAATAATATTCCATTACTATTTTTGTTACCTGTTTTTATAATTTATAATAGTAATACAATAGTATTACAATACTATGTCATGTGCCATCATTTGCCCCAATTGATGGATATCCTCATACAGAATTTTCTTCCTTTTCTTGTGTAAGTAATTCTTTGTCCTATGGAAAAGAGGAAATTCAAGAATGCTTCCTCATATATCTGCATGATTCACGCCTTACTCAAGCAAAATTCACTTATTTGAACGTCTTATATTTCTTACCTTTTAAAGAAGTGTATTGTTTCTGCTTTAGTTAATAGATACTAGGGGATTGGTTGAAATGGGTAGGAAACTATTTTGATTTCCCCCTGGGGTTAATTGGGTTTTCTTCCCTCTATTCGAAGCTTCAAGGTCACATATCTTTGTATTCTTCTGTCCTTCTCCCTTTCCAGTGTGATGTCACCTCTTTCCTGGTTCCCATTTTTTCTGAGAAGTATGTAACAAATAAACCTGGGCCTCACTCTGCCTGGCCCATAAAATGTTTTTCTCTTTATAGTCATTATTTTTTTTAAGGTTACAGGTAAATGGTTAACCGTGACACATCCCCTTTAAGTCACACTATCACTAAAATGCTATTGAAAATGTACATTCTAGAAAAAACATAGGCCTAAGTCACACCAGAGGAAGGAAAAACTAGGACCAGGTAAATGCTCATTCTGCACAAAACATATGCCATGTCAGCAAAAGGAAAAAATAAGATCTTGTCTGTGTAACATTATAAAGAATCTACCATCATTCTCTAAAATAGAAACTGACAAGTTAACACTAAGTCATCTGGAGCAAAACTGAGCGTGCATAAAAGGTTTCCATACAGTGGGAATTCTAATTAAGATGTCAAAATTTCCCTGTTTTATATGAACCAAAAAAAATCAGGTAAATAGAAGTAAGACATTCTCCCTGGCTAAACAAAAGACCATACCATTGGTTTAAATGAGAAATAGAATATTCCTATTATACTGTATGCATTGTTGATCTTATTAGCTTTTCAATATCTCAGGAAATTCTTGTAGGTTTTGATGGTTATGGCTGCAGAGAAGTCTAAATATATATATATGTGTGTGTATCTATATCACACACACACACACACACACACACACACACACCTATAAAATTTATTTATTTTGTCTGTACCTTTCATTTAACTGGTGTAGGGAATTCCTGATAAGGAAACTTCCCCCTTCCCATGATTAGTCACTGTTACACAATTTTTAATCTTCCAGAAGTGCCTGAATGTTTTAGTGGCTTGCGCAGAGTCACACAGCTAGTCTATGTCAGAAGCTAGATTCAAATCCGTGTCTTCTTGATTAGAGGCCACTCTATCCACTCTACTATATTGCCTTTCAGGACCATTTTTCTTACAGCTGACATCAGAAAGGACAATGTGCCAAGAAAGCTTGCAGTGAGTTAATAAAGTCAGCACAGAATTTCATGGTTAGTCAAAGCTACATGTGCAGAGCTAGCTTTTCACTTATTTGAGGTCTTGTCTGTGAGAATCACCAGTACTTCAAATTTCAGAGTCCACAGCAGTGTTTCCAGTGTGAAGGAGGAGAAAACATTGTCATTGCTTTCTGGGCTCTGATCCAATTTTACCTCTGTCCCTGGGTTGGAAGAGTATTTCAAGGAACGATGCTGTGGAATGTCATTTCCTAGTAAATCCTTTAGACGTATTGCTCTGATCTGTACAGTAAAACTTCCTTTGCTTACATCGGACATTGGCACATGATCAGACATATTTAAATGATTTTAAACTTGGCCTACAAAATGGCAGTGTTTGTTAGCAAATTAGGGGATTAATTTGTCTAATCCATCTCTATATTCAAAACTTTTTTTTTAATTAATTTTTTTAATGAACAAATATTTTCTCTCCATCTCAACTCCCCAATCTACTACTCTTTAAAAAAAAAAAGAGGGGAGGGAGAACAAACCCCTTGAAGCTAATATGTATAGTCAAAGAAAACAAATTCTCCAGTTGGTTATGTCCAAAAAATATGTCTCCTCACCCACTAGCAGAAGTAAGAGAGCTTGAGTTGAGATAGATGCCATGGTATGTCCCTTTACTAGGTTTTTTTTTTCTTCTGATGGGAAGCATGTTAAATCTGAAAGCTTACATTCTGTTAAAACAAAGCCAGGAATTGCTGACGCAGAGTATCAAATTCACGGTGTCTCTAAATTTTCAATGAGGCTTAGAGAATTTCTGCGGAGGGTAGATGCAGAGTAGCCTTCATTATAATTCACAAGCTTTGAAGTGTTAGAAATTGCTTTCTCTTGCCAGTTATATGCTTTCAAGTTACAAAAATGGTTTGTGTAATTCTGAGTGACTTAAAGAAAATGCGCCAAGAACACCCATCTGAAACGAAATCCTTCAGGGTCTATTTGTTAAGGGAAAGAGCTTTAAAGAACAAACAAACTTTACCATTTTCCCTGTAACAGTTTTACCTCAGGAAAACAAGATAGAACAATATTTCTCCAGCTACTTGTTGGACATTTGGAAAGATGTTCCAGGGCAGGGCCAGCACGAGACAAAATTATTGACAGAACATTTTTATTAAGTCTCTGGTACCTCCTTGGGAATCAAAACCTTAATACGAGGAACTCCTAGGGACAAGATGAATGCATGAAGAAGCATTTAGTAAATGTGCCAAACCTCGTGCTAAGCTCTAGGGATAGAAAAAGCAAAAGCAGTTCCTGCTCTCAAGAACCTTACATTCTTATTGTAGGGGAAATGGGAGGGCGTTGGGGAGTGTTGGCAGGGCGATTATGGACGAGTTTGAAGGGAAGTGGATTGACACCCTTCCCAGGAACAAGGCTGAGTTGATTTGATCACAGTTCCAGAAGTGGAGGGGAGAGTGTACACAATGGAAGTGAAATCCTGGAGAATATAGTTGGGAAGGAGAGAGTGAAATAAAGCTTGGATAGGGCCTTACTGAAATAGTGGACCAGGGCCAGCTGGGTGGTGTAATGGATACAGCACTGGCTCTGGATCAGGACCTGAGTTCAAATCCATCTTCAGATGTTTTCTAATTGTGTGACCCTGGGCAAGTCACTTAACCATGATTGCCTCAAAAAAAAAAAAAATAGTGGACTAGTTGAGACAGTCATTATTCGAGACAGTCATTATTCAAAACAGCTGACCCCAGATGGGACGTTCCAGAGATGAAAACATTAAAACCTCCAGGACATGGTACTACTATGTTGTTTTTCTCTCAAATACCTGTTGATCTTCAGTAGCCAGAACCATGCCACCACAGAAGGAAACCAGTGTTCTTACCAAGAAAAAATCTGGTGGGATGCCAGTCTGAATGTAAGCACAATGAAAATCTCTTGGCTTGAGTTCTGCTTTCCAAGTATATTCAGAATTTCAGATGTGAATGTCTTTGAAAGGCATAGAGGATAGAGAATTGGCCATTAGTAGGCCCTGAGGTCAAATCCTCCCTCTCAAACATATTTAAGAAACTATAAATATAGTGGGATCTTGCACTGTCTACTCTTTAAGTCAGCTGTGTCTGACAAAGGTTATCTTCTACAGAAAATGTCAAAGCATGCCCATTTCCCCCCTTACATTTCCATCCTAGGATATCATCCATGGGAAATGGGTGTTGAATATGGAATGAAGTTGAGAAAGCCTTGTTGGAATCTCAGCCCTCTAGTAGCTACTGTGGCTATAGACAGTTTTGCCACAGATTTATTCTTAGAGTCTCACACCATACATATTAATGAGCAAGGTTCAGTCCCCACTTTTCTCTTTAAGACGGAAATGGCAGAGCAGCTACTAGAGGGAGTTTGCTCACTGGGAATTATGCAAATGAAATCATGTATTTGGGCCAGGCCCCCAAATTCCATCTTTAGGTTGAACGAGAATGGGCCAGGTTTTCCCAATATGTGCGCTATTTCCTCTTTGTAAAATGGACACCTTGACTCTCTCAGGCCATTATGTTACTCTTTTTTTAAGTTACCGCCTCAGTGAATGGAGGTACACCCTGCTGACCTGAAAGATGAATGTGTTTTTTCCCAGAAAGCTTTAGCCACTAAGGAACAATTTAAGTCCTTGGAGAGTAAGGTATAATTTGCTGGCAACACAAGAACCATACTATAGCATAGACAGATGTGAGGAAGACTCCTTGGTACTGCCTTACAGTTGTTTATGAGGCAAGTTAAAGATCTAACAAATAAAAAAAAGATTGCTTAAAAATTATACTGAATCATTAAAAATAGTTTTGCAATATAAATCTCACATGCTTCCTGATTTATAACCACTGGCTGTCTTTTATGGGTAATTTTTTAAACATCTTCAGAAGAACCTTTAATAATGCATTTTTAAAGTAGTGTCACTACTGAACCTTTGGATGATTAAATACTATGTGATATTTCCTTCATCCAAGCTGGTTTATAAAGGAAAGCAAAAACGACAATAAAAGAAATGTACCAATTTATTCTCTACTAATAAAGTATTGAACATTAAGAGAAAAAAAGTATGAAATATTGGACTGAAACACGGAGCAATTCCATTACCCATTGCAGTTTTGGGTCATATACTGTATATAAAGAATAATTACTTCACTCATTGGAGACCACAGTGGAGGGAGGCAGTTTGTGATAAAAGAGATTTTAATACAAAATTTCTATTCCAAAGCATTTGCTTTTCAAAGCTTTGCTAACATTGCAAAGCATCTTCTTACTTTGGACAAGGAGCTTAAAAGAAAGCCAAAAACAAACCAAAACAAACCAGCACCACCAACAGATTATCAGAGGGTTTAGTTTACTTGTTAACTCTGAAGCTTTGTTTGTTCAAAATGGGCTTTATAGATGAATTGGGAAGAAACGTTTTCTTAGTTAAACCAAGGCCCCACTTAGAATGTACATTAATGACATCTCAAATGATGGTTTCCAGAATGTTTCTTGCATCCCATCATTGAACTGAAGCTTCTAATTTTGTCACTTAGTTGGCAAAGTTTTGGGATGGCATAAGGAAGGATAGACCACAGTACCTGAAATGAGGTTTTGTTTTTTTTTTATGGATATCTTTTGTCTTTCCGTTTTCTAATTTCCCCCCACTCTTAATCCTCCCTTCTCCTAGAGAGCCATCCCTTATAACAAAGATTAAAAAAAAAAAAAGAAAGAAAACAAATTCAGCAAAGCTGACCAATGTACCAAAAATTGCTATTTGATAAAGCTGCATGTCTGTTGACTCTGTCACCCCTTCAAGGGGGTGGGGGGTGGGGGTGGGAAGAGGCATCTTCTCAAAGATAGTAGTTTCCCAAATCTTTGAAGATGAAGATACTCTCCCCTACCTTTGTTATAGGGTCTCTTCAGATAAAGCTAGTTCACCACAGTTAGAATTGAAAGGCCAGTTATAACAAAGAGATAAAACATTATGCCTTATTAGGCAATTTTCCTGGCTTATAAATGTTATCTTTTCTCCCCAGTTTTGATTCCCTTTCCAGAGAGAACTCATGGAGATGCTTGATTCTATTACACATGATTAAATAGCCCAAATTTCAGAAAGCTAGGGCCAGAGGCCAAGGTGTTTATTGGCCCAGAATATGTTATGAAGTGTACAGGAAATAGTGTCTAGTTATTTTTACTCTAAAGAACACAATTATGTAATTGATTTAAATATTTTTTTCTTTTAACTGGAAGAAGAAAAAAGATGAGAAGTTGAGGCATCATGTTTGTATTGGCATGTGACTTCTAAAGAAAGTAACATGGTCTAGGTGGTATTTGCTTACTTTACCGTCAGCGAGAAGTTTTATGGAATATATCTACCCTCACTGGCTGACACTCCATTTAGATGTAAGTGAGGTGAATAACATGCTTTGAGGTCTCCCTTGGAAATTTAATTTCAGTATGACTACGCTGGGTCTGGTTATAAATTAACTCCCATGTCACTGGCCACAGTGATTTCACCTCGGTGACAGAGAGCATGCCAGTTGCCTTTTTATATCCCCTCTGTTTTGAGGTGGCTGAAGTCCAACTGGGCGAAATGTTTCATGTGTAAAATGCCCAGGGCTCCTCTGAAATGGATAGGAAGTCGGCATGTAAATGTGGCGGTAGCATTATTATTCCAGTTTCCTTGGCTCCTTCCAGTAAGTACTGACTGCCACATGAGGAGGTCTCAAGCATTCTGGCACAATGTTCAAGTGTTCAAAGGAAGTCAAATGAATGAAATCAGATCTTCATTTCTGTACACATTCACACCGCCATGGAAGCTGGATTGGATGTTCTTCACAAAGCCAGCTGGGCAAATTTGGGTGGTACTAGAATCCAAAGCAGAATTTCAAATGGCGGAAGGACTACCACTGGCCCTTCCTTCTGAAGGGGCCTGAATTTCATTCCAGGCCTTCTTGTTCCCACTTTCTCCTCCCAGAGCCACAGGACTTGGCCTGCTTCTTTCCTTGGGCCACACCCTCTCTTTTATCAAGATCTTCCTTTAGGAAGATAACAGAGATTTTCTAGTATTTTAAGGATATAAGCCAAAGGTTTTTAATGTAAGCAACCATAGAAAACCTGGTAGGGGTTAGGGGAGGGGGAAAGTGGGGCAAAGTAAAAAATAAAGAGGCAAACATTACAAAGGAGAAGTGTTTAAATTTAGTGGAATAGGTGACTTCCAGTCTTTCATGAAGTGTAAATAGTGAAGTTTAATAATCCTTATCTATTTTTCTCTTTTTTCTCCTTGGTCTCCTTCTCCTACTCCCTCTCCAAGTCTCAAGAGTTTGCTTTTTTATGCCCTAGCTGGATTTCTGCTCACAGTACCCATTTCAACATCTCCTTTAGACCAGGAAACCAGTCCCTAGAGTTCCCCTCCTGTCCACTTAGTAATGGTGGAAACCTCACACCTTTACTTTCTAACTGTAAGAACTATCCAACCAGTGGGACCATAGGTTTTCAGGGGCAGTCTAAACTAATTTACATTTCAAAGGAGACCCTGGGGTTGCTTACTCTTCCAAGTTCCCTAGCTTCTCCTCACTTCTCAGTGGATCAATTACCAAGCTCCCCTGGTACTTGAATATAACTTGAATTTAGTATTAACCTTGTGCATTTTTGAATTACAGAGAACTGAAAGTGGTAAACTAGCCTGTGCCACTTCATCACCTAAATGCTACTTCTAAAAGTGTTCAAACTTTACTGACCACCTGAGTTGCTCTGATGTGGTTTACAAGTGTTCACCTAGGAAATAACAATCTTTCCATATGCATTCCCCCCCTAATTTCTAAGCTTCCCTTTCACTGCCCATTTCCCATTTTTCCTTTTACTCTGCTGCTGAGTTTTCTGAAACTACTGCAAAATTTAGACTTCAGGGATTAAAACTGGGACAGGAATCTGTGGTGAAATAGAGAGGGACCCGAAGTTAGTCTAGGATTTGGTTCAAAGAAAGGGGAGTTGGGGTTTGTGATTCCTGTTGTATTAATAGGAGTGTTTTTGGAAGTAGGCATCAAGAGGAAGAGCCCAGATCTTATGACTTAAGTCACTCTTATACTATGGAAGAGTCATGTGTTTCTCTGTGTCTCCGTTTACCATTTACTTGTTACATGCAGTAGAAAAAGAGATTTGAATTCAAAGGACTTGGGTTCAGTTCTCAGCTTTGCAACTTATAATCTGTCACTTTGGGCAAATCAATTCCCCCCTTTTCCCTTTTCATATGAGAGGATTAGGCTAATAAACTTTTTCCAGTAGCTACCTCTTCAGCACTTCTTACTAGATTAGATGTTAATAGAAGGTCCATTTCAGTTCCAACTCTTGTGATTTGATATGTAATTATGCTTTGGTGGAATTTATGTATTTATAGGAGCCTTGTTCATAGTATATTTGCTTTATAGGCATACATATATATCTATATATAAACACACATACACATATTATGTTTCCAAAAAGAAAAAAATTACAAGGTCAATTCAAAGAATTCAAGTACCCCTTTCTCCCCACTCCACATCCTTAACACTGAATCTCTCTTTTTAATTATGTTTTAGGACAGTGAAAAAAAAGGATTTATAAATAAAATCTATGCCATCCAAGAGGTGTGTGTCAGTGTCCAGAACATCCTTGGCGAAGTGGCGTCCTTTGGAGAGAGGATTAAAAAGTGAGTACTGCTAAGTATGGGGCCTGATCTCCTTTGTGACAGGACTTCCATTCGTTTCTTAGAGGGCAGAGTGTCACATGGTTTTCTTGGCACGGGGCTTCTGGGCAATCTACTGCTTGGTCTCATCATTATTTACTTTACTTTCTGCCAACCCTGGGATTTAAGAAGTTTCTGTCATTTTCATTCCGAAATTCAGCACATGTTGGTTGGAATAGAATTATAGCTGCCACGTTGAAGTAAGAAATGACACTGTCCTTAAGTTTAGCACATTTTAAAACCAAAGGACTTTGTTCCTAAATGGAATAGAAATTGTGATAGGAAAAAAAAACCCCTGCTAAATAAGGAATTCAGGTATTCAATATATATTTGCACTTTATGGTTGGGCAAGTTTTTTTTCATATTGAGGTTACCTTGAATACAAAAAGGTTTATTTTATATAGAGTACTGTGTAAGGAACTGTCTTTAGTCCTGCCCAGTTTTCATAAATTAAATAGTGGAGGTCACAGCTGCAGGAGAAATACATTATCATCTTGTTGTTTAGATTTCACACACACAAATTTTCAAACTTTTTGTAGGCTTTTTAAACAAAATAAAGGCAGCTTAAGCTAGAATGAAAAAGTGGAGGCAGTTCTTTATTTTTGTTTAGTTTATTTACAAATGTTTTAATTTGCTGAAATATTCTACATAAACATTTTTTAAAAAAAGAAATGTAAATTTAAAAGGATTTGTTAAAAAAAAAACAACTGTACTAAACATAAATGTTATTCCAGTCTCCATGATGACTGCCAATGGCCTATTCTAAGCAATGGTGCTGTGTGGATGGAGGTATTTTCCTATAGTTTTCACTTATCTACTCATAGCTTTGCTTATTATTCGTATCCAGGACATTCAGAATTTTAGGCTTACACTGACTTTGTTGGAAGTGAATGATTTGAACTCAAGGTGTAACCTATTCATCCAGTGCCTCCTGTGTTCCTGGGGGGTAATATATTTTATTTTGAATAATTTCTTGTGTAATATAGTTCCCACATATACATGGGTACTGAGTTTCTTTTGAGGAGAGGTAGGACAATCCTAATAACTGTGGCAGTCTCCTCTCTCCCAAATTCACCTCCAAGCAGGATTCACTGGCAAATTTCCAAGGTCTTCTCCTCATCTAATTCAGATGTTACTTCTATTCCCAAGAACCTTCCCTTCCAATCCACATATCAGCTCTCTACAACATACAAATTCCTATCATGATAATGTGCACTTTCATGTTGTTTTTCCTGGGCCTGCTATATTAAAGTCTGAGACTTGGAGATGGAAAGACTGATTTTCAATGCAAAAAACTTTGAATTATTTGCTTTAAAGTTGAGGGACACAGCAGAAATGAGGTTGTTTTTTTTTTTCCCCTAACATTTCTAAATGGTGGGAGGCTGCCACCATAGAACAGGTGTTTGGCTAGAAAATGTACAGGGCCACTTGAAGAAAAAGGCTGAGTCCTGGCTATAGAGCAGTGTGGAGGACATCTGGACTTTGCAGAGCTTTCCATGGTGTGGGCTAAATGGCAACTTTTCAAAGCCTTGCCAACATTAATGATTTCTGCACAAAGAAACTGTGGGTACTGAAAAAGAGATGATTCTCCTGGGATTAAACCAGTGAAAACAGTTTGTCCACTTGTGTCTTTCTCACTCTCTCTCTCTGTCTTCATATCTCTCTCCATCTACTTCTTTCCCCTCTGCAAGGAAGAGGTACTTTGGAATAAGGTTCTTCACATTTTAATCTAGAAAAAAAGGCAACAAAACCTTCCTTTCCAACCCCGCCCCCCCACCCCGCGCCAATAGTCACACTGGTGGGGACTGTCCTTTGCTATTTCCTTTCCTTCTTGTTCCTCCAAGAGGAGTAAGACAAAACGCACGGAGCCCATGCTAGGACAGCACAGAAGGAGGTTTCCAGATTGGATAGTCGATGTCCTCACACATGGGGTAGTGTGATCGATAGCTCTGAGCTGAGCCACAGGAAGGCAAGCAGACCCTCAACCTTCTGTTCACTGCAGATCCAGGCAGAAGAAAGGAAACGAGCAGGTGTCCCTTGAGGAGAAAAGGAGTGATTCTACACCTAGTGACAGTTACATAATGTTCACTTTGGAAAGATGTCAAAATTGCTAGCAAAGAAGAAAGCCAAACAAAAACAAAACAGCCAGCCAGACCATACCAATTATTTGAAGCAGTGCATCCAAGATAATCCAACCATGGGATTTGGGCTCTATTGCCAGAAAGAATTATATGATAAAAATGCCAACTCAGAGAGAGAGAGAGAGAGCGAGAGAGAGAGAGAGAGAGAGAGAGAGAGAGAGAGAGAGAGAGAGAGAGAGAGAGATCTAACAAATAGTTGCCACATCCACCTTAGTTGATCTCCCCCTACCCCTCTCACTAACCCAACCCTTGGCATATCCTATGGGTTGGCCATACCCAGCTACTCACACTCTAAGGGTAAGAACTCATGTTTCAGCCTTTCCAGAGATGAGTGACTATCATAAAATTCTTTTATTTCCTCAACAATCTGCATAAACTGAATGCCCATCCTCTCTTTGCTGTGTTTTAGAGCTCCAGAGCCAGACCACAAGGTATATTAGTGCCCCTTTGGCAGTTTAACACTGGTAAGATGTTTTGAAGGACAGCATTATATTTTTACAAATGACAATAGAACTGGGTAACCATCCCTAGATGCTTCACAGAGTGTATCTGGATTCTTTATGTCCTTTCTCTTAAAAGCTGTCAGTGATTTTCCAGGGAACTGCTATATTACTACATGGGAGCCAAATCCTTAAAAACCACAGGGACTTTTTCATCCTCATTTCTGTATATTTCCCTGTTCTTTCTTTCTGTCTATGTTGCATATTAACTTTCCCCCTGCCTTAACTCACTATTTTTAAAAAAGTTATTTTATTCCTTTCTCATTTTTGGATGCAATCCCTTATTTTTTAAATTTCAGCCTTGGATCTATTCCCATTCCCTTTGCATGGGGGCAGAGGGAGGTGCTATTTTAAAAGTAATCCTCTTTATTTTCTCCCTCCCTCCCTCTCTCTCCCTCTCTCTCTTTCTCTCTCTTTTTGCTTCTGTCCCTTACCTTGCCATTCAACCCTTTAAGGGTCCTTAGAGGTTTATTCTATCCTCTCATTTCACAGATAAGGAAACTGAGGCCCAAAGAAGGGAAGCCACAGAATCTCAGAATTAGAAAGGTTTTCAGAAACCAGTTTACTTGCCCACACTTGATCAACCTGTTACAAAATCTCTATGAAAGAGTCATCTCATTTTTCCTTAAAAACATCCAGTCAGTAGCAAACCATTACCTCCTGAGCTCATCTCCACATCGTCTGGTCCTAATCCTCATCCACATGACAACCCTTCAAATACCTCTCTGCTGCTGCCCACCAAGTCTTCTCTACTCCAAATTAAATATTCCTAGCTCTTGCAAGTGATCTTCATTCGCACCATCTTGAGAAAGGTCTTTTACATGCCCTCCTCTGGATGTTCTCTGGCTAACCCTTCATTTAGAGACTTAATAAATGTCACACAAATAGTTAGAAATGAGACTGGAACCAGAACCCAGAGCTCACATTTCTCAGCCCAGTAATCTTTATATCATACCATGGTGAGGTAGAAATAGGAAGACACCACAGTCCATTAGTGTTCTCTCCACCCAACTTTCCATCTAATTTATGGTCTTTCCAGTAAAAAAGTGTTGTTTTTTTTTAAATCAACTCTCTTTTTAGGAGGAAAATATTTTGTGAGCTGATGAATTTTTGCAAAGCTAGAACAACTCATTTTTCTTCTTTCCTTGACCCATATTTCTGGAACCCAACTAAAGGATGAAGTGCAGTCCCAATCTGAGGGAAAATCTAGATGTTTCATAGACCTAAGGATTCTGTCTTTATCTTCATACATGTTACTTTTCTGGACACATGTTAATAAATTTTTGCATGGGAAGTCTGGAACGGTCAATGATAGCCTTACAAGCATGTTTTATTATTATCAAGCATTAGAAAATATTGCTTTACATTTCTATTTGAAAAAGGGAACAACAAGGTGAGTCTGCTCTAGGTGGAAGAGACAGAACTGGACAGGAGGGTCAAAGGTCCCTGGGGCATGTAGTATCAAACATGCTTCCTGCAGTGCTAATGTCTTTACAAGTTGGGTCAGAACTAGTTTAAAATGATTGGGAAATATTTAACAAAATAAATAAAAATACAGTAGAACACAGATAATCTTAATATGACATTATCTTCATCAATTGCAGCTTTAGGGATCCTTACCTGTGGTTTAGTAGGCTCAGCTCTATTTGAGTTTGAGGCCACCACAGAAGCCCATCAGGGTTCAGCTGGTAAAGAATGATACCAGAGCTCATTGATCCCCAGTTCCCAACAGTCACTCTTCATCTCAGTTTCCACCCTGGCTAGAAAGTGGTGGAGGCTAATTAGGCCCATTGTAACAAATGTGAAGTCTAGTCATTGCCTGCTTCATCTTTGGTTAAAAGTACAAAGTGCTCTCAGACTACTGACATGTTCCTTTTTCATTCAGTACATTCAACTGGACTGTCCCATTCTTAAGCTGGCTGGCCATTGCTGCCCTCTGTGTGTTCACAATCATCCTGTATTTCATTCCGCTGAGATACATTGTCCTTGTCTGGGGTAAGTAAAGCCTTTTTTTAAAAAAACAAAACAAAACAAAGCCAAACTGTCTGAGCTACTTAGAACAAACTGTTTTTAAGAGATGAGTTATGTTGTCAGTAGTTGTCTGTATTTATGGTCGTGAAGCTGCTCCATGATGGAAAGAGACAGGTCAGTTAAAAATCACAACAGGGTAAAGATTTAGGCCTACCTGCAAAGTGCATTTTTCTTGCCCGGCATTGTAGCCTTCATCATACTATAAACATGGGGCTGTGCAGATTCTTCATATATCAAAATGTAGCTTTGTCTAGATATTATTCTGATTTATTTTCACCACTTATACACAAACAGAGGCATTTCAATCTATATAGTGCATTTAGGACAATATGCTTTTTTCCCCCCATGGTACTTTATCATCTGATAGTATATGTACATGGGAGGCTGTCTAAGAGGTCACCTTTAGTCTTATGGACAAGAACACACAGTATTTCACAGATGAGGAACAAGAAATCTGTTTTGTTTCTACTAAATCAGAATGTCTACCTACTACATACCTGTTTTCAAGACAATATTTCAGTCTTACCTTGTTCATACAGTTATTGTTAGTTAACAAGCATTTATTAAGCACCTACTAGGTGCCAAACACCTCTCCTTACCCACTTTTCCCAAGCCCCAGACCCATTGTTTGGGAGATTGCCTGTTTCAGTACTGTCTGGAGCTAACTTTTTCTCTTTCTTGACAAAATTCATGGTTCGGAAAACTCAATTTTCAGCCTCCAAGGACTACTACCATATAAACCCACCAAGTTAATGATTTCAAATAATCCTTTTCCTTTGCCTATATATATTCAGCTAGAAAAAGGGAAAGAAACTGGAGTGAAGGAGAATTGTGCCCTCCTCCCTCCTTGTTTCTAAGTATGAAACAAGGCACCAAAAATGGGTCATGAACTTCCCAAAAGCATCTGGCTGTCCAGAGGAAGAAAGAGCAGAGGCCAAATGTAAGAGTGGGTTTTTAATATTTTCTTTTGTATTGAAAGAGCTTTATGACAGTCTACTTGGATAAAATGATCAGGGGCATTAGGGATATTCTGTCTCCAAACTCAAGTCTTTTCAAGTTTGAGGAGGCTTCGTGTCATACCTAATGCAGACTCCAGGATCTCAAAGGGCATTCATTGCTTTTGACCCCTAAAAACCAAAACAAAACTGGGGCTGTTTTCTGGAATCCTACAATTTAAAGAAACTGCAAGCTATGACCTTGTTCTTACCACAAGAGGGAAGAAGGAGCAAGAACAGTCCCACTGTATTTATTGAATGTTTATTTCCTCCTCTTTCATTCATTTCTATATTTAAAACAGATGCTGTTTTACTGAAGGAATTAGGAATGAGTGTCACCTTAGGACAGTTTATTACCTCCAACTCAGGTAGGGTCAGATTTGTCCTTGGTTTAGCAAAGAAGTCTTAGAAAAAAAAAAACATTGCACACAACAGCAGGCCAGGGGGACGGTAAATGGTTAGGTAAATGATTATCGAACAAGACACATCTTCAAATCCCTGTCAGGCATGTAAACAACAAAGGTATGTCTGTATTCAGTGGCACACATTAGTGGAATCTAGGTAAGTATCCTTTAGTAGCCTCTTAAGAAAAACTGACTTGGAAGTCATTTTCAGGGCAGGTATTTGGGCCTGTTGTTTCATCAGATTAAATAGAAAAAGAATTGTTTGTTGTTGTGGCCCTTAGTGGGTTGTTGAAATATTAATCAGAGATTTAGGAACTATTCAGGTCACACCCCACATGAGGAAACAGACTGAAGTCAATATTTTGTGAAGGGCGGAGTATCTACCCATGTTGCACCTCCTCAGTCCCCAGTTAAGAAACTGGAAATGTCATCTATCTCAGTTCTCTTTAGGCCTTTAGAGTTTATTTCATTTAAAGCACCCAATGTGTACAATCCCGAATATTGTTAGATCCCTTTCCAACTCAGATCACAGTCGCAATCAAAACCTTTTGAACTTTTAGCTTTTGTGGTTAAAAAACCAAAACCTTAAACTAACAAGGGATGAATTTTCTTTTGAGAACTCTTGCTTTAATTTATAAATGGCTTCCCAGAGTTGTGGATGAGAGAAGAGTTAGCCTTCATTCCTACCAGGTGGGGCAGAGATAGCCCAAATCGTTATACCAGCAGACCAGGGGGAAGGGGTACTCTCTAGGTAAATGGTTATCTCACAAAATACATCTTCAAATTGTCAGGCATGTAAATAACTAGATACATCAGACTATCAGCTTCTCATGAGCAGGAATAAATTTTTGCTCTTGTTTCCCACTTAGCATAAAAAAAATACAGATTTTAATAACGTTTCAACCATTATTTTTCCAGGCATTAATAAATTTACAAAGAAGCTTCGGAGTCCATATGCAATCGATAACAATGAGCTCCTTGACTTCCTTTCCCGAGTTCCTTCTGATGTACAAGTAGTAAGTAGGCTTTTGAAATGCTTTGATTTATTAGTTGTTAAACTTTGAAATGCTGTTCTGTAGAGGTTTGTTATTGAAATTTTTTTGCAGGGTTCTGCTACTGTCCTTGGTTTTGTAATATAATTTGTCACATTAGATCTTGAGTTTTCAATTCTCTGTCCCATTCATTTTGAAATCCAGACCTTTTGTGCATTCTATTTCATTCAGAAATGCATCTTCACTTGGATTTTGCCCATGAGAAACTTCCAGCTTACCTAGTCATAAGAAAAAAGTTTGGAGAACGGGTATTGACAAGAGGGGGATTGTCTAGCCAACCTGTGGGAAGGGTTGGGAACAACCCCCAAACGATGTTCAGCTGGAGTTAGTTGAGGGCTATGCTGCTGCCTGGGGCCACCACCACCTGTAGGGAGGAAATAGGAATATTAGATTATGAAAACAAAATAAACTAGCAGACATTTAATGGAGAAACATCCCCTCAATCCTTGGCAAGAATCAAGCTTATGAGTGGAGCTATTTTGAGGGGATGAGCAAGGGATCTTTGTTTTCTTTATAAGTAGGGAGACTGAGTGGTATAAAGGAAGAAGCATTGGAATAGTCAGGAGATACAGGTGGGAGTCCCAACTTTTCCACTAACTTGCTGTGTGGCTGTGGATAAATCCTTTCACTTGTTCAGAGCTTCAGTCTTTTCATGTGTAAAAAGTGAGCTGGGCTAGGTCATTATAAATGGACTTCCAGCCCTAAAACAACTGATATGTGAAGAAAGAATGGGTGTTTTTTAGAGCTTCATATCACAAGCAAAGAAAGGGTTCCTCCTGTTGATGAGAGCGTTATCTTCTCCACTATCTTCATGGGATCTGCAACGCTCCTATATAGGCCAAGCTGAAGAAAGGACTTTCTTTCTCTAGACTTATTCACCGGGGCCATTTGATTTCATTTCCCAGACACTAGAATGTAAGCTGAACCTGAACTTAGAAATGTATTCAAAAACAAACAAATAAACAAAAAACCCCATGAAGCCGCAAAGAATTATCATCCAGGGCTTTTTGGAGTACTGTTGTCTATGGTGATTTGTTGGGATTTTTTTTCCCCTCCCAGTGTAGTATCTTGTGGTGAAGAGAAAAAGACCCTCGCCCATCCCCAAAGTTTACATGAGTGCACTCATGTATTTCCTGGCAGGATTTTCCTAATGCTGTTTTCCTTTTTGATTCCAGTTCTTTCACTCCATTGTTTCTGCAGCCCAGCTGCAGATCCCATGCAGCTTGCATCAAGAGAATACCCCTCCTCCCTCCCCCAGGCACACTCTCTCGTTCCTTTGCTTTTCAGTCTTTTGCCAGTAAGTGGCCACCTGACCAGTCTTTCTCTGAACTCTCTGTTTAAACAGGTGCAGTACCAAGAACTGAAACAAGATCCCAGTCACAGCCCGTGTAAAAGGAAGAAAAACAATCTTGGCTAGCCAGCTTCACGCACTGAGGAGACCAGCAGCATCTGTTTGAGAAAGATAAAAGAAAAAAAAGCCCCCAGCCTCAGCAACATTTCCTTCCTTTATGTTTTTATTTATTTTGTCTTTTTTTTTATCATGATGGAGAGAATCTGTAAATATTGTACAAAGGCATATGTCATTGAAAATATACATCCGTTGTACAGAACCAATTTGATAAGGGTTTCAGGTTTGGCTTCAGTTATGCAAAACCCTTGCTAAAACGTTAAAAAAAAAGCCAATGCAAAAAAAAAAATTACTTGGGAAGATACTTTTGATGGTTAGTGAACAGGCTAGAATATCAGATTAAATACTCAGCTGTGTCTGATTAAATCTATAAAAATGTAAATCTCAATCTGATTCTTAGAGGTGAATTGTGGTTTGTTTGGTTTTCATTGACTATTTTTTATCCAAAATGTTATCCATTACAGTTTTTCTCATTTCAACAGGGGAGAAAAACAACCAACCAACCCCATAACTTGGGGTCAGGTTTATCACAGATTCTACAATTTGGACCCTGTTCACTTTGGGTTCAAATTAACTTAGACTTGTTAAGGCTGCTTCTAAATGAATGAATGAAGGTACATTTAGCCTTCAAGAGAATCGTAGGCTCTTGAGGTTCACAAGGAACAGAAGTTCCATTCCTTGTACATCATTCCATTTGAGGACTTTAAAACCTAGAGAAGTCTAAAATTCAATACTGCCAGGTTTCTAAGTGTTGCATATGACTTTTTGTATAGTACACATTATTATACTATAATTCTTTAATTTGTACTGAATTAGCAGATTAGCAAGCCCAGTACAGTTATCAATAATAGCATTAGCAATCTGAATCCATTATAGCTTTTGGTATCATGTTATGAAGGGCCTTTTGTCTGGCTAAGGAGTTTTAATACCTAACTGTTCTCAAAGGGCAGCATGAAGAGGATGCATAGAGCTAGGCTTGGAGTCAAAAAGACCCCCTGGGTTCAAGATCTGTCTCTGTCACATAATTGTTGTGTTCACCTGGACAAATGACTTAACATCTTCAGAGAATTTGCTAAGACCTGAAGTTATAGACAAGTTGTTGATTTGTATTTAAAGAGGGAAGGTCTATACCTGGAGTAAACCACCCTGATGGTGAAGAACCCTGGGCTCCTCCCCTTCAAAAAGTTTTCATAGAAAAATGGTTTTGCTTTCTTATTACATCATATAAAGTGCTTCATTGTGTATGACGTTTCCAGCTATCAATATGAATTTTAATTTAGAGGATGAAGTGTGGTGAGTGATATGGCAATATTTCATTTTTTTTCACTTATGAAATGCTAATTTCTACTAATATGGATCTGGTCCCCCTGCATGGAAATCAGTTTTGTAAATTAGACTGCTCATTTAGGGAGGAAAAATGGTTTACCTTTGAACAATGTTCACTAATCTCCGCAGAATGAACGTTTCCAGTTGCCATTTGCAAGACTCTACACAGCAGTTTTTGTACCTAATTCCCTGTGTCAAGTAGAGAATACAGCTCGAGAGAGAAATCATCTGGAGAGAAATTCTCACTTTTCTGACTTGATAGGGGATCAAGCTTTGGTTGGAATTGTCACAAAGAATGTTTTCTACCATTCTAATAATAGACTTGGGTAGGGATTATGTTAGAGTGAGTTAAAGAGACAAGTTGGAAAAATGTTGGAATGGGAGAAATGCCTACATTTCTGTCTATAGGAGGATTCTTTAAAAATGCACTTATCTCATGGAAGTTGATTAAAAAATATTTTTATGTTGCTGATATATATTGACAAATACAGTTTCTTATGATTGAACGTTTTTGATCCTTTCTGTTTATACAATATGGTTGAAAGATGCCAATCAAATTCCCTTTTTGCCAAAAGGCTTTGACCGCGATGTGCTTCTTTTAGCTTACCCAGTTTATCTTGAACAACTGGGCATGCGCACATTCCCATACTCTTGAAACTTTATTGATGGGGACCTATTGTTTGTTCGAAATAACTTTCAGTTAGATCTTTTGTAAAACGTATGTTCCATTCTGCTGTCGTCTGCAGACCTTAGATGACCAGTAAGCCTGACATTCTGCAAAGCGCGGATGTGCCCAATGGAATATTAACCATTCACCTATGTGCAAATTCCCATTCTTTCACCCACCATTTTCAGATGTTTACTTCAGTGGTAATGTTTACCAGACATTTACTGCATTAAAACACAAAAGAGAATGATTATTTCCAAGTATAATCAATACAGTCCCATGCTCCCTGTCTCTCTTTTCCTGGAATGCACACCTTTTCTTAAAGTGATACTTTAAGTGGATAGTGTTAGAATTGGAGAAAGGAAGACCTGATGATAGCAGTTCCTGTTTACTGTTTAACAGTAAATAGTAAACATCAACTAGCTGTGTGACCCTGGGCAAGAAGTCATTTATCTGTAAAAGTGGGGATAATAATAGTACCTACTTTAAAGGGTTGTTATGAGGATAAGATGAGAAATAAAGTACTCTGTAAGCTTAGAGCCCTACATAAATGCTAGCTATTGTTATTAATTATTAGTTACAGGCTTTGTTTGGTCATCCAAAAAGATTTTTCTGATTCCTAGGAAGGATTTTTTTTTTTAAACCTTATTCTTTAGGAGCAAAGATTCCAATAAAACTCTTCAAGAAAGACTCCAATGAAACTCAGGAGTGGCAGGCAGACAGGGGAATAATTTATCCTGAACTATCCCTTTGCATGATTATAACAATTATATAGCACTCTAGGATGTCAAGGGCTCACAAACATTTTATAAGGTAGGTAAAGGAAGTATTGCTCCCATTTTGCAGATAAGGAAACCCAGGCTTAGCCCTAAGATTGGCTTAGAGTCCTATGCTGGGTCAAAAACCTAGGACTACAGACTTCAAGGACTGTCCCCTCTCTTAGCATACCAACAATCCAGGAGGGGACTGACATTAGTGCTACAGACATGGCCTGGAAATAAAAGTTGCAAGAAACCTACTTATTGTCTAACAGCAGGGGACTGAGCCATTTCTTTTTGAAAATCCCCTCTTGGTGAGACCCACATCTTGTTTCCTTGATTTCAGTCTGGAGAGCTCTTGGAAAGTCAGCTATGACATAAGTGCTCAAACATGCCTGTTCTCAACAGATGAACATTGGATGTGAACCTCTTGCCCTGATTTAGAAAGAGGATTGCCAAAGCTATGGTACTAACGAACTATGTCTCAATATTTGATATGGAGTAAATTCAGTAAAAATCCTTCAACTACGTTTGGACACATTCTACAAACTGGCATTATTACCCTTTGGGTAGGGGAGAGAAAAGCTGACCAGGAAGACTTGGATTCAAATTCTTCCTCTAACCAATGGCTGACTTTGCTTCTGTGTCTCTGGCAACTAAAGACTAAAAATTGTAAATCTTCATTGGTGGAGGAAATTTCCTTGTTGACACCAGTGAAATGACAGGTCCAGACTAAAATAAAAAAATAAATCAACAATGATCCCTCAAAGGAGCAGCATTTATATTTATACATATTTAGTATGACTCTAGGGAATTTAAGTAGACTTGATATACAAGGATTCTAAATTATCTCAAATGTGTCAGCAAAGAGAATACACTCTAAAAATCAAAAGTTTTGAAAGTTCTCATGTCATATTACCATTGACATCAACTGAATATAAATTTTTGTTTGTTTGTTTTATTCAGTAAGTGAGACGTGTATCAGCAGAGAGATTATTTGGTAGTTCTAGTAACTGAACTTATTTAGATTAGGGCACTTCCTTCTAAGCTTTATCTCATTCCCTTTGTGAAATCCACTGAGGGCCTTCCATTCATTTGGCACTTCCAAAATATTTCAAGCAAGTCCTTTATAGAATGTCCACTCAGTATTTTAAGAGCAGGGAAGGACTTGGTGATGAGTTCTGTCACATCTGTGAACAAAAACACTCAATCTCTTGATTTCTCTGTCTGAATTTACTTTCTTTTGAGTTGATGACCCCACCCTCCTCTGTATGAAAGCCTTCCTGACTTATTACACAAGTCCTCATATGTTTAATATTGTCCTGGGCTTTAGAACCAAAGTGGCGGCACTGTGGCCATCTAAGTGGCACAGTGGGTAGAGTGCCAGGCCTGGAGTCAAAAAGACTCATCTTTTCTGAATAAAATTATGACTTCAGACATTAGCTGTGTAATCCTGAGCAAGTCATTTAACCCTGTTTATCTCAGTTTACTCATCTATCAAATGAGCCAGAGAAGGAAAAGGTAAACTACTCCAGTATCTGTTTCAAGGAAGCCCCAAACAGGGTCACAAAGGGTTGGTCATAACTGAAATGACTGCACAACAAAAGCAGAGATAGAAAGATCGTGAATTATACTTCCTGTCAAAGTCCCAGTATATTGGTCTTATTATTTATTTTTTAAATCCTGGAGAGCAGAACATATATTGCAAGACAATCGTAACTGTACATTGCATGCAGAACACTCACATGTTAATTTGGTTTGAATACCCACCATTCCTAGGTTCTACAGAGCCTTCCCTGTGTTTTCAGTTGTTTGGTGTGAAATAAAGCCACATTCTTCTCGTTGGTAAAGCCCCAGCGTTATGATAGCTCTTCACTATTTTCAACTGTAATTCTCTTTCCTGTGGTGGCTGATGCAGCTGAATTCCAAGAAAACAATATTTCCTTAGGTTAAAAATAACAACATAGGTGTAAGGGGTAAAACCTTTTGAAAGCCAACCCGAATCTTGTGCCTCAGTTCCTATAACCCCATTTACCTCCCCTGAAACTGACCAGCAAGCCAAAATGAATCATGTACGTTTTAGGGATGACTGAAAAATTTGCAAGAATTTAAATAACATAAAATGGTTTGACATGTAGATACAATGTTGCGCTGCTTGGAATGAAAGCATCATATACCTTAATTGGTGGAACTCATGCTTTGGTTTTTCCCACCTTCCCAGCTTGGAAAGAATGGATATACTGGCTTTATTCCGGGGTAGGGAGTTGCTAAGGATATTTAAGGTACTTATTTCTACGTGTCTTTTCATTTCCAAAGAGCTTGGAAAAATGCTGTGCCTCCACTGATTTTTTTCCCCAAATGTTAAGGCAACCAAATTTCACACTTGTATGGCCCAATTCAATCAACTATTCTTCTCCATTGGGCAATCAATCAACAATCAATTATTAAGTGGTAGGCACCGGGGAATATAAAGATAAGAAGAAACGGTCCTTGCCCACCTAAAGTTTATAGTCTAGCCAAGGGCAACAACATACGCGCCTATCTGGTGGGGGTGGGGGAATAGAAGGTCCTGAAGCCAAGGATGGGGAAGCAGAAAAGGTTTCATGTAGCAGGTAGCATTAGACAAGAGCCTTGAAGGATTCTAGGAGGTGGAGAGGAGACAATGGGGGATGGCAGGCAGAAAACAAAACAAAGCCGTGCTCTAGGTAGGCCATTAAGAAGAAGTTCCCCAGCTTGCAGCTCTTTTGGGGATTATAGCCCATGGGTGCAAGGGACCTAACTGGTGAATAAGAGAAACCACATGAAGGCCTAAACCTACAAGCCTGAACAGCACTAGGCTCTTTTGGGAATGAGCAGAACATTTGAGAAGCTGAGCCATTGGCCCTGTTGTGAACTATGAATGGGAAAGCATAAAAATATACAGATAGTCCCACACAGGACATAAATCACAATGCTGCATTTTACTTTACAGAGCTCCGTGGTGAGGGATTTAGTGCTTTAAGGATGCGGCAGATTTTTTTTCTACCCTGGCCTTTTACTGGTGACACAATTTCCAAAAATATACCCAGACAGAGTGCCTTCCTATCAAAATGGTTTTGTACTTATTTTATGGCTACTTAGGGCATCCCAACTGTCTTAGTACTAAGACTATCATCACCCTATATACGTGCAAGTTCTCTCTCTTCCTAGATGATAAGGTCCTTGAAAGCAGAGGTTGTTTCATTTTGGTCCAAGTCTTGTTCTCCTTCCCCACTCTCACCCCTCACAATGCCAGCCGCATAGTAGGCCCTTAATCAGTTTGTTAATCGACTGATCCAGTAATATGAGCTAACAGCAATTATTTTATTTTCTTGTGTATAACACTCCTAACATTTCATGCATAATGCAACAAACACACTTCCTGACAGCCTGTCTGATCCACTCTTCTTTCCACTAGCATAGCCAGTCAGCCACAGCCTTGCGATGGTGGCTTAGCAATTTGGCAAGTAGACAGATGTCCCAGTGCTTAGCACAGTGCCTATCACATTAGGAAAAAACTTTGTGTTTATTTTTTTGCTACATGTCAGGGACCTAACAGTTCTTGCTAGAGTAATTCTACCAAAGCAAGTTAATTTATTCAATACTCTCTTTTATATGTAAGTTACCAGGTGGGTAGCCTAGCTACTAAATGATTACCCAATGTAGTTGTGTTTCTAATTAATCTCTTTGACCCTGGACATTTTGGGTGATTAGATGTTCTAACTCATGACTCCTGTCGCTAGTTAAGGGTTGGTTTTTTTTTTTTATTCTGTCAGCAGATAATAAAAGATGAAAATGTTTACAAAGCAAAATGATTGTAGTTGGAATCATACTCTGTCTAAAAGGCAACTATGAGAAAGCCATTTTCCTGGTTCTCTCACAGAGGGAGGTATAAAAAAAAAAAAAAAAAACTGTGAAAATCAGTTTTTTTTCTACCATGGCCAGACTCCCTACAGAATTCCCTCACAAAAGTCTGACTGCTTAATCTGGTATCAATACAGTGGAGTAGAAAACCCGCATTATAAAGTGGGGTTTTTCTACATCTGTGAAAAGAAATGAAAGAGAATTCTTAATTTAATAACAGTAGTAAACTCCCTGCAAATGCATCTAAGGTGGAGTCTGGTAAATGCAGCCATCATTTAATCTTATCAATTCCTCCCTGGTTTTTTTGTTGTTGAATTTAAAAAGACCCATCAGGGAACAAGTAATTCTTCATGTCCCATGAACACACCTAAAATCAGAAGGGGTTGATAGAGGAGATAGGTTATCATCAATCCACATAGTATCCATATGAATATCATCAATCCACATAGTATCCATATGAAAATTCAATCTTTCACAGTTTAAGAACCCATGCTAGACAGGACACTCTCACCCCACCTAGGGGGAAGACCTGCTCAGAAGGACAGGATGACCACGTCAGTAAAGCGAGGGAGTAGACACTCTCTCAGAGAAAGGGCATAGAACATCTCTAGGGAGGAGATATTGCTTGGCATATGGATCAGATGATGCTTTCAGAGCCCATTAAAAAACCACCAATCTTTGAGGAATAATCATAGCTTATGATAAAGTTGTGGCGCTACACTGGGAATAACAGCCATTAGACGGCTGGTTACCACGGCAAGTGAGACTGTTTGAGAAAAGGGAACAATTCTGAAAACCAGGAAACTAGTAAGAGACCAACTCAATTAGTTATGCTTCAATCACATCTTGGTATTTGTTTTTAAAAATGTATACATGGCCTTCCCCTACCCCTCCCAGGGAGACACATCAATTCGATGACTGTTTTTTCATAACTTCATTCCCCCCATATTCTTTTAGCCCACCAAAATAACTGACCACTTCATGCAATTCAGTGCCTTTGTCTCTTCTTTGCCAATATGCCTACCCCTGTAAAATTTTCTCAATCAATGCACATGGAATCTCCCAGAAGTTTCCACATTGATTCTTTCCAGCCCCCAATGATTCCTAATCACTGTTTTAAAAATGGCACATTTTCTTCTGTTAATACTGCTAATTTTGAGATTGCACAATGGTTCAGGCAGAAAAGTTGTTTATCACCTTAAAATTTTAAGAGGTGGTGTGATGTAACTGAAGAATATGAATTTGGAGCCAAAAGGGTTTGAAACTCTTCTGAATTAATAATGTGTGTCTACCTAATAACTGCATGGGCACAGGCAAGTCACTTTACTTATCTGAACCTCAGTTTCCTTATCTCTAAAATGGGGAGAATACCTGCAATACCTACCTCACAGGGCTGTTGTGAGGATCAGATGAGAAAATGTATACAAAGGTTTTTGCAAACCTTACAATGCTACCTAAGTGTCAGATTATCATCATTAAAACTTTCTGCACAGTGTACTAGATCTCTCTGGCTGGAAATAATGTGGATGAGGAAAATGTATCTTTTTGTTTTAAATAAAACCTGTGCTGAATGACACAACCAGTTGTTTAAATCTGAAATGGTGGGGTGAGGTGCAATCCCAGACATGATACCATTCTAAGTCAAACCATTCTCTTCCTTAGAAAAAATGCCGCAATGTTGAGGTGAAAACACCACTAGCCTAACCTTGGAGTTCTTCTGAGATGTCTCTTATGACAAGTTAAGTCCCTTTTTTGTTTTTACCACTTTAAGATTAATGATCTTTTTCAGAGGGACTACCTACCTTGACGTAAGCGTAGGTGGATGGAGGGGATGGGGCTTTTTCAGTTTATCCACCATAAAGATTACTGACAGTCTTATAAGAATATAATTCAAACCTGGATTCCAGATTCTCAGCTGGCAAATCCCACCTGCTGAAACTAGAAAACACGTTCTAATTTTTTTTCTTGCTTTCCCTTGATGAGTCTTAAACAACATTTCCTAACAGTAGCTTGAGATTTTCTATTAATATGCTTATGCCAACAGAGGGGCTGGAAAAAAAATAGAAGATATTTAGAGCACAATTAAAAGATGAAAAAATATGGGGAAAAGCTTCAACCACCAAATTGGCAACAACCCTATTTGAGTGGGAACCATTTTAACAGTGGATTCAAGTTCTATATTATATTGCTGTAGATTAGTAATACCTCAGTGGTTATCCTTCTGTAATATATTAGATCACAGGCCATTTTTCTTAGATGCAATGCTAATTGTCTTTCAGTTCATGATTTGGCAAATGATTTCTAATATTTAACCAAAAATATTTTTTATTTCTAATTTATTTCTAATATATAACCAGAAATATATTTTGCTCTTCTAAAATGGGAAAATGAAAGATAATTGGTACAAATATACTACATATTCAATAGTACAAAGATATTTTCAGAATCAGTTACTTATATCAAGTAATACCATGGATTCTCACACATTATTTATTTCAAAGAAAAAAAGTACATCTTGTAAAAAAAATCTTCATTTAAAAATTTTAAAAATATACAATTTAAAAAATTAAGCTGTATTTCTTTTAAAAAACATGTAAAAATAGCCCTATTTTTCCTTCAACAAATTACCTAAAATTATTCAAAGTGAAGAAATTGAACTTTGCTGACTCTGTATATTATGCTTGGAGCTTTCATAAACTGGAAAAAAAGTAAAGGATAAAATATGAAGAAATAAATCAGTAGCTAGAGTGAATTTTCATTCTTTAGACGTTATTTACCAGGAATGAAAGCATTAGAACATACCCTTATAATGGTGTCTGATTCTCCAGTACCCAGAGTTCCCCAAAGATAAAGCTGGCAATGATTTTATTAACGTGTCCGCAAAGGAGTATTGAAGATATGCTTAAATTCACCTTAGCACGTGCTCACCCACAGGTTACAGGTACTCAATATAAAATATGTGGCTTCTATTATTAAATGATATAAGATCACACGAGCTACACATTTTACAAAATTCTCTTAGCAGAATCCTTCTGCCATATAAAAATGTCTTCCATACAGAGGCTATGCTGTACCTCAAAAACCACTTTGTGCTTAAAATCACACAAAACAACACCCCAAATCCCTTTCTAACTGGTTCATGTTACCCATTATATTTTATGTATGAAAACACATATTAAGGCAATTAAATATCAAAGTATATTCTGCCACCATAACTTTTAGAATCTAATTTGGCATTTCTTGCATTTGGTTATCAGGAATAGTTTAGTACCCCATGTCACCAATTTTGAAGTTGGCGGATTTGTACCATCTACCTAACTCCAACAATGTCATCACTGACCCTCTAATTCAAGCCATATTCGTTATAAAAACAAATTATCATTCTAAGTCTTGCTCTCTAGATGTCGGCAGGAGGTGTGGGAGAGTGCCTGGGGGAAGGAGTGCCTCATGTCACTCAAAAATGACCTCTTCCTGCTGATTAAGGAGAAACACTGACAGGCTCTCATCAAGCTCTCTCTTTCTCTCTCTTAACTGGAAAGGTGTGTGCATACATATGGATTGAACCCTCCCCCCTGATGATTACTGCACATGATGGTGTTCATCTGAGGGAAGCTGGGTTCTAGGTCTAACAGTAAACAAAAATGGCAGACCTTTCATGGGCATGTTAGAAACACACTGAGTTGGTCAAACCGAGTCCATGGGTGGGGGGAGCTGGGGCTGGGGAATGGCTGATTTACATGCATGCCATGTATGGTGTTATGAAAGATAATTCTGAGTGAAGAAAGCTACAACACTGAGAACGAAAGGTGAGCTTCTGATGCTACAATAAGGATTACACATCACATAAAGGTTTCAAAATGTTTTTTTCACTTAGAAAAGGTATAAGATACCAGGATAATTGCAAATAATACTGACTCATTTATCAAGTACTTTATGATTACAAGTGTTTTCTTCACAATTACCTTGGGTGGGTTATTATCTCCATTTTCCATCAGGCCCAGAGACTGACTTACTGAAGGTTATTCAGGAATACAAGTCATTGAACTCTCAGAACTCTCTCAACATTTGATCTTTAGAATTAGGAAAGCATTATTTAAATTATAACTACTAGGGCTTTGTTTCTGAGGCTCAAGGTTGAAAGGCAAATTTAAAACAAATTTTTTTCTATTTACTTGAGCAGAAAATTAAGAACATTTGAACTTTTCTCCTCTTTTATCCTTTGTAGTCAATGCAAAGACAAATAAGAAGCCAAGTAGTGTAGCAGACGGACGCAAAGTCAGGAAGATATGGTTTCAGGTCCTGTCTTTGAAATATACTTACTACGTGGCTATGGATAAGTCACCTCTCAGAGCTACAGGCAATTGAACACTGCAAGTTAAAGATAAGTTGCCAGTGTGCATCCATGGAGCTAATTTTCAGATAGGAAATACTCTGTATAGATGAAATCACAGATTTAGTCCAAAAAAAAAAAAAGAAACTAAAAGGAACCTAATTCATTGAAACGTTCCAAATTCATATGTGAATGATGTTGGAATATCCAGTAAAAATAAAACTAAACAACAGAAAAACAATGTTGAACTTTCACATAACTCAAATTCTCAGGGAAGGACTTATTTTGATACTTAGATGTGAACATCAGAAAATCTTTCAGGCTTAATAACTGGCAACCAGATGTACTTCTTCCTGGTTTGAGGGTTTATTTAAAAGAATCTGAGTCTTAGTTAAGTACACTGTTGCTATCAATGCCATAATTCGGGCCTCATTTTAGGCATTGTACATAACTTTATTCAAGCCATCTAGAAGTGAAAGCGTGTGCTGACAGATTATGCCTTTAAAAACACAAATATGAGAATTACGTTTCTCATAGCATGATTAGGACACATTATACAAGTTAAACCATATTAACAGGTGAAAATTTGAAATTTCATCAAACTTAAAAATTATGAAAATAAGAATTTCTCACTAGTCAGGGCCACCTCTTTCAAAGGTTTTCATAAATCTTAATAATGCCAAGCACTGTGACATGTATATAGGAGATATAAAGCAAAGATCAGAATGAAAAACAAGAAGGTAATTTTATCTTGCATCTAATTCAAATTATGTCACTATACATATCTTATATTTTATTCACGGTAAGAGAAAGCTGACAGATACAACATTCATTTAGAAAATATAAACACTGCAACTAAAAGAAAACATTTTCATGATGATTCAGTGTAGAAAAATCCACTATTTTCCCATTATGATGAAAAAAATGACAGTCTAAATGAACTACCAAAGACAGGACATGTGTTATACTCAGAAATTTATCTCCTCTGCCTTGCCCTGTTTCCTTTACTTTGATAAACTATCTTCTTCATATTCAGTTTTCATTTGTTTGTTGTGTAGTGCTCACTGAAAGGAAAGAGATGTATCAAGCAGGATCACAGTGAGAAAAAACAAACAAATTTAAGTGATGATTTAGCACAAACTGAACATTTTACTGATGAGGCAACTAAAGTGCAGAGAGGACAAATAACCTGCCCAACAGCCAGCTTGTTAGTCCTGGTACAGACCAGACTCGAGTTTAGATTTCCCAATGTCTTACACTCCTTTATGCAGTCTATCAGATGTAAAAATATGATATTCCCCTAGACTAGCTTATGTATAAATATACACTTTTAAAATCATGAAAAGAACAGAATAAACGGAACTGATCCACTATTACAGGAGAGGACGATGAGAGGATAACCCTGTAGCTGATCACTAAACATCTATACCTTGTGAAAAGATCTGTTTCTATGATAAAAATAAAAGTGTGCAGATTAACTGCTGTGAGATTATACATATAAACTGCATGAAAGCTAAATGGAAGTCTTCATGTCTCTGTGCCAGCTGTAGAAAAATAGAACATTCCCACTAGTGGCTGTGACCATCCGTGTTCACTGTTAGCTTTACCACGAATCACCACAAGGAAAGGATCTCAAATTGAAACATTTCTAGCCTGTGATATCATAGGGCACAGAAGACCTTGGATCAACTGAATCTATGAACTGCCACTTCACTGGTTACTTGCAGTAGTAACATACCTTGTGTACACAGGCGGCAGATACAGATGAATTCAGGCTTATTCTCTTCCCATTAGACTAGAGCATTAATTAATGCTGCAGACTTCAGAAACCTGTTCCTATGGTCAGTATGCTAAATAAAAAAAACATTTCCCAACTATGTTCTTAAAAGTGAATATGTATATATAATTGCATTGATATCCGCTAGGCTTCTCAGATACATAAGGGAGAAAATAACTTCATTAGGTTTTAATAAGTATTTAGATAAAGAAGATTACAGCACAAACAAAAATCACTTTTTAAAAAAAATACAATGTAATTTTAAAAATTTCTATTCACTTTGTAAATTGCATTTCTCTTTTGAAGTGCAGTTAGCATACTTTTTTCTGAAAAAGGAACGATCCAATAAGCACCTCTAAAGCCAATAATGTCAAACGTTGTGTCTGCAAACAAAGAATTTAAACTATTTTAGAAAGTCCATCAATGTTAAGTAGTACCACGAAAAGTCTCTGACTGACCTAGCATAGTTTTCAGTGTCATCAGCAAGGCTTGTGTCTGAATTCCTGGAAACACTTCCAAGTTCTCAGGGATCTCCTTAAGGAGACTTGGGAGCTTCTGCAGTGTCACAAGATCTCTAGCATAGAGATCCACAATCCAGTCAGTATGGAGACTGGTGGCATCTTTGGAAGTCCTAGGAAAAGTAAACAGTCTTTCATGTAGATGAGTCAACTCCTTAAAAACAGAGAAGTTTGAAAACAGGTTGAATATTGAACAAAAATTCAACAGCATTCTACTGAGTAAGAATGAGCCGAATTCAATCTGCTGTTGGTAGAAATGTTTCTCTACTTGTGCTGGAAGGTCCTCAGTGGAACCTCTGACTTGTAGGGCAGCCAGGAGGTCTTCTTTAATTTGGGGAGATAGCACATAATCCAAAGGCAGTTTTCCTTTAGAAGTCCTCTGCTGGAGAAGCACTGCGCCTGGAAAAGTGATGCAAAATGCTAAGTAACACTTACAGCTAGAACTGGTACTACCTTGGGTGGACACAATTAATTAATCAAGGCACACTGGAAAAAAAAATTCAAGTCAATTGCCTAATTTGAAGATGGCATAAAAGTGTATCTGCATTAGCTTACAACTAATCTATGAGGTGCAAATTAAAAAAAAAATTTTGAGAAATTTTGCAGATTGGTGTTAAAAAATGACGCTGCTCCAAGATTAAAAAAGCATATGTATCTCTCCAGGGAACAAAGTTTTTCATGAGTGTGCACACACACACCAACACATACACAAAAGATAAAAATACAAACTCATTAGCCTAGCACATAGGGGCCTACACAATTCAGCTCCCACTTCTACAGACCTTATTTCGTAATACTCCCTTTCACAAACTCTATACATATTCCAACTGGACTAGACTACTATTCATTACCTTGACTTGATATTCCATATGAGCCTTGTCCATTTGCACAAGCCATTCCCTGTACCACGATTTCTTCCTCCTCACTTTCACTTTTCTGAATCCTTGTTTTTCTTCCTGACTCAACGAGGTATCATTTCTATGAATGCTTTCCTCATGTCCTCCCCAATATGGTACCAAATGTTAGTGCTCTTTCTCTCTCTAATTTTCCCTCTTTTTACACATGTATATCCTCCAAGCAGAATGTAAGCCCCTTGAGGGAAAAAGCTTATTTTTTTTTTTTACACCCAGCACAGAGCCCTGGACATACTAAAAATATGTGCTTTAACAAGTCTGCTGAATTGGATTATTCATTTGATACTGTGAGAAATGTGCTTAAACATCCTGAAATATTCAGGATGCCCCATGGTAACATACTACCCATAAGGACAATAAATAAAAGCACGAGAATTGGAAGTCTAGAAAAAAATGCGCGAGGTAGAGAGACTATTTTTCAATAGCAGCATGTCTTTCATGGTCTACCCTGAATGTGAGGCCGAGTGAGCAAAAAATCACAAACAAAAAACCCTTAAACTATGAACTACCCCAAATTACAGTTCACCTATGTTCACCTACTCTCTCCAAACTTGTATATCTTCCTGTTTGGAAGTTACTACAGCCCTCCTCATTCCATTTCCCTGATAGGACTGGTGGTAGCACAGGTGAAATATGAGAGCAGCAGAATATCAACAATGTTGTATTTAGTTAAACTTCAGTAAACAAATGGTAAGCACCCGATCTGTTTCGTGAACTGTGCCAGGTTTAATTTTTATGCATTTCAACATTAGAAAAACAACTGTTGTAAGAGCTGTAAAAGATTTTTTTCCCCCCTTTTTTAAAGTAGTAGTAAAGCTATAATACAAAATTTATGACCTAGTCATTTATTAGTAACATTTATGTTTATGTAAAATATTGTTTTTAGAAGGAAAAAAAGTTTTTAGCTAATGTATTGGCCTACTTTAAAAAATACAGTTTTACCTTCAATATAATTTCATATATATGTATATATATACATATATATTTTACACAAAATAACATGGTAACTGATGAAATAAGATTAATACCTAGCTAGCTTAAGGTCAAACAGTCTTTTGAAATTCTGCATTGCTTTGCAGTGTGCTGAATGAACAGTTAAAAAATAAGTACCAAAACAAAAAAAAAAAAATAAGGTCATTAAGCTAAGTTCTTGTAGAAATTTTAAAGAAAGGATTCCATCTGACTTCTGTTAAGCCTGAATGAATCCACAATGAGCATGTAAAGTAGTTTCTGCCATGGTGGTGTCAAACTCTCGGGCAGGCCCAAACCTAGAATGTGACAAAGGCAAAGACAAGACTGCATTCAACCTCTAGAGTGGCTTGAGGTCCTTGATGAATGCAACTGCAAGTAGATCTCTCCCTTAGGACAAGAAGATCATCCATTTCCTATTCTTCACTAAAGGCCTTGGAAAAATGCACATCTGTCATTCTCTATTAGAAAGTTCAGTTTACTCTATCACATTGGTACACTGACTCTTGCATCACTTGAACCAATTGGAGAAAGGGCAAGTATTGGCTTGACATGTCAAATACAAGATTTCGTAGATAAATAAAACACCTTGGAGATAGTACATTGAGATTCAGTAAATACAGAGCACAAGGGGAATGTAGAGGAGTTCAGGAATGTATCGATTGCAAGATGGTGTCGGCACAATAGACACACAGGGCAGCCTTTAGGGGGCAGGAGAAGCCTATAAATAACCAGAAGTCTCAGGCTGCTAGTTTTGCCCTTTTTAAAGCTGGACATAGTTAAAAGACATCCAAACACAGCACACTTTTGTATTTTCATACAGACATGAATATTTTAACTACTAAAAATATCAAAAGCCATACACTTGAATTTAATCAGGCTCATATGAAATTAACAGGAAAGCCGTATACATCCTTGTTTGCTTCCCTTTGTTCCACACCCCCTCATATATTTTTTTAATGTTTTGATTTAAAATTTGTTATCTAGCTCAGACCAAATAGTGTGTCACTAAAAAGGCAGAAGCTTGCAGAAAGCATAGATCATAAATCAGCACAGACAATGGTTTGTTAAGGTATAATCCACCCATTCACATCCCCTCAAAAACCTCCGACCGGCATTTATCACAATTACAAAGTCCTCACTTTAACTCAATTATCAATTTAGTTGATCTGATAAAATGTTATTAATACTTAGAATCATTTTAGTAAAACATAAGAAAATAAATCTTAAAAATAAAATTAGTCAAGTCAGTAACAAAATAGAAGAAATGCAGGGCCATTAAAGAAATCTATAGAATAACAGCTAAACATATACTTCCATTTATTAATAAACCTTTCAGAATCACTACCTCATCAAAAGACCATACTAGACTTGAAATAAATCCCCTTTTAAAGCCCACATACCCAATTCACAAGTGTGTTCTGGTATACGGGTTTAAACAACCATTTCAATATAATGAATAAAGGTACAGAAAAAAAGGCTTTGATCCATGTTGACAAAATGGTGCTTGTTTTCAAAAAAGAGACCTTTTTTCTTTGTATTTTTTAAAGGCATTCTTCTTTATGGAAGCTAAAAAGGAAGTGTTATCAACTTCTGAGGGATTCATCAAAAATTGGATAATTTCACAAAACCAGTTTAGCATAAATGCACTCACCCCCATGCTGGAGTAGCAGCTTGCCAATTTCTACATGTCCGTTTGACAGTGCATCATGCAAAGGAGTCACCCCGTCCACTTGAGCGAGCAGATCTACCTCTGGACAACGTTGCAAAATTTCCTGGACACACACTGTGTTGCCATGGTTACAGGCTTCATGCAAAGGCGTCCAGCCAGCATAGTCTGAATTAGAAATCAAGGGAAGTTTTAAAACAGCAAAAGTAGGAGTTATTCAATGGTAAAGTAGAGCTATTCTGTTTTTCTCTCCAGCTAACTCTCCAACATATCACCCGGAACCAGAAGGCTCCTCTTGCACACTTGCTTGGGCTATATAACTGTATCTCTATTTTAAAGGGGGAAAAAGGATCTGTATGAAGATCACTTTCCAAAGTAGTGTGGAGATCCGACCACAAATATGGATAACAATGATCATTTTTTTCTCTTATACAGACTTCGGTTATAATTCATTCTCCCTCCCCTCCTCCGCTCTTCTCCCACCGCACCCCCCCACCCTCACTTTAACATTCTTGGTTTCAGTAATGATTCAATACCATCAAGTAAAGTACAGTTAGGTTTCCTTGTATTTTTTCTTAATGTTAGCATGCAACTATTTTATAATGCAAAATCAGGATTCTCCTCAGATTTGATTAGATAGTGAAGATTCAGAACTTACCTTTAACATTAATGTCTGTTCCTGGCAAAGAGAGAAGAAGAATCAATTTCTCCACTTGGTTATTTATGCAAGCTCTATGCAGGGCTGTCTCTCCTACCATAAAAAATTAATAGATTATTCCAGAGAAGGCAAGATATCAACTAAGGGAAATAATCAGAATGCATGGAACTAGGCATTCTGGCTCTGTGCCAGAACAGTCAATAATGAATAAGATTTCCCTTTTTGTCCAGGTTAAATATCTTTTAGGATAATTTAAAAAAAAATGTGTGCAGGAACAACAACAAACCCCACCCCCCCCAACCCACAGAGCTTCTGTTCCATCAGAAATTCAGCACTGAAATTCTATTGCAAATGGTTTAACACAGAAATTATCTCCCCTTAGTTCAAGGTTTAAAGCTTCAATCCCACTATAAAAGCTCTGAATGATCACAGAACACCAAAAATACTGGGTTTTGAAGCAATAAAAGTTTAGAGTGCAGTTGCCCTCTCTTAAATTTATTCATGAACCTACGTTAAATGTATGGCTCTTTTTACACAGCATTTATAGCTTAATTCAAATGAATGTTTCTGGCTAAGCACGAGTGCCTCTACACACTCAAGTATAATTCAGAACTTCAAATCCATTAACAGATGGTTTGCTGCTTCTCAATAGGCTGTCTGGCTTGGCTACAGCAGCACAGAAAGGGAGAAATGAAGGAATCTTAATATAAACACACACACACACACACACACACACACACACACACACACACACGGAGGGGGGAAAAGCCCTAGTACCATTTAAAGCTCAAACAAGGGTGACAAATAGAATTGTAAGGTCCTGCAATCTGTGTTTTCCAAAAGGGTGCAATTAATGCATGCAAGGTAAAATCGAGTCACGTTGACATCTCTGTTGTCACCAAGTGATTAGAATGAACAAGAACCAAAATCATGAACTTGATGCGAGGAGGATAAAAGAAGCTATTGCAATGCCACACAGACTAGAAATCAAATACAAACTGCATATGTAGCTAAAGTTAATTTTCTCTCTTACTGAGATAATGTAACACATTTTTACAGGGTGTAAATTCATGGTACGCACCCTAAATACCTCTTTTTGGTCTCTGAAAGAGTTTCTATGGGAAAATTCCTTTCATATGCACAGAAAAAAAAGATATTTGGAATTTTTCTCTATTATTTTTCAACTCTCTTTCCCCTACCCCCTAGTTCCTTCTGCTGTTCAATTCAGCATATGTATTAAAAACAGAACAAATAAAAAGGACCTTGCTTTTTTGAAATTATTGAATTTTATTAATAAATCACTTCTATTTTGAGCAAACTGGACAATTATTTGGCATTTTGTGCCACACTCAGGAATTCGTATTAATTGCTGAAAGATGAGAACAAGAGTTTCTTTGCCAATACTGTTCCAGATATCCCATGGGGGTCATGATAATAAATATATTTGTATTAGGTGCATGATACACAAGGTATAGATCATAAACAAAAAGATGCAGCAAACAATTTGAGCCAGTTACAGTCTCATGTAGGACATTTTATTAAATCTGTGTAGTTCAGTGGAGCCTGAATGAATTATGGCCATGTGATTTCATCTTTTAGGGACTTAGATGCTAGTACAGTTAGGACTAAAAGCCAAACACATTTCATAGTCTGGGCTCAATGCCTGGAAGAAAAGGGTCCATATGCTTAACACAGCTATGTAACATAGCTTACTCCCCAGTCTTTGTTCACAAAATGTCTAGGATTGAAAGAGATGAAGACTGAATTATACTTTCAAATCAGAAGACGCTGATCCTAAGCAACACAGGTTGAGGTGGATTAGCTAAGTAAGGAGGGCAAGTCTGGAAGGAGTTCATACAAGCTACATACTGTGTTTCATATCTGGAGAAGTAGAGGGAAAGAGAAGAGAAGGAAAGTGCTATTACACTAAGCATCATCTTTTCATGAATGACATTTTAAGAAAACTAACATGCTATCCAGGAAGGTATTTCTTGGATGGAGGCCAACATTTTAGCTCAAGCATTCATCAGGACAAGTGTATTAAACTTGCAAGTAATGACTGCAACCATGAAAAGTTCTTAGCATACATTAATTTAGATACTTCGAATACCTTTTAAATTGGTCTTGTGAAAATGCATTTTTGGAAGCAAAGAGCAGCAATTCTCTTTGGAACATGACAATTCTCCTTCCCATTTCTTTTGCGACCTTTTTAATGACAAGGAATGCTTCAGTTCACTAAAAGGAAAACAAGAAATAATGAAGGCTTGTTTTTTGGCCATACATGTTCAGCACACATAGATTGTGAATTTTTTTTTAACTAGCCTCTTTTTAATCATAAATCCTTGTCATGTAAATCCACATTTTGTTTTCTAAGTAGGTCATTTATCCCAATGGCCTCAATATCTCCCTTGGTCTAGATATGGTGGAATTTTTCACTTTGCTGGCCCCTTTACCTAACTACTCTTGGAGAAGTTCACAAACAGTACATATCCCATACATGGAAAAGGAATAGGGGACAAATTTGAGATAAGAAGTCGTGAAGCTCTTCTTCAGTTTCTCAACTTTACAGCACTCCTTCTTGTTCCTCTATCATCACTGTCATCACCACCACCACCATGACCACCACCACCATCATCACCATGACCATGACCACCACCATCACCACCACCACCACCATCATCACCACCACCACCATGACCACCACCACCATCATCACCATGACCATGACCACCACCACCACCACCACCACCACCATCATCACCATGACCATGACCACCACCACCACCATCATCACCATGACCATGACCACCACCACCACCACCACCACCACCATCATCATCATCACAGCAACAACAACAGCAGCTAATATTTACATAGCACTTTAAGGTTTGCAAAGTGATACACGTACACACATATACATATATATGTGTATATGAATAACATATCCATAACATGTCTGCAAGGTAGGTGCTGTTACTTATCATCCCCATTTTACAGATGAGGAAACTAAGACTGAGGGAAGTTAAGAGATATGCCCAGGATCATAAAGCTACTAAGTTTCTGAGGCAGAGCATTCTATTATCCATTTCAGTGGAGGTGAGTTTTGTGTATTTTTTTAAGGTTTCTCTTTTTTGAAAAATATTACACAGTATCTCATGAGAAGTTAAGGATGCATGCAGGATTTATGATATGGTTGCTGACGCTATTGGCCAGAAATTCTGAAGCTGAATTTCTGCAGCATTTTAAGTAACAGATAAAGTGCATTATCACGTATATACAAGTAATCATGAAATCAGACAAAAAACTGTAAAGCAGTCATTTGGTGAACAATTTCATTTCTCTTGGGAATCATTTTGCCTCAGCACTGAGGAAATGGATATGAGTCAATGTATATACATACTGAGGTGCAGGGACTGTCAGTCATCAAGATGCAACAGGCTGACCACCCTAGGTCATGTGACATTCAAGAAATTGTGTCACTGTAGTAGCTTCACCTCAAGGCAGAAGACAGCGAGTGATATTCTAGGTTTTACTTACTGTGCCTCAGGCAAGACCTTGGCTTGATTCTGATCATCGTCACTTAACGTTTTCAGTGCCCTCTGAGAGTCAGGGCCAACCCAAAGTCCCATTTTCTTCTGTTTCTGCCCCTTTCTTGATTCAAGCATACCAACTTTTCCCAATGCAGGCAAATAAGCACATACCTGTTGCAAAGTAACATCGCAATGTTACTTTCAGGATGCTATGTATACTAGGAAGCCTGAAAATCATTCCCTGATCATCTCTCATGAAATGTAGTAACATCCTCTCTGCTCTGTCAGTATGGCGGCTACACCACTTCAGTTAAGCATGCTCAAATGACTATTTCACATCACTGAACCAATACCATGTGGATGAAAAGAAGAAAAAAATGTCTGGATGCAAATAATTATTCTTTCCTAATTTAATTTTTTGGCATTATGCTCATTCAGAAAAGATCCTTTGATCAGTCTTGTGCTTAGCATATTATGTTGCTTTTGCATAATTTATTTATAAAAAAAGCCATCTGATTTATGTACAACTGGTTGGTGTGTTGCCATTTCAATTCCGATTATGGATTTGTGCATTAGGAAACAAGTCTGGTGTAAGACATACAATAATGGGTGTGGCAAGTCTATGAAAGGCATAGAAATGTTGCAAAACAGAGAATTCTGTCCAACCAAATTGCATAAACAAGTATGTCTGATTCTCATTTCTTCATGGAACTGCTTGAGAACATTTAATAATATCCAAAGATGGGCCAGTAATGGTGTTGGCAAGATATAGCTAGAGAACTCTGGACTGAATGCACCACTTACAACTGGTAACATCAGAGTGGGTTTCATTGGTTTTTTACAAGTAACTTTATTTTAGAGTATTAGGTATTAAATGGAACTGCTCATTCCTGTGTCTATTTGACCCTCTATAAAAGAATAGTCTTGTATATTAAGATAGAGAATGAAGAACAAAGGTTTTTGTGTTCTAGTCCTAGAGTAGACATTTAAACTGCTCAAGTTCTGTTATTAATTTTTTTCCCTTCACTAATTTTTTCATCTTTGAGGGGATCAACACCAATGCACAAGCAAATGATGGAAATACTTGAATTAATATTTGAAATGAATTAAACTGATCATATTGGTGACTCAGAAATTAAACAGATTTGAGTAGAAGGATATTTACCATTTTCTGAAGAGACAGTGGTTCAGGAGAAATACCGATACAGCTCTGTAAACATAACTTTTTAAAGATTGACTCTGCAATGAACATCTGAAGCCAGGAAGAAGATAAGGAACTAATGAAACTTTCTAACTCCTGTGAAGAAAAATCTGAAGGAAATAAGTAAAAAAAAAAATCACAACAAATATGTTAAGGGTCTGCTAGGTATATAAGCACTGTCCTAGAAAATAGAAGATAAAGACTTTAGAGGAGACCTTCCCAAGTGTTTCCTGACCTGGGAGAGATTGCAGTCTACTAGGCACATACACAGTATTGTATGACAGGTAAAAGAAATACAACGGTGCAGCACAATCACTGTACATCAAGACCTGATTATTATATTATATTATGTTATGTCATGTCATGTTATATTATATTATATATCCAGATTTTCCTAAGACAGAGTTCTTCTTTTGGAGATGTCATAGTACAAAGAACAATGGATCTTAAGTCAGAACACCTGGGTTTGGATTCCAGCTCTGTTAACTGGGCATTAGCTTCTGCATCTGTAAAATGAGTGAGTTAGTCTAGAATGAGAGGATCAGTTCTTAACCCTTGTACTCCCAAAGGATCCATGAATAGATTTTAAGGGGGTCTATGAACTTGGATGGGAAAAAAAATTTCAACTTTATTTTCATCAATTTCTAACTAAAATTTGGTTTTTCCTTCAATTATGAAGTAAAAAAAAATTATTTTGAGGACTTCACCAGTCACCAGAGCGTGGGTCCATGACATAGAAAAAGTCAAAACCTCCAGGTCTAGATTTATATGGTTTCTTCCAGCTCAAAAACCACATGGTAGCATTCCATATGGTATTAACAACAGATTTGAATGTTCACTGTAAGTATAATCAGGGTTGAGTTGATGAAGGAAAGGAATTGGAAAGCTTCTTCGTCTGACCACAATCACTACAGTAAACATTTAAGCCACCCATCCCTCTCACTTTAAGAGAAGGTGAAAAAAAAAAAATGCTGCACAACAGAATTTTACAGAGCAGAAGGGGAAGACCAATGCTTAAAAGAAATAGCACAAAGCATTCATATTCTAGCCCTGATCTACTTTCTCAATACACTATCTTATGTCAGCAACTTCTTGCTGGATATCCTACAACCCCTCAAATTCAACATATCTAAAACAAGATTTGTTATCGTCCTCCTATATTCACCCCCTCCAGAAAAAATTTTTTTTTAAAATTTATTTAACTTTTAACATTCATTTTCACAAAATTTTGGGTTCCAAATTTTCTCCCCATTTGTCCCCTCCCCCCACCCCAAAACACCAAGCATTCTAATTGCCCCTATCACCAATCTGCCCTCTCTTCTATCATCTCTCCCTTCCCTTGTCCCTAACTTCTCCTTTGTCCTGTAGGGGCAGATAACTTTCTATACCCCACTGCCTGTATTTCTTATTTCCCAGTAGCAAGAACAGTACTCAACATCTGTTTCTAAAACTCTGAGTTCCAACTTCTCTTCATCCCTCTCTCCCCACTCATTCCCTTAGGGAAGGCAAGCACTTCAACACAGGCCATATCTGTGTAGTTTTGCAAATGACTTCCATAATAGTCGTGTTGTGTAAGACTAACTATATTTCCCTCTATCCTATCCTGCCCCCCATTGCTTCTATTCTCTCTTTTGATCCTGTCCCTCCCCAAGTGTTGACTTCAAATTGCTCCCTCCTCCCATTGCCCTCCCTTGCATCATCCCCCCCACCCTGCTTATACCCTTCTCCCCCACTTTCCTGTATTGTAAGATAGGTTTGCATACCAAAATGAGTGTGCATTTTATTCCTTCCTTTAGTCGAATGTGATGAGAGTAAGCTTCATGTTTTTTCTCTCACCTCCCCCCTTTTTCCCTCCACTGAAAAGTCTTTTACTTGCCTCTTTTATGAGATAATTTGCCCCATTCCATTTCTCCCTTTCTTCTCCCAATATATTTCTCTCACCCCTTAATTTCATTTTTTAAGATATGATCCCATCCTATTCAATTCACTCTGTGCTCTCCGCGTGTGTGCGTGTGTGTGTAATCCCACCAACTACCCAGATACTGAAAAGTTTCAAGAGTTACAAATATTGTCTTTCCATGTAGGAATGTAAACAGTTCAACTTTAGTAAGTCCCTTATGACTTCTCTTTGTTGTTTACCTTTTCATGCTTCTCTTCATTCTTGTGTTTGAAAGTCAAATTTTCTTTCAGCTCTGCTCTTTTCATCAAGAATGCTTGAAAGTCCTCTGTTTCATTGAAAGACCATATTTTCCCCTGAAGTATTATACTCAGTTTTGCTGGGTAGGTGATTCTTGGTTTTAGTCCTAGTTCCTTTGACTTCTGGAATATGATATTCCACGCCTTTCGATCCCTTAATGTAGAAGTTGCTAGATCTTGTGTTATCCTAATTGTATTTCCACAATATTTGAATTGTTTCTTTCTAGCTGCTTGCAATATTTTCTCCTTGACCAGGGAACTCTGGAATTTGGCCACAATGTTCCTAGGAATTTCTCTTTTTGGATCTCTTTCAGGAGGTGATCTGTGGATTCCTTGAATACTTATTTTGCCCTCTGGTTCTAGAATCTCAGGGCAGTTTTCCTTGATAATTTCATGAAAGATGATGTCTAGTCTCTTTTTTTGATCAGGGCTTTCAGGTAGTCCCATAATTTTTAAATTGTCTCTCCTGGATCTATTTTCCAGGTCAGTTGTTTTTCCAATGAGATATTTCACATTATCTTCCATTTTTTCATTCTTTTGGTTTTGTTTTGTGATTTCTTGGTTTCTCATAAAGTCATTAGCCTCCATCTGTTCCATTCTCATTTTGAAAGAACCATTTTCTTCAGTGAGCTTTTGAACCTCCTTTTCCATTTGGCTAATTCTCCTTTTGAAAGCATTCTTCTCCTCATTGGCTTTTTGACCCTCTTTTGCCAACTGAGTTAGCCTATTTTTCAAGGTGTTATTTTCTTCAGCATTTTTCTGGGTCTCCTTTAGCAGGGTGTTTACTTGTTTTTCATGCTTTGCTTGTATGTCACTCATTTCTCTTCACAGTTTTTCCTCCACCTCTCTAACCTGATTTTCAAAATCCTTTTTGAGCTGTTCCATGGCCTGAGCCCATTGAATATTTATTCTGGATGTTTGGGATACAGAAGCCTTGACTTCTGTGTCTTTCCCTGATGGTAAGCCTTGTTCTTCCTCATGTGAAAGGAAGGGAGGAGATATCTGTTCACCAAGAAAGTAACCTTCTATGGTCTTATTTTTTTTTCCCTTTTCTGGGCATTTTCCCAGCCAGTGACTTGACTTCTGAGTGTCCTCTCCACCCCCACCTTGCCTCCAGATCCACCCAGCCAGCAATTGGGGTCTGAGATTCAAATGCTGCTTCCCAGGCTCAGGGCTTCAGAGGGGGCAGGGCTGCTATTCAGTGTGAGATTAAGTTCAGGTGCTCAGGTGGGGGCAGGGCCACCTCACAGGGCTCAGTTCCCTCAGGAGGTTTATGCAGAGACTTTCAACAATGGATCCAAGCTCCTGCCTGCTTGGGGAGTCCCTGCCTGCAGCTGCCTCTGCTGCAGCCTCCTGAGGGGGCCGAGCCATGGAGACACCCCGCTCCCCTACTGGCGAGCCAAAAAGACCCTCTCACTGACCTTTGGTGCCTGTGGGTGGAGGGACCTGCGCGGCTGCTGGAGATTCCATCCCTAAAGCCTACTTGGATCTGCTCCTCTTGGTGCTGCGTGGCCAAGGCAGGGCTGGGCTCTGCTCTGGGTCCGGTGCGCAACGGACCTTTGGTGTCTGTTTTCAGGGCTCTCTGGAACAGAAATCTCCTCCACTCCGTTGTTCGGTGGCCTCCGCTGCTCCAGAATTTGTTGGGGGTTCTTCTTTACAAATGGACACTTCAGCAGGCCTCAGCTTTCTCTCTGCTCCTGTAACCCACCTACCCTCAACTCTTCCCTCTTACACATCCCAATAGATGAGTTCCCTTTAAGCTAGAGTTGTGATGTTTCAGGCAGCAAGGAAGCCAAACCAATGTTGATCTATTGTAGACTTACATATAACCCTTAAGGGGACTGCTTCTATAATAGGCTCTCAGAAACTACTTTGTCCTACTCATAGCTGACAAAAAAAATCCACTTCACAACATTCTGGACAAGTAGCCAGTCATCTAGCTTCTTTTTGAAACAAGAGTGGCAGAAGGAAGAAGGCATCAAGGATCCCATGAGGCAGCCCATTGCATTTTGGGATAGCTCAGTGAGGAAGGTGGCTTCTTTGCAGTTCCTAACTGCTGCTCCCACTTCTGCCTTCTGAGGTAAAAAATAGCAAGTCTAGCCCTTTCAAACATGACTATTCTTCAAATTGAAGTCAGCTATCATGTTCTTCTATGTTTTCCTCTCCAGACTAAATATCCCTTGTTCCTTTTACTGATCTTTTTATGACATGATCTCAAAGCCCTCTACTGTCTTCATTGCCCTCCCCAGATATACTTCAATTTATCAGAGTTCTTCCTAATAGGAAACTCAGAACTGAACAAAAGTATTACAAATATGGTCTGAACAGCATTCCCTAATATGGCTGGACCATATCACCTGTCTCGTCCTCTGGCTATGTTTCGCAGTGAAGCCTGCAATTATATAATTTTTTTTTAACTTCCATGTTAGATTACTTTTCCCTCTTGTTCAACCACCTCCACCTGTCTCAGCTTTCCACCTATCTCCACCCTCTGGACCACTCTTTCTAGTTCAGGTCCTTCTCAAATCCCACTGAATACTCTCACAACCTCCCGCCTGATCTCCCCACTGCTAGTCTCTCCCCCTGCAGCCCTTCCTTTCACATGTGCCAAAATGATCTTCTTAAGGTACAAATCTGACAATGGAGCACAGATCTTCAGGGGCTTCTTTTTGTCTCTAGGATAAAATAATAATTCCTCAGACTGACATCTAAAGTCCTTCACAATCTAACTACACAACTCCCTTTCCCTTCTCAGACTTATTTCCTATTACAGTCTTCACTCTAGTCAATAACTATTTGATGAATGTAGCATTGTATCTCCTCTATCTTCAGGTCTTTTACATAAGTTATTTCCCATGCCTGGAATCTCCCTCTTCTCCTGCCCCATCTGGATCACTATCTACAGTCATGGCTCAGCTTACTACCATTACAATACTTGGGCTCTTTCCCTTTTTAAATTATCTTGTATTTTCTTAAGTAAATTCATATATTGAATCCCCTGATAGAAGGTGAGCTCTACTGAGCATTGGCTGCTGTTGTTTTTTCTCTGCTTCCCCAAGCATCGGAGTTTCTATGTGGTTTGTAAAATGCAATTTAATTCTCAGTACCTTAGACCAATATCACAAATATATAAGTGCACACGCATGCACATGCACATGCACATACACACACTCTAAAATTTGTATGTACTACATCATTACTGATTGCATTTTTAAAATTTTCTTGCCGAATTTGATTTCTTGACATTAACAATACTGTGGTTTCCCACAGTAACTTGGACATATGCTGATAATCATTCTCAGCCCTTCCTGACTCAGTCCACTGGGCCTCTTAGCTGCTCCTAAGCCCTGATAATCATTCTCAATGAATCTGTTTGTGTGTTGAGAACTAACCAATGTAAGATTTCTATTGTTTCTGAGAGGGAAAGAACAACATCATTAAACTAACTTTTAGGAAGGATCAAAAAGAAGTTTACCAGGAAGCACAGTAAGGGGAGATCGAGTTTGACTTAAGGAATGTTAAAAGTCAGGGGACAAAGTACAGCTGTCTTATAAAAGGAAGAGTCATCACCTCATTCCTCAATGAAAGAGGAGAAAAGAAATGAGATACAATACTTCAGATCAAAATCTTCTAACTTTTGTACTATAAAAAAGAGCTCTTTGCAGAAGGGGGAACCATTGTGTAAATCCTGAAACTACGTATTACTTAGATTCCTATTCTAAAATTTTCTCTTCTAAGTGCTAAAGTGCTTGATAGCAAATTCAAGAACTTTTACTTTCTTCTTCTAAACAAAACCAAGCTACACAGAAACATTTCTTACTGAAAAAACTACCTTTTCCTTGAAAACTAAAAAAAACTTAAAATTTCAGAAGACTTGCTTTTACAAGAATCATTAATGATATGGGGCTCACTATGCTATTTTGGGATGTGTTGGCATTTGGATACTGATTTGCTGGACTACAGAAAAAGGAACATAACAGATTTAGAGGAAAACTTGCACAAACTGATTCAGAGTGAAGTGAGGAATACCAGAACAATTTCTATGATAAAAACAAAATTGTAAAACCAACCAACTTTGAAATATTTAAGAATTCTGATCAATGTAATAACCAACCATGTTTCCAGAGGACTCTTGATGAAACATGAAACCTAGTTCCTGACAGAGATGATGGACTCAAGAGTGAAAATTAGGACATATACTTTTTTCTGGACACAGTCAATGCAGGAATTTTGTCCCACTAGACATACTGTTACAAGGGATTTGTTTTTTTGTGCCTTTTAAATTGGGGACAGAAAGGAAATGGAAGAGAAAAAGGTGTATTTTCGTTAAATAAAAAATAAAATTTAACTTTTTTAAAAAGGCCACAGATCTAGAGCTGGAAAGAACCTTAGACCAGAGACTGTTTTGTCCAAACCTTTCAGAAGGCCCAGAGATGTCAAGTGTCTTGTCAAAGGTCACACAGGTTATTCAAGCTCTGTTGCTTCCTCCCAATGTGATCCTGAACAAGTCAATGTCCTCTATACCTGAGCTTCCACATCTGCTAAATGAGGAGGTCAGATTAGATTATTTCAGATGTCCCTTCCCACCCTAAATTCTATACTTATTCTGAGGTCAAAACTAACTGGCAGAAGAGAGGCCACTGAAAGAGGCAGATTTATAGCTTCATTGGTGATCTTGAAGCAAAGGCTGGATGACCACTTGTCAGGAATGTTATAAAGGAGATTCAGAAATGGATTTAAATAGTTGTTCCCTTTAAGTACTTTCCAATTTTGAAATTCTGTGACAGGCTGTAAAACAATGTTTCATATTTGAGATCCATGAGAACTAGGAGTTGAAAGACTATATAGGCATCCTTCATGTTACTGCAGTTTGCAGATATTCCGTGCTCTTTTTTTTTTTTTTTTTTTAACAAATTTAAGTTTTGGGGCAATCCTGTGTCAAGCAAGTCTATTGGTGACATTTTTCCAACAGCACGTGCTCACAATGTGTTTCTGCATCACATTTTGGTACACATTTTCATTATCATTATATCTGTTATGGTGATCTGTGATCAGTGATCTTTGATTGTAAATGCTTCAGGAAGCATGAAGTATGCTATATAAGATGGTGGACTTAAGTGACAAGTGTGGTGTGTGTTCTGACTGCTCCACTGACCAGCCATTCCCCATCTCTCCTTCTCCTTTGGCCTCCCTATTCCCTGAGACACAACAATATAGATATTAGGCTTACTAAAAACCTTACAGTAGCCTCAAGTGTTCAAGCAAAAGGGAGGGTCAATCCATGTGGCAAACTTCATTGTTGTCTTCTTTTAATAAATTCCCACAGTCACCCCAACATTCAGCAACCACCACCCTGATCAGTCAGCAGCCATCAAAGCAAGACCCTCTGACAGCAAAAGAACTTGCTGAAGGCTCAGATGATGGTTAATGGTTTTTAGCAATTAAGTATTTTTAATTAAGATATGTACATTTTTTTTTTGGACAGAAGCTACTGCATACTTAATCTATTACAGCATAGTGTAAAAATAATATTCACTAGGAAACCAATAAATTTTTGTGACTCGCTTTCTTTTGATATGTGCTTTATTGTGGTGGTATGGAACCAAACCCATAGTATCTTCAAGGTATGCTTGTACACATTCATGCAATCTCTCTTTTTTTCTGGGGGGAGGGAGAGAGGGGATATTTTAAAATTATAACTGAGTATCAATGGGGAAACCATGTATACAAATCATTCCTATTTTTTAAACTTCCTTTTTTGATGAGTTCATGCTCATTTAAATTATCCAATGAAACTGGCAGACAATAAGTGTTAAGACCAAGATGGCAGAGAACAGGCAGGGACTTACTGAGCTCTACCAATTTCTCTACATAACATTTCCCATTTACATAACACCTCAAAAGGAATTCTGGAGTGACAGAACCCCACAAAAGGAAAGGGTGAAACATCTTCCATCCCAAGACAACTTAGGCAGTCAGCAGGAAAGGTTTGCTGACCAGGGTGAGAGTGGAGTGTAGTCCAGTGCAGACTGTACCAGCATAGGTCAGGTTCCATAGAAGCAGCAGCAGGCCTTGGGGGTGATTGAATCAGCTGTAGCAGTACTGGCTTCTGGAGCTCTCTGGCCAGAGAAAACGCAGGATTTGGACAACTGGTCAGGAAATGATGGTGGTCCTTTTGCTGGCAGTGAGTGTGGGACTCTGTTGCATAGCTCAGAGGCAGGTTCATGTCACAGTCCTGGGCTGCAGTCCCAGGGTGAGGAGGAACACTAGCACGCTAGAGCATGAGGATGGAGGTAACCTGGTCACAGCTTTAAGGTGGAAAAGAGCGTTTGTGGTTGCTCACAGACGAGAGCACAGGCCAGGGGAGCAGTAATCACACCGCATTAGAAGAACTGAAAACTTACAGACAGTCAGAACCAGCTCTGATAGCAGCAGCAAGAGAGGCCCAGAGTTTGGGACAGGGTCCCCTCAACCTTGGAAGCAGAGAACAACTCTAACTTACAGGTACAAGTCAAAAAACAGACTGGAAAACTGAACAAACAACAGAAAAAGAACCTGACTACAGGAAGTTGTTATGGTGACAGGGAAGATGAGAGCACAAACTCAGAAGAAAAAGGAAAAATCAAAATTGCTACATCCAAAGCCACAGAGAAAAAGGTGACCAATGTCTCAGGCCAAAAAAAAAAAAAATCCTGAAGAGCTCAAAAAAGATTTTTTAAATCAAGTAAGAGAGATAGAAGAAACATTGAGACAATAATTCTAGAAAATCATAAAAAAAGAGTCAACAGCTTGGTAAAGGACGCACAAAAAAGTACTGAGGAAAATAACATCTTAAAAACCAGAACAGGCCAAATGATAAAAGAGGTATAAAAACTCAATGAAGAAAAGAACTCCTTAAAAAGTAGAATTGGTCAAATGGTAAAGGAGGTACAAAAGCACATTTATGAAAATAATTCCTTAAAAATTAGAATCAGGCAACTAGAAGTGAATGACTCCAGGAGACATCAAGAAACAAAATAAAATCAAACGAATGAAAAAACAGAAGAAAATGTGAACTATCTCACTGATCTGGAAAATAGATCCAGAAGAGATACTTTAAAAATTATTGGGTTATCTGAGCACCATGATACAAAACAGTCCTAGGCATTGTTTTTCAATTGGCTATTAAGGAAAACTGCCCTGATATTCTGGAACCAGAGGATAAAACACAAATTGAAAGAATTCACTAATCATTTCCTGAAATTGATCCCAAAATGAAAACTCCCAGGACTATTACAGTCAAGTTCCAGAGCTGTCAGGTAAAGGAGAAAATATTGCAAGGAGCCAGAAAGAAACAATTCAAATATCATGGAGCCACAGTCATGATAATACAAGATTTAGCAGTTTCTACCTTTAAAGGATCAGAGGGCTCGGAATATCATGTTCTGGAAGGTCAAGGAGAAAAGATTACAACAAAGAATCACTACCTAGCAAAACTAAGTATAATCCTTCAAGGGAAAAAAATGGATATTCAATGACATGAAGGAATTTCAAATATTCGTGACGAAAAGGTCAGAGCTGAATAGAAAATCTGACTTTAAAATACAGAATCAAGAGAAGCTAAAAAAAAAACATAAAAAGGAAAGAAAAATCACAAGGGATTCAATAAGGCTTGTTTACATTCCTACATGGGAAGTTGATAACTTGTAACTCCTAAGAACTTTCTCATTAGGACCATTAGAAGGAGTATATGCAGAGAAAAAGGGCACATGTGAGATTCAAATATGATGGGATGATACCTAAAAAAATAACATTAAGGAATGAGAAAGAGGAATGCACTGAGAGAAGGCAAAAGGGAGAGACAGAATGGAGTAAATTATTTCACACAAAAAAGCTTTTACGGTGGAGGGGAACATGGGGGAGTTGGTGAGGAATGCTTAAACCTTACTTGTGAGGGAATAACACACACATGCATACACACACACACACACACACACACACACACACACACAACTGAATACAGAAATCTATGTCACCCTACTGCAAAGTAGGAGGAAAAGGAGATTGTGGTGGGGGGTGGGGCAGGGAAAGAGGATGCCTGGAAGTGAGAACAGATTGGGGGAGGCAATAATCAGAAGCAAAACATTTCTGAGGATGGATAGGGTGAAAGAAGACTCTTTTAGTGGTGGCAAATAAAGCTGAACAAGTTATGGAACATGATTGTGATGGAATACTATTATGCTATAAGAAATGATGAGCAGGACACTATCAGAAAAATCTGGAAAGATTCACATGAGCTGATGAAAAGTGAAATGAGCAGAACAAGGAGAACACTGTACACATTAATAGCAATACTGTACAATGATCAGCTGTGAACGATTTAGCTACTCTCAGCAATACAATGATCTGAGATAACTTCTAAGGACTTACAATGAAAAACACCATCCCCCTCCAGAAAAAGAAATGATTGAATTGAATATGTAGTTTGAAGCATAATTTTTTCTTTTTCTTTGTCTGTGACTAACATCTTTCACAACAACATGACTAATATGGAAATATATTTTGCATGACTGGACATGTATAATCCTATATCAAATGGCTTGCCTTCTCAATGAGGGGGGAGGAGAAGGAAGGAGAGAATTTGGAACTCAAAATTTAACATTTTCTTTTCTCTTTTTGGAGGCAACAGGGTTAAGTGACTTTTCTAGGTTCCCAAAGCTAGTAAATGTCTGACGCCAAGAGTTGAACTCACGTCCAAATGATTCTAGGGCCAATGCTCTTGCCACTTAGCTAGCCCAGAACTCAACATTAAAAAAAAAAATGTTAAAAAATTGTTTTCTCATCAAATTGGGGAAAAAATAGAATACTAAATGAACAAAAAAATGGGAAAAAATATCAGTGTCAAGAGAAAATATAACACCATTACAGGTTTTCTAGGATATAAAAAAAAGAGATGCACTATGTAAGCAGATAATATGGTTTAACTAGTGATACAATATATATGCAATATAAAATGTCATTCAATAATTTTGCAAAATAGGAGACTTGAAAGTTGACATGACTGAGAAGGATAGAGTAAAATCCATACTATCTTCTACTTCGAATGAGTTTAAAAAAAGCTGTGAGAAGACAGTTCTTAATACTAAAAGTTCTACAATACTCACAGCAAATAAAATAATGATTATTAAGATAATGAACAGCTAAAAAAGGCAGTGAAATGTCAGAAATCCTCATAAAATTTGGTAATTTCTAATGGGACTAATCCTCCAAGGAAAAGGAGTAGATAGATTCCACTTTACACTGATCTGGCTTAACTTTTACCTGTACTACCTGTCCTAGGCTAGGAGTCTAAACAAGCTAATACATCTTTAATTACATGGCATTTTATTCTCTTTTCTTTCACAGGATGAAGGAAGATTTGTTAAAATGATTTATTCTGCTATTAGAATAAAGAGAGATAAGTAGACAATGTTGGACTGAATTATTTTATAAAAGAAAGACTTTTAAGACACTATGGAGTGCTTCACTTGTACAATGTAGCATTTTTTCTGTCAAATTATCATTTTCATATGGAACAATCCATATTCAAAATGAAAAAAAAAACCTAAATTACATTTAAAAAACACAGACAAATGATTAAGTTTGGAAGAAGTAGCATGATGTAATGGAAATAAAGGCAAAAGACTCAGGATTATATGGTTGCTTTGTCACTTAGCCATGTGACTATGGCAAGCTATTTAACATTACTCAGCCTCAATTTCTTTATCTGGAAAATGATAATTACTTGTACTATTTACCTTGAAGGATTGTTGTTTCTTGTGAAAATGCTGTGTAAATGCTACTGGGTAATACTCAAAGAGATTAAAAAACAAGGAAAAGAATGGAATGTACAAAAATATTTATAGCTGCTTTTTTTGTGGAGACAAAGAATTGGACACTAAGGCAATATCCATCAACTGGAGAATGGCTGAACAAGTTATGATAGATGAATGCAAAGGAATACTACTGTGTTCTAAGGAATGACCAGGGGGATGGCTTCAGAAAAACCTGGAAAGACTTGTATGAACTGACACAAAATAAAGTGAGCAGAGAACCAGAAGAACAATTTACACAGTAACAGTAATATTATAAAAATCAATTTTAATGACTTAGAAACTCTGATTGACACAATAACCAACTGCAAGTCTAAAGGACTCATGATGAAACACACCTAACTTTTGATAGAGAACTGATATTCTCTAGAGTACAAACTGAAGCATATTTATTTTTAGACCCAGCTAATTCAGGAATCTGTTTTATACAACAATACACTTGTCCTTCTTTCTCAATGGATGGGAGAAGGGGAGGGGGCAAGAGCAACTAGATGGCATAGTAGATATAGCGACAGGCCTGAAATCAGGAAGACCTGGCTTCAAATCTGGCATCAGATATTTATTTGCTGTGTAACCCTGGTCAAGTCATTTAATCCTGTTTGCTTCAGTTTTCTCATCTATAAAATGAGCTGGAGAAGAAAATGGCAAACTACTGTAATATCTTTGTCAAGAAAATCCCAAATGGGGTCACAAAGAGTCAGACATGACAGAAAAACTACTGAATAACCACAAAGAGAAGGGGTGAGAGAGAATTTGAAACTAAAAATAAAATAAAATTGAAATTAAAAAATAAAACCTTAAAAAAAAAGCCCTAAGTCAATGGGAAATCTCCAATGATAATTAAATGTGGGATCCTTCTTTGCAAGCCAGATGATGACTGGAATTTTTATGTAGCAATGCATTTCATACCTGAAGTTTAGTTGTGTTTCATGCTTTGCCCATACTCACTATAAGCTATAAAATAGTATTTGTTTTTTCATGTAATTTAAAATTATTTTGAAATGAAAGAATGCTTTGAAAACTATAATACACTTAATCATTGTACATACTATTAGTAGTTTAATAGGAATTAGAAACAAAAAGCTATAACTGGCAAAGTATCACAAATATCTACTAAATGTTAAATAAAAAACATAAAACTAATTCCTTGGATAAGGCTGAAAATAACTGACAACCTATCCAAAGATGTACTCACCATCACAAGAAATAGCAACATAATTTCCTAGATCAGACATATGTTGCATCACATTTCTGTTTTTCTTAAGACCAAGAAATATCCAATATTCAACAACCACTCCAAGAATCTCAATCAACAGATAAGCCTCTTCATTTTTTAATGCCTAAGAGGTGAAAAAAATTACTTTTAGAAAGGTAATCAAATGTTTAGAAAAGCATATTAATCATGTACATATTATTTAAATTTTCACTGTAGGAAATAACCTTCATTTTTAATTTTAGATATGCCAAAAGACAAATACCTAACATGGATACATAGGACATGATAGAGGTAGGTATAAGCTTTCTTAAAAACATCTTTTAGTTGTCAAAATAGGCTAGGTAGAAACCCAGACTTACTGACGTCCTCAGGCTTCCTTTACGGACTATTTGGAAAGATTATAGGAAACCAATATTGTTAGTATTCTATAATATCCCAGTAAACATCAAAGAAATGTTTGATTTCATCTCTTATAGCACATCTGTGACTCTAAGGTTTGAGTTACTAAGAGCACATATAGCACATGTAGACAGGAAAGAACTGGCTTTTAACCTCTGCTATTTCTTTGTAAACTATGTCCACAGACAGAATCAAATCTCTTCACAAAATTGTAACTTCCAGGAATAAGAATGAAAAAGGAAATGAGTATTTCAAATGATTAGTTTTCATTCTGAATTTAACAACACAGAAAATGAACATTTCCAGACACAAAGTAAAACAGAAAGATGACCCATCTCCTTTATGTAGAGTTTCTTAAAAATAAAATGAGTTGTGAAAAAAGAGATTAAAACTTCAAATAAAAAAAAGATTGCTACTGAAAAAATTGATTAAATTGAGTCTTCTTAACTAATGATTGGAGATAAATTAAATCTACCCTGCCAACCAAAAATATGTCTCTAGATATTTAATAGTTAAGAAAAAGAAAGTGTAAGTTTGTTGGTTGATTTTTGCCCCTTCTAAATTCAGTATTATTAAACTCCTCTACAAGCTGATAACAGTCATCAAGTCTTTCTTGTCACTAAAACTTGGTAAAAGTGTACTTTATTCTTCACTCATGAAATTTATTAAGAACTAAAGTATAAGATTAACTGAGGTCCCGAAATTTTCATTCAGAAAACACCAAATTGATTTAAATTAAAAAGACAAACACACTTGCTTTTCTCTATGAAAATACTTCATGCTCTTTGTAGGAAAGTAAGATGACAACATTGCTAACTTCTCTTTACTTTCTCATTTGGTAAGGGTAGGAGATTTATAAAAGCTTGTTGTTGACTGACTGACAGATTGAAAGACCTTTACAACTTTAGTAGCTCTAAGTGACCTGCTCTGACCCTTCTCTGACTAGGACAACTGCTAGGACATTTTCACAGCTGAGTGCTGGTTACCTGTCCTTAGGCTACCAAAACCCACCCTTGTCCAATGTTCAAGTTGACTGTTCAGATTAACTTTTTTCAAGGAAAAGGAGGTGTTTTCAAAAAGAAGGCAAAAAAGGGTGATGGCAAAATTTGAGTGCTCTCCATTGACATACTTTTCTTCATCTCATACTCCCCCCGCCCCCACACCCATAGCAAGAGTTCTTAATTTGGGGTCAATGAACTTGCTAAATAAAATTTATAATTGTACTTCATTTGTAAATCCTATGTATTTTGTTTTACACCCTTTAGGAAGGCAGTTGGTACTGTAGGAGACAGAATGCTGTGCCCAGAATCAAGATCTAAGTTCATATTTGACCTGATACCTAACCTGTTTACTTCAGTTTTCTCAACAGTAAAACATTAATTTGTGAAAGTGCTTAACATTGGCTTGGCACATAGTAGGCACTCTATAAATGTTTCTTTCTTTCTCTTCCCATTTAAAAATATTTTTCTGAGAAGGGGTCTATAGGTTTCAGCAAGTTGATGGTAGAAAAAACTCTGTGGCTCTTAGAAGGCATAGGACCTGGTTCTAAGACACACCTAAAATCCATATGCCAGGTCCTGTAACCTGCTTAGGATTGCCCTGGCCAAGATTTCATCCTCTAATATCATGTACACTAATAAACACTCTTTGGTTTTAAAGGAAGCATTTTTAATTCAAGGATCTTGGTCCCCTCTCGTTATAACTAGTTCTGTTGGGTGAAGTTGTGGGAAGACCCACATGAAGCAGAATACAGCTGATGGACATCTATACATTGCTCTTCAATTTGGGAACTCCCTCCAGTCATGAAGACCACACGCATCTATGACTTACTAGAACTCTCAAAGAGTTGTCAGAGACTCAGAGCGATTAAGAGATTTGCTCATAGTCACACAGACGTTAATAGTTAAGAGGCAGTATTTGAAACCAGGCCTTCCTAAATCTAAGTCCAATACATATAACACACACACACACACACACACACACACACACACACACACACACTCTCTGTAGAAATTGTTTTGGTGGAAGCAATTGTAATGGAATACAAGTCCTGCTGCTTACTATCCATATGTGTCACTGGGCCAAATCACTTAAAGTCTCTGAGCCTCAGTTTCCTCATTTATGAAATGAGAGGCTGTACCAGAGGATCCCTCAGATCCAGAAGAAAACACAACCAACAAGAAAATGGTTCATTTGCTCAATGTTACATCTGGGAGTTTCACCAGTACAATAAAATGGAGTAATGAACAATAATTTAACGTACTGCCAATCCTTTCAAAACAATAACAGGAGTGGACATTTATACTGTGCTTGGAGGTTTACAAATATTTAACAAACATTATATCATTTCATCTTCACATTAAAGTGAGGACTACAGGTTAATCGTCCCCTGCTTTATAGAAAGTAAGGTCCAGTGATATTAGGGAATTTGCCCATGGTTTCATAGTTCCTAAATGTCTAAGGAAGGATTAGAATACAATAGTGTTTTAACACAGGAGAGAGAGTGTTGTGGTGGAAAGAATCCATAATTAGGAGCAAGAGAACCTGGGCCATAATTAAAGCTCCATCATAGAATAGCAAGGTGAATTCTGCTAAATGGAAATGTTTCTGAAGCAGAGTTTTCCCATTTGTAAAATTAAGAGGTTTAACTAGGTAATACTGAAGATTTTCTTTAAAGTAGTTTTACTTCCTTTCACTGTAGTAAGTTAAGAATATGAAGGAAAAGATATCACAGGAATTTTAGAAAAAAGATGGCAACCAACATTAAATCATAGTTCTACAGCTGGACGAGAACTCAGAGGTCATCTGGTATAACCTCTTCATTTTTAGATGAAGAAAAAGGCTGAGGAATAGTAACTTGGCCAAAGTCACACAAAAGTAAAAAGTAACAAGGAAGAATATGAACCCAGGTTTTCTGACTCTGGGGCTGCTGACTTTATCCACTGTACCACACTACGTTCTTTTTCTTACTGACAATTATAAGAAAAAAAAAAGAAAAACCAAGTTAGACACTTAAAGGGACATTTTATAAAAGTATAAAAGACATATATAGCCTCATTTGGTTTCCTTGTGATCTGCAATTCTAGAGTTACCTCTATGTGTTATACAAGGGTGTCCCAAGGAGAAATGACACAGACAAGCTACGAAGCTCTGTAGCTACTGCCCATGTTGAATTTGCAGCTCCTTTAAAATAAGAGACACACCCCACCTCTGCCCTTTGCCAAGGAAAGCCCAAAGCACTCTCAGATTCATGACAATGAAATTCACTGCCACAATGTCATTTGGCAAGACTGGCTGATTGACATTATGACAAAACAACATTAGCATAAACTGAGGACTTCTGTTTAGCTAATGACTTAAATTGAATGCTTCAGTGCTGTAAATCAAGAAACAAAATGCTTTACCCTACTGAAAGTGATGTCTATGAACATGCATGGAATTCTTTAAATTGAAAACTGCCAAAGAGACTGGATTAAGTACAAGAATGAATTCTAGCAGTGAAAATTAACTTAATGGAAAAAGTTCATATGAATAAAAAAATCCTAATCAAGTCTTAAGAAATAAAATACTAATTTGAAATGTTTCAGGCTAGTTCTCTAATATCTAATAATGCTACAATTTATGTGGCAGTAACTGCTAAACAAATATGTTGCTCTTGTTTATAAAGTGTAATGAAAATCTTCAAGCTAAGTACATAAAATCTGTTACTATTTACAACTTTAGTCTGCTTTCTAAGCATTTTCACATTGGTAGTAGTCCTTTGGTGATTTAGTAAACTGTGAAAAATGCTATGGTCTATATTATTGTCTTCAGATGTAATGAGCAGTTTCATCTAACACAATCAAATGGAAGGAAGAAATGTTCCACAAAGTAAAAAGACCTTTTTATCTGTAATGATTTTAGCCTTTAAAAAAATAAATGAAAGGCAGATTAAGCTGAGCAAGCACTTGATAATCTATATACAAGTTACCAGTTTTATCCGGCATCCTCTCATTTAAAGATCAGAACGCTATATTTAATTCCAATTACAATGAATGTTTTCTGCTCCTGTACCCTTCTGCAACGATGCTTCTTTTTAAGCCAGACGCACACACTGAGAGTGCCTACTCACCAGTTTCAACTGTCCAATAGTAAGGGGCCTGAGTCCCCAGTTACCCGGCAGAACACCTGAGTCATAGGACTGTGGCCAGGACAAGGGGACAAGGTACAGAGAACACACTATGTACTTTTTTTTGCAGAGCAAATTCCCTTTTTAGCCCCCAGATCTTAGAACAGATGCCAGAAGCCAATTAAAAATAAATCAAAAACCAAAACCACAGCTATTTAAATCATATCTCTGACAACTGCCTAAATGAACTCCTAAAACTGATAGCAAACTAATGCTATGATATTGAGCAAGCATTACTCTGCTTACCTCCTACTGTCCTCTGCCCCTAAGCCTGGTCAAGCAACTGGTATTATAATAATAGCTAACATTTATAGAGCGCTTACTATGTGCCAGGTATTGCGCTAAGGGCATTGCAATTATTATCTCATTCGATGCCCACAACAACCTTGGGAGGCAGGTGCTATAACTGTATGACTAACCCCACTCCCCTACCTTGTGCATGCATGCCCCTTCCCCTCAAACCCCCCGCCCCCCGTCCATAGCTATTAAGTTTATCCAGGTGCAGAAAAATATATTAAAAATTAAGGCACATATATTTTAGACACTAAGCAATCAGGAATTGTCTCAATTATCTTTGAATACACTGCTTTGCAACTAGGATGTGCTTAATAAATCCAAGTTTATGTCAGACCTTGCCACATGTAAATCACAAATTAATAAATAGGAAATATTACAATGTTAATACTGAGGTTTCTGAAACTGAACAAGGTCAGTAAGCCTTGAGGCTGGTTTAAATATGCTGCCTTTTCATGCTTTTTGGACAACATAAAAATAATGGCTTTACTAACTGAGTAACAGTAAGAGTCAACAGTATCTTGGGAGTAAACATTCTACAATTCTACTGGCTGAAGGAAAAACTGACAGACGGCATGATAGTTTTCTTTTGTCTCCTCCAGGATGTGATGACTTTGTATAATGAAATCTGATCTGATTTGGGAGACTTTTGTTTGATTTGGAGATCATAGGACATGGATATTTCAATGGGAGTATTGCCTACAATGACACATCATCTTCCTCCCTTCCTGCCTTATAAACAAAAGGTCCCTTCTTCTCATCCCCTAAGATGTGTTTTGTCCTCTTGTAAGGAGTTTTACCTAACATGGTGCCTTCTCCTGACTGGTTACTATGTGAGTAGAAATCAAATGCGAGGGACCTTTAAAAAACTCTCAGCTAGACTATTTCTATATGAGGTGGGGAAAGGGAAGGGTGAGTGCGCACAGAGGGAAAATTAAAAGAATATCCTCAAAGACAGTTGATCAATTAGGGTAGATATCCCTATAGGGAGATTTTTTAAATGTTCATCATAGCTTGGAAAGAGTTGAAATTACACTGAAGGAGACCTTGAGCTGGGCTGAGGCTAAGCCTTAGAGATCCTATGCGCTGACAATAAGGAGATCCAAAGCAGCTTTCTATATTATCATTCAGTATTTAGAAATTTCCCTGTTAATTTGAAAGCTTGTCATTTTAGGTACATTATACAGAAAAATAATAGTACAGCTAGCTAATTTCTGGTTAGTAGTTTACAAATGGTTTTGTTATATGTTTATTACATGAACAAGCTTGGATATATCGTCACTGGGAGTCTTCTACATGGTAGTCTGGCCATCCTAACCACACTTGCACTACAGGTACAAGCAGCTTCACTCACTTTGAGGCATGGCCTAAGAAGGAAATATGCCTCATTTGAGACTTGCCTGAAATTCCAGACACATGTCATTCATTACATGCTTCTGTTTCCACACTTGTGATGTTATCTCATTAAGATGAAATAGAAAAATTAAGGAAATATGGTGCTATCACATTTCTGATGTTATGTATCATTTTATATATATATATATATATATATATATATATATATATATATATATATATATATATATATATATATATATATATATATATATATATTTCAGCCCTTCAAGAATCCTGGTAATTTCATCTGGGAGTAATTGTCCACCTGCCTCTCTGCCTTAAGAAGTGTTTTTGGTGGGAGTTTTGTGGTTAGAAAAATCCATTTTCTGAAAGGCAATCTTCTGTTATGAAACCTTTGGAACATAGCCCTTCTTCTGGACAACAGCCAGTGTTTGTTTTGAGGAACACACTTGCTATCTTTCTAGATCTGTAGGACCTACCAAAGATGGTGTTCTGTTACAATAGCCTCTCACAACATACGGTCACCTCCATGTGTCAGAGGAGGGCTACTGAGAATGTATTAGATGTGTAAGATGTTATATATCACATTTCATTACTCCTTTGAGATTCTGCTCCACTTTGGAAGAATTGTTACTTCTACTTAAAAAGTTTAAATGTCCAACTAGAGTCTCAAACTTTTGATAACAATTTGAGTTAAATGCAATGTCACCTCTGAAGCAACTATAATAGAACACGTGATACGTATAGTGAAGAGCTCTGGTTGTTGGATCATAAGACCTGTGTTCAAGTCCCAATTCAGTGGCTAACTGGCTACATGACTTTTGGCTGGACATTTCTCCACCCTGAATACCTGTCTCCTCACCTATGAAACTGGTATAGTACATACCGCCTTTACAGTAATATCTCTCAGGATCAAGTGAGATGTCACATATAAAACACATCATGAACTAAGTGTATATAAGTGTAAAACATTACTGTTAAAATGTATTTTGGTGAGAAATTAAAAATCAATAAGGTATTTCAGTAATACAGATAAACACTTTGGTAATGGCTCTCTTTATCAGTAATGAAAATTGTGTTAGAATAAATATTACAATATGGGTTAAGGAAGCAGATATTCAAAATACTTATCAGTTCCTACAAATGGAAACTATGAATCATGGACTTTTTCATACAACTCATACGTAAATGAAAATCTAATAATAGACTCTGTCTTAGATTTCCTATTTAACTCTGAAAATGGTCACAGGTGCTATGATAGTTCAGACTCAAAATGCTCTCTCCTGCCTTTATACTTTAATATAATTTCCTGTATTTTTTAAAAAGCCAGACAATTGTCACTGTCCATCATCTCCACCACCATCATCATCATCATCATCATCATCATCATCATCACCACAAAATCACTGTGGGGCAGGTGTTATTATTATCCCTATTTTGTAGATGAGAAAATCAAGGGCAGAGGTAAAGTGACTTGCCCAGGGTCACATAGCTAGTGTTTGGGGGTTGATATAAACTCAGGTCTTCCTGACTTACATTATGTGAGTTTGTCATTTAAAATCACATGGAAATTGATGTGATCTTATTAATATCCTTACTAATTCTAGTAGATTGGCTGAGAGGTTGGTATAACAAATAGCACAGACGCTACACTGATGTCTTTGAACTGTAGAAGACCCACGTGATTATACCTAACATTCTCCACGGAGGACTTTTCACATGGAAAAGAACAGAACCAAATGAGAAGTTATGAATGGGCTGTAATCGGCATCATTAGAGGAAGTACTCATACAGGGAAGACCCAGTAGAGTACCAAAGTAAGTATAAGTGCTTGTTGGAGGCAACCTTGACCCAAACTCATCTAAGTTTTTCACTATAAAATAGGAGGCTGAACTCAGAGATACAGAGAAATTGGAGAAGATGAAGCGTCAATGGGGAGTTCCATACCAAAATTATATAGTAGAATATAACTAATTACTGCATTGAGAGAAATCATGGTTCTAATTTATTTTCCTTTGACAGCAAGGATCATATCTACTGTTTTTACTCCTTTCTAAAGAAACGTTACTAAAGCCTTCTGTTTTATATAACTTTCATTTCAAATAAATGTATGAATATATACGTATGCATAAATGTATGTAAGTACACATTCACATACACACACATATCCCTCTCCATCAGAAAGTCGCCCTCTGTAATAAAGAATAAGGGAGGAGAAAAAAAGGAAAGTTCAATAAAACTTAAAAATATACACATTCCGTCTGACAGTGTGAGCAATGTTACACACTAAATGTTTTTCTGAACTCTTCTGAGGGAACAGACTTGGTTGTTATAATTATACTCCACTCAGGGTTTTTTTGGTGGACCGAGAGTAGGTGGGAATGCTTTCCACTTATTGCAGTTGTGTTTCTTGTTTCATTACTTCTGCTTATTTAACTGTGCATCGGTTCATACAAGTTTCTCAAGCTTCTCTATAATTTTCATAGTCACCATTTCTTACCGTGTAATAATATTCCATTACATTCATGTACCACAATTTGCTTAGCGATTCACTAATTAGTGGGCATCTATTTTGATAAGTTATTTGCTTCTACAAAAATTGCTACTATAAAATATGTTAGTGTTTTCTCTCTTTGATCGTCTTGGGTATATGTCAGAGAGAAGACTTTGTGGATCAAAGGATATGGATACTATAGGCACTGTATTATCATAATTCAAAATTGTTAACTGGAATGGTTAGACCACTTTATAGCTCCATCAAAAATCTATCAGAGTTCCTGTCTTTTCACAGCTCCTCCAACAACAACTATTCCTGTCTTCTGTCATCCCTGCCAATCTGTATTGGTACTGTATTGTCATCTTATTGTGTCTTACTGGACGCTAGTAATCTCAATGTAGCTACAGTCTTATTAACTTTCTTGCTGTCATATCATACTCTTGATTCATATTCAGCTAGCTAGCAATCCATTACTCTCCCCAACAATCATTTTCAGTCAAACTATAATCTAGTCAAGTCTGCCATGTGGAACCTCATTACTTAATATTTTCAAGTGTTAAGTATCAAGTCATAACTTTATACCTTGGATTATTTAATATGCACCAAATCATCAAGTAAAAAGATTCTTTAACCCAAAGCAGATTTAAAGTTCAGATGAACACTGGTCTCTAGGAAATTAACAGTATGAGATTAAGAAATAAGCCCATGGTGACTCTCCAGTCACAATCCAAGCGACATCACAAGCCTTCCTTCTTCCATTCACTGCTCAAGCCTGCAGCCTGACAGACTCCTTCCTCCTTTCCCTTTTGCAAGAGGGGTAAGTACAATTTTTTGGTGACCTATTTTTACCGCTAATCAGCTTATCAACTATCAAAGTACAGGTTAGGAAAAGAAGTCAAAGACTGGCTCAGGTCAAAAATTGGACCTATTATAACTAATTTAGGAAATGAGAAATCATAGCAGTATCTGAACTGACAGAGAGAAATTCAGAATAATAGATAAAATTTGGAACTATACGAGAAGCTCATATGAGAAGTTCATGTCTACGATCTCCAAGTTAGGAATGTAAGAACTAAGTTCAACTGCTATTTTAACTGTCTGAACTGCTGGAAAAAGACTGTTGGGTGTGTCTATGTATATATGTATGTATGTATGTATGTATATACACAGCCATACACACACATATGTATTTGGAGAGAGAGAGAAAGGGAGAAAGAATCACTAGGATGGAAGGCATTGTTCAAGATAAGAAATCAGAATAATGACCTCTTTAACATTTTTTTTTTTTAGGAACTCATTTGTTATTTCCCACTCATATTCTGAATACCTTTACGATTTGGCTCACCTCTTTATCTGTATGTATTCTTTATGCATTGAAATGTACATAAAGTGAAAACATTAGAAACAGCCAGCAATAACAGCACGTAATTAACATCTTACACTTAGTAGGTATTATCTATGGCCATTAATCCCAAAGACTTTTCATTCTAAAACTCCATAGTAAATAGATATGCTTGTGCATATATGGCAGAGATATATCTATTTTTAACTCAGAGAAAAGTAAACTAGAGAGGCAGGAAAAAGAAAAGAATGATAAAAAGTACTTGTTTCTTTTTCTTATAGACCAGCTATTTTTAGTCTACATCATGGTAAGTAAGGCAAATTCTACTCACATCGTTAGAACTGAATTTTTGTTTTTGAGAATATATAGTCCAATCCAAAAGCAAAGTTATTGGCTTGGTAAAAAACACTGAGGTTTCATGTCCAGACCAAAAGATTTCAAGAAGAAAGGCCTGCTCTTGGACTTTTAGGGTCTGAGAATCTGCTTCTTCATATAACCTAGGAAAAGAATGGACAAAAAAAATGTAAGTCAGTTTGATTATTGTAGTTACTCAGGAGAAAGTGTCAAGACTCTTGTCAAAATACAAACAAGTTTAGCAATTTTTAAATATTAGAACTATCACTATTTTTGATGAGTCATATGTAAAGTAATAATGACAATCAGTCAAACTGAAATAACTCAAATGTTGTGCTAATGTTGGACAAATAGGATTATAACAATGGAGAAGAAATGGAAAAGCATAGTATCAGGCTATAAAACAACCAACAACATACATGTAACGGATGTTCAATTTCAGGATTGGGAGATGAAACTTCTCAGCACTTAACATGTACAAACTGAATAAATGAGTGTTATGCCCAAGAAGGATTTTTCACTTAAGCATTCAATTACTAAAGAATAAAAAGTTAAAACCTGAAAACTGAAAAGCCTCACACCTTTGCGATATAAAATTAAACACCTATCCAAATATATAACTTGGTGAAAATAAAATGTGAATTGTGAAACAGAAAAAAGACTATATAAACCATCACTCTACTGCTGACAGAATTTATCTTTAATGTCAAAAACTTTTAAAAAAGACCAAAACAATAATCTAACCCTAAATAATTGCACAAAAATAGACACAAAAGATGACTGACTTTTTTGGTCAAAACTTTAGAAAGAAAGTAGAAAATGGGCACACAAGAATAATGCAAATGGAGGAAGAAATGTCCCTTCATGTAAAAACTCACTTGTGATTCAGATGCTGGACTTCACTTTTCATTAGCTTGAAGAAGAAGGTTAGTAATGCCAGCTTGAGCATCTTGGACACAACAACTCCTTCTGGAACTGGGTGACAAAAACTTTCACTGAAAAGGCAGGATCTGAAAAACAAGAACACAAGAATCTTCAAGACTCCAACAAATTCACTGATTAATTGATGGACAAGTATCTCTTTTAAAATAATGCCAGAGTTTAAATAACAGTTTGATCAACACAGTATGGAACAAGTTAAACAAAGCGACATGATTAATATCTGTGCCTCCTTTATGAATGCAAGGACAGGTCGACCCTCTAGCAGTTATCTTTCCATTATTTCTAGCAATAGGTATGCTTCATCATTGCGTGTTTTAAAGAATACAGACCTAATTTCCCTAATTCTTCTCAGTGATTGCAACGTTCAACTGTCTTATGTTATTGTCTTCACATCTTCCTTATTTCTCTGATAAATGGGAGAATGATGAATACTGAACTTAATTGGTGTAGGCCTTTAGCAAATAAAAAATTACCTTGAATATTTAAATGCTTTCAACTTTACCTTCCTCTTCCCACAAAATCACCTCCATGTTACTATTTAACAAAGCATAGCTATGAAGTTTAACAAAAAATATCACTATTTTATTCTTTTTCCTATTCTCCACTGTTTCTCATAGAGTGGGTGAGAGTCAGATTACTCAGATGTATAGTCACAGGGGCACAATGGGAAGAACAGTGACTCTGCAGTCAGGCACTCCCTGCATGTCTCTGGGCAACTCACAACCTTACTGGGCTTTAGCTTCTTCATCTGAAAAATGAAGGGACTGGTCTCTGGACAAATGGATGGTCTCTGAGGTCCCTTCCAGCTCTCCATCTATGATCCTCTGAGTCACAGAGATAGGACAAAAAGTTTCTTCCAAATTTATACAATCATGCTACTGGTAAAGTCATTTCATCTCTATACTCTCATTTTTTTGTTCATTTATGCTGCTTGTATCATCTTGTTTACACATAGTTTCTCATCATTTTGCCATCCCCTCAACTATTTACTATGAGGCACCTGTAAAATAAGGGAGGATGAAACCAGGCTTTGAAAGGCCTTGAATGCCAGGTTAAGAGGTTGCGTTCTACTGCAAAGACAATATGGAGAGGGAGGGAGGGAAATAAAGAGGATATGTGAGCTAGGAGTGACATGATCAGACCTAAGGATTAGAAAGATCACTGTGGCAGCAGTATGAAGGATGGATTGAAGAGGGGAGAGACTGGAAGAAGACAGAACATTCAGGTGATTATTACAAAGTCGGCAAGTCACTTCACCCTGTTTGCCTTAGTTTCCTCATATGTAAAATGAGCTGGAGAAGGAAATGGCAAATCACTCCAGTATCAATGCCAAGAAAACCCCAAATGAGGTCATGAAGAGGTGGACACGACTGAAACAACTGTACAACAATAGTTCATATGAGACGTAGCACAGTTCCGAGCCAGCATAGACATAAAGGAGATGGAAAAAAGACAAATGCTTGTTACATTGTGCAGACAGGATAACCAGAATCTGACAAATGACTAGATATGGAGGAGTGACTGAAAGGGTAGATCTAGTCAAAGGTGATGCAGAGGGTCCAAGTCTGGGTGACATGGGAAATAGTGATATGATCAAAATAAATAAAGGAGGTATGAAGATGGGTAGGTTTTGAAGGAAAGATGATGACTACTGTTTATACTTATCACTTTGCTTCAGTTTGAGGTGGTGATGGGATAGCTAGATGGGGATGACCGCCAGCCATTTGGAAATATAAGTCTAGACTTCAGGAACAGCTGTTACTACATCTGCTACATGTCTTACCCTGGTGTGTAGCAGATGTAATAACAGAGGGAGGCGGCGCGAAGTGGGGAAGGGATAGGGACAGAGAGAATGAGAGAATGAAAAGTGGGCTCAACACATTGTGTGTGTATGTGTGTGTGACTGTGTGTGTATGTGTGTGTGTGTGTGTGTGTGTGTAGGAGATTATGTTTTGGAAATCTTGGCCTAGCGTGATGCTGGCACAAACTAGGGACTTGATAAATCCATGGGGATTGTTTAGTTCCTAACTACGACCTGGTAGTCAGTAGTCAGGTAAGTTATGATTTCAGTTTTGGCCCTGTAGTACATTTCATACATTGTTCTCTTCTAACACTGATAGTCAATAACAATAGGCTGTTGTTCCAAAGAACAAGAAAAAAACATTCAGAAAATATTGCTACATACACTCCAATAATTGATCCAAACAAAATAAAATATGAATACTGCAGGCTCTATATTTGACTTAATATATAAATTATGTTCATCTGAGGTAAAGATGTACAAATACATTAAAAGTTTCTCTAGGTACAAATCATTAATAATAAAACAGTAATATATAATTAAAAGAATTAGGATCTCATAACATTTTTCTAAAATAATTATCCTGGATTAATCAAAGTTGCCATACTCAAATTCTTTGTGGAGAATAGTGGGTTCTCTATGGAGGATTTTTATGGTAAAACATGGATAATAGTATACAGGGTAAGAAGACAAGTGGGTATAACAGTAATTTAAATGGTAAGATCTTTCTCATTCATTAATAAGCCCATATGATCTGCTTAAGTCATTTTGAAGTCTAAGTCACAAGTGGTGGGAGGAGCTTGCTGAACAGGTAGAACAGGGCAGAGGGGAGAGGACGCAAGCAGGCAGGAGGCAAGCTGCAGGCTCCTGAGTGTTTGTTTGTGAGAAGGCCCTGGCTGAGAGCGGAGGCTTGGGAATGACTTTGCCCCCTGCCGTAATCATGCTTATTAACTTCTTGGTCACCATGACATATTTAGCTTTGTGGTTCTGGGATTTGGCTTTCTGGTGTCTAAATAAATGTTTTTCTTCTGCCTTCTCTATGGAGAGTCTTCTATATTTATGATGGAGAACTATGACGGCACAATCATAGTCACCACCAGGGCTGTGAATATTGCCTTGGTGATACGGTAAGTGAAGAGGGTGTGTAGAGATTTGAAATCCAGCTTAACGAAGAAATGTCACTGATGAAGTACATAATTTAAAAGAATCAAAATGACTGTTTTTCTTACAATGTCCTTAGTTTCTTGAATGTCCAAGTAAGCAATCCCCCGAAAATATTACTGATGTTACTGTGAAGTAAGTGAATACAAAGTATACTGGCTCTGTTGGGGCTTTTCCCTCCTAATTCTTAAGAGATTTGAAAACACAAATCATTTTATATTTTTATTTCCAAGGTAAAACAATCATAGACTAATAGAATTTTAGACCTGGAAGGAACTTGAGCGATAATCTGGTCCAACCTCCTCAGTTAGTAAATGAGGTATATGGAGGCAAAGCCAAGACGGTAGAGTAGAAGGATGGATCTGCTGTAGCTCTCCTCCCATAGCCCATAAAAATACCTATAAAAAAATGATTCTAAACATGTTTTAAAGTAGCAGAACCCTTGAAACGACAGAGTGAAAGAGATTTCCAGCCCAAGGCAGCTTGGAAGGCTGACAAGAAAGATCTATCACACCGGGCTCAGAGTGGAGCACAGCCCAGGTTTGGATGCGCAGCTTGGCAGGGACAGGACTGGAGTAGACTTCAGGGCTTTGGGGCTTGCTAAAGGAGACCCAAAAAAATGCTGAAGAAAATAACACCCTTAAAAATAGACTAACCCAAATGGCAAAAAAGTTCCAAAAAGTCAATGAGGAGAAGAATGCTTTAAAAAGCAGAATTAGTCAAATGGAAAAGGAGGTTCATAAGCTCACTAAAGAAAATAGTTCTTTAAAAATTAGAACGGAGCAGTTGGAAGCTAATGACTTTCCGAGAAACCAAGAAATTACAAAACAAAACCAAAAGAATGAAAAAATAAAGACAATGTGAAATATCTCATTGGAAAAACAACTGACTGGAAAACAGATGCAGGAGAGACAATTTAAAAATTATGGGGACTACCTGAAAGCCATCATCAAAAAAAGAGCCTAGACATCATTTTCCATGAAATTGTCAAGGAAAACTATCCTGATATTCTAGAACCAGAGGGCAAAATAAATATTGAAAGAACCTACCAATCACCTCCTGAAAGAGATCTGAAAAGGAAAACTCCTAGGAATATTGTAGTCAAATTCCAGAGTTCCCAGGTCAAGGAGAAAATATTGCAAACAGCCAGAAAGAAACAATTTGATTATTGTGGAAATATAATCAGGATAACACAAGATCTAGTAGCTTCTACATTAAGGGATCGAAGGGTTTAGAATATGTATTTGAGAAGTCAAAGGAACTAGGATTAAAACCAAGAATCATCTACCCAGCAAAACTAAGTATAATACTTCAAGGGAAAAAATGGTCATTCAGTGAAATAGAGGACTTTCAGACATTCTTGATGTGAAAAGACCAGAGCTGAATAGAAAATCTGACTTTCAAACACAAGAATCAAGAGAAGTATGAAAAGGTAAACAGGAAAGACAAATCATAACAGACTTAATGAAGTTGAACTATTTACATTCCTTCATGGAAAAATAATATTTATAACTCTTGAAACTTTTCTCAATATTTGGGTAGTTGGAGTGATTATACATGTACATAGACAGAGGGCACAGGGTGAACTGAATAGGAAGGGATGATATCTAAAAAAATAAAATTAAGGAGTGAGAGAGGAATATATTGGGAGGAGAAAGAGAGAAATGGAATAGGGCAAATTATCTCTCATAAAAGAGGTAAGAAAAAGCTTTTTCAATGGAGGGGAAAGAAGGGGAGGTGAGAAGGAAAAGTGAAGCTTACTCTCATCACATCTCGCTTAAGGAGGGAATATCATGCACACTCAATTTGGTAGAAAAATCTGTCTTACACTACAAGAAAGTGAGGGAGAAGGGGATAAGTGGGGTGTGAGGAGGGAGGGAAAATGGGAGGAGGGAGTACACTTTTGGGGAGGGACAAGGGCAAAAGAGAGAACAGAATAAAAGGGGGGCAGGATAGGATTGAGGGAAATATAGTTAGTCTTTTACAACATGACTATTACAGAAGTCTTTTGCATGACTACAGATGTATAGCCTATACTGAATTGCTTATCTTCTCAATGGGGATGGGTAGGGAAGGAAGAAGGAACAGAAGCTGGTTAATTCAAAGTTTTAAAGAATGTTGAGAATTGTTTCTGCATGCAACTGGGAAATAAGAGATACAGGCAATAGAGCATAGAAATCTATCTTGCCCTACAAGAAAAGAGAGAAGATGTGGATAAGGGAAGGGAAGGGTATGACAGAAGGGAGGGCACACTGGGGGAAAGGGTAATCAGATTGCACAGGGTCTTGGCATGGGGACAGGGGAAAGATGGGGAGAAAATCTGGAACTCAAAATCTTGTGGAAATGATTGTTGAAAATTAAAAATAAATAAATTAATCTAAAAAAAGAAAAAAAAAGAAATGAGGTATATGGAAACAAAAACAAAAACCCCAAGAATAAAAATAAAAACTTGGGAACATTCAATACAAAGAAACATTTAAACAGGTGCACCTCAAATTTTTTAGACTTAATTTATGATTCTACACACACACACACACACACACACACACACAAATATATCACACTCACACACATACATACATACATATACACTACTTTTTAAAAACATCAAATACTAGGACATTATTTAAAAATAACTATTTTTGTCGTTATATACAAATAGGCAGACTCTAATGAACAGTCTCCATTCCAAAAATTCATTTGAAAGTCAATAGTTTGGAATCCAGGACACAAGAATATTGCTGTATGAGAGCTCTAAAGTTATTTACCCCAATCTCCTAATTTTTACACATTTTTCCCACTGAAATAACAATATGGTTAAATGACTAAGGCAGCCCACAAAATCCATTTTAATCCATTATGTAGCCAGAACATTTTATTAATAGTACTATTAATAAACCAGAATTTGTAAAACAGCTTCGTTAAGAAAATTTATTCTAATATTGTTCCATAAGTCATGAGGAACAGGTGTACTTCAGAGAAACCTGGAAAAACTTACACAAACTGATGCTGAGTAAAGTGAGCAGAATCTGGAGAACACTGTACACAGTTACAGCCACACTGTGTGATGACTGACTTTGACAGATTTAGCTCTTCTCAGTCATGCAAGGACTAAGGACAGCTCCAAAAATCCTCAAGATGGAAAGCGCTACCCTCATCCAGAAAAAGAAGTATGGAGTCTGAGTGCAGACTGAAGCATGTTCTCTTTTTGTGTTTGTTTCTTCTTCCTCGTGGTTTCCATTGGTTCTAATTCTTCTTTATAACATGACTAATGTGAAAATGTTTAATATGAATGTATACGTACAGACTATATCGGACTGCACACTGTCTTAGAGAGGGGGAGAAAATTTAGAACTCAAAATCTGATGAAAGTAAATGGTGAAAAGTAGAAAGAAATTTTTTTTTTTCAAAGTAGTAGATTTATCATCTTTAGACTTCTGAAGTGAAGCTAATAAAAATGTAAAACCAATATAAGATTACAGTTAATTAAGTTTCCCATTACAGTGTCCTAATCTATCAAATGTGGATTTTTTTTTTATTCTTTTATTTTGTAATGTTTAACAATCACTACCATACAATTGAGATTTTATCCCTCCCCACATACTCCCCACTACCCCCCTCCCTCCCCACGACTGCATACAATTCTGTATAGATTCTACATATACTTTCCTATTGAGTATATTTTCACTATAGTCATGCTATGTAGTCAGACTAAGATAAATGAAAGAAATCGTATAACAAATCAGAACATGATACACAAACACATACACATACACAAACATGATCTGCTACAATATGTGAGTGACTTCCATATTTCTCTCTCTGAGTATGGCAGGCATTTTGCCTTGAGATCCTCCATTGGGATTTTTTTTTTTTTTGGTAAGAAATTCTTGTGTTATTACAAAAATCTAAGTCTACCAGAAAAAACTCTCACACACTGTGGTTGTTGCTGTGCATAAAGTTCTCCTGGTTCTGCTCCTTTCACTCAGCATCAGGTCATATAAGTCCTTCCAGGCCTCTCTGAAGTCTTCTTGTTCATCATTTCTTATGGCACAATAGTACTCCATTACATTCATATACCATAATTTATTCAGCCACTCCCCAATTGATGGACATCCCCTTGACTTCCAGTTTTTGGCAACTACATAGAGTGCTGCTATAAATATTTTTGTACATGTGGGACCCTTTCCCATTTTTATGATCTCTTGGGGATATAGTTCCAGTAGCGATATTGCTGGGTCAAAGGGTATGCACATTTTTGTAGCCCTTTGGGCATAGTTCCAAATTGCTCTCCAGAATGGTTGGATGCGCTCGCAGCTCCACCAACAATGAATTAGTGTTCCAACTTTCCCACATCCTCTCCAGCATTTATCATTTTCTTGTTCTGTCATGTTTGCCAATCTTATAGGTGTGATGTGGTACCTCAGAGTTGTTTTGATTTGCATCTCTCTAACCAATAGTGATTTAGAGCATTTTTTCATATGATTATAGATAGCTTTAATTTCTTCCTCTGAAAATTGCCTGTTCATATCCTTTGACCATTTATCAATTGGGGAATGACTTGTATGATTATACATTTGGATCAGTTCTCTATATATTCTAGAAATGAGGCCTTTATCCCCGAGCTTAGCTGTAAAAATTCTTTCCCAATTTACTACATCCCTCCGGATTTTGGTTGCATTGGGTTTGGTTGTGCAAAAACTCAGTTTAATGTAATCAAAGTTATCCATTTTGCATTTCATAATGCATTCTATCTCTCCTTTAGTAAAGAATTCTTCCCTTCTCCGTAGATCTGATAAATACACTATTCCTTGCTTCTCCAGTTTATTCATGGTATCAATCTTTATACCTAAATCATGTACCCATTTGGACTTTATTCTTGTGTACGGTGTCAGGTATGGGTCTATGCCTAATTTCCGCCACACTGTTATCCAGTTTTCCCAGCAATTTTTGTCAAACAATGAGTTCTTATCCCAGAAGCTGGGGTCCTTGGGTTTATCAAACAGAAGGTTGCTATATTCCTTGCCTACTGCATCTTGAGTGCCAAGTCTATTCCACTTGTCTACCTCTCTGTTTCTTAGCCAATACCAAGTGGTTTTGATAATTGCTGCTTTATAGTACAGTTTGAGGTCTGGTAGCGCTAGGCCACCTTCCCAAGCATTTCTTTTCATTAGTCCCTTTGATATTCTGGACCTTTTGTTTTTCCAAATGAATTTTGATATTATTTTGTCCAGCTCTAGAAAGTAATTGTCTGATAGTTTAATTGGTATGGCACTAAATAAGTATATTAATTTGGGTAGAATTGTCATTTTTATTATATTAGCACGGCCTACCCATGAGCAACTAATGTTTTTCCACTTACTTAAATCTGACTTTATTTGTGCAAAAAGTGTCTTGTAATTGTGTTCATATAATCCCTGGGTTTGTTTTGGCAGGTAGACTCCTAAGTATTTTATACTGTCTACCCTAACTTTAAATGGGATTTCTCTTTCTATCTCTTGCTGTTGGACTTTGTTGCTAATATATAGGAATGCAGAAGATTTGTGTGGGTTTATTTTGTACCCTGCAACTTTGCCAAAGTTGTTTATTAATTCTAGTAATTTTTTACTTGAATCTCTGGGATTCTCTAGGTAAATCATCATATCATCTGCAAAGAGTGATAACTTAGTTTCTTCTTTGGCTATTTTAATTCCTTGGATATCTTTATCTTGTCTAATTGCTACAGCTAACATTTCTAGTACCATATTAAATAATAGTGGTGATAATGGACAACCTTGTTTCACCCCTGATCTTATTGGGAATGCATCTAGCTTATCCCCATTGCATATAATGCTTGCTGAAGGTTTTAGATAGATACTGCTTATTATTTTATGGAAAGTTCCCTTTATTCCTACATTCTCCAATGTTTTTAGTAGGAATGGATGTTGTATTTTGTCAAAAGCTTTTTCTGCATCTATTGAGATAATCATGTGGTTTTTGTTAGCTTTGTTGTTGATGTGATCGATAATGCTAATAGTTTTCCTAATATTGAACCAGCCCTGTAGTCCTGGTATGAATCCTACCTGATCATAATGTATTAATCTCGTGATAAGATGCTGTATTCGTTTTGCTAGAATCTTATTTAAAATTTTTGCATCTATATTCATTAGGGAAATTGGTCTATAATTTTCTTTCTCTGTTTTGTCTCTTCCTGGTTTGGGTATCAAAACCATATTTGTATCATAGAAAGAATTTGGGAGGACTCCTTCTTCCCCAATTTTCAAGAATAGTGTATGTAGTATTGGAATTAACTGTTCTTTAAATGTTTGATAGAATTCACTTGTGAATCCATCTGGCCCTGGAGATTTTTTCCTAGGGAGTTCATTGATGGCTTGTTCAATTTCTTTTTCTGAGATGGGGTTGTTTAAGTATTCAACTTCCTCTTCTGTTAATCTGGGCAATTTGTATTTTTTAAAATATTCATCCATCTCGTTTAGATTATCGAATTTGTGGGCATAAAGTTGGGCAAAGTAGTTTCTAATTATTGTTTTAATTTCCTCCTCATTGGAGGTGAGTTCACCCCTTTCATTTTTAATATTAGTAATTTGGTTTTCTTCTTTCTTTTTTTTAATCAGATTGACCAAAGGTTTATCAATTTTATTAGTTTTTTCATAAAACCAACTATTGGTTTTATTTATTAATTCAATAGTTTTCTTAATTTCAATTTTATTAATCTCTCCTTTGGTTTTCAGTATTTCTAATTTGGTATTTACTTGGGGATTTTCAATTTGTTCTTTTTCTAGCTTTTTCAACTGCAAGCCTAAGTCATTGATCTCCTCTTTCTCTATTTTATTTATGTAAGCATTCAGAGATATAAAACTTCCCCTAATAACTGCTTTTGCAGTATCCCATAAGTTTTGGTATGTTGTCTCACTATTGTCATTCTCTCGAATGAAATTGTTGATTGTTTCTATGATTTCTTCTTTAACCCAACCCTTCTTTAGAATTAGATTATTTAGTTTCCAATTGATTTTTGGTTTCTCTTTCCATGGCCTTTTATTACATGTAATTTTTAATGCATTATGATCTGAAAAGGATGCATTGATTATCTCTACCTTTCTGCACTGGATTGTGAGATTTTTATGTCCTAGTACATGGTCAATTTTTGTAAATGTTCCATGTACCGCTGAGAAAAAAGTATATTCCTTTCTATTCCCATTTAATTTTCTCCAAAGATCTATCATATCTACCTTATCCAGAGTTTTATTTACCTCCTTAACCTCTTTCTTGTTTATTTTGAGGTTGGATTTATCGAGTTCAGAGAGGGGGAGGTTGAGGTCCCCCACTAGTATAGTTTTGCTATCAATTTCTTCCTTCAACTCCCCCAACCTCTCCTCTAAGAATCTGGATGCTATACCACTTGGAGCATACATGTTTAGTAATGATATTGCTTCATTGTCTATGGTGCCTTTTAGCAGGATATAGTTTCCATCCTTATCCCTTTTGATTAGATCTATTTCTGCTTTTGCTTTGTCTGAGATTAGGATTGCTACTCCTGCCTTTCTTACATGAGCTGAAGCACAATATATTCTGCTCCATCCTTTGACCTTTATCCTATGTGTATCCCCCTGTTTCAAATGTGTTTCTTGTAAGCAGCATATTGTTGGATTATGGCTTTTAATCCATTCTGCTATCTGTCTCCGTTTTATGGGAGAGTTCATTCCATTCACATTCACAGTTATGATTACAATCTGTGTATTTCCCTCCAACCTCTTTCCCACCATTTGTGCTTTTAGCTCTCCTGTCTCCCTTCCCCTCCTCAATAGTATTCACTTTTCTCCCCCTCCTCCTGCAGCCTTCCCCTCCTTCTTTTGACCCCCCTCCCTTTTACTCCCCTTTACTCTTATTGCTTCTTTCCTCCCTTTTAGCCACCCTCCCCTTTCTTCCCCCTTCCCCTCCTACTACCTATAGAGCTAGTTAGGCTTATCTACTTAAGATTATTCTTCCCTCCTTTGAACAGATCAGATGAGAGTACCTCTCAAACAATGCTCATCTCCCTCCCCTCCTTCCCTCTACTATAGTTTTGTACTTCTTCCTGTGATATAATTTGCCATTTTCTGCTTCCCCCTTTCCACACCTCCTATTACATTCCCTTCTCATACTTAAATCATATTTTTGACATGACATCATTTACTTTATGCCCGTTCCCTCTACGTATATCCCTTTTATCATAATAGCTGCACAGTTCTCAAGATTAACAGGTATCATCTTCCCTTATAGGGAGGTAAACAGTTTGCCCTAATTGAGTAGCAAGTTTTTGTTTTTTCCCCTCTGTTTACCTTTTTATGATTCTCTGGAGACCTGCATTTGAAGATCAAATTGTCTATTGAGTTCTGGTGTTTTGGTCAGGAAGCTCTGGAAATCCCTTATTTCGTTGAATGACTTTCTCCTTGCCTGAAATGTTATGCTGAACTTTGCTGGGTAGTTGATCCTTGGTTGAAGTCCCAACTCCTTTGCCTTACGGAATATTGGGTTCCAATTCTTTCGATCTTTTAATGTAGAAGCTGCAAGGTCCTGTGTGATCCTGACTGTGTGTCCTTGATATTTGAATTGTTTCTTTCTGGCTGCTTGTAGTATTTTCTCCTTCACTTGATAGCTCTGGAATTTGGCAACTATATTTCTTGGGTTTTGAGTTTGGGATCCCTTTCGGGAGGGGAACGGTGGATTCTTTCGATGACTATTTTGCCCTCTGAGTCTAGTACTTCTGGACAGTTTTCCTTGATGATTTCCTGGAAGATATTGTCCAGACTCTTTTCTTCATCATGGGTTTCCGGCAGGCCAATAATTCTTAGATTTTCTCTCCTGGATCTATTTTCCAGGTCAGTTGTTTTTCCAATTAAATATTTTACATTTTCTTCTATCTTTTCATTCTTTAGATTTTGTTTGACTGATTCTTGTTGCCTCATTGAGTCATTAGTTTCTACTTGCCCAATTCTAATCTTCATCGTAGTGTTTTCTTCAGTTAGCTTTTCCATCTCATTTTCCATCTGACCAATTTTTCCCTTTAAGGAGCTATTTTCTCCATTTAATTTTTGTACTTCTTTTTCCATTCGACCAATTTTCCCAGTTAGGTTTTGGGTTTCCTTTTCCATCTGATCAATTTTCCCAATTAGGTTTTGGGTTTCCTTTTCCATTTGATTAGCTCTTCCTTTTAGGGAATTATTCTCTCCAGTTAATTTTTGAACTTCCTTTTCCATTTCTTCAATTTTCTTTTTCAGGGTGATGTTCTCATCAGTGAATTCTTTTTTTATAGTTTTAAAATCATTGGCCAGTTTTTCTTTTATATCCTTCTTCAGACATTCCAGGTAATCTAGTTGTGCTTGCGAGAAATTCATAGTCCCATCTGAGGTTTCAGATGGAAGTACAGTCTCAGCTCTAACCTCTTTGGTGTTTGTGTTTTGGTCCTTATCCCCATAGAAAGATTCTATGGTTTTTTCACTTTTCGTCTGCTTTTTCCGATTCATGATGTTGGCTGAGTGTTGTAGCTTTTGGTTCTTTCAGTCAGAAGGTACAGATCTTTAAGTTGAGCTGATGTGTGTCTAGGCACACACAGGCTTTTGTTTTTTGTTTCCCCGATCAACCCTGGGGTTAGCTTTTTAGGTGTGTGGGAGGGGTGGTCTGGTCTCAGGATATCTCCTCAGCTGACTTGAGGCAAAGGCAAGGTCAGGGGATGGTGATCCCAGCTTCCCTATTGTCTTCCCTTTTCCCCTGGAGGGCTGGGGCAAGCCTAGAAGCTAACGCGTGTTCCCGCCCCTCCTGGGGCTCGTCTCCCGGCTCTGAGGCTTGCCTGGGTCTCAGTGCGAATTTTCTCTGCCCTGGGTCGTCTGTCCCTCCAGCCGTCTCCGCCACCGTAGGAAGAATCCCCCTTTGCCACTTTTCCAGCCTCTGGTGTTATGAGACCACCCTCCCCCTTCTGCTGTTCCCGCTGATCCAGGATTAATCTGGGGAAGAATTTTATGGTTCCCTCACGGTCATCAGGGGGGAGGAGAGAGCACTTACTGATCACTCTGCCATCCCAGTTCCTGGAAGTTCAAGTAGTGACCCACCGAAGTCCGTCTTCAGGCTGAAGATTTCAAGGGTGCTGCACTGATGTCTGGCACTCAGCGGCTCTCACCGGCTCGGCCTGGCTTATCTCCTGCTCCGCTGGTTTTGCCTGCGACTCTCAGGCTCCTCTGGTCCCCTCCGCCCTGCCGCGCTGACCACGCTGCGCTGTGCGCCGGGGTCTTACCCCCGCAGAACAGATCCCTCCCGTGGACCCTCCGGTCCAGCCTGAGCTCTGAATCCGTCAAAGTCCGTCACCCACTGGATTCTACACCTCCAAAGTCTGGTCAGACTCTCCCCCCAGAGATATCCAGAGGAGTTTTTCCAGGAGCTTAGGTGAGTCGTTGCTTTCACTCCGCCATCTTGGCTCCGCCCCCTCATACGTCAGAAAGAAATTTTTAAAAATGAAAATTTATTCTGATTTCTAACTTGTTATGCCAGGATCAGATTTCTGCTTAACAGAGGTACCTGGGAACAGGAACACCATTGGAAGTGAAAGAAAAAGTAGGTATTTCTAGGCTTTAATATATCTTCAAAAGAAAAGGAACCACTTGACTAATAAATCCTACGTATTTAGAACTGAGGAATACAGTATCTCTCCACAGTGGACAGGGACCCTGGACTTGGGCTTCTTCTCTACATGTTCTCATATATGGGTCATTTGTATGTCAAGTCCCTTAAGTCAGGGATTGCCAAGTGTTTATTTTTTGCATTACAATAAGTGAAAAAGTACAAATGGATTTACTTAATATGGTATAATTAAATGAGTCAATCTGAATACTTTTGGCTCTTTTAAAAATTTCACATAAAAAGAGAACCATAAATATTAATTTGTGATTTATTTTACGCAATGACCCACTTCATAGGCCATGTTTCCATTCTCTAAAACAATACTTTCAAAAAAGTAACAAAAAGTTTTCTAAATGTACTTAAATCAAGTGCATGTGACACCAGGAACCTGCAGACTTCAGTATTTTGTAAGCTGGCTTCATAAACTGTACTTCTGAAAAAGTGTTAACTATCATTTGGAGTTTTTCACATTTTTATCGGAAAAATATATATTCTTCATCAGTTCATTTTAGACCTTAAATTTATGTAAAAGTTCCTATTTTCATGGAGAGAATTTACAACTAATTACAAAAACCAACCAAAAAGTATTCTTTGAGTTTTGCCCTAAGGGATTATATATTTGATTCTGTAGTAAGCACTGTTAAGTCCTTGATATCAAGATGACTGTCTAGACGTGCTCAGTGTCACAGACTGGATTCCAAAAGGTCTGACAGGGTAGAACGAGAATCTAAATCTAAGACTCGTTTAGATTCAACTCAACTAACATTTATCAAGCACACACTATATGTAAAGAAACAAAAGATAAAAAGGCGAAACCAGAATAGTTCTTGTTCTCAAGGGGGAGAGAAGATATACAGAGATAAGTAAAGTACAAAGTAATTTCAAGAGGGATAGAACACTATTTGACTGGGAATGGGGAAAGGCGAGGGGGGGTTGAGTAGAGAGATAAAGGAGAGGTCAGGAAAGACTGTAAATAGCATGGCATGAAACACAGTGCCACTACAGTCCTACATTTAACTTCACAAGTACAGATGGGAGAGGCATGGCAAAATATTTTTCCTGGAAAAAAAAATTTGTTTTTGGCATTCCCTATATCCCTCAAAAGATCATAGGATCAGATTTAGAGCTGGAAGGGTTTTAATTAACTGCAAAGCTCATATGAGTTGGCAGTGTAACATGGCTGCAGAAAAGCTTATGTGAACTTAGGCTATGCTAAGAGAGGCAGTGTCCAGAAAAAGTGAGAGTTTTACTAGAAGTTTTACCTCCTGACAGCATACCGAGAGTACGATTATGTTTGGTACTTGGTGCCACAATTTAGAAAGACTACTGATAAGCTAGAGAGGATGCAGGAGAGGAACAGTGAGGCAGAGATTGTAAAAAGATTCAAGGTTATGTTCCACAAGGAGTAAATGAAAGAATGGAACCACAGAATTCACCATCTCTCATAAAGAGGTGCCTTTTCTCCTTGTCAAGGGAGATGCTCCTGCATGCATCCTTGACTCAATCCATTCCTGTATAATCCAGCAAACTGCCTCCTTTATCACCATCACTGTCTCACTAAATCTTCAATCTCTTCCTATCAACTGGCTTCTTCCTAGATGCCTACAAACATACGCAAGTCTCCCCCATCCTTAAAAAAAAACAACAAAAACCCTCACCTGATCTTAACATCTCTGCTAACTAGCTCCTATAGCTCTCCTCCCTTTCTTGAGGAAAACTCGAGAAAGTCATCTACGTAGGATCCCTCCACTTTTTTCCCTCTTACTTGATTCTAAATCCTTTCTAACTTGGATTGTGACTCACTCATTAACTGAAACTACTCCTTCCAAAATTACTGATGATTTCTTAATTGCCAAATCTAATGGTCTTTTCTAATTTTTCTTTCTTCTTGATGTCTCTGCAGCTTTTGACACTGTAGAACATCCTCATTTCCTGGATATTCTCTTCTGTAGCACTAGAACAACCAGGGGCATCAATTGGAGCAAAAAGTTTGATTGGTCCTTCAAGGTATTCTGAAATTCTGATTCTACTCGTGTTAGATTTCTGTGACACTGCTCTCTCCTGGTTGTCCTCCAACCTCCCTGTTCCTTACTTTTCTTCTCATCTAAATTATGTCCATTAACTGTTGGTGTCCCCCAAGGTCTGTCCTTCTCTTTTCCCTCTAGTCCATCTCCCTTGATGATCTTATCAGTTCCCTCAGATTCAACTGTCCTCTCTAGGCAGATAATTCCCTAATCAATCAATCTATCTATCTGTCTGTCTGTCTGTCCATGCTGATCAAATGCTTCTCCTGAGTTCTAGTCATTTTATTGGTCCTGGACACTAGTAATTTCAATGTAGCTACAATCTCATTTGCTTTCTGGCTGTCATATCATACTCTTGATTCATATTCAGTTAGCTAGCTAGTAAGCCATTACCCTCCCCAACAATCATTTTTAGTCAAACTATAATCTAGTCATGTCTGCCTGTTTTACAGGCAAAGTTGATTTTTTTGTACTCCAGAGGTTTGGGCTAAACTGGGAGAGTTCAGTTTGGAAGAGGCTTACATGGACTGTGATAACTGTCTTTAACTATTAGAAGAGTTTTCAGGCAGAAGGATTTAATTTAATTTGCCTATTCCAGAGGGCAACACTAGGTGTGATGAGTTTAGAAGCTGCGTAGAGGATTATCTTAGCTCAATTTATGGAAAAATTCTGAACAATTAGAAAGTGTTCAAGAAGTAGCGGATTTTCTTCCCTTTCTTTTCCTTCATTACTTGTTGGGAATACTATAGAGGGGATTCTTGGCTAGCAATGGGCTGGACCAGATAGATTCTGAGGTTCATTTAAATTCTTTAATCCTGTGATTCTGTAACATATGAAAGTCTGGAGAGACTATACATAACTAAGTACAAAAATCTGTGAAAAAGACTTTAAGTGCTACAGTAGTTCAAAGAGAGAGGAGAATTAATGAGGGCCAGAGTGATCAAAGATGACTTAAATCAGAAAGTGGGCTTCAAGCTAGGCCTTGAAGGAGCAGTAGAGTTTGATAATATAGGGTGAGTTCTGGGGACAAATGGGACAGGGAGCACAGGGCATAATTATGAAAGGTCTTGAAAGTCAGGCAGAGAAGCCTGGACTTCAGAGTACGTCCTGGGAAACTACTATAAATTCTCAAACAATGTGATAAAAACAGTATTTGAGGACAATTAGCCTGGCAAGGATACGGTAGAGGTGGGGAAGGAGACTAGATTTAGGGTAACCAGTTAGGAAGCATGTAATGTCAGTGTGAGGTGATAAGGGCATGGAGATAGAACATGAGTTAAGGGATGGAATGGAAGTGAGGGCAGAGGGTTGAAAGTTACTTATAAGGAGATTTATAGAATTTGTATTGTAGTATATTGGAGAGGGAAGAATCAAAGATAACTTTAAGGTTTTTGGCTAGGAAGACTGAAAGAATGGTGATACAAACAGGAGAGTTATTTAGTATGATAAAAGAAATTACCTTTGTATAAAGCCTACTACTGAACATATAACTTCACTGTTTTTCTAATCTTCTGAAGTCTTATTTTCTGACTCACCAAGGCATGGAGGTAACCCTAGGTTCTTGAAAACCATGCCATCTGATTGCAAGCTATCACACTTTACCAAAATGGAAAAGTTTCAAATAAAAGTTCAGTGATTACCCATCTATCTTTTGTCTGAGGAGAGATCTAGGTAAGGTCACTCCAGTTCATCCTCCATTCAGCTAGAGGTTTGCCACAGTGTGGTAAATTTTTCAGTCACAGAAACTCTCTAAGGCTCTCTATGAAGTCACAGATAGGTAGCAATTTGAATTGAAGATGAATACCCATATTAATAAAATCACTGATTTTCATAATGTTGAAGCATTTTCCTAATGAGAAAATTATCCTTCTAAAGAACTATCTATAACAACATACTCCATATTTATCTAATATTCATAATGGTCTAAATTTATATTAATAATCTTAAATTGTCCTACCTGATAAGTACTTCTACAAAAGACCATGTTCCTTTCATACAATTTGGACACTGAAAAAATTTTAGATAATAACTCAACATGGCAGGAGACTTCCAAGGGGGATGAAGATGCAGAAGAACTGACAAAACACGGAAGTACCGATCAATCAAGGTCTTTATATTACCCTGTTATAAAATGAAAGGAAACAGTCGATTACTAATGGCTTTTTTGGCATGCATTATTTCACCCTCTATTGTGTCCCTCCCCCTAGTCACCCGTCTTACAAATGTGCACTCTTAAAGAACAGGTATATCATATTTCTTTCTTTCTTATTGGTTTGAGGAGGGGTGTGGAAAATGAGAGAGAATTTAGAACTGAAAGTAAAAATTAAAAATAAAAAAGTAGTAGTATAAGCTGTACATCGCAAACAATACAGTAATTTCGTTGGTACATGGTCTAAAGCAGAGGTGTCAAACTCATTAGCAAAAGTCCTCTGAACTAGATGGAAATATAATTGAGAAATGGTTAACAAAATAAATAAAAATACAATAAAACAAAGATAATGCTAATTTGTGATTTTGCAAGTCAACAAGTGGCCCTATTTGAGTCTCCTGCTACTAGTCTAAAGTAACCACAGGGTGGGATCATGGACACTTGTTAATTTCCCTATGTGTAGTTCTAAGTGATCCAAATTATTTGAGAGAATGTTATTTTCTCTATTAATACAACAGAAACTGATTTTCTGAATTTACCTGAAAGGAGTACCTAGAGTAGCCCACTTAATTAAATTCCAAGCTCTGGCAGAATTTCAGTTAGAAAATTTTTTTTGTTTTCTCCAGAAGGTGACATTCCCAAAAAAAGAGAACAGTTTTCAAAAATATGCTTGTCACCTTATGTGATTTCATGAAAAGTTTGTTGATAATGAATAAGTCATAGGTCCAGATCCCTCACCAAAATACAACCCAACATCCATTTTAAAAGTTTGTTTTTTCCCTTTACACCCTGAAACAAGAGGAACATGATCTACGTGCTAGAATGGTAGTTTACTGAATAGAACTGCATTTGTATGGGTTGAGGAGTTTCTATCTTACACTTACTAAGGCTTAATTATAGAAGGGGTGAAAAAGAAATGAACTTTGTGTAAGGAAAAAGATAGCATATAGAAACCAGACTTCAGTTTAGGATTCATAAAATAATACTGAAAAAAGATGATCACCCATTAATAGGTACAGGAACACAGTTCGTCACATACAAGCATCTGCTTTCTCACCTGTAGCATATTCCTCAGAAGAGCATGAAGGAGACGGACTGGAGGGATGTAGTGTGACTGTAGGAAAACTAGTTCCTCAAGTGCTTCTGTAAAGAACTGCCCTTCAATGAGAATTTCAATTATGTTACACACATTTCTGGGAAGTTCAGTGTTTTTAACCTGAGAAATAAAAGAAAGAATGATTAAATAAGAAGAATGAGGAAACAAAAGACGTATAGGATAGCTGGCAAAGCTAGGTTAAAACACTATCCAAAGTCACCTATGCTGAAAGTCTGTGTGTCTGCTGATACGAAAAGTCACAGAGGCGGTCACATACACACAAACACACGAACACATACACATGGAAAACAGTTGCATCCTGAGGTGATAATAATCCATTCATTCAATATCAACTGTACAAAGAATAAAAAAAATAAGATATAAAAATTCATCTTATCAATAATAAATTAATTTTAACACAAATTCTCCCTTTGTAGAGGAAGAAACATAAATGATGATTGTGACAAGAGTTCTTTTGACTCTAAGTTCTGTCATTAATGGTTTCAGTTTGTCCAGTGGCGACAATGAAGGACCACTGCAAAATGCTGTAGCTCTAGGCAAACAGATAAAGAAAAATTGGGTCTGCTCAAGTGCAGTAACACTGAATTTTTGTGGCACACTGCATAATGTCCATTGTTTCTAGCGACTGATATGTAGATTATGCATTATACAGTTATTTCCTAAATAAATATCAATGTAAAGTATGCCTGAGGGAAAGTTTTGCTTAGTCCTCAATACTTAGCCATACTTAAGTTGCAAAAACAAATCTTTCTTTTTGTTTACTTATTTTGGGGGGAATAATGAGGAGGGACTTGCTCAAGCACCAACCATCACATTATAACCCTTAAAATTCTGCATTTATAGAGTTTTAGAAAAATACTAACAGTTCAACAACAATTTAGCTTTTTCCCAGTCTACTTGCTGACAAAAGTACAAGTTCCCTGTGACAAATGGTAGAGGAGAACAATTCCTTCCCTCCTCCTCAAAAAACTACTGACAATAATGATGATAATAATTAGAAATAGCTACCATTTGTACAATGCCTACTATGCACCAGGAACTTTGCTGAATACTTTAAAAACACAATCTCATGTGATACTCATAACAACCCCGGGAGATAAACCTGGGAGCTATTATTCTCCCCAGATATTTTATTGATGCAGAAATTGAGGCAAACAAAAGCGACTAGCGCAGGCAGGGTCATACAGCTAGTAAGTATCTGAGACTGAATTTGAATACAGGTCTTCCTGATTCTAGGTCCAGAACTCCACATATGCACTGAGATGCCTAAAAAAAACCCCAAAAAGCTATCTAGAATTAAAAACAAACTCAAATGTTCAGTATAGCAATGATCATAACAATTAAAAATAACACTACTATATCTTTATAGGGCACTTTGCTGTTTACACAGTGTTTTCACACACAACCCTTCGAGGTCAGAACAGAAGATCAGAGTCGGTCAGCAGACCTATGATTTCATCAGTGTATGAATGCCCTCCATCAATGGAGAGCACATCCATTTATTTCTTAGTTTTAGGAACTTGTCTAAAGCCCAGATAAGTTAAGTGATTTGCTTGTGGTCACATAACTAAAAATTGTGAGAGACAAAGAGAGCTCTTTCTCACTCTATGTTCTGAATTCCTGTATGGCCTCTCACACAGAGTCAGGGTCAGAGACGTTACACAACTTGCTCAAGATCACACAGATAGGAAGTGGTGGAACGGACTCAAAATCAAACACTCTTTCCACAATATCCTAATGACTCTTGGCCTATCAGCTTTGTTTCAATACTGATGACTTCATAATACATAAACTTGGCACATCACAACCTGCCTGGGCCTTAACTTCCTCATTTGTAAAATAAGGAGATCAGGCTGGATGATCTCTAGGGTCTCTTTCCAGCACTAAAACTCTTTGATATCAGCAGCAACTCACACCCCTGGATGAAATATTTGACTTATGTCACTGATGCACTCATATGATCTTTTTTTTCCTTTAAAAATATGGACTAAATGTCATCTAGATATCACCCAGTGTGTACACCTACTTTGTAGAAGGGGGCAGTTACTGTGAGATCATCAACATACCAGAATTATGAGAATACAATATAAGACAGCCTAATAAAAAATAACAAATCTAAATCTAAAGCACCATAGAATATGACTGAGCATAGTCATCTCAACTATCATAACCATAGCAATAGTATCACAAACCTAAGGCAGGATGGTGGAAAATAAGCAATGTTCCACTTAGAGTGAGAAAATACCTGGGCCTGAATCCCATCTTCTACTACTTGTATGGCCAAGGATACATATGATTTCAGTTTCTTGCTCAGAAATATGGGGATAATAATACTTATAGTGTTTACCTGATGGGGTAGTTGTGAGGATTAAATGAGATAATGTACAAAAATTAATCTTCAATATCAATATCAATTATTAATATTAAATATTAATAGCCTCTTTATTTTTCTTTGTTTCACAGATGGACTGCATCCCTGGAGGAAATATGCACATTGATGAGACCATAGGTCCACTGAAATGCTGCCATATTAATGTTACTGTTTTATTATTTTGTTAGTACTGGAGCAGTCATTGTATTAACAGGTATTTTAAGCATATCATATTTAAATACACTACCAAAAGCTTTGATGGAACGTTTTTCTTTTTAAGGTTTCAGGCCAAAGAAAATGTATTTAAAATTTGACAGTCACCTCTGTTGTCAAAGAAAATATATTTCAGTTAAAAGAGGGATATGTAAGAGTGAGAAGAAAAAAAAAAAACAACCCAATGGACTTACCTCTATACTATACCCTGTACTTTTAGTTAATTCGATACAATTGTATTTCATAGCCTATAAAACATTAATACAACAAACAAAACAGAGTAATTAAAAATCTATATGGCAAACTGTTTGAAATAAATAAATATTAGTTTAAAGGGAGATAATATACATTTGAATGAAAATCCTAATCTGATGTATCAATTCTGAAATGCTGGGGGATGTAAGAAGAAAAGTGAGCATCCTGTCATAACTACAGTAATAGTATTAAAAAATAGCACTGTGGCTTGAAAAACTGCATATATTTCCCCAGAGTTATAAAAATACATCACCTTCATTTTCTTACATCAGTGACAGTCAACACTCAATCATTTGTATGATTTTATGACCTCCCACTTCCCCCCTTAGAGTTAATTAAAATTATACAAATTGGACATACGTTGGCCTGTAACAAAACCAAGGTTTCAAATAATTATTTTAGCTTCTCAAATTACATTTAGCTTTGAAGATCTTTGATGCTGAAGCAGCCATCAAGATTCTAGATTGAAACTTTCTTGAAGTTAAAGTCACATTCAAATTCAAGGTCTAAAGTTACCTAGGATCTTCATTTTTTAATGCTATATTGTTGCTGTTTATCCTTCCTTCTCGAAGAGAACCATGACATTAGGATGGTGACGTTATTTATCTCTAATTCCATTATTATCCTCATTTTATAGGTGAGGAATTGAGTCTGAGAAAAGTAAAGTGACTGAGATGGGTCAGTAAACGTCTGGGGGAAGATCCCTAATTCCTAATTTCTTCCTCACTCCAAGTCCACTCTGTCCACTAAGCCATCTCCTGCCTGACTCAAGTGCACTGCATTGTGGGCTGAAGTTCTAAGATAACACTAATATGAGAAATGCAGCATAGCATTCTTTCTCTTTTTTCTTCCACTGTAACCTTTTATAAAGTTTAGACAACAAGGTCTACAGTATTGAGGTTATAATAAAGGTTAATTAATATATAGAACTATGCAAATGTTCAAAGTCATTTGAGTTACTTCCTTTCAATTTTTATGAAGTTGTCTTGGGAAATTTAACTAGTAACCTCTCCAGAATTTCAAAAATTGTACTTATGCATAGTATGACAACATTTAGCCCGTCACAAAGAGTAGTTAAACTTCATAAATCTCCAAGGCAACGAAGCTGAATTTTATAAAGGACACCACTACTGAGTGAAGAATAGATTGGGGCTGACATAAGCTATGATATACAGAATTTAAATCAGATACAAGGAAGTTTGTCTTAAGAACAGGGGCTGTTAAAACCCTAAAATGAGTAATGGAGTATTCATATGGAGGGACCTAAACGAACTTTTGTAAAAATGACGACCTGTGTCAGATGATGGGAGAATGGTCCCACCTGAAGGAAGAGGATGAGATAAGTGTTGGCAACACTAAGGCTAAGGCTGAGGCTGGCACAAATGGAACAGAACGCTATTTGGGAATCATTACTTAAATGACAGCTTCAAGATCATCGCAATGCTAAGCTCTCAGGACTTCCAAAGCAGGCGGCTGACAGTTTTCTCCTACCCACTTCCATTTCCATTACGTCTGGAGGAGAATATCCAGGAATGCTTTAATATGGGGCAATGTTTTATCTCAGCAACAATTACAGCAAGTAAACATGCCTGATTTCTTTTCTATGCTCTTTAGATCAACCAATAAGATCAAAAAAGGTTACTCAAGCTCCTTAAGAATCCTAAGAAAGGTAATTTATTACAATTATTTAGAGGAAAAAAAATGCATTTCTTTGAAAGAACTCTCCTGACTATGAAAGAACAATTTTGTACTTTGACTAAGGAAAACCAACAAGTACAACAATTAAGCATTAATTAATGCTTAAAACTGCACCAAGACTTTTGGGATACCCTGTATAACTTAAAGGGTGATAAAGAAATTTTGCAGTGGCACAAGAACACATTTTAACAGGAAAATAAGATACTGCAATATTCACAGTCACATAAAAATTCTTACAATAAATTACTCAGTTACCATTATGTGGTATAACTTTGCTTCCAAGGGCCACATTTTACCAAGCAGACATTTAATTGTAAATTCCAGTTCAAACTAGATGCGAACCTCTCTGAACAAGTACTAGTTGGATTTTAACACCCATCAATCAAATATGTACACTCCTGCCTAAATGGTAGGTTTGTACATATACGTGCATGTATGTATGCATGTATTCTATTTTGCAGATAAAATCTAGGCACCACAAATAAAATTCATAAAACATTGGAAACATCACGGTATTTCCAAGATTCATAATTTTGTTGTTGTGGGTACTTCTACCATGAAAACAGAGCATAGTCACTCTGGGACTTGGAAGATGGACTTTGTGAATACTAGTGGCCAAAAAAAATATAGCCAATCTGGTGAGGAGACTGACTAAACTTAGCTGGTATGTTCCTTAAAGGAAGAGCATTATAAGTCTATTTCAGAACTTTAATTAGAATTTCTCAGCTTAGGAGGATGTGCTGGAGCGGGTGCTTTATGAGGCAGAGACCTCAATGTTATCTTCATGCCACACAATAAAGCATGGGAGTAAGACTTTAGAGTCCCAAGATGCATTAAAAATCTGGAGTCAAATATATGTTTTGGAACTACTTAGAGAAATCTGTTTCTTATCTTATGTTTAAAAATCAAGGTGTTATGGGACAGGGGATGGAGCTGGCCCTAGAGTCACTGGCTGTGCAACCACAGAGCATTCACAAAACCTCTCTAGAGCTCATAGGACAGAACAGGTGTCAACATGCTTTGGTTAAGGGAGCTTTCTCACCAAGAGCTCCCTATTTCAGTAAAATATAAGGTTTGATCAAATCAAACAAAACAAGAAAACAGAGGCAGTATGGTGCAATGGATGGGAGGCTGGCCTTGGGGTTGAGAACTGGACTCAAAGCCTGCCTCTAAAATATACTTCTTTGCAACCATGGTGATGTCTACTAACCTCTCAGGGCACCAGACCACACTCTAATGCAGTAAGTTATACATAAGTTCATGATCTAATGGAGGGAGTTTCCATACCAGGAATTGCCCAGAAAAATAAAATAGATCTGAACAAAACAAAACAAAAAAAACCCCAACACAAATAAACCACCTCTTCTTGATGTTTGATTTGATTCAAGTCAATATTCCCCAAATACAGAATTGACAGCTGATTTATCAATGGCATCACTGGGACACTGTACACAAAATACCCCCAATACCTTATTAAACTTGGGGTTCAAAAGACCATGCCAGCTAGAAAAGTTTTAAGCATGGCTACTCAAGTACAGTGTCTCTATCATGCAGTAAGCTATCTACTTAAGTGTGTTCATTCTCAAAATTAGTTGGCTACAAATATTATCTTATTTGAGCTTCACAACGATGCTGAGAGGTAGGTTATCCCCATTTTACAGCTGACAAAACTGAGGCAGACAGAGGTTAAATGACTTGCCCTGGATCACACAACTAGTAAGCATATGAAGCTGGATCTGAACTCGTGTTCCTGACTTCAGGTCTGGTGCTCCGTCTCTAGCATTGCCTACTTGCCAAAGGTGTTTAGCTACATTAACCTCTAAGGCCATGAAGGGACACTGGAGTAAGGTAGGAATTTGTGTTGGTCATGGAAGTGCCTCAAACAGTATTATCACAAATTCCTGAAGTATTACATGTTACACATTCAGCAAATTTGCATAGATACTGTACGTATCACTACAAAGAAGTTATTTAAAAAGGAGAAACTTTTATGAGTCCATATTCACTAAAATGTAACAAACCTTAGAAGATCAAAGTCATATTTTGGTCACATTAGGGCAGAAACAGAAAATGTCTAATTTTGGGGAATTGTGAGAACTTTCCTCACTTGTTCCTTACCTCAGCTCTACATAGGTGTTTTCTTAATGCCTTTTTCAGGTCAGCAAGTTCACAGTCAGTCCTGGAATTGGTGGCTTTTTGTTCTTCTTTAGAATGTTCACTTAAAAGAGAACTCCTTTGAACCTCTCCATCATCCTGAAATTCTTTCTACATGTATACAAAAGTATTTTATTTCAGTCAATGAGAAAGATTATCTTAGCATAAATTATGGGCTATGTCTTTTATTCTCTTTATATGTCTCTTCATAGAGGGAACGTGATCCTGAGTTCTTGGAAGCAATGTCAGCAGACCCAAGTTCTGGCAGGCTTTCCCAGGCTGAAAAGGCTCTGGGTCTGGTGATAAATAGCAGCTTGAGTCTGTGTGACAAGGACAAGCCAGGTGAAATACGGAAAGCCTAGATACTGACATGGGACAAACTGGTATTGGTATGGTAGGTAACCTAGACATTGACACATAAGATAAAATTATTTCAACATGGGTCTTTCTGCAAACACTTCTTATGAGTTCCATAATGTGAGATGATCAAAAACCCCAGGAAATTATGTTTTGTTTTGTTTTTTTGCATTTGGACACACAATAAAATCAACTCTAGCATTTTCTTCATTTGTTTCATCAAAGAAAACCCACAAGTCATCATTCCATTTAATTTTCAGTTTCCTTTTGTCTTCTGCTTTTGCTGATATCAAGAATACGAAGAGTGTTAAGCCTCAGTTCCTCCAGGAATACATCTGCTGGCTGGTCATGGACGAATATCCCACAATGAGAGCACCTAGAGTCTGAAACCTGTGCCTCCTTACACTGTTGCCTTTTCTGTTACTCTGACACTATCACTGCAGAACTGGGCTGCACAAGAATGAGATTATTTTGTACTTTTCTTCTGGCCAAGATAAAAGAATCTGCCACCATGTGGCCACCCTACTTCATATAATTTAGGTAAGTTAGTACTCAGAAAGCAGACTCAGACAGCTGCTGAGACTCAAAGTTTTTCCTACCTGGTAGAACCTCTTAAAGTATTGCACTCTACTGGCATAGCCTTTGGGAATCTATGATTACTTCCATTCCACCATGAGGCATCAGAGTGGGAATTTGTGGAAGTATTAAAAACAATTATCACCTAATGGATAATGGAGGGTAGGTGCATGTGGCTATGACACCAAAAAAAAAAAAAAATCTACAATAGAAAATAAGGAACTAAAAACGAATGATGATGATTGAAGGATGGTCTTGTATTCCATTCTTGTACTTGGAGCATCAAGAGGAATCAAAACCCTAGTATACTGAGTGGTCCCTGAGGCACACTTGTGGGAAGATATGGATAGGATAAGTCGGGATCTGTATCACTACAAGAAATGTCCACATGATCAAGATCACAGACTTATCTGAGGTTTTGAGTACTCTGTAAGACATCAATATGATACCTAAAGTACTGCTCTCAGTGCAACATAAGATTTACTTAATTGAGTTGTACACATATATTTAATCTAGTTTTTACCAGAGCCTGGTCCTTCACAATAGAAACTCCGTGAAAGTAGTAACTATCAAAATTCTTTATCTAATTCAGTTATATGAACCAGTGGGTATTCAAAGAATAAAAACTTCTGCTTAGGGACTTCAACTATTTAAGGTTATGTAAGGTTATAGTAATTCAGTCAAATTCTCATCTCTAGCCTCTGAACCAATTGATTCCACTTGGTCTCATCTTGGACAAGAAGTAGACCATAAGGTCCATGAGATGATATAATGTACCTTACCTAAATGTTAGATATTCCTTAGCATCTAACATCATTCTTTACAGTCACTAATTAATGGATTAAGGTTGAGATGAACTGAAGTCCTATAGTTGCAAGAATGACTATCTTCCTACTTAGCCTGAACCTGTCTCCCTGTGTTACTGCTCTTTCTTGAGGCTTTATCTGGAGGTCTCACTTTTCTGGATGTAACATTAAAATGTCTGTATGCATGTGTGTGCGTGTGTGCGTGCATGCATGTGTATGTGTGTGTGTGTGTGTGTGTGTGTGTGTGTGTGTGTGTGACTGTGAACAGCAACACTTCATAGTGTTCCTGTATTCTTTGTTTTAAAAAGCTTAAAGACTTCTAACAGTTCTTTTAAGGTTTGGCTTAAAAAAAATCAAACCTATTACATCTTCTATAGTGTAGTGTTGCCTAAGTCTTCAGTGATATAATTTAAAATTTAAATACTTCTTTGATTTGTCCAGAAGAATATCAGAAAAGACACTACTCTGAGGACTATTATAAAAAAGGAAAGTTATTCAAGAAGTCATTTGCTTTTTTTATTATACCTGCAATATATAAGGAAGCTTAGCCAGAAGTAAAGTTTTTTTTTAAAATAAGGCACTTCATAATTGCTTCATTAACTATATCATTTCTGTCTTGCTAGAAGATAGCTCTACTGAATAGAACCTAAATTACACCTTAAACTGGACATCCAGTAGACATCTTAAACTCAACATGTCCAAAACCAAACTCATTTTCTTTCCCCCTAAACTCTCCTTCCTTCCAAATTCCTCTGTTAGTACACTATCATTCTCCTGGCTCTTCAGACCTCAAACCTAGGAGTCATCCTGGATTCTTCATTGTCTCTCACACCCCTTATCTGGGTTGTTGTTGAGAACTATTGATTTTGCCTTTGCAACATCTCTGGAAAACACCCCATTCCCTCCTCTGACACTGCCTTCACCCCAGTGCAGGGCCTCTTCACCTCACACCTGGACTTTTGCAATGGCCTTCTGATGGGTTTGCTTGCCTCAAGCCTCTCCCTGCTCACAACCATCCTCCATTCTGCCACTCAAGTGATCTTCCTAAAGCACAGGTCTGATCACATTACACACCTATCCCCTTAACTCCCCCTCAAGAAACTCTGTATCACCTGCAGAATCAAATACAAAAATCTGTCCTTAGTGTTCAAAACCCTTTATAACCTGGCTCCTTCCTACCTTTCCAGGCTACTTATACTTTACTTCCTGTTCTATACTCTATGATTCAGTTACACCAGCCTCCGTGCTGGTCCATGAACAAAATAGTCCATCTCTTGGTTTTGAGCACCATTCCCAATTGTCTCCCACACCTGGAACACTCTGCCTCTTTATCTCTATCTACTGGCTTCTTTGGCTTCCTTTAAATCTCAGGTAAAATTCTACCATCTACAGGAAGCCTTTCCCAATTCCTCTTAATAATTTCCTGTTTATCCTCTATATAGGCTGTTTGTACGGAAGCAGGGACCATCTTCCGACTTTTTTGGGTACACTCAGTGCTTAGCACATAGTAGGCATTTAATAAATGGACCGGACTGACTAAGGAGACAGTTCAGGATTAGCTTGATAGAAAAGTGATTATCTTTAGCGTCAAGCCCAGAGTTGGTAACAAGAAGCAGGATTCAGAAGCTGGGCAAGTCCTTGTTTCTAAATGATGTCTCTACAACATGGATTCATTATTTGTATGGAGCGCTATGACTTCTTGAATGTCAGGATATAAAAGCAAAAAATAAAAAACAACAACAAGAAAAATAAAACCCAAAACCCAGCAACACCAAATAGAAGTCTTTTCTACATTATTCCCAATTCTGGGTTTGTATACTATTGCTGCCCTCCAGTTACATATAATCAAAAATTGACTGTATTCAAGGTAACAAATATTTCCTAAACACTTAGCTATGTGTAAGGTTCTTTATTGTATATACATGTTCAATGGAAACATCAAGTTGTTCCCCAAAAAAGACCACAGATGAGCGATAGGGGATTCCAATTGTTCACTGCAACCAAAGAAGAAGTCTGAGGCTCTTCCTGCCAACTGTCACACTCTCTCTTCTTCAAGGACCCACCTATTACTCATTTAGCCAACAAGTATTTTCTCTCTGGTGACAGACAATACTGCTGTTAAACTGAATAGAGATGTTGCCACAAACTAATTTTATTACTTTTCCACTTGAAGGGCAGGAAATGAAGAAAAGAAAATCCAAGAGGAAAAATCAGCTGAGTGTCTGGCATCATTATCTAGTATGCTGGCTTTTGTGGGGCAGGATGTACGTTTGCTTTAAATTATTTAAAAATCACTTTTGGAGCATATTTTTAAGGATTCTGATGCAACTGTATTTAATAAGCATTTATTTAACTCCTAATATGTGTCTACCAGTTACTATGTTAAACAGTGAGGTATCGGAGAGACAAAATTATTGCTGCCTCGGGAGTGGAAGAACAACATGGATATAAATGAACAAAGACAAAATGATCCCCGAGGGTAGAGGGGAAGCACAAATAATCAAGGTAAATCAGGAAAGGACTCTGCCTTAGGAAGCAGTATTTGAGTTGCTCCTTAAAGGGACTTCAGGAAGTAGAGGTGACAGTCTGAGCAAAGCCATGGATATGGGAAATGAAACCCCCAGTATGGGAAATAATAAACAGACCAGTTTATCAGGAGTCAACAATGCAATCAAGAAGAGAATTCAGTCTGGAAAGATGGGTAGGAGTTACATTGTGAAGGCCTTAAATGCCAAACAGGGGGAGTTTGTATTTTATCCTAGAAGCAAAAATGAGTCACTGAAACTTGAGTGGGGGAGTGATGTAGTCAGACCTGTGGAGAGGATAAACTGTAAAGGGGAGAGACTGGAGAGGCAAGGAAACCAATGGAAGACTGCTGGAACAGTCTAGGTAAGAGGTGAGACAGGCTGGAATTCGGGTGGCAGCCAAATGAGTGGAAAGAACACCATGGAGGAAATACCGAACAAATGCTATTTGACTGATTTGGAGTAAATAGAAGGAAGAGTTGAAGACATTACCAAGAAGGTAAAGTGAGGGTTACTGGAAATAAAGAAGTTAGTAGGAGGGGTAGATTAGGGAGAAAGTTAATGTGCCCCAACTTAAACATTTGAGCTTTAGGTGCCTGTGAGATAGGTTGAGATGTCACACAAGGAGGGAAATGTGGTCAAGAGAGAAGCTGAGACTAGACAAAAGCAAAAAATGCCGTAGTTTGAAAAGAAAACCAAAATGAAATTTTGAAACTGGGACAGTTGGCAGTTGGCACTGAAATTTGGGCTCAAGGTCAGAAATATCACATTTCACTGTCTCTTCTTTCAGTTCTACAATAAAGTTGCTGTTAAGTACAAAGCAAGAAATGTAAAGTTTTATAGAGTTCAATTAACACATTCTTTTTCTTAAAATAAATACTCATTTTACTCTTAATATATTTTTACTACCTTGAATAAATTTGTACTTTATACAATAAAATCCAAAACACTTAATTATGCTTATTAATTATTTTTCTTACCTCAAAAAAGAGAAAATCTACTAGATACTGCACTGGGTAGTATGGAGCTTCAAAGGCGTACTTGGCTTTTTTTACACTTAAATTTGTATCCGAGGAGATCACATGAGTAATTCCACTTGGTGAATTATTTGGCAGAAAAACCTGGGCCTTTCCAGCATTAAGGACTCTTAAAACAACACACCAAAGAGTACAAAAAAAAAAAAGCATAACATAAGTTTGGTCTGTCATTGATCTGAATACAAAAATAATATAATGTGAATAAGGACAAAATTAAATGTTGACAAAAATGCATAAACCCTGAAAAGAATGCTACGGAAACAAATTGAAGTATTAAATCGAAAAAAACAGAACAAATTTTTTGCAGGTAATTCATTAGTACAATATATTAAATCACACCTAATTATTTTTTCATTTGGTGTTAGTTAACCAAAAGGAACTAATCTGGAACAGAACAGAGTGGACACTTGTAAGAGGAAAGAAAACAAAAGTTGTAAAAGCAGATTCAGTTTTACTGAAGCAAGAATACAAAAAGCTATGACACGGCTTATCCATGAAGATTAAAGAATAAAGTACTGTGGATCACCTGGCCAAATTAATTGGTATGGGAAACAGAGAACTAAAATATCTTCTCATTTATTACTCTAACTTTTAAGAAGTTACAACCTACCTTGTAAGACAGTCTCTTCCTTTACTACCTTCTTTAACCAAGAGGACAACTTTCCATCTGTGGAAGGCCCCTGGAGCACCAGAGCTTGTCAGTTCTTTACGCCATCTTTTAGGTGCAGATTGCATTTGAGGTGAATAATGGGAGTCTTTTTCAATTTTATATCCCCATTCATAAGTTGTTTCATCGAGCCATCTGCCACTTTCGGCACTATTAATTATGTAGTCCTTAGTTAGTACCCACTTTCCTAGAAAGCAAATGAACTGTCAGCCACAAAAGAATTTTGGTAGAGATAAATGGTAATCAACTGAAGATCAAAAATAAAATTAACATCAACCTTTTTCATGCAAATGCAACATTAGAACCTTAAATAACATTTTCACTATTTTCTTGCACTGTTCATTTCTCTAAATATCAACAGCAGGAACACTGTAATATCATTAAACATTTTGTTTAGGCTTTCCTGTGGCAGAGAATTATAATTCTAGATTTTCTCAAATAAAAGTTAAACTGAAGGCTTCAAAAACTAAAACAAAATGTAGTACTCATTAAATATTCCTTACTCAGTATTTTAGTCCAAATTTCCATTCTTCTCGACTGTTAATGAACTTCTTATTTCTTTTATTATTATACTATTAATAATAATTAAGCACATGTATCACATCAGTGGCTGAATTAATATGCAACATTTTTACACTATATTTTAAAAGGAATATATGCTTATGTAAAAAAATTTAAACATTTTATTTATAAGCCATTTTGAACATAAATATTTTCTAATTTCTTCAGCAAAGTTCTCTGAATAAAAGCTGAATTTTATAAATAGAAATATACCTTTTCTGTAATCAAAGGATCATGGACATTCACGGTACAGAAAATCTAAGCCAAACTACTCAGAGAACAAGTATCAACTGCAAAAAAGGGATTGAGAGACAGAGGTGGTATGACTTGATGCCCTTTTGGGAATACATATTAGAAGAAATGTATAAGCTCATGCAGGTAAAAACTTATAAGTGAGCAACTCAGTACTGGGAATTTCATGACATCCCAGTATGAAAAAATGCAACAAATACATTATGAAGAAATTTTAAAAAGTGCTTGATTTCAGTAGAATTTTAACAAAAACATAAGTTATAAATGTCATGAATGTTATTTTTAAAATTATTTATATGTACATTATTTTTTGTTCAAAGACACTTCAGTATTCAAATCTAGGTCAAATAAATTTTTCTCTAAAAATGTCTATACAAGGACACAATGCAACTAACATGTGGAGTTGTGTAAACAATACCAAAGAAACAGCCAGTGGAAAAATTGCAGGGAATAGCTGAAGAAAAGCACGGACATGGTGCTTGCCAAAGGGTACAAAGAGCAGCTTCTGTAGGCCACCAACAACATTTCCCCTTGCCTGTGAAGTGGACCACACCAGGTCATGTTCTCCAGATGGGACAAAAAAGGTTACAAAACTAGACTTAAAGCCTCCACCACTTCTCTAGAGAAAGAGAGACATCTCTGAAAATGATAAACTTCCTGAAACCTGGTCACAATCTATAACTTCTCACCTAAAATCTAGCAAAAAAAAAAAAATCCAAGAAGGAAAGCTATAATACAAATTCCCAGAAAAATAAGAACAAACAAAACTTGCATAACAATAAACAAACCAAAGTGCCGCAATAAAAAAATTCTAAAGCAGAGAAGATTCAATGGACAAATTATTTCAAAAACAACAAATAACACCAGAAAAAAAATATATGAAACGGTGAAGCGCAAGATAGATAGGATAACATTCACAGCAAAGAAGTCAATAAAACATTCACACTCAGTAAATAAAAGCATGGGAAAAGACTACAACAAAAATTTAAATTACAAAGCAACATAGAAGATTGAAAGTGTTTGGAAGCTACAGAAAGCACAAGAGGTGAGTTTAGTTGAATACATACCAATTGACATTGAAAAAGTTTTAAAAAACTGTACGTTCAGATAGAAAACAACCATGATATATGCAGAATAAAGTAACAAATTTAGAAGAGAGATGTTATAAACTTAGAATAACTGAAACAGCACAAATTAGTGTAAAAGAATATAAACAGAACAAAGAGATAATTAGAGATGACTTTGCAGAATACTCATGTCTACAAGTGCAATGATTCCTTCTCCCCACCAAGGGTTAAGCTAGATTTTTCCTGAAAGGCAACAGAGAAGTCCCCAGGCTTGATTGGCTCAGGAGGTTAAGATGTAGCTCCTTTGATGAAGTTTCCTGGTGGCATCTGGTCCTACTGACGTGGGACACCTAAGGAGATAAAAAGCCCTACCCATTTGTAGTTGGAGCTCCTCAGACCCAGCGGATGTCTCAAGACTGTACAAGTCACCATATTCAGCCCTTCTGACTAGGGATGTTTTTACATGAAGTAGATAATCATTTTTGATGGTTAAAGTTCATAATAAACTATTCTTCCTAGAGTATTTTTCTTTAACTTTTAAAAATGTTTAAATAAAGTTACCTGCTGCACAAGCTGCTAAATATTTTTCACTTTTACAAGCACGCTTTGCTATGAGATGTGTGCAATTTCTGTATTGCTAAAAAAAAACAAAAAATAAAATATTATTTAAGGAAATGTCTTTCTTAAGCCTTTACATTAAATCATTAATGATGTGCTACATTTATCTTATTTTTAAAAAGTATTTATTTTGTTACTTCTTACTCATCTCTTTTAAAAGCAAAAATGTAGTTTCTACTTACCTTACTTTTAACGAAAGTGCAATCTAGTTTTAAAAGCAATTTGGTTAGATCTTCTTTCTCTTTGTCTCTAAATCCTGTTATCTGGATTATGTGTTTCTGGGTAGAATATTCCATCTATACATATATACACAGACAAAAACAATACATTGAGAAAATATCAAAAGGCATCACTGGCATCATTACTTTCACTTTTCCTACCTATATTGAAAAGAAAAATTTAGGGAATACAGATTCATCAACAACTATTTCATAATCACTTAGTGCAGGTAAGCTGCTTAAGGGCAGAGATTTTGTATTATATTTTTCTTTATATGCTACATGCTTAGCACATAGATTGAGGTGAATAAATGCTTTTTGATTGTAAAGCTCCAATGCAGGGGCAGCAAAGTGGCTCCATGGGTAGATTGTGAGGCCCTCAGGCAGAAAGATGCATCTTCCTGAGTTCAAACTTGGTCTCAGACATTTATTACCGGTGTAACCCTTGGGCAAGTCACTTGACCCCATTTCCCTCTGTTTCCTCATCTGTAAAAGGAGCTGGAGAAGGAAATGCCAATCATTTCAGCAGCTTTGCCAAGAACTGATTGAACAACAACAGATACTTCAACATCTGCCACAATTCTGGATGGGATTAAAAAGTTGTTCAGTTGTTTCAGCTGAGTCCAACTCTTTGTGACCCCATTTGAGATTTTCTTGGCAAAGATACTGGAGTGGTTTGCCATTTCCTTCTCTGGCTCATTTTACAGGTGAGGAAACTGAGGCAAACAGGGTCACGTGACTTGCCCAAGGGTCACACAGAAGTAAGTGTGTGAGGCCAAATTTGAACTCAGGCCTGGCGCTTTATCCATTGAGACACCTAGCTAAAGACTCTTTACTGAAACTTGACATAAAGTGAAGGAATATTCTTATGCTTTAAATAAAACTTCTGGGAAAGAGATGAACACCTTTAAAATTTCAGTTTCATGAAATACCATGTATCCAGAGTACTTATTTTCTGCTAAAAATTCTTAGGGAAAATATATACATGGTATCACCTATGGACTTCTAAAGGAACTAAAAAAATTTAGTATTACTAGTGTATAAATTTAAATAAATAGCTAACATATGTATAAACATAACAGATAAAGGTGCTATTCCCAACTCCCTGGTCATTTACCTTTGCCAAAACTTTACTTCCTCCTCCTCACATGGTCAGTACATTTATATGGTGCCCATCCTTAAACTGTGCTTGTAGAAAGATGAATACAAACACAGGCAATGTAAAACACTTTTTTCAAGCGACAAATAATAAAAAGGAAGGGCAATGTGTTTGTAATAGTGATAAAAAAGAATTGTGGTTTTTCTGTTTGCTTAATTTTCCACTACTAATAAAATTACTAATAGTATCTATCACCATAGGACTGTATTAGGATTAACTGCCACAGACTATGCAGTAACATTTTTTATTATTATTATTTTATTTGTTTTCAGTGTTCTATGATCACTTCTATATATCCTAGATTTTTCCCCTCCCTCTTCCTCCTTCCCTACCTTCCCACTCTCTCTCTGAGACACCATGTAGTTTTATATAGGTTCTACACATACATTCCTATTAAATACATTTTCACCTTAGTCATGCTGCACAGAAGAGTTAAAATGAATGGGAGAAATCATAAAACAAAAACAAAAGATAATACAAAAATAAATGATCTGTTTCATTATATGATCCAGTTCCATAGTTCTCTCTCTGGATGTGGAAGGCATTTTGCCTTAAAAGATCACTGGGAATTTTTTAAGTCCTTGCATTGCAATGAAGTTTCAAGTCTACCAGAAAAATTCCTCACACACTGTGGTTGTTGCTGTGTGCAAAGTTTTCCTGGTTTTGCTCCTTTCACTCAGCATCAGTTCATATAAGTCTTTCCAGGTCTCTAAAGTTTTCCTGTTCATCACTTCTCATAGCACAATAGTATTCCATTACATTCATGTACCATAATTTATTTAGCCATTCCCCAATTGATGGGCATCCCCTTCATTGCCAGTTTTTGGCCACCACAAAGAGAGTTATTGTAAATATTTTTGTACATGTGGGACCCTTTCCCATTTTTATGATCTCCTGGGGATCCAGTCCTAGAAGCGCTATTGTTGGGTCAAAGTTATGCACATTTTTGTAGCCCTTTAGGCATAGTTCCAAATTGCTCTCCAGAATGGTTGGACCAGCTCACAGTTCCACCAACAATGAATTAGTGTTCCAACTCTCCCACATCTTCTCCAACATTCATCATTTTCCTGTTTTTATCATGTTAGCCAATCTGATAGGTGTGATGTGGGACCTCAGAGTTGTTTTGATTTGCATCTCTCTAATCAATGGTGATTTAGAGCATTTTTTCATATGACTATAGATAGCTTTGATTTCTTCCTCTGAAAACTATGCAGTAACATTTTAAAGACAATAAAATGAGCTTTTGAAACAACATCTGAGCCTAATACACCTACACAATGAAAAATATTCCTTACAAAATGCTAAAGATTTTAACTTTTCTTATGCAAAAAAGTAGTATCGATATCATTTGATTTAGCAAATCCTTCATTTCCAAATATCTATCCACTCCCACTCCTCTCCTAAGAACCCACTTTTCTAGTGAAAAAATGACGAGAAGAGAGGAAATACAATTAATTAGCATATCCACTATTCACATATAGTTATATATTTATACATATATGTCACACGCACACATACATGCACACACATACATCCATATCCAGAGTTCTAAACTTACGCAAAGAAGGGAACGAGAGAGCACTTTCATATTTCTTCTTTGGGGCCAAACTTGGTAAAACAAAACAAAATATGAAAGTAATTGAAGTTTATTATAAGGTACATAGTAAAGAAATGATGCGTAATGCTTGCTACATGCCTAACCATGAACAAGCCACTTAACCTTTTCAGGCCTCAGTTTCCTTATTTGTAATCTGATGCATTTGGACTAAACAACTTGAGATCTCTTTCAGTTTTTCATCAGTTTTTAATTACTAAGTTATACGCTTAACTTTACTACTTTTTATGAGAATAATCTTTGTTCTTAAGGAGGATATCCATGATGACAGCAATAAGAAGTCTTTTGTGATATTCCACAGCAGACCCCATACCATTATCATCACATAATTGACTGAAAGATGAAGAGGTTGTAAGATTTCATTATGCTTGTTTGCTGAACATAAAAAATAATGTGAATAGGCAAAAAACTTTATATTTCTATGTGGGAAGAAGATACTTGCACCACCTAAGAAGAACATTATCATTATTAGGGCAGTTGCAGTTAGAAGGATTCTACAAAGACAGAGGGCAAAGTTATGAATAAATTATATTCAGATAATCTAAAAAAAATTAATGAGAAAGTAAGAGTGATGCCCTGAAAGGAGGAAACGTGAGGAAGAATGGGAAAAATTATCTTACATAAAAGGGGTGCACCTTTATAGTGCAGGGGAAACTGGGCATGGAAGGGAGACAGGCAACACTTATACCTCACTCATATAAACTGGTTCAAAGAGAAAGCACACACATATACACACACACACACACACACACACACACACACACACACACACACACACTCAACTGATTATAGAAATCTATCCTATTCAAGAGGAAACTAAGAGAGGAAGGGCATAAAGAAAGGGAGGGAGAGGGATAAAAGAGAGGGTGATAAAGGAAGGCAGTAGTCAGAAACGAAACAGACTTTAGAGGAGTGATAGGATAAAAAGAGAGTGAGAAAGATAAACAGAAGAAAATAGAATAGAGAGCAATGTAGAGTTAGTAATTATAAGTATGAATGCGAATGGAATGAAGCTGTTCATAAAATGGAAATAGATAGCAGAATGGATCAGAAATAAGAATACAAAAATACGTTGTTTACAATAAACAGAACTGAAATAGAAAGACAAACATACAGAGTTAAAATAAGGGGTTGGAGAAGAATCTGTTATGCTTCTGCTGAAGTTAAAAAAGGCAGGGATGGCAATCATGATCTCAGAGAAAGCAAGAGCAAAAAGAGATCTAATTAAGAGATAAGCAATGCAACCAAGATTAGGAAGGAAGCAGAAAACTGGGAAAGAATTTTTACAACCAGTGTCTCTGATAAAAGGCAAATTTCTAAAATACATAGAGAACCGAGTCAAATTTATAAGATTACAAGTCATTCCTCAATTCATAAATAGTCAAAGGATATGAACTGGCAGTTTTGAGATAAAGAAATTAAAGCTATTTATAATCATATGAAAAAATGCTCTAAATAACTACTGATAAGAGAAATGCAAATCAAAACAACTCTGAGGTACCACAACACACTTATCAGATTGGCTAACAAGACAAAACAGAGAAAACAAAAAATGCTGGATAAGATGCAGGAAAATTGGAACACTGATGGTGGAGGTGTGAACTGATACAACCATTCTGAAGAGCAATTTGGAACTATGGCCAAAGAGCTGTAAAAATGTGCACACCCTTTGACTCAGCAATACACTTCTAGGTCTGCATTCCAAAGAGATCATACAAACGGAAAAAACCCACATGTACAAAAATATTTATAGCAGCTCTTTTTGTGGTGGCAAAGAATTGGAAATGAAGAGATACCCGTTAGTTGGGTAATGGCTGAACAAGTTGTGGTATATAAATGTAACGCAACACTATTGTGCTAAAAGAAATGATGGGTAGGTGGACTTCAGAAAAACCTGGAAAGACTTATATGAACTGATGCTAAGTGAGGTGAGCAGAACCAGGAGAACATTGTACACAATAACAACCACACTGTATGTATGATGACTACCTTTGAAAGACTTGGCTCTTCTCAGCAATGCAAGGATCTAAGGCAATTCCAAAAGACTTATGATGAAAAATGCTATATACATCCAGAAAAGGAACTATGGAGTCTGAATGCATATCGAAACATATTATTCATTCTGTTTTCTTGTTTGCTTCTTCTTTCTCATAGTTTCTCCCATTGGTTGGTTCTAATTCTTCTTTACAACATAACTAATATGAAAAATTTAACATGAATGTACATATAGAACCTATATCAAATTACACACTGTCTTGGGGTAAGAGGAGGGGAGGGATGGGGAGAAAATTTGAAACTCAAAATCTTATGGACGTGAATTTCAAAAACTAAAAATAAATAAATTTAATAAAGAAAAAAGAAATAAGCAAATGCATAGCATCAATTTCTTAATGGAAAACTCAATGAATGCTAGGAGGAAAACAGTATAACTATACTAATGGGGGAACTCAACTTTCCCCTCTCAGAGCTAGATAAATTGAACCATAAAATAAATAAGAAACAAGTTAAGGAGATGAATAGAATCTTAGAAGTTAGGTATGATAAACTTCTAGAGAAAAGTGAATAGGAATAGAAAGCAGTATATCTTTTTCTTCGCTGTTCATGCCACTTTCACAAGAACTGATCATGTATTAGCACCAAAAACTAAATAACCAAATGCAAAATGTCAAATGCATCCTTTTCAGACAATAATGTAATAAAAACTACCTTTAATAAAGGGTTATAGAAACATAGTTTTCAAATTAATTGGAAACTAAAACCTAAAGAATGACTGGGTCAAGAAACAAATCATAGAAACAATCAATAATTTCTATAAAGAGAAATACAATGAGACAACATACCAATATTTTTGGGATGCAACTACAGTCGTACTTACAGAAAAAATGCGTATCTTTAAATGTATACATCAATAAGAGAAAGAGCAAATCAATGAATTAGGCACGCAACCAAAAAAAAAAAAATAGAAAAAGAACAAATTAAACATTTCCAGTTAAACTCCAAAATGAAAATTCTGAAGATCAAAGGAGATATTAATAAAACTGAAAGTTTAAAAAAAATGAACTAATAAATAAAACTAGGAAATGGTTTTATGGACAAACCTCCCCTCCAATAAAACAGATAAATCATTGGCTATTTTGATTAAATAAAAGGAGAAAACTAAATTACCAGGAGCAAAATCAAAAAGGTGAATTAACCATCAATGAAGATGAAATTAAAGCAATTAGTAGGAGTTGTTCTGCCCAATCACGCCAGTAAAACTAATAACCAAAGTAAAATGGATTGATGGATATTCATAAAAATATGAACTGTTCAGATTTTAACAAAAGAGAAAATAGAATATTTAAATAAATCTACCTTAAAAAAAAAGAAGCAATGATCAAGCCATCAATGAGCTACCTAAGAAAAAATCATCAGGATTAGATGGATTTATAAAAAATTCTATATCAAATATTTAAGGAACAATGAATCTCAATAATATATAAACTATCTGAAAAAATAGGTAAAGAAGAGTCCTGTCAAGTTTTTTATGACACAGATCTGGTGCTGAAACCCAAACCAGGGAGAGCAAAAACAGAGAAAGAAAAGTAGACCAACTTCTTTCATGGATATTCATGCAAAAGTTTTAAATAAATACTAGCAAGAAGATTACAGCAATACATCACAAAAATCACAGACTACCCTTAGATGGAATATATACCAGAAATGCAGAGCAGATATTACATATGAGTGTTATCACTAAATCAAATATATGAGTTTCAATTACATAATTATTTTAAAATATAAGGATAATTGACCATATCAATAACAAAACAACAAAAATTATGTGATTAAATCAATAGATGCAGAAAAAACTCTTGATGAAATACAACCACCGTTCCTATTAAAAACATTAGAAAGCAGACGAATAAATGAAGCTTTTCTTAAAATGGTGGGTAGTTTCTATCTCCAACCAAAAGCAAGTATTATCTTTAATGGAAATAAACTTGAAGCCATCCCAATAAGATCAGGTATGAAGCAAGGATGCCCATCATCACCACTTTTATTCAATACTGTGTCAGTAAAGCTCAGCAATGAGACAAGAAAGAGAAAGTGAAGGGATAAAAATAGTCAACGTGGAAACAAAAATATCACTCTTTGCTGATCATGTGATGGTACACTTAAAGAACCCTGGACAATCAACTAAAAATTAAGTTGAAACAATGAACAAATTTCGCAGTTACAAAATATAAAATAATGCCCACGTAAATCATCAACATTTCTATAGACTACCAACAATAAAAGCCTGCAGAAAGAAATAGAGAAATTTCATTTAAAATAACTGCAGACAATATAAAATACTTGCCAAGACAAACCCAGGGATCATGTAAACACAATTACAAAACATTTTTCAAATAAATACAGATTTTTCTTATTTTTTTATTTTCAAATACAGACAGATCCAAACAACTGAAGAAATACTGGTTAAATGGCAGTGGTTGTTTTTCGTGATCAAAGAACACCAAAATGACACCGCTGTGTAGGAGTCAAGGTCCAACTGGGGCACTCAGATCAAAACAAGCTCAGAAGGCTCTACCATGGGTTGGGCATAAGAAGCCCATATGAACATATACAGTGGAGATGTCTCTAAATTTTCACATCTCATTTCTTTTGAGTTACTACAATTCTTCTTTGCTCATAGAGCACAGCGCCTTTCTTAATGTGGGCACACCATGTTGGTAAGTCCTTATGCCAGTGTCTCCCATACCTCACAATTGATTCCCGAAGTGCTTTAGAGAAAACTTGAGATTGTCCTTGTACCACTTCTGACCTCCATGTGAGCACTTGCCTTGTATGACTTTTCCGTAAAGTTCTCTTTTAGGTAAATGTACATCTGCCATTCAAACAACATGGCCAGCCCTTTGGAGTTGCACTCTCTGCAGCAGAGTTTGAATGCTAGGCACTTCAGCTTGTGAAAGGACCTCAGTGTCTAGTACTAAAATGGAAATGATTCAGTTTCCTGGCATGGCGCTGGTAGACTGTCCAGGTTGCACAGGCACACAGCAATGAGGTCAGCACAAGAGCTCTGTAGACCTTCAGTACGGTAGAAATCCTAGTATCTCTTTTCTCCCACACTTTCCTTCAGAGCCTCCTAAACACTGAGCCAGCTCTGGCAATGTGCACGTCAATCTCATCATCTACATGAATATTCCTGGAAAGTGTGCTGCCAAGGTAAGTGAATTTATCCACAGCATTCAAAATTTTTCCATTTGCCATAACTGATAGTTGTACATATGGATGGTGCAATACTGACTGACAGAGAACCTTTGTTTTCTTTGTGTTAATTGTCAGGCCAAAATTAGTGAAAGTAGCAGAGAGCTGATTCTTATTCTTGCATCTCATCCTCAGAGACCACATTAAGTGCACAAATATCTGTGTGCAAAAAGTGACACTCCATCTCTCCCTCCACTTTTAGTATTGGTTTGCTGTCTTTTCAAGTTAATTAATTTACCATCAATGCAGGGGCTGACCTTGATGCCGTTTTGATCCTTGTTGAAGGCATCTGATAACATGACTGAAAACAGCATGGATGACTGGGAAAGCACAAGAGCATCATCTATCATTCAGAACCTGTTCAAGCAGGCCATTATGAAACAAATGATAGACAAAAACAACTAGAAATATTAATTGTTCATGGAGAGGCACAGCCAATATAAGAAAAATGACAACTTGACATAAGTTAATTTACTTATTCAGAGCCATACTAATCAAACTTACAAAAAACTATTTTATAGACCTAGAAAAAAATTAACAAATTTCATTTGGAAGAACAAATGATCAAGAATATCAAGTCAGTCAATGAAAAAAAATGTGAAGGAAGGAGCCCTAGCAGGGCCAGATTTCAAACTATATTACCAAGCAGTAACCATGAAAAAAATCTGAAACGAGTTGAGAATTAGAGTGGTGGGTCAGTGTTATAAACTAGGTACACAATAACATAGAAGTAAATGACCACAGTATTTTAGTGTTTGACAAACCCAAAGATCCAAGTTTTGGGGGTAAAAACTCAATATCTGACAAAAACTAGCAGGAGAACTATAAAGCAGTTTGGCAGAAACTAGATAACAGACTATACCAAGATAAGGTAAAAGTCGATAAATAATTATATACAAACGGTGATACTCTAAGAAATTAGGGGAAGATGGAAAAATGTACCTCACAGATATACATGGGAAGAGTTTGTGATCAAATAAGAGATAGAGAGGCTTATGGGAAGTAAAATGTATAATTTTATTATATGAAATTAAATTTTTTCCCTAAAAACAAAACTAATGCAGCCAAAATTAGAAGGAAAACAGGAAACTGGGGAAAAATTTACAGCAAATTACTCTGATAAAGGCCTCATTTCTCAAATATAAAGGGAACTGAGCTAAATTCATAAAAATATGAGCCATTTCCCAATCGATAAGTTGTCAAAGGTTACGAATAGGCAGTTTTCAGAAATATTAATGCTACAAATAGTCATGTGGAAAAAAATGCTCTAAATCACTACTGATTAGAGAAAAGTAAATGAAAAGAAAAAGGACAAATGCTTGAGGGGACATGGACAACATCAGATACTAATGCACTGTTGTTGGGATTTATGAACTGGTGCAACCATTCTGGAGGACAATTTAGAACTAAGCCTAAAGACCTATATAACAGTGCATGCTCTTCTAACTGCAATACCACTGCTAGCTCTGTATCCTAAAGAGATCAAAGGAAAGGACCTATTTTTATAAAAATATTTATAGCACCTCTTTTTGTGGTGGCAAATAACTGAAACCTGAGAAGATGCCAATTAACTGGGGAACAGCTGAACAAGCTGTGGCTTATGACTGTAATGGTCACTATGGTGCTGTAAGAAATGATGAGTAGAATGATTTCAAAAAAACCTGGGCAGACTTATATGAAATGATATAGAGTGAAGTGAGCAGAAGTAGATAATAAACACAGGAACAGCAATACTGTAATGATGATCAACTGTGGAAGATTTAGCTCCTCTGATCAATGATCCAATGATCCAAGAGAATTCCAAAGGATCCATGATAAAAAATACGATCTACTTCCAGAGACAGAACGGATAAACTCTGAGCACAGATTGAAAATACTTTTTAAACTTTCTTTATTTCTCCTGTTTTATATGTGTTTTCTTTTGCAACAATGGGTAATGTGGAAAGATGTTTTACCTGAGGTCACATGTCAATCTATATCAGATTGCTTGCCTCCTTAAAGAATGGGGGAGTGGGAAGAGGAAAGAGAAGATGTAAAAAAAAAAATTTCTTTTAAATGAACTTTTAAAAATTTATTTTTAAAACTGAATATTTAAAAATTTATTTTAAAAAATGGTATCTTTTGATTTTTTTCTCTGACCAGGCTTAAAGATGGATCATTGAAGAAGGCAGGTAAAGGGGGACTGAATATTTTTGGGAAAATGATTCTCTTTCTTATGTAAAAATTTGAGTAATTATTGTTCTGTCTGATGAATCGCACTCCTACTTTCTGCCACTGCTTTACCTTACTGTGGAATTTTAGCTTTTCTAATACTATAAATAGTATACTATTAGTATTACTATATAGCATAATATGGTACACTATAAATTGGTAATACTATAAATTATAACTTCAAAATGTGCAAGCAATTTTCTTTTTTTAAAAAAATTATTTTGTTTTCAGTGTTCTACAATCACTTCCATATATCTTAGATTTTTTCCTCTCCCTCTTCCTCCTTCCCCCCTTCCTCCCTCTCCTCTCCTTCCCTAAGGCAGCATGCAATCTTTTTTTAAAAAATAGTTTTATTTATTTTTCGATTTCGACCTTCATTTCTGCAAAATTTTGAGTTCCAATTTTTCTCCCCAACTCTCCCCTCCCCCAACTCCATAATGCCTTGCATTCTGATTACCCCTTCCCTCAATGTGCCCTCCCTTCTATCATACCCCACCCTTTCTTTATCCCCATCTTCTCTCTTTTCTTGTAGGGCAAACGGAAGGCATTTTACCTCAAGAGTCCATGGGGAGGGTGGAGCTAAGATGGCAGAGTAGGAAGACACACATACACTAGCTCTTCCCCCACAACCCATAAAATATCTGTAAAGAAAGACTCTCAACAAATTCTAGAGCAGCAGAAGCCACAGAACAATGGAGTGGAGGAGATTTCCAGCTCAGGGTGACCTGAAAGGCCAACGGGAAAGGTCTGTTGTACCATATGTAGAGAGGAGCCCAGCCCAGCCTTGGGGAGGAGGATGCAAGCAGGCCTTGGGGGCAGAATCCCCAGTGGAAGAATCCCCAGTGGCAGTTGCAGTAGCTTGCAGATCCCTCAACCCACAGGTGCCAAAGGTCAGTGAGAGGGTTTTTTTCGGCTGGCCATGAAGAGAGGCCACAGGCAGCTGTGGCAATGGCCTCATCAGGTGGTAGCAGCCCATTGTTGCCACATAAAAAACCTAGGGGCACTGAGCAGCTGTTCCTTACCTCAGTCCTGAGTGGAAGCCCTGACCCCACCTAATGTTCCTGGAAGAATTGAGCAGTTGATCTTTATCTCACACTGAATAGCAGCCCTGTCCCCATTGAAAGCCCCTGGGGGAATTATGCAGATTATCTGAATCTCAGCCCCCAGCTGGTGGAACTGGAGGCCAGGTGGTTGTGGAGAGGAAACTCTACTACTCACAAACTCTGGGCACAAAAGATTCCAGTACCCTGTATTGCGCCACCTTGGAGGAACTGAGATCTTACAGATGCCCAGAGTATACCCTAATCTTGACAAAGCTACCCAAAAGTCAAGTAACTGGTTGGGAAAATGCCCAAAAAAGGGGAAAAAAAATAAGACTATAGAAGGTTACTTTCCTGGTGAACAGATATCTTCTCCCATCCTTTCATATGTGGGAGAACATTGCTTAACATCAGGGTAAGATATAAAAGTCAAGGCTTCTGTATCCCAAACATCCAAAATAAATATTCAGTCGTCTCTCAGGCCATGGATGAGCTCAAAAAGGATTTTGAAAATCAAGTAAGAGGTGGAGAAAAGGTTGGGAAGAGAAACGAGAGAGATGCAAGAAAATCATGAAAAGGGAATCAACAACTTGCTAAAGGAGACCCAAAAGAATGCTGAAGAAAATAACACCTTGAAAAATAGGCTAACTCAATTGGCAAAAGAAATCAAAAAGCCAATGAGGACAAGAATGCTTTAAAAAGCAGAACTAGCCAAATGGAAAAGGAGGTCCAGAAGCTCACTGAAGAAATAGTTCTTTAATAATTAGTATGGAACAGATGGAGGCTAATGACTTTATGAGAAACCAAGAAATCACAAAACAAAAACAAAAAAGAAAGAAAAAATGGAAGATAATGTGAAATATCTTATTGGAAAAACAACTGACCTGGAAAATAGATCCAGGAGAGACAATTTAAAAATGATCCTGAAAGCCAGGATCAAAAAAAGAGCCTAGACATTATCTTTCATGAAATTATCAAGAAAAACTGCCCTGATATTCTAGAACCAGAGAGCAAAATAAGTATTCAAGGAATCCACTGATCACCTCCTGAAAGAGATCCAAAAAGAGAAACTCCTAGGAACATTGTGGCCAAATTCCAGAGTTGCCAGGTCAAGGAGAAAATATTGCAAGTAGCTAGAAAGAAACAATTTGAGTACTGTGGAAATACAATCAGGATAACACAAGATCTAGCAGCTACCCGGCAAAACTGAGTATAATACTTCAGGGGAAAAAATGGTCATTCAATGAAATAGAGGACTTTCAAGCATTCTTGATGAAAAGACCATAGCTGAAAAGAAAATCTGACTTTCAAACACAAGAATCAAGAGAAGCATAAAAAGGTAAACAGGAAAGAGAAATCATGAGGGACTTATTAAAGTTGAATTGTTTACATTGGTACATGGAAAGACAATATTTGTAACTCTTGAAACTTTTTTTAGTATCTGAGTAGTTGGTGGGATTATACACACACACACACACACACACACACACACAGAGAGAGAGAGACAGAGCACAGGGTGAGTTGAATAGGAAGGAATCATATCCAAAAAAATGATATTAAGGAGTGAGAGAGGAATATATTGGGAAGAGAAAGGGAGAAATGGAATGGGGTAAATTATCTCATAAAAGAGGCAAGAAAAAGTCTTTTCAAGGGCAGGAAAAAGGAGGGAGGTAAGAGGGGAAAATGTGAACCTTACTCTCATCACATTTGACTCAAGAAAGGAATAAAATGCACACTCATTTTGGTATGAAAACCTATCTTACAATACAGGAAAGTGGGGGAAAAGGGGATAAGCAAGGTGGGGGGGATGATGGAAGGGAGGGCAATGGGTGGAGGGAGCAATTTGAAGTCAACACTCTTGGGGAAGGACAAGGTCAAAAGAGAGAATAGAAGAAATGGAGAGCAGGATAGGATAGAGGGAAATATAGTTAGTCTTGTATAACATGACTATTATGGAAGTCATTTGCAAAACTACACATATTGCTTGCCTTCCCAATGGGGATGAGTGGAGAGAAGTTGGAACTCAAGGTTTTAGGAACAACTGTTGAATATTGTTCTTGCACACAACTGGGAAACAAGAAATACAGGTAATAGGGTGTAGAAATTTATCTTGCCCTACAGGACAAAAGAGAAGATGGGGATAAGGGAAGGGGGGGATGTTAGAAGGGAGAGTAGACTGGTGAAAGGGGTAATTAGAATGCTCAGCACTTTGGGGTGGGGGGAGGGGAGAGATGGGGAGAAAATTTGGAACTCAAAATTTTGTGGAAATCAATGTTGAAAACTTAAAAAAAAATAGTCCATTGAGAATGTTTTAGGTTCCTTGCATTGCTATGAAGGACTAAGTCTACCAGAAAAATTCCTAACACAGTCTGTTTGCTGCTGTGTACAAAATTCTCCTGGTTCTGCTCCTTTCACTCAGCAGCAGGTCTTGTATGTCTTTTCCAGACCTCTCTGAAGTCTTCCTGTTCATCATTTCTTATAGCACAATAGCATTCCATTACATTCATATATCACAACTTGTTCAGTCATTCCCAAATTGATGGGCATCCCCTTGACTTCCAGTTTTTGACCACCACAAAGAGAGCTGCTATAAATATTTTTGCACATGTGGGACCTTTTCCCATTTATATGATCTCGTTGTGATCCAATCCTAGAAGTACTATTGCTGGGTCAAGGGGTATGCACATTTTTGTAGACAGTTGAGCAATTTCAAATTGTTCTCCAGAATGGTTGTATCAGCTCACAGCTTCACCAGCAATGAATTAGTGTTCCAACTCTCCCACATCTTCTCCAGCATTTATCATCTTCCTGTTTTATCATGTTAGGCAGTCTGATAGGTATGATGTGGTACCTCAGAGTTGCTTTGATTTGCATCTCTAGTCAGTAGTGATTTACGGTATTTTTTCATATGACTACAGATAGCTTTACGTGTGAGAGATTTTCAAAGGTAGGGTGGATTTCCGTTCTTTTCAATTTCTAAGTACAGAGAGGCAGAATTAGAATTATTGTATTAATAAATTTGTCTCTGGTAAACTTGTGCCCAAAATGCATAGTAGAGTATTTTTCTTTCACAGTATTAAACTAATTGGATGAAAAATGATGATTAACCAGATTATAATAAGAAGCTGGACAACCAAATGTGCCCATTTTTGATACTACAAATGATCAATGAGTTTGGTCCAGAAATGAACAAAATAGTAAGATGAAATGTCTTTGGGAAATTAGAAAACCATTTTTAATAACCTCAAGCTTCCCCTACAAATAAAAGCCCATTGTTTTAACACCAATATCCTACAATTAGTGATTTATGGCAACAAGTCAAGGAACACTACAAACTCTAAAGAATTTTAATTTTTAAAGGTTTTCATCAAGAAAATGTGCAATCCAAAACCAAATGTGGCTTGTAACGCATCAGAGAATAAAGGGAAAAATGATGAACAGCCTATCTATTCCATTGGTACTATTTTCTGTTTGCAAAAGAAGACAAAGAAGGTGAACAGACCATTGAGTAGATTCCCTGTGGCAAACCTACAGGAGGACATGGATGTAAAGTGGCACAGGATGGGCAAGAACATATGGACTGCAATATGCATTGCTAGAGGGAGTTCCCACATCAATGAGACCAAAGATTCACCCTAGCACTAGAATGCTGCAGCATATTCCTGCAAAAAAACACTGTTTTACAGATTGTCATTTCTTCTTTCACCCCTGATTAAAACAGTCAAAGTACTGATCTACTCATTAGGAATTCTTTTAAGTGAAAGCATACTTATATTTACAATATATATGCTTTACTTATGGAAATAATTACTATGACTTTGAATGACATAGGACACGTTGAGAAATGTATGAACACCAAAGCTTAATAATAAATATCTACTAATATCAATAACTGGAGAAAAATAAATTTAATTATGCTTATTTTATGCTTCTATATCCAAAGTTAATTTTTTTTAATGCAAAGTCATCCCCCTTAAATATGTCCAAAATGATTAAGCCTTATTCATTGGTGTGAAATCCAAATCAATTGATCAATAAACAATTTATTAAAATACTTTCTATCTGCCAATGTTCTGGGCTAGGCCTGATTCAGGCCATTCTATTCCCTTCATAGTTTAATATGGTCTTATAAAAAGAGATTTACTTAGTTATAGTAGAAGAAAGACAAAAGATAGACATTGAAGTCTCCTTAGGCTGACTAGGCTGGGTAAAGTTCCCTGTCTGTCATGATCCAGTAGCCACCCATCAGTGCTTAGGCCTGGAGCAGCTTGTGGCTGCTGTTGTGTTCTCTGGAAATTTGGAAGTGATGTGCACCATCTGAGCCTTAAGGCCTTTGAGCTCACCAAACCTTAAAGCTGGTCTCAGTACCTTAAAGGAAAAACTGGTCTGACTTGCATGGAGGAAACATTTAGGCTACCACAGTCAAGGGACTATGCTGGATGCTATGGATACAAAGAATCAAATAAATTTTGCTCTCAAGGGACTTATGGTATAAGAAGGGAGGCAGTAAGTATAGTATATATTGTATGAATAATATAAAGAGAATAATTAGATACATAGACAAAATACTTCAATAAAAGGTAGTTTGAGAGGGAGAACACTAGCTGTTGGGAGATTAGAAAGAGTTCCATATAGAAGATATAAAATCTTAAAAGAAGAGAGACCCTCTAAGGGAAAAGTGAGGAGTCCAGGACAGGCCCAAGGGGCAGCCAGCACAAAGGGGAGCAGAGGACACAGCATGTCCTGTCCTCAGAGAATAAAGGAGCACAGTGTTTACCAATGCCAACCTCTTGATTCCATGCCTTACTCTCCGTCCCTAATTTTCAAGTTCGCTTCTGCCTACAAACATACTGATATCTGTCACATTTAAACATACACACACACACTCTTCACCTGATCCACTCAAGCTATGGTACTTTATTTCTCCTTGCTTTTCATAGCCAAATTCCTAGGAAAAACTATACATTTCTGCTTCCAACAGGTGCTTTTAGTAAAAGACTGATGAATGACTGCCTGGAAAATACTCCACCCTTTAACTATACTACACAAAATTTAGCATCCCTCCAAGCATGGAGGTGCCACAGCCCTACAAAAACAGTGTCAAGAATGCTAAAATTCGGGGGGGGGGAGCCAAGATGGTGGAGTAAAAGCAAGGACTTCCTAGAACTCTCTCCCCAAACCCAGACAAATACCTGTATAAAATGACTCTAAACAAATTTTGGAGCTGCAGAACCCACAGAATGAAGGACTGAAGTAAATCTCTAGCCCAAGACAGCCTGGAAGGTTGATGAAAAGCATCTGTTGAACCAGACTGGAAGCAGAGTACAGTCCAACGAGGGTCAAGCTAACATGGATGGGACCTAAGCAGGCCTGGGGGGTGGGGGGAGCCGCGGGACTGAATCACTGATACCTGTGGCAGTTTCAGACTTCACAATCCCAAAATGCCAATGACAAATTGGAAGGTCAGTGGAAAAAAACCTGTGGGACCTGTGTGAGAGACTAGAGTGGTCTGGTCCCAGTCCCAGGGCAGCAGATGTGGTGGAGGAGCCTGTGGCAGCCACAGCAACAGCAGTAGCAGGAGAAGCAGCAGCAGTTTCTGGAGCTCTAGGGCCACTGATTGTGGGGGGATCTAGTGACTGACAGCACACCTCCCCACCCCTACTAGAAGCAGAGAACTACTTTGACAAATAGCTCAAAAGTCAAGTAATTGGCTGAGGAAATGAGGAAAACCAGGGGAAAAAAAATTAGCCTATAGAAACTTACTTTGGGGGGCGGAGCCAAGATGGCGGAGTAGAAAGACACACATACGCTAGCACCGAACCCACAGCCCATAAAATATCTGTAAAAAAGAACTCCCAACAAATTCTGGAGCAGCAGAAGCCACAGAACAACGGAGCTGAGGAGATTTCTGTTCCAGAGAGCCCTGAAAACAGACACCAAAGGTCCGTCACGCTGTGGACTTGGAGCCAAGCCCAGCCCTGCCTTGGCTGCGCGGCACCCAGAGGAGCAGATCCGAGCAGGCTTCAGGGACGGAATCTCCAGCGGCCGCACAGGTCCCTCCACCCACGGGCCCCAAAGGTTGGTGAGAGGGTCTTGGCTTGCCGAGAGGGGAGTGGGGTTCCTCCATAACTCAGGCCCCCTCGGGAGGCAGCAGCGGAGGCAGAAGCAGACCTGGGGCTCCCCAAGCAGGCAGGAGCTTGGATCCATTGTTGAAGGTCTCTGCATAAACCCCCTGAGGGAACTGAACCCTTGAGGCTGCCCTGCCCCGACCTGAGCAGCTGAACTTGATCTCACACTGAATAGCAGCCCCGCCCCCTCTGAAGCCCTGAGCCTGGGAAGCAGCATTTGAATCTCAGACCCCAAGCGCTGGCTGGGAGGATCTGGAGGCAAAGTGGGTGTGAAGACAATACTCAGAACTCAAGTCACTGGCTGGGAAAATGCCCAGAAAAGGGAAAAAAAAAATAAGACTACAGAAGGTTACTTTCTTGGTGAACAGGTATTTCCTCCCTTCCTTTCTGATGAGGAAGAACAATGCTTACCATCAGGGAAAGACACAGCAGTCAAAACTCCCACTCAATGGGCTCAGGCCATGGAAGAGCTCAAAAAGGATTTTGAAAATCAAGTTAGAGAGGTGGAGGAAAAACTGGGAAGAGAAATGAGAGACATGCAAGCAAAGCATGAAAAACGAGTAAACACCCTGCTAAAGGAGACTAAAAAAATGCTGAAGAAAATAACACCTTGAAAAATAGGCTAACTCAATTGGCAAAACAGGTTCAAAAAGCCAATGAGGAGAAGAATGCTTTCAAAAGCAGAATTAGCCAAATGGAAAAGGAGATTCAAAAGCTCAATGAAGAAAACAGTTCTTTTAAAATTAGAATGGAACAGATGGAGGCTAATGACTTTGTGAGAAACCAAGAAATCACAACACAAAACCAAAAGAATGAAAAAATGAAGATAATGTGAAATATCTCATGGGAAAAACAACTGACCTGGAAAAGAGATCCAGGAGAGACAATTTAAAAATTATGGGACTACCTGAAAGCCATGATCAAAAAAAGAGCCTAGACATCATCTTTCATGAAATTATCAAGGAAAACTGCCCTGAGATTCTAGAAATAGAGGGTAAAATAAGTATTCAAGGAATCCACAGATCACCTCCTGAAAGAGATCCAAAAAGAGAAACTCCTAGGAACATTGTGGCCAAATTTCAGAGTTCCCAGGTCAAGCAGAAAATATTGCAAGCAGCTAGAAAGAAACAATTCAAGTATTGTGGAAATACAATCAGGATAACACAAGATCTAGCAGCTTCTACATTAAGGGATCGAAGGGCGTGGAAGAGGATATTCCAGAAGTCAAAGGAACTAGGACTAAAACCAAGAATCACCTACCCAGCAAAACTGAGTATAATACTTCAGGGGAAAAATTGGTCTTTCAATGAAATAGAGGACTTTCAAGCATTCTTGATGAAAAGACCACAGCTGAAAAGAAAATCTGACTTTCAAACACAAGAATGAAGAGAAGCATGAAAAGGTAAACAGCAAAGAGAAGTCATAAGAGACTTACAAAAGATGAACTGTTTACATTCCTACATGGAAAGACAATATTTGTAACTCTTGAAACTATTCAGTATCTGGGTGCTGGGTGGGATTACACACACACACATGCACATGCACACGCACACACACATAGAGACAGAGTGCACAGAGTGAACTGAAGAGGATGGGATCATATCTTAAAAAAATGAAATCAAGTAGTGAGAGAGAAATATATTGGGAGGAGAAAGGGATAAATGGAATGGGGCAAATTATCTCTCATAAAAGAGGCAAACAAAAGACTTATTAGTGGAGGGATAAAGAGGGGAGGTGAGAGAAAAACATGAAGTTTACTCTCATCACATTCCACTAAAGAAAAGAATAAAATGCACACTCATTTTGGTATGAAAACCTATCTTACAATACAGGAAAGTGGGGGGATAAGGGGATAAGCAGGGTGGGGGGGATGATGGAAGGAAGGGCATGGGGAGAAGGGAGCAATTTGAGGTCCACACTCATGGGGAGGGACAGGATCAAAAGAGAGAATAGAAGTAATGGGGGACAGGATAGGATGGAGGGAAACATAGTCTTATACAACATGACTATTATGGAAGTCATTTGCAAAACTACACAGATTTGGCCTATATGGAATTGCTTGCCTTCTAAAGGGAAGGGGTGGGGAGGGAGGGAGGTAAAGAAGTTGGAACTCAAAGTTTTAGGAACAACTGTCAAGTACTGTTCTTGCCACTAGGAAATAAGAAATACAGGTAAAGGGGTACAGAAAGTTATTTGGTCCTACAGGACAAAAGAGAAGATGGAGACAAGGGCAGAGAGGGATGATAGAAGAGAGAGCAGATTGGTGATAGGGGCAATTAGAATGCTCGGTGTTTTGGGGAGGGGGGAGGGGACAAAAGGGGAGAAAATGTGGAACCGAAAATTTTGTGAAAATGAATGTTAAAAGTTAAATAAATAAATAAATAAATGAATAAATAAATAAATAAATAAATAAAAAGAAAAGAAACTTACTTTGGTGACAAGAAGATCAAAACATACAACCAGAAGGAGACAACAAAGTCAAAACTCCTACATCCAGTGACTTCAAAAAAAATATGAATTGGTCTCAGGCCATGGAAGAGCTCAAAAAAGATTTTGAAAATCAAGTAAGAGAGGTGGAGGAAATATTGGGAAGAGAAATGAGAGTGATGCAAGAAAATCATGAAAAATAAGTCAATTGCTTGATAAAGGAGACCCAAAAAAATGTTGAAGAAAATAACACTCTAAAAAATGGACTAATCCAAATGGCAAAAGAGTTCCAACAAGTCAATGAGAAGAGTGCCCTAAAAAGCAGAATTGGCCAGATGGATAAGGAGATCCAAAAACTCACTGAAAAAAATAATTCCTTAAAGATTAGAATAGAGCAGATGGAAGCTAAAGACTTTATGAAAAATGAAGAAATTATAAAACAAAACTAAAGGAATGAAAAAATAGCAGACAATGTGAAATATCTCATTGGAAAAACAACTGACCTGGAAAATAGATCCAGGAGAGACAATTTAAAAATTATGAGACTACCTGAAAGTCATGATCAAAAAAAGAGCCTAGACATCATCTTTCATGAAATTATCAAGGAAAACTGCCCTGACATTCTAGAACCAGAGGGCAAAATCAATACCAAAAGAATCCACTAATCACCTTCTGAAAGAGATCTGAGAAGAAAAACTCCTAAGAATATTGTAGCAAAATTCCAGAGTTCCCAGGTCAAGGAGAAAATTTTGCAAGCAGCCAGAAAGAAACAATTCGATTATTGTGGAAATACAATCAGGATAACACAAGATCTAGCAGCTTCTACATTAAGGGATCACAGGTCTTAGAATATGATATTCGAAAAGTCAAAGAAACTAGGATTCAAACCAAGAATCACCTACCCAGCCAAACTGAGTGTAATACTTCAGGGGAAAAAATGGTTATTCAATGAAATGGAGGACTTTCAAGCATTCTTGATGAAAAGGCCAGAGCTGAATAGAAAATCTGACTTTCAAATACAAGAATCAAGAGAAGCTTGAAAAGGTAAACAGGAAAGAGAAATCATAAGAGACTTAATAAAGTAGAACTGTTTACATTCCTTCATGGAAAGATAATATTTTTAACTCTTGAGACTTTTTTCAGTATTTGGGTAGCTGGAGGGATTATATACATATAGATAGAGGGCAGAGAGTGAGTTGAATAGGAAGTGATGATATCTAAAAAAATAAAATTAAGGGGTGAGAGAGGAATATATTGGGAGGAGAAAGGGAGAAATGGAATGGGGCAAATTATCTCTCATAAAAGAGGCAAGAGAAAGCTTTTTCAATGGAGGGAAAGAGGGGGGAGGTGAGAAGGGAAAAGTGAAGCTTACTTTCATCACATTTGGCTTAAGGAGGGAATAACATGCACCCTCAACTTGGTATGAAAATCTATCTTACACTTCAGGAAAGTAGGGGAGAGAAGGGGAAAAGTGGGTGTGGGGGGTATGCGAGAAGAGAGGGCAAATGGGAGGATGGGTAATTAGAAGTAAACACTTTTGGGGTGGGACAAAGTCAAAAGAGAGAACAGAATAAATAGGGGGTAGGATAGGATAGAGAGAAATACAGTTAGTCTCTTGCAAAATGACTTTTATGGAAGTCTTTTGCATAACTACACATGTATAATTTATATTGAATTGCTTGTCTTCTCAGTGGAGATGGGTGGGGAGGGAGGAAAGGAGAGAAGTTGAAACTAAAAGTTGTTTTTACATGCAACTGGGAAACAAGAAATATAGGTAACGGAATATAGAAATCTATCTTTCCCTACAAGATGGGGATAAGGGAAGGAAGGGGTATGATAGAAGGGAGGGCAAACTGGGGGAAGGGGTAATCAGAATGCATGGTGTCTTGAGGTGGGGGAGGGGAGAAATGGGAAGAAAATTTGGAACTGAAAATCTTGTGGAAATGAATGTTGAAAACTAAAAATTAATTAAAAAAAGAAAATATAGGGGAAGGGGATAAAAGAAGGGAGGTATGATAAAAGGTAAGGAAGATTGGGGAAAAGGGTAATCAGAATGCATGCTCTCTTAGGGTGGGGGAAGAGGAAGATGGGGAGAAAATCTGGTACTTAAAATCTTGTGGAAAGTAGTGCTGAAAACTAAAAATAAATTAATTAAAAAACAAAAAAAGAAAAAGCTTCACTTCTAAAAAAATAAAAAGGCATCATTATCAACAACAACAAAAAAAGAATTCACAATGTGCTAGAGTTGTTCAGAAAAATTAAGGAAGACAAATAGTCATATTAGGGTGAAAAAGAGCATTAAAAAACATTGCACAGGACTGTTTCTCTTAGTGGAGAGGAAAAGGACAACAGGGAGTAAAAAAAATTGCTCAATTCTTATTTCAGTTTCATTTTATTTTCAAAAGAGAACCTTTGGATTGGAAATGATAAATTTAGAATAACTAATGGAAATGTGATATTTAAGATAAGCAAGATGATGGTAAGACTGTACCTAGTAACCCTTAATGAGTTCAAGTTCCATGGCCAATGAACTAAATCATCAATCATTAAAGAGTCTGCACATGTAACTGCTGAGCCACTCAGTGGTATCATGGAGATTAGGGGAAATACTGAAGAACAAAAGAAGGCCGAAGGCTTCAATTTTCACAAATCGCATCCTAAGATAGGACAATTTTGGAGTACAAGAATTTGAATTTATGAGGGATTTCACTTAATATTCCTCTTTTGGCTTGAAAGGCATTTCTCTGCATTTATGAGGATGGATCTTGTGTATAGCTGAATACCACAAAGTAAGAGCCACCTTTCCTTGGGTGACTCCTGTTACATTAAGTTCTGTCCTCAGAATACTCATAGTTTGCTAATGTATAGTAGGGATAATCTGCTGCATCATGCCTCTTACAAACACATGCTAAAATTACTATTTGTATGTTTTCTCACTTGTTCTTATTTTTCCAAAGAATGGCAATTCGATGTGATAGCATCTGTATTGTTTTCAATATTTGTCTATATTGGTCTTTTTATTCTTGGTTTATTGTTGCTTTTCTTTTTGCACTAAAAATTCAATTATATAAACACCGAGTATAAATGAATATTAATTTTGGGGAAAAACATTTGTCTCAATGAAATGAATGGTAATTATTTTTTTACTTATGAGAAATTTCACTGAAAAATATTTTTAAAGTAAGAAGGTAGGAGACTGTAGAATGGAATTTGCAAACTATAGGCCACTGGATTTGTTTTCAATTTCAGGAGAAAAAAATTGAATTATTATGAAAACCTTCCCCTGTTCTTAAAAAAAAAATCCTTCACTAAGCCTTATTGCATCCTCAAACTATTATCTTATATTTTCCTTCCTTTTCTCAAATTTCTGAAAAAGCTGTCTGGATACACTTGTTCCAATTTTTCTCCTTTCACACCTCAGTCCTTTGAAATATGACTTCTCATCTTATCACTCAATGAAAATTGTTCTTTCCAAAGTTACAATGATTTCTTAATTGCCAAATATGAGGCTTTTTCCCTTAGCCTTTGTCCTTCTTAACCTATCTGATGCATTTGAGATTATATTTATTAAATTTATATAACACTTATTTTTCCCTCATTAATAATGCAAGCTCACCACATGTAAGGATTGATTCATTCTTTATATTTGTATCCTCTGAGCCTAGCACTGTGCCTGGCACATAGCAGGTGCTTGATAAAAGCCCTGTTGATCCAATGATAAAAAGCTAAAGGTTAGAGTTAGAAAGTTTTCATATACACAAATATATTTATAGCAGAGTTTTTTATAATAGGCAAGAATGAGATTCAAAGCATATGCTTACAGTTGAGGAATGGCTAGGCAAAATATGGTATATGAATATAATGAAATATTACTGTGTCTTAAGAAAAAGCAAAAGATTGAAAAAATAAAAGAAAATGTAAAATATCTCACTTAGAAAACAAATGACCTCTAAAATCACAGAGAGACGATTTAAGAAATACTGGACTGCCTGAAAACTATAACCAAATAAAAAGAGCAGACATAATATTTCAAGAAATCCTAAAACAAAATTGCCAAGATCCCTTAGAAGTGGAGGGTAAAGTAGAAAGAATCCACCAGTAACCTTCTGAAAAGAAAGTCCCAGGAACAAATATAAAACTTGTGGGTAGAAGAAAGTAAGCAGCTAGAAGGAACGAATTCAAGTGAGTTCAAGTACTGAGGAACCACAGTTGGGCTCAAAAAAATTTAACAGCCATAACTCTAAAGAAACAAACATCATGGAATATGTTGGGCCAAAAGCAAGAGATATAGGCTTATAATCAACAATAATTTAGCCAATTTAACAGCATAATCCCAGAGGAGAAAATGGACTTTTATAGAAAGAGAACACTTCAAAGCATTCCTAATTAAAAGATCAGATGCAAAAAGAAACTGAAATACAAAAACAGGAATCAAGAAAAACACGTAAGAGTAAAATAAAATTGAGTAACAGAAGAGACTTTATATAAACTGCTTAGATTGTAATGGGCAGGAGAGGGGGTGGGATACACCCTTACATCAAGAAAGATATAACTATTCCTTCAGAATTCAAATGTCATCAATGCATCAAAATAGGACAGAGGGACTAGAAGTGATTTTGTTATGTTTTGATTATTTTAAAACAAAAATATCCCAAACCACATGAATATTTCATAAGATTCAGAAACAGTCTTTGACAAAATGCTTTAGAAAACTCTAAAATCCTACAATGCATAGGCACAGTGAAGCTATTATTTAACATAATAAAATTAATACTAAAAGCAAGCATAATATGCAATAGGAATACACTGGAAGCTTTTTCAATAAATACATGACCAAAGCAGGGATGTTCCTCTCTCTATTCTTAATTCACAGAGTTCTAGAAAGTCTAACAATAGCAGTAAGACAAGGGAGTTAAAGATGAGATAAAACAATAGTTTTTGCTGAAGACATAAAATTTTCCTTAGAAAATCTTAGGAAAGCAGTGAGTTACAAACTAAGACAGTAAATAGCTAAGCAAAGTTGTAAGTTATGAAATAGGCTCACAGAAAAAGCATTTTTATAAAATGATAACAAAATTCAAGAGGCAATAACAGAGAAATCCCATTCAAAATAACTACAAAATTCATAAAATATTGGTATCCTCATATATCAAAGTCTATACAATATTTTTATGAATTCAATTTCAACGTGTTCCTTAAAGAAATAAAGAACTTCAAAAGCTGGGGGAATATTTATTGGTCATGGTTGGGTGATATCAATGTACTAAAAATGAAAAGGGCTTACAAAGTTAATTCACAGTTTTAATGCCATACGAATCAAACCATCAAAAGGATATTTTATAAGATTCAATTTATAAAATTATAAAAATGTGTGGAATATTAAGGAAAATAATGAAAAAACGTTGACATGAAGGGGGTATAGAACTTCCAGACTTCAAATTATATTATAAACCAGCAGTCATCAAAACCATTTGGCAGTGGTTTAAAATCAGAGAAGTAGATTAATGAAGCAGAGAAAGTAAGGGAGAATCAGAAACAAAAAAAGGTATGTAACAACCCAGGACTGGATAAACTAAAAAAACATAAGATACTCATGAAAGCATTTCTTATGTGATTAAAAATAGCTGGGAAAATTGGAAAGCAGTCTGGCAGAAATTAGGCTTACATCAACATCTTATGCCACATTTCACAATAAATTCAAAATTGACACCTGACTTCAGTATTAAAGATCATATAAAAAATTCGAAGGAAAATAAAAAATTCTACCCACATATACCTTTCATAGCTATAAGGAAGAAAGATGTTATTAATCTAAAAAGAAGACAGAAGCAATTTAAAAAGATAATTTCAATTGTATGAAACTGAAAAGCTTATGAAAAAACAAAATTAACATATCTAAGATTGGAAGAGAAACAGTCCAATGGGAGAAAAAAATCTTTCTATCATTTTTCAGACAAGGGTTTGGTATCCAAGATGTATAGACAATGTGTGTGTATAAAATTGTATATATAACAATTACCATTATATACGTTTATGTATACGTGTGTGCTAGTAAATGCCTTTTATGAGATAAATAGGGTCCTAACACTCAAACTAGGGACACATGAAGCAGAAAATAAAGAATACTGTTTTAAAAAAAAACAAACCCCAAATCCTAGTAAATAAGGGACCACCATCCTAGCAAGCAGGGCCAGAGAAAGAAAGGCTGCCTCAATTCATTTTATGATGTCATGGATGCAAGACTACCCAGCACTGGAAGGACTGAGCATCAAATCCTGAGTAAAATGTCAATACCTGTGCACCTTACTCTGACTTACTCTGGGTGTTGCAGATTCAGGAAGAAGCTTCATGGAGTCTTTTTTTTCCCTTCATCCATTAGAATGCTAATTCCATGGGAGTAGAAAATTGATTTCATTCTTTGAGTTTAGATCAGGGCCTCTAGCACAGCAGCAATAACTTGATTAGTGTTTGTTGACTGTTTTGCCAGGAGGCCAGTGAAGAGTTAGTTAATGGCCACCTGTGGGGCAGATGAATGGTTACTTCCATCTAGAATCTGTTGATGCTCCATCTTCTATAGGAAATCTTTCCTGATGCCTTTAGCCACCTGTGCCCTCCTCAACCTTTTAAAAATTTTATATTTATTCTGTATGGAACTTGTATATGATATTACCCTGGATAGACAGCAAGTTCTTTCAGGGTGAGGACTGTTTCATTTCTGACTCTAGCACCAGTGCTTATCACATACCAGGTCCTTCAAAGATGCTTGAGTTCTTGGAATGGTTCTCAGAGTCTAGCCCAGGTCACGAGTGCAGGTCCAAAGAATCAGTTATGTGACAAGTCAGACTCCCTCCCCACTTCCCTCTTCAGTCAACTACAATGTTCAAAAATCGCTTCCCCATCAGTTACTAGCCTAAAACTCCAAGAAGCAATGAAAACTGACTGAAATACAGGGACTGGATCTTTCTGGGACAAAGGTAACAGCCTGGTTGTTGATCCCACCATCAACATTCTACAACACCCCGTCTACAACCCTTCTGAGCCCTCTGCCATTTGTAAAGACTAAAATTTGGTTTGGATATTTAAGTTTTGTAGATGGTTTCTCTTTCTCCTCTCTTAGTGTAGATACTGATTGACCACAAAATCACTAATGAGGAAAGGTAATGACAACAAATGTATAAATTAAAATAATCAGAACTTAATTATCTTCATTAAAAAAATCCTAAAAACTATCACAATGATAGTATTAATTTATACATCAATATATTTTTTAAAAATATTCACTATGATAAAATTATAGTTACATCAGGGTTGTAAAAATAGTTCAACATTAGGAAAATTACATAAGCAACCAAAACCACAAGACCATATCTATAGATGCAGAAAAAAAGCTTTTGAGAAAATAATGCATTAACTTATGCTAAATTCAACAAACATCTATTAAGTGACTAAAATGTAGAAGGTATTATGGTAGGCGCTGAAGATGCAGATAAAATTTAAGTATCATCAAGCTTACAATAGTAAAGGCAAGCAAAGTAGGACCTTCTGCTGTATGCCTCAGATTGAATAATGTGTTTAAAGAAGATCTTCCCCACCCATTAATGGGCCTAGGAAGACCAGGTTGAGATGAGCTCTAAATAGTGCACAAATACTCAGAGGGTAAGGTTTTACTTTGGAGCTTACTGACTGGAAGTGTTTGGCCAGGTGAGACTCTAGGAAGCCACTAGGAAGCCCCCCAGTTTTGAAAACTCAGAAGGTCAAACAGCTGTATCGGGGTGCTTCTGTTACATTTTAAGGGAGGGGAGTAATAAAAAATACATACAAGTCAGTAAATGCCAAGAATACACAAATTAATGTCAAGAGAGTGCTAATAATTGAGGTGATCTGAAAGTCCTGGTATGCCTTAGTTATGTTTTAAAGAACATGAGAAATGCATGTATTCCAGATTGGAGGAAAAGGGTGGGTGGGGCATTTTTTCAAGACACTGAGGCTGGAGATAAGATGTGAGGGAAACAGGAGCAGACCAGCTTGCCTAGAACAAGAATAAGTATGAAAGGAAGCTACTATAAAATAAAATTGGAGAGGAAGGAAAAGGAATAGGTTTTATTAAATGCCTATTCTGAGTCAGACACTGTGCATTAGTTTCTCCTTCTGCATCCATCTTTGACCTCTCTCCAGCCTTTGACACTCTCAATTACTCCTAAGCCTTGATATTCTTTTCTTTCTAGGTTTTTGAGACAGGGCTTCCTTTGCTAAATTTTCATTCATGTCATACCTGATAATTGTTAAAGAGTCCCCAAGCCTCTGTTCTGGGCCCTCTTCTCTTCCTCTTCATAGTATTTTACTTGATGATCTCATCAGCTCCCATAGTTTTAATGAACATTTCTACATAGATGACTCTCAGATCTTCTTGTCTGGCCCTAATATCTCTCCTGAAACTAGACTTGCATTTCCAGCTTTCTATTAGACATCTCAAATTGGGTGTCCCAGAGGCGTCAAATTCAACACGATCAAAATTGAACTCACTATCCCTATCCCCACCCAAACCTCCCCTCTTTCTAACTTTCTTATTATTGTTGAGAGTATCACATCCTCCCAAGGCACCTAGCCTAGTGTCATCCTCTGCTCATTCTCCCTTACCACTGACTCACTCCCCTCCATAGCAATCAGTTGTCAGGTCCTTTCATGTCTATCTTCATGTGCCCCTTTCTCTCCTACAACATTGCCACCATCCATATGCCACCACCATAAGCTCACATCACATGATGCCAGGACTACTTCAGTGTTTTGGTTGGCCTCCTTGCCTAAAGTCTCTGTGACAGGCTAGTGGCCCAAGTGGAGCCCTGATGTTATACTTTATTATATTGTAATGGTCCAACAGTGGCGGGGCGGGGGGGGGAGGGAGCCGAGCCAAGATGGCAGAATGAGAGCAACGACTCACTTAAGCTCTTGGACAAACTCCTTGAGATACCTCTGAAAGGAGAATCTGACCACATTTTGAAGGTGAGGAATCCAGTGGGACAGACTGTGGCGGATTCGGAGCCCAGGACAGACTGTAAGGTCCACGGGAAGGATCTGTTCCCCGGGGGTGAGTCCACAGCGCATCCAGCGAAGTGGAGAGGAAGGGCCCCGGGAAACCTGAAAGCAGCAGGCAGAACAGCGGAGTGGCACCCGAGAGTGGGAGACCAGCAGAGCTGAAGGAGTGGCCACCCCTGAGTGCCAGATATCAGCACAGCAGCTCCTGAGACTTTCAGCCCACAGATTAAACATCAGTAAGTCACCTACTTGAACTTCCGGGAGCCAGGATGGCAGAGTGATCAGTAAATGCTCTCTCCTCTCCGCTTGATGACCGTGAAAGAACCATAAAATATTTCCCCAGAAAAATCCTGGATCAGCAGGAACAGCAGAGGGGGAAAATAGTCTCCTAACACCTGAGGCTAGGAAAATAGTTAAGGGGGATTCCTCCTACTGCAGCAGAGGCAAACTGGAAGGACAGAGGACCCAGGGCGGAGAAAACTTACACTAGGACCCAGGCAAGCCTCAGCACCAGGAGAGGAGCCCCAGGAGGGGTGGGAACATGCATTAGCATCTAGGTGTGCCTCAGCACTCCAGGAGAAATAGGAAGACAATAGGGCAGCTGGGATCACCATTCCGTGAGCTTGCCTTTGCCTCAGTTCAGCTGAGGGGATCTCCTATGACCAGACCACTCCTCCCCCACATTTAACAAGCTAACCCCAGGGTTGATTGAGGAAACACAAAACAAAAACCTGCTCTTAGCTTTCTCACAAGTCAGCTCAACACCAAGTTCTGCAGCTTCTAACTGAAAGAACCAGAAGCCACAACACACAATCACCATCATTAATAAAAAAAAGCAAATTAAGCACGAAAAAACCATAGAATCTTTCTGTGGGGATAAGGACCAAAACACAAGTACTGAGACTGTACTTCCATCTGAAACTTCAGAAGGGATTATGAACTGGTCGCATGCACAAATAGCTCTCCTAGAACAACTGAAGAAGGAAATAGAAGAAAAACTGCCCGATGATTTCAAAATTATAAAAAAAGAATTCACCGAGAAGAACATCTCTTTGAAAAGGAAAACTGAACAAATGGAAAAGGAAGTACAAAAATTAACTGGACAAAATAACTCCCTAAAAGGAACAGTTGGTCAAATGGAAAAGGAAACACAAAACCTAACTGGGAAAATTGGACAAATGGAAAAGGAAGTACAAAAATTAACTGGAGAAAATAACTCCTTAAAAGGAAAAGTTGGACAGATGGAAAAGGAGATGCAAAAGTTAACTGAAGAAAACAATTTGATAAAGATTAGAATTGGGCAAGTAGAAACTAATGACTCAATGAGACAGCAAGAATCAGTCAAACAAAATCTAAAGAATGAAAAGATAGAAGAAAATGTAAAATATCTAATTGGAAAAACAACTGACCTGGAAAACAGATCCAGGACAGAAAATTTAAGAATTATTGGCCTGCCAGAAAGCCATGATGAAAAAAAGAGTCTGGAAAATATCTTCCAGGAAATCATCAAGGAAAACTGCCCAGAAGTGGGCAAAATAATAATAAATTAAAAATAATAAAAATAAAAAAATTCAGAGGGCAAAATAGTCATCGAAAGAATCCACCATTCACCTCCCAAAAGGGATCCCAAACTCAAAACCCCAAGAAATATCGTTGCCAAATTCCAGAACTATCAAGTGAAGGAGAAAATACTACAGGCAGCCAGAAAGAAACAATTCAAATATCGAGGAGCTACAGTCAGGATCACACAGGACCTTGTAGCTTCTACATTAAAAGACTGAAGGAATTGGAATCCAATATTCTGTAATAGTCCAACAATATGATAACTCAAACTTATTTTATCAATATCAAGGTTGAGACTCTCACATGGTTACATGAATTCTGTAAAATCATGCAAATGATAATTATCCAAGTCAGGCCTCAAACCTATTCCTTTTGATTCCTTTAATGCCTTTTCCACTAAATCACTTCCAAGTATTGTGTTCATGGATGCTAACTAACCCAGTCCAGTGCTAAAGAGCTTTAACTCTATCTTTCAGAGGACTGAATTCTCTATACTACTATACTAGTGACTGAATCTGTCCTCCATCAAGCTGCCAAAGTGATTTCTTAAAGCTCAGATCTGACCATATCATCCCCTATTCAATAAACTCCAGGGGTTCCCTACTACCTCCAGGATTAAATAAAAAGTCCACTTTTAAAGCCCTTCATAACTCGACCCCTTCCTACCTTTTCAGTGTTCTTACAACTTATTCCCTGCCATGTGCTCTGCACTTCAGTGACACTGGCCTCCTGGAAACTCCTCCATCCTCTGCAATTCTTACACTGTCTCCTGAAAAGGAAAATAAACAGTATTGATTACTTTGATTTATTTTTAGTTTGATTAAAGGACTAAACTCCTTTCTAGAGGAAAAAATTTTTTTTTAGAAAAAAACCTCTTAAGAAGCCAAATAGGCATTTCTCTTTAAAAAATTCTTTCTTGTGTGATTTAGCAGAGAACTTAGAAATAGAATTCTCTATTAGGGACTTGTTCTAAATAAATTTAAATTAAAAAAAAAAGAGAACAGGAAGGAAAACTTTGCTAAATTGCATCTGTCAACACACACACACACACACACACACACACACACACACACAGAGTACATTTTTAAATTGGTGAACCCAATTGGCATAATAGTCAACAGCAATTTTATATTCCTACTAAATTACATTTTCTTATTAATAAGATTATAAAAACAGTACCACAAACAGTAAATAAGAATTAATCTTTAGTTGACTGCAGGGTCCCAGCACCAAACTGTCATAAATTGTATATTTAATAGAGGAGACATGTAAGATCCTGACTTCACAATCTCCTAGAGAAAATTTAGAAGTTCAGGCTTGATTTAATGTCGTGCCAAGCTATGTGTGTCTGTTTTGTGAATAATACAACTAAGCTTAGGAATGGTGGGTTCCTTGCTTCATATATAGAAAGGGACCTTATACAACTGAGAAAATCTTTAAAAGAATGGGAAATCTGTGCTATCTTATCTGTACCATGTGCTAATCCTTGCTGCTTCTAAGCATTTGTTTTGTTCTGTGTTTTTTCCTATGGTCTAATAAATCAGGGGAAAAAGACAGTAAAAAAAAAAAAAAAAAGGAAAACTTTTCAAAAAGTCTTGAGTCTTTAGAAAAGACGAGTGTCTTTTCTCTCTTTCCAATACTGGCCACATTGAAGGCTACAGAGGTGAAATACAGATAAAAACAAATAAATATACAGAGACTAAATTTGTTATTCTACACTGGAAAATTCTAAAATTGTGATTTGAAAGATTTTAAGAAATATTTTGATGAGCCTTTAAGATACCAGCAAACCTTGTAAAGTATAATGAAAAAAAAAATGGAAAGATCAGTTATTCCACACAGGGTACTTTATGATGACTAAATTGATTTTAAAGCTGCAGTTTGAATTTTAAGAACTGTTTTATTAATCATGGAATCTGTTCAGGAAAGATTTAGTGAAACAGATTCAGTAAAATTCAGAGAAGTATTAAAATATGAAAAACTTAGCAAATTGGTACAGGAGAAATTAGAATAAAACTCTTGGGGGTTTAAATAATTCCAGGAAGAAAGGAAGGGAGGGAGGGAAATAAAAAGGAAGACATATGTTAAACTCTAAGCAGTTTCAGTTAGCCAGTCTATACACCTGAAGTTTTTAGAATCATACTGTGAAATTGGTTTTAACCATAGTGCAGAGTAAAGGTATACTTAAAAATTGCCTCTAGTCTGCACCTAAAGCTGAAGAAAAGGAAGGAAGTGCTTATTCCAAAAGAATCAAAGTGAGCAGGATTGTACTTTATTCACCTTTCTGCTGGGTACTGCTTCTAAACAGCCTGAAGGCACCAAGCAAGTGCAGATTGGGACTTCAGCATTGAAGGAGAACCCCAAAGTGCTAAAAGCTTATTTTGAAATCAAGAAACAACTGAAAGTAAGTGAAAGATAATGATACTACTGTAGTTTAAATAAATTGTTTAGGTAAATGAGAAGCAAGTAATACTGATATTGAAATCAATGGAAGAGAAAGTTCAGAATTGTATTGGTGAATCAATAAAATGTAAAACTAAAATAAGTTGGAGTAAGAATTATTAAAGACAGAATTAAATAAGAATATGGCATTATAGGAAAGTATAGGAATAAATTAAGTGTATACACACTTAATAAAGGATGCTCAGACTACAAAAGATCAAATTAAAAGGAGTATATGGGTTATAAATATTAGTATAAAAAACAGGAATTTTGAGAACAGAATCTGAAAATTATTTTAAAATGTTTCTTCTCTTACTGTCAAATATAAATTAAAGCATAAGCACATAGATAATAGTGGCCCTAAAATTTGAAATCTTGGCAATTAATGACACTTGTGAAAGTTGAAATTTTAAAATTCTTACCATTACTAATTACTCAGTTACAGTTCATTTAGGTGAATTCAAAGGTAAATTAATGTGAGGAAGATTTCTGTTAACTGAAAAGCACTGGAAAATTAAATAAGCTGCTAACATATAGTATTGGAAAATATCAAAACTTTGTGAAAGGAAGAGACAATTAGGAGTGAAGAACATTCAGTCAATAGCACCAAAATGGAAGTAGCTTTTACACAACGCTATTCAACTACATATTAAGGAAGCCAGTTTACATGTGGAGGAAACTGTTCAATATTTCATTTAGAATGCATAGTAAGGTAGTCCAAAAAAGTAACTTCCTATTATGAGAAGAATAGCAGAGATCCTTTGAGATACCAATAACGGTGACATTCCTGTGCCATAGTTGGGCCTTGGTCATGAAACGGATGGATGAATACTTTTTCAGTACAAAGGAGTTAACTCTGAGTAGATGGATGACTTCTTTTCCAAGGTCATCAATGAGGAACTAGAAGGAACCTTAAACTTTGCAGTTATGCTCAATAAGTTGTATATTTGACTGTCACTTCATAAAAACTACAATCCTTAAAGAAATTGAAATGAATTGTAAATTTGTATGCTATAAGGAACCAAAAAAAGGTGGTAGTATTGCAATTAATTTCGTGCAATAAAAACTTAAAGTATAAAGGACAACGATTAAAGGGCCAGTACCTGAAGACCTGGAGGGCCACTCTTGCCTCAAGTTTGCAGGTTCCCCATTCCTGGAATTAAGCAAGTAAAAAAAAGAAAGACAAGTGCTGGATAAGGTAACAAGAAAGGTCCAGATTTGAAGGGTTTTATAAAATGAAAAGAAGACAGTTTAAGCAAGTAGGAATGAAAGAAGAATGATTAGAGAGTTTAAGGAAAGCTGGAGCCTGCATCGACATAGTGTGAATTCAAGGCTTGAAAAAAAGGAGATTAAGTTTTGAAAAAGGAAATTTGAAGAATGGTTTTGATCTCACTTTAAAAAAAAGAACTGGGATAATATTGTCAGAAATGCCTTAAGATGCACTAGTAGCGTTGTTAGAAAAATACAAGGAACTGATTTGGCTTTTTGGGTAATTCAAAGTAATAAAGAAGCAATTATGGGGGCTGGGGTATCACCATGAGTTTTTTAATGAGCCAGCTAAAAAGAACAGATCCTTGTGAAAAATGAGATTTAGCCATTGCCACTAGCAATTATAAATTAAAAATTTACTAGCTTGGAAATTTTGAAATAGCAACGTATGAGAATATTTGATGTCTTCTTATGTACAAAGGGAATCGGTAGTAATAACAACAACAACACCACCACCTACTTCCAGGGTTGTTGGAGGAACTAACTGATTTGAAAGTGCTTCAGACGATGAGTGAAGTAGAAACACTGACTACTGTTTCTAGGCTTTGGATGAAATATACATCAAAGATAACAACATGGATGATTTTCTAACAAGGATAAGTTAAGTTTTTATTTAACTGAATATTTTTTGTAAAAATTGATTGATTTTTAGTTCTCAATATTAACTTTTACAAGAGTTTTAGTTCTAAATTTCCCCTTCTCTTCCGTCCTCAAGATGGCATACAATCTGATATAAGCTATACGTGTACAATCATATTAAACACATTTCCACATTGGTCATGTTTCATGTTATTAAAAAAGAATCAGAACAAGAGGGAAAAAACAAGAAAAAAATAAAATAGTATGCTTCAATCTGCATTAGTTTAGTTCAGTTATATCTCATAGTTTGTCCCCTGGCTGTGGAGAGCATTTTCCTTCATGAGTCTTTTGGAATTATGAACTGTATTGCTGAGAAGAGCTAAGTCTATCCAAGCTGATCATCACACAATGCTGTTACTGTGTACAACGTTCTCCTGGTTCTGCTCACTTCACTCAGAATCAGTTCATATAGGTCTTTCCAAGATTCTGAATAGATACTTTTAGACTTCTGGTTTTCCTGCATTGTGGAACTTGGAAGAATATTAGACATATGATTAGAAATGAGAATTCTTTTAATTAGGAAAATATGCTTTTAAAAAACATGGTATTATATCAAATTTTTCTAAGATAATGCAAAATTGTTAGAGGTTACTTCCCTAATTGAGTTATTGAAGTGAATGTGGAAAGTCTTAAAAAAAACTGGTTGTGAAGTATCTTTTGCCTTCAATTCTTGTGATTTAATAAGAGGTGATTTAATTTAATTCTTGTGATTTAATAAAAGGTCTTCAGACCCCTTAGCCAGAATATGTAACTGTGCTTGGGTAAAGTTACTTTGAAGTAGATTAAACCGATGTCATTTGGATAAAGTAAGTTCAGTATCTTATACTGCTAAAATAGAGTAAGGTTGTTCAAAAACTATTCAATATTCAATGGGTTATATTTTCCACCAGGCTAGCTTCCTAAACGGTAAGACTTCAGTCTTATTATTTATAACTGCCCCATAATTTAAGTTAGCAAATGGTTCAAGTAATAACTGAGAAATCAAAAACTAAACATTCTAAAATACTACAGAAAGCAGGCCTCTGAAATTCTTAAAGTAAACTTTAAGAACTAGAAAACAAAAATAAAAGACCCCAGCATGTGGTAAACATGATATAAATGAACTATTACTACCTCTTTAATTGATTTTAATTATTCCTTACTGGATAACTCTATACTGGGTTTTGGTTGTCATTAGATATGATTAATAAAAATGCCAAAGGAGAGAGAATATATGGTTTTCCCTGTAACATAATTTTAAAATGCATTCCACTGAATTATTGTCATTTGACTTGTAATAAGTTTCATGTTTTAAATATTTGATACTGGTTATGCAAAAATTTCTCTTGTAAAAAAACCTATTAGATTATAAGTGTATCTGTTATAGAATGTGATAAATATGTTTGGAAACTGTTAATATTTAATGAGGTATTTTTTGTTTTAAATTTTAAAAAAGTAATAATAATATTAAATGACTTCCTGTTGAGACAAAAGCATGGGTAAATATTCCTAAGAGATGTTTGTCTGGGAGGTTCTTTAGCACCAGTCCTGCTGACAGTGTTGTGAAACTCTGTAGTGCTGGAGTTTAAGAAACTAGGACCTCTTCTACCCAAAGCAGGAAATTTAGGAGTTAATTTTTAAATACTTTTAAATACAGTGAGTTTCATCTGAAATCATTTAGAAAATCATGAAATTATATGTAATAATTAGTATGTAGTAAAATTACATTTTTGAACCAACTGTTCAGTGCGTGTAAACTATTGATCACTGTATTCATGTAAAGCTCCAGAATGTAGTGTCTATGCTGTTAGTCCAATTTATCCAATATTCAACCAGTGTAATTACCTCTCCATCATTTTCCTTCAATTACTCAGTGGGTTAAAGTTTTTCTAGAACTTAGAATGATTTTAATATTGGCAAATTGTATTCTGAAGCACATCTAAAATGGCCAGATGTACTTCCCCTTTTTTTGTACTATCTACAGAGCAGATAAAGCAGGGAGTTTTAAAATCTAAAATGTATTTATTTAGATACACTTTAGGACAGGAGCACACACATACACACACTCCATGAATTTTGCCTCCAACAACTATACTGAATAAATGAAAACTTTATCTGTCAAAGAATATTATATGAACTTGAACCAACAATGTTAATGATTATTCTCATATAAACACAATAATCATATCCTGACATAACATATGATTACCGAAGTTTTACTATATTAGGCAGAATCTTGTGGGACTTTAATTTGATATACTTCTAAGCTTTGATTTCAGGTATAAGCATCTGACTTCTTGTAAGACCATCATATAAGGTTTTATATATATTAGCAGCTCAACTAGAGCAGCATCTGTGAACTCCCACCAGGAGATATCTGTCCCCAGGAATAGTTGCGGGGAGGGGAGAAGGGTGAGGAGCAAGCTTAGGAAAACTAAAGTAAGGATCCTCTTGAATCAATTTCCCATACAAGACATTTTCCCTTCTGGTTAATTCTGAGCCTGGCTGTGTCATCCTATCATCCTGCCTGAAACCAATAAGAACTTTCTTCTCACATAGCAAATTTCATTGATAAAGTGTAAAATATCTCATTTTCTCATTGTAATAAACATAAAAGATAAACCCTATTACTGACTTTTGACTAAATAATAGATGCCAGTATAGTAATGCTGCAGTGAGGAATCATTTTGAATTGTCATTTGAATCATAAATAATATAGACCATAGAGACAATCGATAGAGTATTTAGTTCACAGGAGATCATGCTACAATGTCCTTTCACTATGTTAATATGATAATAACATGCTCATAAGGGGAGAATCAGTGCAACTTAGTGAGAGATGTGACATAATTTTCAAAACTAATAATTTTACATGTAAAAATTACATTGATAATTGTGAAGGTGAAATTATTTTCTTATGTGAAGCATCAATCTGTTAATTTTGGGAGAAAGACTTTTTCTAGTTCAGGCCCTCATGATGTGACCACTGAAATTCTCTGAAGTTTCAGGTGAATTTTGTGCTCTTATTGTGATTATTCTTTTTATAAATCTATTTCATATTGGGTTTATAGTAAGTCTTCCTACATGCTCTTAGAACCAGAGAAGAAAATCTAGAAGGAAGAAGCCCCTTCAGAGACGTCTTAAGAATGTGACTTGTTGCAGAAATGTACTCCTGTTGCTTTCTACAATTACAACGTAGGCTAAAACTCCAGGGTGGTGCAGCAGTGCAGAGGAGACTTGAAATTTTTCATTTATCTCAAGGACTTTCAGTGAACCTGTGGAACTCAACAAAGGACTTTGTTCTTTTCTGCATGTGCCATTACTTCTGTACCAAAGGGAACTGCCCCATGAAAATTGTGCCAGTGTGCCAGCCACAGGTAATAACGACTTAATCTGCAGCCCATTCACTTTTTGAAATTGTTATCACTGCCTTCAATCCTAGCACTATGGCCCATAGCCCTCTCATATGATAACTGGATAATGAATAATATGGTATGTATGTAGACTGCATGATCAGGTTTGACGTGGGCTGTTCATTGGGCCTGATAGATGTTGGGTCTGTTGCCATCTCCACCAAAACACCCCAAATCACAGGTGCCTATTCCTGTCCAGATACTTTTGTGTTTAAATAAATAAATAAATAAACCAACTAAAAATATATATGTGTATATATATATATATATGAAATGGGGCAGATTGCCCAGATTTTACAGTCACACGTAGACCTTACAGAGAAATTGTTAAAACTACAGACCACCTAAAGAAGTCTGATTCTTTCCAATCTCAGTGGATAAGTGCCTTTTTTTTCTTGAGTAGGGTCTAGGTTGAGTAGCAGCATCTTTTAAGGAAGATAGGGGCTAGGGGAAAGTGTAATTAACTACTGACCACAAGTTCTTCTTTCCCAGTATGCTTTCAGGTTACAAATGGCAGTAGAGTAAGGAATTCTGGGATAGGATTAGGAAAAGCTAGGAGGAGCGAACTAGTGAGGTGTCCTGCCTGGTCCAATTAACAAGTTTCTGTCTTTTTTAAAAAAAATTCCTCTCTTTTGTTATGAAAATCAGCTCTGTAAATCACTCCTAGACTCAGATTTTCAGATGACTGGATTTAATATGCAAATTCTAGCCTTGTAAATTAAATCTTAGATGCTAGGTAACTGTCCTCAGGTTCCTTTTATTTCAGATAATTACTTTTAACACCCCTATGCCAGGAATTCCCTTCTCATCTTTGCCTCCAGGCTTAGACTACCCCAAATTTATCCTGTATATAACTTGTTTGTACACAGCTGTGAGTTTCTCGAGAACAAGGACTGGTTTTTTGCCCTTGTGTCTCCAGTGCTTAGAATACAGCAGGTACTTCACAGATGCTCGTTGACTGAAACTGAGCATTAACAGATTCACTAGTTCAAATTTAACAAACAGGTAACAAGAAATCCTTATTGGTGATGATGTCTTTACGTAACTTAGCTACTTAAATTAGACCAACAAGTAGCTGAGCAGGACACAGGTGAAATGTGTATGGAGTCAAGTGGCTACACTGAACGGTTACACTCACCAGGCAAAGAAGGGAAAGGCATACACAAGGTCAGTTAGGAAGACGGAGAGGATAAAAACAGACTACTCATTTTTTTCTTTAAAGCTAGTGGCCACCTAGGTAAAAGAGCACTTTACCAAGTACAAAGCTCGAAAGAAACATGTAGCACTGTTATTACCGTCATCACGAAAATGCTTTATACAGTATTATATAATAGATATGCACTTTTCAAAGAAACATAAACGAGATCAAGGTGACCTTAAAGTTAATTTGTACATTTATATTTGATGATGCACACGATTCTAGTAAGACTGTTTTGATGTAAAATCTCTTTGACTTTCCTTAAGGAAAGGGTGTATCCTAAACAGTGAATGTAATTGATATAAATGCAAGAGAAGACTATTTTATCAAAAAGCCATAGTTAATAATTACACCTGATTTGATATGGAAATCAAATTCAACTCCTAAAAGTGCTATCTTTTAAAAAGTTTTACACTCCCTGTAGTATTTTAAAGTGATGTTGCAAGGTAAAATAAACAACTGGCAAAGGTATAAATTAATATACAATTTAGAGTACAGCATTAGGCCTTATAGCAAATTTCCAAAATCTCAGCTCTCAGGCTCAGTTCTCACCTTACATTCATTCAGGAAGGTAGATGCCTTTGGATTCCTGCCAGTTTTATATCTTGACCCTCTAAAGCAGTTCTTGACAGTCTGATGAAGCCTCTTCAGAATAATATTTTTAAATGCAAAAAGTAAAACACATGGTATTACTAAGGAAACTAATTATATTGAAATAGTTACCAAAATCTTAAAAAAGAAATCGATAGAACCCAGGTTAAAAGTTCTAAAGTTATGATTACCACAAACAACTGACATCTGAGGTTGTTCCAGGTAGTATTCAGGTCCTGAAAACCTACAAAGAGGAATCTCAGTATTTTAGGTAGTTTTCTATAAGCAGAATAACTGAAGGTAACTGTTGGTAGTAGGGTTGGATGGCTACAGAATTCTGAATTTGGAGTCAGAGAACCTGGGTTTAATTTGGGCAAGCCACTTGGCTTGATGTCTATAGAGGCTTCAGTTTCCTCATATGTAAAACAAGGGGATTGGACCAGATGGCCTCTAGGGTCAAATCCATGGTCATATAAATATATGGAACTAGTGTGGCATGAAGCCCGTTGTTTTGGGCACAGGCCCAGATTCTGATGGGCAGGAGGGTGATAAGAAGGGCAACAAAGTAAGTTGGACCAAAGTGGGGAGGGTTCCAAGGCGTGGTGCCTGCTGGGCTGCTGAGATGTGTGTGCGTGCTCATCCTTCATTGCTGAAGAAGACCATGCCATCAGAGCAATGATGACATGACTTGCACTTGACTTTGTTTTGAGTGAGGGAGGGCCGTGCAGGTCACCAGCCTCACTTCTCCTCCAAAGCCATCTGAATCCAGTGACCAGATATTTATCAGGATGACTGGAGAAGACCCAGGATGAGGCAACTGGGGCTAAGTGACTTTCCCAAGGTCACACAGCTAGTGAGTGTCAAGTGTCTGAGGTGAGATTTGAACTCAGGTCCTTCTAACTCCTGCACTGGCGCTCTATCCACTGCACCACCTAACTGCCTTGGGCTGCTGAGATGTAGATGTTGGCAAAGAGGCAACCAGGAATGAAGATAAGGATTAATTCTGATAGAATAAAAGGAGTCTACTTCAATTACTGAAGTAATTTGTGCTGGGGGAGTGCAGAGAAGGAAGACAGACCTTAAGAGCTTGTTAATACTGAGAAAGCCTTGTTGGGGGCTGGCTGGAAGTTCTTCATTCTTATTTCTTTTCCTTCTGATGTTCGCTCTCTCTTTTTTCTACGTATATATTCTCATGTTGCTCTGCTTTCCCTCAGATCTCCTATCTCTTTTTCCTTTCATTCAGCCCCAAACAGTTCTCTTGACTTGCTGACTAGGCTTTTTCTACTATACCACATATTTAATTTGCTGTAGCGAGGACCCAAACCCATTAAGTCATATGTTTTTTGAAATTTCTTATGGGACTTGATTGTTTTTGCTCTTATTAGTAACTGATCCTTGAGAGTTAATATTACTATTATTATTAAAAGGCTCCATACCCCTCCCTTAATAGTTTTTTAAATGAGGTGAGAATTCATCGTAATAGTTTGTCACACTGTTAAATTATACTCAGTAATCATTTTTCAAACGACCTTATTTAAAGTCAACTTGCATGAAATGGGATATATTTGTAAATGGGCCACTATTTAGTTTAACATCCGTCAGCACTACTATTACAGAGCTAAGATCGCCAATGTTTTTAATGTGCCTACTGTTAATTTCAGAAAAACAATACACAGGCATAAAATCCCCAAACGTACAGAAATTCTTAAAGGAAACCACTATTTCACAGAAAATTTGCGTTGACTCAACGTTCAATAAAATTAGCTTAATTTCATAAAATATTGCCAAGTCTGTTTCACAAAGGTGTTCTCCTTTATCATAAAGAGTAAAATAAACATTTTACCTGATATCAAGGAAACAAGTTTGCATCATGGTTGAGTTTTAAAAGTACAGTACAATTGATTTGACAAGTTTTTATCCTTTTGTATTTGACAGAAACCTCGTTAGAATAAAATTCCCTGACTAAAAAGATGTTAAAACTAAGCTGAAAGACACAGAAGATAATTCAAAAACTTAAAAAAATTAGTATTTAGTTTGCTAAAAAGCCCAAATTTTGTTAATGATTGACTTGAATGATTCTGCTTGATGCTTTCTCCACAAAACACAGAGCAAGACCCAGTTTCCTGAAGATCATGGAAAACCCGCCAAAGTACAAGCATTTCTGGATTCAGAAAACAGACCACCTAAGGTTGCTTGCTCTCCCATAATACAAGTATTTATAATAAGTCTGGAATAAGTGCTGAGGAGCTCCTGGGAGTTCCCCCATGTAAGCTATCAGACGTTCGTCCCTGACCAGCCCCCCAAAATATTCACTAGTTTTTTGGGGGGGAGGGGGCGCTGAACGGAGCAAAGGGAGGATGTTTGAACTTAGGGATTAATTTAATTCACGTGGGGAACTTCAGGTGTGAGCATTCCTTTCCCTCTAACGACGCAGACCAGCACCTAGTCGATAATTTCCGTGCCATGGCCCGCCTGCTTCAAGCCCACGGAACCAAGGGCGCCTGGCCCGGCCCCCTGCTGTGCCCTCTCCCCTCCACCCATTAGACTGTAAGCTCCCGGAAAGCAGGGGCGGTCTTTCTTTTCATTACTCGCATTCCCACCAAGAATGCCCCCAACTCTCTAAATCGATGAGGGTTCCTCCCCGATACCCACGAGAGTCAAATGTGTCACTCAGTAAGAACAGGGCGAGCAGACACCCGCGCGGCACGCGCGCGGCCGGACGCCACGGGAGCCTAACTTCTTCTTCCCACCATGTTTAAAAGAGAGCCCTAACGCGGTTTTACAGGAGGCCATGCTCAGGAAGGGGCGCTGACTGCCTCCGAAGCCAACTTCGAACCGACGGGGGCCGGCCCAAAGAGCGCGCCGGGAAACCTCGGGCAGGTAAGAAGCCGGGATGCCCACCGACGAGGCACAAGGGGCGGCCCCCCGGAGGCCGAAGGCGGACACCTCTCCCTCCCGGGTTGGAAATAGGCCGGGCCGCCCTCCAGGACCGGGAGCCGCTGACGCCCGGAGAAAGTCCCGGGGTCCGGGCGGAGGGGGAGGGGCGGCAGCCGGAGCGTCCCATCTCGGGAGCGTGGGGGCGGGGCCAAAGCTCGGTGCTACCAACGCGTGAGGGACGGGGGGGAGGTGAGGCAACGCGGGAACTACCATTCCCGTGAGAGGGGAGGGAATTTCCTTCCACCGTCGCTAAAGAGGGGGTCGCCGAACCTCCAGGGGGCGTAAATACCGCTCGAAGAAAGTAGGCAGAGACTTTTTCAGGAGATGCCCATTACCTTTCCCAGGCTGGCTACCAAAGCTGAACTTCCAGAGAGGCCCGTCGGAAAACTGACACACAAGCGAAGAAGCGGTTCCCAACAGGTCCACTAGTTTTGGAATTCTAGAAGACGAGTTCCCGCCCGCTCCGGCGTGACCCCGGAAGTGGTTGCGGAGACTTCCGGGTGGTTGTCACCGACGCTCCCGCCTAGTCGCTAAGGAGGAGAAAGCGGCTCCTGGACCCGGGGCTGGGGAGGGTCAGGAGGGTAAGTGATCGGCGCTCCCCTGCGCTTTCCCCGGCGGTTTTGTCCTCTCGGGCGAGATTCCTTTGGACGGGCCCGGACTGCAGGGCTAGGGCATGCTCCACCTGGAGATCCGGAGTCCATCAGCGAGCACTAATGAGGCGCCTACGGTGTGCCAGGCACTGTGTTAGGATGCTCATCCCTTCTCTTTTACGTAAGGAGCTTCCCGCTCCCCCGGGACGAGTCGGTGGCTCTGAGAAACCTTGACTCCACTTGTCACCCCCGTGCACCCCCACTCGTGTCCGCCAGTGCCACTAGGACCTCCTCCCCACCCCCATCTCCAGTCCTCAGTATGCTGCCCCCCGGTTTCGCAGACGCGGCGGCCCCCTTGGTCCCCTGGGGTCTCCGCGTCTTCACCCCGCCTGGCCTGGTGGAGCTGCCCTCGCGTACCCAGAGGAGCGCCCCCAGGGGGGCGTCCAGGGGTGCTGGCTGAGCTCGGCATGAGCTCGGGGGCCACCTAAGCAGGAGAATGTTGGGGTCCTCTTCGGATTTAGGGGTTATAACTGGAAAGAATGTTTTCATCTCACTTCAGACTTTACGGAGGAGGTGAGATCTGAGGGAAGTCAATGGATTAGGGCGCTTCCTTCGTTTGGAAATTGAAATCATTTTAAAACTTACATCCAGTCAATCAGTGGACTGTGCTGAGGATTCTTTCTGTAACTCACTTAAAAAAATAAAATAAAAGTAACATTATTCTGGCCATCCTAGCTGCCTGCCTCCCTAAAGGAGGCTGATCCAATTCCTATTATACTAAATCACTGAATAGAATTTCCAGGGATTAAGCCCTTCCTAAATACAGGCATGGTGATGTCTGACATTAGTTTATTTATATGGAGAAGTTCTGAAGATTGGCTTTACGGTGATGCACTTTTCAGCTACTGGGACATTCCAAGAGAGAGTATGATCTTCATGTCTGGAGGGAATACCTATATATAAGGGAAATCGTGGGTCTGTGAAGTATAAGTAAAAGAAAAATGCACAATGTTAAGGTGCTGAGCATAAAGTAGAAGAAAAGCACTGGTTTTGGAGTCAGGGCACCTGAATTTAAATTCCAACTGTGTTATTAACTGTGAGCAAGCTATTTTGTTTCTCTACATTATTTTCCTCATCTATAAAAGGAAGGATTTGAACCTTAGTGATTCCTTTTGGCTCATGGTACTAACCATTAGACAAAAAAGCCCCATTGCCCATTCATCAGCTGTAGCATGGCAAAAAGGGCAACTAACCTAAAAGCCATGAGACCTAGATTCCATTTATTTTGGACATCAGCAAGTCATTTCAACTGCCTATGTTCCAATCTCCTCATATTCAAAATGAGGAAATTAGATGAGCCTCTCTAAGGTCTTCTTCAGATTCTCAAATTATGAAATTTTATTGGTGTGATGATAATCACGTTAGTCTTGAAAACTCTGAAGACATCAGGTTTTTTTGTGGTTATTGTTTCATTTTTATTTATATCTTTTGTTTTTACCCTCTATTAATTTCTGAGTTTGTATCTTGAGAATATATTAAGATGTAATCTGAATACATATCCCTTCTCCTCAACCAAGTATCAAGCATTAGGGACTGGCTCAGAGTTAAGAAGACTTAGATTCAAATCCTGCCCTTGACAATTACTTGCTGTGGGTGACCTTGGGTATTTTGCGTTATGCTTAAATTTAGCTTACTCCAGGGGGTTGAAAATTTTGTTGTTGTTATTATTGTTCATTAAGTCCAAATTCAAACTAATAATTGAACATTAAACATACACACGCACACATACATACATATATAAGTACATAGGTACATACATGTGTATGTATATTTCAAGAATTAAAAGGATATAAAATACAACTTTCTTTCTCTAGTCATCAGATCTGGAATTCAAAGGGAGTGCTGCCTGCAAGCATTTGGAGCTCAGGAAAAGACTTCCGACAACCTTCAAAACCCCTAGACTAAGCCTTGGTACCAGTTGTGTAAACACCTGGCAGAACTGAGTTAAGGGTCTTCAACAGTTTCAGGAGCTGGTCCAAGTGCCTACTGCCCTGGGCAAACCGCTTAACTTATGTGTGCTTTGGGCAGGTGTGTTGCCAGTGGTAGACTCACAGCCAGTCTTAGCCAAATAGGGTTGGAACTCCACTGATTTTGGTGTTTCTCATAAAGTAACCTTTTATGTGATTACTTATTTTTCTAATTCTTGTACTCAAAGGGAACTATTTATTTCATCCATTAACAAGCTTTCATTAAATACCTGCTATGTGCTGGGCACTGATAGGTTACTGACATACAAAGTCCCTGTGCGCAGGAGACTTGGAGATGACATACACAATAAGTAGGATTTTATACAAAGTAATTTTAGCAGGGAGGCAAAAGCAGCTGGGATATCAGGAAAGACCTTCCATAGGAAGTAGAGTGGGAGCTGAGAGTTCTAAAAGTTAGATGTGAGAAGACCAGCGTTCCAGCTGCAGTGATTGTCAGATTTACATGTTGACTCCTCCTTCGCCTGCCAGGACCACTTTCATCTGCTTTCTCCGTCATTCTTTAGAGGGTTTGCAAAGGAGAAAAAAGATCACAGAATTGCTCAATTTCAGAATAGTCCATAGAGTCCAACCCATAGCTGAAAAAAGAGTTCACATTATAACATAACTTTCAAATGGTCAAACAGCTTTTGTTTGAAGAACTTCAGTGAAGGTGATCTGCTATCTCTGAAGGCAGTGCAGTCTTTTTCCTCTAGCTCTCATTGTTGTGGTGCTTTTCTTAATTTCAAGTTGAAATTTGCCTTTTTCTAACTTCTACTCATTGCTTCTGGCTCTATTAATGGGCCACATGAGGACTAATTGAATCCTTCTTCCACATGATGGTCCTTCAGTTAGCATGTCCTTCTTGACTCTTCTTTTGTCACATACCCAAGTTCTTCAATTGACATGTATGAATTTGAGTCCCTTTAAAACCTTCTTCTGGAAACTCCATTGTCATTTTTAAATAGTGGTGCTCAGAAGTAAGGCCAAGGCCTCCCACGGCATGCTGGGCGTAGCCAGTCACCTTGACTTACCTTATGTCACTGGAGAAGAGAGTGACACTGATGACTTTGCACAGCCCTGCCTCTGGTAAATCTGATTCACTAGAAAGTCAAGACATCATGATGTCATTGGACCTCTTTTGAGAATGAAAGACGAACAACAGCCACCAGAAGGAAACACAGTACTCCAGATGTTGTCTGATTGTGGCATAGGGCAATAGGGCCATCAGCTGCTTTTTCCTGGAAACCAAATCTCTCTTAATGAAGCCTAAGGCAGCTTTTACTTTATTTATTTATTTTTTAGCTGCCATAATAACATTTTTATCTTTTACTGTCCAAGAAAACTCTTAAGATATTTTCTAGATGAATTGCTATCTAGCCATGGTTGCCTTCTTCTTGTTGTTACCTTCTTCTGAAGTTGATGCTTTTGAATGCGAGTGTTAAGACTTGTATTTTGTCTCTTCAAATTAATGTTTTTAAGATTAATAGTGAGGCGGTTTGTTAGAGTAGCTAAAGAGTTGGCCTTTGACTCAGAAAGAAATGTGTTCAAGTCTGGCCTCTGACATTAGTTTTCCTTTTGGGGAGCATGGAATTTGTTGGTTAGTTTTGGAGTTGAGGCACAAATCTGAGGAGAGATAAACTCCCTTTATGTTGAGAGAAGAGCTCGATATGAGAAGCGTGGCCCTGGATTAATGCCTGTTGCTGCTGCTAAAAAGGATTTTGTGCTTCACTATGACTTGACATTTCATCTGCTTATGTTCCTTCCTTAAAAAAAATAAAAGAAAAACTTCACCTTAAAAAAAATAAAAGAAAAACTTCACCTAAGCATTCTTTTTTGAAATTGTAGATTTGACTTAATATTTTAAAATATTGCAACTCTTTATTGTCATCTTTTTATTTCTCAAATACATAAATACATTCCATGTGGAAATGCATTCAAACAAAATAGACTAATCAACAGCTTTAGTTTATCTTCAACCCGTGACTTTATGAAAAAACTAAGGAATAATGCAGTTGGCTGCCAAAGCAACACAGGTTCTAAATCAATTTCTGAGAGTGGTATAGTGGGAATATTATTGGATTACGTGCCAGCCCTGCATTTGAATGCGACCACCATCCCTGTGTCCTTGGACAAGTCACCTAAATTCTCTGACCCTTGTTCCCTCGTCTTTAAAATGAAAAGCTAAGAGTTCTTTGGACTGTAGCTAAGGGGACCCTTTTGGCTCCAATAGTCAAGCGGGTTTTATGCCTATGATTCTGCCTCATAGGGTTACTGATGTACAATGTTACAGCATTTGTAGTTCTCACCTTTGTGTCACCTGGTGTAACATAATGAATATTTTGTTATCAATGGACCACCACTTTTATATATTTCTTTTTATCTGCCAAAATCTGCCTTCTTATTCTCCGACCCCAACTCTTCTTCCCAACTGAGAACAAGAAAAACAAACTCATCACAAACATGCATGGTCCATCAAGACAAATTCCACATTGGCCATGTACAAAAATCAATTGTCTCCTGTTCTCCCCTCCTAATTACCCTTTCCCCTTCTCTCTCTTTCCCTTTGATTTTCCTGTTGAATGAAAAGTATTTCTTTTTTTTCAGCCAAAGAAAAACAAAGTTTGTTAAAGATTCACCATATTGGCCAGACTCTTAAACATATGAAAAAGTATTATTTTACCCAACCATGTTGTGTATGCTTCCTTTTTTTGTCCAGTTCAGATAATAGTGAAATTCAATTGTCAGCTGCTCCCCCCATCCTGTTTGTATAGATGTCTACTTGTTCCCCCTGACTATGCGATAATTTCCCCCAGCTTTCCATTCTTTTCCCTAACCCCCACTTTAGTATATTCCTTTTCTTTTCTTTTTTCTCTTTCATTCTTAAGACCATTAAGACATAAGAGAAGCACTCCCAGGCTTTATCTGATTGGGTTCCCTCTGTAAATCCTGATGATGATGATAGGGATCTGAGGGGGATGTATGTGACATCTCTACATAAGTAAGGAGTTTGTCCTTTATCATTGCTATTCATGTTTACTTTTTTATGTTTCTCTTCACTCCCCTGTTTGAAATTAAAAGTTTCTATATAGCTCTGGTCTTTTCTTAGGGAATGCTTGAAAGTCCTCTATTTCATTAAAATGTAATATTATACTCACGTTTGCAGGGTAAGTTATTCTTGGCTATAAGCCCATTTCCTTTGCCTTCTTTTCAGGATGTCCTCTCCTTCTTATTGTGGACTGCTGAATTGTCTGTGATCCTAATTGTAGTTCCTCAGTACTTGAATTCTTGCTTTCTGGCTGCTTGCAGTATTTTTTCCTGTGACCTGGAAACTCAGGATTTTGGTTATGAAGTTTCTAGGAGTTTTCATCTCAGTGTTTCTTTTATGAGGAGCCCAGTAGGGTCCCTTTCCAGTTGGCCTTCTGGTTTTTAAGACATCTGAGCAGTTTTCATCTAAGATTTCTTGAAATAGGATGTCTAGGCTCTTTTTTTTTTCTTTTAGATCATCACATTCAGAAAGTTCAATGATTCTTTTTCATGATTTAATATTTTATTTTTTCCCCTGATTACATGAAAAACAACTTCTAAAAATTTTAACATCTTTCCTCCTCATCCCCCATTGAGAAGGCAAGCAATTTGATTTAGGTTTTGTGTGTAATCATGCAAAACATTTCCAAATTGGTCATGTGATAAAAAAAAAAAGTGCAAAAAGCAAGGAAAATAAAGAAAGTTAAGAAAAAGTATGCTTCAATCTGCATTCAGACTCCATCAGTTATTTCTCAGGAGATGAAGTCCAACTGACGAGGTTCAGGGGTGATCGGGGACCCCAAAACACTAACAGTCCAGGTTGTGCTCACATGAATTCGACTCAAGCCTTCTTAAAGCCAAAGAAAACAAAGTTTATTAAAGATTCGCCAAATTGGGTTGCCTCTTAAGGAACCTAAGTATTTGTGACACTTGTATTCACAAGCAGGCCAGATAGAATCCCAGCTAGACAGAGTCTGAGCTGGATTGAATCTGAGTGCCTTCATGGAGGCAAGATGGAACTTAAATACAGAAAAGAGTATAGGAGGGATCTGGGGTGGGGGGGTGGGGGGTGGTCTGGTAGTCCAGGGTGATGGAAGGAGGGGTTTAGGAAGGGTCTTGAGGAGAAGTCCAAGGAGGGTCCTAGGCTAGAAACAGCTGGAGGCTATCAGGAGATATCAGACAATGGAGGGTTTGGGTGGGAAGCAGGTGGGGCAATCTAGAGATCTTGATAGGGGCAGTATGAGAATGGATACAGATGTTGATGGGAGTGGTCGGCAACCTGGGGAATGGGGTTTTGATGGGATCAAGGGTGGGGGGGTGCAACAGAGACCTGAGTAGAATGATAATGAAAAGCCCATGGGCTTCCTGAGACTGCCTGGAACTAATGAGAAGATTAGATTTCAGTAAGAAAGGCCAGATTAAGTGGGAAGATTCAAGGGGAGCTCAAGGAGGCTCCCAGAGTCTGAACCCCATCACAATGATTCTTAAATTTTTTCTCTTTGATTTGTTTTCCAGCTTAGCTTTTGCTCTGAGATACTTACATTTTCTTCTCCTTTTTTCAGCCTTTTGATTTTGTTTTAAAAATTTCTTGTTGCCCTGTGAAATCATTGGTTTCTATTTGGGTCATTCTAATTTTCAGGGGCTTTGTTGCTTCAGCAAAGTTTTGCATCTCGTATGACAAATTACCCTTCTAATTCTTTCTATAGCTCTCATTTCTTTTCCATTTCTTTTCCTTTTATTCTCTTTTCCATTTTTGCTCATTTCTTTTAGAAAATGTTTTTTAACTCTTATTTTTATTCTTATTTCATCTCTTCCAGGAATTCTATTTGAGTTTGTGCTCAAGTTGTGTTTTTCTCTTAGGCTTTGCTTTTAGATGTTTTAGAATCATTCTCTTTTTCCAGGTTTGTGCCTTGGGGTTTCCTGCCATTACAATAGCTCTTTAAGGTGCATTTTTTTTCTTTGTTTGCTTAATGTTTCTAGCCTGTTTCCTGACTTTGAACTTGATGTTAGGGTTGGGCTCTGGAGCAGTTTTGGAGGGAAGTTTGGGCTGATCCTGTTCCTGCTTTCTTGGAGTATAGAATGGTGTGTTATTCCAGGATGAACCTGCAAGCTTTCAGTGTTCCTGAATTAGTGGTGTGATCCAGGACAAATTCAATTACGATCTGGTCTGAATTTCTGCAAGTGGCTGTTATGAGTTTGGGCCTAAGAGTAGACTGCTGTTGGAATCAGCCCCTAGCTGGAAAGCTCTGGTGATTCATTGACAAGTGTAGGCTCCCCTTTGGTCTGGGGTACTTGCCTGCCCTGGTTATTGCTCTGCATGCTAGGCTAGATGGTGGAAATGAGACCCTGCTCCACACCTGTGGTCTGAGCCATGAAACTGATGCTGTCACTGCTGCTACTTGGGATCTCAAGGCCTCCCTACCCAGGACCCCTTCCTCTATTCTCCTTGGACTTGGAACTGGGTAACTGATAACAAAGATGCTAGTTCGTATCTATTCCTGTTGCAGTGCCGCAGAATGGATCTGGTGGTGCTCTCGTATGGACCTGGGACCTCCTCTTTTCCTGGTGTGTAGCTTCTCCCTGGGTACTGGTATGCTCTTGATGTGCTCCTGTCCTCAGGGTCTGCAGACTTCCTTGTCTGTCTCTCTATGCTGAGCTGGGCTGGACAAATGACTCACTGGGACTTTGTGGATTTACCCATCAAGATGTGTTCTGGATTCTCTAGATCCCTTGAAGGAGTTTTGTGAAGGGGGGCTTGTCTGTACTGCTTCCAGACATCCTATCATCTTGGCTCCACCTCCACCTCTTTTAATTTTTAAGTGGGAAACAATAGCAAAGGATAAACAAACATGACTGTATTAAGATTTGCATTATAGGTCTTATTATCTTGTCTTTCCATCCAAACTATCCTCTTTTCAGAAGTTTTGTAACAATTTTTTGGGGAACCACTGCCCTTCCATTCACTGGTGTTCTTAACTTTAATGTCCTCCTCAACATCTGCATATCTACCCATTTTGCCATATTTACCTGCATAATATCTCTCCTACAGACTCCCTTCTCTGTACTCATATAACTACCACTTTAGTTCAGGCTTTTATCGTCTTGCTGGAATTATTTCAGTAGCCTCCTAATTGGTCTCACCTCTCCCTTCTCTAATTTATCTTCCAATAGCCACCAAAGTGATTTTCCGTAAGTGCTGGTCTGACCATGTTACACCTCTACTCAGTAAAGCCCAATGATTCCTTTGATTCTAGGAATAAGTATTATTTCCTTTTTATCTCATCCTTTAAAAAATATCTATTTTCTGTGTTTTTGTATCTATATAATTCTTAGTATTATATGTATATAAGTTATAGTGGCAGCTAGGTGGCCCAGTGGATAGAGTGCTTGATTTGGAACCAGGAAGATTCATCTCCCTGAGTTCAAATTTGACCTCACACACTTGCTATCTGTGTGACCTTGGGCAAGTCACTTCACCCTGTTGCCTCAGCTTCCTCATCTGTAAAATGAACTGGAAAAGGAAATGGCAAACCCCCACCACCACAGTATCTTTTCCAAGAAAACCCTAAATAGGGTCATAAAGAGTTATACATGACTTCACCATCAGTTTTAAGTTAGTAAATGTACACATATTGGAGTGTTTTTTCTCTCTCTTTTTAACCTGGTAGAGGTGTTAGGTCAAACAAGTTTATAGACCATTGGACCATACAACATTCAGTGTACCTTCCAGCTCTACACCTGCGATTGCATGTTCTCTGCTTTTGGGTGACAGGAATACCTGGTTCTTTTTTAACTTGGCCTACTTGCTGACTTTTGACAGAAGCTTTGTGAGTCAATGAAAAAGAGGGCTTTTTTTTTTTTTTTATCGCTATCAGAACCTTTGTGATGTGGAGAGAATTCTGACTCTAGATTGTTAGATAATGCTGATGCTGATGAGACCTGTAACTTAGTTTCCTTTATAGCATGGCACATCTATGTTCATGGACAAACACACAGATTAGGCCTTTTAAAAAAATTACTAATAATTTTGTTTTGCCACAACACATACTTCTCAACAACTGCCCATACAGATTATTGATTAATCACAGAAAAGAAAGATGTGTCCTTTAGATTTGGCAAGGTGGCACTCACCTTGTACTTTGTGTTTGACCAGAATTTTGTTGCCACTCCATATTGACTTCATTCTCATTGTTGAAGTCATTTGTTCTTTTGACTTAGCTTTCTTTACTCTGTATTGCTTATCCATATCATCACATGATTCTCTGAATTCTTATTCATCTTTCCTTACAGAGTAATATTTCTTTATGTTGAAATACCATAATTTGTATAACCATTCCCAAACTGTTGACTACCTGTTTTGTTTTCAACTTTTTGTTATTATAGACAATGCTGCTATTAAGTTATTAAATATTAAAATGAACAAACATTAAATAATGAAATTAATTAAGCTATGGGACTAATCATCTTGAAATATACAATTCTAGTATTGAGATATCTGAATCAAAGGCATGATCAACTTAGTAACTTAACTTGATTAATTCTGTATTGCTTTCCAGAAGAGCTGAAGCATTTTCAGTAGTGAATTAGTATACTTTCTTCCTAGAGCAAAGATTAAACCTTTCAGATTCTAAAGTCTGTGTTGCTGAAAGGTTGAGGGAGGGTGTCGCCATTCTCTTATCTTCTGATGATGCAGATTGATTTATGAGAGGTGAGGCCATGTTAGTAGATGGTGTGTGGTAGTGAGAAGTAGAGTCAAGGCAGATGAAAAATTACCCATAAAGTAGGAGGGGATACAGTATAGACTGAAGTTTCCCACTTTCACCATTGATTTTAGTTGAGTTCAAAGTCCCTTAGATGGTTATTATCTTACCGTGTTTTACTAAGCCCATCTAACCTTTGCCCATTGTTTAAAAGACAGCATCAATCACAGAACAGCAGCATTCCAATACCTGGGATGCCTGGAGTTAAATCTGGGTAATGAAAGGTTCCAATCTAGTTATTTCTCTGACTAGAGTTTTAAAGATATATGAATTTGAAAAATCCTATAAATTTTCAGTGAGGTGAAATCACCTTCAAGGAGAGCTGTGGAGAAAATCTGAGGACTGAGTAATAGCTTTCAATTCAGGCAGTGAGACATGAATACTTATATTCATATATTGTGATGTATTTAAGAGAGTTGATTGTCTTTCATAATTGCATTATTAGGTGTGAGAATAACTTATTATTTAGTTTATCAGATATTGGGTCTTATGTTTCCTTTACATATTATTCCTGTTCCTTTGATATCCTTTGTTGTTCTGTGTAAATAAATCCATCTCTTTATGTTATATTACCCAATTGGAGTGTGGCTTGTAGATAAAGGGTTGAGAAGGGGATAAGTAGGTTAATTTGCTCAGTGCTAGAGATATTGGCATTAAAATCAAGGCATATCATGAAACTCCACTCTGCTGTGAAAATTTATAAATTAACTGAGTTGTGGTGGGAATGGAACACTTAGCAAAGATACATTCTAAAAGGCCTTCTTTTATAGACATCATAAAAACTTGCAGAAAATTGTCCGAGCAAAACCATTCTCTTATGGTGATTTCATGTATTGCAGCATGTATTTCTTTGCAGACTTAATAGAACAGATTTTCTTTATTCCTTCCTATCTAACATTATTTCTATGTCGACATTCTGCTTATTTATCGTATCTATGGAATATTCCTCTCACCAGATCTTTTTTGGTGTATACATAAAAAGAAAAGCCTTAAATAAGCATTTCCACCCAATTAAACACAATCACTATGTCAACCAGGCAACTCATAATATCTGTACTTCAAAAGGAAAGAAACTTATACTTTATATTATAGAAATAATGGATTTAGGATCTGATTTGGAAACAAAAAAGAGAAACAGCTTGCATGGGATAGGAGGCAAGCCTTGGAATTCAGAAAATTTATCCTAATGAGCATATGTATGAGGCGTGTTCTATCTCTTACATATTATGTGATGATCATTTAATCTCTTGGTGTGTTATGCAACTGTCTAAACTATAAATTACAGATGACTGGTCTGTAAGCATCCATGAAGGGAATTTCTGCACTGGGAATTCACCTTGTGATAAACTCATAGATCTAGATTAAAAATTGTTCATATTTATATGATTGAGTAGGAACAAAAAAGAGAATGTTTTATCTGAGTGAAGTTAACATCAGAAATTCTAGTATTAATCAAAAATATGACAACATATATTTCTAGTGTTCTACCATGGAATAGAGGCTGTAAATGATTGGGAGACTATGAAAGGGAGTAGTGAAGAACAGGAATAATGAGATGATGATGATTTATCATATCTCCATAATGAAAAGTTTGCTGAAGATGCTGCTATGGTTTACCCACTTCAGTAAGCTTCATCATGGCAGGGGCAGAAAGGGATAAACTAAAGACTGAGAATTTATTTCTGTTACATTTGTTTGTTTTACTGTGATTTTAACTTGTGATTCCTTGATGTAGAGAGCACCTGGTGTAGTAACTCTTGACCAATTCAGATCAGTTACTCAGCAACATGTAAACTTAGAGAGCTAGATTTAAAAATTTTTCTAGATAATTTTAATGGAATAAAACTATATTCCATTTTCAGAATGCCATTTTTCTTTTTGTACATTTGCTACTTCAGTAAAGAACTCTATCCCTTCCCTAATTCACTGACTACCAAAAGCTATGCTTCTCATCATATAACTTCTGTTTAAATGTTATTGTTACCTAATTACATTTTAGTTGCTACTAGTGAACTTCCTTGGTCACATCTTTAGCAGCTCTATTTCTGTCCTTTTTTAAAAAAAAAGTAATTTATTTTAGGTGTATAACATTTAGTTCTACAAGCTTTTGAGTTTTAAATTTTCTCCCCCTCCCTCTCCCTTTTCCTAGGTGGCTTGAAATCTTATATAGACTCTTACATATACATTCATATTAAACATACTTTCACATTAGTCATGTTGTAAAGAAGAATTATAACTAATGGAATGAGAAAGAAGAAAGAAAACAAAACAAAAGAGAGAGAGCAAATGGTCTGCTTAGATCTGCATTCAGACTCCACAATTCTTTCTCTGGATATGGATAGCATTCTCCACCATGAGCCTTTTAGAGTTGTCTCAGAACCTTGCATTACTGAGAAGAGCCAAGTCCATCAAAGTTAGCCATTGCACAATGTGGTTCTGTTCCCCTCACTCAGTATCAGTTCATATAAGTCTTCCCTGGTTTTTCTGAGGTCCTCCTGCTCATCATTTCTTATAGCATAATAGTGTTCCATTAAATTCATATACCACAACTTGTTCAGCCATTCCCCAGCTGATGGACATCCCCTCAATTTCCAGTTCTTTGCTACTACAAAAAGAGCTGCTATAAATATTTTTGTACATGTGGGTCCTTTTCCCATTTGTATGATCTCTTTAGGATACAAACCTAGAAGTGGTATTGCTGAGTCAAAGGGTATGCACAGTTTTGTATACAAAGGGTATGCCTTTGGGCATAGTTCCATATTGGTCTCCAGAATTGTTGGATCAGTTCGTAACTCCACCATCAAGGCATTAGTGTTCCAATTTTCCCTCATCCTTCTCCAGCATTTATAATTTTTATGTTTTCTCACGTTAGCCAATCTGACAGGTGTGATATGGTATGTAAGAGTTATTTTGATTTGCATTTCTTTAATCAATAGTGATTTAGAGCGTTTTTTCATATGATTATAGATATTTTTAATTTCTTCCTCTGCCTGTTCATATCCTTTGACCATTTATCAATTGAGGAATGGCTTGTATTCTTATAAATTTGACTAAATTCTCCATATATTTTAGGAATGAGGCCTTTTTCAGAGACAGTGGTTGTAAAAATTCTTTCCCAGTTTTCTGCTTCCCTCCTAATCTTGGCTATATTGACTTTGTTTGTACAAAAACTTATCAATTTAATGTAATCAAAATTATCCATTTTGCATTTTATATTATTCTCTATCTCTTGTTTGGTCATAAATTCTTCCATTTTCCATAAATCTGACAGATAAACTACTCATTGTTCTTCCAGTTTGCTTATAGTATCAGCATTTATATCTAAATCATGTACCCATTTCGACTTTATTTTAGTATATGTTGTAAAATTTTGACCTGTGCCATGTTTCTTCCATACTATTTTCTAGTTTTTCTAACAGTTTTGTCAAACAATGAGTTCTTATCCCAGAAGCTGGAGCCTTTGAGTTTAATCAAACAGCAGATTGCTGTAGTCATTAACTACTGTATCTTGTGTACCTAACCTATTCCACTGATCAACCACTCTTTCTTAGCCAGTGCCAAGTACTTTTGATGATTGCTGCTTTAAAATACAATTTAAGATCTGATATGTCTAGGCCACCTTCCCTAGCATTTCTTTTCATTAATTCCTTTATCACCTCTTATTTCTGTCATAAGCTCCACATACAGAGTAATGCTGGTTTCTCTTCGCTTACAAGAACTTTTGTTGTTTAGTCATTTCAGTCATATCTTACTCTTTGTTGACTCCATGGGGGGTTTTCTTGACCAAGATACTGGAATGGTTTGCCATTTCCTTCTCCCACTCATTATACAGATGAGGAACTGAGACAAACAGGGTTAAGTGACTTGCCTAGGGTCACATAGCTAGTGTCTGAGGCTATTTTTGAACTCACAAAGATGAGCCTTTCTGGCTGCAGGCCCAGTACTCTATCCACTGTACCACTTTGCTGCCCAGCTTCAATCAGCCATCCCAACTTTGGGGATTATCCAACCATGTTCTATCACTTAATTTCCCTTACCATCCAGTTCACTTTTCATTTACCAGACTGTAACATCTCTTTGTATAATTTAATTTTATATTGCAGTGATGTAGGCACATGAAAAGTTATATAAAGAATTTCATAGACTACCTTCTCCTTTGAATATGTCAGTGAGTGTAAATTAGCAATTGTTTCTGTTTTGGCCAGAACCCCTTTCAGATTAATTTTCTTTTTAACTAGGTAAAACAGACTGTTTTTTGCCTCATTTCTTACCTAGACTTAATCTCTGAACGGGCATTGCTTCAGACAAACTGAGACCTGGAGAAGAACTTACCTTAAAAAGGCCAAGGTCTCCCCCTGAATCCAGGGTCCATTTCCAGTTGTCTTGTTCTGTATCTTGCCTCTGGAGGAGAAAATGAGGCTGGTGACTGCACAGCCTTTCCTCAATTAGATCCAGTTCACTTGCAAGTAATGACATCACCTTCCTGATGTCATTGATTCTCTTTAAGAATGAAGGATATCAGTATATTCATAATTGTTTGTACTATATGAGCTCTGCTTTTGAATACATAACTTCATACATCCACTGTCATCTTTCTTCAGTGAGGATGGAAAATAAAGACAAATGATGGCATAAATTCATCTGAATTCTCAGAAGGTAGCTTGGTGATCATTATTTTTTAGTTATGTGTGACTCTTCATGACCCCATTTGGGGTTTTCTTGGCAGATATACAGGAGTAATTTTTCATTTCCTTCTCCAGCTCATTTTACAGATGAGAAACCAGCAAACTGGCTTAGGTGAATTTTCCTAGGTTCACACAACTCGGAGTGCCTGAACCTGGATTTGAATTCAGAAAGAGGAGTCTTTATGACTTCAGGTCCAGAATTCTATCCACTGTCCTACCTAGCTTCTCACTTGTGTGGAAATAGCTACCCCTGTGATAGCTCTGTGTCTTGCTTGTGTTTGTTTTCATTCCCTGTTGAAGTTCATGTGCCAGGCTATGCTGCAAAGTACCTGAAGTCTTGGATATAACGATCATCTCAGGGTCAGAGGGCAATGATTTCCAGATCCCTATTCTCTCAAACACATCTCTGTCAGATGTTGCAGGATCCTAAGAGATTTTATGTGTGTTCACACCTCTGAAATTGTACATATGTACTAATTTTAATGAATGGATCTTTTTGACCATGCCCATCCCATGTCCCTCCTATTAGCATCATCATCACAAGGCCTATTCCCTGCTGTTTGACAGTACAACTCAACTTTGCATGTCCCCTATTTTTTTTTAAAGGGGAACACTCAAATCTGGGACTCTGACATAAGACTGCAAGACTCTGGCAATCCTAATACAGAATTTTAATCATTAATTTCTGATCCTTTCTGCTCCAAATTTTGTTTTAACCTAACCTGGATCCTACAACTCTTTGAATCATTACATATGAGTGAATTACTAAGTCATACTTTCTGATTATTTCTTGGATTACACCCCTAGATAACATTTTCATATGTTAGGTAAGTTCATAAGATAAATCACTTCAGAAAAAATATAGCTCTTTATTAGCAAAATAAATATGAAATTCTTTACATCTACATATAATGTATAAGAGAAGGTCACATTTGAATTAAAATTATAAAAAACCTGTAAAATCTTGGTATAGCAGTTACTTAACTTAGTTCCAACTTTGCCTTTTAGTTTCATAGTTTGACTGCCTTGTTTTGCAGAAAAGGAAACTAGCCAGAATAGCTGAGTAACTGGTCTTAATTCACATAAATTATAAGTTGAAGAGCCTGAACTTTTTAGGTTCCCTCTGGAGCTCCAGCCCTAATTAATGCCTCATCAGAAAGCCCATTCAATCTGAGGAAATGACTAACTTTCACCTCTTTGCATCCTTGCCTGTTTGATAGCCATTTGGTTGGCTCTAAATCGGTCAGTTCCCCGGGATTAGGATATTCAGCAAACTAAACACCTAAGCCACAGATTACTTCAAACAAAGCAGCACTTTTATATCAGTGCACAAAAGGAATATTGCAAAAATAGACATACCAGGTTAGGATCTGTGTTTAGAGTAGAGGCAGGATTTTAGGATTTAGGTTCAAGAGCTTCTGTCACATGCAAGTTTCGGGGGGACAGTTTGAGGGGAGCCTCCCATGAACCCCAGAAGGAGTATCTAGAAAGGGAATGATCAGCAGATCAACCCAGAACAAAGCAATGGAATGTTTCATGATTTCTTCAAATTCTGATGATGAAGCAATTTGAATATTTGATTCTGTGTTCAGCATATTTTAGTGCTTAGTTTTCATGGCTGTCATAACTGAAGAAAGATACATAGATCCCAACAGTAAAAGTACATCATTGAACTTCATCTTTCAGTCCCATCCACCAGTTATGGAAAGGTTTTCACTGAAATTCTGTCAATAAATTTCATCTTCTCTAATATCAGACAGTTGTCCTTGCAAACTAATTGGAAGGTATTTTATTTTCATATTTTAATATAGCTTTATATTCCACTGAAGTCTTCATGTGGAAAATTTTTAAACACTTTAAAACTCTGTTCCCAACTTTTAAATTATATAGATCTAAGAGTTATTATGGTGACATATATCATTTTCAGCAACAAATTTATGACAAAAATATTTCCAAACATCCTTTTACAAAATGGCCTGTTAGTCGCACATTTCTTTTGAAAAGCATTTACTTTTTGTTTTAATATAACACACCTTGAAAGAACAAAGGGTTTTTGTTTTTGGAAATATTTGTTAGGTAGCATCCTAGTCAGGGAAATTTCTTCATTGCTCTTGTCATGATTTTTCCTCCATAACCCCATGGACTCTCCCACCTACTATTCAAATCCCACCTATCCTACAAAGTTCAGTTAAAGTACCATTTTTTCCCAAGACATTTAGAACTATTCCAAGTCTGCCTTCTGAACTCCTGTAGCACTTTTAGTCCATACCAATTTAGTATATAATTTAGTATATACTTATGTAAGGCCTTAGTCACTATTTTATTTTATCTACAGTAAAGCTAAGCTATAGGCAGCTAGGTGGTGGAATGGGTAGAGAAATGAATCAGGAAGACCTGTGTTCAAATTTGGTTGACATGTAGCAGCTGCATAACTCTGGGCAAGTCACTTATTCCCTATTTGCCTCTGTTTACTCATCTGTAAAATGGGGATAATAAAATAGCACAGGGTTGTTGTGTGAATCAAGTGAGATGATCATTATAAATTCTTAGCATAGTACTTGGCACATAATAAGTGCTTTGTAAATGTTAGCTTATTATTTTAAAATTATTGTTAATATTAGTCATCTCCTCAAATTCATTTTAAGCTCCTTGAAGGCAGAAGACCATGTCTTCTCTGTCTCCCAGAGCATCTAGCACAAACTTTTGTGCATCTTAATGCTTCTTTTTAAGCATTTTATTCGCTAAAATGTGTTCTTAAAAAGTTGTGCAAAAAGTAAGAAAATTCTATATTTAATAAAATCATATTGTAAGTGTAATATAACCTGATTGTTTCACAAATAACACATAGGAGACACTGGAGTTTTTGGATTCCAGCCTCTAACAGGTTCACACTTGATCTGGTCAGACAGGAAGGACAGGAAGACAGCTTAGGAGGGGTTAATAATCTTACTTTATTCTAGTCAGATCTTCTCAAGAGGGAGTTGCTGATAATGGGAGCACCAGCTCCTATAGCATTCCCTAATCATCCCTCTTGCAGAGGCTGGCATGAAGAGGGTGCAGCTACCCCTACATCTCAGTGGGGTCAATCCAGACAGACACAGCTTGTGCACTCCCCTAAATCTCGTCAAGCCTCAGTGGGGGCAGGTTGAGGCAGGTACATGCATTCCTCTATGCATTTCCCAAATCCCAAATGGGTTCCCTTTGGGTTCCCCTGTGGATTCCCTATGGATTCCCCACTCACTGACCAGTGCCCACTTGCTTTATAGGGCAACAGACAAGGCATATTGCCAACAATAGCTTCACAGGTTAACTTTAGCAATATTGTCATTCTGCTGAGGCATAGTAAATATCATATTACGTCACCCCATATCTCATGGCACAGCCTCAGTAGGACTGTCTATCACTATAATTCTAGTAATTACTATCTAGGATCCTCAGGGCTGTTTTGGTAGTTATATCTAACACCTAGTAGTTAGACATTGCCATGGCCATGGTTCCTGGGAAACTAAATTTTTAAAAGATATCAAAATCCTCCTGATAACACCTGATAAATCCTTTTAGAATGTAAGTTTAGAAAGGGGTTTGTGACTGATCTTCACCTTAAAATGGTGGTACAGTAGATCATATTCCTAAGCTAATTTTGTAGCTGCAATTGTAGAAACTTGAGCATGTACTTTCTTCCCTTCTCCCTCCCCTTGGTGGCCCAGATTCCTCTAGGTTCAGTTTAGGATTTTAAAGTGTAAAATAATTTGCCCATAATATTTCATACATCTATTACAACTTTGGTTTATTATGCCCCCACCTGTAGTTTTTTCAAGGAAAATTTCCAGTTTTAACTTAGATAAAGCTTGTTCATATTTCTTATTAAGATTCTTATCTCTTCTCCCTTTTGAGTGACCAAAAAGCCCCTAGACCCCAGTATTCCCATTATAATTTAAAATACATATACTGCATGAAATAGAAAGATAGAACATGGGGTTGAGATACCCCTGGTGGCTGTATGTGACCGAGGAGCTGCCAACCTGTTAAAAACTCATTTCACAATTTTGCCTCCAAGGTCCAGAATGTTTTCAACTGAGAGGGCTCTCCTCAAACTCTGCAGGCTCAGAAGAAAGGAAAGGAATCCTTCTTTACCTCTATTCCAGCTACTGCTGGCACCCTGTCCTGCCTGTAGTATTTCTGACTAGGGTCCTGTAGTTCCTGAGATAGGTGCTTCTCAAGAGGGAGGGAGCATATGCAGAATTTCCCTTTTTCTTCAGTGTGGTTTGCTGGCTGGGCTGCCTCTATGTGGGTTGTGGATCTGCACATCAATACAGCTGGTGCTTTTAAAAAGCCCTGCTCACAAGGGTAATTTGCCATTCTCCCATCACCTAGTCCTGCTACTTTCTCTCAACCCTGTTTCTATCCCTTGAGTTTTCTGGTTGGGGCATTGGGAAGAGGAGGTATATCAATGTGATGGAAGGAATACCTTCCTACACAGGAATAGCATAACTAGAAATTAGCCTTTATGTTTTTGAAAGTTTAAATTTTCAAATATTTGGTTTTCTTAAAGTAGGATATACCTGCAATTCTAATTCTAAATCATGTTTAATTTGAGATCACATATGAGGTCATAGGTCAGTTTAGGATTTTGATAAGTATGATTAGAAATCACTGATTTTTTTTTTAAATAAATGAATCCATTCAAATAATACTTACTGATTGTTCTATGTCAAATCTTTAATTGTTTTAGGAGGAACAATCCTTTCAATTTCTTATACCACATGCTTTCTTTGGGTAATGGTTTTTATTTTAAATTTAAATACAGAATGAGAAAAGGAAAGAAAAACTGCCATATACACAGCAGACCATTAGAGAGGATTCAGTATAACACAATAAATTTCCATGTCAAGAAGACCTATATAATAAATAATATACATTATTTTCACAGCTGCCCAGCTTGTCTTTGCTTCCTTGTTGGTTTTCTTTTGTTCTCTGCTGTGCACTTTTTTCTTTATTTTTTCCTCTCTTTGCCTCTCTCACCCTAAAGAAGGCTATTATCAAGCGTGAATACACACACACATAAGCATACATGTACATAGATATTTATAAATATGTACACATATACACTTGTATACAAATATGTGAGATTGTGCTATGCTTATTTGCTCCTATCATCTGTTTCTCTTAAGGTGGATAGCATCTTTCTTCATAAATCCAAGTCTTCCCTAAATCAACCAACTCATCGTTTCCTACATTGCAGCAATCTTGGAATCCAATCACATACTATTTGAGAGATTGTCTATGAAAGTTTTTCCCCCAGTTTTCTGCATTTCTTCTGTTCTTGGCTACGTAGATTTTATTTATACAAGAAAATTTTAATTTAAAATAAGGAAAATTATACTTTTTATACTTCAATACAGCTCTTTCCTTATCATGTAGTTTCAGGCCTGATACTGCTGAATCTTCCTTCACATTCTTCTACCCTGCTTCTTGGAAATTCCTGATCTTTTGTTCTTCCAGAGGAACTTTGTTATTAATTTTTGTAATAGTAAAATAAAATTTTAGTAATGTAATTGGGATGACATTGAATAAGTAGATTAGTTAGGTAAGATTGTCATTTTAAAAATTATATTGGCTTTACCTACCCATGATCAATTAGTATTGATTCAGTTATTTAGATCTGAGTTTATTTGTATAAAAAGTGTTTTATATTTATGTTCATATAGTTCCTGTGTTTGTTTTGGCAGGTATATGCTCACATATTTTATACTGTTTAGGTTTTTCAGATACTGAAACAGTATTGAAAAATATTGCTGACACAGAGAAACAGTATTGAATAATATTGCTGACAGAGAAGTTTCTCTATTTTTCACTTTTAATTGAATCTATTTTAACTTTAACTTTGTCTGAGATCACAATTACTATCCCTGCTTTTTTTTTTTACATACTGAATTCTATTTCTGTCCTTTGTTTTATCTTTGTATGTATATCTCATTTTTGTTTCCTGAGAACAGTATATTGTGGAATTCAGATTTTTAATCTGCTATCCATTTCTGTTTTATGGGTAAATTTGTCCCATTCACATTCTAAGCTACAATTACTTTCTGTGTATTTTCCTCCTTTATTTTTTCCCTCACTACCCATCTCACCCTATTTACCCTATCCATCCTCAGTCCTCTGCTTTACCTACTACCTTGCCCTCCTGTTCCTTAACCAACCCACCCCTCTGAGTCCTTCCCTTACTCTCTCCCCACCCCCACTTCATCCCCTTATCCTTTTATTTCTTTCTGAATTCAGAAGACTTTCATACCCTTCTAGATATATATGTTGTTCCTTCTTTAACCCATTCCCCATTAGAGTAAGGTTCCAACAATAACCACCCTCCTCCCACTAGCTTCTTCTGTTTTGGTTTTTCCTTTTATGCCTCATTTGTATGAATGTATTTGAATAGGTGCCCATTGTAACAAAAACTTTTAGCATGTTTGAGTGTCTGTACCTATAGGTTATCCTATTAATAAATATGTTTTTATTGTTGGATCATCCTCCAATTTCCATGATACATTTGTATCTGTTCTTGGTTGACCAACCTCATATTGTATTAGCTTAGTGCGAAGCCACTAACATATTTCTAAAAACTGTGGGTAGATAGATTTAATGATGTGTTGATTGCATTTTTTAATTACCCCTATTTGTGAAATAGAGATCTATCTACTTATTTTTGTAGGCTTGCCATCCAGATTAGCATTATACAGATATGTTGGGAAGAATTCTTATGATGAAGATATTTATTAAAAGGGCAACCCTGTCACTGACAAGCTTTTGAGAAAATCATATTCAAACTATTTAGGAATGAAAAAAAACTCATTTCTAAAATTTCTGAACAGAAAATATTGACTTATTAAATTTTTTTCTGATTAATTTGTACTCTGCCTACTGATTTTCTTGGTTCTGTTAGCCTCTAAGAGATATATAGTTAACACTTTTCAGTGGAAAAGTCAGTGTGCCAGCCAGCTGTCATCCTTATAATGTATCTGATATCCAGTGTCAGGGGAAGCACAATTCAATTTAAAAACCAAGTCTTTCTCATGACAGTGCAGCAGTTTACAGTGTGTCTTTTTATGTTCTCTTCTTTTAAATTCCTCCTCCTACCCAAACATTATGTCTTTATTCATCCTTTGTCTGTGATGAAACTAATGCTAACTGACTTTGCTTGTCTTTAGTTGCAGATCATTGAAATGAAAGAAATAACCAGTAAGTATGCCTCTGTTCTACTCTTCTTTGGCATTTCTAGAATATAAAGTACAACTGCTTGTTTAACTTATGACTTGTCTAAACATGTTGAAAGTATTGAATATAAGGTGTAATACTCAAACTCTGAAAAGAAAACTGTGACAAGTTCAGTCAAAAGGGAAAAGAGGAATAAATTATAAGAGGTGCTACAGACAACCATGTGAGCCGGTTATTTTATAGTGCATCTATTTCACCCTTAATGAATTAGATTTGTCAGCAGCAAGTGTATTATACACTACTTCCAATAAGAGTGGTATTCTAGGAATCTGCTTTCAGATTTGATCCTTCAGTTAAGTAACATTAAGTTTGTGATACAAATAGCAAGTGATAAAATTCAGGAAATTTAAAGTTGAAGTTGATATTGGCACTGATTCACAGTTATTCTTTTTCTTTTTTCCAAGGTGTATATTGGAATGATTAAGGATTATAGATCTTTTTTGTTTATTGCATTATTGGGTTTCATAACCTTAATGTCACTTTTCAAATAGCTTTATCCATCTCCTTGTGGGGGTAGGAGAAGAAGGTCATTAAAATGAAATGCACATGATATATTTGAGAAGCAGAAGTAGGTCACTATTTAGAGATCTTATAGTATTGTGAGAAGTATTGATTGATTTTGTCAAACTTTTACTACATGCAGGATACCTAATTAGAATGTTAGTATATTTGAGTCTACATGATAATAAGCCATAGATAATAGCCACATCATAATAACTCTAGACTATAGGGTCATATGATTCAGTCCTGGAAGGACCATAGAAATCATCTAGTCTGTTTCATTTTATGAATGAAATTGAAGCTGAGACACATCACATGATACACCTGAGATCACACAGGTAATAAATTGCAGATCTATAGTTTAGACTCAGGACATCTGACTGAAAATTCGCTGCTCATTCCACTGTACCTTACTCCATTTCATGTAATTCTGTTTCGACCTAGTTCATTATTCCTACTCTATAATTATTCAGGAATATTATTATCACTTTATTAGAAGTTATTAAGAATTAATTTCTACAAATGAGGTTTCTCACTAAAATCACAAAACTTTCTTAGTATTTGTTCAGTGGATCTGTGATCTCTCTGTTGTACCTTATGTATTTCTTATTCATGTCCTCACATAAATATTCCATAGGAAATCCAACCAATGTACTGGGAGCTTTTGTCTAGATCTTTTAACATTCTGTGTGTACTAGGGCACCATTCAGGCTGTTAATAAGTTATTTCTTGTTTTTGCAGCAGGTTTGGCTGACCTCCATTTCTTATTACATGTTTCCTGGATATGTTTCACTAAAGAACAAAATCTTGCCTTAAAGACTTTTCTCCAATAAAGTGTCTCCCATGCATATATTAAATTTCATTTTTAAAAATTTTATTTGTTTATTTTTAGTTTTCAACATTCATTTCTACAAGATTTTGAGTTCCAAATTTTCTCCCCATCTCTCCTCTCTCACCATTCCAAAGCACATACATTCTGATTACCTCTTCCCCAAATCTTCTCTCCCTTCTATCACACCCCTCCCTTCTGTTATCCCCATCTTCTCTCTTTTCTTGTAGGGCAAGATAGATTTCTATACCCCATTACCTGTATTTCTTATTTCTCAGTTGCATGTAAAAACAACTCTCAACATTCGTTCCTAAAACTTTGAGTTCCAACTTCTCTCCCTTCCTCATTCCCCACCCATCCCCACTGAGGAGGCAAGCAATTCAATATAGGCTATATATGTGTAGTTTTGCAAAAGACTTACATAATAGTCATGTTGTGAAAGACTAACTGTATTTCCTTCCATCCTATCTTGCCCCCTATTTATTCTATTCTCTCTTTTAACCTTGTCCTTCCCCAAAAGTGTTTACTTCTAATTACTCCCTCTTCCCATTTGCCCTCCTTTCTATAATTTGCCCCCCACCCCACTTATCCCTTCTCCCCTACTTTACTGTAGTGTAAGATAGATTTTTTTTTTTGGAATTCCAAAATCTTTTTATTTTATTTTTTTAAATTTATTTATTTAACTTTTAACATTCATTTTCACAAAATTTTGGGTTCCAAATTTTCTCCCTATTTGTCCTCTCCCCCCACCCCAAAACACCAAGCATTCTAATTGCCCCTATCACCAATCTGCCCTCTCTTCTATCATCCCTCCCTTCCCTTGTCCCCATCTTCTCTTTTGTCCTGTAGGGCCAGATAACTTTCTGTACCCCATTACCTGTATTTCTTATTTCCTAGTAGCAAGAACAGTACTTGACAGTTGTTCCTATAACTTTGAGTTCCAACTTCTCTTCATCCCTCCCTCCCCACCCAATCTCTTTGGGAAGGCAAGCAATTCAATATAGTCCATATCTCTGTAGTTTAATGACTTCCATAATAGTCGTGTTGTGTAAGACTAACTATATTTCCCTCCATCCTATCCTGCCCCGCATTTCTTCTATTCTCTCTTTTGATCCTGTCCCTCTCCAAGAGTGTTGACTTCAGATTGCTCCCTCCTTCCATTGCCCTCCCATCCATCATCCCCCCCTACCCTGCTTATGCCCTTCTCCCCCACTTTCCTGTATTGTAAGATAGGTTTTTATACCAAAATGAGTGTGTATTTTGTTCCTTCCTTGAGTCAAGTGTGATGAGAGTAAACTTCATGTTTTTCTCTCACCTCCCCTCTTTTTCCCTCCACTAAAAAGTCTTTTGTCTGCCTCTTTTATGAGAGATAATTTGCCCCATTCCATTTCTCCCTTTCTCTTCCCAATATATTTCTCTCTCACCGCTTAATTTCATTTTTTTTAAGATATGATCCCATCTTATTCCATTCACTCTGTGCTCTCTGTCTCTGCGTGTGTGTGTACATGTGTGTGCGTGTGTGTGTGTGTGTGTATGTGTATAATCCCTCCAACTACCAAATACTGAGAAAGGTTTCAAGAGTTACAAATATTATCTTTCCATGTAGGAATGTAAACAGTTCAACTTTAGTAAGTTCCTTATGATATTTCTTTCCTGTTTACCTTTTCATACTTCTCTTGATTCTTGTGTTTGAAGGTCAAATTTTCTATTCATCTCTCATCTTTTCATCAAGAATGCTTGAAAGTCCTCTATTTCATTGAATGACCATTTTTTTCCCCTGAAATATTATACTCAGTTTTTCTGGGTAGGTGATTCTTGGTTTTAATCCTAGTTCCTTTGAGTTCTAGAATATCATATTCCAAGCCCTTTGATCCCTTAATGTAGAAGCTGCTAGATCTTGTGTTATCCTGATTGTATTTCCACAATACTCAAACTGTGTCTTTCCAGCTGCTTGCAATATTTTCTCCTTGACCTGGGAACTCTGCAATTTGGCTACAGTATCCCTAGGAGTTTCTCTCTTTGGATGTCTTTTAGGAGGTGATTGGTGGATTCTTTCAATATTTATTTTGCCCTTTGGTTCTAGAATATCAGGGCAGTTTTCCTTGATAATTTCATGAAAGATGATGTCTAGACTCTTTTTGATCATGGTTTCCAGGTAGTCCCATAATTTTTAAATTGTCTCTCCTGGATCTGTTTTCCAGGTCAGTTGTTTTTCCAGTGAGATATTTCACATTATCTTCCCTTTTTTCATTCTTTTGGTTTTGTTTTGTAATTTCTTATTTACTCATAAAGTCATTAGCTTCCATCTGTTCCATTTCTCATTTTTAAAGAACTATATTCTTCAGTGAGCTTTTGAACCTCCTTTTCCATTTGGCTAATTCTGCTTTTTAAAGCTTTGTTCTTCTCATTGGCTTTTTGGACCTCATCTGCCACTTGAGTTAGTCTATTTTTAAAGGTGTTATTTTTTTCAGCATTTTTTGGGTATTCTTTAGCAATCTGTTGACTCACTTTTCAAAATTTTTTTGCATCACTCTCATTTCTCTTCCCAATTTTTCCTCCATCTCTCTTATTTGATTTTTGAAATCCTTTTTGAGCTCTTCCATGGCCTGAGACCATTGCATATTTATTTTGAAGGTTTTGGATGCAGAAGCCTTGACTTTTAGGTCTTCCTCTGAGGGTAAACATTGTTCTTCCTCATCTGAAAGCATGGAAGAAAATACTTTTGAAGCTGTCTTTTGCATTTGTGGGGATATGGGAACCACAGCTGCTGCCTGTGATTTCATGCCCCAGCCTGCTCCAGTCCTGTCCCTACCATGTGATGCAGCCAACACTGCACTGCACTCTGTTCCTGGTGCAATAGAACTTTTCTGTCAGCCTTCCATGCTGTCTTGGGCTGCAAATCTCTAATACTCTGTCATTTTGTGGCTTCTGCTGCTCTAGAATTTGTTTAGAGTCATTTTTTGCAGGTATTTTATGGACTGTGGGGAGAGAGCTTCTACATCTTTGTCCTTCAACTCCGCTATCTATATGTTAAATTTCTATTGGATCCTTTGAAAGATTTAACAGAGATAATTTTGTCATTGCCCCTTTATCATAAAGATCATATGTTGCCTAAAACAGGGAGACAGAGAATACTAGAACCTTCCAGGGCCCCCTACATTTGATCAATAATCTCTCAAAAGAGTCTGATCTAACTCTCCACATAGGAAAAACTACATGAAATGAAGATTATCTTTTGTTCATACTATGATAAACAGTTGGATGAACAACCCATAGACCTGATATATCCATGCATCTTAGCCAAATGTACAGTGAACTTTGAATGAAAGGAAAGCAATTTGGGTTGCCTTTGAGAAACTGCAGAATGTTTTTAATGACCCCAACCTTCTCCTTGAAAAGAAAGACCTAACATATAACACTATTTTTCTGGTGATGTTACATGGATCTGAAGCATAGAATGTCACAGTCTTTGAAAAACTAAAGTTCCAAGTCACCCAAAGGACAAAGGTAGGCATAAGTACAACCTATCACCAATAAAGAATTGTGTAGAAAGGACATAGAATATATTATCAAAGAAATGTATGGTTGAAAAAAGGGATGGGCCAATCAGTTAGTAAGAATTCCAAACAAAATCTTAGTATTTCCTCTCTATAAAAAAATATTCATAGCTGCTCCATTTGTAATAACAGAATAAGAAACAACCCATATGTCCAAAAATGGAGAACAGCTGAATGTATTGCAGTATAATAAGTTACTGCAATATTATAATACCCATGAAAAACAATAAATATGAAATATACAGGGAAAGTAGATCTGAAGTGATTGAATGAACGCATTAGAACCAAAACTATTCACAGATGACAACTATATATTTTTATAAAGAAAGGAGAAAAAAAGAGAAAAAGGAAATAGAGCTAAAAGTGATAGAACTTTGGACAAGCCTATAAGGAGACCCAGCATGGAATTTTTTTTTTTTTTGGTTATTTGTTAATTTACTTGATTCTGCCTTATCAACCTAAATGCTGTTAAGCAGCATTCTGTACCCAACCTGTGCCTTGAAGGAAAAGCAAGATTCTCATGAATGTAAATGAGAAGAGGAATGTATTTGTGACATTGGAGGGTTGGATGGGGGCAGGTGCATTGCAGTAACCTCTAGCGAGGCAGAAGATAGAATGTTGCATTCCAATGCAACTGTAACACATAGTACATGAAGGGAAGCAGTATGAAACAAGGCTGGAAAGTTAGATTGCAGCCAGATTAGGTAGGGTTTTGGCAGATATATTAAAATATAAAAATAGCAAAACTTAAGTAAATAATTTCAGGGCTTTTTTTTGGCATTCATTGAAGATTGGAGCAGATACTTCTAATTTGAAAGCTTTCAAAACTGAAAATGATTTAAGATGACACTGAAAAAGCCTAGTTCTCACACATCAGAAATGTCTAACATCAGAAATCAATGATCAAGAAAAGCATAGAAAAAAATCAATAAATTATACCATCTTGTCCAAAACTGTACAAGAAATTGGTCAGAAATCTTTGGACACTTGGAGAGAAATCAGAAGAGATGAAAGAGGCACCAGGCACTCTTAGTAAATAGCCTACAGCATATGGGTGCTGTGAGCAGGGATACCCTCGAGGGATCTGAACCCAGTTTAATCTCACCGGACCTGAAATATGCTAAGTAGAGACACAACAAGGAAGCCTCCATGAGCTCTAGTAATCATCATCTAAGATTAGGAGGATCTTTGCCCTGAATGATGGCAGTGGACAGAGCCAGAGGTAGTTCATACCTCAGGGCACTTGGAGCCCTAATGAGTGTCCAAACCAACTCAATAACAAAGTACATGGGTCCAGGAGCCTTGAGAGGTCTTGTGTCCATCCATTATGATCTTTAACATTATTTTCCCCTTCACTGGATCTTCCATATTTTACGAACAAATAACTTCTTTAAAATGTCCACTATCCTTCTAGGTAACATTTTTCAAAGGAAGTTATATTCTAAATAGCTATTGGTATATATTGTGGGACATGGTAGCTAAATAGCTACCATGTCCCACATATGTTAAGAAGACCTAGGATAAAGCCTTGAAAAACACCCAAACTAGGGGGATGGAGGCTGGATCTAACAAAGGATGATTACAAGAAACATATAGATAGGAAGAGATCCAAGAGAATGACATGAGAGAGTGATGAGAATCCTGAGAGTAGTTTCACAGAAGCTAAGGGAGGAAAACAAATATAACCCATGCCATAATCCATAGATAAGTCAAGAATCATGAGGACTAAGAAAAAGACCATTGGATTGAGCGTTTGAGACACTATGGGTAATCTTTGAGAGGATAGACTTGGTAGAGTACAGAGGTCAGAAGCCAGATTGCCATAGATTGAAAAATAGTAGGAGGTAAAGAAATGGGTATAGTTAGTATGAAGGACTTAAAAGTTGAGGTTTTTATTTTATGAGGACCATGAATGAGATTTGGTCATATTTGTAGAACAGGAAAGAAGTTGGTGTGTAAGGAAAGATTGTCCAGACAGGAAATGATTAAGAAGTGTGAAAATGGGCTTTATTTTTTCCCCTTATTTTTCTTTTAATTAAGTTAATTTATTTATTTTTATGTTTCAACATTTACTTCTATAAGTTTTAATTTTTTTCCTCCCCCCTCCTTTCCCAAGACAGCCTGAAATCTGATATAGACTTTACATATACATTGCTATCAAGTATATTTTCACATTACTCATGTTGTATAGAAGAGTTATAATAAATGGGAGAAACCATGAGAAAGAAAAAACAAAATAAAAAGAAAATAGTCTGCTTCACTCTGCATTTAGACTCCATAGTTCTTTCTCTGGATTTGGGTGGCATTTTTCATCATGAGTCCTTTAGAATTGTTTTAGGTCATTGCATTGCTGAGAATGGTTAAATCTATCAAAATAAGTCATTGCAGATTGTGGCTGTTATTGTGACAATGTTCTCCAGGTTCTGTTCACTGGACTCAGTTCATATAAACTTTTTTTAAAGAATTTTTTTATTTTCAGTTTTCAATATTTACTTCCACAAGATTTTGAATTCCAATTTTTCTCCCCATCTCTCCCCTTACTGTACTCCAGGACAGATGCACCCCAACCACCCCTTTCCCTAATCTGTCCTCCCTTCTATTACCCCCGCCCCATACCCCTTCCCTCTATTTTCCTTTAGGGCAAGATAGATTTCTATACTCCATTGCCTGTACAACTTATTTCCCAGTTGCATGCAAAAACAATTTTTAACATTCTTTTTTAAAGCTTTTAGTTCCACGTTCTCTCCCTTCCTCCCTCCCCACCCACCCTCACTGAGAAAGCAAGCAACTTGCTATAGGTTATACATGTGTAGCCATGCAAAACATTTCCATATCAGTCATGTTGTAAAAGACTAGCCACATTTCCCTCTATTATGTCTTGCCCTCCATTTATTCCATTCTCTCCCTTGACCTATCCCCTTACAATAGTGTTTGCTTCTGATTACCACTTCCCCCAGTCTACTGTCCCTTCTATTATCCTCCCTCTCCTGTCCCCTTCCCCCCTACCTTCCTGTACAGTAAGATAAATTTTTATATCCAATTCAATGGGTGTTATTCCATCCTTAAGTCAAATCTGATGAGAATAAGGCTCACTTATTCCCTCTCACCTCCCTCCTCTTCCGCTCCATTGTAAAAGCACTTTCTTGTCCTTCTTTATGTGAGATTATTTACTACATTCTACCTCTCCCTTTCTCTTTCTCCCGGTACATTCCTCTCAACACTTAATTTTATTTTTTAGGTATCCTTCCTTCATATTCAGCTCATCCTGTGCCCTCTGTCTATACACACACACACACACACACACACACACGCACACACACACACATGCACACACACACGTGCACAAATATATACATATATACATACATATAATATACACATATCTACATACATACACACATATATGTTCCCTGTAATTACCTTAATAATGAGTTACAAATGTCATTGCTCCATGTAAGAATGTAAACAATTCAGTTTTAATGAGTACCTTATGGCTTCTCTTTCCTGTTTACCTTTTCATGTTTTTCTGATTCATATATTTGAAAGCCAAATTTTCTATTGAGCTCTGGTCTTTTGAACAAGACCAGAAGTCCTCTATTTCATTAAAATTCCACTTTTTTTTCTATACGATTATACTCAGTTTTGCTGGGTAGGTGATTCTTGGTTTTAATCCTAGCTCGTTTGACCTCTGGAATATCATTTTCCAAACCCTCTGATCCCTTAGTGTAAAAACTGCTAAATCCTGTGTTACCACAATAGTTGAATCGTTTCTTTCTGGTTGCTTGTAACATTTTCTCCTTGAAAACTCTGAAATTTGGTTGCAATATTCCTAGGAGTTTTCCTTTTGGAATCTGTTTCAGGAGGTGATTGGTGGATTCTTTCCATTTCTATTTTACTCACTGTTTCTAGAATTTCAGGGCAATTTTCCTTGATAATTTCTTGAAAGATGATGTCTGGACTCTTTTTTTAATCATGGTTTTCAGGTAGACCAATAATTTTAAAATTGTTTCTCCTGGATCTATTTTCTTGGTCAGTTGTTTTTCCAATGAGATATTTCACAGTCTTCTATTTTTTTCATTCTTTTGGTTTTGTTTTATAATTTCTCGATTTCTCCACTTTTCATAATCTCCAACATTTGTGATTTTCTTATTTTGTCAGAATATGGGCTTAAAGACTACCTGCTAGATATGTCAGAGTTTCTCTTCTTCACAGGGGAGCTGGACAATGGGGTAACACAACAGCCAGACAATTAGAAGGATTTTGAGGCTCAGGGATGCATGACATCCCAATGATCCTTGTGAGTGGACTCTAGCCAAATTTGGAGATGCCTGTAGCTGCTAGAAACTACAGAACCAACCTTAATGGCTCAAAATAACTGTGAGTAGTAGTCCCTCCATACGTCCTGCTTCCTGGCTTATTGTGTCTGTGGATGCCTCCTCTCTTAATCCTCACTCTCTGTCTGAAAGCCTCTACAAACTATTGGTATCTCAACTGTTCCACCCCTTTTTGAGCAGCTGAGAGCTCTCCCTCTCTGCCCACTTGCAAGCTCTTCTCTGATAATGTTTATCTGTGATCTGATTCTGTTTTACCTAGGGTCCGTTTTGGACCCAGGGGTCTTCCATTCACAGAAGTAAGCTTTCAGAGGAATCAGGAAGGAAAATGATCAAGAGCATAGAGAGGTTGGGTTTGACTCGAAGAAGTGCCACTTATTCATCAGGACTGAAGTAAATATAGAGACAGATAAAACATTTATTGAGCCCTTACTAGGTTCCATGTAAAATTAGTTTGAGATATAGAGTAAGAGAAAAGAGGAATTTCATTGTGGGTGGCCCCTGCGTCTTCTCAGGAAAGTAGATTCTAGATCTTCTTTTGAGAGAGATGGAAAAGGGAGCTTAATGAGAGAGGATATTTGAAATAGCTTCTGCAAGAAGCCCCAAAAAGTTAATCAAAGAAGAATGAGGCAGGGAAGGCCCCACATAGCTCTTGAGGACACTTGAGATAGCTTTAGTAGTAACAAAGACTATAATTGTTTCAACTGTACATAGTTGATACTAAACTGTAAAACTAAAAAAAACTGGTTGAACGCAAGCCAACTCCTGCAGCACTTTCAATAGGGAATTGAGATTCTACTGTATGTCCAATACAGTGGACAGAAAAGAGTCTCCCAGTGTTTCTTTACAAATCAAATGAAACCCTAAAATAAATGATAGTACTAAATTTTCAATAGTTATATGAGTCATAAAATTTTAGAATTGGAAAGGGCCTTAGATGTCCTTTAGCCAACCTTCAACCCCATGAACAAAAATTGTCTCTACAGCATTTCTCACAAGTTAGATCATAGCTTCTACTTGAATACCTCCAGTGTTGGGGAGTTTACTGTATTTCCCCCCAAAACAAAACCCCCAAGGAATTTTTTTTTATAATGTTAGAAAATTCTTCCTATTCCTACACTGAAAATTGTCTGCATTTAACCTCTTATTGGTTTTGTTCATTCCTATAAGAACCACACAAAATAATTGCCTCTTTAATGTAGACTCTTTAAAATATTTGAAAACATTCCATATACTACCAAATCTTTCTTATTTTTCTTCTACACAGTCTTGATTCCTTCATAAGCTGTCATTTCCACACTCCTTACTTTCTCTGGCCATGGTCTATTTTAGCATATTATTCTCTCTTTTTTGAGTTTTAAAATAATAACTTTATTTCACATATTTTAGAAAACAGTTTAATATCCAAGTCTGAAATAAAAGAAATATATAAAAACAAAAGTGAGAAAAGAAGACTTCATTGAGTTTGATCCTACTCTGGCATTCTGAGTAGATATGAAAGGAGTAGAAAACTTGGGAAGTACCTGCAACTCTTCCTTGGGACAGTACACTATGAAGTGTTCTTCATGGGTTCAAGTGAATTACTAATACTTACTTTTTAATTAGCATAATTCATTTTTCTTTTTTCTTTTTTTAGAAAAACTTTGTGATGTCATCTTATTTATTTATTTTGTTTTCAACATTCAGTTCCACAAAATTTTGAGTTCCAAATTTTCTCCCCTTCTCTCCCCTCCCCCACCCCAAAAGGCCAAGCATTCTGATTGCCCCTTCCACCAATATGCCCTCCCTTCTAATACCCCTCCCGTCCCATATCCCCATCTTTTCTCTTGTCCTGTAGGGCAAGATAAATTTCTATACCCCATTACCTGTGTTTCTTATTTCCCAGTTGTACACAAAAAATTCCCAACATTTGTTCCTAAAACTTTGAGTTATAACTTCTGTTCCTTCCTCCCTCCCCACTCATCCCCACTGAGAAGACAAGCAATTCAATATAGGTTCTGGATGTGTAGTTTTGCAAGTGATTTCCATAATAGTCATGTTGTGTAAGACTAACTATATTTCCCTCCATCCCATCCTACTCCCCATTTCTTCTGTTCTGTCTTTTGGGCATGTCCCTCCCCAAGAATGTTTACTTCTAATTGTTCCCTCTTCCCATTTGCCTTCCCTTACATCATTGCCCCCACCATGCTTATCCCCTTCTCCCCTTCTTTCCTGTAATGTAAGATGGACTTTCAAACCAAATTGAATGCACATGTTATTCCTTCCTTGAGTCAAATGTAATGAGAGTAAGCTTCACATTTTCCCTCTCAACTCCCCCCTTTCCTCCTCCATTAGAAAAGCTTTTTCTTGCCTCTTCTATGAGAGAGAAATTGCCCCATTCCATTTCTCCCTTTCTCCTCCCAATATATTCCTCTCTCACCCCTTAATTTCATTTCTTTAGATATGATCCCTTCCTATTCAACTCACCCTGTGCTGTGTGTGTGTGTGTGTGTGTGTATGTGTGTGTGTGTGTGTGTGTGTGTGTGTATAATCCCTCCAACTACCCAGATACCAAGGAAAGTTTCAAGAGTTACAAATATTATCTTTCCATGTAGGGATGTAAACAGTTCAACTTTAGAAAGTCCATTATGATTTCTCTTTCCTGTTTACCTTTTCATGCTTCTCTTGATTCTTATGTTTCAAAAGTCATATTTTCTTTTCAGCTCTGGTCTTTTCATCAAGAATACTTGAAAGTCCTCTATTTCATTGAATAACTATTTTTTCCCCTGAAGTATTATATTCAGTTTTGCTGGGTAGGTAGTTCTTGGTTTTAATCCTAGTTCCTTTGAGTGCTAGATTATCATATTCCAAGCCCTTTGATCCCTTAATGTAGAAGCTGCTAGATCTTGTGTTATCCTGATTGTATTTCCACAATACTTGAATTGTTTCTTTCTTGATGCTTGCAATATTTTCTCCTTGACCTGGGAACTCTGCAATTTGGCTAAAATATTCCTAAGAGTTTCTCTTTTTGGATCTCTTTCAGGAGGTGATTGGTGGATTCTTTCAATATTTATTTTGCCCTTTGGTTCTAGAATATCGGAGCAGTTTTCCTTAATAATTTCATGAAAGATGATGTCTAGACTCTTTGGTCATGGCTTCCAAGTAATCTCATAATTTTTAAATTGTCTCTCCTGGATCTATTTTCCAGGTCAGTTGTTTTTCCAATGAGATATTTCACATTATCTTCAATTTTTTTGTTCTTTTGGTTTTGTTTTGTAATTTCTTGATTTATCATAAAGTCATCAGCTTCCATCTGTCCCATTCTAATTTTTAAAGAGCTATTTTCTTCAGTGAACTTTTAAACGTCCTTATACATGTGGCTAATTCTGCTTTTTAAAGCCTCCTTCTCTTCATTGGATTTTTGGACCTCTTTTGCCAATTGAGTTAGCTTATTTTTTAAGGTGTTGTTTCTTCAGCATTTTTTCGGTTCTCCTTTAGCAAGCTGTCAACTTGCTTTTCATGATTTTCTTGCATCACTCTCATTTCTCTTCCCAATTTTTCCTCCACCTCTCGTACTTGATTTTCAAAATCCTTTTTGAGCTCTTCCGTGGCCTGTGACCATTGCATATTTATTTTGGAGGTTTTGAATGCATAAGCCTTGACTTTTATGTCTTTCCCTGATGGTAAACATTGTTCTTCCTCATCTGAAAGGATAGGAGAGAATACTTGTTCACCAAGAAAATAACCTTCTATAATCTTATTTTTTTCCCTTTTTTGGGGCATTTTCCTAGACACTTATTGACTTTTGGGTCCTTTGTCAAGAGTAGGGTATACTCTGGGGACCTGTAAGTTCTCAGCTCCTCTGAGGTGGCACAATCAAGGGAGAGGAGTTTACTACCTGGCCTGGCTTATGGCTGAAATTCAGATCAACTGCTCAGTTTCTCCAGGGGCTTTAAGCTGAGGCTTCAACTGTGGAAGCTGGCTGCTGCCTTCTGTGGCCAGTATCTGCAGCCCCCTGCTGCTGCTGCCACTGCCTCCGCCTAGGGCCGGGGCTAGGGAAGACCCTGTTCCCTTGTCTTGGTGGTGAAAAAGCTCTCTCACTGACCTTTGAAGTGTCTTTGGTGCCTGTGGGTTAAAGGATCTGCAAACTTTTGCTGCTGCTGCTGGGGATTCTGCCCCCAAAGTCTGCTCTGGCCCTGCTCCTCCTGGCACCATATGGCCAAGCTGGATTGGACTCTGCTCCATGACCTCCACAACAGGCCTTTCCCATCAGCCTTCCAGGTCCCCGTGGACTGGAATTCTCTTCCACTCTGTTGTTCTGTGGCTTCTGCTCCTCTCGATTTTGTTGAGACTCTTTCTTTACAAGTATTTTATGGGCTGTGGGGGAAGAGCTAGAGTATGTGCATCTTTCTACTCCACCATCTTGGCTCTGTCTCCAGGATAATTCATTTTTCAATGAAGAAGTATTTATTTTCTCTTCTGTTACCACCTCTCATTGAGGACAAAGAAAAATAAGGAAAAATAAGTCCTACTATCAAATACACATATTGAATAAAGCAGGTTGCCTTATTGGTCATGTTAAAAAATGTATGTCTTATTCTGTGACTTTAGTCCGTCACCTCTCTGCAGAATGTAAATACCAAGCTTAATTATTAGTCCTCTGGAGTCATGGTTATCATTACATTCATATATGGTCATTTTAAAAAATTGTACCATAGAGCTAGAACTGACTTTCTCTATGGAATCTTACTCCTGTATTTCCCATTAATCTTTTTTCTGCCTCTTTGCAATATGCTTCCCCAAAATCTAGAATTTATGCTGTACTATGCTCATATTTCCTCTTCATCTCTATCATAAATTCTAGAATGGAGTCTTTAGTTTTCTCCAGTTCTTCATCATTTCTATCCCAGTTAATGAATATCACAACTAGTTTTGCAATGTTCCTTCTTTAACCTTTAAAAAATTTTTTTAAAGTTTAATTTAATAACCCTTCTTGACAAAGGACTCAAAAGTCAAGTAACTTGCTGGGAAAATGCCCAGAAAATGAAAAAAATAAAATAAAACTATAAAAGGTTACTTTCTTGGTGAACAGGTATTTTCTTCCATCCTTTCAGATGAGGAAGAACAATGCTTACCATCAGAGGAAGACCTAAAAGTCAAGGCTTTGGCATCCAAAACCTCCAAAATAAATATGCAATGGTCCCAGGCCATGGAAAAGCTCAAAAAGAATTTTGAAAATCAAGTTAGAGAGATGGAGGAAAAATTGGGAAGAGAAATGAGAGTTATGCAAGAAAATTGTGAGAAGCAAGTTGACAGCTTGCTAAAGGAGAACCGAAAAAATGCTGAAGAAAATAACACCTTTAAAAATAGGCTAACTCAATTGGCAAAAGAGGTCCAAAAAGCCAGTGAGGAGAAGAAGGCTTTAAAAAGCAGAATTAGCCAGATGGAAAAGGAGGTTCAAGAGCTCATGGAAGAAAATAGTTCTTTGAAAATTAGAATGGAGCAGTTGGAAGTTGATGACTTTATGAGAAATCAAGAAAGTACAAAACAAAATCAAAGGAATGAAAAAATAGGAGATAATATGAAATATCTCATTGGATAAACAATTGACCTGGAAAATAGATCCAGAAGACACAATTTAAATATTATGCAACTATCTGAAAACCATAATCAGAAAAAAATCCCAGACATCATCTTTCATGAAATTTTCAAGGAAAACTGCCCTGATATTATTATAGAACCTGTGGGCAAAATAAATATTGAAAAAATCCACCAATCACCTCCTGAAAAGAAATCCAAAAAGAGAAACTCCTAGGAATATTTTCGCCAAATTGCTGAGTTCCCAGGTCAAGGAGAAAATTTTGCAATCAGCCAGAAAGACACAATTTGAGTATTGTGGAAATACAATCAAGATAACACAAGATCTAGCAGCTTCTTCATTAAAGGATCAAAGGGCTTGGAATATGATATTTCAGAGCTCAAAGGAACTAGGATTAAAACTAAAAATCACCTACCCAGCAAAACTGAGTGTAATACTTTAGGGGAAAAAATAGTCATTCAGTGAAATAGAGAACTTTCAAATATACTTGATGAAAAGACCAGAGATGAATAGAAAATTTGACTTTCAAACACAAGAATCAAGAGAAGCATGACAAGTGTTCAAGTCTTCGCATTTGCATTAGACTCTCCTCATTGGTCAAAATGAAGATTGTTTGATTTTCCATGGTTTTTTTTGAGAAACAGAGTTTATAAAGAGCTGGAAGAAGAGGGGGTCTTCTTCCGATTTGCATCATCAAAAGAAGATGTATATGGTTCTAGGCTCAGTTAAAGGAGAGGTACCCACAGAGAGGAGAAAATTTTGCAAAGAACCCAAATTGTAGAGGGGCCAGTGCTTCAAGCATGTCCCTACCTTGTCACCTAGAGACTTTGATAAATCCCTGTTGGGTGAGATCTGGGATTTCTCCTTTGAATTTATGTGGCTTGGTTTTAGAGGAGGAGTTCATTTACTCTTGTGTAATGTTCTAGAATATTCTAACATCTATGATGTGTATTTACTATTGGCTTGGATGAATGTATTCACTATTATGGTGGTCTTTATGTAAGTAGAGTTTGGTGAGAAAGAAGATAAACTTTCAGCTCTAGCTTGGGGCATTCCATCTTCATTAAGGGTTAGTAAATAGGAAAAGTGACCTGAACATTACTATTACTGAAAACAATAATAAATAAAATCATAATGATAGAGTAAAATAAGTTTCATTTAATTTTTCTCAATCATATGTAAACAAAAATTTTTAATATATATTAAGATTTTAAGTTCCACATTCTCTCCCTTCGTCTCTCCCTACCTTTTCTTGAGAAGACAAGCAATTTTATATATATTATACGTGAAACATGTTATTCTTTAAAAATGTTGTATAGGATTGAATACTATTCTTCTATTGTAGGATTATGATAGACTTGTCATAGGCACTGAATAAAATGCTTTTTTAATTGATTGCTGTCTAAATAGTTGATTTTCTCTATCACTACTAGATGTCTTTGTCTTGCTTGTGATATTTTATACTATTCATTCATTCTCTCTTTTTGTCCATGTGGTACATAGTTTAATCTCACGAAGTCCAGCTTTCTCTGATTCTTGTTTCATCCATCCCTTCCCCTTATCAAGATCTTATATGGAGGACTTAGATCTCTGAGTTATTGTGATCCATTTCTTGCTAACAGTACAGGCTCTGTCATAAAAATTGAGTACACTGTAGTTGATAGTGATTCCACTTGCCAACCCCATTATATTTCCCAGGGTGCAAAGACTGCAGATGCTACACTTGATGTCTGGCGGCTCCATGTGGCTGCCTTCAGTTCCCTGTTCTCACCTCCATCCCTTGAACTTGTACTGACAGTTGGGAGCTTTGTGAGTCTAGGGCTTCTCCTCCTCATCCTCATATTATTCTTCCTACTATTCCTCCTTTTCTTAATCCTTCCCATCTATTCCTTCTTCTCTTCTTCCCCCTTTCCTTCTCTTCTTTCTCATTTTCTATTTCCTCTCTTTCTCTTCCTATTCCCCTTCCATTCTTGTCCTCTTCTTCCTGTTCTTCTCATTTTCCTCCTCTCCTTGCTTCTCTTCCTCCTTGCTTCCTCTTCCTTTACCTTCTCTTTGCCTTCCCCTCCTCTCCTCTTTTCTTTCCTTCTCTCCTCTTCTACTCTCTCTCCTCTTCCTCTTCTTCCTTTTTCCATTTCTTTCCTCTTCTTCTCCTCCTTTTCCTTTCTTCCATCCTCCTTCCACTCTTTCACCTCAAATATCTTACCTCAAAATCTTTGGATCTTTGGGTTTATTAAACACTAGATTACTATAATCGTTTACTACTGTATATTGTGTACCTAATTGTAATGTTAAGGGAATTTGAAGATCTTCCCTCCCTCTTAATAGGCCCATGTGACCTGCTTGGAGCTTTGGCCCATCCCACAGCTTGAGTCACATGGAACCACTGGTGAGAGGAGCTTGCCAAACAGGTGGAGCAGGAAAGGTGCAGCTGAGAATAAGGCAGAGCTGGGAGAAAGCAGGCAGAACAGAGTAGAGCAGCTAGCATGAATGAGAGAGGGAGTGATTTTGACTAAGAGAGCTTGTTTGTGGGGAGGCTGACAGAGTGAAGGTTTGGGGATGGCCATACTCCCTGCAGTGATAATGTGAACAAACTTCCTTGTTTTTATGGTGGAGTTGGCTTTCTAAATATTTTGTTTTCATCTTTGAGGTAGAGAGTTTATATTTTGTGAATTTACCCTGAAAATAAGCTTGCACGTCCATAGTGGCTGTGGTGGGTATTGCATTGGTGTTACACTGGTCTGTTCCATTGACCCAGTCTTCTATTTCTTAATATCAGATTGTTTTGATGATTACCACTTTGTAATGTAGTTTGATATCTGGAACTGCTAGACAGTCTTCACATTTTTTTTCATTGATTCCTTTGATATTCTTGACCTTTTATTCTTTCAGATGAATTTTGTTATTATTTTTTCTAGTTCCCTAAAATCATTCTTTTATAGTTTGATTGGTATGGCATTGAATGAGTGACTGGATGACTTCTGAAGTTCCTTCCAGTTCTAAATCTTTGACCCTGTGACCTTAACTAACCATTCCTAATAGTGTTGCTACTTAACATGACTTCAAACAAATCTCTCACATCCTGAAGGAAAGAAAGTTCAGAATTTAAAAATTCCACAGTGAGATTAAAAAAAATGATGCCTCAGGAATTTTTTAAGAAAAAAAGATAACTAATACTGTGAAGTAATTCTATGGGTAAAGATCATTCCAGGATAAAACTCCAAAAGAGCAGAATAATTCTGCATCACCTGTAGTAAAAGAAATTGATTACCCATAAGAACCCTGAAAGTGGTTAGCAGGCTTAATAAAAGAACTAAAAGAATAAACTAGATATAAACTTGGTTAAAAAAACTCAAAAGAGAAATTAATAACTTAGAATAGAAGCTCAGAAACCTTATTGAATTGAAGGATAGTCTGGAAAAAGAAAGACTGGAGGAAATATTTTAGAACAAAGTAAAAATATAGCAGAATATACCCTATTCTTGTCACTGACAAAAAGTAAAGTTCTATATACACTAAAATATTTTAAAATGTACTTTTTTCCCTGCAAAGAACTAGAAATAAAATAGATGTCCATTAGCTGAGGAATGGCTAAACAAGTTGTGGTATATGAATGTAATGGAATGTTACTGTGCTGTAAGAAATGACAAACATAATGAATATGGAGAAGCAGGGAGACATTCAAAGTGAAATAATCAGAGCCAAGAAAACCAACAACAACAATGTAAACATATAAGAAAAACAACCACAAAGCAAATGAAACTGAATTTTTTATAAGTATGGTGACCAGATTTGGCTCCAGGAAATAGATATAAGAAGATACTTTTCTCTGCTCCTTTGCAAAAGTGAGAAGCCATGGGTGTGGAGCATTTGTGTTAATGACACATTTCTTTCATTTGTTGGTTGTTTTTATTTTCTGAAAAGTTTTTCTTCTTGCACTCCATTTTGTTTAATCTTTTTATTCAAAGGGACTGGGGGAAGGCAATAGAGTAATTGGGATGCAGGAGGAAAATGTATGTGACGTCAAAACAAAAGGTGTCAGTAAGATTTATTTTCTTCAGCATTTTTTTGGGTCTCCTTTAGCAAGGTGTTGACCTGCTTTTCATGCTTTTCTTGCATCTCATTTCTCTTCCCAGTTTTTCCTCCACCTCTTTAACTTGATTTTCAAAATCCTTTTTGAGCTCTTCCATGGCCTGAGCCCATTGAATGTTTATTTTGGATGTTTGGGATACAGAAGCCTTGACTTCTGTGTCTTTCCCTGATGGTAAACATTGTTCTTCCTCATGTGAAAGGATAGGAGGAGATATCTGTTCCCCAAGAAAGTAACCTTCTATGGTCTTATTTTTTTTTTCCCCCTTTTCTGGGCATTTTCCCAGCCAGTTACTTGACTTCTGAGTTTCCTCTCCATACCCACCTCACCTCCAGTTCTGCCCAGCTAGCGCTTGGGGTCTGAGATTCAAATGCTGCTTCCCAGCCTCAGGGCTTTCTGCAGGGGCGGGGCTGCTATTCAGTGTGAGATTAAGTACAGGTGCTCAGGTAGGGGCAGGGCAGCCACAAGGGGCTCAGTTCCCTCAGGGGGGTTATGCAGAGACCTTCAACAATGGATCCAAGGTCCTGCCTGCTTTGGGAGCCCCAGTCCGCTGCTGCTGTTGCTGCTGCCTCCAGAGGGGGCCTGAGTTATGGAGACACCCCACTCCCCTCTCAACCAGCCAAAAAGACCCTCTAACTGACCTTTGGTGCCTGTGGGTGGAGGGACCTGTGCGGCCGCTGGAGATTCCATCCCTGAAGCCTGCTTGGATCAGCTCCTCTTGGTGCTGCGTGGCTAAGGCAGGGCTGGGCTCTGCTCCGGGTCCGGTGCGCGATGGACCTTTCGCGTCTGTTTTTCAGGTCTCTCTGGAACAGAAATCTCCTCTGCTCTGTTGTTCTGTGGCTTCTACTGTTCCAGAATTTGTTGGGAGTTCTTCTTTACAGGTATTTTATGGGCTGTGGGTTAGGAGTTAGCATATGTGTGTCTTTCTACTCTGCCATCTTGGCTTCTCCCTCTACAGGAGACTTTTCACAACATGGTGGGAATAATCTGTAAGGGTCTGTAATGTAAAAAACACATCAATAAAACAAAAAGTCTAAAACAAAAATAACCAAATGAAAAGTTGCTGCAATTCATCAGTCATATAGGAAATGTAAATCAGAACATCTCTGAGGATTTACCTCACACCCAGCAAATTTGCAAAGATGAAAGAAGACAGGAATAGTCTAGACAGGAATGGCTGTAAAAAGACAGGTATATTTTGGTGGAGCTGCAAATTGGTCCAACCAATTTGGTCCAGAAAGTAATCTGAAATTATATTTAGTAAAATCTAAATATCTATATTCTGGGACCTAGAGATCCCACTGCTAGGAACCTATCACAAGGATGTCATAAATGGGAAGTTCCATTAGATACCAAAATAGTTATATTGGCACTTTTTTATTGTGGGTATTTGCTTTTAATTTCTTAAGCTCCCAGTTAAGACTTCCTAATTAGTTAAGACTTTTACTCATTCTTAACAATTTTATAGATGTACTCAATATGTTTTCCTTTGAGTAACCTTTTAACACAGTCATACTTTTTCATTGAAAAATTTTTCTCCTTTCTAACTTTTTTTTTAAAAAAAGTTTGTCTCACTTAATTTTTTTTATCAATGTCTTTTATTATTTTTCCTGCCTCCCCTTACTTATCATTTCTTACCACCACCTTTTCCCTTTCTTCATCCTTGAGTCTTCTTCAGGTCTTTAGCCTCTTTCCTTTTTTACTTCAGTTGGGTCTTCCTTTTGATTGAGCTCTTTTTCTTCCTTATCTCATTTTCTCCTTCAGCTTTTCCTTAACTTCTCCCAAATTGCTTCTTTTCAAATTCAATCTCTAGCCATCTTCTCAAATTTGAACCCCTTTATCATGCCACAGCATAGAATATAGAATATACTTTCACTATTACATAAGTAAAATAAATTGCATTATTTTGGTATGATGCCATGAGGATTTGGAGCCTTAAGAACTAGATTTGAATCCCAGCTCTGCCACTTTTTATATCTCTCACCTTAGGCAATTGAGAGTAACCACAAGGGTTCATCAGTAAAATGAGGGCATGCTGTAAGATTACATGTCAGGTGTTAAATGCTTCTGTAGCTCTTATTTGTCCATCCAGAATAAGGGACATTAGATTCCATTCTTTACTCTTTCATCTTCATTTATTAAGATCTAGTAAGTAGCCTTCATAATTTTATTTTTATTTATGAAGCATCCTAAAATTTTAGCCATGAAATGTGACATGTTTTTATGCTATATACTAATCTATAGTTCTGTCTTCCTAATTTAGCTACATTAGATGCATTATTTCCCTGATGATATATGCTTGATAGCTCCTCTGTGTCTTTTTTTGTCCTCTCAGCTACAGCTTATGATTTATCTTTTAATAAATATTTGTGGAATTGAATCTCTTAGTAGAAAATGCTTAGTTCTTTCAACACAATTAGAGTTGTTGGTCTGCTAATCCTGTGAGTCAATCTACACTAAACAAGAAGCTCGTATCAAACTCTTGGCAGCTTTAGTTAAAATTAAAATGCATGCTTAACTGTAGAGATTGTCAAATGTGGAAATAATATTTGTCCAGCTGGACAGCTTTCTTTTGTAGTCACTAAATGAAAGTTGAGATTCTGTCTCCTCCTTGAAAGCTTCTGTGTCAGGAAGGTAATTTGGACTGTTTGTGGTTTGACAGGGATTATTAAAATCAGATGAAGTGAAGGGAAGCAAGTGTGCGAAAGCAAAATTGACACTGACACTCTCTATTATTTGCAGCTTGAATCATGATGACTATGTTGATATGATAGATTCACTGTTGAGATATGTTAAGGAGCAAATAAAATAAAATGCATCTATAGTGATGGATTTTCAGATTTAACTTGCAGAAATCCAATACTTACTTTCACTGATTGCTTTTTAAATGGAATTTTGGATTTTCCCATATGAATTTGCTCTAACCCACAATAAATTATCTTTCCCTTGATTTTATAGGGGAAAAAAACGTGCTGTGAATGATATATTATAGAGGATTAAAAATTAAGTGAGAGGTCACAAGATTTAGAATTCAAACACAGTAAGAGACCTTAGAGATCATTTAGTCCACTCTACTCATGAGGAAAGTTGGTTAAAAAAAAATTCACGATGTTTTTTTCATGGGTACTTATTTTTTTTCCTTAAGTTTTCATTTGGAGGACATTTTAAAAAATCTCATTTATTAGGTCACAGTTAATATTTTTTGAAGACATTATAAAACTATGCTATATTATTTGAGTTTTAAAATCTGTGTGACTATATTAATCAGGAAAATCCATTCTATTGACACTTGAAAAAAAGGAAACTAATTCCAAGAGATAGAACTAATGTTTTCTTACTTTTTTATTTTGTTATCAGTGTTCTACAATCACTTCCATATATCTTAGATTGTTTTCCCTTTCCTCCCCACTTCCCTCCTATCTCTCCACTCCTTCCCTGAGACAACATACTGTTTTGTATAGGTTCTACACACATATTCCTATTAAATACATTTTCACCTTAGTCATGTTGCATAGAACAATTAAAATGAATGGGAAAAATCATTAAACAGACCAAAACATAATACAAAAGAAAATGATCTGTTTCCTTCTGTGATTGAATTCCATAGTTCTTACTCTGGATGTAGAAGACATTTTGCCTTTAAGAGACCATTGGGAATTTTTAAAATCCTTGCATTGCATTGAAGTACTAAGTCTACCAGAAAAATTCCTCACACATTGTGGTTGTTGCTGTGTACAAAGTTCTCCTGGTTCTTCTCCTTTCACTCAGCATCAGTTCATATAAGTCTTTCCAGGCCTTTCTAAAGTCTTTCTGTTCATCACTTTTTATAGCACAATGGTATTCCATTACATTCATATACCACAATTTATTCAGCCATTCCCCAATTGATGGGCATCCCCTTGATTTCCAGTTTTTGGCAACCACAAAAAGAGCTGCTGTAAATATTTTTGTGCAAGTGGGACCCTTTCCCATTTTTATGATCTCTTGGGGATGCAATCCTAGAAGAGGTATTGCTGGGTGAAAGGGTATGCACATTTTTGTAGCCCTTTGGGCATAGTTCCATATTGCTCTCCAGAATGGTTGGATCAGCTCACAGCTCACCAACAATGAATTAGTATTCCAATTCTCCCACATCTTCTCCAACATTTATCCTCTTCCTGTTTTATCATGTTAACCAATCTGATAGGTGTGATGTGGTATCTCAGAGTTGTTTTGATTTGCATCTCTCTAATCAATAGTGATTTAGAGCATTTTTTCTTATGACTGTAGATATATTTAATTTCTTCCTCTGAAAACTGCCCGTTCATATCCTTTGACCATTTATCAGTTGAGGAATGACTTGTACTTTTGTACATTTGACTCAGTTCTCTATATATTTTGGAAACGAGGCCTTTATCACTAACACTAGTTGCAAAAATTCCTTCCCAGTTTTCTGCTTCCCTTCTAATCTTGGTTGCATTGGGTTTGGTTGTACAAAAACTTTTTAATTTAATGTAATGAAAATTATCTATTTTACACTTCATAATGTTTTCTATCTCTTGTTTAGTCAAAAATTTTCCCTTCTCCATAAATCTGATAAATAAACTATTCCTTGCTCCACTAATTTGTTTATAGTATCAATCTTTATACCTAGATCATGTACCCATTTAGACTGTATTCTTGTGTACAGTGTCAGGCATTGGTCTATGCCTAGTTTCTGCCTCACTGTTACCCAGTTTTCCCAGCAATTTTTGTTGAACAGTGAGTTCTTATCCCAGAAGCTGGGGTCCTTGGGTTTATCATTGACTACTATGCCTTAAGTACTTAACCTGTTCCACTGGTCTACCCTTCTCTTTCTTAGCCAGTACCAAGTGGTTTTGATAATTGCTATTTTATAATACAATTTGAGATCTGGTAGAAATAGGTCACCTTCCCTAGCATTTCTTTTCATTAGTTCCCTTGATATTCTGGACTTTTTGTTCTTCCTGATGAATTTTGTTATTATTTTTTTCTAGCTCTAGAAAATAATCTAGTTGGATTGGTATGGCACTGAATAAGTAAATCACTTTAGTTAGAATTGTCATTTTTATTATATTGGCTCAGCCCACCCATGAGATACTGATGTTTTCCCACTTACTTAGATCTGACTTTATTTCTGGGAAAAGTGTTTTGTAATTGTGTTCAGATAGTCCCTGGGTTTGTTTTGGCAGGTAAACTCCCAATGGGATTTCTCTTTCTATCTTTTGCTGTTGAGCTTTGTTAGTAATATATAGAAATGCAGAAGATTTGTGTGGGTTTATTTTGTAAAGTGCAACTTTGCCAAAATTGTTTATCATTTCAAGTAGTTTTTTACTTGATTCTCTGGAATTCTCTAAGAATATCTCTAAGTATGTAAGAATGATAACTTAGTTTCTTCTTTGCCTATTCTAATGCCTTCAATTTATTTTTCTTTTCTTATTGCTACAGCTAACATTTCTAGTACCATATTGAATAATAGTGGTGATAATGGGCATACTTGTTTCACCCCTGATCTTACTGGAAATGCATCTAGCTTATCCCCATTGCATATAATGGTTGCTGAAGGTGTTAGGTAGATGCTGCTTATTATTTTATGGAATGTTCCATTTATTCCTGTGCTCTCCAACGTTTTCAATAGGAATAGGTGTTGTATTTTGTCAGAAGCTTTTTCTGCATCTATTGAGATAATCTTGTGGTTTCTCTTAGTTTTGTTGTTGATATGATCAATAATGCTAATAATTTTCCTAATATTGTACCAGCCCTGCATTCCTGGTATAAATCTTACCTGATCATAATGTATTATTCTCATGATAAGTTGCTGTATTCTTTTTGCTAAAATCTTATTTAAAATTTTTGCATCTATATCCATTAGAGAAATTGGTCTATAATTTTCTTTCTCTGTTTTGGCTTTTCCTGGGTTAGGTATCAAAACTATATTTGTATCATAAAAAGAATTTGGGAGGACTCCTTCTTCCCCAGTTTTCCCAAATAGTGTATATAGTATTGGAATTAACTGTTCTTTAAATGTTTGATAGAATTCACTTGTATATCCATCCAGCCCTGGAGATTTTTTCCTAGGGAGTTCATTGATGGCTTGTTCAATTTCTTTTTCTGAGATGGGGTTATTTAAGTATTCCACTTCCCCTTCTGTTAATCTGGGCAATTTATATTTTTTAAAATAATCATCCATCTCATTTAGATTGTCGAACTTATGGGTATACAGTTGGGCAAAGTAATTTCTTATTATTGTTTTAATTTTCTCCTCATTGGAGGTGAGTTCATCCTTTTCATTTTTGATATTGGTAATTTGGTTTTCTTCTTTTCTTTGATCAAATTGACCAAAGGTTTATCAATTTTGTTGGTTTTTTCATAAAACCAACTCTTAGTTTTATTTATTAGTTCAGCAGTTTTCTTAATTTCAATTTTATTAATCTCTGCTTTGGTTTTCAGTATTTCTAATTTGATATTTACTTGGGGATTTTCAATTTGTTCTTTTTCTAGCTTTTTCAGCTGCATGCCCAATTCATTGATCTCTTCTTTCTCTATTTTATTCATGTAGGCATTCAAAGATATAAAACTTCCACTAACAACGGCTTTTGCAGTATCCCATAAGATTTGGTAGGTTGTTTCATTATTGTCATTCTCTTGAACGAAGTTGTTCTTTGTTTCTATCATTTGTTGTTTAATCCACTCATTTTTTAGGATTACATTTTTAAGTTTCCAATTAATTTTTGGTCCATCTTTCCATGGTCTTTTATTACATGTGTAATTTTTATTGCATTATGATCTGAGAAGGATGCATTGACTATCTCTGCCTTTCTCCACTGAATTGTGAGGCTTTTATTCCCTAGTACATGGTCAATTTTTGTATATGTGCCATGTACCCCTGAGAAAAAGGTATATTGCTTTCTATCCCCATTCAATTTTCTCCAGAGATCTATCATATCTACCTTATTCACCTCCTTAACTTCTTTCTTGTTTATTTTGAGATTAGATTTATCAAGTTCAGAGAGGGACAGATTGAGGTCCCCCACTAGTATAGTTTTGCTGTCTATTTCTTCCTGTAACTCCCTTAACTTCTCCTCTAAGAATCTGGATGCTACACCACTTGGAGCATATATGCTTAGTAATGATATTGCTTCTTTGTCTATGGTGCCTTTTAGCAGAATATAGTTTCCTTCCTTATCTCTTTTGATTAGATCTATTTCTGCTTTTACTTTGTCTGAGATTAGGATGCTACCCCTCCTTTTTTTACATCAGATGAAGCACAATATATTCTGCTCCAACCTTTTACCTTTACCCTGTATGCATTCCCTCATTTCAATTGTGTTTTTTGTAAAAAACATATTGTTGTATTATGGTTTTTAATCCATTCTGCTATCCATCTTTGTTTTATGGGAGAGTTCATCCCATTCACATTCACAGTTATGAGGACTATTTGTGTCTTTCCCTCCATCCTTGTTCCCCCCATTTGTGCTTTTAGTTTTCCCTTCTCACTTCCCCTCCACAATAAAGTTTGAATTTTTGACCACCACCTCCCACAGTCTTCCCTTCCTTCCTTCAGCCCCCCTCCTTTTTACTCCCCTTCTTCCCTCCCTTATAGCTTCCCTTCCCTTTTCTTTCCCCCTTCCCCTACTACTGCCTATAGAGGTAGTTAGATATATATACTTAATTAAGTTTGTTGTTCCCTCCTTGAACCAAATCAGATGATAGTAAATATCAAACAGTGTTCATCTCCCTCCCCTCTTTCCCTCTACTGTAACACAATTTTGTGCCTCTTCCTGTGATGTAATTTACCTTTTTCTGCCTCCTCCTTTTCACATCTCCTGTTAAAATCCCTTTGCACCCTTAAATCACATTTTTATCATCACATCATTTACTTTATACCTTCTCCTTCTATTCATGTATATCCCTTTTATATTTCATAATAAATAAACAATTCTCAAGATTAACAAGTATGATCTTCCCTTGTATTACATCCGTAACTGCCCATATTGAGTAACACTTTTTTTTTTCCCATTTACTTTTTTGTGCCTCTCTTGAGACCTGCATTTGAAGATCGAATTTTCTATTGAGTTCTGGCCGTTTCATCAGGAAGATCTGGAAATCCCTTATTTCACTGAATGTACATCTTCTTGACTGAAATATTGTGCTCAACTTTGCTGGGTAATTGTTCTTTGGTTTTAGTCCCAGCTCCCTTGCCTTACAGAATATCATATTCCAATTCCTTCAGTCTTGTAATGTAGATTAAGTGTTCAGCACAATAACATTTCATGATATTTTTAGATACCATCATTTGTGTTGATCCCCAGTTTATGGGAAATCTCCTCAGATTCCTATTCTTTGCTGCCTCAAAAAAAGTTATAAATATTTTTGTACATCTTTAGAGTTTATTTTGATTAGAATTAATTCTTCCCTTAATCTGCTCACCCTTTAAATCTCCGTTCCCTCACTTCCCTTCTATTTCCCTGTTGAATGAAATGTATTTCTGTACCCAGTTATGCATGTATATATTATAGCTTTGACTAGCTCAGATGAAAGTGAAGTTGTGTCAGCCATTCCCCCAACCACTGTTTGTTTGTATAAATGTCTACCTCTGCACCTTGATTATATGAGATAATTTTCGTAACTTTCCTTTCACTACCCCTGCTCCTCTAGTGTATTCCTTTTTCCCCTCTTTTCATTTTTTTCTTAAGATCATCAAGAAATAACAAAACCACTCCCAGATCTTTTCTAATTGGTCTTCTAATCTGATGATGAGGGGGTTCAAAGGGGTATTGTATAATCTCATATTTGAATGTAAGCAGTTTATCCTCGTTTAGTTTTTTTTGCTTATCTAGTTCATTCCCTTTTTATGTTTCTCTCCATTCCTGTATTTGAATTTCAGAGTTTCTCTGTAGCTCTTGTTTTTTCATCAGGAATGCTTGGAAGTCTTTCATCAAAAATCCTTTTTTTCCTCCATGACATCATTGTCAATTTTGTTGGGTTATTCTTGACTTTAAGCTCATATTCTTTGCCTTTTAGAACAGTGTATTCCAAGTTCTCTGTTCTTTTATATTGGTGGCTGCTAACTCACCTGTGACCTGACTGTGACTCCTCCATTGTTAAATTCTTTCTTTCTAGCTGTTGGTAGTATTTTTTCTTTGAGTTGGAAGCTTTGGATTTTGCCTGTGTTGTTCCTTGGGATTTTCATTTTGGGGTTTATTCAGGAGGTAACTAGTGGATTCTTTCTATTTCCACATGACTCTCTGATTCTAGAGATCTGGGCAGTGTTAAGATTTGTTGAAATGGGATGTCTAAGTCACGGTGTTCAGATAGTACAATTTTTTCTCTCCTCAATGTGTTTTCTAGGTCAGTCATTTTTACTATGAGATACCTTACATTTTCTTCTATTTCCTTAGGCTTTTGGCTTTATTTTAATATTTCTTTGTGTTTCCTGAAGGTATTGGCTTCTAATTGGTCCATTATACTTTTTAGTATAGGGGGGTTTATTGCTTGGGCAGTTTTATACTTCTTGTGCCAAGATATTAATTCCCGTTCATATTCTTCCATAACTCTCATTTATTTTCCACTTTCCCCCCCCAAAAGTGCTCTCATTCCATATAAAAACATTAATTTTTTTTTTTAAAACTCTTACTTTATATCTTCCAGGAATTCTAGTTTATTGTGCTCAAGCTGTGTTCTTCTGAGGCATTGCTTCTAATACATTTTGTTGTCATTTTCTCCTGCTCTGTCTTGATTACCCCTGCTACCATAATAGCTTTTTATGATGGGGTTATTCTTGTGTTTACCCTTTCCTCCAGCCTATTTCCTGACTAGACTTGTTGTTAGGACTGGGATCTCCTATACTTTTGGAGGGAAAGTCTAGACTGGTCTTGTTACTGCTTTTTTGGAACACTGATTATTAGGTTGTTACAGGATTTCAAGGACAGGATGAAGATCCCCCCAAAGTAGTATGCCCAGGGCAACTTCTTACTGGTTTCTCACCCTCCCCTTCCCACTTTCCTCTAAGCTCTGCAAGTTTGTGACCAAGTGTGGTTCTGTGCAAAAGCACACTGCTGCTAGACTCAGTCTTTCCATGTATAATTTCAGAGAGGTAAACACATGTTAAATCTCTCAGGATCCTGCAACATCTGATACTGATGCTTTTGAAATAATAAGGATCTTATGATCATTGCCTTAATTTAAAAAGGTCAAAGTTGCCCACTACATCTGGGTCATCACTGGTAACCTTGAGTTTTGTTCTGCCATTGGACTCCTGTGACTGGAGAAGAGAATGAGGCTGATGACTTTGTGCAGTGATTCACTTAAATCAAATTCACTTGAAAGTCAAGTCATCACCCTTGGGAGGTCCTCTTTGATAACAAAGAACAAGCAACAAGAACAAGTCACTATCCCCTGGCTAGAAAGCTCTTTTGGATCAAATTACAGAATTGTAAGCACCCCTATGTTCTTAGATTCCTGCCTTGGTTATTCCTCTGCAGGCTGGATTAGATACTGGGAATGAGACCCTGCTCTCGGCCTACGGTCTGAGCCATACTACTGCTGCTGCTAGCATCTTAACTTCTTCCTTTCTCTATATGAAGCCTAGAGTCTCTTTACCCAAGAACACCACTTCCCCATGCAAATCCATTTCTCCATCGGCCTTGTGATCTGCAACTTGGTAGTGGCCAACAAAGCTGCCAGTTCTTGCATGTTCCTGTTGCAGTGCTCTGGTATGGGTCTGGTGGTGCCCCTGATGCATTTGGAGCTTCTTGCCTGGGACCACAGCCTCTTCCTGACTGCTGGTGTGCTCTGCTGGAAAGTATGCTCCACAGTGTCTGTAGGCCCACCTATCTGTCTTCCTTCGCATACCTGGCTGCTCACTCTGAGCACCAGGATTTAATCTGGCGAATTTTCTATATGTTTGTAGGAGTTTGTGACCACAGTCTAGTCCTGACATACCTTTCTAAAATTCATCCAGTCACTATCCATGTACCAAAAATTTATGAAGGAAACTAGTGTAAATAAGATTACTGAGAAAATTGATTTTTAAATTCATTGTTACTTATTGTTTAGATACAAGAAACACTCAATCAGGCGCCTCTACCAATTACATTTCCCAAAAGGCAGGTTTATAAATTGTCCAGTGTGGTAGGAAATAAAGAAATAGTAAATCAGAGGACCTGAGTTCAGATCCTGGCTTTGCCCCCTCTCTGGGACTCAGTTTCTTTATCTGTAAAAATGATAGGAGTGAACTTGATGACGATCAAAGCCCCTTATAGCTATAGTCTATGGTCCTATGATCTCTGTGTATTACTAATACTGACCATTATGTTTTACTACAGTTTTGTTGTCTCTCAATGTTGATTTTATTTACATTGGTTGCAGTTACTATGCAGTCATTCTTCAGGATCCTTTGTCCTCATTTTGAATCACTTAAGAGTGAAGTGATTTCAGTTTTTGCAGGGGAAATATTTAAATCACATTTTTCAAGTATCCAGAAATACTTGTGAAAGCCCATCCACAAAAAACTGATATAGTAATTCCATATCATTCTTATCAGATTGACTTGGTGCACCTTGAGATCCCTCTTAATTCTGAGATTATATGGTACTATATAATCACTGGAGAAGATTCTGCCTCCAGAGAAAGGACTGATACTATCTGAATACAAATTAAAGCATGCCATTTCTTTCTTTTTCTTTCTTTCTTTCCTTCTTTTCTTCTTTTTTCTTCCTTTCCTTTCCTTTCTTCCTTCCTTCCTTCCTTCCTTCCTTCCTTCCTTCCTTCCTTCCTTCCTTCCTTCCTTCCTTCCTTCCTTGATTCCTTCTTTCCTTTCCTTGTCTCTCTCTTTCTTTCCAATATTTGTATAAAATGACTAATATGGAAATGCTTTACATGAATGAACATATATAACCTATATCAGATTACTTACCATCTCAGGGAGGAGGGAGGGGAGGGAGAAAGGAATAAAATTTGGAACTTAGAACTTTAAAAAAAATCTAAAAATTGTTTTAACATGTAATTGGGGGAAAATAAAATATTATATTTTTAAAAATGAAAAAATTAGCCTTTTTCACCCTTTTGTGCACATTTGACTTGCATGTCTTTAGATATTATTTAGTTAAGACTTTAATTTAGGGGAGCCAAGTGGTGGGGTTTTGTAGGACCTAAAATTTTCCTGGGACTTCTGTCACTTTGGCCTGCTATTAATTATGTGGTTTGTGCTTCCAACATTAAAATATCTAATTTTATGCATATATAATCATACAAGTTGAATTGGCTAAATTCTAGAAGAATACTGAAATTGCAGTTACAATTTCAAGGCTTCTTAGTACCTATAAGACAGATAAACCACACACTTGAGGGCTGCTTGCACAGGTTCACTCTTTATCTTGGCAGACAGGAAAGACGCTAAGACAGCTTCAAAAGGCTTAATAATCTTATTTTATTCTAGTCTAGTTTTCTCAAAGAAGTTGCTGATAATAGGAGAATAAACTCCTACAGCACACCCTAATCACCCTTCTATATCAGCAAGCACCCCGACATACACAGGAGGCCATGCTATCATAGGTTTTTTTGATGTGCTTTTCCTAAAAAGAAAGCAACTTTTGAAGGATTAACAGTCTCCTCAATCAAGCACTTATATCATTCACTTAGTTTAGGGGGAAAAGTTAGCACCCTGAACTTTAGAGAAAATGCAGAGAAATCAAAATCAACAGACATGCTTTATAACATCTGACTAAGCAAATGCATACAACATAGATCAACAGTCAGATGCAACTGTCTGACCATTACACACATATATAGTTAACAGGGAAGGAAACCCCAACATCTGGGTTTTCGAAGCTGGGGGTGCTGCTTGACGGCTTCCCAGAGTCTCATCTAGCAAACAAACTTCTTCCAAAAACTAAGCCCTGAAATAAAACCGCACCTCAGAGTCTTTATACACTTTTTAGAGCTAGAGGGCATCACAACCCTTGAGAACCAGTACCTCATTAACAAAAGTTGTGGACCTTCCTAAAATCTTCCCAGGCCCATTAATGGGTGGGGATGATCTTCGTTAATCACATTATTCAATCCCAGGCATTTGATTATACTAAAACAAAAACTGCACTATCAATACACCTTCTCCCTGGAGCCAGTGTGTGGGGGGAGCAGCTACCCCTACATCTTGATGGGGTTAATAGAGACAGGCACAACTTGTGCACTTTCTTAAATCCCCTCAAGCCTCAAGGGGGGCAGGTTGAGGCAAACACAGATTCTCTTAAGCCTTGATAGGGGCTAGTCAAGGCATATGCAGCATTCTAGCTTGTTTCCCATTCACCGACCAGCGCTCACCTGCTTTATAGAGCAACCGACAAAGAAGGCTTATTGCTAACAATATCCTTGTAAGTTTTTCATGGGACAGGTAGGTGGTGCAGTGGATAGAGCACCAGTGCAGGAGTCAGGAGGACCTGAGTTCAAATCTCACCTCAGACTCTTGACACTCACTAGCTGTGTGACTTTGGGCAAGTCACTTAACCCCAATTGCCTCATCCTGGGTCATCTCCGGTCATCCTGATGAATATCTGGTCACTGGAATCAGATGGCTCTGGAGGAGAAGTGAGGCTGGTGACCTGCACAGCCCTCCCTCACTCAGAACAAAGTCAAGTGCAAGTCATGTCATTTTATCTCTGATGGCATGGTCTTCTTCGGCAATGAAGGATGAGCACACACATAAATTTATATCATTTCATTCCTGTATCTCACTGCACAGTTGCAGTGGATGTTTATAATTTAAGCACAAATGTTTATATTATTTATCATTATATAATTCTGTGCAAGCATCGTGGAGATGTGAACCATAATTGTGAGAACTCATACCTAATACCTGGGAACAAGAGATTGTTATGGCTATGGATTGTGGGAAACTGAACCCTAAGAAATAATAACAAAACCCACTTTGTACACTAAAATCCACCTTACTTACAGTACCCATGTCATCGTGAGTAAGGAAAAGAACTACACAGACAACAAGATAAAGACATATTAAAAGAAAGATATTGTTTGGGCATAATTTATTTTTACATTGAAAACATGCATTATTCTGTTTGATTGGCAAAGATTCTGACAACCAATTCACTTGTACAGTTACATTAGTTTTATATTCACCAATACTGTAGATTACTGCTTTTGTCAAAGAGGGGAAATTTTTAGAACTCTTGCTATAGAAAGCACAATGGTTTGTTTCAGGCATAAAAGAGAATATGTCTAAGCTACTTTTTTGTGTGAATAATTATATGCCTATCAACATTTCAGTTTACTTGATTGTAGTACTCTGAAACTTCTATAAATATTAGTAATGGTCTACATAGCAGTCTGAAATTTAAAAAAAATTGCTGAGACCTGAGAAATGAAACTGAATGGGACAGATAGTTTTGATATGAAACAATGATTTTGTCTGTATTTTAATGAAAAAGAAAAAAATGGCATGTTTTAAAATATTAACAAATGGAGATAGGTTTAGACATTGTCTTCTTTTTATGTAACAAAGCAATATCTTTTTAATATCTTAACAACCTATAGAAAAAAGAGGTTTCTAGCAATTCAACAAATGTGACAATGGAAATTCCCATTCTAATAATGAAGGAATTTTACAATTCTGGGGATAACTGTCAGCTGTTTTTAGTAACAAGTTGAACTACACACCATCCCTTGACCCTGTGTCATTTCTCTTTAGAATTTAATTTGTCCTTGAACTTGCTTGACATGTTGACTTAACATTTTTGCCATCAGATTTTTAAGGAATATTTGCATTCTCTTATGAAGTTTTCACCTGGAGTGCAATCAATCAACAAACAAGCATTTATTAAATACCTACCATGTGCCAGATGCTGTGCTAGGCATTGGGGATACAAAGAATGAAACAATCTCTACTTGAAAACATTTGTGTAATAATGAGACAACTAAGTCTAAGTGTGTGTACGCATATGCATGCCTAAAATAAATATGAAGAGAATAAACACAAACAAATACAAAATAGATAAAAGTAATTAAGAAAAATGAGTAGGAGCAGTTGAAGGGAAAAGTAGAGTGCAATGAAGAGCTTCACGAAGAAGGTGGTGCTTGAAGTCAGTGAGGAATTGTGTGAGACAGAAATGAGGAGGGAATATCTTCTCCACATGGCATGTGATCACTGCCAGAGCAACACAGAAAATAGGTTCTGGGAGCTATGGAGGGTCTTGTATGAGGATCAGAGAAGGACCATTTTGGTTTGATTGCAGAATGCAGAAGAGGGAGTATTGTATACTGAGACTAGAAAATAGGTAGGGGCCAGATTGTGGAAGATTTCAAAAGCAAAACAGGAGCTTATATTTTAATCCTTGAGGCTATAGTGAGCCAATGGAGCTATATTTTTCTCCCAGTGGATCACTTGTATGTGTTGCCATAAAACCCATGAGTAGGTTAGATTTCCTTTGGGAAACTTAACCATGTTTTTAATGACCCCAAGATTCTCCCTTAAATAAAGACCCATCTTTTTTAGCAACGTTTTTTCTTTCAGTAATGCTGTATAGCCATGGATGGAATGCCACAGTCTCCATTTACCACAATTAAAACTGAGTGTCATCCAAAGGGTAATGAAGAGACATATGGTGCTTCTATACATGCTGTAACACTTTACTAATCAAGAATTGCACAAGAGACGTAGCATGTAAAGGAAATTCTCATAGAGATAAATGAGTAGGGGGAGACAAAAGATAGGTTCATAGATAAGCGAAGAACCCGGTGATAATCAGTGGGGAACCCAAATGCTCCATTAGTATCCAGGCAATGCCAAGTGAGCTAGAGGGAAGTCACCAGAATATTCTATAGAACTCCTGTGAAAGATCATTGCTGAGAATTTCTCTGGATGGACTGGTACAAATGGGTATCAATCTACATCACTGTAGGGTATGCCCACATTGATGATATTATAGATCCATCAAAGTATGGGAGTATTGAATAGCTTTCAGAATCAGTTTCTTATTTACTCTTTAATCCTACATATATTCAGTATAAATTCTACAGATCGACTACACATTTAAAAAATAGCTCTATGTAGAGTTGAATTACTGAAGTGATAAAATTAGAGAGAAAAGGAAATCAAAGTGTCTAGCAGTAGTACAAGACAAAGTTTACTGAAATAGAGAACAAAGGGAACTAAATATTTAGAGGTTTGTGAAAAGATGGTAAAGGGCAAGTGGAGAGCTTCTATTATTTGTATGAGTTGTCTTTTGATCTCGTTAGGTAAAAGCTTTTACTCTGCCTTATTTTAGTGTTTTCTGGCAGTGATTACAATGCATTCATATTTTTATTATAAACTGTTTCTTGGGAATATATAACTCAACTATTATAATTTGCCTGGGGCTGAAATTTGATCTACAGGTGCTTGGCTTAGATGTATTTTTTTCAAAGAAAACTCTTTAATCATTTTAAAAGCCAATAATTAATATTAGATTGCCTAAAATACTTTTTTGAAGTATTAAATCATTATTTTTGCTCTCATGAAAAGCTCAATTAAATAGGAATTAAAATTTGAAGACATACAGTATTATAAAGTAGTATTTTCAGAAATAATCCAGGTTATTTTAGTTTGAAAAGTCATTAATATTGTAGTCAGAATAATTTCTATTTTTTATTATCTATGATTTAGGGCATTGCATTTCATTTGAATATTTGCCACATTTTTTTTTTCATGATTAAGATCAGTAGTTGTAAAATTAGGAAGTGTGGGATTATTTAGAGTCTGTTGCACAAAATAATGACAGAGTAGAAATATTTGTGTTTGTAGGTTCTGGTAAAGCTTGAGAGGAGTAATCAGAGAGTGATCTGATGAAGGGGAAATGAGCTAGCCTCTTTTCTTTGGTACTTTGATGGGGATGCGGTTGGGGAAGATAGGGTACATGGTAAAAGGGAAACCTTTGGATCATAGATAAAATCATAGATTTAGCGCTGAGTGGAACAATAGAATTCAACTAGTCATCATTTTATAGACAAGGAAACTGATGACCAAAGAGGTTGTCACTTGTCAGTGATCACAAAGATGAATCCATAATACTTTAAGCAAGATAAACTGATCACTCCTTAGCTTTTGCTGAGAAATCATCAGATGTTACAAAACCATATAACTTGTAAACTCATTTTTCAAATCACAAGATCCTTGAGAGCAAGAATGATGAGCCAGCAAACCTTTCTGAGTTATCCATAGGTAACTTTACTGCCCTGGACACCTTGGCAGATATAAACAAGGACATCCAAGAGGAGTTTATCATCTTGTTGGGGAGATGAGACAAATGTGTAAAAGGTAACAAGCTCCAGTTTTTTGTGAGATTAGAAGGGAGTTGTTGAGGGTGTTGAATACTAATTTGGAAAGAATATGGATTCTGTTTCCTGCTTGGCACATAGTCATTTTATTAGGAAGATTAACTCCAAAAATATTACATCTTAGATATGCCTTTTACATATACTTTCAAGCCTCAATAACTTAGCAATAGTTCCTGTGTGTTTCTCTCTTCAGAGCAATCTTTCACTTCTTAGGTCTTTCAGAACACTTCGTAGCCTCTCTTAGGATTTTCCTACATTCTACTATGCTTTAATAGTAGTTACACTATAGAGCATTATATCTCCTGAATTGGATCAAGAAGTTCTCTCTTGTGTTGTATACTGGAAGCTTAAGCATGTAATAGTCATTTTATTAAGTGTTTGCTGAATTTGCTGCTGATTTTTCACATTTTTCCGAACAAGATGTTAAAAGGACAAGGGCACAATATATACAAGTAAGGAATTATGGGAACTAAAGAACTTTGTATCTTCTGTCTCTTTGTATACTCTGTTCCCAGACTGTATTAGATGTTAAATAAAAAACTTCAAAATATGATCTATTGTAGAGCAGAGCCAGTAACATCATTCCTTCGTCAAGAAAGATGTAGAATTTTTAATATATACAATGTAACACATACATATACCTATACATAAACTATGCAGTCTCAGCAACACTACTGTCTTACGGTGATCTGCTAACATGATTTTGACCCTATTACAAAACAACTAGGATTCTATGTATGTATGTAGAGAGGTAGTCAGTCAATAAACATGTATTGAGAGCTTACCATGTGCCAGGCAGTGTGCTAGGAAGCTCTAGGGATACAAGAAGGGGCAAAAGATGATCTTTGCCTTCAAGGAGCTCACCAAGTCTAATGGGGGAGACAGCAAGCAAATATATACAAACAAACTACATAATACAGGATCAATAGGAAATAATAGAAGAAAAGTACTAGAATTAAGAAGCGTTGGGAAGGGCTTCCTATAGAACATGAGATTTTATTTGGTCCTTAAAGCAAGCCAGGCAAGCTGATAGGCAGAGATGAAGAGGGAGAACATTCCAGGCTGAAAGATGGAGTGTCTTGTACATAGAACAGCCAGGAGAATTCACTGGAGCAGAGTACGTAACAGGGAGTAAGGTTTAAGAAGACTGGAAAGTTAGGAGGGGACAAGGTAAAGAAAGGCATTGAATGTCAAACTCAGCATTCTTATTTGATCCTCAGGGCCACAGAAAACCACTGGAACTTACAGGAGGTGATATGATCAGCCCTTTGCTTTGAGAAAATCACTTTAATGGCAGAGTGGAGTATAAAGAAGTGAGGCAGGCAGATACACCAGGAGGCTATTGCAATAATCCATGTGAAAGTGATGAGGGTCTTCACCAGCCTGGTGACAGAGTCAGTGAGAAAGAGAAATGGATGTATTAGAGAGATGTTGCAAAAGTGAAATTTATAGATCTTGCCATCAGATTAGATGTTGGGGGGTGAGAGATAGTGAAGAGTCAAGGATGATTTCTACATTGGGAGTCTGAGAAACTGGGAGGATGTTATTGCCCTCTACAGCAAAAGGAAAGGTAGGAAGCAGTGGGCAGGGAAACTTAGGAGAAAAATAGTGACTAAACCTATGATTTTATTGATGTAAGAAACCCCCAACTGAGGAAACTCACTTCACCAATGCATGTTGGCATTTTCTGTGCAATATCAAATTTTAGAGAGTTACCTTGACAATGGACAGATTGTGACTTGTCAAAGGTCACACAGCCAGTGTAATTCAGAGGTAGCATTTGAGCCGCTGTCTTCCTGGATGGCTGCCTATCTACTACATGTACCTTCAAGTATATAGTGATGATAAATTAGTAGCATATAAAGAGGAATTACTAAGTGAACTAACAGCCCTTAAGACCAACTATTAACTATCATTTATATTCAGTAAACATTTATTAAGCCCCAATTAAATGTATAGTCCACTGCTACTAGGTGCTGATGATGCAGATAGAAAAGAAAAACTCTTCTTTCATGAAACCTAATTGTGTGTGTGTGTGTGTGTGTGTGTGTGTGTGTGAGTGAGCATACGAGACTCATCAATAGGAGTAGTCTTTGAGGAAATAAGAATAGAAAAGGCAGCATTGTATAGAATTTATATATATATATATATGTGTGTGTGTATGTATATGAAAAATATGCCAGCAAATAAAGTCAAACACAATTTTTCAAAGACCAGGAATTGTTATTTTTCATCTTTTTACCCCCAATGCCTAGAGCAATGTCTCACACAGTAAGTGCTTCATCTGTGTTTGTTGAATGGAATTAAATTGTTTTAGAAAGTATTCACTGTAGTGTTTCTCTTTAAGTTGTGAATTTCCTTAGTGCATTAAAAATATAAAAATTTAATTTATCCATCAACTTTAGAAATAAAGTTATGTAAGACAACAGGGTTCATTCCATCATAATACTTACATTAGTTTTTTCATGTGAAATTAATAATTAAATGGAAGAAAATAGTCACTATTGCTGTAAACACATACCTTTAGCTAGCCTTGAAAGTTCAGCTGCAGAGCAAGGCCTTAGGATGCAGCAAATGTTGCTCCACAGGGCAGGGAACCTGGAGGACATTTATCCACTGCCATTGAAAGAGTGGACCTTGGGACTAGAGTGGGATGGAGATTCTTTCTGACTGGGTTGGGGATTAGGAAATCATTGTCCAGTTAGGAGGGGAAAAGAAAAGGAAAGGGGTGGGGCATGAGTGGGAACTTTGGGGTGGGGTTGAGGTGCTCTAGAGTGAAGGTGGAGGGAACATTCCCCAGGAACCCCTAGAGAGATGGCATCTAATGAGTAATGTTCTAGATTTGGATTTACAAAAGAACCTTAAATTGATAGCAGTATAACATAAAATAGGATAGTAGCTTCTTCATAAGGATTTTTAAATCCTTTCTTTTGAAGCAGTTCAAGATTTGCGATTTTATTGTACTCTTTCTGTTATCCCTCACGATGCCTTTTCATTCTGTGTAATTCTTGTCCATGTTTTCTCAGAAATCATCTAACAGGCAACTGTATCATCTGTAGGTTCTTCATCTTGTTCATTTGTTTTTAGTGTCACATTTGTTTTTTATGTCACTGCTTTGAAGAATTATGAGGAGAAAATAAAAGAAATAGGGCTCATTTCTTATACCACTTATACAGATGCACCATGACTTATATGTAAGAAAGTAAGAAGTTCCATCCTCAGATCTATATTGACTGACACAAGGGCACCAAAAACCTTTTGTAGACTGGGTTTATCACCCACAATGACATCAACTTCTACAACGGAAGGAGGAAAGGGAATAAGCATTGACATAGTATTTACTATGTGCCAGACAGTGCACTAAGCACCTTTCCAGCTCTCTGAGCATTGTCTCCTGTTTTCATTAAATTGTTGACCCATCTCTAGTCAGACATATATTCAATAATTATTCTGCTGCTTTTTGCATGCAGCTAGACCCATGTGAGGACTTTCCTCGTGTCCTTGATGCATATCACAATGCTCTTTGTTCTAGGCTCTTAGTGTGTATGTTTTGAAGGAGCACTACAGATGAGTATTGCATCTCAGTGCATTACAATTAATCAGTACAATTTGTTGACTGAGATGGAGGCTCCCTTGTATATTTAGGCAAAATTAACTTTATTGTTATTTCTCTCCAGATTGGTGTACACTGTTCCTCTCAGAATAGTAGGAAGTGGGACTAAATCAAGTCCTCTATGGGAAATATTTTTCTCTAGACTTTTAGAATGTAAATGTGAATTGTTGAGTTCAAAATATTTTTCTGTTTGTCATCTGTTTCATGTTGAGGTAAGAGATTTTTTTCTAAAGCCACTAGATTGATATTGAAACCAGTACTCTGGATATGATTGGTGTTGATTGTGTTATGTTTAAAATGCCCTCAAGTTACTAGACGTTTTAAACCATACAGGTCAATAAGCAAAGACCAATGATGACAATAAGGAAACCATCGCTATCATAAACAAATTATGGTATTGATATTTTCCTTATCACCTTTCCCTCTCATTCCTGAAGAAGAGCAGTTCTTGACATTTGATTCAAGGACCTCTAGAGATCCCTATGAAACCCTTTCAATAGGTCTGTGAGGTCAATACTGTCTTCACAATAATGTTAAGATGCTTTCGTTTCACATATGATATGTAACTAGATATAATCTACATCCATAAAAACTCTTTGGGAGATTCTCAATAATTTTTAACAGTTTAAAACCAGAAAGGAGTTTGTAACCAAAAAAATTTAAGGATCACTGCTATGAAGAACTATGAGGAGAAAATAAAAGAAATAGGTCTCATTTCTTATACCTATTACATAATATGTCACTAGAAGTAAGAAGTGCTGTCCTCAAATTTATGTTGACTCAGACAATGGCACCAAAGACCCTTTTGTAGACTGAGTTTATCACCACAATAGCATCAACTTCTCAAGAGGAAAGAGGAAAATGAATAAGCATTTATATAGCATCTACTACATGTCAGACAGTGTGCTAAGCACCTTACAAATATTATGTCATTTGATTCATGCAACATTCCTGGGATGTAAGTCCTGTTATTAACTTTATTTTGCAGTTAGAGAAACTGAGGCAAACAGGTGACATAACTTGATCGTGATCACGTAGTCAGCAAGTAGCTGAGGCTGGATTTGAACTCAGGTCTTCCTGACTCTAGGCCCAGTGCTCAAATGACTGTGCCATCTAAAGGTCATAGGATCATAAATTTGAAGCTGGAAGGTATCTCAGAGGCCAGCCCCTTGGTTTTAAGCCGATGGAACCCCATGGTCCAAAGAGTTTTAAGTGACTGACCAAGGCTGTGCAAGTAACAGAAACAGGATTTGAATCCATGTCCTTGACTCCGACTCCAGGTCACCATACTACCTGGAGGATCAAGTTATACTAAAAATATCTTTTAATAATCTATTTTTATGAATTCATCTAGCGATGATATAGTAAAATGGAGAGATCCCTGAATCAGAAATCAGGAGACTTGAGCTTTAGACTTGACTTATCTACCAACCAGCTGTATGATCTTGGGCAAGATAGTTGATTTCTGGGTCTCAGTTTCCTTATGTATAAAACAGAAGAGATGGACAAGATGATTTTTTAAGGTCCCCTCTAATTCTAAAATTCCCTTTACTCCATTTATGTTCCATACATCCAACGTTTTCTATCAAATGTGAATGACACTGCTAGTGATGTTGGAGGGAAAATAAAAACATTCTATGGATATAAAAATGTTCCTATTATCCATAACTTTTTTTTGCTTGTGAAAATAAGATTAATTTCTTCTCTTTCCCTCCCACACCCCAAATTTTCCTGGCCCCTTTCTACTTGGGAATATTCTATATTCACAGAATTTCTGGTCTAGTATATATGAGTTCTGGCAATAATTCACACCCTCAGCATTGTCAAATTACTTGTAGGTGATACCCAACATTTCAGTGACCCTTTTTTTCTTTTGGTTGATTTTGTTTGACCTGGTAATATATTAGACTGATGTCTCCAGAGAGTATTTTTTATTATCCTGATTCACAACTAAGAATACATCCATCAATCTATAACTATGATTTACATTACTTTTCCAAAATGAATTTGTGGTGGCACACAAGGCCTCCTACCAGTTTTAACTAGTTGAGACAATAACAGAAACTAATGTTTAGGCCACTACTGTATTGAAGGCTCCATGCCAGGTATGAGAGATGCAAAACGATGCAATGAAAACCTTACTGACTCTGCAGCCAGAGGACATAGATTCAGATTTTGCCTCTGATACTTACTTTCTCTTTGACCTTGGACGGATTATTTAACCTCTTTGGACCTTAGTTTCCTCATCTGTAAAATGAGCCTTTTGGACTAGAATTCAGTGCTTCTTTTTTTAAATTTATTTAAGTTTTCAGTACTCATTTCCACGAAATTTTGAGTTCTAAATTTTCTCCCCACTTCTTCCCTTCCCCCACCCCAAAACACCAAGCATTCTAATTACCCCTATCACCAATCTGCCCTCCCTTCTAACATCCCTCCTTTCGCTTATCCCCATCTTCTCTTTTATCCTGTAGGGCAAGGTAATTTCTATACCCCATTACCTGTATTTTCTTATTTCCTAGTTGTATGCAAGAACAATACTCAACAGTTGTTCCTAAAACTTTGAGTTCCAACTTCTCTTCCTCCCTCCCTCCCCACCCATCCCCATTGAGAAGGCAAGCAAATCAATATAGGCCATATCTGTGTAGTTTTGCAAATGACTTCCATAATAGTCGTGTTGTGTAAGACTAACTATATTTCCCTCCATCCTATCCTGCCCCCCATTTCTTCTATTCTCTCTTTTGACCTTGTCCCTCCCCAAGAGTGTTGACTTCTGATTGCCATTGCCGTCCCTTCCATCATCCCCCCCCCCCCGCTTATCCCCTTCACCCCCACTTTCCTGTATTGTAAGATAGGTTTTCATACCAAAATGAGTATGCATTTTATTCCTTCCTTGAGTCAAATGTGATGAGAGTAAGCTTCATGTTTTCTCACACCTCCCCCCTTCTTCCCCTCCACTGAAAAGTCTTTTGCTTGCCTCTTTTATGAGAGATAATTTGCCCCATTCCATTTCTCCCTTTCTCCTCCCAGTATATTCCTCTCTCACCCCTTAATTTCATTTTTTTAGATATGATCCCATCCTATTCAACTCACCCTGTGCTGTGTGTGTGTGTGTGTGTGTGTGTGTGTATGTGTGTATGTGTGTGTGTGTGTGTGTGTAGTCCTACCAACTACCCAGATACTGAAAAAAGTTTCAAGAATTACAAATATTGTCTTTCCATGTAGGAATGTAAACAGTTCAACTTTAGTAAGCCCCTTATGATTTCTCTTTGCTGTTTACCTTTTCATGCTTCTCTTGATTCTTGTGTTTGAAGGTCAAATTTTCTATTCATCTCTCATCGTTTCATCAAGAATGCTTCAAAGTCCTGTATTTCATTGAATGACTATTTTTGCCCCTGAAGTATTATACTCAATCTTGCTGGGTAGGTGATTCTTAGTTTTAGTCCTAGTTCCTTTGACTTCTGGAATATCTTATTCCAAGCCCTTTGATCCCTTAATGTAGAAGCTGCTAGATCTTGTGTTATCCTGATTGTATTTCCACAATACTCAAATTGTTTCTTTCTGGCTTCTTACAATATTTTCTCCTTGCCCTGGTAACTCTGGAATTTGGCTACAATGTTCCTAGGAGTTTTTCTTTTCAGATCTCTTTCAGGAGGTGATTGGTGGATTCTTTCAATATTTATTTTACCCTCTGGTTCTAGAATATCAGAGCAGTTTTCCTTGACAATTTCATGGAAGATGATGTCTAGGCTCTTGTTTTGATCATGGCTTTCAGGTAGTCCCATAATTTTTAAATTGTCTCTCCTGGATCTATTTTCCAGGTCAGTTCTTTTTCCAATGAGATATTTCACATTATCTTCCATTTTTTTCATTCTTTTGGTTTTGTTTTGTGACTTTCTTGGTTTCTCATAAAGTCATTAGCCTCCATCTGTTCCATTCTCATTTTAAAAGAACTATTTTCTTCAGTGAGCTTTTGAATCTCCTTTTCCATTTGGCTGATTCTGCTTTTTAAAGCATTCTTCTCCTCATTGGCTTTTTGAACCTCTTTTGCCAATTGAGTTAGCCTATTTTTAAAGGTGTTATTTTCTTCAGCATTTTTTGGATCTCCTATAGCAAGTTGTTGACTCACTTTTCATGATTTTCTTGCATCTCTCTCATTTCTCTTCCCAATTTTTCCTTGACCTCTCTTACTTGATTTTCAAAATCCTTTTTAAGCTCTTCCATGGTCTGAGACCATTTAAAATTTATTTTGGATATTTGGGATACAGAAGCCTTGACTTTTATATCTTTCCCTGATGGTAAGCATTGTTCTTCCTCATCTGAAAGGATGGGAGAAGATATCTGTTCACCAAGAAAGTAACCTTCTGTAGTCTTATTTTTTTCCCCCTTTTTTGGTCATTTTCCCAACCAGTTAGTTACTTAATTTTTGGGTCCTTTTTCAAGAGTACGGTATGCTCTGGGGGTCTGTAAGATCTCATTTCTTCCAGGGTGGTACAGTCAAGTGTGTACACTGGTCTGGGAGCAGGCAGAAATATTTGTGCCCAGAATCTAAGTAATAAAGTTTGCTCTTCACAACCACCTGGCTTCCAGTTCCACCAAGCCAGCACTGGGGGCTGAGATTCAACTAAGCTACAAGGGCAGGGCTGCCATTCAGTGTGAGATAAAGATCAGCTGCTCAAATCCCCCAGCAGTATTAGGTGGGGGCAGGGCCTCTACACAGGGTAAAGGTAGGAATCAGCTGCTCAGTGCCCTCAGGGGTTTTAGAATCCAACAATGGATGTGGGCTGTTGTAGTAGCTACTGTGGAAGCTGCTGCCACCAGCCTGATGAGGCCTCTGTGGCCTCCACCTAAGGCCGGAGCTATGGGAAGGCCCTTCTCCCTTCTCGGCCAGCTGAAAAAACCCTGTCACTGATATTTGGAAGAGACCTCAGAGGCTATCCAGCCTCTCTGCAGACAATCTGAACACATGGTTGATGAAACATTGATGGAAGTCCCTTAATGCAGGGCTTCTTAAACTTTTTCCACTCGCAAACCCCATAATTTGAGAAGCACTGCAGGTCTAGTAGTTGGTTACCTGTCATCTCCAGAGATAATTTATTTTCCCTCTGTGTTCCTGTCACAGCCCCATAAAGTGGATTTTGATAACTCTGGAAGAGAGAGTGAGTCTAGTGACTTTCTGTGCAGCTCTGCCTTACTTAAATTCAATTCACCCCATGATGTCATTGACCCTCTTTCAAAAACAAAGGGCAGACAACAACACCAACAATAACAAAGTGTGCTTAGATGAGGTTAGGTCAGAAAAAAATATCTCAAAAGAAATAAGATACCAAGTTGGAATGTGTCATATTTCATGTGCTGACTTCATGTGGTGGTTAGTGAATAAGCACCGAGGGCCTAAAGAGGACTAGGTGGATCTAGGCAGTGCGATTGTGCGACCACCTCCATTTGTGTTCAGCAGCACATGACTTGGGATAAGGAAGACAGAAGGTTAAGTTGGCATGAGAGGCTTTCAATAGCAGAAGATAGTTTATAGTTGAACTGGTTAATCATAGGGTCAAGACTATGATGGCAGGAGAGTGAAACCGAAACAAATATAATGAACTGGGAAGACAAAGGATATGTTTAAGAGTAGTAAGGCAGAGATGGAGCAGTGGATTGTCAAGAGGCTGTAGTCTGAAAGAGGAAATGACATGGGGCCAGAAAGTTTCATCCCATCTCTTAATATGGTGTCCATTCTTGGAAACTCTAATTATCTGATTCTGTAGTGCTCAAGTCTAGGCTATTGGTCAGAACAAAGAGAGGAGACAGGAGGATATTTTTGGTCTCCCAGGCTTTGAGTGGGACATCTGATGATATTCTTACTAGTTTCTTAGATATTCTGCAGTGACCTATGGTTTTTGTTTTCTCTAAATCTCACAGTGACATGTACATGATGCTGATGTGTTTTTTGAGAGATTTTATTTTATAAGATTCCAAGACTATAGAGAGGAAAATAAAGTTACCCCTAATAAAATTTTTTAAAAATCTATTTATTTTATTTATCATATCACTGATATGATCATAATTGTTCTGCTGTCTCATTTAACTTTGGGTTTTGTGTTTGTATATTTTAGATATTTCTTATGATTTAGTATTATTTTAAGTTGCATATTTACATTTCTTAGTAACTAATACATTTTTTAATTTATTTCAGTTCCTTGAAATGGATTGGGGAGATGAATATTCTTATAATTCTTTTGACATAGATTGTTTGTTAAATTCATTTCCTGGAGACCTGGGATTTGAACAAATCTTCAGTGACATTGATGAAAAGATTGAGAAAAATGCTGCAAGGTAAATGGTGTTAATTTTTAAAAGAGTTGTTCTGTATTTCTTTTACAGTAACTTTACTTGGTCTACTTTTACTGCTCTGAACAATTACACTGTTTTACATTTTAATCCATTAGCTTTTCTTTGTACCTTAGAATTTAATATGACTATCTTTATCTAGATTAGTGCTCTTAATAAGGATGGGAGATAGAGGCACTATTTTTGAATAGATGTCTATAACAAATTTTCTCTGAAATAGCAGTTAGTAATATTTATTTCTGAGTAATCTAGAGTTTGATTTTCATTAGCATGTTGAATCCAGTGGTCTCATAATTCACAGAAACTATATGAATATATAAAAACAGAACTTCAGCTTTCAAATTTTTATAAAAGTATATAATACAAGATCATTGAGTTATGTCTGATTTTCAGAAAATAGAACATTTTAACTAATGATATTTGTAATTTTTTTACCTATTACAACTCATGAAATAGTCTACTAAGGATCTTTTAAAGACACATCAACTTTCTATGAGGTTTCATGTTTTGAATTTCTCATTTACATTAGGCTTTAATTAAAGTATAGCTTTTCTCAAAAGGCTGCTGGAGATAATTTAACTCCTGTCAAGTAAACCTGAAAGGTAGTATTATCTGTGATGACATAAAGGAAGGACAGGCAAATAGCACTCTGTATGGACACTTTTATAACTTTTCAAATAGCTCTTTGTTGACATATTTTGGGTAGCCAAGGGACCAATGATTGTGAACTGAGTTTTACTTTATTGATTTCCTGTTAATGGGTCTTACATACAATAATTCACCTGATTTTAGGTGTACAATAATGCAGATCACATTGAAAAATGCTATTGCACAATGTTCTTTAACAGTGGTTGCCAAACTCTCACCTTACAAGCTCTATCTTCTTAAGCTGCTGAATTGCAAGGAATCTGAGAATCCATATACCAATCCATAAATAAGAAACTATTCCTTATATAGATTGAATAATATGGATTGCCCATTTAGAAATCTGTGATTTCACTGTTAATAGAAACTTACTGGATGAGGAGGTTCAGTCTACTGAAGCAGATCTGCCATTCTCTGCAAGTTGGACTCTTAGATGGTTGCCAAGAGCTTTGATAAGTTAGATGACTTTCCCAGCATCACACCATCCATTATGTTTCAGAAGTGGAACTTGAAGTCAGGTCTTCCTGGCTTTGAGGCTTGCTTGTACATATAGGTATTATGATTTTTCATTACTTGTAAATGTCGAGAGACAGCATGGCACAGGTGACCTCAAAGCCGGGATTGCTTGAGTTCAAATCCTTCCTCTGACACATAATGGCTTGTATGATGCTTAGAGAGTCACCTAACCTCTCAGTATTCTAACCAGGGCTTCGTAAATTGTGGGTTGTGAAGATGTCTATCTGTATTCATACTGAGGGTTTCTTCACCTGGGAGTTCTCTAAACCAATGACATCACAGGAAGTGTCCCCTGTTTGAACAACTCTATACTATGCTAAATTCATTTAAAAGTGTTGTTCAGTTCAAAGTAGCTTCTTGTGATAATGTATTTTCTTAACAAATGAATACTAATAATACAACTATTATCATGTCATGGGACCATGAAAGTTTTTGACTTTAAAAACAATTCCTCCTACACAAAAAGAACGAGTACTTCTATACCATAAGTCCTTTTATTTATTTAAAATCAAGATAAACTTGATCTGAATTTTCATAGAATCTGAAAATCTCAAAATAGTGCATATTGGGTAAATTTTTTCCCCTGTTTTTCTTCATATTGACCTTTAAGAATATAATTAATCCTTTGTCTTATGTTACAATGGTAATCTTAGATACTAAATACCCCAAATGAGATATGTGTTGGGCAAATACATTATAGTTGGCTTCTCTTTTAATATTTCAAAAGATCAAAGATTTTGTACATACCTCATATATTGTCTTTGTTACTATGGTCAAAAATATAGAGGTAAAAATTGGTAGATATTGACAGTATAAAAGAAATCCATAAAAAGGACACGTAGTTGATTTTCTGAGAGCTACTTACTCTGATAACTTGAAAGATCTATGATTTTATTGTGATAGAAACTCCCTCTTCCAATAAAGATCTTAGCTCTTCCATATTTTGTGAGTTACTATAGCCAAAAATGTCATCATTTTGATGGTCAAGCTTCTGATGAACCTCTCCAAACATCACTAGACAGAAACATAGTGCATTTTGATGACCTTATTCACAGTTCAATCCATTCCATCTTGGTAAGATCTAATAGGCCTCATGCTGCATTGGCATAAACTTCATTAAAGAGGGATGTCACTTTCATACATTGACAAGATCAGAGCAAAACTTTAATGCAGGGGAACTTATTTAAAATTATAAACTATGTAGCTAAACAAAACATTATATAAATTCAACTGGTGGTGGTAGGAGATGGAGGTAGAGTTTTAAAACAATGAAAATAACAAAATACATATAACCTTATTTCTAGAACTTGGTTCATATTTAGTTCCATCCAAATATCAGAAATCAATGAAACTTCTGACATTCTCACTACAGAATCCTTTTTCAAAAACTGAATACTCTACATTTGGTTTTCTTTTCTCCTTAGAAAGAAAATAGTATTTAAAAAGAGGATAATTAAAATATTGTATTTTAAATTTGTAAAATGTTATTTAGGCTAAAACTTAGGAATGATCCATGTTTTAAAAAACCAAAAAAATGGAGGAAAATGTGGATGTAGTTTTAAATTAAAAATATTTTTATTGCCCATATATTAAATTTAACAGAGAGTGAAATCATCTCCAGTGACCATTGATCTTCACAAGGAATAAAACAAGGGAGCTACTGCGTGTACTATATGCTGCATTTGGAATAAAGCCCATTTTTCATCAAATTCAATTATGTGTTTATTGTACCCAAGAGAATAAACATAATAGTATACGGTACATATTTTTTAAAAAAATAAAATACTGAATAATAACTATGATTCTGAAGAGTGTAAATCATTTGTTCACCCATTTATTGCCTTCTAACAGAATAGCTTTTAGAAAATTGTATGTCATGACAAATCAGTTATGCTACACTTATACTGCTGCAGTTGAATTACCTTTGGCATTTCTGTATTCTAACAATTCTATTTGTTTCCCAGTGGTATACATTGAATAAGTAATGAATGCCTATGTGATATGTGAGGTTTTTTTTATTAATACTTAAAAAGAAAAACATTAGTAATTCATTCTTAAATATGGTATCCTTCATTATACTTACTTTTCCCCTCTCCATCAGTAACCCAAGCTTCTATATATGAACTCTTTTGCTCTTCTGAATATCATCTAGTTTATGAGCCATAAGGTCCTTCACTGTCCCAAAGCAGTGATTCATAAGAGCAGACCAGTTAGATCAGAGGTCATGGAACTTTCACCTGCCTTTTACTGTAGGCTTCTATTCTTCTATATCATTTTCAATTTTAAAGTTCTATCTCATATTCAAGTCAGAGCTGTGTGACATTAAAAGCTTTACAGTAGAACTCATTGATACAAAACCATATACTCTTAAGATTTTTCTCAATTGGCATCAAGAAGGGTATGCTCTACCAAATGTGAATCCTGAAAATGCCATCTCTACGGGTCTTAAAATATTAATGCCAGGAAAAAAACAGATTGACTTCGAAACCTCATTCTTAGAATTGAATAGGACTTTTTATGTTGAACTAGACATTGAGGTAAAGTCATAATTCAACACAAAATTATTTTCCTTCTGATATTGTTTAGCCAAAAAAAAAAGATAGGACTTTTATTAAGGTATCTTTATTGGTAAGTTTACTATTACAATTTTTATTTCGGGATGCTTCGGCATTCTTACTATAGCTGACCTTTGTCTACACTTAAGAATTTAAAACTTTGACGCTATTACTCTGTCATTCCTACTTTTTCCAAAGGAACAATAAGAAATTCTGCTAAACATTAGTGATTCCTAACCCAAGGATGGAGAAAAATGAAAACATTAACTCTTTACTCCCCAAACCTACCCTCTTTCCTAGTTTCTCTATTTCTGTTGAAGGTGTCACAGACTTTCTAATCATCTAGGTTCATAAGAAGGCATCCTTACCTCTTCATTCTGTCTTTTCCCTTCCCTGTCTAATCAGTTGCCAAGTCTTATCAATTTTGTCTTCATAACATCTTTCTCACCTATCTCTGCTCCATTCACATGGCTACCAACCTAGTTCACACAATCATCACTTCATGACTATTACCATATCCTTCTAGTTGATCTTCCTGCTTCAGCCATTTCTCTCCAATCCAACCCCTGTACAGTTGCCAAGGTGGTACTTTTAAAGGACAGGTCTGACTATATCACTTCCTTGTCCAGTAAACTTGAATCATTATATTAAAAAAAAGAATCAGTAGGATGAATTTCTAGTATTTTTGGATGAAAATGCAAACATATCTCCCTTTAAAATACTTTTTTATTGAATTTTTCTTTGAAAGTAAATTTGTTGCAATACAAATAACATATAACAGTAAAAAAGAAGTCAAACTTTGAAATAATTATTTATTTTAAGACATGAACAAGTATTTAATAAACCTCACAGAAGAAAATATATTCAGTTCATAAATTTAACATGTTTGAATGGAAAAAATCTTGGTACCAGTGGTTGAAAGGTCTTGTTTTTCCTTTTGATTATTAAAGCTATTTCATGATAGTAAGTTCGTTGATAGAGAAACATCTAAATTTTACGTAAGATTGTAAAAAATTCAATATTTCCACAAATGATAGGAAACATGATGATAAAGTGTTGGACCTGGAATCAAGAACACCAAAATTGAAATCGTGGTTCAGACATTAATTACATATGTGAACATGAGCAAGTAACTTTTCTGAGCTTCAGCCAACTTTCTAAAAACTTTCTAAAACTATGTGTCATAGATGGGTAGCTCTCTTCAGTGGAGAAGTTCCCACTTTGACAGAGGCAAATTTGTACTTGAGCTAAGAAAAAATTCAAAAAAACTGCCTAACAATTAGAGCTAGAAAAAAAGTAGAATGAGGGCCTCTGGAGAGTGGGTTAAGACCTCTCTGGAAATCTTTAAGCAAAGGCTGGGTGACCATGACCCAGGTATGTATATTCTAGTGGGAATTCCAGTTAGGAACTGACTAGACAATTTCTGAGATTTTGTGACTCCTCCCCTCCATCCACGGTGTTACTGTGTAGGCCATGTAAAATACAATTGTATTAGCCATCAGCTGACTCATGCCTCTTTGAAAGTATTAAAATTTAAATATATAAATTCTATAAGTATTTACCTAACAGCAAAAGGAAAGCTGGGGGAAGTGGAGGGGTTGCCCTGTCCTATTTAAGTTGACTGAGTTCTTTCTTACAAGGAAAATTGATGTTGCTTCCTAAGCGTGAGCACAAAAGGTCATGAGAAGCTCCAGCTCACTTCTCTCTGAGAATTCTGACCAAAGACCAGCTGTATGACTAACAGCAGAAGGTGCTTGGATGAATCAATGTGGTGTCTTTGATGAATATCTTTCCTCTGTTATGGCTGACTAAAGCTCCTTTTGTTAAAGGAGGTTTACAAATTACTTTACAAATGTCTCATTTCATTCTAATATTGAACATGATCTACCAAGGGACTGGCCTGAGTCAGACCTTTCCTGGGTGGGGGTTTGGGGATGGGGTGGGCAGGAGGAGAGCATTATTAGATCGGAATATGACATCTACAGTGTTTAGTAGCTTTTCTTCAGTCAGGTACAATTCTGACATTTTTATTTTATTGTGATAAGGAGATCGAAACTTGCTCAGTTTGTACCAGTGAGGGAGATCCACTGAAATTCACCTGCTTAATCCCTGTATCAGTGTTAGGACAAATTACTAAAATGTGCTGTTCTCCTAAATCTTTACCTTATTTATAGCTTGTAGTCACTGGCCTGCATCCAGACTCAGATGTCAGAGATTTACCTAAAAGCTGATTACTAATTGAAGTAGATTTAGGTATACTAACCACTGGGCCTCTGCAGTTCACAATAGTATCGTCTATTAGGTTTCACTGAATGAGATACATCAGGATGCTGCAATAAAAACGTTCGATAAAGTGTCCCAAAAGCAAGAATAGATGCATAGGGATATCATATTTCACAGCTCAGAGAACAGTTTACATAAGTTAAGAAAATATATGCAGATCTTTTGTTACACTTTGAATTGGTATTTGTGGATAAAGCTATGCCATCCCCATCCGAAACTGAGGGGCTTGTGAGAGCAAGAAGAGTTGTTTTTCCATGAAGTCCTTTGTTTTTCTGAAAAGGCCCTTTGATATTCAAAGGGTATTTGTTTCATTATGCTTCATATTGAACTCGTTTCATTCACAGAAGTTAGTTGAGAAGCCCCTTCCTTTACCTTTATGTGGCATATTTTTAGAGACCACACACACCGCTGATTTTCCAGAGGCTTTCACATGATACTATTAAGAGCACAGTGAAAGACAATGTGGTGTGATGGATTGAATGACAGCCTTAGAACAGGAAGACCAGAGTTCAGGTCTTACCTTTGACATACTAGATGTGGGACCATGAGCAGGTTGCTTGAACTGTCAGTGCTCCAGGTAATGCTCCAGAACTGTAAGTTGAAGGTCAGTTGCCAAGCTCCTTCAGTTTAAGTCCCCATACCATGAGTTCCTTATGACAATAAAATCATAGGCCCATACGAAAATAAAATTTAAAAGAAAGAAGTGCAAAATGGCAAAAATTTCACTCCATGATTTTAGTTTTAATTTTTTTTCAAAAAGATTTATTTACTTCCTAAAGTCTCCCTGAAATTTAAATAATCTGCCTTTAGTTACACAAAAATATTTCATATCCCTTTTACATATAATATACATTCACTTAACTGTGTACAGAGGGTTCTCCTCAGTAGAATGTAAACTTCTTTACTGTGACCCTATTGCACAGAATAGGGATTTACTAAATGCATACTGAATATAGGTCACAGGATCACAGGATTTAGTATTGGAACGGACCTTGGTGGTTCTATTGTCCAACCTATGTCCGAAAAAAAAGAATTTCTTCTGTAGCGTATCTGAAAAATGGTTTCATTTTGCTTAAAGAATTCCAGTGAAGAGAAATCCACTGCCTCCTGAGTCAGATCATTCCACTTGGAGATAGCTTGGATTGTTGGGAAGTAGTTTCTTACATTGTCTAACTTTGCCTATTTGGAATTTCCATCCTTTATCTAGGTTCTATCTTCAGAGGTCAAGATGAATAACTCTAAATCCCTTCCCACTAGAGAGATAATACAGTAGACTTAATATAATTCAAATACTTGGAAACCATGCTCCTTAGGTTTTCTCACATTCCTAATCCTTCAAATGGTTCTTCATGTGGTTCATTCACAGCTCTTCTCTATCCTGTTTGTCCTGCTCTCTATAGATGTGGTCCAGTCAGTGTTGAGTTCATCAGGACTATCATCACCTCCTTCTTTTTATAACTAAACTTCTATATAATTTCATATTTTAAAATCTTTTTAATAAAAATCTCAAATAGCTAATATTTCAAAAAGTGGGAGCGGTGGAAGGGAGAAAGACAGATTTTTGCTAATTAAAAAAATTTAATCAAAAAAGAAATAATTAAAATAATTAAATATAAGCAACATTAAATATCATAGAATCTTAGAGTTGGAAGGGATGCTAAAAATCATCTAATTTGCCTGCAGTAGTGGAAAGAGGACTAGATTTGGGAGCAGAAGGATATGTGTCCAAATCCTTGTACTGTCACCTCTGTGTCCTGGGGTGAGTGATTTAACCTTTTGTGGACCTCAGTTTCCTTTTTCTGTAAAATGAAGGGTTGAACTAGATCAGGAACTCTTAAATTTTTATATTTCATGAACCCCTTTGGCATTCTGATAAAATCTGTGAACCCCTTTTCAGAATAATATTTTTAAATACATATAACAAAATACATAGAATTTCATTAAAATTATATTGAAATAGTTATCTGTTTTTTAAATTTCACAAGCCCGGGTTAAGAATTTATAGACTAAATCACTAAAATACCTTCAAGCACTAAAATCCTATTATCTTCCGAATCTGCAGGTTCAGTCACAGTTTCTTTTAAATTGTTTTTATTTTCTTTTAAATCCCTTTCTGAGATCCCTGCTCCATAGAATTAGTTTTTTGTTTAGGACTGATCCCTTCCTTAATCTAGCCTCCTTATTTTCCATTTTTCCCTCTCCCTGTATTCCTCTGGTTTCCATATTGAGTGAAATGTATTTTTCTTTGTGGGTTTATTTTTTCTTTCTTTAACCAGTTCAGATGAGAGTGAGGTTCATGTGTCATCCTCCCTTGTCCTCCTCTTCCTGCTTGTTTTTACAGTCTTGTGCTTATTCAACCAGTTTATGAGATAACTTTCTTTACCTGTTTTCTCACTTCTCCATCCCAGTATATCCCTTCCCTTCTGTTCTTCTTTTAATATCATCAAAACATTACAAAACCACTTGCTGGCCATCTATTTTATTAGATTCCCTTAGTGGCCCCTGATGATAATACAGTTGAAGAGTCATTATCATATTCTTCCTATTAGAACATAAATATTTTATCCTTATTTTATTCCTAGTGAGTGATCACTTATATTTCTGTTTTTATGCATCTCTTGACTCTTATGTTTGTATTTCAACATTTCTGCTTATTTCCTGTCTCTTCACTATAAATACGTTAGTTTTCTATTTCAGTAAAGACCCATTTTTTTCCCTTATAGGATTATACTAAATTTTTCTGGGTAAGTTATTTTTGGTTTTAAACCTCTATCTTTTGCCATTTGGAGTATTATATTTTAAGTTTGCCACTCCTTTAGAGTCATGCTTGCCAAATCCTGTATGATTCTGACTGACCCATTAGTTTTTGAAATCTTTCTTTTTGTTTGCAATATTTTTTCTTTGACTGGATTTAGCTATAATGATGGTTTTAATTTTGGAATTTCTTTGATGAGATGCTCAGTGGATTTTTGTTCTATTTTTCCCTTTACTCCCTGGTTCCTAGAGATCTGGTCATTATTCTTTTATGATTCCTTGAAATATGGTGCCTGGGCTCTTTCTCTTTTCTTTTCTTTTCTTTTCTTTTCTTTTTTTTTTTTTGGTCATGTATTTCAGATAGTCCAATTATTCTTAAATTATTTGTCTTCCATCCCGATCATTTGTTTCTTACTAGGAAGATGCCTTATATTTTCTTTGATTTTTTTTAAACTTTGGTTTTATATAAATATTTCTTGTACTGTCATGGAGTCATGATCTTCTATTTGGTCCATTTTAGTGTTTTGGAAGTTTGATTCTTGGGTTAGGGTTTATAGCTCATGTTTCATGCTATTAATTCTCTTTCCAAAGAGGATTTCTTCCAAAGCTCTTGTTTCTTTCCCCATTTCCCCCTCTAGTCATCTCATTTGATTTTTAAAATCATTTTAAAACTTAAAAAAATCGTGCTTCATCTCTTCCAGGAATTCTAGTTGAACATGTACCCAAAATGTTTATCTTTGAGGCTTTGCTTAAAGATGTTTTGGAATCATTCTTTTCTAGAATTGTGTTTTTGAGCTTTCCTGTTACCCTAATAGCTCTTTCTTATAGAATTCTTTTCTGTTTCATCAATCTTCCAGCCTCCTAACTGATTTCAGCCTTTTATGCTAGGCCCAGACTCTGAAAGAGGGAACATCTGGGTTGAAGTCATGTCCTCTTGGGTGCTTCTGCTGCTTTCTTGGGATATTGAGTATTATCTTATTCTGGCTGGACACCTGCAAGCTTTCAGTACTTACAAAGTGGTCTGATTTAGGACAAAGTCTATTAAGTGCCTTTCTGGTCTAAACTATACAAGTTTATGACCTGGGTTTAGTTCTGTACAGCACACCTGTAGGCTTACTCCTAGTTGGAGTTCCAGAGGACTGCTACAGAACTCAGTCACTTTCTTGTAACTGGAAAGCTCTGTAGCTTCAGAGTGGTAACTGCAGATTTCCCTTTGGTTTGGAAACTACCCTGATTATTCCCCTCCAGTCTTCATTCTGAGCTGGGAGTTAGAACTAAAACTCCATTCTACTCCTTGGGTCCAAGACACAGCTGTTGCTTGCTTCTGAACTCACTCCTTGTTCAGCATATAGCCTTGGCCTTGGATTGTCACTCATTAGTGAAGGTCTCCTCCTCAGTCTCTATGGGATGTGTGACCTGCACTTGGGTAATGAGTGATAGTTACCAATTGACAGCAGTTTTTACATCCTACAGAAGATTGGGTCTCTCTCTAGTGATCTGGAACCTCTTCTTTTCCTACACTGGAATGCTGCTGTTTGTGGCTAGATCCCCATCCCAGTATCTCCACATGATGCTCACTGTTTCCATATGCTGATCTCGGCTGGAAAAATGATTCATATGATTTCCCCCCCTCTATTTCCTGTTCAGGACTTGGTTTAGTGTACTTTCTTGATCCAAATCTCACCTTTTAGATAGTGTTCTCTTAACCACTTATTCATTTCTCAGATCTACAATTCTCTTCTGAATTCCTAGTTTTCATTGGAAAGTAGTAAATAAAATATCACATGTTCTCCTAGGCTCTTCAGTTTCTTGGTCAATTCTTGGTAATATTTAGCAGTGCTTCCTAGGTGTCTTCTCCCAGTGTCACATGCGTGAATTATGGTCATATGTTTTGACTTGATTTTGTTTTGTCAGGTTTTTTTAATGTCTTAGATATATTCTCTGCAAAAGATAGTAGACCTCTTTATTATCAGGTCAACAAATAGCATTTCTTTTATCTTTTTTATTTGGAAGTTCACCAGCTTGTACTTTAAGTATAAATTTTCTATGTCAGACATGGAAACATTATAAACATTATTCAAATCATATTAAAATCTTCTTGCTTACTTTAAGTTATTAGCACCTTGGCCACCACATTTAATTCCACTTTACCTCCTTTTCTCAGTTTTTACCATTTTACCATTTGTCTTAACTACCTAAATTTATAGCTACCTTTTTTCCTTTGAGTTCTTCTACTTTTCTTTTTCCCTCCCCTCTGTTTGGCCCTTACTTGTGTTCTCTAGCAGCTCCATCAAATGCAGTCCTCCTCCAAATTCTCTTCTGGTTCTTTCAAGTTCCCTCTCCCCAGTTGAATCTCTGCCCTTCCTTCTACTTCAAAAGCTTTCCAAATTATCTTCACAATTCTTTCTCCCACATGATCATGATCTTTTTTCCCAATATCTGGAAGTGGAAAACCAACTGTATATTGGATGTCTTCTAATTTCTTTGTTATCATTATCATTAGATCCTATAAGGAAAATCCAAATATAGTTTTGTTCAAATTCATATTATAAATCAAAATTATTTGGTTATTGTATCAATAGTTTATAGTTTTAAAATTATATTTCTATATTGCTCACATTTTGGGGGAAAAATAATAAATTTGGGGGCCTGTTTTCATTTCAGCCTGCAGCAGTGTCTTAAAGATATCCAGTCAGAAGTTCACAAAAGGTGTGGCTCTGATGTTCCTCTACAAACTACAAGTGACTGCCTTGAATGGTTAAATAACTACAGTTCCAGTTCACTCAAACCACCTTCCTGTTCTCATGGAGATTTGATCAAATTCCTCAAAACCTTGGTAAAAAAAAAAAGAGGGAGAGAGATAAAAAAGGAAAAGAAAGTATTTGTTTTTCATTAACATAAATTTGAATTTATTGTTGTAAATGCTTTATTTATGTTTGATTAATAGCTTTGCTGTAATACATTTAGGACATAATTTAAACAAAAGTAAAAATATTTTTTCCTTATTTTCATTTGCTCCATGGGCAAAAAATGAGGAGTATGAGCTAGATATATCCCCTAGCCTCCTCAACTCACATAATAGTTTTAGTTTGGGAATAAAGATGAAAAAAATTTAATGTAGGAGTCTAAGAAATTTAAAACATTTTAGATATGTGAAGAGGTACAGTTTTGAAGGGTTTTTTTTGTTTTAGATACTTTTTTGAAAATATCAATATTTTGCCTATTTTCTGGACATTGTAACTTAACAACTACCATTTCTTTCACCATGGTGACACCCTTCCTACTAATATGAAACACCAACATTCTCTTGATATCAGTCTAGAGCAAAGGTTGTCAATCTTTTTTGTATCATGAGCCCCTTTGGTGGCCTGGTAAATCTATGACCCCCTTCTCTGAATAATACATAAAATTCATAGGTAACAAAGGTAATAATTATATCAAAATAAATTTATCAATTTTTATTTTTAAAAAACAAGTTCCTAACCTCAGATCTAAAAGCCATTATCTAGAGTAAATTGCTACTATATTGATGTACTCATTGCAGTTTGTTATTCCATAATAGTATCTCTACTTAATGTTCAGCAGTTGGGATTTGCACGAGTTTGCTGGTTTTTGTTTTCCCTTCTGGTTATATCATAATTTAACTTATGTTACATATACAGGAGTATCTGAAAGGTGAATTTTAGTGCAGGGAATTCTCTTCCTCAGGGGAGATGAAGAGTACAGCCCACCTATGATTCAGTTACTAAATCTTAGGGATTCCTCTTAGTCATATAGAAGTTATATGACCTATCTGTCCAGGATCATATGACTAGTAAATGCCAAAAGGGGAATTTGAATCCAAGTCTTCCAGATTCAGACTGCTTCTTGTTAAGAAGTATATGAGCAAGTTAAACACACGTTAAAAATTGGAATGTGGTACAATCTAGAATTACGAAGATGCATCACAGTCCCTGTTTATATACACACACATGTATGTATGTAAATATGTGTACATATATAGCCACACATGTATGTATGTATAGATGTTTTATTTTTTAAATCCTAAAAAATTCAGGTTACTCCAACCACCTTCTCAGTTCTTTTGCCGTAAGGTAATCAGATTCCCCAGTTTGCCTGAAATTCTATGAATTATTTTCCATTTTTGTCTTATAAATCCTTTTTAGATTTGCTTGTTTTTTGAGCCACTACTACAAGATGTTGTGACTCCTCCACCACTTAAATGGCCTCTTCTTCCACGGTAACTTACAGTGTCATTTGTGCCTCTTACTTTGTCAAAGCATCTGATAAGCATTATTTGGCTGACTGTAGTTGAACAATAATTAAAATAATTTTTCGCTAGTTTTTTAGACAACTTAGAACTGCCATCTACAATAATGAAGGGAATGCCTCTCTTCTCTGAGATCATGGACCCACTGAAGAGAAATGAGAGCCTAGTCAAGAGTCAGTACACATTCATTAAGTGCTCACTGTGTGCCAGGCACTATGCTAAGAGTTGGGGAGAAAAGAAAGGCAGGCCTTGCCTGAAAGGAGGTTATGCTCCACTGGGGGAAGACAATGCACAGATGGAAGCTGAAAAGGGAAGGGGATAGGAAGGTGCCCAGTGGGGGCTGTGTGTGTGTGTGTGTGTGTGTGATGGAAAAGTCATAGTAATGCAATCAGAGGAGAAATAAGGTCTAAACTAAGCTCTCTTCATAAGTGGAAGTTTGGGAGTTCATGGCTCCATCCTGCAGTCTCAGGGACGGAGGATGGTGGTGAGGTAGAGTACCAGGATGTTGAGGTTTTCCCAATAATGAGTTTCCTAAGGCACAGAGGAGAAGATTTTACAGGAGGTATTCTGTATATCTCTCATAGATACATAGATATCTATAGAAAAATGACCAGCTTGATGTCATTAATTACAGAAAAGATTCATGTAGCTTGGTACAGAAGTCCTACTTGGTTGTTACAGTTAGTTTTACTAGTTAAAACAACTTTGATTTTGATTTAATTTTTTAAAAGCTGCTATTTCTGTCTAAACATAAAACTTTTAAGGGGTAAGCTATATAAAGTGGTAGATAACAGATTCAAAGAAAATAGTTTGGGGCTTTTTATTATTATTACAGGTGTGTATTTTTTAAAGTAATAAAAGGAGGAGCAAAGAAAGCTTTGTGCCCTGAGGCCTTATTCATTTGAGAAAATTCTTTCACCTGCTATTTTTGTGAAGGTAGAACCTTGTAAATAGAAATGGATGTTGTTACTTCTTTAATGTCTATTAAGAGCCATGTGTATTGAATTTCATTAATATTGATTTAATAATGCTTCGCTATTTAATTAAAAGCAAGAACTTTTAATTATCTTGTAATCTATCACACATAAGTGATTCTGTATTCACTGTGAGAGACAAAGGCCTGCTTAGTTTTGCTCATATTCATTAAGCTGATAGGTTTGTCCTTTTTTTTTTTTTTTTTACATAATTGATCAGTTTAGTTCGAGGAAGGTATGTTCACAGCATTGTTAAAAAAAAAAAGAAAAGATCCAGACTTACATGACCTTATGATGAAGATTTTATCTGCCAGGGATTGTCAATTTTGATTATACTGTTCAAACATAAATTTTTTCATTAACTTTCTTATTTAGTAATTATATAGTTACTAATAAAAAATGAGGCACTCATTATACAAATTTTACTTGACTGGTTTAGTAATAGACAGTTATAAGACTCATAATTAGCAAATGTGTTAAACTGGAGCTTTGGAAACCTAGTATATTTTGTATAATCAAACTACTTGCTACAATTGACCATAATACTTAAATATGTCAAGGCTCTGTGATTTCATAGTGTAGATAGTCTCTTCACTAGTACATTTTGTAATCTGCATCTTAGTGGATAGTTACAGGAGTTTATAGATTTAGAGGTGGAAGTGACCCTAAAGGTCAACTAGTCCAAATCCATTATTTTGCCAGTGAGGAAACTGAACACCAGAGAAGAGCATTGATTTGCCCCAAAGTCACATATTTAACAAGTGATAAAATTGGTGTGATTCAAAAAACATCCCACAAACACTTGGTGGTCAAAACTCTAGTTATGGGCTCCTCTTAACTTAGGTTCAGAAGATAAAAATATAGGTAAATATTTGGATAATAATCAATGTCTTTCCTGTCTTGTTAGCAGGATAGCTAGAGATTATACTTTCTGGCACAGCCGTGTCAAAGCATTGGAGGACTGACTGTAGTTATATGCTTATATGATCATCATAGTAGCATATTTACATACAGTTACAAAGTACTTCATGTGAGTTATTTCATTTACATCTCACAGCATGCTTGTTGGTAGTAATTACCTCCATTTTACAGATGTTGGCATTCAGAGTATTTAGATAATTTGCCCAAGGTCATAGAGCTAATAAGTGGCAAGCCAATATTTTAACCAAGATCACTTGACTCCATGTTAGGTGCATCATCTCTTATTTCTTGGAAGTTCATATAACATTACCCACTGTAATCTAAAACTTGTTTTTAACTCAGATACTCTTAATTATAATACATATATTTAAGGCCACAGATTTGGCCTTTTCCGCTTACTACTGGTACAAGAAAGACCTTGTTGGAACATGGTGTCACTTCTGATAATATCCCTTAGCTTTAATTCCAAAAATGGCATTATGGTGAAACTATAATGCATTTGATACTTGAAGTGAATATATAAAATATATATGCATGTGTATACCTCAGTATTTCCTAGAAACATCATTTTACTAGGGCATGTGCTCCATACTATGATAGGGGTCACAATACCTTTACAACTTAATAGATTGCCTTCCAAAGCTTCTGTTGTCAAAAAATTCATTAAGCAACATCAATCTAATTGTGAGCTTCTCCATGTTTATCACAATTGCTCTGCAAATACCAGACATTTAGTACATCACTGAGCCTTTACTTGTTACCTTTCCAGTTTGTTAGAACTGCCAGGGTTTGCAGACTGGCAAAGAGCTTTCAACAACTTAGGGTCACCTAAGGCATTAGAATAAGAGTGAGAGAAAGAAAGAGAGAGAGAGAGAGAGAGAGCGTGTGTGTGTGTGTGTGTGTGTGTGTGTGTGTGTGTGTGTGTGTGTGTATGCACGTGTGCACATGGGATTAATGAGGAGACATGGACCAGAGTTACTCAGGATGAGAAAATGTGGAGAAGTTACAACCTTTAGAGGGAGCACCTACTTCACTGAGATTATAGTATCAAAATATACCTACATGTGTAATTGATTTATCTTGTATGTATCTTGTCTGTGCGGTCCTTTGAATATTGTTTTCCCCACTGTTATCCTGTGAACTCCTTGAGAGCACACATTGAGGATTTTTTTTGCACTTTTTATGTCCTCTAGCACTTAGCAAAGTGTCAAGCACCTAGTAGGGGTTTAATGAATGCTAGTTGACTGATTGACTGACTGATTTTATCCAGAAGAAAATTTCTACCCCTGTCTGGTTTTTCTTGACACTTAACATGCTTCAGATCTAATTTCTTTCCTCATCAGAGGGATATGATCAGAAACTTCAGGCTAATTGTAGTATTAACCAGAACAAAGTAAAAATTCAAAATATGAATATTTAGGGAAAAGACATAAAATGAAATCTAAAAGTAAAGAGAAAAAGGTTTTTGTTTCATTGATTATTTTAAATTCTCAAGAGTATGGCTTCCCCTCCCTTCCTTAGCACAGATAATTGAAAGATCATGATCTGTATAAGTTAGTCCATGCCATCATTTGATGACTAATTAGGATTTTCTTATCTTGAAGTTAATTCTTTTTTTTGGAGATAAAATACTTAAATACCAATTTTCAAGATGAAAACATATTTGAACATGATTCTCAGAAATAAATTTGAAGAAAAAATTGAAAACTTCAGATGTATTAAATTTCTTCCTTCAAAATGGCATCTGTTAGTAACTTGCATATACTTGATATATTTAGAACTCTCATATTTATTCTAAAATTCTCCAAAACCATTTCAGTTTTCCTTTAAGCTTTTGTAGTTTTAACATGGCATGAAAGACAGCTACCAGAAATTACTTATGGATATTATATTACCTTTTTTTAAAATATCTATGAGCCAGGCTTCAAAATTAATTAGTTTTTTATTTAGATTTTTAAACAAGTGAAAAATTGTTTAGGTAGAGTTCCAATTTTAAAAATTCTTTAGCAGTTCCCAACTTTGGCCTCAGTTTGGATCATAAGAGAAGAAATGGAAGTAGAAATTTTAAGAGTCTGGAATAGTTACATGCAAAACCAAATATGAAAAAAAACCCAACTTGGTCACTGTCTCTAATTAAGTATCATGCTATTCCACTGGGAGATGAACATTACCCTAGGTTCACAATAATACCTTTGAGGCCGGTCCAGAGTTACATAAGCTCTGTTAGGTCCAACTGTACTAGACAGGCTTCAAACTGTGGCCTGGTGATGGACTGTACCTGGGAGCCCTTGGTCACTATGATAAACTATGATGACTTTTTTTTTTTGCTACAAATAATCACTATGGTATAGAGAGGTTGTAATTTGTATCAGAGGAGGATGTGCACTTTCAATCTTGATGAAATCATGGGTCTTTAAATATACTTGCTAAAAATGAAAGTCTTACAGTAGAATTGTAATAGGTTCTTCATTATGGCTGAGATGATATGTAGAACTGCAAAATTCATTTATTTCTTTAAAAGTGTCAACTTTTACAAAAAGAACTCACTTAAAAATAGTAAGCATTTAATGAAAAATATTTGATGATATTAAACATGTTACTTTGCATGCTTTGAAACTGATGATCCCTTTTTTGTGGTTAATATCTAAAATTGTTTTCTTCCTTTTTTTTTTTTTAGCAAGATTTATTGAAGAATGAACAAAATCAAGAAGAAATGATCCTGGAGTTCCTTTTGGATCTCTCCAGTCAGTGTGGAGTTTCATTCCCATGTACCCCAAGTGGAACATCTTTCCTATTCACATCTAGAACATCTCTACATGCAGTTGAAGATCACTCATCTGTGGATGTAAAGTCTTTGTGGGATGATATCAGATTGCATCTTCGACGCTTCTTACTGAGCAAATTACAAAGTCATAATAACATAAATAATTCGCCGCACACTATTTCATTTAAAACTCACTGCATTCGACAACTTTTGTTTCTTTATCCAGAGTCAGAAGTTTTAGCCAAGTATCAAAGTCTACAGAATAAACTGGTTACTCAAATCCTAGAAAATTGTTTTTTGTCTTACAACAGAGAAGCAAATTTAGATACAGTGATACATGATTATTTAAATTCAATACTTAAATTGTGCAGAATGATCAAGCAAGATTTTTATGTACTAAGTGAAATTTTGGCTCCTTCTTCAGCACTAAAATTCATTAATGAAACTTACCTGGATTCGATTAAGGAAGAAATGACCAATTTTCTGGAAAGATTTTGTGAGCTGCAATTCAAAGAAAATGCTGTCCATGTGATTAAAACGGGCAAGAGTTCCAGCAAACATAGAGGAGTAGTACATGCCTTGGGTTAGTACCATTTAAAATTTTGTTCATTATAGTTACTACTTGTTAAAGTCTGTGCCTTTTCTGTGTCCTTAATATTTTACTAATCTCATGCAGTCTCAAAAGTAAGTCAGAATTCAATCTTGCAACACTTTACACATTTGCGTATGTTCCTTTGGTTGAAAATCTAATTAGGTTATGGAAATGTAGTAATTTTTCCCATTATTGAATTATTAAAGACTTTGGAAACGTAAGCCAAATGTTTAACTAATGAGAGCATTTTCTTAAGATTATCCGTGAAAAATTGTCTGGTTTACAACTGTCTTATAGATATGTACTTGAATTCTGCAGTTTTGATTTTTTGTGTTATACTAGACATGAAGACGTATTATTGAAAACAGCATGCAATGTCAGTCTTCCCCAGACTTTGAATTTACTAAAGTTAAAAGTTTTAAAATTATATACTTTAGTCAAACATACCTAATAAATTTAGAGAAGTCATAAATTTCATATAATTAGGCAGGTATAGCATATATAACATTATTAATTTATTAATTCCTACTAATTGTTTTCTAACAAGAGTGAATACAAGTAGAACAATAAGCAATTTCAAACTTTTACTCAGAAGACATTAGTCTAAAAGTAAGTACTTTCTGTAAAGCACATTCTGCTCTTTCATGATAGGTAGTTTTATATAACATCCCACTGATGAAGGAATATAGGAGGAAAATGCAACTTTTCTTAAAAATGAAGATGAAAAATTAATTTGTTTAGTAACAATGTATTTGATGAAAAAATTCAGGTGTATCTTAAAATATGTTCATAAAAACTGTTTTTCACTCAGTCCTTGAAAAATGGATTGAAGAAAAGATGAGCCAGATTTTCTCAAATATTTATCCTTTCCTTCCTTTTAGGGAAGGAAATTAACTTTCTCAAGTCAAGGGAACAATTATCTATACTTTTTTTTAAAGGAAACTTAGTAACATAGAATTAACTTGGTTCTGGAGGGAATATCAGAGTTCACTCCGACTAAAAGAAGACTATGAAGATGAATGCAAACATTTAATTATAACAAATTGTAATTGAGAATATTTTCTTTATATATAATAGAGGCACTTATAGCTCAATAGACATATTTGAAAATTTAAAAAAAACTAAAACATTATTTGCTAAGCACGTACTATATCTTTGATGCTGTGCTAGATACTAGGAGAAGAAGTCAAATTTTTACAGATTGTCCCAAACTTCTTAGTGTTGTTTTAAGCTTTAATACCTGTCCCTGTCCTCCTATAGCTTGCTGCCTTATAGTAGAAGATTTCCCTAAAGATCATGTCTACTTGTAGAGATTAGTTAGGGATAACCAAACCCTGACATGTTTAAAGAAAAAAAAAATTGAAAAAGTTGATAATTTTGGTGTTGTGTTTGGGTATTCCCATTGTTTAGTGGCCTTAAACTTTTTTTGTTTCATGTTCACTTTAGCAGTCTAGGTCAAGGCTTTGGATCCCTTCTCAGAATACATTTTTAAATGCTTAAAATACATAAGTTTACATAGAAAAATGTTACATTGAAATGTAGTCACCCCCAAAAAATTTTTTTTAAAACAAATTCATAGTCCCCAGATTAAGAACTCCAAGTTTAGAGAAATTAGTTTCAATTTGGATCCAAGAAATCCCATGATTTTATATTGTAACATGGAATTTAAAACAAGTATAGTAATGTAAGAAACATTTAATATTAAATATTAAATTGCATCTGTCAAGTTAACCCTGGGACTTACCCCATCACTGTCCCAGAAGTTAAGCATGCAGAGTCAGAAAACAATACTGGAAGATTCCAAGATTTCATGAATTTTGTTAAATTTTTTATTAGTTAGGTGTGTCATGTCATCCACTGAATCATAACTTTTATCTTGAAAGAGTGTTGCTCATTCTGATTTTATTTCCTTAATAAGTGATTTTTTCAAACATTATTACAGTTGAATTTTCAAATAATTGGCTTTTGTTCTTATGTGAATTTCTTTTGCTTTCCTAGGGTAACTTTGCCTCTTATTATGAAATGGTTATGTATCAGCACAATTTTTGGTTATAGCGTATTTTATGTTGTTATAGGATACAGCATATTATTGCAGAGTCATTTAAATTAGGACTCTGGGAATGCAGTTTAAAAGCAAAGAGACTTTTACCTTAACTGATAAAGTATAAATCTTTAAATGCATTTCCTAAGTGCACTTATTTTCCAAATTTTTATATACAGTACTCTCTCTTGTTTGTAAAGTGCTTTCAAGAAGAAAGTGTTACATGTGTTAAATATCATATATAACATAAGACAAGATTCATGTGGTTGGAATGTTTACAGGTTTTATGGCATTTCAGGGCTGATGTTGATTTTTTTCTTTTCTGTTGATCATGTTTCTGGTTTCTGCATAGAGGCTGTGGCTGCACATCATAGCTAAAGGGAACTGCAGAAGGGAAATCAACTGTGGACCTTTTCTTGGTGGAGAGTTGGATTTGTGAGGCAATACTAAGGAAGGCACAGAGAAGGGAGAAATGGTCACAGTCAAACTGATTTCTACACAGCCAGGTTCTAGGACCCTCAAAGAACTGATCCTTCCCCCAGAATGCAGTGCTGCTTCAAGGACAGTTTAGTGATTCAGCTGTGGAGGCCAGTGACCTGAATCAGAGACTTTCAGTTGCTGGCAGAGGTGACAGAGGAATGGTGGTGAGCATGGAGGGGGCCTCTTGGGCTTAGGTGAAAAGGTCAGAAAGACCTTAGGCTAGAATGGTATATCAAACCTAGAAGATTTAATAAGATCTTTATCCAGAGTTCTGTTTCATTGCCTCATCATAGTGTGGCGTTGATTGTATTCTTAAAGAGCTACGCCAATAGAGTGACTACCCTTGACAGAGTCTGCCAAGGAGAGGCTTCAAGTACACTTGGAAACATACTGTCTCTTGAGATCTTTTGTTCCTCCAAATGATTTTTGTTATTATTTTAACTAGTTCTATAAAGCCTAGTAGTTTCACCATTATATCCTTAAATCTATAAATTAATGTTAGCATATAATTTTTTAATACTGTATTGGCCCAGCCCAGCCATGAACGTTAAATATTCCTCCAGCTATTTAAGTTGTTCTTTACTTATTTAAGGAGTATTTTCTAATATAATTTATAGAAGTATCAAATGTACTTTGGTATAATGATTCCCAAATGTTTAATGCAATTTGTAGTTATTTTGAATGAGATTTGTCTTTCCATTATTGCCTCCTAGATTTTGTTTTGATTACATAGAATTGCTGCTGATTTTTATGGGCTTATTTTGTAGCCTACAACTTTGCTGAAGTTATTAGTTGTCTCAGTTTCTGAAAGCAAATCATGTTATCAGTAAATAGGGATAGATTTGTCTACCCTTTGCCTGTCTTTAATTTCTTTCTCTGTTCTTATTTCTATTATAAATATTTATAAAACCATATCAAATTATAGTGGGGAAAGAGGCATCTTTGCTTTCTCTAACATTTATTAAGAAAGCTTATGGTACTACCCATTGTATGTAATGTATTCTTTTGCTTTTAGTTATATACTTAACTTATTAAAATAAAAGATCCTTCTATGTCTATGTTTTGTAGGTAATTCTTAAAAAGGCCAAATTTTTTCTTCATCTATTGTGATTATCTTGTCATTTTAGAAGTTTTTGTTTTTAATATAATTAATTATGTTGATTCCCCTTCCCCACCTATGTTGGGCCATCTTTTCAACTCCATGTCATTAAATCTAGCTTGATCATAATTAGTGATTTTTGGATAAATTGCTGTAGTCTGTTTGCCAGAATTTAATTTTAAAAATTTGGATTGTTATTTATTTATTAATAATAGTGGCCTATAATTCTCCTATTTTTTTTAATCTTTATCTTTTCATGATTTAGGAATTAGGACTATATTTTTTTGTATAAGAAGAGTATGGCAGAATATTTTCTTTCAAATTTTTAGAACAATTTGTGCAGCTTAAGTATCCATTATTCCCCATGCTTTCTATAGAATTCTCTTGTAAATGCATTGGGACCAAGAGTTGTTGTTTGTTTTTTCCTCTTCCCCATTTTGGAAGTTCCTTTAAAACTGTTTCTATTTCGTTTTCTGAGATTTGAATAAGATCTCTATTTGGGATCCTGTTTTTGAAATTCTTGTATTTTTCAGGTAATTATTTCTTTTAGATTCTTAATTTTGTTGACATATAACTGTGCAGAGATGATTCTGATAATTATTTTCAATTTCTGGCTTTTTTATGACTTCCACTTGTTAATTTTTTATTTTGTTAATTTGCCCTCTGAATCCAGTTAGCTAAAGGTTTTTTTTCATTTTGCTTATCTTTCATGAGAATTTAGCATTACGTTTTGTTTCTGTAGACTTTTTAGTTTGTTTAGCTTTTATTTCTATAGTCTTTTTAAAAAAATTTCCAATTCAACTATTTCTCCCCTAATTTTCAAGATTTCCTCTTTGGGGCTTGTTTTGGGGGTTTTGTTTATTAGTTGGGTTTCCAACTTTTAAAATACATATTGGGTTCATTAATCTTTTTTCCCTATTTTAAAATTTGTATAATTTTTCTTCTGAGAGCTGCTTTGGTTTCATCTCCAGATTTCTGATAGGTGATTTCATTTATTGTCTGTATAATTCATTCTTTGACCCATTTATTAAAAACATAATTTTTTCATATAGTTGAGACTTATTTGTGGTTGTGGTTTGTCCTTCATTCTCAAAGGGGACCATGACATCAGGGAGATAATGACATGACTTGTAATTGACTTTGATTTAAGTGAGGGAGGGCTGTGCAGGTCACCAGCTTCACTTTCTCCTCCAGAGCCCTTTGGGTCCAGCAGCCAGATATCAATCAGGACAACTGGAGATGCCCTGGGATGCAGTGGGAGACCCTGGCCCTTTTAAGCGAAGGTCTTTTCAGGTTCTCACTTTGAGTGAGGCAACACCCTTTCAGTAAATTGGTCTCTTTAAAAAGTGAGTCAAGGGATGGCCCTTTTAATTAAAAAAAAAAAGTCAAACTGGGAGGGCAAGACCCTCTGAGTTGCTGGCCAAAAGAGAAACAGTTGCTACTTATGTTCACCCTTAGCCAAGGGGGCCCCAAAATAACCATTAAGTGGTTCTTGGGCAAGGACCTATTATTGTGCAATCCATGAGATCAGGAATGAATGGCTTGGTCTTTGAGAAAGAAATTTTAGTTCGACTACATAGCATAACTATACTGAAAACGTACTCAATAGGAAAGTGTATGTAGAACCTATACAGAATCGTATGCTGTCGTGGGGAGGGAGCGGGGTAGTGGGGGGGGGGGGTAGGTGTGGCAGGGATAAAATCTTAATTTTATGGTAGTGATTGTAGAACATTAAAAAAAATAATAATTAAATTAAATTAAATTTTAAAAAAATCTAGCCAGTAAATCCCAAGTTGACTAGATAGCTTTCACCCATCAAAATTAACCCTTCTTTGGGCAGAACATCCTCGAGGAGAGGAAAAGAGAGGAAAGGAGAGGAAAGGACGAGCTGAATTGCCCAGGTGGAACTGGCCAGCTGGGTCACCATTCAGGCAACTCAGACTTCTCACAGGTTGTGGTTTTTCCTTCCTTCTCAAAGCTGACCATGACATCAGGGAGATGATGACATGACTTACAAGTAACTTTGATTTGAGTGAGGGAAGGCTGTGCAAAGTAATCAGTCTCACTTTTTCCACCAGAGCCATCTGGATCCAGTGGCCAGATATCAATCAGGATGACTGGAGACAGCCCAGAGTACAGTGGGAGACCATGGCCATTATTTAGGATTATATTGAGTGATATATGTGTATATGCTTACATACATATTTGTATTTACATAGATGTAAAGTAGGCATTTAAACCTATTTTAAGCATATTTTTCATATGGTCATTGTGAATTATTTAGGATTTCATTATTAAATTTGCATTGTATGTTTCACCTTATTTCCTCAGGAATCAGTAGTGGTTAATGCTTTTAACTTTTTTACCAGTCTCTTAGAATTGTTTATAGATCCCAGGTCAAGCCCTACTTGGTTGTTGTTTGCGCCATCATTAGCTCAGAATTAATGTAAATAGCAATTGTTTCCATTTTGACCAACAACCTTGAGGATTTTCCCCTCCCAGACTGGATTTAACCTTTTTTTTTTTTTAAGGTAATTAGGCCATGCTCAGCCTCATTTCTTTTTCTTTTTTTTTTTTTTAACTAAAGTATCATTTATCTATGTTTCAATTGTACAAACAGAATCTTTCACAGTGGACAGTGGGAACGTAATGAAGAAACATGAACACATGGGTTTCACACCTGCTGAGACAAGTTTGAATCTAGACAACACTGAGGTTCTTTTGAAATGTAATTTCTTTTAAGCATTTTTAAACTTTAATAGCCTCAATTCAAAATGCATGCATACGAAAGTGAATTAAAATATGTGGTTTTAGTAATTACACATACAGGAAAGACCATCACCTTTAGTTCCTTGTACAGATTTTCTTAAAGTTGTCTTGTTCTATACTTTTTCCATATGGTTATTTTTTTTTTTAAATGGACATTCTCTGTGTAATTCTATATCCAAGAATAAGAAAGAATCCAGTCTCTGGGCCCTGTGTCTGTCTGATTTCCCTACTTTAGGCTGCTTTAAGCTTTTCATGATGGAACCCACATATTTCCATGGGTATCTGGTGCCTTAATATAGGGGTTATTCCAAATCCACGGATGATCTTTATGGTCGTAAATTTCTGGAGGCAAATCATAAGGCACAGGAAAAGAGGTTGCTGGCTCCCGGTTTTCTGAAAAGGCTTTCCTTTTGACTTTGAAGGTATCCATTCCAAATGCTGAAGGGAGAAAAAGAACTCCAAGTTCATAAGATTGGATCGTCAGCTGGGTACCATTTTTCTCCAAAGCTCCCCAAGCAGCCTTAGATAAGTTTGCACTTGTGATGAGAAACCAAGCCATCTTTGCAAAGTCTGGAGAGAGTCTCATATAGGTCTTAATGTGAGGCATGGCACTGGTACGACCTGAGGTTTCTGCGGACCACTTGTGAAAATAGGAGTGAAGCCAAAGTTGTTTTTCTGCAGTTTGTAAGCTGTATGGAAGGGAGCCACCAGCAGGATATCCTTCCAAACTGTTCCGGACATTCTCCACCGTGGGATAAATCAAATGGAGAGGAGCATCATGCTGTCCTTGAGTCTTTCCACAATTTCCCAGAATCACCAGGCTGTCTTTAAACTCAGCACAAAGCCATTTAGACTCATCAGCTCCCAAAGAACCAATGCTTGAAAACTGGCCTATGATAGGCCATGATTGCTGCTCAGGTACCAATGAGGTGTGTTCTTTCAGAAGCTTCCTAAGCCGAAAATGGCCCCAGTCTTCTTTATGATTCCCTTGAAATCGTCCGGGAGTTGACCCAATAAGATAAACCCTTGTTTCAGAAAGGTCATGCTCTTGGATGATATCTGTCCATTCTTTGAGAGGAGGAGCATTGTAAGCCATTAAGTAACTTATGAGATCAGATTTGAAGTGTGTTGGTGATTCACCATGAGTACTGGGTGTTCCATATGGTAGTCGTGGATATAAAGGGCTGAACCATATTCCTTGGGTTTTTTGGTGCCAGTCAGCCTGAATAAGATTGGAAGTATGGATGACAACTCGAAGGCCTTCTTCATACAACAGCAGCATCATTTTCGTATGATGAGTTCCAAATGCAATATCCAACTTGGCCTGGCAAAGAGAAATGTTTTCATAAGGCTTTGCCTGCTCTTGCAATCGAGCCTTGGCTTCTCTTTTGTCCCCATGCACAAGCAAGATGGGCTTCTTCCTGAACTCTAGTGGGTACTGTCTTACAAGCCAGTCCACATCAAAGCAGTAGTTAAACTGAGCTGAAGACAAAAGTGTTCCAAACGGAGGAGATAAAATGTCTTTAATGTGGAGTGCTCCTGAGTTATACTTAGACATAATTCCTGAGACTTTGGTGAGATAAAATCTGAATAGGTTCTTTTCATCCAATACGCCCCACGGTTCTTGGGCTTCATCTGAAGCCTCATGGTCCCCTTCCGTCTTTGGGATGACAGGAGGCTGGCAATCTCTGGATCTATGTTCAGATGGTTCTTTTGGAGACGTACATTTTTCTTCTTTGACTGTCCCTTTCCCTGGCTGCCTTGATTGGCCATTTGGGTGGGGCTCCTCCTCATCACTACTGGACAGGTCCCAGCCTAAATCTTCCTGGGAACTCTTCTGCCTTTTAGGGGATGAGATTTTGGAAGGCAAATTTTTACTGTCAAATTTCACTGGTGATAACTTCCTTCGGTAAGCAGCTTTCCAGGCATCAGAACATGTGTATCCAGGACCATTCAGCACATTGCGCCCAAAACTGGGCAGTGAAGAGGTAGAAGGTTTCTCAATGCGTGTCTTTTCATCTCCTTCACTTTCATCACTGCTGGAAACAGTCCACTTCCCATAACTGCTTTCCTGAGACATGTTTCTGCATGCCAGCCTCCTCCCCCGGCACCTTCTGCAGCCGCAACAACTCTTTGCCTCCTCGCAGTTCAAACCCGGCCCTTGTCCGGGGACCAGCCTCATTTCTTATTAAGCCTTAATCATTAACTGAGACCTGTCAAAGACCTTAGCTTAAAAAGGCCAAGGTCCCTCACTGCATCCTGGGCCATCTCTAGTTGTCCTGATCTGTATCTGGCCACTGGACCCAGATGACTCTGGAGGAGACAGGGAGACTGGTGACTTTACATAGCCCTCCCTCATTTCAGTCTAATTCATTTCCATGTTATGACATCACCTCCCTGACGCCATGTTACTCTTCTAGAAGGAAGAACAAGCAAGAGCAACAACAATTTACATTATAATAGCCATTATGTTTTCTTCTGCTTCAAATTACTTTGTCTTTTCATGTTTTTCTGACTTTTTTATATTTACTTTCTTATACAATACAGTCCTGTTAAGTTAATATACTATAGTTTTTCAGCCACCGGTCTCAAATGATGAGTGCCCATTTGTTGAGAGCCTCTCCAGAAAGTGTAGTTATAAATATTTTGTAATATATGGGAATGTTTTTTGCTTTTTGACTTCCTTGATTCCATAGTATACCCACAATTGGAATGACAAGGTCAGAGAGAATAAACAGATTAGCAATTTCTGATATAATTTCCAGTTGCTTTCCATAATCATGGGATTCATTCATAACTCCATCAACAATGTATTACTTCCCATAGTTCCTCCAATTTTGACTAAGTATTTCCCTTTTTTTAAAATCTTCTTTTTCAATTTGTAGTATTTGGAGAATTTTTCTTATTTTGTGTTTCTTCTTTTGTGTTATTTGTGTTTTGGAACACTTTTCAAATGGAATTGGGGAGAGTCCACACCTGAGAAAATACATGGAGACAGGAGATGAGATGTTGGTGTCATATACAAGAAATAGCAAATAGACTTGTTTGTTTAGAACTGAGGGTGTGCAAAAGAGAAAGGAAGGAGGAAAGAAGGAAAGAAAGAAAAAGAAAAAAGGGAGGATGGAAGGAAGGAAGGATGGAAGAAAGGAAGGAAGGAAGGAAAGAAGGAAAGAAAGAAAAAAAGAAAGAAAGAAAAAAGGAAAGAAAGAAAGAAAAGAAAGAAAAAAGGAAAGAAGGAAGGAAGGAGGGAGGAAAGTGAAAGGAAAGGAAAGCCTTCTGGAGGCTGATGATATTTTTCATCATGAGTCCCTTGGGATTGTCTTGGATCATTGTGTTGCTGAGAATACCTAAGACATTCACAGTTCTTCATAGTTCAATATCTCTTACTGTGTACGATGTTCTCCTATTTCTGCTCACTTCACTCTACATCAGTTCATGTAAGTTCAGATTTTTCTGAAATCAGCCTGCTCATTATTTCTTAAAGCACAGTAGCATTCCATCACATTCGTGTACCATAACTTGTTAGGGCAGTTGATGGGCACTCCCTCAGTTTCTAATTCTTTGCCATCACAAGAAAAGCTTCTATAACTACCCTTGAACAAATAGGTCCTTTCTCCTTTTGGGGCGTTCTCTTTGGGATACAGACCTAGTGGTATTGCTGGATCAAAGGGCATGCACAGTTTTAAAGTCCTTTGGGCATAGTTCCAAATTCCTCTCCGTAATGGTTGGATCAGTTTACAGCTCCATCAAAAGTGCATTAGTGTCTCAATTTTCCACATCCCCTTCAACATTTATCATTTTTCTCTTCTGTCATGTTAGCTACTCTGATAGATGTGAAGTGATACCTCAATAATTCATTAATTATTAAGTCCTTATTTAGCTTTGTAAAGAGTGTTTTGTAGTTGTATTTATATAGCTATAGTAGGTGGGACAGCCTGGCTGAAGCAGTGGGGCACACTCAGGGAGACAGGAGGCAGCCTTGTGCCAGGCAAGTCAAATCATCATTACCATCTTGACCACATCTCCTCTCAGACCCTGATAGAGATAGCTCAGGACCCTGAACCTAAGAACCTTTGGAATAGCAGTACTTCCAGCCCAATGACTACAGCTATCTTTCTAGGATGCAACTTCTGTTTAGATTAAGCCTGGTAACTGTTCCTGCAGGTTTGATAGCCTCTTCAACTGACCACTCAGAAAATAAAGTTCTTATCACCAAATTCCTTGGAACTGTCCAATAGGTCAGCATCAGAAAGGGATATGAATTTAGCAGTGGAAATGACCTTAAACAAAAGATATCAACAAGGGCTTTGCTGCTATCCCCTAAGAACTTTTGAGACCTTTTCATCTAACTTGCAACTTGAAGACTTCATATGCCTTGTTCCCCCCATTAGAATGTGAGTGTCTTTAGAGCAGAGACTGGCATTTTTCTCTTTGTTTTCCAGAGCTTAGTACAGTCCTTTGTACATAATGCTTTATTCATTCATTTATTAGTATTGCGTGTACTTTAGTAGGTTAATTCCTAGGCAGTTTATGAATTTGGCAGGTATTTTAAATGGAATCACTCTATTTCCTCTTCATTTTGTTAGAAAAATAGAGAACAACTAATTAATTTTTAGGTGTAGTTTATCTGGTGCTAATTTAGTGAAGATACTATTTCAATTAATTTTTTTTCATTTCATTCTGTAAGTAAACCATTGTATCATCTGCAGATAGAGGCAAATTTTGCCCATGTCTATATTTATTTCTTATTCTTTATTTTTCTCCTTGTCTTATTACTGTAGCTAACATTTTGAATATTTGTTTCATTAAGGGTATAGATAATTATCATCAATGATTTATTCCTTATCCAATTGCAAAAGCTTCTAGTGTTTATCATAACAAATTATGCTAGTTCTTTGTTTTTTTTTATTAAGGAAATGCCTTTTATTCCCATCATTAGTGCTTTTTAACATAAATGATATATGTTTATATGTAATTTTCTATATCTATTGATGGAATAGAATAATTTTTGTTATTTTCTTATTGATATAATTTGTTAAGTGTTTATTAAGATATCCAACAATCCTTGGATCCCTGGTCTAAATGCAGCAGGAGACTAGTGCAGTAGTCTAGGCTGGAAATAATGAGAGCCTGAAATAAGGTGGTTGTGCTTACCAGAGTTCAAGCAAATATCCAAGAGCAGTTTACTTTCTTAGTATAACTTGAAAGCTCTGGTGCTCTCACTCTAAGAACAATATAATTTCCAGAACAAAATAATTATTTGTCTCAAGTGAATGGAAATCTGTAACTTTGTATGGAAGGCAAAAGAACTTTATTAAAATCTAGTCCTGGAAACAAGCAACTGTAAGTTAGTATAAAGTCCAATAACATTGAATGTTCAGTTCTACCTAGTAGGTCCAGTTGATTTCAAATTTGCTGCTGACCTCCCACCCACAATTTGTGGCAAAAGAGGCTGATCATTCCTTCACACCAAAGAGTCTTAGCCTTTTGTGGGGGGCAGTAGAGGAGGTTATGGAATTCTTTGGCAGTCTTGTGAAGCCTATGGATATCAAAATAATGTTTTAAAAATGCACAAAATAAAAGCACATAGACTTACAAAGGAAACCAGTTATCCAGTTGGGGTCTCCAGAGGGTGTAGCTGATTTCTTCTCCCTTAAAAATATCAGGAGTAACTTTGAGTGGCTAGGGTGCCTCATACTGTTGGTCATTAGGCTCAACTGTGAACAGGAAACTGGAGGAATTGGGGCATGTGAGTTTAATCTCCCAGTTCCACAATATCACAGGAGTCTCAGAACATCAGCCAGTACTATTGTGAGCACAGAAGTAGTAGTACAGACCTGGGGTAGTCAAGTTATCTGCCTTTCAGAGGATTGATCTGGGACTTAGCTGTGGGTCCTTTGGGCAAGGAGAACATACACATACACATATATATGCATATTTACATGTATATGTACATGTATAGACAAACATACATACACACACATATATACGTGTGTGTGTATGTATGTATATATTTAAGGTGTTCAGTGGAAAGCTCCTGAGATCCTAGCGAGCCTCCATTCTGACTGCTTTTAACCTCTTTTCTTGGGGGCTTTTTTTCTCTTTTTATCTTACTGAATTGCTTTGTAAGTGCTTTTACCAGTGTATTAAAATACATTTTAAAAAATAGATTGTTTGACCATTTGGTCTCTGTGAAGGGAACTTGTGACAAAGGGAACCTTGAAGTCCTGACACTCTAAATCTTTTTCTTCTTTTGTAAAGTCTTCATGAAATTCCCCTTAGGTGTAGCTCTCTGCTGGGGTTTGAAGACTGGTGCCTTTTCCAGAATCCTTGCGTGGCCTCCTGTTGACCATGAAAGGTAGCATTCCCTGAAGCTGCTTCCTCCCCTAAGCAGTTGTCTTTCTGTAGCCATCTTTGTCCTCTGAGTACTGTGTTCCTGGATGGAAAAGTTGTCTCCTGCTACAGTCTTTCTTGTGATCTGATCAGTGGCATTGCCAGTGGTAGGGGAAAGAGGTAGCTCTCCCTCTGGGCTTCCTTTCCTTTCCTTTGTTTCACTGCCCTCTGGTTTTGAGCAAGGGTTGACCTCCTTCAGCCACTCCTAGCCCTGGATTCCTCTTCTACTTGCCTGGTTTACTGTTGAACTGACTTTGTTGTGGTGTAGTCATTCATTTGTGTCTGACTTGCTGACTCCATGGACATGGGATTTTCTTAGCCAAGATACTTGGGATGGTTTGCCATTTCCTTCTCCAGTGGATTAAGACCAACAAAGTTTAAGTGACTTGCCCAGGGTCACACAGCTAGTACGTGTCCAAGGTCAAATTGGAACCCAGGTCTTCCTGACTCTAGACCCAGCACTCTGTCCACTGTACCACTCAGCTTCCTGAAGTGAGCTCCTCCCTGGACTAACTGATCTTGTTACACATAGTCCATGGAGTGTGATGTCATTTTCTCAACTCTTCACAAGATGCTTCCTCTGTGACATTATCCACCTTTCATTCAGTGTCCAAAAGTCCTGTGAATCAACTAAAGGCTTGTCATGAGATTATAGAGAAATTCCTTTATATCTAGTTTACTCTTCTGATTTATTTATTGATTACTTGGTCAGTAGTGGAACTCCATGCTTACACTTAGGATGCATTTTGTCCCTTCTTTTCCTCATTCCCCCCGTAGAATCCCTAGCTTCCTTTACAATTCAGTTCAAGGGCTACCACCTACAGGAAGGCTCTCCTCTTCCCTCTTCTGCTGGTACCTTCCATCCAAAAAACTATCTTGTTCTGTATATTGTATTTAATTTAGCAATGCCTGGCCCATAACAGGCACTTAATATTTTTTGGTTGAATGAATGTTGAATGAATGAATATAAACAGTGATGTCTGGGATTATGGCCATATAACAAAAAGATGGGTTCTCTTTGTTTCAGAACTGCTTGCCTTTAGTGCTTCCTGCCTGTGTGAACCTGGGCAAGATCCTTCACCTCCCTAGGTCTCCACCTGTAAGGTGGAGGAGTAGGACTAGATCACCTCAAGGACTCCTCCCACTAAAAGTCTGCAATGCCTTACTCCTCATGGGACACAGGACCCATTGTTCTGTAGTGCTATGCTCTTCAGGATATACAGAATCCATAGATTGACAATCCTGTATTCTTCATGGTAAACAGGATCCATCCAAGACAAAATTCTGATGTTTAAGAAGTTTGTCTTCTTCCTTGAGCTTCTTTTTTTTTCTACATCCTTTTCAACCCTTAGTGAGCTATACATTATACACATTCCCTCATCATTAAAAGGAACTTTAGACCATTTCTACTTGCTTGGTGATAAAAATTTATTCACACCAAAATGTTATCTCAACTAGACATTAACAGTTTTAACTTTTTGCTGATAAATGTGAAATGAAAAGCATTTTTCCTTAGTGAAAGAACTTCAGTTAGATGGAGAGATTTAACTGGGGATGAAAAAATGACGTTAGATTTACTCAGGTCGACATCATTTAATCCTTTAAGGGTGATTTCACATGTCATATACTTTTAGGCGTTTTTTTCCCACCAGAGACTTTCTTTATAAACCATGGTCATTAGAAACCCAGTGGGGGCAGAGGAATCCGTCCCTTTCTCATAAAGGTTTTCTAGGACATGAAGCCTCCCTTGGGTCTTTTTCCTCCTCTTCCATCCCGCCTGATTACAGATGAGGGAATTGAGACCCAGTATATGATAGAGACAGTATTTGAACCCAGGACTCTAACTTCAAAACCAAAACATTATATAAATGTCAGGTATTTTTATTTTTTTGGGCTGCTTGTATAGTAATTCTTTATTACCAACACATGTCTACGTATGATGCAACCTGGCAGAGTGGTATAGAGAGCTGGCCTCAGAACCTGAAAGTCTTTGAGCTCCAGTTCCATCTGTGATACATCCTGACAATGTGACACTGGGCAGGTCACTCTTCATGCTTAAGGTGTCTTCCCCCACGCCCAACCTCCAGGACTGGAAGTTGTAGAGAAGGTGCTGGCCTGCATTGGTAAAGGACCTTTCCTCATCTGGGAATTCCCTATCTCTGTATCTGCCTAACATAACAGCTCTTGGGAGCTATTAGTATAACAGTACATAGAAGAACGGTAATCTCTAGATACAAGAAATAATCTGGCTCAGTTTTTAATGAGAATAAAAGCCCCTTTCAATTCTTTACTCTCTTGATATTCTTCTGCAGGTAAGACTGAAAGGGAAGTTTTCTCTCTGATCCTGGCTAATCAGAGAACCAAGTGTGGTAGAGATAGACGAGGTTCCCGTAGACTCAAGTCTTAATTCTCAGTAAGCAAAACTAGTTATAATGATGCATCTCAATGTCAGTTGTGTATATCACTAAAGATATGTGAGGTTACCATTGTTGCATTTTTATATGATCTAATACGGAATTATTTTCAGAGGCTCAGCCTTTAGAATTGTTTGCATGTTGGCCATAATCTTCAATTGACCCTTTGTTGTGAAAGTTTCAAGAGAGTCCTACTTTTACATTTTCATCCTGGTCATCTGATCAACAACACTAATAAGCACTTTTAAACTAAATAAAAGAACTGAGAATATTAATCACCATTATTATCAAAATAATAATTCATAATGGTTAATAAGTTAGTTGAATATTGCTAGAATGGATGACTGGAGTTATGTACTATGATGCCAACATCCAGGGAAGCCCTCTTATTTCCCATAGCAGATCTCTAATAGCCCAAGTCAGGTGACACAACCAGGCCAGGTCCCATTGCTGGCCATCAGCCCGAAGACCCCTAAGTTCTCATTGCCATGGAAGTACTCATCTTAGGCTTGTGTCCCCCCCCGCCCCGACCCCCACTCCCATTCTTGAATTTGAGACAAATTCAGTTGAATGTAGGAGATGAAGGCAGAGGTCATAGGACAGCCCAACCTGAATAGATAGATAGATAGATAGATAGATAGATAGATAGATAGATAGATAGATAGATATGGACAGACAGACACATTTACCTATTTGAGAGGTTTCCTATCATATGAAGTTTATATATGCATCCCTTTTACCACAGTCTTTTTTTTTTTCAAATGATTTATTGGAGATGTAAACAACATGCTGTGTATACTCATTTTGTTACAACCTCTGCTAGAAAATGGGCCCATATGGTGTTTCATTTCTAAATCATGCCCTTCCTCAACTGGATTTGCCCTGGATGCAAGAATTCCTACTTACTGACTATTATGATGAAGCTTAGTTATGTAAAATACAGGCTAATTTGATAGATTGTGAAATCAACACAAAATTTACATGTTTCAACAATTATCTTCCAAGAACCTTAGTTTGAAATAGTTTTTTTTAATACTTTCAACATCATTTCTGGTCTCTGAAGGGGCTTCTATCCATGGCAACCCTATACTTAACTTACAGCTGCTTGGGTTCACAATTATTAGCGCAAATCATTGTGATACACTTCTCCTCCCCCTCCACATATTTGTAAACATATATTTTGACTTTAAAAATGATTTTTAAATAAAAATTAAAGTGACTAAAGTATTAATAGATATTTTTTAAAAAATTGTTATGACAAAACTTAAGGTACTGAAATCTATAGTTCATTACTCTTCACTGCCCTGATATTTATTCAAGGATGGGAACAGAGAAGATATTTTCCAAGATAGAGTTATTACTAATCCAAGAAGGAAATGTTCTTACAAAGCTTAATATTACAACTCCCAGTTTCTTGCCATTCTAAACATAAACTTAGTTTATATCTTAGAATGTTGTTTCATATATGCTTGATTTTTTAAAAAAATTGTAACCGGAAAATTCACACCTTGTCTATGAAAAGACATGAATTAACTACAGATAAACATATGGAAACATTTCTTAGGTGATACCCAAATAATTCTTAAGTATACTTTATGTAAAGAACTAAGTTGCCAAATCTGTTCAACACAGGTAAAACTTTTCCTGAAAATGGATGATACTATACAATTTTTTGAGGATACATTGGTAGGGGAAAAAGCTCTGATGTCTCTGGGATCAGGTTACTTAGCAAATTTTAATTTTTAAAATCCATAGCCTTAATTTGAGAACTGAAACAGAGCATAAATTTGATACTTTGATAGGGTTTCTAATGCACAGATTATTGAATCTAGGACAGGGGCTTGACAACCAGTTGGCTCAGTAGAGAGAGAGAACTGGTTTTGGAATCAGGAAGATCTGAGCTCAAATTGAACTTCAGACTCCTACTAGCTTTTTGACCCTAGAGGAGCCATTGAACTTCTCTCAGCCTCACTTTCATCATCTGTAAAATGGGGATAATAATAGCACATACCTCACAGGGTTGTTGTGAAGTTCAAATGATAGAAAATGTGCAAAACATTTTGCAAACCTTCAAATTCTATGTAAATGCTAACTATTAATAATAATAAGGATAAATATTGATTAGATGAATGAATCTGGACTGAGTATATAAATCTTATTGGATAAACCATTTTCATTAAGATTTCTAAATAACACACAAATAACAAATATGTCTTAGGAGGATCTAGAAGATTGTCTGTCCCCAAACATAGTTCATGGAATGTTGTGAACTATTTATAAAACATTTTATAAAATTGCTTTATTTAAAGGTTAAACATATCTATCAAACATTTTAAATAATTGATTTTATTCAAATTCCTGCAAACAGCTATTTTGCATTTGTCAATCCTAATTTCATAAATACTTTAATTTCTGTAAACTATTCCATCTAGTGATATTTAGGTAAACATGTTTTCACTGAGTAAATCCTTTCTAAAACAAAGAATCTTCTTTCTTACTTTAAATAATAATTTACATATTTTACAATTTTCATTTTTGAATATTTTTCCATGAAATCAGCACATTTATATTCTCTGAAAAGTTATTTATCTATATTGAAAACTAATTGAATTTGAGCATTAGGAGAAATATTAGAAGAAATTGTAACAGGAGCTTAGTGGAAATCTACACTATGTTAATAGATTCTGAATTTCCTAATGGTATAAAATTTTATAGAAATTTGGCATAAAAAGCAAGAGCTTACATAGGAAAAAAGACTTAATATTTTTAGTCTTTATGGAGACTAATTAGATTTTGCCCTGTAGTATGAAATAGTACTGTTGCAATCGGAAGTTAATTGTAATTTTGAAAGGAAAATTAAGCTATCTGTTAAATACATGAAGTTGTGGGCTAAATGATAATGTTTTTTGAATTCTTAAAGGATAAAATTCCTTACTTTCAAAAAGATACACCTAACGAGTATATTATAAGCATACATAAGATAGGAGAATATTTTTTAGAAATGTGAAGTGGCTTGTATTAAACATATTAAAAATAATCATGGCCAAGTTACTGAAGTAACAGTTGTGAAAAGATTATCAAATTTGATAGTGTTTTAATTACTGCCAATTTTAAGGAAATTTTATCTTTAATCAGTAGTTACAAAAATAGAGAGAGCTTATAATTTCTTCAAAGTACTTTCACATATTATCTCTTGACTTTTAACAACAAATCAGTAAATAAAGTGGGCAAGAATTATTTGTTTAATATTTAGGAAGCTGTAGCACTAGGAAATGAATAAATTTCTTAAGCAAATCTGGGATGAGGATCAAGATAAGCTGCCTTCTAGACCCATGTTTTTTCCACTGTCCTGATTGCACTAGGAATCAATATAAAGATTGGCACTAGAATTTGGAAAGTGGTCAGTGTGGTGTAGTGGAAAGCATGCTGGGTGTGGTATCTGGAGAGACCTGGGCTGCAAACCTACCCAAACTATTATGGATCATCACTAAAATTATGTCAGTCCTGCTTTCCTCATCTGTAAAATGGGGATGATACTCACTGGGTTGTTGTGAGTATTAAATGTAAAGTGGTTTGTATACTTTGCAAATGTCATCTGTTCTTCATTGTTAATTCTTTCAGAAAATCAACATGTCTCTCTATGTGCTTTTGCTGTCTTTAAAAATTATTACTTGGTTAAGACCATACATTTCTTCCATACACATACATGGCACTATATAGTATAGTATATCTATGTAATATGTGTATGTATGTGCATACCTGTATGTATGTATGTATAGTACATGTAATTGCATATATACCTTTGTATTATACATGTATAGGGGTATGTATTGTATGTATATATGTGTGTATATAATTTTTCCCTCATGTGAACTCAATTTTTGGTGTCCTAATTATTCTTTTAATGTATGAAGTCCCTGAGTCAGTACTCTAAAGGCTATTATGCAATAAATATGTGAAGGGAATTAAGAGGGGAGAAAGGGGAATGTGATTTAATTTTACTAATATTTTGCTTCCAAATAGCTACAATTAGCAAATGCTCTTATACTCAATTACTTTTCCCCTCTCTCCTCAGAATGCCTGGATTTTCCTCCTAAGGGTAAAAAGGAATGTCTGCTTTACTTTCTCCCTTAATTATGATGCCCAAATATTATTAATAGATTTCTCCTGAGATGGCACGGGTCAGTCCAAATTTTATATACACTTTTTAACAAAATCAGCTAAAAATAGTTTTTTAAACTAGAAAAAAAAATCTTTTTGTCCTTTACCATTAAGATAAAAACTGTAGAACATAAAAACAATCAGGAAAGTATTGGAAAAACTGCAGTTCTGAAAGTGATTAAATTTGTTTTAGAACATAGTTATTTGTGAAGAAGATACAAATTGGAATAATTACTGTAAACAAAAAATATTGACTAGAAAATTGGCATCCTGAATTTTCTGATCTCTTCCTAACTACTCCTAATTCACTATGGAAATGGCAGATGTTTTCTGTAGAATGGCCCTTTGTTGTTGTGAACCAAACTACGTCTTAGTAAATATTAATAATGTATGATTAGTTCTGTGATTTAGCTTTTAAAATGTTTGATTATCAGATTGAATTCTTTGTTAATATTTGGTCATTGTTTTTCTGACTCACTTTTAAAAATAGACATGGTAAAAGATAGTTGCTTAATTTAAAATCCTGTCGATTAAATTTAGATTTTAACTTTAAAATACTTACTAAGCAGTAACTAGAATGTAACTTTTGGATTTTTACTATTAAGCAATTATTGATCAATGGAATATATTGCTATGGTTATTATGAAAGAATGAGATAATTTTAAACAATAAAATAACAAATATTAGTTGAAATTTTGAAGGAGGGAATTATTTAAATTGTAAACATGAAAATCTTGACTCACTTTGCTATTATGTAAACCTACTCAGGAAATTCATATTTAAGAAAGTACCATGTACATGTGATTGAAAAAATATTTAAAAAGCACCATATCATTTATTATCATCATTTGTTTTATAAGAACATTTGGGTATTATGATTAGGGAAAAGAGTAAAATAGACATTCTTTTTTACCCTTAGGAGAAAAACTCAGGGTTTCTAAGCAAAGACAGAAAATAATTGAGCATAACAATGTTTGCTAATTGTAGCTATTTGGAAGCAAATACATGTGATCATTGAAATATCTAGGAAAATCCAATTTTGATATGAAATGAATTTTCTGCTTCAGAAAACGTTGTGTAATTTTACCAATACTTAGGGAATAGTTTTCCCCTTTTGTCTGAACCTTAAGGGGAACAGCATCTTTTACACATAGGATTGTAAAAATACTCATCTGAAGTAGTATTTGGGGAGCATACATTGTCATCTCACTGTTTAGGGATTTATACAAGCAAAACTACAATTAGCATTAATGAGAGTTAGACACATAAATCCCCTACGCATTAAGAGGAGAATATAATCCTTTGTCTTTGTGTAAAATGTTTAAAAAAAGTATGGATTTCAAGACAACCGCTCCTTTGCCTCAGCTATTCTCAGAACTAAATTTGTACTCTATTGACAATGTCATTTGCTTTCAGTATGACGAAAATGCTCATCAGAATACCTCTTGTTGGCCTATCTAAATGCGGATCTGAAATTGTAAAAAGAAGGAAGTAGGGAATTCAAATGGAATATAATGTGTCTCCCCTTTTTAAAAGCAATGTCTGACACTATTTTTGAGTTGTCATTACTTCTCTATGAAATTATTGATATAGTGAGAAACTATATCTGTTATTTAGGTTACTTTGAATAAATGAACATTAGAACTACATTAGCAGGTAACTGTTGCAGGAGCCTTTAGAATTATGACTACATCAAGAGGGGAACTTAATTTTTAAAATGAAATTAAGATGTTTTATAATTTTCCAAAATTAGTATAACAGGTTGATTTGTAGATATTACTAGAAATACCTTCTTCTCCGGTAGGATCAAATTTCTGATTTACTATTGGTCATTTCCATGAACAAAATACCTACTGAATTAAAGATAACTTCAAGAATAGTAATATCCCCAGATTTTTAGAATCTATACTGAAGAGGAAAAACCATATCCTCCAAGTATGATTTCCTAATCATACTTGGGAAAGCAAGCAGGGAGAGCTCAGGGAGAGGAGTGTTATAAAACTGGTTTTAAATTGTCTTTATAAAAAAAAAATTTTTTAAAGATATTGATTATCAGTCATGTGATTGTTAATGTTAATTTTTATAACTCGGTTAAAAGTGTATTCTTTTCCATATATGTCCTTTTTAATAGTTACTTTCCTTATGATTTTCAAGCATGGCCATAACAGCCACAAAGTTAGCAGTTAATGGTGTATGTATCAGATTTGCCTAGCCTGGACACTCAAGATGAATATGGAAAGGCAGCTGTGAAGAACTCTTAAACCTACGATAGCTAATATCTAATATGGAATCAGTGTGAATAAATCTGGCCTTCCTTTACTTTATGGGCAAGATATTACAGCACAGATTTGATTAAACCTCTGTGCTCCGTGTTTCTCTCCAAAAAGACTCATATAGTTCTTGTTGAGGTTGTGCAGTTGGCATTAACATCTCCCTTTTTGACAGAATCACTCCTCATTAAACACATGCAAATTTATACATGTTTTCCATGTTTATAGATAAGTTCTAATCTTTTGTTCTGCTCCATTTCTGTGGCATCCAACTGGCATAGATGGACAGAATAAGTGATTATGCTTATGGGGGGAACAGATATTAGACAGTTGCATAATTTTTGGACAAAAGCACACATACCCAAAATCACACCAAGGGTTACCAGCTCATAAACCATTGTGATGGTTTAAAAAAATGTGTGTATATATATGTGTGTGTGTGCATACATATATATACACACACAGATTATTTATATATATATATACATATATATATATGTATATATACACACACACACACACACATATATATGTATTTATGTAAAATATGGCAGCAAGCCCAGAGTTTCAGTGGAGCTAAAACAACAGAGGAGCAGACAGGTGTCTAAAACCATTAAACAGTCTGATAAGGTTTTCCTCCTTGTGGTTTCCTCTCCTACACTGATAGTTCTTTATGACTCTGTCATTCTCAATCAACAGAGAGTCCATGTGATCAGTATATCTGATAAACTCGTCAATGCCTTTTTAAAGCAGGATTCCCCAACCTGTTCAGTTCAGACCCCCCTTCATCATTTCAAGTATAATCTTGATAAGGCAGAGACGTGTCCCAGGCAGCTGTGTGTGTAGCTAGCTCAGTCTACAACTAATTTGTGCAGGAAAAAATTAAATCAGGAGGTAAATGATTTCATGATTGCTCATTCCCAACAGAGTTGGGCATCATTCTGAAGAAAATATCAAATAATTGGTTTCAGGCCGTGTCAGACACATGCAATTCCCTTCACTAATGGCTGTGTGAGGTAGCACCAGGCCTCAGGGGTCAGCGAAGAACTGGAAATAGCTTAGTGCCAGGCACAGCAATAGAGGGAGAGAGCACATAGGAAATGAAGTGGCAATAAGTGCGATCCATAGGGGAAATGTGCTTCACTTGGAGTTTAATATATCGGTTTAGATTCTGGCAGTAAGCCATGCAACAATTGTTTACCTTTTTGTCAGCATCTGCATCTGTTCTGTTTTGTAAACAGCACTTAACTCTCAGTCGGTAAACGCTGGAATCAATAACAACTGTTAAGGGATTTCCGTTCTTTTTTTCATATTCTATAACAAATGCACACTACAAACAATGTTTGCCTTAGATTAACAAGGAACAGACATTAACAGGGTCAACGGGATTTGGTTGGGAACATTTTATAGCTTCTTGGTTTGCAGTAATTATATCTGTGTGATTTGAATGTATTTTGTAACCTATCCAAATTAAACTGTTAAAAAAATGCTAGCATGCAGTAATGAAGATGATTTTTTATAATTATCTTAAGTACTGTGTATAGAAAACTGCTGGCACTGTTTGTAATAATTTAGTTCTCTGTAATATTGTGTATTACAGCTGCTATGCAGAAATATTAAGTTGCCTTTTGCAGTTTTAGGAAATTAGTGATTATATCCAGCAGTACTAATTATTTTAAACATACAGTTATTAAAAAAAAATTACACACCACAGTGCAACATAAAAGAGGGGAGAACTGAGACTAGGGCCTGTAAGACCAAATATATCATTACTAAATGCAAGTGAAAGAATAATGCTGCTTATATACTTGTCCTTTCCAGGAAATGGTGTGTAGATGAATGTTGTCATAAATGCAAGATTGTTATAATAGTTATGTCATCATTTAAAAGTTAATATCACTAGGAGCAAAGGAATACATTATTGTGAAGGGCATTTATGCGTGGAACTCCCCATATGCTGCTTCAAAAACCTGCCCCTTAAAATCTCCCCATGCACAGTGGCTAAGTTGGGTTGATTTGACATTATTAAGCTACTTCCTTTCTAATTTAGTCAAAAGTTTGTCTGTTTTTTAACTAGCTTTACTACTTGTAGATGGAACATTATGCCTAAGACTATTCATTGATTTTTATGCTCAGATATCCATGCATTTGTAGTGCATTCACCTTACTGTGTGACCCTGGCCAAGTCACTTAACCTCCGTCTGCCTCAGTGCCCTCAACTATAAAATGGGGGAAATAACAGCACTGGTGTAGATATGTAATACAATAACATGTATAGATAAGTGCTGTAGAAGTGCTAAGAAGATGTGACGATGAGGAGACACAAGCAACGTAAAGATTTTAAAAAATCTTTTCAAAAATCATGTATATTACCTCATTTGATTCTTGCAGCAACTCCGTGACGATTACTAGAATATTACTCTCATTTAACAAATGAGGAAACTCAGGCTCAGAGAGATTAAATGACTTGTGCTTTAATGTCAAACTTTAAGTAAACAGTCCGAGGTGGGATTTGAATTCAGGTCTCTACTGAATCCAAGGCTAGTATTCTTTCCATGGAATGAAGCTATTTCTTGTTTTCAAGAAAATCATTTTCTTGGTACTGTACTTTTGGCCCACTTTTTGATTAATAATAAAAATAAATAGCAATTCACATTTTTATAGTGTGCCTAATATCCCATCGTCATCATTATAACTAGTATTTATGTAATACTTTTAAACTTTGTAGAATACTTTACAAATATTGTTTAAGTTTATCCTCACAACAACCCTAAAGGGAGGGTGCCATTGTTATCCGCATTTTACATAGGATGAAACTGAAGTAAACAGGTTCAGTGACATGCCTAGTGTCATACAACTCCTAAGTGTCTAAAGGCAGACTTGGACCCAGGTCCTCCTGACTGTTGACTGCACTACCTAGAATTAAAATTAGAATTGGGCGTTGGTGTATCTTGATGAAATGGCATTGCGAAAGTTATTTTTATTTTCTTGAGAGTTTTTTGAAATTTCAAACATTGTGTGAATGATGTTTTTACATACTATGCAATAAAATAAATACATGTAACAGAGCTGTAAGCTGCATGGGACACTTGAGGTGCTAATGTTACCAGGAGAAGCTGACATTAGTTCCTGGGCTACCCTCCTTAAGCTTAGGGAATATACTTGATTTGTCCACCAGGTGGTACCATGGTTTTTTGCCAGAATCTCTTGGTTGTGCATGCATGAGACTTCCATTTCCTCACAGCTTTTAGATGACTAGGAAAGTAATAAAATCCATTAGGACCAGTTTTGAATCTAGACTCGAGAATGATAAAATAGGACTCCAGATCATTTGGAAAAACTATGAGAAAATCTTTCTCTCCCACACCCTACTTGTGAAATTGTGTTTTCTCATCAGTGGCTCTCTATAGGTATTACCACTCATTCAATCAACTTTCTGTAGCCATATAATTTACTTAACATAGTGAAAGTACAACAGGAAAAGTTTTAGTGTCCCTATATGGCATGATGTCCTAGGACTTCAACCCATAGATTGTAGAAAGGAGAAAAAGCAATAAGGATCTGCTGCTGGCATCCAGAGCCCAATTCCAAGTCCTCAGTTGGAACAGTGAAATCAAAGGAAAAACTGAAGTTAGTTCCAGGAGATAGATCTGTGCCTTGGGCCTCTTAGAAGCCTGTGAGTTTTTCAGGAGTTGCTTCTCTGAGCCAACAGTGCAAACTTGCCTCTAGTCATTGATTTCCAGTTAGCTGCTCTCCAAAACTGGGATTACTTCGTGCTTCTGCTCCACTTTTGGTTTGGACTTCAGCAGCAGCAGCAGCCTTGAGTACCCCTTCTCTTCTTCCACCATTCTTAATCGTATGTCTTCAAGGCAAAGAGATGAAAGAGGCAAAGGCAGACCTGCACGTGCCAGGAACCAAATCTCATAATGCTTCTTCATTTCCTTGCATGACTTCATACCATGAAGAGTATGAATTTGATGTAGTCTTCAGGTTTTCCCAGTGAGCAAAGCAGTAAAACTTGGCAATCATGAACTATCTATCATTCCTCTTTCTATTCTCCAAACAATAACCCTGGACCTTGAGACAGATATAATTTGAGGGATGTATTAGATATAATATGGGCTTTGGTTACATTTATATGACTGTAAGTCTGTAGCCATACTAAAATCATTGTTAATACCTAAAATTTCTGTGGCTTATAGGTAGGATATCAATGTCCTTTTGAGATCATCAAAATTATCTTCTACTTTCCACAAATACAACTCTGATTTGTGTGTAGCTGCCTTCGGAATAGCAATGCTCCCAAGACCACGAGCCTTGCTTTTACAAGGGCCTTGGTAACCATTATTCAGTGAATCAGTCACTGTAGAGAAGGGGCCCACTTTCCTTGCCACTGCTAACACCAGCTGCTGACCAGCTGTTTGCATTGTTCAGCCCTTGTGAGTAACGGCACTCCCTAGACCCCTTCAGCTTAGCACCCTCACAAAAGAGAAGCAGCCTTTGTGGAGATGTACCTTGGCTAGTGTTTCTACAGGTACTGAGGTCCCCACCTCCTCAGCACTTCCTGAGGTCCCTACCTCCTCAGCACAGTCGCTGAAGGCCCAGAGAAGGTTCTCACCCCCAAAGTGTTTGACTTTGTCAAATGGTTCACTGTGCATGATTGTCATTAGAAACGATTAAAGAGTAGGCGTTATCGTCTGCTTTGCTGCTATGTCCCAGAGACCATTGGGCCTTTCCACTGAACATCCTGCTGAATCTGTTCATGTTTTTACTTTCACTAGAATATGAATATCTTGAAAACAGGAGCTGCTTTTTCCCTTTGTAACCTGCATATTTCCACAGGGCTTTGCACATGGTGTTTAATAAATGCTTTTTCATCCATCCATTCATTCCTTCCTTCCCTGAGCAAAGGGAATGTTACATTTTTACCTTGGCAAGTCCAGTTCCTGGCACAGTACCTGGCACGGTACCTGACACAGCCCCTGGCACAGTACCTGGCACAGTTCCTGGCACACAGGAGATACTTAAGCAGTGCTTGTTTGATTGATTGATAGATTATTTCATTATTCTTGAAGTATAGTGAATCTTAAGGTTTAGAAACGGGAAAATTGGTGTTTTTTATAAATATACATTCTATTTAGAAGCAGATAATCTACCATGACTTAACGGAATCAAGAAATCCCATTTCACACTTATAGGATATTGTAGAAATAAAATAAAATTTAACCTTATTATATGCTCTGATGTGTTCCTCTCTTGGCAGCCTCTGGGTATATTTACAAGAAGAGAAAGTATGCCTATAACATATATTACTATATTAGTTCAGCTAAAGTATGCACCGTTTTTTTCCCTAAGTCTGCCTTATATAAAACCTGAATGTTTTTATCAAGAGAAAAATAATAACAGCTCCCAGTATATAAGGCTTCAAGGTTTGCGGATCACTTTACAAAGATCATCTTATTTTATCCTCAAACAACCCTGGGAAGCAGATTTTATTATTTTGCCAATTTTGCAAACGAGGAACTGAGGCAGATGAGGTTAAGGGACTTGCCTAGAGTCACACAACTGTTAAGTGACGGACTGCATATTTGTGCTCAGATCTTCTTGGCTCCAGGTGTCATAATCTACCCACCATGTCACTTAGTCACTTCTGAACAAAAGAGAATGGTCCTACAGCTCCAACTACTGACTGCTCTGTCAACTCAGTAAGATAGGATAGTATAGACTTTGGCCTCCACTGGATACTCTGAGCTTCTCGTAGTAGGAGACTGAAAGTAATTAATTTCTCCTTTCACACAATTTGTATCGAGTATTTAACAAAATAGCTTATCACTTAGCATAGAAGTTTAAGAAATTATTAATGTGAAATTGTGGTTGCAATTTTAAACTCACTAGGTCAAAATGTTCAAAATTTTAACATGATCAGCTCTGTTTTTAGTTTTGTTTTGTTAGCATTAATGTTAACCATCTATAACAAAAGAAGAAAATTGGCAGAAATTATATCTGAAAATTGGTGGAAAGATAACCAAGCATAGAAACAATCTTTAGAGAGGACAAGATAGGGCTCTAAATAGGAAGTATTATTTTTAACACTTATATTACCCACCTACAGGGAAGTAACTGACATATATATGTATATATATTCCCATATCTAGTAACAGAAAATTAGTAGTTCATTTACTTATGTTCTCCTATGTTGTATAAGCTATAGGCAGTTGACCCTGCACTGTCCACTTACCATTCCTTATGCAAATGAAAAATTAGGTTCTAATTAGCAAGTTGTGAATGTGCTGATTGCTTGAACATAAGTATTATTTTTCCCCCCAAAGTATGAAGCACTGTCCAGAAAAATATGGTCAGTGAGGTGGTAATAATCAAATGTATTTCTCAGATCCTTGTACAAAATATACATGAATGTCATGTATGCCATGGTAGCTTTCATTTTTAAAAAATGTCAAATATTTTTATATTTTAAAAAAATCTTTACTTTTTATTTTAAATTTGAAAACCACTAAACAAGAGTACCATTTCTTTATTTAAAGAAAACAGAACTGTATATGAAACTGCTAACTGTTGCTTGCGTCTTTACATTTTTAAAAATGTACATGTAATACATTAGTTTAAAAACTGTCCCATTTTCTCTATTTCCTGAACTTTCTTCTGTTCACATTTGTGCATTTATTGTAAGTACTTCAGTGGTCTTCTTTCTTTTCTTTTTCCTTTTAGCCATCCCTAACTGTCTTTTCCACCCCCATCCTTACCTTGGTGAATGTCCACCCCCAAAAAACCCTCCCCTGTAACAAATTAGTATAGTCAATGAAAACAAATCCATACTTTGGCCATGTCCAAGAATAAGTCTCATTCTGCATCTCAAGTTCATCACCTCACATTCTTTCCGTCTATTACTAGGGATATTCCATTCCTGGTAAAAAAATCCATTATTTCTCCATTTTAAGACGTTCTCAAAATTAAAATCATATTCTCAGACACCATTTCCTTAACTAATTTTTCATTTCTAGCATTTACCTTTTCCTTCTTTACCTTTCAGTAGGCAGTAGTGTTAAAAAAAAAATACCACCTTTCTCCTTAAGGCCTAAACTTAATAATCTCTCGTAATCTAGAGTAATTCTAGGTTTGTCCTGACAGTGCATCATTTCTGTCTCTGTTAATCACTAGATGTAGATAATATTCTTCTGTTTGGACACCTTTAAAGTTCACTGTCACATCTTGAATATATTCTACTACCCTCATGAAGGATATACCTTAAATGAGTGCATAAATTGTTCACATAAAACTTTTATGGAGATTAGAAATTAATAGTTATTGGTATTCTCTTGGTTACCTTTTGGGGGAATTAAAATTTTTTTTCCAACTTTGGTATCTTCTCAGAAACCTTGAGGATCAGTTGCTCAATATCTATAAAACTGTCACCTCCAGCCTGCATGTTCTCTATATGCTTGGTCTAGTCTAGCTACTTTGACTTTTTTCCCCCTTCAATGTCTTTTCCCTTTCTCCAACAAGTATATCTGGGTCTATGCTGGTAGAGTCCAAATGTTGCAGACTCAACGTTCTTTAAGGTAAAGAGAATTTGTTATAAAAGTCTTTACAAATCTTTTATATCTTTCATCTATTTTTTGTCCTTCCAGTCCATCCTTTAAGGCCTTCGAGATTCTTAGTATCTCAGTGAGAAAATATTTGTAAAGCATTTAACACAACACCTGGCACAGTGATTTCTTAATAAGTACTTGTTCCCTTTCCTTCCCCTTTAAGATTACTTTGCCTACATGCCTACATGATTCTTTAAAGTGCCTTTCCCCCCACTTGTTTTCCATGTTCTGTGAGTCAATATTGCCCACAATCTTCCACCTTGCCCAAAAGATTTTACAAAAGAGTTCATGTTCTGCTTCAGTTTTGCCCTTCACTGCCATAACTTTCTGTTTGACAGTGGGATCAAGTGGTAGTTTTTAGATTCTTTTGGCCTCCCTTCACATAAGTTAAATTATATCAGTTAATTTATATCATTTAAATTTCAGTGTAAAATTGTTATAACCAACAATGATGCCTTTATCCATAAAGCTTATATGTTCTGGCACCAGTAACATGTTTAAGTAGATCAGGTTTCAATTTAATTGCTTGCCAAATTTTTTATCTTTTTTATTCTTCTAGTCCTGTGTTAACTTTCATTTTTACTCAAATAAGACTGGCTATACACAGACAACTTATTCAGGAATTACTCTCACATCAAAAACAAGTCATTCTCTATGTATTAAAATATAGTTAGTTTCATTTTTATGCTATTTTTGTTTGTCATGCTCAGTCCTCTCAATCCTTTTTTCTTTTTTTTATTATTTTATTTGTTTTCTATGTTCTACAATTCATTTCCATATATCTTAGATTTTTTCCCCCTCCCTCCATCTACTTCCCCCTTTCTCCCCACTTCCTCCCTGAGACAACATACAATTTTATATAGGTTCTACACATACATTCCTATTAAATACATTTTCACCCTTAGTCATGTTGCATAGAAGAATTAAAATGAATGGGAGAAATCATAAAACAAAACAAAACACAATGATCTGCTTCGTTTTGCAATTGAATTCCGTAGTTCTCTCTCTGGATACGGAAGGCATTTTACCTTAAGAGACCATTGGGAATTATTTAAGACCCTGCATTGCAATGAAGTACTAAGTCTACCGGAAAAATTCCTCACACACCGTGGTTGTTGCTGTGTACAAAGTTCTCCTGGTTCTGCATCTTTCACTCAGCACCAGTTCGTATAAGTCTTTCCAGGCCTCTCTCAAGTCTTCCTGTTCATCACTTCCTATAGCACAACAGTACTCCGTTACATTCATATACCACAACTTGTTCAGCCGTTCCCCAGTGGATGGTCGTCCCCTTGATTGCCAGTTTTGGGCCACCTCAAAGAGAGCTGCTATCAATATTTTTGTACATGTGGAACATTTTCAGTTGTTCTGACTATTGTTTTCATTTACATTGTAGTCATTGTGTTTTCTTAGCTCTATTTTATTAATTTAACTTTGAATTAATTCCTGTAAATCTTTCCATGCTTCTCTATCTTCATCATGTTTGTTGTTTCTTACAGTAGAGTAGAATGCCATTACATTGATTTAATTTGTTTAGCTATTCCCTAGCTGATAGGCATCTACTTTATCTTTGCTGCTACAAAAAATACTGCTTTAAATATTTTGCTGTATGTAGATAGAACCTTTGTTTTTGTCAGTGATTTTCTTGGAGTGTATGCCTAGCACTGGAAACTCTGAGTCAAAAAGTATGGACATCTTAGTAATTTTATTTGCATAATTCCAAATTATTTTCCAGAATGGTTGTATTAATTCGCAGTCTACTGTAAGGTATAGTATGCCTTAGTTTTTTTTTTAATTGAAAATATTCATGATGTCTTCACATGAAGCCTATGTATGTGTAGTCTAGAGGTTTTTCGCCTTGTCCTTTTTAAAAAAAAATTTTAACAAAATTTTCATTTCCAAATTTTCTCTGTCTCACTTCCTCCTTTATTTAGAAGGCAAATGGTAGTATACCCATTATAATAAAGTCATGTAAAACATTTCCACTGGATAGCATTTTTCATCATGAGTCCTTTGGAGTTATCTTAAATCATCATATTGATCAGAATAGCTAAGTCTTCCATAGTTGATTTTTGTTACAATACTACTTACTCTGTGCAATATTCTAGTCCTGCTCATTTCTCTTTGTATCAGTTCATTTAGTTCTTCCTATGTTTTTCTGAAATCATCTCCTTTATCATTTCTTACATTGCAGTAGTATTCCATAACAGTTATATTGCATGTTTTTCAGCCATTCCCTATTGATGAGCATACCCTGAGTTTCCAGTTCTTTATCACTACAAAAAGAGCTGCTCCAAATATTTTTGTGTGTGTCGTTTTTCTTAGTTGTTGCCTCATATTTTCAATTGCACTTTCACTCTCCCTATGTCCACTTCTGCATTAAAGTCATTGATTTGAACTCTATTTATTTTTCTGGGTTTTATCAAATTCTCTATTCTTCATTATCAGCAATATGTGTTAGTATATAAACTGCAGTTCTTTTCACGGCAATTTTTTTTTAGAAATACTTATGGAGTACTACAATATGGTATGAATAAATGTTCCATGAAATTATGTTTCTTGCTGCATTTGAACACAAGAAAAACAGCTCCAAGTACTCCTTTATTTCCCTCTCCAAGGAACCTATGAGCCATCCTTATTTAGAACAGAAAAGCATAAATGTGTGACATTTGGCATCATTGGGGAAGGAAATAAACATTTGTGTAGTACCTGCTCTGTTCCAGGCACTGTTCTAAGCCCTCTTAGGAACATCTCATTTGATTCTTACAACTCTGCAAGGTAAGGTGCTATAATCTTCATTTTGCTGGTGAGGAAACTGAGGCAAACAGGTTAAGTGACTTGCCCCAGGTTGCTTGGTTAGTGTCTGAGGTCAGTTTTGAACTCAAGTCTTCCTGACACAGTATCCACTGTGCCACCAACTATGATTACATCACAGATCTCTTTGTGAGCCCTTTGGAAAGAGGAATCAGTCATAATTTGGGTGGCAGTCAGTCAACAAAGCTTAATTAAATGATAATACTGTTAACTCACATTTAGGGTAACAAAACACTTAACATGTTTTATTTCATATGGTCCTTACAATAATCCTGGATGGGGATGAAAGTAGTAATATTCCATTTTTTGGATGAAGAAACTAAGGCTCAGAAAAGGTAGTGATTTGCCCAAGGACCCAGAGTTAATAAGTGGCAGACCTGGGGATTGAACCCATCTTTTCTGATTCCTTGTCTAATGATCTTATTTCTATACATCATTGCTTCTCAAATGATGATTCTTTCAATATATCATATACTTGTATGAGAGTAAGAAGGGTATACAAATGGTTTATTGAGAAAGAAAAATTTTTCTTTGCTTTGTTCCTTTCCTATAAAATGAATTTGATGTCTGACATTGACTTTCCCAAAGTTATATTTAAAATGTGAATATAAAATGATGAGTTTATATTTCCTAATGGTGAAAACTATAAAGAGCATTAGAAAGAAATGATTGTCTTCCTTTCACAGTAGGGAAATACTTACCTGACCATAAGTTCCATTTTGTTGTCTGCTCTGATAATAAGCTTTTGAACTGAAGTGCTATAGAGCAATATAGTGCTACATAACAATAGAGTAATTTTTATCTTACTCCTCTGTTTTTATATTTAATTTAACATATATCCATAAGTAATATGCATCTGTCCTTAAGAGAATAAAAATGGGAGCCAAGAATGCTTACTTTTGAGTATAAGAAAAAAATGCTTAATGTCTTTGGAAGAAGTTATGATGTAATTAAAAACTATATTATGAAGTATTTAGTAGCAATAATAGGTTAAAATGTAATCTTTTTGATGATGGCATCATTTTTGCTTCTGTTTGAACTTTTAAATAATTTTATCAAGTTATATTAAAACTACCACAAACTCAGATAAAAAGAAAGTGTTTTTAAATTTTAGGGACATATCAATTTTTCAAACAAAATACCAATTTCCAATTAGAGGATCAGGCTCTCCCTCTCTTTAGAGATACAGTGTAGTACGGGGAAATTTCACTGACACTGCAGTCTGGATTTAAATCCTGCCTTTATGTTTACCACTGTGATCTGAGGTAAATCATTTCACCTCCTTGGGCCTCAGTCTCTTTATCTGTAAAATGAGAGGCTAAATTAGATGCCTTCTGAGGTCCCTTTCAGTTTTAGATCTACAATTCTAGATAGTTTTAATTTTCTTTGTTTTGTAACTGTGTCTTGGAAGTTGGGAGAAAGTATAAATGTTTCTGCATGGGCATATTAAGTAAATTTTCTGATGTTTAATAGAAACCTAGGAAAGTCCTGCAAGTAAAAGATATCTTTCTGATTATGAGCCTTACTGTATTAAGAATTTCAAACCCATTTTATTACTATGCATGTCTTGGTTAACAGAATTAACTAAATTGTGCGCTTGTCTTTCTTATTTTTTTCAACTTGGCATAAAACCTGAAGAAAACGAAAATAAAGTCAACTGATAAAATGCTCAAAGATAATAGTCCTGAACATGCTTCTAAATTATAATTAAATGCTACTGTAGGTGGCTCTTACTAACATTTTAAACTGGGGGGAAAGGGGGTTATAAATGTGACCACATCAGGATTCAAATATTTTCATTAATGTTTTCAAAGTCAAGGAAAAAAGAAAAGAAATTGGAGAAAGAAGAGGGGTAGGGGCATTATATACCTGCCAAAAGAATAAGCAGTCACCAGGTCATTTGTTAATTTAACACCGGCAAATTTTGGCAGCCAACATTGGATTAAGTGTTGGGAGAGTTTTACTATCTTTTAGGACAGGATTTAATTAACATACAATGCAGCCAAATTTGTGACATAAACCATTAACAGGAATCATTGTAAAAGTAAGTTCTCCTTTTTCTTTCCCGAGTTCCACCTCTGCCCCCAATTCTTTGTCCCATGAGTATAACTTCAGGGTGGACCTATCTCTCTTTTCAGTCATTTGGATTTGGATTGGTCCTTGATAAAAGGAGATATTTGTTTTATGTGCCTCCTTCAAAGGGAAAGGCAAAGCTTTCTGTAGTCTGGGGAACTTTTAGTAGGGTCCAGGGACTCATTTTGGTGAAGGCAATACCCTATATCTATATGGGTCTGATCCTCTCACCATCTCAGAATATGATTACTTTTCTAATCCATAGCTACTATTGCTGAATATTAAAAACTTTTATGCAGCGTTTTCCACTGCAGTACTCTATTTAACATTACTCTGTATTTTCAGGTTCAGAAAAGATTTTAAAATGTTCATCAAAGGAAAGAAATCTGACCCTGAAAAAAAAAGCCATCTCCACAGAGAACTTCAGCAGCTTACAAAATTGCCCTTCAAAAATTGACACTGTAGTTCGGGGAGAGGAGTGGAATGTAAAGTAAAGATTTATCTTGTGCTATGAAGGAGATGAGTTAGGAGACACAATGGAGAGATGGATAGCTCATACACTACTTGGGTCCATTTTATTACATGTGTAGTCACAGTAATAGGATTGACCTACATAGCCGCCATGTTGAGTGAAGTCTGGGTGAAGTTCCACGGTTTGAACCATAGATGGGAAAGATTAAGTTCTGTCACTAGGCTGGACATGATGCTCTGCCCATGAGTACCTCTTTTAGCAAAGCAGAATGACAATGAACTTACAGCAAAACTTCATGTTAACTGAGATACACATAGTAATAAAATGAATTCAAAAGGTCCTGGACTCTGGCATTTTTTCAACTTTGGCTTTACTAGTAAGCATAATTTAAAACTAAGAGCTGATATTAAAAAAAAAATGCTGCCTAAAGGAATAAAAAAGATAAAGTTAAACTTGATAGGTATCAAGTGGTCACTAGATATTTGGGTTTCAGTCTTGCTCCAAAGGATATATTTATTCTCTTTGTGTTAATAGACAGTTATAAGTAATTAGTATTTGATCAGTATTTATATTGTTATTTTAGTCACACTGTGTGGAAATAAGTGATTTAGTTTCTGAGACTCAATTACAATCTCCCCATATGAAGAGATGGAAGTCGTTGCCGTTACTCCATAACATACAGTGAAAAAGTTCTGGATCTGGATGTATAGGGCTTCTCTCTCAGTGTCCTGGTTATTTCATCCCTCTAAGCACCAGCTTCCTCATCTGTAACAAAAGGACTATTCCCACCAAAAACTTTTCCTCTAAAGCTAAGAGTTAGTTCTTTTAAAAATTTTCTTTTTTTATGAACTTGATGAATAGCAACATTATTAACATTTTCATATACTCAAATGACCAGGAAAAAAAGATGATTCCACACAAAACCATCAATCTCTATTACATATAATTTGTTTTCTTTTAAGGCATACATTAAATTTAATGCACTTGTATAGACACAGTGCTTCTTATCTCCATCCCTTTTTGAATTTTCTTTTGTTTTCTCCTGCCTTTTTTGGCTGTTGTTTTTGTTTGAGTCTTTTCTTTCATTTCTTCTTTTTTACAAACATCATTATTACTGCCTTCTGTCAAGTTCCCCCCCATATAGAATCCCTTCTTTGTGACAAATAAATGGAGACAAGGAAAATAAAATTTTACATCATGTTGGTTCTGAAAATATTTCATTTTGTAACTCTAGTCTGTTACTTCTCTGCCAAGAGAAGTGGGAAACGTTTCATTTCTAGTGTTCTGAAATCATGATTGCTCATTCCATTGATCAGAATTCTTAAGTCTTTCAAAGTTGTTTTATTTTTCATTATTATTGTTACTGTATAAATTATTCTTCTGGTTCTACTAACTTTACTTAGTATCAGTTCATGTAAGTGTTAACAGGTTTCTCAGAACCTGTTCCTTTCATCATTCCTTCTGGCATAATAATATCCATATGCCACGTTTTCTGCAATTAATGGACACCCACTTTGCTTCCTATTCTTGGCTATGATAGAAAAAGCTACTATAAATATTTTTTATATATGGTTCCTTTCCTTCTTGCCTTTTAATCTTGTTGGCATATAAGCCTAGTAGTAGTATCATTGAGCCAACGGTATATACAATTTAAGGACTTGGGAGTATTTCCAAATTGTTTTCCAGAATATTTGTACCATGTACCATGCTCTCGCAAAACTGCATATTGACCCTGGTCTCATAATACCTCCATCAATTGTCATTTTCCTTTTTTCCTGCCAACATAATTATGGGCCTGAGTTGGAACTTCAGAGTTGCTTATGTTTATATCTCTCTTTTTATTAGTAATTTGGCATATTTTTCATATGGTTGTTGATAGCTTACATTTCTTCTTTAGAAAACCATTCATGTCTATGCACCGTTTATCCTTTGAGAATTGGTTCTTGTCCATATACATTTGTATTAATTCCCCATATATCTTGAACATTTGTATCAGAGAAATTTGGTATAAAAATAAGTTTCCTAACTGTTCCATCTGGATTTTGTTAATGTAAAACTTTTTCAGTTTTCCAAATCAAAATTGTCTTTTTTATTATTCTCTCTATTAGAGAGTTCAAGAACTTTCCCTCTATTCATAGTTATAAAAAGTATCTTCCAACGTTCTCCTACCATTTGTTTATAACATAATACTTCATATCTGTCACGTGTACATTTGGAGAGTTTTTATTAACATACTAAAAAAAGCTGTGTGATATAGTAGTCTGAACATCCAGAATTCTTTCCAATTTTCCCAGTAGTTTTTGTTGCATAGTGAGTTCTTACCCCAGTAGTTGGTAGCTTTGGGTTTGTCAGAGTCTGTAAAACTGTTCATTATTGCTTTGAGTCTTGTATACCTAATCTGTTCTACCAATTGACATTTTTAGAACCACTATTAGTTTTTTCTGATTGTTGATTTGTAGTACAATAGGAGATCTAACACTGCTAGCCTCACTTTTCACTTTTTTTCATCATTTCTCTTGAGATTCTAAGCTATTTGGGACTTCAGATGAATTTTGTATTACTTTATTCCTTTAAAACAATCATTCAGTGTAGTATTAAATATATAAATTAACTCAGGTAGTATTGTCATTTTTATTATGTTGACATAGACCAACCATAAACCATGACTCTCCAATTAAAGTCTTCCTTTATATCTCTAAAGAATGTTTTACATGTGCATTACTGTGGGTGTCTGAGTTAATGGATTTTATCTAGAAGTGAATACTTGATCTATTCTAGTTATTTGGAATGGAATTTCTTTCTATAACCTTGTTCTTTCTAGATGGTAATACATAGAAAAATTAATGATTTTTGTGGTTGTCAGCAGGGGAGGGAATAAGCATTTAAATATTATCTTACATGTGCCAAATATTTTGCTAAGCACTTTTTGCAAATATCATTTCATTTGAGTCTTACAACAGACCTGTGAGGTAGATGTTATTGTTATCATTATTTTATGGTTAAGGAAACTAAGGCAAATAGATGTTAAGTGACTTGCCCAGGGTCACATAGCTAATAAATGTCTATGGTTGAATTTGAACTCAGATCTTCCTATAACTCCAGGTCTAGCTCTTTGTCTGCTGTGCCACCAGCTGTCTCGTTTATCTTATATCCTTCTAATTAGATGAACTGTTTATTTATTTAATTTATTGTTTTAATTAATTTTAGTTACATCTCTAGGCTTTCCTTAGTAATTATATGTGCAAAAAGTGATAATTTTGTTTTACTTTTATGTATGCTTATTCTCTCAATTTCTTTTTTCTCATCTTATTGCTATAGAAAGCATTTCTACAACTATTTCAAATAGTATCAGTGGACAATGGACACTCTTACTTTATCCCTAATCTTATTGGAAAGGCCTCTAGTGTGTATTAGGAATAAATGAAAAAAATTATTAAGCACTTATTATGTACAAAGTACTGTGTTAAGTGCAAGGGACACAAATAGAAAACAACAGAGTCCCTTCTCTCAGGGAGCTCACTTTCTAATAGGGGGAGACAACATATAGGCTTGGGTTATAAATCAAATGGAAAGTTTCCATGATACTTTGGGTACAGTGGCATACCAGATGGTAATATATCATCTTCATTACTATTTCCACTGATTAAAACATATTTATTTATTATGTTTAACCATTTGATAGTGCCAAAGACTTTGGTGACAAGAACTTTCTTTTTTAGATCTTCAGAAGATGTTGTAGCACCTGCAGAAGTAAATGCCAGGTATCATACTCCTAAGGACTAATATCCTGGATGATTTCTGGGGCTAGGTTGGAAGCAGGGCTAGTGGTCTAGGGCATACAGGAGCTCTTGGGCTTCGGGTTTGGGACAGTTTCTAACCAAGTGAGGTGGTTGTCAAGGCGGTGGCAATGGCTTCATTAGCTTGACATATATCTTTGCTCTCTCCCTCAGTCTATTATGGATAATGTGAGCTCTTGGTTTTACATATATATTGTTTACCACATTAAGGAAAACTCCATTTGTTCCTATGCTTTAAAAAAAACAACAACCCTAAGTGGATGCTATATTTTGTCAGGGTATGAATTATGATGGCAGATGAATTGCAGCTGACCAGATCTATGTGCCTTAGCAATCACAGGAAGCAGAATTCATGTTTCCAGACTGAGGAATGTACTCACCTTGCCCTACAATATTTCTGTTCTCTACCTATCTTCTGTGTGCCACTATAAGAATCAATATCAATGTGAGAACTAAAAGATATACCGCTGGCAGTAATGCAGTTTAAAGCTAGATTGCTTTTGTTTAGGTGGAGAAAATCTTGACTTCTAATGCCGGTCCTTATCAGTAAAGTTCCTGATCATCAGGTGTACTTAATCAAGATGTATCAACCTAGCTTGTTAACAGTCCTTACTGCATTTATGATTAGTTTTTGAGGAAATTTCACATAGCACACTGTCTGGACTACCCCTTTCTGTTTGTCACATTCTGCCTTCTATGCTTTGTATTCAGCTATACTTTCCAGCCTTTCCAATTCCTTTACCACTTATCCAATTGCTATCTTTCTAAGGGCATCTTTCTGTGGGTAGTGCCTACCAGACATAGTGATTGGTTCTACCCTCACTTTTCCAAGAGTGAGGGCAGTTACATCTCCCTTTGGAGGTTTGGGTTGCCTTTTCCTAATTCAAGTGGCTCAACACCAGTTCTTGTATGTTCCCTGCACTGTTGTCCACTATTGACTAACTTCCCAGTTCTATTTAATCAGTTAACATTGATTAACTTTTACAGATGGGTGTTCCCTTAGAAGAGATAGCAAGAATAGGATTATAAATATCCTCCCTCCCCAGTACTTGGGCATCATACTTAGGTCTTGGGGGAAATGGACTCAGATTTAAGGCTGTTTACACCCAAATATTGCCTCCATGCTAGACCAATTGGCTGCTGCACCCGTCATAGACTCAACTTCTAGATCTTTAGAAGCTCACAAAGTCTTAGTCATCTTCAGTCATTTTTACCTAAAACAGAAAATCAAATATCAAAACAAACTGAGGCTTGTGTTAACAGGACTCATGCCTGTCTTATCTAGGTGAGACACAAGGCCTCCTCTTTACAACATTATTCCATTTTTGTCATTGGAAACACACCCAATCAGGAAGGGTCAGATCAAAAGAAGGGACAGGTTTCCCTGTTTCCACATGAAGCCAGTAGGGGAAAAAATATATTTCTCCTCTTCATCATGTGGTGAGCAAACTATATTTTTTTAAAAATTTATTTACTTATTTTAAGTTTTCAACATTCATTTCCACAAAATTTTGAGTTCCAAATTTTCTCCCCATCTCTCCCCACCCCCGCCCCAAAAGGCCAAGCATTCTAATTACACCTACCACCAATCTGCCCTCCCTTCTAACATCACTCCTTTCCCTTATCCCCATCTTCTCTTTTGTCCTGTAGGGCAAAATCAGTTTCTATACCCCATTACCTGTATTTCTTATTTCCCAGTTGTATGCAAGAACAATACTCAACAGTTGTTCCTAAAACTTTGAGTTGCATCCTCTCTTCCTTCCTCCCTCCCCACCCATCCCATTGGGAAGGCAAGTAATTCAATATAGGCCATATTTGTGTAGTTTTGCAAATGACTTCCATAATAGTTGTGTTGTGTAAGACTAACTATATTTCCCTCCATCCTATCCTGCCCCCCATTGCTTCTATTCTCTCTTTTGACCTTGTCCTTCCCCAAGAGTATTGATTTCTAATTGTTCCCTCCTCCCACTGCCGTCCCTTCAATCATCCCCCCCACCCTGCTTATCCCCTTCTCCCCCACTTTCCTGTATTGTAAAATAGGTTTTCATACCAAAATGAGTGTATCATTCATTTCTTCCTTGAGTCAGATGTGATGAGAGTAAGTTTCACGTTTTCTCTCTCAACTCCCCCTTTCTTCCCTCCATTGGAAAGGCTTTTTCTTGCCTCTTTTTTGAGAGATAATTTACCCCATTCCATTTCTCCCTTTCTCCTCCCAAAATATTCCTCTCTCACCCCTTAATTTCATTTTTTTAGATATGATCCCATCCTGTTCAACACACCCTGTGCTCTGTGTGTGTGTGTGTGTGTGTGTGTGTGTAATCCCATCAACTACTCAGATACTGAAAAAAGTTTCAAGAGTTACAAATATTATCTTTCCATGTAGGAATGTCACAGTTCAGCTTTAGTAAGTCCCTTATGATTTCTCTTTGCTGTTTACCTTTTCATGTTTCTCTTGATTCTTGTGTTTGAAAGTCAAATTTTCTTTTCAGTTCTGGTCTTTTCATCAAGAATGCTTGAAAGTCCTCCATTTCACTGAAAGACCATTTTTTTCCCCTGAAGTATTATACTCAGTTTTGCTGGGTAGGTGATTGTTGGTTTTAGTCCTAGCTCCTTTGACTTCTGGAATATCCTATTCCAAGCCCTTCAACCCCTTAATGTAGAAGCTGCTAGATCTTGTGTTATCCTGATTGTATTTCCACAGTACTCAAATTGTTTCTTTCTAGCTACTTGCAATATTTTCTCCTTGACCTGGTAACTCTGAAATTTGGCTACAATGTTCCTGGGAGTTTCTCTTTTTGGATCTCTTTCAGGAGGTAATCGGTGGATTCTTAAAATATGTATTTTGCCCTCTGGTTCTAGAATGTCAGGGCAGTTTTCCTTGATAATTTCATGAAAGATGATGTCTAGGCTCTTCTTTTGGTCATAGCTTTCAGGTAGTCCCATAATTTTTAAATTGTCTCTCCTGGATCTGTTTTCCAAGTCAGTTGTTTTTCCAATGAGATATTTCACATTATCTTCCATTTTTTCATTCTTTTGGTTTTGTTTTGTGATTTCTTGGTTTCTCATAAAGTCATTAGCCTCCATCTGTTCCATTCTCATTTTTAAAGAACTATTTTTTTCAGTGAACTTTTGAACCTCCTTTTCCATTTGGCTAATTCTGCTTTTTAAAGCATTCTTCTCCTCATTGACTTTTTGAACCTCTTTTGCCAGTTGAGTTAGCCTATATTTCAAGGTGTTATTTTCTTCAGCATTCTTTTGGGTCTCCTTTAGCAAGTTATTGACTCCCTTTTCATGATTTTCTTGCATCTCTCTCATTTCTCTTCCCAATTTTTCCTTCACTTCTCTTACTTGATTTTCAAAATCCTTTTTGAACTCTTCCATGGCCTGAGCCCATTAAATATTTATTTTGGATGTTTGGGATACAGAAGTCTTGACTTTTATGTCTTTCCCTGATGGTAAGCATTGTTCTTCCTCATCTGAAGCGATGGGAAAAGATATCTGTTCACCAAGAAAGTAATCTTCTATAATCTTATCTTTTTTTCTCTTTATTGGGCATTTTCCCAACCAGTTACTTGACTTTTGGATCCTTTGTCAAGAGTAGGGTATACTCTGGGGATCTGTAAGATCTCAGTTCCTCCAAGGTGGCCCAGTCAAGGGTGTCTACTGATCTGGGAGCAACCAGAAACTTTTGTGCCTAGAATCTCCTCTCCACAGCCACCTGACCTCCAGTTCTACCAAGCCAGCAATGGGGGCTGAGATTCAGATAAGCTGTTCAATTCCCCCAGGAGCATTGGGGGGATGGGGGGGCAGGGCCACCACACAGGGCTGAGGTAAGAAGCAGCTGCTCAGTTTTCCCAGGGGTTTTTTGATCTAACAGTGGATGTGGGCTGCTGTGGGAGCTGCTGCTGCCCCATGTGGCCTCTGCCACTGCTGCCTGAGGCTGGAGCTATGGGAAGACCCCTATCCCTTCTCAGTCAGCTGAAAAAACCCTCTCACTGACCTTTGTCACCTGTGAGTTGAGGGATCCTCAAACCATTATTACTGATGTTGGGGACTCCACCCCTGAGGCCTGCTCATGTCCTCCTCCTGGTGCAGCGCCTGCAGCCAAGGTTGGGCTGGGCTCTGCTCTGAGTCTGGTGGGACAGACCTTTACCGTAGGCATTTCAGGTCACCCTGGGCTGAAAATCTCCTCTACTCCGTTGTTCTGTGGCTTCTGCTGCTCTAGAATTTCTTGAGAGTCTTTCTTCATAGGTATTTTATGGGCTGTGAGGGAAGAGCTAGTGTATATGTGTCTTTCTACTCGGCCCTCTTGGCTCTGCCCCCCCCCCCCCCCCCCCCAGTGAGCAACTTAAAACTAATTACCGAATGTTCATGCATGCTCCATTTCTCTCAGATATTTCCATTATACATCCTCAAGTCCCCTGGAAGTATTGTCTCCTGTCTTCCACATAGGAGATAGCATTAATCAAAAAATTTGCACATGTTCAAAAGGAGTAAACTCATAGGCCAGTCCCCCATTACATTTGCCATGTGCTCTCAGATTCATGGTAGCTCAGGGTAAGTGCTTTAAGTATTAGAATCTTAATAAATGTTTGTTGATTCTGGTTAACAGGTATAACATGAAGTGTCAGGAAGGAGCAACCAACTTTACAAATCCAATATAGTTAAATGATGGGAATGCTGGTATTTGTAGCTATCCAGAGCACTTATCTCATGATAAAAATATATACATAAAATCCTAATTTATCCAGATGTTGTGTGTTCTATCTTGAATGTTGCTCTATTCTACCCAGGGCCTGTTCCTTCCCCCGCCTTTTTTTGGTATTAAAATGCTTATGTAAAGAGGATGGTCTTTCAGACCACTTGGGTACCGTTATGTGCGTTCATGTTGTACCTTCAAAAATCACTGAACTTGCTACTAGAGATGACTCAGGAGAATATGACTTAGTATCAGTGAGTGTAGGACCACTGACAGTATTTTCTGCTGTTGAAAAATTTTCTTTACTAGAATAAGTCTATTCAATTTAAATGAGGTCATAGAATAACAAGAATTTCAATAGCTTTTCTTGTGTCATTTGTCTAGTGGTTCCTAAAGTGCTTCCTCACTGAAAAGTGGATCCATTTACATCTAATAATTAAGTAACTTGTATTAGTTTTCTTGGGAAAAGTAAATTATTCCCCTTCCCATATTATGCCGACGCAGGAGGTTCTGGTTATCTGATTTTTTTAGCTTCTCATTTTCCCTTGTATCTTAGTGTTATTGTTAGCAAGAATCTGTTGCTAATAGTTTTTGAAAATAATATGTTTTAATCATGACTTTTATTTTTGTAGTTTCTCTGATTTCAGTGGATTTTCCTTTTCACTTTTGTTCTCATTTTATTTTTTCTATTTTTTCCATTTTTAGTTATCAGTATTTTTGTTTTGATACAGTAAAGACTTCCAATCTTTTCTAGGCTAGGCTTAACTCTGACTAGTCCATGGTTCAGGCTTAGGATCGAAACAAAATGAGATACTCATAGACCATCTGATATTTACCAAGAAGTTTACTAAATGATAGGATGTAAAGGATATTTACTAAGAAAAACACATTGATTCATTGGAGCACACCTCTCTTGCCTCTGTGTTTGCCATGTTGGCTTGCCTGCTTAGAAGCATGTGTAAAGCCCAAAAAACCTTTGACTCATCGTGTGCTGGATTTTTGTATTGAGGCAGCCAGGAAGCTGCACTAAGAGTTGGAGCCTTTGTTCTCTGAAGCAGTTAAGTCTCAAGAGCAGTGTCATTACCTTCTAAGTAAAAACTAACCTAGCCTGTATAGCATGGACCTTAGTAGATGCTGTTTTGACCATACCATCAAATACACAAACCTTATACCCTCCTGCCAAAAAGCATAGATTATCCATCATCAACTTTGACTGTATAATATTAATATTAGCCATTATATTTGTCCACAAGTATGTTTCCTTTTTATTTTGTCTTCATTACCTTGTAGTCATTGTGCCTATTCTTTTGAATCTACTTCCCTTACTCTGTGTCACTTTCTACAAGGAGAGAACTAAAAAGCAAAGAATGGCAGAAACGATGTCATTATTTATAAGCATTGCCTCTTAGAAGGAGAATCAAATAGCAGTTAGCTCTGTTAATTGAAAATCTCTATCCCCAGCAAGACCTGCATACTGCAAAATGAAACAGACTGAATTCCACAGTCAAGATGAAACTATGTCTCAGAGTTTAAGTAATAGGCTCTGACTTATTAAAAAGGACAATAATAATGTAAAAATTGGCACGTCTTGGAGCATCATTTCTCTAATCTGGTCAAGTGATGAGGAAAGGAGGACTGTTCTTATTAGAAATAATCAAAGGTCTTGTTCAATCTCCACTCTAATTCTGTCCTCAGGGAGATAAGCGTTCCCCACTAAACTCAATTTGGTTCCCATTTAGAAACTAGTTAGTTCTTTGAAGAGTATTTTACGAAGAAAGAGAACTATAAACCAGAATCATTACTTAATATCAATTAAACATTTTAAATAAAATCATGGCAAAAAGACTACAACAATTTACACAAAAAAATCATTCATTATGACCAAATGGGATTTATATCATGGATACAAGGATTGTTCAACAAGCTATAGCTTGTTCATTTTAAAAGCAAAAACATCCAAACCCACATGATTACCCCAATAAATTCAGAAAAACTCACTGACAAAGTACAGAATTTTTGATAAAAATCCTACAAAGTAGAAATATAGAGGGATTTTTAAAAATATAAAAATAACTCTCTAAAACCAAAATCAAGTATTAAATGCAATGAGGAAATACTAGAAGCTTTTAAATTAAGTGTAGGAGTAAAGCAAAAATGTCACTTTTCTCTTTTGTCATTTGCTATAATACTAGAATTAGCAATAACAATAAGAAAAGCAAAGGAAATTAAAGGCATAAAGATACGTGCAGGTGAAACAAAACTATCCCTATTTGCTTAGAACATCTTAGGAGCAAGTAGATTATGCAGTGGATAGAGTATTGCCTCTGGTGTCAGGAGGACCTGAGTTCAAATTCAGCCTCAGACACTTGTGGGAGCCAATCTGCCAAAGCACACTCCATAACCATATAGAATGAATTACAAAATATTCCATAAAGAGCAACTTAAATAGCTGGAATAACATTCAGTGTTCATAGCCTACCCTTGTAAATGTAATAAAAATGACAATGACAATAATGCTAATCAAACTACCAAAGGTATACTTTATGGAGCTAAGCAAAATAATAATATTCATTTGGAGGAATAAAAGACCTAGAATATCAAGAGAAATAGTGAAAAAAGGTAGGAATGAAGAAGAAAGAGCACCTCTAGACCTTGAACTATATTATAAAGGAGAAATGATCAAAACCATTTTTATACTCATTTAAAAAATAGAAAAGGAAATCAATTGAATAGACCAGGTAAGAAAAAAATAGAAATAATAAAATTCAATAATCCAATATCCAATAAATCCCAAACTCATAAATTTTACAGAAAAAAAATCACTATTTGATAAAACTGCTGTGGAAACTACTGAGCATTCTGGTATAAGTTAGGCCTAGACAACACTGTATACCATATTGCATAATAAATTCAAAGTGGATATGTGAGCTGAATATTAAAGATCATATCACTAAAAAAAAATAGAGACTTTAAGTCTTTCACAATAATGGGCAAGGTATCAATTCTTGAACAAACAAAGGATAGAGGCAATCATAAAAGATAAACTAGATAACTTTGATTTGAAATTGAAATTAACATGTAAAGAGGGTAAGTGGACAACTGGGGTAAAAAAATCTTTTTATCTAATACATTTAATCCTCAACATTTGCATTGACTTTCAAGACTTTAAGCATTCACCCAACGTTATTAGTAACCTCATTTTCACTTTTGAGGTGTATCAACCTTACACATTTGTGGTTATAGGCAGTGGAGAAAAAAATGAGAAGCACAATGCCTGTGTAAGTGTGTGGAGCTGCTGGCATCCTATGAGACACTTCACTGGTCTTGTTCACCTTACTGTTGTAAAGAGGTCCGTACACATTCATTGCATATTTTGATTACTTGCCTTTAAAACTCAAGGTTTGTGTTGCAGTTGTGCCCCTCTCCAAAGCCTAGTGCAAGTCTTCAGTGAAAAATAGTCTTTAATGAGAAAATAAAGGTGTTAGATAAACTTCATGCCATAGCATCTGCAGCCACTAGTTTAGTATTAATACGTTGGTGATTTGTTATACTTGCAAAAAGAAAGAAAGTATTCTTTAAAATGTTCACGAATCTGCTCTAGAAAGTGCTAAAGTAACCTCTCAAGTGCATGATGAGCGAATTGGAAAAATAGAAAGTGGCTAAATTTGTGGGTAAATGAGATGGTAGTCACTTTCCCTCTTCCCCTATTGCCAAGTACTCTACTTCCTCCATTGCTGGTATCACATGGCTGCTGAGCATTCCCACCAGCCCAGTGAGGCTCACACCAGCAGGTTCCACCTGAGAGAGTGCCAAGGCACCATGGAAAGGAGTTTGAACTCTGATAGGGTATGGGGACTCATCCCAAGGCAGATCTTTTTCATGGGGAACAATTCAGTTACAGAATCAAAAGCGAGATTAGAGATGTCAGATTGCCTCTTGTAATGGTAATTTAAATGGGAAGATCTTTCCCATTCATTAATAGGCACATGTGACCTGCTTAAATCACATGGAAGCCTAAGTCACATGTGGTGGGAGCTTGCTGAAGGGCTGGAACAGGAAGGATTGAGTAGAACTGAGAGGAAGTTGGTGAGAGCAGTTAGTGCAGAGGAGAGAGGACACAAGCAGGCATGGCTAGTCTTGTGAGTGCTTGTTTGTGGGAAGACCCCAGCAGGAATGGAGAGGGAAGGCTTGTGAATGACTTTTTCCCCTGAAGTACTAATGTGTTTTGACTTTTCATTGCTATGATGAATTTGGCTTTCTGCTATCTGAATAAATGTTTTACTTCTGCCTTCTGTATGGAGAGTCTGTTAAACTTTGCAATTCAGAACTATGCTGGCATATTCATAGTTACCATCAGTGCTGTGAGTTTTGCCTTGGTGATACATTTGGCATCATGAACAGGATCGCAGGGTGTAAAATCTCTATTTGAAGGCCAAAAGGCTTTAGAGGAAGAAATGGATATCCGAGGATAGGAGGATTTACCTTATTCCTCCCTAGCAAGAGAATGGGCTAAAAGCACTGGCCCATGTGAAAACTGAGAACCAAGGTTACAGGAGGGAGAACCTAGCGATTTAGAAAGAAATTTGCAAGGAATACCCAAAAAAAAGGGGGGGGGGAAGAATTGGCAGGGGTGTGTAAGAAAGGCTGGATTTTATTAACAGGTATTATGTATAAAATTATGTAATATGTGTAAAAGCAGAGACAAGCTGCCGAAGGAAAAAATTCAGATGGAAAAAGAATCAGGTAGTTTGCATGGGATTTCTTAGCATTCAGGCTCTCCTTTAAAAGAGGAAGCTGGAGGGGTCTCAGGTAGAAGACAAAGGCTGTTCATTTAGCTCAGAAGAAGTAAAAGGCTGGCAAAACAGATGTGCATAATAACCTTTGTACAAACCTAGCTTAGTTGCCATGGCAATGACTGTCAGGAGAGTGTGTGGGAGGAAAATGTAATGACATCAGAGTTGGAAAATGAAGCATTGTTAAAGGGAAAGCTTCTCAGGTAGAAGCATGCCCAATACTAAGGTGAAAACAGGAGAACCAAGGGGCAACACAGTGTTTAGGAAGATAACTGAGGATTTTACTCAGCAGGAGGTCACAGATATTTTGATTCAGTTCACCCAAAGGATGGGAGAATCATTGGTATCTTGGATGGTGAGAGTCAGTGATGAAGGGGCTGGGGGAGTATGTACAGATGGGGTGAATTGCTTGAAATCCCTAGGTATTACTCAGAATCCTTTTGCACAGCAGGGTTTCAGATATTGCAATATGCAAGGAGGTGACAATACGACTAATCTGTTAGCGTTGACTGCAGAAGGTTGCAGTAAGCAGTATTCTGCTTATTCTATGTGGCCTAGTGGAGACACACCTTGGTATTTCACTTAGAAACTGTATATGAAAGCTAAAGGAGGAGGTAATGAATACTGACATAATGATAGGAAACACAGATGCATACTATGATACCCCCTTAGCAGTTTCCCATAGGAATATAATAGTGAAGATAGTTCCTCCTGCTTATAAGCACCTAGTCCTGACTCTACTAATTGGGGAAATAGGGCACCCTCTTTCAGTGGGGCTGGACAAGATTTCACAATTGAGTGACTTAGGGGATTGGGGAAAAGATAAATTTCCTGGAGAAAGAAGAGTAAATAGCCAGCAGATTCAAAGTCAGAATAGATTGACAAAGAATTGTTCACTGCTCTGTTGACAACAGATTTTAGAAACATAGATCATGTTCCAACTAATTAACTATGCAAAATGTACTGAGAAAAGGGGCTTGATACTAGACAGAATAGGGAAGTAAGAAATGACCCTACAGATCCTCCTGAACTCTTGTATCTAAGTTTTTCACACCCTCAGAGAGAATAGGAAATTGACTGAGCCCCAGCTCAGATTAAAGAAATACACAGACAGGATTGCAGATCCCATATCAATCTGACCCACATATATTGGAAAAATTGATCTAATACTGTAAATAGGGCATTAATTGATACTATGGCATAGGCCTCCCTTTTTATGAAAACCCTGATAAGTTTAAACATGAAACTCCTATCACCATCACAACACTGGGAGGGCCTGAAATATCAGCCAGATAAGTCAAATAATGAAAATTAGATAGTTGCCTAAGAAAGAATATACCATGGTAATTGTACCCATTCCTGAATACCTCATTGGAATAGATGCATTGAGAGGTGTGACTTTAAATTTACCTAAAGAGAGATACCAATTTGCAGTAAGGAAGATAGGAATTAATACAGTTTTAGTGGGTGAAATAAAAATGGACTTAATCACTTTACCTGAACCTTTTGAAGTAGTTACTTTAAAGCAGTATCATTTGTCAGGTGGGCAAGGTGAAATTACCAATACTATAAAGGAATATGTTGAGGCAGGAATGTTAGTCCCTACAACCACTCAAAGGAATAATCCTGTCTGGCCAGCACTAAAGTCAGAAGAATGACAATGGATTATAGACTGTTAAATAAGATGACTCCTCCATATCTGTTCTAGACACTGTTACCTTAATAGAAAAGAACCAGAAATATGATGGAACTTGGTACACAGTTATTGATTTAGCCAATGTTTTCTTTACTATCCCAATAGATTCTAAGCGATGGAACCAATTTGTTTTCACTTGGCAGGGCTGACAATATACTTTTACATGCTTGCCACAAGGACATCTGCATAGCTCCACTATTTGTCATGGGATTGTGGCTGAACATTTAGATGAATTAAAGCTACCTGGTATACAACTTACCCACTACATAGATGATGCTATGATACAGAAAAAGAAAATGTAAAAGAAGTGAAGCACAGTTTGATGCTTTTAATTGAGCATATGAAAAGCAGAGTAGGAAATTAACCCTTCAAAGGTTCAAGGGCCAACTCAAACCACAAAATTTTTGGAATTCACGATGGAATAAGGGACGGTGAGAAATTCTTCCACAAGCCAGACAAAAGATTCAGAATTTTCCTAAACCCACCAATAAGAGGTCCAAAAGTTTATAAGATTATTTGAATATTGGCAATATCACATACTGCCTTTAGGACAAATTTTGAAACCTTTATATAAAATTACTAGGAAAAATATGAATTTGATTGGAGACTTGAGCAGAGTAAAGCTTTGAAGAAGCAAAGGCCACTATACGTTGGCCCTAGATTTATAGCCTATGTAAAATGGCCCAGTAGAATTACAAGTGACTTTACAGGATGAATATGCAAACTGGAGTTTATGGCAAAAATAACAAAGCCAAAATGTATCCTATACATATATATATGTAAAAGCTCCCTCTCCTAATCTTATCTTAGCTCTAGAATCATGAATGAATGATTTAGGAAGCATTTACTAAATACTGGGAATACAACATATAGAAAAGTAAGACAGTCCTTGTTCTTAAGTTTTAATAAGTTTCAGTTGCAAGTCATATGGAAAGGTCCTGTGGTCAATAGGATGCCATGGAAGAGCAGATGGTAATGCATCTTCTTTAAAGCTATTTCCACAGATAAAATCACATCCATTTCTGATTCACATTACTTAACCATGCTAAGGACTTTGGTGGCAAGAAATCCATTTTCTAGGTTTTGAATAGCTAGCAGTTTCCCGACTGTATCTCCATTTGATTTGCTTCCCAAAACGTTGGTCAGGCTGGAAACAGAAGAGATTGTCTTCAGGATGTTACTTCCAGGGCTCCTGCCCATATATGTCAGCTGGTCAGCAGTTGGTGTAGATGGTGGCGAGGTAGGTGGGCCTCCTCTTCACAGTGATTTCTCTTCTATGATGGCTTTGGAGCTCAGGCAGAAAGAAGGCTCAGTCGTATAGAAGATACTGTGATTCCAAGGCTCTTTGGTCCTAGGCTAGTTCTTTTAGGCTTGAGAGGGTTGTTGAAGTCATGATGTTTCTTTGACTTGCCTGGCCAGTGTTAGCTCCTGTTTTTCCTAGAGGTGCCTTGCTGTTTCAACAGAGTTGATTCACCCATCCAGTGGGTGGCAGTTAGCAATTTATGGGGAGAGTGAGTTCTTCCTCTACTAGAGCTGCCAGAAACACTCAGGACCCAAGTGACCCTCCCTATACATCACTCCCTTATATTTGTGCCACTCACATTAGTGTCAGCTCATTGAGGTTAGAGACTTTATTTTTGTATTTGTATCTCCAGTATTTAGCACTGTGTTAGGTACATAGTAAGCACTTAATGTTTTGTCATTCATTCCTTCATTCCTTATCTCATCCTGTAATTCCTCTAAATCCTTCCAACCACTTTTAGAGTTTTTCCATTCCATTCATTTTTCTGGGTGTCTACCTGTAATTATCACAGAATTTTTCTCATGGATTTTCTATAGGCATTTTCTCTGCCTGTGTATTTCTACATGCATTCTTTGCCTATAGTATTTCTACATTGGCATCACCTTCCCAATGTCATGGTCCTCCTTAACAACAAAGGACAAACAACAGTCAGCACTGAAGAAGAAGATTTTCTTTACTTGTGCATTTCCTTAATCTCTTCTAGTTTGTTTGTTTTTTCCCTGTTGGGATTTCCTGTGAGGTTTTCTTTGCTTTGCTTTTTATAGTTGGATTTTGGTTGTTTTTTATTTTTCACATTTCTAGAAGTTTTGAGATAACGTGGGGAGAGTTGTACTTATATATAGCCTTTTATTCGGTTATTTTACTAGAAATCTACGTACTTCCATGTGGTAAATATTGTTAATCAGATACAATTATCTTTTTAAAAATTTAATTGTCTTTTATTTGTTACAATTTAAGTTCTAAACTCTCTCCCTCTTTCCCTCCCCACCTTGCATTAGAGAAGTCCACCATGTGACACAGCTTTGTAAATCTTTGTAAAATCCTACTATGGACACTTCTGTTTATCAGTTCTTTTTCTATAAGTGGATAGGTTCTTCCTTCATAGGTCCCTTATACTTGATTTGAGTATTTATGGTACTTATTTTGGTTGTTCCCAATCATTCTTCAAACAATATTGCTGTTGCTGTATGCAGCACTTTCTTGGTTCTCCCACTTCACTTTTCATTATTTCATGCAAATCTTTCCATGTTTTTCTAAAAATCAACCAGCTCATCATTTTTACAACAGTGTTCCATCATAATCATATATCACAACCTGTTTAGACATTCACCAATTAATTTTCAAATTATTTCCCCCATCATTTCCAGATTTTTGCCACCACAAAGAGATCTGCTATAAATATTTTAGAACATATAGGTTCTTTTCCTTTTTCACCTTGGAAAACAGACCTAATAGTGGTAGTGCTAGGTCAAAGGGTATTCTCTTTGGGTATAATTCCAGATTATTCTCCAAAATGGTTTGATCAGTTCACAGTTCTATCAACAGTGTAATAATGTCCCAGTCCTTCCTCATCCACTTCAACATTTGTCATTTTCCCCTTCTATCATTTTATCCAGTTTGATTGGTATGAAGTGATATCTCCAAGTTGTTTTAATTTACATTTCTCTAATCAATAATGACTTAGAGAATTTTTTCATATGTCTATATGTAGTTTTGCTTTCTTCGTGAAATACAGCCTGTTCATATCTTTGACCGTTTATCAACTGCGGAATGACTCATTCTCATAAATTTGACAAAGTTCTCTATATATTTGAGATATATGAGAACTTTATCTGAGAAACTGTCTATAAATTTTCCCCCAAAATATTCTGCTTTCCTTCTACTTTGGCTACGTTGGTTTTATTTGTACAAGCCCTATTTAATTTAATGTAATCAAAATTATCCATTTTACCCCTCACAATCTCACAGTGCTCTTTCTCTCTTGTTAATTCATAAATTCTTCTCCTGTCAATAAGTCTGATAGGTAATGTGTTCCATGTTCGTCTAACTTTTCCCTTTATATCTAGGTCATATATCCATTTTGACCTTATCTTGGTAAATGGTCTCAGATACTGATCTATACCCAATTTCTGCCAGACTGTCTTCCATTTTATTACATGCAGAAATGTTATTGAATTAAGTAGGTTTATTTTATATACTGATACTTTCTAAAATTGTTAATTTTTTAAATTAACTTTTTAGTTGCATTTCTAGGATTTTCCAAGTATATTATCATATCATCCACAAAAGAGATAGTTTTATTACCTCATTGACCATTCTGATTCCTTCATATTCTTTTCTTCTCTTATTGCTCTTGCTAACATTTCTAATGCAATATTGAATAATATTGGTGAAAATGGGCATCCTTGTTTTACTCTTGATTTTATTGGGAAGGCTTCTAACCTATCCCCATTACAAATAATGCTTGCTGATGGTTTATGTAGGTTTATTTTAAGGAAAAATCCATTTATACTTGTGCTTGTGGATGTTTTTAATTGGAAAAATTGTATTTTGTCCAAAGCTTTTTCTGCATCCATTGATAATATATGATTTTTGTCGCTTTTGTTATTGATAAAATCATTTATATTAATAGCTTTTCTTATGTTAAACTACCCCTGCATTCCTGATATAAATTCCATGTGGTCACATGTGTAATCCTTGTGACATATTGTTATAGTCTCCTCACTAGTACATTATTTAGAATTTTTGCACCAATATTCATTTATTAAATTGGTTTTTAATTTTCTTTCTCTGTTTTTCCTTTTTCTGGTTTAGGTATCAGCACCAAAATTTTTTTCGTAAAAACATTTTGGTAGGACTCTTTCTTTGCCCATTATTCCAATTAATTTATTTAATTGTAATTAGTTGATCTTTAAATGTCTGGTAGAATACACTTGTAATTGAATTCATTAGCCCTACTGCCTCCTCTCTTCCCTGTAACAGTTCTTTCATTAATGCCTTATTTGTATGAATAATTGCTCCATTTTACCTCTCCTTGTCCATTTTTTAAAAGGATCATTCTATCATACTCTATTCAACCCCAAGCCTTCTATGTATGCTCTGTCAAACTACCCAAGTAATGATAACATTCTTAAGAGTTACAGATAATATTTTCCCAGTTTGACCTTATTAAGTCCTTTATATTTGGTCATTCACGTTTACCTTTTTATGTTTTTTTTGAATCTAGTAGGTCAGATTTTCCATTCAGTTCTGGTCTTTTTTTTCACAAATTCTTGAAAGTCCTTTAGTTCATTAAATGTCTTTTTTTTTCCATTCAAGATAACACACAGCTTTATTGGGTAAGTTATTCTTGGTTGCAAGTTCCTGAATCTTGTGTTATCCTGACTGTAGCTCCACAGTATTTAAATTGTTGGATTTTTTTACTTGCTTGTAGTATTTTCTCTTGACCTAAGAGCTTCAAAGGTTAGTTAGGATACTCCTGTGAGTGTTCACTTTGGGATCTTTTAGGTGGTGATCAGTGAATGTTTTTTTTTTCCTATTTTTATTTTACCCTCTTACTTTAAAACTTCAGGGGAATTTTCCTTAATACTCTCTTGAAATACAGTGTCTAGACTCTTTTTCTGATCATAACTCTCAGATAGTCCAACAATTCTTATTATATGGTCTCCTCAATTTGTTCTCAAGATCAGTTTTTCTAATAATATTCTTCAAATTCTTTTCTCTTTTTTTAATTCTTTTGATTTTGCTTTATTATTTCTTGGTGTCTTATGAAGGTATTGGCTTTTCCTTGCCCAGTTCTAATTTTTAAGGAATCATTTTCCTCTGTAAGTTTTTGGATCTCTTTTTCCAAGTGGTTAACATTTTTCCCATAATTTTCTTGATTTTCTTATATTATTCTTATTTTTCCCCTATTTTTCCTCAGCCTCTCTTATTTGATGTTTAAAATTCTTTTTAAGCCTTCCAAAAACTCTTTTTGGCCTTGTGATCATTTTGCTTTTTCCTTTGAGATAGAAGTAGCTGTTTTAACTTCATTATCTTCTTCTGAGTTTGAATGCAGATCTTCTCTATTACCATAGTAGCTATCTATGGTTGGGTCATACCTTTTGCGTAATTATTTTTAGCAGCTTATTTCTTGTCTGTTAACTTTTTATGAAAGTGAGGCTGTAGACCTGTGGTGTGGGGAATAATATTGTATACTTCAGGTTTTTTGTTCAGTTGTTTACTGAACTCTCTCTATGAGTCTGATTTCAGGTACTCTTCTGAGCCCCTGAGCTATGACCAGGGCCCCCAGTAATACTGTCACTACAAATACACATGCTCCCTACAGTACCTCCTGCAGCTGTGAACTTCAACTCACCCCTCTGCCCTGGAACCCAAAGTAGGCGTTCTGCTCTCCCATAGTACCCACAGCCAGCTGGGTCCCTCCCCTTCTGCTGCTATACTTACCTTCATGCACTTGTTTTTCCTTGCTCACAGCTACAGCCTGGGACCTTGTCTGGTCATCACCCCTAGGCCTGACATCCAGAGCCAGCAGAGGGCCCTTTAGTCTTCTTTCGATCAGCCATTCACACTGTCCATGAGATGAAAGTTCATGAAGATGAAGTTGCTACCACAACTTGCCCCCAGGGCTTGTTTGTTGAATCAGCACTATCTACCTAGAGTTATTTGCCCTTCAGTCAGGTTAAGTCACTGCCTCTGAGGTAGGATTTTTCCTAATGTTCTCCCAAGTTGTCTTAGACAGCTGCTTTTTAATTAGTTTTGTCTCTCAAAGTTCACTTTGAGACTTTTTTTATATTGTTTGTGGAGGAATTTAGGAGGCTCAGGTAATTCCCTGCCGTATTATACTAACTTCCCCAGATATCTTTTAAGTGGGGCTAATCAGGGGAATCCTTGATAAATTTGATGAGTTGCCTCAATCAATCTGATGTTCTTTGGAAGCATCCATTGGATTATATCTTTGACCACTGGCACTTTGCTGATAGGGTTCAAAGAACTGCTGCTGACTGGCTAACTGAGCTTCAGGGGGACAGACTCTTGTCAGAAGAGTGGCTTCTTCGTTTTCTATAAAAGCAAGCTAAGAGACCATTTCTCTTGCTATCATTACCACTCTCTTGGACTCTGAGATGACAGAACAGAGTATTCCTGCAGAGACTTTGGGGACTAGGGAGAAGAGAACTTCACTCATCTCCCTTCAAAGTAGTTGTAGAAATTTGTGAAAGAAGTACATGGCAGAGCTAGATATTTACTTACAGATGTACTGAGAGATGGTAGCTGTTGAACAGTGTTTCTGCTTCCTAAGTTCCTGTGTAGAACAGGTTAGATTTTGAATCCCTTGGGCATCATGATCCCAGAATTTAGCATTCTAACCCTGGGAAGATTTCCTGGGCAATGCCTTCTGTGTAATCCCAAGTCTGAGAGACCTTTTAGAGAGTTAAGGAGATTTCTTGGGATACCATCTTCCTTGGGGAAAGAACAGGATGATGGTCCACATAGTTCCTATGCATTGTCCTTCTTGGAGTGCAAAGCCAGGGAGTTACTTAGATAATTAGGTCTGGTTGGAAGGGGATTGCTTGTTCAGCAGCCACAACCCCTAAAGTATGTTTGCCTTCTAGGGAAAGTGTAAAGTAAGTGGAAAGAGATTCATTCTCATGCCAGTGTTGCCTGATAACTACCCCAAGTTCAGATTCTTTCTAGGGAGAACTTATGTGATAACTGAATGCTTGTGCTTTTTCTGTATCTGTTTATGAGCTTATGTGATTCCTTTGTGTCCTCTGCACTTTTATATAGAGTGAAATAAAGACCTGTACCCAATTTACATTTAATATCTTGAGTGTTTGTATGGGAATTAGGGATCTAAGCTTCTCACATTTTGGGAGAACTAGATATGAGCAGAGTGTATTAGAAGATTTTCTAGAAGTAATGGGAACAATGAATCAAGCAAAGATAATGCTCCACTTGGAGTCAGCCCCCAGAATTAGACCAGGGGCCTTTGAGCCCAGATTGTAGAGTGGCCCTTGAGCTTTGGGTTACAATCTGAGCAAGCTTAATGTTCTTCTAGATTTATTTTAAATGCTCTTAATTCCTCCCTATAAGAATGAAGTTCTAGTCTAAATAATTCATTAGAGGCAAAGATAATATGAATACCATAAATAGGGATAATGACTTTTAAGTTAAATAGGCTTTTTCTTTTAAAACTAATCATGCCACCTGTAGCTTCTTTCCCATTTTCTAGCCTCTCTTCCTGAGGCATATTGAAAAAGACCAAGAGGAAAATGACATGCTTATTGGTTTTGTGAAAAGACAGAGGGAAATTCAAGGATCTAAAGGCCTGACCAAATCAGGTTGGTGGTTAGTTTGTGTTTTGTTGTATATTTGACCTGCCCTTGCCTAAACCCCACTACTTCAGTAATGATGTAAAAACTGGGAGGAATGGTTGAACACACTGAATCACAGAGTATAAGAGTTGAAACAAGGATCAAGGTCCATTTAATTTAAGGCATACACAACCAGATGGTACTGTGGATAGAGAGTTAGGAATTTTTTCAGCATGCTCCTGAAGGAGACAGTCATGACTTGTTGGCTCGAGAGCTATCCTTGGATTCAGGAAGACCTATGTGCAAATTCTTGCTCTGTCATTGGTTGTGTGACTTTGAGAAGTCTCAGTTACAAAACTGTGAAGTTTTAGAATAGTTGCTATTCTCCCTTGGTAGAGGGAATTTCCTCCCCAGAAATTCTCTCCACCAATGAAAATGTGGATCTGCATAAAAACAAAAGCAAAACAAACAAAAAAGCCTCATCTGCAACTTGTTCAGGTTTCAAGGTGTGTTATGGGGTTGTCTGGAAAGAATTCACAACCTCAGACCACCTCCAATCCAAAGGGCTAGACTCCTTTAGAGGAACCAGCAATCTCGCAAGGCGAGACAGGGATTCTTATAGAGCACACGATGCGATTACATCATTACAAAATATTAAAATATAGGAGGAGTTTATAAATACAAGAGAGGTCCTCACCTTGGTGGAACGGTGTATGTGGTTACCCATAAGTCATACAGAAAAGCCTACTGAGGGTATTAATATATGATCACGATATTATAATAAGCCTCTCAATATCCTAAGTTCACCTTAAGACAGCACTTTGCTACTACTGTACCGGCGTCCACTAGCTGGAAAGCCTAAGCCTGAGGCTGTGATTTAGTGGTTAGACATTCTGCTTAATGTCCTATTTATTCTGCTTTCTGATTGGCTGGCTATTGTGGCCCTGTCTAAAACTAGATCGACTTGGTTGACACACCTGCTGTTCTAGTGAGGCATATGAGGAAGTTGAGATATTGTAGGTGGGGGCAGTGGCTGGATTGGGGCTGGGGAAAGTGACTAGACTCCATCAGGTTGATTATAGTAAAAAAGTTTTTGATAAACTAACGAGGATGCTAAGTAGAATGATCACAATGGTGAATGAGTTTCAAGATCATCCCATCTTTAGACTTAGTAGAAGAAACTAGGGATGTTTAACTTGGAGCAGGAAAAACTTCAGGAGAATATGATAATTGTCTTCAAATACTTGAATGGCTTTTATATGAAGGAGGGATTCAGTTTGTTCTGCTTGCCTCCTGAGGGCAGAAATTCCCTCTTCTGAGTGAGCAACGGTTAAAAACCTCAGTGAGGCATATTTAAGCTTGATTTCAGGAAAAACTTCTGAACAAATAGACCTATGCTAAAGAAAACGAGCTGCTTCAAGAAACAGTGGCTTAAGACCTGTTGTAATTACTGAATCAAACATTGGATAAACCACTTCCCTGGTGTACTGTCAGAGGGATTCTTTTCTGTGTATAGATTTGAATTAGATTGACCATTAAGGATCCTTTCAACTCTTCCAACTCTGAGAGTCTGATTTTTGAACATTGGACTTGAATTTAGGCAACTTGGGTTTAAGTCTTGTCTCCAGTGTTGCTTAACAATGTGTTTATGGGAAAATCAGAACTCTGATCCTCAAAATGAGAACGATATTTATACTGCCTACCTTAGAGAGCCACGAAGAAGAAAATCTTACACTACTATATGAATGTGAGCTATTGTTATCTTAATATAAATTATATTCTAAGATTTAAAGAACACGCTCAAATTTGAAGTGGAAATCATTATTTGTCAGGTCTACCACACTGATTTAGTGTTGACTATGTTTGGAACCCACAGTCAATACTCAGTGATACCAGATGATTTGGTAAATCATATAGCAATTAGAACATAAAGTTCTTATCTTTAGGAAGCTCAGAATGTAATGAATGCAGTGGCATACCAATCCCTAATCTAAATAAATATGTATCTGTAAACTATTCACAGAATGAGAAATCAGAGAAATCAAAGAAGAGCAGGCTGGCTTAGAAGGAAAAGTTGTAACCACTAAAACGATTGGTATGACTGGATCCAGACGGGGCTACTATTTAAGGGCTAAATAGAGGAGATGAATCTTGAGTGGTTTTAAAAGAGGGAGGAAAGAGAACTAATTTGGTGAACAGAAACGGGAAGGAATTCTTAATGGATCTCTTTCTCAGAGTTAGGACAGTGGGTTATGGTGGATGACTTGAGTTGTAATAAAAAGTGAGGACTTTTTAAGGAGACACCAGTTTTGGTGCTCCTCACTTCCTTATCCTCCCATCCTGATTCTTTGTTAATTCCAATGAATTGTAGTTCAATTTATATGTTTCATTTCTGAAATGAATGCCTCTAAGAATGAGAAAGTTAGATAAGCCTTTTATTCATAAAAATAAATTAAAACAGGACTGATGTGAATTTAGCAGTTGGTCTAAAATGGATAGATTTCTATTCTCTTTTGTATTTCCATTTGATATATGGTTTTCATCATTGTTCATGAAGAAATTAAGTATATACATCAACAGAGATGCTTTACTACAAAAATATGAAGAAAAATAGAAAAAAAGTAAAAATGACTAGAAATGGGAAAGATAGTTTTGATGTGAATGGAACTAATTAGTATCTTCTAAATAGAAGAGTTTATGTGGGATGAATGGTTTCAATTTTTGTCATTATCTTTGGCGGGCTGGTGAAGTTTATGGACCCTTACTCAGAATAATGTTTTTAAGTACGTAAAATAAAATGCATAGGGTTACAAAGGAAACATCATATTGAAATATTGTTATTAAAATATGTATATGTATTTATGTATACATACATACATACACACATATATGTGTATATACGTATATTTTAAAGTTCACTAACCTCAGATTAAGTACTCTGCTCAGAGGCATAGTGATCTTTGCATACAGTTTCTGCCTTTTTCATGAACTTCCTTCTCTGATGCATCATCATGATTCTGAGATCTAAGGATTGCTTTGGCACAGCCCACCAACCTGTAAATGTTCAGATCCAGGCCTGGCAGTCAGCTATATGTCTGCTTTTAAATGACTGTATTGTTCATTCAGAATAAAGTAGGTACAAATTCTTTTGGTTGCCCTGAATAGTACAGGTCTTTTCTGTAGGACTTCCAACTATAGTCCATCCTGTTTGTACCCATTTAATTAAGGACAATATAAGAAAAAAAAATTAGAGGAATAAAACTTCAAGCAGCAAATTAAGTATTCTATTGAACTGAATTATCCTTTAACAGAACTTGTAAAAATCCTATTATTGTGGCATTTGAGAATTTATTAAACCATCTTACTTCAGCTGAAGCGTAATAGATTCTGCTCCAGTCCCTCATTTTAATTCTGTGTTGTCTTTTCTGTTTCAAGTGTGTTTCTTGTAAACAACATATTGTTGGGTTCTATTTTCTAATCCATTCTGCTATCTACTTCAGTTTTATGAGCAAATTCATCCCATTCACATTCACAGTTATGACCACTAACTTGGTATTTCCCTCCATCCTGTTTTCTTTTGTTCGTCTTTTTTTACCCTGTTCCTTCCTCAAAAATCTATTTTGTTTTTGACCACTGCCTCCCTTAATCTACCTTCTCTATTATTCCTTCCCTCTCTTCCCTTCCTTTTAGCCCTTTCCCTCTGATTTACCTGTTGAGTAACATGTGTGCATATGCACACATGTATATATGCATATATGCACATATATGTCACACATATGCGTATATGTATATATGTGTGTATTTTTTTCTTTCAACCAGTTCACATGAGAATGAGGTTCAAGCATTGCTCATTACCCTTCCCATTTTGCCCTCTATTGTAAAAATTGTTCCTTGTGCAATTCTTTTATGTGAGATTTTCTACATTCTTCTCTCCCTTTCCCCTTAGTACATTCCTCTTCCTCAGCCTTCCATTTTTCTTTTGAGATCATCCTAACTTAATTGACTCACATTCATGCCCTCAGTCTAATCAGAATCTTTCTAACTGCCCTAACAGTGACAAAGCTCTTGTTGTGTGTGTGTGTGTGTGTGTGTGTGTGTGTGTGTGTGTGTGTGTATGTAATCTTCCCTTTGGGGAATATAAACACTCTGACTTTATTAAGTTCCTTGTGATTTCATACTCATACTTACTACCTTTTTATGCCTCTCTCATGTCTTGTATTTGAATGTCAGGTTTTCTTTTCAGCTCTGGTCTTTTTATCAGGAACGCCTGAAAGTTTTCTAACTCATTAAATATCCACTTTTTTCCCCTTGTAGGATTTTGCTCAGTTTTGTTGGTTAGGTTATTCTTAGTTATAATCCTAGCTCTTTTACCTTCTGGAATGTCATATTCCAAGCCCTCTGCACCTTTATAGTCATAGCTGCTAAATCTCATATGATCTTGACTGTAGCTCCATGTTATTTGAATTATTTCTTTCTGGTTACTTGCTGTATACTTGCTGTTTCTCCTTTGCATAGGAAGTCAGGAATTTGGCCATAATATTCTTGGGAATTTTCATTTTGGGATCTCTTTCAGGAGGTGATCAGTTGATTCTTTCAATTTTTATTTCATCCTTTAGTTCTAAAATATCTGGACCGTTTTCCTTTACAATTTGTTGAAATGTGATATATCATGACTTTCAGGAAGTCCATTAATTTTTAAATTATCTCTTCTTCATCTGTTTTCCAGGTCAATTGTTTTTCTAATGAGCTATCTCACATTTTCTTCTATTGTTTCATTCTTTTGACTCTGTTGACTTTTATTGACTTTGATTGTTTCTTGTTGTCTCATGGAGTTATTAGCTTCTATTTGCCCAGTTCTAATTTTTAAGGAGTTATTTTCTTCAGTGAGATTTTGTACTCTTTTTACCATTTGGTAAATTTTGTTTTTTAAGACGTTATTTTCTTTAATATTTTTGTGCCTTTTTTAAAACCAAGCTGTTAATTTTTATAATATTATTTCATTGCCTTCATTTCTTTTCCCAGTTTTTCCTTTACCACTATGATTTGCTTTTTAATATCTTTCTTCCTTTTGAAAAAATTCTTTTTTTATTTTTAGCTCTTCTAGGAATTCTTATTAGGCTTTTGTTCAATCTGCATTTTCTTGAAAGTTTGTGTGTATACTTGTCATGTTGTCTTCTGAGTTTGCATCTTGAATTTCTGTATCATATGGTTTTTTATGGTCAAGTTCTTTTTTGTTGTTGTTTGCTCACTTTTTTTCAACCTAATTTTTTAGACTTTATAGTAAAATTGTGCTCTGCTCACTTAGAATAAGGTGTGGTCTGTGTTCTAAGCTTCAGACTTTTTTTCCCTGCTCTTTTCACAGATAGTTCTGAGGGTACTGTAAGTTTTTGATGCTTACAAGGCTATGTGATCTGGGGGGAGGTGTGGTAACTTTTCTCCTGTTCCATACTCTGATCCTTACCCAAGTATAGCCCTTGCTCTCTGGTGACAATTCCTTTCCTCCCAGAACTGCAATTTGTACCCCAGTTGAGCCCTTGCTCCCTTCTGATATAACCATAGGTAGTCCTCTCCAGCCTGAAATTGTCACCCAGAACTAGCTAATGGGCAATGGAGTTGCCAGAGGTACATAGCACAGAGACTCCTTTATTGTCTCTGAAGAGTGAGTGCTCCCAATTCAGCTGCTGCTGCTGCTGCTGCCACATCCTTCATGGCCCACCTTTGTATCACCTCCACATTGTGCTCCCAGGTAACTCCCATCTGAGTGCCAAATAACTCTCTTTCTAACCTCCTAAATTGTCCTGGGCTTGAAAAATGTCTCCCTCTTAACTTCTATTGGTTATACTGCTTTAGATTTTAATTTAATGCATTATTTTGAAGTTGTTTAGAGAGGAATATTGGGAGACCTTGGCTGAAGTGCTTCCCGTACGCTGCCATCTTGGCTCTCTTTCTTGCTTATCCTAAATTTTCCTTTCATATTTTCCCAAGAGTTTTGGGGAGTATAAATACTGCCTTCTCATAATTCTTTACCATTAGGAAGTGGAAGAGATTGTGAACAATAGCAGCTGATCTATTATTAAAACTGTGTTTTACCAGAGCATATTCAAACAGCAATACAGTGCCAACTTTGTGTCAAGCACAGTGCAAGGCATTATGGGTACAAAGACAAAAGTGAAATATTCCCCACACTCAAGGGATGTTTGGTTGGTAGCAAAGTAGTTGCTGAACAAGTGGGACAGTTTGAAAAGTAGAAAAAGAAACTGAGAAAGAAACAGAGAATTGATAGCAGGGAATGAGATCAAGGGCCCAAGTAGAGCACCAAAGCTATTAGTGATGTTGGTTCAAGAAAGAAGCAAACATTTTCTGTTGTATATATAGGTATGGAATTGTTGTGATCTGCTACCCCAGAGGGAGACCCATATTTATGAAATAAAAGATTTTTAAAAATACATTTAAAAAGCATTGTAAAATTTTCTTCCTGAGTAAATTTTAAGTCAGTTTTCCTTTTTATTGTTTCCCTTATCTTTTCTATACTTATCATTGACATTTAATGCTGCAAAAAAGAGTGATAACCATTCATAGCTTTCAGAATTACTTTTACTATGGAATCCAATTTTTATTTTATTAAAGATCCCAATATCATAATTGTAAGGACTAGTCTATTAAAAATTTTATACATATATGTATATAATTTATTTTTAGTTTTCAGCATTCACTTTTATAAGATTTTGAGTTCTAAATTTTCTCCCTCTCCTTCCCCTTTCCAAGATGGCATGCAGTCTGACATATGTATAACCATATTAAACATATTTCCACATTAGTCATGTTGTAAAGAAGAATTAGAAACAAAGGGAAAAATCATGAGAAAGAAGAAACAACAAAAAAGATAAAATAGGCCACTTTGGTCTCCTTTCAGGCTCCATATTTCTTTCTTTGGATGTGAATAACATTTTCCATCATGAGTCTTTTGGAATTGTCTTAGAGCCTTGCATTGCTAAGAGCTAAGTCTGTTAAAGTTGGTAATTGCCAATGTTACTGTGTACAATGTTCTCCTGGTTATGCTCACTTCACTCAGCATCAGTTGATATAAGTCTTTCCAGGTTTTTCTAAAGTTTGTCTGTTCATCATTTCTTGCGGAACAACAGTATTCCATTACATTCATATACCACAGTTTTTTTTAATCATTCCCCAATTGATGGGCATCCTCTCCATTTCCAATTCTTGGCCACTACAAAAAGAATTGCTACAAATAGTTTTGTACATGTAGGTGCTTTTCCTGTTTTTATGATCTCTTTGTGATACAGACCTAGAAGCAGTATTTGGGCATAGTTTCAAATTGCTCTCCAGAATGGCTATATCAGTTCACACCTTCATTAACAATACATTAGTCTTCCAGTTTTCCCACATGTTCTCCAATATTATAATTTTCCTGTTTTGTCATATTAGCCAATCTGATAGGTGCGATATGATACCTCACAGTTATTTTAATTTGCCTTTCTCTGATGAATAGTGATTTAGAGCATTTTTTCATATGACTGTAGATAGCTTTAATTTCTTAATCTGAAATTGCCTGTTCATATCCTTTGACCATTTATCAACTGGGGAATGACTTGTATTCCTATAAATTTGACTCAGTTCTCTATATAGAAATGAGGCCTTTATTAGAAACACTAGTTATAAAAATCCTTTCCCAGTTTTCTGTTTCCCTTCTAATCTTGGTTGCATTGGCTTTGTTTATGCAAAAAATTTTTTAAATTAATACAGTCAAAATTATTCATTTTGTGTTTCATAATGTTCTCTGTCTCTTGTTGGTCATAAATTTTTCTGTTCTTCATAGATCTGAGAGGTAAACTCTCCTAATTTGCTTATAGTATCAACCTTTATATCTAAATCATGTGCCCATTTTTATTTTATTTTGATACAAGATATTGCTCTCTGCCTAGTTTCTGCCATACTATTTTCTAGTTTTCCCAACAGTTTTTGTCAAATAGTGAATTCTTATCTCAGAAACTGGAGTCTTTGGGTTTATCAAACAGTAGATTACTGCTGTCATTGACTACTGTGTCTTGTGTACCTAACCTATTCCATGGATCCATCACTGTTTCTTAGCCAGTAGTAAGTAGTTTTGATGATTGGTGCTTTATAATCCAGATTTACATCTGGTATGACTGTAGCCTTTTTCTAGCATAATTATTTTCTATATTGATTTATAGGATTAAAGGATTTGTAGCTCAAGCACAGGAAGGAAACTCAAAAGCCATGTAGGTCAATTCCTTCATTTTACACATCCAAAAACTGAGACTTACAGAGTTTGAATAGCCTGCATAAAGTACTGCAGGAAGTAATTGCCATAGATGTGACTTGAACCTATTAATAGCTCTCCCAGCAGTATATTAATGTGTTTGACTTCCCATATTGTTTATTCCCTCCAACATTGCTTATTCTCATCTTTTGTCATTTTTACTAATTTGTTCCACAGATTATTAAATAATTTCAATACATAATATATAGGTACTGAAAGCATAGCATCTAAGTAAGCCCTTCAAGAAAAAATTCATTATATTACATGGAGAAATAGAGAAACACTAATATTTGGTGACTTTACTGTACTTCTTTCAGAGTTAAAAAATAATCTGACTAAAAGATAAATAAGAAAGAAGTTAAACTCCTGATTCAAATTTTTAGAAAAGTTAGGTATCGCTGATCTCTGGCTATTTTTGAATATGAATAGAATAAAATATGCATATTTGTTACGTGCCTAGGGCACCTTTATTAAAATTGACCAAATCTAAGGTATAAAAACCTAATAAAGAAATATATAAAAGCAGGCACATCAAACACATCCTTTTCTAACTACAGTGTAACAAAAATTAAAATCAATAAATCATAGTCAATAAAAGACCTTTGGAAAAAATCATTTAAATTTGAACAGAAGATAAATAATTTAATTTGAAGAAAATGAATAAAGAACAAATCATAGGAATGTTAGATAATTTAATGAAAGAAAATTATAATAATATGACAACATAACAAAACTTTTTAGATGCAGCCAAAGCAGTCCTTCCATTATATTGGTAATAAACTGACAGTTGGTAGGGGTTATGGGAAGATAGGCCTGCGATGCACTATCAACAGAGCTGCGACGATATAGTCTAAACCAGAGGTGAGAAACCTGTGACCTTGAGGCTGCACGTGGTGTTCTAGGGTCCTGACTGCAGCCTTTTGACAGAGTACAACTTTTACAGAACAAATCCTTTTATGAAGGGGATTTGTTTTGTGAAGTTTGGATTCAATCAAAGCGCCACAGTTAAAGACCTAGAGGGCCACATGTGGCTTTGAGGTTGCAGGTTCAAACATTCTGGAAAGCAATTTGGAACTCTACCTAAAAAATTCCTAAACTGTGCATTCCCTTTGAACCAAAAATAACATTATTATTTTTATACTCCAAAGAGATCAAAGAAAAAAGGATGAATATATACATATATATGCGTATATATATACACATATACATATACACACATATCAATATACACACATATACATATATACATACACACAGGTATTTCTAAAAGTCTTTACGTTGTACCAAAGAACTGAAATCAGGTTTATTATGTCTATCAGTGGGAGGATTCCCAAATACATTACGAAATATGAATGTAAGGAAACTGGAAGGAAATATTCTTACATTAACAGAAACAGCTTAAGGGAGCCATTTAAAGGTACCTAGAAAGATTTGTATGAATGGATGCAGAGAAAAGTGAGTAAAACCAGGAGAATGATTTATAACAACAGTAAGAATATGTTGACTACAACACTGCAGAGAAAAATAATTGTGAAAGGCTTTAGAAAGGAAGGAAGCTAACAAATGTGAATGAAGTGCTTACTGTGTGCCAGATCCTGTGCTAAGTGCTTTGCAGAATTTGAACCTCCCCATAGGATCTGGTGGGTAGGTAGCACTGTTATCCTCTTTTTACAGTTGAGGAGAATGAGTTAAGAAACTTGCTTGGGGTCAAGATCTAGTAAGTCCTGCTTAAGAGTGGTGATCAATGCGGTCACCAATTATGATGCCATGAGATGAGCAGGAATCGTATTTCCAACCTCCTCTCAGAGAGATGGACCAGAGACACAAATGAGACATTCATTTAAGACAGCCAGTCTGTGAGTTTGTTTGTCACATTTATACTAATTTGGCACAAGAGAGGGCTTAAATTCTCTCCCCCTCTCTTTCTTTGATGTGGGTGTTCAGGGAAACCAGGAGAGCAGAGATAATGATAATCAAATAGAGAATGATTTCTTCTCTCCCTTTCCCTCAGTGTTCTCAGTGCACTCCTGAAGGACTGTGTTTATCTTTCTCCCTCCCTCCCTTCCTCCCTTCCTCCCTTCCTCCTTTCCTCCCTCCCTTCCTTCCTTCCTTCCTTCCTTCCTTCCTTCCTTCCTCCCTTCCTCCCTTGCTTCCTTCCTTCCTTCCTCCCTCCCTCCCTCCCTCCCTTCCTTCCTTCCTTCCTTCCTTCCTTCCTTCCTTCCTTCCTTCCTTCCTTCCTTCCTTCCTTTCTTCCTTCCTCTCTTTCTTTCCCTTTTAATTTATAGAATAAAACAAGCATTCCCATAAGACAGTACAATTTTAAAAAAGATGATTGTACATGAAACTACAAATCTGCTATGCACAACTTGCTGTTGCTTTCAAATATACAATAAAATCCTCATGTAAATTTCCATCTTTTCCTTTTATTTTCTTCCGTCCCCTACTCCCGCCCTAGGGATTGCTCCCATTAGACACATAGGTACATGTATAGATGTACACACACACACACACACACGCACACACACTCACACACACACGCACACACACACCTACTCCCTGTGCACTTGTATCTGTGCTTGCCCTCTGGCTGCGGACAGCGCCTTTCTCCGCGCGTCCTTTGTAACAGACAAGAGCACCTTGTGCCCTTGAACCTGTAACGCCCAGTCCCCTTCGCCCTACTAGCGGACATGGGCTTTCATTAAGGGGCACTGACTCGCGTGACATGGCACAGCCAGAAGCGTGAGCCGCCCCGCCTCCTCTTCCCACGCCGTTCAGGTCCCCAGTGGGGCAGCGCGGAGGGGGTGCGGGTCTGTTGGGTCTGGGCCCGCAGCTCGTGTCCGAATGCACCTGCTCGGAGGGCAGCGGGGAGGGAGGAATGACGCGAGCCCCGAAACCACCGGACATGTCAGTGCCACTTGTGCTTCAGTCAGGGCAAGCAGAGACTGAATGAAAGTCAGCAGAGGGGAGATGAGTGCGGCACACACTCTGCGACTGCCAGCGAGTGGCACGGGGAGGGCTTAGTGACGGGGTCGGTGCTGGCACAAGGGGTCTGGTGGGAGGTGGGCACAGCGCAGGGCAGTCCGTCAGCAGGTATGGGCTCGTGGCGTAGACGACGTGTCCCTTGTCCTGCTGGTCTGCCTTTGAATGTGCAATGTATGAATTCAAAGTTAGTAATCTGTGTACAAGTGAAAAATACCGTGTTACCCGTCATTCCTTTTGGTAAGTCTAACACAGTAGGCTGGTTTAAAATGCAACTTGTAAAAATGGAGAGAACGGGAGAAAGATTATTATAGACCATCGCTTGAAATTTTCAACAAGCACATGTAAATTTAATTGTCTTAAATTTTAAAAATGACTCCTAAAGTTTTAAGTAAATAATATCCTCTGGTGATGGATATATACATAACAGGTTTTTAAAAAAAAAAAATAAATCAATTGGAGCAGCTGAAACTAATAAGGAAAAGACAATAGAAACAGTTTGAGTAACAGAAATGTAGAAACACAAAATAAAAAATCCAGGAAATAAGATCCATATTATCATTGGGATTCACAAGTGCTATGGCTGATGGAAAGAAAAGAGTGCTATGGTCACTATATAAATGCTTTAGCTGTAGATGGTATAAAGCCTAATAAACTGAAACGATACATTTAAAATGTTTATGCAGAATACATTAGCAAGGCAAGGTAATTTTAAAGTGAAAATAAGATACTTCTAACAGGCAAAAACAAATCTTTTAAAAAAACTATGTCTGTAACAGTAAAAATAGTTGATTTTATCATATGAAGTTGCTTGCCAATTTGTTATATGTAAAAAAGTTCATTCAGTAGGAGAAACTTTGGTGTAGCTATTTGTATGGATGGAACAGTGCTTGGCAGACTATATGCAAAGCAGTTTTAAATTGTTCCACTTGCAAATAGTATGGTGGGTAGGAGAGTTCCTGCATTTTTGAAGATCTTTATAATTAGTCCTTTGAGAGACTAAAACTCTTTCCATTGTAAATGGATTCTTATGGATGATCCAATGAATTCCTAGTTTGATTTCATGTGTACAATGTGTAGCTGAAATCAGTTAAAGGATTCGTTACTTATTATAGTCTTGTTGGCCATACCCCATCATGAAAACATTTCAGTATAAGGTATTCAACATAATTTCTTCCCATGAAAATTCTATATTGTGACCCTGACAAAGCTCAAATGATGTCAAGATAATATATAAATCTATAGCGTAGAATGTGGACCGTCTTGCAATTTGGACACTGGGAAAGATTCATAGATAATCACTTGTATCAAGAAATATGAATAGCTACATACAGTTTTTCAAGTTGTTACAAGAGTAATCAACTTTGTTTTTAGAGGTTCAGGCTCTTTTCAAAAGAAGGTTCTTTGCAAACTTATGTGATAACATGGACGTAGAGTTTAGTGCACTTGGATGTTATTGTGACAGTTGCTGGCTTTCTCATGATAAAGTATTTCAAAAGAGCATTTGAAAGTTCAAAGAAAAAAATGACATTTTTCTTATCAAGAATAAATGAAGCAAATTCATTCTTATACCAAAAATTTTTTGTTGAAATTTGTATATGTGCTGTATGCCTTTGAGGGGGAAAATGGTTATTATAAATAAGTAACTACAAATTTCTAACTTCCTACCCTATCTGACATATAAATAAAATAGCAGAAAGTTGAAGATATTTATGCTATCCTACATAAGCAATATTCATTTTATTTTATAACCTAGATATTTTAAATATGAATGAAGAAGGAACTAATTTACCATGGACAAATATGCTATATTCAGTCTTCATCTGAATAAGAATAGTTTATAGACATCTTTGTAAGCCAGTCATGGCAACACACCTGAGGACTGCTACTGTGAATGATTTCAAAGGTCTATTCACAGAGTATAATGAACTCTGTATTTATTCAACAATAAACCAAACTTTGTTCAATAAAGTAAAACATAACATTTGTAGCAACATCCTTAATCAATACCAAGTGTTCAAGTAAAGTCCTTTATCAAAATACCACACCATCTACCCCTAAGTCACAGAAAGAACCATCTTCTTAATACACAATATCCAAGTAAAGTCTTGATTTGATGGTGATTTCCAAACCTCCATCGCTCCTCCTCCTTGGGCCAACCACTCCCAACTCTTGCCTGTGTTCACACGCAGGCAGCTCTCTGCTCCTGCTCCTTGTCTCAGCCCAGAGGGACTGTTCTACTCCAAATTCTTCCTGCTTTTTCCTGATGGCAGGTTCAAGGGGCGCTTATACACATTACTAGCACCATCATCTCAATTCACTCATAAAAACCAATAGGGAAGGCTTCTGTCTGAGAAATTAACACAGATCAACAGACAGAGTGCCAACATCACAAACATTCTTTCTGTTAGGCCTTCCCACATTCAAGTTCCCATAGCCAGGTCATGGTCGGTCGCTTCTCTCTCAGCTCTGCTTCTGACTGCTCTCTCTACAATATATACATACATACATACATACATATATACACATATAAACACACACACATATATATATGCAAATATATATGTGTACTGTTTCTAATCAAAGACTCTTGATTGATTCAGTCAAAGGCACTTCACTGGCCAAAACTCAAACAGCAAAAGATCCTACTTTGCCTTTACAATCTAGCACCATATTTGAGTGATGTTGTGTTAAAAAAATGAGTGCACCTTTCATAGCAACAGTAACATTATTATTATGATTATTATTTTTAGTTACAAATATAAAAATTACGAATGATTTATGAGTAAAACATATATTAGTTTATATATTTGAGATTTATTTGCTGTTATAAATTTTTAATTTTATTTAAATATGAACTGTCATTTCATAAATTGTTTTATGAAAAGTAGGGTGTGTGTGACATTTTTTTTAAGATAAGGGGGGGGTCTAGCACTATATCAAATTTGAAAAAACACTGGTTTAATGTATGGAGGTGAAGAGAAGAGAATATTTATGACAGAATTTATTAATCTTTCCACTAAAGTAGAAGCTGAATTAGTCTGCTGGAAGATAAGGAAGTAGAGATAGAATTGGGGGCTTGAAAGGAGAAAATATTGAATTGACCACTTTGAGGAGTACATAATGGAAGCAGATAGTAATAAAAGGTCCCTTTGTAAAAGCAAAATTTCAACTAAAGTGAGATAGTATGAATTAATAATGTGTCAAATCAGTGTAGTTTCATGACTCTTTTCAGCATTTCTAGGTGGCTCATCAATAAGATCAGATGGTGTAAGTGACCTAGGTTTGGGGATTAGCTGGATGAGAATAGTGGAAGAACCTGAGTTCAAGGGACTCAAACATGGAGAAGAGTGCATAGTTGAAATGGCTGACTGTGAAATTAAGAATATCAACACAGAATAGGAGTGATAATGTAGTAGGGATGAATCGATGAATTCAGACCCTTCTTATGAGGGCAAAGTGTAGGGTCAGAAAGCTTGAGTTGGTGAGAGAAGAGGAAGTACAGCTGATTGTGATGAGAGTTCAGATCTTGGAGGCAGAACAGTTTTGTTTTTATAGTGAAGCCTAAGTTTTATCCTCCCCTGTGAATGGGTAAGGTAGAACATTATTATCATGTATATTGAAGTTACTGAGAATTTTGATTGAGACTAGGATAGAAAAGAATCCAGCAAACCAGGTGCTAGTTCTTTGCGGAAGACATGGAAGTAGGGAAATACCAGCAGAAAGATGCAGAACTGAGTATTATAACAGCTAAGGAGAGGTTGCTGAGCAATAGTGAAGAAATAAAGGCCTAGAAATGTCATTAGGGAACCAGGAATTATGCCAGCTTCTTTTGTTGGTCTTCTGAATTCAGGGAAAATGAAAGAAGTTTTCAGTTGTGGATAGAGTGATCCATAAAGGGTATATGGTATCTTAGAAAAAATCAAGGTATCACTTTATACTAGGAGATAAAAACAGTTCATAGATTGTGGGTTGTCTCATTAGAGTCATAGCTTCTCTTTAATAATTTTAATTCTGAGTGCTTTCCAAGAGACTCTTTCAATACTCAATTTCATGTTGAATTACTAAATATTAAGCTTAAAATGTTGCTCTTTAGAAGATTGTCATAATGATTAGAGATTCAGTCTTGAAATCAAGAATATTTGGGTTCATGTTCCACCTTCAAGCCATTGTGTGTGTGACCCTAAGCAGTCACAATCTCAAAGGGCCCCCAGCACCCTTCTTAGACTAATTTACTGAGCAGCTAATGATCTATATTAGTGGAGAGAGTTTCCTCACTAAAGATTCCCCTATACTTATGATATAATAGATCAAAAGAAAAATAAAATTATTGGAAAGCAAAGTAAAATTATCTTACCACTTTATTCGTATATTCTTTGAATAGTTACTCATGAATGCCCACGAAAAGGACGAAATATCTGCCTCTCCTTGTATGAGCTCAGATTCTTATCACAACTCATAAAACCTCTGTTAAAATTGGAAAAGGAAGTTCAAGACCTTTCCCAAGAACTGCTCTCACTGCCTAGGATATCCAGACATGCTTCAGGTAAGGTGATCTTTTAATATATAAACCCATAGTCTACATCTCCCACACCCCAGCCCCATTCTACATTCCTAACTATAGTTATACGAGTTGTATAACTCGTAATCATGATTTCAAAATGTTCTGGAGTTATCAGAACAATGCTAATTTTGGATTAACTTTTCATCTTTGTAAAAGTTAATCTTGATAATTCTTAGATAAGACATCTATAAATACTAAATCATTTAGAAGAAGTATGGAATTACAAAAAAAAGGGGCATTTGATTGAGAATCAAGAGCCTTGGGTTCTGGTCCTCGGTCTATTATCAAGTGATTCAGTTTCCTCATCTATTAGATGAGCAAATTGGATTACAGATATTTCATATCTAAGACTTACTATAGCCCTAAAAATGCCACAGTTATTCAGGCTAAAATAATGTTAGTAAAAAAATATATGTTTGAAAAAAGATCCTCCAATAAACTATTTTTCCAGTGCTTCATTGTATAGAACAGGAATGTTCTGACAAGTTGAAAAGGCTTTGTGAATGGGCCTGTATGGAGGCTGATGTATATGCTTATGTTGTGAGGACTAGGTTGCCTACATTCAAAAAGGGTCATCACTAGGTTGTGCCCATGGGAAAGGACTTGGGTCAATAGCAGGTCTGGAAGACATTCTACAGTATTTTAAAGGGCCCATGTGATGAGATTAATGAAGTAAGAAGTAAAAAAAGTATGTGATAGTGCCTTCTGCAATTCTTAACACTAGAGGCAATCTGATATGATGATTAGAGATGACGTAGAGTCCTGAAGTCTTGGGTTCAAGATCTACTTCTTCCACAATATATTGATTTATAACCTTGGGTAAGTTACTTAACCTCACTGTGTGCTAGCTAATTCTCTAAGACTGTAAATTGCAGCTGGGATGTTAGTTGTCATTGGTGGAGGCCATTCTCCACTAGGTGCTAGACTACATTGATGAAATCACAGATGCATTTCAAATTTTTAACAAATCCCTTATCAGGAACATGATGTGATTAGGTGTCTGAATAATATTCCATCAAAATTTGAAGGGTAAAAGAAAAATGTTTCATATTGTTCTTTTGGTAGAAATGGTTAGATTTACATATTAATTATAATAAAATACCTTAAGTTAAAACTATAACAATATTTCTTTGCAGATTATTGTTTTGAGGTATATTAAATTTCTGAAGGCATGGTGTCAACTTTCAGAGAACTTAGATAATAACATTTTAACTAGAGATGGTCTACTCAAATTCTTTAATTTTAGGCCCAAAGAATGGAAATTGCTTACCTTAAGTCATTGTGCTGATAGCTATGTCAGATCTGAAGCCAGTCCTTTGACTCCACGTCTTGTCTACGCAGCAAAATTAAGGAAAAATACAAATTTATATGGTGGATTTCATCAGTGTTGACAACCATTCTGAAGGAAAAAAATTAATTGTCTGACTAGGTCCCAATTACTGCAAATAATGAATTCTCTGATGTTAGTTGCGTGGATTTGAATACACACTATTCGAAGATAAAATTATGTAAAACATGGTGATTGGTTCTAGCCCAAAGGAAGTATGTAATATGAATTCAAATAACATAACCATTGCCAAGGATTCATTATTTGAACTAATCTGAACCTAGGTGTACTTACACTTTAATAAAATTTTGTGGGGGTTCTTAACATAATTATTTAACTGCTTCAGATTAGCTTTTCACATTGCCTATTCAAATAGAACCTTATTAGCATGTTTAATTTTTTTTAGGAAAAATCCTAATATGGCTTGGTAAATTTCAGGGAAGGATATGCATCTCAGTCAGAGAACTTGAACATGTAATGTAGAATTTAAGTGGGACCCTAAAGATAGAAGGGAGGTCACGGTGACACTTATTTTATGCTATAGAAAGCTTTCCAAAGCTAGGAATCAGGAATGGAAGGGAGTGTAGGTGGATAGCAGCTTTCTGAAGCTGACAAGTAAATAAAGGGGAAAAGAATAGCTACCTAAGAGAAGAAACATAAGTCTATGAAGATAATGGAATTGAGGAAACTAGATTTTATTAAAAGCTAATGGTAAGACCTTGGAAGAATCTTTCTTTTGGGGGAGTGACAGGATCAAGGATAGAGGGAATCCCAAATGGAAAGGAATAACATATTCTTTTTTTGTAATAACTAATTGTTGCATTTTGGTGCTTTTAAGGAGCCCAAATTTTGATTGTGTGTACTACATGTGATACAGTTCCCAAAGTTTCAATTTATAGAGTGTATTCAAGGCCTTTGATATCCTTGACTCAGATCCTCAAGACCTGTGGACAGCTGTGGAGAGACTTCCTGGGGATATAGTTCCAGGATTAGAATGAATCTATAATACGGATAAGCCCAGTCCAACATGGAGTTTTCCTATACTAACTCTAGTTGGGATCATTGGGAAGTGGGAATAATTTTTCAATATTTTTGCCTTGAGGATTTAAACCTGCTTAGAAATAGTCTAAATACAAAACTAATCTTCCTGATGCACAACTCTAACCTTTTCCCCCAGTTGCTCAAAAACTTTTCATGATTTCCCATTGCCTACTTATTGGCATCTAAATTTCTTAGACTGTCATTCAAAGCCCCCTTGCTTTAATGTACTCTATACACTAAAACTGGGATGTTTACATTTCCCCAAACACAATCCTCATTTTCTCCCTTTGTGAACATTTGGAGCTCTCATTTCTACCCATTGAAATTCTATCTACTTTTTAAGTTGGATTAAATCCAGGTGAAATGTCTTCTTCAATCCACTGAGAGAAAATTGATATCTCCTTCCTTTGATATTTCAATTGTATATTATATCTCACCTATGTAGTCATCATAAGATATTTTGTTGTATAATTTACACATATGTTTTATTTGCCCTACTTGATTGTGAAATTTTTGGGTGTAGGACCATGTCTTATTTGCTATTTTACTTATTCACTGTTTTGAACACCTCCTTGTATATGGTGAGTATTTAATAAATGGTTATTGAGTTCATTGGAAAGTAGAATGACCTCTGGGAAATATTAAAATGAAGCAAAATTGAATTGAAAATAAAAGCTAGGACCAAAGTCTTAGCTCTAGCAATAAAAATGCTCATCACTTTTTCATAGAGAACAAAGAGTAGTCAGACCTGGTTTGAGGCAGAGTGTTTAAGAAATCTTATATTAAGAGCAGCCCTCAAAACCCTTCAGATTGGCAAAGATGACCAAAACAAAAAAAAAAGGAAAGAAAGAAAATTACGATGTTGGAGAGGTTGTGAAAAAACAGACACACTAATGAAATATTGGTGGATCTGTGAATTGGGAACCATTTTAGAAAGCAATTTGGAATTGTACACTCAAAATTACTGTATGGGGCACATCCTTTGACCTTGTTGTAGCACTACTAGGCCTGCATCCAAAAGAGATCAAAGAAAGAGGAAAATGCCTTAGATGTATACAAAAATATTTGTAGCAGTTATTTTTTGTGGTAGCAAAAAACTGGAACTAAATAAATACCCATCAGGGAATGGCTGAACCAATATGGTATATCAGTGTGAAGGAGTAGTTCAGGGAGTCACGGAAAGATTTGTATGAACTGATGCAGAATGAAATGAGCAGAACCAGAACAATTTATACTGTAACATCAAGATTACAAGAATGAACACATTTCAGACTTTTAGAAACAGAAGAAGAATGAAATTAGAAGAAACAGCAGATCAGTCCGTACAGTGACAACAGTATCACTACAAGAACAAACAACTTGGAAAGCTCTAAGAACTCTGATTCATACAGTAACCAATCAGGATGGCAGAGGACTAACCATGGTGCATGTTGCCCACTTCCTGACAAAGATGATAGATTTATGGTACAGGAAAAGACATATTTTGGGGACATGACCAATTGCAGAATTGATTTTGCTTGACTATGTATATTTGTTAACAAGGAATTTTTCTTTTTAGTTTATTTTTTACTATTTGGTAAGTATGAGAAAAAGAAAATAGATTTCTGCTAATTAAAAAGTAAATTTAGTTTTAAAAAGTAAAAGCTCAGCAAGGCAAACCCATTACTATTTCGTAATGTAATATATACATATATTCATACACCACATTAAGTATCATCACATGAACATTTTCATCAGGTAACAAGGTGGCAGGTGGAAATAATTTCAGTAGTACAGTTAGAATTCTGCATTATATGAATGCAGTTAAAACTCTGACGATGTAATTATTGAAAAAATTTTAAAGTGTGGAACCTTGAAGTATCCCAATAAGAAATATCTGGGCACAGAAACATCTCTTGGTGATAACCTATGTTCCCCACTGGAGAAATTTGTGTACTTTATATTGAAATCAACATTATTCAGCTTGACAGAACTGTATGTAAATGTCTAGCTGAGGAGAATCATCCTTAGGGCAATTGCTAATAAAATCATAACTTTTCCATTCATTATACTCTTGTGAAATCCATTTTTACCACTAAAGAATAGATTTCCAATAAGGAAAGAAAAGATATTTCAAAAGAATGATCAAAGAGACCAAGTTTTATAAATTTCCCATTTGAAATAATGTTTTCATTGAAAGAAATCCTGTGTATGATTTACAACAAGCAGATGAAGGGTCATTCTGGCTTATTGAATGTTCTTTTGTTAAAGATTTTTTGCTAATGAGGAGCTTAGAAGTGAAGCTGTCTACATGACCCGAAACAACCTAAAGAAACTGAAAATATCATCCAAATGTTTCACAATATCTAGACGCATGGAATCTACCTTTATAAGAAACAAGCATCAAGTTGACTGAGTTATTTTTTTTACTTTTCATTTAATGTTTGTTAGTTTCCTGAGATCATAGAATATTGTCTTCAATGATTTCTGAGTAGGCCAATAATTAGTAAATTGACTTTAATTAGATTTTTGAAGACAGCAATGATATTGTCACGCTGATTTTTTTTCTTCTGTTTGGCCATTTTGACATTATTGAAGACCCATTATTATGATAGAACATTATTTGGTTGTGACTGTGCTGTCTGTGTACTTTGTTGCTTATGGAATTTCTTCAGGTTTGAAATTTGGGACATATCTAATACTACTTCAAAAATAAAGCATGTCTTTGGGCAGTTCCTCATTTTTGGCCGAAGGTGGCATCTGAGATTTATCTAAACCAGGAGGTTTCTTGGCCCTCATTTTTCTCTAGACCCAGCAATGACAAAGAGCCATGGCTGCATAAATTGGATGTAAGAAGAACACTTAGGGTTTGTCTCAGAAGAATCAAAGATTTCAGATCTTCTGAAAGATTGTTTGTACTCTTAGGGGGTCCTAAGAGGGGTCAAATGGCTTCTAAGAGTTCCTTAGCTAGATGGTTAAGGGATTGTATTAGGGAGGCGTATGTAGTTAAGGTAAAGAGGCTCCCAGGGTTTGTAAAGCTCATTACACCAGTACTAGAGCTGCGTCTTGGGCAGAGAGGTCGAAGGCTTCCACATTGGAAATTTGCAAGGTGGCCACCTGGGTTTCTCTTCATACTTTTTCATAGCATTATCTCTTGGATCTAGTCTCTTCTACCGATTCTGTGTTTGGTGGGAGGTTGCTTGTGAGCCAGAAAAGAACAGTGGAGAAAAGAAAGACGTAGTTCACACTTCTCGCTGCCAACAAGGCGGGTTGCTTTGTAGTGCACACAATGGGAAGCTATGAAGACCAATTTGGGTGTGAAAGTGTATGTCGCAGAGAAGTACTGCCAACCTCTACTCTCTGTGAAAGAAACTACATTGCAGATACTAGCTAGGGGTGCAAAATGAATCATAGGGAGCTCAATAGAGAAGGGACAAAAAAAGATTTTGTGTTTGTATTTTTTGGCATTTAGGTGATCCACTGAACTCCTCTGAGGATTTTAATCTAGACATTCTTATTGATACATGAAAGTTAATTCTACATACATAATCTATGCTATTATAACAAGCAAATAAGTGACCATATATTCTCTCTAAAAAATTAAGTTAGCTACTATTTTCAATACATTTTTTCTCTTAGATTTAGGAATCTAGTTATAATTCTAGACAGGCCTAATAGAAGTTTATATGATATACTTGTATTTTGAAGGTGATTATTTTAAAATTTTAGGCATCTCTAAAAATTCAATTCATTACAATTCAACAAACTCTAAATGGCTACTGTGTGTGCGGGCAAACTTTTACCTGAGAATATTAAAAAAATAGCATGATAAATCATTTTGTTAAGGAGCTTCCACTCTAATGGAATGAGTAGGACTTAGAAGAATAGCCATGATACAAGGGACATCAAGATTAATGCATAAGTTCTAAGAGGATTGAGGAGACAGAAAAAGAAATTTAAGAGGGTGGGAAGCATATTGTCAGGGAAACCTGCACAGAGAAGGTGGCACCTGAGTTGGACCTTTACGTAAAATATAGATTGGTAGGTAGTGAGCAGGTTGGCATGAGTAAAGTCAAAGAGACTAGAGAGTTCAGGGTGACAACGGGAGGAAGGGTAGTCTAGTTTAGTTGGAACTTTTTACCATGAAGAAAATGAGCTCGGTTTCATCCTTTTCAGTCTTATGTTTAAAAATCATTCATTTTTTTTTTTCACCCACAGGATTAGAATTAAAAAAGTAAAGGAAATAAAAAGTTCAAGACAGTTTTCTTTTTCTAACTCCCTACAGAATGCTCACCAACCACACAAGACTTAGAAAAACTATTCCTTACTCATCTTGAAGTTAGCAAGATGAGATTCATATAGGTAAATAGCCTAAAGGTACATCACTTCAAGGGAAAGAAACAAATAATGTGTGTGGAGCAGAATGACAAACGTAGGATAACTTTATTTTTTTTTCAAATCTTATCTTATGACTGTAATAATATTCAATAGAATGTAACAGTTATGTGCAACCTGTTGGAATGTAAGCTCCTTGAAGGCAGGGATTATTTTACGTTTTTGTTGTAACACGAACACAGTGACTGACCTGTAATGGGTATTTAATAATTGTTTGTTGGTTAAAATGTTTGAGGAAGTAGCTACATATATTTAATTTTTAATTCCCTCTTGGGTTAAGTAGATTAGATACAATGTGACTGCAAGTGTGTTACATTAAGTTGGGCATTGCGAGAGGGTGAAATTTTCAAAATTTGACTTATCTAAAACAAAGGATAGGAAATTTACTTATTGTTTAGAAGGAAATCATTACCTTTTCCAGTGCTTTCATTTTGTAAATGTACTTGTGATAGTTAAAGGTGACAGTTATTCTGACATATTAAAGTGGTGGAAACCACTCTCATTTTAAATGTAATATCCTCCAGTTTATTTAATTATTTTACAAAAACTGAAATTAATTTTACTCAGTTACCCTTAATTTATTCTTTTTAGAAGTGACTATGAAGCAATATATAACAGAACTAATGAAAAAAGGAGCTACACTTTATGCATCAAATATGAAATATGAGTACAATGGAATGTGAATTCCATCATGTCATATGAAAAGCATTATATGTAACTTGAGTTTCACATTGTCATAACAGTAATATTCCACTGTATTTTGTTGAGTTTTATAAATGATATTGATATATCAGAAAGTGTTATGAGCTTTATATTTTCAACATTTATTTTAAGTTGGATCCTTATTTTTAATATTATGTAGGAGTTTGGAAGAAATCTAGTGGAGAACTTTTAATACAAGATGCTAGACCAAATGAAACTAGCATGCTACCTGAAAAATTACTGCAGGTAAAAGAGGTAAGTTTGAAAGAACTTCTGGTTATTTAAGTTTTTCCTACATGTCAACAATATGATTCAGGGCATTTCTACCCAAATCCCAATTGCCTGAGTTTTATAACTTGTTTGGAATAATTAATTTCAGTTTGAAAGTTAACCTACTAAGTCTTTGATTAAAAAATAAGAACTCTTCCCAAGGGGGGAAATGACTTAAATCATACATATAGTTCAGCCCAGTATAGACATTTGCCTCCTTGCCCATTTTGTCTCAGATGAAAGAATATTGAACTCAGAGTTAGGATTGTGTGTGTTTTTGGTTAGAAGTTCTACATTTGAAGAATAATAAGATTTGTCAAGATGATAGATACTTAAGCATTATCTGGGCCTTAGCTAATTTGAAAATAGAAAAAACAAAAAGGAAAGAATGAAATGGGAATTAGAAAAAAAAAAGAAGGGATGAAGAATAGTTAGAATTGAATTCTTAGCTGCTTTAGGCAAATAAGAGCAAGAGAATAATTAATTAATTAATAATCAATAATGCTACACTTCAAATGCCCCCTCCTCACCTCCCTCTTTCTTCTCCTCTTCATGTCTTCATACTTCTTTCTCTAAGATCACTAGTGATCTCTTCCTCCTCTTCCTTCTTGAGCTCTCTGCAGCATTTGGCACTGTTAACCACCTTCCCCTCCCTTGTCTTTTGTGATTTTGCTCCGTCCTGATTCTCCACTTACTTTTCTAACAACTCTTGCTCATTCTCCATTGCAGGATCATTTTCCATGCCCCCTCCTTTGGGTTGGGAATTCCATAATTCTACAGAATTTTTCCATAAAGTTGTCTTCACTTTTCTTTCTATTCTCTCTTGGTGACTTTGGGATCCTATGAAGATAACTGCCAAATCTATATTTTCATCCAGCCTGAATCTGGACTTAGGCTGTCCCAGGCATTGCTACCTACTGCCAAAATCCCTGCCCCAATTTCTGACCACCTTGGACTCTTCTTAGTGGAGCTCTCTCTACTCTTGCTGCTTCTGAACACAGAGCCTAGGAAGAAATACATACACACATACATATATATGTATATACATATATACACACATACATATACATACATACATACATATGTACATATATCTATATCAATTTCTTATCCAGTTGGAAGGTTACACTGCACTGGGGCTCGGCTTTGCTGGGCTCCCTTTCTTATTTCCTGTTGACTTCTGACTGAATTTTTGTGCATTTCTGGGGAGGAAGAAGTTTTGTACTTTCCCATTGGATATCTTAATCATAGTTAAGTCTAGTGGAAAATTAAGTGTTTGCTTGAGTAGAGATGTGGAAGCTGCACCATCTGCCTCCCTGAATGGAAGCCCCATCACTCATTTATCAGTCCTTTACTGTCTGGCTTCTCACTTCATCTTGAAACTACTCTCTTCAAAACTATTAGTGATCTCCTCTCTGTGTGATCTAATGTTCTCATGCTCCTAGGCCTGTCTGGGGCAGCCAGCCCTGGTGGATACGCTCTTCTCCTGATATTCTGCGTTCTCTGAGTTCCCTTCCTTGTCTAATCTCTCCTTTCAGTCTCCAGTGTTGGTCTGTCATCCACATCACTCTCTCTACTGTGCGTGTTCCTCAAGGCTCTGTTCTGGCTCTATTTCTCTTCCCTTCATTAGGTGATATCAACTCCTTTGAGATTAGCAATCATTTCTGTGCTGATGACTCCCAGATTATAGATCCATCCTGAGTCTCCCACCTGAGTCTTAGTCCCACATCATTAATTACCTGTTGGACATTTCAAGTTGAATGTAGCAGAGATATCTCAAACTCAACATGTCCAAAATTTAATCAACATTTGCTCTACTCTGCAACTCATTCCTCCTCAAAACTTCCCTATTTCAGCCAAAGCCATACCCATGTTTCCAGTCTCCCACATTCATAACCTTGATGATAAGCTAACTCCTCCCTCTCCCTCTACATAATAAAATCAGTTATCAAATCTTGCCATTTCTGTCTCCACAATATCTCTTGCATTTTACCCCTTTTTCCCACATCCACAGCTACCACCTTAGTTAAAGATGTCATCTCTTCTCACTTAGATTATTTCAGTGGTCTCTTGGTCTGCCTGCTTTATTTTCCCACTCCAGACTGTTTTACCTACTGCTGCTAAAGTGATTTTTCTTAAGCTTTTATCTAAAAATGCCTTTCACTTACTCAGTAAATTCTGGTAGCTTTCAATTGCCTCCGAAATTATATGTGTGTATATATGTATACATGTGTGTGTATGTGTATGTACACATGCACATATCTGTCTATCATCTATCTGTCTGCCTGTCTGTCTGTCTATCTATCTATCTATCTATCTATCTATCTATCTATCTATCTATCTATCTATCTATCTACCTGTCTATCTGACTGACTTTTAAGCCCTTCATTACTTGATCCCAAACAAACTTTCTGGCAAGACTGACCTTCTGTTTGTTCTTCATACACACAGACTCTGTCTCCCATCACTGTGCCATCCCTAATGCTTGGAATACATTCCCTTCTCACCTCTGACCCTACATGAAACCTTTTCTTGATCCCTTCAGCTCCTAGTGCTGAAGTGACCTGATTGCACGTACCACTTTGATGAGATAGTTGCCAACTCTAATCCTTCCTGAGAGATAGAGGATCTTAAGGCCTGACCACCTGCCCTGCCATTTCATTCTAGCCTTTAACATCTACTCTGCCTTTGCAGATACTGTCATCTGGCTTATTGCTTCAAGCTAAGGACTCCTGGGCCTTCCTCCTAGCCCTGATCCCTTCTTCTTTTTCTTCCAATCTGAAACAGAACTTTCTTTCATTTGTTATCTACGCCAGTTAGAGTGTGAGCTCCTTGAGAGTAGCCAACTTTCATTCTTTATTTTTGAATCACCAATATTTATCAGTTTTTTATAAACATAGTGTTTAATAAATGCTTTTTCATTCCTTTATTCATTGTATTCCCAATACCTAGCATAGTGGCTTAATCATAAGCACTTAGCTAACTCATTGATTATTTGCTCCTAGGATATTGTGGTGAGGTTATGTAATTCCAGAGTTCTGGCTTTTGGAAGTGGTTCATTTCTAAGAGATGGAGAGAACAAATGTTTGAACATGGTACACAGCATTGCCCTTCCACGCCTTCCATGCCCTTCCATGCCCTTCCATGCCATGGACCTGGCTATTGTTTTTACCCCTTTCGTTATGAATGAAGAAATTTTCATCTTATGTTATTACATTTTTTTCCTATTGGAATTTGTTTATTTTTTTTTTAATGGAAGCTATGGGATAGTGGTAATCATTTTACAAATGATTTGGTTAGGTTGAATTTATTTCACTAGGTAAGCTATATGTACACAAGAATGTGTACCCATTAATATATTATTCTATAAATGTCTCATTCATGTGCACCATGTTTTCATATAATTCTATGAGAATCATATAATTCTACATTAATATATTTTATATGTGTAATGTGTGTATGTGTGTGTATTTATACACACGTACAGAACATAATGTATGGTTGTATTCCAACTTTTCAAGTCTCTTCTGGTTCATACACATATGTATGGATGTGCACTTACATACATGTGTGTATATACATACATGCATGCATGTTTATAAATAATGTCTCCAAATATTTAATACAGTGGTCTGTATGCTGCCCCGCTAATGCAACAAAGGTTGTTGGCCGAACAACAGAGCGCATAAAAAACAAGCAAATGATAGAAATAATAAACTGAAAGAGATCTTGGTAATAAGTGACTCCAGCTCCTTTGTTTTATAGCTAATGAGGAAACTAAGTCCTGAGGAGACTGAGTAAACGGCTCCTGGCCGTACAGCTGCTTAGCAGCACAGCCAGGACTCACGCCCAGATCTCTTGACCCAGTCCGGCCCTTTTTCACCACCTGATGCCGCATCACACTTCTAGCCATTTGACACATTTGAGACTTCATAAAATGGGGGGGACATTTTAATTTCACTTCATAGACAAAAAGGCTGTGAATTTATTTTATGTCTTATATTTAGTAGAACTAAAGGTAATTCTGCCTGTGACCGTGGAAAGGAGATAAGCTAAAGAACATTCTGGATAAGACTAAGGAAGGGGTGATAACTTGCCTTCTCAAAGTAAATCTTGTTTCTAATCGTATTTTTTAAAATTACAATAATGCAAAGGAAATAAATGATTTAATATTTAATAGTAACATGTCACAGTATCTGTTAACGGTAAACTATAAAAATAGCTCTAAAATTTAATTTAGACTTTATTAAATATATTGAATTTACAGGTTACGTTAGGTGATAAATCGGTGCAGCTTTTGGCTCTCATAGAGATGGTTATTGGACTACATTTAATAAATTAAATTTTGAAAAACAGCACTTTTGATTAAATCTACTGACAACTTAAAATGAAATGTTGGTATATTAATGTTGATTAAGAATGCATATGTTTTTGTCTATTACATTATACTGTATTCACAAGGTAATATTTTCAAGGTTATAAGAGTAATTTTCATAGTGTAAATAAAGAATATCTATATTCAACTTGTATAATAGAAGCCATAATTTTACATCTATAACAATAAAAATGTTCATTGTGGAGTTGGGTTTATGTTATATAAATTTTTATTTCAGTATACTTTACTAGATTTTGGCTGGAGAAGTGCATTTAAAGAGGTATCTCTTTCGGTGATACGGTGTTTAACAATAGCTATGGAAGATCATACCACTAAAATTCTCCATCGTGAACAGGATGAAAAATCTTCAGCTGTAAACTATATTATGAGTCTTGTAGATATTCAGTCACTTTGGGAGCCATGCAGAGCAACTCCTGAGGAAGACCAACCAAAGAAAATTGCAAAGGCAAGTATCAAGTGATTTAAAATTAGCTGGGAGACAGTGGGAACAAGATACGCTCTCCCAACTTTTTAGAGTTTAATAAATCCTTATTAGAAATATTTCAATATATTTTCATGGGAAATTTATAACAATAAGTGGTATTGCCAGATTATCTATGTCTTTAAAATGTTTCTAATTTTCCTTTTCATTTTTACATTTGGCTTTTTCTATATTTGAAACATTTGCTATTCCTCCAAGTTCATTTTGCCTAAATATGTTATAGCCTGTTTCACAATTTGGCTAAGGTCACAACTTAACTATTAAAAGTTTTTCACATATTTTTATTGGAAAAAAAAGACTTTATTGATCCTTTTTTTTTGGAAACCACTTATCCTCTGGTCATGCATTGCCTTTGATTGTCAATTACCATGCATTACCTAAGGGAAGAGAACATAAAATTTAGTACGATGATTATAATCTCACAAAGTTTTGTAGAATATGCAGAGGGGAATTTAGGAGTAAGACCTTATGCTGTTTCATAAAAACTATTTTCTACCTGTAAATGTCTGACAGTGGAAGGACTTTTCAGTCCTGTCCCTGCCTTGCTTTTCCTTTATTCATAATAGGGAAGTGGGAACACAGGTTTCTACAATATGTTAGAAACATGGCTGGCTCCACATAAAGTAAGCAAAGTCAGAATAGGCGTTCCCTTGCAGGAACAGTCTGACTTGGTTGATCATTAAGTCTTTCTCACTTATATGAATGTCATTACATCCTCTGCCTCAATCTTTAATATTTACAAGAGTTTTAAGAAGTATAGATAGAGAATATTATGTTAAAAAAGAAGTAATTGCACAAACTATCAGTATTCACAAACTGTCATATTTACAGAGAAAGAAATCTCAGACAGAACCATTGGTTTTCCTTGCAATTATACTCTCTTTAAAAAGTTTAAAAAGTGAACCATTGAAAATCATCTGCTCTATTTCAGGGAAGCATTCCTCACCTGGACCTGTACCATAAGTCTTGATCAAGCAACCTTAAACCACAGCCAGTTGTAGAGGATTGGCTCTTGGACAGTTTCCCTCTTCAATACCCCTCTAACCTTGAGAAAGCATGAATAAAGTTAGGGAACACCACCCCTATGACCTCTTATCTGTAATCTATAAACAGATCTTAAATACATGCAGTTGATGTTTTAGAATTATTTGTGATAACCTGTCATATATAGTTCATGTGTCAAAAACTTTAATCTGTTAGATATAGATAAATGTTCAAGAAATTTGGTGGAAATAGGACACAATATCATTAGAATAATTTAGGAGATAATGCAAATAAAATACCCAGTATGTTTATTTTCTCCACAGGATGTCTCCAAAGCCTTAGTGCAGTTTTAAGATTTAACAAATTCGTAAGTACAAATGCTACAAACTTACGAAAAATTAAAAGATTATTTTAAGTTTTATTTCTTACTAAAATTCAGTATAACCACTGTACATCATTCTGTTTCATTTTTGAACTTAAAGAAACAACTTTCTTCAGCTGCTGCTCAGTGACTCAGGTGCACTTGTTAAAATCATAAAAGGATGAGGTTTTGATGCATACATAATTTTGATGTAATCCAAAAGAAAATGCCCAGTTGAGGTAAATCAGGTGGCCAAGCAAGAGGACCTCCTCTGCTGATCCATTTGTCTAAGAAAATGTCATCCAGAAACTGTTGTACACATAGTGCAGAATGACAAGATACCTTATTTTATTAAAATAAAAAAAATTTTAAATTTATTATTCACAATTCACAAAAATAATTCAGTAATTTTCCAATGATGTGGGCTTTTTTGTAAGTTTGCAGCATTTATACTTCTGAAGTGATTAATGCTTAAAATTGCATTAAGACCGTATGCTTTACTGCCTCCTGGCTATGTGACAATTGGGGGTGCCTGCAGATAGTAACTCCTCGACATTTAAAGGGTAGATTCATGTATTTCTTTGGCTAAAAATAAAATAAAACCCTTTTTCTTTTCCATTCCCACATCCCTTCCTATTCTCAGTGGTATGAAGACTCCCCAAGGTATGGATGGTCTTAAAGTAGGAATCAAGGATGTAGGCGGTACCTGGCTCTGAGTGTCTTACTGGAATGTTGGTCACCTTTTACAAAAGGACACTGCTGAATACTAGATTGATATCACCTAGTGGACACAGGAAGGTGGACACAGGAAAGAGATTAGCAGAAAATTTGACTTGGAACTAAGAAATAGAAGAGTCCAAAGGCTTATCTGCTATTCAGAAACTGCATGTATGTATATTATAAATGTCTTCCAGAAGAGAGCTGGAAGGTGCTAGATGCAGGGAATATCAAGCAACATAGAAAAAAATGAAGTGATTCCATTTTACTAGATGAGGCAGGTAATAATTGATATGGTAACCATTTCCTCTCTATGTATGTAGTCAGATTTATTGGTTACAGTAGAGATCAGAAGCGATACCAAAGTAGAAGACATGATAACGATGAGAAAATGCTGCCTGAAACTAACTCTACTACCTCCAGATGAACTATTTAAATGAGTTGTTGATGCTAAACAATGAGAAATGGATAAACTTGATGGCATGGAGTCTGACAATTACATTTCTTAGGAAAGTTTAACTGATAATTAACACGGAGAGGAGGCTCAAAGAACCTAGAAATTGCTTCTTCCAAATAAATACTATATTTCTTTGTAAGTTCTTCCCAATGGTTATTTAGTAAGCATAATGTTTTAATATTTTATAGTTGTCTAACCCCTTCTCCTAACTGGTTCACTGTGGGTAGAGGAGAAGGTAAAGGAGCTATGGAGCCCTGTTTCAGGTGGGCCCCACTCTTAAAGCTTCCAGAGTTGGACCTGCCCCCAAATCTTACAATAGGAATAGAGCCAGAGATGGGAAAGGAGACTGACCCAGGACCTGAAGGGACCAAGGGACAAATCAGTCAGCATGCAAGCTGTGGGGAAAAGAAAATGCAAGGATGAGAGAAGAATGAGAGGTATGGGAGGAGGGCCTCAACTTGGGTCTACAGCACTTCTCCACTAGCTAATGAGTAGTAATCAAACAGAAAGCATCCAAATGTGCCATTTCTGTCAACTTTACTTGACTAGTTAGACATTTGCTAACTCATAGCGGTTAGATAAATAGTAATATCTCTATTAGAGTAGTTAGGTGGCTCAGTGGATAGAGCCCTGGACCTGGAGTCAGGAAGACCTGAGTTCAAATCAGCCTCAGTCATTTACTAGCTGTGTGACCCTGGGCAAGTCACTTAACCCTCTTTGCTTCAGTTTTCCTCATCTGTAATATGACCTGGGGAAGGAAATGGTAAACCGCTCTTGATTCTTTGGCTGAGAAAACCCCAATGGGGTTTATGAAGAGTCCTGGCTGAACGACCATAAACACTATCTCTATCCTTGATCCAGTATAATGATAAGGACCTAGGGTCGTCAATGCCACACGCATCCTAATAATTACATGCTCCACCCACCGGCAAGGAGCACTTGGGAGCTCTGTAGCTCTCCGAGACCTGGATGCCTCTATGCTCTTGTCCTAGTCCTTTGGATCTTCTTAGTCTATGGAGATTTATCCAAGTAGTCTCTTGGTTTGGTCCCTCTGTGCTATATTCCTCAGAAGTCACACTAGCATAGCCTAATAATTATGAGTCAGTCAGGCAAATATGGCTTGATGATATATAGTTCTTTACAACAGGACATAAAATCATACGTATTAAAAAACATGATTAATAAAATCATATATATTCAGAAAGGCACCATCTGTACTTTGTGTCTGTCTTAATGTAGTTTGAGTGAGGTTTGACATTCTAAGGTACAGTGTAAGGAAGGGAAGATCACCAAACACGGAAAAGGAGGAGATAGAGGAAGGCAAGCAGAGAGAAAGAAAACCAGGCTAAGCCTTCTTGAGAGAAATGCAGTCAGGGAGGATGGAAACCGATCAGTTCCCTCTGGGATCCCTGGTGGAGAGGGGAAAAGAATGTCCAAAACCAGAAGATACGAGGTGGCTTTTTATAGCTTTAATATCTGGGTCAGGCAGACCCAGACCCCAAGACATTGGGGAGACAGAGCAGGGAGCCTAGACCTGGTGTGCAGATCAATAGTTCATATTCAGTCTTCCTGCCGGCAGGACATGGTGCTTTCAGCCATTATTACAGGCTTTACTTTGTCCGACTGAGGAGTGACTAAGGGGCTTAAGAGACTCCCCTCAGCTTCTTCATTTAGTGGGGCAGGGAGGCTGCTAGACTTCTTATAGCATTGCAGGCTTCTTCCAGGCCAAGACATCCTGAACCATAAGGTTGACATTTCCTAAAACCAGGAAGACTTCTGGGTCCACAGTTAGTTTTTGGTTTTACATTTTATTTTCACTTATCATTATTCTGAAAACTTAACAAATGCCAAATAAAATGGGCACTTCTATATACAAAGTAGAACAGAAAAAGATGATTATAATAAATCTGTGAATCATTATTATGTAGTTTGTTTTTCCTTTTAAATTTAAATGTAGATATGTTGTTGTTGAGTCATTTTCAGTTGTGTCCAACTCTTTGTGGACCCCCTTTTAGGGTTTTCCTGGCAGAGATACTGGAGTGGTTTGCTATTTCCTTCTCCAGCTCATTTTACAGATGAGGAAACTGAGGCAAGCAGGGTTGAGTAATTTGTCCAGGGTCATAAAGCTAGTAAGCACCTCAGGTTGAATTTGAACTCCGGTCTTCTTATTCTAGGCCTCACACTCTACTATGCCACCTAGCTTCCCCTAGTATAGATGTAATAAATCTAAATATAATAACATATATTTCATAATTCTCAAAGCTGTCCTGCTTCTCTGTTTCTTTCTGGCCCTGTTCAATCAGGAGTCACAGTTCCAGTGTTCACCACCAACTGCCTCTAGCTAGCAAGCTTTCTGAGTTAGTTCTGTGCCACTTACGCATACCTACAGGAGGCAGTGTTTAATCAGTTGAAGGAGTTCAGGCCCTAGGGGACCACTTCCTCCTCTGGCTTGCTTTTCCAGTGCTCAACATTGTCATTGGCTGCAAATCTGCCTATGAACTGATTCTTAGCTTATCCGGCTCATCCAGTAATTCCTGTCATTCCTTATAGTTTATATATCACTAAAGGGTCCTAGATTGGCCTCCAGGTCAGACCCTGGCCTTGTGAAAGAGACTCTTCCCATACCAATCATGCATCTCTGCCCTAGAAGCTTTTCTTCACCAGAGTTTCAAAGCTAGTTGAGTTGAATGTCACTTCCTGCCTGGGACATTCTCCTCTCCCACTCTTCAGCCCTTTTCTTATTATAAGTATTGTGGGTACACCCATTTTTCTTGGAACTTTATGGGTCGAGTCAGGGCTCCTTTTTGTTTTGTTTGATTTTCTTTCTGGGGAAAGCAGAGTAAGGAAGGTGTTACTTATAGAGAAGTGTTTTTTGGCATTTCATCCTCTGAAATAAAAGTTTTGTCTCTTCTCACTGGAAAGTCAACATATTTTGTTTTTGATGCCAAATTCGTTATTGAGGAATTTGGCCATAATGTTCATAAGTTACCTGGTGTTGACAGAACACAAATAACTCAATGCCACATTTATTTCTCTCCTAGTTTTGTTCTGACATCATGGAAGATCTTGACATGATGCTTCCTCTAGCTCTTGCATGCAGGGACGGTTCATTTCAGGAAATTAGAGCAAACTTTGTGGAGGCCTGTTGCAAAGTAGCAACAGCTGTCCTGGCAAGGTTGGAAGAGAGAAGCAAGGAAGTTCCTTCCAAAATACCCTTGCAAAATTTGTATACTCTTCTTGCTACAGCAATATTTGTTTTGCAGCATTTTATGCACTATGATGATTTGATGAAAGAAACAAGTAAAAAGTAAGTATTATGTAAAGTTCATAGTGTAAACATTTTATTTCATCTTTTGATATCAGTTAAAGTTCCATGATGACATCTGAGACGTAGTTAATGATCATAATGCAATTTTCATCTATTTTTTAAATATCTAAAGAAAAGCTATGAAATGTGTGAAACAATATACATCAATTTTGGAAGTGTTCCTTTAAGGCCTAACACAGTCTTTAAATACAGACAGGACAATGGTTTTCTGGTTTGTTTTTTAATGAGTCTGTTAAAGAATGAAGTACATAGAATTTGAATAAGCAGTTTTGCATGAGAGTATGAATTATACCTGTAAATTCTTTTGCCAGTGATTCAAGTTTATGTAGAAAGTTAATTTGATTTAGTTTAGTGATTAATGTAGACATACCCTAGAACAACAATTTAATATAACAATTTAATATAATGGTATTGGCTATGATATTTGAAGAATGTGATGTTAATTTTTTTCTGTTAGGAGGAGAATGAAAATATTATTTTTATGTACATAGTTTTCTACTTCTAAGTAGTTTTCTAAAAGTTAATTTATAAGTTTGAGAAGTCAGTTTTGGTGGCATGGGGTTTGGGGAAGGGAGGAAGAACATCCAGGGAAGAATTTTTCATCTACTGGCCTTCTATTTCCCTCTTACCACCATTAACAGTTAACATCACAACTTCTGCCAGACTGACCTTGGGTTGAATGAGAGAGGTAAGGATGAGAATAGGGACACAGGGCATTCTCAGGAAGAAACTGGGAAGAAAATCCCAAGTAGCAGCAGTGAGAAACAAAGGGGTGATACTGTGGCCACTTTTACTCCTGGCTGATAATTTTAACATTTGAGGCACCCATAAATCAGTGGCTGCTTATACTTCTTATATAGAAAAAACTAGTCACCAGAACTATAACTAGCAATTTTGGTGCCTAGAGGGAACAACACAAAACATGCCCTAGGATAAAGAGCATGAAGGGTCCCTTCAAATCATCTTTTTAAGACAAATTCAACTTGGGAGATGGGGGAGTATCAAACCTCAGAACACAACCCCTGTTGGAGGAAAGATGTTGAGACACTCCCCTATGGGGAAGAAATGAAGACATGCTGGCAAGGTCTCTGACAAAGAAGCTTCCACTAAGGTAGCAATCAACATGGCACTGGGCCTCCTGAGACACTGTTGCTAGTAGGAGGAAGCCCCTTAACTTAATTAAGTACATAATTAAGTACATACTGAGTACATACTCAGTTTAGTTATTTCTACTTGCTAGAGTAGTACAAATGCTACCAACTCCCTTAAATTTCAGTAATTTCAGTAATTTTTTCAGTAAGTTTCACTTACCGGTCCTGCTTCTAGTTCTACCATTCATACAAGTACATACTAGAAGCGATGCTTCTTCTTACTATAAAGAAAAATTACATGGAAAGAAATAGTTGAAAGGGAAATAAAATAATTATTAAAATATGTTTAGTTAATTTTATTTCCTTAAGTTATCAGATGTAACGATTCATAGTTTAATTTATTTTTAAAGTGTCAGAAATCACTTTTTTCATTGAATTTTCAAAGCAGTTTGTAAGATAATGTCTGCATAATTAAAATCTGAAAGTTTAAAAAGCATGTGGTGGAATGACAGGATGTTTTTATAAAAGTTACTTATGAAAAATGCATTTGTTTCTGTAGTGACTATAATGAGGTAGAGTGTCTATATATAAGGAGGATTTGGTTATACTATTAGTTTCTCAGGATCTATGGCCATGGGAATGTCTACTTTCCAGGTGTTAGATAATAGCTCCCAGAATAGCCCCAAGGATTCTAGACAGTAGTTCTTAGAATCATGGTGATAGACAGTCCTACTGAGGCTGCTCTGTGAGATAAAAGACGACATAATGTAATATTTACTACGTTTGTGCAGAATAACAATATTGCATTAAGCTGTCAAGATGCCTTCTTTGTCTGTTGCCCTATAAAAGGAAGTCCAAGTTGGTCAGTGGATGGGAGGGAGAATCACAGGGAAACCATGGGTAAATGCATAGAGGAATGCATGTACCTGCCTCAACTGGCCCCCATTGAGGGGAATGGACAAGTGTACCTGTCTCAATTGACCCTATCGGGGATATAGGGGTAGTTGCCTACCCCCACTTCTCGCCAGCCCCTGTGAGAGGAGTGGTTAGGGAATGCTGTATGAGCTAGTACTCTCAGCAACCATTTGAGAAGATTAGATTAGAATAAAGCTGGTTATTAACTCCTCTGAAGCTGTCTGCCTGTCTGACCAGATCAAGAGTGAGCCTATTAGAGGCTGGAGACTGAAACCTCCAGTGCCTCCTATGTGTTATCCATGAAACAGTGTCCTATGAAGGATCATTAGGATAGTGATAGGTCTTATGTTCATTTCATTAAAGGATCAGTTAAAGGAATTGGTCATTTTTAACCTGGAGAAGAAAATACTCAGGGATAGAATGGCTATTTTCAACTATTTGAAGGGTGGTAAGGGAGAAGAAGGATAAGATCTTTTCTATTAGGCTCCCAGGGAATGAAACAAGAGTAATGGGTGCTAACTGCAAAGAGGGAAATTTAGTTTTGAAGTAAGGAAGAATTTTCTATTATTTAGAGCTATTCAAAAGTGGGATGAGTTATCTTAGTGGGGAGTGAGTTCCACATCATTGGAGGTTATCAAGGAAAGGCTGAATAAGCATTGGTCAGGAAGGTTATAGTGAAAAAGTTGAATGCAATGGTGGCCAAAGTCTCTTTCAACTATGAAATTCTGTATCAGTTGCCTAGATAATATACTGGTATTTGAAACAGACTTACAGTAAATAATTTTATTTATGAATGACCTATTGACAATGAAATTTGTCTAAAGCTAAAGAGCATATTTGTAGAATATCAGATGTACAATTTTCAAAGAACTGGCAAAACAAAGACCAGCTTTTTATTTTTTTAAGTGAACATAGGTTTTAGTACTCTAGTGCTGGGAGGAAATGAATGATGGATATCTAATAATCAAAACCATTTGTAGTTCTGGAGATTGATACCTCCTACTGCACAGGCCTTAAATCTCTGTGTCTTTGATCATTCCCTCTGAACAGACCCCTCTTCCTAGTGCCTGTCCAACGATATCAGGAACTCATCAGCACACTCCAGCTTCAGGTTACAGACTACTGCTTCACAGTTTGTGCTACAAGCATTTTACAGGATGCAGAGAGCCACCACTGGGATGACTACAAAGCTTTTTATGAGGTGTGAAGTTAAGTTTATATTCCTCCTTCTTACACAAATATGTTTGACTGCCTACCTGCTTTCTGACTAATTAAAAACATGATATTGGTATTACATGAACACAAGGACTGCTAGAATAATATTTTTTAAATATTGGATTTATACTTAGAAAAACATAGTTCCTAAAATTATGGAATAATTAGACATAAGTACTCTCCTTCTGCTTAAAATAAAAATATCTTAATTTGAGCTAAAATACTGCAATACTATATACCAAGAAGGAAAATAATTGAACACAGAGAAAAAGATGATGATGCCAAGACAAATGCAACATTCACATTTTCTGAGGTACTGATGATAGGAAATGCTTCGGGTTTTTTTGGTTATTTTCCCCTGTCTGCTCAGTGTCTGTCTAAGATATATGAACGATGTATAGATTGTCCATCTAAGTATATATCAGAGGCTGGATAATAGGCATTTTTTATCCACTTGGTTTTTCTTGTACAATTATTCATTGGTAATATATTACAGTGCACTCCCACCCACCATGCACTTCCTGTTGCCCTTCAGGTGACCCTCAGCTTTTCTTTTTGGAGACTGTGGTATTCCATGAGATGTAGCTGTAGAGTATCAGTGTCATTTTTTAAATAGAACATCGTTTTTAAGAAGAAGTTTGGGATCACATCAGAAGCAGCGAGTGGTTTCCTCAGAGCTACCTCCCTCCTGTTTAATTCTGGGTGCAGTTCATTGTCCATGCATGTACATTGTCTACACATTGTTCAACTTAGTGCTGACCATAGTTGAGAGGCCATGTGATATTGGGAAGTCAGGAAAGTCTTAAACAATTCTCATTGCACGATCCTGGACAAGCCACGTAACCTTTCATGGCTTCAGTTTCCTCATACCTAAAATGCAGATTAATAAAACACCTGCACCTCAAAGCTGTCATGAAAGACCAAAGGAGATCATGCATCTCACGTGTTTTTCAATATAAATATCAGCTACTTTTGTTGCTGTTATTAATAATACTAATTGTTTTCATTATTCTTTTTTCTCATCTTTGGCTAGAAACAGTCCTGAGACAAAACACTGCCCTGATATTGTGATTATCTGGTATTACAGCCTGCTGCAATGCATTGAGTTTCTATGATTACCATACATACTCTACACTGATCACCAAAGCGAAACTCCTTCATCTATAAATTCTGATGGTGACCTGGGCCAAAACTGCCACCATAAATGCTCCCATTTCCATAAACAAATCTGTATGACTCAGCCACTTTTGAGACCCTCTGGCTGACATTTTATAGTCTGACTTCTTGCTGATGTCTCCCATGGAGAACCTGTTGATTCAGGTCTTGGATGTTAGCTGCTCCATAATTAATTCAGAGGTAAACCATACCAGGTTACATTCAGCAAATCCCCACGTACCAGTTTTCAGCCTTTACTATTGGTCTGTGAAGTGATGTCTTCCTGTGCCAAAAATATTTCAGTAGGTATTTGGGTTTTCTTTGTGTTGGTCTTCATGTAACCATGTAGCCAACCAGAACTTTTCCATGTTATCCTTCTTCAGGGGCTCTCTGTCCCCCAAATTATTTGTTTCTCAAGCCTTAGATTAAGGTTAAAAGGTTTATTTTTTTTCTTTGCTCTGACTCCTTGTATTGCCTTTACCTTTTGGCATTTGCTCTCAGTTGCTGATTAAGGTTACTTTAGGGATCGTAGATTTTCTTCTCTACTTTTTAGTGAGGCATCAGGAGGTTCTCCTGAGCAAGGTCTCCTTAGCATGCTGAGAGGGGAGGAAAGCTTCCTGTTTCTTTCTTCCTGTTTCTGTGTAGGCATGATTTTATTTCAACTTTCTCTTCTCAGAGGGGTGGAGCTTTCTTTTGAAACAATGGTGGGAACCAAAGAGGTAGCCCCTGGTGGCTTGAAAGTGAAAGTCAAATCACCCACACTTTGCTTGTAGCTTTGGGCTTTTTATCCATTTGTGTCCCAGAAATAATCTGACCTCAAGTATTATTCTCTATCTCCTTCTACTGCTCTGTACTCTCAATTAAAATATACAGTTTATTTCAGCCAGTTTATGTTGAGGAATCTGAACTGGGTTTGTTTTCTGGATTTGGCCTCCCTCTGTTCCCAGTCTAACTGCTAATAATCCTCCGAACTAAACTAATCTTAGCTAACTAAAATTAACTAATTCTACTGAGAAATCACTTAAAGAAATAACATTTACAGATATGGCAATATTAAAAGCAGCCACAGTCATGCACTGATAAAAGAGGAAAGGGAGAAAGATGTCTTCTTAATTTATAGCCTTGGGACTGAGGAACAATGCAGGTTTTGCCCCAGGCACAGTTTGAGTTTCTATCATCCTCATCACCCTGGTTTAGGACTCCCTGATCGCTTTCTGACTTCCTATCCACCTGCTATGTATGATCCCTCCTTTTGCCTTGCTTGCTTTTGTGCCTCTTGCTGACTTGGCCTGTGTTCCATCTTTCCTGCCCCAAATTTCCCTAGCTCAAAGTCAAGGTCAGTGACTCTTGGTGTAGTTTGCCATAATGTTGAATCCAAAATCTGCTAGAAGCTTAGGGAATTCTGCGAAGATGTTTATCCCACCTATAGACATCCCTAACTGTCTGTTCTGTGTTTGAGCATTTTAACTAAACTCATAAAAGGGAGCTATGTTCCATTTTCTGAATTACATACTGCATTTCTTTGGTTTTGTCAGCTTTAGTCAGATTCTGTTCTTCTTACTGAAAGTTTACCTGGAAAAAGCATGGTAACACAATTTTCTTTCCAAAACGATTGGTTTGTTTTCCTTGTGATTTTTCTCTCTTCAACTATACCTTCCCTTTTAGAGAACTCTCTGCCAGTTCCCACCCATTTCCCTGTATTTTTTTTACACCAAAACGTGTATGAGCTTGAACTATTTGTTGCCTAGTTCTGATAACTGTGGTGTTTCTGAGATGTTTTATCTCTTCACTCCCATCTCCACCATTATATGTTCTTCTGGCAGACCATAAAAAGAATAAATTTTTCCTCCTAATGCATTCCTTCTGTTCCCTCCTTTTCTTCCCTCTCATAAAACCAAGAAATCAGAACAGATCACACTCAAGTTCTGTGTTTCTCCTTCTTTACTTTCCATTGACTCTTGAAGAAAGTAGTGTTCTAAATACATTGTGTCTTCTCCCAATGTTAGAAAAAAATGCTCATTATTTCACCCCTGTCAGCATCTCCTATGTTTGAATTTCAAAGATTCCACCCATTTCTGGCCTTTATATGTGGCATGCTTGAATGTCCTCTGTTCTTTTGTTAGGATGATATTTAGTTTTTCAGGATAAACTAATTCTTGGGTATAAGGCTTTTTCTTTTGTCTTTTGGCATGTCATATTCCACAATTTCCTTCCTTTTACAGTAATTTAACATAGCCTCTGTGATCCTTATTGTGGTCCCTTGGTACTTGAACTTTTCCTTTCTGACTGCTTGTGCCATTTTTTCTTTAGCTTGAAATGCCTGTATTTTGGCTATGATATTTGTGGGTCTTTTCAATTTGAGATCTCTTTTGGGAATGAACAGTGGATCATTTATATTTTTACTTTGTTCTTTGGTTTTAATAGTTTGGGACAATTTTATTTTATGATTTTTTAATACAGGGATCCACATTTTTTCTTCAGGCAATGTTTCAGGAAGTCCAATATTTCTTAAATTGTCTTTCTTTGGTTTGTTCTGTCAATTGTTTTTGTTAGTAGATATCTCACATGTTCTTTTAATTTTATTAGCCGTTTGACTTTGTTCTAATATTTCTTGTTGTCTCATGTTATTTCTATTTTTTTGAAGGTAGCCGCTTCTTGAGTGGAATCCTCTACTTTTTTAATAAAGTATTTATTCTTTGATTTTTTTCCTGCAGTGCTTTTAATTTCATTTTTCATCTCATTTTTTGAATTGACTTTTAGAGTCCTTGTGGCTTAAAGAAATACTTTAAGTTTAAAATTACATTCTGAATTCCACAGACCATTTGCTAGTTTTTCAAAGCAATGTTTATTGTTCAGTTAAGAATCAATGCTCTTTATATCTTCACAATATGTTAACCTCTTGAACTTTCCTTTAACCTGAATTATTTTATTGTTGTTATTGTTGTTTTATTAGAATTTTTCTTCCGTTTACTTATGTCTCCATCCTCAGATCCTAGATTCAGATTTTGTGCCAGATCCAGGCTCAGTCCAGGCTCTATCCCGTCATATATTTTTGAATAGGCTGTTTAGGCCTTGGTTTTCCCCAGTACAATAAAAATACTACTGCTATTTCCTTACTGCAATCCTGAATGTGTCAATTAGATTCTGGTCCTGTATCTAGATCTCTTTTGCCACCTTGTCTGGGCCTCTATCACAATCTTTGATTTCAGTATCTGTCTCCTTGCATCTCTATGCAGGTGCTGCCCCACTGCTGTCTCCTCATGAGATCGTCTACCAGAGGCTGGCTTTGTTCTTTACTGGTGCTCCATCAGGCTCAAAATGGGTTTTGGAAATCATCCTGAAGGTCCCTGAAGCAAAAGCCAACCTGGCACCTCCACCCTGTCTCTTCCTCTTTGAGTAGCCACCTACCAGAACACATTCTTTGGTATGGCCCTGACCAGCCGTAAGACCAGATATCAGAGGTTATGCTAGCTTCCAGCTTCTGGGACAGCCCAGAGGAGTAAGTTTCCTGAGGACACCTCTGCTCCTCTTTTTTTTTTTTTTTTTTAAAAAATAGTTACCTACCAGCAGCTGGTTTTGTCCCCTGCTCTGGTCCTGGAGAAATATTAGGGATTATACTGGCTTTCCAGCTGCAGTGGCTTCAGGGCTGCCTGATGTTTCCCTGACCAGAAAGCTCTTGACTTCTGGCTATCATCTTATGTAGTCCTAGCCTGGATGAATGAACTAAGCGGTATTTCTCTGATTTTATTGAATCTTTGCTTCATTGATCTTTTCCCTTATTTGTTAAAGTGCTTCTCAAGGGGAAACAAGCTTGTTTAGGACCTTTTATGTCGCCTTCTTTGCTGGAAGTCTTTCTCCTCAAGATGCTTCTGTCAGTGGTAGTATTTAACACCCATCTTTACGTATGTTATCTTTCCCTCTCTGGTCCTTATCATGGCAACAGCTACAGCATGTACTGTTGTGTGAAGAACGTATAATGTTCTAATACTTTGTCAACTATCATGGGAAAATAAATATAGCCTATATTAGCTTTTGAAAATGACTTTTTAAATTGCTCTGTTTTGCATAGTTGATTTATTAGTTTGATTCATATCATCATTAACGATAGCAGAAGGGATCGCTGCTATTGTTGTTATTCTCATATGTCCGTCTAGGACGCCCTTGACACTTGTGTAGATTGCTCTCATAAACATTCCGTAAAGGCTCTGAAGTAAAAGCATGTGTCAGGTTTATCTTTCTAAATTTCAAATCAGACTTCCAACCTCATTGATGTAGCCATTGATGTAATAACCCTCTCCCAATGAATATCAGCATTTGCTCAGAAACTAAGTCTTAGAGTATTGCCTAAACTGCTGAAAAGTCAAATAACTCTCCCAGGGCCACACAGCCAGTATATTATCAGAAATAAGACTTGAACTCAGGTCTTCTTGACCCTGAGGCCAGCTCACTATCAGCTATTCCACAGTTTTCTCTCATTAATGTTATCATATAAATTTTAGGGGCAATAAATAGGTCCAAGATTTTTTCCAAGACTTGTGCATTCTTATCTCAGGTCTTTTGAGAATCAGTCCCTCACTCCCCTCAAAATTGAGATACCTTGAGCTCATATATAATTGTCTTAACTTTTTTTCTCATCTTTATTTTCTTTAGTGACATTTCTACTTTCTCTTGTAACACTTAGGGGATTTGTCATGTTAAAAAAGTCTCTACTGTCATTGATGGATACAAGAGTAATAAAAATTACTACAGATGACCTTCTATTTCACCTTTTAAAATTCTCAGGATGATTTTTCCTAGTAAAGTCTGCCATAAAGTTTTCTTTAAGTTCCCCTCCCTCATTATTCATTGCTACTTTGTGGGAGGCTATTGTTCATAACTTTCTATCATACTTTTCTATGAGATTTTACAGTTGGGTTTTTACTGTGTTCTGCCATTACCTTGCCTACTTTATCCTTCAGCTCAGCAAGGTAAGCAAGTGTTTGCTGACTGAGGTTCTTTTTTTTTTAAAGCTCTTTGTTAAGGTAATTAATTTGCATTACTAAACTTCCTTAGGAAATGGTATTAGTCTGTGTCAATGTCTGTTCTTTCATCTATTTTTTTTCTTTTTCCCTGACAGCTTAGTTTAATAGGTCAGGTATGAGTTGTCAATTAATTCAGCAATAAGCATTTATTAAACACTTCTTTATGTTAGGCTCCGTGCTAGATGACACAGACACAAAGACAAAAATGAAACAATCTGCCCTCAAAGAGTTTACCATCTAGTGGGAGAGATAACATATATATATATATATATATATATACACACATATATATGTATATGCAAATCACATGCAACACAGATACAAGGTACACTTGCAGGGTAAGGCACTAGCAATGGGTGGACAAAGAAGGGCCTTGTGCTGAAGGTGGTGTTTGAGCTTAATCTTGAAAGAAACAAAGAATTACATGAGGTGTATGTGGGGAGAGAATGCCCATCAGATAGAGGAGACAACTAATTAAAGGCGTAGATATGGCAGATGTAATACTATGTATGAAAAAAAGCAAAAAAAACCCAAAACCTTCTAATCTAGATGGATTGTACAGTGCATGGAGTAGAGTATAATTAAGTCTAGAAAAGTAGTATAGGGCCAGATTGTGAAATTATTTAAATGCCATACAGAGAAGTTTGTATTTTGTCTATCATCTCTCTTTTGTTCATCATCTTTCTTCCAGGTAGATTTTCAGCTCCTTGAAGGAAAAGAAGGTTCTTTTCCTTTTTCTGTATGTCTAGTACCTAGTTCAATGCCTGGCACATTATACTTGCTTAGTAAATGCTTATTTAATGAAAATACTTTGAATTTAGGAGAGCAAAATGCTGTTCTCTTCCAACAAGAATGCATTGTCATCATGTATTTTTAACGGTGGTTTAGCACATGCTAAACTCCTTAGACCACCTAAAATGGCATGTCCTACATAGATGACAGCATTTTAAGTGGTCTAGGCATATACAACCTCTTGTTATAATAATTCATGCATATATCAAAATTAAGCAAGATTCCCCAAGACATATAACACAATGACCTTCTTAAATTACCCTCTGATCATTAATATACGTTAAAGCATAAAATGGAAGTAGTATGATCTGTACTCATGCTTGTCATTGCTATGGAGAAGATTCATTACACAGTCTAAGTTGAAGACGAATTCCTTTTAGATAATGAGATCCTTCAGATCTTCCTTTTTGCACATATTATTGGACTTATTCAATCTTTGTAACATTCCATAGACTCCTAAATGAGCTCCATAATCACTCCAATTTGGTAAAGAGTGCTTATTGCCTGATCTATGCTACATAGTTATGTGGACAGTATAGAGGTTATGTGTATGCACATCTCTCTCATATGTCTGTATATACACATGTATATGTATACATGTGTAATATATATCTGTAATTTTTTAGTCTATTACAAGTTTATATTACAAATTGCCAATAGTAAGTTGGGCTTAGATAAGTGGGGGTAGGAGGTGGGTTAGATTGTCTGTATGTTACTGAACTCCTCGAATCATTCCACAATTCTCTCTGAGATGGAAGCCCATCTTTTTAATGCTAATATTCAGCTGATGTTGAAAGTCATGGAACACTGTAGTCTCTAATTCATAAGTCAAATGTAGATGTTTCTAGCAGCCTGTAACACAAGATGAATAAGGAGTGATGGAGATGAGTTGCATAGAAAGGTTGTTGTCAAAAAAATACATGATTTAAAAAAATGCAGGTTGGTCACGTGGCAAGAGTGAGTGATAACAGTTTTTCAGCACATCTGATGTCTTTGTAATGTCAAGAGAAAACAAGGGAAGCTTCAGAATGTGAAGCGGGGTTCATTTTTGGGAGAATTTATAAGTACATGAACAAAAATCATATAGGATGGACCTGTGAGATCAGAGACCCATGTGCTTCTAGGTTGATGTTTTGGAAAGCTTTGGGGTACAATAGAAAGAGCCATCTCTACATTAAGAGGAGCCCAGTTCCCAGCTCTGAATTTTATAACATTTGTGACATTGAGTAAGCTTTGCCACCCTCAGTTTTCTCATGTATAAAATGAGAGTTGAAATAGATGGTTTCTGAGATCCCTTTTAGCTCTCGATATGGCCCTATAACAGTTTCTGAAGAATTAAGCTGAAGGTCACTCAGTTGTTGGGAGTAGATGATAACATATTACCAACTAAGTTATTCAAGGGAAAGATGTATAAAAGATGTTATTGGATTGATATGTGGCCAGAAAAGTTGGACTGACCATAACTGATACAAAATCTATTTTGCTGCTCTGGTAGACATACAATAGTACAAGAATTAGAGAATGACCCTAGCAAATTGGGTCAACTCTATATGGTTTATTTATGGGAGGCCATGAATAGAAATCACACAGAATGGGAAGAATGTGTATAGATTATAATTTTAATCATTGGAGGAAAGACAACAACAATGATGTGACTGGTCAGAAGTATCAAAATATTTATTTTGATAAGTATGGTTTACTAAGTATTTTCTATTTTTCTTATTCCTTTTCCCTTTTTCATGAATTTGATTGATCATGATTTGCCTTCATTCATTTGTTCTATATTTCAGAATCCCAAATTTATCCTGAAATTAAACCCTAATGATTCCCAGTGTAGCAAAACCTATAGTCAATTAAAATTATTCATCATCAGGATTTCAATTGTATTTTCCCCCTTAAATTCCATTGATTATACATGGACTACATTATTTGAATTCCTTGAAGTTGATTTCAACTTTGTGTAAGATTTATATTATCTCCATCAAAGATTTTTTAAAAATTCTCCAGCTATGTAAACCTTGATTACTTTTTTGTATTTATCCCTTTCCTCCAGATTAAATATCCCAATTTCTGTTTTTGTCATAAAAACTAATGTTGAGCCCACCAGGTGATGTCTATTTCAACACCTTAATTCCAGTGGAAATTCACATGATAAAATGAGATAATGTACATAAAACACCCTTTGAAACTTGTAAGTCCTACATAAATATCAATTCTTGTTGTAATTACATTCATTTACTTGTAGGACAATTGTTAGCATAATACTGGCCATTAAAGAGGAGAAGCAGATGAGTTTAGAAAGAGCCTGTTTCTTCTGAACCATTCTCTCTCTTCTGCAATAGCCCTTCCCAGAGAGTTTCCCCAACAATTTCAATCTGCTTTTGCCCCACATGACGTACTTCTAACAGCATTAGTAGAGAGGACAAGTGAGGGAGAGAAAGGCCGAGTACTCATAGCTGGAGATAAGAATGGAGGCGTTGGGGCTTCTCCTGTCTCGGCAGTCTCACAAATTCTCCAATTTGGTTTCAGGTAAACTGAAAGCTTGAAATGCGCTTATTGCATTTTTCTAACTGAGAATATGTCAAAATGAAAATTATTCATCTTTATGATATTTTCAACGACCATCTATGTCCAACACTATTTAATTGGTCAGCTCTAAATGCTTCCTTCAATGTAATGTGATGCAGAGAACAGCTTCCTAGAGTGACATAGACAATAAGTGGATTTTCCGGCCCTATTATTGAAGCTACCAAGTAGTTAAGAAAACAAATTACCATGTAACGTGCAGCTTTTAGATCTTATGATATAGGCTCTAGTTTAGAAGACGGAAATCACAAGATAGTCACTCAGTGATTACATGGTACAGTAGCTTCCATATACTTACATGGTCAGTAGTTACAATTTAATTGCAGAGCTAGTGCATCATTATTTATGCTCTGAAAAATAAAGTGATCCTGCTCTTCTATACACTGAAAATAAAAACCTTCTAAAAATAGTGTTGGGTTTTAAATGTTTTGACATCTGGAGTATCTGACATGATTTTTTTCCCTCACTTACATTACAACCCTTTCCTTCTCCTATTATTCCAACTGATTTGTAAAGCAGAAGTAGTAAAACATTCTAGTAGGGTTGGCTTGAAAGCAAAGGAGATAGCATCCCCATGACTGGAGGCCTGATAGTGCTCTCAGGGAGCCAACTGCCATATAGAGAGAATAGGGATGGGACAATAAAGTAATTTACGATATTTGAAACAATGTGCACCCACGGTTTTGTGATATTAATTGTACCCTAACTATATTACTTCCATAAAACAGTTTTTTTCCACCAAAACTGTCAGGGTGTGAAAACCTAAAGGTTTAGTATCCCACTGATTAAGTACTGGTTGCATTCAGAGTGCATTTTAAAAATCAAGCTTTTACCATGGTTCACATCTGCCGCAAATTTGGGCAACTTATGTTTTCCAATAGTCAAAGAATAACAAATTGTCTGTTCAAAGATAATACTGAGTGGCTTATGTAATAAAGCCCAGCTGCTTGTTTCCTGATATATAATCTGAATAAAAGCTCACATCTGCTCACATTATACTGAGTCTGCAAAAATAACAGATGTTTACCAGTAGAATAGTTTTGAAATTACAACAAATAAAGAAACAGGTCAGAAAAAATGAACGCATCATATTTTGTCTTTAATGAAAACACTGTTGCTTCTGCTGTAACAGTACACATTTTGAAAAGCCTTGTTAGAAAGATTGCCAGTTTAGGATCATTTGAAGTAAAAAGAAAGTATTTTATACAAGTATAACCAATAAGAATGTGGCAGTTCATAAAAAATAAACACTTGATTCCTCTTCTTTTTCCAGTGAAGTTCAGCTATGAGGAGGTCTATAAGGCACATTATGACCACTGGAACATAGTTATGAGTTATGCATATTTACATATCCATATATGTATAAATATGACTTTTATATCATGTGATATAATTCAGTTTATACACACTAAAATAAATATAAAATGGGAGGGGATAGTTTTATAGTATAAATCTTAATAAAGTTGATTTTCCCATTTTTTTTGAGGCCATAAAAGATCACAAGGGCCAAGGTGTTGGAAGCACACCTGATTTGCTCCAGGAATGGTGATAGTCAAATTGCTACTAAATTCTACTTTATGGCAATGTCACACCCTCCCATCCCCAACAACACAGGGCCTCTCCCCACCCTCAAATATGAGACAAGCAAATGCAAAGCTCCTTTTTTAAAATTCAGGTTGTTTTATATTTTTTTATTAAAAACTTCACGTTGAACATATAACTACATTTGCTTAGTAACTATTTGCATTTAAATTAATTGCGCTATGTAAAGTATCATGACATTCTTAGTTATTCCCTCAAAGTCCCTATCATAATTCATCATCTATTCATTCTCATATACTTTTCCTCGTGTGATTATAGTTAGTATTTTCTTCATTCTTCTAGTCCTGCTTTTTTCCCCCTTTCCATTTTTTTCCAGATTTCTTTGTATTTAGTTTATACTTTTAAAAACATGCTCGTTTATCATTGGACATAACAGAAAATGTGAGGCACTGTCATGGGCCTAATTTTATAAGCTTATGCCTTAATCTAGTTATAGACCTAATCTAGTCCTCAGCTGGGAAAGTAGAGATTGAAAGTTCTGGCTTTAGAATGAACTTCTCTTGTAGTGAAAGTGGTGGTAAAGATGCTTCCTGTAGGAATAACAATATGCCTTTGTCTCTGAAATACACGAGATCAATACAAACCATTATTCAATTGAATACAAATTATTTTAGTACTCAAAAGTTAATATAAAGTGACTTATTAAATGTGTCTACTTGTGGGACTATAAACTTTGAGGGTAACAGATGTCTCTTTGAAGAGTCACAACTCAGAATTATAAGTCATGATTGAAAGAGCCATTTTAATCTAAGGAGAGAAAATGTAATGTCTCATTATTTAGATGGTATATTTACATGCATAGGATCCAAATCATATAGAAACATTACTATATTCCATATTATTTATATAATGTAGAAATATACCAAGTAATCTTGTGATCTGGTTTGGCAAAAAGGAAAGTTTAAAGATTTAAAGATATTTGGAGCCCCACTCTCACTTTTCTCTCCTTCCCCTGTACCATCACTACTTGCAGAGTTCCCCTTTCAGTCAGGGGAGGCTTTGTGCAGAGAAGAGATTTGCAGAGGTGAGGGAAAAGAATGAGAATTTGGCTCCTGCATATATAAAATAATGTTAAAATGTTAAGCAATAAAAATAAAACATCTGCCTAGGAGTCTTCTAAATTATATGATTTTGGTGTCTTTTTCTGGTGTTATTAAAATGTCATAGGTGAAATAGCTTAATGTAATCTTCAAAAGTTTCCCAGCCCCCTTGGTTACTTTCATAGCTGTAAGAATGTAGTTGCAAGATTATTTTTGCTCTTGCCCTTTCATCATAATTGGGCAATTTGAAACATTCTAGAACTCTGTCAGTAATGATAATAGTTGTAGCAAAATATACATATTTAAGTAATTTAAATAATTTGAATCATGTTTTTAGAAGATATGGCCTCTATCTTAAGCTAGCATGACTCGTATAGCAACTACAAAGCAGATAAAGTAAATTTTAAACAATAGGTCAGGAGTAGGTTAATTAAGGGTATGGTGGGTTAAATACTTGTGGTTTGGCTTTGTGGTAGAATAGTTGGTTTTGTAATTGAAAAGGAACATGTGTTTCTTTGTCAATAAAGATGTTTTACATCTTGTCAAGAAGCTTTCTTGGTCTTCGAGTGTCTCAAACTCTTCAGCTATTTCCTTTCAGCCTGAACTAATAAGATTCACAGGAACCAAGTTGACATTTTGGAGGATGTGATTCTATTGTTTAATGTGTGGTGGTTTTGCCAGGGGGAAAGATGCTCATTCTCTATCCAGATGTGGCATTATTTCTGCTGTGCTCTCCATCATGATCTGTGGGCTGTTCTACCCCCCAAGTTAGCCCAAGAGATTCTCATAGACGTGTTGGAGAAATCTTTGGATCTGCTGGCCTCCAGATATTCGCAGGCCCATCCCAGTTATAAGAGAACTCCACAGATAAGGTAATTGAAATGTGATTTCTAGGTATTTTGTTTTAAATATATGGTTTTCCTTAATTTTATGTTAGTCATAATTTAATTCTGACTCATCTAAGGCTGTTTCTATTTAAAATGTTTATGACTCTTCAAAGGGTAACAGGTAAATCTCCTCAGTTAGTTCAAGGGAATTGTGAAGCATTCCTAAAAACTTTGTTTCAAGAACTTTATAATATAGTTGTACAACTAAATTAAGGAAATTCCTTTTTAAATAATGGAAACTCAACTCATTCAAAGCTCTTACCTCCTTTCTCTTCATCTACTGTCCCTTTTTATCCTTTCTTATTTCTTTCTTGGATTTCTTTGTTCTTATTTTGTATTAATAAGGACTACTTCAGCACATTGTAATTTCAAGTAAGATTTGGGGCAACAGTAATTATGTATTAAGTCATGGACATTAACTTTGAGATAAATTAGTAATAATTAGTGAGTTTCATAATTTAATTTCATATGTTAACTGGTATCCTAAAGCAACACTATTATATAAAGTGATCATGTTTTTAAAACATTCTGTTTTCATATAATTAATACATATCTTTTACATATCCTCAATTTCAGGTATCTTTTGTGATACCTGTAATCTTCTACAGATCTTAAGGAGCTTTTTTGTTCCATCAGAAAGAATCATTTCTTGATCACCGTCTTCCAAAGTATCCTGCAGTTTTTAGGGTTTCTAGGCCTGTTGTCAGTGTTTCATAAGTACAGTATTTTCTAAAGCTGTAATAAATTACTAAACAAGATTTAAAAATATTGTCTGCTAAAGAACAAAATGCACAACTCCATTTGAAGGCACAAAATATTTTCTTTCACTAAGCTTATTTGCTAATAAATCATTTTTGACTATAAGACTTGTAGTCATTCATAAGGTACTCAATAAAAGTACATTCACATGAAGTATGAAATGTATTTAATTGCTTAACTATACTATTCAAATGATTAGTTTTCACTGGCAGCATAAACATTGTATTCAAAGCCAGAGACTTCCCTTCCCTACAATGGATTTTGTAACTTAATCTAATATTTTGTATTTTAAAAATTACCTCAAACCTCCTTTAGTAGATAGGGCACACTTCTTAAACGTCTGTCTGATACAATCCAATTAAACAAACATGATGTTAGTACCTGTTATATGTAAGGTGTTAATCTAAAATTAATGCTTCTTGGTGGGTAATTGAAATTATATATTACTATTTTAATCATCTGTAATTTATTTAGCGAAACCTACATACAAACTACATTGGAATCTGCTCAAGGACAGTTAGTCTTGATGGTCTTAATACAGTCTGCGTACCTGGCATCTATTTGACTTTTTCTAAATGACATTTAGACACTTAGCAGAAATGTTCCAATTAAGTAGATGCCAAAAGGCAAGATTTCCTAGAATACCTGGAGTGACCCAACAGCTCTTTAGTTTTCCTCCCTTCTATCCTCACGTTTCTCCTTTTCTTCCATCTTTTGCTCCTTTTAACTCTATCTATAGAAAATTAAGAAATAGCAAATTCAAGTTAAAAAAGTTAAACACAAGACTTTTTTACATACAAAAATAACTTTAAATAGAACATGTTGAGGTAATGCTACACTGGTGAATCTTTAGTTAAAATCAAAAACAGGAAGACAAAGAAACGGGGGAAATTAGTGAATACCATAAGCATGTTATTGCATATTTCATTGTTTTGTAATCAGTACAATTAGAATCAGAAAATTCTCAAAGTTCAGGTTTTTCTAGCTGTTCCAAAGGTGTCATCCCTTCCACTTATCTCCTACTTGCCATGTTGGCTCTTTGTTGGGCCCTATGTCTTTTTTTCTCTGTATCTTGACGCTGGGTAAGGTCATCTTTTAACATCTGTTCACATGTTTTCTGGTAAGAAAAGCAAATTTTCACTACCTCTTTTTCTTAACTCAATCTCACCTGGCTTTCCTTTCCTTTTTTTGTTTTTTTTTTTGAAACCATATTTTGCTTTCTTCACTGACAAGGCAAACTAAGCATGCCACACATCTGTGACAGATCTAGACTTCTGAAATGTTTTCCACTTCTAGGCCTTATTTTTGCTAGTGAGAATATTATTTCTGTCCCACATAAGAGAAAAGAAACTTTAGTTGCATCATTTAATCTTTTTTCCCATTTATTATTGATAGACCATGCTCAATCTATCTAGAGGCATTTTTTTTTCTCATTCCACATATAGGTGACATTGCAAATATCAAGGTCAAAATATGGCTTTTTAATATAATTGTATCTTTATTTTTCTATAGATTTGATGTTACTGCAATCTTAATATGCATTCAGGAAATGCTCTGGTCAATTTGTAGATCAGTGCAAGAACTTTTGAATCCTCATGAATGTATAAATGAAAAGATCTTGAAAATTCACACCCACTGTAATCATCTGTTTACAACAATGATAATTTTGACATCACCATTAACAGAATTACATAAGTAAGTATGAATCTTATTATTTTGGGGTTTCATGATTTATGTAAGTAATTGTTCTTCATAGGATTACAGATTTAGAGCTGGACAGAGCTGGGCAGCCATTAAATCCAGCTGTTTCATTTTACAGATGAGGAAATATCTGAGGTGGGATTTGAACCTAGACCATCCAGACTCAGAGTCCAATGTCTTATCCATTACCTCTTAATGTAGTTTTCATTTTTAGCATAAAGGAATGGAAAGAACACGGGAATACAAATTAGAAGACTTAATTTCTAGTTCCAGATCCACTAAATAATTAGCCATATAACCTTAGATAATCACTTAACTTCATGTTTCTCATCTATAACATGAAGATAATACCTGCCGCACAGAGTTATCATCAGCACCAAATATAACCTAATGTGGGAAAAGCATTTTGAAAAATAAAGATCACTACACAAATGTACAATGTCATCATTGCCTCAGTTATGAAAATATGTGATGTATTTTCATTAGAGTTCTATAGGGATGTCTCATGGTATAGCATGAAGGTGATTTCAGGTTTGAAGCTTCAAAAAAATTGTGAACTACTATGGAATTCTGATTACTTTGATTAATTTTAATATGTTCCAGAAGGTAGCTTTTGATGTTATAAATTGAAGTATTGGGCTCCTGATACAGTTGGGTATCTCCTTGCTGTAATGGTATTTGTGGTAGAACATTATTTAACAAAGAAAAACTTCAAAATGGAATTTGAGTTAAACTTCAACCCTTGAGTTAAACGTCCACCCCCATTCCCCATCAACCAAATAGTAACTTCATCTAATTTATAAATTATTAAGAAATTCTCATGGCATTTTCATTACTTTGAATAAATCAGGCCTACCTATTAATATGTCTTTCTTTAAGTCAGTGGGTAAGATGAAGTAAAAATAATTATTTTCAGAGAATCTTCAATTCAAGACTTTTTGTGTTAGAAATTCCAAAAGTAATTAACAATCTTTATTTCAATTTCCCTATAATTTTCACCCACTCTTTGGCTTTTAACAAATTGGCTGCATACAGATTGTTCTCTCTGACAGTCTTAGGTTGAGGACTAATTTTAGAAGTGGAATACTCAGAAAGGGGCAAGAGATAGTGAAATATATTCCCATGAGCTTTAGATTTTATAATTTCGTAATCATGAAAATGTCAGGGTTTGAGACTTATAATATATCTTAGTAAACTAAACAATTACCAAAGATTTTACAAAATGCCCTTCTAACTGTCTAGTGGATCATTTGATCTAAGAGTAAGGCTCTGTGAAAATCAGGAACAAAGTTGGCAGATTTCATGGATTGGTCATGGTAAGCAATATTGAATTTCATGGGTTGTCACAGATTAATAGGAAAATATTAACAATTGATCTGTAAAACAAATAAGTGATTATCAAATATTGTATACTTTAAGAATAAATAATATATTCATTATTGTTAACTTGTGATCTTTTAATATTTGTTTCTGTACAGCAGTATAAAGCTTTGATATCTCTGTCATTTCTGCATTGTGCTACAGACTCATTCAACAAATTTAAATCGCTAATTTCTGCCAAGAATATTGTACATTCTGCGCAATGAGTTGTTAATGATTTTACTTGATACTTGAAATTGAGTACTTTGTAGCATGAAAATCCACAACTAAGGACATAGGGACAAATTTTTCCATTAAGTTAATCTAAGAAAGGCTAAATGAAATGTTTGAGTTGAATTTTAAAAAAAAAGCTAAGATGATCATGAAGTCAAGCCCCAAACAGAATGTAATTCTAGAAATGCTATGAATGTATACACACAGATGTACATGTGTGTATATGTATGTGTATGTATGTGTATACATTCATATATATATATATATATATATATATACACCTATATCTATAAATAATTTTCTGTGTCAAAACAATTACCACATTATTTCAAAGTTTCTAAGCGAGTCTTCACAAATTTCAGATCTAATTCATAGGTGTGCTCCTGCAGTATGAATTCCTACTTTTGAAGTTTTGTACATTTCTTATTGGTGAATGGTCATTCCAAAGCTTCTGGCTCTCTTTCAGTACTAGGGGAAGTGTACTGATGGTCTCATGCCCCAAATGAAACTAAGCCTCATACAAAGCTAGAGAGAACACAGGAGCACATTTTTTTGTATTATCTGTCTTCAAGGTCGGTATTTTAGTTCTTTTTATTACTCATATTTTAGTAAAGGGTATATCAAGTTGTATGCCATCAGAATTAAACATGCAGAGACTGATATGATTGAATTTTAGAAAATGCTTCTGAAAACGTCTCATGATAGCATGCTTGCTATAAATCTTTTTATTTTATTTATTTTGAAATTCACTGATATTTTTTGTTTTGACAAAATAGCTTCTTTCCAAGAAACAGCTAAACAAGCATCTCCATAAAGTACATTTGCTAAAAACAGTGTGCCAATTGCTAATGGAAAGGAAGGACATGTCCATTAAAACGATAAGCATCTAAAGAAGATGACTGACTTTATTCTGTATAGTTGTGATAGTTAAACTCAACACACTCTCATTTTGAGTGTAGAATAGGCCACTAGCTAAGTCTTTCAGAAAAAAAAGTCAGTGATTTTGGAAGCTTTCCATCAGACGACAGAACCCACTTACAAACAGGTGCTCTTAAAAAAAAAAAAACTCTGTCTGTAGTGCCTAGTTTCTGATAGGCCATTGTAAAAGAAATACTACAGTTTGGTGCTCCAGGGATCTCGGAAGATCTACTGAGACAAAATGTGTGTTAAGTATATTTTCCAAATGCTTGTAATTTAAAGCAGTATAGTAAACAAGGCAAAGAAATCAGTAGTCTTAGAACTTGTGCTGTACTTTGGTGTATAAAATCATTTAGTCTAGTTTGGTATTCAGCAAATACAAAATTAAATGTAAAAATAATTTCTCTTGGTCCCTTTTAATTTTTACAGTACCTTCATTTATGATTATATCCATCTCTTCTCTCTTCCCCAATGAGCTTGTAGCAAAGAAGAAAAATAGAAGGAAAGAAGCAAACAACATATATCATTTGAATCTGATAGTTCGTGTAATTCATGGCACTTCTTCAGAGACAAGCTTGATCATTATAATTACACAGAGGCCACTTTCTTTTCTTTTGGCCCTTTCCATTTATTTTGTTGTAGTCACTGTATATATTTATATCCTGGTTCTTCTTACTTCACTCTGTGTCATCTAATATGTCTTTCCACACTTTTCTGAATTCTTCCTATTTGTTGTTTCTTGTGATGAATCAACAATTCTGTTACATTAATATATACTATTTTGGTCATTTACTAAGGGATAGGCTTCTACTTTGTTTTTGCTTCTTTGCTGCTACAAATATTGGTAGTTTGTTGGTACTTTTGGCACCTTTATTTCTGTCCTCAGCCTCCTTAGGAGTAGTCAGATCTCTTGGGCAAAAGGTGCAGACGTTTGTGTTTCTAGCATAATTCTAAATTTTTTTCAAGAATTATTTAACCAATTTATATCTCTACCAACAGTGTATTAGTGTGTATTTCTGCAGCTCGTACAATACTAATCATTCTAATCTTTTGTTATGTTTTCCAACTTTGGAAGTATGAGACGAAACAGAATTATTTTGACTTGCATCTCTCCTAGCAATAGTGATTTGGAACATATCTCATCTAATTGCTCAAAGTTTGTGTTTCTTCTTTTGAGGATGGTTTCTTAAAATTTGATTCCTTATCAATGGGGGAATTGCCCTTTTAAGCTATAATTTTCAGAGGACTAGTTATAGAAACTTTACTGGTACTCTTAAGAGAAAAATGCAAAGTTATATACTTATAAATAGTACTGAAATTTTTTCATGTGTCATTTCATGTGACTGTCCAAGTGTTACAACACAAAATAATATGAAAGAGTGTCATTTCAACACTTTTAGAATGCTAAAAATGGTGAGCCAAAATCTAGAATATTGAGCATTTGGCCCAAAGATAGAATGTGCCTTCCAATATGTCAGTCATGTATCTAGCAGACAAATCATAAAATGACAATTGTGGTCCCAAAGTTATGGCTCCAGAAGGGATTGGCAGTTATGACCCTTGATGTAGCTCTTTTAAGTCTCTGAAATATGTCTCTTCTGATATGAAATACAAAAAAGTCAATTTTTCTCTGACTCTTCTACCTTGCAATAATTCAATTCCCCCTCTTTCCTACTTTCCTTTTCTTCTATTTATGTAATTTATGGGAAAATTCCTCAAAAAATGAGAAGATGATGTTAATTTCTACATTGTAATTTACTAGAAACACTAACATGCAATAATCTTAATAAAATATAATTCATTCAACATGAGTTTTAAAGAATCTATCCAAGTTAGGTACTTCATCTATTCAGTATCTTACATCTCTAAGATGGATGGCAGATTTGACTCAGGGCTAGAATAGACGCTGGCATAGAAGGTCAGCTTTGGTAATGTGCTATTGTTTATTTACACCTGTCATGTCTTTTGCCATTGTCCGTTTGGCCTCCTGCAATTATGGTTCATGTGATAGAATGTATTTCATTCGTTGTAGCCATATTTGTTGTTCACTTGCTTCAGTCGTGCCTGACTCTTTGTGACCCCATTTGGGGTTTTCTTGACAAAAATACTGAAGTGGTTTGCCATTACCTTCGCCACCTCATTTTACAGATGAGGAATCAGAGGCAAACAGGGTTAAGTGACTTTTCCAGGGTCATATAGCTACTAGGAGTCTGAGGTCAGATTTGAACTCAGAGAGATGCATCTTCCTGACTCCAGGGCCAAATACTCCATCCGCTACACCACGTAGCTGCCCTTGTGGTCATATAGCATCAAGAATTTGTGTGTGCGTGTGTGTGTATTTAAATAACTGTCATTTCATCAGAGAAGAGAGCTCCTGCAATGTCTAGTTTAGAGAATTACCTGGACACTGAGAAGTTAAGTGGCATAGCTAGTATGTATGTGTGATACCTAGGTCCTCCTGACTCAGACCAGGTTTTATCCAATATAACACACATTGCCTTTTACTTAGAGGCAAAAAAAATGTGAACTTTTGTGGCAGGGGACAATTAGGCATCATTAAAATTGCTACACAACTTTCCATGTGTGATTCAGCCTGACCGTTTAAGTTCTTTTAATTTCTGGCCCCTAATTGTCCTTTTTTAGCGTGCATTTAAAGTGCATTTATTGATGTACTTTGCCCATTCAATTCTTACTCCTAATCCTGGCAATATGCCTTGTTAATCTATTTGTTTTTTCCAGGGTTGAACATCTCGGCCAATCTCTTGAGCAACTGTGGTTTTCATGGCCCTATAGTGTTCCAGAGCTTTATGTACTCAGTATAATATCATCTGCAAACATGACCATCTGGAGAATTTTGCTATAGAATTCTATTTTGTTCTTTTTGTAGGACATGTTTCATGATGTTATGTGAACATTCACTGATCATATACCTCTGTATTTAATGTTGATACAGAAATAGAGTTAAAGTTACATCTCTGGTTATGTCTGTGATCCTCCCTACTCAAAAACATAGGTGTATACTATCATCTCCTTGTTCTGCTGGGCTACTCACCTCTGCTTCCATTTTCCAACCCAAGTTTGAAGTCTTGTGACTCCTTTCTCTCTCTTCTTGGCTTTAATTTTTAAACTTAATTTTTAATTTAACCCTCCCAAATCAAGTGCTCTGCACTGAAGACTATAGGTGGCAGTGGCTCTAGCAACTTCAAAGCCACGGCAAGTTTGGAAGTAGCAACAAATGGATGAAATAATCACCATACAGCATCCCAGCAAGTCAGGTATTGGCTAATTACTATCAAGTGACAGTAGGAAAAACATGATAAAAGGAAAAACAAATGTGATATCCATTATCAAAAGTAGCTAACCTGGAATATAGGGTTCAGGAGAAATCATGTAAAAATCTTTGGATTCCCCGAAAAGCATAATCTCTGTCTCTGTGTCTCTGTGTTTCTCTCTGTCTCTTTCTCCCTTTCTCCTTAAGGCGCGCACACACACACACACACACACACACACACACACACACACACACACACACATATACAGTCCAATATTTCAAGAAATTGTAAAAGAATTATCAGAAGGATAGGAGTTAGAGGTCAGAGTGATAATAGATACCACTACTTCCCATCAAAGAGGAACCCTGTGCTTAAAATAACCATAAATATGCTTGCCAAGCTCTAGAATCCAGAAATAAAAGAAAAAATACTTCCAGCGGATAGGAAGAGACCATGTACCAAGGCACTGTAACCAAACTCATGGCTTCAACTAGAGAGGGGGAAGGGTTTACATGGGAGGCAGGAAGTAATAAGGGCTAAAGAAATGGAGATTTTATTATTTTATTCTTTCTTATAATTGGTGTGCCACAGAATATCATTAAAAGAGGGAGGATATGGTGAGGAAAATAATAAAATTCATGTTTACCTGAGTTTGGCAAAGTAAGGTTCAAAACAAACAAAATACATTAAGCAGACCTGGGCTGAGAAGAGTTGAATGTGGGGGGAAGGGTGAAACTAGAGAGGATATATCCACAGGCAAAATATACTATAAGTCTGTTGCACTGATTTTAGAAAGAAAAAGTTTAAGACTAAGTGATTTAAGTCTGGACTGGGACAACAAGAGGAGAGTAGAGAATTGTTTCAAGAAATTAAAATACAGATACCTAGTGCTAACTTTTTTCCCCACTACCTTTTTTCCCTCATAAGTTAGTGGGAAAATAAAAAGCTGTAATAGAGAAAAACAAACAAACATAACTGTGATTATGAATGAGACAAACACCCGTAAAATAAATAAAAGATAAATCAGAAAGCAACCTGCTCCCCACCCCCCCATTTTTTTCTCAAAAAGAATACTTGAAGATTTCTAGAGTTATTTTAAGGAGTTGGAGTAGATTTAGTGTCTCTCAGTTAAATATATGAAAGTATGAATGACAATCATGATCTCAGATAAGGCAATAGTAAAAATCAATATGGTTAAGAGATATAAGCAGGAAAACTACATTATATTTAAAGACACCATAGATAATAAAACACTATCATTGTTAAATACATGAACTTTGAATGGTAATTCAAGTACTTAATAGAAAAGGCAACAAAACTGTGGGAAGGTCTAGCAAAATAATAATTGTTGGGTGCTTCATTCTTCCTTCAGACTTAATATAAAAATAAAAAACAGTTGAGGATCTCAGCAGAAACTGAGAAAAAGCAGATAAGATAAATCTTTGGTGATTGTAGAATAGGAATTTTTAAGAGTATGCATATTTTTTAGCATTGTATGGCACCATTACAAAAATTGACTATATGCTAGAGCATAAAAAACTTATAAACAAATGCCTAACTATATGAATATTGAATATATCCTTTTAGATCATATCACAATAAAATTACTAATCAAGTAAGGGAATTGTGAACAAAGGATTCAGATTTGGGCATTATCAGGTATAATCTTAATCTTAAAAAGAAACCTACTAAAATTTATGGGAGGAAGTTAAAGCAGTCCTAAGGGGAAATTTCATATTTCTAACCTCATATCAACAAAAGAGAAGACCAATACAATTAGAATACAATAAGAAAGCCCAGAAAGTCATAAATTTAATAAACCCCAAATTAACACAAAATTAATGATCTTGAAAATTTAAATGTAACTTTTAAAAGATGATAGAAGTGATTAATTGAGTTGGCTATAAATATACACCAATAAAATATGCAAAATAGCTAATTTGGATAAAAGAAAAGGAAAACAAAACAAAATAAAAATTTGAAGGGAAAATTAATAACAAATGGAGAAATAAAGATATAAGAAATTATTAGAAACCACTAAACTCAATTATGTGCCCCCCCTAAAAAAAAGTAAAAATGTAAATAAGTTAGATAAGTGCTTTTTAAATCCAAAATACTCAGATAACAAAGCCATAGAGAATTTAAACAACCTTATCTCAGAAAGAGACACTGAGTCAGCAATAGACTTGTAATGGGAAAAAAAAACCTGGGCCCTGATGGATTTATAAGTGGATTCTGTCAAATATTTAGTGAGTAATTAAACCCTGTGCTACATACCCATTTGCAAATAATAGATAAGCAAAAACATGTAAAACTGAAAAGGAAGCCACTTAACAAATTCCTTTTATGAGACAAATATGATCTTGCTGCCTAAGCCAAGGAGATATAAAACAGACAAAGGGGAATATAATACAGGATTCTGAGATCACATGATCATAGGTTTAGAGCTGGAAGTTTCTTTGAGGCAAAGCCCCTTATCTTAGTGAGAACTTAAGTGACACTTGCTTAAGGTCACACAGGTAGTAACCATCAGTGGGGTTCGAAGGAAGTCATCTGACTCCAAATCTAGGTCTTTTTCCATTGCACCAGGCTGTTTCCATTAATGAATATTGATGCAGAAATATTAGATAGGAAGGAAGCTACAATAACATTTTCTAAGAATCATTCACCATGAACATGTTGGATTTATTCCAGGAATGAAAGGATGTTTTCAACATTAATAAAGCTACAAATACAATGAATCATATTAATAACGTAGATAATAAAGATCTTGATGCTAAACTAATATCAAGAGATACATAAAAAAGTCAATGATGAAATACAGCAATTCATTTTTTAAAAGCATCAAAAAGCATATGAATAGAAGGATTTTTCCTAAATATGAACTAATCTATCTAAAACTAAAGTATATAGAAACTTTCTTAAACAGATCAGGAACAAAGCACTTTATTCATTACCATTTGATTTTGTGTTAATTGATGCTAACCATATTAAATATGAAATAGAAATTGAAGTAAACATAGCCAAGGAAATCATCAGTACTATCTTTGTAACCAATATGATAGTTTATTTAGATAATCTCATAAATTCAATGAAAATTTTTTTCAGTGTTATACATTTGTTTTTAGTTTTCAACATTCACTTCCACAAGATTTTGATTTCCAAATTTTCTCCCCATCTCTCCCCTCTCTCCACCCCAAGATGGCATGCATTCTGATTATCCCTTCCCCCAGTCTGCTCTCCCTTCTATCACCGCCCCTTTTATCCCTTCTCCTTTATTTTCCTATAGGGCAAGATAGATTTCGATACCCATTGTCTATGTGTCTTATTTCCCATTTGTTTTTAAAACTTCAAGTTCCAAATTCTCTACTGAGAAGACAAGCAATTTGATATAGATTATACATGTGTAGTTATGCAAAACACTTCTATAATAGTCAGTTGTAAAAGACTAACTATATTTCCCTCCATCCTATGCTTCTCCCTATTTATTCTATTCTCTCCTTTGACCCTGTCCTTCCTCAAATGTGTTTGCTTCTGGCTACACTCTCCCCCAATCTGCCCTCCCTTCTATCATACTCCCCTCTTTCTTCCCCTTCCCCCCTACTTTCCTGTAAGGTAAGATAGATTCCCATACTCAATGAGTGTGTATGTTATTCTTTCCTTAAGCCAAATCTGATGGGAGTAGGGTTCACTCATTCCATCTCACCTCTCCCTCTTCCCCTTTTTCTTGTCTCTTTTATGTGAGATAATGTATCCCATTTTACCTCTCCTTTCTCCTCCCAGTACATTCCTCTCTCTCTCACCCCTTAATTGTATTCTTTAGATGTCATCCTTTCATATTCAACTCATGCTGTGGAGAGAGGGAGGGAGAGAGAGAGAGAGAGAGAAAGAAATTCCTTCCAAACTACCCTAAAACAAAGAAAGCTCTCAGGAGTTACAAATCTCATTTTTCCAGGTAGGAATAGAAACAGTTCAACTTTGATAAGTCATTTATGATTTCTTTTTCCTGTTTACTTTTTCATGCTTCTCTTGAGTCTTATATTTGAAAGTCAAGTTTTCTCTTCAGCTCTGGTCAAGAATACTTGAAAGTCCTCTGTTTCATTGAATGTCCAAATTTTCCCCTGAGGGATTATGCTCAGTTTTGCTGGTTAGGTGCTTCTCAGTTTTAATCTTAACTCCTTTGACCTCCAGAATATCATATTCCAAGCCCTCCAATCCCTTCATGTAAAAGCTGCTAAATCTTGTGTTAACCTGATTGTGTTTCCACAGTACTTGAATTGTTTCTTTCTGCCTGCTTGCAATATTTCTCCTTGTCCTGGGAACTTTCAAATTTGGCCATGATATTCTTAGGAGTTTTCCTTTTGGGATCTCTTTCAGGTAGTGATCAGGGAATTCTTTCAATTTCTATTTTCCCCTCTGGTTCTAGAATATCAGGAAAATTTTCCTTGATAATTTATTGAAAGATGATGTTTAGGCTCTTTATTTGATCATGGCTTTCAGGTAGTTCATTAATTTTTAAATTATCTCTCCTGAATCTATTTTCTAGGTCAGTGGTTTTTTCAATGAGATATTTCACAGTCTTCTATTTTTTTCATTCTTTTGATTCTGTTTTATAATGTTTAGATTTCTCATGGAGTCATTAGCTTCTATTTCCTTGATTCTAATTTTTAAGGAATTATTTTCTTCAGTGAGCTTTTGCACCTCCTTTTCCATTTGGCCAACTCTGCTTTTTAAGTCATTCTTCTCCACATTGGCTTTTGGATCTCTTTTGCCATTTGGGTTAGTCTATTTTTTAAGTTGTTATTTTCTTCAAGATTTTGAGGATCTCCTTTAACAAGCAGTTGACTTACTTTTCAAGATTTTCTTTTATCACTCTGATTTCTCTTTCCAGTTTTTCCTCTACTTCTCTTAACTGATTTTCAAAATCCATTTTGAGCTCTTCTGTGGTCTGAGATCAATTCGTATTTCTTGGAGGCTTTGGATACAGGAACCTTGACTTTGTTGTCTTCTGCTGGTTGTATGTTTTGATCTTCTTTGCCATCAAGGTAAGATTCTATAGTGTGAGTTTTTTTATGGTGCTTGCTCATTTTCTCCAGCCAATTACTGGACTTTTTAATTCTTTTTTAAGGTAGGACTGTGCTTCTAATGTGAAGGGTGTACTGTCCCAGGCTTTAGGGGTTTTGTATAGCTGTTTTCAGAGATACTTCTCAGTGTCTGTAAATTTTCACTTCTTTCACAGTGGTATGATCAAAGGAGAGGTGTTTACTCCTCTCTACAGCCACAAGCTCCACCATGCCAATGCTCCTCCTCACCCTAGGACTGCCACTTAGGACTGTGACCCAGATCCAAGCAGGGCAAAGCAAGAGAATTCTGCCTCAGTTCATGCAAAGTGATCCCTGTAATCCCCCTCTGATTAGCTACTCAATCCCCCCACCATCTGTGGGCCAAGACCTCCGGAACCAGCCACTGCTGCTGCTGACCTCCCTGGAGTTGGGACTAGACGAGGCTCCTCTCTCACCCTGGTCCAACTTTCCTCCTGACCTTCTAAGATGTCTCTTGTGTTTGTGGGTTGAGAAACCTGAAAACCACCACAACTGCCAGTGATTCTGTCCCTAAGTCCTGCTCCATGTTTGCTGGGGGATCCAATGTTGTGTCCAGTGTAGATCTGTGCTCCTGTCCTAGCCCATGCAATAGACCTTTCCTGTTGACCTTTCAGGTTGTCTTGGGCTGGAAATTTGTTTTACTCTGTCATTTTGTGGGTTCTGCTGCTCTAGAATTTGCGTATAGTCATTTTTTACAGATATTTGGAAGGGCTTGGGGGAAAGTTCAAGCAAGTTCCTGCTTTTACTCCACTATCTTAGCTCTGCCCTGAAAAACAATTAGAAAATTTAACTTTAGTTTAAGTTATTTAAAGTTTTTGTTGCTTTAGTTGCTTCAGTTAAAGTTTTTGTTGATGTTCATTTCAGTCCTGTCTAACTCTTTACAACCCTTTTTGGGGTTTTCTTGGCAAAGATACTAGAGTGGTTTGCCATTTCCTTATCTTGCTCATTTTACAAATGAGGAATTGAGGCAGACAGGGTTAAGTGACTTGCCCAGTGTCACACAGCTAGTATAAAGTAAAATATTAGTTAAACTAACAATATACAAAATAAATTCACAGAAATCATTAGTCATTTTGTAGGTAACAAAATCCAGTAAATATACAAAGAGAAATGCCACTGAAAATGATTACAAAATGGAAAAAAGTGATTGTATGTTAACCTACCAAGACATACGGAAATTGCAAAACACTCTTTCTTGAAATATATCCTTAAATTATTTGAGACATACATTATTAATGATTGAGCACTGCAATGTAATAAAAATGATACTGCCTAAATTCATTTACATGTTTAGTGCTATACCAAACTGCCACAATTTTACTTTAGAGAAATTGTCCAAATAAAAACTAAATTCATTTGGAGAAACAAAAAGTCTAAAGTCTCGAGGGAAAAAATGGAAAAAAAGAAATAGGAGATACGGGGAAGAGGGAGATGGCTGACACTACTAGAACTCCATCTTTATCACAAATCCATCAAAATTATCTGATACTGTTTTGAAAAATAGAGAAATATGTTAATAGAACTAGATAAGCAAAATTCAGAAGCAGCTGAATGCAGTACCCCATAATTCAATAAACTAAAGAACTTTTACTCATGGAAGACCCTTTATTCAATAAAAACTACTAGGAAAACTGGGAAGCAGTTTACATCGTATATCATAATAATTTCCAAATGGATATGCCAATAAAATACAAAAGGTCATATCATTTTAAAAAAATCAGAGTTGGAGGGAGGTTAATTTCACAAATATGGCTAGGGGAGAAGTCTTAATGAAACAAGGGATAGGTATGGTCATTAAAGATAATATAAACAGTTTTGATTGCCTAAAATGAAAAACTCCTTTGCATAAGCAAAATTAACACAGCTACAGGAAAATTCATTTGGAACAAAAATATTTGCCTTATATATCGCTAATATCCAAGATAATAGGGACTGACAAATGTATCAAATTGTGAATTATTTACTGATCAAAGAATATCAAGAAAATTTTTCAAGAGAAGAAATATAAACTGTCAGGAATTATCCAAAATATTGCCAAACTACTTAAAATGATTGAAATGCCAGTTAAAACAACAATGAGGTTTGACTTTTAAATCAGACTTCTTATTTCTTTGGTGTAAGTAGCTGTGGATGAAGAATTTCTTCTAACAATGCAGATTAGCACCTTCTTTGCAACTTGTAGTCTTAGAGTGTTGCTTGGGTCCCTTATAGTTAATATAGATCAAAATCAGAATTTGAATTCAGCTCTCCCTGACTCTGTGGCCAACTCTGAACACTAAACTCCACTACATTTAAAGGTTTCACCAGATAGCATGAATGATAAATGTTGTTCATTATAATTATTGAAGGGATTATGGGAAGATATAAACACTGATGTACCATTATTAGTGCTGTGAATTGGTCTATTCTGTTCTGGGAAACAATTGTAATTATACGAGAAAAGCCTGAGCTTAAGTGCCACTATAGTTCATACAGTCTCAAAGATGTGAAAGAAAAATGTGTAGACAGACAGACAGATGAACAGACAGACAGACAGACATAGATAAATAGATAGATAGATATTGTGCCTAAATATTCCTAGAAGCACCTTTTGTGGTAGAAAAACTGGAAGCAAAGTATGTAATCATCAGTTGTGAATATGAATGTAATAAAATATCATTCATTATAAGAAATTATACATGTCAGGAACTTAGAGAAACATTGGCTAGTCATTGGTGGATCAAGAAAGACAATGCAGAAATGCTTATTTAAGTTGCATCCTCAAGGGAAAGAGAAGCTCTGTAAGGTGAATGTAATGAGGGAGTACACTCTAGGCATGAGGGATGGCCAGTACAATAGAGGCAGTGATAGAATGTTGTGTGGTGTTACAGCCTGCTAGGAGGCTGATACTTAAATCTCATCTAAACATTTTCAAGACTTCTGAGTAGGCACTCAGTAGGCACTTGCCTCCTTCCCAGTCCATGTCTTTTGGCAAGTCAAACCAGTGGCTTGGCCTTCTCCTTTCCTTAGTGGTTGTCTTCTTCCCTTGCTGCTGGTCAGGTCCCCTCATTGGTCACTGGACCTTGAGACCTTTCAAATGCCTCCAAGCCTAGAGAGAACAACAGTCACTTACCTTCTCAGGAAGGCAAGCAGAAAGCAGAAAGAGTACCCTTCCCCTTCTCCCCCTGCCCCAGCTCTAATGAGGAGTTTGGTGATAAAGAGCATTACTTGCCAGATGGGATAATCTTGAAGCAAGAACAAAAATAGTCTCTTCTGTTTAAAAGGCTCTTTCCACTCAGTAGCCAGGGAGGGTATTACTTTGCCATTTTAAAATGACAGAGGACCTACATCCTTCAGACGTGAGTCACTTTCATGATTAGATCATCCCCAACAGGCCTAAATATTGAGCCAACACATGTGGGGTTGATAGGAACCAGTAAAGGCAAATCTGAGCATGATCTCTGAGAAGGCTTCTGTTAGGGTGCTAGGAAAAGAGGATTAACTTAACATGGAGAGTCTAATCTTAAGAAGCTTGATATGGAGCACTGTCATTGGACGATTTTTTAGGTTAATGGCAACTCATGCAATTAATAAAATACGAAATATCCCATAGTCCTGTCAACCCTTCTGTTTCTATAGTGATAGTGTGGCGGGGGTGGAAAAGAAGAGGGGAGAGAAAAGGGTATTTAGAATCACACAAGGTTTAAACTGTCTGCAGATCTTAACTGTTGATACTTCTTGATTCTAATTATGATCCTGAAACTCGATATCCATAAAGAGCTGGCCTTTTACATGAGTGGACTAGGCTATGGCCCACATATGGTGACTGAGGACCACCAAATAGGCTCTCCCTAAGAAAAGATACCTCTCTTCCCTTACTGCTGAAATTCCACTAATGATTAATTGGAGGAAGAGGAGCTAGTAACAAATAGCCCCTTTTAAAATGTAAATACCCAGGAGGTTGGGTTAAACAATCATATAAAGTGTGTTTAATACTGCAGTAGATACCCTGAGACGTACAAAGGTAGCTTATGACCTTGTGAACGCATTAGGCTTACTATCAGGTCATTGGCACTTTTCCATGAACTAGTTAAATTCATCAATATGCTAACAGATGAAAGGGCTAACTGGATTTTAGGCCACAGCTCAGGAACGACAAGGCTGATTTAGGGGGCAGAAGGCAACATAAGAATCGTCCGTGCTGGCTGAGGGAGGTGGGAGAAGGGAGCCATAAGGAGAGGGTGAGGAAAGCAAACTGTTATCGTGTTTTTGCATTCTTTACAATACTAGTGCTTAGCAGTGATCTTTGGCACATAGTAAACACTTAATAAATGCTCATTGCTTCTTGACTGATTGATGATTAATTTTGTAGGAGTCAATTTGGCCAAGGTTGACTGAATCCATACACAAGATATTCTGTGGTTTGAGTTCTTGATTTCAGATGTTGCTGTACTTTGAAGGCTTGGAAATTTAATAATCATTTTGTGCAACCTATAGTCCATTTAATTATTTTTTAAAAGGAGTAATTACTTCCCCATATAGAAATGCTATTGCATTTCACGGGGAAAACATGTTCCAGCTCATGCAATTATATTTTATCTTCTACTCTGAATTATTTATAGCATCCCCTCTTTCTAACCCTACAACAAAACATCATTAGAATATCTCTTGTAGCTATCTCATCATTTCATTCCTCCATTGAGGCTTGTGGATCAATTCTCACCCTGTTATACTCTCCAGAATAATGAAACTAATTTGGGATCTTGCTGTGGAATTAAATGCTCATACAGATCCCTCCCCCTCTGAGACCATAAACATCTGCCATAAAATTTCTTATAGCCAAAACAACCTTACAATTACCAGTATTATTGTATAACTGTCAGAGGAATAAGTGAACTTAGGGATCTAGAAGACGTGTTGTGGCAAAAAGTATATTGCCAGCAATTTATTCTCTGAGAATTTCTGGCACTAAAAAAAATTCAATTATTAGTAGTTATTCCATTTTTCTTATAGTCTTGACAGATGAAGTTGTAATTAGGCAACATTTTATAGCAATTTCCCCTCCTTTTCTTAAAGATTTTTCCTGACACTTTCAATCAGAAAGTCAGTCAGAATGACTTCAAGTGCTTAGTTGCACTTGGCATTATACAGGTTAAATAATGTGATTCTGGCTCTTGAAGAACTTAAAATCTAAAGGAGAGTCCTAAGTGTGGGATAAGCATTCAACAAAAGACACAGAAGAAGAAATTTAATGCAAGCAGAGGGGAAAGACTATATTTTTGAGTGGCAGATGGAGGAGAATCATCAAGGGAACTGCATATTTATGTCAGAAATGGCCAAGGGAAATTTCCTTTTTTTTCTTCCAATTAGTCAGGGAAGTTATTTTGTTGGCAGATTTTAAGGAGCTGCTTGAACATTTAGAGTTAACTTAGAAAACCATGGCAAGAAAGGGTATTCTGGGCATAGACTACATCTTGGGAAAAATTAAGCGGAAGGTAGATAATTGGATAAATGGAGTAGTATGAACCTGAGAGGCACACTGGAAAGGAGGAAAGACAAGGGAAATGTAATCTGGTTGAACCTGGCTTTACCACAAAGAATTTGATCGTTAAGTGCAATGAAAAGCAAGGAAGGGGGTAGGGGGAGGGAATATTATAATTGTATTTCAAGATGAGTTGAAGTAGTACATAGATTGGTATAAGAGGAAATGATGCTGAAGTTTTGAAGGCTGTCGCCATAGAGCTTAAGCTTTGATAGGTTGTGCCATGCTCAGAGGCTTCCAGGATGGTTCTGGTGGGTCAGCCCACTATGTAAAGAGAGGCTTGTTACCAATGGGCTAGCTACTAGGTGATGAATTCTGACTGTCCTTTATACCTGGAATGCTCTTTCCCTACACATTTATTTCTTGACATATCTATTTTTATTCAAGGCTTAGATTCAATGCCACCTTCTGTAGGCTTGCCCAGTCCTTCCAGCCTTCCCCTTTCCTACCTCCCATTCTGTATGTGGATTTAGATGTATAGTTTGTGGCATGGTTTCACCATTAAGGAATACCAATCAGGAATGCAGCTTGAACCTCAACATTATTTCCCATATACTAACAATACTTAGTAGGGTCAAAGAAGTATAATTCTATCCTTAGGACCTTTTCTCTGAGAAAAACAAAATGGCTAGCCTTTGGCATCAATCTGCTTCCTTTCTTGGCAGGAATCAAAGTCTCCCTTAGAGACAGGTAGGTAGAGGAAACCTTAAAGGTATCTATCTATTCATGGTTCCCTGTGAGCCATAGCTAGACAAACCTGATATACCTAACCTATATGCGCAACACATAGCCCACCCCTCACATTTACGTATTGTTTTTCCCACTAGTATATAAGCTCCCTGAGGACAGAGACTGTTATTGCGTGTTTGCATTTCTTTGTAATGCCAGTGCTTAGTAGTGATCTTTGGCACATAGTAAACACTTAATAAATGCTCATTGCTTCTTGACTGATTGATGATTAATTTTGTAGGAGTCAAGTCATATTCCCTGACAAGCAGCAGGATGGAGTAGGTAGAGAGCACTGGACTTCTTGTCAGAAAGACTTTGGTTCTAATGCCATTAGATACTTAATAGATGTGTGCTTCAGGGGTAATCCCAACCTCTCAGAACTTCAGTTCCTCATCTGTAAAATAAAATGATCAGTGTAGATGGTCTCAGAAGTCTGCTCTAAAGTTCTTAGAGACAACTAGGTGGCACAATGGATAGAAAGTTGAACCTGGAGTCTATGAAAACCTGAATTCAAATCTGTCCTCAAATATTTACTAGAATGCGACCCTGAGAAAGTCATGTAACCTTTGTCTTCTTCAGTTTCCTCATTATGTAAAATGGAGGTCATAACAGCACCTACCCCACAGTACTTAGCAAGTACTTCATAAATGCTTATTTCCTTCCAGCTCTAAATTTATATCTATGAGGCTTCTAAAAGTAATTTTGCTGTATCCACATTGAAGAGAATTTTTTCCCTTTAAGATGGGAAATGGAAACAAATGCTAATGTATCTCCTTTTAGTTTTACATAATCAACAAAATTTACCTTCTATCATTTTGGAATAATAGCACAGTACAGTGCTTGATGCATGTTAGCAGTTTGATAGGTTTTTCCTTATTGATTCCTAACATTTAGAAGTTGGACCAGCCAGAGTATTAGGTCTGAAATCAGGAAGACTCCCCTTCCTCAGTTCAAATCTGGCCTCAGACACTTACTAGCTGTGTGGGCCTGGGTAAATCATTTAACCCTGGTTGTCTCAGGTTTCCTCATATGTAAAATGAGCTGGAGAAGGAAATGGCAAACCACTTCATCATCTTGGGGTCATGAAGAGTTGAACGTGACTGAACAATATTTAAAAGTACTGTTACTCTGTGTAAATGAAAAGAGCATAAATGTCCTCAAGAAGCCTTGAACTTCCTTTCATGCCTTTTTTCTTGGGCTCACTGATCTGCCTTTCCATATTCTGAGTCACACTTTGACATGTGTAGTACATTCTCAAGGGAAACAATTTGCGTTTTTCATGTGGTAACCCAGAACAGTTTCTATTAGCTCTGAAAAATGGCTAAATCCAAAAATAGCTTTATTGAAATGTAATATGCAATGTTTCACAATTTAGTTTCTTAAAAAAATCATTTCTGTTTCAACAGGGCATTTCAGAATGACATGGATGATCTTATATCAGATTCTTCAGAATCACCTTTCAATCAACCACTACACTGGATTCCTTGCATAGAACATTTTTCTCCTTCTTTCCTTAGGTGAGTGTCATACTAAGTCTAAACGTGACTCAATGTTATAAAGGATTTTCATATCCATGGATGTAAAAATCACTGTACAAAGTTTTCTCTGAAGTCTTCCCACTGCTTTTATAATGTATTGGGGTAGAAAGTACTGTCTTTTACAATATATATATATTTAGCATGAGGCTGAGGTCAAGGGCCCAAATATTAACCCAGAGTCATCTTGTGCTTTTGAGACACAATGAAAAAACAAGTGAAGAGAGGGATCTAATTCATTTTAGACAATTCTCCAATAACTTTCGAGCTTTCCATATCTTAGGTCTTCCTGACTCCAGTAGTGTATCCACTAGGCTGCTAGCTGTTTAATATGGAGAATTGATTTGCTTAGCTCTGGCCTATGAGGGCCTGGACTCACTCCTCTTCTCTCCCCAGACCCCTTGGCTACAGTTCAAAGTAGGTGCCAGTCAATGACAAAGTTCTCCATAGGTAACAAAAAGTTCATCCTCAAAACTATTTTCTGGCACAGAATTTCCTTTTTAGATGACCAAGACGTATTCTGAGTATTTCTGCTTTTTGATTTCACATTCATTCACCAAACATTTATTAAGTACTTACTATGTTCACTGCACTATGTTATGTACTAGAGGGGATACAAAGAAAAGTAATTATTATTTGAGGAGGGAGAGAACGCTGACAACTCAAGGGATCAGGAAAGTTTGCACCAGAAATGAGGTCTGAAAGAAGCTAAGGATGCTGAGAGGAGGGAGTGAGGAGGAAATGCATCCCAGTTCTGCAGGTCAGCCAAGGGAAAGTTGCCAAAACAGGAAATGGAACATTGATTTCAGGAATCCCTACCTAGGCCAGTTTGGGTCATAGTTGATGTGTGAAGGGGAATCTTGCGGAATAAGTCCTGAAAGGTAGGCTGAAGCTAGATTGGGAAGAGCTTTAAATGTCAAACTAAGAAGACCCTGCTTAATCCTGGAGGTAAGAGAAAGCTCCTGGCCCTCACTGAGCAGGGAATGACGTGGTCAGATCTATGTTTTGGGTAAGAGATCAAGAGGCAGAAATGAGGAAGACTGCAATGTAGAGAGCAATGTAAACAAAGGCACTTTGTTTCAAAATATAAATGTAAGGAAACAACCAAATCCCTATTTACATTAATCAGAATTAATCACATAACCTATGATGTCATTGATGCATAGATTTAGAAATCTAGTACAACCTCCTCATTTTACAGTTGAAGAAACCGAGGCTGGCGGGGTTAGTGACCTGCTTAGGTTCACTCAGGTAGTAGGTTTCTCAGGCAAAATGTGACAGGAGGACCTCTGAAGACTCCAAATATGGCAGTCTACCCTGTTCTGTTTCCTATCGCTTCAGTAACAAGCTCTTCAACCTCCTGAAATTTGATCTCTTTTTGCTAAGCTGTTTTTACTCATTCTCTCATATCTGGAGTTTGGAGATTTATTGTTTTAGCCTGCTCTACCTCTCTGATATGTGAAGTATGAAGGGGAAACCCAAACGGGGGTCCTCATTATTTAAGCATTCAGTATCCAAATCTACAATTATGCTTGCATTTGCTTTTTGGTGCAGACTTGCTATTTCACTGGTTGTAGAGAACTCCAGATAAGAATATTCCCTCTACCCATGTAGATCAGCAGCTTTTGGGTAATTTGTAATTTCAGAAAACTGCCTGGGATCACTGAGAGGATAGATGACTTGTTCAGCTATATGCACAGTCAGTGTCAAAGGCAGAACTGGAAATCTGTCTTCCTGACCCCAAGGCTGGCTCTCTATCCAAATGCCTTGCTACATCCCTACAAGATTGTAAGGGTGAAGGGAAGTGAAACTCAAAATTATTTCCTGATGAGCTGACCACTTGTAAAATTAGTTCCCTCTCAAATATCCCTCCCATATTTACTAGAATCTGTCTGACCATTCTGGCCCATCAGTGAACGTCTTTGTTGTTTGTTCCATCTCTGATTATCTATGATTGTTGCTAGGTACTTCAAAAGAAAATTGTTTAAATATCAAAAGAATAAGAGAAGTCCTTGAGGAAATTGCTGAGGTTATAGAGTATTTTTGCAACAATGACCCTGTGATTATGCAGCAGAAGTCAAATATAAAGTGAAAGAGGTTGCATGTTTTTATTATCACTATCTTATTATGATGATTACTATATAATTTTATTTGGAAAAATTAGGCCAAAAAATCGAGCTGGTTTATTATTTGTTCATTCTAAAAATTATCATATGCTTGTGATTTATAACCTAAATTTTGTCAAAAAGAAGACTTTTTTTTTATATTCAGCCCCAGCCAAACCTTTGTTTTTCATTCTTTACTATGAAATATTGGTCCCTGGCTTACTTAGATTCACTTTAAGTAAACATCTTCCAATACCAGTTACACTTATGCTGAGAACTTGAATGTCCTGAGTGAGGTTTAGGTATCATTAAACTAACTTATTTACTTTAACTCTCCTCCTCAGACATTGCTCTAAAATCTTTTGCCTGATATAGGTGTTGCTGAGTAGGACTTTTTCCTCTGCTTCTAATTAAGACCTTATTCCTGGTGTAAACTAAATTCAAGAGCACCTCAGATTCCCACAATTTTTTCTGTCAGTGGAATTATGTGTTTGCCTGCCTTTCTTCACTGAGCTCATTTTGGATCTTCTAAGTCACATTACATTCTGCTGTTCACACTATAACGTTTTTATGACATGAATATGATATGTATTTATCATAAAAGGTAGCAATTGAAGCATCTTAATTCTCTAGACCAGCCCTTTCTTTAAGAGCAATTTCTATCTATAAAGAGGGTAACTTTTCTTTTGAAGCAACCCTATCTACATTTTAAAGAATGTATCAGACACTTTTTCAACAAAGTATAATAGCATGTCATTCCTACTCAAGATCAATTTGTGTCGTAATAATCTATAGATGTATAGATGTGGGCTCTTCATTGTCGCTGCAATCAAAGAGGCAGGGCAGTTGGCCTGTGGGAGCAGGAAGGCATTAGCTGTAGTCAGCAGACTTAATAAAAGCATCAGCCTCCGCCCCTCCATACAGCCATTCATAAACATGATATAAAAGCAGAGGTGGCCCAGATTTCTGGGCAGGGGTTCCCAAACTGGCTCCTGTGCTGTGCTTGTAAAACTGATTATGTTGGCAGAAGAGAAGGCAAGACTCATTGGTGATAACCTTCTTGTGACAGAGCCATCTGGGGAGTCATTCCCAGGGTTGCTTTTCTCATGTGTCTATGGTGTGTATATATCCCTGGAAAAGTCTTGCACATCTGGCTGCTTTGTAAGCTTTTGGATGGCTAGGCACACTGTACACCAAAGAACTCCAGAGTGATGACTGGGCCATAAGCATCCTTGACTTCATACCTGTGACTATTAATAAGATCCTAAGATTCATATATTTAAAAAAATATATATTATTAAGACACATATCATACCTTCTCTTCCCTAGGTTAAATGATCTTAGTTCTTTTATTTTTCCTTTACTTTGCATTTCTTTTATAGATATTGTTCTGATAGCCAAGAATAATATGAGGAAGAGGAGAGGAGACATAGGTAAATAGTTTTATTTAGCACAGTGCCTGGCACAAAGTAAGCACTTAATAATGCATAGTCATTCATTCATTTTCATTCATAAAGCCTTGCTGGTAATTATATTTCTGCTTGAGACTTGCATAGGAGTTAGCTAAAGGCAAGCTTCTGTTGGCATTACAGTTTGGTAGGAATCTGCTAATTACCAATCAAAGACAGCTGAGCAAGTTAGAATCCTATCATCAGAAAAGGTAGGAAGCCTAAAATAAATAAATTAAGCTTTATTCAGAACTGCCTACAGCACAACTAACTAACACATGTGGCAAGTAGGCATGTTGCCAAATCAATTCACCACAGAGTTAGGAGCAAGATCTACTAATAAGAATGACAGAGGCCTGAGGGTCTTCCTTGCAGCAAATATGGAAGGCAAGGGGAACTTTACAGTGACCTGCAGAGAATACACAGTGTTTGTGTTTCTGCCAATGCAAAATAACCCTCTATGCATAAAGTACAAGCTGGTCTTTCTCCTTTAGGAGAAAATGAAAGGGCTGGAGGAATTCTTCTGTTCTCCAAGTTTTCAGGGAGAATTAAATATTTTTTCCAAGAATAGAAAAAAGGATCTGAAGAGCAAAAAATTACTCCTACCTTCCACCAGGTGTTTGGAGGGTGGAAGAAATTAAATTTAAGATGACAAGATAATGAAAATATATTTGCTTGGAGTCTTACAAATTTCATCGGAAGTATTTGAAACTGAAAATGCAGGGGAAGGAGAAAGCTGCCTTTCCATGTATGTATGTACATACATATGTATGTATGCATGCATATAGCATGTGTATTGTGTGCATGCATGTATATGCATATACATGTGTTTATCTTAGACAGTACTATGTCTAAGATAAGAAAAATAGTAGTATAAAGGACCAGTAATACACAGAAAGCATTATTCAAGCAGGGCCAACAGTAAAGTACATGGCCTTAGTGTTATATACAAATTCACAAATGATCAGTAATAACAAAGTGATCCAAATGCAAGGAAGCAGGTCTCATTGAGAGTAAGGAAGATGAGCCTTGTGATTGAAATATGGTTATCTATTTAAAAGGAACAAAACATATAAAAAAGGTTAAAGGGACAAAGAGTCGATGAAAAATGGGCCTTTAATAGAGGGAAGGGCTTTCCAACATTCCTAATGAAGGTCAGTCTCAGGCAGAAACTTTACAATGCAAACACTGGGAACAAGCAAAGCCCATGAAGGGTTCAGTTCCTTTGAGCTATTGGAAGAGACTGAAAAATGATGACGAGATAATGTAGCCTAACAGACAGAGAAGAGATGACTAGTGCCTCCTCAGAGTTCTGATACCTGCACGTCACGGAGGCAGTTAAATTAGACAAATACTGGACTTGGGTGGTTGTGTCCTCTTTTGATGGTCTTAAGAGAGGAAAAATGAAGGAGGAAATGTTCATTTTTCTCATATTTGACTCTTTGTGACCCCATTTGGAATTTTCTTGGCAAAGATACTGGAGTGGTTTGCCCACAGATGAGGAAGTTGAGATAAAACACAATTATATGACTTGCTTAGGATCACACAGCTAGTAAGTGTCTGAGGCTAGATCTGAACTCAGGAAGATGAGTCTTACTCCAGGTCCTGCACTCTAACCACTGCACCACCTAGCCACCTCAAGGAGGAAATTAAGGGATACATGAGGGAAGAAACATTAGGGAGGAAAGGGTTGGAACTTACAATTTCTCATAATTGGGGTCCACTAAGAAGAGTGTAAAATATGGATGACGAGGTAGGAAGAATTTTATTCTTGTCTGAAACACACACACACACACACACACACACACACACACACACACACACACACACACACACACACACACACACACACACACACACACACACACACACACACACACACACACACACACACACACACACACACACACACCAAGAGTTTGAAACAGAAATACATCATATTAATCTAACAAGAAAAGATAGGTAGGTATAGGAAAAGGGGAGAGAGAGAGTAAAGTTGGGGAACGAGGAGTCACAAGGAAAACCAGCTTCATTTTCAGAGGGTTCATTGTGAAGGGTAATTAAAAGGAAAGAAAGAGAACCAGTCATTTGGGGTGTATTTGAAGTGAAAAGGTGAGTGGAGGAGGGGCAGTGGAGTAGAAAAAGCACACTGCTTCTATTGTAGAATGCTAGTATTGATCACATTCCTTCTCTTTCACCACCTTCTTCTTTGTAAAGAGGGAGTGGAGGGGAAGGGGGAGGGATGGGGCAAAAAGAAAAATAAGTTAAGAAGATATGATGGAGGGAAATACACAATGAATGATTATAGTTCTGAATGTGAGTGTGATGAATTCACTCATAAAAGGGAGGAGGATAGTAAAATGGATTGAAAAGCAAATCTAAGAATTCATTGGTTACAAGAAACACTTAGGAACTTAAAAAATTTATCGTTAAAATGAGGGGCTAGATCAAAGGTTATTATGCTTCGGATGAACTCAAAAAGTCTAGTAGCAGTCACAATCTCAGAGAAGACAGCTATAAAAATTGCCATAGTTAAAAGAGATAAATAGGTAAATTATATTATACTTAAATGTGCATAAACAATGAGATATCAATACTGGAATGACATAGCATCTAAATACATAAAGGCAGCTAGGTTGTACAGTGGGTAGGGTACTGGACCTGGAATCCGGAAGACCCAAGTTTGAATCTGGCCTTGAAGACTTGTTAGCTGTATAACCCCAAGCAAGTCACTTAACTTCTGTTTACTTCAGTTTCCATATTTGTGAAATGAGGATAGTAATAGCACCTACCTCCCAAGGTAAATGAGGATAAAGTGAGATAATATTTGTAAAGTGCTTTGTAAAACTTAAAAAGCTATATGCATATGCTAGCTATTAGCATTAGTATTATTAATAAGGAAAAGACAATTAAATATCAAAGATTGGAAAACAGTAAAACGGGGAACCTCAACATGCCCCTTTCAGACTGAAAAATGTCTAACAAAAAATAAGTGACAAAGAAGTTAAAGACCTGAATAGAATTTTAGAAAAGTTAAATATAATGACTGTAGGAATTACTGAGTGAGAATAGAAAGGAATAGACATCTCTTTCATCTGAACGTAGTTTATACACAAAAGATGACTACGCTGTAGCATAAAAACCTCATCAATAAATTCAGCCAAGCAGAAATTTTGAACGTACTTTGCTGACTACAACACAATAAAATTATAATTAATAAAAGATACTTGAAGAGAGAATTCAGACTTAACATGGGAACTAATTTAGTCCTAAAGAATTGGTAGGTCAAAGAACAAATCATAGAAAAAATAGATAATTTTATGAAATTAAATAATGACAGTGAGACAACATAACAAAAACTTTGGAAATGCAGTCAAAATCATGCATTTGGGAACATTTATTTGGGAATCATTTTCCTTACTAAAAGACAAAGAATAGGACAATGACTGGCCATATCACCACTAAAAACAACTAAAAATGTCCCATCCAAAACTCACAGCTACATGCAAAAATAAAAATTCTGAAAATCAGAGAAAAGATTGACAAAATTTAAAAAATAGAATTACTAAATAAAAATGAAGTGTTTTAAAATCAATAAAATAAGCGATTTCCTATTTTGGTTACAAAAAAAGAGTGAAATCAAATCACCAATATAAAAAATTCTCAAAAAATGAAGAGAAAACAAATAAAATTATTAGAAAAGTTTTTCCTCTCTTACATTTATAAAATGAATTCATCCAAGATAAGGAAAGATGTAATTGGCTGGGAAAAATCTTTGTATCAGATTTGCCTTGCAAGGATTTAGTATCCAAGATATATAGAAAACTTACAGAAATATAAAACACCAAAAGCCATTCTTCAGTGGAGAAGTGGTAAAAGGATACGAACAGATAGTTCTCAAAAGAGGAGAAAAGAATCCAATAAAACCATATTAAAGAAATGAAAAACAACTCTGATGTTTTACCTCGTATCCAGCAAATTTGCAAAGATTGCCAAAAGATCAGAATAGTTAATATAGGAAGAGGCATGGAAAGACAGGACCAATAAATAGTGCAGCCATTCCAGAACACAATTTGGAATTCTGCAAATAAAGTGACTAAAATGTCTACATTTTTGGTCTCACAGGTTTCCTTGTTAGACAGTGGAATTACTGGTTGTTGACAAAAAGGCTATGTATAACAACCTTCTCTGCCCACACCACACCCCCCGCCCCCGTAAATGTTTATAGCAGGACTTTTTGTAACAGTAAAAAACTAAAAACATTGTACTTGACCGTTGATTGAGGAATGGTTAGACACATTATGGCACATGAATGTAATGGGATATTACTTTATACTTTGCATCAGTTTATGGAGATCTTTCCAAGCAATGTCGACAATGACTGCAACAGTGTGAATGGAAAAAAACAACTACAAAGCAATCTAAAATTAATGTTTCCAAATTACAAAGAACAGTCATGACCCGAAATGAGAGATAAAAGAAAATACCTCCTCCCACCACTTTGCAGAGGTGAGGGAAAGGGGAATCCACAGGTGTGGAGCATTATGTGTAATGGCAGATTATTTTATGTCTTAATCAGTTTTTTGCTGAACTTTTTTTCTCTGCTTTCTCTTTTTCTTTTTAAATTTTCTATTATAAAGGGGGTTGTCTGGGAAGAGATGGGGAAGTTTAATAAAAATAAAAATTTAATAAAAAAAATTTTTACTTATTTGTATGCCTACAAAAATTGATAATTTAAATGAATGAATTTTTACAAAACTCAAAAATTCCTCAATAAGCACAACAGGAAATAGATAATAACCCAATCTCAGAAAAAGAAATTGAGCAAGTCATTAAAAAACTTTTAAGGAAAAATCAATTTGGTAACAGATGGATTTATAAGTGAATTCTATCAAGCATTCAAAGAACAACTATTGCCAATTTTCCATAAATTTTTGGCAAAAATAAATCATCTTAAATAATTGGAGATCTATTATCTGTTCATGGTTAGGCTGTGCCAATGTACTAAAAATGACAATATTACCTATATTAATTTACTTATTCGGTACCATACAAATCAAAGTATTAAGGCTTACTCTATAAAGCTAGAGAAAACAGTAAATGATTCTGCTATAGGATCAAAGATCAGAATCTCATGGGAAATAATGAAAAAAGTCAGAAGGAAGAGAACCTGTTAGTGTGAGCACTCAAACTATACTATAAAGCAGTAATCATCAAAGTTTTTGGTACTGATTAAAAAGTAGTAAAGCTAATCGGTGGAACATATTAGATCCAAAAACAAATTAACATGGTTGTTAAATGTTCAGTAAACTAAAATAAAACCCAATAAATTCAAATGATTCAATATTCACGAAAAACTACTGAGAAATAAAGGAAATCAATCTGGCCGAAATCAAGTTTAGTCTCATATCTTATGCTACCATAGTAAGCTGCGAATAGATCTATTACCTAGATATAAAAGATCACATCATGCCCTACTCAGAGGAAGAAGAGAGGAGATACAGTAAGGTCCTAGGAAGGGAAAAAGTAAGGTCCTGATTAGTGTGAATAATGAATCCCATTATGTAGTCTTATTATACTTCATATTTCTATTGGACTGGAATCAATTGCCATATTTTCCATATAATTACAATTTCAAATAGTGGGAATTGAATAATATTACCACTTCACAAGATTCATTGTTTGCACTAATCAGGACTATGCATAAAGGAAAAGTTCTTGACCTAACAAGGGACAAACGGTATCATATGTGATAAAATGGACAATTTCAACTAAATAAAATTGAAAAGCTTTAGCACACAAAAAAATATACGCTTAAAATATAGGAAATTAACTTGGAAAAATTATTTGTGGCAGGCTTCTCTGATAAATATTGACTAAGATATACAGGGTACTAAATCAAGTATGTATTAGTCATCCACATTAGATAAATGATCAAAAAATATGAATAGACAATTCACAAAAGAAGGAAAACAATCAACAACTGTGTTAAAAAAAATGCTCCAAGTCACTAATAACAAGAGAAATGAAAAATGACATCACTCTAAGGTTCCATCTCATACCCATCAGATTGACAAAAATGATTATTAAAGAGGAAAATAGCTTGTTGTAAGGAATGTAGGAAGATAGTCACATTAATGGATGTTGATAGAATGGCATAACTAGCCATTCTGGAAGACAATTTCAAACTAAACCTGAAAAAATGTCAGTCAACTGTGGATACTCTATGATTCAGTCGTATAACTCTAGTAGACAAATACTCCCAAAATATCAGGACTCATATGTACAAAAACATTTATAGTAGCACTTTTTCTTGTAGTAAAGACCTTGAAGCTAAGGAGTGCCCATCAATTGGGCAGATTATGGTAGGAGAATGCAGCGCAATGTTACTGAACATAAGAAAGTATCAAAAAGACATTCAAAGAAGCTTTGAAAAACTTGGTGAAATGATACAGAGAAAAGTGGAAAGAACTAAGGGAAGAGTTTGTACTTAAAGAGTTTGCATTTAAAAAAAACTTTGAAAGACTTAATTAAAAACGCTGATCATGAGTCCAGAAGATCAATGGTAAAGCATGCCTCTCACCTCTTGACAGATAGGTGATGAATTAGAGTGGCATAGAATGAGACATACGTTTTCAGCCACGGGTAATGTGTGAATTTGTTTTGCTTTACTGTACGTATGTGTTACAAGGGAGGAATTTCTTTTCCTGAGTGGGTGGGGAAGAGAAGGAAAAGTTGAGAGGTCAGACAGGCTGGTAATGATGATAAAACAAATATGAAAAAAGCAAGAAAATGAATGAGAAAGAAAATGAAACAGTTTTTTTTCAATGTGCAAGAGAACAAAAGAAAATTCAGGAGGCACAGACGCAAAGAAGCTAATATGTATTATATATTTTAAATCCATATCATATGTAATAGAAATTATCATCTATAATGACATATCATAGGTATTTAAACCTAAATTATATATAATATTATTTTTATGTTCTTTGTACATGAAAATATTCTTGTTTGTCAGGTTCAGAATAAGAGTAAAATAACTAAAAATATTGAAGAAAAAAGCACTCATGGACATGTTTGCTAAACTACTATCAGTTATCTATGAGAAGTCGTGGAGAATAAGAAAGAGGTCACAAAACTGTAGAAAAGCAAATGTCCTTCACATTTTCCCAGAAGGGAATGTGATAGAGCCTGAAATCTGTAGACCAGTGAATTTCAATTTCTGGCAGAATTCTAGAATGTATTATTAAATTGATGGATTGTGAGCACTTAGAAAAGAAGTACCTGTCATTAAGATTCAGGATGGCTTTGTCAAGAACAGGTCATGACCTCGTGCTCATGTCTTTACCTTTTTTGATAGGGTTATGATATCAGTAGATTAGGGAGATGATATATATACATCTTATATTCCCAAAGGGTATATATTGATATGTTAAATACCTATATATGCTATATGCCCTTTATCTATTTTTTCGTACCACAACCACCCCAATGAGAACCTTACCTATTTCCTGAAAAAATTGAGACCATTTGATGTGAACTACCTCTTCTCCCATTCTCTTTATTTCCAAACTTATATTCTTTCCTTCTTTACCTCAGTATTAGATAAAGAGGTGACCTTTATCCTTGCTAAGGTTACTTACATGTGTCCATCCCATCCCCTCTGTTCTCTTCTCCAATCCTCGGTCAGTCTTCCTCTCCCTTGAATCTTCTGTGTTTCCCTATCAACTGGTTCCTTCTTTGCTATTTTCAGACATGGCTAAGCCCCTCCTTCCATCCTTAAAAAAAAACTTCCATGTGACCTACCATCCCTTCAGCCTGCATCTCTCCTCCCTTGTCATTCAAACTTTTTGAAAAAGTAGCATATACTCACTGCTTCCACTTCCTCTCTCATTCACTCCCCAACCCTTGGTAATCCATTCTGTAGACCTCATCATTCAATTGAAAACATTCTCTCCAAAGCTACCAATGACCTCTTAACTGATAATTCTAATGGACTTTTTTGGTCTTCATCCTTCTCCACTCCCGTTAGCCTCTTCTCCCATTGGTGAGTTATTTCCAGAACCTCCATTTTGGGGAAGGACCCAGAACAGGCACTGTGCCCCTGTACTGTATGTTCTTCCTCACCTCACCCTTTTCAGCTCCATTGTATTCCCTCAAAATGCAATCTCCCTGAGGGCAAAGACTGTCCTGTTTTGCTTGAATTTGTATCCCCAGCACTTAGTACACCAGCCAGCTGGTAAGTGCTTGGTAATTTGTTTTTTACTAACTACCTGATGGATCTACTGCATTTGACATTGTTGACTACCTTCTCTTCCTTGATAACTCTCTTCTGAGTTCTGGTCCTACTCTGGTGGTCTGCCTCCTTATTTTTCTTGCTTCTTCTTCAGCTCCTTTGATGGGTCATCATTCTTGTCATGCCCCTTAATTGTGATTATTCATCTCCTTACACTATCAAGAAACTTGCTCTGCTAAGACTCAGCCATGGGTTTACTCTCATCATCCCCTGCCTCCACTCTGATTCACATCATGCTGAACAAAGCTGGATGAAATCATAAAACTTCTAAGTCCCCTGCAAATGTATGTTATGTAATCTCAACTGGAGCCTCACAGCAAGGCAATTCTTTTACATTTCCCTATTTGACTCACTATTCCAAAGATCACAGGGGCTTTCTCAACCTTTTCATCCTTCTCAGACCTCCCATGGCTCCCCTCCCACCACCCTCTCTGCTTTCAATGAAAAAAATGAGGTCATTCACAGAGAGCTCCTTCTTTTCCCTTCCTCCTCATCTCATGTCAGTCAGATGCTGTCTGCCACTGTTAGTTTCTTCACCCTTGTATAGCATGACAAGGTGGTCATTTTCCTAGCCAAGGCAAACCCTTCTATATGCATGTGATCCTATTCCATCCTGTCTCTTCCAGCATTGTTCCCTGTTTTATCTCCTCTATCTCACTTCCACTTTCATTATTTATTTTCATATTCATTTTCTCCCTGTCTACTGGTTGCTTCCATACTCCTTACAAGTGTACTTACTTCTCTCCCTTCCTCAAAACCCTCACTTGATTCGTCCATTCTTTCTAGTTATCACCCTATACTTCTCTACCCTTTTTTGCTTAAACTCCTTGAGAAGGCTTCAGTAGATGCCCCCACTTCCTGTATCCTCATTGTCTTGTCAACTCTTTGGTGATATGGCTTCTGATCTCATTATTCGACTGGAATAGCTCTTCTCAGAGTTATCAGTCATCTCTTGATTGTCCAATTTTTCTCAGTTCTCATATTCAGCCTTTTCTGAAGCCTTTGACATTATTGGTCTTAAACTCAACATGTCCAAAACTAAACTTTCTTTTAATCTTGGTCCCAATGGTAGGATTAGACGCAATGGGTGAAAATTACAAGGAATATATTCCAGTTTCTCTTATGTATGAATTTACATCTTCATCATCTTAGGGAACTCTTGAATTAATAAAATCACAGATCCATTTGAGAGTATTTCCTGCTAGAATATAAGTTTCTTGACAACTGGGACTGTTTCACTTTGAGCTTTTTATCACTATCACTAGCACAGTGTCTGGCACATAGTGCCAACTTAATAAATACTTATTGATTGATTGCTGAGATAGGTCAGTAGTTTTGAGTTGTCGCATTAGAAATCACAACAGGTAGCACCAGCCATGCTTAAGAGAGATGTTTGTGATAGCCATAAAAAGGATTGGTTGATAATCACTAGAACATGAAAGGTAATTGGTTCTTTGATAGACTCATCAGTGAGACATCTGGTTAGTTCATTAAGATGGATAGGCATTCAGAAAATATATATGAAGTATTTGTACTCTATAGGGAGAATGTATAATCATTTCAAAGAAGAAAAATTCCATAAAAATCATTTAGAAAATTTGAAATTCTTAAATGTGGAAAGGAAATGTCCTCTACAGAATATAAATCTGATGATTTAGGAAAATCCTTCTAAAATTTTGTAGTAACTTCAAAAAATGTATTTAGTGTCTTTATTAAGAAATATAGCTACAGCTAAATCTCCTTGTCATATATGTTTATTACTATACAAATTATTTGGAGATTCTACAGGTCAGAATATACCCCTAGGATCTTAAACATTACAGAGCCTACAATAAGTCTAATATCATTTAACCTATGAAGAATTCATTCTTTCTCCTAATTTTAACATTATAAAGGCATTTTGCTGTTTTTATAAAATTTTATCCTCTTCTTTCTCTGATTCTGGAATTCAACATGTACATTTATACAAGGCTTATTATAGTTCACCTTTTATCTCTTTTCATAGAGATAATCTCAAGTTCTCAGCTACATCAGCTAGAAGGATGAGAGAGAACATATGCTTCTCCATATGTCCAACACAAACTCCTCAATGCATTTATTGCTGTTAGCTTAATTATTGAGGAATGTTTGTAATATATTACTTTTCCTCTGAATGAGTCATGCCACTGTACTTTTTAAATTCGTGCTAGCCTCATAGAGCCAAAAGCTGGTATACATTACAACAAATGATTTCCCATCTGGTCAGTGATAAGCTCTTTTTTTCCTAACCAGGTTTTTAAATACAATACTAGGAAAAATTAAATTATAATTATCTTTATCATTTTGTGTCTGTGTGGCTAACCAAAAATGCTTACTTAGTGAACAAGGGAAAGAGAAAAATATGTAGTATATATTTTATTGACTTAGCCTTGGTTTATAACCAGACTTCTTACATCTCATTCATTGACCGTAATATCCCACTTGATCAGTCCAACAGAAAATATTTATTGCTACTTGTTCTGTGCGTATTATGATTCCTACTCATCACTGTAATGACATTTATTTGGTGTGTTAAAGTTTACAATGTATTTTCCTTACCACAACCCTTTACATTAGGTAGTGTGTGTATTATTATCCCCATTTTACAGAGGGGTAAACTGAGACTTTAAGTGCCACTTGCTTAGTCACACAACTAATAATTGTTGGAGTTAGAATTTTAATCCAGACCTCTCTTAACTCCAACTCAGTTGTCTTTCCACAAGTACACAAATCACATATCCTTAATATTCTGTTGCTGGTTTTCATGTTGACAGATGATGTTATAGACAGTATGGCAAGGATGGAAAAGAGGAAAGTTGAAATGAATGAATTTTTAAAAGCATGTATTAAATGTTTACTCATGCTAAGTTGTGGTCATACAAAGAGAAGATGCTACACAGTCCCTGTTTTCAAGAAACTCACCCTTTTTCCTGGAGAAGACAACATATAAAGGAAAGCTCAGCTACAGGGTAGATGGAAAGGCAATGAGAAAAACCTGGAAATCCTGAGTCTAGAAGTGGGGTAGATGGAAAGGTCCAAAGGTCCTTAGGTTACTTAAGTCATTAAGATGGGAATGCTAGGGGAGTATAGAATATAAAGGTAGAGATGATGATGAGGCCTGGTGACCCTCTATCTCACTAAAGAAAGTAGAGTCATTGACTTCCATTTTATTCAGATCCTGTCAAGTAACCCAAGCAAGGGGGTGGGCTTCCCCACCCCAGTGGTACCGTTCTTTCTGCCTTGATGTCTTGGAAGAGGGAGAGATAACTCCAGTGATGTCAGCTCTTCCTACTATCTAGCTGTTCAGGGCAAGTTCTGGGACCAAGCTGGAAGAGAAGGAAATGGAGAAAAGAATAGGAGGTCGGTGGACCCCAGTGAGAGTCCTTATGGGAACAATATTCTTTGCCATCCTATGAATGTGTAAGACATCTTTTTATGCATATAAACATATGCACATGTATTTATATGTATATACATATACACACATGTGTATATGCATGTACACATATAATTGTGTATATGTGTGTATACATATGTATATATATATATACACACACACATATACATACACATGCATTCTATCTTTAAGCCAGTATATGGAGGGAATAGAAAGCTACTGTTGTTTAAACCAGGACTTATCCTGAATGCCACAAGTTAGGTTTTTGTTTGTAGTGTCTAATTACTCATACTCTGAACCAGTATCAAGGATCACAAGAGCAATCTCCAAGGGTTTGGGACAGGACTATTCTGAACATTGAAGATTTTCTCTATTCCTTATCTTCCCCGCCATGTTTCATCCTAGGGTTTGGGATAGTCTGTAAGTTCACAACCCTCAGGGTTCTGGTTCAATTCTGCTTAGAGCCAAACTAGTGGAGTCACACAAAACCTAGACCAAACTGGGAGACCTTTAGGTTCTTAAAGACCTCAGCCCATGTTAGTACCTCCTAGACAGTTTTGAACTTCCTTGACTTGTCCCAGTCCTGACCTAAATACTTGGTACTATCACAGGAGCCCAGAATATCTTGAGTTGGTACAAGCTGCATTCATTAATTCAGTCATCCATTCATGAAACAGTAGTAAATAATGCTATGTAAGGAACTGAAAAACTTTGCTAGATGTGGGTTTATATGATTAGGACAAGCACAGTAGAGCACAAAATATACCAAATTCATTTCAAAAAGAAATTTAAAATGATAGATTTGGAAGTAAGGTTACTTTCCCCCCTAAACTTAACTATTGTCAGTGTACAAGTCAAACATATCATGAACAAATCCAGCAAACATTTATTAAGTAGCTGTTATGTGCAGAAAACTGTCTGGCACAACGGGAAGAAGGGGGTGAAGGGTGGGGGAGGCAGAGGAGAGGCACAAAAATAGAACATTTATTGTCCTTGAGAAGCTTAAAATCTAGTGGCTGGAAATGACTGACACACAGATAATTACAGTATAGAATAGAACATGATAAGTGCATAAAAGTTGTACAAATAGAGTATTAATAGGGGGTCTGCGAAAGGAAATATTTTAATACTTCAAGGATTTGTGATTTCATTGATGCAAATATTCCTTTCACTAAAGGGGACAGCAACCCTTCCACTCCATAGGAGATGATCTTTTGAGAGTTGTTGTAGTGGAAGGATTCATTATCTTGCAGACTCATCTGACAATGAGTTTGTGAATTTAGTTAAGCTAGTCCCGGCCAAAAAAAGTACAGGCCATCCCAAAATAATTAAAATTATTAAAGCTTAACCCTGCACGAAGTCTTTTGGGATGCCCTATATAGTCTGTCACTGAGTCCACATTCCAAGCCTTTCCAGGTGAGCAGAACTCTCCAGTACTTACTTACATTCTACTGTAAGAATCTGTTAATCTGGGCCAGACTCCGGACGGTCCACCAGTAGTTTAAGTTTGACAATGTAACAAAATGAGCCCCTTACAGGTCATTCAACAGTTAACAGAAGAAGATTTATTTAGTCATAGCAGAAGAAAGTTATTCAGAACACCTCCAGCTGATTAAGCTGAGTGTGCCTCAACCTTCCTAGTCTCCTGGCCCTAACTAGGCTGGGGTCTTGATGACATTTAAATAATTGATATTTATATAACTCTAAATTTTTCAGAGCTCATTACACCCATTATTTCAACCCTCCTGGACTGAATTCCTCTGTACCATTTTAGGCCAGGAAATCTTACCTATCCTTCCCTCAAATCCTTTGAAATCTGCTCTTTCTAATTCTAAGGTACCTGTCAGACTATGCATGGCATTCCTCAGCTATCACAGACTAGAGCAGAAAGTGATCACTTCCCCAGCATTTCCATCATTTCCACTCCAACCAACAGTTTCTACCTGTTGGTGAGAATCAGATACAGAATTTTTCCCTTCTTTCTACTTTTTGAAAGATTGGTAAGGCAAGTTAAAGAAATTATTAGTAGCTCTGCTTGATAGAGAGAGCTGTAGTAGATATCCAGATAAACAAAGGCCTTGCATCACTACAATACCATTTCTCTGGGTGAAGCTTAGGATCTGTTTTCTGAACTCAATGTCTGTTTCCTTTTTCTGTCTAAGCATGACAAAATCACTTCTCCTTCCTTCATTGATTTCTACCATGCTTTCCCAATTTGGCGCTTGGTTTGAACCTTTTTAAATATACAATAGTCTCTCTCTTTTTCCTGTCTTTTTTAAAATGCAAGGTAGACCTATCCAGTGCCATATTCCAGGCATAGGTTTCATCTCACTTAACTTTCAGTGATAACTTTGAGGTGAAATTTGCCTAAGAGCTCTAAAACATTGTTTGTTGCCTTATGCTTTGTACGTTTCTTATATAGACATTTGAAGCTACAAAGTTTACTACTAACCTCTTCTTTGGATTTTGTATTGTGAACTCAATTCTGAACTGCCTTTCTGCTTTGTACCTTGTAAGTAAAACCTCTACACAGGAGGTTTTGACCTTTTTTGAATCATGGGCCCTTCTGGCCATCTGGTAAAATCTATCAGAAAAGTTTTAAAATGAGTAAAATAAAATATGTAAAATGTGTTACAAAGGAAACCAATTATATTGAAATAACATCCATTTTTTTAAGTTTATGGATTCCATATTAAGTACTATATATTGCTCTGTAGTTTTAGCTTAGTGGCCATACTATTCAGTCAATAAACATCTATTAAGCACCTATCATGTACCAGGTACTGTATTAAGTTCTGTGGATGTAAAAAAAAAAAGGTAAAAGATAGTCCTTACTTTCACGGAGCTCACAGTCTAATGAAAATATTTATGTAAAGTCAAGCTACATACAGAATAAATTTGAAATAGTAAGCTGAGGGCAGGCACTAGAATAAAGGGGGATCAACATAGCATTCCTGTGGAAGGTAGGATTTTACATGGTACTTGAAGGAAGCCAGGTAAGCCAGGGGATGGAGATAAAGAGGGAGAGCATTATAGGCATGAAGGAGGGTTAGTAAAGATGTCTGGAATACGGAGATGGAATGTCTTGTTCAAGGAACATCTAGGGGTCCAGTACAAGCTGGAGAGGGGCAGTATAAGAAGACTGGAAAGGGTGAGAGGGAGGTTCTGAATAGCTTTGAAGGACGGAGGGTTTTATAGTTGATCCTGAAGATGATAGGGAGTCAGAATGCTGGGCTGTAAGGGAATGGGGGTGGGATGGCATGATCCAACTTGTGCTTTAGGAAGATCACTTGACAACCAACTGGAAGAGGGACTGGAGTGGGAGAGGCTTGTGACACAGAGAACAATGACCAGGCTAGTGTATAGGAAGTGATAAGGGCCTGTACCAAGGTGGCGTCTCTGTCAGAGGAGAGAAGTAGACATATTTGAGAAATGTTGTGAAGGTAAAATCCACAGTCCTTGGCAACAGATTGATTATGAAGGGACTAAAGAGGGGGAATCAAGGATGACACCTCGATTGTGAATTATGTTGAATAATTTGGATTTTGGTCTGGATCTTTGATTTCAGTTAGATAGTGAACTCTGAGAATTTTCTCTGCCCGTGCAGATCTGTACATCCTTCATAACTTACCATGTTATAGAGTTGCCTGGAGAGCTCAGAGATTTCATCAGGATCACACAGCCCACATGTATGATGCAAGTGCCCTGCATATAAGAAATGCTTAATATTGCTAGTTAAATTGAACCAGTTTTACTCACCTACCTCCTGCTTAACATTCTATCAAATTATAAAATGTTAGTGTAGTAGGACATAACTACTGTTACTAGTTGTCACCAGTGACAGGCAGCAACACCTTACGTTGGGTAGAGGCCTGACATAGTGTGATGGCAATCAGATTAGGATTTTTTGCTGTTTTGGTTTTACTAAAAGTGCCTCTGATTGAATAATGTGATTAAAGAAGATCTTTCCCACTCATTGATGGGCTTGCCCATTGTGGGAAGATGGATTAGGGGAGTTATTTTTAGGAGGATCCCAAGTACCTTTTGTTTTTTCTATTGAGGCACTGGGTCAGAGGGACCTCTGGCTCTAAAAAGTGTATACTCTGAGGGTGAGGTTTTACTTTGGGGCTTAGTTTTTGTAAAAAGGTTTGAGTACCAGATGAAGATGCTGCTTTAAGGAGCCCCACCCTCTTTGAAAACCCAGATGTCAGTGCTTCCCTCTCTGGTAGCTATGGTCAGAAAGGTGGACTGTCTGTTGAATTCAGGCAGAGGAAGCCATGCCTGTTGATTTTTAATTTCTCTGTATTTTCTTTGAAGTTCAGGGTGCTGACTCCCCTGAAGTAGGTGAGTGATATATGTGCTTGATTAAAGTGATTGTTAACCCCTCAAAAGTGGCCTTTCCTTTTATGAATGCAGATCTAAGAACCTGTGATAGCAGCGCCCCTGTGTATATCAGGGGGCTTACTGTTACACATAGGTTCAAATCCCATCTCTGATCCCCACCTGGCTATGTGATACCCTGGGTGGGTCATGTAACCTTGCAAATCTCCAGGCAATTTTCTAAGATTATAAATTGCAGAACAGTTGATGATCAGCATTACTACAGAGCTTCTTCATCCAGAATGTATGTATGTATTCTGTACCAAAAAAATCAGAAGTTCTGACAAAAAAAAAAACCATTCACTTTGATTGTGGTTCTGAACCTATTAATGATAGGAATCGATCTAGAACTAACCCTACAAGTCTTCTAATCCCTTATTTTACAAATAAGAAAATGGAGGTCCAAAGAGACTGGCCTTGCCCAGGGCCATGCAGGTAGTAAATGGCAGAGCCAGATCTGAACTCAATGCAAGCAGGTGACTGTTCATTTACTTATCATTAAGCTGATCCAGGAAGGCAGAGTAGTGAGCATTGGCAGTGGTTACGGTGCTGAATATGTGGTTAGTGTCATGATCCTATGTAATGAACAATTAGGATTGTTCCTGTCCCAGCGGTTGCTTAACAAATGCTTGTTGACTTGACAAAAATAAGTTTATTTTATTTTTGTGTTTTCATTAATGTTGATATTCACTGAAATATTAGAAACCAAAATAAATACATGCTGACTGTTGAAAGAAGCAATCATATATTAGTTTAATATATTCATGCACACAAAACGTTTTTCCCTCACAAAACAAGAATTTAAATTGTTCGTTATCGGTAAGGTTATTTTGTATCAGTTATAAATTTGGCAGACCACCAAATGTTAATTTGCTTTTAGCTAGTTGAGATTAAATGTAATTCCTTCTCTGAGAAACCTGAAAGTAAGTAAGCATGAAAGCATTTTCAGAGCAATCTGGAAGGAATTGACATTTAAGAAGTTAGTATTACAGCTGCATTTGAAGGCTATTAATTTCATAGATAAATTAACTACATTATTCCTTCTTTATCTTGCATTTTGAAAGGATTCCATCAGCTGGAGAAATGGCAGTCCAGGGTCGATTGAAACTGCTCTTATCCCAACCCTGTTGTAATTGGAACTTGCTTTTGGAAACCCTCCTGCATGATGATTGTCTGATACTAAAAATCTTGTTGAGGAGTGAATTTAGTGTTGGTAAGTACTGGCAAAAAAGCATTTGAGAAATACAGAGAAGCTGCCTGAGTGGAACTCTATTTTTAATTTTTTTTTTTTTACCATTTGTATATTGATAGAGGAAGGCAAGCCATTACATGTATCAGCAGTGATCCAGTTAGCAGTAGGAGAAATATTGAATAGGAGGGGGAACAGCTTTTTATTAACCTTGCTTGAAAAAATTTTTCAGATAAGCTGAAATGCAGTAGCTTGAATTTGGCACCAAGATCAAATTACAAAAATTCTTAGACATTTTTTCTCACTCAGAAGGCCATATAGTAATAATTTACATTCCATCAACTATAAGCTCTTTGGAAAGTGAGTCTTTGACATGTGCAGTCAGTGCTTAGTAAAATAGCATAGCACTATTTAAAAATTAAGGAACATAGATTGGATGTTCATGCTATATAAACAAGAAAACAGATTATAGTTCACAGACCGAGAGGTAGAGAGGATTTTAGAGGCCAACTAGTTCAAATCTCTCCTTTTACTGATGAGAAAACTGAGTCCAAGGTGACCTGCCTAAGGTCACACAGTTAATAAGAATCACATGTGGTTTTGGACCCAGAGTCATTGACTCCAGAGTTCTGCACTGGCCCCCTTAAAAAAAATTTTTTTTGATAAACAAATATATTCATGTGGTCACTGTTTGTACAAAGTGCAGATTTCAAAGGGGAATAGATCATTTTAAATATCAATTACAAAAATTAGTCATCCATAAATATATAAGGAGGATTTTTGAGGTACCCATGTACCATCTGGTATTAGTGACTTTAAAAAAATTTAAGGTGTTTTCTTGTAACTATGTCCCTGAGGTCACATTAGCTTTCAAAGTTTCTAATATTTGGCATCAAAGGAAAAAAAATTGTGCCAATTTCCAAATTGTCTAACATGTGGCCTGTTGCTGCCTTCAATATTTGTGCAGACCACAACTTTCTTTTCTTTTCTTGTTGCCCTTGTAATGGCATCTTGTGTATAACGCAGATCAAGATTAAAATTGTTGCCAAAATGTAGTATTGCAAAATGAGGAAAAGCTCGCCATCAGTAGCCTCAGTGTGTGAAAGTCTACGGAGCTACACTTTGGACCTTTCCACACAGCCTCGTAAATTAGCATGTCTGCCCATGCCAAGAGCCTAAAATACATCTTGAAAAAAAAAATCGACTATTCCAAATTGACAATGGCTAGAAAATTACTTAAACCTTGGATCGCTGACTAGAGGATCATAGAATTTAGAACTGGAAAACTCCTCAGAAGTCACCTAATTTAACCTCTTCCCTGATTTAACCAAATTTCACCTAATTTAACCAAAGCCCTGAGAATGACTTGCCTCTGGTCACACAGATAGCAAGGGAGAGACCTGGGATTTGAACCCAGGTTTCCTGACTGCCACTCCTGTGTTCTGGACATTCTTTCAGTTCTAACTCTCATCTTTTGTTGCTGCTCATAATGACAGATGACATTACCGTTAGAAGGCTTTGGTACCAAAATGGTCTTTGTTCTGATTTATCTGAGCTATTAGTAGGAGCCGTAGAATTCAGATATGAGTATCCTTGTTGTAGCTCCTTTCAACCAACTGTAAGGGGCAGAGACTGTGGATTGAGGCTGCTTAACCCACCAGATAAATTAACCAACAAGAAACTACAAGGCCGTCTTCAAAAGGGAATTCTGGGTAGCATATGTTCTGGAGCTGCTCCCCAATCCCGGGTCTCCAGAGCACAGCAGCTACTTATCCTATCAGGATTGGCACCTATTTCAGTTTTGACTGCCCCGTCAATCAGTGAAGTAACTATATGTGAGACACCATGATAAGGGCCGTGAGTACGAGTACCAAGAATGAAACAATCCCTGCTTGCAATGAGCTTCCATTCTACTGGGGGCAGTCAAGTATAAAAATATATGCAACATAAATATGAAAGAGAATCAATACAAACATGTACAAAAGAAGTCTCTGTGAGGTAGATTGGGAAGGAGGGCGCTTGCAGCTGGAGGTGGTGGGTCAGGGAAGGTTTCATGAAGAAGATTGTGCTGGGCTCTGTCTTAAAGAAAGAGAGGGACTTTCTGAGCCAGAAAGCAGGCAGAGAATACAGGAGACAGAGTTTGGCTTGTGAGGAATTGAGGGATAGCCTGGCTGTATAGACCCCAGCAACCTGCTCAGCTGACGCAAGTGGAAGATGCTAGAGATTAACTTCTGATTTGCTTGAGAGGCATTCAAAAAGTCTCTTTCATCTCCATTTGACTCTGGAGGAGTTCACAGGCATATAGGAGTCAAAATGCAGGCTGGATTTTGCAGCCAGCACAGCGTGTGTGCCAGTCATGCTACATCCACACATGACTTTGGTTGGGCTGATGGCACATGGGAATTGAGCTCAGTTTGGAGCCTATTCCTACAGAAACCATGGATATTGGAGAGGGGAAAGCATGCCCTCGACCCACTGGGGAAAATGCTTGTTCTTACTCTATTTGTGAAGTAAATATTCCTGTTTAAAAACTGCTCAGTGTTCAGAGGTGAAATGGAATTGGAGTGCTATTTACTAGCCCGCAAATATGCCAATAAGGGCATAAATAGGATAGTTTAGAACCTGTAGTGGGGAAGGTGTCATATAACCTGCCTAGCCCTGATGAGGAGTATAGGAGTCATGTGATTAGGTCCAACTTTCTCCTGACTACCAAAAATTTCCTTGTCCATTCCTAAATCAGATTGACTTGAGAGACTCACTGTCTTCCTCTCATGTATTTGTGAGTGTTGAACCAGCAACTTCATTTATAGGGATGAGAGACTTAGACCATTTAGATACTGATCAGAAGATTATAGGGGTCTCTTTGCTGGCACTGGGGACAGGACTATGTTACTGTGCCATACTCAGATCTGGGTCACAGTCCTCAGTAGTAGTCCTGTGATAAGGAGGAGCTGGCACACCAAAGTTTGTGGGCTACAATGGAGTGGGGACCCTCCTCACAGTTCTGAGACAGAAATGAGTGGTTGCTCACAGGCCAGACATAGGCCAGGAGAGTAGTATATACCTCTCCTTGGATCATACCACCCTGGAAGAACTGAAAACTTACAGGTCCCTAGAAGTATCTCTGAAAATAGCTGAAAAAAATCCCCTGAAACTTGAGAGAGTACACCCCCCAACTTGGAAACAGAGCCCTACTTTAACAAAGCATTAAAAGTCAAGAAGGAGACAGGAAAGATGAGCAAACAACAGAAAAACATTCTGACCATACAAAGTTATTATAGTGACAATGAAGATCAAACCTCACACTCAGAACATGATAACAAAGTCAAAATTCTTACATCCAAAGCCTCCAAGAAAAATATGAACTGGTCTCATGTTATGGAAAGGCCCAGAAAAGATTTTGAAAATGATGTAAAAGAAGTGGAGGAAAAATTGGGAGGAGAAATGAGTGATGCAAGAAAATCATGAAAAAGGAATCAACAGCTTGATAAAGGAGACATAAAAAATACTGATGAAAATAACACCTTAAAAACAGACTAGGCCAAATGGTGAAAGATGTACAAAAAGCCAACAAGGAGACGAATGCCATCGAAAGTAAATGCAAAGAAAAGGCACAAACATTCACTGAAGAAAATAGCTCCTTAAAAAGTAGGATTGGCCAGATGGAAAAAAGGAGGTACAAAAGTTCACTGAAAAAAATAATTTCTTAAAAAATTAGAATGGAAGAAATAGAAGCTAATAACCTTATGAGAAATCAAGACAAAATAAAACAAAACCAAAAGAATGACAAAATAGAAGACAGTGTGAAATATCTCACTGGAAAAATAACTGACCTGGAAAATAGATCTAGGAGAGATAATTTAAAAATTAGTGGACTACTTGAAAGCTATGACAAGAAAAAAGATCCTAAAAATCATTTTTCAAGAAATTATCAAGGAAAACTTTCCTGATATTCTAGAACCAGAGGGCAAAATAGAAATAGAAAGAACCAATTGATTACCTCCTGAAAGAAATCCCAAAATGAAAACTCCCAGGAATATTATAGAAAAAATCCAGAGTTCCCAGGTCAAGAATAAAATATTGCAAGCAGCCAGAAAGAAACAATTCAAGTATCATGGGGCCTCAGTCAGGATAGTATAATATTTATTATCTTCTACATTAAGGAATCTGAGGGCTTGGAATATGATATTCTGGAGGTCAGAGGAGCTAGGATTAAAACCAAGAATCACTTATCCCACAAAACTGAGTGGAACCCATGAGGGGAAAAAAATGGATATTCAGCGAGAACCTTTCAAGCATTTCTGATGAAAAGACCAGAGCCGAATAGAAAATTTGATTTTCAAATACAAGACTCAAAAGAAGCATAAAGAGGTAAAAAGGAAAGAGAAATCATAAGGGACTTAATGCTGTTTTGTTTACATTCTTATGTAGGAAGATAATACTTGTAACTCATAAAAACTTTCTCATTATTAGGGCAGATAGCAGGAGTATTTGTAGACAGAGGGCATGTGTGTTGAATATGAAGGGATGATATCTAAAAAAATAAAATTAAGGAGTGAGAGAGAGGAATGCACTGGGAGAAAAGGAAAGGGAAAGATAGAATAGGGCAAATCATCTCACATAAAAGAGGCAAGGAAAAGTTTTTACAGTAAGGGGAAGATGGGGGAGGTGAGAGTGAGTGAGTGAACCTTACTTCATCAGAAATAGCTCGAAGAGGGAATCACATGCACACTCAATTGGGTATAGAAATCTGTCTTACCCTACAGGAAAGTAGCAGGGAAAGGGGATAAGAAAAAGGGGAAAAATAGAAGGGAGGGCAGATTGGGAGAGGAGGTAGTCAGAAGCAAAACACTTTTGAGGAGGGACAGACTGAAAGGAGAGAGAGAGTAGAATAAACAGAGGGGGAAATAGGGTGGAGAGAAATACGATTAGCCATCATAACTGAAAAAAATTCTGAAGACAGTTTCTCTGATAAAGTCCTCATTTCTCAAACATATGGAGAACTGGGTCACATTTATAAAAATAAGAGCCCTGCTTCAATTGATAAATGATCAAAAGATATGAACAGTTTTCAGATAAAGCAATCAAAGGTAGCTATAGCCACATGAAAAAATGTTCCAACTCACTCTTGATTGGAGAAATGCAAATTAAAACAATTCTGAGGTACCATCTCATACCCAGTAGTTTGGCTACTAGGACAGAAAAGGAAAATGACAAATATTTGAGGGGTTGTAGGGAAAACGAGACATTAATTCATTGTTGGTGGAGCTGTGAGCTGATCCAACCATTCTGTAGAGCAATTTGGAACCATGCTCAAAGGGCTACAAAAAGAGATAAAAAACAAAAAGGAAGAGGACCTATATGTATAAAAATATTTAGAACAGCTCTTTTCTGGTGGCAAGGAATTGGAAATCAAGCCAATACACCTCAATTAAGGAATGACTGATTAAATTGTGGTATGTAATTGTGATGGAATATTATTGTGCTATAAGAGATGATGAACAGGATGCTCTCAAAAAAAGCTGGAAAGACTTACAGAAGCTGATGCAATGTGACATGTACTGTGTATAAAGTAACAGCAATATTGTAAGATGATCAACTGTGAATGATTTAGCTATTCTCAGCAATACAATGATCCAATACAACTCCGAAGGACTTAAGATGAAAAATGCTGCACATCCCCAGAGAGAACTGATGGTGTCTAAATAAAAATTGACACATTATAAAACTTTATTTTTCTTGAGTTTTTTTTGTCTGTGTTTTCTTTCACAACATAGCTAATATGGAAATGTGTTTTGCATAAACTATATCAAATTGCTTGCTTTTTCAGTGAGGGGGTAGGGGAAAAGGAAGGGAGAAAATTTGGAACTCAACGTTTTAAAAATAAATATTAAAATTGTTTTTACATGTAATTGAGGAAAAAATAAATATTAAACAAAAAAAGAAAATGCCTTATAATAGTAATGTTAAGGGGCTTTTAGGGGATTAGTATGGCAGATTGGCAATGTTATTAAGCTTTGTATTTATCCATGTTTCTTCACTTACATACTATAAAATAAAATTGAATCTGGGTCAGTAGTGGCTAAATTTTTTCATTTAATTCTTCTGTCCTAAAATCATCATTCTGGAACATGCAGGAAAAACTGAGTGTGGTTCAATTGTGTGCTCCTTTAGTGATAATAATAATTTAGTATCTGCATGCATTAAAATAATTATGTTCAATTTTTATTAATGTCCCTCTCACCAGACATGAGCATTCCTTACCTGAACATGCCGCAGGACTTTTTTTTATGTCTCAAATGTTCTTAGCACATTTTATTTTGCATTATATTCATCTTTCTATTCCAAAACAGGTTATTTGTATTACGTTATCATTATATCAGTATCATTCCTACCACATTGTAGGGGTATATGGGATGCTCAGAGAACACTAGCACCTCTGGTGGGAGGGCTTGCCAAGCCCCCTTCAGGGATGCTCATCCACCTTTGAGGTCCCCCTGTAATTTAACTTTCATCTATGTCTTCACAAAACTGTGACATACACAGCAGCTACATCTTGGTAAATCTTGGCAGATGGACTAAACCAGGTTGGGGTAACCAAGGGAGGTCAAACCCATCAGTGAGTTAGGGGGTTGTCTACCCGAAGCATGTGAGGATTTCCTCTGATGGAATGGGTGGATGAGAACAGTTTAATCCAGTGGCTAAGGATGTGGCAGAAGCAGGTCCTGTGGAGTACACAGAGCTTGATCAGCCATCTAAGACACCAAGGTCATCCACTGCAGTCTGGGCCGTGGCCAGTCATCTTGACTTTTGTCTTGGTCCTGGAATTTGATGACTCTGGAAGAGAGTGAGGCTGAGGACTTTGCAGGTTCTGCCTCACTTAAATCCAGTTCATGTAAGAGTCAGCACAGCACCCTGTGATGTCATTGGTCCTCTTTGTAAAAGAAGGAGAGACATCCACCAGATTGTAGACTCCTTCATGACAGGGATCAGACCTGATTAATATTAGGGAGGTTGAGTATTCTAGAACTCTGATTTTGGACTTGGGAAACTTGCGCTCACATCCTGGGTTTTCTTGTTACTCATTGTGTAACCTTTGAGCCTCTGCAAAATGGAGGTGCCAATACTTACACTGCAGGTTTTACAGAGTTGTCAGGAAAATGCTTTGTGAAACTTAGAGTGCTCTGTAATTGTCAGTTATTATTAAAGACATGAGCTTTGTGTCTTTCACCTAAACTAGTGCCGTATATGACAAAAACATTTAATAGATGTTTATTGAAGTGGAATATTATAAGTATCTTGCTATCATCGAATATCTTTTTTTGAAGAATGGACAATGTCATGTATTTTATCTCATTCGCATACCTATGACATAAGTTGGGGGCAGGTATTGTTATTCTGTTTTGCAGATGCAAAAATTGAGGCACAAAGTGATTGATTTTTTAAGTGTGGCATATTAGGGGAACAAAGACCATTATTTTCTGAAATGCCATTATTTTGGAGTGGATTTTTGATGAAACATAATTGTTTACAAAGACATTAATAGATTGAGTCTTCTTTGGAATACATATTTGGTTTCTTGGATTGTTTGAACAATTGTCTTTTATTTTACATAAAAGAAAAGCTAGGGTCTTTTAAACTTAGACTTTTACATATAAATGTTTTATGCCAGTTTGAGAAATACCTACTTCATCTAAGAATTGGAGTCAGATATAAATAAATTCACCATCAGTACTCTGTCTGAGCAGCACAGTCAGCCTTGTTTGACCCCGGACATAGAAATCACTTGAAACAGAGCTAAATTCATATTTCAGCACTATACTTCTCACTCTCAGGCATGTGTAGACACTTCCCATGGAAAACTATAATGAAAGAATTTCTTACTGAAAAAAGCTTTAACAGACTAGCATCCAATCCACATTAAGAACTATAGATTTCATGGTTATTGAAGAACAAACACTGTATGGGATCAGTAGATATAGGTGATGTAACTGTCAAATATATAATTAGGATAATATGTTTGAAGTTGAAGTAGATAATTATTAAGGCAACTTTTTTCCTAACTTTGAATTCATTTGCAATCTGTGAATTCGCAAATACTACCTTCTGGTTCTGATCTCTAGAGTTTGGTTATTTCCAAAGGGAACCTTGTGATTGCAGTACAGCATAGCTGTCACTAGTTGGCGGTGGTGCTATATTACTAGACACAGCCTTTAAATTCCACTCTTTCCAAGAAAACTTAATCACTGTGACTGCTTTTACTTAACTTAATGGTCTGTCTTGAGCTTTCATCTGTCAGTGGCATCACCGTTAACTTGTCACCTAGGTTCCAAACCTGATGTCATCTTTGTCTCCTCTCTCCCTTTTCCGACATCTAGTCAGTTGCTACATGCTGTCAGTTCCACCACCAAAATTACATCTTCATCCTTTTTGCCACAGCCCAGTTCAGGCCCTTATTACTTCTCTTCTGGACTGTTGAAAGCACCTTCTAATTGATATTCCTTGCCTCCAGCCTGTCCCTTCTCGAATCCATCTGGATTAATATAACTAAAACGCAATTCTGATTGTCAATCCCCTCATCAAACATCTTCAGTTGTGTCTCATTTTTTGACTGAAGTCCAAACCCTTTAGTTGGGCATTTAAAGTCTTCTAAAATTTGCCCCCAAGCTATCTTTCCAAATTTATATTCACCCACTCTCTACACACCCTAAATTCCAATTAAATGAGATCATTTGCGCTTCCTTCTATAGACCTTCTGTTTTGTTGATTCCCTGTGCCTAAAATATCTTTTCTCCTTAGTTTCTCTTTTCTGATTCCTACTAGTTCAAATATCACCTTCATGAAACTCTCTCTGATTGCCCCAAAAGGAAATTATCTCTCCTATACTGAAGCACTTTTTACTTCTCTGTGTCTATCTCTCTGGGGCAGCTAGCTGGTGCAGTGAGTAGATGGAGTGCCAGGCCTAGAGTCAGAAAGACTCATCGTCATGAGTTCAAATGTGACCTTTTATACTTACTATCTGTGTGACCTTGGGCAAGTCACTTAACCCTGCTTGCCTCAGTTGTTCTGTGAAATGAACTGGAGAAGGAAATGGCAAACCACTCCAGTATCTTTGCCAGTAGAACCCCCAAATGGGGTCACAAAGAGCTAGACATGACTGAACAGCAACTCTGTCTGTCTGTCTATCTGTGTGTCACTCTTTCTCTCTCTCAACAAGCCCCAGGAGCTCAATTGCTTTTCCCCACAGGTAAGCTTTTTCACTCCCACAGGGAGCTAGGGTTCCCTCTTAGGACTTTAATCACTTAAGCAAAAATCTCTCAGAGGTCAGTGTCTAGTCTATTGTGTGTAATTCTATCAATGAAAGGGCTCAGGCTTCACAGGCAGCCTGAATCTGATGTTCACCTTTCATCCAGGCAGCCTATCTATGTACCTAGAAATATTCATGCATTTTAATGCCTCCTTTTACAGTATCAAATTGGAAGATAGGGGATTTTTCCCAATACAGAAAAAATGGCCTGCATTTTTAAGTACTGTCAGGCAATCAGAAAGGAAGAACACAAGGCCTCCCTTGAAGGCTACTATTCCTGTAATCTCTCTTCCTCATGTTCAGCTTGGCCCCCTTTTTAAATCATTCATATTTCTTAGCTCCTAGTCCTGAAGCTTTGTGTGTAGGGTACTAGTGTTACATCCAGTTATTTGTATATATATCATAGCTCCTCTTCAGGGAATAGGGACCATATCTTAGACCTTTGGGGACTTTCCATAGCACCTACTCTAGTGTCTTACATGTAATACACACTTAATGTATATTTACTGAATTGAATTAAACAATTATCCATAAACATTAATATTATAGAATACAAAGAACAAAAAAGGGGATATATAGTTTTCTTTTAAAATGTATATTAAATTTAACATGGCAGTTACGTAATTGCCTTGTTTGTTTATCCTTTTGAATTTATATTTTGGGTGTGTACTTTTAAAATAATTTTGTTGATGGTCTTTTCTTTTTTATGTCTATTAGTACCTGTATCACCAAGACAATATTCATAGCACTGGTTGTGATTATGAATATGCCAGCGTAGTTCTTGACTGCAGAGTATAATAGATTCTCCATATAGAAGACAGAAGAAAAACATTCATTCAGACACCAGAAAGCCAAATCCCAAAGCCAGAAAGCTAAATCCATTATAGCAGCCAAGAAGTCAATATGCATTAGCCCTGCAGGGGACAAAACCATTCTCAAGCCTTCCCCTCCCCTCCTGCTGGGGCCACTTAACTGCCTCTTTATTCCTCAGCACAATCTGACCATGTCATTCCACTATAATCAAGAAACTTCTGTAGTGTCCCATGTGAACTCTGAAAATTCTTATCCTAGCTCCTACTTCCAGTGATGAGTTGGGTCCCCAGAGTTTGGCTATATATCCCCTTTTCAGGATCCTAGGAGGACTTCTGAGGGATTATGAGTGGTTCTCTCATGCTATCTGTTCAAACCCGTACAAGTTTTTTTCCCCTACAAGATGACTGGTTAAGACTCATTTAGCCAGTCAGCCTTAAGTAGCTTTTAGAAAGAGGTATTTTCCAAGGTGATAAAATAAGAAGAGTTAGTACAAAACATCGCCTCCAATGTCTGTGATACACTTTCGTACAAATACCTATGGAATCCAGGGGAAGGTGGGCTCAAGCATAGTGAGCGCATGTGGCAGAGGGGTAAATCAGTTCCTTGTTGCTGGAAATCTTTTTCTCCCATTCATTGGGTTCATAGTTAATTTACATCCCTCTGTCCTTGGCTACCAATGCAGATTTCACTGTAAACTGATCCAGATATAAGTCTAGGACACTGAAGGAGAGATGTGAAGTCCAACTTCCTCCACAGGAAAGCTTGCAGAGTTTTTTTCTGTTCAAATCAGAGGATGAAGAAAAACCTAGCTAAGGCTAAAGCATCTCCTTTACCTCCCAAGAGGTTCCTACTCAAGAGTTCAGCCTATCCAAACATAACTCTTGCAAACTTCATTCTGGTTTGAAGGCCTTTGAGCACTTAGTCTAATACTTTTGAATGAGTGATTGATTAAGATATTTCTAGTTAAGGTATGCAGGCTAAAATAGGGCAGAGGTTGTTATCACTCCCCTTTTCAATTTTGGTGACTATTTTTGACATTTGATGCCCTTTGCAATCTGGTCTCCAGTTATCATTCCAGGTTAATTACGCATTACTCTCACTCATGCCATCTATCCTCCGGCGAAGGTAGCCTACTGGCTGCTCCCTACATGCTACATTCTGTCTCCCCCCTCCCACCACCAGGCCTTTGCATAGTCTGCCCCCCCACATCTCAGATGTCCTCCCTCTTCACCCCATTTTATAATACCTCTATCTTCCTTCAAAGCTCAGCTCAAATATCACTTCTTTCAAGAAATCTTTTCTAATCCCCCTATTTATGTGTTCAACAACCAGGGAATAATTTTGTATTCTTTCACATACTCCAATAGATCTATGATCTCATTGTTTTGGGAGTTTGCTCCAGCAATGCAAATCTCAACCTATCCGTATTTGCTCTTGTTGTACAATCTTTGCTCATGGATTTCCGTAAGGTTGTTTCAGAAGGTTTTTATAATGTGCTATCAATCTCCCATGCTTTCTCTTAACGTCCAGAGATGTTAGCACATTTGACTGTCTACCTGCCCCTCACTTTCACCCAATAACCCAACCCTCTCTTCTTCCTGTCATATATTTCCTTGGTGACATCTTTTGCTTCTCCTTTCAAATTCCTCACTGATTTTATATTGAAACCTACTCATACTCACCATATTTTTCTGTCTGTTGCCCTCCATATGATATTAATTTTTAGGGTTTTTTTGGAGACTGTTGTATTTCATGTTTTGCCACTATACCTTTAGGATATTAATATTAAAAACATGGGTCTTTATGTCAGTGGAAAGGTTAGAGTCAGTAAAGAAACTATGTGATTTTCCAAGGAAATTCAGTCTGCTATCCTCTTCTTTAGCTCTTGTCCCGACTTGCTCATCTGTACTATCTATATTTTGTATATATCTTGTATTTCTGGGAACGTTTCATCTCCCCAGTAGAATGTAAGCTCCTTGAAGGTAGGGACTAAATTGTCTCAATTTTGTATTTATATTCCTAGCACCTGGTATATAGAGGGAACTTAATAAATGTTTGTTGATTGACTGATTGAGAGGGGATATAATTCTGAGGATCAGAACCAAAGTATTATCCTATCCTTGTACAAGAGTGTATATCACCCATAATACTGCCTGTGGGTTCATAGGATCATAGGATCATAGATTTAGATGGGACTCCAGAAGCCATCTAGTGCAACCATTTCATTTTATAAAGGAAGCTCAGGCTTGGGGGTGGGGTTACGTATTTGCCGAGTATCACACAGTTAGCAGAGGTAAAATTTAAACCCAGGTCCTATGATTCCCATACTTCAAGAAACACATAAAGGAAGTATGTGGGGAGGAAGGGGGTATCCATCAAAATGACCATTGAGATGTAGTAACACCACAGGTGGAGAGATTGGGAAATGTCCCATTCAATCAGAAAATATGATTAAAATTTATAAAAATCTTAACTGGTATTTATAAGATGCACATCAGATTTTAGAATTCTAGAATAAGGTATTTCCCATGAAGCCTGAAAGAAATGGATGATAAATTTAAGGAACTTACTATACCAAGAGGTAACACTGGGACACACTGGTTGAAGATATATATAAATAGCTTCAAAATGTATAAATATTGATAAATCTGTAAAGAGTCATTAAGGGAAAGCAGAGAGAGAGAGAGAGAGAACATTCATAATTTTTGAAGTCATTATGGGAAACTATTTTTTCACATCAAAATTAAAAAAAAAATCCCTGGTATCTCTGTCTGAGACTAAATACTGAGTCAGGTGGAGAATTGGTCTGAGCAACTCTTGTGCCGCTTATGTTTTCAAACAAATGCAATTCTGATTGATTTTTAAATGATCCAGTATAATGTCATTGATAAGAACTTTATTATATTCATTGATATTATGTTAATATATTATTATTATTTTCAAGACGGTACCTTATCAAAATATGAAGAAACAGTTCCTCATGTGGGACAGATGCCTAACCAAGAACCTAGTGTGACAGAAGCAATCTTCAAGTTGCTGTCCTATTGCAATCTTTCTCCTCAGTCACTTGGAAGGGTCTTTGTCGACTATATGGAACTAGAACAATTATGGGATTTTTTATATCATATTCCAGGTAAGAAAAGATGCATTGGTCATAAAGGGAAGTATTTTTTAAAATTCTTGACACAGGCCTCTTGGAAGACATTTTTTAATGTTCTATTGATATCATTTTATTGAAGTAGTTTATAAGAGCTTAACACATTTTCATCCATATAAAGACACTTGTTAGGAATATTTGTCACCTGTCAAATCTATTATAGTAACTAAAAGAAATTATTTGGCACAGCTTCTGAAATTGCAGGAAAATGTTTTTTCATAATATTCTTCCCAAATTTAAAATATTTACAAAGGGCCATATTATTCTATTGAGCATTCATTTATATTACTATTTGTCATCTCACAATAGTTTAAGGAAGGCCTTATTAATATATAATGAAACTTTGCAATCCTTGGGTATATTATGAGTTACAAGACTGTTGCTCAAATGCTAATTATCAAGCACTTATTGATCAGGATCTTGTCTAAGTTTCTAGGAGACAAAAGGTTTTTCTACCTAGAGCTAGAGAGATGTGTGGAAGTCCCTGAATCCCAGCCACATATGGATGAGTCCAGTTTCAGGTTCAAATGTAGACACTCGTACCATGTGTCCATTCTTTCATTCTGCATTAAAAGCCTACATCTTTAACATGGTGGCAGGGGGAGCTTTAGAGGGTGTGAGGGAGGAACATGGAAAGAAAGCTGACTCCCAAATGAGAAGGATATAGCTCAATGTTTTTGTCTTAAGTGTGTCACATTATTAATCATTTACAAGAGCACTAGATTCTTAAAAGTTGTTGCTGTAAATGTTTTCCAGCCTCCATCCCCACAAGTAGTATGTAGACAACTTTATGTATTTGTCTTTAAACTGATTCTGTTTATTTTAGTAATGGATATTACTTTTGTAATACATATTCTATATTTAGGTTGTATTTCCCCCATCTTTTCCCTTTCACTCTGATAGTTTTCTGTTTTATTTTTATGAAAAGAAGCAGATCAGAAACCTATTGAGTTAGTGGTGTAGTGTTTCCTTTAAATTTAGGATGTGTCTTTGAAGGATTATGCATATTCTTTTTTAGCCATTCCTTTTGGAATCCTACAAAATGTATTCCTTGGATTCAATTAATCGGTTAAGTTGTCATAATAATCCTAATAAGATGATCCAGTTTCTTAATTAACAGCAACATACAACTTTCTTAAGAAAAACTGTGCTTAAATTGTTAGTAGTTTTAAGGCAAACCCAGCTGAGACAATCAATCCTTCTCTGGCAACATTTGCATACTCCAGTTGATACATATAAAATATTCATTTCAGCAAATTAATTCATGTGTCCACATAAAACAGAAATGCTAAATTATTTTGAACTTCACTGGGGTTCTACTTTTTGCTTTTACATGATATAAAGAACCCCAGAATTTAGTTCTTTCATAGATAAGGAGATTGAGGCAGGTCTGGAGCAAGGGACTGGTGTGGCTCAAGCAAGAAATTCTTTGTGCATTACTTTCCAGTGGAGCCTTTGAGTCTTCATAGTAAATCTTGCAACTAATTACAAAATCAATACCCATGTGACAGGAAAAGATGAATTTTGGGGTGCTTTAAAACATACATATTTACAAAATATAATATTAAAACATTCCCTCTTACACTTGTCTGTCATGCCTACTTTTATTTTCTCTGCCCAGAAAAATTAAGTGGACTACATAGACAGTAATGGAACAAAGGTCTTTTCCGTTCCTTATTGAGTATCCTTTATTTTTTACCTTGAGATAATTTTTAAAATTTTAAATTAAGAACATTGCTTCTCCTTTTACATTTCATGATGAAATAGACTTCTTGAAATTACTATTATAAACTTAACAGATACCACCAAAGGATAAGTGAGAATGTAAAAGAAAAGACAAATAGAAAGAAAGAGAGAGAGAGAGAGAGAGAGAGAGAGAGAGGTAAAATGGTCATATATTCTGATAAGGTCAAAGTTTGCCACAGTATTTTAATGCCTGTTCTTTACCACAGGTTCAGGTAGTCCCTGTTTTGCTCTAGCAGGAGTTTCTAGTCACTAGATAGGAGACACCCCTTTTCCCTGTGATTAAATATGAGATTGCATCAAATGATGTGGACCGGGTATATGAGAACAATTATATGAAACAGAAATGGTGTCCATGAAAGGAGAAGCAGGGAGCCTGAGACAGAGGAGAAGCAGAGTGATGAAGTAAAGCCACCCTAAAAGTCCATGTAAGACTGGAGGAGAGAAAGGAATAACAGGGAGAATCAGAAGTCAGGAGCGAGGCCCAGAGACCCAGAGGATACATGGGAGAAGGCTGTGCCAGATGGTCCTGCCAGAACTAAACCAGAGGCCAACGACAAGGCATTATCATTGCTCACCTGCCTCCCGGAGATTGGAGGAAAAGAAACTCAAGAGACAGGGGGCATTGGATCCAGAGTTTTACTCCCAAGGATGTGAGTCTGAAAGGATATTGTCCTCTTGCTACAGTGGGGGAACGGAGAAATGAGACGAGAAGATCACTCCTCTGGAGGTGTTGGAGAGGATATACCTATTTTGTGTCTAGGGGCAGAAACCTCACAGTTCTGTCTTAATTAAATGCTTCCTTGGTTTTGGCTTTATGTGCCTTTTGTTTAAAAAAAAATTCATACAGTCAGAGTCAACAAATATTTATTAAAGGCTTACTATTTTCAGGTACCGTTCTAAGTGCTGGGTATACAAAAGAAAGGCATAAAAGGGCCTGCTCTTAAGTAACTCAATCTACTGAGGAAAGTCAACACATTCGAAGGAGATGAAAGGGAGGTGGGCTTGTAGAACCCCCTGTGGTAGGGGCTCAGGCTATGATCCGAACACCTGATGACCCCCAATAGTGTATGGAGCCTGGGAAGTTGTAAAGGGTCCCAGACATATGTGGGAACCCAGAGAGCCTTAACTTCAATACTTCAAAGATGTGATTTCATCCTTCTGACATTGCCTTCCCTTAAATGGATCACATCTGCTTGGTGTCTCAGTATGATAGTCCATTTAATGAGTTATTCCATATTAAATATTATATTTGAATTGTTAATTGTTCACCTACACACATATTTTTTCCTCTTTTTCCTTTCAATATATTCTTATTACCAGAGTCACAACTGTTGAAAATATATTTTAAACCAAAGTGCATTTTTATGTTACTTTGGAGAGAAAATTATATCAATGCATTGAGATATGTGATGCCCTGCAACTAAAAATTTGTCCTTTCTTAAAAAAACATATCTAGAATGACATAACTGCATATGCCATATGAATTGTCAATGAAACTATTCTTTGGGTTTGTTCTACACTCATGCCACTTCCCTCAGACTTTTTATTTTAAAAAGAATTACTACATATTTTAAGAAACATCTGAGAAGTAATATGGTTTCAAATGTTTAAAAGGTGCTTACTTTCTACAGTATAATTCACCTCAATTAAGCAGACCTTTTCACTTTAAGTAAAAACTTTTCTCTGAACTTGTCTTTTAAGAGAAGAAGGCCAGTCACCTGCCAGTCAGTATGACATAATAGATAGAGGATTGACCTTGGATTCAAATCAATATATATGTCGCATTCTGGGCAAATCACTTAATCAGGGCAACTTGATGACAACTCCCTAAGACAATAAGTTACAGAGAAGTGGCTGATCTAGACCCCAAGTTCCTCATACAAGAAAACAAGTTAAAAATTAAAGGAATTTAATAGAATTACAGAATTTCTCAATTAGAAGAGTAAATTAGTGGCCATCTAGTCCAACGCTTTTCCCCTGTAGACCCACCTCAATGACACACCCAACAAGGCATCTAGTCTTTGCTCACATATCTCCAGTGAGGGGAAGATAGCTCAAATTGTTAGGAGATATTTCTTTCTGCCTCTTTTCAACTTTGACCCATTGCCTCTAGTTTTGCCCTCTGGGACCAAAGAAACAAACCTAATCTCTCACAGGACAGTCTTTCAAATACTTCAGTCAATCGCTTTTATTCCCCCTTCACCCACACGTTGATTCATGCTGAGCTTGCTGTCCATTAAAACCTTCAGATTTTTTTCAGTTGAGCTGCTGTATAGCCCTGCTTGCCTCATCTTGTCCTTGTGAAGTTGATTTCTTAGATTTAAATGTGACAACGTTTATCCCTATTAAAATCCATTTTATTAGATGCAGCCCAATTGCTTGGGTTGCCATGATTTTTTTTGATCCTGACTCTGTCACTGAGTTTATTCCTCTCAGATTTGCACCCCCTCCAAAAAAAATTTCCAGAGCACATTTTGGGATGAGTATGCATTCACCCCAGTCTCTTGCACTTTTACATAAACATATCCTCTATGACAAATTAATTGGCGAATTTGGTAAATAATTATTTTAACCAAGGCATCAGCATTTTGAAAAGTGTCATTTTTGTATGTATTAGTCATCTGATGAAAAGCCAGTGTATTTCTTATTTTTCTCAATAACTTATATTTATGGTCCTGAGCAGACAGAGCTAAAGCCCTGAAGTCTTTCCCATTATCATCAAAATCATCTCTTTTCCAAAAGCTTGTTAGTCATTGCCTATGACAAGAAAGGGTTGTCATGGAGGAAGAAAGCTGAGCTACTTGACAAATCTCCAGCACAGTGTGAGAACTGTAAAAAGATGCTACCTTGTCACCACATGTTTGTCATTATGTGAAAAATCAAAAAGTGTCCAATTATATTCACTTTTCAGTTCAATTATAGGCACTGTTCGAATATCATGATTTTATTTTTAAAAGAAAAAAAAGATCCTGAGTATATAAAAGAAGTTTTCCAGAGCAGCTTCTTTCCTGGAGAGTAAATAAATGGCTCAGGACAGATCTGGAAAACATCTGTAAGCATCGTCTAGTCCGATCCCTTTATTATGTAGAGGATGAAGGGGAGGCACAGAGAGGCGAAGAGCACATCATGTCACGTCAGAGGCAGGATCAGAAAAAGAATCACAGTCTCTCCTGACCACCAGTCCTGGACATGCCTTCAATGCAAAACTTTAACCTAGATTATAGACAACTGAAAATGATCATTGACGGTTCATACATTAAGAAAATTGGTGCTCTGTTCCCCATGGCTTCAGATCTTTTTTTATATATAATTAAAGGCAAAGATTTCTTCCTCTTCTATTCTCAAATGCAACCCTAGTTTGATTAGCAATTTTTCTGGCAATTTTCCAGTCAGTAGGCATCTACTTTATTTCCGGTTCTTTGTCCCACAAAAAGTGTTTGACAAACATGGAGTCTTTCTTTATTTCAATGAATTCCATGGGGAAACTACTCAAGTCATTTCCACCAACTGCCAACCAGTTAGAAGGTAGGCAGTCCAGCCAAGTTGAAGCATCAAGAGACAGCATGTCAAAACCATTGCCATCACCTCAATTGCCATCTCCCCTTAGACCCTGAAACACATAGCCCACAATCCTGAATCCAAGAGCCTTTGGTATATAACCCTGCTTCCAGCCCAGTACCTTCAGTTATCATCCTGGGAAGCAATCCCTGTGGAGATATAGCCCAGCCATGCTCCTTCTGCTCTCAGAAAATAGAGTTCTTGCCATTGGTCTTTGGTACTGTCAAATACTTCAACATCACAAGCTGATAGGGTTTTATCAGTAAAAATAGCATGGAACCTTTATATTTGACTTTCAGTTGAAATTTAACTCTGATTAACTCGTGAGTGCCTTTAGAACAGGGACTGTCTTTTCTATTTTTATCTCCAATGCTTAGCATGTTTTATTGTTCAGTTGTTTCAGCCATGTCCAACTCTTCAAGACCCCTTTTGGGGTTTTCTTGGCAAAGATATTGGAGTGGTTGGCCATTTCCTTCTCCAGCTCATTTTACAGATGAGGAAACTAAGGCAAAGATGGTTAAGTGACTTGTCCAGGATGACACAGCTAGTAAGTGTCTGGGGCCACACTTGAAATCACAAAGGTTATTCTTCCTAACTCTAGGCCCAGGATTCTTTCCACTGTACCACCCAGCTGCCTTCTTTACACATAGTTAGTGCTTAATATTAAGTAATTACTTAATGATATTTATTCATTTCCTGTAATCCCTTCATCAAAGAATACAGATATTTCAGCCATTATATTTGCACAATTCCAAATTGTTTTCCAGAATGGTTATACTAATTCATAGTTTCACCAACAATGAATCAATCAATCAATAGATATGTAATTAATAACTTCGATGTGCCAGGCACTGTGCTAAGCACTGGAGGATAAAAGAGGCAAAAGACTGTCCCTTGCCTCCAAGGAGCTTACAGTCTAATGAGGGAGATAATGTGCAAACACATATTATAAAAATAAGCTATATACAGGATAAATAGGAAATAAATAACAGAGGAAAGGAACTAGAATTAAGAGGAGTTGAAGAAGGCTTTCCATAAGATAAGGTTTTAGTTAGGACTTAAATGAAGCCAGGGAAATCAGTAGTAAGAGCAGAGGAGGAAGAACATTCCAGGGACGGGGGACAGCCAACAAAAAAACATTCCCAGAGTCAAGAGAAAGAGTGTTTTGTTCATGAAAGATCCAGGAGAACCATGTCACTGAAAATGAGTAAGGTGTAAGAAGACTGGACAGGAAGGAGGGGCTAGGTTTTTTTCTATTAATTTATTTTTAGTTTTCAATATTCACTTCCACAAGATTTTGAATTCCAAATTTTCTCCCCTTCTCTCTCCTCCCTCCACCCTGAGACAGCATGCATACCCCTTTCCCTCAATCTGCCCTCCCTTCTATCACACACCTCTCTTCTCTTATCCCCTTCCCCTCTATTTTCTTGTAGGGCAAGATAGATTTATTTTTTTAACTTTTTTTATTCTTTTTTTAGTAAATTAATTTATTTGTTTTCTGTTTTCAACAATCACTTTCATAAGTCTTACATTTTCTCCCCCTCACTCCTCCTTCCTCAGGATGGCATGTAATCTTATGTGGGTTCTACACATACATTCTTATTAAACACATTTTCACATTAGTCAAATTGCATAGAAGAATTAAAGTGAATGGGAGAAACCATAAGAAAAAAACAAAACAAAACAAAACATAACACAAGAGAAAATAGTCTGCTTTATTCTGTGTTCTGATTCCATAGTTCTTTCTCTGGATGTGGATGGCATTTTACCTCGAGTCCTTTGGGGATATTTTAGGTCCTTGCATTGCTGTGAAGAGCTAAGTGTATCAGAAACAGTTCTCACGCACTGTGGTTGTTGCTGTGTATAAAGTTCTCCTGGTTCTGCTCCTTTCATTCAGCATCAGTCCATATAAGTCTTTCCAGGCCTCTCTGAAGTCTTCCTGTTCATCACTTCTTATAGCACAATAGTATTCCATTACATTCACATACCACAACTTGTTCAGCCATTCCCCAGTTGATGGGCATCCCCTCAATTTCCAGTTCTTTACCTCCCAAAAGAGAACTGCTATATTTTTGTACATGTGAGACCTTTTCCCATTTTTATTATCTCTTTGATATACAGTCCTAGAAGAAATATTGCTGAGTCAGAGGGTATGCACATTTTTGTAGTCCTTTGGGCATAGTTCCAAATTGCTCTCCAGAATGGTTGGATCAACTCACAGCTCCACTATCAATGAATTAGTGTTCCAATTCTTCCACATCTTCTCCAACATTTATCATTTTCCTGTTTTGTCATGTTAGCCAATCTGATAGATGTGGTGTGAGACCTCAGAGTTGTTTTGATTTGCATTTCTCTAATTATTAGTGATTTAGAGCATTTTTTTATATAACTGTGGATAGATTTAATTTCTTCCTCTGAAAACTGCCTGTTCATATCCTATGACCATTTATCAATTGGGGACAAAATAGATTTCTATATCCCATTGCCTCTATGTCTTATTTCCCAGTTGCATATAAAAATAATTTTTAACATTTGTTTTTAAAACTTTTGAGTTTCATATTCTCTCTCCTCTTCCTTCCTCACCCACCTCCATTGAGAAGGCAAGCAATTCAATATAGCTTATACATGTGTAGTCATGCAAAACACTTCTGTAACAGACACGTTGTGAAAGACTATCTATATCTCTCTCCATCCTATCTCGTTCCTTATCTGTTCTATTCTCTCTTTTGACCCTGTTCGTCCTCAAAAGTGTTTGCTTCTGATTACCCCCTTTTCCCATTTGTCCTCCTTTTTATCATTGCCCTGGTCTTATCCTCTTCTCCCACTTTCCTGTAGGGTAAGATAGATTTTCATAACCAATCGAGTGTATATGTTATTCCCTCCTTAAGCCAAAACCAGTGAGAGTAAGGTTCACTCATTCCCTCTCACCTCCTCCCTCTTCAGGAATGGGCTGGGTTATGAAGGACTTTGAATGTTAAACAGAATATTTTGTATTTGTTTCTGGAGGCAATAGGGAACGACTGGAATTTATTGAGTAGGAGGATGACATGATCAAACCTATGCTTCAGTGGCTGAATGGAGGATGGATTGGAGTGATGGAAAGAGACTTGAGACAGGCTGACCTCACCACTAGAATGGTGACAGTGTCAGAGGAGAGAAGGAGGTATATTTGAGAGATGTACAAAGGTGAAAGTGACAGACCTTGGCAACAGATAGGATGTGAGGAATGAGAGAGAGGGAGGGACCTTGGCTGATTCTTAGGTTGTGAGATGGACCACTAGGAGAATGATCTTACTGAAAAGATAATGAGTTTTATTTTGGATATATTGAGTTTAAAGTGTCTACTGGACATCCAACTTGAAGCATCTGAAACATCACTAGAGTTTCAAGATTGGAAATTAAGAGAGAGTTTGGGGCAAGATAGGTCAATTTGACAATCATCAGCATGGTCATTAAATCCATGGGAGCTGATGAGATCACCAAATGAGAGAGTAAAAAGGGACAAGAGATGTGAGCCCCAGGACAGAACCCTGAGGGACACCTTTAGCTAGAGGGCATGATCTAGAGCAGGATCCAACAAAGGAGACAGAAAAGGAGTGATCAGATTGATAGTTGGAGAATCAGGAGAGCATGGCATCCTGAAAACCTAGAGAGAAGAGAATATGAAGGGGGAGAGAATGATCAACAGTGTCAAATGCTGTAGAGAGGTCAAGGAGAATGAGGATTGAGAAAAGGCCACTGGATTTAGTAACTAAGACAACATTAGTCACTTTGGAGAGAGTAGTTTCAGTGGAATGATCAGGTTAGAAGCTGGATCACAAAGAGTTAAGAAGACAATGAGAAAATAAAGTGAAGGCACTTATTTTTTTGAAGTTTAGCTACAAAGAACAGAAGAAATATAGAATGAGAGTTAGCAGGGATGGAAGGATCAAGTGAGAGTTTTTCAGGATGGTGAATACATGACTACATTTGTAAGTAGTAGGGAATAGGCCATTACACAGGGAGAGATTGAAAATAAGTGAAAGAATAGGGATGACACAGGGGGCAGTCTATTGGAGTAGATGGAATGGAATGCAATTGCTTGTTTTGGTAAGGAGTGTAGCCATGTCATCATGTGAGACAGGGTAAAGACAGAGATAGTGAAAGAAGTCATCTGAATAGTAGGAGATGAGGAAGAGGGGAGAAGAGGGAATTCACAGTAAATGGCCTCAATGTTTTCTGGAAAATATGAAGCAGAATTCTCAGCTGAGAGAATTCATGGACAGGGAGCCATTGCTGATTTGAGGAGGGTGGAGAGTAGGATTGTGAATTGTGAAGGGTGGTAGAGTAGGATTGCCTAGCAGCAGTGAGGACTTAGTTAAGATTGTAAATAAATTTGTGGGAAACCCAATCTGAACAGTTGCATAATTTCTCCATCTTCCTTCAGCAGAGTGGGTGTAGGAGCAAAGGCAGAGGATGCCAGGGTGAGCCAAGGTTTAGGATTGCCAGGGCATAATCAGTGATGTATGGGCCAGGGATTCAAGAGAGAAGGGCAGTAAGGTTGTGAATTGGTTCACCAAAGGGTCAAGCTGAGAAGACTGACTAATTCAGGTGAGATTACCTAAGAGAGAATTGAGGGCTCATGGTATGGATGAAGAGCAGGGTTTTATAAGGAAAAGGAGAGGAAGAGGTGAAAAGCCAGTGGATTATTGTCAGGGGATTTTGGAATTCTTGTCTCACACGATGATGTAGCCTTACTCACTTACCAAGGTTAACCCCACTACTTGTTCAAGCTACCCCATTTTATCCCATCTCTTCCAATAGATTGCCCCTTCTGTCATCTCCTTTTTTTCAAACAGCTATCAGGATTTTGGTTGGGTAGTAGTATGAATGGCATGAACCTCAAAGGAGGAGAGTGACAGAAGTAGAAGGAGAACCTGGAAGTGTCAATGAGTGTCAATGAGCAAGGAATATTCCATCACCCCTATCTCAGGGAGTTGAGGAGAATGAGTGAGGGTGAAGCCAGTACAGGGTGGCCAGAGAGCCTGTGTCATCAGAAGGGAGCCAATTTTCAGTAATAGCTAGTAGACAGAAAGAGAGGGAGAGGCAAAGATTTAAGATGAAGGGAAGTGTGTTGCCTATGGAACAAGCATTCCAGAAGGCATAATTAAAGGGCTGAGTGGAGCTTGGTTGAAAATTTGAGGTGAGAATGTTGAGGGAGATGAGAATGAAGAATCCAGTGGTGGGGGTTGGAGGATGGAGTTTGTTTGGCTGGTCGTCTACAGAAGTTCCAAGTCACTGGGATGTGAAGGGTATTACCATGTGAGAGAATGTTCATTACCAAATGAAGGATGCCACTTGTCTTCCCAATAGAAGTTAGAAATCAGGCTGGATGCAAGAGATGGGACACATAGAGTTAGATGATCAGATTTGAGGGCTTACTTCTCAACTTCTCAGACTCCTCCAGTGTCTGGAGGTTAGACAATGTGCATGTCTTTCCATAATCCCTCCAATATTGACTCTATATCATTGTCATCTTTCCCAATTTTCTGGTTGTGAGTTGAACCTCAGGGTGGTTTTGAAATTGCATTTCTACTATTCTTAGTGATTGGAAATATTCTTTCATACAATTGTTTATAATTTGTAATTCTTCTTTTGTGAATTTTTTGTTCATATCCATTGACTACTTGTCTACTGAAGAACGGCTTTTGGTCTTTTATTTTTCTCTCAGTTGTCTATATATCTTGGATATCAAATCTTTTTCAGAGAAATTTGATAGAAAGTTTTTTTTGTTTTTTCAATAGACCACTTTCCTTCTTATGTTAGATACATTCATTTTGTTTGTGTAGAAACTTTTAGTTTTCAGGTAATTGAACTTATTTCTTTTATCTTTTGTAATTTCATCCGTCCCTTGTTTGGTTAAGAACACATTCCCTAGACATAAGTTGTAGAATTTATAAAACTGCTTCTCCTAGTTTTTGTTTGTTTGATTGTTTGTTAATTTTTATGGTTATGATCATCTATACTATTCAAGTCATTTCCCCTACCTGTTATTTTAGATCTCTCCAGCTGTATGATTTTAAGTTGTGAATTCCTCTTCTTTACTTGAACTTTAATCTAGCTTATTATGAAATTGTCGTTCTTATAAAAAAAAAAGTCACAAGTGATTACAACATTCCCTTCCATCTCTATGGCTTTCCCCCCCACCCCCTGGATATGCAGCTAAAAGTAACATGGAGTCGGAACCAGAGATCATCCAATGCTTAAAGGGGACATTGACTGAGACAGTCAAGAGCATCGTAAAGCAAATAACTTCATTGATAACTTCTTGGGAAGCATCAGGAAGCTGTGGAGCGTACCCACACAAACAAACATTTCCTGAAAGTTTACTTAAGACAGTTCCAAAGGAATGGAGTTACAGTCCAAAAGAAATGAAAAGAAGAGAACTGGGGAAAGGTAAGTAAATCCCCCCTCACATTAAAACAATAGCAGACAGGAAAAATTATTTCCTGTAGTGTTTAGTTTTATAAATCATGAAGAATTAGAATCACTAAGAAGCATGACCTTAAAATGAATTGTAAGAAAAGATGATTTCTCAAACATGGCAAAATATTTAAGTGCTTTCATTTTCTTTACTATGAGTAATATGATGAAAGAAACTAGAAATGACAATAGCCTTAAAACATGTTTTACATCTGACAGCCAATTTAGCATTTCTTCTCACAATATGTCATGTCATTTTTTTTTTACCACGCTAGTTTTTGCAACGTGTTATGCAGTTCTAGGGCAGCTAGGTGGAGCAGTGGATAGAGTGCCAAGCCTGGAGTATGGAGGACTCGTCTTCCTGAATTCAAATCTGGCCTCAGATGCTTCCTAGCTGTTTGACCCTGGGCAAGTCACCTCCCCCTGTTTGCCTCAGTTTCCTGATCTATGAAATGAGCTGGAGAAGAAAATGGCAAACCACTCCTATATCTTTGCCAAGAAAACCCCAAATGGGATCAGGAATAGTTAGACACGCCTGAAATGACTGAACACAACATGCTATTTTTATTAATTCCTGTAGGAGGCTATTGTATAACATAAAATCCTTACTATCAAGACTGATCTGAAAGTTATATCTTCTTTCCCTTATTTTTTTCTGAATCACGTCTACACTAGCTGTCTTAAGGACAAAAAGTAGCACACAATCCAGTCATTGCACATACACTTTTAACAGACTATTTTCTTCTAAAGCAAATAGTTCAAAACACCACACGTTATGCCTGTTTGGGGCATTAATTACCTCAGGTGTGTTTAATGGGCATATTTTGGTGTATTTCTGAATGCATTCATTTGAGTTCACATGAGGCAAAATGATACAGTGGCTTGAATATTAGACCAGTAATTATAAAGACTCTGGTTCAAATCCTGTGTCAGATATTTACTAGCTATATGACTGTAGACTCTGTGTGCCTGCACCTCTCTGAGCCTCAGTGTCCTCATTCTTAAGATGGGGATAACAGTCATACCCTCAGGGTAGTTGTCAGGACCAAGTGAGACAATATATGGAATGTCCAAAAGCCTTAAAGTGCAATTTAAAAAGTGAACTATTGTTATTTTTACTGGCCTAGTTATCAGTTCCAAATTTTAACTAGAGTTATTCATTCTAAATTGGTCCTTCTTTAGTTGTTTTTACTTTTCTAGATTTTTCACATTGCCTCCTTTTGCTCTGTTTTTTAAGATATCCACATCTTTGGATCTTCTTTTAAAATTTCACAATAAAATCATTTCCTTATATATTAATTATTCAAGTAAAATTTTTCTCATCTAACTTACCCTTAGCTAATACCAAATACTCTGGCAACACATGTGTCTTCAGTTATTCTCTGTACGTATCTTGAATAATAGGTAGTTCTCTCACTACAACCTTAGGTTACAAACACAAATCAAATTTTTTATCTGTGACCTTTTATATCAATGCTTTAATTCCATCCAAGGACTATGAAATTGCCCTTGAATCCTGTAAAGCCATTTAATTGAAATCAGAAAATGTCAGATTTTCATTTCTAAAGTTCTTCCCTGTCTGAAAGTTGTTGCTATCTTTCTTTCATTCTGTCTTTGGGACATTTCATATATCTTGTGCCTCTCTTGAAGTCATGGTTATTTTCACCCATTAAATCACATGTGCAGTGCTCTTTCATAAGTGGTTCTCAAGCTCCTGTTACTCTCCCTGTTCTTCCTTCTTACTTTATCAATCCAGTTCTATATTCCTTCCTTCCCTCATCATCTTTTAGAAAAACAAAATCAAAGAACAGCCTGAAATTAATCTTGATAGACACTTCAGCAGCTATTTGTTTCTTCCATCACTACAGGCTATTTCTTCTTAGTCTAAAAGCTGAAGGATTCTTTGTAAGAGGACAACTAACACATTCTTATTACCCTGAGTTGGCCACTGTCCTGACCAATGAGTGGGAAGTTCTACATTATGGTCAAGAGGATTGTTGGGGTTTCTGTCTAAGGCCTCAGTTTTCCTTGAAACTTGTACCATTCCAAGAACATAGCATATGGCTAATCAGCGGAGGTTACCAGACCTCACAGTAAACATATAACAAACTTCCTTGACAGTCCAGGAAGTGGTATTTTTTTAAATCCCTCATAACTTCACTGAATACAGCACACCCATAGCTTTAGGCTTGAAAATTTTCCAGTTGACAGTTACATTAGGTTTCAGAAGACTTTTCAGTATCCAGGGGAGGGTGCTCAGAAATTTTTCCAATACCAGTCTGTGCATAGATTTGAATTCATTTCCCATCCTATGGCTAAGTAAATTTTTAAAAGCAAATCAAGAAATACTTACTGAACACCTATTTCAGACATTTTGGTAGGAACAGAAGGGTTACCAGGAGGCATAAGGAACTTATATAAATATATGAACAGTTACATAACAAGAAAAATGTTTTAAAAGCACTTAAAAAGAAAAGATGTCACAAAGCAATAAGTTAAGAAAGTAACCTTTCTTATTGTCTCCAGCCCTTTCGTAAAGAGAAATTATTTTCATCTATTTTGGAGCAAAATCAGAATTCTTCCAGTTCTTAATGTTTTTTTAATAGATTACCTCAGGAGTAGAATGTGTCATAATGTCACATAAAAAATGTGTCCCTCTTGGAGGAATAGAGGAAAAACTTGGTAATTAAATGTTACAAATATCCTCTCTCAAAAATCTCTTCACTGTATTTTATTATTGATATTAGTATATTTTGTTTACCATTATAAAAGCAAAATCGGTATCTTGAGTTTATATAACACCTTGTTTTCTTCTAAAGCTAATTGCTTTGAATGCGTTTTTTCCAGGAGAATACAAGCTCCAACAAGGCAAGGAGATATGTATTCATTTGTATCCTCAGTGCTCAGCGCAGAATTTTTCAGAGAATAAGGAACTAATGTTTGTTGAATTCAGTCAGATTTCACATGCACTCAGTTAACCGTCAGTCAGGACTTTATTAATAATAATAACTAGAATTTGCGTTGTGCTTTAAGGTTTGCAGAGTGCTGTAAGTGACTTGCCCAGACTTATACAGCTACTCAGCGTTTGAGGTTCAATTTGAATTCAAGTCTTCCTAACTCTAGATTCAACACTCTGTGCGTTGCACTGCCTCGCTGCCTCCATACTAATGTGTCAGACATGGTAATAAGCCCAAGGAATATGAAGGAAGGTAAAAATGCTGTCCCTATTCTCAGGGAGCTCACATTCCCTTGGGGGAAACAATGTGTAAATAACTATGCCCATACAAGATATATATGTGTGTGTGTGTGTAATATATATATGCATGTATAGTATATACACAGAATAGATAGAATGTAATCTCAGAGATTGGGCACTGGAGGGAACGTAGAACCAGGAAAGGCCTCCTCTTGCAGAAGGTGAGGTTCGAGCTGGGTCTTGAAGAAAGCCAGGAAAGCCAAGAGACAGAGGCAAGGAAAGAGAGCATAGCAGTCATGAGAAGCAGCCACTGCAGAGGCACCGAGACGAGATGGAGATGGCGTGTTTTGTAGAAGGAAGAGCACATGGGCCAGTGTAGATGAGGCTTAGAGTATGGAGAGAAATAAGCTCTAAGAAGGCTAAAAACACAGACAATAGTCATATGTGAGGGACTTCAGGCCAAACTAAGGATTTTTATTTGATCCTGAAAGTAATAGAAAGTTACTTGAGTTTTTTAGTGACTTGAGGGGATTCAGGGGTAAAGGGTGGGGGAGAGGAGATGACATGCTCCGAGCTACGCTTTAGGAAGATCATTGTGGCAGCAGAGTGGAGGATGGGTTGGAGTGGGGAGAGACAAGCCTGGGAGACCAATTCAAAGGCTATTGCAGTAGTCCAGGTAAGAAGTCATGATGTCCTCTTGTACTAGGATAGTGACTTTGTGAATGGACAGGAGAGATACACACACATATACACACATATGTATGAGGTGGGAAGGCAAAAATAATAACACATTGGATTTATAGGGTGAATATGTATAAGGAGTTGGGAATTATGAAATTATGGGCCTGGTTGATTGGAAAGATGATGGTACCCTTGACAGTAGTAGGGGAGGATTTAGGGGGAAAGATAATGAACCCTGTTTTGGACATGTTGAATTTGAGATACTTATGAGGTGTCCAGTTCAAGATGTCCAAAAGGCAATTGGGTAATGTATGACTATAACTCAGCACCTTTTGGTGGTGATGAGCTCATCAGGCAAGATTAATAAATATATATTGAGCACATAGCTAAGATTCAAGGCACTGGCACAGCATGGCAAGATATAAAACAGTCTAAGAGTCACTTGCAGGTAGATAATACTGCAAGGCAATAATGTAAGATTAGTTAAAGGTTTGTAATGTGTTGAATTGCAAATGAGTGTTATAGTGAATAAAGTCTGAATTCAGAAGGACAGACCACAAACCACATGGAGTGGCTTAGATAGGCTTCCTGACAGAGTGGCTTGATTGGGACGAATAAGTTTAGATAGCTTCAGAGGGAGGGAGATGATGTCACATGTACGGAGAGCAACTTGGGCAGAAGCACAGTGGGGGAAAAAACCAGGAATGTCAGTGGACAATTTGACTGAAACAGAGAATTCAGGTGGGGAAATTAGAAAATGAGATTGGAAAGGAAGGTTAATGCTGACTGTGAAGAACTTTGAATTCTAGGCTAAGTAGGGAAACTGCAGGTAGTAGGAAGCCAATGAACATTATTGAGGCAGAGAGTGATATAGTAGAAGGGGTTGTTTATAAAGATTAACCAAGATTATAGAAGATGGGTTGGAAGGGGGAAAGAGTGAAGAAAGGGAGACCAATTAAGAAAATAGTGTAATAATATTAGCATTAGAGGAGAGCCAGAACTAGAGTGGCAGTGATATAAATGGAAAAGAAAGGACATTAAAAAGGCAAAATTGGCAGGGCATACTGATTGATGATTAGATGGTGAAGTATGGGGCAGAAAAGGAGGGAGGAGTCAGAAGTCCTTGAGGAGCTGGTTTTGGGGGGAAGATATGTTGAGTCTTTAAGATCATTCAGATAGTAGTATTCAGTAGGAAGTTGAAGATGGGAGTCATCAGCTCAGGTGATAATTACATTCATGGTAAAGACTGAGACCTTTAAGGAAATAAATGTATGGAGAGAAATTTAAGGTTAAAAACTAGGTAAGTATGAGGAGGAAAACTGTGGATGGGCTTAGGGGTGTTGCAAGGAAGAGGAAACAGCAAAGAAAACAGAAGAAAAATAGTTATAGGGGTAGGAAGTAATCCAGGATAGGATAGTATTGTAGCTATCAAGAGACCAGTAAGGTGGTCAGTAGTGCCGCATATTGAAATAGATCAATCAGTAAGAATGAAAACTAAGAAAAGCCATTGAATTTGTTGTTGGGAGGCCTTGGGGACTTTGATAATGTGGCTCAAAGCAAAAGTCTTAATTCTGAGTTTTCATGGCTATCATTGTTCAAGAACAGACCCAGAGTTGCTTAAATCTAAATTCTTGGAATGAAACATGCTATAGTACAGTAGAGGACCAGATACACCAGACCTACTGTCTGAAGAGGGCAAGCACTTTATCATCCCAACCATTTTCTCCACAAAAATTCCACATCCCCCTATACCACACTCCAAACAGCACAGTGATAGAACTAGAATTAGTGTTAATCTTGTCTTTGCTTCCTTTTTCTCCCCAGGCTTCACAAGGTTTGCAGCTCAGGCGGTATCTATTGTAATCAGTGACTTACCCACCGTGATTGCGTGTTTGCCTCCCCCAATTAAGTACTTCTTTTTTCTTTCTGAGAGAAAAATGTCAAAAAACTTTGTTGAATTGAAGAAAACTGGTCTGCTTGTCTGGAACCTGATTGTAATTATATGTCGGATAGTTGAGGATGGAAACACCTTGGAATTTTTAACGGGTGTCTTGCTTGACAGTTGGAGTAAAGAGAAACTCAGTTTAGTTTGTCTGTGTTTAGAAAGCATTATGGGAAAGCAGAAAAGTAGCCCTAATCAAGTGACCCAGCGGGTTATACACAGAATTGAGCAGCAAAAACCAAACTGGATTGAAAGCCAGTTGCTGAAAGCAAGAAAACTGAGCACAGAATGGTAAGCAGCAGCATGTGATATTTTCAAATGATGTTTGTCTTTCAGTGGGCTTATTCAAACACATTCACAATGGGAACTCGCAAACAAACAAAAACTGTGGTCACATGGGCAGGAGTAGTCATTTTTCTAATTTGGTTTTTCACTTGGGGATTTTGTTCAGCTAAGAAAAGATAAGCTATTCCTTAAAAACTAGATTGTTAGAAACTCCCTGCCTTAAAATTTGAACTGCAGCCGATACACTGGAAAAAGAGCCTTGTTTAGTCACCACCTTAAGATTTCTGAGGGAGATTACCAGGGAGAATTCAGAGGATCAGAGAATTCACTTTTGATTTTTTCCATTGTGCAAATAAGTAACTAAAATCAGAGAATTCAGTTCTGATCTTTTCCATTGTGCAAACACTAAGTTTACTAAAGAAATTGTGATATGGAGATTGAATTAACAGCACAATGGATATAAAGGACCTTTTCTTTCTTTCTCTACTCCCAGTTTAAGGAAAAAAATACTTTTCCTCTGGTAACATGAGTCCTAAAGGGAGACTGAGCATATCAAACTAGGGCAATAAATGAACCTGTCTGTTTCTGCATGAAAGAATCAACTTTCCCATAGATTTGCTACCAAGGCTAAATGGTTTATACTATTGTGAGAATTTTTAAGGCTGCTTGGCATATTTAAATATGCAAATAGAGTTCTCTTGAATTAAAAGTAACCTTCCATTTTAGAATTATATGACAGGAAGTCTCACTTCTGAAAAATGCTTTCCAACATATAGATTATGACATTCCTGCCAATAAGAAGCATGCAGGATGAGTGCCCAGGAGTTCTTACTACTGAATAAACCTGTTGACTACAAAAAACAAAACTGCCTCCCCCACCCCCAATCCGTCCTGATGCTCGTCTGAAGCATACGTGGATGAATTTTATACATATCTCTAGACTAACCTATATGAAACCACAGAAAGGATACTGGAAAAAGGTTATATTAACATTTGTGCAAGTGATTTCTGATGTTGTTGTATGTTCCATTTATATAAATAATGACTTGTAGGCACGCGTTTACTGGTTGCCTTTGCTTATTGCTGGTAACAACATGGGACTAAGTTTACCCGATGAGATGTGCTATTTTTATTGGTACAGGCACACTAAGGTGTAGGAATTGGTTTCTGGGAATGATGGATTGGCAGGAGTATCAATAGCAGTGGTGTCAAGTTATAGCCTTATTAACAGTGACAGTGACCTTCTTAATCTTCACATTTGGGTTAAATACCAGTTTGCAAGCTCACATTCAGTGCCTAAAAGATTAAACCTAAATGTCATTATCCATAGAGGGAGATATAAAGAGAAAAACAGAAGAATAAAAACAAATGGCAACTCTGATTATGGTTTTATAGTAAGGTGTGTAATATTCCTGATTTTAAGAATCCCCTTTTAAGCAGTCAGTTTAAGGCCATTGTCTTGCTAAGGGACTAGAGCCATTCACAGGACTGTCCTCTTGACATTATTTCTCTGCATTTGAATTTTAATTCAATTTCACAAAAACTATCATCCCCTTCGGAAGGTGTCAAGGTATCAGACTCTAAGCAGTTATCGTTTATTTTTTAAATTTGGCTGCTTAGTGATTAGCCAAAGAACATTTAATTACCTGGTAGCATGCATCCAAAAAAATAGAAATTTCTATGTTTCTGGTGTTTTTTTTTAATGTTTTCCTAAGATTCTGAGTAATTAAGCAATTAACACTATTTATTAAATAAAGCTGTGATACACAGCTATCCAGCTGTAAAATTACTTATTATACTTACTTGGAAATGTTAAATGTGATCATCTTTTAGTTCACTTTGGGTAACAAACCATTTGTAAATATTTTTTATTTGTTCTGTGTTAATGTTTTTTCAAGTCTTTGATTTTGGATTGATTATATGATATACAAATGAACTTCTGCTTCCAAGTATCTCCCATAATTTAATGATAAATTAGTCTATGAATATATCAATAAAGGAAAACACACAATATATCTCTATACACAGTATCCTACATAGTAACTGCTATTCATAGAATAAACATGAGTATATAATAATAAAAACCAAAGTAAATAATGCTTTTGTTAGGATCAATTAAATCATTTTGTTTTCCATTCAGGTTATTATATTTGATTGATATAATGTCACTTAACTAGATTTTTCCCAATTATTGTGCCTAGATTTAACTTTGATTTTTATGGAAATTGTGAAAATAGCTGCAGTGGAAAAGGTGGCAGCTGTATGCATTGCCTGTCTTGTATACTGCCTGAAAGCATTACTATTCATTAAAATAACCTTCACTTTCTAGTAACACTCAAGCTGTAAACAGTCAACTTAGATTCTGGAGAACACACAGCCCAAAAAGTAAAGAAATGTCCGTCTTTGCAAAGTAATTTGTCGAGTTGAAGATTATTGTTTTTCATCACGGTGACCCTGACGTGGCTGGCTGGGCGCATATACAGATTAAGATGAATGCAGTTATTCCTTGGCTGAGGTCTGCCTCTTTCAGGGCACATTCTCCCTAATGACATGATTGATAGGCAGTCCCAAATCCAGAGAGGAACTCATTAATCATAGCGCTGACTGAATCCAATCATCTGCTTCACCTGCACAGTGATGGACAAGAAAGGATACAGTTCGGGGGCTGACATGGAGACGGTCCTTTGTCAGGGGCCCCAGCTCTTCCAATGTCAACCTCTAGGAAGCCCAGCCAGAAATGTAGCTTGCAACCTGTATGCAGTTTCAAAAGGATATTCTCAAACTATTCTCTTATTGTTAAAAAGTCTTTCATTGGAAGTTGTCTGTGAAATATATCAGTAAAGAGGAACATCATTTGCTTTTTAGTATAGGAGATTGCAGCTCGTGTAATTTTCGAACTGTTTATCCTCAAGTATGTTTTGAAGCTACATGTGGAAGTCATAGCAGCTTTAGCTCCCAGCAGCTGGGTATCATTTGACTGCACCTTCAGGTCAACCTCCCCAACTCTGGGCTGAACTAATTTTATAATCGTAGCACAAATTCAGTAACAAGCTCTGCAGTGTCCAGCTGATTACACCGCAGTAAATTTCACTTAGGCCAGGAAACAATGGAAAATCACGAATTTCCTTGAGAATGCTTAGCTTTTTAAAGCTCAACACAAGCCCAATGACAAATGAAACAAGAAAATTAGATTTGAATTTATGAGGTGCAGATCTGAATCAGGTATTTCTTTTTTTTGAGACCTGTGGTTTCAAGTTTTCTGTGTGTTCATGTCTTCCTTTAATAGGTAGTTGGGAAAATATGTATTTTTAAATGAAATAGAAATAAGTGGATGTCCATAAAAACAATATGTTTCACTGTTGTACTTATTACACTACTGCTCACTTTGTGGTATTCAGGAAGGTAGAAGTTGATCCTCATTTGAAAAAATACTCACTGTTCTTGTTAATTCTAAGGCTCTCTTACACAGAAGAAACCAGAAGAGCATGCATTTTTCAAAGACAACAAGTGTCAAAGGTCAATTTGAAATACCCAAGTGGTAAAGCATTCAGCTATAAAGCTCCTAACCTATATTTAGTATAATGGGTTCCCTGTTAGATGCTTTAATTACTCTTCAATGTGTTCTGTTACAGTAGAGAGGAAGGAATATCCAAGGTGTGGAATCCTAAGCCTTTTGGGTATCAGAGATGCTTTCTATCTCCAAAGAGAAAGTCCAAATGATTTCTTCGTGTTTTCACCCTATGATTATGGCAATTTCAACAATTACAGTAATGTGAAAATGGTCTATGTACAGGAGATAGATGCAATTAAACAATAATGTTTTAGAACGATTCAGTGTCTAAAACGCTTTCCTGTACTTGCCCCTAGAATATCCATGTAGATGGTTGCACTTTGGGAAGCTTTAACCTCTGCAAGTTGTCTGGCTAGATACTTGCAACCTTAGATTTATATTGAATCTCTTGATTTACATTGACTCTCATTTTTCCATCTTGGCAGTTCTTCATTAGTGATATTAATATATTTTCTTTATTCTAGTGTCCTTACGACGATAGAAGAAGGCACAGCCTTAGAAGAAGGAGGCATTGCTCTTGAATTGACTGAGCAGAAAATAAACCTGATGGTCCTGGATATCTGCCACAAACCAGGTGGCAGTGAGTACCTGAGGCAAATTTATCACATCATCCGGCTCAATGAGGTAGGGAAACGGCCTTTTTCCCGAGCAATTAGGTGTGTACTGGCCTGAGGCAGCGTCTGCTGGCAGCTAAGGGTTAGTCAAGGAGGTGATAATGCTTCTTAAAGTCAATACTAAACTCAATATTGCATTATAATAGAAACTATTCCATTAGGGCAAGTCTGCATTTGTGTAAGAAAAAAAACTGCAGAAATAATGTAGATTTCATTTATGTACTTTGCACAATAATATGGCTCATAAACTCAATTCACATCTGCATTGTGTAGTCTGGAGATTTATTTTTCTAGTTAGTTTACTGTGCCTGTGCTAAAATCTGGAATTTGTGCAAGGGAAAATTTTCTTAAGCAATGCATAGCTATCCTAGCGAAGAAAATACTCTAGAGATGAGGTTGTGGGTTGGTTTTGTTTTGGGTTTTTTAAAGATTAAAACATAGTTTACTATTTCAGAATGTCAATTTATATTTTACTGTTTTAAATGCTTTCATTTTGGGGAGGAGCTAATTAGAATTCACTAATGAATGAACACTGGTTGAAACTGATCTCATGCTGCTTGTCAGCTATAGCTCAGTTGTAGGAGGTCTCTGACTCTGGGCCTTACCAAAGCGGTGGTGGTGGTGTTCATCCTTCATTCCCAGAGTGCACTTTAGAAAGGCCAAGGTCAACCAAGGCATGTTTAGTAACAATAAGCATAGTGGCAGGTATCTCAATGCAATTATCATTTACTTGAAATAATTAGAGATTTCAAATTTGGCCATATCTATCTGAATTGTGTGGGTTTTATCTCTAATGTTTCTCATATATTTGAAGTTGTATGGGCATTAATACTGCTGCACTTTAAGATTCTGGGTTTTCAGAGGTCTTGCTCCCCTACCACCGTGTCTTAGTAGATTGTCTTTGAAAGTTGTTGTAGCTAAAAAATTCATGTGGCCAATTTGGCTTTCCAGATTTAGCTAGCTTGATTCTTGGATGACAGACATATAATGTCATACTAATTTCATGTTCCAAACTGTTATGAATTGGTGGGAGCTGAGGGAACTTGTCTTCCACTGTCACAGCCTTCAAGAATCCAGGGTCGTATTCATGCCATAATCTGGCATTGGAAAAGAACTGAAACATGTAGGTTATATAAACTTTAATTAATTTCTGAAAAGTTTGGTGTTTATATCCTAGTTTGCCTATATGGCAGTTCTGACTATTCAGTTTTCTTTCTTTCCACTACATTACATTACACACCTTTGCTTCATGCCATCCTTTCTCACTTTGGGCAAGACCACCAAGGAGAAAAGGCAGAGAACTGGTGTTTAGAGGAATGAATACTGGTTCTGGAATTAGATGTCCTGAGTTCAAATGTTGTTTACTCCCTGTGTGAAGTCACTTAACCTCCCTAGGCCTCATTTTTCTTTTTTGTAAAATAAGAGAGTTGGAAGAGATGACTTCTGAGGTTCTTTCCACCTCCAAATCTATGTCCTAAAATGGAGATATTATTCCTCATTCATGAGACACCAAGAAAATAGCTCTGGTCAGAGATGAGGGTCAATAGGGGACGTGGGATAATGAAACTAATATGGGACAATTAAACTAATATGGGACTAGGTTGTGATAAACCTTCAATAATAGGAAATCTTTAGAACTGATAAGAGATAGTAGGTTTTTAGCAAATGCATGACACAAAAAATAAAAAAATTTCAGAGCTAGAAAATATTATTTAAAGACCACTATGGCAACAGACAGACTGTAGGATCAACTGAGAGACAGGAAAAAAAGCCAATACAATACTTAAAATCTGCTGTGAAAGAGGATAACTAAAAGCTTGCTGCAAAAATCCGGGTATTAGGGGATGAGAACCTTTACCTAGTATGATGGCACCAGAGGTAGAGAGGAAAGGATATATTTGAATAACATTTTGATGACTGAAGTAAAAAAGAGAAAGTGGTATCACCATGGATAGAGTTAGGCAACTTTGGATGGTATGAGTTGGAAGATAAGAAATTAAGTTTTGAATTTACTGAATTTAAGCTTGTGGAAATATAATCAGATGGAAAAAATATAGAGGTAATTATATATATGTATATGTGTATATACATCTATATATATGTGCATATACATAGATATACATACACGTGTGTGTATGTATTATATGCCTAGGCTCAGACAATAGGACCCCACTAGAGATCCAGACTTCTTGATTATTAGCATAGTGATGATACTTGAAGACAAGAGAGTACAGGAGCAAAGAAATTCAGAGAATGAGGTAATTGCCTGAATTTAGCAAATGGGCAGTAATTAGTGACTTTCAGCAAAGCAGTTTCACTTTTCTTTGGTGGGGACAGAAGCCAGGTTTCATGAATTCTGTATAAACAGATTTTTATAAGCAGAAATGAAATAGTGATTCAGGATGGGGCAGGATCTTTTATTTCTTGTTTCCTTTAATCATGATACAGTAAAATTAGTCCCCATTCTTAGTCCCCCAAAGTCTTTGCTTTCCCTCCCGGTAAGAAACCTTTTGGTTGCTAGTTATCATATACACTTTATTCAGAGCCCTCAAGGAAAAGAAGGTCCAACTGAGGCTGCTGAAGTAGTTGTTCCCAAATGTTCCAAATTATTGGAGACCCTTAAAAACTCTATTAGCACATTCGTAATCTGAACTTTGAGGTACAGAGTGATCATATGCAGCATTCTAGGATCTCAGGGTATTAGAGGCAGCATAGATTAGTAAAAAGCATCCTGGGCCAGAGAGTTAGGAAACTATAGTTTTTACACTAGCTCTACTGAAAATCAACACCTGTGGGACCATAGACTAGTCTAGGGATGGGGAATCTATGGCCTTGAGGCCACATGTGGCCCTCCAGGTTCTCAAGTGTGACCCTCTGACTGAATCCAAGCTTCATTGTGACCTCAAGGTTCCCCACCCCTGGGTTAGTCATGTGACTTCTCTCCTCCCTAGGTACCTCATCTGTAAAATGAGAGAAGTGGCAGACTAGATTATCTCTAAGTTCCTTCCAGAGCTAAAATTTATGAATTCATTAATCTCTTAGGAAATACTACTCTTAGAAAATACTATGGTAAAACATACTTTAATAAATCAGAAAAGAGATATTTACATACATTTGTTATGAAACGATCTAATTTTGTATTGCTAAATCATGGCTCGTGTTTTGTGTTTATTCACTATGCTTCAGAGCATTGAACTGAAGTTAGATTTTAATCCTGATACTGTCACTACTTATATGACCTTGAGCAAGTTACTCTTTAGGCTTAATCTGTAAAATGAGACGTTGGATTAGAAGATGGGTAGGCCATTTTTAGTTCTGAAGACTGATTCTATGAGAAACATACCAGTATATTGGATCAAGATTGTTTTTTTTAACTCTATTACTTATGAAAATGATTGGCACCATGAAATGAATTGATTTTCATAGTGTCACCCAGTGAGTTATAGGATTAGAATTCATTGCCCAGAACTTGTACTAGACCTTAGTATTTTTCAGTCTACTGCGTATAAATATTTTTTGGAATTGTCTGTTGTAATTAGTTCTGTGTAAAAGTGATTATGATATAGACCTTGAGCAGGCTCTCTGATGTCAGTACTTTAGGTCTTGTTATTTCCTTGGTCTAGGTACTCCCTTCACTGACATGGAGGATAACCACTCTATAAAATAGTAGATGATCTTTGAGAGTTTCTGTGGCCAAAATATTAATCACTGTATAGTCAACCTGGCAAAGAAGTTGTCTAGACTTTGGTAGGTTGGTCCTTGGTCAATGGGCCTTTGACATGATGAGGCATCAAAGTAGTATTTTTATAAAAGCAGTGCACCACTCCTATTAAAATATTAATACTTTGACTTAGACATATGATATCATAAGCAAATTAAGGGAACATGGAAAAATGTACTAGTCAAATCTATAAATGAGGAAAGAGTTTATGACCAAACAAGGGACACAGAGGATCATGGGAAGCATAATGGATTATTTTGATTATATGAAATTGTAAAAAAAAGTTTTGTACAGACAAAACCAGTGCAGCCAAAATTAGAAGGAAAACAGGAAACTGGTGGGAAAGATTACACATTTCTCTCATAAAGGCCTCATTTCTCAAATACATAGGAAAATGAATTCAATTAGTAAATATAAGAACCATTCTTCAACTAATAGATGGTCAAAGGAGATTTCAGAAGAAGCAATCAAAGCTCTATAATTGTATGAAAATGTTCTAAATCACTAATTTTTAAGAGAAATGCAAATTAAAACAACCATATGGTGCCACCTCACACCTCTCAGACACTAATGCACTGACGGTTGTGAACTGATCCCATCATCCTGGAGAATAGTCTGGAACTATGCCCACAGTGCTATCAAAGTGTGCATACCCTCTGACCCAGCAATACCACTTCACTATTAAGTCTTTATCCCAAAGAGATAAGAGAAAAATAAAAGGACCTATACGTACAAAAAAATATTCATAACAGCTCTTTAGGTGGTGGTAAAAAAAAAAAAAAGGAAACTGAGGAGATGCCCATCAGCTGGGGAGCGGTTAAACAAGCTGTGGTATATAATTGTGACCAGGGGGAATAGTTTCATAAAAACTTAGGAAGATATGTGAATTGATGCAAAGTGAAGTGAGCAGAACCAGAAACCTGTACACAGTCACAACAATACTGTATTAATATTCAGCTGTGAAAGAATTAGCTACTCTGATCACAGTGACCACAGAGACTAAGCTACCATGATCCTAGACAGTTTGGAAGGACTCATGATGAAAAATGCTTTTGATCTCCACAAAGAGAACTGATCAGCTCTGAGTGCTAATTGAAGCATAATTTTTCCACTCTATTTTTCTTGCTTTGTTTTTGCAACGGGGCTAATATGGAAATATTGCATGCATGGTTCCACATATATAACTTGATACATTGCTTGCCTTCTTCATGAATAGAGGAAGGACTCGAAGAGAGAATTTGGAACTCACAATTTTAAGAAATGAATACTGAAAATAAATAGTTAAAAATATATTAATACTTACCACAGAACTGAACACATAGTAGACATTCCTTAGATCATTTAGCTATTGCTCTAATGTTGATGACTCAACATCTGCCCCATATCATCCATAAGACAACGCCTTTAGAAAAAGCTGCAAGTACAACTGAATCTCTATAAATCAAATACTTGGAATAGTTCATTTCATGAAATTTGGTAATTGACCGTCACCGCAGCATTTCAGGCTCAGTTGTTTTTGATTGGTGCCGTTTAGTGTAAGAAATCCTCATCAGCATTGCATCTTCTGAAAATGCATTCTCTCTTGTGGCATTAACATGTTGGAATCTATCAAGTGAATGCTAAGAAATGTGTGAAAAGAGTAAATGCAGGTTTTGATCAGCTTGCTTTTAAAGAGAACATAGAATAATAAGCATGCAAATTTGTTTTTTTTTCCTCTCTTGAAGGAACATTTGAAAGAACAGCTGTTTTCGATGAATATACCAGAGGAAAACACATTACCCACCAGACCTTTAAAAGTGACCTTGAAGAGCCTGGAAAAGCAGCCTCCTGCCTTTAACCCTTTTCAGGTGTACAAGTGGTTTAGTGAAAAAATTCTGGATCAGGTATGTAGAGAGTAATCATCATTCAACAAAGATTTGGCATGCACCTATTATGTGCAAGGGTCTGGCTATGAATAGAAATGAAGATTAAAATGATAACTAAGTATTTTAGTGGATCCGTGACCACATGTATGTAGGGTGCTATCTCCAACAAAGCATATTGCAAGCTATCTGTACCTTCTTTGAAAATTAAAATTATATATTCATTTTCCCCCTCGTGCTATTTGAGTGCTATAAGAATCCTTCCTGCTGTTAATTATTTTGTGTATGTATGTGTGTATGTGAGTATACGTGTGTCATGTGTCGTGTGTGTGTGTGTGTAGCTTGTTTGTGCTTATTTGTTTGGTTTTGTCATTCCCCTTAGATTGTGAGTTCCTTGAGGGCAGATAAGGTTTTTTGTTTCTTCTTGTATCCCTAGTGCTTATCACTGTGTTTGACACCTAGTAGGTGCTTAATCAATATTTGTTAATTGCCTTTTGACTGGCCCAAGGAACTTCAGTTAGGCGATAAAATTAAGCCAGTCCTTTTAAATCACTGATGTCTTGTAAACGACTGAATTATTCACTTTTGGTAGATAGTATATACAGTTTTATGTGTTTAAAAATGATCTTGACAATCGTCTTGAAAGTAGATCATAGAATTTGGCATAGACATTATTTACACAAGTGGTCATTTAAAATGAATGAATTTACTTTAAAAAACTCAATATTGAAAACAATGTATGTTTAAATACATAGTTAATTGTCATCTCATAAAAATTATTTAAATCACATAATCAGGGGTTACATTAAAATCATAACCCAAAATACTAAAAAAAAAAAAAGCAGAAATCGGATGGCAATTTTGATTCCAGCTTAATTCACAATTTAGGTATCTCTTTTTCAAAGTCTCTTGACAAATCATTTGAACTGGCATGACAGAAAAAAAGGATTGCTTGACCTAGAGCTCTAATGAAAAAAATTTAAAACATTGTCCTAATTTGGGATGCAGATAATATTTTTATCATGCCTGTTACAGCTCTAGCCTACATTCATCAAAACTGTAGAATAAGACCTTCAGATGCTGACAACTCAGGGCAGAATTCTTCTACTGTATGACAGGATTGTAGGGCTCGATTAATCAGCAGGTGACAAGGGATAGTTCTTGTTGGAGTCTAAAAACTGGCCTAAACTGGTATTATTATCAGAACTATTTGGTTTTCTAGAGCAGAGAGCTGCTATAATAGTGGGAAACCAGACATGTTCTGTCTATATAAATTTCAGATTGCATAAAATAATCTTAACCGTTAAATTATTTCTTCATTTAAATAAGCATTATTTTATCAAATACTTTTACAAAGCTATTATACAAAGTCATTTATCTCTATACTTGGATTTCAGATTATCTAATATATTTTAAAAAGGGAATTATATTCTTATTTTTGTAACCATCTGTTTACTGTATTTCCTTTTGAAAAATAGACAATACTAATATGGCACACTAATTAAGATATAGCATAAAGCCAGATTTCTAACTACCTCAAGTTTTTCTTGATAAAACTTTTTGCTGACACCAAAAAAAATGTAAATTGGGAGGATACATAAAAAGTTGCCAATTATTTTGCTTTTCAAGAGTCAACCTTTCAGAGAAAGTAGTTGGGCATAATGCCATTAACAGTTGGAAGAATAACGACTCAAAAATTGATTTATCTTTTCATAAATAATGGCTACATCCTCAAATGGATTTATAAATTAATTGCTGTCTTATTGGAATAAAAACCTTCTTCTGTGGGCATGATTGATATCATCTGTCTAAGTCCTTGTTCTAGACCCCCCTCCTTCTTAGTTAGTCTATCACAGCTGGAGCTTTAATTTACTGATCGTATTAACTCTGATTAATAACTAACAGTAGCTTCTTCTCATATGTCAACAGTCAGCCATAACTAAATGGGACTGGAATTGGTCAAACTTGCTGCCAAGTTATCTGGGACTGAATAAGACGACCTTCGGGGCACTGCTTAAGAACAGGTAATTTTTAAAAAGATTTGAGGGGAGCCTTGTTGGGAAAATTGACTCTTTAATATTTACATTTTTAGCAGTATGCTTTTGATAGATAAGAAAAATTAATGTGGGGATTTTTAGAAATTATAATAGTCAAAGTTTACTTTGGAAATAACTTGAAATGTTTTAACCCCCACCCATCAAGTATTTGCAAAGGCCCGTTGACATACTGTAAGAATTTTTATAAAGTGAAATTCTAATACGTTGTATACCAGTGGGATTTTATCAGAAGTGCCAATAAGTTATTTTGAGAGTATCACTCAGAGCAACGTACTTCATATCCCATTCAAATAGTATATCAATACAGTGCTTAACAATCAAGTACAAGAAAAGATGTGGAAGCCAAAAGAACCTTATAGACAAAAGAACTTCTAGAAGATTTATTAAAATAAAGATATGTAGTCTTCATGTGGAACACAAATATATTTACATTATTTTACTAGTATATGATTTTTTTCATGTTTTATATCATTTCCTGTAGAATTTCATACTTTAAAAAGCTCACCTTTAGTAAAAGAAAAAGCGTAGACAGAGAGCACTTTGAAATAGGATTAAGGAAAGTAAAATAGAACACCTTCTGAAAGATCTTAGTATTTGGATATATTTCACAGACTGTGGATGCAGTGTCCTGTCTGTCTGGTTCCCTCGGGCTGGTTACGAGAGGAGCATGGTATGGTAGGCAGAGTGCTGAAATGAATGTAAGATGTGAGTTACTTAGGAGCTTTATAACTTCTTCATATATAAAATGGTATAATATTTTAAACGGTATTTGCTTATTTTAAATGTTCATTTAAAAAAATAGAGCTCCAAACTGTCTCCCTCCAGCCCCTCCCCCACTCACTGAGAAGTCAAGGAATATTATACAAAATGAGTGTATTACTTGTACAAACGTCTTTGTGAAAAATACTTTGAAAATTGTAAAGTTCTATAAAAGAAGCTTTCTTTGGAATATTGAATTTGTTCTTAGTCTACCATAAATTTATTTTGATTTTTTAATTGTAAATTTATTTTATTTAGTCATTATTTTCTTTCAAAGGCATATCCGTAATGGCAACATAATGGAATTTTCAAATCATCTTTTGCCATACTTCAATGCACTTTGGAAAGCAGAACATTGCAGATGAGTTTCTGTAACCACTGTTAAACTAGAAAAATTTGGAGTGGACTGGTGTTGCTTTTTTAGTCAACAGGGGGTGCTGTGGGTATTTGCCAAACTGCCTATTCCTCTTGGTCAGGACTTTGACAGACTTGCTTGTCATGGACTCCTAAGTTTGGACAGATTCTGATGTCTGTTGGTGTCTGTGTTCACTAGTCAAATCTCTTCAATGTACCCCCCCCCCCCCATTCTTGCTAGCCACTCTTCTTCCAGTCCCTTGTGCTTGCTTTTATTCATGTCACAGTTGTCAAGTTCATTCCTCTAGAAAGTATTTAGTTAGTGGTAAAGGAACCATAAATGTACTGATATCAGAGCATTAATCATGACTACTCCAGACTGTGCCTTTGATTTAGCCCATCCCACCCCCTCTATGTATGCATCGTGGAAGACAAAGAAGCTGGAGGTGCAATTTGTAGTCCCTTACCTCTGGAGCTTTGCAAAAAGCAATTTGCTCATGACCAAGAGCATTCCCTCAGCTTCTTTGTTACCTGAGCACAGGAGTGCCTCAGGGTTTCTCTTGTGTGCTGCTGCATTAGCAGGTGTGACCACCATCAATATCACCTTCTTTCACGTTTTGGCTCATCTCCCCAACACTTTTGCCTACAGACCCTCTTTCCCAACTTTCCTATTACTTCAAGGGTACCACCTTTCTCCCAGTCACTCAGGCTTGAATCTCAGGGTCAGCTCCTGGCTCACACTCATCCTTCCTATCCAGAGCCTTGTCTTTTCTACCTTCAGAGTGTGAGTGGTATAGATCCACTTTAGATCCATTTCCCTCCACTCATATAGCCACCATCTTAGTCTAGGCTGTCATTACCTCTTGCCAGGACTATTGATCTCTCTGCCTCAAGTCCTTTCTCCACTACAATCCATCTTCCTCTCAACTTCCAAATTGATTTTCTTAAAAGCACTCCCTGTTAACTAAAATTTTCCTGGTTATATCATCCCCACCTACTCAACTCAAAAAACTAAATGATTCATGTTCAGCCATTAGTAGGTTTAAGTTTCCTTTACTACTCTAATGCTTTCTAAAATAATGAACAGGATAGAAGTGATATGAAAAAAAATGTGTGGAAGGAACTAGAAGTAAGGGGAGGGGCTAGTAATTGATGCTAAAGTCTAACCCAGGTGAGCAGCTGGGGAAGGGGAGAGTTGGGTTGCTCAGTCTCAACTGCCATATCTTTCTTGTCTTTCAGTATTTTCCCTTTCTTGCGTCTCAGCCTTCTCATTGGTTAACTATATCCCTGGATGAGGTCATCACCAGGTTGGGTAGCAACACATTCCCTTAACTGTGTCATCAAAATCATGTAGCAACTTTATTAAGATGCATCTGCAAAAAAAAAAAATACTCTGATGAAAAAAATGACTTTTCTCACCCCCTGGAGCAGAAAAGAAAGAAAAAAATGCAATAAAATTTATTGAGGTTACTATACAATGTGCAATATTTCCCAACCCTTTTTATTCTTTAATACTCTGTCAGATGGGTTGTTTTCAGTAAATGCTTAATAATGATGTAGAAGTGAAAAGGGACCTTGATCATCATCTACATCAACCTTATCAGTCTGGATAAGAGGAAGACCCACAGAGGTGAAGAGATTTGTCCAAGATTGCTGGAGAGAGCCACAGAGGTGGGATCCACTCTCATTTCTTTGGTTAGAAATCCAGCAAGTGGTTTTCCCAACATAATCATGCTGCTTAATTCAGTTCAGCTTAGCACACATTTATTAAACACCTACTTCTTCCTGCAAGTCACTCCCATGAGTGCAGGGGAGATTGAGTTCGATTTGAGACAGACTCTAGTCCCAAAGTGCTTACAATTTAATGAAAGGAAAATAATTAAAAGAAAAAGGAAGGAAAAGGCAAATAGAGCAGGATAGGGAAAAAATAGGAAGCATGAAAGAGAATGAGGAGAAAGAAGAAGGAAGAAAAGTTTTAAAAGGTGAGTAGAGAGAGAGCAAAAGAACAGATAAGTCTCTGCTTTTGAGTTTTTAAATAATTTGTGAGAGTTAGTTTCTATATAAACAGCTAAGATTTATTGACAAGAATAACTATATCCTTTTAGGAATTCCGGACCTACTCTCATCTTCAAGAATGTTACTTATTAGAGAATTATTTCTTCAGTGTAGCTAACCCAATATTGTCATTAAGGTCACTATTCTGGGGTATCCCTTCAGTTCTCTTCACTGCTATTGAACTCATTAAATTGTGAATCTTCAAAAATGGTCTAATCCATGATTCCCTAGATGACTTCTTCACTTCTGACCCTGAGGTCTTCTCACAGTAGCAATGCTTCCACCTCTAAGTCTTTGCTAAAAATTGAGGAAGCACCCATGCCAACATGATCATTTCAAATCTGACCCAGCCCATGATTACCAGAATTCCTTTCCCATCTTGTCCCCTTGTGCAAATATCATCCAGCTGTTTTCCTTTCCCCTTATGTGTTAATTTCTCCCATTAGAATATAAATTCTTGAGGGTAGGAACTGCCTTTTTTTTGTATTTGTATTTCTAGCTGTCTGCCTGAAGCAGAGTAAGTATTTAACAAATGTTCATTCTGTCTGTCCATCTATCCTACATCCATCCATCCATCCATCCATCAATCTATCTACAATGACTGACCTAGCAGAAAAGTAAAAGTTGGGAAGTATGAACTAGGTATTGACTTGGACATTAGCCATCTGTGTATTCTTGAGCAAATCACTTAACCTCTGTGTTTTCTAATGTGTAATAATAATTGCCCTGCCTACCTCATAGGTTGTTGTGAATATTTTTTAAATTAGATTATAAAATGAGAAAGATCTTTGAGAAGAAAATATTTAAAACTATTCAAAGAATGACATTAATGCTAACATTATTAAGTGATTTATATTAAATCAATAATAGTCAAAATAGCATTTAATTTATAGAACTATAGGATTTGAGTTGAAATAGACTCCTTTTGCCATATATGTAACACTGGTCTCTTTTGGTTCTCCTGACTGTTGCTTCTCATTCTCCTTTGCTGGATCATCATCTTTCTCTCATTGATTAAGTGTGGGAGATCCCCTCAGTTCTCTTTTGGTACCATTTTTCTCCTTTAGTAATCTTATCTACTCCCATGGATTCAAATCCACACATCTCCTAGCTGTAGTCATCGTAAACTTCAGTTCCATATTATTAGCTGCCTGCTGGAAATCTATCTGTATCATGAAGGCCTCTGAAACTCAAGATGTCCAAATTACTCTCCGATAGTATCATTAATTTATTTTAATTAATTATATTCATAATTATACATTAATTTATTGTGTGTGTATATACATATGTGTTTGTGTTTAAATATGTGTATATCTATCTGTTTGACAGACAGATATTTTCCCAAAACCATTAAACCTTTCTCTAAATTTACTTGCTTCTCTTGTGGGCACCACCATTTTTCTAGTTACCCAAGTTTGTAACTATTGAGTAATCTTTAGCTCACTGCTCATAGTTAATCGGTTAATAAGGTTTTTCGTATCTAACCTTTAAAAATCTCTCAATTCCTCCCTCTTCTGTAGTTACATCACATCACCCAAAAAATGCAGGAGCGTATTGTCTCTCATTTGTTCTGTTGTAACTCCTAATCAGTCTCTCTGCCTCCAGTCTCTCTCCTGGTTAATCACATCCTCCATATAGCTGCCAAATTGATATTGATATAACAGACTTGACTATGTCACTCTCCTCAGAAATCTTCAGTAGTTTCCCATTGCCTCTAGGATAAAAGACAACAATTTCAATCTGGCATTTTAGGTCCTTCATAATTTGGTTCTCATCTACCTTTCCAACCTAATTTCAAATTACTCCACTTCATATACTTTCCATTCTAATTAAACCAGCCTGCTGGTTCCCCCAAAATGACATTTCATCTTTCACCTCTGTGTCTTTGTAAAAGTTGTTCCTCATCCCTGGAATATGGTCTTTCCTTACCTCCCCCTAAGAAACCCATCTTCCTTCAGTTCCGCTACCCCCCTCCTCCTCCCTGAGACTTCTGATCTTCCCTTCCCTGAGCCCACTCACTCCCACCCCCAGAACTTTCTGCCTGTTGGCATTATGTTACATTACTTTGTATTTTCTTATCTTTGTACATATTATAATGAACTACACAGTCAAATATTTCCCAAGATCAGGGATCATTTCATTCTTGTCTTTTTATCCTCATTACCACATAATAAGGACATAATAAACTAATTATAAATCATCTAACTCAACCTCTCTTCCAATGCAGCAGTCCCTTGAATAGCATCTTGGACAAATGCTCATGGAGCTTCCACTCAACCAGAAGAAACTGCCAACCCCCAGTACACTAGATTATCTGTTTTTTTAAAAGTAAAAATATTTGGCAACCCAAACCTATTCAACTTAAAGAAAAAGAATTACATTTCATTAATATGAAATGCAAAGAAACATAAAAATGGACTTTGAATTAATTTTTATTTTTATATTTCTAATTATAAAAAATAAAGACTTTAATCATAATTGAAACTTTGAATTATATACTACATTTCAGGAATGAGTTTTAAATTAACTGAGTTTTATCATATTACATGAATAATTTATTTTTAAATTTTTATTTATTTGATAATACAGTTCCTTGAAAAATTCAGTAAAACTGCTTTAGTTGTATTACATCCTTATAATGATATATAGTCAGTTTTTGTGTTTTCACCAAATTGACTATATTAACCTATTATGTAGACCTATACTAATATCTAATATGCAAAAATATATCTATGAAATTGAAATTTTCATTTTAAAGTCTAATGTAATTTTGGGACAGTATTTGAAAATAATATGATCACAGGTTCTATTAGTGTAATAGATATAACTGATTAATTAAAGTACCAGACCATATTCTACCAATAAAAAGGAAGTAAAATTCTCTTTGGACGAGAGAAAAATTCTCTTTTTTCCAGTGTTGAACACAAATTTCAAATATTTACACAATATCAAATATGTGTCTGAAAACTGAAAAAATCAGCCAATTATCTAGATATTTCCAAGTATCCAGATGTTTAGTGTTTAGATGGGTGCAACATAAGGATATTTGACTAAACTTTTTCAGACAATTAACACTTTCCGTGTACTAAATGCTAGTGTAGAAGCGTGAATGAAAGAAGTTGACACATCCTCATAGAGTGTATAATTTACTTCCTTTGAGTTTCATAGTGAATATTTAAACAAAAATGTTGTATCTTGATAAAAATCATTTTTTTCAAGTTTTAAATGTAACACAAATCTGTCACTATCCTTTAAAAACCATTTCCCAGTGCAATAAATGTCCAGTAGGTCTAATGTAAAGCTTTGGGAAAAGAGCAAATTTAGCCAGTGATAATAGGTCAAATGCTCTTTCTCAGAAAAGGGCCATGAATTTTTAATAGCCACAGCCAGGACCTAATCTTAATAAGGATCTTAGATTTTAAAGTGTGATATGAAAAGCCTCCTACTCCCAATCACCACAGACTATGAGCTGTAATTGATCTGCCCTGGAAGGATGAAAGACTTTTGGGAGTTGTGTATTTCCTCCAGTATTCTTTCCATTTATTTTTAAAATGTAATTTATGGGAATCAGTTGAGATTGAGTTGGCAAGAATGAAATTGTTTTTAATCTATAAGCTAAGAAACATTTATTAGGAGTTTTTAAAAATAATTCTTTGTAGTATTTCAAGTTTTTAAAAGCATGGTTGTCTCAACTGTTTACATCTTTTAAATAATAAAGTAATAACCTTTTAAGCCCGGAAACTGAGATAACCCATTGTCCGAATAAACAAGGATACTGTTGCTGTCTCCATTTTCAGAAGACCACGCACTTAAGGATTATTTTTCCATTAATACTTAGTCAGTCATAGATAGTAAATAGTTCTTAAATACCTCCTATCTGCCACACTCTAGCTGAGCACTGGAGATACAAACTTTTAAAAAATGGGCGGAGGGGAGATTAGGACAGAATCTCCATCCTTAAAGATCTTGCAATCTAATGGGAGAAGACAGTACACAAAAAGAAGGTGAAAGGAGTTGGGGGACATGCCAGAGGGTACCTGTCAAGGCACATGATGGTCATAGAGTGAAAACTACATAGAGCGCTGATGGGAAATATTGTTAGTTAAAAAATTCTGAGCCCTCTATAAAGGGAGATTTAAGGAGGAGTTTATTGCTCCAGGCCTTCAACCCTCCAATCATAGGGGAGAGGAAACTGAGGAATTGTTGACTATCAAAGCTGACTCAGTCTCCACAAGGGTGAGATTTCAAGTGATGTCCTTCCCTGGAGAGGTTATGATGTTCAGGCAATCCAAGCCATTCTGATGTAGTTCTGGTGCCAGTCTGCCTTACTGTCCAAGTCTCTATGTGATGAATGTCATATATTTGTGCAACAAGTGGATGTGCAGCCTGTGGACAGTCATAGTTTAACAAAATACTTCTCCCAGGTCCACAAAATAGAATCTGTTCAACACCTCTTGAATTCTCTTTTGTTTTTGCCTAGGTTTGTTTATATCTAGGGGTTCCTGGACTTACACTCTTACTTTTCTCAAGGCTAAAAGGATACCTTTCATGGATACAATGGTATACAACACAGGAAGTCCGATCTAGTGTAGAAGTGTCAAATTCAAATAGAAGTGGGAGCCACAAACAGTAAACAAAGATACCACATTAGGCTTAGAAAGCTACATATTAACATTACTTAGGTTCTATTGTATTTTTATTTGTTTTGTTAAATATTTCCCGATTACATTTCAATACCTGTATGACACCTCTGGTGTAACGGAAGCAATTTGGAACTTGGAGATCTTCAATTCTAACCCTAGCTTGGTCATCAACTATGGCCTTCAGCCACTTTGCAAAGGGGATGATTATATCTGCCTTGCCCATCTAGGTTTTGTGAGGCTCAAATAAGATAATAGCTCTGTAAGATGTTTTGAAAGAAACAAAAGGATGACACAATAATGATGCTACTGTCCTGCCTTTGCATGGGTAGAGATTGGAAGCAATCCACACTCAAGTGCTGGATGTGGAAAGAGGACCGGCTGAGGGGGCTGAGTATTACGTGAATGTTAGGAGATGGAAGCTTTGAGTCTTCAGAATTATGGAATAAACAGTGTTAAGGAGGAAGAACAGAATCTGATCAGAAGCCTGAAGGTTGCAAGAATCAGTGCTTCTGACTGAGCCTCCTATGGTCTGATCTCAAGGTCCTTCGCTTTTCTGGCTGCTCCCTGGATGCTCTTCAGCCTTTCAATGTCCCTTCTAAAATGTGGCTGCCAGGGCTGAATTGATTTGGTCTGCCACTTCCTTCTCTGGAATACTATGACTCTCAGTGTACGCTAGGATTTCTTTAGGTTTTTTTTGTCTTTCATATATTAATGACCCATTTAGCTTCCGGACTCTGTAGTACAGTGGTAGGAGTACTAGACTTCAGTCAGCAGAGACCTGGAATCAAATCTCGTTTCTGATACCTACTAGCTGCCTGGACTGCAGTTTCCTTAGCTGCAAAATAAGAATAATGGTACCTGTAGTATTTCTCTCTTAGGGCTGTTATAAGGATTAAATAAGATTATTTACCTAAAACATTTTATTTGTGCAAAAGAAATATTACCCTTTTTTTCTCACAGTTCATTAAAATTTTCAGATCTTTTTCAAATGATTTGCTACCTGGCCTTACCTCCCCAATTTCATTTTTGTGAAATTGGTTTTTAAGGGCAAGACTACTTGCTTTTACCCTTTTAATTTCTTCTCATTAGATCTGGTGCAAACTTCTCACTTGTCAGGACATTTTTTGCACTCTGACTTTGTCTTCCATTACGTAAGCTATTCCTAATTCCTAATATTGGACTGAGTACAGATCCTTTAATATACCATCCTGCACCTTTTGAACAATAGTAACTGGAAAAGTTACTATAAAAGTGACTACAAAAAGTTACTATAAAAGCTAGAAATGGTGGGTCCAGAGGGCGGGGAGCAATCTTCCTCTTCTCTGCTAAGGAGGCAATCTTACTGGGCTTATGCATTTCAAAGGAAGTGTGATCTCTACTGAGAAGGATTGGGCCTCTTTTTTCCTATTCACTGTATCACTCCATCCCCACCCTGGAACTCTGGGGATGATTTACTTACTACTTAGGTTCGGGCTCAAGTCTAAGGTCTCCTCCAGGAGGGGTTAGAAAGGTTCTCAGTGTTCAATATAAATCTGTTATAGGACAGATATTTATTTCCTACACACAAAAGAAAGCCTAAACACAAAATATTCCTAAGCATGGTCTGACAGAAAAACTGCCAGAAAAAAGTCAGGTTGACTTTCTCTTTATTTTTTAAACTTAGAAAACAACAACAACAAAAAAAACCCGGTAAAACAAAAATTAACTTGGAGGGAGAATACTTTTTTTAAAAAAAATTATACCTTTATAAAACTCATTACTGTATTATCATACATTAATATTTTTGCAAATTTTAGACTTCTTCAGATTTCTTAGCCTTCCCCTTTTGACTTCATAACAATGGGTGCTTTTTTGCTAAAAGGTATAGAAAATGCCAGTGGGAAAATTGAAAGTGAAGCCACTTGATAGAAGCAAACCCCTGTAAATTAGCTACAGCTCTTTATCAAAGCGAGTCTGAAGAAATGTTTAAGGCTTGGGGCTCTGACAAAATAGTTACTGGAATATAAATAATGATTTATACCTTTCGATTCAGCAAATTTTCCATTATGTGAGATAAAGGCTGTTTCAAAGGTTCAGAAAACTTTGCTTAAGTAACAAGCAATCCATGTGTCATTTCCACATGTTTACTTTTGATGTTATTTAAGGGTAAGTATGGTAATTACACATCATCTTTTTAAATGATAATGGTGCTTTTCTCTGTTTCTAGCTATTAGCTTCTTGCTATCCTCTACTTTAAAATGAATGACAAATAGGAAATGAATCAGTGATTGTGTTTGATAAAAGAAAATAAACTAAGGAAAACTCTCTTCCCTCATTCCTGGTGAATCTCCAGACTGTAGTTCCAATATTGTTTTCTTCCTCACTGGAGCAGATTTATGTTGTTTTCTTTTCTCCTCACCTTGTTTACTCCAGAATAATTCCTAAGAATTGTCGAACTGAAAATAATCTCTAAAAGCAGTTGAGTGCTGAGCTATTTTAACCATCTAAATATACTGCATATGAGTTTGGCTTAGAATTGAGCAAACACAATTAAATATGACTGCAGGAACAGCAGAAGGGGTGGTGGTGGCAGATTTCTAGCTAGTACTTTGGGGACTTTCCAGGTGGATGACAACCACAGATCTGAGGGAAACCAGACTACAAAATGTGTTCGTAGAGGGCTGTCTATCTGATTTGTAAATTATTATTAATAATAATATACCTTATATTTGTATCTATAGTTTTCAAAGTTGCATTCAGATTCTTTTGAATTAAACATGTTAGTGGGCTGGTAGGTAGAAAATGGGAATATTGTCCTAGACTGGAAGAGGAATATATTTCTAAAAGCAAGGCATAGTTTGCTATCCATGCCAGAGCAGCCTCACCATTAGTATCATGTTTTTATTTTCATAGAGCAGGAGATTCCTGATGAAGCAGCAGGTTGGCAATGCCACAGTGTTTCCAATGAAAGGGAGAAATGGGCCCCTTCGATTCTGGGGCAGGTGTAATAAGAATGAATTATGAAGATCTCTGGACTTTCCATGCAGGGCCCCACCCCCACCCCTCTTGCCACACTCATTTTTCCTTAATTCCAAAGGGATAGATCACAAATTAATGGATTCCCAGACATCATCATTGTATGCATTTAAAGAAGTATTGGATCAAGATGGCATTTTTCTTATGGTGTGATTCTTTGGGAACAATTATTGATTGGAGTGAGGGCATTTATTTTTAAATGGCTAAATATAACACTTTCATTCAACAAGTATGTATTAAATGTCTCTTATCTGAACTGTATTTTGTTCCTCAATATGGAGCAGAGTACACGTAAATGAAACACAGAAACCCACCACTAAATGCAAATTATTTTTATTTTGTAGTTTACATGTAAGAATATATAGATGGTTAACAACATTATATATAGTTATGATAATCAATTAATGATTTCTCCATTGCAATTACTTATAAGTAATATAATTATTTATTATAATAAAATAATATCCCATATCTAATAATTATTTTCATCACTTTGACCATTAACATCTTGAGTTTGTCACTTTTAGCACCAAAATGGAAAGGCAGAGTACTGTAGTAGAGCATAAGATTTGAGTGGAGTTTTGAACTCGGAAAGTGAAGGTTCTTGTTTCTGCCATTTGTTAAGTGGTGTGGCTTTTGGCTCAAGTTCTGGCTCGACCATTTAATAAGATGCATGAATTTGGGTGAATCAGGTCACCTGTGAGCCTCAGCTTCCTCAATGACTGGTCTCTATGGTCCTTTCCAACAGTCCCAGAATCTCTGATCAAAAAGTGTTCTCTCTCTGACAGGCCAGCAATTAATATTACTCTTTAGCAGCTTGAAATTCATATTCTGCAACTTCAGAGCACCTGGATCCCTTTAGGAACTAATCCAGGATAGCTTCCAGCTGAAAATAAATAATAATGCTAACCATCGTCATCATCATAATCACAGCTAACAGTTATATAGCACTTTAAAGTTCATAAAAATACTTTACATGTATCTCACTTTAACCTCACAACAATCCAGGGAGGAAGGTGCTATTCTTATCCTCATTTTATAGATGAGGAATCTGAGGTAGAATGAGGTTAAGAGACACCCAGAATCATGCAGCTGGTAAGTCTTTTGGACTCAGGTTCAGCACTCTAGCCTCTTAACTTTATTCAGGCAAGACATTATAAAAGAGTTGGTACTTGATCAGGACCTTGAATAATGCAAGATCTTGTTGATCCAAGAAGCAGGGCATGAAAAAGAGGGATATTCCATGTTGTGTGAATGGTATGAACAAAACATGAGAGTAGGAAACAACTAACTGTGCATATTTAGGGAATAGTGTTTATTGATATTGCCTTGGGTATAAGGTTCCTATTGCAAAGCATTAGAAGATACAGTTGGAAGACTAGGCTAAGCCTTTATGGTGAAGAGTTTTAAATGACAGACTAAGAATTCTGGATTTTATGCATTAATAATGAGAAACTGCTTAAGATTTTTGAGCATGAGAATCAGTCAATCAAGAGGTATTTATTAAGGATTTACTATGTTACGTACCAGGTTCTATGCTAAGTGCTAAGGATACAATGAAAAAGCAAAACCAGCTACTACCCTCAAGGATCTTACATTCTGATGGGGGAGACTATTCATATATTAATGAATAAGTATGTATTTATGCATATATGTGCTTTTATATGCTCTGACTATATATAATATATAGATCACATACATATATATATCAAAACATACATCTTGTATAGTCAGAGCATATATTCACACATATCATATCCTAGAGGAGAAAGCGCTTAAGAAAAAGAGACAAGGATTCCAAGAGTCAGATATTGGGAGGGGAGAGTATCCCAGGTCTGGTGAACAAGTGCAGTGGTATGGAGATGGGGGATAGAGAGTCAGCCAGTATGACTATACTGTAGAATATAGGGAGGGGAGAGTAGAATGTAAGACTGGAAAGGTAATTCTTACTGCTTAGGCTTTGAAGAGCTTTAAATAACAAACAAACAGGTTCATATTTTATTAAGATAAAAGGAGCTTTTGAATTCTATTGGGCCGTAGGGGTCCGGGGTGGGGGGGGGTGGGTTGTGATGGTGATGCATGGTCAAATTTATGATGTAGGAGAAAGACTTTGGCCGCTGAGTGGTGAGTGGATTGGAATAGAGGGAATACCTGAGGCAAGGGGACCAGTTAGAAGTCTGTCTCTTTGTTAGCATACATACAGGGTAGTAACTTTTTGAGCAGTGAAATAGGACAGCCATTGTATTGGAGGAGAGAAGGGGATGTTGTAGAGAAATGACAAAATTTGACAACTGATTAGATATGTGTACAGAATGAGACAGAGGAATTGAGGATGAAACTGAAGTTTTAAGCCTGAGTGACGGGAGGATGGTGGTTGCTTCAACAGTAATAAGGAATTTTAAATGGGGAGGGAGAATATAATGAGTTCTGTTTTGAACCTGTTGAGTTTAAGATGTCTAAGGGACATACACTTTGAAATATCTAACAAATATTTAGTAATGTACAATTGGAGTTCAGGAAAGAGACTAGAGCTTGGAATCGTTTCAATAGAAATAATTGAACTCGTGGGAGGTGATTAGGTCATCAGGTAATTCAGTATAGAGAGAACAGAGAAGAGGACCCAGAATAGATGCCCACAGGTAGTTAACATGACATAGAGGAAGATGCAGCAAAGCAGAAGAAAAATAACCAAGAAGCAGTCAGATGGGGAAGGGAAGAGAGAGTAGTCACAAAAACCAGGATTATCAAGGAGAGGTCAACTCTGTCAAATGCTTCAGGCGTGTCAAGGAAGAGGAGGATGAAGAAGAGGCTGTTAGATCTGGAAACTTTGGAGGAAGCACTTTTGGTTTGGTGGTGAGGTTGGCAGCCAGATTAACAAGGGTTTAAAAGAGAGTTGAGAGAAATGAGGCACTGATTCAATTAAAAACATGGTTTTAAGATTTATTTTACTTCACTGTTCATTACTAAGGGCTAGGGATGGAGTGGGACAGAGAAGAAAAAGTGTAAAGGTAGGATTTGAACTCAGTCCTGCAGCTCCAAGTGCAGTAAGTACTCTTTTCCCTGTACCTTGTTGTCTAATCTGGAATTAGGCATTCTTATTTTTCCTGAGTAGACAGTCTAAACTCTTGAATGATGATGCTTCTTCAGGAGACTGGTGTTCTAGGGTTTGATGTAAATAGCACTGTCATCTACAAACAGGAAAATCTGAAGGATCTCACTATGTGTATAGGGAATCCTTTTTTCGACTTGGATACCACTTTGATTATCTTCATGACAGTGGTGACTACCTTTGCCAAACATACACCTCCCTGCTTTCACTTAGCCAGATCATGAATAAGGTTATCTTAGTTTTTTATATGCTACTAAGGATCTAGTATAATTTCAGGGTTTGAATGGGAGATACCTTGTCATAACAGGGCCTTGCTCTACCAAATCATATACTGTTTTTTTTAATAGTCAACAAATAAGCAGAGGGAGAGCTTGCGTTTTCTACATCTTTGGTCAGTTATATAATGATAAATGTGAGTTCTGCTATGCAGTAATGCTTGCTAAGATCTAACTGTTCTCTCCTAATACCCTTATTGAGGCTGCCCCCAATGAATACATAGGTATTCTCATGAAGATTTTATGTAGATGGGAAAGTAGGAATATAAGTCAATATGTTCTGTTTTTCTCTTTTTTACAGTCTCTCCCTCAGAGAGTTTATCCATATTATGCTTGCAACTATCTTTGATGAGAACTGTAACATTTCTATATATAGTCCTTCCTTCTCACCTGACTTCCAGTTTCATGTCTTCTGTTAAGTAATGAATAGTTCCACTTGGATTTCCTTTCTCTCCTCAAATTCACCATTTCCAAAATCATATTTGTAAACTTAACCCCAGAAACTGATTCCCCTTCCCAATGTCCCTCCTCCTATAAATGCCACAGCCTCATCTAGAAGCTTTAGCTGTCCTTTTCATTCTCATTTTTCATCTTTGGTATGCTATTATTCATTAGATCCTATTGATTTTTTCTTTCTAAAGATCATCTTTCTATCCATCTGTTTTTGCCCTTATTCTAACTGCTTTTTCTTTATTCTAGGACCTACTTCTAAACGGCCGAGGCCCTGTAGGGTCTCATTGCTAGAGGTTCCTAGCTGGTCTTCCTAATTCCATCTTCTGCTTTCTAGAATTTAGCCTATATACCCCCTGTCAAATCAATTCTCCTTAAACACTACTTTCCTTTAGAAGGGACCTTAGAGATCAACTGGTCCAACACTCTCATTTTACAGATGAAAAAACTGAGACCCAGGGATTAACTAATTTGACTAAGAACACAAGTAAAAAGAGGAAGAGCTGGGATTTGAACCCAGGTCCTCCACTTCTAAATTCAGTGCTTTTGTCAATGCACTGCTCTGCCTCACCCTCCACTAATGGCCTACTCCAATGCTTCATAGAGTGCACAAATTCTGATAGCTGCTCCAAAGTTGGAAATTCTTCATATGTATTTCCATCAAATATGCCTGTTGTATCAACATCCACCCCACTAAGTTCAAAAGGAACTTTAAAAATCCTTAAAAAAGGATTTTTAGGTGGCAGAAACTCAGTTGCAATAGCCTCAGTGAGAGGAGTTCCCAAACTGATGAAATTAAAGATCTTTGGAGTATTGAGACAAGTAGGGACATTTTCAACGTGTCCCTACTCTGTTCAGAAACATGTTGGCTTCTTGGTACCTATAATATAAAATCTAAATTATTTTGATTCATCCTCAAAACCCTCCATAGTCAGACCCCACTCTACCGATCCAGTCTCTACCCTGCTCCCTCCTCACCTCTTCTGCTTCACACTTCTTCAGTTACAGTCAAGATGATTCCTGCAGTGTCCCGTCTTATCATGCTTCTGTATTTTAGGCTATGGCTGGCAGGTATGTCTAGGAATAGAAGACAGGATGGTATAATTGGAAGGATAATAGATTTGGAATCAGAAGCATGGGTTCAAATCCTGACCTTGCTGGCAATTACTTACATGTTCTTGTGCAAGTCCAGTTCCTTTCTTCCATGTATTTGCCTCTCTCTCCCTCAGATTGTGCTGTCCCTCAATCATCACCTGTCCAATAATACTCATCTTTTAAAGACTTTAAACTTTAGGTAATTTCCTCCATAAAGTGTTTTTTGTGTACAATAAGAGTTCAGAGAAAGGGGAGATCAGTGAGAACTGAGGTAGGACCTTTATATTTGAGATATCCAATTTAGCACTTGGTCATAGATTGTTTTATGGTGTTTGTGAATTGTTTTATTTGTTAGGCTTCCTTTCCATTACTGGCTTTCCCAACTGGTAATACTCTCTTCCTCAAAAATGCTTTGTTATATATTTTGAATACATCTGTATAAGCCTTTTTTGCCTCCTCTGATAGAATGTAGTTCTTTAAGGTCAGGGCCTTTTTTTTTTTTGTCTTTGTTTTCCCAGCACCTAGTGTAGAATCTAGCACTGAGTATCGGTACTAAGTACTTCTGGACATATTCTAAGTTCCTTGAGGGCAGGAATCTTGTCTTAATTCTTTGTACTTCTTGCTCCCCCAGACTCACCATCCCCCATCCGTCATTGCCAGCAGAATGTTATACACACTATAGATATTGTTCAGGAAATACTTGTTAGCTGACTAGTGCCTAGTTGAAATTTATTTTGTCTCAGAATTACTTGTATTTCATTTTCCAGGCAAGTTCTAAATGAAAATAAATCTAAAAGACATACACAAATGTGCCATCAGGACGTGTTTGTATTGGGTTCTAAAATGTCATTTTTGAATGTAATTATGAATACAAAAGTTACCAGATTAAAAGATTAAAATCTGTTTTCATTTATTCCCTGATTTTTTTTTTTAGAAAAACAGCAGATAAAATTAGGGAAATAATAAACTCTCACTTTATAGGTGACCATGAAAAAATCGGAAGCCAGACAGAGAAAAAGAGAGGGCATGCTCCTTCCATTGATCTGTAAACTGCTAAATTTAGTAATCCATTCACAGAATGGATTATTTCAAATCAGTGAATCCCTCACTCCATCAGTCATAATAGATAAGGAGTAGAAAGTTGAGATGGTTTGACCTGCTGCCTACACGGATTTGGAAGGGAGTCAGTAACCTGGCTGAAGTCCTGCATCTTTGTCACACATCATTAGCCTAAACAACTCTCTCAGATACTTCGGTGTTATCCCTATGTTATCTTTGCCTATCTGATGCAGCCTGAAGCCTTTAACGAAACCCTAGAGATGCACCACTGAAAGACAGAGACATAACTGGTTTGAAAATAGCTTGGAGCTCTCTCCCTGTAGGGAATTGATTGACATTTTAATCACCTAATATTGTTATTATTTTAATATGCTAAATGTGTCCATTTGCTCTGTTGGCACAGATGGAAGTAGAATGGTCCATATTCCCCCAAATGTAGTATATTTATTAGTGTGGTTTCTCTTACCCCATTTATAAGTCCAGCAAAACTCAGATTTTAAAATGGGACTTTTTTTCAGGAAAGGATTAAAAGGAAGGCATAGAAAAAATGTTGGACCTCATATTTACTTACATCTTAAAAGTAGGAATTACCTCAAAGAAGCTTCCACAACCCGAAAAGTGGACAACTCCATGGTAACTACCCGTAGCAGCTGAAAAAAATCAGTCAAGCTGATTATTTTTGCCCATCATGTGAATATAAAAAAAAATGGTTGCTTGAATGCATATTTAACTTTTCAACCTATTTTATTGTAATCATTATAAGGATAGCATGAATCATGTAGGGTTCCTTAAATCCAAACCAGGTCCTTGAATTCAATGAGGAGGCTCACCGTTTCAGACCCATAACATGAGAAATACATCTTAAAAGAGAATTACAAATCCTTTTCTGAGAATTCCTGGCCTCGTCTGACCCTGAAGGATTTCAGGCATGTGTAAGCAATTGCAGGACCTGGGTAAATTCATAGATCAAATGGCCTTCTACTTTGTCACAAATTTTATTTGCTTTATATAAGCTGTACAGCTAGGAATAGGATGTACCTTTGTGCTGGCACTGTTTGAATGTGGTTAATGTCTCTTTAGACAAGATGTGCTAGGTCAGTGCTAGCCTTGGTCAAATATGAAGGTGCACCTGATTTCTCTTGCTCATAGTATTTTGGTCTTCTTATAAGAGTCATTATCTGGTTTTAAATGTTCTATTTTGTGGAGTTTAATTGTGAAAATATGCCATAAATAGACTGATACTTGCACATCAGTCTGTTTCTCTGGTGAGAAACAGAGGCTACTTTGAGATGGCCAGAAACTAAATCTAGAGTGTGACCCAGAAAAACTATTACTGTTGTTGTTTTAGGGATAAAATTTGACTTAGGTAACTAAAATTCATAAATGTTAGTTATAATGGTTCACTTCTGCATATAAAGATTGCGCAACATAAGTTAAATGTAACATATAAAATATGTGTGTATGTGAGTGTGCATATGTGTGAAACTGAGGCCCACAGAGCTTAAATACTTTATCCAAGGTCACATAGTAGGTAGCAGAATCAAAGTATGAATATGAGTCCTTTGAATTTACTAAATCCATTAATTCTGCAACTATGTCTTGCCATTTTCATCTCATAAAAGCAATCAGGACTTGTCTCATCACTAATATATACTTAACTTCATTATGCTATAGTGGAGTATTGCCATACTTTGAAATGTACAACATATCTCCCTAGAGGTGGCAGATGGTGTGAGGAGTCTGTCTTTTGATAGAGTTGTATATATGAGTAAAAAATGGAACTCTGGGGTATTCAGGCTTTAGTTAGATAAAGTTCCTGTCCTGAAAGAATATAAGTCTCTTGGAACTATTTGAATTGCATTCCATTATTTTTAATATTAAAAAATCTACACTACATGAAATATTCAAAGGACTCAGCAGTTTCTCATATTTCTTATTCCTAATTTTTGCAGTTCACATTTTCTACATTTGTAAAAATGAAAAAAAAATATTTCAGCAAAGAATATTTTTGTGTCCATTTAAAAATTTATTTCAACATTTTAAAATAAGTTTTTCTTGGGATATTTAAGCATAAGCAGAACTCCTGACTGGGTCATCTGCATTCCATATGAACTTAGGAGGAAGCAGGGACTTTGTCTCCCTATTCCTGTCTCCCACGTGTGTAATAGGTAACCTTGATATTTTAAAATTTGAGTCCTGAGGAATTTTTTGGTTAAACTGAGTAATTTATATCTCAAATTCTCACAATTCTGTTTCCTCTAAAGTAATTCTATCATCTCAGAATATGTTCTTCCTTGGTTCAAGAACCTCCTTGGATCAAGAACCTGATTCCTATTGAATCGGGTCCAGATCATTCCTCTTTTTATTCAGTGCCCTCCATAATTTACCCCCACTTTGCCTATCTACCCTTCCTACTGTTCATTAGCCCATATCTTTTGCTGTGCATCAGCGCATATTTCTAATCTTCTAACAGTGTTATCATGACCACTTCTACTCTTTTACTCATGTTCTGCCTACCAGAAATGCCCCTGTCCATTCTCTGTCTATCCCAAATTCATCCATCCATAAAAGACAACCTCAGGCACAAACTTTTCTTGACACTTACACTAATCATGCTAGGACACACTCTTGCATCCCCTTACTGACATGCCACTGTGGTGGTACTTACTAGGTCCTGTCATATTGCTGTTCTCTTTCAGATAAGGGTTAAGGATATCTCCTAGATTTCTTTTACATCCCTCACAGTACTTATCACAGTATTTGGTGTCAGGCAGATATGTGATAGAGCACCAGGCCTGGAGTCAGGAAGACCTGAGATCAAATTCAACCTCAGACACTTACTAGCTGTGTGATACTGGCAAAGTCTCTTAACCCTATTTGCTTCAGTTTCCTCCTCTGTAAAATGAGCCAGAGAAGGACACGGCAAACCACTCCAGTGGCTTTTGCCGAGAAAACTCCAAATAGGGACATGAAGAATTGGACACAACTGAAAACGTTTTCATTAACACTTCTTCATACACTTATTGGTTAATTTGCATGTTGTTCTTGCGTGGCGGAGTTCAAGCAGCACCAGACTTAAGTTCAGGAGATCTTGGCTCTAACATTTACTAGATGAATAAGCTTCATCTCTAAACATCAAGACATCACCAGCAGTACTACCTACTGTATGGGATTGTTGTAGGGGAAAGCTCTTTGTAAACCATAATGGAACATATGATGTGAGCTACTGGGTCCAAGAGCAGATTCCATTCTGAATTGATAAGAAGGAGTTTCTTAATCAGAACTTCCTCACACTAGTGAAATCATAGGTCTAGACCATTATCATTATCTATTTTTTTTTGCTATGTTACAAAAGATGGTAGGTTACCACTCTACTGGACTTCAGCATCCCCAGAGAAATAACAGTGCTTATAAACTAGACGCTTGTACTCAGCAGATCCCATATTGTTGCTTCTAGCTTTACTATATGACAGAGGTGAGAAGCTCTGAGGATTATTTACACTTTTATATCCTTTATGTTTACTTATTATATTTATATAAATACATATATTTTATATACTTGTATGTTTATTTACATTCTTTGTACTCAGGTATATATAAAGTATGCTTGTATACAAATAATGTAATCCACACATTCTTTGTGGGCACCAATCTCATGAAAGGCACTTCTCAATTATATTTCCTTCTTTATTTTAAAGGTCATACCTTCATCTTTATAATGTGCATAACACTCCCCTAAAGTCTTATTCTGATGTGTCGCTGTGCTGTGGAAGGAATCCCATATTCTCAAACACAATACCACTGGAACACAGGCTATAGTAATGCCAATACAATAGTAATTTCCTCTGCCAACGAGGAATGGTTTTAAGCATGGATTCAACAACAGAAAACATGTCTGTTGTTCAAGGACCAACCTAGCTCAGGCCTAATTAGTTCATTTCCAGAAGATTTTCTACCTGGTGGGTTTGTTGTTTTGGTTTGGGCTGTGGCAGCTCATGCAAATCTTCTACTAACATCACATACAAGTTGTTATCTGGAATGGTGAAGAGTGTCTCCAAACCCAAGAAACCGTAGATCTTTGGAGTACTGAAGGAAATAATGAGCTTAGCCATGATGAAGAACATTGCTTGAATCCTTCATAATTTGCAGTCTTATTGAAATGACAAACCACTTTGCAAAGCTTGATAGCAGTAGCTATTGTTATTATCATTGTTCAGTTGATTACTTCAGAAAATCTAATACAGCTATCATCCTGTAGCCACTAAGTCAGTCCTTCAAGTCAAGAGGGTAGAATTGTGATCAATGCTGAACATTTATCAATGTAAAATTCCTAGCACAACACCAAAAAACATCACCCAAAATGAGCTAGAAAAATACGGATCTCTGATGAAGAGATTCATTCAAATAATTCTTAGATTGTGCTATGGAGAATGGCCCTAAACTTCTTTTTGAAGTTTCTAGTTAAAATGGCTGGGAATGAAATTCAGCATTTACATGCTCTAAAATAAGTTCAGTGAATCAACTTTAACTGGATATAGATGGAAATGTATTGATAACACTCTGGTTGAAAAGAATACAGGGCAGTTTTCAAAAGTTCTGAAAACCCACATGGATTAGCAGGTTCTTTCAAATTTTAATGCCCTTTACTCACTGTGGTATAATGAAACCTGGGAAGGTTAGCTGGGAAGGTTCATTATGTTCCTATTAGTTTGGAAACAACAGAAAGATACCTACTTCCTAACTCTTTCTATCTGATACTGAACTTGTTTATGGTCTCTCTCTATTCCAGTCAATCCAGTGAAAGCTTTATTAAACTTCTGCTAAGTACCAAGCACTATTCTAGTCAGTAGAGATACAGAAATCCATCGATAATTACACATTTTTAAGCACCTTGTATGTGCCAGACATTGTACTAGGGCTATAAAAAGAGGCAAAAGATAATCCCTTTCCTCAAGGAGCTTACAATCTAATGGAAGAGACAACATAAAAACGGATATAAACAAAGTAAGCTATATGTGGAATAAATAAGAGATAATTAATGGAAGGAAGGCACTGGAATTAAGAGGGGTTGGCAAAGGCTTCCTGTAGAAAGTGGTATCTTAGTTGGGACTTAAAGGCAGCCAGAGAGGTCATTAGTAAGAGTGGAGGAGGGTGAAGTGGGCCAGGAAAGAGGAATGCCAAAGAAAATGCCCAGAGCCAAGGGATGCAGTGTCCTGTTCGTGGAATAGCCAGGAAGCTAACTAGTGTCACTGGATTAAAGAGTCCATGTTAGGTAGTAAAGTGTAAGAGGAGAGGTGGGAGAGAGCTAAGCTATGAAGGGCTTTGAATGACAAAAAGAGCATTTTGTATTTGATCCTGGAAGCAACAGGAAGCCACAGTAGTTTATTGAATAAAGGGGTTGGGGTTTGACATGATTAAATCTACACTTTAAGAAAATCACTTTCATGGCTGAACAGAGGATGGATCAGAGTGGGAAGAGCCTTGAGGCAGGCAGACCCAGCAGCAACCTGTTGCAGTAATGCAAGTGTGAATTGATAAGGTCCTGCACTAGAGTGGGAGTGTCAGGGGAAAAAAAGGAGGGGTGTGTATATGTGAGAGGTTTTTAAAGGAGAAATGGACAGGCCTTAGCAACACATTGAATATTGGGGGTCAGGTTGACATTTAGGTTGTGGGCCTGAGGGATGTTGTTACCCTTTATGGTAACAGGGAACATAGGAAGGGGGAGGATTCAAAGGGAAAGATAAGTTCTGTTCTGGAAATATGGAGTCTAAAATGTCTGTTGGGTATCCAGTTCAAGATATCAGAGCTGAAAAAATGAAATTGGAAGTCAGCAGAGAGTTTAGGGCAGGAAAGGTAGATCTGAGAATCATCAGCATAAAGATGGCCAGTGGATCACCAAGTGAAGTAGGATAGAGAGAAAAGAGAAGAGAACCCAGGGCAGGAGTGCTGAGGGACACCAAGAGTCAGAGGCATGATCTGAAAGAGAATCTAGCAAAGGAGACAGAGAAGGTGTCAGATAGGTAGGAGGAGAACCAGGAGAGAGTGGTGTCCTGAACACCTAGAGACAAGAGAGTATCAAGGAGGAGAGAGTGATCAGTGGCATCAGAAGCTTCAGAGAGGTCAAAGAGATTAAAGATTGAGAAAAGGTCAGTGGATTTGGAAACCAAAGATATCATTAATAACTTTGGAGAGAGCAGTTTTCATAGAATGATGACCTCAGAAACCAGATTATAAAGGGTTAAGCATAGAGGGAGAGAGACAGTAGAAGTATTTACTGTAGAAAGCTTTTTTGAGGAGGTTAGCTACAAAGAGGAGAAAAGATATAGGATGATAGTGAGGATGGAAGGATCAAGTGAGGGTTTGGGGGGAAGGCATGTTTATAGGCAGTAGAGAGTGAGCCAGTAAATAGGGAGAATTTAAAAATAAAAGAGAAAGTGTGTGTGTGCGTGCGTGCGTGCGCGTGTGTTCGTTCGTGTTCGTCCTTCATTGCCAAAGAAGACCATGCCATCAGAGAAATGGTGACATGACTTGCACTTGACTTTGTTTTGAGTGAGGGACAACTGTGCAGGTCACCAGCCTCACTTCTCCTCCAGAGCCATCTGAATCCAGTGACCAGATATTCATCAGGATGACTGGAGATGACCCAGGATGAGGCAATTGGGGTTAGGTGCCTTGCCCAAGGTCACACAGCTAGTGAGTGTCAAGTGTCTGAGGAAATGAGAAAGTAGAGATGACAGGGCAAACTGCTGGAGGAGATGGGATGAAACGGGATCACTTGGACAAGTAGAGAGGTGTGCCTTGATAAGGAATAGGGAGAAGGAAGAGTCATGGGAGGTTTGAGGAAGGATGAAATGGTTTGGAAGAGCCTCTGTGTAGAATGGAATAGAGAGTTGATAGTTAACATAGTTATAGTTGAGAAGTTGAGACTTAAATAAGGACTGCTTAGTACAGCGAGGGCCTAGGCAAGGTTGTGTAACAAAAATGTGTAGTGGACTCAGAATGGTTGCGTGATTTTCTCCACCTTCATTCAACAGCATTTGTGTGAGTTCAAAGGTGAACAAAAAAAAATGAACTACTCTCTGCCCTCAAGGGGCTTACCTTCGACTGAATTTAGCCAGCTAAACACCAGCTACACCACGATGGAAAGAAATAATAGTTAAAATCCAAAATAATAGATATTACAACAACAGGTTGTATATATTTTTGTGATCCTTTTAGTACCTATCTTTGAATATGTACTTCTGAGAATTTCTACTACTTCAACTAATGATATCGCATTCAGAAAACCTGACTTGGGAGGAGCTGGAAAACTACCTAGTTTCTCCATTGTCTCCTTTGTGCTGGAAAATAGTATCAGCGCTCAGACAAGCTGACGAAAGGAACTGCTGTCCTCAGACACCTTACCAAGATATGCATAAGACTGAGTTTTAACATTTTGGTTTATTTCTTGGAAACTAAGAGTTGAGAAGCAGTCATTTGCAAAGCACTAAATAGATGTCCAGCCTGCGTTTGGAACATCAGCAGCAGGCGAGGAGGCCAGATAGACTTCAAAAGTTTATCCTGGATAATCCATTCAACAGGAACCAACTCTGCCTACTTAGTCCTACAAAGGATCATCATCCTTGTTCCCAGGATGTTCTGCATAGGGAAAGGAATGATATTTGTAGGGACTGTATTTCTAACAGAGGGAGGACTTAGATTTGTCACTCTAAAAGTTGACACTATGAAATATGTCACTAAGGAAGGGTTTTTCATGTTACGTTTTAGATTGACAGGTTATGACAAACCTGCATTCATGTTGCTTGAATACATCTTTTGTCTAGTTTTACATGCTTTTTGACTTGTCTCGAAAATGACATATTGAGGTTTTCATTAGCTTTAACCAGGGGTGATTTTCTTTATGGAAGACACCTTGGTGGTACTGCAGTTTAAGGCGAATAAACCAGTGAAGCTCAGAAAAGGCCGCGGCCCTTCCTCAGATGGTAGCAATGAGTTGAAAGGCTCATTAATCAACACCAGAGTCACAGGTGTGATGGCTTTCCTACAGACTGTCAACAGACTGTGAAAGTCACAGCCACAAACATTTTTATCACACTATCCAACTTTTTCTTCCTTAAAATATTAATTTAGAAATACTGAATCTGTGATTTCCCTTTTGAGTGTCTTTGTATACTTTATGATTTTATTTTTATAAATTACATGAAGGAGAATTGAAATTGCATTCATTCTGGACCAGTTTTTACTAATTAGCAACATAGATGTCAAGTTATAGACTCCTGGAGGGCCTACTAGGAGAGCCAGTCTTTATTTCTTTGATACTAAAAAAGAAATTCATTCTCTTTTGCAATATAGCTATTTGTCATTTCCTGTTGACCTGTCTCATGATAACTTTGAAAGGAAATCATTGAATGTTACCAAATTTATTATTATCAGCCAGTCAGGAAGCACTTATATCTACAGACACATGCCTGGCACTGTTGGTACTGGGCAGAAGACAAAAAGGAAACAACCCTTGCCTTCAAGTGGCTTATCTTCTACTAATGTAATTTACCAGAGAATCTCCTTTTAGTTTTATTTGCTCTTTAGTCTCCTATCCTGAACTAAAACATCAGTTATCAAACAGCTAGATCTTCTACAACTTGTATTTTCGTTAAATATGTTGCTTTCGAGTTGGATTGCATGAGGACAGCTGTTCCCAGACCTGTTATGGTTAGTTTCCCATGGCAGGAATATATTGCACATATTGTGCTTCGCACACAGAGTGCAGTTAAGAATTAGCAAAAAGCTAACTTACCTGAATAGTTCCCAAAAAGGTTACATTTCAGTGTTCAGTGAACAGGAGAAAAAAATCAGGCATAATTAAAAATTATTAAAGTTTCTGGAGATAAATCAGATAGTTTGCAGCCATATCCAAAAACATGAAAAATATATATTTTTACTGGAGCTCAGGAATCAAGGTCTAGTCTGAAGTAGGGACATTATCAAGACCAGAAGAGCACAGAAGAAATGAGGTGGCATTTCTGGAAGAGAAATGGAAGGAGAATCATGTAAGGAGTCCTAAGTTAGGGGAAAACAGGTGAGAAATATGGATTCTAGCGGACAAAGTGCTACCTAGCATTTGCTTTTATGCCCTTCTGCCCTTATGCACTTCATTGGTGATTTTTTTTAGCCTCATAAGACATCTCATTGTAGAAAACAAACTAAAAGTCAACGTTTCTGTTCAACGATTCTCAAACCCTGCCAAATGGACCACTTATTTCACGTCTTCAGTTCCACTTCAACAAATGGATGAAATGTACTTTAGCCACTAAAGCAGAGTAGAAAATAAAGGCTATTATAATTCTAGTTCTCTTCTAGTAAATGATTCCAAAATGCTTCAGAAATATGAACTCCTTTTGGGATTATTCTACGTAAGATTCTCATCCAACTTTTAAACCAAAAAGTTTTTCTAATCCTCAAACCATGTGATCCTCTTAATTAAGAATTGATTGTATAGATATTGAGTTCTGTTAAGCATTAGGAGAGTACCCCAAAGAGATAAAAGAAAAAAGGAAAAGGACCTACATATACAAAAATTTATAAGTTCTTTTTGTGATGGCAAAGAATAGGAGATTAAGGGGATGCCTTTTCTCAAAGAGCAAATGAAGGTAGACAGTGCATAAAAGGAAGCTAAAAGTGTGGTTGGGAACAGGAGTGGGAGAGAAGATATCTGATACAGGGACATGTTGGAGAGAAATCCAGAGGAGTGCAGCTGGGTGGGAAATGAAGAGATGACTGGCCCGAGAACTCAGCCTAAATGGAGGTTCTGGGTACACCTCTTCACCCTCCTATCAGTGGGTGGGGCCCCAGAGGCAGAGGGAACCCTATGAGTTCCAGGCTTCAAGTGACCTTGCAGGATGAAGAGGTACTGGGGATGTGATGGAAAAGTTCCAATGAGTACAGATGGGTGAGAAAATAAAGGATCATATCTGTAAAGTATTTTATAAGCCTTGCCATCATCCCAGTTCTATCATTATAAGGATTCTGTCTTCAACAATTAGAGGTGCAAATAGGATTTGAACCATTTATTCTAGGAGTATTAATAATAAAAAAAATCCTGTGGCTGTGGAGGACAGCAGTGTGTAGACTAGGGATATAGCAATAAACATATAAAGGGTGTACCTACATGTCTCATTGCCTTTGTAGAAGATTCCTGTAAAGTGTTCCTTTGAAGAAGTTTGACAAATGAAAGCAATTCTTATACTTACCTCCCAATAAAGTCCCAGCCCTAAAAGTTTCCTTAAGTGGAAAGCCACTGAGTCACTAAGCTCTGGTGTCAGGTTCCTGGTTGACAATTCTTTCTGTGATCCCTAGAGTTAAAAATCTGTGGCCCCAAAGTATCTGATCAATTTACGTGGTTATCTCCTGATCCTATATTTATCCTCGCAACAAACCTGCCGTAAAATTACAATCTTTAATTGACTTGTCTGGTCACTTCCTGAACTTTTTTCATTTAGATAAAGAAATAGGATTGACCAATAGCATTATTTATTCAGTCTGTGAAGCTGTTAATGCACACTTAGATGTTTTAGCATGGGATGTGCAAAAGGGAATAGAAAAACATAGCACATCCTTACCCATAGGGACCTTAATGCTGTGTAACTTTAGAGTGTTGGGGCAGCAGTTGTGATTATAAAATACTGAAACTTTGTCCACTCTGATTTTGTCCTTTCATCCTGGAAGAGAGAGCAAAATAACATGCCTTGAAAATATATAGGGTCCCCATGTCAGAACTGTATAATCCCCAGCTGTCAGAATCATTATGGCCCCAATTAAGTGGTTTTTCTGGATTTCATGTTCTACTGAAGATGACAGAAACCTCAAAAAAAGGCTACATGATGTTTGTTTTTCCTGAATTTTATGTCTATATAATGTTAATATACAGAAAGAAACACTGATCAGTATCAGGACATCAATAGCATTTATTGAGTGCTAGAGTTTGCAGAACAGTATAAAAGGATCTGTAAGCAGTCACAGAAGGACCAGAAGCCCACATTGTAAAAGTTTCCAATCTAATACAACTCTCCTATAAATAATCCTTCAGAAATATGTAAATAATTACTCGGCAATGAAGTTGATCCTGAAGAATCACCTTAAAGCAATCATTGTGGTTTTAGCCAGTCTTTGCTTACTAACATTCCAGGTTCTGTGCTGAGCAATGAGAATGCAAAGAAAGACAAAATAACCAGTCCGTGGCCTCAAGGAATTTGTCTAACGAGGGAGACAACATGTAAAAACTATGTAGATACAAGATGTATAGATGTATACAGAATAGCTGAAAGGTGATCTCGGAGGGAAGGCGCCAGCTTCACATCTAGAATGAAGAGCGATTAATTTGACATATAACATTTAGCCTGTACTTCCAAAATTAAATCATTCAGTAAGCCTAAAATAAACTGAACAAAACCTACTCATCACTTACTTAGCCTTTTGTTGAAGTTTTACAAGAATTTGTATTTTAGGGGTGAGGAGGAGATAGCAAATTTATTTTCTTCAGTATAATAAAGATAGTTGCACATAGTAGGTTTTCAGTAAATAACAGCTTAAATTGATGAAGGCATTTTAAAATTTATTTAGAACTTAACGTGCATTATTGACCTGTTCGATTCTCACAACAATCAATGCATATATGTCAATCAGCAAGCAGTTATTAAGCACCTACTCTGTGCCAGGTGCTATCCTAAGTTACAGAGGAAAAAATGAAGCAGTCTCTGCCATCAAGAAAGTTATATTCTATTACTATATTGCAAGTAAAAGTGGTGATAATGATGATGGTGGTGATGGTAGCTAGCATTTATATAATGCCTTAAGGTTTGCAAAACACTTTAAAAATATTATTTCATTTTATCCTCACAACAGTCTTGGGAGGTAAATACTGTTGTTATCCTCCTCTTTCAAATGAAGAAACCGAGGCACAGAATAGAGTGATTTGCCCAAGGTCACACAGTTACAATGTTGAAGGCTTGATTTGAACCCAGATCTTCTGGGTCCAAATGCCCCAGGTCCAGTACTCTATCTACTGCATCATCTATCATTGTTATTCCCATTTATAGATGAAGAAACTAAGACTCAGAGATTGAAGATCTTCCTAGGGTCACACAAGATAGTAAATAGCAAAGTAAAGATTTGAATTCACATTTAGTTCCCAAATTCAGTGAAACATTGCATTTTCACTCAGTTCAGTGCTTTGAAAACTCCATGTTTTTTTGGTATGGAGCCTTCCACAAATTCAAATCACAATTACTTCTTGCCTTAACAGACGAATTATTGAGGCCCAGAATAATCATCACCTGATGGCCAAGCTTTGGATGATGATGCCTTTGAACTTTTTAGTGAGGCTCGTCTTTGGCCATAGATACAGTTTGTTGAGCTATTAAAGCCCTTCTAGCTTGGTGTAGAACCTGCCACAAATTCGTGGTTCTGTCTGTCTTAGATTACTCAGTCCTAAGAGGTTGTGTACAGAACCTGCCTTGTAGGGTTGTTGTAAGGATCTAATGAAATGGTGTTTGTAGAGCATTTAGCATAGTACCTGCTTCCTCCCTCCCTCCCTCCTTCCCTTCCTTCCTTCCTCCCTACTTCCTTCCTTCCTGCCAAATGACTTGATAGTTTGAAAAGTACCAAAGTACTCTTCAGAGCTAAAGTACAGTAATAGCAGAGTAATAGTGTGACCAGAAGGGAGTGTGATTACTGAAAATTCAGTCAGTCACTAAATTTTTTAGATTACCTTCAAGGCTGATTGAACCAATAAGTATAATGAAGAATATAGGAAAGATTGGAAAATAAAGTAAATATCAAGATAAAAATTTTAGTTAAGTATAAATAATCCAAAATGCTATTTGCATAGTGTATTCTATTCTCGTATCCTCAGATCATTTGTTTTAAACTCTTATAAATGAGATAGTGGTTTGTTTTTTTTTAATTTCAAGATCTGTATGTGTTAGCACATAAATTTAGGCAGCTCTTGTGCTGGAAAAGAATAAAGGGGCTTGTCACATCACTTTTCTTGTTTTCAGGCAGAATATATAACTAAAGAAGTTTCATTATAATGGAAATGTATAAAACAATGTTGTCTTTGGGATCAATGGAAAGTATGCCTTGAAGTAAGCTTAAATGGCCATTTTTGGGGTGTCTATATTGTTGGTGGGCAGTAACTTTCTGTTATTGCTTTAATTAAGTAGTTAAACACCCCCTCAAGAAACCACCCTCTAAAATAATATGGAAATGTTCATTTTAATTGTAGTAATAAAAACTATGTTAATTGCATTTAAATATAGCCAAACTCCTACCAGTAAAGTGTTAATGAAATTAACGATAAAAAGGTATGATTTCTACAGGAATAATTATATGGGTAATTTAACAGTAGATTTGGATAAAACCTAGAAGCATTTGTATGATATACAGTTAAACCTCTGTTAATAGTATATAGAAAATCAAAGACTTTCTCATTGTCTCTCAAATGTAAAAGGAACCTTTAAAAATGTTAAGTATTGGCACTGTCTAAAAGGGATTTTTTTTTCTTTTATTACACTAGTAAATAGCTCTTTTTAAATATTGCAGTATTTATATCATGATATTATTGTCTAATCTATAAAAACAACATTTCATGTACTTGGTAATATTAAAATTAGCCATATGCTTAAAGATAGTCTGCATATTTTCTAATCTAGTCTTGAAAATTAGGGTTTAACTTATCACTTTTGGAATTAATTCATTCTGGCTTCCTATGGAATGGGAAAACATGCAAGGGTATGTGTATCCTACATGCAAAGTATGCATGAACCATACATAATTTCTGTGTATGCACATACACATACACAGGGAGAGATATTTTGTATTCCTAAAATGAACCTTGTGATTCACTATATTTGAGTAACTATATTCTAATGTAAACTACTTGGAATTAAGTATGTTCATTTTCTTCTTTTTTTTCCCCTAAATGTCTGGCATAATCAATTTTTAAAGCAACAAGTTGCAATTTAATGTATTTCTGCCATGGATGCCCCTGGGGGCATCCTGCAGACTCAACATTTACCAAAAGGGCCCTCTTTTGTGACACACAGATATTTCATGAGATCTCTAGATCCTCTCCATACATAGCTTGAGGATTTTTTCCTGCTCCCATCTAAACCAGTCTCAAGCCATTTGGTATAATACCTTGTCCTAGTCATGGTTGTTTTTAGCCAGATGTTAAGTGTTGAGCTAACATTTAATCTTCTGAAAGATTTTGGTTCCTCCTCCTCCAGGAACTTTCTGAATTTCTTACCTTGCTCTGCTGACCATGTTTCTGGACTTCTGACTTTTCTAGATCTCCTAGACCAAAGGTTCCCAAACATATTTGGCCTACCCCTCCTTTTTAAAAAAAAATTACTCAATGCTCCCCTGGAAATTACTTTCTTTAACCCTTTAATGTTTTTTCTGAAATTTGTGTCATTTCAAAAAAATGAGGTGTGTTTTAACATCTTAAACTTAATAATTTATAGTAAATTTGTGGGGGTTTTCCTGTATTAAAATTTTGATGACACAATATTGGGCCATTAAACCATATACTATCATATTGTGAACAAGCGAACAGTGTGAACAACTTGCACACATTAAATGCAAGCTGGCCTTTCTGACACTGTGTGACATGCTTGCCTGCCAACACTTGCTTGTTAAACCTTGTTGGTGAACTTAACTACTGATGGGTTATAACTTGCATTTTGTGTGTTTATTTAGAAAATAATGTAATCACTATGACTTTAACTCTGTTACACAACAGATGAAACATGTATGAATAGTTTTTCAAAATTTTCTTCTCTTCTTTCCTTATGTTTCTATTGCCCCCTTATTTTTATTCAATGCTTCAGTTGCACCCAAAGCTACTACCAAACTCTCCCCCTATAAATTCCTTTCCACCAGGGAACTGGTATCACCCACTTTGGGAACCTATGTTAGACTTTGTCTCTACTAACTTCACCTCCTAACACTGATTCAGTAGTCCATAACTATATAACTTTTGCTCTTAATTCTCTGAGTATTTATTTTAACCTTATTAGGATATATTAGGATTAGTATTAGGATATAGGGCCTTGCTTTCTACATATGCACAGGACTACTACTAAGAATTCAATATTGAATTATAAAAATCCAAACTTGTTTATGTTGAACCTCATAAGATTTGTCTGAGTAAAATTATAAGACTGGCATTTAATAAATATATTATTGATTGAATATTGCTGAGTGGCACTGGATAGAACAATGGGCGTGAAGTTAGGAAGACCCGAGTTCAAATCCAGCATCAAACACATCCTAGCTGTATGACCGAGGGCAGGTCACCTAAGCACTCTGTGCCTCAGTTTCCTTATCTGTGAAATGGGAATAAAAATTTTACCTGCCTACTACCTTCCAGGGTCATTGTGGAGGATCAAATGAGATAGCATATGTAAAGCACTTTGCAAACCTTAAAGCAATGTAAAAATGCTAGATTTTATTTTTATTAACTAAAAACCTTTCACTTCTACTTAAGTCATTCAAGTTATTTTCTCTCAACTTGAGATCTTTAAAGGTGATGTTTAACTGAGAACTGAAATAGTACTCAACTACATCCTTAAATAAAATCTATATTTGTTGTCTTATCAAATATCCTTTTCTCCCATGTTTAAATTTAAAAATAAATAATGAATGGCATCATGTTTATTGCTTGGAAGTAAAATGACATTAAAAATCCATTTATTCGATTAAAAAACAATAATAATAACTTCAACTTTTACCCATCATACCTATGCACACACACACACACACACACACACACAGTTTGCTTAGAGTTAAACCCCATCATATTTTGGATAAGAATATTTCAAATCCCCCGCTCCCAATGTGAATGAAGTTCCCCTGAACACTGGAGTCATCAGTCCTCTACTTACCATTTCTGTTCTTGTTGAAATGGCCATGCTGTGGACTTGTTCCATTGAGGCCTTGGCTGAATCAGCTGCTTTTGATTCCATAGGTTGTAATCTGTAAATTGAGGTGGGAATGGGTAGGAGGGGAAGATCTATTTTTTCTCTGTTATCCTTTTTACATCACTGACCCAAGATCTTTTCATAAGGTCCTGCCTATATTCTGTTATCTTTGACCTTCTGTGAAACTCCATGTTTGTCATCTGACCCTGTAGTACAGTTTTACACAATATTTTTTCCTTTGTGTACTGAGTGGATGCAAAATTCTGTTCTTCACATTTTGTTGCTCTAATAAAACTGTAATCTCATCTGCTGGGGTAAATAATGCCAATTGTACCTTACATGTGCCTTCTTGTCCTGGCAATTCTTGTCTATTGCCTCCCATAAATCATCCATATGGGGTCCATTCAATGTTCTAGTGGCTGTTTTCTAGTGCTCTTGACATTGCACTGATAGCAGTGGATCAGTGAATTGTCTATCCATTATGTCTTGCTCTGACCGTGTGATTTTGCAACTTCTCCTCCCCAGCATCATCACAGATAGCACTTTAAAGTTTATGAAGCACTTTACCATTAGGCCTCAAAATAACTCCAAAAAGTGGGTGCCAGTATCACTATGTTACAAATGAGGAAACTGATGCTGAGAGAGATCACATGACTTGTCATGGTCACACAATTAGTTTGATGCAGGATTTGTACTTGGGTCTTCTTGACTCCAAGGCTGGTACTCAGTCCTCTGTGCCACCTTGTGGCCTCGTATTTTGTTTTGGACCAGTATTTCTGATACTCATTATAGACCAAATTTCTACTATCTCAAAATCACATTTAGAGAAGGGTGAAAGAAGAAAAATAGCCCAGGCTCAAGAAGGCAATAAAGCTCAGACTTTTTCTTTTTTTCCATTTGAGCAACAATTCTTTTTATTACAGAGTTCCTTTAGCTAACGTCTTCAGCCTGCCACCCTTCTTCAGACCTTGAGGCAGCTTATATGTCTGTGACAACCAGTGCCCACACTGGACTGTTTCAGAGTCACCGTGATCAGTTCAGCCTGTCTTCGTCCTCACTCTGATATTTATTTCAGAGATTGAATCTGTAGCCATTCTGCTGTCACACAGGAAATGGTCTTCTCAGCTAATTAATGCTCCCCTTTAAAAGGGGTGAATTATTATATTCCAAAACTTACTCAGAGGAATTCCAAATAAGTTTGCTGTTTTGTTTTTTTCAACCAGGCCTTTCATTTATTATGGTCTTTCTGTTGATAAGAGAAGCCTACTTAGCCTCCTATCATATATCTGAGAGCTTTGTTGAAATCTCATACGAATAGGTGCATTTTACACCTGCTTTTCCTATAAAGTTATTAGTTACATTTTCAGGATTCTTTAGTGTTTCCTCACTGTCTTACTGCCATTATATGTTCTGCCTCCCTTTTTGAAATCTGCAATATCATTAGTTTGATTTTGTTCAGAAAGAAATACCCCTGACGGATCATTCTTCTCAATTTCTGATTGACTTCCTTTTTAGGTTGCTATGTGCTGCAGTGGAGAGAGAAACTTGGGCCTCGAGTCAGGAATGCCCAAATTTAAATCCAGCCTCAGCCACTTTACTATTTGTATGACCTTGGGCAAGTCACTTAATGTCTGTTTGCCTCAATTTCCTCAGCTATAAAATGGGGATAATAATAGCAACATTATTATAACAATAGCAACATTATTGTAATGTTCAAATGAGATAATACTTATAAAATGCTTGGTGTGGTGCCTGGTGCAACAATGTATAAATATGTGTGTATACATATACATATATCACAGTGTGTATATATATACCTACATATACACACATGTGTGTATATATGTGTACATGTATGTATATATGTGTGCATATATGTGTGTATGTATGTATGTGTATTACGTATATATAGTTTATAATAACAAACTAACATGACATTTATTATTTAATATTGAATTATTCAATCAACATTAAGCACCTACTGTCTACCAAGCCCCATGCTATGCCTTAGGGATGCGAAGAAAGGTAAAGGATAGTCCCTGTTCCCAAGGAGCTCACAGCCTAATAGGGGAGACAACATACCAACAACCGTGTCCAAATAAGCTACTAATGGGATAAATTGAAGACAATCAGTAGAGGGAAGGCCCTAGAGCTAAGAGGGATCAGGAAAGTCTTCTTGTAGAAGGTGAGATTTCAGCTGGGACTTGAAAGGAGCCAGGGGAGCAGAGGTGAGCAAGTTATTAGTCCATTAATAAACTTCCCTTCACATTTGGACATGATAGATCTTAGTTTTATTGTACTGTTCTTTTCACTACAAGAAAATATCCAGGGTCAATTTGGGCTATTGGAATATTATAGAAATGTTTAAAATAGATCAGTATGGAGATATTAGAAGACAGTTTTGTCTGCCTCCCTAGTTCTCTGAATTCTCACTGCTGGACAAGAAGCTTATAGCTAGACTTTGTTCTTTGCCATATTTTATTTCTCTCCGGGAAAACCTGACTCCGTTAAGGCATTTATCAATATTTATACTTGACACTGTGAATAAAATAGCTATAGTCCTATTTGTATCTAGAGTCAGTACCATGTATCCAACATAACTTTCCACATAATAATGCAAGTTATTAAAGTACTATATTTTGTTACAGTAGGATTGCACTAAATGGCCTTGCTGACATAAGCATCAGAATTTTTCTATTGTCTTCTATTGCCATGAACTTGTGACACAGGAAAATTAACTTTATTGGGAGTGTGTTGGTGAATATTTGCTTTTTATGTGAATATCTTTTTGTGTGTGTGAAGAAAAAAGCTGAAAGTAACAATTGTATTTAAAGGTAGATAACATAATTTTTAACATTATTCTTATATAAATTTAATAGCATCCTTAAACTGCCCTAGCTTAAAGGTCCGATGAATTGTCTGAATGAGGAATGTAGGTATTATGTGTTAGCATCACTACATGCTTCATCATATTATGGTCAGCTTGGATAACACTGCTAAGTGAGTTCAAGCAAGCTTTGAGATATTCACAAAAAGAATCTCAGAAATGCTTTTTTCAAAAGCATTAAAATAGAGTGGAAGGTGTTTTCTCCAAAAATGAAAGAGTCAAAAAGGGATCCTTTGGAAAGTTCTATCTTAAGCTTTCTAGGGTTGGGTTAGTAATTTGGAATAAAACATTTGGCCTCTATTTGTTCTTAGAAGTAAGAAGAATACCCCAAGGTCTTCAACATGCACTCTACTTTCATGGAGTTCAAGTTTATGACACAAAATTCTTAGACCAATTCTTCCTGGTCAGGTTGAACATTTTAAAATGTATATTCCACCAAAACTCCATCAAACTTGCATACCAAGTTTTTCTTTGGAACTTGAATTCAAATTTTGAAAGTTGAATATTCAGCTTTCCACATATGGTTTAACTGAGTGTGTACTTTTTCTGAACATACATGTAAATATTCACCAAATAGCCCTTGTAGGTGGCTCCTCTCCACTGGAAGTACATTTATTTTTATACTGAGGACATGGTGCCATTCTGGTGGACCAGTGGTTCTTGGTAGCAGATGCCTCACCCCATGTTGGCTTCTTCCTGCTGCCCAGAATAATTTAAAGATTAGACTCAGTGAAGTAGAATTGGGAAGGTAAGTTTTCTACAAACATATCATTTAGCCTTTTGCCTATAACCACTGGTCCTCTCCCTCGCTAATTACCTTGTATTTATATTCTTTTTATTCTTCATATGCTTGCATGTATATGTGTCTACCTCATTAGAATGTAAACTGCTTGACAGCTGGTTATTTCATTTTTGGTCTCAGTGTCTGGAACTTAATAAGTGCTTATTGATTGCTTTCTAATAATATAAATGATTAGTAATACAATGGTAATTAATTGATTGATTTCTAAGCCCAGTAGAGGCAGAAGGAATCTTAGAAATTATCAATCTATCTTTCCAATTCACATATAAGGGAGTTGACTCTTAGTGAGGTTATATGACTAATAAGGCAACTTTCAGTGATTTTTGTAAATTTTATGGAGAATGGAGATTCCAGTGTTGATTGGTCCCCTTATTTTTTTTATCTGCCACTCAGTAAAGACCATATATTTTTTTTTTTTATCAACAATGGAGCACAATCCATATTGTGATTATTGGCATATGGCTTACTATTTTGTGAACTAAAAAGTCCCAAAGGACTTTAGGTGCTGTCTTCACAAAATCACAGAATTTCAAATTTGGAAGGAATTTTATGACTTTATTACATTACGACTAACTCATATTTGAAAAAAGTATTTCTTCTATAACTTATTTTATACAAGGTAGTCATCCAGATTTTTTTTAAAGAGCTCTAAAGAGGAGAAACCCACTTCCTTTCCATGGTAGTCCATTCTACTTTGAGATACCTGTTAAAAGAAAAGTTTTCTTGACATTAAAAGTCTAAATTTATCTATTTTGTCCCTTCACTCATTGCTCTCAGTACTGTCCCCCTTGTCACAAATAGAACAAGTTTAATCTATTTTCTACATCAGTTCTTTGCACAGTTGGGGATAACATCATGCCCTGTGGATAGCTGAAGTATTTTCTTCTCTAAGCTAAATATCCTCAGTTCCTTCAAATAGTTGCATGACAATCTTGAGGTTCTTCACCATCCTGATTGCCCTGTCCTAGATGCTCTCTGGGAATAATTCTCTATTTGGTCTGAATAGGGTAGAGGACAATGGAACTATCGCCTCTTATTTTTGGAAGTTATAACCCTTAAGAAGTGCAACATGTCGAAGGTGGTATATTATACTATTGACTGGAATTTTCACTCCACTGGAACTAACAGCTCTTTTCCTATTTTTTTCATTCTATCTAGCCCTGCCTTCCCCATCTGGTACTTATGAGGTTATTTTATAAGCCAAAGTAAGGCTACATAGTTATGCCTAATTAATTTTACTTTAGATTTACTTAAATCTAAATTTAAGTAAAAATCTTTAAATTTAATTAAATTTACTTTAGATTCAAAACTCTTTCCTAGCCTGACAAGATGTTTTTGGTTACTGACTATATTCTTTATCCCTTCTACATTAGTGGTCCTCAAATTTGATAAGTATACCATCTATGCCATGGTCTAAATCACTAACAAAAATTTTAAATAACACAGATCTTTGGATACTTCCTTGAAGCTGACATCAAACTATGAATGATTTTTTTGTGGGTCCAATCATTTAGCCAGTTTCAAACCCATTTAATTGCACTGTTCTCTAACCCATATTTCTCCATCTTTTCCACAAGAATAGCATGGAAGGTTTTAATCAAATGCTTTCCTAAAATAATGAAAATCTATGTCTGTAACATTGCACTGATGTACCAATTTAGTTACTATGTCAAAAATGAAGATTAGTTTGCCCTGATCTATTCTTGACTAAACAGTTCTTTGTGAGTATTGCTTCATTTTCTTGATCAATCATTCAAGCAACAAATATTTAATAAGCACCTACTACGTGCTAGATGCTGAAAAAAATATAAGTACAAAGAATGAAACAGTTCCCACTTACAAGTAGCTTAAAGTCTAGTAAGGGAAGAGATGTTCACTAATATCCCTTATTAATACATTCCACAATTATGCCAAGAATTAAGTCATACTCTCTGGTCTATATGTTTACAAATTCCATTTTTTTTTTTTTTTGAAAATTGGACACTTAAAAATTGGAAATTTGCTCTTTTCCCAGTTTAAATTGCTACCTTTCTTTTCTAAATAGTAATCAAATTGAATTAAAGTTCGTATTTTTGCATTCCACTTACAATAAAACAGGATCTATTTGATCCGGGAACAAATATATAAAGCTCCTTTTTTGTCCTCTGTCCCTTATGTAACAAGAAATATATTTCTACATTCATCAGCCATGAGTACTACTGCCAATAACCTTTACAATTCAAATCAACAGACATTTATTTATTGCCTAATATGTGCCAGGCAAAAGGGTCACAGTAGGGATATAAATACACAAGTGAAACTGTTCCTGCCGTCAAAGAGCTTACATTCTACTTGAAATATATTTTTAATCAAATACTGCCAGTGAATTTCCCTTAGCCCTCTGCAACTTTCAGAAGAAATTGATCGTAATGTGGCAACATTTTTGATTCCTTCCAAATTGATTTTACTTAACCAGAAACCCCTTAAAGTCTTCTTATATCTCTATGGTGAAACTTGAATGATGTTTAGAATTCCTTGATCTATGGTTGTATTCCCAAAATGAGGCATATTTGTAAAACTTCTGAAGGGAAAACAGTGGTGTTTTAGTAAACTATCTACTATGTCTGTGTGAACAGCTCTCCATTTCTGGCATTTTAGCCAATAATTTCCTTCATCGCACTAAAGTAGAATTTACTATAGATTGCTCACATATGGATTTAAAAACAAAAATCACCTATTCTTTAATTAAAACCACCTCTCACCAAAAATGGCATGTATTGATGGCTAGCATCTCCAGTGACTTTAACAAATCTGAGAAGGCCTTCTGCATCTACTTCAATATTTACTTTAAAAGGAAATTTTCTTTCTTAGACTAGTCTCACAGCAAGAATATAGATTTGACCACTAAGTATTTTGGAAACTATTTCCAAATAAAAAGGTTTCATAATGATCTAAATTTTTAAACATTAAACATTTTAACAGTTTCCAGAATGACTTTCACACTATTTACTTGTATGTGGGATACTTTATTTAAAATAATCTTCATTATTATTCTATCCATAATGTTTTATTCATCATTCAGCTGATGTTTACCACCTGTTGCTGCTTGTCATTTCACTGAGAACTGTCATTTGAGTTTTACTGTGGGGTAGAGATCTCTGGAGTTTCTTGGTTCCCAAGAGGGAAGAGTCAATTAAAAGCATGGCACCTTTGGAGAAGTGAAAGTTATTTAACTGTAATTCTTTGTTCTCTAAAGGTGTGTTACATTAAAGATCTTAACTCCCCCGCCTACGTTAGGGTTCTGGGATTTAAAAAAAAAAAAAATGCCTCCTTTGTTTATATCTCTAGTTATCTCATTCAAGAAAGTTGATGGAGATTGGCCTACACTATTCTTGCTAGGGGCTAATTAATAGATTAACACTTTAGCTAGATAACTTCCTGTCAGCTTTGTGCTAAAAGCTGAGAACAAAGAATCTAAAATAAATCGTATTTTCGTTGAACTAGAAGTAGTAAGGTAAGTGACAAGCCTTTTAGTCTTCATCTTCCATTACGCCTTCCTTGCTTAAAACCTTCCCAATTGAGAGAAAGTGATAGCAGATGGTTCATTATTTTATGAAGTTTATATGAAGGTTAAAGGGAGCAGTGCAGCAAGTTGCCTAAACAATACACTACCCTGTATACAATTTCAAGCCGCAAGAAAGGAAAAGCAATTGGATTTAGAGATAAAGCATCATTTATTTGCCTCTGAGTATTCAAAAATATCAAAAGAATGTTTCACTATATTTAACAACAAACCACTTTTTCTGAAAAGTTGTATTTTTAGTAATTGTCTAGACCTGTGATTTCATTGTTGTAGAGTAAAGCCTGGCTTGGGAACTCCTTTTTGCAATAAATTCTCATAATTTAACATCTTAGAGAGTTGCCTTTTTATTTCATTAATGCACATAGTCAAATTATGATTTAAAATTTTTTTCTAAATCACTAAGCTGAAGGATAAGAGGAAAATTGTAAAAGCATATATATGAGTTTTATTTTTTGGTGTGCTTAATTCTAGTATCTTTATTTATTGCAAGGAAAGGAGGAAGGAGAAAAACTGGAGGGATTATTTGTTTTTTTCAGTATCATTTAGTAACCCCTCTTAAATTTATTTTAGATTTCTCTTTATCACCTGCCTTACCACTTGTGGTTGCAGGAAAAAAAAATTATTAGGATGCTGCTACAGTTATCATGGTGCCATTTGGCCATCTTCTTTTTTAAAAAAAAAATGCTTTTTCTTAATATGACTTTGATGATACATTCTGATGCCACAAATCTTCCTCACTCATAATCAGTCCTAGGAATTATGCTGTTAGCTTTAGAACAGCAATTTTGTAAGACTAAACTGATGTCTGTTATCATTCTCCAAGTTTTAATTTGCTGCGTAGTCTAATATTTCTACATTGACAAAATATAGAGTGTTTGAACTAATTGTTTAGAAGAGTTTACAGTAATTCTTGAAGTTTAACATAAACTATCACCACTTTATCGGCAGGATGTAATTAATAGAAATAATGTAAAAAGTTTTTCATATTCATGTTTTTTTTAAATCGCACATCAATTAGATCTCAATTTTAACTAGAGAGTTTTTGCATTCTATGTGTAAAAAGGTAATTGATCTAATTATAAAATTTTTGAAATCACTTGATATTCATTAGTAACATACATATAAATCATTATCAGTGTAATGGGTCTGCCTAAAAAAGATTCAGTGTCTGAAAAGCTAAGTAATGAAATACTTGCTGAATATTGAGTACAAGAACCAAATGTGGAAAATATTAGTTTTAGTTTCTTAGAAACATTTCAAAACTTAGTTATATACAAGGTAATGTAAATTATTCAGGGGATATATCAGAAAAACTGTCTGAAAACCTATGAATCAGCATAGCACATTTGAATTTGATTTTATTACTATCATGTCTACCACTTTGCCAGAACCCAGAGTAAATGAAAAATCAAGTATTCAGTGAGTGGCATTTTCTCCTGTGGAGTAAAGAATTAACAAAGTCATGACATCTCAACATGGACAACAAATATACCTGTAGATGGTATGAGGAAAAAGGTTGAAATGAATTGTCCTTTTCTTTTCCTTTCTACATCCTGAATTGTCTGTAGCCAAAAAAAAAAAAAGATAAAAATATAAGGACCATTTAAGGACCATTTTCCTTCTGCATAAAATAGTCAAGTTGCATTGTTGGTCAAAGTATAAATAAAATGTTGGCAGCATGTAAAACAAGCCTTGGTACAGCTGAATTAATAATTTAAAAAGGAACTGGAGGATGCATAGAAGCATGTATCCTGTGATTCTCCTACTACTTCTCCCTCCTTATTAACATTTGCTGAGCATCAACTTGTAACACAAAAACAGGGCTCTTAGATCATCTGAAGCAGACTTGTTGAACATCTAAGGATAGTTACCCTTAAAAGTGAAAACTATAGGTAAACTCCAAAGCTAGTATTCAGCATCTGCATTGAGCACTTTGCATATTTCTTTTTCTCTATAGTTTTAAATGTGTGGGAGCATGTGATCAGGGTCCTTTTTATATTCAAAATGGGTCAGCTTCTGTCTAGAAAGTGTCTTATTGTCATGATGTCACCACATTTCAAGATTTGTGACCTTTTGCACCATATGGATTCATGGTAGTCCACGTTGTATTTTTATAGACCAGATTGCTTTTGTCCCCCCGCTAGGGGGTATCAAAGGCTTTTGGACTGGAATTTCAAGTACTGATAGATTTGTAAAAACAAAAAGTAATTTTTATATATACTAAGGACCGCCAGATGTCGCAAAGGCATCAATGATGAAATGGGTTTTTTCCAAAATGTGGCACTTATATAAGGAATACAAGTATTGTGTTTGAGAGTTGAAGAGGCCATAACAGGTCAGTGAAATGTCCTTCAAACATTTGATTTTTACATTTGAGAATAGGCCAAGATGAAAAGATAACCACATATCTGACATTGACGTTACTACCTTGCAGACAACCAATGCAATTGCCTTAGTCAGTGGGATCAATCAGGCCTTTATTACTTTGAAACCCATATGAGGATCTAGTTTGGGGTTGTCCTTTAAAAATAAAGTGATGGGTCCTATTGCTGTCCTTTAACTGTAGAATTAAATGCTACATGAAAGTATAGGAGAAAGAAAAACTTTGTAATTTCTTTCTACCTGAAAATTCGAAGCATTATATAAAATGTAAAGAAATTGTAATAATGAGATAAGTGGTGCTGAGTGAATTTCTGCTGAGCCAAACTGTATGCATAAATTGGCAGTTTAACAAGTAGAACTTGGAAACAAGCATTTGATGATTGATTTTTTACTGAGACAGAATGAGCATGATAGTGGATAAAGTGATTTTCCTTATTGAGAGAAAATATAGTGTTTTTCAACATGTCTCTACTGTGAATGGAAGCCCTGTCAAAAAAACTGAGCAACACATAATATCTGTAAAAAGGTGAATTAACATAAGTATATCGCTTATTTTATGGATCAAATTTTACACTTGTCAGTTTTATTCAAAATGTCATAAAGTTTATGTTGTAAAGGTACTGTTATTACCCTTGTTATGTCCCGAAAAAAAGCCTAATAGGAACTGTTTTCAAGGTACATTTTGAGGTAAGATCTGTGAAAGAATTCAGTAAGAGAAATAAAGTCCAAAATATGTATTTGTGCACAGATTTTCATCAAATCTCCATCAGTGTTAAGTATTTAAAAAACACTATTCAACAAGTAACCTGTTTGCACATATTGGGCTCTGCTTGAGTATACAGGAACTGTCAAGATAAAAACAAGAAACGTGTAATTTTTATTTAATTAAGATTCATCAAATGTATTATTTGATGTATATGGTACAGAGATGTCTGTACCTTCCCATCAAAATAATTTTAATTTAAAAGGTAATTGAGATCTGCTATAAGAATTATGTGCTGTTTTACATCCATTTAAGCATATATTTGTTCATATAGTTGCACAGACCCTGAACACTTTGAGAACTTGCAGTCCCATTTCAATTTTCCACATGTACATATATCATTATATATGTATATATACATGTGCACATGTGTCTGAATATATCCACATATATTCACATCCATGAATATATGATCAAATCTGAACTTACTCAGACATTTTCACTCGTAAATTAGGTAAATCTGCATTTACTTCTAGTTATATTTTCTAGGAATTCATCATGTCCATCAGTGTGAAATACATGGTAATTGCGAGGTAAGATATATAGTATCTTTAAGGACTGTCTCTGCTTTTGTAGACTTTATTAATAGGCAAATTTTGTATTTGTGGTCCTTATTATCTTTGTGTATACTTGTGTATATGCACTCAGTTTGTGGTATGTAAAAGCTTATCCGTTTTTTATTCTAAGACTTTATGTATATTTAACCTTTAATTTCACTTAGCAGGTTGTATGATTTACATAAAAAATAGATCAGCTTTGAATTCCCTGAATGTTATTGGGATAACATGATCAATCATTCCTAAATGCTAATGGTGTTAAAGAGCAATGAGAGCATATGTCTCATATTTTTAATACTGTGGAATTATTTGTGGAATTATTTCGGATAGCTAAGCGAGTTATGCCATGCGATTCTCTGGGGTGAGGGTTTCTAATTTTTAATGCCATTTTATCAAGGAAGGTGGAAAAATTGCCAAATGCAAGTATTTCCTTCTACCATGAATAGTATATTTGGGAAGATGATGAGTAGAACCTCCTTGTGGGGAAAAAAAGGTAAATGCAGACTATAATACAGTGTTTCAAATGCTGTTACTTTGTCTCATTCCCTTTTTGCTATCTTTTAATAAAATATGACTTTCATTGGTGTTATCCTAATTACATCATACACACAATTCCTCAATGAAATAAAAAGTCAATATGTGAATGACAGTAGTAAAAGGGAAAAAAACAGGATTTCAAATGGTAAAAAGCCTGCTGTGGTAACAAAGCCTGAATCAATCCCTGTGTTGTAGAGCAGCTTGATCATATCTTTAGAACTGATAGTAACAAAGAATATTTATTTGTTTCCATGCTATTGTAGGATTTATTTTTAAACTGAAATCCCAATTATCAAGAAAATTGCATCCTCTTTATCTCACAGAAGGGCATACTGAATCATAGCATATTTGGTTATTGGGACTATAATATTGTTACCTTGCTTGAAACACATGGTCTCTCTTGATATACAAGAAAAAACTGAATCCATTTCAATAAATTAATAGGGATGAGAATCCCAATCCATCCTTCTTTTCAGAGGTTCGCATACATTGTAATGAAATGCATTAGGAGTTTTCTTCACTTGAAATCCAAATGAGACCCATTTTGGCTCACACCCTTGACAGTCTCTTTTATAAGCACTGCTGTCTCCTGTTCATGTGTGGGCTTAGTAAAATGCTTCCTTTGTAAGATGCACAGAGACAATATAATGCCACGAAAGACGAAGGTGTCAAAACACAAAGTTAGAGGCAATCTAATCAATGCTTCCTGATTTAGCCTTTGAAGGCTCTCTCTCTTCATTAGAACTCTTTAATGGGGAGGGAGGCTTATCTTGAAGCAGCGCTGTTACTTAATATTTTTCAGTGTCATTCTTTGGACAGTCATTTGTACCTTTTAAATGTATTTTCAGTATTCATTGTTTAGTAAATTGGATGTCTTGTTAGCATGGTGGTGGTATGAATGACTTGCATTAAAATGATTGAAGGTAATACTGTATAAATTCTTCGTACAGTTTCTCTTTACCCTTCCCCCCACAAAGAGAAACAGCTTAATTTTTTCTTTCCAAGTTTTATGATCTAGATGGATAATCACCAAATGTGGACACATATTCAAGAACGTGGCTGGTAATTCCTAAGGATCTTAAGCCAATTAAATTGCTGATAGGAAAGTTTGCAACAATTGCCTTATTTTACAAAGCCTCCTTTTTTAAATTAATTGTTTTATTAGCTAGTACTTCTAGGAAAGGAAATATGAACTCTACTAAAGTGATGGAAAATGTCATAAAGCATGAAGTATCCCCTTCCCCTTGAAAGCACTATATACCAATATATTTGAAACAGAATTCTAGTAAGAAAGACTAAGACAGGCAAGCAATGGTAACTGCTTGCCAAGAATTGTGAGGGCAGTTATTGTTTTTAGATGAGAAATTCTTTTAAGAGTTGATTTTTTAAAAATATACAATTTGCAAAACTCTTAAAAAATATAGAAGTCCTCTTCACTAATAAACCCAGTTAAGTAAAGGAAACTCCGTCATTCTTGGCTTTTTCGTGAATATGTAGGCCCAATGGCTTCATGCTTTGTTGAAAAAAAAAATCAGCTATGGTGACAACGGGCTTCTACAGAGACTATTGGATGCTCCATCTACATACAAAAACTGTGTTAGGGTTTTTTTTTAATTCCATTTTTTTTTTTTTGCATTTTAAAGATTTATTCAGAAACTCAGTAACTTCCTACAAAAAGAAATAATATACCTGCTTGCAAAGCGTCACATTTATTCACACCATCCAAAGAACTAGAAAAATCCCATAAGCTTCATTTCTTAAAGCATGCCCTGCTAAACCCATGAGGTGTCTTTACTTTCCCACCCCTGCCCCCGTCAATAATTATCAGTAATAATAAATAATTTAACAATAATGTGGAAAAATAAAAAGGGATAAATGCCATAGAATTTATGTGCAGAGACCCTTGAAAATGGAAAAGAATTCAAGCCACTTTGACCTGATTTTTAAATGACTAGTGTGGTGACTCCAGCTGCTCTAGCTTAGTAATTATTTGTGATAGGTTGTTTTTGAGTCCCATATGTATAGGAGCTCCAGGCCCAACTACCTCATTTGCTGGCACACAAACAGATTCTTCCAGGTGCTGAAAATTAAATTTTAATATATTATTTAAATATTAAGAGAATTACAGTTTCAGTAATTTTACTGCTACAGCTGGAGTGCAAAGTATGCCTGTGGACTATGGAGATTGTTGGACAATCCACCATAGAGAAAGTTTGCCATTGTTTGAAGCTGTCTGTTAAATTTAAAGTAGTATTTTTTTCTTTAGTAATCACATGGTATAGCTGGTATACATTAAATCATTCTGTGCTAATCTGGGAGACATTTTGATGATCTGTTACAAAATATTATTTATTAACCTACTTCTAATTCCCCATTATTTTTCTGAAAAATACATCAGTCACATAATTTAAAGTTCTAAAGGATGACTCATTAGTATCTAATACTATTTTGTACATGCTACTACTTAGTACTCAGGTATCTCATGTCTGACAATGCTTTGTAATATTCTAATAATTTTCTTTGTTTTTTTGTGGATTCCCATTTTTCCTGTTCTAATGATTGTCACACAGTTGATGAGATCAGTGAGACCATAAAGTTCTAGTCAAAAATGAGAAAGAATTTGTAATCAGTTAATCTTTTGTTATAATGCTAATAAACCTAAAGGAATATTAGCATATTAGTATTGTTTTTATGTTTTCTTATAAGACAGAAACCAGAAAATAAGAAATGTGTTACTTTGTTGTTTGGCAATCTATGTCTTACAACAAAATATAAGTAGTTTCCTGGTCATAGAATCATTAATTTAGAGCTAAAAAGGAGCTTTAGAAGTAATCTATTCCAACTCCCTCCCTTTATAGTTGAAGAAACAGAGGCCTAGAGAGGTGCTGACTCTCCCAAAGTCACACAGGAAATAAGTGGCAGAGCTGAGATTTGAACTCAGGTCTTCACTCCAAATTCAGCACCCTATCTACTGCATCACACTGCCTCTCCTCAGTCTCCTATAATAAAATCTTTTCTCTCAATTTTAAGATGCCCTTTCATTTTATTTTCTTAATTAGGATTTTATGCTTTGTTCCATTTGAGAAAATGCCACCTTTGGAGAAAGGAGACGTTTTTCTTTCCATGGGCACTGTAGTTGTAGTTTGATGAATGCCACACTGTTTCTATCACAGAAGGTGATTACATGCCTATCAGCATTCTTTTTTCCAAGGCTTCAGTTTCTGGAGGCACAGCGTTAGGAAGTGGAAACAGGGTTGGACCCAACTTCTTTTAGCCAAGTGCCATTGGGATGGTATCAGATCTCCCTGAGCCTCCCTATCCTCACCTGAAAGAGGAGATCAATAGCTTTCATGTTGCTACAGTCTCCTTGGGTTGTTGTAAGGAAAGAGTTTGTAAGTGGTAATGGGTTAGATAAATGTGTTAGTACTGTTATTCATGTTAATTCACAGATTCTCTGTTACCGCTAAGAGGGGATGTTGGTGGGAGAATGAAGGCACAAAATACACCTGGGACAGCTCCTGGCCAAAGCTTTGAGTAAATCAAAATCAATAAAATATTCTCTGAAAGTTAAGTGTTCACCTACATAATACATCAAGGTCTCCAAATGATCTTTGGTTTCAAATACTTCTTCCAGAATATCAAATGATACCCAACTACTGAGAGTACTTAATTTAGTTAATATGAACTGGCTCTCTACTCTTCAAGAGAATTCTATTAACTCTGGTTCATCATGGTAGCAAGCCCTCCATGGTTTGGTTTAAAGTTACAGACATAGAATGAACAACTGTGACAAAAACTGTCAAATATTAAAATCTTTTACAAAGTCCCCAAAGGAAGAGTCAAATAATTGCTCCTTTAATCACAGAGAATACATTCAAAATACAGCAATCAAAGATTTGTCAGTCTTTTCACCATTCCCTCTCCTTATATCTAGGAGTCGTACCTCTGCAACAGTTCTTGATTTTAAAACGTCTGATGGATATGCAGATTGTGGTTCTGAAAACCATCATTATGAAAAATAATCTACCCAATAACATTATCATTGATAGATTTTTTTCATATGCCAATACAGACAGTCCCTCACACACACACATATATGTCTAGACACACATGTAAATACTTACATTCCTTCATAGCAAGGATCACTTTGAAGTGAATAGCCACAGAAATATTCCTCTTCTCCCTTCCGTCTCTACGCTTGCTTAGGCTCTCACTCCGTTTTCTAGCTATAGATCCTGCTGCCTACAGCTATCCCCTGCAAGACCCTGGTTCCTTAGGTTTGTTTGTTTGTTTTCATTCCAGAGCATGATCCTGGTTTTCTGAAGATGTAATGACAAAAGGAAGGGAGAAGTAATACAAAAACCCCTCCAAACCCTCTGTCTTCCAACTTCAGGTTGAATTACTTTATGAAGCTCCCCTGGTCTTATTCTATTTCCTCAGTCTACTCCATTAGATTCAGAGACTCTACTTCTTATCCCAGGGTCATGGTCCAAACTCTTGGGAATTTTCACTTTTAGAAATCCTGAGGTTTTAAAAAAATTTGGGGTTTATGAACTTGGTTTTCAAAAAATGTATATTTTGATAACTATATTTCAATATAATGGGTTTCCTTTGAAATTTTATGAGTTTGATTTTATGCATGAAAAATATTATTCTTTTATGAATTTGATTTTATGTATGAAAAATATTATTCTGAAAAGGTGTCTGTGGGTTTCTCCAGACTGCAAAGGGGACCAGGATGCAAAAAAGTCAAGAATCCCTGCCCTGATGAATTTCATTTCAGGCCTTTGTGTACCTGAATTTTGTGTATTAAGAATCTTACATGTGCCTTTTATCTTTTCCAATCAGTCTAAGAGAGATAAAAGGGTGGGAGGAGGAGGTGGTTGCCATGAATTCTTTTTTGTATACTCTTGTATACTTAACTCTTTTCACCATCAGTAAAAACCTTGAAAAAACCTCAAAAAGCATGTGTACTTACTTCAAGGACAGGAAGGAGTCATGAGGTTGCCTCTTGTTCCCCAGGAAATCAGAGCAGGATAGGACAAGACCTATTCTCATACTTTAGGGCAAGATATACTCAGAATCTCACATCATAGAATTTCATGGCTGAAAGTGATCTTTATTCAAAACCTGCCCCACCCCCATTTTGCAGATGAGAAAACTGAGTCTCAAGGAGGTCAAGTTGTCTGTTCAATATCGCAGAAGTGGTAGTAAGTTTTACAGCCAGAACCTAAGAGTTTTTATTCTCCATCTGATGCTTTTTCTCTTGTGGTAGAGTTGGAGTTCTAGAAACATTTTCTTACAGAAAAACTTATACACAATTATTAGGATCTTTTATTACTCTTAGTACGAAACTTAATTTCTTCAGATTATACTTCATGTTTCATTGACAAAACATTGTTTCTATGGGGAAATAATGCTTTGAGTCCAAAATAATCAATTTACAAATAAACTTTTGAGACGTTATTCAGTAGTTGATTATAAGACCATAGGTGCTGCATTTTTAAAATTATTGCGTGTAATCACTTAAATTTATATATCATTTTAAAGTGGCAAGGTAAGTAGTTCAAGAATTAATGCTTCTATTTTACAAATGTAGAAACTGAGTTTGAAGAGCTTAAGGGACTTGCCTAGATAGTATTATACCTTCTGTCTATGACACTGATATAACATGCTATGTATTTTAGTACATGTGACTTATAATAACAAAATACTTCACAGCTTACGTTGGTGAGTCTATGATGTCACCAGTTTCAGTACTCCCTTTAGCAATGAATATCACACTTCATTCATTCCTGTGCCATTCTGTAGATTACTTGTCTATACGAGTACTTCACTCTTGCTATATGTCCCATCCTCCCCCCACCCCACCCCAGCCGCCTCAGTTTTACGTTTCTCTGATGTCACCCTATATCCTTCTCCAACTACTTCTTGTTTGTAGTAGTATAGTCTGTTCACACTCACCTGGTATCTATATTTACTTCTGCTTTTGGGATGACCCTAAATTTATATGGAGACTGTGATCATGCATGACTCCCCCGCCATCCTCCAATCCAGCCTCTTTCTCCTGCTCATTGTCTGACTGCTGTGTCTGTCCGTCTGATCAAGTACACATTTGGGCTGTGTACGTAGTGGCACATAGCATAGCATAGACTGGCAGCAGTCATTATTTGCGAGGCCCCATGGTATAGTGGCTGGATAGCTGACCTGGGAACCAGAAGAACCTGGGTTCAAGTCCTTGCTTGGACACATAGCATGTCAAGCACAAGTCACTCTCCAACTCTGAAGCTGCAGAGAAAATGCTGCCCTACGTTGGTAGAGAAACTTTTCTTATCTGGAAGTTTCATAAGCCAGTGACATATCAGTTTTCATTCCCATTCTTATTCCTCTACCACGTCAGGTAAAGTATCTTCTCCCAAAGTTATAGTCTTAGAGAGCTATTTACATGGACCTGGACAGAGGTCACACAGGATTAAATAATGAAATATCTCAATCAAATGAACAAAAAAATGTGCAAAATGGAGCTATATGGTGAAACAAATATTTCACTTGGGCATTTAATAATTTTTATTTGATTGCAATTCGCCAAATTATCATCTAAGTATTTCTAAATTTCATTTATTCTATGTTTTATCCTTAACATTTTATTTCTAAAATAATTTATAAGCTTAGAGGTATAAATATATGTATATGTTTATACATATATACATGCACACACACATAGATGTGTATATGTGTGTGTGTGTATATATGTATGTATGATAGCTAGGTGACTCAGTAGATAGAGTGCTAGCCAGGAGAACCTGAGTTCAAATCCAGCCTCAGACACTTACTAGTTGTGTGACCCTGGGCAAATCACTTAACCCTGTGTACCTCAGTTTTCTTATCTGTAAAAGAAGCTGGAGAAGAAAATGGCAAACCACTGTAGTAGCTTTACCAAGAAAATCTCAAATGGAGTGACAGAGTCCAACATGACTGAAAAACCACTAAACAACAAAAACAAAAAATACTGATTTTTTCGATACTAAGAAATCAAAATATAACCTATAGTATTCTGAGGTTTTAATGAAAAGTTTGATGATTTGTCCTAGAAATGACATGAAAATTTTAAACTTTTTCTACTTTTTTAGACTAAATTTAGCTTTTTCAATCTGTGTTACTACATTTGGGTTTAGCAATATATAATACATATAATTGTATAATAAAATCCAGTAACATATTTGAAGCATAAATTACATGATATTAATAACTTGTATCGTCTTGGTCATTTTATCTTAGAGATATTAAAAATGTGTGAAGTGAAAGTAATCTGAAGTTGAGAGTTTAAGTATTTTTATGAAGAATATAGTGAGACATTACAGTAAGATTCCACATAGAGCTATTTCATTTTGAAGGCCATTTACATTTGAGAAAAAGCTTACTTGAGGTTGTATTGCTTGAATGTTGTAGCATAAAATGTGCATTTCTGTAGCAGATATGTAGCAGTCATCTTAGTTTCTAGGATCCTCATGGAGCTGATTTAAATTTGAGCTTAGAAGTCAATAGACAATCTAGATTAAGAAGAGATACCTAGTAATGAGAGAAACAAGTCTCAATGCTTCAAAATATTTCAAACACTGAAAGACAAGGCTTTTCTTTGCAGGGGAGGGAGCAGTACGTCATTCTCATGTCTTGTAATGAGAAATATACTTTTAATTTACAACTAGGCAAGCAAAAGTGTAGTGGAATTATTATTCTGTGGAAGATGGAGATTGTGACAGTCCTGCTCCTGGGCTAGAAGGGATTCTCTGATAACAAACTTGCTTTTCTCCTAGTCAGGCCAAAATCCTTCTCAAACATAAGAAGAAAAAAATAAGCCCTGCTGCTTTAATGCTTTGATGGATACAGATTATAGCCCATTCCTACCTGCCTGGCCTATATGACTTTTGTCCAGTCCTTCCTGTGGACCTACTGCAAGGGATCCACCCACTGAGCTTGGGAACTTCTGCTAATTCACTGGACATTACATCAATGCCCACAGAGCACGGAGCATGGCCACTGATTATTCCTTGTTCTCACTTCACAGTTAGTTATTCTTTTATTTAGTCATACAACTCTAAGAAGACCTCCCTAAGGGTACTTCTAATGGTGTGACTCTTCTTTTCTACTAAGTTGCTGTGTGCTCATACCTGCCATCCTTCTTGTTGCCTTTTTTGACTCTACTTGGCCCTGTTTTGGATTTTGTTGGCAATGACATAGCAGTGGTTTGCCATTTCCTTCTTCAGCTCATTTTTACACATGAAGAAACTGAGGCAAGCAGTGTTAAGTTACTTACCCAGGGTCACACAGCTAGTAAGTGTTTGAGGCCACATTTAAACTCAGTAAGATGAGTCTTCCTGACTCTAGGCCTGGCACTCTATGTGCTGAGACACCTCACTGCCTCCTTGTTGCCTTTTGAGTAACTCTCAACTTTAAGTCTTTGGAAAACTAGTATTTTTATGATTCACATCCATAATAACCTTACGAGAAGATTACTTTTGCTAAAAAGATGGCCTTTGATTTTTGTTTTGAGGAAAACTTGGCTCATTCAAAGAACTATCTAATTTCCCCATGGAAACCCAACCTTACTCTTCAACTCCAGTTATCTAGTCCAGTGGCTGCTATGTACATGTATAATATATACATACATATACATACTGTCATATGTATCTATGTGCTATCCAATATAGATACAGATATACTGTCCAATATATACATAGATAAATTCTATGCATTGGCCATCCTATTGCATGTCATAGGTTGGCCCTTAGACATTCTTCAACTTCTGGTTTTGTCCTGTTTTCAGAAGTAGTCCTAACTCTTGAATAATTATGAATCTTACTTAGGAAGCTTACTAATATTCCCAAGACTAGTGCAATGAGCATAATGTCGTGAGCTAACTAGGAGATCTACTTAGGATCTTACTACCAATGAGGAATCGTCCTTCCATTTGCAATCTGAAATGGACATCCTCCATTATTGTGGTTTGATGATAATATGCAGCTGAGGAATCTTGCATGATTTTTGACTTACGAATTAAAGACCCCTCACTGGAGGAAAATCTTTAAGATTTTTTTTTGCCTTGATGAATCAAATCTTTTTATAATCAATAAATTACAAGTAAAGTAGAATCTTGTATTCTCTTCACTTTTTATCTAATTGAGTGACTATACAGATATGGCCTGCTATTGAATATATGCCAAAAATTATCTGTTCCCTTTTCAATGTTTTATTAAAGATACTTTTGACCTATGAATAGATTATCCTCATAAAATTTTGCTAAGTATGGGAAAATAAGTCTAAGGGTTGGTGGTTATTATCATTCTCTTGGGTACCCTTTTGGGTAATAATACGGGTCAGGGTTTTTTCCAAACCCATGAGATCTTATCCTCTTTCAGATACCTCAGAAGTCAATCTCACAGTGCTTTCAAAATTGTGTGGCATCCAGAATACACTTTATTTGTGTTTAGTTGCCTTGACCCTACTGCATTCCCCATCTTTTTTAATCATCAGTACCATTTCCATTTCCTCATATAGCTCAACTAGGGCTGTGATATTAGAATTGAAATATAATGATTCTGTACTTCATGGTAAAAGGAGTTTGTTATAAATATCTCTACAGATCTTCTCTCTATATTAATTATTATTTCTTTTTTGTCTCTGGTCTAGTTAAATATAAATATATAAAAAGGCAAGTTAGGTACAAAGAAAAAAATACTTGATTTGAAGTATGAAGATTTTGATTCAAATCTCAACTCTGCTACTTAATACTTGTGTGACCTTGGGCAAGTCACTTAACCTCAGTGGGCCTTGATTTCCACATCTACAAAATGAAAGAAAGGATTGGGTGATTTGTAAGATTCCTTCCAGCTTTACATCTATGATACAATACTATGCAATACCACAGAGAAATGTATAATGCAAATGTATGAATACTTTATTTCCTATGCAGAGGACTAGTATAATAGCCAACATTTGTATTGTAAGTTCTGCAAAAAGTTCTACAAATATTATATCATATCTTTGCAATACTTTAAAAAATATGGAACACTTATTCACATAGTAGGTTTCTCTTTAATCCCAGTTTTATTGTGCTGCCTCCCTTCCCCCCAGAAAAGTGAAATCAGGAATATAAATGGTAATTTTAAAAAATAATCTTCACATGATGTTGGAAAAAGAGCACTTTAATTTGAAGTCTTCTTGAGTCTGAACTTCGGCTCCGTCATCCACTTTTGTATGGTTGTAGGCATTGTCCTGGATGACTTCTTAAAATCCGTATCAACTCTAAATCTATCATCCTGTGCTATGATGAAAAAAAATGATTTAAAAAATGGCGGGGAAAAAGTAGAATTAGTGTGGGTGACTGCTATATGACCTCTCATCCTCAAAAGGGTGGTGGGAAGGCACAGTACTTAAATGAAGTGATTTCTCTTCTATTATTGCTTTTCTTCTGAATCTTCTAGGAAAAGAATCTAGGGACCGCGATAGAAAGAAATAAAAATGGCTCTGAACCATCTTTTTCTTTCATTTAAAGTAAATAAACATTTATGTGCATATAATGTTGGAAAACAAAGCACAGGCCACTACAAAATACTTGTTTGACTCTGAAATAATGAAATTAAGTTAAATCTCCCAGGGAATTAAATCTCCCTACTTCACTGAAATAACTGAGGTTTCACTGGAGCTTCTCCCTTCTGAGTATTGTTGGCTCTCCGTGCGACCCTCGATGACAGATGATAGTGGGTGAGTGCCAAGATCCTCCTCAGAAGTTGATTCAGTTACCAGTGGAGGCTGAAGTCTTTACAATGGTATATATGTATAATTATATATACTTCTCAGATGACTATTGATTTTGAAAAGGTAACACAACAAATCAATGGTAGTTTCAGAAACTCAGAGTTCCTGTCTTGCAAGTCTTTAATGTGGAAATTAACTAGATAACAGGAAAGCCATACATTTGAATTAGACGCTAGAGTTTACAAAGTACCTTCACAGCAGTCGTTTTACTGGACTGTCACAACATCCTTTGATGTAGGTTTAGCATGATCCTGGTTTTATAGATGAGAAAACTCTGAGGCTCAGGTTAAGTTCTTTGCCCAAAGTCACAAAGCTATTAAGTGATGCAACTGGTACTGGAAGCCCATGTCTTCTGAATCCAAAGTCAGTAATTAATTCTATATTATCCCTAATTCTATGATAAAGTGGACTAAAAGCACAAGTCTGAATATTGTGATTTTGAAGAAAAAAGTTCCTTTCAACAAATGAATGCTAAATTTCATAGGATCATAAATTTAAAGTTGGAAGGAACTTGAGCACATCTAGTCCTTTAATTTACAGTGGGAGAGACTTGGGCTCAGACAGGTTAAGGGACTTGCCTGGTCACATAAGTGATAGCTTAGAGAGTTGGGTTTGAACACAGGTCCTTTGATTTCACATCCCTCTTGTGGCCTCCTTTTGGCATCTGCTCTTCCAACACTGCGTGATCACTATGTGAGTTCTGTGTTAGTGTCTGAGAAAAATTCCCATCTTACTGAGGGCGATGTCAGGCATCCATCAATAAGTATTTTGTAGGCACTAACTATATGCTAGCCTCTGTGTTTCAGGAGTATCATCTGGTAAGAAAATTTGTGATCGTTCTGTGTTCTGTAATATGGCTTTTACAGAGACAAGATTAATGCTGATATTTTAAATTATATTGCAAGTATTTTTTATTAAAACATTTGTCCACATAATACTTAGGAAAAAAGCAATAAAAATGTAGAAGTTGAAATTAATTTATTCTTTTATATATGACTTCTTTTTTCTTCTCTTTTTTCCCCTTTGATGAGGTTCTTTTTACATATAAATTTCATATATGAGTTGGTCAGACTTATCTATTATAAGCCCCCTTAGTACTGGATCAAGCTTCATTTCTTCCGCTTGTCAGTCGCTCTTCCTGCTGATGACCCAAAGACTTGAAATGACCTATTTCTCTCTCTTAGGAAAGACAAATGCTTGGACTTATTAAATACTATATGTTTACTTGTTTTTCCTTATCAAAGATGCTGGTATCTTTGCCTTTGATATTTAAAACCATAAGTGATATATTCATCATTAACGTTGTTAAGGAGGAACCGATTCTTTGAGGATTGAAATATTCTAAAATGAAAATACATGAGATATGGCAATACTTAATATGTTTTGGTGACTTTCATTATAACGTAATAATATGTTATAATAGACCCTGGAAATCATCCTACTATATACTGATTTGCAGTGCTCTCAAACCAAACTTAGAAAGCTCCTTCTAATGAGACTGATATCAAGTGGAATTGTATAATTATGTATGAACATATATAAGCTGTGGGGAATATAACTCTGAATTCCTCAATGAAGTCTCCTTCTTTTCATTGTTTCTTTATATTTTGAATAAAATGGGAAGAACGACAAAGCCAGCATTCTAAGATTATAAGGCCCATAAAACTTATGTTCGACATCTATGCCTTTTTTCGTGCTTAGTAATTAAAAATGGCTATGGGCATTTTTTATCCACTGAGATTTACCAACTGCTATAGCTTTTCAACATTTGTAAAAGGATTTCTATACCTGCTTTTAAAAATGGAATATAACCAAATATCAGAGCAGCTTGAGGTAGGTGTGTATGTTTTTAAAATAAGTTTACCTCTAGGCCTCTAGTTTTCAGCAGACAGAAAGCTATATCATTAGTCTACCATTCCCTTAATTTGAAATCCTAAGAACAAAAGTCATTAATAAGTCCTTTGTCATGGATTTTAAAAAAAGAAGACGCCTTTTTAGTATTTGTATGTCATCATGCCAGGCCTAGAAAATTAGCCTAATTTATTATTTAAAACACTGGTGGGATTCCTAATTGCATTCATCATTAGATATGACACGTTTAGAACTGAGAACCATATCCAGTGAGAATTTTCCAGTTTGAATTTTGAAATAAAAATATTTTTCAAGAGATCCCTAGCTATTGCCTGTTGCCATGGCAACAGTCCTATTTGTCTGAGAGCTCTGTCCGCTGCCAATGAGAGAGAGAGCAGCGTCAACTAAACATACGAATACATCAAAGACAAATTCATATGCTCAATCTGATCAGCTCAATTAATGGAAGAACAGAAGCTGAAGGGGGTTAAAAGAGGGCACCCATTCAGGATAGACGGAGCCCCTTTTAGCAGAATATACATGCCGGCCTTTTGGGGGAGGAATTTAGCACACTGTCAAAAACATTATCAGAAAAGGAAAGTACGAGGCCTCCTCCACCTCACAGATATGAAGCTGTCAGACAAAGAATAGCGGTATTCATTAAATGACACTTATTTTCTCCCACTTTACAAGAATACAGCGAACAAAACAACCAGGGGAGCAGCTGAGAAAGACACTTTCTTCTTTTCCTGGTGATGACAGACATGCACCAATTATGGTGATAACTAAGGAATACTAAACAAGGAGCCAGGCTCCATTCTGTTTATCACCTTAAATTTGATGTTACTAAATTTGCATGCAACCCCTGTTTTGTTTGATTATTTATGTCTAGGACAAATTAGATCCCTTTGTTTTTAACATGATGCTTTAAGTTTGGTGAAGAACGCATCGAAAACTCTGCACACTCTTTCACTTTTCTTGTTAATATCAAATTGAAGTGCTTTTTGAAGTAAGACATTTTCAAAGCACAACAAAACTGTCATTATCAGTAGAGGAGAAAAAAACATTAACGTAATGGCAGGTATTGTATCCTGTTTCTCCTGCACGTTGTTTAAAAAAAGGCACAGTGCAAAGTTGGGTTATTGCTGCCTTGGCTTTCATGATACATTATATGGTGCAGCGTGTGGTGGGGGTGGGGGGTGGGGGGTGTGTATTTTTAATGGATCATTGGAGAAGTTGTAGGTGTTAGGTTGTAGTAACTGGCTTGTAGAGTTTGTAACAGGTGCAAGTAAGGGGGAGTTCCTGCAGGGTTGCTGCCTTTTAAGAATCTTATGCTTAAGCCGTGATGATCTGATTTAAGGCCCATTATCAATAGTCTGCTACTTATATCTGCATGATCGTGGACTGATTGATACCGACTTGGTAACCATGTGCTCCATAATGCACTGTCAGGAAATGCTGACAGTTGCAATGAAGGGACAATAAATGTGGGGCAGCAGTAATGTAAAGGTCCAGCCGGGCTGTATGAAAACTGATAGCTAGGATATTGCCTCCTATGTTACCATATACACCAGTCCCTTTGAGGATTTATCTGGTGAGTGAATTAAAATGGTCTCCTGATACCCAGAGGGAAAAAAAAGATCTTCATTTAAGGAACTTGCCGACTTTGCCAAAACACTGCATTATGAAAGCAGAGCTAAGTTGTTTTTTTTTAAGACTCTTTTACCCAAAGATGTAGGCATGCCTGACACTTCTGAAAAACTATTACTTGAAAATCAATACACAAAAAGAACATTATGTCCATCAGAAATAAATCTGTAGGACATTTACGCACAATTCATGAAGTTCTTGATTTGAATATCCCAATTTAAAATTGGTGATACTTTGTCACCATTTTTCGTAGGTATTTAGTCATTTTTGTTTAATTTATAATCTTAAATTTAATATACAGACACTCTTACAAATTTTACCAATGCTTTAGAAAAACCAGCATTCGTAATAAACATAAAAATTGGACTTGTTTTCATACCTTTGTATTTAATTTTCATTTCTCTATTTTCCCAAGTTTTTCACTTTGTTTCAAATGGAAACAATTTCAAGGGAAACTATGATTTAAATAATCTGCCGTACCTTTTTTTGAGATATTATTTAAAAATATAACCATGAGTTTTTTTAATAGTAGCAAATAATTAGTTTCAGTGATGCTATCAGCACCCTGGTTTAAAGTCTGCAACAAAAGGCAATCTCAATAAATCTTTGAGGTATATGAGTTACTCAAAGTGGTTTGTAGGCGCTTCACTTATTGTGACTTCACTAAACCAAAGAGAAACCAAAGTTTGTTGTGTAATTCTTTACTTCTCTCTCCAATACCCAGATGATGAAGAATGTAACGGGTACTTCACAGAAGTTCAATACTGAAAACCCCTTGTTTGAGATACATTCATAATTGTGTTATATTTTGATTCCTTATTTTTGGAGATCAGGGTGGAAATTAAATTATTCACTCAAAAACTTAGCTATATTATATTTTAAAAAATCCTTGTGAACAGAATGTGACCTTAAGTTTTCAAACAAAGTTTGAGGACTGAATTTTGCCACATCAGTGTAATTCACTGCAATTTAGGGTATTCCTTTACCCCAAATAAAATAGCATTCAAAAATCAGGTTTTAGGAGGAAAAGGAATTAATGAAATTAATAATATTTTCAAGTGCCACATTCTCTGAGTGCTTAGAGAACATTCCAAGTGCATTGTCGACAAAACATGCCTATAACAGTAATTGTGTACAGATCATGTAGGGTGATTTTTTTTTTACCGTATTATTGACATAATAGATTGAGTCATCATTGCTGTCTGATATGCAAAGACCTAGTTCAGCAGTCTTCTGTGGATCCTCCTTAGCAACAAAATATTGACACAATAGACTATAATGGCTCCAGAGGAGCCATTAGGGTCCATCATGTCAAGGCCTGCGTAGGCGCTTCTTAGTAGGTGGTACGCAGACTCTTGACACCATAGATCATAACAAGTCCAAAGGAATAACTAAAGTTTTTTTTAGTCACCCTGCAGTTAGGTATTTCTTAGTTTATAAGTTATTAAAATTTCAATTGCATCAGAAATGTCATTTTGAAACATTTCATAAGTATATTAATAGCCTTTGGAATTTAAAAACATTTTATATAATACATATTCATATGTACTTTTATAAATTTAAATAAAAAGAAATATAGATAAATAAATGTACCCACACATGTATGCATCTACACACATGTATATATGTATTTTCATGCATGATGTGCATATAAATAAAGTATGTACACACATCATATGTGCATACATATTTGCACATGTATATATGTACATATAGTCTACCTGTGTATGGATGTAAATATATGAAAGTAATGTCCATTAAGTTTGTAAAGCTAGATTGGGGTTAGGCTGTAGAGGGCTTTATTTAAATTATAAAAGCAAACCAGACGATGTGTGTATCTACATGTGTGTATATACATGTATACATAACTGTACATGTACATATATGTATTGCACATCTCTTTTTTTTACTGTCTAGGAGTTTTAAAAGTCCATGTTGATCGTTATGAATATTCATAAAAAGCAATTCATTCTCAGGCTTTTACCTTTTATGCCAAGAGTCAGCCTGGAGCAAATTTTTAACGTCCACGTTATAAACCTTTGAAAGTCGACATGTCTAATGGAAACAGTGACAGACCCTGAATGACACTGACGCTGACAGACAGTAGCTCGAGTGGGCACCCATATAATTAGATCTTTTGTGTGGTCTAGTTAGCTGAGAAGGAACTGGATATTTTACTACCCAAATCCCTTGAAAAGAAACCTCATTTTGAAAAGTTTAAGTTGTTTACCAAATCCAGAAATTAAAATAAAATTTACAGTGAAAATTTCTTGGTATTTGAGATGATTTATTTTTGCTCTCTATCATGGAAGAGATTGAACTGAGTGATATTAGATTAGCTTGTGAAACAAAGCCTCATGAATTTATCTTTGGAGACAACCAGAAATTATGTTGTACAATCTGGCAAGCTGTTCTTTTCATGCATTAAAAAACAAAACAAACTACATCTCTAATGAAAAGCTATTGACCTTACAGGCTTGCAAAGAGCAATTTACCTTCAGATCTCTGAAGTTTATGGTGTGAAGGTGTCAGTGTATGTAGGAGTAGAGTGTGGCATAGGAGATGTTAAAATCTAAACATAGATCTAGGACATCTATAATGTTGATTGTGGGTGGGTTTTTTTTTTTTGTAAAAGAAATATACTTTAAAATATTTTCGATAATGCTTTCAAAATTTCAGTTTAAACAATTCCCCAGAACTTTAAGGAATGGAAGATTTCTAAGAAACAGTTATCAAAATACTTTGGTTACAGATTATCTTGTCTTTTGTGTCCTTCAGATTTTCAATCTACGAGAGACATCCTTCTTTCAAATTAGAAAAGCTGATATCCACTTAGAAGATGTTAGAAATAGTATAAATAGGGCAATGCATAGGTTATCTTATAGGAAAGCTTCAATGACATAAACCTACTGCACACTGGAGGTCACCCTTGCTACTTACATGTTTCTTATGTTTTTGTGCAAAACAAAATATAACCACTGTACACTTTTAGTATGTACTACACAACTTCCTGTGTTTTGCTAGAAATTGATAGAAATTGATACGTATACCATATTTAGACATTTGAAGACTGATTATAGAAGGTTTGTAAAAGTCTCGTGGTAGTTTGGTTTTTCAACTGAGAAATAAGGAGGCAAGGGGGAAAAGAAAGCTTTTCAATACCAATAGAGTCAAAAGCTTTGATTATATGTTATGTGTACTGGGTTTAGAAATTTCTCCTGACTGGTTCCAACAGTATTTTATAATTGGCTTTATTCTGCATTGCTGTATCTTTCTTTGCCTAGTGAAGGAATCCTTTGAATTCTTAACTTTAGTAAGCACACATTGCTGTGAAACAATTGTAACTCCTGGTGGTATTTTACTTTTGCCTAGTTTACTATAGTATTATGTTAAATACTTGGTCTGATGTGCTACAATTTTCCATTCATATTATATTCATGCTATTAAGTCCTTTTAAATTAAGTGTAATGAAAACTCATGAAATTTTAATATGACTAAGCATACTTAGCTCTTTAAAAACTTTATGCTTTAAAGGTTTAAAAAGGACTTCATGAAAGAAAATATATTTTTATAAGAAAATAATGAAAGTTATCAGAGATTCTTTGTCTTTTAAAGATCTGAAATTAGTCATGAACTCTAACATATGAAACAATTCACTGAAAAACCCTACATCTTGAATCAATTCCAAAAAAAGAGAATCAGTGATAGGTTGGCAATAGCAGGGGGTATGGGTTGGAACAGAAGAGGTGTCTAATTCTGTTTCAGTGAGAGGAAAACTATGAGAATATGAAGGAATATAATCTGGAAACTATAAAAAGCATAATTTGAAACTGTAGGCTCTACTCATTTCTAACAGCTAAACACAGTATCAAGAATTACAGAACAAAACATATTTTTCACTTTTGAAGATTGAATAGAAATGTCCCTTTTTTGCCCTGCTGTATGTTTAACTTATGTTCTGCTCCATGATTGGCCTAGTTGCCCTGCTTATTCTTTGAGTAAAAGAAGTCTAGATCCTATTTCGTCTATGTTTTAAAATTACATGTCACTGGACCTGGTGTCTGTAATCCCTCCCGATGGAGAGGCCAAAGCTGGTGCATAGCTTGAGCTCAGAAATCCTGAACTACAGTAGAGCCAAAGCCAAATGGGTGTCTGCAGTAAGGGTGGTACCAATATAGCAAGCCCTACAGAATAGAGAGCCACTAGGTTGCTAAAGGAGGGTTGAAACAACCCGAAGTGGAAAAACAGAGCAAGTTAAAACTTCTACACTCATCAATCAATCAGTCAAAAGGGCCTGTGAGTGACTTCTGCACGTCCAGCCTCTGGGTCAGATAGAAACACCTAGTTTCTTCACATATATACATATATGTCTATGTGTACATAAGCATGAAGGTATGTGTGCATATGTGTCAATTACCCAGTGCAGAGTTGACGGAGAATATCTTTATGTAAAATAACAGAGTCCTTGATATATTTACATGGTAGAGTGGAGGGCAGGTGAGCTGTAGATAATAGCCTTGTTCTTCCACCAACAACATGATTTAGCCACAGCCAACATACCAGTTCTGTCCTGAGGAGCCTCTCCATGATCAGTATCTTCCCAGAAATGAGCATCCTTGGGTTTAAGGAAGAGACTTGATGAGGCATGACATTTTCCATTCATAATCTTTTTCTTCTTCTCTCTAACAGACAAAAGCAAAAGTGTCAGAGCAGGACCTCCTCATTGTCCACACATATCAAGCTCGTCCTCATCTCTGAACCTCCACACCTATTGCTCTCTGTGCCTGGGGATGCCTTTTCTCTTCTTCTCATGTTCAGAGCCTACCTGTCATTCATGGCCCAACACAGAAATTAGCTCTCACACAACATCTTTGCCCCATATAGCGGCCCAGGCTGGTCTCTCCCTTCTCTAAAATGCTGCCTCCTTTATTGAATATGTTATCATTACACTGATTTGGTCTCTTCATAGGATGACAGGTCTAGAGCTGAAAGGGAGTTCAGAGAATACCCTCAGCAATATCGCCAACAAGTGGTTAAATGGGAGAAATTCCATGCCCCCCAAGATAGGCCATCCCATTTCTGATAACCTCTAATTTCTATTATATTGAGCCCAAATCTGCTTCTCTGCAACTTGAGTCCTTTTAGTCCCATGTTCTGAGGACTTAGCAGAGCACATCTGTTCCCTCTTCTATCTGTCAAACTTTAAAATACTTGAAGCCAGCTGTCTTCTTATCCACTAAGTCTTCTCCAAGCTGAACATTCCTGCTTCCTTCAACAGATCCTTTTTTGGTATGGCCTAGAAGTCTCTCCCTATTCTGGTCACCTTTTCTAGATGTTCAATGTCCTCCTTAAAAAATGATGCCTTAAAAATGACACACTAAACAGTGCTCTAGATCTGATCTGATTAAAACTTAGTACGTGGGACTATCACCTTCCTGGTCCTGAAAACCATTCCTTTCTTAATGCAGCTTAGTACTGTATTAGCTTGTTTGACTCCCAAATCAGACGGTTGACTCATATTACACTTATATCCACTAAAAGCTCTGTTTATCAGGGGTGGGGAACTTGAAGCCTCTAGGCCACATGTGGCCTTCTAAGTCCTTGGGTGCAGCTGTTTGACTGAGTCCAAGTTTTACGGAACAAATCTCAAAATATCAGCTATCCCTCACAACTTCATGTCATCATCCTACTGCATGGATGAGTGCCAAGACTTATAGTGGGATCTCCATTAATGCCCGTACCTTCCCTCTACTGATATCTCCAATGTACTCTAGAGGTATCTTATTTACATGTAGTTGTCTCCATGTTGTCTCTCCCATCAGATTGTGAGCTCCTTGAGAACAAGAATGGTCCTTTGCCTTTCTTTGTATCCTCTGGATTTAGCACAGTGTCTGAAAAAGAATGCTTTTGCTTCCCCCAACACAAATTCACGCAATAAAATAAGAATCCCTTTTATTTATTATAATCATGACTTTTACATCAGTTCTCCTCACTTAAGCCTCCCCATATCCCATGAAGGTCCACAGTTCAAGGATTATTCACCTCATTTGACAGAGGAGGATAGTGACACTCATGAAGTATAAGGCTCTCATACTAGAAGGCCTACTGGAAGTGGCAGAGCCAAGGTCAAAATAGAATCTATTTTATCTCTTCAGTAAAACTGTAGAATAGATATTTTATATTTTTGTTTCTAGTGCTGGATATTTAGGAATTAATGGATACTTGCTGAATGAATAAGAAAATTAGCTAGACCTCTATCAAAGCACAACTTTCGAACATGTTTCAGCCAAGAGTTTTTCTTGTAATGTACTCTTACTTATCTTCAAAGCAGTACCCAGATAACCTTCTGCTCTGACCCTGTAACTCCTCTTCTCAAAATTGTTCAACGTGTCCCCATTGCCTAGCAAAATAAACTCCTAATTCTGATAGTCAGAGCCCTGTACCATCTGGCCCTAATCTAACTTTCCAGATTTTTCTTATTCTGCTTACTCTCCTTCACATGTTCTATTGTTTCAGACAAACTGCACTAGTCTCTATCCCCTTTTCCCACCTTAACTTCTTTCATCTTTGCCTTGTTTATGCCGGCCTCTGCATCTAGAAACAAATCCATCCATCTCTGTCTGTTGAAGTCCCTCTCTGCCCTCAAGTGACAATTCAGCTGCCAGAATTGCCATGAAACCCTTTTTCTCTCCTCAGATTTCTTGGAGTAATTTAAACTTTATCATATTTTCCTTTATATCACAATTGTGTTACATCTTACCTCTCAGGTAGTGAAATTCTCGGAAGTCAAATTCTGTGGCATATCTATCTTTGGATCCCCAATGCCTAGTATAATGTACATATACATCATATATATAACATACATAGTGTGTGTAATATATATTACATGCACATGTAATTACATACTATATATATAAGCTATACATGTCTTACATGTTATATAAGTATATAATAGATGTTTATTCAGTGTAATTGAAGGAAGAAGCATGGTACAATGGAGAGACTATTAGATTTGGAGTTAGAGAAATATTATTCAAATTGTACCACTGCTACTTATTACCGATGTGTGACCTTGGTCAAATCACTTAACGTTTCTGTGCTTTGATGTCCTTATCTGTAAAATATTGGATTCAGTGACCTCTAAGATTGATTCCATCCCTCAATCTATAAGAATTTGGTTTTGTCCATTAAATGATTTAAAGTACTTCTATCTATCTCATCATCCATCTATTTACTCATAATTATTGGCATAAAAATTATCTTTTCTCACCTACTTTTTTGTTATCAGCCTATAACTACTTCTCCCTGAATTGTCATGTGGTAGTTTAAAATAATATTTATATTTCATGTACTATGTATTCTTCATTAAATTATTCGTCTTAAATGATTTTAATTCACTTAAGAGAGTTAAACGGGCTTCGTACTTCAGGTATCTAGTACCACTATCTATTGGCACAGATCACAGATCTCCTATGTAATTTAGTCTTTGTGAATGTTTATAGCTGAAAACAATTCATTACATTGGGGCAAATCTGGTGATGACCATCTTTAAACTCAACTAGGCTACCTCTTGGACACCAACCATACTTTACATTGCTGGGCCCAAACTCAAAGCTTTTCCTGTTTGGTAGGACCTGCCAGAGCTTCTACTCCTTTGGCACCATTGTAGAATACAGGCTTATCTCCAAACTTCAGTAAGATGTCAGAGTATGACTTTTTACAAAGAAAATATTTATTATGTTAATAAATACTAAAGTTGTTGTACTTTTTTGGAAGTCAGGGTCTCAGATTTCTTCCACTGGAGAGTGTGGTTTGGCAAATAGTGAGCTATCCCTGAATTCAGAAAGAACCAAGTTTCAATCATTCCTCTGACACATAATGGCTGTATGGCCCTGGGCAGGTCACTTATTTCTAAGTGCTCTTGACTAGTGGTGTCGAATCTAAATAGAAATGAGGACCACTAAACCACACATAAGGTTCCCTATGGGCCACATATTGACTTAGAAAACCGCATTATAACATCATTTGTGCTTTATTATGTTTTTATTTGTTTTGTTAAATACTTCCCAATTACATTTTAATGTGATTCCAGCAACATTTGGGGAGTACGTGAACCACATACAGCCCATGGGCTGTGTGTTTGACGTCTCTGCTCTAGGGAACTCCCTAAAACCCTAAATTGGAGTGACAGTGCTGATCAACACTGTTCAAGGAAGTTCCTTATACCAGTGAAATTACAAGTCCAGGCCCTATCATTATCCCCATGATTCCATCCCTGTGGAAACTCCCTCTGTTTACTGATGCAAATCAGAAACACATTTATGGCTTCTGCTATGAGAGTCACTCTGAGAAAGGGAACTGAGAGGTTAAGTCACATGTCCATGTTCACCTGGCTAGTATATGTTAGAGTCAGGTCTTGAAACCAGGTCTGCCTGACTCCAAGACCCGACCTGTATTGCATGCTACACTACCTCTCTTCAAATTTAAAATTAAAATTCTTAGTATCATAAAATTGTAGAAAAAAATACTCTTGTCAAATATTCTTTCACACTAACCCAAATAAAATTAAACCCTTTCTTATGAGTTGTGAAGAAAGATTTAGTCCCCTTCCTACTTTATATTCATTTTTCTGTCTTATCACTACCATTTTACTTGGAATCCTAGCAGGGAAGTAATTATTTGATGTGAATAAATATATTTATGTATGTGTGTGTATCTATGGATGTCTAGGTATATTGTATGTGTAGTACATGCACTATGTGCTATGTGTATATATATGTGTGTGTGTGTATACATAGCAACAAATATTTTACATCTGTTCTATACAAAATACTGTGTTAAACACTTTAGGGGATGCAGAGAGTACATGTTTCTTGTGATCAATATGTCTACTACAATTTAAACATAATAAGGCTCATACATAAACATATAGGGAACTCCTGAATGAATAAGTGTCTTCTACCTATGCAGGCTAGTGACTTCTTGGAGACTTTCAGTCTTAGGGAGGAACCCAGAGAACTGAGGGGTTAAGTGAGTTGCCCTCAATCACACAGCCATTATATCTCAAAAGGGGCTTGAACACAGGTCCTCCTGAGCCCAGGAGTAGCTCCCTGTCTCTGCTCTGCCATAAATACCAAATGACTGCCACAGACAACAAATTTTTAAGAATGCAGAGGGGATCCGTTTAGTCTATGTGAACCAGAATGTTCAAGGAAAATTCATAAAAACATTAGACCTTGAGCTGGGCCTTGAAGGCTGTGTAAAAATATAAAAAGAAAACCAGTAAGAGGACATTTTAGCAAGATTGAAGTGAGAGTGTACAAGCTGTATTTGGGGAATGGTAAGGAATCAAAGGATTTTAGATTTAGCAGTATAAGGGACCTCAGAGGTCCCTGATATAGTCAAAAAAACCTGGATTCTAGTCTAGCCTCAACTACTTGGTGAAAATCTCTGGATATCAGTTTCCTTATTTATAAAATAATAAAATAAAGGGATTGGATTAGACCAGTCATTCTCAAATGTGGTACAAGGATCCCTGAGGGACTCTTAGATGCTTTCAGTGCATCCTCAAGGTCAAAGCTATCTTCATAATAATACTATGATATTTTAATTTCTAATCAATATCCTTTTCTCTGTTATTTCCTATTTATACTATTCACATACACAATAAACATACATACATATATATATATAGTGTGTGTATATGTATTTCTGTATATATATTCCTGAAAAAATATATACATATATATTTGGGGTGGGTTTTTTTTGTTGTCTTCTCTATTTGATCCTGAGCTCCTTGAAGGCAGGGACTTTTTGCCTCTTCATATTTGTAGCCCCTAGAACAGTATCTGATACGTGCTAGGTAGTTAATAAATGTTTATTGATTGGTTAATATAAGTATATATAGCCCACATAAATAAATATTCTTAGCAAGGGTCCTCAATAATTTTTAAATGTAAAGTGTTCTGAAACCAAAAAGTTTGAGAACCACTGGATTAAATGGTCCCTAAATCCCTTCTAATGCCAGGATTTTAATGTAAACTAAACTCATTCCAGGTGAAGTGTGAAGTTCATATGAAGGAGCAGGTGTATCATAAAATGAGCTCTTCCAGGGCAGAAACTGTTCCACTATTGTCTTTGTATCCCCAAAGCCTTCTCTGTGACTGACATGTAACAGGAACGTAATAAATGCTTGTTGATTGATTAAATACTAAATACTAAAAAGGGAGGGATCTGATTATTAAGAGCCCTTAATGTTAACACCCAAACTTGATGCTGTAAGCAAAGGGAAATAATGATGAATTTTGAGCAAGGGAATAACATAGTGAATATTAAATATTTAGTAATAAGAAGGATAGAAAGAAAAACTGTAGGTTGGGAAACCAATTAGTCAGCCTTACATAGTCCAGGTGTGAGTTTATAAGGAACAAAACTAGGATAATTCTAAATGCTCCAAATTTTATACTATCCTGTACTACTATGGCTTATGGTTCATCGTCATTGTTATTCATTATTATGGCTTTGAAAAATAAAGTAATGCTCTACGGACACATCTCCAAAAATTTTATTTTCAAAATGCAGAAGTTTGGATAAATGCTTTAGCAAGTTATTCTAATTTCGATTTTGTGGTCTGTTTTCTCTTGTGTGCTTTCTTCCGTAATCTTTGCAGCTGTTAATCAAGGGACAGAGTTCAGACATCTCCAGTAAAGAAGGGAGTGTTAGGCTAGCACGAGTCTTTTTAGCCACATCCACATGTCAAGGTCAAAATTATCATCATTATCATCATCATCTAAAATGAAAAACAAATAATAACACCATGTTATGTCACTGTAGTAAAAATTAGTAACGGCATCAAGAGGGTAGTCATCTATCAGAGTTGTCTTCATAGATTTTACGGATGCTTCAGTAAACACTGTATTATACCAATGTAGAACACCTAGTTATGATTCTTATAATTCTATGAACCTAAAGTATGCACATGACTTTTTTGAAACTCATCAAAAGATGTGATTGAACATTGCCCCCTCCCTATTCTGAATTCAGTTATAAAACAACTTGGATGTGCTTTACCAGTTTTTAAAATAGAGTATTATAATTTCCAAGAAGAGTTCATTTCCTTGAATCATTTTATCAATTAAAAAGTGACAAAAACACTTCATATAATAATAATGATAATAAAATCACCACTTTCTCATTTATCTATCATGTCCTGAATCCAAAATTCTGCAGTTACCTTGGCACAATGTCCTATAAGATTTTTAAAGTCATGTAACGTATATAAATACATTCTCTATTGTGTAATTAGTGATGCAATTAGCTGTTTCAGAAAACATCTCCAGATCTTTTTTTTTTCCCTTTCAACTTTTTAAGATACACAGGAAGATGTATGTATGTATATTTGTTGAAGTTGTATCCAGTTTTTTTCTTTGTTCTTTTTGAAAACTCAGTTCCCCTTTAAGGTTTTTTTTTTTTAGTGTTAATCCCCTTTTGTCCTCTGGGGGGCATATAAGTATTTTTCCAGTAGGGAAGAGTTTGCAAAATAGTTCATTCACATGCACCATCGTAATTTGTATTGTGACAATCTGTTTATCACTTATTAAATTAAAAAATGATTTTGCTTTATCTGTTTCACAGATCCAGGCACTAGGAAACTATGCTGTAAGACACTACTGCTGCTGCTTGCTTTCATTACACACTTATATTTGTGGTTTTTCACATATACAACTTGAGTTACTGATTCTAGCTGCTGCTATCTGTAAAACAAATTTGATTACCTTGGCAGGTCAAAACTTTTTCTTACATTATATATGACCCTTTCTTATTTCCAGTGTGTGTACGGGCTGGGGGGCTTGTTGCATATTTATTACCTGTTCTGAGATTGTGAGATTTTGTTACACAAGTAGTTGGCTTATTATTTTATACAGCTACACTTTGATATCACAGAGGTACATTGTCAATTGTCAGTATTGTCATATGGTTCTATCAGAAGTGGCTTGGCTAATGAGCGTACAGTTGACTTTTGTTCATTTTACATCTTGAAATCCTGCTGGGGAAAAGGCTATAAAAGTTTGGGGGGGGTGGTTTCTGACATTTTATAAATGTCATATGTCAATCCTACATTGTGACAGCTGAGAAACATAGTAGTTTGATAGTATCATAGTCATATGATAGGACTTTTTTTTGCTAGCTGGCAATGAGATTTTTTTTTTATTATTTCCATTAAAGAAAAATGTGTGTGAATACATGAGGGTGTGTGTGTGGCGGGGGCGGGGGGGGGGAGATGAGAGAGGATGAGACAGAGAGACAGAGACAGAGACGAAGATTTTTTCTATAAGTTAACGGTGTTTAGGTTGCTTCAATCAGGAAATGCTATGATGATTTTCTAAACTAAAGAGTGAAAATTGTGTAGCTTAAGATGAACTGAATCCTGAAAGTAATTTATAAATTTAATCTCTCTTTTCTCTACTCTTCCCGACTTATTGAAGAAATTAAAGCCTAAATAATTGAAAAAGTATTTTCCTATCTTGTAACTATTGTTTAATTATATATTTTACATAATTTTATAACATGAAACTGTCACTTAAACTTATGCTGATTTTAAGGGTATTCCTAAACTGTGTTGATTTTGGTGTTATATTACCTGATGATATGGATGTTTTTCATGAAGATTCAGACTGTAAATGAGTATGGAAATGTATGTAGAGTTTATTCATGTGCATATGTAAATGTATAGATATACCGTTATGTAAAGTCATATATGTATGCGTATTTGAGAACCAGCGTGGCATGCTAGGGTGGCTAGACTTGAGCACATATCATGCCTCTGATACTAGCTGTGTGACCATGGGCCAAGCCTTTGAGAGCCTCGGGCCAGTCTCTAAGACGTATCTTCTAAGTTTTAGACTTAGATTGATAGCTGTGTAGATCCTTGACATCTTAAACTCAACTTGTCCCAAGCAAGACTCATTAACTTTGTTCCCTAGTCCTCCATTCTTCCTAACTTCCTTATTGCTATCAGAGGAACCACCATCCTACCAACCACCAAGGCTTCAAACCTAGATGCCATCTTCAACTTCTCATTCTTTTAAAGCAGCTTTCAAATATGTACCTTTCTCTCTGACTCTGCAGCCTGGTGCAGGCCCTCATCACTTCACGCCTACTCTGTTGCAGTGACCTTTTACTTACTCTCCCTTTCTTAAGCGTCTTCTCACTCTATTCAGCTCCACTCAGCTGTCAGATCCAGCCATCTTCCAAAGGTGCGGGTCTAACCATGCCATTATCTTACTCATTAAACTCCAGTACCTCCCCAGTATGTCCAGAATCGATGACAAAATCCATTGTTTGGCTTTTAAAGCCCCTTATAACCTGGCCCCTTCCTACCTCTCACATTGTCTTATACCTCACTTCTCTTCACATGCTCTGTGATCCAGGGATATCAACCTTCTTGCTCTTCCTCTCCTAAGACGCTCAATCTCCTGATTCCATGCATTTCCACTAGTGGTCTCCAGCACCTGGAATTTTCTCCCTCCTCCTCCTCCTCCCTGTCTCTTGACTTCCTTGGCTTCCTCAGTTTCCAACTTTAATCTCATCCTTTCCCAGTTTCCCTTAATGTTAGAGTCTTTTCTGTGTTGACTTTCTCCACTTGATTCTGTCTAATAAATGTCTATAAATGTTTGCATATTGTCTCTCCCATTAAACTGTGAGCCCCTTGAGAGCATGGACTGGACTTGGTTTGGTTTTGTGTTTCTTTGAATCCTCAGCTCAGTGGCTAGCACATAGTAGGGGCTTTATAAACATTTGTTGACTTGCTATATTGCTGTATATCTATATACACCCCATACTCTAATGCTCTCAGATGGATCTGGGACATACTTAAAGGAAAAATCAGTAAAGTTTATATATCTGTCTGTGTCTGTATATCAATAGTTATACCTATATGACCTATATATCCAGTGTCTTGGATAGACATTGTGAATGGGCACTGAGTTAGATTTAGAAGTAAACAAGGCAAGGGAGAACAGCCCTTGGGAAATGTCAGTGTCTTCTTAATGACCCCAAAGTTTGGCTTATCTTCTTTATGCCTATGATATAATTGAATAACATTCATGGAATGGGATTTTTTGTATTTTTTCTTTTGGTTTTTTTTTCACTATAAGCTTAAAGTAAATTTTCATTATGAAGCTTATTATGCTGTGGTTCAAAGCATGACTCTCCAAGGAAGCAGCACAATTGAGCAGAAAGAACATTGTCCTTCAAATCAGAGTACCAGAATTCGTACTTCTATGACCTTGAGCAAACCTGTTTACCTCACCGGATCACTTCACTGGATCCTTATATGTAAAATAAAATTCTTGGACTAGAGCACCTCAAACTCTAAATCTTATGATTCTAGATAACACATAGAATAAGTTTGTTTCTCACAATGACAATGGAAAGCCTTTCAGTAGTTCATTGGATTTTGCTTTATCAGCTGAGAGATGGGGTTTCATGATGCAAAGTTTTGTTGCAGAGCCCACCATTTAGGAGGCTTCCATATATTTTATCCTCCCTTACCTCGACTTGTAGTTCATGGCCAGAATTTCCCCACAGTTTCCTCCCTTAAAATAGTCAAAATGGGATTCATTGTGGCATTGCTGGGTTCCCAGTTTCCCTCAAAGACACATTCCTGGTTATATGTACCACTACCTTTTATTATATTATGGTTTTGTGGGTTACAGACATCATATCTCAGTGGTTTCAACATAGTAAATTGGACACTATCCTTAAGAAGTTCTCTGTCACCTAATTGTGGATTTGTTTGTCACTGATCACACTGAAACTACATCTGGTGGGATTCACAATACAGGACCTGGGTTTGAATCCCACCTCAGACATTTACCAGCTGTGTCACCCGAGACATGCCATTTCACCTCTCTCAGATTCAGTTTCCTCATCTGTAAAATGACAGTATGAATAGCAGCTATCTCATTGGGTTGTTGTCAGAATTAAACAAAAGAGTGTTTGTAAAGTGCTTTGTAAACCTTAAAATGCTATGGAAATTTTAGCTATTATTATTATTTAAGTGTGGATATAAATGACTTATGACTAAGTTAGGGCAGCTAAATGGTGCAATGAAAGATTCATATTCCTGAGTTCAAATGTGACCTCAGACACTTACTAACTGTGTGTCCCTGTCCAAGTCACTTAACCCTAGTTGCCTCAGTTTCCTCATCTATAAAGTGAGCGAAAGAAATGGCAAACTACTCCAGTATCTTTGCCAAGAAAACCCCCAGTGAGGTCATGAAGAGTCAGATACAACTGAAAACTGACTGAACAACAACAAATTATTAAGTTTCTGGCTTTAACCAGAATGGCCACAAAGTAGAAAGAAGGGTAATGAAGAATTAATTGATTATTTAACAACCATTTTTTTGTTACATCTACTTTGTGTGAGATACTATACCAAGCACTGGGGATTTAAAAAGCAAAGTGAAATAATCCCCCTTTCCTCAAATAATTTACATTCTTAGTGTACAAAGAATATTCTGTGTGCATCTTTGTATATTATTAAGTAAATGTAAGTAATTTCTTTTTTTTATTTTATTTTATTTTATTTTTATTTAACTTTTAACATTTATTTTCACAAAATTTTGGGTTACAAATTTTCTCCCCTTTTCTCCCCTCCCCCCCCCCAAACCCAAGCATTCTAGTTGCCCCTGTGACCTATCTGCTCTCTCCTCTATCCTCCCTCCCTGCTCTTGTCTCCGTTCTTCTCTTTTGTCCTGTAGGGCCATATAGCTTTCTTAACCCCTTAACCTGTATTTCTTATTTCCCAGTGGTAAGAACATTACATTTGATCCTAACACTTTGAGTTCCAACTTCTTTACCTCCCTCCTTCTCCACCCCTTCCCCTTGGAAGACAGGCAGTTCAATACAGGCCATATCTGTTTAGTTTTGCAAATGATTTCCATACTAGTTGTGTTGTATAGGACTAACTTTATTTCCCTCCATCCTATCCTGTCCCCCATTACTTCTATTCTCTTATGATCCTTTCCCTCCCCATGAGTGTCGGCCTCGGATTGCATTCTTCTCCCCATGCCCTCCCCTCTATCCTCCCCCCCACCCTGCTTGTGCCCCTGTCCCCCACTCTCCTGTATTATGAGATAGGTTTTCCTATCAAAATGAGTGTGCATTATATTCTTTCCTTTAGTGGATTGTGATGAGAGTAGACCTCATGTTTTTCTCTTGCCTCCCCTCTTTATCCCTCCACTAATAAGTCTTTTGCTTGCCTCTAAGTAATTTCAATTATAAAAAAGATTTATAGTAAGGTAAACTTTGGGACAGGGGAAGATAATGCTTGTACGCAGAGTTGTACCTGAGGCAGATCAATCAGGACTTTGCCCCAGGGAACCTAAACTTCCTGGGTGCCGATTGTACTTTCTTCGTTTTAGAAATAATTTAATTTAGCACCTTTGGCAAGAATAATTAGGAAGCTGTCAGAGAGTATGCTTCCTCCCCTCCCTGTTCCAACTGAAACCCAAGGAAGACCCTAACCTGACTAGCACTGCTCCCTACCCCAGGAAGCCTTCCAAGTAACAGCCTCAGCACCTGGGCCAGAGTCTTTGTCTCCTAGCAACCTGTTGCCCAGCTATTCCTCCCCTCCCCCCAATTAAATTTGTCTTTAAAAGTTGATTTAAGGGCAGGATGAATATCGTTTGTAGCTCTTGCTCCCACGGCCAAAATTGCTGGTTATGGCTTTGGTTGTATATTTTAATGAGGTTCAAAATGGATTCTGGGGTAAAATGAGAAGGAAATTAGTCATAGGACACTTATGGCTTGCCACTTGCAATATAACCACAAAGAGCATGCCCATTCTGCACTTCATAGCTGTCTGTTCTAAATGGGAACATTATTATGGTGTGCCCAGAATTCAGGTCACTGAGGACAGAACCCAGAATCGTGCAGGTATGTGAAGTACTTAATACATGTTTGTTGAGTGGAAGCCAATTGAATGACTAAGGCCATCTACAACAGTATATGCCTCTATATATCCAGAAACAATATTGTTTATTATTTTTCAATTGGCCTCCTTAGTGTCCATCTCTTTCCTACTATTCATAGTTCTTTAAAAACTTTTTAAAAGCTATTTTAATTTTATCCATAGTCTTCCTTTATCATGGAAAAGAAAGTGATTGAAGGTAGAACAAATATGCTCAAAAAAGCATTTCTTGGCATGTTTATTCGTTACTATTGGATAAACCAGTGGCAGTGAAGCAAGGCACACTTTAGGCAAAATATCTAGTATTTTAAATCCTCCTGCCTTTTTGTTGCTGTAAGTGCCACTCCCATAAGTCAGGCAGAGGAATGTCATACAAGGGATATGTTACATGTGTGCAAACAATAAAAGCCTTAAAATATTGCTACACATTGATCCTTGATGCACAAGAGATGACACTGCAAAGTTGTTTTAGATCCTGTAACAGTTAATCAACCTGTATAGATTTGAACGCAGGGAGGGATTTAAGTTTAAGCAAACAAAAATAATTCCTATAGTTTTAGTAGACTTTGCTTAAAATCTTTGCCTTAGCTTCAGTCTTTTGTTGTCAGCTAGCTTTCCCTTAGGAATGAAATTTGGGGAAGTCGTAATATTATACCTTACCAGTAAATATTGATATCAAATGAAACTTAGGGTTTTTTTCTATGTGCTTTTTGCCTGCTGTAGTGATGGTTTTCAACAAGTTTTTTGACAAATAGAATAGTGAAAATTGACATTATCTGTTTTGAAATACCCTCAAAACATGTAAAATGAGTGCATAACTGTTGGTTGTTATAGCTACGATTATATTAGGTAATATTTATCTTTGGAGGGTAGATTATTTTGTCTTGTTAATTCTGTATGATTTACTTTGCATTAAGAATATAGAATTATAAGTTAGTTTTGAGGATATGATAAGCAAAGTAAAAAAATCCCAACTTTAAGAACAGAGGTATAATTCTACTGCATATACAAGGGCTTTTGCTGTAAATGAATTGTAAAGGCGTGGGGGATAAGCAGACTCTCCGCCCTGTTTTCTTAATGAGTTCATAAGATCATAGGTTTAGAGCTGCAAGCGGGACTTGGAGTTCATCCATACCAACCCCTCCATTTTATAGATGAGATAATCAAATTATTTTGTATTCAGATATGTAGAAAGGTGAGCAAAGTGCTAGTTTTAGGAGTAATTAGAACTTCATAGTTAACTCTGAGAAAGGGGGGAGGCGAGGGGAGGGAGGGAGGGAGAAAGAGAGAGAGAGATTGAATTTCAAATATAAAAAGTAATCTTAATTTTACCTTTAAATTCAGTTGCAGTTTTTTTAAATGACAGTTAGAACTTGATATAGTTTTTGTCATCTGAATGTAATTCTAAAAGTGATAAATTCCATTTCCTTTCAGTCAGAGAGGTAACTATTTGAAATTTTCCTTTTCCACAAAGGATACAAATAACTTTGTTTTTGGCAGCATTTGTTATGAATAATCTGCCTCAACTATTAACTGTAAATACATTGTTAAATAGTTGCCAACAGTAGACAATCCATTTAATTTTCTTTGTTTAAAAAATGCCTAGATCTGTTGTTGAGTGAGACAATTTATTCATACAATCTTATAAAAATCATATTTAATAAAGAACAATCCAAGGCAAAGAGAAAAAATGTCTTTATCCATAAGCAACCAGATGAGAAATGGATTTTTATTCAGTCAAATCCTTTTAGTCAATGAAACAGCATTTTCATGCATACTGCACTCAAGTGATAATTAATACAGTCTAATTCAGGACATGATGCCTGAATTGATGTACTGTCATCAATACCCCATGTTAAAATCAAACCTTGACAGGGGTTTAACACCCTGGAACAGGTCATCATACGATAATACTCTTTTGCCTTTCAGTATTTGTCTTCAACCAAGCAAAGTATTACAAGATGGGGTAAAAAAAAAAAAAAAGGAAATAATTACAAATGAAGAGTGACGCGGGCTGTGAACAGAACATATGTTAGGCTGGGCAGAGGCATCAGTGAGTTATAGCATTTCATGATGAAGCGGCACTGGGGCTGAACGGGCCTATTTTAAACCTTGATGTATTTTATCTCTACTGTATTTGGACTGTCATCTTTGGAGAAAGACTTTGTGTAATTGAGAGTCAACTCTAATCTGCATGACTCGAGCATGAAGTGTGGGCCAGATGAACAGTGTTATGGAAGAGAGGGAAGCATCTAATAAGATATAAATGAACAATAACCTTTTGTATCTTACAGTGGCAAATACAGTCTGTAAAATATAATTTTCAAAGTTATATTTTTCTCATTGTCACAAATATTGTCCATAATGTTTGGGAAATATTTTTTATAATTATGATATGCAACAGAAGCCTTTTATAATGCTGTTTTGGGAGGACAGGTCCAAAACCAACCCCATACTAAGGCTTTTATTATATATGCTTATTATGTGTGGGGGACATCATATGACCATGTCGATAGCCAAAGACATGCAATGGTGTATCATGTTCTAATTGAGATTTCATCGTAGTTGATATTACTTCTTAAGTGCTTACTGGAATTCATAGAATCTCAGATTTGGAAGGGACTGACACCTAGTTTTACAACCTACCTGACAAATTGTCATTTGGTCTTTCTTGGCTCCAGTGGGTGTGAACACACTTCCTCTTCATCCCCACTTCTAGTAGCTCATTCTGCTTTTGGATAGTTCTGATTAGAGGAAGTTTTTCTTTCTATTAAGCCTAAATTAGCCTATTTGCTATTTTTACCCATTATTCCTAGTTCTTGTCTTTAAATCCAAGCAGAGCAAATCTCTTCTGCCTTCTTCATGACAGTCGTTCAAATATTTGTAGAAAGCTATTTTATTCCACTATAATCTTCTTTGTCAAGCTAAATACCCCCAGTTCCTTCAAGTGATCCTCATGTGACATGAATTCAAGGGCATCCTAGTGCCCTCTCTTGGTACTTGGAGTCATTCAAAGCAGAACCAATTTCCCAAGAGCAATCCAGCTTACTTTGTTTATTTGGGTCCAGCTCATTGTTCATAGATACTTCTATCGAGAGAAAATACCATGGTATAGAAGTGACGGTGGGTTTTCAAAGACTATGCCAACGGAATGCAACCTCAGAAAGAGTGATGTTTGCTTTCTAAAGCCCAACCTAGAACAGAGAGGCTCATCATTGGTTTGCTGCTCTTTGTCTGGCTTGACTTCTCTGTAGCTTTTTAGTGTTGACCAAAACCTCCTCCTTCATGCTCTTCTTGGTTTCAGTAACATCAATTATCCCGATTCTCCTCCTCATTGCCAATCAGTCAGTAAAGATGTGCCACACATTGCACTAAGCACTGAGGACACTGTCTGATTGCTTCCTCTTAGTTTCCTTGTTTAGATCATCATCCTTTAGCATAGTTATCCCCAAGCATCGATCTTCAGCTCTTTGCTCATCTCTTGACATTCCCTCCCTTGGTGACTGTATACACTTCAATGGGTTCAAGTGTCATCTCTATAAAGACAACTCTAAAATCTATATGCAACCCTAAACTCTCCTGAGCTACGTTGGCATATTGTCAACTGTGCATTAGACATTTTCTTCTGGATATCTTTTAAGCATTTCAGACTCACTGTGTCCAAAGCAAAACTGGTTAAAAAAAACCTTCCAAACTTCTACGAAGTGCCTCACTATCCTTCCAGTCCGTCTCTCTCTCTCTCTGTCTCTCTATCTCTCTGTCTCTCTCTTCTCTCTCTCTGTCTCTCTCTTTTCTTATCCAATCAATTATCAGTTTTTGTTGATACTACCTCCACTTCTTTTGTGTTCATTTGCTTCTATCCATCCATAGGGTGACTCAGAGTTCAGGTCCTCCTCTTTTGAATGAACTACTGTAGTAGACTTCTTCATTCTTCCAGAAGCTTCCTGTTCTCCAATCCATTATCCACATACATGTTGAACATTCTCTAGATCTAATCTTGTCAATGTACTACTAAAAAACCACTATTGGTGCATTACCTTAAGGAAAAAAGACAAATTCTTCAGCCTGATATTTAAGACTTTCCACAATCTGGCCCCAAAATGCCTTTCCAGACTTATTTCCAGACTACTCTGCTTCATACATGTTTACCTTCTGATTGGCAATTAGGAGGAGAATTGGGATAATTGATGCTACTGAAACCAAGAAGAGCATGAAGGAGGAAGTTTTGGTCAACACTGTAAAAAGCTACAGAGAAGTCAAGCAAGACAAAGAACAGCAAACCAATGATGAGCCTCTCTGCTCTAGGTCGGGCTTTAGAAATCAAACATCACTCTTTCTGAGGTTGTATTCCATTGGCATAGTCTTTGAAAACCCAGGGTCACTTCTGTGCTATGATAGTCTCTGTGGATAGACAGTGCCCACGGACAATGAGCTGGACTCAAATTTAACAGAAAGAAGGTAAACTGGATTGCTCTTGGGAAATTGTGTTCTGCTTTTAATGACCCCCAACCACCTAGAGAGGGCTCTCCATGTTCTACTACAAACTGTTCCCTGGATTCAGTATTCCGTCCTCTGCCTTATCTAGGCCATGCTTACTTGTATTCTACACCTTCCTCATTTATGACTCCCAGATCCTTGGCTTGCTTTGAGCTTCATCTCAGGTTCTACTTCTCTGCAAATTGTTCCATAATCCTCCCAGTTGCTAAAGGGAATTAGGAAAAAGTTTACTGAAAATCATGTTAGGACTGTGCACAAGGGAAATTAAACTGACAGTAGATGTTTTGAAGGAGAAAGAAAGAGAGAGGCAGACAGAGGCAGAGACAGAAGAGGAGAGTAGAGAGGAGGGGTGGGCAGAGAAGAGAAATAAATAGGAGAGAACAGGAAAGAGAGAACAGAAGTGAAAAGCTTTCTTAGGAGACCACTGTAATATTCAAGGCATGGAGCAACAAAGATTATGCTAGGTGAAAGTAGGAATAACGAGGAGGTACTATCAATAATCAGTGCTGCGGAGGTGTCATTAACTCCATTGGATAACTGAGTGTATATGCAAATTGAGACAGAAGAAAGTCAAAGATAATACCACATTTTTGAGTTTGGCACATAGGTTGAGTGGTGGTGCCTCATGAAATACTAGTCAAAAAGGTGGCAGATTTGAAAGGAAAGGTAAGTAGCATAATACTGATCATAGGGAGTTTGAGGTGATTCTGGGATATCCAAATGTCCTGTAAGGTTTGAGGATGTGGTTCTGAATTTCAGAAGAGAGGTCAGGTCTGGAGATGAAATTTAAATCTCCACCAATATCCATGGAAGTAGGAGTATATGAAATTGCCAAAGGAGATTATATAGGAAAAGAGAGCCAAGAGAAGAACTGTGAGAAGCATATATCTTAAGGTGATAGAAAGAAGATGAGAAGCTAGTGATGACAGCAGAGAAGACAAGGGAAGAGATGGTCACATGTTGTAGTCGAAAGGACCCTGCCTGCGTTTGAACCTACCTCTGTTCCTTGCCACCTGTACGAACTTGGATAAGTCTTATAAGTTCCCTGGGCCTCTTACCTCATCTCTAAATTGAAGGAGTTGAATTAGATAATTCTCAACGTTATCTCTAGCTCTAAATCTTATCCTGTGTAGGAAGGAGAACCAAGAAAATGTAATTTTTCTTAATCACATAAAAAACTTATACTCTAAAATAAAGTCCTTTAGGGTTAGATAGAGCTCTCTACTTGTATCAGTTATTGCACAGACAAGAAGATGAGGATTTTGAAAAGGACCACTGGATTTGGTGATCATTGATGAGAATTTCAGTAGAGTGGTTAACACAGAAGCAAAATGGTGGGGCATGGAGGAAAGTGTGGGTAATAAAAAAGTTCAGACTTTACATGGAGACAAGTTATTCCAGAAGTTGAGCAGCAAAGAGAAGATAGAGATGCAGTCAGAGATGGATTTAGTTAAGGAGAAGATCTTTTAGAACAGAGGAGGCTTAAGTGCATATGTCAGCAGAATGAAATGAGCCATTGGAGAGAGAAAGAATAATGTGAGAGGGGAGAGCTAGTGGAATAAGATCCTGGGATCCTGGGAGAAGCTGAAAGGAACAGGATCAAGGATGCAGGGAGGGGGATTAAACTTTGTGAGGCATGAATGTTCTTCTTCTGTGACTAAAAGGGTAGAGAAAGAAAATAGATGGGTGATGCTTCTGAGAAATGTTTAAAGTGGAAAATGTGAGGTTGGATGGCCTCAATTCTCTCAGAGAACTAGGAGGCTGAATGATGCTGCAAGTGTGGTGGATGGGAGTATGGTCAGGTGCTAGAAGAGAGTGAGCGGTGAACAGAATAGAGAAATGTTGGCTAAACTGTAGTTCAGTTAGTGGATTCAGAACTAGTTGAATGACCCAAGAGTAATAACTGATGGATTGATGTCATCTTGGAAGAGTATCTAGTGAAATGTTCCCAGGTTCTGTCCTTGGCTCGCTGTTGTTCAGCATTTTTTATCAGTGATTTGGATGAAGGCATCCTTGTCATTTTTTGACAGTCAAGATCCTAAAAGATCTTGGTAGATTAGGACAATATTGTGTTGTAGATGATATTTAATAGAGATAAAAGCAAAGTTCCACATGATTTAAAATATTAATTTCACAAGTTTAAGATGTGGGAGGTGTGCCTATTATACACTCTTTGTCTGAAACAAAATTTCAGACTTCTAGTGATCTCCAACTTCAACAAGGTGGCATGAGTGCTAGAAATACTAATTAATAATAATAAAATTTGTATAACATTTATATAACACCTACTCCATGCTAAAGCACTGGGCTGAGTGCTTTACAAATATTAAAAACATCATCTCATTACCTTCAAGATAGGAACTGTTATTATCCCCATTTTACAGATGAGGAAAATGAAGCAAACAGAAACTGAGTGATTTATCAAGGTCATAAAACTACTAAATAACTGAGGTGGAAATTGAACTCAAGGTTTCCTGCCTCCAGGCCCAGAGCTCAATCTACTATACCACCTAGAATCTGGTGATGCTGTGCTGGACTGCATTATGGAAGGCAGTGTCCAGAACAAGGAAGTAAGGTATCTTCCTCAACTCTCCACTGGTCAGACTGCAACTGGAACATTATATTCAATTCAGAGTGCTGCCTTTTAGGAAGGGCATTGACAAGCTGGCCCACATCCTGAAGCAGGTGACCACGAGAATAGGGGTGAACATATATAAGGATATATATGTTGGGTGAAGTGCAAATATTTAACCTTGGGGAAAGGGAGGCAAGCATCAGAATCTGTGATGTGGGAAATGAACTCTGTCTTCAGATGTTTATATAAAAAAGAAATTCAAAATATTCTTCTTGACTCCAGCAGTTAGAGGCATTCACAAGTGAAATAGGCTACCACAACAGGTAGTGGTTTCCCCTCCCTGGAGATGTTCAAGCAGAGCATGGATAGTGGCTGGAGATGTTGTTTGGGTCAGGCACAGGTTTGGTCACATTGGTATATGGGAGCTTTTTCAAAACTTAGATATATGTGATTCTCAAACAGGAAAGGTTTAATATAGTGGGAGTGTGTGTGTGTGTGTGTGTGTGTGTGTGTGTGTGTGTGTGTGTGTGTGTGTGTGTGTGTGTGGTGGGGGGTTATAGGTTTGATATAGTGGGAGTGTGTGTGTGTGTGTGTGTGTCTGTGTGTGGGGTGGGGGGGGGGCTTATAGGGAACAGATAGGAAACACATAAGAAAGAGCCCTGCTGAGGTTCTGAACCATCTCATCTCTCTCATGCTCAAGTCATAGTTATTATGTAATTGGGCATATCTGTGTATTGATGGAAATTCCATGGGAGCCAGGACTTTTCCTTATTACCTCAGCATCTTCTCATTGCCTAGTGTGAGATTTTGCACAAACTTTAAAGATGATGATTAATGGTTTCATTCATGTCAAGTGTAATGGAAGCTTTAGAAGGTAATGGGGACACCCAACGGAGGATCAGGAAGAAACTAGATTTGATTCTTGCCTCCTCTGACATTTACTAGTTGTTAACATGGCCCTGGGCATGTCATGTAACCTCCTCAATCTCAGTTTCCTCATATGTAAAATTAGTACAATAATAGCACCTACCTCACAGGGTTATATGTATATCAAATGAGATAATGTGTGTAAAGTGTTTGTCTTGAAAGTGCCATATAAATTGCAGTTATCATTTTATTATATGTCTTTTATCTTTTATTATTTTTATTATATTATATTATATTATATTATCTTTGATTGTAAGTCTTCTGTCTGTTGATGCAAATTGCCAGTGCACTATGTATGTGTGTGTATATGTGTGTATACACATACCTACAATATATCCATATGTGTCTGTCTGTGTCTGTGTGTGGTATATATAGCAGCTAGATAGTGCAGCAGAGAGAGCACCAGGCCTGTAGTCAGGAAGACCCAAGTTCAAATCCAACAAATTCAAATTCAAACACTTACTAACTGTGTGACCCTGTGCAAGTCACTTAATGCTGTTTGCCTCAATTTCCTCATCTGTAGAATGAGCTGAAGAAGGAAATAGTAAATCACTCCAGCATCTTTACCAAGAAAACCCCAAGTGGAGTCAGGAAATATCAGGCATGACTGAAACAACTGAACAAACGTGTATGATTATAATATGTGTGTGTGTGTGTGTATGTATGTATAGAAGTGCCTAGCAAACAACTTTCAGGTTATGACCCTCTCTGAAATTAGCTAGATTTCTTCTTGGCTTATAGACGTTTTGTTTTGGATTATAGATAGATAATTTGCCCCCCTGAGCTCGTGCTCCACTGACTTAGTTTTCAAAAACTAGGAGTTCCCTCCACACAATAGTGAGCAAGGAGTAAAAATTTAATAGCTTTTCTTATAATGAAGTGCTATAGCTGTTGAATGAGTTCATGACAATTCACATATTATAAGGAGTAAACTAAAATCAAATTGCCATCCAAAAATACATACCTTTACCAGAAAAAGTGCTCTGTAATAATATATATGTACATGAATTCTTTAGCCATAGCAACCCATGAAAAACCAGAATTCTAATCCTGTAGGTTGCCCTTCTGCTTCCTCATTGATTAAAGTGTAGTGGCAGAAAGAAGACAGAAGATGATAAGAACCGCACAATTTTTTTGACTAGTGTAAACATTAACTTAAATGTTGTCACTAAATCTTTGTCCAAAAACCAATTAGTTGATCACTGAAGGAAAGAAATTGTATCAGTATTGACATTCGTAATAGAGATGAAACCAGAAGATGTAAGGAAATTGCAGCCCAATGGAAGAGTTTAAGGTTTTTCCTTGTGAAGACAAATAAAGGAATTGGTGGAGCTGCTTTTGTCAGATGGAACATTATTTTATCAGGTGGTTCCTCAGCCTGTGTTATAGTTCTCATGATGAACACAGGGTAGGGGGGAACACAATAACAAATTTAAATTTGATTAACCAAATATTTATATACTATATGCAAGATAGCACATGCATTAAGCTTGTTATGGAGAATGATGGGGTAAAAATGACATAAAGAATTTGATAAGGACCTCCAAAGTAAAATATATACTTATATATCCTATAATTTAAGTGCAGAAATGGGTATAGTGGAGGACAGAAGTAAAACCTTGAAAAATGTGACTTAGTACCAAGAAATGAAAGAGGCTTTTAAAAGATTGGTAAACTACACAAAAACGCCATGTTTATATAGGATGTCCCAAAAGTCTTAATGCAGTTCTAAGACATTAAAGGCTATTTTTAAGCTATCTAAACTTTAATAGCTTAAAACTACTTTAATACTTTTAGGACACTTTGTATATCACAAATACTTTCTTAAAGAATCAAGTTGGGAGACACTAGAAATGCTAAATGACAAAATAATCACAAAAATAAATTGACTATATATTAGAAGACAGGAAATTTCAATTACATTTTAAAATCAGCTGCCTGTACAGTCAAACCATCAACTTGTTAAAGCAAAGCTCAAATTATTACATTAGAGAAAAGAATAAAAATGAGACATGTTGTATGCTTGAAACAGCTCCAACCTGACCTTTAAAAAGTAACTTTGATCCTGAAAAATGGGAAATGGATAAAGGAACAGACAGCAACAATGGAGTATCACCATTTAGTAAGATGCAGATCAGTCACTAAAGCAGGGAGATCAGTAGAACTTAGACAATATTTCAAGGAGCAAATACTTGATCATCTTGTCAAACAGAGACATAAAATTGTTAATGTTAACACCAACTTAGAATGCTAACATTCTTACAGAGGAGAATGGGGAGGGAGAGGATTGTGAACAATATTTCCTTTTAAAACAATGATAAGCCAAGGTGAGAAAAGTGAATTTATAGACAAGTGAGTTTGAGTCAAATCACCCCAAGAATATTTAAGGATGAGTAGAAGATGTGTCAAGAGTTAAATTATTTTCTTCATCAGTGACAGAAGTTACCATATTTGGATTCTTAACATCATGGACCCCACATAAAGAAATAGAAATAGCCTTTAAAAAAAAAGACAAAGAAGCTGTACAGGACTAGATATACACAGAGGAGATTTGTACTGAAGGTAACATACCTTTTCAGTCATTGAGGAATTTATTTTCATGGTTACTTTTTTAAGATTTTGTATTTGTATGTTGTTGTTTTTCAGTTCTGACCCCATTTGAGGCTTTGGCAAAGATTCTGGAGTGGTTTGCCATTTCCTTCTCCAGTTCATTTTACAGATGAGGAAAACGAGGCACACACTGTTAAGTGACTTCCCTAGGGCTATACAACTAGTAAGTGTCTGAGGCCAGATTTGAGCTCAGGAAGATGTCTTCCTGATTCCAGGCCCGATGCTCTATCTACTGTATCACCTAGTTGCCCCAATTTATCTATATTCTTATTTGTTACAATGATAGAGGAATGAGTGTTATCATGTTATCTCCACTAAATAGCTAATAAGCTCTGTACAGGCAGGGACTATATCCATATTTATTCCTTAAAGAGGAGAAGATAGCAAACATTTTGGGGAAAAATAACAGCTTGTCACTAGAAAAAAAGGTGATCAAAGGCATAGCAATAACTAATAAATAGCTAATAAAATATAATAAGTACGTTTTAAATAATAAAAAAAATAATTTTCGTGTCACCAGATTATTACTGTGTCCTGGGTAGCCTTGATGATAATAAAAGAAGCTAGACTTTTCCAAATAATATTTTACAGAAGACCACATCTTTAGTAGTTACACAGTTGACCATAAATATAATCAAATCATCCTTGACAGACACAATAGCAAAGACAACTTTGACAAATTCCCTGTTTAATTCATTTCAAACAAGGGGTAAAACACTAATGTTCAAAAGTTTTTGAAATTGTCATGGAAGACAGAATTCAAATCAAAGAGGGATTCCCTATGGATGAGTAAGTCCGTCAGATGCTCCTGTTTTTCAATATTATGCTGATTACATCAAGCCCCAGAACAATGCAAAGGCTTCTAAATGGAATCCATAGTTATTCAGGAGTTTTGTTTAACTGTCCTTACAGGAAAAACCAAGTGGGTAAGAATGTCTCTTATCCAAACTCTCATATGTAGTTGAACAGACACCACATAGATCTCACTCAGTACATATATCTGGGACTAATACTCTTATTGAACAGAAAAAAAGAGTTCAGCTTCATTTATCTTTAGGAAAATGTACAATGTTTTCAGTGATCTCAAGCATCTCTCTGAAGCGCAAGCCCATTTCTTTAGTTCAGATAATCTCCTGGTCATGCTATATGGCCACAGATTTCAAAAGCCAAGGCATTTATTAAGCACTTACTGAATACCAGGCCCTATGATAAACAGAAAAGAATGCAAAGAATGGTTTAAAAAGAAATCCCTGCCCTTAAGGAGCTTTTAATGTAATGGAGGAAAACATGCAAACAACTACCTACAAACAGGGTATAGACTTGTGTGTTCGTCCTTTGTTGCTGAAGAAGATCATGACATGACTTGCGCTTGCCTTTGTTTTGAGTGAGAGAGGGCTGTGCAAAGTCATCAACCTCACTTCTCCTCCAGAGTCATCTAAATCCAATGACCAGATATTCATCAGGATGACTGGAGATGACCCAGGATGCACTGGGAGACCTTGGCCCCTTTAGGGCAAGATCTATGCAGGTACTCACTTAGTGTGAGGTAACATCCGTTCATTGAATAGGCCTGTTTAAGAAGTAGCAAGGGCATGACCCCTTTAATGAGGCAAAGAAAAAGAAAATGGAAGTAATCTCAGAGGTAAAGCAGTAGCATGAAGGGCTGCCAAAATATGTTTTCAGAGGCAAAGATTAGGAGGGGAATTCCCTCATAGAGGATAACCTCTGAAAATGTCCAGAATCAGAAGATGGAGCATCTTCTACAAAGAACAGTAAGGCCAGTGTCACTGGATAATTGAAGAGATGGCTCTGAGGAATAAAATTATGGATCACTTGAAGTGCTTTCATCTATGGTATATTAACAACAATGAATTTTACACATGAAGAAAGAGAAAATAAAGTAGTGTATAACAGGAAAAGGAGTGGGCTAGTCCTGTAGTGAGAATTTGAATGAATGGACAACTCAGGTACTGTTTTCTAGCCATGTAATGCTTTGAGAACTAGCTGAAGCTTCCCAGAATGTTCAGTTGATTCATTATGTAGAACTTATAGTAAGACATGTTCAAGATTCACATGGAATAAGAAGATGCAGATGGGTTGCAATCTGCACAATTGAATGGAAGTTCCCACAGCAATGGGTTCACAGAAGCATTGAAGAAAAATATGACTATATGTTTGTTAAATTATAAAATTTAACTTGAGTCCCTAAGAAGGAAACCAGCAGTCATATGTTCATACTGGATGCATGCAACCCCAACTCTATCCCAACACATATGGAAGGCAGAACAAAGGTATGCTTGGTCTCTGTGTTTTTAAAACAGAGGGATCTCACTTCTGAAGTATTATCTAAATCCTCCTGCTTCCAGAGCAATGCCTCTAGGCCTTTGGGCATCGCGCAAATGATGAGAGAGATAGAAAGATATGATCCAGAATAGCCTTTGTAGTTAGCATGCATCACCCACCCCCCAGGGCCCACACTTTCTGATATCTTTGAGGTAGTCATCACCTTATAGACAAGCACAGCTCTCAGTGGTGGACACTTTATACGGTGAGGCCTCTTAAAGGAACTCAAGGATACAGCAAGAAAAAGTACAGAATTGTGCAGTGGTAGTAACAGGAGGAGGAGGAAGAGTAGTGTATATATATGTATATATATATGTATATGTATAATACTCATCGGATCATGTTACATATATGCTATTTAATATAAATATTTCTACCTTAAGAGCTTCTGTACTGAAATATTGTTCTTGCTGTCACATCACACATATGATCAGACCTCTTGGCTCATTCACAAGTCGCTCATCTGGTCTCTAATCCCCTCCCCATCTCCTTGTATAACTGTACTGAGAACTTTCCTTAGATATGATCCCTGCCCTCCAGATATCTTACAATGTAAGCTAAGTTTTAGAAGTATTATTAACCCCGTTTTACAGATGGCAAACCAATACAAATGTTAACTCATTTGCATTGTCACAATGAAATAGTTAATGCTTCTGGAAAAGTAACTTGAGAATGCTGACGCCCCATTGCCTGATCTAATACCTTTCAAAAGTAAATTATCTCCTTATACTTAAGTTCCCAGAAGCCATTTAAACTTTTATAATTGTTATTAACACTATATCTCTATCTTTAGTGTGAAACTTTTCACTGTTAAATTTGGAATTTCAAATTATGGAGAAGGGATTGTAGAATTTGCCTTAACAATTTCATAGACATGAATTTGAGTAATGCTAGATATAAACTGGAAATGAGAGGGATTTATAAAGGTCCATGTTACAATACAAGATTGAATCCGCAGCCACCCAGGCTATACCCAAACCCTGCAAGAATTTATAGTGAAGTTTGTATGGAGGTTTATCTGTGAAGCAGAAAAATTGGAAGTGGTTTTGAAAGTAAATGAAAAAAAGCCTTTGACTTTATGGATGAAATGCAGAGTGCTGTCTTGAAAGTGCTGCTCTTTGATAACCACGTTACCTGCTTGTTGCTCCCTTATACATCCTCTTTTTCACTTCTCTTCTACCATCATCCACCCTCATACTTGATAAAGCAGTAAGACTCAGGTCACTTTAATTCTGTATACAAGAAAATGAAGAACATAAACCCAGTATTTCTCAGTGACATAGTGTATTTTAGCCTTCATAACTATGTTCACCACCACGACTAAGTGATGCTCTGGCCAGGGTGTGCTCGTTCAAAGGAATATAATTCATAATTAAAGTAATATCAATAACAACAAAAAATAATTAACAATAATAGCTAACATTTGTACAGTGCTATTATGTTTGCAAAACATCATGCATATGTTATCTCATTTACTCCTCACAACAACCATGGGTTTTTTTGGGCTTCTCTTGTCGTAGATGCTGGAGTGGTTTGCTATTTTCTTCCCATTTTACAGGTGAGGAAATTGAGGCAAACAGGGTTAAGTGACTTTTCCAGCATTGCACAGCTATTCAGTGTCTGAAGACAGACTTGAACTCACAAAGATAAGTCTTCCTGACTCTGAGTCTAGGCCCTGTATCCACTGGGACATCTAGTAGGTGTCATTGTAATCCCTAGTGAGACAACTGAGGCTGAGAGGGTTACATAGCTCGCTAAATGTCTGAGGAAGGATTTTAACTCAGGTCTTCTTGACTCCACATCCAGTGCTTCCACTTACTATACTACCTAGCTGCCTACTAGTTGTAGTTTCCTACAAATTAACTTGCAATTAGGTTAAATTCTCCAGCCAAAGTTGGACAAAAATTTCCATGGATCAAGAGACTGATAAATAAGCCAGATAAGCGAATAACCACCAAGTATTATACTCCAGAGATAAGTTGTGACAAATTTCTATGGTGATGCAGCTAATTTTTGCAGTAGCCAAAAGCTGACTTTCTGGGAGAAAAGCAAACCCACAGTTACCATATTTCCCGAAACCCTGGAGTTCCAAATTGGGCCTTCCCCTGGGCTAATGATAACTTGAAATAGGTAGCAATTCCCCTCAATCCTTAGAATTTCCTTATAACAGTAATAGCCCAATTTTACATAGATAGCCCTTTACTATTTACAGAGTATTTTTCCTATCACTGGAGGGGAAAGAGAGATTGCGGTAACAGATGACATAAATAAGTAACGAAGTCACAATGAAGTCTTTTTTGTAAACAACAATGATAAAGCTAAACAGCACATCTTGTGACTTTTTCTTAAGTTACTATTCAATGAAGATCAGAGACTGGATGAGTGCCAATAAAAAATGTAAAATTATTTTCCTCTAGAGTATTTTAAAATCTAAATAATAGTCATGCAAGTTCTAAAACCATTATTTTTAGAACTCTGTTTATCTAAATTTGTGGGATAGCTTTTCTTCCTCCTTTGAGGACAATGGTCATACCTGTAATTTTCCTTAAAATAAGTAATGGCAGACAAGTAATGAAAAACCTACTGAATTGTGTTTTGAGGAAAAAGTAAAAATGGTGAACATATAATTATGATGAAAGATAACTGTACATTGTCCTTGTCTTTTCATGTTGATGTTCAAGAATTTCAGGTCAGGAGGCACAGAAGGGTTGTGACCTGTGCAAATGTCAGGAGTATCCATAGTGATGATAGGTCATAGGCCCACAAAAGTCTTGAACTTTAAAAGTATATAGAAAACACTTTATAAGGCATTTTATTGTCTGTACAGGTTCTTCACAGTGATCTAGATGATAGAAGAAAATTTCATAGTAAAGAACTATGATTGGGGATTCAGGAGGGGGACATGATTAGACAATGTAATTCCAGCATAATTCCTTTCTCATGATTAATAGATGTCAAGCGGGCTCAATTAGAAATGGGAAAAGGTTTCTGGTTAACACCTTTCTTGCTCCTCAGTAATATTTAACTTCTGTAGAACCCTAAGACCACAAAACCATGCAAAAGACCTACAAAGTCATCTACACCAATTCTCCCATTTTACTGAGAAGTAAACTGAAGTACAGAGAGATCGTGTGATTGGTTCAAGGTCATGCAGCTAAGCTAATAAGTCAGTTGAGCTGAGACTTGAACTGGGGTCTCTGGGTTTCAAAACTGGTGTTCTTTGAAGTACAACATACTGTATTCCTTTCATATACTCAGCTGAGGTATATGTTACAGCTCTGAGTCTCATTCTTTAGGCCTTGCAGAATGCCAATCAACTGAGAAAATTAATTACTCTGCAATTTAAAAAATATTTACAAAGAGATTAATAGAATTATAGTCATTCTCCTATTTTTAAATGGTTTGTAGTGGCTGTCAGAACATTCCAGGTTCCATAACTTTCAGTGAGCATAAAACCTGCAGCTTTCACAGAGCTGGCACATTGTTTGGACTTGGCAAGCATAATGTTTAAAGCTGTTTTTACGAAAGTTTCCGTTGTTTTTACAAAAGCTGCCACAAAATTTAGACTTTTGCAGGTTGCAAAAGTATTTGTTTCTGGTCAACATGGAACAAAAAGAAATGGCAAAGCACTCCAAACTTTGTGCAAAGTTGTTACCCAAATGGAGGCCTGAGCAGGGCCATCTGCTAATGATACAGCCTCAATAAATAACAACCTAGACCTATGTTCGCTTAATTTTCCTTGGATCATGCAAGTTAGGTATAAGCCTAAACAGGCTCTAACTGAAAATCTGCCTCCAGCGTCATTTTGAAAAGATCACTGCTCTCCTGCAAGACAGTCACTTTTTATGTGCAGCACCAGAATTTTTACTCAATAGCTTTTAATTGTAGATTTTATAACTTCCCCCCAAATGTTGTGCTCATGCTCATTCTTTCCTCCTTGCTCAGAGTAGAACAGAATCCCTGATGGTTAGTGCAAACTTTGTCTGTGGAAGGATGCTGGCTCCCCAGCTCTCCTTTCTTCCAGACACTAGCAGAACAAATCAGATTTACAAAACGTCAATTTAGATTTCTTCTTTTTACCCTAGAGTATGAGAAATAACTGCTAGTATTTTGCCACAACAGTGTGACATGTTACTTCACAGTGCAATGACCATGGTTTCTGTACTCCACACTATGCTGTGTATCAGCTGTGGCCCCAATAATTAGCCATTTAACCTCTTTGAATCTTTGTTTCCTTATGTGAGATGGAGAACCCATCACCTGCATAGGTCCTGTTACACTTTGGATATCTCTTTTGGAGGTAGTACTTTTGACACTGTAGAGTAGCACCATGTTGTGAAAGGTCTTGCTTGTCAAATCAAAGGAGTTTGATTGTTACTTATTAAACAATAGGTAGCCTCTGTGCAAGCACCTCCCAATTGTGCTTTTGCATTGAGGATCTCCTCTCTCCAACTCATGCTCCACACAGATGCCAAAATAATTTTCATGTCAAGTGTTCTACTCAGAAATCTTCAGCGATGCCCTCTTGTCTCTAAATAAAATAAAAATTCCTCAGCCTGAAATTTAAAGCCCGCCACAGTCTGATAGTCTACCTTTTTACACTTAATTTCATGTTTTAACCTTTAAGCAACCCAAGTCTAACTAAACACCATCTATCATTTCTCCAAATCTAATATTCCATCCTTCATCTCCACTCCTTGGGGTGCAGGTCATTTCCAATGCCTCCAATGCGCCACTTCCTCTTTTTCTTTCTCTTGGAATCTTTGGCTTTCCCCAAGGTTCAGCTCAGGCACAGCTTTCTACATTAAACTCTTCTGGATTGTCCCAATTGTCTGTGTTCTCATCCTGCTGATATTGTCTTATGCTTATGTCTATATAGTGCTCTCTTAACGATAGACTATAAGCTCTCTGAGAGCAGTGACTGTTTCATTTTTGTCTTTGTATCCCAGACTGCAAGAGGTAGAATGACATGGTGGACAGAGAGCTGGCATTGGAGTAAAAGACCTAACCGACTTTGAGTCTAGCCCCTGACATGTACTATGGTTGTATGACCCCAGCCTAGTCCCGTAACCTCTCAGTGCCACAGACAACTATAAATTGTGAGACAGTTGCTATTGGACATTGATTGAAGGAATTCTCTTCTAGGAATTATATGATAATGAAGCAATCATCAATACTATTTGGTATTTACTGATTTAAAAAAAGTAAAGAGATCAATGAAACAGACTAGATAAGAATTAGAAACAATGGAACTCAATAACTCAGTGTTTCATAAATCCTAAAGGGCATATTACCTATGAGAGAACTCCCATTTGATAAGAGCTACTGGGAAAAAGCATAGACCAATATTTTATACCATATTCCATAATAAATTAAAAATGGACATAGAACATTAAAGATCACACCATAAAAAAATTAGAAGAGAAGCAGATCATTTACCTTTCACAGCTATGGGTAAGAAAGTAATCCTTAATAAGAAGTAGAGGTAATAACAAAAAAATAAAATGGATCATTTTGATTATAGGAAATTGAAAAGTTTTTACACAAATAATGGATCTAATATATCAAAAAAGTAGGTGATATTAGCTATTGTTGGCCATTAATTATCCCTCACTACTGTGACATGCCCAGTCTATTTCCTCTAGCAGTCAGCATCCCTCCATAGCCTAAAATTGTGCTGTCTTCAGCATAGACTTCTAGTAAATATTTGGTCTAATCCAACTGTTCTTCATATCTATTTTCTTTAAGGCAATTTCTACTTCTTCATGCAGTATACTGGAAACTTATGTTAGTCTACACGCACTGCTGTTATTAATAAAACATTTTGTTGGAGAAAAAAAAAAGTAGGTGACTAAGAAAAAAATCTTTGTATCAAATATCGCTGAAAAGGATTCAATATAAAAGATATATAGTCAAGTATAGGAAATATAGAAGACCAAAAGCCATAATTCAATAGAGAAGAGGCCGAAGAATACGAACAAATGATTTTCAAAAAGAATAGCAGACTGTTATATGTTTCAAATTACTAATAATGAGAGAAATGCAAATCCCAACAGAGGGAATGGCTTATTATTGAGAAGTTTTGTGGGATGGAGGAGAGTTGAAGCACTATCTTTTGGATCACCTTAATCTCCAGTAGGAGAAGTAGGAAATATGGGACAAAGGGTTTCATTTAACGTCTTAAGGAGAGATGAAAGGGTTTGGAATAGTAGAGATTCATTAAGAGTACAGTAGGTTTGCTGAGCGGCAGGGAGAAACCAGCTGAAGGTTTATACCATAAATGTGAAATGGATTGAATTTTGTGGTTTTGACCCATAAAGTCTGAGAGTAGAAGAAAAAATTAAGTAGTTGGAATCATCTGGGTTTAAGATTGAACAGGTTTGGAGCAGGAGAAGATTGAGGCTGACGGGCAACAAGTGGCAGTCTTACAGTTCTTAGCTTGGATGTCACCAAAGAATAATTCTGTTTTGAGTCTCTAGAAGTAGACTAAGGAAAGGAGGAATATCAAGGACTTCTGTGGAGTTTATTGAATTCAGTGCCTTGCCTGGTGGAAGCTTAGAGCCAGCCACCAAAAGCAGTATGTCCTGGAATGTTACCAGCTGATTCCATGACTGTAACTGGCACCACCAATAAGTCACTACTTAATCAAGGCAGCTTTTCAGCTTTAAGCACTTACCTAGTATTTCATTTTTAGACATTTAAATAGTGAACTAGAACCAGAAATTTAACTAGTTATTTCAGTAAATACTCTGCCAGTGGAGTTATTCTTAAAATAATAGTTTACCTTGGATTTAACTCTGTCCCTTTTCCCTTTTTTTAAAGGGCTTTATCTAACATTCATGTCATGGCTATTTGAAAATTGTGGCAGGAGGAACGTGGAGGACTCTGTGTAGTTACGTGTCTGTGTAGTGCTTTCTTTTAAGTCTTGATTTGGCAAATGAGCTATATTTAGTACGTGGATCAGTTCTTTAGAGTTTGTACCTGCTTCCATATTAGAGGAGAGCCAGAGTGGCTGCAAGGGGAGGTGTCCACCTTACAAATAAATTAAGAGTAAAGTACAAGTAATAAAAAGTCGGGGTGTGGGCGGGGGCGGAGGGAATCTTGCTACCAAGCATTTTGAGTCTTTCCTTTCAAAATAAACTCCCAGCAATTACATGTTCCTCATGTGCAGAAGTGACTAAAAAGATTGATTCATAATGAATGGTTTTTAACTATAGATACTAATAATTAGCCTATTTACCTTTTTACCTGTTCTCCTGAAAGTGAATCACCAACTCCCTTTCAGGCTCTGCTTAAGTACCATTTGAACCTCCCTCTCCTCTCATCTCCTCGCCCCCATCCACCAGATTGAACTGTCTGCTATTATTTCCCCAAAACATTTAGGTCATTTTGGATTATCTAAGTTATACTTCAGGGATTCTTAAAGTTTTTCTTCTGCCCACCTTGTTTACAGTTATCTCACTTCAAATCACCTGCAGAAGGGTAAAGTGGAATCAGCCTGATGATCTGAAAAAAGGATTGGATTCAGTTCTGTTGGGGGCCATCAAAACTTAACTGCTGCAATGAATTTCTTAGGTGCATAGGGATAATCTTGTTTCTTAGAATTTTGTAGATACAAGTGCCGTCCTCCTTTACTGATGAATGTAAGTTTGCTTGATAAACATAATATAAATATTATATTTATTATATTAGGTATAATATATTATATATTTAATATAATATAAATATATTTATAATTATATCATAATTATAAATAATATAAATATAATATTACTTGATAAAGAATATGTGTGCATATATGCATTTATGCATAGCTGTATTCATAAGCAAGGCCTTTATTCCCTATGTTAGCATCTTTGTGTATTGGGAGTTTATTATTCCTTCCCTATGGAATCGGACTTAGTATTTCATATATAGTAATCACAAGAGTGGAGGTGGGGGTAGGGAACATAAGCACCTCTCTAAGGATTTTGATTCCTCACTTCAGAGAATACCTAGCCAGATAATTGACATGCATCCTGTAAGTATTAATTATCCTCTGTCTTTTGCTTTTACCCCTAAAACTCTTTGAAGTCTCCTCCTTTTCCCAATAGTAGCCCACAGATAAAGTTTCTACATGGACTCAAAAAGCCCTGTAGCACCTTGCCTCATCAATAACATGTTCCATATTTCCCTTTCATGGATAACTTTAAGTAAATTAGAAAATATGCCACTCCTCCCATACTCTTGCCTCCCCTACCTTTCAACCGGTCAGTGTGCTTAATTATACCTAAGCCTAAACCCACAAGTTAAGTCAGCAGGTAATAGTTGCTTCCTGGAACAAGGTGCCATCTTGGAACTCCTGAAAAGTAGGGAGCTTCCCTAACACATGGCAGAGATAGCACTTTTCTTATGGAAAAGAGAAAGCTGAGAAACCTATCTTTGGAGCCAATCTAGAGAACTGTCACAGTATCACCCCAATCTGGATGAAGATTTGCCCACAGCATCCCATATCAACTGTAAAGAATATCCTTTAATGCAGAGGTGACAAAAAAACCAAAGGAAGGAAAAGACTGAAGCAGATTAAAATGTAATTTAGAAGCATTTAATAAAATAAGTAAAAATACAATACAGCATGGATAATGTTAATTTGTGGTTTTCTAAGTCAATATGCAGCTAGCAAAGATCATTTCTATTTGAATTTGACACTGCTTTAACTATCTCCTGCCTTGCACATGAGTTTCCTTTTCCCCTCTCTGGTGTAGACACTCTGAACACCACATAATTACCCTTTTTGGAGAAGCATTTTGATAGTCTTTCCTTTCAAAATGAAATGAGTAAGAGAAACTAATCAAGTCTCCTCGTTTCATAATTCAGACAGTGCTCATTCCGGTTAATACAGTGAATATCCTTAATATAAAGTCAGATTAGTGGGTTTGAAAACCAATGCTATTTTGGATATATATCTTTGGCAAGTCACTTTATGTAACGAAGCCTCGTCTGTAAAATGGTGGGCTTGAACGACCTGATAATATTCTAAATCCTGTGATCCTCTATCATCCTCTCCTGGGCCTTGCCATCATTCATCTACATGCTCCTTTCTCAGCAGCTCTTTGTTAAAATAAGTATCATCTCTTTGTGATTCCATTATTTTCCAGGACTTTTTCCAGGACCCCAAGACCCATGATTTCATCAATGGAGGGAGCTCCCAGTATAGAGAATCCCTCCACTGGTGAAGATCAGCAACTCATCTGTAAGTTAGAGTCTTAATGAGTTTGTGGAGGCCGTGAGAGTTGATTTGCTCATGGCCATGTAGCCAAGATGTGTCAGAGGAAGGACTTAGATCCATGAGTTCCTGTGATTCCAAGGCCAGTCTGCTATCCACCACTCCATTCCGATTGTTTGAGACCTCAGATACTTTATTGTACTATTTAATGTTAAGGAGGCTGACACTGATTGTAAACAAGTGACTTAGTTGCCATAAAGTAAAACAAAAATCAACAAACTGAATAGTCACAACTACAATAATTTGTTCTCAGTCCTCATCCTATATAACCTTGTAGTTTTTAATGACATTAACCACTCCTCATCCTGGACACTCCCTCCTCCCTTGGATTCAGTGACATTCGTGGACACTCCTGTCTCTCCTCCTCCCTGTAGGATTATTTCTTCTCAATCTCCTTTGCTGGATCGTCATCGTCATCGTCATCATCTTTCTCCTGGTCTTGCCATCTGGAACCAATTACAGCAAGTGTGACACCCCCTTCCAGACATTTGAACAAAGATATTATATCCTCCCACCCCAAGTCTGAATGTTCCTACTTTCTTCAGCTCATCCTTATATGGCATGGACTATAGCTTATCATAGTAGGGACTTATAAAATATTTGTCAAGTTGAATTGATTTGAAATATTTTGCATGGTTTGAATCTGATATCATGGTAGCATCAAATTTTGCCTATTGCTTTTCTAAAAAGAATCCTTGCTTTTCTTCTTTTTCTTGACCAGTCCTATGATTGCATCAGCATGGAGAACTCCCAGGTATGGAAACTCCCTTTACCAATGCTAATCAGCAGCTGCTCTGGTATTCATATTCATAGAGAGCTGCCTGATACATCAAGAGCGTAAAAGCTTAACACTTTGAATTTAGAAGAGTTTACTTGAGAGAGGACCAGAACTTCCTAGATTATGGCACCAGTTTCTGGTTTCCTTATGTTTCCCTAAGTATAGCTGTATATAAAGCATTTAATGAAATCAAATCCGTTACAAAATCCTGCCTTCCTGGGTTAACAGTTGCAGGGATTGTTCAGATATCCCATTATCTGCTCAAAATCAACCTTGGAGTACTGGCTTGGCATCAATATATATCTGCCATCTAAAGAACAGCATGGCTAAGTTCATAGAGGCTGATTACTTGAAGGTTGGTGATTAATTTGTTTTGGTCACATCAGCTCATTAACTATCAATGGAGGTTTACAGGGGCTAGGATCAGCATCGACAAAAGAATGAAATTACATCAGTGAAATCACAAATCCTTAAAGTGCGAAAGTAATATAACAATAAATAGCTTATAGTAAGGGGCTTAGAGCATGCAAAATTCAGATCCATTGTTGGATTTTTAAAATCCTACTTGGTTATTTACATAGATATATTCAAGGAAAAATAACTAGATGGTATGAATTCATTTAGTATATCAAGCAAATGAGGGTCAGATAGAACATTGAAATAATATACTGTGGCTAGAGAATGTTTTGAAATATTCATTTCCCCCTCAAATGGTTTGTTTTCTGAATTAATATCTTCTACCTTGAATAAATAGTTGTTTAGACTCCCTAGTTTTCTGTATCTGGATTCAAGAAGGAACCTTAGAGACCAATTAGTGCAATCCTCTCATTTTACAGATGTTAAAACTGAGACACAGAGAGATTCTAGCATATCTAAGGACATACAACTAGCTAGTGGCAATATGTAAATTAGAATACACTGCTCAAGTTTCCATTGAAAGCCATAACTATGGCAGAGCAGTCAGAGCTTTGACCCAATGTACTGAAACTTGGAAGGGTGCTGACGCCATTTTCAGTCCTTTAGCACTGAACAACTGAGGTTAACATTTAATTAGGAAGAATAATTAGTTAAAATGGTAAGTTGCCAGGTGGTAGCCTCTTCTCTCCCTTCTCCCCTATACTCCCACTTTGTGGCTTCCCTGGTTATGTCCCAGGGTCTCCACTTCTAACCCTGCCTTCTGTTGAATTGAGGGTGCAATTTGTACCATTTCTCCCATTTGTATGTGTTTGTTTTATAACATGAGTTTTTATAAACCATGCTTTGCTCCTTCCCTGTAGCTCACTAACATGTCAGTGGAAACAGTATTGTCTCTAGAGTCAGAGAACATGAGTTCAAGTCCTGACTTTAACACCTGCATGGTCAGATGTTACTTTCAGTACCTTTAATGCAAGTCATTTAACCTCCTTAAGTTAAGATGAGGTTCTTCACAGGTAAATTGAGGGAAATGGACTCCATGGTTTCTAAAGTCCATCCTAGTTCCAGATCTTATGATCATTTGGGATATAACTTAATAGCCTCAGAGGGTCTTGCATCCAGTCAACAAACATTTGTTGAGTGCTTTCTATTTGCAAAGCTCTGCTTGGCCATGGTGAGGTATACAGAAATTTACCTGCCCTCAAATCCCTGCTCTCAAGGCACTTTCACTCTATTAGAAAGGAGATATACACAGATGACCACAAAACATGGTAGCATATTATAAGTGTCATAAGCATGGCACAAAGTGATGTAGGCATTTAGAGGAAGGGCAGGTCACCTCTTGAGGGGAGGGGGGCCTCAGAAATGCTACATGGAGAAAGTGAGTTGTCTCAGACTCTTAAGATTTTACTTGATTGGAATGCAGGAAAGAGCTTTCCAAATGGAATACATACAAGTCAACAAACATTTATTAAGTGCTTACTATGTGCCAAGCTAAAAAAGCTATACAAAAAAAAAAAAACCAAGAAAAAAGATAGTACATACCCTCAAAACAGCTTACATACTAATGGGGGACAAAAACCACATGAAAAAGGATCTTAAAAAAGGGGAGGGCCAGAAATTTACCTGAGAGAGCACAGTGGCAAACTCCAGAGAGTGAAGGATGTCAGGTTTGGGTTCTTCCTGGAAATGGAGGTTCCAGGAAGAAGCCAATAATGAGAGAATACGGTTCTCAGAAGGCATCTGAGGCATGGTGACTAAGTCTAGGGAATGACCATGAAGCAAAAGAAGGGCATGAACAGTCAGAAAGGCAAGATGATACATTGTATCAGCTGATCCAGTGTGGCCAATATGAAGGTGAGGTTGGAAAGGCAAAGTTGGAGGAAAGACAATGAAGGACCTTGAAAGTCAAGCTGAGCAGTTTTAATTATTTGGGGTTCACCCCCCTGAGATTTTTAAGCAAGGAAGTCATGAGATATGTTAATAATGCTAATATGTCAGTGTACAGAATGGGTTAGATGGGAGAAAGTGTGGAAGCAAAGAGACTGTTAGAGTGTTTGCCTTTTCTGTAAACCTGGGACTTAGCAGGGTACCTGGAACGTAGGAGGAACTTAATAAATGTTTATTGATTGACTCTGTGGTAACAAAGGAATTTCCCACTTTGGACTATCTATGGTTTTACTCCTCTAGAAAACCACAGATTCTTTAGACCAGGGGTTCCTAACTTGGGCTTTATGAAATTGTTTGGTTTTTTTTTTTTAATTTATAACATTCATTAAAAGGTGGCTTTCTTTATTCTTTATAATTGATCTGTTTTATATAACATGCTGCATTTCTTTTAAAAAACCTTAAGGGATTTTTTTTTATATTTTTAACACACCACAGCCATGAATTGTAACCATGTTCCAGAGTTCATATTCATCCTTTATAATGAATTTATCTTTCTCTTTACAAAGAAGACAATGAGTCTTGAGGGTAGAGTTGGAGGAAGTACTCACACTGGACAGTTGGCATTTCAAACATCAGTAGTGATTAACTGTGACACTGCACAAGTTACTGAATCACTGAACTTGATTTCTGCATCTCTCAATTTCTCTGTGTGTTAAAAGAAAATATCTGTCGCTAGGCATTTCCAAAGTACTTTGGAATCATTGGCTTAAAGATGTTCAATAAATCCTAAGCATTATTATTATTACTCATCTAAAATGCAATAAAGGACTTTCAAAGCTTGGTAGCCAATCAGCTTGAATTCAAAGAGAGAGTCTCTGAATTTAGAATGCTTTCCTCCTCCTGCTTTTAAGTCTTGAATGTTTATATTATTTCCTTCAAGCTTCAATCCTCCCAAGGTAATTACTGCATTCTTCTGCTTTGTTGAGAATGATTTTATTTTATGGCTTCCCTTAGCTTCTATTTTAGGTGCTTTCTTCTTCATTTTACACGCCCCCTCGCCACCCCCAGAATTTCTACACCTTGTGTCTCTATTCTGTTTTGTACTTTTTATATTTGCAGGCGAAAATATTCCCCATGATTTTCTTTTCTCTAAATAGGCAATTGGATGCCTTGAGAATGGCTTTCCACATTTTACAATTTTAAAGCGATATTCTTTTGCATTCCACTGGTCATACAGATGTTCCTTTCAAAAACAGTGACAAGTTGCTTTTGGCTAAAAATGCTGAGATGGCCAATTTGAACAACCACTGAAGACCCACTTGGACCAAGACTGTGCCACACAAAAGAAAGTGGAAGGTTGGCTATTATTCCAGAAATTTAGGGTAGTCATATTTACCAAGCACCTAGCAAGATACATTCTGCTGGGGATAATTTAGACCGCATTGATGGTTAATAAGGTTTCAGCTGAGGAAGACTGTGTGGTCGAGACTTCTACCTAGTCATTCTTTTTGGTGGAAAACATTGCTTTTCTGCAGCTAAAAGCCCATAAGGCATAGGAAAAGATTGAGCTGTGTGATTCAGTGGGTCAATTGCCCCTCCTGCCTTAGCTCTGATATCTTTAGCAAGTGAGAACATATCTCTGTGGAATCAGAGGTATAAGCTAGATGTGAACAAGACCTATCAAACTGATCTGTCAGTCAGTTAAAGGTATTTTTACCAGGTGGGAAGGGAAGTCTGTTCAGATTGGTCAAGGGACTTGTTCAGGGGCTGTGGGACATGTACAAAACAATCAAGCTAGTTGGGAATCAGGCCTTGAGTGTCTGGCAGCTAAGAGGAGTGAAAGCTATTCTAGGCCAAGTCCTTGAGAAGGGATTTCTTGGAGAAGAGACAAGCTCTGGCCTTGGCCTTGACCCCAATCATGGTCTTCTTCCCCTTCTCTTTTATTTCCCACACCCCTTACCAAGGAGACCCTTAGGTAATTCGCAGTCATGATTTTAGACTTCGCTTTGGCATCTTCTAGAATAGTTGACATAGTTCCTGAATTTGGGAGCTGAGGACAAACTAGACACATTGGAGAAAGGCAGCTTCAGGACTTTACAGGAAGCCCAGGAGAAAACTGCACCACGCCTAAAGGGACTTTTCTGTGAAGAGAAAGTCTTTTCTAGCAATCAGGAGCATGAGGCACCACTGTGCTACCTGTGTTTTCTAGGTCTGAGGCCATTTTTCTCGGGACTATGTGGGAGAATGTGTTATAGACTTTGGGGAGTATGTATTGTACCACTTTCATAAATATCCCCTTCTAAAAGCTAATTAAGTCTAATTTCAAAATTTTCTAAAAACTAGTTGATGTTAATAATAATGAGAGAAATTACATCTGCAGGGGCTTCTGAGCTAAAGAATTAGAAAGTTACCTCTTGAGTCCTTATGGCTACCCTAGAGCCCTGAGAGAAGATATGGTGGCCACCAGTGAATGGGAGTTGGGAGCTACAGGGTCTATGGCACACACAGACTGAATTTGCCTGTGAGATACCCTCCCCCAACCCCACTTTCTCTGTGACACTTTAACAGTGGAAGTGACTAAGCTACTCTCTTAGATTTTCTTTCTTAGAAGAAAATATATTAGTCACAAAGGAAAGAAACACCCTTTCTGTGGTCCCTCCTGCATTCTTTTCATTCCCTAAGCTCCGGGAAAGGGCTACAGAACTGGGAGTCTGGCTAATGTAGGAGCCAATAGAATGGCCTCCTTCCTATACACTGAGGGCTACCCCAGAGAACATGTCCTTGGAGGCAAACGTGCCCTCCAGCTCCAGAGTGACAGGTTGAGCTCCATGATTTCGAAGGTACTTCCCAGCTTTATGATTCTACTTCTCTATCCTCAGTTAATAATGAGTAAACAAACTCTTAGTGAACAGCTTCCAATGCTGTGTACATAGGGCATCCATAAAAGGATAAGAAAATCGTTGCTACTCTCGTACAATCTAATTAATTATCCAGCATGGTGTTTGCTGTGGAATGCTAGATATTATCATCTTTGAGCCTCAGTCTCCATACCTGTCAGATGAAGTTGATAATAATACTTCCTCTACTTAATCTCACAGGGTTGTTTAAGAAAGCACTTTGTAAAACTCAAAATGCTCCCTGTATGTTACTATTATTGTTTTATTACTATTTATTTGTTTTATTACTATTACTAAATCCCCCATAAACACTCCTATGAATCAATGTCTACATTATTCCTCCTGCCTAAAATATTATCCCCTTCTTCCTTTCCATCAGTTCAGGTCCTACACATTTCTTGAGGATCTCTCAGTTCCCACCTTCTTGAAGCCTTTCCTCATCCTTTCTGCCAGTCCACTAGTGATCTCTTCCTCTTTTGTACTCTTATAGGATTTACTATATGTGCTATTTTCTATTTACTTTTCATTTTGCAGTACAAGATCAAGGAAGTGAGGATCAGGAGTTGTTTTTCTGCTACTAACTAACTTTGTGACCCTGGACAGATCCTGGACAGCTAATTTTTCCATCTACAAAATGAGTGGCACTAGTCAGAGGTAGGGAACCTGTAGCCTTGAGGCCTTCTAGTTCCTCAGGTACAGCCTTTTGACTGAGTCAAGTTTTACAGGACATAGCCTTGTATAAAAGGGAATTGTTCTGTGAAGTTTGAATTCAGCCAAAGGGCCATAATTGAAGACCTAAAGGGCCACATGTGGTCTTGAGACCGCAGGTTACCCACCCCAGCACGAGATTAATTTCAAGGTAACTTCAGCTCTAAGATCCTAAGATGATACTTTTAAATATTTGTCATCATTACATATTTCTATTTTAATTGGGAAGGATTGTCTTCTTCATACCCCACACCCACTCCAAGACACCATCTTATCTTAGCACTTCAGCTTCAGAACTTCAGAACAAACAACTTCAAATCAACCTGCTTAAAACCTGAGTAGAGCTGCATTTTGGAAGCCTCTCCTATTAATAATAACCAAATCCTTTATTGTCCATTTATAACAGAATTCTCCATATGTTAAGGAAATATGAAGGCCAGTGCTATCAACATAACTTGAACTGTCAGTTTTTGCCAAAGAATCCAGCTCTTTAGTGTGATTAGGCAAGGTTTTAGTGTCTCTGAATCCTGCTATAGTTTGATAGTGTGTCCCACAGTTATGTGGTTTTGTTTTTAAACAAGGTCCCATTTCCAAACTCTAATACTATAGAGCAGCTGGTAGTGCTTAGTGACCGTCTGCACCAGTAGTCTCATCTTTTTAGCATTTAAAATTAATTTTCCTCATCTTGGCATGGGAAGAACTGAAGCGTGCCCCTTATCTCATTACCTGAAATTTTACAGTGGCACCATCGGCAGGGGATGTGATGAAGCAGCTTTTTGGGCATCAGAAATAACAGCATTGGAATCATAAGCATAAATAGATTACACTGGGGCAAGATTTGCACACTTCACTGTGAAAAACACGAGCATCTATTTATGTTGGTTCCTGATGCCTCTGGCTTGATAAACACCACACTGTGTTCTGTTTTCATTAAATTTCACGTCTGCAATCAAAAGAAGGATAATATGCAATGCATACACGAAGAGCTTGATCATTGCTTATTGAAAGAGTGAATGAAGTTGAAATCATTGCCCAGTACCCCATTAGTCAGGTCCTCCAAACAGTTTGGATATCCTTGGCTTTTAGAAAACTCACAACAAAAAATATTGCCAGTCATCCACAAAATGAAAAGATCCTATCAGTGTTCAGAATTTTCCCTAAAAGTTTGTCATTTTCTTTTGAGGAATTTGTTTCTGAATTCAAATTAGCTAAATGTTATGGAATATTCCTCTGATAGAAAAAAACATAAATCAAAGGATTGATTCTAATAGCCCAAGCTTTATGTTTGATCATCTAAGTTTTTAAGCTAGTGGAGCCTACATTTATAAAAATTTGAGTACCAACAGTGCCTGCAAATGAGTAAATACAATCTGTTATCTTTGGGGGCATATCAGTACTTCACAGGATCTGTGATTTCTTCATGGTAGGCGGCAGTCCTTCTATCAGTGCAGATTGCCACCCATCTCCACCACTGTAAAAAGATTCATGAGTTGCCATGGCTAGAAAAATTCAGCATCTGGCAGCCAACACTTTGGTGGTTTCTCTTAGTGAGGTGGCACCTATAAAGAGAGACAGAGTGCCCATCTCTGGGCCCCAGTGGGCCATCTTTGTGTAAAACCTCCCAGAACGTGTTCCCCAGACACCCCAAATACTACCTTGAGGAACAGAGCCATACAAGGGGAAGCCATTTTTCAGAAACTGTATATCTTCTGTATGCTGCAGTGTTGAACGCGGAAGACTAGCATGAATCATTACTAATTAACTTTTATGTGATGTTTTATGATTTAAAACTCACATTGACATATATAACTTATTTGATCTTGTAGATTTGGTTGATGGTATTACCTCCAGTTTACTAACAAGAAGCTCAAAGATCAGAAAAGTTAAGAGATGGACCTAAGGTCACACAGTTGGTAAATTTCAGAAGTTGAATTTAAACCCGAATTCTCAGGATTCAAATGTGTGTTTGTTTTCTAATACACTTCAGCTGCACTTCTGTCTCAACCAGAAAAAAAAGGGTCTTACTGATACGGCCCCAGTTGTAGGTAAAATGTTTAATTTTGTTACTTGTATTTCCATCTCATTTATCAGTCCAGTGTGAATGTGACTAAAGATGGAAACATTTAGGATGTTCAGTTATTAAAATAACAGAAGTGGGAAATGTTTACAATCTTTATACTATCATAATACTAGAAGAAATATTGAAAAGCAGTTTAGCCTATATTCCCTGTCTCAGCCACAACTATATCTAAACCACTCAAGGTAAATGATATTCATATTTTTTAAGATGGGAATTATATCATTTCATAGCCTAAATATTGTCCTTGAGAGATCCTTAACAAAGTGATAATAAAAGTGTAATTGTATATGTGTCTAAATTCCAAATTACAAACTATAATTTTCTAAATGAAATAAGTAGAGCAGTGCACACAAATTATGTGGTTATTAAAGTTGTTTTATGTACATCTCACCAATACCACTTTCATATTGGTTGCTATAGATAATTGAACTCATATTATAAGCATTCTCCTACAGTTTTGATTCATCATTTTTATAAATTTAAGCTATTATATTAACAATATGTTCTAATGTCTTTCTGATGTCAAATAAGACCAATATTAATCCCATGTTTACTTTTGATCTATGTAGAATTAATGGTCTTATTGATTGCTATTTCAAATTCATTAATATACTTGGTTCTTCATGTCATCTCAGTGTTTCGACAGATAGGTTCACTTAAGTGTATTGAAGCTGTTTTCTTTCTTCTGTATATTTATTATCAGATCCAATTTGTCATTCCTTTCTTATTTGTAGGATTAAAAATTAAATGCTACCTAAACTTTGTCTATATGATTTAAATCTTTAAAAAATATTTTCTTTACATCAAAGTTCTGTCTTTAGCAAACAAATCTTGCAAATTCTGTTGTCTGTAATTGGCAACACAGATTCAGGTCATAGGATGATAGATGTAGCAACTCCAAGGTCATCTAATTTAATTCCCCTCATTTGATAGATAAGGAAACAGAGGCCCAGTGAATATAAGTAACTTAACGTAGATTACACAGAAGCTAGCAGAGCTAAGATTGGGACTCAGGTTCTCTGATTCCTGATTAGAACTTCTTCTAGTGTGTCACCTTTGCTCCAAGGTGCTCACTCACTTATGCAACCACTTCTCTTTCCAGTGCATCCTCCCCATAGTTGAGATATTGATCCTTCTCAAGCACACGTCTGACTGCATTATGCCCTTGCACGAAAAGTTTTCATTATTCCCTGTTGCCTCAAGGATGAACATATACTCATATGTTTGGTATTTAAAGCCCTTCACAATCTAGCTATAGCCAGTCCTTCAAGGCTTATTTCTCAGTTTTCCCCTTCACTCATGTTGTTGTTTTGTTGTTGTTCAGTCACGTAAGACTCTTCATAGCCCTTTTATATTTCACTACTTCTCAAAGTCTGTTCATGTTCGTGTTCTTTGTTTCCATGATGCTATTTATCCATCTCATCCTCTGCCATCCCCTTTTGTCTTCAGTCTTTACCAACATCAGGGTCTTTTTCAGTGAGTCCATCTTCTCATTATGTGACCAAAGTATTTAAACTTCAGCCTCAGTATTTGACCTTCCATATAGCCTAATTTAATTTCTTTAAGTGCTGAGTGATTTGATCTCCTTGCTGTCCAAGGGACTCTCAAAAGTCTTCTCAAAAGTTCCTCATGTTACATTCTAAACAGAGTGACCTACTTGGTGTTCCCCATACGTGACATTCCATCCCTCTCTCCATGCCTTTGCACAGGCTGTTCCTGTGCTTGGAATGCTCTCTTTCCTCATCCCTGCCTCTTGAAACCCTGAATTCCAATCAGGAGTCATATCAAGGGCTGTCTCCTTATTCCCCAGTAGTAGCTCTGCCCATAATTACTTTGTATTGGTTTTGTTTATGTCTCATATCTACTTATCTATGCACTTGTATCTCTATCCCCTTCTCCAAGTGTAATGTAAGCTCCCCGAGGACAGGGATGATTTTGTGTTCTTGTATTCCTAGCCCGTTAGGACATCATGGACAATTAATAGATATTTGTTTAACTGAATTTAATTGACTCATGAAATATTTCAAATTATCACACTATTCTGAATAAGCATGAATTTAAAAATCGCACCAAACCAAGTGAACCGTAATAGAGTCAAATTTTAGTGATAAAATAGGAGGAAAAAGTTACATCATATAAGAATGTGGGAATAATTAGGGACAGAAAAAAGTAAAAGATGAAATAGGACAAAGACTTCTTGTTTTAGTTTATAGCTGTGTCCAACTCTTTATGATCCTATTTGCAGTTTTCTTGATACTAGAGTGGTTTTCCATTTCCTTCTCTAGCTCATTTTGTGGATGAAGAATCTGATGCAAACAGTTAAGGGATTTGCCCAGGGTCACAAGGCTAATTATTGTTTGAGACCAGATTTGAACCCAGGAAGATGATTCTTTCTGACTTTAGGTCCACCACTCTATCCACTGCACTACCTAACTGCCTCAAGATAAAGGTATACAAAGAGGCTAATAATAAATATGGTATATAATGGTTAAACGTTTCATCTCTTGCTGATCATTAGTAATTTAGTAATATTAGTAATACTTTTAATTGTATTCTATTTGATTAATAGTCATTTTTGAGTGGGGGGTGTGTGTGTGTATACATTTTTATATGTCTCTTAATGCCTAGCAAAGTACATTTCATATTTTAGGAACTTAATAACTAATGTTGGAATTGAATTAACAGTGGTTCCTTTTAATATTTCATAAGAATCATAATGATAGCAACAAACTGATACTAATGAAATATTTATATTGTATTTTATATTAATATACATATAAGGAAGTAGGTTCCATTGGCCATCAGTCCATGTGCAACCCATTTTTCTCTGATATTTATTTTTCTCCAAGTAGATCTCTCACAATTCCTTTCCTTATTGTATATATGTATATATGAATGTGTATATGTATGTATATATTTTATGCTATTAAAACTTAAAATTACACCAAGATTTTGGGGACACCTTGTATTCATATACACATATACACATGCACATAAATATACCTACATGTGTATATAGATATGTGTATATGCATGTTTGTATGTGCATATATAAATATATACGCATGTGTGTATATGTAGATATTTACATGTGTGTGTGTGTGTTATTATACCCTTTCCAGAAGAGCGTATGAATACAACTCTGAGACTGTGGAACAGTGGCAAGAGACCTGGATGTGGTTTCAGAAGACCTAGGTTCAAATTTCAAAGTTACAACTTACTTACCTCTGTGAATTATTTCCTGTAAATTATTTCATCTGGGTTCACTTATTTCACTCTTGAGAGGGTTACACTAAGTTTTTCTCTAAGACTCCTCCCAGTTTTTGATTTTATGATTCAACAGATAGACGATTTGTTTTTATTCGTTACTACATAAATGAGCAAGAAAATAGATTACAGTGGTCCTTGATCCATTTTTTCCAGTCCAGTCTATAGTAGTCCCACTCCTCTCCCTCTTCTCTCCCTTTTCAGATGCCTAGCCTTAAGGAATTACCAACAGTTTTACAAATTAATATGACCATAAACAAAGCCTTGCTATCTCACTCTCCCTCTTGTGTCTCAGATTGCCACTCTTCACTGGAGTTTCCCAAATACAAGCAGAGTAAGACAGAAAGCAAAATGGTAACAACACAAACTCATCCAGATCCCCTCTTAATAGTTTAGCAGCATCTTCATTATTCAGAGCAGACAAATATTTCTGCTGTCCAGAAGAATGTCTTCATTCCCCATACACTTTGGATAAAGCTCTAGTGGCCTGAGTATCAGTCAATCAGAAGCATTTACAAAAAGAAAAACTAAACCATCCTTTCCTTCAAGGAGCTTACATTCTATCAAATAATTCCTCATAATAAAAAAGATGACCTTGACACAAATTCCTATGACATCCTTTCCCTTGTAACTACCATCTAGGTTTCTGTGTTCCACAGAAACAGCTACCTGGTCAACGTCTTTGTCTCCCTTTTCCATGTCTGCCTGTGTAAGTCATCAATAGACTCTGACTTACAATTCCTTTTTCTGTGGATGTGAGAGAAAACTAAGTTATTGTAATTTGTTGCTTATAAATATATAGGTGTGTATTGTAGTGTTAATTATGAGAGTTAAAGATCTTCCACACCCATTAATGGGCCTGCCCATTAAGGGAAGCTAGATTAAGGGAGGTTTGTTTCCTAGGAAGGCCGACACTTTTTGTTAATTTCTAATGAGGCGCTGATTCTGAAGCGCTGTGATGACCTCTGACTCTGAAAAGTGTTTATATACTCTGAGTGAGGTTTTGTTTGGAAGTGTTTGTTTAGACAGATGAGACTCAAGGCAGTTGCTAAGGAGCCCCCCCTAAAGAGCTGCCCCCCCCTCCCCATCCACACCCTGGATTTGAAAACCCAAATGTTTTCGCTTCTCTTTCTGGTAACTATGTATGTATCTAACGGTCAGGCAGTTGGATCTGTCGTTCTGTGATATATGTATTGCTTATGGTCAGACAGTTGGAAGCCGTGTTTGTTGGTCTTTATTTCTCTGTCTGTATTTTCTCTGAAGTTCAGGGTGCTGCCTTTTCCCCTGAACTAAAGTAATTGATATATGTGCTTGATTGTTGACCCCCTCAAAAGTTACTTTCCTTTTAGAAAAACAGATCTAACAACCTGTACAGCAGATCCTCTTGTGTATGCTGGAGTCCTTGCTGTTACATGTACACACACACACACACACACACACACACACACACACACACACACTCTCTTCTATGTTGGACTTCCATATTAGGATATGAGTTAGTAACTATAGATAAGCATACTATATATTATATAATCACCTAAATTTGTGTAGAATTCCCAAGGTTTGTATATTTTAGGTAAGGGCCAGATGGAGCAGTTTCAATGGTTAGTGAACACTCAGAAAGGGAAGGGGTGATTACAAAGATCCGGGCTGCTGTCATCCAAGACAGGTCATGCAGGGGTGGGGAACCTGTGGTCTCAAGGTCCCATGTGGCCCTCTAGGTCCTCAAGTGTGGCCCGTTGACTGAATCCAGGTCTGGAACAACAAGGCTGCAGGTTCCCTACCCCTGTCACTAATCTCATTTCCTTTTTTAACAGTATTCCTAAAATAGCAGATGAGGGAACTACTGTGGCCCTGTTTACCTGTACTTTAGTTTAAAAGCCTCTGATGAGGTATATTATACTATCCTTGGGGAGAAGATGAAGCAATATAGATTAGATAATACAATTGGATAGATTCAGAATTGGTTGGATGGCTGAACTCAAGAAAAAAAAGAACCATCATTAATGGCTCAAAGTCAGGTAGTCTCCAGTAGAGTACCCCAGGGATCTGTGCTTGACCCTGTGACATTTAAGATAACATGATGCTTGAGGGAATGACTAATGTACTTGATGATAGAATCAGGATCCAAAAGGATCTTGACAGATCCAGAGCTTTTGATTTAATCTTATCAGATAAGATTCACTAGGAATGAATATAAAGTCTTATACTTGGATACCAAAAAAAAAAAAATCAATTTCACAATATAAGATAGGAGAGCCATGAATAGACAGTAATTCTCAAAAAATAAATTGATGATTTAGTGTATTATAGCCTCCATATGAATCACTAATGGAATCCAAAGATCAGTAGTGTAAGCCAAAAAAAACCTATTAGGATCTTGCATTATTTTATAATTGAATAAAAGGATGATAATGCATTTATTAAGTGCATAGTGTATACCAGGCACAGTACTAAGTAGCAGGGATTCAAATACATGTAAGGAACTTACATTCTAATGGTAGAAGAAGGCACATTAAGAGGAGGTGGAGAGAAGTATTTGGACCATGGTATGGTTTGAAAATCACAAAGAACAGATATGGAAGCCTGGATCTGGACAAGATAAGATGAAAGTTCATACCTCTCAGAGGCCCTCGGAGAAAGAACCTACATTCTCATCAAAGGGGAGGATTCTCGCCTTTTTCAAGATACTAAAGAACTTTTATTTCATCTTTGAAATTCTTGATCAAATGACATTGGCAAGATTGCGCTTTCCCCAAAATATTTCACAAACCAATACGATTAGTTACAAATGTTCACAAATACTTCGCAAAGTTAACACTCTTTAAACCATTGGTATACCACTGAATCCAGCATGAGAGCTACCAACACTTCAAACTGTGCTCAGAATTTTGGAACACCCTGTGTAAATGACATGGCCATCCCGGGCATTGACAATACTTCACATTGAAGGTGCCAGTGGGAACTATTTCTGAGGCAGCCTACCATTTTAAACAACTACTTTTCCAAATCCTTTTCGAAGACCCATTTTCTCAGGTGAAACCTTTGCTCCTCTTTTCTTCCAATGTCAGATTCAGGCTTCCCATGGAGAAAGACTGTACTCAGAAGAAGAGTTATATCAGTACCAGTCATGAACAAGTCCAGAAGGTAACTATAAAGAAAGTACAATCCAGATGGCAGGCATCGACCTTTCAAATAAATCACTTTTGAATTTATTTTTCATAAATCATGCTGACCAGGTCATTTAGCAGTATTGGCCACACTCACATCCATAGTCTCATTTTCTTTCAGAGCATATGTACTTTCATTAGATAGAATTCTATATGTTGCTATACACTTAATAAAGCTATTTCATTTTTCCTGGTGCAGTTCCAGAGCCCTAGCATGCAGTGAAGGTTTTATAGTCAGGGTGCAGTGCAGCAGATGTCATTCCATTTGCCTAAGTCCTGCTGACATTTGGAGATGTGGATTAATTGAGCTACAGAATGAAATTTAATTAAAATTAAATACAGACTTGGCCATTGTATCTGTTCATTTCCTGCACTCTGGTGTGTACATTTGCAGTCAGCACCACAGATAATTTGTTTAATCAGGATGCTATGTGGGGGAAGTTGCACTTTGTTTTAAAAGGAAAGATTCAAAGCATGGCAGATGCTAGGTTGAGTATCATTAGACATGATACAAGCTGCGTAAATGGGGCTGCTGATATGTCTCTTAAAGCCACCTGAAGGGATTGCCTGAGCTCACAGAGAAACAGTTTTCCATAGACTGTCACATTTGTAGATAATGCATAAAATGAGATTCTAAGTGCTGTGGGAATCTACGCCCATTACCAAGAAACTAGTTGCTTCCATGTTTAAGGAGAGCAGTAGCATTAGATGGTCATTGTTACTCCCTTAGCACTAGCCCCATTGGGGTCCATTTGTGAAGAACTGAGAATTTATTTTTACAAAAAGTAAGGGACAAGACATTTTAAAAGGTCAGTTATTGCTGCAAGAAATATCTTCAGGGTAAAAGGTGACTTTTTATATTGCCAGAGGATTGCATCTAACCAAGAACTAGTAGGAAACAAGTGTGTAAAAGCACATCTAAAACCTAAGCAAAAGCAAACTATTTTCACTATCATTTCAGATGATTCTATCAGTGTTTTGATTGTTAGAACTTCTATTTGAGGAGTTATAGTAAAGTTGATCAAATTATATTATTTGGGAATTGATTAGGGTGTTATTCTGTGGTAACAGATCAGTTCCTGATGCCTATATAGATCAGGAATTTGCTAGCAGGTGAACCTGTGAAACTGGGGATATACCTTACCATGTAGTGCTTCTAGTCATCTTCCATTAAAGGTGAGGCACTAGATATAGGATGGTAGTTGTTTCCCAAAAACACTCAGATTCTTGGTGGGTCAGTACTAGAAATCATGCTGCCTAATAGCTGTGTGCATTCAAGGTGGCACCTGACTGTGGCCCCAGCAGCAGGTAATGGGAGAAATTGATAGGAAAATTTCTCCTCATTGGTTATTTGTTGACAATATCATAATGTAGGAAATAACACTTGTATTGAACCTTAAATGGAGATAATTATTCCAAAAGGCAGAAATGAAGTCATGCAGGACAGCTTATATGAAGTTTATATGAAGACACAGAGAGAAGTGATATGGAGTCTCTGTTGTTACAAGTAGACCAGTGTGATTGAACTGTGGAGTACATAAATGGGAGTAAAAGAGAGTAAGGCTAGAAAAAGTAGGCTGAAGCCAGATTGTGAAGGACTTTAAATGCCAAATAGAGAATTTTTTTTTTGATCCTGGAAGTGATTGGGAGTCTCTGTAGCTTTTTGACACTAGAGTGACATGATTAGACTTGTACTTTAGAACTGTTGCTTTGGCAGCTCTGTAGTGATTGGATTGGTAAGGAATGGAGATGGGTTAGAACACTATTGATTAGAAGGCAGTAGAGTAACAGCAAGCACTTTCTACAGCACTGCCCCTAAGACCAGCCAAGTATCTGTAAAAAATGACTCTAAACAAATTCTGGAGCTTTATAACCCAGAATGACAGAATGAGGCAAATCTCCAGCCCAAGACAGCCTGGAAGGTCACTGGAAAGTGTCTAGCACCACACAGGGGGCAGGGCACAGTTCAGCGTGCATTGTGCCAGCACAGACAGCACCTGAGTAGGCCTTGAGGAGAATAAATCTCTCGCATCTGTGGCATTTTCCAGATTTCAGAACCCCAAAATGCTGAGGACAAATTGGAAGGTCAGTGGAAAAGGCCTGTGGGACCAGTGTGGAAGAGTGGAGTGATCTGGCCCCAACCCCAGGGCAGAAGAGGGGGGTAGGGGTTGGAGGAACCTGCAGCAGCCACAGTAGCAGCAGGTTCAGAGACAGCAACTGTTTCTGGAGTTCTAGGCCTACATATTGTGGGAGAATCAAGCTGCTGACAGTACACTCCACACCCCCACTGGAAGCAGAGATCTATCTTGACAAAGAGCTCAAAAGTCAAGTAAATGGCAGGGGAAATGAGCAAAAACTGAAAAAAGAATTGGACTGTAGAATCTTACTTTGGTGACAAGGAAAACCAACAGAAGACAATAAAGTCAAAGCTCCTCCATCCAAAGCCTCCAAGAAAAATATGAATTGGTCTCAGACCATGGAAGCACTCAAAAAGGATTCTGAAACTCAAGAGAAGTAGAGCAAAAATTGGGAAGAAAAATTAGAGTAATGCAAGAAAATTATGAAAAACAAAGCAACTGCTTGCTAAAGGAGACTCAAAAAAATGCTGAAGAAAATAACACTGTAGAAAATAGACTAACCCAAATGACAAAAGAGATCCAAAAAGCCAGTGAGGAGAAGAATGCCCTAAAAAGCAGAATTGGCCAGATGGGAAGGGGGTCCAAAAGTTCACTGAAAAAAATAATCCCTTAAAGATTAGAATGGAGCAGATGGAAGCTAAAGACTTTATGAAAAATCAAGAAATTATAAAACAAAACTAAAGGAATGAAAAAATAGCAGACAATGTGAAGTATCTCATTGGAAAAACAACTGACCTGGAAAATAGATCCAGGAGAGGCAATTTAAAAATTATGAGACTACCTGAAAGCCATGATCAAAAAAAGAACCTAGACATCATCTTTCATGAAATTATCAAGGAAAACTGCCCTGGTATTCTAGAACCAGAGGGTAAAATAAGTATTGAAAGAATCCACCGATCACCTCCTGAAAGAGATCTCAAATGGAAAACTCCTAGGAATATTGTAGCCACATTCCAGAGTTCCCAGGTCAAGGAGAAAATATTACAAGCAGCCAGAAAGAAAAAATTGGAGTATTGTGGAAATACAATCAGAATAACACAAGATCTAGCAGCTTCTACATTAAGGGATCACAGGCCTTGGAACACGATGTTCCAGAAGACAAAGGAAGTAGGAGTAACACCGAGAATCACCTACCCAGCAAAATGTCATTCAATGAAAATAGAGGACTTTCTTGATGAAAAGACCAGAGCTGAATAGAAAATTTGACTTTTAAACACAAGAATCAAGTGAAACATGAAAAGGTAAACAGGAAAGAGAAATCATATGGGACTTAGTAAAGTTGAACTGTTTACGTTCCTACATGGAAAGATAATATTTATAACTCTTGAGACTTTTCTCAGTTGTATGGTAGTTTGAGGGATTATATACATATATAGAGAGGGCACAGGGTAAGTAAGGAGAAGATGCTGTCTAAAAAAAATTAAGGGATGAGAGAGGAATATATTGGGAGGAGAAAGGGAAAAATAGAATGGGGTAAATTATCTCTCACATAAAAGAGGCAAGAAAAAGCTTTTTCAATGGAAGGGAAGAGAGAGGAAGTAAAAGGGAAAAGTGATCCTCATTCTCATCACATTTGGCTTAAGGAGGGAATAACATGCATTCTTAATTTTCTATGAAATTCTATCTTGCACTACAGGAAAGTAGGGGAAATAGGGGATGATAGAAGTAAGAGCAAACGGGAGGAGGGTATAATTAGAAATAAATACTTTTGGGGAGGTATAGGATCAAAAGAGACAATAGAATAAATGGGGGCAGGATAGGATGGAGGGCAATATAGTTAGTCTTCCACAACATGACTTTTGTGGAAGTCTTTTGCATAACTACGCATGTATAACATATCAAATTGCTTGCCTTCTCAGTGGGGATGTATGGGGAGGGAGGAAGAGAGAGAAGTTGGAACTTAAAGTTTTAAAAACAAATGTTAAAAATTGTTTTTACATGCACCTGGGAAATAAGATATATAGGCAATGGGGTATAGAAATCTATCTTGTTCTCTAAGAAAGTAGAGGGGATGGGGATAAGAGAAGGAAGGGGTGTGATAGAAGGGAGGGCAGATTGGGGGAAGGGGTAATCAGAATGCATGGTATCTTGGGGTGGGAAGAGGGGAGAGATGGGGAGAAAATTGGGAACTCAAAATCTTATGGAAATGAATGCTGAAAACTAAAAATAAATGAATAAATTAGAAAAAAAAAAAAAGAAGGCTATGATTATAGCTCAGGCGAGAAGTAGGGAGAGTCTGAATTAGGATGTTGGCCTGAACACATGAGTAGGGGAGAAAGGAACAGATAAGAAGGAAGTTGTGGTGATAGAATAAGCAAGACTTGGCAACTGATTGGATTTGAAGAGGAAGAGTGAGGGGTTGAAGATGATCCCATGGTTGCAAACCTGAGTAACTGGAAGAATGATGAGGTTTACAACAGAAATAGGAAACTTTAGGAGAGGGACAAATTTAGAGGGTAAGATAATGATTTCTCTCTGGGACATGTTGAATTTGAAATGCCATTGCAATATCCTGATAAAGTTTCTAGCAAACAATTGTTAATCCAGGACTAAAAAACAGAATATTACATTGGTACATTAAAAAAAAACAAAACCTGATGTGTGTTAACAGTGCATTTATAATCTGTTCTGTAGAGGACAATTGTTGGTTTATCAGGATCATATTTGATAAATGAACCATTAGGTAGAGAACAATTCAATCCAACAAGTACTCATTAAGCACTTTCTAGTGTTAGGCACTGTACTAAGCATTAGGGACACAAACAAAAGGGAAATGGCCCCTTCCCTCAAGGAACTTACATTTCATTGGGTTGTGCTACAACTGAAAAACCTGTGAGCACAAGGTAATTCAAGAAGATGGGTAACACTAACTGGGCGGATCTGACAAACCCTCACAGCAAATGTTGCACTTAGGCTTAAGCCTTGAAGAAAATAAAGATCCAGAGAGATGGAGATGAGAATCAAATCTATTTCAGATATAAGGGACAGCTTGTTAAAAAAAAAAAAAAAAAGCATGAAGCTAAAAAATGGAATGTGAAGTTTGAGGAACAAGTAGTAACCCAAATGGCAGAGAAGAGTATTGTGAAACAACGCAGATAATAGGGATTGCAGCCATACTGTAGAGGATCTTCATTTTCAGACTGAGTAGTATTTTATCCACAAGATGCTGATAGTTTGGGGGCAGGAGAGTGACATGGTCAGGCCTGTGCCTCAGGAAGAGTTTTTTTGGGGGTGGGGGTGGGAATGGGGCTGGGTAAGAAGGCAGTTCTATGGAGGAATGATTGACAAAGGAAGAAACTAGAACCAAAGATACCAAATAGGAGTCTTCTCAAGAGGTGGTTACAGACATGAACTAAGGTAGTGGCTATGGGAGTACAGAGAATATGACACCATAAAGGTAGAATTGATAGGACTGGATGGATGATTGAATGTGGAGTGTGAGAGCAGGTCATGTCACTTGAGACACCTAGATCACCAGAAAGCATGATGTATTAGCAGAAGCTCTATCTTTGGAATCAGAGGACCTGAATTTGAACGCTGGCTCTCCTACACACTTCTTGTGGGACCACTTAATTTCCCGGCACAGTCTCTGTTTTGTGTATCTCCCATCATTGTGAATATATTGTATCTCCTGGATAGAAATGAGATTAGTGACTTTTCTTTTTGCACTTGTGTTCTCAGGGCTTGGCCCAATGCCTGACCCATTTAGGGAGTAAATACATGCTTGCTGATTAAAATAAGGTGGTTGGATTTCTAAAATCCTTCTCAGCTTTAAATCCTGCAGTAGTACCTATGAACAGAAACTGGGAGATAGGGAGAAGGGGAGAGATAAGATGAGTTCCGTTTTGGATGTGTTGACTTTCAGAATTGAAAAAAGTGGCAATTCAGGCACAATCTACTAATTTGCTGATCATTGATTGACATTAGTTGGTTGATATGCTTTAGCCAAGACAGATATAACAAAATTTGCATTATGTAATTTTCCCACTTTGATAAGGATGTGACACAGAATGATTTTTAACACTTTTACAGTGCATATATTGAGTGAAACCATTTATCCAATTTTGGACACACTGACATTTAGATAGAAACTTTATGCTCAAAGATTGTGCTGCTGATAGTGAGCACTGTGAGAGTACAGGTATACCTGAAGACGCCTAAGCAGAAGCAGCCCACTTGCCACACTTAGCACATTATCACAGCTGTCCCTTGCCTGGGGGCCACAGCTCAGATTTGCCTCTTAGCCTTCTCTGGCCCTAAGCCTTTTCTCAGAACAGCTACTGTCTGTCCAATTGTCACAAAGCAGGCCGGCCTGTCTGCTGCTGTGGCTTCACAGCAGTCAACAACTTTGCCACATTTTTTGAAAGTTGTAATTCTGGGTGTCTCTGAAGTGTTTCTTCTGCCCCCTCTGCTTGTGGTTGCCCCACTCCCAGTTCACTGTGCAGCAGCTGCTGGAGTACTCTGCTGTCATCCTCTCCCTGCCTACATCCTGCCCAGCAGAGCGGTGTTGTGACAAGCCTTTCTTCAATGCTAGTAGACTGGCTTCATTCCAGTATCATGCGGTTGGTGATCCAGACTTTTAGAAAACATACAGTAATAGTAGGATTCATAACTCACATGTTCTAAAGTAAAATTCAGACTAAGTCAAGTGATTTTAGGCTAGTTAAAATCCTACATATTGTTCCAAACAAGTCCATTATAAAAAAAAAAAAAGATAGGTGCTTTTTATTTCGATTTTCAAGAGAAAGTTTTACCTTTCTCAAAATCAAAGCTATTGACTCTTGATCCACTGAATTCCATCCAAATTGATTCTTAAGAAACCTTTTATCTATTCCATCCATCTCTTGGGAATTTGTGGAAAGGGATGTGAAACAGAGATTTCACATATAAGTCATAAGTCATCACATCATAAGTCTACCTTTATGGTTATTTTATTTAGGCTATTAAGCAGGAAATTGATGTGATATTTTTAAAAAGCATTTATGGAAGATTATTTTATCCTAGCTGCTATGTGTAGATTGAACTTAAGAGGAGAGAGCCTAAGAGGTAAAGTTGAATGACGTAATGAAGGCCTGGACTGAGGTGGTTGTAGTGGAAATGGAAAGGAAGGGATATATATGGGAGAGGAGTCTTTTGGTTGCGGTTTCCTTTCTTTTGTATTTATGTGCAAATGTTGTATTTCCATTTACACATACACACAAATAAGAGAGAAAGCAAGCTCCTTGAGGATAGGGGCAATTTCATTTTTATCTTTCATAGTCCCTGCGCACAGTATGTGGCAGCCAGCTGATAAATGTAAGTTTAATTGAACTGCATTTTCTCAACCTAATGATTCATTTATTTAACTGTTTTCATTAGGGAAATATCAAAAAGGATGTTGAGAAGCCAGTCTATTAATTCCTTATTCAAATTGTCTTGGTCGTAGTTTGGTGACTAGGGAAGAGTTAGAATAAAAACATTCCGGTTGATAAGTGGGATGAATTGGCGTGTCTTCCTTTTTGTTCTCTAGTTCAGTCTGTTTAGATTTCTTTGCAGAACTCAGAGGCACTTACATCCTAATAGATCAGTGAAATTCCCTTAAATATGAAGGAATTTGGGCACTGTCTGCAGCCCACCAGGAGGATTTCTATTCCAAGAAATTATGAGCATAGGCACTGAGCTACCTCTAATTTATATTTCCACTGGTGGAGACACTTTCAGAGGGAGAAATGTTTTAAATGGGTATCTTTAAAATTTCACTGGGATTATTTATCAATCAAAACTGGCTGGTGAGACAGACATATAGTACCAGAAAATTAGCAGTTAGTTATATGATCAAGTACACCAAGACATGGTGTGCTTGATTCTCTTACCTCTGGATAAAAGACCATCACAAATCTGCAGAAGTTGGGGAGAATACTCCTTTCTGGACAGGAGTGAAACTGGCTTCTACTAGGATCCGTCCTTGTTTCCCTTGTTTCACCCCTATACTTTTGTTGATGTCATTTCCTCTACTTGGCATGTCCTCTAGTCCTTATGTTAATTTTAAAGATCAGATAAAACATGTCCATTTTCCTTGACTTGGGTTCAAATACAACAAACACTTAGAAGGCACCTATTATGTGCAAGTCTCAGGATACATATTAAATAGCTTCTGCTCTCAAGGAGCTTATACTCTATTGAGGGAGACAAGATATATAGTTTTATATATATATACATATATATAGTTATATATGTATATAGTTATATAAGGAACTAAATAAAAAATGCATGCTGGGTAATTTTATAAGAGGGAGATAATTTTATGATAACTGAGAAAACCAGCAAAGACCTCATGGATGAGATAGCCCCCACGCTTGGTTTTGAAGGAAGCCAAGGGTTCTTTGAGGCACAGGTGAGGATGGAGTGCATTCCAGACACAGGCAACCATAGAAACCTATATGTATTGTCTCCCTTGTTAGAATGTAAGCAAGGACTGTCTTGCTTTTCTCTTTATACCCCCAAGCACTTAATAAATGCTTTGGGGGGACATTTTTTTCAATTAAGAGGCATTTATTTTCTTTTCCTCCTTCTTTACCTTCCTGTCAAATGTTCATAAAGAAAAAAAAGAACAGTAAAATCCTTATGACAAATACATATAGTATAACAAAACAAATTCCCACATGGACCATGTCCAAAAACTGTTGGTCTCTCTTTCTGCATACATAGGTCCATCACCTGTCTGTCAGGAGGTAAATAGCAAAAGTGCCTTTTCATTTATTTATTCATTCGTTTGTGCAGAGAGGCAAGAAAAGAATGTTGTGTTGGAGGAACCACAAGTAGGTCAGTTTGACTAGAATGCAGAGTATGGTTGATTACAGATTCCACATTTGTGAGTTCACTCACTAAATGTGTAACCCTAAATGATCCTTTCACAGTCATTCGCAGACATGCGCAGAATGGAGAAAAAATTGAGTAATGAAGGTTCCCAGTTGAGGGCAATCAAGGCAACACTCTATCTTCTTGTTTCAGTTCTAATCTTGTAAATAGGTGTTCTTTTCTCAGTCTACTTAGGGCTCTGGTTTTGCATTTTTGTGCTTTTTGGTGGTGATTTTGCTGTTTAAAATCGCCCCCAGGGGGAGTGTGGAAGTGCTGTCTAGTGTTCAAGCCCAAGGAGGCTGTGATGTGCTTGTGGAAAATATGTTTGTTAGATTAGCTTCATTCAGGCTTGAGTTATAGTGCCGTTGGCCGTGAGTTTAGTGTTACTGAATCAACAATATAGTACATCCAGAGAAGGGAAAAGGAAATTCACTGATCTGTACGTGAGGCTACTCCAGAAGGCAAATGTTGCTAAAGTAAACGTTGTAACCAGAGGTTCACAGAAACTCCTCTCACAACAATGATTTGGTATTCACTAATTCAGTGTTCAGAGTACTTTATAGAACATAATTAATCACAAATAACAAGAATCGACTATACCTGGAGGGCAGTAATATAAAATAAGACTAAAAAGTTATGTAGGAGCCATATTTAGAGGCCTTTAAATAGCAAACTGAGGAGTTTGTAGTCTGTCTTAGACTTGAGATCTTTCCTAACTTCCCTTCTACTCCACTAAGTCCAGGATTGCGTGTTCCCTCAAGTCAACAAGAATTTATTAACTGCTTACTGTGTGCTAGGCATGGGAGATATGAAGAAAGACAGAAACATAGCCCCTCCTCTCAAGGAACTCATAATCTAATGGGATACTGTTGGGTGTGCAATTTCTGCCATGGCATGTACTTAGTCTTAATCATTTAATGTGTGTATATCTTTTCTTCCCAAATAAAGTATAAGCTTATCTGTGTATACACACACACATACACAGTACTCAAAAAAAACCCTTAAATGAATGAATAGGTTCCTTTATATTATCTCATTATATCTGAGAGATAATATATAGAGAGACATATATAATATACAGAGAGACATATATAATATATATGTATATGCATCTCATTATATTTGAAATGTACACACTATCACATAGTTATTTATACAGTCCTACTGTTGAAGATAAGCTTGAGTATTATCTTTGAAAGGTACATTGAGAATTCTATACTTCTCCTGTGTTTTGAGAACATATATTCTCCCAGAAGGTAGAAAAATTTGATTTTTTTGTAAGTATGCTATTTAAAACCAAAGTATTTCACAAGCAAAGTTAAATAGAAAGTTGAGCAAATATCTAAATAATTTTATCAGTTTAAAAATTTTTTTAATAATTTAGGCCACAACACTCTTTTTTTTCCCTCCTTCATTTCTTGATCTTGAATATCAATCATCTCTTCACTTAGTATCTATAAGGTAATTTACCTGCCTGTTCACTTAGTTATTTTTAAGTATTCTCTCAGTTTTGAGTGTTTATTTCTTTCAGTGTCATCCTTTGGCCAATATTAATTTTAATTTATGACTAATCCTTCCCAAATAAACTATTATTATCTCTCTTTTCAGAAAAATGATTATCGGTGAACTTTTAATATTTATAAAATACTTTAGATTAGAACTTTATTTAGTGTTTCTGAAGGATTGCAGCAACATCCATTCTATCCACTGATAGAATATTCATATCATTAAAAATTAATTATACAGTATTCCAATTGTATATTCTTTTTTTTCAGTGGGAAATACAGTGAAAGTCAGCCATAATTTTTTTAAAAAAACTTCACTTAACTTGTAAATGAGTGTTTATGTTTGGGATGTTTTTCATTTTACACTATGATTCCTTTTAAAAATACACATTAAATTCTGGCTGTTGGTTTCCTTTGCAAAATTGCCAATTGAAATTTATTTTAAATAGATGAGTGCCAGACCATGCAGATTTAATGTTGCTGAATTCTCTTCACCATAATTGTAATAGAGCTAAAGGCAGAAACCGTCCTAATGTGAAGTACAGACATCCCTCCATTCAAAGAGACAGATTGCAGCAAGCAGCAGAGACCAAATTAGCTCTGTCTTTCTTCTGTGTATTGTATTTCTGAAATCAAGGGTGTATTGATGGTGAGCAGATCTTGACTTTAGAAACTTATAATGTGAAAATGGAGACCACCAAAACTATGCTAAAAAGGGTTTTTTTTTCAGCCCGTGAAACTCTGTGCAGTTGTGGAGACTTACTGTATTCCTGAACTGTAACAAGGAGATTTGATATAATGCGGTTCTTGGTAGAACCTGTTTTATATAAGAAACATGCTTAAAAAGCTAATTTCTTGTCTCCTTTCTGCACTGCAATCCACAAAGTGTGACTAATAATAGATTTAAATTTGCTAAGTGCATTTACTCCTTTGTGCCATCATAAAGAGAATCTATTACTGTAAAATTGAGGCTTAGTTCCAAATTGTGCCATTATGAAGTTTTCTTCCAGCAATGTTTTGTCTCTAATACACTTCCCTCATTGTAATTCTATTGCAAACCTGATGTCTAGCATCAAGTCTCACAATAATTATTTTAAATTGCTACTAGGAACAGTAGTCCTGGTGGGATATATTACTACCATTCTAACAAGATGAATTTCAATGCACTTGTAACCATATTACAGTATATTATGAAAGAAAGAAAATTTTTGAGATCTACAGGCATATGTGTAATGCAAAAAAATAATTTTTATAAACTTCAAAATACTTAGTGTTGTACTTTTGTTTCATTTTAACTGAATAATGAGTGATGAGTACAAATTGGAATACCGGCATGCATAATTACTTTTATGGAAAGACGTAGAAGGGTTGAGGGGAAGAAGCAGCCCTGGATGTGATTATAATATCAGTGAGGAGAATAATTAATAAAAAACATCTATCATTACATTTATATTAGGAACTTTTTTTTAAGCCAGTATAGATTAGATGAAGAAACGGGGAAATTACTGAAATACCATGAGAGCAAGTGAAGCCGATCTTAAAGCTTTAGTCTCAGTTTGAACACACAAGGCATCTCAGAGTTCCTGATCATTTTAGCCAATGAGTTTAAGAGGCAAGGTGCATAATGATAAAAACTGTAGGTAGACTCTAAAGTCATTAATTGCACCCTAGAAACTTCAAGAAAATCTTCAGGGACACAGTGTGGTGAGTCAACAATTCTCTAATATACTACGACTAGGGACAAAGCCAAGGCTAGCCTCACAAGGCAGAGGGAAAAATTTAAGTCAATTTGAAATTTCAGTGAAAAGCAGCCTGGCAGCAATGTACGTGCTGTCTATGTCGAGTGCATTTGCAATTTTACCTTATAAACCAATAGTCTGGATGCTGCTAAATAATGAATTACAATAATCCATCCAACATACACCAAGGAATGGTATGGATATGAATTTTGAATGGGGAGGGGTCATTTATGATTGATTATCTGAAATGATAAAGCAAGATTTCTATCCAATAGCTAAAATGAAATATCAGGAATCTGTGATTTTATCGGTATTAGAGATGGCAAGCATCCATATAACTTAAATAGTCTTAGAGAATTGCCTGAGGCTCAGAGTGGTTGAGAGACTTGCTTAGAATCACACAGCTATTGTATGTCAGAAATAGGATTTGAAGTCATCTTTGACACCAAATCCAGCCCCTTGTATACTATGCCAGTCTGCCTCGAGCTGAATCAGTAATGTCTGAAATCAAATGTAACTCCAGCAGGAATAATTTAAGTAAATAATCATAGAGAATTTAGAGAAATTTCAGAGAATACCCAGAGTCAGTTTTCTTTATTTAAGTATTACCTTTAGAAAACTTTCTCATATTCAAGAATTAAAATCATTTATCTACTAATGAAATTGAAAGCCACTTCCTAAGGTCAACTGAGATGGGAATACTAAATCCAAATTAATTGTAAAAGAAACATGTTGATTTGCATAGCACCTCCTCATCTTTCCTTATAATAACATAACCACATGAGTACATCATGCACATACCAATACTGACTTAGGAATTCAGGTAATAGCAAATTATGTAATACTTGTTATATTAAAATGTAACGATAACTTTCTATATAACAAGAAGGCCTGGGTTTGACATTCCTCTCCTAATGGCCAGTTTCTAGTACTCTCCCTTCCAAAAGAACTATGTGTATTTATAGATGTACATGTTTTCTCCAACAGAAAGCAAGCTTCAGGAGATAAAGAACAGTTGTGTTCATGTCTATATCTCCACCATCTAGCACCGTGACAGACACATAGTAGGCACTTCATATAATACTCAGTTGGATCGACAGACCAATTGTGTGACTATGACAAGAATATTACACTGGCAGTGTAATATACTCATAATAAACAGAGAGATTTAGGAACATTTCAGGCAATGATATGTAAGTCATAGATCTGGTGACAGATTATGTTTCTTCTTTTAAAAGATTCTTGTTACCTTTTGTTTTGATAAAATCTACATTTTCCCCCTGTATACAGCCCTCCCTCACTCAAATCAAAGTCAACTGCAAGTCATGCCATCATTTTGATGTCATGGTCCTTTTCAAGAGCAAAGGACAAACACAGCTCTCTCCATACCCTCCCAGAGAGCCGTCTCATAACAAGTGTGTTTGGGGGGGTGGGGTGCGGGATTAGGGAAACCTATCAACACATTAAAACAATCTGATTTTGATTCTATATGCAAACCTCTACTTTGGAGGAGCCACAAGTCAAGATTGGTCCTCTGGGGTGGTTGATTCTCATCATTAATGTGACCTCAGACTGATCATTTTTGGGGGGTGGGGGGGGCATAGAAACTATTTACTGAATCATAAAAGAATGGCAATCTGTGTTGTTGGGAGAAGGGCCCACACCTACAAAATCACAGATTCTTGAAGTGTTTAATTATATGCAGCTGGTTTTTGCTTCTGTTTTTTTGGACTGGACTTGTGGTTTTATTGGTATAAGGAACCCTCCATAAGGAAACCCCTTCTACCAATGCAGATTTGCACCTGCTTTGCAATTTACAGTCTTAGAGAATTGCCTGGCACATAAAGAGATACATTTACTTGTCCGGGGTCTCCATGCCAAAAAATAGATTTAAACCAAGTCATTTCTTCCTGATTCTAAGGCTAGCTCTCAATTGCGTTCCCTTTCCATTACATAACACATTGCCTCTTTGTATGAATGGGTCACTGTAAAAACATACACATTTGAAAAATATCACCAGACTGCTTGTGTATTCCCTTTTAAAAATGCAGATAAGCAAGTCTGATAGTGTTGGGCATTCAGCAAATATTAAGTGTCTGATATATGCAAAGCACTGTGTTAGACACTGAGGATGCATAGATAGAACACAGAACCTGCTCTCAAAGAATTTTAATCCAATATAAATTGTAAGAAAGTTCAGATGGACTGTAAAACTTCTGAACAGGTTTGTTGCTTTGGATAATCATACCTATTTTTAGGGATATACACGTGAAGTTACAGACGCTATTGAAACATTTTTTTTTCCAGTAGAAAGAAAATATTTCTTAATCATGTAAGTCATTATTTCCATTTTAACTGCTATGTTCAATATAATATATATGTATATATATATATACGTGTGTGTGAATATGCATGCATATTCATATATATGCATACATATACATATATGTACACACAGGGAAGGTATCAAAAAAAATCAGAACTGGAGGCAGAAATGTACACTTAACAGCACTTTTGGCCATGGGTCATTCTCCAAATGATCAGATGCAGTTGCATTATTACTTTGGCAAGTGCATTCATAGAACTAGCTATAAAATCTCACCACACTCTCAGGTTGGAAAAAAAATCTAAGTTAATAGAAAAATGATTAGAAACAGAAGGTGTCTTGGCTCTAATGGTCTCAATTTTGTTAACAACAACAAAAAAAAACCCAACCCAACCCAACCCATAAACTTTCTGCAATTTTCCACCAATACCTCACCCCTCCCCTCTTGAATTGCATGCTTTTTTGTAGGATCAGAATAGACCCGATTGTCCAGAACAGCATTTTAAATGAATGTTTCCCTAAGTGCATGGAATGGAAAAAATATTCTGACCTTGTAGCTATCTCTGACCTTTGAAATTAATACTGATTTTTAAAAGAGTAGATTAAGAAATATTTTATTTTTCTATTTTATACGTATGCTACCCTTCCTTTACACTTTATAATAATAGCAATTTTCAGATTAACTCTTTGGATCCTTTGCTCTATCAAGGAATTAATTTTGTTACTAGAATTCTAGTTAGTCTTTGATTTTTTAATGAAATGGGCTGGTAAAAACTGTTGAAGGACCTTTCCTCAGATAAGTCATCGTTGTAAATCTGGCATCATAAAGTTACTTTAGGAAAAAAGATGGTATTTGAATTAGTCTATGCCAAAATTGTACTTTCAGATTATATTCTCCTCTTAAATTTATCATCTATTGATATCTTAAAATGTGAAGACCTACATTTTTTTTCTAAATACTTCACTTGGATTTAATGACAGCATCACACACCTCCAGTTCGAAGGGATCTCAGAGACCATCAAGCTGAGCCTGTCTGTCTGTACCTAACAGGATCCTCTTTACAACCTGTCTGGCAAGTGGTCATGTAGCCTTTGTCCAAAAGCCTCAACCAAGGGAGATCTCATTACCTAATGAGACAATGCATTTCACTTTTGGATGGCTCTGAAGGATCAGAAGATTTTCTTTTTCTCAGATAGGCAGAGGTGACAAAGACAGATTAAGACTGATTAAATGCAGAATTACTATGAGATTGGTTTCAGAGGAGGTGCTGGTGGTGCTGGTGGTGCTTGTCTAGACTTTGTTCTTGAAGAGGATCAGTCACGAGGATGATGTCCTAAGCTGCCAGTGAATTGGATTTCAGTGAAGCAGAGTTTCACTCACTGCAGTGAGATTGTGCATCAGCTGGAGAGCTGGAAGACCAGAGTTAAAATCTGGCCTCAGATACTGTGTGACTCCCTGCAAGTCACTGAACCTCTGTCTGATTCAATTTTCTCAACTGTAAAATGGGAATAAAAATAGCACCTGTCTCCCAGGGCTGCTGTGAAGGTCAAATGAGATATTTGTAAAAGTGCTTAGCACAGCTGGCGCCTGGTACACAGTAAGCATTTAATAAATCTTTCTTTCCTTGTGATCCTCAGAAGAAAGGTGTGGTATGGATTTCCCCAATAAATTATTATTATTTATAAAAACCAAAGTACAGAGATGTTCAATTGATTTGCCTAGGAATACTGAACTCAGGACTGCTGGGGGGGGGTTTCTATCTTTTAAAAAAATAAGTTGTATTCCCTTTAACAAATATATCTTTTTTAAAAAAAATTACTTAGTATTTTATTTTTCCCCAGTTACGTGTAAAAACAATTTATAACGTAAGTTTTTAAAACTTTACGTTCTAATTTCTCTCCCTGCCTCCCTCCCTTCCTTACCCCCTCATTAAGAAGGCAAGCAATTCAATATAGATTATGCATATGTAGTCATGCAAAACATTTCCATATTAGTCATGTTGTGATAGAAAACACAGGTTTAAAAAAAACTCAGAAAAAATTAAAGTAAAAAAAAAAAGTATGCTTCAATCTGTATTCAGACACCTTCAGTTTTTCCTCTGGAGATGGATAGAATTTTTCATCATAACTTCAAGACAACTTCAAAGTTGTCTTGGATCATTGCTTTGCTGAGAATAGCTAAGTCATTCACTGCTGATCATTGTACAATATTACTATTAGTTTGCATCAGCTCATGAAAGTTTTTCCAGGTTTTTCTGAGAGCATCCTGCTCATCGTTTCTTATGGCATAATAGTATTCCCTCATAATCATATACCATACTTTGTTCAGCCATTCCCCAATGGATAGGCATCCCCTCAATTTCTAATTCTTTGATGCCAGAAAAGACCTGCTATAAATATTTCTGAACATATAGGTCCTTTTTCCTTTTTGTCTTTTATCTCTTTTAGGATAAATACCTAGTAGTGATATTGCTAGGTCAAAGGGTATGCTTGGTGTTATAGCCCTTTGGGCATAGTTCCAAATTGCTCTACAGAATGGTTGAATCAGTTTACAACTCTGGCAACAGTGCATTAACATCTCATTTTTTTCCCCACACCCCCTCCAATATTTATCATGTTTATTTTCTGTCCTATTAGCTAATCTGATAGGCATGGTAGTATTTCAAAATTGTTTTAATTTACATTTCTCCAGTGAATAGTGAGTTAGAGCATTTTTTCATATGGCTATAGATAGCTGATTACTTCATCTGAAAACTATTCATATATCTTTTGATCATTTATCCATTGGGGAATGGCTCTTATTTCTATCAATTTGACTCAGTTCTGTACATGTTTGAGAAATGAGGCCTTCATCAGAGAAACTTGCTTCAGAATTTTTTTCAGTTACAATTGTATTTTCCTCCATCCTATTTCCTTCTCTGTTTATGTTATTCTCTCTCTCCTTTCAGCCTGTCACTCCTCAAAAATGTTTTGCTTCTGACTACCCCCTCCCCCAACCTGGCCTCCCTTCTATCACCACCACCTTTCTCTTATCCCCTTCCCCTCCTACTTTCTGTATGGTATGATAGATTCCTATACCCAATGGAATGTGTATGTTATTCCCTCTTTGAGGCAATTCTGATGAGAGTAAGGTTCACTCACTCCCACTCACCTCTTCCCTCTTCCACTCTACTGCAAAATCTTCCATGTGAGATAACTTAGCCCATTCTACCTCTCCCTTTCCCTTTCTCCCAGAACATTCCTCTCTTACCACTTAATTTTGTTTTTTTAGATATCATCCCTTCATATTGAACTCACACCTGTGCCCCCTGTCTATAGAGACTCCTAATTGCCCTAATAATGAGGAGGTTCTTATGAATTATAAGTATCATCTTCTGAGGTAGGAATATAAAAAGTTTAACCTTATTAAGTCCCTTACAGTTTTTTTCCTATTTATTTTTTTATGCTTTTCTTGAGTCTTGTATTTGAAAGTCAAATTTTCTTTTCCACTCTGATCTTTTCATCAAGAATGCTTGAAAGTCTTGATTTCATTGAATATCCATTTTTTCCCCCTGACGGATTATACCCAGTTTTCCTGGGTAGGTGATTCTTGATCATAATCTTAGTTCCTTTGTCATCTGGAATATCATATTCCAAGTCCTCCAATCCTTTAATGTTGAAGTTGCTAAATCTTGTGTTACCCTGACTGTGGCTCTACAATACTTGAATTATTTCTTTCTAGCTGCTTGCAATATTTTCTCCTTGACCTGGGAGCTCCAGAATTTCATTTTAAGATCTCTTTCAGGAGGTGATCAATGGATTCTTTCTATTTCTATTTTACCCTCTTGTTCTAGAATATCCAGATAATTTTCCTTGATAATTTCTTGAAAGATGATGTCTGGACTCTTTTTGATCATTGCTTTCAAGTAGTCTAATAATTTAAAAATTATCTCTCCTGGATCTATTTTCCAGGTCAGTTGTTTTTCCAATGAGATATTTCACATTGTCTTCTAATTTTCAATTCTTTTCATTTTATTGTTTCTTGATTTCTCAAGAAATGTATTTGCTTAATTCTAATTTTTAAGGAATTATTTTCTTCAGTGAACTTTTGTACCTCCTTTTCCATTTGACCAATTCTACTTTTTACGTTTTTTTTTTTTTAATTCAATGAATGTTTGTGCCTCTCTTTCATTTTGTCCAATTCTGCTTTTTTCCAGCATTCTCATTGGCTTTTTGGACCTCTTTTACCATTTGGCCTAATCTGTTTTTAAGGTGTTATTTTCTTTAGTGTTTTTTGTTTATCTCCTTTACCAAGCTGTTGAGCATGTCATGATTTTGTTGCATCGCTCTCATTTCTCTTCCCAATTTTTCCTCACCTATTTTATATGATTTTCAAAGTTCTTTTTGAGCTCTTCCATAAACTGAGACCAATTCATTTTTTTCTTGGAGGCTTTGGATGTAGGAACTTTGACTTTGTTATCATGTTCTGAGTGTGTGTTTTGATCTTCCTTAAAACCATAGTAATTTTCTGTGGTGAGAGTTTTTGTCTATTGTTTCTCATTTCCCCAACCTATTTCTTGACTTTTAACCCTTTGTTAAAGTAGGGCTCTGCTTCCAGAATGAAGGGCACACTCTGCCAAGTGGCAGATTTTGTTTTTTTTTTTTTGTAACTACTTTCAGAGATACATCTAGAGACCTGTAAGTTTTCAGTTATTCCAAGGTGGTATGATCTAAGGATAGGTTTGTTTACTCCTCTCCTGGTCTGTACTCTGGTCTATGAGTGACCACAAGCACTCTTTTCTGCACTGGAACTGTGAGGAGGGTCCCCCCTCCACTGTGGCCACAAGCTTTGGTATACTGGTACTCCTCCTCACACTGGGACACCCAGATCTGAGAATGAGCAAAACAACAGAGTTCCACCTCAGTGCTAGCAAAGAGATTGCTGTAATCTCCTTTTAACCAGTTGTTCGATCCCCTTACTGTCTGTGGGCTGAAAGCTCCAGAAGCAGCCACTGCCACTACTGATTCAGTGGCTCCCAAGGCCTGCTCCTGGTTTGCGAGGGCCTAGATGCCAACAGATCCTTCTTGCTGACCTTTTAAGTTGTCTTTGGCTGGAAAATTATTTCACCCTGTTCTCTTGTAGGTACTGTGGCTCCAAGAATTTTTTTATCCCATTATTTAAAGGTTTTCAGAGGGGTTTGGGAAGAGCTCAGGCAAGTTGCTGCCTTTTCTCCACCATCTTGGCTCCACCCTCCTACCTCTAAGAAATCCCAATGGACTTTATAAAGTATCCTCAGGATAATTTAGGTCCTAATGATGAGCTTCATTGATGGTGATGTATAAAGTATAATTAAGAGATCATAGTCCTCTCTGAAAGGGGCCATCAGAATTCTGGCTTGGACTCTTACTTGCAATGAGATTGCACCTATCCTATTTCATACCAAAATTATATTTTTCTTAAATTTTGCTAGGGAAATAAATTTTGTAGCCTCCCTAGTTAAACTCCTTAGTCTATGTTTAATAAGCCCCACTATGCGAAATAATTCCTTCATTTATTAAGTCCAATTCTTGTTTCTTTTTACTTGTTAGAAATGGAAAGCTGTTAATATTTTTCATACATCTAAGGTAGCCTACAGGCTTTTTATCACATTAAATTGTGAAAAATGTAAGCATCTTTTTACAAGAATCTATACCTCAACTTTATATAAATGGATTCAAACTGAAGATTTTCAGAATTCTCTAGTGTATTTTATATGCATTCTGATGTCAATTAGTTAAACCAGGCAAGATTTTCATTACCCAGACACTTCCTACATTTTTAATCTTCTCATACCAGCTCCTTGAACAAGCTTGACATAGCCTTCAGCCACCCAGGGATATGTTCATGCCACTGTGGAGTATGAGAGAAAGACATTATTGGAGGTCCTATGTGACACTTGGACTGAATGATAGAAGTAGAGTGTGATGCCATTTATAAAAGCAGATGGAATGAAAGAGATGAGGATGTCTCACTTCAAGATGAACCTTTCATAGGATGTGCTAAGTACTTTCAAATGTTGTCTCATTTGAGACTCACCACAATCCTGCAAGGAGGCAGTTGTCAGTTGTCCTTGTCCCCATTTTACATTTGAGTAAGCTGAGGCAAACAGAAGTTAAGTGACTTGCCCAGGGTCACACAGACATTGAGCGTCTGAGGCAGAATTGAAGCTGATATCTTCCCGACTCCAAACCCAGTACCCTATCTGCTATACTACCTAACTGCCTCAGAAAAAAATATTTAATATCGATTCAGCCAACTATGCTTGGTTGATTCCTGCTTGGTAACTATAATCTTTTCATGTAAATTAGTTGATTAAAGTACATAAAATACCACAATACTTTTCAGTCACTCAGAGTCCCTGTCAGGATTCTTTGTTCAACAATTCTCATTCGTGTTTCCTCTTATGTGATCATGTTGTGTACTGAGCTTGAAATAGTAAGGAAGGCCCTAGATTGGGAAACAGATGTCAAGGGTTTGAATTCCACCTATGTGACCCTAGGCAAATTACTTAAGCTCTCTGGGTCTCTTTTCCAATCTGTAAAACAGAAGGTTGTTTCTAGGATTTGCAAAATCCAATTCTACATCTAAGGTTCTGCTTTTTTTTTTCACTTTACATTATTTTATAAAATTTTCTTTTCAAGTTTCTTTGTATTTTTCACACTTATTATTCTGAGTGGCATTGTAGTATTCCATTGCATTAGCAACCCCAGTGTATTTCACCATTCCCCAATTTTTAGACATTTCACTTCTAGTTTTTTTTTATACTTATATACAATTTTTTCTGGATTCTTGATTTCATCAGTGCAGAGAATTCCTGAGATGGAAACTCCTATTCATATAGATCAACATCATCTGCAATTTTTAGCCTTAGAGAGTGAGTTGTGGTGACACAATAGTATTGATCAGTGGATAGGCTGTGAAACCTACAGTCAGGAGAAGCTGAATTTAAATTTCACCCAGGTACTTGTACCTGTACAACCCTTTTCAAGTCACTTGACTTCAAACCTCCATTTTTTTCATCTGTAAAAAGAAGATAATAGAAACATCTACCTTATCGAGCTATTGTAAAATCAAATGAGATAATATATTTCGAGCATTTTGCAAACTTTAAAGTACTTTGTGTTAATTAATTTCTCTGCATCAGAGGGAAGATTTTAAGCCCATGCTAACTGACTTCTTAAATAAAGAAAAGTAAAGTAAATAACTATCAGCTGTCACTTTTCAGTGACAAATAATGTCATTCAGAAGATCTGAACAATTCTTCATTTTTGTTAATAACACTTTCAGGGACATATTCCCAATAATTGAATTGTTAACTCAAAAGATATTTCTTCTATAACTTTTGCTGCATACAGCCAGATTGGTATGCAAAAGATACTTGGCTTAAAATTCTACTAGAAATGAACGAGTGTGCCTGTTTCTACCCAACCTCACCAACATTGAATTTCGCTGTTTTTAGTTACTTTTGTGCATTTGATGGGTTGGAACTAGAACCTCATAGGATCATAAAGCATAATTAAAGTTGGAAGAGATGTTTAGATGCCATCACATCCAGTTCTCATTTCACAAATAAGGAAACTATGGCACAGAGAGGTCACAGAGTGACTTGCTCAGTGTCGTAGTTATTTAAAATCCGGTCTTCCTGACTCCAAGTCCAGAACCCTGTCTGCTGTGCCTCTTGTGCAGCAGTTCTTCCAGAGAGGTTCTAATGGACACTTTGAATGCTTTATGCGTTTCTCTGTTCATTTTGTGGGGATGGGGAAGGCAAAGGTAAAATAAAGGCTATCCCTTACCCAATTCTTATATTGCACATTGAATGCCTGTGAAATAAATGGGAAAACTGAAACATGGTCTGTACCTAAGCTTCATTTTGAAAGTTTCCCCATATTGAGATTCTGGGTTGAACACTTAATTAGAATTAGCCAAAGAGAGTAATCTATCCAATCTGGTGATCAGGTCACTAGATCACACGCATTTAGTGTGAGTGCCAATCCTTTGGGAAAACCAAACATCTTTGGGACACATATGGAATGTAAGGGATTGATTTCCAATGGACTCCCAAGAACCTAATCCTTTTTTTAAAATTTATTTATTTTTAGTTTTCAACATTCACTTTCATAAGATTTTGAGTTCTAAATTTTCTCCCCATCCTTGCCTCCTCCCTTCCCAAGCTGGCATGCAATCTGATATATGATATACATGTACATGCATGTTAAACATATTTTCACATTTGTCATGTTGTAAAGAAGAATTAGAACCAATGAGACAAACCATGTGAAAGAAGAAACAAAAAAGAGAGAGCAAAGAGTCTGATCTGCATTTAGACTCCACATTTCTTTTTCTGGATGTGGATCGGATTTTCCATCATGAGTCTTTTGGAGTTGTCTTGGATCCTTGCATTGATGAGAAGAGCCAAGTCTATCAAAGGTAGTCATAGCACAAGGTGGCTGTTACTGTGGACAATGTTCTCCTGGTTCTGTTCTCTTCATTCAGCATCAGATCATGTAAGTCTTTCTATGGTATTCTGATATTCACCTGCTCATCCTTTCCATCACATTCATATACCACAACTTGTTCAGCCAGTCTCCAGTTGATGGGTGTCTGCTCAACTTCCGGTTCTCTGCCACCACAAAAAGAGCTGCTATAAATATTTTTGTACATGTAGGTCCTTTCCCATTTTTATGATCTCTTTGGGATATAGATTTAGAAGTGGTATCGCTAGGTCAAAAGGTATGGACATTTTTATAGCCCTTTGGGCATAGTTCCAAATTGCTCTCCAAAATGGTTAGATCAGTTCACAACTCCACCAACAATGCATTAGTGTTCTAATTTTCCCACATCTTCTCCAACATTTTCCTGTTTTGTCATGTTAGCCAATCTGATAGTTGTGATGTAGTACCTCAGAGTTATTTTGATTTGCATTTCTCTAATCGATAGGGATTTAGAGCATTTTTAATCCCTTTTTGAGAGCCTTGTATCTTTGGAATTTATCCATGTCCTGATTTTTTTTTAGCACATCTAGACCTCTTGCCTTTTTTATGACATGAATCTAGAAAGTTTATCTAGAATCCAGAGACTCCAGGTCCATAGGAAGAGGGATGCCTGATGAGCTACAAACCCTGGGTGCTTTCCCTTTTTATTGGGTAAGTTTGCTTCTATGATTTTTTAATAGATCAAATCCAGCTTTGCCCAGGATCTCCATTTTGGATTTTACCACAGGAATCCATGGGAGAAACTTTCAACTAGGATAGCTGGGTTTCTCATATGAAAAGGAGAGGCTGACTTCCCTGTTGAATGGATTATACATGCCTTGAAAGCATATATAGATCTAGATTTCCTCTCTGAATTGGGACAAAATTATTTGATTTTCCACTTATTTCATCTGTTTTTGTTTAATTTTGCCTTCTATCTTGGGGCAACTGGATGGCACACTGAATAGAGTGCTGGGCCTGGAGTCAGGAAGACTCATCTTCCTGATGACCCTGGAAGTGTCACTTAGCCCCTTTTGCCTCAGTTTACTCATCTGTAAAATGAACTAGAAAAGGAAATGACAAACCACTCCTCTATCTTTCCCAGGAAAACCCCAAATGGGATCACAAAGAGTCAGACACAACTGAACAATAATAGCAGCTTTTATTTTAATTATTTTGGATGAGGGGAGACCCTTATTAGCATCAGACAAATAGTGAGCTATGGAAACGTTATAACTTTAAATTTGTTTTTCTTATTGAACTCTTGCAGTTATATATATTTGGATATGAGTACAATCCCTAGGTCTGCTTATGAGGGGAAATCTGGCCCCTTACCAAAGATTGTTAGTTTGGGGACTATCCAAGAAGGGGCCACATGGACTTGCTGAGACTCTTAGTGTAGGGCAATGGGGCAGGCAACCCAGAAAGGCAAAAGTGTTTGAACCTTCCCAGTTCCATATGTTGTGGTTGTTGTGTTCGTCCTTCATTTTCAAAGAGGACCATGACATCAGAGAAATGATGACATGACTTTCAGTTGACTTTGTTTTGTGTGAGGAAGGGTTGTGCAGGGTCGTCAGCCTCACTTTTTCTTTCTAAGCCATGTGGATCCAGTGATGATATATTCATCCAGATGACTGGAGATGACCCAAGATGCAATGGGAGACCTTGACTTTTTAGGCTAAGGCCTTTTCAGATACTCTTGTAAAGTGAAGTAAAGCCCATTTAGTAAATAGGTCTCTTTAAAAGTAGTCAGGTTGTGTCTGTCCTTCATTTTCGAAGGTCCCTAGAGAGCTTTATAGAATTGATTATAAGGACTACTGTACATACATGTACCCTGTTTAATTTGCAGAGAAAGCAAATATTTAACTAGAGACATAGTATGAGGGGATGAGGGTTGATCCCTGGATGAGTTCAATGAGTTCTCCAATCAACTTGGGATTATAAGACAAGGACCTTTGTGTAAACGACAACTCCCATGGAGAGTGTGCCCTGATACAACAAGGACAAACGGAACCAAAAGCTGATTGGTTTCCAGTGACTGGGGTCTTCTTGATGATAAGTGACAGAATCAGAAAGACTAGATTCCTGTTGGAAGATCCATCCCTTTCTTTGTGGTCTTTATAAAGCAAGCTGTGAGACCATCTCACAAACCCCCTTGCTCTTTAAGACTAGTGAGTCAGTGCAACTGGCAACAAATATAATATGCGTCAGACACTATGATAAGAATTGGATAAAAATAAAAGCAAAAACATGGTCCCTAACCTCAAAAAAAAAAAAATCCTCACATTTTAATGAGGGAGATATCATGCAAAAAACTATTTACATACAAGATATATAGTATACAGGGTAAGCAATATCAAAGGAAAGGTACTAACAGTGGGAGGAACCAAGAAGGGCCTCTGGCAAAAGGTGTGATTCTAGTTGAGGCTTGAAGGAATCCAGGTGAACCAGAAAGTGTGGTGAGGAGGGAGAGTCTTCCAAGCATTAGGCCAACCAGTGAAAGGGGACAGAATCAGGAGATGGAATGGTGTGTAAAGAATAGCCGGGAGACAGGCCAGTGTCACTTGACCCCAATGTAGAGGGGAGTGAAGTATAAGACTAGAAAAGTAGGAAGGGAAAAGTTTGTGAAGGGTTCTAAAAACCAAACAGAGGATTTTCTATTTGATCCTGGAGATCATAGGAAACCACTGAAGTTTATTGAGTCGTGGGTAACATGGTTACTGCTTTATACTTTAGGATGATCACATTGGCCAGTAAGACTCAAAGCAGGGAGGCCAGGCTCTCTACCTTCCCCCCTGTGCCTTCTTCCTGAGTATAGAAAGTGGGAGGAAAGATATTCATCATCCTCCTAAAAGGAAGGACTTACAAGGACCACTTATGATCACTTGTAGGAGAAGCTTATGTTAAATTAAGTATAGATGGCCTGAGGTTCTGGGACCTTACGTTCTTTGCACCTTCTGAAAGTTCATGAAGATAAACTTGCCCTCCCCATGACTGTTTAACAATTGATAAGAGTTCCCACAGGAGCACATGGCAAAGTAGATGTGTTGGCTCACATCCCAAGAGGAGAAAATTTGACTTTCCCAGAATTAAAGACTGTTAACTCATACAGTTAGACTGGAGACATATTATGAGACAGGGCTGAATTTGGGGCGGGGAATGGACTAGGACAGAGTTGATCCACAGGAGCAAGTGACCCACAAAACTCTCAGAACTTCCCTGAACCAGATTAAAATGCAATTGGAGAATGTTTAACAAAATGAATAAAAATACAATGCAATATGGGTAATGTTAATTTGTGGTTTTCTAAGTCAGTACACTACCCACAGCAATCCATTTCTATTTGAGTTTGACACCACTGGGCTGAGACCTGAATTCCTTCCACTCTTGCTGTGAACTACTCAGACCACAGGTCCAAGGTGAAGAGGATGCTTGCTTGTTAATTAGTTTCCAAAGGATTTACCTTTTGGGAGAATTTCAATGGGCTCTTTGGGTATTTCATGTGTTTCAGGATCTGTTCCTGAGCTCCTGAGAGTCTTTTGTGTAGTGCATTTTCTATAGGGCTGTCAACTGCATTGATGTGCAGTTTGTACTGTAAGTACTTACGAAGGAATCCTCTCTTACTTTGTTGACATGAGCAATACTGTGAGTGTATTTAGAGCTTTTCCTGGAGGACTCCATGTGGAAGTAGTGAGTCAAAGAGAAATGGGTCAAAGAAAATACTCTGAAGCCCAGTCTATGTGTGCTCAGTGTCTTGGCATCCTGAACTACAGTGTATACATGCACATGTTTTTACTGTCAATTGTGTTTTCCATAAATATTTTCCTAATCTTTAAAAGTTATTTGGAAGTTTCTTCCAAAGTTGAAGAATCTTTTAAAAATTGGACATATCCAGTTATATGATTTCCACCATCACATTTTCTCCTCCCATCATACTGAGAAAAAGAATTATTACTCACAACCAACACACGTTATTTTCCCCTATCCCCAAGGCAGGACAGCATTTCACAGTTTAAGTTCTGACTTCCCTAACAGTAGCAAGCCCCCTCTCCCTGTGTGCTGTATAAATACTCTTCTGTTCTTGTATTTCCCTTTTGGGTCCTCCTCACTCTATCTTGTGCCATGCAGGGCAAGTTTGGGGCAGTAACTGGAATAACTATAGTTAATCTTGTGTAGCTAGTATTGTTGTGGTCACCTCTGCTTTGGTGTTTTGAAAAGGAAAATAGCTTTGGAATTAGAGGACTTAGGTTCCTGTCCACAATGCCACTTACTGACTGTATAGCCTTATGTCATTTTGTCTTCGTGGACTTCAGTTTCCTCATCTCTAACAGAACAAGCTTGCATTAGATGATCCATAATACATCTTCCGGGACTAATGTTCTATGATTCTGTAATGCATTATGGGAAGACTTAGCTTTTCATACGGACCTCATCCCGCCCACTAGTCCGATATCATTATCGATATTCATAATCAAATCTTATAAAAGTGAATGTTGAAAACTGTCTTTCCATGTAATTGGAAAAAATAAAATACTATTAAGTGGAAAATAAATATAACCAAGCAAAACAAATAAACCCGTGGACCGTGTCTGAAAGTTTCAAAAACTATAATAATAATAGCTGTTCCCATAGGCCCCGAACCACTCCCTCCTCACCTCAGACTCATAGAATCTTGTTCGTTCTTTAAGATGCATTTCAAGCCCCTTGTTCTGCATGGAGCCTGTAGTGATGCTCCTAAATGCTCTTTGTCCCACACTACCTTGTCATTAACTACTCTGGAGACGTTTTCATGTCATATTTAAATAGGAATTTACTGCCTTTCCCATTAGAATAAATCTCCCAGAAAATAGAAATTGTTTCATTCTTTGTACTTTTCTTCCAAGCATTACTGAAGTGCCTTGCATATAGTAGGTGCTTAATGCTCATTAATTGATTAGTGATTGATTCACATATATGAAGCAAACGATAAGTTGATTAGATTGAAAATAAACATCATTCTGACTCCCCAAAAATGTTCATTGATCATATGTGATAAAACAGTGCTAGAAACTAGAGATACAGAGGCTTTTAAGACACAGCTGCTTACTCTTGAAGGTAATGACAGTGCAGTACAGGTGGGAATACAGATGTGTACAAGAGATAGATGGATACTACGAGGTAACATATACTAAGCACCAAATGCTTGGTACAGACACCTCCTAATTTATCTATTTAGTAAATTTGAATAAGCTGATTTTGTTTAAAAAAAGGCACATATGTACAGAACAAGAAAATGATAAATGCTGGAGAGGATGTGGGAGAGTTGGAACACTAATTCATTGTTGGTGGAGCTGTGAGCGCATCCAACCATTCTGGAGAGCAATTTGGAACTATGCCCAAAGGGCTACAAAAATGTGCATACCCTTTGACCCAGCAATATCACTACTAGGACTATATCCCCAAGAGATCATAAAAATGGGAAAGGGTCCCACATGTACAAAAATATTTATAGCAGCACTCTATGTAGTTGCCAAAAACTGGAAGTCAAGGGGATGTCCATCAATTGGGGAATGGCTGAATAAATTATGGTATATGAATGTAATGGAGTACTATTGTGCCATAAGAAATGATGAACAAGAAGACTTCAGAGAGGCCTGGAAGGACTTATATGACCTGATGCTGAGTGAAAGGAGCAGAACCAGGAGAACTTTATGCACAGCAACAACCACAGTGTGTGAGAGTTTTTTCTGGTAGACTTAGATTTTTGTAATAACACAAGAACTTCTGAAAAAAAAAAAAAATCCCAATGGTGGACCTCAAGGCAAAATGCCTTCCACACTCAGAGAGAGAAATATGGAAGTCACTCACATAATGTAGCAGATCATGTTTGTGTATGTGTATCTGTTTGTGTATCATGTTCTGATTTGTTATACGGATTCTTTCATTTATCTTAGTCTGACTACATAGCATGACTATAGTGAAAATATACTCAATAGGAAAGTATATGTAGAATCTATACAGAATTGTATGCAGTCGTGGGGAGGGAGGGAGGTAGTGGGGGGTGGGTGGGGAGGGATAAAATCGCAATTGTATGGCAGTGATTGTTAAACATTAAAAAAATAAAAAAATTAATAAAAAAAAAAAAACAAAACAAAACAAAAAAAAAAAAGGCACATATGTATTACTAGATTACCAAACACATCATTAGCAAAGCTAGTGTCTTCCAACATAATGCAAAATTATGTTATACTATCACCCTACTGCATTCAAGACAGTCCATAAAGAGTCAGGAAATCTGATAGGTACCACATTAGAATGATATTCAGAAGGTTTAGATGCTAATTGTGGAAGTGCCAGTGACCTTTACATGACTTTAGACAAGTGGCTTAAGCTTTACATTTTATTTTTTTTTCCATCTCTAAAGTGACTTTAACTATGTTTTCTCACACCTCAGGGATGTTATGAAAAACTAAGAGTCTGTGATCCTAATGACTGATGAATAACAAATAAATGTTTTGAGAATGTAGTTTGCCTTATAGTCAAAACAAAAACTGAAAAAAGGTTCTCTAGAAAAGACTGTCTACATTCATTGCTTCCCCTCCTCTTCTCACTTATTCCCTGACCCTTTGCAATCTGGCTTCTGATCTCATCACTCAACTGAAACTGCTTTCCCCAGTGTGACAATGACCTCTTTATTGCCATATTGGCTAGTTGTACTCATCAGTACTCATCCTTCTTGACCTCTCTGATATACTTTCACCTTGTTGACCCCCATCTCTTCCAGGATCCTCTCATCTCTGAGGTTTTGTGATGCTCTTCTCTTCTGATGTTCCTCCTACCCATCTGATGACTCCTCTGTCTTCCTTGATAGCTCATGATGAATGTTCCTAAAGTGCCATCCTGGGTCCTCCTTTTTTTTCCCTCTCTACACTTTCTCGTTGTGACCTATCAACTCTTAGTTGTTGTTGATTAATTCCCAGGTTTATTATCATCTCTATGCAAATGACTCCAGCTCTCTAAGTTTAGCCCTGGCCTTTTCTCTGAGCTTCAGACTCATATCATTAAATTCCTATCAGAAATCTCAGACTGAATATCTGTGAAATATCTTGAACTCATCATGTCCAAAATAAAACGCATCATCTCTTTTTTCCAGAAAAAAAAAACCCACCTCATCTTTCAGACTTCTCTATTTCTGTCAAAGTCACCACCATTTTTTTCAACATCCCGGGTTTAAGACCCCAGTGCTCTCCTTTCCTCCTGACTTTCATCCCAGATAGCCAACCAATTGCCAGATTATACCCTTGCTACCATCTCTTGCATCCTGCCCCACCTCTATACTCATACAGCCAGGCAGCATAATTAGCTTTTAGAAACAGATATTTGCTAAGATCAGATAGCAAGAGCAGTTGGTATATAAATATCCCTCCAAACCAGAAGCAAAAACAATTCATGGAAAAGTAAGTGCAAGCTTAGAGCACATACGGTGACAAAGAAGGGTGGCTCAGCAGGTCCTAGGCTAGTCCTTTCCTCCCCTTGGTGTGACCCTAATGAGGTTCCCCTTTGCCATGGCAGAGCTGTTTGCTCAGCTGCTTGTAGAATCCTGAAGCTTCTCTTGTTCGATCAACTATCAGATTTGTCCTGGGATTCTGATTTATAATCTGCTGCTAGTCATTGCTGTTCCTGGCATGATGCTAAGAAGCTCACAAGAAACCCAAATCCTCCAGCCCTCATAAGTTCACAAGGCCATCCTCTGGTCCTGGCAGGGGAAGAGACAGACTCTTCCTCCTCGTACTCCTCCCCATTCAGTTCCACCTCTGGAGATGGGCTGGCCTGTTCTGTACTCTACACTGCCAAATACTCATTTGAACTAGCTTGCTAGCTTTATATAAACCCCATAGGCTTCTATAAAAGCCCTGTAACTAATCCAAAAATGTCTCTTGCTCTCACCTAATTGAGACATCTTCAATGGATTGATTGATTAATTGATTCCGGAAAGAGGTGTTCTCACATAGTTAAGTACTTAAGTAGAATGGGCTTTTTGATTCAATGCCTTATTCTGGGCCTTATTCATACCTAGCTCTTAAATCTGATTGATTCAGTGAGAAGTCTGAGTAAACATCCCTCCCACCCTTATACACATGTACGTATTTATGTACATGTTGACATCCCTGATAGAATGTTAGCTTCTTGAGGGGAGGGATCATTTCATCCTTTCTATTTCTATCCCCAGTGCCTGTTGCACAGTTTTGGTACATAATCAGAGCCTATAAAATATTTGATCGATTGCATTAAAATAACTTTTGAACATGATTACCACCTAATGCTAAATTTTTAAGTGATGGCAATATTGTGCTGACCTCTGTATATGAAAATGCTACTGATAGCCCATGGAGTTTATCCTTTTATTCTATTTTTAATAGTGTTGATGGATTTTCACTGATCCATTCACATTCTCTCATCTAGTGGCTCTGGGACCAGCGGTGCTCGAGGCAGCCAGCTAGGATTAGGAGGCAGTCTGTGACCAAGGAACAGAGTAAAGCTAACTTGCCCATCTGGAAATTGAACCCCATGACCTTGATCTCATTAGCACTATGCTCTAACCAACCAAGCTAATTGGCCACAGAAATTGAAAATTATACATCAGAACGTGGATTTTTTTCAAAGCTTTCCCCGGATTCAATTCCAAAAACCATAAGAAATTAATTGGAGTAATTAGAAGCAAAGACACTAAACTAGACATTATTACGTACCATGAACCTCCAAGGGAATAAATATTGCTGTCTTTGACACGTCAGTAGACTACGGTATTCTTTAGAGTTGACTGCCTTATGAAAACCAAGTTAGAAAATGACATCTAATATACTGAAATCAGTACTGCTGAAAAGAGGAAGATCTTACTCATACATATCTCAAAGAGACTATTGCCAAGAATTAGTTATTTTGTTTATCTCCGGCCTTATGAGAGCTAATAAAGTGACAACGAAGATGCATTGTGGAATGGAAAATGCTTTTAAATACTAAACTAAAAAAAATGCTTTAACGGTGAATTCATAACTTTTCCTCTTGGGATTGATCATATCCTTTGGCTTAAAACATGAAGTGAGCCTTAATAAGGAACAAACTGAAATTAGCTGGAAACAATTTTGGAATTCTTGGTTCTTTGAACTTCCCAAGATGAGGTTAATTTATGTGCCATTTCCAGAAATAAAAGAAAAATATGTGATGTTGAATCATTCCATTTTCAGAAATAAGATGGCAATAAAAACCCATCAGGTTAACAAAGTCATGTGGTGATCTCTGGGTTTCTACTTCCCATTTCAAGAGAGGGAAATGGCCCATTTGGCATGAACTTGGTAAAACTTGTAGTTCTACAGAACTAAAATAGTGGAAATTAGCTCCATGATGTATTAAGCCCAATAATAATGTTCTTGATGTAAAAAAGGGATGGAAATTAAACATCGAGTGATGAACACTGTGTCTGCACAATGTGCTGCATGCACCGCATGTGTTAGAATTTCTTCTCAGTTCTTTTTTTTAATCTTTTATTCATAGCATTGCAGGTGATGAAAAATTTATGCCTTGAGTCTGGCATTGAAATTAAATGCAAAATGAAAACAGAAGCAGTTTATACTGACAGCTTAAATATCTTTATCTAGCATACGGTTGCACTATAAAAATCACTGGGTGACTTTTAAAATCTCCCACATGCAAAAATCCAAGAGTTGTACAATAATGAATAAAGTTATGTGTCTCAAATATCAACAGAAAAGTTGTATTTCCTTTGCACTCTTTGGTAATTCCATTTTGTTCTGTTGGGCTTTGTCTAGTATTTTTCAGGGGATACATGGCCAAATGTATTGAGGCTCTTAAAAAACCCAGCAGAGCCAGATTGCTGATATTAAGCCCTCTGAATGGCAGGAAACAATTGATTTTTGTAGTATATTTAATGAGTATGATTTCCTTACTATCTTTATGTCTTAAACTGAATAAAAAACATTAATCTGCTACCTGAAGTAGTTCTATTGTAGTACGATGTTAATTATTGAGGTGAATCAATTTCTTCATCACTTTATTAATAATGAGTTATATTTTGGGAGAATGGCAACAATTATGATAATGACCATTACAAGGTGTATGAGCTTCCAAAGTCCTGGTTTCCATCCTTAGAAAAGTTTAAAGTATTTTCATACATTTTTTTTTTCCGAACTGGTCATAACTATTCACAAAAGGAGTTTGCCTTTAAAAGGTTTTTATATTCCTGAACTGTTTACTGTATTGTCTCAGGGCATAGCTGTATATACTGTGCTGCTCTTAGATGTTCTCTATGGCTTTTGTTGATGAATTAACGCTGAATCTCAAATTGGTAGTTCACAATGTAAATTAGCAGTAGAAAATAATTGCCTCTCACTTTTGTGAAAAATGCACACAGGTTTAAAACACATGCAGCCTAACTTCATACACTAGATTTTTTTTAAAAGCCAAGAGTTATTTAGCATGTTAATAAGTAAAGTAGGAAATTTAGAAGACTGTTTGCAGTTAAGTAAAGCATCAGTACTAAAACAACCACTTATATTTCCATATTTAGAAGACTCCAACACAGTGCTTAAAATATTTTACACTCAGGCTCTGATTTGTAGCTTTTTCCAGAGTGTTTTATGTAAACATACTGTGTATAATTATGCAGATAATTTTATACAATATTAATTGTGCTAAGAGTGAAGTGAAAGTGTGCTTACTTCAGTAATTCATTTGCATTTTAATGATTTAACAGCATAAGATTACAGAATCAAATTGAAATATCTGACTATTATAGTATGTTTCACAAAGAGCTGAAATATCACATTGTTTTTATATTATTCAAAATGTAGTTAATAAATTTTATTGGTAAAAGTCAAAAAATAATCACAGAGTAAATACCTGTGATGAAAGCATTAAAGTTATCAGCAATATTCTTTGTAAAAATCCAATGACCAGAGCTTTTAGAACGATCTTAGAACAGGCATTCCAACACCAGATTTTAAAATTTCAGATAAGTTCCATTTCGGTTTTGAGCACTTTGAGCTGTTGGATTGAAATGTGCTTGATGAGTTGTATTAATTTCCCTGGAAGCAACCTGTATGAAAAACAAATACATTTCATTAATTCCTTTTTAAACTGTGATATATAATCCAACTATCTAGTAATGTGGGTAGCGGTAGGGAGGGAAAGGTATCCATATGAACTTTGGTGTCTAGAAGTAGTGACTTATTTCCCTGATCTGCGTCAACAAATTTCAAGTTAGCCAGGTAACATTTCTCTCTCATTTTCTTTATCATCTACAGATTTAATATCATCAGGAATAAATCTAAATTGTTTGCTTCTTTCCTCCTAATTCCTGCAGCAATGTAAAAGCCTAGAGAGGTTTGAAGTGACAGGATTACAAGCAGTCTTTTGCATACAGGCCTTTAGGGATGAGCGGCTACCTTGCATCTAATAAACAAGAAAGTGAATTCGTTGAATAATGAATTAAGTGGCATAAGTTGTGATAACAAGGAGCAAATGTAACTTCAGACGAATGGTATTTGCTTTGTGTGGGGTTATCGGGAGAGGGCTGATGCTCCACCAAGGGAGATTGAAAAAAGGCTCATTATATTAAGATGTTCTTTTACAGAACACAGCCTAAAATGATCTTGCATTTTTTTTTTCCCTTTGGCTGAACTCCTTTGTGTACTTCTATCAAACCAACCACCTCCACCAGGGGGATAACTAAGATTCTTTTAGGCTGTTGAGTATTGTTTATAATGAAAATTCCTAGTGAGTTTTAGATGGGTCACCCAACAATTAAATAGAGATGTCTAATTGGTTGATCCATATTAGGGTCAGCAGCTGGTTACAGAATAAAAGCTTGTGGTGCCCCACATGCACAGTTCTGAACCAAATTAAATTATTAATCTCATCTTTGCTTCAATGTAGCTTCACGGGGATTCCTAACCTGCCATACCGAATAAAACAGAACTACTGCTTTACATTTTCATTATGATGAATTATATTTTAAATTGCAAATGCTCTCTCGTTTAGCTTGCACTGAGTATCTCATTTGATATATAGAAATTGCCTCCATGGCCAGTGCTAATGACTAGTTTCGTTAACATTTAGTTGGAATACAAAACTGTGGCATCACTAGCAACAGAGATAGTCAAAAAAGCTTTGTTTACTCTTTAGTTCTGACTGTCCAGCTACAACTAGAACAGGTACCAAGAAAAGGAATATAATCTTAAACAGCCATGATCCTTCTGCCCCAAACGTAACTCTTACCCTTTTAAATATGTCGATTGACAGAAGTTTTGTATTTAACATGAGCTGCAGAGTAGCATTCTTAAATGGGATCATATTTGTAATGGTGGCCCTGTCCATCTTATTCTCATTTTTTATTATTCAGTTACTGTAAAGGGAATGTGAGCAGATATACATCCCAACTTAATTTTATTGCTTAATAAAATTTTTAAACATTTTATCAACAATTTTGCATTTCTTTTCAGCAGAACTATTGAGGTAAACCAGGACTATTCCCTCAAACTCATAGAGAAACCCTACTATGGCATAACTCAAAACTATTATTTATGAAGGATTTGTGTCCAGCAGTATAATATGTTTGGTCATAATGTATTATTATTTTTTAAGGATTTGAGACCCTCAGTATACTAATTTAAACATTAGCTAAATCTTAAAGCTTGTTGCTCTTGGGAATACATTTGGATTTCTAAGAACAGATCACAATCTCAGCTGAATAATGCTTCAATTTTTGAAGTACTGTTTTGGGTGGAATTCATTTAACAAATGGGGGGAGGTTGGGGAGGTCTGATGGAGACATGAAGATCAAAGAACCTCCTTTAGAACACTACACCATTATGAATCTATAACAAATATTCTTGTGGAGAAACATTTCTGGATATGGTCACCACTGCATGATTAATACACCCAGAAGATTAGTTGTGCTGCCATACAATATGGCTGGTTTTATTTTGAGCTAAGTAGTAGGAAATAGAGAAAATAGTTCTGTCGTGTTTATATTTAACCAAGGATTTGGTCTGTTTCTTCTATGCATCATGTAAACTGTTTGGGAGATTTTCAGTAAATATGAGCTGAGGAGGAGGAAAAAACAAAATTCCTTTCCCTTCTTAATTGGCAGGGCTATTTAAAAATCAGCAGTAACAACTATAGTAGCTTGTGTGCATGTTTTGTTTCCTGCTTTCTTGTAAAAACCTAACAGGTGTGCTCAATCTACAATATATGATAATCCCGTAAGGGATTACCTGACATTGCAGACTGTTACCATTGGCCTAGAACTTACCAGGTACCCTGTAGGATTGGGAAGGACTTATTTCATGATATACTAAGTCCCACCATTATGCTATCTTGTCACTATGCTATGGAACCAATTTATAGATAAGACCAGTACTACTTCCTAGTGAGGTATTGAGAATTTCATTAACCATGTCACCCTTAATTTGGGGTAGGGAAGGTGCTCTGGGACCCTACGCTGAGTTATTTTGGAAAGCAAATGGTGTTTCCTTTGAATAACCCTCTGGGCAGCCACAGTCTGTTTTATTGCAAGGTTACAGTATTTTGGTCTTATATGACTTCTATTACTGTTTCCTGTTTTGATAACCAGGATAATGTATATATTTACTCATGAAAATAACATTAAAAGAAAGACTGTGGCATATGATGATTTTAAATGTTTTTCCATGTCACATCCTATAAGAAATAAGTCTTAGCATTTATTATATAATTATATAATATATTTATAATATAATGATGATTTTAATTCCAAAGAAAAGTGAATGATTTTAAAATTCATAACACCATTATGGTTTTTGGTTTTTTTCCATCCCATTTCTCTCTTTTTGCTGTTATTAATTCCAAATAATTGTTATTAATTCCAAATAATTATTATTCTATTCCTGTACACTATAATTTTGTATCACTAATGCATTTGTATTTATCTCTGTTTATGTTCATCTTTTTTGTCCTTTCCTGGTTCATTTTTTGCATTTGACTTACAAATCTGACATTTCTTGTCACTTCTATCTCTTCTTTTCAATCTCCTTTTCTCTCAAGTTGACTTTTCCTCTTCCTTTCTACAGTCTTCTAATGTTTTTGTCTAACTCTAATAATATAACACAACGTACCTATTCTCAGTTTGTTTGTTTTTTGCTCCCTAAAAGCAGAGATCTTCCTATCTGAACTATCTATCTCTGCCTCTCTCCCCCAGCACCTAGCATCATGTTCTGTACACAGTAGGAACTTAATAAATACTGGTTACATTTATATATTTTTTTTTTTGGATAAAGCGTTTTCTTAATGATCTGCCAAAAGTTCCAGAACCGTTAAGTCATGCCTCATTTTTTTAAAAAAATCCCCCTTTCATAGACATTCTGACCTGATTTCTAGAAGTAGACATTTCTTGTCTACTAATCTTAGATTCACTGAAATAGTCACCCCATACTTGGATTCAAATCCAACCTCAGACACTTCTTAGCTATTTGACCCTAGGCAAATCGCCTATCCCTCTATCTGCCTCAGTATCCTCATCTGTAAAAGGAGGATACTAATAGCACCTGCCTTACTGGGTTGTTGTAAGGACATAAAGTGAAAATATTTGGAAAGTGTTTCACAAAACTTAAAGTGCTGTATAAATACTAACTGGCTATTGCTTTGATTATTTACATTATATGGTACTTTCCAGTTTACATGCACTTTCACAGCCATTGTCTCATTGGAATGATTCTTAGAACATCCCTATGAGCTAAGTTGTTTGTAGCATAGTAGATACAGCAGGGTGACTTATTGGATAGAATGTTGGCCTGTATCTACGAAGACAGGCAGATAGAAGTTGAAATCATGCCTCACACACTTACAAGCTGTGATTCTTTACACTGGGGGAGGTCTACCCAGTTGTAATGTCTTTTTCAGGATATCTCTTTCTTGGGAGTGGTTACCTGGAAACTAGCAGTGATCACTACAGGCTACCCTGGGAATAATATTTTTTTTTAAAAATTTATTTCTTTACTTTTAGTTTTCAACATTCACTTTCAAAAGATTTTGAGTTCCAAATTTTCTCCCCCTCCTTCGCCTGTCCCCACCCCAAGATAATGTGCAGTCTGATATAGGCTGTACAGATACATTCATATTAAACATATTTTCACGTTAATTATGTTGTAAAGAAGAATTAGAAGCAATGGGAAGAACCAAAGAAAGAAGAAACAAGACAAAAAAAGAGCAAATAGTACGCTTCAGTCTGCAGGGAAGAGGGTTTTTAAATCTTGAGTAACAGAGCTGAGAGAAACTCTCCTCTCTTTTTTGCAACCAGAAATATCTGTTACCAATCCCTTCCAAAGCAGAAGGACAGAATCCAGCCCACTGCCCTTATGATAGGCTTATATTTTATTATCCCAACAAAACAATGAAAACAATGAAAAATCCCAGGAAGTGTTCTAAAGATTTGTCCATTTATATACCTGGAGACATCATAGCAATAAAACATTTGCTGATGCTGTGAAGCACCATTATCTTGAAACGATTCACTCGATTCCTCAGTGATTCTGCTCTCTGATTATGAAGAGTTGAGGTCACAAATAATTATAAATATCAGTTATTGTTCATACTTCAAGGTTTTCAAAGTTTTTCACATACAGGATCTCATTGTTTAAATCTTTTTATAGACTCTGGCTTGGGGGGGGCGTATCTGTACTTTCTACTCCTGGAGAAACTGAGGCTGGTGGATCTCTTGAACTCAGGAGGCCTGAGTTGTAACAGGAGTATAGCCAATTGGGTGTTTGTACTAAATCCAGTACTTTTTTTAGCAAGTCACTGGGATCAGGGTTCATCAGGCTGCCTAAGAAGGGACAAACTGGCCAGCTTATATAATGAAGCTGCTGTGCCGGTGAGCAATGGGGTCAGACCCCCAAGTGACCATAGCACTTCTGGCATGGATATTGTCAGTCATTTCAATCATGTCTGACTCTGTGATCCCATTTGGAATTTTCTTATCAGATACAGGAATGGTTTACCATTTCCTTCTCCAGCTCATTTTACAAATGAGTAAACTGAGGCAAACAGGGTTATATGATTTGCCCAGGCTCACACAGCTAGCAAGTGTCTGAAGCCAGGTCTTTCTGATGCCAGACTGAGCACTCTATCTACTGTACCAATTAAACCAAACCAGAAATGTTTAAGTATACCATAAGTCCAAAATTTGCCAAGTCAGAATTTCTTAACTAACAGTTAATAAGTATTTGAAGAGGAAACAATAAAATGTTTAGTTTTCATTTAGGACATAATGATACCTTCTTGAGACCTGTCAATCAAGCCCAAGGAAGATTTGGTGCTTTAGCCAACCAAGAGGGGAAGAAATGCTTCTCCAGTGGACTGGTCTGTAGGCTCACGTATAGATATGTCATATTAGATCCTAAATTATCAACCCTGTTATTTCTGATCTGATATTTCCTGTGTTTACCACCAAAATAATTTAGTCACTGGATAAAAGCATTTATTTATAAGAGGATGATTCTGGAGAATGTGGAATTCCTTATACTTGTATGACTCTCTTTCTCCACTTTCAAGACGGGGCTGGTAGCAGAGTGGATGGAGCTCTGAGTCTGGAGTCAGGAAGGCCTGAGTTAAAATCTAGCTTCAGTTACTTACTGTGTGATCCTGGGCAAGTTATTTAAACTCTGACTGCCTCAGTTTCTTCATTGAATGGAAATAATAGTAGCACCTACCTTGCAGAGTTGTAAAGATCAACAGATAGTATTTGTAAAAGAGTTTAGCACAATGCCTGGCATACAGTAGGCACTATATAAATGCTTACTCCTTTTCCTTGCCCTCTTTGATAGAAAAAGATGTCTATACTCACTATCTTTGCTTCCTTCCTATCCACTCCTCAGTGTCTTGTGATCTAGCTTTTGACTTCATTCAACAGGAACTGTGCTCTCCAAGATTATGAATGATCCATTAATGAGTCCAATAGCCTGTTCATACCTCTCCAGCATTAGACACTATTAAACACCCTTTCCTCTTGAATATTCTCTCCTTCCTCAGTTTTTGTGACACTGTTCTCTCTTGGTTCTTCTTCTACATGACTCAATTATCAGTCTATTTCATCATCACAGTCCCCTCCTCTCTATATTTATTGGTATACTCTGAGAGTCTGCCCCAACTCCCCTCTTCTCTCTTTACATTTTATCTCTTAATGATTTCACCCATAGTAATGGATGTAATAGTCAACTTTTTGTAGATGATATGTCTTCATAGCTGATAGTTAACTATATTAGATGTTTTATACACACATATATACATAGACATACAAACATATATGTAAGTGTATGTATTATATATGGGTGTGCGTGTATATATACCCTCTCTTTTCTACTTCATCTCTTTCCTGATCTCTAGTCCAGAATCACCAACTAGACATCTCTACCTGGATGTCCCGTGGGCATCTAAAAACTTAACATATCCAAAATCAAAATAATTTTCTTTCCTCCTGTCCTCACTTCCCTGCTTCTATTGAAGGCACCATCGCCCTTTTAGTCACTTTGGTTTGCACCCTTGAAATCACACTTCTCTCTTCTCTCTACCTCTCCAACTGTAACCTAACTGGTTACCAGGTCTCATTGACTTGTCGAATCTACCTCTACAAATCTCTCACCTTTGTTTTCTTCTCTCTGCTCACATAGCCATCACCCCAGTTCAGTTCTCATCACCCCTTTGCCTAGAGTATTGCAATAGCCTCCAAACCATTCTTCCCATCCCCAGTCTGCCCCCTCTCCAATCCATCATCCACCCACCTGCCAAGTCGATTTTTTATTTCATTCTTCAGTTCAAAAAGCTTCAGTAGCTCTCATTGCCTCTAGGATCAAATACTAACTCCTTTATTTGGCAGTAAAGTGTGTTACAATTTAACTCAACCCATCTTATCCATCTTATTTCACTCCCACTCATGGACCACTTGTTCTTCTTATAGGCAATATTCCACATCCTGCCTCTTTGTTCTTGTATACACTGTACCTTATGTCAGGAGCTCCCTCCCTCCTCACCTCAGCCTCTTGGAATCCCTAGCTTCCTTCAAGCTACAGTTTGTATGTCACCTCTTATAAGAGACCTACAATTATTAATGTGCACCTATTCCCGATCACTTTGTATCCACTTTGTATTTCCTTCTATGTGTATATTTTGTTCCCTCAAGTGGAATATAAATTACTAAGGGGCAGGAACTATTTAAATTTTTGTTTTTGTGTCGCCAGCACTTAGCACAGTTCCTTGCACGTGATAAGAGCTTAACAAATAGTCGTGGCATTGGGCAGCTGGAATCAGACAGATCAAAAAGAGAAGGGCTTATTTCTGGGCATATTGGCCAATATAGGAATCTAAGAATTTGGATCCTCACTGGAATCCCACCATCTTCCTCCTCACCCCTAACCCCAGAACCCTGGTCTCTGCCCCTGGAACAACCCTGAGCTCTGATGAGCTTTTGGCTTTTCTTGCCCGGAATCAGTCTCGCTTTCCCACTAACATTTCTAACCCAGGCCATAGTGCGTGTACTCTCGCAGGCCCACCCGCCTTTCAAGTCCCCTTTTATGTGCTGTTTCTACCTCTTCTATAGTGTAAGCTCCTTACGAGGAAAGACTGTCTTGCTCACTTGTATTTGTGTAACCAGCACTTAGTGCAGCATCTTGCATGTAGCAAATAGTTAGTAAATGTTTTATCTACCTACCTACCTATATCCATCTGTGGAGGTTTTCAATGAAGAGGATCAAAGTTACAAGACTTATTTGGGCAAAAAGGTTTTGATAGGACTGTAGAAGTTTTAAAGGAAAAATTCATTAGCTATCTGGCTTTAGTGATTTGGAATTTAGTGACTTAGTTTTTAGAATAAAGAAAATGGAAGTCAAGAGATTATTTCTACAGTTCTCCTTTATTAGTTTCTTTCTTTGGATGTATTACATCATAACCTTCTGCCTTCATTTTCCTGGGCTGAGGTGCACGTGTGGGGAGAACCATTTTTCATTTGAATTATAACTTAAATGTTCATCAGAAATAGTGAGTAATGTTTTGATAGCTGCACAGTGTCTAACACACACTGTGAGAGGTTTGTAAATAACAAGCTAGGCGTGCCCTGTTGTCAAGGAGTTTGTAATTCAGTGAGGGACGATCACACAGTCAGCGTGTGTGTGTTTGTGTGTTTGTGCTCATTGAGGGTATGGACAATGTCTTATCTCAACTTTGTATCTTCACTAGCACCAAGCATATGTTTGTTAAATAAGTTGAAGTGGAAAGTAAACATTATCATACTTAAGGAAAGTTAGCATACATACCTAAAATAAATGGTAAATCAGGCAAGATAGTATTCAGTCCTCCATATATTCAAAATTCTGTGGGACAGCTGTTCTCCAAGAGTGGTCCAGAGACCCTCAGAGTCCCCAAGACCCTTTCAGGAAATTCACAAGATCAAAAATATTTTCATAATAGTATTCAGATGTTTTCTGTTCTATCAGTAAATAAATATCAATGGCTATGACACATAAACGAAAGATCTTTGAGTAGTGGTATCTTCTATAATTTTTAAGAATTGAAAATGGTCCTGAGAACAAAGTTTTGAGAGCCACTGCTCTGGGAGTTTGTGCATGTCAGTACCAGCCAGAGTGGTCAAGAAAGGCTTTCTTGAAGACCTGGAACTTTTACACTGTCCTTGAAGAAACTTTTAGCCTTTGGGGAGAATTTGAATAGGCGAAGATAGAGGGAAGAGTGGTCTAAACTGGAGACACCCTATGAACGAAGGCACTGAGGCAGGAGTATCCATGATGTGTGCTGTAGCATAAATGAGATCTTCCTAACTAGAGCGGAAGGTTTATGTTGTAGAATAGTGGGAAAGAAGGTTAGATAGGCAAGGCAAAGACAAATTATGGAGGATCTTGAATCCTAGGCAGAGTTAAGTGTGATTTTTTAAAAAATATTTTCCTTGATGTCTTTTTGTATCACGTTTTTTCTAAGAATATCCTTCCCCACCTTTACCCCATCCTTGAAACTTTCCTTGTGATAAAGCTTTTTAAGTTCAGCAAAATTATACATATTGACTGTGTCTGACTATATACATACGTATACTATGTGTACCCATATGTACATCCCTGTGTATTTATGAACATACTTGTATGTACCTCTTTGTGTATGTATTTACGTATACATATATCTCATAAACATAGCATATATGCACATTTCTAAAACCATGAAATCAATAGGTGAAAACAGCACACTGGCACTTTCATTATCCTGGCTCATCAAGTAACCCTTTCAGTGTCCACTGACACACTACCATACTAGTTGTTCACCTACTAGAACACTACTAGTAGGGTTACTTTAGTAAGGTCTTCTAAAACTGTAAAAACTGCTAAGAGCGTTGCCATTATAATCAGCTAACCTGGTTTCTAAATTCCAAGAGAATTAATGAAACTCAAATTGTGTCCTTTGTAATAAAAAAAAGACTATTTGTAGAATGTAAAGTTATATTGACTTACTATGTAAATAATTTCTAATAAAGATGAAAGTGCACTAACCTAACTAAAGTATTGCTCTCAAATTACTGTTGTGTATTTGAAAACAGAGAAACCAGGCTGAAAAATAGTCAGTAGACTAAAGCCATACAGACATTCCTTTCCTTCAAATTAGGCTTTTGTATGGGAAACATATTTTTGAAGGGGGGATGGCAAGGCAGTTTGGGGGTAAGTGACTTGCCCAAGGTGACATAGTTAACAAGTGTGAAGTGTCTGAGGCTGGATTTGTACTCAGGTCCTCCTGACTTCAGGGCCAGCGTTCTATTCCCTGCTCCACCTAGCTGCCCTGGAAACATTTTGGAAAGCTGGCTCTGCTATAGTATTTTAGATTGTATTCTGAGTGACAGTACTGTGGGTAAAGTGAGCTTTGCCTAGGCAAATAAGTGTGCTTCTAATTATTCTTGACGTACTGTGAGTCAGATGCACCATACACTATAGAAAAGTTATCAGTAATGTGATGTGAATATGAGACTGAAAATTTTCAGCCTAATAAAATCTTTAAGAGAAATGTGGAAGTTGAGCCTGGGACTTGGTAATCAGCGTGACCTTAGTAGATGTCCTCAAATATAAAAAGTTGTGGAGATTTTTTTAAATGCTTATAAAGTTTCTATATACAGTGAACTGCAGCAGAGATGATTTATTTTGAAGATGGCTGTTCATAGAACCTTGAATTAACAGTTAAGTTTGATGGAATGAAAGGGACGATAAATGTTTGATGGAATGAGAGGTTCATCTGCCAGCCAGAGAATGGTAGAGTTCTCTGGAATGCACCTGTCCTTACAGAGCTCACCCTCTTTGATTTAAATATGTGCAATGCCTACAAAAGTTAAAGCACTCGATTTATGGAATAAGAGATATGCAAAGAGGAGTTTTGGCAAAGGTTAATCTGTCAATTTATAAAGGCACTTGGTCTCTGCTTCTGTCATGCTCTGATGGCTCCAGATGTGAGTGATGATTATGTAAAACAGTCCAGCATAAAGGCAACAACGATAAAATTCTTGTACATTTTTTGGCCAGGAACCCAAAACTCACTCCAGTCTGTGGCTGCGATTTTGGTGCCAAATGAGGAGGCACTTCACTGGCTTTTTATATTGAAGGGCCAAATGAGATAGCTTGGAAACATGTACTTTGAACAGCCATGCATAGTTTCAGGAAGTCTGCCAAACAAGATTTCCAAATAAAATGTTTGGGAAAGAAAACAGGGATGGACCTTGCAGATGCTGGATGGATTCCACTAGCCATCTGTGCAAAGAGTTACTTGGTATCACATCAGCTGAAGTCTATGAAGTGGCACAAAACTCTCAGCAATGACTTCATTTTAAATGGCTTCATTTCTGTGCCATGCAATTCGCCCTCTATTTACCAAGATAAAATATCTGTACGTATCTGTATTGCCTTTAAAAAAAACTACATACAAAAGTATTAAGGCACGAAGGAATGTCGGCAGTGCAACAAAAAGAACTTGCAGCCGCTATTATCACGATGATAGCGCATTAGGAGTCAAAGGAGGCAGATTAATTTACTTACGGTAAGCTAAGTGCATTCTTGGCTCGTGAAGGGGAATCATTTGCTCACTTAAGCCAGATATCCCATTTTTGACGGCAAATGTCATTGCCTGGATTTCCCTTTGACAGTCTGGCAACCCTGTACCCCTGTTAAAGTATCCATTTATTTGTCTTGTTTTCAGCCAGATTAATCCATTCTGTTTTGACAAGAAGACTGATGGGTAATTGATAACTGTGATAGACACAAACAGAAGAGTTGGATGCTGAATAATTCAGCACTTTTCAGTATCAATAAGAGAACAGGTTGAAGAATTTGTGTCTCTATTTACACTTAAACTAAACTAAGTCAGCCCAGACATTTACGCTGCCAGTCTATCAGAAAACCAAACAGTGTACATTTGGTTTCCACCCGACAAAATGTTTTATAAGCTTGTAACAATATGTGTGAAGCTGCCAGAATAATAAATAGGTGCACCAGCCCATGCATGCTAATGTTAGGTTGTAAGCAGTTTTGTTGACAAGTGCTAATACTTCTTTCATACTATCATCAAAAGCAGCTAATACAACAGCCATTATTTGCTGGCTTTCCCAGCGAGCCATGATGGATTGTGACCTTACTGTGGGTTAGCCGAGTTTTGAAAGTTAAACAACTTGCAATAAATCATTGAATTATTACAATGCAGTTTAATTGGTTAAGGACTGTTTATTTCCTAAACAGGGTGAAAAATTTCTGTTTCGGCACTTTTAATTTGCAAAGTGCATTTTCATTATGAATGGCAGTTTAATATTCTCTTTTGTCATGCAAAATATGCAACACGCAGGCAATCTATTAATTGGACAAAAATGCATCGCAAGCGTAAATTATCCTTTATATCATCACTTGTGAGCTTTTACATCTATTAAATGTGTTAAATGGAACATAGTTAAAGATGCTACAACTTGTATGTTCGTTCTGAAATTTAAGTCAAGCTTCCACATGATTCTAATGACCTTTATTTTTGGCAAAGCAAAGTAATTAAGAAATTGTAAATAGAAAGGGCAGTTTAAACAATTTGCTTTCTCCTTAAGGCATAGGTAACGCACATCTGATTGATTTATCAGTCTTGCGGAATGCAGTATGGCATACTTCTTATGGATATGTTTTAGATAAATAGAACTCAGCCTTGTGTATTTGCTTTTTCTGGGCTTCCAAGTAATTTCTAAAGCAGAAGTTTCTATCATCATGTACAGCCAAAGAGATGGGTGGGTGAGTGGAGGCGGGTAATAGATGTGGTAGCCAATTGAGATCAGGTATAGCTTAGAACCATTTCATAGCTACCTTTAACTTCTTCATTTTAATGAAGTGCCATTGTGTGGTATGGTTCCAAGCACGTAAACAGTAAAACAAAGGGCTCGAGGAAAGCAGTAGGAAAGATATGACATATTTAATTTTAAGAATGCCCTACCTTAGTAGCTTCATTGAAAGTCTCAAAAAATGTGCAACCTATTCATGAAAATACTATATAAGGCCCATTTCTCATACATACTGAAAGCTGAATTCACCTTTTCAAACTCAGATCTTTCACCGATTTGAGCTGAAAGTCCAAGTTTGATCACACAGAGGTAGGGATATGTCATTTGGCCAACTCAAAGTCCCTTATGTGCTACTGACTACCGGTACTATAAATTTTCAGTTCAGATGATTTCTGGTGTAGATATGCTTTCCTTTTTTTAAAGAGTAGTGCTAATGTGACAGAACATGTTTGGGGCTTTTTAAAGGAATAACTGTTTATTTCCTTCTTTTCCACTTAAACCAAGCAACTGATTAAAATGTATTGTCTAGAACCCACATAACAAATATAGGGTAAGTCAAAAACTACCAGTTAGAAAAATAATGTTCTCTATTTCTTTGTATAAAAACTACTCGTAATACTTCAAGTTTAAAATTTCCTCGTAAAAGTAGTAATTCCAGTTATCTCAAGATATAATTTTCATCTTTAATAGTAATCATTTTTCCTTCCATTTTAACAAAATATTTAACTTGGTTATACAGCTTCATTATATTATAAAAAAGGAGATCATTGAACTCAAAGCATATTGTCTTTTGGTGCTCTCATAATCTGAGGCAGTAATTCATTGCCTAATAAATGGTAATATGTCATTACTATTATTATCATGAAGAGGTATCTTAGAGAGGTACTCAGAAGTATCTTATGTGTTTTAAAGTGATTTTAAAGTTTATATTTCTGTTCTCATTTTATAGAAAAGAAAATTTTGTTAGACATTTCTTTTATTCAGAAAATGTAGGTGATAATGTCACTAAAATGACTGCAGACAAATGAATCCATTAGAAAGTTAATTGATTGTTACCTGTCGTAATGCTTTTGATATCCATAAATTCCTGAACTGTTTATATCCCATGTAGGGATAGCAAAGTTTTTTAAAACCTTGATAAATAAAACTAGAAATGATTACATTTACAAAAATTTTAAGTATCCTCTAACATTCAGGAATTAATAAAAAAATAATTTATTGGCCACTTCCTACATTCTGAATGCATTGACTATAATAGGTGTTAGAAATATTCAGATGATTCAGTATACAGAGAAAACAAATTTTCTGTTTTCAGATTGCTTATTATCAAGTGGTTTGTTTCATCTTCATGCCCACTTATCCAGGTCTTGAGTTTATTGTTTTACTGTATAAGCTTTTCCATAAAAGAAATATAACACATATCTAGCTCATGCTCTCATGTTTTGTCCCAAGACACACAAGCAGAGTCAAGATAAAAAGGAAGAACTCAGAAGGTATTGTCCAGGATACAGCTATCACTGACCTTGTAGGACATCCCCAACGTTGTTCGATGCTTCTGTACTTTCTATGCTCAAGATCTCTGTTCTGGCTTTTCATCCAGATCATGCCTCCTAACCGTAGGTGTCTACCCTTTGTCCTGGGCCATCCCTCTTCTCCTCAATTGTCCTAGGCCATTTCTCTTCTAGATTTTCTCACTTGGCAATTTGTTCAGCTCCTTGGTTTCAGTTATTACCAGTCTGCAGAAGATTCTCAGAACTACGCATGGAACTCTTAACTTCTCTCCTGAGCTCCAGACTCTCATCACTAACTGTCTTTTGCACATCTCCGACTGGATGCCCTATTCTCAACTGAAACTCAGCATGTCCAAAACTAATCTACTTTTTCCTGTCTTTCCCCCTAAACTCTCCCCAATTCCCAACTTATCACTAGTGAGGGCACTGCCGTCCTCCTGGTCACCGAGGCTCTCTCAATCTCAGCATCATCCCTCAGTCCTCTTTTACACTCACTCCGTACTACGTCTTCTCAAGTCTACCTTCACGTCTTTCACATGTACGTCCTCTTCTGTACTCATACGGTCATATCATGATCACCTCATAGTTAGAAATTATTCCATGCCTGGGATGCTCTACCTCTTCTCCCCTGTCTCTTGACTTCTTTCAAGACTCAGCTTAAATCCTACTTTCTATAAGAAGCCTTCATTGCTTCTTATAGAATTATTGCTTTATTATTATTATAATATATTATAATAATACAATAATTATATTATTGCTTTAATTATTGTCATAATTAAAATGAAGATGCCTCAAAAATTAATTTACACTTTTAATGCTATACTGATCAAATTACCAGAACTTGATAAAATAACCCCACCTAGCCCAACTTCTGCTGCCTTCCCTTTAATAACCTTCCATCTGCTGTGTGTATATGTGTGCATACGTGTGTGTACACACAATATCAATTTGTATGTTTTCTCCCACTTTATAACGTGAACTCAGTGAGGGTAGGGACCATATTTATGTCCTTCTTTATATTCCTAGCACTTAGCATAGGGCTTAGCACATAGTAAAAATTTAATAAATGTTTATTGACTAATAAAGAAAGCACTAGAGAACAAGAGATCCCCTGCCCCACCATGGAAATGTTTTACCTAGTTCACTAACCATCTCTCCTGCCAAGGGAATTAGCTTTGCCTCTGCCTCCGCAAAATGGGCCAGTCTTACAAATACCAATATAAAAGTTTTGCTTTTCCTTGGCTTTATCTACTACCTTCAGGTAGCTCCAGAATGTGAAAGAGGTTATTGTGGTCCTGGGAGATATTGTTCTGGCTGACTTCTGTCTACCTCAAGTTCAGTCAACAAGCACTCATTAGATACTTATTGTGTGCCAATCACTGTGCTAGACACAAAAATAAAAAACTAAAAACAGAAAAATGAAATAGTCCTTGATTTCAGGTAATTTAAACTCTGTTAAGGGAGACAACTTGTACCTGTGCAAATATATATCAACTATACATGAAATAGATACAAGATGAAGGAAGGGAAGGCATTAGCTTTGAGGGACATCATGACAGGCCTCATGTGGCTTGACTGAAATTAGTAGAGATGAAAGAAGGAAGCTAGTGACTACTGCATGGATAAAGGAATGTACATGGTGTAACTCAGGGGATGATGAGTGGACCAGCTGGGCTGAAACAGAGGATTTGTGTTGCCCTGTAGTAAAAGACAAGGTTCTAAAGATAGGCTTGTGACAGATTGTGGAACTCTTGGAATACCAAGTTAAAGAAGTTGTACTTTATTAACTATTGGCAATGAATACAAGGCTTTTAAAGAGGGTAGTGACATGAAGATAGTGGTATTTTCGGAGAAAGCATACCACTTTTGTGGTTGGAGAAGAGAGAGAATGATGCAAGGGAAACAGTTTTAGGATTATCGTAATCTAGATTGAACAAAGTTGGGAGCAGTAGGAATAGAAAGGACTAAATGTGAGAAGTATTATGAAGGAAAAATTGTCAAGGAAAGAGTGAGGAATCGAGAAAAGAATGAGGAATCAAAAGAAGAATGAGGAATATGAAAAGTATTAAAAATGATTCTAAGGTTTTGAGTCTGTATGACCAAGGGTATAGTGGACAGAAAAAGAAAAAGTTTATTGCAGGAGATAAGAAGTAGGGAAACTTATAATTCAAGTAGTATAATATACTTGTAAATAAGGAACAAAATGTTATAAACCTACCTAAATTTTAGCCAACCTACCTTTATCATGCAAGTAGTAGAATCTTTAATGAATAAGAAGGTCAGAGTTCCATTGGACCTAGCCCTGGTCAGTCCATATGCCAAATATTACATTTAATTCTAGGTGGCATATTTTAGGAAAAATAATAATCTGGAAAGCACCCAAAGGAGAATGTCTTGAATTGCTGGCATTTGAGATTTAGTTGGAGGAACTCAAGATGTTTAGATTGGAGAGTGGCTTAGAAGAGCATCTTAAGGGCTATCACCTCTGCACTGAAAGAGGCAACTCTGGAAATGTAATGAGGCAAGTTTAGGCTTAATGAGAAGACAAAGTTCCTAGCAGAGCTACCCAAAATTGGAATGGTTTGCCTCAAGAAGTAATGGGTTCTTCTTCATTGGAGATCTTCAGGTGAGGACTAGATAATCAGTTGTTGGGTCAATCGTATTGGGGATTCTTTTTCAGTTTTGAGTCAAACTAGATGCCCCTTAAGCTCCCTTGCAGTTCTAAAATTATCTGATTCTTTAAAATGACATTGGTAGAGTTGTTTGGGAGGAAAATGTTATTTCCTCTCAGTAAATGGATAAGTGATCATTTGAAGTCATTTGTAATCATTTGGCTCTCTAAGCTTGTGGCAGGGATGAAAAGGAAGTCTTTCATTAGCAAATGTCAGTAAAGATGGCAAGAAAAAGAAGACTATTAGTATTTCTTGAGACTCATAATTTATGGAGCTCTTCTGGATTCTCAGGTGGCAGATAATATTTCTTTCTCACTTTGTTTTGTTTATATAATTCACGGTTGTTGATGTTTTCTCCAATTTCCACTTTATCTGCCCTCCTACTCTGATGCCTCATCATGACTTGAATCAGGTAACTCTGGGAATTAAAGTCTATGCCAGCTTGTGCTAAGTTCTGCCAAGATGGCAAAGCTTCATTATAGTCCCAGTAATAGATAGTGCCATTCTGAGAATTAGCATGAGTTCAAAGGTTTATTAGTAGAAGGTTAGTCCCAAGATTTCTGTTTCTGTAATAACAGTGGTGGAATACCAGAAAGATGAGGACAAGATGTGCTAAGATTCATAGAGTTCTTCGGCATCAACAGGCATTTGTTGGTACACCTGATGTATAAGCTTTTTTTTTTTTTTTTTTTTTTTGGACAATCAATGAATTGATGTGCTATTGGGAAAATTGTGCGATATCTCTATTGTTGTCCTTACTCTAAATTAAAACAGAAGAAATAAAGAGGCTAAAAGCAGGGTTACCTGAATCACAGATTCACCTTGGAATAGAAAATCAAGAAACTGGAGTTGATCTCATTATATATTAAAAGACAATAGAAAACATTTCATAGTATACTTAATCATCTAGCCTTACAACACTGATAATAAATGCAAGCAAACAGACCACAATGAAGATAGTTGCAGTTTATGCATTAATGTCTTTTGCAGATGAATAAGTAGAGAAAATCTTTAAAAGATTTGGAAAGATCCTCTAATCTAAGTCAATGTATACACCCAATGACTTAATGCAAAGACAAGTGTAGGGGAGGTTGGTGAAAGCCATGCCGGGAAAGGTGGCTCAGGATGAAGAAATAAAAAAGGCCAAAGATTTACATATTAAACAGGGACATCATGCCTGTTTTTCACTAATATTTTCTAAAAGAAAGAATTCTGAAAGGACTGGATGTGAGACAGAGAGAGAAGCAGAGAGAGAGAGACACAGAGAGAGACAGAGATGAACTATATCCTGGATGAGAAATGACTGGTTACTGATGGGGGAGTCATTTCAAAATCAGCTGTTTGCGTGCAGCCCATTCATCAACTGATTAGAGCAAAAATCAAAATCCATGCCAAATAAGAAGAAAAGTTAGAGATGAAAAGACAATAACATGTGTATTTATAGTAGTGCAACTTATTTCAATAACCTGTAAGTTAACTCTGAAAAATGGAAAATGGACAAAAATAAAGATGCTGGTTCTGGTTATCACCATTTCCTAGAGAAATTTAGCTGATACAAAACTTTTGACCCAACAATGAAGATAAAAGAGCCTAGAAGTGAACTCTGCTGGCAAAAAGTTGATCTCTTTGTCAAGCAGAGCCATGGCAGCCAAGGGCACTGCAAGTTTAGAGTGCAATCTCATTTGCAAAACATTATGGAAAAGAATGACAGAAGATTATGAAAAGCAGTTGAAGTGGAAACGAGCCTGCAAGGAGCTTGGCATGAGACCCAGCAAAACCAGATCATCCTAAAACCATTTGCAGATGAATTTGGAATGAGGACAACAAATTAGCTTAAAATGGATTAGATCTTCTGGCATTTCTATAGCAATCTGTTTTCATTAGTAATGATATGGAATAACCTCATTTGGACTTTGTCACCTCAGTGCCCATTATGCTATGTGGGGAAGTGGCAATAGCACTTAAGAAGATGAAATTGGGAAGAATATCTGGACTTGACCATGTACGAACTACAGAAGAGATTCGTGCTGGAGAAAACATAATTTCCTTAAAGCTGTTTCAAAAAGTGAAAGCTTCCAAAAGTCTGAAAAGAAAAAACAGCAACTGAAGAGATATAAGGAACTCCAGCCCACCTGCCCACTTTCTCACATTAATAAATTTTTGATGAAAATGATCTATCAAGAATCTCTTCAATAAAACCATAAGAAGAGAACAAGAAGGCTTTTACAGATGATTTTCTATAGCAGACCACATCTTCATAGTCACACACACACACACACACACAATTGCCTAAGTAGTAAAGAGAATAAAAGATCTCATATCTATTGCTTTTTTTGGTGTTTCTTTCAAACATTATGTGGTCTCAAAGACTGTATTCAAACAGGATGTGTCCTTTGTATATGTTAAAATCATAGAAGGTTCTGGGATAGGTATGACCATGGAGTTGACTTTGTTCATTGACTTGTTGAGTATGAACTTTAAAATGGCCTAAAGTAAGGAAATATACTTCAAAAGTGTTTATCTCTTAAAAAATATTTGTTGATGATGATGGTGGTGGTGATGATGATTCAAACTGGGGCGGGGGGGAGAACCTGTGGCCTTGAGGCCACAGGTGGCCCTCTAGGTCCTCAAGTGCAGCCCTTTGACCGAATCCAAACTTCACAGAACAAATCCCCTTAATAAAAGGATTTGTTCTGTAAAACTTGGACTTAGACCAAAGATCTCAACCAAGGACCTAGAGGGGCCGCATGTGGCCTTGAAGCCTCAGGTTTCTCATTCCTGATGTAAATTCTGTGGGTAGATGTATTGAAGAAGAGAGGCTAAAGGCAAGATGGCCAATTTAGGAAAATATCCCAATAGTTTCAGTGAGACTTGATGAGGACCTGAGCTAGAATGATGGCTCTGTGAGTGGAAGAAGGACATATGGGAGGTATTAGAGAAACGGAGTGCACAAGGTTGGGCAATTGATTGGATGTGTGGGATGAGGGAGAGTACAAAGCTCCGGATTATGAAATTTCGGTGAATGGAAAGGATGATGATGTCTTGAACAGATACAGAGAAGATAAAAAGAGGTACGTATCCAGGGGAGGAGACTGCTAGGTGGCATAGTGAGCAGAGCCCTGGACCGAGAGTCTGGAAGATCCGAGTTCAGATCCAACTTCAGACACTTAGTAGCTGTGTGACTCTGAACAAGTCATTTAACCCTATTTGCCTCAGTTTCCCCATTTGTGAGAAGGAAATGGCAAACCACTCCAGGGTCTTTCCCAGAAAAAAAAAAACCCAAGAAACCCAAATGGGGTCTTGAAGAGTAGGGGAAATTATAATGCATTACATTTTAGCCATGTTGATTTTGTGATGCCAGCGGATCATCTAGGGGCAGCTTTACAGCAGGCAGTTGGTGAAGCTAGAAAAGAGAGCTTTAAAGAGATACGAGGTCTGGGATTCATCCTTATAAAGATGACAATTGAACCCCCAAGAGCTGAGGTCACTGAGACAAAGAAAAGGGCTCAGGACAGAGCTTTGAGAGAGACCCATTCTTAAGGAGCAGTATATACTTTATGAGCATGAAAAAAGAGACTGAGGAGTGATCGGACAGGTAGGAGAAACCATTAACAGATGGTTGTTGTGTTTGTCCTTCGTTTTTGAAGAGGACCATGACATCAGGGAGATGATGACTATGACTTGTAGTTGACTTTGATTTGAGTGAGAAAGGGCTGTGCAAGGTCACCAGCTTTATTTTCTTCTCCAGAGCCATCTGGGTCCAGTGGCCTGATATTCATCAGGACAATTGGAGATAGCCCAGGATGCAAGGTTGGACCCTGGCCCTTTTAAGCTAAAAGTCTTATCTCATTCTCACTTTGAGTGAGATATACACATTCAATGAATAAGCTTCTTTAAGTAGTTACTCAAGGGAGGGCTCCTTTAATACAAAAAAAAAAAAAAAATCAAACTGGAAGAGGAAGACCTTAGGGTTCCTGGGTAAAAGAGAAACAGTTACTATTTAGTATTTGTATTCACTCTGTGCTAGGTGGGTGGGGACCTGTTGTCCAGTCTATGAGCTCCACAGTGTTGGGTTTAAGACTTGGTCTTTGAGCAAGAAATGTAGCCAGTAAACTCAAAGGAAAAAGGCAGCTTTTAGCCATGGAAGTGTACCTTCCCCAGGTAGAACACGAGAGGAGAGGAGAGAAACTGCTACTCACTCACAGGTTGCGTTGTCCTTCCTTCTCGAAGAGGACTATGACATCAAGATGATGATGTGAGCTTGACAGTGAAAGAGAGGAAAAATAGCTTGGGGGAAGGGGAAAAGGGTCATGAAGATTTTGTTTTGTTTTGCTTTTTAAAGATGGGTGGAATTAGCCTTAAAGGAAGAGATGTTGCTGAGTGATTGGGGCAGAGAGAAGGTCAAAGAGGAGTGAATGAGGAGCATTACTGATCTAATGTGTAGAAGAGTCATGAGAAAAAGTATGCCCAGTACTAGGGAAGGTAGCCAAGGATGCAGTTTCTTCTAGGGAAATCAGGTTTCCATGAGTGCAAGAAGATAGGAGGAGTGTAAGAGGACAATGTAAGAGTGGTGAGAGGGAGGGACCTCCAAATCCAGTCCAAGTAGGACTAGGGCTGGAACACCTCTCCTTTATCTCAGAAAAATTGTGGTAGTTCCATCTGGGTATTGCCTCAGTAAGTTGTGTTGGTGTAGTGAGTCAGAGCAGAGTGGCAAACTCTCTAGCACAATGAGTTTTCTTGGGAAGGAGTCCTCTAAAACCAGCCCTTGGGCAGAGAAGGAGCTGGAGCATCTCCTTTTGCTGCCTAAGCCATAGGACCTCCCCCCAGGGCTCTTTGACAGGAATATGTTCAGAATGTTTAAGACATCTAACATTTTGAAAGCTGTCATTAAATATATTTTTAATGAGCTTTTATAGTTTCTATTCCTATATTCTTTGTTCTTTGTATAACTAGAGTGATGGGCTTGCAGTCAGGAAGACGCTTCCTGAGTTCAAATCTGGTCTCAGACACTATCTGTGTGACCCTGGGCAACCTGTTTGCCTCAGTTTCCTCATCTGTCAAATGAGCTGGAAGAGAAAATGGCAAATCACTCCAGTATCTTTGTGGAGTCACGTGACTCCACATGACTGACATGACTGAAAAACAACTCACCAATAAAAACAACAATCTTTTATGTGACCAAAAATACCACAAATTCTCAGCATTGAGAATAAAGTGTTTTGAAAGCTGGAAAAATGAAATATTTCCTGTGAAGCATATTCCAGATGAATTTAAAATTCCATTTCCTTCTCTGTAAAATGGGGATAATACCTTGTAGGCCTTGCCTTGCAGAGTTGTTGTGGTGACTCAGTGAAATGTTTGCATTGGGATCCCCAAACATGAAGGCATTATATAAATGCCAGTTATCATTGTCATTTCTTGTCGACACACCGTTTACAGTCTATCCTTTCTATTTAAAAACTCTGAAATCTTTTTCACTTATTGATAATCTTTGTCATATGTTTAAAGGTTGTAAAACAGAGATGGTGATCATGATGTAGTGGAAGGCCTGATTTCAAGTTCTGCCCCTGATACATGCTGTGTGACCTTGGACAGCTCTAACAGTATTGGTTGCAGACAGTTGTTTGTCTGCAGTTCAAGGGAGTTTGTTTCCATGCCAGGTTTTCCCATACTGAGAATTCCTTGAACTGATAGAATCACAGTTCTTGCTCTACCCCCCCCCCATAAAGATGTTATTAAATATTTGATAAGTTAGAAATATATTTCTTTAATTTTCGTGAACTGTTCAAGGATCCGGTACTTAGTGATCTAAAAAAATTATTCATGCAATGCTTCTCATTTCAACTATGAAACTTTTCACAGTGTAATAGTAAATTATAATTCTCTTCTGTCCAACTCTTCACATTATTTATTCCTAGGGGGTGAGTGAGGGATAAGGGAAGATAGGAATGCATTTTATTTTTGGAAAAATAGCAGTAAACTCATTCTGAGTTGTTAAAAATATCAGTTACAAAAGTGTCTACACTAAAAGTCACATTCATTTTGTTTATTATTTCAAGTTTATTAAAAGGCTTCTAGGCATGCATTTAAAAACCCCACAAAAACAATAGTTGATTTAATGATTAAATGAAAACTCCTCCATAAACAATAAAACCTATGGATTCTATCAGTTAAAGAATGTCATCATGGCCCCAGAGGTCAATACAAATAAGACTTTATTAACACATAACTGAAATGAAGTTCTAAAAGGGGCCCCTTCATTCAAACTACTCTGCCTCTGAGGTTCAAGTGTGGGGCTCGAGAATCCCCCCACTGACCTTAATTCCCTATGAAAATAACACAGGGAGAAAGGCAATCTTCACTGTGAAGAGAGAGCATCTCAAATCTTATCGGAAACAGCTGGAATGGCAACTAGGAAATAAATGTACAAAGCTCTAAGGAAACCCATAGTTACGGCTAGACACCTCTGCTTAGTTACCTGTAGGTTCCAAGCATCCATTCGGATTACCCATGACCTTAGATCTAAGGACTCATAGTAAATTTCCATATAAATTTCCAGTGGTGACATTTCAGGGTCAGTAAAAGGCTGAATTATTTAAATCACCCTTCTAGAACTTAACTGCTCCCTCTGGGGACAGTGCCTGCAATTTGCTATAACTACCACTAGATGGTGATGTTGTTTTTACCAAGTAACATTGGCAAGTGGGTACAACTCTGGGAAAGGGACGGGGTGGATGGATGGATGGACAGACACATATATAGATACATATACTTATACATATATGTGTATAGATGTATATGTACATGTCTATACATCTGTACACATATATGTATATATACACATCTTTATATACACATGTATTAGAAAAATCAATCTATGGACAAGTATCAAAGCATCATAGAAAAGACAGTTAATTATTAGGAATTCCTATTTCAATTATATTTATTTTAAGACAAAAACTTAAATGCTCTGAAGGCTCCTCCACACTATTTATCTTCTTTTTTCTTCTGTTTTCTCAGTTGCTGTAGTTTTCCAACTTAAATGATCTTCTTAAATTAATATTCTATTCTTGGTCAAAGATAACACCATATCCCTTGAAATCTGCTGCCTTCAGAACTAACTACCCACAGCCAAAGACTCTATTTAAAACTCCTTGTGCAGGAGGAGTGGGCTGTTCTAATGGGAAGAGTTACTATTTCTTACCTTCTAGGATAAGTCTCCAAAGAACTCAGCTTTCCTAGTCTTCAAGCCTGCTTCCGTCTGTTTAAGGAACAGATATTTCTTTTTTCCTTCTATCTGTAGTCTCCCTTGAGTAACTAGAAAATTTCCCTGATTTATAATGTTTTCCAATTTCCATGATGTAAATGTGAACTGGAAAGTTTTAAAAATCAGTCCTGAGATGGTAAAAGCTAGACCTCACATACCTCTCGTCGTAGGGCAAAGAGTAGTGAGATGGGGACCCAGATAGTAGATCCAGAGTGTAACATGACCAGAGAGATGTATTTCACAAAGAAGAAAAAAAGTCCTTGGGTAATACTAATATAGAACTGACTTATTTCCTAAAATATTTAACCTCATTCATTAATTTATTTTATTTTATTTTTTTACTATTTTCTTTTAGTAGGTACTAAATTACTTATTATCACAATTTATGTAACTAGATCTCACCAGTTTTCGAAAACATTTACAGTCATTTATTCATAACTGAACTTAGCCTTTTCTGGTCAACAAAAATTAAAATGGAAATTAATGGGGCCTTTACTTTATAGAAAGATTTTTAAATGCTATTTAAAGAAAAATAATACATGCATCCCCTTATGACAGAAATTTGCATTCTGGAAATATTTTATTTGTATCTTATGTTTAAAAAAATGTCATGGCAAGAAATGGGTTTGATTTTTAAGAGGAATCATTTTGAATAATTAACCATGAATTACTCTAATTAGAAGAAAATAATTATAGGTTGGACATAAGCTATTTCAAATGTAAGGCTAGAGTAAAAGGCTAGTAGAAAAATAACGCCACCTGATAGATACTGAGATGAATCCAAAACTGGATTTTCCTTTAAATCAGTCTTCACTGAGGCATTTTTAAATATCTCCCATTAAAAACATGCATATTTCTGCTAGGCAAAAAATATTAGTGAATATATGTTGTTGATTAAAGAACCTTTGGTTTAATAATGAAAGAAAACAATTTTAATATTTTCAAAAAAGAAAAATATATTTTCATTTACTCTTTTCCTAACACACTGTGGATGAGAAAAATAACCGTAAGCAGAACTAGGATGCTTTCATGTCAATTGAATGCATATCACATGATGAGTAAAGTGTAATGGAGCCAAAGAGAAGGTTGAAATATTCATGTCACATGAAGGATGTCTATCAAGTAATTGGCATGGCAGACACACCTGTGGGTCTAACTTTTAAGAAGCCATAACAATATAAATGGCAAATTGATTAGGAAAAGCACTGAATTCTTGTTTACAGCATATTTCAGTAAAAGCAATGATCTAGTAGAACTCACATGATTTAGAGTCTAGCCTTGTTACTACCACTAACTAGAACCTTTGTGGGAGGCAAACCAATCAGTCACGAGCATTTATTAAGTACCTATTAAGTGCTGGGCAATGGGGATACAAGTACAAAGACTGTAATAGTCTTTGCTCAAAAGGAACTTATGGGAGAAACTATATACATATATGTGTGTATTCATGTACATATATGCATATATATGTACATACATATATACACATATTTCATACAAATATTTCCTATATATTTCATTAATAGAACTTGAAGAAATTTTTCATATATATGAAACAGAACAATTATGCACACACACACACACACACACACACACACACAGCAGTTAAATACAAGATAGTTCGGAAGGGAGGGTGCTAGCACCTTGAGAGATCTGCAAAAGCTGCTTAAGCTGTGTCTTAAAGAGAAAGGGGATGACATGAGGTAGAGAGAGTATATTCTACATATACGGAACAGCCAATGCATAGGAATGGGGACAGAAAATGGAATATCATGTGTGAAAGCCAGTTTGGTTAATTGAAGACTGTGGGAAGGGAAGTAATGTCCAGTAAAGCAGAAAAAATTAGTCAGGGCCAGTTTGTAAAGAATTTAAAAACTCAAGAGAGGAGTTTCTATTATATCATAAAGGACTGTTTTATCATAGATATCCCTTGAAGTTGATGAAGTGAGTCAGATCTGCATTTAAGGAAAATGTCCTCAGCAGCCGGGTGTGGGAAGTGGGTTAGAGTGGGGACAGACTTGAGGCAGGGAGACCACTTTGGAGGCTGCCAAAATAATCTGTGTGATAGTCCAGGAGGTCCTGAACTGAGGTCATAGCTGTGTAAGTGGAGAGGAGTCAGACACAAGAGATGTTTTAGAGGTAAAAATGGCCAGATTTAGCAAATGACTAGATATGTGAAGTGAAGGAAAATAAAGAGTTGAGGATAATGCTGATATTATGAAGCTGGGAGATTGAAAAGATGGTGTTACCTTAGAAACAGGAAAGTTTGGAAGATGGAAAAGTTTGAGGGGGAAAATAATTCTGCTTTGGACATGGCTGGGGAGCATCCATTTGGACATATCTAAGGCAAAGAGTGATATGTACTAAAGCTCAGGGGAAAGACTGAGACTGAATATGTAGATCCAAGAGTCAACTGCATGGAGATAATAAAGGGAACTGATAAGGTTACCAAGAAAGTATAGAGGAAGGAAAGAAGACCTAGGCTAGAACCTTTGGAATGCCCACATTTAGGGAAGTGTGATATGGATACTGAGCCAGAAATGGAAACTGAGAAGGAACAGTCAATTTAGGAGGAAAACCAGCATAGAACAGCCTCTTGGGTACCCAGAGATGAGAGAGCATCCATGCAAGACATGGTGACCAACACTGTCAAATGTAACTGCCAGAAATGACAGTGGGTGGGTGGGTGGGTGGAAATCAGATTCGTCACCTGAGATCATTGGTAACTGGGAAGAGCAATTTTAGTTGAGTTAGGAGATCAGTGGCCAGATTGCAAAGGGCTGAGGAGTGCAAGGAGAGAAAGAGAAGGCGGTGAATGTGGACAGCTTTTTCCAAGTTTCTTAGCTTCTCTCTGTTCCAGTTTCTCAACTGAAAAAACTGGGCTAACACTATTTGCTTTACCTACTTCACAGGCTTCTTGTGAAGACCAAATAAAAGAAGAGGTAGAAAAGTACTTTGAAAGCAAATTTAACTTATGTAAGTCTTTTATCTGCATACTTTGTCATTTCCTGGGGTATGCTGCTTCCTTCCCCTTACCAACCTCCATTGAACTGTCCCTTGTAACCAAAAAAGTTAAACAAAAGCAACCAAAAGACTTAAAATATACAAAATTCCAAATGCATCATTCTCCATCTTGGTGCCCAGAGGGGAAGGGTATCTTTGTCATCTGTTCTTTAGGAATGAAATGTCACTTAAATTAATCAGAGTTCAATTGCCTGTTGGTACTATGTTTCATTATATTTTTGTAGAGGAGACGGAAAGGAAATGAGCATTTATATAGCAACTACTGTGTACCAGACACTGTGTTAAGTGCTTTACAAGTATCTCTTGATACATAAAAAAATCCTGAGAGGTAGGTGGTGTTGTTATCCTCTGAGAAAACTGAGGCAGAGGCTAAATGACTTGCCCAGGGTCACCTAACCAGGCAGAATCTGAGGGCCGATTTAAACTCAGGTCTTCCTGACTCCAGGCCCAGTGCTCTATCCATGCATGTTTGCATGTCAGTTGAGGTACTTTGTCCATGTTTCTCTGGTTTCTTTTTATTTGTCATTTCTTAAAGTACGGTAGTCATATAAATCACAGTCATATACCAATTTATTCAACCATTGAGTGGATATTTACTCTGTTTCCAGGTTTTTTGCTGCCACAAAAGGATTTTTATGAATGCTTTGAAGTATATGTCACATATCTTTCTATCTTTGACGTTCTTGGGATAGCATTGATTTTTTTAAGTTTTTTCCAGAATAGTTGGATTAATTATAGCCAAGAGTTGTTTCTTTGATTTGTTCTTTTTCACACCAACTATCCAAAGTGCTTTTTTTGGTTTCCTTTTGTATCTTTTGCTTATGTCTTCTTTATCAATTACTATTTGTATTACATTACAGTCAAAGATATTCTTAATAGTCTTGCTTTTTTGTATTTCTTTAGCATTTCTTTGTACACATGATCAGTTTTTGTAAATGTACTATATGATTCTAAGAAGTATGTGTGTTCTTTAATATTCACATTCAGAAGATACCATGTCTTCAAAATATAATCTTTCTAACATCCTATTTAATTCTCTTTGCTTTTTTTGTTTATCTTGCTGTCATAGCTATCCAGATCCAAACAGTCCTGAAGTCTCGTAAAACTATTGTTTCTCTCTCTTCTGTAACTTGGTTGGCTTTTCCTTTGTGAATTTAGAAACTATGCCATTTGATGCATATTTATTTGATAAGGATATTGATTCAATTGTCTATGGTGCCATAAAGCAAAATGTTGTCTTGTTCATATCTCTTGACATTATGAGTTTTTATTGTTTCCTTTTCTGACATCATGGTTGCAAAGCTGGAAAGAATTGCTAACGTATTGGATGTTAGAGTCAGAATTGAAAAGGAAGATCTGTAAAGGGTGAATATAAGATGAGATTTCATGGGGATAAATGTAAAGTCTTACACTTGGGTTCAAATAAGTTGATTTTACAAGGACAAAAAGGGAGAGGCATGATTAAATAGCAGTTCATCCTTATAATGTAGGTTTTAATTTATATAATATTAATTCAATTTTTTGACCTTCTATCCTTGAGTTTTTTTAACCCCTTAAATAGCTCCATAGACTCTTTTTGTCACTATCTAATCTTTCTTTGGGTCTCAATCAATGTGAGAATTAAAAAAAAAAAAACCAAAATAATAGTCTTATCTTACTTTAGAATCATGAGAGAATGTAAGCTTTTCTTGTTAACTTTACTTATTTACCTTTTTTCCTCATTAAATATTTTCTTACTAGTTAATCTATTCAACTCTGGTTTCTTTTAGAAGGATTCTAATGACTCCCTTTTATTGAAAGTCCATCTTGTTTTACTGATAATTATATAATATAATTTATATTTATAAGATGTTATTCTAGAGTACAACCCAATATTTGTTCTTTTGAGACGTCAAATTCTAATCTCTTTTTATTCCTTATGAACAAAAAGTACTCCTGGATTTACTTATTTTCTATAATTAAGCTAAAGAGGTTTCTATTTATTGTTTCCAGCAGTCATTTGGCAATGGAAGTCTGAAATGTAACCCCAACATTCCTCAATGATTAAAGTTTGAGTAGTTAACTAGTTGTCAATCTCCTATTTGACAGGTCCTCAAATACTAAAGCCTTTTTCTCCCTATAGTTTTTCTTCTTCAGAGTAAATGTTGTTCAAATATGGTATGTTTTTAAGAACATCCTGGTTGTTCCTTTCTAGACATGTTCTAGATCATATTAACAGAGATCATAGTAGTCTGTTAAGGCTACTGAGTGCCACTAACAAGAGGTACACCAGAGAGGTAGGGCTATCTTCTGCTACAAATATGGACTAGACTGTGTAGGCTACTGGATTTTGAAGTAGAGAATTAAAGTGACCCAGTTCGCCATATATAAGGTACCTTAGATTGATTTCTAGGGAGTAAGTAGTTTTCAGTGTTGGTCCTGTGCAGAACATACTATCAAAGAGACAAGAAGAGATTTCCTCTGCCCTGAAGTATTCTGCTACTTTGAGAATATGCCCCAAGGAATTTCAAGAGTAGCTGGTACTTTCCACTTATTTAAAAAAGAACATAGTTGAGGACCATACACTAACCAGAGTTGTGGGTATACCTGGATGATATTCTTGACTTTGGAAAGAAGCTAAAAGAATCTGAGAATCAAATGTTGGCCTTCTTTTGTGGGGGATTGGGAGGGAGGGAGGGTGATAACTTGGAACTCAAATATAGCAAAAAAAATTAAAATTAAGAAGAATTTGGGAAATGGTTACTGAAAGTGTTAGATTGACTGGCAGAGGCCAGTTTAAAATGATCAATTGACAAGTTCCATTTATGAAGAGCCCTTATCAAATATATGCCCAAGGTGCCACACAAGTAGATCCAGTATATAAGTGAGTCTGAATGACTACAATTAGCCTACCCTCCCAAGTATCATCTGCCTCCCATCATATATATACTTAAATCTGGCAACCCTGTAGGCTATCCTCTCCCCTTGAAAGCTCAGTTATCTTTTCTTTATTTATCTGTTTACCTCTGAATAGGGAAAACTGTTAAGTCTCTTCTGTATTTCATTCTAGGCTATAATCTCAGTCTCCTCTATCTTATGGAATAATATCCCTCTAACTTAAAAACAGGGAAGGCATATTTGAAATTAAATTGTCTTTTTTTTTTCAATTAAGCACTGTCTGTGGTATAGGGATAAATAATGCAGCACTGTTCAGCAGAATAGGGCACTAGTTCAGCTCTGAATACCATATTATCATACTTGGTATATAAACAATGCATCAGAAGACATAAGCATTTTGTTCAACTACACAAAATTTGTAGTGATTTTAGATAATCATATTGCCCCTTTTTTGTGCCTATACCTCCCCTTGCTGAGACCTATTCAAGGTTAATGGAAACCCCATGTCCAGACAATGTGAAACTGAATACCTGTTTACTGTATGAAGTTTAAATATTCAAACATTTACATAATTACTAATTTATTTTAAGTTTAATGATTCACCAAAAACTTTTTGTAATTCAGCGTAATTTAATAAATACTTATCATGTGCCTACTATGTAGGTTATTGACAGATAGTGTCAAGTAATACATAAGACATCTAAGGCTATGTTTATACCTAAAATTAAATGAAGTTAGATGATAGGGATTTGCTTCACCTCTTTGGGCCTCAGTTTCCTCAACTATAAAATAAACATGTTAGAATAGATGATATCCGAGGTACCGTCTTACCTTCACTGTCTTTGACATCTTATAATTATGAGAACAATGTAAGATGAAAAAATGTTTTGCCTTAATTATTTGGATACTCAAGGACCTGAATTGTGTGAATAATTGTGTCGATCTCCACTTTTACATGTATAGACACAGTATAAGAGAAAAACTCCTTTGAATTCTTCATATTTTTCTCTTACATCAAGATGGATATGTCACAATATTTTTGGTTTTATTGGACTCATTACCAGTTGATACGGAATTTTAAAGTAAAGATAATCATGATAATTAAGGAGTAAATGTGTAAATGAGGACCTAACTGATTCAATTTATTTAATTAACATAGTTTCGTAGAAAATTGGCAATTGTAGGATTAAAATATGGATTTTTATCTAATCTCTGTATTTTTCAATCTTGATCTGAAACTAATACATTTTTAAAGAAAAGTGATGGTAGGAGAATTGAAAACATGAAGCAAAAATAACTTAATACTATACAGGGAATCATAAGTTTATGAAGGGGAAACTCTTCAAAGGTTTCTAGAAGAAAGAAATAAAGAGGTAGAAAATGTCTGTCTCCTGGACTGAGACACAATAGAGCTGTGATATCCAACATCATAACAAACCCGCCATGTAGTGCAAAAGGGGGCTTGGCAGTATCACTAATCTGATAATCATCTGATCACCTAGCTTTTTTCCTGTTCTCCTACATATCTCTCAAAAGCTGTGTGAACTATTTCAAGAAATATCTGAGAAAAGAAATTAGAGGGAACAGAAAGAATCCCAAATTTTCAGAAAGAAATCCAGAAGACTCTAAAAGGGAAAAGAAGTACACTAGAATGGTAATGTCCAGAGGCCCCTATTCTAGTCCTAGCTCTAAAACTTAATAGCTTTCTGCCTAGGAGCAAATTGTTTTCTCTTTTTAGATGTCAGTTTTCTCATCTGTATTAGTCCCTTCCAATTCCACTATCATATTGTTCTCTAGATCCTCTTTGGTTTTACTTCATCCCATCTTTTCTTTTCCATTTCTACTGTCACCAATTGAGATATTTATTATCAAACTAGAGACAGAGAAGTGAGAGCAGAGTCCAGAAGCAGGACAGAACCTTGGGAGTAGGGGGGACATGGACAATAGCCCAACAAAGGAGCCTGGGAGCTAACACTCAAACATGAGAGAGGAAAACCAAGAGACTGCAATGTTTCTAAAATTGGGAGAGAAGACATTGTCTAGGAGGAAAATATGATCCGGACTGCCAAACACTTTAGAGAGGCCAAAAAAAAGTAAGAGAAATGGCTGTTAGAGTTGACAATTAAGAAACCATCGATAACTTCAGAGAGAACAGTTATAAAGAGGTGGAGGAGAAGGCATAAGAAAGAGAAGACATCTAGTCACCAAGCAACACGGTTGCTTTAATGACCATGTTTGGGCAGTTGCTTCAGCAACTTCAGCCTGATATGGGACCTGGCACTTGAATAGAATGAAATAAGTTCTGAGTGGAGTAGAATGGAAGACAATTTGAGCTTCTCTGATCTAGCAAGAACATCACTTCTACGCAGGCTACTGTCATTGAGATCAAGGACAATTATATGAGGATGGGGTAGACAATGGGGAGATGGACTCAGATTTTATTGTGTCCTCGAATGTCTATTTGACTATGTCCTTCAGTGATTATAGAGGCTGTGCCCACTTTTGCTGAATCTGACATCTTGAGGGCCCTCAGGCCTATTTCAGGGAAGCATAGACTTTAGGATTAGAGCCAGGAGGGACCCTAGACATATTCTAGTTGAACTCCCTTGTTTTATAAATGAACACCCAAGACCCCAAAGGGTGAAGTAACCAAGTCAACATGACATAACTAGTAAATGTCAGAACCTAGAAATGAGTCCTTAGACTCTAAATCCATTTAGCCTTATTTTCCTTATTTATAAATTAGAGATAATGATAGATCTTTTTTCTTGCCTTCTAAGATTGTTCTCCCAAATGAATTGCTATGTTAAAGTGTTTTTACACACCTTAAAATACTGCATAAATTTCAGCTAGTGGAGTAGTAATGTTGCTATCATCGTTATTAATTATTATTACTAATAGCCATAGACAATGACTGTTCTTATGTGAGATCAAGCTGAAATCTGCAGGTGCCATATTGTGAAGGAGTTTGAGGATCAAGCAAAGGAGTTTGAATTTCACTTTATAAGCTACAAGGAGCCAAACTAAAGTTTTTTGAGTAAAGGAAAGGAATGACCAGAATCTTTCTTATACATAAGGGACATTAATGTGGCAGTAGTAGGAAGAATGGATTAGTAAAGGGAGAAAGTGGAAGCAAGAAGACTTGTTAGGATGCTATTACATTAGCCCAAGTAATTGGGAGAGAAATAAAGAGACTGGAGATATTTCAGAGGCAAAATTTATAGGCCTTGGTAACTGACTGAAAGATGGCCAGGACAGAAGCATCAATGGTGACATCAAGTTGTCAAACAAGATTAGGTGAGTGATGCTGTCCCAGAATAGAGAAGCCAGAAGAGGGAGGTTTGGGGAAAATATATTAATCTCAGCTTTAGACAGGTTAAATTTGCGGTTAGGACTCAAAGTACCTCTTTAGTATCTTTTGAAGATCACAAAATTTAGAACAGAAAGGAATCTTAGAGGTAATCTATCTAGTCCAGCCTCCTCATATTATAGATAGGGAAACCGAGGCCAAGTGAAGTGAAGTGACTTGCTTAAATTCACAAGCATAATAATTAGCAGAGATGAGGTTCATAGGATCATAGATTTAGAGCTTGAAGGGGCCACCCATCAAGTCCAAGCCCCTTATTGTTTTCTACAGATAAGGAAACTGAGGACCACAGAGGTTGTGACTTTCCCAGAGTCACATAGTTAATAAATATCTGAGGCAGGTTTCAAGCCCAAGTCATCGATTTCATCTGAATTATCTTTTACAGCAGGTAAAAGGCACAAGTCTCTTCTCTCAGGTCTCTTCCTCCCACTCCAAACAAGTTCTATTTCTCATTCACAAACTCACAGTTTTAGTGTGATGTTCAATTCTTCGTATTTTTCCTCCATTCACTTCGTCTAATTCTCATTGTTCTTTTCAGTCATCTCAAGAATCCCTTTTCTTCATTTCTGCAATCATTGACCATTCACTGGACCCTTTCCCTCTTGCCAATGTTCTCCCCTGTCTCTTTCCCCTTATCTATTTGAAGTGTCACTGCCAACATCATCTTCCTGCTTTTTTCAGACCATTTAGCTTTCTTAACTCCATTACCTTTGACTCTCCTTTTGCAATGAATTCATATTTCTTTTTCTTTATTCAGGAATGAATCTGGTCTCACCTAGTCTTAATTCTCACTATTGCCTCCTCCTTGTTTTTCCTTCATTTCCTTCATGGTAACTCAACTTTGACTTGCTTTGTTCCCTCTGCTTTTGTCTCCTTACTTCCTGTGTGCTAGAAAAGAGCATTGTGATTAAGGCACCACTTCATAACTGTAGTGGCTGCCTTCCAATGAAGAGTTCTCCAAGGAGAAAAATTTCCAAAACTAATTCGTGTCATGTTGACCTTTTGATGTAGGTACAGCCTTCTTGTACTGAATTGTGAGGATGGCTTAAATTGCTTCTTTTCCTTAAACTTCAGCATTGGAAAATTTAAAGAACTAAATAAGTCTGTTATTGCTCATGTTGCCTATTATCTCCACATATTTGTGGACTAGGCAGCCCAAGGTGGTGTGATTTTAGGGTTAAAACCCTCCAATGTGCTAGTGTCTGCGATCCCTAACGTAATCACCATTCCATGGAGCTGAAGCCTTACGTCTCCAGAAGACCCCTATTTGGCTGCAGAATATTACTTCAGAGGAATATTAAGTCACTAGTAATGATAGGAACTTTAGCTGAGACAGGTATATTAGCAAAGTATGAGACCCTAAAGTAATGAGAAACAAAATGACATTTTGACTAAGGGGAAGAAGAAATAAAAAGTCCAGAACTAGTAAAAAAGCAAAAGCTCTTGGGGTTCTACAACGGAGTGCTCTGGGCAACCCAAGAACAACATAAAAAGGAAGATGGAAAGGAGCAATTAAGAGCCTACTATGTGCCAAACTCTGAGCTAAGCACATTACAAATATCTCATTTGTGCTCACAAGAAGTCGGGAGGTAGGTGCAATTAATATCTTCTTTTTATAGTTGAGGAAACTGAAACAATCAGTCAGCCAACATTTATCAAGTCCCTACTATGTGCAAGACATTGTGCGAGGTGTGAGGATTAACTCTCAAGGAGCTTACAATCAATCTAATGGGCGAGTCAAATGCAAAGAAATACACACAAAGCACGCTATATACAGCATACATAGGAGATCATTAACATACAGAAAATCCTGGAATTAAAAGGGGTTGTAGAAGGCTTCCTGTAGAAGGTGGGATTTAAAGGGAGTCAGGGAGGTCAGTAGTAGAAACTGAGGAGGGAGAGAATTCGAGGTGTGGCCACCAGCCAGAGAAAATGCCCAGAGAAGGAGAATCTTGTTCATGGAACAGTCAGGAGGCCAGTGTCCCTGGATCGAAGACTACATGTTGGGGAGAAGGGTATAAGAAGACTGGACAGGAGGGAGGCGACTAAGTTTAAAAGGGCTTTGAATGCCAAATGGAGCATTCTATATTTGATCCTCAAGGAAGTAGTATCAGAGGGTTAGGGTTAGGGTTAGGGTTAAGGCAGTGGCTGAAAAGAGGATGGATTAGAGTGAGGAGAGTCTCAAAGTAGGCAGATCCACTAGCAGGCTATTGCAATAGTCCAGGTGTGAGATGATCAGAGCCTCTATTAGAGTGGCAGTAGTGTCAAAGGAGAGGAGGAGGTATATTCAGCCATCTTGCAGAGGTGAAATGGAGAGGCCTTGGCAACAGCTAGGATGTAAGCTATGAGAAAGAGTGAGAAAGAAACCCACGATTACTCCTATGCTGTGATTCTGAGAGATTGTGAGGATGGTGTTGCCCCCTATAGTAATAGGGAAAGGTAGGAAGGGTTTGGGGGAAAGATAATGAATTCCATTTTGGACATGTTGAGTTTACTATGTCCAAAGTTGAATATAAGTTCAAGATTTCTGAGTAGAGAGTGGGGACAGGTTAGGTGGATTTAAGACTCATTAGCATAAAGATGGTAATTAAATCCTTGGGAGCTGAAGAGATCACCTAGTGAAGTATTAAAGAGAGCAGAGAAGAGAGCCCAGGACAGAACCGTGAGGGACATCTATAATTAGAGGTATGATCTGGAAAGAGGATCCAGCAAAGGAGCCAGAGAAGAAGCAGTCAGATAGGCAGGAGGAGAACCAGGAGACGGTTGTGTCCTGAAGACCTAGGGAGAAGAGAGAGTAATCAGCATTGTTCTCATTGGATGTGGCAACTAAGGGATCAGTATCTTTGGAGAGAACAGTTTTGGTAGAAGCCAGATCGTAAGGGGTTAAGAAGATAGTGAGAAGAGAGAAAGTGGAGGCACCTTTTTGTAGATGGCATTTTTGAGCAGTTTAGCTACAAAAGGCAAAAGAGATATAAGATGATTGTTAATGGGGTTAGAAGTTGATTCACTTCTCACTTGATTGTGAGAGTTTTTTCAGGATGGAGGAGACTAAGCATGCTTGTTAGCAGTAGAGAATGCGCCAGTAAATAGGAGGAGATTGAAAATAAGTAAAGAGTGAGGATGATAGAGGGAGTAATCTATGGGAGAAGACAGTATGGGATCACTTGAAAGAGTAGAGGGGTTAATCTCAGTAAGGAGTAAGGTGCAATAGTGGTGAAGGAGACGATCGCTACTTAAGGCATCTGGGTGATAGTTAAAGAAGAGGAGAGAGGAGGGCATTCACAGTGAATGGCCGCAATTTTGTTCTGTAAAATACACGGCACAGTTCTCAGCTGAGAAAGTGGGAAAAGAGGGAGCCATTGGAGGTTTAGGAGGGATGAAAAAGTTTGAAAGAGCCAACATGGAGAGTAGGATAGTGAGTTTAGAGAGGTATAATAGAATTGCCTGGCAGCAGTGAGCACCCAGTGGAGGTTGTGTAATGTATATTTGTCATGGACTCAATTAGAATGGTTGCACAATTTTCTCCATCTTTGTACAGCATCACATGTAGGAACAAATGCAATAAATGAGGGGAGTGATTCAAGGCTGAGACTTGGCTAAGTATTATCAGTGATATAATAAGGGGCCTAAGAATTCAAGAGAGCAGGACACTATAGAGTTAAATTGGTTCATGAAGGGATCAAGTTGAGAAGAGGAGAGAATGACTAGTTCAAGAGAGATGGCCTAGGAGAAAGCTGAGGGATCAAGGGATTAGAGGTTACACTGTGGACAAAGAGTAAGGTTTTATAAGAGAAGGCAGAGGTAGAGTTGAAAAGCCAATCGATTATGGTTGGATAAGGGAAATTCTTACTGGAATTCTGGAACATAGAAGTGATATATTTCTAAGTGACAGTAAGATTAAGGGTATGATCATCTTTGTGTTTGGCTGAAGTGGGGTGGGGAAATAACTCATGAGAGGTAAGGAGATTAAGGAATTGAGTGGTTAAGGTGTTTGATGGAAAATCAGTATCTATTTTGAAGTCCCCTTCCATTAGGGCAGGAGTTGGGGAGAAGAGAAAATTATGAACCATGTACCCAACTCGTTGAGAAAGGTAGGGGAGTGACCTAGGGCCTGCAGATAACAGCTACCAGAATTTTGATTGGGTGGTAGACATGAATAGTATTAACTTCAAAGGAAGAGTGGTGACTCAGTGGTGAAAGTAGAGGGAGAACCTGGTAGCAGCAGTGGTGAGAAATGAGTAGTGCAATTCTCCCACCTTAATCAGTAAGCTTAAGAGAATAAGTAAAGGTGCAGCCTGTATTGGAAGGGGTGGCCAAGGAGGCTGTGTCATCTGGGGCAGAGGGTGGGTGGGTGGGAGCCAAGGTTCAATAAGAACTACTAGAGGGAGGTAGTGGGAAAAGAAGGCTTTTAAGATGAAGAGAAGTTTGTTACCTATGGAACAGGCCATTCCAGAGGGTACAGTGGAAGGGCTGGGTGGTATTTGTTCAAAACTTTGAGATGGGAGGGCTGAGGGAGAGGAGAATGAGGAATTGGGTGATGGAGAATGGGATTTGGAAGATGATCTACAGGAGTTCAGAGTTACTGGGGCATGAAGGGTAAGACTGGGTGTGAAAGTGTTCATCACTGAATGAAAGGTGCCACTCTTCTTCCCAGCAGAGGCTGGAAATCAGACTGCAGACAAGAGCAATGTTAGATGGGAGGCACACAGTGAAGTGACTTGCCCTGGGTAACAGAGCCAGAGTCTCAGGCAAGAACTGAACTCAGGGCTTCCTCATTCCTGGCCCAGCACCTCTACCCACTGTGCTGCCTAGCTGCCTCTAAGTATGTAGGGAAGAGGAGAGGTGATTAAAGACGTGAAGAAGTACTAAAAAGGTGTATAGAAATCAAAGGTTCATTACTGGTTTAGAGTTAACAATCATCCAGGACAATCCATTTTATAAATGAGGAAACTCAGACCCAGAGAATTAAAATACTTTCCCATGGTCACACACTTATAATAGTAAGAAACAGGTAGGATTCAGACTCAAGTCCTGTAACTACAAATCCAAAATTTCCCCTCTATACCACGTCTTTGTTTAGAAGTGCCACAAGGCCCCAAAGTAACTTACATAAGTTTTCTCTAAGGCTACCTGTTTGAAGACAGTGCTCATAGAATGGTAGCTCATTTTCAAGATTCCCTTTTTGGCTTTTTATTTGTGAATGCTATATTGTCCCTTTCTTAATTAAAATTTAAATCTAATCACCTCGGACTGTTTATGAAAGCAACAACTATAAGAAGTACTGAACCTGGCACCATACAAGGTTCATCATTTAACACATGTTCCTAGCCCTCAGTCTCAGAACTTAGAAGCTGAGACAGACATCTGTGATACAGAGAGGAATATAAATGATCCATTATTTCAACAACAGAGGGATGACCTGAACCAATATGGATCCAAACCCCACTACATTTTTACAAGTTACTATGCCCTATGCCCCTCCCCCCCAAATCATTAGTTGATGACCTGTGTTCTTGTTAGAACTTGGATACACATATATAGGGATGAACGAATGGATAAGAAGCATTTATTAAGCACCTACCATATGCTACCCATACAGACAGACCCAGACCCTGTAACAGACCCAACCTTTCCACATTGGCTGGATCTCTCTGAGCTTGTGCTTTGCTGACCTCTGTCAGCAAAATCTACAGTCATCTATACAACACAAGGAAGCATCAAAGGAGGAGGGTAGTCAAGGCTAAATTAGTCTATGACTTATAATCCTCATTAGTCAGTTTATTTTTTTATAGCATCATTGAATGATTAAACATGGGCTATCATAGGCAGCCCTGATGAAACAGATTGAGAGTTTGCCTCTGAGTTAGGAATACCTGGCTTCAAGATTTGCCTCAGACACATGCTGTCTGTGGGACCCCAGAAAATTTAATTTCTTGGAGATGTAGTCACATGTCTTAGACTCTATGTTGCTGAGCAAATGTTGATCTGCACCGATGGAGGAAATTCCCTTATTGGGAATCAGGTACCAGTGAAATCGAAGGTCCAGTTTAAAAAAAGAAAAGATTGCCCTAAATTAGAATGGTTACATTTAATTATATTATAGGCTCTTCAGGGGCTTTTCTGCATCTGTATCTTGTAATTCTGGACACATGGAAAGAATTTAATAAATGCTTGTTGAAATTTAATTCATTTCTGAATTAAATGAATTTCTGAATTTCTAAATCTTCTTTAGCAATTAGGAGATAGCTGCATATATGTCTCCCTTTCCTGAGCGCCATAAGGGAACTAAAATTATTTCAAGAAGAAACCATACCATTTTTTACCATTATATATGAAACCTAAATTTTGAATAGATATGAGTAATCAGCTTTGCATTTTATTCCTATTCTCTGAGGTAGCTTTAATACATTTACCCTTTTCAATTCTGATTGGACTGTATGGGTTTTGCAAGTTAATAAGTAGGGAATAAGCATTTATATGTACCTATTATGTGCCAGACATTGTGCTAAGGGCCTTACAAATATTACATGTAAATACAAATATTATATACATGTAGGCCACTTATGATAAAAAAAAAAAATCCCCCTCCATGCCCTATACAATGACTGCAGATTTAAAGGGGACAATCTTGGGTTCAGATTATCTCTGAATTTCCCTTCAGGTCTAGGCAAAATTGTATCTGTGGTCAGTAAACTAAAGCCCAAGAGCCAAATCAAGCCTGTTGCTTGTTTTTTATGGCCCATGAACTGAGTGTTTTTTTGCATTTAAAATTCAATAAAACTTAATTTTAAAATGTAAAAGCCAGTTTTAGCTTACTGGCTATACAAAACTGACAACCTAATGGATTTGGCTCTTGGGCCATAACTTGCCAATCTCTTTTCTAGACTATATTAATGGAATGGTTAGTTAACCTCTAGAAAAAGAAGGGCTAATCACAAAGAGGTAGGCTGACTTTATCAGTGCCTAGCATTAGTGCCAGACATTTAATAAATGCTTGTTCAATTGCCAAATCAAATTCACCAAGAATGAGTCATGCTGGATTAACCACATCACCTAGATTGGTGAACCAGGGGAATGCCTCAGACATAATACACTTACATTTCAGCAAAGCATTAAATTGTGTCTCTCATTCTCTTCTTGTGGACAAGATGGAAAGAAGTAAGCTTCATGTCTAGCTGGGGATGTAGTGGAAAGCAAATGGTATCCATTAATGGTCCCATATCAACTTAATGAGCTTAGAGTACACTAAAATCTCCAGGTGAACTACTTTCTAACCAAGTTATTCTGCATCAGTATAGCAACCAAAAAAAAAGAAAAACCAACTAATTTACAATGCCCAAAACTAAGGAAGTGATAGTCCCACCAAAAATGTCAGAGGACCTTATATTTCATCCTAGAGAAAATAAGGAAACATAGGAGCTTCTTGACCAGGGGAGTGGTATGATCATATCTCTGCTTTAAGAATATCAGTTTAGTGGCTATGAGAATGACAAAATGGAAAGGAGAGAGGTAAAATGCTAGGATACCAATTAGGGTACTAATGAAATAGTCAAAGCAAGTGATGAAGAGGTACTTAACTAAGGTTGTGATTATATGAGTGAAGAACAGTTTGAAAGATGGTGAGATAGAATCAACAACATTTGGCAACTAATTGGATATGGAAGATGAGGGACAGAAAAGAGTTGATGATGATTGATTATGAACCTGGGTGACAAGAAGTATGTGTGTTCATCCTTCGTTGCCGAAGAAGACCATGCCATCAGAGAAATGATGACATGACTTGCACTTGACTTTGTTTTGAATGAAGCAGGGCTGTGCAGGTCACCAGACTCACTTCTCCTCCAGAGCCATCTCAACAAGAAGGATAGTGGTGTCCTCAACAGAAAAAGGAAAGTTGGGATGAGGATGACATTGGGGGTGGAGTAAGATAATGCCTTATCTTTTGGTCATATTGAGTTTAAAGAGATGTCCAACAGACAATATTAAGCGATGTGAGGTTAGAGACTGGGAGAAAGATGAGGGCCGCATATGTAGATCTGAGAAACACCTAAGCAGAACTATTCACCGAACTCAAAGGAGATAATGAAATAACTGAGAGAGTAAATATATACAGAAAAGAAGAAAACCCAGAACAAAGACCTTATGTGTCAGAATATGGATGATACCACAGCAAAGATGCCTGAATAACAGTCATCATTTAGGAAAAGGACTAGGAGATGGTAGTGCCACAAAAACTCCAGGATAAAAAGAGCATCTGGGAGGAGAAGGCAGTCACAAATCTCAGAAGTCAAAGAAGTCAAGAAGCTGAGAAAGTCATTGTATTAGGATTCAAGACATCAGTGGTAACTTGGAAAAGAGAAATTTCAGTTGAGTGATGGGTTTGGGAGACAAACTGCCAGGGGATGAGAAGTGAGTGGGAATTAATTAGTTTAGTAGCCATACAAAAACTGTTAATAAGTCAACAGGTAGAGAATAAGCATTTATATGTCAAATATATAAAGAATATGAATTCATTCAAAAATGAAATAAATCCTGCCTTCAAAGAGCCTTCATTCTAATGGGAGAGACAAGTATTTACATAAATATATTTAGAATAAATATAAAAAAATTAAGTAGATGAAGAGAATAAAAGGTATAGAGATGGAGTGTTCACAAAGGGGAGTGACTGACCCTGTCATCCTTTCAAATTATGTTCTTTCATTGTTTCTTCCTAGAATTCCTAGAAAAAAACAACCATCTATCTCCATTGCCTTCACTTCTTTGTATATTGCATTCTAATGGGAGAGACAAGTACCTACATTCATGTAGTATATCTATAATAAATGCTTGTTGATTAATTGATTGGGGAGATCTAGTCATGTTTGAAGGCAGCAGGGAAACAGTCAGTGTTTAAAGAAAAAGGGCAGTTGGGAATGGGAATAAGGATACAAGAGGGTATGGGATCACAGGCAAAAGTAGGGAGAGCGACCTCTTCAAGTGTGGAGCAAAGAAGAGAATGGGGAGTGCAACTGAAGCACCTACTATGTGCTAGCCACTACTCTAGGTGCTGGGGATACAAATACAAAAAAAAAAACTAATTCTTTTCCTCAAGGAACTTACATCCTAACAAGGTGATAGAACACATTTTGCAGATCGCTGTCCAAGGAAGGAGGTTTTAATCTAGGGCAGTCCAAGGGACTGTCAGGGACTCGGACTGTCTTGCCCTTTCAGGAGCAATAATGGCGTTGATTTGATTCCTGCACATGGAAAATGCTCTCTGGTGTTAGTTGCATACAAGTGGCACGAGATGGAAAGTGTCCTAGTGGAGGAGTGTATGGAAGAAAAGAGAGCTTAGTAGTGATGTCCCCCTCTACCATCACCCATCCACGCCACAAAGCATGAGGCAAAGTCCTTTTCTGGGTGGGGAGGAGACTGGCAGTCCATGGAGAGTAAAGGTTTGGAACAAGTGCTAGAGGGAGTGCCCCAGGGAGCCAACCAGAGAACAGGAGAAGGATTCTTGTAAAGCAGGGGAGATCCAGTCAGCACACTTATTTGACTTGCTGCCACAGCATTCAGCTAATCATTCAGAGAAGCAGCAAAGATGGGTGATAAAGGTAACCCATGCCTGGAAAGGGCAGCATCAAGTAGAGCTGGCTCTCTGGAGGCTGAGATTAGAGAGAAAAGGGAAATCAAGAGAAGGGCTGATGGTCTGGGAACACAGGGAGGGATGGAGTGATGAGAGATCACAGAGAGAATAAAGACTAGGCTTAGGAGTGCTACAACGGAGATAGAGGAATTTCAGAATTCTGGATCGTGGAGACTGAGCAGTTATTGGGAATGATAAAATCAAGGATGTGACTGAGGGAAGATCAAAGGTGAAGATAATCCGAGCTGAGGAGGCTGATGAACTGGGAGGCTCTTTGATTTCTATTGAAATCATTGGGAATGAGATCAAGGCTTGGATTAAGAGGATGATTGGGAGTTAAGCACTCCACTCTTTGAGAATAGTGACCTGGAAGCTATTGGGTAAGAACCAATGAGCTTCCCTCAGACAGGAAGCATGGGCTACCCATTGAAAGAAACTGATACAAAGGAGATAGGTACACAATATCAAGTTATAGTACTATTCTGGACACTAGGCCTAGATGCCTTGGCTCATAAGAGTAGAAACAGGACTTCTCTGAAAAACAGAGATATTTCAGACCAAGACAATGATTAGGAATGGAGAAAGGCTTCCCCCTCCATCTGGAGTTGCTAGCATCAGGAATTCCTGCTCAAGAAAGTATATCTTTATACTTTCAATTCTCTCATAGAGAACAAATCTGGGACCCTGGAACTTGGCCTCCAAGAGGAGAAAATCTTTCCATCCTCTTCATTCCCTCCACCCCCACAGTGACCATGAGAAAGAAACTTCAGGTCTTCTATCAGACATGGTGCTAGTTTGTCACACCTACTTATAGCAAATGGCAGCCATAGGAACTCAAAACAATTTAATTCCTTTTTACTCTGGAAGAGGCCTTAGTTATTTAGTTTTTGAAACTTCTAACACCATCCTGGCTAAAATAATTAAATTAAGGCATTGAGCCTTTATCCTGTGCACTAATTCTCTGGTTTTTTTTTTTTAATTCTGATAGATAAAAACCTCTTGTCATTGTGATCCAGACAAAGCTATTAACTGAGAAACTCAAATCCATACCATGGACCTAATTTTTTTTTATACCTTTCCCCTTTGATCTGCAGTATCTCTGAATTTAATTATGAGGTCTGAATTGATGCCCTGCCAATGTATCTTTTGCTTTACCTCCTTCTTTCTGTGGCCTAAAGAAAAGAATGAGGTTTTTTGAAAGCAGGCTCATTTTTAGCTAGTTCCATGAAAGGTGTCACCTACTATTTCTTGTTGCTCTTTCGGGGCTTTTTATTCTTTGTCTACTGACCTAACACAATTACCACCTCTGCATCCTGCAAATCTATCTCTCGGATAGGTTTCCAAGGAATATGATTTTCAAAAGTGTCAGACTTAAGAATGAATCTAAAGTCATTTGATGAGTTTTCTTTTACATCTTCTTGTTTGCTTCCTTCCCTGAGAGATTTTTGATTTTTACCAGGATCATTCTTATCAGCTTAAAGGTATAAAGCATCATTACATTCTGACCGTTTTCTTCTGCTACAACAAATGTTGTAACCTTGAATGAAGCAGTTACTGCTAATGTCACAGTAAGCAAATAGAAGTCAGAACTGAGCTAATCCTGTCTGCTGAATAGAAGCTTCTCTAGGCTTCATGTGTAATGTTCTAATCATCGGCGCAAAACATCCAATTAATTTGCTTTCCCTGCATGTTTTTACTGGCCAAGATGCATAGGGGAGTAGCGTGCTCAGTCATAATCATGCTCCACAAAGACTGGAAATGTTCCCTTTGAGCTTCCAATCATTAGGCCAGCTGAAGTGAAGACAAGCCCATTGACAAGTGAGAATGGCAATAATTTATTTTCTATTGATGGGTTGTGACAAATCATGTCGGAGCAGTGGCTGCATACTGTGGGGCTCCAGGAAGGAACACTGTGATGGGCAGAGATGAAACCCTTCACAGCTCATTTAGTCCAAATGTAGCCACCTGGGTGGTGAATCAGTTCAACATAGCAGCCCAGGCATTCCAGCACAAAATGAGATCGCTACCAGGCAGGCCATATAGGGGTTCCTACAAGGCATTAATCAACAGGGTTGAGCTGTCAAAATGCAGAGTTCAAAATTAAGAAACACCGAAAGGATTAAAAATGCAGTGATGTTGTCAAAAATTCAAGGATGCAATTATGACCGCCAAAGTCTGGGCAGCCCAGAGTGAAATGCTTAGAAGGAAAATGAATTATAAACTGGCAGAGTAAAGCATCACCCCTGCTGAAAATTTTCCTAAGATTTCTATAGATGTTAATTAGTAAAAACAGCATGAAGATTTATGTAAGCATGGGCACACCCCGTTCAACTTGCCACTGACAGGTCAAATTAAATATATGTGCTTCTTACCACTGAGCAGGACAGTTCATCTCTTATTTAAATTTCTTTTTACTCAGGCCCACTGATGTGCTTAGAATTTGACATCTCATGCTGTTTCAGAATACAGACTGTTCCAATCAGACAGAATATTATAGTCATGCAGAACTTATTTTCTGAATATGGTGTTTTGATAAAGGAAAGTTTTTAGAATAACTTGAACAGAATATTTCAGTTGAGGGTGTGTGTGTGTGTTTGTGAAAATCCTTTAATGACAGGACTTTCTTATAAGAGCTTTCCCTATTTTCCTGTTGTAAGAAGCATAAGAAACCCTATACTAAGTTATAAGGTTATAAGCAGATGTGCAAAAACCAACCGAGTGTGGATTAAGTAATTTGTTTGCTGATAAAAGCCAGTTCAAATATGTGTTTGTTGATTCACTTAATAAATGTTTCTTGAGTGTTTGATATGTTCAAGTCAGTGAAATAGGTAGGTAAAGTTATATCACCTGTAGACAGTGCTGGATTTAAATCTCTTTTTACTTGTCTTTTTAGTCTTGTGGCTAAAGAGATAGGAGCTTTGTTTTTGCTATATAATCGTAGGATATCTATTTACTTTTAAATTTCTAAAAGTCAGCTAATACTATTTACCTTGAAAAGATGTCCGCACTTCCAACGGCAAAGAAATAAGAAATTTTTTTTCTTTAAAACTAAATTATCTTGAAGGAAATTCTACAAACTACTTCTGTATGCAAATAGTTCAGATCATCATGGTAAAAATCACAAAAATTGTGACATCGAAGCAGACAATACTTTGGCATGTGGCCACTAATTTACCATGATGACATTCATTTAAATAGCAGTTTAAATTATTTAAAAGATTATTGGCCTTAAGATGTGTGCTGTAGCTTCATATCTTCATGACCGAAAGAGTCAGCCTTATCCAAAGGACAGGGAAGCATTTCCCCTGTGGACTGTTCTGTACAGGACATAGCTAATTATTAAGATAAAGAGAAAGGGAAGCTCCAGCAGGCTAGCCATCCTCCAAAACAGTATGACTCTTCAGGCTTAATTTCTTCCCAAAACCCTTTCCTTTTGCCTGAACGATCTCAGCGAGTCACACAGATCTTAGGAAGACCACTGTGTTTCTTTAATGCGTTTGCCTCTGAATTGCTTGGAGAAGCCTATGGTGGTCATGAGAAGGCTATAACACATTAACTATAATAACTGAGTCACAGAAATGCTGTAAATGATATCACTGAAGTGATGTATGACCAGAGATAATATGGGTCAGTCGCAGAATAAGAACAAGAGGTGTTAAGTCAGGTCTGGCTCAGGTCCTCAGATCTGGAACTGAAATAAAATGATACTCTTAGTTTTACTTACCCAGAGAAGTAAAGAGTTCTCAACAAGGATACAGCATTGATTCAGCTGGGCAAAGTTTCCCTGCTTTTGTGTTGCCTGTGATGGATGGCCGGCTAGTCAGAATCCTGAAGAAGAGATTCCTAACTCGTCTTTGATGAGCTTTTGTTCTTAGACTCCCAAGAAGTCATGTCAATGATCTCATTACTTTTAAAGGAAAAACTAGCCTTGTGTTCATGGCAGGTATTGTTCCTACTCCATAACTTGGTTCATGGTACTCACCCTAATACCTTGGTGGCAAGATCCTAATGGTCTTCTAGAGAAGCAGTATCAAATTCAGATAGAAAGTACTTGTTGAAGCACATTGACTTAGAAAACCACAAATTAGCATTATCTATGTAGTATTAAATTTTTCTTTGTTTTGTTAAATATTTTCCAATTACATTCTAATCTAGTTTGACAACTTTGGATCACTTACTACTTGAATGTCTTTAGAACCATTATTTGACAGCTCTAATCTCAAAAATATTAGCAATCAGGCATAGTACCAGGCATGGTACCAGACTCCACTTTCCTTCTTCAGAAGGACTAAGTACAGAACCTTAATGATCTCTTCTATGTTGTGGATAATGCCAAATATTTGAAATTATTAGTGGATCTCCTAATGTAATATGATAATGATGAGAAGTTTTTTGTTGTTGTTTGGTTGTTTTTAGTCATGTTTGACTCTTCATGACCCTATTTGGGATTTTCTTGGCAGAGATACTAGAGTAACTTGCCATTTTCTTCTCCAGCTCATTTTATGAGGAAGCTGAAGCAAACAGGGAGTAGTTACTTGCCTAGGTCCACATAGTTAGTAAGTGTCTAAGGCCAGATTTGAACTCAGGAAGATGTCTTCCTGACTCCAGGCCGAGCACTCTACCCACTGCACCACCTAGCTAACCCATGATGAGAAGTAGCACCACCATAAACATGAGGGCTACAGTATAAGTGACAAGACTTTAAGCACAGTTACTACTCATCATCATGATTCAGCATCTTTGGTAGTAAGATCATGAAGAGGTCATTGCATGCAGCCTTTTCTGGTGCCATGATGGTCGTTATCTAGATTGCCCATCCATTCAGTGTTTACCAACTCAGCAACTAGGACTTCCCTGTACTTAAGAGCTCCATGGAAGAAAGGCAGGATTTATCTGATCTTTGCTCTTTTAGAAACCTGTAGGCAGGGACTATCCACCTTCTTTAGGGGTAGGGAATGGGGAAGGTGATAAACAGATGGTTTTACCCCCTCCCCTGTTATCAGAAAGCAAGATCTCAGAACATTACCCTTATTTCTCCAAGCCCTTGGAATTGTCCAGTGACCACTGGAGTTGTCTAATGACCACTTGGCACTTCACTGTAGTGGGGGTCCCATCAGTTCCATCCAGTAAACAAAGGCTTACACTGATTTGCTTTTGTCAGTACTCATGCCAGTGCTCATTGGTCTGGGGCCTATTCCACTGCCCACTCTGCTACACTCTACCTCTGAAAGCTACTTCCTTGTGCCAAACTGAATTTGGTATAAGTGCTTCTTCTCTCCCCCTATTCTAGTGCCTGTGTTAGGGCCCACTCTACAGGGGCCTCTCACTGTCCCAGAGGACAAGCAAGTTATAGTTTATAGTTATAGCAAAAAAAGTTGTCTCTCCTTCTAAATTTTTTAAACTGATACAGCTCCACTCCACCCCACCCCCATTCCTTCCCTTTCCTCAGAGCTTCATTTGGCTTATATGTCCACACTTCTAATTCTGGAAAGGCCCCCAGACTATTAGGAGGATTAAGCATTATCCTTTCAAATTTCTTCCCACGTGCTGGACCAAAGGGTCTCAACACAGTCTACATGGCACACTTCCCTATGTCCTCTCAAACAGAGAAAATCCCACAGTTCAGTCTGAAAGGAGGGCCCAGCACAACTGGAGGCCTGGAATTCACTATTGACCCCCAATTTTTAAATTATGTAAATTAAATACCCAACTGTTTGCAGCATTTTCCATCTCTAGGGCATGGTTCTTATAGATACAGAACACATTCACATCTGTCTCCAGTTGCTAAATACTCCCAGACAATTTACTTTCTGATTCTCCCAGGGAAAGGGAGATGGATACCTTACAATATGCAACCAACATCCCCTGAGCATTTCTACAGACTGAGGGTCACCAGGGGCTCACTTTCCTCTGTTACCCTTTTGCCCTATCCACAAAAGCCACTCTAGGACAATACTGGTGACCATGTCAAATGCTGTAGGTCAGACCTGACTCAGACTAGTCCAGTGCTTTGGGTTCAGAATTGGAATAAAATGAGAAACCTGAGGGAGGAGTTCCTAAATCAATCGCATGGACTGACTTTTTGCATTTAGGCTACCAGAAATTACATCTACAGCCAGAGTCTTAATCCAGCTGAGGACAGTTTCAGTACCTTATAAGGAAAAAACCACCCTAGCCTCAGGTATTTATGTAATGTATGGTAAATGTTTAATAACTTGAGGGTTGGTGGGGGAAGAGGGGTTATGTGTGTAGGACACACTTTTAAATTTAATCTACATTATTAACATTTTCTTTTTATTATTGTTATTTTTTTTTAATGTTTAACAATCACTGCCACATTATTAACATTTTCACCATCACTTTCTTAAATCGAGAGTATCAACAAAACACTAAATCAAACCTTAATTTATAGTATTTGCCAATTTTCCAGGTGTAATTGCTCACACTGAAAATTTAACAATTGGCCCTACCAAGACAATACCAGCTGGCTCCATCATACCCCTATATCTGGCAGATATTTCTCCTTCACAAAGGATAGCCCACGTGCCCCACTGACATGCCCCCAATGTCAAGAAAACTTTGAAAAAGTAACCAGAATCTTTGGTTTCCCTGCTCTGCTCTGCAGTGGTGGATTCCCACCTCTAGAATTTATAGGAGGACACGCATGAGAATTTCAAAGGGGAAAAGGAGATGGCTAAGTTGTAATCTATACTGTAGGAGGAGGTAACGACATGGATGAGCTCATGGATCCATCAAAGTATCAAAGAAGAAACTGCTTTAAAAATATTTATTTCACCAGTGTCTCATTGCCCCTATAGATAAGAAAGAGGAGAATGATACCTGTGGATTAAAATGTTTCTTCAAGATATTCAGGAATATTCTGGTTACAGTTTTCTGCTTTGATTTTTTTTTTTTAAAGCAATTCTAGTCGTGAGACCAGTTCTTTATCTATTGCAGGGTCTTTAGTTACAAATATCACAGTTACATGATCTTACAAAACACCTACCACTGGGCTTCAGTGCCAAAGATAACTCAGGTAGGCTAGAGAGACAGGCAGGGCTGATGGGAGGAGTTGAGAAAGAGAGGAAAAGCATACCTGTGGACAAGCCAGGAGACCACTCCCCTTTCTCTGACTCCTTGGCTTATCTTAGCACTGACTTGTCAAGCACTTTGTGGGGACCATCCCCTTGGTAAATGTCTTTGTAGCAGTTTAGTGTAGTAATCTCAGTGGTCTTTCCTTCCACTCAGTTGATTATTATAATAGATCTGGGTGAGATATTGCATTTTTACTTATATGGGACTCCTGGGTCACAAGCACCTGGGGAACACCCTTAGATAGAACTCAACCATAATTAGGGGGAAAGAACATTGCTAAGTCAATCCCTGAATTGGCAAGTAGCAGAAACACAATAACCCCGAGCATAATAACAAATGCAATCATTTCAAAATAAATAACAAGAAAAAATACTGTTCTTGAAATGCACACTTCACTTCAGGGGAATGCTGTGACAGTACAGGAGGAAAAAATTCATTCTCCCACTGGACGAGAAATGCTATAAAATCTGTTTTAGAAAGAGGGAAAAAATTCATTCTCTTTAATTATCTTTCATTTTTTAATTTCCGATTCATTTTTATTAATTCCATTTTCCGAGTCATTTTCTACCTTTTAGGGAGTCCAGTGGAGTAGTCCCCAAGTTATCCTGCCCAGTGGCAAGATGATATGGAAAAGTTCTTCACCTTTTATGTATCATGGATTCCTTTGGGAGTCTGATAAAGCCCATGGAACCCAGCTCAGAATAATGCTTTTGAATGAACTAAACAAAATATGTAGGATTATGAAGGAATAAGAATGTCATTTTTTCCCATCCAAATTCTAAGAACCCTTGTTACAGATAACCTCAAGGATTACAGAAAATAGGCAGTAAGAACAGGAAAAGAGGAGAGAATGGAAAGGTTCACAATGCAAATTATTCTGAACCAGATTCTCAAATGAATAAGGATGCATGAAGCTGCCTAGATACTGGTTTTTCATGGTGATGAGTATGTTTAGTGGTATCTGTACAAATACTTGCTCTAGAGAGCTGAGATCTGAAGCAATACCAAGGGGGCTTATGAAGGGTAGTCCAGGATACCTGCTGCAGAGGAAAGGGAATGTGAAATGTTGTTAGGGATGATAAAGTGAACACCAAGTAAAATAATGCAAAGCTACTTGGAATACTTCTGCTTCTGGTTGATCTTGTCCCCAGGTCATAAGATTTACAGCCTAACCATACTTTGAACACCAAGTCCATCACCACATGGTATGTTAGAGACCAAGGACCCAGAAAGGTTAGGTGATCAAAGACATGCCATTCATTCCTAAGTATCATAGTTGAGATTTGTGGTTTCACATCCTATGCTCTCGCTCCTGTAGTCATGGTAAAATATGAAATAATTATGTTTTACATGAAGGATATGTAATCACACTAGTATGGGAGCTCCCCAAACCTGTGCAGATTCCAAGCCATCTGTGGCTTAATAAATAAGTCCTGAAGGCATACAGAGTTTGTCCAGAGCCATCCAGCTAATAAGAATTAGAAGGCAGCATGACAACTCAGATTTCCCGACTCCAAGGCAAGTACTCTGACCTCAATACCAAGTTTCCTCAACAAATTGTCAAAGCAAAGCAAAGGAAGTTTCCATTCGGTGACTGAATGCACAGGATTATTTGATTCAGTGGCATTTAGAAGCAATTTGATAGAACCAAAGTGGGGGAGGGGTAGAGGGATGGATTGAATTCCATAAAAACTATGAGAAGAATCAAAGTAAGATGGGATTCTGGTCCTTGGGGCAAATTGCTTTGAGAGATGGGGATGGAGAGAGAAAGGTCAGTGTCTGAGATATGTCTGCTCCTGTGATAAGTGAGGTAAACTGGAGTAGGGTCGTAGAAATTGTGGAGGCTGAGAAATTCAGGAATGTTCAAAAGGAGCAAAAGTTGCATTGGGAGATGGAGATGGGGGAACGTAAACTGTAAACCTAGACTATTTAATTTAATTAGGGAGGAGGGAGAGTGCCCTGGAGTTGGTGGCTGCAACAGGAATCTAGTCTGGATGGAGTGAGCTTTTAAGGAGGAGAAGGAAGTTCTGAAAAGGTCCATTTGTCAAGAAGGGAGTGATCTAAGATAAAAGGGAATTCAATAAACAATAAAGACAGGTACCCCAGGAACAGTGGAAAGGGAGGACAAAAGAGGACTGGGACCAGAAGGGGCTGGGACTGAATTTTCTGGGGAAAATGTGCCAACTTTGCTTCTTATGGCAGTTACAGCCTTGGAAGGTACAAAGAAAGTCAAAGATCTTTTCCCTGCCCATGAAGAGTTCACAGTTTCACTTTGGAAGTCACTGTTTTCTTGCATTTATTAATATAAAATTTTATCTGTGACAGTGAAACACACAGCATTTTATCGAGAATAATGTCAAATACTTTATAGTTTATACAAGGTCTTCTCTCCTCTCGAACCCATAGAGAATTAGTTTTCTGGAGCAGCTAAGTGGCACACAGGTTCTAGGTTAGAGCACCGGCCCAGGAGTAAGGAAGACCTGAGTTCAAATGTGGCTGCAGACACTATCTAGTGCAAGTCATTTAGCCCTCTTTGCCAGGGAGGGAGGGACGGAGGAAAGGAGAAGGGGGAGAGAGAGAGACAAATAGTCTTATTATTATTCAAGGTAGGGTAGTCATGCTATACCTGTAAGTGGTTATTTCTGTTCTATGACATTTTTGGACGCAGTTTTGATATGAACCTGAACTCACAGTGGGAAAATGTAATGTATAGGCTATTCATTATTCTTTATAAACGCGCTTTGTCTCCTGACCATCAAATGGATATTTGGGTTTGTTAAGGAACTCCCCTTGGCTGGAAAGCCTTCTCTTCTGCCACTGCCACTTGGTAGGAGCTCAGGAAAATGCAAATTGGAGACATTTGCATGTCGTACCTTGGCACTATGATATCTGTCAACAATTTATTTTGACTCATAGACTATATCCCAGATTTTGTAAGACAGCAGTCTATTAATCATGCGTCACCAACCTAAAGATCCTTTAAGCTGTGTCTATATTCAGTCAGCTCTGTCAGAAATTTATTCAGTTATCCACATGTTTTGTCTGTAAACAAGTAGTTTGATTGAATTATTGACTGAATTAACTGGATGTTTTTTTCATAATATAGTCATAAACCTTAAGGTAGTTAACTTTACTTTAAGAAATTTCCAGTATAGAAGCTGAAAATGCTAAGATGGTGATATCATTTCAAGAATGTGGAAGCTCCCAGCTTGTCATATTATTTCTAAAAGTTTATCTAAAAAGAGAGGATGATGGAAGGAATCAGCAGTTATCCAGGTTTATTACCATAATGCATACAGTCGGGAGATGAGGTGCTATATTTAATATGATGGGTAATCGACAATATGTGTGCGAATCAGCAAATGTTCGTTATATTTTTATACTATGGAGCATCTGCTAAATGGATAGCCTTGTCCTCCTTCAAGGTAACTGTTTGCATTGTGTTTACTGGTAGTAGTCGAAAAGCACCTTATTTCTTAAAAGAATAAATGCTTAACATTCCCTCTCTACCCTCCGGACATGCTAGGGCTAGGTGTCTTTTGTTTAATTGTAATATTATAAATATTTGACCCATTCTCTGAATTTTTATTCAGTAAGATCCACATTCTGCAAAGTAACTCTTGTTTCATCAACAGTTTGCCACATTTTGCTCATTAAGAACCTTTTAAATTCTTGCCTTGTTTAAATACCCACATTGAGGACTCTTAGCACTTAAAAAGAGGCTCAGTGCAGTTAGCATTTGCAAGTTTGAGTTTTGCATTTTTTGGTTCTCCAAGGTAAAATGACAGGGTGAGTACATTGCATAAAAACTAGACTCATCACTCTTTTTCACTGCCTATCAACCTGTTTGTGCTTAGCCAAGCATTTATTTATTAGTTCTTAATGGTGAGGGCTACAAGGTTACTGCACCTGAGAGAAAAATCTGTAAGACAGGCTTTCTAATTAATCACTAGGAGGGTTCAGGAAGGTCTGCCTGTTTCCGTAAACTGAACCATTTATGAACTCAATTTCAAGTGTGGATCACTGAAATGGCGTGTAACGTTTTGTTTCTCTGAGTTGCAATAATTTTGTTAGTAATTATAAACTTCTTTGCGTGTTTGGGTGCAGGAATGTTCTTGCTCCTAGATGAGAATTCATACAGATAAGGATTAGATCTGATTTTTTTATTGGTAGAGAGAACTCGCAAATGAGGTCACTCCCTTTACTAATGCAGGTTGCTATCTTCTCTATGACTTGTAGTCTCATAAAGTTGCCCAGAGCACTGAGATGACCAGTATATGTCAGAGGTGGAATCTGAACCCAAAACTTGTGGACTTAGAAGATGATTCTCTAGGCCAACTAAACCCTCTGAATTCTAGAACACAGCGTTCCCTGGGCTAATATTCTGCTAAGACAGTAAATAAATGAATTAGAATGATAGGAACTCTGAATTCAAGAGAAGTAACTTAGACAGAGTTAACAAAAACATCACTTGGCATTTCAGTGATCACACTTGAAACTGAGCTCATAAAGATTACAGGTCGCATATGCCTTTATTCCATAATCAAAAAAGCTTAGCTTAGAAATTATCATGCTGATTGTCAATGAAGCTGGCCAGCACAGTCAGCAGGAGCAACAGACTCTTCTGCGAGAGACTTTTATCTTAAGGTCGAGTAACAGTGAAATGAGAGGTTGGTCACACGTAGGTCATTCCATCCACAGCCACATCTGAAAGCTATAATGTTTCTTGAAGCATCAACTTCAGGTACAAAGGGCCTCTTAGTATTTTGTTATGCATCCATACCAGGCACTGCCATATCTTATAAGTGCCATAGACTTATTTATCAGAGGAATAGGGTTCCCCACTGATTAAGAGTTCAGATATTTTCCTTAACCACTTTGGTAGGATAAATAGAAATCAACATTCTTGAACAAAATGCAGCCCTGGCAGGGCTGGAGGCAAGCCTATGGGACCCAGGGAGGCCATAACTATGTCAATAGAGGCCTGCGGTAGAATTGTACTTGTTTTACAATGGTTGTAGTGGTTTCCCTCTAAAGGGTGGAAATGTTGAGGTTCAGGGTACTGGGGAATCCCAAAATACCAACATGACAGGTCCTGCTAGAATGAATTCAACTCAAGCCTTCTTTCAGCCAAAGTAAAACAGTTTATTAATGATTCTCCATATTGAGTTGACTCTTAAGGAGCCGAAGAATTTATAACACTTGCAAGCGGGCCGGATAGAATCTCAGCTAGACAGAGTCTGAGCTGGATTGAATCTGAGTGCCTTCATGGAGGCGAAATGGAACTTAAATACAGAAAAAACTGAGGGAAGAATCCAAGTGTGGCCAAGTAATCTGAGGCTCCAGGGATGGCCTTGATAGGGGAGGTCAGCCTAGAAGGTAGATCAAATCCAGGGAGGATTTTGATGGGAGTGGTCAGTAGTCTGGATAATAAGATTTTAATAGGATTAGGGGTGAAGAATATCTGGGCTAGGCTATAGGGACCTCAAGAGAATGCCAGATTTAATAAGGGGAATCCAAGGAGCCTTCAAGGCAAGGCTTTGGGAAGGGGCCCTTCAGACAAATAGGACCAAAACTCCCCTGGGTCAAGGGACAAAGGTCTCCACTTGGGCTAGCAACCTGTCAGGAAGACCATTTTGAGGGTTATCATTATTTTGGCTTCTTAACACCAGAGATATTAAAGACTCAGCCTAAGGGAAACTGGATATATCATTGATATTAGAGATTTTAGCAGATTTCTAATGGCCTTGTCGGAACACCTTTCCAACCTAAAATGATCCCTTGCACTGGTGAATGCAGAGGCAAAGGGGAATAGCCTTGTCTGAACCATTATCTTTTTTAACCCTGGGAAGTTTCATCCTTTATTATGAGTAGATGGATGGATGGATAGATAGATAGATAAGTAGATAAGTAGGTAGGTAGATAGATTATTAATTACTTATTATAGCTTTTTTATTTATTACATGGTTACTATGCATCAGGCACTGTGCCAAGTGCTGGGGCTACAAATGTAAGAGAACAATATGGTCCTTACTCTCAAGGAGCTTATGTTCTAACTATAAAATATAGTTTTATATATATATATATATATATATATACATATATATATATATTCCTCATATAAATACATATAAAATATAAAATTGTATTTTAACTGTATCACATTCTATAATAAAACTTTTTTAAATTGAATTATTTTATTTGTTTTCAGTGTTTGACAATCATTTCCACATAGCTTATATTTTTTTCCACTCCTTCCTCCTCATTCCCCCATCCCTCCACTCCCTCCCTAAGACAGCGTGCAATCTTATATAGGTTTTACACGTACATTCCTATTAAATGCATGTTGCATAGAATAATTAAAATGATTGGGAGAAACCATAAAAGAAAATTATCTATTTCTATCTGTGATCCAGTTCCATAGTTCTTTCTCTGGATGTGGAAGGCATTTTGCCTCGAGTCGATTGGAAATTTTTTAAATCCATGCACTTCAATGAAGTACTAAGTCTACCAGAAAAATTCCTGGCACACTATGGTTGTTGCTGTGTACAAAGTTCTCCTGGTTCTGCTCCTTTCACTCAACATCAGTCTATATAAGTCTTTCCAGGTTTCTCTGAAGTCTTCCTGTTCATCCTTTCTCATAGCACAATAGTATTCCATTACGTTCATATACCACAGCTTGTTCAGCCATTCCCCAATTGATGGACATCCCCATGATTTCCAGTTTTTGGCCACCACAAACAGAGCTTCTATAAATATTTTTGTACATGTGGGACCCTTTCCCATTTCTATGATCTCTAGAAGCGATATTGCTAGGTCAAAGGTATGCACATTTTTGTAGCCCTTTGGGAATAGTTCCAAATTGCTCTCCAGAATGTTTGGATCAGCTCACAGCTCCACCAGCAATGAATTAATGTTCCAACTCTCCCACATCTTCTCCAACATGTATCATCTTCCTGTTTTTTCATGTTAGCGAAAGTGTGATGTGGTACCTCAGAGTTGTTTTGATTTGCATCTCTCTACTTAATAGTGATTTAGAGCATTTTTTCATCCGATTATAGATAGCTTTAATTTCTTCCTCTGAAAATTCCCTGTTTCTTTGACTATTTTCTATAATAAAACTTTAAGCAGAGTTGGAAGAGGGAGCTAGAGAGGGCCAGAGGGAGGTAGGCAACGCTAGTGAAAAAGCCAGTCAGTCTAGAGAGTGAGTTGAGCTGGGAAAGAAACAAAGCATAGCTGGGGCTCCACAAGATGGGGTGATGGGGCCAGGGACTCACCAGTTAGGAGAGCAGACCCCAGATGAGTAAGACCAGAGAGAGAGGGAACCAGAGAGAAAGAGCTAAACTGGGAGTGAATGTAGCATCATTTTTTATTGTATTTTATGATCCAGAAAAGTATCTTTGCATTCTGGTCCTAAGCCTCAATTATTGGACTGGCCTGGATTTGACTTGGTCCCGAATACTACTCCAGAAAGCTTCTGCTTCCTACTGTAGTAGTTCCTGGCCCAGTTAAATGCCCTCCATAAACTGGTTCCACCTTACCTGCCAAATCTTATCTCCTCAGCTCCTTCTTCTGTTAGGTTGATGTCCTCACTGTCCCCTTCTAAAAAACATCCTCATTTCTTCCTTTGTTTATGTTGTGTGCCCTCTCTCCCTTCTCTCAACTCTTCCATATCTTTCCCATCATTCAAGGACCAGCCAAAGTCCTACTTCCTCCAATGAGCTTCCTCTAATGGCTTCAGGCCTCATTGATCTCTCCATATTCTAATTCCTATTGTGGTCATATGGTGCAATTAGCATTTCATCATACATTATCTTATTCTCTATTTCTTGTACCTCCTATGAGTCATTCAACAAATCATTTGACCTCTCTCATCAGAGTCCAGTGGCAGGACAGAGTCAAGATGGCTGGTGATGGCTCAGGATGCAGTGGATGACCTTGGCATCTTCATTGTCTAACCAAGCTCTTAGTGCTCCACATTGCCTGCTTCATCTGCCTTCATGGCCATTGGAACAAATTGTTCTCATCCACCCATTCCACCAGAGGAAGTCTTCACATGCTTGGGGTAGATATCCCCCATAACTTATCAATGGGTTTGAGAATCCTTGGTTACCCTCAGCCTGGTTTGGCCCATCTGCCAAAACAGTTTACCAGAGTGTGTCCGCTGTGCATGTTGCAGCTTCTCAGAGGCACAGGTGAGAGTTAGGTGGAACAGGTGGACATCAAAGGTTGAAAGAGCCCCAAAAAGGGCTTGGCAGCCATCACACTAAAGGTACTGGTCCTCCCTGAACAGTGTGCTAATTTTGGCCTAATAATTAACACTAAGAAAACACAGGTGCTCCATCAGCCACCACCACACCATCCATACGTGGAACCATTGGTTACAACAAATGGAGAAGTTTTGAATGCTGTGCATAAGTTCACTTACCTTGGTAGTGCACTTTTCAGGGATGTACACATTCACGATGAGGTTGATACACTCACAGCCAGAGCTAGCTGAGTGTTTGGGAGGCTCTGAAGAAAAGTTTGGGAGAGAAGAGGTATTAAACTGACTACCAAACTGGAGATCTACAGAGCCGTTGTGCTGACCTCATTGTTGTATGCCTGTGAAACATGGAGAGTCTACCAGCGCCATGCCAGGAAACTGAATCACTTCCATTTGAACTGTCTTAGGAAGATTCTGAGGATCACCTGGTAAGGTAAGGTACCAGACACTGAAGTCTTTGCTCAAGCTGAACTGCCAAGTATTCAAACTATATTTTAGAGAGCACAACTCCAATGGGCTGGCCACGTTGTTCAAATGCCAAATGTATGCTTGCCAAAAAGACTATTTTATGGAGAACTCACATGAGGCAATCAATCACATGGTGGCCAGAAGAAGCAATACAAGGATACTCTCAAGGTCTCTCTCAAGAACTTTGGATTTGACTGTGCAACATGGGAGACATTGGCACAGGACAACTCAGCATGGCATGCCTGAATCAGAAAGGGTGCTGTGGCTTTGAGCAAAGCAGAATTGAGACAGCACAAAGTAAACACAGGATGCACAAATTTGGGATATCCACTCCACATATTCATGCGGACTATCTGTGCCTAGTCTGTGGTAGAGCATTCCGAGCTCATATTGGTCAGATTTGCCACAGTCAGACTCACTGAAATTTCACTTTATCATGGTGATGTCATTTTGGTCCTCTTCAAAGATGAAGGACAACAATCAAAACAAGACCAGACCCTCTAATGGCTTCAGACCACATTGATCTCTACATATTTTAATTCCTATTGTGGTCATATGGCACAATTAGCATTTCATCATAAGTTATCTTATTCTCCATTTCTTGTACTACCTGTGAGTCATTGAACAAATCACTTGACCTCTCTAGGCCTGTTTCATCATCTATAAAATGAGGTGATTGAACCTCGAAGATCCTTTCCTGCTCCAGTTTCTATGACACCTTCTGGATGTTTTTTCTCATCAGTAAGGCTGAAAGTGTCTTGTGGGTACAGACTATGTCCTATGTTCTACTTCTTTTGTAAGCTTTCCTTTCCCTCACTCCAACCCTGTAGCAGATAGCCCAATACCATGCACTTAGTAAGTCTCAATAAATACTTTTGTGTCCATTTGTTCATTGGCTGAAGTGACAGCACCCTTCTTCCTTGAAGTTGACCTTTTCAGGTGTTCAAGGTCACTTTTCAGGAATTAGACCTTCATAGTTGTAATGTCCCAGAAGCAACAACTGATGGGATTTTGCCAGCAGAGAAAATTGATGGAGCTTGGAAATGTAATCTGTTTTTCCCTTTCTTTTTCACTCCACTATGTAGCATAATGCCTAACACATGGTAAGCACTTAGCAAATGCTCTTTTGTGCTCCTCTGACCCACACACTGACTAGGTGGACATGGGCAGTCGTAGGGTGAGGGAAGCTAGAACACTGGCAAAGGTGCAGCAGACATTGAAGAATTAAAGAGAACTTCACTTATTTTTTGGCCCCTGCTTATTGTTTGACCCAAAAACAGTTCTCCACCTTCCAAATCCAACATTAATGTGCAGAATAGAAGCTTTGACACTCAATTTAAAGTCAAGCGGGTAGACGATGATCGGACCTTTAGGCCCACAGAAGGGCCCAGTTCACTTCTGGTTTATCAGTGGCTCTGATCAGATGAAATGAGGAAGTAGCACATTGATGCTCCACCCAAGGGGGTGTTGGACAAACTGCTAAAGCCAAACCGTAGCCTGATGAAATCTGCTTGGAGAATGTAGAGACAAGATAGCCTGCTTGTAGTGGAATATCATAAAGGAGGGGCAGATGAAAAGGAGGGTGACTAGAAAGTTAGAGAAAGAGAAAGAACAGCGTAGAAGATAAAGCTTGTGCTTAAGATCCAAGGATGCTTTTTATTTTCATAAAAAGGTAAATATTAGATAAGAAAACTATAATAACAAATACATAGTCATGAATGTAAGCATAATGATAAATGTAACTCAAAATTTTAAACATACGATAAAATTTATGTACATAGTAACATAAGTACTGTGCAACATTCACCATCATAGAGTCCTCGATTGAGAGAATAAAAGGACCTTCTAGTTCATTCTGTCCAACCCCCCATTTTACAGTTGAAAAAGCAGCTGAGACACAGAAAAATTAAATAACCTGCTCAAGGGTCCCAACATGTGGTGTCAAAACTGTGATTTGAACCCAAACCCCCAATTTATGATCTTTCCCCTGTACATAATACCTCCCAAAGGAGAAGGGGAAAACATGACAGTGGTACCCCAGATCTTTAAAACTCCACCTACACATATGGTAGGTACTGGAACCAGAGGGAGAGAAAAGGCTGGGGTTGTGGCCCCACCCTTGAACTGTGTGCCTTAACAAGGCTTGTAGCAGGGCTTCAGCTGCCCACCACCCCAGCCTGGGAGGCTAGCAGCTAGATGGCACAACAGAGAAAGTGCTTGAGTTGGAGCCAGGAAGACTTGAGTTCAAATCATTCTCAGACATTTACCAGCTGTGTGACCTAGGCAAGTCACTTGATATCTCTAAGCTCCAGTATCTTCTTCTTAAAAACGATGGTAATAACAGCAACTTCCACCTCCCAGGGTCGTGAGGATCAAAGGAATTACCTAACGTATGTAAAGCATTTTGTCAACCTTAAAGGATATTATAAATGCTAACAATGATGATGATGATAATATGATATGATATGATATGATAGACCCAGGATGTGGCTGTGGTGGTTTACCACCATAGAGACTTAACCACACTCAGCACCTGATCAAAGGAGTCTCTATTACTACAGGGGGTAGGCAGCTTGGACTCTGACCCCATCCACCACAGGACAGACATGGGGAAAGGGGAGGCTCCAGTTGGCCTCAGGGTATCCTGTCATCACCTCTTGAGCCAACTACACAAGACAGTGGTCTGTGTGCTCCCCTTCTACCACCCCTGACCGGTTGGGATGAATTTGTCTTTTACCCTTATTTTCGTTGACCTTGATTTGAATTTAGTTTTCATTTTTTTAATAGTAGATCTACTTATGTAGTAATTATGCTCTATCCAATAATTTTAAATACTGTTTTAATGTATCACTGAAAATTTCAAGTACAGTCTGTGGAGCCTTAGGGAATGCATTGGTACATACCTTGCAGGAACAGTTGATATGATTCACCCTCCCGATCATGAAGGTTATCTCTGCTCCTTTTCTTGCTATACTACTTCATTTAATGCCTTCGCTTTCAATTGCGTTCACTAGCTGACTAGTAAACGTACGCACATCACGGGGGGACCAAGAATTATGATTTTGAGCTAAATTACAAATCAGGCTTAGTAATTTGGGACATTATTTTCAGAAAGTTGAACTTTAATAATGCAGCACCTGCCATACAGTTAACCAAGACTCAAAGTCTAGCTCTTTTTCCAGAAGTTCAAAAAAAAAGTCTTATTAGCTGGAGGAAGAATTAGTCTATGTGTTCTAGCTTTCAGCTGTTTCTGCAGCTAGACGCTATCCATTCACCAAAAACCATCACAGATGCAAATATATCTGTATTAGACAATAGTTATCTCAGAAGAGTATCTAATGATATTAATAAAAATGTCGCTATTATTGCCATTCATAATAACATGTTGGAAACAAGGGCGGCTAGGTGACTCAATGAATAGACCTGGGTTCAGGAAGATTGATCTTCCTGATCCTTCAAATCTGGCCTCAGCAACTTACCGTGTGACCCCAGACAAGTCAGTTCACTCTGTTTGCCTCAGTTTCCTCATCTATAAAATGAGCTGGAGAAGAAAATGGCAAAGCACTCTAGTATCTTTGCCAAGGAAACACCAGTAGGGTCACACAGAGTCAGACTCAAAAGTGAGTGAACAACTACATGGTCACAAAACACTTTCACATAAATTATTTGATCCTTACAACAATGCTGTAAAGTAGGTAGTGTGGTAGATATTATTATCCCCATTTTAACAAAGGAAAAAATGACAGTCTAAAGAAATTGATTTGCTCAAGGTCACTGATTTAGTAAATGGTAAAAGTAAAGCCTTCATTACCATGAAAGTCACCTGCATGTATGAGTCCACCAGCAACATCTTGAGTTCTTTCTAGATATACCATCAAAGGTTTATATATCAGAACTGTTATTTTACCTCCAGTTATGGCCATTTGTTGACCCTGAGTATGACAGACTAGTCTGTAAGGGACAGAGCCCTGTGGCATTCATCTTCCTGATCCCTGGTACCTGCCCACAGTTCAGTTGGTGGTGCTTCTAGATGTGATTGCCAATCAAGGGAAGTTCCATCAGGTCTGGATAAGCTTTTGGGAAAGAGGGGTATGAAGTCCCACTGATTCAAAGCTGTCCATGGTCAGCAGTTACTTTGGTCCACTGAAGGTATCTGAAGTCTTCTAGAGACTTAGGTACTGTCAAGCTGTCAGAGCTCGAGAGCTGAAGCCAGGTAAGCTGCTGCAGAAAAGCTGCCTTCCACCATGTGATGCTGGGTGGTCTAAGGTCTAAGTCAAGCCAGACTGGGGTACGGCCACTCCCCTTGTCCCAAATGAGGTTAGTCCTCTTAGGCTAACTAGTCGTTGTGTTATACTCTTTTACTCACAGTTGGTTACTTCTGAGGCCAGGGGAGACATTTGGTAAGTAAAAGTTAGCTGAGATATGTCTATCTTTGGTTAACTCTGATAAGATGTGAGAGTGGGGAGAGAACTGTCACAGCTATCAGAGCCCTCACAGGCCTGGCAGCCTTGATCTTGGATCTTCCGGCTCCAAGCCAAGTATTCTATTTCACCACACCTTTGAATTCTCCCCTTTGCAAATGAGATTTTCACTGAGATGATGAATCATATTGTTATATTTACACTGTAATGTATGACGATAGCAAAGGACTTGCTATTTGTTCTCTGAAGAAGCCACGATGAAAGATATGTTAGTTTTTCCATCAGCTGATTGATGACTGAAGCCAAGGTCGTTATGAAGGCAACTTTCACCTTGTGCAATATTAGACATAGGGAGATGATCTTAACCTGATTGCTTCTTAGAAGTTTTTGTTCTTGGAGAACACACACAGGGGCAAGTGAAGTCATGAAGCTCTCCCCCCTTTCCCGTGGGAAGTGAAGCTAATGAAAATGAGAAACATTTCAAGTAGTTGAGAAAGAAGAGCTGCAGAGAGTTAGAAGTTTTTCAGTGCTCTCCCTACAGAAAGTCGAGTTCTCTTCCCCCAACAAGCCACCAGTCTCCTCTCTTTGTGCATCTTTTCACACAGCTGGGATCTGTGAAATGACCATTGTTCCCAACACCAGCTCTGATGACAAGATTTTTAATTTGGTGTTGTGTATGAGTCTCTTTAATCAGGTGGAGAGCTCAATAGATAGGGAGACACGGATCCATCTAAAATATGCCTCTTTGTTTGGCCTCTCCATTCAGATCTTCAGTACATGGGGGTGGGAGGTAAAGTTTCCACAGTCGGGCTGATTTGAGATGAATGGGTTTGCCGGTGTCAAAGCCAGAGCTGTAATACTCCACTGGCATCTGTGGGACAGGAGGCCAGTTCTTCTGAATAGAGCCATTGAGGATTACATTTTGGGGAAACCTAATCACAGGGTAATTAGGCTTTAATTCTTACAAAAACTTACAATTAATTGGATCTTTCATACAACTTTTTTGTTTGATTTGAAGTACCATGAAGGTTAGTTATAGAAACTTCATTTAAATATGGATTTAATTAGAATTGTTTTATGATTTTAATGAGTCTTAAAAGTCTTTTGATGAGCAGACTATGTAATTATGGTATTTTAAATGATTGGGTAAATGCATACTTTTATAATTTACCTTTCCTGAAACTGTATTTTTATGGGAGTTATTTTTAGCAGAAGAAGTGTTTAATTTTGTGTTCAGCTTTTGTGGGGTCTGGTGCTTAGCCTCTTTTCACTAAATGCTTTATTTCTAAAATTCACTTCGACCTTCATAAGACAAATAGCTCGCAAACTTCTGGATACTTTAATGTTTATGAAGTACTTTGCCTACTTTTCCTCATTTTTTCTTCACAGCAGTTCTATGAAGTAAGTAGGTAGGGCAAATAAAAGGCTCCCCATTTTACAGGTAGAAAAACAAAGTTTCAGAGAAGTTAATTTATCCAAGGATTGAGCAGGGATTCAAACTCAGATTTTCTAGTTTCAGCTGAGTGTGAAAAGATACACAAAGAGAGAGGAGATTGGTAGCTTACTGGGGAAAGAGAACTGGGGAGAGCACTGAAAAACTTCTCTTTGCAGTTCCACTTTCTTAACTACTTGAAATGTTTCTCATTTTTATTAGCTCAACTTCCCACGGGAAAGCTTTGTGACTTCACTTGCCCCTGTGTGTGTTCCCTGAGAACAATAAATCCTGTGAAGCAATCGGTAGAATCATCTCCTGTGACATTACATAAGTTGAAGGTCACCTTCATAGTGACCTTGGCTTCATTCATCAATATTGTTCATTCAGCACTATTCTTTCCTCTAGGTAATAACCTTAGAGCTAAATGTATTCATAGAAGTATTGTGGGTTTTATTATATAAAAGACTAAATCATTAGTAAATCAGTTAGGCAATGCTAAATACTCCCAAACTGCCCAGGTATAACCAAGCTACCCATAAAATCTGATCTGGATTTTGAGTTGGAGGGACCTTAAAGATCCCTTAATATAATGGTTTTCAAATTGTGATCCAGAATCCTTCAGAGTCTGAAGTCAAGACTATTTTTGTAATCATACCGGAATGTTTTAACTTCTAATATGATAAATCCCAGTAGGGAAAACTTATATAAACAAAAACTCTTTGGGGGATTCTCAATAATTTTTACAAATACAGAAGGATCCTGAGACCAAAAAGTTTGAAAATTGCTGACTTAATTCAAGCCCTGTTTTTTTAGATGAAGGCAACAAGGATCTGAGAGTTTCAGTGAGGTGCTAACCTTGTAATTGTATGCACATGTGCCAGATCAGGGTGCCAGCTGAGGGGCAGGGAAGGATAAAGGAACTCTGAGGAAATTATCTAAAAATTTCTGAAAAGGTTGCAGTTAGGTATTGTTATCAGTGGCCTTCTTCTACTGCCCAAAATGAAAAAAAAGAACACTTTAAAGGAAACTAAGAAAGTAAGGCAATTAAAAAGAAAAAGACTCTTTCAACCAAGATACTTTTCCTCATGATTCCTATTCCAACCTGAGCTGTTAGGTAAGTGGCATGTGGTGGTTTCTACTGATTAATCAAGAGTGGCACACATTAAGTAACCAGCATCAAGGGCATATGCTTTTATTTTTCATTTCCAGACTGCCTGGCTAGAAATCATTTTTTTTTCCCAAAGATTTGCTCATAGTTGATGATTACAGCACTCTAACCCTTCACTTTCCAATCTAGGTCAAAATATGAACATATAGAGGTTTCAGGAAATTGCTGTTTGTAATTTGGATAGACTCTTATCTGAACCAGTTCCTTTCATTTTAGAGATTTGTACCTTCAATTTTTCCTCAACCACAGAGAGGGTCACATGTAATATCCAGACAAAACTACTTGCAAATACAAACCTGCAATTTCCTTAACTGCTTGAATCTTGCCTGTAGATTGAGTAGCCAGGAGAGGGCTTGATGAAACATTGCATCTTTAAGAACTGATTTTGGAGGCCCTGTGTTTCTGAACCAAATAGGTTATCACACAGGATCAATTCTATGGTTTTTTTTTTAATTAGGACATAATAAATTATGTAAAAAATACTGTGATAGTGAAGATGATGGTAGTAATGGAATAGAGGGTAAATGTCCTAGTATCAATTATATGTAATGACTTGGAATTATGTTTATAGCATGTGCTCTGGAACTACTCTCCCAACCCCCACTCACACTGGCAGAGTTGTGGCTACTTCTGCCCAAGGAGCCTTGACCGAGGATGGTTTTCTAGTAATGTAGCTAATAAGCCATTGGAGAGCTTCTTCCAATGATGATCGGTCAGGAGAGACTTAATTAGCTGTTACTAAGGTGGTATAGCATACCATTTAGAGGTATAGAGGAGTAGGTACAAATATCTCCCTCAGAAATCCATGACACACTAGGATTAGGAATTGTTGAAGTTCTTGTTTGTCCTTTTCTTGTTGTTAATAAGGTCCAAGATTTTTTCCATACCTTTGGATTTTCCCTTATTTTAAATAAGAATCAATCACTCTGAAGATCATCATCATGTCATCTCTAGGCTGTGAAAGTACTGTGCTTCCTGCCTGGTTCCCCTGCTTGTCCTATTTTTATTCTGTTTATATCCATATCCAACTCTTCTGTAAGCTCATCTGGGGCTGTGATGTTAGGAGCCAAATGTGGTAGCCTTACTTTCCTTGATAGGGAAAAGTTTATTATTAAAATCTTTATGGATCTTGTCTGTCTTTCATCTGTTTTTGTGCTCCTTCCAGTTTAATTCCTAAAAGCCTTTGCTTAGCTAGATCTCTGCCAAGCTCTCTTTAAACTTTATGAGACAATACTGTTTATAATCTTCCATCATCCTCTACAAGACTTAGCAAATAAGTTTATATTTGAAATTAGTGTTGCCCTTGGATGGCACATCATTCCACTTGGCAACTGAGTCAAGTATTTGCTGACTATTTGCTTCTTTTTTGGTCTCCTCATGGTGGCAATTGATTTTTGTCAGCTAAACCATTTTTTAAAACAGGCATAATTGATATGGATATCCTTTCCTTCATCCATTTCCCATTTTAGTGCCAGTAATTTGTTTAAATATGTTAAGTTGAAGTTGTTTTAATTGTATAGTGTATCTTTTGTTCTCATTTTTAAATGCTTCTTTTAGCTTTGTATTAATTTTGATCTTAGCTTAATCTAATTTGTATCCTGACAGTGCACAGATTGCTGAGTCAGGAATAATGATTATAGCAGTAACAGGTGATTTCCCAGTTTAGCCATATAACTTTATGAAACTTGCCTTCTCTTTCCTTAGTACAGTTCTATCTATGCTCAAATGAAAATGGAGGTTTTGTAACAAAATGTGTTTAGCAATTTGTAAAGACATACTTATATAAATGTTAATTTTTAATAAGTATGGTAGAAGATATAGTGTATAGAGGTCTTTGGCCTGGTAAGGTTGAGCATGTATGTAAATTCCTCCTTCCTATTTGGCTGGCATGGCTTCCTCATCTAGGGTCACTTGCCTTTTGATCACCATATTTCTGTACTAAAGGCTACATTATGTTATAAATGAATTATTTTCAATTTCAAGAGTGATATGATATAGGTCATTAAGAGAGTTTCTAGACTGAACAGAAGCAATCCTACAAAGGGTTAATTATGATCTTAATAGAGTATTGATAGAATATAATCAAGTTAAATAGTGATAGTCTGTATTTTACCTTTTCTGCTTTTTATAGATAAGGATTTGTAAAACGTTTCTCTTCTGACACATTCTTATCCAATAATTTAAAAAAATTATTGGGAAAATTATGAACATATAGTGACTCAAATTTTTGGATACTGAAGCCAGATTAAAGGTAGACATCATAGCTATCTTGAAACATTTGAAAATTTCTCACATAAAAGTGAGTTCTGTGTTTTTCTAGAAGACAGATCTTGAATGCTAAATATAAGAAAGAACTTTCTAACAACTAGAACTATAAGATCAGAAACTGGACTGCCTCTTGGGCAAGTGAACTCCCTGCCACTTAAGGTTTTCTAGCAGAGGCTAGACCCCCATCTATCAGGGACAACGTAGAAGCGACTCCTGCACTCTGTATCAGCTAGATTACCTCTGAGGGTCGTTATAGCTCTTAAAATTCTGTAGTCTGTGTGATCAGGGAATGGGGATGTTCTGATTAATTGAATCTTCAGATTAACTTGGATTTAACCAGAAAGTCTTAATTTAATTTAATTTAATGAGAAGTTATTTCAACTTTAATTGTTATGTCTTTCTAAAACATATTATTAGCCCATTTTTCCTTCTGTTTTAGTCATTGAATATGATTGAATTTACCTTTGAGAATCCAAGATATTGCAATACCAGGAAAACAGCACTGCATAGTCAGAGGGTCTGAATCTAAATAATAGCCACAGCAAATGAACTTCATACAGCCCTGTAAGATTTACAAAACACTTTACATGTGTAATTGAATTTGAGCCTCCTAACAAAAATACAAGTTTAAGACCACACCTTAGACTTGGGGGACACCCCGTATATATCTGCGGTACCTTCCCCACAGGCTTGTCTTAGACATTGGGGTACCCTATATTTTACCCCTAGTTTACAATGAGGGAACCAAGGCTCATAGAAGTTAATTGACTTACTCATGGTTATAAATAAATAAGCAAATAGAAGAGGCAGGATCTGAAGCAAGGTCTTCCTCATTCCGGGTCCAATATTTTTGATGTAGAGGACATAATATTGGATTTAGGAAGACCCATCTTTGTCATTTATTCAGTGTGAGACTGCATGTCCGTGGAAGGGTCAGTGCTAAAGTCCTTGAGCTATCATCAGGGGTATACTGGTAAATATTTAACAACTGGCCCTCCAGGGGAAAAAAATGTACACAGGACACGCTTTTAAAATTAACCTACATTAATATTTTTCCCATCACTTTCTTAAACAATTAAACAATAAATCAAGTCTTATTTTGTAATGTTTGCTGGTTTCTAAGGTATAAATGCTAAAACTTTAGCAGTTGGCTCTCTGAAACCAGTACAAGCTGACTCCAGCGCACCCTTATCTCTCACCTCAATTTCCTCACCTATAAAAGGGAGGGATAATAATACCTGAAGAAGTTATTCTACAGGGTTCACAGGACGGTAACGAGTGGAAAGCATTTTTAAATATTGGTTGTTATTGTTATTATTATTCATGATGTATAACTGCTACCAAAGGCAAGTCGTTTCCTCTTCCTCAGCCTCAGTTTCCCCATCTGTAGAATAAAGAGACTCAGTGATGTCTAAGGTTCTTTCTATGACTAACCTTCTGTGATCCTTAGGATCATCATGATAAATGCTTGTAGTATTGTCTTGTACTGTAAATCTATAAGATGCTAACGCTTGAGTTTTATCCCTGGAACTTGCCTTTTGGAATAAATCTTTGCTGTCAGGTTGTTTTTTCATTTGATTTCTGATCAGGATCTCTCCTCTGCTCCCTAGGGTTGGGCTCAGTACCACCTTCCCCATTTCTTCAGTAGTGCTGCCATTTTTTTTTTCAGTCTTCCAGTTGACTTCACCTCTTTTCTTCATCCCTCGTGTCCAGTCTAGCAATATGTCTTGTGTCTCTCAAGGAATGAAAGGGAACCACAGAAGCTTTTGCCTCTGTGCAGGATGGATTGGAAGTGGTTGAGAGTAGAAGCTATTGGGAGGCTATGGAAGTAGTCCATGCAAGAGGTAATTAGAGATCAAAATACGGTAGTGACTTTTTGAGTGAATTGAAAGGGGCGTTTGCAAGGGACTCTTAAAAGTACAATTGAGCAGAATACTAACTGATTAGGTATGGTAAATGTAGAAAAGGGAATAATCGGAATGACTCCAGGGTTATAAACCTAGGTGACTGGAAGAGTGTGGTGCCCACAATAGAAATAGCCAAGTTTGGAAGATAAATAGGTTTAATGAAAAAGAAAATTATGTTCCATTTTGTACATGTTGAGTTTGACATATCAATGACATATCCTAATGAAAATGTCAAGCAGACTCTGAGAAAGCCCAGGGCCGGATATATCTGGGAATAGATATATTTGGATAGACCTGGGAATTATCTGTGTAACAGTGGTAACTCATTGAAGCAAATGATGTCCACAAGAGGAGAAAAGGAGAGAGAATTAAAGGAAGAGGAGGGGAGAGGCATAACTTGCATAACATCCCTGACTGGTGGGATGGACACGAGCAATGACTCAGCAGAGAAGACTCAGTAGTAGTCAGAAAGGTAGTAGAAATCCAGGAGAGCAGTGTCCTGGGCCAGAGGAGGAGAAACTATCTAAGGATAATAGTGCCAGAAATTACAAAAAAGTCAGTAAGGATGGGAACTTAGAAATGGTCACTGGATTTAGCAACTGAGAGATCACTGCTAACTTTGATGACAAATTAAGTAGAGCTCAGAAGATAGATGAGAAGAATTTTAGAAACAAATGAGTAATGAGAACATGGGGGCAATGAATGTACATCAGAGGGGTGAAACTTAAGGACCTCACATAACAGAACCAAATTAAAATGCAATTTTGAAATCTGTAATAGAATAAATAAAAATAAAATACAGATAGATCATGTTCATTTGTGGTTTTCTAGGTCAATATGCAGCATCAGGGATCCATTTCTATTTGAGTTTGACAACACCGATGTGGATGACTCATTCCAAGAGCTTGTCAATGAAAAGGAATAAATAAATAAGAAATAAAGCTACAGCTTAAAAAGGATTACCAGGTCAAGTGAAGATTTGTTTGTTGTTGTTAAAGGATTGAGAAGAGCTGAAATTGTTTGTGATAAGCAGAGAACAAGCCACTAGATAAGAAGAGATTAAGGATGAGAGAGAAAAAAGGATTGATGTTTGGGATGGAGTCAGTCACCACTAGAGAGTTTGGCAAGAAGAAGGGTCATCTCTGCCTCAGATACTGGAAGAAAGTTGGAGCAAAGATAAAGAAGTGGAGGGATTTTGAGCTATAGAGTAAGGAAGAGGCAGGGAGTGCACAATGGATGGCCCCGATTTTCTCAGTAAAGGCCAAGCTTCTGTGCTAAGAGGAGGATGTTGGGGATGTTTAAGGAAGTTCAAAGAAAAGAGAAGTTTTGTAATAGCCACTGCAGGGAGTGTGATGTTCAATCAAAGAATAATAAAAGGTCTATAATGTCACAATAAGGAGTGAATTTAAATTGCCTTTGAAGTGAGCTCAACTGGCATGCTTGGGAAATTCTTTCCTTTGGTGTTCAATAGCACCCCTAAGTAGGAATAGAGAAGGCAGGTAGTAAGAAGTGACCCAGGTTTGTGAGGACAAAGGAGAAGTGGATTCCAGGATAGAGGACAGAGTATGGTTAAACTGGTAAATTATGAGGAATGGAAAGTGAGGCCCAGTCAAACTCAGAGAACTGGGAGTGGTCCAGGAACTAGAGGTCAGAGTGAAGTTTGGGAGAATTGAGGCAAGGGAGACCTGGAAGGACAGGAGATTATTACCAGAGAGTAAAATTTCGAAGTTCCATATCATAATGGTGGGACTGTTATGAAGGATGTGGGATCTGAAGTCTGAGCCTTAGGAGCCATGAATGACAAAGCTGGAGATCAAGGTTTCTGAAGGGAAATCAGTGTGAATATTGATGTATTCAAGGGACTGATTAGAGTGGAGGGAAAAACTTGTGAGCCAAGTAATAAAACTTCTTTGGGGAAAAAGCAGTTGATCTGTACTCCAGGATCCTGTGATAATGGAGGGCATTATAGGTTCAGACTTCTGTAATAGTTTCTCTTTCCAAATGTTTTCTGAGGGAGGAGACAGCAGAGAAATTGGGCCCAGTCTGTCTCTTGGTGGGAGCAACTAGATGGCCACATGTAACAGTAAGCACCCCAACATACACAGGTTCTTTGATCTGCTTTTCTAAAAGGAAAGACAACTTTTGAGGGATCAACAATCACTTAATTAAGCACATATATCATGTACTTAGTTCAGGGGAAAAAGTCAACGCCCTGAACTTCAGAGAAAATACAGAGAAATTAAAGGTCAACAGACATGCTTCCAAATGTGTGACATAAGCAATACATACATCATAGATCAACAGACAGATCCAACTGTCTGACCATAGTTACCGGAGAGGGAAGCACCAACATCTGGGTTTTCAAAGCCAGGGGGCTCCTTAGTGACTTCCCAGAGTCTCCTCTGGCCTAACAAACACTTCTAGTCAGTAAACCCCAAAGTAAAACCTCACCCTCAGAGTATTTACACATTTTTTAGAGCCAGAGGGCATCACAACCCTGGAGAACCAGTGCCTCATAAAAAAAGGTGTGGGCCCTCCTACAATTCTTCCCTAATCAAACTCCCCTTAATAGGTAGGTTCATGGGTAGGGAAGAGCTTTAATCATATTAAAATAATTAACAATAAAAATATATACCCTATTTCTAGTTAAAGAAACTGTTCTTTACTCCTAGTAAGGACTCTTGGTTGATAAAGGCAAGATTCAATCAGGGTCACTTGATTATACTAAAACAAAAACAACAAAAGATCCTGCTTTGCTTGCCATCACACCACTTCAAATCTTTGGAATACCTCTGATTTTATTCACCCCGTCTAAATTTTGTGAATTTAAATAGATGAACATTAAGAGTCAAGGCAGAGGTATGGCACAGAGGCAGCTTGGCTCTTTTGGTGAACTTAGGAATTGTAATTTTAATGACAGGTCATGGCATTAGAAATGGAGTTTCATTGGGCAGATTCTACAGTAGGTATTTATAATGGAATGGAATTAGGATGAGAAAGGAAACAGGAGAGCTTTCTGAGCAGGTCTGTTGTGAGTAGGAGGGGGTCTCCATGTAAATTGAATAAAATTATGCACAAACATTTGGATGCTAATCTAACCCAAACTTCAAAGTCTTCTGAGGTTTGCCCATCAATAATCTTCAAATGAAATCTTAAAACCTCTGATGTCAGCTGAACTTGGCATTTTTTCTGGCTTGGAAGTATCAGAGATGTAATTTTAAATCCACTGTAAGGAGAGCTAACTGTCAGGTTTTCATTTCAGAGAATGACTTCAGCCTGAGTTGTGGATTCTTCATAGACTGACACTATAGTCAGAGGAAAAGATAAAATCCAAAATGCTGATTTAAGCAGACACTGAAGGGTTTATGATTCCGAGGACTCTTTATTTAAACTGCATAATACTTTTAAAAGAATTATTAAAGTTTTGCAAAATTAAAGCTATCTCAATACTGTTTAAATAAACCAATACTTTAAGGATCTGTTATTTTGTGGGTGAGGGAACTCTATGACCCTTCCTTCCTTCCCTCTCCCCAACCCAGCACTTTCTACCTTAGTAAGACTGCCTTTGTGAGTCACTGTAGCCAAGAAATTCATCACCCTATGGCCAGCCTTCTGGCACTGAATGTCTCCAATCATAACTAAACTGGTCCAGTAGCTCCACAGTCTGCTGCCAGGCCCATCCTGGAATCCTTTCTAGCTTGATAAAATGTTCCAGAGCTGGCATGCCTGATGAGAGCCCAAAGTCACCTCAACGCCAGTGTGAGTCATTAGAGTTGGACTTTTGCAAAAAAACTCTTGTGGCTAATAAATTAATTAAAAATTTCACTAGTTTACTTGAAAGGAATAATGGCATTTTACAGGCCATGAAATTTCTAGAATCATATGTATGTATATGTGTTCATCCTTCGTTGCTGAAGAAGACCAAGCCATCAGAGAAATGATGACATGACTTGCACTTGACCTTGTTTTGAGTGAGGGAGGGCTGTGCAGGTCACCAGCCTCACTTCTCCTCTAGAGCCATCTGGATCCAGTGACCAGATATTCATCAGGATGACTGGAGATGATCCAGGATGAGGCAACTGGAGTTAAGTGACTTGCCCAAGGTCACACAGCTAGTGCGTGTCAAGGTGAGAAGTGAGTGTCTGAGGTGAGATTTGAATTCAGGTCCTCCTGACTCCTGCACTGGTGCTCTATTCACTGCACCACCTAGCTGCCCCAAGAATCATATGTATAATAAGGAAAGGATGTACGCCATTTTACAAGTCAGGAAAGTGAGGCTCTGAAAGATTTACCCTAGATGATGTCTCAGTTTCTCCATCTGTAACATGAGGGAACCCAAGTGGATATCCTCTAAGGTCCTTTGTGATTTTTCAGTCCTGTGATTCTGTGATTTGTGTCATGCTAAGCAACTTCTTAATCAAATAAAACTCCTTAAAATCCCTCAAGAGGTTTAATCTCTGGACTCTGGCCAAGAGCTTTATCAATTAGAGCAGAGGCGTCAAACTGGTTCTACAGGAACCAGATTAAAGGTGTAACTGGGAAGCAGTTAACAAAATAAATAAAAATACACAGAATACATAAATAATGTCAAAGCGTGGCTTTCTAAGTCAGTGTTGAGTGGCAAGGATCCTTCTATGTAACTTAATGGTCCTAATTTGCTTTTGAGTTTGACGTCACTGAGCTAGAGAATGAGTACCGTGCTCCAATAATCCAATGGGCCTATGATTTCATGAATATAGATCGTTCCCGTAATTAAGGAAACCACAACCCATCTATGCTGCCTGTGGAATTTGACTCTAATCTCCATGCGCCTCTAAATTTATTACGTAGTATTATAGGATCATAGACTTAGAGCTAGAACAGGCCTTAGAGACCATTTAGCTCATTTTCTGGAAGAGAAGGCCAAGGCTGAGAGGGACCAAGTGATTCTCCCTCAGTCTAGTAGGAAGCAAGTTTTAGAGCCAGGTTCTGAACACACATCTTCTGATTACAAGTCTGTCATTCTTTCTCCCGCACCATGCTGCCGTACTCACCAGGGACCTTCCTTTTCCTCTCTTCACGTTTCATAGATACTAGTAAAGCATGGAGCAGATCTGTTGGTTGACCCTCACTGTCAGTAGCAGATCCATCATTTTTCCTGGATGTTGATTTCTCCAATGATTTGTATTTCTTCTCCTAAATATAAGGCATCCACATTTATATCAGCACTCCACAATTCAGCTGTGGATGTAGATGACAGAAGGAATTTCTTTTTCCTTCTTAACTGCATTTCCTTTCATCTTCCTTTCCTTGCCATCTTCCTTGCGTAGTGTGCTCCAGCGTGTCTTACAGCAGAAATGTATTAGGTTAATAAAGCAATTATTTAATTGACTTTAATTTCTTTGGCATTCATATTACCTAAAGGAAAATGGCTCAATCACTGTTTACCTTTGAAAAGCCAATATTATGGTTTAAATTATGGCCTTTGGATGAATTTGAAAATTAAAGCCTGGTAATCCCTAAAGTAATATTTACTGAGGAGGCTTTGTCTTTGAGGAGAATGAAAGGGATGGAAACTAGAGTACATCAAATGAGAGAAGCATTTCAATATTCAGTTGGCAGCATTCTGCACTGACCTCCAGGCCTCCAGCCACCTCCATCATGTCCTATCTGAGGGAGATACCAGCCCTTGTACTTTAATGTCCACATAGAACATAAAATATTATGCCATGCCGTGGTCTCTCTATTTTTTAATATGTAAATTAATAAAATAAAAGTTGCATTGAGATAGATAGTTGGGCATTTTGCCCTTCAGAAATGTAGGACAGACAGTAGCACAAAATTTAAGCTTTCCTTTTCATTACATATATATATATATAAAGGTCATGTAAAAAGTTATATAAAATTCAGTTCATAAAGCTTTCTGAATGATTTTTTGCAAATCAGTTCAGAATTTTGTTTTAAGATTTGGTGGTTCTTAGTTCTGTGCCCATTACAGTAAAGGGCACTCAGGGATCAGGAAGGAGTTGGCAGCCTTTCAAAGATAATTGACAATGTCTTCATTTATTTACCTTGCCCCTAACCCTCTGCCTGCTGCCCCCAAGAAGTTTTTTGGAGTTTTTTTTTGCAAGCCAAGGTAAGGCCTCCCCGGAACATCAGCACAGGCATTCTCAGAGGTGACTCTGAGGAATGTTCCCCTAGGCCTTAGGCTTTTGGTACAGGGTGAATGGTTAACTGGGAGAAGCAGGTGAGTGGGAAAGGGAAGCTCCACCCAACAAGTTCTCCTCTCATACTAAGTAGAAGCAGTTACTAGCCAACATCTTAATCGTCAGTTGATACCTTAATAGAGTCAGGATGGTGGATAATATTGATGTCCATGGGAGGAAAAAGTCACCAGGAAAGAGGTATGAAGTATCAAGAGCAGGTGGAGTTAGCAAATACAAATTTATTTTCCAAATTTATTTGAGACAGATACTGACTCTACCAGGGGAAGTAGGTGGCACAGTGGATAGAGGGCCAGGCCTGTAAGATTCATCTTCCTCACTTCACATCAGACCTCAGACACCTACTAGCTGCGTGACACTGAGCCTGTCACTTCACCCTGTTTACTTCAGTTTCCTCGTCTGTAAAATGAGCTGGAGAAGGGAACGGCAAACCACTCCAGTGTCTTTGTCAAGAAAACCCCAAATAGGGTCACAAAGAGTCAGATATGACTGAAAATGATGCAACAACATTAGACTCTACCCCTCCCAATCATCTTGCTTACGTACTATCCTCCTCATGGTTTGCTGCCCTCTGGGGGAGGCATGGTTAGATAATAATTTATCTGAAGAAAATGTGGAGGTTTCAGCAGACTTCAAACTCAAGAGTCAGCAGAAAGAATATGCCAGACCAAAAAACAAAATCAAATGAAATTTTGGCCTGTATTTAAAGAAGGCAAAACTTTCAAAAAAAACTGTAGTGATAGGCCCATTGTACTCTGTCCTGGACAGACCATCATTGAAGTTCTGGTTTCAATTCTGGGCATGATATTTTAGGAAAACATTCATAAATTTGAGAGTAACCAGAGGAGGAATACTTAAATGGTGAAGGGCCTTAGCATATCATGAGAATCAGCTGAAGGAACTTAGGATGAGAAGATTCAGAAAATATATAATAAGATACCTTGAAATTGTTAAAGGACAATTAAAGGATCCCTGAAAAAGAAAATAGATTTGTTCTTTTGGTCCCAGAGAACACAATGAAAGCAATGGGTACAAGTTACCATGATTCAATTTTAAGCTTAATGTCAGAAAATACTTTCCAACAATTAGAGTTATCTGTAAGTGTAATGGCCCGCCTCCGAATATAGTCAATGATCCCTCTTGCAGGATACTTTATAATGAAGATTCCTTTTGGGTATAGTTTAGAATAGATAAGTATTGTGGCCTCCCCCAACTGAGAAATGCTATGACTTAATGACTCAGTGTCTGATAAATGTTATTTGACTTACTGAGTGGCTCTGTGAACCGGTGCCTCTTAAGAATTTCTTTTTTTAAGTTTCTGGCCGTGATTCCACATTTTTTTCCTCTAAGTGAAAGTATAATTCACACAAAATAGTGTGATGGTATAAACAGTATCTTTTCTAACTAAGAATCTTGGATATTTAGCTCAAATAATTATAGTTTGGCAGTCATAGGTTCGATTAATATATGACTTTAGACCACTTTATATAGAGAAAGTCCTTATAATACTAAAGTCCAATCCACTGATTCACCTGCCAAGATGTAAGAAAGTGTGAATGGTTCCAGAACTTCCACCTTTGCCTTTTTCAGGGATTACTTGATATGAATACTTCCTCAACCAATGCAGATGACAGTCTTTCTATGCCACATGTGGCATACATAGGAATGTGTGAATAATATTTAACCACTTGTTATTTAGTCATTTTAGTCATGTCCAACTCTGCTGGACCCAGTTTGAAATTTTCTTGGTAAAGATGCTGGAGTGATTTGCAATTTCCTCCTCCAGCTCATTTTACAGATGAGGAAACTGAGGTAAACAAGGTGAAAGGACTTGCCCAGGTCTACATAGCTAGTAAGTATTTGAGGCCAGATTTGAACTCAGGAAGATGAGTCTTCCTGACTTAAGGTCTGGCATTATATCCACCATGCCACCTAGCTGCCTCATTTAACAACTGATTCTACAATCAAATAGTAGGCAAGACACATTTTAATATTCAATCTATATTTTAACATTTGCTTCATCACTTTCTTAGGTCTAGACCAATGGGCTCCTTGGCTTATACCTGGTCCGTATGACTGAGTACCAGTAAATATCAAGACCCAGGTTTTCCTTTACACTTTGACTCTACAATCCTTGCTACTCCATGGCTCAGGTTACTACTTGATCCAGGAATCTCTCCATTTCTCTTCTTCCCCTAGTATTGCCTGCCTGCTTGTTCACCTTCCTCCAGACTCCAGCTGGGCCTATGAACATCTTCCTCACTTGGCCTCTGCTTCCCTACAACATCACCCCCTGGGCCCTGTGGTACTTGGAAGCACGTTATTCCTTTGCAACATTATACAAGCTTCCAAGGAACTGAGCAGATGGCTTCCCTCCACTTGATACACCAGCTCTTGTTGTCTCTGTTTCTCTGTCCTCCTTTTTAGAGGCCAGATGCAGGGCTAGGTATGTGATTGCACTGATCATTCTCCACCTAAAGTCAAGGCAACCTCAGCAAAGCAAAATGTCTAACTCTGGTCAAAGAGTTAAACCTGCAAAGGAGATATCCTCAGGGCCAGCAAAGTTCTCATCCTCACAGGGCAACAGGCGTACAACACGAGGCCTGGAAGCCCCCATTGAGGCCTTCAAGGAGAGTGAGATTTCTGCTATGGATAATAATGCCTTGGTTGGTAGTTTGGCTTAATTTTATCATTTTGGTTTTTTTCTCTTTTATGGCATTTGTTCTGGAATTTTTTTACAGAGTTTCAAAATAAGAAAAGGAACAGGCAAAAGTCTGAAGAATAGCAGAGTGAGAGTAAAAGGGAAAATATTATGACTGTAAAGTTATTGAGCAAGGCTGAGTGTGTAGAGATGTGTGTGTATGTATGTATGTGTGTATGTGTGTTATGTGTATATGTGTGTTGTGTATATATGTATTGTGTGTTGTGTGCATGTGTTGTGTGTGTGCATTGTGTGTATATGCATGTGTGTATGTGTGTGGTGTGTGTATGTGTGTATGTGTGTGGTGTGTGCATTGTGTGTTGTGTGTGTTGTGTGTTGTGTGTGTATATGCATGTGTGTATGTGTGTGGTGTGTGCATTGTGTATATGTGTGTTGTGTGTATATGTATATGTGTGTGTGTTGTGTGTGTATGTGTGGTGTGTGTTAAATACTTTCCTTATTGCTTTTGTTATAAGGACTTCCTGTAACGTGTACAAATGAGTAGTGGTCATTTGACTGAGGAAGGGTAGCTAATTTATTCATACACAAGGTGACAGGTTTACAGCTGGAAGAGCCTCTAGGAATCATGGAGTCCTTCATTTTACTGCTGAGGAAACTAAGGCCCAAACAAGAAAAGTGACTTGTCCAGGATCAGACAGTTAGTAATTTTCTGAGACAGCATTCAGACCCAGGTCCTTACTCCAAGTCCAGCACTCAAATCACTTTGCCAAATTTATCTATTCATTCAACGTGTAATTGATCTGCCTGGCACTATACTAGGTGCGAGGGACAAGAAGACCAAAACAGGACAGTCCTTTCCTTCCAAAAGCTGGCATCTTACTGTGGGAAAACCACGTGAATCCAGATAAATCAATACAGAAACATATACAAAGTAAATAAATGGTTATTTCAAGGACTAGAAGGTGCTACAGGGTGTGAGGGTGTGGGGGCTGGGCAAGATGCAGACAGGAACGGCTCGTATTGGAAGAAGGGCATTTGATCTGCCTGAAGGCAGCTAATTCGGATTCTGTTAAGATTTTGTAGAAATTAGAAGGGAAATGCATCATACCAGCTGCAGTGGTTCTATCTGTGTTATACAAGAGCAGCATTTTGTTTAGGAAGAGCTATTTTACAGCATCAGGTCAAGTGTTGAGTCCATTGGGTTATTAACACACTCAATTCCCAGAATTCTCTCTGAGCAGAGTTCATGTTCTTCCCAACCTTAGAGAAGAATTGGCTTGTGGCAGAGTTTTTACTTCTTCTTTTTTTTTTTTTTTTTAATAATTCTGGATGCTAGATAAGAGCCTCTTGAGTATACTGTCTAACTTCTAAATGAAAAGACTAGCTAGGACTTTGTTTTTAATGATTGAATTTATAATAACAAAGTAATTCAGGCATATTAAATACCTATAGATGTTATAAGCACTACTGTGTGTCATCAGACTAAGGAAAAACAGTTTTGTGTGGTGCTTTTATAACTTCTAAAATGTTGGGAAGTTTTGATTTCTGTCTGATATGTAAAACAGGATGTTGTATAGCAGCAGGAGGCACAAAAATTCTGAAGTCACTGACATACTTCTAACTGCACTCTCACCTGATTCATAGGCAAAGGATTCATTATTGAATATAGAGATTTTAGGGAGTGGGGCAGGAGGAGGTAGGAACAGGAGTGCTCTTATTCTTTAAAATGTCTCTATAACAGTCCAGACAGTTTGATAGACAGAGGGAGGGAAGGAGGGAGTAAAGGAGGGAGGGAAGAAGGAAGGAAGGAGGGAAGGAAGGAAAATATGGAATGAAAGAAAGAAAGGGGGAGAGGGGAAGGAAAAGAAAGAAGGAAAGGAAGGAAGAAAGAAAGACAGGAAAAGAAAGGAAGGAGGGAGAAAGGAGAGAAAATAAGGTACTTTATTCAACTCTCAGTTTACAAAGAAGGAAGTCATTAAGCTTGAAGTATGCTGAAGAGTGTGCCTGATAGATTATATTAAGCACTGGTTACCTAACTTCTTCCAAATGAGGATTAGGGAGAGAAACATGGAATAATGAAATGAATATGAATATTATGGCAGTGGTGGACCTTAGGAAGGCTAAAGGGGAATTTCAAAATAGTAAACCCCTCTTTAAAGATTGTTAAATTATTTGGCTGCGTTAATCACTTGAGAGACACAGGATGATATATATATATATGACCATGTTGACTTTCTCTGATGCCAAACAGTTCTGGGAATGTCAGGCAATAAATTGAATACTTCTGGCTGTGCTGCTAGCCTATGGGGCACTCATTGTACAAATAAACCCTTATTAGTTGTTAGCACACCTTGAGCTGTGATGACAGATGCTAAAATGACTATGAGCAGTTTAGAAAAAAAGGTCACAGACAGTTATCAGGAACCAGTGAGCTGAAGGTATTTGGAGAAATAACCCAGTCTCTGGGGATTGACATGATTCTAGGGTGAGATAGATAATGGGGCAAACTGGAGAGAAAATGTGGCAAAGTGTCTTATTTCTCGTGAAATTGAAGGCTTGCGTGAGATTTTTACTCAGGTGACAATAACAATGTCTGGGTTGGATCACCATTCACTGTTTGCCCCCCTACAATGAATTGTGCAGGAATGCGTCTTATAAACAAAAGCTAGAACCCCGATGTGTCTTTTTGAGACCTCATCTATGTATCACCCCAGACGAGCCCTCTGCCAACACAATGCTCTGCTGCAAAGGGACAGTGAAGGCAAGAGGGCAGGCATTGGGGGTCATGGCATTGGAGTCACTCAGAATACCAAACAAACACCAGTTAATCAAGGTGATATATCAGTGAGGAGAAATAAAAACAGAATTAGGAGATCTCTGGAAAGGTAGCCTGGCATAGTGGAGAGAGGACCAACGTGACCTGGATTCAAGTCCTTCCTTTGACACACCCTCTCGGTGCCCTTGGTTACTGCCTAGGACAGTAAGTTGCCAAGGGAGTGCTAATCTATGTATAGGGAAGGAGTTTTTTCTCTAAGATTTACCTACTCAGATAAAATCACAGGTTAACATTGGGGGGGAAAAGGCAGGAAGAAACAGAAAGATATGTCTCCTACTTTCCTGTTGGGATTTCCACATGATCAGAAGATGAAATGGGGAAACAAATGGCCAAAGAAATTGACACCCTGATGTGGTAGTGAAAAAAATGGGAATTAAGTGGAGAAAGAGATGAAATATAGCAGTGTTCAAATTCTCCTTTGCCCTCATGGTGGAGTGGGGTTGTTTGTTTTTTTCGTTTTTCTTTTCCTTCAGCAGTATACACATCTAAAATAGTATCACGTACCTTTTTAGCTAGTACTTAAACAAGATTCTTACTCTGTACAAATAGGGGAAGGTGCAATTCATAATTGACAAGGTATGAATTTTTTATACTGTTAAGCCATGAGGCAGCCATATCAACAAATGTAATTTCTTAGCAAATAGATCTTGTGTTTATATTTATGAAATGTACACATCTGACGCAGTACCCAGAAGGGAATAAGTAAGCCTTTTAAAAAAATTATTTACTTTGATTTGCAAACTCCATTCTGGGAAACATTTATTAAATTAGAAGCCAGGAAGTTGTATAAGCCACACAAGTAAAATGTGCTTAGGGTTTAAATTTTCTTCGACCTGGTGCTGTGCTTTTACACTTCTCAAAGTTGAACTATCATTGGTTAAACTATTTAGAACTTGTTTGTTTGTTTTCAGTAATATGTAGAAGACTTATTTTAAGATACAAAGTAATGAAATATCTAAGCTAAAAATTTAGCTCCAGGAATCCCATGTTTTGCGGTAAAGTTTCACATTAGATATGCTTGGATAAATGAGGGAAACTAGAGTAAAAAGGATTCTGGAAATGGTAACTATTCCATTTCTAAACAATAGACATTGGATAAATTTTCTGTGGACCGATGGCAGCAAAGTGGGAGAAGACTATAATGGGTGCTGCTGAAGAGATCTGGCTCAAACTAGAAGTCAGTAGTAGATTATTCTAGAGGGTTTTCTCACCAATCAGAAGGCCTTTCTTCCTTTCTAGCATTTTATGCCAAGAACAGTATCCCCAAAAGTGCTGGTATTGAAAGATGGAATGGTCATCTTTTATACCTTCTTTCATTTTTTGTATAATCTTTATAACTGTTCTTTAAATCGATCCTTTCTTATCTCCACTTACAAAACTCATTTGAAGAATTAATATTGACTAAGAGTGCTTTTCCCAATTTTTTTCCTGGGAATTTGGTTTCATCTTGAAAATGTTAACTTAGTATCCCCAAAGATGAAAGGCGTATAAAACAGCATTATATAGAAAAGCAGCCCTTTAAAGATAGGTCCTTAGCAAACGAATACTAAAAGAAAAGGTGACAGGGAAATGTAATATGCATCAAGCCTGATGTTCAACACATCTGTGAATAACGATGTTAAATAAATATTCACCTGATCAGCAAACTAGACTACAGTTCATGGAACCAAATGGCAGCCACCCAAGCTTTTTGAAGTAACTCATGGGTGAAATTGGGCAATACTGTCATGAATGTCAAGCCTGTCATCCCAAACTGCTCCTCTGCAGGAGTTTGCCAGGACTGGCGGATTGTCGTGTGACTTCCATCCCTAGAATGCATTCTCAAAGGAGACTCCTGGGAACCACTGGCCAGTGAAAGTCTGGTGGAATTTATATTCAATGAGAACAAATACAGTGTGTGTGTCCCGAAAGTCTCAATATGGTCTCAGTTAGAAGCTAGCAAAGTATAAAACTGCAGTGAGACTTTGGGGTCAAACACCTTGTGTTACCTTGTTTCTGTGAAGAAAAATCACCTCCCTCTTCGGTCCCCCCACGATGATACTCTTCTTACCCTCTCTTTTCCAGCACCCCTTTATGTTTGTCTTGCCGTTGTTAGAATATCAACTTTTTGAGGACAGGGAGTGTCTTCATTGCTTCTATTTCATCCTCAGCAAGAACAAAATGTGGGTGACTTTCTCTTTGATCTCCTTGATGCCATTTTTACAAGCTGGGTTTGAAAAGAAAGCTACATCCTTGAAGAGGAGGGAGCTGAAAAAAGCCACACCTTCATAAAGGAATAAAAGGGTTCTTGAACCCCAGCCCTGTCCATCACCAACATACTGTAGCTCAGCCTTCCTTGCTATCTAGGGTCACGTAATGCGTACACAAATACCTGTTTATTGACATCCTTTTTTGTCCTGTCTCTATACCAGTTCCTGACCTGCCACAAGTCTTGATCCCATCACATGGTAGATAGATGGATAGAGAAATCATTTATTAAGCCTTTATTATATGCCAGGTGCCATAGTGAGGACTTGAGGGTACTAGGATTTTTTTTGTTAAACCCAATTCTGGGCTCTTGAGGAGTTTAAATTCTTAATAGGGGGTTGCTGTCTCATGAAGTACATTTTTAAAATTTATTTATTTATTTTTAGTTTTCAACATTCATTTCTACAAGATTTTGAGTTCCAAATTTTCTCCCCATCTCTCCTCTCTCACCATTCCAAAGCACCATACATTCTGATTACCTCTTCCCCAAATCTTCTCTCCCTTCTATCACACCCCTCCCTTCTGTTATCCCCATCTTCTCTCTTTTCTTGTAGGGCAAGATAGATTTCTATACCCCATTACCTGTATTTCTTATTTCCCAGTTGCATGCAAAAACAATTCCCAACATTCATTCCTTAAACTATGAGTTCCAACTTCTCTCCTTCCTCTCTCCCCACCCATCCCTATTGAGAAGGCAAGCAATTCACTACAGGCTATATATGTGTAATTTTGCTAAAGACTTCCATAATAGTCATGTTGTGAAAGACTAAATATATTTCTCTCCATCCTATCCTGCCCCCTATTTATTCTGCCTTGTCCCTCCCCCAAAAATGTTTACTTCTAATTGCTCCCTCCTCCCATTTGCCCTTCCTTCCATCATCCCCCCCACCCTGCTTATCCCCTTCTCCCCTACTTTCCTGTAGTGTAAGGTAGATTTTCATACCAAACTGAGTGTGCATGTTATTCCTTCCTTAAGCCAAATGTGATGAGAGTAAGCTTCACTTTTTTCCTCTCACCTCCCCCCTTTTCCCCTCCATTGAAAAAGCTTTTTCTTGCTTCTTTTATGAGAGATACTTTGTTCCATTCCATTTCTCCCTTTCTTCTCCCAATATATTCCTCTCACTCCTAAATTTTATTTTTTTAGATATCATCCCTTCCTATTCAACTCACCCTGTGCCCTCTGTCTATGTGTGTGTGTGTGTGTGTGTGTGTGTGTGTGTGTGTGTGTGTGTATAATCCCTCCAACTACCCAAATACTGAGAAAAGTTTCAAGAGTTGCAAATATTATCTTTCCATGTAGGAATGTAAACAGTTCAACTTTAGTAAGTCCCTTATGATTTCTCTTTCCTGTTTATCTTTTCATGGTTCTCTTGATTCTTGTGATTGAAAGTCAAATTTTCTATTCAACTCTGGTCTTTTCATCAAGAATGCTTGAAAGTCCTCTATTTCACTGAATGACCATTTTTTCCCTTGAAATATTATACTCAGTTTTTCTCACTGGTTTTAATCCCAGTTCCTTTGACTTCTGGAATATCATATTCCACACCCCTCAATCCCTTAGTGTAGAAGCTGCTAGATCTTGTGTTATCTTGATTGTATTTCCTCAATACTCAAATTGTTTCTTTCTGGCTGCTTGCAATATTTTCTCCTTGACCTGGGAACTCTGGAATTTGGCTACAATATTCCTGGGAGTTTTTCTTTTTGGATCTCTTTCAGGAGGTGATTGATGGATTCCTTCAATATTTCTTTTACCCTCTGGTTCTAGAATATCAAGGCAGTTTTCCTTGACAGTTTCATGAAAGATGATGTCTAGGCCCTTTTTTCAGATCATGGCTTTCAGGTAGTCCCATAATTTTTAAATTGTCTCTCCTGGATCTATTTTCCAGGTCAGTTGTTTTTCCAATGAGATGGTTTACATCGTCTTCTGTTTTTTTATTCTTTTGGCTTTGTTTTGTAATTCCTTGGTTTCTTGTAATGCCATTAGTTTCCATCTATTCCATTCTAATTTTCAAAGAACTATTTTCTTCAGTGAGCTTTTGAACCTCCTTCAGGTTCGTCTAAATTATTGATGGGGCTTAAACTCTTATTCTAACCTGGGATGTTTGCATTTTAAGAGGCAACAAGTAAGGAATAACAAATTCAAAATAACAAACAAATTGAGAAATAAAGCAATAGCGCTGGGATTTCAGTCATTATCAGGCAAGTGGAAAAGGCCCCTAAAATCCCATGATGATATAGGCTGCCACTTACTACTTATATGCCTGACCAGTGCAGAGCAGATAGAATTTAGTTGCTACATAGTGATGCTTTATGTGGAGCAGTGGGTAGAGTGTCAGACCTGGAGTCAAGAAGACTCACCTTCCTGAGTTCAGATCTGTCCTCAGATACTTATTAGCTGTGTGACCCTGGACAAGTCACTTACCCCTGTTTACTTCAGTTTCCTCATCTGTAAAATGAGCTGGGGAAGGAAATGGAAAACCAGTCCAATATTTTTGCCAAGAAAACCCTAAATAGGCTCATGAAGAGGCAAACATGACTGATAATGATTGAACACACAAAATGCTTTCTGTCTATATACCGCTTGATTCTTTTCAGTGCCCAGAACATAACAGATGCTTAATAAATGCTTGTTCATTTCAGTTTTCCATATCCATATCCACTGGCTCACTTAATCCTTATAGATCTTTAATTATAAAAATGTATTTATATATTACTTTTTTATGTTTCTTCCCTAACACCATCAAAAACCCCCAAGAATTTCTACAAATTCTCAATTCCAGTGGACTCCAAATTCTCTTTTCTTTCTTGTCTCCTGTTTCTCATGCTACATCTCTGGCCTCCTGTAGTCTTATGTTACTCAAATTAACATAGGTTATTCACTGGGTAAGAGCACTGTATTTGGAGTCAGAAAGAATTGAGTTCAAATCCTTTCTCAGTCATTTATTACTCAACCTCTTTCAGCCTTAGTTTCATCATCTGTAAAATTAGGAACCCTGCCTCACAAGGTTGTGAGGACCAAGTGAAACATAATACACATATCACCTTGTAAACATTAAAGTGATAGCACAGATAAATGCCAGCTATTATTATTTTTATGTGATTTTACTTTCAGTTAAGCTTTCTACCATCTTTGTATTTAATTATAGATAGTTAAGTAGCAGAATAGATAGAGTGTTGGGCCTGGAATCAAGAAAACCTAAGTTCAAATCCTGCTTCAGACACTTACTAGGGGTGTGATTCTGGGCAAGTCACTTAACCCTGTTGCCTCAGTTTCCTCATCTGTAAAATGAGCTGGAGAAAGAAATGGCAAACCACACCAATGTCTTTGCCAAGAAAACTGGAAAAGAGGCCACAAAGATGATTGAAAAATAACAACAACAAATTATAATTAATCATTCAACACTTGCTTTGAATTTTCTCTTTCATACCTTTTTTTCTGTCCTCTCCCTTTGTCTCTGTTTATTTATCTACTCGCCCAGCCTAATACAGTGACATGCTCCTACCCTTGCTGACAAGGGTGATTTTCCATTATTGATTATTGTTTCTGTAAAGTATTTTTCTATTATGAACCTATAGTGAGTAGATTTCTGGAAATTCACTGTGTAGGGAGAGGAAGGACATCTGTTTAACCACTAATCTGATAATACTGGTGGAAGTAGATGACTCCTGACTTATGGGCATTCACCAGGCCAGGGTTCTCACATCTTTTTTACCCACAACACAGGATTATTCTTTGTTATAAGGAATCTTGCAGACTGTGAAAGAGTCAAGAAACTCACACATACATCTTCAAGTATAAGTTCCATACAATTTGCAAGATACCTAGTTGAAAATGATATACCACACTGGACCCTTTGAGAACCACTATTCAAAGAGAAACAGATCCCTTAGGGCACATATTTACTTAGAAAACCACAAATAACATTACCTATGTTGCATTATATTTTCATTTATTTTGCTAAATATTTCCCAATTATATTTTAATGCCATACTAAGAAGTTTTGAGGATTGCCTGGGACAGTGGACCATCGTTTGACATCTCTGCACTACCTTATATTATCATTGCTGATGAATAAAAGACTGGAAGTGTCTTGAAGATGTGGATTTAGTGAGAAGTCCAACAGGGAACATAGACTTGACTTTGAAACAAGAAGAGAGGGTGGCTAGGTTGTGCAGTGGATAGAGTAACAGCCCTGGTATCAGAAGGACCTGAGTTCAGATGTGAACTCAGACACTTAGTAGGTGTGCGACCTTGAACAAGTCACTTAACCCTGATTGTCTGCAAAAGAAAAAGAAGAAAAAAAACCAAGAGAACTACAGGCTGCTAGGTCTTGAAGAAGGTTAAATATGAGAAATCTGGATTTTAAAAAAATGATGATGTCTACCATCATGATATATGGCTCTGTTAGAACAAAGAGTAAAGAATCTGACTTTATACAAAAAGGAGGAAGAGAGGAAAGGAGCACCTGCTGTGTACCAAGCAATGTGCCAAGCATTTTACAAATAGTGTCTCATTTAGCCCTCACAACACCCCTGTGAGGTAGGTACTATTATGATTCCCATTTTCCATTTGTGAAAATTAAGACAAATAGAGGTTAAGTGACTTGCTCAGGGTCATGCAGCTAGGAAGTATCTAAGACTGGATTTGAGCTCAGATCTTCCTGACTCCAGGCCTGGAGCTCTATCTACTGTACTCTACTGTACTGTACTGTCTTGTAAATTTGTTTCTATCAAGCCAACCAGGGCAGAAAGAAATGTATCAAAGAAAAGTTGAGACCTTTCTGGAAACCACTAGGCAATCTAGCACAAGCTCACTTGAAAGAAGGCCTAAAACCCCAGAAATATGTCTTTGAAGGCCTGATGGGGAAGGCCCTTCCTTATATAGGGAATTGAAGGGTGAAGGACAGAGAAATATTTTCCATAAGTTAAGAGCTTTTCAGCCAGAGCAAAGTGGGGAGGCGATTCTCAAGAAATATGAAACCTTAGCAGTCCTTGACAAGTTCAATCCACCTTAACCTAGAATCACAGATTTAGAACTGCATTGGACCTCAAGGGCCAAGTCCAACTCCCTTATTTTACAAAAGACAAAAATTAGCCACAAAGAGGTTCAGTGATTTACCTTGTGTCTGAGGCAGCATTCCAATTCTGATCTGAACTCTTAAGTCTTGGACTCTATACTCCGTCACCTATTTGTCCAAGAGCTTCAACTAGTCAGATTCTCAGTCAAGGTTGGCCAACTTCAAAGATAAGATTTGAAAAAAACCAGAATGGGCTTTTAAGATTAATGTAACTGCACCCTTCTCCTTTATTTCGTATACCTTCATGTATCTTTGTAAAAATCAACAGTAAAAACAAACAAGAGTTTGTTAAGAGTTGTGTACTGCCTTCAAAAAAATAGAACACAGAATGAGGGAAAGGATTGTGTTAGCAGAAAACCAGGAGGGAAAGAAACTTGGGGGCATAAAAGCCAATTCAAGAAGAAAAAGGTTCATTGGAATAAGCAGGTCCCTTAGACCTTCCTTGAAGCTTTATCGTCTTCATCACCTCTCATATCAAATAAGTTTTTACTCTGTGTTCTTGGGCACCACCGTTTCCTCTGAAGCAGAATCAGTTCTGAATCCCTGCTTCATCAGGGACAATCTCTATTTTTTTTTTTTTTTGCTATACTTTTTTGGTTCTTAGTTACTAAATGTCTTTCTTCTCCCTTTTCTGACCTTTACCACCTGAGATTCATGCTGTTTATCTCTCATCCTTTACCCATTTCTTCCTGAAGTCCTTCTTGAAGTGTTTGTTTGTATGATAGACCAGTGAATATCCTCTATTCCTCTAGGCAGATATTACAAAGTCATTTGTTTCCTTTTTCTGTTCATTTTGATGCCTTGAAGAAGGACCAGCCTGCCTCCTCAGTTCGTGGCAGTGTGCCTAAACATATCTCTCAACACCAAGGTTACCTGTCCTCTCTAGAGAAGGGACTTCCATGTCCTCCATAGCTGACATACTTGACTACAAGGGCACTCAGAACTATATCTGTTACAGGTCTTGGGCTCTCCTATGGTAGCTATAACATTTCTCTGTCTTTAGATGAAAAGTACCCAACTAATGATTAACCTTGTCTTATCCTTGTCTATTTCATACTTTTATTCTGTAAACGCAGCCATGTGACTTTTTAATGAGCAAGTCATGGTGTCTCCTATCCAGTTTCTCCTTTAAGACAATGACTTGGGTTGTCCAGTGAAATCACCACAAAATTCTTCTAATTAATGTGGTTCTTTTTCTCTCCTTGTTTTGCTAAATACAACCAATTTCTCATCTAAGTCCAGTTTCTCCGTCTTCTTCATCCCCAGTCTTAGTAAACACTTATTAAGTAGTTGTAGAGTGAAGTTTTATCCGAAGTTCACATCAAATTCCTTGCTGCCAAGAATCTGAGTAGCAAATATTTTACTTGGGCTAATTCCACTTGAATTAATTAGAGTCTTCACCAGATTCTCTTGCCAGACAGTTACTCTCATTTCTTATTAAGTGGATCCTTCTTTGAAAAGATCCTCCCACTGCTGTCCTCCCCTTATGTCCTCATCCTCAATCTCTCCCGTGCCTCTTTAATGGAAGTCAAAGTAGACATCCTAGCAGTATTGACTTACTTTTATGCCCTTCTTCTACCTTCTTCTTTGGTGCCTCCCTTCCACTATCCTGCTTCAGCTCTTGATGCCTTTGCAATGATCTCTCCCTGGAAGAACCCCAACTTGGAAGTTCCATATTCTGCACATCAGATTCTCAACAGCTGCTCCTATGGTTTTCATTGTGCAATTCACATGCAATTCTACGTGATGTACCAAAACCTTACTCTCAATATTAGTTGCTATCCTAAGTCCTATACTCCTCTACTACATTCTCCTCATCTGGAGACCATGCTTTCTCCTCCACAGCATATACCAGTGATTGGTGAAATGCATGGAGCCTTCCAGCATCCCACTGAGGGACAGGTTACAACTGGCAGTGTTGAACATATAGCTGACATGACCAAGGATAAAATCCCCCAGCACTTTATTTCCCATGGTTCTTAGAAAAATGCTAGCAATAATTCCCATTTTTACAGAGCTTTACAGTTTGCAAAATGGTTTTCTGTGATCTCAGTTGATCTTCACAGATTCTTATCTCCATTTTACAAAAGAAGAAACTGAGGTCTCGAGAGTGAAATTATTTACCCAGGGCCACACAGCTACTCAATGGATTCATTGTCTTTCTGGTTATATGCCTAGCACTTTATCCACTATACAAGGAGCTCCAGAGCCAGAATTCTCAAAGTTTTTAAGAATAAACCTAGGTGTTATATGCAGATGAGAAACTGAGGTCCAAAGAATTTAAGTGATTTGCCCCCCAGATCTCACAAATGTTTAGGGGACAAGACTAAGCTAAATCCTTTGACCTCTAGTGCAGGGCACCTTACTATCTCCAGATCCATGTTTTCTTAAGCTCCTCAAACCATTTGTATATCTCTCAAATTTTAGTTCCTACAAAAATAACCTATTCTACAGTTCCTGCCATTGTCTTACGTCGAGTGTTAATAACCATAGATTTATTGATTGAGGGAGAACATGAGCTACTATATTTTGACATTTTAGCCACCAGACTAGCTTCACACTTGGAAGTATGACAATTTCTCGGTATTTGAGCAATGTTCTTAATTCTTTTCTTGATGAAAAATGTTTATTACATTTTAGTAAGTGTGAAGGAGCCGTGAAAATAAGCATCAGCCTATATGCCCTGAGCTTTAAAAGAAATATGTATCAGCTTAAGGAAAGAAAAAAGGGAAAGACAATAGACCTAATGAAGATCCATCAGCCTAACGGCAACTGGGCAGCACCATAGTGCACAGAGCACTGGGCCTGGAGTTAGGCAGACCTGAGTTCAAATCATGCCTCAGACATCAATTCCTTCATCTATAAAATGGGAATAATAATATTAGCACCTCCTCCTCAAGATTATTGTGAGAATAAAATGAGATAATATATTTAAAGTACTTTGCAAACCTTTAAGTTCTATATAAGTGCAAGCTATTATTACATAAATATTTAATTCACTGTTTTGTTTTCATAAATAGAGGTTCCCATGTAGTTTTCCCAGAAGTGTATCTTTTACAGAAAGCTGGGTTTATGAGAAAAGTTAATGTTTCTGCTTCAGGTAGGTGTCATGTTCTTTTAGCTGAGTGAGTTGGGAGCAGTTAAGGGAGACAGAAATAACGAGTAGATGGGAATGCTACTGTTTCTATGCATGGCTCTCTAGAAGTCTCGAAAATATAATGATACTCCCTATATGTCCATTTATTTCAAGAGGATAATTTGAATCCTGGAGAAAATATAAAGTAACTTCCCAAAACAGAGTGTTAAAAACATCTGCACACAGTTGAAAAAAATGCTAAATTGGCCTTTAGTTATTTAGGGGGTGAAAAGCAAAATAAATTGTGGTCATTAATGATTTATTTAGGTACTGGGGAGAATCTAGGCCACCAGCCAGAAAGAATCCCTACCAAAGGGAGGGTTTCAGAACTCAGAATCTTGATGTATGATTTGGATGCCACAGAAACAGGATAGTTTTGCAGAATATTACTGTTATTACTTGAATTTGTGATGTGAACATTATTGGGGCATGTCGCTAAATGGAACCCTGCTGGTTTGAAGGAGTTATTGTGCCCATCTCCAAGTACCTAACTTCCAGGGAGTGAGGAATGAGTTCAACAAAGGAGAGAATCTGGATTATTGCTCACCATCTCCGAGTCATTTTTATATGTCATCTAACTTATTACCTAAAATAAGCCATATTTCTTTTCAGGTATTTCTTTTCACCCCTGGGGGTGAGTTTGAGGAGAAATGGGAAAGTTCTAACCAAAGCTTATCAAGGGGAACCAAGCTCTAAGACATGAGTAACCATAGTCCAGAGACAAACCAGACTGAAATAAAGATAACTCTAATGGCCATATTCCCCTCTCTAGGTCCTAGGCACACAGTCACCAGCTTGCTAGTATGTGAATCTTATGTCTCCAGAATAGGTCTGATCTCTGACAAACAAGTTGAAAAAATAATAAACGGCCAGGAAGCATATAAGTTTTGGCACCTTGCAAAGTGCTTGGCACAAAGTAGCTGCTTAAATATAGTGCAACTAGGTGGTGCAATGGATAGAGCAGAGTCAAGAGGATCTGTGTTCCAATCCAGCCTCAGACTCTAGCTATGTGACCCTGGGCAGCTTAGCTCTGTTTGCCTCAGTTTCCTCATCTGTAAAATGAGCTAGAGAAGAAAATAGCAAACTGCTCCAGTACTTTGCCCAGAAAACCCCAAATGGGGTCATGGAGAGTCAGACACGACTGAAATGACTCAACAGCAAGATGGTTAAATACTTCTCAGTGATGTTCAGGGAACGCACATTTCCCTCTGTCTCCCCTGGGTCTGTAGCCTTGTCCTTCCTTTTGTAGGGTTTTGCTTTGCTTACTATTTCTCAGTAGGTTTGTATTGTTTTCTCTTCATCCAAGTTCACCTGAATCAAAAGCTTCTAACAAAAACTTTCTTAAAGCACATATTCCCAGCCTTAATAAGGTATTATTTTGAACGTGACACTTCCAAAGCATTACATCTTGTTTACTCAGGAAAACTTTTCTATTAAAACAAATGGGTGCTCAAAGTATTAAATATAGCTAATAAGATGAAGCACTCATATCAATGTGTTCCTTGTTTTTCATGTTTAAACTAGAAAAAAACCTTATAATGGAAATCTGTGTAAATTGGATATTCATGAACAAGGTCCAAAGACCAAAGATAAACATGCCCGAAATGAACAGGTTTATATAAATTACCTGTATGAGGCTAACGACCATCATGCTACTGCCATCAGTGTGATTGTGTCAATTTTATTAAGAAGCTAAGTCTTAATTTTTCTATATCTATGTCCCTGCCTATAAGATCAAAACCAGATTTTTTTCTTAAGTATTGGATATGTTTTGTATTAACCTATGATAAACAAATTAACAATAGTGTAATGATTTTGCAAAAATTCTCCTTGGATTTAACTATGCCATTTGTAGAGTTGCAGACAGGTCATGTTTAAATGTGCATATATTAAAATAATGCATCTGCTTTTTTCAAAACTGAATGGAATACATTTATTTACTGAGCCATTATCTTTGTAAGCCAGTATTGCTGTGAAACATCTTTATCACCTATTTTCCATGTTGTCTGCCTCCATCAATATATCTGATCATGAAATTTTAGCTGCTAACCCCCATGTAAAGCATGAATCCAGGTTGTATCACAATTATCAAACTTTGCATGCAATTTTCATCTGGTTGAGAGAAAAGTATTTGCTTTGTGCACTGAAATTTGGAATCCAGACATGACCATCATTTCTCAGTTCAGCTTAAAAAGCTTCATACTCTGAAAAAGTAATATAAAGATAAGCTGTTTTAATCAGATAGGTGAGAAAACTAAGTATATTTGCTTTCTCCATCATAAATGGACATACTAAGAATCCTTACTCTTTACTTTCATTTCCAAGGGGAAAATACATTTTAAAAACTTATTTTTTTAAAAGGCCCATTTGATGTGAATAGTTGATGAAGAAACAATCCTGCAGGTAGGTTGGCCTGAGAGCTCATTACATCAGATTATCTAGACAATTTCTATAGATAAAAGGAGGATAACAAACAGATATGGAAACTAAATATCTTCTGACATTTTTACAGTCATAGCATTGAAATGACCACACACGTGGACTCTCTCCCCTCACTGCCTACTGGACCATGTAAAGACGTGGTAACAGTAATTGGAAAGATAAGTTCTGGAAAAATGGCTGGACCCAACCAAATGGTTATTTGACATGTCATTGTATTTGAGGTTTCTCTGATGTGGTTATTCTCTCCAACAATACAGATTGCAATCCATCAAAGCTGTTCTTTCTGTGGAACCCTCCTGCAGCCTGACCAAATCTGTGCCTAGAAAATCTGTGCTGGAGGGAATTTTTAAGGATTTTTTAAAAAAGATTTCAAAAAACCCCCAGAGATTAATTCCCTAGATATCTCAAGGAGAAGATTCCTCCAATTTTCCATAATTTGGAAAAAAAATTATGGTTTATTTTTTTAAGTGAGAAAAGATACCTATAAGCACCAATGCCATCATCTTCTTTTTTGACATCTTTACAGAAATGATCTATAAACTTATTAAGGGTATCCTTGATTAAAAAAAAAAACATACACAAGAAAAGAATAGACAGAATTTCCCAGATGCTTCTCAATAGTAGATCATATAGTCACATCACTCTATGTAAAGTGTAGTTCTATATAATATTATCACTATTTGTTTATTGATTTTTTAAGAAAGCAATTTGCCTTGGTGGAGAAAAACACAACATAAAGGCTTTCTGGAAACATCTTCTGTACCTACCACAGAATTATGTACAGTTGTGATATGCAGGACTATAGCAATAACGTGATTCAGTAATTCACTTAGTGTTGACCTCAGGTGATAGGGTACTGTCAACCAGATGGAACTGGCCTCCAACCTGTGGATGACTAGAGCCAAACAAAGCGTATAGAAATAAGAGAGTCAAGAATCAACTTCAAAGTGAGGGAAACAGCTTGCAGGCAAGGAGGGAAACGAGACGCATTTGCTGGGGCCCCAACCCTAGTGGCCAAATCTCAGTACTTCTACCAGTGGCTGTGCAGTGAGCTATAGCTCTGATAATGAGGGGTAACAGCAACAGTGAGACAATTTAATTCATAGCTGGGCTTCATGACCAGAACATGGATATAGTAGGCACTTGTCCTAGCTCAGGGAATGCCTAGTGCTGGACAAATCAATACAGTAATCATGTGATTTTTCCAGAGGGTGATCACAAAGGATCATTGCTATGCCAAGCTCAGGACCCAGCCTGCTTGCTGGGCCTTAGCTCTGGAAAACAGGGTGTCTCTTAATATTTTGACAGGTACTTTGTTTGAGAATTGTGCATTGTTTTCAATAATCCCAAAATGCTTGCTGTTACAAAAGGCCATCTATTCAATACCAGCATTCTACCAGTAATACTATATGGTTAAGAATCATTGAATACTACAATCTCAAAAGAATTTAAACAACAAATAATCAACAGAGTAATGAAAAGACACATGGTGGACATGAGTACCTTCCTGCATATGATCAATGACAAGAAAAGTGCCAGAAAGGATATCATTGAAAACTGTGTGTCTACAAAAGGACATAGATCAGTCATGAGGGTGAAATGAGAAGGAGAACCAAAAAAGCTGATGGGTAATCTTTACATGTTAGAAAACCAAGAGGAGGGCTTTTAGGGCATTTTCTTTCTGAAGGATTTATGGATAAAACATCAAAAATAAGAGATGGAGAGGAAGAGTTATAATCACCAGTGGTGGAAAGAGTACCCTTACTGACCAAATAACAAAGCCACCAGAGTCATTTGTGTATTTGGGTTATATAAAATTTCCATTTAAATTTGGGAAAGATTCAAACCTGTGATTTCATTGGTATAGGAAATTCTCAGTGAGAAAACTCCCTTTACCAATGCAGAACATCTCTGACTCTAGTTGTGTAGTCTTAAAGAATGATCTAGAATACTCAAAGTTTTGGTACTCCAGTTCCCAGAGCCATTAGATACCTGAGACTAGATTTGGATTCAGGCTTTGCTGATCCTTTTCCCCTGCATCCCTCCATCCATACCTCTCTCCTCAAATGAGACAATTAGCCTGATTCAGTATAGATTAATCATGCTGTCTCCAAGTTCATGGTTTAATGATACAAATTTTAATTTTTAAAATTTTTTTGTAAAATCTGTTTTTGCTGATTTTTGTAGACTTTACAAAAAGAAAATGAACACTATTCTTTCAACACGGAGAACTTCAGAAGTCCAGAGGAAATGACAGGCATTTCAGAAATAAATCTCAAACAAAAAATACATAAGGTTTTTGCACTTTTTCAGATAGTGTTGAAATACGACAACTGACTCTCCTTAAAGTATTTGTTAGGGCCATTAGATTTTGCAAGGACAGCTTTAAAAAGCAAATATGAGTTCATAAAAGTATCAGTGTGCTTTCTCTCATTTCTACTAAACTGTAAACCAAGGTTTTATTTGGGGGGAAAAGATTGGATTTTGCTTAAATTTCTCAAGATTTCAAAGTTTAATCTCAGCAGAGTTCACTTGCAACTACATTGCTATTTCAAAGTTAGTTGATAAAGTACTCTGGTTGCCTTCAGTGGATGGATCTAAATGATTTATCAGTTCTCTGCATTGTTCCATCCAAAGTTTTTCATAAACCTGGTCTAAGTGAACAACTGACTGAGCTAATTGGTTCTGTTGACCACCCATCTTTAAAGGGATATTGTGTGTGTGTGTGTGTGTGTGTGTGTGTGTGTGTGTGTGTGTGTGTGTGTAAAAACTGCAATAGCCATAGATTTCAGATTGTTTATAATTTTCAAGAATTTATTTATAATTTTAACCGGGTCAAGCAAGTTAAACATAGGTACATGGTTTTTGAATTTCAAAGAAAGAATGAAGAAAATCTTTAATTTATTTTGGGATGTATTGTATGTCTTTTTTAAGGAAGGAAAAATGAGAAAATATTACTGTAATCTAGTAGAATGTGGAGTCCGAGCTGTTTAGGTTAGCAGAAATCTATTCTACCCCTCCTAGATAACTCCTGCCTTCTTTTGGTTGGAATCACTCCTTTTCTCAAATTGTCCCTTCAACCAGCCTTGGGGGGAGGGACTTTCCAAGATCCAAGTTTACACATGTGGTTTATTATCCTAGTTGGGCTACTTTAAAAAATATTAAAATCAGTAAGATTGTCTTGTAGCTTCTGAGCCCCTATCCAACAAGTCACTTAAACTCTCAGTGTCCTAAGTATGACAATGAAGGAGCAGAGGAGGTGCCAGTCTGCGTGGGTAAAAGCAGTTTCCTCTTCTGAGACCTCCTATATCAGTGAAACCTCTGACCCAGTACTATCCTACCTAGATATAAAGTAATTCTGTATTTACCAATATCAACATATCCTACTTTGTTAGAAATAATTCTAGCAAATGGAATTTTCACTAAAAACTTAGAAACAACATAGCACCAATAATGGACTTCCCCTTCCACGAAGAAGACAAAACAAACAAAATCTCTCTTCTTTTCATTTCCTGTTTATCTATTTCTTAAGACTCAAAATTCAGCTTTCTTCATCCTAAGGCTTTTTATATTCTCTTTCCTTCTTCTTTTTACTCCTTTTTCCCCTTCTTCCTTTTTCTTTTTTTCTTTCCTTTCTTGGAATTCATTGACTTTCTTTTCCTCAATCCCCCATTGATCTAATTGCATATTTTTCTTTTCTGCCATCTATGTTTAGCCACTCACCAGAGCTATATGCACTTTTCTGACATTATATTCTCTTAATGCTACTAGTGCTGTTACCACCATCTCTTCTATTCCAAATGTCATTTTGACCCTTCAAAAAGTTGTTCATGTGTCATTTTAATCCTTCAAAACTCAAGTGAGATAAAGCTCTATCCAAGATAACATCTCCCTTCTGAGGAAGATAGACCCCTTCAGATCCTGTCCATGTTGAATCAACATCTGGATTTCTGTGCATTCTGTGGATTTCTTCTCTCCATACTAGAAAACCCACAGCTCTGTAGCTACAGCAGGCCCCCAGTCTCCCAGTGAAATTTGTTTCACAGTCATTGAGCCAGGATTGATGCTCATCTTCCTCAATTAGAAAAATAATATTATTTCTACAGCAGTGAAAAACAGGTGATCAAGAGATTCCTGCAGTCCCCAAGAAGATGGAACATAGATAGCTGCCTTGAAAATTCTCTCTGTGAAACTGACAATACCTAAGCTCAAGTGGGTCTGCGTTTACTTACCTTGGTTCTTCTTATTCCATCCCTGGCTTCTATCTGAGCACAGTGCACCAAACAGTCATTAATTCCACCTATTTGAGATGTATCAAGTGAAAATAAAGTTATTCCTGTTGAAAGGGGAGTACTTTGGAAATCGTATTAATGCAGTCCTGTAGGCAGTACACTAAATGCAGAATGATGGTACTGTGAATTGAGCCAATCTCTAGTGTGCTCTTGGATTCAAGATTGTTTTTAATTTTCCTAAACATTAAGCTTATCTCAAAGAAAATGTGAGCCAAATATATATTTGAAAGCCTTTTCTAAAAGCCACAACGCTATTAATTTGAAATAACAGAATTTGCAAGTAGGCTGTTCATCTGATGGAGCCACTATTTCCAAAGTAATTCCTGATGGTAATTTCATTCAGACTCCTATCACTAGAACTGGCTAGTGCATGGTTGAATCTGTGCCAACTTGTTCTGCCAAAATAATTGCCATTCGTTTTAGACATGCTTGTAAAGATACATTTTATTTTGGAGAGTTCTAGAGTTGTAAATGTGGAATCCTTGCCTCTATTATAACAAAGAACTATTGTTTCCATGCTTTTTGGAGCAAGAAAGATATACTGTTTCCTTGATTTCTGCAGTTCATTAGGCTTTTTCCAAATAGTAAGTTTGAGAAAATGCAAGAGATACCAAGTGTCTGTTAAACACTGGATGAACATTTCTCAACAACCAAATTAAATACCGAAGGGATGGCATGGTTGTCTTTCCCTCTGGTTTGTCAGATTTTACATTAATATTAAAAAAAAAAAAAAACAACTAAACCTCTCAGATAGCAAGGATGCTTCTCTGGGGTAAGGGTATTCTTCCACATTAAGTACTGACCAAATGGTATTACCCTGGCTTTCTACTCTGCCTTCATATTTAGGGTTCTCTGAAACATACTTATGGCACTGAAGCCTCTTGAGAGATTTGGGTGATTTATTGATATCAGAAAAGTTCAACTTCCATTACTACTGATGGCCACTTTTCCAGTTATGTTTTCCCTAAGCAATAACTATTTAAAATGTTTCTGTTAGCACTCTTCGTTGCCCCATTTGTGGGCCTATAACTCTCCTACTTAAATATGTGAAACAAATCATATTAATTAAAATGAATTGCTGAAACTAGTTGAGTTGTGTGCAGATCGACTCTGAAGGCAATAAATTCAAATTAAAGACTATGTTCCTCTTTCCTGGGCTTAGATATATTCTTTAATGCATTAGTGCAAAGGAAGTCAACCACCTTGCAAAAGAACATCCATTTGGATTCCTGCAGAAGGAGCTGTATAAGTTGCATACATAGCTAGTTGTCATAATCACATAATAAATTTGTAACTGAAACAAGCAACTGAAATGGTAATTCATAGTACCTAGTGTTAATATTTCAATTGTACTGAATTATAATATTTTATAGAAATAAAATAGATTTATTTCCATCTATTTGCCCATGAAACATAAAGGAAAATAACTGAAAATCAGTAGAATTAAATGGCATGATCCTTTAATTGTTTGAAAAAAAAAGTTTATGACCACTAAGATGTTAAATTAAATCGAAGCAAATCAAGTTGTTAGGGTGTAGGTCACTTAACTACTTTATTAACTTCCTCATGCTTATAATTTCTAAAGGTAAAAGTATGACTATTCTATAGTATTTTGCATCAACGTTAATAAGCTCAGGCTAACAAAGAAAACAAAGGAAACTGAAAGGACTTTTAAAACACTCTATTGGAAGAGAGAAGGGAATGAAGATCAAGGAGGGGATAGACCACTGCTTGGAGTAAATGCTATAAGGAAAACTGGTAAAAGACAAAAAGTAGAGCCAGGCACTATTTCTTTGCAACTGTCTTCTCTGCCAACGAGAATCACCTTTGTTCTAGAAGGAGCAGAACAGAAGTGTTGTTGTTCAGTCGTCTGACTTTTGTGACCCCGTTTGAGGTTTTCTTGGCAAAGATGCTGAGGGGATGGTTTTCCATTTCCTTCTCCAGTTCATTTTACTGATGGGAGACTGAGGCAAACAGGGGTAAGTGATGTGCCCGGTGTCACAAAACTAATAGGGGAATGCAGGAAATTAAGTCTTCCTGACTTCAGTAGAGGCACTCTAACCACTGTGCCACCTAGCTCCCCAAGGACAAAATGGCGGATAGCTAAGCTAATAGGGAATTAACATGTAAGGAGAGAGACAAGAGGACTTAACTGCCCTAGATGAATTCTGGTCACCTGCCAGATGAACCACATCCTTGACCACTGAAAGAATTGGTGGATAGGGTTGATATCAGTGCTATTTGAAAGAATAGAGAGAATAGGAGAGATACCATAGGACCAGAAAGGGAAAATGTTCCTTTTTATTTTTTTCAAGAGAAGAAAATGAACTCTATAAACTATAGGCCATGCAGCTTGAATCTGATTCCTGGTGAAATTCTGGACCAAATGATTAAAGGGATGGTTAATGAACATTTGGAAAAGGAAGCATTCATCACACACACACACACACACACAAGAATACAACTTCATCATGAACAAGTTATGCCAAATTAACTTTTATTTCATTTTTTGACAGAATTACTAGACTGTCAGATATAGTGAATGTTGTAAATATAGTTTACCTAGATTATTGAAAAGCTATAAAATATGATAAAATATTGTAATATTTTTGCAGAAAGGATGGAGACTTGTGCACTGGTTGACAATACAATTACAGGACTGGTTGAATGCCATAAAGGGTAGTCATTAATGGTTCAGTGTCAAGTTTCATGGAGATCTCTAAAGGAGTGCTGCAAGAATCTGTGCTCATTCCTGTGGGGTTTTTTTATATTTTTATCAGTGGTTTGGATATTGGCAAGGGTGACATTACTTCATACACACACACACACACACACACACTCACACTCACACACACACACACAATCATATTTGATAACAGTCCTCTCCTCTCCCCATTCCTCATCACATTTCACTCAGATGTCTCCTCCATTATCTCCTTCATCTGTCTCACATGATGTGGCCCTTCTCCTTGCCATAGAAAACCCTCAGACACGTACTCTTGATCACATTCAACCCCATGTTCTCCAGATTTCCCCCTCTGTCATCCCCATTCTCTCACTAATCATCAGTCTCTCCCTGTATACTGGTTGTCTCTCTGTTGTCTAACAATATACTCCTATTTCCCTGAACTTAAAAAACAAAACAAAACAAACAGACAAAACCACTCACTCGAGTCAAACATCCTCACTATCATCCTATATGTCTCCTCTTTCTTGTGGCCATCTGCAATTGATGCCTCTACTTCCTATCACCCTCTTCAAACTGTGTGTGGGCCTGTCCTTCAAATTCATTGTTCGACCAAAATTGCTAAATTACAAAGTAGCTCCAAGGTTACCAGATATCTTAGCTGCCTTTTCTTAATTCCATTCCTTTGGACCTCTCTGAAATCTTTGAGAATGTTAATCAGCCTCTTCTCCTGGATACTATCTTCTCTCTAGGCTTTCCTACTCTCCTCTGATCCTACCTGATGATTCAGTTTCTTTTGCTGATCTTTTTCTTGGTCTTACTCATTAACAGTTGGTGTCCCCCAAGGTTTTGCCCTGTGCTCTCTTCTCCCTCTATGCTGCCTTGATTAGTGATCTCATTAGCTCCCAGAGATTCAGCCATCATATCTATGCAGATGATTCTCAGATCTATCTTTCCAGCCCTAACTTCTCTGTTGGCCCCCAAGTCTGGCCTCACAAACTTAGACATCTTGAACTAGATTCCCCATTGTTGTTGTTGTACGCTCATGTCCTCCTGTTCCTGACCCCAGCTGAGCAAAGATACTGGAGTGGCTTGCCATTTCTTCTCTGGTTCATTTTACAGATGAGGAAACTGAGGCAAACAGAATAAGTGACTTGGCCAAGGTCACACAGCTAGTAAGTATCTGAGGTCGGCCTAGAGCTCTATCCATTGTGCCACCATCTGCCCCTAGTCCAAAACATGTCTAGCATGTCCAAAACGAAATTCATTATCTTTCTCCAAAAACTCTCCCTTCTTCCTAACTTCCCTAATACCTAGGCTTACAATGAGTATCCTAATCAACTCCTCACTGGCTCCTCATCCCACTTATCCACTCAATCTATTGTGAAGTCTCATAATTTCTACCTTTCTCATCCACTTCTCTTTGCTTATTCAGTCACCACTCTCAAGTAAATCCTTGTCTCACTCCTTGGCTGTTAGAGTAACCTTCCTGGTCACTCTCCCTGCCTCAGATCTCTCTTTGGTCCAGTATAGCAACTGTCAGATTCATCTTCCCAAAGGGCAGGTCTAATCATGAGCCCCTCCTGTTCATTACATTCTCATGACTCCCATGATCCATCCTTGACTCTTGAGTTCTTCACACCAGTCTTCTAAAACTTTATTTCCTTCACACACCTCAGGAATCCAGTAACACTGGCATTGTTGCTGTTTGCACATGACCCTCCATCTTCCAATTCTTTGCTTTTTAATGACGGTCTCCTATACTTGAAATAAACCCCCTTTTTCCCTCAGCCTGGCTTCAGTCAAGACTGAGGTCAAATCCACCTTCTGCAGATCGTTCCTGTTCCTCCCTTTTATTCCTTGTGCCTTCCCTCAGAAATTTCCTTTCATGTCCACTGTGTAGATTCTATAAGTAGAATTTTTTTTGCATATGGCCACTCTCCCCATTACAATAGGAGCTTTTTGAGGGCAAGACCACGTTTTTGCCTTTATTTGTATCTCCAACACTTACCACGAATACCTGGCACCTAGTAAGCCTTTAATAAATGCTTGTTGACCAGCAAAAAAAAATGTTTTAACCAGATTTATCAAGTTCATATCTCTTTTTAGCTTTTTTTTGTGTGTGTGTAGGGCTTACCATGTTAATCTAAGTATTGGTCCCACATTTGTCCTAAATTGGATTGCATAAGTTAAGTATTGCATATAACTTGTGATTTTTTTTCAGATATGTACTGTGGGAAAAAAGCAGAGTTTCTTTTTTTCCTTTCAAAGAGATTTCATGTCAGAGGGGTGACCTATATTCGCACCAACATATTATCTAACTTTACCCATTCTCAATGGTTTTTTCTTACTAATTAGCAAGGAAGTAGTCAACCTACGACTGGATTGAGCCAGAAATCACTTTGTAGACATAACTTTTGCAGAATGATAATTTTTCTTGCATGAGTTTGGAAAGACCACTTGTCAAAGTAGTCTGTGGTCCTACTATTCCAATATCATGGCTTTGTCATTATTAATTCTTTGAGGGAAAATTTTACAGTTCAGATGAGAGTAGAAATGACAGAACAAGAAAACAAACTAAAAGAAGAATGACAGCTGTGTTGTTGAATACTGAGTCTGTTACTTTGACCTTGGGCAAGGTACATTCCCTTTCTTGGCCTCATCTGTAAAATGAAGGGATTGGCATAGCTACCCTCTAAGATCCTTTCTAGTTTGAAATCCCAAGAGTTGTGGTTCTATTTAGGTTAGGGAAAAGAAAGTAGAGGGGTGATTTAATGACTGTTTCAAATATATTAAGAATTATGATCAAGTGCATAACAACTATTGATTCTCATTTTCCCTGAGGATAGAATAAAAGGACATGAGCTAAAACTACAGCTTAAGGCACTTAGGTCAAATATAAGTGAGAATTTCCTGGCAGTGAGTCGTATTAAACGTTGGCACACATTCCAAAAGGAGGTTGTGGAATCTCATCTAGAGATCTTATTAGAAGCAGGATAGAGCCTCATATGTCTTGTATGATTTAAGAAAGACCCTGCCTGCAGGCAAGGAGACTGTCCCTTCTAGTCCTAAGGGTTCACATGAAATATGGAGAACTACTTGGAAGAAAGATGCTGTTTCTATTCAAGGAGCTACTCTAATTTCAGAGCTATCCATTCAAAATTGTAGCACATTGCCTACCACTCTTGATGAATCCCATTTTCTCAAACAGTTATTCCAAGAGTCTCAACAGCAGCAAGGCTATCTTATCTATTCCCTCCCTCAAGTCTCTCCTTTGGGAGTGAGTCACGGAAGAACCTTCCTCTAGAAATGCCAGTCAGAAAAGAAGATAGCTTCAGTTTCTGCAATTTCCCATTTCATTGCAAATGCCTATGAATAGGTAGGGGGCATTTCTGATGTTACTATTAATAGATTTCCAGTGGGTCAAAGGAATTCTTATGTCTTCCAGAAATTGCTTCTTGAGAAGGAAATTCTGAAGAGCTAGCCCACCACCAAATGCTATTTATTAATTTGATGAAAACTACACTAGTTTCTAAAAAATTTGTCACCAGTGTGGCACGTAACAAATAACATCATGCAAGATTTTTTAAAAGGCCTTTGATAGCAACAGACAACAGCTAAATCCCTTTTGTATAGTTATTGCTTTAAAACACTCATAGCCTTGGCCTAAATTTTACCAGTGAAAGTCTATCAAAAAAAAGAACAAAAACCAAAAAGCAGTGCCGGATCATGGACGTATCCTACCTCAGGGTGAACAAGGCCTAAGTTTGAGACCCACCTGGGCTACGTGCTGGCTGTGTAACTGAGCAAGTTATTTAACCTCATTTACCCCCAGCGGAAACAGTGCTAGCCCTGGAGTCAGGAAGACTCCTCTTCATGAGTTCAAATCTGGTCTTAGGTACTTAATAACTCTGTGACCGTGGGGAAGTCACTTGCTCCCGTTTGCCTCAGTTTCATCATCTATAAAATGAGCCACAGATTCATATGGAACTTTAAGTTTTGCAAAACATTATTCATATATTAAATTCTCATTTGTCTTCACAACAATTCTTCAAGACAAATATTCTCAGTATCAGTGTAGCTGTTTTATAGATGAGGAAACTAAACCTTAAGGAACTTGCCCACAGTCACAAAGCTAGTACATGTCAGACATGGGATTCCCATTCCAAACCCAACAGAAAATGCCCCCAACAGAGCCCTCTTTTCACTCTACCAGACAGCCCTTTCAACAGTAAGGCATCTACCAAGAGCTTCCTGTGTGTCCCTAAGGAACTAAGTGTAATCCTGTCTTACAGGTGTTAGGCCTTTAGCAAAAGTTTGTTGAATGAATACATGAGAGGAAAGAATGTAATTGTAAGAAAAATATCACGTGCAAGATTGATACAACACCATAGGAATTCAGAAAGAGGGAAAGATTGTGATCTGTCATAGAGACGAGTCTAATTAAAGTTTTAAATAACGTATGACAAACTGATGGGTGATGGAATCGATACGACACCTGGCCTGAGAAAGTGATTTTGTTCAGTCAAATAAGTTTGTGTTCCAGTTTTTACTTTGCTTATGGAACCTTTTCTAAAATCCATAAAATACCATAATAAACCTAGTGAAATAATTTACATGTTACCATTTTAAGTTGTTTGATATAGTCATTCAATTCTTGGCATTTCTGGAAGGAGGCCAGTCATCATGAAGCCAGTTTTAATGACCTAAGATCACTCATTTCAGTTACACAGAAAGTTTTGATGGTCAGCCATCATCTTGGTGAACCTTTTTATCATCTTTTTTTGTGTTGATGAGTTTAAGGTTGCTATTTCTTCAAATCACCTACTCCCTACTAAGAACATGATGGGTTTCTATTTTTCTGACATTTCAGTGAACTCTGAACTGTGTCCTAAAGAATGAGTAGGATTTGCATGACTGTGGGAAAGGACAAGAACATTCTGGGCACTTGGTTTCAAAGCAAAAACATGGGGAGCACAGGAGACATTCAGGGGACGTTGTGTAGACCAGTTTTATTGGTATAGGAGAAGAATGGGAGATAAAACTGAAAGGTGAAGGTGGGACCAGACAATGGAGGACCACGATGGACAGTCTAAGAGATGGGATTTCTTACCTAAGGGATGGGCAGCTATTTGCTATTGAAGGATTTACTGGAAGGGAACACATGGCAAGGGCAGCTCTTGAGTCTTTCTAGGATCGGGGATTTCATCCCAACATCCTTCCCCAACCTGGACCACAGTCTTTGTGCATCTTAGCAGATAGATGGTCCTTAAGACCTTCTGCTGCTTAAAAATATACCCTGATGTAGCCAATTTAGTGATGAGCATTGCTAAGCTTAGCTGGACTGGTCCTCAGATAATATACATGTGTGTAGCCTGTCACTGTACACTGTACACTGTACACTGTACACAAGCCTATTTGGCTTGATAGAATTTGCCAGAAATAGAGCTCCACTTACATAGCCTTCAGGAACACAGGAACACAGGAACTCTCCAACCCCAATGAGGAATCAGAGGATGATTCAATTCAGGTAAAAGTAATTTTAGGAAAATTAACCTGGCCAGGAGTGCACAAGAATGAAAAAGGGAGAAAGCCAGTCAGTTAGCAGTCTATGGCAGTTATCTAGTCATAAAACTAATAAAAGCCTAAGCTAACATAGGTGGCAGCAAATAGGAATTGATGGTGGAAATTATGCCAAGAAGGAATAGAGAGGACTTGACAGTTGATACGTATGTAAGAGATAAGGAAAAGGGAGGAATTAAAATGCCTTTGGGACCAAGATGTCAGGGCCAGAGTTAAAAATTTGGAAAGTAGCTGCATAAGCTAACTAATAGTGAAGATCACTAAGAGAGAAAAGGAGGATAAAGAAGAGAGAGCCTTCAGAACTTTGTGGAATGATTATGTTTCGGGTGTGCAAGGAAGAGGAGGCAGGGGACACAGCACGATTTCCCCTGCTGTTCATATGATTCGTCATGAAGCTAATGGGGAAGTGTTGTGTAGAGAGATTTTTTTTCTGAGAGAGTAAAATCTAATAGGACTTAGTTTTTTATTCTACAGCTACCAACTGGAAGGGTAATTTGAAGTCATTAATTTGTCCAGATGGTTAATGTTGTTTAACAGTACAATTAACTAATAAATAATTGTAAAGTGCTTTGTAAATATGAAGTGCTACATAAATGTTTAATAATAACATAAAATCTGGAGGCTTATTTCAAACAGCACTTTGATAGTCTAGTATTTTATTGGCATTTTAGGACAAATGCCAATAATATGAGAAGATGCCATCATTATCGAATACATTTGAAAAATACGACACAGGGTATGCAGGAAAACAAAGACAGACTTGGCCATGCTGCATTGCCCAGGGGGTGGGTTGGTATTATAATTCTCCCTTATGAATGAAATGCTAGCAGCGTGGAAGTAGAAATATAGAACCAAACAATGAGAAAGCTCTTGCAAAAAGTAGAAACTTTATTTCCATAGGGAAACGAAGCTTCCATCAGACAGTCCAATTCCAAGAGCAGAGAACAAGAGAAAGAAACTGGGGAGAAGAGTTCCAGCATCCCTACCATGTAGGAGGTTCAGTGGAGATTGTGTGAACACTAAGACCTTGTTTATGACCTCATGGCTTCAGAGGATGGTGGATGCCACAAAATCCAACTTAAAGACTGATCTAGCTCATAATGGTTACATTCTTTTGTCCCCAGACACCTTGAAACTAAACCAGTTCTAGGTTGACCCTGGGCTGCATTCTGCATATGAGCATATGAGCCCCAAGTCCTCTCTTTCTATGGCTTTCTGTATGATCGGATCCATTTTAAGACTGAAACCTAGGGATATAGACCAACAACTCTGGGGCAACAATGGGGTGCTGGGACTATGGTTCAGGAACACTCCAAGGTTAATTTGTGAACCAAGGTTGCATCCCACTAAAACATAACATTATGTTGATTTTTTGTGTAGATTACTAGGAGCATGTTGGCAGAGTGTAGCTAAGGTGGGACCATCAGGACTTTACTCATAGGGTGATGACATCCAGAGGGAACATTTCCTTTCCATGGCAATCCAGGGACCATAATTTCTATATTCTGTTGATTCAGAATGTTTGCTAGTCAACAGTGCCACATCATGCATGCAGTCCTACTTTTTCACCCAGTCCTGTCCCAGGGACCCTGCCAGACTGTGTAACCAGTGTGAACCTCCTGTGACCCAGCTCCATGGTCCCTTTGCCATGGTTCTCTTTTCTCAGGGGTATATCTCCCATACCCTGAAGCCTTTCAGGGGCAAAGATGAGGCTCTCAGGGGACAGGCCACCACCCCCTTTCCCAGTTTAGCTGCACTTGTGATTTTATCACCTTCTTCCACACTGTCAGTCCTGCCACTCACCACAGCTTCAGTTGAAAGAATTTCTTAAATGACTATGAACTATTTTCATTTATTAAATGTATTTGCTAATGATTCCTACACTACATTATAATTCAAAATGTATTGAGACTACGGATCAGCTAGAATCAGTTTGTGTAGGTTTCTGAGACCAAAATAGCAAAGTTTTGGTTGGGTGATTGTTTCTGGTTTCATGATAAAAGTCCTCTGGTTCAAGAAAATTAAAAATAGTTAAAATGTAGCAAGTCTAATTATCTCTCTTGTAGTTTATAATTCAAAAAAGATAATTTTCTACTAATATTCTACATATAGAATCATGAGACCATAGGTTTCAATCTAGAAAGGGCATTAGAAGTCATACACTCGTTTATCTGAATAACTCCTTCTTTTCCAAAGATGGTTGATCAGCTAAGATGTAGCAATGGGGGGAGGGGAGGCTGTGGGGACAGAGCTCTGATTCTGGGAACCTTGACAGTCAGCGTATCTGAGAACATAATTTCACCCATAGTAGACTATGTGTCCATTATTAATAGATAAGAATTTAAACTGGTGCCAACAATCATGTGAATGGATCACGTCTGAATCTAATCTGAATCACTGAGATGTTAAAGATATTTAAACTCCTAAAAACTAGCCCAGACTTATTTCAGATTACTAAAATTCTGAGATTTTTACTTGTGTTACTACAGCAAAATGAAGATGAAATTCCTTTTTTGGAACAGCAACAGGAGCACAAAGGTGCTGCCTTAACTCAACTTGAGCCTCTTAGTGCAAGAACATCAGAACTGCTTTCCTTAACTGGACTAAAGTCAACCTCGTGTTTATTGTAGAAAGGATTTAGTTAAAAATATTAAATTGTTTTTCTTCCCTTTCTTCTTCTCTTTCACAAATCTCCTGATTCTGAGGAGGAAATAGAACTATATAAATATGCATAAGTATATACATTTATATTTTCTTCACATAATGTACAAAAGGAGAGGAAATGAGAGAAATATAGAGACACATCATCACACAATGCCCCTTCATATGTACCATTTCCACAAATTCAAAATGCATCAGAAATCTGGAAAATTAGGAGTCCTTCCATGTTACCACAAAGATGTGTTGTTAGTATTTGCAAAAACCCTGTGAGAAAGAAATCTATCCCCATTTTCTCAGATACAAATAGGCACAGCAAATCATAATGCCCCTTGATATGCTGGGGTAAACACTTCCATAATATATTAACATTATTTTTAAAAAATCCTATCCAAAGTTTACTGTTACTGGTTTTTAAGCCATCCTCTTGCAAAGACAGAATATCAGGCATAATTATGTGAAGAAAAAAATCTATTTCTCCCTCAAGATTTGGGAAGTACAAAAGAAGGAAACTAGGTGAGTAAATATAGTATTGATGCAATCCATTCTGTGATAAAAATGAAGTTGAATTTGCCCAGATAAGGAAACTATTTTGATTTATGAACACTAAGATCCTTATAATGTGGTTTGGCAAGTATTTCTGAGCCTGCTGATGTTATCTATAATTAAGGTAAAAGCTGGAAAAAAGGAAAGGAAAGGCAGCAGTATGGTGTAGCAGATAGAGAGCTAGCTAAGCTCCAGTCCTGCGCCTGTTCTGGCTGGCGCATTGACCCCAGACAAGTCACTTGATCTCTCAATGACCAAAACAACTCCCAAAGACAAAACTGCAGGTCATCCCTAGTTCTGTTGGTAGAGTGAGTTTCCTCACTATGAAAATACCTGACTTGGCCTCGCTGCTTTAAAAAAAAGTTATGGCGCCTATGCAGTTCCCTAAGCTGCTAGATCTTGTATGCTCTTTTTGAGCAAACTCCTGCACATCAAATGAAAATAGCAATAATACTGTCTGAACATTTTCTTCTGTTGTGGTCTGAGCAGTTGCTTAAACACAAGACTTTGGCTTGTCATTCACTTCCTTTTGAAAATAAACTCTACTGATATTTCAAAGAACCGTGGAAAACGCTTATGTTCTGGGAACCCGGGTTCTCTCTAGCAAAGTGCCAGCTTTTTCTTTAGCTCTTCACATTTCCTGCACAGGCGGATCTGGGGTTGTCTTTGGCGGTTCCTGAAACTGCTGCAAACCCTACCATTTCAGGGCTTCTTGCCGGGCATGCACACCCCTCACTTTTTCCTTTTGCACCAGTGAAATCACGCATCCATACCAACAAAATATGGTGATAGCTTAGTGTTGCTAAAAGGGAATGAACATTTCTTTGATGAGACTTTTAATTGTAGTGCCTCTAGAAGGGCAGTTATCAGGCTTGTGAAAAGACCAAAGTTGGGGAAAAGAGTATTTCAAGATGGCAGAGGTAAACTATGTCCTAACTGACATCACAATGACCTTTTGAATAAGGGGAGAGATCCTAGAGAAGCACCAGATGGTTGGTAGATAGATTGACAGACAGACAGACACAGATAGAATATATACATGCATACATACATACAGGCACTGTGCTAAGTACTAGGGATACAAACTAGCCATACAATCCTTACCCTCAAGGAGTTTGTATTATAATAGGAGAAGATAACATATAAAAGCGAATTGGAAAGAACAAGGGAAGGAATGATGATGAATGGAGCTGAGGAGGAGAAATCCCAAGGAGTCCATACATAAACTGGGGAAACGTAACTGGAATTCTTACAAAATTACCATCTCAGGAGTTTGAGTATTTAATAGACAGCTGGGTCTGCTACAACCATGACCATTTTATGGTGACTTGCAAATATGCCACCGAGATAATCTCATAAATCAATATGAGATCATACAGATTTAACACTAACCTGGTTTAACTGTATGCTATCTTGACTTGTACCCATAAAATCAGAAGGAGAAGTATAAATGTGGGGGGTGATCTGAAATAGGAGACTCATGACTCATCATGTGGGGCATAGCCCTAATCCCTCCATAATAAATACACAGCATATTGGTGAGGCTGGAGGACTTAGTGGTTGTGGTTCCTATAAATATGATGTCATGTCAGAGTTCAGTGGTTAGATTCTGTAGGGCAAATGTAGGTAACTAAGGCCCATGACCCATGGGGGATCTCTAGGTTGGTAGTCTCTGAAATATGGACACAGTTCCATAATCAGTTCCCCACTACTGGCTGAAGTGAGTGTCAGACTTGAGGGTGGTGGCAGTAACTAGAATAGGCACAGACCTTAAGAAAAAGACAAGGAAATCTAGGGAAAGAATCAGGGCATCTGGCTGCATCTCTCCGTGGCTCATTTCATATAGGAGCACCAGTTCACTTGTATTGAACAAACAGAGTAGGCTATTTGGATTGAATTCCTCAATTTTTAAGTCCAACAATAGCTTAACTGATTTTTTTGCCCCCTAAATTGACTTTTAAACAATAATGACTGAACAAACTATTTTTGTTCTGTATAAACACAATCAAGACTGCGATAGTTAGATATAAATTATCTATAGTCCATTAATGTGAAATTCAGTAGTGTTTATGACAAACACACTTTATGTTTTCAGTCCTAGTTCTTCCCAGTTCCATAATAGTGATGTTTTTAGGGAAACATGAATTCCAGCACACACTGTTTTCTTACTTTTGTCATGTTTCCCTATTGTGTTACTTATTCCTTTTGTACAAACACATAGTAACTGTAAGAATATTCTGGGAGGTAAATAACATTGCCTAATACCACTGATTACTCAGGTACAATTATACTGGGCCTGATGGTCGTCATCTTCAGGATCTTCATCTTGAAATTTAGTGTGTATACAATTCATTTAGATTACATTCATTATACAGATTTTTTAATGAAACAAAGAGATTGTGCTTTCAATTTCCACAAGTGGAGATAGTGATTAAAATATTTATGCAGATATGCATATTTTGTTCTGTTGACATTCATAACAGGATCTGTTTACCCAGCACAATGTTAACACCTTTAACCAACCACAAAAGAGGGCAAAACAAATTTCTGCATTTTTGGCTGTGTTTTGAGAGTGCTCATAGGATAACTTAATTTATTTAAAATCCTCCTCAAAGGACAAAGGTCATATAGTTTTAGAAAAAGTAGAAATTATTGGGCTAATTTTGATGATGGCAAATGATCCTTATAAAATGGTTAAAGGCCTCAATTATCTTCATTTTGGTTCTTCTAATTGAGGGTTCTGTTTGATGTTGTTTTTCAGTCGTATCTGACTCTCACCCTATTAGGAGTTTTCTTGGCAAAAAATACTGGAGTGGTTTGCCATTTTCCTCTCCAGCTCATTTATCAAATGAGGAACTTGGACAAACAAGGTTAAGTGACTTGCCCAAGGTCACACAGCTATTAAGTATCTGAGGCTGAATTTGAACTGGGAAACATGTCTCCCTGACTCCACACTCCATACTCTGTCCACAGCCACCTAGCTGCCCCTCTATTTGCTATGTATGCTAATGAATAGATTATTTACTTGTGAAACTGGTAGCATAAGAATCTTAAAAAATTTCCAAAGTCGTTTTAGATAGTCTTGTGGGCTCAACAGGAATAAATGTCAAAAACAGAATTCTTTTCCTACCTATACCATTTGCTAATTATGACACCTTAGAAATACTGACAATGGTTATTTGGGATAGCTGTTAACCTCTTCAACTCTGAGCAGCAGGGAGGTGGAGAATCTTCATATTTGTAAATTGTTATCAAAACTTGCTTTAGATATCACCCAAATCTGTCCTAAAGAGTTTCTTCATATACATGTCTATGTGTGCATATATTGTGCATGCATACATATGTGTGTGTGTATACACACACACACATATGTCCATAGATATGTTTGTTATGCATGCAAAAACTCTGGGGAGTCATTTTCAATATTCATATTTCAATATTTACTTATAGCATGTCTTACAATTTACATTTCTTATAGTTACCTTGCCTTATAGGCAATAAATTATTATTATCTCCGTTTTAGAGAAAGCACAGAGAAGCCTCTAAAAGTTGTGATTTGTCCACAGTGTAGTGTGTTAATGACCAAGTGTGGGCTTGAACTGAGCTTTCTGATTCAAAATTCAGTGCTCTTTCTACCACACTAAGGATTTAGAAGCAAAAGAAGTCAAGTTAAAGTTTGGAGATAAGAGGGGAGGGAGGGTGGTGGTGAGGGATAGGTGTGGGGGAGTAAAAATCTAAGGTTTTTGGTAGTGATTGTAGAACATTAAAATAATTAATTGATTTTTAAAAAAAAGTTTGGAGATAAGAGACATATATAACCAAGCTGGAAAAGAACAGAAACCAGTCAAAGGGAAGAGTAAGAAGTGGAAAGGGATGGTTATTATCTCCATACTGAGAACCTGTATTCATCATCATCTGTTCCTTTCCCCCTTCCACCACCCTTTCCTTATTCCTCCCTTTCCTGTGCCCCAAATTGATTCTAAACCCAGCAGACCTGCTAAGAGACCTGACTAGAAACTGGCATTTTACTGGATAGCTTCCCCTGGAAAGATAATTGCCTGCATTTTCTTTTCACTGATAATTAGTACAAAACATTAAAAAGCAGCTATTTCTCCCCCACCCTAACCCAGGCCTGTCTCCCTATTCCTAGTCCTTATATATTTCCTTGATTCCTTATATAATTTCTAAATTCCTTATGTGTTAGAAAATCATATGTAACAAATTATATGTTATAAAAGTGTTATCACAACATTATCTATGACAAAAAGCAGTAAGACCTAACCCAGAGCCCATCAGAAACCGTATGTATTCTAATCTTGACTCCAGTTCAGGTTTAACTTGGCAAGTCATTAAACCACTCTGTGTGAGCTTCACCATTTTAAAATATGGATGGCTGCCCTCTAATGAATATTATAAGAATGGCAAAAGAACTAAAAATAATACCATCAATTAAGTTTTCTTAAAGTGATACATAACAGAGCGCCTCATTTCTTTTGTCACAGTGTTGTCTCAGTTGAAACCAACATCCTTCCTACAGAACCTTTGCTTCACAATTCATATTGATGGAGTGAACTTATGATGTAGAGAGGCTTATTATAATATCATTATCATATATACATACTCCCCCAAATGAGTTTCTCTGTATGAATTGTGGGTAATCACATGTACAGCTCCACTGTGGCTGAGACCCCTCCTCCATTACCTAATCCCTTAACAAACTCCTCCTCCTTTTTAATATTAATCATATTCCTGTATTCTGTGTAAATTTCTGTTGAGTGATAGTACTTTACCCTATAAAAATCCATCTTGCTTTCTCTGAAGTTGCTGGTTCCTCTTGAAACTTAGCCCATTTCATGAGAGGCATCAATCTCAATAAATGCCTGTACTTGAATTAGAGGTGGTCTGACTGAATTCTTTGAGACGGTTCCACCACAACACATAATGAAACTGCAATAGTTTTTGGCACTTCTGGGTTTAAACCGTGTCACTTGTACCCTCTAAGCTTTTCATTAGGTCTACAAACAGGGAATGTAATTAATGTCTTCAGATTTCCCTTGCTGTTCTTGTTGCCTGCCTTGCATAAAGAGGTGCCAATGACTTGGGCTGCCTAGAAAACCAAGAGCAGAAGGGTAGATGGCAGATTTCAGACAAAGTCTGAAATAAGCCATAAATTTAGACCACCAGACCCTGAATAACTAAGAGTCAGCTGTAGCTTAAAAGTTAATGGAATACTAACTATGTCTTTTCTTTCAGGTGGGAGATGAGGACAGATGAAACACTAGAAGAGGAAGAAAAAGTGATGCTGGAACACTTGAAAACAATGTGTTTGATCCAGAGCTCTTCTGCCTCAGATAACCCAGAGGAACAGTAATCTGCAAAAAGAAAAAAAAAAGGCAACTGATATATTTTAGGAAGTCTTAGCATGCCATGGAGCGTGTTTCATCCTAGAAGCAGAATACACCTCAGATGTGCTGTGAAGCATGAAACCAGTGGCTTAAGTAAGCCCTGTACTGAAAATGAGTAGTTATTAAAGCAGAAGGAACATAGTGGTGTTATATATTTTTATTTTTAAAATTATAGTTTAAAATTAACTTTTTAAACGTATCTTCGTGTTGCTACCTTGCCTTCTCTTTGGATTTCTTTACTTTTTTTTCTCCTTGTATTCTTAAAGCATCTGTGAAAATAGGCCAAGTTCTTGAATGTATCATCCCTCTGGATTATTTGATACATGTGGACCAGTACTAAAACAGAATGATATCTCAAAGGGATCATGGTCATCCTAGTCCTCCAGGCCCAGAATTTTGGAGGCATCTTCAGTTACTCAGTCAATATCAGTCCTCAAAAGCAGTCCTTTCTCTGTATTTGTTACAGAGGCCCCCATTAATGTTATAGTTGTAGCCTCTAATCTCATTATTACAATAACCAGCTTTCCTGCCTCTAGCCTTTCCCTCGGACTCCTTTTCATTGCAGTAACAGGAATTGTTTTCCTACAGTAATCTCTGAATTCAGGCATTCTACTTTCCAAAGACCTGTTATGGGCTTCTCTTGCTCTTCCTATCAAATTAAAGTTCCTTTAAATTAAATTAAATCCAAAGTGGTACTTTAAGATCATCCACCAATTGGCCTCCCACCTGGCCAACTGCCCTTGGAATAGTCTATAAGACAACTCACTATAGAGGGGCTCATACTCTGTTGCATAAAAGCAAAGCTATCTTCCCCTCAAACTTGGCAAACGTGATACTATCTGTAGAAACTGTGGAAATATACTGACGTTCTCTCAAACGTTCTCTCACCTCTGAGTCATCACACTTAACGTTGCCCCAACCAGAAATACCTCCCCCCACCAACTTTCACTAAAGTGCTCCTTCACCATCTCTTAAATTCACCCACTTCCAAGGTACCTTTCCAGAAATTCACCTGCCTTGGGTGATTCCAGAGATCCTCACTCCTATCTCCACTGCTCCTTCACTTGCAGGCATTTATCATCACATGTATGTCATTGAGGATCTACTCTTCTGGCTCCCATAGACCTATAGTCAGTTATGAAGATTTATTTTTCTGTCACTTGCATTTATATACATTATTATATTTATATTTGCCATGATTATGTGCTTATCCTTGAGGGCCTAATAGAGTATTCTACATAGATTGGACTCTCGCTAGCTGCTATGGAATGGCTAATTGGCATTGGAAAAAAAAGGCATTGGAGTGAGATGACTGGGTTGTAGAACAGTCTGTAAGACAACTGGCCAAAGCTTCATCAAAAGACCTATTTAAAACTAAATGGGATCAAACATGGGAGAATTGGCCTTCTCAGGATAAGTAATAGACCTTTCATGTCTCTATATTCTATAACTCTTTTAAAATATGTCTGTGCTTTTTTATTCAAAAGGGAAAAGGTTCTTTTGTTTTGTTTTGTTTTTACCATTTTTAAAAAAGCATTTTTAAAAAATGGGTTGAGTACATTGAGGGATGGCAGCTACAGAGAATCTCTTGCTTTATTTCTTTAAATAAAAATGCACAAATGGCCTATGTAGCTGCCTGCCAAATAAACTACTTTATTTTTAAGAGTATACTTTATTTGGCCAGTATAGTCATGAGCCTAATGCTTTAGGACATGGCAGAAGGAATTTCTTAAAATGGGAGAATTTTTTTTGTGACAGAAGAGGCAGACTAGTTTAAAAGTATGCAGCTCGTAAATAGTTATGAGAAGAAAACTTTGAGTTCTGGACTTTCCCGTCTTATTTTATTGATCCATTAAATCAAAGATAGCTTATTAATCCATTATGTTGAATGTGAAACTTACTATAAATACTTACCACAGCAATCAGCATAAGGCAACCAAAGAACTTTATTAAAGTGACCTTGGTACTTGTCGGTGTACTAAAAGTGAAGGAGAGCTGTATCAGAATGAACACTATAAAATGGAAAGTCACTATAAAAATAAATTGACCTGACAACTGCATAGAAGAACTTACAAGGTTTCCAAATTTGGGTGACTTTTCTTGTTGACTTCATCTACCTAATGGTCATCCTAAAACCTCTGAGACCTGAACTAATTATCCTGGGTATAACACATTTCTTCATCAAAATTAGCCAATAACAGGCATGGTTCATCTGGAACCCAAGTTTTCCTTTTTGAGCCCATTTCAAACTGAAAGAGAACTATTGATGGGGGTGGAGACTGGAACAGCTAACAAATGAGCAGATCTTTTGGCTCTGGACTATATTAGCTCCATGAATTTACTGTCAGAGTAAGTGTCAGAAGGTATATAATTAAGAATGTTAAATGACATATCACTGATTTTTTTTTTTGGAAAGACAGTTTTTGCTTTATACTTAATGCCTTTCTTAAAGTACAATAAGGAGTGGTACTTCAAAAGATTTGCTCATTTTGACATCTCTTTCACAATGGCAAAAAATTAGCAGTACAGATGAAGCCAGGGCTGTTTTACTGAATTTACCTCCTCAAACTATTGTCTTCTCTGCCTGGGAAGTATGAATCAGCCTTTAAGTTGTCTTAAATTTATTTCATTTTTAAAAGGGAACAAGTTATATATTTGTAAACGGTCAATTCTGTGTAACTCTCCTATTGCATTTATTTACCTAGTAAGGGAATTATAAGCAGATTACTATTAAAATTATTAGCAGTTACTATGTGAAGTATAATTTTACACACAGATACACATAAATGTTAAGGAATCCTAGCTTTTGTTTTATAAATCTGAAAGATATGTATTACTATGATCTCAGGATAAGTTTAGAACTTTGTTACATAAGTACCAACTGTAATCAAAGAATGAGAAATAAAAAGCATTTGTTTCTACTGGCTGAATATGAGTCATAATGTTCTATTACCCTATTCTGTACACGCGGGGGAAAAGGCCTTCTGGCAGTTTATACTTAGCAATTTTTAATGTAGAGAAGCTATACGTGGAGGCTTCAGTGACATGTATTTCTTGCATGAGCACCAAAAGTTCTTGAAACTTAATGAGGAGCCCCACTACCATGGGTATCACGTTAGCCCTTTGTTGTTCCACTTAATGAAGAAATGTTGCAATTAGCTTTTAGTCCACAGAGAGCTGCCAAGTTACAAAGCGCACAAGGTTCATCTTCAACGATAAAGGAGGTAACAAGCATTTCTATGCCTACAGGTATGACAGGCAATTTTTCCAACTCTGTATTGTAACTGGATTTTAGGATGCATAGCAAAATTGAACATATCCTAAGATTTGAGGTGTTTTCTATAATCGTAAGTCATCTTCTTCCCTACCCCTCATATCAGATTACTGCCTTGTCATGGTGGAGGGGTTTGCATAACTCAGTGAAACTATGAGCTATATTGTGCAGGGTTACCCAAGACAGCTCATAGTGGAGAAGTCTGACAAAGAGGAGTGTGTAAAACCTGGCTTGAAGGTTAACATACAAAAAACCCCAACAACCTAAAATCTTGGCAGCTGGTCCTCTCACTTTCTGGCAAATAAAAGAAGAAGAAATGGAAGCAGTGTCAGATTTTATATCCTTGGGCTCATAGACCACTGCAGATGGCAACAGTGGCCATGAAATTAGAAGACGCTTACTCCTCAGAAGGAAAGCTATGGCAAATTTGGACAGCATACTAAAAAGCAGAGACTTCATCTTGCTGACAAACATCCACATAGTCACAGCTATGGTTTTTTCAGGAGCAAAGTATGTCTGTGAGAGTTGGATTATAAGGAAAGCTGAGTGCTACAGAATTAACACATTGTGGTGTTGGAGGAAACTTTTGAGAGTCCCTTGGACAGCAAAGAAATCAAATCTGTCAACACTTATAGAAATTACCTCAGGGCTATTCACTGGAAGGTCAAATAGTGAAGGTGAAACTTAAAAACTTTGACCACATAATGAGTAGATGAGACTCATTGGGAAAGACCTTGGTGTTGGAAAAGATGGAAGGCGAAAGGAAAAGGGGATGGCAGAGGATGTAATGGATAGTGGCATGGAAATAAATGAATGTGAAGTGGACAGATTTTGGGAGACAGTATAAGACAGAAAGGGCTGGCATACTTTAGTCCACAGGATCATGAAGAGTCAGGCACAACTGAGTGACTGAACAATAAAAATATTGTAAGAGGAGGAAGTGTGACATTGTTATAAAATTAGACTGTTTCATCACCTCAGGGTTTAAATGTCACAAGTATCCTGTGACAAGTTTTCTCAGTTCTGTTTGATTCTACATGACGGTCAGAGGATTTTGTGGTTCAACAGTTGGAAGGTTTCCCATTCAAAAGGGAAAAAGCAGAGAAATGGACTGGAGACATCGCTTTATTGCCTTTGCAAGCCCATCTCCCCAAATTTCTGCCAAAATCCCAAACATCCCCCTAGAATTCATTAAAATCTTGAATTTTTAGTGCTTCAGAGAGGTCTGTCAATAATTTCTCTCACTTGTCACAAAAGATGCACTCCCTCCTTATGTCTCCCTTTAAGATGCAGCTCACATATTGTCTACTGCCTTGAAGCCTTTTCTGATTCCCACAACTGCCAGTGTTCTCCCTCCCGAACATCTTTATATTTAACTACTACTCTGCATGTGTGTATATACACAGGCATGTATATTATGTATAATACACATTTATTCACTATATAGGGGTTGAGGGGTATATATATATGGGCAGGTAGGTGACTCAGTGGCTAGAGTACTGGGTCTGAAGTCAGGAAGATTTAGCCTCCTGAATTCAAATCTGGCTTCATATACTTACTAGCTGTGTGACCCTGGGCAAGTCACATAACAATAGCTGTCTCCATTTCCTCAAATGTAAAATGAGCTGGAGAAGGAGATGGCAAACCACTCCAGTACTTTTGCCAAGAAAATCCCAGATGGGGTCATGAAGAGTTAGAAACAGCTAAACAACAAAATGTATTTACGCTATATAATACACACACACACACACGTACATATACAATATATACATACGTATATTAGATATACATATACAATATATGTTTATCCTGAATATATTTATATATTTTGTTTCTCCCAGTAGGATGTAATTAATTTCCTTGCAAGTGAATGCAATGTTAATGAGAGAGTTAAAGATCTTCCCCACCCATGGACCTGCCCATTGAAAGAAGCTTGATTAGGGGAGGCCCACACCTTTTGTTAATTCTCTAATGAGGCACTGGTTCTCAAGGGTTGTGATGCCCTCTAGCTCCGAAAAGTGTATAAATACTCTGAGGTGAAGTTTTACTTTGGAGCTTACTGTTTACAAGTGTTCCTTTTGCCAGATAAGACTGTAGGCAGCTGCTAAGGAGACCCACCCCCACCCCTTGAAAACCCAGATGTTGGTGCATCTCTCTCTGGTCTGATAGATCTGTCTGTTGATCTGTGATGTATGTATTGCTTATGGTAAGGCAGCTGGAAGCCCTGTCTGTTGGTCTTTATTTCTCCATATTTTTTCTCAAGTTCAGGATGCTAACTTTTCCCCTTGAATTAAGTGAACAATATATAGATGCTTGATTAAAGTGATTGTTGACCCCTCAAAAGTTGCCTTTCCTTTTAGAGAAGCAGATGAAAGAACCCATACAGCAGACCATTCATTGCACTTGTAAAACCCTAGGGTCATTATATTAACTTTCTGTGTGAGGAGGGCAGCTAAGTGGTGCGGTGGATACAGCATCAAGCCTACAGTCAGGAAGATCTGAATTCAAATCAGCCCTCAAACATTTACTAGCCGTGTGACCCTGGAATTTATGTTTGCCTCAGTTTCCCCATCTGTAAAATGAGGATGATAGTATCACCACTTCCCAAAGTTGTTATAAGGATTAAATGTGATACTAATTATAAAGAGCTTAGCACAGTGCCAGACATAGTAAATGATACATAAATCTTAGCTATTAGCTATTATTTTAGAAGACCCCAAAGTAACAGAAGACTCCAAACAAATAATTTTAGAAGACCCCAGAGTAAGAGACTACACTTTCAACAGTCCCTCCTCATATTTTTCAAGGTCTTCTCAAAGACAATGATGTCATTGAGGTACACTAATTCTGGAAAGTAATTCATGTCTCCATCAGTCTTTGGAAGGTGGCAGGTGCCCCTGAGATGCCTTAGGGCACACGTTAAAATTGGTAGAAATCTAGCTGGACAGGTGAAAGCTGTCTTTTCCATATCTCCTTCTTCCATAGGAATCTGGTAATAACTGCATCATAAATCCAACACAGAAAATCATTGAGTGCCTAACAGAAATCCAGGGCATATTGAATGCTTAACATGGTATAGTGGTCCATTAGTCTTCACGAATATCAATCGTTCCATTCTTCTTCATTTTTTTTGGAGGGGATAGGCAAGGCAAGTGGGGTTAAATGACTTGCCCAAGGTCACACAGCTAGTAAATGTCAAGTGTCTGAGGCTGGATTTGAACTCAGGGCTGGTGCTCTATTCACTACACCAACTAACTGCCCCCATTCTTCTTCATTATGACCACTATGCATGATGCATAAAGGCTGTGAGCTCTTTGATGATTCCATTAACAAGAAGGTCCTTGAGATGTTCTCTGAAGTTATCCATTATAGACAAAGGAATCTCTCTAGATCTTTTCCCGAAATGGTCACAAATCAGTGAGCTGGGTCTTGTAGCTTGCTCCCTATATGCATGCCACATCCTATTTATGTAGCAAAAACACACTGATCCTCTCATCAAGGTTCCTCCTAAGTATGTCCTTCCATTCCTCCAGTATTGGGGAATGTCAGTATCTCAGTCCAGTATCTCAGGGTCCACTTCAGCAGATATAGCTCCTAAGGAAGCTAGGAGTACCTTTATGATGAGCACTGGCATGACTTAACTATCCTCCTGGACACCTTCGCACAATTTGCATGGATGCAGTTATATAATAGCTACAAAATACACAGGTAGAGTCCCACCTTATTGTTTACCAAGACTTACATTGATTCTGATTAGAGCTGACACTTCAATGACACATAAACCATGGCCAGAATGTTCATTACTTTGTTCACATGAGAAATACATACAGGAAATTTCAAAATCCCTTCAGTTTAGGCTATGTATGAGTCCTAGTCGTCCAAAGTTCAAACCTACGATAGACTAAATAAGCATTTTCTTCAAGTGTCTTTCATACAATTCCTGGAACACAATGGTCACATTTACTCCACTGTCTACCTTCTCATTTTTTACATGCACCTTTGTGGGATATTCTAAGTGTCCAAGAGGAAAACTACCAGTAGAAATTGCTGTTGAGGTCACTGATCTTGCTTGCCAAGCCTAAAACAACCTCTTTTTGAGGCCGTACCTCTTTTTTCCTGAAGCTGCCCTTACAGTCCTCAAGCTGTGCAGTACCAAGGACCCTCTCTTTTGGAGCACATTTAGCCTGAATACGGCCATTCTCTATAAGTTTAGTGTCTCTCCTTGGTCTTCTCCAAGATGATAACATATGCATGCATGTCAATCTGTTATAATCTCTGTTTCCTTTGTCTGGTACTTTTCCAAAGAGACTAATGCTGTCTCTGGCATCCTTCTTCAGAAACTGTCTTATGAACTTCTGCTCATAAGAGCAGTTTTTCTGCTTTACAACCTTGGTCCATGGTTTGGCATGTATTCCTGACTATTTGCATATGGAACTTCCCAGTGGGTATGTCCTTCCTAGACCTATTTTCCATGTTGCTTTCAGCAACTATTCCATACTAGGTGGGTTTCACTTAAAGTCCCTGCTATACACTATACTTTGAAAAATATATTGTATTTGGGGCTCATGTGCACTTGTCCTAACAAGAATTCATCCTCCATCGTATACTTCACTGGCCCAAGTTCTATTAATTTCTATAATTTAGCATTCATACAATGTACAAAGTCATATGACTTCTCACTTCTGTGATGCTGTGTAGATAAAACAAATGTGGAATCCACTTGACTTGGTGTTTCACCATCTCCAAAGAGTCAAGTTTTTAATAAGGAATCTTCTCATATAAATAGCTGGATTCTGAGCCATTAGCCTTCCCAAATGTATAAAAGTTTTTCTACTGAATCTCCCCATCAGCCAAGTTCTCTAAGCTCTGTCAGAGGTCCCCTGACCACAATTGTCACTGATTCTAGTGTAATCCAGGTTTCCATGTTTATTTCCCAGGGAGGCATGGCTTCTCTCCTGAGAAAGTTCTTCAATTGAGCAATGGTGTTTCTCTGCCATGGCATTCAGAGTCCTTATACCTGCCATTAGGCAAAACTTTCTTGCCTGATCTAGTGAGTCTCCCCGCCTCTCTTTTCACATACAGAAGAGATTTCACTGTCTGACTAAGCATTTGGGGAAATTGACTCTGCTCTTATGACACCTTCCTATAAGGTTCCGTTGATCTGTCTTCTATTGACCTGCCTTTGGGTTGTCCCTTTGACGGCATACTGTCATCAGTCTCAAGGGAGATATCCTATCTTAAGTACAAAGACATAAATGAAGCAGTTTCTTTCCCTGATGGAGTATAGTTACTGTTGTTCAGTCATTTTCAGTTGTGTCTGACTCTTTGTGACCCCATTTGAGGTTTCCTTGGCAAAGATACTGGAGTGGTTTGCCATTTCCTTCTCCAGCTCATTTTATAGGTGAAGAAACGAAGGCAACCAAGGTTAAGTGACTTACCCAGGGTCACACAGCTAGTAAGTACCTGAAGCCAGTTTTGAACTCAGCAAAATGAGTCTTCCTGACTCCAACCCTGACACTCTATCTACTAGTAGTGCCACTTAGCTGACCCAATGAAATATAGCCTAACAATCAATTACAATTTTATCTATCAAGATCTTTCTTTTACCTCTCGACCAGATGAGAACCCCAAAATATTTTAAGCTTGATCTTCAACTGTTTTGGTCAGCTATCATAGTTCTAAAGTATTACAAAGTTGTTTTTGTCTCAATTCAAATTCCAAAATACTCTACCCCAAATTTTCTATCTTCCATTCCGATGAAGAAGGAGAAACGATTACATAGCTTCTCTAGATAGAAGAAAATTGTTTGGATAAACTCATATTTAAATATTAAAATTTATAAAATCTAGTATTTTAGTCAAAATAAATTGAAACTTAATTTGAGAGTCAATTTTTCTCCATTGTCATGTAGAGAACAAGTGAATATCCATAAGTCCATTAAAATGACAAGAGCACTGTATCTCAGATACTCTCAGGGCCAAGTACACCAACCCTCACCCCACCCCACTCCACCCTTAGACTGCTACTTGACTTGTTGCCTATTACTTTTCTCCCATCTTTTTCAAAAGTAATCAAGGGGTATATTCTAATGTTTTCACATAAATTCCCACAAAGCAAGAAATCATAATTAACCACCTCTGAACTCCTACCCTAATTTATAAAAACTACAAGGCATGATAGATGAAGTCCAGAGTGCAACTTGAAGTGGACTGAGCTATGGCAAGCCTGGACACCCTCCTTAAATGAGGGCTTGGGAGGAGCCTTCCAGTGAGAATAGAGGCCGCAGAGGTGGAGGGTCTTTCCAATGTGTAAATTCCAGACCGCTATCGTAGTTCAACTTCATTCTCTCAAAATGCCTCTTCAAACCTTTTCATAGATGACAGCTAACTCTTGTACTCTCTCACAGACTCTTTCTCCAAGGCAGTTAACTCTCCAAGTCTCCTCAAGAAAGAATTTCTTTGTCCTTTCCCAATGCCTCTCACAGAATCCTCCAAAGATGACAATGAACTCACTCAATCTCAGTCTCTCACAAGATGACAGTTAACTGTCAAGCCCCAAGATTATATTCCCTCTCTAATAAAGAAACACAAACAATATCCTAAGTCTCTTCGAGAAGGGCTATTGAAGCTGAGGTTATGGAGGGCATTTCTGATTTGAATTATTTCAGTCTTCAAATCATAAAATACTTTCTGTTTGCACAGAAACTACTCAGAATTAGAAGCTGATAAGATTTTTATTTATTTGTTTTTCTTCTAATTTCCCAAACTGATTAACTGTCAATGCACAAGAGTATCTATATTTTTCAGTATTTAGCAATGTTGGGGGTTTTTTCCAGAGAAAGTAGCATTTTTTAATAGGTATACGTATATTCTTTGAGGAAGACTAAATTCTCAATGTCAAAATGCTTTCAGAGACTAAACACCCCTAGTCCTCCACCCCACACCCCAAAAAAGGCATCGTCTAGGAAATAACCTTTGTATTCAAACTTTTCCACTCTCTTTGCTTGTCTCTATTAAAGATAGTTTGAGAATGATATTGCCTTACAATTTTGAAATGATAACTTAAGCATTTCAAATCATAACATTCAATTTTTTTCCCACATCACACATGCAGTCTACAGTCTTTCAGACCCAAAAGTGCAAATTTTCAGAAATAAAATAATATCTTGCATTAGGGAAATTTAACTCAAAGATGAACATACAAATCATTGTTCAGTAAAATGAGAATTAGCTCAATCAGTTAGCTATTCATATGACAGACATAATCTGAACAACTTCAGATAATAAATTGAACACTCCACAGTGCTGTTCCAAGACAGAGCAATTAAAAAAAAATTCCTGTTCCATTTGAGGGAAGCGCAATTGAGACAAAATATATGTCTATCACATAGGAGGTAAATTAAGTCAGTACAAGATTTAAGGGGATTTTTTTTTTCCATAATCTCTAAGTCTATATTAACAAGAACTTGTGGTATCAGTGAAGAGAAAGTCAAGAATGTCAGAACAGAACTGATGAAGTTAGATACAGGTATTCAAAATTTAAAATTCCCAGTATAGGCATACTAATAAGATGTACCTAGAGAAACTTCATTAGGAAATTATATGTATATGTGTACATATACATGTATACATACATACACATATGTATGCATGTGGACATATAGTATATATCTAGTTTTGTTCCCAAATAATTTACAACTTCATAGTCATGCTCAGTTTTTATTTACAAGCATTTAATTTTCCATGTAGTTATACATTTAACCTTTTTTCTGAAGACTGGCTATAACAAGAAAAAGGAGATATCTTTGCATAAATTAAGATCCAAATATAATTAGATAGTGTTCATTTTAGGATTTAACTACATATTTAAGTCAAATGGGAAGAGACAAACATTTGTATGCAATTGTTTTCTTCTTTCTTCCACCCCTCCCCACCCCAGCTTTTCTTTCTTGTTCCCACATGACTTTTTAAACACAGTACAAGGGTACAAAGGCTGTAATAATGGTTGTATGGGACAGGCTTGGCAGAGGGGACATCTCAGCTGCCCAGTCTAAGACATCTTCCCATCAATCAGTAGGCTTAATTTCCTCTAGAGTTACAAAAGAAGGCCAATGCCTAATTTGGTCAAGTACTTAGTTTGTCCCTTGAATCTTTCAATTGTGGTTTTGTGTTTTTTTTCCTTGTGAATCTTTGTGACTTTTATCCATGAACTCATTTTTACATTTGAAACCCATACAGACCAGTTTTAAAAAAAAGGGAAGAAAGCAGCAAGGAAGTGGAAAACTTTCTATAAATGTATTAATTTGTCAAAGCCTAATATTCCTTCCTTAGGGATTTTCAAAGTATAATCACTTTTAGCATACCATTTCTACTTGATCAAAAATCTGTATGTTTGGGCAGAATAATAATTGTTCATACAAAATGCTAGAGTATCCTTTGGGGGAATTGGAACTTACCTGACCTACCTGTCACTATTGTAAATGCATCAGGAAAGAAAGAAAAGTTTATTCAGCATACTGACTATCATTTTTTCATAAGTCCTACAAGGAGAGTTTCAGCTTAAGGGAGAAAGGTGCTGGACTTGGAGGAGACAAGAGTTCTAGAGTTCAAATACCACCTCCAACATTTACTAGAGAAGTGACTACAGGCAAGTCCTTGTCTGTAAAATGAGGGGTCAGAACTAGATGATAGATCACATTTATAAAATGCTTTACAAATATTGTCTCATTTGAGGCAGGCAGAGGTTAAATGACGTAGCAGATTTCAAAGATCTTTTATACAGTTGTTCTAAAGTGAAGATCTGATGTGGAATTTCAGCTCTTCAGGCTTTCATGGGATCATCAATTTACAACTATGAGATAGTTTGAACAGACAACACATAATCATAGATAGAAAGAGAGAGGAGGGGGTCACAAATGATAGGAACAATCACAGTGATCTGTAACATGTATACCTTTTGAGCCTTTGACTGCTGGTGATGGTAGCTTTTGTTACAGGAAGCATGAGAGCTAATGGTACCCCTTGGGTGGAATCTGTCTAGGCATTCAAATGCTTGAAGATCTTATTAAAGAGATACTCTTTCAAGGATCAACAATACAGATAATTCATATATCCCTCCCACAATAGCCTGGGTGTTAGATGGATTTTGTGTTAAATAGGTTCTCACAACAGGATTTCTTTTGGAAATCAGGTAAGAGAGAAACAGAATTTTTGAAAAATAAGTTCTCTCTGAACTGTCAGAAAACAGGAAATGAGTATAGCATCACTGCTCATCAGATCATTTAAATTAGAGATTACTAGTGCTGCTCACTTTTTTTCTCTTTCATCATCTTCATCTTCTTTGCAAAGGGAGAAGGAGGGGAGAGAAAGTAAAAGAGATGGGATTGAGGGAAATACACAATTAGTTATGCTTCAGTCAGATTTTTAAAGGAGAAGGTAATCATGATGTCAGACAAAACAATAATGAAAATAGACATGGCCAATAGGGATAAACAAGGAAAGTACATTAGTTTAAGATATCATAGAAAATGAAAAAATAACAGTATTTAATAAACATATGTCAAGTGACATAATATATAAAAGTTCTTCTTTTTAAAAAAGGTTCATTGAATTATAGTTGAAAATACACAGCAAAAATTGATCATTAGGGACCTCAATGTGCTCCTTTCAAATTGAGACAAATTTAAGAAAAAGATGAATACAAAAATTATTAAAGAGCTGAAGAAAATGTGAGAAAAGTTAGATGTAAGAGATCTGGTAACTTCGGAATGGAAATAGCAGAAAGTATTAATATTTCTCATCTGCATGGACATTTTTACAAAAATTGACCATACTAAGATATTAAAACCTTACAAACAAACACAGAAAAGCAGAAATACTAAGCATATCCTTTACTGATATTACCATAATAAAATAATTATGAAAGAAGTGCTTTTGAAGAAAGTAAATTTTAAAGAAACTAGAAATACCTTAAATAATATTTGTCGAAGAACATTTAATAGAAAAATATTATTTCATCAAAGAAAATAACAAAATGAAACAACATCCCAAAAGAGTTGGGAATGTAGCCAAGGTAATCCTTAAAGGGAAATGTATATCTATAGGTACTTTAAAATAAGTTTTTGTTGATATGCTCTGATTCTTATATCATGATAGCTATGCTAAGTATGTCTCCCTCTTTCTTTCCCCAAGATCCATCCCATAAACAAGCAATATTTTTTACAAAGGAGGAAAACCAGCACAACAGGTAAATACACTGAAAAATTTCAAAAACATATGCAACATATAACACCTGTGGAACTCCCACTTCTATGAAAGGATGGACTGAGGGAAGTGTCATCTCATATCTCTCTATCTGAGCCTTTCTTGATCTTTATAATTTTGTTGCATTTACTTTTGATTTGGGGGGAGAATGTAGTTTTTTTTCCATTTACTTATTTACCATATTCACTGTATTTATCATACGCATCAATAGCACACTGGTACATTACATTCATGTACATCAATTAGCTTTGCCATTCCCCAAAAAGGGCATCTACTTTGTTTCCACTTCTTCACTATCACAAAAAGTGCTCCTGTAACATCGTTATGCATGTAGGAAATTCCTTCTTATCAGTGGGATATAAAGCTAGTAATAGAGTCTTTGGTTCAAAGGGTATGAGCATCCCCTTGGTAATTTTATTTAAATTTAAATTTAGCATTAAAACAGTAAATTAATTTTAGTTGTATTGTCATTTTTACTACATTGGCACTACCTAGCTAAGAGCACTGAATATTCCTCTCACTATTTAAGTAGTTCTTTATTTCCTTAAGTATCATTTTGTAATTGAATCTATACTTGTCTTTTGTATGCTTTGGTAGGTTAGTCCCCAGATATCTTATGCATTTTGTGGTTATTTGGAATGAGATTTACCATCTTACTTTTGCTTCTTACATTTTATTATTATAGAGAAAAATTACTGATTTTTGAGGACTTATTTTGTAATTGCAACTTTCTTGAAGCAATTAATTTTAGCAATAAGTATCTTTTCTGATTCTCTAAGGTATTCCAAGTAAACTATCATGTGCTCAGCAAAGAGGAATGGTTTTATCTCCTCTCTACTTATCATTATGCCTTTAATTTCATTATCTTGTCTTATTGCTGTTGATGCATTTCCATATTGTATCAAATAATAGTGGGGAGAGTAGGCATCCTTGTTTCACTCTTGTATTTACTGGAAAAGGTTCTAGACTATCCTTATTGCATAGCATAGTTGCTTTTGTTTTTAGATATGCTTTTTATGATATTTTTAAAAGGTCTTCCTATGTGAGAGAAATGATTATATTATCCCTCAAATTAATAATCAATTATTGAATTAGGACTAAGATATTTGCCCTTTTCTACTTACTCATTCAGAAATCAGACACTGTAGTTTATTCAGTCAGCTTTTGATGTGTGGGTCCCATAATGACAGAGAAAACTCAGATCTGCTCAAAAGGTAAAGAAATTTTAATTTAGCTAAGTTGATGGATTCCAGTCCACTGGGTTTTAATCAGACAGTGCTGGAGAAAAGTGGATTCTCTCTTTTTTTCTAGATTACCCTAGGTGGGACAATTATGGGTATAGATAAGTCTTTTTGATCAAGACTGAGTGATCAGAGTCCCATCCCCCAGACTCTCACTAAGTCCACTTTTCATTAAATTATTCATTCTCTCTTTACTTGCTAGCCAATCAGAATTTATTTCTATCCTCAGGAACACCCACTCCTTCCAAAGGCATATAAGCATTGAGTGGGTTCCATGAGGGGTCTTTGGCATTTGAGAGTGCTGCTGACCTTTTTATTAATTATATGCTAGCATGATTAATAAATTGATTAATTACCCAGGAACTATCTCTCAAACTTTTTATATATCACATATGCCTACATTTTGTGATGTTGGGGTTTTTTTTTAACATAAAAGAGTGTATACTTTGTCAAAGTATCTGCATCTATTGAGATCATCACATGTCTTTTGATCTTTAATATAGCTATTTATGTTTACTACTTTCTTAATGTTGAACTCTCCTTACATTCCCTGGTATTAATCTCACTTAGTCATATTGAATGATTTCTTGGATGTCAGTGTATTCAGTTTGACAGGATTTTGTTTAAAAAATTTTGAGTCGATGTTCATTAATGATATTGACCTATAGTTTTCTTCCTGTGTATCATCTTTCCCTGGTTTAAGTATTGGAACTATAGTTGTCAGAGAGAAATTTGGAGCTTGGCCCAGAAGGCTATAAAAATGTCCATGCCCTTGGATCCAGCAATGCTAAAGAGATCATAAAAGAAGGAAAAGATATGTATAGCAGCTCTTTTTGCGGTGGCAAAGAATTAGAAATTGAGGGGATGCCCATTAACTGGGGAATGGCTGAAAAAGTTGTGGTATATTAATGTAATGGAATACTGTTGTTCTATAAGAAATGACAAGCAGGCAGATGTCAGAAAAATCTGGACTCACATGAACCAATGATGAGCGAAGTGAATGGAACCAGGAGGACATTGTATACAGTTACAGCAACATTGTACAAGGATCAACTTTGATAGACTTAGCTCTTCTCAGTAATACAACGATCTAAGACAATTCCAAGGAACTCATGATGGAAAATGCTATCCACATCCAGGGGAAAAACTGTAGCATCTCAGTATAGATTAAAACATATTGTTTATCCTCTCTCTCTCTCTTTTTTTGTTTCCTCTTTCTCATGGTTTTTCCCTTCAGTTCTGGTTCTTCTTTCACATGACTGAGAAAATACGTTTAATATGATTTTATAAGTATAGCCTATTGCATGTCATTTTGGGGAAGGAGGAGGGAAAGAACAGGTAAAATCTGGAGCTCAAAATCCTATAAAAGTGCATGTTGAAAACTAAAAATATATTTAAAAACAAAAATAGAATTATATTTGTCTCATAAAAAGACTCTGGTATAGCACCTTCTTTCTCTATTTTCAAGACTAATTTGAAGTATCAAATAATCATGTGCCAGGCGCTGTGCTAAGCATTGCTGATTCAAAAAGAGTCAAGTGATAGCCCTTGCCCTCATGAAGCTCAAAATCTAATGGGGAGACAACGTGCAAGCAGATATTTACAAAGCAAACCATACGTATGCAGGATAAATAGAAAATAATTAGAAGAGGAAAAGTAATGTCATTAAGAGGGGTTAGAGAAAGTTTCCTGTAGAAGGTGGGATATGTTTGATAGAATTCTCCAGTGAATACATCAGGATCAGGAGCTTCTTCTGTGCTGGTTCCTTTACAGACATTTTTATTTCCTTTTCTGAAATTGGCTATTAAGATCTCTATCTGGTCTTCTGGCATTTGGGGTATTTTGTATTTTTGAAGGCATGTCTCTGTTTCTTCTGTGTTCTCATGTTTGTTCACATATAACTGTGCATAAATGCATATTCTCATTATTCTTTCAATATCTTCTGGTTTTGCTGTGGTCTCACCTTGTTCATTTGCTGTTGATTTGATTTTCTCTCTTGTAGGTAACCATATTAGCTAAAGGTTTATTAATTTTATTAGTCTTTTCAAAGAATCAGCTTTTACTTTTATCATTTCTATATTTTTGTTTCTAAATTATCCCTCTAGTTATTAATATCTCCTATTCTGTGCTTATTTTAGGTTTATTTGTTGGCTTTCTAATTTTTAAAATTCATATTCACTTAATTAATCCTCTCTTTTTCTCTTTTATTAGTATATGTTTGTAAGAATGTGATCCCCTAAAGATCACTTTATCTACATGCCAGAAAATTTGGTATATTATTTTATCATTATCATTTTCATTTACACAGGAATTATTTCTCTGATTTTTTCTTTTACTACTGATTTCACTGTTAAACCTCCATTTGAGCCCTAATCTATTGTTTGCAATCCCTAAACCAATTTCTATTTTTCACTGTGCTATGGTCTATGAAGGATTACCAATTACTTCTGTATTGTATCATTTGGTTTGTAATAACTCTAGGTTTCTGAGAAATATGTATATTCTTTTGAAGTTCCATTTAGAAGATGAAGTCTTAAATCTTTGAAATCTAATTTCTCCAGCAATTTAAGTTCCATATTTTCCTCTTTCCTCATGTTTTCACTTATACTTATCCAAAACCAAGAGAGGGGTATTAAAGTCTTTTGCCATGATTGCGTCATTGTTAATATCTTCCTGTGTGTAGCTCTGATGTTTCCTTTATGAATTTGGATGCTAAGGCTAAGAAGTACATGAGCTAATTACTGATAAGAATTTGTTGACTATGGTTTCTTTTAGCATAATGTAGTTGCTTGATTTATCCCTTTTTGTTTTCTGAGTGTTTGTTTTTGCCTTGTCAGCATGACTGCAACTCCTACTTTTATGGACTCACTTGATGCATAGTAAATGGTTTTTTTTGTTATCCCCTTTTGTGTATCTTTGTTTTTTAAATGTATTTCTTGTAAGCAACAGATTGTAGGATTTTGTTTTCTTATCCAATCTGTCATTCTTTTTCATTTTATTTGAATGTTTAATCCATTCACATTTAAAGTTATGAGTTAGGTTTGTATTTTCCTCCATTTATTTTTAATATCAGGTTTTTTAAAGTTGTGACTTTTCCCTCTTCTGTTGTAAACACAATACTGTGTTCCTCCAGTTACTTTACCTTAATCTTTTTTTAAGGTAGCCCTTTTCCCACTTGCTCTCTCCCTTTCACTACTGATCCCCTCTTCCCTTCTGTTGCCCTTTGGGGTTTTGATTATGAGTTCCTTTTTCTTGCCTCTTTTATATGGTTATATAATTCTTCCTGGCCCCCCCTTTTTTTCTTTCAGTTAGTCAAGTTGATTATTACCCCTTCCTCTCCTCTTCAACTAGTATTATTCATTAAGGTTTTTTTAATTTCAAAAATTACTCAGCACTCCCTGGAAATCTACTTTCTTTAATCCTTTTATAGTTTTTTTTATCACTTCTAAAAATATAATTTTTTAATGACAGACCTTAAATTTAATAATTTATTATAAATTTGTGGGTTGTTTCCTGCATTGAAGTTTTGATGACACAATGTCGTGTTATGCAACCAGACAATTCTGTATTGTAAACAAGTCATTACACACACATATTCCTACTGATGCATACTGAACTTCCTGACAATGCACAACACACTTGCCTGCCAACACTTGCTTGTTAAGACCTGTTGGCAGACTTGACCATGGATCAGTTATAACTTGCATTTTGTGTATTTTTTTGAAAAATAATGTAATCACTGTGACTTTAACTCTGTTACACAACAGATGAAATATGTATGAATGGTTTTTCAAATTTTTCTCCTCTTCTTTCCTTTTGCTTCCACCAGCCCTTATTTTTAATCAATGTCCCCTAATTGCATCTAAGGCTACTACCACTCCCTGGATCATTCCAGCACCCCACCCTGGGGGTGGTATTGTCCACTTTGGGAACCTCTGGTCTAGACCCCTATTCTCTGATTCATTGCACCTATAATTATCCAATCTTTCTCTAGTCTCTCTAATCCTCATGGAATAAAAACTTCCAAAGTATCTTGATAAACTCCAAGATAACTTCTAGGCTCTCCCCTCTAGATAGTTTCTGCCTCTGCCTTGTAGTACTTGCCCCATGGATTCCCCTGTTCCATTATGCTTATTCCCAGAAAAATGACAATTATTTCAAGTGTCAGAGAGGACACTGCCCTATGGTAGGGTCCCTCCACCACCAGGTTCCTAATTGTACAGTCCATCATTAATCTATTTCTTCTCTTGGTTGCCTAGTTTTTCCCTATTTGCCTCAGAACTCCTCATTAGATCCATCATCTGCCACTCCCCCAAGTGCCAGTTGTCCCCAGGAGTTCTAACTCCTTCCCTCTGAAAGTAGGACAAGTAGACTTTTCTAACCCCAAATCCCCCAGACCACACACAGCACAAAGGTTTCCACTTCCATTTAAAGACCATCTCTCTTCACCCAAAGAAGCATTCATCAGTGGAACCCCCTCCTACCATGAAAATAAAGCCATTTCTTTCCCCTTTGCCATCCTTCCCCATATCCTCCTCACCCACTCCCCTATAGGCCTACAGGCTCTCCTCTGTCTGAGATCACAGAGGTAAAATTCCCCTCATTGCTAGCCCTTGATTTGATCTTGACACATCCCATATTATTGTCGATTTCTCTGTTCCTTCCTCCCCTTTCATGTACCTTCTCTCATTGTCATGTAGTCCCCAAAACAATGACACAGCTGTAGTCAGTCATCAGATTCTTTTCCTAATGCCATAGCCCACTTCTTCACCATTACCTCCACCTGATTCCAGCCTCCACTCCTGTCTCCTTGTGCACCAGGAAGTCTCTTACTGGGTCTCTCTGCTGTCTTGCTGTTGCTGTTACTAACTTTGGCTGCTTCATGTATTCAATCCTCCTGCATTTCTATTGTTTGAAATTTTGAAATACATATAATCTCTTCAATTCTGGTTTTCTTTCTAAATGTGTCAAATGTCTCTTTATTATTGAATGTCCATCTTTTGTCATATACAGTTAAGCTCAGATTTGCAGGATAGGTCATTTTGGGCTACAGCTTGAGCCTCTTGCTCTTTGGAACACATTACTTCTTCCTAAGTTTTCTGGCAGGTACAGAATAATCTTACATTTTTTGAATTTACTTTCCTTTGTATTTGATGATCTTTCTACTGATTACTTGTAGAACTTGTTTCTGAATTGAATTGTTAAATTTGACCACAATATGTCTTAGTGTTTTCACCTTGGGTTTTTTCTGGGTCTATGAATTTTTTCAATTGCTATTTTCTTTTCTATGTTCAGAAATTCTCAATAATTCTATTATTTTCTTCATTATTATTTTAAGGCTTTTTTGTCCTGTCATGTTCTCCCAGGAGACCTATGATCCTTAGGTTGTCTATATGCATCCTGTCTTTGAGTTCAGTATGTTTTACTTGCCAAGTCAGTGTTTTTTCTTTTAATGTTATGTTTTTTGCTTCTCTTCTTCTAAATTGTCCTTTACTTCCTTGTAATTATATTCCTGATCTGTTGTTTTCTCTTTTGTTTCTTTGGTAAGTCTTGCTATTATAGATTCCAGTTTTTCTATTCTCATTTTTTTTTTTTACTGCATAGAACATAAATTCTACTCTCAGAATTTCCATTTCTCTTGATCTATTTTGGAACAGTATGTTGCAATCCTATGTTCTCCTTAAATTCCACAAGATCCTCTGTCTCATCAAGTGTTGGATCATTTCTTTTGTTCTGCAATATTTATTCATAGAGGTTTGAACTAATTTATTAGATCTGGAGGCCATATTTCCTTCTAATATTTTCCCTGTTAATTTATCTTATGTTAAAGGTTTTTGAATTTTCTTCTTCCTGATATTTTTGCTAATTTCAGCCTCCCCCCAACTCAGTTTTCCTCTGTTGTTCATTTTGTGTCCCTGTCTCCTCTCTTGGCAATTTGTGTGGGAAGAGGATTTCAAAGAATATCAGCCTCCTCATGTGTTGGGCAAGTCATGCTTCCCTAGCCTATGCAGCTGCCCCAGGTGACTTTTGAGTGAATAGAACTGGCCCCACCTGGATGCTATACTCTTTCCCTTGAGTTTAGTGGAATGATGTAGAACCCTTATACACACATAGCATCCTATCCTGGTGTCCTGTCCCACTCCCTCTGTTCTTCAGTTTTCTGGTTTACCACCAGCAGTTCAGAGCATTGCAGCATTGGTGCCATGGGGTTGTCTGCCATTACACTGGCTGTCTGAAGTGGCACTAGCCAATTTGAGTTAGAGTGTCCATGGTACTGGAAAGGGAGGGAGAGAGGATGTGGAGTTGGGTTTCATTGCAAACCTATATGTCAATTTCTTCGATCTGCTGTAGTAGAATGGGAGGTGTGCCAAGTAAGCTCAGGGTTGTCTTTTGTAAGCTTCTTTACCATTCTGGGTGTTCTGGACCATGAAGATAGTTGAAGTTGTCTTATCTTTGGCACATAATTTCTATTTTGGAGAGATCTGAGAGATCATGTGGATTAGAGAAAAATGCCTAGTCCTCTATCTTGTTGATGATATGACTACCTATAAATACTTCTATTAACAAAAGAGAAAAATAATAGGTCAATGAATTGAGCATTCACCTTTTAAAAAAGACAGAAAAGCAAAAAAAAAAAAAAACCCAACTAAACACAAAAGGAAAAATTCTAAAACTAAAACAGAAATTAAACTGAAATCTGAAAAAAGGAATTAATAAATAAAATAGGAACTTTAGAATAAGAAGCTAATAAAATTGGAAAAAAACATTCATTAGCTTGAAAATTTTGAATGAGAAAAAAACAAATTGCATGAAAAAGGAGAATTCACAACAAATGAAGTAGAGATAAATGAAATTATTAGAAACATTCTGGCCCAATTAGATGCCAACAAAACTGATAAATGAAGTGGATTGATATTTATACAACATAATCAGATTAACAGAACAAGAAAAAGATTTTTAATAATCTGATCTCAGAAAAAAAGAAATTGGGAAAAATCCATAAATGAAATCCAAAAAGAAAAAAATAAGAAAAAAAAGAATAGATTAATTTGCAAATGAATTATATAAAACATTCAAAGAATAATTAAGTCCAATGTTGCTTCAACTGTTTGTAAAAATGGGGTAACAAGATTTTCTACTCAACTCTTTGTATGAGACAGATGTCATCCCCATACCAAAACTAAAGAGAGACAATGTCAAGGATATAGTTATTCATGTCAAGAAAGAGAGATACAAATCCTCTTTCTCTGGCACTCCATCACACATGCGGCCCCAGAAAAAAGAGCCAAAAATAACAGCTGCTGGTTACAAAGAGCCAAATTGAGAGTTGATGTAAAGAAAAACTTCCTAACAATTAGAGATTTCCAAAAGTGGAATGGGACTCTTCAAAAGTAATGGCCCTTACTGGAGGTCTTCAAGCAAAGGGTAGATGATCATTTGTTGGATTTGTTGTAGAGGGATAGTTGTTCAGGCACAGTTAGACTTGATAGCCTCTAGTATCCCTTCCAACTATGATATGCCATGATTTTTCCTCCCTATAATTAATTCCTCCATATTCCCCAGAAGTTGAGCTCCCCTAACATGCCTACACACACACATACACACACACACACACACACACACACACACACACACATATAGAATGTTAGCCCTATTCTTGCCGTTCAGGTGGCTTAGGTTTACCAAATCTTTGCATGCTTCTAGTACATGTCTCCCATCTCAAGTTATTGATTATGTTTCTCAGCTGACCCTTTCAGCAAAGATCTCCCCATAACAGGCCAGAGCAATTATCTGTTCTCAGTTGTTTAGTTTTCTAATCTACTATATTTTTAAGGGAATTTGCTTACAAGTTCTTTTTTTCTTTTTAAGATCATTTAAGGTCCTTAAAGATAAGAACCATGTCTTTTTTTTGTGATTCTTCAGAATTTTGCAGTACTTTGTACATAGAACAATTAATAAATGTGGGTGGAATTTTTGATTTGAATAACATTTTGAACATAATTTAACAGAAGCATTTAAACAATATTATAACATTCTGCACCTAGGCCAGACAATCTGTAGTGCCACATTCTCAAGATTGCTGGTAGCTATAAAGTTCATAAGGTGTTATAAGTCAAAATCTAAATTAGTTAATAGATAAAAGGCAAGGTCTTGAGACCCAGTGTCCTTTAAGACGTGGTAGTACATGGGAAGGTCAACATCAGAGACTAGTGCCAAGTGATTGATAGAACTACAATGGACCTTTGTATAATCCTAACTTTTGTGTTAGATCTATTATAGCTAACTTTTCAAAGAGTCTATTCATTCTATTAAACTTTTCTTTTAAAAAAAATAACTTTTCTTTATTTAAAACTTTTCTATTAAAGTTTTTCTTCTTTATCTTTTTGCTAAATTTGTCTCAGTCTGAAAGGGGTACAATGATGTCCCTAAAACCTGAAGGTCATAAGAGCCAGAAAAGGTCTATGGCAGCAATTATCATGACAGCCTTCTGCAACTTTCTACTAGCTTTGAAATGGGTAATCCAGGGCTACTTGCTCAGTCCTACACAGCCTGGTCAGTCTTCCTGAATTAGAGAACTGGTCTCCAACTGGTTTCTTCACTATCAAGGCACTTCCTGATGCCCCAAAAAGAATACAGATGCCCCAGGGGCTAGAAACCTAAAACCTTAGCCTCTCCTGCATTGCTACAGTTGTCCTCAGTGACTGGTTAAAAACTCATTCATGAGGAACCTGAAATAGTTATTGCCTCACAAGTATATTTGGTAATTCTCGGTTAACTAGTCAACTAATCAAAATATCCTATTCTCTCACAAAGCTGAGTTAACAGGACTGAATTATACTATGCTTTAAAAAAACTTTGAGAGCAAAATTCAGTTGAACTAATTGTTTTTTCAACAAGGTATTTCAGGAAAAGTCTGAAGTTTGAGTGAATAGATACCTTTGTCCCCCTTACAAACTTCAGTCAGCCATTTCTTATTCCAACTAAGGGCATTTTGAAGACACTAGGTAACAAAGCTTTGGTTCTAGAAGCCCTTGTCACTACAATTAGGTTTTCTTTCATTCATGTATCCACCCTCCCAGTATTCCACAGAAAAGTATGGGATCTTATTTCTTCCAATTATGTCTCTTCTATAGAACTATTCCATCTTCTCTCTCTATTGAGAAGCCCTGAAAGAACACCAGTGGAGCGTCTCTTCAGTAACATACTGATTAAAAACTGCTAGGCATTCCTTTTCATGATGGTCTCATTCATTTAGAGCTGAATACTCTGCTCTTGCTTTCACAGGGATAGATAGGAGAAACATTAGCAAAGAAATTCCTTATCCTTTATAATCTGGCAAGGACAGCCCAGAATTATTAAACAATACTTTTATTTTAATCAGCATTAAATTGTTACGTAAATGCTATGAAGGGATCTTTGTACTCTGATGAATCTACAAATATAAAGATGTAAGAAGCATAACTGTCAAACAATCATAATATCTAATTCCATTTTAAATTTAGAAAATGTACTTTGAATAATTGAAACTTGTTTTCCACCAGGCAAAAATCTATTCTTCCCAACTTACTGAATTGTTCCAACTTTAACCCAGAGATTCTCCTAATGGCACTGTATAGCTCAAGGAGGTTATTGATGGCTAGAAAAGACCTATACGTACATAAGCATTCATAAAAAAAGGAAACAAAATATATGCACAATTGGGGAAAAATGCAACAGATTATAGAATATTAGCGTAATGGAATATTCACCAAAAGTAATTACAGATACGAAGAATTCAATTAGTCAGCCATTCTGGAAAGCAATTTGAAATTACACCACAAAAATCACTCAAATGTGCATGCTCTTTGACCAGGTGATACCATTAGGCCTATAGCCTAAAGAAATCAGAAAAATATGGGGACACTGGTGTGAAATAATGTCAAGACAGCAGAGCCCAATGGATAATAACCATAATTGAAATAAAATCAACCTGGAGAAGCAGCAAACCTCAGTTATAATATAACAGGCAGTGCTAGTACCAACTTGTCAAAGTTAAAAGACACACGCATACACACACGCACACACACACACACACACACCCCTAGCCTTTCTCTTAACAATTAATATCTAACTTTCATAGAGAATGTACCTTGTAAGCAGTTTGGGGATTTTTTGGGAAGTGATTATTGTGCTGAAACAAAATATATCAATACATTTAAAAAAATAAATAATAAAATCTTTTCTTTCTAGTCTATTATAGATAGATGGTAAGTAGTTTTTCTGATCTGGAAGGAGGGACTGTAGGATGATGGGAGGTGGAAGTTGACCAGATTTTCACTAGATAAACATGCTGAAAGACTTACAAATCTATATAAAATTGTTTTAATACTATAGAATAACTTGTAATATTATGAAATATTTCCCTTGTATGGTAATATTAATAAAGACAATTTCTATAGACAACAAAAATTTTTAAATACTAACAGAAATGGACTCTTAATTTATTACCTTTGAAAATTTGGATGGCCTGGTTCCATGGGACAGTGGATAGAGTGCTAGACCTGGAGTTAGGAAGACCTGAGTTCAAATTCTACCTCAAATCCTAGCTATGTGACCTTGGGCAAGTCCCTTAATTTGCCTCAGTTTTCTCATTTGTAAAACAGGGATAATAATAATAGCACTTACCTGAAAGCATTGTGATGATAAAATGAGATAACATTTGTAAAGTGCTTTGTACATCTTAAAATGCCATATAAATAAATGCTGGCTATAATCATCAACAACTTAAAAACGTTAAATTAAGCAAACATTATTTTATAGTAATAAAAAATCCTTCTCATTTGGAAATTTACCATTTAATATACTAAGTACAGTTGAGGAGAAGAAAAGATAAGATGTTTGTAGTCTGAGAGAAATGGTACAAGACAGGTATACAAATAAATATAATACCAATTATGCTAATTTTGAATTTAAGTACATAAGAGTAAAATAAAATACAGTGAGGTTAAGTGAGAGATACTTCCACTCTGAAAATAATTAAGTGAAATCCACCATTGTGATCAGCCAGGGTTTTCACACACACACCACACAGACACACACACATACAGACACATACACACACACACCACACAGACACACACACGCACACACACAGACACACACACACACACACCACACAGACACACACACATACAGACACATACACACACACACCACACAGACACACACACGCACACACACACACACACACACACACCACACAGACACAGACACAGACACAGACACAGACACACACACAGACACACACACACACACACACACACACACACACACACACACACACACCCCTCCCAATATCCACAGGCAATACAAGTTAAGCTAGTTCTTTTCCTAAAAGGCAAGGAAGCTATCCCTAAGACTTGACTGGTCCCAAGGGATGAGGCTCAAGCTGACTATCTGTTGACGCAGATGATCAGTGGCCTTACACCATATTGACATGATTTCCCCATTCACCAAACACAAGAGTTCTTAACCTGGAGGTCAGGGACCTTGAATAGATTTCAGGCTGTTCATGAATTCAGATGGGAAAAAAATAATTTTTTTATTTTCACTAACCTCTAAACTTTCATTAATCTTTAAAATTTTATATTTCCTTCAATCCTGAATTCAAGTTTTATTTATTTGTTTATTCTGAAAAAGCATCCATAAGCTTCATCAGACTGCCAAAAAAATCCATGACACAAATAAGAACCTCTGACCTATCCACGGGGAACCCCAGCCTTTCAAACTTGGCGAATGTTTCAGGACCATGTAATTTACTACACCCTACCTTGTTGGCCAAATGTATTCTCATGTGAATGATGAGTGAATGAACGAATAAAGGCAGTAAATAAATGAAGTATTTAGTTTGTGCTTGCTATGTGCCAAGCACTGTACTAAGTGTTGGGGATACAAAGAGAAAATGGCAAATAGTTCCTGTTCTCATGGAGTTCACACTAATTAGGGAAGACATAGTATAAAAGTTCAGCTGCAGGAGTAGATGGAAATACCCAGAAGGCCTCAGGGTTTAAGTGGTGGGATGGATGGCAAGGCCTAGCAGTTTATATAAGAAGGTAAGATGGCAGTGCCAAGGGGATGGTAGGTTGTGGGGATATGTTATATGGTAAGTCCTGGAGGATCTTAGTTAAGCAGTCAAATCAGCTGGGAAAAACAATAAAGACAAAGAGTTAGAGGGCTTATGGTGATGATGGTGGTGGGATGGCTTGAGGCTGGAGAGGCTGGAGAGATGAGGAAGGGCAAGGGACATTTTTATATGAAGATGAAGAAGACTATCCTTTTGGAGTATTCTTTCTAAGCTATGATTAAGTAAAAGTTTTATTGACTAACTAATGACCTATAAATGTCTCGTTTCATTCTCATATTGGACGTGATCTACCAAGGGACTGGCAGAGTAAGGCTCAGCCCATTACACTCATGCAAAGAATGAAAAATTTTCTACCTCATTACATTTACCAAATCCCTATAGGCAGAATGGATAGAGTGAGAGTTTTGGAGTCAGGAAGACCTAAGTTTAAATCCTCCTTCACTTACTGACTGCCAGCATGACCCTGGGCAAATCACTTAACCATTTGTATCAGTAAGCACCCCCACATACACAGGGGGGCCTGCTATCACAGGTTCTTTGATCTGGTCTTCTAAAAGAACAGGCAACTGTTGAAGGGTTAACTATCACTTTAATCAAGCATATATATCATTCACTTAGTTCGGGGGAAATGTTGGCACCCTGAACTTCAGAGAAAATACAGAGAAATCTAAATCATCAGGCAGTGCTTCCAAACTAGCAGTAAGAATACATACATCACAATTCAACAGACAGATGCAACTGCCTGACTATACATATATAGTTACCAGAGAGGGAAGCACCAATGTCTCGGTTTTTGGCTGGGGAAGGGGGAGGGGGGGAGGGGTGTAAAACCTCACCTTCAGAGTATTTATACACTTTTCAGAGCCAGAGGGCATGACCCTCTGACCCAGTGCCTCCATAGAAAAAAAGAAAAGGTACTTGGGACCTTCCTACAAAACAGCTCCCCTAATCAAGCCTCCTTCAATGGGCAGGCCCATCAATGGGTGGGGAATATTTTCTTTAATCACATTATTCAGTCAGAGGCACTTTTAGTAAAACAAAAACAGCAAAAGATCCTGCTTTGCTCGGGCTTACACCTTTGCTTGAAACATTGCCTGCAGCATAGTTGTGTTTGTCCTTCATTTTCAAAGAGGACCATGGCATCAGGGAAATGATGACATGACTTGCAATTGGTTTTGATTTGAATGAGGGAGGGCTGTGCAGGTCACTAGCCTCACTTCTTCTCCAGAGTCATCTGGATCCAGTGACCAGATATTCATCAGGATGACTGGAGATGGCCCAGGATGCAATGGGAGACCCTGGCCCTTTTAGGCTAAGATCTTTTCAGGTTCTCACTTAGAGTGAGGCCCATTCAGTGAACAGGCCTCTTTGGGAAATGAGTCAAGGGATGGCCCTTTTAATTACAAAAGAAAGAAAAAAAATCAAGCTGGGAGGGAAGACCCTCAGGGTCACTGTTTCAACGAGAAACAGTTGCCATTGGCATTCACTGTGAGACAGGAGGGCCCAAAATATAGCCATTAAGTGGAACTTGGCCAGGGACCTGTTGTGGTCCAATGTATGAGCTTCAGAGTGAACTCAGTTTAAGGTTTTGCAAGAGAGAGAGAGAGAGAGGAAGGAAGGAAGGAAGGAAGGACGGAAGGAAGGACGGAAGGAAGGAAGGAAGGAAGGAAGGAAGGAAGGAAGGAAGGAAGGAAGGAAGGAAGGAAGGAAGAAAGGAAGGAAGGAAGGAAGGAAGGAAGGAGGGAGGGAGGGAGGGAAGGAGGGAGGGAGGGAGGGAAGGAAGGAAGGAAGGAGGGAAGGAAGGAAGGAAGGAAAGGGAGGTCCCGATTTGGGCAGCTTGGTCTACTCATGGTTGAGTTTGTCCTTAGTGTTCGAAGAGGACCATGACATCAGGGAAATGCTGACATGAATTGTGGTTGGCTTTAACTGATTTAGCCTCACTTTCCTCATCTGTAAAGTCAAGTGGTTGGTCTCAAGAGCCCTTAAGTTCTTTTCCAGCTCTCAATTATCCTAATATCCATACCGAGATGAAATTGTTTTTAGCATCTATTCTGTAGTCTTAATTGTTTTCTTCCATCTCAGATGCTCAGAGGATATGACTTAAGTGTTAGGAAGGGGCTTTAGCTGTATAAAATGCCACTCCTGAGGAATGGGGGAAGAGGGAGGGAGAAGGCATTCTTTTGATTTCTAAGCTGAAAGAACTTTTGACTGGTGAAGACCTCTTTTTTGTCAACAGAGAGAGTTTTCTATAAGACTCACAAAGTCTAAGGCATTTGGTTTCCTGCGTTCCTTTTCATCCTTACCCTCTCACCTTTTTCTTTCTTCCCCTACCCATTAATAAGTACTCTTTGGACCCTTTTCTTTAACCAGTACCAAATCTACCTAACTTTACCATGGTCCAGTCACACCTCTTGACCTTGACCACTAGGAAAGATTACGAAATTTTCTTTTCAAATACTTTGCTAAAATCTAAGAAAATAATAACTAAGTTATTCCCACACTCCAGCAAAAATAATGAAAATAGGATCAATATGGCATCCCCTGTTCTTGATAAGCCAAACTGATTCTTTATGATCATTCCTCCCTTTTAAATAACGTACTCTCAAATGTTGGTTGGTCTTGGTTAAATTATGAAAGAATGAATGAATGAAGCATTGAAGTGCTCACAATGTGCAAAGTACTATCCAAAGGGCAGAGATATCAGTGGAAAAGTAGGACAATCCTTGCTCTCGAGGAACTCATATTCCAGTGTAGGAAGCAGCACTTGTGGAAGGTTTCAGCTGCAAGTTAAATGGAAAATTCCCACGGTCCTTAGCATATAGCAGCAGAGCAGATGATACCATCTTCCCTTTAATGTCATTTCCGCTGATAAAATCAAAGGAATTTCCAAAGTTGAATTGCTTGACAGGACCAACGACTTTTACTTTATTTATCAAGAATTCATTTTAATCTTTAATTTTAAGGCAAGATTTTTTAAACTTCTCTTTAAACACTTATATCAATATATCTTTTTCAATATGATCTTCACTTCTGAATATATCATTTTCTACTCTCTTACCCAGCAATCCATTCCTTATATTAACAAAATTATGGAGTCATTGATGTACTGATGTATCTGGAAGGAGAGAATAGAGTACAGTATGAGATGGGAGAAAATAGAGGAGAATTTATGAGCAACTAGAGGACTGGAGTAGCATTGTCCACAGCAGTAACAGGGGTGGCAGAAATGGTAATGGCCCCCAGAGAGGATACAGGAAGAAAGTGATGGTGATCAGGAGCACAGAGATGGTCCCTGGTCATCTTATAGGGCTTGAGCTTATGGCTAGGAAGCAGTACTTCTATAAAGAAGATGAATAAAGACTACATATCTAGAAAAAAGCAACCCAGTTTTCTCTCTATCTCACTCCCTTTCCCCCTTCTACTGCCTTATTGGTTTTGTAGGCAGCCTTACAATTTGTTCCTTTGTTATGTCCTAATAGTTTTATTATTTTGACCCTCGTTTTCTCTTCATATATTACAACTGTTGTCAACCCAGACATGGATTTCCTTGTGTAATCTTGGTTGTGGTCAGAGAGTGAATTTGGGAAAACATACTCTGGCTATTTTAAATACACGGTAGGAAACTGGCTATGAAATTTCCATCCAAAAGATATCAATAAAATGTTTAAAGAGAAGTTTAAAAAATCTTGCCTTAAAATTAAAGATTAAATTGAATTCTTAAAGAATAAAGTAAAAGTCGGCTTAATTTCTTCCCTCTAGTCATTGGCAGGTGACTGTGGGGTGCGGAGAGGGTGGGAAAGAATCTCTCCTCTTACCTAGAGGAGGAAACAAGTTGATATTGATTTATTTCATTTTTGTTAATAATCCAATGAGTCTCCTAGCCTACAGAGAACTGTTTTGTTCTGTGTTGTTTAATGTCTGGGATTTCTCTCTGCTCCCCATAACTAAATGAGTTGATATTTTAATGTGATGGTAATCTTTGATGTGCCTCCCTCAGAGAGCACTATGCTCTGACCTCTGAGGCTGAAACCCCTTCCTCCAACCTTTGCAGAATAGTATGAAAGATGAGATGGGGGAAGATGAGGAAGATAGGGAGAAGGCTAAATCCAAAGCAGGGTTTTGTCACTTCATACTTCCTAGCTGGGATGGAAGTAAGTACAGCCACCAGTCAATCTAGAACGAAGAACCTAGAACGAAGAAAAAAAGAGGGGAAAAAAGTACAGGAAAACTCACCAACATGGTAATTTGTACACAATAGATTTGCAGTTTCATGTGCAATCATTTTTCCCCCTTATACCATGTTATGGAAATGCTTGTTTGATTCCATAAATAAAAAGAATATTTAAAAAAAAAGAAAGAAAAAACTCACCAACATGATAATTTGATCTCATAGTATATGCTTTCTCTCCCCCCTCTTCCCATCCTCTTCCTTGTTTGTTTTCTCTGCATCATTTAAATACTCACGAGCATCCTCTCTTCCTGAATACCCTCTCAGGGTTTTCATTACACTGTTCTTTCTTGGTTCTTCTACCTGTCTGACAACTCTCAGTTTCTCTAGTTTAAGTATCATCCATATTATGTTCATTAATTATGGCTCTAACCTGATCCTCCCTCTCTTTTCTCTCTATAGCCTTTCATTTGTTCACCTTATCAGTTCCCATGGATTCTATTTAGTATTTCTATGCAGATGGCATATGTGTGTGTACATATATACATATGTATTTATGTCTCTATATACATGTATATATGTGTGTGTGCTTCTCAAAGTGTGGTCGTTGGGTCCTTGGGAGTTTTTGAAACCCTTTCAGGGTGTCTGTGAAGTCAAAACTTTGCAAAATAATGTTATTAAATAACTCCTATTAAATAACTGCATATTAAAATAACTCCTCCCTTTTCCAACTACATATCTGTATGAGTGGATTTTTCTTCATATAATTCAATGAAAACAACATATCACAGCAGATTAAATGAATTTATTTTCCATTAAAACAGGTGCAAATGAGATCTGCAAAAATATGTAGAACAATGTGACACTTTTCACTAATTTTTTTGTTTAGGAAGAGAGAATTTTTCATAAAAATATATTATTTATGTTAACAAGAAATGGGACTATTGTTATTGTAATGAATTACATAAATATTTTTACATCTTATCAGCTTTAATTTCTAATATTTAAATATTTATAGATATAACCCCACATAAACAAAAACTCTTTAGAATCGTTAAAAATTTTTAGTGTAAAGGAGTCCTGATGCCAAAAAGTTTGAGACCTGTTTATATGGAGACAAAAGTTAGTAAACACTGAAAATATATGCGTTATGCATTTATTGATTGATGCGTATGCATATTTAGCTATATGTGTGTGCATGATAGACTTCAGTATGATTTACATTAAGCAGAAACACATTTATTTGTAAGGAAAGATTTGGTTCTCCCTCCCCTACTTTAGTTGATGTAATAAAAGAGATAATGAGGTGGTTATTTATTTATTTATTTTGTTTATTTATTTATTTTTAGTTTTCAACATTCATTTCCACAAAATTTTGAATTCCAAATTTTCTCCCCATCTCTTCCCTTCCCCCACCCCATTGCATTCTGCTTACCGCTTCCCTCAATATGCCCTCCCTTTTATCACACCCCTCCCTTCCCTTATCCCCATCTTCTCTCTTTTCTTGCAGGGCAAGATAGATTCTATATCCTATTACCTGCATTTCTTATTTAGTTGTATGTAAAAACAATTCTAAACATTCGTTCCTAAAACTTTGAGTTCCACCTTCTCTCCCTTCCTCCCTCTCCACCTATCCCCTCTGAGAAGGCAGGCAATTCAGTATAGGCTATATATGTGTACTTTTGCAAAAGACTTCCATAACAGTCATGTTGTGTAACACTAACTATATTTCCCTCCATCCTATCCTGCCCCCCATTTATTCTATTTTCTCTTCTGACCTTGTCTCTCCCCAAAAGTGTTTACTTCTAATTACTCCTTCCTCCCATTTGCCCTCCCTTCTATCATTCCCCCCACCCCACTTGTCCCCTTCTCCCCTGCTTTCCAGTAGTGTAGATAGATTTTCATAACAAATTGAGTGAGCAGATTATTCCCTCCTCAAGCCAAATACAAAGAGAGTAAACTTCCCTTTTTCCCTCTTACTTTCTCCCTTTTCTCCTCTATTGAAAAAGTTTTTCTTTTATGAGAGATAATTTGCCCCATTCCATTTCTCCTTTTCTCTTCTCATTACATTCCTCTCTCACCCCTTAATTTTATTTTTTTAGATACCATCCCTTCTTATTCAACTTGCCCTGTTCTCTCTGTCTATATTTGTGAGTGTGTATGTGTGTGCATAGTCCCTTCAACTACCCAAATACTGAGAAAAGTCTCAAGTTACAAGTATTACCTTTCAAAAATAGTTCAACTTTAAAATGTCCCTTATGATTTCTCTTTCCTGTTTACCTTTTCGTGCTTCTCTTGATTCATGGGTTTGAAAGTCAAATTTTCTCTTCAGTTCTGGTCTTTTCATCAAGAATGCTTGAAAGACCTCTATTTCATTAAAAGACCATTTTTTCACTTGAAGTATTATACTCAGTTTTGCTGGGTAGGTGATTCTTGGTTTTAATCTTAGTTTCTTTGACCTCTGGAATATCATATTCCACGCCCTTCAATCCCTTAATGTAGAAGATGCTAGATCTTGTGTTTTCCTGATTGTATTTCCACAATACTTGAATTGTTTCTTTGTAGCTGCTTGCAATATTTTCTCCTTGACTTGGAAACTCCGGAATTTGGCTACAATATTCCTAGGAGTTTTTCTTTTTGGATTTTATTCAGGAGGTGACTGGTGGATTCTTTCAATATTTATTTTACCCTCTGGCTCTAGAATATCAGGGCAGTTTTCCTTGATAATTTCATGAAAGATGATATCTAGGATTTTTTTTTTATCATGGCATTCAGGTGGTCCCAGAATTTTTAAATTGTTTCTCCTGGATCTGTTTTCCAGGACAGTTGTTTTTCCAATGAGATATTTCATACTATTTTCTATTTTTTCATTCTTTTGGTTTTCTTTTGTAATTTCTTGGTTTCTTATAAAGTCATTAGCCTCCATCTGCTCCATTCTAATTTTTAAAGAATTATTTTCTTCAGTGAGATTTTGAAATTCCTTTTCAGCTTGTCTAATTCTGTTTTTTAAAGCATTCTTCTCCTTATTGCCTTTTTGGACCTCTTTTGCCAATTGAGTTAGTCTATTTTTAAACGTGTTATTTTCTTGAACATTTTTTTGGGGGGGTCTCCTTTAGTAAGCTGTTGACTTGCTTTTCATGATTTTCTTGCATAGCTCTCATTTCTCTACCCAATTTTTCCTCCATTTCTCTTACTTGATTTTCAAAATCCTTTTTGAGCTCTTCCATGGCCTGAAACCATTGCATATTTATTTTGGAGTCTTTGGATGCAGAAGCCTTGACTTCCTCTGATGTTATGCATTGTTCTTCCTCATCTGAAAAGATGGAAGAAAGTACCTGTTCACCAAGAAAGTAATGTGCTATAGTCTTATTTTTTCCCCTTTTTTGGGCATTTTCCCAGCCAATTAGTTGACTTTTGAGTCCTTTGTCAAGAGCAGGGTATACTCTGGATACCTGTAATTTCTCAGTTCCTCCAAGGTGGCACAATCAAGGGAGAGGAATTTACTCCTCTCCTGGACTGTGCACTGGTCTGGGAGTAACCAAAAACATTTCTGCCCAGAATCTTCAAGTAAAACTCCCTCTCCACAACTACGTCCAGCCCTACCACCTCACCCCAGGACCACGCTCAGGGCTGAGATTCATATCAGCGCTCAATTTCCCCAGGGGCTTTAGGTGGAGGGCTCCAAAAATGGACACTGCCATTGCAGTGGCTGCTGCTGGTGGTCCAGACCATGTTTCCTTCTCCTAGGGGAAGGAGCTTTCTCACTGACCTTTGAAGCTATCTTTGAAGTTTGTGCATTGAGCAATCTGGGAACTGTTGCTGCTGTTGGCTCCCTGAAGCCTGTTCTGGGTCCTGTCCCTGCCACTGCCATGTGGCCCATGTTGGGCTGGGATGCACTGCGCTACACTCTGTGCCTGGTGTGATAGACCTTTCCTGTTGGCCTTCCAGGCTGTCCTGGGCTGGAAATCTCTTCCACTCTGTCATTTTGTGGCTTCTGCTGCTCTACAATTTGTTTAGAGTCATTTTTACAGGTATTTTATGGGCTATGTGGGGGACCTTCTACAGATCCGTCTTTCTACTCAACCATCTTGGCTCTGCCCCCAAGATAATGAGGTGTTAAGAGGATATTTACTTCCATTAATTCCTCTGGAATCTGTGAATACCTTTCCCTAATGAAATTAAAGGGAGCAATCTAATCATACAAGTAAAGTTTTGTTGTTGTTGTTTTTAAATTAACTTTTAAAAAAATATCCCCTTTTCTCCCTCTCATCCCCACTTCCAATTCAGAAAGAAATAAAAGTAAAATCTCTGTTGCAAACATGTATAGTGAAGCAAAGAAAATTTCCCCATTGGCCATGTCCAAAAAAACTCTTTCATTCTGGCTCTACTCTTTCTTGACTAGGAGATGGATAGCCTGCTTCATCATGTTGCTGTGTGTTGAGTCATTTTAGTTATATCTGATTCTTTGTGACCCCATTTGGGATTTTCTTCGCAAAGACATTGGAAAAATTTGCCATTTCCTTCTCCAACTCATTTTAAAGATGAGGAAACTGAGGCAAACAGGGTGAAGTGACTTGCCCAGGATCAGCTAGTATCTGAGGCTGGATTTGAACTTAGGAGTTCTTAGAACTCAGGAGGATGAGTCTTCCTGATTCCCAGGCCAGTGCTCTATCCACTGTGTCACCTAGTTGGTTCATCATGAGTCTTCTGAAATTGTGGTTGGTCATTGCATTGATCAGGGTTCCTAAGTCTGTTGAAGTTGTTAGCCGCCCATGGCTCTTTACTCTTTCAGTGGAGAACCTTGCCTCATATATATTTTGTAATTGAGGTTATTTAACATGAACTCCCTTTTCTCCCCCTGTCTTATTATTCAGATGCCTTCTGCCCCTTTCTCCTTCTTTACCCCTATCTAACATGATAAAATGGCCATACTCCTTACCAAGGCTAACCCCTCTACTTTTTCAAATATTCCTTATTCTAACCTGCTTCCTCCAGCAGATTATCATCTCTGTCAACCTCACTCTTATTTTTCAATCTCTCCCTTTCCAATGCATTACTCTCATTTCTCTTCCCAATTTTGCCTCCACCTCTCTTACCTGATTTACAAAATCCTTTTTGAGCTCTTCAGTGGCTTGAAACCATTGTACATTTTTTGGAGGCTTTGGATGCAGAAGCCTTGACTTTGCTGTCTTCCTCTGATTGTATGCTTTGCTGTTACTTATCTGAAAGGATGGAAGAAAATACTTTTTCACCAAGAAAGTAACCTTTTATAGGCTTAGTTTTTCCCCTTTGGGGGCATTTTCCCAGCCAATTACTTGACTTTTGAGTCCTTTGTCAACTGGAGGGTATACTAACCTAGGCTTCAAAAGTTTTTTGCAGCTGTTCTCTCAGATATCTTTAGGGACCTATAAGTTCTCTGTTCCTTCAAGGTGGGACAATTAAGAGAGAGGAATTTACTCCTCTATTGGCCTTTACTCTGGTCTATGAGCAACAAAAAGCACTCTTTTCTGCCCTGGAAATGCAAGTAGGATTCCCTCTCCACTGCTGCCACCAGTTCCCCCACACCAGTGCTCCTCCTCACCCCAGGACCTCCACTCAAGACTGAGACTCAGATCAGCTGTTCAATTCCCCCAATTCCCTTTAGGCTGAGGGCTCCAAAAGTGAATGCTGCTATTGCAGTGCCTGCAGCTGCATTGGGGCCAGGCTGGAGCTGGACAGCACTCCCCTCTCACCCAGGTAGAAAAGGTTTCTTACTGACCTTTGAAACTGTCTTTGGTGTTTAAGGGTTGAGAAATCTAGAAACTGCAGCAGCTGCTTGTGATTCCATGCCCTGAAGCTGGGACCAGTCCTGTCTGTGTTGCACAATCCATCCTGGGCTGCACTCTTCTCTGAACCTAGTGTGATAGACTTTTCCTATTGGTCTTCCAGGCTGTCTTGGGCTGGAAATCTGTTTCACTCTATCACTTTGTGGCTTCTGCTGCTTTAGAATTTGTTTAGACTCATTTTTTAGAGGTATTTTAAGGGCTGTGGAGGAAGAGCTAGAGCAGGTCTGTCCTTCTACTCTACTACCTTGGCTCTCTCTTCTCCCTTTCCAATGGCCCATTTCCTAACTCCTACAAACATGCGCATGTCTTTGCTATCCCGTAAAAGAACCCTTGCTTGGGGGCGGAGCCAAGATGGTGGAGTAGAAAGACACATATACTCTAGCTCTTCCCCTATAGCCCATAAAATATCTGTAAAGAATGACTCCCAACAAATTCTAGAGTAGCAGAAACCACAGAATGATGGAATGAAGGAGACTTCCAGCCCAGGGTGACTTGGAAGGCCAATGAGAAAGATCTGTCACATTGGACATGGACCAGAGCCCAGCCCAGCCTTGATGGCATGGGGCAGGGAGGAGGACAGTAGCAGGTCTTGGGGGCACAATCCCCAGTGACAGCAGCAGCAGTTCGCAGATCCCTCAACCCACAGGTATCAAAAGTTAGTGAGAGGACTTTTTCAGCTCACCAAGCAGGAAGCACAGTCCCCCCTGTAGCTCTGTCCTCAGGTGATGGTGGCAGCAGAGGTCTTAGAGGGTGGCTGTGGCTCCCGCAGCAGGCAGTAGTCCACATCCATTGTTGGAGGCCTCAGTGTAAAGCCCCTGGGGAATTAAGAAGCTGATCTGAACCTCATACTGAGTGTTGGCTTGGTGGAACTGTAGGTGAGGCTGTTGAGGAGAAGAAATTCTACTACCCACAGATTCTAGGCACAAAAGTTTCTGGTTGCTCCCAGATCAGTGTGCAGGCTTGATTGTGCCACCTTGGAGGAACTGAGATCTTACAGAGTATACCCTACTTGTGACAAAGAACCCAAAAGTCAAGTAACTGGTTGGGAAAATGCCCAAAAAAGGGAGAAAAAATAAGGCTATAGAGGGTTATTTCTTTGTGAACTGGTATCTTTTCCCATCCTTTTGGATGACGAAGAACAATGCTTACCACCAGGGAAAGACATAAAAGTCAAGGCTTCTGTATCCTAAACATCCAAAATAAATATTTAATGGTTTCAGGCCATGGAAGAGCTGAAAAAGAATTTTGAAAATCAAGTAAGAGAGGTGAAGGAAAAATTGGGAAGAGAAATGAGAGCTACGCAAGAAAATTATGAAAAGCAAATTAATAGACTGCTAAAGGAGACCCCAAAAAATGCTCAAGAAAATAACACCTTTAAAAGTAGGCTAACTCAATTGGCAAAAGAGGCTCAAAAAGGCAATGAGGAGAAGAATGCTTTAAAAAGCAGAATTAGCCAAATGGAAAAGGAGGTTCAAAAGCTCACTGAAGAAATAGTTCTTTAAAAGTTAGAATGGAACAGATGGAGGCTAATGACTTTATGAGAAACCAAGAAATTGCAAAACAAAACCAAAAGAATGAAAAAATGGAAGATAATGTGAAATACCTCATTGGAAAAATAACTGATCTGGAAAATAGATCCAGGAGAGACAATTTTAAAATTATGGGACTACTTGAAAACCATGATCAAAAAAAGAGCCTAGACATCATCTTTCATGAAATTATCAAGGAAAACTGCCCTGATATTCTAGAACCAGTGGGCAAAATAAATATTGAAAGAATCCACCAACCTCCTGAAAGAGATCCAAAAAGAGAAACTCCTGGGAACATTGTGGCCAAATTCCAGAGTTCCTTGGTCAAGGAGAAAACATTGCAAGCAGCTAGAAAGAAACAATTCAAGTATTGTAGAAATATAATCAGGATAACACAAGATCTAGCAGCTTCTACATTGAGGGATCGAAGGGTGTAGAATATGATATTCCAGAAGTCAAAGGAACTAGGATAAAACCAAGAATCACCTACCCAGCAAAACTGAGTATAATACTTCAGGTGAAAAAATGGTCTTTCAATGAAATGGAGGACTTTCAAGCATTCTTGATGAAAAGACCAGAGCTGAAAAGAAAATTTGACTTTCATACATAAGAATCAAGAGAAGCATGAAAAGGTAAACAGGAAAGAGAAATCATAAGGGACTTACTAAAGTTGAACTATTCACATTCCTACATGGAAAGATAATATTTGTAAATATTCAAATTTTTCTCAGTATCTGGGTAGTTGGTGGGATTACACACACACACACACACACAGTGTGTGTGTGTGTGTGTGTGTGTGTGTGTGTGTGTATGGAGAAAGAGATAGCACAGGGTGAGTTGAATAGAAAGGGACAATATCTAAAAAATAAAATTAAGGGGTGACAGAGGAATATATTGGGAGAAGAAAGAGAGAAATAGAATGGGGCAAATTATCTCTCATAAAAAAGGCAAGAAAAAGCCTTTTCAATGGAGGGAAAAGGGGAGAGGAGAGAGAGAAAAAGTGAAGCTTACTCTCATCATATTTGGCTCAAGGATGGAAAAACATGCACACTCAATTTGGTATGAAAACCTGTCTTACAATACAGGAAAGTAGGGAGGAAGGGGATAAGCAGGGTAGGGAGGATGATGGAAGGGAGGGCAAATGGGAGGAGGGAGCAATTAGAAGTAAACACTCTTGGGGAGGGACAAGGTCAAATGAGAGTATAGAAAAAAAGCGGGGGAACAGGGTAGGATGGAGGACAATATAGTTAGTCTTACGCAATATGACTATTATGGAAGTCATTAGCAAAACTACACATATATAGCCTATAGTGAATTGCTTGCCTTCTTAGTGGGGATCGATGGGGAGGGAGGAAGGAAGAGAAGTTGGAACTCAAAGTTTTAGGAGCAAGTGTTGAGTATTGTTCCTGCATGCAACTGAGAAATAAGAAATACAACTAATGGGGTATAGAAAGTTATCTTGCCCTACAATAAAAGAGAGAAGATGTGGATAAGGGAAGGGAGGGGGGTTAAAAAGGAGGGCAGATTGGTGGAAGGGGTAATCAGAATGCATAGCGTTTTGGGGTGGGAGAGGGGAGAGATGGGAAGAAAATTTGGAACTCAAAATTTTGTGGAAATGAACGTTGAAAACTTAAATTAATAAATAATTTTTAAAAAAGAAAAAATCCTTGCTTAATCCATTCATTCTTACTATTGTTCTATATCTCTTCTGCTTTTGTAGTCAAATTCCTCAAAAAGTTCATCTACAATAGATGTCTCTATTTTTTTCTCCATTCACTGTCTTCTTAATCCTTTTCAACTTTATCATTCCACTGAAACAGCCTTATCCAAAGTTACTAATGATCTCTTAGTTGTCACACCCAACAGCCTTTCCTCAGTCCTCATTCTCGTTAACCTCTCTGCAGCCTTTGACATTGTTGATCGCTCTCTCCTCCTCAATACTCTCCTCTCTCTTGCTTTTCATGATAAGACACTGCTCTCTCCTGGTTCTCCTCCTACCTATCTAACCACTCCTTCTCTCTCTCTCCTTTGCTAGGTCCTCTTCTAGATCATGCCTTCTAATTGTTGGTGTTCCTCAGGGTTCTGACCTAGGGCATCTTCTCTGCTCCCCCTACACTTCTTCACTTGGTGATCTCATCATCTCCCATGAATTTAATTACCATTTCTGTGCTGATGATTCTCAAATCTATCTATTCTGCCCCAAACCCTCTGCTTACCTCCAATCTCATATCTATCACTGATTTCTAGACATCTTTAACTGGATATCCAGTAGATATCTCAAACTTAATATGTTCAAAATGGAATTGTCATTTCCCTTAAACCCTCCTCAGTTCCCCTTTCCATATTATTATAGAAGGTAACATAATCCTCCTGATTCTTAAGACTTGCAACCTAGGAGTCATCCTGTATTCCTCACTATCTTTCATGCCCCCCTATATCCACGCTATTTACAAGGCCTGTTAATCGTACCTTTGCAACATCTCTCAAATATTCCCCCTTCTCTCCTCTGACCCTGCCACCACTCTAGTGCAGGAGCTCATCACCTCAAACCCACTGATAGGTCTGTCTGCCTCATGTCTATTCCCACTCCACTTCATCCTCCTTTCAGTCACTAAAATGATTCTTAAAGCTCAGTTCTAATCGTGTCACTCCCTTGCCCACACTCAATAAACTCCAGGGGCTTCCTATTGCCTACAGAATCAAATACAAAATGCTCTGTTTGGCATTCAAGCCCTTCATAATCTAACCCTCTCCTACCTTTCCAGGCTACTTACAACACTTATTCATCCATACATACTCTTTAATTCAGTGACACTGGTCTCCTGACTGTTCCACGAACAAGATACTTTATCTCTCAGTTTCAGGCATTCTCTGACTATTTCCCATGTCTGAAATTCTCTTCCTCCTCCATTCCAATTATTCACCTCCCTGGGTTTCTATGACTCCCAACTAAAGTTCCACTTCTGCAGGAAGACTTCCTCAACCTTGTTCAACTACAGCACCTTCTTTCTGTTAATTATTCCCTATTTATCCTGTGTACAGCTTGCTTTGTCTATATTTACATGTTGTGCCCCCCTCCCCATTAAACTGGAAACTCGTTGAGGACAGGGGTTGTCTTTCACCTCTTTTTGTATCCCCAGAGTTTAACACTGTTCCTGGTACACAATATTGTTGATGGATTCATTCATTATTTCCTACAGCACAATAGTACACCATGATATTAATGTACTAAAGCTCATTCAATTATTCCCCAATTGATGGATATGCCCTCAGTTTCCAGTTCTCTTCTACCAGAAAAAGAGGTTCTATAAATGTTTTTGGACATCCTGAGAGTTTGTTTTGCTTAGGATTTGTCTCTCCCTTAATCTATCTTTTTCTCTGTTTTCCTTTTCCCTCCTATTTTCTTATTGAGTAAAATATATCATTGTACTCAACTGTGTGTATATGTATATTCTTCCCTCCTTTGACATATTCAGAGGAGAATAAGGTTCATATGCCTCTTGATCTCTTCACTTCTTCTTCCTTGGTCATATAAACTTCAACATGCACAACTTGATTGTGAAATACTTTCCCCTATCCTTCCCCTCCCCTTTTCTCTCCTAATATTTTCCTCTTGGTCCTTCTTTCCATTTTTATTTTAAAACTATCAAACCACTCTCCATTTATTTTTGTTTGTTTGATTGATTATTAATTAGTTTTAGTTTTGAAAATTCACTTCCCCAAGATTTTGAGTTCCAAATTTTCTCCCCATCTCTCTCCTTCCCCCACCCCAAGAGAGCATTCATTCTGATTACCCCTTCCCCCAATCTATCCTCCCTTCAATCTCAAACCTTCCCCCTTTCCCTGCCTCTGCTTATTCCCTTCCTTTCTATTTTCTTGTAGGCAAGATAGATTTATTATATACCCCATTGCTTGTATGTCTTATTTCCCAGTTGCATGTAAAAACAATTTTTAACATTTAACATCTCATTTGTCCTCCCTTCCATAATCCCCTCACTAACCCCTCCCTTATCCCTTTCCCTCCTACTTTCCTGTAGGGTAACAGATTTTCATAACCAGTTGTGTATGTTATTTCCTCCTTACACCAAATTCAATGAGAGTAAGGTTCACTCTTTCCCTCTCACCTCCCCCCTCTTCTCCTCCATTGAAAAAACTTTCTCTTGCCTCTTTTATGTGAGAGATAATTTACCCCATTCTATTTTTCCCTTTCTCCTTTTCTCAATATATTCCTCTCTCATTCCTCAATTTTTTTTTAGATATCATCCCTTTGTATTCAACTCACCCTGTGCCCTGTCTGTCTGTCTATCTATCTATCTATCTATCTATCTATCTATCTATCTATCTATCTATCTATCTATCTATCTTCTCCAACTACTGTAATGCTGAGAAAAGTCTCAAAAAGTCTCAAGAGTGACAAATATTATTTTTCCATATAGGAATGTAAACAGTTGAACCTTAATAAGTCCCTTATGATTTTTCCTTCCTTTTAACCTTTTCATGCTTCTCTTGATTCTTGTATTTGAAAGTCAAATTTTCTATTCAACTCTGATCTTTTTTCATCAAGAATGCTTGAAAGACCTCTATTTCATTGAATATCCATTTCCCCCCCTGAAGTATTATACTCAGTTTTGCTGGTTAAGTGATTCTTGGTTTTAATCCTAGCTTCTCTGACCTCTGGAATATCATACTCCAAGCCCTTTGAACCCTTAATGTAGAAGCTGCTAGATCTTTTGTTGTCCTGATTGTGCTTCCATAAGACTTGAATTGTTTCTTCCTGGATGCTTGCAATATTTTCTCCTTGCCCTGGGAACTATGGAATTCTGGCTACAATATTCCTAGGACTTTTCCTTTTGGAATCTCTTTCAAGAGGCAATTGGTGAATTCTTTCAATATCCATTTTACCCTCTGGTTCTAGGATATCAGGGGAGTTTTCCTTGATAATTTCTTGAAAGATGATGTCTAGGCTTTTTTTTTTATCATGACTTTCAGGTAGTTCAATAATTTTTAAATTGTCTCTCCTGGTTCTATTTTCCAGATCAGTTGTTTTTCTAATGAGATATTTCACATTTTCTTCTATTTTTTCATTCTTTTGGTTCTGTTTTATAAATTCTTGATTTCTCATAAAGTCATTAGCTTCCATTTGCTCCATTCTAATTTTGAAGAAATTATTTTTTTCAGTGAGTTTTTGGACCTTATTTTCCATTTGGCTAATTCTGCTTTTTAAGGCATTCTTCTCCTCATTGGCTCTTTGAACCTCTTTTTCCATTTGAGGTAGTCTATTTTTAAAGGTGTTATTTTCTTCAGCATTTTTGGGGTCTCCTTTAGTAAGCTATTGACTCATTTTTTCATGATTTTCTTGCATCACTCTCATTTCTCTTCCCTATTTTTCCTCCACTTCTCTTACTTGATTTGCAAAATCTATTTTGAGCTCTTCTGCAGCCTGAAACCAATTCATACTTGTCCTGGAGATTTTGTATAGGAGCTTTGACTTTGTTGTCTTCTTCCTTTTCACCAAAGTAAGATTTTATTGTCTGATTTTTTCCCCACTGTTTGCTCATTTTCCCAGTCAATTACTTGACTTTTGAGCTCTTTTTCAAGGTAGGTTTCTCCTTCCATTGGCGGGGTGTAATACTGTCCCAAACTTCAGGGAGTTTGTACAGCTGTTTTCAGAAATACTTCTAGAGACTTGGAAATTTTCAGCTCTTCCAAGGTTGTATGATCAAAGGAGAGGTGAGGAGGATTCCCTCTCCACTGCTGCTACAAGCTCCACCACACCAGTACTCTTCTTCACCCCAGGACTGCCACCTGGAACTGTAACCCAGATTCAAGCTGGGCAAAGCAAGAGAATTCCACCTGAGCACTGGCCAAGAGATCCCTGCAATCTTCCTCTGAACATCTGTTCAGTCTTCCAACAATCTGTGAGTCTATAGTTCCAGAAACAGCCACTGCTGTTGCTGCACCTGCTCCTAGCTCTGCCACCCTGTCAGTTGCCGTAGGGTTGGGGCCAGACCGTGCTCTCTAGAAACCACCACAGATGCCAGTGATTCAGTACTTTGAGGCCTGCTCAGGCCCCATCTGTGCCATTGCAGCCAATGCTGAACTGTACTCCCCTCCCAGTTCGTGCAACAGACCCTTCCTATCACCCTTCCAGGTTGTCTTGGACTGGAAATTTGTTTCACTCTGTCATTTTATGAGTTATGATGTTTTAGAATTTTATTTAGAGTCATTTTTACAGGTATTTGGGGGGGTTTGGGGGAGAGCTCAATTAAGTCCCTGCTTTTACTCTGTTATCTTGGCTCTGCCCTCACCACTCTCCATTTATTAAATCATTTTAACTATTTTTAAAAAATTTTTCTTCCTCTCTTCCAGGAATTCTAATTAAACTTAGATTTTCCTGATCAGGATTCAGTCTAAGATGTTCTCAAAATAGGTTTGTAAGTGTTGTAAGGAAGAGAATAGCTCTTCTAGAGTCTAGAAGTAGGACTTCTTCCTACTCCTCTGCCTTCTTGACTCTTCTCTCCTCGCTGGATTTTAAATGGTCAAATGCCAAGGACAGAGAGAATTTTGAAAGTAATTCTACTAATTAAAGTCTGCTTTCTCAAACATATGCTAAATCTATAAATTTATCAACTATGGTAAATTAATAAAAATAAAGAACCATTTCCCAGTTGATAAATTGTCAAAGGACATGAACAGGTAGTTTTCAGAAAAAGAAATCAAAGTTATCAATAATCATGTGAAAACATTCTAAATGATTATTGGTAAGTGAAATGCAAATTAAAACAACTCTGAGGAACCACCTCACACCTATCAAATTGGCTAATATGACCGAATAGGACAATGACAAATGCTTGAGGGTATGTGGAAAAATTGGGACCCTAATCCTAGAACCTCTTGGGGACCCAATCTGCAAAACTGAAAGCAGGAATTGGGAAATATCCTAGTAAAGGTGCTACACTATTGTTGCTAGTCTGGGGCATATTTGGGTCCTTATTTATATTCACACTTGTAGGTCGATTCCTCAGAGCTACCATGTGTTCTTAGGAAACCCTGGGAAGCTATTTCTAGGATTACAAACTCACAAGCTCTTGCTAGTATACATTTTCATTAAGTCAACAAGTAGACAAAATAAACTCTAAGCAAAAAAATTTAAGATAGTGTAGCATGGCCAGTAGCTATGAAATATCCTCCTTATAAACCTGGGATGGACTGTCTCAAAAATACACTGATGGAACAAGTAGGTTCAAACTTAAACGTTAAAATGGTAGTGAATGACACAAGTAAGATACATAGTTGGCCTACAGAATTTACAGCTACTTGTACTGCATTATCCAGAAGTCATTTCTCTCTTCATTGAGCACTCCCAAAGCTCTCATTGGTACAACATCTCTGCTGCATGAATTACTCAACTAGGTTCTCCATAGCCCAATGTTCTTCTCTGCTGCCAGGAATCACACTCCTTGATGCTGCTTCCATCTCTTGCCTGATTGAGTGTCTGTGTCCATGTCTATCTGGAGGGTGTTTCTACTTCCTACTGGATTCAGTCACTGTCATTCCCCTTCAAAGCTGTGTGGATGATGGAAGGAGGAAAGAGAATTTCCCTCCTGTCCTCTCCTGCCTCATGGGTCTTCTCTGTGAATGCTCCTAACTTTCTCTCTCTCCAATTCACCAATGGCTGAATGGAGTGTCTCCCTCTGGCAAAGTCTACTTCTAGTTTATTGTCTCTGTAGCACAAAAGGGAAAGGAGCTATTTCTTAAGATGAAATTGCCAAAAAGAGATGGCAGTTATGGGAGGAGAACAGAAACCAATGGGTAGAAATATAGGTATCTGGCCTTCATTGCCTCTATTTCACAGGCAGGCTGGTAGCTAAGAATGAAGCAGGATACACATTCTCTTAGCCAAGACCCCCAAATCAGTGAGAGGATATTTTTGTAAATTGTATTTTTAAATTTAAATACAATTTAATATAATTATAATTAACATAATACTAATATGATGAATATAATTTAAGTTGTATTTTTAAATAAAGACTTTCATGCCACTAGTAGGAGACTGCCCCATCATCAAAGAGGCAAGACCGTAGGATAGTCTAGACTACTGAAATCAGGGTACTTTTTAAATTGCTTAATAAGGAATGTGGAATGGGAGGCAAGGATCCAAGAAGTTTAACTCTAACTGAGTTACAATGTGAAAACTGCTGGGACTAGGTAGATGCCAGGTGGCCTGGATCAATTAAGTCATAGCAAGACTGAGGAAAGAGGTCAAACCAGTTGAATCAAGTTTACCAGGCTTACAGCTTCCCTCTAAGTTGCTATTAGATTTCTAAATGACATGAGAGAAATAAGGGAAGTGAAATTCCCATCTTGGTCTCCTCCAAGGATCTCCTCAATAAAACTACCAGGAGCTTAGACTGCCTGGAAGTACTTCGGAAATTCACTGTCCCTAGAGTTTAGCCATATAAGCCTTGAAAATCCAATTAAATGCCTCCCTTTAATTCCATCAGAGAAAGGTGTCCACAAATCCAGGAGGAATTATCGGGAGTTAAAACCTTATTAGAATAGCTAGATGGTAGATTAGATGGAGTGCTTGGCCTGAGGTAAGGAAGGAAGTACCTGAGTTCAAATCTGGCCAGAAATATTTACTAGCTGCTGGAGAAGTCACTTTAACCCCATTTCCCTGAGCAAGTCATTTAACACTATTTGCCTCAGTTTTCTCATCTGAGAAATGAACTGGAGAAAGAAATGACAAACCACTCCAGTATATTTGCCAAGAAAACCCCAAATGAGGTCACCAAGAGTCAGACACAAGTGAACAACAATGATAATGACAAAGCAAAAAATCAGTTTTTGATGGTCGCAGGAATCTAGCCCCCTATTCCCCATTGTTTCAATTTTCTCAATATTTGCATTATTTTTACTTTTGTGTCATTTTCTAGGAACATCACCCCTGCAAAAGTTGAGTGTTGACTGTAATTGCATCAAGAATAAAAAATATGATGAGGCATTATACCAGCTTTGGATTTAATACCTTTATTACAGGAAACTGTTGAAAATATTTCCCCTCATTTAATCGTTTCCCTTCTAAAATGTATTAATTAATAAAAATCCTATATGTAATCAAAATTGTCCATTCTTTTTGTGTGACCCTCTTTATCAGTTTTTTGTCATGAATTCTTCCCTATCTGTAGATCCAAAAGGTTGTTTTTTTTCATGCTCTTCTAACTTGTTTATGTGGTATCCTTTTGAAACTAGGTCCATTTGGAACTTATTTTGGTGTATGCTATAAGGTGTTAGTCTAACCCTAATCTCTGCTAGGCTGCTGTCTGTTTTTGCCAGCAGTTTTTGTCAGACAAAACTGACAAAGTTATCAGTTATTACTGTAATAACTAGGGTTTGGGGGTTTCTTAACCACCATATTAATCTAGGATAGCTAGGTAGCCCAGTGGATAAAGTGCTGGGTCTGGAATTAAGATGACTCATTTTCCTGAGTACAAATCTGGCCATAGACATTTACTAGAAATGCTCATCTATTCCACTGATCCAACTCATCTTTTAAAAATTGCTACCAAACAGTTTTAACAATTATTACTTTGTAGTACAGCTTGACAGCTGATACTGACAAACAGCCTTCCTTACTATATTTTTGCATCCAGAGGTATATTGAGTCCTGCTCAAACCAACTCTCAAGAGCTGATTGTTAAATGTTCAGTGAGCATTTATACCTTTGAAAATGACAAATGCTACAGATTGGAGCTTGAATTACTGGTTAATTGATTGTCTTGTCTTAAAATGATGGAGAAAATATAAATCATGCAGATTAAACTTAAAAATGTGTCATATACTTTTTTCACAGAGAGCTAGCTTTTAAACATTTACCAGTATATCCCCAATTATAACCCCTGAGAGTCTTGACTTTTGGTCCTTTCAGATTAATTTGTTATTATTTTCCCTAGGTTTATAAAATACTCTTGGGAGTTTATTTGGAATAACATCAAGTAATTACTTAATTTAGATAATATTATCATTTTTATTATGTTGGCTTGACCTATTCATAAACAATTAATGTTTGCCCATGTGGCCAAAAGTATGGCTTTTAAAGTAGCAACATATAGCTATACGACTAAAGAAAGCTGAGAGCTTTGACATTTTCAAATTGCAGTGCTGGAGTAGACTTTTGAGTGTCTTGGACAACAAAGAAATCAAATCAGTCAATAGTTAAAGAAATTGATTCAAGCTATTCACTGGAAGTTCAAATACTGAAGCTTGAAGATTAAATACTTTGGTCACATAATGAGAAGACAAGACTCATTGGTAAAGACTTGAACTTGGACAGACTTTGAGAGATAATATAATGGAGGATAAAAGAACCTGGCGTGCTATGGTCCATGAAGTCACAAAGAGTTGGACATGATTGAATGACTGGACAACAATAACAAAATGATTTTGATCTGTTGTCTCATTGTTGTCATTATCCTTAATTATATTATTGATTGTTTCTGTGATATGTTCTTAGACCCATTTTTTAAGGACTAGATTATCTAATTTCCAATTAATTTTTTATTCTTTCCATTGTCCATTATCGAATGAAATTTATATTGCATTATGATCTGAAAAGTATGTGTTTACTATATCTGCTTTTTTGCATTTGGTTGCAGGGTTTTTAGGTCATAATACAGTCAATTTTTATGTAGGTGGCTTGTACTGCTGAGAAAAAGGTATATTTCCTTTTATTCGTATTCAGTTTTCTCCACAAGTCTATCATATCTAACTTTTCTAGAATTTTATTCACCTCCTTAACTTCTTTCTTGTTTACTTTTGATTAAATGTATCTAATTCTGAGAGGGAAAAGTTGAGGTCCCCCACTAGTATAGTTTTATTAACTATTTCCACCTATAACTAATTCAACTCCTTCAAAAATTTAGATGCTATACCATCTTGTGTACATATATTTTGAATTGATATGATTTCATTATCTATGGTACCTTGCAGCAAGATATTGTTCCCTTCTTTATCTCTTTTGATTAGATCTATTTTTGCTTTTGCTTTGTCTGAGATCATGATTGCTATCCCTGCTTTCTTTGTTTCAGCTGAAGCATAATAGATTCTCCTCTATCCTGTGTGTATCTTTCTGCTTCAAATATGTTTCTTGTAAACAACATATTGTGGGATTCTGGTTTTTAATCCACTCTGCTGCTTCTGTTTTATGGGTGAGTTCATCCCATTCGCATTTATAGCTATGATAATTATGTATTTCCCTCCATGCTATTTTCCCCTTCTTTATTCCTCTCTTTCTCTTACCCTCCACTCTTTCCGTCCTCATAAATGTTTATTTCTGATCACCACTTTCCCCAATATACCCTATCTTATATCAGTCCGTTTTCCCCCTTCTATTGATCCCTGTCCCTTTTTACTTCCTTATAGAGTAAGACAGATTTCTACATCTGACTAAATGTGTGTGTTTTTTCCTCCTTGAGCCAATTTTGATGAGAGTAAAGTTTAAACTTTGCCCATCATCCCCACCCCCATCCATCTTCCCCTCAACTATAATAGCTCTTCCAATCTTCCCACCTTCTTCCAGTGCAATTTTCTTTCTCACCCCTTTATCTTCTTTTTGGGGTATCATCCCATCAAAGTCACCTTACATCTGCACCCTCTGTCTACATGTACTCCTTTTAAATGCTTATAGTAATAAAGTTGCTAAGAGTTACAAATACCATCTTGTTGTATAAAAATGGAAACAGCTTAACCTTGTTGAATTTCTTATGTTTTCTTCTTTTTGTTTCTTTTTTACCTTTTTATGTTTCCCTTGAGTCTTGTATTTGGAGTTCAAATTTTTTATCAGCTCCATCTTTTAATAAAAATTCTTGAAAATCCTCTATTTCATTAAATGTCCACCCTCCCCCCAAACCCAAAAGATTATATTCGATTTTCCTGAGTAGGTAATTCCTAGTTGTAATCCTAACTCCTTTGCTTTCTAGTATATCATATTCTTTAATGTGGAAGCTGTCAAATCCCATGTAATCCTGACTGTAGTTCCATGATATTTGAATTTTGTCTTTTTGGCTGCTTGAAATACTTTCTCCTTGATCTGTGAGCTCTGGAATTTGGCTATGATGTTCCTGGGAATTTTCATTTTGGAATCTCTTTCAGGCAGTGATTGGTAGATTCTTTCAATTTCTATTTTGCCCTCTGGTTCTAATACATCAGGGCAATTTCTTCCTTCATCTTTGTTTCTTTCTGTCTTTCTCTTTCTTTCTTTCTTTCTTTTTTCCTTCCTTCCTTCCTTCCTTCCTTCCTTCCTTCCTTCCTTCCTTCCTTCCTTCCTTCCTTCCTTCCTTCCTTCCTTCCTTTCTTTCTTTCTTTCTTTCTTTCTTTCTTTCTTTCTTTCTTTCTTCCTTTCTTTCTTTCTTTCCTTCTTTCTTTCTTTCTTCCTTTTAATCATGACTTTCAGGTAGTCCAATAAATCTTATATTATCTCTCTTGGATCTATTTTCCAGGTCAGTTTTTTTCCAATAAGAATTTTCACATTTTTTTTTTTTTACTTTTTTGATTTTGTTTGATCATATCTTGATAGCTCATAGAGTCATTAGTTTCCATTTGTTCAATTCTAATTTTTAAGGAACTATTTTCTTCATTGAGCTTTTGTTCTTTCTTTTCCATTTGCCCAATTCTATTTTTTAAGGAGTTATTTTTCTCAGTAAATTTTTGTATACCTTTTTCTGTGCCATTGACTTTTTTCATGATTCTCTCTCATTACTCTCATTTCTTTTCCTAATTTTTCTTCCATTTTGAAAATCTGCTTTTTAACATCCTTTCTTAACTCTTCCAGGAATTCTGTTTTGGCTGTGACCAAATAACATTTTTCTTTGAGGCTTGACATAAAGCCATTTTGAACCTGTTGTTCTCTTCTATTCTATCACCATAGTAAATTTCTACAGTCAAACTCTTTTTTTGTTTGTCTTTTTTGCTCATTTTTTCTGTGCTCTGTGTATGCATATGTGTGTGCACGTATGTGTGCATGTATGTGTGTGTACAGGTGCATGTATATGCATGTGTGTGCATGTGTGTGTCTGTCTGTGTGTGTGTGTGTTGCTGTTTTTATGTGGGAGCTGAGCTCTAGTCCTGCTTTATCCCAAGCTTTCTATGTTCTTCCTGCTGCCTTCACTGGGCTTTAGGACTTAGGTGCTTCTGCTTGCTTTCTCTGGGAGGCTGGCTTTCTCTCTGCCTTGTAATGGGGATGAGGCCTTCCTTTTGGCCTCCCCTGATGTAATAGGGGTTAAAAATCTTTCCAGCTTATTGATAAGCCTCAGGGGAGGCTATTGATGGAGGCTTGGTTGGGGGTGTCTCATTTTGTATGGGGCCCCACACCTTTTGCTGATTGCTGGGGAGGCACTGGGTCATGAGGCGTCATGCCTTCTGGCTCTGAAAAGAGTATATATACTCCGAGGGGAGGTTTTGCTTTGGGATTTTTGGAAGAAAGTTTGTGTGCCAGATGAGACTCTGGGCAGCCATTTTAAGAAGCCCCCTGACTTTGACAATCCAGATGTTGGTGCTTCTCTCTCTGGTAATGAAGTACGTATGGCCTAAAGTCAGATAGTTGGAAGCCCTGTTTGTTGGTCCTGCTTGCATTTTCTTTGTTGGCATATGTGTTTGGTTAAAGGATTGTTGACCCCTCAAAAGTTGCTTTTCTTTTGAAAATCAGATCTAAGAACCTGTGTAGCAGGCCTTCCTGTGTATGCTGGGGTGCTTACTACTAGAGCCGAGTGTAAAATTTAGTTGCTGGCTTACTCTATGGTAAGAGAGTCTTTGTGGTGGCTAGTCTGCCCCAGGGGTGTGGTCCTGCTTGGTTGCTCCAGAAACAGGGTCTTTCTGCTGGTTGGACCCAAGGTCAGGGTCTTGCTATTGTCCAGCCCCTGGGTATGTAAAAGCAAGAACCCCAACATACACAGGAGGGTCTGCTGCCAAGGTTCTTAGATCTGCATTTCTAAAGGGAAAGGTAATTTTTGAGGGGTCAACCATCACTTTAATCAAGCACATGTATCATTCGCTTAGTTCAGGGGGAAAAGTCACCATCTTGAACTTTAGAGAAAATATAGAGAAATAAAGATCAACAGACAGCGCTTCTAGCTGCCTGACTTAAGCAATACGTATATGGCAAATCAATAGGCAGAATGGCTATCTGCCCATTACATACATAGTTATAGAGAGAGAAGCACCAACTGGGTTTTCAAAGCTGGCAGACTGCTTAGCAGCTCCCCAGAAATCATGCCTGGCCAAGCAAACACTTCCAATCAGTAGCTCCAAAGTAAAACCTCACTTCAAGGTATTTATACATTTTTTCAGAGCCAGAGGGCATCACAACCCTTAAGAACCAGTACCTCATTAGAAAATTAATGAAAGATATACGCCTACCTACAAATCTACCCTAATCAAACTCCCCTTAATGGGCAGGCCCATTAATGGGTGGGGAAGATCATCTCATTAAGAAGCAAAATTATATTAACAATCAACAAAAAGGCGTTATTAATACAGGGTGGAGCTTCAGTACTTATCAGCAATGGGGCAGACAACTTGCTGATGGCTTGTGTGGAGGCCTTGCTTGGGCACAGACTGCTTACTTACCCAGGAGGCTGCTAGTTTGCAACAGGATGGGGCCTCGCTGATGGATTTCCATAGGCTTAGAGCCTTGCTTCAGGATCATTGCTTGAAGCCTCACCCAGTGAGAAAGACCTTTCTCGCCATGCTGGTAAGCCGCTTCCCTGCTCTTAGATAAATTCCAAGGCAGTTTTCTAGTTGTTTGGAGGGGAATTTGGGAGGGCTTCAGAGGGTTCCTTCCTCACTCCACCAACTTGACACCAGAAGTCCCAGAACCCTTCTGAGTTATATACCTTCTGACATTGGATATCCAGCATGTATATTTTTGTCTGTGCCATTCCTTAACTGAATTTGCCCCAGATGCTGCATTTGTCAGTCATGTCTTTGTCCTCAATTATCTCCATCAGTCAAGGGATGCAACATGAGGACAGTGGATGAAGCTAACATCTGGAAAGATGTTAGAGTACTCATGAAACAGAAAGGTTTTATTATATTGTGATAGTCTTATTACACCTGATTTACAATAAAAGCAGGACTAAAGACAAGCCCAGAGTGATGGGAAGTTGGTTGTTCATCAGATAAACAGTCTTGGCTACTCAAAGCAGAAGTGTAATTAGGAGTATAGTCATAGTTCACAACTCAAGAAGCAAAATAAAGCAAGACCAGAAAGTGGGAACATAGGAGGGCACTGGCTGTGCAGCTAAAGTATGTCAAGGAGACAATTTATGTTACTTTTGGTCTTACCTGTTCCAGTCTTCAGTGGAGCCTGTGACTGTGCTTGTTCTTGTGGCTGTTTAATATTTTTATCCATCACTTGGATAAAAGCACCATTAAATGTGTAGAAATTGCACTGGTAAGAAAAATAAATTTTAATTCTTGCTAAAAAATAAATAACTGAATAAGTATGAAATATGGTATCTTTTTTGACTCTGGAATTTATATAGCCTGGCATGTTAGATAAAGTATGGAAAAGCCATAAAGTTCAGAATTCTGCTTCCTCTTTCCCAGAAAGAGTACTAAGCACCGTGATATTAATACATGTTTTAAAAGGGTAGTAAAAAGGTTTTGTTAATGGTGAGATTTCCTAGACCTAGCTGCAAGATAAACTTTGATATCACCTTATTTTAAAAACTAATAACTATGTAGTAGTTACCTTTTATTTTGAAATAATGTCTTTCTAAATTATATCAAGTAGAAGGCAGCATCTCATCCTACATTGTTACAAAGAGATGCCTTGGTATAAACATTGTTATTGTAATGAGTGGGCAAAAGGCTATAGGCCTCTAAAATCAAGAATTCTCAAAAGCTTGGGTCAAGGTTCAGAAATATTACTCACTGAAAACTATAGCTAATAATAATTGAAACACAAGGTTAGCGTAACTCATCCTATATTGTAATTTGTAATTAACTTATTTATGAGATTAAGGTGCCTCCTATATGTCAGGAAGGAATAGTCACTGTAAAATATAGCTAGTATAAAATAAACTTAGAAATTATAACATTTCACAAAGCAGGTGATATTATAATGACAATTGTAAAGAGGAGAGTGGATGACTGCCTTTATGGAGTCTTGGGGAAAAGGGGAATTGAAAAATGTGTTTATGTGCCTTCAATAGCAACTGTAGAAAAGGGGATCAGAATAGTGCCAATTATTTAGACAGAACTATCCCTAGAGGTCAGAAAGTTTGATAAAGGTCTCTCTTAAGAACTTCTATCCCCTATTATTCTAATTCTATACTCATAAAGCAACTCTCTGATCTATAATTCGGTCACCTGAGTATACCTGTCCAACTGAAGGTTTTGCCCTGTGCAGACTAAGAGTCCTGTTATTGGACTAGATATATCCTTAGTGGTAAGTCAATAAACTGGCATTCTGGTTTATAAATTGGTCTTAGAATGTCCCAGTATTTCTGTTGGGATGCCTATTATCTTTTTCTGTCAAATATAATTAACTCTTGATTATTTAGGATTACTACTTTGTGTATTACCTATGTTCTTAATTTTTCTTTTCCAATTTTATCTGCCTTTGGCCATCAGCACCTTCACAAAGGCTGTGAGCTAAGAAGAAAGAAGGGGAAAATGCCAATTCATCAGTTACAAGTGCTTGTTTTTTAAGTCATATAATCAAAGAAATATCAAGGTTACTTTTCTAGGTTACTCTGAAGATGATATTTGTTCTATTATTAGTAAAATGTTTATTACATGATGTGGTAGATGCTACATAGTGGTTATGTGTGAGCAGTTTTCTATTGTGTAATTAGCCTATTTATAGACTACATCATCCTCTTGCTTCTTTTTTCTCCCCTTGTATGCCTTTCAGCTATTTCACTGTTCACTAGCTATGCTATCTAACATAAGGTGAAAGAAAGAAAATGAGGTGAATATAAAATACATGAGTTTGCTATTTTTATTAGTTCCAGTAAAAGGTTTGATGGTAGATAAGGTCTTAAAATATGGATTTAATTTCCAAGGATATCTTTGGCATCACCAGGTACATATCAGTTGTGTTCTTATTGAGCTTAATGCTGTGAGGGCTTACAAAGCAAGTAAAGCGGTAAAAGGGTAGAAAAAGAAACTCTTATCCCAACTGAAGTAAACACAGAAGGAACAGACCCACTTAATGAGGCAAAGGTGAAAAGTAGGTGCAAACAATGTCCTTAATTAATGAGGGTGACGTGTAGTACTTTGCTCATTGGTTGAGAAAAGATGACAACTATACAGGAATCACTTTGACTGCAAGAATTAGAGATCTCTCCAGTGGTGTCTGACAGAGCAAGCTAGTTCCAAATCCTTCATTCCAGAAGCAGGTCAGTTTAGTGGTGAAGCAACTCAGGCCGAGTGCCTGTGAAGGAATCACTTGGGAGGAGGAGTTTCTCCCTCTGCTCACCCAGGTAGTTAAGCTTATGAGCTCCTGAAATCCATCATTGAGGCCACACTGGCTCGCAGAGCCCATAGTAGTATCCCTAGAGCACTAGCTGGCATCTATTTGCATTGGATGGTGAGAGGTCCCCTCTTTTCAGCTTTTACTCCCATTAGATTTTAAGCTCCTAGAAGGCAAGAGTTGTATTTATACAAATATACAAATATTTTGTATTTGTATCTCTGGCATTTCATAGGTGCTTAATAAATGTTTATCAACTCATTGAATGTGCTTTCTAAGTTTGAAGGCACACCCCCAAGGGTATCTGTTGTCTGGAAAGGGAAAGTGTGACTCCTCTTTTTTGGGGGGGGAGGTATATTTCTGTAACAACTGTCTTGGTTATACATGATTATAAATAGTATTTCTAAAAGCTAATTGACTGGTTGATAGTCAACAGTAGATTGCAGCAGAAGGGATGTTGCAACAGAACCAGATACCTCCCAAGCTCAGGGTTGCCTCCAGAACTCAAAGGGGAATAGTATCTGCCCCTTTAGGGACCCAGTCTAGCAGCCTGAGCAGGAGCTGGGGAGAGCAAGCTCAGAAAAGGTGCTATGCCAGTCTCTTCTAGTGAGTATATCATAGCTGAAGAAGGAAGATGGGGGCAAAACCAAATAAAATATAGCAAAGCCCAAAAAGAAACATACGTATTTGTTCTAGTTAAATTCAGACAATAGACTAACACTGCAAATGAGTTCCATATTTACAACTTCTGGCTGTGTTGACCTTCTCACAAGCTAATATTATGTTGAACAGATAAACAATTGTCATTAATCTTCATTGAAGATGTTAGCACATTAGCCTGATAACTTTCTCTGGTAATAACTTTTTTTCTCAGGTTCAGTGCACTCTCAAACCCACCTGAGTGACAGAGTAATAACCTCTAATTTGAAAATAGGTCAAAGCAAAAACTAGAAATGTGCAGTTTAGTTGTAAGATAAATTTCAAAAAGCCATCTCTTCTGAGATTCAAACGTGTGAATTTTAGTACTGCATGGTGTTGAAGGAAAAAAAAAGAATATTTGTGTGTAGTGGACACAAAACTGCCAGAAATAATTTTTTATTAATTTAACACATAAGCTTTCACATAGGAATATTTATTTCAAAAGGAATAATCAAAAACACACACACTTATTGCTTCAACATGTAAGAGACATAATCCCTCTCCTTACTTGTATCACCTCAGTATCTGAGGTGGGGAAAGGAGATTAGGTTCATAGTTTGGCTTGGTTCCCATAGGGTACAGTCCCAACTCTTAGTCCAAAACCCTCCTCCAGCTTGAATCTCAGGCACTCTGTCTTCTTAGGGCTTCCATGCCCTTCTGGCTGGGTGTACCATCCCACCTTCAATCCTGGCTCCACGGCTGCCATAACTTGAACACCTAAATTCCATGGCTGAATCAGTCCATCCCATGAAACTGAGGATAAACAACACAGAACAGAAACATGTACCACCAGACCCATTTCTCAGAGCCAAATTAAAAGAGAAGTTAACAAGGGAAGGGAAGGCCTCCCCCTCTTAAAAGTTCAGTTCATGGCCTCCACACTGAGTACAGCAATTAGGAGTCATAGAAAAGAGTGCAACCAAAAATGTGGTGGAAATGAGGCATGAGTGAAAAGGGTGAATCATGGTCCAGTCGTACTAGTTTAAAATTCAGACAGTCGATCATAGGAGGCTACCCCCATCCACATGGTAGGGGACACAGGGGTTTCATATTAGGCACACTGGATACGCTCAAAAGACCACTGAAGTGTGGCTCCATGTTAGAACTGGGCATTCCCAAAAGCCTGCTGTACATTAATTAATACTGTTAATTCTAATTGAAGCATTTTTCTAGCTTAGAAAAATGTCCAGACTAAGAGTTTTCTCATATCTCCAGACATTTCTCCTCATAAGTAATTTTGAATTTCCAATATATAGGATTCTTGAACAAGGAATATCAATCAATCAATCAATAAACATTTATTGTGTGTGTATTACATGCCAGGAGCTACCTTAAATTCTAGAATATTTCACAATTGAAATTGAACAAGAGCCTAGAGTTTAGTTAACAGTTCAGTTAATAGTTAGCTTCATTAAACAGTCAGTAAAACCCAAGTCAACTGGGTATCTTTTGGCCATCCAAATTTATCTTCCTTTGGAGAGGAGAAGGAAGGGGAGGGGGAGGCAGACAGAAGAGGAGGATTTGAGTTACCTAGCTAGCTGGTTCCCCATTCAGCCAGCTGTGTCTTCTCACAGAACTGTGTTTGTCCTTCATTGCCAAGGGCCATGCCATCAGAGAAATGATGACATGACTTGCACTTGACTTTGTTTTGAGTGAGGAAGGACTGTGCAGGTCACCAGCCTCACTTCTCCTCCAGAGCCATCTGAATCCAGTATTCATCAGGATAACTGGAGATGACCCAAGATGCACTGGGTTGACTTGGGTTTTACTGGCTAGTTTCCTTCTCTTTCCTTCACTTCCCTTCCCTTCACTTCCCAAAATCTTAAACCTACTGCACTCTGAAGCTGGGACACTAATGGACCCCCGCCTAAGGGCTCTTCTGGACCCTCCTAGCTTTAGAGTGATTATCAGTAGTAATTGTTACTGTTTCCCTCTCAGCTTGATGTCTTTCTTTTTCTTGGTCTCATTAAAGGGGCCATGCCCTGGCTACTGTTACCTCACCCTAAGTGAGTACCTGTAAAGACCTTGACCTAAAGGGCCCAAGGTCTCCCAGTTCATCCTGGGTCATCTCCTGTCATCATGATGAATATCTGGTCACTGGATTCAGATAGCTCTGGAGGAGAAGCGAGGCTGGTAACCTTGCACAGCTGTCCCTCACTCTAAATAAAGTCAAGTGCAAGTCATGTCATCATTTCTTTGATGATGTGGTCTTCTTTGGCAATGAAGGATGAACACAATCATTAAACAGAACGATAGTCACTTAACTTTTGAGTAGAGAATTATTTTCCTGAAACCATCCTTTGACCAGTCCTTTTAAGTGTTCTCCTTTCTACCTGATTAAAATTCTGTTAATTGAGGTAATCAAAGAGAGAATGTGAAATCTGCAAATTTAGAGACATGTCCATTCTAAATGTTCATACATACTATTTGTTCCTGATCTGAGCATCTGAGGTAGAGCCTTCAGAGCTCATATTGGTCTAATCATTCACAGTCAGACACACTCATTTTGGTCCTCTTTGAAAAGGAAGGACAACAACCATTGCAAGAGTCCTTCATGATGAATCAATCCAGGATTCTTTGCTCTTCTGCAGTCCCTTCCCTAATTATTTCAGGGTGGAGTCCTTTCCTGGGTGGACCAGGAAAGAAGGGAGTCAGATACTGTTTTGGACTTGCTAGATTAAGAAAATTGATAAAGATTTCTCTTTCATATTAACTCAAAGGCTTGAGACTAGGAGGATTAAAACATGTTCTCTAAAAGCAGGGTGGGGGTGGAGATGTCTTTGGCTGCTTCCAAAATGGATTTATTCTGTTTCTGACGTGAATTGAAAGCACTTCAATGAGAACAACATGGAGAAGGGTAGAAGTGACTCCTCTTCAAATAGTTGCCTTCAAATGAAGGACTATTAGGTGGGAAAGGGATTAGATATATTTCTGTTTGACCCCTAAGGGTAAAACTAAAACTAATGGGGGGAAACTGAAAAGAAACAAATTTAAGTTGGACATTGGAAAAAAAGTTTCCTAAAAATCAGAGTCAACTCAAAGTGGAATGGACCTCAATAGGCCAATGAGTCCTCTTTCACTTGAGGTCTTCAAGAAAAAGCTAGATGATCACCTGCTGTAGTTATTTTGCAGAAGACTGTAGAGGGAATTCTCTTTCAATTATAGTTTGAAACAAATAGACTTTGAGGTCCCTTCCAAGTCTGAAACTTTGTGATTCTCATTCCTTATTTAACTATTAGGTGGCATTTATAGGCACTTACTAATTAGAATACTAATATTGCTGGTGGAACCGTTAATTAGTCCAATCATTCTGAAAAAAAAAATTGGAATATCGCTAAGAAAACACCTGAAGTGTCCATACCTTTTGACCTTAAAATCCCACTTCTAGGAATATAAATCATGGAAATCAAAGAGAACGTTTTCATGTTCGCCAAAAATATTTATAGCAGCCCTTTTTGCGGTAGTAAAGAAGTCATAACAAAGCAAAAGCCTACTGAATGGAAGAGCTAAACAAATTGGGGTACTTGAGAGTAATGGGATATTATTTTGGGTTAAGAAATTGTGCATATAAGAACTACAGAGAAGCATAGGAAGATTTATATGGAATTCCATCCAACCAAAAGTATATGGGTCCTAGTGAATCCTTAGCAATTTAGGTATAATATCCTACTGGGGCAGAAGTGCTAAGTATGTACAAGTTCCCTATGATCATCAGTCATTTGTCCTTCAACTTCATGTCTCTATAGGTCTGCTCCAACTTATTATCAAGAACTTCATGAATTTATGGGTTTAACTGAGAATCAATTAGTTTCAAACTCTCAACCACTTGGGAATTCAACCTTCTTCCTGAACTTGCCATATTAGTGAGTCCTAAACCCATGATGCTGGCATAAAAAGTTGATTTTTCTACTAAACAAGACAAACATTTATATTATTGAATGTTTTAAATTAATCTTTTATTTTTCAATCACTTACATTTCCCAACATATCCCTCCTCCTTACATGGGACTATCTCTTATAATAGTTCAGCAAAACTAACTAAAACATTAACAAAATCTGAAATTATATGAAATGTTTCATATATATATGTTTCATATGTTTCTCATATATATATATGTATATATATATATGTATATATATATATATATATATATATATATATATATATATATATATATATATATATATATATATATATATATCTGCAAAGAAGGAAAGGAGACACATTCTCATATCTCTCTTTTAGGGCCAGGACTGGTCACTGTCATTTTATGTTATCCAGTTTCAATTGTTTTCTTGTTATTCTTTCCATTTACTTTGATACAGCCATTGTGTATATTGCTTTCTAACTTCTGCTTAATTTTCTTTGCTTCATTTAATGTCTTCACATATTTTTCTGTAGTCATCGTATCTTACGGCATGAAAATATTCTCTTACATTTATGTACCACATTTGTTTATTCATTCCCCATTCGACGGGCATCTGCTTTGTTTCCAGTTCTTTGCTACCACTAAAACGGCTGCTCTAAATATTTTGGTATCTATGGAACTTGTCCTCTTTAACTTCTTTTTTTATGCCTAGTGGCCATATCTCTAGATCATAGGATATAGACACTTAAGTCATTTTCTTAGCATAATTCTAAATTGTTTTCCATAATAATTGGAACTAAATAGCTCTACCAACAGTAGTAGTATTCTCATTTTTTCCCCCACAGTTTCTCCCCAACATTAACTATTCCTATCTTTGACATCTTTGCCAATTTGCTGAGTGAGGTGAAATCTCAGAATTGTTTTGATTTGAATTTCTCTAATTGTTAGTGACTTGGAGAAATGTTTCATAATTTTAGCCCCCAAGGAGTTTTCATTTGATTGAGAGGAAAAAATAGATAAATATACAGTTAAATACAAAACATATACAAAATAACTTTTGGGGAAAGAGACCATATATAATACAAAGGACAATGTGTCAAGGATAAAACAAGGGTTCCAGAAGGTACAAATGGAAAGAAGGGTAGAATGGGATATGAATGAGATGGAATGGAATAGAAAAGCATGTATTAAGTACTTATTGTATTTCAGATACTGGGACTATAAGTAGAAAAGGGGCCATGTTCTCAAGGAGCTCACATTCGAAGTAAGGAAAATAAGTCACAAAGGACGGTTGAATTTTATGGCAGAAGGAAAGATCAACTGATGCTTAGGATCTGGGGTGAATTGTTGACATTGATGAGCATTTTAAAAGGAGCTAGTCTCTGACCAACAAATGAATGAAGCACATAGTATGTTCTAAGCACTGGGGATCCAAATAGAAAGCTAAGACAATCCTTGTTCTCAAGAAGCTCATATTCTAATGGAGGAGACAACACATGAGGAGGAATTCAGCTGCAAGTCAGATGGAAAATTCCCATGGTCCTTAGGGTACAGCAGGAAAGCAGATATTTCTGCCTTTTCTTTAATGACATTTCCTCTGAAAAAAATCTTATCAGTTTCTGATGTTGAACCATTTGACAAGGCCAAGGACTTTGATGACAAGAGCTTTCTTTTCTGAATCTTCAGTACTGTTTCTATAACACCTGCAGGATGCATGACCACAGGGCTTACTTCTTAGGATAATGTTTGATAACACTGAGCTGGGATCACTGTCATTCCCAAGACTCTTGGGTTCAAGGCCCTGGGTTATCCCCATCAGTGTTTGAGAGGAGATGACAGTCAAGATGTTAGTGTTGTTTTGACTTGTCCAGCACATGCTGCCCCTCTGTCTCTCCCTCAGAATGCTGCTTTAACTGCTGCTTCAAGTGCTGCTTCAACTAGACTGGCTTGCCTGCCCTGAGTGTGGCTATTCATGGAGATGGTGGGCACCTCTCCACAGAAATTGCTTCCCCAGATGACAGCTGGCTTGGAAGCAGGAATGATGGTCTGGAAGCTATTCCTGTACTCCTTGGGTCCATCTTTCTGTTGGTAGCAGCTAGTCATCAATTGTTGCTGGTGTTGCTGAGGAAGGTAGACCCATTATCCACAATGATTTCTGCCATTAATGATAGCTATGGGGGCTGGCCTGAAAGCCAGCCTGGTTGTGTGTGGGGCATTGCTATTTCCAAAGTTTGGGGTCCAAAATTCAGGGCTGTCCATGTCAGGGTCAGAGGTGATGGTTAAGGTAGATGTGGTGGTTTGACTTGCCTGGCACATGCTGCCTCCTGTCTCTCCCCTGAAGTGCTTTGCTATTTCATCTAGGTTAGTTTTCTTTCCCCATGTGTGGCAGTTGGCTGGCAGGTGATGGGAATGATTAGCCCCTTTTCCAGGGCAATTACTATTTTGAGGGAGTACTAAGGCTTAAAGCAGTACTTGTTGGGAATGACAGGAGGCCTAAGATTTAGGGTGGTTGCCTTAGGTCTAGCCAATAGTGGTCATCTAGTACCTAGAACCTGGCAATGGGGATATGGAAACAGTCCCCCAAGGCCAATTCCTACTGGCCTGTTGGGTACTCATTAGCATGAAGGATGCCATCAGACTGGAAGAGAGGGGAAGTTCCATGGCAGCTTTTTCTGGTGCTATATGGGTGAGAGCAAACTGGGGCTAGGAAAGGCAAGCTCTCTGGTTCCCTACTGTGGCACCTGCTCCACAGGATGGGGTTGACATGGATAATACGATAAGTTGTATCAGTAAGCACCTCGACATACACAGGAGGGCCTTCTATCACAGGTTCTTTAATTTGTTTCTCTAAAAGGAAAGACAACTTTTGAGGGGTTAACAATCACTTTAACCAAGAACATCTATCATTCAGTTAGTTCAAGGGAAAATGTCAGCACCATGAACTTCAGAGAAAAAACAGATAAATCTAAATCAACAGACAGGGCTTCCAACTGTCTGACATAAGCAATACATACATCATAGTTCAACAGACAGATCCAGCTGTCTGACCATTACATACATAGCTACCAGAGAGGGAAGCACCAACATCTGGATTTTCAAAGGCAGGGGATCCTTAGTGGTTTCCCAGAGTCTCATCTGGCACACAAACCTTCCTCCAAAAACTAAACCCCAAAGTAAAACTGCACCTCAGAGTATATATACACTTTTTAGAGCCAGAGGGCATCACAACCCTTGAGAACCAGCGCCTCATTAACAAAAGGTATGGACCTTACTACAAATCTTCCCAGACCCATCAATGGGTGGGAAAGATCTTCCTCAATCATATTATTCAAGTAGAGGCATTATACTTCTTGATTATGCTGAAACAAAAACAACAAAAGATCCTACTTTGCATGGCCTCATGTAAGTGTGACATCACTGAAGTCCTTGCACATAGGCTATGCTAGTGTTTTTCCCCCAGAAGATAATGAAACCATCTCAGAAGCTTAATTGTTGTGGGAAGACTAAGGTTTAAACTACTGATATAGCTTCCTGGTAAAGTTAACTATTGTTTTACTTAGGTAAAAAAAAATCTAGAGGGCTCAGCCAAGATGGCGGAGTAGAAAGATGCATATACTCTAGTGCTTCCCCCACAGCCCACGAAATACCTGTAAAAAATGACTCTCAACAAATTCCAGCAGAAGCCACAGAACAACATAGTGAAAGAGGTTTCCAGCCAAAGGTAACCTGGAAGGCTGACGGGAAAGGTCTATCTCACAGGACGCTGAGCAGATCAAAGCTCAGCCCTGGCTGCAAGGCATTGGGAGGAACAGGACCTGAACTGACCTCCAGGACACAATTCCCAGCAGGAAAGGTCCCAGATCCCTCAACCCACAAGCGACAACGAAAAGCTCCAGAGGTCAGTGTTGGAGGGCTTTCCCAACTGGGAGATAGGGGAATGGGGTTTCCCCAGCACTGCCCCCAGGCAGCAGCAGTAGTGGGCAGTGGGAGCTATGTGGAAGCAGCCTGGGTTCATTATCCAGGAAGTTCATCTTAAAGCCTCTGGCAGGAATTGAGTAGCTGACCTGAACCTCAGCCCTCAGGTGGCCCTGCCTCCACCCAAAGCCCCTGGGGAAGTTGAGCAGCTGATCTGAATCTCAGCCTTGAGCATGGTACTGGGGGGAGGAGAGCACTAGGACCCTCCTCTTGACAAAGGATTCAGAAGTCAAGTAACTGGCTGGGAAAATGCCCCAAAAAGGGTAAAAAAATAAGACCATAGAAGGTTACTTTCTGGGTGAACAGGTGTCTCCTCCTTTCAGGACGAGGAGGAACAAGGCATACTGTCAGAGGAAGTCAAGGCCTCTGCCTCCATTACCTCCAAAATGAATATGAAATGGGCTCAGGCCATAAAAGAGCTTGAAAAGCAGGTCAGCTGCCTGCTAAAGGAAAACCAAAAAAATGCTGAGGAAAATAACACCGTTAAAAAGAGGCTGACAATTGGAAACAGAGGTCCAAAAAGCCACTGAGGAGAAGGAGGCTTTAAAAAGCAGAATTAGTGAAATGGAAAAGAAGGTTCAAAAGCTCACTGAACAAAATAGTTCTTTAAAACAGAGAATCAAGTTCAAGGAAGCTAATGACTATAAGATAAGCCAAGAAGTTAGAAAACAAAACCAAAAGTTTGAAAAAATAGAAGATAATGTGAAACATCACACTGGAAAAACAACTGACCTGGAAAATAGATCCAGGAAAGACAATTTAAAAATTATGGGACTATCTGAAAGCCATGATCAAAAAAAGAGCCCAGACATTATCTTCCATGGAATTATCAAGGAAAATTGCCCTGATATTCTGTAATCAGAGGGCAAAATCAATATTGAAAGAATCCATCAATCACCTCCTGAAAGAGACCTGAACAGAGAAGCTTGTAGGAATATTGTGGCCAAATTTCAGAGTTCCCAGATCAAGGAGAAAATATTGCAAGGAGCTAGAAAGAAACAATTTAAGTATTGTGGAAATACAATCAAGATAACACAGAATCTGGCAGCTTCTACATTAAGGGATCAAAGGTCTTGGAATAGGATATTCCAGAAGTCAAAGGAACTGGGATTAAAACCAAGAATCACCTACCCAGCAAAACTGAGTATAATACTTCAAGGGAATAAATGGTCATTCAATGATATAGAGGTCTTTCAAGCATTCATGATGAAAAGACTAGAACTGAACAGAAAATTTGACTTTCAAATCCAAGAATCAAGAGAAGCATGAAAAAGTAAACAGGAAAGAGAAATCATAAAAGATTTTCTAAAGCTGAACTGTTTACATTCCTACATGAAAAGATAATATTTGTAACTCTTGAGACTTTTCTCAGTATTTGGGTAGGTGGAGGGATTATACACACACATAGACAGAGAGTACAGGTTGAGTTGAATCAGAAAAAATGATATTCATAAAAAAACAATAAAATAAAAATTAAGGGGTAAGGGAAGAAAATACTGGGAGGAGAAAGGGAGAAATGGAACGGGGCAGGCTATAACTTATAAAAGAGATAGGAAAAATCTTGTTCAATGGAGGAGAAAAGGGAGAAGGTGAGAGGGGATAAGTGAAGCTTACCCTCTTCACATATGACTTAAGGAGGGAATAACATGTTACAAAATTTGGTATGAAAATCTATGTTATACTATAGGAAAGTAGGGAGAAGGAGACAAGTGGGGTGAGGGGGATGATAGAAGGGAGGGCAAATAGGACAAGGGAATAACTAGAAATAAACACTTTGGGGAAGGGACAAGGTCAAATGAGAGAATAAAAAAGGGAGGGACAGAGTAGGGTAGAGGGCAATATAGTTAGTATTACACAATACAATTATTATAGAAGTCTTTTGCAAAATGACACATACATAACCTGTATTGAATTGCTTGCCTTCTCAGTGGAGATGGATAGGGAGGGAGGGTGGTAGAGAAGTTGGAATTCAAAGCATTAGAAACAAATGTTGAGAATTAATATTGCATATAACTGGGAAATAAGAAACACAGGTAATGGGGTATAGAAATTTATCTTGCCCTGCAAGAAAAGAGAGAAGATGGGGATAAGGGAAGGGTGGGATGTAATAGAAGGGAGAGTACATTGAGGGAAGGGGTAATCAGAATGCAAGGCATTATGGGGTGGGGGGAGGGGAGAGATGGGGAGAAAAATTGGGACTCAAAATTTTGTGGAAATGAATGTCAAAATCTAAAAAATAAATACATAAATATGATTTTAAAAAAATAGCTAGCAAAAAAAAATCTAGAACAGTAGTAATCAGAGGCCCCTCAGGCTTGACACATGTTTTTGACCAGGCATGCTACCAGAGTAAGTGCAGAGAGAGAGGAGAGATACATCCACCTGAATTAATGTTGTAAACTTGATGAATATCCTTTCCATACTATTGCTAACTTCACATTTCCTTTTGTTAAATGTCAACCATGTAACATTACAGTCCAATTTAAAATCTGAATCTGCAGACCACTCTGAGTTAGGCCTAGTTCAGAACATTTAACATTTAGTTGGAAAGATATTCTTGTAGTTGATTTCATTGTTGAAGTGTGGGAAGGGCAATTAAGAGCAAGGGAACACTTAGGAGATCAGATGCCCTGGCATGGACGCTGTGTACTCTATGGCTATTATGCTTCTGGTCACATACACTGAGTCCTCTCAATGGGAAAGGGATAGACTACCACTGAACTGGTGGGATTAGAAAATAAACTGTGTGCTAGCATTTGGCAACTAGCAACAGATCTAAAGGTGTTCAGATAGGAACTGAGCCTTAAAGACAGGAAATATTGTACAATGTTGATGATGAATTAGCATAACTTTATATTTGGGAGAAGGTCATGCTCTCCAGTGAAGTCCCTGATCCTCCCTGAAGACTTAATTTTAAGAATTGTACTGGACAGACTACTTGAGATTTTTCACATGGCATTTAGGAGACTGTTAAGAGCTATGCCATGTGGACTTTGTTGAGACTCTTTAATGTAAGGTAGTGAGGGAGGCATGTTAGAGTCTTCTCAGGACTTCAGACTTTTCAAGAATTTGGAATGTGGACAAATGTGTTAAATATATCCTAACTGATTTGCTGAAGTTAACAAGTATTTAAGTGGAGAGCGTATAATGAGATCAAACAGGTGAGCCCTGTGAAACCTTGGACCATGTTTAGGGCTCTGTGTTGAAAGACTTGGTGCTTTGGAATGAAGCAGGGAACACAGGATTGTCTCTTGATCCTCTCCCCACCTACCTGTGAGAGACAGCAGAAAGTTAAGTTTCCACAGAAGTTATTAGTTGATGAAGTCATTGAGAATAAATCAGATAATAAGAAAGTCAGCAGACTGTTGGTAGACTCAACCAATCAGGAGACAGACAGTGACCTTCAGAAAATTACAAAGTTCTTGATAAAGGGACCAAATCTAAAACTAGCTTAGTCAAAGAAAATGACCTAGAATAACCTGGAGAAAACTTTTCTTCACTGCACTTGCTTACTGAACTTCATTTATATAAACAGACACACCCCACATAAAATTATCCCTCCATTTTCTAATCATGGGTCCTATGTTAAATCATGTTTGGGAGGGGGATCACACCAAGGGTGGTTACGTAATGGGCATGTAGAGAAGACGGTGACTTAATGGAGAACAGACCCATCTGTCTCCTGGTGGGAGGATCTGTCTTGGAGTAATGGTATATAGCTCATCTCGCTTCTGTATTCAGTGCTCCCTCCTCTTGAAAAGAGGGTAGGGACCTGCTTTGGCCAAAGTGTTCAATTCCTCTGCACTCTGCTGTAATAAATTTTCCTGGGCACATTTTTGTGTGTCAAGCATGTTTCCAACATACCACTGCCATGTGAGGTTAGGTTGGTTTAAATGGACAGTTTCTACTCTCCTTTAAAAATGTGTGAGCTATAACTTTCTCTGGGACTTCCTATGAAGGTGGTTGATGTATCCAGGCAGCTAAAAGAAATGATGACTGACCACTCATGGAAGCTAGAGTTTACTACTGGCCAGATTAATCTCTTCTCTGAGCAGAAGTGAGCACATAGAGGTTCAGAGAGTTTTCCTAGCTTTGGTGACAGTTTGTGTTGAAGATATTGGGAGCTCCTGGGTTCCTCAGTCAGAGCAAAATCAGGCAGTTGGAGGATTTTCAGCATCTTAGAGGATGACCATTAGTGGAAAGCCATGACTTAACTGGTCAGAACTCTTTAGAGTTTTCTGAGCTATCCCACATGACCATTTCTGACCTCATCAATGTGATGGAACTTCCAGGGTTTATGAAGCCGTGAAGGTAACAGGAGCAGGAGGGGTGGCAGGAGGGCAGTCAGGCCCTGGTAGCGGGGGCAGTGAAATTGTGATACTAGCAGAAGTAGACCTTTTGTATATGACCTTTTGCTTATTATAATCTAGAACTTCTTATGCCCTTCCACATTGCTGCCTGTACAACATGAAGTAGTCGACAACTTTTTCCCAGGGAAGGCCTGAAGAACAAAGCAGAATTGTTGGGAAAAGATAAGATTGTTTCCGTGTAACCGTCCAGCCCCCCAGAATGGGACAATTCTTCAACTGAGGGTTCTACAGGGTCAAAAATTTGACATTTCTCTGTTCATCCTTAATGGGAGTTTCAGAGAAGGGGAGGTCCTGTCAGGTGGGCTAGGAAACACTGAATGGGTGTTAGCACACAGTAAGTCTGTATTGAGCTGAGCACTGAGAGAGGCAGCAAGCACAACTGTAATGACTTTTTAGCTACCTCATTGGAGACAACTCTGACAATGGTGAGAATTGATGACTGTACTATATAAGAGTTATCATTTCTGCTCTCCATGTTACAACCTTACACCAGAAGACCCATTGTGAACTGCAAATAGCTGGCATCACTCACATTTGCCAGATGATTAACATCTGGAACTTGGTCATTCCAAAAGGATGTGAAATCTGGGATTTCTCTTCTTCATTCTGCTCCATATTCGATCATATAGGCTAGGCTAGTCTTTCTATAAAAGGTAATAAAACCATCCCTGAGACTTAATAGATCCAGGGACTAAGGGTCTAATTGCTGATATAGCCTCCTGGTTGAGTAAGTGGAAAGCCCAGCTCATGAGGAGTTCAAGGCATTCTTAGTTTTGACAAATGATTCTGATAAGACACTGCCATGGCAAATGAAGAGTCAGTGGTGCTGGGTTCAAAGGAATCAATGCTGTAGCCTTGCTGAATATAATTTCCATATTATTAAATAAATATCCTTTTGTTAAATGGTCAATGAGTACTCTTTTTGTTCCAATTCAAACATGAGCCACCAGACAATCTTGAGTCAGGCTTGGTGAAGTACAGATGGATATGAAAGGGGTGAGGTTTAGTAGCTAAGGAAGAGAACTCTGGCCTTGGCAGCTTATGGCTCAGAATCTCAGGGACTCTGGTTAGAACTCTAAGGCAGTGCATTTACAATCTTCTAACAGTACAATAATATGATTATCAACCAACCTGAGGAAGAGGTTAGAAAGGCTTGAGAACATGTATGGTAGTAGGGTAGGTGATTCTGGTGGTCAAAGCAAAGTTCTGTAGAGTCCTCGGAATGATTATGGAGGAATGAGGTATGGTATAGTACTCACTCTGTGAACACAGCTCTGCCCAAGGGCAGAGTTGGTTATCTTTTCTCACCTCAACAGCACATATAATAGCATATATACTAAATTTGGAATGATAGAGAAGATTGTGTAAGGATGACATACAAATTTATCAAGTATTCCATATTTTTTTCTCTTATACAGCAAGGCCTTCCCCACTCAAAAAAAACCCCAAACAAATCCCAAACCAAACAAACCCAGAACTCTTTCCCTGCCTTGGGCCTGGATTTCAAGTGTCTTGGGATAGTAGCAGAAGGTAATGGTAATTATGTTACTGACAGTTAAAGTTCTTCCCCTCCCATTTACGGACCTGCCCATTAAGGAAAGCTTGATTAGGGGAAATTTGTTTTGTAGGAAGGCCCATACCTTTTGTTGATTTTTAATGAGGAACTGGTTCTCAAGGGTTGTGATGCCCTCTGGCTCTGAAAAGTATATATGTACTCTGAGGTGAGGTTTTGGGGCTTACTCATTGGAAGTGTTTGTTTGTCCAGACTAGACTCTAGGGAGTTACTAAGGAGCACCATGTCCCCTTCTTCCCCTGCCCCCCCCCCCAAAAAAAACCCCCCAGATGTTGGTGTTTCTCTCTCTGGTAACTACCTACTTATGGTCAGACAGTTGTATCTCTCTGTTAATTGGTGATGTACATATTGCTTATGGTCAGACAGTTGGAAGCCTTGTCTATTGGTCTCTATTTCTCTGTTTGTATTTCCTCTGAAATTCAGGGTAGTGACTTTTCCCCCTGAACTAAATGAAGGATATATGTGCTTTCCTTTTAGAAAATCAGATCTAAGAACCTGTATAGCAGGCTCTCCTGTGTATGTTGGGGTCCTTGCTGTTACACAGATTTGAAGGGGAAAGAATAGAATGGCAGAAGAAGTTACTTCATTGGCCCAGAATGGCTTTTTGTTTTCATAAATAGCGTCTATTTAAGTACCTACTATGTGCCAGGTACTACGCTAAACGTTGGGCATACAAAAAAAGGCAAAAGACAAGTTTATGATCTCAAGGACCATACAGTCTAAATTCTGTGCAGGAAAGTATAGAAAATACAAGTGATAATCTTGCTCTCATTTCTGCTCAGAGTACATCTGGAATGTCACATTCAGTTAGGCACCTTACTTGGGGGAAGGATAATTGGAGAAGATCCAAAGGAACACAGAATGGTAAAAACCCATGTGAGGATGGCTAAAAGATTTGGAGAAATTTAGTCCAGAGAAGAAAAAAACTTACATAATAGTTAAGGTGCAGTAGGAACAATGCCAGATTTGGAGTAAGAAAATCTGCCCTTCATTGATGGGAAATATTTTACTGTCACTTTATACTGGTGTGACCAAGTCACTTTATCTGACCCCCTGTTACGTGCACGATGACAAGAGTAGAACTAGATTAAAGATTCCTTTCAACTCTAAATTTATGATCTTATGAGTAAATGAAATGTCTGTAAAATATTAGGAAAGCTGTCAAGTAGAAAAGGGATTTATACTTATAGGATCATAAATTTAGAGATGTAAAGAACCTTTGGAGTCATCTACTTTAATAGAAGTCAAAATAATTTTATAATTGAGAACACTGAGGCCCAGAGGAGTTTAAGTGATTTGCCCAAGGTCACTCAACTAGCAAGGAGTAAAGGTAGGGTTTGGAATTCTGACTCCAAATGCAGCACTCTTTCCAGGATACCAGGTTGACTAGTTCCATTTGACTCCACTTCTAACATGATACTTGGTGGAAGCTGTAGAGGTGGATTTAGGAAAAACTTTCTAAAAGGGAAATGGAAATAGCGAGCTTTCTCTCATTTGGGGTCTATGAGCAAAGGCTGAATGACCACTTGCGGGATATATTGCAGGGGAGCTTCTTTTTCCTGTGCAAGTGGGACTAGATAGTCTCTAAGATGTCTACTGCCTCTGAATGATTCTGTGATTTCGGGAGGGAGTTCAGGTATTAAGGTCATGCTTATAAGAGATGCTTAAAATATAGCATTTTAACCTTGACCCAATTAATTTCTCTTTGTAGAATAAAAGCTCTTTGTGGGCAGAAAAGTTCATGCTTTGCCTTTGTATCACCTCTATCACCTGTATCAGTCTATTAAGCACTTGATATTTGGTCAAAAAAATTGGAAATTGTCCACCATAGAACTCTTGGTTTCTACAAATTAAATTATTATTTTTTAAATGTCCACCATGTTACATCTACTAAGAGATCTAGGGATACAGTATGGAAGGAGCAGGTAGGTGGATAGGGCGCACAGCCTGAACAGGTCACAAAAATACAACATGGACCTAGGATGTAACTGGAAGGACTCCCCAGTGGGAAAGTTTCCTCTACCAATACGGCTCATCAGCAGCTTCTTTGCTACTTAAAGAGTATTAACAGAATTGGATCAATTAACTGACGCCCAAAGTGTCCAAGGACTTGAACCCAGGCTGACTGGTGTCTTCAGAAATCGTTCTAATTTTCATTCGACAATTTCCATAAATTAAAATGAATATTTTAAGGGCAATTAGAAGAGATGTGGTAGAACTGTTCATTGGGAAGAATCAGGGCCAGGCATCAGAAGAACTCAATTATTTGTTGGAACTGTCTGATCAATTGATCAAAAATGGCTCAAGTTCAGGAAAAGTCCGCGCCCTAAGGTGAAAAGCATTTTACAAGATAACTAGTCACAGGATCGTAGGTTTGGGAGTAAAAGGGGCTTCAGGTTATCCAGGCCACCGTGACTTCCACGAGTCTTCTTAACATCGAGCGCCTGGGCAGCAGGCCCGGCAGGGGGGGCGGCGGGCCCGGCAGGGGGGCGGCAGCTCTCCGCAGGGGCAGGATTCGAACTCGGCTCTCCTCAAGTCCGGGGATCTTCCTCGCCCCGTTTCGGGGCGCCAGAGCGTCCTGCCCGCACTCCACGGGGCCATTTCGGGGACCCAGGGAGCACAGGTGGATTGGAAGGCCGGGAGGGAGGCGGCTAAGAGCCGGGGACGCCCTCGGCGCCTCTGCCCGCGCTTCCGGCCGCGGATGGCGGCGTCGGACGAGCCTCCCGGCCGCCCTCTCCCGGCTCGGGCCCAGACCAACTCGCTCCAGAAGCGAGGAGAACGTACGAGGCCCAGCCCGGCCCTCCCAGGGCCCCGGGGGCCGAAGCTGCGGATGCTGCGGGGGCTGCGCTCGGTCCCTCCCGGGGAACTCAGCCCCGGGCCCGCCGACTGGGGAAGGAGACGCTGGCAGAGCCAGATTCCCCAGCTCAGCGCGCGCGCGCGCCGCCGCCCCGCGCACGCGCGCCGTCCGCTTCCGGGGTGGTGGCCGTAGGCCGATGACGTCAATGCTCGCCGAGGACCCCGGAAGTGCAACTTGAACTCGGCAGTGGCGCCGCATCCGGGGAGCTGAGATCACAACAAGCGCACGAGTGAGTCCGGCCGGAGATGGAGAGGCGCCCCGCCCCCTGACCCTCCCCTCCCCCCACTCCTCCCTCGTCTCCGCCTCCCCGGTCCCCCTGGCAGGGGTCTAGCCCAGGTAGGTGCGGCGGCCGCTGTTCCGCCGGCCGGGCCGGGCTCCTGCCGTCCCAGGGCCCGGGGAGCGAGGGGGGTTGGGGGGGCGGAGGGAGGGGCCCGCAGCTCTCGGGAGCGGGGGAGGGGGCGGAGGGAGGGGCCCGCAGCCCTCGGGATCGCTCCCAGTTGACCATGCCAGCCACGTGCGAACACGCCCCCGGGGGGGCCCCCTGGAGAGTGCCCCGGGCGCCGACCTAGGGGTGGGGCTCCCGGGTGTCATTTGTGTGCCCCGGAGACTCCCTCGTGACTTAGAACTTAGTGCGGGAGCTTGAGTGCGCCCGGGGCCTCCGGCTCCGGCTCCGGCTCTGCCCGCGCGGAGGGTCCCCGGGAGGCTGCAGCCCGCTGCCCACGGCCCTGCTTCCCAGAGCTCGCTGGTTCCCTATTTTGGGGCGGGCCGCGAATTTGTGAATTCTGGGCCTTGGGAGCTCTTCCCGTGAGGAAACTTTTGCCCTCGCACATCAACTACTGTTAATTAGAGTCCGAGAGATGAAGTGACTCGCCCAGGGTCACAGAGCCCGCTTTTGTCAGAGGTGAGACTTGAATTCAGTTCTTCCTGTTTCTGAGACGACCAGCACTCTCCTAGACCAAGAGTTCTCAAACTTTGGTTTTAGAACTACTTTACACTCTTAAAAATTATTGAGGATCAGCTTTTTGAGTTTTGGCCTCAAAGACCTCCTGAAAGGAGGAACCAACCACGCTTTGAGAACTCTTTTACACTCTAAGAAATTGAGGATCCCCTCTAGGTGGGCTACATTTATCCCTTTTTTTGCCATTTTAGTATGAAATTAAAGCATCTTATCATTATGAAATAATAATTTTGACCGCAGGAGCCCCTGAAAGAGTCTGGGGATCACACTTGGAGAACTCTTCCACTCGTAGAAGTTATTGAGGATCCCATCTACGTGGGCTTTATCAATTTTTGACACATTATAAATTTAAGACATCTTATTAGAAATATAGTTTTGATTTCAAGTGCCCCCTTAAAGGGTCTGGGGAACCAGCTTTGAGAACCACTGTAATATACCATGCTGCTTTCTAGTTTAAAGAAAAGTGAACTTTGTAGTAAATTTAAATGGAATGACAGTACCTTAATGTCATGATTGCCTTAGTTGAAGTTATTTTCAGAAGTAGCTTTTGGATTGTAGAAGCACAGGACTTGGAATCAGAAGAGTTGCTTCAGATTACCTGTATGACAGGGCAAGTTACATAACCTCTTAGGGTCCCCTACAACTCTTGACAGTAAATGTGGAGCTTGCACCTTCAGCTGCAGTCCATATTCAGAAGATGAAGACACAGTTCTGGTCAAATAAAAAAGAGCTATCTCTGGTGCTGACACTGATGATGTGTCAGTGAGGAACTCCTTCAGTCTCCATTTCTTTTGTGGAATAGGGAGAACTTAATACTTGTCATCGCCTACCTCATAGAGTTGTTTTGAAGAAAGTATATTTTAAGATGGAAAGTACTAGATAAATGAACTATTATTAATACTATTTTATTTTGAAATGGATTTGGGATACTATTCTCCTTTGCAGTTTAATATGGTATTCAGAATGATATTTTCTCAAGGCAAGTCTGCTTGACATTTCTTCACCATAATGCTGAGAGGTAGATAGTGACAGTATTACTGACAAATGGTGCTGTATTGACATGTTAATTTTCCCTTAGTGTTTTGAAAAAGTGTGTGGGGAAAATAGTGAGTTTTTTCCAGGTCAACCAGCTTTCTGGTACAGCTCATAAAATAATTAATAGTTAGCATTTCTGTAAGTTTACAAAGTACTTTCCATACTTCATCTCATATGATCTTCATAATAGTCTTGTAAGATATATTACATAAATTATTAACCTCATTTTGCATGAACTTTACGAGAGGTTTTGTGTTTTGCTCATCACATGTAGTTTAGTAGGCGTCAAAAGCCATATTTGAACTCAGGTGTCTCCTCATTCCAAGTCCGTTTTAGTCACCACTACATCACATTGCTTTTCAAACTAAGCATACTTTTCTCTTTATCATAGGCAATTATGATTGCCATAATTATTCCAAAGCAGTTTCAAAGAATTGATATTTGTCCTTAAACATTGTGAGTTATCCAGGAGTGAAAATTGTTAACATCAGAAACTGGTGCACAGGGAGACTTTGTGACTTGCTTATTTTAGGATTCAGTGGCAGAGGTGGTACTAGGTCCCTGATTTATAACCTGTAAAGTAAAACAACAGTGATCCAAGCTGGGAGTTCAAGGGAAGTTTTATGTGAATAAACCTTTTAAGGCAAGAACTGTTTACTTTTTTGTCTTTGTATCCCCAGTGCCTACTATTGGGCCTTGCATGTATGAATGATAGGTGCTTAATTAATGTTTATTGAATTGAAGTTCATAGTAGATCATATAGACCAGTACCTCAAAACTCTTTATGGTTGATGGTGGTGGCAGTACTGGCAAACTGTGTGACTAATAATAGGAGGAAAACTTGGTCTGTGGAGCTCTAATTATCTTTTGGTGGCAGCATATAAGAAGTCAACAACAGGCCTTTCCAGTTTTTAGTGGTTTGGTGATATTGGCATGAAACTGGCATGAAAATACTAGATAAATGATTCTTCAGGTCAGATAAAACACCATTTTGAATTTAATGGGATGTGGAGCAACTTATTTCATAGGATCCAGAGCTGGAAATGACCCAGTGGTGATCTAGTTCAACTTCCTTATTTAGAGAACTAGAAATGATAAATGACTTGCACAGGTATGCAGAGGCAAGTAAGTGACAAAGGTGACATCTGATGATTTTTCCACTTTGCTTGCCACCTTCCCTGTAACTCACTTTTTCTAGCTTGTCTCCACCTCAGTGAAGGAATGAATGAGCCAATATACATGTTTTTGATTAGAGTTGTACCATAGCTTTCTCAGGTTTTAGAACCATATGGAATATGTAGAGTAACCATAGGTAACTAAGTAGCAAGCGATATGTGTATCCTATTGCAAAATGTATCTAGTCAGTCCTTTTCAGAGATACCTATAAATAGTTTGTCCTCTCTTCTTCTTGTTCTTTTTGTATTATTTCATAAGAATTTTTCAAGATTTCCCCATATTCTTCATATGTGATAGTTTTGATTGTATTATAGAATTCCATTACATTGTTGTGTTCATCCTTCATTTTCAAAGAGGACCATGACATCAGAGAAGTGATGACATAATTTGCACTTGACTTGGTTTTGAGTGAGGAAAGACTGTACAAGGTCGTTATACAAGTTATTTAACAATGCCTCTGTTTTTGTACATTTAAGTTGCTTCCAGTTTTTGTTTTTTTTTTTTTTTAACACAAGTAACACTTGCTAAGAAAATCCTTTTCTTGTTTTCCGGGTACATTGGGCAGTCATCATGCTTTTTGCTTTTGTAATTTCCACTATATGTAAGAGGTGGATTGGGTCACAACTGCTTTTATTTCAGGAATATAACTGATTTGCATTCTACAAACAGGCCATCAAAAAGCAAGTACTGTCTGTCGTAACTGACACAGTAACTTGTGCTAGAGATATAGATACAAATACAAAAAAAGAAAAAATTCTTACTCTTAAAGAGTTTACATTGTATTTCAGGAGACAATATGAACATATATGTATATATGTGTATATACTAAAGCATTACAAAATAACTTACAAGGTAGTTAAAGAGGGAGGACATTAGCAGTTGGGGGGAACCGGAAAGGTCTTTTGTGGAAGGTGATGCTTAAGATACATCTTGAGTAAAGATGGAGATTCTTTGGGGTAAGGAGGGAGTTCATTCCAGGCATGAGAGAATGGCTGGTGCAGAGGAAGAGTTATGGGAGATGGCATGTCATTTGTGAGGAACTTGCAGAAGGCCTGTTTAGCCTTAACATAGTGCAGACAAGAGGTGAGGAATTCCTTTAAAAGGATAGTGGCTCTCTGTGTGAGAAATGAATGTAAAGGAGAGATGTGATGATAAAAATGCCAAGAGACTGGGTTTGGCCCTATGCTTTGTTGAACAATGTGGATCTGAGTGTGTATAAACATTGGACTGAATTTAAATTATTCTCATTCACTAATATCAGAGTACAAACAAACTTAGGCATTTTAAAATTTGCATAGTCTAGTATTTTTTTTCAAAGCTTGGCCCAGGTGTAGGGATGATTAATAACAATCAGCTTTCAGATGTCTATGCTAATGAAGGCCTGCACTAGTTTGGATAATCATCAAATTTCTTAGAATTGACTTTGGAAGGTGTTTTTGTACTTGAATTTGGAAGCATGTGCTATTTGGGAACCTTATCATTCCTCTGTGTCTTCCTAAGTCAATTCATAAAAGAAACAGCCCAGAAGAGACTTCAAGCAGTTGTAGTATTTATCAGGGCAGCTAGGTGGTACAGTGCCAGTGCAGGAGTCAGGAGGACCTGAGTTCAAATTTCACCTCAGACACTTGACACTCACTAGCTGTGTGACCTTGGGCAAGTCACTTAACTCCAGTTGCCTCATCATGGTTCATCTCCAGTCATCCTGATGAATATCTGGTCACTGAATCACTCAAAACAAAGTCAAGTGCAAGTCATGTCATCATTTCTCTGATGGCATGGTCTTCTTTGTCAACGAAGGACAAACACACACAGTATTTATCAGTGCACAGAGAGTATCTGCTCTGGGTCCCAGGCTCCCTTTTCCCCCCCAGGGACAAATAGACTGGGCAACCTAGGACAGAAGTCAGTCTGAAATTTGAGGACTTTTAACTTCACCTTTCCTTTCTTTGGCACCTGGTTATTAGGATGGATTTGATATAAAGTACATCCTTGTTTGATATAACCTACATACCTATTATATACAACTTAGATTGAGGTGTAGATTTCATTTCCATTAGCTCATATAATCCAGTATTTTAGAGTTTTGTTTAACTCATATAAGCTCATTTATTCATTTATTTTACAAAAATAATTCACTCTAGTTAAGTTATGAAATCAACACAATTTTTCTTTCCTTTTCCCCACTTGATGTCTCCATTTTGTGTCCATTTTTCTTGCCCATCTTTCCCCTTTTCTGCCTCACTTTCCTCAACGAAATTTTATTCTTTGTTTTTTCTGGAAATATTCCTTGTTCTCTGATAGACTGGTGATTTGCTGAACTAACTTGTGCTGATAAATTTGATTGCTGCAAGTTATTGGCTGCATAATCTACTGGGAAAAACAAAACATGAATTCTTAATTAGAAGATGTCTACTCCTCAATACTTCTGTAATCTTAGGCAAGCCCTTTAAACTTTTTGGGCCTCAGTTTCTCCACCTGGAAAAAATGAAGATTAGATAATTTCTGAGGTCTCTTCTAAAACTATGACTTTGTGTTATGGTTAACATGTAACATTTTCACTATCATAAAAGTCCAAATTGAATATTCTTTATTATAATATACAACTTTCACTTTTAAACCTTTATTATTTATTAGCAGTAGGACATATTCTTATGTTCTTTAATGGGTTTGTGATCTCATAAATATGGGTAGATTATAACCAGGTCATAGAACAGAACTTTGTCATTTCACTTCATACCCTCCTTTTACAGATAAGGAAACCAAGGTGCAGAGAGATGAGATGTTAAATGACTTGCCCAAGGTCACACAGATGAATAGTAGTTACGTGGCAGAGTTACAATTCAACCCAGGTCAGTTTTTCATTTTGTGGAACTTTTTTTTTTTACCATAAAACATAAATATGATGCCCTCTTACTATCCTAGAGGCCTTCAATCTAGATGTTTTGATACTATATAGGTGACTGCAATAATTAGGCTATCCATTCATTATAAGTTATTGTTGCTAATTCCTGGACATTTCCTATTAGTTTTTTTATGTCATCATTGCTACTATCTATACTTCAAGCTTCTTTATGTCTTTTGTATCCATTGTTCTTTGGAGCAGCTTCAATACTAGTTCTTTGGAAATTGCAGTTTCCATTATTTGCAGCTATATCCTCAGGAGAATATTGCTGTTTAAAAATGGATTTTGCAACTACTACCTCCTCCCAAACCCAGACATTTAGATGATCTGATTTAACTAAAGCAACCTTATTTTTTTGTCACTATTTTTCTTCAACAAGAAACATGTATATTTGTTTTAACAAAACAACCATATGCGTGTGAATTTTTAATTGTTTTAATTATGAATATGCAATGTATTTTTTCCTGTCTGGTCATCTTAAGATTTTGGGTTAAACGGGATTATGTTTTATTGTTTTTCTCTTGTCTTTATTCAGTCTCCCAAAAGAAACCTTTTTTATTTCTAAAGGCTTCGTTACTTTGTAATGCATTTTCTAAAGTAGGGATTCTCAACTTGGTCTCTGAAAACTTTTAGAAAACATTTTGGTAACTATATCTTAATGCAATTTGTTTTCTTTGTAATCCTATGTATTTTGTACATTTAAAAACATTCCGAGAAGTGGTCCATATGTTTGATCAGATTGCCAAGTCCATGACACACAAATTGTTAAAAATCCCTGGTAAAGTAAGGAAACATACTTTTGTAAGAAACTTTTTCTGTTAAAGTTTGGGTAATCATCTCAGTATTTCCTTCAGTAGTTTGACAATCCAGTCAGTCACCAAGCATTTACTAAGTACCTACCATACCCGCACTGTGCCGAGTGCTGACCTTGCCATTAAGGAGGTTAAATTCTTGCTGAGTAACCAACATGTACATGTATCTCTGGGCATATTCAAGATTCCTAGAAAGTAGATACAAGGTGACCTTACAGGGGAAGGCACTAGTGACCCTTTCCTTTGAAGGCTGCGTTTGAGCTCAATTTTGACAGAAACTTGTGCTTCTAAGAGACAAGAGTAAGGGTTTTCTAGGCATGCGAGATGACCATTGCAAAGCATTGAATTATGAGTGGAGTGTCATGTACAAGAATAGCAAGTGGGCTGCAGAAGGGCTGAAGAAGCCTGAAGGATAAAACAAGTAGAAAGATAGGAAGGGGCCAGGTTGTGATGAACTTTAAATGCCAAACAGAGGCATTTACATTTGATCCTAGAAGACATAGGGAATCACTGGAATTTATTGAGTAGATAAATGACATGGTCACAGATGTGCTTTAAGACAATCATTTTGATAGCTACGTGGAATATTGGTTGGAGTAGAGTGATATTTGAGACATGTATACAAAGTAGGAAACTATTTAAATATTCCAAATGAGAGAGAATGAGGGCCTGACCTAGGATTGTGGCTACTTGAGTAGAAGGTGAGTAAATGAGTGAATAAAATGCATTTGTTAAATGCTTATTATGTACAAAATACTGCACTAATGGGCTTGGGATGCGAATAGAATAGTATGATAGTCTCAAGGAACTCACATTTTAATGGGGAAGACACTACATATGGAAAGTTTCATCTCTAAGTCAGTTGGAAAAGTCCCCTGGCCTTTAGGGTGCAGTGGCAAAACAGGTGGTCATGACTATTAAAAATGTCATTAAATGGAGAGAAAGAGATTTATATGGGATATAATGTAGAGATAGAAAAAACAAGATTTGTCCATTCATGGGATATGTGGGGCAAGAATGAATTATTGAAAATAATACCAAGTTTTGAATCTGGATGACTAAAGACTGATAATTCTGATGAAAGGTATTTCTGGGAATTCTGATTAAGGATGATGGGGGAGAGTAATGAGTTCTGTTTTAGACACACTGAGTTTGAGATGCCTACAGAACATCCAATTTGAAATATCCCATAATTGGCAGTTGGTGATGTGAAACTGAAGCTCTGGAGAGAGACGAGGGCTAGATATAGAGAACTGAAAGCCAGCTGTATAGGGATGATAATTGGAATGGGAGCTGATGAAGTCATCAAGTAGATCAATGTTGGGATGAAAGAGAAAAGGGCCCAGGACAGAGTCTTAGGGTATACTTAAAATTAGTGGGTTTGGCTCGGATGAAAGATTGAAAAAGAGTCAGAGGTAGGAGGAAAACCAAGAGCATTCAGAGTCCAAAAACTCAGAAATAAGGACCATGCTGATCAGAAGGAGGTCAGCAGTGTCAAAGGCTACAGAATGATCAAGAAGGATGAGGACTAAGAAAAAGTTGTTAGATTTGGCTGTTAAAAACAATTGGTAACTATGAGAAAGTAGTTTCAGTTAAGTGGTGATGTCAAAATCCATATTTCAGATAGGTTTAGAAGTGAGTGAGAGAAGTGGAGGTACAGAATATATATGGCTTTTTCAAGGTGTTTAGTTAAGAGGAGAGGTACAGAAATATTGCTAGCAGAGATGATGGGATTTAGTGAGTTTTTTTTTTTAAGAATGAGAGAGACTTAGATATGTTAATAGACTAAAGTCAAGGAACCTGCAGGTGTAGAAAGATTGAAAATGAGAAAGATAACAGATGGGGGGTGGGGATGAAAATCAAGGCATTCTGGTAGAGAAGATAGGAGAGGATGAGATCAGAGGGTATATGTTGATAGGTTAATGTCAGAGAGAATAACTCCCTATTTTTTAGAGACTGGAGTAAAGGAGAAAATGACATGGGGATAAGGAAAGTGGGACTTTGAATGACTGGTATGATTTTGTTACTAGTGTGACTTTTTTTTTTAAAAAACAGCACATTTTTTCTCTCCTTAGCCTTGACATTTTTGATATTGTTGGGGAGATGATTGTCATTTGACCTTGGTGATAGATTTCCAACATACTGGCAGTAAAATTAGCTGGATATGATCCAAGTTTTGTTTTGATCTTTTTTAATTAACAGAATGTTAGACTTGGAAGGAAACTAAGAGATTGTCTTGTTAAAACCTTTCATTTTATAAATGAAAAAAATAAGGTCTAGAGGTTAAGTGACTTGTCCAAGGTAAAGGCAATTCGTTGTAGAGCTAGATTTAGAGTCCTGTCTACTAGTGAAATCCTTTTCCCACTAATAACATTTAAAAAAGTTTTCTAAAAAGATTGTGTACATGTGTGCATTCGGGTGTTTCTCTAGTGCTATGTAATTAGAGTATCCTTTTTCTACAATATCTTTGAAGTTTAGTACCTTTTAAAGCTCTGTTTAATAGATTGATATTACTTTGTACAAAAGGATTTTAGGCAGAAGACAAAGAACCAGACTGAAAATGAGTGAGAGAGGAGGGGAAAGATAAATAGAATCAGATTTAAGTTAAGCCCATTTTGAAAATTGCTTTTTGTTTATGTTTATTATAACTGTTAATCACTTTCCCAAATATTTTTGCTTCAGTTTGTAACACTTCCTCGTGTCTGAGATAAATGAGATCATATATAAAGTGCTGCAGAAATATTAGTTATGGTGATGATGATTCTTATAACAGGGACCTTTTATTTCTTTTCTCATTCAGGGTGAGATTTGCCATTCCTTCAGTTTACCCTAAGAGGTTTCTGGCAGTTAGCATTCCCAAACCTTTTATTTTTAAAATTTTCTATGCTAGCTCTCCAGTGGTCTTTTATCATCACTAGGACTGTTTGTTTTTTTCCTTCTTGCTCTGCACAGTGTTCTTGGATACATTCTGGATATATCTTTCTGAAAGTATGATAACTTTAGAGATGAAAAGGACATGAACTTTTAGAGATGAGAAAACTCAGACCCTGAGAAAATCAACAATTTACTTGAGGAAACTGGAACTGTGATCCTATGGAAGGGAAATTAGAAATCATCTAGTTGAGTTCCCTCATTTTACTGATGAGAAAACTGAAGCCCAGAAAGACTTGTTCTAGATCAGACAAGTATCACTTTTGGGATTTGAATACAGGCCTACTGACTTCAAATAATTCTCCTTTCCTTATAGGATTTTGACTCTTCCACATACCTAGAATGCTGTCTCTCCTCACCTCCATCTCATTGACTGTCTTTTCTTCCTTCAAAACTGATCCCATGCATTACCTTCTACATGAAGCCTTTTTTCATCTGCCCAGCTTCTCCCCAAATTGTCTATATCCATTTTGTCTCTACTCTGTGTATGCTTATATATGTCCACATCTCTCCCATTAGAATATAAGCACTTGGAAAGCAAGGTCTGTTTCACTTTTGCTTTTGGTGATAAATAAATGCTTATTGATTGATTAATTGATTGTATCTGTGTGGTGAAGTAGGTAGAACTTTGGACTTGGAGTCATGAGGACCTGAGTTTGAATATCACCTCATATCTTTATTAGCTATATGACCTTGAGCAGGTCACTAAGAAAAAGGAAAAAAAAAAAAGAACTCATTTTCTTTACTCCAAACCCTTTCTTCTTCCAAACATCCCTACTGCTGTTGGGGACACAACAGTCATTCAGGTTCCTAGTCATGCAGGCTTACAACCTTGTTGTCATTTTTAGCTCATTCACACTTAGTCTATGTATCCAGTCTTGTTGTCATATCTTGTCATTTTTTTTACTGTCAGAGCATGTCTTGTGTTATGTTCCCTATTCTCTATTTACACAGTTACAACCCTAATTCAGGCCCTCATCACCTCTCTGCTGAACTATTTCAGTTGTCTTCTGGTTTGTCTCCCTGCCTCAGGTCTCTCCCAGCTCCATATGATCTTCCACATAGCTTATCAAAGCGATTTTTCTAAAGTGTAGAAAAAGTGTATTTTTGTAAAGTGACCATGTCACCCTTAGCCAATAAACTCCAGTAGTTCCCTGCCACTTCTAGGATCAAATGTAAAGTCTTGTATACTATTACTGTGTGAAATCATCTTGATTTCTTGACTTTATTGATTCGTAGTAGCCAGGGAATAGGAAGGAAAGAGTCAGGTGGTAAAAGTTATCTAAGCTTGAATATGAACAGATCTCTTGGACTGTAGCTCCTTTGGGAACTGTTCTTTCCCCCCTGTATTCCTTTCTCTTTTTCCTTCCTTCTTCAGCCATAAGCTACTCTAGCCATGTTCTTGTTGTCGTATTATATACAATATCTTGTGTATAATATATTGTGTCAGTATAACACAAGGATCCTGGCATACACAGGAGGGCCTGCTGTACAGGTTCTTAGATCTGCTTTTCTAAAAGAAAAGCAACTTTTGAGGCGTCAACAATCCTTTAATCAAGCACATGTATCATTCACATAGTTCAGGGGAAAAAGTCAGCACCCTGAACTTCAGAGAAAATACAAAGAAACAAAGATCAACCAACAGACAGGGCTTCCATCTGTCTGACTGTAAGCAATACATATATCACAGATCAATAGACAGATCCAGCTGTCTGACCATACATACATAGTTACCAAAGAGAGAAGCACCAACATCTAGGTTTTCAAAGCCCATTAATGAGTGGGGAAGAGCTTTATCTCTACCAATTACCATTAAAATCATTTATTTTATTTATTACTGTTTGCCAGGCATTGTGCTAAGTGCTATGTATACAAAGAAAATCCTGCTCTCTAGGAGGTCATAGTCTAATGGAGGAGGCAACCTGCAAACAACTATGTACAAACAATATATAAGATACATTGAAAACAATCAATAAATTTTATCTGGGATTTGAAGGAAACCAGGAGGTGAAAGTGAAGAGGGAGGGAATTCCAGGCAGAGTTAAGCTAAGAGTAGGATCTTGGTCTTTTACAATCACATCCAGTTATACTCAATAATTAAGCATTTGGGAAGATCAGAGAGTTGTAGAGCTGGAAGTCTTTATCAAGTAAATCCACATTCGAGTATTCCATTTTCCATGTTCCTTGTGATTTTACACTTAAGAATGAAAGTTGGCTTGAATGAAGTTTTTAAACAATTCCAAATGTAACAACATCCCTTCTCTTTTCAAAATAGTCAGTACTTTAAGTGATCTGGATTTTGAAGCCATCAACCTAAACTCAAGAATGCTTTCTGATCTAATCAGTGAACAAACAACTATGCCGGCTTGTTTTTGAAAAAGGACTATTCATAAAAAAAAAAAAAAAAACTTTGGCTCACAGTAAAATCTGAAATAGATTCAGTGGATGAAGAATATGGTCATATGAGGTACTGTCTATTAGTAGGGAAGTATTACATACTGTGAATGGATCCACCAAAAATCAAGTCAGTAATAAATATGAAAAGTCATATGTATATTTCAAGACTTTCTTTTTTTTGCTCTGCTGTCCCTCTTTATTTGAAGAGGTTATTCTTTACATTTGTTCAGAAAGAGGATTTCCGATTGCTAGATGCTACTTTTGAATGATCTCTATCATACTCTATAGAGTCTAGTTTAGAACAATCTCTAGTGTTGTCTGCCCTCTGTACTCTTAAGAGGATCAATGACATCATGATTTTGGGGTCAAGAAATAGTGTATTTGACTGTGCCTGATCAGCCTAATGCAAGTTTGGAAGGTTCTGCCACAGGTTGGGCACAAATAGTCCCTTTGAACATTTGGGATGGAGATGTCTCTAGATTTGCATGTCTCATGTTTCGTTTGTGTACTGTGATTCTGCTTTGCTCATAGAGCATAGTGCCTTCTTGGATGCCGACACCATGCTGGGTGGTCCTGTGCCAGTGTCTCCCATGTTTCACAATTGAGATCAAATTTCTGTAACAGCACAATTGCCACTGATGTGACAAAGATGTGAAGAGAGCACTAGTTCTGAGGAAGAAATTAAAATTCTGTTCTTGATATATTGAAATTGGAGCTGAGACATTATCTGTAAGTTGTGTCCTTCAGGTCCCTGGACATCCTGGTATTAGAACTGAGGAATTACTGAAACTCAGGAGACAGGCTTAGGACTGGAGACATTAATTTGAAGAGTCAACCAAAAAAAATGGTATTTGAAGGGGAGGGCCCAGAGAGTTAGCACAGATCAGAACGAGTTGTTGAGAACCCCCAAGCAAGGGTCTAAGTTTTACAGAACAAATCCTTTTATTAAGGGGATCTGTTATGTGAAGTATGGATTCCCAAGGGCCACACTTGAGGACCTAGAGGGCCCCAGGTGACCTCAAGATTGCAGGTTCCCCACCCCTGCCCAAGAGTATTGAGAATGGCTGTTAAAAAGTTTCCCTCTTTTAAAATATCTGCTAAGACTATCCTCTGTCATTCTTTAATCACTTGGTTTTTCTTGGGTGGATAGATAGACCCAGTTTAATAAAAATACATTTTTTTGATAAATTTTGTTTTGATGTTAGTCATTTGCAACCTTGATTCTCAGTTGAACCCTTGAATGACAAAAGTGTAATTAAGCAAATTCATCTGATGTAGTGACTGAATCTGAGAGTTTCTGTAATATTCTGTTACAGTAGTACTCTTCCTCTCTGTTGCAGGATGGGAGATATAGTTATCTGTTGTCTGGGCCTTTCATTGTTTTTCCTTTATTTGGAGTTCACTAGATCTTTTTATATTGTTGGATAGTGTTCTCTTGGGTCTGCTTATTTCACTCTGCATCAGTTTTTATAGTTATGTTTCTCTGAATTCCTCTTATCTATCATCACTTATTAGGGGGAGGAGAAAAGGAACAAGCATTTATTAATCACCTACCATATGCCACAAATCGTACTAAGTACTTTAAAAGTGATATTCTGTTACATTCCTATACTATTGTTTTTTCATCTGTTTCCCAGAAGATGTGAATCTGCTTTGTTTCTAGATTTTTATTACCACAAATATGATACTGTGAAAATTTTGATATGTATTGAATCTTTGGTTTTGTTTTTGACTTCTTTGGACTATATGTATAGTTGGATTATTGAGTTAAAGAGTCAAAGTTTGGTTACATTTCTTCCATAATTCCAGACTGATATCCAAAATATTTGAACCAGTTCACAGTTCTACCATCATGTGCTAGACTTCCCCTAGCCTTTTCAGCATTGATTGTTTTAATCTTTTCTGTATTCTGTACAATGAAACTATTTTATAGCTATTTTAATAGCTATTTTATTTGTATTTTTTAGCTATTTTATAGCTATTTTAATTTGTATTTCTTTTGCTATTAGTGATTTTAAAGCATGTTTTCATGCACTTATTTATAGATTGTAATTCTTTTGACAACTATATCCTTTGGTCACTTATGTATTAGGGAATGGTCTTGGAGTTATATGTGTGTGCCAATTCTAGATGTATAGATCCATGTATATATATTTACTATGATATCAAATTTTTATTGTAGACCTATGATACAATCATTTCTATCCCTTTTCTAATTCTATCTTCACTGATTTTTTTTTGTGTGTAAAACTTTTAAAATTTTATATAGTCAGAATTACGTGTTTTATCTTTTATGATGTCTATCTTTTGTTTAAGAATTCTGTCTCTAGCTATAGTGGTCAAAGAACTGAATTGTTGTCTTCTAATTTTTTTTAGGGCATGTTCTCTTATATTGAGGTTGCATATCTATTTTGAACTTGTGTATGTTGTAAGATGTAGGTCAAAAAAAAAAAATTTCTGCTGAACAGATTTCTACTTTTCCTAACAGTTCTTGTCAAAGGGGAGTCTATGTATCACACAGGAATCTATGTATCACATATTAGACTGCTGTTTTGATTGTTTCCCTTTCTTGGTTATCTAGTCTTTCTGATTTACTTTTTTTGTTTTTGTTTTTATTTTTTCCCCACCACTATGAAGTAGTTTGGATGACAGTTGCTTTATAATATAGTTGATATCTAGTTGTGCTCTACTCTCTTACCTCATACTTTCTCTTGTTATTTCCCTTGGCGCCTTTTGTCCTTCCAAATTAATTCTGTTAACTGTTTTTTCCAGTTCTAGTTTTCTTGATGATTTGATTGGTAGATTGAGGCTAACCTCTTTAGAATTCATTCTGCTGTCTTCTGAGGCTTGAAGGAATCAGCATACAATGCTGTCTGCAAATTGGAAAGTCTGGAAGATCTCATCAGATTTAGGTTTAGAGCTGGAAGGGACCTTTTAGTTTATTCCATTCTCCTTTCTATACCTTCCTCCATTTTTCAGATGAGGAAACTGAAACCTCTAGAAGTTAAGCTGTTATCTAAGATCACATAAGCTATTAAGTGGTAGAGGCAGGATTTGAAATTAGGAACTAGGTCTTTTTACTCTCCTTAGTAAACATTATTAAGCTCCTACTATGTGCCAGGTACTGTGCTAAGTGCTAGTGTTATCAAAAAAAAAAAAAAAGGAAAAAACAATTCTTGCTTTCAAGGACATCACAGTCTAATGGGACAGACAGTATCTAAACTACTATGAACAAACAAGCTATATACGGGATATAATTAAGATAATCAACAGAGGGAAGGCATTAGCATTACAAGCACTTGGCAAAGGCTTCCTCTAAAAGGTAGAATTTGAAGGAAGTCAGGGAAACCAGGAGGTAGAGATGAGGAGGGAGCCTTTTAGGACTGGGGGACAGCCAATGAAAATGCCTGGAGTTGGGATGGAGTGTGAGGAACAACAAGTAGGCCAGTTTTTTGCTTTTTGGTCCAAAGACAGCTCTTTCTCCCTTTAGTGTCTTGTCTTTCAATCATATGTAGAGAATCTTTCTTTTACTTGAACTTGATGCTAGATCTCTTCTTTGCGTTACCCATTATTAATGATCAGAGGGTCATCAAAATTAACTTTATTTTTACCTTTCAAAGAATTTTATTTGATTTTGATCTGTGCTTGGGAGATCTTATTGAATAGAGAGCCTGTTTTGCTTTCTTTAGCATTTTTTAAAGCTTGAGAAACAAATACAGTGGATTTTGTATTCTTTACATTTTCATTAGTTTCATGATACTAAAGGCATGTGCTGCTATAGAATATTGCCTGTGAAAGTATGTCTGTTATTTTCTAATGATCTTATCAAGGATGCCCTCAATGCATATGTAGATTATTTTCATAAACATTTTCTGTAGATGGCAAAGTAAGCAGGCACTGCTTATTAATGTTATCTTTTTTGGTACCTTTTGTTGCCTTTGGTTACCTTTCTTTGGGTTGCAATAAAGCTGAAAAAAGTTTCCATACCTTTGATATTTTCCTGTCCTTTAGGTATCTTGAGAATAGACTCAGCACTCTCATAGTTTTTGCTTTCAGTACAGACCTTCCCTTTTTACCCATGGTCTAATCCATCTGCTTTTCTCAAGTAACTCTCCTAATAAGTGTTTATCCAGAACTTTTCATTTTAGAGAGGGCAATAGAAAGATGTATGGTGGGTGTGAGTAGGTTGCAGTATATTAGGAGAAGTATACATGAAGGAAAAGTGAAGGATGTCAACAAAGAAGTGTATGAGCAAGAAAGAAGATGGGCTGGTCAGGTGACCTAGAGGAAGGAATAAATATTAGGCCACTGTCATGCTCCATTGATATTCTCATGATGATAGAAAGATAAAGCATTTATTAAGCACTTAATGTGTGCTAAGCACTGGGAATATAAATACAAGGCCAAAACCCAATAATCTCTGCCTCAAGTTGCTTATCTTCTAGTGGGGGAATCATAACAAACAGAAAAAGGAACTGAGGGGAAGGTAAGTTGAAGAAGAGGTCAGGACATCATGGACTAATAATGGTTTGACGAGAGCATCGCTGCAATAGTTTGTTTTCTGTAATGGATGTTTGGGGAGAAACACAGCAGGCAGGTGGAGATGTTGTGGAAGGGAGCCACAGCCGTTATTTTCATTGCCAGCATGAGAACAAGACTTCTGGGAAATCATGGCCTCGTCCTGTTTTATAATGTCAAGGAAAAGCAAGAAAGACCCTAGGCAGCACAGGTGGACTTCCTGTAGTGACCTTAGTAAAGGTCATGGAAAAGAATTTCACAGGATTAGCAGGCAAGGATAAGGTTCCGTAGAGAGGATACCCACATCAATGAGATAACAGACGCATTTGAGTTTTCAAATATAGTGAACCATAAGTTGTAGAAAGTGGTATAAATCCTGTCTTACAAATCTTGCACTATTAAAAGTAAATACAAAGTCATAAAAAGTACAAGAATAGCAAGCTTTTTTCCTTTTTTAAAAATGTAAGCTTAATTGATGGTTGTTTCCGGAATTCAATGTCCTGTTATTGTTTAGAAAAACTAACCCAATAAGGAAACTTTGAAAAACAAACAAAACAAACAAAAACACATTTCCCTGGGAATTGATTATTTGGTATGGCTCCACTGCAGATATGTGTTCTTGGTTTCAAGTATACTTATCAGATTTCAGTAAGTATCCTTTATATTCTTTTAACTGAAGCTATAGACAGGTTTCAGATAGTTTGCTGACTTTCTGGTAAGAAAAGACCATTAGCAAAGTTAGTGAATAAAACTTCAAAGGAACCCAGTATTGATAGGATGACCTAGCTTATTAAATGCCAATAGTCCTTTAAATGTAGATTGAGCAGAAGCTGCTTACTGTCATTTGACAGTTCAGGCAGCTTTATAATTTCCTTCATGCTAATTTGTGTACCAATAAAGGACAGTTGAATCAACATCTGTTTTTCAGAGAAAGGAAGTTTAACTCCCATGCAGAAAACAGTGATATTTTTGGCATTTGTCATTTAAACAAATAGAAATGCGTTTAACAAAATGCTAGGTTCAGACAAAGCACTAAATAAAATATTTCAAGCTTGTTTTATTCTCATTCTAACACCAAGCCCTCCCTCCAGTGGCTGCTACTACAGAATTTTACTTTTTTTTTTAAACCACAGTCTGGGAAAATTGGCAAGCTTCCCCCCCCCCCCATTCCAAATTTGAAACTCAGTTTTTGTCTTACAGTTAGAGACTGGAAGATGATCTGCTCTTGTGGGCAAACCACAATGAATTCAACCATGATGGAAGAATGCCTAGGGTTCATTCATTAACCTACATCTTTCTTATTCTGCTCCCCTGTAACTAATTCTCTTCGCTGTACTTGAAAATTCACGTTTTAAAAGACAAGTTTTCTTTTTTTTTTTTTTGCATTGACCACTTGCAGTATATTTTACAAAGAACAAAATGACTTGAGCCACACGTGACAGGGTCATATTTTTGTTTTTTAAAAAAGCTTTATACCTAATTTCAAGATAGTGTTAATTTGATTTTGGAAATAGTTGCTATAGTATCTTTTTTGATATGCACTATAACAATTCACACACAAAATCTGTTAGATCAACAGCAGTTTTCCGAATGACGGCATATGAGTTTTAACGGGTTCAAGTGAAACAATCTATGTAAAATATTCTTCAAAGTTTTAAAGCACTACGTAAATGCCACTTGTTAACACTGTTTTGCATTTTAAGCCCTTTTAATCTTTTAGAACATGTATGCTTAAAAGCTTTTGAGGTGAAAAACTTAACAAAAAACCTTGAAGTGGAAAAAACTCAACATTATATTTTCTTTTATATTTCAGTAGGAAAATTAGAAAAATTTACATTAGATGTAGTATCTTTGATCATTTATAGTGACTTGACAGAATGTACAGAACTAGCAGGATGCATAGTAGGATGAGAAAACTAATTGTAGCTTTTTAAATATGTTACTTCAATGTTGCCAATGCTACCAACTCCCTGCTTGGAAATCTTGTAAAGAGACTATGTCATGGTAAATTATAACTGAATTCTGAATTCATGGACATTTCACAATATGACTTTGTATTTTACACAAAATTATTTTTACATAACTTTCTTAAATTCATTCAGTAGCTATCATCTTCTCTGAAAGACAGTGGTAGGTAGGCTCTGTGCAATGATTTTCATGGGTTTTATGTTTTACCCACACAAACTATTTGGATTACATGTTCCTTTTTCTAGTATATTAAGCATGAAAACTTAAATTAAAAAAAAATTAATTTCTTGACTCTAGCTCTACCATTTCTGCCTCCTTTTTTTCATGCTCTGTGAGAGAGTTACAAGAGGAGGCTTATCCCCTGAGGTTCAGTAATAGCATTGTATTCCAGATATTGTATACTTTTCCATTGGAGCCCTGTTGGGGTTTCTGTGTTTCAAAGCACTTGGCCAAAAAACAATTTGAAATCTGAACTGGATGATCAGTATAGTATACTTGGAACCTGTTAAGACACAGTAGTATGGTATTAGTTTCTTCTTGAATTTTTTTTTATTCAAGATTTCTTAACTCTTGGCTCCCTTTCTTAAGGTGGTTGAATTACAAAGTGATGTTGGAACTGATTGACAGTAACTTGAGCAACCTCACTTCTTAAAAAGGTGTCCAAGTTGGCTGAAAGTGTCATAAAGTTGACACCTTTAGTCTGTGAGTTATTCTATACTTAAAACTCTCCCAAATTGTTATAGTATTTCTTAATCATGGAGTATAATCTTTAGGATTTGAGATTGACAACTATGAGGATATCACTAGAACTTTAGTTTGTTTTGTTCTTATTTTTAAATCACAGGTAGGAGTTTATATTGGGCCATTGATGGTTCCAATTTTAGACCACTTTTGACCAAAGCATTCTTATATAAGGTGGCCAGCAAGGTTAAGGAGTGTACCTGTGGCTATAGAACCAAGGGTTTTTTTTTGGTGAAGAACTAATAGGTCCAAAAAGGGGTCAAATATGTACCTAGCCTTGTCTTCATTGTATCATGCTTTATATATACTTATTAATAAGAAGGAAAGGTGGTATAATAATATCAAGGAATGATTTGCTTTGACCAGTGGATTCTTTGCCAAGTGGACCAGCCTCCTGGTAATGAATTTCTTTGTGTTTAGGGTGGCCTTTGTAATTGACTCAGTCAGCTCTTGGGGCCAAACTCAAATTCTTTCCAACATGATTGAACCTGCCAGAAATTGGACTTCAGGGTCAATTTTGGAACATGGTGAAGTGTTGAAGTAGTCCTTTGTGAAATTTGAAGGAGAATCAGAGTAAAATATGTCATCAAATAATAACGTATGTATGTTTATACACATACATATCTATGTATATATGAAAAAGATGAATAAGTAACATGGTGAGAGTAAGGAATAATTGTGCTATTGTAGTACTCTACTAATATTCTTGTGATAACAAGAAATCAAGGTAGGTCCCCCAGCACACTGGGGAGACCAGCTTTGGTATATCTTATGGGAAAACATGTACAAGAGCTGCACATGATGACTAGACTTTGATGGATTGTGACCTGCATTGTTGGATATATATCAGTGCAATTTCAGGTCCTTTTGAGTATCAAGGAAAGAATTAAAAGGCTATGTGAGCAATGATCCTACTGTTGGAGCAGTGTCAAAGATATTTCAGTCCACTAAAGGGTTTCAAGGACTCTTTAGTTAGATCTGTGTTGTAAGTGATTCCCATTGCCAAGGTTCGAGTATACTTAGGGTGCCACTTGAGCTTGGTCCTAGGGCAAACTGTAACATGTGAAATTTGTGTGAAACAACTTTTTCTTTTCTGATTTCCTTCCATATTGATTTTCTTCCCTTCTACCCAAATATTACACTATTTTGTTTGATCTGGTTGCCTTATACTTTCTTCACCAATGCTCTCACTTCTCTACAGTCATGTTTTTTATCTCTTGGGTAGGATGAACCAAGTGATTGTAGGATGAGAACAGGAATTGGAGTTACTTTTTCTTATTAGGTAAATGGGCCTTTTGACGCTTCTCAAATCACTGAAAAAAAAGAATAGACAGTTACTTATTCTTCTTTTTGCTCAATCTTTAAGATTCCCTCAGATTAGTGATAAATTGTTGAGTTAGATTTCCTGTACTTACTCCAGTATTGATCTGAGTCCTCAGACCTGGGGCTGGAGCTAGTACAAGTTTTGGAGCAAACATGTTAAGATAATGGTCTCTTGGAAGTGAGTACATTCTTCTGGTGCGATATTGTAATTATGTAGGTGCAGGAAAAGTAGAATAAATTTATTTTTGTCACAGTTATCATAGGTATTTTCTACCTGCTAGAAAAGAAATCTAGAGTCCCCATGTGTATTCTATATACTTTTCAAGTGCTTTGGCAAGATGCTGAGTGAACAGGGCACCCAAGAAATATTCCATCGTTATGTGTTTTGAAATGCTGACTGGATCAAGATTACACGACAAGTTATTTATAGCTTTATTTATACATAGTAGATTCTCTGTTGGAGTCATAGAGGGAAAGAAGATATGATAATTGCTTTGTGTAGTTCACAGAATGAAATTGCAAACTGAGACGTTTTGAATCTAGTTTGTACTGTAACCATTCCTAGCAAAACTATATTTAAACAGTAGTGGTTATCATGAACTATACAACATGTCAACTATGTCCCAATTCACATCAGTAAAAACCTTCTGCTCCTTTATTCCCTATAACCTAACCTCCATCAGATAATGCCAAATAAACTATGTCAAGTGCATGTTATTAGTATATATCAGATGTATCAAACTGCTTGCTAGCTGCATTTTCAGGAGTGTTTATCTGTGGTCATGCAGGTTATAACTCTGAATTTTTATTAGGAAAACTAAATTGAGAATTTATAATGTTCTTGATTTAGCTCCACCAGCTGTGCAACAGCTCTGGAAAACAACTGAAGATGGTCCAAATGAAACACAACCAGTAAGAGGATAACAGACAAATTGCTTTTGCTTCTTGCTGAGCTGCTTTGCCTTGGCTGCTATCAGGTCCAAGGTTAGAGGTAGAATAATTACAAACTGCCTGATTTATTCCTTTGTAAATTTAAGTAGAGTGAATTGAATGTGTGTACCTTTAAGCATGTGTTGTCTAATTTAGAGTAAAATATTAATAATTGCTGTTTAATCCTGGGAATATATTTCATTATTTAAAATTAGTAACATGACACTAAAACCAAATAGTACTGGTGGTTGAAATTTTCCTTTTGCTATGGAAATCAGCTTTAATATCATATTCCTTTATTGAGAAATATACTTATTTGGGGGTTAATACTGAAAAGAATTTTTTGAAATCCTACATTTATATGAATTCTAAACTGTAGGGTTATTTATTAGAAGAAATGTTAGTCTGGCGTGAGGAGAGTAAAAAGGTATACAGTAATCTAACTATAATTTGTAAGATTTTATATAGGCAAATTTCTCCCTGCAGTAGTTACAACAGGACACTTAGAGTCACTGTTGTTATTGGGATCCTCCTTCATATCTGTTAAAAAATGATTTGTAGTAAGAGAGGCAGTTAATAGTGAAATCTGTACAGAAACCATGTACTTCTGTATTTTGGATCTTTGATGTCGTCAGCGAAGGTACTTGGTACCCTGCCACAAATCCTACTTTATTTATGACTTCCCATGTGATTTTTGTCACTGTCTTTGTGTAGATTCTCCAGCAAAGGTCTACTTAAGCACCAGAGGCCTTCTTCTTCTGCTTTCTATATTTTGTGGATTCCATTGCAATGATAACATACAACCCATGAAACAGACTACATAGGCCTTCTCACTTACCTTGAATTCATGAAACTTACCTTATAAAATCTCTTCTCTTTTTTCTATGGGAGGCAGTGTGGAATAGCTGAAATAGGCATCTGGGAGACCAGGGGTTTCAAGGACTCCCTGATCTCTGTCAATGGAAATACTTCCCACAACAGTAAAATCATAGGCATAGGTAAAAAAAAAAAATCTAAACCAACAGAATTTTAAAAATTAAAATCTTCAGTGTACATTGTTTTCTGTAGACATGTTTGTATAGAAGTTAAAAGAATCAGATATTTATTGTTAGGTCATTATTATAGAATGGCTATAGTTTCCTCCATTCCAAATGAATTACTTCCCGGACCAAAAATTTATGATGTTTCACATTCTAGGTCTCTCTGTAAGGGTACTTCATACCCCTCTAATGTAGTGAGGGTAAACTTATTTTGTGGATATCTTGGACATTTATCTTTTTAATAAGTACTACTTTTATTCATGTAGCTGAAATATATAAATTAAAATAATTTAGAAATATATCTAGGATTACAGTTAATATCAACCTGCTTTATGTACTTTACTATTATTATCCACTAACATTTTTCATTTACTTTATTGGTCATTACAAAAGGCCTGAGTCTGAAAAGATAGGTCACTTAAGTCATCAACAGATAGGAATTGAAGTTTGCTTTCTTGGTGGCAATGACTTGGGTTAGTATAATAAAACTATTTAGTCTGCTTTCATTTTTTGATGATAATATTTACATAATTTCATTGGAGATAAGAATCTAGTAATTACTTGGGTTCCAATTTCTTTGCATTATTCTCTATTTTTACTTCACGTATAAATAGCTTTTTTTCTTTTTGTGGGAAGCTTGTACTTTTTATAGCCTTGTGGTTGTGGTTCATAGTTTTTTACCCTTTTGGCCAAAATAGCAGATTTTGATTGTAGTAGTGCAGAGCCTCATTTGAATAAATTAATTTTTGTTATTACTTTTTTAAAAAAAGACTATGTCTTCCCATCTTGGAATGGAATGCTGGAATGTGTGGGACTATTCATGGGCTGATACTACTACTGACTTTGACCTGTTCCATTTCAAACCTGGGTCAATTAATCTGCCTTATGTAACCTGACAGTGTTGTTGTTCCTGGGGCCTTACCATATTGGTGTGGATATCCACTAGATTTCATTTTCAGAATTTCTGTTTTTTTATTTAGTTTTTTAAAAAAAGTTTGTTACTTTTCTGTCTGTTTTTAGTTATGTAACCAATTACTTAGGTCTGTTCCTTTTGTTGGATGAAAGTGTTAAGAAATGTAAGTTTTTCCCCAAAGAACTACTTTAGATCCATTCCAAAAGTTTATTTTTAATTATGATTTTTCATTATCATTTTCTTTGATGAAATTGTTGTTTCTTTGATTTGTGCTTTGATCCATCAGTTCCTTAGGATTACATTAATTGGCCTTCATTTAAGTTTTAATTTTTTCTTCTGAGGCTCTATTATTATGCAGTTTTTATTGTATTGTGTAATAAGTAATGATATCTAATATTTCTGCATTTTCTGCATTTTTTCATCAAGTTTTAATGGCGTAGAGTGTGGTCAATTTTTGTAAAGGTGTGAGGCATAATTGAGAAACATTTATACTCCTTTCAATTCCCATTCGGTAATCTCCAGAGATCTATTACATCTGACTTTTATAAAATGCTGTTCAAGTCTGTCATTTCTTTCTTGTTTATCTTTTTGTTACTTTTCTCTGGGTCTGAATAGAGCACATTGAGGTCCTTAGCAATTATAATTTTGCTGGCTGTTTTTCTCTATAGTTTGATTAGCTTTTCCTTTATGTACTTAGATGTTGTAGCATTTGGTATATATCTATATATCTATCTATATCTATCTATCTATCTATCTATCTATCTATCTATCTATATATATATATATATATATATATATATCAAGTATAGACATTTCAGTTTTCTGAGAATCATCATAGTTTAGTGGTGACAGTCATTTTTGAAGCCAGAATGGGCAAGTCATTTAACCTCCTATCAGTGCTCAAGGCAGCTCTCAAAAATGTACTTTACAGAGAAGGTGATGATCTGCGTTGGTGGAGTTTTCTCACCATCGTCTCATACTATTGAAATACGAGGTCCAGTCCAATTATTTAATTATTGATGATATTTTTAAACATAATATAGTTTCCTTCCTTATCTTTTTAAGTTCTGTTTGCTTTTTCTGAGTTCATGACTGCCATTCCTGCTTTTTTGGTTTCATTTAAGACAGAATAAATTCTGTTTCACCATTTCATTTTCACTGTCTGTGTCTTCCTTGTTTTAAGCATGACACACTGTCAGCAGCATTGATTCTTCTTTCTCATCTGTTCTTCTACCTGCTTTTACATTCGTTGTTATAAATAATTGTTAATTGTGTATTTTTTTCATCGTACTTTCATATAACTTTTTTCACGTCTGACTCCTGAACTATACAAAGAAAAGCAAAGTGGGGAAAGAAAATCAGTAGAATTAGCATTCAGTGATCTATATTTGGAGTGGTATGAAACCCATTCATCTGCCTCTCCTCTCTAGAAGGAAGCCCAGACCTCTATCATTGATTCTTATACTTTCACTACTTTTGATTCCCGCTCTGCCATGTAACTGATGTTTGTTTTACTTCCCCAGCACTCCCCTCTCTCTTAACACTGCCCTTCTTTCCTTTTCTCTGTCCCCTCTTTTGTCCCTGTTACATCCCTGGGTAGTGACCTGCAGGGAGGTAGGAGTGGGAGTGGTGCAGGGAGATGGTCTCTTCTGTTGTCCTAGACTGGATGGAGTAATCTACTGGTGTTTTCTTTTTGTTTTATTGGTCATTATTTTGGCTAGCATCCTTTTCCCATCTTTATTGGAGAGTAGCTTAGGGGAGCTAGCCTCAGCTATAACTTTACTAGTAGTGTGCAGTTCTGTTTTGAAGGTCACTAGTATAGGTGGTTCATATGCTTTTCTCAATAAACTTCAGTGGCTTGTTTTTGCTTTGAGGATCAAATTCCTTATACTTAATCTCTGTCTCCATTTTCAGGGACTTTGAAAAGGCTGTTCTCCATTTTTGAAATGTGCTTCCTCCTCATCTGAGCTCTAAAGGAAAATAAAGAAATCTTTACTTTCCTTTAGAGCTCAGATCAAATGCCACCTCGTACACGCCTTCCTGCCTTCTCCTGCCCTTCTCCCCAGTTTCTAGTGCTTCCTCTTCAGATTAACCTATATTTTTATGTGTGTATATGTACATATATACATATATATTTAAAATATTACTTTCATGTATATTTGTTTTCTCTTCCAAAGGAAAGTAAACTCTTTGAGGGCAAACACTGTTTCATTTTTGTCTTTATTTTCACAATGGCCTGGCATATAGTAAAGTGGTTAATAAGTGCTTCTTGTTTGGTTTAATATAGGTCAAGAAAATGGGGAAGTCAATGTACTTACTTAATTGTGACTTTATAAATAGCACAGTAAACATTTATAATTTCTATTTTATTTATGATTTTAGAAGTTATAATTTGTTTTACTTAGCAAACAAATTCTAAATTTTGTTTAGAATCCTTAAACATTTCTGAAAAGCTGACATCAAAATGACATGAAAAAAACAAAATGAACATTTAAAAATTGGCTAATTTATTACTTTGGTTCATTCTAGACTCTCATCTGAGAATTGATGTCCATTTCCATCATTTCTTTAATTTGGTTGTCACTTGGGATAAACATGGCACAACTTCAGCAGGGAGGTCCAGATGAAAAAGAAAAAACTACAGCACTAAAAGGTATACGTTTGTTTTTGATATTTTTTCCAAATGATATAAGGTGTGTTTACAAAGACTTAGGAAACATAGATTTAAACATTTTGATGATTTTGGGGGCTCATTTCAATTTCACCATAAAAAAATACAAATGTCTGTACTTTTTGTATTTTCTTAACATCTTAGTATAATTTGAGGTTTGTGACTCCAGCACAGTACAAGGAGGGGGTGGCACTCTCCTTTCTGTGCCACTCATGTTGCCAGAGGGAAGACCTCATGGGCCACATAGTTTCCTGTTTGGGAGAATGGAGTATGTCCTGCCCCTACTGGACTAGAGATTTCTGTCCTTGGCTGATTAGCCCTAAGCCATGCCTTTGGAAGTAGGGGCAGCTGCCATGACTGTTGGCTGATGCTCGTGAAGTCAAGGACAGAGCTGGCGGGGTGGGAAGATGGAGAATCATAAGACTACAGGAAGCAGCAGAGGGAAGTGACTCCTAAAGGTCTAACAGGTCAAATCCAGAAGTGCCTGGAAGGGACTGCCAAATAGCCTGGTGAGTTTTCATAGGTATTTTATGCAAGTTTATCAGGAACAGACATTCTGGGGAGGGAACAGGGAGCCTGCACCTGGTATGAAGGTTGTGCTTTTAGAACTGGTGCTGATGTATGCTAGGGAAATTCATGAGGAATTGGGGCTAGTTGATATTCAGACTCCCTTCTGGTGGGAAAAGGGTCTTTCAAACATTATTGCAAGCTGTTCTGGCTAGTGACTCAGGGAATGTGGGCTTGTATGGCTTCTTCATTTAATGGGTGGGGAAGCTAATGAGATCCTTTTACTCTATTTATGCCCTAAAGTATAATAGGTCCCAGACAAATCATAGGATAGGCCATTTCAGAGTTGGAAAGGATCCTAGGGGTCGCCTATTTCAACACTTCGCCTATTTTGACACTTACCTTGCAGATGTTTTCATTGTTGTTGTTTTTCCTCAAATACACAAGGAAATTGAAGTCTGTGGAGGATAAATGACTTATCCTGAGTGACATTGCTGGGACTAAAATGCCAGGTTTTTTGATTCCTTGTCCAAAGTTCCTAAATTTTTTTGTTGGGTCAGACTAGTGGACAGTTTGGTCTGGTATTCTTTGTCTGACAGTGAAATGGAAAGCTTCTTGTGGAAGGACTTGATTACCCTAAAATGGAAAAAGCCCAGAGTATCTCACTGTGGATCTGTGATATTTTATCTATCTATCTATCTATCTATCTATCTATCTATCTATCTATCTATCTATCTATCTATCTAAAACTTTCTTGAAAGTACTGTTTTTTTGAAGCTTGTTGGGCCTTTTGGGATTTTCAGTATTGTATGTTATCAACATAATACATACTAAAGCTGATCTATAGGATCCTTTCCAAATACATAGCTCTTTGAATTTCTCATCTCATTTGATTCTCAGAACACCACAATGAGGTAGATAGTACAAGTGTTATTTCCCCATTCTGTGGATGAGTTAGCTAGATGACCCAGCACAGGAAGGGCTAGACTTGGAGTTAGGAAAACCACTTTGCGATCCTGCCTCAGACTCTTACTGGCTCTATGACCATGGGTAACTCTGTGTTTCAGTTTCATCAGCTGTAAAATGGGGATAATTATAGCACTTCCTTTTCACAGGATTGTTGTGAGAATCCACTGAGGCAGTATTTGTAAAAAGTGCTTAGAACAGCAGCTTCCAATAGGTGCTGTTATGAATGCTTAGTTCTTTCCCTTCAGCCTCAGTTTCTTCATCTGTAAAATGGGGCTGATAATACCTTTCAAGGTTATTGTGAGGATCAATTGAGGTAACGTGAAGTTCTTTATAAATCTGAAAGCACTATATAAATAGTAGCTATTCTTGTTATTGTTAGATAAGGAAACAATTCCGGAGCATTATAGTGCATTGTCTGTAATTGTAAACTAGAAGGAATCTCTATGGTGTTGTGTTCATCCTTCGCTGCCCAAGAAGACCACGCCATCAGAGAAGTAATGACATGACTTGCACTTGACTTTGTTCTGAGGGAGGGAGGGCTGGGCAGGTCACCAGCCTCACTTCTCCTCCAGAGCCATCTGAATCCAGTGACCAGACATTCCTCAGGATGACTGGAGATGGCCCAGGATGCCCTGGGAGACCTTGGGCCCTTTAGGCCAAGGTCTCTGCAGGTACTTACTTAGGTGAGGCAACGCCCATTCATTGAATAGGCCTGTTTAAGAAGTAGCCAGGGCATGGCCCCTTTAATGAGGCCAAGAAAAACAGACTTCAGACTGGGTGGGAAACAGCAACAGTTACTATTGATAATCACTCTAAAGCTGGGGGGAGGGAGGGCGGATCCAGGAGCCCTTGGCAGGGGCCCCTTGGAGTCCCAGTTTCAGAGTGTAGTAGGTTTAAGGTTTTGGGAGAGGACAGGCGACAGGACAGGGAGGAGAAGGGAGGGAGTGGAAGGGAGGGGAGAGGAGAGGAAAGGAGGCAGCAAAACCCAGGAAAACTTTTGGCCCATCCAAAATTTACCTTCCTTTGGAGAGGAGAAGGAAAGGGAGGGAGAGGCAGACAGGAGAGGAGGAGCTGAGTTACCCAGCTAGCATTCAGCCAGCTGCATCTACTCACAGGATCGTGTTAGTCCTTCGTTGCCGAAGAAGACCTTGCCATCAGAGAAATGATGACAATATTTGTACTTGACTTTGTTTTGAGTGAAGAAGGGCTGTGCACCAGCCTCACTTCTGCTCCAGAGCCATCTGAATCCCTTCCCAAGAAAAAAACAAAAATCTCACCTTGCTTACTCTTACACCCTACTGACTTTATTTTTTTCCCAATTACATTTAAGGAGTTTTCAACATTCATTTTTATAATTATATTCCTGAGAAGAGCTAAGTCTATCATAGTTGATCCTTCCACAATATTGCTGTTATTGTATATAATGTTCTCCTGGTTGTGCTCGTTTCACTCAGCTTCAGTTGATAAAAATCCTTCCAGGTTTTTCTGAAATCTGCCTGCTCATCATTTCTTATGGAACAATAGTATTCCATTACATTCATATACCACAATTTGTTCAGCCATTCCCCAGTTGATGGGCATCCCTTCAATTTCCAATTCTTTGCCACCACAGAAAGAATTGCTGTAAATATTTTTGTATGTGTGAGTCCTTTTCCCTTTTTTATGATTTCTTTGGCATACAGAGTCAGTATTACTATTGCTGGATCAAAGAATATGCACAGTTTGGTTGCCTTTTGGGCATAAATCCAAATAGCTCTCCAGAATGGTGGGAACAGTTTATAACTCCACCAACAATGCATTCGTGTTCTAATTTTCCCATATCTTCTCCAACATTTACTATTTTTCTGTTTTGTCCTGTTAGCTAATCTGTTAGCTATGAGGTGGTACCTCAGAGTTGTTTTAATTTTCATTTCTCTAGTCCCTAAGTTGTTTAGAGCATTTTTCTCCATATATAGATAGTTTTACTTTCTTCATCTGAAAACTGCCTGTTTACATCCTTTAACCATTTATCAATTGGGGAATGACTTGGATTCTTATAGATTTGACTCAGTTTGCTATATATTTTAGAAATGAGGCCTTTATCAGAAACACTGGCTGTAAAAACTGTTTCCCAGCTTTCTGCTTTCTAATCTTGGTTGCATTGGCTTTTTTTTTTTTTTTTGGTGCAAAACCTTTTAAATTTAATATAATCGAAATTATCCATTTTGCATTTCACAGTGTTCTCTGTCTCTTGTTTGGTCATAAATTCTTCCCTTCTCCAAAGGGTTGAGAGGCAAACTATTCTTTGTTCTCCAAATTTTCTTATGGCATCATCACCCTTTATGTGTAAATCATGTACCCATTTGGACCTTATCTTAATATATGAGTGTGAGATGTTGGTCTGTGCCTATATTCTGCCATACTGTGTTCCAGTTTTCCCACCGTTTTTGTCAAATAGTGAGTTCTTATCTTAGAACCTGGAGTCTCTGAGTTTATCAAACAGTAGATCACTATAGTCATTTACCTCTGTGTCTTATATGTAGCCTATTCCACATATCCACCACTTTATTTCTTAGCCAGTACCAAAGAATTTTGATAATTTTCACTTTATGGTATAGTTTTAGATCTGGTATGACTAGGCCACCTTCCTTTGTGGTTTTTTTTTTCACCAATTCCCTTGATACTCCTGATCTTTTGTTATTCCAGATGAATTTTGTTGTGATTTTTCTAGCTCTTTAAAATAGCTTTCTGGTAGTTTGATTGGTTATGGCAGTATATATTTTATAGACTTTTGGAAAAAATAGGCAAAGAAGGAGTCCTACCAAATTCCTTTTGTGATACAGATATGGTGCTGATACATAAACCAGGAAGAGCCAAAACAGAGGAAAAAATTATAGATCAGTTTGTTATTAAATTACACATAAATTGTATATAGTTCTTTTAAATGGAATTTCTATCTTGTGCTCCAGAACTCTGTTGGTGTTATATAGAAATGCTGATAATTTATGTGGGTTGATTTTATATCCTATAACTTTGTTAAAGTTGTTAATTATTTAAAGTAGTTTTTAGTTGATTCTGTAGGATTCTCTAAGTATACCATCATGTCATGTACAAAGGTTGATAGTTTTGTTTCCTCATTGCCTATTCTAATTCCTTCAATTTCTTTTTCTTCTCTTATTGCTAAAGTTAACATTTCTAATACAATATTGAATAATAGTGATGATAATGTGGATTCTTGTTTCACCCCTGATCTTATTGGGAAAGCTTCTAGCCTATCCCCTTTGCATATAATGATTGGTGATAGTTCTAGATAAATACTGCTTATCATTTTAAGGAAAACTCCATTTACTCCTGTACTCTACTGTTTTTAATAGGAATGGGTACAGTATTTTACAAAAACTTTTTCTGCATCTATTGAGATAATCATATGATTTCTGTTAATTTTGTTATTGATGTAGTCAGTTATGCTGATAGTTTTCCTAATATTGAATCAGCCCTACATTCCAGACATAAATCCCACCTGGTCGTAGTGTATTATCCTCATGATAAATTGTTGTGATCTCTTTTCTGATATTTTATCTGAAGCATTTGCATCAATATTCACTAGGGAAATTGATCTGTAATTTTTTTTCTCTGTTTTGGTTCTTCCTGGTTTATGTATGTATCAGCACCATATTTGTGTTGTAAGAGGAATTTGGTAGGACTCCTTCTTTGCCTGTTTTTCCAAATAGTTTATATTGGAATTAATTGTTCTTTAACTGTTTAAACATTTTAATTCACTTATAAATCCATGTGGCCTTGGAAATTTTTTCTTAGGGAATTCATTGATGGCTTGTTCAATTTCTTTTTCTGAAATGGGGTTAAGTATTTTATTTCTTTTGTTAGTCTGGATAATTTTTATTTTTACATGTATTCATCCATTTCACTTAGATTGCCAGATTTATTGTTATACATTTGGGCAAAATAGCTCCTAATTATTACTTTAATTTCCTCTTCACTGGTGGTGAATTCACATTTTTCATTTTTGATACTGGTAATTTGGTTTTCTTCCTTTTTTTTAAACACACTAGCCAGAAGTTTATCTTTTTTAATGAATTTTTCATAAAACCAGATCTTTTATTTATTAGTTCAATAGATTTTTTACTTTCAATTTTATTTTATTTTTCCCACTTAATAGTATTTTATTTTTTCCAATTACATGTAAAGATAGTTTTCAACATTCACTTTTATAAGATTTTGTGTTCCAAGTTTTTTTCTCCCTCTCTTTCTCCCCCTTCTCCCCCCTCCCAAAGATGGCAAATAATCTGATATAGGTTATACATGTACAGTCATATTAAACATATTTCCACATTAATCATGTTGTGAAAGAATCTGAACAAAAGGGAACAACCATGAGAAAGGAAAACAAAATGGAAACAGTATACTTCAATCTGCATGTAGACTGTAGTTCTTTTTCTGTATGTGCATAATATTTTCCGTTATGAGTCTTTGGGAATTGTCTTGGATCATTGTATTGCTGAAAAGAGCTATTACTTTGTTTTATTAATCTCTCCCTTGATTTTTTAGAACTCATAATTTGGTATTTTAATTTGGGATTTTTATTTTGTTCTTTTTCTGTTTTAGTTGCATGCCCAATTCATTGATCTTCTTCTCTGTTGTATATGTAAGCATTTAGAGATATAAAATTTCTCTTAACAGCTATTTTAGTTGCATCACATAAATTTTGATATGTCATCTCATTATTGTCATTCTCTTTGATGAAATTATTGATTGATTCTATGATTCTTTGTTTGACCCACTCATTCTTTAGGATTAGATTATTTAATTTAAATTAATTTTTTAATCTATTTTTCCATGGCTCTTTACTACACATAAATTTTATTTCATTAGGATCTGAAAAGAATGCATTTAGTATTTCTGCCTTTCTACATTTGATTGTGAGGTTTTTGTGCCCTGATATGTGTTCTCTTTTTGTGTAGTGCCATCTACCATTGAGAAAAAGGTATATTCTTTTGTATTCCCATTTAGTTTTCTCCAGAGGTTTATCATATCTAACTTTTCTAAAATTCTATTCACTTCCTTGACTTTTTTCTTGTTTATTTTGTGTTTAGGTTTATCTAGCTCTGAGAGGGGGATGTTGGAGTTCCCCACTAGTACAGTTTGATTTCTATTTCTTCCTGTAATTTACTTAACTTCTCTAAGAATTTGGATGCTATACCACTTGATTCCTATATATTTAGTCTTAATATTACTTTGTTGTCTTTGTTAATATTACTTTTAGCAAGATGTAGTTTCCTTCCTTAGCTTTTAAAGTTAGATCCATTTTTGCTTTTGCTTTGTCTGTTATCAGGATTGCTACCCTAGCTTTTTTTTTTTTTTTTTTTTTTTTTTTTTTTTTTACCTCAGCTAAAGCATAATATATTCTACTTCAGGCTTCTACCTTTACTCTGTGTGTGTGTCTCTCAGCTTCAGATGTGTTTCTTGTAAACAACATATTGTAGGATTCTGATTTTTAGTCCACTCTGCTATCTGCTTACATTTTATGGGAGAGTTCATCCCATTCATATTCATAGTTATGATTACTAACGATATATTTCTCTCCATCCTATTTTCCCCTCTTTTTATACTTTTCTGTCTTCTTTCATCCTGTCCCTCCTCACCAGTGTTTTGCTTCTGATCAGCCCTCCCTCAGTTTGCCTTCCCTTCTATCATTGTGCTCCCCTTCCTCCTTTTCTTTCCCCTTTCCCCTCCTATTTCCTTATAGGGAAGATAAATTTTTGAGCCAAATCTGATGAAAGTAAAGTTCAAATAGTGCTTATTCCCTCCCTTCTTTCCCTCTAGTAATAGGTCTTTTGTGCCTCATAATTTACCCTATTCTGCCTTCCCCTTTCCTCCTCTCCCAGTACAGTCCTTTTTTTCCCCACTCTTTGTCTATGTATACTCCTCCTAACTGCCCTAATAAGACATACAGTTCTCACGAGTTAGCAAGAGTTATTATCTTCCTATTTAGGTATGTAGCAATTTAACATTATTGGATATTATTGACTAGCATGTTGTTTTCTTTCCTGTTTACCTTTTTATACTTTGATTGAATCTTGAATGTGCAGATTGAATGTTCTGTTTAATTCTAGTCTTTTCATCAAGAAAGTTTGAAAATTCCCTATTACATTGAATATATATCTTTTCCCTTGAGAGATTATGCTCACTTTTGCTGGGTATTTGCTTCTTGGTTGTAATCTGTGCTCCTTTGCCTTCCAAAATATTAGATTCCAAGCCCTTCTATCTTTTAATGTAGAGGCTACTAAGCCCTGCATTCCTGACTGTACCTCCTTGATATTTGAATTGTTTCTTTCTGGCTATTTGCAATGTTTTTTCCTTGATCTGATAATTTTAGAATTTGGTTACAATATTCTTTGGAGTTTTCCTTTTAGGATTGCTTTCAGGAGGTGATCAGTAGATTTTTTCAATTATTATTTTACCTTCTGATTCTAGGATATCAGGACAGTTTTCCTTGGTAATGTCTTGAAAGATGCTGTCCAGGCTCTTTTTTGGTCAAGGTTCTCAGATAGTCCAATACTTCGTAAATCATTTCTCCTATATCTATCCCAGGTCAGTTGTTTTTGCAATGAGATATTTTACATTTGATATTTCATAGAGTCATTAGCTTCCACTTTTCTAATCCTAATTTTTAAGGAATTATTTTCTTCAGTTAGCTTTTGTACCTCATTTTCCATTTGGGCAATTCTGCTTTTTAAGGAGTTGTTTTCTTCATTGGATTTTCCCCCCCCCCATTTGGCCAGTTGTATGTTTTAAGGAATTGTTTTCTTCTGTCAACTTTTGTCCTTCTTTTCTAAGCTCTTGACTTTCTCTTGCATAATTCTCATTTTTTGTCTTCTACTTCTTTTCTGTGATTTTTAAAACCCCTTTTGAACTCTTCTAAGAAGATTCTTTACATTTGAGACCAATTCATATTCCTCTTTGAGGCTTTGTATGTAGGCATTTTAACACTGTTGTCCTCTTCTGAGTTTGTGTTTTGATTTTCCATGTCATCATAGTAGCTTTTTATGGTCAGAGATCTTTTCTGATTTTGCTCATTTTTTTCTGTTTTGTGACTTTTTTTGGTTAAATATTTATTTTTAGTTTTCAGCATTCTCTTCCATAAGTTTTAAATTTTCTCTGCCTCCCTCTGTTCTCCCTCTCCAAGATGGTGTGCAATCCAGTATAACTTCTACATATACATTCTTATTGAACATATTTTCACATTAGTCATTTTGTATAGAAAAATTAGAATGGGAGGAACTATGAGAAAGGAAAAAATAAAACTAAATAAAAGAAGAGAGCAAATAGTATATTTTGATCTGCATTCAGACTCCATATTTTTTTCTCTGGATGTAGCTGGCATTTTCCATCATGAGTCTTTGGGAGTTTTTGGTCCTTGCATTGCTAAGAGAGCTTAGTCTGTCAAAGTCAAACATTGTATAGAGTGGCTGTTATAGTGTACAGTATTTTCCTGGTTCTCCTCACTTCACTCAGCATCACTTTCCAGGTTTTTCTGAAGTCCTCCTGCTCATTATTTCTTATAGCACAATAATATTCTATTACATTGTTATACCACAACTTGTTCAGCCATTCCCCAATTGATGGGCATCCCTTTGATTTCCAGCTCTTGGCCACCACTAAAAAGCTCCTATAAATATTTTTGTACATCCTTTTCCCATTTTTATGATCTCTTTGGGATACAACCCTAGAAGTGGTATTGCTGGGTCAAAGGGTATGCACAGTTTTATAGCCCTTTGGGCACAGTTCCAGATTGCTCTCCAGAATGGTTGGATCAGTTCACAATTCCAACATCAGTGAATTAATAGTGTTATATTTTGTGACTTTTAAAGTTAAGTTCTGCTTCTGAGGTACAGGGGAGCACTGTTCCAAGTGGCATGGTCACTGGCTTTCTGTTCTGGGGCCTTAGGCTCTGGTGACTTACCCACTGATCTGAGGAGGTCCAGCTTAGTCATATCTGTTGTGCTAGGGGTCCAGGGCTGGCAGTTTGCCTTCTGTGCTGGGCCTGGAAGTCTCACAGCTGATATGCTGTGCTAGGACAGAGCAGTCTTGGTTGCTGATTTGTGCGGTGGCTAAGAGTCTCCTTCTGGCTTGCCCAGATACTGTCTGTGATTGGCTTTGCTTCCATTCCCCCTTTACCCAAGTGGAATAGACCTTTCCTGAAGTCCTTTTAAGTTATTTTAAGCTGGAAAATTGTTTCACTCTGTCTTTTTATAGGTTCTCTTGCTCCAGAATCTGTTTAGAGGCTTGATTTATAGTTGTTTCTGAGGGAAACTAGGGGGAGCTCAGGCAACTCCCTGGCTTTTCTCCTCCATCTTCACAGCAAATATTTATTAAGCTCCTACCATGTTCCAGGAACTTTTTAATCATAAGTTCTCTAGGGATACAAAGGCCAAAGTGAAATTATTGATTAGATATTTTTATCTTATATTGTTTTCCCTCAAATGCTTTACTTTGTTACATTTTCCTCTGTATAGCCTTGTGAGATCTTACTGCCATTTATCACATTAACTTAGCATTTCTATATCCATAATAGTCATGTCATTTACAGATATGGAGATTTTACCATGTAATTTCTCTTTTAGATCATTTGAAAAATACTTGATAAGACTGATTTAGTTCTGACTGCTGAAGGACTTAATATAGTCCTCTATTTGGAAAAATAGTAGCATTTTTTTGTCTTATGTTGTCTAAATTGAGAAACACTGTATTATATCACATGGAGCATTGGACTGTGTAAAGTAAGAGGAGGGTTGGACTTAGGTCTGCTTAATCTTAAAGAAGTCACTTTGATCTCTTTATACTTCAGTTTCCTCATCCGTAAAGTAGGGGGAGGGGAAAGTGAGGTGGATGGGAATGTAGAATACTTGGACTACGTAGCCAAGTGAGGAAGACACATTGTATATCAATTCAGAATCAACATTTCAGTCCCTTGGTGACTCATCTTAAAAAAATAAAAAGAGCCCCATGTAGAATTTTGTCAAAAGCATGCTGAAAGTTTTCATTTAATAAAGTTTTTGTTCCCTTTCTTGTCTACATGCTTTTTTGGCTTTTACTGTACTCCTTATGTAGACAGACTTTTTCCATCTCCTGCTTTTTTAACCTTGGACATACTGCCCCTCATTCTTAAAACACTCTTCTTCCTCACCTCCTCCTCTTGTCATCTCTCCGGTAATTCAAGGTTCAGCTTAAGTGTCATGTTAAATGTGCATGAGTTCTAACCCGACTTCCACGATGTGAGTGGTTACTTCTTAAATAGGCCTATTCACTGAATGGGTGTTACCTCACCCTAAGTGAGTAACTGCATAGACCTTGACTTAAAGGGACCAAGGTCTCCCATTGTATCCTGGGTCATCTCCAGTCATCCTGGTGAATATCTGGTCACTGGATTCAGAAGGAGAAGTGAGGCTGGTGATCTTGCACAGCCCTCTCTCACTCAAAACAAAGTCAAGTGCAAGTCATGTCATCGCTTCTCTGATGGCATGGTCTTCTTAGGCAACGAAGGACAAACACAACACAACAAGTGACCCACTCCACCCACCCCGTTCCCAGAAGTAAAAATCACCAGTTATAGTTCTTGGCAACTCAAGTTTTTATTAAGTTAAATTGAATTATAGCCTGTTTTACTCTGATTTAGGTCTTAGTCTTTTTGATCTGGGTTTCTTAATTAAGTATATTTTTAATCAGGCTCAAGGCTTGCTGTGGGTTATTGGTTTTACTGGGTCTTTCTGCCTAATGACTGGATTTTGCTCTAATTTCCTCATAAAATTTTGTAGCCATAATTTTTTTAAATTGAGAATTGTGTTTTTATCTATCATCTAAGACTATGTTGCCAGACCAGGCTTGATCAGGTTGGTTTGATACTAGAGTGAAATAAAACACTTCCAGAAACTGACAATTAAGAAAAGGAGATTTGCTTAGTCATAGCTGAAGAAGGATCGTCATCCAGGACTCCATGTTGATTTACCTGAGTGTAGCCCCCACTCCCCCACCCCCCACCCCCCACTCAACCCTACTTCTAGGTTGTCTACAATTAGAGAATCGCAGCCTGAGGGGGAACCCCTTTTTGTTTCTTGTGCCCAGGAAGCTAAGAAGCCTTATTTCCTTGAGCCAATTAAATCTAAACTACAGTTTCATTACCTTTTAAGAAAAAACTAGCCTAACTTACATCAGGCCAAGCCTTAGGATATTTATTCTTCCCACCACCAACTCCAATATACAAGTGAATCCACTTCAGTGTATAGTCCCCCAAAGAAAACAGCACAAAAGTTAATTTTGACTGATTTTGTATGCAACTTTATATATTGTGAGTTTTCTTTGCTTTTAAAAGAACAGGTATGTGTTTTGTTATATGTTAGTGATGTTGTCTTAGGTTTTTGATCTGAGATTTTTTTTGTCATTTGAAGTGGTTTTCATTTATATAGTTGCAGTGATTTTTCTTTTGTCCTAACTTTGTCCATTCTTCATCATTTTATGTATTTGTTATTTTGTATGGTGCAGTGATCTGCATTTATGTTCATTTATCATTTCCCAAACATTGGATGGTTTGATTTGTTCCAGACTTTTTATTTTACAAGTAGTGCCGCTATGAATATTTTCATATATAGATAGATCTTATGTTAGTAACCTGCTTGGGGTATAAATCTAGTAGTTGGGTCACTGGGTGATGAGCAGTTTTGTGACTTTTCTTACACAGTTCCCAGTTATTTTCTAAACTACTTCAGCATGATTGAATTAGTGTGCCTGTTTTTCTGTATCACAATCAACGTTAAATGTTTTTTTGTCAGTTGAATGTCAATTGGAAGCACAGTGCTTTACATATAGTAACACTTAATGAATATTTTATTCACTTAATGAGTGTGAGACTGTTGAGGTTTGGGGTGTTGGGGACCCCAAAATACCAACATATTGGGTCCTGCTCGAATGAATTCGACACAAGCCTTCTTAATGCCAAAGAAAAACAAAGTTTTTAAGGATTTGCCATACTGGGTTGACTCTTAAGGAGCCTAAGCATTTGTAACGCTTAACAAGCAGGCCAGATACAATCTCAGCTAGACACAGTCAGAGCTGGATTGAATCTGAGTGCCTTCATGGAGGCAAGATGGATTTTATGTAAAGAAAGACTGTGGGAGGGATCTGAGGGTGGCCTAGTAGTCTAGGGGTTCCAGGGGTGGTATCAATAGGGGTGGTCAGTAGCCTAGGGTTTCTAGAGCTCTTTTTGGGAATGACCAGTACCCTGGGATGAATAAAGATCAAATCTAGGGGAGGATCTTGATGGGAGTGGCCAGTAGTCTGGAGAATGGGATTTCCCTAGGATCAAGGGTGAGGAGTATAACAGACATTGGGGCATAGTGATAATGAAAAGTTTATGAACCTCAAGAGACTGCTAGATCAAGTGGGAAGATTCAAGGGGAATTTAAGGAGGTTCCCAGAGTCTGTACCCCATCAAGACCATACACCAAAGATAATTTATACTTATTAACAAATTTGAGCATTTAAAATATTTTTGTAATTTATTTACATTTAAATAAACTTCATTCTTCAAATTTTATAATTTAAATATTTATAAATAAAATTTTTATATTTAGGTAAATGTTTATAGGTGCTCTATTTTTAAATCTTGCTCTTAATTTTCATTCCCCTATCATAGACCCTTTCCTTGAAACAAAATAATATAGTTAATCAATGATACTTGCTGAAAAGATTTTTTTTCTCTCTGAATCATTAGTTTCTGTTCAGATAGAATGCTGTATTGATTTTGCTGTGGAAGAGCTGGTGTCTTTTGCCTTCAAGGAAAGCCAAATGTGAACAACCTGGCTGAAAGAGCATTGTCCTGGAAATCAAGAGAAACAGGGTTTTAATTCTTTCTCTTACTCTGGATCTCATTTTCTTCCTGAGTAAAATGAGGGTGTTGAGCAAGATGATCTCTAAGGATCTGACCAGTTTTGACAGTCTGTTGAGACTATGAAATTGAATTGAATGAGCCTTTTTATGTGACCTTGGGAGGCCTCTCTTTGGGAGTAGCTGTTCCCGGACAGCTTTATTATGCTACTTAGATAGTTTGGGTTTGAGTAGCATGGGGATTGGCTGTATTCCCTTTTTCCCAAGTCATGTATCTTTTTTTTTTTTAAAGGTTAATACTATATCTTTTTGCTTTCTTCCAAGAGCCAGGCTTCTTGGATGCCAAGTAAGATGAAGTAACTAGTTAATTTTGATAACTAGGTGCTCAGGTCCATTTAAAAAGAAAGTTACCAAATACTTTTGGGTTCAGGATCCTGGGTTGAGTTGCCTGGCACAGGTTGCCTGTTACATCTACCTCAAGGATACCTTGCTGCTTCATGTAGGCTGGCTTGCCTGCCCTGTGTGTGACATATTTATGACAGAAAAATATACAATTTCCACATGAGACTATATGCCAGATATTTGGTGGATGTCAGCTTACCTGAACTGTTGTCATTTTACTTAAGAGTAAATAAACAGTCATGTTTATGTTAGCTTTGGAAATCAGTGTATCATAACTAATCATGTTTAATGTTTTCAGTTTAGTTTGATTATTGGGATGAGGTGTTTTGTTCAGTAGTCATACTATAGATGAAATTCCTTTATGGTTAACAACACTCATTCATCAACAAACATTTATTCATCTTTTCCTATGTGCAGTGCTCTGTGCTATGATCTGAGGGAGTTACAGATATTAACATATTACCCTTTGGGGTAAAATACATCTGTGGGGCTGATGGTTGAATCAATGAATGAAAAAGCATTCACTAAGTTCTATGTGTTAAATGCTGAAATACACATAGAAAAAGATAGTCTCTGTTCTCAGGGAAAATACTTTAATTGGAGAAACAACATATAAAAGAAAGTTCAAGTACAGGGTGGGTCAAAAGATCCAGGAGTGCTCAGGGTTCTACAGGGTAGATAATAGGGCCTGTCTTTGGTTTTTCGCAGGAGGTCAGATTTATAGGGGTCTGGAAGGGAGTACAGGCAGGGTCTTGGTAAGGTCTGGTGGTCTTAAGTCTCACTAGAAGGATAGAATTGTTGATTTGCATCTTGTCTAAGCTGGTTGAGCCTTCAGATAGCCTGGATAGATTCTGGTCTTTCCAGTATGGGAAGAGCAGAGGAAGGGAAGAGAAAGACAGGGGCAATAAGATAAAAAATCATAGGATAATAGATTTAAAGTTGAACCTTAGAGATCAGTTAGTGCAAGTCATTTGTTTTATGTATTAGAAAACTGGTCAAGAATTGATACAGAGTTTCACAGGTTATAACCAGAGCATGATTTCAAACTCGCATTTGCACTTTCTGCCTCTGTATTATTAGAATAATATATAATAGTATCTGACATTAGATCAAGCAGTATTTCTGTTACACCATGCTGTCTCTCATGTACCATAGATAAATCCAATAAAAATTACAGCACAGAAGAGGGAGTACAAAGTATTCTGAGATCAGGGGAAGGAGGGAGCATTTGCATCTGAAAAGCTTGACAGAAGTTATGCTGTTTGAACTGAAAATCATAAAGGAGGATGTACAGGATGTTCATAGGTAGAGATGGAGAGGAGGACTCTCTGAGGTCAACTGGGTGTATTTACGTGATAGTAATTAGTCTTGTTTGATTAACGTATAGTGTGCATGTTAGGGGAACTGGGGAGGTAAACTTTATTCAGATTGTGGAGAGCCAGCAAGATGTTCGGACTTATACAGAGGGCAGATTTCTGAGCAGTGAGTGGTGTAATTAGGTCTTAGTGCTATTTAATTTCCAGATTGTTTTGTGGTAATGAAATTTTTGTTGGAAATGAAAATACTTAAATATATCTAACATCATGTCAGTTGAGAAGTTTCCTTTAATGATGCAGATTGCAACATAACTACTTTTTCTGACATCTTCAGTTTACTCAGTGCATTCTGATCCTGCCATCAAATTTTCTCTTCCTCATGTATTGTTTTTGATGACATCTTTATTTCTGTTCTTCACTGATGAATCTCCTCATTGGTTGTGTATTGCAGCCTGTTGGCCTACCCCGCATACCTCTCCATTGCTCTGTGTGTGATGTTCATTGTTAATTCTTCAGAGAATGTGGTATTACATGTTTTCATACAATATTGCATTAAAAAGATGAGTATTTCCTTACATGGGAAGCTTGGCGAGACAGGTCTTCCTGCCTTCCTGCTCTTATTCACTTCTGGACTCAACTCATAGTCCAGAGGTACCACATATTCTTTTTCTCTATTTCTCTCTCTCTGTCTCTCACCATACACATACAAATTCTATAGCTGGACAAACCGCATATATACCGGTGGTCAAACTCAAATGCATGATGTAATTGGAGCAATAGACCTTCTTAGTTCATGGCCATACTCCTTTGAGTGCTTACACATCCCCTTCAGGAGGTGTGCAGGGTTGTGGGGTTTGAGGTGATCATTGCAATGGTATTTGAAAACAGAATTATCAGGAGGACTAAACCATTCACAGGAACTCTGTTCTGGATCTCTTTCCACAGTAACAAATACCTTTAGTGATGAAATATCTTAAAATCAAAAAGGGAAAGATATTGTATGTGTACATACATACACACACATATATACATATGCACACACATATCTATGTCACTTTCTTCACACACACTTTCTTCTCCATCTTTCCACCTTTTGCTTTTAGTTTCATAGATCATACAGCTGGAAAGAAATTAGATACCATCTAGTCCAATTTCCTTAATTTTGAGGATGAGGAAACTGAGTCCCCAGAGAGGTTAAGTAATTTGCCCTGTAATTGCCCAGCTAATTTGGGACGGAGTTGGGGCTTTAATTTAGGTTTTTGTTTTCCTGTCTAGAATTTTTTCTCTTACTCAGATCTGTGTGAATTTCTGAGTGTGTGTTTTGTTTTAATGATTATTCAAGTACATAAGGTAGTTGGAGTCATCGAGGGTTTAAGGATTTGAAGCTATTGAAAGGTACTTGTTCTGTTATTTTGCCAGTTGGCAATTATCGTGCACTGAGCCTGGGTCCAGAGTCAGGAGGAGTGACTCTGAGCAAGTCACTGTAACAACTGTTTGCCTCAGTTTCCTCATCTGCAAAATGGGGATAATAATAGCACCTCCTAGGTTTATGAGGATCAAAAGGGATACTAATTGTGAAATGCTTATTAGCACAGTGCCTGGCACACAGTAAGCACTGTATAATGTTAGCTGTTTAGTATTATCATTATTCTTATGCCTATAGTGCACATAACATGGAATCAGTCTCTTTTTGTTAGGTATTGGGTTTCAGAGAACACAGATAAAGCCTTGAACTAAATCATTCTTACCACATGATTTTCCGATTACTATACAGATCTTTTGGACATACTCATTTATATATCAGAAGAGTAGAGGACGACATGTGTGCCCCTCCTTCCTGCCAAGTAAAATTCCCACTTCAGCTTTATTTGGGATAGTGAAGCTGGAAGCTGAATCCCAGCCACTCATTCTGGATAGCTCATAGATATTAGGGAGTTGTAGGGTTTTATATTTAAATAAATAGATCTGAGAATTTCATTCTAGGGTAAATAAACAAGCCAACCTCAGTTGCTTTTCAATATCTCAGTCTTAGTTTAAGCAAGGGAGTTGGCATGGTAGAACTTAAGAATCACGGCCTGAGGTAATCAGTATTGGGTTAGAGATTTTGTGAACCTTCTTATTTTTAGAGTGAGGAGCCTAATGCCTCTAATCTATATTACTTTCCTTTAAGGAAATAGTTGTGTGGACAGGGACGAGAAGAAACCCTTTTATTTCTATAAAAGTTTTCTCATAAATTCTTTTAATATTTTAATAGTTTTAATGATGCCTTTTCTTTTATATCACACTGATTTTCAAATGTAGTGTTTCCCTTTTCCCTACTTATGACCTTTTAATTCAGGCAGGTTAAAAAAAAAAAACAATAAACATTTCAGGTACACCAGCAGACTGCAACCAGGTGTGACAGTGTAAAGAACATTTCACACCCATTTTTCCCACCTTTCTACCCAAAAGAAGGTAGTTCAGATCTCATATCTTCTTTGGGGTCAGTATTGATTATTCTGATTATATAGTGTTCAATTTCATTTTGCTATTTTTTTCCATTTATATTGTTGTAGTCACTGTATACATTTGTTTTTCTGGTCCAATTCAGATAAGAGTGAGGTTCATCTGATGCCTGCTCCTCCTAATCCCATTAATATTTTTATGATATTTTGATGTACCCCAGTTATGAGAAATAGTAAGAGCTATCTTTCTCCTTTCTCCTTTAGTGTATTCGATTTACCATCCTTTCTCTTTCCCCTGTTAAAACTCTTAGAATCAACCAACTCTTGTGTTCTTAGCTTTTCCTGTTTAACTCTCATTATCTTTTGAATAATAATACTAAAATTATTATAATAATGGAGCATTTATATAGGGCTCTGAGGTTTGTAAAGCATTAAAAATATTATCAAATTTTGTCCTCACAGCAATCCTGGGAGCTAAGTACTATTTTTTATTCCCTTTTACAGATGATGAAACTGAGGTAGACAGTTAAATGACTTGCCCAGGTCATATAACTAGTAAGTTTCTGGGGCAGGATTTGAACCCAAATTTTCCTGACTGTGGATTCAGTGTTGTGCACTGCCACTTAGCTGCCTATGAAGACTTGATGTTCTGAAGGGGCTGCTCTTTTCTTCTCCCTTATTAGAATGATAGCCCTTCATCATCATATAGCCCTTTTTAGTTGCTCAAATAAGTTTGCTTTTGTAAATTTTTTTCTACTTTTTTGTATTTGCATTTCTCAGTTCCTACTCAGTTCTGACCTTTTTATCAGGAATGCTTGAAAGTTCTATATTCTATTAAAACTTCGTTTTTCATCCTGTAGGATATATTAAGCTTTGCAGTCTAAGTTTTTCTTGGTGGTCAGTCCATATTTGCCTTTTGGAATATTGTGTTCCAAGCTCTCTCTTTATGCGAAGTTGAAGCTGCTAGGTCTTGGATGATCTTCATTTGGTACTTGAACTCTTTTTTTCCTAACTTCTTGTAATATTTTTTATTTTACAGAGAAGCTCTGGATTTTGGATGTAACATTTCTGATTTGGTGATCGGCAAATTTTTTCTATCTTTACTTTTGCTTCTTATTAAAATAGATTTGGGTGATTTTCATTTATGTTTTCTTGAAATATGGTGCCTAGGATTTCACAGAGTCTGATGATTATTTCTCCTTGATCTAATTCCCAGATCAGTTGGTTTGAATAGCATATACCTTTCATTTCCCCTCCTCCCTTGTCTTCCTTCTTCTTGGTTTTGTTTTGATATTTTATGCTATGTCATGGAATCACTGATTTGTTTTTTTTCCCTCATTTTTAGGGAGTTTGTTACTTGTGTAAGATTTCTCACTTTCTGTTTTAAGTTGTTTATCTTCTTTTCAGTTCTTTCCTCTAGAACTTTTATTTTATTAAAAAAAAAATCTTGCTTCATTTTTCCTAGGTATTCACATAGTTCTTGCAGAAAATTCATTTTTCCCCCTTTGAATCTCTATTTGCAGTTGTTATAGCAATACAACCTATAATGGACTTTTGGGCCATCTCTGGATCTATAATTCCTTATAGTGGCAATTGTTTTCTTTGGTTTGATCATCTTTCCAGTCTTAGTTCTTGAATTGGAGGCATTGTGCCAGGGCCAGTCCCTCCCCCTGCCCTCCTTTTGGGTTGGTTTTGTTCTGTGTGCCTTGGATTTCTATGCTGACTACTGTATCAGCAGATGTCCTGTCCTCTCCTTTTATTCTTCAACCCTACCACCCTCACCTAGTTTTGTGTTTCAGAGAGCTAGATATTCTGGGTCCTGTATGGTGTCTCAGAGAACCTTGGGAACCTGGGGTGTTCCGTTCCTAGTGTTGATACACTTAATTAGTTACTCTGCTCCTGCTGGCTTCTAAGATTTCTAAGTCATTTTCTGCTCACTCTGGTCCTTTTTTTGGGCAAGCTCTCTGCTTCTGCTGTCTCTAGATGTAGATTCTTGTAGGCAGGGGTGTGCTGGAGTCAGCTCAAACCAGGTCGTAGAAAATTTTCAGTGTGAGCATTTATACCTCAGGAATTGGCAAACACTACAAATCAGGGCTTGATTTATTGTTTTATTTACTATTTAGACTGTATTTTTTTTTCAGAGTCACTTGTTAAAAATTTACCAGCTCACCCCTTGCAGACTATAGATGACTCTGCTTTTACTATGAGGCCACTATCTGGTTTGCCATAGTGGGGACTTTTGCTTTGTTGACAGTTCCTCTTTCCAGTTGTTTATGGTCTTGTGGCTGACCTTTTGTGCACTTCTCCATTGAAAGAAATCATGTACCACAGGGTCTTGTTGGATTCTTCATTATTGTTTGGTCTAGCGTCATTTTTCAGATTTTTATTGGAATAAGGTAAAAGGTAGCATAGCAGTCATCTTGGCTAGAAACTATAGAATTTCTTATGTTAATAAAGCTTTGTTTCGTTGATTCAGTAAGATAGTAAGAATAGTTTAGTTTCCATTTATTCTTCTAAGAATCACGTAATTTCAGGGTTGAAAGGATATTCTGAGGTCATCTAGTCCAAAATATAAAAGGCTTTTTTGTCTGATGCTTTCTAGTTCTACCAATTTTAATTGTTTATTTTTGAGACTTTACTTATATAAGTTTGGAATTCTCCACATATCTTTACTGTCTGCTCTTGTCTCTCCACTCACATAGCCACCACCCTATTTCAGGCCTTCATCATTTCTGACCTGGACTGTTGCAGAAATCTGTTTATTGGCCTTCCTGATCCAATCCAGTCTATCCTTTATGCTTCTAAAATGATTTTCCTAAAGTCAGGATCTGACCATGCTATACCTCTTTTCAGTAAACTTCAGTGATTCCCTCTTATCTTTAGTAAAGTTCATATAAAATTCTGTTTTTGGCATTCTTTCATAACCAAACCCCCACTTACCTTTCCAGCCATATTACCCATCAGTTTGTGCCATACAATCTATAGTCCAGCCAGCTGGCCTTATTGTTCCTCATACATGGCATTTCATTGACTACTTCCATGACTTTGCAGCGTCTGTCTTTTAACTCCCTCATTTCCCCCTGAATCCCTAGTTTCCTTGTAGACTCACCTCAAGTACTACCTTTCCCTTGAGACTTTTCCTGATTCCATATCACCTTCATATCTGCCTACATATGCAAATAGTGTCTATCTCAATAAAACAGAGGCTAATTGAGGAAAGGAGCTCTTTATCATCTGTATTTTCAGAGCTTAGTACAGTTCCTGACACATGATAGGTGGTTAAGGAATGCTTATGGATTGATGTTTTAAAAATTCTCTTACGGCTTTATGTTGAACCTTCTGTTGCAGTCGGCTTGTCCTTAGTCAGTCCTGACTTACTGGCTATTATCCTGTCAAAGTTCTCACTTGATTCTCATTTTGTCAGGCATGCCAAGTCATCCATCTTTTTTTAAAAATCCTTCTTGTATTAATATAGAAACATTAATATGTTCTCACTTGGTTTTTCTGCCAATTCCTGCAACTCTCCAACTGTTGGATAGATTACATTTTCACTTCAGTTTTCTTTAATTGTTTGATTATTATGTCATTCCCATTTTGAATCTGCCATTGACTTTTCCCCAGCCATGCTCCTGAGGCATTTGTTGGCTGAATATTATTTCTTTTTTAACTAATCAGTGATCCTTTTTTGACCAGTGGTACCTTATAGTTTGAAATGAATGCTTTTGATGACACAGTTAGTATGTGCTAATGAGATTAATTTTCTTACCATTTGTTTTCTTCTTTACTTTTGCACTTTCCTTTCTGCTCCAACCATTCTGCTGAAACTGCTCTCTCCAAGAAATCTAATGACCTAAGAATGAAAATTTTGATTATCCTTGTCATCTGGCATGTTGATCAACCCTTTCTATCCTTGTCTTCTTGACATTGCATCCTCTTATTTTCCTACTACCTCTTTGACCATGCGTTTTTTCTCTCTTTCGTGGGCTCCTCTTCTTCCTGCAGCCTCAGATGGGAGTATTATTGATGTTCCAACCCTCAGCTCTTTATTCTTTCTGAAAGTAGGGAGCAGATTCCCCTGTGTATAGTTGCCTATAGGAGGTTTTAACCTACATATTCTATAGGAATCTTAAATTCAGTTTTCAAGACCAAGCTTCTTATTTTCGTTTTATACCTTTCCCTTGACTTCACATTTCTCTGGGTGCCCCCAAGTATCTCAAGTTTGATAATCATGGTATAATCATCATTCTTATTTGCCTTGTCATCTCTCATTTACAGCAAGTTACCAAGTCTTTCTTCCTGACTGTATTTTATTTTCCCTGCTAGATCCTTCATACCACTTCCAGAAATAATAGATAGGTATATTTGTATCTGTGTCTTTCTATGTCTCTGTGTCTCTGTCTTCTGAGTGAAGTTCAGCATTTTTTGCTGAGCATTCAAGTTCCTTCTGCTTCCCCCTATCTGGTGCTGGTTTTCAATTTCAGCTGACTGGCATTCATATGATCACTACCTGCCGTGTACTCTTTGGTTCAGATAAATTCTTTCCTCCAAACAAGCCTTGGGCTTCATCATGTCTGTACTGTTGCTTAAGGTATTCCTTATCCCTGGAATGTCTTCCGTCATCTTCTTTCTCTACTGAATACATCCTTTTCCTCATCTTTTAAAGACCAAAGTAGGAGGTAAGTGGAGTAGTGGAAGATCACTGGGTGTAGGTTCAAATCTAGCTCTGATATTACTCCTTGTGTAACCAAGGGTAAATCACTTATCCTCCCTAAGCCTCAATTGCCTCATCTCTAAAATAATGGCCTTTGGTGATTCTTCTCTCTCTAGATCTGTAATTTTGTATACATTTGATTGTATGTAAAGCTGTTTCTTACACACCTTCTCTGGCCCTTTAGTTCATATTGTACTTTCCTTCTGAGCTCTTCAAATAGTAGTAGTACTATTATCACATTATTTTGTATTTTTGTATATATTGTATACTCTCATTAGACTACAAGGTCTGCTAGGACAAAGATAATGCCTTATCTCAATTTGCATGTTTTCAGTGCCTAGCATTATGCTGTGCACATAAATGGTGCTTAATAAAGTATTAGTTGAATTGAATTCCACACAAGGTCTAATAATCGCAGACATTTGTATAATGGTTTGGGTTTGCCACAGACTTTGTCTGCATTATCTCACTTGAACATTACGATATCCACTTGAGGGGAAGTAGAGTAGATAATGAAGAAGAAGATGAAGAAACTCAGACTCATGGATATGCCTACGATCACGCATCTATTTAGAGGTTGGATTTGCACTCAGGTCTTAAATCTAAGTCAACCACTCAATCCTGCCATGTTGTTGGCCAACACAGTTTTTTTTTGCAAGTACTGGAACTCAGTAATATTTCTTGGTAGATTAAGTGAAATAGATAAGAATTTGGCAGCAGCAGGGAAATAAGGTTTTTTTTTTTTGATTTACAAGCACTTATTTTCTCTCCTCATCCTCGCTCTCTCCACTGGAAAAAAAAAGAGACCAATCTCTTTCTTTTTTTAGTTGCTTTTTAATTTTTTAATTAATTAATTTTTAGTTTTCATCATTCACTTTTATAAGATTTTGAGTTCTAAATTTCCTTTCCTCTCTTCCCCACTCCATGTAATGTAATGTGACATGTTATGTTCAAAGTAAAAAGATAATTAAAAAAGTATTTTTAAAGTTCTTTTCTTGAAACAACCTTTTAAAGGGAGAAGTATCCTGCTCCAGACCTATAATAGTAATGACAGCAGTTGACAATTTTATAGCCCTTTAAGGTTCACAAAGTATTTATCATTTTTTCCCTTCTAATCATCTTCATAACAACCCTTTGAGATAAGTGCTGTTATGGTATCTATTTTACAGAAAAAAACGTGTCATTTGAGCCTAAGAAAATCGTGAGGTGGACAAAGAAAGCATAATTGTTCAATACCCTTATTAGAGAAAGTTAGGCAGATGATATGTAATCTGATATAGGCTACACATGTACAGGCATCTTTAACATATTTCCGCATTAGTCACATTATAAAGAAGAATCAGAACCAAAGGGAAAAACCACAGGAAAGAAAAAAACCAGACTCACAGAGAGAGAGAGTAGTGTGCTTTGGTCTGCATTCAGGCTCCATGATTCTTCCTCTGCATTTGCCATCATGAGTTCCTGGAATTAATTGTGTTAGGTTGCTGCATGCCAGAGTTGGTCCTCACACAGTGTTGCTGTTACTGTTTACAGTGTTCTCCTGGTTCTGCTCACTTCACTTACGTCAGTTCATGTAAGTGTTTCTAGGTTTTTCTGAAATCTGCCTGCTCATCATTTTTAATGGACCAATAGTATTTCATTGCATGACTTGTTCAGCCATTCCCCAATTGATGGATATCCCATCAATTATCAATTCTTTGCTACCACAAAAAGAGCTGCTATAAATATTTTTGTACATGTAGGTCCTTTTCTCATTTTTGTGATCTCTTTGGAATACAGGCCTAGAAGTGGTATTGCTGGATGAAAGAGTATGCAGTTTTATAGCCCTTTGGGCATAATTCCAAATTGCTCTCCAGAATGGTTGGATTAATTTACAACTCCGCTAACAATGCATTAGTGTTCTATTTTTCCTATATCTTCTCCAATGTTTATCATTTTTCTGTTTTGTCATGTTTGCAAATCTGATAGTTTGAGGTGGTACCTCAAAGTTGTTTTAGTTTGCATTTCTCTAATCTATAGTGATTTAGAGCATTTTTTTTTCATATAACTGTAGATAGCTTTACTTTCTTCATCTGAAAACTGCCTTTTATCAATTGGGGAATGACTTGTATTCTTGTATATTTGACTCAGTTCTCTCTATATTTTAGAAATGAGGCCTTTATCAGAGACATTGACTATAAAATTTTTTCCCCAGCTTTCTGCTTCTCTTCTAATCCTGGTTGCATTGGTTCTGTTTTTGCAAAACTTTTTTTAATGTAATGTAATCAGAATTGTCCATTTTGCATTTCATAATATTCTCTATCTCTTGTTGGGCCATAAATTCTTCCCTTCTCCATAGAACTGAGAGGTAAACTATTCCTTGGTCTCCTAATTTGTTTATCGTATCACCCTTTAAGGACAAATCTCTTTCAATAAATATACATAGACTAGCTAAATAAATTTCCACATAGGCCGTGCTCTGAAACCTGTCTCATCCTGCGTGTTTAGGTAGGTAGGTAGCATTCATCATTATCTTCTGGAGCTATAGCTGTTCATTGCACTGATCCTTAAGTCATTCAGAATTGTCCTTATAGTTTTGTTCTTTAATAAATTCTTTTCCTGGTTTTACTCACTTCCTTCTGCATTGTTTTATACAAGTCTTCCCAGGTTTCTCCTCAATGATCTCATTCATCATTTTTGTGACACAATAGTATTATATTTATATTCATATACTGTACCATACATAATTTGTTTAGCCTTTCTCCAATTGATGAGTGGGTGTCCTCCCTAGTCTCCATTTCTTAGTGTTTGGTGATGTGCTCGATGAAGATTTCTGGTTTTAATCCCATATCTGTTACTAATAAATTATTTGACCTTGGATAATTTGCCTAGCTTTCTCTAATATAGGGATTAAACAATTATGCTTTCTTTGTCTATCTCACAAGATTTTCTAAGGCTCAAATGACACAATGTTTCTTCTATAAAATAGATATAATAATAGCACTTACCTCAGAGGGTTGTTTTGAAGATGATTGGTTGATGAGAATAGATAAAATGATAAATACTTTGTGAACCTTAAAGGACTATGAAATTGTCAGCTGTTGTCATTACTATCACAGGTTTGAAGCAGGTTATTTACCCCTTTAAAAGGTTACTTCAAGAAAAGAACTTTACAAATATATATTTTTAAAAATTTCCCTTTTATTTTGAACATAGCAAACATTGAATAAAATAGGCATTTCCTTATACATAGTAGAACAGAAGAAAGAAGATTACACATATTACCATTACCATTACCATATTGCCATTATATAGAACTTGCTTTTTCTTTTAAGCTTATATAATAAATTCAACTTGTAGCTTTCAAAGCTGCCTGTCTTGCTTATCTCTCATTCGTTCTGATCTTTCTTTTATTTTCTTCTGTGTTTTGAATTTTAGAGCCATCCTTTGAGAAATGTACTATAGGTTTGGGTATAATATTTCATATCCTTTTGGATATGCTGTCTCTTTCAAGAGAATATGAGCTATTTGAGGGTGAGCACTGTTTGTTTCGCTTTGGTCTTTTTATCCACAATGGTGCCTGACACATAGTAGCCTCTTAATAAATGCTTTTTTTTTTTTTTTGGTAGAACAAAAAAATCTGTTTTGTCCCCAAGCTTACCAGATACATATTTGTTAATTAGATTATTCTAATTTTAAATATCTATGTTTAGACAGAAAATTTAAAAAGACACATATATCCATGCTGCCTTTGAAAGTCTGTCACAGCTATTTTGGAGTTACAATTTATAGTATTCCCATAGATAAAATTCTACAAGTCAACTAGCATTTATTAAGCACTAATAAGCACTTGCAATATTCATACAAGCAAAAACAATCCTTTTCCTCAAGGAGTTTATATTCAAATGGAAAGATCACACATAAAAGGGAAGCTGAAAATTACCTCGAAGAGGTAAAGAATTTCTGTAGAATAGTCATTTAATTTTCAGTACAATCTAGAGAATTACTTTCTTAAACCTATTCACTTTTAAAATTACTCTTTCCAGGGATTCTTCTTTAAAGCTAGTCAAAGGTGAATTCAAGATACTTCTATTAACTCAGTTAAATAAAGAATTCTTCCTTCTCTTAGTCTGACCTTTACCCTAATCATTTCTTGGAGGCAGCTAGATGGAACATTGGCTAGAAAGCTGGGACTTGGAGTTAGGAAAATCCAAGTTCAAATGCAGCCTCAGATACTTACTGTGTGACCCTGGGCAAGTTACTTGACCTCTTTTTGCCTCAGTTTCCTCAACTGTAAAATGTGAATAATAACAGCATTTACCTTGTAGGGTTATTATGAGAATCAGTATATTTATGTACATATATACACATGTATGTATATGTGTTTTGATAACCTTAGAATTACTACATTCATGTTTATTATCATTTTTATCCATGGATGATCTATCTTCTTTTATAAGAATGAAATGAAAAAGATTTAAGTGTAGGACATAGTTTTAGAATTAATAATCAAAGAAAGACTGTTCTAATTCAGATCAGACCAGGAACTTCATACTAAATAACTGTCCTAATATTTTGTAATATGTAGTCGTAAAATAGAATAAAGGCACTTCGATAAGCTTCCACATTTATAAGTGCCATTAAGTTTTTTTGTTTTAATCCTATAAACATTTTTAAAAGTGCTTACTTACTAGCAAGTGTGCTAGTGCTTGCAGTAGAAAGACTCTACTTTTTAAAAAATATATTTTTATTTATTTTGTTAAATATTTTTCAATTAAATTAAAAAAATTTTAACATTTGTTTTTTCAAAATTTGAGTTCCAAATTCTCTCCATCCCTCCCAGCCCTCCTTAATGAACCCTTGAAAAGGTAAGCAGTATGATATTGAGTATCCAACATTTTCCACATTAGCCATGTTGCGAAAGAAAACACACAAAAGCCCCAAGAAAAATAAAGTGAAAAAAAAAAATGCTTCAGCCTGCACTCAGACTTCATCAATTCCTTCTCTGGAGAGGGGTCCTTTGCATTTAAGATCCTCCCTTTAAGGAGTTTATATCCTATTGGAAATTTAGAAAATAAATCTAGACTATTATAGTATTTGAAATAGTGATGAATCAAGAAATGTAAATACTGCAGTATTCAGATTTGTGATGTTATTCATATGGACATACCCTCTAGCAGTGCACTTTGCTTCCTGATTCTGAGTCTTCTCATCAATTCAATTCAACCAGTATTTATTAAACACTTAAATATCATGCAGTATTCTAGGTTCTCAGCATGCTGTCCAAATACAACATGTATGCAGGCATGGAAAGAAAGAGAGAGAAAGAGAACTCATTAACTGAGAGGTATTAGGAAAGGACTCCTTCTACAATCATAGGAGCCTAAATTTACACTGGAAAGAATTTGAGAGCTTATCAAGGCCAGCCCTCTTGAGACTGAGGTAACAGAATGGTTAGGTGACTTTCCTAGAGTCACAGGCTAGTAAGGATTGGAGGCAGTGTTTGAACCCAGGTCTTCTTGTTCCAAGTCCCATGTTTTGTCTATATTATGTTGCCTCTCTCTGCTAAATGTTTGCTCCTTGGAAATATCTCTTATTGGTGGCTCTTTTTTTTTTTTTTTTAAATAACCTCTTCCTTAACTGAATCTTCACTGGTATTTAAATCCCAAAGGTGTGATCCCTGAATAGTATTTTATTGGAAGCTTAGGTTTTTAAGAGAGGTCAGTGAGGAGGAAGAACCTCCTAGACACTAGGGTATCTTGTTCAAAGCCACATCCTGTCCTGACTGTCACCCATGTCTTCCTCTAAATCCTCCACATCTACCAGCCCAGAGCAAACCACTACTAGGACTCAGCCAGCCAGGACCTTCTCTCTGCTACCCAGCCTAAAGTAAACCTCTAGGTGGTTATCAGTCTTTTCAGACATACAGAGAAGACGGCTGCTTTTGTGAGCTGTCACAAGTGAAGATGGATTTGTGCAATCAACAGTGGATGGATGTCCTCACTCCATACTTCACCCCTACCCCCATCCCCAACCCTAAGACCTACTGCCTTGGAAGACCCCTGTCTGACTCTGGCCATCTGACTGCCCAGACTGGCTCCAAGGCCCAAGACCAAGGCTTTCTCCCACCCCTCCCATCCCCAACCCCAGTCAATTCAACATGGTAAGGAAAAGAAAACTACAGTTGTTGAGCAGGGAAGGTATGTAAATGAACTATTCTTTTCCTTGGAGGTGGGGAGGGAGAGTGAGAGCACCTGACACATGGCCTCTTGCCATTTGGCCACCTGTTCCCTTCAGAGGCAGAAATGCAAATGAACATTCTAGCTCCAGCTGGGGTACTGCTGTCCTTACTGGGAAGGATATAATTTACTATTTTGTGAATAACATATTTTCTGCTCTAAATATCTGTAATTCACATCAGAAACTCCCTTCTCCCATTACCGTCCCCATTCTCTTATTTTGTTTTAGTTTTCAGCGTTCACTTTTTGAGTTCCAAATTTTTCTCCCTCCCTCTCTCCTGAACCTTGTCCCCAAGACAGAAAGCGATCTGATATAGGTTATACATGTACAGTCATGTTAAATATATTTCCACATTAGTCATGTTGTGAAAGAAGAATCAGAACAAAAGGGTAAAAACACAAGAAAAAAAAACAACAAAAAATCTGCATTCAGACTTCATAGTTCTTTCTCTGGATATGGATAGCGTTTTCCATCATGAGTCCTTTGGAAGCGTCTTGGATCATTGCATTGCCCAGAAGAGCTAAGTGTGTCATACTTGATCACCTTACTGTTTGTATAATGTTCTCCCGTTTGTGCTCACTTCCTTAGCATTGGTTCATGTAAATATTTCCAGGTACCCTCCATTCTCTTCTACCTTTGAACCCCAGCCCTATTTCTCCAATATCCTTAGTACACTCCATCAAGAACAACAAAATTTATTAAATGTCTATTATGTGCCAGGCAGTGTTCTAGGTCCCAGGAATAAAAGGACAAAGAATGAAACAATCTGTACTGGTAACGAGAGAAGCAACAAATACACATAAACTTATCTTCAGCATAAGTGTGAAGTTAGTGAACACATGTAAAGTAGCTGGAGTAGTTTGGGAAGCATTTAGAAAGACAGTAAAGGCTTTATTCATAAGGGGGTACCTGAGTTTCATCTTAAAGGAAGAGAGGAACTGCCTTCCTCTTTCATTTTGCCTCATGAAATCCCATTATATTGTTAATAAACTGCCCTTTGTAATAGATGTCTTTCATAATCCTTCCATCTTGAAGTCTCACTGTATCACTTCCTTGGCCAACCTTTCCACTACTGAATACACCTTCTCTCGTCTTTGATACACTGGGTAGGAGCCTAACCATTGAGCAACACTTCCAGATTCTCTGCCATTATCACTTAACAACTTTTTCTTCTCTATGGTTCACTCCATCTAGAAACATCATCCTGCTGACTGTATCCTTCTCCCACAGTTTTTTTTATTCAGAACTTAACACTTGCTGCTCCTCAAAAAAGTAAACTCCCTTGTATATATTGCAAAACTTAGAAGATTGTATATGAAACATGAGTCTCCATTTCATACTCCTCACTTTAAAAAAAGTATAAAATAAATTTCACTCATTAGTTTGAAAATTGTCCTGTTTGAGGTACTTCCTTCTGAACTTTCTCCTATTATCTTCTGTGCTTTTAACATATGTTTCAAATGGCTTCTTTATTGGCAGTGCTATTCCCCTCCTACCTTTACCCCACCCAAGCCAGTCACATTGGTCTCCTGGCTTTTCCTTGCATAGGACACTCCATCTCCACATTGGCAGCTAGCATTTTCATTTGGTTGTGCTTTGTGCTTGGAATTCTCACCTTCCTTGCCTCTTAAGTGCTGACTTCTTTAAAATGCTACACAAGTGGGATCACAGGTCCAAACTCCTCTCCCCAAAATTTACACATACATAAAGTTACCAACACTTTAATTCCAATGAAATTAGAATAGAATCTGAATTGAGTGGTGAAATGGAAAGCCAGGGGGTTTGAGAAGAAACAAACATATAAAGTCCACATTTCATTGACAAATAAACCAGGATCCTCCTCGTATGACCAGAGATAGGCCATTAGACACATGGATTCTTTCAAATCTAAACAAAAATCCTTTATGCAAGAAGGCTTTCACGATCCCCTTACTGCTATATATTACCTCCTCTAAGCAATTATTTCCATTTTATCCTGAAGATATCTTCTTGGTACATAGTTGCCTGCATGTTGTCTGCCTCGTTAGACTGTGAGCTTCTGGAAAGCATCCCCAGCCCTTAGCAAAACCTAGTGCATAGTGAGTGCTTAATGATGACTTGATTCCCTTTTCTTTTTCCTCACAGAACTAATCCATCCTCAGGTTCTGATTTTCTTGTTTAATGACCTCAGTGCCTTTTGGAGGCATTAAAATTCTGAAGGGGAACTTTATTTCTTTACCTGTTTTTAGAAAGTTTGCCCTAGGTCATCATACAGCTCCTTCTGATTGCTCAAATAACTTTCCCTTTCTGACCAAGGTTTCCTTGGAGTTGTGTGTTTGTATCTGATTCCTGCTCAGCTCTGGTCTTTTTGTCAGAAGTTCTTGAAAATTCTCTATTTTGTTAAGTGTTGGATTATACTCAGCTTTACAGGATAAATTATTCTTTTTTAAAAAATTTATTTAAGTTTTCAACATTCATTTCCACAAAATTTTGAGTTCCAAATTTTCTCCCCATTTCTCCCCTCCCCCCAACCCAAAATGATGAACATTCTAATTACCCCTATCACCAGTCTGCTGTCCCTTCTAACATCCCTCCCTTCCCTTATCCCCATCTTCTCTTTTGTCCTGTAGGGCAAGATAAATTTCTATACCCCATTACCAGTATTTCTTATTTCCCAGTTGTATGCAAGAACAATACTCAACAGTTGTTCCTAAAACTTTGAGTTCCAACTTCTCTTTCTCCCTCCCTCCGCACCCATCCCCATTGAGAAGGCAAGCAATTCAATATAGGCCATATCTGTGTAGTTTTGCAAATGACTTCCATAATAGTCATGTTGTGTAAGACTAACTATATTTCCCTCCATCCTATCCTGCCCCCCATTGCTTCTATTCTCTCTTTTGATCCTGTCCCTCGCCAAGAGTGTTAACTTCAAATTGCTCCCTCCTCCCATTGCCCTCCCTTCCATCATCCCCCCCACCCTGCTTATCCCCTTTTCCCCCACTTTCCTGTATTATAAGATAGGTTTTCATACCAAAATGAGTGTGCATTTTATTCCTTCCTTGAGAATAAGCTTCATGTTTTCTCTCTCACCTCCCCCTTTTTCCCTTCACTGAGAAGTCTTTTATTTGCCTCTTTTATAAGAGATAATTTGCCCCATTCCATTTCTCCCTTTCTCCTCCCAATATAGTCCTCTCTCACCCCTTAATTTAATTAATTAATTAATTTTATTTTTTTAGATATGATCCCTTTCCATGTCTTTCCATGTAGGAATGTAAACAGTTCAACTTTAGTAAGTCCCTTATGATTTCTATTTCCTGTTTACCTTTTCATGCTTCTCTTGGTTCTTGTGTTTGAAAGTTAAATTTTCTTTTCAGCTCTGGTCTTTTCATCAAGAATGCTTGAAAGTCCTCTATTTCATTGAAAGACCGATTTTTCCCTTGATGTATTATACTTAGTTTTGCTGGGTAGGTGATTCTTAGTTTTAGTCCTAGTTCCTTTGACTTCTGGAATATCATATTCCTCGCTGTTCGATCCCTTAATGTAGAAGCTGCTAGATCTTGTGTTATTCTGATTGTATTTCCACAATACTCAAATTGTTTCTTTCTAGCTGCTTGCAATATTTTCTTCTTGACCTGGGAACTCTGGAATTTGGCTACAATGTTGTTAGGAGTTTCTCTTTTTGGATCTCTTTCAGGAGGTGATTGGTGGATTCTTTCAATACTTATTTTGCCCTCTGGTTCTAGAATATCAGGGCAGTTTTCCTTGATAATTTCATGGAAGATGATGTCTAAGCTCTTTTTTTTGGTCATGGTTTTCAGGTGGTCCCATAATTTTTAAATTGTTTCTCCTGGATCTGTTTTCCAGGTCAATTGTTTTTCCAATGAGGTATTTCACATTATCTTCCATTTTTTCATTCTTTTGGTTTTGTTTTGTGATTTCTTGGTTTCTCATAAAGTCATTAGCCTCCATCTGTTCCATTTTAATTTTTAAAGAACTATTTTCTTCAGTGAGCTTTTGAACTTCCTTTTCCATTAAGCTAATTCTGCTTTTTTAAAGCATTCTTCTCCTTGTTGGTTTTTTGAACCTCTTTTGCCAATTGAGTTAGCCTATTTTTAAAGGTGTTATTTTCTTAAGCATTTTTTTTGGGTCTCCTTCAACAGTTGTTGACCTGTTTTTTATGCTTTTCTTGCATCTCTCTCATTTCTCTTCCCGGTTTTTCCTCCACCTCTCTTACTTAATTTTCAAAATCCTTTTTGAGCTCTTCCATGGCCTGAGACCATTGAATATTTATTTTGAATGTTTGGGATCTAGAAGCCTTGACTTTTAGATCTTTCCCTGATGGTAAGCATTGTTCTTCCTCATCTGAAAGGATGGGAGAAGATATGTATTCACCAAGAAAGTAACCTTCTATAGTCTTATTTTTTTCCCCCTTCTTTGGACATTTTCTGAATGACTTTTGGGTCCTTTGTTAAGAGTAGGGTATACTCTGGGGGTCTGTAAGATCTCAGTTCCTCCAGGGTGGTACAGTCAAGTGTGTACACTGGTCTGGGAGCAAGCAGAAATTTTTGTGCCCAGAATCTGAGTAATAGAGTTTCCTCTTCAAAGCCATCTGGCCTCCAGTTCTGCCAAGTCAGCACTAGGGGCTGAGATTCAGATAAGCTGCCAGGGGCAGGGCTGCCATTCAGTGTGAGATAAAGATCAGCTGCTCAAATCCCCCAGGAGTATTAGGTGGGGGCAGGGCCTCTACACAGGGCTGAGGTAAGAATCAGCTGCTCAGTGCCCCCAAGGGTTTTATGATCCAACCATGGATGTGGGCTGCTGTAGGGGCTACTGTGGAAGCTGCTGAGATGTGTCCTCTGTGGCCGCCACCTGAGGCCGGAGCTATGGGAAGACCGTTCTCCTTTCTTGGCCAGCTGAAAAAACCCTGTCACTGACCTTTGGCGCCTATGGGTTGAGGGATATGTGAACTACTGCTACTGGAACTGGAGATTCTGCCCCGAGGCCTGCTGTGGTCCTCCTCCCAGAGATACACCAGGGCCAGGGCTGGGCTGGGCTCCGCTTCAGGTCCTGTGTGATAGAGGTTTCTGTGGGCCTTTCAGGTCACCCTGGACTAGAAAGCTCCTCTACTCTGTTGTTCTGTGGCTTCTGCTGCTCTAGAATTTGTTAAGAATCTTTCTTTACAGGTATTTTATGGGCTGTTAGGGGAGAGCTAGTATATGTGCATCTTTCCACTCCACCATCTAGGATAAATTATTCTTGATTGTAAGCCTGTATCTAGCAGTTTGGAATATAGTATTCCAACTACTCTTTTTTTTTTTTCCTCCCAATTATTTGTGTGATCCTGACAGTTATTCCTTGGTACTTGAACTTCTTTCTAGATGGCTTGCTTTGTTTTTCTTTGATGTGGAAACTCAGTTTTAGCTCTAATATTATTGGAATTTGTCCTTTTGGGGTTTCTTTCAGGAGATAATCAGTGGATCCTGTGCTTTTGCCGATGTTCAGAGCTCACATTAAGGTACTCTTTGATGTCTCAGAATAGAGGTACTAGAAAACTTCAGTGTCTTGGAATGTCCTTGTCTTAGTGTTGCCCTTCCCACATTGGTTGCTGTCACTCCTTGTACCCATGAAGGGTTTCTAGTCTCTTGAGGGCCTGGCTGGCTACATGTTTCTATGGTGCATCTCTGGTCAAGTTGGGAGAATCCTGGCTTGTGTGCCTGTGAAATGTAGACTTTATATTTTTGTTTCTTCTCCAACACTCTGCCTTTCCATTTTATCACCCAATTCAGATTCTATTCTAATTTCATTGGAGTGAAGGTGTTGGTAACTTTATCTGTGCATAAATTTTTATGGGAGGAGTTTCAACTTGTGATTTTAATTTACATGAGAGCACTGAGGTATTAGTGACTTGCATGGTCACACAGCTAGGATGGTCCTCTACTAATGCAGATTGGTAAGTGTTATACATCTTAAAGGCTAAACAGTTTGACTTCAGCCCTCAGAGGTTTGAATTCAACACTGCCTAGGATTGTAGTCACTGTTTGAGAGATGAGTGCTAAACCCAGGTTTTTCTGACTCACAGGCTGACTTTCTATTTATTGCCTCATGTTGATTCTCCTTCATAATAGCTATCTATCTACCTATCTATCTACCTATATATCTATCTATATATCTATCTATCTATCTATCTGTCTATCTATATCTATTATCTATCTATCCATTCAAACTCTGCATACTTTTGACTTGCCTTTTGTATTATTGAGCTTTGAAAGTCCTTACAGAAATAAAAGCAACTTGGAAGGCTTTGGAAGTAAGTAGTTAATACCCTTTGGAAGGGTATAGTTATATGGGTAGAGTTATATATGTATGTATATATATATATGTGTGTGTGTGTGTGTGTGTGTGTGTGTGTGTGTGTGTGTGTGTAGTTATATATTTTAATTCCAAAACCAACTATGGACTTGTTCAATCCTCCTTTTACCTCCTCAATCAATTATAATTCTTAAAAATTCTGAGGCATAGGAGAGTGGGAAAGATAAAAGTTAAATTCTCAGAAGTGGGGCCCCCTTAATCATTTGTGGTGGTCAGAGGCCCTGAGATGTTAATTATGAAGGGAGGAATAAAAGATAATACCTACAAATGCAGGACCATTAAGGTATAAAAGCATAAATATGTGAGCCATCATTTTCATTACTTTGTCTATAGTTTTTTTTCATCCTTCTGTGAAGTAGTTGGTACAGAACCCAAAATATTGAAGGATGGGAAATAAGAATGAACTGAGGTGGGGTTGAGAGCTGGTAATATCTCATCACTATGCAGTGGGAGCATATATCCTTGATGTGTTGTTTAATTAGTGTAAACTAAGACTACCTTTAATGTATTTTTATTTTCTTATTTCTGTAATAAGAGGAATATAGCACATTTCATTGAAGTATAGAATTGAAGAACGGGAAGGGTCTCCCCTCTTACCTTGGTAAATGCTGAAAATAGTATTTGTTCATTTTTCACAGTATGATAACTTTTCACCACTGCAGAGTACAGATGCCTTGTGCACATTTTTAGGTCATTCTTATAAGATCCTAGAGGTGAGAAAGTAAGCATATAAAGTAGTGATTATTGATGTTCCCTGGTTGTCTTTTTTGTTAGTTATACTGCCTGTGATTTTTATTTTCAGTTTTTCAGTATCTTTCTAGCTTGTGCATTGATCCTTCAGCACCTTTAAAATTATGTGGCTTTCAGCATAGACTTCCTCTGTTTACTGGACCTGGTTGATTTGTATTTCAGTTTTTGTTCTTTAGCACTATTTATATTTCTTCATGAAACACATCAGGGATGCTAGAGTCCAAATGTGGAAATTCCAACACCGCTAATGGACAAATTAGTTTATTTTAGAAATGCTGACAGATGTTTTCCATTTTTCATCTGTAGTCCTTCTACTTTCATACTTCAATGCTCTTTTTTAAAATGTAGTTTTGGAATGAAATTGGTCCCTAACCAAGCTTTCTTCAAAACTCTTTATCTCTTGAATATTTCTCATTGTTTTGTAGGATGATGCTACTTGTCTTCTACCATTCTCATCCTTAAAGTTTTACAAATTAATTTATATTTCTAAACTAGTGTTGTCTTTGGTTGCCATGTCTCTCTACTTGGAAAGAAGATGAAGTATTGGTCGGCTGAGGTAGTTCCTAAATTTTTTGGCCTCTTTATTTTGTTGATTGCTTTTATATGACTAGGTAAATTTCTGTTGATTTAATCATTTTCCATTTTGTTTAACACCAGTAACTTGTTTAAATAGATCAGTAGGGCAGTTTTTATTACTTTTTGTATCTTATTCTCAATTGCATCTTAATTTGCTGTTGATCTTGATCTAATAATTCAGTAGAGTGACTGCAATCAACTGATTTCAAAATCATCTCTTTCTTAGCTTAATTTTTTTTAATGTTAGTATGTGTCTGCCATGTCCAATACATTTTATTTTAACTCTTTTTTCTCCAAGTTTGATTGTTTCTTTTGTTTTGATACCATACTCATTTTCTTGTATTTATAAGTCATCCAAGAACTGTGTGATTATTAGCACTTATTTCCCCTTTCTCCATCACTTTGCTGCCATCACTACCCTGATGAAAGAGGAAAGAAAATGACTGAAGGACATTTTGAACTTTTATTTTATGGGTCACTCCAGCCAAAAGATTGCTTGGCGTACTTGTGATGAGTTTCTTTGCCCTTAGATAGTCTGGTCCTTAGAGAGCAGTCTCTCACTAGAATTTTATTCAGAGCTCTTTCCTGTGTAACAGAATCTGTCAGAGTTTTCACTTTAGTATAACCTTTGAAACCTCAGCATCAACTTTACCACATTGTGACACCACAGGACGGTTTTTGTACAGGAAATCGAGAAATACATTTGTAGCCATAATTTGAGGCAAAAGTACTTGTGATCCAAATCTGTATTTGTATGAGGAAGTTTTTTATCAGTGAAGATTCACAACTGTATATGCAACTTAAAATCTTTATAAAATTGCATGAGAGCACTGAGATATTAGTGACTTGCATGGTCACACAGCTAGGATATGTCAAAGGTAGGACTTGAACCCAGGTTTTCTGATTCTATCTAATATAACACACTGACTCTAAAGGAAAAAATCTATATTCTTTAAATTGATATTATCTACATTTAGACTGAGTGATGTTTTCTCTGGGAGCTAAATATGACTGTGTTGTTTCCATATTGTGTGTATGCAGTACTGTTTTGTGACATGTTACATTGTAAATTTAGAACTATAAAAAGCTTAGTAAGTATGTTCAACATATATAAAACTAAATAGATCAGAGGCAATAGATATTTTGTAAATATTAGAGATTTTTCTTTTGTATGTTTTTTTCTAATTGCCAACTGTATAACATATTGCCTTTATTGTTTAACATGAAAATGACCAGTCTTTAATCATGCAACTTTTATTTTTCTCCAGATTTGTTGTCTAGAATAGACTTGGATGAACTGATGAAAAAAGATGAGCCACCTCTTGAATTTCCTGATACTCTTGAAGGATTTGAGTATGCTTTTAATGAAAGTAAGTCATGTATATTATGTAAATTTGTTTAAGAACGCTAATAGAATCACAGATACTGTTTGCTACTCTTACACTTGATCTTAACTTTTCATGTGCCAAGTAGCAACTAGATGCTACTTTTAATGGATGACAAGAATATCATGTATATTTCTTTTTGGAAATAATGGTTTATCTTTGCAATCTTAGACTCTTTCAATAAAGTTAAAAAGTACCAAGTTATAATTTCCTATAAATGTCAAGCCTTTTAAAGAGGTAGTCATGAAATTAATCCAACTTTTTTCAGCCTTTGCTCTTCAGTTCTCATATATCCCTTCTGCAGACCTAATCAGATTATATGGAGAGATACTACTATTACTTATGCTACTTTAAATTAAATGTCTGACGAAGATGTATCAAAGTGGTGTCATTTTCAAGTACAGTGCTAAATTTCCCCATCATCTTATAGCACGTAGATGTAGTATACATCTATTAATGAAATCAACAATAAAATAAATTCTGTACGTAAGATTTTGGAAGTAGATCAGACCAGCAATGGGTGGTATGACCCAGTAAATTAATAACGGATCTCTAAATGCCTATTTGAAACAGATAATGTTAATACTTATCTATTTGTTATTTGACTGAAATGAATTGATAACCTATCAAAGTTCTCAGTTAAGATATTTCTTTTAAGAATAAGTTGTTATTATGGTGTTTGTGAGGAGTCATAGTAGCAGTGCTTCATGAGATAAAATTTTTCATACATTTGTATATATGGAATAAAATAAAGCAAGTTTTAGGTAGCCAAATTAGAAACTTAGATCACTTACTATTCTTCATTTTTCAAACTTCTTAAAATACCACCCATATCTGCACACTTTACTCCGTGTATGTATGTGCTTGCATGCTTTTAAGATTCCTTTTAGCAGAGTTCAGTAGTCATAGAAAGCATTTGCTCTGACTTTTATCTCTTTGCAATAGTGAATAGATTCCTCTTTCAGAATAATAGAAGAAAGCTTGGTGCTGTTGTGAGGAAACTACTTGCTTTTAGATATAGAAGACTTCAGTGTTCATAGCTGTCAGTTAGTCCACAAGAATTTATTAAGAAGTTGTTATTTACCTGACACCTTCCCTAAGAGCTGAGTATGCAAAGAAAGGCAAAGAGCTCACAGTTGAGTGATGGTGGGAAAGATGACATGCAAACAACTATGTATGTAGAATATATCTATATCTTTAATCTATCTACCTGTATCTGTTGGCTCCTCTTTTTTCTTTCTCTATATCTGTCTAGAGAGTAAATTTGAGAATATATCAGAGGGAAGGCACTAACAATAAGGGGGAGTGCAAAAGGATTCTTGAAGAATGTAGAATTTTATCTGACTTTAAGGAAGCCAGGAGGTAGAGACAAAGAAAAATAACATTCCGTGAATAGGGGTAGCCAGTGAAAATACTGAGTTAGGAGATGGGATATCTTGTCTGAAGGTTGAGTGTCACTGGGTCTTGGAGTACATGGACAGGGTTGACTGGAAAGCTAGGAAGGGGCCAGGTTACAAGGACTTTTAAAACTAAACTAAACTATCTTGGAGTTAATAAGGAGCCCCTGGAGTTTATTGAATGGCAGTGACATGGTTAGACCTGTACTTTAGGAAGATCATTTTGGTGTCTGAGTGGAGGATGAATTGGATTGGGGATAGATTTGAGGCAGAAGATGAACCAGAAGGCTATTGTAGTAGTCTAGGTATAAGGTGATGAGGGTCTGAATCCAGTGGGGATGGTGTCAGAGGAGAGAAGGGAGTATGTGTGAGTGATATTGTGAAGGTAGAACTGATAAGATTTGGTGCAGAGGATTGGATGTAGAAGATGAGAGAGGATCCAGAATCCAGGATGACACCTCTCAGCCTCAGTGACAGGGAGGATGCTGTTGCTCTTGGAAGTAATAGAGAAGTTTGGAAGAAGGGAGAGTTTTTGTAGAAATATGATAAGTTTAGTTTTTAGACATGTTAAATTTGTCTATTAAACATCTAATTTGAAATATCTGATAGGCAGTTGGAGATGCAAGCCTGGAGGTTGAAAGAGAGGTTAGGGCTGAATAAATAGATCTGTAAATCATAAGCATAGGGAGAATGCCTGAATCCAAGGAAGCTGATAAAATCACCGTGTGAACCAGTATAGAAAGAAGAGAAGAGGAGAGAATGCAGGGTAGATCCTTGGGGAATAGCTACAGTTTATGACTCCTCAGTGTTTCCATACTACCTTCGTGAAAATTAATTTGTTCATTTCCTCGCCATAGCCCTTTTAGCTTTTAAATGCTCTTGTGACTTTTCTGAATTGGTGTAGACAAAAAAACATCAGGCAATGAGAGTCAGTCTTTGAGAAGAGGGTGTCACTTTTAGTCATTCTGTTTATAACAGTGTACCTTAGCTGTTGTTGCTACCAACCCTTTGACTTGAATGTCTGTTTTTTTGTAGAAGTTTTGGCTTAGTGTTTTGACTAAAATTTCTTTTATTAACCTGTATCTTGAGGAACTTTCTTAGGGTAAGGGGTAATCACTAGATTTCTGTGAAAGCTTGCTTTGCAAAGAAACGTTTCCTAAGGTTTATCTTGAACTTTTTACTCGTTTTTAGTATGATGAAAGAGAAACTTTGGGAAAAGATTTATTCTAAATGAGCAAGCCTTGGTTGAAGCAATAATAGAGTAGAAGGGGAGAGAGATTAAGGTACTATTGATTTTTTTTTGAAAAAACTGAGATTATGCCAGTTTCATACTAGATTTGGGGACAAAACCCCAGCATAATTGAGTGTTATGCTATATTAGTATATTTATGCTAAAAATTGTACAAATTTTGTTACTATTCATAGTGTGGAAAATCTTTGTGATGTATGGACAAACTGAGGAAAATGAAGAAAAATGGAGAAATACTTGATTATTCAGTATTTCTTCTCCTTGTTTCTTTAACTTTGATTTTTCTCTTTTTGGGTTGAATAAATTGATAATTAAAAACACCCACTTTCCCATATTTTTATGAAAGCAGATTTTATATTTGTATCCCATATGACAAACTTATTGTCAAGATCAAATGAAGTAAGTATATGCTGTTTTGCAAACCTTTATGGGAAACGTTGTTATCCTCAATGTCTATCTAATATAATACTTTGCAAAAGGAAAGTGTTTAATAAATGTTTGTTGAAGGAAAGAATGAATATGAGAGGATATGCTGTGAGACTTTTAACTGGCATTTTAAGGTCTGTACTAAAGCCTTCCATCATTCAGTTAGTTATTCTTTCTCAAGCCTTGGTAATAGGTAGCTTTCATCTAGTTACCTTGTCAGCAACAACAAAAAAATCTCCTTCATGTAGGAGAACCCTTTCTCTACCTCCCCTAGGCTCATTTTGTTTGACCCTTTCCCATTTCCTCTTTATCCAGGTATCAGGGTTTCTGGAACGCATGAGTTTAGAGGAGGAGGGGTGCTGAGATTAACAGCCCAGAGTAACAATAGTTTTTTTTGGCTGCCATATTGAACTTTTGACTCACATTGAGCTTCTATTCCCCTAGAACCTTTACCTCTCCCATCTTATTTCCTATGAATTTGATTTTTTCAACCCAAGTGAAAGAATTATTACATTTCATCCTAGTTTTAGTTAATTTTTTATTCTGAACTTAAGAAACAAGAAATAAAGTGGACATTTCTCTATTTCATAGAAGAAAAGAAAAAGAAGATTATACATAAATTATAGATCTCTTTAGATATGTACTCTATGCCTGTATCACCATCTTGTCTTCAGCTTATTATAAGTTCAAGTTGTGGCTTTCAAAGCTGTCCTGTCTTTTTTTTTTTAACTTCTTTCTCGCCTTCTTACTGTTTTCTTCTCTGCCTTTTGAAAAAGAATATGCCAATTTTCTTTTTGCTCAATAATTTCTGTCTTCCTTGCCCACTCTCCAAATTTGAAAAAAAATAAAAATAAACAAAATCCTAGTAACAAATAAATCCCCACATTGGCTGTGTTGAAAACGTATGTCTTATTCTACTTCTTCAATTTTGTCATTTTTTTTTTCAAGAGCTAGGTAGCATGCTTCATCTCCAGTCCTCTGGAACTGTTGGTAATTGCATTGAGTAGAGTTCTCCAGTCTTTCAAGGTTGTTTTTTGTTAAATGTTGTTATCGTATAAATTGTTTTCTTGGTTCTGCTCACTTCACCCTCGTTGGTTCATGCTGCTCGCCCAAGGGTTCCATGGAACCATTAATTTCATCACTTCATTATACTCACATACCATAATTTTTGAAACCATTTTTCTTTGTTTATGATTCTTTGCTATTACAAATAGGCCTTCCATAAATATTTTTTCTACAAATGGATGCTTGTCCTGTTTGCTCTTTTTCAGGCATAGGCTTTGTAATTCTATTAGATTTGGCCTAATGTGTTAGCTTGTTGAGATGCTGCCTGTGGAATTCAGTGTGATAGTTGTTCCTTCCAGCTTTATGACATCTAAAAACTTGATAAATATACCATCTGTCTTTATCCAAGTCATTTATAGTGTTAGATGGAATAGGGTTATGGACAGACCATCCAGAGAAACTCTATTAAAGACTTCTCTATTGATGATTGACATCGAATTGTTCATGACTGTTCTTTGGGGCTGGCCATTCAAGCAGTTCTGAATTTATCTGTACTATTGTCTGGTTCAAATCTCAGCATCCTGTCTACAATAATGCTTCTCAAAATTTAATTAAACTAAGTTGATTATTATTTTTATGATTTATTAGACTAGTAATCCTGTCAAGAAAGACAGATTAGTTTGATCTATTAATCCATAAGACTCTTTGTGATTATTTTTTCCTAGAATTTTACATACCATCCTTTTAATAATATATCCTAGAATGTTAACAGAGATTGAAACCAACTTTGCGAATTCACAGTTTGGGGAAGAAGAGGATGGGCACTGGACATGTGATTTCATTGATATAGAGAACTCCCATATAAATGAATTCCTCCTCCCTTTGTAGGTCAATATTGTCTCTCCAACTTAGATCTTAGAGCCTGGGAGAAAGAAAAACAACAACAGATTTTTGTGCCATTATAGAAACTATTAGTTTCTTAGTAAAGTCTAATTACTATAACCTGTATTCAAGAATTTTGACAATGTATCTCAGCTCTAGCCTGATTTTTCCCACTTCTTTCTCTTCTCTTCAGCTACTTTGTTATAGCTATGTTGGCCCACTCAGTGTCTCACATTTTGTTCCTTCTGTGTCTTTTGTTCATGCCACTCCATGTTCGTGAAGGGTATTCAAACCATTCTCCTTTCGCACCATATGTCTAGTTGTTGAAATCCTACCCATCCCTTAAGACCCTAATCATGCCCTACCATAAAACTTGCTGTGACATAGTAACTCTGCTTATAGCATTTATTCCTTTTTCAGAACTCATACCACATATTATCCCTATTACCAATTTGGCAATTAATATCACAATTAATTTGTGATATACTTTGGACTTTTGTGTGGTTATTCTTGTTTAATTTTTTTCAGCTTTTGTGCATTGGGTCTCAGTCATCAGTTATTTGAGGGCAGGGACCATGTCTTACACTTCTTTGTATCCACCATTATATCTGACATATAACACTCAAATATTTGTTGACTTAATTTTGAGGAAAAGGGTAAAGAATTCAGAATCAATCCTTGATTCTATTGGGCTAGCCCTTAAGTGTTTACTTTTGTGTGTGTGTCAGTGAAGTGTGGATGACTGAAGAAAAGGGCTTATATGAAGACTAAACTTGTTCTGGGGGAAGCTGATTTAAAGTCTTATTGATCATCAGTTGTTAGATTTTAAATACTCTTACTAATGGATAGTAAATTACAATACTGTTGTTCATTTCTCTTTTAGAAGGGCAGCTGAGGCACATTAGAACAGGGGAGCCATTTGTCTTTAATGCTCGAGAAGACTTGCACCGATGGAACCAAAAGCGCTATGAGGCTCTTGGAGAGGTATCTCTATGAAAGTGTTTTAATACTGAAAAATAACCTTTTTAGGCTTTATTTTTCTGATGGCAAATTACACTGAGTAAAATTATGAGAGCCCATAAATTGTTCACATTCTATTTTTGTCCAAAAGTTATTTTTAAATGTTTTAGAGATTTTCATTGTTATGTTGGTGCATGGAAATTACATTTATTATTAAAAATATCATTCTGAATATGACACAAAATAATTTTTTCTATGGCCATTACTTTTCCTGAGGGAGAAACATTGAAGCCAGATTTGAAAAAATTAAATTTTATTTTCAAAAGGTTGGCTTCTGCATAGAGCAAATTATCAACCTCTCCTGCCTTGAATGCTTACCTCCCTAATAAAGATTGGTACCTGAGCAGTCAGTTATAGTTGCTCTGCTTGCCTTGGCTCACAGTAGGATTAAAAATGTTATGGGTAAGAGGATTCTGATAAGCATAGCCACACATTCCCTAAATACTAGCTTAGGATAACTAAAAGATAACTTATTTCACAAAGGTGATTGTTCTGTTAAAATCAAGTTGTCTATTTTTAGACCTTTGCTTTATTTTTAAAATTAAACATTTTTTTATTTTAAGCTTAAGTAGAAAATGAGAAAAAAAAAACATTTGTCATGTACACAGCAGAGCATGAGAGGATTCAATATAAAATAATAAATTTTCATTTCAAGAAAACCTATATAATAAGTGCTATACATTGTTTTCAAAGCTGCCCAGCTTTTCTTTTCTTCCTTGTTGGTTTTCTTTTGTTCTGTGCTCTATACTTTTTGCTTTATTTTTTCCCTCCCTCCCTCCCTTGCTGTCCTACCCAACAAAAGGGTGCAACTAAGTATGGAGATACACATACATACATGCATACACACATACATGTATATATACACACACTTCAGTGTAGATATCTGTAAACATCCACATACATACATACATACACATATGCACTCATACACATATATGTAAGACCATGCTATGCTTATTCCCGCCTGTCATCAGTTTTTCTGAAGGCAGATCGCATTTGCCTTTGTAAGTCCAGGTCCTTCCACGTTTTTCTAAATCAGCTAGCCCATCATTTCCTATACTAGAGTAATATTCCAGTCCACTCATATCCTGCCTGAAAGATTGTATATGAAAGTTTTTTCCCAATTTTCTGCATTCCTTCTGTTCTCAGCTACATAGTTTATTTATACAAGAAAATTTTAATTTAAAATAATTGAAATTGTCCATTTTACACTTCAACAGTGCTCTCACCTTATAATATACTTTAAGGTCTGATAACTGGTGAGTCTGCTTCTTTATGCTTTTTTTCCTCTGATTTCTTTGAAAATCCTGACCTTTTGTTCTTCCAAATGAACTTTTTTCTAGCTCAGTAAAATATTTTTTAGCAATTTAATTGGGATGACATTGAATAAATAGATCAATTAGATAAAATTATCATTTAAAAATTATTTTGGCTTTACCTGCCCTTGAACAATAAATGTTACTTCAGTTATTTAGATCTGAGTTTATTTTTATAAAAAGTATTTATGTATAAAAAGTTTTTATGTTTTGGCAGTTATCTGCTCAGGTGTTTTATACTGTCTAGTTATTTTAAATGGTTTGAGACCTTTGTTTTAAAAGTGATGAATATTGCTGTATATATTTCTTGGTTTATAGTAAATAATGATTTATATTGATTCAATTTAGTAAGTATTGTTAACAGAAGGCTTAATGCTAAGTGCTGGGTGTGCAAAGATAAGCTAACAAAAACACTTGTTCTTAAGTTTATAAAGGTATGTGGTGGTGTGTGTACATGTGTGTGGTAAGGGTTGGGGAGGCCTACAAAGAGATTCACAAATAACTATGACACAAAGCAAAGTAAGCTTATAGTAAAGGGGAAAGACAGACTAAGATCTGGAGGGAGAGGACACCTTCCCCTTGTGGAGTGGCTCACATAAGCCATTGTAGGTGTTGTGCTGCTTAAGTTAGATTTTCCAGTTAGGAAATGACTCGATAAGGCAGTAGACTAGTCTAGTGATTCAGATTTGGGATTAGAATGAAATGAGACACTCATAGACCATCTAACAATTAACAGAAGAAAATTTATTTTAGCAACTTAGCAGTAGCGTGGAAAAGATGTTCAGTAAAGATACAGCATTGATTTAGCTGGTTGAAACTTCCCTGACTTCACGTTTACCTAGTGCTAGTCAGAGGCTGTGTTCAGGCCGAGGGAGGAGTGTCTGGTGACTGGAAACTATGTCCAGTGGTTTGAGCTTAGCCCATCTGAATCAATGTCTTGAGGACAGTTTCAATACCTTTTAAGGAAAAACTAATCTAACTTGAGTAGGATAGATGTTGTTCCTGTTATGACAGTTAGTATACCTCCTTTCTCATCCCTGTAAAATCTTTAGGAGAGTAATTTACACACATATCAAGAGTATACTTGATGGAAATTTGAGTATGGAACAAAAAGGCTCTAACAAATGACTGAAGCAGAGCACACCTTTATAGTCATACGATTGACTGGAAGATGCAGAGAGCACAAGATCCTACAATGTTTATTGTTTATTGATAATAAAAAGTCATTTGACAGAGCAGAGTTGAGTCTTAATAGTTCTCCTGAAATAAGTTATCTCTGTGCTAGGAAAAATGCCTGGCCCATGATAGGGTTTTATGAATGCTTATTGATGGGTTATATATATGGGTTGTAATCTTATAACCCATCAATACATGTTGCATGCTGTAACATAGATAATTTTGTTTATTCACTGTCTGATTATTAATGTCAAGTTTAGCATAAAATAGGGACAAATAAGCTTGCTAAAGGTATTTGCCAGTGTTAGGAAGAATATATAGCTGTCAGTTCAGTTGGAAAAGGGAGTTTCTTTATGTAAAAAACATCATTTATAGTATGTATGATTAGAAAAGGAGGTATGCTGGTCATGTAGTGAGAGTGAATGATAATAGATATATAGCCTAAATGCTTCATTGTTACCTGTGTAGTTAAAAAAAATTATTGAGAATTTACCAGCTCCACTTGGCTTGGAACCATTAAACTGCCACCTCTTTAGCAGCACAGTCTTTTCTCAGTAGTACCATAAATACTTGCTTTTCCTTTGTGAATTGGGAGTGGTTATGACCAGACTTGAAAATGGTCTTGCTAATCCTTAAGTCTGTCTTCTCTAGCCTGAGATGTTTGGTTTGTATCAGGAAGGACTTTGATAGGGTGAAAACATGTTTCTTAACCTGACAGAACAGCTTTTCATCATGGTAAAAAAAGTTTGATCTCTTCGCCGTTGTTTCCCATCTTCCTTCATCTTCCAGACCTGGACAGTCTTGGCAATCTTTTTGTTGATCTAGATGCAGTGGTTGTATAGCTCGTCTGACTAGCCAGGCCTCGGTGGGTTTTGTGGGGTCAGTGACCCCTTTGTGGTCCTTGCTGTTGGTCACTCCCATGTTGTCAGGTATCTCATGGACACAGTAGACATGGGCACTTGCTTCTCCAGCTTCTCCCTCACATAGATAAGTTTTTTCAGCTACATTGCCATCAACTTGATTTCTCTTAAGTGGGACTTTTGCCTTTGGGGAAGCAGGCACATGTGGTATTCATGTAATGATCAAAGACCTGGAGCAAAAGCTGCTTCCTCTTAGAAAGGCAGATATTTGGGGGGCGGTTTCCAGTATGGAATGTACAAGATAGTACTTTGGAGAATGGCAAGCAAATATTAGAATTTCTATTTCTCCTTTTAAAAACAAAAACAAAATAGAAACTAAACTTTATTAATATAGAATATATAGAATAGCACTGGCACCTCATATATTAGTTAGTCACATGGAATAGTGAGGGAAAGTAATTCTACAATATCAAGGGACTGACAGTGGCACCCTGCTTCATTTGTTTGCTTTTAGCATGTTGTAGTGCATTGTGCTTTACTTCTTCCTGGCTTAATGGATTTACAGATTTTATTATCCAGTTTTCATTGACCTAGAACATACAAAATAGGCAAGTGATTTTACGAAGATTCCCTCAAAGAAATTGGACTGAAGACAATACTAATGATTTTAATAAGCACAAACAACACAAAAGTGCCAGATCTAACATAGTTCTTTGTCAGCAAAATTAAAAACACTGACAGCCTAATTATACATGACAAGTTGACCAAAAAGATAGATGTTATCAAGAGCACTTGAAATAAAGATTTAGTGTCCACTGTCATTTAACAATAAACCTCACCTTGAGTGTGTATTTTACTTCACAATATTAGCTAATAAATGATAGCATGAAGCTGTTACAAATTAGTAAGTCACTTAAAGAAGCTTTTATTTTTGAAACAGAACTTTCTTTTTTTAAATGAATTTTTATTGACATCTTTTATTTGACCTTATCTGTCTTTCCCACAGAATTATAGTTCCTCTTCCCAGAGAGCTGTCTCATATAATGAAGTATGAAGAAAGAAAGAAAAGGAAAAAAAACGAGAAAACTAAACTACACATAAAAAAGCCAATACAATATTTAGTATACCCTGTGTAAATCACTTAATTTGTGTTTGTTTCGGTTTCCTCAACTGTAAAATGGGATTAAGAACAGCCCCATAAACATGGAAGTGCTTTTGTGAGGATTAAATGAGAATATTTTTTTTTTTTTATTTTTTTTTTATTTTTTTTTTTTATTTTTTTTTTAAATTTTTTTATTTTTTTAATGTTTAACAATCACTGCCATACAATTGCGATTTTATCCCTCCCCACCCACCCCCCACTACCTCCCTCCCTCCCCACGACTGCATACAATTCTGTATAGATTCTACATATACTTTCCTATTGAGTATATTTTCACTATAGTCATGCTATGTAGTCAGACTAAGATAAATGAAAGAATCCGTATAACAAATCAGAACATGATACACAAACAGATACACATACACAAACATGATCTGCTACATTATGTGAGTGACTTCCATATTTCTCTCTCTGAGTGTGGAAGGCATTTTGCCTTGAGGTCCACCATTGGGATTTTTTTTTTTTTCAGAAGTTCTTGTGTTATTACAAAAATCTAAGTCTACCAGAAAAAACTCTCACACACTGTGGTTGTTGCTGTGCATAAAGTTCTCCTGGTTCTGCTCCTTTCACTCAGCATCAGGTCATATAAGTCCTTCCAGGCCTCTCTGAAGTCTTCTTGTTCATCATTTCTTATGGCACAATAGTACTCCATTACATTCATATACCATAATTTATTCAGCCATTCCCCAATTGATGGACATCCCCTTGACTTCCAGTTTTTGGCAACTACATAGAGTGCTGCTATAAATATTTTTGTACATGTGGGACCCTTTCCCATTTTTATGATCTCTTGGGGATATAGTCCTAGTAGCGATATTGCTGGGTCAAAGGGTATGCACATTTTTGTAGCCCTTTGGGTATAGTTCCAAATTGCTCTCCAGAATGGTTGGATGCGCTCACAGCTCCACCAACAATGAATTAGTGTTCCAACTCTCCCACATCCTCTCCAGCATTTATCATTTTCTTGTTCTGTCATGTTTGCCAATCTTATAGGTGTGATGTGGTACCTCAGAGTTGTTTTGATTTGCATCTCTCTAACCAATAGTGATTTAGAGCATTTTTTCATATGATTATAGATAGCTTTAATTTCTTCCTCTGAAAATTGCCTGTTCATATCCTTTGACCATTTATCAATTGGGGAATGACTTGTATGATTATACATTTGGGTCAGTTCTCTATATATTCTAGAAATGAGGCCTTTATCCCCGAGCTTAGCTGTAAAAATTTTTTCCCAATTTACTACATCCCTCCGGATTTTGGTTGCATTGGGTTTGGTTGTGCAAAAACTTCTCAGTTTAATGTACTCAAAGTTATCCATTTTGCATTTCATAATGCATTCTATCTCTCCTTTAGTAAAGAATTCTTCCCTTCTCCATAGATCTGATAAATACACTATTCCTTGCTTCAAATGAGAATATTTTTAAAGCTTTTAGCACCGTGCCTGATACATAGTAGGTGCTTTATTAATACTTAATTCTCTTCCCCTTCCCCCTTCTGCAAAGGAGAAGTAGGATAGGAAGAGACTGGAGATGATGGTCAATGTCCTTTTATGCTAGCTCTAACTGGGGGCCAGGCTTGGTCATTATTGTTTCACAGAAATCGGTTTGGAACGTTTTCTGCTTGTTCTTGTCATTCACATTGTTGTAGTCATTGCATATATGTATATTTTTGGTTTTGCTTATTTTACTTTGCTTCAATTCATATACAGTCAATTCTGCTATAACACTATATATGTTTCCTAAAAATAGCTGAAAAAATACGTAATCAGATCCAAAGGACTTTGGAGAAAATTAAGTTAGGGACCTAACACTCAAAAATTTCATCTGTGACATAAAAAAATAGAACCTAGCAAAAACAGTAACACAGTTTTATGCCTGTTAAATGGCTAAAAAAACAAGGACTATAATAAATTATGATGGTGTCTGTGACTTCAGGCTGCTATTCCAGCTCCAGATTCTGGGGAACCTCAGGGATGGTAGAAGGTGTGCAAGGGGGTACTGGTGACACAGTTGCCCCAGGCCACAGATCCTACTGCACCAGAAGATAAATAAACATGGCACTTTGTTTTGAAGAAGACTTGAATTTTGCTTGTGAAAGTGGGTATCACAAGGGTTGCAACTTGTGAATTACTGTGAACCCTTTTCTGCATTGTCTGGAGGTTTTATCAAGGAACACATTTCATGTAAGCAAACACAAAATTTGAGTTAAGCTCAAATCATTCCCTAATGCATCAATCAAGTTGGAACAAATTTGCATTTTCCAAACAAGCATTATAACAGAACTGACTGTGTCTTTCATGCTTCCTTGTATTCATCTTGTTTATTGTTTCTTACTTAACAGTCATATTCTGTTTCATTCATGTATCGCAAATTTGTTTAGCCATCCCTCAATCAGTGAGCATCTACTGTTTCCCATTCTTTGCTACTACAAAAGTGCTGCTATAAATATTTTGGAACTTTTCACTTTGTCATTGACCTCTTCAGGTGTATTCCTAGAATGAAGTAAAAACCACAACAGTAGTGGAATTTATGGGTAAAAGGGTAAGAATATTTTAGTTACTTTTTTTGCATAATTACAGATTTCTCCGCAGAATGGTTATACCTGCTTGTAACTTGACTGACAGTGTATTGATGTGCCCACCTTTCCATAATTCCTCCAAGACTATTTCCATCTTTTCTCATCTTTGACAGTTTACTGATTATAACGTGAAACTTCAGGGTTGTTTTGATTTGAATATCTCTATGAGTGATTTGAAATGTTCTTTTATGTGGATGTTAATAATTTGCAGCTATTGACACAGGCATGGAGAAAATGTTGTTAAGGATGCAGCTGCTGTTGACTCTGTGACTGTAACTCAACTTTCCAGATCTACACTAGTCTGCCCCTGAGTTGCCTCACCTGATTATCTTCACTTTCCTTCCAAACAGACAATTCGGTTATCATAAGGTAACCATTAAGCACAACACCAGCTTGGCATCTCCCTGCCTTTGTCTTATGCCTACTGGCTTGTGCCCTCTTCAGGCTTACCTAATAACTGCTGCTTTGCTTCTTTACGTATGGTCTGCTTTACCTTCCCGAGTGTAGTAATACCATAGCTTGAACATATTTTTATCACCAGCTAGGTCTGACCTGTTCTCTTGTACATGGTAAGTATTTGTTGAATAATTCAAGAAAAAAGATATTCTGCCTCGTTTTGATAATCACAGTTTCTTAAATTTCTGTCATCATACCTGTTTTAAAGGATGCCAGTTCTCCCATCTTTAACTGAGCAACATTTCTTAAATATCTGATTCATGGTAATCAGTCAGCAAACAGAAAGAATGGAATAATCTTTATTTGCAAGGAGATTACATTCTAATAGGGAAAACAAAAAGTTCCTATATAAATATAGACAGCATAAATATAAAGAGAATAAACACAAATATAGAAAACATTGTTAAATTCAAAGTAGTTTGGGAAGGAATCAGGAAAGGTTTTATGTAGAAGGTGATGCTTGAACTATATCTTGAAAGAAGGGACTGATTCTGTGAGGTGGAGGTGAAAAGGGTGGGCATCCTGGGCATAGAGATGCCTAATGCAAAGGCATGGAGATAGGGCACTGTGTGTGAGAAATAAAGACAAGGCTAGTTTGGCTTGAGCACAGAATGAGGAAGGTTGTATAAGAAATTAGAAAGATAGGTTGGGGTAAGCTTAGGGAGGACTTTAAAAGATAAACAGAGGAGTATACACCGCTTTCTTAGATGCAATAGAGAGCCACTGGAATTGTTTGAGTAGGTGTGGACACAGTCATATCTGTGTGTGAGGGAAATCACTTTGGTAACAATGTAGAAGATGGCTTGGAGTGTGTGGGAGAGATTTGAGGTTGGGAGACCAATCGGAAGGTTTTGTGACGAGCTAGGACAGAAGTGGCAAGATGTCTTTTAAGTAGTGATGTAAAGAGAACAACTGTTTAATGGCAGATTGCCTCATGTTTTACAACGGATTGAGGTTGCCATTTAGTGGCCTCTTCCATATACATCAAGCACATGCTGCTTTTCTTCTACTTAGACCTGTTTGTTTGCCTTTCCTTTTTCATGTAAGATTGTTTTGAAGATGATTAAATAGATATTTTTGAGATTTGCTTTTGAGAGGCACTACCATTTTTTATATAAATTAGACGCAAAAAGAATTATGTGATTTCAGTTTGTACTGAGCTAGAATGTGGTGCTATAACTAAACAAAAGAATACTATTTACATTTTTAGATTGTTTCCTTTTATAGAGAAACAAGTACATTTGTAAATATGCATATGTGTTTTGTTCTGTATACATATAACTTTTAAAAACATAAAACTATAGTTTTCCTTAAATTTAGTTATGTTCTACATTTTTTAAGCTAACTTGGTTTTGTTTTGTTTTTTTGGTGAGAATTCCAAAGTAGAAGCCTCTATTTTCAGTATATATCTTTTGGAGCTGAGTACTAGGATATAACAGATTTCTGATATTTAGATTTATCTGAAAGACTAGACATTTAGAGATGGTCATTCCAACTAATAAGGAAGACAATATAAACTCAGCATGCAACTGTGAATTTTTTGCAACTGTCTCCTTTATACCAACCCTGAATTACTATTAAATGGAAAATTTATAATGAGTATAGAATTCTTACAAGAGAGAGATTTGAGTTTCTGTGCTCTTGCATATATTTTACTTATTCAACTTGACTTGAATCTTAAGAATGAATAAACTGTTAATCTGCCTAAACAAGAGAATTGCATAATTGGGTGTGCTCATAAGCCTTTTTCTGAAATAATAGGTTGAAATACATTTGCTACTAATTTATAGATATTGAAATAATTTTCATTCCTGGACATAGAACAGTGATACAGTTTAAAGATATTGAGAATTATTGAGCTTCAAATACATTGTGGGTACTCTCTACATTTCCTTCAAATTAATGTATTGGGTACTATGGACCAGTAGTTTTCAGCAGCATTTTATTGATTGCCATAAATGTATGTGAAATAGGGAGTTACATTCATAAGATGACAATGATTTGAATTGTAAGGCAACATAATTTCAACAACTGTAATTAGTGTATGTATACATGGAATGCTATTGTCATGGGAACTTTTCTTTTTTTCATGTAAATAACTTTATATTCATTTTAGATTTTAGGCATAAGCGTAAATTGTTATTATGTCTTGTCTTCACATGAAGGAAGGAAACAGAATAAGTATTTACTTAACTCCTACAGTGTGCAAGGTGCCGTGTTAGATACTTTGTACTTACTGTATTTGATTTTCATAGCAACTCTGAGGTTATAGCTACACTTATCCTCTTTTTACAGTTGAGGAAATTGAGTCAAAGAGAGGTTAAGTGACTTGCCCAGAGTCACACAGCTAGAGTGTCCGAAATCAGATTTGAACTTGCATCTTCCTTATTCCAAACCTAGCGCTCTATTCACTCTCCCACTTAGGTGCCCAACTGCCACCTTGTCGTGTGTGTGTGTGTGTGTGTGTGTGTGTGTGTGTGTGTGTGTGTAATCTGCAAATTCATTTTAAGAATGGATTTGTAAAACAAAACAGCCACTTCCCCTAAAAAATCCCACAAAATCTTTTGTACTTTAAAAATGCACTGAGAAAAATAGGTTATTTCTTTTATATTCCATTGTAGCATTCTAGCAACTGTTCTAAGAAGGAAAAAGTGACTTGTATTAAAATACATATCTCCTTTTGATTACATTATAGAAAATACATTAAACACTTTTTGTTTTTCTTTGATTTGAGAATTATATATGTAGTTTACCAAGAGCAGGAATAACCATGTATATCAATTCTGTTGTAATATAATGTCAGTATCGTCCTGGAAACCTGCAAAGTATTATTTTGCAGATAAGTTCTAGTCTTCTTGTGCTTGGTTGCCTTGAAGTTTCCCACAAGAGCCACAAAGAGGCTGACATATTTGTTTCTTACCTTGGAAGACAAACTTCACAAGTAGTTTTCCTTCATCATCTTTTCTTTCCCCATCATTTTATTTCTTGAACCAAGAAATTAATTTTATGTTCCACATTCATTGTGGCCTTCCAGTCCTAAGTTAATCGTTCATTCAATTCTTCTGTCTCCCTTTCCTTTCTTGAAAAGGAATTGTGGTGACTTCATATACCAAGTTATCTTCTCCACTCTCTCAGGCAATTTTCAAGTTAAATGTTATCATTGCTATATGAGTGGTTTTCATTACTCATGATTTTTAGTCCATTTCTCAACCTAGATCAACATCTATTTTTATTTCAGAGTAAACCACATCTGTTTTTCTGACTTCATGTAACTTCTAGTAATAAAAAATAAAAATTAATAGAATTTCCTCTGCTTTGAGGTAATTGTCTCTCTAACAAAATCTTTTATCCTTTTCTGTTCTTAATGATAAAAAAAACAACCAACAACAGAAGAACTTCCCTGATGACATGGGCAGTAACTTTGGGTTCTCAGAGAACCAGTCTCAGTGGGCCAGTATCAATGGCAGACTTTGTCTATTGTCTTGAGGATCAGCCTTTGCAGAGGCATTTCACCTGAAGGCTGGCTACCAGGTAGGAATTAAAAATTTTATTTTTTAGCTTCATGAAACGACAAAAGTGATAATTATATTCCAAAATTAATTTCCATTGTATATTCCCTTATATTGTCATACAGGATGTAGATACCTCTAGTTTTAGAGTAAGCCACAGGAGATTTATAGAAGGGAATTCTTATACTGCAGATGTTATGGGGAGTCAAAGAATCTTTCAAAATTTATTGTAAGGATTAATAGGCTTTAAGATTTAATAGTCCTTAATATTGATGTCTTTCTGAAAATGATTTCTTATTCATAAGTAGTATTAATTTTGGTTAATCTAAATTAAGTTATGTATCTATTATATATGCATATACTATGTATGCATGTTATATATAATTTGTTATATAATATGCACATACATGTAATAACAATAGAGAGAGAGAAATAATCTGCTGAGCTTGGTTGAGTGGTGTTAATATTTTCTGTAGAGATCTAAATATAATACTCAGAAAGGATGATAGTAGTAATTGGAACAGGAAGAAAATAAAGAACTGAAGTATTAGGAAGGCTATTTGGTAAATAAGTCAAAGCAAGAATTAGTACTGACAATTGGTTAAAAGCAAATTGAGAATTTGTAATACATTCAAGTATCTGTCTAATTGTGATGACAAAATAAATAAGAACAAACCAATAAATACTTGAATAGTTGTTTCTTTGAGGTAGAACTGAGTATATTTTAAACCATCTTAAAGCATTTCTAGCTAAAGCAATTAATTAATACCTAGACAGAAGAGATAAAAAGTGCTGTTGCTCTGGGCTGTAACTCTCAACTTGGTGAGTACTTTCAGGCTTGTCTAATTGACAGATGTCCTCTTTTAGTGGACCGTTTTTAATGAGTCGGGTTGCTCCCTACTGTCAATAGACCATATGTAAATCACATATAGAGCAACAGACTGGAGACAAAAGTCTTCAACCTGCTGGAGTGGGTGTCCACTCCTCCACACAAAGAATTTTAAGAGATGATGTTAAAAATAAAGAGTTTTATGACAGTTACAAATAAACTCAATTTACATAAAATTTGGAATAGCAAAATTTTGAAGAACCAAATTAATTTGTTAGGCATTACACCATCCTTTACAGTTAAAACTTTTCTGGCTTTCTATGCTATTATTTTGCTTTTATCAGATAGACTATTTCTGCTTCTTAAAAAAAATCATTGAAGCATTTGATATATGAAGAAGGGCATTATTGGTGCCATAAAAGTAACATTGATTTTGAAGTTAGAGTATGATATTTGTTCTGGTATTTGTTATCTGACTTGCCCTTGAGCAAGTCATTTTCTCAACCTTATATTCCATCTCTATAAAATTGGGAAATAATTTCCGGAAATATGAAGTACTATTTTAATATTTAGTGTTTAATAATGTGAAGATTATCCTGGGCACTGGAAAAGATATAATGATTAGCTTATCTGTTTCCTGACCTCCTGGTACTTAATCTAGTAACAAGAAATGGCACACACGCAAATAATTATTACACAAAAGAAGTATACAAAGTGCTGTTTGAAGCCCAGGGAAGAAAAAGTAAATGGAGGGATTTGGAAAGACTTCAGGAAGAAGAGTTGAGCTTTAAAAGATGACTGGGAATTCAGAAAGGAGATGAGAGTTCATTCAAGGCATTGGAATATCTTTAATGAAAAAGTGACAGTAGGAAAAAGTAGAACTATACAGAAAATGGTGTTTGGTTGGAATGGTGTCAAATACAGAGGTCTTTAATGTCAAACTAAGGGGTTTGAATTTCCTTGATATGTAGGAGGGAGTTATTGAAGGATTTTAAGCACAGAAATGATATGGCCAGATGTACCCATAAGAAAGATGATTTTCTAATAATAATGTGAAGGATAGGTTGGAGGTGGAAAGAGGGTTCAGGTCAGTGTTAATGAGGATTTGTAGAAGGATAGTAGCCATAGGAATAGAAAAAATGTAATACAGGTGGCAATTGTGTTAAAAGATTAAATTTAGCATTAATAGAACTTAGTAAACAAAGGAATGTGAGAAGAGGAGGAGTGATGAGAATCAAACGTTAGACCTAGGAAAATGGATAAATGAGGTTAGTTGACAGAAAAGAGGAAGTTAGAAGGAGGACTAGGTTTTGGGATGATAGGATCATAGATTAGAGCTGGAAGGGACCTTTGAGATCATCTATTCCAGTCCCTGTATTTTACAGATGAAACTAAGACATCTGAGGCCCTTGTAATGATTTGAATAAGAATTTAGCAGGATGAGAAAGTGTGGTATAATCTGTACAATCATGGCTTAATGCCATGTTTTCTTTCAACTAATATAATTCTCATAGGACCTCTCAAAAGTCAATATATCTGAAACACCAGTTCCACCATCTTTCCCATTGTCTGGGCTCATCAGTGTTAGAATTGTCATTAATTCTTCTCTCTCTCTAATCACACGTAACCAGTCAGTTTTAAAATTTTGCTGTTTCTACCCCTACAACATCTCCCTTAGCTGACTCTTATTTCTTGTGCAGATGATTACAATAGCCTCCCATTTGGTTCCCTTCCATCTCACTTTGGTTATTCTACAGGCTTAGTGCCAAATAGTTTCTTTAAGTGTATGTAGATATGACCGTGTCACTTCCCTATTTAGTTAAGTGTAGTGGCTTCCTGTTGCTTTTAGGATAAAATGTAAACTCCCTCATTTTAGATTTGGAAGTCCTTCACAGCATGGTATCTTTCGAACCTTACTACACATTACTCCAAACTGTGTGAACCAGCTGAACTCTGCTATGTGTATTTATATATGTGCTTCCATGAGAATGCAATGTCCTTGAAAATAGGTGTTGTTTGGCACTCTATGAACTTGTTCCCTCAGCACCTAGTTGAAATGTCTGGCACAGGTGCTTAGTGTATGCTTGTGGATGGATTGATGGATCTATGAATGTGGAGGGGGAGGAGAGAGAGAGAGAGAGAGAGAGAGAGAGAGAGAGAGAATAAAAAAAGGAGAAAAAGATGTTTGCTAAATAATATGGTTTGACTGAAAACATTTACTTATTTTGTATATTCTTATTTTGAGATATATACATAAATACAAATGAAACATTAGTAAAGTGGAGGAAGATATGATGGTGATTGCAGTATAGCATAAATTCAGTTATAGTCTGGAATAGCTGTAAAAGTATAGGAAAAATTCACTACAAAAGCCAAAGAAAATGAGATTGAGGAATATGGCATGATGTGTTCCTTAAAGAGCTACATTTATGTAGAATAGAAAAGAAGACTCAAGAGGACTTTGATCAAAGTCTGTAGATCCCCTCAAGGTAACAGTATAAATGAAGGAAGGGAATTATTCATATTCTCTGAAGACTGTGGGAAAGCAGCAGTCGCCTGAAGCAAAGGAAAAAAAGTTTAAGCTATACATTTGGAAAAAGTTCTCAACTTAAATTGAAAGAACAGGTGGACAATAGAATAGACAATGGAAACTAATCCAAGATATTTCGTTTACTTAATTTGAGAACTGGTTATGCAGAATGTTGCGGGAGTAGGGGAATTACTTTGAGTTTAATTAATACTCTTTCAGCATACTTTAATTCAGTAAGCATTTGTTGGTATTTTTACTATATATGCAAATACCATGTATTGAGAAAGAAAAATAAAGTTACATTCTCTGTTCTGATTGGCATTATAATCCATAGAGGAGAAAATATTATGTCCATAAAATGCAGTAAGTATAGAGGGTTTAATGAACAAAATGTTATGAGAATTTAAGGAGAAATACTTTCTAGCTAGGAGAATCAGAGAGTTTTATGGAGAATGTAGAATTTAATGTGAGACTTGAAAGGTGTATAACATTTCAGCAAGTGGAAGACTGGAATAGAGAACAGTATGAACTAAGGTAGAGAGGGTCTCCCTAGGCATTTTTGGGTGATGGCAAGTTGGATGAATTTGACTGGATTGTAGCTTATGTGAAAGAAGATAATGTAAAATAGTCTTGGGTCTGTGCATTGGAGCCATATTGGCAGAGGGCCATGAATTTCCACCTAAGGAGATTGATTCTGGGAATCATTCAGTCAACAACAGTAAGTACTTACTCTGTTTTAAAAGTATCATGTAATTATATGATCAGAACTCTGCATTAGCAATGTTAATCTTGTAGTTCAAGTTGTATATGATGTTTTATTAGAATGGGGAGAGAATAGAGGCAGATAGGTAGGAGTCTGTTTTAGTAATATAAATGGTAGTTAAGAAAAATTTTGAATTAGGGTATTGATGGTAGAAATAGAATGTGAAGAATAGGTGTGAATTCTAGGAATTTTTCATAGGATCATCATATGTATTTGGAAGTGGGTACCTTTGAGATCCTCTTAGTCGAACCCCTTTCCATTAGAGGTGAAGAAACTAAGGCCAAGGGAACATAAATGACTTGTCTGAGGTCATGAAGGTATGAATCCCAGAACCATTTCCCAGTGGGTGTGGTCAAAGAATAAAAATAAACTCCTTAAAAAGACTTATAAGCCATTAGCAATCATATGAAATACAGCTTCAAATTGCTCAATATAAGATGAAAAGGAATCACAGTAATATTGCTGTTTCTCATGTCCGGTAAATTGACTAAGAAGGCAAAAAAATGAGAATAGTCAGTGTAAAAGGGGTCATGCATGGAAAGGCAGGCATCTAATATGCTGTTGGTAACTATGCACAATGCTAACCCATTGTGGAAAGATAGCATTACAGGATCATATATTAAGACACTCATTGAGTAGTTTATATCATTTGATCTAGAGATCTCATTGCTGGGAATATACTCCTTTTCATCAAAGATAAACGAAAAGTTCCATATATACCAAAATATTTATAGCAATACTTTTTGTAGTAGCAGAGAATTGGAAACAAAGTAGATAGATGCCCATTGATTGGAGAATGGCTAAACAGATTGTGGTATATGAATGTGATAGAATATTACTATGCATTGAGAAACATATGAAGAATAGTGAGGCTTGAGAAGACATATAAATTTATGCAAAGTGAAGTAAGTAGAACCAGGAAAAATATACGTAATGATAACATAAATGGGAAGAAAAGCAAAAAAATTAATATTAAAACTGAATTCTGTATAATTATATTGACTTGGGCGTGGGTCGCCATGACTAAAAAGAATGCTGTATGGTTGGAATTGATTGATTTGTTGCTTTAGATTTGCTTAACTGCTTCATTTTCTTCTCTTTTAATCCTTTGCTATAAGGGATGTCTCTCTCAGTTGGAAAGAAGGTGGGGATATATTATTGGGATGTACAAACAAAATATATCAATAAAAATTTTAAAGTCATCTTTATCTTGAAATATATATGTACATACATTCACACATATGTATATATGTTTACTGTTTTCTAGGTGGCAGATTATTGGCATATATTTTCAAACTACCTAGTTTGTAAGTAAAGGACATTGTAGGAAAAGGACACTGGATTTGGAAGCAAGTGACAAATTTTGTTACTTTCTGTGCCACAAACCCTATGTGATCTTGGACATGTTATTTAATCTCCCTGGGCCTTAGTTTACTTATCTGTAAAGTGAGGATATTTGATTAGATAACCTTTATGGTCTCTTTCACCTCTAGGACCTGTGGAAAATATTCTGAGTATTCAAGTTATGAATTAAGTTCATTCATAATTCACAAACATGCAAATAAGTTTATTATATTCAAGATACTGTGCTGGGCAGAAAGACAAAACTATAAAATCACTCTGCTTCCTAATGAGCATGTTTCCCCTCTACTATTAATGATTTGAAGTTCAGATTCAGAATTTATGAACGTAAGCAAACATTAATTTGGTATTTTTTGTCCTTCAGAGTATTTTAAGTGATGTTTCTTGCACATTAGTGTTTATAAAATTGAATATGATTTTGAGTGACTTAGGGCTAATCCATGCCATTGGCATATAGTAAAATATGCCAAATATATTTTGTCCTTGAAATTTAGGTTTTTATAATTTCACAACATTTATTCTATGAACTTGTGCAGAAACTTGTATACAGCTAAAATGTTATTGAGAGACCTTTTAAAAATTGCCAAAGAATGCTTTATATATTTAGGTTTGTTCTTAATACTAGCAGCAGGAAGAGCACATTGCGAGCTAAATCAGTTTGTTGAACTTGGAACTGGTCCTCCTTAAGCACTTAGATCATCTATCGAAAGATGATGAAGATAACCTTGAAGGCCAAGGTGATGCCAAACATTTTTGTTTATAGCTTTATGTAAGTGTCCTCAAAGTCTTGGTGCAGTTTTAAGCTGTTAAAGAAACGCCTAATAAGGGCAGTCCTCAACTCACCAAATATTTGCATTCCTGCTGTGTTTGAGACAGTTTGCTCTGTCTTGGGACTAGAGAGATAACCAAAGGATAGTTCCTGTTTCTGAGGACTATAAAATCTAGGAAGGAAGATATGATGTACACAAAGAACTTTCATATAAGGTACTATATGGTAAGTACAAAGGAGTAGTCAGAGATAGCATAGAAGTATGATCAGGAGAACTTGTCATATGATTGAATGTATGTGTGTGTGCACGTGCATGTGCACGTGCGTGTGTGTGCACGTGCATGCGTGTGTGTGTGTGTGTGTGTGAGTGTGTGTGAGAGGTATGGATGGGCAGTGTATGAAGAAAAAGTCAAAAGGATTCCCAGTTTAAAAGCCTGGAGAGGGTTGGTGCCCACCCCCAGATTGGGAACTTGGGAGAAAGGAGGGAGATTTTGTGGGGAAAATGAAAAGTTCTGTTTGGAACATCCTGAGTTGGAAGTGTTAGAGAATCATATAAGTGGCATTCTCTAGGCTGTTGAAATAGTGCTATTGGTACCCCTGCTGAGAGATTGGGACTCGAAGTATAGAGTTGACAACCACATGCAAAGAACTGATTGTTGAAGCCATGGGAATAGATAGGGTATGAGAAGAAAGAATATAGAGAACAGACAAAGAAGCTGAGGACAGAGCCTTAGAGGACAAGTAAACATGATGGGTGATATAGGAAGATTAAACGATATCAAGAAGCTATAAGTACTCAGTGACATATGAAGAGTTAGTTTATCAAGCAAGTGATATCAGGAAAGCTAGTGTCAAGGAGAAAATATCTCCCAACATTAATGATAACCAGAAAGCTTTACTTTAACTACACTTGACAGTAGGAAGCAAAGCAGGAGAGAACATTCATTCAACAAGCATTTATTAAATGCTTACTATTTGCAAGACATATAGACACTGGACATAGAAAGATAAAAATGAAATAATCGCTGTCCTCAAGGAGCTTTCTTTTCTATTGGACAGAAAGAAAATGAACACAGGTAAACAATTGTAAACACATATGTAATGAGACAAGTAGAGTAGTTTTTAGTGTCAAATGCTACAGAGATATTGAGAAAGATGAGAACTAAAAAAAGGACTGGTTGCAGAAATAAAGAGATTTAGAAATTAAGATAATTTTGGAGAGAACAGTTCCAGTTGAGTAGTGGAATTGAAAGCTACATTGCGAGGTATTGAAAATCTTTTGGGAGGTTAAAAAGTAGAAGCAATGAAAGCAGATAGGCTTTTTAAGTATTATGTAAATGAGAGAAGAGATACAAAGTGATAGCTTGAGATAATACTAGGGTCAGGTGAGGATGAGGTAAATGTTGATGTGTTTGTAAGCAAAAGTGAGGGAGCCAGTGGATGGGGAGAGATCAGAGAGAGAACAAAGATGAGGAAATGTGAGAATGAAGATGAGGAAATGTGAGCTGTAGAAATAGGAAGAACAAACTCAGGATGGATGATCTTGAGAGGGAGGGAAGGAGGAGGTGATATTGGGTAGAAGAGAATGTTTGGGGAGTTTTATAGGAAGAGCAATAGAATCTTTGTGCAGCTATGAATGAGGGCTTAACTGAGATTAGATAACAAATTAATAGTGAATTCAGTCACCATGGTTCTTTCAGTTTCGTTAAGCAACTGTAGAGTAGTGGAGAAGGTGGTATATGAGAACATTCCAGGCTTAGGACTTGAAGAGGTGAACTGTCAGATGATAAGGGGAGGGAGGGAGTCACAGGATGATGACAGTGTAAAGTTTAATTGGTAAACTAAAGCATAAAGGTTTTAGGGGAAGGAAAGTCAGTCTGGAGCAGAGGTGATGAATTGGGATGGATGTTAGAGGGTGGGGTGGGAACAGAGGTTAAGTTTAGGAGAAATGAGACACAAAAAGAGATAGAAGCATAGAAAATTATGCTAGTGGAATTTCCAAGTGTAGATTATGGGATGGAACATTGTGGGCAATGATAGGACCAAGAGTTTGACTGAATCTAGTGCAGGTCAAGGGGATTGGGGAGGCTGACATGCTGAGAATTTATCCCTCATACCACTGCCAAAATAATCTTTTTCATGCTTGTCAAGTCATTACTCTGCTTTCAAATCTAGAAGCACCCCATATAGTTTACTAAGTAAAGTTTCTGCTTTTCTGCCTGACGCTTAAGGATTTCTTTCTTTGCAGTTCTTATGTCCTGTCTACCCCTCTTCACTTGTTCCATTCCTGTCCATTATTTGAGACCAAACTCAAATTCTGTTCTCTCTGGGAAGACCCTTCAGATATCTCTTGTTGGTAATGACTTTCTCCTCTGTACCTCACACAGCACATGGTACTTAAGCATACAGTAATTATATTATACTTATCTGTGCTTATATCTTACCTCTCCCTCACAGAGCCCCCAAGTCTGTATATAGTAGGCATTAAATATTGATGGTTGAATGCATGAGGAAACAATATTGTGAAATATTATTGTGTTTTAGAAAGAGTAAATGGATAATGATTCTGCAAGGGTGTGGGGAGGCCTCGCATTTATTTTTAATAAATTTTGCTTTTGGAATTGCTTTATTCTATTATCGTATTTTTCATGGTGTCAAAATCTGAAACATGTATATATGCCTTTAGAACTTGGTGCTTCTGTAGTATCTTATAAGCTCTGTAAAATTGAGCAGACTTTTACTAGTGTACACCTAGAAGGAGGCTTGGGAGTTTCTGATCTCTGTTTCTTGTCACCCTGGTGCTGACTGATTCCCACAGGTCATCTTGTGGTCTTCCTTTTTTTTTTCCTGTTACACCTTGTGGTGCCCATCCTTTCCATCTCTGTGCCTTATGAAGGTGTATTGAGGATTAATGAGATGGTGGACTTGATCCTAGGAGCAAGAAAGGTAAATTGCTCACTATTTTTTGAAGGTGTATTAACTTTCTGGGCCACTAGGGAACCATTTAGCAAATTACCTCTTTCAACTCACTTAAATGGTAGCCTGTGGCCTGAAATAATTGATGCACTTCTAAAAAGTGAGTAGTTTTGAGGCAGTACTAGGTCTTATTTCTGTAAATTGCTTTGAACTTTTTTGGATGATAGGTATTCTATAAGTAGAGCTACCAGAATATATATTTAACTTTAGGTAGAATCAACTACCTTTAAATATTTTATCACTATTTCCATTATATGTGCATAATTTTAAAATACTTTTGGGTATTGACTCATGTATGATTCAGGCATTTTAACTGTCCTTTCTAGGCCTTGTTAACATTTTGAGGTGCTGGCTACAAGAATGAGAACCTAAGATAAGTCTCAAACTTGGATCTTCTTTGTAGGTATAATGAGCTAACACCCCAGCCATTTGGCTCGCCCATTGATCTTATTTTAGAGGGGGAAAAAAGCTTTTCGGTGGAATGGGATTATTTTACTTTAGCAGTTTTCTGTGTTATAAAGTTTAATTGCTAGTTTAAGTGAACAGAAGTAAATTCGTGCCCATATGGTGTTAAAGCATGTTAACTTTAAGGGAGAAAAATAATATGAATAATGCTTAGAGATGCTTTTCTATGCCAGAAACAAAAGTGTATCATTCTTGAAAATATGTTGTCACTTAAATATACCTATACCAAGAAAAGATAATGTTTTTTAAAGTTTTCATTCCTAAAACATGGCCTCTTCTATGAGAAGATCAAGCTTTGTAGCTCTTTGCTGATTTTGTAAGCCCTAGAGGAACTGAGCACATAATCTATTGTGAATTTCCTGTACTTCTGTTGGTATCATTAAATACAAACATACTGTATTCAGAATCATTTAGCTGTCATCACAATTACTGATAATTGGTGAATTAGTTCATGTTAAGTGGAATATCTTCTTAAATGTGACATTTCCCAAATTAGATGAGATGAATTATGAACTTGATTATTAAAATTTACCTTTTTGTGTTCATCTGGTGTGTTGACTTGAGCCAGTGTCCTTTTGCATTAAATCTTTATTTCTCTGATGCCTAGAAAAAGACTTTAGCCTTGTCTAGGTAAACTTTTATGCAAATGATCTCGCAGTTTGTGGTAAATATACAGTTTGTTTGGACATACAAATCTTTTCATCCATAAGATTGCATCTTGTTTGAGCCAGAAGAAAGATGTAATCTATGTTGCTCTTATGTATTTTTCATTCCCTTTTTTCCCCTGATCCTTCAAAATCAATTGCTGTTTTATTTTGGAAAAACAGAAATGAAAATTGAACTGATTCTTTCCTCTAACAGTTAAAAAGAAAATTTGGAGATTCTTTGAAAATGTTAGTGAATTTTCTCCTTATTTGCCATCAACCTATTTTTCTTTATCATTTTGTTTGCTATCATGTGTATTTATTAAAAATTATTTGGTTACTTTCCAGCCCAAAAATTAACAAAAGAACAAAATTATGTTCTTCTTTAAGGTTGCTGACCAGTGCCTCACGGTGAAGCAGTTTGGGCACTGTGTGAAAGATGTTGTTGGGGAGGACACTAAGGAGTAGCAGCTGTGCAGCTTGTCCCAGGAAGAATAGGCGGTCATGTAGGGGGGAAGAGTTGGGCCTCTAGCCTTATCTGAGGGAAGAAGAATGCTGGAGGAAGCCTTCAGTGACAACCAAGGGACTAGCCCTTATGTCTTAGGAGGCACATTGATAGGGTGCTGCTCGTTCTCAATTCTCAGTGTTTCCAGGTATTTATCATCTTCCCAGCCATTCAAGGAGGTGGGACAAAGCTTGTTCACCATTGGGGCCAGTTAGCCCCTGTAGTCATCACTGGCATCCAAGTTAGGAGATAGGCCACTTTGTCACCCATGGCCCTTAGATGGTGTTTTCCACCTGGCCAGTGCTTGTCCTGGGGCTCAGCCGTATGCTTAAACACTATGAGTGCTTGACGGACATGGGCCTTGTTGGCTGTAGATCCTCGCACAGGGTTCATGGATTCATTCATCTGACTGACTTCCAGCTAAGATGCTCCTACTGAACTGCTTTATAGGATTTTGTTTGCTGTGTTTTGCCTGAGATTGTTCTGTTGTTCACCAAAATGTTTGCTAGAGCTTGTCCCTTTTTCTTTTTGTTAATGAGATGTCTTTGATGGGCATGTTTCTTATCTATTTGCTAGCTGTGCTTCATCCCAGGATATTCGTGAGTCTATCTGGGCATCATTTTCCCTTCATCTGAAAACAGCAGCTTAACCTGTTATAGGCACCAGCTACATGGTTCTGGAATATGTTGCATGGCAACCACATCTGGTCCAGCATTGTCGATGCTACCTTCTGAAAGAACTTCATGTACTTGTTTAAGACATTCTGAGACTTCTCATTTATAGTGAGCTGTAGTACAGCTTGGTCTGTAGAGATAGCAGGTCTGTGAAACTCTTAGCTGCCTGGAAGTCGCTGATATTTGATCGTGATGTTTCAGGGTTTCATGACCAACAGCAGCCCCTTCAAGCTTGTCCTACTGTGTGCCACTCAATTCCTAGGGCCTGCTCCAAATGCAGGGGGCTCCCATGATCCCCTTTCTTCTAGATCACTGCCCGGCCTGCTGCCATTGTTGCGCCTATCTGCCCAGTCTCTCAGTCCTACTCTCTAAGTTTGAAGAACATTTTGTTAAAATAATTATAAGGGAAAATAGTCTTAAAAATCATGTTTGGCTGTTATGTCATAGGCAGATGGGCCTGCTTGTTATACCCTTTGTGTTATGTCTTTTTATGAATTTGTGAATCTTTTTTTTTTTCAAAATTTTAAAGGGAAAAATGAGGAAGTTGCTACTTTTCCAAACCATTTTCTCCTGTAACATTTACTATTGTGAATTTCTTTTTAGGCTTTTCTGAACTGTATCTCTAGAAAGATTTTTAGTTCATGCTTAATGAAATCAAAAAGACTTCTTAAGCTTTAAATTTATTCAGGATCAGTATTTCAAGTCCACGTAACCATAATCACAGTTGTGTGGAAGACCAAACAAAATAGACATAAATCACTGACTTTTAAGTTACTTGAAAATACATCATAATGTAGAGAGGAGATTCTAAGTATATGCATTATGAAGATTTTGCAGTACTTCAGATGGCTGTCACGTATAGCTTAAGCTCAGTATTTCTCTTTTAAGAGAACTTTAAAAAAGAACGTTATTTCTTAGGCCACCCAAGGTTGACTAGGAATTAGGTATAAAACTCCATGTTTAGCTCTACTTCATCCACCAACAATTTGCCACACCTATGTTATTACAAAGGAATTTTGTTTTGAGGGGGAACATATGTAGAAATCTGCATGCTATGTCATATTTAGCTTTTAGAATATTTCCTTAAGAATATTTTATATAGAAAAATTCAAACATAGGTCCTCATCAGAGTGCCAGAAAAAAGCTAAGCTAGTCACTTTGGGGATTTGGAGCAAATTACCAACATAGCTTCTGTATCATAGCTGTACGTTGGGTGAGTACGTTACAAAGAAACCATTAAGTACATTATGTAGCTCTGTAGCTAAGAAAACAAAATTGTGGACTCACTTGGCATACAGAATTGAAAAAATGTCTTAAATACTGAACTTGTGCATTTGTGAAGGGAAGAGATAGAGGTGAATATCCTATGAAGGACAGATATCACTGTGAAAGGACCTAAGATGGAAAAGATAGTTGGTCAAATAGCAGACTTTGCAACTGCATTTTTTTTCCCCTAACAGCTGCACCATCACTAAATACAAATGCAATAAAAATTCAAGCAACACCTTTAAAGCACCTAGGCACAAGGGAAACAGAGCAAAAAAAATCCCACCAAACAGATTTAAAGAGCTTACATTGTGTTTTGAGAGATGCAGCCCGTACTGTGATAGGTAAATACAAGGTACTTTTGGAAGTGGGAGAGTGGCAAGAGATAGGGGGGAGAGGTAGAAGACGAGAGATAGAAGAGAGGAAGTATTATAATATCTAAATGTAGTAGATAGTTTGGTTGGAATGTAGAGTACATGTGTGGGATGAGAGTTAAATTAAGTCAGGAGAGGTAGGCTAGCACTAGATTTTAGAAGGCCAGTCAAGACTGAGAATTGTATTTATCAGTAGGGAAAATGAACTGTATTATTTTAAATTTTAAAATTCAAATTATATCATAGTTTATTGCAAATATAAATTGTTTTTTATAGTTATTAACTGCTTGCATCTATAATATGATAATTACTGATAAGTCTAATAATGATACCTTATATATGCACACTGATTCACAATGCAATAGTACAAAACTAGATTTTGTATGTCTATTTTGACGTGCACTCTGAATCTTAAGCTCCCTCTTAAGTAACATACAGACTTTGTTGTTAACCCTTTGGTTTGGGTGAATTTTTTTTGAATGTTTTGATAATCCATTGAAATTTATGTCATTACTCTATAACGAGATAGTACCACATGTTTAAGTCATTTCATATTAAGCTAGAGGGTCTAGTAATGATAAGAAATCATTATTGCTTTACTCTTAGCAAATTCTCATATATATATATATGTATATATATAGTAATTGTAGGTAAAAAAGCCTGCAGGAAACCTTTTTTTTTTTTTCGGGACAGAGCAACAGTTGTAATTTGGAACCTATATAAAATCTCATTATTTTTCCTCTTCCTGGAATTACAAAAAAGGTATGGTTTGGATACCACAGAGAATCTTCAAATTGCCTACTTACAACATCAAAGTGTCTCCCAGGCTGTTGTTAAATATATTGGAAATCAGACTATAACAGATAAAATACTCTATATAACTTAGTGGCAACAGAAATTGTCAGCTTTTTTAGTTAAATTCACAAGGATAGGCACACTGTAGGTACTTAATAAATCTTAATTGAAAATTGAGCTTATTATGGTAGAGGAAGCAGTGCTTACCCTTCAATTTACAAAGTAGCTACAGAGTAAATTGTTACAAAAGTAGTACTAGAGATTAAAATAAAAATTTTAGTAAGATTATAAATTAGGATTGACAGTTGTTAATTTATGGCTTATTTAGTTTTTACAATATTGGGTAAGTCTTATTAGGAGTAAGACCCTGATTTCAATTATATTTTTTTGTTGCTGAGGCTAGTTGCAACACCAGCAGATAATTCAAGGGTATTTGTTGATTTAGGATTATATTCAATGTTTAATTTTACAGCAACTATCTTTTTACTTATATTTTCACTAGGATGATATCAGTTTTTAGTTCTTCATTTTATTGACTAGGAAACATTCTAGGAACATGCTGGATAGCAATTAGGAAAAAAAAAGCTATGGCCTATCAAGAAGTCACTATCTCATTCTAGATTTTTCAATATAGAATAGACTTTTTTTGTAGTTTTTCTTCCCCTTTTCTATCCCCCAGAGTTAGTGTTAGAGTTCAGAATTAAATGAGAAAAGGACCAAGGCAAATATTTCTTAAGGGTTTGCCATATGCCAGACAGTCACCGTGGCAGGGAGTGGGGATACAGTGGTGATGGGGTGGGGTGGAGGAGAGAACTTGTACATGAATAGGGACTGGGCCTATGATTTCATTCTTGTATATAGGGGAAGTCCTGGATGAGGAAATTACCTCTGCAATTTATACATTTAGCAGCCAGTATGTGTCAGAGGAAGAGCTGGAATCCAGGGCTTCCTGTCTTCAAGACCAGCTCTGTTCTCTAGGTCACACTACCTCTCATATAAAGAAAAGTGGTTTTGGGGAAAACTCCAACATCTAGAGGATCAGAAAGGGCACATGTAAGAAGCGGTCCTTTGGCCGAGACTTGGAGAGAACTGCAGCAAAGAAGTGCGAGATGACACTTCCGGCATGGAGGGGTAGATCTCTGATCCTCCTCTCTTCTTGGACAAGTTCATAGTGTATGATACTTTGAGATGATCTTCATTAGAACACTGATTTCGTTATATTATATTCCCTTTCAACACAGCTGAGTGATGTAGTCAGGAAAACTTGAGTTCAAATCTCAGATAGTAGCTGTGTGACCCTAGGAAAGTCATTTAACATTTTGTAGCCTCAGTTTTCCTTTCTGTAAAAAGAGAATTACAATAGCACTTAACCTTATAGAGTTGTTATAAGAATTAGTTTAACATAAGTATGAAATTATTAATAAAGATTATCTTGTCTTCCCTGGTCTTCTCTTTCTCATCTTTAAGGTTTTTCATAGTCTGGTTCCATTTTTTCTCCCTTACTTTTGAATATTGGTTTTTCCCTATAGGCCATTTTTTGGTACCATCCTTGATGTTTGCCATAATCATTCCTAAGTCATATTTGAATTTGTCCCCCTTCCCCACCTGAGTGGTCTCCATATAAATATGCCATTCCACTATATCCTTATAGTTTTGTCTCTGCCAGGGAGACTTGACATCTGTTCAACTCTCTATCTTAGAGAACTCCAGTTTGTGGCTTGTTCATGTATTATCTCTCTCCCTGCCCCTCCGTTGCCCTTTGTCCTGTTTCTAAACAAGTGATTCATCCATCCCATGCAGTTGGAGATAAAATATTCGACTTTTAAGTGATCTTAGGGGACATCTAATCCAATCTCCGACCCAAGTATAGCATCTCTATAGCATCCATGAAAGATAGTTTCTATTTAAACATACACAGTGGCATGTAGCAAGCTGCCTTATGAGGTAGCATATTACATGCTCAAATAGCTCTTATTAGAAAGTTCTTTTTAGTGAAAGAAAATCTACCTTTCTGTTAACTTTTACCTATTAGTTGTAGTTCTACCCTTTCTGTTCAGAAAAAAATAATGTTCCTCTTCCACATGACAGTCCTTTATATTTAAAGACCACTACCATGTCTACCCCAAATCTTTCTCAGGTTAACTGTCCCCAGTTTCTTCAACAGCTTTTGATATAATTTCAAATCCTCACGTTCTTGTCAGCTTCCTCTGAACATATTCCAACTTGTCATTATCTCCTTCAAATGGGATACCCAGAATTTAACATGATAATCCACATGTCATAACATAGCATGTCAGAACCCAGAGTATATAGATTATAACACAGAGACTACATCTGAAATGGAACTGATATACTGAAACCTTTACTTTTATTAATGCAATCTAAGATTACATTTCCTTGTTTTTTGGGGGGGAGGTGAGGAGAAGTGTTCAGGCTATATTACACTGCTGATTCATAATGTTGCATTCAGATAAAACCTCCAGGTTTTTTTCACGATTATCCAGTTACATTTTCACCATCCTATACTTTTACAGTTGATATACTTTGGCTAATGTGTTTATACCTGTAACATTTTTAAAAAGTAGTTAAATGTAAGGTACAAAGTAAGTTCTGTTTTACAAAGGATTTAAATCTAAGAGAGAATTTTAAGAGCTTGTGAGGAGGAGGGCAGTTATGAATTCAATAGTTAGTTGGGAAGGGGCTTATGAAATCAATGATCATGGTGTGGTTGAAAAGCATTTGCCTGGGTGTCAGGATGGCTGACACTGGCTTTGTTCCTGACACATTGTGTAAAGCTAGGCTGTTAGAGGAAAAGTTTGGACTGGATGATTGCTAAGATCTCTTAGCTTCAATACTCAATGGTTCTATCATTCTGTTCTAAACCTCAGCTGTAGTACTGTTTGTCTCCTGAAATCTCACTTTAAGGTGTGATTTTGGGGGGATAGTATGTAGAAACCCTTATGTAAGACCCTCTAAAATTAATCTGTTACATATTCCTTATTGCCAAGAGTCCTAATGTAGTGCTTGTCACTAGTGAACTAATACGTTAGTATGAAGAATAATTAAATCATTAATGTCTTTTGGAGAACGCTTCAGAATTTTGCGGTGTTTGTGGGGTGAAGCTTTTCAAATGTTGATGCTGACTTTGGATGTCATTTATTGTAAAATGTTTAACCATAATGAGGTGGCCTGTAGTCTGATGTTGTTGGCATATCTGTTATGAAGTGTACTTCTGCTGGCAACCAAGGTTGTATGGGTCTGGCAAGTATTTCAATAAATTCCATTTTATTCACTGCATAGTTTAATGGAGCCGTTTGTGTAATTCTAGGTGTCATTCTCAAACCCATCATACCCAGACCAGCTTATATAGGAATGGCAGATTTGACTCTTGAGATTCTGAAATTCCATCCTGGGTACTGAGGATTCACTTCTGCAAGGGGCCTGAGAATCCTTCCGTGTACTGAGTAGCAATATTTATTTAGCTCCTCTCTCCCCTTTCCCCAAATGCAATGGAACTCAGTGTACTAAATAAGTAAGCATATTATAGCACCAGCTGGTGGGACAGTGGATGGAGCACTGGGCCTGGAGTCAGGAAAACTCTAATCTTCAGATTCAAACCTTAGACACTTTTTAGCTGTGTGAGATGCTGGGCAAGTCACTTAACATCTTTTTGCCTCAGTTTCCTTAACTTGTAAAATGGGGATAATAATAGCATAGACCTTGGAGAGTTGTTGTAAGGATCAAATGGAAGAGTTTATGTAAAAAGCACTTTTCATAGTCCCTGGCACAAAATAGGTACTATGTAAATTTAACCCTAAATGCACTTATTACCTTCCCCCATGCATCTATTATTATTTTTCAAATGTGTGTAGTTGGTGGTGTGATGGATAAAGTAATACTTAAATATTTCACTGGATCTATGATTTCCTCAATGTGCTCCTCTCAGCAGTACAGATCATGTGCCCCATCATTGCTTTTTATCCTGTTAGACTATATTTCATGTATTCCAATTGTCTTGGGACCATCTTCTAGATCCCTTGATTTTGTGTGGCTACCAGTGGTGCGCGCTGTTTATAGGTTATCCCTCCCTACTATCACATGTCCTTTTTTGTTCATATATTTTCCATATCCTTTAGGTAGCTTCTTCTGCGCTGTTCTATGTTCCTAGTATATTGGAGTTACAGCTCACCATTGCCCTTTGGGTAACCTGCAACTTTACTTCTTTAAAGATTGGTATACTGTGGCTCATAGCCATGTAGCATCTTCAGAAGTATATTGATGTTTAAAAGGTAGCTGGAGACAAAGAGTGGAAGCTATGGAGTGTATGTATTTGAGAGAGGAATCATTTGATGAGTGTTCTCTGATATACCTTAGTGATGCATTCAGCTTAGAAACTACTCTTCCAATATATTGACCCTTTGATTTGGCTTTTTACCTAAAGGTATACTATTTCCTGCTCTTTAAATATTTACTGATTTAAAAAATATATATATAACTCTAAGTTGTGACTATGGAAATTTTTTTTTCTAAATTGGAAAAACTGATGGTCCCTTAAGTAGTGAATTAAAGGCATTTTAATATAGGTAGTATGAAAACTAATCATTCAATCAATAATTGTCAGCAAAGATCATCCTATAAAAGTTGGATCAGTTCATATTAATTCAGGTTGAATTGACAAACCCTACTTACCAAAATAGATGAACAATAAAATACCAAGTGAGGAAGCCCTCCTTTTCCTTTCCTCCCTCTCCAAACTTCTGAACCAATGAAAATGAAAAATCTTGGAAGTCTTCTTTATTAGCAGGTCATCTGGGAGTTTAAAGCTGGTTTTGGATTGCTTCTGTTATTAAAAGAGAGAATCTCTCAGTGAGTTTGACATTTTCCTCTAAATAAATGCACCCTTTACATTCCTAATCTAAGTGAGAACTTTTTACCCAGTTGTATTTTTAAATGCTTTTTATTTTTTTAAGATTTGACTGTGCAGAATCTTTAGAAAATCCATGTTCTCTCTCTCTCTCTCTCTCTCTCTCTCTCTCTCTCTCTCCCTCCCTCCCTCCCTCCCTCCCTTTCTCCCTCTCCCTATCCCTATCCCACTCTCACTCACTTCATCTCTTGTCTCTTCCTCCTTCCTTCTCTCATGAGATTAGAGTATGATCAATAGCACTACACCAAAATGTTCTTTTGAATTTCTGTTACTTTTTTTGTAGTTCTGTCCTTAAGGTCACAATAGAATTTCTTCAACCAGATTTATAGAAACAGGTCTGAGGTCAATCTCTTTACTTGAGAATTACTATAGGCAATTGGTTAGGATTCATTGTTCATCTTTCATTTGGTCATTACTGCCCTAAGCTGGTGTAAATTTTGTGAGCCAGTTATATGGCAAAAGTTTTTCTTTGTTTTGAAGTCTTTATTATCAACAAGGAAAGAGTACCTATGCCCATAATTTGTTTAAAAGTATATTCACTACTGTGTTTCACTTCAGTGCATTTATAGGATTGACATTTTATAATGCATAACCTGAGAATTTTCCCCAGAGTCTGGATTGCAAAACAGAAATATGTGAGGAATTTTGTTAAGAGAAAGCAAGTATAAGGGTTTAATTTGAATTCACTGAAGATAGTGGACTTCATAGATTTATAGTTAATGAGCCTTTTCTCTTTAAGTGTTATATCACAATGGGATTGCAAATAGTTAGAACTGACAGTTGGAAATATGCTGAGATAGGGAAATTTTAAAAACGGTTGTCTCTCTGGACAAAAGGTACCAGCTGGTAAGGATCTGCAAAGCATAATATTTTATATAATGAATTAACTTTCAAGTATTAGATGTAGTTATATGTACTATATGTTCAAAGTAAAAAAAATGTTACGTGGTTCTCCTTAAGACTCAATGCCAAGATGTCAAGTGATTTTCCTTTTAGAAAATGTCTGCATTTTATTGTATCGAATAACTAAACCTGTTTTGCATCCATTTAAGCTGATACAGAGTATTCATAGCTCAGCCTTTTAAATTGTCTCCGTAAGTTTTTTGTTGTTTTGTAGGTATTTAATATATAGGATTTAGATGTTTTCCTCACTATTGTTAGGCCTTTTATCATGTACTTTAAAAAACGACCAGTCAGTGATTGGTAATAAGTCTGTTATCTTGAACTAATAATTTAAGGCGGAGGTGTACAAGCCCTCTGCATTGCTCCTGAAATTCTCTCCAGTGCAGCTGAATTAGATGAAAATGTATTTGGGAAATATGTAATGAAATAAATAAAAAATACAGCAGAATAAAGACCATGTTATGATGCGACTTTCTAAGTGTGCAGCGCACAGGGCCCTCATACAGTTGTTCACACTCGACACCACTGGTTTAAAGTTGTTTTTTTTAACTTCTCTTTCCTTATTCTGGAATGTGTTTTTGTTTTGCCCAAAATGACGTCAGCCTCCTTACTTCTCTACTCTTCAACTCTCACTTAACTCATTATGCTGTTCTGTGATTCTGAGTGATTGTGGTTTGCCCAGAGCCACACAGTCAGTATGAATCAGGAGCAAGACCTTGAACATGGGTATTTTTTGTAGGAGAGAGGATATGTCTTATTAAATTTTTCAGATACTGAAAAAGTTCCCAAAACTATTTGGGGTTCCTCCACATTTATGGCCCTATTCCACTAAATTCACAGCCTCAGTTCCTGTACTGTTGCTCTACTTTAAAGTGCCAGCAACTCTCAAGAGTGGTTATATTAGCATTAAGTTTCCAATCTGCTTTATAGAGACCAGGGAACAGTGCTTGAAGAAATTAGATCTGGATGGATAATCTCATTTACATAACACTAAATCACTTAGCACCAATCCCATCAGAGGAGATTTTTTTTTTTCCAGAACTGGCCTGTGGATACATTTTCCATACTGTAACTTCCAAAACTCAGCCATCAGAATTACAGACTTCAGCAGGAGGGTATTCAGCAAAATCTAGGTCTCGATCTGAGACTAAATTCATACTACCTCATATCTCTCCACCCAACCTGATGTTCTCAACTCCACATCAGGATTTCATAAAAATTTTCTTTCTCCAGCAGCTGTTTCAGAAAAATAAAGCACAAAAATGCCTCAGGATCTTGGTGTTCAACTTGAGAGACTCCATGTAGCAGGCCACCCATCATCCAGAGGTTTCTGCGTCTCTGGCTTGTTGCCTAGACAACCTTCTAACCTCTTAGCCACAAAATCAGGGAGGAGTAAGAGCCTGCCCAGGACTGAGGGGCCCTTACAGTTTGTCCAGGGCCCCAGGAAATTTCATGTAACTTGGTCACCTTCAAGCTTATTGGTGATGAGTGAGCACTTTCTCTGGGTCAGATCCTGTGTTATGGATTTGATCTTCTGTCATCAAGTTCTTATATGACCCTGTACTTATGTGTGCGATACCTGTAGCAGCTACTGTGAATATGCATGTGTTAGCAGCTACTGTGAATATGCATGTGTATTTCCAAAGTAAATTCACAAAATATAAATAACTCTCTTCCTCAAAGATGAAACTAAGATATTTATTTGGGTACCAGAAAGTCAAATCCACCATAATGATAAAGAAGTGTATGCACATCACCAGTGCAGGGAGCAGACATCCCCAAGCTTTAGGCCTCCCACAGACAAGCTCCCCTAGGCAAAATGCCTTCCTCTCTCACTCACAGTAGCTGCTGTGCCTCAGCTCTGCGTCACTCTCACTTCCTTCTCCATCTCTTCAGCAAGCTTCTTCCACTGTGGGCTCGGCCAGAGCCCAAAGAGGGTCACATGGGCTTAGGAAGGGACAGGGAAGATCTTCAGATTCCTTTAACATTACAACTTAGCAACTGCTTGCTCTTCCTCTTGGCTTTGGCTGTGTGTTGTCTCCTAAGTCAAAGTCCTTTTGCCCTTTCTGGAGTCTCTTCCCGTGGAAATTAGAGGCCACAGGCATTTTTACTAGACTGGAATATTAGCTTTAGCTTTGCCTCTTCAGTTTTCCCAGGGAGAATACTTTTCTTCTTTGTGGCCTGAACGATTGCAGTAGCACCTAGTTTATCTTCTGTATCTCTTTCTTTTCCATTTCTAATCATACCTTCACATGGCTGCCAAATTTATATTCCCAAAGCCCAGTCTAATGTCATTCCCTTCCCGTAAAGCTTCAGTGGCTCCCTATTGCTTCTGCTTTTTCTTTCAGTTCCCATTTCTGGACTATAGCTGGGGGCCTAGATCACAGAGAAACATTGGGGTGGCAATAAGAATAGGGAAAGAGGGGGAGTGAGGAGAACCTGCAGCTCTCTGCCATGCTCTGTTCCTGTCCCTGGAGTTGCTCAGTCACAAAGGCGGCATTCTCAAGTATTCTTGACTCTTGAGACTGATTCTCTTTCCACAGTGATATGCTAGCTCTTACTTATTAAGGGTAAAATAAAACCATCTATGCATATTCATAATACATATTTTATTAAGCAGCTAATTATATTAATTTTGTTAATGAATGAGAATGTATCAGGTTTTAATATGTCTTTATCTTTCCCTCCCACAGATTATTACTAAATATGTGTATGAGCTCTTGGAAAAGGATTGCAATTTGAAAAAAATCTCACTTCCAGTAAGTTTTTTTAAGTTATTCCTGTTTATATTTCCAAATATGACTTTTATTTAAGAAAAAATCTTTAAAAAAATCTTAATTTTCCATATTTCAATTTTAAAATTTTATCATATTCGTACACTTAATTCAGAATAGGTTTTTTATAGATACCTTCCCACATAATGTTACATTGTATCTTTGGAAAAAATAGTACACTGTGAGGGTAAACTTATTCTGTGTACATTATAATAGGATATTTTCTTTGATTGATACAAAATGTATCTGGGGTGTTCTGGTTATTGACTTTCATTATTCTTTAATCCAGAGATTCTCATCCTTTTAAAAGAATGACAGACACTCAGTGAATATTTGGGGTACAGTTTGCCCTTGTCCTTTTCATTTGATTGACACAAGTATTTGTATATTTTCGAAGGAGCAGCCTAAGTTAAGATTCTTCTCTGTATTCTTCTTTGCCTTTAGAATGAAAATAATTTTGCATTCTCAGATAATTTCGTGATTTCTCCTCTTCCTTTTATATTTTTTTCTTTATTTCTTCTCCTTTTCCCACTTTCATTCCCCAGCTTTTCTCCCATTTTTTATTTGATGTGCAGTACCAGCTCTTACCTTTTGTGAGAACTGAATACTTTCCTGACATCATTGCCCATTGTTGTGCTGCTGAGGCAAAGGTTTGAGAATCTCTTCTGTTTTGTAGAAAATTCATGTATCTTCACAAAGTGTAAAATATCAAATTTTATGCATATTTCCTCTTTTGTACAATTGAGGAAGTTGGCCTATGTAGTGTTTTAATGCCTTTTCTCACAAATATTTTAGACTGTGACACATAAATGCCCCAATAGTAATAGAATTAGTTACGTGTGTATAATGCTCTGCCACTTAAAAAGCACTCTTCCATGTATATCTGATTTGGTCTTCACAGTAATCTTGTAAGACAGGTAGATATTAAATCTCTGCTACAGGTGAGGAAATTTAGTCCCAATTAAGTTAAGAGTGACTTGCCCAACCTTATACAGCTACTAAGTTACAGAACTGAGGCTCAAATCTTTCTGTTCTGAACTCAGGATCTTTCTATTATGCCAAACTAAGAAATGATTATACTGTGTCACTAACCTAGTGCTCTTGTGGACCATTTTGTTTTCATTAAATTTTATTTATAGAAATTAATAGAAATGTAACTTTTTTTGAAGTATCAAAATTGATCATTTTATTAGCATATTACCAGGAAAAAGAGGTCTTGTCATGGACCCTCTTAAAATTGAGGAATGTGAGAGTTTCATAACAGTTGCTGCTCTTTCACCCCTAAATTTGATGGTACATTATAGAAATTCCTTGGAAGAACTTAGTTTTATTCTTTGTAGGACCCAAAAAACCTCAAAAGACTATTCCTTAGCTAGTTGCTAGGATCCTTTTATCATGTTTATAACTGTAAGTTTTAGTTTAATTCACAACTTTGTTCCTTTCTGAAATACATGAAAACCAAATTCTTTGTACGTATAAAACACATTTATTTCCCAACTAATCTATTCAAGTCTTCTCTTTGTTCCCATTCCTCCCTCCAGTTATATGCTTTCTTGATTTTGATCACAAGAGAGTAGTGCTAGATATTAAAGCTACTCTCCTCAAAGGTAATTCCCAGATACTGCCACTTTTTCTACTCTTTGTCTCCCTCCAGCTCAGTCTTTTCTTCTCAAGGAAGGGCTTTGAAAAATCACCTGTGTACCCTCTTTTTCTCTCTCTCTTCCAGTGTTCAGTTTTGCATTATTGAACTGTGTGTGTGTGTATTCAACTTTGGAGGTTCACTGAGAACTTATCAGGATTTCAACTCCTAATTTCTCTAGGTTTACCTCCCTTAAATTATAAAGCATATGGTTTTCAGATGGGCTGTTACCAATATCCATAATATAGGATTCTCAAATTTTCTTACACTAGGTTAAATAATTTACTTAAAGGACTTCATGTTCATTATCACCCCACCATAATGATTGAGCCCTTCAACTGTTCAGCAGTTAGGATTGATATGACCACTCTGAACTCTTACACATTTCTAATGTGCAATAAATGATATTTTTGGTAGGTGGTGCAGTGGATAGAGTACCAGTGCAGGAGTCAGGAGGACCTGAGTTCCAGTCTTACCTCAGACCCTTGACACTCACTAGCTGTGTGACCTTGGGCAAGTCACTTAACCCCAGTTGCCTCATCCTAGGTCATCTGGTCACTGGATTCAGATGGCTCTGGAGGAGAAGTGAGGTTGGTGACATGCACAGCCCTCCCTCGCTCAAAACAAAGTCAAATGCAAGTCATATCATCATTTCTCTGATGGCATGATCCTCTTTGGCAGCAAAGGACGAACACACACTCAATTATTAAAGTAGAATTAGTATTTGTAGTTTTAAAAGAGAACCTGAGATGACATCCAAAGATATAAATTCATAGACAAAAATTTTTTGCTAACTACAAATATTATTCAAATTATTATACAAATATTAATAGGTTAATGTGCTTTATTTCAGATAGCACCTAGACCTAGGGTCCTTCCTATCTTCAAGTCATAATATATTTTGTTGTGCTCATAACAGAACTAGAAATGACACCAAATCTGATGTCTTGAATAAGTCTTCCAGGCTTAAAAAAAATCCATTGTTTTTCTTCTGAGCTAAGAGGTGAGCTTCTGTAGTGGGTGATTTCTTCAGCTTGAATGAGGTTTTGTATGTATACACTGATGATGGTTAGCAGAATCTCTGGCATAGCTTGTATCTTTTGTCTTAGATATTTAGAGCTTTTTTCTCAGAAAAGCAGAACAGTTGGCTGAGAGTCTTAATATTATTCCTTTCTCTAAAACTAGATTTAAACAACTTAGAAAGAAAATGTATTAATTCTTCTCTAGACAGCTTTTTTTTTGAGAACTTACAGAATTTAAAATTAAGTGGCATAAAAATGACCCCAATAATTTTCCCTTAAGAATTTACTGGTATATTGGTAGCTATTTGTTTCTCCATTTCCCATTCCTACTATTATATTCTTCCCTTGTTGCATTTCCCCCCACCATCACCTGGTACTGTGATGACCATGTTTCTAGCTAAATGAAAGTCCTCAGTTGCCTTTTTAGCCTCTCATTTATACTTGGATATTAACCAAACATCGAAGTTGAGTAAAGTGAGGCCAAACGTCCCCATCTCAGGGACTGAATAACACCACTTTTGCTCCATTTTCAGGCCCTGCTGGCTTGGATCATTAAGAGACCAGGGCTGGATATTGAACCTGGTCTCCTGAAAGGTAGTGTAGAGTATTGCCACTGGGCCAGTTGGCATGCTTTTCTAGTATGTCTTGATGCTGAACTAAGTTTTTTAAGAATGCAGTAAATGTGGTGTTGCTTATGGGAAAGAATATGCATATTATCTTTGGAGTTAAATCCATTTTGATTCATTGTGAGATTTCATACAGTTTGGTAATTCCAAAGGAAAAAAATGACAATACTGCATGAAATGTTTTTCCCCCTCCATAATATATCACATACTAAATTTAAAAATCACCCTGGTTACCAATGAATAAACTAAAAAATGTATTTAAATTTTTTTATGGAAATTTGGTGTCAGCTGAATGAAAATTAGTGAAATACTGGCTAAAATATTAGAAATTTTAAATTCATTAACAATTCAGTTTCTGTTTGTATAGCTTATTGACTGAAATAAGGCAACTAAATAACATGACTATAGCATTTCATTATGTTATGTTCTGATGAAAAATCAGAATTAATACCATTCAGAATAATTCACAACTGAATCCTTAACAGCTACAAATTGCTCTATTCAGTCTCAGTGTGAGTAGACTAAATATTATTTGAAGTTGATTTGCCAATAAAATGAGGTTGTACAAAAGAATGACCTTTATGTGCATTCCTTCGTAAAGGCTTTGTTTAATGAATTACCACTGTTTGAAGACAAATTGGTTTGGAAGAAAAAGCAAGGGGAAAAGTGTTTCCAAATTTAATTAGGTTAAGAAATGAAATTTTAAATATGTATTTTCATAAGTAATAATATCTTATGTTTTAAAATTAGCACAATTAAACTTTATAATAAGTAATTCTTAGCAAGTTTATTAGCTCAGAGTGCTGTATTAAACTGAGGGGGAAAATAAGGCTACTATCATCATTTCAAAGTCATTTTCCTCTCCTTAAATCATGCATAAGTCATTTTTCATTTACTTTTACTTGTCTTAACTTCAGTACATATTTTAGTTGTCTGTCATCTTTCAGCTCTCCTTTACTTAACTAAAATTAATATGTGCATTTTGACTTGGTTACCTTCAAAAATCTTTTTGAATAACATTTTACATAAAGCACAATCACATTTTGCATTCTAAAGAAGGTTAACTGTATTTTGATGTTAAACTCATTACTCTGGACTTAGGAACTCAGTATTATCAGTGTTTGACAAATTGATTCAGAGTCTTTTACTGCCAAAAAGAAAATGACCAACTCTAATCAAAAAAAGAAATGAGAAAGTGAATGATAGTAGGGAGCAGAGAAAAGAACCGTAGTGGTAAATTCTCTTATTTTAGTAATTAGAAGACTCACTGGCTTTCATTAGAGTCATATTGATGCTATAATCTTTACATGTTTGATAAGGGAGTGGCTAGAAATGTATCATTTTAAAATGTTGACTGATGTTATTTTCACCATTTGTTTTCTCATTGCCTTCTAATTCATGCTTCCATTTTCAGTGTATAATGTATTTTTCGGTAGAAGTTATTTTTATTTTATCTTTTTTCTTTTGTCCTTTGTTTTTATTTTTTCTTTGTTATTTTCCATATTTTCAGTCATATTTATGTTTATCATCTGCTCTTGCTTGTTGTAGATACTTAATGCATGGAAAATTGGTGTAATTTTGCTAAGCTTCATGCCTTGACTACTGCACAATTGCTAATAATGAGGCTATCATTATTCCCCCTTAATATTTCTCATATTTTTAGTCCTTTACTTTCAGATTGCTTTGTGATTATGCATTTATTAATAATCTTAATATGCTTTCTGAAGTAGGAAAGTATTGTCTCCACTGGTGAGAGGAACATCATCTAACCTGATTGAAAAAATAACCTGCCTCAAAAGTCAGTGACAAAGCTTGGTTAGAGTTCTGCATCTACTACCAGTTGCCTTTTTAGACCTCTTAACTATTTTGATTCTAGATATTTCCCCATGTGAGATAATGATAAGAAATATTTAACATTTTAATACAGCCCAACGTAAATAATTGATATTTTAAAAACATTTATCTATGTAGACACTGTACTATAAGGCTGTCATTGAGAACTGATGAGATTATTTGAAAAGTGGAGAAATTTGAAATGTAACTGTTTTCAGCCTTTTACTTTTCTTTTCTTGTCGTGTGTGTGTGTGTGTGTGTGTGTGTGTGTGTGGTGGTGGTAATAGCAACAAAAGCTTGGAAAAGAAAAGCTTTTTTTGGCCTTTTCAGCTAAACTTTTCTGAAAATTTCTCCTAATAATTCATTAGTATTACTGAAGAAATTTTTAAAAAAGTACCATGTTATGCAACACATAAGTCAACCTTTTAGAGTTGAAACTTTCCATCAAATTAGGGTTGTTTTTTTGCGTGGGGCATACTTGATACATGACTCTTAAAGCCCACTTCTATCTCAGCTTATGATTATTACAAAGCAGTAGTAACTAGTGAACTTAGAAGTAACCCTCACATCCTTCAGTTTGTTTATTATTTGTGAGCAGTACTTATGGAGGAAACTTGGGCTTGTCACTACTCCACCAAAACACAGAGTGAGAGCTGGTGGTGTAGATGGTGAAGCATCAAAGTTGGTTCATTCCCTGTCTTCCCATTTGGTAGTCTTTGGATCAGATCATCCACTGAAACTAGAATTAGTTAGAAAGGGTATGAGGAAAAGAAGTAATATTCCTAGTAATAACTGTTGACATTTACATAATATGTTAGAGTATACATAATATAATTTACAAAGTATTTTAAGTACTTTATATAATTTCTCACAACAGTCTTGTGAGGTAGGAAATAAACTATTATATCCACTTTACAGATAATGAAAGTGAGATTGAGAGAGGTTGTGTTAACACATTTAGTAAATGGGGACTACACTACACTCTAGAGCCAAGTTTTATGTTAAATACATATCAAAGCCTCAATTTTTGTATGGAAAAATTTAGATTGCATTTTCTTTTGGGTTAATTTATGTGTCACAATATAGTTCTTACAAGGCTGAGAAATTCCTTTTTAAAATTATCTTCCAACAAAATAGTTATCCTGTAGAGAATGATAAGACTAGATGATATATCAGACGTTTTATAAAAAATATTGAATATCATGACATTGTAGGTTAATATAATCATAGGTAACCAATAAATAAATGCATACAATAGCATGGGCTTATAATTTTGATTCATGAATTAATTACTGTATATATAGGGAACAGAGAACAACATTTGTGTATTTGTCTATTATAGAGGAGAATTATAGAAGCTGTAATAGATGACAGTCACCTTTTGGGAAGTTTTCAATAACTTTCTATTGTTCCATTAGGCATTAGCTATTGTTTATAGCAAAAAAGATTTGTTTTTCCATCGACAAATATACTTCCAGTTGCATCTTTTTCCTTGTAGATTTAAATAAAGAACAACATTTAAAGTCTCACTTCCTTCTTCATAACATTATACTGAAGAACTTCATTATGCCTTTCTTGTTTCTCAGTCTAAAAATGAAATTTAAATTTCAGATGAATGTTTTACATTGTAATCTATTTCACAGCTTTGTGATGTCAGTGTGATCTGTGGGTATCTTTGTTTTATAATTTATGATACCAGTCATTTTTGTTTATATATAAACATAACATTTATACTCACTATTTAATTCTTTTTAATTACAGGTAGATGCTACTGAGAGTGAACCAAAGAATTTTATCTTTATGAGTGAGGATGCAATGACTAATCCAGACAAACTGATGGTTTTAATTCATGGTAGTGGTGTTGTCAGGGCAGGTCAATGGGCTAGAAGGCTTATTATAAATGAAGATCTGGACAGTGGCACACAGATACCTTATATTAAGAGAGCTATGGATGTAAGTGAAATTATTTCTTTTTTGTTATTTTTAGTTCTGTTTTATTACATATTAGAAATTACAGTTTTAGTTTTATTCAGTTTCATTACATGTTTGGGCTCAGGATTTTTAACATGTCCTGAAATATATTTTAATCTTTTAGTTGTAATTAGTTTTCTTACCTGAAACATTGTGTTGAGTTATCTTGTTGTCAAATAAAGAAAGAAAAATAAGGGAATGGGAGCTAAGAAAGGTTCTTTAGAAAGTTCCCTCTGCAATGAAGATTTGGCATTCTAAATTTTTCTCATATTTTTTTCATCACATTCATCTCTTTGAAATACCAATCAGTGAGTACCTTTTTTGAACATCACTCACTTAAATACAGCAAGCATATATTAAGTGCCAGACATTGTGCTTGGTGCTGGGAATATAAAGAGAAGAATGAGATATTTCCTGCCCTCAAAGAGTTTACCTCTTACTAGGGGAGACAGCATCTATGCAGATAAATACAAAATTGAAAATAAGTTTGGCAGTAAAATCACTATAAGTTTTTTGAAGTGTTGTTTACTGGAGTTAAAAACTAAATATATCTTGTTCCATGAAAGAAAAATGCAGAACTAATTTTGTATTTGTGCCCTTACTTTAAAAAAATCCTTTTAGCATGTTGATTTATTTTTCACAAGTCTCAAATAAAATACCCTTAGGAAATGACAAAGGAAAATAAAATTGTAAATTACATGTTTATCTAGTTATTCATCTGAAATCAACCTTTATAGAAAAGGTACTTACTGTAAAATTCAATTATTTATTTTTGTGTTACATTTAAGATTCTGTTGTTTCATCTTGTCATGCAGTTGTTCGTTTCCTTGTTTGTCTCCTTGTGTTTTACTGATTCATTCATAAATTCTGTGAATGGTCAATTTTTTTTTGAATCACAGAGTTCGTTTTTGTATGTGAAAACAGAGACTTTCATAGAATAAAGTGAAATTATGTCCTGTTTAAAAGCTTTATTCCTAGAGCAAGAGAGTCATTTATTTCAGGAATATCATATGCATCTATGGGTTATATTTTCTTGAGAAATCTATAGCACCAATTTTTCTTGATGAAAATTGAATAGATATGTTTAAAGCAATACACTTATTATCGTTTACATTTAGTCTTAAATGTTAAGTTCAGGATTCATTTTCAAAAGAACAATTTTGGTTTCAGGATTTTAGGGTTTGCATCAACATCTTGATTTGTCTGGCAGCTTTTTTATTCATCACATACAACAAATTGGTGAATGAATTTGCTTTTGATTTTACCAGTAAAAGTTGGTAACCAAGTAGTATTTTGAGATTAAATATCTTTTAAAATTGAAGGGGCTTGCAGAAATACAAGTTGTATCAGATTGTTTTTCATTCAGTGCTTTATTGTTACACTTTTTTACATTTTGAAATGAATGCCGCTATAGACAGATTCTTCCTTTGGAATTAAGTAGAATTTTTTTTTTTTGTAAAATAGGACTTTTTAAAAAATGTAGCACCTATTTTGAAACCTCATTTGGTAAAGAAAATCAAATATTTTTTAACCTGGTTTTTGGGAAATCACCTGAATGGTGATTTCATTAATTTTGAAAACTCCTAAAGTGGGAAACCCCTTCCTTTATGCAGATCAGCAGCTTGTCTATAATTTCTGTTCTTCAAGGGTTGTTTGCTATGGTGAGAGGGTGGCAGTGCTGAAACCTGAGATGTTAAGACTCCAAGGCTGCACTCTACTCACTACTTGCAATTTCTCTCATTTGATTCAATAATAATAAATTTGCTAGAGAACCAAGAATTTGCTTTCCATAGACATTATTTATTTCCACATATAACTTTATTGCTTTATACCCTTCTGTATATCCTATTTACTGTGTCATCATCTGTGTTCATGGGTTCTACCATGAATTAAATTAGCAACACTTTTTAAAATTCATGTTTCTAAAATAAAGTATTTTCATTATATGCTTAAATTCACTTCAGTCATTGACCTGTCATCAGAACTCAGGTGTGTCATTTTTTAATATACCTGGGTTATAAGGATGAGATTTGGGGGATGAGGTAAACAAATTGTCCCCTTACCTTATCCTTTCTTCTTATTGAATAGTATACCAAATAGAAGAGAAAAAATGGTTTGTGTCACTGAAGGATGAGACCTATTCTTTTTACTCAAAATGGTACTAGTGATATACTTAGAGTGATAGTGGTCCATTGTTAGACAATCCTTACCTTGTTTCCTAGGGAAGGCCTGACAGCGCATGCATGATACCTTGGCAAAAGTAACAAACCATCAGAATAATGTCTAGTACTTTTTCATTTTTACAAACTGCAGAGGTTGTTTAGCCTACTTTTGTTTCCCTTTAGTTTTTGTTTGTAGCTGTGTAATGTATACTGTCATTAGTTTGTAAGTTTAGGTCCCTGAGCTCTCGTTTAAGAAGCTTGTTTATTTTGTCTTAGGTACTTGTCCTACAAAGTTGGAGTTAAAAAATTTCATTTTATAAATCAGAAATTGTTGTTTATAAGGACTCTCCCTGAACAAAACTTTAAAAACAAGTATTTGAAAGCTTAACAGAGTTCTTAGGATATTTACCTTGGTTTCACTGCATTACTCTGCCCTACAAATGATAAGTGGTATATAAAGTTTATAAAGTTTCATATCTAAAATAGATACTGCTCTGAAATACGCATTGCTTTGGAACTAGTCATTATTATTTATATTTCATGATACTAATAATAATCTAATTCTATAATTACGAGTGTCTCGTATTTTTTTTCTTTTTTTAATGGAGGCGGACATGTGGAATTGAGAGTGCTGAAATTAGGTTTTAGGGGCATTCTTTGAGATCATCTAGTACAGACCTTTATTAACAGACGTCCTAAACGAATTACAACTTGATCAGGCATATGTTTTTGTTCCATAGCCCTTCTTAGCAAAATCATTCTGATAAGAATGTTTATTGCATATGATAAATTATGAATATTAAAAAATGCTTATTATTCAGGGCTTATTTAAGGAAGCAGTTTATGAATTGTTCAAAACTGATTTTTTTCCTAGTCTAATCTTCCACTATTTAGAGGTCCTTTCACTGTCTGGTTATAACTCTAGCAAGGAGGCAGGTGAAACCCAAGCCATTTGTCAGTCACTCAGCTAATAAGCACTTACTAACATCATTCTTAAATATTGATTTTTATCTCTGAATCCTTAAATGTATTAACCTTTTATTAATTTTAGTACATTTTCTAGAAAAGAAATCTATACTTCTGAAAAATAAAACCCTCTTTTTTTCTATATGTTAAAGAATGAGTTATTGCCATGGCTACTTATGAAATCTTTAAATAAATCACCCAGTTAGTCACTTTTTCCTGTTTTAACGAAAGGAACCATTTGAATCTAGAAGTTATAAAATATCATATCTTATTATAAGGTATATAGCAAATTTCAGTATAGTTTATAATAAAATTTGAAATCTTAAGAGATGCTCTATTTATTGGAGCATTTGGATAAATAAATACTTTTCTACAATTTTTTGGAGATCATTTTAATGGGAATTGACTTGTGGTTTAGCTATGTTGGTGATTTCAAAACTGATTTATTGTAACTGTTTGGTTTTCCATCTTTTGTATATTCCTTTGTAGCAAAATGAATGTTAACTTTTCTGCATTAGTGCTTATGTACTTGCTTTAGAGTTTGTTATACTTTGTTACCTTTTTCACAGAGATTTTCAGTTCAGTGAATTATTTACAGGATAATAGATACTTTCTTTCAAAAAAAGTTATTGGAGTCATTAGAGGTTGTTAAAAAGGAATAGGGTATGATTTTTACCACTATTCTAAGTTAGTGTATTCTTTTTGCCATCTAGCTCTTAAATATAAATCTCTTTATCCAAAGTTCTTCCTAGAGTGAATGCAAGATCATTTTCATCTGAGTAATGAAAAAACCAGGATTTAACTAGGATGAACGTGTAGAAATTTCAGTAGAATTCTAGGGATCCAATATGAATACCGAGTAAGAAAATAAATACTTTTTTCTGTAAGGAGCGTTTCCCTAGCTGTTATTAACAGCAGTGATAGTGCAAAGAAAAGCCAAATAATAATTTAAAGTCAAAGTTAAATAATTACATGTATATAGTGCCAGAAATATGTTAGCTGTGATATTAAAGACATGTTTCGTGATCAGGAGTCATAAAAACAGGATAGTTCCTTAGATCCTTTTAAATCTAATCGTGTTCAAATATATAATACGTTTCAAAATATAGTGATTTTTAAAAATAGCGATCAGAATTTATTCATAGGGTTCTCTAGTAATTCATGGGTTCTCTAGTAATGGTCTAACATTGACTTAACCATTTCCAAAGATAAATAGATTGATCCATACATATGTGTGTATATATATATATGCACATATATGTGTGTGTGTTTGTATGCATATATATAAACTTATGAATGTGAACATCTCAACATTTTTAAAAATCGGATTTATACTGTGTTTTAGAACAATGAATTTAAACTAATTTAAGGAACCTATGAAAATATTTAATATGATGAAAAATTTCTGCTTAAAACATAGGAGACATAAAATCTCAGAACTGGATCATTTTAGCTATGGGTTGAGAAAGTTCAGCAATTCAAGATAAAAAAATTATCTTAACACATAAAAATGTTGATTAAAGAAAGTAGAAGTTATTGCATAATAGAGTTCATAGAAGATTGTTCAAAACATGAATCCTAGAAAAGGTTAAAAGCTTAGCATATTACTGAATTGACAGGGTATATAAACCCACATCAGCCCCTATGCCAGTGAAGGAAAACAATGAGATGACAGCTCTTGTGTTTGGAGAGAGGTTGTTAACGACAGCTTATTCCTTTATGATTTCAACTCTTGACAGAAGACAGGTCTGCTTGTTGCATCATGGCAGATGTATCATTACCTTCTGGCCCTGTCATGAGCGAATTGGAAAAAACCCACTTGCAGTTCTGAAAATCCAATTACTTTCAGGAATTTGGGGTACCGTTTCTAAGACAGAGGTGAATAAGCCTTTCTGTGATAGCTGTTGGCCTCTCCTTATCCATCATTGTTCTGTGCTATTGATCTGAATGAATTTTGCAATGAATTTTGAGCTAATTGTGTTTCTAATCTTTTTTTTTTAGTATATTGCAGGTTACAAAACAGCTTATATAGCACCATGTGTTAAATTGTTCCCCTATGCTGACCTAACTAAAATATTGATATAAGCTTTTTCTTATGTATATGACTTGAAATGAGGATTTTAAGAGGAAAATAAGCTCTTTTTACTAACAAGTACAGGAAGAGGAGAGAGAGCCATGCTAAACTACGGAAGTAGTTAGGGATAATTTTTAAATGAAAATGTTGCCCTATAGTTATTATATATTTTTTATAGTTTTCTATTATGTGCACATCTAAATTATACATTTTCCCCTTTAACTTATTGGATACCTAGAAGTGACTCTGGAGAGTTAGAAAAGAGAAAGAGGGGGTGTGGATTTTTGAAAGTATGTCAAAAGCCTTGGGGTTTGCATAGTATGATCAGAATTTCAATGGAGGTTGAGATGAGTTTAAATGCATAGATGGTGAACAAAAAAATCTTGTTTAATTTCTGTCATGTTGTTCTTTTTTTAGTGACTCTGATGTCTTTTTCAAATCTGCTTTACTCTTGAGCTTTGTGCTACTATCTCCAAGATCTGGGTTTTTCTTCTTTGTGTTTCGTTTTAACTGCTGATCCCTTTTCTGTGGTGTTGCTTCCTTTAATATCAGCTGAAGCGGTCTGAATTGCTGAATCAAAGCTGTTTTGGAAGAGACACAGTGTTTAAGATTGTCCAGGGTGAGATTCTCTGGGTAGAAGGTAACACTTCCTGCAGTTATAATCAATGCACTTGACACTTTCAAAGGCAAGAGAAGCCATGACTTGCTCAGGGGTTAAACTTTTTAAATAACTTCCCTAGGGAAAAATGCCATCAATAAAATGGAATAATTAGTTGAAGATTCTTGGGTAGCCTAGGTTTATAAAGAAAAGATTAGAGAATAGGTCAGGTTTGCATTTACACTCTTGGTTTTCTTTTCCTTTTTTTTTTAAAAAAAACCCTTTATGCTTTTGTTTAAATTTCATATAGCTCTTAAAACTCAGTGATTTCTAGTATTTTTAAGTATCTGATTTACATAATTGAATACTTTTATTTGTGGTGAACTATAAAGAAGAGAAGACAGTTCTTTTAAAACTAATAGGAAATAATTAGTTGAATCTAAACTTATAAAAATCAGAGATGTACCAAATCATGAAAATAGCTGTTTTAGTAATAGAAGACTGAGACTCTTAATCCAACTCAATAGTCTTTGTGTGGCCAATAGCTTTTATTCTTATAAGGTTTAAAAATAAATATGTAGCATTTTAGAGAGTGTGGTTGTCACAGAAAATGAATTTATAACACAAAATTATGGTAGCATTCCAAGGAAGTTCTTCATTGCTTTTTTTGTGTGTTCTTTTAGATTCTCTGTGTGTGTGTGTATGTATTATTTGTCAAAAGCATTTTTTAGTTACAAATTCTAACTGAAAGATTATTTTCTATATAGAGCATAAATGCTACTGCTGGTATTATACATGAATGGTTTTACTTTGAAAAAAATTTCTGTTTTGTAAATGTACTGCTTTGTAATTTTTGCAGAGTTTGCAACTTATATTTTCTTTAAGTAAAATCTCTCCAGATTGTAATTCTGTACAAAAACAACACATGACTGACTAGATTAAGGAAGTATTATCTATTTAGCCTCAGTAATTTATGATAACTAAGTTCCCCAGAAATCTAATAGGGAATTTTTAAAGTTAATTCAGAATATACATTGCAACTTATTTATGTTTTATATAATTTTTTTAACATAGTTATTCACCTCTTTGCTTTGTTAGTTGTGTAACTGACATTTGTATCAGTGCTTTAAGATTTTCAAAATGCTTTACACACATTATTTTATTTGAACCTTACAACCAATCTATGAGTAATTAATATATATACATATATATATACATGAAATGTTTTATTGATATCTTATGTTTTTAAATTATGTTCTATTTTTACATCACATTTCTGGAAATATACCCTTCCTTTTCCATCTGCTTCAGGATTGAACCATTCTTTCTAACAAAGAAAAAAGTAATTAGAAACACCAGGTATAGTTACTACATTTGACAACATAACATTCTGTTCTGATTGTCTCTCAACTCTCAGCCAGGAGGAGGAACATGCGTTTTATTTCATGTTCTCTAGGACCGTTGTCATTTCTTTGGTCACCCCTTTTGTATTAAATTTCTGAGTTCAACTTAATTTTAGTGATTCTTTCATTTACATAATTGTAGGTATAGAAATTTTATTTTACTTTGTATTGGTTCATATACATTTTTTTCATTCTTCTCTGAATTCATAGAATCATAGATTTAGGGCTAGAAGGGACCTTAGAGTCCTCTGTTCCAGCCTCTTCATTTTACAAATAAGAAAACTGTGATTTGTCCAAGGTCACTTAGTAAGTAGCAAAGCCAGCATTTGAACCAGGTCCAAAGACTCCAAACCCAGTGCTTGTTCCTTCTATGGTACAATTCTTCATCCCTTTATGTTTTCCATTTCTTATTGCAGAGTAATACGCAATTACATTCAAATGCCAAAGCTCTTTTCAGTCATTTCCTATTTGATTCACATCCATTTTATTGCTTTTTTTGGTTTGTTTCCCCAAAGAGTGTACTCTAAATGTTGTGGGATATATTGGAACTTTGTTTTTGTCTCTCACGTTCTTGAAGTACATATCCAGTATTGGGATTGCTGGGTTTAAGGTGCGAGCGGTTTGTTGATTTTTCTCTTGTCTAATTCCAGAAAGATATTCAGAGCAGTGGGACCAGTCCACAGCTTCACTAATAATGCATGCCTGTTTTCCTATAGCCTTTGCAGCAATGACTGATCCCATTTTATGTCATCTTTGCCAGTTTCTTTTTTAAATTGTTTGTTGTTGTACTCTTTTTGGTACTTAACAACAAATCCCCTTTTTCCTCTTTCTTGTCTCCCTGTCCCCCTTCCGGCTGAGTGTGCATAATCAGACAAAGCTATCCCCATGTTGGCTGTGTGCACCCTGAGCTAGTCACCTTCTGCCAGGAGATGAGGCGGTCCTTCCTTTAAGCAATATTGATGTTGAGATTGTGCTGATACGTCCTTGAGGTTCCTCTGACACTGCCTTTTCTTCATGTATTATAATCCAGTAGCATTCCATTCCATTTTTATACCAGAATTTGTTCAGCCACTTTCTAATTGATAGGCATCCCCTTAATTTCCAATTCTTTGGCATCACTTTTTTTTTTTTTTACATGTAGCTCCTTTTCCTCTTTCTTTGATCTCATTGAGACGTAGGCCCAGTAATGGTATCCATCTTCTGCTGTTAATTTCCAGGGTGTGAAGTGCATTGTTTTGATTAGCTAATATTTCTCTTACAAGTAGTTAAGTGTAGCATGTTTTCAAACAGTAATTTATAGCAAAATATAGCAGTTCTTGTGAAAATGGTTCATATCATTTCACTGCTTATCAATTGGATGATTGCTTTTGGAATTTTATATTTGGGTAATTTCTCTATATGACTTCAATATCAAATTTTATTGGTGATGTTTATTGCAAATTTGGGTTGTTTTTTTTTTTCACTCCAGGGTTTCATTTATTGTCCTCCCAGGTATTGTGTTCATGTAAATGTTTAACACATATTGTTATCCCCATTTTATAGATTAGGAAACTGAAGCTCAGAGTGGGGAAGGGACTTGTCCATGGTTACAACAATTAAGTGTCAGAGGAGGGATCCTTAATCAGTGGGTTCTATCCTTCTGACTTCCAAGACCAGGACTCTCTTCACTCTACCCACCTGTGTCTCTTAGATAATTTAATATTTTTCCTAGGTGTTTGAATGGTATGACCTAAGAGAAGTCGAGAACAGAGACATGAACAGGCTTACCCGAAGCCATGTGGCAGATTGCTCCCCCAAAGTTAACAGAAGGTGTCATTATAATCCCTAGTCTCTTTACTGCTGCTTTTGTATTCATGCCTCACCACCTCTTGTCTTGTAGGCTTGTTTCATTTTCTTTGCAATTCTTAATCAAAAGTAGCTAAATCTTTTAAGAGATACCTGTCAGAATGAGTATATAACATATACACACTAAGGAGATACTTTCACCTTATAATAGGACTAATTATTAATAAATATAACATTTATTGATAAATAAAGGTGACAGTACTAAAGTCCTTATGTCCCATAGTCACTCATTATTTAAATTAATCTTATAAATACATCCTGTTGCATCAGCTGAGTGAGAATGTGTTCTGAGAGGTGGCAAAACACAGTATAGTCTTATTTGTATTTAGAGCTTTAGACTATGTAGTTAATTATCAGACTTTAATATTTAATGTTATGCTGTGTTAAGTACAATATTTTCAAAAAGGATAAAAAAGTGATTTCCAGTTTTTATATCCTACAGGCCCCTTTAAGGAAAAAAATTGCTCAGTATAAATGAGGTCATATGTGATTTTATGGGATCTCAGTTGAATATCTGTTTTTAAACAAGAGAAAACAATTGCACAGTTATTAGGTGGTAATATTCAGGAAATTTAGCTGAGATCTTATATTTTCACATATGACCCTATGTTCTGTAATTTTTTCAGTTTTAGGGTGAGGACAACTTAGTCTCATTATGAAGAAAACTATTATATTTGCTGAACTTAGTTTTCTGTTTTCTTTAGTGTGACCTTTCCACGTATTTGAATATAGTGTAACTTTAAAGCAATTTTTTTAAGGGATCATATGTAAGATGGAACATTTAAAAACAATTCCTTTATGGTAGAATGAATTTTAAATGATCTGTCATCTTAGTTGGTAGATACAGATTTTGAATATTCAAGATCAGTTAAGTAATTTTCAATACTAATAATTTATAGATCTATATAGTTATCATAGTGCAGCTTGCATATATGTCATTCACAAAAATTCACTTTGTAATAAAAATTAATTGACTAATAAGAATTAATTGATGAATTTTTTGTGCATTTTATTAAAGCATTTCTCTCTTTTGGAATGAATATGTGTGTATGTGCAAATACACGTGGATGTTACGATTGCAAATTGCCAACACAGTGTTGATTTTTTTTTAAATGAACCATTACTTAAAAGAGTTATCAATTCAGTAGGGAAACAACTCCTTGCTTATTCATACCAAGAGCTGCATATTTGAATAAAATTATCTTTTGCTTACTATGAATTGGACTTAAAATAATTGAGAGAATATTCATGCACAGAAATTCATGTCAAGAATTTTTGCTAATTCTTTAAATAGTTCAACATAGTTCTTAGTTTGCATTTTCTGTAATAGTAAGAAAATAAGTTTTTCATGGAGCTTTTCATGCAAATTTACTTGGAATTATCTTTTGAAAATATGTAGCCTTTTGAATATCATATGTTGTTTTTGATCAAAAACTTTAAAAAGTTAAATAGTTCTATCAGAATCAACTAAAACTGTTGATAATTGTCTTTTTTTTTCTTGAAATTAACAAATGACAACATCAAACCTCACTAGTGAGGTGGGCGTTAGGTCATTTGCTGCTGCAAGGCATTTTCTCTCCCTCCAGGATGCATTTGTTTAGTTTGGCTTCACTTTCTGCCTGTGGCACTGTATGGTGAAATTCAAACATGTTCTTCCCCTCCAAGGAATCTCTGGGTGGAGAATAACTTACACAAAATTAATAAATGGTGTTGCTTTTTCGTTATCGCCCATCTAAGGTAATTTGCAATGTTCCCTTTAGAAAAAAAAATTGGGTTGCGTAGAATACACTTTCAGTAGCAAATTAACAGATTGAAAGCTATTTTTTAAGGGAAAAAATGTATTTGGTCATAGTAAATGGACTAGAAATGATTAACAAATAATTCTTGACACAATCTCTTAACAATATTTTCTCCTTTAAGGTTTAGTCATGTCAAAAACAAAACATCAAAATGATCAGAACTTAATATTATAAATTAAAAATATGAAGGTTGTAGTTCCTTGCGTTTTAGATGCCTGAAATATTGGTTACTTCCCTAAACCAAGCTCCCATTCTGTCATATTACTAGAGGTGAGGAATCAGTTATTTGTTGGTAATGTAGAAATTTTGTTTTAATAGTCTCAGTGAATCCTTTTGCTTTGTCGTATTTTGTTGTAACATTTTAGAGAGAGAGTTCTTGATATAAAAATTGGCCTGGATAGCCTTAGTCTGCTATATTGTACATGTCTGCATGGTGCTATAGGCAGTGAGATTTAAGATTGCTTTTGAGAGGAGAATGGATAATGAATCTTGGGTATAAATAATTGCTGGTGTATGAGGGAAAACAACTTAAAGCTACATTTAAATTTTTGTAGGGTAATTAGTTTTAATTGCTTTTCTATCAGTCTGAAGTTTTGTGAACTTTGTATTGCCCCATGCAGTGGTTGTCTGTCCTTAAATCTAAATAAATTAGAATTATTTTTGGCATTGAAAGTGGTTGAACTAATTATAAAGAATCTTAATGTTTGCAGTGCCTTTTAAAACCAAATTACAGAAGAAAAACTGATAATTTGGGGTGTAACATTTTGCTTAAATGAAAAATCCTTAGGGAAATAATAGCCCTTGCACAGTGTGCTCCAGAAGGCCTGCCCTTTACCACCATCACTCAGCAGCCTCCCCTTCCCTAGAGGTTCATCCATCCAGATCTGTCATTTCTATCTACAATAGACATGATGGCAGTTAAGTGTCCTCCAGCTCATTCTTTCTCTTTTCTCAAGGTTTTCAGTTTCTAGTTGGTAGCTTCTTCTTCTCCTCTGTGACTCTTTCTCTGCATTTGAGGACTTCAATATATGTGTTGATGTTTCCTGAAACACTCGGACTTCTGAGCTCGTCAACTTTCTCAAGGCCCATGATTGTCACTTTCCCTCCATCTAAGTCATACCGAGTGATGGTCGTACTTTTGATTTCATCATTGTTTATAAGTATTCTAATTCCAAGATCAAGACCTCTGGAACGTTTCTGACAACCTTTTATCATTTTGTTTCTTCCTTTGTTTCCCTCCTCCTAAGTCTGTTCTTTGTCCTCATGGTGAACTCCAGTTCCCCCATTCCTCCATTATTCTGAACTGTAACTTCTACTTTGTCTTTGCTTTCTTTTCTATTATCTTTACTCAGTTTAAGCTGCTCTTACAAAGTTATCATTGATATTTAAATTGACAAATCTTGTAGTTTTTTTCTCAGTCCTCATCCATCTTGACCTCTTTTGAACATTTGATATTGTTGACTCAACCTGACCCTCCTGACTTATCTCCGGATAATGAGTTTTCATGACTGTCGTGGTTCTCCACTTACCATCATGGCTGTATCTTTGCTGATTCATCCCTGTTTCCTACCCTTTTTGTATGAGTATACCCCAAGGCTCTTTCCTGGACCTTCTTTTCCTTCTCTATCAGTGATTTCATCAGCTCCATAGTGTTTAACTATCATTTTTATAAAGAAGACTAGCCCTTTTTTCTCTCCTGAGCTGTGTTCCCAGGCTACCAACTGCCTATTGGACATTTCTTAAATCATAATCTTTTCTCTTAAATCTTTTAGTCTTACTTGTTTATGTTGAGAACACAACCATCCTAGTCACCAAAGTTCTGCAACTTTGGAGTTCCTCTCCCTTTCCCCTACCCCATTTTTTTTGGCCAGATCTTTTCATTTCTATCTCCATACCATATCTAGCATCCATCATCCCTTTCTCTTTATTCACATTTAAAAAATCATCTTTCCCTCCAAAATGTTACCTCTTGCTCAGTTCTCTATTTCTGTTGAGAACACAACTGTCATCCTAGAAAGTCAAGTTTTGCAACTTTGAAACCCCTCTCCCCCATATCTAGCAGTTGCCAAATCTTTTCATTTCTCTGTCCATCTCTAGCATCCATCCCTTTGTCTCTCTTCCCATATCTACCACCTTTATTTTAGGCCTTTATTGCTTCTTCTCTGGATGGTTGCAATCACCTCCTAATAAGTTTCACTACCTCCATTCTGTCTCATCCTCCACAAAGTTTCTAAGATGATTTTCTTAAGGAGAAGGTCTGACCACTCCCTTTCTCAAGAAGCTCTAATGGTTACCTGTTGCTTCTAGAATAAAATACCAACTTCTTTGTTAGACATTTAAGGCCCTTTATAGTCTGGACAACATCCTGTCTTTCAGAGGTTTGCTGCACCTTACTCTTCTCCAGGTTCTAGCTAAAGTGATTTGCTTATTTTTCATAATGACATTTCATATACCATCTCTGTACCTCTACAGACTTCCTCCCTGTGATTGAAATAGTTACTTCTTATCTGTGCTTAGGTCAAATATTACATCCTGCCTTTTCTGATCCACTTAGATGTTAGTGCCCTCCACCCTCCAGATTACTTTATATTTACTTATTTCATCTCCTCTCAATAGAATATAAACTCCTTGAGAACAAAGATAGATTTTTTTATTCCTTTTTAATGTACAACATCTAGCTCAGTGCCTGGCACATAATTGGCACACAATTAATTTTTGTGGAATGAAAGTAGGTAGGTTGTAAATCTTAGAAAATGATGTAAGTGTGAACCATCACTATTATCCTACACAATACTTTGTCACAGGGCTCCTAGGTGGTGGAGTGGATAGAATGCTGGACCTGGAGTCGGGAAAACTCATCTTCCTCAGTTCAAATCCAACCTCAGACACTTCACAGCTGTTATGAACCTGTGCAAGTCACATAACCCTGTTTACCTCTGTCTCCTCATCTGCAAAATGAGCTGGAGAAGGAGAGGGCAAGCCACTCCAGTGTCTTTGCCAAAAACCCCAATGGGATCACCAAGTATCAGACATGACTGAACAACAACAACTGTATTGGATCATATTGATGGGATCACCAAGTATCAGACGTGACTGAACAACAACAGTGTTGGGTCATATTGATGGGATCACCAAGTATCAGACGTGACTGAACAACAACAGTGTTGGGTCATATTGATGGGATCACCAAGTATCAGACGTGACTGAACAACAACAACAGTGTTGGGTCATATTGATGGGATCACCAAGTATCAGACGTGACTGAACAACAACAACAGTGTTGGGTCATATTGATGGGATCACCAAGTATCAGACGTGACTGAACAACAACAACAGCATTGGATCATGTTGATGGGATCACCAAGTATCAGACGTGACTGAACAACAACAACAGTGTTGGGTCATATTGATGGGATCACCAAGTATCAGACGTGACTGAACAACAACAACAGCATTTGATCATATTGATGGGATCACCAAGTATCAGACGTGACTGAACAACAACAACAGTGTTGGGTCATATTGATGGGATCACCAAGTATCAGACATGACTGAACAACAACAACAACAGTGTTGGGTCATATTGATGGGATCACCAAGTATCAGACGTGACTGAACAACAACAACAACAGTGTTGGGTCATATTGATGGGATCACCAAGTATCAGACGTGACTGAACAACAACAACAGTATAGGATCATATTGATGATTAGGTCTGACCATTTGTAAGTGATTTCTGTTGCCATTTTTGACTGGCAGTGATAGAAGCTTGTTGAAATGTCTTTGTTGATAAAACATATGGCTACTTTTCATATCATCTCTGATGATCTGCGTTAGTGGAATAGAGCAAGGACCTGAATAATAAAAAATGTAGATACTACTGTAATTTCTATTTTACTTTAGAATGAACTTTTCTCCTTATGCCTGGGAATAAATACCATTCCACAAATATTTATTAAGCTGTATTCTTTGGGCAGAGCAATGTGTGAAGGCTTGTGTAGCATCAAAAGTTTCATATATTCTTCCTGTCCTCATAAGGCTCATTTTTTACTAAAGAATCTGATGCATACAAATAGTTATTTTGAATGTGACATTTTTGCCAGCTATAAATGCTCAGTGAATTCATACCCACAGTTGGAAAAAAAAATGAGATTCCCCCTTCCCTTCTCTGAGATAAACTCTTCCCTGCTCTGTTATGCTTGCTGGAGCATGAATATCATCTCTTAGTTAGGGTATCACCTGTCTCAGATGACGTCCTTCATTTGCGCCATACAGTTATTGGGAGATGTGATTCCTAAGCCAGTGCATGAAGATCTCTAAAATCAGGAGAGCTGCCACCAGATTAGGAAAGGGTACATATCCTGATTTTCAAAAAATGGAAAGAGAGCCAAATCTTCCAGTAAGCTTGATTTCAATTCCCTTGATAATTCTAGGATGGATCATTAAGGAGATAGTTGATGAACATCTACAAAGGGCTCTCCTTCAGCAAAAACCCACCACACTACAGCCTGCTGCATTGAAAAGCTCTTCTAGTCAACGAGAGTAGTCAAACATTTGAACTAATCCAGACCAGCCTGTCTTCTGATTAAGCCATTACTAATGTAATGGAATAACCTGAACTATGGGACAGTTCTAAGCTAATTCTTAGGTTTTTAGTCAGAATCTGTCAAAATTCTAGAGGGATGCAAACTGAACATTTGTTAGATTGATTTGTTTCCAGGTTATTCAGATCCTTTATAGCTGCCATGTTTAGAGCTAGACTTTTTGTTCCCTGTATTATCTCTGATTCCTATCTTCTTATTTAGATCACAAATTTATAATTAGAGGGGACCTTTGAGGTTATCTAGTCCAGGACAGAGGGCAACTGAGGTCAGAAAAGTAAAATGACTACTTTCCTAAGGTTACAGAGGTGGTAAGTGGAGGAGCACAATTTGGACAGAGGACCAAGATATATACGTTGCCTCTCTCCTTTGCTAGGATTGTTATGAAGACAATTACGAATCTGTATCCCCATGACATTGCTTTTGCGAAAGAAAAAGAGTGAATGATCTATTCAATAATTATTTCACATTCCATAAGGGGTTAACTTGTGCTATGGTTCTACTTGAAGTTACTGTTATACTTATTTCCTTTGTATACAACTATTGAAAAGCTTCTAAGCAGTGAATTTATTAGATGAGACTAGGGGAAAATCACAAGTGGCAGTTGACATAATCTGATAAAACCTGCATAGAGACTGAAAAAATATTGTCACTCTTCCTTGTCTTTAATTTGATGAAAACTGTCTACTACAGTTATATAACAGAGTGGCAACTATTTATTGTGGTGACATTCAATATTAATAATTCTTCTTGTTTACTTTTCCTAAAATCCTTATCATTTTAGGATCTCATTATCGACATTAAGTTTTGAACAATCTAATAAAAATATTAAGTAATTATATATTCTTGTAAAGTATCTGCAAAAAAGTTCTTATTCCTTACAACAATTCCTGGAAAAATGCCCTCTTGCGTACCCCATCCCGTTTTCAGAATTATTTTGATGCTTTCATTTCCTCATTAATGGAGCTGGCATTGATTGATGAACTCCTTTAATATTGTTTAGCTCTCAAAATTCTGTAGTGAGATTTTTCATATGTTGTTCAAATTCTGGTATGTTTCATTTGAGCAAATCCTAATATTGGTCAGCCAATTCACATTAGTTTGGGAATGATTTACTTCCATTAGCAAAATACTTACCTCTCTGCAAAGAATTTTCCCAAAATCACTTTAAATATTGTTCCCCCAACCCTCATATATTTATGTAAAGTATTTGGGAAAAGGGGTGAAAGGATGGAAACACAAGACTTAAGTATTAGAAATAACTGGCAATTGAAGATCAGCCAGAAATGGAGATGACACATCTCTGAAATTAAGATTAACAAGTAAATTACGTACTTATCAAACATTTTGTTTTCACATACCATTGTAGAAGCAGTCTTCATTGTACACAAAGGCACACGAGTATCAATAGAATCTTATATTACCTGATAAATTTTGGAAATATTAATGCAAGTTGTAGAAATATCGTTTCCTGGAGTTATAAAAGAAATATTTTTTTTCCTTAATGTCAAGTTACTCAATAGAATTCTTTAACTTTATTAAGTAACTAATATATTAACTCTTGGAAAACTAACTACCACATTTGGCAATTTATAAATCCACTGCCTTCCAAGTATTATACTGTCCTTGAAATAAGGCTTTGCTTCTTATTCTTGATAAGTTTTGGTTTGCTCCATCAGACTATCTTCATTAAAATTTAGTCCTCTCAATAAACATTCACACCATCACAGAGCTGTGGAATGCCTGTCTCTGAGGACTTAGACATCTAAGGGCTACAATAACAATAAAAATCTCCCTAAAGAAGCAAGCTCCTCAGGCAGTCAAGTTTATATTATTCATTAAAGGAAGAAGGGATGAGTTGGAGGGTAAGTTGAGGATCCTTCCATAGCTAGCTCTTCAGTGCATTAGAGCATTCCTGGTTGAGGCTTCTTGGTTTATTCCTTGTTCTTTACCCTTTAGGGAAGTTGGGTCTCGCAGAAGAAGTGACCAATTCTGCTGATTAATGGACACATGAAAGCAATAGTAAATACCAGAGATTATGCTATCTGTAAAGGTTTCTTCTGAAGTGCTACCTACATTTTCTTGCTACTGATTTGTGCTTTGAACCTATTGTCGTGTTTCAGTTGGGATAGGCTGACCAAACCTGTGATTTGGTTTTTGTTTTGTTTTGACAATTGTTCTGTGAAGCCCCTCAAAAGAGTTAAAAAATGTAGAGGTAATAAAGAGTTTTCCTGGGCAAATCACTTAACCTTTTTCTGCTTCATTTTCCTTATCTGCAAAACAAGTTCCCCAGAAGAATCAAGTGATATAACATATGCATGTGCTTTACAAACCTTAAAGCTCTTTGTAAATGCTAGCCGTTCCTATCGTTACTCATTTTTAACAATATTGCTGTCGTTATTTATTCCTTTTTTATCTATCGATATATCTATTGAGAAAGAAATTTGTTTTCTACAGGATAGAGGAGGGCCTTCCAAATGAGAGCTTTCACTTATGGTTATATCCAGGGTTTATCTGGTGACGAGAGTCTGTCCTGACAGTCATTTTGATGAGCCTTAATTTGTCCTTTAGTATACTTTGTTTTTCAGGAGATTTAAACGTGAAGAGTCAAACATAAATGGAAACAAAGCATTTTGTTAGTAATTTGAAGGTTATTATAATCTCTAAAATTCTCCGTACACCTGTAATATTGATGTGCCTAAGCAGGGCTGGGGAACCTGGGGCCTCAGTTTCCCACCCCTACATCCTCAAACATTTAGACCTAGTTCTAGAAGAGTCTGTGGTTCCCTTTTGTCTCTAAGATAAAATATGAACTCCTTCAGCGTTTCTTTAATGCCTTTCATGTGGCTCTAACTTATCTTTCTGTACTAATTTCACACTTCCCTACACCATTCTTTCTGCTCAAACTGGACCACTTATTATTACTGAAAACAACATTTCATCTCTCTTTACATCTAACTCTTACAGTCTTTAGCTTATTTGAAAGCTAAGCTTATATTCCCACTCTGAGACCTTTCCTGGTCTCCTCCACCTTCCTTTCCCCACAGTTGTTAATAACCTCTGCCAATGAAGTTATTTTACATTTGCTTTTAAAAATTTTTTAAACCAATTCACACTGATAGCTTTTGTTCTTAATTAGCACAGTTTCCATATATTACAGACAATATTTTTAATGGCAAAAAAGGAGAAAAAGATGAGAAAAAAATCAGCAAAACTGATTGTATGTTGCAAAAGTCTGAAAACATGTGCAGTATACTATATTTGTGGACCTCCTACCTCTACAAAAGGGTATGGTGGGGGTCTCTCATCCTGTCTCTTCTTTGGAATCATACTTATTCTCTTTACTTTTGCAACACTCACATTTGCTACTTTTGTGATAGCTTTTTGTTTCATTTGCACTTTTGAAGGCATTTTAAATATTGTCCTGGCTCTCTTTGCTGCACTTTACATCAATTTACATAGATCACATTGTGCCTCTCTGTTTTCATCATATTTGTAATTTCTTACAGCATAGTAATATTCTTTTTATATTTATGTACCATGGTGTGTTTAGCATTTACCCAATTGATGGGCATCTGTTTTTCCAGCTCTTCAGAAAGTGTTATTATAAATATTTTGGTGCATATGGTAATTTGATTTTATCAGTGATATCCTTTGAATCTAGTAATAGAATCTATGAGTCAAAGGTTGTGGATATTTTATTTTAGTCTCTATTTGCTTAATTAAAAATTTCTTTCCAAAATGATTGTCCTGATATACAGCTTCATCATCAATGGAGTAGTGAGCTTATTGTTCCACAATACTTTGCATTTACATATACTTGACATTTTTTATTCATTAATTTATATATATACTTCTTCCTCTAATAGATTTTAACTTCTATGAAAGCAAGGTTAGTTTTGTTTTTATCTTTGTTTCTTTAGTGCATAGGTCAGTGCCTTGTATATGAATGCATAATGAATGCTTGATGAATGGGTGAATGAAAAGCCCCAAAAATATGTGATCAATTACATTGTGAAATCAGAAATATGCATTTTTTTATATAGATAATTCAAATGAAAACTGTACTTATTTATGATATTATTATAGTTGTTATAGTCAAATCAACAAATACTAAATTTCTACTCTGTTGTTCAGGCCATGTGCTGAGAACTGGGGTTACAAAGAAAGGCAAAAAGTCCCTGCCCCATGGGGCAAAAAGCTATGCACACACAAGTTGTATAGAGGATAAATTAGGGAGTTACAGGGGGAAAGGCACTAGCATTAAGAGAGCTCTGGAAATGTTTCTTGTAAAAAAAAGGGATTTTAACTGAGATTCAAAAGGAAGTCAGGGAAGCCAGCCTTCCTTTAAGTGAGTTCTATCCTTATAACAAATTATATTCTTGATTTCATTTTTTTTTAACCTCTTCCCATCTTCTATGAACAATTTATTTTATCATTACATTATAGTCCTATATTTATTTTATTCCTACAGGCATGGACCAGTAATGGCACAAAACCATCTTATCTGACTTTATGACTGACCATTTGTTGTATGTATGGAAAGACGATTATTAGATGGAAAGAAACCTAGCAAAAAAGCTTTTGGTTAAGGAGAAACTTTAGTGATAGCCCTTGTACCTGTCCTGCCGGACAGATATTTGAGGTCTGCCCTTTCTCAAACAGTGACATCCAGTGGGCATCCAGTGGTATCTATTATTAGGGACAGATTTTTATATATGATAGTGAACCTCATCAGAATAAAAGGGAGTAGTGAACAAATAGCTCATCCTTTTGTACCTTCAGTAGTGGGCACTGTTTTGCTCCTAATGTTTTCTTTCTTTCCAGGTCTAGTTACTGCTCCATCTGACCCCTTTTGCAAATTTCACGCATTTTATCACTTTTCTTCCTTTTGTCCTCCTACTCTTTCCTTTGCTCTTTTCCCTTAGATTCTTCTCTATTCGGGGAGGAGGGAAAAGTGGGTGAAGTAGAAATTGCTGTTCTCCATGACATAGTCCTCCCCCTACTCTTAATAGTATAGTGTCATATATTGGTTTTATTTTACCAGATAATCTATGTCAATAAAACTTTTATATCCCAAGTGAAATACATAGCAGTCTCTCTGCACCAGGAAGGTCAGACAATTTGGCTAAGGGATCACAAGCCTTGATCAGTTAGGAGGACTGATGTGTGATCGGATGTGTCATCAGAGGGTCAGATATTTGTGTCGGGCCAAAGATCTATTGAGAAAGCTGAAGGAAGACCCAGGTTTTGTCCTGCACCACGTGGTAGCCAGAGTGTGCGTTTGTGCCCAAGAGGAAGCAGCCTCCTTCATTAATCTCTCCCTTCCAAAATTACTCATAACCTACAGCTTTCTTATATTAAACATAAGAAGTTATTCCAATGAGAAATTTTATTAGAAAGGAAAAGATCTAACCTTTGAATATGTTTCAGGGAGAGGGAGGGAAGTCAGAGTAGACAAATCTGAAGTGATAGTAAGGACTTGTCAAAGGAAAACTATATTAATGCTGAATTTTAGGCACAAGTGTAACAGAAACTTTTTTTTATTGGTTTAACATTATTGTAAATTGAACTTTCCTCATCTAGTAAGAGAAATATCCCAATCAGCATAGATCCCCCATGCTCTTGGAAATCTCTCTCCACATGACAACTTTCACTAACACTTGAAATCTTGAACAAAGAAATGTCACTATGTTAAAATACAGTTCTACTTTGACATTCTACTCTAACAGACAAAGCTACAGTCACTTTGAAACTCAATTCCTTCCTTGATTACTTTCCTCCGGAATTGAAAAGGTCTCCTTATGTACAATGAATATTGTAATCTTTTATCATCAAGAAGGCTTCGGTGGGTTGCTGTCCATTGTTTCCTGGATTGGAAAGGCAAAATTTTTAACAAAATACTATTTTGTTAGTATCCTTAATCCATTTCAATTTGAAAAATCCTTTATTTCTATTTTGGTTGGTTGGTTGTTGTTCTTCATTCTTAAGAAGGACCAAAATGATATCACTATGCTAGAGTTCAATGTGTCTGATCAGACCAATAGGAGCTTGGGATGATCTACCACAGGGTTGTGCACAAATAGTCCATGTGAGCATTTGGGGTGGATACTCCAAATTTGTGCATCCTGCATTTCTTTTGAGCTGTTTCAATACTCCTTTGATTACAGAGTACAGCACCTTCTCTGATGTGGGCATGTCATGCTGAGTGGTCCTGCCCCAGTGTCTCCCATGTCACACAATCATTTTACAAATGAATACAATGAGAGCTAAAGAGGTAAAGTGATTGCCCAAGGTGTTATAGCTGGTAAATAAGAGAACCACTCTTCAAATCCAGATATTGTGATTAATACCAACTTCCAGAAATGTTGTAGAGAAGTAAAACTTTATCTTTCTATGTATAATTAAAAGTTTTTAGCTCCTTAAGCTTCTTTAATAGGATTTAAACTACTGTTATAGTTTTTGACACTATTGGATGGCAGGCTTAACTTCACTTAGTTAAATTATAGTGTTGCAGTTTTAGAAAAGGAAGAAGAAAAATAGGTTATAATTGTGCAGACCATTCGTTGTGTTGCAATCCAATCCTTTTCCAATATACTTATAGAAATATGCAGTGTAACTGTGTACATCTAGAAATATACAGTATAACAGTGTTTCTAGTACTGTCAATCTACAAGATTTATTTAGCATCTACTTTTTGTCAGATATTGACCTAGATGGTGAGGATACAACAGTGAAACTGTCCCTGTTCTCAAGGAATTTATATTTTATCAGGGGAGGAAACAAACATACAGGGTACTCGTAGTCTATGTGTCGTCTAAAATACTGTAACTTCAGTTATGTAGAATATTAAAACAATCTGAAAAATGAAATTGAATAGTAATTTATTCAAATTTTAAAGTGTTTCATCTTAAAGTAGTTCTTCCAGAATGTCTGCTATTGCCAGGTATACAAAAGGTATTTTTGTTGAGTCGTTTTTCAGTCATGTCCAAATCTTGGTGACCCAATTTGGGGTTTTCTTGGCAAGGATACCAGAGTGGCTTACTGTTTCTTTCTCCAGCTCATTTTACAAATGAAACTGAGGCAGACAGGATTAAGTGACTTGCCCTATGGTCACCACTAGAAAGTATCTTAGGCCACATTTGAACTCAGGTCTTCCTAATTCCTGCTCTGGTGCTCTATCTACCTACCAACTTAGTTGCTCATAAAAGATACTACCATTTTCTAGTTTTCTGATTATATTCTGAAGTTTTGTTTCAGCTTTGACCTTGATCATATCAGTTATTCTAGCAATAAGTTCCTTCAAGGAGTTAGGTTTTGATGAGTACACTTCCTTTAGTTGTAACATGTTCCCCCAATTAGTGATAGTAATAATAATGATGATGGTGATAATAATAGCTGCAATTTACATAGCATTTAAAGTTCGCAAAGCCTATTATATATTACTATCTCAGTTGACTTTACAACTACCCTTTGAAAATGTGAATATTATCATACCCATTCTACAGTGACTTGCTTGCCTGAGATCATACAATAAGAGTATAATTAGTACATAATGAGTGTACTCCAGGATTTCAGCTCAGATGTCCCTGACCCCAAGTCCAGCACTCCATTCACTGCTTCTGAGGGAGGTTCACTCGTGTTGCAAACTCCGCTAACCAGAGGTCACAACTAATTTTGTCTTCTACTAAAGCCATTTATATGGAAAAAGTATGAATTATAATAAATTGATTTCTTCATAAAAAACTTGAAATTATTGTTATTGCACTTTATAGATTCTTTTACAGAACTAGAGTTATTAGTATTTCAAATTACATATAGATTTTACAAACATACACATATGTACAAAACATCAAAAATGATAATTTTGCTAAGCTTGCACAAGGTAATGGGTGAGACTAACTAGCTGCTCTGAGAATTAAGAAAGACTTCATGTAGAAGGTAACAGTTTTATTCCAAGAACTGAAGTAATACAACATCATCATTAGAACATTGATATTGAAATCATGGGCCCTTCCTCATTTCTCAGATCCATAGAGCAGTGAGTCAAATTTATAAGAATACAAATCATTTCCCAATTGACAAATGGTCAAAGGAAAAAATAGGCAGTTTTCAGGTGAAGAAATTTAAAAAATGCTCCAAATCACTATTGATTAGTGAAATGCATTTTAAAACAACTCTGAAGTACCACCTAACACCAATGAGATTGGTTAATATGACAGAAAAGGAAAATGACCAATGTTTGAGGGGAAGTGGAAAAGTTGGGACACTAATGCACTCTTGATGGAGTTGCAAACTTAACCAACTATTTTGAAGAGCATTTGTGGCTCTCCCCAAAGGGCTATATATAAAACTATGCATACTCTTTGACCCAGCAGCAATGCTACTAATAAGTCTGTGCTCCAAAGAGATTTAAAAAAATTGAGTAGGGGGTGGGAAGGACCTATTTGAACAAAAAATATTTATAGTGGCTCTTGTAGTGGCAAAGAATTAGAAATTGAGAATATGCCCATTAATTGAGGAATGAACTAGTAATGGCATGTGATTGTTGTAGAATCCTATTGTACTACAAGAAATGATGAACAGGATGCTTTCAGAAAAACCTGGAAAGATTTACATGATGCAAAGGAAATTGAGCAGAAGCAGGAAAACGTTGTACACAATAATAGCAATATTGTACGATCATCATCTGTGGGTGGCTTACCTCTTTTCAGTAATACAATGATCCAAGACAATTACCAAGGACTCATGATGAAAAATGCTTTCTACCTCCAGAGAAAGAACTGATGGAGACTAAATGTAAATAGAAGCATACTTCCCTAACTTTATTTTTTTATGCTCTGTGTTTTCTTTCACAGCATAACATGTCTGATATAGAAATATGTTTTGTATGATTGCCCATTGCTTACCTTCTCAGTGAGGGAGGAAGGGAGAGAATTTTGAACTCAGAACTTTAAAGAATGAATATTTAAAATGTTTATATGCAATTGGAAAAAATTGAATATTAAAAATAAAAGAAATTATCAGCTTTTGTTTTAGAGGGAAGTTTTGGATCGTTAAGTACATTGCAGTATTCCAAAGACAATCTTTTTTAGTTCAACCCTGAGCCCTACTCCTTCTTAATTTAATGAATGAGCTCTGCTGGTTGTTATTCCAACAGCATGTCATAATCTAGACTATAGTCCCTATAGATAGGCCAAAGTATTTTTGAATGATCATGGATCTTCCTTACAAGACTCAGTAATGTTAGGGAGATTCCTGCAATAAGCACTATTTCATTTTCAAAGAGTATCTGGTGGTTTGCACTATATACAAAGAATATATATACATATAAAATTCCATTTTGGCTGGAACTCTGTACTCAGTCTCATCCATGACTGTGGCAAAGATTTTTAGTGTATTTAGTGTAATGTATATGTATGTGTGTATATGTGTGTATGTATATAAGATGATATTCCACCTTATTTTTTTTCTTTTCCTTGCCAAATTAATCTGGAGCAATTGATTGTTTCACAGTATAAATTATAATTTCCTAAAGTAGTTTTCATTTACTAAAATTGTTTTTCTTATTGGTAACTTTTAAAAAGTTACCAAATGCCTCCCTATTTTCCATCTTTCAAATTTTATTCTTTTCTAGACTTTTAGGTCATAACATGAAGACTGTTTGCTGGTACACAGCTCAGAAGGTCTTACTATCTTTTGATGCTTTTGAACAATATTCCCATGAAAATTGCATCACTGATGAACATGAGCTACAGCTATACTCAGAATGTATGAAACATTATTTAGAGACTCTTAATCATATTCTCAGGTCTAAGTATAGATTATAAAGGCCCAAATGTCTAAGAAATTAAATTTTGAAATGCTTTGATAACAAGTCACACATTGAGACTAATTTGACACCATTTTCTTTTGCTGGCTAGAAATAAAAGTAGTGTTAGCATCTTTGATAGCACCAATGCAAAGAGATCATTTGAGAGAGGGAAATTTTCAACATTAAAGATGTTCAGAAACTTTAAAAAACACATAACTACTTGTCTAAGACTAAATTTAAAATATAATGTACAGATTGAAGGGTCTTTTGTGGAAGTGTTCTTAAATTGTTTTGGATGCTTTATTTGTTGACTTTTTATTTGGCACTAACTTTGGCAAGCTTGGTGAGATCACCCATCTGTTCCCCTTAGCATCAGGCAGATTCTTTATATCAACTTACAGTCATAGAAAGTTGGCATTGGAAGGAACCTTTGATCATCTAACCCAACCTCCTCAGACTACATGTGAGGAAACTAAGAGGCGAAGTGACTTATAATCCAATGCAGAAACTAGAATTAGAATGTGAGTCTCTTGAATAAGTATAGAAGACTCCTTTTTCTCAATACTAAATCTTTTTCAGTGGTATAGCCCTTCTTAGCTCTAACATTTGATATTTGTGACAGGCAATTAATTCCCTTAAAGAATATTTGCAGTATTAAAAGAAAACCTCTTATGATCATAAAATTCACCTTAGTACTACTATTAGGTATGCTTCTTTAGAATAAGAAGAGATGAGCTTAAATTATGAATGAGAAATTCCTGTAAGTATGCTTTGTTAAAAATGGAGATGAATAACAGAGTTGGTATTTAATAGCTAACAGTCGATGACTGTATAAAGATTTTTTTAACATATGTGATGAAGATCATCCTTACCATAAAGAGCATATGTTATTTGAATTTTCTATTAATGACTGATTTGTGTGAATTCATCTATACTCTTGCTTACTATTATTTGAATCATGTCATGCCTATGAGTTGGTTGATTGGGTTTAAGAATGGAACCAACCTTATTTACCAATGTGAAAATTTAATTGAGAGCTTTCAACTCTTTAATCCCATGCCTTCACTGAATTGACCAATTATTGTATCCTTGGAAGAAGGAAGGTATATTCAGTGATCACTTGTCATCTTTGATTGGGTAGTAAAATTTATTTGAGAGATTAGGGAAGCAGTATGAGTTATTTGAAAGAGCATGTGGTCTTTGAATCAGAAAACCTGAGTTGCTGTCTTAGTTCTGGCACTTCTTACTCTTTTGGCTGGTTTCTTCATGGGTGAAATGGGTATAATATTTATATTGCTGATTTCACAAGACTCTTGTTAAGAAAAACCCTTTCTGATTCTTGAATTGCTGTTTAATTAAGCTTATGATCTGATATCTGTAAAAATTGCCAATTAACAACAAAATAGGCAGATATGGTGCAGTGATTTGGCTGATTTTCCTGTTACCATCATCGTTGTTGTCATCATTATCATCAGTCATAAACATTTTAGAGTAACATCTCTTTTGTCTTCGTCAAAGGAGAATTGAGCTTCATTGAATGAGTTATTTAACTATAGTTCTCCTCTCTTTAAACACAAAAATAAAATAATAAATTTTTTAAAAAGTCCAATTTAGAGTCATAGAATGTTACTGTCCAGGTTCTTTGGCCTCTCAGTCATGTCCTAGAAAGTAGAGATGGGTTCCAGAGATATTTTCTAAGATGTAGCTGTATCTAACCCTGTGACAGGGTTATTTATACCCAACCCTTTCTTGTAATCTATGTCTTAGAGCCCTTAAAGTCTATCCAAGTTCATTGTACTTTCTCAGAGACATATAGAGAATAGGATACTACAAATACACAGGGAAAGCTACTCAGAGAAGCACATCCCCTAGAGCAACATGGCTCTACTGTGGTAAGGTCTCATTTGTCTCTTGTTTTCTTCCTATCCTCATAACTACATTGTAAAATTCAGTTTAGAAGATTAGCACCAAAATGTGGGTTTTTTAAAAAAAATAATGTCCTTACACACAGTCTCAAAATGGGAGAGATTCTGGTACCCTTGTTAGAACTATTGGTAACCACTTTTCTGGCCTTTCTTTTTCTAAATCCCAATTGCCCAGCTATGCTGATTGTGGTTAACAGATTTGGAAGGGACCTTAGAGGTTATATAATAATAGTTATCTGCTGATTTAGAAACCGAGTCCCAGGGGAGTTAAATAACTTGTTCAAAGGTCACACAGTGAATTAAGCATAGATGGTTTTTGAACTCCAACATATCTAGACTCAGCACTTCATTCTGATGCTGCCACCACCTCTCCCTGGTTATGTGCAGACAGGCTCTCTTTGTTGAACTTTGGACATGATGTTGGATGAACTGTGGCAGTATAAATTCTTTTTCTCCTAGAAGTAGCTTATACTGTTTTACTCAGTCATTAACTGGTAATTTTTAGTTTCAGTTTAAAAGTTGCTTTTATTTATTACATAATTTATTACAGTGTGATTACATCGTGACCTATAAATACAGACTGAAGGGTAATATAGAACTGCAGGTCTTCTAGGCCTCTCTGTGGCCCAGCATGGGATTAATTTTTGCTTAGGCTCCATTAACATTTTTTGAAAAAGTACACTTTAGTTTTCTCATTAAATTGTCAGCATATCTATTAACTGATAACTTAATTCTGCTTAGTGCTCCACTTTCTTGTTTTGTGTGACATCATATCCTAATGGTATGGCATTGATATGTACCGCTATTTAAAAAAATCTATTTCATGTTCAAAAGCTGTGGTGATTTCCTTTTTTAATTTTGCTGCAGACATAGTAGGTTCTTGTATGTATTTTAGTTCCAAGATTACATGTTTGAGATAGCATTAGATTTCATGTAAATTTTTTGAACATCATTTATGTCTTTGGAAGTTTTGTGATTAGAAATTCAACTTTCTCTGATGGAATTATTTCTACTGATGCTTTTATGTTATTTGATTATAAGACTATAAATTTTAAACCAGCCTTTTATTTCAAATCTGTTAAGATCTTTCTGGATGAAATGTTTCTAGGAAGCAGCATATTGTTGGATCCATTCTGTGCCCTTTTTGTATTGCATTGCGATTATTAATGTTGTAGTGATTAGTTTGTTTTTTAAGTCACTTTTTGAAAGAGAAATACCCTCTTATTTCTATTAATCCATATTCAGTGGAGATATTCTAAACAAAATCCCCCTGCCTTCTAGTAATAACTGTGTAAGTTGCTTTAAAATAGAGTTCCCCTTTATCAAAGATAGGATCTTTACTTTGAGACTACTGTGCCCTGATCCCATACCCATCTTGGCTTTCCCTCCTCTTTTTTCTTCTTTTTTCTCTGGATTACCATTTTGCAACCTTTATTGATTAAGTTGACAATTGTACTTTGAGAGTTCTCATGTTTTGATTGCATCTGGTTTTTTTTTTTTTTAAGCCGGCATGTAAGTACAAGGTGATGGAGATATTATTAGAAATACCATTTTGTCTGGAAAAGCTTTGAGGGTTTTAGGGGACTGTTAACAGTGTTATATGACATCCAGGAAAGTTAATGTGCTTTACAATATGTCCTCTACACATCTGGAGTATGGCATTTAGTTCTGTCAGATTTTTGGAAAGACATTAATTAGCTCAAGACAACCCAAAGGCAGGATGGTGAAAGACCAGGACCAGATGCTATTTGAGGATTAGTTGGAGGAACTGGAATTTTTAGCATAAAGAAGAGAAGAATTAAGTGGCTTCCTTGATGGGGTTGGAGAGGACAGAACTGATTTCTATCTTCAGGTATTTGAAGGGCTATCACAGGGCATAACTAGAAGCAGTGAATGGAAGTTGTAAACTGGAAGAATTAGGCTTTTAAAATTAGGATCTTTCCTATAAGGAGAAATTTCATAACAGTTGGAGCTGTCCGATAGGGGAGAGGACTGCTGTGGGATGTAGTGGTTTTCTCTGCTTTGGAAGTCTTGAAACAAAGGTGTTTGACCACTTGACTTGTTGGCTGTGTTGTAAAGAAGATTGTTTTTCACATTAGGAGTAGATTAGATGCCTACCAACGTCCTTTGTAATTTTAAAATTTTATGAAATCTTTGACTCTGTAAAATATTTTCTTTTATTTAGAAGCCTGTTTTTTGTTTGAAAATATCCTTGAATTGGATTTGTTTTTAAGTTTTGCAAAGTCTGATCACTTTTCAAATATCTCGTTCGTAACTTCAAACAAGCTGATTTTTGAGGATAGGCCATTTTATGCTTATGGCCCCTGCTTCTTAATTTTATACTTGGATTTCTGGATTTCTTCAGAATCTCCTGTGATTTTCTTACTATTTGTTAAGTAATTTCTGCACTTCTGCAGTATTTCTAGTATTTTCCCTTATACTTGTTGCATTATTACTTACATATGTTCTATCTAGGCATATTAACTCTTGGATATTTTTGTGGGGGGGGGAGTTTTTATTTTTTTGTAAATAATATTTTATTTTCCCCAATTACATGTAAAGATAGTTTTCAGAATTCATTTTTTGTAAGATTTTTTGTTTCATATTTTTCTGCTCTCCTTATCCCCCCCCAAAAAAAGACAGCAAGTAATCTGATATGTTATGCATATGCAATCATGTAAACTTATTTCCACATTAGTCAAGCTGTGAAAGAAGAAACAGAACAAAAAAAAAAAAAGTGATAATAATGTGCTTTGATCCATATTCACACTCCATAGTTCTTTCTCCGGATGTGAATAGCATTTTCTGTCCTGAGTCTTTTGGAACTGTCTTGGATCACTGTATAGCTGAGAAAAGCTCAATAGTCAATCATCACACCATGTTGCTGTTACTGCGTACAATGTTCTCCTGGTTCTGCTCACTTCACTCAGCTTCAATTCATGTAAGTCGTTCCTGGTTTTTCTGAAATTGGTCTGCTCATCATTTCTTTCTTTTTTTAAAATTTATTTATTTATTTTTAGTTTTCAACATTCACTTCCACAAGATTTTGAATTCCAAATTTTCTCTCCATCTCTCCCCACCCATGCCAAGTTAGCATGCATTCTGATTATCCCTTCCCCCAGTCTGCCCTCCCTTCTCATATCCCCATTCCCCCTATTATCTTGAAGGGCAAGATAGATTTATATTTTTTCGGGTAGTTTTTAATGATTCTAGGATGTCTATAATCTTATTTCTTTTCTCATTTATTCCCCTTCTTTCTTTTTTTCCTTCTATTTCTGTGCCTATTCTCTTCTTGTTTTACTTCCCCTGGACTTACTTATTTGTCTGTTATATTCTCCTCCTCCTATTCCTTTTCTTTTTTTCTTCCTCCTAATGTTTCTCTTCCTTTTTCCCCTTCTCTCTCCTCCTTCCCTAGAGTTTTCCTCTCTCCTCAGTTATGTTTACATTTTTTGGGGGGCAGTGTTACTTCTCAGGTTCATGATCTACCCATCTCGCCCATCATTTAACCTACAGTAATTCAGACGGTGTAGTGACTTTTTTCTTTTTTTTTGCATCTCCAGCTGCTCTGCATTTTGTGGCACTTTCCTTTAGGAGAGAAGAAAGTTTCTTTTCCCTGTTTTGGGGTGGTAAATTTTCCACTTGATAATAAATCATTTCTCATTTCATTAATTTCTAGGTTTATGAATCCTTAACTTTGGTATTAAGATTTTATGTTCAAGGGATTGTGTTTTGGGATCTTAAAGTTCCCGTTCTCAGATTCTAGAAGAGTGTATTTTCTAATTTTAATTTTTTCCATTCTTGTACTTTCTTAGAAAGTAATAGTTTTGTATTGTTATTCTGAAGTAGAATGATACATAAGCTAAAATATGTAAGTATTTTGGTAGTAGACACCTTGTAAATAATATAAGTTTGGGGGTTTTTAAAGCAAATATTTATAGAGTAGGTAAAATTCATCTAGTGTCAAGGTAAAGCATGAATTTTTTTCCCATTTCATACCATACATAATTGATGTTGGTGGAATCCTTTTTTAAAAATATTGTTTCTTACTCATCAATTTTACATATTTATAGTGTTACAGGTTATAGGCAAATTGCCAGCTGTCACACTTTTGAGATTAATCACAACTATTGTCTACAAGATGCACTTTTTTGCCTTCACATTTGTTACCAGATTGTTAAGCAGATGTTCTAGGTTATAATTCAGGAAATTGGGATCTCTTTAAACATTCCCTGAGAGTAAATTTTGACATCTCTAAGTCATTTATGTAAAAGTAATTAGTTGTAGTGAAAAAGGAAACTGGTTATTATGAGAAGAATTAAAGTATTTCAGCAAGGAAGGAAGTATGTGTGTTCACCCTTTGTTGCTGAAGAAGATCATGCCATCAGAGAAATGATGACATGACTAGCACTTGACTTTGTTTTGAGTGAGGAAGGGTTGTGCAGGTCACCAGCCTCACTTCTCCTCCAGAGCCATCTGAATCCAGTGACCAGATATTCATCAGGGTGACTGGAGATGAGCCAGGATGAGGCAGTTGGGGTTAAGTGACTTGCCCAAGGTCACACAGCTAGTGAGTGTCAAGTGTCTGAGGTGAGATTGGAACTCAGGTCCTCCTGACTCCTGCACTGGTGCTCTATCCACTGCACCACCTAGCTACCCCCAAGGAAGGAAGTGTGGCCCAGGAAAAAGAGCACTGACTCAAAATCTGGATTCATGTCCTGGTATTGATTCTTCCTCTTTATGTGATCTGGGGCAAGTCAGTTCACTTCCCTGGGCCTCAGTTTCCTCATCTTTAAAATAAGGGATTTGGAAGAGGGGACCTCAGAAATCCTTTGTAACTGTAAATGTATGATGATTATGGGTGTGTGTCCAGTTCTACACAAGCATCCTTCCTAGTATCCGTGAATGTTTATTAATTTATACTTGGAAGCAATCAGTCTTTTTCCTTAGACTTTAAAGCTGAAAAAATTATTTATTTATATTTAGACACTTATTGACTGCCATTTTTAAAATGAGAAATTAAGCATGTGAAAGTTTAATATAATTTCTTTGTGATAATAGAACCTTATTTATTCTTTGATGATTATTTGTCTATATACCTATCAGATTGGAGGTTGAATTTTTAAATGCCACTCTACTCCTTATTTAGTTAGGGTGATAGGGAATCAGGGAGTGTCAGGATTTCTCTGTATGAAGTAACTTGGGCTGAGTTCTTTGAATTTTCCATACTTATTTTTGTATTCACTTCATGTTAGAGGTATTTGTTGATGTGGTGTGATGATAGGGAGCTAGCTCCTTCTTAGATTATTCCCTACTCATTAATTCCCTTTTTAAAATTTTAATGTGTTTTCCACCCTATAAAGTGTTACCATGCCAGTGTTCCATAGATCTTGAGGTCCCAGGGTTATTCTGATAGAGAGAGAATCTATACTCTGGCAGGTTCTCCCATACTAGAAAGCCTTCTGATGCAGGCCTATGACAGTCTCTTGTTGGAGGACTACCCTCTCTAAACCATCAGAGGTTCATCCTAAGTAATCTGGTAACTTGGTGATGAAACCATTACAATTCATATTGCAAAGAAACATTAAGAACATTCCCTCAGTCTTTTTTGGCTCCTTTTTGCTTTTGTAGTAAAGATAGTAGAAGAGACAGAATAAGAGGAATAGTAACTGTGGCTACTCAAAAAAGGGGATTTATCTCTATTGACTAATCTATCTGAATATTGTTGGTAGAATTGAACTATGTTTATGTTAATTTAATCCAGAAGACAAAATGAAATTACAGTCAAATGGAAAAGATGGCTCACAAATTCTCCTTTGGATAGGCAAGTAAATTGGTCAAGTGGGTTTCATCATGTGCCTGAAGGCAAGAAGAAATGTAACTTCATGCGTCACTTGATCACTCCTGGTGTTTATGATATGCATAAGCAAAAAGGCTATCGCGAAAATAATTGCACAATTACAAAAGATGAAGACGTAGAGAAATTCTAAGAATTTGACAAGATTTTTCAGACTGATTCACTATCTCACTAGATGACTTCACTAAGAAGGCAGGCATTGTGGCTGAGGGTGGAGGGATAGAGGGAGAATGGCAGAAACCATATTGGAAAACGCAGCTCAGGTTTTGAGAAGTGAAAGAGATAAAAAAAATTTAAAGATTTCTAGGAAGCTTTATACATATATTTTGAATTTTTTTCTAGAAGAGAGTCATCAGTCAATAAACATTTATTAGGCACCTGCCATGTGTCATGCACTATGTTAACATCTGAGGATACAAAGAAAGGCAAAAAAAGTCCTTCCTCTTAAGGGGTGCCCACAGTCTAATGAGAGAGACATGTAAACAACTATGTACAACTATATAGGGAAGGCATTAGAATTAAAAGACATGGGGAAAGATTTCCTGTAGAAGGTCAGAATTGAACTGGGGCTTGAAGAAAACCAGGGAAGCCAGGGGCAGAGAAGAGAAGGAAAAAAATTCTAGGCATAGGGGAGAGCCAGTTTAAATTCATGGAGGAAGGAGATGGAGTGTCTTGTGTGAGGAATAGCAGAGGGACCAGTGTCACTAGACCTAAGTATGTGGGGTGAGAGGTGTAAGGTGAAGGGAGAATGGAAAGGTTGAAAAGGGGGACAGGTTATGAAGGACTTTGAAAGCCAAAGGGAGAATTTTGTATTTATCTTGGAGTTTTTAGGGAGTTAAACCGGATAGTAATAATAAACTGGAATTTATTGAATAGGAGGTTGACATGATCAGACCCGTGCTTTATAGGAAGGTCATTTTGACAGCTGAGTAGAAGATGAACTGGAGTGGGGAGAAACTTGAGTCAAGGAGACTAAGCAATAGTCTAGACTTGAGGTGATAAGACCTTCTGGATAGTGATGTAACAGGAGAGGAGTTGTATACAAGATGTTTTTGAAGGTAGACTCAAAAGTGCATGGCAGCTGGTTGGATATGAGGGGTTAGAAGAGTCAAACATGATATCTAGGTTTTGACTTTGGGTATCTGGGAGGAGAAGGTTTTCGGGGAAGGATAATGAGTTCCATTTTGGATATGCTGAGTTTAGATTATCAGTGAGATATCCAGGTTGAGATGTCTAATAGAAAAATGGAGATAGAGACTGGAGGGCTGCAGAGAGGTTAGGCCTGGAGTAGTAGATTTAAGAATGTTCCTTATAGGGCCGAGCCAAGATGGTGGACTAGAAGGACAAACCTGCCCTAAATCTCCCTCATAGCCCATAAAATACCTGTAAAAATGACTCCAAACAAATTCTAGAGCAGCAGAAGCCACAAAACGACAGAGTGAAAGAGATTTCTAGCCCAAGACAGACTGGAAGGCCTACAGGAAAGGTCTATCACACTGGAGTGCAGTGCAGCCTAGCCTGGACTTCGCAGCATGGACAGGACTGGAGCAGGCTTAAGGGAGTGGAACCTTGGGTAGCACCTTTGTTTTCTATATGTCTCAACCCACAAATGCCAAAGACAGCTTCAAAAGTCAGTGAGAAAGCTCTTTCACTTGGATGAGAGGGGTGTGCAGTCTGGCCCCAGGGCAGCAGCAACCACTGTGGCAGCAGCATCCACTTTTGGAGCTCTGGGCCTAAAGACCTTGGGGGAATCAGGTGGCTTATTTGGATATCAGCCCTGAGTGGGGGTCCTGGGGTGAGGAGGAGCACTGGTGTGGTGGAGCTGGTAGAGGCTCGGGAGAGGGAATCCGACTCACAAATCCTGGGCAAAAAAGAGTGCTTGTGGTTGATCCCAGACCAGAGTGCAGGTCAGGAGAGGAGTAAACTACTCTCCCCTAATAGTGCCACCTTGGAGGAACTGAGAACTTATAGGTCCCTAGAGTATACCCTCCTCTTGACAAAGGACTCAAAAGTCAAGTAACTGGCTGGGAAAATGCCCCAAAAAGGGAAAAAAATAAGACTATAGAAGGTTACTTTCTTAGTGAAAAGGTATTTCCTTCCATCCTTTTAGATGAGGAAGAACAAAGCATATCATCAGAGGAAGACATCAAAGTCAAGGCTTCTACATCCAAAACCTCCAAAATTAATACGCAGTGGTCTCAGGCCAGGGAAGAACTAAAAAAGGATTTTGAAAATCAAGTAAGAGAGGTGGAGGAAAAATTGGGAAGAGAAAGGAGAGTGATGCAAGAAAATCATGAAAAGCAAGCGAGTCGACAGCTTGCTAAAGGAGACCCCAAAAAATGCTGAAGAAAATAATGCCTTTAAAAATAGACTAACTCAAATGGCAAAAGAGGTGCAAAAAGCCAGTGCTTTAAAAAGCAGAATTAGCCAAGTGGAAAAGGAGGTTCAAAAACTCACTGAAGAAAATAGTTCTTTAAAAATTAGAATGGAGCAGATGGAAGCTAATGATTTCATGAGAAACCAAGAAATTATAAAAGAAAACCAAAAGAATGAAGAAATAGAAGACAATGTGAGATATCTCATTGGAAAAACAACTGACCTAGAAAATAGATCCTGGAGAGATAATTTAAAAATTATTGGTCTACCTGAAAACCATGATCAAAAAAAGAGCTTAGACATCATCTTCCAAGAAATTATCAAGGAAAGCTGTGTTGATATTCTGGAACCAGAGGGTAAAATAGAAATGGAAAGAATTTACCAATTGTCTGAAATAGATCTGAAAAGGAAAACTCCTAGGAATATTGTAGCCAAGTTCCATAGTTCCCAGGTCAAGAAGAAACTATTATGAGCAGCCAGAAAGAAACAATTCAAGTATTATGAAAATACAATCAGGATAACACAGGATTTAGCAGCTTCTACACTAAGGGATTGAAAGTCTTGGAATATGATATTCCAGAGGTCAAAGGAGATAGAATTAGAATTAAAACCAAGAATCACCTACCCAGCAAAACTAAATTTAATACTTTAGGGGATAAAATGGAATTTCAATGAAATAGAGGACTTCCAACCATTCTTGTTGAAAAGACCAGAGCTGAATAGGAAATTTGACTGTCAAATACAAGAATCAAGAGAAAGATGAAAAGGTAAACAGGAAAGAGAAGCCTTAAGGAATTCATTAAAGTTGAACTGTTTACAGTCCTACATGGAAAGATGTTATTTGTAACTCATGAAACATTTTTCAGTATTAAGGTAGTTAAGAGGGAATATATATATATATATATATATATATGTGTATATATATATATATATATATATATATATATGTAGGTTTATAAGGGTATGTATGTGTATATTATATATGTGTAGGTATGTATATGTACGTGTGTGTGTATGTGTGTACACACACATACATACACATAGACAAGGGGCAAAGGGTGAGCTGAATATGAAGGAACAAGACCTAAAAAAATAAAATTTCCTCTTGAATGGAATATACTAGGAGTAAGAGAAAGGGAGAGATAGAATGTAGCAAATCATCTTGCATACAAGAGGGAAGAAAGAGCTTCTACAATGGAGGGGAAGTGGGGGAAGATGAAAGAAAATAATTAAGCCTTACTGTCATGAGATTTGGCTTAAGGAGGGAATAACACACACTCAGTTGGATGTGGAAATCTATTTTACCTTGCGGGAAGGCAAGGGGGAGAGGGAAGATAATAGAAGGGATAGCAAATTGGGGAAAGGGATAGTCAGAAACAAACACTATTGTGGGAGGACAGATCAAGGGAGAGAATGGAATAAATTAAGGGCAGGATAGGACAGAGGGAAATGTGGTTAGTTTTTTACAACATAAGTATTATGGAAGTGCTTTGCATTGTTATACATTGTTATACCTATATTGAATTGCTTATTTTCTCAATGAGGGTAGGGAGGGAGGGAGTGAGAAAATATGGAACTCAGAGCTTTAAGAATGAATGTTAAAAGTTGTTTTAGTATGCAGCTGGAAATTAAGGTATACAGGCAATGGAGTATAGAAATCTATTTTGCCCTACAGTAAAATAGAGAGGAATGGGGATTGAGGGGGGGTGGGTAATAGAAGGGAGGACAGACTGAAGGAAGAGGTATATGGGGTGCATGCTGTCCTGTAGTGGGAGGTGGGGAGAGCTGGGGAGAAAATTTAGAATTCAAATTCTTGTGTAAGTGAATGTTAAGAACTGAAAAATTAATAAATTGTATATTTCAAAAAGAATCTTCCTCATAGAAATGATAATTAAATCCATGGGAGGCCACCAAGTGAAATAATATACATGAGAAGAAAAGAGGGCCCTGGAGAGAGCTCTGTGGGACACCCATAGTCAGTAGGTATGATTTAGTTGAAACTCTAGCAAAGGAGACTATAGATGAGTGGTCAGATGGGTAGGAGAAGAACCAGCAGAGGGCAGAGTTGTGATAACCTCAAAAGTAGGACAAGAGGGTGATGAGCAGTGTCAGAGGCTTTAGAGAGGTCAGGAAGGATGAGAATTGAGAAAAGGCCATCATTTGGAAAATGATACATCATTGGTAACTTTGGAGAGAGCAGCTTTTGTTAGATGATGAAGTCAGAATCGAGGCTGAGGAGACGAAGTAGAGGTATCAAGGGTCATACAGCCATGCAGGAGACTGGACATGAACTCAATTTGTTCTGAACTCTCAAGCCAGCCCTCATTTTACAACTTGACATTCACTTTTCCATTCCCTACTATTTTTTTACTAGGTCTGACCCTTTAGGTCAATGTGGATTCTTAATAATTTATCCTATTTCCAAAATAATAAAATGTGCCCATGAAGAGTAGATCATGTAGGATTAGCATTTTATTTTTTGACAGATTTATTAAACATTAAAAGTAAATCAAAGGAATCTTATAGGTACTATTTTGTTATACTATAACAAAATACTTTACAAAGCTTTTCTTGCTATTTTTGTAGGCAGGGTGGGTGAATGGGAATGAAGAAAGGTGGATTAGATCCTAAAATGGATCTGGAATTGAATGACTGATCATCCCCAAATAGTAATTGATAATACTTCCATGTCACGGTGAAATGAAGTCTTTCGTTGAAAACTTCAGAGATCTATGCATGGTCCTGTGTTGTTTAATACTTTTGTCAAAGTCTTGGATAAAGAATAAATCTAAAAACATCCAAATCAAATAAAATTTGAAGATGAAAACAAACTGAGAATATGAATTTGTACAATTTCTCTAAGTTCGTAGGATTTTTGCCCCTTAAAATTAAAAGGAAAATTTAATAATTTCTCCCACTTTAATTTTCATATTTGGAGGCAAATGTCCCTCCAAATGGATGAATTTTGTGGGCAAATCAGCATCCATACCAGGAAGAGGAGAAGGAAAGCTCCATGCAGAAAACATATGTGTCCAAATGTAAGTTAAATGTATTGTCTATAGAACGTATAGAGTCATCAGGAGAGCTAGATATAAGAAGTGTTGCAAATTCTTTGGTTTGCCTCTCAGTGGGCTTCCATTGGTTGTCTGGTGATGAGGCGAATAAGATGTCAAGTCATCTCAGTATGGGGTGGGGATGGCAGCTGTCAAAATAGCTTCTCAGATCTCCTTTTCTATAGAAGTTCCAATCTATGATGTGCCTTGTATCTTTGCTTTCCAGGGGGTCCAAGTTAGTGATTGGTTGGGGAGCAAGATGGTCCTTCAGCTACCATATTTATACTTTGGATATTTTTGAAAATTGCAATTGGTTGAATATGCAGGGAGCTGTTGAAGGAAAAATGTTTCTGATTCATCTGATGGCTAACTTTGTGTACCTATTCTCAGAGAAATAAGACCTTGTTTTTATGACCTTCCCCACACTGCAAGAAACTTGCCCTGACTCTAGTACCTCATCCTTCACACATTCATGGCTCATGAGTCCTTATTGCAATATAAAGAATAAAAGTATTATTTGGACTGATTCTGGCCTAAATTTATAGCTTATTTCCTAACTATCCTGAACCAAGCCCCCTATTTTTAAGCATGTGCTAAAGTTACAGTAAATAAGTTAGTATTCTCTTGAGACTTTTTATTCAGGATCTCATAGTTTCAGGTATCTTCCATCTATGAGGTTGACCAGTAGATAATTAATATTCCTGTCTCTATATAATTTTCACATCTCTCTCTCTCTCTGTCTATCTGTCTGTCCAATTTAGCAAGCAGTGTCAAGTCATTTATATCCACAAGGATGGCACAAAAACTCGTAATAGCAAATGTACCCATAACACATTATGAAATGAGTAATAGCAACCATACATTACTAATTGTGGTAGTCATAGTTTAACTGGCCTCAACATAGAGGGACAGTCAAAATCTAAAACAATCTTGACAGTCTACAACCTTGGGATGAATTGAATATGAACTTTAATAGGGATATAGGTACATTTGGATTTTAAAAATTCACATTAACAGTGATAAGATGGGAGATGCACATCCAGACAAGTGTTGATTAGTTTTCCAAAGCTATCCATTCTGTCCCATCCTGCCTATAGACACATCCTTTATTCCCCAAAATTTTTGTAGATTTTTTTTCTTTTTGACTGTATCAAGGATAAATGTAGTATTTCAGCATAAGAATCAATAACTTTTAAAAAATTCTTGGAAAAGTGAAGTAAAATTTATAAGACATATTTAAAGTACTATTTCATGCTTTAAACTTGTTATATCTTACCTAGCAGAAATTTCTGATTTATCATGGAATTTTTATAGATATTTTCTATGGATTACAAAGAGAAGATAGATGTCTTCTGTTCATTGATTTGTATTCATGGGTCTTATGGGTTATGTATGTATTAAAGGTCTAGTGAATATTTGGACACTAGCTGTGTGATCCTGGACAAATCATTTGACCCTGATTGTCTCCTTCCCTTCGAAAAAAATCCAAGACATCAAGTTCAATGAAGCATTGACGGAGAAAAAAAAATAGGGGTATACATTATTTAAATTTTATGTCACCTCAACTATTTCCCCTTTCCAATTTTGAGGAGTAAATTGTTTTTCTTTTCCTTATTCTCCCCATCTTCATTCGGTTATCACTGCCTAGAGAGCAGGTGGCCTGAACACATGAAGGTTTTGAAGACATGATAGCAACCCTAATGCTTATGTCACAAATTCTAGACACGTTTGCCTGTTTAAATTATAGAGGGTTGTTTTTGTTGATTTTATGAGTTCTCCGCCCCCCACTTTTTGAGGAGGAAGGAGGCAAGGAAGAATTAGATTTCTACCTCAATGGGCCTTTGCAAAAACAGTGACAATATATTTTCCCACCTGTTAACCCATGCTGAATTTCTTTTTTTAAAAAATCGATCTGCTCTTTATTTTGTTGATGTAAGCATTTAGAAACATAAAATTTTCTGTCAGTGTTGCTTTGGCTGTGTCTCATAGATTTCTGTGTGTTGTCTCATTGTTATTCTCACTTCCATATATCTTCGATTTTTTTCTCCTCCCTTCCCTCCTTCCCCTCTACCTCCCCACCCCCTCCCTGAGATAGCGTACAGCTTTATAGAGATTCTACACACACATTCCTATTAAATACATTTTCACCTTAGTCATGTTGCATAGAAAAATTAAAATGAATGGGAGAAACCATATAAGAAAACAAAACGTAATACAAAAGAAAATGAAATGCTTCATTCCATGATCTAATTCCATAGTTCTTTCTCTGAATGTGGAAGGCATTTTGCCATGAGATTCCATTGGGAATTATTTAAGTCCCTGCATTGCAATGAAGCATCAAGTCTACCAGAAAAATCCTCACACACTGTGGTCATTTCTGTGTAAAAAGTTCTCCTGGTTCTGCTCCTTTCACTTAGCATCAGTTCATATAAGTCCTTCCAGGCCTCTCTGAAGTCTTCCTGTTTATCGTGTCTTATAGCACAATAGTATTCCATTACATTCATGTACCACAATTTATTCAGCCATTCCCTAATTGATGGGCATCCCCTTGATTTCCAGTTGTTGGCCACCACAAAGAGCTGCTATAAATATTTTTGTACATGTGGGACCCTTTCCCAGAGGTATCACTGGGTAAAAGGGTATGCATATTTTTGTAGCCCTTTGGGCATAGTTCCAAATCGCTCTCCAGAATGGTTGGATCAGCTCACAGCTCCACCAGCAATGAATTCCAACTGTACCACATCTTCTCCAACATTTATTATCTTTCTGTTTTTTCATGTTAGCCAGTCTGATAGGTGTGATGTGTGGTACCACAGAGTTGTTTTGATTTGCATCTCTCTAATCAATAGTGATTTAGAGCATTTTTTTCATATGACTATAGATAGCTTTAATTTCTTCCTCTGAAAACTACCTGTTCATATCCTTTGACTATTTATCAATTGGGGAACGACTTATATTCTTGTACATTTGACTCAGTTCTCTATATATAATTTTAGAAATGAGGCCCTTATCCCAGACTCTAGTTGCAAAAATTCTTACCCAGTTTTCTGCTTCCCTCCTAATCTTGGTTGGATTGGGGTGGGTAACATGCTGAATTTCTTGATGAAATTTGGGTTTATGACAAATCTGTATTAGATATGGATCCATTCTCCATTGTTTCTGTGTATGTACATATTTGCTTATGTTATTTCCCTTTTCACCTCTTAAAACCCAACTCATATCTTACCTCCCCCATCAAGCCTTTTCTTATCTTCTCAGTCGGTTGCCACATTTTATTCCTTGGGTCTTAAAAAAACAGAAATGTAGTAAGCTGCTAAGAAATTCTCTAACAGTTGAAGAGTAAGAAAACTTAGTTCAGTCACATGAGGTTTTTTTTATGTGTACACCTTTCTGATGCATGTTGCGTTGCTTTTTTGTGTACATGTGTCCCATTCCCTTATCAGACTCTAAGGCCCATCAGGGCAAGGACCGCATCTTTTTTGAACTTTCTGTTTTCCTCTTTACCTAAAACCACTAGTGATGTGCATGCAAATACATTTTTAAAGTGTTGATTTCAACACTTTATCGGTTCTGCACTGTTAGTCGATGGTGCTTATTGTTCACTAGGCATTTGAAACTTTATTGTGTGGATGTGTATTGAGGTATCTTCCATTGTTTATGAGATGGCCAGCAGGTACTTAACTAGTATAACTATCTTACCTAGTGTGCATATGGGCTTGGACCATGTCTTTTTTTTTTATTATTGCATTTTCCCTGTTTCATAGAGAACCATCATGGTAGAGTGTATAGAAAGGATTGGCTTTTCAGTCTGGCAGTCCTGGATTCAAGTTCTGTATTTGGCAAATTCCTTAGCAAGACTCAAGTTCTATATTAGGGAGTGGAAAAGTGAATGTCAGGTGGTAACTATGCAAACCCCTGAATCTCTCAGTGACCCCTGAGAATTCTATAAGCCCGTGAGTTACAGCCAAGATTCAGTGAAAAAAGTGCATATGATGGTGTTTATTGAGAAATTTCTTTCCATGACAATTTTAGTAGGCATATTATTTTATTGGACAAGTGGAATTATAAATAATAAAGATGCAGATTAAACCAGAAATACTGATTTATTATGTGGCATTTAATTGTAAAAATTCATCTTTGTTTAAAAGTGTATTCTGTTTGTTTTTACTTTCAGAGAAAACAGTTAAAATAGGAGCATTTGCAGTGGTTGCTTCCTGAGATTTATTTATTTTTAACATAAGAAGCAACATAATATGCTTCTATTGCTATTTTATTCTAGCATCTTTTCATCATTTCTCCTTCCCCTTATTCCTTATATATTATATGGAAAGGCAAGGCCATAGTAAAGATGGTTTTAATTCTTATGTCAATAGTACACTCTTCCAGTTATGCATTTCTTTGGTTCAAAGAATTATTGATTTAAAACTTGAAGTTTTTTTTGCATTCATCAGTCTATTCCCTCATTTTGCAGATGAATGATTGAAAATATGACTTGCCCAGTATCACAGAAATAGTAAGAGGTAAAGCTGAGATTCAAACCCAGGCCCTTTGACTCTCTGTCCAGCCCTATTTCTGTTGCACCAGGCTGTCTCCCTCATTTTTCCTATGTCTTCTCTGTCAAGAATGAAATGGACTCATTTTCAATCATGAAGGTGCAAAGTGCTTTAAAAAGTATGAAGTGTTAACTTATTTTCTACACTAGGTATTCCCTACATGAATGCAATGACAAGTCCAGACCAAAACCCAGGAGCATATTATATTTTATGACTGACATATCTGCATTTTACACTTTTTGTAATTTATCATTTTTAATATCAAAAAGTAAACTAAAGTAAAAAGAGAAAATCAATTAGTATTTTAAATCTTTTGAATTTCCCAATGTTAAACTTTTTCAAAAGTAGAACAGTAGGGAGAAAACTGAATTATTGAATCTCATTTGACTGGACTCAGTTTTCTTCCTCCCAAACCGTTGTAGAATTTCTTAGTAGCTTCCTACATCTCTGCTTTTTTTTAAAAAACTAACTGCAGGGCTTTCTTGCTACAGTGCTTGTTAGATTCTGTTGTTCAGGTAGCTCTGATACAATATGCCAGGCATCATCATTTTAGGTTCTGGCATTGTGAGGACAAAAACAAAGTAGTCCTTAGCACCTTCCCTCCCCTCCATTTATTGACATTATATCATCTTGTTTGCATTGTCTATCTACCGTGTGTCTAGAAGCTTTTCAGGGGATGTGTGGAGACCAAGTATATATGATCTCAACCCTTGAAGAAGACATGATCTGGTTATTATTGCTCACAATTCAAAAGTGTTTGATCCTTAATAAAATGTTTTCCTCACAACAAGAAAATGAAGTAGAAAAAGGCATAATACAAGAGAAATTGTTACCACAGTCAGTCAAATAAATACTAAGGGCCTATTATGTACCAGGACTGTGATAAGTGCCGGGGCAACAGAATACTTCAAAATATTATGAGATAGATAACAACTTACATTCTATGAAAATCCTAAGAGCTCAGTAGTAGTAAAGGAGGACTTGTTAAGAAGTGCTGAACTTGTCCTCGAAAGTTAGGAAAACGTTCAAGGAAAGGGATAAAAGTCCTTAGAGGTAGACATGGACATAGTATGTCAGAAAGAGCAGTGGGCAGTCGAACCCAGCTAGAGTGGCAGCTTTGCAGTAAGCTTGGATAGCCTCGGGGAGATGAGACCTGTGGTTGAGATCCTTGATTACCAGGGAGAAGGGTTTGCATTTGATGCAGTTAACCCTTTGTGGTGTTTGAGCATGTTTTAGGAAAGCTGCGCTTTAGGAAAAATGACGATAAAGGGCTCTGGAGGATGGACTGAGAAGGATGGAAAAGACTAGATTCAGAAAAACCAATCCAGGCAGTAAGATAGTAATATCTGTATTTGTAGAGAAGCAGGGAAGAATTCAGATAAACTATGAAGGAAGGATAGGCCTATTTATTTGGATGTAGGGAACAAAGAAGAGGGAGGAATCAAAGATCACAGGATAATAGGATTTTAGAATTTGTAAGGGTTTATTTTGTCTAATTCCAAAGGGAACTAGGAGCAGTGGTTGGAAGTTAGAGAGATAAAAGATTTTAAATTCATACAAGCAAAATTTCCCAACAGTTAATCCTGTTCAACACTGGAAAAGACTTTCTCAGAAGGTTGTGAATTCCCCTTCAGTGTGGATCTTCAGAGGAAGGCCTAGATATTTATTTGTTGGGGATATTGGAGAGGGCATTCTTGTATTATTAGGGCAGAGATTCTTTAAATTCTTTAAAATTTCTTTGGCAGCCTGGTGAAACCTATGAACTTCCTCTCAGTATGTTATTTTTAAATGCATAAAATAAAATATGTTGGATTTTAAAGGAAATCACTTATCGAAATACACTTATTAAAATATTTTAGAAACAAGTTCGTGAGCCCCAAATTAAGAACCCCAGCCTAAGAAGTTAATTTCACCTATGAATTTTTATGATTTTGTGACTGTGGGAACACAAGGATTATTTTCCTCACTGTTGTCCAGTAAATGAAAGGAATGTTAAAGAGAAATTGTAATTTAGAAGTAAATAGCTGACTAAGAAAGGGGCATTTGAAAATGAGATTTGGATTTCTGGACAACTACTTACTGTGGAGGGATGTCAGATTCCTGACCTAAGATGAATTATACCTAATAAAAAATGAGTAGGAACATATTTGCCACTTGTTTTGCAGATCTAATCAGAAGAATTTTAAACTAAAAAAAAGCTGAGGTAGGGAGAAGACTGTAGATGTATGTTCTCCAGGTTAGATGCTGGAGAGAATAGTCACAGAGAAATGAAAGGACATAAGTAACTGTGGCATCCAGAAATTCATAGGAGAGAAAGCCAAGGAAAGAACTCACAGTAAAACCTATGGCTTTAAATATCTGTAAACCAGTGTTCAGACTTAAAGCAACAAAGAAGAAAAACTAGAAATCCCAACCCAAGATGGCAGATCTAAATTCAGAAGTATCACTAACACTTGGTTAGACAAAACCTGTGACTTACACAGAGGGGTATACCTTATTCAATAGAAATGATGTACATGGGAGGAGGGTAGATAACATATATTAAGGAGCTGTATTCATGTAATAAAGTTCATGAACGAAAGTAGGAAAACATGAAGGAAAGTATTTTGGTGGAGGCCAAAGGAGGGAGAGACAGAACTATGTGAGGAGTTTGGGAGACATCACCATTGTGCTGACTGCCTGACCTTTAGTTTTCTTTATAAAGTAGAATAGAGGAAATAAGGTAAATTTTAAATATTTCAGTTGTTATCTCCTTCAAAATGGTGTTACTGATAACCTGAGGGACTTAGTACAAAGACATAGATTTACTAGTTTTGTCTGTCACCACAAAGTTGGTGGGAGCAGACAAGCAGAAGGCAGGCCATAGAACATCAGGTTAGTTCATGTCTGAAATTAGAGGAGACTGAGGCAGAATGTTCTCAACTTGCAAACCAGGAGAGAAACATACCCAATACATTTTTCCACTTGCTTCTAACTTAGAGACAATCTGTCTTCATGTAATTTTATTAGAGGTCTTAGTAAACACAATGGCTGGTCTTCATTCTTACATTGATCGATGATCTTACCAGTTGTGTTTCTTTTAACAATTCAAATCATGAGCCCTCTATGACCGTGCATCCTGTGTGACTCCATACTTCCTGGTTTATAATGTTTTGTAGCTTAATTGTACCTTCACCGCCTCTTTCAGTTGCCCTTTGATTGCTCCTCAACTTAAGTTCTTAAGAACCTGTACTATTTCATGGCTATTTCATAGCATGGGTTAGAATATTGGTAATTTAAAAAGTTTTGCCTCTTGCAGTTTCCTGAAGACTGTTCAGTTGACACTTCTCTTTGTTTAGTTCTGGGCCCAAGTCAGCATCTACTTACAGTGTCTGCCCAAGCAAAATGCATAATCATGGATGAGAGCTCTATGAGGTTGCCTGTCCAACTGTAGATCATCGTATGGAGAGTAGATACTCATCTACTTGGTTGTTCCTTCATGGATAGGTCTAACTCTTGAGTAATTATTAATAGGATTTTTTAAAAAAAGTTTAAACTTATAAAGTTATGTCAGTAATTGTCAACTAGAAATCTAGTCCAGCCATGATATAACTTACTTTTTCATTATATTGGGCTATTTCTCCCAACTATATGCTTTTAAGAACTCTTTCATGGTGTCTCACAAAATTTAGAAATACTTGTCAAATCATTGATACCACTTCTACTATGTCCCCTCTCACCTCAGTGGAGATGGGTTAGGACCCTAAGCCAAAGAGCTGTGGGTACAGCAGTAACTCCTTTCATTACCAGACCATCTTCCAGACCAGTCCCCATAGCCATCTTCTAGGTCAGCAACCCATCCAATCAGCCACCCTCACCAACTCTTGACTAAATGCTATTTCACAAGGGAGGCAACAGCTTAGTTGAATTAACAAATTACCCTAAGAGAGAGAGAGGAGGCACCATGGGCCAGGCAAGTTAAACTACCTTGACCACTAATACCTTCAGATCCTGATAGAGAGAGCCTGGACACAGCCCAAGAACCGTGATAATAACAGTGCTCCTGTCCACTAGCCCTGTTTCCAGCCCCTCTATTACAGCCACCTTCCAACTTCCTAGGCTCCTTAGCAGCTGCAACTAGTGAAGACCTGGAAAAAAAATTCTTATTACCCAAGTTCCTGGGCACTGTCAAATGGTACATCATCAGAAATAGATGTGAATTCTATCAGTGGAAAGCCATGAAAGAAAATACATGATCATCTGCTTTGCTGTTTTCCCCTGTGAACCATGAGGTCTGTCCATCTGACTGGCAGCTGAAACCTAGATGTGTTGTTCCCCTCTTTTGAATATGGACTCCTTGAGAACATGAACTGCCTTTTTTTGTATGAATTCCCAGAACCCAGCACAATGTTAAAGTGCTTAATAAATTCTTTTTCATTTTCTCATTCATCTGATATATTCTCTATTTCTTGATCAACATTTTAACTAAGAGTGGTGCACACGAATTGGGTAGTAATTTAACTTTGATTACTACATACCAGCTACCTCTTCTACTAATTCGCTCACCTATTTCAACCATGACTTTTAGCCTAGGTAACAAACCCACAACTGTTATGTGACCAATTAAATCTTGATCAACCCCCAAATTCTGTCCATTTGTACAATGTAGTCCAGAAAACTTAAACCTGTTTTTAAATTGTCTTTAGTGATAATATTCCAAAGCCCACAAGATGGTAGTACTTCTTCATGAATATAATGCATGTAAGTCAGAGACTTGGTGCTGGAGTTGAGTAATGCCTAATGCTGAAAAATAGAATGTTTCGAACCCTGCTAGAAAAGTCAAAGGTTGTCAATAAAGACAATAAAGATAAATGATGCTTTAACTTCTGATTCAGTAGCTTAATTTTTGGAAGAGCAGCAATGTTACGCTCTCTAGACTATTGTGCTACTACATGAGCAGTATTCTACTTCTGAGAGATCAAAGCAAAGAAAAAGAGTGATCTGATATCAGGGGAGAGACTTATGTTATGTCCTGGAATCATGATAAATTCACCCTAGTGTCTCATCTTTATATATATGGAATAATATGAAAAGTGATAATAATCTAAGCCATGAAGAAAATGTTAGATTATACTTTGCTTACTTCTTTAGCTAAGGCAGAAAATTATCTTATGTAGTTTAGTAAGATTTCCATTTTTTAATAAAAAGTTTTAAAGTTATCTTCTTAAAAGGGTACTTTTCCATAATAACCCAGGCAGGTAGGTGCTATAGTGCTTAGAGCACTGGACCTGGAGTCAGAAAGACCTGATGAAGCTGTATGACCTTTGGCCTCAGTTTGCTATGAAATAGAGATAATAATAGCACCTACCTCACAGAGTTATTGTGAGGATCGAATGAGGTAATGTATGTGAAGGGTTTAGCACAGGGTTTGGCTCATAGTAGATACTTCATAGATACTTGCTCCTGTGTTCCCACAACCATGAATTGTAACTCAAATTTCTAAGGCAAGGTTTATCAGACATAAAATGCATTTAAATGATAATTAAGATACGAATTAAAATAGAATTTTAGAGATTAATGGAAGTCGTAACTTATTATTCTATATATCTCTCATTTCTGCTATTCTATTTCATTCTCAAATCCATGAATCTCCTTTATTTGGATGTTGCTGCCATCAGTCTAGCTCATTACCCATCCATGCCTACCCAAGTTTGCATGACTCTTATCTATGTGTTCCCTAAAGACTGTCATAGGGTATCCTCCCTCATTCATGAAATTTCAAGGATGAAAGTAGAATGTTTTCTGTCTTATATCTCATTTTCATCATAAAAGCCCTTCTTCTTCAATCATTATTTCCCTGATAGTCTTTATTCTGATTCATATAAGTTTCTTATTTGTTTTATTTTATAGCCTGTATTATATATTAGTCTGATTTATACCTGTCATGAACCTCTCCATTGCTTTGTATGTGATCCTTATGTTTCATACATGGAGACTTTAATATTCTGTGATTTGCAGCCATGCACCAGGACAGGTGCAGTGTTGATATAAAAAAATGAACCTTTGTTAATGGAATAGTTTAGGGCTGTGAAAAGAGCTTTCGATTTCTCCAAAGGCTATTTCTTCAATTCTGGACCCAATTTATTGTCCATTTGGAAGGTATGTCCAGTGTGTGTACTCACACACACTCTTGTGGCTAAGTACTATAGATTATCTATTCCCTAGGCTGCCTGTACTTAACTTTTAATGTCATATTCTGAATAATAGACTCATATTTTATCCACTGGACTTTTCCTGCATGAATGGTTAGTTCAAAGTCTTTTGAGTTTACGTCTGTCTTCCATTAGGCTCTACCATGTTTTGAAATCTGATGCAAAATGTACAATATCAGTGAGAAATAGAGGAGTGTTTGGAGAACTTCTATATCCCTTGGGAATCCTCATCATTTTACACTCTGTGCTGGCTTACCTCTATGGTATATTGATCAAACATATGTACCCCTGCTTTAAACCTCCCCAATGTATGCTATCCAAAGGATTGTTGAATAAGATTACCTCCAGTTTTGCATGTGTCAAGGACTTTCAGCTGATGTATGGACGTCTTGTTGGAGGAGAACCTTTAGGATATTATTTTGCCATACCAAGTCAAATGGTTTTTTATAATAAGCAGTAAGCACGGTAGGATCTTATATTCTCCATACTCAAGTGACTGTCAAGCGATGGTAAAGATATGATCTGCTTTGGATCAATCAATTGGAAGTCTGCCTGTTCCTACTCTTATTGTAATAGAATTCCCTCAATATATGTGTACATGATTATCATATATATTTTATAAAGATGAAAATGTAGACATATAGGTCAGTATTTCTTAGTGTTCTCTTGGTAATCTTTTTTCAGTATTAACAGGGTCTTAGGTTTTTCTTCCATTACTTTGATACTTTCCCATACCTTGGAAATCACTTCCTCAGTGCTCTCACAACTCTGTAGTCTCTACTGCTGATGTCCTCTATGTACACTTGGTCTAATCCAGTTGCTTTTCCTCTTTGTTCTCTTTAGTGCCATTTCTACCTCTATAAACACATCTGTGACTAAATGACTTACCATAAAGGAGGCAAAAGAGACTAAAAGTTGCCTTAATCAGCAAATACTTGACTTCTTTGCCAAGTGGAAAGATTATGTCAGCCAAAGGCAGTACCAGTTTGGAATATAAAATCATTTGTAAAAATATTATGAAAAAAGATGACGGAAGAATATGAGTAGTATTGCTTCATAAAACAGAGAGGAGGAATACAAGGCAAAACCATTATAAAGTAAGCTTGGAGAGACCCTGCTTAGCTAAATCATCCAGAAAGCATTAAGGATGAAAATGAAAGGGGCCAACAAACAGAAGAAAAATGGAAAAGATCTGCAAAGGTTTTTGATAACAAGCATTTTTCATCACCATCACAGTACAGCTACTTTACTTTGACTCTAAAATTGCAGTCTTTCATATATTACATGTTAATTTAATTTTTAATAGTTTAAGTATACTAATCAGTTGAGCTAAATGTATTTTCAAACAAATTGAATTAAGTGATTTCAAGTTTAGCAATGTATTCACAGTATGATACAGGGATCATGAAAGCAATTTATTTGGTGTGGGGAAGTTAATGATCTAGTTGCTAGTATTACTAAGTATAATTTAACATAATTAAATGATAAAATATTTGGATGCTCGTAGGTGATTTAAAATAGAATACTTTTTAATTCCATTGAAAGAAGAAACTCCCATGATTTAAGGACATATTCTCAAAGATCTATTTTCCAACCCTTGTAAGTATTTAAATCATGTTAGTTTCATTGTTAATTCATATAATAATTTTAAGTTATTATAATGATATTATTGAATGTAACTCTAATAAAGCAAAATTCACATGTTCCCTGAAATACTGATTTAGCCATTAGTTAGAAGCTTCAAAAGAGCTGTTGACAAGCCATATTTTATATTATTTAAATTTCTCTCCTTTTCCCTTTCTCTGCCTTTCTCCCCCTTGAATAGTAAAAATGGAATTAAATGGTAGACAGAAAGGTGGGCACCTTTATGTAGTATATTGGAAGGCTCTGTGTCTGAAAGTACATTGTCAATACAATTAATCATTAAATATTTATCAATAACCTACTATTTCTCAGGCCCTTGTTAAGCACTGGCAATATAAAAAAAGGCAAACAATAGTCTCTGTACTCAAGGGGCTTATAATCTAATGAGAGAGACAACATACAAACAGATATATGCACAGCAAGCTAAGCAGGATAATTAGGAAATGACTAATGGAAGGAACTAGAATTCTGAGGGGTGAGAAAGGCTTCCTTTAAAAGATAAGATTTTATTTGGAACTTGAAAGAAGCCAGAGAGGTCATCAGGCAGAGTGGAGGAGGGAGAGAATTCCAGGCATGGGGGATAGTCAGAGAAAATGCCCAGACGCAATGTGCCCTGTTCATGGAACAGCCATGAGGCCAGTATCGTTGGATCAGAGTCTGTGGCAGGAGTAAGGTGTAAAAGGATTAGAAGGGTTCAAGGAAGGTCTAAGCTATGCAGGGCTTTGAATGCCAAACAGAGAATATGTATTTGATCCTAGGGGGAATAGGGAGCCCCTAGAGTTTATTGAGTAGTGGAGTGACATGATTAGACAGATTGGAGGATGGATTAGGGTAGAGAGAATATAGTAGCAGGATCCATCAGCAGACTGTTGCGTCTCTCCTGGCCAAGTTACTGAGAGTCATTATCCTAAGAATATGGGATTTTTGTGTGTACCCAGACATTGGAATAGAAACCCTTTAAAAACCACCCTTTACCTGTGCATATCTGGCAAATGGGACACTTCGTTAAATAAAGGCTTTAGCTTGAAGAGTAAAGAAGCCAGCACTGAACTGGCAAACATAAATTTATGTCTGTGTTAGAAAGATTTAAAGATTGGCTTTAGAGAGTTGTGCTAATTAGTGAGGAAAAAACAAGACTGTGTAAAGAACAAAGTTGGATTGTCTCATTTCATCATTATGCCTCCATCCTGAAAGCATGTAGAACTTAGGCCTGGGAGAGAGATTTCTGTACTTAGAATGAAGATGAAGTTCATAGAGTCTTGCTCTCCACTCATCACTTTCTAAGAGAGTGTAGCAAAAGCCCAACAAAAACTGACTTGGAATCATTTTCAGTCTGTTGATGAGCCTAGATAGTTTCTTTGTACAGACACTATGGCAATAGATTCTAAGGAGGACAGAGTAATAAAAGGAAGTGGCGGGGTCACCAGGGAAGCAAGGGGGAAACTTGCAAGCATAGAGAGAGGTAGTGGGTGATATTAGTCTGAGCTGAATCTGACCCTTGCACCGTATCCTTGATGCTCATAGTTCAGCGCAGACAGTTCATAGCACTTGAGGAGTACACGTATCATAACTGATTTGTTCCCTAGCTGACTGAGAACATTGTTGATTGGTGTAGAAAGCTTGAGTTCCTGGCCTTCAGACTGCTGATTCTGTACATGTGGATGGGAACTTTGGAAGACGATCCAGTTGGAGGGAATTAGAGTGGCTGCACCATCTTCTTCCCCCTAACTGTGCACCTGGAAAAAAGGAGAAACCACCAAAAAGAAGGTGGAGGGGAAAGGTGATTCAGAGTAAAGCACAGTGTGACTGCGGAAGATCAAAAGCTTCGTTCAGGACTTGTAACGAGAAAAGAACTGAGTGTTGAGAAGGTTATGATATGATGATGTAATGATATTTTTGATATTTAAACAAAGGAAATGAACTTGTTCTTTCTAAATACATTTACATGCACTCTATATCTCTACTCTGAGAGTCTCTCATCACCGTATTAAACTGATTTATGAAAAATTCTATAGTCATTGCAGATACGCACTCGAAAACATCCTCTGCTGTTCCAAGTTCAGAAGCGTGGTTGGGGGAGGCAAGTAGGGAGGGAAATTTCAAGAGCTGGAATAGTCAAGAAAAACTCGACAAGTTTATTTATATGTCTTTTAATCATTTTTTAAAAATTAGGTGAAAATGCCAGTAATTTTTATCCTAGTCCCTCATGCATAGTAGGTTCTTAACACTTATTTATTGCATTCAATTAAGGAGGCAATATTTCCTGAGATGGCTGTTTTAGAAAAATGTGTTCAATAAATAAAATGCATATAATCTTTCCTTTAAGTGTCATTTTAATTTGGAATTTTCAGCACCAAAAGCATTTTTGTACTACTTCTGAACTGAATTAAAATATCCTTAAATTTAGAAATACATTTCAGAACTCTGGCAGGTTGTTAAAATCATATTTATGAAATGTTTGCAATGTTGACTGCAGTATACTATATAGTTTGCAGTACATAATTTGGTAATTTTGGATGTTATATATGTGTTTGCATATATGTTTGCCTTTTAAATAGCTAGTCATTTGAGATTCAGCCTGCTATATCCCAGATTTAGGTCATAACAAAATATAAAAGCACTCCTGACATGTTGAATCAAAGGGAGATTTGTGCCTTTTTAAAGGCTTAAATCAGTTTTTTTTGAAACATGATTTAATCATACATAGTTGTTACACAAGGATAACTAATGGAATGTTTTTTGTTTTGGTTTTTTTTTTTTACTTTGGGGCCTTAAACTCAACATTTTTTGGAGCAAATAAATTATGATAAAATATCACAATTGATGATTTTGCTGCATAGCACAAGGAACCATAATAAATTAGAATTCTGCTCACTGAGTGCCTTAGAGCCTATTCCACCTGACTCATCAAATGAAAAATTCATCAATTAATCCTCTGACAATAACGATATATACACAAAAATCAATCTGGAATTGATTTTTTGAGCCTGAACATGAAAACCAAGCCCCGACTTACACATAATGTGAAATTTCTCTTCATTTCGACCTTATTATTGAGTATAACAGCTGAAGTGTTCATATAATTATTTGTTCTGAGTCAACTACAAAAGTGTGATTGTTTGAAAAAGGGTATGTGTGCTATGGAGATGTTCTGAAGCACAATCTGAGTGAGCTAATAAAGTTGTCAGATGCATGTAAGAATACAGCTGATAGGAATCCCTAGAAGGCAGCCAATAGAAAAAGACACTGATCACTGAGTCCTGATGGGAGACCACCCAGAAAGGTGAACAGTGATCTGAGTACTGAGGAGGATCAAAGGGAAGAGAAGAGTAATATACAAGAATGCAGATTTCCACATACTTAAATGTGAAGATTAAGGGACATTGTTATGCTTATAATTTATATAGAATATAATTTATTGTTGTGATTTATACAGTTAACAAAATAAACCATAGGTGGGCTTTTCTTTGCCTTCTGCCAAACTCATTTTATTGAAAAGATGCGATTTAGCATACATACAATTCTTTTTAATTTTTTTCTGTTTTCTCTAATGGCATAATTTTTATTTAGTTTATTTAGTTCAGGTTGGAGTTTCCGAAAAGCCGGAAGTCGCATTTTCAAACCAAAATGTGATACCAATTTGAAAAATCTTATATGAGTATCTCAGTTGAAGTATCTTGGGCATTTATTTTTCATAGTTAAAAAATTTAGCAAAGATAAATCCAGTATATAAAAAAGGAACATAATCATACATGTCAACGTTCAATTTTAAGTTGTGTAATCTAATAGTTATATTGTTATTCTAAATATTTTACCATAGAATGAAGTGGTTATAAAAACCATATGCCTTAGTTACTTTCTTACACTAAATAATGCAAAATCTGCTTTGACTTTTATTGGAGTGCATTGCTGCGTTCGCGGTTTGCATGCACAGAAGTTAGTGTTGCTAGTAAATAGTTTTAAGTCTGCGTTTATGGTCAAAACAATTTCATTCCCTGAAAACATGCAGTTATGTTAAACAACAGTAAGAAAATTTGCTGGAAAATGTTAAGCCTAGACAATTTCCTAAGTATTATCACACATAGTAAATTTTGATGGTTTTCTTCTGAATGGGTGTTCTTGTATCATATCAGCATTAAAATGTTTTTTATGTTTTATAGATGTTCGATAGAGTTGAATGTATATCGTATGTGTGTGTGTATATATATATGTACATATATATATATATAGTGTGTGTGTATGTATGTATACTGCTGAAGCTGTTATAAAATGTTCTGTGCTTGTTCATAGTAGCAGTGAGAAAATTGCAGGAGACATTCCTTTTGAGGACACGGAATATGAAATAATGTATTTTTCCCCAGTAGTTTTAAAATGAACTGTTTTAGGACAGAGATTTTCCCCATGACTTTTAATTCATGTTTGCACAGTTAGAATCATAATATGAAGCTTATATCTGAACAGTATTTGTAATTTACTTTTTTTCTGAGCAGATCAAGTACGCCATACTAAAAATAAGGGGTGATCTTCTGTTATGGAAAAGCTCATAGACTGCTAATAAAATAACCTGGCACAACTGGCATGCTCGCTTATTTTTATTATTGCTCTTATTAAGTCTTTTATCTAGTACAACACTTGTATGTCCTTCTAAATTTAGCTTCTTCAATTAGTTTAGGAGTTTTCTTTAAAAGCATCATAAATACTAGAGTAACATATTCTAACCTGGGATTTTAGAAAAAGGCAAAGGCTCTTCACAAGTTTACTTCTTTAGAAAGCATTTTTGGAAGTCTTTGATAGTCTTCCTTTTGTTTCAGGCGCGTTGTTTAGGGTCCATAAAGATTATGTGCTTAAGTAATTGGTGCCTGTGGGAAATGTATTTTTATCCCTGAGTAAGTAATAAAGAGTAACTTGCAATTAGCAAGCATTCATACATGTAATTTCATTTTTGCATATTTTACAAAAATGTTTGTTGTTACAAAGTTTTCTTTTGTAATTTGATTTTATTTGAAGCATGTGTATTTCACATTTATTTTGGTTTGTCGATTTCATGAACTGCCGAATTAGTATAAAAACAATGCAGCATGCCCCAGTCATCTGCACATTTACTGACACACAGATAAATTCTCTGCATTTGTTACATGAATTTGCCTAGTGCATGACCAAGAGTCAAGAACATTTTTTGTCCTCAGAAATAATTGGAATTTTAAAAATAATCTTTAATTGTGAAAATAAAAATAAGATTTTAATATTTTAAAATTAGCCATGAAACATACTTTTAAGTTTCATTCAATTGTGTTTGTATTTTTTATTTATATTTTCATCATTTCATTTGAATATGCACATTTCATCAGAAAGTGTAAAGAGAGAAATCTAACAAATGTTTAGTGACATCAGTTTACCTTTATCTATAACTTAGTGCCTTTGAACAGTTGACATCACTTAGTCTTCCTTTGAGACTTGATATTTTAATCTGTTAAAATGAAAGGAATGTGTGGGCAGCAGGGGGCATAGGTGGCCATAGTGGGAAAGTAAAAAATGTTGTGTTAGAAATCCGTTATTCTCTGTACATACTACCATAATTCTAAAGCTGACAAGGTTTACCAAGTTTTTCTACATTATAGGAATATGTAATTTAACTCCTTGGAAACCTTCAGTTTTAGAAAGAAAACTTAGCAAGGAGCATACCTTATTTTAAAATATTACAATGACTTTCTCTGATTTTTTGCCATATTTCAATATAGGAAGGAAATCATTAAAACAAGATAACTTTTACAGAAATTTTTTCTTCATATAATTGATGTTACATATCATGAACTCATATTAAGCACTGAAATGGATCATTGGGAAAGAAAAATATTGGGCACGTTTATTAAGTATTTTTGGCAGCTCAGTAGTGATATGCTGATTGTCATTATTATTAGTACTTTTCTGAAGACTATTGTCTTTTGATGTTTTATCTTCAAAAAATGAAGAATAATAAATATGCTTACTACTTGAAAGCTCTCTTCCAAATGCCGTGGCAACCTTCTTTTAATTAAAACAAAACTACCCTACAAAGCTTATTTTCTTGTGGTTTCATTTTCATTTTATTTTCAGGAGGGTTCTAATGTTTCATAACCTTGATATTTTGGACTTCAGATCTCAGGTATTCTTAGCAGGACTGTGCTGAGATAAATTCCTAACATTTTTTCTCCCCAGATATTTTTGAGGCTATTTGGTCCTGACAATAAGTATGTGGCATAGTTTTAAAAAGACTGGTCTAAAAGCATGAAGATGTCTCATGTGAGAGAGAAAAACATAGTGTAGTACAGATATACTGCTTTTTATTTAACAGTTGCAACCTTAAACTGAGATTTACTTAATAGTGTACACTGGAGGCTTTGATATTAATATAAATCTTTATTGATTTTGTCAATTTAGAAAGTATACTCTTTTACCAACTAAAAATATTTTTAAAGCTTTTTGCAATTAATTTCATTGGTTAAAAACTACAGTGAAACAGTAGGAAATAAATAGCCTTTAATTTTCTTTTTTTTTTTTTTTAAAGAATTCTTTAAGCTTACTTGAAAAGTAATCTTTATCAAAAAGTCTCTCACACAATTGGGAACTCTTAGCTGAATTCCAAGTTCCTCCAAAATAAAATAAAATCTTTTTTTATAGTTGAAAATTATTCCATCTTTTGCCCGCTTTATACGTCTTGTATTTTGATAAAACTTCTCAACACAAACCTTGAAGTCGTGTTTTGTATTCTCAATGTTATGTAATACAGTAAAGTAAATTGAAATAGTTAAGATCCTTGTTCAGAAATACCTTTGATATATGCTTAAGCATAATCAAATTTTATTTGATTATATTATATTATATATTATTTAAAGATATTGCCTTTGTAGCCACCTCTGTGACCTAGCACAGTGCCTGGCGCACAGAAGGCTTTTCATAAACGCTGGTTGACTGATCTCTTGCTTGCTTGATAGACATACCAATGTGTAGTCATACTTTCCAGTATTTAGTCATATATCTCAGTTGGAAAATGTCCTTTAGTGAATACAAATACAGAGGTGGGCAGTAAAATTAATTGGATCAGAATTCTGAATATTTTTTTAAAATCTTCACTTTAAGGTTTATCTTCTTTTACTTTTTTCTTTTAATCTTTTCATGAATATATCACTGCATTTATAGAAAAAAAATCATTTATTAAGCACGATAACCCAGATGCTACAAAAGTACAGAACTGGGATTATTTATATGTGATATATTTGTTTTGTGTTTACAGCTTACAATATGCTTTCATGTAATTTAGATTTCATTTTTGCTCTTCATGTAAATAATTTGAAATAAACATTATTGCGACCATTTTTTCAGGGAGGAAACTGAGGTCCAGAAGTGTTAAGGGACTTCAGAGCAAGTCACATAGCTAATATGTGGTAGAGCCAGGAAAAGATCTCAGCTCTTGGATTTTTAGTCTATGGCCCTTCATGCTATACCTGAATGGGAAAGGATGAAATGTTTCGACTCATAGAATAATGTTTTTGTTAATATAGTAATATTAGTTATGGGAATTTTTATATTTATATGGTGGTAACATACAAATATATCCTTCAAAGTGAATATTTTAAAAATATATCTCTACACTTATACATTTATAATTTAATCACTGAATTTTAGATCATTGGCCATCTAGTCCAGTACTCACCTGAAATGAAATCCCTACCACAACATTCTAGAGAAGTGGTCATCCAACCTCAGAAGAGGAGGAACTCACTGCCTTCAAAGGCATTCTATTCTCCTTCTGAATGGTTCTGATAATGAAGTTTTTCCTTCAAGTATTAATTGACCTTTTTGGAACTTCTATCCATTGCTCCTGCCTTTGCTCTTTGGGGCCAGAAAAATCAAGCCCAGTCTGCCTTCCATGTATCAGTTTTTCAGGTGTTTGAAGATGACTATCATGACTTCTCTGAACCATCATTTCTCCGCACTAAGTGGCTCTAGTTCCTTCACCTGAATCTCATATGACAGTGGATTCTAGACTGAGTCAGGAAAACCTGACTTGTCTGAGCCATTAAATAGCTATGTGACCCTAGACAAGTAACTTAACTTCTGCCTACCTCTGGATCCTCATCTGTAAAATGAGGAATATAACCAGACTTCCCTGCCAGGGTTTTTGTGAGGGTTAAATGAGATAATATTTGTAAAGTGCTTCGCAAACCTTCAAGCAGTGTATAAATCATCATCCTCATTGCCATCAGATGTGAATTCTAGGCACTCAGATATCCTGTTTGCCCTGCTTTGTATGCTGTCCAACTAGTCAATGGACTGTCTAATAGGAGGCGTTTCTAACATGCACTCACTGTTAACTCATACTGAATGTTTAGTTCACTATCACTATTTGACCTTGCCTCCCTCATCTTGTTATTGTAAAATATCTGTTACAAATAAGGTTCATTTCTTTGGGACTTTAATTCCTACAACACATAACCCCAATTTTAAAAAGCATTTTCTAATAAATGAATGTGACATTTATCACTGAAAGGTAGAAAGTATAAATAGATTTCAGTTGCTTAAAATTTAAGTAAAATTTGACTATATTAACTAAGCAAGGCAACATTTAACACTGACCAAGAGTTTTTCTTCCATAATCATTCCAGTTAAAAAGTATTTCTCTATGTAATATATATATATATAAAATTAAATAAAAATTAAAATTGTACCTTTATTCCAACACATTTTTCAGGCTTTAATGTTATTTATAAATGTGGAAAAGGGATATGTTCATGTTAAAAGTTACTTAACACAATTTTGACTAGACATGTTCAAACCATAAATAATATCCTAGGGTAAATAATGTTCATCTTTATCTAGGGAATACTGAGAATGTTCACTCATATAAACTTGACATTGTAGGATTCCCTAACCTCGTATAAATGAGGCACAAATTCTACATATCTTTGTGTCTTATTAGACCTCATGTTCTCAGAAAAAAACAATAGTTAGTATTTAAGAAGTTATGCTATTAAAGGAGAAGCTTGACTTTTTTGTGGTAAGTGAGAAAGGAAGTATCTGTAAATGAGTCATTGGTCTAAGAACTGATTGGAATTAGATAACTTTGGCTTCTGTCATCTTGGAGATACTTTTTTGGTGTTAATTTTTGGATCATATTTCTGTACCCGTAAAAAAACATGTTCTAGCAGACATCTAACTAAGAAATAGCATTCGCTGAAATCACTGTTTATTTGTAGAGGCAGCCTCATCTGTTCTAGCTGTTGGTATTGACCACACCAGGCTAAGGGCAAAAAGGAAAGACTTTCCACTCATTACCCTTATCTTTACTAACTCTCATTGTTCTTTTCTGAGAATTGTTAGTCAACCTGGGCATGATTGGATTTACTTTTTTGAAAACTTGAGTCTTCATCTATAAGTTCTCATAAGGTATCACAAACCCAGGAATTCTGATGCACGTTGTGTTTAGTATTCTAGTTCTTTTGTTTTGGTATGATTTTTTTCTCTTATTGGTAGGTTGAAGTAGAGAGAGGGTAAATTTCTCTGAAATAAAATAGTATCTGCTTATGGCTTATAAAGGCAATCATTTGTGTCATTTAAGGAATTACTAGACAGGAATATGTAGGATTAAATTACTAGAAATCTTTGGGTAGATCACTTTAAAAACCTGATAGTGCTCCCTCTGCTGGCTGATTTAAGTCTGGAGAATAGCTAGAGGATTACTAGGAAAAACAACAACAACAACAAATGGTTATCAATCATTGGATTCTGCTCCTTCATTCGATTTAGAAGATGGTGTGCCTCACTAATGGAAACTAGGCGACTAATGACTCTTATCTTCAGGTTTATTACTACAACACATTACACATCGAACAGTAGCACAGAAATATAACTGTATGTATATGTAGACATAGCTTAAAATGCATTCAGCTTTTAGGTTTGCTCGAATATAGCAAATGATCTCTTACATAATTTCTTGAAGGTGAGGTTTATGCAGATGTTTAGTGAAAATTAATGAATAATGTAGTGATTTAGAAACAGGGATAAAGGAATGTTCAACCACTATTGAAAAGTGGTGTTTGCTTTATTGCCTGTTGCATGACTTAAACTTTGAGTCGTTCTGTTTCAAAATCTTTACACATGATTTTTCTTTAAAACAAAAGAGTATGAGCAAGACAGCATGATATGAATGTAGATTGAGAAGGCATGGGTTCTTATTTTAATTTCACCACTTAAAAAGATCCCTCCAAAGAAGTTTACTTTATTATTACTGATTTTAGTAAGGATATTTATTGATACTCTCTCTTCTTTACCTTCATTTCTGAAATTCCTTTTTTATGTAAAGGGATGTCACAGACAACAGTTGAACGTATTTCAGTTTGCTTCTCTATGGCACTATGGTAGAATGAATGATAACTGGGAATCGCAACAATGTATTTAGTTTAACACTTGTATTTTTTGTCAGCTCTTTAGTCAAAATATATACAGTACTGACTCTGCAGTTTCACTCACTCACCCTTGTCTATCCAACATACAGCTCTTGAGGTGGTACTTGCATACCTCCCAACTCTAAAACCCTTTGATCCTGAGATAACAAACAGCCCTGTCCAGGTGGCATAGTTGGGAATTAAACAGGGATGATGGAGTGGAGCTGAGAGGTTGGGCATAGATTAAGAAGCATGTGGTATAGAATCGTGAGTGAAAGAAGTAAGAAAATGATAGCTAGACCTAGGTCTCTGCATATAACATCAAGATTTTGAACTTGAAGTTCAGAGAATGAAGGTATTTCTACTTTCTGGTGTACACACTGACCAAAGTTGTGGAACTAGAGCAACCTCACTTTTTAACTTCTGAATGTGTTTGGATCTAATGATATTAATGGTAATAATAATGATAATGGTAACGAACATTTATATAATGCTTGCTATGAACTGGGCAGTATGCTAATCGCTTTGCAGTTATCTTAATTGATCCTCATAACAGCCCTAGGAGGTAGATGCAATTATCAGTCCCATTTTACAGTTGAGAATAATGAGACAGACAGGGATTAAGTGACTTGCCCAGGGTCACACAGCTGAGAAGTGTCTGAGGAGGCTGCATTTGTGTTGACTCCAGGACTGATGCTCTCCACTGTGCCACCAATTACTTTATATGGTAGAAACTGATTAGAAACTATACATGAAAATCAGCTTCATTACTTGATATCCTATTTTCTGCAAATGAAAGGGATTTCAGATATCCTAGACACTGTAGCCCTTAATGTTACTTCTGATACAGATTTATCACCATAGGCTATAGTCCCAGAGTTAATACAGGATTGAATGTCTCCTCTACTGTTCACTTCACCGTACACAGTTGTGATCTAACCTTTGTGCTTGTATGCATGTATACATATTAATGCATCTACAACTCATAAAACCTGCCATCCAAGGTGGCAGTGACTTCAGAAACGTGGGTGAGAACTAGTCTTCAGTTGTCTGGTTCTTCCCTTCATTTATCTGCTGTCTGGTTTCCTCATCTGAAAAATGATTGAATCAGATGATTTCCAGTATATTTTTCCAACTCTCCGTTATCCTGTGCTTCACCTCTACACCCCCCCCCCTTCCTTTACATGTGCCTCTTATTTTGTACTACTCTCTTATGATGATGAGTATTTCCATCAATCTACAGTTCAGATCCTCTTGAGGAGGACATAACTCAGTCAAGGAGTATTAAGTCACTTTCTAGTACTAAAAGCAAGCTGATTAAAAAATATAGCTAGGCTAGGCTTTGTAAGATAGTGAAAAGTATTTTAGCAATTTTCTGTTTTCAGTGCATTAGCCAAAAATTAGTACTTCAAACTGCATACCAATTGACAGCTTTTTCTGTCAGTCCAGATTTGCATTGAGTGTTGCTAAGAGTGTAACTTCTTTTTAGTGTTATTGTCTTTGATTTGATTGCATTCAGTGTATATTGCTCTCCTGGTTCTGCGTGCTTCACTCTTCCTCTGTTAATTTTCATCATTCCTTACGCCATAGTGATTTTTCTTTTATGTTCCTGTGAAAAACAGTATGGCAATAAGTGCATAAAGCCTTGGAGGCAGAAAGGCTTGGGTTCAAGTCTTACTTCTAACACATTCTAGCTGTGTGACTATTTGTAAATCACAGCTCTATAATACTATAGATTATAGATAGGTTACAGATATTTGTGGGGGGAGTTTCTACATCCAGAGTTCTCCTACAATGACAAAATCATAAGGCTGGAAGAAATAAAATGTTATGAGTTATAGGAAATGTCTCTTTAATTTAATTGACCATAGAACAAGACCTACAAAAATTGTTTTCAGCTGGTGCAAATTTTTGCAACTAAAATACATGCAGATTAAATAACCACATACATATCATGGACAAGACTAAGAGAATTAAATATATATGTATATACACGTGTGTTATGATAAATATATGAAGAAATTGCTAGTCAGCGAAAGTGCCGCCTTTTGCAAACAGACCACGTTTGTCATGTCACGGGTAGGGACGCTTACATGTGGGTTTTTGTTTTTACATTTTCTGTATTGGAATTGGATAGGCAGTGTCTTGATTATACACCTGACCATACTGGTTTTTAAGGGGCTGTTTAACTCCATGTGAATTCTCTACCTGTGCTGAATAGAATTTACTTATGTGTTAAATAATACATAAAAAGTAATAAAGACGGATGTGCAGGAATGTATTGCCTTGCCCTTACTTAGGAGTAACCAGCCCTTCTGCTGTTCTTTTGAAGATCTCAAGATTCTGTATTGACATCGACAGGTGGGCAGGTGGTAACACTCCTGTTCCTACTTATATGCCAAGAAGAATGACTCTTCTTAATCATTTACTTGGATGCTAGGATGAGAATATTTTGTTATTATAAAGAAAAGATTGTCTCAAACTTGGAGAGACTTTTTATGTGTCATATCCAAAACAAAAATTCCCCTTTTCTGAAATGGCATCTGATCCTCCAAACATCTCCGTTGCTCTCCTGATGCCTCTTTCTTCACCCAACTTTCTCTCAACAGACTTTGCAGCATATATTTAGATTGCAAACTTCTAGCCTTGTATTCTTTTTATGGCCTATGTAGGCTGTCAACAAACCTCAAGTACACAAATTCTGCTCTAATTTGATATGGGAGAGCATGTAACCATGGTAACGTTCTTTGTACCCTATCTCAAACCCTGGTTGCTTTATTTACCCTTTTTTAGTGAAGAACAAATAATCCACATACTTTCTATTCGTTTTTCCTCATTTCTTTCTAAAGAGCAATAGATTGTCCTCATAGATGCAGCATTTTTAAAAATTGAAGCTAGTGTTACTCTTAGCAGAAGAAGTTATGGAATTTAAGATATAACATGATGCCTAATATGCAGAGGGACCTTCTGTAAGTATAGCCATATTACTTTTACATTGTAGATATGTGGTTTATATTTCTATTTTTGATAGTTTATTAGGGTTTACCTCTGTTGTGTATTATATGTAAAGCATTCATAATTTATCCAGTCAACAACATTTATACTCTTTGGAGGATAACTATGTAGTCCCTCTTGTCAGAAGACCTACAGTCTGTTTACTGCCTTCTTAATTTTCCCAGTGAAAAGAGAACTCCATCCTTATAAAATATTTCTGGATTAATTCCTTTTCCAATGTCTCATATAGCTCCAAAGTTAAAAGCTAAATCATTCTATTTGTTCAAATTCTCCATATTATTAAACATAAGCAGCATATAGGAATATTATTTCATATTTTCATTTAACTTAGTATAGCCATACCAGTATTTTCCCTTTCTAACTTTCAGTTCATAGCTAGCAATCTACTTTTTCCAGTATAGGAGAGGAGGAGTGGTATCTATATAACTAGAATGGTGGTGGTTAATTCACATGAGATCAGTTATTTCAAGCTAAGTCACATACTTAGGAACTCACACATAGTCCGATGTATTCAAACCCTTAAAACCTAGCAAAAGAGACAGCATGGTGAGAGGGCTAGTGGATACTAGTTGTTTGAGCACTGACATGCCATTTAATATCATAATGCTCTCTAGCAACTCAGACTATAAATTGCAGAAATATTGGTCATCTGAAACAGGGGAAGGAGTTGAGCACACTGAAGAAATCACAAGTCTGAAAAATAAAGAAATAAAAACCCCTAAAATAGATATGTGATGAGAGGAACAAGGTGAATTTGACCTTCCTTTTGTGTAAACTCTGCTTTTTATGGTTCCTCAGTATCCTCATGGTACTCCCCCCAACCAAGTTTGTAATTTCTACTTTCATAATTATCTTATGCCTCTGAGATCAGCTTGTTTCTCCTTGAGTAATCTCCATTCCTCCCTCCACCTAATCTCTCATTAGCTCTAAACTCTAGCAAGAATGAAACAAAAACAAAAAACAACCACATTCAATTTGCCAGCAATAAGTCATTCACCACCATAGGGCTGATGGACATTCTAGCTTCTCTTTTCCCTGTTTTCAGATGGGTCCTCTGTTTCTCTTGCTTCAGGGTGAGGAGGAGGGTTGAGATGCCTCCGAATAAAGAAAGAGAGCTATGGGAGTAAGTCTGGTGTGGGGTTCCCCAAAGCTTTGGGGTGTGATCCTTCTGGGCATTAGGGAGTAGGAAGCGTCAGTTCACATGAATAATCCGTCCGTGAATAGTGTGCAATTTTTTCCCAATGTAAAGAATAATGATATCCTATTGTATTCCGGTGGAGAAGCAAACTGTTCGGGACATAACTTCATTTTACATTCCGTGCTGACCTTCTCCTTCCAGTTGTTCTGACTCCTTTTATTTGTCATGTCATGGGTAGGGAAGCTTACATGTGGGTTTTTGTTTTTACATTTTCTGTATTGGAAGGATACTCACAATGTCTACTATTACTTCTGTCAGCACGGATTTTGCTGCGATTTATGGCCCAACTCAGAAAACTTCTGAGACTCAGCTATGCTAAAAATATACTAAGGGTACAAGTTCTGTAATTGATGTTAAATCTGAGTATTCTGCATTATTTATTTTTTTTGAAAATTATATTACTATCCTAACTGAAAATGCCTGTTTCTTTTTTTATTTGAGAAATGCACTTAAATGAGTGCAGGTAATTTTCTATATGGAAAAAAATGCTTGTTTTCTATTCTCTCTCCCCCTAGGCCCTGTCCAGTTTTGGGCACATTGATTTCATCTATGGAGGAAATTCCCAGGAGTGGAAACTCTCACTCCCCATGCAGATCAGCAGTTGGTTTATAACTTATGGTCTTAGTGAATTACCTAAGGATTGGAGAGGTCCAGCCATTGGCCCATGATGCACAGTTAGAATGTATCTATGGCAGGAGTTGAACTGAGGTCTTTATGACTCTAAAGCTGAGCCCCTATATTCTCTATACCACTTGTGTCTTTTTCCTCTGTAAAATTGATTATGGACTCTTAAAGGAGATGTCATACTATTATTTTATAGGAAAGAGATACTTAAGTATGTTATATTTCATTAAACTCTGCCATTTATATTCTGCCTACTTTTCAGAAAAAAATACACCTTATTAGATAACATATAAAATAGAAAACAAAATTAAATTTAAACTGTGTGTTGTTATAGAAAAGTGATTTTTAAAAATACCTCTTGTTATTAAGATAGCCCTAAAGGAAAGCAGTGTGGTATAGTGACTAGAGAGAGAGTGTCAAAACTAGGGAACTCTGGGCTTACTTCCTCCCTGTGGTTGATAATGGCTGTTTGATCCTGGGCAAGTCACTTAACTTCTCAGTGTTCTAGATAGCTCTCTAAGACTATCAGATTTCAGAAAACATGTTGTTTGCATTTAAAGAGGGATTTTCCTCACCAGAGAATTCTCTGAAGTTGAGTCTAAACCAATGAAAATAACAAGTCCACTCCTCAAACCTCCCAATGGCATGGTAAACTAAGTAGTTGATATAGTCAGTCCTCATTTTAAACATCCTTTAATGTGTAAATTAACTCCCCTTTCCCTTTCCAAATTATACGTGTCACTTCTGAGTCCATTCTTTGTTACCTGTACTCACTTGAACCTGCATAGTGACTACTTAATTACTCTGAACTCCATGGGCAAAATATGGCATACTTGCAAGCCTGTGCCCCACCCACTCCTCCACCTCCCATATTAAAATTGGGAAAATTAAAGAGTTTAAAGGACTAGAGTAACCAAAATAGTCTTGCAAAGTCCTTAGCTTTTTTTTTAACATACTTCTGTGGTACTTGAACATCCAAGCTGAAGAACTCTGACAGTGAAGACTTGTTCCTGTGCTGCCCCCTTGGTAAAGGATGTGTGAAGCATTCCCAGATAACATTGTACTTGATGTGATTATACATTTTGGAAATATCAGATTTAAGAAGTCATTGCTTCACACTTAGTAACCAAACATCTTACACCCTGTAGCAATCTGACAGACAAATTGCTGAGTCTGTAGTATTGATATAATGTGTGGATAATGACTGTTTCCATTAGGAGCTTCCTTTAAAGCTGGTGCTTTTAAATTCAGACCTGAAATATAAATGACACTTAGGGATGACCCTGGTAACTATTGCCTCTGGATGAGAGGGGCCACCAGTTTTAGGCGTGCTACAAAGCATGGCGGCACTTACCAACTGGGAATCCAGGATTCATAATGTATCACTTATTGTAAGCCTTAGAGAAATGCTTTAAAAAATCAGTACCTCAACCACCTTACAGACTGAAGAAGGGTCTTTATCTAAAAGCATTGCTTGCATCTTTTCAGGTTTGAGCAGAAGTAAACTTAACTCATGTAAGTCCCTAGGTTAGACAAAGAGAGGCAAGAAAATGGAAAGATTGTCTTTTATTTAGTAATTAGGTTTATATAAGATAGGACTTCTTGAGTGGAATCTTCTGTACTTTAGCATGGTCTGCCACTCCTGAGGCTTAGCAGTGCTAGTGGTTTTGGCTAAGGCAAGCCAAAAAATCATGGTGGAGGTGATGAGAAAGAGGAAAAGAGTTATATGTTTCATATTAAAAATCTTTAGGACCTAAGCATATTTTAAATTTTGCATTGGGAACTATGAAAAGATTATTTTTTAATCTAAAGAAAGATTTTAATGATAACCATAAATAGTACCTGCCACATGCCATTGGTTCTAGGGGTAGTTCTTGCTTATGGGATTGTTTTAACAGCTTGTACACTGTATGTATGACTTTTAGACAGTAGAATGTACAAAAGGTGAGATCACAAAAAGGAAACTGCACAAAAAAAGCAATGTCAATTTCAGATAAGAAGAAAGTGTTTTTTGGAAATTCTAGTGCTGCTTAAGGTGCTAAAGAGAAGTGGGAAAAGCAGACAGTGACCATTAGAAGACACAGGTATTATAGCCATGTCCCTAAGTTACTGAAACTCTCTAACAGCCCTAATACATGTAGGAGTATCGATGAATCCTAAGCCGCATGTCTGAGGACATGAAAACAGTAAGGAATTCTGAAGGGAGCTATGTCTCTCACAATTTACAGCTGCAAATATGAAGACAATTGAGATTATTAAGAAGCAAGTCCTTCACTGTTAGGCCAGTTCTTTGACCTACATTTTAAAGATATTTCCTGACCTCATCATTTCTGAATTTTTCCCCTTCCTTCCTGGTACACCCTAAAATACGTAGATTATCCCTGTCTCCTCTTACTCCAGTGGATGGTAACTGCATGTGAAAATGATTGGTTGGAGAAAGTAATATGACTTTTTGTCCTAAACATATTTTTCTTCATATCTTCAAAATCCAGAATTTACAATGAATTCATGTGAAAGAAAGGGCCTCTGTAAGGTTATTAAATCCTTTGAGGTCAGAAGGGAACAGTTCATCATAGGACAGTTTATCCTACGATCTTTTATGTTAATTTCCTGTCCTTTGAGTTTCATAGTTTTCAGTTCATTTCAGAAAACATTTATCAAATGTCTGCCATGTTCAAGGCACTTTGCTGTTTGCTGAGGGTACAAAGACAAAAAAAAAAAAAACACAACAAAATTATGTCTACAATTTACTTAACCATCTTCAGTTTTGTAAGAACTTGAAATTACCCAAGGGACATTACAAAATAGATGCTTGAGGGTACTAAGGAAAGGTATTTCTCCTTTACCTTCTTCCTAGATTATTGATAATATCTTTTTCTTAGGGAAGGCAACTAACATAGATGAGCCAACAATAAAATTTTATTCTCTTATTACAGGCCCTCTGGGAATCTTATTTCTTTTCATGCCAAATTTCATATAACTTTTATCTTATATTTAGTTATGTTGACTACTTGTATACTTTTAAAGATTTGAATCCCACCTCCAAAAGTCTTAAGGAAGGATAATTTTCATACTGGCAGTTTATTTAGCAAATACATCTCTTTTACTTTGTGTAAAAATATCTTCTTCAGAATCTTTCTAGTCTAAATTATATGGTAAATCTATTGAGCTATAACCGTACCTAGTTTATAAAAGTAATAGGTTGTTACCTTTTGTTATTGCTGCTACTGAAAGCATCTTCTTACCTTCACCCCTTTGACCACATTGCATTTTTGAGCCTCACTTTACTCATTTGTAAAATGAGGTTAGACTCAGTCTCTCACATCTCAGTTCTGAATCCTATGAAATCTGCATAATATTTGATGGTGTACAGAGTACTTTCCTTTTCACAGCCTCACTGGTTAGCTTGGTAGCCCTATTTTACAGGTGTGAAAACGAAATCTCAGATGACGTGGGGTTTTTCTGAGCCCTACAGATAGTGCATAGCTACACAGCCTAGATCTGATGCCGTTTCTTTTGAATCCAAGTCAAGTCCTCTTTACTACACTTCTTCATGAGGATGGTCATCGATATTCGAATGCTCCTCTCTCTCTCTCCCTCTGCTTTCTTTCTGTCTTCAAGACGGTTCAGCTCAGTTATTTTGTACTTATTCTACATGTACCACTCTATTTCACCATTTCATTGCCAACTTCTCTTTGACTCCCTGTCATATGAACTTGGTACATAAGATAAAAAAGTGCACTTTAAAATTAAAGTATTCTCTTCTGATGATGTGGTGCTCTAACCTCTCCTTAGATTTTTATTTAATTAGCATTCTGTAGAATTTAGAATATGGAAGTTTACACTTCCTGAGGAAGATGTTAACTTAGCTTTTTTGTCACTTACTCTGGTGTTCAATTAAAAAAAAAGTGAGCATATGTCACAGCAGTTGCAGAAACCTGTTAAAGATACTACCTCTTAAGCACACTTTCAGTGTTGGGAACCATGAGGGTTTTGGCTTTTTTTTAAGGATAAGGAAAAATTTGAAAATTTAAACTTAATGATTTCAAGTTCAACTGTTCCAAATATATTTTAGCCTATTTGGGGTGGCCTTTTTCCCCCTTTAAAAAATCTGCGAAAGTGAACAAAAATACTAGTAGATAATTGGCTAGTTACCTCTCTATTGCCATTTTGTTCTTGTTGCAAAAAATGGCTAGATTTTCAGCTTAAGCCACATTTGCACCCACGTATTCAAATTCGCTGTGTTTTTCCCCTACTTTGTCTAGTCCCCTATTTAAGTGAGGTTTTATGTACATGGTATGTTGTGAGCATAGGTTTCTTATAGAATACGAGTATATTCTTTTTAAACTTTTACAACAAATGTTTTGGCTGATTTTTTTTCCCATTTGAGTGAATTCTCTTCAGTATTTTTCTATATTTTGTGGTCTTTTCAAGTCATATTATCATGTTATTAGTCACAGGATAAAAACTGTCTTTTAGAGTATTATTTCATATAATGTTAGAAGTAAAAAACTGCTTTATTAAAATCAGAAAAAAGGAGAAAAAATATTTTATTTTGAACTAGAAAACTTGTTTAGTGTTTTGTATACACATGATCAAGGACTTTGTACTCAACTTTTATGATCTACAATCCTCTGTATTGTGTAGAATTACCTTAAATGTATTATCAGATATTTTAATGACTCTTGTTAGGATGTCTTAGTGATGGATATGTTATTGGCTGAAGATTTTTGGATATAATTTTCAAAAATAGACCGATAATTTAAAGTCTTTAAGTTATTTCATTCAGTTTATGGATTTTGTATTTCTGGAATTTCTTTATATTTTCATAAGAAATATATGTGAATTCTGTTTTTGATATAAATATCATTTAAATAAGTTATCTGGTATGGAGCAATGGCAGTTTTGCAGAGTTGAGAGTAATTATTTCATAATGCATTCACTAACAAATTATAATTTCTAAGTCATGAAAATTTAATCTTATTTTTTTCTTTGAAAACTTAATGTCTACATTATTCAACAGAGTAACTACCATTTATATAATTTGATGTTCAAGTTTTCTCAAAATGCTAACCACTTTTCCTTATTTTACCCTTCTATTGATATGTACTTGGCAGACTTGGGAAGCCAAAAAACATCTCTTACATATCCATGATCAAAAATGAACGCCTGATGGCCTGAAGGTTGAAATAATTATCTCTGGTGGCCGTGCAGATCTCAATGTCAAAGCGAAGAACCACAGGGCAGCCGAATTAAGCATAGAAACTGGCATGAGCACAGACAACTGCTTGAGGCTCTTTATTACTGTTTGATACAGCAGCCCTTTGTTGAAAATCTTGTTTTTTTGGTTCGAAAGCAACTATGTGTGTCTAATCTTTCTTTTGCCTTTATCATCAATCCCATTCCTGTGATATTTACAAAACTAAGCAACATCACATGTGTTTATCCTGATTTCTGAATTAGTATATCTGAGGCTTTCTGCTAATCTGCAGATAGGTGGCACCGTTCATACAGATTGGAAAAGCAGTGCTCTCCCCGTTCACACTATTCCATGCTGTAAATTAACCTGTCACTTTATTATTTGACAAGATCTTCATTTTTATTCATCAGGACTTGGGCCAGGATGGGTGCATTTATGGCCATTTGCTTTGCACGGCTCTCAGCTGAGTTTGTAGGTATTGTAAGTGAGATCCATTATCCCTGTTACAAGTGCACACAATGCAGATGCTGATCTGCGATGATGATGAGAAACCAAAGTCAGTAAAGACCACATAAGCCACCCTTGATGAAAAGATAAATGAGTGCATAAATAACGTTGTGCTCTGCTGTGTTTGCTGAGATCAAGGATAGAGTTTGAAGGTTTTGAAAGATCAGACGTACAGAACCTGGAGAAATTCATCCTCTCTTGCTTTGCATTCAGCAAGCATTTCACTGTGTACAGAGAAGCTGAGAGACATTTTAATGCATTACTGGAAGCCCAGAAATGTTTGGGCACTTCTCCTTTATTTTAAATGAAACCCCTCCCCACCCCCACTCCCCATGGCGGTAGCATTGAGGACAACAGGAATTTAAATATGGAACCTAAGAAAGGCATACTTGCTGTTCCTAACTCAGTGCCTTGTGTAAATACACTCACATCTATTGTGCTCTAATTATCAATGTAATTATGGAGATGAATTAGTAAATTGTGGTTGTAATTGTATTCGTAAAGATTAATGACATTTAAACAGACATATGCATGCTAACATAAGATATGTATTTAAAGGACGGATTTCAACTATATACAACAGATGTATTTTAAAATAGTCTATAAAAATAATTTAGCTAATTGAGAATATTTGAAAAGTTGGCAGCACAGCAGCATGCATGTGAATATTCGTACACACATGGTATGTAGTGTTACATGTTTGTGTGCCTGCTTTTTTTTTGAAACAGTATTTTTTTTTTGAAGTTTACCAAGGACCTAAAAGAAGTAAGAATCTTGGATAACTTAGCTTTTGATGATATTGTACATATGTTTTCAAATGAGTAATTGTACCTTATTGTGATTGAAAGAAGATAGTGTGGTATGAAACATCCTCAAACCTATAATGCTTTGCGATTTGTAATTATGTTACTACTTCAGAGGATTTTTCACTTATGCTTGTGTTGTATATTTTTCTCTTAGTCTCCATTAGCAAAATGATGTCTTCCTATTGAGCATTTAATATGAATGAAATATAACCTGTTAAGAAGTCTGATATAATGATGTAGATGTACATATATACACATTTTTTTCTTCTAAATGTGCATTAAATGTATTATTTTAGTTTTGGAAAGTGCCTGATTAGTAAAGCCATTTAATGCATTAAAAAAATTACATTTTAAACAACTGGATAATAGTTCTGTAGTGATAAGTAGCATGTGAAATTTACTCTGCTTTTTTATTTAGTTCTATATGTGTGGTAGATAATAACATGGCATTCATTTAACCATTACTGGACACCCGGTGACTAGTCGTATTTTCTGTCAAAAGACTGTTTGCAGTTAATGTTAGCAAACCCACCACAGTCTGCCAGTGTAAGCAGATTATCAGTAATTGTATGTGTGTATGCATTTTGGGGG